>NC_135746.1:36995000-42542500 GCF_041903045.1 Epinephelus lanceolatus
GTTTAAAAAGGTAATACACTTGTACCCTTAAGTGATATAGATACCGATAGAGACCTTATTTGAAATTATCCTTTTGCATTTACTTTCATCAGACACAACAGTAGATTACTTATACCACTGAACGTTTTGGTGGCACCTCAGCCCGTCAAACTCAATGTCACCACACCACAGACTGTATTGGGTTGTAGCTGCTGCTGTAGCCAGCCAACATTGCATTAATGCATGCTGTGATTAGAATTCTCAACAGGCCAAAAAAATTACAACCCCAACTGAACCAACCTGTGTTAGCAGAAGCGTGTAACCGGCCTGTCAGAGATCATCACATAAAATACTGAGCCTGAGCCTGATCAAGTCCAACTCCCCAAAAAAATCACTAGTTGGCTTCTAATGTCCGGGACACACCGGCTACGTGGGGACGCAAGCCACGGACATCTCCAATGGAAAACGAAACATCCTGGTGGATCACCATCTCTCCACACTGTATTTCCCCACCAGAGAAGCTCCTTGCTCCGGCCCGGAGGGAGGACAGTGAGTCCAGCACGGAGTGTGGCTGCTTCCTCTCGAGAAGGAGAGGGAGCTGCTCGCAGAGTGCTCACTTTTGATGATTTTTTAAAATTTTGATTATTTAACATAAATAAATAAATCACAGTCTGAGCCCTACCCAACCTGGCCAATCAGTTCCTGAACCTGGCCCGACCTCTCTTTCCTTAGGCTTTACCAGACCCATCGGGCCCGGGTTGAGATTGAGAGCTCAAGTGGTAATTGGCTGCAGGCAAAAACATACAAATAGTATTTTTTTTCTAGACGTGAGTACAAAAAGGATGGAATGCAGGTATTGTTTGGCTGGAAAAGTTTCAATACTACTTGGTAATGGCTTATTTCAGTCAATACCTTAGTTAGTTAATACTCATCTAGTGATCACTTAGTCTGTGTTTCAATTAGAAGGCTGTCTTTTTTGGGGGAATCCTGTGGGTCATGTGATTCCTGTGGTATTCCTATGGGATGGGAGTCAACTTCACAATTCATGATGTGACAGGGATGGGACAGGAAAAAAGTCAACAGGACTGATATTGAGTTAACAATGTGAAGACAGCAGCTCATAGTTAATTTCCACAGAGTATAGGAAATGTATGCCTGTAAGTTTAGGCGCACATCATTTTATGTTAAGCATGTGAAATAAAATGGATTGTTTGTTAAGATAACATTATCACTATAATGATGCTAATTTCCATTAGCATGTTAACAGTAATTCCCATTATTTGTTAGCATCGAGCTAATGGAATAAGTGCTTGTTATTTGCAGTGTTGGGAACGTTACTTTTAAAAAGTAATTAGTTATAGTTACTCGTTACTTTCCCCGAAAAGTAACTGAGTTAGTAACTGAGCTACTACATTATAAAAGTAACTAATTACTGGGAAAAGTAACTATAGCGTTACTTTTTTATAAAATGCTCAAATGTGTCAAATTGCTTGGACACCCCCCTTCATGGAATTGTATGTAATGAAACTCAACATTGAATATGTTAAATGAATGAAATAGACACTTAATAGAATAATTCATTATTATAAAACATCGTACACTTATCTACACTACATTGTAGGACAACGTAACAGACACAGACAAATTCAGTATTATACAGTGGAACACCAGAACACAATAGATGGTTTAGAACCAAAAAAATATCTAAAATAAAGCTATACTTCTCAAGCAATGTACAAATAATAATGATGATAAATAATAATAATAATAATAATAATAATAATGATCTTTGTAGTGCAAATTAAAAATATCAAACTGTCACTCAACTTCACAAACGGTAGACATACTGTAGACTACTTCAAGTATTTTCATCACAAAAGTAAACAGTTTAACCATATGACTTGCTCTCAATAAACCAATGAAAAATGTAATGAATAAATAAATAAATAGCCTGATGAAAATATACACTCTTTGTAGTGCAAATTAAAAAATAAATAAAAAATCAGTCACACGACTTCACAAGTTAACTGATAGCCTACTGTAGACTGCTTCAAGAAGCTTTCCTCACAAAAGTAAACATTTTAATAATATGAATTGCTCTCAATATATCAAATGAAAAATGTACTAAACACAAACAAATAAATAAGTTATAAAAATATCCACTGAAGTGCACATTAAGAATATCAAACACACAACGTCACACAACTTCACAACTGGTAGGCAAACTATAGCCAAGCCTACTTCAAGTATTTCCTTCCATACAAGAGTAACCAATTTACCAATATTTTTTTTAAAGATATTTTTTGGGGCATTTTTTAGCCTTTATTTGATAGGACAGACAACTGTGAAAGGGGGAGAGAGAGAGGGAGTGACATGCAGCAAAGGGCTACAGGCAGGAGTCAAACCCGGGCCGCTGCAGCAACAGTCTTGTACATGGGGCGCCTGCTCTCCCACTAAGCCACCGACGCCCCACAACTATGCATTTCTAATATAAATAAACACTTATTTCTTTACTAGAAACCAGGAGCCCTCCTGGGTCTCAGACTGGGGGGTTTGAACCCCAGGGTGGGGGTGGGCCCCTCTGTGCAGAGTTTGCATGTTGTCCCTGTGTCAGCGTTGGTTTTGTCTGGGTAAATTGGCCTAAATTGGCCGTATGTGTGCATGTAAGCATGATTGGTTTACTGTCTCTATGTGTTAGCCATGTGATAGTCTGGCGACCTGTCCAGGGTGTATCCTGCCTCTTGACCAATGTCAGCTGGACCCCTCACAGGATAAGCAGTCACGGAAAATGAATGCATGAATGAAGTACTTAAGTTTTGACTTCCACAGTTACCCCTGGGGACCAGTTAAGTATTTCTGATAATGATTCTTATTTCTTTGTGGGAGTGGAATGGGACAACAGTGAAAATCCACTCCTGTCACCCACTAATTTCAATATGGCAGAGCATAGAACAACATACAGGTGTCATTGATATATTTTGACTGACTTATCTACAGTATGTTTGTGTTGTCCAGACCAGATGTGTGTTAGAAATAGATAAGCATAGGTATTTTTCTTATGTATGTTAACGGTCATACTTCTGCATTTTTAAATAAACAGTTCTCCATCTTGGACATGTGACAAAGGGAAATAGCCAGATTGTTTCTGTTAGAACAATGTCCAAGAAATATTTGTGGTTTTAACAGTCTACATGCTAGACTGTTTCTTGGGTTGGCTTCATGAGTTGCCTAGCAACCTCATGGTGACGACAAGACTCCAGGCAGTTGGCTGTTGTCTGCCAAGAAACAGTTACAGTAATACCCCTTTTGACACCACAAAATAGTTTTTACACTCTGTTTTTGAATCATTATTAAAGAATTCTTTGGTGATCCGTCTATATATTAAGATATTTTATTGGATAAATGAAAAGTTTAACCTGCTGGTCAGTGCCAGAGGAAAAGTCAGGGGATCAACTGTCAGTAGGATTCATCCTGAGGGAACCATGATGTGCAAACCTTTATGGCAATGCAACCAATAAAAATGAAAACCAGGCTTTTTTTAACAGTACAGAATTTTACAGACATGTAAAGGGTAAAAAATGAACACATGTTGTGCCAATGAAACTATTGTGACACATCATTTGGTGACAAATGAGCCCTTTTATGAAGTCTACACTGTTGTAAGAAAGGCATTTATACTCCATGTCCAGTCTGAAAGTTTAAAGCATGGTCAAGTGTTTTAGCTAGGTTAGGATAAATTTGTATATTCTGAGTTTTAACTTCTATGCAGGATTTGAATATTTATGTATTTGGCATTGATAATGATAAAAATGACTCAGGAGTGAAAATATACTGAAGGTTCTTGCCAGCACTATGACTCCAGCTTTCATCACTGTATATTTTTCTACTCCTGTAGCAAGCTTCATGGATCCCTGAACACATGCATGCTGCTTTTTTAAAATCTGTATGGTGCACAAAGAAACAAGAAACACTTGACATGATATATAGAGATGATTTATTGATATGTTATTTATATAAATGGCAAGAGTGCCACAGAATAATTTGTGAATGCTGACAAAACTTTCAAAGTCCAAATCCATAATTTATTTTGTTTTTAAGCAGAAGAAAATTACAGTAAAATAGTAGTCAAACAGTTTACAGCTCTCTATCTTTGAATTTTTCATGTTCATAAAACACTGACTATTAAATAACTTTAAAATGTTCCCTACATCTGCGGCAGGTCACAAGACCTGTCACTCTCACTCAAACAAATCTCACAAATAAAAAGAGCTCCAGGTTACTTAACAGAGCTACATTTGTACAAATAAAATCCAAATGAATTGCACCATATCCTTCTTTATCTAGTATATTTTACTTTTCCAAAAGAGAATCGGAACAACAGATCTACATATGCTCAATGGACCGTTTCATTGCTATTCTGTTGCTAGGGCAACAACTTTGGTCCCTGTTTAATTCCTGTCAGCTTCTGCATTAACATACATTCAAACAGGAAATACAAAGGGACCCATTTAGAATGTTTATGTTGTCCAGTTTGAAACAGTCTATAGAATTATTTACATATGAAAGAAGAAGAATCACAAAAAAAATTATACGTGTGTGTAGGCCTATTATTGAGAATTAACTATTTATTATCCATCTAAAATTTGTATGTATTCATACAAAGCTATGAATAAATCGGTATCTATTTACATGAATGTAAAGGTCTGTGTATACAGTGGCAGGCAAAATTTTGGGGCACCCCTGGTCAAAAATTCTTCAACTGTGAATAATTAATTCAGTAGAAGATGAGCTGATCTACAAATGGTATGAAGTTAAAGATGAAACATGCTTTTCAGCATTTTAAGCTCTGGCTTGTTTACAGTCATTTTTAGGAAAGACCAGGTGATGCAAATTTCAAAGCTTCATAAATATTCTGACTCCTAAACCTCTGTCCCAATAATCAGCAGCCATGGGCTCCTCTAAACAGCTGCCTAGCACTGAAAAAAATGATGCCCACAAAGAAGACCAAGAAAACTTTCCAAGAGAGCTGCTTGTAGGATTGTTAGAAAGGAAAATCAGACCCCTGTTTGACTGCAAAAGACCTGCAGGAAGATTTATCAGACTCTGGAGTGGTGGTGCACTGTTCTACTGTGCAGTGATACCTGTACAAATTTGACGTTCATGGAAGAGTCATCAGAGGAAAACCTTTCCTGTGTCCTCCTTACAAATTTCAGTGTCAGAAGATCGCAAAGGAGAATCTAAACAAGCCTGAATTCTATGACAAGACAATGATTCTAAACATACCCTAAAACCCACAGTGGACTATCTCAAGCTGAAGGTTTTGCCATGGCCCTCACAGTCCCCTGACCTAAAACATCATTAAAAATCTGTGGATAGACCTCAAAAGAGCAGTCCATGCAAGGCAGCCCAAGAATCTCACAGAGCTAGAAGCCTTTTGCAGGAAGAATGGGTGAAAATCTACCAAACAAGAAATGAATGACTCTTAAATAAAAATCATTTAGAAGCTGTGATACTTGCCAGAGGGGTAGCTATTAAGTACTGACCATGCAAGGTGCCCAAACTTTTACTTGAGGTTTTTTCCTTTTTGTTATTTTAAAACTGTTTAAGATTTAATTAAAAAAAGTTATCTAGCTTAAAATATTCAAGAAATGTGTCATCTTTAACTTTTTCCCTTTTGGAAAGCAGGTCATCGTTAACTTGTTTAGCTGTTCACAGTAAATGGATTTTTTTTTTAGATTTGCCCTAACTGTATTAGCTATGTCTCCTGATGGTCTAAATAAGTCGCTTTTTAGAAAAAAAAAGGTTGCTAAGAGTGTCTGAAAAGATGCTAATGAGGGGGTATGACAAAGCGTCAGTATAAGACGACCTGGGAATGACAAGTTGTTGTATGTGGGTTTTGGCAGGCAGCTGCTGTCCCCTCTTTCCTATTCTGCGTAGGGACACCGAATCTTATTGTGGTATGGGGCACTGAACCGTATGGCCTTCTGTCATCCCTTCTGATACTACAAATGGGTGAATGCACATCCCCTATTGTAACACTTTTGTCTTGTTTATTTTCACCCCCCCTCACACAAAAGTGTTGTGGCAACTCTCGTCCAAAATTGATTTTTTATTGACGTATGCAGTATCTGTCTTCTTTTCTAATAATTCTAATAATATTCCTTTGTGGACTGCAGGTCTACAAATAAAGTGATGATATAAATGCAGTTGCAAACAACTTTGTAAATGGTTTTGCAAAAGTTTTACAAGGTAGGAAATGCATTCTGAAGATTTGTGAACCAAGCCTTAGAGAATATTGCTGAACACAAGCTAATCTATGTTTGCTCACATGAAAACTCCCCAGGGTACCTTAAAACTTAATTTGGAGTTTCACATTAGTCCAGGATTATAGTCTTAAGTTACACAACTAGCCAGCGGTGTTAAAATGCAACCATTAACTGACTATTGGTTAATTACTGTGTATCAATTTGCATTAGATTGTAGCATAATGGACATGTATTGATGTCACAATACTGCAGATCATCACTGTAATTCCATTTGACTGATCCAGCAGTTCAGATCCACTGCTGTTTTGCCACCCAGGCAGTCTGTGTGCATGTTGCCAGTCTCACTAATGGACTAATCTGCTTTATTTCAACAAATGAGCATCTGCACAGTGCAGCATAACACAGCACCACCAAGGCGCTGTCTGTTCTCCCTGTTTACTAAACACAATGTGTACCGAGGAGCTGTTTGAATGAATTTTTCATCCCCATCTGATGCTAATCTGTAAAGCTCTGTTGAACTGCTGAGACAAGCTCTACCTTTATCACTGATCCCAGCGCCATTCAAGCCTGGACTGAACAAACCGTGATGGTGTGTTGACCCGGGGAGAAACATGACACACATCGACACGCACTCTGCCAGTGACTGAGGTCAGCAATCAGCTATGTGTCTTCGTAATTGCTATTGATTGAAGAGCTGTGTAGACCCACACATATACAGACACACACACACACACACACACACACACACACACAAGCAGCCTGGCCTGTCTGCCATGACCAATTAGAGGACATGGGAGGATGCTATAGTACAGCAGTCACTTTTATCAGTCTGTGGACATTCCAGCCTTCAGCCCCTCCTCTAACAACAGGATCCTCATATCAGGACTTGGCTAATGTTTGGCAATACCTCCTAAATTATCTGGGAGCTGTTTCATCTATGTTTACAGAGCTCAGCTTTGATAATAAAAATACTATTAAATCATACAGATTTCACTTTTATTTCCACACTGCAAGCCTTATACTGACACCAACACAACATTAATTATCTTAAAAATGTCTTTTTATTGTGGCAAAATCCAAACAAACAAAAGCTGAACCAAGCAGGTTGATTAATTTTAGAAGATCAGGGAGGTAGCCTGCTGAATGTCAAGTGCTTCAGAAAACTACCCAGCTTGATATTTCCAGTCCAACTGACATTATTAGAAAATAGATCTGCTTTGTAAATGATTTGTCCTGTGCTCTCTTTCCAGTAATAAATTACCCAATAGTAAGAAATTTACATTTTATAATTTTCGTTTTATGACAGCATCCGGGAGGCAGACACTGTCTCCATATTTAAGACTAGACTTAAGACTTTCCTTTTTGATAAAGCTTATAGTTAGGGCTGGCTCAGGCTTGCCTTGTACCAGCCCCTAGTTAGGCTAACTTAGGCCTAGTCTGCCGGGGGACCTCCTATAATACGCCGAGCACCTTCTCTCCCTCTCTCTCTCGCCTTTGCTAACACTCATGTCCTGTTACTGCATCTTGCTAATTTGGCTGTATTGCATGTCACTAACTCGGCTTGTTCTCTGGAGCCTTTGTGCTTCACTGTCTCGCAGGTTAACTTATATCGCAGCAGTGCCTGGTTAGTGTGACATGTGTGGTTGTGCTGCTGTCGTGGTCCTGCCTGATGCCTCCTGCTGCTGCTGCCATCATTAGTCATTAGTCATACTTCTACTGTTATTATACACATATGATTATTGTCACATATGTATAGTACAGGCCAAAAGTTTGGACACACCTTCTCATTCAATGCGTTTTCTTTATTTTCATGACTATTTACATTGTAGATTCTCACTGAAGGCATCAAAACTATGAATGAACACATGTGGAGTTATGTACTTAACAAAAAAAGGTGAAATAACTGAAAACATGTTTTATATTCTAGTTTCTTCAAAATAGCCACCCTTTGCTCTGATTACTGCTTTGCACACTCTTGGCATTCTCTCCATGAGCTTCAAGAGGTAGTCACCTGAAATGGTTTTCCAACAGTCTTGAAGGAGTTCCCAGAGGTGTTTAGCACTTGTTGGCCCCTTTGCCTTCACTCTGCGGTCCAGCTCACCCCAAACCATCTCGATTGGGTTCAGGTCCGGTGACTGTGGAGGCCAGGTCATCTGCCGCAGCACTCCATCACTCTTACACAGCCTGGAGGTGTGTTTGGGGTCATTGTCCTGTTGAAAAATAAATGATCGTCCAACTAAACGCAAACCGGATGGGATGGCATGTCGCTGCAGGATGCTGTGGTAGCCATGCTGGTTCAGTGTTCCTTCAATTTTGAATAAATCCCCAACAGTGTCACCAGCAAAACACCCCCACACCATCACACCTCCTCCTCCATGCTTCACAGTGGGAACCAGGCATGTGGAATCCATCCGTTCACCTTTTCTGCGTCTCACAAAGACACGGCGGTTGGAACCAAAGATCTCAAATTTGGACTCATCAGACCAAAGCACAGATTTCCACTGGTCTAATGTCCATTCCTTGTGTTTCTTGGCCCAAACAAATCTCTTCTGCTTGTTGCCTCTCCTTAGCAGTGGTTTCCTAGCAGCTATTTGACCATGAAGGCCTGATTGGCGCAGTCTCCTCTTAACAGTTGTTCTAGAGATGGGTCTGCTGCTAGAACTCTGTGTGGCATTCATCTGGTCTCTGATCTGAGCTGCTGTTAACTTGAGATTTCTGAGGCTGGTGACTCGGATGAACTTATCCTCAGAAGCAGAGGTGACTCTTGGTCTTCCTTTCCTGGGTCGGTCCTCATGTGTGCCAGTTTCGTTGTAGCGCTTGATGGTTTTTACGACTCCACTTGGGGACACATTTAAAGTTTTTGCAATTTTCCGGACTGACTGACCTTCATTTCTTAAAGTAATGATGGCCACTCGTTTTTCTTTAGTTAGCTGATTGGTTCTTGCCATAATATGAATTTTAACAGTTGTCCAATAGGGCTGTCAGCTGTGTATTAACCTGACTTCTGCACAACACAACTGATGGTCCCAACCCCATTGATAAAGCAAGAAATTCCACTAATTAACCCTGATAAGGCACACCTGTGAAGTGGAAACCATTTCAGGTGACTACCTCTTGAAGCTCATGGAGAGAATGCCAAGAGTGTGCAAAGCAGTAATCAGAGCAAAGGGTGGCTATTTTGAAGAAACTAGAATATAAAACATGTTTTCAGTTATTTCACCTTTTTTTGTTAAGTACATAACTCCACATGTGTTCATTCATAGTTTTGATGCCTTCAATGAGAATCTACAATGTAAATAGTCATGAAAATAAAGAAAACGCATTGAATGAGAAGGTGTGTCCAAACTTTTGGCCTGTACTGTATACTATCATATATTAATATATACCTACAACATATTGTATCCCAATAGCCGTAATTATAATAATATTATGACTTTTAATAATGTTGTTGTAAGCTACTATCATAACTGTCTGTCCTGCATCTCTCTCTGTCTCTCTTTATGTCTCATTGTGTCATATGGATTACTGTTAATTTAATATGTTGATCTGTTCTGTACGACATCTATTGCTCGTCTGTCCATCCTGGAAGAGGGATCCCTCCTCAGTTGCTCTTCCTGAGGTTTCTACCGTTCCCCCCCCTCCCCCGTTAAAGGGTTTAAAGTTTTTCTTCATCTGCTGCGAGGGTCCAAAGGACAGAGGGATGTCGTATGCTGTAAAAATAAATAAAATTGATTGATTGATTGATTGATTGATTGATTCCATGTCCAGGCATTAATCAGTTGGGTCTTTACCTACATAGATAGAAAAAATCTGGGAAAATTTTATTTAGAGGTCTGTAATTTCCTAAGAATTTCTTATACTGTTTCCTAATTTTTTATTTTGTCTGAGTACTTTCCAAGAAAAGAAAAAAAAAGGAACTATGTAATTTAATTGTTTAATTTTGTCAAATTCATCGTCATAGCGAGTCACACAAGATAAATTATGTTTGCACACCTGGTCTTGAGTGGGGTGTTGCTAGTTAAAAAGCTTCCACGCACCACTGAGAGAGACGCAAGAACGCAGCAAGAAAATTATTGCGAAAGGTCAGCCTGGTCACACCCTCAGGTCATCAAAAACCGACACTTTGTCATGCCCCTTGACACCTGATACTGATGCAAAAGGCTCCCTTTAGTGTCTGTATGAGATGCACTAGGCCTTCAATTACGTCCAGTGTAAACCTATCCGCAGCAATACTAGATAGAAGAGCAAGAAAGTCTGTGTTGGGAGGAGGTTGTTGTGGTTGATGGGACATGGGACTTTCACCTCGAAGACACCTATTTGTGTCCCCTGTGAAAGCAAAAGTCAACTTTGACTTCCTTCCATCCATCCACCCATTTTCATCCGCTTATATAGGGCCAGGTCACGGGGCAGTGGGCTGAACAAAGTAGTCCAGATGTCTCTCTCTACAGCAATGCATTTTAACTACTCCTGGGGTACCCCACGGCATTCCCAGGCTAGATAAGATATGTAGTCCCAACAGTGTGCTCTGGGTCTGCCCTGGGGCCTTCTACCAGTTAGACATGCCTGGAGCAACTCTAATGGGACGCATCCAGGAGGCATCCTGATCACATGCCCGAACCACCTCAATTGGCCCCCCCTCAATGCAAAGGAGCAGCGGCTCTACTCTGAACTCCCTCCAGATGTCTGAGCTCCTTACTCTGTCTCTAGGACTGAGCCCAGCCACCCTTCTGAGGAAACTCATTTCGGCCTCTTGTTTCCACAATCTCATTCTTTCTGTCACTACCCAAAGCTCATGGCCAAAGGTGAGGTTTGGGACATAGATGGTCCAGTAGATAAAAAGCTTCTCCTTCTGGCTCAGCTCCCTTCACCACAAGAGTCCAGCACAGTGCCTGCATCACTGCAGATGCCGCACCAAACCACTTATCCATCTAACGCTCCAATCTACCCTCACTCGTGAACAAAACCCCATAATATTTGAACTCCTTTGCTTGGGGCAGTCCACTGTTTTGTGGCAGAGAACCATGACCTCAGACTTTGACTTTCCAACGCTGACTTTTTTTTAGTGATGGCCAAATGAAGCCCCATGAAGCATTTCCTTTATTTTCCGAGCCCACTAGATGGCGCTTTTTGTTCAACAAAAGGTTGACAGCCACTGATTGCTCTTTCTTAAGCCTCTCTCTTTAAACCAAGAGCGCCATCTAGTGGGCTTAGGAAATGAAGAAAATGCGTCATGAGGCTTTGCTTTTGAGACTTTTTTTTAACAAAACGTTACGTACTTAACTCACATATTTACATCACATTATGTCTAACTGTGACCCAGTAACAATTGTACTTTAACCCAAACTGTCATCTTCTCTCTAAACTTAACCAGTTAGTGTTGTTATCCAAAACTGCAACCACTTCAAAAACATTAACCTTGTTTTACAACTTGATTCACCCAGGAGACAGCTGTGTCTCTATTCAGTGATTCAATTATCTTAGCTAGCTCAGTTCTAACTAAAATAACTGTCTTGGAATGTCTTCTTTTGTTTTCCTCATTATTGGAAACAAATGAGTGTGCTTTTGCCAGGACACTTCCAACATTATTAGAAAATGACTGGCCCATTGAATAAGTGAAGAAGTGTTACTGCAGCTGTGACACAACACAGACTCTCAACTACAGCATGTGTACATTTCTGACTAATAGCTCCTTCAAGCGTGGACATACTCATTGGCCTGAGGAACAAACTACTTAACAAATATCCAGTGGGGAAAGGTGCATGTGCAATTAGCTAAATACTGTAGGTTTAGCACTTGGAACAGCTTAACCAGCAAATGTCAATTTCAGTTAGAGATTCCCATATTGTTCACACCAAATGACCAATGAGACCAACATGGCTCTCATTTTAGTGTAGAGTGTCAGACTGAATTTAAGAATACATCATGTCAGGTCACTCACTCTCTGGGACCGCGAGTGTTACTTGAAAGAGTAAACACAGAGATATTGGATAAAGGAGATACCCCACCGTAGGCTTATCCAATGTTAAGAAAACGGTTACTCTTCCTGTCTCCTAAGTGGGCGTGGTTAGCTCTCCCTCCAATCAGAGCCTGTTCTCCCTCAAACCCCCCCAAAATGTTGGTAAGATGTGTGGCTTGTGGAAAACGAACCCAATATTTACTTTAGTGACTATAGGGCGAAAGAATTGACCATAAATTGTGATGACATTCATTTTCCTCATTGACGACAATACATTCAGAGCTGCCGCAAGTCTCCTACGGGGGCGTGGCACTGACATCACTGAATCAGGAAGTGAGCTGATTGGGGTATCTCACTTTATCCAATATCTCTGGTAAACACTGACCAACTGGACCAGACTGGCCGACCTGTATGCCCTAATACAGTGAATGGATGATTTAACAGGATTGCTGAAGGAGGAATGGTCAGCTTTGTGGTTGAAAACTATGCTAATCTTACAAAGGAGGACGACACTTGAACGGTTTCCTCCAGATTGTTTTTCTATCAAAGTTAATGTTAGGTAATGCGCTAAAAAGTTAGCATTATGGAGAAATCCAATATTCCTCTTAATACCTCCCCAATTTCTGATGAGGTGCACATGATAAGTCTTAATACACATAAAATTTTAAAAAAGGTCTATAGTCATGTGATTGCAAACAAGCTATTACAATTCAGAAGCAGACACGAACAGTTTTTACTCCTAAGCCCTTATAAATGCTAACAAGAAATAATGTTAATTACAATCAATGTAGCTAATTAAAAGGATATACACTGTTTGTTTGTTTATTGTGTCATATTACAAACGGCTGCAACAAATATGTCACACAAAAACAGCTGAAAACAGCTCATTTTCCATTTGTCTGGTGTGACGGGCTGGTAATGGGGAGTAATGCCTGAGCTTATTATTTAATACTGCTGCTACCAGCGCTCTGTCTGTCCTTAATTAGCTGCTAGGCTACAGTTATCTGTATAAGTTTGTTTACATTGTGTCCCTGTGCCAGCTCAGCTGTCAATGTACCCGACCCACCTACTCAGACCCTTGCAGGTTAAAGGAACATTTCTGATGTATGCAAAAAAAAGCCATGTTTTTTTTCCTCCTTTAAATATTGAAAACTGTCAACAATCACTTTGAAAATGATTTTTGCCTGCAAAAAAGGGATGACATTTGGTTGGACGTCAACACAGCAGAAGTGGCCTTGGCAACATGGGTGCGCATGATGTGTTTCTGGGAGAAAAAAAACTGCTGCAAGAAGGTTATGCTGGGTTCTGCGCAGCGCCAGAGCCCAGATCAAAGGCATCTTGTATCATGAATAATAACAGTCAAACCCTGGTCCTGCTGCCTGGCTCGGTGATAAGCGTGTATACAAACTGAGCCATCTTGTTAAAACAGATTGCTTTTGGATGTTCCACACAGCCCTTATGTCTCCATCCTAGCAGACACAAAGGACTAAATAGGGAGATAACACACTGAATAACAGCATAGTCTGTGTACAATATCACGCTGCTCTCCAGACAGTCGGCTGCGGTAGGATCCCTCAGAAGTCTGCTCCAAAGGCCCTTTCACGCTCTTTACATTCAACATGCACGTTTCAAAACCAACTAATAATATCTTCATCACAGTTGGAGCTCGGAAGCGCGATGCATTTTTCTATTGAAGACATAGTTGTTTTCCATTTATGCCGTTCTGCAGCCAATCAGCCGGCTCCCTCTCTCGCGAATTGAAATCACAAAGCTTCAGCAGATCACGCATCCTTTGACATTTACGCAACAATTTAGCGGATTCTTGTCATGCATTTATTCATCAATTCATTCATTTAACTGCTCATGAATACAAATGTGATGGGTGACCTGTCATATCAGACCTTAGTCCTCTATGGGTAATTTTGCCACTGAGGTTGATGCAGTGCTTCCTCATGCATATACATCAGTCCAATAAGGAAATAAGACGCAGGAACACCAGAGGAAAGCGCTGCCATGACATTAAAGAGACAGCTTTCTTCTTCTTGTTAGAATTCACACTGCGATGTCCAGTGTTTAAATGGGAGTTTAGGAGGTGGGCGGGAGAAGGTGGATGTACTTCGACACCATCTTCCTGTGTAGTTCACTGTTAATTAGACTGGAGTTACACTCTGAGTGGTCACAGAGAGAGGAACTTGCTACTAGTTCTTACAACCAAGTAGACAAAATAAGTCTTTCTATGGATGCAGTCAGCATTCTCATGCATACTATGATCTTTTCCCATATGTCCTATTGTGTTACATTCTGGGGTCAAGCTGCAGAAAATACACTATTAAACCACTTGAGTTTTTGTGCAAAGGAGCCATACATAATGTGGATAAAAGAGAACTGAATCTAATATCATCACTGCAGGGTACGGGAGACACATCATCTTTGGAGAATTTTGAATTTTAAATTGGACTCAAATGTGTGCTCTGCATATAAAATTTTAAACAACAAAATCTTTGAGAATAGAGGAATAAATCTGCATGTAACGGCAGCAGTACACGAACTAACTACACAGTCCAAAGCATAGTGCAAAAACAAATGTCAAGTACAAGTGCTGAGTTAAAAAAAAAAGAAGTAAAAAATATGCCCTTCAGTGTGTGTATATGCATACAAGTGTGAACTTGAACAGGTGTGTAAAAAGAACGGAAACTTTGCCAGAAGTTACAGAAACATAATTGTCAGCCCATTTAGCAAGCCCAGTGGGACCTCAACAGACTCGCAATCCACTAGTATCCACAATGGGGCAGAGTGGGGATGAGTTAAACAGTTTGATGGCCACCAGCAGGAATAAGCTTTCGTGCTGCTCGGTGGAATGTCAATCTTTGGATGAGGACACTTCTCAACCAGCATGTTGCGAAGGGAGTTGGAGGCATTGTTGGGGCTCATTTATGCCCAAAGTTAGGTATGTACTGTATATGGGCATGGATGGAGCCTTCAGTCCATAAACTGCATTCATTTTGTCTGTATTTGTGCACGTTTTCTGAAAGCTTCAGATACGGATAAAACAGAGCAATACCACCAGAGATCGTGGGGACAGTGTAGTTCAAGCAAAATCCAATCATAGGAGACAACAAAGACATTTAGAAATATCAGAGCAGAGCAAATCTGTTCACGAGTGAGGGTAGATTGGAGTGCAAGATGGATCAGCAGTTTGGTGTGGTGTCTGTAGTGATGTGGGCGCTGCGCCTGACTGTCATGGTGAAGAGAGAGTTGAGTCGGAAGGTAAAGCTTTCGACTTACTGGTCCATTTATGTCCCAACCCTCACCTATGGTCATGAGCTCTGGGCAGTGACTGAAAGAATGAGATCGCACATAAAAGCATCCAAAATGAATTTCCTCCATAGGGTGAGTGGGCTCAGCCTTGGAGATACGGTGAGAAGCATGGACATCAGGAGGGAGCTGGGAGTAGAGCTGCTGCTTCTCCGCATCAAAAGGGGTCAGTTGAGGTTATTTGGGCATCTGATCAGGATGTACACAAACCGTGTACGCTGCACTTTTCAGTTTAACATGGACTCCTTGGAGGAAAGACTGGCCAAGCAAGTTTGCCTGTAAATACATCTCTACGTCTCTTCATTGTGAGACCACAGGGACAGGCCAATGTCCTTAAATTATGAAAAAAGAAATAGCCACCACACTGAGGAAAGAAAAGGCTTTTTGCTACACGGAGTGGAAGAACCTGAAAGATTGCTGTACTACTATTACCACATAACATATTTTTCTGGTAGCATTCATCTAGTAACATTCGTTGACTTCTTGTTTACCCACAGAATATTTTGAATGCACGCATTCCTGTCAGAGAATATTGCAATGAAATGCACATAAACGCCTCTATGCACTCATAAGCTATGCCTCATCTATGAGGCCTACGCCATGTTGTCTCGCGCTAGTATAAACAAAGCTTCAGGCTCCATCCCCAGTATACGACAGCATAAAATACAGCACTGGTCACCACCGACTGGCAGAACATCTTCAAAATTCTTTTGCAATTGTTGAAGCCTCTGAGCTTCCACAGAAAGAGTGCCAGCTTTGGCTTTTCTTATTGAAGGCCTTCTTATAGAAGGAGTTAACCACATTGTTATCCTCCGCCTGAATAGATAACTTCTATATTTGTACTGCACCCTTTCATTGCAGTGTATGTGGGCTTTTTTGTCAGTTTTTTCAAATACACTGTCAACCAGATGACAGAGTAATTACAATATGATGAATACATCAGATTTTCAGTTTAATATTATCCATGGTGTCTTACAAAGAAATCAAATTACTTATAATGTATCATTAATTTATAATTACAATGTTAATTAAAAGAAAATCCATTATTCTTTGTTTCGAAATAGCCAGGCATTTAGGACTTGTTTATTGAGATGAATCTTTCCAATTTTTATGAAATGTTTTTTGATTGTCATGCAAATTTCTGCCCTGCGACCAGTGAGACCCAAGAATGGTGATGTCTTGTGTTGTACCAACGCTTTCTCTCTCTGACCTTGTCACATATCAACGTTTGGTCATGGACTTTCAACATCCACAGTTGTGGAAGTGCAAGGTACCCTGGGTGCGTTGGCTGTTGACATTCTGGGACACCGTGTCAACTTCAGCCTATTACATGTCTGTTTTCAAAAAAAAAAAAATATTCTGTTTACACAGGAAATGTACAGTTTGCATACAGTCTATTTCAAAATAAAGGTACTGCATCAGTGCAACACCGCAAATTGACCTTTCTTCCTTCAACAACAAACGCACATGGTTACGTTTGGCCAGCACCCATGGTTGGGTTTAGACAACTAAACCATGTGGTTGAGTTTAGGAAAAAAGAACAAGGTTTGGCTTTACAATCATATGGGAAGGGAACACTGGCATACTGGGTGAAAGCATTCCCATCTATCCTACTCGAACTTCTGCTGCTTTAATTTTCATTGTTGTCCCATAGTGTTTTTCCCTGATGCCACCAGGCTTCAAAAATAACGGTCACCAGCAGCGAATCACGCTGAGGTGAAAGGACAGCTTTTTCATCTGCATCTGACGCTGGAAGTCCATAACTAAGTGCCAGGTTTTAACAACAAAAACTGAGACAGGGTTGGTTATACCATTTGTTTGTCCCTCTATTCAGCAGTTAGACCAAACCAAGATACTTAAACAGTTATGTTCTACCTCACAACAAAATGTGTTTATAGCTGTTCATGGGCTTATGTGATGTTCCCTCTGGACCCACCATCAGGTCAAACTTTAAACTCGATCCAAGAGAAGATCCTGACAAGCTGCAGAATTCACAATGCATATTAGACTTTTCTTTTTCACTGTTTGTATCTACGCCTACAGAAAGTAACTGCAGCACTATAATTTATATAACACCTGTAATTGTGAGCCAAGTACCTGTGATCATTTGATCTATGTGCTGCAGACTGTCCTCCGTCATATGATGGGAGCAAAGAAGGAATTCAGGTGAGGTAATATAAAGAGCGAAGACTTTTAACCAGGTGGCCAGGATTTGTGTCCGATGTGAAACCAAAAGGATGCTGAATTATTTTAAGTTACATACGTATGTAACATCATGTTGTCACATCATGTCACACCCAGCCATGACTGTTTTCCTGAACCTAACCTAACAGGTAAGGACAGTAATTCGGAAGATATCATACGAACCATCGTATGAGGATAAGTTGAGTATATACAGTACAGGCCAAAAGTTTGGACACACCTTCTCATTCAATGCGTTTTCTTTATTTTCATGACTATTTACATTGTAGATTCTCACTGAAGGCATCAAAACTATGAATGAACACATGTGGAGTTATGTACTTAACAAAAAAAGGTGAAATAACTGAAAACATGTTTTATATTCTAGTTTCTTCAAAATAGCCACCCTTTGCTCTGATTACTGCTTTGCACACTCTTGGCATTCTCTCCATGAGCTTCAAGAGGTAGTCACCTGAAATGGTTTTCCAACAGTCTTGAAGGAGTTCCCAGAGGTGTTTAGCACTTGTTGGCCCCTTTGCCTTCACTCTGCGGTCCAGCTCACCCCAAACCATCTCGATTGGGTTCAGGTCCGGTGACTGTGGAGGCCAGGTCATCTGCCGCAGCACTCCATCACTCTTACACAGCCTGGAGGTGTGTTTGGGGTCATTGTCCTGTTGAAAAATTAATGATCGTCCAACTAAACGCAAACCGGATGGGATGGCATGTCGCTGCAGGATGCTGTGGTAGCCATGCTGGTTCAGTGTGCCTTCAATTTTGAATAAATCCCCAACAGTGTCACCAGCAAAACACCCCCACACCATCACACCTCCTCCTCCATGCTTCACAGTGGGAACCAGGCATGTGGAATCCATCCGTTCACCTTTTCTGCGTCTCACAAAGACACGGCGGTTGAAACCAAAGATCTCAAATTTGGACTCATCAGACCAAAGCACAGATTTCCACTGGTCTAATGTCCATTCCTTGTGTTTCTTGGCCCAAACAAATCTCTTCTGCTTGTTGCCTCTCCTTAGCAGTGGTTTCCTAGCAGCTATTTGACCATGAAGGCCTGACTGGCGCAGTCTCCTCTTAACAGTTGTTCTAGAGATGGGTCTGCTGCTAGAACTCTGTGTGGCATTCATCTGGTCTCTGATCTGAGCTGCTGTTAACTTGCGATTTCTGAGGCTGGTGACTCGGATGAACTTATCCTCAGAAGCAGAGGTGACTCTTGGTCTTCCTTTCCTGGGTCGGTCCTCATGTGTGCCAGTTTCGTTGTAGCGCTTGATGGTTTTTGCGACTCCACTTGGGGACACATTTAAAGTTTTTGCAATTTTCCGGACTGACTGACCTTCATTTCTTAAAGTAATGATGGCCACTGGTTTTTCTTTAGTTAGCTGATTGGTTCTTGCCATAATATGAATTTTAACAGTTGTCCAATAGGGCTGTCGGCTGTGTATTAACCTGACTTCTGCACAACACAACTGATGGTCCCAACCCCATTGATAAAGCAAGAAATTCCACTAATTACCCCTGATAAGGCACACCTGTGAAGTGGAAACCATTTCAGGTGACTACCTCTTGAAGCTCATGGAGAGAATGCCAAGAGTGTGCAAAGCAGTAATCAGAGCAAAGGGTGGCTATTTTGAAGAAACTAGAATATAAAACATGTTTTCAGTTATTTCACCTTTTTTTGTTAAGTACATAACTCCACATGTGTTCATTCATAGTTTTGATGCCTTCAGTGAGAATCTACAATGTAAATAGTCATGAAAATAAAGAAAACGCATTGAATGAGAAGGTGTGTCCAAACTTTTGGCCTGTACTGTATATACACTTCTCAGAAGATGAACCCTTTTCTCCTCGGGCTTTAGCAAATGGTGGACTCTAGGTGTCTCTTTGGTCCCGACTGAAATGTCATTACAACTATTGAATTCAACTTTGTTAAACCATTTATGGGTCCTAATGAATTTATTCATTTGAATGCATTTTGTTGCTTTGTTGATCCCCTATAGTCTTTACTTATTCAGTAAATATTTCAACGTCTGCTGGATGGATTGGCACACAATTTTGTGGAGACACTTGTGGTTCCCAGGTCATGAATCCTATTGACTTTGGTGATCTCACTGACCTTGCCTGTAGTGCCTTAATGTCTAGACAACTACTGGATGAAGTGCCATAAAAATCTAACAGTGCACAAGCACTGAACTTATAATCTCTCAAAACAGATTCTGCAATTTACATTGTAGAATCTTTAGCCAATCAGAATGGAGGGGGCAGGGCCGAGACGTGCAGGTGTCCCCAGGAAATGTGTACCTACAGAAACAGCAAGCCTCGCGTCCATGGCAACATTGAGTGTGTTTACATGGACAGTTTAATTCCCTTTTCATTCGGAATGAAAGTTCATTCCTATTAAAAGTGATCTTGTAAACACCTTATTCGGAATGAAAATGGCCAATGCGACTGAAAATTCAATCCAATGTAAGGGGCTGGAATATTCTGTTTCTAATTCCGAATGAAAGAATTTCTCGCACTTGTATACACTCATTCCTCTTTAAGTTCATTCCAGTCTTTCTGCACATGCTCGTTTCCTTGCCCTTCTGGCGCGATGACGTATATAGCGCACGTGAAAAGATGGCAGCACGGTCTTCTATCTCCCTTCTTCGACCTTCTACCTCCCTTCTCCTCCTCAACAGACGAAGTATTAGCAGAACAAGGTTGTTGTCGTACTGCTGCTTCAAGAATATAAGCAAAACAAGCCCGAAAAAGGCACTAAGAACGGCGTTGTCAAGCATCAACGACAGTGGGGTTTTTTTTTCGGTAAATGTAAACACGTAACATCCGCCCCGCCCCCTATCCAATCAGAAACCTTCCCTGCCCCAAACCTTGCACGGACCCAAACAAGGGCAATTAAAAGGCGATTAAACTGATCTCCCGTGTAAACCCTCATTCGGAATGAAGCTGAAAGGACAGTGATAGAGCATGGACGAAAACACAAGTCAACCTTGAACGGTCATTCAAAAGATGGAGAGAATTGCGGGATTTGAAAGGATTCAAAAACAATCCTGAATTGGCCCTCTGTCTCTTATAAAGATATTATGTAATATGTCTATTTTATTCATGAAATACATTGCGAGGTCACAATGGACATGACTGTAATACAACTGCTTATAGCTTAACATTTTAAGCTGGCCTTGCTACCGAGCTGTGTCTTGCTGCTGGCTTGTAAAATGACAAGGGAATATTATTATTACTTCAGCTTTCTTGACAAAATTACTATTACAAAGTATCTGTTGGTTGAAGGTTTACATGTAACCTATCGGTGAATGAGGTCTTCAAAGTTTCCTATTTTTACCATCATCATAGCACAGTTATTAATCTTAGATAGCCACAAATACAAACATTACCTCATCACTATGCATTCTGCAAACAGCTGTGTTTAAAGTTGATCTATTATTGCTTTTCCTTATTCTCTTTCATATTTATAGGGTGACAATGTTGGATGTTCATATAAAACGCAGCCACATTTTCAAATAATGAGGTAAACGTATGTAAAATTAATCCCTGTGGTCAAAAAAATATTCTGGATACCCTGTTTCCAATGATTTTTCTACTTTCTAGACAAGCTGAGATCAGCTGGTGACAGATTTCTTTATGTGGTCATCTGTTCCAGGCACGCTACTGCAATTGTTCACATTATGTAACCCATACTGCCTCATGTAGCTACATGCTAGCATCAGTGAAAAATGTAATCTTAGTTGCTGATGTTGTTAATTTTTCTAAGATTTCGAATAATAATAATTCTGCTGGAACAGGTAAGTTCAGTGGTAACACTCCATTACAGTCATTCCTCTGGCTGTAATAAAGGTGCAGAGGCTCCACAAGCCAGAAGATCTGGAAGATTCAGAAACGCTGACCAATCAGAGCAGACTTTTTACAGAGATGGGCGCTAAAATGGTCTCAGACAGAGGGTGAATACAGGTGTTCCAGCACGGACAGTATGAGGAAAATATCAGCCCGTTTTTACTCTCAACTCATCAAGAACCATTGCTTTGTCAGTAGGGTTGCAATGATATACCGGTTCAAAGGTATACCGTGACATAAAAGTTGATGGTTATCATGCCGTGTACATTCGCTTCATTACAGTATGAAAAAAAAAAATGCAATCAGACGGAGGAGCTCCCCTTTATTTTAACCATTTTCAAAGGGGAGACTTTTTACACATACTTTCATTAAGAAAATGGCTTAAGTTTCAATTATAGTAATAAAACGTTTGTTCAACCAAAAATAACCCTTCCATTTTCATTCCTTAAAGGTCATTGTAATTAATAATAATATAAATTCTGTAATACTGTGATACCATGAAACTGCAATATTTTCTGAAACGGTTATTGTACTGTGAAAACCCTATTTGTCAGTGGACCTCAGCAGCAGACACCAACACACAGGTACCCTAGCAGCAGTATAACAATCACTGTTGTGATTGTTTCTAACGTTACAGGCAACTACGTGTAGCCCCCTCACTCAATTCCTAATTTTAACACAAACCTTGTGATTACACACTCTATACTTTAAACACCTTTTTGCATGGGAGAGGAATAGGTGATGGCTACAAATATAAAATTGGGAGTTGTGTACAAAAATATGATTCAAAACCAAGGTGCAAAGAAGCCCAGTTAGCTTATAATATAGCTATACTGTATGTGTGAGCTTTAACTCCCATGCTTAATACTTACTCAGCTATAGCACTTTAATACTCAACATAAATCAAATTACCATACCGTGAATTGGCTTACATAACTATTAAACATGAATCACCCTCAAACACACAGATTGATTGCAAAAACTTCACAATATTTATTTCAAACCCCCAAAACAAATTTTTAAAAAAGTATTAAAAGATAATACTCGGGATTTTCTAACTCAGTCTATGGTACCATGTTTGTTGGCGCGCTGTTGGAGCTCATATGTAACCCTTAGGTGGAGAAATGTTCGTACTCACAGTCCCTTGGAAACTCAGCAAGCTGGTAGTAACAGTCCATTCAAACCCCTCCATACCGCAGCGAGCTGAAGGAAGAAGAAAAGCTCTGTCCACGTGCAGGAAGTCCCTGGCAGCGGCAAGGCCTGAGCACCTCTCTTGCATCAGCATGAGTGGCAATGTCGGAAGCACACTAACATTAAAATTCAAAACCTCAAATGAATATACTATTGGAAAACCATAAATGTGCATAATTTTACAGTTCACAATATCCATATTCACTCAGAAACTTGTAAATAAATAAACCAAGGCTTACCACATGCTGCCTGACGCAGGTCTCCTCCGCTCCTGTGAAGGCACAGGCTAGTCAGCTAACTCAGTTTCACGTGCTAACAGTATCAGCTAAGTTAGCAACAATACTCACTCAAACACAATACGGCTCACACTCCCGCCGGTTTAGGTTACACACAGTCACACTCCCGCTGGGTCTGACTTCTTACAAAATACTGCATATATGACGACTATAACGAACTTAAAACGGCGTATCATCCCCTCTTTTTGTCCTCCTGTTTCTCCTAGGTCCTTCTCGACTTGTCTGAACTAAGTCCCGCCCTTCGCAGAATCCGACAGGTCACAATCCTCACCCTAACTTGATTGATTGACGCCTGTCTATCCAATACACAAAACGGACATGAAAAGTTTAAGGTCCGCTCTAAATGTGGGATATTTGAACACCTCCAAATAAACAAAACAAACAAACAAACCTTTAACAAAAATACACATTTTTTCCATATTAATGCAGAAATCAAAAGACATAAGTAATAAATGAGGTAGTTTTTCACAAAATCAGCGTAAAGATAGAACTACATTACAAATATCCAAATACTACAGTGTGAACTAAAATCAGTAGGGCACTACATATGGTTCTATTAAGAGCAAGAAAGTCTTCATGGGGAAAGCAGAAGGGTAGGTGGATGGGTCAAACAGACTCTGGACTTTCACCCAGAAGCCTACTGTTTGTTTCCTGCGCAAAACCAAAAGTCAGTTGTTGTTAGTAGTGTGCTAGCATGTGTAGCATGCTACATTAGTGATGTATGTTATATGATGTTTGTCACGTGACGTTACATACACAACCATACTTATTTCAAGCCAACCCATATTTTTTTTTTCTTGACCTAACCACAGACTTTTTTGCCTAAACCTACTGAAATTAACCAAAAAACTATGTGTTTGAACTATGTTGTAAGTTTATCTCGAAAATGACTGTTTTCACTTAATTTCTTGTGAAAATGGAAGTGTATGTTGAAGAGATACAACACATGTAACAAGCGTAAATTGACATGCCATCCCAGAACATCCAAAACTGTAGCGTACATCGCACATCATATTTTGATGGGGTCCATTGACAAAGTGTTGGTTTTTGACAAGGAGGGAAAAGCAAGTGTGTTTTTTGAACATCAAACCATGAAAATATGTTCTAGCAGAAACCCAAAATACATGTATTAAACTGAAAATGAGTATAATAAGTCCCCTTTAAAAAAGAAAGATAGTATTAAAACTAAGATGTGTCTTTATTTCACTTGCTTCATAGCAAATGCACATGCTAGCCAGATCAATATCTTGTACTACACAAAGCATCAATGCTCATGGATAATGCAGTCTTTTAACATTACAAAAAAACAAAAACCCAAAGATAAAAAAAGTCACAGTCCTTGTGTTATACAGTACTCAAACACCACTGCAATGACCCCTTAGCTGCAGAGATGTTGTCTAAGTAGATGGATGCATGAGTGAATGTGGTGGTAATTAGCCACTGTGTGTTTTGTTGGATTGCGTTTAAATGAAGCCATCCCGCCACGAGGAGAGAGCTGATTGCATCTCTCCTCATCATCACCCCTGCACTTCTTCTACTATATTAGTATGAACAGTGTTTGCTTATACTGGCTGAGGAAGCTAAACATGACCCACTTGAGGCCATTATATGGATGCAAAGCATAAACAATTCATTCTGTTTTTTCTCAGCGGAGACACATATGTTGGGGATGCAAAGGTTTTGGGAAACTCATTTCATGGTTATTGTTTACCTAATCAGAAATTCTAATTGCTCAGTGAGACTAATTAACTTGTGGAAAAGTAACAGGAGTATTGTGTACCCCCATGTCATGCTGTTTGTATACGTCTATGAAATATTCATACCATGACAAGGCAGTTTGGCAACTACTATTTCGCTGTGATATGATTTTGTTTGGTCTCGAGTCTCTTGACACTGTCACCATCAATTACCCTGACAGGAAACGTGAAACGACGTCAAAGGCGCACGTCAACAACTGCAAAACAACAGAGGGAGTTCATGCAACAAGAGAGACACAGACAGAACATCTTGGAGCTGGGTTCGGCTCTGCCATGTGGCACAATATGAGGCGCTTTATTCCAAGTGGATGTTTGATCTTTCCATTAATTAATTTTTGCTGACAAAAAAAATCTACATATTAAAGGATAACGCTGGTATTGTTCAGCATTTCCTATGATTAACAAATTCAATTAAAAGAAGCAACATTGTGTTTGCCTGTCTCTCGATACTGTCCGACTTCCACAGCTCAAAGCCCATTCATTCCTAATGGGGATGTATACCTTTAAAACAATTCAGAAATATATAGTTTTATTTTATATTTAAAAAAAGGCTCAGTCATTTCTTAAAACAGCTGGTCACTGTAGCTTCTTAAATAGGAGAAAATAGTGCATTTGTTGGGGACTATTTTCTGTGATGGATTGATCCACATTCAGTGCTCTTATGAGTATTTACGGCAGCAGGATATGTTAGATTCAGTCAATATGTATTCGCAAACCTTTGCCTATTTACACATCCAGCAGACACAGAACAATCTTATTTAGCAGAGTCGTCTTTCCGTACACAATGAATATATGTCCAATATTAACTCTCCTTTTAGCTCTGGTTGCAAAGCAAGGAAAGCAAGGAAAAGCAAAAGCAAGGGAGGCACAGGAGGCAGCAGAGAAGAAAAATATGAGGACTTTGTGCAGGATCGTCCAAGAGCTAAGCAGCTCTAGGAGCAGCTCCGGTGTGCCAATCAGAGGCAAGGATGGCAGGGCACTCCTGAGCGACGAAGAGCAAGGTGGATGGAACACTTCAGAGAGCTTCTTAACCAGCCAACACCTCCCACGCTCTTCAGTCTTGACCAGGAACCACCAGCTCCAACCCTGAATGTTACTTCAGATAAGATATCCGGGACCGAGGTTGCCAGAGCAATCAAGAGCTTCAAGAACAACAAGGTGCTGGGACTCAATGAAGTATCTGCCGAGTTGTTGAAGCATGGCCAGGAAGTCATTGTGGAGAGCCTCACCCACTTGTTTAACCTGATTTGGCATGCTAAAGATGTTCCTGCCGATTGGAGACGTGGGGTCATTGTGACGCTGCCCAAGAAGGGAAACCTCGGGGACTGCAACAACTGGCGGGGCATCACACTGCTGTCTATCCCTGGCAAGGTATTCTGCAGTGTTCTGCTCCAACGCCTAAAACCGAGGTGGATAACATCCTAAGGGAAGAGCAAGCTGGTTTCCGGAAGGAAAGGTCCCGCTCCGAACAGATCTTCACTCTTTCGACAAAGCTTTCGACAGCATCAACCGGGAATCACTGTGGCAGATTGTCCAGCTGTATGGCGTGCCATCCAAATACGTGAACATCTTCAGGGCCCTGTACCGTAACTCCACTTGTCGTGTCAGTGGCACAACGGATGAAATCGTGACCGGTGTAAGACAGAGTTGCATCCTGTCACCCTTGCTCTTCCTTATCGTTATTGATTTTGTGATGAGGAAGACCCTCGCTGGGATGAACTTCGGCATCAAGTGGGGACAGGGCAGATTGCATGACCTGGACTTTGTGGATGACCTCGAGTACAGGAGATGTGGTGAAAGACGTATGAACGAGAGCTGCAGGAGTGTTCCAATGGCTCTGCAACGTATGGTCATCCAAAGCTATCACTACGGCAATCAAGCTATGCCTGTGTCAGTGGTCATTCCAAGAGTGACCTACGCAAGCGAGATGTGGATGAGGACTGCCAGTATTACCAACATGTTGGATGTCTTCCACTGACAATGCCTCAGAACCATCATGAGGATCTAATGGCAAGACCACATCACTAACGATGAGGTGATGAGAAGGGCAGGGGTGTCGCTACTGTCAGCAGAAGAAGAATGGCTGGACACGTACTCCAACTGCCAAGAGAGAGACCAGCAAGTGTGGCAATGGACTAGGTGCCTGGGGACAGCAAGAGGAAGAGAGGGAGGCCAAAGAAGACATGGAGACAGACATTTAAGGAAGACCTAAGCGAGATGAGTGTCAGCTGGCATGATGCAAGGAGGGTTGCCAGGGACCGGAGCAAGTAGAAGGGACTTGTCGCCCAATGTTCCAATAGGAATGGGAGGAACTAAGTCTAAGTAAGTAAGGTCTGGTTTGGTCTCTGCCTACTCCAGAGAAAAAGAATACACAGGTCTTGGATTGCTAAATGCTCCACTGTGTTCACTAGCTAGTTGCTAACTCTGTCTTCCATTTGGTGTTGAGCTGGTAGCACACATTGAATTTATTGAAGCACAAAAAACATCCGCCTTCTCCTGCTAGAAATCACAAAAGCACATTTGTGGGCTGTAAAAGCAAAACAATAAGCTGAGATGCTAAAAATCTCTGTAGAGCTGAGGAGGAGTGTTTAATCTCTAGCAGGTTCCCTGGTCTAGGTTCCCAAGTACCTAAATAGCATTTTTTTTTAATTTTCTTTAGAAACCTAATGTTGCCTAATTTAGCATTTTTATGGTGCCAAGGTCAACTAATATCCAATGGGGTTTGTTTGGCTGCCATCATGAACTGATGTCCATGAGAGTGATGAAAAATGCAGATTTTTATAACTCCTCAAGGTTCACAGTGGTCATCTTGGCAAGACAGCTGTATTGTAGCTGTCTGTCATGGACTTGTTTTCATGCTTCTCAACTTTTTAAAGACCTTGTCCTCTTAAAAAATACATCAGGGACATGGTGGACTTGCTCTTGCATTTGATGGTTAGAACCACTACATGTAATTATATCAAACAAAGTTGTAATATTGCACATGATTAGGACTGTGAAACTTAAAAGCTTTCATAACATAAGTGACACTTAACACTCAACAGCACTATCTGGTACCTGACGTCTCCCTCATCAATCTGGAACTGACTCATCCTGCTGCCACAGTCCTCATCCACTTAAGGTGGAAGTAACCTCATTATCAAAATTCATACATGTTATTCCTATGGCCTAAAACAATCCAAACTTATAAGTAAACATGAACAGTTCATCCCCAAATTTAAAAACTACAGTGCTTAAACTTTAATTTGGGATGTCATGGGATATAAAGTCTGGAGCTGTGCCTCGGACAGTAAACTGGGAAAGATGTTCTTGATGACACTGAGAGCACCGAGGGGAATATTCTGTTTCAGAATTGAAAAAATAAAATAAATTAAAACTCTCATTTGGGTATAAAAAATAAAAATATTCTGTGGGTCCACAAAATCAGGCTCCCATTCACTGTCAATGAAGCAGCTCCAGACTTTATATCCTATGACATCGTAAGTTTGAGACTTACTCCTCTGGTTTCTGGCTTTAAGAGAGAGTAGACAATGTTCACAAACACCGATTGAACAAATATTGATTGAACTTTTCCTAGGCTACCATCCAAATGACATACAGGAATTCTTAATTTAGGTGGTGTGTCCCTTCAATGACCTTGAATTTGATAAAAGAAAGCCCCAACAGTTAACACATATTTGTTGGGGTCAGGATGTGTGAACAGTTAAATCATTCCACAACCAGAAACCATGGATTACTAGAACCATTCGGAAACATGCAAAATTAGAAGAGGCAAAGAAATTCACTAGAGTTTTACCTTGTACAATTCCATATGACAAATAAATTACTGATTGATTGATTGATTGATTGATTGACTGAAATTCAGCCAATCCCATGCATTGCGCGCAACCTTGCAATTTTGTCCAATTACTGCAACTTTATCGCAAATTTGACAATTTAAAAGGCCCCAACATTCCCAAAAACAGCTGGTGAAATCTTGGAGGAACTGATAAGAGAAAGAACTAGTTTCATTTAACTATTGCAGGAAACTATTGTGAAACAAAATAGCAAAAGTTTATTGGTATGAACCTTAAAATTTGTTGTTTGCCCGTTTTTCACCAATACAGAGTTGTACCATATCAGTGAGCTTTCCATTTGATTCCTGGTGCCACTAACGTGGACATCAATTGAAGATGGCCACCAAATGACCCCTATGGACCACTGATGGACTCTGGCAACATGATCATTAGGATCCTAAAATCCTAAAATTGATCTGTTGCTAAAAATATTGATTAGTGCGCAAATTATTATCAGTAGTTGCTTTCACATAATTATTTAAGGAGGTGACGCAACTTTTTCTCAGTGACTACACCCAGCTCTGGACCAAGCACCTTTGACCCCCTAGCCAAGCTTCATCTGCAAATTTGGAAATGTGCAAATTTTGTCTTCTTGTTTGTGTAATGGGCCCCAGATGGCTTTTGCCTTTTCGTTTTCTCTTACTATTGTGCTCTCCACATATGCTACACTCCATTACCCCACTGTTCAATTTTGAAGGAGGTGGGGGATAATTTTGGTGCCCCACCCCCACCTCTGGGTGGTATAAGAAGATCTGCCTCTGACTATACCCCCTAGAACAGTGCAGTTCTTTGTGTTAAAATCAAGGATTCTGCTTCTGCTCTGTTAGAAATTGGGTATATGATGTCTTCTACATTTTAGCCCTAGTGCAAAAGGTATATAATGATCACTGACAACCAGCTCATGCTTACTGAGGATAAAAAATAGCATGGTGGTTCCCATTATTCCAAAAAATACAGCTCCACTTTGCTGACATTTTTCTTTTCATACCATCACAGGTGTTTGGAATAGGCTGGTCACTGCTGGATGTCATACTGCTCCAGATGTGACCTCTCCAGACCTCCTGGCATCCCCAGACTACCAGCCTCCCAGCAGGTGCATGTTTCACTTTGTAGCATCATCGCTGCCGCCGACCACCCTCCACAATAAATTACAGCCCTGGAACCTCAGACCAAAGTACCATGGTAACCGGAGCGTGTGATCCTTGCTGTTATTTCCCCCATCTCCTCCGCTGTTCACCCCCATTCCGGGCTATAAAGCGAGGCACAGCTGAGGACGCCATGCAAAAGGTCTTTATTAATATGAAAATTAAATCTGTGATGACATTGCTCGTGACTTTAATTTTAACTCACAGTGCCTAGAGGAAGGACAGTGTTCTGCAGACTCAGGGAGATGAGCATTTTAGAAAAAAGAGGTCATATAAATAATGATACAATCACACGGTGAAATAGATATTATGCAAAACTGTCATGATTCATAGAACACATAGGAGCTAGAACACGGAAGCCTCGCAGCCCCTTCTTTTGTTTTCAACTCCTGATAAGACAAAACACCCTCTGAGCCAACTTAAAGCACCCATGCATTTTCTCTTGGGGTGTTTACGTACTTCCCTATTTGAAGCCCATCCCTCATTGTTGGGAGACAAATGTCACCTCCCTCCCTCCCCGCCCGCAATGCTGTCTAGTAGCTGACAGATGTCTCGCATTCATGAATATTCTGTGCACCGCCAGGCCCCGACGCTGCCGACGCAGCTTTGATCTTCATTTCAAAAGAAAGTTCTGTCTGTGCCACTGCCAGAGACTTTGTGTGACTCACAGAGCATTTGCTATTGTAACCTGTTTGTTTGAGTGCAGTAATAGAACAGCGACTGTGCGATCGTTAGGGTTGACAGTCTGAGGCGTGAGGGCTGCTCTTCAAATCAGGATGAGGAGTCAGGACTTACTTGCTGATTATGATCCGCTGAATATGGCTGGCAGTGCCCCCCAGATAACACTCTGTGTTAGTTTCTTTGATATGAGAAACCCACATTTCCTCCCAACCAAAGATATTTTAGTCAAGTCATAGACAGCTAATATTTTGAACCAATGTTAAAGCTGCACTAATCAATATTTTTGTATGACCTATGTATCAAATGACTGTGTGATATAAGAAAAGGGTCACCCATATAGCCATTTCCCACCAAATTTGATCTGGTGTTTGAACCAGTTCCATTCAGGATTTGATGCTTTCTAACAGGAGGAGGCTGGAGGGTGTTAAACAGCAGAAGTAAACAGTAGTAGCAAGATGTTGGATCACACTGATTACCTGAGAGCTTCTGTGGACGAAAACTATGACAAAAGTTTTTCTTCATTTTTTATTTCATTTTAGATTTTTTTTAAAATTTTTTTCCAAATCTTTTCCATGACAAAAATGGGAGTATGATGAGCTAAAATAGATCTTGATGATAAAAACTAAGAAGAAATCTACGTTTCATTTTTGTTGATGAGACATACTTGTAATTATCTTCAAATGCCGCATGAACGACAGGCTGGCAGAATTCAGTAAATAGTCGGCGCCAGGATGTTTGGCTAGCCGCTGGATGGCAGCAGGGCAAGCAGCCACAGACTACACAGCACTCAGTCTGGACTGTCTCGGGAAGGCTTAATGTTGCTTAATGGGCAGGTAGGAGGCTCAGTTATCTGTGAGTGTAGCTATGTTGTAAGTAAAGAATCTGAACTTAGATCAGTTTTATCTGACAGAGATAAAAGTTTAGTTTTCATCAACAAGTCTGTGAGACATGAGTTTTAACCTCCAGACAAACATGTTGCAGATTAATAACGAGTTCAGGTTTTACTGAAGTTCTCTGCAGTGAGACTGATAAGTCAGAGTTTACAATGAACCTGTGCTAGTTGTCTCAGACTAGTTATTTGTGGTGCCAAAGTGTTAGAGAGAAATGACAGTTTGTAAGTGTGGGGAATTTTTTTGTAGATGTAAAAAAACTTTAGATAAATTTTTATACAACCTGTCATCTTGATTCTAATTTCTGATACATAAATTAGCCTCACTGCATCAGTTTAAATATAAAAAAACATAGAAAACATAATGACAGTTAGTTGACTAAAATGTTTTGTATTTTCAAAACTAGACTAAAACTATGAAGGATAGGAATGACTGAAATGTCATTAAAACTAATGAGCATTTTCATCTCAAGACTGAGACCTGTCAAAATGAACACTGCTGTTACTGCAGATATTTGTTTTTATCCAAAAAACAAGCATGGTACAACTAATTATGATAAAAAATACATAGAAGAATCCTATTACGTGCAAGATTCTACCCTCTCTATTCAACCTGGGAACCAACTTTTCAGCTTTTGAACCAATTTTTTTCTGGTTGAAAACCTACCCCTTCTATGTTGGTGGAAAATGGATAATAGTTAAAACTTGAAGAGAATTATCATTGTGCAGTTCCTCTCAGCTCTGTGGAGATTTTTTAAAATCTCAGCTCATTGTTTTGGTTTTATGGACCAGACTGTTCTGGTTCTCACCATTCTTTTTAACCTTATTTCCAGCAACTGTAGACAGCTGTTTTCAGAAAACAGCTCAAATAAACCCTCTGTACACAAGAATTTTCACTAAATAGTCATCTAGACGACCATTATAAGTGCTGGTCTGCACTTTTGGCAGTACTCAAGTAGTCGTGGCAGCTACCACAACAAAGAAGCTTGGATTACAGCACATAGAGGTAGTGCAATATCACTCACTGCTTACCATGTTTACATAGCACAGAGCGGATTGCTGCATTATTACTGCTCTGAATGTTGCTTAAAGGACCTTTAAAGACAGAAACTCCAAATGCACGCCAAAATATCTCCATGTCTGCTCAATGTGTAAATATGCAAGAGTTTATTAACATGTTAGCCATATCAGTTTCATGAGGCTTGTTGTGGTGTTTTGCCCCTAAGAAGCACAGGAAATGATCAAAGCTGCCTCAATTAACTTCAATTAGATCTTTATGCAAACATGTTTGTGCTTTGTCCAGAACCATTAGATGATGGGATGGAAAAAGCCTAAATAAAAAAGCAATGAACTTGTTTGGGGCCAAAGATTTTTGGGTGGGTCCCTTAACAATTTACATATCAAAGACATGTTGATTTAAAGAGTTATATCTGTAGGTCAACCTGCAAAAACCTACACAGCTGTGTCTGATTTGGTATTGTGAACATTTTTCATTTTGCTATTCGGTGTGATGCAGGAAGAAGTCGTCTTCATTTATAATTAGGCCTACAAAGCTGTGATTGGTTCATGTGAATGATCACAGTCCCAGATTTGAGTTGCTGAATTTGTGTGGTCTGATTAAATCAAATTCATCTTATTACAATTATATCTGATCATTGTATCATGTTGTTTTTTATTTTGCTTTGTTTTGTTTTTCACCCAGAATTATGTTTGGTTTTTTGTGTGTTGTTTTCTTCCTGATACTAACCCCAAATTTATCAAACTAACACATCATCTAACCCTGGTGCAAACTGTCTTTTTCAGACATATTTTACTGTTTATAATCCAACAATTTTTCATTGTCCCTCGTTGATACACTGTTAACATCCAAAGCCATGAAACACTTTCTGTGGGAATATAACACTGTAAATAGACTGCTTTCAAACAAGGCTATTCCCAGCCAGGTATTCATGTAAGTGAACAGCTTTGTAGAAAAGAGAACCTTCATTCACACGATGTTATGAGAGTCTGGCTAAAACAAAGAGACGCCACCATCTGCAGTCTGCCAGCGTAGTTACAGCGCTGCCCCTCTTGACCTCAGTGAAAACCCATCGGGCTCCATTCACTGGCTGGCCTTTTCAACGCACATACTCTTGCATTGCCAGTAATGATATTGGTTTCTCTCAACACGCCTTTGAGTGGTGGCCGGGTCTCAGGACTCTTTTGTTGCATGGCCTGGATGGAGAAGTATCTCTTTCCCAGTCTCCAGCCACATACACAGGGAGAGTACAGAGAGCGCTGAGCCCCCTGTAGACTCCAGCGTTCTCTTTATAGACCACTGCAGCTCCACTTCCTCCAGAGACAGACACAGTGGGCCTGCTCTTTCCAGCAGATGATTAATCTTCTCATTATCTGACATCACACTTAAAGCAGCACTCCAAACAGGATGCTGCTCCTGCTGCTGCTGTGCTAAAATTCAGGGATATCTGAATGTACAGAGCATCTGGGAATTTGTGAACATGAACGTATTTTGCTTAACTAAGCCCCAGCTGATTCAGGGAGCACTGGATTTCATCTGTCCCTATATAACAGAAAGAAAATCATATACAGCATTTCAGCAACTAGAGTAACCTATATTGAAATAAGATTTTTCTATGATACAAAAATGTAGTATTGTGTTAAAAAAGTTGGTGGCCAGTTTACGATGTCAGTCATGTTTATGTTGAAATACCTTGCGTATTTACTACCACTATTACCACATGGACTGCATAGAACACTGATGTGCTTTAAGTGTTGCGTTACACGGTAGATTTTGGGGGATGGGGGTCAACCTGGGATAGAAAGGTAGCCCAGCCTGCATTCTGCATCAATCAGTAGCAGTGGTGGAGGGCCAAGGTGTTCTCATGCAAGGTCACCAAATACAGCCACTTTCTTGCGCCTATGAAATCAAAGACACCCTTTGGCGTGTCTATGAGTATTACCCTTTCACATCCCTTTGTGACGCACAGCCATCTCCTTGGTGAAAGATGTTGTAACACGTGGTAAAACCTAGGTGCTATATCGTTGGCAACTGGACTTGCTGTAGTTTCTCGAAGACGTTTCACCTCTCATCCAAGAGGCTTCTCCAGTTCTGAGACATATAGCACTTACGGTTACCATGACTTGGATGACTGAGAATCTTCATCAACAACACATGGTAAAAGTTAGAGATGCACTGAATATTCGGTAACCGCAATATATTCGGCCGAATATTGCAAAAAAACACATTCAGTATTCGGTGGAATAAGTTAAAAGCAAGGCCGAATAATAGCAGCGTGTTTTGATAATCAAACAGTGTGCAGTGACGGATGGAGTAAAATATTTTACTCTGTCCATCACCACACTCGCATTTGCAACTAAAAATGGTTTTGTGCGAGCAAAATAAATCCTTCAGCACGCTGTGCGAGTACAGATTTCAACCAGCAGCAGAAACGAAAGGCGAATCCCGCTGGTTGTGGGCTGAACGGGGGTCACAGACAGGACAGGAATGTATTCCTGTCAAATACGTTGGCGCATGATAACGGCTTACCGGTGACGCAGAAGTCCGGCTCCAATAATGTCCTTTTCTTGGTGTCATGACTTCCCAAAAGTACCTGGACAGCCGAGCCGTGACAGCACACAGGTATGTGACGTGTCAGAGGGGAAACGAGCCGTTCACATTTCTCTCTTTTTGGCAGGTAACGGTCCACAAACCTCACCGCACTTAAGGGACTGTTCTTTACTTATGGAGGGACTGTTCGTTACTTATGAAGGGACTGTTCTTTACTTATGAAGGGACTGTCAGGGGAGGAGGGTGGCTGGTTGATTTTTATTTTATTTATTGATTTTATTTTGATCCCCCCTATGTTAATCACTTATTGATGCTGTTTTTGAAGTATGAATAAGTCAGTAAGTAATTTATTCCATTGAAATATCATTGATGTATTATATAAAAGTGATTTATCTTATTATAAATGACAAAAGGCACATCTGCCTCATTTTCGCTGTGGTATCGTGTTTTTTGGTACCGAGACAACACTAATCTGGAGGGGGTTCATCTGCAAAAACTAATGAAAAACAAAACAACGGTATTCGGTATTCGGTACTCGGTACTCGGTATTCAGTATTTGGCCAAGCGTTTAATTTTATTCGGCTTCGGCTTCGGCCACAAATTTTCATTTCGGTGCATCCCTAGTAAAAGTTGTCAGATGGTCCCAGTTAAGTTTAGGCAACAAACCTACTTGGTAAGGTAAAGAAAAAAAATCATAGTTTACGTCAAAATGGCATTGCCTTTTGGTTTCATTTAGGACATAAACTGCAGACTCTTGGTTAAAAGTCTGTGTTTGTTTGACTCATCCACCCCTTCCTCCAGCCCGTCTTGGTCTTTATCCTACATCAGTTGCTGTCACTGTCAAATGGTGCTGCAGATGGGTTTACACTGAAACTAATTTTAAGACCAGTGTGTCACATAGAGATGCCAAAGCGTGTCTTCAGTTTTGGTACCACACCCCAAGGGGTGTGACAAAGCAGAGGTATTTAACAACCAGAAGGCTAGAAGGAAATGAGCCAGACTCCTAACTAATATAGTAATAATTCTACAGCTGTTACTAAGTCACTAAATTAAGTTAAGAGATGTTTCCAGGCAAGAAATTTAAAAGAAACTGTTTAGATTCTGAATATGTGGTCAATTTATCAAAACAACACTTTCTTGAAAATTTGTTCTGACATTTATGGAGACATTATAAGAACTGCTCTCTGGCAAGATGTGGTGGTCATCTCTCCAGCTCCTGAGATGATTGACTGCTCAATTGACATAACTCCAATGAACAGTCTTATCTCAGCAGCCTCTTAGTAATTTACTGGTGTCTCTATAGCATTTTACGCATAAGACACCATTTCTTTTGAGAGTTGAAATCTAATAGTTGTTGCTGCCAATTTAGTTTGACTGAAGCTACAGTACTGTTGATATTGTAAGGGCAGTCAACATTTTACAGCTGTGGTGTCTCTGTGTACTTTTGGCCTCTTTAACATATAGACCTTACCACTCTTACAAAAAACATTTATATACATTCAATTGAACAAGATAAGTGTGGTGTACAGTCTATTGCATTTTGTGATTAAAGCGAGGACTGCATCTCATGGTCAGTATGGTTGAACGCTCTCAGAAAAGCTTGTTAGGTCGATGCTTGAGTTGAGATTATTTTATGTTGGAGTGGCCTCGCCAGGTGATGTCAGCAAGAAAACTTTTGTCCCTCTTGCAAATTAAGCATACTGCATCCTCCTGTACTCTGGAGTTTGGAATCCTGAATTGAACTTACAGCACTCTTTACTAAGGGAGGCCATGTGTCTCTGTTCAAAGATGATGTGTGGTGTTGAATGTAAATGTACTCCTTGGTTTCTTCGGCTGTATACTGTTACCTGACTGAGGACTATGACCCCGCTAATTTTGGCTTTTACCAAGCTATATATGTTAATAGCAAAACATCATTTGTATTCTCGATTAATTATGTTTGACCATAATTTGTTTGTTTTATTCATGATATTAGTATAATGCATTATATCAACAATTTAGAAGTTATTAACTGGTCTGGCAGTACATGTTTTTCTAATCCTTTCTATTTAGTGGCTGGATGGAAGAACTGGGCCAAACTCCTCCCCCTTGTTACAGGCAAGGAGAGACAATGTCAGCAAATACAGGCCAACTCTCCTCTCCGAGAAACATAACATATCCACATTTTGGAACTCAGATACCCATTTAATAAAATGCATATCATGCTGGTGATCTATGTATTTAAAAGTTGAGTTGTAGGAGTGATCTCACAAAAAAAAAGGGTACCAAGGTACTTAGTCTTTTTTGTCATTTTCAGAGACAGAGTTCATGAGTCCAAAATTCTACATTCTGAGTTTGATTCTCAGGCCACTACACTGCACAAATAAGACAAAAAGGGTAACTGTCAAAGCACCCGTGAAGGGTCTAATGCACCCCTTACTGCGCTGCCAAGCAAATAGGGTCTTGGTGCCCCTGTGGTCCCTTTCTATGCATATGAGTCGCATTGTAAAAACAGTCAAATTCAGAAAAATCAGTGTGAATAGCAACATGTAGTTTCAGTGAAATTATAATATCTTCAGATAGTTAGTGGGAACTGAAGGGGATTTGTAAGGGGTGTAACACCAAGACTTTCTAGTGATCATGGCCTGGTGCCTCTGCACCCTGATAGTTTTGACCATAATTGCCAACCCTCCCGTTTTTCCCAGGATACACATTTTTCATGGCCCTCAACCAGTTTACTTTCAAGGTCAAAATCCTCACATATTTATCTTGATTCATGACAAATTTCCCAACTTTTTTTTCCCTTTCCACTATCACAACTGGTTTCTGGCGCTATATAACATATAAGCCCCAAGACTCTAAAGTGTAACAATAATGTTTGCGCTTCCCCCTCTCTCTGTCCCTCTCCAACCCTCAGGGCCGGGAAGGGTGACCGTCTGGCCTACATAAGCCAGGCCTGACCCGGGGAGGGGCGCGCGGCTGCCAGTGGACACCTCATCTCTGTACTAAGTTACACGTGCATATGCCTGACGAGATGCTCTAGCCGGGGTTTTAGGGGTGCCTCTTGAGTTGGGGGGACCCAGCTTGCCCTCTTCTGCCCAGGTGGGGTTCCCAGCTGTCTTCCAGTGACTGTGAGCCTCCTGTTCGGCCTTGCTTAAGCATCCAGGACCCAGGGGTGTGTGGGCCAGGGAGGACAGCAGGATGTGGGTCCCTGGCGTGGGTCAAGGCTACAGCCTGACCTCCCTCCCTCCTCCTGGTATCCTGCTTGAATACCAGGGTCATGAGCAAAAGACTATACCACGTTAAATGTATTTCATATTAAAATGCTAATGCGGAGTGCTTAGTATTTTGATATTTTCTTTCTTTAAAAATATGCTTCTGGTATTCATGCATGTACGTGACATAGAAATAAAATGGTGACCAGCTCATTAAGACATTGCTCCATACTGCTACTATACTTTCTATAATGTAATTGAGCTTGGCACACTCAAGGCCTAGTCAATCAAGTGTTTCCATTGGGGAGTGACAGCCTTTAACTCACCTGACGCTTACAGAATAGCTTTATATCAACAACAAAGCAATAAGAAAGCAGAGGCAGGAAGGGGAAATGCTGGACCACATGTGCTTACACAAGGTTTGACTCTAAAATAAAGCCCATGTCTTGTAAAGGTACAAAATAAGATATTTTCGAATTCTTTTTATCTACTTACTTGGACAGCTTTAATGCAGAGCACTTCAAAACGATTTTAGGCTCCACAGCAGGAATGTTGATCACATCCACTTATCCAATCACTGGGCTTCCTGTTTGGGTGCATCACCAGCTGAGCACCTCTCCACCTCTGTGTGCTCACTTTTCTCAGCCTGCTACCTCCCTGCTCCCCTCCCAAGTCAAATCAATATCACTCTCACTGTCTTCTACCGGAATATAAACTGTGGTGGGAGTGCTTCTGCACAACCTTGAAACACGCTGTGCTGTGTCAGCATTACATTTCACGATACCTTACAATCAGGGGTGGAAGAATACCAAATATCACAGGAGTGCCTGAACTTTACTTTATTTTTTTGAACAGTAGAAGTTAAAGTTATATTAATAAATACTGGTGTAAACACAGTTTGTTCTCACTTTCAATTGAAAAGTTTTCTTTTCCTTACCTTTAATACTTTTAATTGTTAATTCTGATCACAAGCAATAAGTTTCAGTTTGTTCTTTGAATGTCGCTTTGGCATGTCCTCTCTAGACTGAGTGCAGTAAAAGCAAGATTGAAACAATATAATTTGAAAGGACACCCAGAGACCCACACGTTCCCACAGTTTGATTTGCGGGCACTCATGTCAGTCACGATGATGCATGGTGCTGCCAATAGTCACTCTGCTTCAAAGTGATTTCAAGTGCAGCAAGCTCGGAAAAACACATATAGCATCACATGGAACATAAAGATGCTTAACCCAATCTGCGTCCACCATGGCTGACCTCATATGCACACACACTGCCACTGAAAGGCATCCCAAACCACAAGTCAAACCACCATTGACTTTCATATAAATTTCATCTGATGGAAAAGAAATCCATGACCTTTTTTGGTTTTCCTGCGCTGAGGTGCAGGAAACTCAGCCAGTCAAATACATCCCAACCTAAAAGAGAGCAGCATGTTGTCTTTACAGTTAGATCAGTGATGGCTGATCCTTTGACGAACAGTTTGCAGTGTATTCCAACCACAAATGTCAGCACAAGTGCTGAGTCCAGCACGAAAGTACCCTACCACAGTCTATATCGTCATTATGTTGGCACCAAATACTTTACATTGGAGTAAGTGGGAAAGACCCCTAACTTCCCTCCAAAAATCTTATGTCAACTGTCATTTTTAACAAGAACTCAAGCTTTCCATTTTGCTTTCACTTATAACTTGTATCATGGTTTTTCTTTTCATTAAGATGACATTGAAGGTAGTTCAACATTTTTTAAAATATGCTCTGTCTAAAAGCAACCAAAATCTGCCTCAAAAGCTCTCTGATTAACACATTATCTGTTTAATCCATACAAATCCCAAAGTGTAAAAATGAGAATTTGCTGTTTTACTGGGGGTTATGTGCTGGACTATTTCCTTGAGCTACTTAAGCTGTAGATTTGCTGCTACCTACCTTTAGATAGAGCCAGGCTAGCTGTTGCTCCACTTTGATCAGTCTTTTTGCTAAACTAAACTAAGCTAAGCTAAGCTAACCAGCTGCTGGCTCCAGCTACATAATTAAATCACAGTACAGTCACGAGAGTGATATCTTCTTAATTAACTCTCAGCAAGATCTAAAATATAAACCATTCCTCTAAGGATAAAACAGAACGGAATATTTTTGGATGTGTTTGCCTTTACTGAAAAGTTTTTGCGACCCAAATTATGCCATTTTCTGGTTTTGAAGGAGGAAAAGAGCAGGTAAACCTAGACTCCTGCCTAAAAAAGTTCCTTCAGATATCCATGGGCAAAAAAAAAAAAAATGCTTGATGGAGAATTCAGGGGATCAACAACATTACTACAATTTATCATATGGGAAACATGAATGTCTACCAAATTTCATAGCAAGCCAGCAGTTGAAAGATTTCACACAAAACCATAAATGTCAACCTTGTAATGGCAATACAGGACAAGTTAGGGGATTACAAAAGTTATTAGGTGATTAATACAGATACTTTTTGAAATGCACACTTGCAGTCAATATGTTGTACTTATGTTCACTGATGCTCTTGAACTAGATCCCGGACTAGAAATGTATTCAATGTCTTAGTTAATCTGACCAGTAATTCTGTAGCCGTTACAGTAGCTAGCAGAGTCCATGCTACTCTAGTTAGTCCTCAGTTTCAAAAAATGTTGCCCAGCATGACAATCTTGGATTAGCAGGGTGGTAAGCAGTGACCGTGGCTACTGTGGACGGAAGCCTGGCCACCATATTGGCCACCACTTGTCTTTTGGAGATTTTTTTCTTGGCCAGAACAATGTTTCTTTTTTCTTAGACGTTGAACCATTTCTGTGCAGCCACAACACACCTACGATGCATTTTAGTTGCACACACTAGCACCAGGCTTTGAAGCCAATTTGACATAGAAGCTAAACATGGTATTACAAAAAGCACATTGGGCCCAAAAAGACCTTTTCCCATTGAAATACATTGTGAAAGAGACATCTGTAAATCAATGGATACATTGTTTTGAGCGTCATAACCCCAGTGAAATGACTTGTTTTACCATCTGAATTTGATCCATTCAGTCTGGTAGCATTTTGAAAGTTCTAGCTAGCTGAGAGCTAAACAAGAAGTTGTTGAGAATCTCTGGTGCATATGCCTTATGGGCCTAACAATGCGGAAGATCTTGGTAATTTCATACAGCAGAAATGAAGCTTTTTTGGCTTAATGCACCATAGGGCCATGTCGCTAATGCTGTTCTCTTTATACATCCATGGCACATGCACTCACAAGTGCCTCTAAAGAATTAACAACTGGCAAGTCTAGTAAACCAACAAATGATTACAGGTAAGCTAACAATATAAGATAGAAGATTACTTTTCAAAGCATTTGATCATTCCATCCATGACTTTTATCTTTTCAGCTAAGTTTACAGCCCCTAGCATGTCAGGAGGAAAAGCTAGCAAACAGTTAGCATTAGATAACTTTTTTAGGCATCACGCAAAAACCTACGGTAAAGTCATCTCCAGTAAGTAAACTGTTTAGGGGGCACAAAAAACATTGTTACATTTTGAGTCATAGCAGCTCAAGTCGAATGATATTTTGAATATTTTTATGAGGAAAATTCAGACAAGATTTTTGTTCAAGCACATGCAGACATAGTGTTAATGTTATTACTGTGACTTTTGTTAGCGCATCCAGATTATTAAAAATAGTAATTCACCAGTTTCTCCCTAGCTTCCTAGCAGGGGCTTGTTTTTAGATAATTAAAAAAAAAGTTGGCAGAGACACTCTAATCTCTGCTAAAGGATGCATTCATTTGCTGCAAGATTTAACCTATTGCTACAGTAACTTGATTAGATAAGCTACACTGAAACAATTCATAATTAGTTTGCTTCTTCTACAGAGACATCTGTCATGATTTGATAACTTGAGCAGGCATCTCATAAGCCTTTTTTTTAGTTAACTTTGCAAGGACTTGTTTAAAAGATGGTAAAGTTGATAAATTCTGCATTTTACATAGGTGCATTTAGTCATAGAAATAAAAATGAAGAGAAAGACAGCAGATAGAGTATTATTCTTCAGTAAGAGCAAGAAGAGGAAGCCAGCGGAGGCACAGGAGAGTGACAGACAGGGTGAGATGGAGAAGAACAGACAGACTCAGAGAGCAAGATAGAGAAGCCCCCAGTGAGCACTGGCTCAAGTGCACCTGGAGGTATACCAACTCTTTCACACACACACTTGAGTTGTACTTCACTTTTGCCTACTCTGGTACAGTGGCAATGTTTACACATAGCCTTATAATTCCTGAATAGTACTTATCCATACCACTCTGCTTGAAATGATCTCATAAACATCTCTATAGATTTAGAGTATGGTGAATGGACACAATTACTTTTCTAAGCAGACCGAAGGGCCCAGATTTTTTTGACAGACATTTCCAAATCAAGAGCCACAGACCAGTCTAGCCATGCCTTTCCCAGGACACTTCGGGGCAACAGGTGAAAAAACTTTTAAGCAAAGTGATACACCACCCGGGTGGCATGGTTGTGTGGTGGTTAGCACTGTCGCCTCACAGCAAGAGCGTTCCCGGTTCGATCCCGGGTGTGGGAGCCCTTCTGTGCAGAGTTTGCATGTTCTCCCTGTGTCAGCGTGGGTTCTCTCCAGGCACTCCGGCTTCCTCCCACAGTCCAAAGACATGCAGATTGGGGACTAGGTTAATTGATAATTCTAAATTGTCCATAGGTGTGAATGTGAGCGTGAGTGGTTGTCTGTGTGAATGTGAGCGTGAGTGGTTGTCTGTCTCTATGTGTCAGCCCTGTGATAGTCTGGCGACCTGTCCAGGGTGTACCCTTCCTCTCGCCCGATGTTAGCTGGGATAGGCTCCAGCCCCCCCGCGACCCTCATGAGGATGAAGCGGTTAGAAGAAGATGAAGATACACCACCCGCTCATGGCTAATACTCCGTACTGTTTTGCATGCAGGCACTTTGGCCTCCCAAACACTGTCACAGTGTTTACTTCAGCCTTGGGATATAAGAATTGGAAAAAAAGCTACATCTAGAGATAGAGGGTTTGCTGTACAGATAATCACTAATGTGATCAGACTTTGGTTTAAAATTCCTTTTAATTATGTGTCTGTCTGTGTCTCTGTATCCCTGATGATACAGTGATAGAAAATGAGCTCATACTGCTGCTGAGCACCATAAGCTGAGCAGCTTTCAGAATATTAGTAATACTATGAAGCACTGGGACACTTGTACTTTGTACTTAAAGTGAAAACTTATTTGTAACTTTACCCACAGGAATAAGAAAACATGACGTGCAGCGTGTCACAGATCACATACTTCTGTACTAAACACTTAATATTTTGAGTGCACAAGTGCGCTAAGAAAATGCAGTGTACTACGAACATTAGCATTCGCTTGTAAACGTTAGCATCTACTGGCTAGCATTTGCTAGCTAGCTAACTACAGCGGTACATTTTAATCATTGACATTAGTCGGGTTTCCATCCACCTATTTTTATTCGCATTTTCAACAACTGTGAAAAAAAACTTGAATGGAAACACCAGAAATTCGAAAAAAGGCCGAGATATCGCAAAAAAGTTTTTACGCTTGGAGGTGGTGGAAAAGTCAGTGTATCGATATTAGGAAAATGCAACTTTTGGCAATGGAAACAGATTTAGCGAATAAACAATGACGTAGGCTACCGAATCCTACTTCTACTTCACACACACACCTGTGTGAACTTAGAGAGAGGTAATTACTCCAGTGTCAGGTGAGTTTATTTCACAACTTACCTGAATAGACTGGATGTGTTGAATACCGCTGCATCATGTGCACTGCCTGGTGTACCAACACAGACATCACGGCATTATGTAGGCTACGCTGACAATGCTGATATGAGTGTGATGAGAGCTCTCGCAATAGCCAAGAAGTTCCCAAGGAATCTCTCCATCTCATCGTAGTCATGGATGTGCCGGTAATTGTTTACATCAGTTGTGGACGTGAGACGCTACGTCATCTCACGGCGCCATCTTCCTCTACGGGCGTTCTTTTGCGTTTTTATTTTTCATGTGAAGCGCCACCTTCTGCTCGACCTGTTGACTCCCAATACTCGCAAAACAATAATGAATGGAAACGTGCATAAATTTGCATTTTCTTTTGCACATTTTCACAAAATTCGCTTAGAATTTGCGATACATTTGGATGGAAACCCAGTTATTGTGGCTGAAGTTTGGCTTTTGTGTGGGCAGAAATAGCGATCAAATACTGGCGGTAATGCTGGACTGTCAACAAAGAAGACAACAGATAAGAAGAGTTTTAAAAAAGCTGTTGCCCCCTTTGGTAAGTGCAAATGGCAGTGTGCCATTTGAGACAACACTACCCTGCTGAAATTAGTGCACCATGCAAGAAGTACGAAGTGTACATAGCATACTTTTTTAAAGTGAAAATGACTGCAGTGAAACACTAAAAGGCTTTTACTTCGATACAAAAATTGTCAGCATATAGCTCAACGTTACAGTTGCTGTCCAGCACAAAAATTCATGTTAATACATCATCAAAATGAAAAACCAATACCTTAGACAGACCCACGCAGCACAAGGGACCAGATTTCTCTGGTGCTGTACCCACTGATTGTTTAACACAACCCACCCCTCTTCAGCTCCGGTCAGGGATGCACACCACCGCATGACTGGTGGAGGCTGCACAGCCATTGCCCACAAATAGAGCCAAGTTCCGCCAATATCTAGAGTTTGTGAACTGTTCAGTCGACGCCAATTAGTTGACCAATCTAATTAATTGGCTGACTTCTAGCCACAGATTGTTACTAAGGTGGAGCACATTCTGACTTGTTACTTCCACTTTCTCTGAATAACTGTGACTGTGTAATGTCCATAGGATTTCTCATAAATTTTAAAGGTTGATCCTCTCTTCCTCAATCCAAAACAGCTATTTTGACCACATCTGGCTAGTTAGCTAGCTAGCTTGCTAATTCCACTATGCTTTTATGCTAACGTTACAGTGGTTACAAAACATGAGCTGAACAGTGTTGTCACCTTTCTATGATAGCATGTGCTTTCCTGTGCTTTGACAAGAAAATATGAATAAAGCATTAAGCTGTTAAATTCTACATGTAGTAGCTAGCTAGTTAGCTGCCTAGCTTTCTACTTCTACCATGCTATCGTGCTACATTGGTTACAGAAATTGAGGAATACAGAAACGCAGGACTGTCAGTGTCCATGGCTGTTTGTGCCCACTGTTGCCATCTCCTCAGGGAGAAAAGTAGTGGCTGTCGTAAAAGTCATTAGAAGTCGCTGTTGGGAATAGAATGATTTTATGTGTTTTACTATAAGTTGTGTTTCACTATATAAGTTTTAGATGTGTGAACAATGAGAATACTGAGATGATTTCAGCTGATCTGAATGTGTTTGCTTTGCAGAAGTGGAGAAGTACAGGAGAGGAAGAGACATGAAGTCTGAGGAGCACATACCGCAATGCTTAGATAATTAGTTTCATATATGGTAAAAAGAATAGAAAGTGATATACAGATAGTAAGGTACAGCACGTGTAGGGAGTTGTGTTGTTCTCTTGTCTTTCAAAACAGGAACCACGCCCCCACCGCCAGCGGGAAGGAGTCAGATTAACACGAGGCAGGGGCGTGGTATGGTGAAGGAAGAAGTGGAACTGCCAATGAGAAGAGGACAACGCCTTGCGTGCACAATGACACTCTGTTACGCTCAAATATACTGGGTCAGGGGAAGGACAGGAGGTCAGACTTCGTGAACTGACACACCTTTGTTGTTTGTCAGGGACGTGAAGTTGAGACCCAGAGCTCTGTAATTTTATTCCTTTACTGCTTAATAAACTACATTAACTGAGACCGAATATCTTCTCCTATTGCTTCATTAAAGAACACGCAGGACTGAGCTCACACATAGCACATTGGAGAGTAGGATGAGACTCTTAGTCCAACATCGCCATAGATATACAGTACAGGCCAAAAGTTTGGACACACCTTCTCATTCAATGCGTTTTCTTTATTTTCATGACTATTTACATTGTAGATTCTCACTGAAGGCATCAAAACTATGAATGAACACATGTGGAGTTATGTACTTAAAAAAAGGTGAAATAACTGAAAACATGTTTTATATTCTAGTTTCTTCAAAATAGCCACCCTTTGCTCTGATTACTGCTTTGCACACTCTTGGCATTCTCTCCATGAGCTTCAAGAGGTAGTCACCTGAAATGGTTTTCCAACAGTCTTGAAGGAGTTCCCAGAGGTGTTTAGCACTTGTTGGCCCCTTTGCCTTCACTCTGCGGTCCAGCTCACCCTAAACCATCTGGATTGGGTTCAGGTCCGGTGACTGTGGAGGCCAGGTCATCTGCCGCAGCACTCCATCACTCTCCTTCTTGGTCAAATAGCCCTTACACAGCCTGGAGGTGTGTTTGGGGTCATTGTCCTGTTGAAAAATAAATGATCGTCCAACTAAACGCAAACCGGATGGGATGGCATGTCGCTGCAGGATGCTGTGGTAGCCATGCTGGTTCAGTGTGCCTTCAATTTTGAATAAATCCCCAACAGTGTCACCAGCAAAACACCCCCACACCATCACACCTCCTCCTCCATGCTTCACAGTGGGAACCAGGCATGTGGAATCCATCCGTTCACCTTTTCTGCGTCTCACAAAGACACGGCGGTTGGAACCAAAGATCTCAAATTTGGACTCATCAGACCAAAGCACAGATTTCCACTGGTCTAATGTCCATTCCTTGTGTTTCTTGGCCCAAACAAATCTCTTCTGCTTGTTGCCTCTCCTTAGCAGTGGTTTCCTAGCAGCTATTTGACCATGAAGGCCTGATTGGCGCAGTCTCCTCTTAACAGTTGTTCTAGAGATGGGTCTGCTGCTAGAACTCTGTGTGGCATTCATCTGGTCTCTGATCTGAGCTGCTGTTAACTTGCGATTTCTGAGGCTGGTGACTCGGATGAACTTATCCTCAGAAGCAGAGGTGACTCTTGGTCTTCCTTTCCTGGGTCGGTCCTCATGTGTGCCAGTTTCGTTGTAGCGCTTGATGGTTTTTGCGACTCCACTTGGGGACACATTTAAAGTTTTTGCAATTTTCCGGACTGACTGACCTTCATTTCTTAAAGTAATGATGGCCACTGGTTTTTCTTTAGTTAGCTGATTGGTTCTTGCCATAATATGAATTTTAACAGTTGTCCAATAGGGCTGTCGGCTGTGTATTAACCTGACTTCTGCACAACACAACTGATGGTCCCAACCCCATTGATAAAGCAAGAAATTCCACTAATTAACCCTGATAAGGCACACCTGTGAAGTGGAAACCATTTCAGGTGACTACCTCTTGAAGCTCATGGAGAGAATGCCAAGAGTGTGCAAAGCAGTAATCAGAGCAAAGGGTGGCTATTCTGAAGAAACTAGAATATAAAACATGTTTTCAGTTATTTCACCTTTTTTTGTTAAGTACATAACTCCACATGTGTTCATTCATAGTTTTGATGCCTTCAGTGAGAATCTACAATGTAAATAGTCATGAAAATAAAGAAAACGCATTGAATGAGAAGGTGTGTCCAAACTTTTGGCCTGTACTGTATATACGTAGATGCCACACCCTGGCTTGTGGGATGCGTCAATACCACCGCCATCTTGCCTAGGTGCTCTGACCGGTTCAGACCCGTGTCAGACTCGACAAAAATGCCACATTTTTGCTCTGCATTTGGGTGTACTAACGAAAGAAGTGTTAAAACCAAGCAGAAGGGAATAACAATCCACAGGTAAGTTGTTTTACAATATTTTCCTGTTACGAACATGTTTAATGAGATATATATCTCAAAAAGTGATCCTTCTTTTAAGCTAATCAAGTAAAGTAACTGTCCTGATCTGGTCCTAATGCCAAATTAAGCTAACGCTATGTCACACAACTTAAAGAAAAAAAGGTTAACATTTATATAATATTACTTATAAAATTATGATGCTTTGTCAAACAGCTATGTTGGTGTATGTGTTATTCCAAATTGTCAACTATCTGTTTCATGGCACCAACGTGACATAACGCAGTATAACGTTAGTAGTTGTGGCCTGAATTGTAACTACAAATTATGTGGAACTGCGTTTTTCTGACACACTTATTGTGTGTAATTTCCCAAAAAACACAGATAGGAGAAGGGCATGTGTAGCAGCAGTGAGGCAAAAGGACTTTGTCCCAAGTGACTCCTCAGTCATCTGCAGCTGTCACTGCTCTAAGTCATTTATTTTCACTTGTAAAAAACCAACATTTGTTAATCAGAATAAGTAACTACACTGCAGCTCGGCACAACCCTGCTGATACACTATTTTTTGCACATTGTGTGAAATGTGAATAAACATTTATAGACAAAATTAATAATTAAATGACATTGTGGTGGGCATTGTACATCTACTAAGAAAAAGAATATTTATTACATGGGGAAAGTTTAGTTTAAATGTGTTGTAGAACTATTACTGTTACTTTATCTACATAAGATCAAATATTTTGGTATGAAAAGCTGCATTTTTTATTTAACCAAGTATCCTGTATCATAACTACATGTCTGACGATTGTAACAAACCAAACCGCATGAAAATCAGTTGAGAATTCAGCGAGTAATGATGATTTTAATCATAAATAATCTCCTGCCTCAATAGACATACATGCATAAGGCAGCATGGCTTCACCTGGGCAAGATGGCGGCCGCGTTGACGTATCGCTCCAATGAGGAGCACCGTTGAATGCGGCATCTACGTATATATATTTATGAGAAGTCGCTAAATGACGTCATTGCCTATTTTGCATAATTGGCCATATGCATGTAACTGTAATGGACACTGTAGGAGAGAGGAATAACATCGTAGGAGAGACAAAAACTAATTAAAAAAAACACCCTGAATATGTTTAGAACTACAAATGAACTTCCTTTCAGTGATTTATTTTAGACAAAGAAAATTTTACATTTACATCCCACCCTGACTGTAAGCCAGGTTGGGATCAGCCAGCGGTGGCTCCACTTCACTTGCAGTCTGGACGTGGATGGGTTAACATCACCTGCTCTGACTGCAGCTGGGAGGGAAGACTGAGCCGCCTGTGAGTGCTTTGGGACAGGGGAGGGGCCCATGGCAGCACCCACTGCTCGTTGAGAAGAATAAGAATGATACGTGCTTTAACATCAGAGTCTCCAAAAGTCTCCTATAACACCAGGAAAAAGTCACTAGATTTGCTGCTAGTCGCTTTTTTGAAAAGAGTCGCTAGAGGGGTCTGAATACTCGCTTAATATAGCCACAAAGTCGCTCAGTTGGCAACACTGCCTGTGCCTATTCTTTTCAAAAGAGCAGCGGCCAATGGGGAAACGCCAACGCTTACGTCATCACTTACTCCGACCAATGGTGTAACTTCATCACTCACTCACAGACAGCTTTTGCAATAACAGGACTGGCCTTGCATGTTGGACACTCGTGAGTGCATGTTGGGTTATTATTCAATCTATCCCACCACTTTCTGAATCCCAATGGAAAGTTATGTTTTATAGGTGCTTAAAGGACAACTTCGGTATTTTTCAACCTGGGCCCTATTTCCCCATGTGTATGTGTGCGTATGATTCATGGGTACCACTCGTTCTAAAATTGGTTCAGTATTGAGCCGCAAAACGAGCTAAAACGGTAATGGGGCAAATGCGTCCCGTATAAGTTTGCGCATTAAAAGTGCTTTTTTTCGCCACTGACCGGTTCAGATCGCCAGTGTTATCTCTGTAGATAGCATATTGTAGCGGCCCTGGGGCAGTGGTGAGTGTGAATGAGTGGAGTCAGCTGTCAGTCAGTGTTGGAGCAGAGAGGGGGAGGGCTGCCCCGCTTGGTACTGTAAATGAGTATGTGTGTGTGAAGTGTGTGTTACGCTAGAAGAGTCAGAGGACCGAGTCTTTTACGTGCTACCCTCTGGAGTGTTACCGGAGTTTTTGGAGTACTCAAATAAACGGGCCTTTTTCCCCAACGCAAGAACAGGATGTCGCGCAACACCCCGTACAGCTTTCATAGGCTGCCTTTGTCGGACGGCGAGATGCTGAAGTTGTGGCTAGTTGTGCTACAAATGGATGCTAACACTCCTGTCCAGACACTGCGCCTTGCAGACCATCGGGTCTGCAGTGCTCACTTCTCCCAAGATGACTACTGCCAGCTGAAGAAGAGAAGACCTCCAATCCCGAAACACCTCTTCCTCAAGAAAACGGCTGTCCCACGAGTAGAGAGAGCTACAGACACAGTGGAGCAAAGCTCGTGACATCACACAGCCCAGAGGTAAGGGAAAGGCTAAGTTAGCATGCTATTTACAGAGATAGCACTGGCGATCTGAACCGGTCAGTGGCGGAAAAACACACACTTCACACACACATACTCATTTACAGTACCAAGCGGGGCCGCCCTCCCCCTCTCTGCTCCAACACTGACTGACAGCTGACTCCACTCATTCACACTCACCACTGCCCCAAGGCTGCTACAATATGCTATTTACAGAGATAGCACTAGCGATCTGAACCGGTCAGTGGTGGAAAAACACACACTTCACACACACATACTCATTTACAGTACCAAGCGGGGCCGCCCTGCCCCTCTCTGCTCCAACACTGACTGACAGCTGACTCCACTCATTCACACTCACGACTGCCCCAGGGCCGCTACAATATGCTATTTACAGAGATAACACTGGCGATCTGAACCGGTCAGTGGCAAAAAAAAGCACTTTTATACGGGACGCATTTGCCCCCATTACCATTTTAGCTTGTTTCGCGGCTCAATACTGAACCAATTTTAGAACGAGTGGTACCCATGAATCATACGCACACATACACATGGGGAAATAGGGCCCAGGTTGAAAAATACCGAAGCTGTCCTTTAAGATAACACCCTCCTCACCTATGTTCATATAATCATATTTTGTGTGCCACTGGCCCCATCCTGGCCACTCCATTGAAAACTGCCTGGTTCTGTCACTGATGATAGACAGCTATGTTTTTCAGTGAAGGAGCCAAAATGATAAGTGTGCTCTCAAATAAGACAAATTTTCCTACAGACCTCTTAAACCCTGTTACATAACTGTGAGCCATAAGCTGTCTGTAGGAAGGGGAGCTATTTAAATTCTGAGTATGTGCATTTAGCCGAAGCTCTTATTCAGTGTGACCTAGAATAAATGCAGAGGCAAATAAAGTTCAACCAGTCAACCAACACTGCAAGTCCCATAATCTGCAGTCACCTATGAAGAAATCAGTGTGCTGGTTTGTTCTTGTCCTTTCATCTTTATATTAGTCCAGTAATAGTTGGATATTCGCAGGATGTCCTCCCTGAAAGCATGATGAAATTGTTCCCCGAGCAAAGTGCAAAAAAAAAAAATGACAAGCTCTTTGACATAAGCCTCAAAAATGAAGCTTATATAATTAGGCGTGGCAGAGCCCCAGCCATCAAAGCGAAGGATGGTGCTGACTAATTGAGCAGACAGATTAGTGGTGGTCTGACACGGCCAAAGAGTACTAAAGGAGGAATGAGGTAACACTGGTTGGAGGACAGCTGCCTGGCACAGAACTTAAAAGGAAAAATCCATCCTCACATATTACTGCATGTTATATATCATCAAGTTTTAATGTGTCATACATTCTAGGAGTTTCCAGTGAAATATTTATAATTTACGTCCTTGTTACATAACTTTTCTTGCACATATCAGTGTATGTACATTTCTTTTATTGTATTCCTTACTGCTGAGGATACAGCTGATACAATCGCTACATAAATCTGAAATGCTGTGGGTATTAGGAAGCACTTGACACTAACTCCTGACACTTACAGATGATTTGTGAGATCAATGAAAAATGTTGCGTAATTAATTTTTATATTATTTCTGTCTGACTAGAAGTTCAACATAGATAAGAGTAATGGACAATAATAAACAATCAATGAGCTCAGAAATGTAAAGATCCCATAAAGCCAAATGAGCTGTCTCTGATGTGCATCTAAATGGATCTCACTGGTACGATAAACTTTCTAGTGCACACCCGATAGTAGCTATCGGGTGTGCACTAGAAAGCTATTGTGTGCGCATGAAACTCTTTGTGGTATAAACGGGCAAGACAGCATTATACTTTTCTAAAATGGCAGCAGGCCTGGTTATTTTTACAGTCCTGAGAGTGCGAAATACACCAGGAAAACATATCAACCAACTAACTGATGACAACACAAATGATACTGCTTGGCATGCTGTGGATAGAAATGCAATGGGCATTGGGTAGTTTCCTTGTGCACCAGACAGCATGCCGTCACAGAAGAGTTTTGCTGACTGGAGATACTTGTGCCCACCAGAAACTCAAGGGAAACTAGTTAGATTTTGTTTGCCCAACAGTGCATGGCTAATGTTTGATTTCCCCATTTTGTCTTTTTGTTGTTTGTTTAGTTTATGTGGCAGTGTAAAGACTGTGGCGCTGAAGTGTCTAGGTGATCAAACCACCTTAAACTTCACAGACTTAAACAGACATTATGGGCATGGCCATCATATTTAGTGTTTATATCCTTGTCGTTTATGGGTTTTTTTCGACTTTGAATTCACTTTTGACACATTTGTTGAGGAATCAACACTTTCTTAAAGCACTTTCTTTACTACATTTTCCTGTCATTGATGTGGCTGTAGTAGAACAGAATGGGATTATTATGTGACTATAAGCCATCATCTGACAAACAATGAGACAGTATACAATGTATACAACAACTCCAAGTCCCTCAAAAGTATATCACAGCTTATATTTGTGGGTAGATGGTGCAAGACACCTGCTGTAGCTGAAACTGAAGCACATGCTTTTTCCTTTTAATAAGAATTGTGCTATGAACGTCAAATGATGTATTATCAGATTAAAAGTTGTGAAGCAGTATGTTCTCACTCTCTCTGTTATACTACGTAAGTTTTACTTGCATAACAGCAGTAGCAAATATTGATTTAATGGAATACTTCATCCACCAAATGACCATTTGTTTATGAATTTCTCACCCCTTGTTATGGTGAATCATGAAAAAAATGGTTTTCTCATATGCCTCACACAACTCGTATTGTATAATCAAAGTCAGTGGTTCCCAGTTTGTCAGCCAAAGGGTCCAGATTTCTCCATAGTCATTAGTTCAAAGTCCACGCAGTTTAATACATTCAGCGTCATACTTGCGTTTGGCCATGTCACCAAGCTAGTTTTCTGTCCCTGTTAAGTAGCTGTCCGTTATTTACTCACTCTATGGCAGGAAATGGCACTTAAAAAGTAAAAACTTTGTGTGGGAAATTCACTGTACTTTGAAACAAAGTGTGTTTTTAACAAACTTGACATGTTTGCAAGTCACTTGCAGCCCATTCAGAATGAACCTGTGACCCACTTTTGGACCATGAACCACCAATCGGGTAGCACTGATCTAAGTCTCATCAATCCAGTCATATACTCAATACTTCACAAACAGACAGCCCTTTCCGATTAAGTGAAACTTAATCTATGCTCTCTTCAGAGCCAGACTCCATTGACAAAAACAGTAATCTTACCTCACTGAAAACAAAAGCTGCTCTTAGTTTGGATTTACCAAAGTAATTGATCTGGGTAAATGATATACAAAAAAAAAAAGTTCAATGGTCATGGTCACCAACATTTTATTTTGTCTCCTTTAGACTGAAGAATGGCAAAGCATCTGAAGGTGCAAGTTATTGAAATTGATGGAATTGATATACTTCGTATTCAGTTCCTAGATACTGACTTCACGAACATGTGAGTTCATTTTCTTCAATACAGAAGGCTCATAGCACTTCCTGGTCATCTGGAGCACCGGTGAAAAGCCTAACATCTCCCTGTGTGTCCTTGGTGTCCTCATCGTCCTCAAGAGACTCTGATAACACCATCATTCTTCCACAAATTCCTCATTCCTCGCTTTCCATACAATGTAGAGGTGCAGCTTCAAGGTGAAAATTAGCACTTTGGAGAAACTGGCATTCAACTGAAGATTACACCAGAGTTGAAGTCTGACATATTAGAGAAGCTAGCCAAGGACATTTTCAAGTATGGCATATGCACAAAATTACCAAATAGATGACGTAGCAGGGAAAATCATCAAAAAACAATCATCTGCCACTATGGCTGGATGATTAGCTGAAAATATAACATTGCCAGTTACAGGACAAAGAAAACATTGACTGTCCAGAGGTGACTGTAAATGCTTTGAAAACAAATCTAGGTATGAATTCAGAACCTGAAAAAGGCTGAAGTCAATGACTGTCCTTAACACTCAGCTGGCGAAACACAAGAAAGCCTAGAAAATGTAAGACTTGTACTATTAAATGATGTCAGACAAAGAAACAGTGCACCATGCGTAAGAGAGAAGATGTCAAAAACAGAAGAACAGAGGTGGTGCAGGGAAATACAGTTGCCATAGAGTTTAAAGCCATAGAGCCCCATTTTGCCTGAAGAACAGCCTGGATTATTTGCAAGGTGCATGACACATTTCTAAGGAAATCTGATGATATTAACGAGGCAATAGTGGCATACAGGTTAGAAACGCAGGCTGGTGACTGGAAAGGTGCCAACTGAATCCCCAGGTGGGTAAAATGAAAGAGCAGCACCTGCCTTGAGCAAGGCACTTAATCCTCAGTGGCTAGCAGTTCAGACTGAGGTTGTACAAGATGCTTCCAGGTGTGAACTGTGAAGAAGAGAGCAGTGCTTGCAGTGAAACTTCTCTGGATGAGTAACAGTAAAAATAGTGCTATGAAAATTCAATCACAATTCACTAACATGCTTAAGTTGAGGGCAATCCATTCACATTATGTGTGATAAAGTCATTGTGTTACAACAGGTTGTACACCACACAGCCAGGTTTAAACAACAAAATGCAAGCTTTAATGGAATGATGCTAATTCCAAAAGGTGGACAAGCCAATAATCGAGGAACAAGAGAGGGACTCCAGCAAGAGGCACAGAAAGCCAATGCATATGGTGTGACAAAAGACAAGGGGAGCAAAGAGAATAAAGCTGCAGTCGAGTAGTCGTTTTTGCTTAGGAAGGTTCCTATCTGAGTGAAATTCCACACTTGAGATGAGAAGAGACATAGACTGAGCTGCACAATGTATACTCATACAACAATTCGTATAATGTCCTACAAATATGCGCACACAACAGCTGGTATAATATCCTTCAAATAAGCACCTCACAAATGACATTACATACTTCACATTAAGTTACGGGGTGGCACGGTGGTATAGTGTCACCTTACAGCAAGAGAGTTCCAGGTTCGATCCCGGGTGTGGGAGCCCTTCTGTGCGGAGTTTGCATGTTCTCCCCCAGTTAGCATGGGTTTTCTCCGGGTACTCCGGCTTCCTCCCACAGTCCAAAGACATGCAGATTGTGGATAGGTTAATTGGTGACTCTAAATTTTCCGTAGGTGTGAATGTGAGCATGAATGCTTGTCTGTCTCTATGTGTCAGCCCTGCAATAGTGTGGCAACCTGTCCAGGGTGTACCCTGCTTCTGGCCCAATGTCAGCTGGGATAGGCTCCAGCCCCCCCCCACGACCCTCAAGAGGATAAGCATTTACGAAAATGGATGGATGGACATTAAGTTACGAAATTAATGTCAAGTTACGGAGGTAGGTTTAGTAGAGTTATTGTGGTTAAGTTTAGGAAAAGAAAGGTTCACTCAAGGTCCATACTGTATGGTGTAAAACTGGTTCTCTAGGGGAAAGTCCTGTTTTGTGACCCATCCACCCCTCTAACCTGCCTCCTCCTTGCTTCTTCACTTACATCAATGCATTGGTCACGTGATTAAAGCCTTTCAGAATATGTGGGTTAAACATAGATTACTGGCACATCATTATGGGGGATATGAACAAATATTGGTGCATTATTTTTCCTAGGAAAATGTACGAATAGTGTATGAGAATAGCAAATTTATACTTTTGTGTCAGCTGTATGCAGAGCCTACACATGTGGCCTACACCCTTGTGAGCATTTAAACTTGTGCAGTGGTGTGTCTGTGTCACTCTGCAGTTACACTTCCAAACCACTAGTCATCGGAGGGGTTTCTGTGAAGTGCTATAAAGTTTACTTGATTGAAAACACACCCACAACACACTTCAAACATGCCGTAATAGCGATAATTTCAAACACAAGTACACAAACCTTCATTATAACTCCCAGAATTCACAAACGAAACACTAGCACTAGCCTATGGCATTTTACATTGTATAAATTAGCTTCATGGTTGGCAGATATTTCGTCTACTAATATGAAGCCAGGGACAACAGCAACATTTAGCGAAGGTAACTTTACGAAATTCGGCTCCATTACAGCTCACATGGTTCACCGACAAAACAACTGTCTTATACTAAACACGTTTTCCTCACAAATACAACATGCTAATGTTATTAGCACAAGCCTATGGCATTTTACATTCTATAAATTAGCCTAGCAACTAGCGGGGATTTCCTCTCCTCTACTGAAGCCAGGATAAATCACACACAGGACTTAAAATGCTATTTTGTGGGGGCAGTATTGTCTTCACAATTGATTGTTACATTTTTGGGGAGGCGTACATCAGGATATGGCGTTGGTACAGCATCAATTTAACGCAGAAGTATAAATCCCGCTATAGCTGCAGCAAGATGTATATGCTAATCTCTTTAAAAAATAAATATGCATCTTACTAAGAAGTAGGTCCGCTGATTTTTGTGTTTTCTATTTATTATTAGCGTTCAGAAAAAGGGACACACTATGATAAATAAACAACAACAACAAAAATGGATGTCAGCCAAATTGCTATTTTAAACACTGGTATCAGTATCAGCCCATAATTTCACAGTAGGTGCATCCCTGTTTGAAATCAAATGTCACTTGTCCACAGTTACTACGAGGTAGAAAAAATGACTTTCACAATGTGATTTAAATGAACGTTAACCCAAAAAGAAAACAAACTGGATACAACCTCACATTCAGCTGAATGTAAAAAGCAGTATGCTGACAGCACTTCGACATCTGTAGTCCTCTGTCAGTGTCTACATTGGATCTCTACAGCCACAGAGCAGCAGAAAGAACTTTAGCTTTGTCTCTGACAGAGCCTATATCACAGCTGTGTGTCTAAACACACCAGTCATGTTGTATAGTGTCAAATGAAGTGAGTAGAACACACTTGGTGCACTATGCTGTGACAGGGCAATATAATCAGAAAACATTAGGCAGGTTAGTTGCCCCCATCTGACCGTGAAGTAAAACAGAATTCTTTAGTTTTTAATATTGCCTTTTAAATGTCACTACTATGGGCCATTAATTGACAAAATACAGTAAGTTATTGGTAGTAAATCAAAGAGGTGACTGTGGCAAAATTGCTGCTTTGCTGGAGAGTTGTATGTGTTTGTGTGTATGTGTGTCAGGCAGACACTGGATGTATGATGGAAAAACACAGCTGACATGTATATGTGTTGTTTGTTGAGGGAGTAATCATCCTCGACATCATCCTCGGCTTATGCAATGATGCTGGGAGTCATCTATGCACTGAGCATGGTTTACCCCACAGAGCTGAGATACCACTATGAATTCATTCAGCAAGTGCTCTTGCACTAAAAGGCTTTCCCCTAAATCCTTGGACTAAAGAACAAAATCAGTGCTGGACTGTAGGATTTCTTTAGCTGCTCATGTGAACCCTGTTAAGATGTGTGATGTCTGGTTTTGGATGGGAAATGCTGCTCCAGGAGATGTTGCAAGCTGAAGAGTAAAGTGAGTGAGTAAATAACGAGGACGAACTGTAGTGTAGACACTGTTGTGAACATGTAACACTGTATGGTGGATTTTGTGGAATATACACTTGAAATGAAAATTGTATAACCCTGGACATGTGATCATAAGTGCTATATCGTAGGCAACTGGACTTGCTTGCGTTTCTTGAAGACGTTTTGCCTCTCATCCAAGAAACTTCTTCAGTTCTAAATGACTGTTACGAAGTTGCAGGCTATAATGTATAATGTATATAATGAATATGTATAGGTGTGAACCCTTACAGGGTCCTAGGGGTCACATGAGCTCTTAGTTTCAGAGTTGTTTAGTTCACATGTGAGTCTTTGACCCACCGGGTCATCATGTGTGTTGTTAGGGTCAGATGGGACCAGGTGTGAATGGGTGTAAAGTTGTCTGGGGAGGGATCCCAGGACTGCATTGTAGATGGGTGATAAGTGGTGTTGTAAGCCACCCCCTCTGTTTAACGATGGTCGTTCCAGTTTGACATAGATGGTTTCTTTCACGCCTCTTTCAAACCATCTTTCCTCTCTGGCCAAGATGTGCACATTGCTGTCCTCAAAAGAGTGTCCCTTCTCCTGTAGATGTACGTGGACAGCTGAGCCTTGACCTGAAGAGCTGGCTCTCCTGTGCTGTGCCATGCGTTTGTGGAGTGATCGTTTAGTTTCACCAGTGTACATATCTGTACATTCCTGGTTGCACTGAACTGCATACACTACATCACTCTGCATATGCCTGGGTGTTTTGTCCTTAGGGTGGACAAGCTTTTGTCTCAGTGTGTTACCCCAGTATCACCATTTATCCACTTAAAAACACACAAGGATATGTAACGATATATTTTGTGACAGAACTTTTACTTTACCAATTTGTATTCACAAACATGGGGTCAATGGATGTTACGGCAAACTGTACAAACATTACAGAACATGTGGAGAATTTCTTGTCGTCCTCCTTCCTCCCCACCCCAAAACACCAAGTCGCTGTCTACATAACAAGAGACAGCATAGGGCCTAGGCTAAACACCATACACACACACGATCATATTATATACATGACATGAGCGATATTTTAATTCAATACAATATCAACTCATAATCCTATAGAGCCTATTTCCCTGAAAAAAAAAAAAAAAGATATGTGGCTAGTTAACTTACATCTTGATTTTGTCTTTAGAGAAAAAGGTTACACTCTGAATTCATTCCTGGGACAAATGCCAGGTAGTCACAGGCATTTATCGGCTCCAGCTATGATCAGCAGTGATGGAAACATAACACCAGGCTGGACACGCAAATTTTCACGGCACTACTGTCACTAACTTCTGTGAGTCTTTGTCACCTCATCCACAAAGTCCACTGGTCTCTGTCTGAGCAGCTCTCAAACATCTTTCCAAATTAGTTTGAAAGAGAAAATGAATGGCCTCCTCAGCTTTCTTCTGTTAACTAACCCTGTTTTCTGGCACAGTAGTAACTTTGGACGTAACACACCAGAAAACAAAAAAAAAGCATTGGGTGAGAAGTTTAAAAAACCTGCATGTATGCACAAAGTTTGGTGGAAAAAAGGGTATACGTGTCTGAGAATGGTGATGCTTGTGGCCTTGGGTGGCAGGTGGCAAGTCCCTAGCTCCGTAGGAACTGGAGGGTCATCAGTTCAAGTCCCCATCCGGACCAAACATAGAGCCTGGACTGGTAGCTAGAGAGATATAAACGGGAACTGCCCATTGGTCCGACAGCCCATTGGTCCGACATCCCATTGTTCCGACCATATTAAACCCATTGTTCCGAAGTCCCGTTGTTCCGAAATCATCATGATGCCCTGTGGTTAAGGTCTGGTTAGGTTTAGGCACAAAAACCACTTGGTTAGGGTCAGGAAAAGATCATGGTGTGGGTTAAAATGAAAAAGAAAGTGACAAACACATAAGCCGTGAGCCTGCTTCGCCTCAAGCCTTTCCCAGCTGACCCAGAGCCGGTCGCGGCGCACCATCAAGGTAGAAATACGCCCGCCGGGAGCCGTTCAGCACCGCGGAGAGCTCCCCACACAACCCGGACCCCAGAGTTAATAACAGGAGGTTATGGTGTTTCACTCTCTTCTCTCTATGACACTTGTATCTCGACCAGTAGCCTACTTTTGTTGCGTTTGCTGATCCTCTATGGTACACAAATACAGTATAGCCTAGTATAATCACATATCGGAACAACGGGACGTCAGAACAACGGGATGTCGGACCAATGGGCTGTCCGACCAATGACATGGACCCGATATAAACCCACTATAATAGACTGCACCACTTGACAAATTATGACAATTTTGGTGACCCTATGCTCACTGACACACAATAAATATCAACAATAAATGGGAAGATAAAGCATATTCATGCTTCCCAGAAGACAAACCTTATTGTACTATGAACTTGCCTTGTGCACCACCCGCAGGACAAAATTCAGTTTGTCATCAAGATTGATCAAATTCATACCCCACAGTGTATTAACCTCTTTATGTTTAGTTATCACATAGCCATCCTTCTAGTGTTGCCTTTGGGACAAACTTCATTTGTAGCTTCACTACTGGAAAGAATAATTAAATGGTTTCATCCAACTGCTCCTTATAAAGAAATAAACACTTCAGCCCCCAGGGGCTGCTATAGGGGTTGTAACCCTTTAGTACTGTTCCTCTCAAGATCTACTCTTCCCCACTTCAAAGTAGCCCTGCCCTTTCTTTTTTTCAGCTAACATAACACACATGGATACACCTTCATGTATAGGAAGATGCAAAGTCTAAAGTATATTTTGGAGGGGACCATTGATTCCTATGCTTTCTCTGTATAGGCAGGATTTCCTTCAGCATCACCGCATTTGAAGACGGGTATTTTACATATCACAAGAACAGATTTGGTTCTTTGAATATATTCCTTATTTTCAATCCATTTTTCCCATAAAAACCTCTGTACATGAAACAATCCAATGTTTCCCCTGGAACTAGGAAAAATATTTTATTCAGCGAGTTCACGTACCTGCACAGGACACATCCCTTCCCTAAAACAATTTAAAAGGGGCAATTTCTGAACCTGGGACCGCATGCATAATAGAGGATATGCTAATATGATGCTAGAGAACGAGGGGTTATCTTGTTTTATCCACACTGCTGAAGTGCCTCCGTTACTGCTGCTGGCTGTTTGTGCTTCGCCAGAGGGGCCCGCCTTTGAAACTCTTAATGAAGATCTTCTACTGACAGGAGGACTGAGAGAGTGGCATCTGTTGCACTGCAAACATGACCACATTCACAGATGTGTTAAAGGGAATACATTATGCAGCGTGTGTCTAGGTTAGGGGGCCTCTCACCAACTCCACCATGCCTCCCACTCGCTGTCTCCTGTTCCCACTCATTAATCTAATGAATAGCAAGCAGCTACAATCAATGGTGTGGTTGTTAGGGATGAGCAGAACAGGCACACTCAGATACATCAACACTGAGACCTGATTGACAGCAGCACAGGCATCAATATCACAGCTAATAATGGCAATCAGCTCCTAATGAAGATGTCCAGAGTCAGGTACAGTGCCTAATGCAGTGCAGCAGGGAGTCTTCACACAGAATTACTAATATTGGAACAACTAGAGGATTTATGTTCTTTGTTCCTGGATAAATAATTTGTCATGTAGACCTATACTGTATGTGTTGGTAAGTCTCAAAATCACATTGGTCACGCTCGGTGCATTTTCCATTTTCACCAGCTATTATTAACCGGTTCTCCGAATTGCTTTTCAAGTCCTGATTTACAGGCAGACAGTGTGAAAATAAATACCTGCAGCGATAAATATCTTAAGCATTCTCTTTTTCTTTCCCGTACTTCACCCAAATGCTGCCATAATGGTTTCGGTACAATACACCGAGGTACTGAAAGGAAGATCAACTCACTTAGGTGCCACATCACGCTTTGAATCATTTATAGATGAGCTGTTTGTCTCATCACAAAGAATATACTGATTCAGTATGCCGGGAACTGCAGGGAGGAAGAAAAATATCTCCACAAGAAAAGAGCGGCCCTTACACTGTTGGAATATCTGAACACTTCTGATCAAAAATGAGACAGAGAAAGACCTTTTCTCTAGCATCACAGGTCAACATGTATCTGAAAACAAGTCAAGTGGGCAGACAGCTATGAAATAGAGCATATTCATGCTTTTCAGAGGATGAACCCTTTACATTGTGACACACTGCATGCGAAGAAGAAGAAGAAGAAGAAGAAGAAGAAGAAGAAGAAAAAAGAATCTGTTTTTGCTGATTTAGTATTTATTGATCAACTACCTATTTCGGCTCTAGAAAGCATTATAGTCTGACATTTTGGGATTTAAACCTTATGTAATGTGACGTGGAAAACAGCCAATTCAGTGTGTTTGAACTGCAGCCTATCTCGCGTATGTATATTGCACACATAATATATAATATAAAAATATATTATATCAGTGTGGCTTAGTAGTGAAAATGAAAACTTTAAAGATACATCAGATTCTGACCAAATTTTGACCATACACAATCTCCTGCAGCCTTAGATTTACCCAATTCGCTCACTTAACTTAAAATATTTTTGGAAACAGTTTGCACTCAAAACTTTTAGTTTAGTACAATACACTAATATAAAAGTTTTGAGTACACCAGACTCAATCTACTTATGTCACATGACCCTTGTCTGAAAGTAATTTTGTCAGTTTAACTTTTTTTTGTTGTTGTTTGAGCATTTAATTAAAATCATATAAGCATAAAAACATTAAGTACACATTAAACTTTTTTTTTTCTGAAAATCATTGAACTACACAAATATATTATGGCAAGCTTAGGTTTCTCAATAGTAACTAAAAAGTTACTTTTCTCAGTAACGCATTACTTTTTGGTTTAAGTAACTGAGTTACTAACTGAGTTACTTTTTATTTAAGTAACTAGTAACAGTAACTAGTTACTATTTTTCAGTAACTAGCACAACACTGCATATGTCATGTACATCAAATGACATAATTCACATTTGTCACATGACACGTCTCTAGATACTACAAAATACTACATAACTCAACTTTTGTTTTCACACAGGAAACAAACAGTGGTCTCCTGGTTTAAAGTCCTGTGCTTTTTTTTTTTTACCTATCCACCTCATCTCCGTCCCACCCTCAGCAGAATTTGTCACTCTTCATAGCATGATGCGCAACTTTCTCCTTTTTTTCCTGTCATAATAACTACAGCCAGGACATTTTGAGTGTCAGACATTTAATTTCCTGCATTTTAGTGAATTTTTATGACCCAATTTATGGTGGAAATGTCTTTATTTAAAGGTTAACACAGGTGGCAGGTGACAATTCAAAATACAAAATATAATGCTATCTATTTTTCTCTGCTGAGTCAGCACATGTTGGCATGATTTATTCCTCTGGTCTCTGTTGCTTGGGGGAAGTAACCACTTAAAATGTGAATCTTTTACCTATGCACTTCAATGACACAGTAATTCATTTTATTTAATTTATAAACCCCTGGGTTATCTAGCTTGGTCATAGGTGCTTGTAGGTGTGTTATGTTTATCGAGAGGGCATGGAAAACTTCTACAAGAAGAAAGAATCAAGAATTTGTCAGAGTTAAGTGCAACACACACCGCCGCCATACGCCATGCGTTAAAACGCCTGCCTCCATTATATTCTATGAACAAACCCACACCAGCGCCGGCCGACGTGCCACGCCACTCTGCTTCAGCCCACTGCTCTATTTCCAGCGCAGCCGGCACTGCGAGAAAAGCCTTTAATGTACATCTCGGCTGCCGTAGTTTCATTTGCAGCTTTCAAAGGGGTATCTGGATGCTTAATGTTATTAAGTTTTTCAAATTTTTAATAAGACGATTTTGATAAGAAACTCACCTGTGAAATCCAAGTTGTTGTTGCCTCAAAGTTTTTCCTCTTCTTCTTTCGTTACTAGCAGTTGGCAACCATTGGCAACTAGTGTAGGTACAGCCACCTAGCGGGCTGGGGTGGGAAATACACTTTAGTGTCGACGGTGCCGCTGTGCGCCGCCGCTGCACTTGACGGCACAGTGGGCCAGGGGTGATTTCTTTTTTTTAGCTTACGTTACTTTTTTCTGGGAAATGCCCATTTGTTTCCTTTATATTTACATTGTATGTTTTCTTATTGTGCAAATAAACCTTTCTCAAAGCATTCTCATTTGTTAGTTGACATTTCATAGTGCAAGCTATTTTTCAGAAGATTTTTTTAAACTAATCATGGCCCTAAAAAGTGATGGAGATATATGTAAGAGAATAATTAAATATGTGACTTATTCATAAGAATAAGTGCAGTAAATGACGACACAAGAATATCTAGAAAACACACTGGACTGTGTTTTTTTGGGATGTAAACTGAGAGTTGTGAGTGGTTATGGATTATATATTATAATTCACATTTTCTTTGGTTTTGAACTGAAACAATGGAATATTTGTTCAGTGGACTGAGTCAAACTAATTTCAACAGAGCCTTTATGTATATATAAATACAGAAGGTTTAGAAACTGCATGCCCCTTGCATATGCTCAGAACATTACATGCAGATGAAAATGTTTCTTTATTAAGAGTTATTGCCATCATACAAATTCAACATCCCTCCTGCATTACTTCATCAGGAATGTGAAACTGACCACTGAACCTGAGTGAGGAAGAAGAACAGCAGCGGTTAGTCATGAATGGGGCAATTGTGATGATTTTAATGGCTGTCACGGCTTGTGCAGCTCTTATTGGCAACAGGGGTGAAGGAGAGGTCAGAGCCACAGACTTGCCCAGGTGATCCCAAAATCTGTGCAGTTCAGACACACCACCATGGGGTAATTATGAAGTTAGATGGAGCAAATAATTGGAAACTCTTTCTTCTTTTTTTTTTTTTTTTATTAAATTTTGGGGTGAGGTCTTTTTTTAGCATGTCTTTCTTAACAGTGTGGTTATCCAAAAGCAGGTTGCCAGGTTGTCACTGGGACGGGAGGTGGAAAGACAGGAGCTAGCTCTTATCCTGTACTCCTCTTCAGTCTGAGCTACCAGAGAGGCTTAATAATATCCCAGAGGCACAGATGAAACAGTTTCTCCACAGTGGCTGTTTACTGAGGAGTGTGTTTGAAGTTGAGCTCAAGATGTCTTCATTTCTGTACCAGAGGAATGTTCCAAGGGGAAAAATTGTAATTCAGATAGGGAGCAAGGGGAGAAAAAAAAGGAAAGGGGGGGGGGAGCAGACAGACAGAATCCAAGCGGTGCTTTCTGCTCCTGTGCTACATATAATTCAAGACAGGGAAATGCAAGTAGACTCATCTGCCACTTTCATATTTTCATGGTGTGATCTTAAAAATCTACTGAACCGCAGTGAACAGGGGGCTTAGAAACCCCTTCAAATTAAGAAATGCCTGCTGTTGGCACCAGCAGGACCATTATTTATTCATATCACTCAGCCTGCTCTTGCAGAACTGCACTACAAAAATCCCACAGTTTGGAAGTGGAGCTCTAAATGTCCAGTCCTTTCTCTACCAGTCTTTCTAGATGTTTTCTGTTGATGCCAAAACAACACAAAAGATTATTGATTTGTCTTTGCACACAAAAATAACATTTCAGTTTGGTGGTTTAGAAAAAAAAAGACCAAATGTGACACGTGTCTGCTAATCTCCCAATTATCTCCTGAAAACACACTCCAAATAGAATGTTGCAACACTGGGAGGCAAAGATTTTCTGAGGTTTTTATTGAATGTAACAGTAGAAACAAATAGATTTGCACAGCAAGTAGCTCCCAAAAGGATTTCAACACTTAGCTCTTTTCCTTCGTTTTAAATAGAATCTAACACTTGCACCACTGATTTATAATTGTAAAATTAAAACCAACATTAAATTAACTCAAGAAACCCAATGTCTCCTATCTTTTTGGAATCTGATGAGTATAAAAACTATGCATTGTCTACCAACAGGAAATAGTTTTGGAGAAAAATGATGTCCTCATATGAGCATGTTGGGTTTATAGGTACAGGTGTGTTACAAAGTATGAAACTCTTTACGTCGTAACATTTGTTCAGTGTTTTATAACTCTGGGTTAGGGCTCACTGTTCAAGTCTTAAACTGTTCAGAGCTGTTTATTTCAATGCCTGAACACTGATACTGTGCAAAAACTAAATAATAAATGATGCAAGAAATCTAAAAGTCTTGCCATTTGTTCATTTAGAAACTCTGTATGAATTTTCCTGGTCCATACTCCAAGCAAGAAATGTCCTTTTGTCTGTAGAGGCAGTCTGATGATAATAAAGTCCCAACATCCTGAAACGAGATGATAATAAAATTCCGATGTCCCCCAACAAGAAAACAATAAAGTCTTCAGACGAGTACTTCCTAATTAACAGCATCTTAGCTTGTTACTGTTGCTAAAGTTGGTCACATTTGTTGCCATATCAAACTACAATGATGCAAGTTTTGAAGGAAAGTGCCATAGGCATGCTGACTGCAGGAATGTCCACCAGAGCTGCTGCCCTTGAACTGCATGATCATTTGACGGCCATAAGACATCTCCAATGTTGTTTCCTTGAATTTGGCAGTACATCCAACCCACCTCAGGACCGGCCATGCATTTTTATGCTGCAACATACTGTGAGGGTCATGGCAGTGGGTCTTAGGATCTTATCACAGTATCTCTGTGCGTTCAAACTGCCATCAATAAAATGCACCTGTGTTTGTTGCCTGTAGCATATGCCAGGCCGTACAATAAGCCCACCGCCACCATGGAGCAAATTTGCATTCGCAAACCGCTCACCTGCACAATGTCATACATACAGTGTGCCATCTTCCCTCTTCAGTGTAAAAACTGGGATTCATCTGTGAATCTCCAAAGTGTAAGATGTCATCGACAGTAAGCAAAAATGCCCACTCAAGTCGGTAACAACGATGAACTGCTGTCAGATCAAGACCCTGGTGAGGACAACGAGCAGGCACATGAACTACTCTGAGATGGTTTCTGAAATTAAAACCAGTTATTGCATCAGCTGTCTGGGTGGCAGCTCTCAAATTATTTTGCAGGTGAACATGCTGGATGTGGAGGTCCTGAGCTGGTGTGGTTACATGTGGTCTGCAGTTGTGAGGCTGGTTGGATGTACTGCCAAATTCATGGAAACAGCATTGGAGAGGGCTTGTGGTGGTCAAATGAACATTCAGTTCATGGGCAACAGCTCTGGTGGACATTCTTACAGTCAGCATGCCAGTAACACACTCCCTGAAAACTTGTGTCATCTTTAAGAGTGGCTTTTTATCGTCACCATCCCAAGGCACACCTGTGTGGTAACAAGGCTGTTTAATCAGCATGTTGACATGCCACACCTGTCAGGTGGATGGATTATCTTGGAAAAGGAGAAGTGCTTGCTAACTGGGATTTTAACAAATTTGCGACCAAAATGGAATATTTTGGTGTGGAACATTTTTCAGATGTGCTTATATTGGCACTTCAAAATTTTGGGCCAGCAGAAGAATGGCATGGCACCGGGTATGGATATCAGTGCCTATCAGGGATGTCCTGACCATGGTTTTTGGCCCTGATCCTGATCAGTCTCTCAACTGCTGATATCTATATGCTGTACTATGAGACACATTGAAGCGGCAGCTGTAGATCCACCACTAAATCTAACACACCCTATTTTTTACAAACTTGTTTATGCAATTACTGAAGGCCCTATTTCAAAACTATTTTTTATAAGCTTCCATTATTCACATGATATTAATAAAGTTTAACAGGAGAACGAGACTCAACTTTCAGTCTACTTGCAATTATTCTGTGATGTTACACCCCAGCCAGCATTTGCATGAGGGGCCCATGTTGGCAGTAAATGGTTTGAAAAATGGGCCCTATATGGGACTGTCCATAGGATCCATATTGGCCCTGTACCAATTGCCCTTATCGATGGCTTCACCCCACTGAGCCCCACATGGTTATGCTAGGGCTACCTGGGTACCAGTGGGTATGGGCCAAAAATGGGCATCCTGTCTGGGATCCACACAGGTAAAGCCACCAATACCCTTTTCAGTCCATTTACTACCCACATGGGCCCCACATATAAATGTTGGTTGAGACATTGGCGTTTCTTTCCTCACAATCTCTGGCAGAGTACACACACCAGCTACGGACATTATTTTCACCACACACTAGTTTCATTTTGGCCTGTTTTCAAGTTAGTCACAGAATCAACATTTATTAGTGACAGCTGATATGACCTGACATCCACAAAAGTACTGTTTGATAATGAGAAAGAGAGAGGATATAACAGTTTTGTTAGCGTCAGAGTTTAGTGATTACGTGTATTTTGGGTGTCTGAACTCTGAGTCACTCGCACTTCTGCACCCAAATACACTAGAAGGCTGGGGTGGCCAAAACACAGTAGAGTAAGAAATCTGAATTGGCATCAGCTTTAGTTGATGCTGATCCACCACAATATGGCCCGGTCAACCCCAATACCAACCACTTAGGATCAGCTTGATATATCTCTAGGGCCTATACAGTAATTTTGTTTAGTCAAACCGAGCCTAAATTCGCCAAACCAAACTGTAAATGCAAGTCAGTCTTCAACCCTCTGTACCCATCATTTTCAATTCCCAAGGGGTGTTATCAACCGACGTAGACCAAGATTCGTCTGGATTCAACTGGATAGACCTACAACCAATCAGAGTGATGAAACGTGACATAGCACTGAGCAACGGACAAATGTAGAAAGACTACAGTGTGCAGAGATGAGCTGTGATATGTCAGTAAACAAGTGGTACCATTTGACATGACTGTGGGTTTGATTGAAAATTCCACGTCAGCTGCAATCATCTGTGCTGTTTATGAAAATGTCTCAGTAGAGCTCCTCTGTACTTAGTTAAGCTTGCCATCGAGTCCCCAGCGCAAGGTTGCGCAAAAATGACATCATCACACATTTCGGTAAAGCTCAAAGGCTCCGCAAGTGTTCAATTATCATCCGTAACACACCCCCTATAAGATTAACTGTTGAGATTTGCCCAAGTGGGCTGGCTGGAAACCTGTTTGATCAGGAAGTGGACCAGATTCATCTGCCAGAGCAACTAAAACATTGCAAATTCATGTGGTTCTCAGGCTAAATATAAGTCCTTATATAACCTATTTTTATTAATTAAAAAAATCAAACTTATCAGTGAATTTCATAAAAAAGCTTTGCCTTAATAGAATACTGTCTGAAGTTAAAACAATTTCCTGCTTTAAAGTCAAGAATATGACCAAGCATTTAATACCAGCTTTCAACAATTTAAACTTAAGGACACATTTCAGTAATGAGCTTTGATAACCAGTGCTATGAAGTACTCAGTATTTATTCACTATAATTACATTTCTTGTGGTGTTGAAGCAGCTTTGAAACAGCATGTAGTCCTTTATGATGGGAAATGAAACTGAATATAAAAAAATAAATGGGAAGTGGCACTGGCATCATCTGTTGTAGCCTTACAAGAATTAACCACACAAGAGGACACAACTTAGACAATGAATGAAAAATGATGGACAAAAAAAGAAAATTATATGGACACCACAGACCTCATGGACACACACACAATGCAGCTTTGTAAGTAACACTTAATGTTAATATAACTTATTTTGCTTAACGGTTATAGCCTTTCTCCATCATTTGCTTAGCCACAAATTGTCAGGATTCACTTGTGTTCTTTTCACAGACCAACTTAATAAGAACAACATAATGTTTTTCTACTTCTACAAAAAATTACAGTAACACAGGGTGAACATTATGATATTATCTGCATTTACAGGGGGACTGTACTGACTTAAAAATTTCAACAAAAACTACTCAACTATACACCTGTAATGTCTCCTTAGGCCAGGGGCATAAAATGGGTGGCCTACTTCCTTTCCTCCCCGCTTGTGTTCCATTTGCTCGGACCACGCTTATCTTCAAACTCAGCCTTCATTCTGATCTCAACTACACAGCTGAGGTTTCGTGACTCTATCTTATACCATTGCAATGTTGCATTGACAAAATCTGTCCTCAGACAGAGAGACATATAAATACCTGGCACAACACTCAAAACAATTTCTGTGGTAGTGCCTGCTACAATTGTTGTCACCAGGACCACATTTTGCCATGATGACACACAAACACAGACACATGAGGTGAAAACAATACCAACTGTGGCAACCGTGTGGCTGGTAAAAATCATTGCTGAGCTATTGTTTTCCTTGTTATACATGTCAGAGCCAGTCAGGAAAATGTACATTTGAAGGTAACAGCAAGGTAGATGAAGATGAAACAGGCCTACTTGATTGTAAAGACAGTGGTCGACAGAAAGAGTACATTACATGAGGGAGACACTGCAGTGGTGTTAGCGTCAGATGATAGCAAGAGATCACCATGTACCTCACAACTTCTGGGTCAGGTTAGGCAGAGCTACCTCTACCTTGCTGGTTTGGAACAATCATCTGCAATCATCCATTATTTCCTGTTCAGCAGCACAAAATCATATTACAGAATAAAATAAAACAATCAACAGAGACAAGATAACAACAAAACATAAGCACCCACATAGACATTACAGAGCAGAGGACTTCAGTGGAGTGAGCAAGATGGTATATGAGATTTAAATCAGTAGTTGCAGGTATGTCCTACCATCAAATAGCGTTTACATGTTTGTTTGAGATGTGTAATAGAGGTTATTGCTCTAATGTATTATGGGATATCGTTCCAGATTGTAGTGTAGGTGTGAAAAAATGATCTCTGACAATAATGGTCTTAGATAAGGCCGTACAGGAATAAGTGCATGTGAAATTGTGATAGTGATGCGTTCCTGTCTTGAGTTATCACTTACAATTCCGCCCACATAGTTGTTGTGTGTGGACTGAAAACACAATTGCATTTACACTTGTGTTCAATGAAGTCACAGTGCATGCTTGATCACCTCTGGAGGCGATTTGGCTGATTGGATCACAGTCTGTCCTCAATGCATCCTCATGTGGTGAAGCCAATTGTGATCCAGTCACCCAACATGCATTTTCATACAAGGTAGAAGGGACTAAGTTTATATGTGTGCTGTGGTATCTTGATGGCAAAAGCTAAAATCACAACACAGCACTTAGCCTACACTGTTAACTGGCTTTTGTTATGCCATGCTTGCAATAGCTGTGGCCGGAATTTTAAGTTATTTCTTTAAATTTGTTAGAAACATCCACATGGACTTAATGACAAACTGATTTTGGTGGTCATAGGTCATAGGTCAAGGTCACTGTGACCTCATCTGTCATTCTTTTGGACACAATATCTTTACACCTTGAGGTTTTTTTTTTTCAAATTTGGCACAAACTTTCACCTAAACTCAACAATGAAGTGATTAGAATTTGGTGGTTGAGGGGCAAAGGTCAAGGTCAGTATGACCTTGCATCTGTCTCATTCTCATGAACCTGATATCTCAAGAACAACTCTGGGAAATTCCTTTAAATTTGGTACAAACATCCACTTGTACTCAGTGATGAACTGATTACATTTTGGTGGTCAAAGGTCAAGATCACAGTGACCTTGCATCTGTCCCATTCTCATGAATGTGATATCTAGAGAAGACCTTCAGGGAATTTCCTCAAATTTGGCACAAATGCTCACTTTGACTCAGTTATGAACTGATGAGATTTTGGTGGTCAAAGGTCAGGGTCAGTGGGACCTTTTTTGTCTTATCCTTGTGAACATGATACATCGAGAACACTTTTGGGAAATTCCTTAGAATTTTGTACAAACGTCCACTCAATGATGAACTCGTTAGAATTTGGGGGTTGAAAGTCAAAGGTCAAGGTCACTGTGACCACACAAAATCTATTTTTTTGGCCATAACTCATTCATTCATTCATTCATCTTCTAACCGCTTCATCCTCTTGAGGGTCGTGGGGGGGGGGGGGCTGGAGCCTATCCAGGACAGGTCACCAGACTATTGCAGGGCTGAAACATAGAGACAAACAATTATTCACGCTCACATTCACACCTACGGACAATTTAGAGTTATCAATTAACCTAGTCCCCAATCTGCATGTCTGTGGGAGGAAGCCGGAGTGCCCAGAGAGAACCCACGCTGACACGGGGAGAACATGCAAACTCCCACACCTGGGATCCGGGTGTGGGAGCAACCCTCTTGCTGTGAGGCGACAGTGCTAACCACTGCGCCACCGTGCCACCTGTCCATAACTCAAGAATTTATATTCTTATTATGACAAAATTTCACACAAATGTCTAACAAGATATAATGATGTAGTTGTGACATTTTACATCCCAAGGGTCAAAGGTCAAATTCACTGTGACGTCATAATGTTACGCAAAAAACCTTTTCTGGCCATACTCAATATTTGGTCAGATACTGAACTGATGTGTGTGAAGCATCTATGTTTTCACAGACATCGATATGAACAATATCAACTGCAACTTGACTGGCTCACAAAAGCATACAACTATGAGGCAATAATTCTAGTTTCTATAAGATCTCATCTTAAGTCATTAAGGATGCTCCAGCAGGCTTCAATTCGCAGCTCAAAGTTGCCAGCAGCATTCAATATCATCATCATCATCATCATCATCATCCAAAGATCCTTTACTCATTACTTAGGAACAGTTTTCCTACAATTAAGAGACACAAAGTCATAACACGACAAATGACATGATTACAACTGTCGCTAATTTTTTATGTGTGTGTTTGATAAATCCAACCTGATTCTATACTTCTGCACTCTGTTGTCGACGTGACTATGCTCGTGCAAATGTCCCCTCTCTTTAGCGTTACAATCAAATAAAATCCCAGTGCAAAATTCCAGTGCAGCCACACACTGTTGTTGACATTACTAACACATGGAGCATCATCAGTTGTGATCTGACAAATTAAATTGATCAATCTGGGCCACTTGGTCTCTTCTGCCCTGAAGCTTGTCTTCAATTACTCCATCAGCCTCACTTCTTTTTTGTTTACCTGCATTTTCATTTGTTAGGTCAGTTGAGCTGCAGTTAATGCACAACACAGCTATTATCTGCCTGTTAATGGCCCAGCATATGAAATAAAGATAGACTCATGAGATGTAATAAACTTTTGACCCCCGTACACGCATATCTCTATGAAGCCGGCTGGCCAGCCCACTGCAAACAGCATGGGACTGTTTTTATCTCATTGGTGTTGCTGGACTCATCGCGGGCCCACAGGTCGACCTGCCCACCGGGAAAACTCCCACTACTCCAGATGGCCAGTTTGCCACCGGGCCTGACTAATTACAGTATCTACTGTGTGTAAATAGTTTAAAAAAAGACATTGATCTGGCATAGTAATTTTCTGGACCGGCATGAGATGTTTATCGTGGCAACACAGGAAGGATTATGCTTCTAAAATGAGCAATGGGGAGTTTTTAATCAAATGCCAGGCCAGATAATAATTTAAAGGGTCACTTTACCCACCTTACAAAAATCACATATTTTCATACTTTAGTGCTATCTAGGCACAGAGATACTTTTGGTTTATGTGCCCAGATTCTGAGCTATCTGCCTCTGAGATTTATGCTTCCACCTCAATACACTGGTGGTGATTTTGTTTTTGGCGCTCACAGCGCTAAAAAATGACACTTAAAAGTGTCCTCAATACTCTGGATATTTCCATAAAACACACTTTCAGTAGTTTTCATAGGGACTATTTCCAAAGTTGGGATCAATTATTGTTTTTAAGTCACAAGTGAGTCTCAAGTCTTCACTATTTAGTCTTGAGTCCTGCCCCAAATCAAGACCATCAAGTCCTGCATCAAGTCGCAAGTCAAGCCTCACAAGTCCAGAGTGGAGTCCAAGTCAAGCCCAAGAATTCTCATGTCTCATGTCATGACAAGTCTAAGTGCATGCCAATTCAAGTCAAGTCCTGCGTCAAGTAGCACATCAAGTCTTGTCAAGTCCCAAGTCAAGTCTGAGAAGTCCAGAGTCAATTCCAAAAATTCTAGTACACAGACGTACACGGATGCAGAGCTCATTGAAATTGAAGAGCGGACAAGGAGAGAGAGAGGGAGCAGCAACAGGCAGAGGAACATGTCCGAATCCAGCAAGGTAAACACAGATGTTCATTTCTCCTTTCCGTTATGTTGTGGGATAATTATACTAACAATCCGAGCCTATCTGTGTGAAAAAATGCACTTTTAGTGGATGTATTTTGACGTTGTTTGACGCTGTTTGAGTGCCCTATTATTTAATATAGCGCGCACTCATGGGCTGCAGGCAGGTCAGCCCTAGCTTCATACTGGAGAAATGTCACATATTGAACATCCTATCACTCATTTAGACAAAAGTAGATCGGAAAATAGGGCCCAGGTTGAAAAAAACATTAGTTCCCCTTTAAAGCCCAAAAGCCCACAGTACAGTAAAAGTATAGTCTAAATTGGTAAAATAATAACTCAACTAGTAAATAGTAAAAACGTTAGACTGATTTTCAGTGTTCACAATGTTTTTCATTACACTTTTAGTAAGATTCACAAAAAAGAATCCCATTTCCCTTCAAAAACAAGCGTGTGATTCAGTTTGCTTCACCAGCACTGTGGGCTGGTTATCAGGACTGCTCCAGCAACAGCCCTGTTTTCGCTCAAATAAGCACTAATTAAGATGGCCATCAAAGCGAAAAAGCATGGTGCACTCGCTATCTCTGGAGGTATTGAATGTGATCAGCATTGTGTTGCAGAGAAGGGTGTTTTGTCACCACGTTGTGCGTTGTTAGCCATGTGGTGCTAACAAGCTGTGGAGCTTCAGAGAGCACAATGAAAGGCTGTGGTTTTTCGTGAGGGGATGAGACGGAGGTCATTGCCAAGAGTGGCCTCTGTAGTACTGCTCAGAGCATGAGGCGTCCTGGCAGCATCTCCGACAGCACCGGGGGGCCGCTGATTAAAGACAACAAGAAAGGCTGGATACAGGAGGGGATGAGAGAAGCAGTCAAACTGTCAGCGTGGTCGTAAAATAGCTACTGCAGAGGCAAAGGACACCATTCACTCACTGACAGCTCTCTGCGTCTCTCTCCCCTCGAGGTGAGCTGAAGGAGGGCGGTGGCCTCCGTGCTCTGCTTTGGTGTCTGCTGACATGCTGAATATTCTCAGTCTGAATGTATTTCAGCTCATGGCCAACAAGCTCTTCACTTGCCACTACTGAAACAAAGGCAGTGCCTCCTTTCTCATTCTGAGCATTATTTGTGTCTATCTGCAGTCACAGAGGTCAGTGATGGAGTGATAACGCTGCTCTGCATGCTGCTTCATGTAAAGTCTCTGCTATATGAGGGTGGAACACAGAAACTCAACGATAAAATCAAAGTTGATTAAATAATAATTGAACTGATAAATCTGCACAAAAATTAACTTTTCATATCATCATTATCACAGTGATTATCATTCAGCACAAATCTGATTATCAAAAATGGACACACATTTTTTTTTTTTTTTCAGATAGTCTCCATTGCTTTTTCCATTGATAAGTTGCCTAAACCTGAAATAAAAATTTACATGACATTAGCATAGAGATTACTTCAGACCTGTGGGACTAGCCCAGTTTCCAAAACAAAATGTTGGCATTGTAGGTTTCTGCAAACAACACACATGTTACTTTTGTACTTTTTTATAAATCATATCAGCTTTTCTAAAGTGGATGGTATGAAACCAAGGCAAGACGCATGCCAAGCTACAGACCACTGCAGACTGCTGGTCAAACCAACAAACCATACTAGGTATTTTTTTGCTGGTGGTGGCTGCATTTCCAGTGGCTTTTGTGTTGCTAGACATGGGTGTATTTTATTTATTTATTTACTTTTTTTTGTATTATTACCCATCTATACCTTTCCAGCGGCTTTTTAAATGTGGGTGTTTCTTAGCAACCCATCACCACTTGTCCAGTGACTTTTGTGCCACAGAATGTGTTTTATTTGTGACCTGTCACTGATTTTCCAGCCTCTTTTGTTGGTTGAACATAGGTGTTTCTTTAAGCAATCAGTTGCCGCTTTCTCAGCAGCTTTGGTATGGTTGAACATGGGTGTTTCTTAGTGACCTGTCACCCCTTTTCTGGCGACATTTGTGCTGATGAACATGGATCTTTTTTCTGACCTGTCGCCACTGTTCCAGCAGCTTTTGTGCAACAGAATGTGGGTTTATTTAGCAGCCCATCACTACTTTTCCAGTGTCTTTTGTAATGTTGAGCATGGGTGTTTTATAGTGACCTATCACTGCTTTTCTTGCAGCTTTTGTGCCTCTAAATATAGGTGCTTTTTGTGACCCTTCACTGCTTTTCCAGTAAGCTTTGTACAGTTGAGCATGGGTGTTTTTCAGTGACCTGTCGCTGCTTTTCCAGCTGCTTTTGTACTTAGAAACATGGGTGTGTCTTGTGACCTGTTGCTACTCTTCCAGCAGCTTTTATGCCAGAGAATTTGTTTATTTAGTAACTAGGGGTGAGTCCGTGTACACGTGTTTGAGATCATGAACGGTTATGAAAAATTTGTACACGAAAAACTTTTTGTTTTTTAGGGGGGAAGGGGGGTGATACTAATTGTTGACTAACTGTGATAGACTGTTACCTTCTCCAGTCTGACGCTCCGAGCCGTAGTTGGGAGACACTGGTTTTCTGTAGATCATCTTTACAACTTGGCTCGTTGCTGGTAACTAGCTCTAGGAGTCCGGACCAAGCCCCAACCTCCGGGGGAGACGAGTGAGACTAATGGGGAAGTACCAAAAACTGCAGTTCACTGACTGTCCACTTGAGGCTGGCTCCAGAAGTGAGTCAATTCCCACAGACCCCCATGTTAAAATGCCCAACTTTAGAGCAGAAATAAACATGTTTACAGCCTGGTACAAAAAATGGTTTTGGTCTCTATAGTTAATTTCCCCTTTCATGACAACTGTGGGGGGGGGGGGGGATTTTTTTCTAACTCTTCCGTTTAAATGTTATTAAGGTTTGAAATTGACAGGTCGCACCATCACGGGTGGCTAACTAGCATGCTAACTAGCTGCTGGCTCTGCTGTGTGGAGCTCGGCGGAGCAGGAGCAGGCAAATATTGGAGTAATATGGCTTGCTGTTCGATTAATTATACCAACAGACTGTCCAAGAAGTAATGTTATGTGCCCCAGGTTTTTCGGTAAGTGAAATTCGGAAATTCTAGTATTATTTTATTTATGTTTATATGTTAGCACTAATTAGCGGGTATCGGTGTCTGCGGTCACTACGGTCACCACCTAGCTTGTCAGCAGCGTGTATCGGTGTCTGTGGTCACCACCTAAGTTAGCTTGTCAGCTTATTATTATATTATTAAGCCTTTATTTAATACATGTAAAATCACGTTGATACCGGAGGTCTCATTTTCAAGTGCGACCTGTATCACAGCAGCAACATCCACATCAAGTTACAGAGCCACAGACAATACGATACAACACAAGCTTAGCTCATTAACTAGCTAACCAGCCAGCTAACGGTTAGCCTTTGAGCAAGACGCCAGTCCGGGGATGCATCGAAGTCAGAGCCTGATAGAGAAGTTTTGGGATATAGGCATTTAGGGAGAGAATATTTTGAACAAAAGGCTGTGTGAGGTTTGAAAATAAAGGTCCATCACGTTAGTTAGCTAACGTGATGCAATGTTAACGTTGTCATATGAGCAGTGTAACGTTAACGTAACATTAAGGCTATGTATGTAAATTAAAAAGTGGCGAACTGTGTGAAATTACAGTAAGGTGTGTAACATAATTAAAAAAAACTAATGTGACATTTGACTGTCACATATAAAATATTAAGAAGACTAGTGTATGATATAGGCCTGTAGTTACACAACAATAGATAATGCACAGACAGAATATGAGGACTGATGGCAACCACCTTTTTGTTTTGCTAAAAGAAATTGATTATGATCTGTTGAACATTGAAGTAATTTAAGTTGTATTGTTTGTATGTAAAGGTGTCTGTGAAGTAGGTAGCTAACGCATATATTACTTTTAATATTTATTTGTCTGTGTAAAGTTTTCCTCTAGGTGACCCAGAGAGACTGGACCAGTGGACACTCAACACGAGGAGACAGAACTGGACTCCAAACAAGACTTCCCGTCTGTGCAGTGAACACTTTGAGAGTCATCACTTCAGCACTGACTCCAGGATAAAGACACCTTTTTTTATACAGTACCTCACAAAGAGTCGAGAAACTTATTAGTTTAAAATGATGAATTATTGTCCATAATACATTTAAATGCATTACATAAATTACTAATTGTCATACATTACTAAGTGCTCGATTAGGGCACAGCTTGCTCTGTACTATTACTGATAAGGTGAAATTACTGACACACCAGTGTTTAGTGTTTAGTGTTCCCATGATGCAAAAGGCCAAATGAAGATTTTATCACTCAAGGAACATGACATGTATTTACCGACTTTAACATTTTAGTGCCTTTTATGCAAAGACCCTTTATCAAAGTGAGAATTACTACCTTTTTCCCCCACACACAGTCTTTGAACAACCAATGGAATAAAATATTCTCATAATGAGACAGCCAAACATAGCATGATTCCACAGTTGCAGTCAGCTTTGATAACAGTTCAGTTTCCTTTTGATAGCAACAATTATTTTAATGTGGATGAATTGCATACTGTACATTCATACTCCAGTTGTCTTGGTAGTACACTGTTAAATTTAAAATCACATTCAAATATAAAGTCAAATATCTACAGAACTTAAACACAAAACTATTTTATGAATGACAGCCATAACTCAGCAATAAGATCATTTTGGTGGTGAGTGGGCTTTTAACCAAGACAGGCTGTTGTCAATGTTTTCTACCTGTGTTTTTAACCTGTCATCTTTCTCTCATGTAGGACACTTGAGGAAAGTTACAACGCCTCGACCAATGTGATATTTACTCCACAGTAAAGAGGTTGTTTCACAAGAAATTAAGATTTTGCAAATTATGAAACTGGGTCCTAATTCATAGGTTTTATAATTAGTTATAAATCTTTTCATTTATTTCATGTGTACTTTTTGTAACCTTTTAATATGGATGTTTTCATAAATGCAAGCTTTGACTTAATTTTGTTAAACTGTTTGTGTAATTTTTATAACTTTTGCTATATAAAATGGATCAGACAAAATTTACTTTAGAGTAAAAGCTAATTTTTTTGAAAGCTGTCATTCATCAGTTTCCTGTGATGATTGGAAATATAGTGATGATTTAAACCATTAACAATATATAATAGTTATTAATGGTATCTTAATGTTTTCATTTATGTCTTAACATTTACCCAAGTTTGCATTTATCTTAGCAGAATGTAAAAAAAAATGAAAAGCTGATGTTATGTGCTGGTTTTGTTTGAACATTTCTTTAAGACAAATGAAGAAAATTCACTGAGAAACTCTTCTCCTTTTGTGAAAAACAAGGAAATATCTGCACACTGAATAGTTTTAAGTCCCTTAGGAGGTATTATTTATTTGTGACGTTGTGACATATGAGAAGGTTCTGTGGGTATTGCTCGGTATTGAGGCTTATATAGTGAGGCTAAAAAAAACAACAACACATAATTGGCTGATTATCTTTCTGTTTGCCTCACTATAAAAACGTCACAATACCTTTGCCTGAGGAAGACCCTCTCAGAGTTGGCAACATAGTGAACAAGTGATACCTCCTTGGGGGCTTCAAAACTATTGTGTCCAGCTAATTCTTTGTTTTTCACTTTGAGCTCTTTTATCCAGTCTCATTGTTCTGTGTTAAAACTAGACTTCTAACAGAGCAGCAAACAAAGGTTACTCTCCAAAATCTTCTCAGGCTCTGCTGCTGGGTGTAAGGTGCTTAGTTATCTTCAAGTACAAAGTTAAAATAATCAGGCCCACACAGAAATGGACTGCTTAATTTTTTGTTAGTGACAATGTTAAACATTAATGCTTAATGTTTTATCTGTAGTGTATGCTTTGTTTGTCCTTTCAATTGACAGTCAGATTTGATTGTGAAATACAACATTCAGTCAGTAACAAAGACAAAAGGAGTGCAAATATAAATTTTATTATTATTATTTATTATTATATTATTGAAAGTTATAGATGAAAATCAAAAACTCAACATTAGCCATGACAGCCTGGGCTATGTTCAGGCCTAACAAAATGTGTCCTAAAGGCCAAATTCAAAAGCAGTGACACTGCCAACAGTAAGCAGTTCAATGCATTTGGAGGTGGTCTTTAAGACAATTAACTAATTTACTTAAAAACATATAAATTCTCCTAGGTGTGAGATGAATGTGTCTGATGTGAGGGTGCTCAATTATGGCACCATTTAAACTATGAACAAATGTAGCCATAACACTGTAAACACATTTCCTGGCCTTATCAATCTTTGCTGGATTGCCACCAGCCTCCCACCTGCACCTTTGGGCCAATGAAGAAAATATTATCTTAATGCCAGGATGCTGGAGGTGAAGCTGGTGCAGGTCCTCCTTCATCATGCTGACCAGCTTGACACTGCTGACCTTCCCCATGTCATTGCCGCCACAGTGGATGAAGAGGACATCTGGTGCTGCTCTTCCTCGCAGGGAGTGGGAAAAGAAGGAGAAAAGGCCTCTCCACTGCAGTCCACCCCAGCCAAACCAGCAGACACGGACGTCCGGCATGCTGAGGGTGCTACCCAAGGTCTCTGCAGCTCTCTGGACACCACGCCGGACATAGCTGTCACCAATGCTCCACACTGTGCATATGAAAGTAAAATGAGTGTAATAAATGCTTTAGGTAATTAAAAACAGAAAGTTAACTATAAAAGGTGAATCACTTCTTTTTGTTGACAATACTATTATGTCACATCTGTAGGATAAAATAAAACAGGGAGCAACACCTCAAAATATAGATGACAGTCTTTTAAATGCTTTCTTTCTGTCCTTGGAAGACAATGTAATATTAGCTGTCTAAAGTCAAGTAGCCAAAACTGGTACTTAGAGTTTCTGCTGTGTGTAGCAGGCGTGGTGGAGACGTAACGTTAACAAGTGGCCATGACCTCAACACCGGTGATGTACTGAAAGAAATTAACATTATGTAACAAGTATAACACTGCCTTTCTTTCACAATTTCTACATTTCTTTATCATGTTCTAGATGATAATCTCGCAATGCGCCGTTGATAACAGTAACGGTAATGTTACAGATACATTTCAGTCCCCTTCGACTTTTATCAATGTCACGTTACCATAATTAACGTTAGCGTTCTATATTTAAAAATGTTGAAGCGTTTTTTTAAGATTGTGTAATCTGAATAACAGCTGAATCATTGTTTCAAGATTTGTTGTATAACGTTAGTTTCAGGTAGACTCAACTTACCTCAAGTTTCGTGAAGGAGCTGGCACCAAGCGGCACCAAGCCGACACCACAGGGCTTGCCAAAGTAGCGTAGCTTGTTAGCCTTGTAGCTTCTTAGCCTAGCTTGTTAGCCTTAGCTAACTTAGCAGCGTCAAGCGAGGTGGGCGTGTTTAGGCAACCAGGCTTCATTTGGCCCGCCTCTTTGCCCATTTTTGATTGTCCGGGAGTTGGACGGAGTAAGGCACTGCCAAGATGGCGACGTCCATAGCCAAGTATTTTGAGCTTCAAATCCACTCTTCAGAAACAGATGGGTGACGTCACGGTGACTACGTCCATTATTTATACAGTCTATGGTCCGGACCAACTGTGCTTGAAGAATGAGGATGCAGAACCATGCAGAAGCACATTTATTTCTCCTCTACATCAGGAAAACATAATATAACATAACACAGGGCCTTCTCACAGCAACTATGCTGTAACTAAACACTGTAAACAGACTGCAACCACCTGTAGTATGAACAGTACTTTTTTCACAGTGCATTCCCATCCGTACGCTCTATACGGCACTTTACTTTCTGTCTTAAAGCGAAGGGCTGGCTGGTAACAACTGTGAATATGACAAGAAATGGTGTGAGACTGGGTTTGGCAACAGGGCAGAAGCCTACGAGCTCCTTTCTATTAAAATGGCGCAATGGTTAAACGGCCCCTTCGGTTGGTATTCGGATAACTGGGGCTTTACTGGTATAATGCAATAGCACCACCCAGCGGTGAAACCTGTGTACACGTTTACACGAAAAAAATTACCCACTCTAAACGTTTAGAGATTTTTATACACATACTCACCCCTATTAGCAACCCATCACTGCTTTTCCAGCTTCTTTTGTTGGGTTAACATGGGTGTTTCTTAGCAACCCATCATCATTTTCCAGGGGCTTTTGTGCCACAAAATGTGGGTGTTTTCAGTAACCTGTCACCACTTTTGTAGGGTTGAACATTGCTGTTTTTTAGTGACATGTCGCCACTTTTCGGGTGGCTTTTGTGCTGATGAACATGGGTATTTCATTTAATTTAATTCTATGTACAGTACAGGCCAAAAGTTTGGACACACCTTCTCATTCAATGCGTTTTCTTTATTTTCATGACTATTTAAATTGTAGATTCTCACTGAAGGCATCAAAACTATGAATGAACACATGTGGAGTTATGTACTTAACAAAAAAAGGTGAAATAACTGAAAACATGTTTTATATTCTAGTTTCTTCAAAATAGCCACCCTTTGCTCTGATTACTGCTTTGCACACTCTTGGCATTCTCTCCATGAGCTTCAAGAGGTAGTCACCTGAAATGGTTTCCACTTCACAGGTGTGCCTTATCAGGGTTAATTAGTGGAATTTCTTGCTTTATCAGTGGGGTCGGGACCATCAGTTGTGTTGTGCAGAAGTCAGGTTAATACACAGCCGACAGCCCTATTGGACAACTGTTAAAATTCATATTATGGCAAGAACCAATCAGCTAACTAAAGAAAAACCAGTGGCCATCATTACTTTAAGAAATGAAGGTCAGTCAGTCCGGAAAATTGCAAAAACTTTAAATGTGTCCCCAAGTGGAGTCGCAAAAACCATCAAGCGCTACAACCAAACTGGCACACATGAGGACCGACCCAGGAAAGGAAGACCAAGAGTCACCTCTGCTTCTGAGGATAAGTTCATCCGAGTCACCAGCCTCAGAAATGGCAAGTTAACAGCAGCTCAGATCAGAGACCAGATGAATGCCACACAGAGTTCTAGCAGCAGACCCATCTCTAGAACAACTGTTAAGAGGAGACTGCGCCAATCAGGCGTTCATGGTCAAATAGCTGCTAGGAAACCACTGCTAAGGAGAGGCAACAAGCAGAAGAGATTTGTTTGGGCCAAGAAACACAAGGAATGGACATTAGACCAGTGGAAATCTGTGCTTTGGTCTGATGAGTCCAAATTTGAGATCTTTGGTTCCAACCGCCGTGTCTTTGTGAGACGCAGAAAAGGTGAACGGATGGATTCCACATGCCTGGTTCCCACTGTGAAGCATGGAGGAGGAGGTGTGATGGTGTGGGGGTGTTTTGCTGGTGACACTGTTGGGGATTTATTCAAAATTGAAGGCACACTGAACCAGCATGGCTACCACAGCATCCTGCAGCGACATGCCATCCCATCCGGTTTGCGTTTAGTTGGACGATCATTTATTTTTCAACAGGACAATGACCCCAAACACACCTCCAGGCTGTGTAAGGGCTATTTGACCAAGAAGGAGAGTGATGGAGTGCTGTGGCAGATGACCTGGCCTCCACAGTCACCGGACCTGAACCCAATCGAGATGGTTTGGGGTGAGCTGGACCGCAGAGTGAAGGCAAAGGGGCCAACAAGTGCTAAACACCTCTGGGAACTCCTTCAAGACTGTTGGAAAACCATTTCAGGTGACTACCTCTTGAAGCTCATGGAGAGAATGCCAAGAGTGTGCAAAGCAGTAATCAGAGCAAAGGGTGGCTATTTTGAAGAAACTAGAATATAAAACATGTTTTCAGTTATTTCACCTTTTTTTGTTAAGTACATAACTCCACATGTGTTCATTCATAGTTTTGATGCCTTCAGTGAGAATCTACAATGTAAATAGTCATGAAAATAAAGAAAACACATTGAATGAGAAGGTGTGTCCAAACTTTTGGCCTGTACTGTACATATATATATATATATATATATATATATATATACACATATATTGTGTATACATATACACAAAGGCCCGAAATACAGACACATGCACAAACAGGGCCTATACATGTATTAAATGGAGAGATGTCAGAGTGAGGGGGCTGCCTTGCTCAAGTGCACCTCAGCAGTGCCAAGGAGGTGAACTGGCACCTCTCCAGCTACCAGTCCACGTTCCATGTTTGGTCCAGGCGGTGACCCTCAGGTTCCCAAGCCAAGTCCCTATGGACTGAGCTACTGTCGCCCCGTCGCCACTTTTCCAGCAGCTTTTGTGCCAGAAAATGTAGGTTTATATAGCAACCTGGCACTGTTCTTCAAGCGTCTTTTGCTGGTTAACTCTGGGTGTTCTTTAGCAATCAGCTGCCGTTTCCCAGCTGCTTTTTGAAAATGGGTGTTTCTTAGCGATTCATTCCTATTTTTCTTGCGCCACAGAATGCGGGTTTTTTTAGTGACCTGTCAGTTTCTTCCACCAGCCCCTGTGCCTCTGAATGTAGGTCTTTTCCCTGTCACTGCTTTTCCAGTGCATGGTTGAACATGGGTGTTTTTTAGTGACCCGTCACCAGTTTTCCAGCACCTTTTGTGCTAACAATCATGGGTGCTTTGTCGCTTTTCCAGTGGCTTTTCTGCTACCAAACCCGTGAGACCTAAGAACAGGATCTCAGTTCCATAATAATCAGTCTCGGAACCCAACGGCTATTGGTTTGATAATGTTAAATACAGCTAAATTACCCAAATCTCGTACCATGACCTACAGATTCTGCATACATGTGCAAATATCTGTTTTTAAGTTAGATTACACAATAACAGGATACATAATATTTGTAACAAAATAATTTTATACTGGGAATAGCATGTGTGACAAAATAATCTCAGAACAAGGTCCTCTCACTGGTAAGTGGGTGTAATAAGGCTGCAAGAAAGCCAGCCAGTGGACCTTGGGTTGAGATTAGTTTGTCACAAATGAGTGAGAGTGAGATCCCGCAGTGATCACAGTAATTCCGAGGTCAAGAATAGTCTTTCGTGCTTATTTGTTCCCTTTTAGATGGAGGTGCTCAGTTGTCATGGAGATCATTTACTGGATTTAACTATTTTTTTTTCCTTCTTCAAGCTTTTTCAGTAGCATTATGTAATATGAAGTTGTCATTATAAATAAAGCCAAGCAATGTTTCCCTGCTGCACTGCTGTTTCTGAACTCTACTAAAAAAGAACATCCTGATCACTGCCACAAGGCCTATCAATAAAATACTGCTCTCTAAATCAGCCCAAGTATAAAGAAAGAAAAATCACATTCTAAACTTCACCTACTAGAGCCCATCTACCAAATACAATACCCTGTTCTCTCAAAGCATGAAGGAGATTTTAGGGTGCATATCCGACTTAATGTTTGCTTAAACCTACAGTTACCAGTTGTTTTAGGACATGACTGAGCCTTAAATGGGTCCATGTCATTGGTCCGACAGCCCATTGGTCCGACATCCCATTAGTCCGACGGTAGGTGGTGCTGAACGGCTCCCGGCGGGCGTATTCCTACCTTGATGGTGCGCCGCGACCAGCTCTGGGTCAGCTGGGAAAGGCTTGAGGCGAAGCAGGCTCACGGCTTATGTGTTTGTCACTTTCTTTTTCATTTTAACCCACACCATGATCTTTTCCTGACCCTAACCAAGTGGTTTTTGTGCCTAAACCTAACCAGACCTTAACCACAGGGCATCATGATGATTTCGGAACAACGGGGCTTCGGAACAATGGGTTTAATATGGTCGGAACAATGGGATGTCGGAACAATGGGCAGTTCCCGCCTTAAATTACACTATATCTGTGAGCTGTTCTTAAAGATTTACATCTTCTAATTTTAAATCCATGTATAGAGGTGACAATATACCAGGATATCAAGCTGAATCGCAACAATTGACACCAAAAGGAACTGAAATTTTGCAGAGAAACTTTTTGTGATAGCCAGGCAGGACCAGATAAGCTGCACTGATCTGCCACTTTGTCAAACAAAATCAGTTTTGAGTGTGTAAATGTTCTTAAATATTCATATATAAGAAATTTTAGACAATATTGGACTTTCAGTGGCTTTTAAATGTACATAATCATATCTTCTTCTGTGGCACATAAGACTTTTATAGCCTAACACCGTTCTTGCTTCTATGTGTTGTTCTATGCTTTGATTTTTCTACAGTTCTGTGAATTTGTGCAATGCTGCGATTTGTATGAAATGCTCTGCTTTTTATTTGATGCTGTGATTTTATATACGATCCCATGATTTCTTTTGATGCTATGATTTTTATACAATGCTGTGATTTTAATTAGATTTTGTGATTTTTTATACATTGCAGTGATTTTCATACAATGGTGAGATATTTACTGATCTGGGCCTGTTGAGATAACTATTGACACCAGAAAGCCAGAGCAGCAAGTGATTTTTTTTTTTAAAAACTTCTTCTTTCAGAATTAATGTTTACCCTGAGTCTGGCGTGACTCATTGCAATTCCAGGCAATGCTGATTTACCAGCTGTGCAAAACAGGCAACTGACCTCTAGCCTTAGCCAAAGTTACCCAAAAGGCACAAGTTCACTGCATGTCATTTCGTTTTTTGTAATTTGATAGACTGTTGAATTTGTTGAGGAATTTTCCCAACAAAAGCATAATATTATCTATGGCAGGTTCTGCATTCTAAGTTGTAGAATGGTGGTAGTTACCCATCCCCCTGTAGCTGGCACGGAGCCACATAGCATAGCTTCTGCTAGCAGTCCTCTGGCAGCCCCTGTGCAGCTGGGAGGCTAAGCTGTAGTGCTAAGCTGAAGCCAACAGTTCACCACCAATTCATTCATGTTTCTAACCATTTTTCCTCACGTTAAGTTACATGAAGTTTAACCTTAAAGAGACTCCAGTGACCATAGTCAAATGTATCCCTGGGGCCAGAGCAGTTATTATTAGTCATACTTCCACTATTATTATACACATAAACACATGTTATTATCACAAACATATACTATTATATATTAGTATGTACTTATAACATATATACTACCAAAATTCTTTATTATTACTAAAATTATTATTATGTTATTGTAGCTATTGCCATTACCGTCTGCCCTGCATCTCTCTCTGTCCCTCCTTCTCTTTATGTATCATTTTTGTCATTTGGATCACTGTAAATGTTTTCCTTATCCGCTGTGAGGGTCCAAAGGACAGAGGGATGTTGTATGCTGTAAAGCCCTCTGAGGCAAATTGTGATTTGCAATATTGGGCTATATAAATAAAAAAGAATTGAACTGAATTAAGTTCAATTTGTGTTGTCTATGTAACCCACATGGTAGCGACTCACAGAACAAAATAGACAAACAAACCTAAGTATAAGAGTACTGCAATATTGTTATTTAATTCGAAATAACATAAGAGTTGTCTAAATAACAGAGCATTAAATATCCACTGAACACATCACAAGAGATTGACGGGATACCTTGGGCCAATCAGCAATTATCTGACCCCATCTGTCCCACCCCCCTGCTCCCATCTTGGGAGAGTGAGCAAGTGTGTGTATTCTTCATCTTTATTCCGGAGTGTGCGACGAGACGGGACAACGTTGTGCGGAGTGCTGCTAAAAGGGTTAGTGAGAAGACTGAAAAAGTTGATAAAACGTCAGAAAATACCAGTTAATCGTTATAATATAAGCTGTATGCTGAGACGTATGAAGAGAGAAAAGTGAATGAAGAGAGAAAAGTGAATTAGCACAGTCACTAGCTCCAGCTCTAGTAGCCTCATGCTAATAGCCGTTAGCTCCAACAGCGGTGGACCCTTTGATGTCCGTGACCTTCCCACACACACTTCGCCTGTATCACTCCGACTCTGACGCTGTGAGCTAACTGAGCGCCGCCATTTCATGTGAAGGCGCCCAGTCCGATAAGAGAGATCGGTGAGAATTATTTATTTTTTATGAGAAATTTTATATAACTTGAACCTCACTGAGTCCTTTTTAATGCCCTTATTGTTTATTGTAAGCTGGGAGAAGATACTTTGTAGAGAAAAAAGTGTTTTGGTTTACATTAGGATATAAAATGGATGAAAGTAATTATTATTCTGCAGATGTGTCAGTGTATATTTTGGTTACTGAAGTAGTAAGGTTTAAAGCCCACATATTGTGTTATTCTGTATTTAAAGGTTGATATTGATGGAATGTGTGATTTGAAAAAAAAGGAGAAAACTACTTTTAATAGGGAAACACTAGTTAAAGAAAAACTAATGATATTTTTCTGACACTGTCTGTTGTCAGGTCAGGTTTTTTTGTTTCTTTGTTTTATTTTGTTTATACCTTTGGATCTTTGATGCTGACGGCGAGCCTTCCCAACAGGACCTAGATACTGCCATGGTCACTGAATGCATCCTGTTTCTACTGCACTCGGTAGTGTGGTAGGCCAGCTGCTACACTCATACTCATACTTATCAATCCCCCTTTTCCCCCCAACACACACACACACACACACACACACACACACACACATATTCCCCAACTCACATTTTACTTTTATTTACTATTACTGTTGAGTAATAGAATTAAAAAAAAAACTCACATTTTCATCTCAGGGAACTGATGACTGAGTGGCAGGATATTTTCCAGCACAGTGGTAGTTGTAAGCAGCTGCGGACTTACCATTAGGCAAAACTAGGTGGTTGCCTGGGGCCCCACGTTTCTGAGGGCCCCATAAAACTCCTCATACATTTATTGCAAATAGAGTTTTTTCTTATTTGCACACATTATTTATGTTTTTGATTAAAATCCTTTAGCTAAAAATGCCAGCAGAATGCTTATTGTATTATGTGTGTCTCGGGGCCCCCCCTTCAATCCCCACTACATTGGATTAGTCCATCTTACTGTGCATGTGCCGAAAGGATTCAGGAAGACAGCAGCAAAACAAACGGCTTGGCGCAGAGAAGAGAGAGGAGAAAAGAAGACAACAACAACGACAAAGTTGAGAGAAATGAAAAGAAGTTACCCCAGCAGAGCTGAGAAAAGGAGAAAGAAGCAGGAGAGTAGAAAATTTGACACAAAATTGACAAAAGTCACTAGTTTTTTCACCGTCACCACCAGCAACAATCAACCGGTGACATCCGTCGACATCCGTTCAGGAGGGTCCGTCGTGTGGAGATCAAGATGAACAACCAGTGAGTAATGTTAGCAAAACTGTCCAAGGGGTAAATTTTTTTCTATATTGATAAGTATTCCTTTACGTTATGCATTCAAAACATTGCAAAGTATGTAAGTAAATTATTAACAGCTACTCACTCTGCATTAAAATGATCCCTGTCAGTGTTATAGCTTTGTATTAATGTTGCTTTAATGTGTGTTATAATTTACTGCTGTAGATGTTTAAGGTTGAGGAAAAAGGAAAAAAAGGAGAAAAAAGGAGAGGAAGACAATGAGTAAAAGGACAGAAGTATGAAAAAAGGGAGATAGACAATGACAAAAAGGGAAGGGAGAGAGAAAGAAAATAGGGAGAGGAAGACGAGAAAAAGGGAGAGAAAGACAATGAGAAAAGGGGACAGAAAGAGAGAGGGACAAAAGGTAAAAAATAATACATGTGTATTCTGTTAAAATGCATGTATCTGTATAATTGACCTGTTGTTGTTTTGTGTGTTATCTTCTCATTTCAGCACCACATAGAGCATGTACTGGCTGAACCTGCTTGCTGCTGCTGCCCATATTTGAGCTGTGTAAAGGTAAATCATCTCTGTCACAAATACAGTCATGAAAGTCATGAAAGTACATCTTATCTAGTGAAATCAATTCTCTGTATTTGACCCATCCTGAACATTCTATCAGAGAGCCTGCTGGTAAAAAATAATATGTGTATATTCTGTTAAAATGTATATATCTGTATAATTAACCTGTTGTTGTTTTGTGTGTTATCTTCTCATTTCAGCACCACAACAATAAAAGGATCAATTAAAGGATGTGGAGGGCCCCAAAATAGCTAAATCCGCCCCTGAATGTAAGTAGAGCAGTGATTGTGTACTGTCAACTGTGTTTGAATTGAATCTGATCAGAAAGGAACTGTGAATTGAAGGTTTATTACTGTGTATTTGGTTTAAAGGGTGAAACAATTTCAGTTTGAATTTGAACAAAGAGTAATTGTTAATGTGATTTCAACTGTGGTTTAACAAAACTTGTGTTACTACTCTCACTGTAAGTGGTATTGATAGTTTATTTTGTAGTTTATTTTTTTTCTTTACTTTGCAATTAGAAGCCGGCATATTCTAAATCAAACCTTTTGTCTTTGAGTCTCATTTAAGCATTTCCCTCTGCTCCAGCAGCCGAACCTACTGGTCCATTACACACTATAATAAGTAATCAACTATCAGTCTCTTATAGGAGTGTCACATATTACATCTATTTTATTTATTAGTTATCTAATTAACACAAACTCTATTACTGACACCACACAAACTCTACAAATTATTATTTCATGATGTAAGTACTGTATATGCTGGCCTTAATGGGGACTCAGAGGTGACAAAAACAATGCACAGACTGCAATACGTGGGGGGTCAGCAGGGGCCCAAAATAATTTTCCCCCCAGGGCCTCATAATATGTTATTCCGGCCCTGATTCCAGGGGCTAAACTTCTTTATGTTCTTCTGCACTTTGGAGTCACATTTCCAGGCACACACCCACAGTGTCATTCTGTTAGCCAGGGTGTTATATTATATTCATATATTTCTAAAATTAAAACCACACAACAAACCTGTGAAAAGATGAACTAAACATTTTTCTTTTAAACATGGCTGAACAGACTCCATTTGAAGCCCTCTAATGGTCCAAACATGTGATATCCCTCTGCAGTAATGAGAGGCTGTCATATTGTTAGAGCGTACGCTGATCTTTCAGCATTCCGCAACATTCATCATTCTTCTCACACCCTCCTCCATACTGCTCCCTCCAGCTAACATGCACTGTAACATCAACACAGTATGCCTCTGCCGTTACACAAGCCAGTATTTAAGGCACATATCTTCATTTATAATTCTGTAAGTTGAGGCAGAAGTTTTCAAAGTGCCCCTGATGCCGGATCCATTTCCTTCTAACAGCTTAATGTCATTCAATCTTAGGGGATTTATTGGCACTCCTCGCCTTTTGTTCTAAGACACGTCCCTTCAATACATGTAGAGGGACTCCAGAAAGAGAATAGCTCCTTTTGAGCCTCAGCCAGTGTTAGATGAGATGATTGATGGATGCAGGTCTGTGCTGGGAATACGAATGGCAGGTTTTGATTCCCGCTCCCTTTGGGAAATAGAGGGACTTTAGCTTTCATGACAGAGGACTTACAGATGGAGCTCCAGGAGAGAGACACGGGGGGAGAGGGATGGAGGACGGAGGATTTCCCCCGGTGAACCAGCAGGGATGGACACAAACCAGTTGTTTGCATGCATATCCCTACAAATATTATTTTTTAGATGACTGTCAAACACCTTCCACTGCTGTAGATGTGTTTTTATCCTCTTCCAGGCAGCCATTGTTTTCCATTCTTTTCAGCATAGAGTGAAAATATGAAAAACCCAGAGCCCTGAAATGCGTTTATAGATTATAACAAATTTATTTGGTTTATTTTTGTCAGTTTTATTATTGCATGGACACTTTTTAATAAGCCTATTTCTGAATTTTAATGTGCCAAGATATGAGATGTGGCTGCTGAACAGGACACACAATAAGAAAATCTGGATGTGATGAAAAGCACAATGTGAATCTGACAGCTGCTTGCACCGAAACTGTGTTAGCTACTGTTATACTTCATTATTAAAATAGTTAGTTATGGAAATAATTGAGTCCAAAAATAAAGAAAAAAGACAAAGCAACCATCTCCAGTTTTATTAATTTCCCTTTTTTCAAAGTATATTACTAATCTACCTAAGGTCTACCCAGTTACTACTCACATTCTTTACAGGTAGTCTGTGTTACGAACTGGAGGCGCAGAGTTAGAAAGTTGCAATTGAGTTGCATTATGGGAAGTGTAGGCTCCAAACAAAAGGATAATAATTGATTCACTGGGTGCCGACCCAAAAATCACAAACTGAATAAATCCAAATGTCAGCACTCACAAATATCATGTATATTAGTCTCTATATCAGTCTTTTAATAACGCACAGCAGTATCAAAAAGGGACGCGTTTCAGCACTTGGCTTTCCTCAAGCCAAGTGCTGAAACGCGTCCGTATTCATCAAATACTGATGCTTTGGGTTGATGGTCAGACCAAAGTACCAGTAGGCCTGTCGCGATTTGCCATAAGTTGGTTAATTGCACAGTAAATTAAAAGGGAGACGGTAACTTTTCCAGCCGCGATTAATTGCCATATTCATGCATGTTTGTTTTCCTCGTCTCTCTCCACCAAAGAGACTGGACGACAAGAGCGTTCACTGCCGTGCATCGTCTGGCAGCCAGGTGAGTTCAGCGTAATGAATGGAGGGAAAGCTCTCGTCATCGAGTGTCTTTGTCTCTGTGGGGGAGGCGGGGCTATGGGCTACACACACACAGTGCGATCTTAGTGAAGGGGAGACGAGGCGGAGAAGGGAAAAAAAACAGTTTAGCATAAGAGAAAGCCAGGGAACTTGTTCCTAAACCAAATGACACGGCCCCTGTGTGGGAGTGTTTTGGATTTAAACCAAATGATAGAGGGGAGCCCAGTAATTTGGATGAGCCGGTGTGCCGGGTTTGTTCTAAAACCATCTCAACAAAAAGAGTGAACATGACCAACTTAACTGCACACCTGAGAGTGAGAGACTGAGAGTCTATTTTTTTGTATTTATTTATTTATTAGATTTTTACGTGTTATTTCGGATATTTAAATTGTCTTTTTTATGCCTTTATTATCGTTATATAAGTTTAAAATTTTTTCTAAAAACAGCAAAATTACAACAATAATAAAAATGGTCTTAAAAGCACAATATTACGCAATATTATCGCTTATCACAATAATTTCTGACGCATTTAATTGCCCAGCAAAATTTGTTATTCATGACAGGCTTAAGTACCAGCCCAAAGCATCAGTATTTAACAACCTGAGATGAGACTCAACAATCATCTATCTTTCTCCAGAGTTACCAAGCCTTTCTCTTCCCAACAAGACACATACGCCGCTTGGTCAGTTCAGTTCACGTCTATGTATCATGTGCTAGGTATCCTCCTGCATTTGTTGTTGTGGCACCAGGATGTTGTCTCCATTTATGCTTGTTAACATGCATCCTATTTTTTCAAAATTAACTTACAATGTTGGTCAGTGGTGGCCTGAGCACATCTGGTACCCTTGGCAAGCCCAATATCTCATGTAAACATATATGCGGGGAGCGATGAGGCCGGAGTCTAGGCTCCAAATTCTAACTATGTTCTGCTGTTGAAGTAAAGATTTAAAACGTGAGCTGTCTGACTGAATTGTAAATTTGGCAAATGACTTAATTTATCATAAACATTTTAATTTAGGATAAATGGAGTCACAGACCTTTGTCACTTTTGGCCTTTTCAGTTTCACAGAAGACACTTTAACATGTCACAGTAAGACAAGCACCCGTCAAATGAAAAAATTAGATGATGGCTAAATTCCATTTAGCTGCTTCACTTTCAGGGTCCTGGTATTGTTCATGCTGATCACTGTCACACTGTCATGACTCACTGGGACTCTTGAATAGAACAGAGCAATCATTAATGTCATTAGGAACACCACAGACTCTCATTCCCCCCCACAGACACCACTGGTTATATTGACGGCTTCACATCTATTCATCTGTATGCACTACATAAACGCACATCTTTGGGACTCTATCTTTGTACACTGTACATTGCTTTTTTTAAATACTTTTATTTATACTTTGTACTGTGAACCTCTGCTCATTCCTTGGAGAAACTACCACTTCTAAAAACTGCACTGCTCTTTCATTTTTATTTAGATATATTGTACATATTTTTATAGTGCTTAATATTTTATCGGAATTTTCTTCTGTTCTATATTTATTTCTTTATTTGCAATACTTGTTTTCATTTCATTTTCTCTATGTTCATGTTATGTGTCAATGCACAAAGGCAAATTATTTGTATCTGAATACTAATTTGGCAATAAACCTGATTCTGAGCTTTTAATCAAATAATGTGAAAAAGGCTCACTATTATCTGTGTTAATATAATTGCAATAGCTTATTGTTAGTATTATTATTGCTTTGTCTACAGCATTAATATTACCTAAATGGGACTAACCTCGACAAATGGTTAAACAGAAATAGGGTCATCTCTGAACTCCCAGGTGAATAAATTAAGAACTCACTGTGTACTCAGATAAATAAAAGCCAGCATGAAAAAGCCTGATGCCTGTAGCTTTGTATATACGGTACATTACAATGTAGAATACATACAGTACAGGCCAAAAGTTTGGACACACCTTCTCATTCAATGCGTTTTCTTTATTTTCATGACTATTTACATTGTAGATTCTCACTGAAGGCATCAAAACTATGAATGAACACATGTGGAGTTATGTACTTAACAAAAAAAGGTGAAATAACTGAAAACATGTTTTATATTCTAGTTTCTTCAAAATAGTCACCCTTTGCTCTGATTACTGCTTTGCACACTCTTGGCATTCTCTCCATGAGCTTCAAGAGGTAGTCACCTGAAATGGTTTTCCAACAGTCTTGAAGGAGTTCCCAGAGGTGTTTAGCACTTGTTGGCCCCTTTGCCTTCACTCTGCGGTCCAGCTCACCCCAAACCATCTCGATTGGGTTCAGGTCCGGTGACTGTGGAGGCCAGGTCATCTGCCGCAGCACTCCATCACTCTCCTTCTTGGTCAAATAGCCCTTACACAGCCTGGAGGTGTGTTTGGGGTCATTGTCCTGTTGAAAAATAAATGATCGTCCAACTAAACGCAAACCGGATGGGATGGCATGTCGCTGCAGGATGCTGTGGTAGCCATGCTGGCTCAGTGTGCCTTCAATTTTGAATAAATCCCCAACAGTGTCACCAGCGAAACACCCCCACACCATCACACCTCCTCCTCCATGCTTCACAGTGGGAACCAGGCATGTGGAATCCATCCGTTCACCTTTTCTGCGTCTCACAAAGACACGGCGGTTGGAACCAAAGATCTCAAATTTGGACTCATCAGACCAAAGCACAGATTTCCACTGGTCTAATGTCCATTCCTTGTGTTTCTTGGCCCAAACAAATCTCTTCTGCTTGTTGCCTCTCATTAGCAGTGGTTTCCTAGCAGCTATTTGACCATGAAGGCCTGATTGGCGCAGTCTCCTCTTAACAGTTGTTCTAGAGATGGGTCTGCTGCTAGAACTCTGTGTGGCATTCATCTGGTCTCTGATCTGAGCTGCTGTTAACTTGCCATTTCTGAGGCTGGTGACTCGGATGAACTTATCCTCAGAAGCAGAGGTGACTCTTGGTCTTCCTTTCCTGGGTCAGTCCTCATGTGTGCCAGTTTCATTGTAGCGCTTGATGGTTTTTGCGACTCCACTTGGGGACACATTTAAAGTTTTTGCAATTTTCCGGACTGACTGACCTTCATTTCTTAAAGTAATGATGGCCACTCGTTTTTCTTTAGTTAGCTGATTGGTTCTTGCCATAATATGAATTTTAACAGTTGTCCAATAGGGCTGTCGGCTGTGTATTAACCTGACTTCTGCACAACACAACTGATGGTCCCAACCCCATTGATAAAGCAAGAAATCCCACTAATTAACCCTGATAAGGCACACCTGTGAAGTGGAAACCATTTCAGGTGACTACCTCTTGAAGCTCATGGAGAGAATGCCAAGAGTGTGCAAAGCAGTAATCAGAGCAAAGGGTGGCTATTTTGAAGAAACTAGAATATAAAACATGTTTTCAGTTATTTCACCTTTTTTTGTTAAGTACATAACTCCACATGTGTTCATTCATAGTTTTGATGCCTTCAGTGAGAATCTACAATGTAAATAGTCATGAAAATAAAGAAAACACATTGAATGAGAAGGTGTGTCCAAACTTTTGGCCTGTACTGTATGTGCATATGTTCAATACATTTCCACAGCAATAATTACATCATCACAATACCAATGACGCGTTAAACTTAACACCATGTTTCTCTTTTTAACAGAAATACTAATTTCTGTCAATAGTCATTTCAGTTGCATCAACTCTGTTATTTTAAGTCAATTTATTCATAGAGCACATCTAAAAACAGCAAATGTCAGCCTAGGTGCTTTGCAGAGAAATAGAAAATACAATAAAATTGAAGAATTAAATTGAAAACAAATACATTTTTTCCCTAATAAGTTACTGTCAATATATACTTCGTGTAGATTTCCCACTCTTTACAGAAAAAGTAGGGGGCTATGCTCATTCAGCTGCTGGGTGACTTTCAATATCAAACAATTGTGTAGGTTGAGTGTTGAATTTCAAGGGTGGTAGCCAGTTAAATATAACTGTGGTTGAGAGAATCCCTTCATTTTCTTAAAAGGCTTTTATTGTGAAACATTGGCAGGAACCTGTTGTGGAGGATTCAGTGACTTGCATAGTTTGCATGCAACATGTACATATACTTCTAATGTAGCTCATCACATCTGGTGGCGCTTTTTGTGCTACTACAACATTTCGGCTGGCACATAACCAGCCATAGTTACTGAAAAAAGTAGAAAATAGGAAAAGAATAATCTGATGACATCACACACGTCATTAAAGACGTACAGGGATGATTAATCGTGGACCATCGTGTAGTCTGCCATGTCTGGCGGCCAAGTCACAGTATAATTTTAATTTAATTTTAAGCAAACCAAACTAGCCTACCACAATAGCACATCATCACTACTTCAGCATCTCAACAGAAAGCATCCGGGCTGAGCATCAAGTCCATGGAGTGCACCTACATAAAGTAATATTCACTGTAAATCAATGTGATCGCTAATTGAGATCAAGGCTTGTAAAAAAAAAAAATGCATTCATTATGGCTAATTATGCCAATTTCCTACCAGCTCTCCATTGTTGCCACATTGGCACTAACATCTAATGAATAACACTCTGCCTTCCTCTAGGTTGCTAGTGCCTGGAGCACCCACCTATCCACCAGCAAAAGTCCAACTGATGAGGCAAAACCTGAGGACCCCCAGTGGCAGATGAGCGGGGAGCTTTGGGCAGCACAAAATGAAGCAAAACACCTTTCATCTGCGCAAACTGCCCACCCTGCTGTGACACAGAGCTGTTTAAAATATTGGCAAAGATTCCCTTTTCTGTTGTCCTGGTGGAAATAGTGTTAAAAATGTACATGATACTAATATCATTATTACAGTATATAAATGAGTCTAGTTCTCTTTGCGCCTTAGGTTATTAAAGGTCAGTAACAATAACTTCTTTCCAAAAACAACAGAGTATTGCCTAAACGTCTTTAAAGTCTTTTGTCCTTGTCGGCTATGGATCCACTTGCCAGCAGCATTGTGTGCTCTTGAAGCAATATTGAGGAGTGAAGAGACATTGTCACGCCGGTTCAATGCCTTGATAATTGACTCACAGACACACAAGGTGACAGCAGTGTGTGCAAACGTGTGCACTTTACCCGCCGCAAAGCCATCGCCAGTGTCACACCGCGAGACAGAGCCCCATTTTATTTTCATCACAGCCTCCTCCAGCTTTTGTAATCATCCCTCCTTTCACCTGCTGCGTGCACGATCCAACATGGGAAGCAGAAGAGGAAAAATATGATAGGCTGCTTCCCAATCTGCCCAGCATGGCCAGTGGAGAGACTTGTGGGGCCAGTCAATACTGTGTAAAGGCTCCATTTAGCACTGACGTGCCTGCGAGACAGGGCCTCCGGAGTGAGCGGAGGGGGAGAAGGGGAGAGAGGGTTCTTGAGATGCTTGCCTCTGACAGAGATGGATGGTCTGAGGCTCCACAGCCAGCAAGGACAAAGGGACACCCAGCCTAGTTGGCCTCCTCCGTCCGCCTGCCCAGAACCAGCACTTTCACTCACGGGATCCTGAGCGGAGGTGAAAATGAAATTACTGCGGGGGGGGGGGACTGGTAGAGAAGCGGGACAAGGAGGAGGTGGAGGAGGGGCATGAAAGAGCTCAAGCATTTTGCTGATGAAGTCGTGTCTGGTTTTCTGACACCGTGCGTTTTGTCACCACATCGGAGCAGCTGAATAATTCATCACGGGAGATCCAGCGGAGCAAGTCTTGAGCTGTCCGTTACACACACGTTTCTCCCAATGGCTGATGGGAGAGGAACTGCTGAGCGACACTTCCTACTTCCTTTGATCTTTAACCTAGCAGTACGGAGGGGAGGCTACGCTATCAGGAGGGAGCGCCATCAAGAGTTATACACTCATCCCATTGTCATGTAGCACTGCTAATTCTTTTTTTTAAAGGTTCAGTGTGTAAGATTTAGTGGCATCAAGCAGTGAGGACTGAACATTGCAACCAGCTGAAACTTCTCTTGGTTAGAATTTCTTCAGTGTTCTTTGTTTGGTAGGGTTTTATCAGGAGCCAAATTATCCCCAGAGGTCTCTTCCTGAGCTTGTTTGGTAGGTCACAGACAGGCTGCTAGCCCAGCACCTGCTAATGTGTGCTCACCTATTTCCCCTGATAACTCATTTTGAGCTAATCTTATTTCTGATCCAGACATTCAGGAGGTTTTTACCAAGAACCACATTTTCCACAGAGCTCTGCTCTCCAAAAGAAATTTAACTGGTGATTTAAACCAGTAAAAACACTGAATAAGGCAATTTCCTGTCCCAAATCAGTGTTTCTCTGGTGATGTTCAACATGTCGGTGACAGGTTGTTAGCCCAGCACCTGCTAATGTGTGTTTACCTTTTTCTGTGATAACTTAAGATCCAGCTTTATTGGGAGCCAAATTATCCGCAGAGGTCTCTTCCTCTCCAAATCAATCAGACCCCATGATTTAAAATGGTAAAAACACTGAATAAAGCTTTTTCATATTACAAGTAAGTGTTTCTCCTACACTGTTTGGCACATCACAGACGGGCCGCTCAAGAAGCACCTGCTAAAGTGTGCTCACCTGTTTTCTCTGTTAATTTAATGTCTGCTCAACTTATTTTTTAACCAAACATTCAGAAGGTTTTAATCATGAATCTCTTCTTCCTCTCCAAAACAAACAGACCAGGTGATTTTAAACCTGTAAAAACACTCAGCAAAAAAACAAAACAAAACAGCAATTTTTACAAGCAGCTGGGGCGTTTTTTTTTTCTTCAATTTTAAAGTGAGAGTCTGCCCAGCCAGACCTTTCTTTTCTTGAGAAAGGTCTGGTGAGCGAGACTAAGCACCTGCTAATCTGTGGTCACCTTTTTTCTCTGATAATTTAAGATCCAGGAGGTAGTTGCTTAAAGCAAAGCAAGTGTGCTCCTCAAGGCTTACATGAAATGCATCGCCAATAACTGACTGGAAAGATACTGTAGCATAAAACCGCAGAGCAATTGTTTATTATAAAGGGGCTGGAGGAGTGCAGCTTCAGAAAGGTGAGTGATCCAACCCCAGATGGTCACTAACATAAATCAACTTCTGGTAGAATTTAAAGTGCAAAATCAGTTGCTCATCATTAAGCATGTCCATTGAATTCTCCTGGGCGTGGAATACTTTTCTCGGGATACCTTAATTTTTCTCATTTATCTCCATAACATCTACCATGTTGCAGTTAAGATGGAGTTAGAGGTACTTTATGTTTTTGTTCTTACTTTGGTTATGAAAGTTCTTAACCTTTAAGCAGTTCCTTAAGTATAAGACCAAGATAAGGAGAAAAACGGAAATCCTTCAGTAAGCATTTAAGGGAAACCTCAAGGAGAAGACTTGAGGATGTTTTGTGCAACCCATTTCTTTTTCAAGGAAATCTTAACTCAGACTAAGGAAAATGTTAAGGTGTTTTGTGCAACAGGCCCCAGACGTTCAGGAGGTTTTCACCAAGAGCTGAATTGTCAGAAAAACACAGAATAAAGCAGTTTCCTGGAGGGGCCTCTAACTATTGTGGCTGATCCAAAAACACAAAAATTTGAATGGCCCTATCAAGAGCCAGTGTTTGGTTTTTCTGTTCTGGGCGACTGTAAAAAGATGGCAGACTCCAGTGAAGGGGACCTGCCAGGCCCCCAGGAAGTTGACGGGCTTTGAAGCCAATTTTTTTTATTAGTGGCCAACCAGTGGAAATACAGCCTCTGGGGCAGTCATGTGATGCCCTGCAGCCCAAAAAGACTTGTTTTTCCCATTGACTTACATGGCAAAAGAGACGTCTGTAAATCAGTGGATACATTTTTTTTTTTGAGTGTCAACCCCCACTATTGGGATTTAATCCATTCGGTCCTATAACATTTGGAAAGTCTAGACGAGCTGCACAAGTGAGTTATTTTATCTCCGTTCAAGTAGAAGTTAACTCCTAGAAACTGGAAGTTAGCCAGCTAACTCCCAGAAGTCTGTAGTGCACCTGCTCTATGGGCTGCACGGTGCAGAAGCAGTGCTGGTCATCCAGGTAATTTCATACAAAGCAGTTGAACCATTTTGGCTTCATGTGCCACGGAGCAGCTTTAATAGGAATGAATGGGGCCCTGCCACAAATGCAAATCTTTATACATCTATGGGACCCTCTCCCTGGGTAGATATAAATGGCTCATTCTAAGGTAACAAAAACACAATGATTCTTATTTTTAGGTAATTATACACTAAAGAAAACACACTTATTAAATTATATTTCATTTCTGCCAATATTTCCCCCAAAATCCTACACACTGGACCTTTAAGTTTATCTTCATCCTGAGAAAGAAAACACAACTGAATTATCTCTGAATATCTCTGAAGTTCATATTATCTCATTTATCGTGTGATGAAACAATGAATTACCCATAATTCCTCACACACTTTGTTCTATGAAGTGTCTCCTTTTAACAGACTCTACTTTTCTCAGACACAAAGTGGCATTGTGCTGAACTTTTCTTTTCCAGATCCACATTTGTAAGAATATGGAGGTTGGCCTTGTCCAATACTCACCATCACCTCCCACTAAAGTTGCGGCACATTTCAAAGTCCTTGTAAAAGGAAAGAAAGAAGAAAAAAAACAGCAACACACAAACAAGAATCTTTTGAAAGGACGCAAACAACAGTTTGGCACATTTTATCACAGCATCCTACCAGTGTTAGATGGAATAAATGTCATCCGACTTCTGCAAAGACTTCTCAAAGAAAGACTGCCAAGGCACTCCTCCTCTCCTCTTCCAGTGTGAGCAGTCTGTATTGTCTGCTTGTAACAATGGGAGTCCTTTTAAAAATGCGACACACATTATGTGTGGTACTGGGTGTTATGGTTAACAGTCTTTTGAAGGCTTTGTAGCCAGAACACATACAGTAAGTGTGCTTTGGTTTGAAATATCCACTTTGAAATTACGCCTTAATAAAGACATTATAATATGTGATGAATTATGAATAGAGCTTTGGTTTGGTTTCATCATTATTTAAATTCTGACTCCTAATGAGTGCGTTTTAATTGCTTTTTACTCGTCTACTCTCAAACACAGCCAATTGTCCTAAATTACTGTAGTCTTCATTCCACAATGTTTCTTCAAAGCAATGTTGTATGCACAGACTGTAAAATACAGTAGTGTTTCAGATAATACAGGGAAGGGTCTACACAAACACTGAATTTTAGATGAAAGTTTTTAGGTTAGATGGCAGACTGTGTTTAAGGTGAAAAGGCTGTAATGCCTTTATTTTAGTTCTCTTAGGTAGATTATTTTTCCTGCAAAATTGGCGTAGACCATATACAGTTTTTAAAATGCAAATACTTCCTTAAACAAACTACAGGGAATGTGCAAGAAAAATATTGAATGCTTTCTTTCAGGTTTACTTTAAAGTTATTTGAGGAAAAAAAATACATCTGTCTGTCCACCTAATATTTTGTTTGTAGATTTAAATTTAAATTAGGAATGTATACCTAAATTCCAAAACCAACACTCGGTCAAACCCCTCAGTGTCTGATACTTACACAAAAGACACAATTTATGTTGGGAGGGTTACTTTTGAACAGTCAATGGTATGTATCATTGTGCACTGAGGCCGTCTTCAAAGTAATGTAACTTACATTTGCTAACGTTTTTTCAATGCGGCATTTTCGCAGCCAGGTGTGGTCAGCTGGTTGCATTGATTTGGTTGCACTGATCTGATTGGTAGACGAGAGGCAGTGCAAATTCCAACAAGAGAACCAATCAAAATACTGTCACATGAATGACACACAGCTCCTTGTAAGCCGTCCTACTCTTGATGGTTTTTCGCAAACAATTTGTCCTAACGGCTTTGCTGCGCCACTATTAAACATAATTACCAAGACTTTAGCAACATGGCTTCCTATGCTATAACCCAAAGTATTTTCATACAGCAGTTTGGGTGATATCCTATGAATTATGGCCCCACCAATGACTTTATGTCCTTAACGTAAAGTCACCTTGAAATGACTCAAAGTTCTCTCAAAGTTCACACGGTTCTGAGCACCTGTCTATTGGGGAAAGTCCTATGTTTTGCAACCCATCCACTGCGTCAACCTGCCTCATCACTGGACCACTTGGCACTGCTTCCTTCTTTACTCCCATCAGTGCATTGGTCACATGATCACTCAGCCTTCTAAAATATGTGGGATATACACAAATTACTAGCTCATAATTTTATGGGATATATATGAATTTTAGTGCATTACTTTTTGTAGGAAAACATACGAATAGTGCAGAGAACAGCCTGTGTAACCACAAGTTCACGAGTTTCATAGAAGCAGCAAGTGCCCCTTGAGCCTATGTAGTGCCACCAGTGCCCCCTGGGTAATGCAGATTATTTATATGAATCGCCAAGTTAAAAAGAGTACTGTCAGCTTGTGAGAAGTGCACAAAACCAGTCATGGTGTACCAAAGAGTAAAACGTACAAGCACTGGTACTGTGTATAACGGTGAGTACCGGCTGACTTCGAGCATAACATAAAACCTGTTTAACTGACAGTGTTGGGCCTGGATACAATAAAGGTAATGTCCCCCTGACACCCAGTCTTATTAAAAAATAATGGTAATCACCCAGAGACACAAAGAAACAAGCTGGTGACCCCCTGGATCCTGACTCATCATTTGAGAAATGCTGCTCTGTGGATGTCTTAATTAGCCACTTGCCTTTAGAAAATATTAAGACGGGTCTCCACATGGGTGTTGCTGTTGTCTCGTGGTCTTCCATATGCAGCCTTAATTTAGTAAAAGATTGCAAGTAAAGTAAGAAGGCAAAAGTAGTAGTAAAGTAATTTTAACGGCTGCTTTTGATTTAGTGTGCTCACCTTTGTGGAGGTGTAATTTAAGCAAGCTTACATATCTGCCGTCTCAATTAAGTTGAAATAGAGCTCATATTTTCCAATGAACGCCACATAATAAATCTGCCCACGTCACCCACGTAATGGCTTTGAAAAAGAAAGTGAAGACTTGGACTGGAAAGCAGAGCAGTCATGGACTTTTATGTCATCCTCCCATTTGGGAACGAGCACACCCATAAAATTGTGAATAATGTGAGATGTGATTTTCCTCACTATTAGACATTTCACATTGCACGGTCTGTTAAAGCCAATGGCTTGTGGAGGAGTAAATGTACTGTACTCCACCATGTGTCATCCATCTCCTCCAGGCTTTGCAAGTTTGTATGCCAGCTGTCCACAAATCTCCCCATATCACACTCCATCATTTGTCATTTCTCCCCAGTAAAAGGCAGTTGAATGGCACCACGCAGCCCACAGTGTCAGCCGAGAGCACGCTATATGAAGCGTCGCCACTCACAACAGGTCACCCACCGGAGGCATCTCATTTCCCAGCGGTGAGTTTCTGAGTTACGCGCTTGGTTCCCTGCCATGGTGGGCCATTTCATAGAGGCCAGGCATTGTAACCTCATGGTGGACGGCCGGGCATTTGATAAAGCCTGCAGGGGAATAAGAATCTTCCCTCACGCCTCCGCTGTGGATGCGGGGTTGCCTCATGCTTCCCTCTCCCTGAGGCGAGTGCACGTCTGCTACAGGTCACATGAGTGATCAAAGACACAGCGGGGCGGCCCAGAGCCACCGGTGTCTCCTGACTGCAGGCTGGGTGATGGAAAGCAGAGCCAACAGGTGGGCACCAGACAGAGCAGGGATAAAAGGAGCTTTGTCTGAAAAACAAGATGGAGGCACGCAAAGGGGCTCCAGGGAGAAAGGAAAGGAAGGAAAAGAAAGAGGCAGCAGCAAACCTTGAAGGTAAAGATGCTCCACAAATAGACTTTTTAAACAGAAGAAAGCACTCAGGATGACAAGTGTGCATCTTAGTAAATGATACAGTAAACAGCTGTACGAGAGGCATATGGCTGGAATAAGCATTTCCAAATATAGCCAGTCAAAAAGGGACAACTGTTACATCTCTCCAGAGTTTCGACACACAGACAGAAACAAAAGCCAGGTATGTCATGTTGAGAATTTCCATTGTAGGCTGAACTGGATAAGTAAGATAACAAGTTTAAATGACCATATGTCTGTGAGATCTCAGGAGGGGAAAGAGGGGAAGCACTGTATCAGCTTTAAGGAAGTAGCCCATCAAAGTGTATGTGAGAATAATTTTGCAGCATTACAGAGGTGAAATGGTTTGATCTAATTGATCATATGGAAGTGTTTAGTGTTTGCCTTTCATTTTACGACAGCGTGCTGAGTCCCTGATGGGATGCACGCACTGAAATATTGAAACAAATTAAGAAATGTTTCACACAGATTATTCTCATTGTCTTCATTCCGGAGGTGCAGCCTGAGGTGGAGACAGAGCACACAGAGGAATCACAGTGATTTCCAGTCTTAGGCTTTTCTTTGGTGTTTTAAAAGCTGATGAGGCTTTACAGTCAGAGACATTTTTCATTTCTTTCATTTTATATTATCCTCAAAATCCTACAAAAATGCAGACACAACAGCATGTAAGTATACACAGTAGAAGGTCCATTTTTAAAGGGTTAGATGAATGATGAAGCATTTCCCCACCAGAATTTTTTTGGTTTGTGTTTTTTTACTGGACTTTAAGACAGAATTCAGACCTTTAGTTAGATTTCAATGCGGGATCATTCTGAAGTCATCAAATTCCGGTGCTTGGGCAATGACTTCCACATCAGACATCGGTGACAGAGGCAGTCCTTTCTCATTGGCATGATACATGGCTGGGTGCCTGATGGCATCAGGGGGAAGTGCAGAGGGACAGCAGTGTAACTTAAGGGGATGAAAAGTCTGAGTAGGGCAGGCGGGAGGGGTGGTGGATGGGTCCAACAACCACTGACCTTCACACGATAGGCCGGTGTTCACCTCCCATAAAGGCCAAACCCTGTAATTTTTTTCTAAACCTAAGCATATGCTTTTGTTGTCTAAACCTAACCATGTGCATGTGTTGGCTAAACGTAAGCATGTGCATTTGGTGTTGAAGGAAAAAAATTGCAGTGTTGTACCTATGTAGTGCATTTTATTAGAGACGGTATGCAAACTGTACATTTCCTATGAAAAGCAGGTGTATTTTGAAAAAAAAAAACACAGTGCATGTAAGAGGCTGAAACTGACATAGTGCTCCAGAATGTCAACAACAGACACACCCAGGCGGCCTTTCATGTCCTATGTAGATATGGAAAGTCCATAATCAAGCAACTATATATGATGAGGTTGAAGTGAGGATGTGTTGTACATTTACATTAATTCATTCGGTGAACTATTTTGTCCAAGTAACATGTAGGCTGCAAGTGCCCTGTGCACACATTTGAAATGATCACTCCATTAAATAGCTCGTAGGTTAATTATTATCAGACCATTAAATGTCTGTTGGCATTTGGAGCAGTTAGGTTTCACTTTCATTTTGTTAGGTTTAGACACCAATACTATGTGATTAGGTGTAGAGAAAAACAAATGGTTTGGCTTTCACTGAGTACACTTGTTACTAACAACTAAGGTAATGTATGTTATGTGTCATAAGTCACATATATCACATGAAATAAGTAACGTAGTTCAAATATTCACTGGTGACTTGTGGTTTCACAAGGTACATGTTGGGGATCGATACTTAGATACAGTATAATTTTAAAGAAATAAATACCATATTCTTCCAATGGACATGGGCCATTTTAACATTTGGCAGCACGGTGGTGCAGTGGTTAGCATTGCCACCTCACAGCAAGAGGGTTCCTTGTTAAAATTCAGGGTGGGAATGTGGAGTTTGCATGCTCTACCCAGTTTTCTCTCTGTGTCTCTAGAAGTCTGCTTGGAAGATACCATGACCCTACACTGTAGATAGCCGTAAATTAATCTAAAAATAAAAATAAAGTATGGAAACAAAACTGCTAACAAGACTTCACCAAGCGGCAATGTGAAGTGCCAAAAACTGCAGTTCCTTTAATGGCCACTTGAGGCTGGCTCCAAGAGCAAGTCAATCCCTATAGACCCCCATCTTAAAATGCCCAACTTTACAACAGAACATAGACCGTGGAACCGGGGGGGCCAGGGGGGCCATGGCCCGAGTAACTTTTGTACTCTGACATAGAGGGCTGCATTGGGATTGGGTCCCGCCGGGTCCTGCAGGTCCCCATTAAACAGTAGAAGAAGAAGAAGATGTAGCCTAGCGACAGGATGTCAACACAGGAACTTGGTGCACATGCATGAGCGTTTCCACTCCATATTTATTCATAAATGGACGAATATGCCCTGAACCAGCTTTCATACCAATTTGCCGCTTGCTCCACCTGTCTGTCTGTCTGTCAGCTCCATCTGTCATGAGACAAACATGAAAGAAGACATGCAGTTTATTGTGTTTCACCGGCGACAAGCTGTCATTACGTGCAACTATTACGCACGTCTGTGCGCTCTTTATAACTCACTGTGTGAACCTATGTTGCATAATAAAGATTTTCCCCCTCGTAATTTTTAACCGCCCCCTCAGTAACTTCATCCTGGCGCTGGGCTTGCCTTAACCTCAATCACTGCATGATTATATAAAGGTAGATAAATAAATAAATACATTGGAGGAGGAGAATAGAATATGAAACAGCCTTTATATCATTAAAAACTAAATGAAAACAACGAAATAGGAGCGCTATTCCTGACCAGTGCGTCAAAAGACATGCAGACCAGGGAAACGAAACAAACAACCCCATGAATCTCTTTATTAATAGCCTATAAAATGACGTGTTTTCTCCTGTGGGACGGGAGAAGACACAAAATCAATGCATCTCTATTATTGTGCGGGCGTAAATTCTCAGAGTTTTGCGGGAGCGGGTGGGAGTGGACATACACATTGTGGTTGCGGGCGGTAATGGTCAGAAATTCAGCGTTCTGGTTACTTTTCAGTAACTGTGCAGCTGCGCTTGTTGTTGGGTGTGTGTGTGTGTGTGTGTGTGTGTGTGTGCGGCTCTGCACATCAGTCTGATATGTGTGCTGACTTGTGATGATAATGAATGTGGTGTTGATTTAGATTCAAGGCAGCAAGATGAGTTTTGGTTGTGGTTGTGGACTGGATGTACTTTGTTGTTTGCTATAGTTTCATCTGTGCGTTTATGTGTAAATAGGCTTGGCCTGTTGTGTGTGAATGTTAGAGTGGGATCAGAGGGGTTAATCTGAGCAAGCATGTGTTCGTGTTCATGCGTGTACTGTAGATGTGACTGTGTGGCGTCGGAATAAAAAAAGTGCTCTGCAACGTTATTTAATACATCAGTAATATTGTCTGTTTCAATGCATATGCCCCCCCACCCCCTCCGCGTGACTTGAAATTATGGCCCCCCCTTGTTCAGATGCGTTCCGCGGTCCATGCAACAGAAATATAGATGTTTACAGCCTAGTACCAAAAATGGTTTTGGTCTCTATAGCTAATTTCATAACAACTTCACGGGGGGTTAATTTTTTAAAAACCTTTGTACATTTCTTATGGCTTAAAGTTAGGCATAATTAGGGGCAAGGCTGATTTGAGTGATAGGCTGTCTACCAGGCATCACCTCAGTCCTTGAGTCAGATAAACCCCTCACTCCTGCCCACCTCCACCTTATTATCCAAGTATGGTCATGTTTGGCTCCAAAAATAAAGATGGCAATGGCCAAAATGCCAAACTGATGGCTTCAAATAGGAGTACACCATAAACAAAAAATAATGGATGTAACATAGTGAAGTCACCCATAGGTGGACTCCCATTATGAAGGGTGAAGACCCACATAACTTTGTAATATGCGTAACTTAAAGCCTTAATAAAATGTAAATGGGGTATTTATATTAAGGTTCCCCTCCCGTACAGTTGTCATGAATGTCAAAATTAGCTACAGAGACCAAAACTATTTTTTGTGTCATATGTGTATTTTTGTGCTTCAAATTTGGGGATTTTAACATTGGTGTCACGAGGGACTGACTTGCTTTTGGAGCCAGCCTCAAGTGGCCATTCAAGGAACTGCACTTGCACACTGGCAGTTCTGCATTTGCTTTATTTTTCAGCCCCCAAGGCTGCTGCTTAGAGTCCACAAATTAATGGGTGATGTCATTGTGGCTGTGTCCATTACTCTAATACAGTCTATGGACTTCACCCATTGGTTTGTCATTTTAAATGAACAAAATTTGCATAAAAAACACAAAGTAATACAATATGTGCATTGAGCAAAGACATGATAAAACCAACGGTTAATGGAAAACAGCATTTTAATGTTTCAGATATTTTACAATGCTTCAATCAAAACATAGATTGTAGTGAACATGCTTATATAACATGATAAAAATTGTGTAAAGATGTAAACATTGGGAGTTTGCTGTCATATCATATGTATTTTTACACAGATCATAAACAATACAGTGATCTAATGATATTCCACATACATGATGGAATTTAGGTCATGCTATATGGGCACCACATATGGTGAATATTATGCAGCCAAAGACTGTAAATGACAAATGGTTAGAAATACTAAACACATGTTCAGATTTGGGTCAACAATGATTTCCTCTGTCTGTTTATCCTTCTGTCTGCATAAATTTACATGTGCCAAGAAGGAGGAAAACAACCCAATGTGAGATATAGTGTTTTGTTTGTGTTTTCAGAGCATTAAAAAGATCAACAGCACATGATTAGGGTGGGAAAAAATCCCTAGATGTATTTTGATCAAGCTTTCTCTCATGGCAATGGATCTTCCTGAAGTGGAATAAGCCTTCCTTATGGCATTTTCTCACATTCAGCAGAATAATACGTGTCAGAGATCAGGCCTTTAAGTGTTGTAACGTATCTTCCTGAGCTCAGTGTTGGAAATGAAGAGTTGGCTCCAGTTGTTCGGAGGGGAAAAAGGTCAGCCTTCCACGTGATTAATGGCCTACATCAGAGTAATCAATAAATGAAAATCAAATGTGTAAAACTCCTGCAGGGTGTCAGATTGTTCACCGCCGTGCTAGTGTTGGTACGCCAATGACCTGGACCTAGACACACTGCCACTCCTAATATATCCATTTTTATTTAGAGCAGAGCTAAAACTGCTGGTGGGCGGGAGGGGGTGGAGAGCAGCTATAAGACTGCTTCTAAGAAAACGCTGAAGTAGATACGGCCTGTGTGCTGGACTGTCTGTTAGAAAGCAAAGCACGGGCTCACTGTTGTTGGGCCACAATTGGAAAAAAAATATATTTTCATAACTGTTTAGAAAAAATGAATAATTGCATTGCAGGACAGATTGGTTTGCACAATTTTGTTCCAAATCATTATCTCGCTGGAAGTCATGGAAATCTTTAAAATCTGCAAATTGGTTTGCTTTTGTGCCAGCTGGACCGACATGGCTTCAGCTGATGGATGCAATTGGTAGAACTGAGAGGGACAAGATCCACAAATAGACTAATGAACATCTCTGCTGCCTGAGACCGGACTTTAATCCAGCTCCAGAAGGTGCAACACTGCTAAAATGGTTCTGGGAGAATCCAAGGCATTTACATGGAAGGTGTTCCTTTAGCAGGGCCAGCCCATGCCTTTCTGGGGCCCTGAGCAAAATGTCCCTGGTGCCCAAACTCCTCAACCAACACATTTTTACTGCACAGTGTGTCTATTAATATGAATAATTCTGATTTAATTGAGTTTAACCAAAAGAAAAATAATTTCATCCTGAGACGGAAAAATAGAACTACTAACCGCAGGACCAGTTTAACCCCTAGCGACTGTGAGAGAAAAGTGGGTGCCACACCCCACCCCTATTAGCTAGTGATAAGTAGTTTGTAATGACTTTATTAAGCACAATTATAATTAGCAGCACAGTGGTGCAGTGGTTAGCATTGTCACCTCACAGCAAGAGGGTTCCTAGTTCTAACCCTGGGGTGGGGGGGCCCTTCTGTGTGGAGTTTGCATGTTCTCCCCGTGTCAGCGTGGGTTTTCTCCGGGTACTCCGGCTTCCTCCCACAGTCCAAAGACATGCAGGTTAGGTTAATTGGTGACTCTAAATTGTCCGTAGGTGTGAATGTTAGCATGGATGCTTGTATGGTTCTATGTGTCAGCCCAGTGATAATCTGGCGACCTGTCCAGGGTGAACCCTGCCTCTCGCCCAATGTCAGCTGGGATAGGCTCCAGCCCCCTCGCAACCCCCAACAGGACATAAAACTGACAAACAATGCAACTCAATGCAAAGAAAACTTAAAAGCATGGATTCACAGAATCAAAACCATAAATCTTCAAATGAAATCATGAGATGAAATAAAAAGTCATAAACTCATAGAACTGTAAAATCACAAAGTTGCAGCAGTGTGAAGCGTAAAAAGAAAGAATTTCAGACCTGTATGAGGAAAGTCAGAGCTAACTAAAGGCTAAAGTGAATAGATATATTTTTAGCTTTCTTTTAAAAATATTTAGTGAGCTTGCTTCCCTGGTATCTATAGGTAGTGTGTTCCATAGCTTTGAGGCATAATTGACAAAGGCTGCATCCCTGATCTTCCAGCCATTGCTGGGAACCTCCAATAAACCATGTAGGGCTTTGTATAAAAGGAGGAGGAGCTTAAAATCAATTCTAAATGTAACAACCAGTACAGAGCAGCTCAGACTGGCCTGACGTGCTCTCTCCTCTTGGCTGTAGTTAATAGCTGAGCTGCAGAGTTTTGAATGAGCTGAAGTCTCTCAGTGTTTTCTGGGAGGCCAGTAAAAAGTGTGTTACAGTAGACGAAGTAGCTTGAAGTAAAGGCATGAATCAATTTCTCTGCATCTTTTTCATTGGGAAATGGTCTTACCTTACCAATGTTTCAGAGGTGGAAAAATGACGTGTTCGTCACCTTGTTAATGTGGGACTTGAAGCTTACATCTAAATCTTGGATTACATTAAGACTTGTAGCCTCGGATTTAATCCAGGGAGTTCAACTCCCCAGATTATTAAACAGCATTTTTCTTTTGTTTTAGGGCCAACAAGCAGGATTTGTCCTCGTTTAACTTTTAAAAAAATTATCGCTGATCCATTCTGTGTTTTTTTTTTTTCAAATAGTGGTATGAGAATCCTGATGGGGACTATGGAGTATGCATGGGGTGTGTGAGATTTTAAAAAAAATAAATTTTAATTTAAAAAGTATCGGCCATCCATAATTTCTAAAATAAATGTTCAAGTTCAATATTTAAAAAAATGTAAATGTAAGTTTGATAAACCACATTTTCATACATTTAACATTCCTGTTTTCGATGCAGTCGTTGACAGCTGTAAACTGTCAACTCAGACAAACACAGCCACCTTAATGTTTATTCACTGTGTGTTACCACTGAACAAAATATTTTGAATGGGGTTTGGGAACCACTGCTCGACAGGATGAGGCCTCAAGATTGGGTGAGAGTATAGGTGTTGCCTTGAGGTTCCTATATCATCTCAGTTTGAAAGGTGTTCTTGTGGTGCATACACAATTAACAAATGCATTTGCAATTAATTAAGTTACCTCAAGCTAATTGTGTGAGTGAATGTGGAGCCTTCAGCCCCCCTGAGGGTCTGGGGCCTTGGGTGACATGAGTTATGTGCATACTGAACACCAATGAACCAAAAAAAAATTGATATGTTACTTTAAATGAATAATAAAAGAGCACATGACATGTTTTACATGTCAAAGTCTTTACTTGTCAAAGGATGTTTACCTGTAAAAACAGCTGTGCATGTTTGTTGACACTAATACTACTACTACCAGAAAACCTGCCTGTGGAGTTTAAAAGACGTGGCTGTTTACCAGGCTGGGAATGTCTAATCAAATTGCATTGTGGGAAATGTATCCGGTGTTTTGAACCTTCACCTGCCTACTTTGGTATTGACCATTCTTTTCCAAACATACCTTTTGTAAGTTACCAAAGGTAATTTCAAATGGAACTATGTTCCTCTCAGAAATTCTTGTTTTTGTCCCTCCCTACTTTGATATCCCCAGTTAGGTCTCTTTAAACAGTGTCCTTTGAGAACATACAGCCTGTCTACCTTTTGGTAAAGGCTGTGCAAAACCTGAGTGAAAGAGCACAGGCACCACTCAAGAATGAAAAACAGCTTTTCTGCAAGATTTTCAGGTAGATGCAAAAACACTGAATCTATTTTTACGGTCAATACTCTCCTAAAGAGAGGACTCGGTATAAAAGGAAGATAAGGCAGTGAAAGACACTGCTGTTTGTTGTAACAATGGAGATACTTTATCATAAACCTCTCAGATTTCTTTCAAGAAAACAAAATGACAACAGGGTGCATTAATAATGCAACATGCATTTCTTTAAGTTTTTGTTAAACTGCTATTTCGGGATGTACTTGAATCCAAATATTTGAGTTCATCCCTCAATAACATACACAACATCCAAATAACGAATCATATCATATCATTAATCAGGAAAGCACAGATAATGTAGTGGAAACAGATATTCATTCTACCTGAAACTATCAGGGGAAAGAAATCATAATCGACATGTCTGTCTTTTAACCATTTTGTCTCCTCAAACTGATTCATATACATGTGGATGACCACAAAATAAAATGCCCATACTTTTTGTAACATAGGACTTTGATTTCACTAACTAATCGTTTCATTTATGAACATTATGAAGCGATTGCTTCTCTATATTATAGTGGGGAAATTGTCAGGACTGAGGACAGAGATGAGGACTATGACAAGAGTGCTGCAGTGCTCCAGCACTCTCCAAGGTGTGTGTCTGTTTGAGAGAGTGAGAGGGGACTTTTGCACGCAATGTATTGTAAATGATTAATAACGACTCCGACTCTGCTTTGCCAATTTTTGACCCGCCTGTCAGAGCCATAATATTTTCTGTAATGCTACTATGCCTGAAGGATAAATTTTCTATATATCTTTACTGTAAATATTTTCTATTTACAATGCAAAACAGAATCAAACATTTTTTTCAGTCTCTGATTACCAATATCCCCTAGTTAAAGTGGTGGTGATGGAGTTTCAGACAATTCATAAGTTTAGCAAGAAATAAATCTAAAGAGAGAGAAAAAGTACAATATGAGGATGTGGAAATACATTTCATAGGCTGATTAATTATATTCATTCATTCATTTTCCATATCCACTTATTATGGTAGGGGTCGCGGGGGGGATGGAGCCTATCCCAGCTGACACTGGGCGAGAGGCGGGGTACACCCTGGACAGGCCACTAGACTATCACATAGACACATAGAGACAGACAACCATTCACACTCACATTCACAGCTACGGCCAGTTTTAGGGTCACCAGATAACCTGCATGTCTTTGGACTGTGGGAGGAGGCCGGAGCACCCGGAGAAAACCCACGCTGACATTGGGAGAACATGCAAACTCCACAGAAGAGCTCTGTCACCCCAAGGGTTGAACCCCCCACCCCTTGGCTCGAACCAGGAACCCTCTTGCTATGAGGCGACAATGCGAACTACTGCATCACTGTGCCAATTATATGCCAATTTTAAATCAATTTAAAGCTTTGAAAACAAAACAGCTGCATTGCCAATGAATATTAGGTTAGAAAATACATTACATTCACTCGATTTTATGTGACATCTGGTGTCAACCATGTCCAATCCAGGTCTTCTATCTATATACAGAGCAGATCATTTTTTGTTGGTTGAACAGATATGCTACAGATAATGTCTTAGTGCATCTCTACTGCTGTTGCCATGGCAGTATAACTGTGACTAATTTGTTAATTGCTTGATTGGGATAATTATATAAATGTAGGGAATGGCCCCCTGGTGGTAACAAAGCAGCCACGTAGTTTTTTTTATGGCCAGGGTTATTGAGCAGAGAATGGTGCTAACACTGTGAGGGAGAAGGGTCTCTTTACTTGGTACAATATGGCTCAAACACTGCTGGGTTAAAGGCTGGACTCCCTTTGGAGCATCTGATTCTTGAAAAAATATATATATTTATAGGACTTCAACAAGCTCAATGTATACAAGAAAACGTCTTTTACCATGAATCATGTAATAGAACTACCAAAAGCCAATCTTTCAGGCATGTTATCTGCAGGCAACAAATGGATCACACGGCTGTTGTGAGGGTGCGTGTTGTTGAAGCAGTGCTTGATGGATGGAGAGTCAGGTCTGCGTGACACCGGCCCTGCTGGGGACCCTGAGTTCAGGGCATCTGCCGTGGCAAAAAGGAAGGCTGGCACACAGCATTTCCCCCCTCTGGCTCTCCGGAGGAGAGCGCCAGAGCCAGACACTGGCTCATGATGAATGTGAGCCATGACTGAGAGGCGAAGTCAAACTGCATCTGCCCCCAAGCTGCGCTGCTCTTTCACCATCACAACAATACACCCACCTCCTCTCACTGCAGTCCTACAGGGACCACAGTGAAGAGTACTGTGCTGAATGCTACTGTCCAAATGTGTGGACAGCCAATGGAAATACTTAAGAGCACTCCCCTGCATTCAGCCTCTCTTCTGCAAACATGTATCCTTTAACCCTTTGAATCTCAGGGTGTTGTTGCTCTCGCTCGCTTTATTTACAGGCATAGACACTGCATAGCTTAGCTGGGATTTCTGTGTTGTTGTTTTGTTGTTTTGTTTTTTTTTTCTTTTGGATAACTTTAGTAAATAACTCAGATTTGTCATAATTTGGCCTGTGAGTGGCACTACACATGATCAAACAATTCTTATTAAAATGTAATTTAGTGTAAAATTTAAAAAAAAAAAAAAATAATAAACTCAACAAAAATCAGTTTCTGTTTTTCCTCTTGTTTCTGATTGGAATAAATGTTTTGAGCTTTGAAATTACAGTTTCCACTACGGATGTCTGTCTGTGTGTCAGCCATTTTGATTCTTCAAATCGATTCATATCATCCAGTCAATATTCATCTGTTTAAAATTTAACATGCTGTATGTATCAGCCACAGGTTTAAGGAGTTTTTAAGTAGCATCCACACTAAGACTTATTTTATGGTTATTAAATCAAATGGAAATAAAAAGAACTATCAAATAAATGTAGCATTAGAAATAGAGGTCCCCTGAAATAAATAAATGATAAATTGCAAAATAAACCAAATAATTTGGGCTAACAACATAAACGTCCCCTGAAATATAAATAAAAACAGTCCTTATTTATGAATTAAACTATTTTGACACCTTTATAGATTTATAATTACAAGGGCTGTCAAGGGATTTAAAAAAATAATCTAATTAATAAAATGCTCTGTGATTAATTAATCTAAATTAATCGCATACATCAACTTTTGCTGTGAAAGTATTTTTTAAAAATTAAATTCTAATGAGAACTGGCAAATGTGTCGGAGTAAAGCTACTGGATAATGATTGATAAGCGTTAATTTATTTAATGCATTAATTCTCCCGTGATTAATTACACAAAATTAATGTGTTGTCAAAATAACACGTTAATTTTGTGTAATTAATCACAGAAGAATTAATGCATTAAATAAATTAACGCTTAACAATACTTACTTACTAATACTAATACTTACTGATTTATTTATATATTTCCTTTTTTTTTAAGGAGTTATTTCATAGCCATTTTTATTAATTTCATAGTATTTATAAAACTATTTACTTAATATTGACTTACTTAGTTTTAGTTTATTTAAAAGAAAAATAACTGAAACTAACTAACTAACTAAATGAAAGTGCAGCATGAGGATGTGGAAATATATTTAATAATTATTTACATGTCAGTATTAAAATAATTTGATGCTCAGAGGGCACAAATATTTCATTGCGAATTAATGTTAGGTTAGAAAATACAACATTTACCAATTTAATATGACTTCCAGTATTAACCACGCCCACTAATGGTCTTCTGTTTGAATATAGAGATGGCGACAGATAATTTTGTTGGCTGAACAAAAACAGAGATGGATAGTAACATCTCTGTACACCTCTAGTCCCCACCATGCTTTGGATGATGCAAATAGAAAGTATAATGTTAAGATGGATTACTAAACGGGTCAATGCGGACCAGACCTTGGGCCCTAAAGTGTACCCACCCACACAAAATTACCACAAAGAGAAACGAAACCACAAAAAGATGAAAAAAAAAAAAAACTACAAAGAAATGCAAAACAAAAACCTTTTTGTAAAAGAAGCAAAAACTATCACAAAGCCTGTGTATCTTGCTCCTTTAACATATCTGTGAACAGAGACCCATTGTCTCATAGTCTGCCCATGTTGCCATGGTGTCAATAAGTTAGTTGTTAGCAACACCTGAGCTTTGTTTAGCCTTTAGCCTAGATTGATGGATATTTCAACCCAGTCTCACTCCGAAGTTGTTCAATACTGGTGCTTGGCAGTGAATTCCTCATCAGACAAAAAAAAAACATCCCTCACATTTGCATGATATGGCATGATAGGGCAACATCATTTTGTGACAGTGCTAGATGGCGTCAGGGGGAAACGCGACAGGACAACAACATAAGTTAAAGGGGAGAAAAGTCTCAAACTGGTGTTCACCTATGAATGTAAAGCCAAACCCTGTAATTTTTTTGTATACCCAACCACATGCCTTTATTGTTAAAGGGCAAAGACATCAATTAATGGTGTTGTACTGATGTAATACTTTTATTTTGAAAGAGACTGTATGCAAACTGTACATTTCCTGTGTATTTTGAGAAGACACAATGCGTGTAACAGGCTGAAGGTGACACGGCATCCCAGAACATTAACAACAGTTGCACCCAGGATATCTTGCATGTAATATGTAGACCTGGAAAGTCCACAGCCAAGTGGTGGTATGCAGTGAGGTCAGAGTGAAAATGTACTGTGCATTTTGGGGAAAATGCACTGTGAAAAGTGACACTATCAGTTCCTGTTTGCACTGGAACCATAGATATACAAGCAGCAATGTTCTGCATTACTTTTGACACTGAAGAAAGTCAGCGATTATGAGATTTCATGGGGCAAAATCTTGAATTACAAAGAGCCTCTTCTATTCAAAGTGGATTTATGGGTGCTTATCCTGTATGGATATATGAGATACTGCTTAATTTGATGCTTATACGGGAAGATCTGATGTTATAGGGAGCGCTTATAAACCCAGCAAGATCAGAAATACAGCTATCACCAGAAGGAGCAGGTTGCACTCTTGCAGTCAGCTCAGTGTCTTGGGAATTATGGTTATACTGTCCATATGATTCTGAAGTGCATGATTTACATGCAGGGTCAACATTCAGTGCCAGTGCAGGAAATAATGTCCTTTATGTGGCACACTGGTGGGGGCTCTGTTAACAGCAATGTTGGTCTTTCGGTCAGTCCACTACTTTGGTACAGACAGAAATTTCTCAACAACTACTAGTTGGATTACTGTGAAACTGGGTACAGGCATTCATGGTTCCCAGATGAAAAATCCTACTGACTTTGAATTTTTTCCAGACTAACTTTTCTTCTAATGCCACCAACAGGCTGATATGTGTGGCTTTAAGGGAACTGTCTTAAAGGGATAGTGCACCCAAAAATGAAAATTCAGCCATTATCTACTCACCCATATGCCGAGGGAGGCTCAGGTGAAGTTTTAATGCTGAAGTATACTTGCTGCATGAAACGCGTACGCATGCAGTTTTCGTGCACGTTTGGCTGCCATGCGTATTTTGTGGTCGCTTGGCGCGTAGACCGCACACTTTGCTGCGAGGTAGCGTGACGTGTACGCAATATTGATATGAACACTCGAGGCGCTCGTGCGAAGTATACCTAGAGACTGTGAACGTGAGGTCGGAGGTGGACTGGTGAAAAGGATATAATGGAATGAAAGATGTAGGAGCAAGGTAGACCCAGAAGATGGCAGTAATGCAACGTAATGGATGCCAACCGCAGTAAAACCCCAAAGAAGAAGAATTCCCTGTGCTTTTCCTCATCGATTGCTTGCATGGGTAAAACAAGGGAAACAAACTCCCCATGTGATTGGTTAAGGGGCCGCACATACCATCTCTGATGGTGGCAGAGATGACGCCTTTTCCTCTGCCGAGATCTTAACAGCAATAAAATTATGATCTCCTCTTCATCGAGAGTGTCCATGTTTGTGTTTATCCGGAAATACACTGTCACCGACTTCTTCGCTTTCTCGATCTCTGTGTCTGAGTGCTGCGGTCTGCCCCTAGCGGAGACCACCAGTATCAGGCGTTTTGGCTGCATTGACGAATGTCCGTGCTGCAGCAAGTATACACACAGGTGCAGCACACCGTGTACACGTACGTTTGGCCACGCAGCAAGTATACTTGTCACTTTAGAGTCCTCACAACACTTGCAGAGATCCAAGGAGAGAGGGGGTAGCAACACAACTCCACCTAATGGAGGCTTACGGCGCCCCAGATTCAAACATGCAAAAACACATAATTGAAACAGGCTACAATGAGGCTAAAAACAGAGTTCAAATGACATTTTTTCCAAACAACTTTTTGTGTCAGGGCTTCAGGACACTTGGATCACTATGGACGAGCAGTATGGAGATATTCTGTGGTTTCAATTATGTGTTTTTGGACGTTTTAATCTGGGGCGCCGTAAGCCTCCATTAGGTGGAGTTGTGTTGCTACCCCCTCTCCCCTTGGATCTCCGCAAGTGTTGTGAGGACTCTCAAACTTCCCCTGAGCCTCCATTGGCATATGGGTGAGTAGATAATGGCTGAATTTTTATTTTTGAGTGCACTGTCCCTTTAACAACTGGTGGATAGATTGCCATGATATTTGGTCCATGTTCATGTGTCCCTTTGGATGACCAGTAATCACTTCAGTGGTTCCCTGACTTTAGTTAAGCATCATTATTGGGTCAAAATTTGTCAAGTACTTTGGTTGATGACTAAATACCTGTAAAACTGGCACATGGTCGCCTGCAGGGCACGTTCTAAAAATAACTGCAGTCAAGCCAGCTGTCACATGCGTCAAATCAGCTGATGCTACAACTGTTGTGCACCCATATACTGACACTCATGGACCAGATCAAGTTGACAGGAAGAGCTAGCTGGTTGGTGAAGTTAATGGGTGGATACAAATGTGACTGCATCCGGTTTTCACAATAAGATGTTAACAAAGGGTATATACAGAAATAAGATTAATTTGGATTATATTCACAAGATGTAGAAAACGTGTTACCACTAAATTGTGAGGAAAATGTCTTTATTCTTTTATTTCTGGGTTGCTGGAAAAATATTAAATAAATAATTCCTGAACATGACTGACACTTTTGACCTGAGGACACCACTGACAACATACAGACACAAAACCATGCATTTTTACTGTATCAGTTTAGAGATATTTCATATTTATATTTATGAATACACAACATCTGTAAAACCAATTAGGTGTTTGAAGATGTTTTTTTCTCTTTTCTTTTTGCTGAAATATTAAAAAAAAATTGACTTTCAAATGATGAAACAGAATACCTTTCTTTAAAGATGTGTTTTCCTATGATTACTTGGTATAACATTATTAATACTGATTGCAAGGAATCATTAACAGTAATTATGAACTAAGGCATCTTCTTAAAAAGGTTGTTTGGACTACATTGTAAGGGGAAAAAAATAAAAAAAAATAGATCAAATTGACAACATACAAGTGATATTCAATTATCACAAAATATTATTCAGAAAAGTCACAGACCAGCAAAATAATGCCACTCAATTTAGTTTACTGCAGTAAATGGTCACTGCCTACCTGTTCAAAGGTCATTGGAAAAAAAAATACCCCACTATTCACAGGAGAGTGAAGAAATTTTAACTTTGGTCTTGTACAATGTCAGTGGTAGGGGGATTGCACCAAGCAGGATCACTCAATTAATCTGGTAACTTCTAAAATAGCATGCAGCAAATTCTCTGTACATTTGTTAATAAATGGCATCAATATGTAAGACTAAATGTCACCTAATGTATCAAAGTTTAGTTTTACAAATTTAGATTCAAAACATTAAAAACTGTAGCTAAAAAATTTTCACAGGTGAACTGACAATCAGTCCTCCTCAAATATCCCTGAGAAAGGGCGGGGTTGGTTGAAGGGGGTTCAGTTACAGTAGAGAGGCAATGGTTAACTAACAACAGAAAAACATTCCTTTCCATATATGGCCATTGTTTGTAGTTTCAGTTGTTAACTTCACACAAAAAAATGGCATAAACATACTTTAACTAAAATCACTATGCAAATATGAATGTAGTTGAACTACCAGCAAGCTATCATTAAACTGATTAGTCCACTACTCACACTGTATATATGTATATATATGTATATGAGAGTTGTGATTCTAGAAAGGGATGCAAGTTTTGAAGCAAAATGGACCAAGGTGCTAAAGATTGAAGTGGATTGAAGTGAAGTACCAACAGTATTTCTGCAGTGCCGTGGTGATTTGTCTTCTTGAAAAACATCTGTTGTATTACCCATTTTCATTAATGCAAGGTTAGATTCAACCTCTTAATATAATTTCACTCTTTATGATTAGTCATCAGATATACACATACATATCTGCAGTACAGCAGGTACTCAGACACACTGACAGGACTAAATAGAGTCTCTTGAGCTATAATGACAGAATGATATATAATTATGCTTCTCAGCAGAACAGTGTTAAGTTGAAATAAATCCACACTCCTGCTAAAAGCTTGATGGAAAAGATGCTTTGCTGGCTTCTCCCATTTCCATTTTTCAGGAGAGAAGTAGTACGAGGTACGAAGCCTTGAACAAGATCCACAAGGGACACGGCAGGTCAGCTGATTTGTTTCCTGCTGCTTCAAAAGCTGCTGCTATAGATTCACCTTGCATGTACCACGTTTTCCCTGAGCAACAGCTGTGTGTGGGAGTCTGCACTGTCCTATCTGAATTGTTTAGCTGCTCCTCCAAAACTGCAGGCTCCACAATGTCGTCTCCTTAGCAACAATGCAAAGTGCACAACTAAAATCTATTGAATTTCTTCCAATATAAGACAGATGAGGAGGGGGGGAGTTTGGAGTTGCCGGTGTCCAAAGTGCATGGAACATGAAATCAATATTCTACTTGGCAGAGAACTTTAGACGCTGTGTTGTTTGCCCGTTGGCTCATCGGTCAGGGGGTCAACTCTTTGAGCATCCATCATGGGCTTCTGCGTCCAGCCGGGAGCCAAGCCGTGCCCAAGACAAGCTCCAGACGAGAGGGTCTGCCCAGGGAGACGAGCGGCAGGGGTGGGGGTTAGGCAAATGAGCTCACTGGAGAGATGGGTCGCCTATGTTAAATAATCACTCTTCTTCTGCTCAGTCGGGTGGGTGGAGGAACTGTTTGAATGCCGCGTTCAAAGGCTTGATTTCCATTGCGACTGAAAAGGCGTGCTTGATTTCTTTATCCTCCCTCCTCAGGCCTCCTCTCTGAGCTCTAATTGCCTGCTCCTAAACATACACCTTTTGTTGTGCCCTGATAAAACTACCACTCTCCATACAAATTGGTTGTCGGGAGCAGTTACACAGATGCACTCCAAACTATCCTATTAATTGCCTCATTCTTTAATGGACATAATTGTTGTCTCTACACAACAAACCCTTGGACATACATATTCATTAGATAATGAATTGTGTTATATTTCATTAATGGAAGAAAGGATAAGGATGTGGGAAGTGTAATTTCATTAACACTGTACTAAACAGTGTGCTAAATAATTTGCCAAATCGGTTTCATTATGTATAGCTAATTGTATCTTTCTCATAAACACAGCAATAATCAGAACGGCAGCGAAGGCGTAGCAGCATAAGTGGCAGCATCCTCTTAACTGCTTGCAAATGCAGCTAATTATGATGTCATGTGCGTCTGGCCGCACTTCCTCCTTTTAAAGCATGCAGGGTATTTTCTTCAAAATGGTATGGCATTGTGCTGCAATGTCAGAAGTGAGTGGGCTGAGAGTTAATCATTTAGAGATTGTGTGGAGATTGCTCTGAGGCTAATTTCTTTCTTTGCAGTTGGTGATTAATGCCTGGTCTGTGAGGTCATTGGAGATAAGGCCCCGGCCGCTCCGTTAGCTCCCAGTGAAGATAATGCAGAGCAGACTTTATCAAGGGCACGGAGGCAAGGGGAGCACAGAATACTGGGGGGACTCTCCATGCATATGGCCATAACGAGATATTATCGCCCATCAAGCAGCACAATCAATTACCCCATCCCTCCAGGACTCCTCATGGTTGGAGAGAGAAGACAGAGGGCATGATATGTCATAGGAAATCTTTAAGAATTCTCTCATGCTGCTGACCTGCTTTTCCTAAGGGGTGTTTTTGTTCAAAGCCAGAAAAACACAAAAACAGAAGCAGGAACATTCACTTTCCCCAAGTAAAAACCTTGGTATGCTTAAAGTGCATATCAGAAAATCTAACAGCTTCTACAAACCTTGTTCCTTTGGGTTTAGATACAAATCGATATGGTTAAGGGACAATCATGGTCAACAATGTCGACTACTGGTGAGCAGTAATCATCCATGTCAAAGTAACACACTGTGTGCTAATATGCTGAGATTTCATTGGATTTAGGCACAAAAACTACTTGGTTCAAGTGATGGAGAGACCAGAACTAGGCTTGGGTGATATCATGGTATTACAGTATATCAGTGTATTTAGAAATCCAGACGGTATGATTTATGATAAAGTCAAAAATACAGACGCTCCTCTTCCTATTAAACTGATACAGAGATGGCATATCGAGGTGATGTCGTGCACTGCATATACCACCAGGGGTCAGTCTCTATGGGTGAAACAAGAAACTGATGTCTTAGATCAACTGTGAGTCCTGGGGACAACGTTAAGGGACTAAAACTGGAAAGACGTTGGGGAAAAACAGCATATTTTCACAAAACCAGGGAAAGTGATTGTTGGAACAGTGTGAAGACAAATCAAAATGGTTTAAATGAGTTTTATTTTGTTTCTGAATGAAGTGAGGTGGCACAATGGTGCAGTGGTTAGCATTGTTACCTTGCTAAGGTTCCTGGTTCAGATCCAGGGTGGAGGGTTTAAACCCCAGGGTTTAACTTTTTTCTGCGCTAGTCTGTATGTTCTAGCATGGGTTTTCAGCAGGTACTCCAGCTTCCTCCCACAGTCCAAAGACATGCAGCTTAATTGGTGACTCTAAATCGTCTGTTGGTCAATGGTTGTCTGTCTGTGCGTCAGCCCAGTGATAGTCTGGCGGCCTGTCCAGGGTGTGCCTGCCTCATGCCCAATGTCAGCTGGGATAGGCTCCAGTCCCCTGTGAAAATCAATGAATGAATGAATAAAGTGTGTTTTAGGATGTTAACAAGGCAACTGACCCTTTGCTAATTCCCGCTCCTCAAACAAAGACTGGCCAATCATAGTGTTGCATCAGCTAGCTTCATCAAGGGTCCGACAACTACACAGCTGTATTCCATAGACTCTCGTGCAATCCTTTCATATTTCCTTCATTTTCAGGCTGGTTTTGAGGATTTTGTTGTGTATTAATGATACTTGTTACCTGGAGAGGTTGGAGGGAGACAAACGTTTCTTCTCTGTTCCAAAACCAAAATAGACCCATAAAAGTGTAGGGTTAGCTCGCTAGCCATTGCAGATATAGCCTACTGAATGTATTCACATGCTGCTATTGCTTTTAAATGATTATTACAGGGAACAAAGACCTACCCTGCAGTGAAAGGAAGCAGGGGAACTTTGCTGATATTCAACAGGCTGTGTGTTATCGCAGTGTGCCCAGATGAATGTTGTTTGGCTTCTCCCAGAGCTCCTGCCCATTCAGCAGCGGAGGTCCAGGTGCTGGCAGTGAAGCCAAACACTGTTAATCTGCACAGAGTGTAATGACACACAGCTGGTTGAATATTGGAAAAGTTTCCCTTTATATTCATTGTCTTCTGTCGTGATGACCAATGATGCGGTAGTTTACTTTTACACTGCGGCCTGTAGCCTATAGTTCAGCTTTAGCTTCTAACTATCGTTGTCTTTTTAACCTGTTTTTGCTGGTGAGTCAGTTTGACACCCTGAATATATTCTTCAAGCACATTTCGTAGACCCCTCTGTCTGCTTCTCTTTGGAATCACTTTGTAGTTTTTCCAAAAATGTCATAATATTTCTTCATTATTGCTTGGGAGTGCAGTTAGCTACAGTGTGGGCTCCATGCTCATTGCAGCAGCTTGACAGACAGTCACATGTCTTCTGAATTCATAAGGTGCACAGCTGTATTTTTTTCTATTTCATAAGGAAAACAGGTGTAATTAATAGATGACTGTAAGAAGTAGGTGGTTGTTGTTGTTTTTTTACAGAAATACAGTCCTATACCCTATGTCACCATGAATAGTCAAAGAGATATCAAGCTATGAAAAACTGGATACCGCTCAAGCCTTATTGGAGTTTTGGTAAGGTAAGGGCTAGTGCAGCTGCTGACCTGCAGAAACAGAAACATTCTTGGTTAAGGTCAGGTAAAGATAAACACAGATAAAGGCAAAATACAGTAACACAAATTTTAAGCCTCTCTTGGCCTCAGTAAAGAAAAAAAAGGCAGAGGGTAGAGTCTCTGCTGAAAATAAACTGCCAAGCACTTCTAGTGAGTCACACATGATGTTTGAAAGGGATTAATTAAGGGATTAAGTATATTGTCAAGATGAAGTGCATGTTGGATTGTCTAACAGTGTCTAAAAACTCTTTTGCCAGGCATAGAAAGTACTTGTTAGTGTAAAAAAATAAAAATAAAAAAATAAAAATAAAAGATAATTGTCATGGCTGAAAGAAAACGTTGTCGACAGCTGGCAAGAGAGATTATGTGAATACCATTCTACTATGTTGAAGTCAAACATTTTTAGTCTGATCTGCCACAGATTGGAAAAGGTTAGGCACAACTTGGTTCAAGTTTGGGAAATGAGTGAATATTTATAAGGGGTGAGAGGTGAAGAATAGATTCTGGTATTAAAGTCTTATACTTTGCATGCCCAACCACCCAACCCAGCCTCCTCCCTAAAGGCCTCAGTATGCTTTCGGTGAAGTGCTTCTAGAGTTGTTTAACCCTGTCTGATACACCAACAAATAAGAATTAGAAAGCTTTCCCCCAGTCAAAGTTACAGTTTGTGCGCTGATCTGCCAAGGATTAGTTAAAGATAGGCAAAAAAAAACAAAACTTTGTATCAGTTGGGAACAATTGTTGTCATGGCTCTAAGATAACCACCTTTATTACTTTTAGGACATTAAACCCAACACACACACATGCACGCATGCTTATTCAGGTCACTTTTGGGGAAATTAGACTTACATTAATTTCCTGGAGACTAACCCTAACTCTACCCCTAACCTTGGCCTTACCCCAACCTTAGCCTAGCCCTAACCTTAACCACTGACCCAAAAATGAGCTTCTTTCTGAATTGGGGACACGACTTTAGCTATTCCCAATGGACTGTTCTTGACTCTGGTGTCTGTCCCCAAAGTCACACCCACAAACAAACATACTCATAGGCCTTTTTTTTCTCTGTGAAACCAGCCAGCTAGTTGCTGACATCTGATGGTTAAATGAGGTAAATTAATTTACCAGGGGCTCTCCTTACACAAATGCTGTGGACTAATGCAGGGCCACTCATTGAGTCGAGAAGAAAACAATCAGTCCCTGTGCTTGGTTCTTTCAGGGTGAGCGATTGCATGCGTGTGTACCCTTCCCAGTGCAAAAAACACTTTAAGGTTATTCACTCAGGCTGAGGTCTGGTTCAAGCCAAAGCACAGTTTAAGATAAGGCTTCCATTGGTGAAAACAAAACAGTGAACTCCTCGGCAAACTCTTGCGTGTTTCATATGAAAGTATAAAGACTGTCTCAGCTGTATTCAGATGATTTCTTGACAGAAAATGTGCTTTTATAAGCACATGGGGGATTTTAAGCCATATATTTTGCCTGATCACATATGTGTTATATGCAACATAACTCATGACATGTTCAAGTTACGAATGCCTGAGGTTAACAGCTGATACTGATGCAGCTTGAAAGTCTTAAAGGATAAGGCAGGGGATATCATATATTTTTCTTATTGTCAACAAATTCCTCTTTATAAAACAAATACTGAATATATCCTCTAACAAGTATTGTGTGTGTGTGTGTGTGTGTGTGTGTGTGTGTGTGTGTGTGTGTATCATGGCCTGATATATCATATTGCTCTGTGCCATAGAGCTCCATTGTTGTCTAACAGCTATTAAAAACATCAATGAGCCACACTGTTGCAATGGCAAGTGGCAGATCTTCCTATAGGTGACATAGGCAGCTGCCTAGGGCGCCACCCAAGGGTGTTGCAGTAGGAGAAAATGAAAAAATGAAAACCCAAAAGCCGTCCAGGAAACAGTACAAAAACAAAAAGAAGAAAAAGTACCTAGTTAATAAATTACTCTAAGTAGAAGTTGCTTTTCATTTGAATATTTTTAGGGTGTAATAATGAAAATAAAAGAGGATCAATGAATTCAAAAGGCCAACAGACCACTGGCTGCAAGATAAGTTTCCATGTAGGCACATGGAAGGGCAGACAGGGGTGCTCTCTCTGCCTTATGCTTTCCTAAAGTGTTCCTGACTGAAATGTCTTTTTGGACAGGGACCAGAGACACAATTTGTTTTGATTTTGATGTTGACAATGCGGCAAAGTTAAATTAATTCCTTTTTGATGAGTAAAAAAATAGCATTTGGTCTCAAATGCATGTGCAATATGATGTAGATATGGTGTGTATTCATGAGCGATAGTATGGCAAAACAAGATTTTTCATAGGGCCCCCAAAAAGCTAGTCACGGGGGCGGAGCAGCAGATTGCCATGGACAGAATGCAATGCAGAGATCTCATCGCAGCCTTATGTCCCACAGGGGATGAAGAGGAGTCAGAAAGTTAGTAAGTTGTTAATATTAGTGACATGATTTGTCGCAGAGTTTTGACTCCTCATAGTTAATATAACGGAATCTTCAGCTCACTCACTGTAAATGCAAACATCATGTAGGCCTACTGACTTGTTAACTATAAGGTTAGCATTAAAATTGAACAGTCTGACGTTAGCTAACTGGTAATGTTAACTTTAATATTAGCAAGCTTACCTCACTGACTGGGGTTGATTCCCCATTAGCTGTGGCTGTCATGAGGTCAGAGGCTGGCGGCTCTGTGCCGTGTATGTGTGTACAACCAGTTTCATTGTCATTGCTGTTCATTGTAAGATCGTGAGGGTGTTTTTCTTTACTCCCTAGGCTACTGTAGTATAAAAAAACACCTTAAAACACATTTAGTTGGGGTTTTGCTCTGTCATTCTGCATCTGCAGTAGAGGTGCTCCTCGTGTGCTCTTACCCCTCTGAATCCATTCCGGCTTTTACAGCAGGCTAATTGTAACAAAAGTTTAAATGGCAAATGTAGTGAAGTAAAAAATAGATTACCAGCTCAAAAATATACCTGAGTAAAGAGTAGAAGTACAGTTTTTTTTTTTAAAAAAAAGGAACTTAAAAAATACTCCTTAAAACATCCTTTAAAAATCTCCTATTTAAACTTGTGAATGTTACTTGTAACACATTACAACCCACCCCTGCAACAGCACCATGTGTATAAATCCACTGCTAAAAATATTTCCCAACAAATACAGAATTTTGCAGGTCTATGTAATGTAACTTGCCAGCAGTTGTAAGAAATTGCTGAGCCTCTTTAGAACATATGAAAGTATTGACCTTATGTGGCCTGCCTTTTTTTGTTTGCTCCATTTCTGCTTCTTTGATTCATTTTTTAATATATTTATATTTTGATTACAGACGATAAAGAGAACAAATGCCAAATACAAACAACATAAATTCACAGCACAATAACACTGCACCAGAGACAAAAAGATGTTAAGATGATATACTCATTTAGGGGGTCATTCCATCACCAAACTTTTCTTGGATGGACTTCTTCATTCTACTTATGATAACTGAGGTTCCTACTGTGCTGGCTTTATATCTTAAGTATTCAAAACACTTCTTAAACTAAATGTCTCTTGTTCGTATATTTTTTGTTAGTGTCCAACATCCATCTAAGTCATTATCTCTGCAAAGCCCCTGCAGCGCTAAGACTGCACATCCCACCATTATCAGTTCTACAAAGTCCTTTAGCCAGTCATTCAAACAAAAACAGTTTGGTTTCCTTATATTTCACTTCGTAAGAATGAGTCTTTTCTCAGAGAGGAATGCCAGTGTCGTCAGGCATTGTATTACTGCAGGTTTCAGTCCATCCATTTTGACTCCCGACAGGCACACTTCTACCATAGTCATACATCTACATCTAATATTTAACACAACAGATTTGGAGTCCTTCCCAGAATTGTCTCATTTCTGTGCAGTGCCATAATATATATTAAAGATCTTTTCTCTCCACAGCCATGCCAGCATAGGTCTGACATATTAGGATTCATTTTATTCAGCTTCTGTGGAGTTACATATACACAGTACAAATCAATCTTCTGTATGACCTTATATATCTAACATATTTTGATAAGTATAATTTGTATGTCATATTTTAGTGTCTGCTTGTTCTAGTGGTAGGTGATTTCCAGATCTGCCTTTAAATTTTAACTTAAGTCACTATCACCAGCTATAGTACACACGTCAACTGTCTTGTTCCAATCGAGTCCCATAAACAAATATGAATCTCAGAGAGTTGGGGACAAGAGGAGTGGACTCCAGTCACAGGGCTTGGACAGACACAAGTCACAAATTTGATGACTTTAGACTCGACTTCACAAAATCAAAAAAGACTCGCAGCTCAACTTGGAATTTAACATCAATGACATGTAATGACAATGTTTCTGTTGTTGACGTTCAAGGACGGCGTGTCAGTTTGTTTCATGCATTGTGTCTCATCAAAATACACTTCCATTTTAATAGAACATGTACAGTGTCTGCTCTTTAGGTGTGAACAGTCTTTTTCAAAATAAACTCACAACTGTGGTGAAACACCTCCTTTTTTGTCTATTTCCTAGTGCAACAAAAGCATGTGGTTAGGTTTCAGAAAAAACATCATGGTTTGGCTTAATTTGACACAGGAAGTGAACACAGGGCTCCCAGGTGAAAGTCCAGGGTTTATTGGACTGATCCACCTCCCCTCCCGCGCACTCTATGGAGACTTTCCAGCTCCCTATATTATGTTGTTACCAGCGGTGTATCATAACGCTGCCTGATGGTGTATCAAACTGCCTTGTAAGGTGTCTTTTTGCATCAGTGTCTGATGCTAAAATCACTAATAAAACCACACAGATTTCATACAAAAAGACTATGCTTGGGGCGTCGGTGGCTTAGTGGTAGAGCAGGCGCCCCATATACAAGGCTGTGAGACTTGACTATGCTTGACACAAAGTTATCTATGGGTTTACTTTTAACTAGTTCGGTTGGATTGCAAAAAAAGTCAATATGCTCATGCAACAGTATAACTACATTACAAGAAAAATAATCTACAGTTGTACACTGAAATAAAACCATGACCTTATCAGAGCTGTGTGTGAGGACAAAAAATCACTAATAGTGATCAAATTTTGTTAAACTTCCACAAAATAATTTTTCCTTCAGCTATTGCAGTCCTTAACATTTGTTAGATTGCACCATTGGTAAAATATTTGCTAAATGCAGCTGTAAAGAGGTCACCAGCAGCAGATATCAACCTACACAATATAACTCACTCCCACTCAAAATATTACAGTGAAAGACTTCTTGTTGCTGGGAAACATAGGAAAGATACATTCACAACCTGTTTCTAAAGATTAACATCTTAAGTAGGAACAAATGTGTTTGTGTTTGAGCACCACTGACAGAGAGGGGAGGATGGGAAGTATTGAGAGACGGACAGACGTATTGTTGGTTTTGATCTTTTTTGGGGGTTTTATGTCAATTAGACAAAACTATTACATAAATAATAACATCATTGTATCATTTCCAGGAAAATTCATGGGCTTACATTATACAGGCCTCTCTTGTATTTTGTTTATTAAGCAGAATGATTTGTGCTTTTGGAAAACATGGGATATAATGAAGACACACTGGGAAAACAGAATTGTCTGCTCTCAAAAACATAACAAGAACTCCAGAGTGTTACTCCTCTTCACAGTATGTGCATGATTTCAAACATATTTCTCTAAAGTGATAGAGATGCTCTAGCACATCATGCAAATTAGTTTTGATTACTACTGTAAAACAGCCGTAGGGACATCTCTCGCAAGTGGATATGATTGGAATCAAACTGGTGTTTGATATTTGTTAGAAACCGGCAGGAATTAAAGTCGCACCATATGAAGCAATTTTAATTACTTTACCCAAACACGGGGGCAATGGGACTCCCGCATCCTCTCTGAATGGCAGTGCAGGATGGAGATTATTTTGAGCCCACAGCACATCAAATTAATGACAATTATGAAGGATCTTGTGGTCAGCACTTACACATCACGTCAGTGTCTCCAGGCGCCGGCCAGCGTGTGTGCCTGAGTGGTGTGTGTTTGCTTATGTGGATATGGCCGGAATGCGCAGCGAATCCCCTTCAAGTATCTCCTAATTAGACCCAGCACGCCCTTCCTGCTCTCATGCAGTGTACTGTTTCACTCCACACCCAATTATTTTAATCCTCTGATTGCTCAGAGAGCACCCGGCCTGAGAGTCTACAGAGACAGATACTGCTGGGGAGATGAGTGCGTCTGGAAATGTGGACACATCAGCCACCACTGGGGCCTCATCACCGGGCCCTCTGCCCCCAGGGCTCTACAGTTCTGGCCTGCTGTGGGCTCCACTGGGGTTACTCCGCCTAAAATAAGATGTCAAGGGATTTTCCACGCTCTTGTCAGCATTCCTGCCCGCCCGCCAGACTCCTTAGTCGGACTCCTTGGTGGATTAAAAAAGGTGTGATCTATTTACCGAGACAGTCCACTTAAAATGTGGCAAACTTTAACGTGAAATCGCCTTTGTTTCAAAATAAATCCCAAAGTAGCGATGAAGCAGATCGAAGATTTAATGACTTATAATAGAAAAAGATATATTTCCATATATTATACGGTAAATTACATCATACATTCATCAGGATATGCCTGTATAATGAAATACAATGGATAGCTCCCACTTGGTCAATTATGATGACCATGCTGTATAAGGTAGCAGGGAGAGTTACAGTAAAGACTCTGGGTTGGGAATGTGATCCCCACTTGAAGCCGATATAGAGACACAAAGAAAGACGTCTCCCTTCTCCACTGTCACTTACACACTGCGAGGACCGTGCATGGTTAAAGTGTCCGTCTGCATTCCTTTGTTATTGTTTCTGCTGTGGACCTCAGCACAATGGAAACCATTTTATGCTGTCATATTGCAGAGGATACTGTGTCATTTTCCAGCGCTTGGAGTCAAAGTGTGAGTAATGTGATAAAGCAATATTTTTTTTCACATGTGAACACAGTGGAGTAGGGGGTACATAATACTCACCTAAAATTCCCATCGTGGCTGATGTAATTGATGTAATAGTGTTACACCCTGAGGTTAATAATCCATCTGCAACTACAGTGTCATTTTCATTCCAGTGGCCCCCAACCCCATTCATCCAGACTTACTGAGCCACAGCAATTAGAAAAGGAGGAAACCAAGAATGATTCAATTATACCTTGGTATATGGCCAGAGAGAAAGTTGGGTTACCCACACAACTCTGATGTCACATAATTGTCACTAGTAAAAGGTTATATTAAAAGGCTTTTAATTATTGAACGGATTATTATTTAGATTTATGTGAAGATTTATCAGTTGGCCAGAAACACAACTCCAAAAAATGTTGCTCTGTGTATGTTGGAGTAAATAGGCGGCTAACATGTAAGCATGACTTGGAAATATGTCATATGTTGCATTTACACCCACTTCTACTGCCCCCTAGTGGCAAAAAAGAATTAATCAGAAAAGTGCACTCAATACAGATCTCCACCAGGCCACCTGGGGAGATTGTGGCAATTCTAGTTTTCCTACTAACAGGCACTGTATTTGAATATACTTTAACTGAGGTATGATGTAATTATGAGGATACATGCGTTTTTAGCAACTAAAACACAGCCACAAATCTTTCATCCATGTTATTCATAACTGGACTTTTAACAATATTTCCTTTGTCTGTAGGCTACAGCACAACAAAGAAGAAAATAACAACAATAAACACAATATAAATAGACAATAAACAAACAAACATTCAACTTCATAGCCAACTTACTTACTTACCAGAAAGCGAGGCAGCTGTGCCTACAGGAATTGTCCATCTAAGCTCCCTTTGATGGCAGCAAAGATAACAGAAACGGCTGACTTATTTATTTCATATTTTGCCTAATTAAGTAGATCTTAAGACATGAAATTATTCTGCAGATGCTGCGGTTTAAAATGAGACCCAATTTTCCATGGATGTCAGTTTTTGAGCCGTGACAAAGGCCAAAACGGGCCTGCGGGGTACAGTAAGGCATGTTGTTTTTAGCCGAGACGATTTCCAGAAAACTTGCATCCCCTACCTACGGCTTAAGAGGAGTGAGGAGTCAGCAGTAAGTGACAGTATAAAACAGACAATACAACAGGTTTTTCAATAACTGAATCACTGCAACCAGGAGAGATCATTGAGCATACAGTTTTTAATGTGCAAAAAAATATATATTAGGCTAATTGGTCCAGTGGTGTGAGATTAGTTGTGGACAGACAGATACACGCACTCACACATGTACGCACCAGACCAAAGGTACAGTATGATCCACTCCAGGCTTAAGCCTGGGGGAGATAAAAGCCAAAGTCAATCTCTGTTATTGTTTTTTTCAGATTTCTGCCTCCATTCCAATACAGTAGAAATAAATGCAATTTTATTTTTGGTGCTCACATCATTGAAATATGACAATTAAAATATTTAACAGCAGCTCTTTCCAGAAAATGTATCCCTATTAATTAGGATCCAGAGACCTCACTGTGAACTCTAGGCACTGGGATTTTTCTTTGGTAAAAAGCAGTTTCAATGCAAACTGGTCAAGTTAGATTCAAAAAGGTGCTGGAAACATTCCTCAGAGATCTTGGTCCATATTGACATGATAGTATCACGCATTTGCTGCAGATTTGTCAGCTGCACCATGATCCATTTGCATTCATGATGCAAATCTTCCATTCCACCACATCCCAAAGGTACTCTATTGGATTGAGATCTGGTGACTGTGGAGGCCATTGGAGTACAGTGAACTCATTGTCATGTTCAAGAAACCAGTTTGACATGATTTGAGCTTTGTGACATGGTGTGTTATCCTTGTGAAAGTAGCCATCAGAAGATGGGTACACTGTGGTCATAAAGGGATGGACACGGTCAGCAACAATACTCAGGTAGGCTGCAGTGTTTAAATGATGCTTAGTTGGTACTAAGGGGCCCAATGTGTGCCAAGATATATCCCCCACACCATGCCTTTCTATCATCTTGAACCAGTCTGGTCATTCTCCTCTGACCTCTGGCATCAACAAGGCATTTTCACCCAGTGAACTGCTGCTCACTGGATACTTTCTCTTCTTCTGACCATCCTCTGTAAACCCTAGAGATGGTTGTTCGTGAAAACCACAGTAGATCAGCAGTTTCTGAAATACTCACACCAGCCTGTCTGGCACCAACAACCATGCCACGTTCAAAGTCACTTAAAATACCTTTCTTCCCGATTCTGATGCTCAGTTTGAACTTCAGCAGGTCATCTTGACCATGTCTACATGCCTAAATGCACTGAGTTGCTGCCACACGATTGACTTAATGCATAATGGATCAGTTGAACAGGTGTACCTAATAAAGTGGCCAGTGAGTGTATGTTTATTTGGCAAAGTGCTCAGGATGAATGTGTACAGTTTGGTATAAGTAGAACACTGAATTAAATGACACAGATGCCACACTGTCCATCGCCCCACATAAATGACTGATTTCTATCAGCCTGTTGTTCTATTGGCAGCTTGTAATCTTTTCTTCATAAAAAATAAAAATGCCTCTCTCACATTCTTCATACTGTATAATCCTCAACACCCTGGTCTCATAGAACATAGACAGGGACCTGAACGGTGGCGTTAAGTATTGTCAATAAGAAAGCTGTGAAAAATTGATCGTTGGGTTCATTGCAGCAGTATGAGGAAAAAAGTGGGCTAAATGAAAGATAGCTTGAACCTCCCAGACAGAGTGAATAATAAGAGGTGAGGATTAAGGACTTGAGAGGGTGACATGAGGCCACTGATCTTCATCTGCACACGAAAGGAATGAAGGCTCTGCTCTTCCTCAAATATTATTACCCTACTCTGCTGCTGAAGTCATCAGCAACAAATACAACAAAAAACTATGCGACCATAAACAGATTCTTGACAGCAGCAGAGAGCGTTACCAGTGATCTGTCTCTTGCAGGGGGAGTCACATTAATCTTAAAGTTTCCGTGTGAATTCATGTGAGATTCCATTTTGCCACGGGAGATTGACTAAAGAAAAAAGCTCATCTGCATCACCTGGGCTCCTTTGTCTTACCTTATGTCAGAGGGAAAAACATTATCACGACGTGCTGATTAGATCTGAATTGCTTCGCCCCATCTGATAACATGCTACTATGATTATCAGAGACATCTTCCCATCCTGACTGAAAATAAAGGTGACCTTGAACATCATGTGTCCTTTGGAAGCATCCAGTGGCAACAAGTACCCCAAACTAATAGACAAAATATGTTGTTGTTTAACATTGGCTCCAAAATCAAACCATATGAGCATTTTTTGTTCTGGCACCTCTATTGGCAGGATGCTATTATCTGTCAGTTCTTTCCAAAAGGCAGTTATCAAAGTTTGGCATTGCAAACATGCCTAATATAATGCTGCGATAAAGTTTTAGGCACATACTTGGCTAAGGAACAATGGTGGTTGTGGTTCCAGACTCAAGGCGAGGGTATTTTAGAAGCATACTGGTTCATATAAAGTGTCATCTGGCCACATCTGAATGACCACGCTCAAAGGCTGGCTGAAAAGGCTGCTGTCATTGAGAGTGGCAAAACACGATGAATCATACATTTTCTCTCCATAGGAATTTGTGGCGTTGAACTTTGTTCTACACATGAAAACTGATAGAAGTAGCATCAGCTGGTGAAGTGGCCATGCTTGTTATATTCATCGTTTCAGAAAGCTACAAAAATTGCCTGACACAGACAACCTGAATCTAATATCAGAAAGGTGTAAAAGGAGTGGTTGTACATACTGACTGATAAGATGACAAGCACTTTTAAGCTAAAGCTAATTAATACCTCTAGACTGTAAGTAAGAGACAGAAGGCAGGCCACGGTCCTCCATGTCTAACGCAGAGTTCACAATGGCAATACAAAACATGTCAATTTTCAGTGGAGCACTGCCCGCTTCCTTTCAACAACTACATAAACCAATTGGGCTGTTTGCACTGGACATGCTTGTTCGCAATCTGTAGCAATAGTATTGGCATCTAGTCTTATTTTTTCTGTGTGCTGCAGGCAAATCTGACAAGAAAACACACTTAAAATCTATTATGAACAATATGAAGGATATATAGGATATGATATGAATTTTTAATTTTTAGAAATTATATACTATGCTTACTTATTCCACATCTTTGTCAGTTGTGTCCAAACCAGGCCCTCAGGAAGTGAGCCAGATTTTGAAGCCAATTCGACATAGTGGCCAAACTGTTAAACTACAACCTCTGGGTCTGCCACGTGATGTCATTGGGCCTAAAAAGAGATTTTCACATAAGTTTAAACTGGGCAAGAGATGTCTGTAAATCATACATCTTTTTAATGTCACAATGAAATGAAATAACTTTTTAAATTATTAATTATTATAATATTACTATATTTGATCCATTTGGTCAGATAACATTTAGAAAATCTAGAAGTGCCGCATGATTAAATCATTTTATCCCCACTGAAGTTAGTGGAGGGTTATAATGGAAGTTAGCCACTTGACTGGCTAACTTCTCAGCCGGTAAAGCCCCTTGCTTGCCACTTGCTTTGTGGGTCCAGTGATGTGAAGATCTAGGTAGTTTTACACCTTTTTACAAACATTTTCTGGCCTCATGTGCTACTGAGCAGCTGTCATAGAAATGAATGGCACTCCACATCCAACACTGTATCCAGTTCTCTTGATACATCCATTAATTAAACAGACAGTGAAAGAGATGAGCAGACACTCACACAAGCAGATAGAGGCAGAGCTCTACATGTGATTAGAAAAGAGCAGAGGAGAAGAATCGCTTGTTGAACGGCACTGAGAAATGCACTTCTGGTGTGAACGGCCAGGCGACTATTCGCATGTCAACTGATGTATTGCTGTGCTTCCGCGTCCAGTGTGAAAATGGCCTAAGTCACATTTTTTGATAGCTAATCTGCCACAGTAATATTTAAGGAGTAGTCATGTTTGGTCCTAACCAATGCTGCAAAAGAGTGCCTCAGTGCGTCAGTATTTGACGCCGTGGGCCACTTACCAAGCGTTGGTATTTGACAAGGTGGGAATGAGACCTAGTTGGCTTCTCGGGTGGGCCATCAACACATGCATGCACCCGCAAACCTCTTTGGTCACATACTTGTGGTCTGTGCATAACTTTCAAAATGTGAAACATCACATTCTGTCAGTCTATGGGACCTGGGCGACCTATGGGACTGATCCAATAAGTATTATAGATTCTGGCAGAATGAGGAGACAAATAGAAAACAAGATGTGCTTTACAATGGTGCCATGCAGAAAACACACACAAGTTTTAACAAAAAAACCCAAAAGTCACGGACAGCTTTTCCTACTTTAGTTTTCTACAGTGGCCTTCCTATGTATTGCGGCAAATTGCCTCACAGCACCAACTACAGTGGGTTAGCAGTGGAAAGCAATGACAACTCCTACGCAGACAAGAGTTTGAAAGCCTCAGTCTGCTTCCATCAAAGAGCTTGTTGGATCATCTAATGGAATCTAAAATCTCCTTTATGATGACAAAATCAATGACGCCCCCTTTCTGCAGGTGTGTGGAGGTGTTAGAGTCATAGATTTTATAGGGTTAGGTTTCATTTTTCAGCCCCAGACGTTGCAGCTTGGTCAGTGTAGGCATTTGAACTTCTCTCTTAGACTCTCTTTTTTCATTCTTCCAACAACTACTTTCATTGGGTTTTGTGTGTGTGTAAAAAAAGTGCAGCAGAGTGCAACACTACAAATGTCTCTGAGGAGAGACTGTCCGAAAGTATGCATGAATACTGGATGCCCATTTGTACAATTCATTGCCTCAGAACAGGTATATACACCGGCTTTGAGACGTGGTCAGATGATATGTTGTATGAACTAATTCATTCGAAACTTCATGAGGCTTTGCAGTGTTAAGACTATGTACTTCTCCCATTGCTTCTTAGAGACAATAGCATAGCTTTTTCTCTGTGTTTAGACCTTTTGTCCACTTGCAAACTGCATTTTAAGTCAATGAAAATGGACTTCCTTCCAGGGTGAAGATTTTTTGAAACTCCATTTTCAGTGTTGATGTGTTGACAGGGAAGACAAATATTGGCTTTAACATTGTCGTTGAGGCAACACTGTCTGCATTTTTCAGACATGACAAAAACTGTGCCAGTTCTAACCTTGTCATTTGGACTTTTGTACATGTTAACACATAAATGTAAAGTTCCTCTTCTGCTATATTGAAGAACAGAACCGTCAGAAAGTGCAACTGAGGTCACTGCTCCAGGTAGCCTTCCTCGAATAACCCTTATTCAGGCTTATGCTTGGTCAACATCTTCTTCTTTGCATGGCTTCGGGTTCAGACAAAATTACTACCTTTTGGCTTGGCAAACTCTTGACAGCACTATAATCAACTGGTGCAAGGATGAGCCAACATGGAAGTTAACATTGCCTTGGATCCCTTGTCAAAAATGGGATTTTTCCATTGGATTTTGGATAATAGTCTTTGTCTTCGCAAAGCTTCACAAATGAATACATCACATCACATTACATTTTTTAAATGTAAATGCAATCGCCAGAAGTAAAAAGCTAATGTTAGGTTACTAACGAACTCCACAAAGGTCGCCACCTCAATGAGGCTGTAATGGTTGGCATGGTGACATTCTTTAGTCTCATTAAGCCACTTGTTAGCAACCATCATGACACATAAAAGCTTCAAAATTCATGAGTTGACAATTTACTGTGTGTTTTATGTTGTGGAACAAAACATGAAAATCTCTTAAGGTTGTGTGAACCACAGACCTTGTTGTATGCATCTAACCAAAAATCCATTCAGAAAACCCACCGACTTCAAGACGAGGGAACCCAAAGTGAGATTTTTTTTTTAGTAGTGCTTGTGTGGAAGAACAAGAACTTTTTTGAGGAATGAAGTAGAAAAAAAATCCCATTTTCAAAAATTCTCTCATATGTGTGGAATAGGTTTTAGTCATGCCCATAGTTAGTTTTAGGCATTTGACCAAACTAGCAATGCAGTCATTTCTCTAGTAAGGAAAGTCTTGCTGATAAATATTTTACTATTCAGGCTAGCAAGTTCTGTTCATCACCTTAGAACTTGTGAATAAAGAGTTTTCTCTCCAGTTCGACTTAGAGTGAACCCCATATAACCTTCTATAAAGCCATTTTCATTTGCAAATTGAGGCAGTTGTGGATTGAGAAGGCAATTCATGCAGCTTCTGTATCTGGTTCCAGCCATTTGTTTTACAAATTAAAACATTCTAATCCCTTAAGCTATTTGCCACTTCTCACAGGCTGAATTTGTTTAGAATTATATTAATTTCAAAGGTTTTAAACCACTCAGCAAATCCATCCCACTGGCCTTGAGTGGAGGGGTAAGAAAGTTGTCAACATGGCATGTCTCTGTCCCTCCTTTTTTCCCTCTCTCTCAATTTCTCATCCTCTTCAGCCCAAGGTAAACCTGCACACCCACTCCAAATAAACACATCAAAGCAGTACAGTACATGTGTGCCTTTGAAGAGAGAGCATGTTTTTAGCTTCTTTTTCCCGAGAACTGAAGTGTGCCTATGGGCCCTTGCTGGTGGAGTGGTGATTGTGGCGCAGGTAGCCATAGTCAGTCCCACTCAATTATTCAGTGTCAGTGCGGAAGACCAGAGGCCCCCTTACCAGCCTCTCCCCCGGTGATGCGACCTCGCTTTGACTCAGGGGCCCCGCCACTGTCAGCTGGCAAACACCCAAGGGGGTGTCTGACCTAATGGCACTGAGGCTGTGGGGAGTCAAGCAGCAGGGAACTGTCAGAAATAAGGTATGAGAGTACACAAACAACGACACAGAGAAAATATAACACACACACACACACACACACAGAAATCTAGTCTTTATAGGACTCAAAAGGCAGGAGTGTCAGCAGGAACTGGGCAGGCCTGTGTGGTGTTTGACCTCAGTGTCAAGAACATTACCATTACTGCCCAGCTTATCCAAACCTGAAATGATATAGGCATATTCATATAAACATTTCATTATGTGAAATGTTTATATGAATATGTAGAATATGTGAAAGCCAGACTGCACAAATGATATGCTGTGAACTGAGCACAAATCTGTACAAATCGAGATTAAGAATGACTGACATCCAACGATGTACAATCTCCTGAGTGTGGTGATAGGATTTCCTTTCAACAAAATCCATTAGCTCATTTAAAAAAATAATCAGCTTATGCATGGAGAGCTATGAAATCTGGGGTTCAAAATGATGATAAAATGAGTGAGTGAGTGTATGTATGTATGTATGTATGTGTCTGTGTGTGTGTGTCAGTACTGTATATACCCACTCATACATGTGCGATGTGTGTATTTTATTTCTACGGTGCTGTGTCTGCCAATCATATCACTGCGCACAAGGAAGTGTGCATCTCCTCCTGGAGATTAGTTTATAGCTAACTGATACTGCTCTTTTCTCTAACACCAAAACAATCTTGACTGATAAATAGCACAACGGGAAGCTTCTGGGGTGAACTTCCCCTTTAAGTCTTCCCTTGATTGGAACCAAGGGGCCAAGTCCAACCACCAAAAATCTAATCAGTTCTTTCTTGAGTCCAAATAGATGTTTGTACCAAATTTGAAGAAATTCCCTCATGGCGTTCTTCAGTTATCTCATTAACAAGAACGGGAAGGACACAAGGTTGCAGTGAACCTGAACTTGCCCTTACACGGGATGGATGCAAGGTAAAAGTGACCTTGAACTTTGACAATGAAAATCAAATCAGTTCATTCTTGAGTCTAAGGCCTCGAGTTTCGCAGACCGGGCGAGGCAGGGGCACAGCGCACCTGCACTACGCCAACTGGGTGTGGCCAGGCGGATTTTGCAAGTTTGGCACACCGTGCGCCTGGCGCAGCTACTCCCCTTTCCCACCTCTGTCCCTCCTACCTGCGCAAGTCAGAAAGAGGGAGGAGAGAAGGTGTGGAGTGGGTTTTACACACATCACACCAATCAAATGAGCCCCTCTCCTCGCCCTTAAATGTGCCGCGCAAAGGCGTAATGAGAGTTTACTCAATTCGCCATGGCAGAAGAGTGCAGCAGCAGCATCAGACGGCCAAACTTCTCCCAGGAGGAAACTGATGTTTTGGTCCGGGAGGTCCAAGCTCACAGTGTCCGAATATACGGAACTGCGAGACCTCCAGGGGCTGATGATGCAAAGGTAGCCTGGGAGGAGGTCACCACAATCGTAAATCAATGTTGCGTTTCTCTCGCGTGTGCGTGCGCGTGCGCGTGTGCACGCACTCTCTCTTTCTCTCTCACAGTCTCACTCTGTTTCTTTTCTTTTGGCTTTTCTAAGATGACAGATGCTGAATATATACTCCCTATCTGATGCTGTGGCTGTTTGTGGTTGGCTGAGAGGGATGTGAACTCATTAGTTTGCAGCTGTGTTAATCAAATCAGGTTGGGTTTCCATTACGCGTGCCAAACGTGCCAAACGGTGCCAATCCCCTTTGATCTGACATCAGATGTGACGGGACAGTCGATATAGATACATGTATGTGCTGATTGCAGATAGTTGCATTGAATAGTGTTTTTTTGGGTATTTATTGCATTGTTAATGTGCCTGATATTCTGGAAACCTGCCTGCCTGTGAGGTTTTGGTGACGTGTGCGCACTGTCAGCCAAACTTCGGCTTACACCGGCTACGCTCCCCCTGCGCTGACAGTAGACCTGGTTTCAGCTGGCGAGCTTTTAGCGCACCTTCGGCGAAGCCTTTTGGCACGAAACTGTCACTGCGCCAAGCTGGATCTGTCGACACCTCCCCCTGCTGCGCCGCCACACCCATCTCAGCGCACCTCGGTCTGCCGAACTACCAAACTGAGCGCGCCTCAGTTTGCGCTGCCCGAAACTAGCTCTGCGCGGGGTTCGCCACCCTGCGCCGTGCCGGGAAACTAGAGCCCTAAGTGTTATTGCCAGATTTGCAGAATTTCTCTTGAGCTGTTCTCGAAATATTGTGTCCATGAGAATTAGATGAACAAGGTAACACTAACGTTGATCTTTGACTTTTGTCAACCAAAATCTAATAAATTTGTCCTTGAGTGTAAATGGACATTTGTGCCAGATGAGATATCACAAGTACTTTGCACCAAGTAAGATATTCTTTCACAAGGCTGTTGCCGGGGCAGTGGCATAAAAACTGTAGTGTTCAAAGGTGGGAAACAAAGCAGCTTTTTGGAACTTTCAAGCCTCATTTAACTCTTTGTTTTGTTTTTAAAACTCTGCTCTTTTCAACCTGGTTCCCAGCAGCAGCAGGCAGCTGTTTTCATAAACCAGCTGTATGCTAAAGAAAGTGGAACATTTAAAGCAGGGTACTTTCCTTAGTAGTTAGTAAGGATCAAACAAAGATCTAAAAGAAGAGTGAATATCAGATATAAATTCTTAAATTGGCCAGAAACACAATTGCTGGATGTGTGAATTGGCAACTGCTTGCTAACACACTCACCATAATAACTGAATAATCTAACATTATTTCAGATGTTGTATACTGCACATTTTCTGTCCTTAATTGGACATAAAATCCACTGATGCAGCTTTGATTTCTGAAATTTGAAATGATCTTGTAACAGACAGAACATTGGGCCTACAGATCATTGCTCAAATATGCGGAAAATGCCAGAACATAGAAGAAATTAATTTTCACCATTAACAAGTGAACATACATGTACCTCATCCCAAAAACATACTGGAAGTGTGGCTTTAAGACAGTTGATTAGCATATTTTTTGTGCAGTGCAGTCAATTATAGGACCTATGTCTTGGCATAATCCCACCATTCTCACGTAGCTAGTGTAATAACCTCACAAGATAGGAGTGTGTAAAATCATGATAGGCACCTTGGGAGAAATAAACACGCTGACCTGAGGATTTAAGGTGACCCATGTCTGGGCAGATGATCCTCCCAGCCCCTCAGGCTCGGCTCCTTCCCCTTAAGGTCATAAACTATGCATTAGCTGGCAACCATAAGTTCAAACCTCAACAGGGACATAAAAGCAGAAATGGTATAGTTTCCACTCCAAAAACACAATGTGTGTGCATCGATGCTTTAGATGCGGAGATGGTATGTGTTGGAGGAATATAGCTTCTGAGCTGGATGCATTGTTGTGCTCCATTTTATTTTCATTTGGGTTGGTCTTGATCCAAGCAGGGAAAGTACTCCTGTGGGAAAACACTGTTTGTTTCTCTGGCCAAAGGGAGACAATGCAGCAGAATGTGAAGAATCAGCCGTCGGGCACCAGATGGGGTCTGGACGTACAGTGTGCTCAGTGAGAGGGAGTGGGAGGAGGTGGTTCTGGGGAGTGTTCGGCACACAGGCAACCTGCAAGCAAAAGTGAAAGTTGATGGCTAATTTCCTCTCTGTCCAGCTCACCCAGCAGGCTTCTGAATGCAATGGTATGTGCTCTGCCTCACCCCCATCAACATCTGTCTTTTGGGCTCGGAGGAGAGATCAGCTCCTGATGCTGCTGGCATTGCACTGCTTCCAAACTTTACATGTTGGTGAATTTTCCTCAACTTGCTGTGTCAAAAGCAGCATAATGATGGTCTTCAAGCAACCCAGTCTCACAAAAGTATGTGAAGTAACCACAACCTCTTAACACGTAGCATTATATGGTGGTGGCATGAAATGTGTTAAAATTATGATGCCAATGGAAAGTCAATTAGGATTGTTTATTGTGTTGGACACACAAATTCCTTGGTGCAACGATATCACACAGTGGGCAGTGGTGAATGTTCAGCCCCAAAGGAAGTATAAAGAGCAAGAGAGTTCGTGTTGGGATGAGATCAGGGTGTTGAATGGGTCAAACAAACACCAGATTTTTATAGTTCAGTCCTATGTGAAACCAAAAATCTAAATTGACTTCTTTGAACTCGAGCTGGTCTCATGTACTGTTTTTATGTATACCTACAAAAAGTAATACTCCACATATTTATCCCGCATAACTGGGAAGGCTGCAGTCATGTGACCTACAGTACAGGCCAAAAGTTTGGACACACCTTCTCATTCAATGTGTTTTCTTTATTTTCATGACTATTTACATTGTAGATTCTCACTGAAGGCATCAAAACTATGAATGAACACATGTGGAGTTATGTACTTAACAAAAAAAGGTGAAATAACTGAAAACATGTTTTATATTCTAGTTTCTTCAAAATAGCCACCCTTTGCTCTGATTACTGCTTTGCACACTCTTGGCATTCTCTCCATGAGCTTCAAGAGGTAGTCACCTGAAATGGTTTCCACTTCACAGGTGTGCCTTATCAGGGTTAATTAGTGGAATTTCTTGCTTTATCAATGGGGTCGGGACCATCAGTTGTGTTGTGCAGAAGTCAGGTTAATACACAGCCGACAGCCCTATTGGACAACTGTTAAAATTCATATTATGGCAAGAACCAATCAGCATGTGACCCCAAACACACCTCCAGGCTGTGTAAGGGCTATTTGACCAAGAAGGAGAGTGATGGAGTGCTGCGGCAGATGACCTGGCCTCCACAGTCACCGGACCTGAACCCAATCGAGATGGTTTGGGGTGAGCTGGACCGCAGAGTGAAGGCAAAGGGGCCAACAAGTGCTAAACACCTCTGGGAACTCCTTCAAGACTGTTGGAAAACCATTTCAGGTGACTACCTCTTGAAGCTCATGGAGAGAATGCCAAGAGTGTGCAAAGCAGTAATCAGAGCAAAGGGTGGCTATTTTGAAGAAACTAGAATATAAAACATGTTTTCAGTTATTTCACCTTTTTTTGTTAAGTACATAACTCCACATGTGTTCATTCATAGTTTTGATGCCTTCAATGAGAATCTACAATGTAAATAGTCATGAAAATAAAGAAAACGCATTGAATGAGAAGGTGTGTCCAAACTTTTGGCCTGTACTGTATGCATTGAATCCAGTAAAGAGAGAAGGAGTGCATGAAAGGAGCAAGATTAGGGAGGTACATGGGTCACAAAACACAGGACTTACCCCCAGGAGAGTGGTATTCAGAACAATCTAATCCAAGTGAACACTAGGTCATTTTAAAGTACGTCATAACCATGTTTTTTTTTTTCTCCTAACCCTTACCTACATAACTACTCAACCTGAAGTACGTAACTTTATGTTGAGTACATAATGACATTTGTGGGTTGCCAGTTTGTTGGATAACATAGAAACCATTGTCTCTGTATTTTTGTAAGATATACAAACCATTGCGTGAGGATATGTTGTTTGACTCAACATTCTTACTGCCTTTATAGTTACGTTACATTATGTGGCATACTTTAGCCACTTTATGATGATCTTACCTCCTGTATGTACAAAACACAGGATTTTCCAACAGAGGACTTTTCCACAGGATACCATTGTTCAGAACTGTGTGAAACCCAGAAAACAAGTCATTTCAAGATCTATCATCACCGTGTATTTTCCTTAACCTAACCTATGTAACTTTACTTGCCTTAACCTAACCTGCGTACCCTTACATTAAGTATGTAACTTTACATTTGGTACGGGATGTCATTTGTTGGGCACTAATTGATATAATATCATACTGTCGTCTCTGCATTTTGTAAGACATCAGATGAACCGGATAAGTTGTTTAACTTTATGTGGGCTGCTTACTTCCTTTACATCATTAGTTATGTCACATTTTATAAGGTACTTACATGTCATATGTAACAAACATAGTTATTTTAACAGAAACCATGATGTTTTTCTAAACTTACCAAAGCCAAACTGTGCAGCCACCATGTAATGCAACACATTACGTGCCACCACCATGCAATGCTGTTGTAGCACAACTGCCCCTGTGATAATATTAAAGGTAGTGCCCTGAGCTCTTTCTGTGCTTCTTTAACTATGGTTCTCATGACTTATTTTGTTTTGGTTCTTTCCTTGTTCCCTAAATAAACAAGTGAGCAACTACAATTTATTTACATAAACTTTATCCTGCATGCACTTCCCCTTTATATTCTCTTGTTACTTCATACTAATCTTTCTCTCTTCCCTTGCAGGTACTGGATCCCTCTCAGGTAAGTGTAGGTTTAGGTAGGTGTAGGTAATATACAACACCTCAACTTAACAAGTAAGAAAATGTACCATAAAAACACACACACACACACACACACACACACACACACACACACAACTTAGGTAAGTATGTAACTTGTTGTAAAATGAAGTTTGAAATAAAATACAGTTTTAAATGGTTTTCTGTGTTTCCTTAGTTTTTTTTTTTTTGACCAAAACAGTTTTCCTTAAGTTTCTGACTATATACCAGTCCTTTAAACACTCTCACACTCTCATGAGGTGCAAACTAACAGAAAAACTGTGTTTTACCATGTAAATAGGTATAAATGACTCAAATAACAATAATTATATAATTTACTAATATGTGGGCTCACACACTATAGTCACTGTTTGATCTAAGGCAGCAATATTATCTAAACCAAAAAAACATTGCAAGCCTGATTTGATGCTGGCAGTTAGCCTGTAAAGGAGCGAAAATGAATATAAAAAGGTACCTTATGCATCAAGTGTCTGTGAAGAAGGGTCCAACTGGTCACTGCACCAATTCTGCTCAGATGGCGATGTTCCAACAGTGGGCCAGCAGCATACATCTCTCCCTCACAGCCAAAGGAACACCTGGCCATGTACTGGAGACTCAGAGCGCTATCTGGGGTTCTTGGTCAGCTTTCCAGGTTGGTAGCCATTCAAATGTCACTTCTGCTTTGTTAACTTTAGCTTTAATAATTCTCACTGTTTCCAAACCTCAAGTTGTGTCCTTGTGTGTGTTTCAGATTGTAAACTCCTCCAAAGTTCTCGAGCTGATAAATTAACAAATTACAATAAACTTCACCTTCAACAGTCTCTTTTGCTGGCCCTCTCTGGACTGCCTGATTGATGCATGATCACCTTTCTTAAGCAGTCAAATGCCTGGATTGTTCCTGAATTACATGCTCACTGCATGATCAACCAAATACTTCACATCAAGGTTAATTAAGTTTCATTTATACACCTCCCTGTTATGTATATCGGATTCACTTTTTTGTCCTCTTTTCTTAACTTAAATTAACATTTAAACATCACAGATCGCTATTGCATAAACAGGAAATCTGAAACATATTTACAAAAAATAAATCAAAATACCTCAGTGAAAGTAAAAGTAAGTTGTTCACACATTTTTGTGAAATCACGTTGTCTTGAAGGGGGCAAGGATTTGTCTGAGGTTAAAATGATTGTGTAGTGAACCTTGAATACATGAGTGTACCCAGCGATGAATCAGTGAGTGCACCTGGCACACACATGTAGCTCTCAGCTCTCTTTTTATGTGAATGCCATGTTCCTGTTGAGTTTACTCAATAAATTTTCCTCCGTAAACTCAGCAGTCTGGATTTTACCTGAGAGCCTCCGGGGACTGCATTAACCAGTTTGTTTGTAGTCCTGCGAACCTTATAAGATATTCCAGTATCAAGACAATTAGGCCAATTTTCATAATCATTATTCACTGGTCCCCTGGGAGAGCTTAGATATAGTAAGCTTATGGCTGCAGTAGTGATTTGTCTGGTGTCTGCTTGGTAATTCTTCTATTTATAGAGGGCCATTAAGCTGTGAAAATCTCTCTTCACTGCTAACCCATCTCCGCTATGTCATTTCATACTGTAAAATTAAAGCCGAGGTCCAGTTCAGTCTGAATGTCCAGACCACTTTAAAGTCCATTATATTCTCCCGGTGTCATTACTTTTAGTGAGCCAGCTCTGAAATCGTAGTTTAAAAAGAGATAGGACTTAATGAACGCTTTGGATATTCTCCTTTCCCAAATCTGAAGAAGTGCCTTATTCAAACAAATCTCTTATTAGGAATTAACATATTGTAGATGATATAGATTTCTTGTATCCCATATCTCATTCAACGTTCGTATTCTTCAAGCTAACTGGATTTCAAATAAAAGTCTTTCACATTCAGGAACACATTTCCATTGGAGGACATGACTAGAAAAGGCAGCCAACATTAGCAGCGCCAGATATTCAGATTGCTCCCTGTCCTTCAGTCATTCTTCTGTCTCCTATTGATAGCTGAAAACAGGCCAGTTTATTTGCATTTAAAATCAAGACTACATTTCTTAGGGTTTGTAAAAAGTTTAAAGTTGGAGACACTTGGTTTTAACTTAACAACACTGGTATGTTTCACAGCCATCACCACACCAATGGACAAAGCTAACTTCTAATTAGCACGCAGTTGGTAGACACAGGTTAGCTGATAAATACATAGTTGTAGCAGGGAAGGGCAACAGGGCCATTGTTTGCTGCTTAATTGGAAGCCCTTTTATTTAATAGAACACACTTTAAAACCATGATTGTTAAGAAAGAAAATAGTTGTTAGTTCATTGAGATAAAGATCCTTTTAAAATAATGGGTACAAATGTTTGACTGGGGTCGGTCTGTTTGAAGTTAAACCTTGGAGTCCACCTAAATAGAGGAGCCAACCACTGTTTTTCCCACAATTAGTTGATTTGTTGCGCCTTTAATTTATCAGGCCATACTTTTTGGGTGTTGTGCTTTAATTTGATCTATACTGACTACTTTTTGTGTAGTGTTCCTATATAATTTGTGATTTATTTGTTTTTTAAATTGTTCATTGCATAGCCTCACCCCAGCCTCCCTCATGGTGCAGCATGGTCCTCCCATTGTTTGGTTTTCTTATTTGTTTAATTGATTGGTGACATTAATCAATTATTTAATTACATTATTGCTGTTAGTTTAATATGGTTTCATTTGAATTAATGTTTAAACTTTTGTTGCTCCTCAGTTGAATCAAAATTTATTTTATGCTCTGCATTAAAAACAAATCCTAAATATTTTGGTATAGCAGTCTCTGGTTTGAGTCTTTAACGGTCTGAAATAATCTACCTGATCAGTTATGGATGTCTGTACAATCTTTCATGGCAATGCTATATTTCTTGGGATATTTGAGTGACCAAAAATCCATTAAATGTGCATAATCAATGGCAACTATATTTGGAAATATTTGGTTTTATATCAGTACTGTAGCAAAGTAAAAAATGAGCTATTGGGATTTAATAAGCATTATAAGTATGGGTTAATAGGGGTCTGTGTAGCAGGGTTAATGGTCCCACTTGCTATTACTTGCCAGTTGTTGTCATTACCGCTAATTATGTGACTTAAATTATTTTATTTCTATCAATACTGTTTATTTTCATCTAATATTAGTTTTCCACTGGGACTGGTGCTCAGTTTTCAGTGAATGCCTCCTGTAAGGTCTCTGCAGAATGGCAGGGTGTTCATAAAGGTTACTCCCTGCAAACTTAAGTGGGGCATGTCGCTTATCATTGCCAGTCTGCGGTATGCTGTCCCCGTGTTTAGTCACATTTCTAATAAGCTCTCTTCAAATGCTGAAAACACTGCATTTTTGTTGAATTGTAAAATTTCTATTTTTACATGTCATAATATTAAAAAGGGACTTCTTTATATAATATCTTTTTGGGTTTTTTTGGGGTTTTTTTGGTGCCGATATTGTTTTGCAGTGACATCATTTGTTGGGCTCACCACATTGTGACTTGCTAGCTTAGATGTAGCCTCAGAAGAAAATATCCCATGTAACCTGCTCAATGACTGTTAGCTGAATGATTTCTTTCTTTCTGTCTTTTAGCAATTTATGGAGCATTTTACCACCACAGTTGTTGCAAGATCCAGTGTGCTTCTGTTGTTATCAGAATAAACAGCTGGTTGGAGCCAAAGAGAGACGTTCTTTGTCTTGTTAGTCACACAACGCAAGACAGACAATACAAAACCACTACACCTGCCATACCTACTTACATTGAAAAAAACCATTATCAGGAACTTAGACTTTGTGCCACAAAAGGCCCTCACTGGACTTTCTCCAGTATGTGAGAAAGTCTGCACATAGGATGTGAGGGAGTGGTGGTGCATTAGCCAAACACAGGACTTTCAACCTGGAGACCTTGGATTGTGTCCAATGTGAAACCAATATTTTCAACCATTATCATCTTCTAAACCTAACCATGTCGTTTTGGCACCTAAAACTAATTTAACTAAAAGTAAATCTTAACAAACTGGTAATGGCCATTGAATGGGCTGATAACAGTATTCTGAATCTACCAGTAGATGAAGCAGGCCCCTAGTCACTATCTATTAGCCATCTAACCGCAGATAACAGCCATTCAGTAGGCTGATAATATCCCTATCATTGAGTTATTTAGTTTAGTGTTAGAATTCCGCCATTTTATTGGTTTGAAGTAAAACAGTCTCTGTCTTTGCCCTTTTCTAAACAATCTTTGAGAGGCTTGGTGAGCTGTTGCTGTGCCAACCACACTGACTAAATCCCTCATATGGGTAGACTTTGGAAATGTATGACTTTGCTACTACCTACAGCAGAACCAGTAAGGCCTATCTAACAATTTAATGAAAGGATGAATAATAACACAAAGACTGCACACATTTTCTCTGAGATTGTGTGGTTTTAAAGAAAAGAACCTATGTCCTTAGAATAATTTGAAATTGCTAAAATCCATACAGTGTCTTAAATGGTAAATGTAATTAGACAAGATCAAACTTTGAATTTCTTAAACAAGTTGTTTGATGCTGTTTGCTGTTTGATTTAATTTTATATCAGTGCATGCATTTTGCCATGCCTACCCTCCCAGTACACCGTACTTTGCATCAAATTAGGGATGCAGAATGCAAATGAACACAAACACTGTAAAAATCAATGAACCATAAACAATAGCACCACATAATCTGCATGACAAATGCTCATGCCTCTGTCAAGGTACAGGTGGCTTAGCTCTCTGCTGCACACAGCCAGCAGTTTATGCCTTCTGAGATGTGACTTCACGGCATCTGCACTTTCCCTGGAAAATCTCTCAGCCTGTGATAATCTTGCTTCAAACTATTCTTTTTACGTGTGCGTGATGTCTACCTGGCATATCCTCAAATCCTTTACAACATTGGATTTTGTTTGTGCTACATTTTATCATAAATTTTATTTGTTTAATTTTATGCATTTGTTTAGCTGTGTTTTTTTTCTCAGTTATACTAACATTATATTCACCCCAGTAACTGCTGAGATCTTGGAATGTGGCGTCACTGCTAACAGGAGGTCCAATGGAGCAACCAGCACAAACAGTAAGACAATCATACGGGTCATAAACAACACCCCAAGTAAGCCAGATTTATATGGAAGAGTGAATGTAGGTGATTATTTTGTGTGCACTCACTTTCAGGTTCTTTCAATAAAGAAGTTTAAATAATCTGCCTGGAATGTTAGCTTGTTTACATATGGCTCATATGCACCTTTTACATTAACTGTGCCCAACCTGACCATTCTGAGACACATTCCAACTTGTCAGTTTACAGGGCCAGAAAATTTGACATTTGGACCACCAGACATGCCAGTTTGTCTTGGCATGATCAAATGATAGCGTAACAACTAGTGTAATCATAACCAGCTGCTTCAAGGGCTGTGCACCTTTTTTTTTGTGGTCGTAGCTGTTTTAGTTCAATCATTTAATGTTGGAGATCACTGTCTGATATGCATCCAAGATGTAAACAAGAAGAAAAAATCTGCCCTGCCAAAACCTGTTACATTTGGGATGAGATATGATCTATCAGACTTAAGGATTCTGTTTGACGGTGTAATCCTGCACTCCCTCAAGACTTAAGCAACCACAGCTTTTGCACGATTCAGAGCTATTAAATGAGCCGAGTCATACTTTTTTTAGCTCTTTCAGCATATTTGTGAAGCATAATTTGCAAAATACAACATGCTTTGGTTGTATTATATTGTAGTACATAAAGAAATAAAATCTCTTTACTGTTCCATAGTGGATTTCTGAGGACGCTGATCAGGCTTGCATGCAAAAAGTAATAATACAGAGTATTAAGTCTGTAGAAGAGTACTGATGTGATGCCCTTACACTAAATGTGTGTTACTGGCATACTGACAGCTGATAGAGGACTGTACAGGATGAATAGTTTGAGTAACCAAAACTATTAGGACACTTTCTAATAAGACATCCTTTATAATGGGTTTGTGAGTTGTAATGATGATGATAATTAGTAATTAATAATAATTAGCACCCCACAAATGATGTTACATCTTTAACATACAGTTTCATAGTTAACATAATGTTACAGAGGTTAGGTTTAGGCAAGTAAAGTTGTAGTGGTTAGGTTTAGGAAAGGAAACATGGTGAGGACGTACCTTAAAATGACTCGAAGTTCACTAAATGTCATCTTGGCTCCAAACATGCGTGTCCAGGTTAAAGTCCTGGTGGACAGTCCTCACTGGGGGACTATCAGACATTCAAAATGTGAGGAGTGGAGAACAGATCAGCCAGCAACAGCAGTGCTTGCAATTTTTTTTCTAATGCTGTATGACAGAGCGCTGACTGGCTGTAAACTCCACATAGTCAGCACCATAACCTGAACACAAACCTGCCACTGGTGCGAGTTGTAAGCTGTAACGCTGCAGCAAATAAGCCGCCCATGGGTGTCTGTCTGCCTGTGGAAAGGGGAAGTGTTGAATGGATTTGTGGAGTCTGTTGGTTGCAGTTAGCAGCTAGCTGCACTCGTTAGCCGATGAATGGCAGCAGAGCAAGCAGCCACAGGCAACTGGTCTTCACATCTGTTTCCCACAAGACTCCACTCAGATCTTGACTGTTTTGAGAAGGTTTGTGAGTATAGCTGTGCTGTAAATAAACAGTCTGAACTCACTTCTCTGTCAAAGCTGAAAGTCCAGTTTTAATCATAGACTTTGTGAGAGGACATACATTTACATGATAAAGACTAAGAAAGAATTCAGGATGAAATAGTTTGATTCTGTTTCTTAACATTGAGATCGACAAGTCAGTGTTTACCATGAACCTGGGTACCAATTCTAGTTGTCTCAAATTATTTGTGGTGTCAAAGGTTTTGAGTCCCCCAATAGTGATTTGACCCAATCAAATGATGATCAATAAGTTTGTGCTCGTAAATCATCCTTTAAGCTGTCAAAAACTCAGCTGGAAAAATGCAAGTTTGTAAGTGTGTAGAAATTATTTGTAGCTGTAGAAAAAATAATTATGATGACATGAAATTTACAATACAACCTGTCACCTTGATCCCAACTTCTGATACCCCTATAAGCCTCATTGAATAAGTTTAAACTGTAAAAAAAAAAATACATATATATATACATATATATATATATATATATATATATATATACAGTACAGGCCAAAAGTTTGGACACACCTTCTCATTCAATGCGTTTTCTTTATTTTCATGACTATTTACATTGTAGATTCTCACTGAAGGCATCAAAACTATGAATGAACACATGTGGAGTTATGTACTTAACAAAAAAAGGTGAAATAACTGAAAACATGTTTTATATTCTAGTTTCTTCAAAATAGCCACCCTTTGCTCTGATTACTGCTTTGCACACTCTTGGCATTCTCTCCATGAGCTTCAAGAGGTAGTCACCTGAAATGGTTTTCCAACAGTCTTGAAGGAGTTCCCAGAGATGTTTAGCACTTGTTGGCCCCTTTGCCTTCACTCTGCGGTCCAGCTCACCCCAAACCATCTCGACTGGGTTCAGGTCCGGTGACTGTGGAGGCCAGGTCATCTGCCGCAGCACTCCATCACTCTCCTTCTTGGTCAAATAGCCCTTACACAGCCTGGAGGTGTGTTTGGGGTCATTGTCCTGTTGAAAAATAAATGATTGTCCAACTAAACGCAAACCGGATGGGATGGCATGTCGCTGCAGGATGCTGTGGTAGCCATGCTGGTTCAGTGTGCCTTCAATTTTGAATAAATCCCCAACAGTGTCACCAGCAAAACACCCCCACACCATCACACCTCCTCCTCCATGCTTCACAGTGGGAACCAGGCATGTGGAATCCATCCGTTCACCTTTTCTGCGTCTCACAAAGACACGGCGGTTGGAACCAAAGATCTCAAATTTGGACTCATCAGACCAAAGCACAGATTTCCACTGGTCTAATGTCCATTCCTTGTGTTTCTTGGCCCAAACAAATCTCTTCTGCTTGTTGCCTCTCCTTAGCAGTGGTTTCCTAGCAGCTATTTGACCATGAAGGCCTGATTCGCGAAGTCTCCTCTTAACAGTTGTTCTAGAGATGGGTCTGCTGCTAGAACTCTGTGTGGCATTCATCTGGTCTCTGATCTGAGCTGCTGTTAACTTGCGATTTCTGAGGCTGGTGACTCAGATGAACTTATCCTCAGAAGCAGAGGTGACTCTTGGTCTTCCTTTCCTGGGTCGGTCCTCATGTGTGCCAGTTTCGTTGTAGCGCTTGATGGTTTTTGCGACTCCACTTGGGGACACATTTAAAGTTTTTGCAATTTTCCGGACTGACTGACCTTCATTTCTTAAAGTAATGATGGCCACTGGTTTTTCTTTAGTTAGCTGATTGGTTCTTGCCATAATATGAATTTTAACAGTTGTCCAATAGGGCTGTCGGCTGTGTATTAACCTGACTTCTGCACAACACAACTGATGGTCCCAACCCCATTGATAAAGCAAGAAATTCCACTAATTAACCCTGATAAGGCACACCTGTGAAGTGGAAACCATTTCAGGTGACTACCTCTTGAAGCTCATGGAGAGAATGCCAAGAGTGTGCAAAGCAGTAATCAGAGCAAAGGGTGGCTATTTTGAAGAAACTAGAATATAAAACATGTTTTCAGTTATTTCACCTTTTTTTGTTAAGTACATAACTCCACATGTGTTCATTCATTGTTTTGATGCCTTCAGTGAGAATCTACAATGTAAATAGTCATGAAAATAAAGAAAACGCATTGAATGAGAAGGTGTGTCCAAACTTTTGGCCTGTACTGTATATATATAATGTATATATCATCTTGACTAAAAGTAATGACAAACAGTTGACTAAAATGTCAGGAATTTTCATCAACTAAAACGTTTAAAGTTGTCATGGGCTAAAACTAGACTAAAACTGTGAACGACACAAATGACTAAAATGTGACTGAAACTCCAAAGCATTTTTATCTAAAGACTAAGTCTAGATCTAAAATAGCTGCAAAAATTAACACTGCATTAATAACAGTAACTTTGGGGTTGCCAGGTCGTAGAAAATCCTCTTCCAGCATGACCCTTAACTTGTCTTTTTATGTCTTCAATTCATGTGCAACACTCCTCCGGTGAATCATTGGCCTCTAATTCTAATTTCCTAACAACTTTTCATTTAAAGCTGCCGATGTGTATTATTATAGGAACCCTATTATTTTATCAGGATTGTTTATTAATAGCACAAGACAAGTGATTAAAAGGAAGACACATGAGACATGACAAGGCAAGAGAGAGAAACAACAACAACAACAAAAAGGACAGAAACACAGATAAGCTTAAGTAATTAACAGGAGCTACCTGAGTAACATTGAAAAGATGGATTTAGATTTTCTTATAGCAATACACTTGTGAGTAGGTGCATGTGTGTGTATGGGAGTTGTGTGTTTAGGGATATAAAGGGGAGAGAGAGACAGCGAAAAGAAGGCAACAAAAAATAGGGTATTAACAATGATAATAATTATAATAAATATAGCGGCAAGCGACAACTCCAGGGGGTTCAGGCCAGCATGGACCATTAAAACTTGAAAGCTGGGTAGGATCAAGACCTTTGACAGTGTGGGATACCTGCATTAAAGATAAACAACAGGCTTTATAACAATAAGACAGATGCTCAAATCTCTATGCTTTTCTTTGGATGTACTGTCCTTTCCTATTGGTCAGCTGCAGAAACATTTCGGGGACATGCTCTGATGGCTTAGTTAAAAAAAAGTCCACACAGTTTGGTAATGTTTAAATAACCCCTCGTTGATTTATGGTCACATTTTGTGAAAGGTCATTGCACTTGTTTGTAAGTGATGGCACCTCCTATTGACCAATTTCAAAACTGTTTAACACACATGGTTCATCATTATTATTTAAGATACCCTGCACACTTTGTGATGATTGGACAATCAATTTATAGTCTGATTTGTGTTATCCCATGCCCCCTAGTGGTCAATTTAAATGAGAACTTGCAGGATGTGTCCCTGGTACGTCTTGAGACACTGTTTGCAAGGTTTGTGATGATTTGCCCAAAGGTTGTGGACTTATGTACTGAACCATGCCCCCTCTAAAGTTTATAAGTCAATATCTTCAAAATGCAATGAGATATCAATTACAGTTAAAGCGCTGGTGATAAAAATCTAATAAAAAACCTCACATCATTCTGTTGATGTCAAAAATTGTCAAATATTTTGGTGACATTTGGATATACAATGAAATACAAAACGTTGTGCATACAGTTCAAAATACAACAAGATATTAAATTTCACTGTGAGCTAACCGTTAAACTGATCTGAACACCATTTGAAACATGTGATGTCTACTACCCAAAGAATGTTTGTGTGAATTTTGGTTGTTTTGAATGAAGATTTGGAGATATATAGATGTTCATTAATTTTGCATATTCTTAGAAATATAGTGACAAATTTCAGAACTGACTAGGTTGCAGTTCAGTGGATATGCTGAAAAAAATTAAGCTCTGTAGCATGTAGTGATGATTTTTTATGATTTTTTGAGGTTTCCAAATTTTGAGCATCAACTGAGACATGACCCTAGATGGTGAAAATCAAATTCTGCACAAATTTCTATTGCTTTATTATGAGAAACTTTCAGGGTTTGATTCAGTTATTTATGTGGACATTTTCTACAAGTTTTGTGACTATTGGTTCAACTCTTATGGCGTTAGGTCTATTTATGTGCTGAGCTACACCCTCTCTAAAGTTCACTGGTCAGTATCTTTAAAACACAATGGGATATCAACAAGCTTTTAATGACTTTTGTTTAGCTTAGTCCAACAATAATCCACAGAAAGTTTGTTATGAATTGGACCTATGGTGTAGGAGAAAATGTCAAAAATGTGTTTTTCAAAAAGTTCCAAATGGTGATATTTTACCCATCATGGTTCTTTTTCATAGAGCATATTGAGCAGCACTTGTGTGTCAAATTTGATCTGGCCAACTGGTGTCATGTTTCTTGAGTGGCCTTTGCACACAACTTGCACACAAAATTTCATGTGTCTAGGATATAACATATTACAGGAATTTTTGAAAACATTTCCACAGGTGTGGTTTTTAGAGCCACTTCAATGTCACTGTGGATTATGAGGAGGATGGCGAGAGAGAATAAAGGATAAAAAAAGAATGGTATACACCAAGCTAAAGAATGAGCCGCTGCGTAGCTACAGACTCTCTTCAGCCGCTAATCCAGAAGCACAGTAATATACATGACACCCTGGCTGAAGCACTGCACAAACCCCCCGAACCAGGGCATCAGGGCCACTGTGCGGCTATAGCCTCTCATTCAGCAGCTAATGTTATCACAAAGCACACATCCACAGCAGTGAGCAGTGTAGCTGGTTTAGCTTGAAAGACTGAAAGGTACATTAGTGATGGCCGTTTAGCTTGTGTTTATATGACTGACATTTAACAGATGTTTATTCATGTATTTATTAGACTGAAAGAGCTCAGAGGGATGTAGCAAACTCAGCACTGACACACAGTGAGTGAAAGAAACCACGCTGATATATGCGCTTTAATGACAGAAGTAATGTAGTTTTTATATAGTAGTACACAGAAATGCTGAAAACAGTTGAACGGTCTCAAATTCAACAGGTATTTTCTAACATGTATAATGTGTTTAGAAAGAAATCACAGATTCTGCTTTACCCAGACTTTAACAAGCCTATTTCAGTCAGGATATAATTGCTGCTTCGTACACACACACACACATACACACACACACACACACACACACACACACACACACACAAAAAAATCTGTTAGTTTTTATTAATTTAATATTTCAGAAGTCAAGTAGATTTCTTTTGCATTCCTACTTTTTTGCTATATCAATAATGTACCAAACCGTGACACTACTTTATTGTACCAAACCAAACCATGTATTTTGTGTACCATTACACCCACTAGCACCTAATGTGTGTTTTGGTGGAAGTTCAACATAGGAGAGGATTGCTGCAACCAAAGATTGCAAAGAGCTTCTGAGTTACCGCAAACCAGAGGTGCTGTACATGTGGACAGAGCCATGAATGATTAAGGTAGTCGTCTGTGTTGGCCAAAGTGCAGTGCGAACATTTATCTGCTCTGTGCATTTTGTATTGAATAATGAGTGCTCTCTGGAAGATTTTCTACTCAGATGTAGATTTGTGTTCTTTGTCATTTCAAATGTATTTTCGCAGGCCTGTGTCCAGAGGTTGGTGTCTGAGGGGGAAGATAAGTGTCTTTCCCATATCAGGTTGACAGGAGTATGTTGTCATCTGTATTGGAAATAAATGGCTGCAAGTTAGAAAGAATTTTTGTATTTGTGATACTTTGTGAAGTGTTCTTCTAGTGGGTGTGGCTGCACTAGCATGAATATACTTGAATAAAAATTAGGCTTCAGATAATACATCAATTTTGAGTCATTCATTTGATCTAGCTCCTACAGACAGCGCATCAGATAGTGAATTACAGCACTCGAGGATTATGGCACCCGACACACCAACACAATCCTGTTAAAACAATACTCACAACTTGGATTCATTTTCATGAAAAAAAACTTTTAATTCTTTTGATCTGAGGACCCTTACGGACTAAAGGAATCAATCAATCAGTTCAATCAATTTTATTTATAAAGCCCAATATCACAAATCACAATTTGCCTCACAGGGCTTTACAGCATACGATATGTTTATTTGTCATATTTGAAGTTTTACGGTTATAACTATTTTTCAGTGACTTGCCAACGTATCCTCATACACCGGTTCTTACAATATTCTACACAAATGTGCACGCACAATGGCTCATAATATCCTACAGATTTCCGCCCCATATATGAACAGAGGTTAGGTTAAGGCAAGAAAGTTACTGTGGAACATGGTGACGATGTACCATAAAATAACTCAAAGTTCTCTCATAGTTCACACATTCCGAACACCAGTCTCCTGGGGAAAGTCCTGTGTTTTGAAACCGACCCACCCCCCAGCCTGCCACCTTAAGGGACTGCTTCCTTCTTTAGGACCATCAGCGCAATTGTCACATGATCGGAGCCTTACACAAATATACAAATTACCAGTATTGGGGGTCAGTGCACCACCAGAAAAAATATAATCCGAAGGTTGTTGTGTTTTGTCATGTCATTATACACTACAAGAAGGGTGCTGCCGGGGATCGGCACATCTGGGTCATGCTATAGCCTACTGTGCATTATCATGTAAAGTGTGTTTCCATTAATATACCTGCAAAGTCTACAGTGTCTCTTGTTCTGCTTTTGCGTCCTAGGGCTGTCTGAAAGCAGAGGGTATGAGTAGCTGGCCTCCGGTTTGTTTTTTCCTCGTTCCAATCAACAACACATCTGGGTGATGTTGGTATATGTTGGGTGTGTTCCATTCACATCCCCTACAACTACAGAACAAAGCTGGCACACCGTCCCGTTCTTATGCATATCTCTCTCTTCAGTGCTGCAGTAGCTGACAGTCACATTGGGAATTGGCAGGTGAGTCCTCCAGCTCCACTGCATCAATTTGCACTCGTCATAGTGACTGACTCGTACGCCATTCGATTTGTTGTGTTAACCTCAATATTTGTTTAAATACTAATAAATATATAAAGTAACACAAAAGTAGTGTAATTAATAGCTATTAAGGTATTACATTTTGAGAGAAACTTGCCCAACATTGTGAATTACTTTTTGTAGGAAAACATGATTTTCAGTGCAAACTAAAAAAAAATTTTAAAAAATCTTTATAAAAGGTGATTTATCAGAAAGCAGTACTGATATGAGTTCTAGAAGTAAAGTTTTAGAATCAGATGAATAACATAATCAGTGATAAATCCACATAGCAAACATCAGAGCTTGATGTTGCTAAAGAAAAAGGTAATGAGCCGACTAGGGGAGAAAAGGCAGACAATGCATACACTGAGATTCATGCCAGCCCTGATAGTGTAAATACACACAGCTCTTTAGTCCTTCCACACAGGGACAATGAGATTAAAATCATGTATCACTGAATGTGTTTGACAGTGGGCAATGGACCACAAACAGCTGTTTTGGGCAAAGAAGGCTTGCTCTGCACAAAATACCCCATTGTAACAGCTTGTGCTTGGAGATGCAAATTCCCACCCACATACCATACACTCATGTACTCCCATATCAGCACATGTTCGTACCCATACAACACTGCCGAGTTGAAATCTGCCTTAATATTTGCAAGGGCAGGTGTGTTCTGATGAGGCTCCAGTGTTGTCTTGAGAAAGCCCTCGTAGATGCCAAGCAAGGATTTATTGCTGCATATGTTTCCTTAAACGGATGGAGCTCTCTGCGCTTTCATCGGTGAGAAGTGAAACGAGAAGAGAAAAGCAGAAAGACCCGCAGAGAGGCTGAATAAATTAGTCTCTGCTTCTAAATGAACAGGAGAGGCGAGGAGGAAGGAAACATGATTTAGTGTCTTCTCCCCTCACCTCTTCGGGGTGGAGAAGCCGGTCGGAGCTATTACGCTCTCTATCATGCTGGGTCCCTTTGGACAATGCAGGATGAGCCGCACAGAGCTCCACTGCTCCTCTAACTGATCATCAAGGTGTCGCATTAGAGCTGCTCATGTATCACAACTGGATAGCAACGATACAATCAGTTATCATTATTGTATTACAAGCTTCAATGATCCTCTTCAATTATACTCAGCCAGGTAGGGAGCAGGAGCTACACATACAGCCGTGGTTGAGCTATTTGTTTACACGCCACTGTAAATTAAACCTAACTCCTATATAATCACATAATCATGTCATGGAATCTGGATCATTTGTAAAAGAGGTTTTGTAGTGGTGGAATGTGTTTCTCAATTGTTTCCAGCTATCAAAATACAGAGACTTGCTGTTGCCACATGGTTTTCTTGTTGTCAAGCTCAACAGTGCCTATGCTGTGCAAATAACATGTCAAAATATGTTTGTTCTTATTCCCAGCACGTCAAATACAGCAGCTTGGTCAATGGCCATTGGCGCTGGTACCAGGCTTTCAACTAACTCCAATGTAAACCCATCCATGGCAATGATGTAGTATAAAGAGCAAAAGTAGGGGTAGGAAGGAAGGGGTGGTGGATGGGTCAAACAAACACAGGGCTTCCACCAAGGAGTTTTTTTTAGTTAATTTATTAGGTGCTTTTGCCTCTATTGATAATGCATCTGAGGATGGACAAGAAAGGTGTGTGTATACCAGGTGAGCCAGAGGTCACCCCAAATGAGTTTTTTTAAAACTACTTATTTAACATCACATAGGTGTTAACTTGCTTAAGTTACATAACAGACATAATTATTTTAAACTAAACCACAATCTTTTTTTCTAAATTTAAACAAATAGTTTTGTTGTCTAAACCTACAGTAGCTTTGGTGATTTCCTGTGTGTAGCAAGCATAATTGGACATGCCTTCTCTGACCGTCCAAAACTAACACTAGAGGAGTACCTAAAGCACAGGATAGTAATTATAATAGATATATCCCCTCAATAGCCAAAAACTTTGGGAAAAAAACAAAAACAATTTGAAATAATTATTCACAAATTGCCATTATTATTACTACTGGTTTTGGTATTACATTCTGCTTGTGGTTTGCCCGCTTTTTGTGAAAATGGGCAGATTTGCAAGTGCTAATGAATCAACCATCACTTATGTTAGCTATCATAGCTAAGTTATCTGGAGTTCACAACAATCTGCAAAAGAATTCCAATGGCCTTGTACACTTACTGAGCAATGGCAAATACAAGTCTTGAGTCCTGAACAATGGTGCTCATTTCTGTATTCAACTAATGTTAAAGGGGAACACTACAGTCCCGGTGTCAAGAGGGGGCGTGAAGGGGCGTCGCCCTCTCAGTCAAAACGTAGTATTTTCATTTTTTAAAAATTATTATTTATTTATTTTTTCATTTTTTTATTGTTTTCAGTCTATGACAACCCAGAACTCGGAAAAAAATCCACTGAAAAAAACAAAAAATGAACAGTGGTGCAAATCCAAATTCCGAGTTTCCAGTTGTCCTTGAACCCATCACACAGCTTACGTTACGTCGTCAGTGCGTCATCCCGCTGCAAGGAGAAAAACAAACAAATGAGGAAGAACACATTTTCAAGCGCAAGCTAGCAGATATATTTTCATACAGGATGGACATTCGCAAATGGCTAAAAAGCCAGAAACTACACCGTCGGCATCCCTGCAGCCTGGCAGCAGGAGCACCGGAGAAGCCGAGGAGCACCTGCCGAGGCCAAGTACGTCGAAGGAACAGCGGGAACTTCAGCCGCTCAGCGAGGAGAGTGAACCGCCTGTGCCGCCGCCCATAGCCTCTGAGCCGGGTTCACCGGGAGCGGAGAGCCCATCATCGCACTCGCAGCAGCAGTGTGGTTTACCAGAGGACCTCGGAGTTGACAAGCCAGTTCAAGTTCATCTCAAGCAGTTTCCAAAGAAACAACAGCATAATAATGACTGTAAACGGTCGTTTTCGGCTAATTGGTACAACGAGAGAGACTGGCTTGAATGTTCGCAGCACGCAGATGCCGCCTTTTGTTTTCCCTGCAGGAAATTTGGAGGGAGTGACTCCATTTTCACAAGAACTGGATATACTAATTGGAAGCAAGCTAATGATAAGGCAAAGGGATTTAGCAGGCATAGTAACAGTAAAGAGCATGCTGTTAAGGGGGTTCCACTTGTCAGGAAAGAGGAGACTGCAACTCTATGAAGAGGTGGTTATTTTATCATTTGTATTGTTGTTAATGTTTGTGTTTGTTAGCAATGTGGTTATTGATCATATGTTGTTGGACACGTTAGATCACCATCTGATCTGTGGAGTCTGATTTTATGTTGCTCTGGGTTACCTGCCTTGTTTCTTGCTTCTGATTGGCTAGTGCGGTTATTCAGGATTTCATCTGTTTCTTAATGGTCGGGTTACAATGAACGTTGTGTTAGTAAAGCAGATATATTTACTTCGTGATATTTACTTAGTGACAGTGTGTTATTGTAACTTGTTTCTTATCACGGTAAAACTTATGAATTGGTGTATCTATGTGGCTTAGATAAGACAGTTGGGCTGCATATGTTTTCTAATACTATGCATCACGTCATCGTCCCCCCTCGGTTTTCAGCCGCCCCCCCTTCTGTACTGAGCTGTAACTCTCTCTCCAAGCCAGCAACCAGAGAAGGAAGTCTCAAACTTGTGATGTCATCAAGTAAAAAGTCTGGAGCCGCTCCATAATAAATGGGAGCCTGATTTTGTGCATCCATATTTATTTTGGGTTTTTTTATATCCAAAATGACTTTCATTCAATTATAGTGTGAGACAGGAGATGTACCCATAGACTCAGAGCATTCCCCTGGGTGCTCTCAGTGTCATCTAGAACAACCCGGTCTCACTCAAGTCGTCAAATACTGGCGCCTGGACAGTGACCTCAGTTAGACTGCAACAAATAAAAGTCATTTTTTAATGTTGGCATGATACGCAGTCAGTTGTTGTTATTCTGTAACACCACCTGGCGGCGTCAGGGAGAAATGCGTCCAGACACCCACATAAGGGGGCAAAAAGTCTGAGTAGGGTGGGTGGAAGTGGTGGTGGACGGATCCAAAAACACTTTCACCCAGGAGGCCGATGTTCGCTTCCTATGTGATTGTAAAACCAAACCCAACCATGCATGTGTTGGTTAAAGGTAACCATGTGCGTTTGTTCTTAAAGGCAGGGCCGGCCCTAGCCATTTTGGTGCCCTAGGCAAGATTGAGATTTGGTGCCCCCCTGAACCACATTACCCCACCGGTACTAAGGACACAAACATCAGGGACCACAATGGTTTCAAGACAAACAGTGTTGCTGGGGTCGATGTAAATCATAAAATGTCACAGAACTCACCAATAGTAGTAAAACAGCATTTTTTATTTAGCCTAATTGCTAATAGGCTATTAACCAATTTGCAACCCAGTAATCCAGTGTGGACCTAATTCATTGATATATTTCAATATCAATCGAGCTTACTACAATGTGCTACGATGCCAAGTCACACTCACATCTCTGGTGCAAGCCAGTGCAGAAATCTGTTTTTGTGGATAAGTTCGTGTTAGCCATTATCACTGATATTTGTCAGCGAAATTTCAGCACAAGAAGGAGCAGTTATCCAGATAGCTAGCTACTGGCTTGCCATTCAGTCTCATATCCTTCAATCTGTAACATTATCTGAGTCCAACAGCTATCGTAGCATTATTATGTAGCATTAGTTTTATTGCTACTTAGCTAGCTGCAACAAACGAAACATCTAACGACGTTACACACAGAACGGCATTTTAAAGATAACATAAGACAGACGACATACCTCTATATTGGACTTTCTTTTCCTCCTCCTCCCGCACCTGAAGGCTTGGACCTTTTAATTATTATTAAATGCAGGTAAAACGTAAATATCTGCCTATCTTGACCAGATTTTGACACAGACCCCACTCTCAGTGCGCACAGTACAGGTGCAGGGGCAGCGCAGATGAAAAATTTTGAGGAACAGGGGTGCAAAGTGTATTTCTTTCTTTCTTGCTTACTCTCTTTCCATCTTTTTTTCTGTATTTGTTCATTTGTTACCGCCGGAAAAAATAGGATGGGCGCCCACTGGCGAATTTTTATTGTTATTATTTTTTATTTTATTTTATTTTCATTTTTTTCCCAGCACCCACCAGACAATGTGGTGCCCTAGGCGACCGCCTATATTGCCTATGCCTTAAGCCGGCCCTGCTTAAAGGGAAAAAATTTGCACCTTTGTACCAAGGTAGTGCATTTATTTAGTAAGGGACAGAATGCAATCTGTGCATTTCCTGTTAAAACAGAAGTGTATTTTGAAAACAGGCAATGCATGTAACAAGCTGAAGTTGAAATGACGTCTCAGAACATCGACAACCAACGCACCAAGGGTACCTTGCATCTTCAAATCTCGACGTGGAAAGTCCATGGCTAAACGTGGAAATGTTTGGAGTGAGAATGTGTTGTCTAAAACATCTTTAACCATTCGTTGTCTGTGTAGATGCTCCAGAATTTATACTTGATGACATCACATATTTGTGTTCTTACACCATCTGAAAAACGTATGAATTTTGAAAAGGGGCATAGTTACCCTTTAAAGTCTTTATTGCATTATGTTTGTCAGATAGCTCCGGTGACGTCTGAGTAAAGTGTTTGGCATTTATGTCGCCCTGCATGTGTATACAGTATTAGCTGGGGGGGTAGACAACCAGATTTGGTCCCCCTCCCAATGTTGAATCCATGGCTACATCTTTGCTAGAGCTTCATAGTTTGAAGCGTGGGGCCACTGACCAAGCTGCCATATTTGACAAGTTGGAAGTAAGAATGTGTGTAACATGCAAATAGGTAAACCTTTTATACATCTTTTTTTCTGTTTATCAGTGATTTCTTAAATTTATGATCTAAACATTCACTTCTGACTATCTGCTAAGCATGTGTAGCATTCTGTTATTTCATGTCATGATTATTCTATAAATCAGTTATGTGTGCAGCAAAATCATCTTCAATAGGGGATGGTGAGCTGACACTAAAGAATGAAAAATAGAGTTTGTTTGCAGCAGACGCAGTGTGAAGTGTAAGAAGGAGGACAATAGCATGCATCAGCTTTGATGGTGGTGAAACCCCTCCTGGCAGCCATGACACAGAATTTGAAATTCTTCAATTGCTTATGACTACTGTGACATGGTGATGTGAGAGAGGAAGGGATTCTTTTAGGGTTTTGAGGGGGTGGATGCAGTCCACCCTCTCCCTATATGCACAGAACAATGCCTTTGTACATCAAAGACTGAAAATATGTGTTGCTGATGACAGAGATGACTTTGACGTCGTCGGTGGCCAAGAATAAATAGACAGATGCTGTATACATGTATACATTATACAGGATGACGGGTGTGAACATAGGGTTTGATGACAATAGAAGAAAATATAGAATACCATACAAGTTAAGTGCTGAGATCAGGAAGCACAGTAAAATCACAAATGCAAAATGTGTTGTTGTTTGTTTTTTTTCTGTGAGCAAACATATACTTCAGCAAATGTAAGAGTAGAGTTTCCAAAAATCAATAACCAAATTACTAAGCTCTAGAAAAGCTCTTGTAAATTATTTATAAATTGAGTAAGATGCAAGATGTAATTAAGTGTAATTATAAATTAATTACAGATCAGGTCTGAGCAGCTCAGAGATATTTGTGAGGTTGCTGAGGTTTGAGGTAAAGGACAATTGCTCTCCCCCATGGTCTGCCCTCCAGATGTAAGATAGCATGTCAGCCGTCTCTTAGCCCATCCCTCACAGTTGATAAAGAGATCAGTCAGAGCCCCAGCTTAAATCAGGGTCCAGGAATTCCCTTATGGCACACAGCTGCCTCGGAATACAACAGAAGCAGGGAGGGACCTAAAGACTGTTTATATCTTTTGGTGCTTTATAGAACCCTAATGCACAAGCACAAAGCTTGAAAGGGGTGGGCCAGTGATTTAGAATTAGCATCCGTTATTTTGTCTTTTACTTCCTGTCTGCATCAAAAGTGGAACTGTGTTATGTTGTGTAGCCTGATATCTGCTGCTTGGGACCTCAGGGTTTATAACATGTACAGTGAGAAGGACTAACAGAGCTGAACAAAATCAAAGCCTTTCCTTTACAGCAGTCTGACAAATGTCTATTTAAGTAGCAGGTCAGTTTTTTCACACTGCCCCTAGCGAATGTGTCAGGATTTGGGTTTTATTGTGGTTATAATGATACGATATAACAAAAGTCTGTGTGGCCTATCCCAACATATGCCTTTACAAAATGTCCTCATCCAAAACACTGAGTCACAGTGGAGACTCATTTTGTTAGTTCAGTTTTCATGACATTGGTGTTATTGTTAACATCTACAATTACATTATTAATAAAATGTTGCATATTAGGGTTACATTGTTGGTTGAAAAGTTATTTATAACATATGGTAAATCGGCTTCCAGACAAACAAATCAAAAATCAGCTGCTTTATGCTGTCTTCACACCAAATGCAAATTTTCTTGTCATGTTACTCATGCGAGTTTAAGCGCTAGTCTTTTTTGTGTTGACTCGCTTCATACGTGCGAATAACTCGCATCGTACCACGTGAAATCACTTAATCGATGAATGAACTCCCACCAGTACGTCCTCAGTGTCATAAATCCCTGGAGAATCTCTGTGCTGATTGGCGACCACGGCACGCATAATTTTCTCCACTCTTGTGAATAAGTGTATAATGCAAAATTGCACTACTTGCTTAATTTGCGTCATTCATATTGCGTCCATTGTGCCGCCCAGTGGGAATTCACATCTAACTGCATCTTTATATTGACTTTACATGAAATTCATTTGCACTAAGTGTTTTTTGCGCACCTGGTGTGAACACAGCATCAGTGATTGTTGGTGGTAACTGCAAGTCATGTTAATAACTAAAAGTCTGGTGTGAAGGATTTAGTGGCATCTAGTGGTAAAGTTGCACATTGCAACCAACTGAAACTTCTCCCATGTACCAAGCATGTAGGAGAACTACGGTGGCTGATGTGAAAATGCAAAAACACAAAAGGCCCTGTCTAGAGCCAGGATTTGGTCTGTCTGTTCTGGGCTACTGTAGAAACAACACAGCTAACTCTGTAGAAGAGGACCACTTTGTATGTAGACATGAATAGCTCTTTCTTAGGCAGGGGTAGGCAACCTATGGCTCTGGAGCTACATGTGGTTTTTTATCCCCTCTACAGTGGCTTCCTTACACCTTTCATCGTCTTCAGGTTGTATGGAACTCAGCTGCAAAGCTTTTAAACAAAACCAAGAAGCATGACCATATCACACCAGTTTTAGCTGCTTTACATTGGCTCCCCGTTTGTTTTAGGGTCGATTTTAAAATCATATTAATTACTTTTAAGACTCTTCATGGCCTGGCTCTAGACTACATTTCAGACCTGTTAGTCCCGTATGAACCTTTACGTAGTTTGAGATCCTTGAGCAGAGGTCTTCTGCTTGTCCCAGAGTCCAGGCTGAGGACCAAAGGGGACAAAGCTTTTGCAATCAGGGCCCTGAGGCTCTGGAATAAGGCTGTCTGAGTCACTGGCTTCATTATGTCTCTCCTAAAAACATACGTTTATTGTAAAGCATATCCTGACTTTATCTGAGCTGTCTGTCCATTTTATTGCTATCTTCCAGATTTTGATGACCATTTATTATCTTGATTTTAACTTTGGCCTTATTTTATCTTTTACTAGATGACATTTTATGACAAGTTCTTTGTTTTATTCTTCTTGTGTTTTAATTGTGTTTAGTTTAGTTGTACAGCACTTTGTAACTTTGTTTTGAATGGTGCTATATAAATAAAGTTTATTATTATTATTATTATTACTATAATTATTATTCCTGTAGGCTTGTCCAGAAAAAAAAAGGAAATAAATATTTATTTAACACTTTAATTTCCATACATCATTGTTTTCGGCCTAAAGTGATTTTACATTCTCCAATTATAAACATTTATAGCCTATACACTGATTTAAAAAAATGTCATCAACTAAAATGTGCATCATGTCTATGACCTGGCACCTTTTCCATTAAATTTTGCCAAGCCTCAATAGCGGTGACTCGTCTTGGGTCTAAACTAACTAGTCTGACTATGGATCCAAATCCAAAAAAACAAAAACAGAGAATTTAACAGTGTGTGGAAGGATTTCTTTAGTAGCAAATACTCACAAATAGCCCACTGCAGAGAAGCCACCTTGTGGTAAAATATTAATGAATGCTTATTTAGAGCATTTAGATAACTTCATTATAAGGCTGAATATACTTCGTCGCTCCATACAGATTTTTTTTTTTATTGGCCAAAAATGGCTCTTTTTATAATAAAGGATGTGGACCCCTGGCTTAGTCCAAACATACAAGGGTATTTCTGAAAAAAGGGTTTTTCCCTCTTTAGTTCTCAATAAAGCACAAAAGTATGCAAAACCAACAGTCAGCGACGTAACCCGAACCATTAAACAAATTTGGCCAGGAACACAAAGAAGATGTTGGCCAATCAGAAGCCTGAAAAAGTGATTACTTGAAGGCTACCTTGAGCAGTGACCTCCAGTGCATTCTGACACCTCTGTTCTTCAATGTAGTGGAAGAGTAAATGTACTTTTATGTGTACAAATGTACAAAGTCCTGTTAGCAAGGTTAGAGTCAGCACTGTTTGGCCATGTCTGCTATTGCATGAAGTGTAGCCTCATTTGTGATGACTCACAGAGGAAATAATGGTGCACACTCTGATGTTACAAGCTGAAAACAAGTTGTTTTCCCTCACCAACATGTCAGCAATAAGGTTTCCGAAAATCACCCAGGAAGAAGTTTTACAAAAAGTCTATTTTAAAGGAACACTTACCTTTCTGAAAATGTTACACTTTTCTTTGTTTAGGTTAAAATGCGATTAATAAGCTGATAGCACACTAAAATGTAAGTGAATTCCACCAGAGATGAAAACTCATAATTACACCATTCTTATATGGTTCTAAGAAAACTCCAACCAATCACTGCATTCGGACCGAATGCAGTGACTGGTCAGAGTTTTCTCCTGTCCTGTCTGTCTTCCCCACGTGGAGGCCTCCGACAGACGTAACTGCTCGCATAACATTCCCCCCACACCCTCCACCCCTGAGTCTGTGAGACAACAAATATGCAAGTAACAGGGACGCTTGTGGATATAAACTAGTAACCTGAGATGACCATGGTTTCGACTGGAGCTGTCCCGAAGGGGAGACGCCGGCAGCGCTGTGACAGGACGCGGAGGGGTTAGCTCTATGCTAACAGCTAACCCCATCAAACCAGCTGTTCCCAGCGGCCTTCTGGCGAACGTCTGCTTGCTGGACACGAAATGGATTACATCTGACAATGGAGATCCACTCACTGAGGAGTGAGGGACTGCTGCGTCCTTGTGTTCACTGAGACATGGATGAATGGTAACATATAAGATGCCGGTGTTGAGCTAAGGAGGCTAACACTACACAGAGCAGACAGGGAGGCTGCATCATTTGGTAAGCTCCGTGGTGTATACAAAAACAATTCATGGTGCTGTGATGTGAAGAGGATCTCCCAGTTCTGCTCTCAGGATGTGGAGTTTTTGACTGTGAAATGTCGATCCTTTTCATCTTACTATTGCGCTATATATTCTTTCTTGTATGTGACACAAATTGTTTTTAAATGTTTTGTTTGTTTTTGCTTGGGGTATGCGAAATGTCAGTTCGTTTTTTGTGCTGCGCATAAAAATGACAAATGAAGAAGTTCAGTTCAGTTCAGTTCAGTTCATAATGTTATATATGACAACACAGCATCCAGTTGCTAATGGCTAACGTTAGCCTACTGTAGCATAGCCTCTGAAACATTAATGTTATCTTCCTTGTGTGTTTCCACATACTAGTAACGTTAACGCTATTATCTAACGTTAGCACTGTAACCTTGACTGCAAGATATCTACCAGTGTTCGTAAACAAAATAATTAGATATAAAGATTTTTTAAAAATGCCTTACTCATTTCAATGATAAATTTTATTTTTTCAAAAAAAATATGCAATCACTGTGCTCTGCTCAACTGGCACATAATAGAAATATTATTATGAAATAATATTATGAACATTGACTTTACAAAAATAATTATAACATTATAACATTGATACAAAAATAGTCTCACAATAATAACCGCAGCAGCAGCTGGTAAATAACTATCTTGCCACCAGGTGGTCTTTGGCTACTCCTGACGCTATTGTCATAAAAACAAGAGAGGAAGAAATCTGAGTATCTGATTGGTCGAAGGACCGAACTGAACAGGTGATATCAACATCCGTGATCAACAACATAGACGCATTTATTTTTATCACAAAACGAATTAATAATCATGGTGGATTTACTGAAAAAACGCTGCACTTAACAGCTTATTTATCTTTATTTCGGCCATGACAATTATTCTTTTCTTACGAGTTGGTCTTTGGCTGCTCCAAGAAATCTGCACTGACTGAAACACTGCATTTAACGGCTGGATTAAAAAACCTTCTGTAAAGGATATAATTGCCCAGATTGCCCACCATAGATCGCCCAAAGGGTAAGTTTCTGATTGTAATTTCTCCCCATTATGTTCCATTGTGTGTGTTTAGAGATGTTAAAACAACATATTAATGCAACTGCTATGTTTCCTTTTTTTGGATAAGTGGGGAACATAGAACCGTTTTTTAGTAAGAGGGAAACATAGAACCCGGGAAACATAGAACCTTTTTTGTGGAAGTGGGGAACATAGAACCTTTTTTGTGGAAGCGGGGAGCATAGAACCTTTTTTGCAGGGTTAAATGGGAACATAGAACCCAGGGAACATAGATACACTCCCAATGGAGAAGGGGGGAGTAGACCTTTGGAGGGAGGTGGAGTTGCAGGATGAGGAGGATGGGACTTTGGAGGGACGCGGGAGTTGTGGATGTTCAAATTTATTTTTTTTTGTTGTTGTGTGAAATGCAAGAAAGGTAAGAGTTGCTTTAAGTAACCTAAAACACAGTTTGCTTGTGACAAAAGGCCTTAACACATATCTCCTAAATATACCTGTGTCCGTGTGGAGTAGGCTTTACCCTTATCAAAAATGGTCAAAATCAATGCATCCAAGCTCAGGATGTTGTAACTTTTTGTCCCTAGTAGGGGTCAACCTCTAAAAACCCCAGATCCCCAACCTCAAGAACACATAGTGGATATCTACAAATCTAAGTTCCAAGCTACAACATTATTGACCAGTAGGAAATATTAGCATTAATTTCATCCCTTCAGTGAGAACTCTGAAGCTCGATCATACCTCTATCCAAGGCCAGACCCGTGTTTCTTATTCTGCTTGTGAGATGTTCAAACCCTTAATTATTTAAGAGCACTGGTCGAAGGGTCATTAGTCACCACAAGTTGTTCTACATTAAACTTATTCAGTCTCTAAAAGTCTCTTCAGACATCTTCCTGTCAGTCACTGAGCTCTCAAATCTCATTTTTATTCAAGCAGTGATCCAATACATTTCAGTGTTAGGAGCTTTTTTTACTAAAGATGGGCTGTGTCTTCTGCTCTGATTATTTATTCTTCATTTGCCATATTCATATAGTTACACTGGTTCTGTTTCTGGAATTCATCTTAATGGGTAATCAGGACCTTTTGTATTGTAAAGGCTCCCTCAAATGCAACCAGGAAAACAAGGCTTCTCTCACAGGAATTCTAAGAACATCACTACCCCAGACTTCATGGCATGGCCGTGTTTTAGATTTGAAGTGTGGGCAGGTGCACACAATAAATTTAAGGTGATTCTTTGCAGACGAGGCACATGTTCAGCCTACTTGCCTCCAGTCCTTCACAGCAGGTGGCTTCTAGATGGGACACAGATAGGCATGTATCTATGAGATAAGTAGGCAAAAGTTGAAATTTTAACATCCTACGCATTAAAGGGAAATTTCGGTTTATTTCAACCCGTCTCCTATTGTCCTAAATTTGGTTCAAGTGACTAGTGACATACAGATAATAGTTAGCATGTTAGCCATTAGCCTAGATACAGCCGTAGCGTCAGACCTGTTAAAACGTAAGTGAACGGGCATCCCTTCAAGTGCAAAGTTAGTCCACTAAACAAGCTTTTTTCCACAAAGACCGCCTCATATCGTTAGGATAAATGTCAGAAAACATATAGAAAACGACATGTAAATGTGTTGTCTTACCTTACCGGTGTGCTGCCATGTTTGTTTACCATCTAGCTCTACTTTCTAAAGCGCAGCCAAAATATATCTCGCTAGCTCTAGATAAAGCCCAGCTGGATACTAACGTTACTCCAGGTGGAGGTGTCTCGTCCTCGGTCACATCCAGACCTTGAAAATAAGGCTGCAACCGCTCCCATTCCTTGCAACAGAGGCATTCCTCTTCTGTGGGCACTGGGGCACAGCATTCACAGGTACACCACCAATCTCCAGAGCTACACAGCCTTGTGGCAGCCATTCCTCCCCTCTCGTCCTCTAACGTTACCTGTTGCGAGTCTCTCTCTCCTCCTCCTCCTCCATTCAGGCGACCGTCAGGTTCTGCCTTCCAGCTGTTGCTGCTTGTTCAGACACGCTATGAGATCGCTGCTTGTTCTCGCGATATTTCGGCCGCCCTTTGGAAAGCAGAGCTAAATGGTAAACAAACATGGCAGCACACCAGTAAGGTAAGACAACACATTTACATGTCGTTTTCTATATGTTCTCTGACATTTATCCTAACGATATGAGGCGGTCTTTGTGGAAAAAAAGCTTGTTTAGTGGACTAACTTTGCACTTGAAGGGATGCCCGTTCACTTACGTTTTAACAGGTCTGACACTACGGCTAACAGCTAACATGCTAACTATTATCTGTATGTCACTAGTCACTTGAACCAAATTTAGGATGATAGGAGACCGGAATAAACCGAAATTTCCCTTTAACCATCTTCTGATGGGCTGGGTCTACGTACAGTGCAAACAGTAGTTAGTATTTTTGCCCTCTCTGTTTAACGGACTCTGCGCTGTGCTCACATTATGGATTATCTTAGCCCTACTGCCAGGCAGAATGTTGAGAATGGACAAATCTGTAAAACCCTGGATTGTGTTCAGTGACGAACATCCAATGCATACATATATATTTTTCTTAATGATTTCGTTCCACAGTACAATGTCTCAACATAACAGCCAAGTTGCAATAATTTGGTTAGATTAGGAGAAATCCATGGTTACTGTGAGAGAACAACATACTCTCAATCCCAACTCATACTTAACAGTACATATGACGCACTAGGTATCTTGGGTGTGTTTGTTGTTGACATGTTAATCTGTGCTTGTTACATCCATTGTGTCTTTTCAAAACACCTCCGTTTTTACAGGAAATGTCCCATTTCTGTTTGTTAGAAGCATACAATCTCTTAAAAAAAAAATAAATAAAAAATTAATAATAATTTCGTCAGCAAAACACCCCCTATTTATGTATATTTCCTTATGCAACAAAACCACATAGTTCAGTTTAGACAACAAAAGTACATGGTTTGCTTCAGAAAAAATCATCATGGTTTGGCTCAACATTCATAAGGGAAGTGAACACCAGACCCCCGGGTCAAAGTCCAGGACCCATCCACCACCCCTCCTGCCCACTCTATAGGGACTTTCCAGCTCTTGAGGTTGTGTTGTTTTCTGATGCCATCTCAAACTGATGACGTCCAGCAACATTATACGCCACCTGATGTAACATTCCACTGCAATGCGATGGATTTTGTCATCGGTGTCTGAGACGGAAATCACTGACCAAGTTGCAAAAGGAAAAAAAGACAAGCTTAGATGTTGTATGATGACAGAAGGTGAACTCCTGCATGAAAGTCAAATATACTACATGTCAAACTACTATCCCAGCCTTCACGTACTTACTTTTTACTTCTCGACAGCATACAATTAGCAGTTCTTTTCTGTCTGTACAGTCTCATTGTAATTTATTTCTCGCCATAATCAGGATAGACCCAACATCTGTGGTTATACGTCTCTTGTACCGTGACCTCTTTCAAGCCAGTCGTCTTTGGTCTGGGCTGTGATGAATGTGACTTAGGAGCACGGCTGTCGTTGTGGAGCTTGAACTTCGTCACTAAAGTATGCTGTGTTCCAGCTGAGTTGTTTTGAGTGCACCAATAAGCCTGGTTACTAATTTAATAAGCTTGTCTCATGGCATCAACTGTTTTTAATGCAGAATATGAACAGACTTACAGTCTTGTAATCTAATTTTAGTATGGATAGTATGGTATGTATGATAAGTATGGTTGTGGGGCGGCAGTAGCTCAGTCCATAGGGACTTGGGTTGGGAACCGGAGGGTTGCCTGTTCGAGTCCCTGTCTGGACCAAATATGGAGCGTGGACTGGTGTCTGGAGAGGTGCCAGTTCACCTCCTGGGCACTGCCGAGGTGCCCTTGAGCAAGGCACCGAACCCCCCCAACCGCTCGGGGCGCCTGACCAAAGCCCCCTCACTCTGACATCTCTCCACTTTGTGCATGTATAGGTCCTGTTTGTACATGTGTGTGTCTTTCGGACCTGTGTGTAATTGACAAGAAAGAGTGAAAACATTGAATTTCCCCTCAGGGGATTAATGAAGTAAATAAACTTAAACTTATAAACTTATTATAAAAATTGTCAGACTGATTGACTAATGTACTCATTACCCCTTCTGCCCATTATGGCTACGTCATAGCTTACTTTAGAAAAACAATGTTGGCAGGTTTATAGGCATGTCATTAAGTCATGTCAGTACTTGTTTCACATACATGGCCAGTTGTCCTCATAGTTATGACCTGTGCATGCTAATTTTTCCTCAGAATATAAGGTACCGTAGGTTTACATTAGGGTTGGGTAGTAAAAGCAGAGGGTGAGAGTAAGTCACACATGTGCAAGTTACAAGCAAGTCTCAAGACTCAAGTTTCTGTGGTGAGAATAAAGTAAGTCAATTTGAGTCCCTGCTTTAAAGCAGCTGTGCAGAACTTTATGTTTTCGTTGATTATAGCGCCCCCTTTGGTCAAAGCGGTATGACACCCACAGCCTGGTGTCGTAAAATTCCGACTGCAGCCGGCATTCAGTTTCATTCGTAAAATCTCGACTGCAACCGGCAATTACCGCATGCATTTGTTTTGGAGAGCGAGAGAAAAATCATAAATGTTCTGGTGTAGCTCTGAATTTCTTATAAACTGAGGACAACTGCCTGCTCTTTATTTGTGTTCATGGTCACAGTCACAGATAATTTTGTGGCGTTTGTTGTAATGTTACTAGACAAAAGTGGTTCACATCAGCTAACGTTACATTTAGCTTGCTTATAACTTCCATGTCGTCATATATTGAAGTGAAACAACGTCTAACAAGTTGCGGTATATTCTCTAAATAAAAACAAAAATTACATATCCTGTCGATTAGGAAAAGGGTCAATTCCGGATCAGTTTTAAAAACTTTCAAATCTCTCAGCTCTCTCCACTTGGTGAATGCCCGACTGAGGTTTACACTCGTTTGGGCTCAAGCCCTATCACTGTCCCATTTAGCCTTCTTCTGTTCTTCTGTTCTTTTTCTTTTAGATGGTGCTCCTTCTTTATCTGTCATGACATCGAAAGTACAACCAAGTCTTTATATATACAGTACAGGCCAAAAGTTTGGACACACCTTCTCATTCAATGCGTTTTCTTTATTTTCATGACTATTTACATTGTAGATTCTCACTGAAGGCATCAAAACTATGAATGAACACATGTGGAGTTATGTACTTAACAAAAAAAGGTGAAATAACTGAAAACATGTTTTATATTCTAGTTTCTTCAAAATAGCCACCCTTTGCTCTGATTACTGCTTTGCACACTCTTGGCATTCTCTCGATGAGCTTCAAGAGGTAGTCACCTGAAATGGTTTTCCAGCAGTCTTGAAGGAGTTCCCAGAGGTGTTTAGCACTTGTTGGCCCCTTTGCCTTCACTCTGCGGTCCAGCTCACCCCAAACCATCTCGATTGGGTTCAGGTCCGGTGACTGTGGAGGCCAGGTCATCTGCCGCAGCACTCCATCACTCTCCTTCTTGGTCAAATAGCCCTTACACAGCCTGGAGGTGTGTTTGGGGTCATTGTCCTGTTGAAAAATAAATGATTGTCCAACTAAACGCAAACCGGATGGGATGGCATGTCGCTGCAGGATGCTGTGGTAGCCATGCTGGTTCAGTGTGCCTTCAATTTTGAATAAATCCCCAACAGTGTCACCAGCAAAACACCCCCACACCATCACACCTCCTCCTCCATGCTTCACAGTGGGAACCAGGCATGTGGAATCCATCCGTTCACCTTTTCTGCGTCTCACAAAGACACGGCAGTTGGAACCAAAGATCTCAAATTTGGACTCATCAGACCAAAGCACAGATTTCCACTGGTCTAATGTCCATTCCTTGTGTTTCTTGGCCCAAACAAATCTCTTCTGCTTGTTGCCTCTCCTTAGCAGCGGTTTCCTAGCAGCTATTTGACCATGAAGGCCTGATTGGCGCAGTCTCCTCTTAACAGTTGTTCTAGAGATGGGTCTGCTGCTAGAACTCTGTGTGGCATTCATCTGGTCTCTGATCTGAGCTGCTGTTAACTTGCGATTTCTGAGGCTGGTGACTCGGATGAACTTATCCTCAAAAGCAGAGGTGACTCTTGGTCTTCCTTTCCTGGGTCAGTCCTCATGTGTGCCAGTTTCGTTGTAGCGCTTGATGGTTTTTGCGACTCCACTTGGGGACACATTTAAAGTTTTTGCAATTTTCCGGACTGACTGACCTTCATTTCTTAAAGTAATGATGGCCACTGGTTTTTCTTTAGTTAGCTGATTGGTTCTTGCCATAATATGAATTTTAACAGTTGTCCAGTAGGGCTGTCGGCTGTGTATTAACCTGACTTCTGCACAACACAACTGATGGTCCCAACCCCATTGATAAAGCAAGAAATTCCACTAATTAACCCTGATAAGGCACACCTGTGAAGTGGAAACCATTTCAGGTGACTACCTCTTGAAGCTCATGGAGAGAATGCCAAGAGTGTGCAAAGCAGTAATCAGAGCAAAGGGTGGCTATTTTGAAGAAACTAGAATATAAAACATGTTTTCAGTTATTTCACCTTTTTTTGTTAAGTACATAACTCCACATGTGTTCATTCATAGTTTTGATGCCTTCAGTGAGAATCTACAATGTAAATAGTCATGAAAATAAAGAAAATGCATTGAATGAGAAGGTGTGTCCAAACTTTTGGCCTGTACTGTACATCTGGTAAAACTGTTATGTGTTCAGCAATGCCCGTTGTGTACTGTTTACTCGAAGAACACTCTCTGTAAACATGGCTCCTTCTTCTGTGGTTTAATGGCTGCAGGCCCCTACGGGCGTGCAAACTTATTTCCGCCTCCGGGTGCCGTATTCTGGTTTGCTGACTTCCGCTGTGTCCGACCTGGCCGAGGCTACGCTAAATAGCCATATAGAGAAAGGCTTTATTGTCGCTGTTGGGTTCAAATAAATATGCAGATCTTCAAGGGGGTGTGATACGAACTAGGGACAGTTTTATAAATGGTAAAAAGTTCCACACAGCTGCTTTAAGTCGAGCAAGGCAAGTCAAGTCATTGCTCAGGTCAAGCCAGTCACAAGTCAAATCATATAATATTCCAATGATGTGGTCAAATGTTAGCATTTCTAGCTAGTGTTTGACTAGCCAACAAGTTACTAGGTTGGCTAAAAAGAAACTATCAAATTACTTTCTTTGTGGTTTTTGTAGTTACAGATGAAGTTGGATGTTGTGGTGGTCCTCTCACTGACTTGTGAGCTGTGTAGCTTGCATACAGCTGTTCTCATTGACAACATAATCCTACCAACCAAAACGTAACTTCTCAATGTCTGGAAAAATGCAAATACTTATCAAAAAAGTCAAGTTCTTTTGAGCTATCTGTCTAAGGTCTAACTCAAATCTCAAGCCATGAATACTAAAGCAAATTCAAGTTTTTTATCAGTATAAGTCACACTGGTCTCAAGTCCTCGAGTCTGACTCAAGTCAAGTCATGTGACTCAAGTCCGCTACCTCTGAGTAACTAACTGCATGTAAATGGGATTGTGCAATTGGATTACAAGAGTAGGGAACTATTATGAGCCCAGATTATATTTGGAAGAAAGTGATTAGGGGCTCTAGTTTCCCGGCGCAGCGCAGGGTGGCGAACCCCGCACAGAGCTAGTTTCAAGCAGCGCAACCCAAGGCGCGCTCAGTTTGGTAGTTTGGCAGACCGAGGTGCGCTGAGATGGGTGTGGCGGCGCAGCAGGGGGAGGTGTCGACAGATCCAGCTTGGCGCAGTGACAGTTTCGTGCCAAAAGGCTTCGCCGAAGGTGCGCTAAAAGCTCGCCAGCTGAAACCAGGTCTACTGTCAGCGCAGGGGGAGCGTAGCCGGTGTAAGCCGAAGTTTGGCTGACCGGCGGAAAAAAACACTATTCAATGCAACTATCTGCAATCAGCACATAAATATATCTCTATATCGACTGTCCCGTCACATCTGATGTCAGATCAAAGGGGATTGGCACCGTTTGGCACGTTTGGCACGCGTAATGGAAACCCAACCTGATTTGATTAACACAGATGCAAACTAATGAGTTCACATCCCTCTCAGCCAACCACAAACAGCCACAGCATCAGATAGGGAGTATGTATTCAGCATCTGTCATCTTAGAAAAGCCAAAAGAAAAGAAACAGAGTGAGACTGCGAGAGAGAAAGAGAGAGCGCACGCGCACGAGAGAAACGCAACATTGATTTACAATTGTGGTGACCTCCTCCCAGGCTATCTTTGCATCATCAGCCCCTGGAGGTCTGCTCGCAGTTCCGTATATTCGGACGCTGTGAGCTTGGACCTTTCGGACCAAAACATCAGTTTCCTCCTGGGAGAAGTTTGGCCGTCTGACGCTGCTGCTCTCTTCTGCCATGGCGAATTGAGTAAACTCTTATTACGCCTTTGCGCGGTGCATTTAAGGGCGAGGAGAGGGGTGTGATGTGTGTAAAACCCACTCCACGCCTTCTCTCCTCCCTCTTTCCGACTTGCGCAGGTAGGAGGGACGGAGGTGGGAAAGAGGAGTAGCTGCGCCAGGCGCACAGTGTGCCAAACTTGCAAAATCCACCTGGCCACACCCAGTTGGCGAAGCGCAGGTGCGCTGCACCCCCGCCTCGCCCGGTCTGCAAAACTAGAGCCCATGATGTTATAGTTATGTTGTCAAGAATTACTTGATAACTTTTGATACGTCTTAAAATACGGCAATTTCATTATATGTTTATTTGACCAGCTGTAACTGCTGAGTATGGAAAACACATTTTATTTGTATTGAAAATGTTTTGAGGTGGTTAAAGAGAAAATTAATGACTGTAGGTCTCATTTTTTTGTGGTTTTGTCCATTTTTTAAGTGTAAACTGCAATATATTCAATGTTTGACTTTAAAGTATTTAGTATTTAGATTAGATTACTATTTTTTCCTCCTGTTATTCAATGGATTATGTTACTAATTTAGAAAAAGACACATCATTTGTATTCAGTAACTGACTATATTTCAAAGACATCTGACCCAGTCTTGATAAACATTTCCCATCTGGCAATGCTGCTTCTCTTCACCAGTTACAGTAATGGCACTGGACGTAAATCGTGCAATGCAGTATGATCTAGTACCAATGTAATTCCTTGGGATACTGACGTGATCATTCACCTGTCTGCATCACATAAGATAATGGCAAGCTGCTGACAAATTGTATTGTATAATGACAGTGACTGTCAAAACTATATTTAATATGGGTCGATAATGTCTGGCTGATTCCTGGTCTGCCTCATGCTGTTGGCTTCCATTTTTTTTCTTACAATACTTCATTAAAAAATACCTCAAGTTCACCTTTCAATTATTCAGTGATTCAATTTAATTTATTTTTGCAGATGCTCTCTGATAAAAATCTCAAATGAAATTCCCTAACTGCAGATAATTCTTTCATTTATCCATCAGCATTATAATCAGGCTGTTCTCATGCACTGTTTGTATGTATACCTACGAAAAGTAATGCACCACAATTCATATACAACACACGTTATCGCGAGACAGTAATTTGTGTATAACCCACGTAATCGAGGAGGGTAAAATCATGTGACCAACTTGCTGATGGGATTAAAGAAGGAAGTAGAGCGAAAAGAGCAAAATTCTGTTTAAGAAAGCGGGTTGGGGCAGTGGATGGGTCGCAAAACACAGGACATTCCCACAGGAAACCAGCATTTGAATCCATGTGAAACCAAGTGGATTTATTTTACAGTATGTTGTCACCATGTTTCTTTTTCTAAACCTAATCTATGTAACCTTACATAACCCACTGGGAAAATGTATGTTTGAATAAATAATACTTTTGTTTTTATAAAGGTAGTTTGGTTTATTTTTTGTAAATGTGTTTTATATTTAATGTTTGTTTTACTCTGATTAATAATGTTTAAAAGTTGAGATAAGCTAATATAAACAAGAAAATAAAGCCAATGTACATGTCAATGTAAATTGCACGAGTGAAACTTAATTTACCTTGATGTGATGTATTGGGTTGATCACACAGTTATCATGTGACTGGGGGACAATCCAGGCATTTGAATGGTTAAAAAAGGTGATCACCATGGTGCTCATGCATCAATCAGGCAGTCCACAAAGGGTTACACAGGGAGTGTGATGAAGGCAGCAGAGGACACGGGCTATGCAGAGAGGAGAGAGAGAGAGAGAGAGAGAGAGAGAGAGAGAGAGAGAGAGAGAGAGAGAGGTAAACTGCATTAGCTTGTATTCTAATTTTATTGTCATTTCCAAAGTTGTCAGCACGTGAACTACAAAGGAAACATCGGACGCAGAGCCTACATTGTAGCCTGACATGCACCTCCCCAGAAATATAACTACATGTTGCAGCGATGCAGACCTCCTGTCTGTTTCTGTGTACTAACACCATTTCCCTCAGAGGAAACAAAGCTTTTATTTACTTTTATTTCACAGATAAGAAACAGTAAATTGGGAAGACAATAAAGCCCCCACAAAACAGCATTTTAAGTCTTGTGTGTGATTTATCATGGCTTCATATGTGTAGAGGAAATCCCCGGTTGTTGCTAGAGTAATTTGAAGAAAGTGAACGCCATAGGCTTGTCCTAATTACGTTAGCATGTTATATTTGTTTGGAAAACACATCTTTAGCTGATAACATTTTCCCCACAAATACAACACGCTAATGTTATTAGCACAAGCCTATGGCATTTCACATTGTATAAATTAGCCTCGTGGCCAGCAGACTTTCCCTCTAGTCATATGAAGCTAGGGACAACAGCAACATTTAACAAAAGTACCATTAGTTCTATTACAATTCATAAGGTTCACCAACAAAACAACTGTCTTATAGTACAAACATTTTCCAAACAAATATAACATGCTAACATTGTTAGCACAAAACTTATTTTAAATTGTTTACATTGGCCTCGAGAATAGTGATAGCTAGAATAAATCACACACAAGACATAAAATACCATTTTATGGAGGCTTTACTGTCTTCACAAGTTATTGTTTCTTACCTGTGTAATAAAAGCAAATATGGTTTTCAGCTTACAAAAATAGACAGGAGCTCTGCGTCATTACATCATGTAGTTATGTCTCTAAGGTGGGGCACGTCAGGCTAAAGCTTAGGTTACGCTGTAGGTTCTAAATTGACATACAGCCTACGCCTAAACGTAGAATAAATCCTGTTTTAAAGGACTGTTTTTGGTATTAGTTAATATTGCAGGCTTAGATTAATGGGTGACTATAATGTGTGGGCCCACATATCAGTTACTTTGTTACGGTTATTCAGGTGTGTTAATCTGTGTCATTTGTACCCATTTTCATGGTAATGCACAGGTTATTTACCTTTTTTTCAGCTTTTTTCAGACAGTTTGCAGCTCATGACAGTGTGAGAGTGTTTACAGGACCGGTATAGTCAGGAACTTAAAGAAACCGTTTTTGTTAAAAGAAGAAAGGAAACACAAAACTATTTGTATTTTATTCCAAACTTTCAAGTACATTTCACTGCATTATACATACCCACCTGAGTTTGAGTGTGTGTTAATGGTATAATCACTTACCTGCTAAGTTGAGGCTTTTATGAAACTTAGAGCTTAGTTACTTGAGGATAAGGCAATATTACTTTTGGGAAAAATCTGCATTTACCTAAGAGGGTTCAAGTACCTGCGAGGGAAACAGGGAAAGGTTAGTATTAAGTTACAAGTGAATTTAAAGGGGAAGTACATGTAATATAAAGTTTCTGTAAATAAGTTACAATTACTCACTGGTTGGTTTAGGGCACAAGGAAAAACAAAACAAAACACACTAAATCCTGTGAGCAATAGGTAAAGAGGAAGAAAGAAGGAAGAAAGAACTCAGGGCACTGCCTTAATCAGTATAACAGGGTCAGCTGCGTTGCACTTACTTACCCGAACCTAACCTACATAATTTTATGCCAAGTGTGTAACTTTACATTCAGAATGTAACATAGGGATGCAATTCGTTTTTGTTAGATATCATACGAGTCCTTGTATGAAGATTAGTCTCAATAATAAGGGCTTCAGTTGGTTGTAATAGCTACATTGTCATTGAAAATTGAAGATTTATCCTCTACAAAAAGGTGCCAAAGGGTTATAAAATCTATCATATACCCAAAGTCTTGTTGTGAATTTATTTGGATTTAATTTGATAAATCAATTGTGACTGACCCTCACCTCAAACCTACAGTGAACTTCCCTTACCTGGCGCCCAGAGGGTTCTAACATGATGGAGCTCCTAAATTATTCATCCCCATCATTAAATATCTACGCACATCACATATTGGCTTCATGAAAACTTTATATGTGGAACCAAGACACTATTTATCAAGTCCCTGCCATTGAAACCAGTGCGACAAAGGCAACTGTATGCATTGTTGATGTCTTTACAGAATTCGTGTGGTTTCTCTGCTTACTAAAACATGAAAAGGCCTGTGTTCCATCCACATTACACTTGTAATCAATATATGTGCTGGTGGTGCGACTCGCTGGTGCTAATCATAGCTCGGTGGAGGCGTGGGGGTCTGAGCTGGAGCTGGGTTCACACACTGCCAGAGACATGAGAGCTGCACCGCTAATATCTCATTATCATGGATCTGCTGATTACTTTGCCAGAGTCCCACCCTGCATCGGCCTTTTCCCACTCATTTGAATACATTTAAATACGGCGAGCAGAGGATGGAGGAAGGCAGAGTGCTAATTTGATAGCCGAGGAGACAGGTTAAAGATGTTCCTGTGAATCCTGGCACTTTTTTTGCTTTTTTTTTTTTTTTTAACGACATTGGGCTCTCACTTATTTCCTGGTTCAGTAAAAAGGGATGAGGTGTGACCTATCACATATAGCCCAAGCTCCATCAGCCAGTGCTGTTTTAATCAGCAATGTCACCTCTCCAATCAGCCCCCGCCCAGACTCTCCCACTGCCTTTACTGATGTTTGCAAATTATTCAGCAAATATTCCCCCCATGGCATAGCTTTGGTTCTACAGAGGGAGAATTGATTACTGATTACAGCTGACTCGTTTTGCACATGTAAGCTTTTTTGTGTGTGTTATTTTGCCTGTGATCTAGTGTTCCTCTGTTTACATCGGCAGTGAAAAGATGGGCAACGTGGCACAGATGGTGCTTTATGCAGGATGATTCCTCAACAGACGTTATTTGAATGGTTATTCAATGTTAAATGTGATAAGTGCTTTGGGGGGGGGGCAATAGAGGCAGAAAAAAGCAGGAGTTTGTTTCTGCTACATGTGCTTTGCATATTAATCAAGAACAGAGCACAGCGGAGCCACTTATTCACATAGGCGCAGTGGGATATATGTATCCACACCCCCACACATGGACACACAAAGGGGCTACACGCCTGAAGAAATGGCCAACAGCGCTCTGATTGGCTTAGTGTCTGTTTTGTGGTTCTTTGGCTGACTGAGCAACAGCATCTAGCTTTATTAAATCTGTACATTTCCCCTGAGAACACCTAAATTACATTGTATATATTAACACAGCACATGACGCAGCAGGCCACCAAGATGAGGTTGTTTTGTATTGTGGGTCGGTGTCATCCAGTGTTTGATGCAAGATGTTGCAGTAAAGCATTGGTGTTTTGACCTTGGAGACATTTTCTTTTTTTTCACATGAACGTGAAACTGAATCTTTCTTGTTCTGTTCCACAGTAACATAACCTTATACAACGATTTGTAAGATTTCCTACAAATTAGCAACCCACGAATGGCATCACGGCCTTAACATTAAGTTATGTAATTAACATAAAAGTATAAAGGTTAGGTTTAGACAAACAAACTCACTAGGGTTAGAAATGTGGTGAGGACATACCTTAAAATGACTCAAATTTTAGTCTAAGTTTACACGGTTCTGAACACCTGTCTCCTGGGGGAGAGTTCTGGGGGAAAGTTCTGTGTTTTGTGACCAGTCCACCCCAACCTGCCTCCTAATTGGACAGCTTGGAAGGTCTTTCCTCTTTTTTTGTCTTCTTTATTAAGACAAATATGATACACAACATGTTGCAACACACAGCACAGTATACATATACATATCTGGGGTCACATAGCCATGGTTAGGACTCCCTCTGGCAACAAAATCACACTCACTATTAGCATGTTAACTAACTCCCCTAAACAAGTACCATCACTTATACTTTGCATACACACACCCACACACATCTCCACAAATGATGTAATACATGAAACAGGCAAATACATGTTCACATCAACCCACAGACATACATGTACACACAAATTTGCATTAAATAGGAGTAAGTACAGAGGTAGATGAGTGGGCAGAACAAATAACAGCACAAAAGTTCAGGTAAATAAATTATAAATAAATAAATATCAATAGTTATAATGATTGCAACAGTAATGAAATATTCATATAAATATATGTTAAATAATTCTTCATCAGCGTAATGTGGTCTATTTCCATCCTTTCCCAAGGCTTAGTTGTTCCCATCCCTTTATAAATGAAAAGGTTTGTAGTTTTGTTTTAGATGTTAATCTTTTTATCATCCAGTGTGTTTTAGGATAAGTTTTAAATTCTGAAATATTAAGCTGTGTGGTTAATTTCTGTTTTTATTATAAAGGCTTTGCCAAACAATATTACATTATTACAATATTACTGATCTCTGATTTGCAAGTCTGTTACTGTTTGTGAGTTGATTGTATATTTATCATTGTAGATCATTATCCCATACTTGCCAACTCTCCCGATTTTTTACCCTATCCCCCGCGATGCTCCAGGTCAGTAATTTCTCCCGCTAATCTCCCGATTTTACAGTGAAGGAAACAAGTAATATTGTGGGGGATATTTGTAGCAGTATCTGGCAACCCTGGCCTGCCTGCGCGTATGAGGCAAGCCGGTGACGTGACTCAGTCACTCGCTGGAGGCAGTGATATGCCAAGTAGCGTTGATACTGTTGGAAAAGAAGAAGAAGAAGAAGTCACTCGCTGGTTTCTGTTTTCCGCTCAGTTCAGCACCCAGACAGAGATGGATAGAGAAAGAGAGACAGGGCCACACTGCCTGCGGAAGTGCTGCGAAGCGCAGTGCACCGAAACTTCCGTTCACATCAGACGCGCATTTCTCCGCGCTGGTTGACAAGCGGTTCTGCACCCAACTGTTGTCTCCGTCACTCGCGCAGAAAATAGACCAGACGCCGAAACGACGGAGCTGTGCGGCGCGGCGCAGCCGTTGTGGATGACACAATCGGTTAACACGTGCGCCAAAAGGAAACTGGCTTCGCTTCGAGGCGCTTCAAGGCTATTCGAAGCGCTTCTGCGGGCGGTGTGGCCTTGGTGTGACACTCCTCCGAGGGTGGCACAGTCAGTGGCACACACTTTTTAATTTGATGTGCAATAAATACTGCATACTAAATGCATTGCAGTGTAACCGCCTTATTATTTAGCCTTCTGGTACTCATTTCAACAATTAAAACTGCTAATTTTTTCATTGTCATCAATGGTAAACAGAATCATTTATTGAATATCAAAGAAACAACATTTTCAGAACAAGTTTCCTTCATCAGGTTTAAAATACAAGGCAAGAAATGATGATAATTATATGCACACCCTGCGAAGGAACCTTGTTCCTTGGGGCGATACACCGATGAAAAAAATCTCCCTATTTTTCACAACCCAATGTTGGCAAGTATGTTATCCACCTTTGGACTCAATACCAAAATGACGGGACAATACTACATTAAATACAGGATAAATTCCTCTTCGTCATTGCAAAAGCTACACAAACAAGTTTGTTCAAGGCCCAAAATAAATAGCAACTTTTTAGTGGGTAAAGATGTATAGTATCTGTAGTTCTATTATGCTTTTGGATACATCTAAGGTAGTGTTTTTAATAACATTACATACATCTTTCCGTTGAATTAGTATATTAATAGATTCTTCCCACTTAATTGGAGAACACTGGATTTCTGCACCTCCTCTAGCCCATGACAGAAGATATTTTAAGAAAGCGCAGATCACAGCTAGAAAATTTGAAAAAATAATATTAGAAACGAGCCTGAGTGCATCCTATAGACATGGAAGTGTTGTTTGGGGATGTCATTAAAATCATTTAAATTAATTTGTACATAAATGTAACTTATTGCCAATGGAAATTGTGTAATCTGTCTTACTCGTATTGCATTGTTATGGGGATTTTGTTTTCTCAGTTTGGGTTTTTTTTTGTTGCATTTATTCAGTTAGTTATGTTTCCTTTTTTATTTTGTTATATTCTCCATTTGTGTTGTTTGGTTTCACTTCCCACTTTGCCGTGTCTTCCCTCCAGTCTTGTCTGCCTCACTCTAACAAGTTTCACCTGTCCTTCACTAGTTCTGCAGGCTCCTCACCCCTTGCTCACTTGTTCGCACTTCCCAATGAATCACAGCCTACATATACCTGCCCAGTTCTTTGATTCTATCTTTTTTTTTTTTTTATCTGTGTCTCTTCCGATGATTTGTTTGTGATGTTTCCTCCTTGTGGTATGTTTTTTTTTTCCTAGAGTTTAGTCTAAACTTCCCCTTCCTGTACTTCTATATTTTGAGGTGTGACATGTTGATTCCCTTTGCTGTACCTAATTTTAGTCTGTGCATCCACTCTCTGATGCAGACTGGAAAAAAACAGCCTCCTTTCTTTGGAAATATGGGTTAGTCTGTGCTGGCCCACCAGAGTCCATTTTGGCAGCCTGTCTTCTCTATGGGTTTGCCTTACAGGTGATCCTCAGTTGCAGCAGGTGAGGCTGACACTGCTCCATGTCCACTGGCCCCTGTCCCCGCTCCATGGTGTGGTGAAAGCTCCCTTTAATGACTTGGTGCCAAGCTGAGAGGACTCCATATTACAATTCAGTTATTGTCCACAGACAATTTTCCTTCTTATGTACATCAGTGTTCGAGTGGCCAGAGCCTTGACTGGCCTAATGGTTGTTGGTCTGTTAGCCTCCCGTGGTGAGGTAGGGCTACCAAGTGGTGGGTAAAGGCCTCCAGTCATTCTCTTTATTTGTTTAAAAGATAGTTCAAATCAAATAAAGGTAGTAAGGGTCCCTGTTTTACAGTTTTGTCTGTTAAGGAAGGCAGGTTGTGTCCTTGTTCAGTCAGCAATATCCCCAATGTGTTGCCAGCATATTGAATCTCTCAGAGAAAGGTAAATTGCACAGGTGAGCAGTGAGCTGTTGGTGAAGAAGTAGTTTCTTCAGTCAGCTGCCATTCTGATTGGTCTTAGCGCTTAAAGGTCCCACCCCTTAAAAGACACTGACTTAAAAGCAATAAAATGATATAAGCCTACTATTCACTTATATCACTCAGGGTCCTAATTTGTTTTAACAATTGCCATCTCTTAAGGGGTAACAAAAATGTCTGGTTTGTATTCGTTAATCTCAGCATCTAGGGGAAAAAGTAAAGTGTGGCTGCTCGCTAGCATGCTCATTGTTCACATTTGCGATTGTGTTGGTACCTCTGGAGATATAATCCAACACCTCCTTCCACTGGCCAAAACGTTGCAAGGTCACTCAACACTTCGTCCAACTATGTAGTCAAATGCATCCCAGACCACCTCGGCAAGTGGTTTACTTGATTGGATCACATTGTGTCATGGTGGTTATTCACACTTCAATTTAGCACTGTCGACATGTAGGCCTAATGGGATCACTCAAGACACATGTTGATACCAATTATAGATCTATTTCAAGAGGAAGAATCTAAAAGTGCGATAAGTGGTGGTTGGGGATTCATATAGTCAATATCCAAAGTTTCCATACATTCCAGGCACTTCCAGGCATTTCAGCCATGATTGCTATACTCCTTTGCACGCTCACAATGCTTATTATTTTCCTTTTCTGGAGGGGAATCCTCCCCTCATCATCCCCACTATTGTTGCTACGATTTCTCAAGGGATTGATTCACTCAACCGGTTCTCATCCGCCTAGCGTCAAATACAGCAGCTTGGTCAGTGGCTGTCGGCATCTGAATCCCATGCACAGACACCCTTTAGTGTCTGTGTCAGAGATACTGGGCTCTCAACTTACTCCATTGTTAACCCATCTGCAGCAATGATGTAGTATAAAAAACGGCAAAGTCCAAGTAGGGCTGGTGGGAGGCTGGGGTGAAGAATTAGTCAAACAAATGTATCCAGGAGACAAACGTTTATGCCCTGTATGAAATGTGTTTTTACATGTCACATGACATATGTATCACTTTGTACTTACTTAGTAAAGTTATGTAACAAACACACTTATTTTAACCCAAATTGTAATCTTTTACCTCATTATTTTTTTGTCTTATACCTGAAGTACTTTTGGTGACGAAACCTACATTTTCTGTGAACACAGAAATTTATTTCGAAAAGACACTATGCATGTAACCAGGAATTGACTTACTGTCCCAAACTGTCCCAAACTGAGGCTAGAGGGGTACCAAGGGCCTTACAGTTTCAAGTGTAGGGCCACAGAACCTGCACCATTTTTGACAAGTTGGGAGTGAGAATGTGGTTACTACGGTCTAGTAAAATAAAGGAGGCCTGAACAAGTGCCCTGAATCAATGGCAGATAGGGTGGCTAGCTACCCCATAACATCAAGACTTTGACTCTTAATACCATCCATTAATCATGTGTTAATGGATAATTCTGGTTATTTGAGCCCTATTTTAATAGTTTTGGCCATGATAGCTGTGCACTTAACCAAAGTAAGAGATCTGTGAACACAGTGACATTGCTACAAGTGCCAATTTCACAAAATGACAATTTAACAATTTAATCAGAATTTTAGTGACAATCTCCCATTTACATTTGACACTTAGGGTATTTTTTTCACACTTGACATTTACTTTTTCTCCCAAACAACTAATCTGGGGTTTTGTTCAAAACCTGTGTGATCATCTTCTTGCCCCTTTGGGGTTACTACCTGTCATGTTTCCTTTTAGTCATGTCACTTCATATCCAGATTTCAGCAAATAATGTCAGAATAATGTTGTTAAGTATAATTGTTATTAATACTGATAGAAATTAAGCACAAACTAAAAAAAAGACCAGAGTTGTTATACAAATTAAGATTCAGTACCCAGCAAATCTCTGACACCAGTAGAGACCTATTCAGAGGGTGTCAACCTCTCTCTGCAAATACAAATTAAAGTCCAAAAGACATTATGCTGTCAAAGCTAATAAAGCTAATGAAGCTAAAGCAATTCTTCTAATATGTGTCTTGGTGGCCACTTTGAAAATGGTTCTTCCATTAAGAAGATATTAAGGCTTAGAAGTACAATTTGGGATTTGTGGACCTTGATTGGCAGGTCCTTTGACAATCTGCTCAAATCAAGTTTAATTGATCCACCCACCTGTGTTCCACCTCATTACCTATATGCAGATTTCTGTTGCTCCAACAGCTTCATGTATAAAGCCAAACTTGATGGTTGAAGTCATGTTCTCATAAACCAGTGAGGTTTGTCGATACTGCATAGAGAAAAGATAAGGGTAAATAATGGTAGAATTTAATATTCAGTTTGAACTATAAAAGCTGAGTCAACCTTCTTGTAACAGAACAGTACAGCGACTGTCTGTCATGTCAAACTAGTCCATCGCAGGGGCTCACCTTATTCCTCTAGCTTACACAATTTGCATATGGATAAGTATTTGCAAGTCTATCATTATCCATTAACCCCACTCCAAACAGAGGCAAATAGCACAGTATATTATGAAACGCTTATAAAATGTTCACATTTCAAGCTCCCACAGAATATGACATGAGAAGGATGTCCCTGCTAAGTCCTTTGGGACTCTCCTTTGATAAAAGGCTCCATATAAATAAATTAACTTGAACTGAATGCTGAATTATCATGGTACATAAAACCCCATTGCATTCCTCATGTATGAAATGACTACCATAACCACTAAACGAAAAACAAAAGCTGCCTTGTTGACAGTTACACTTACAGGAATTAGTATAAATGATCTCAGTGGTATCTGAGTTAGCTGTATGGGTAAATACTATTTTTTTTTTTTTTTTTTTTTTTTAATGAAAGCTCTTTGGAATTGCATATATTCTGTAAACGATATGTTCCACATTACACCAATTTGATTATTTTCCATCAATCCACTAGTGTCTTTGTGGATATATTGTATCTTTTGTAAAACAAATGAAGTAAGAACTACTTCAGTTACTGTGACATAGATTAAAAATAACAGATTTTCTTGTGTCATTCCTGCCATTTTATGATGAAAGTTAGAGAAAGGAAAAATCATGGTGAGCAACTCAAAGATGCTGCATCCCATCACAGGTGTTGAAACACCAGTAAGCATGCGGAATCGCAACAGGAGTCGCTAGCATGATCATAGTTGTCACTCATACGACTGTGTCCCAAAAGATTCCATGTTGTGTAGGCAGGATGTTTTGCTGGATGCCTCTTAGATGTTTCAAAATGTGACATTTGCTTGTGATTTAGATCAAGAGGCGCCACAGGGACTGAAGTAATTACTTTGCTCTGAAAGCTGTGCTGCTATTCCCACCTCTGTTCAGTATGTATGATTATTTAGAAGGGGATGGCAAAGAAGATAATAAATGGACAGATTCAAAATGGATTGCATGTCTGAAGGTCAAATTGGCCCAATAAAGAGTGTAGTACATCTTTGATTTCTTAGAAGCATTGGAGCTCTCAGCTGAGATGTACAGCACTTGAAACTATGTGATGAAGGTAAGTGACCATTGAGACTAACGGATTCTGAAACACTTGAGTTACAAATAATTGTGCTATGGGAATTTACTACACGATTTACAACAATCACAGCTTCACTGCATCTTTTAGCCACTTGGGGGCAGGAGAACAAGCTGAAAACACAACATTAGAGGTAATATCATCTTTGAATGTTGTTGAATGAGTGTAGTGGGTGAATGTCTTAGAAAACAGCTAATTATTCACATCCAGCAGATAGATAGATCCAGCAGATGGAGCAACATTAACATTCACTTGGAGAAGTGGCCAATATTCACTCTCTTTTAGCTCGGTTTTGGTCTCCACCAACTCCTGAAAAAAATATCTGACTCTTATGCTGCTAAGTGCTCCACTGTGTTCACCAGCTATTTGCTTACTTTGCCTTTCTGCAGAGCTTTATCATCGAAAAACAAGTGCAAACTGCTGCAAATGGGTTGGGTTCAAAGTCAAGAGGATTTATTCTCTGGGTAGCATGGATGTACAGTACAGGCCAAAAGTTTGGACACACCTTCTCATTCAATGCGTTTTCTTTATTTTCATGACTATTTACATTGTAGATTCTCACTGAAGGCATCAAAACAATGAATGAACACATGTGGAGTTATGTACTTAACAAAAAAAGGTGAAATAACTGAAAACATGTTTTATATTCTAGTTTCTTCAAAATAGCCACCCTTTGCTCTGATTACTGCTTTGCACACTCTTGGCATTCTCTCCATGAGCTTCAAGAGGTAGTCACCTGAAATGGTTTCCACTTCACAGGTGTGCCTTATCAGGGTTAATTAGTGGAATTTCTTGCTTTATCAATGGGGTTGGGACCATCAGTTGTGTTGTGCAGAAGTCAGGTTAATACACAGCCGACAGCCCTATTGGACAACTGTTAAAATTCATATTATGGCAAGAACCAATCAGCTAACTAAAGAAAAACCAGTGGCCATCATTACTTTAAGAAATGAAGGTCAGTCAGTCCGGAAAATTGCAAAAACTTTAAATGTGTCCCCAAGTGGAGTTGCAAAAACCATCAAGCGCTACAACGAAACTGGCACACATGAGGACCGACCCAGGAAAGGAAGACCAAGAGTCACCTCTGCTTCTGAGGATAAGTTCATCCGAGTCACCAGCCTCAGAAATGGCAAGTTAACAGCAGCTCAGATCAGAGACCAGATGAATGCCACACAGAGTTCTAGCAGCAGACCCATCTCTAGAACAACTGTTAAGAGGAGACTGCGCGAATCAGGCCTTCATGGTCAAATAGCTGCTAGGAAACCACTGCTAAGGAGAGGCAACAAGCAGAAGAGATTTGTTTGGGCCAAGAAACACAAGGAATGGACATTAGACCAGTGGAAATCTGTGCTTTGGTCTGATGAGTCCAAATTTGAGATCTTTGGTTCCAACCGCCGTGTCTTTGTGAGACGCAGAAAAGGTGAACGGATGGATTCCACATGCCTGGTTCCCACTGTGAAGCATGGAGGAGGAGGTGTGATGGTGTGGGGGTGTTTTGCTGGTGATACTGTTGGGGATTTATTCAAAATTGAAGGCACACTGAACCAGCATGGCTACCACAGCATCCTGCAGCGACATGCCATCCCATCCGGTTTGTGTTTAGTTGGACGATCATTTATTTTTCAACAGGACAATGACCCCAAACACACCTCCAGGCTGTGTAAGGGCTATTTGACCAAGAAGGAGAGTGATGGAGTGCTGCGGCAGATGACCTGGCCTCCACAGTCACCGGACCTGAACCCAATCGAGATGGTTTGGGGTGAGCTGGACCGCAGAGTGAAGACAAAGGGGCCAACAAGTGCTAAACACCTCTGGGAACTCCTTCAAGACTGTTGGAAAACCATTTCAGGTGACTACCTCTTGAAGCTCATGGAGAGAATGCCAAGAGTGTGCAAAGCAGTAATCAGAGCAAAGGGTGGCTATTTTGAAGAAACTAGAATATAAAACATGTTTTCAGTTATTTCACCTTTTTTTGTTAAGTACATAACTCCACATGTGTTCATTCATAGTTTTGATGCCTTCAGTGAGAATCTATAATGTAAATAGTCATGAAAATAAAGAAAACGCATTGAATGAGAAGGTGTGTCCAAACTTTTGGCCTGTACTGTATGTAAAAAAAAAAAAAATCTCAATCCATCCAGTAGTTATTTCAGTCTGAACCAAAATGATGAACCAGCTGCCAAATCAACATTGGCATTGTTAAAGCCACAACGCTAGTATTGTTAAAAATTTGCTAACTTTTACAATGATGGTCTTTGTTTCTGGCCAGGTGGCCCACCTCTCTCATAAAACATTGCAAGAAACTCTGATGCTAAATATCTCATACTGTTCATGTAATCTTCTGGGTATACAGTTGCTATTTGTGAACAGTAATGAGGCTGGCACTTAAGACTGTAGTGTCTCTTCCCTCTCAGCAAGCATAAGGCAATAACAGATCTCTGACTTGATTTTTGTGGGTGTTTTTTATAACTTAAGTCAGTTGCAAATTTTGAAAACTAAACCTAATTAGATTTGGTAGTTTGGCATTTTGACCATCGCCATTTTGGCATTTGAAACAATTCAGATCTGATCCGGGGATCTGATACCTGTCACTGATTCAATTCAGTTATATTGAAACCCAATCCTTGCTGAGGACCAGGCCAATGAGAGCAGAATGTATGGGTCAAAAACCAAAACAGTGTTCTAAAAGAACTTAAAAAGCTTCATTGGAAATGGAAATGCAAAGTAATGTGATTATTCTCTGTGGGTTTCTCACTGCAAGTGACACTATTTAAATCATGCATTCTCATTTGATCAATGAATCAAAAACCAAGGTTGTTGCACCTTCACTTTGTTCTACATCTTCCACTGATGGAGCAACTCACATCAAAGCCAAGGTGTGTAGCCTCCAGAACGGAAATGAAGCCAAAAACTGCAGTTCTTCTAATGGCCACTTGAGGCTGGATCCAATTCCAAATGTGAGTTAATCCTCATGGACCCCAATGTTAAAATGCTAAACTTTAAAGCAGAAAAAACATGTTTATGACCTGGTACAAAAAACAGCTTAGATCTCCATAACAAATTTCCCAAATCATGACAACCTTTTAGGGGGTTGAACTTTTATATAACTCACCTGTTAAAATGTAAAGGCTTTGGGTGAGAATAGATGCCATCTGCTGATGGGTGGCTACCACAGCGACAATGCTAGTTAGGTAATGTAACAGTGGCAAAACCCAAGAGTCACAGTAGTTGTAACTGTAGCCGTCACAATTTCAGCGTATTTCTAAGTTTGAAAGGAATGTTAATTGTTTTAAAAAAAAAATTTGATCACCTAAAAAATGTCTTGTTCAGTCTTTTTGTACTAAAAGATCCTCTAAAGAGTAGGATGTTACAGTTTTTCTGGGAAGTTACTTTTTTTTTAATGGTTTTAAGCCTGTTTTTTGCTGGCAAAAGTCAGCATTAGAACAGTTAGCCATAGCTGTAAATGCATCATGCTAACCAAACCAGCAACTAGCACTAGGGTTAGCTCCACCCTCTCATCGAAATATGCTCACTTCTGGCTCCAAAAATTCAAGATGGCGATGGCCAAAATGTCAAATTCGAGGCTTCAGAGTTGGAGTTCACAAATCAGTGAATGACGTCAAGTTGGCTATATCCATTATTTGATACAGTCTCTGGTCAGAACAAAGATAGGCATTTACTAAACACTAATTTGTCCATGTGTCCTGTTGATATTCTACTGTATAATGACATATTGCTTTCTCCATTCAGTGTAGGTTTTACAGATAACTTTGTTTAGTACACATGGAAAGTTTCTGCCTTCAGGCATTCACATTAATAATGCATAGATGGCTGGAACTGTGAATTTGAGCACTGGAACAAATGTTTTCTGGAGTGACAAGAGCAACTTTTTGTGTTAAAGGAAATGATCCCTCCTGATGGCACTGGTCTCTCCCTTCATCTCCAGTTATCCCTTTTCTGAGCCAATCATTTTAATGTAATAATTCTAGTCACGCATAGAAATGAGCCATGTCCTCTTCTCTAGTGAATATTTATGGCGCAATGCAAAGCAGTCGACTGCCTTCTCCCTCCAGGCCAGACAATTTGGACTTCATCAATATGTATTTCCAAGGACTTCTGGAAAAGGCACTTCAAAGGAACTTCATCAAGGATTCCTTTTGTCTTTTCAGCCGGTCTTACAACTGAGCCCACATACCCTCTTCCCTCTCTTGGCTTGACGTACATCAATAAATTATTCCTCTCAGGGTTAGCATGATGTCTCACTCAGAGAATTTTCCTCACTCTGCATTGGGGAAGAAAATGGCTCCGTGACATCCATCCAGACAGTGTTTTTATGTCAGTATAAATGCATGAAGATGTAATGATGTCTGGAAAAAAGTGTTGGAAAATGAGCTGGAATATTTGAGCATAAGTCAAGTGGAGATACAATTTATTTGCTGTTAGGGTGTCTTGGTAAAACTATTGTGTCACATTTACTAACTGAGCCAAACACTAGCTATTGGGACAGCAACTTTTCTTTTACCCAGGAGGCAGTGCAGTGGGAGATGTAAGGGGACGGGATCCGCTTGTTTACACAAATAATTGCAGGGTTCCCTGAGTCAACAAAAGATTTTAGGAAATATCTCTTAAACCCACATCTTTTCTCCCCCGCTGTAGAAACAAACAGTCTGCCACTTACAGTACATTTGCAGTGCAAAGGTGGTCCTGAAAGCAGTATTAAGAAGCCTTGTTCACTCTTCCCTGCAATTACAGTTCAGAGTTTCCTCTGTGTTTTGTAGCCAGTTTTCTTCCTGTTGGAGGAAAGTTTCACTGCTTTCGTGTCAGTGAAGAATGGTTAAAATGCTGGGCTTGGAGAATTTATTATTATGTAACCCCTGAAACAAATAAGAGACTCTTATTTTCAAATGAAAAATTGAATCTATACAAAATAAAATGCACCCTTTGTCTTTTTGCTGCTATAGCCCAACCTTGTCAAGTATGATCAGTACCTATTGTTGGCTGATCACAGATCAGTGCATCCTCAAACAAAAGTTTGTATCATATGTGACGAAAAGTAATGCACATGGATTGTCTGATACTTCATTAAACAGCGCCCCAACCAGTTGGGTTTAGGAAGCAATCATGGATGGGCGTCATTATGTTACGACCTAATGTAACTTAAAATAACTCAACTCTGACTTTTAATTTTTCATCAGACATGAGCCGTGATCTCCTGGGTCAAAGTCCTGGTTTTGGTTTGCCCATCCATCACTACTCAAGCCTCCACCCCAAGCAGACTCTGTTGCCGACAGACATGACACACTACACGATGGTACTCACCAATTACCCCCGGTCGGCTTTCACGACATGTGTAATGTCAGCGGGTTATTCTTATCCTATTTTTATTACTTTTACTATTATTTGAGTCACTGTGTCTGTTCATGTGCCAGCCGACATGTTGTTGTAGTCACCTAAAAGCGTCAGCAGATGGCAGGAGCTTCATTTGAAGTACCGTACGTAACCATTCAAGCTACTGTATCCTCCACAACAAGTTCCTACAAATGTTTCAGAATAAAAGCCTATTTAGAAAATGGAGGGATTCTCTCAGCCAAGGTTATAAGGGGCTTTTAATTTGAAACAAATTCAGGAAATGTTGAGTTTGAAATGACAGCGCGATGTGTTAACTTTATGAAGACAACGGGAGTGGATAAAAAGTAAATATATAAAGATACAGAGGAATTAATAAATAACGGACCGTCTATAATGTAGTTTGTTTCAAATGAAGCTGGGAGCCTCTGCAGTTGTGGTGAGTAAAAGCCCCGCCACTATTTGTTAATGTTATTACTTTATGTCTGTCTCCATTATGAAGAAATAACATTGTTTGCTAGCTTGATGCTAATGACAGTAACGTTAACTCAGCGGGTTGACAAAGTGCCTCTGCTGTTTCACACCATCATTTCCCCCTTTTACTCTGTGTGGTAACATCCCTAGAGGAAATATTAAAAATGCTGGGGTGTTGTTGTCATACAGTTGTCTACGGCAGCAGATCATTCTGTGTTTCTATTGGTCAAAGTGACGGCTGTGATGGGAGAATTGGATCTCAGTGAAGGGCAAGTGGTCCATAACTTTAATTTTGGAGACAAAAAAATGTAGGCTTAGCGCCCTGTGGTCCATTGCCCAATATGAAATGTAGAATACTCAAAAGTACTTTAAAAGTGCTTGAGTTACTTTTCTCAGGGAGTAACGTTGGAAGTACTTTAAAGTGCTTGAGTTACTTTTCTCAGGGAGTAACGTTGGAAGTACTTTAAAGTACTTGAGTTACTTTTCTCAGGGAGTAACGCAGTAAAGTAACTGGTTACTTTTCAAAAAAGTAACTTTGTAAAGTAATTTCATTACTTTTAAAGTAACCCTTACCCAACTCTGAGAATAGGTTTCACATGACCTTTTACAGTCACATGATGTGAAAGAGATTTTTTTGGTTCCAGACTTAAGTTTAATGAATATCCATCCCATGTGCCAGACAACAGCAAGTTTCCTCTGAGGAAAACTCTCTGCAGTGTTTCCAAACTGTCAGTAAACTGCGATAAAATGGGATGAAAGTACTGAATGTAGTAAGCCATGATTATCACAGCTTTTACAGTACCTACTTATAATAATGCCTTCTTTTGGATTCCACCCCGTGCCCAAGTGTGCCATAGATGTGCCAAGGGAGCCTGACCACAGAACTCTTTGCTGTGTTATGAAACACCGCCAGTCAGCAGGATGGCACCTGTTGTGGCAGTATGATACGCCACAGGATGGCATCATTTTGAAATGCCACCAGAAATAATCTAATATAAGGAGCGGGAAAGTCCGTATGGTCCTTGCCTAAACCTAATCATGTGCTTTTGTTGCTTTTGTTGACATCATCTTTTGTTGATGCTACAACATTGGTTGTGGCGTCCCAGAACCTCAACAGCAGACGTAGCGCCTAATATGTACACATAAAAGTCCACTGGCAAAGCGGTGATATGTGATAATTTGGGATGAGAATGTGTTGGTTATTATTGTGCACATTCAATCCTAAAAGCAGATGTGTTGCACTGCAAAAGAGATTCTAACAACTTTATTATAACAAGTTTTACAACTTTCTGAAAGGCATGGACACTTTAGAGCTACTAATAGAACATGATGAGTAAAATATTAAGTATTACTCTTTGGTTAGCTGATGCGATTGACACAAATCAAATGCCTGCTGTATATTGCACTTCAAAGCTAATTCATTGCTGCAAAGGACCTTTTTTTTATCAAGCTGTAACATTCTCTGCCATTTTATCATTACTTTAATTTAATCGTGTTACCCTTTGGGCTGGTAAATAATGAAAAACGATAGATCCTTTAAAAAAAAAGAAACTTTTCTTTGACTTTAAAGAATTCAAGTTTTCTTTTAAGGTCTTTTTTGTGCTATTGTGTTAGACTGTAGCTAAAACAGCCCTGTGGACTCTAAAAGCGAGGGATTGCAGGATGCGCAGAAGGTCATCTAACTTTATAGTACCCTGGAAACTTAATAATGCATCAGCCAGCAGAATGTCTGATTGATTGTAGCAAACTGGGAAGCTCTCCCACCGCGTCTCTCCCAGGGCCCGAGTGGGAGGGATGCTTCCTAACAGCACCTGCAACTCTGCCCTGGGCTGAGCAGGAGATGCATAATACAGTCATCATTTTTTTTTTCCTTTGGCATCAAACAGGAAGCTCCAAAGGCCATAGAGGATTTAGGTTTTGCTGCCTTCTCTCATATGTGGACTACTCCCCTATCCCCAACTGCCTCTTTGCTATGTGGCAGCATACTATAAAGTTTGAAGATAAAAACACAAGGACTGAATTTCATATGGTACATTATGTTTTTTTAGAACAAAGATATTTGCTCGGAGCAGCTTTGTTGCTCAGCATATGCCAAGCAGATTGGTAGCACATTCAAAAAAACTTACTGAAACATTAATTTCTGAGGTCAGTTCAACTTTCTAATACACAAACTTTGGCCCTTAGCATCATATGTCGTCAATTAGGCAACTGGTCAATTGGCCATTACAGTTTTTCATTGATAATGGACAGTCTTCAGAGGATGATTCTTACTGATTTCAGGGACCTTCTTGACCCTTCATCATCAGATCAAAACTTACCTTGAGTTTAGTCTCTTCTCTGCTTGTGTAGTCTGTCCTTTCCCAGGTCTCCATGGTGGAGAGGAGGTTGCATGGCTCAGGTCCTATCTTGCCTGATATCAGACAGAATTATCATCTCATTACAGTCCCTTTCTATTTACATCCTGTTATTGTGTGCACTTTAACCAGTTTCTGTAGAGAAGGGGGCTTCAATTTTCCCTAAAAAATCACTAGAGACCAATGTGTTTGAATCTGGCATCATTTTAAGTCCACGTTGATGCACAATCACACCAACATACTGGTTTTGTTGTGCTTTTAGGAGCAGAGCAGACTGCAGTATAACAAATTAGAATTCTAGGCAGTATTGACAGGATGAGTAGATTTACGAAAAGCAATGCACCCAAATTCATACATATTTTGTACATATATTAAAAGACTGTGATCATGTGACTCAGTCTCAAGCACTTGTAAGAAAACAACAACAAAAAAGGACTTTCATGCGGTAATTTCCCGTGAAGTCAAGTGTTCTGATCTGTGTGAACTTTGAGTCATTTTGAGATATGTCCTCACTGTGTTTATTTTCTTCAGCCTAACCACAGTAACATAACTGTACATCAAGGACATAACATCATTTGTGGAGCGCGCATTTGTAGGATATCATATGAGCTATTGTGCATGCATTTTTTTGTAGGATATCATAGAAACCATTCAATGAGAATATGTTCCAAAAAAATATTGAAATGTAAATGTCATGGCATTATATTTTGTTTTCTCAAAAGCATTGAACCTTTTAGATTCCTAAATGTGTTATTCAGATATTTGCCCTTGTTTTTTTTGTTTTTTTTTAATCCTACCATGCTCTTCCCTTAAAAAGATAACGATGTGAATATTCTTCTGTTGGCCCACATAATCATGAGACAGTAATTTCAGTATAACCCACATATTTGGGAAGCCTGCGAGCACGTGACCAATGTGCTGACTGAAGTGAAGAAATAAGTAGTCCCCATAAGGAGGTAAGTTAGGGTGGTGGATGGGTCACAAAACACTGGACTTTACTCCAGGACACTGGTGTTGAGAAGCGTGTGAAACCAAGTAACCAGTAACCAGTAACCTAACCAAAGTAAGTGTACTCATCTAAACTTAAAGACACCCAACCATGTTTCTTTTTCTAAACCTAATCAAGGTAACATTACTTGCCTAAACCTAACCTCCGTAACTTTATGTTAAGTACATAACTTTATGTTAAGTATGTAATATCATTTGTGAGGCACTAGTTGGTTAGACATCATACAAACTGTTATATGAGGATACATGGCGTCATTGGAAATCCTTGATTTGCAATAACAATCGCCCCGATTATTATCACATGGATTCAGATCAGGTGTCAGATTTATCAGCTTAACATCCATTGTGAATTCTACCCCAGCATAGTATAAAGAAAATAGGTTTCGAGTTTAGTAATGGTGTTTACCAAATTACCAATACCAATAACCAATTCCAACCCTTTCTATTAAAAACAAATTAACACTGGATATTTTTTGCCTCTCTTTAGGTGTTGGGAGTAAAAATGAGTCTGAAGACAGATGAACAAGCAGGATGTGGGCTTTACAGGCTGAATTTTTTTCCTTGGCAAACAGACTTTAAGGCATTCTACAAACGATGCACAGACTTTAAGGCATTCTACCGACTCACATGGCTTGGAAAATAGTGCATATAGCTGCGGTAAATGGGGGAAAAAACAACAACCAACGGACCATGCCCCCCCCCCCCCCCCCGACACACACACACACACACACACACACACACACTATGTGAATAATGTCTGGCTCCACCCCTAATGAAAATGGGTTGAGCAGTTTGAGAAGAAGATACTACTACCTGAGTTGAAAATGTTTCAGCTTTAGTAAAACTTTTGCCCTTCTCCTGAGGCTTATGACTCCAGTGTATGAACAATCAAGGGAAAAGTGAAACAGAAGACAGATAAAGGGGTACTAGTTGTAGCCTACAGCTGGAACATCATTTGCTGTTTGTGATGGAGAAAATATACTGCAGCAATTTAGTAGCCAAATTCCTATGTATACAATGAAGCAAGAATGTGCTCCATATTCTATCTGAACCCACCTTAACAGGCCAGTTGCATCACCAAAAATACCCTTTGCATACAAAATATTGCATTTCTCCCTTTAGACAAGCTGTACATTTTCAGTTCCCCATCAGCGAGCTTCTGAGAATGTAGTGTTGTGATTGTTCTGTCCAACAGTGTGTTTGACAGGGGGAAAGGTGAGCAGGTTCAACAAGGGCACAACAGAGGCCATTTGACTGATGACAGTTGATGACTGCAGGCCCAGACAGCTAACAGATAACGAGTTAAGTAAAGCTATTTGACATCTGTCTGGAAATATGAAAGATGGTGTTTCGTATGCAGACAGCAACTCTTTTTTTCTTCAGCACTTTGTATAAAACGTGACAAAGTTTTACTTTCATTACAACAATAAAACAGCAAAGACTCAGCACAAAACAGATGTGTATCAACAGCATAATTCACAGTGCAGTGAATTATTCTATTATAATTCAATTGAAGTGGCTCACACCTGGTTCTCAGTTCTATTTATTTATTTAGAATGGTGAGACATTACATCGAACAACAGATATATCTGATATATGTTTGTTTTTTTCTTTTTTCTTGGCAACCTGAATTCTAAAAGATGTATTTGTCAATAGTTTATCTGTATGGAGGATTTATGTGCATTAAAGATCCATCCATGGGGCTGTTTATACAGTAGAGGGAAGGGTTGCATTTACATTGAAATTCTGGGCTGATTCCGATGTTTAAAATAACAATTTGGCCAATGGCCGGTTTTAAAGTAATTACGCCCTTAAGTACACTTCCTTTGAATGAGCACAAATTCAACCATGCAAATTTATAAAACATTTAATATAACATTTCACATGAAAAACTTCTTTCAAATCTGCTTCAAAACCGTTTTTATTATATATGAGTCATCATAATTCCCGCTCTAATTTCTATATACAGTGCTGTGAAAACATCAATAATGTCTCCTTCAAACAGCTGTATGTAGCCAAAAGCTACATTTCAAGATCACACTGAATACATTATGCGAGTGTTATAACTTACCTTCACCCAATACACGCTTTTACTGAATAGAGCTTGAACGCATTATAATGTAACTCAGTGCAACTTCTGTGAGATATTAGGTAGTTGTGGCCACCGGCTGCTAACAGCTAACATTAAGTATCTCTCCTCCTGTTGATGTCAACATGGATTTGTAATTCACAGTGAAGCATTATCAGGCAAACAGTAGGATTCATAGCCTAATGCATCAGTAGTAAGTTTACTGGGTCCTTTGGTCCCGACGGCATCCCAGGCAAGATCTTTGTTTGTCTCAAACATGTTTTCTATTGTCTCCAGGATGCTAGCTACTATTCGCCATCACTTCACACAACAGTTAGATCGAGCCCATTTGCAAAACAGTAACTCTATTCCTCTTGTACCAGCTTTATAATTTGAGTTTGTGGCGGTTAGTCTGGATCCCTGCTTTGCAAAATGGATGTGATACAACAGACAAACACAGCCACTGCCATCGGCAAACTTCATCTGATTTGCTGATAAGTTGATGGCAGTCTACAAGGCAAATATGGGCTAATACCAATGTTTAGTCAGTGAATCGATACTTTTGAAATTGGAGCTAAATGACCAGAGAAGAAACAGAGAAAAGGGCTGTGGCGTTTGCTTTTGCTCAAAAGGTAGAATACCTACAACTGCCAGAATGCACTGCGCCACAATGGATCAATAAACATTTAGGACAGAGGAACTCATATGGCAGCCAGCTGGTAACAAATGATCGAGAATAACAGTTAAACAGTCAACTGAAATATGTTTCTGAAAACATTTTTAGCAAGAAAAGCCACATTTAACAGAATCTTGGTGCATATTTTTTAGCACTTCTTACTTTCACAGTTTGATTGGAGTTTGATTTGAGTTTGAGATAGAGAGAGGGTCGGTGCTCTCACAAAATGTCACTCAAGTTAACACGAACTGACCAGGAAGAGATTCAAAATGATCAACACATACTGTAAATTACAGAAAACAACTACAAAGAGATAAAAACCACAAAAAGGTACACTACAACTACAAATAGATGCAAAACAATGACACAAAACAAGGCTAAATAACTGTAAAGTGTGTGTCTTGCTCCTGTGTGTTTGTGTGTGTGTGGGGGGATGTGCCCAGGGGTGAATTGTCTGATAATCTGCCCCTGTCTGTCCTGGTTCATTTACACATACTACCCACATCACTATAATACAAAGCTGGTTAAGTCCCTCAAATGAGTACTATAAAGAGGTTTATTAATGATTTTACTCAAAACTATTATACTTTATATGACATAGTGAATGAATGGCTAGAGAGAAAAGCACTAAGCTTTTGAACATACAGTATTTTTTATCCTTTATCATCCATCCATTCAAGGTGATGAAAAGCATACAGTCGCCCATTGTATTCTTGAACTGACTTGAAGACGGATTACACTGCAGCTCTTATCAGCCCTGAAAGCCAAAGCATTCTTGATGTCAGAGCAAGTTTGACAAATGAGTGCGAGGAGCTCTCTTACAGCCTGTTTGTCATCATGACTGTGACAAGCACGGCACGGATCTGAATACAGGCAATCTGCTCTCTCTTTGCTTCTCTCCCTGCGATTTGAAGTGCATGCTCGCCTGCGCGGCATGTTCGCACTTTCTTAATTTGCCAATGAAATATAGATCCTGGGAAAAGTTCAAGAAGCTTTTTACATCCTGAAACATTGCATTGGTCACCTTGTTACAGCTTGCCACACCTGTTCATTCCCTCTGATACCATCGTTTTCACTCCACCACCACAGTCGTAAACACTTAAAAAAAAAAAAAAAAAAAAGGCAACACAAAGTACAGTACCAGAAACTTTCCTTCTGCATAGTCACATGTATCAGAGCCGTGACTCTCCACCCTGCGGGAGTCATTGTGTGGAACCCAACTGCTGGTACCGCCAAAGACAGCCTCTGATCCCTGAGAGCTTCCTGTAATGGTACCATGGCCCTGAGGTGGGTCATTGAAAATGACATGCACAGATGTTCATGTGGCTCTGTTGCAGGAAACCAATATAATAGGCTGCCATCAATGAACCTGACACACCGAGCATTCCCCACAACCAGCCAGATGATGCCAGACGGTGTCCCCTCGGTGAACAGAGAGGGATCCCAGAAGCTCTATTACTCTTTAAGCTGCTCTCAAGAAGACACATGAGGACTGAGCGGGAAACGTGTTTGCCATCTTGCTGGCAGAGCGTCTCTTTATGGATGTCCCATCAGCCCAGGTAATAAAAGTCCGAGTCATTAAGAGGGCCGAGGGGAGAGCGGAGGCCTGACGCAGCACAGGATGGAGGGTGTGTTCAAAGGGACAGCAGAGGGTTTAAGATGGTAAGCAGCATTAATGAAAATCCCACACGGCTATCTGGTTCCCACTTGATGGAAGGCTTTGTTTGAGGGATCAGTGCAATTCAGAAGCCTACACAGGAGCCTTTAGCACAACAATCTCTCATGCTGCCATCTACAGGAGCTGCACTTTGTGTCTCTGCAAATCAATACTTCACCAGCTCTGTCTGCTAAAAATGTCGCTCACATGCAACTAATTTAATTCACATCAGCAAAAACATTTTGTAAGAAACAGGAAAAAAAATCCTCTACATAATGTGGAAAGGCTGAATCCCCAAACTGTTCACTGCCAAAGGAAAATATTAATACTTTATTACTGTACTTTACTGGGCTTTCAGCTGTTGATCACAGCCCAGACTCCATCTGCCCATAAGGACTGTGAAATGTGGATTAGAGTTCCAGAAAATTCTACTAAGTGGGCCTTGGGTTAAAGGTCCAATGTCCAATTTAGGAGGATATTTTGGCAGAAATGGACAGACAAACCAAACACTGGCCCCAGATATGGCCATTCAGATTTGCGCATTTTCACATGTGCCACTGTAGTTAGAAGCCCATCTACAAAGAGCAGCATCAGTGTTACACTGATTCGCGACATCAAACTGCTTTATTCAGTGTCTTTATTGGTTTTCATCCCAGGGTCCATTTGTTTTGGAGACGAGGAGACCTCTGAGGATAATTCTGCTCCCAGTAAGGAATTCTAATCAAGAGAAGTTTTGAGCTGAAGCTGGTTGAAGTCTGCAACTAAGATCTTACACACTTCACCTTAAAGATTATTTTGTCAACCCAAGGGATTGTTTGAGTAGTCATTGCTCCCACTGAGAAAAAATAAAAGTATATAAAAAATACCTGAGCAGTCAGACAATCAGATCAAACCACATTAGTCAATCATATTTGGAGAAGAATCAAGGCGCACTATATTCAGACATCTCTGTTCAATGTTGACCTCCGGTACTTACTGTAGACATGCACTTTTCCTGTGTAATAAAGAAATATTCAGTTGGTGAGTACAGTGTTATCACAACTGATAGAAACCATTGGTAAAATGCCCCAAATATCCTTTAAACAAACCACCATCTTTCCCTTACCCTAAAGGTCTGACGTGGGATTTCCTGCATTTGTGGAGTTGTACTCTCAAAGCACATCACCCTCCATCCAGGAAACGGGGCTGTGGCTGTGGCTGCAGATGTGGCTACAGAAATTGAGAGGCGTTCCCTGAGATACAACAGGAACCTGGAGCGGATCAAATCCAGCTTTTCTGCAGAGTTCATTAATCCGATGTAGGTTTTTCAGTCTGCAGAGTAGGTCTTACAGAGAGGCAAGTTCCTCCCTATCCTTTGCACTTAGAGGTGGTTCCTAGTCCAGTTGGAGAAAGGAGGCAGCATCATCCAAGCTGTGGCACTGGAGTGTTCGGTGACAGGCCAATGAAGCCTCTCCAGTGCGTCAAGGATATTTTCCTGGTGGTACTGGTGCACAGGGCTGTGCTCAGCTGCGAGTCGCAGTTAGAGAGTGGGTGGCCAAAGAAGATCTCTTCCAAAGCCAGCTCAGCCAGTACATCTGCCAGCTGGCATCCTACCCCTCCTTCCCAGCATGCCCCTGGAAGAGCCACACCAGTGCTTCTAACATGTACTGCAGCACCACTTGCAGCACCTGGACCACTGTGGTGTCACTTCACCACAAAAGGCAAAGGGAAGCACCACTGCCATATTTTTGGGGGTCTGAAGAACCCTGAGGGACGCAGGACCTCAGGGACACCTCCGCTTCCACCAAAAGTGCTATCTGCCCTTCCCTCAGTGATATCGGAAAGGACACCTTTGATATCAGGTCCTCCATGTGCTCCAGATATGTCCTGGCACGCTGCATCATGGCACCATGGAAATTTGGATGGGACAGGCCTGCAGTGATGATGGTCCCAGACACTGGGTGCATGGAAGTGCACTTCAGGTGCATGTGGGGCGAGTCTGCATAGAGCTGCAGGACTGTAATGGTCCCGGGCACACAGAGTGTTTGCAACTGTCTTGCAAAGTCCAATGATTTCCCATCGAGATTGCTCTGGAAATTGATTGCCTCATGCATGCCCAGGCAGCTGAACAAGTTTCCGTGAAGCCCACACAAGTCCTGTAGCCTAGTGCGGGACCACATCAGGATGTATTCGGTGTCCTCGGGTGTTATGTTGCAGGCTGCATGGACAGACATGGTGTGCACCACCTTCACATCCACGCACTCACCCAACACTATGTCCATCGGGTACTTCTGCCCAAACCTACTGAGGGTCATGAAAAAGTGTGGGTTTGCTGAGGACTTTTGCAGAGCTTTGTCCACCAACTCAAAAATGAAGAGCTGGTCATTTGCCAGTATGTCCATATTTGAGGTGTCGTCCAGCACAGTCTTCTGGATGGTTGACCTGTGCTTGTCTCTGAAAGCCTTTCAGGAGATCCTTGAATTGCCCCACCACTGACATTACACCATTGACAGCACGCTGCCGCTAGTCAGCAATTACCATACATCCCCGCTCCTGAATAGCAAGTCACCATCATATATGGAGGTTATAATTACTATGGATAGCTGCATCCTGTTGACCTGTGAACTTGGAGCAAACAAAGAAAGAGAGAGAACAAAATAAAAACTTTTCCAGTGCTGAGACTTGAGTTATTTTGGGTGAAGTGGAGTTGAGAAAAAAATACTTTATTATTTTATTATTGGCGGTTGTTTATTTTGGGCCATGTGTGAAGATAAAATTTAAAATAAACTAGAGTTACTGCCTCATGATTTTATGCCTCAAACCAGTCAAGTTGCAGTTATAGTTTACATCCATGTCAGTCAAGACTCATGCATCCATGACAGACAATGCTTCAAATATGGATGTTGCTGCAAAGAAGCAACATATTCTGAAACATGGATACTTCACACACATCTTCCTCCTGGCAGCACAAAAGATCTATACAATCAGCACAGTTTCAAAGTGGGCATCTAATATTAGTGTCACCAGGACAGTATCTGACCAAATGTCTCCCCTTCTGTTCCTGAGTTATGGTGTTGACACGATGATGGTGTTGGCACTAAGATGTCACAGTGAAGCTGACCTTTCACCTTTTGGATAGAAAATGTCATTACATTATTATTTTATCCTGATAGACATTTATGTGAAATATTGTTCATGGTCTATGCCAAAGCTGAGAAAATTCCCTCAAGGCATTCTTGAGATATTACATTTACAAGAATAAAACAAGCACAAGGTCACAGGCACCTTGACCTTTAACCACCAAAATCAATTTTTTAAATTGTTGAGTCCAAATGGATGTTTGTGCCAAATTTTAAGAAATTCCTTCAAGGCCTTTTTGGGAAATCAAATTCACATGATGGAGACAAACGCAAGGTCACAGTGACCTTGACATTTGACCACCAATAATGAGTCCAAGTGGACGTTTGTGCCAAATTTGAAGAAATTCACTTCTTGAGCTATCTATCACATAGCCATGACTAATTGCCATTGCTTATTTGCAGAAAACATTTTACAGTAAACATGCTATGATATGGAGATTCTCTCTTGGACATCACTGAAAGGCTGTCATGATGTTGTCATTGTTTGAGGGTACCCTGGTGTTATACATTCTAATGCATACACTTCAAAGTGGAGACAGTAATGTGAGCATACGTTAAAGTGACGGTGTCTACTCTTGACACTAATGGGATGTAATTGCTGTTTCATAACAAAGAAAGGTTCTTATGTATCTTGGCGACAGTTTATTTAGAAAAGAATTCTGAGATGATTACTCAGAGAAGCTAAGTTTCCACCTTTGTTGGTTTTTTATTCCTTTAGAAGAGGCATCCTTTTTTTCTAACATTACACAATGGCTGCTGTCTGGAATTAAGTGATTCCCTGAACAAGTCCAGACCCTCACAGGCGCCACCAGTACTTAAAGGCAATTGAAAAGGCGTAAGAGATAGGTTGAATCAATAGCCTGTTTTTTCACTTCCCTGTCAACTCCCATTGTTGATAGCTCCAGAATGCGCACAAAAGGCTGGCAGGCTGCGGCATAAAAATAGCTGGCACCCTGTATGGCAAGTGGAGCATCCTGGGAATAATTGAGAGAAGTGGCACTGGAAGTGACGCGAAGATTAAGCGATTAACGTCCAATAGTAGGAGGCCCAGAGCTGTGGCTTAAATAGGATAGATGCCTGCTGGATACAGTGAATTATACACTCAGTAGTGTATTGTTTAGGTTTCCAGCTCGCCTGTTCAAACTCAAGTAAGACTTTCTTTTCTTAAAACAGCAGTGTGGGCATCTGGGATGATGGTAGTGAGGCAGAGAAAGACTGAGCAGCTGATGCAATCCCCTTTCCTGTTTCTGCCCTGTATGCTGCATACACACTTTGACCTGAATCAATGGAATTTTAAAACCAGGCTGTGTCTCGACTGGGGTTCCCCAGTGTGTTATGTGTGTGTGGCTGTGTGTATGCATGTGTGTGATTAGGTTGGGAAATGGTGGTCATTGCTGCAGGGGCACAAAATGAATCTGTTATCCAGGGGAGAGTTTTGGTTCAAAAGTGCATTTTTTAACAGAATCTTTACAATTTCTGCACTGCACTGACTCTCAAACAAAAGACCATACTCCTTCAAAATAATGCTATTTTGTCATGCAGAGGCTTGAGTGCTTCACTGATGATCCAACTCAAGTATGACATTCAACATGTACACACCACATGTAGATAAAGCTGCACTAATTGATATTTTCATAATAAAATTGTTTAGTGGCATATATAGGGCTTTTCCACTGGTTCTTTTGGTCATGTCGAGTCAAACCATGCCGGGTTTATTTGTATTTCCATCACCAGTGTAAACACGCTAAGTTGTACCAAGTCACACCCAAGACGGACAATTATTCATTTGATGATTCCTGTAAGGTACATGATGAATTTCCAGAAGGACTAATAAATATCTATCTATCTCTGAAGACGGGCAATGCGTGACCAGGCATGTGCCACAGCCTCCTAGCAGGTTGCCCTGGTGTCAAATAGAGTTCCTCATCATCATAACTCAAATCAAACAGTCAGAAGAGTGATGCATATATTATATGCATGTAAATAATGTAATTCACTGTGCTGCTGAATGGCCACTGGCAGCCACTGGCAGCTACTCCAGTACTACTGACTACTCTAGTCAGTCAAAACACCTTAAATGTCAACATGAAATCTGCTCGTTTCATATTTATCATATCAATGTTTCTTAAGTAGCTTAATATATCAGCTGACTTTGTCATCTGGATGGTGTGACACCTAGGAGAGATACCTGCCAAGCTGCAGAACCAATGTTTGAAACCAATAAACAACAAAACTGGTTGTGTTTTCCAGGCAGCTTTTTAGGCACCAACCATGGCTGTTTTTTATGACTTGTCACTGTGTTTCCACCAGGAAGAGTGCCACAAAAAGTGGTTGTTTTTACGGAAACACAGTGGCTATTCCAGTTTAGAGTGTGCCCTCAAATCTGAGTAATTTAAGTAAAAAAATCCCTGATGCGTTTGACTGACATGCAGAATCAAACAAGTCAAGCCAAGCAGCCAATCTAATGGTGGCAAACCCACAGAAGATTATCACCAGCTCTTCATCTTAGCCCTGCCTCTTTCAGCCATTTTGTTATATATATGTACTGTATACTGTATATGTGTATATTTGATTTGTACTATATAGTTCCTTGGACTACACTATATGTACTATATACTTCTTCTCCTCATAAAGTAGGGGGCGACAGTAGCTCAGCCTATAGGGACCTGGCTTGGGAACCAGAGGGTCACCACTCGAGACCCCTTACAAGCCAAGCATTGAGCATGGACTGGTAGTTGCAGAGGTGCCAGTTCGCCCCCTGAGATGCTCTTGAGCAAGGCACCAAACCCCCAACTGCTTGGGGCACCTGTCAAAGGCAGCCCCCTCGCTCTGACATCTCTCCATTTAATGCATGTGTAGGTCCTGTTTGTGCATGTGTGTGTATTTCCAGCCTGTGTGTATGACAGCAGAGTGAACAAGTTGAATTTCCCCTCAGGGATTAATAAGTATGTCTTTTTTAAAATAACAATACCACAATCAACTATAGTTCTTTACCCACCTCTACATATCAGGTGCTTAACATGATTATTAAGGCTTTTAACTCACAGGATATATGCATTTAAAATTAATATGACATACACACAAACAAGGTAATGAACTCCAATGAACGTGAGAATCTTACAACATAATGATGCATGCTACCCAGTGAGCACAGTCTCAGGGGAGTGTTGCTCTCACCAGTCCTTGGTGGAACGCTTGAGGCCATTACGTATGTATTACGAGTGCAGAGCTGAGCAGCACAACAGAGCCACCAGGAGAGGTGTTCCGTGACAGTCCATCGACACTACTCCCCTGCACACTGCGCTCTCATTAAACATTTAACATTAAGGCCCCTTAATTATATATAAGTAATTGTTCATCAACGAAGAGCAGCACCATCATGTTCTCTGTCTCATCAGTTAAGAATAGAGAACTGAGCTGCTAGACTGGCCTCAGTGACCTCTTAGGGTGGCTTTTATTCCCCAGCATTTGAGCTGGAACTGTTTCTGTTCCAGTTATTCTTAAGTGCTGGCAGAATCCCTTTCGGTTTGGTATTTGGCTTGTTTGGTTATGTTGTTTTCATTGTTTGATGTTTGGTAATGTCAGAATTCTGTGTAACCTCATTATTTCTAACACCTTTAGAGTCTGACAGTACCATACAGTTTACTTTGAATCATTCAAAGGTTCACTGTGTAGGATTTAGGGGGATTTATTGACATCTGGATGTTTTTGTGCGTACAACGTTTTCTGAATTTAAGCGTACGCCATGTTTCAGTAGGAAATCCAAGCAAGTCTTTGTACATGAGGCCCCAGGTCTGTATGTTTTGAAGAGGAAGAAACCTCTGTTGATAATTCGGCTCCCAGTAAAACCTCCCATATGTCTGGATTTTAATTTATCGGACGAAAAAGGGGAGCACAGGTTAGCATACGCCAGGCTTTTGGCCTGTCTCTGACATGCCAAACAACATCTTGAAACTGATTTAATCAGTATTTTTACCTGTTTTAATCACCTGAGGCCTCATGTACAAAGACTTGCGTGGATTTCCTACTGAAACATGGCGTACGCTTAAATCCAGAAAACGTTGTACGCACAACAACATCCAGATGTATGAATCTGTGCATAGGCATGAATCCAAGTACATTTCCTTTGTACATCCCAATCAACGTGGAACATGTGCACATGTTGGAGTACCCGACCCCTCCCTGTCCACGCCCCCATTTAAATGAACCCTGCATCTGAGATTCCCCTGTCTGCACGAGCAGAAAACTAAAACAAAAGAATGAGTAAGATGGGAAAAAAGAAAAACCTCACAGAATGCGAATTGGAGACGCTACTCACTGAAGTGGAGGCGCGCAAAAATGTACCTTTTGGTACGCTGTCCTCTGGCATCAATACTAAATGCAAGAGGAGTGAGTGGGAGAGTGTGTGTGAGGCTGTCAATGCTGTGGGGACAGTCTAGAAAAGCGTACACACGCAGAATTAAAAGAGAAGTGGTCCGACATTAAGGTGGACGTGAAGCGGAGGATGGCTGCCCACCGCCAAAGTGTGGCCAAAACAGGCGGGGGGACAGGAGAGGAAGAGCTCACCGCGTTTGCAAATTGGAAAATTGAAAGCAGACAATTAATTATGTGAACTGGATTTACAGTTTCCATTTGTTAATTTTATACACCACTTACATGGATCACACACTATTGTTGTAAATGAATGCAGAAGTGCGCCAGGGAAAAGGTGTGGCTGATTAAGAAATTTCACACTTTACGCGGGTTTATTGACACGAGTACTTTACACACAGAGACAATCGGGGGCTTGTTAGAAAGCTCTGAAGCTGTAGTTTAACCAGCAAAAAACAGCAAGTCACTAACTTTAACCACTGACTATTACTGATGCTGTGAAGGCAAGATAATATTTGGGGGCGCACATGCTCAATGTGCATCGGGGGGATTAATATTAGGACAATTAAACAAATAAATTATTTACTCACCAAGAAGCCACCCATCACGCACAGTTCCAGCTTGTATTCTGTACCCAACTATGCTGTTACTGTCACAATCCCTGTCTCTCAGTCCTCTCCTGCCACTCTGCTGCAGTGTTTTTCCACTCCCCCTCCCTCTGCTTCACTCTACCTGCCAGCCGCGCCCACCTCATCAGCCCAACTCTGCTCACCTGCCTACACAGCTGCAGCTCATCAACCAGCCCTGCATATAAGCCTCTCCAGCACCTTCACTCACTGCCAGATTGTTCTTTAGCATTATGCGAGACTCTCCAGCGTTCTTCTCCTGCCTGATCTCCCGGTGCCAACTCTGCCTGTCCCCGACCTGCTCCCCTCGTCTGCCTCCCGGTAAACTCACCTGCCTTCTGTCCCCGACCTCGTGCTTTGCTTCAGCGTCTCTGGTTTCTGCCTGCTCGTCTGGTCTCGACTCCTCCGCCCGGCCTCGTCTACCCTCCTGCCTGCTCCTCAACGGTGCTTCTGCCTTCGCTGACGGCTCTTCTAGCTACGACCCCCCCACCGGCTCCCGACCTCGCCTCAGCTCACTCCTCGTCGGCTTCTCAGCACGATCAGCCGGCACTTCAGCCTACGGTGCGTCTGCCTCGCCACCTTTGGCTGCCGTAAGCTTGATCTCTTTCCCTCATCTGAGCCTCAGAGACTGTGTGAGGGCAACTTGCCCGAAGAACGAACTTTATTCTGTGTTTATTCTGCCTGCTGCATTCCCTGTTTGCTGTGGTGCTAATAAAAGTCATTACCAACTGTTCCTGCGAGCCTGGTACTGCATTTGGGTCCACAAACACACCCGTTTCAGTACAATCTGGCCAGAAATGGACCCAGCAGACCCTGCTTCACCTCAGTCTCGCCTAGCCCGGGTGGAGGGCATGCTCCAGCAGCATGAGGCTCAGTTAGCCTCCAACGCGGCGGAGGCTCGTCAGTCGGCGTCTGCTCTGGAACGAGCGCTAACCTCGCTAGCCGCCCAGGTGCAACAGATGGCGGCCGCCATGACACAACACGCCGTTCCTGCTGCGGCTCCAGCTCCTCCTGCTCCGACCCCGGGGCCGTCCTCTAGCACTGCACCCGAGCCCCGGGTGGGGGCGCCAGAACGCTACGCAGGGGACCCTGAGGGCTGCAACCCTTTCCTGACAAACTGTTCCATTCTGTTCGCCCTGCAACCTCATACCTTCGCCACAGAGGGGGCTAGAGTCGCCTTCACCATCAACCACCTCACTGGAAGGGCACGTCTGTGGGGAACGGCAGAGTGGGAGAGAGGCACACCAGCCTGCGCCTCTTTCCAGGCCTTCTCAGAGGAGCTTCGCAAGGTTTTTGGTCCCGTTTCCCTGGGTCCTGATGCTACAGGGGGTCTCATGAGCCAGAGGCAGGGGGATCGGACAGTTGCTGACTATGCCATTGACTTCAGGACCCGGGCTCGTCTCAGTGATTGGAACGCTGCCGCCCAATGTGACGCTTTCCTCAACGGGCTGGCTCCGTACGTGAAGGATGAGCTGGTTTCGTTCGACCTCCCCAGTTCCCTGGACGGACTCATCGAGTTGACCACGAGGCTGGACAGGCGGATTCAGACAAGGAGGAGGGAACAACGCCACGAGGGAGGAGATCACCGGCCATCTTTCCGTCAACGTCGACTCCCAGCCCCTCCTGTCCCACCTCCTGAACCCATACATGGAGGGGCGGAGCCCATGCAGGTGGGGCGGACCAGCCTAACGCCAGAGGAGCGAGAGCGACGACGCCGGGGAAATCTCTGCCTCTACTGTGGCCAGGCCGGGCCATTTTGTTTCCCGGTGTCCAGCAAAAGGGAGGGCTCAGCAGTAAAGAGGGGCATTCTGCTGAGCCGTTCCCAGAACTCTGCCCCCGACCCAAGACCTCTGTTCCACGTCCACCTTTTGCTGCCAGGGGGGTCCCACACCCTCGCCACATTCATCGACTCGGGGGCGGACGTCAGCCTGATCGACGAGGAGCTCGCCCGCCAGTTGGACCTCATTAGGGTCCCTCTCCCTCATCCCGTGCCAGCCAGCGCCCTGGACGGTCATCTCCTGGGGACTGTCACTCATCAAACCACTCCCATCTCGATGCTTCTGTCCGGCACACATCAAGAGACTATTCAGTTTCACATTCTGAGATCTCCCAACCTTCCCCTGATTCTTGGCTACCCCTGGCTTCGCCGTCATAACCCCCACATAGACTGGTCCACGGGGTCCATCCTGGGATGGAGCCCCTCCTGTCAACAGATCTGCCTCAGACCAGCAGTGGCATCCACGCCACCGGCCAGCTCCCGTTCCACCTCAGACCTCTCCATGGTGCCCCCTGACTACCACGACTTTTGGGAGGTGTTTAGCAAGGCTAGGGCCACCTCTCTGCCCCCTCATCGGCCCTACGACTGTGCCATCGACCTCCTTCCCGGCTCCGTCCCTCCCAAGGGCCGCCTCTACTCCCTGTCCGCACCTGAAAGGGAAGCCATGGAGACCTACATAAACGACGCCCTGGCCGCCGGGATCATCCGACCCTCCTCTTCACCTGCCGGAGCGGGGTTCTTCTTCGTCGACAAGAAGGACGGGACATTAAGGCCCTGCATCGACTACAGAGGGCTCAACGACATCACGGTGAAGAACCGCTACCCTCTCCCCCTCATCGCCTCAGCCTTCGAGCTGCTCCAAGGGGCCACCATCTTCACTAAGTTGGACCTCCGCAACGCATACCATCTGGTCCGGATCCGTGAGGGAGACGAGTGGAAGACGGCCTTCAACACCCCTACTGGACATTACGAGTACCTGGTGATGCCTTTCGGCCTCACCAATGCCCCTGCTGTGTTCCAAGCCCTCATCAATGATGTGCTCCGAGACATGCTCAATAAGTTCGTGTTCGTCTACCTAGACGATATTCTCATCTTCTCCCGCTCCAAGCAAGAACACATTCATCACGTCCAGACAGTGTTGCAGCGACTACTGGAGAACTCACTGTTCGTCAAGGCGGAGAAGTGCGAGTTCCACGCCCCCTCTGTCTCCTTCCTGGGGTACATCATAGGCCGGGACCGCATGGAGATGGACCCCGTCAAGGTATCAGCTGTCACCTCCTGGCCCGTCCCTGATTCCCGCAAACAGCTGCAACGATTCCTGGGGTTCGCCAACTTCTATAGGAGGTTCATCCGGGGCTACAGCACGGTGGCAGCACCTCTCACCGCCCTCACCTCCTCCAAGGTCCCTTTCAGGTGGACCTCGGCCGCCGAGGAGGCGTTCCTGCACCTGAAGGGGCGGTTCACCTCAGCCCCCATTCTCCTGATCCCTGACCCCGAGAGACAGTTCGTCGTAGAAGTCGACGCTTCGGATGTGGGGTTGGGGGCCGTCCTCTCCCAACGTGCTGCCAGGGACCAGAAGCTTCACCCCTGCGCCTTTTTCTCCCGGCGTCTGTCCCCAGCTGAAAGAAATTACGACATCAGGAATCGAGAACTGTTGGCGGTGAAGCTGGCACTGGAGGAGTGGCGCCATTGGTTGGAGGGAACCAAGACCCCCTTTCTCGTCTGGACTGACCACAAGAATCTGGAGTACATCCGCTCGGCCAAGAGGCTGAACTCTCGTCAAGCCCGGTGGGCCCTCTTCTTCGCCAGATTCAACTTCACTCTCTCCTACCGTCCAGGCTCCCGCAACGTCAAACCTGACGCCCTGTCCCGTCAGTTCATGGTCGGGGAAGAGGACTCCCCCAGCCCTGACAACATCCTCCCCACTTCTCGTCTGATGGCCGCTCTCACCTGGGGGGTGGAGGAGCGAGTTAGAGCTGCTTTGGAGGACCAGCCCGGGCCCAGCTCCTGCCCCCAAGACCGCCTATTCGTCCCGCAGGAGTTAAGGACGGAGGTTCTGCAGTGGGCCCACGACTCCCGGCTCACCTGCCATCCGGGGATCCTCCGTACCAAGGAGGTCCTACAACGGCGGTTCTGGTGGGCTACTCTGGATGAGGACACCAGAGACTTTGTTAACGCTTGCCCAATCTGCAACCAGAACAAGGCCCCTCGGCAGGCCCCTGCCGGCCACCTGCAACCCCTGCCTGTGCCTCACCGCCCCTGGTCCCACATCTCTTTGGACTTTGTCACTGGACTGCCGCTGTCAGGGGGCCACACCGCCATTTTGACTATTGTGGACCGCTTCAGTAAAATGGCTCATTTCGTGCCCCTGCCCAAGCTTCCATCGGCCAAAGAGACTGCTGAACTGATTCTGCAACACGTGTTCCGGATTCACGGCCTCCCGTCTGATGTGGTCTCCGATCGAGGCCCCCAGTTCACCTCTACCTTCTGGAGGGAATTCTGCCGTCTCCTGGGGGCCTCCACCAGCCTGACGTCTGGATTTCATCCCCAGTCTAATGGTCAGTCAGAAAGGATGAATCAAGAAATGGAAACGGCGCTCCGCTGCATGGTCTCCAGGCACCCTGCCTCCTGGTCCTCGCAACTGCTGTGGGTGGAGTACGCCCACAACACCCTCATCAGCTCCGCTACTGGACCCTCCCCTTTCCAGTGCGCTTACGGCTTTCAGCCTCCCCTGTTTTCTGCTCAAGAGAAAGAGACCGTCTGTCCCTCAGTGGAGGCCTTCATCCGCCGCTGCCGCCGGACCTGGACACAGGCCAGGGCTGCACTTCTACGGGCCGCCGACAGATACTCGACAGCCGCCAACCGTCACCGCTCCCAGGCCCCCCCTTATCAGGTGGGACAGAAGGTGTGGCTTTCTACCCGGGACCTGCCTTTGAGGGTGGAGTCGAGGAAGTTGGGCCCCAAATTCATCGGTCCTTTCCCCATCGAGAGGGTGATAAACCCAGTGGCTGTTCGACTCAAGTTGCCCCGTTCCATGCGGATTCATCCCACCTTCCATGTCTCCAAGCTAAAGCCGTGTCGGGAGAGCCACCTGCAGCCCGCCTCCCGGCCACCCCCACCGCCTCGCATCATCGATGGGGACCCTGCTTACACGGTGCACCGCTTGCTCCGCTCTCGTCGCCGGGGAAGGGGCCTGCAGTACCTCGTCGACTGGGAGGGGTACGGTCCGGAGGAGCGGTCATGGGTTCCGGCCCGTCAGATCCTGGACGCACGGCTCATCAGGGAGTTCCATCGCCAACACCCTGACCAGCCCTCCAACATCACCTCGGCACAAGGGGGCCCCAACACTGACCTTCGGTCTCCTCCTGCATCTGAGGCATCTGGGTCTGAGGAGGAGGATGCGGGACCGGCCTCGGAGGATGAAGAGACTGGGACAGAGGCCTCTGAGGAATTTTAGCCCTCCTCCAGGCCCCCGCCACCCACCCGGCTCCTCTGGAACTGTTTGGGACGTCAGGAGCCGTCCCTTGAGGGGGGGGTTCTGTCACAATCCCTGTCTCTCAGTCCTCTCCTGCCACTCTGCTGCAGTGTTTTTCCACTCCCCCTCCCTCTGCTTCACTCTACCTGCCAGCCGCGCCCACCTCATCAGCCCAACTCTGCTCACCTGCCTACACAGCTGCAGCTCATCAACCAGCCCTGCATATAAGCCTCTCCAGCACCTTCACTCACTGCCAGATTGTTCTTTAGCATTATGCGAGACTCTCCAGCGTTCTTCTCCTGCCTGATCTCCCGGTGCCAACTCTGCCTGTCCCCGACCTGCTCCCCTCGTCTGCCTCCCGGTAAACTCACCTGCCTTCTGTCCCCGACCTCGTGCTTTGCTTCAGCGTCTCTGGTTTCTGCCTGCTCGTCTGGTCTTGACTCCTCCGCCCGGCCTCGTCTACCCTCCTGCCTGCTCCTCAACGGTGCTTCTGCCTTCGCTGACGGCTCTTCTAGCTACGACCCCCCCACCGGCTCCCGACCTCGCCTCAGCTCACTCCTCGTCGGCTTCTCAGCACGATCAGCCGGCACTTCAGCCTACGGTGCGTCTGCCTCGCCACCTTTGGCTGCCGTAAGCTTGATCTCTTTCCCTCATCTGAGCCTCAGAGACTGTGTGAGGGCAACTTGCCCGAAGAACGAACTTTATTCTGTGTTTATTCTGCCTGCTGCATTCCCTGTTTGCTGTGGTGCTAATAAAAGTCATTACCAACTGTTCCTGCGAGCCTGGTACTGCATTTGGGTCCACAAACACACCCGTTTCAGTTACTCAGAATGTATGAATCGTACATTGAACCGGGCCACCTCGCCACAATGTTGGTTAATTGCATTTGCGCATCACATATTAGAAAGAATGAAAATGCTTCCTGTTGACATAAACAAATTAATCCCGTGATGGCGCTTTTATAGAAATGTATGTGCAGTCAATAGGTCCGATAACATTAGGAAAACCGATATACCTGGCTGACATGCGGATAATTCTGTCCGTCAGCACCTGTATGGATACAGGCAGCGGATGGCTCCTCACAGTGTTGCGCAACAAGGCGCACAGTTCCAGGAGGATTGCCCTCGGGAACCTAAAGCAGCTGATGAGCCAGTTGTCATCATGTGCCAGTGCCATCTGTCTCTGAACACACGCTCTCTTCGTATTGCACTATTTACAATGTCTTAATACTGCTAAAGCAGCAATTGTTAACAGTATTTTTGGCACCACTTTGCGCATGCTTTTATATCCACTCATCTAATTGCAGACACAAGGGTGTGTTAATTGTTCATCAGTGTTAATTGTTCATGTGTCTCTGATGTGCACATCACTCTGAGGACTAATTGTTTTCACGTTTATTTATTATAACAGTTTCCCAGCATCACCTCTAAGTGTCACCAAAGGATCAACAGCTGTAGAAACGTGCGTACGCCAGCCATGAAGTTGGCGTGAGGCACCCCACATTTCCACGGTCATTTCACTCATGATACATCTGAACTTTGCCATGGAAAAGGACGTACGCCATGTTTTTGTGCGTACGCACCCTTTGTACATGAGGCCCCTGGTCTGTTTGTTTTGGAGAGGAAGAGACCTCTGCAGATAATTGTGTTACCCTTCAAAAAAGTTACATCCATGACCCTTCAGGTGGACAAAAATGTCCATTTTCTAGAATCTTTTGTAGTGTCCAACAAAAGGTCACAGGGGGGTGATTTTTTGTCAAGGGGGGTTTATTTTGGGTTAAATTTGAAAATCCCAACTTTCAGCATGAAAATCATTATTTGACCCTGTAATGCATTTTTATCCCATCCATGACCCTTCAAGTGGACAAAAATGTCCACCTGTCATTTAGCCATTTGTTATTGTTGCTAAATTAAAATGCATTACAGGGTCAAATAATGGATTTTCTTGCTGAAAGTTGGGATTTTCAAATTTAACCCAAAATTACCCCCCCCCCCCTTGACAAAAATCACCCCCCTGTGACCTTTTGTTGGACACTTTCTAGAAAATGGACAATTTTGTCCACTTGAAGGGTCATGGATAGGATAAAAATGCATTACAGGGTCAAATAATGGATTTTCGTGCTGAAAGTTGAGATTTTGAAATTTCACCCAGAATGACACCCCCATGCAAAAAATCACCCCCCTGTGACCTTTCATTTGTCTGTGAGGGAGTTTTGAATTTTGGAAATGGACAAAAATGTCCAGGGGTAACACAAGGGTTATTAATAAAAACCTTCTGAACGATGGATGCTGAAGGAATTCTAACAGGGAGAAGTTTCAGCTGCTTGCAATTTGCAATCCTCACCACTAGATGCCACAAAATCCCCCCAAATCTTACACAGGGGACCTTTAAGAGGCTGTAACTTAATTACAAGTTGAACAAAATTCTAACATTAACTTAAGGTATATTTTTGACACTGTAAGTATCTTTCTGTACAGTAATTCTTCTTATAAATTGTGGATATCATTTTGTATTTTGTTACATACATCTACACACACCTCTAAATCTTTTACTCTTTTACCTATCTGACCCTATTTTCAGTGTAGTTATCATGCTTTTTTTATTGAATGTTATTTAATAAACAAAACAACACTATCATTGAAGCAATACAAGGACTGGAGGGAGAGACATGCATGGAAGCCAATACATTGCATAATAATTAGAATCTTGATTAAGAATAACAATGAAATCAGAGGTTCTTCAAATTTGTGGCATCAAGCAAATAATGAAGTGTGATTGCATTGCTAATTATGCTTTTCATTATAATGGTATCATACCATATAATAATAACAAAGTCACCTATTCCTTCCACCTATTCCTCACTTCCCTTACTCAATGAATCTCATTATGTCAATGATGAATCTTAAAACTCAATCATGTTTTGCTTATTTTATTAGTACAAACATCTCTGCTTCTTACTTCATTATCTTTGATTATTGATCAGTTCTTGTGTCTTTTTAGGAGAATTGTCTTTAAATAATGTCAGTTTTCAGCCCTTAGCAGTGCCTGCAGTCTTCCTCACAAGCTGCATACAGTCCTAATGACCTTCAGGATAGAACGTAAGGTAGGGCAGTTTGTATGTTACCTGAAAGTCAAAATCCGGGGACAAAAAAGGTGGAAAATCACTCACTACTGCTTGTACGGCTTAAATGGTGTAAGCGCCTGGTAATACTTGAAGGTGACTCAGTTAGTCATTTTAACATTTTAATAAAGTCAGAGCTTATCCCATCTGGATTTTGAAGGCTGAACTGGTTTAGTGTTGTTTTTTTTTCGAGACTGAATCAAACTGAAAGAAGTAAAAGTACAAAAAAAGGTTTTTCAAAAATACGGAGAGATCCACCGTCCCCAACAGAAATCACTGTGGTGTCTCTTATTACTTTCAAATGTATTAAAAAGTGGAAAACTATAATGTTTTATGACTGTTACATAGACTCTATCTATCACTGTTGACTGTCATAGTTTTCGTTCGGTGTACGAGTATTGTGGGTCATACCAAAGTTAGTTTGAGCACTTTTCCTTCGCGACCCTCACTCATATACTGGCTCCCTAAAATGGGTCATTAAAACTTTGAGACCCCCCGTTTTGATGCTCAAAAACGGTCAGTTTAGCTGTTTAGTTTCTAAAAATGAATCCCCCCCAGACCGCACTGGAGGGTTGGGTCGCAGAACGTGTCAATCAAAAATGGTACCCCTCAAATGTTAAACAGGTGATTACAGCCCAGGTGACTACCAAAAAAAAGTAATACAGGAATACAGGAATACCTCAGCAAATACTTCACCTAAAAATATCTCCTGGGGAGAATCCCCTTTGGGTTGCAGAAGGTGTAGATAGAAAATGGTCCCCCCCCAGTCTTAAGTAGGTAACACAAAACACAAAAACAAGACATGGGCCTCTAGTTTCGCAGACCGGGCGAGGTGGAGGCGCAGCGCACCTGCGCCTCGCCAACTGGGTGTGGCCAGGCAGATTTTGCAAGTTTGGCACACCGTGCGCACTGGTGCAGCTACTCCTCTTTCCCACCTCTGTCCCTCCTACCTGCGCAAGTCGGAAAGAGGGAGGAGAGAAGGCATGGAGTGGGTTTTACACACATCACACCAATCAAATGAGCCCCTCTCCTCGCCCTTAAATGCGCCGCGCGAAGGCGTAATGAGAGTTTACTCAATTCGCCATGGCAGAAGAGAGCAGCAGCATCAGACGGCCAAACTTCTCCCAGGAGGAAACTGATGTTTTGGTCCGGGAGGTCCAAGCTCGCAGTGTCTGAATATACGAAACTGCGAGCAGACCTCCACAGGCTGATGATGCAAAGGTAGCCTGGGAGGAGGTCACCACAATCGTAAAGCAATGTTGCGTTTCTCTCGTGCTCGCGCACTCTCTCTTTCTCTCTCGCAGTTTCACTCTGTTTCTTTTCTTTTGACTTTTCTAAGATGACAGATGCTGAATATATACTCCCTATCTGATGCTGTGGCTGTTTGTGGTTAGCTTTGATCTGACATCAGATGTGACAGGACAGTCGATATATATAGATACATTTATGTGCTGATTGCAGATAGTTGCATTGAATAGTGTTTTTTTTGGGTATTTATTGCATCGTTAATGTGCCTGATATTCTGGAAACCTGCCTGTGAGGTTTTGGTGACGTGTGCGCACTGTCCACCGGTCAGCCAAACTTCCACTTACACCGTCTGCGCTCCCCCTGCGCTGACAGTAGACCTGGTTTCAGCTGGCAAGCTTTTAGCGCACCTTCGGCGAAGCCTTTTGGCACAAAACTGTCACTGCGCCAAGCTGGATCTGTCAACACCTCCCCCTGCTGCACCGCGACACCCATCTCAGTGCACCTCGGTCTGCCAAACTACCAAACTGAGCACGCCTCGGGTTGCACTGCTCGAAACTAGCTCTGCGTGGGGTTCACCACCCTGCGCCACCCTGCGCTGTGCCGGGAAACTAGAGCCCATGATGTAAAGGGACACATTTGTCAAGAAAAGAACAATATCACATGTATTTGAATTCTTTTATTAATCAAAGCAGCATAATGATGCTGGGTTGTAGCTCCACTGTTCCTCTTAAACAGGGTTTCTTTGCCATCGTGCATGCAAAAGCAATGAAAGCTGGAGATGCTAAAACAAGACACAAAAATGCTAAGGGACACATTAGCAAAAAGAGGAGCAGTATTTTATTTAATTATGTTTATATTTATTTAATGTTTTTTTTAATTGGAGCAGCTTAATGATGCTAGGCTGTAGCTCCGCTGTTCCCCTTAAACTGGGTTTGTTTGCCTCCGTGATGAGGTTGAGGATGATGTCTGGCTGGGTGGGCAGTACACACATTACTAAAGGTTAAAAGTGTCTGATAACAAAACATAGTCTTGATCATAATTTCTTTGCTGGATTCCCCAATTGAATCAAATATTAATTATTCACATAACCAAATTAGATGCAAGTATTAACTGTAACTAGTGAAATAGGTCTAGTATGACACACAATACAATGCCATGGCAGATGTGGAAATTCTGATGGGGGTTGTTTTCCCTTCTAACTTACAGCAAAACACTGTTAGATTGATCTAGACCCACAGCATCACCAACTTTTATAGGCCTCTTTCTTTTGAAGTCACATTGTTGAGCCATCTCTTGCACACAGCCACTTCACTAGTGAACCCTTTCCATGTCGCCAGCTGTAGTTGCTAGGAGATTTGTGGCACATTTGCAAAGCCCCTATAGGATGCGTACTCGCATGCTCCTTTATGTGGAGTGGGGCGAGCATGGTGAGGGTGGGTAGTGGGCTGGAGAGGAGCAGCTCTACAGATGGTCAGAGCAGTGGGGCTCCTGGCAGCTGCCCTGTTTAAAAGAAGCACCCACAGCAGCTGCCTCTTGTAGCGCTCAGGCAGTAGAAAGGGCAGCCTTCTGGAGGATTACCACTGTAAACTCTCTTCTAATCACACGCTCTGATACTGTGATGAATGTGCTATGAGTGATTTATTTTTCAAAAATTGCTCTGGAAAAGCACCTCTGGACTCTGGTATCAAACAGCTTGCTGTTAGAGAGAAAGATAAACCTTTATTGATACCCAATGGGGAAATTCTGTAAATATTTCCATGATGGTGGTTGCACTGCTATTACACATGGACCATGAAGCATTAGCTATTACTGAGAAGCCAAACAGAGCAGTAGTATAAGGAATATATGTTTACTTCAATTGCTTCAGTGACTATAATCTCTAGGTCATTACTGTAATGGTACATAACATGCTGTACAGACTGTATAGGGTCTGCTCATTTTTATACACAGTATATCCTCCATATCCCATATATATTCTGGAGGCTACATAGTTTGGTTGCTCATGCACAATGACAAATAACAAAAGCCACACAAAGAACACACAGCCACTAACACGTTAAGGGTCTAACGATACACAAAAGTTATAGTTCGGTATGTACCTTGCTTTTGGGGTCATGGTTTGGTGTATTTTCAGTGCAGCAGGGAAACAGCAAAGATTTTTTTTCATTTACTTAAAAAATGTAGGCATTCAGTGGGGGGGGGGGGGGGGGGGGGGGGGGTCATTGGCCATAATTCTTATCCTAAGAGTTAAAAGGTACCGTTTGTAGGATTAAGAGGGCTATATTGGTAGAAATGGATTGTTATAACTACGTTCTCTTTAGTGTATCATCATCTGAAAATAAAAATTGTAGTGATTTTTACCTTAAATTAAGTAATTTATATTAAGATGGGAAGTGGGTCCACATCTACGGAGATCACCATGTTGCACGGCCATGTTTCTATCCTAGAACAAACAAACAAACACTGACTCTAGATTAGGCCATTCGTAATTTGTTTTTTTCATGAGGAACTGCTTCATTCAGTGTTTTTTACCAGTTTAGTTTCATAGGGTCCATTTGTTTGGAGAGGAGGAGACCACTGTGAAAAATTTAGCTCCAGGTAATAACCTCCTGAATGGCTGGATCAGAAGTAAGTTGGGCACACATTAAGTTATCAGAGAAAAAAGGTGAGCAGACATTTGCAGGTGCTGAGCTAGCAATTGTCTGCAATAAGCTAAACAGCTTAGGAGAAACTGATTTGTAACATAGAACTGCTGTTTTTATCCGTGTTTTACCTATTTTAATCACCTGGTCTATTTGTTTTGGGGAGGAGGAGACCTTTACAGTTTTAGCTGGTTGTAGTCTGCAGTCCTCCCCACTAGATGCCACTAAATCCTCCTAAATCTTATATAGTGGACCTTTAAGGCACTCAAATACTGGCATACTGTCAATAAGAAAAAAAAACAACAACACAAATGTCACAACTGTAATGCTCTATCTTAAGACTCTGACTTGTTGATAATGTCTGAAGTGCAGCTTGCAGTTGCTCTTTATACAGGGCAGGCACAATGGACTGACAAAAATGCAAAAAAAAGCACTTTGACCATATGCTTTAATTTGGTATACTCTACAATGAAATTTACAGCATATGCATGTGTGGGCACATGTACACAGTGATAAACACTATACAGTATTAGTTATAACTTTTTAAAATGTCTGTTCCATGTCTGAGTAGTACACATAAATAGGTGATTTTGACTGAACAGAACATTCTCTACCACACGCTTCAGGACAGTACACCAACCATTACACCCCTAACACACATACTCACACATACTCCTAGTGGACTAGAGTAAATGTGATGCACATGAAAACAGGACCAATTTATCAGGAAATGCATATAAAACAAAACCTTTAAAATGTACAATTATAACAACAATATGTTTAAGATAATTCCTTAAGTATTATATCAAAATGCAATATCTCAGGAGACAAAAATTCACAACTTTGTCTAAATCATTCAGTCACATTGTGCATCCTTAACAGGTTGCTCAATATATTTCAAACAGTAAAATCACCATGATGAACTGAGCACTTTGTATACACACTCTGGAAACTACTTGCTGTCTATCTATATATATATATCCCTATAATAATTACTCTATACAACTCACACACTGAAACAAAACAAAAATGACTGACAGTGTTAAAGGGCTATGGACGCCATGGGTGCAACAAGCATTATTAAGCTACATAAATCGCCTGCTGCTTCCTATACAATTAACAGCTGGATAAAGCATCACAAAGGCAGACAACGCATAGCTCTATAAGCAACACCACAGCAGGTGCAACCCAAACTCATTACTGCAAAAAGATAGTCTGCATATTTTTTACACACCACATACTGCACACACTCAACTCTATGTTCTGGTTGTTGATATTCTCTTTTGGAGAGTTACTTGCAACCCATAATTTTGATCTTGGAGGATAAGCATTCAGCAGTCACATCTGTGACAGGGATTATTCAAAAAATGTGTTTACCTTACTGAATGCAGAGGCAGCTGACTGATTGTAGAAGTCACCGTTGGAAGATCCACCAAGAGCATTTTAGCCAGACAAAGCATGCAGCTGTTGCAACGTGTTGGTACTGAAGAGTAGGTCAGCCTGGCACACTGACCACATAACAACATACTGTCAACAAGGGCATAGAATTTGATAGGGACACATCCCTACTAATACCTCTCAATAATTTTGATCCAAATTGAAAAATACACACATACATGAGGGAGGTAGTGTGGCCTCCTGAATGTCAGTGCCTAGGGGCCCAGTGTCTCATAATCCACCCATGGGCACAATCCATCAGGGATCTGAGCACACCAAATCTATTTTAACCTCCTTTTTGATGTGATTAGGAACTGTCGAAAATCTGTTTTTATATTAGGCCCTATCCCCTCTCTATTGCGGAGTTGGCCATTTCAGTACACTTCTCAGCCTGCACACCTGGCTTAAGTCTGCCAGCAGGACTTACATTTTGGGCTCTGTGGACAATGTTAACTTGTTCTAGGATTGGTCAGAAAACCTCCTGCCTTTAATTATAATCTTGTTGTCAAGGACCAAGCAGTGAGGCTATGAGGAAGACAGGAGTTTGTTTGAAAACGTAGGGCTTTTATTTACCCAAAAGATGCAAAAACAATACAAACCAAGAACTTAGTAACTTGGCTTAAAAGATGTCAAAAATAGAACAAAATACTCAAAATAAAAGCAAAACAAGATGGTAACTGAAGAAACTGACCTACCAAAATGAAACATGAGGCAACATATGTATATAGTGGCTTAGCCAAACCATCTAAAACAAAAAGAGGAAAACAAAATGGATGTTCAACTAGAACTAACACACAGGAAAAAACTAACTAAACCCAAATCCCCCCTCTGACGTAGCAGTTTTGCCTAATGAGCTGGCCACAGGATTTAGCAGCTCTCTGCCCTTGGCTGTACCTTTGGCTTCTCTAGGAGGAGACCCCGCACCAGCACAGTACCTCAAACAAAGAAGGTCAAAAATGATTAATATAACAGAAAAGTATTCATTCTATCCCTACAACGTGAAAATGTGTGCACTCAATTTAAACAGTGTATGACTAAAAGTAAATAAAAAGATTACGAATCAAACAAACTGTGAGTGTAGATTAAAATGTGGATATAGATTGTTTGGGGTGTGGTTGCCTGCAAATGAAATTAACCAGTAGGCCTATACTTAACAAAGTAGTGAGTTGAGTGTGGGAACAACATTACCACTTCCTGCTTTTACTTTGTGTAGCCTTGGCCATCACACTTGTAAATTTTGGCCTTTAAAACATCAGATGCCTAAATAATATATCTTTTTTATCATGATTTTATTACTTTTAATGAAATACTTTTTTTAGTCCCAGGCACACAGGAGTAGTGCCCCTACACTGTTTGAGGTTTTGGTAAAAATACATGTGTTTGGGATAGTGACAGTACAGTGTTTGACATTGATTGTACCTATTCACAGCAGTCGAGCTCAGCTTTTGCTGAGGTACAGCAACGCTACTTGCACACACCACATGCAGAACTGAAGTACACCAAAACACTAAAACCAATAATAATAATAATGCTAATTTGTTTATTATGATTATGATAACATTTGCTAAAGATGATACGTTGCATGGTTGCCTTTTGTATGAATAGCAATTCTTCATACTTTTTATCAACCTAATGGGGAGAACATTTTGAGCATTTTCTGAATATTGAGGGGAAGAGTGTTTTCCTCCAGTATATATTCTAATGACTCCTATGTAGTCAAATAATGTTAAGAACATTAGAAATTAGACATTGACTGGTACTCATTCACTCAGTTTGTTTGAAGCTCTGTGATTGATTGGGTCTAAGCTCGAATTAGGTGGGCCCATGCTCACCATGGCCCAGTTAAGAATAAGTGAATTTCCTAATAAGGAAAAAAAATACAGTTTTCACTGTCATTTCCTGTTTTGAGAGTTATGTAACCACATAATGTTTTGCATTTCCATATACACATGTCACTTAGAAGCAGTCTACATTTCAAATAATTAAATTTGCACCTCCAGGAAATGCACACTGATCCCGCTGAGAGATGTTTCCTCCCACCACGTCTTATGAAGTCAATTTTCATTCACAGTTTGTCTAGATGCAATAAATGTGAAGGAAAAAGTGTGTTTGTAAATGATCAGTCATTACTATACACCAGGAGAGTGGCAAAATATTGAAAGGAGCACATGCTAATGAGAAACAAACACATTATGCCTTTCACGGTATTTCATCATAAACACGGGCGCCTGAAGACAAGAGGAAAACAAGCGTGGAGTCGCAGCTGGAAAATCAAACCGTGGCGTTATGACTGATCAGAGCTTCCCTTGGCGTAGGTGAGACAAAATGCCTGAGCTTTAAGATGCATTCCTCACTCTCAGTCCAGCGGTTATGAGTGGAGGGAGCAGCTGAGTGTTCGAAGGTGTTTTACAGGGAGCCATTCTCCAGCCCTGAGAGACAAGCAGAAAGTGTTTCTGATCTCCTGTTACACTTCATTTGAGTCTTTGAATGCATTCACTGGATGTAATTGTTCTGAGGCTGAGGAATAATTGGATCACTTAGAAATAGAATACAATGGTAATTTAATATACCTGTGTGTGTGTGTGTGTGTGTGTGTGTGTGTGTGTGTGTGTGCAGGCTGCCTTGTATCAGTTGTGTCTTTCAAAGATTTCCCAGTTTCTCCAGGCTCTGTATTGATTTGTAACTCCACCCTCTGGCCTGCAGTCCTCAGTCTTTACACATTCATGTACAGACTGTGTTTCAATCAGCTCATTTGTAATGTTGCTCACTGACATGTTTGTCTAAAAGAAGAGTGTCTGGGGGCCCATTATTAAAATAGGACCACTGTTACACTACAGAATGAGCAGCATTTACCATCAGAAGTGACAATGATTTAGAGATGATCATGCATTGCAGTAAAAATTGGAGAGGGACCAGACTTGTTTTGAAAGGAGGACAAAGAACAGGCTAACATGTGGAACTATTTTTTTGACATACCACAATTTATCCATCAGCCCAGCACTTCTGTGCAGTATCTTTAGCAGCAGCATGGGTTGCCAAATACAGTCTATGGGCACAGGTTTTGGTCTCTGTACAGGTATGGCAATACCAAACCTGGCAACCTTACTGCGATGACAAGACTCTTGGAAGTTACTGCTCCTGGCTGTTGTTTGCTGAGAAATTGTTCTGACAGGTAAGTTGTTGTGAGCCTTCCTGAGTCTGGGGGCAGCCCTCGGTTGGGTAAAAAAAAAGAAAAAGGCAAAGGAAAAGATTAAAAAAAAGTTTATATTTAAAGAGAACAAATATAGCAGACCTGATGCTTTCTATGAGGGGGGTAAAATATCTGGAAGTGTTGTGAGTAACAGTAATCACTTTATATTTGTCTGTCATGTAGTAATGTAATGCACTCTGTTCTAAAATTAGTAATCACATTACAGTTACTAATCAAACACTTATGTTGTTACTTGCATCACAGAACCGACAACAGCGATGCCATCCAGTACTCTCACAGAGAGGCTTTTTAACCTGGGCAGTCTTGTGCTATCTCATAGGTTGTCAGACAAAGTGATTTGAGGGATCCTCCTCATAAGGTGTACATGAAGATTCTCAGTCATCCAGGTCATGGTAATCGTAAATGCTATATGTAGGCAACTGGACTTGCTTTTGTAGTGTATGTAGTTCAGTGCAGCCAGGCTGGGGTGCCGAAAAGGGGGGGAAAAGGAGGAGGATTCTAGGGGCCCATGATTAAGAGGGGCCCAGAGAAATTATAATACTGACAAAAAATAATATGACACTAAGTTATTAACTAACTTATAATCACAAATAAATTTTATTTACAACCCCCCCCCCCCCCCCCCCATTTACATAAAATGGTTCAGTCCGACTGGATCAGCTGCAGTGCGCTGGTAATTTGTCACAGACAGCGGATAAGGAAGCGGAGACAGCAATATGCCTCAAAAATCAGGTAGCCAAAAACGGAAAGAAAGGAAGCTAAGAGAGGAGAAAGAAGCAAAGGGTCGACAGTATGTCACCCAGTATTTCAAAAAACAAGGTGGGTTTGTTAGTGGTTCATGTGGTGGAAAGTTATGGAATATTAACTTTGTCCCTGGTCTATAAGCAGCTTATAGACCAGGGACAAAGTTAATATTCAAAAGAATGTGATCATTTTAATTAGGGATGAGCAAGCAAACAACAATTTTTTTTTTTTTTTTTTTTTTTGAGAGAAAACTAACTAATAACTTACAAATTATGGCGAAAAGATAGTTTCTTGCAACCCTAGAATTAAGATAAAAATATTCACAAACAAAAAAACACTTCTGGTTGCTGATAAGTAATGTTAAACTTTTGATTTAACACTAAAAATTAAAACCCTCGGCGCGCACTGCAGCGCAAGCAGACAGATGCGCGACTCAGCAGCATGTGTCACTGACACCAGACTCAGAGCGCAGCGGACCGGTGGAAAATGTCACCATCAGCATATTATTTTACATCAATAAAATCTATTTTATCATTATTTTGAGTCACATTGTTGAAAGAATTCAGTCATCTGTGTTCAAGCAGGATAATAGGTCTCCATTCATTGCATGTCGGGCTTTCTATTTCCTTCTCCGAGGTGGTGTTGCATTCAAGGTCACCCCCAAAAAACGGGGAAAAAAAAAGGCCGAATATTCGATACCCGTGCCATCAAGCGAAGCTTCGAATTTTTTGGGTCAGCCCTATAACGTACACTCTACAGAGCCAGATCCAGGATCCTCTTCAAGTTTGTCAGGGAGGAATGTGGAAGTGGAGGAAGAGATTGTTCTTTTTTCACAAATCTGGGAATGAGAGTCAAAAATACCATCAAAATGCATAGTTTTATGTAAAATAGCATCAAAAATTTTCGGCGGCCTCCCGGCCAGCTGTGTATGTGGCCCAGTAAAAATTATTTTCATGGGGCCCAAAATCCCTGGCGGCGCCTCTGCAGCCAGGATTGCACAGATTTATACATTGGGGAGACAAAACAACCACTCCACAAGCGCATAGCACAGCACAGGAGAGCCAGCTCCTCGGGTCAAGACTAGGCTGTCCACGTAAATCTACAGGAGCAGGGACACTCCTTTGAGGACAGCAATGTGCAAATCTTGGCCAGGGAGGAAAGATGGTTTGAAAGAGGAGTGAAAGAAGCCATCTACGTCAAGCTGGAACAGCCATCGTTAAACAGAGGGGGTGGCTTACAACACTACTTATCCCTGCAACTTCGTAACAGTCATTTAGAACTGAGAAGCTTCTTGGATGAGAGGTGAAACGTCTTCAAGAAATGCAAGCAAGTCCAGTTGCCTACGATATAGCACTTACGACTCCTCATAAGGTATAACCGCTGCTTTAGTGAAACCAGGATTATAGCCTCACGATTGTAGGCGTCCGCCAACCAGTCAAGGGGCAAATTTCTAAGATATTCCTTGACCTTGACTTTTGAAATTTGGCCACCAACTCCATCTAGTTTATTGTTGAGTCCAAGTGGGTGTTTGTGCCAATTTTAAAGAAATTTCCCTAACATATACTTAAGATATTGCATTCACAAGAATGAGACGGACAAGGTCACAGTGACTTTTGACCTTTGACCACCAAATCTAATCCGTCCATTGTTGAGTCCAAGTGGACATTTGTGCCAAATATAAAGAAATTCCCTCGAGGCCTTCTTGAGATATTACCTTCAGAGAATGAGTGATGAGGTCACGGTGACCATGACCTTTCACCACCAAATTTAATCAGTTCATTGTTTTGTCCAAGTGGATGCCAAATTTAAAGAAATTCTATTAAGGTGTTCTTGAGATATGGTGTTCATAAGAATGAGATGGACAAATTGACAACCTGAAAACATAATGCCTCCTGCCACAGCTGTTACCAGTGCTGAGACATAAAACACATAAAATATGCTGGAGAAGTACAGAGTACTATAAAACCATGGTTGGTGAGCGAGCACCTCCAATGAGTTTGATGAGTGTGACCGACCCATTAAATGCCGCCCATAAGTTATTTAAACATGGTTTTTCCCTTTAAGTCTGTCATTAGGTAATGGTGTTAGAGAAGCTAGACTTTTTTTGTTTTATTTTGGCCATTGATATATTATTATGAGGCTATTATTACTTGTACTAGGGAGAGTTAGGAGGGCCAATCTCTTTCATATTATATTTATATACTTCTGTTTTGAGGCAGTTGTAACTTACTGCCATTGCAATCTTGATTTTTCTGGTTTCTGCTGACACGAGGGCATACAGTATGTAAGGCTTAACGCTGTTTTGTTAACTTTCAGTTACCTACAAGACAATGTATCTAAGACGATTCTGCAGAGTAACGCAAAAGTAATGTAACAGCTAGTGTAACAAATTACCTTCAGCAGGGACTAATTCAATAAAGTAATGCATGAGTTTAAAAAAAGAGTAAAATGTAGCACATTACTTTTTTGAGTAACGACATCAGCACTGTTTGAAACACATTTCATTATAATGCAGTCCAGTACAACAAGAGCACTAACTACAAGCTTTGTAAAGTAAGAATAGGTGACACATCTGTTATACTGGATTAAAAATGAAGTAAATAAAACAGTCATCGTAGTCATGTGAAAATAAATAATAGCTGCTCAATGAAAACTAAAGGAAAAATATATTGTCATTTTCAAATTGGCCGACAATGTGCAATCTTAACTTGAAAAGAGAATACTTTAACTTCAGTTTCAATCATGTGCTAATGTTAGCTCATTTCTAATAAAAATGAAAATGGGCTCGTGGAGGATAGTTTTCATAACGCCAAGATTCCCTCAGGCCTCCCTTGAAGAATCAGTGAAGAACAACCATTCAGGACCACCAGTGGTATCTGATTTGCTCAAATGCAACAATCAGAGGACACTATTTTGGTTTAAAACTGATTGAGAAGAGCAACAGTATTGATAAAAGTATGTAGACAGCAGTAGGCAACTTTAGTGACAATGATGACAAAGCCAGATAGCCTACAGGAACAATCATAAAAGCTTTTTGGCAGATACAAGCCACTTACAGAGTGACAGTCTGACCATCAACACTTAGGCCTGTTGCTTATCAAAGTAATCTCTCAGTCAAATACCTTCAGTCTGAGAAAGGAATTGAAGCCACAACTGCTATCAGTGGTCCCTGGATAACACATAATACCTATCCACCGCAGAATTGGCTGAGCTACAAATAAGAGAGGAAAACTCCAGAGTCAGAGAGGTATTTGTGAGGAATCGGTCAAGTGGAACTCACCACGACAACACTGTTTACCGCCATCACCCTGAGGTGTTTTCAGTCTGGCCTGACTGGGGACCTGCTCAGGAGACCAAACACCCACGAACACAGGAGAATTACAGGAACCTCCATCTTTTTAACATGCTAAGTGATTGGGTACCCACTCACTGGAAGCTTTCAGGTTAGAATAATGGAAACCTTTTGTTACCTGGATAAATTTCAAACAACATGCTCCAAGCTTGCACTGCAGCAGTAAGTCATTTTTTTCCACAGCCCTGATCTCCTGAAATATCATGAATTGAGCAAGATATGAGTGATAAAAAAACTCATGAAAGCAAGGGTTCAACATTTTGAAGTAATACACTTGTTTTCTCTCTTTCCAAGAATGAAATGTGAAGATACAGTAGGTCGAGCACAGGTTTTGTTATAGTCAGTGGTACGAGATGCATTCAGATCCAGTACTTAAAGTGGAAGAAGACAAGCTGTTTGCTTTAGCTTATCAATATGGAGTAAATGTTGATTGCAGAATGTAATGTCTGTAGAATGACACCATCTGCATTTACACTAGTTCCCTATAAGCCTCACTTTTACTATGCAATTCTTTCTGCCACTGGGTACGATCTCTCTGGACAATGTAGGCTTCATTTACAGTGCACAGGAAGTGCGTCAACCACTGCGCAACCAAAACAGAAAGAGGATAGCACTTTTGTTTTCCATGATAGCTATTGGTAACTAACAACGTCTATCATGGGCTCACTTCAATCAGTCAGATCAACAAACCTACCAGCGGAGCCATTGTGTTAATCAAACTCTTGCTGAAGCCAGTTGGGAGAAAATGGAAGACATCTTTTCCATTGAGGAAAGCCTTCAGTGCTTTTCTTTGCTCTTCTTTCAGTGAAGAAATACTCACCAGTTCTAATGAAGCTAATGCTGTTGCAGCATCTAAGCTAACCTATTTTTAGGAGCCACCGTTCAATTCAATCAATTTTATTTATAAAGCCCAATATCACAAATCACAATTTGCCTCACAGGGCTTTACAGCATACGACATCCTTCTGTCCTTTGGACCCTCACAGCGGATAAGGAAAAACTCCCCCAAAAAAACCCTTTAACGGGGACAGGACGGACAGACGAGCAATAGATGAAATAGATAGAACAAATCAGCATAATAAATTAACAGTAATCCGTATGACACAATGAGACAGAAAGAGAGACAGAGAGACAGAGACAGAGAGAGATGCAGGTAATGACAGTAGCTTACAACAACATTAATGAAAGTAATAATATTATAATTAATAATAATATATTAATATCTGATAGTATACATGTGTGACAATAGTCATATGTGTATAATAACAGTAGAAGTATGACTAATGACTAATGATAACAGCAGCAGCAGGAGGCATCTGGCAGGACCACGGCAGCAGCACAACCACACACGTCACACTATCCAGGCACCGCCGCAATATGAGTTAACCTGAGAGACAGTGGAGCACAAAGGCTCCGGAGAAGAAGCCGAGACCATTGTTGTTTTGAACAGTCATCTCTCTACGTCATGACTCATACACACCTAAGCCATGCCCTTACCTGCCAGTAGCTTCTCACAGGACACTAACTGGTCAGAGTCACTAGTGGTGTGGACACAAACACAGTACTTAAAGCCTGGCAAAATAGAGTTTTGTTAGAGCTTGTGATCCGGTGGTTCTCGCGTGATCTCGTGATATCATGAGAATCCACCTCTCATGCGAGGTAATTGGTAGCTATAGGCAGTTACCAAAGAGTATGACCAAAGACAAAAACAATGTACATTCTTTGCAATTATCCCCAGTGGTGGAAATGGCGGATGGTGGAACAACCAAAGTAACTGTGGAAACTGTAGAGGTTCTAGGCTCTGAGGAAAATGAAGAGCTCTCTGGTTGCCTTTACCACTTTACCACTAGAGGTCACCACTTACAGTGGTAAGTGTTCTGAAAATCTATACTCAGGTAACATAAATGTAAGAGAATTAAAAACGTACTGTATATTTGCATGTAAAATAAAGTGGTGTACAAGTGTAAAGTAGAATAAAATGAAAGTACTCAAGAACCCCAAAATTATACATAATTACAGTACAATATATACTCTTAGCACAAAGCATTAGCATTCATTTGGCGATATGTTTGTGGCCACCTGGTCGATGTCCAGCTAAATGCTTCATTATGTTTGCCAGCTAATCTCTAACTTTGTCTGCTGTTGGTGCTAAGCAGGTGTATGGTGGCTTTATCAGAGCCTTCTTTTAAAGAAATAAAATAAATCAGCTTCCTGCTGCTGGATGAACTAAAAGCTAAAGGAGGCTGCAACTCACAGGAAAGGCTAAGAGATATCTTCTCTGTGGGCGCATCACTACCACTGCCTTTCACATTACACATAGTCATCTGACTCATTGTTGACATGAATAATATTGATGGTGCAGTTCTGATGTTTTCTGACATAAATACATATTCTGTACAATCTACATACTCTGTAGCTCTGGAAAAACACCAACATATGTGCAAACTGGTGTCTCTCCTCACTTGTTTGTGAAACAGATGCCTATTTCCAGAGCAAATTATCTTTGATATTAGCATACAGCATGGCACTCATTACACATGAAATGTTTTCAAAGAGATCCACTCGCGCAGAGCAACTCATGTCTGTGTTTAGAGAGTTTCAGCTTGTTGTACATCCTACGCATATATCCTAAAGCAAAGCTGATTGTATCACAACTAAGCTGACTTTTTCAACTTTCTGGCAACTCGGCTTCAGATAGGGGAAATTTGCATTAATTAGATAGGCTCTTTGAGTAGCAAGAATATGCTGCAGGATGAATATATTAAAAGGCATTTTGAGACATGCTATAAATACTAAACAACATTGTTTTTCACATCTCGAGATAGATATAAAGAGGGAAGACATGGTGCTTGAGTTGTGGAGAGTCTTACCCCTCATGCGTTTGTTTACAAAAATGGTTAGTTCAAATAAAATGACATATAAACACATACTCCCTTTTAAAATGTAAACTTGTGCATACCTGTTAGAGCTCCATCACTCTCATTGGAGTTATTTCCCTGGTGGTTTCAAGGATTTTAATTATGGATGTGCCCTCAGGCTCAAAGACAACATGCAATAGAGTACCTCTCAGCTACAAGTGGTCAAAGAATCAGCCACTTAAAGCACATAATTATACTTTTAGCACCATCCAGTTTTAGTTATGCTACTGCTTTAGGGTAAATATCCAGGATTCTCACTTATTGGTCTTTCAGAGTACTTCAGCGGGATGAGCTTCAATGTGTGAAATGCTTTATAATCTCTGAAAAATACCAGATACTTTATGTATAATGTGCATGTGACACTGGCAGCGCTGTTGGGGGCCATAGTTCCTCAGGACAAAAAGGTCCAAGGCAAGAGGCTAGGTGAAGAGCAATCTAACAACACTTAGGGGTCAAAAAGAGTAAACTCTTTTGAGAATAGGACATCTTTAAGACTATAATTACCTTAAACACAACAGGCTTGATTATTGTTGAAATGCTTAAAACAAACAATGTCTACACCTTGTATTGTAACATCAGTGAAGATTGGTCTATTTTGTTTTGTTTTTTTATCTGTGATAGTGAGGCATTTTTAACCTCTACTGTAACCCTAACCCTGATCACTGTCTTTCCTTAACCTTAAAGGGACAGTTCTCCGCAAAATCCAAAATACATATTTTTCTTCTAAGGACTCATTTTTGCATAACATTAGATAAGTACACAAACATGGATGAAGCCTTCAGTCTGTACTCTGCATTCATTTAGTCTATATTTGTGCTCATTTTCTGAAAGATTACTGATTTGGAAAAAACAGAGCAGCACCACCAGAAATCATGAGGCAGTTTAGCATAAGAGAGATGTCTGCCTTCTCTCCAGTATAATGGAACTAGAAAAATATATTTTAAAAACTCAGCAATGTCTCAAGATAATCCACAGACCTTGTTGTAAGCAGTTTCATGTTGGAATTATTTTCTTTCTACTTAACTAGCACAGGGAAGTGTGCATCTACCGCTAGCTATGATGTATCAGCTTAGCCTCGGAGGACGCCAATAATGTTTACAACTTGTGTGTTCACAAGCCTCTTGTTCATGAGTAGATGCACCCTTCCTTCTGCACTGTGATACAGTTGGTGGGTGTAATTCATTGGAAAGAAAGTAGTTCCTACATGAAACTGCTCACAATAATTATCTTGAGTAACTGGATCATAATTTCTGGAAAGAAACATTGCTGTTTTATTTCTCAAATGTATTTTTTTGGCGCTTTAAGCACCACAAGCTGAGTGCCATCTAGTTCCATTATATTGGAGAGAAGGCAGACATCTCTACGGCTAATATCTTGAACACTCTGCAACTTGCACTAAAACAATCTAGACTGATAAATAGCACTACAAGTAAGAGGACAAATATGTAATTTTGATTTTAGGGTGTCCCTTTAAAGTTAGGGATCGGGGTTAGTGTTACATGTGATCTATTATGATGTCATAATTATAAAGGTAACAGAGAAGAAAAAGCACAAATGAGCTGCTTTTGGAAAAAAAAAACTGACAAGCAGCCTATTTTGTCATTTAAGAACAAGGACTTGTTGGAAACTGGGGCACCCTTCTGGAGCCAGGCTGGGGATGGACTCATGTAGCCCAGTAAGACTCAACCTGAATAAAAACATCAAAAAACCTTTTTAGATACAAAGGAGAAGCCGTTCTACTACAAGCTCTTTTCGGATGGCTCTTCACCCTACCTCTTAGGGTGAGCCAAGACACCCTGCCAAGGAAACTAATATCAGCCACAACCTCTTGCTTTCAGTTACAATGCAAAGCTCAGGACCATAGATCAGAGTTGGGAAGTAAATCGACCACTAAAATCACTTGCCTTTAGGTCTGCTACAGCATCCACATTCCTGCTGATGTTGCACCCATCTGCCTGTTGATCTCAGTCGTCATCTCACCCTGACTCATGAACAAGACCCCAAGGTATTTGAACTCCTTCACTGGGGGCACCAACTCACTGCCAAACATGAAGTGAGCAATCCACAGTTTTCCAGCAGACTGCCACAGCCTCAGGCTTATATATGGACCCCACCTTTCTTTCTACTTTTTGTCTCTCTTGTGATCTATCTGTCTATCTATAGATATCTAGAGAGAATGTGAGTGAATAATATTCAACTGGTGGCCCAAGGGCCGACTCTGGCCCATCAGACAAGCCAGACTGGCATGCCAATCAGTTCAGTTCACAAATGAATAGAATTTAAAACCTGTAGATGAAAATGGTTTAACTAACGGACATTTTGCCACAAAAAATCCTTCTCACCAGAAAAGTGTTCCTGTGTAGGCCTACTAGATTTAACTGCCTCTGAGCCCCACAACCTGCCAGTTGTTTGAAGGTCATGTTTTCATTTTAAAAAATTACCAAAATGACACCATTTATCATAGCCAGAAACTGTAAAAACAGAAATTATTGTCAAATGTTCACATGTTTTTTTACAGCTCCTGAACTCATTATGTGTGCAGACTGTTCTCATGCAATGCAACAAAATTCCTGAGCCAGTAATATGTGTATAACCAACATATTTGACAAGGCTGTGATCCAACCCAATCTCACTCCGAGGTCATCTAAATCCGGCACTTGGTCAGTGACTTTTGCCGTCAGACAGAGATGAAAAAAGCTGTCCTTTTAACATCGGCATGATACACAGCTGGTCGCTGTTATTGTTTATTGGCGCCTGGCAACATCAGAGGGAAACGCGGTGAGACAACAACGAAGGGTAGAAGTCCCAGTAGGGTGGGCTGGAGGGTTGGAGGATGGGTCCAACAACCATCGACTTTCAACCGGGAGGTCAGTGTTTGCTTCTGGTAAGGTTGTGAAGCCAAACCCTGTTTTTCTTTCCTAAACCCAACCACATTTGTGTGATGGCTAAACGTAACCACATGCATTTGTTGCTGAAGGAAAAAAAAAACATCAATTTGCAGTGTTCTACCAAAAGAGAACTGTAAACTTCCTGACTGTACATTTCCTGTGAAAATAGAAATGTATTTCGAAAACAAACAATGCATGTAACAGGCTGAAGTTGACATAGCATCCCAGAATGTCAACAAGCCATGCACCCAGGCTACCTTGCATGTTATATCTGGACGTGGACAGTCCATGACCAAACGTCGATATGTGACGAGGTGGGAGTGAGAATGCGTTGTGCTATCACATGACCAATGAGCTGATGGGAGTAAAGTTCCCCTAGGACTTCCCCAGTAGACCGATGTTAATAACCGCGCGAACTTTGAGTAGTTTTATGGTACGTTGTCACCAGGGCTGCCCTCACCTAGGTATTTTCCGAGTTGACCAACAGTTGTCATTTAGGGCCATGAGTCAACTTAGACGCCTGCATATTTATGATAATAATTTAATTATTAAATTATATATTTGGGGCAGGGGAACACAATGGTTTGAGTTCAAGGTCTGAGAGAGAATAGTATCAGTAACATTTTTAACACTGTGCTACATTACAGAGAAATACAAAACCGTACTAATGAACCTTCATTAATATAGGCCAATATTTTATCTACAAGTGCATGTCACACCGCCTGTTAATTACACTGTAATGATTGTATTAAGTGGCTAATGGGCATGTAGCTGCTTACATGTTTCAGATGGTACATCATGTTTGTAGTCAACACATGATAGGCATATGTTTGCATCTTTGGTATGTCTTTCGCCTTCTCAGAATGATCCCAAACTTTGGATTTCCTGCCTAACATGTTATTAACTCGCCTGTGGAATAATTCACGTACCAGCCCTGTAAATTAACGTGACTCCTGTCTGACTGCTGCGTGTTACCTAATGTTAAGTATGTAACTTCATGTTAAGTTTGTAAAATACACAATGAAGTCATTTGTGGGACACTAATTCTAAGGATATCAAGCACACCATTGTGTGTACATTTTTATAGAAAATCGTACAAATCATTGTATGAGGACGAACATGTCTGTCAGGAAACAAAACCAAATCTAAGAATAAAATAGTGATATTTAATCAAAATAACCTGATTCTCCAAATCTTTACATTGTTGCCAAAAATAAACCATTTGCACTGACCAGATCCTGTGAAAAACATGGAACTTTGTACTGCTGGACCCAACTGGAAAGTTATGAATTACAGTCGTGAAGGGTTGCAACAGTATTAGATTTTTGATGGTAGGATAACCGTCTCGGAAAATATCACAGTTTCATGGTATAAGGTAGTACACAACAATTGTTGTGATCTTTATAATCTGTTACAGTAACCCTTAAAAGCAAAACAACAGAAGCTTTTTTAGGGGGTGTTGAGCAAATGCTTTACTATAATTGGAACTTTGATGCAAGTATGCGTAGAAAATCTGAGTCTCAGTGGAGAAGGTAAGGAGATGAACACTTGCAGGTGAGATTCAATGTCCAGTTGTGTTTTCTTTTCCCACTATGGTAAGCCAAGCAAATGTAACCACACATTTTGGTAACCATACATTTTCAGTCATGTTGCAAAGACTTTGTAAAACTTTGACTGAAATGCAGGCTGTTTACACGGAGCAGAGAGGACAGGATGAGAGAGGTTGTAAATAGAGGTTGTAAAAAAAGTAAATAATAAATGTCAGTTGCAACGTAGCAAAATTAAAGTTTTGGCAAGGTGGTGGCGTGTTGTGACATGATGAGAAGCTTGTAGAAGCTCAGGGTAATATCCGGCCCCTGGGTCCTTAGATTTCTGAAATGTGGCCCCCTGAACAGAACAGTTGAACATCCCTGCTGTGCAGTATAGGTAGATAAAACACAAGATAGATAAAGATTAAAAAGAGACAGAGAGTCCATGTGATTTCCGAAGCTGGCGGCTAGACAGAGACTTGTGGAGTCAATGATGTGAGGGTTATGGGATAATAATGATATAAGTGAGATGATAATGACAGCCATTATCGTCATATAGCAGCACTTCACCAAAGTAGCTTGTGAGACTTAACTGTATCTAGACTACATCTCCTCTGTAGGTCAGGGTGTAGGAGTCGTGGTGACATGTGTCGTTATAAAAATGACAGGATCATTACCATTTGTCAGTTTGGATCATCACTGAGTGCTTGCATTGTGACGCACCATTTGATGTATTGCTGTTGAAGTAGATTTTATGACCGAGCATTTTTCCCAAAGCCAACATCAGCAAAATAAAAGCATCAGTAACGTATTTCAGTGTGCTTTCCTTGCAAATGTCAGTTTCTCAACATCAGTTTCCTCAGGCATGTCATGCAGTGTTATTACTGGGAATTAAATCTAGACAGCTTTATGATTATTGTATAGCCACATGTCATAAAAAAGCATATTCGCTCCCCACTGGTGATATAAACCTTTTAATTAAATATGGTATGGCAATGCATCATAATACACTTTATTGCTGTTGAGGTATTGAGGTGCAGGCAACACAGCCGTAATTTTACAGCAGACTTTTCAAACATCTTAACACTGAATTTGTCAAAGGCACATTACCATCACATCGCTACTGTGTATAGGAGCAGCTATTCTGAGCTTCTGATGAGTCAGTGAGGTCACCCCACGAAAAAAAAAACCCCACCTGAGACAGACAGCTGTGCCGGTGCTGGCGGGCTTCCTTCTGCACCGCGGAACAAACAGCAGCATATGAAAAGAAAAGCCTCACTTCAATTATGCATGTGTTCAAATGAGGGGCTTGCAGTGTTGGCTCCTTTGCTTGCATATGCATAGACAGCAAACTGGATCTCTACACCGTGTCTTCAAAGACCTTGCTGGTAAAGTTTTCCTAACATGTGACGTAAAGATGGAAAATCACCCACACACTGTTTGATTCAATGTGGTAAGATATGAAAACAGGATAAAGAAAAGAGAGTTTGGTCAAACAATGATGCCACCAATATGAGTTCTGGACTGAATACCAAGTAAGTACCCAGGGCCCAGGCTTGTAACCTCCTCAGTGAAATATAAAAAATTGCCCTCCTAATATTTATAACTGACAGACACATCACCAGATCCTGAAAAAGCTAAAGAAAGCTCAATATTTAGTGATAAATCAACTCTAAAATGCACTGTTTACTGCTCACTGAACTCCTCCTGCTGTGAACACAACAGCTGCGAGCAGCTCAGGAGCGTGTATCAAAGTGTTTGGTATATTTCTCTGCACGCCATGCACAGATCTAGGATACACAAGTAGACATGCAAGTGTATCCACACGAGTAAAACAGTCTGTTTAAAGTGCAGCATTACGGATACGCGTATTAAATATAAATCAGTGTGTAACTGCTTTGATTAATCTTTCACTCAGACACATGCCTATGGAAAACCGGCTCTGTGGCTGATGTGCCAGGGAACTGTATCGCTGTGAGTCGACCAGGTTATCATTGTGTTGTTGGTGAAATGCAGATGAGCTCGTGTGTGTGTGTGCACCTGGGGGCAGCATTGTCTCCGGCACATGGTCCCTACCAATCTGTGGACTGTATGTGTGTTTTACTAATAAACCTTTACCAACCAACATCCGACATGTGCTGCTGGTTGAAGAGTTTAAAATAAAGAGTGTTTAATCAGGGTTTTTTTACAAAAGAAAATCAGAGCCTGTCTGACAGGCTGATAATATAATATAATATAATATAATATAATATAATATAATATAATATAATATAATATAATATAATATATCTTTATTTAATCAAATTTTTATCTCTGTCGTGCGTGTGCTCACATCTGTGTGTCCACAGCTAATCTCACTTACTACTGGACCTATCAGCCTTATATTTAGTGTGCACATTTATGACTGTAGGACCTGATATACGATGTAGGACCTCAAGGACCTGTCTTGGTTTTGGTGATTCACAAATGCTGAAAAACCTATTTTGACTGATTGATAATGTCACTGACTGCTAACTCCTCACTCTTCTTAACCAGATGGCAAGTCTTCAACAAAATCACTTAGCAATGCATTTCCGGCATGTCCACCTTGGCTCAAAAACTGACATCTATAAAAAAGTTTGGTCTTGTTTTGAACCGGAGCATTGGCTGATTAATTCCATACCAGAAATGTTATGATCCATGGAACTTAGACACGATTTGAAATGGATAAATTTCAATTTTGTAATCCTCCCCTCAATCTTGAACAGTGGCAAAAGGTAGTTACAGCAGGCCCCAGTGCACACTTTTATGACAGGCCCTAGTGTACACCAGTTTCTGTTCATGTGTCTAAATTAGTTACCATGTAATGTTGTCATTTCATCACATGATCAAATGAATACTTGATATTATGCAACACCGACATACATATTACTCAGAAATAATCATTGCATATGACAAAAATATCAAAGAGCATAAGGAATTATTCATTTAATTGAATAGTTTTTTTTTATAGTTTACTTATAGTTTATGTAGAATAAACATATATTTTATAACATTTTATTATATATTGCTACTGACTGTTTTACAACAAAACAAAAGAAAATCATGATGAGGATGGGTTGCCTTTTTGAAGGCATATAGCCTAGCCCATTTTTTTTATTTAATGTGACTTTTTTTTTTTTTTGAACACAGGCATCTAAGATGGCAATCTGAGTTACCCACAAGGCCTCATTTTCTCCCCTACTTATTGTAAGAGGGCCTACTCTCTCTATGGGCCCCCTCACCTCATGGGCCCCAGTGCAACCGCCCTGCCTACACTGTTGATCTTGACTGTAAGAGAGGCGGGAGGAACAATTCCGCCAGGCACAGTTGTGCTGTGTGTATTGTCTAGAGTGGCTGCAATCTGACTGCAACACGGCCCTTTTCTTTTTGTTTCTCTCCAACTTGGGAGGGACCCTTGAAAAGCCTGGAATTAAGTCTGTTTTTATGTGCAATTTTATGTCAATTGCATTTTTAAAACATATTACCGTTGACTGAATAAATAGCTTGACAGACTATTTCTTTTACCTAAATTCTAGTCTTTGAGCCTCTCCACCCCCTCTGAAAAGAACTCTATGGAATTAGGGTGGACAAAACTAGTTTGTCTCTAAATGTGGTAATTATGCTGATGCTGGCAACTGCAGGATATCTTCCAAGCAACTGTGTCATTAGAAAAAAAGTAGAATTAGGATACCAAAAGAGATAGGACAGACAGGAGTGGGAAAGAGGACAGTTAGAGGGAAAGCAGCTGTTGACAAAATTCTTCTAAAAAGGTCCTGTTCAGCCATATTTTATTATGAAATACAGTAATATAGTCATCCATTCTCAGAGTAAGATAGCTTTCCACTATTGTCTTATACCCACTTTATAATGAAGTCATAAAACGTCTGAAATAATGTTCTGTAATATTGTAAAATGTCCCAATGAAAGATCACACAGTATTTACAATATGATGAGAACAGGGCCTCAAATATGCTGAGGATATTCAGACTTTATAAACGTTGTAAACACTTTATTACATTAATGACTGCTTACCCTAATAGTGTGTTCTTTCCGTCACTTGTACAAGCATCACAATAGGACATTAATAAAGGGAAGGAGGCCCTATGAGGCTGCATACATTTGGTATTTACCCCAGATCTTTGTTCTTAAGGCACTGGCCATTTTATCATGGATGATGTCATCTCTCTAAGTGCTCTGACTATTTTGTTCTCTATGAGTGTTTCTCCAGTCTCAAAAGAAATTGCTTGTTACTGATATAGTGACAGTGAGTTAAACTAACAAGCTGGGGCAATGTATTGGGTTATTAAAGATTAAGTAAGTGATTGAATATTACATTATTGTTTGAATTTTATTTTATTTGTTAAAATAGGAATTGGATTAATGCTAACTAATTATTCAAAGTAGATTTGACTCAAAACCCAGAAAAGAAGAGCTGGTGAAATTTAGAATATCATGATTTATTTGTGCCTCTAAAGGACTTATGGGAACAACAACAAGATAGCCACTGTGAAACAGGCTGCAATGTAACCTCTTGGGGCATGTTTGCATTGTCAGGTTACATCCACTTAAAGAGCTTGTTTTTGCTACTGTACTGCTCAGAATGTTATTTTAAGTATCTGACAACTAAAGGAAAGGATTCTTTTCTTTTCAGATTTTTTTTTTTACCAGAAACAGCCCCAAAATTTCTATCTCCAAACCACAAGACTCCATTAAGATAAACAGTAATTTTATCAAAATTGTAAAATTTGTAAAACACACCTCATTCAGAGTCGACAGAAACCAAATAAAACTCACAAAAACCATCTTGGTTCATCTTTCCGCTGTTTCAACATTCACCAACTCTGGTTTGGTTGAAATGAACCTTTAGTTAACCCAGTTAGAAGTGAAAATATGCTGGCTCTATACATACTAAAATTATTGTTTATTTAAATAGGGTCTGGTTGGTTTGGCAATGGCGATTTTGAGGCCGTTTCTGGTTAAACAAAAACTTAAAGGTCTATCCCTGTCGGGGTCATTTCCATAAATTATCAATACTCTGAGCCTGTCAGTAGCAAAAACAAGGACTTTTTAGTAGACATATATTGATGATGGGACATGCCCAGAGTGGTTACACTGCAACCTGTTTTGCCACTGTCTATCTCAATACCAGACCAAAAAAAAACAACCCAAACTTACCCTTTAAGGTTAGTCAGTTTAATCAAGTGTGAAGTAATTCATATAGCTGCTACCTTGTTTGTTTATTTTCTTAGCTTTTCCCCATAGGCTTTGCTCAATTTCTTGTCTTACAGTCTGTTTTACTGATTTAGCCTCACTCTGAATACCCAGCGAATAAAACATGTTGCCTCAGTTTTTATGAGTGAACTCAAAGCAACAGTTTGAGGTGTAAAGCGTTTCTAAAGAAAAGGTTAAACGCAGACATTCCACCATACAGTTTGATGTGAATGTGGGTAGCGTGTAAGAAATGTGCTTAAGTTAGAAAATAAAACCCTGAGAAAATCATCTACTTCAGTAGTTCATCCCCAGAGGTCATGTCTTGTGTAAACACACCCACAGTGTCCCTCACCTCTTTATTTGACGATTGCCAGACATTTGATGTTAAAGTCACTCATGCTTGTAGACATAGTCTGGGACTATGAAGTGAGAGTGTTTTGACAGGCTCATAATATATCTCTCTGTAGTGCTTGGCAGTGCCGATCAACAATAAACATGCCTGGATGCCTGCTGTAAGCTATTTTACAGCTCTTGATTTTGCTAATACATTTTGGGAGGAAAGACACTGCCTGCATGATGTTCAACACTTTGCTGTCTGGCAAGTGAAAATTGAACTTTGTTAATGGACCTTGGTTTGTCCTGTGCTGTGACCTTGCAGTAAAAGAGAGGGCTGTGTATGTGTGTGTGAGTGTGTGAGGGATGCTGAGAGCTACAGTACAGCTGAGTCCAGACAACAATTACCATGGCTCATGGTTGGCTGTATAATGTAATACATCGGTACAATGATGGATGCAGATTGAATTATTTGCTGATGGAAATACGTTTTCCCACTATGAGAGGACATTGTCTAGTTTAATAGTGAACATATCCATTGGAGACTGAGGTCTGCGAGGTCAGACTGGTACAGTAGATGGTTCACAATGACATCCTGAGATGTAGCAAGAAGATACTATTTCAAATGAAATTAGGAGTAAAATGTAACCCTGACCTTAAAGGATTGGACTGGGACATTGCCAGATGTGTTTGTGGTGACAAAACTGGGTATTTTTAAAGAAGGCATCGGGATACTTCCAGCCGGGTTTGTGACAAACAAACCAATATTTTTTTAACAAGACATTAGGAAATTTTCAGCCATGTTTGTGGCAACAAACTTGGGTATTTTTGAGAAGATACATTGCCGGACATGTTTGTGGTGACCAAACTGGGTATTTTTTTTTTACCAAATGTTGCAACATTTCCAGCCACGTTTGTGATGACCAAACTAGGTCATTTTCAACAAGATAATCGAGACATTTTGAGCCATGTTTGTGACAACAAAACTGGATGTTTTTACCAAGACACTAGGAAATTGCCAGATGTGTCAGGACATTTTCAACTATGTTTGTGGCAACAAAACCGGGTATTTTTTAATGAGAGTCAGGACATTTCCAGCTGTGTTTGTGGCGACCAAACTTGGCAGTTTTTCAACAAGATACTGGGACTTTTCCAGTCATGTTTGTGGCAACAAAACAAGGTATTTTTTAACAAGACATCAAGAAATTGCCGGACATGTTTATGGCAACCAAACAGGGTATTTTTTTAAAGAGACATCAGGGCATTTCCAGCGGTGTTTGTGATGGCCAATCCAGGTAGCTATAAATGAGATGTTGGGACATTTCCAGCTGTGTTTGTAGCAAACAAATTAGATAGTTTAGGCTGAAACATGATCTTTTCCTAACTCTATGAAATTAAACATATAAAACATACAAATTCAATGGTTTGTAGAGACATACAATGCCAGCATTTATTCTGGTGATTGGGTTGTATGTTGGCACCGCATTCACTGGTGTAGGAGTAATAGTAAAACTCAATACATAAACAGATAATCATTGCAAAAGAGTGAAGCAAGTAAAGTAAAATAATCTGACTATAATCCATTCTTTTGGCAAAATTTGTTTGCAGTTGATAAAGATGACCGTATGTCAGCAAAGTTCTCTGCAGCTGAGAATGATGACGATGATGTAGCATGACTGAGTTATATAATTATTTCATGTTATCCATGTTCATGCAATGCACAGTGAATCATTGTCCCAGCTAGCGTGCATGATGGTGTGGCATGGATCAAAGTCAGGTTTTATTTCTGGGCACACTACACTGTCACTGTTATGTGTTTGCCCCGTTTCCACATGCAAAACTTCACAACAGCTGGATTTGCATGCCTATGAGTAGTGTGTGAATGTGTGTGCGTGCAATTTTGAGGTTTCCCTTCCACTAAACCATCTGATGCTGCCTGCAGCGTTCAACTTTTGCAGATTTACATGGCCCCTGGGGGAGGGGGAGTGGGAGAACGAAGACCCCAGATTATGATGCCATAAATCTGCTAAGTGCCTTTTTTTTCCTAGGCAATGAAAGGGTTGATTTATGCTGACATAATTGCCAACAGCGTAAACTACTTGAAGAACCTTAAGAACACTAAATCTTGCATGGAACCATTAACCATCTCTCAACATTCATGCCTCCACACTAATTCTGCTTCTTAATAACAGTAGATAAGAAGACAATGAAACTGTCTGCTGATATGAGAGATTTTGACATGAACCATATACACAGCATTACATGCTATCATTATGGTTTTAAATAAAGCACCTCACCGCGGCTGTTTGTTTAGGACAGTACAAGATCTCTGGACATCATCATTGGTGTTTTGAAAGTATAACCTAAGCTTCAACTCTCTGCCTTCTCACTCCTGCTGAAAGACAGACCTCAGGATGACCAGCTGACCTCCTCTCCAAAACATTAAGTCAGGGCTTAAAACTCCTTCCGGTACATAATCACTGCACATGTTGAATAATTTCTTCTTTAAAGAAATAGTTTGGTAAATGCATGGATTCCAGCCATGTCACCAAAGGAAAATGTTTTAGAAAACAACAGGTTTCACACATAGCATATCAAAATTTCTACAGTAACTGACAGTTCAGATTATGTGTATATTAGCTGGCTAGACAGCTACCAAGCAGCAGACAACAGTAGACCACTGTTAGCATGCAACAGAGCATTTCCACCCATGATTGTGGCTCCAAAACCAGGTATTTGTTAGTGAGACATTGATGCATTTCCAGCAGTGATTGTGGTGACAAAGCATTGTATTTTTTAACCAAAGTAGTTTTTGTGCCTGAACAAACCCACATGTTTAGCGAGACATCCCAGCTTTTCCAGCCATGATTTTTTGTACCAAAACTGGGTGTTGTTTAGTGAGATATTGCAACATTTCCACCCGCGATTGTTGCACCACGTCCAGGTGTTTTTATCGAGACACTGGGGCATTTCCAGCAATCGTTGTGGTGAGAAAACAGGGTATATTAAACAAAAGTGTTTCTTGTGCCTGAAAATAAACAAACGTTGCACAGCGCTGTTGAAATAGTAATTTAATCTTCTAAATGGATTGTGTTTTCACTTTATCTCCAACAGTGAGATGTGTAATCAGTGCCACTCTTAGGACCGACCTGGGGGCAGAATTGACCTTTGGCTAAGCCACGCCCCCTCCACTCACTCGGACAAACTATTAGTGACCCGGCGCTATGGCAGGTGTCACAGTACACGGCATTTCGCAGGAGGCAATTGATGATTTTTGGGGACATAACGATCAGATGTCATTGAGAAGTAACCAAAATGGCCTACGCATTGGAGGGATATATTCATCATTTTATTGTTGAGAAGGTCGATGAAAAGCTTAAATTACAAGCCAAAATTTACAGGTCACAGTGTACGCTTGTGAACTGCATCTCGTTGCCGTCGCCATCAAAGACAACAAGTTAAAGTGCCACTGAAGTTAAGGTTTTTGGCTCAGAATATGAGAAAAGGATAACGGCCTTTTTACCATCTTTACCAAGAGTGTCTCTCCGTTAGTTTGGTGCTACAGTATTTACACTGAATCATTCAGCATAACGTTTGCCAACCTTTGTTATCTCTGCGATTACAGATAAGTTAATGAAGCTAAGCTCCAGAAGTTAACGTTAGTTTAACTAGAGCCCTTTGGACAACAGCTAACAATGATGTACGATCACCAAAGTACAAAAACTAGAACAAAATATGCTAATGAACTCCCAGCAAACAAGGTGACATGATGAACAACACAGCTAGGAGCTAACGTTAGGCTAACTTTAGCTAATGTTAGCTAGAGATGTTAAAGATAACTTTATATTTCTTTCCACCAATGTGACAATATGTTGCCTCAAACACGATGTTGACTTACCTTAGAACAGATGTAGGCATTCTTGTTGAGTTGATGTTGTGGTCTACCACACAACTTTATCCAAAGGAGACACTTTTCTCGGTTGAGATGTGGTTTAGGAAAGGGTAAAAAATACACCCCGTCGCCCAGCCTCTCAGGATACCTTGTGTCGGAGTTGCATGTACCCCATGCACACTGTTTGACCATTTTTAAACTTCAAATCTCTGAAAAAACTCATAAAACCGAACAAAACTGACTTTCTGTAATGCATTTCAATGGACGTCCAGGCAGAGAATGTCCGACTGTATGGGAATGGCTATACGCACTGTGATTGGCTCATTGTGTTTGAGGGTGGGGCTTAGCCATAGGTTAGTTGGTTAGCCTAGCTTAGCATGAAGACTGGAAGCAGGGGGAAACAGCATCCTAGTAAGAAATTTGAGAGTTTTGGACACAGCTACACAGACATAACAAGATATTGAGAGTTAAAGAGAAGTATGTATTGGGTGTATTTGCTTCATTGACATGTGCCTCAGCCTATCACAGCCAGTAAAATGGTTGCAGCTTGCTCCCATCACAGCTTTCTGATTTTAATAAGTGACAAATATGGCAGAGAGTAGTAAATACACATGGCAGGCTACAAAGCATTCCTTCAGAAACCTCTGGTGATCTCAGACATTACATCCGTGTGTTTCCAAACTCTGCGGATGCTTGGAATGTAAATGTTTTAACAGCAAAAAAAAAATACATCTGGCATTTCCTAAAGCTATTCATCCTTTTATACATTTGTCGCAAAATTACCAATCAGACTCGTTGATTTGTTTCAAATGTCTGTCTGGGGCTTTTTTTATACATTCACAGCAGTAAAAGGTTAAACAACTTAAAATGCAACAAATAACTGGAGACCCTGACATTTTGATATTTACTCTGATATGTTTCTTTTCTTAGCACTTGTCATTTTTTTGAAAAAGTTTGGTGTATATGCCTCTGAGCTATGCTAAAAGCGAATTGTTAACATTGTTTGTCTTCCACATTCAGGGAGGCAGACTAATGTTTTTCCCATCCTGTTACAAAAGCCTGGTGAAGGAAAATAAATCTAAAATGTCAAAGTATCACTTTCGCAGAGAGAACCTTTAGAGAAAACCTGCTTCCTGAAGCATCTAAAGCAGGCCAGCATGTCTGCCTGTGTGATTCATCCCTCTACTGTAGACCTCTTTACAAGAAGGCCATGTTGGGAGACAGCTTCCCGCTCCCTAAATGTGGATCAGCAAGCTTAATATTTTCGCTGATTGCTTTTATTTGGGGAAATAGGCCTGAAAACAGAGCAATGCGCTTTTTGCTTGCAGCACTTTACCACCTACTTGAATCATACCCATCCATTCCCATCTGTGTGAGCCCCATATTATAGGACGAACCTGTGTGTGACTGCTCCACATGGGTATTTATATACACCAGAGAGAACTGATGGATGAATTTCAGATGTGCTTCCCAGGAGTCTGAGGGGATGTTTCCATTTCTAGACTGGGGGAAAATGCTCTGTGCGGCCCCATGGGAATAAAGTATCTGAGGTGCCCGTGCTGCAGTTTCCATTCGATTACCTCACCTCAAACTGGTGCTGTTATTCCAACAGCTCTCTGTTCGCATTTTGCATGAAACAGGGCAAATGCGTTAACATTATACAAAGTGAGTGCATGTTTAAAAAACACATGAATGAGAGGTCTCACCAGCTGCAGACAATTATTTTACTATTACATGATGAAGCTGTAAAGTGCGCTGTGCCCCCAGCCAATACAGGGAAGAGAAAATACAGTGTGCAGCATTACACCCACTTTGTTCTCTTTCTCCTTCATTTATCTTTGCAACATAAATTTTGATTTGTTTCAGTGTCCTGTGCACTTTAACAGAACCTGAGATTCCAACCCAGTTGCCACCAAAAATGTTGGCATTGTACATTTCTGCAAACTGTGAATAGGTTGCATTTGTTATAATTATTATGTAGAGGATACATTGAAACTGCATGTTTTAACAGTGTTGTGGTTAATGTGTGGTTAGGTTTAGGCAAAAAAAACGGCTTGGTTATGGTAGGAAAAGATCATGTTTTGGCATAAAGTAAACAGTTTTTGTGGCACAGTCACAGCTGGAGAAGTCTGATGTCTTGGTAAAAAACAACCATCTTTCATGGCACCATTCTGGGAAGAAGTACAGCAATGTCTTGCTCAACAATAACTGCTTTTTGTGGCACTATCCTGGCTGGAGACCCAGCGATGTCTTAGTTAAAAACAACCACCTTTTTTGGCACTGTTCCAGCAAGAAATGTAGCAATGTCCCAGTAAAAATCACTTTTTGTGGCACAAACATAACAGGAAATGTAGTGGTGTCTTGGTTAAAACCCACTGGTTTCAATGGCATTTTCTCAGCTTGAAATGCAGCAATGTCTCCATAAAAAAACCCAATCATTTTTGTGGCACAATCCCGGCAGGAAATGCAATGATGTCTTGGTCAGAAAAGATTGTTTTTCATAGCATTATCTGAGCTCAAAACACAGCAATGTCTTAATTAAAAAGAACCACTATCATGGCTTGAAATGCAGTGATGTCTCTGTGTCTTTGTGGCACCATCCTGCCTGGAGACTCAGCAATGTCTTTGTAAAAAATCAACCATTTTTTGTGTCGCTATCCCTGCAGAAAAAGCAGCTTTGACTAAAATTAAAACCACCACTTTTTGTGGCACTATCCCTGCTGGAAATGCAGTGATGTCTCTGTAAAAAACAACCGCTTTTTGTGGCACTGTCCCAGTTGGATAAACAGCAATGGTTTACCAAAAATCACCAATGTATGGTAATAAAAAGCCACAGAAAAAAACAGGGATGACTCACCAAAGAAAAAATGGTAATGTTGTTTGTTGGTTTTGAACAGTGGTCTGCAGCTTAGCAGTCTCATCAAGGTGTCACACCATCTACTATCCCCTCCATCTACCAATGACAAAGTCATCTCATATACTATATTACTTTAGTTATAGTCTCTATATACAGACTCTACATTCAGTAAATGTAGAGTCTGTAGGCAAACCCCGGAGATCTTGCCTCCGGAAGAAGAGCAGAAGAGCCCTGGTTTCCGGTGCTAGGCTGTTTGTAGTCTGCGTGATATTGACCAGTCACGTTTGAACCAGCTGCAGTTGTTGCCAGGTTAAACGGTCCGTGCGGTGAACTAATGAGGCGGAACATAATTGGCGTCACTGCAAACTCTGAATCCATCGCAATGGTTCAGCATATTTACTTATATATAAATGGAAGTCGGAAACGGAAATTTGCCTCCTCCGCCCAAATCAAACCGGAATGCCAAAAAATCAGGGGTCTGCCCCAAGAGGCTGTATCGCCGTCTGCCGGAAGTCAGACGGCGATACAGCCGATGGGTTCCGAGAATGCTTTAGTTGATATAATACATAGGAAACGTAAAAATGCAATGTTTTTATAATTTGTAGAAATGTAAATGCAAACAAATTCTCCTTGAGACCGGGATGGCTATTCTGAGAATAGCAGTCATTTCACAGCACAGGTCTCTTCATCCTGCAAGTTCCTCATTTCTCACCCGTCTCATTCTTAATTTTGAGCTTTTAAAAACATATATAACGCACTCCTAGGCAGGGCACATCACAGCAAGGCCATTTCATCCTATACTGCCTGGAAACCCAAGAGACAGCAAATCAAACAAACTAACATGTTCCTCATTTACAAATGGACTATTAAAGGCTCAATCTCATTATTAAAATCAATGTATTCATGGCCACAGGGTCGAGTGTTCTTATTGCATGTGTAATGCATTCAATATAAATGTTACTCCTGCAATATATTATTATGTCATCTAGATAAAATAATGCACACAGGTGATATAGAAGTGTAATGAAAATAAGTTAAATACTACAGAAAAGTAAGACTGGTGAGCTAATTAGCCACGAGCTTCACTTTGCACTCCGTTTGGTGATGTTTGATGTTTGCGCAGTGCTTGTAAGCAAAAATATAATCGTTCCACTGTGAACATTTTGTTCCCCTAATGTACACTAATAGTAGTCCTCCACACCTGAGCCAAAATTCACTCCAGGTTTGTGCACCAGATTGCAGTACATTATTGTGCTCACATTACAGATGATGTATCTTACAGTAGTGGAAGAAGTGCTTTGAATCTTTTAGGGAAGAAACACATTTATTTCTTTGTTCTAATGTGTTCTGGAGCAGTTTTATCCATGCAGGAATTGTACAATTTCCTCAGCTCATTAACATGCATGTTAGAAATTTTAATAAACTTAAAACATGATAATCAACACTGGGATTTTATTGTTTTCATATAACAGGGGTGCCATAATATTTAATTGCAGGTATTAAAGGTATTCATTGTCGTTATGATTTTAGTTTTAATTGTCCAGGTTTTGAGATATATATTTCTTAGATGAAAAATGTCAAATCACAAAACATATACTGTATCTGCTGTCTGCCATTGACTGAAACTAGAAGGCAAGTTTAAGCAAACTATAGGACAAACAGAGTAAATGGGAAGATGTGTGGTGTGGCACTCTTCCCCAATAATTCAAGTAGGTTGATGTTATCTACCCACTACAAGATTTAGCTGTTTTACACCATGATAGACGGCCAGAGCAGCCAGTCAAAATGCAGAGGAAAAGATAGAGGTGACAGTTGATGAAGGTCTGGCCTTATCACAACAGCTTGCCACAAGCTCTGAATGATCACAGCTGAACAATGGAATTGGCATCCTGAAAGTCTCACATGACCCTGGAAAATTGTTGAAGGTGTGGGTTTAATTTTTCTGTGTGGAGAGCTGAAGGTCACCATCCAGTGTGTTGGAATAAGTATTCAGATCCTTAACTTAAAAGAGAACTCCACTGATGTAGCATTCCTCTCCCATAAGGGGCCATACATGTGTCGCGTCTTTAACCGCCTGGAAGATGCGTGGTCGGGGCCAGGCCCTATGTGTGACACTTATGCCTACTCTATGCCAGCTTTCCAGAGCACGGAGACAGGTTGTGTCTGAAGTTGCTAAGCAGCCATAACAAGCACAGTATCATAGCTTACTTACCAGAAATCTTGAGTGCAGGGCAGAGATTCCTCCAGGCGCTATTTTTAAAGTGTGTATTGGGCCTAAAATGTTGTCCATGGGACAGATGTGAAGCTCTGGGTCACCCTACATTAAAATGATGTCAATATTTACCATAGACTGATATTAACAGAAGAAGGGAAAGCTATCTGTGAGCTGTGGTTGGTTGCTCCCCATCACATGACATGCGGTGCGCGCTGCTGCTCACCCTGAAAAATAGGCACGCAGCATATGTATGCCCCCTGACATAAACTGAGTTCAACTTTTAGAAAGCAGCAATATGCACCATATGCCATGTGACAAGGACCAACCAATCACAGCAGACAGATACCTTTCCTTTCTTCTGTAAATATCAGTCTGTGGTAAAAATGGAGAAGAAAGTGATCATTTTAGTGCTTTACATCTGTCAGGATTTTAGGTAAATAGGCTATGATACGGTGCTTGCCATGGTTGCTTAGCAACCTCACATGCAACCTGTGGCCGCGCTTTTTAAAGCTAGCACAGAAAAGGCACAAGAGTAGCACTCCGCACCTGACCTTGCATTTTCCAGGCAGCTAAAGACGTGTGTACGGCCCATAAGTATTCAGATCCTTAACTTAAAAGAGAACTCCACTGAGCATTGCACTCCTGTAACATTGACACGAAAAAGACGATTTAAAGAAATGGTATTAGGATCAATGCACTAGAACCAGAGATAGTGTTGGTTTTTCCACGCATTCTTCTTCCTTGTCAAAACTTGTTGTGCATTCCAATACCCATTCTATCATATTACATAGTATGCAAGAAAAAGATTTAGTATGTCCCAATACATAGTATGTCAAATGCAGTATGCCAAAATACCAGGATGTCCTACTGTTGTACATCAATCTAATTTTGCAGTATGTGAGCCAGCATGACTTTGTGGGTATCCTGAACCACCATCCTCTGCGCAGTTGACGATACATCACATTGACTGAGCCGCAAACAGATGCCAGTTGATTGACAGCTATCAGAAACTGCAGTGACAGATGACAGCACATTCAAGTAACTAATGACCAGTCGACCAGTAATAATAGGAATATTAATTGAGCGAACAAAATAATAAGAAATATTACAAACAACAAAAGGACATAACTATAAAAATCACAATAAAGGAAAACTGCATATAAACCACAAATAAAATATATTAGAATCTACAATCTATGCAGCCAAATACTTTTAAGTTAAACTACATACATTGCAAAGTAACAGCAGCAGAGTTCTCTGGGTCGATCTCCATCTCTGGCAAACTCGGTAAGTGGCGTTTGTTTCATCTTCAAAGTAACAGATGTGAAAGCAAGAGGGTCAAAGTTTGGGGCGTGATGTGATGAGACAGCAGTATGTCCTGATTCTGTGTATACTGCATGCAACAGTACAAACTTTTTAAGGGTAGCTGCAGTACCTACTAAAAGTAAAAAGAAAAAGTTTGCAATTGGGAATGCACCCCGGGTTACTTTATTACCTGCAATGCAACCAAAACTGCAAACCGAAAGCAGCTGGTCTACCGCTGCCTCAATTAGTTAGTAAGTTTTTGTTATCGTGTGACTCAGTGTTTTTAAATGTTACTTCAGATTCACCAAAGTCACACAATAACACAAACAAGGCAGTGGTACCAGCAGCTCCAGTGTTTAGAGAGGTAAATTACTGTTTTTGTTAAAGTATCTGGCTTTGAATGGAGCGTAGATTAAGTTCCACTTTCTGTTCAGTTCCCCATCAAAAAGTACAAGTTGTGTGAGATATTGTATGAGTATGATATGCAACAGAGGTCCCTGGGTAGAATCAAAATAGGACATGGCAGAAGACACAGAAAATTAATCGCCAACTATTTTTGATAATCAATTAGTCATCATTGCTAATCATAAAGTTATTTTTATTTGCTGGCTCCAGCTACATTGTAAAGATGTTTTTCAGTGTCTTACATGATAGTCAACTGAAAATCTTTTTAAATTGTTGGTTGGATGAAACGAGACATTTGAATGTGTCATTTTTGTTACCAGTAAATTATAAATTGCATGTTACCATGAGGGTACTGACAGCTATCCCTGGATCACTGCTGATGCTGAAGAAGACAGCTGAATCTGATGATTATGAGACAAGATGTGAACAGATAAGAAATACTTTTTACTGGATTTTTTTGGTGGATTTATGGATGTTTATGGTGACACTGGAAATATTGCTATCATTTGTATGCTCCGATACAGTGAGTATGTCTGTTAGATGTGACTGAATTATGACTGTAAGGAGAAGTGGGGCTGTTACGTCCCTACTGGGAAAAGGCTCTAAAATCAGTTTGACAGCAACAGTTGATTGTCATCGAGGTGAGTTACTTAGTTAAAATCAGATCTGTTTGATAAATCCAGTATATAAAGATGTGAATGCAGCCACAGTGTGAATCCTCTCTCTACACTTTCACCTGGTTGCACGATCAGCGAGCTTAGCAACATCACTTTGCTGTCCACGGGTGATTACCTGTGCAGGCTGACCAGCAGCAGACTCGGAGTGACAGGGCCAGGCACTGTGCTGAGGAGAGGAGGGGATCAGGGCTTAGAGGGAGGCTGCAATGCCTATAGCCTACAGTAATCCTGGATCACAGAGTTAGCTCCGTTAGCTTCTCCCACTCACTGCGGGGATTAGAGACACTGAGCTGACCACTCTGATGAAACACTTGCTATATCTGGGGACTGACAGAGACCTGGCAGGAGGACAGGTTACACAGGGGATAAAGGGGGGGAGGGGGGAGGGGGGAGGGATGGACCAGCATCAACTGACAGCTCTGATGGAGACGTCCACTGTGACTTTCTAATGAAACCAGAGATCATGCCAACCTAATTAACACTATTGCCATGTGGGCATGAGCTAATATGAAAACTGTATAGTGAGATTATCCTCTATGGTAGATAAAAAAATACTTACAGCATAATGTTCTACTCAACCATTTGGTAGAGCACATTTTGAGTCAATATATCTTAATGAAAAATGTGTTGAACTTAATTCAACCGGAGTGAGCTATCTTCACCATTCAGTTTAGGTGTGTTATGCTGTAAAATTCCATTTGATGCTGCTGTGTCCTTAAATAGGATGTCTTTGCAGTTTGCCTCCTACAGGTAGTTAATCCCAAAACATGTCATTCAAGATATGAGGGAATGAATTATATGAATTTCAAAGGTAGGGATATTTTTTAAACATAAAGGTTAATAATAAAGGTTTAATAGATACAATATATATATATATATGTGTGTGTGTGTGTGTGTGTGTGTGTGTGTATATATATATGTATGTTTTTTTGCAAACATGTTTTACCAAACAGTTCATTTGTCCTTTTATGGTAAAGGTAGTGAAGCTAAGCTAATGTTGAGCCTTTTTTAAAAAAATAAATAAAAAAAGAAATGGTGCGTCTTCCTCAAGCTCAGGTACTCTACCAGAGGCCTGGAATTTTCAGGGTCTGCTGGAGTCACTCTCCCAGTTTGAGGGTCACAGCCCCAAGTGCTCTGATTCAGGGGCACAGATGGGATTTTTGAACTGGGGGGGACCAAGCTGTCAGCAAATGATTCCAACTCAATTAGTTATTATTAGTTAAATACACTGAACAAAAATATAAACGCAACACTTTTGTTTTTGCTCCCATTTTTCATGAGCTGAACTCAAAGGTCTAAAACATTTTCTATGTACACAAAAGAACATTTCCTCACAAATATTGTTCAGAAATCTGTCTAAATCTGTGTTAGTGAGCACTTCTCCTTTGCCAAGATAATCCATCCCACCTCACAGGTGTGGCATATCAAGATGCTGATTAGACAGCATGAATATTGCACAGGTGTGCCTTAGGCTGGCCACAATAAAAGGCCACTCTGAAATGTGCAGTTTTGCTTTACTGGGGGGTCTGGGGGGGGTCAGAAAACCAGTCAGTATCTGGTGTGACCACCATTTGCCTCACGCAGTGCAACACATCTCCTTCGCATAGAGTTGATCAGGTTGTTGATTGTGGCCTGTGGAATGTTGGTCCACTCTTCTTCAATGGCTGTGTGAAGTTGCTGGATATTGGCAGGAACTGGAATACGCTGTCGTATACGCCGATCCAGAGCATCCCAAACATGCTCAATGGGTGACATGTCCAGTGAGTATGCTGGCCATGTTATTGTAGTCACCTAAAAGCGTCAGCAGATGGCAGGAGCTACATTTGAAGCGCCATATGTAAACTATCAAGCTACTGTATCTTCCACAGGAAGTTCTGACAAATGTTTCAGAATAAAAGCCTTTTTAGAAAATGGAGGGATTCTCTCAGCTGAGGTTATAAGGGGCTTTTAATTTGAAACAAGTGTTGAGTTTGAAATGACAGTGCTATATGTTAACTTTACAAAGACAACGGAGTGGATAAAAAGTAAATATATAAACACACAGAGGGGTTAATAAATAACGGACCGTCTATAATGTAGTTTGTTTCAAATGAAGCTGGAAGCCTCTGCAGTTGTGGTGAGTAAAAACCCCGCCACTATTTGTTAATGTTATTACTTTATGTCCGACCGTGAGGATGTACCATTGTTTGCTAGCTTGATGCTAATGACAGTAACGTTAACTCAGCAGGTTGACAAAGTGCCTCTGCTGTTTCACACCATCATTTCCCCCTTTTACTCTGTGTGGTAACATCCCTAGAGGAAATATTAAAAATGCTGGGGTGTTGTTGTCATACAGTTGTCTACGGCAGCAGATCGTTCTGTGTTTCTACTGGTCAAAGTGACGGCTGTGATGGGAGAATTGGATCTCAGTGAAGGGCAAGTGGTCCATAACTTTAATTTTGGAGACAAAAAAATGTAGGCTTAGCGCCCTGTGGTCCATTGCCCAATAGGAAATGTAGAATACTCAAAAGTACTTGAAAAGTGTTTGAATTACTTTTGTCAGGGAGTAACATTGGAAGTACTTTTAAAGTAATTGAGTTACTTTACTAAGGGAGTAACGCAGTAAAGTAACTGGTTACTTTTTAAAAAAGTAACGCAGTAACGTACCTTCATTACTTTTAAAGTAACCCTTACCCAACACTGGTTGCTGCTTACTAAAATAACATTATACATAAAAATAACAACCTTAAAGATATTCACCTACAGCCTAGAATGCTGTTATTTTACATTTATGCTTATCTATATATAAGTCTATAAGTATATATCTTATCCTTATACTTACACCTTGTTTGATCAATAAGACTATGCCAGAGCGATGAAGTTAGATTGACAGCTAAAAACAAACAAACAAACAAACATTCAAGCAACTTGAAGACAACTGAGGGAAGATACGGGAATATTGTAAGAAATAAACTCTACTTCTCTGTAAGTAGAAACAAAGGTGTCAATCACAGTCACTGTGCTTAGACCAGCTGTCATTGGTCAAACAGGGAGGTGCACACTTCCCATTGGTTAAAGGTAGAAAGTCCCACCTCTCAGCGAGGACCTTGTACTCATAGGCGCAGGAATGACACGAGCAGACGACAAAGAGAAACGAGTGAAATTACACAATGTCTACGGTGTGAAATGTTGATGTAAACACAAAGCTAACACTCCGAGATACTCGCAGGAGACGTGAGGGAGGAACTGAGGACCTGTGCGATGGGAGTTTTACTGCGTTCATCAATGTCTTGGTGAGTTAATGTTAATGCAGGTAGCGATGTTAGCTTGTGCTGCAGATGATATTGGCGCCCGCTGCCGTGTAAAGTATGTGCTTCCCTCCAACTGTTATACCACACTAACTTGGCGTTTGCGACCTCCTCCTAACAGTAAAGTGCTACAGTTGTTTTGCCTCGAGGTCGTTGCCGTTTGTATTTGTGTTAGTAGTGTACTGTATACATTTGCACTATTACAGTTGGTTATGGGTGTTATTAACGATGAATAGTCAAGCGTAACACAGTGTGTGTACTGGTGTAGCCTACAGTTTCGAAATATGCGTGTTAATAGCATACATGATTTTGTTATTCATAGTTAAGTTGAAAAATGTTAAACAAATGGTTAAAAACATTAACTTTGTAGTTCAAAGGAAATACATATTATTTGTAATTGATTAATATGCTTAATAATCACAAGTTATGGATTAATAGGCTAATAATTCATGATGTGAAATGTAAAGACAGGATAAAGTATTCCATGCTGAGAAAAACTGTACAGTTAAAAGTTATTCATCTGCTCACTTTGTGTTACTGTGATGTATTTATGTGATATTGATTATGGCCATAAAACAATTGAAGCTGATGATGCAAAATAGTAATAGCTCTGTTTCTACACAGGTGAGGTTTTTGAGATCCTATGGAAAATTACATGTGGATTTGAGATTCTACCTGACGAGAGAGATGGCGAGCCACCCATGAACCTGATCTCTGCCTTGACCCAAGGAGTTGGATCAAGATCACCTATTATCCGCAGGAGCCCATCCATTCTTCTATTTCCATCACTTGAGCATCACACTCCAGTGTGGTTGTAGTATCACAACAACCTTTTCCAATTGACTTGTGACTTAAAAAGTGCATTTGTCACAATAAAGGATTAAAACTAAACTGAACAGTTTATAACAGAAGGAACAAAACTGAACTTGAATAAGACAACCAGTGGAACGCTGTTACTTTTTGTCAGGGACACTTTGATTCGTCTTTGTATTATTTTTTGGTAATATTGTTACCTTGTGAAGCATTGAACTAACTGTTTTTAAAGGGTTAACATCTGAGTGCCATGTTACAGACTAAGGACAGGCAAACAGTGCAAACTTCATAATCCAGCCCAGTCTCTTTTGTTGGTATATACTTAGGTGGAAAGTACTGCTTAGTTTCCCTGTAAGTTTTGGGGAAATTACCCAGTACTTTCAGACTAAGGACAGGCAAATAGTGCAAACTTCATAATCCAGCCCGGTCTCTTTTGTTAGTATATACTTAGATGGAAAGTACTGCCTAGTTTCCCTGTAAGTTTTGGGGAAATTACCCAGTACTTTCAGACTAAGGATGGGCAAACAGTGTAAACTTCATAATCCAGCCCAGTCTCTTTTGCTAGTATATACTTAGGTGGAAAGTATTGCCTAGTTTCCCTGTAAGTTTTGGTGAAAGTACGCTGTAGATGTGAGAACAGCACCTACCATGTGGTTTCTGTGTAATTAAATAATAAAAACATTTTATAACTTTTCATGACTCATTATTGTGTATTTTAAGATATATGTAGGCTATATTATTACATTACTGTTTGTGTTTCGTCCTCGGATGGCACTACAAGACTTCGAGAGATGTGCACTGGAGAGGGGTAAGTTTGCTTTGTACTCCAGCCTGCCCGTTAATTAGGCAATTTGCAGAATATAGACCCATTTCTTGACATATTCATATGCAAACTCATTCAATGAAATGTAAACAAAACATAAATATTAAAACCCTGGAGTGAAATTGCCTGATGACACATAGGCTACATAAAAGTGACTGAATCAACTGCCATGAGCAAAGGGCAAAAGCATTTGTTTTTACTGCATTTCATACATATACAGATTCATATGAGAAAATTAAACCATAAGTTTTGGGAAATTACATAAGTGACAAGTTATACTCTAACTCCCGGGAAAGTATGTGCCAAGTGACCGCGTCGTTATACACTAACTCCCTGGAAAGTATGTGGTAAGTGACTGCAAGGGATACTCTAACTCCTGGGAAAGTATGTGGTAAGTGACTGGGAGGAATTATGCTCTAACTCCCGGGAAAGTACATGTAAGTTCCTGGGAGTTATGCGCTAACTCCCGGGAAAGTGGGCAAGAGGTACACTCTAAAACGCGGGCTGACTTATGAAGTGTTACCGACTTTTTTACTCTCTAAAGCCATGCTCAACCAAATGGATGATTGCCCTTTTATGATAAAGGTTGTGATGATAAGATACCATGTTATCAATTTCACCCCATTATATATTTGATGAAAAAAATCATATCAGTATGACTTTTCACCATTTTCTGAGATGTTTTCAAAGTACAGTAATGGTAAATATCTTGAATAAATACATGGCAATCATACTAGTTCTAGTACCACTACTAACAAATCAATATATGTTGGTATACTGTTGGTATACTAACATATTACTAGCATTATGAAGTGACAGCTCAACTGTTTGTAGAGGCCTATAGTTTAAAAAGAAAACTACAGGGTCTGTTGAAAAAAAAAAAAAATCCATTGCTTTTTTAAACAAGCACACCAACTGAGAAAAACATTATATAATTCACTGACTTCGTTTCAAGAAAAAAATAAAACTACAGGGTCTGGGTCAAGGTCACCTTATCACTTGAACCCCATTGCTAAGTCCTCAGACAACCCATTCTTATTCCAAGGTCATCAAATATGGCAGCTTGGTCAGTGGCCCTCAGGGTCTGATAGCCTACCAATGCACAAGGATCCCTTTCACATCGCTATGAGTTGCACCAGGCTTTCAACTAACTCCGATACAAACCCACCCATAACAACATTAGATAATCAGAACAAGTTACGTAATATAAAAAATAAGAAAGTCTGTGGAGGGAGGCAGTTAGGGTAAAAGGATAGGTCAAACAAACATAGGGCTTTCACCCAGGAGACCGCTGTTCATCCAATGTTTGGTGTGAAACCAAAAGTCGATGTAATTTTAATTAAAACGGTTTCCATCAACCTAACGAAGTACTTTTGTTACACTAACCTAAAGTAGTTTTGTCGCAGAAACCTACATTTCTAGTGAACATGTTTATTTTGACAAGACACTGATGCTAAAGCGAACCGATGCCCAGAGTATCATAGTTTGAGGCCTTGGGTCACTGACAACGGTGTTATATTTGACGAGTTGGACGTAAAAGCGTGTTGCCTTAGACACTGTGGTTTAAACTGCACCAGAGGTTGAGTCTGAACCCACTTGCAAAAGGAACTAAATTCTCTGAGAATGATGATAATCCTGCACACGTCACTTGTATTGATTAATTATACATCCATGGGGCAAAGTGAATTACAGTGAAACATTGTTATGTTCCAATGCATACACAGTAACACCAGTAACAGTGCAGCAACACAGATAAAGCAATAAAAGTGACAATTCTATTGCACTATGTTGGTAGGCCACAGACACCAGTGCACCACATGATGTTGAGGTACTCTGACACACGAGTGGTAGGTGGTTTGCATGCCCAGTTTAGCTGCAGTTCAGCTGTGATTCAGCTAACCTCTGCTATTTGACAGAGCAGTCAGGTCCAGTTCAGTGAGTAGCTTCAAGTTCTACTTTAGCTGGACCCATTCTAAACTGTAGATAAGCAAGTCAGACGCTAAGTGTCAGAGCAACAGTGGCAATACTTTCCCTACCTTACATCATGATGCTGTGTGTGTATTTACTGACAGACTGCTGGGGTCAATTGTAGTATGTGCTGAAGACTGACTTTACCAGAAAAGAAACAGCTGTTTTGTTCTTCAAACACTTAAAAAGGACCTGTGTTGATATTTTCATGCTGCACTTTACTGACACGGATGTGTTTGTGGTTATTTGTATTCTCTGGTGTAACAAAAAGCTTATGAAGAATTCATAAGGGGCGGCTGTTACTGTGCGGTCTCTACATTTCACCTTCTCATGGATCAAGGAAAAGTCCACTACTCACAACCTGATGAAAATATGTGTTGCCATGGTTACCAGATGTGTAATTATATAGATTGCATATATGGATGGCTTCCTTGACAGCTGAAGATATATTGTAGAAGTAGTTGCTAACATTTGGATTGTCATGAAATGTTGTATTAACAGTGTATATAGGATGAAATTTGACCCTTTGACCTTTCCTCAGGTCAAAACTAAGATGATAAAAAATGGTAAACATTGCTAAGCATCAGCATTTTAGTGTTGCCACTGTGAGTATGTTAGCATGCTGATGTTAGCGTTTACTTCAAAGCATGGTATGCCTAAGTACAGCCTCACAGAGCTGCTCGCGTGGCTGTAAACTCTTGGTCTTGTTGTTAATCTTTGAATTTTAAGAGGAGGCCATTGTTTTTATGTATATTTGTGTACATGTATGATGTAAGCGTGTTTGTGTATAGTATATAAATGTATCTGTTTATATAATGTGTATTTAAATTCCAAAATCAAAAATGCATAGTTGTTGTGTGGTGGAGAGACAGGCCATAGAGATGTCTGCCTTCTCTTTAATATAATGAAACTAGAAGGCACTCAGCATGTGGTGCTCAAAGTGAAAAGAAAAAAATAACTAGAATTACCGCCCACGATTGTATGCCTCCATGCACCAGTCAAGTTTCTCTTATGGTTTACATCTAGGTGCCATAGCATTGTTCCGACCTCTCATTAGTCCGACGTCCCGTTGTTCTGATATGTGATTATACTAGGCTATACTGTATTTGTGTACCATAGAGGATCAGCAAACGCAACAAAAGTAGGCTACTAGTCGAGATACAAGTGTCATAGAGAGGAGAGAGTGAAACACCATAACCTCCTGTTATTAACTCTGGGGTCGGGGTTGTGTGGGGAGCTCTCCGCGGTGCTGAACGGCTCCCGGCGGGCGTATTTCTGCCTTGATGGTGCGCCGCGACCGGCTCTGGGTCAGCTGGGAAAGGCTTGAGGCGAAGCAGGCTCACGGTTTATGTGTTTGTCACTTTCTTTTTCATTTTAACCCACACCATGATCTTGTCCTAACCCTAACCAAGTGGTTTTTGTGACTAAACCTAACCAGACCTTAACCACAGGACATCATGATGATTTCGGAACAACGGGACTTCGGAACAATGGGTGTAATATGGTCAGAACAATGGGATGTCGGACCAATGGGCAGACCCCTACATCCGTCTGTGAAAACATGGATGATTCATACACATTAACTCCCTGACAGCACATAAGAGCTATACAGTCAGCACAGTTTTAAGTTCTAGGGATGTCCCGATCCAGCTTTTTCACTTCCGATCCGATACCGATATTACAGCCTTGAGTTTTGGCCGATACTGATACCGATCCGATCCAAGCGCGTATTATACATATTCACTTATTTTGTTGTCAGTCATGTTAGAAAAGGTTTGATCAAGCGATATTACTCTAACAAGAACAACTACTTAATCAGGTTAGTTAGAATGATCCACAACGGTTGGTATGAGAAACTGACCCGTTTATTGTTAACAGGGTTAAATAAACAAACTTTAAACTTGAACATTAACATTAAATAAAAAATATAGCTGGTTTGCTTTGGCTGCTTTGGCCCCTTAATACATAGAAAATAAATCAACACAAGAAATCTTTAAAATGTCTAACAATGAAATTAAAATAGCAGCAAGACTCCACACACTTGTGCTTTGGCCCCCTAATAAATAAAAAAATAGATTAACACCACAAGACACTGTTGACATTTAACAAGTGTCAGTGCCAGCCTGGTGCACAGGCACACAATATTGTACAACTGTTTAAACAAGCAATAGTCTATCCATGGCTCCAATTTCACTAATTGTGCCCAAAACAATGCCATCAGTGCTCTTTACTTAAACAGTAAGAGTGTAAACCAAATAAAAATATCACTCTCAAAAAACCAGAGCAGAAAACAAATAGTCAGTTAACTAAGTTGACCGCTACTCTTCCTACCCTCCATGTGTGTTTGCCGTCTGCATGCTGGCCTGGAACGGATCACTGGAATGGACTGCTTGAATCGTGGAGCGCTGGGCTGACCAGAAAACCTGGATCAGAATCCGTGAAAAACTGGATCGGAGTTCTTGGATCGGCATTTTTCCATGCAGTCTGATCCGATGCTCATGCACGTTTTTTTACTAATATCGGCGGCCGACATCCCTAGTTTTAACGCAGACACCCACGATTAGTGTCACCAGTTAAGTATCTGACCAAATGTCTCGCCTTCTGTTCCTGAGATATAATTTTGAATAATAGCCAGAAAAGTGTTTTATGCAGAACATTATGATGTCACAGTGAAGTTGACCTTTGACCTTTTTATCCTATTAGACATTTGTGGGAAATTATGTCATAATAAGCCTATGAATTCTTGAGTTATGGCCAAAAACATATTTTGTGAGGTCACATTGACCTTGACCTTTGACTTTCGACCACAAAAATCAAATCAGTTTATTGTTCAATCCAAGTGGATGTTGAGGAGAGAACACCTTACGGGAATTTAAAGAAATTCCCTTGAGGTGTTCTTGAGATATCGTGTTCAAGCAAATAAGACAGATACAAGGCCACACATGCCTTTGACCTATGACCACAAAAAACAAATCAGTTCATTGTTGAGTCCAAGTGAACGTTCGTGCCAAATTTCAAGAAATAACCTCAAGCTGTTCTTGAGATATCGCTCTCACGGGAATGAGATGAATGCTAGGTCACAGCGACCTTGACCTTCAACCCTTGACCACCAAATCTAGTCTGTTCAAGTCAACCCATAATGCCTCTTGCCTCAGCTAAGATAAGATAAGATAAGATAAGATACACCTTTATTGAATGTGCAAATAAACAACAACATGGGGGACAACAATGCTTATAGTGGTGTCCATAAAGTGTCCATAGTGTCCCCAAAGTGTCCATGGTGCAGTTTACTGTGAGCAGTGCTGGTTATGTAGCCTGACAGCAGTAGGCAGGAAGGACCTGCGATAGCGTTCCTTCACACACTTTGGGTGAATCAGTCTATCGCTGAAGGAGCTCTCCATTAGTCCACAGAGATGACAGCTTGGCTGTCATCCTCCTTTCTCCCACCACCTGCACAGAGTCCAGAGAGCATCCCACGACAGAGCTGGCCTTCTTGATCAGCTTGTCCAGTCTCTTCCTATCTGCAGCCGAGACGCTGCTGCCCCAGCAGACCACTCCGTAAAAGATGGCTGATGCCACCACAATGTCAAAGAAGGTCTTCAGGAGTGCCCCCTGCACTCCAAAAGACCTGAGCCGCCTCAGCAGGTAGAGTCTGCTTTGGCCTTTCCTGTACAGTGCTGTTATGTGATCAGTCCAGTCCAGTTTATTGTTAAGATGAACACCCAGGTACTTATAAGATGTCACCATCTCAATGTCCTTCCCTGGGTGTTAACCGGTGTTGGGGGGAGGAGTCTGCGCCTGCGGAAATCCACCACCAGCTCTTTGGTTTTCCCCGCGTTGATCTGAAGGTGGTTCCTCAGGCACCAGTCAACAAAGTCCTGGTTCAGTTCTCTGTACTCCCTGTCGTCCCCATCTGCGATGAGGCCGACGATGGCAGAGTCGTCAGAGAACTTCTACAGATGACAGGTGGGGTGTTGTATGAAAAGTCTGCAGTGTAGAGGGTGAAGAGGAACAGTGCCAGCAATGTCCCCTGCGGGGCCCCCGTACTGCAGACAACCAAGTCCAATACACAATCCTGGGTCCTGACATACTGCGGCCGGTCCGTGAGGTGGGGGGGGTTGCAGCCATGATGTCTGGGCCAGGGGAGGGGCAGACTGATCAAATCTATTGAAGAACAGATTCAGATCATTCACTCACTTCTGGTTGCCTCTGGCCTGGGAGTCTGGTTGTTTGTGTCCTGAGGTGGTTTTCAGACCTTTCCAGACTCCGCTGACGTCGCTCTGCTGCAGCTGTTCCTCCATCTTCTTTCTATATCCTTCCTTTCCCTGCCTGATGTTTCTCCATAGCTCCTGCTGCACGGCCTTCAGCTATTCCTTATTTCCAGAGTTAAAAGCTCTTCGCTTCTCCTTCAGGAGAGCTTTTATATCTAGAGTAACCCAGGGTTTGGTGTTGGAGAAGCAGCGTACAGTCCTGGTGTGTACGGTGCTTTCCACACTCTTTCAGGGCCTCCTCAGCTTCATCAGACCACCTCTTCACAGTGCGGGTGGTTGCTGGTTCCCTCTGCACCAGAGGTCTGTAGACAGGCAGAAGATGAACCAGGTTGTGATCAGCTCTTCCCAGGGGGGGCAGGGGGGATGAGTGGTATGCCTCCTTGGTGTTGGCATAAAATAAATCCAGTGTTTTTTGTCTCTGGTGTGGCAGGAAACATACTGGGTGAAGGTGGGCAGGGTGGTGGATGGACAGGCGTGGCTGAAGTCCCCAGAGATCAGAAGGAGGGCCTGAGGGTGCTGTGTTTGCAGGGTTTGTGTAACACAGTGGAGAATGTCACAAGCAGACAGCCTTTGCAGACGGGGGGGGGGGGGGGGGGGGGGGTGGGGGCATACACTGCTACCATAATGGGGGGGGGGTGGGGGCATACACTGCTACCATAATGACATGAGAAAACTCCATGGGTAGATAATATGGTCTCATGCCAACAGCCAGCAGCTTTATGTCCCTGCAGCAATGCTGTTCCTTGATAGTGATGTGCCCAGAGTTACACCATCTATCATTCACAAACACAGCCAGCCCTCCTCCTTTCCTCTTACCGCTGTCCGCTGTCCTGTCATATCTGATGAGCTGGAATCCATCCAGTGCGGCGATCATATCCGGTACTTCTGTGTTCAGCCATGTCTCGGTAAACACCAGCACGCTGCTCTGCCGGTACTCCTTCTGATGGCGAGTCAGCGCCGACAGCTCGTCCATCTTGTTGGGGAGCGATCTTACGTTCCCCATGATGACGGACGGGAGGACGGGTTTGTACTGTCTCCTCCGGTATCGGCGCTGCACTCTGGCACGACATCCCCGTTTCCTTCTCTGCAGCTCACCGGGAATGTCGTGCCTCTCCTCAGGCCGCACCACGGTGTGACGCAGCACTGACAGCTGGTCCCGGGTGTAAACAATGGAGCCACGGCTGGGCGCCGGATCCCTGCATATGATTGTATCCATAGCAAAAAGGGAGAAAGACCGCTATAAAGAGAGTGGTCTTCGTCTCCATACCAAAGCAAAACATAAGTGCTAGCTAGCCAAACTTAAAAAAAACTCAAAGGGAGAAAGTTAAAAAGAAAAAGATTGAGAAAAGCTCGGCGGTGAGCAGGAGCTGCTGTAACAGGCGTCCGCACTAGAGGCGCCATCTTGTTGTATAATGGTGGCGTGGGGCAAATAGTTCCTACATGAAACATGAAACTGTATTTTTGATGTTGGGGTGAACTGTCCCTTTAAATTGCTGTATTTTTTTAAAAATTCATTTTGTTATGCAGAAAAAAATACAAAATTACTACAACTATTAAAATAGATAAAAGTGATATTTTGCCCATGGTATTGTGCTTATAACCTTAACCACTTTTACTGACATAAAACATGTTTATCAATTAGTATGCCATGACAGGAGCATTGCAAGAGCCATTTTGTGATAGAGAAAAGTGAAATAAATATGTCATGAAAGCCATTTAAGGCTTCAGGTCTTAACTGTGAAAGAGCATGCAAAGTGTATCCAGGGGAAAGGAGATCTAAGTATTCATGTGACCAATAAATATTTTATGCTGATTAAAACATGAGCAAGTCTATCATTTACACAGCAAATTGCTTCTGTCAGTTCTTAAGTGCCACTCATTGCAGTTGTCTCTGTCAGCTTGGCCAGCTGCTGGTGATTATTAAAGGACCAGTCTGATTTTTTCTGTCTACTTTTTTTTAACGCGAGTTCAGCTGAAAAGATGATAATATAATTGAATAATCAGATAATAGTAGGTGTGCTTTTCAGGCTCTGACCTCACAGTTATGCCTTAATATAATCTGCTAATGCTGCCTGGCAGGCTGCATGTCGAGTGAGGTAAAGGCTGGTCAGGGTGTTTTTCTTTTGTTGTTGTTGTTTTTTTTTTTTTGTTTAACTTGAAAATATTTCTTTTATGGCCCAAGCACCTATGTCTATGTTCAGTTTTCATGTCAATCACTTTGTGTTTTCAAGAGTGAAGTTAAAACTGCAGAATCTGACTCCTAATGTATAATGTATGAGCCCATGCAAGATGCAGCTTTTTCCCCCACTGCTGCTGGCATTATTTATCAACTCTGTACTGAGTCATCACGCCCAGACAAACTCCTATCCCTCCGAGTAAGTTTCGCTGGGTTTGCAATGGAATAGCTTATTTATTTCTACACACATCACTATTGAAAGTTGAGCTTTATGTATTTATTAAAAAATAACTCCTAAAGCAGATTACAAAGTGTAAGAAGCTTGGCAAAATGTGAAAAATCAGTTAATCATGCTGACATTGCTCTGCCACCTATGATGAATGCTAATTTTTCTGTCATCGATAACTAAGATGGACAAATATTCAGTAAATATCACTTCGGCTGTGAGTGCAGCTATGAAAAAAACATTAAAACCACTGACAGGTGAAGTGAATAACATTGATTATGTTGTTACAATGGCACCTGTCAAGGGGTGGGATATATAAGGTGGCTGTGAGCAGACAGCTGTGGAGTTGATTTGTTGGAAACAAGAAAAATGGGCAAGCATAAGGATCTGAGTGACCTTGACAAGGGTCAAATTATGATGGCTAGATGACTGGGTCACAGTATCTCCAAAACAACATTTCTTTTGGGGTTTTGCAGGTACGCAGTGATTACTATCAAGAGTGGTCCAAGGAAGGACAACCGGTGAACTGGAGACAGGGTCATGGGCATCCAAGGCTCACTGATGCGCATGGGGAGCTCAGGCCAGCTCGTCCGGTCTGATCCCACAGAAGAGCTACTGTTGCAAAAATTGCTGAAAACGTTCATGCTGGCTAGGATAGAAAGGTATCAGAACACCGATCAGATTGTTATTGCAGACCCCTGTCCACCACTGAAAGCACCTATAATGGGCATGTGAGCATCAGAACTGGACAATGGAGCAATGGAAGAACGTGGGCTGGTCTGATTGATCTTTCTTTTACATCATGTGGACAGTTGGGGGAGAGATGGCACCAGAGTGCACTATGGGAAGAAGGCAAATCAGTGGAGGCAGTGTGTGCAGAATTGTTCACGAGTGGTTTGAGAAACATGACAAAGAGTTTAAGGTGTTACCTTGGCCTCCAAATTCCCCAGATCTCAATGCGATCGTGCATCTGTGGTATGTGCTGGAAAAATGAGTCAGATCAATGGAGGCCCTGAGTTACATTTTAAAGGACTTAAAGGACTTAAAGGATCTGGTACCACAGAACACCTTCAGAGATCTTGTTGAGTACATGCCTCAATGGATCAGAGCTGTTTTGGTGGCACAAGGGCGACCTACACAATAGAAGGCAGGTGGTTTAAATTTTGTGGCAGACTGGTATATGTGGCTTATAGATTCAGACACAGCTTAGCTTAGTTCTGAAACTAAATCTTAAAGAATTAATTCAACATTTTGAAAAGTATACTGTTCAATTATTTTCCAAACACTGGATAAAAAGGGTGATACCAATTTGTGAAGAGCTGGACTTACGCCTGTTGCTTTTCTTATATGGAGTATAGGCCGCTGACCAGTTTGCCAGAGTCTTCTGTCCTGGGCTTTTCTTTCCGGTTGTCTCCATGTCAGCCCATTTTGCTTGATCAGTCTTGAGGTCCCTGCACCAGGTGTTCTTGGGCCAGCCTCTTTTTCTTGTGCCTTTTGGGTTTCATCTAAGGGGCAGCCTGGTGATGCTACCATTGGGTTTGAGTAGGTTGTGGCCGATCTATCCCCATCTTTATTTCTTGATCTCTTTTTCCACGGGTAACAGAGATTATTGAGGCTGATGAGGCTCTGGCCAGTGGATGTTTGTACTTTTGTTGCAATCTTGGTTGTCCTCCATCACTGATCTGTAGTATAGGCTTAACGTTAGAGCTGAAGAGTCTGAGCTTTGTCTGCTGGATTTTTTTTTTGGAGCTGCCACTATTCTTCAGCTGGATGAATGAAACCCTTGTCTTGTTGATTCTGGCTCTGATATCTGCATCTGTGCCACCCTGTTTGTCAATGACACTGCCCAAGTGCTGTTCCCTCCAGGATCACTGGACAGTTGGAGCCAGGTGACAATTAGCCTAGCTTAGCATAAGACTAAACAAAGGGAAAATCAGCAAGTTTGACTTTTTAAAAATGTTAATACTCTAAACCAACATGTACCAATGCTATATCTTAGTTAGTTTAACCAGTGCTCAAAAAGAAAAGTACATCAGTTCAGCAATCTTGTGTCTGTCTTTCAGTCCAGTATGGAGCTGTAGTCAGGACATTGTTAGCCTAGCTTAGCTTTAAGACTGGAACCAGAAAAAGGACTCCCAGCATGTTACTGGTTGTTTTTACATTTCTATTTATGTACAGGTAGCACCCACAAGATACAACATATGACCATCAGAGGTGTTGGTTGGTGTATTTTAGAATTTGAGCCAGGCTAGGTGTTTCCCTCTGCTTCTAGTCTTAGTATAGAGAATATAGTTGGATAAAGATGCCGCATGCAAACTGAATACTAAGGTCATACCTTATTATATAGGACACCCAATTATTCAATTTGGTACTTGGTCTGTTTCCTTCTTTAAGACTTTAAGACATGAGAGGGAGGGGTAGGAAGAGGAGCAGGCTTCAGCAACTCAGTGGCTTACTAACCGTAGTATATTCAGTGAACAAATCACTGAGCATGCACTGTTCCTTTGCAGTGAAAGGATGTGAGACTGTCTCAGGCTCAGCCACCCATATTTTAATATGGCAGGTTTCAGCACATGTAATAAATAAGAAAGGTGGTGAGATTCACTCACAGCTGACCGAGAGCTCAACTGATCTGAGAAATGAACGGATCGTTTCAGGAAGTGATCCACTTCAGTTCATTCGGCCAAAAGATTACTTCTTTTGAACAAATCATTGGCGGATGACATTTCTCTGTACTTAGCACACAGGCAGGATACTAATTTCAATCTCCTTATCTCCATCTTTAAAAGAAAGAAAATGATTATGTAAAATGAGATTAGGAAAGAAATGTCTGTGACATTTTGTGGTTGGGCTATTTTTTACCTTAAATTCATCATTTACATATCAAAACTAAGAATGAACAGGTACTTCTAATACCTTCAGCTTTTTTGTAATATAGCAAGTAAGAATCTGCATTTATTAGAAAAGGAGCAGCATTTTGGGCAGCAGTTACCATGTGCAGCACATGAAGGCCTTTCAAGAAATCACACATTGTTAGCTTGTTGAATTTCTTGACAACAAGCAAAATATGAAATAATGCCAGCCTTATCCTTCAAAAGATAAATTTAACTTTTTATTTGATACATTGCCCTTATTTGGCCTTATTTTGTTACACGTAATATTAATCCCTATTATATTATGGTAAAGTTCCTTTGGCCAACCAACAAAAAGAGCTTTTCTGTCTCTTCCAAAATCCAGTGTCATCATTAATCTGAAGTTAGCATTCACTTTAAGGCACTTTATCTTTGTAACTGAACAGCTGAACATGTGTTTTATGAAAGCAAATAAGAGACAATAGTATTTGAATTTTAACAGACACACTATTGAAATTAAAACACCACTGAATTCATATGCTTGAAAGATTTTGTTTTAAAAAACACGGAAATATATTTGTTATGAATTCACCTCTTTGAAATAAAATATAAAATGTCTGTTTTTGTAATTTCAAAAGCTGAAATTTCATATATGTTTTTTTTAACATACACAAATTCAGATCCAAAATTCTAATCAGGAGAAAGAAAAATACATCAACAAACAAGACAATGGGCTGTGAAATTCAGATATTATGGAAGCAAATAAGAGACATAAATATATGAGTTTTAACAGCCACTGAATACTAATAATATTGAAATTTTAAGACCATTGACCATTGAATTCATAGCATAGAAATATTTAACTTTCAAAACCATGTACTTGTATTTATTTATTCTAAATTTACATCTTTGAAATTATGTTGTGAAATTCTTGGTTTGCAATTTCAAAAGCTACATTTAATATTGTTTTTCAATCTTCTTCTTCTTCAGATCCAAAAGTTCAGGTTTCATGATTTAAAAATAAATAAATTTAGTTTGCTCAAATTCCATTGGGCAAATTCAGATCTAAAAATGCAAGTTGAAAAAGTTCAAATAGCAACATCAGGAAAGGATAAGCAATCAAGCTTTAATGTTTTGACTAACTGGATTTGATGATGTTCTATTTTATTTTTTCAAATCAAATTTTTAGATCTGAATGTGACCATTTAAATTTGAACAACCTGAGTCAATTTTTGAAATGATTAAACTTGAATATTTGGATCTGAATTTGTGAATATTGAAAAGAATGTATTCTTTGAAACTGCACATCAAGAATTTCATATTAGAATTTCAGAGGTGAATTCAGAATAAGTAAATGAGTTGGTAAATTAGTTAGATATCTCAGTACTTTGAATTCAGTGGTGTTTTAATTTCAATATCAAGTATTCAGTGGCTGTTAAAATTTAAAAAAAAATGTCACCTATTTGCTTCCATAAAATTTGTATTCCACTACCCATTGTTTTGTTTATTGGTGCCTTTTTCTTCCTCCTGCAAGACAATCAGATGATCAAACGTGACCTTGAGTGCAGCCACAGTGGACTTTGTTACCACTCAACCATCAATGGAACGTGAGGTTTTGGTGTTTGACTTCTGATAGCAGACACAGTAACTTCTTCTGTCACCAGTCTAACTTTTCCTCAGCTGCACTGTTTCTCTCCACCTACACAGACGCAGCACAGACAAGCCTCTTCTCTGGGGATCGTCAAAAGCCATTCTGGGAAATGCAGGAAATCGCTACTTGAAGTAGAAGTAGATGAGGCAGCTTGAGGGAACACGGTACCACCAAAAAAAGTAAATTACAACACTTCATCACTCCTGGGACATACTGAACATCACAAATTGATGATATCTAACAGTGTGAGAGTATCCGCAGGTGGATTTTTCCTTTCACCTCAGAGTCAGTAATGCATGGCATTAACCTGGATCTAACTTTTTTTTTTTTTTAACAAGTGGAGATAAACCACATTCTACAGAGACCACATTTCATTTTCAAGGGTTTGCAGATAATTTCTGCAAGAGCTCCGAGTTATGCCTCACTGCCGCAGTGATGGCTCCATTAACGCCACCAGGCCCATTTAACCTAGTTACCGCTCAAACAGCAAATGAATGTTTCACTTCAGTGTTCATGAGGGCCTCGCATCACATTCCAGGGCTTGGGTGAGATTAATGGCATCAGTCATAATGTGGTAATACCTACCTCTGTCTCAAGGAGGGCCCAATCTAGATACCCACCAATAAGTGACCAACATTTCATGGTTCTCCAGCCGTTTTCTTTCAAGGACATGTTATAGTAGAGTGAAGCACTGCAGCCGCTCGGAGCTAATGGACCTTGAATGTGGAATGTTCCAAAAGAGTGGGCTCCTCACTCTGGAGTGTGGCAGGCCCTGATTACAGAAGTGACAGTCTGGACATCCAGAAGAATTACTGTGATTGTTCTGCTGGAGTCAAAGGAAAGGGGAGGGCCCGCGGGATAAATCACTCTTTATCTAGTCTATCAGATGATTCCATAGTGCGTATAGCAATAACAATTTCTCCTTGAGGACCTTGAGTAGTGTGTGCTGCACTAACACATCTCTGAGTACATCTTTTTAGTATAAGATGCAGTTAAGAGCCTGTAAGAAAGAGAAAATTGCATCAGAGCTCCACCACTCACACAGGCTGTCTGCTGGATCTGAATTAGCCTCGATTCTGTCTATTATTGTCCATAGTTCACCAGCATCTCCTGCAACATGCCTCTCTTGAATAGGCTTTTGAATCATCCACTGATGGAGAAGAAAGTGAACATTTACAATGACAAAAAATGAGCCATTTTTCGAAGGCCTGCCAATACCAGCTCGTTTGTTAACAACAAGCAGGTCCTACACTCCTTTTTTATGCCGTTTCATCTTCAGAAGTGTGCAGCTCTGCAGATCAATCATTTTCCTCCAGTCGTCTCAGACATTACTGGGACAATAGAGAAAGAAGCATCAATTCAGTCTCAGCAAATGTTAGCAAAACAAAACAATATACAGAGGCATACCTTCAAATATTTACAAGCAGACTTTGAAACATTTTCCAAGATTTTTTTGTTGTACGTTTTTTAGAAACTTAATGTAAAATTCAGGCTCACAAGAATTTGAGTCTTATTTTTGTAGTTTGGACAAGAAAAACACATAAAGAGGAAATAGAATGTGCAACAGCTTAGTGAGACTAGGATCAGAGAGAGGGAATACAGTACATTGGTGCAAGAGATGAGAAGCATCAGTGAAGTGGCGCATGTGCAGTTGGTGTGCTTGCTAGTCCACACGGTCCCAAATTTTGGGCTATACACAGACATCCACACTGGAGTCTGCATGGATCCTTGCAGACATGGGCAGATGATGAAATTTACGTTGTCATATGAGACTGAATATTGTCTATCAATTTTAGATATCAAAATATGTTAAGTGTTGTCCTTTCTTGGTTTTAAAGGCTGCATTACAGTGAAGTGATGTCATTTTATAACTTACCAGACTGTTCTTCATGTTCTATTATTTGCCTTTACCCATTTAGCCATTATATCCGCATTACCGGTAATTATTTGGTCAAATTGGGAGTGAGTTACAGCCCCAAGCAAAGGAGTTCAAGTGAGGGTAGAGTGGAGCATGAGATGGATCGGCAGTTTGGCGCAGCATCTGCAGTGATGCAGGCGCTGCGTCAGAAGGCAAAGCTTTCGATTTACTAGCACATCTACGTCCCAACCCTCACCTATGGTCATGAGCTCTGGGTAAAAAATTGCAGCTACAAGTGGCTGAAATGAGGGTGGCTGGGCTCAGCTTTAGGTAAGGAATCAGACATCCTCAGAGAACTCGGAGTACAGCCGCTGCTCTTTTGCGTCAGAAGGGGGCAGTTGAGGTGGCTCGGGCATCTGATCAGGATGCCTCCTGAGCGCCTCTCATCAAACTTCCCACCATTTTGACATCCCCAGAGCAGACCCAGAACATGCTTGAGGGATAATATATCTTGTCTGGCCCAGGAACCCCTTGGTTTCAGCAGGAGGAGCTGGAAAGCATTGCTGAGGAGAGGGATATCTGCAATACTTTGCTCAGCCTGCTGCCTCTGTGGTTTGTAGAAATGTACAATGCCAACATTTTCTTCTGGCAACTGAACTGATAAAAATGTAGGCATTGTATATTAAAAAAACATTGTAGTTGAACGCAATTGTCCAGTCTAGACGTTCCTTCTGGCAAAAGGACGCTGCGTTCCGCAATGTCAGCATTTAAAGGTATTAAGTGCACACGGTGTTTTTAGAAACTATAGTAATGATTGAATAAAATTCTAAGAAACCAAAATTTCCTTGTAATTTGGTAGCTATGTCAGGATGCAGAGTTTCTTCTGTGTAAGAGTGGATCTGACATGAGCTCTTTGCTGTGTTGTGCCTTGAAGTCTTGAAGGACATGCTGAAAGCCCTCTACCTTGTGAGGCAGGTCATGCGTGCTCCCTGATATACTTTTTCATCCTGTTGGTGATAGCAGGGATTACAAATGTCTTTTTTTTGTGTGTTTGCGACTAGCAGAATGTCATTCTTTTGTTCCCTTCCCTCAACCTCAAACACAGCGCGTCCCAGTCTCATAGCACCTTTCTACCTTATTGTTTTACCAGTTGCCTTTCATTTACCTGGCCACTTCAAAAAGCAATGCATAGTCAACTCCCTTCCCGAGATGAGGTCAAACACATACAGAGCACTGCCCACTACTCTTTTTATTACCATAAATGTCAGTAGTCCCCTTCATCCTTTGCACACTTTTATTACACTGGTGGAAATGTCAAATGTATTTGCAACAGTCATAACACCGTGATGGCCCCGAGGCTCAGGAAAGTGCACTATCAAAAAGAATGACTTTTCTTTTAACTGACTGCTCTTTGTTGCACTTCAGAAAGCCTGAATCATGAAAACTAAGCATGGAGCTATTATCCCATCTGTATTTCTAATATTTCTTCTCCTAATGGGCTGCAAATCCTTTCACTTTACTTTGATCATCCACTAAACTCCTACTCAGAGGTCATCAAATATGTATACCTCCCTGACTGTGTCATCCAGCAGTGCCTCGCAATGACATGTTAACATATAGGAATATGGCCTGGAGGGATATAGTTGTCATGCAGCAGCAGCACAGGAACTTTGCTCCTCTTCTCTCTGCTTGGATCGCTCTCACTGCTGCATAAGCTCTTATAGAGCCAAGGCGCCATCTCTCTTCATGCATAATGATAACTCCAAGAACGCATAAATTGAATTTGTTTCCTGACACTTTTCTGCAGTTTTGCATGTTGTCAACACTGTGACAGTTGCTCACATCACTGGCGAGGCTGGGCAGAGAGGCTTATTAAGGGTGACATGGTGGTGAAAGAGCACTGCTGACATGACTCATTCAGAAGTCATTGGCATTCTTTGTCACATCGCTCTGTGACAATGTGGTGTATGATGTCATCATTGAGAGAGAGGTCATTAAAACTCATCACTGACTGTGAGGTGCATTGCACAAGTATGTATAAAATCCACCCGAAGCCAACGCCATGTGTAGTGACTTTACTTGGCTTATGCTATAATATATAGAGGGCTACATGTTTTATACAGTGGTGTAGTGGTAGTTAATGAGGTGGGTGTACTACTAGGTAGATGGGTAGGTTACTGGGGAGGACATGGGTATACTCTGCTATATATTACAATGGCTTTTTTGGTTAATAGGTGGGTATACTGTAAATGACCAGAAAGGGAGGGAAGGGAGCAATGTCTGTGCACTTTCCTAAAATCTGAGATTTAAACACATGCCAGTCAAGCCAGATTAGGTACGTCACTAATACAAAAGCCAAATGCTGTCTAATAAGGGAAACAAATACAGACTTCAACACAACACTTGCAAAGAAACCTGAAACATCCAGCCCAGAGTGGACTTTTCAGTACGGAGCAGAGTTGGCATTAGCGTAGTTAAATTCTTGATAGCAAACACAGTTGAGTGTGCAGTTTTTATATATAAATCTGACCCTTCAGTTTCCTTCAACTATCTACCAAAAACCCCATCATAGTAGATATTAGCAGATGTATTGTTAGCCTACAAGCTGACAATCAGCATAAAGAAATCAAACATGCTAACTAAACATACTACTCTAATACGTCTGCTAGTTGCTGGTTTTGGTGCACAATAGACCTGTCATCTCAGTCTGGATCTGACTGAAGCTCAAACATGTGGCTGTGGCTCAGGAGGTAGAGTGTCGTTCATTAATCGGAAAATCTGAGGTTCTATCCCCAGCAAGTGTCCTTGGGCAAGACACTGAACCCCAAATTGCTCTTCCATCGGTGTGTGAGTGTGTTAAAACAGAGTAGCAGGTGGCACCTTGTATGGTAGCCTCGGCAACCAGTATATGAATGTGTGTGAATGTGACTTGCAGTGTAAAAAGTGCTTTGAGTGGTTGGAAGACTAGAAAGGCGCTATACAAGTGCAGTCCATTTACCATGTATGGCTGAATTCTTGGGATGTTTCCTCTAATGCTAACAGTAGCCATCTTTATGTACAATGCTCTTTTACCGGTCAGTTTTGTGCAAGCAGTGGAGGTGGGCAGGGCGGAAGCCAAATCTTAAATTGCTTACTTCTTATGTGGGGAAAACCACGTTAAACAAAATATTTATCATAAAGGCGTCGGTGACTTAGTGGTAGAGCAGGTGCCCCATATACAAGGCTGTTGCTGCAACGGCCTGGGTTTGACTCCAGCCTGCGGCCCTTTGCTGCATGTCACTCTCTCTCTCTCTCTCTCTCTTTCAGTGTCCTATCGATTAAAGGCAAAATGCCCCAAAAAAATATGTTTTTGTTTTTTGATTTTTTTTTATCATAGCAGCGTATTTTACATACTTTTAAACAAGTCTGGAGGGGGGACTTTGAAGGGTCTGTTAAACTAAATCATGAAAACAAAAAAATCAAAAAAAAAAAAAAAAAGTTTTCTCACTTAATGATACTTAGCCAAGCAGACAGTTTTTGTCGTATGTGAAACTTTATTTAGATCTCGTCTGAATCTAGTTTTACCACAGATTTTTACATTTATCAGGCAAGATATTAACATGAGGTACCTTTGCAAGGTACAAATATGTTCAGACATTAAGAAAAATAGAAGGAAAAGAAACGGGAATGTAGAGATCACAAAACAAAACAGACAATAAACAAACAAACAAACAAAAACATGATAAAAATACATCATAGTGTGTTTTAACATATACAGGACAGACCACCTATAGAGATTTTCACATAGTTTATTAATAGGTCCCAGGCTTTATAAATTATCTTAAAGGAGCTGTTGAAAGTGCGTCTGATTTTTTCCAGCTTTATGTTCCCGATCACATCTGTAATCATTTGGCTGTGTGATAGGGGGGTTACATCCTCCCATTTAAAAAAAAATCAAGTGTCTACCTAATAGGGAAGAAAAGCCATGACCTTCTGTAAGAGCTCAGGGATAGTGGAATCATTTGTAACTGAGAATATACCATGATAACAATTGTAGGAGACGGCATATTTGAGCCATATGTCTAGGAAATGGTGTCCAAAGATGACCACAGTGGGGCGAGTTTATAGCAATATTACAACCCATGTTGGATTATCACTAGGGTCTATTTACACCTGTCACATACAAGACATAGGTTCAGGAATGTTCTTGCAAGGTTAGCTTTTTGAGACGTGTAGCAGACGTAGCACTTTACACTGTTATAAGGCATGTCCGGAGCACATAGAAGATGACTGAAAGTTTTATTTTTCTAAAGGCTTAGTAATTTCCTTAAACATCAGGTCACTGTAGTTTATGTGAAATGTTGCTCAAAACTAGAAATAGTGCATTTGTTGGGGGCTATTTTGAGCAGTGGATTATTCCACATTTAGCTCTGGAGAGTATATATGGCAGCAGGACTGTGTATGTGGGATTAAGTCAAAATAAACCACAGTGTGTGTTCATGGTAATAAGAGAACATGTCACTCAGTGCAATAGTGTGGTTCATTGATGTGTTTTTGGACAACAATGGAGCTCCATGGCACAGAGGAAGAAGATATTCCAGGCTTTGATACACACACAGTATGTTAGCAGGACTCAATCATTGTTTGGCTGGATGGATGGACTTCAAAAACTATTTGAATTATTATACAGTCCTTTGTTTTATATCCATGCTGGGAACAAAGAGACAAAGCAAATTATGGGCAAAAACAAAGTGTATTCTACAGCATTACAAAAAGACTGTGATGTGGGTTTTAATAGCAAGTGACTCCACAACTATTCCAAACTGAATTTAAAAATGTGATGTTTCCATTTCAATGAGGAGAGGTTGATCTGGAGAGTAACCTGGTCTCATGTTGGTAAGCCAGTTCAGGGGAAATCATTGAGCACATTAGAAGCCTTGGAGCACAGTAAGCACTGCATGGCTGGACTGCCCTGCTCACTCTCTGCTGGGTCGAGGTGGTGAGGGGAGGATTGTTCTCAGGTCATGGATGAAGGGATGTTTGAGCCCAAAAGCCTGCGGTGTCCACTGTCCCATAACTGAGGAGATTGTGTATGTGAACCAAGAGTAAAATGTGCCCTAAGACTCCTCACAAAAAAAGAAGAAAGTAAAAAATGTAGCGATTGTTCACACTTGATGCCTGTAATAAGTGGTGTCGAACATCTAGGCAGGAATAAAGATCTACAATAAAATCAATCTAAAGGCAATCCTACACGCCTGTTTATACTGACTGGAGAAGTGTTGTAATGCCTGTAGACATTTTGATGTGTGCAGATATGAACAACAGTAATTTTGTGTGGATATGTGAGAACGTACTGTGGCTTTCCTCATTAATCACCAACATGACCCAGATAGCGAGTCGTCAGGTTTAGTGAAAAACCTTGCCTTCGAGGAACGAACAGACATGATATCTATTTCCCAGACAAACTCCACTGAGCTCTGTCCCCTCTACACACACACAGGAAAGTGGAAGAACCGAACAAAAAGGAAACACGGATTAATGGAATTTCTCTAATGCGTCTATATTTGCATCATTTATGGAATATTGTATCACCTGCAAACACTCAGGTGCAATAGTGTTGAATCCTGCCCAACAATACAACTCATGAGGAGAGTGGTGGAGGTACTGTGGGCTAATCCAATTGAAATGTATCATGGGTATGACTCAGAAGCTTGTACCCTGCCAATCAGGAGAAAACTTTGTCTCTTCAGCTGATTCCCTCGTGTTTCTTACTTTGAGAGCTCTGGCAGCAGGGTGTGATCACACAATCCAAGCCATAATGGAAAAGTTTACTTTGGTGCATTTTTGTATTTTCAACCAAATCACAGCTGGTAAACAGAGGACTCCTAAAAAGCCTGTTTATTTGGAATCACCAGTTTTCTTGTCCATCTTGTGCAACAATATGCATTCTTGCTTTCTGATTCAAGCTTACTAACCTAACCTGTGTCTTTATAGCCTGTTAGTAGCAACATAAATGATACAATGCAGCAATGCACAGGAGCACTTAATGATGTTATTGCTTACACCTGTGTTTGACAAGTCAAAATGTCTGCTATGAAAAAGGTATTTTCATTGGTTGGTGACAGACGAGAAGTCTGTCATATAATGCTGGCACTGCATCATGTATAGTATTACACAGTATGTACATAATGCCTTTGGAGAAAGGAAAAGGAAAGGAGCTGGTGTCCAAAAGTACTGTGCACAAGTGTTTTCATGCACATTAGACACTGTCAGCAGGGGCGTAAATATAGACAGTGCAGGCAGTACAGCCCATGGGGTGGGTGGGGGGGACATTGAAAGAGTCTGACAGTATGATGGGCAGAGAATTGAGTCCTTGAAATTAATTCAGTTTGCCACACTGGAAAAATGCCTGTGTCCAAAGAAAAACCTTCTGACTTAAAAACAGTGCTATATTTGCTATATGCCCTCAAAAAGGCAAACCCATCTCCATCATGGTTTCATTTTAATATACTCAGCAGCAATCTATAACATTACATGCTTAAACCACATAAACTACAAAACCTTTAAATACACTTTAAAAAAAATTGCTTTGGAGGAAATTGGTATTTTTGTCATATACAGGTATGCATTCTCGGAACCCATCGGCTGTATTTGGCGTCTGACTTCCGGCAGATGGCGATACAGCCTCTGGGGGCAGACCTCCTATTTTTTGGCATTCCGGTTTGATTTGGGCGGAGGACTTCCGTTTATATATAAGTAAATATGCTGAACCATTGTGATGGATTCAGAGTTTGCAGTGACGCCAATTATGTTCCGCCTCGTTAGTTCACTGCACAGACAGTTTAACCTGGCAACAACTGCAGCCAGTTCAAACGTGATTGGTCAACATCACGCGGACTACAAACAGCCTACAACCGGAAACCAGGGCTCTTCTGCTCTTCTTCCGGAGGCAAGATCTCCAGGGTTTGCCTACAGACTCTACATTCACTGAATGTAGAGTCTGTATATAGAGACTAACAGGTATGTGATTATGATTGTTGGGTAATGTGCATGTTGATGTCTGAAGTCAAGTCTCTATTTATTGTGATGAGACGATACCTTATACAGCAGCAAGTGTTGTGCTCATCCCGTTCCTATTCCCAGGTCGTTGAGCAGTCATGCTTTTTCAGATCCCCCAGTGTGCAATATTGACGCCAAAGGCATCCTTTAGCAACCCATTTGCAGCAAATCCTGACGCTAAGAGCAAGTGACATAGTCTAAAGAGCAAGAAAGTCTATGTAGGGTGAAAAGGAGGGGAGGTGGATGGCTCAAACAAAATCCATGTTGTCCTACAAGATTGCAATCATGATCCATGTAAAACCAACAGTTGCATTGTTTTAACATAACATGACATAATTTACATCAACTTTTGTGCCAAATATACTACTATATGTAACTACCTTATGCCACTGCCAGTTGGTGTTACATGTACTGGCTTAAACACTACTGACAATCAACATCATTTAGGGTATGGCAGAATTCTCCAGTATCAACATTCTGTTTATCGAATGAGATTATGACACTTAAGTCTTAACATACAAATAATCTATATATTACACGAAAATAAATAACTTTGGTGTCACATTGTTGTCCACTGTTGACTGGTGTTTGTGCTTTTATTTCATTTTGTCTATGTGTCTGCCAAAGGACTGGTCACAGCAGCATTTAAAAGAGTGCAAATAAATTTATTCATTTTACTGATATTGACACAGTCAGCAGATTTACTTAGGGGGATGACGTTATTTCACACAAATCTTCCTCGTCAAGTTCAAGTTAAGTGAATTTTGACATGCTGATTGGCACCTTTGACGACTAACAAACCATCTTGACAAACTGCACACAAGGGGAAGGATTTACTGCAGCTCCAAGTGAGTGTGGGCATTTGAGAAAACAGCAGAAGCATTGACTTTTTGTTTATGGTAGGTAACCTGATCAGAACATGGCTGTGATGACATGCAGACCTGTACTACAATGAATAAAATACTCAATCTTATTCGAAACATGATCTTTTTAATTGCATTATCAGTCCCAACAGAAAAAGACAAGCTAGTAAGAGTTTATACAAGTCCACTTTGTGTAACAGCGGTCTCAGAAATCTGCAGGTGCAACCTGCTCCTCCACTGTCCCTTCTGTTTAGAGGGAAACATCCTCCTCACAGTAAACTTGGCTTTAGCAAAACGTGGCGAGAAATGACTCTGTGCAATCAAATCTCCTGTTGATCAGTGTGCAGAGCGAACACCATGCCAGTCTTGTTGTGGCTGGCCTGTTGCAGTAATGCTCAGGAGCTCTTCGCTGTGAGTTTGTTCCACATGCTGACCCAACTCCCTCAAAGAAGACACCTCTCCTGTGGCACCATGTGGCCAGACAGAACACACTTGTCCTCTCTGACTTTCTTGTGTGCCTGTAGCCTGGGGAGAGAGCTTTTCATGCTCCACTGTTTCCTCAGAAAGCAGTGCCACTTCAACTCCCAACTGCTGGGAAACTGGGACCTGTTTTGTGTTACTGTACTGTGAGTCGCAGAGCACACTCCATTTTAACCTGTATGAATTTCATCAGGAAAAATGAAGCAAAACAAGCAGGATCCATATTCAAGAGAGGTGTTATTAATGGAAAATATTACTTTAGCAAATAACCATTTCCCTCTGACTTCCAATAAAAAAGCTTCTCAATCAGCACTCCTTTCACTGAGGATTTGAGGTGCATCACAAATCTCCTAGCAACCACAGCCAGCTCCATCATAGAGCCATTAGTCCATTAGAGAACTGGCCATGTGAAAATTATCTCAGACTCCAAGAATAGAAAAGAACATATGGGGAACAAATTATGATCTGGCAGTGGATAAGTTATATTGGAAGGAAATGTCATTATTTTTACAACAATCTATTATTTTCTAAGCGTCAGCCACAAGTAGTAGTGGTAGTGATATACTTTTACTCTCTAGTTTAACTGCACATGATTGACAAGTTTAATCTCTTTTAAAAACAAATATTAAAGCCCGCATGTAAGATTAAAACATTTTATTACTGGTGGCCCCTGATGGCAAACCGAAATGCACAGCACTGTTGTTCTAACATAAAAAATAACAACACTCAGAATGGCTTTCAAAGTGAAAATAAACTATGCATATCTTTTTGCTGATTTTTAGTCATTCACTGCTTTACATGCACATACATTATTGGAATGTTTCTGACTTTTAACCCTTTAATCTTTGCAATAGAAAGATCAAAGGTCTACCAGTGCATTGGTATTTGGTACTGGTACTGTGATGTCACTCTTGGAGTATCTTCAAATGCTTCATATCCCTAAAATCCGTACAACTTATGCTAAAAGGTTATGTAAGTCAATACATGATAATAACTGATTAAAGTATTGAAATTGTATCATTAACAAAAAAACATACAAAAATTGGACGTTTTTTCATCAGATTTTACAAAATAAAAACACAAAACAAAGTGATCCCTTTGGTACCATTTCGCACCACACGTTACATAGTGTAGTGACATCATTACGAGCGCCATCCATACCTTTCTGCTGCAAAAAGAATGAATGTTCCAGCTATTATGGTTTTATTTTAGATCAGTATATACAGGATTATGAAAACAGTGATCTCCTGTGGCCATTATGGGGAAATACCAGCGTAATTACGGCAAAATACCACATTTGGACGGCACCTAAGGTAAGGTAACAGCTTAACGACATAATGAGGGGGAAGACAGAAGCCTAAGCTTTCTGCTGCAAAAAGAATGAATGCTCCAACTATTATGGTTCTCATTTTAGATCGATTTAAGAAGAATCATGCCATGATCTCCTGCAGCTGTCCGCAGGAGGTCAGTTTTTATAAGGGTATGGACATGGTGCGCCAGGCACTTACTCTTTATACACATTTATCTGCACGTTTCCATTAATTGTGCAGCCAGTCAAATGAGTCTCTGGTGACTGCATGGTGGACTGTCGCTTCACAGGCACAGCCAACTCTGCCTTCTGATCTGACAGTATGTTGCTTTTCTCCAAGTCATTGAGCTCCGCTGATGAAACACTGACAAACCTGGATGTGTGCTCAGATGGATTCAGCTTCTCCTCTCCCTCATCTTCCTCTGATGACCATTCATAGTTCAATTCAAAACTTATTTTAGGAAATAAATCCATATTTTTGGCTGTTTGACAGTGGATGAATTAATTAGCCTACAACGCAACTGCTGACCTAACTGACACTAACCATCAGTTTTGATTTGATTGTTGATTGTAATCAGCTGTGAGGCGGAGTGATACATACACAGTGAAATAACCGTGATGTTGTACTCCAATATCGTCACGGTTTTACTGTCTCTCGACCAATCAGATTGCAGGGCTGGAACTAACTGTTGTATAATAAACAATAACAATAACCAGCAACAGTGAGACACATAAAATACACTATGGGTAAAAAAAAAGGAGAATATAAAATGCAGTAATAAAAAAATAATATAAATCAGTGCAGTGTAATAAGAGCAGCAGCAGTATGGACTGAACTGTACATCTGGTCCAGCCAAGGAGCATACACAGTAGGACTACTGTATATTGCATTAATATGAATTAATTATCTTAATAGCACTTCGATGATAAAAACTGTTGAGGAGTCTGGAACTGTAATCTGGAACTGATCATTAGGCTCCATTAGGCTCCTGGAAAATCAGAAGAAAACTAATCTCTCAAGACAGATTCTGCAATTTACATTGTAGAATCTGTCGGCAGCCCTGTGTGAAAGACGACTAGAGAGAGGGGGTGGGGGGCGGGGCTTTGAGTTTGAACGATACTGTGCTTTAGCCAATCACAATGGAGGGGGCGTGGCCGAGACGTGCAGGTGTCCCCAGGAAATGTGTACCTACAGAAACAGCGAGCTCCGCGTCCATAGCGACCGCTCCACCCAAAACGCCGTCTCATCAACGTGGAAAAAAAAATTTTTTTCCAGTGGATGTCTGAGTTACAACATGATTGAGCTAACTGAAGTAGTTTCATGTCGTATCCAACAACGGGAGGCTTTTAACAGATGATGTCCTGATGTTAGCTTTGCTAACTGTCCCTGTCAGCTGCAGCCACTGCTGCTTTCTAGACATCGTGATTTCCCAAAACTGAATAAATACCACACATAGCAACACAAAACTGCTTTGCTAGCTCAATCATGTTTTAACTAAGATATCCGCTGGAAAAAAAATATTTTATTCACGGACCGTTTATTGAGTTATTACGTTATTTTTATACAGTCTATGGTTATTACAGACATCGCTAACGGCTAACGTTAACAGCTAACGTTAACGGTTAGCCCAGCTAATCTACGATGTTATTATTGTTATTATTTACAAACTGTGCACACAGAAATAGTAACGTTTGTTCAGTCATTGTGTTTATAGATTAAACATCAGATTAGTCTACACGGTGATATAGTGACGTGAAGAATGTGATATATAGCTAAACTGTGCTGGTTTTCTACCTGAAGTATTTGTAAACAACACGGCGATTCCCTGGGGGCACCGCCGGAAGTGAAGGGCGTGAGCTATCGCAGAGGCCCCTGCACTTCCAGAATAAAAAGGAACTGATGGATTTCCAGATTGGAAGAAAACAAACATCTGCAGGTGAAGAAGAAGAAGAAGGGTCATTTATATGATGATAGCATCAAAAATGTCTAACTGGAGAGCCGGCGAGAGTCAAGAACTTTTTTTGGTAAGAACTGACACTGAAATTGTCACACAAATTATAGGAAAAGCAAGAGACACTGTTATTTGTAACCAATTAATTAAAGGTTAACCTTTTGGTGGTGCTTGAGGAAAAGTCAGAGGATCACCAAAATCAGTAGGATTCTTCTTCTAGGGACCATGAATATCTGTACAAAATATCATGGCAATGCATACTGTTTAACTGTAAAATGAGAACGTTTGCTTCATCGAAGCTCGACTGTTATGGCAGTCACATGGCAGCTATACAGTACACTAGAATATGTTTCTAAAAACAGCTAAGGGAAGAAATAGGCAACGCAGTAACAGAATCTTGATTCATATTTGATCAGCGTTGCCTAGATTGACAGTTTGACTGCAGTTCACGAGCAGTGACTGAATGATTGACAGCTGCGTTAGAGACTCCTAGACTCTGATTGGCTGTTTTCGTTCACCTGTGGTAGATTCTTGTAAATGCCTTGAAGAGCACAACGAGGAGGCAGAAGGTGATTATTTTTTTCACAGATTATGTGCTGTGTCACATACTTCAGTGTAGCTATAGTGACAGTTTCATTAAATATGACAAAAGGTTATTTTTATAAAAATTACCAACTACAGCTTTAATGTTTAAAGTCAGCAGACACTGTGGCTTCATACACTAGTAAATATGAGTCTAGAAGGACTTTTTGTTCTCTGATCAAAGCTCTGAGCTGTGGGTCATCAGTGGGCACGATGACTTTAGGAGCTAATTCCTCAAACAATCACAGAAACAAGTTAAAATAAATGACAGGCTAAGAAATGAAAATTAACCTTGAATATCAGTTACATTTTTGTAGCAGCTTGGGCTCTGTCATACAGAAGAAGAAAGATTTAGAAGAATAGGCATGAAATGAAGAGCTTCATTTCAAAATGAGATATCCACTGCTTGATAAATGCGTCATCTGCTCTGATGAAATGATTGTGGGCATTAAATTTATACTCTTAATGGAATATCATTTCATGAATGGTTATTTCACGACGTGTAAAGCAGTTCCACTTTAGATGAAATAATAACCTTTGATTGTACCTAGCATGGATATAGAATGAAAGGCTTTAAATTCAGAGACTATGAGCATTGTGATTCATAAATGCCATGCATAGGGATTTAGCTGTGGTTTTAAGTATGGTATTAAACCCATCAATTTGCATTAATCAGCTTTGAAGTGGTTGAAGAGGACATTAAAAGCTTAGTTTCAATAAGGTTTATTTTCTATATGCTACAGTGGGGGTTCTACAGTTTGAGCTTCAAGCCTTTAAGAGGGAAGGGATATGTTAACTCATGGCTTACTGCTACCTCTCAATGCATTTTCACTGTTCCTCCAGTGATTCAACACTGGTGACCTGTGTCACCAAACACTGATTAATTTTTTTCAGTTTGGTCATTTTTTTCATCTTTCGTAGTTTTATTAATTATTTGAGGAAGTGTGAAGGCACAGGGGAATTAAGCTGTTGGGGGGCCCTGGCAAAAATCTTAATGTTTTTGGCAGCCCAGGCCCAAGAACAACCCAATTGCAAGAAAATATAGGCGTTTCAGCAAAGCACTGTTCGGCAACAAACAACAAACACAGTTGTGATTTAGTGAGTCATTGCCATGTTTCAAGCATTTTTTATCCCCCAAACCTGAGTGTTTTTTAGGGACTTGTGGCTCTTTTTCCAATTGCTTTTTATCCCCCAAACTTGAATGTTCTTTAGGAACCCATGGCTCTTTTTCCAGTGACTTTTTCACCCCCAAACATGGGTGTTTTTGAGGGACCAATGACTGTTTTTCTGGTGGCTTTTCATCCCCAAAATTGATTTTTTTAAAGGGGTACTAATGTTTTTTTCAACCTGGGCCCTATTTTCCGATCTACTTGTGTCTAAATGAGTGACAGTATGTTCAATATTTGACATTTCTCCAGTACAAAGCTAGGGCTGACCTGCCTGCAGCCCATGAGCGCACGCAATATTAAATAATAGGACACTCAGACAGCATCAAACAACATCAAAATACGTCCACTAAAAGTGCATTTTTTTCACACAGATAGAGTCGGATTAGGGCTGGGCGGTATGACCTAAAATTTATATCATGGTATAAATCGAATCCCTTCACGGTAACGGTATATATCACGGTATAAATTTAAGTGTAAAAGTTATAATAGAAGTGTTTCTGAATGGGTTTTGTAGTCCCTTAGCAAAGCTAAATTGATTAAAAAAAAACCAACAACAACAAAAGCAAAGATATAATGTATTTTTTAGAGCATTTATTGTGCAGAATGCAGATCTCAAAACTCAAAATTAAAACCCAGTACTCTATGGTGCAAAATGTCCCCTGGGATCTATATCAAAAGGTAATTTCCTTCTTTTAGCAAAATCCTAAATGACTGAGTTGTGTTTTTTCCACCTGGACCTTTATGCTCTGCCATTTCTCCTCTAATCATCACGCTGTAACCTGTGACAGGCTGCTATGATACCACAACTATCGCACATTCACATATGGAGTTTTTTGTGGAGCCCCTAGCGTCACATAGGTCTACATTACCAAAGGTTTATGACAAAGTCTCTTGCCGAAAACCAACTCCTGTGTGCGCACGGCGAGAGAGGAGAGGGAGAGACGCTGTGCTGCTGCCAGAGGAGACACTGAATGAGTTCCCTCTGAGCGGTAAGTCGCTAAAAGAGTCTGAGAAGTCCGGGGCTGTTCATAACTCACTCACTCACAAGTTCTCCAGCAACACATATTGCATGTGCTACGCTAAATCGTGGACGTGAACCAGCTCCTCTTGCTCCGCTGTCTCTGTGCTCGCAGCCATTTTTACACTGAGGCAGGTGCGATGACGTCATCGACGGTAGAACGGTAGAGCGCAAATCTCTACCGTGGGCCAAATTTATATCATTTCTACCGTCTACCGCATATACCGTGCAGCCCTAGGTCGGATTGTTAGTATAATTATCTGACAACATAACGGAAAGGAGAAATGAACATCTGTGTTTGCCTTTAGCTGGATTCAGACATGTTCCTCTGCCTGTTGCTGTTCCCTCTCTCTCCTCGTCCACTCTTCAGTTTCAATGAGCTCTGCATCCGTGTACGTCCGTGTACTCCTTGTTCAAGTAAATAGTCATCAAATTCATATGGCTCATCAAGATCCAGTTGGTCAAAACTGGGTAAAAATTCAGCCATGACTACTCCAAACAGAGTAACTCCTCGCGTTTGTAAGGTCACTCCAGTGGTAACTTCCTCCAACAACTCAAATCTTGCGAGACGTGAGATTTCAGAGCCAGACTTTCACTCTCAGTGTTTTGACTTGCCACAACAAACATGTCCGAATTTTTACCCGATTTTGACCAACTGGATCTGGATGGACGGAGTACATGGATGTACACGAACACAGAGTTCATTGAAACTGAAGAGCGGATGAGGAGAGAGAGGAAGCAGTGTTACTTCGGTAGCACATATATTAAAATTGCAACAGGCAGAGAAACACAACATGTCCGAATCCAGCTAAAGGTAAACACAGACGTTCATTTCTCCTTTCCATTATGTTGTCGGATAATTATACTAACAGTTCAAGCCTATCTGTGTGAAAAAATGCACTTTTAGTGGACGTATTTTGACGTTGTTTGACGCTGTCCCAGTTCCCTATTATTTAATATAGCGCGCGCTCACGGGCTGCAGGCAGGACAGCCCTAGCTTCATAATGGAGAAATGTCAAATATTGAACATCCTATCACTCATTTAGACAAAAGTAGATCAGAAAATAAGGCCCAGGTTGAAAAAAACATTAGTTCCCCTTTAAGGACCCATGGATCTTTTCCTTGTAGCTTTTCATCCCCCAAACCTGGGTGTTTTTTTGGGACCCATGGCTCCTTTTCCAGCGGCTTTTTAAGCCCCAAAACATTGGTACTTTTTAGGGACCCATCACTCAAGGGACTTGTGGTTTATATTTCCTGTGGTTTTTCAGGCACCAGACCTGGGTGTTTTTAGTTTACCTGTTGCTGTTTTTCCTGCACCTCTTTAGCCCCCAGGTATGGGTGTTTTTTGAAGATCCATGACTCTTTTCCCAGCAACTTCTCAGCCCCTTAACATGGGGTTCTTTTGGATACCCAATGCTATTTTTCCAGCAAGTATAGTGCCACAAAAAGCAGTGTTGTTTTTTACTGAGACATCGCTGCTTTTCCAATGGGAAGTTATGCCCCAAAACTGGGTATTTTAAGCCAAAACATGATATTTTCCTCACCATAACCAAGTAGTTTGTGTGCCTAACTCTAACCACGTTAACAACAGCATTGCTGAAACATAAAGAAAGTTGTGTTTTTTGGCCTCTGTGGACCCTCTCCTCCCACTACCAGTGTTCCATTTTCACCATCTTAGTTCAGTGTGTTGGCATGCTAATATTAGCACTAAACACAAAGTACAGTTAAGCTAAAGCAACAGAGGCAGGGACTAATTTGCATTATATTTAAGTAATTTTAAGGCATGACAGGATTGTTTTAATGAAAAAAAAAAAACACTTCTAAATGTGTACTCTTAATGAACAGAGATGAGATTTAGGGCTTTAATCAATGCCAGGAGAGGAACTTGTAAAACATATTAAATCTACATAGAGGAAAACCTAATTACTGCTATACACTGTATACTGGATAATTGGCAGGTAATTAACTCAAGGGTTGGAACTAAACAGACAACTGCCTTTACTTTTAAAAAGTCTAAATAAGAGAGGACTCTTTTATAATACTGATGAACAAAAGCTCGACAAACTTACCTGAAACTCTGTCTGTTTGCCTGTCCCTGTCTCTCTGTAATTGGCTCTGTTCTCTGTGTGCCATCTGTTGACTCTGCGCAATGACAACATTATGAAACATTACACCAGTTAGTATATAAAACCATCAATTGATTACAAAAGGTTCAAAGTTAGTACAGCGTTATAGCAAGAGTGTTTACTCTTTCTTACTGGGATACAGACTATATTCGTAGTACCAACCTGTTCTTATTTCCAGGGCGTCAAATATGGCAGCCTGGCCCTGGCATCTGTAACTGATGCACAAGGCACTTGTATGAGATGCCACTGACTTTCAACTAACTCCAATGTAATCCCATCCACAGCAATAATCTAATATAAAGAACAAGAAACCCCAAGTAGTGCAGAGGGGAGGGGAGGTGGATGGGTCAAAGACACACAGTACTTTCAACTAGGAGACTGGTGTGACCTCAACCTAAAACTGTTTTGATGGCAAAAATGTCTTGTTGCCTGACCCTAAAGTAGTTTTGTGCAGAACCATCTTGTTGAGTAGTTTTTGTGGCAAAACCATTATGTTGCCTAAACCTTGAGTAGTTTTGGTAGGGAAACCTTCTTGTTGCCTAAACCTTTAGTAGTTTTTGTGGCAAAGCCATTTTATTGCCTAAACCTAAAGCAGTTTTGGTGGTGAAATCTACACTTCCTGTCATCATGGTAGTTTATTTTGAAAGACAGTGTAGCATGTAAGAAGCGAGTAATTGACAAATCCAAAACTGATGCTGGAGGGTTATCTGGAGCGTTATTGTTTAAAGCTAAGGGCCACTGGGTTACTGTTTTTTCATCTGATATGTTTAAGTTCATTACTAGACTCCTTGTGATGCAGAGCCTATTCCACACAAAAACACTGAGGTGTTTCAGAAGACATTTTTCAATTGACCCAATGAATCAAACAGAGGTACATTAAGGTTAAGATTCGTTGGCTCAACATCAGCCTTGCCTGAAAGTGGGAGTCCTCAGAGCTGCTGCAGTAAGGGCTAAGACATTAATGACACACATTACACATACATGTAACAAATATATAAATGCAGTATATATAATATCTAATTTTGTTCTTTAATCTCTTATTTGATCTTTTTTTTTTAATTTATTTACTTCATTCAAATAGTGCTACATCTGTTTTCTAACCTCTCAGCACGTCTCTGTGCTGCTGGAACTTGTGATATCCTGTCAGGGATCAGTAAAGTCTTATCTTTTATCTCATCTATTTATAATTTGTACAGTTTATTGCATATTTGCCTTCTTATATGTTGAAACTCCGTGTTTAAATTCAAAACAGTTGGAAAGTAAGTTATAATTTGTTCAGATCTAATCTACTTTGCCCTCTTCCAGCATTCATCTGCTTGATATTTCCAATCAACAACTTGTCAGTGAGAACATTATGCGATGACACGTTGCATTTGGTTGTGTTTCAGCTGCAAAACATTTTGACAGACATCAGATAAAGACTTGTCAGTTGGCACAGCCATATTGTTTTCCCACCTTGCTCCCCAGAAACCATTTCCTTCCAGACAAAACTGTTTTGTGATTGTGATTGCAAAACGAAGAAATAAGCCCTCTGTCTCAAATGCCACTTGTCAAATGGATTTGACTGACACAGATTGCAGAGGATAAGGTTTCAGACCACAAATTTCCAGCCTGACGTACTTGGCAAATCTGGCTTACCAGTGAGGCATAAAGAACTGTCGTGTTCCCTCAGAGAGGTTTACTTTGGAGAAAACTTTGTCTTTCAGACCTTTTGACAGCATCTCTAGCTCCACTTTCCCCTAATTTATGACCCTGAATGTGTGCTATTGTTGAAACCTTGTCTTTTACTATGTAGTCTTTTAAACTTCTTAAATAGTTGTCAATTTTTACTTTCATTTATATTTTCATTTACTTTCATTTTCATCTAGCACTACTGCAGAGGCAATTATGTGCTTACAGCAATTATCATTCTTCCATGGCTTTTCTCACCTGTAACTATTTTAGTGCTACACATACTCTTCATGTATTATTGTGTGCCTAATTTTATGCTGTTTCCTGCATTTCTAATATTTCCATAAATTTACATATTTAACCAGAGAAGCATCTCCTGAAGACAATACGAGTGACTACTGTGCACATTGCTGCTGATTAGCATTATTTTTGGATGACTTTATAATAATACAAAAACTCATTGACCTTAATAAAATGGCTGAGTTATAGAGTGGGAGAGAGTGTTTTAAAACACTGTCCATAACTCTTAAACTGCATGTCATGATAATGAGATAATAAAGAGCACAGATAAAACAGCACAGACAGAAATAACCTTAACTGTTCCAACTGAATATTGTGTGTTTATGTGGGACCACACTGCTAATAGTGACAAGCTGATGATTCAAAACATCCCAAAGACATCAATTGTATTTACATCTCATCCACTGTATACAGTACAAACTCCACTTATATGTCTTAATGTTCAGAATTGCACACCTGTAACCTTAACATGAGTTCATTATGATGATACAGTTTTTGAGTTATTATTAATTAGACCTACATCACACATTAAAATCCAAGCCTTGTATTTATAACTCAGCATCTTTATGGTACAAACTACATTTTAATTTCCATATGTTAGGCATTGCACACTGATAACCTGTACAGAAAAACATAATAACACTTTGTACCATTGTGTAAAAGTTATTATTAGCCTATAAGTTATTTGATTCGTCAAAGCCAATGTGGAGGCCCATTCACTCACATTACATCTGTAACTTAGTCAGTACATCAAGGTCAATAAGTTTACATGCAGAGGTCAGGTCAAACAAATATTTTGTTTCACTGACTTAGTTTTTAACAATGACAGAAAAATCTGAAGGCTGTCCGTCATTTTGACAGATTAGAACACTTGAGGGATTTCCATAACATTAAATAATGCACACCCCTCTCCAGTTGGTAGCTTGTGCGTATTAATTAGCAATTTTCATTGTGTTGGTAAGCTAAGCTACATACACTGCAAAATGTCACAGCAGCTGAGTGTCCAGTGTCTTTAAAAAGCCCAATAATTGTGATAGCACCGATAAAAGAGGTGAAGACAGCAGGGCTGGTGAGTTCAAAGTCTACCCGGTTAGCACAAGCTAAAGGCTAAAACATACAAGCAGTGAATTGCGCGCATGAAAAAAAATACATGGCAATTATTTTCAATGTACAATCCCCCACCAGCGGCGGCTAGATGCGTGTCGGCGCTCTTGGATGTGCTGCTGTGTGGCATTTCACACCACTGTTCTATTTCCAGCCTCGCATCCCCCCAAATTAAATGCACTTTACCCCCACTCGCTCTCTGCTTGTACATACCAGCTCCCGTAGCAGCTCGACTCCCCTCCTCACCACTGATGCGAAGAGAACTCTGTTGCTGTGTGTGTGGCAAAGAATGGATGAGGAGGGACTTGTTGAGGTTGACAAATATCCCAAACTAAATGATCCACAGCCCCGACATTAAAAAGACCATGGCAGATAAGATATTATCTGGTGAGTCATAGCTCTGGAAATTGGCACCTCAGATGAGAAATCAACTTTTATTAAGGGTGTCCACACATGATTTAAGCTAATGCAGTGGTGGAACAGGTGCAGATCTTTCAGTAAAAGTAGTAATAACTTTGTGTGGTTGCTAACAGTTAGCCCTGTCACCTTGTGTGCGGACGGACACTCACAAAATTCCTGGCACAGAACTCACACTCCTGCAGCAGTCCCATGATAAACAGAGCATGAACAGGGCTAAGATGGGCCCAGTGAATCAATACGCTGCACGCAGCTTTACAATAAAGTAAGATTTTACCTTTTTTGAATAGTAAGAATTACAGAAGTTGTGTGTAGCAATACCTGCAAGGCCAAAGGGTCGAACATTTGCTGTTGATTACCAAGGTTACAGAAGATTAGGAGCCCAGAAAATAGAAAAAGGACAGATTGATGTGGCAGAGGATGAAGGACTGGCAGGTTATACTGATAACGGTTATCAGGCAGTGACAGCTAAAATTAAAATGAATTTTTACAACCAGTCTGTGACAAAAGACAATGAGAATTTCTAACACAACCTCTGTTTAAATGTGATTATGAAGTCATTAAAAAATCAAGCCAGTTAGCATCAATTCACACAGTAATCACACCTATTTTCTTCAGGAAGTTCTTTTTTATTATTTTGTTTTATTTTATTTATTTTAAGTGTTTCCAGGTAAAAATGAAACCCTGTGTTGCAGACCTGAAATTGCCAATAAGTAAAAGTTAAATGTGTAAACACAAAATGTATCACAAGTAATTCAATTCCAAACAACAATGAAGCAACAGTGAGGCAAGCAATTGCTTTGATGCTGCAAGTTTGCACTAAAATTGGTGCTTTCAAAAAAGCGAGAGTACATCTGTATCTTCAGGCCAGCTCCTGGTTATAGGATTCAGCTGCTCCTCTATGATTCCATCTGAGGGCTTTTATTTTGCAGACAGTCACTGTAGCGCCTCAGGTAATTGTGCAATAGATCTCTGCCAGATGGTGACCCTCTGCCAGTGATGCAGTAATGGGGACTGGACTCTTGCAGGTTAATTTTCTCTGGCTCGGTGAGAGATTTTCCAGGAGCCCCCTCGCTCTTTGATACAGTTTAAGATCCACATCCTCAGCCCTCGGCTCAGGACGACCGCTTTCCCCGCCATTCAGTCAGACCAATTTCAAGACTCAAAGTAGAATTTGTCATTTTAGCTGCATGTGGTTTCAGCTGTACCTATTGAAATGATGACAAACTGTCATTACAGGCAGACCCAACAACTGTTTACCACCTCTTCTATATTCTGCAGCCTCATGTCCTTCCTTTATTTACAGCTCATGGCCCCACTTCCCCTCCCACCTCACCCACATTGTTATCGCCATCATCATCGCGAAAAGGCGGCAGCTACGACTTCCATATAGAAAGCAGAACATCCTCATATTCTCAGTTAAGTATGCCAATTTTGCTGAGGGAAATATTTCACCTGTGATGAGCTCTGTGCCACAACATATCCGCAAAGCACCATCCCTCTTCCTCAAGGAGTTAATAACATCCTGAGTGCATTTCTGGTCAAGGTGAAGGTCAGCACCGACATGATTTCAGTGCTGCTCTATTTCAAGTTATCACTAATAAAGGGCAGCAGTGGTAGCAACTCACACTGTGCTGTCAGTGTGACACACCTGATCAGCCCCTCTGCTCCTCAGAGGGCCGGAGCTGTTCAAGCCACAAGGTTACGTTTTCCAAACCTTCACAGGCCCACTGGAAAGGAAAATTGGTCATATCTAGAAAAATTGTACTGCTAAACTACATACAGTATTGTGAAAAAAAATATTGTTTGCCACATTAAAGCATGGTTGACATGTAATTTATGTCAAAAAACACATACTAGGTTGTATGGAAGGCCATCTGAACATGTCTAAAGACAAAGTGTTTACAGCTGGTCAGAATGGTTACACTCAAAGGTGAGGAAAAAGACTGTGTTTGGTCACTCCATTGAAATAAGTTCCTTGAGAGCATGAAGGTGATCTGCAATTTTTGTCACAACCTGCATATAACATATTAATGATAATACGTGAATTTATAAAGCACCTTTTAAGAGCAGATGTCATAAATTGTTTCACAAACCTTTCAAACAAAAGACATAGCAGCAGACATCGACTGTAGACATCAAGCTGAAAAACATAAAAGCAAGTCTAAACAGATGGGTCTTGAGCTTCTTTTTAAAAGTGTCCACAGTGTCTACAGATCTTTAGTCTAGTGGGAGAGTTTCAGAGTTATGGAGCTACAACTTCAAAAGGGCAGTCTCCTTTTGTCTTGAGCCTGGAGCAACGAACAACCAACAAAATCTGATCAGAGGACCTCAGATTCCTAGCGGTGATAAAGGGCTTTAGTGGCTCTTAAATGGCGGCTGGTGCCTGACCATGCAAGGCTCTAAATGTGATCACAAGAATATCGAACTAGATTCTAAATTTGAAGGGAAGGGTTAGGGGTTAGGAGAGCGAGAGATAGAGCATGTTCTAGGTCACCACAGTTGATGTCCGGATAACCAGAACCATCCAGGATGCCATAAATATACGCACTGCAGCCAATCTGGAAACATGGACAATTATAAAGCAGATACTTACAATGTAAGAAGAGGCAAAAAATGACTAAATTGCAATGCACAAGTTGAAGGAGATGATGGGATTGCATTTTTTGGAGATGTATCTTTGATCATTTCATGTGATATGAAACGATTAATCAATTAATGCATGAATAATCATCACAAACTCAACTGGGGACACAACAAACCTGAGTTTAGCAGGGTTGAAACAGGAGTAAACCAGGCAATAACCATGCTGGTCAAGACTTAAAGCCTTGTCTAAAGAAATGCCTAGATTAGACAGGGTAGGCTTAACAGAGGAGGATAGAGAGCCAAGGCTTCACATCACCTTGGGGACAATGCCAGCTGGATATAACAAATTCTGTTGTCAGTACTGAGATGAAGAAAATTGCCGGCTAGCCCTTGTTGTTGTTGTTGTTGTTGTTGTTGTTGTTGTTGTTGTGTGCATTGTTGACATTTTAGCCTGAGATTCTAGACTTTTAAATGCTCTTCACATCTCAGATTTCTTTGGCAACTACATAGGCTGTGTTGTGTTTTGCCCATTGATGGCTGCTGTGAAAATAACTGAGCCGGCCATAGCTCTGTAGGTGGGATTAATAAAGGGGCGCCATCTTAAACAAAGCTACCTGGCTACAGTGGCTATACGTTGATTTACCGACATAGGAACAGTTGAATATGCACGTCTTCGCTTGAAAGGTAGCTATACTAAGCAGGAATTGCTGCTTACTGTTTGTAAACACAACATTCGATTTTTGCCCCTCCTCCCTACACTGCATCAAGTATGTTTCACTTGTTGTAATAAAGACGCTAATATTTTAGCAAGCTAACCACCAACAGACCAACTCCACATTGCTCTTCATCCCCTTCCTCTCCTTCAGCACTTGCCAGTAAAAGTGAGTGTGAGAGCAAACCCCAGTAACACTCTCCTTTATAAACAAGCACTGTTTGCTTGCCTCACTGAATTTGCAGTTTTTAGCACGGTGTCTGCAATCCTCATAGCTCCTCTTGGATGCAGGCTGCTACTAACTGATTGCTACCTTTTCATAAAATTCTGCCCTCACCTACATGTTATTGGCTGGGGGCTACACACCAGGCACTGCCCGTAGGTTGCAACCCATAATCATGCCAAACTTTGCAAAATAAGGAGAAAATAAGAAAATACAGGCAGAAGTCAGGGTCTCTGCATACACTGCCACACACTTCTAGTGGGTCAAGTGATGGTTGAGAGGGATTACTTTAGTATACGTCTAAAATCCTGCATAGTATGACTTTAGGGAAACTGCCCCTAGCAACTGCTAGTTGCTAACCACTTCACTGAAAAAGATAACAGCATGGAAACCCCCATCCCAAGCAGAAAATGGCTAACACATACATAATATCAACTGAATAATTAAGTATAAACAAAATGGTGAGACTGTCCTTCCAAAAAAATGTAACATTCTGTTTTCAAATGCCTAAATACAACCTGTGTTTGTTTGATAAGCAAACTTGAGTGGTTGTGCGTAATATAACTTTTATCTTTTAGAAGCAGAATTAGAAGTTGTGTGACATTGTTAAGACCTCATAACAGCAATATGAAGATGTCAGGGTGGTTGATGGGTCAACAACTTGTGTGGCTCTGACAATGGAAGTTGCTGTTCACTGACTTCCACTGACTGGCTACCAATAATCAAAGCTGTTTTTTTTTTTTTTTTTTTTTTAAATATTTCTTCCATCACCAGGCATTGATGCTAGTATGCCTAGTGTTCTAACTAAGGAACTATCTGCTGAGGATGCAATCAGCCCTGGTCTTCACCATGTATTGCAACAGCTGGAGAACTCCGACCATTGATAAAACCAACCCATGCCCTGTGCGTCTCATAGTGACACACCAGGCACCTTTAGTGTCTCTATGTGACATACAGCTAAAAGACATTGAAACATATGGTTCATTCTGTAATATGGTTGCAGTTAACTTCAAGCAACAGAACTACTTGGTTTGGTTTAAAAATAGAGCATGTTTTGGGTTAAAAGTTGTAACCTAGCAATGACATGATGTCAGTCATTATCAGTGTTGGGTAAGGGTTACTTTAAAAGTAATCAAAGTGCGTTACTGCGTTACTTTCTAAAAAAGTAACCAGTTACTTTACTGCGTTACTCCCTGAGTAAAGTAACTCAATTACTTTAAAAGTACTTTCAATATTACTCCCTGAGAAAAGTAACTCAAGCACTTTTAAAGTACTTTGGAGTATTCTACATTTCATATTGGGCAATGGACCACAGGGTGCTAAGCCTACATTTTTTTGTCTCCAAAATTAAAGTTATGGACCACTTGCCCTTCACTGAGATCCAATTCTCCCATCACAGCCGTCACTTTGACCAGTAGAAACACAGATCTGCTGCCGTAGACAACTGTATGACAACAACACCCCAGCATTTTTAAAATTTCCTCAAGGGATGTTACCACACAGAGTAAAAGGGGGAAATGATGGTGTGAAACAGCAGAGGCACTTTGTCAACCCGCTGAGTTAACGTTACTGTCATTAGCATCAAGCAAGCAAACAATGGTACATCCTCACGGTCGGACATAAAGTAATAACATTAACAAATAGCGGCAGGGCTTTTACTCACCACAACTGCAGAGGCTCCCAGCTTCATTTGAAACAGACTACATTATAGACGGTCCGTTATTTATTAATTTGTAAAGTTAACATATTGCACCGTCATTTCAAACTCAATACTTGTTTCAAATTAAAAGCCCCTTATAACCTCGGCTAGAGAATCCCTCCATTTTCTAAATAGGCTTTTATTCTGAAACATTTGTCAGAACTTCCTGTGGAAGATACAGTAACTTGACAGTTTACATATGTCACTTCAAATGTAGCTCCTGCCATCTGCTGACGCTTTTAGGTGACTACAACAACATGTCGGCTGGCACATGAACAGACACAGTTCTGGCAGTGACTCAAATAATAGTTAAAGTAATAAAAATAGGACAAGAATAACCCAATGACATCACACACACCGTGAAAGACGACCGGGGATAATTGGTGAGTACCAGCGTGTAGCGTGTACCAGGTATAATGCAAGTCCTGAGTCTGAAATATGTCTGTCAGTGAGTCCTACTCCACCTATTTAGACTCCACCGTAGACAACGGTCAGACTGATAGGTTTAACGTTATCTCCGTTATTAGAACCAAACGACAGCCGTTGCTGTTTCAGAGCTGAAGGACCAGCGTTCTAAAAGTAACAGAAGTAACTGATGTCTTGTTTGAAAATGTACTTAAGTATTTGATTACTCAAACAGCAAACTAACGCGTTAGGTTACTCGTTACTGCAAAAAGTAATCAAAGTACTCTAAAGCGTTACTTTGTAACAATATTGTTACTATTTATATTGTTAATATTGTTAAATTACTTTGTAACGCGTTATACCCAACTCTGGTCATTATGTCAGTAAATTAAGCAGTCTTGACTTTTGATTTCACACAGGACATGAACTATGATCACCTTCCACCTGATGCACTCTTTCTCACTCTTTATACTACGTCAGTTGCTCTCAGTCTCAAGTATTGTCACTGATGAATTTCCTTTGAAGTTACTCGAAAGCCTGGTGTGTTTCATGAAGATGCTAAAGGATGCCTTTGGTGTCAATATCACATGCCAAGGGGGGGTCACAAAGCCTCTGAATTTGGCAACCTGGGAATGAACATAGGCTGAAAAGAAAAAGACAAGAGGCCCGGCATACAGTGTGCCACTGCACCTGGAGCTACCTGTAGGAAAGGAGACAGTGGTTTACTGTGATTCTTTTATCTTGCCCTTTAACCTTAAGCACTGGTGCTCCTCAGGGCTGTGTCATAAAACTCTGGCTTTTCTCCATACACCAACAGTTTCACATCATATCTCTGGGGAGTCTGAATGTACCCAGTAAATTTCATAACAATCTACACATTAAGCTTTGGTATTTCTCGTGTAGAAAACCTGGCCAGATGGTGTTGAAACAGCAAAAGTGAGAAGGTCACAAAAAACTTTAAGATTCATCCTTTGAGGACTATGAATATTTAAATGTCACAATTATCTGTCGGACAGTTATATCTTTCTCTTGATCATAATGTTGCACAAGACAACAATTCAGCAGCTGACCAACAACAATGAACTCAAACATGCTCCATTAATGAGACTGAAGGTCCAGGAGTTGTTTGACATTTGATGAAATATACAGGAGCTATATTCTGTTCAGTGTGAGCATACATACTGTATGACTTTAAAGTTCCCACATGCCGCGGCTGCTGAGCTGAGGTTCCCTGACAAGCTAATCAGTCGCTGGCTCGGCCTCAAATAAGCTCGGTCCTGACTGAGCTGTATTAATAAAGCAGAAGATATGTTCAAGGTTATTACTGCTTATATAGGAGGTGGGCTGCTGTCTGTGACTGAGAGGGAAAGTCAATGTAAATTGTGAGAAATACGAGATTCGCCTATCACTTCTCTCTCATCATCCTCCCCCTTAACCACGCTGTGTGATATCATGAAACCTGGTGAGCTGCATCGCTGAGTGTGATTATTTTTTGTGGTTTAACATAGTCTGTTATGAATATTTCTTAGTCTTTTCATTGTGCATGTTGAAAAATAATAAATTTGATTAAATTATGGGAAATGTCTCGTAAATAAATGTAATGATGGCAACATTGTGCATCTTTTCACCTGTACAATGCTGTAATTTAACAACTTACTCATCAAAACCTCAATGTCACTGACTAGTTTTTAGGTTGTGTTGGACGGAGTTCATCCAAAGTAAACAACACAATACAATGCTTATAATTTGCCTCCAGAATGGCACAAATAGCATTTTTAGTTTTAACGTCTTTATCAGCAGGACACCATTTATCTGTCCAAACTGTTACAAATCACTGTTGCAACAACAAAAGTTTTCTGATCCGTCATTGCTGTGGTGTGTAACGGAAGTGTGTGGGAGGTGTTATGCTATTTCAGGATCTTGCTTTTGGCAGACAAGAGGCATAATTCCTACAGCCCCTACAGGGCTATATCCTTTAACCCAATGGGCCCGAACGATGCATAGTGCGTCCAAATTCACACCTGTTCTTCTCTATTGATTTTCTCCGCGACCGTGCGTCATAGCGAGAAGCCGCATATCACGTGAAACAGTGGAATTGTCGGTAGTCCAATGTTTTCACAGCAAAAAAAAAAAAAATGATAAAGTTACACTAAAATTATGTATAACAGAGCTTTCATACAGCTTTGCACACACATTACTCTTGGATGGATTACTCGCGAATGCAGGATCGCACAGAAATGCCATGCATATCACAGTGATACCACACACATCATTGTGCTGTCATCCCATCATGCTATAAATCCAGATTAATTGTCTACAAAATAAAAACCTGACAAATTTCTTTACAATCCATTATACAGATCTTGTTATCAGTCACTTCATATAATGAGGAATATTGTATCTTACCACGTCTTAGGCTTGTGTGTGTTTCTCCCTGTCTATCCACATTTGCAGTCTGGCTTTCAAGATGCAAATATCTCCATATTGTCCAGTTGACACTCCATCAAACTTTGTATGACAAGACCAGCCACTTCACCTTTGCGCACCCAGACAACTGTAGCCTAATTATGCATGCATGACAGGGCAGTAGTCACCATATACATTGAGGGGGACATGTGTCCCCCCCAATGCCCAAAATGTCTCCCCAATATATAACTGAAACTGAAAAACAACAACAAACTTTGTTTACTGCAAACAAAGTGGCAAATATTATCTTGGAGGACATCATTGCACTTGGTTGACTATTTTTCTATGATCTTAGATGTAAATATTGCATGTTTCTTTCAGATAAAACACATTTTTGACTTGTGAATGAGTCAATGGAATTTCTTGCAATAATGAAAAAGTACTGGCAATCATGTCCGCCTGGCACAAACCACATGTTTTGGACAGCTATGAAGTGACAGAATGTCCCACCATCATGGTTCTTATATTACCAGATTCCAGAGTCTCCCATCTTCATATATGGCAGAATATGTCAACTTCCAACTTGCTATGGTGAGATAAATGTAAAAATGTAAGACTTTAGTAACACGGATTTGTTTTTTTTCATTGATATAAAAATTAATATAAAATACAGGCACATAGAAGGACATGGAATGATGGCAAATCTGGATAGCCCACATTGTCCTGAAAAACAACATGTGTATGTAGCCTTTATAATGACTGTGATATGAGCTTAAAAGTAAAAAGTAAAAATACCCCAAAAACGCCTAGGGCCCATAAGGTTAAATGTAAAATTGGGTATATGTTGAAACAACTGATGCTTCATGGGAAAACGGTGTTAACTTCGCAGTCCAGGACCATAATATCTAAAAGCTGAGCCCCTATTCTTTAACCAAATCGTAGGAATGGCTAATGACAAAGTCACAAGACAGGGGTAAAGCTACTGAAACATTTAAATACCAAAAGAACAATGTTAAAATCAATCCTGAGGACATTGGTAACCACTGCAGAGATTTGAGAACTGGTCCCTGATTGTGGTTTGGGTCATAATATTCCAGCAGCAGAGGTAGGTCTGTTGTCCAGGTGGTAAAATTGAGCAGATTTCCAAATGCTACAAATATGATTCTTCAAACTAAGATCACAAGAAAATCTCTGACATTGTCATCCGTTTTCCTGGTTAATAAGTCAGTATGCAGTGTTATCTCTTTTCGTTGTCCATGGTATACAATAACGGCCGGTGATACCATAAGTTTCAATCCAGTATAAAGTAATAGCAACAAATAACAAATATCAGATCCATTACTTCTGTCCCCAGCTTTCACATTAAAAGCCCTAGACATATAAACTGCAAACTGCTTACCAGAGAGCGTTTCGCTAAGAGGAAACTCAATAAATTAGCTTATAGAAGCTTAGGCCAGAGATGCGGACTCGAGTCGCATGAATGCTGCTGAGCTGGACTTATGCTTTAACACCAATGACTCGTGACGTCACTTGGACTTGAACCTTTTGACTTGATAATACTTGATACCCTGAGCGGGAAGATAAATTTATAGACATGTTTCCGATATGAGACGAATTAGGACTTGGGGACCTGACCTCAACCTTGACTTGGGACTTGAGATCAACGACTTAAGACTAGGCTGACCAAACATCCACTTTTGCCCGGACATATCCACTTTTGACGTCCTGTCCGGGGCATCCAGGGGGTGTTTATAAATTGATGATAATGTCCGGTTTTCCTTGTGTGTGTGTGTGTGTGTGTGTGTGTGTGTGTGTGTGTGTGTGTGTGTGCGTGCGTGTGTTAGAGTGCGGCACGGGCCGCATATTTCTGTCCGAACCCGACAGTCATTCTGTTTTGTGATGTCCAAAACCGAACCGAGCCCGACATTATTTAATGACTAAAGCACAGTTTGTGTCACACAGTTGTTACGGTTACAGGCTATTTAACAGGCCGGGCGTGCGCCGTGGGTGCTCCGTGGAGAGGGAGACCTCCGTGTTTGAGACGGGAGCGGGTAGCAGGAGGTCCGTGTCTTCCAGCGAGGGGAGAGAGAGAAATATAAAAAAATAAGATAAAATAGGAAAAACCTGTCTCCCTCTTTTATTTAATTTTCAGCGTTTAATCAAGGTGGAGGCGGGCGGCTGGAGGTCCGAGACTTCCAGCGAGGGGAGAGGTAGAAACAAACAGCCAATGTGTGTGTGTTCTGTTCAGGTGTTGTCACGTAAATAACAGTCCCCAAGCAATAAACAGGACAGACAATAGGATTTTATTTATTTTTACACTACATTTTCATTGAAAACTGACTGAATTCGACCCAAGCCCGAATACTATTTATACATTTTTGACCGAACCAGGCCTGACCCGTTGGGACCCGTCGGGTTCAGATCTGGTAGCCACACTCTAGTGTGTGTGTGTGTGTGTCCTATCTATAGGGACCTATCTGAATTTCTGTCTTTGAGAGATATTATTTTGTAATATAACTGAATTTTCTATCCATACATATAAACTTAAAAATAAAATATATAAAATATACTAAAATTATAAACCATCTTTGAGTAAACTGCGAGTATCATTTTAGTATCTCGTGGCCGGGCCGAGTGTCCTCTTTTTTGGAGATCAAAATATGGTCACCCTACTTAAGACTGACTTGCAAAATATATATAAAATATACTCGCAAATTTGCATTGCTGCCTGCCAATCTATTTCCATCAAAACCTTTTATTGGAAAAGTTTTTCAACTCTCGTAAATTTGCATCACTGCCGGTATGAGTAGTTTTAATGTGAAATATGAGTGGGTGAGTATTTCAGTGTTTATTAGTCTCAACCGTGGTGCATAAAGGTCTTTAGTCTTTTACTTTAACCCCATCCAGCACCTTTGGGATGAACTGGAAAGCCAACTGTGAGCCAGACCTTATTACCCAGTGTTGAACCTCACTAATGCTCCTGTGACAGAATGGGAGATTTTGGGTATCTGCATACTATGAGCTATAGAGAGTATTTCTATCCAACTGCAGGAGGCTTTAAGGCATCCATACAGTAATATCTTCTATGCAATTAAGAAGAGATTTGATTGACTTCTGAACATCAGGCACTTAAGACAAATATAGCTGAGTGTCATTCAGTGTTTCATTTGATTCATCATAATTGCACTGTAAAACATCAACTAAAGGACAGAAATGCACAACCCCACTTAAGCTGGTTCTTGCTGGCCAGTGGCTATAATTGACCTAGATGGCTTCTCCAGTCATGAGATATACATGAATTAAGGGATAGTTAATTGCATCATTGAAAACGTACTGTGTCCCAGGGCTTTTCGCTCTCTGTTCCAGCCTTATCAAGACTCCTCTGAAGCACTACATACTCCACAAAAAAACACAGCTTCTTTCTACGCACTAATCAACTTTGAAAGTTTATTTCAGAGGAAATATGCACTGTCATCACTGCATGGGCAGGACAGCAGCATACTGCATCCATTAAATCCTCATACATTTTTAACAAGCACTGTTCCCAAACAGTGTACTCTTGCAAATACAAACAAAATACACCTTTCACCAAGATGTTGAGTGACTCCCGATATTAAGACTTTAATTAGTAGCCGGCTTGCTGAGAGCTTAGAAACGCTGAGCTGTGATGTGTTAAGCAGCATCCCAACTTCCACCCTCCAGGTCACTAACTGTATGTTTCAAAGAACATTTGCAATCCCAAGAGGTGGATTTTGGTTTCTTTTTAGTTGTATTATCAATGTCTCCTCATCTCCACCCCACTGAAGAAGGCTGGCATGTAACAGCAGAATGTATAGACGTGCTGCCCAGACGGTCAGCTCCTGCTGGCGCTTCGGCAGATTAGCCTTAAGAGACGCATGCTGCCTCCCTAAACAATGCTGCCCCCCGAGCCCTGTGTGGATTATAATGAAGACACAATATCCACGCAGCCATGGACCTGCTGGCCCCTTCTCTCATCAAGCCTGTTGGCTGATGTTCCAGCCATACAAAACTCAGCCAGTTTGGAGGCTGCCTTAATCACCCTCTCCAGAGGCGCCACATGAAGGTGAGAGCGAGTATCAAGACTTTTTTTTTTCTTATCACCATGGTGCTGTGACACAGACAGCAGCAGTAGTTATCCCTGGGTGTCTCCCAGCTGGCGCTTTTCACAAATCAGCAGAAGAAAAACAACTGAATTTAAGGAGGCTCCATGTACTGGGATGCATGTTCGGAGCGAGGGGTTTTCCAAGGTTTGACAGATAATGATGAGGCAGTCAAAGGATTATTCCATTATTTTTTCCACAAAATCTGTTCTTATTTTCCTATCAGTCATAATAACGTTGCATTTACTCATTTATTTTCATAACTTGGGCCATCGATTTCATGGCAACTCTGTATTCTCCAAAGTAACTGCTGAGATCTGGGAACACAGCAACATCGCTAAATAAAGGTCCAACAAGTATGAGTGGTCCAACGATCAAACTGATTGTAAAAATGCCAACACATTAGTCAAACTTATTTGGAAGAGAAATGAAGGAGAACCAGAAAATTATTCCCCAAACTCTCTGTGTAAACATCCATCGCAGTTTACGGACCAACTTCCTGATGTGTGTTTTGGGTTACAGCTAAAAGAGATGGTTTAACATTTTGGGAAAATATACTTCCCTGCCAAGAGTTAGATGAGAGGGTTGATACTTCTGTCATGTCAGTTGAATATGAAAGGAGCTTGTGCCAGGTGATGCTATCGTATCTTTTGTTAGCTTATGTTAGCATGAAGACTGAGTGCAGGAGGAAACAGCTGATCTCTGCTAGTTGCCTTGCAACCCTCACAGGGACAAGAAGCTCCAGTTTAAAATGTATTTGGAAAGATATGAGAGTCAGTCTTCTTATCCAAGTCTAAGAGATAAATGTTCTGTGTTCTGCATTAATAGAGCAGCAAACAACTGTTTGCCATGCATGTATGTTTGCCTCTGTGTGTTGTAATGCAATCTTCTGAGTGGGTTGTTGTGGTAGACGGTATGGCTGGGCGTGCATGTGAGTCCCACTGTGTATCCCACTGGCTGGCTAATTGTGGCTGCTCTACACCAGTGCTTCCCAACTTTTTCTTTAAAGAGGAACACCACCTAAATTAAGAATTCCAGTATCTTATTTCCCTGGCTAGGAGAGTTAAATCAATATTTGTGAACATGAGCTACTCTTTCTTAAAGCCAGACACCAGAGAGGTAAGTCTCAAACTTGTGATGTCATAGAGTAAAGAAGTATAAGTCTGGAGCTGCTCCATAGACAGTGAATGGGAGCCTGATTTTGTGGACTCACAGAATAATTGTTTTCTTTTTTGTACCTAAATTAGCTTTGTTCTATTGCAGTATTCTCAGTTCATTTTTTTCCTCTCTGATGCTTGGCCATTGTTCTGTTAGCTCCCTAGTTGTTTAAACTATGCGTATTTGCAGGATGAGGCTGTTTAGCAGAGAATGAAGGCCCTGGCTTGTCGTCAGATAAGTCTGCTGTAAATAAAAACAAACAAACAATGTTTTCTAACCCTTAAAATCAAGAGGGCCTTGAAGCTTGGGAGCTATTAAGCTTTTCCCCAGGTTGGGGACCAGTGCTCTACGCTGCGCTGCTATGGCAGTTACCACTGATATCAGGATCATCACAAGCGTAGCACCCACCTTCTGGTTAACACAGTTAGGTCTGTCAGTACTGCTGAGGTTGTTATTACTGATTATGCTGTTTGTGCTAGCCACCAGCTCAGCCAACTCCATGTTGACAAGTGTGTGCAGTCAGTCTGAATCAGCCTGTGAATCATAGACACAATGTGAATCTTGAATGGTGCTCCTTTAAGGAAGTGAATAAATGTATTTCACGAAATACAGATTCAAAGTTAGGCCTTAGGCTATGCTACAGATGAACGCCTTAGCAGCTCTGAAATATACATCATGTAACTTCACAGTGGAACCACAGTAGCTAGAGATACAACATAGAGACCACAGGATCTGTGATTGCCAGCTTGGGCTGCTTGTGTTTCTAATAAAGTTATAGTGAAAGACAACAGTAAGTTGAAGAAGGGCTCAGTAACTTGCAGATACTAAAAACACATAAAGCTATCTCCACTGCAAACCTTCTACTCACTGGCAACATTTTTCTTCAGCACTGTGAATTAAATAACATAAACATTATGATTACATGGCATAGTCTCCAACTCAGTAGTGAGACAAGGCAAAAAAGGATATTCACACATAGTCCACCATCACATCATATCACCAAGCAAGAGGAAGAATATAAGCACAGTTACTGTCAGGGATATAATTATAGCATGATACTGTCTAATAATGTACAATGCATCTGTCTGGTGTAGCAGTGATGCTTGCCGATAAAGTCTAACTATGAACTATAAAATCAAATTTACAAGCCTGACACCAATGACAAGTATAAATGAACTTTCTGACCCATATGGTGAAGTTCTCAGGTCTTTGAGGGCTATGGTATGACATTAATAGATCAGATCCAGATCTCCTAAGAGCCCTGGCAGAGTATTGAGTGTGGTCCTCAGAGAAGCAGGTTAATGTGTTTTTATTGCTGTGCTAAAGCTAACAGAGTTGTGATGACTCACATTTGGTTTTCCCTCCAAATGAAGTGTTTTTTATAATCTGGATAAATTGTTCAGGCTGTTGTCTCAACCACGTAATCGGGAAGGCTGCAATCACAACCAATGTGCAGATGGGAATAAAAAAGGAAATAGTATACAGGGCAACGCTCCGTGGAGGGAGTTTGTTTAGTAGATAGGTTACAAGTCCTAAGTGACCTTTAGTTGTGTTAATAAAGGTAAGTCATCACTGTGTTTAAGTTAAGTACATAACTTTAGGTTGAGTAGATAACATGACATTTCATGGGGTGCTAATTTGCTACATATCATCAATAGGCTACCATTATTCGACTCTGTAGCTCCTCTTAAAAAGAAGTTAACAAAGCAAAGAAAGTTCGCTCTTTGGTCTAACTCTCAAACCCGTAAGTTAAAACAAATATCGCGAAAATTTGAAAGGAATTGGCGATTAACCAAACTGTAAGAATCTCGTTTAATCTGGGCAGACAGTCTCAAAACATATAAGAGGGGCCTCCGCAATGCCAGAGCAAACTATTACTCAGCATTAATAGAAGAAAACAAAAATAACCCCAGGTTTCTTTTCAGCACTGTAGCCAGGCTGACTGAGAGTCAAAGCTCTATTGAGCCTTGTATTCCTTTAGCCCTTAGCAGTAATGATTTTATGAGCTTTTTTAATGACAAAATTCTAACTATTTGAGGCAAAATTCATGACCTCCTGTCCTCAGATAGTACCTATCTAACCTCAAACACAGCTGTAAGACCTAATATATATTTAGATTGTTTCTCCCCGATTTCTCTTCAAGAACTGACCGCAGTGATTTCTTCATCTAAATCATCAACGTGTCTCTTAGACCCCATCCCAACTAGGCTACTTAAGGAGGTCTTACCTTTAGTTAACACTCATATATTAGATATGATCAATATATCCTTATTAACAGGCTATGTACCACAGTCTTTTAAGGTAGCTGTAATTAAACCTCTCCTAAAAAAGCCCACCCTGGATCCAGAGGTGTTAGCCAACTATAGACCAATATCTAATCTTCCCTTTCTTTCAAAGATCCTTGAGAAAGTAGTCGCAGACCAGCTGTGTGATTTTCTCCATGATAATAATTTGAGGAATTTCAGTCAGGAGTTAGAGTGCATCATAGCACTGAGACAGCACAAGTTAAAATTACAAATGACCTTCTGATTGCTTCAGACAAAGGACTCGTCTCTGTACTTGTTTTATTAGATCTTAGTGCGGCATTTGACACAATTGACCATCAAATTCTGCTACTGAGACTGGATCACTTAATTGGCCTAAAAGGTTCTGCACTGAGCTGGTTTAAATCTTATTTATCTGATCGTTTTCAGTTTGTTAACGTTCATAATGAGTCATCCTTACGTACTAAAGTTTGTTTTGGAGTTCCGCAAGGTTCTGTGCTCGGACCAATCCTATTTACTCTATATATGCTTCCTTTAGGTAACATCATTAGAAATCACTCTGTAAATTTCCATTGTTATGTGGATGATACACAGTTGTATTTATCTATGAAGCCAGAAGAAAGTAATCAATTAACTAAACTTCATAACTGCCAGTACCAATTTCCTGATGTTAAATTCAGACAAAACTGAAGTTATTGTTCTTGGCCCGAAACAACTCAGAGACTCTTTATCTGATGACATAGTTTCTCTAGATGGCATTGCTCTGGCCTCTAGCACTACCATAAGAAACCTTGGAGTAACATTTGATCAAGATTTGTCTTTTAATTCTCATTTAAAACAAACCTCATGGACTGCATTTTTTCATCTGCGTAATATTGCGAAAATTAGGCCTATCCTGACCTGAAAAGATGCAGAAAAATTGGTCCACGCTTTTGTTACCTCAAGGCTGGATTACTGTAACTCTCTATTATCTGGTAGCTCTAGTAAATCCTTAAAAACTCTCCAGCTAATTCAGAATGCAGCAGCACGTGTACTAACAGGAACTAAGAAACGAGATCATATTTCTCCTGTTTTAGCTTCTCTGCACTGGCTCCCTGTAAAATCCAGAACTGAATTTAAAATCCTACTGTTAACTTATAAAGCTCTAAATGGTCAAGCTCCGTCATATCTTAGAGAGCTCATAGTGCCATATTATCCCACCAGAACTCTGCGCTTTGAGAATGCAGGGTTACTCGTGGTCCCTAAAGTTTCCAAAAGTAAATCAGGAGCCAGAGCCTTCAGCTATCAGGCTCCTCTCCTGTGGAATCATCTTCCTGTTGCGGTCCGGGAGGCAGACACTGTCTCCACATTTAAGACTAGACTTAAGACTTTCCTCTTTGATAAAGCTTATAGTTAGGGCTGGCTCAGGCTTGCCTTGTACCAGCCCCTAGTTAGGCTGACTTAGGCTTAGTCTGCCGGAGGACCCCCTATAATACACCGGCACCTTCTCTCCTTCTCTCTCTCTCTCGTGTCCTATTACTGCATCTTGCTAACTCGGCCATTCTGGATGTCACTAACTCGGCTTCTTCTCCGGAGCCTTTGTGCTCCACTGTCTCTCAGGTTAACTCGTATTGCAGCGGTGCCTGGATAGTGTGACGTGTGTGGTTGTGCTGCTGCCGTGGTCCTGCCAGATGCCTCCTGCTGCTGCTGTTATCATTATTCATACTTCTACTGTTATTATATGCATATGATTACTGTCACACAAGTATACTATCAGATATTAATATATTATTATTAATTATAATATTATTACTTTCATTAATGTTGTTGTAAGCTACTGCCATTACCGTCTATCCTGCATCTCTCTCTGTCTCTGTCTCTGTCTCTGTCTCTCTCTGTCTCATTGTGCCATATGGTTTACTGTTAATTTATTATGTTGATCTGTTCTGTACGACATCTATTGCTCATCTGTCCATCCTGGAAGAGGGATCCCTCCTCAGTTGCTCTCCCTGAGGTTTCTACCGTTTTTTTTCCCCGTTAAAGGGGTTTTTTTGGGGAGTTTTTCCTTATCCGCTGTGAGGGTCCAAAGGACAGAGGGATGTCGTATGCTGTAAAGCCCTGTGAGGCAAATTGTGATTTGTGATATTGGGCTTTATAAATAAAATTGATTGAAAAAATTGATTGATTGTTTGTAAGATACTAAGAGAGATACTGTATGAACTGTTGTATGAGGATATGTTATTTTACAGTGTGTCATGCATTGGGATCGAAAAGCAAGTTTACTTTGCTTGCCTTCAGACACCCAACTATGTTTCTTTTTCAAACCAAACTTACATAACTTTACCCAAATAACTTTACTTTACGCATGTAACTTAACATTAAGTATGTAGGCTAATGTCATTTGTGGGGTGCTACTTCGTTAGATGAACTGTTGAATGTGCATTTTAGTAAGATATCATCCAAACTGTTGTAAAAGGACACATTGAATTGTTGGCTTGTGTACAACCTGTCTGATCGTCTGACCTCTCATCTTTCTTGCCTCATTAAACTTTGTCGCCATGTTTCCAGATCTCACAATAACTTGATAAGCGATTTAAGTGATGGCCAGAACAACAAAAAAAGTGTAATAAACCAGAACTGTTACATAAGAAAAGGTCATGCTGATTTCTGTTTGAGCAACATGCAGGTGAAATATTCCCTTTCTAGGCCAGTGCGCTGGACAGACAGCCCTCACCGGGTTCAACCATCTCCTTCACCAAACACCTTAACTCCCTCACTGGTCTTCCTGTGTTAACAAGCACTCATTTAGAGCAAAAGGTTGCCAAAATGTTGCTCAACTGCCCACTCAGGTGAATGTCCAGATGCAGTAATGCATAGGGGATTCATGTGGGCGGAAACACATACAGTATCTGCTGGATTCATTTTCTCCAACTAACTCACGTTAGAGAGAAATGTCTAAATTAAACTACTTTGACCTTTAAGTAAAGTGAAATACCACTGGTCTCATTATTCTGAAAGATAGCTCGAGGCAGGAGGAATATATATAACCTGTTATGTTGGTCACACTTTATGGAAAAGTGCAGAGGGCTATTAGGTGTATGTGACATGCCTTTGTTGTGACGCACATCATTCGACTTCTATAAAGCTTAAATACAGCGGGCTTTGCAAATGTATTTGTGTTATTACCAGCCTAGTATATAACATAATGCCACGTCTAAGACCCCAGGTGCTATTTCATAAATGGTGTTTTAAGGACTCAAACAAATATTACAAATGACTTTTCCAATGGTAGGGCAATATGACATGTAAAATCAATTGCACGGTACTGGAGCTGCAAAAGCCTGGTCACCTTGGTCTACAAATACTTGATCCAGGGGATTTTTTTATGACTTTACTGCGAGAGGATTAGCCTTTAACAAAAAGAATAATAGGACAAAGAAAGGGAAGGGTGCAGTTTGGGTTTTTATGCAGGCGCTACAGTCGAGACAGCCAGCTGCGATTTGACAAAGATTTTCCTGTTATTATTCAGTGGCATACATATTCATCGATGGGACACACAGGGGGCAGGCACATGGATCTACCAGGGATGAGGTCATAGTATTATAATAGGAAGACAGTGAACAGCAGGGGGGCGTTAGCCGAGGAGTTGGGAGATCCCAGCCTTGTGACTGCAACATCTCCCCGGGGTGAAAGCGGATCGTTTCACTCCGGGCCCGTAGCCAGGAAGCAGGACCTCAGCTCCGAGCCCAAAAGGCATGACGGATGGGCTACGATTATTCTCAGCCGCAATTGCAGCTTATTATCAATCATATCACAGTGCAGATTTGAGCCTGTTGTGGTGAAGAGAAACAAATGATTTCATTAAAGTTGCATTAACCAAATTCCCTGACAATTAATGCAATTCATGAAGAATTATCTGAAGAAAAATGTGAACTGTACACACCTGAGATGTAGCACTTTCCATCACCATACCAAATGGTAATAATGGATTCAAATGAGTGAATTATGCCTGTGAGTATTATAATGTAGTGGCATTACTGATTAATGCGTGCTCTGAAGTGCGATATTATTTTAGTTTTTTAAAAAAAAAGAAACGCTCTGTGGCTCTTTATCACTGCGTTAGCTAATTGTGCTCCCCTTGAAACATGATTTCCTACAAATGAGAGTATAAGGAAGAGTGGGGTTATGTGCCAGAAGATGCATTGTCTTCCTTTAAATGCCCCATTAGGCTCGAGCTAAAGGATTATGAGAGTCCTCATTAGTTAGCCTATTCCTCACCCTGACATGCCATCTCTTATGGGTATCCCTGCCGTCAAGGCTCTCTGAACTGTGTTTAAACAAGGCGAGGGGCCTTGTAGGAGTGAAAAATGGAATTATGAGCAATGTCTGAAAACTGTTCACTGAAAAAAGTGCTGTAATTTTTTTTTCAAGATGTCTAATACAAGCTGCAAGCCTTACCTGAGTCATTCTTCTCTGTTAATCCCAAACAGTTTTGCGTCTAGATCTGTGGCGTCATTTCTTTGCCAAAGCAAGGCTCTGTCGAAGAAGCTGACAGGGGGATAGGATTTAAAATTTGAATGAGTAATGTGCTCCCAGTAAAATAGATGTGTCTGCTTCTATTTTTACCCTCTTAATTGGAAACTGATCTGCACAACGGCAGTTTTCATGAAGATGTTGTGAAAGAGGATTATCTTTCAAATGGTATCAAAGGTCATTAGGCTTAGTGGGATTCCACAAGTCAGCCAGAGTACGAAAGTGTCGTCATCGAGAACGTTTGGCTCTGCCAGTCAAGGTGGGAGTGTTAAAAGGGACGCTGTGGTTTTACTGTGAGAGGCTAAAATAGTGTGCATTAGCTTCCATTAGCTCAAGGTTGAACAGTGGACACGAACACCCTGATTCTCCTTTTTTTTCTCCTTTTTTTTTTAGCAGTGAAAGTTTGTCCCTGTAAAACAGCAGAAAGAGCTGTATCTTTTTATGAGTTCATGAACCATTACCACATCATCATTTCCTGGACAGAAATATAGTAAATCTTCAATCCACCCATTTTTAAAGCCTGCCTTTTCCCCTTACTTGGATTTAAACACGAAAGAAATGTTGATCCACATCATTTCCAAGTCTGGAGAAAAGTTGAAAATGAGTGGTGTCTCTATTACACCTGTGTAATCTCTGAACCATCAGCGGCAGACATTGATTGCTGTCTTCGAGGAAATCCAAGTAAATCAATCAGCCAGGTAGGCTACAGATAGCATAGAACCCCCCAGATCATCGTCTCATCAATAAAGGAGCGGAGCAGTCGATGGTCTGAGGCCAAACTACTTCTAACTACACTGGAGTGCCAACTTTGCCCGTGGAACATTGGATATACCCAGGATGATGATTGCTTTTTTCTCTCTTTTGGGGAGGGCTGTAGTAATCAGTAAAGCAGAAATACTTAATGAAATGGGACCACTCACCACATTTCATCTCCATCGGTGTTAATATAGGCTGCAGTTGCAGGAGAGTATTAATTCTCATGAAAATAATTTCAAGAAGTCACAAGTCAGGATGCGGTAGACCTTCCATTAGTTTGTAGTCCTTGTGGAGAGGAATATTGGTTTTTCAATTTTGAAACTGTGTGAACTTTGCAGTACATTTGTATGTCCATAAAAAATCAGTGCTGTATGTAAGTACTTTACAGAGATGTTAAAGGCTCTATTTTTTTTCAAATCAAGGTGGGGGAGGCAAAGTGCAGACAACTGCATCATGTTAGCTCAGGTTTTTGTACATTTTGTGGAAAGCACAAGTGTCACAGTGCCTTTCTCTCTCCCTGTAGTCTATGTAGGACCACATCATACACACTGTATCCACCACTTGTTCTTAGTTTGTTTGCACTTTTTCCAGTCATCTGATCTCCATGCTTACCTGCAACCCATCCTTCATTAAATCCCACATATCCCTTGTTTCCTCATCAGGGTATATGCAGGAATCCTGAGGTTAATTTCAATATTTTTTTAAGACGTTTTTAAGACCTTCCAAAAAAACCTGAAGACCTCATAGCCACTTCAAGCTGTCGTTAGCAGCACCGCATCTTTAACTTACTAAACAGCTGTAGTTTGCAATTAAATCTATGAAGCACAAACATACAACAGAACTCAGATAAGATGAAAAGGAATAAAGCTTGGAAGAATAAATTAAACCAAAGGCAGGTTTATTAAAATACATCTTAGGTCATAACAAGTAACACAGCTCTACAGCTCAACATCAGCTATTCAAGGCCAACTTGCTGAAAACAACAACCTTATGGCTAGTCCCCTGCATGTGGGATTTAGGGCTGACCCAAAAAATTCGAAGATTTGAAGCTTCGTTCGATGGCACGGGATTCGATTGTGATTTTTTTTTTTTTTTTGGAATATTCTGCCTTTTTTTCTCCCGTTTTTTGGGGGGGACCTTGAACGCAACACTAATCATGCCGTCCGTTTACAGTTGTTTTTTTCCCCTTTAGCCATAGGGGGAAAAAAAACAGTTATCTGGTCTGATTCTCAAAGAACGAGAAGCAATGTCTGTTAGGCATTTAAGATTTCATGTTCCAGTTCCAGTTTGTGTTTTTAAGTGATTGATTGTTTTTGGTTGGTTGACAAATAAAGGCCGGCCCCATTAGGCCGAGTAAAGAAGTCATTTGGTCTGACTGTTGCATGAATTGCCTAAAAAAGTTTCACAGTAAATCAGAAAACAGGGATATTATTATTGCCACGGGTTATTTGAAATGGACAAAGGTATTCTTTACTGGTGAGTTAAGGGAGAATAGCTATCACGTAATTAAAAAAGAAAACATCTCCGACAAGGAAATAGCAATCGTGACGTGCAATGAATGGAGACCTATTATCCTGCTTGAACACAGACGACTAAATTCTTCCAAAAATGTGACTCAAAATAATGATACAACAGATTTTATTGATGTAAAATAATATGCTGATGGTGACATTTTCCACTGGTCTGCTGCGCTCTGAGTCTGGTGTCAGTGACACATGCTGCTTTGAGTTGCGCATCTGTCTGCTTGCGCTGCAGTGTGCCGAGGGTTTTAATTTTTAGTGTTAAATCAGAATTTAAACACTACTTATTAGCAACCAGAAGTGTTTTTTCGTTTGCGAATATTTTTATCTTAATTCTAGAGTTGCAAGAAACTACCTTTTCACCATAAATTGTTATTAACTTTTTTGGACTTTTTTTTCGCTCAGCACCCCCCCACACACCCGATGGTAGTCCGAGTGTGCCTACCTACACATCGTTGTTTGTAATAGTCGCAAGGAGGAAAATAAATGATACATTCATGGATACTTTTTGTCAAAGCTTGAATGCCAAGAAAATTTAATACTTCATAAAACTGCGATTAAGACTTTTTAATACGTTTTAAGGGCCTTAATTTTCCGACATTTGATTTATCAACTTTTAATACTTTTTAAGACCCCGCAGACACCCTGCTCATGTAGCCCCACAGTACAGATACACAATACAGTACCATAGACAGCAGTGAGCTCACAGTCAGTGGCAGCAGAGCTGCACCCTACCTTCGCTCAAACCCCAACGCTTCTACCAGATCATCAATGTTGGATTAAGCCATTCTTTCCTGCATCTGTATCTGTTTATCTGCTTCCTGCCTTAAAGCCTCAGTATACTTGAAATGAACAGCTTGTCAGACCTTCTAACAACATCTTAAACTTTGATGGTAGAATCAAGGGAAGGCTGTGTCAATCAATACATTACAATCATCATTACAATCATGCCCATTTTACACAGTGATTGGCCTTGCCTGGTGTAAACAGTAAAGGGGTTGAGCTTCTCTCTTAAGCTTGTTTTTGTTTTGCCTCTTTTTGCTCAAATGTGGCCTTTGGAACAGTATTACACTTTTGCCTGTAGATTCATTGTAGTACAACATATCCGCATATAACAGTTCATAGGTTATTTTACAAAAATGCACATACAAAAGTTTGTATGGTATCCAACTAATTAGTGCCCCACAAATGGCGTTGTTACATTACGTACTTTATGTAAAATTACACACTTAACGCCAAGTTTTGTAGGTTAGGGCTAGGTGGGTTAAGTTACCTCGGTTGGGTTTAAGGAAAGAAACATGGTTACATACTAAATGTAAAGTTACGTACCTACTTGAGATAAACTTTCGTAGGTTAGGTTTAGGCAGGTAAAGTTACGCAGGGTTAGGGTTAGGCACATAAAGTCATGTATGTTAGGTGTAGGCAAGTTCACTTACATAGGTTAGGTTTACTTAGCTTAAAGTTACAGGTTAGATTTAAGAACGCAGCGTTACATAGGTAAGGTTTAGGACAGTAAAGCTACAGATGTTAGGTTCAGGGAAAGAAACATGATGAGGACATACCTCAAAATAACACAGTTATTTGGTTTCACACGGGACACAATCACCATTCTCCTGGGAGAAAGTCCTGTTTCTATTTGGCCCATCCACTACACCAACCTTCGAGTTTTTTCTCTTTATACTTCTTTACTTCCATCAGTGCATTGGTCACATGATCGCAACCTTCCTGAATACGTGGATTATATACAAATTCTGGTGTATTGCTATTCGTAGGTATATATACAAACAGCACACAAGAACGGGCTGTGTAAGACTGAGTGTGTTTGAAGCATATTAAGACCATTAGCTCCATCACATTTGTTTAGTTTTTTTATTGTCTCCATCTTGCCAACCTGTCAGCTGTTTATCTGATCACTGATTCAAGTGACGGAAGGCTCCAAAATGGATGCAGTTCTGTTCATGCTACAATGTGTGTCCACATACATGTATGTATATGTAATGTGCACTTTGGAGTGCACATGGACAGTCCACTCAGGCTCATCTGGACACGGTCAGGGGCCAATGACAAAAATTTACACTGCATAGACCCTCATTGCTATTCAAGACTGTCCTCCCAAAACAAAGATAAAATTTGTGTTTTCAGCAAGGGATCTAAAATGACACACTCTGTTTTCACTTTAGTGAATGTGCCCTGTAGTGGCAGTAGTTCCTATAATCAAAGAAGGAATCGGGTGATATTAGAGCAACAATAAAACATCACATTTTAACATGGGAGACTGCTGTTCACTCAACCAATTAACCATTTATAAACCTTAATCAAGTGTTTTTTATTGTAACTATGATGACCTTGACAAAGTAACAGTGATGTGTAACAGTTTGGAGGGCACAGAAAAATAATACATCATATCTTGTCATTTAATTTGGAGGACTTGTTTGGCTATGCAGACATGAAATTTATAATTTGCCCTTAACTCTCCCTGCTCCATGTAAGTGCAGGCTTTTGGGTCCTCATCCTTGTTGCCCCATGCCGGAATGATGACATGAGGGCATGCAGCGCAGCAGAGGAGCACTTGACTGCTTGGAAAGTGGGGTTTTTGTCATTTTGGAGAGGTTTACGTAGGTGCACCTCCACCAATTAAAGTGATGAAAGTGTCAGAACATGGATGTGCTGTGTGCACTGTGCTGCTGACCTGCTCTGAGCAGGCAGACGGCACGAAATGCAGCCACTCTTGGCAACAAAATTGCAGCGTGCCACTGAATTGTTGAAGGCATACCCTCAGCAAAATCACCAAAATACCAAACCAGCATGAAAGGATATCAGAAAAATGAGTGCCTGCATGAAAACAGAGACCTGAAAGTCAGTGTTTTCATAATTTTAAATCCCAAGTTACATGACAAATGAATGTGCTCAGATTACAACATTCTAATCAGCAATAGTTCTGCAGTGACATAACTGTAATGCTTTTTAAGACCCTGACACATCAGTCAAGCCATTGAGCTCATCTGTGGCCATGAAAATATATATATATATATATATATATATATATATATATATATATATATATATATATATATAGTGTATATATATATATATAGTGTATATATATATATACACTATATATATATATATATATATATATACTATATATATATATATATATATATATATATATATATATATAGTATATATATATATATATACACTATATATATATATATATATATATATATATATATACTATATATATATATATACACTATATATATATATATATATATATATATATATATACTATATATATATATATATATATGTTGGGATTCACTAGACGATTTAAAGGCTTTATCCTCTGCATGCTCTTGGTCTTCAAACAAAGAGGGCTATGCGACACCCATCTCCACAGGAGGTCTCACCTCACACCTCAGTGAGACACAAGTCTCACAACTCGATTGGACAGTACTTTTACAGTGACATGTGACTCTGTGATGTCACAGGCATCTGTACAAGGTCTGCTCCCTCCAAGCCTTCTTTCTCTTCTTGTTCCAGCTGCTGTAGCAGCTGCACACCGCTCTCCGGCTGGGCTTGGAACAGCCCAGAGGCCTAGACCCTGGCTCCATAGCCCAAACCACTAAAGGGAGGGCAACTGGTCACAGACTCTGTTGCAAACACAAGGTTTTGCAACTAGCTTTCCGGCAACAAGGAACTAAGTGAGTTAGCACCCAGCGTCTAACTCTGCAAGGACCCCGGGCAACTGGTTTCCTCGGATCAGAACCTTTGGAACAAAGGACACAGCAAAGACTGCACCTGGAACCATCTTCCCAGCCTTCTTCTGCCGGCTAACAAAGCAGTACACCACCAAGTGACTCTTTCTCCTATCCACTCAAGGATCGGTAATGTAACAACTGGGCATAGCTTATCACAGCTTTACAGGCTAAGCAAGACTGTTTAACTTGTTGTATGTGATTTGATGCTGTTTACTGAGTATTGTTGTGATAGATTGCAGTTAGGTCACTGATTAGTTGGCTTCGCCAAAGCTCAGTGTTTAGTTTGCTCATACTGTTCACAAACAGATTCTTGCACACAACTAAACAATCTCTGCACTAATCCAGACCGTTTGCAACACATATCACATTCACATAGACTCATTAACAAGTAGGCTTTCAACAGAGCTACACCCAGGCATCTCAAGGTTCCCACTTCTTTTCCTTTGTCTTTGTCCTGACCACATGGTCAGACAAATACCTCCCCCTGAAGCCAGCCTTGATTCGGCCATTTTGGTAGTTTCTGTTGTCAGCCATTTTTGTTTTGTAGGCCAAACGGCTCCTTGATCACCACACCCGCCTTTGTTTTTCTTTCTCTTCTTTCTCTCTCACACACACACACAACACACATATACACACCAAGCTTGTATATAGTTAGTTAGAATTTGTGTGTTTTGGTTTGCTTTGCTAATTTGTGAATAAATATAATTCTTTGGAATCATGCCTGCTGTCTGTTTAATGTTGCACAAGGGTGAATGAATAGTCAACCTCTGCTACGTCAAGAACTCCAAAATCCTTCAGACGTTACTGTTAATTTTGGTTGTTGTCATTAATTTAATTATTAATCAAAACTCCAAATTAATAGTTTAGCCTATTTTATGAGACTGATATCTTTAACTGGCTATCATTTTTCCCTTTACGGGAATGGTGACCCACGAGGTGATTTAATGTTAATTAAGTCACATTATTTAACATAATTATTAATTATTAATAATAATTATTAATTATTTCCGATAGCCAATTAAATCCCAACATATTTGGTGCCTCTGTGTGAAACCTAGTGTGTTGACCCCAACATTTATGGTGCCGCGGAGTGAGGTAAATATATGTGTATATATGTGTATATATATATATATATATATATATATATATATGTATATATATATATATATATATATATATATATATATATATATATATATAGATATATATAGATATATATAGATAGATATATATAGATATGTATACATACATACACACACACACACACACACACATATATATATATATATATATATATATATATATATATATATGTATATATATATATATATATATATATATATATATATATATATATATATATATATATATATATATATATATATATATATATATATACATATATATATATACAGTACAGGCCAAAAGTTTGGACACACCTTCTCATTCAATGCGTTTTCTTTATTTTCATGACTATTTACATTGTAGATTCTCACTGAAGGCATCAAAACTATGAATGAACACATGTGGAGTTATGTACTTAACAAAAAAAGGTGAAATAACTGAAAACATGTTTTATATTCTAGTTTCTTCAAAATAGCCACCCTTTGCTCTGATTACTGCTTTGCACACTCTTGGCATTCTCTCCATGAGCTTCAAGAGGTAGTCACCTGAAATGGTTTCCACTTCACAGGTGTGCCTTATCAGGGTTAATTAGTGGAATTTCTTGCTTTATCAATGGGGTTGGGACCATCAGTTGTGTTGTGCAGAAGTCAGGTTAATACACAGCCGACAGCCCTATTGGACAACTGTTAAAATTCATATTATGGCAAGAACCAATCAGCTAACTAAAGAAAAACCAGTGGCCATCATTACTTTAAGAAATGAAGGTCAGTCAGTCCGGAAAATTGCAAAAACTTTAAATGTGTCCCCAAGTGGAGTCGCAAAAACCATCAAGCGCTACAACGAAACTGGCACACATGAGGACCGACCCAGGAAAGGAAGACCAAGAGTCGCCTCTGCTTCTGAGGATAAGTTCATCCGAGTCACCAGCCTCAGAAATCGCAAGTTAACAGCAGCTCAGATCAGAGACCAGATGAATGCCACACAGAGTTCTAGCAGCAGACCCATCTCTAGAACAACTGTTAAGAGGAGACTGCGCCAATCAGGCCTTCATGGTCAAATAGCTGCTAGGAAACCACTGCTAAGGAGAGGCAACAAGCAGAAGAGATTTGTTTGGGCCAAGAAACACAAGGAATGGACATTAGACCAGTGGAAATCTGTGCTTTGGTCTGATGAGTCCAAATTTGAGATCTTTGGTTCCAACCGCCGTGTCTTTGTGAGACGCAGAAAAGGTGAACGGATGGATTCCACATGCCTGGTTCCCACTGTGAAGCATGGAGGAGGAGGTGTGATGGTGTGGGGGTGTTTTGCTGGTGACACTGTTGGGGATTTATTCAAAATTGAAGGCACACTGAACCAGCATGGCTACCACAGCATCCTGCAGCGACATGCCATCCCATTCGGTTTGCGTTTAGTTGGACGATCATTTATTTTTCAACAGGACAATGACCCCAAACACACCTCCAGGCTGTGTAAGGGCTATTTGACCAAGAAGGAGAGTGATGGAGTGCTGCGGCAGATGACCTGGCCTCCACAGTCACCGGACCTGAACCCAATCGAGATGGTTTGGGGTGAGCTGGACCGCAGAGTGAAGGCAAAGGGGCCAACAAGTGCTAAACACCTCTGGGAACTCCTTCAAGACTGTTGGAAAACCATTTCAGGTGACTACCTCTTGAAGCTCATGGAGAGAATGCCAAGAGTGTGCAAAGCAGTAATCAGAGCAAAGGGTGGTTATTTTGAAGAAACTAGAATATAAAACATGTTTTCAGTTATTTCACCTTTTTTTGTTAAGTACATAACTCCACATGTGTTCATTCATAGTTTTGATGCCTTCAGTGAGAATCTACAATGTAAATAGTCATGAAAATAAAGAAAACGCATTGAATGAGAAGGTGTGTCCAAACTTTTGGCCTGTACTGTATATATATATATATATATATATATATATATATATATATATATATATGTATGTATGTATGTATGTATGTATGTGTGTGTGTGTGTATATATATATATATATATATATATATATAAATAAATGTACAGTGCCACGAATTAATTTCGTTTAATTCTGACAACTGCTTTATGGATTGCCTTGGATTTTTATTACAGATATTCATGGTCCCCAGAGGAAGACTCCTAATTATTTTGGTGATCCTCTCACTTATCATCTTCCACCACCATGAGTTAAACATTTGTGTTTTTAGTGATACATCTCAACAACTATTAAATGGTTTGACATGAGATTTTCTACGTACATTCATGTTCCCCTCAGGATACATTGCTGTCACTATCCATCATCAGGAAAAAAATTCAATTTGTCCAACACTTTGGTTTATGACCTGCAAAACATGACATTCCCATTATCCTCAGTTGCACTAGTGCAGGCTGCTCTCCTACACTGTTCATAGATATAACAAGTAATGTTCCTCAATTTGTATGTAACTCACGTAATCATAAGCCACTAATTTGAACAAGGCTGGGATCACATGACCAATGCACTGATGGGAGTAAAGAAGGTAATAGGCAGCTTGGGGTGGTGGATGGATCAAACAACACAGGACTTCCCCCAAGGAGACCAGTATCTTGAAGTGTGTGAAACCAAGTGAACTTTGAGTTATTTAAAGTACATCATCACCATGTTTCTTTTCCTGGGCCTAATGCACCTTAGTTACCATTAAGAATGTAACATCAGGCCCTGTGTCCACATAGCTCCTTTTTCTGGCGGAAAGGCCTGGAAAAAGCGCCGGTGACGACACCAGCGCCTCTTTGAAAAGTTCAGAGATTTTCAACTCAAAACGCTCGGAGCGGGCACACAAAAAAGGAGGAGAGCTAGGAAAAAAGACGCTGGGTGCAATGCCTTTTCCCTAGGTGGCCGCGGCCGCATGTGGCCGCAGACACTCTCTTCTCATTGGGAACAATTGAAAAAAGACACTGGCCTTCTTCTGGCGCTCAGAAAAAGGCGCTATGTGGACACAGGGCCTCATTAATTCTTTGGGTGCTAATTCATTAGATGTTAAACAAACTGTTGAATGTGCATTTTCCAACACACCTGGTCCGACCTGGTCACATATTGACGTTTGGACATGGACTTTCCACTTCCAGATATGATGTGCAAGGTACCCTGGGTGTGTTGGTTGTTGACATCCAAGGACACCGTGTCAAGTTCCACCTGTTAAATGCAATGTGTTCTTTCAAAATACACTTCTGTTTCCAAAGGACATTTACTGTTTACATACAGTGTCTTTAAAAATAAACGCACTATTATGGTACTACATCGCTAATTCATGTTTTTTTTTTTCCTTCAACAACTAACGCACGCTGTCACGTTTAGCCAATACACGCACATGACTGGGTTCAGGCAGCAAAAGTATGTGGTTGGGTTTAGGCTTTACACCACTCTTCCAAGTGAAAGTGTTTGTTGGACCCATCCATCACCCCTCCACCCACCCTACTCAGACTTTTGCCACCTTAACTTTTGTTCTTGTCCCGCTGTGTTTCCCCCTGACACCATTGTTAACAGCGACCAGCTGTGTACTATGCCAATGTTAAAGGACATCTTTTTCCTCTGTGTCTGGCGCTGGACGTCGCTGTCCAAGCCCCGCATTTCGATGACTTCGGAGTAAGACCAGGTTGGCGTTTTGATACACAAACCATTGTATAACTTGTGGCCCTCGTTTTTGAGGTGTGTCCTGCACTGTTGGCACCATTTGGCCCTTGTTGTCAGCTTTTTGGCCAACTGAGCATGTTTATTCAACAACAGAGCTTGTCATTTAGAGAAATCACACTGATAAGCTGTTAAGCTTAAGCAAATCTGTGCATGACAAGAGAAATGGAAGTGAGGAGGGCAAGCAAAAAACTTTAGCCTTGCCAAAAAACTTAGGTTTTGTGCTTGCCTTCCTCCAGCTGGTATGGAGAGTTATTTCCACTCATGCAGGCACAGAATGTATTCGTTAGGCGTCAGCTGTAGTCCTTGCACTGTGTTTTCAACTTCTTGGACCCAGACACAGGCCGTGTGAGTCGATGCAATGGTCAACTTTGTTGCTGCTAGGTCTTTGATATTGGTTTGGTGTGTCTGGGCCTTAAGTCTTCTCTTTGGACTGTAATAAATGAGTAGGGCACAAGCAGTAATCAATTTAAAATGTTTTCTAAAAATTATTTCTAATAATGTGACACGAAGAAATAAGTTAAGAACAAAATCATGAAGAAAAATGTATCAAAGGCCAAGGAATGCCAGATATATCAGTTGTATGAAGTATTTCTGTAAAAGCACATCAAAGAGCACTATCTGTAAGGCAATCAATGGGCTGGTCAGGACAGACTGCCCCCCTGTCTGCGGGCCATGTAAAGCTCAAACCCTGTTGGAACTGGCCCTATTCAAGCCCATCACTCCATTAAGCCTCTACATTCTTCTCATTATGACCATAGTTAGAAACCAATTAATTGAAGTGATTAAAGTGTTTCCTAACTCAAGAGAAGTTAAGAAGATTGAGGTCAAATAGTGTTAATTTATTTTACTGAATATTCTACTGGTGCCCCCTCATACACAAATTATCAAAAGTACCCTGCTGCCTATACACTGATTAATTCCTCAACCTTAATTGTTGTGTCTGGAATAGCTTAGGTTGGATGGACAAGGCTGTCCTTTACTTCACTCCGGTGTCTTGAAGTGACGTCGCTCACAGTGGAGAAATGTCACAAGCTAATCAGATGTCACATTTAACAGCAGAAGCTTATGAAGGCATGAGGTGCAGTGCGCTTAGAACAGAAAAAGCTATGTTAAGTGACAGAATCCAGCCTGCCCTAAGTGTTGTTGAGCAAATGTTGGTTCTCACCTGTTTATAAAAGGCAGTGTTTTATAGCTTGTGGAAAAAGATGTCTGTAGCCTGGCAGAATCTGAAATGATTTTTTTCTTTTTTTATGTGTGCCCCAGATTTAAGTGAATCATGCTCTCTAATTTTTTAATTTGTGTTCTCTAATGACTTAATGTCTGTAAATTAGTAATTTGTGTCAGCAGCAGGCTAGCAGCAGTATATTGGTATGGAGGTGCCAGCAAATACTAAATTCATTATTTTATACTGATATTTTTTAACATTATGGCATTCATTACATTGGTCCTACTCCCCTTGACACCATAGTTTTAATAGTATTTTGATCGTATTTATATTTGGCATTTTTTCAGCATTAGCCTTTCAGTGTATTTGAATTATTCAGTAATTACCTATATTGTAGTTTTCATCACTGGTGGTGGAGTCCACCATTCGAGCACTAAATTGCCTTTAAACCCACAAGGGACTGACATGAAACCATGCTGCATGTAATCCAGTGTTACTGTATGTAATTTGATATGATTTATATCAGCTTCACTGTTTACTTTTCACTATTCTACAGCTGTATCAGGGCTGGATTAAGTTACTGCTCATACAGACAAAATGTTTTATGCTGTTGATTCTTCCTTTTCAAAGTATTAAACTGGCAAAACATGGAGTAGCTGTTATTGTGAAGCAGTCACAGGAAACCAAAGGGGTGGCCAGGGTGGCATAGTCCCCATCTGAAATTAGATTGGAAGGTTTACTGAACGGGCCAATATGGTACTAGAACCTCTATATGAAATGTATGCTAACTATTATTGTTGGAATGCAAAACAACTACAAAGAGATGCAAAATGACCACAAAGAGTCAGTCTGGGTGTCTTGCTCCTATGTAGCAGGGAAAGTGGGCCTTTTACATGTTTGTGTCTATTTGAATTTGTTTACTATTGCCAAGAACCAGGGCACTGAATGATAGTCTCAACACATTTTTACTCATTGTATAAATGTGTCCCCCTCCTTTAAAACCATGCTCCAGTCTGGTCCCTTTTTCCAAAAATTTCTAAACCCACCTACTGTAGGAAATACAATGTATTTATCAAAGAGGTTAGTGCTGTCTGTGATTGCTCATCAAAACCAGTCTACAAAACAAGACAGCAGCAGTCATTTTAAACTACTTTGACAGTGGATTAAAGGCTGCACACCTTCAACCAGTAAACTTGCCAACTGCTATCACTGTGTCCTACTTTTGTGTGAGATGCACAGCACAGAATGTTATCAGAGCATAGCTGCTCAAGGCATGATAAAAAAGGCTTTATGAAAACCGCCTGAGTTTGTTTGGCTGCACTGTAAAACAGATACCACTTTCTCTTTTGTTGTATACCTTAAAAGTAGCTGTCCCAGAATTCTGGCACCTGCAGTATAAAACACACTGCCTATTACCACCAGTGGGTGTCGGCAAATCAGCTAGGACTTAAATCATAAGGATCATAACTTCAAGGCAACACATTTTTACTCCCAGCTCGTCAGATACCAACGCTTGTTCAGTGGCCCTGTACATCAAGCTGACACTCTGGTATGCCCCCAGTGGCAATTTTTGACACTCGGGGACAGTGTGTCAATTTACGCTTGACGCATGTATTGTGTCTTTTAAAAATACACTTACATTTTCACAGGTAATATACAGTTTCTGCTTGTTGAATGTATTTATGCTCTTTTCAAAACAAACAACTAAAAAACTTAACCTAAATACACGGTTAGGTTTGCCTATGTTTGTTACTAATGTAATGTAATGTAAGTGACATATGTCACTAGTGTAGTATGCTTCACATACTGGCACACTACATTGTTATTAGAATAACTTGACTGGCTTTTGGTTTTACACAGTAAATGAACAGGTGACTCCAGGGTGAAAGTCCAGAGTTTGTTTGACCCAGCTGTCCTACGTGGACATTCTTTCTCTTAATATTATGGCAGTTGCTCTGAGCATCAAAAAATTGCACCACAAGGTGCATCTCAAACAGATGCTAAAGGATGCCTCAGTGTAACAGTATCTTACGCCAAGGGCTACTGACCAAACATCGATATTTGGCAAGATGGGAGTGAGACCAGGTTGCTTTGAGCATGTAATAGCATTACTGTTTGTTCATATAATAATTTGGGGGATTAGTTTTGTGTCTTCTTTTTCCCAGTGGCACCTGGACGTGTCCTTCAAGTATTGATATACTGTTAAGTGCATTTGACCGCCAAATCATAAAGGAGTGTTTTTATTTTATTACAATCAACAAGTGCATCAAGGTTGAATTGTCATTATGATCATGTTTAAGGAGTTGTCTCTGAAAACTGAAGCAAAATTTGTTTCTCCACTGCCCCTGACAGGGTCATCGTCTGCATCCTCTCTTCCCATAATTTTTGATGCCTCTGCTTTTCATAGCCATTTGTTAGTCATTATTTAACCAGGATTTTGCTTTGTGAGACAGTAAAATGCCAATTTCCTCTCTTTTGTGGCCAGATACAATTCTAATGACACCGCTTTTTCAAAAAAGGCTTCACAGCCTTTTGAGGGCCACTTCTCCAGCCATTACAAGATGAATGATGTTGACCTCTCAGCATTAACTAAGGGCCTGCATTAATGACCAGTCTAACTTTTCTTAGTGCTTAAAAAAAACTGTCTATGAAAAGCTGCACAACTGCAAAATATCTTATGGCATTAATGATCATTTTCAATCTGGTTTTCAAAAATATCACAGAACTCCATCCAGCCTCACTACATTGATCCCCCTATTTTTACACAAGCCCAGTGCAACATTTTCTCAGAAAAGCAGAAATAAGTGACAGTTCCAAACATACCTCCTCCTGCGCTCAGTGAGTGAGACCTGGGAGTCCATAGCTTTGTTTGTATTTGTATTCTCTTTGTTTCCTGCTGCCTGCCTGCAGTCAGTATCGTGTTGCTCTCCTCCTTTTTCATGATAAGTTTCTCGACAATGATTTAACCTCCTCCACTGCACAAAGAAACAGGTTGGGACAAAAGGTTTTGGATTGCAGGGGATGTAGAGAAGAGACTTCAAGTTGTTTACCAAGCCCCAATGCTCTTTGAATGTTGATGGTTAATGTTTAGCAATTTCAAAAATATTCATTTCTGAATAGCAAGCTTGTCTTTGTTTAACACAGTTATATTGTTATCTACACCAGGCTTGGGTGGTATCTTTTTTTTCGCACCTTCATACCTTCCTGACATTTCTTCGGGGTATGCAGTATATGACATGATTTGTGTTAAAACAAACAAAACAAAAATAAAAAAGCTGAGCTACTGGCAGAAGTCATAAAGCATGTATGTCATTGTCCTGCCTAAAATGCTGTGTGTCGAATATGCAATTAGCCTACTTAGACAAGTCTGTTTAAATATGTATGGCCTATACAATAATGAATTGATAGGGAATGACCTGATGACACTTGTTGCTGCTGCGGATACAGACACATCAGTGGTTTTGTAATTGGAAGAAGTAATTTCAAGAATTACAGTCACATGTGGCAGTATTACCAAATGGGGACAGAGGCATTTTTCTTTTTTTAATCAGTCCTGTAACGTTATCCCCACCACTCACAGTCGCCATCTTTTTCCAGCTCAGCTGCCTGATCTACCAGTAGAGACTGATCTCTGGTGGCGTGTGTTCTGCACTACATACACCTCAATATTCTTCTATATCAGTTTAATAGGAAGAGGAGCACCTGTATTTTTGATAGTACTGAAAGTCATACCTTCGAGTTTTCTAAATACCCCTGTATACCCCAAGCCTACAGCACAATTACACCATAGTTGCAGGCAAAAGTTTAGCTAGTGTTCTACAGTATATTGGTGTACAAAATTATCTGTATATAATCATGCCAACAATAAGGGCAACAGGTAAAGCAACACACTCTCACTCCCAGCTTGTCAAATATCTCTGTTTAGTCAGTGGATTTTAATGTCTACATATGATGAGTTAGATATTCTCCTGCGTCTATTGTTGGCATTCCAGGATGCCGTGTCAATTTACGCCTATTACATGCATTGTGTGAAAATGTATGGTGTGTGGTGCAGTCTGCCCTTTCAGGACTTCCCAGCCCCTTAAAGCACATTGTTATTCAGCTGCAAAAGGATGCCTTTTTGTGTCAGTGTCTGATGCTGAAATCCATGACCAACTGACAGTATTTGACAACTTCGGAATGAGAACAGGTTGGGTAAAACCAGCCAAACCATGTGTTAAACTGACCTCAAATACATTTTGAAAATGAACAATGGTTTACACATCATGCACTTTGAAGTGTCACAGTCTACAAAACAATGAACCAAACAAAAGTTGGTTTTTTTCTAAACTGCTCTGTCCATTATTTTTGTCATTTCCACATCCTTCTTTTCTCAATACTACTGTATAAAGCACAATGGACTGAAAGTCAGTGAGAAAACACAAACTTATTTGTCAATTAAAAGGGCTTTTAATAAGGCAAATGCATTTGATCAATATTTGAAAACATAATGAAAAAGGAAAATACATTTTAAAAAATAGAAACTTAATATTTGTGCAGAATTAATATCTAAAGTAGGATTTTAATTTGGAAATTTGAGGTTGTGACATTTTGTCTTTGATAAGACTTTGAGCTGTAAATAAATATAGTACTTAGAAACAAAATATATAACAATTAAATTAAATACATCATAATCATAGGTTTTTACAATGAAACAGATAATACAATAATTAGTAATTTTCATCAAGAAAATAATTACAAAATTAAAGATATCCAATGTGTTCTTCTCATTTTGATGGGTTATTTAAACCATGGCCAATATTATTGTTAATGTTACTTTCAAAATATATTGCTCAACATATTAACATTGTACAACCATGTATAGCACACTTCATTCTAATGACATTTTACACCAATGTAGAGGGACTTAATAGCCTACATTGTTTTAACCTAACACAATGTTGCAGTTGTTTCATTAACAGTCTCCACGTAGCAGAAACTGTGCTTTAATGTTCCCGTCACAGGGCAATCATGTTATCACACAGAGACACACATACGCACTGACACACAAACAGTCTAACTCCAAGGCCAAGGCACAAACAGCTTATCCTACACAGTGTATTCCAGTGTATTCCCTTATCCAACACTTGTGTACATGAAAAACACTTTCCATGAACCCCGAGCACTAATTATAACATAGCAAAAAGTGTATTTATTTGTTTTGTTCACTCTGCTACAGCACCATACTTTCTGGCTGGTGTATAAGCTTCATGATCCCAATGCTCATGGAGTGGTTTTTGGAAGTGGGTTAGTTGTCAGACAGCTCTGAAAATCCCCAGCTTTTGGCTGCTCTTGACACTCCGGTTGAACCCGTCCTATTAACGCTGGATTACTGTGAAGAGGCCGTGTTTCCTTGACAAGGGAATAGAGCAGAACATTTGAGCAGGGATGATTTCATCTCGCAGTTTTTAATTGCTCCAGCATCCATTCATGCACTCTCAAGATGCGCCAAGCAGCTTTGCAGATTCCCAGGGAAAAAAGTCAAGGTTCAGCAGAAACGGGTGATACCAAATACTGGAGGTTTACGGCGGCAACATCAAAGTTTTATGGTCTCGGGATAAACTGATCCCTTTTCAGCCATAATGTGTTTTCTACAAACATCTGCCAAATCTTGCCGTTTCAAGGGAGCTTTTGTTGTCTTTGTATTCACAGAGCATTACAGATAATTTAAATCTGTGACTAAATGAGCTTTTTTCTAAAGTACAGTGATGATAGTAATCACTGAGCAGACAGAATAAAGTCAACATTAGCTTCTCTGCTGGTTGTAACTTACGGGGGAAAAACCAAATAGGCTGATTTTCCAGACGTTCCCTGCTACTAATGCTGCTATCATGGTGTGAATATTATTCATCATGTAAGATGTCCTGCTGAAGCAAGTGCAGCAGCTGATACTACAGAGTTTATATTAGAGGCTTGCTTTGAGAGAGAGTACTGTAGAATATTATCTCCTTCGTGGTTGTTTAGGTCTTAGTGTCATGGCTGCTGTCCAGGGTGCTGAATCTGGAGTTGTCCTGGGTGTTCCTCAACATCTGCTGTGCCAGTGGGCAGAAATCCTGCCAGTGGGGACTGATGGTCTGTAGTTATCTCTGACTGGTTAACCCTTTATTACGTGTCTCTCCTGTCACATTCATCCTATAGACTGAATCACCGTGTTTATTTACAATAACTTTCAGGTTGAAATTCCTCGCATCATGACATAAAATCAAACAGCGATGAGCAAATGCACCTTGCGTAGTGTTTAGCGACCTAAAAAGAGGCACAGAAAAAAAAAATCAATATCAGTTTAATTGTATACTATATTTAGAATATTTCCACCGCTTTATCCAAATATCAAAGCCACCAGACTACATCAACAAAAACAGACTTTTTACTTAGCAGAACACTGAGTTGCTGGTGTACCGCAGCCTTGATTGGTAAGTGTGTAAGAAAAAGTGGAGCAAATATAGTTTGCCTGTATGCACCCCTGACAACACCTGGGCATGCTCCTGATGAGTCCGTGGATAGTGTACTAGGGGATCTCCTCCCAGACCTTGATCAGGGCATTAGTAAGCTCCTGGACCGTCCGTGGCGGTACTCGGTGGCATTGGACGCACTGATACATAATGGCCTCTAGTTTTGCAGACCGGGCACCAACTGGGTGTTGCCAGGCGGATTTTGCAAGTTTGGCACACCGTGTGCGCTGGAGCAGCTACTCCTCTATCCCACCTCTGTCCCTCCTACCTGCGCAAGTCGGAAAGAGGGAGGAGAGAAGGCGTGGAGTGGGTTTTACACACATCACACCAATCAAATGAGCCCCTCTCCTTGCCCTTAAATGCACCGCGCGAAGGCGTAATGAGAGTTTACTCAATTCACCATGGCAGAAGAGAGCAGCAGCGTCAGACGGCCAAACTCCTCCCAGGAGGAAACTGATGTTTTGGTCCGGGAGGTCCAAGCTCGCTGTGTCCGAATATACGGAACTGCGAGACCTCCACGGGCTGATGATGCAAAGGTAGCCTGGGAGGAGGTCACCACAATTGTAAATCAATGTTGCGTTTCTCTCTTTCTCTCTCGCAGTCTCACTCTGTTTCTTTTCTTTTGGCTTTTCTAAGATGACAGATGCTGAATATATACTCCCTATCTGATGCTGTGGCTGTTTGTGGTTGGCTGAGAGGGATGTGAACTCATTAGTTTGCAGCTGTGTTAATCAAATCAGGTTGGGTTTCCATTACGCGTGCCAAACGTGCCAAATGGTGCCAATCCCCTTTGATCTGACATCAGATGTGACGGGACAGTCGATATAGAGATACATTTATGTGCTGATTGCAGATAGTTGCATTGAATAGTGATTTTTATTGCATTGTTAATGTGCCTGATATTCTGAAAACCTGCCTGTGAGGTTTTGGTGACGTGTGTGCACTGTCCGCCGGTCAGCCAAACTTCGGCTTACACCGGCTACGCTCCGCCTGCGCTGACAGTAGACCTGGTTTCAGTTGGCGAGCTTTTAGCGCACCTTCGGCGAAGCCTTTTGGCACAAAACTGTCACTGCGCCAAGCTGGATCTGTTGACACCTCCCCCTGCTGTGCCGCCACACCCATCTCAGCGCACCACGGTCTGCCAAACTACCAAACTGAGTGCGCCTCGGGTTGCGCTGCTCGAAACTAGCTCTGCGTGGGGTTCGCCACCCTGCGCCACCCTGCGCCGCGCCGGGAAACTAGAGCCCAATGTCTCATAGGTGCTCAATTAGATTGAGGCCAGGGGAACGAAAGGGCCAGTCAGACCAGGGTTAGGTCTGACAATCCCTCTGAGGAATTCCTCCCAGTACCTAACAGCAGTCAGGGTACTGTTGGCTATGACATAGAGGTCTGTGCGACCCTCCAAGAATATGCCTCTCCAAATAATCACTGACCCACCGCCAAACCGGTCATGCTGGATGATGTTACAGGCAGCATAACGTTCACCATGACATCTCCAGACTCTTTCAAGCCTGTCACATGTGCTCAGTGTGAACCTGCTCTCATCTGTGAAGAGAACGAGGCACCAATGGTAGACCTGCCAATTCTGGTGTTCTGTGGCGAATGGCAATTGAGCTGCATGGTGCTGGGCTGTGACAACAGGTCCCACTAAAGGACGTCGGGCCCTCATGCCACTTTCATGGAGTCTGTTTCTGACAGTTTGGTGACAAACATGCACACCAGTAGCCTGCTGGAGGTCAGCTCTGGCATTGCTCCTCCTGTTCCTCCTTGCACAAAGGAGTAGATACCGGTCCTGCTGCTGGGTTGATGCCCGTCTACAGCCCTGTCCAGCTCTCCTCGTGTAACGGTGGGTCTCCTGGTATCTCCTCCATGCTCTTGAGACTGTGCTGGGAGACACAGCAAACTTTCTTGGGACCACACGTATAGATATGCCATCCTGGACTACCTGTGCAACCTGATTGGGCTATAGGTACTGCCTCATGCTACCAGTAGTGACAAAGACACTATCAGAACACAAAACTAGAGAAGAATCAGTCAGGAAGGATAAGGAGAGAGCAACTGTCTGTGGACACCACATGTAAAACTGTTCCCATTTTGGGGGTTGTCTTGCTTTTGCCTCTCCATTGCATCTGTTGTCACTTTTATTTACACCAAAGCAGATAAAACTGATTCATAATCAATTGTGCTTCCTAAATGGATCACTATTTATGGTTTAGGGCACTATTATGTTATATTATGTTATCCTTTTTTCCATACTGTCCAAAATATAAGTCAACATTTGGCACTTATTTCTCACAATGCACTGTAATATATAGTGAATATCTATTCTGATTACAATATCAAAACTATACCACAAGGTATTAAAAATTTGTCACCGTCAAGAAGACAGCTGTCAGTAGCAGTGATGAATGTTGCTTACCTTCGTTAGTAATATACAGATATACAACCATTCATCACCCAGTACATGGGGCTAGAAGGCCAAACTGCAGTCTTCTACAATGAACAGAAGCACGCCTGTGGGCATTTCTTAGGAACAGTAAATCCATTAACATTATTAACACTCACCAAGAAATCACCTTGTAAGCAAGTGAATATCAAATAGCTAGCGAAATTTGTTTTAGCTGGCTCTTGCAGGGTTCTCTGTAACATCGATTTTACAAATAATGGACATAGCGACCGTGATGTCACATACTGGTTTGTGGACTCCTGTTCTGAAGCCGCAAGTTCAGCATTTCAGCCGTTGTCATCTTGTTTTTTTGGTGCCAGAAGTGGCTATATTTGGGCGAGAGGGTGGTGCCTGTTGCTAAAAGCAGCCTGCCCTTTCATATGTAACTTTTAGCCATAATACAGTTTCAACAGGTGAGTTATATAAAAATTCACTCCACGTACAGCTGTGATAAAGAGGAAAATTAGCTATAGAGATGAAAACGGTGGATTGTACCAGGCTGTAAATATGTTTATTTCTGTTGTAAAGTTGGGCATTTTAACATGGGAGTCTATGGGGATTGATTTGCTGGAGCCAGCCTCAAGTGGCCATTAAAAAAACTGCAGTTTTTTGCACTTCCCTGTTGGCTTCATTTGTCAGCCCCTGAGGTTGCTGCTTGATTGCTTATTGTTGTTTGAAAGATTATATTATATTGTTTGCTAAGATAATATCAGCTAATGTCAGCTGCCACTTGTTGCCCTAGCAATGGTATTGGGCTGGAGGAACATAAACATTTATGTTTCTCAAGCCCATTACTGTGATTAGTGTCCGAATTCACATCATTGATTTGAGTGTGCATTCCAGACACGGCCACTGGCACATTGACACAAAATGGCTGCAGATTATCTCCAGCAGCAACACAATTCAACACAGCCACATCCAGTGGACATAAAAGGCTAATTTCACTGTTTGGAAAGACATTATTGCCTGAAAGCTTTTCTAGAATTCCAATTATCAGCATCAGCACAATTATTGTGTCTGGCAACACACTATTTTTATCAGATCCTATTGCAGGACAGGACTAAACACAATAAATAGCATATTAAGGGCCTTTCTCATGTTGCAGATGTTGGGACGTTAGCTCAACTACTCCCCACACATGATGCCACCAGTGTGGTGCAGAGATAATCCACCCCTATCCTGAAATCTCTCAACACGTGATGACAAAAAAATAAGCACTTCACTCTGTGAACGGTATATTTTCCAATTTTCCCCTCCAAATTCAGACTAACAACCACTGTGGGGCAGCAGGTTGATTATACACATCACCAATAACAGTAATGACATAAAGTATGAGAGATTCAATTATGATCCTCATGATTTATTTGTGGTTTTATGATTAAAAAACAGCCTGGTTAAAAAATATTAGAGCTCATACCACCAGCAATTATGAGGCGGCATGATTTACCCCTGACGATACGCCAAACTATCATTTCTGTTCTGTTCTGTTCTGTTGAATCTCATGCCAGCAATAATTGACATGAGTTTGTTGACTCTGGTGTCCTCAGAGTAGCAATGATTATCTGATATTTGTTTGCTCAGTCACGTCGCGCAATCTTGTATTCAATAATTTACTTTTTTTATATACCCAGGTGAGCGCTGCCTTTGCTTGTTAGCCCACCAGACAGAGGCATGCATCTTTTATCTTCTGCTCCACCCGGCTGCTTTGGCACTGCAAGTTCCTGTAGTGTTTCTTTTTTTTTTCTTTTAAGTAACAGTTACCTAAAGGAGCAGGGAAGTATGTCTGGTCTGGTAGCAGCGTGTTGATCCAATGTGTTTTCTTTGCCTGTATTCTGTATCCTCATAATTTAACACAAAGTCCCTGTTTGTTCAAAGCAAAGAGCCGGTTCACCCTGGAGGGGGTGAAGCTAAGAGCAGCCCTGGCTATTTGTCATTCGAGAGCAGATACAACGCAACCTTGGCAAAGTGTACTACAAGAGATACAATGGAGATTGTCAATACAGAAGTGCTTGGCTACAAATAAAGTTTCACTGAATTCAGTGACACTGACCTACGCTTTGAGCAGAGGTGCTCACTGAAGTGGAATGATGAGACACTTAACTCAAATAAGTGTTTCATGCACTCAGGCCTTGTAAACAGCAGCTGGACAAAAGAATATTTGATAACAGTATAGATCAGAGGGGTCTGTGGCCCCGGGAGCTGGGTTTTTCACAGCATTATGTTTGATTTGCTTCATTGAGCTCTTTAACACTGACATTGCTACCACCATGTTGCAGCTATCATGTTATGGTGAGGTTTTCAGATATCTCCTTCTCCCTCTTATGGTTTTCTCTAGCTCCTCTTATCCTTTCATCAATTAAAAAAAAAAACCCTCATCCAAAACCGACTGCTACCTATCTGTCCACCTGTCATTATATAATTATTTAATAAGCAACAACAGGCTGGGGTTTACAGAACAGCTAAGGGGCATTGCAAAGGCATGCTTGCACCAAAAACAATGCAAGTATTTTGCATGACGAGATTACATACAAGGTCAATGCAAAGATGCAAAGAGATGCAAATTTGTGGTGGGCGATCCAATGGACTTGAATGATGCAATGCAATTGATATTTGTGTCTTTGAATCATCCATGCAAGTTGAGATCTAGTTGAGATTTTCATGACGTTCTTCACCATTCTAGGATTCACAAATTTGCCACTAGGTAGCTCCCCCAAGACCTTGATACCTCGAAGGGCTTTTTTTTTTCTGTTCCCAATCACGCTGCCAATAGGAATGCTGCAGTGACATACTGTACGCCAACGAGCAGTTGATATAGCAATGTCACTTTTGCTTTGACGAGTCAAAATCTTGTATTTCCACCATTACAGATATGCTCAGTAAAGCCAACACTTCACCATCAGTCCATTTGTCTGTTTAGCTGCCATTTTTTGCATTATGAGCTATTGTTTATGTTTTGTGTTGTCTGTTAGTGTTTACACGCCTAAAATACAGATTGGTGGTGCTGCATTGACTGCTTTCAACCAATCATGTTACCCTTACATCGCTGGACCAATCATCATACACGTACGTCACTAACGGTTCCTCTTGTGCTGGGAGAATACCTACTCTGAAACAGGAGCTGAAAAAAGCACCTCAAAACAGCATTCTAAGAACTACAATTATTCATAGTTCTTGCGATGCAGATAGAACAAAAAGGCAGGTTTTAGAACTAGGCTTTTTGAACTATATAAAAGTTACTCAAGTCTGAAAAAGCTTCGTATTTATGTCTTTGTGCCCACACATATAGTTGTGAATCTGAAAAATGTGTTTTGTATCTTGCCCCAGGTGTTTTTAAAACTAATGTCAAGTTGTGCCATTTACAGTTGGGGAAGTTTCCAAGTTTCTAAATGCCTTTTACAGTGAAATGAATACGAATCCTTACAGCAAAGTCTTTAATCTGCTTCCATGAAATAATTCAAGAGGCAGTCTGGCATGAACTTGTCCATTCTTTAGTGCATGAAAGCCTTTACTGTGGAATTTTAGTACTGTTTTATTTTTAGCTTGAAGCACTTTTTTGTTTTGCATGCAGTGTTTGATTACATTATTACTTAAAGCTGCTCTAGTTTACATTTTATCAAGTTACCAATGGGTCAGATATTTGAGTAATGTGTGAAGGGTCAATTGCAGTGATCCACAGAGAATTATTACCAGACTGCAGTCCCTGTCAGCTTTGTGAGGCAATGTATTGTCTCTCAGGTCTTTGTTTTGGTTTATTGGCCTGCCGTTGTTCTGGTTCAGTCTCTCAGCTGTTGTAAAAAAATTGGTTTCCAGCAGACACAGTTAGAGACTAGCTAGTGTACATAGCAGATTGTGCTTAAAAGCAAAATAAATTATTTCTGAGGAGCTAGTGGACACCAAACCAGAGCCAAAAGGACAGCGGATATTCAACGTGATCTCACAGGCATACATGAAATCACCACGACTTATTGACATCGTATTAGGTGGTGGTGGCATATAATGTATTACAATTACGTGTTGGAACCACAGAAACAAGGTCACTGGAAAATCAATTAAGAAGAGTGGCTAAAATTGTGAAATGTCGCAGTTTGGTTAGGTTTAGTGTGGCACATTGGCACATCGTAACGTAGCTACATCACGTAACATGACGTTACTTTTGGTTTTAGATGGTACTCCAAGTTAGTCTAGTTCAACATTGACTCTTAATTTCACATGGGACACCAACTCGGTCTAATTCAATGCTGATTCTTGGTTTCACATGGGACATCCACTCGGTCTAATTCAATGTTGACTGTTGGTTTCACATGGGACACAAACACGGCATAATTCAAAGTTGACTTATGGTTTCAAATGGATCCACAACTCAGCCTCCAAGGTGAAAGTCCTGTGTTTGTTTGACCGACTTACCGCCCCACCCTGCTACAAATAAATCTAATGTTTCTCTGATGTTTAAAAATTAAACCCTACTAACTCACTATTACAGCCGTATAAGGTAGATAACATGTCAGATGCTGTGATGCTTTGTGTTGCCCCTGAAGGCCAGCATGACATTAGTTTTAATCTGGACATGGACGCTTGTTTCTTGCTGTTTCTCTTCCCATTTCCTGTGGCTGTGCTCTGTCAACTAATTCATCCAGGCAAAATACAAGAAAAGAAAAAAAAACTTGAGTTACCATCCCTCCATATGGTACTTAAATTCTTCTTTTGATGTGCAACCTGCATTGTTCAGATACTTGAAATTTTTTTTGGAAATTTCCCTCTCAGACGGGCTTTAATTACTCGGTGTAATGACATCTTGTATTTTCTCTGCCGTGAGCTGACAGTTGACTGCTGTGCTGACTGCTCAGTATTTTACCAAAGACTTAAATCTTTGTACTTAAGGAAGGACCTATTAATTATTATTTAATTTATTTATTTCAGATCCTAATGGGGCTCTTAATTAGTAAGTGCTTTATTTATTAAAGGCTGATTCATTGGGAAGTTTTACTATCTAAGCCTGTATATGTAAAAAATATATACATTTAATTTGTGCCTGTATTGATTTTAAGACCAATACAAAGACAAAGCATACTGTCAACTACATTAATGCTTAATTAGAGTCATTGAGATGTTGAGCATTTCAAAGTAAATCTGGCTCATTTCTAATACAATTAGTGTCAAGATCCAAGTCGTAATTACGCTGAGGATTTTTTGTGAAAGCGCCAATATATCCAACTGCAGCACTTAATAGTAGGGAAGTGCCTGTAAAGCAAACAAATGTGAATGTTCAAGGTAATTAAATTCAAACTTAATGAAAACAGAGCTATATTAACGACTCACAGTATTTTTATCTCTCATAAAACTGTCTTGATTTGACCGCTAGAGAGACACTTGCAATAAACGTGGGAATCTTTCACATCTCTACCATCCTTTCCATGCATGTATGTTGTGAATGTGGCCCACCAGCTGGTGCATCCATACAATAGTGTTGAAGTGACATAGACTGTACAACAAGATATTGAACCACGCACACTAGGTGGAATCCCCACATGAAAATGTCAGGAAAATGTAGGATGTGTTGTCACTGCAGAGAAATCTTACATTTCTTCCTACAGGAAATAACTGTTTTGATCAAATAACTACCGATCAGCCCAAACATTAAAACCACTGACAGGTGAAGTGCATAACACTGATTATCTCGTAACATTGCAATGTTCCGCTGGGACAGCTTTAGTCCTGGCATTCATGTGAATGCCTCTTGATGCATTTCACCAACTGTTGTAGACCAAGTACTCTAAGTTTGTAAGTACGTTTTTTTCAAATTTGGCAAGTTTATTTTTAAAAAGTCTGTATGCATTTAACAAGCAGAAACTGTGTATTTCCTGTGACAACAGAAGTTTGTTTTGTAAAGAGATACGATGCATGTAGGCCTAATGAGCGTAAATTGACGCAGTAGTCCCTTGGCATCCATATCTGATGCAGAAAGGGGTACCTAGCACATCATATTTTGGCATGTAAGGTAAATGACCAAATGTAGGTATTTGACGGGTTGGGTAGAAGAATGTGTTGCATTAAACCATGTATTAACCATGTGTTAAAAAACCTGTGACTGTTTGTATTTTGCATTCCATGCCATGTGGTCATTGGACATATCTATGTGATATCAGATTGGTTCGTATACAGCTGTTTTACAGCTGGGGAAAGCTAAACATGAAACAGTTAACTTCAAAACTAATTCCCACTGACCAATGGCTGTTTAGTCTTAGAGGCTACTTTGTGATAACCTCGGAGCTTTGAACATTCCCTTTGAAGATTCCTGTCCCAGGCTGAATAACAATGTAATCACATCACCCATAAAATCAGGTTTCTGCACTGGGCCTGAAGTACCCTTACCAACTGAATACCCCGGCTGCAAGAGGCATTTCTGCTTCCAAGATTTCAGATGAGTATTTCCTGCTGCATCAGTGCATACTAATAACACTGCAGATCAAATAGACAAAGGTTTTATTATGACAAAAGTGAGCAGGAAATTCATGCCTCTGGCTGATTGCCACAGTATTATTGAACAGTTCAGTTGGTGACACCACCTGCTTGCAGCTGTATTGTCATCTTATGGTAGAAAAGTAAAGCTAGCAGCAGAGTACACAGTATCCAGCTGGCCATTCTTTGTCTGATCTGTAACTTGCCTTTCTCCAATTCCCCAAAAACACTGACAGATGCTAATATTTAATGATTGTTTCATCCACTAGAAACCATAATCCCCTAATCTCGCTCTGTCATATCTATCATCTCCCACTGTTCTGTGCAGAAAGCAGGGAGGCCACCTTCAGCTCAGGAACTAGTAATCGGCTTACAGTCACATGTGAAATAGAAGAAAGTGTTGTTTTTGTTGGAAAATGGCCAACAACAGGGGGAACTAAATGAAATGGCAGGAGGTCATTTTTGTTGATGAATCACACAGATGTCTGTGAATAGGCTTCATAGTGGAAGTGATTTAGTAACAAAAAGAGGAGGTTAATTTGACTAAAGATTAATTCATTCTGGGCGTCCTGGCGGCCCAGCAGGTGACACTGCACACAGTGTCATTGTAACATTATGGGTTTGCCTCCATCAACTCCTGTCACATGTCATCACTTCTCTCTCCCATCATTGCTATCTCTCTTTCTCCTCTGCAGACATAAAACTGGAGAAATGGATTGAAATGGACTACAAGAAATGACAAATCCTTTATTCAAAATTTCCCATTTTTAAACAGTAAAAGGATAACTTAGGCATTTTTCAAAATGGACCCTATTTCCCAGTGAAAATTGGTCAAAAACAATTTTTGGAATTTGTCCAAAATTGTTTTGTTTCGTATTGAGGAGTGTGCAGCGGCCACAGAACAAGCTGCAATGGAGGCAGACGGCGCAATTGAACAGCGTCATTATATGTCCATTAAAAGTGGCTATTTTGGACACAAAGCGGCTCAAATTGTTATTTTAAATGTCTTGATCTGGTCTGTGTTATTCATATGAAATATCAAGAGATGTCACAAGATGTCTTTTGTTGCAGGAAAACAACACTGGAAATGTGTATGGGATTCGGAGGGAGTATAACAACCAGAGTAGTGTACAGTTAGCGTAGTTTAGTGTTATCTAAAAGAACTTAAGTCTCATGGATGATTATTTACCTGATTTCAGTCATGTGGATGAGACTTTTGAAACTGACCTTATGTCAGCCGGAGTATACAGATTAAGACCGGACAAGGAAAGAGTGGAAAAAAAGGCAGTGGAGGGACCCTGTGACCCTTTGTCCACAGAGGAAAAATGCCAGTGTTGTAAAGAGTGGTTTGTGCATTTCCGACCTGTGCCGACAAAAGTTACACTTCAAGCAGCTGTCATAGTCTGTCTTTGTCAGATATGGACATGGTAAAGTTTTGGCTAGTTGTGCTACAAATGGATCCTAACACCCCTGTCCATACACTGTGCCTACAGACCAGCGGGTCTGCAGTGACCACCAGGATATCTACTACATGTGAAAGAGGAGAAGAAATCCAGAGCTTATTTTCCAAAAGAAAACTACTGTTCCAAGAGTAGATTTACCTGAAGCAAATGAGTGGAGGTAGGCTAATGTTATTAGCTTAAGTTACTTTCTAGACAATCTGATGTCACATCGTGACAATTTTTTTTTTTTTTTTTTTCATACAACTACTGCAAGGGTTTACATTACCTCGGCTAAAAAGTGATATGTGTAGGAAATATTTATGTTACATAATTTATAATTTATTCTGTGGCAGCATTTATTAAATAAATTTAGGAGCATTTATTAAATAAATGCTCGCTGAAATTCTCCACCATTACATATGTAAATTTTGATTTGATTATAAACAGTTTATTCAGGTGCCTACGTTTTTCACCATGAATACTGTAGGGTTTGATTAGCTCAATATTAGGAAAAAGTGACGTTAATAAGAACTATTAAACATAACCACTTGAATTATTCGTCCAGCGATATAATTTCATAGTCAGACTAATAAAACCACACCTCTTGTTGATCAGACAAGAATGTTTAATGCACTTTGGGGAAATTATTAATTATCAATTGTCAATTCAAATAGAGCTCAAATAGCCAGAATCTTTGCACCGGTAAAGTGATTGAATGTAATCCTACAGAAAACCAAGACAACGACTTTATAGACAAACATTTATTCTAAACTACTGACACAGAAGACCAAGACACAATACAAATAACAGACAAGACAATGAGTAAATGCAACTATGAATGGAATGAAATGAATACAGCGATGCTAATGAATGAATGAATGAATGAATGAATGACCAGAGTGAACCAGATGAAGCAGTGAGCAATGGTAAGATAATTATCAGAGGAAGCTTTGAATTGTGAAAAGCACCATTCAACAGCTGAGCGGCCTCAGAAGCAAAAAAGGAAACATCTGAAAACTTAGGGGAAATCCTAGTTTTATCTAATGCTCCCTACCATACTTAAACTACGCATCAAACCCCAGCACAGGAAAATTATGTTGTTTCACCTGAGTGATGCAGACCAGAAAGAAGATGCTCTGGAGGGGGAAGAGGAAAAGGCAGCACTGCTCCTTGGTGTGAACTGCTCTTGGTGCTGTCCTTCTTTTCTCCTCAGTCGAACTCCTGGAGCCTTTGGGCGCTTTTGGGCGTTCCTGAGCCCACATGGCAACTTTGGCTCGGGTGAGCTTGGCTCTCCATGTCGGTCATCTTCACACACCCAGTGTGGGCATGCAGGAGTCTGCCTTTCTTCAGTCCTGACTTTGTTGGTCCAGGACACAGGAGTTAGGCAGACTTTGTGGCATGAAGTTCTTTCTGTTGGGTTCTAGCATGTTCAGTTCTGCTCAGGATGCCATGAAATTGCCCGGCGGGGCCATGCTAGATGGGGCCCAGCATGGCCCACCGGCCTCTCAAAAGTTCTTCTTCAAGATACTTTGTCTCTTGCTCTCTCTCTTCTTTCCCTTCTTTTTACTCTTCCCATCTTATAGTTGTTCCAAGGGGTTGAGACTGGCAGGCAGGCTCCAGCCTCTGCGCTGTGATTGGCCTTGCCAGCTGTCTGTGTCAGGCTGAGTCCAGTAGGAGCAGTTCACTGTCACTGGCGGGACATTTCACTCCTCCCCTCCTGTACCTTAAAGTTTAATTTACTTCAATTGCTTCCTAGATGGTTAATGAAGCTTGGAACATTTCTAATGCTTCCATATTTACCAACGAGGCGCTGTTTGCTAATGAATGGTATCAAACACACATTGTCTGCAACAGGATATTACCAACTTATAAATAAGTGGTCAACAGACACTACTAATTCAGATTGAAATGTTATACATGGTGATCATGTTATAACATCATAGATATATGTACATGTGTATGTATATGCACTGAAATAGAAAGAAAGGTGAAGCATAAAATTACAATCAACATATTGGTTCCTGGAACCCGCATTTCTGTCTGTCCTCTTAAAAGACAATCACAGGGAGAGGGGGTGGTATCACATTAGCATACAGAACACACAGACGTCTGCACCCTAGGGGACCTGGTGCCGAGTGGCATCTCGCTTGGATCTTCTTTCTGGGTAACACCAACATGTTAAATAATAAAGTTACGTTTGAAACACCTTTCAGACCATGTGGCTGAGTCTGTCTCTGAAGTGACCCAGTGGTTGGTCACCGATTCGTCTTTGATGTCAGGAAGCTGAGTGAAAGTCCATTGGTGTGAATCCAGAATAAACAGGCTTGATCACCCTACATATGTAACTACATGCTAATGTCAGGAAAATCTTGGTTGCTGATGTTGTTAATTTCTCCACAATTTCGGATCATATTCCCTCTGGAAAATTTCTGGTTGTAAAGATTTCGGTTTAGAAGCTTTTATTGGTGAATTTTCAGAGTAGAAGGTGCAGCTATACTCTGTTACATCCAGTCCCCTGACACAAGTACACTGCTACATGTAGCTACATGCTAACATCAGGGAAACATGTAATCTTGGTTGCTGATGCAGTTAATTTTGCGGCGATTTCAGATCACATTCCTTCTGGAACATTTAGAGTTGTAAAGATTTTGATTTAGTTATTGGTGATTTCTCAGAGTAGAAACTGCAGCTATACTCTGTTACACTCAGCCCCCAGACACAAGTACACTGCTACATGTAACTGCATGCTTGGAAACATGTAATCTTGGTTGCTAATGCTGTTAATTTCCCCCCACTTTAGGCTTATATCTTTTGTTGTACAGAAGTCCAAGAAATGCTGACCTGTCAGAGCAGACTGGGCTTTTTCAGATGGGGGGGCTATAAGAGACTTAAATGGAGCATTTCAAACAGAATGTAAATATAGCAGTATCAGAAAAATAAAGTGAAACTCAAAAATCTAAATGTTATGTATATTTAGCAGTGAGAGCACCCCCTACTTTAGTTCTGTCCCATGTGGGGGTGTATTTTGGACATAGGACAAAGCATTGCTCTTATTTTTAACAGTTTGGTCATTTATAATCACCACATTTGGACACGAGGGAGATGCTATTTACAGAGTCACCTTTTAGTTCTTGAGATATCTGATGTGTAAATTCACCAAAGGCATTGCTTTCAAGAAGAACTGAAACTCTTAGAGGTTGTTTTAGACAAACATACAAAACTAAATACATTCTTCTTTACTCCAAATAGTTCTCTTTTTACTCTGCATAGTTGTTAGCGAGCACTAGCTAAACAGTTATTGTTGTAGGTTTACTGGAAAAGTGCATAAATTCTTCCTCTTCTGGTGTTTTTGTCAGTTACAAAACGGCTTCAGATGCACTGCCACCTCCTTCTCAACTGGAGGAGGGCTGACCCTGATTTACATGTAACTGAGAAAACAAAGACGGATTGTAATCCCATTTGTGATCTGACCAACACATCAGAAATGTGTACATGTGATTTGTATTTGTTTGCAGACTTTAAATGAAAGTGTCTTAAATCTTTTTATCGGGATACAAGACATATAATATGACAAAGTAAATAAGGTCAGATATACAGCTACCTCTAGCTAGACAACCTTCTTCCTATAATATGGGATGAACACCACGGTTCTCTATAAATTTTAAGCCAAAATGTGCATGTATTCAGCACCTGATTTACTAAGGCAGTAGCTCATTAAACAGTCAGCTCTGGGACTGACCTCCAGAGGCCCTCTGTCTCATCAAGAAAAGAAATGATAAGGTAGTGACCTTGGTTATGAAACTTCAACACTTCAACTCCACCTGAGCAAAACTATGACTCATAAATTACAATATTACAGTCTTTAAGTTCAATTAAATTCCTAAGACAAAAGGAGTCAAATTAACTTTATGGAAAATTATAGAGAGACATAATACAATGCACAAAATATACACAAGCCTCATGAACCACTGATGTGAGGGACAGAGAGCAGGGGTGTGTTCAGGGAGAAGCCTGGGCTGGAAATCTGGTTGGCCACCCCAACCGCACCAAATTACCATGCTAATTTTTAATGGTATCACTATGGGAAGCACCCAGTGTGCAAGGTAAATTGAAAAGAACTGGGCACCATCTTGACACTCGTGGCTGTAAGAGCCATTAGTGCTGCACCATGGAAGATGGTGCAGCAACACCAGCTTTCTGTTGTCAGTCAGCCATGCAGTACTATGAAAAACTCAATAGCTCAAGGCTAAGACACTGTTTATATTACCAAATGTATTTTTAAAAATATGCACAACAGCTGTGGTATTGTTGCAGTTTATATTTTCTTCCACAAAATATAAAATTCAAATACATACAATTCTTTTATTTATTTGTGTGAAATTTGTTCATATTTAGCATATAAAATAGCTTAAAGTATGTCTTGCCTGACCTTGACCTTTAACCTTTGAACAAAAAAAAAAATGTTTAATCAGTTCATTCTTGAGTCAAAGTGGATGTTTGTACCAAATTTGAGAAAAGAAATCTTAGGCCTTCTTGAGATATAGCGTTTACAAGAATGAGACGGATGCAAGGTCCCAGTGACCTTGACTTTTGACTTTCAAAATCTAGTCAGTTCATCATTAAGTCCAAATGGATGTTCGTGTCAATTTGAAGAAATTCCTCAAGGTGTTCTTGAGATATCGTGTTAAGAAAAATGCAACAGACTGGGTCACAGTGACCTTGACCTTTGACCACTAGATTGTAATCAGTCAACTGTGAAGTCCAAGAAAATTTCTTTTGTTTTGCCAAATTTGAAGAAATTGCCTCACGGAGTTCTTGAGATAGCGCATTCAAGAGCAGAATTAAGGTCACATTCACCTTGACCTTTGACCATCAGAATCTAATCAGTTCATTGCTAAGTCCAAGTGGACGTTTGTGCCAAATTTGAAGAAATTCCCTTGAGACATCATGTTCACAAGAATGGGACAGACAACCCAAAAACATAATGCCTCCAGCCACAACTATTGCTGTCTCAGAGGCAATATAATAGGAAACCAGAGCCTTTCCTCATTGTTCTCTTCTAAAAAATGATGATTGGGAGTAGGGCTGGATGATAAATCGATTTCATCGATTAATTCGAATTTGTAGTTTAGGCCAATTTGTTTTAATGAAAATCGAGTTTCTATTTAAAATCTGCCACCGCCACTCCACCCTGGGCTCTCGTAGTTCAGAGTGGGCTCACCCATCCCCCCCACGCGCTTGATACACAAACAACATGGCAGCAAGCGCTGAAGAACTTGTTCTCAAGAAAGGGAACGAGTTCTTCAGCGCTTTTGTGTGCTCACCTGTGTCTGTGAGTGTGTGTGTGTGTGTGTGTGTGTGTGTGTGTGTGCGCGCATCAGGGCCGAACTCCGCCATGTGCGACACAGAGAGCAGAGGAGCATTTTAGACACACACCGTGTAGGGACATAAATGACATGCCGTTGTGTAAATAAGATAAATAAGTGTTAACAATGCCAAGCTGGCAGACCCCCGAACCGTAGTAAAGGGACCTCCGAAGACCATTAGCTCCTTTAGCTTGTGTTAGCTCGTTGTGGCAACAACACATAAACAACGGGACTTTGTCTGCGTTAAAGAACGGTACTTTATTTTCAGCACTGCAGGGATGATGCACAGCCTCTCTCATCAGTGTCTGACGTTTACATAGAGGGAAATAACTCAAAAACAGCATGCAGAACTGCGTAGGCTTCTTCACGTGGCTGCTCGATGTAAACAACAGAGCACATGCCTCACTTTCTTCCTGGGGCGCATCCGTCTGACGTCACACACCACACCCAGCGCACTAACGTCTCATACCTCCAACATCAACTACACACATACACAACTCCACACACACAAGCCATACACATTAGGCTCAGCCTGTAACATAAGGCTATTTAGTTTGTTTAATAAAAGGACAAGGTATAGACCTGTTCTATAGGAAAGGTAACCTTAAATGACTTCTGTTGTGATCCAGTATAATGGTAGGGGAAACACTGCCGCATGATAAGAAAGGGGTCCGGTGGAAAGCGATCACAGATGCAGTCGCCATGTATATTGCAAGAGATATGGTGCCCATATATAGGCTACCGTGGAAAAGCTGGGGTTTATTCACATGCTGAAAGTTTTGGACCCCAGGTATGTGCTACCAGGCCGCAATTTTTTTTTTTTTTTTTTAAACTAGGAGGGGAAAAAATCGATTTAAATCGTGAATCGGATTTTTTGTGAAAAAAATCTGAGATTTTTTTTTTAAGCCATATTGCCCAGCCCTAATTGGGAGTGCTCAGTATTTTATCAATTACCACTCATTTGATCAATCATCAGTCATTTTCATCATTATTTTTTGGATTTTTTTGATCATTGGCAGTGAGAGTTCCAATGGTGCACTATGGCCACACAGCCATAAAGTGTGATGTTGAGACATCACAGCCCTCTCTCAAGGTCAGGGTCAAGGTCACCTCCTTTATCTGGCAAAGGGAAAGTAGACATGCAGCCGCACACAACCCCATCATGTGACACATATACCATCAGAGCCTCTACACGGATACAAATATATTCAAATGCATTCATTACATAATGCATAAAAAGGTATTAAATGTGCAATACAGAGGTGTTGGATAAGAAATTTCATTAAATGTGAAAGACAGAAACAGCTCTTTAGGCTAAGCATTAAACAGAAACTGTATATTCTGACACTGCTATCAGTGTGTACTTGTATTTATACCACATGCTATTTAATATCCATATTTTTACAAGAAAGCCTTGGGTTTTCTGCAGTGTTTTACGATAACATCATAGTAATAAAGTAGATACACAGAGAGATTTCAGGCAGGATAAATGTTAACTGGATCTGAAATACATCATGTTAGCATCAAGTCTAATGGTTAGAGGATATTTTAAACTGTAAAACATACACTTAGATTAGCATTTAAGAAGTGGAAGAAAAGTACTGATACAATTCTTCCAAAACACAAGGTGATCTAACAATGAAATATGAGGAAAAGACAGTGAGAAAGCAAATCTTAAACTCAGCTTGCAAATATAACCTCGATGATAGAGATGATTGAACACCTTCACATGTATCTGAGTCAATAAAAACACATTTTCTGTGCAATAATGACCTGCAGGGTAGAATAATAACAACTACTACACAAAGCAAAAGCAGGAATAGTCCTAACCTTAATGTGATCTGTATGTGTTATTTGGAAAAGGATAAACAAGTTAGAGCAGTTGTGAATATACACAGAGCATATTGCAGTTAGAATGTGGGATGTGCCTGAAAGCACTGTTTAGCTGAGTATGAGAATTATGACTGTACCTGGCTGTCAGAAGCAAAGGCCCGAAGTATTGTGAAGTTGTTATACAGCCACAAAACCTTGTAAATATAAGGAGGAGGAGGACTTTAGGGTGGACAGGGCAACAAAGTGGGACTCTGACACGGGGGACCACTGGCTATTTCATGCTTTTTTAAATCAACACTTTAATTTCCTTGAACTATGGTCATAACATTCCTGAGCTGTCCTTTTAACCATGAAAACTAGGCTGTATAGGTAGTAGAAAGAAGATGCAAATACTTTTGAAATCGGTGCTACATGACAAGAAAACACAGAGAAAAGGGGGTTTGACATAGAGTGCCACAGGAATTAAAGTAGGAGAGTTGTTGGTTAGCTGCCTGAAATAAGGTTTGTGGTTAACATAAACTTAAGAGACTTCCATGTTTTCTTCTATGACATTAAATATTCTGTAAATACCCCACTCATGAATTTTAAAGCTTTTTAGTATCTTAGAAAAGGCGCTTGCTAAAAAAGGGCCAAATGAAACTATTAAACATCATCACACCGATCATGCTGTGGTAGGGATTTTAAGTCATGCGACCAGTGTTGTTTATAGCCTAACGCCAGCATTTTACTGCTGGTGATTGCATTTAGGCTTCAAAAATCATGGGAGTGGAGTTCATTTGTGAAGATTATTGTGCTGAACAAAAGGTCCAAGTATCACAAACCTATATTTGCCACAAATCCAAAATCCAATAGAAAAATCCAAGGCTTTTTGACGAGGGAACTAGATCAACGCCAACTTCCGCTTTGGCTTGCAGAAAACGTCATCCCTAGAAGCGCTCTATTTGCTTTTGCTCAAGAAGGAGAAACCTACAGCTATTAGAATATGCACCGCACTGGACCAATAAACACTCCCATTGGTGGGTGAAGTAATGTGAGAATGACTGTCCTGATCCACCTCTATACTCTTTTTGTCCATGGTGGCGAGCATATGAAAATGTGCAAGTACAATCAGTAGTTTGAACAACAGCTTTAAAGCTAGCAAAAATCCACTTCCAACGGATTTGAGCTAAAAAGTGAACAGGGAAATCTGGGTACAGTGACGATGGAGGGAAGTTTAGAACAGTTCATTTACACATACCACCCATACCACTATAGATATGGAGCTGATTTGGCAAGTAACCCATAAACCAAGGGCATTTAACCCAAACTTTAATCATAGCATGAGCAGATCAGGAAAGAGTCATGAAATGAATCATTTTCTAAGTGATTTAAAACAGTTTGGGAAGGCAATGATGAATGTCATGCTTTTGTCAGAACCAGAATTTGAATCAGAATTGGATAAGAAATAGGGCTGGCTATCATTTAAGAAGTTGCCATGTCTAGCCATGCTTTTGAACGTTTTGTCAACTCCATGCTGGACCTACCCACACTACAAAATGTATGGGTTGTAGCTGCTCTGGTAATGAATGGAAGAGTGCTTGTGGTAATTGGTTGTAAGCAAAAAAAACATACCAAGTCTTTTTTTTTTTATTCTAGATTCTGGTACAAAATTTGACTTAAGTAGTTTTACAACTACTTGGTTCTGGGTTATTTTGGATGATACTTTAAGGATATTGAGTATATACCCAGCCCTAATCAGAAATATTTAATATGTTTGATTTTAAAAGCAACATGCACTGCCTTTTAGTTTGGAGGCCTTGTTGGAGAGGATCATGTCATGGTTAAGGAAACCAGCTATGGCTGTTGAAGGAAATAGGATGCAAATAGTCTCTGGTATCAAAATTAGACTCTTTGCACCTCTGTACATCCACCCAAACTCCTCCCTGGGAAGTTGGGTAGATTAATTACCATGTCTTGGATGATTTAGAATCCTGATAGATGGAACAATACTGTCTTTTTCAGTGATACAATTTCTTTTGAGTCATTCTTGTTTAAAGGAGACTCAGGTTTATTACAACCTGGGTTTTATTTTGATAGCTCTTGGCATTAGTCCTCTCAGTTACGATAACACTGTACTCACCAAGGTAATTTCTGAGATCTTGGAAAACTGCAAGATCATTTAAAAAAAAGGTCAGTTGGGTCATGAAACAGATTAGCCAATCAGATTTTGGAGAAAAAGAAAGTTGAGGAGTAAAACTGTCATTTAAACTATCCATTGCAAACATCAATCACAGTTGAAACCCACTGTGACCTATACTTAATGTAGTCACGCACACTAATGATTTTGCTGTATAATATGAAGTGATAGTTAATCTGCAGGCTTGATTATAACCTGTTTGTCTGACTGCTCGCATCTCTTGCTCTGATGGACCTATTTTTAGTGCTGTCATCACATTCAAAGATCCCAGCAATTACTTTGATGAATACACTGTTGTCATAACTGATAGACATCATGGGAAAAAGCGTGAAAGTAGGACCACAATTGGAATAAACCACAATTATCCTCTAAGAACAGTCATCATGTCTACCTTCAGCAAGGCATTAAAGGTAGCAATTTTCTTGATTCCTGCTCCTAGAAACAATAGCCAGAGCTACAGTAATACAACTCTTGAAATTAACCGTACTTTTCCTTTAATTGTCAATCAGCTGCTACAAAACAAATGACTAATCATGACTTCTTTATTATGTACATCTGGTTGGTGCTACAGAACACCGTACTCCAGAATAATCAGAAACAGGAACAGTTTGACTCTGATGAACAGTTAACATCAGTCATATAGTGTAAATAACCCTGTAACACTAAACATCCACAGTGCCATCCTGTACCAGTAAATTATATATTTCTATACACATTGTTTGAAGTAACCTTAAGTCCATATTTATTCCAGCATCCTTTGCACTCTGCATCATACATTTCAACCCCTGGGCATATTTTGAATGTGCAGAGATCAACCATTTTACTTTTTCCCCTCAACTCTCAAGTTGTTGTTATTGACTTTTTGCGTAAAATGAAACAAACTTAATGGCCTACATAAAACAATAAGCTACATTTAGCCTACGGTAACCACACTGAGCTGATGGATGCCACCGAAATGAAGACAGCCAAATTCCATATTGCAGCATTTATGAAATACAATTTTAATTTTTGGTAACACTTTATATTAAGGAACTGTAATACGCGCTAATTAATGCTTAATAAGCACAGATTAAGTTAATGAGCACTTATAAGATGGTATAAGATGCTTATTAACATTAATAAGACTAGACTAATTGTTTATTACAACATTACTGAGTAATTATTGCTTATAGGAGCATTATAAGCACTTACTAGAAATTTTGGTAACAGTTTATAAACCTAAACTAAATATTAATAAGATGTCTATTTACATTAATTATAATTTATAAGGGTTAATTATAGAACAATAACCACATTTATTACTGGTTTATAAGACACTATAAGACCCTATCAGATTAAATTAATAACGCACTTATTAACAGCTGATAATGCATCTTTGCAGCTACTGGATCTAAAGTGGGAACAGTGTCGTATAAAGGTTAATAAATTAATATGCACTTATTAACAGCTGATAATGCATCTTTGCAGCTACTGGATCTAAAGTGGGAACAGTGTCTTGTTCATTCATAAACTCTTTATTATGCACTCACTGAAGTTAATAATTCTATTAACTATTGCAACATCCAGATATAAATCATTATTTCAACATTAAAGAATTCTAATGCGTTCTTTTCACTCTAGTATGTTATTATTTTCTTTAGCAAAGGATCATGGGAATTTTGTTTCCTCAAAATGGCATACTAAGACTAACATGAGTTATTTGAGCTTAAAAATTTGAGCAGATTGATTCAGAGTTAGCTGCTTAATTCACTCGTGATGAGAATTCAGCCTACCAATGGTGGTGAAAACACAACATAAGGACATATTTCCTTTTCATATTGATTTTTAATGCAATCACTATTGTCAAAAACAGGAATAAAGGATTGGAAACCCTAATAGCTGAGTTCTAAAAAAATGACAGATCTGAGTTCATTTGGCTTTTTCAAAAGTTTTGTTGTTGTTTGAAGAAAAAAACTTTCACTGTCACAATTGCTAAACATACACTGTAGCTTAATAATTCCTCTCTGGGGAGTTTATTTTGTTTACCTGCATGGCTACATGGTCGTCTTCTGCAGTCCATTGGACACCATCTGCAATGTCAGCCCATCCCTCTGAAAGAGAAGGCTCAGAATTAAACCCATAAACACATTTAATCCAACTTCCCTTCTTTTTAATCCACAGCCTAGTACTGAATTACTCTCACAATGGTTTCACAAGAGTGATAATAAAACACTTACACACTGAGCCTGATACAAACTTCAATTGCCAAAATGTATGAAATGCTCCTTTAACCTTAATGACGGAGAGGAATGAAGTCAGGCTATGGCGTTAGCAAATCAGCAGGAGTTAGCATGAACCTGACGCAGCCTTTATCCGTTAGCCTGCTCAACATAACACACAGCTCATCGATGCTCCTAACACATTCACTCTGCTCATCCTGCTTCACACAGTTAACTGTTAACTGTTAATTGGTGCTTATTAAGCATTAATTAAAGTTTGTTACATTACCTTAATATAAAGTTACCTAATTTTTTTTTTTTTAACTTAAAGAAATGCGTGAACTTAATAATAATAATAATAATAATAATAATATTCAAATTTAGACATCATTTAAATTGGAAAAAAAAGCAAATTATTTAAATGATTCAATTATACTTTTTAGCCAGGTGTCCCAACCGTCTCAGGGAGGCATAATTTCAGGGCAATTATCTCCTTCTACATGTACCAAAATTTTGCCTTTCGTGTTTGGGTTGGGCTCTGCTTACAACTTTATAAGTTGTAAGCACACACTTATTTGTTCAGGGATCAAATTATTTTTATTACTGTTCAAGTAGAAGATTATTTGAGTCAATACAAAAATGTCCCAACTGGCCCAGCTCTCCACTATATTTCAACCCTCTGGACACAATCCACAGGAGTGTTTACTAAATTAGCACCCCTACCAGTGGACGAGAGCTAGCATATTCCTGGTAAAGGTAGCAGCAGCAAAATATATCGTTAACGTCATGAAATGGTCATAGATGCACCAAAACTATGCGGTTAGGTTTAGAAAAAAATCATGGTTAGGCTTAAAATAAAAACTTTTGTTAGTGACGTAACCTATGTGATTGATCTCACTTTACACATGTCACATACATCACATGACATACTATGTTATGTTGTTTAAATAACTCAGTGTTGACTGTATGTCTCCTGTATTAAAGTCCTATGACTGTTTGACCCATTCAAATCCCCTCCCTCTCAACCGCTCTCAACAAAGCGGACTCTGTTTATGATACATTGTCTGATTTTGTCCTTTGCTCCCATCATAATTACAACAGCCAATAGAGGCCACCATCTAACAATAATCATAAATATGGGTTGTAAGTGCTGCTTGTACATACAACCTATGTGGTTGTATTTTGGAGAAAAATAATCTCTTTTTAGCCAATATGGCTATTTTGGGTGGGTCTTCCACAATTATTCCAAATATGACAAATATTCTGAATTTGATACAGTTCATGTAAACAGCATGTGTCATGGAACTACTCCAAATTAGGCCGTTTTCCAAATTTCTCATTTTGTGATGAAGACATGCAGGATAAGCAGATATTATTCGGGTTTTAATAGTGTTCTTTAAACATGTGTACAGCACATTAGTATGCATCTTAATGGAGGTTTTAACACAGTTTGCAACACATGGTCTCTTGCCTGTTTACAGTCAGCTCTGTGCGTTGTCATAGATACTTTGTACACAAACCAACTAGCCAATAGTTTAGTAGGAACAGTCTTTGTTTGGATAAGGGAAAAACATAAGTATGTTGTGCATGTTAACAAAATCATTCAGCACGTTTACATGCACAGTTAAGTCAAGCTACAGTTATAGCTCGACTACGCCACATTTAATTGGAATACTGTCCTTGTTCCAGTATACGAGCATAGTAGGGGAATCAATTTATTGACCGAAGTATGTCTGACTCCACTACAATAGGTGGCGATACCCTTTCAGCCTGTTAGCAATGGACCTTTTTCCAGTACAGGTTCGGTACGGTTAGCTAGCAGCAAAGTGGTACTATGGTTGTCAACTTTACAGTTATGTACATTTTTTTCTGTCCAGAAATGAACGGCTTTGCATGTAGATTTCACCATGTTGTTACCGGCTTTTTCTCCTGTTGCGCATTTAATGCTATTTGACTTCCAGGTCAGAACCTGGGGCGGACACCGTGGAGCATGCGCTGAGCGCCTCAGCCAGTTTGGATCAGATTGACAGTAGGAGTCGATGTGATGCAGGAGTAATTCACCTCACAACTGCATTATCTGGGTGTGTTAGTCCAACTTTTAGAAATTCTGTTTAGTACAATTTCAGTTGGACTAACATGTTTACATTTATCTTATAAGTAAGTATAAGGCACTGATTAAGAGTAAGAAAAAACAGTCAAATTCTCTGTACTTGAACACCCTTACTTGGCCAATAAAGCTGATTCTGATCTTAATTATTTCTGTAAGCCCTCAAAGAAAGAGCATCATCCTCCCTAGACAAGACAAGACAAACAGCTATTGAGTTTTTACTTGGAATGTACCTTTAGTTTATGCAGAAGTCTACGTCTTAAAGGCTACTGTTTACATGTGGAAGAGGTCTTGTCAGAGCACAATCTGAGATGTCAGAGTTGTAGCCTGCTGCTATCATCCAATATATTTTGTATTATGCTAATGTTCAGATCTAATTGTTCACTCAGGGGTTAGTGGATGTGACTTTGACTCCAAGCTGACCTTTCAGTTAGGCAATAAGCCATTTTGCTCCACCGTATTAATATAGGAGATTTATATTCTCATAATGGAGGGCCTCCACAGCCGTATTACTCACAGTGATTAGTGACTAATGAATGACTGCCAACCTGTGTTGTGGTAATGCATTCCTCTGACTGATTGTGGTCAGCGCTGTTTGGGAAGGCAGCCAAAGGAAAAAGTTTATTAGTAAAGCCACATTAATTAACAAGTTACAGGAAATTAATCTAGGGAAGGGACTCCATTACTCTCCTTAGCATGATCTCATTTTTATCATATCAAACCCTGATGACAACAAAAAGTAATATTGCACCAGGCTTGTTGCTGGATGTTTCACAATTACATATGAGGGATTTTCAGATCCCCAAACAGATATTGCTCTAAAATGTCATTGGTGAGCTATGGTTGGCTTGTACAGTAGGTAAGTGAGGTAGCGAGGTTGAGCTAAGGGAAGGAGGGAGTGGCTATAACTGGTTGGCTCTCTCCCCTCGGACCAGCCCACGTTATTACCTTTCTTTCCTGGGTGGATATGGTGAACGCGGGAGCTCTCAGGATGAAGAAAGTCTCCAATTTTGAAGAATAATTGCATGTCCAGCTCAGTTTGAAGGCACTCGCAGATGTTGGAAACTTGTTGATAGGCAGAGCGCAGGTCAATGGAAGTTGAGGATTATCGGGGAAGTCGCCTAAGGCCATCACTTAACTAGGAGTGATTCAGCAGTCGATCTTGCTGTTACCCTAAACAGAGTGAAGGAGAAGTGCAGGCTTGCAGGGGGTTTATGTGTAGCTTTCAGCAGCCAGATAGATTTGTGCTACCTCCACTTTAATAAAAATGTTCTTTCCTGCAGAGAAAAAACATTAAGCGTCTCTCGTCCACAGATGCTTCTCTCTCGTCTATGACACTGTGTCCCCCGACCTCCCGCATGTATGAATCTGTCACTGATGGTTCCGACTTTATAAACCTGCACAGCTTTATGTAAATGATACAACGATTTTGGAACACTTCCAGCGCTGGAATGATAAGTTCCTCTGTCAACGAGAAGGCTCACTGTATTAAGCCCACAATATAAGAGACAATTTATTCTGTCACTCTGTTCAAAATTGCTCCAATCATGACTGTTAACACTTAAAAGAGCAATAAGGAAGATTTTTATTGCTCTATAACACAAAATGACTGCAATATATCTGCAGGAGTTTGATAGGATTTTAGATTAATTCCAATGACTCGGTGATTACTGGGCTGGATACTGAAATTTCTGGCTTGCACAGATCATGTTCTGATCTATAATTCCTTTTGAAAAGAATGCCTATGATTTTTTCCTTCTTATTTGTGATAGAATACATGCTCAGTATACATTAATGTTTGATTTATTTTAACCCTTTAAACTCTGTAATAGAAATGGTCTGCCAGGTCCTACACTGGTATTTTTGCTTATTGTGATGTGATTTGAGTATCTTCAAATGCTTTACATCCCTAAAATCTGCACAACATAAGCTAAAAGGTTATGTAAGTCAATAAACCATAATAATTGATAAAAAAAAACTATTGAAATTATGTCACAGAAAAGAATGACAAAAATCAGACATATTTTAATCAGATTTTACAAAATAAAACTATAATATTAATCTGATCTATTATTTCTGAATGTATGAACAGAAACAAAATATATCTTAACACTTCTTAAGTTATTTGACCTATGTACATTATTCAGTTTTTGAAATATGATCATTTTTAATGAGTAGAGTGCTAAGGCATTGTCAGTTTCATCATTCAGCCCTCTGGTGCCACCACGTGTGTTTGCACCAAATGTAGTGCAGAGATGTCATTATAAGCCTACAATGTGATGATATGGAGGCTAGAAACATTAAAGAGGCAACAGATAGGACTTTTTCCTAAATATATCATTATGAAAATAATGTGGGTTGCACAGGGTACTGTCCACAGTAAAATCAGACTATCAGTGTTTACATAGGTTACTTAGTGGCTGTGCAATCTTTGTAATAAGCTTCTGCCATCGGGGGCGAAATTTCACGGAAAAAATATGCTTTACAGCAGGAAACGCGTCATGTATTGCGAAACTGGTCAGTCAGCCAATCAGGGACTGGAGCTGGTCCTTATGAGGAGTTGGGCATGATATAGTTGAGTCACGAGCACAATGGCAGATGGACAAAGTTTGGAAACAAGTGAAAAACGGCCTAGCGAAAGATAACAAGCTCCTCTGTCTGAGGAGGCAAAGAAGAGCAAAAAGGAGAGTGATAAAAGAAGAGGAAAAACAAGAGTAAACCTCAGTCAGGTGTTCAAGAGATGGAGGGAGCTCCGTGACCAAAGAGGCTTCAAAACCGATGTCCAGCTAGCTTTCTTTCTAATGGATCAGTAAGTAACACGGCTAAATGTTAGCTAGCTGAGAGAGGACTGTACTGTACTGGCTGCTAGTTCATTCCTAGCTGGCCAGCATCGCAAATCGCCGCGACCAGGGACCGGGTAGCGAGTGTTGGTCAGCTGACATCCTCGTTGCCATTCTACGGCAGCCCTCGGACAGTAATAGCAAACTGAATGAATGTTGTAGCTATTATGGTTTTTATTTTAGATAGAGATATATAAGATTATGCAAACAACAATCTTCCACAGCCATAACAGGTAAATTCCCTGGGAAATTCTGGCGTAATTATAGCGAAATACTACATTTGCATGGCAGGTAAGGTAAGGTAATAAAAGGTAATGACATGATGACAGGGAAGACAGAAGCCTTAGCTTTCTGCTATTATGGTTTTTATTTCAGATTGATCTATAAGGGATTATACAAACAAATATCTTGCATGACCATTACAGGAAAACTCCCAGATTAATTCCACTGCAATTATGTCGAACTACTATGTTTGCACTTAACATAAGGTAAGGTAACATTAAGTTATGACATGATGGCATGGAAGCCTGAGCTTTTGCAGCAAAATGAATGGATATTCTGGCTATTATGGTTCAGATCAATATACCCAGTATTATGCAAACAGCAATCTCCTGCAGCCATTACAAGGAAAGGCTAGCGTAATTACGGTTAAATACCCCATTTGCACAGCATAGCATGTAAGGTAAGGTCATGACATGATAATGGGGTAGACGAAGGCTTTAGCTTTTTGCTGCTAAAAGAATGAATGCTTTAGCTATCATGGTTCTTATTTTTTCTATCTGTTTAGACAGAATCATGCAACAACAGCTGCAGGAGGTTCGTTTTTAAAGAGTTTAACATGAATGGTAAATGGACTTGCACTTGTTTAATCCCTTTCTAGTCTCCTGGGCGCTCAAAGCACTTTTAGACACATGCCACATTCACCCATTCACACACATTCATAGGGGGCTACTACACAAGGTGCCACCTCCTGAGCCACAGCCGCAGCCATGTCAATGTTCCTGTCAGTTCTTGGCTATTGGAATAGTTCTTTGTTCTTTAAACTATTGGTACCCAACCTTCTTGGTTTCCTTGATATCAGATGTCTACTTGTGACCCAACATCACAGGTTCTGGCCTCAGTCATAAGCAATCATAAGCACTTTAACGTCTCATTCTTAACATTTATTATTCTGCCTGAACCTGACTGGGCCTGCCCCCCAGGGTTCAGGCTGGGCCAGGCTGTATATAAATTACGAACACATAAGTTTAACTTTCACTGCGCATGAAAGTTGGTTATTTGGTTATTTAGAGCACCCAGGGCGTCTGCCACTGGTGCTCTAAATAACCAAATGGTATATCCCAATAGCACTTCAAGTGCAAGTTTGGAGTGACTTTTTACAAATGCATCCCATGTTAAATATCTGATAATGCACTGAAGAACTTTAGCCTTTATTTTTGTTTGTTTGTTTGTTTGTTGGATTGATTGTTTGTTTGTGTAACCCTTTCACCACCGGCTCATTAAGTATTTAATTACTTCATGTTTTGCTAAATAATGTATTAAACCCCTTTAAACTCAAATCTGTTATCATATGATGAAAGAGACATCGCCATGTAAATAAACTGTCTAGGGTAAGCTATGACTCTTATTATTATTAATTATTAATTAGAGGCTGACGGGAATACTCATAGGTTTCTTTCTTAATAAAATGCAAATGAAATGTATGAATTACCTTATTAATGTAAACATCATGAAATGACACGAACACAGTATATTGCCTTTTTGTTAGCGATATATTAACACATTTCAAACGCACAAAATCACAGAAACCCTTTAATGAAAATAGAATAATAATAAAAGAAAATAACCCAAGTGGTCTTTAGTCTGTTCAACCTTTCTGAGTGCACTCTTTGTTTGGATAGGGTTTTTTTTTTTTACAGCAAACTTGCATTTGGTTTTGTTGGCGCGCTTTAAAATTGGAGCTCATGAAGAAACAGGGCAACAGTACCTCCATATGGCCAATGGGAATAACTCCTACAGCGAGGAAAATCCCTCGTGTGTCTCTCTGACTGTTGCGGCACAGCAGCGATGAGCAACGCAGTCCTCGCCTTCACCCAGCAGCAAGAGAAGTCCATCCACGACACCTGACACACACCCGCGATGTCCACTGTAGCTCCGCAGGTCCTGCGATCTCCTCCCACATACATACAGGGGAAAATGCGAGGTAGAGACTCTTCCGGAATGGCCGTGGCTAAGCTAACTTGGCTAACTCAATTTGCAGCGAAGAAACCACACTCGGTCTTGCGGCAAACAGTCTGACTCACTCACTTAAGCGCGAGGTATCTGGCAACTGTTCTCAGTCCAATCTTAGGGAATAAAAGCGATAAACATAACATAGTCTGTATCCAGTCTCACATGGCTCTAAATCTCTGCGCCACGCCATTGACCTCTCTGCTCGTCAGCAGCGCGCTTCCTTCTTCTTCCTTTTTTCCGCAGGTGAACCGGAAATACCACTTTCTCTGGGTTCATTACTCCTCAAACATAACCAAAATTACTTTTTAGCCTTTTAAAACACCGAACAAACAATGAAATATCTTTTAAGGCACATATTTTTAACGATAACGTATTCATGCATTTTAACTTATTTAATTCTAATTCACCTCCATGTAATATGAACTTAATTATGACAACTGAATATTAATCAGGCATCCTATTAATAACTCAAAATAGTTACACCTTTTTAAGGAGAGAAAGAAAGGAAAATATAACTTATATCTATCAGGTTATTACATTTGTTTTAATAGTGGAAATTCTTAATCCTGTTTAGGCCTAAAACTGCTGCCGAGGTTTAGGCTCGGGGTGGGCTTGGCCACCCAGCTGGCCACCAATGTTGTTAGATGTTGATATTAGATTGAATTTAGGTTGTGACATCAGGTGACCAAAATTCTATGTCGGGACGTCTAATGCCAGCATTATTTTACCGTAGAATACTGTTGACAAATAACATTGATATTTATTTGGTTTTAAGATGTGTTGTTTAAGACCAAAACTACATCTTGATGTAGACGGTAAGGTATGGAGAACAAAACCCAACATCTGTAAACATCATAATGTTAACATCCACACAACAGAGAAATTGTAACATCATTAGACATTTAAAATCTTGTCAACCAGAATTTTAATTCCAACCAAAATTTTACTTCTGTCTGACTTAAGAGTCCAAGGTCTTTCTGGTGTCAAATTAATGTCTGGTGCAAGCTTGGCAGAAATCATGCAGACTCATGTACGTGGGGTTGGGCCTGATTTTTTGGGCCCGGTCAAAGCACTATCTCAGACTGTTTCATTTAAAGGATTTTTAGAAACGTGGGGTAAAGGTATCTTTAGGAAGAACAAAAAGCATCAACTTTTAAATATGTTTTTTCTTTCATATCCCTTTGATCATCACTGTGATTCTCAACTAATCAATATATTTATATGATATAATCAAAGCCAAAAAACAGGAGAGAGACAAAGACAAGAAAAAAAAGAAAACACACATTTTCTTTAATCTGTTTCCAATAGAAAATAAAGATCAGAAGAAAAGAGTGCCTGTGAAACAAGAAAGAAGACGGCAGACTGCAGCTCTAGAATGAAGAAAAATGAAACGGAAAACAACAAATTGATTTACATTAAATAAAAATGGAAATATCCTCATAAGCCTTTAAGGAGTCAAGTTACAGGAGGTTCACATCCTACAGAGTGAATTTACTAAATAAAAGGAAGAATTGCGGTTGACATCCAAAGTCATACAGTCATACCACAGCATGGCTTTTCTGGGGTTTGTTCCATATTTTAATTGCCATCATTCTGTATTTCTGTCTTTAACAGTCACAATGAACATTAAACAATTTTACTGTCGGGGCTTCCCACAGTTTATAGCGACACCTCACCTGAATGAAGACTGCCCCCTGCTAATGTCAGGACAAAGTTTTATGCAAATGTTATGCATTTTTATTAGATGGAGAAAAAGCTCTCCACCACACAGCAAAGTCTATATAAATTCAATAAGGAAAATGTTTGGGCAGTCAAAGAGTAACTGATCGTAGGGTGAAAGGCACTGAAATCTGATTCTGCTCAGCTGGTGACAATGATTGATTGATTTTTCACATGCATTACTTTGCAGTTAATAGTTAAGCAAATTGGCAATGGTGGCAAAAAAAACTTTACAAGATGGGACAGCACATCAATCAGTCAGTTACAGTTAGGTGGGTATATGTAAGAAAAAGTCATCACACTAGCAGAACCAGTGGTGGTGGTTAAACTCCAGGCTGAAGGTACCAGCTGGGCACCGTTTACCCAACAGTCTCCATCAAGCCCCAAAAAGCATTTTCCCCATGGACCATCATTATAAAAGAGACATGCAAAACTTTTAACAGACAAAGTCAGTAATCAGAGTTTAAATTATGATTTTTTAAACCATGCAGGACCTAGAAAAGCAATTTTCTATTCGCATGACATTATCTCAATGTAATGTCTATGGGCCACACAATGCAGAAGAAAGAAAATAAAGTTTTTGGCTTTACTGCTCCATGAGCAATTTTACTTTAAATAAACCAGCACCATCTTGATCTGATATCTGGTTCTTAACACGGTGGTCAAAGTCCGGAACTTTCTTGACCTATTCATCCCAAGCCCCCAGGAACAGCGCCGGCCTTCAAAGCCAATACAGCAGGGCCGGCTTAAGGCATAGGCGATATAGGCGGTGGGAAAAGGGCGCCACATTGTCTGGTGGGCGCTGGGAAAAAATTAAAATAAAATTTAAAAACATAATAATAAAAATTCGCCAGTGGGCGCCCATCCTATTTTTTTCTGGAGGTAACAAATGAACAAATACAGAAAAAAAAGACAGAGGGGCGCTGGCGGCTTAGTGGTAGAGTAGGCGCCCCATGTACAAGGCTGTTGCCGCAGCGGCCCAGGTTCGACTCCAGCCTGTGGCCCTTTGCTGCATGTCTCTCCCTCTCTCTCAAGAAAGAAATACACTTTGCACCCCCGTTCCTCAAAATTTTTCATCTGCCCTGCCCCTGCACCTGTACTGTGCGCACTGAGAGTGGGGTCTGTGTCAAAATCTGGTCAAGATGGGCAGATATTTCATTTACATGAAAAGAAAGTCTGATATAGAATAAGTCGTCTGTCTTATGTTATCTTTAAAATGTTTCAGTGTTCAATGTTTCATTTGTTGCAGCTAGCTAGCTAAGTAGCAATAAAGCTAATGCTACATAATAATGCTACGATAGCTGTTGGACTCAGATAATGTTACAGATTGAAGGATATGAGACTGAATGGCAAGCCAGTAGCTAGCTATCTGGATAACTGCTCCTTCTTGTGCTGAAATTTTGCTGACAAATATCAGTGATAATGGCTAACACGAACTTATCCACAAAAACAGATTTCTGCACTGGCTTGCACCAGAGATGTGAGTGTGACTTGGCATCGTAGCACATTGTAGTAAACTCGATTGATATTGAAATATATCAATGAATTAGGTCTACACTGGATTACTGGGTTGCAAATTGGTTAATAGCCTATTAGCAATTAGGCTAAATAAAAATGCTGTTTTACTTCTATTAGTGAGTTCTGTGACATTTTATGATTTACACCGACCCCAGCAGCACTTTTTGTCTTGAAACCATTGTGGTCCCTGATGTTTGTGTCCCTAGTACCGGTGGGGTAATGTGGTTCGGGGGGGGGGCACCAAATCTCAATCTCACTTAGGGCACCAAAATGGCTAGGGCCAGCCCTGCCAATACATAATGGTTGAATGCAGAGTAAGAACTTGTGGGTCCAGCATGAGATGCCACAACCCGCTCTTACTCCAAAGTTGTCAAAGTCTGGTGCTTGGGCAGTGACTTGCGGCATCAGATATGCATCCTGTGGCAGTTATAGTTTAACAGTACCCGGTAGCGTAAGGGGGGAAAATCATGTTGACTAACATTGTGAAAAAGATGTTTGTAAATCAGTGGAAAACTTTTTTTGAGCATCAGAACCCCTGCATAGTGACTCATTCCTTTATCAGAATATGATCCATTCAGTCCAATAACATTTCGAAAGTCAAGCAGAGCATTAAACCGGACATTAGCAGCTTAGCAGTCTCTAGTGCATTTGCTCTATGAACCCCACAATGCTGATGATCCAGGTAATTTCCTACCATGGAATTGTCAATACATCCACCCCAAACTCCTCCCTCTGCAAACTCTTTGGCTCTATAGCAACATCACAGTATTCCATCCTTTGCTTCTGAGACACAGAAGCCCCTCCAAATGAGTTGGTTTGCATAATCTGGATAAACAGTTTTTTACAACAACCTGTGTCTTACCCTGTCTGACATCCTTTGACAATATACCCAGATCTCAGCCATGACTTCGGTGAACACAGTGTTATCAAAACTGAAAGAAATTATGTGCAAAGCCAAGAAAAAGAGCATTTGTTTTACACTTTAGTTTACCCTTGTAGTTACCCTTTAACTGTTTGTAGCAGACACAATAGATGCTTGTAAGAGTCCAACATCAAAATCCAATGCAATATGTGAAAAACAGCATGTGGGAGACAGAGCAGCATTTTAAGAAACCCTCGCTCAATGGCTCTCCAGTTCATTCCAAGGCATTATGCCACCACAGTCTTGTCAACTTATTGACAGCTAATTTAATAAAGTGAGACAATAAAGACCTGGCCAGACACTGCATCAGCCAGAGCCGTCCCTACCTAAATGCATGAATGGCGTCCTCACAAGGACAGAGGTGCTGCCTGTCAAAATGGCCAGAGCACTGTCAAAGTCTGCAAACTTTTTTCCCTTCTTGGAAAAGCACAGCCTAACAGCAGCCGTCACAGTCTGTCAGGGATGAGACACAGCTCCATTAGCACCTCGGGCTACCTCCAATGCTGAAACAAAAACACCAGCGTCTGGGAGCTTTGGCATCCAAGTGTTTTAGTCTCAGTCATGGACATTAAAAGTGATAGGACTGTGCCTTATAGATAAGTGATATTTGACAGACAGTGTTTTGATGATCAAACCAGAGAAATAAATCTCCCCTGTCTTCATGTTTTTAGGTGCCTTTAGTGGAAAGTCCCTCTCTTACTGTATATGTTTTTATTTGTCTGTATTCTCTAGTGATTTATGTTGTGGACGTTTGTATCAATTTGTGCCCCCTCAAAAATTTTGGCTGTACTACGCCCTTGTCAGTATCTGTTTGTTCTGATGTGTTGGTTCATAGATCCCATACATCATCTTAGTCGCCAGCAACCACAACAGTTTGTTTGTGTGTGTGTGTGTGTGTGTGTGTGTGTGTGTGCGCGCACATTCAGCAGATTGGTCTTTTAGTTACACAACATTTCTTGGAGGCAGAACTTTCTGGCTCTGGAGAAAGAAATAATCTCATTGGAGTTCAACCTCAATGGCTGGAACCACAACTTTTTTCAAAGCAACCGTCCAGCATGTCTTCCTGTTTTCTGTTCATCTCCATTTTGGTGCAGGGACCACTGTGGCATCAGCGGCTATATTCCCATAACTGCCGTAGCTCTTCTTCAAAATTGCTTGTTAGCAGGATGGAGTAGCGAGGAAAATCTTGTGCACAAAAATGTGCTGTAAACATAAAGCTTAGCTCAGACAATTCTCTCAGCAGCCCAGCTGCCTCCATCCTTATTTCAGGGCCAAGGGCTTGCACAATGTCAAACTCTGTCAGAAGTGAGACGAGGTCTTTAAAAGATGCAATGACAACCGACACAGTGGGGACATGACCAGTCTATCTTTTATCGAGGTTTCCTGAAAAAGCTGTACAGTTGTACATTGCAAACACTGAGAAAAAAAAATCCTCTACCATTTGTTCTGCTGGCAGGGAATGTACAAGACGTGGCTGGTGATTGAGGCAATGTACGTATGGTATTTCTCTGTCAAGTTTCTGTTCAAGATCCTCTGAACACCACCGTGCTTGCCAGGCACGACAGAGGCTCTGTCATAATCTTGACTCACTATCTTGGATGAGCTTCGACCTGCTTTTTCTAATTCACTGATTATGTGTTGTCAACATTTTGGCGTCAGCTGGACCCACACAGGCCAGTGGCCAATTACAATAAAATATATATGCTATATATATATATATATATATATATGTATATGCTATTCTTTTTCACTTGGTCTGAATTCACAAGCAATCATTCTTATTTTCAAATTTCTAATTAAATCTCCTGTTATTTTCACAGACACTTTTTTCCCCCTGAAACACTCGACTTTGGTGTTCTACTGTGATCTGTGCAGAGCTGTCTGTGTCAAGATCATCTGGTAGTTTAGCTCTTAGCCATGCCAGCATCCACAATAGCTAATTTTTTTCACAGCTCTTATGGATATGTTAAAAAAAAATCCTAAGTGCTATATCGTAGGCAACTGTACTGGCTTGAGTTTCTTGAAGACATTTCACCTCCATTCCAAGAGGCTTTTTAGTTCTAACTGACTGGTGGGGAGTTGCAGGCTTTTAACCCCAAGGGGTGTGAACCCTTATGTATCACCGAGCACAAAAAAAAAAAACACTTAGCAAGAGTGAATTACAGGTAAAGTCAATATAAACACGCCATTAGATGTGAATTCCTGCAAGGTGGTGCAATCAACGCAATGGATATAATGCGAAGGGTGTGAAATACACGACTTAAGCAGTGCAAAGCGAATACTGCGATTTTGCATCATATGCTCATTTGCAAGAGATGAAAATCTCAACTTCAGCAACCAATTTGCACCATAGCCAAATAGCATTGAGATCCTCCAGGGACACGCAGACGCAGAGGACGTACTGGTGGAAGGTCATTCATCAATTTAGCAACTGAACGCACATGACTCAAGTTATTTGCGCGTTTGAAGTGAGCCAATAAAAAATATTCTAGCATTTAAACTTGTGTGAGTAATGCAGCACGAAAATTTGTATTGTGTTTGGTGTGTTAGAGAGGTATTGAGGTCACATGTGAGCTCTGAGTTTCAGAGTTGAGAAGGTCACATTACAGTCATTGACCCACCTGGCCATCATGTGTTTCGTTAGGGTTAGGTGGGTACAGGTGTGAATAGGTGTTAAGCTGTCTGGGGAGGGATCTTCAGACTGCATTACAGGTGGGTGATAAGTGGTTTCATAGGCGGCCTCCTTTGTTTGACAATGGTCCGTCCATCTCCGACAGTGATGGTTTAAAGAAACTCAAGCAAGTCCAGTTGCCTACCATGTAGCATTTAGGATTACCATGACCTTAATGACTAAGAATCTTCACCAACGTAACAAAAAAAAAAAAAAAATGTATTTGTCACAACTGATGGAGGGATGACAAAACTGTCTTGCTAGACCCTAACAGACATTTCCTCCCCACAGCCACCCCATTAATGTGGCTAAAATTGGATGGCAAGTTTAGCACAGCTTCTCTTTGGACTTATGAGTGTAATTACACAATTCAATGAATCCTGAAATAGAGAGTAAGACATTTGGAGGTTCCCAGCAAACACTGAGACGAACGACTGTTGTTTGAACATCCAACCAAGATGTCCCGTTATGGTTTTAAAAAAAGTTCCAAAATAAAAGTTGTGCTGACATCTGTGATGTTACCTACCCTTCAGCTGCAAGTCCTCCAAGCAACATCAAAATACAATGTTAACATGACCAGATAATAAACTAAAATCAACCCACACAGGGCTCAAGCCCCAGTCCTCTGGGTGAAAGCTCTGTGCTTGAACCCCTCATCCACTAGGGCTGGGCGGTATACCGGTTTGTACCGAAAACCGGTATTTATTTTCATTATGATATGAATTTTTCATATACCGCCATACCGGTGAATAGCCCAAACAACGTCCGGAATGTGCGCAGCGGGAAAGTGTTTCAGCGGGGACCCATTTCACCGCTGCACACCACAGGCACCCTTGAGCGGGTGAGAGTGAGAGCATAGAAGAGTTTAGAGGCGAGAATGGCTGCCGGAGAGAGTCCTGAAAGCAAAGCAACTGTACACGATGACCCAGAAGAACTCATACCAAAAAGAGCAGTGTTTCCCCTATACGCAACTAACAGCGCACCGACGTTTCCAGTTCTCTTCTGCCCTCTGCATCGCGAACGGCGGAGTTTCGCCCTGATGCGCACACACCCACACCCACACCCATACACACACACACACACACACACACACACACACACACACGCACAGACAAAGCGCACACACACAGACAAAGCGCACACACACAGGTGAGCACACTAGAGCACAGCCCGGGACGCATTTTCCTGACCGAAGACGACCCGTCCCGAGTCCGAGACAGTTACGGCCGGGCTCCACCGGGCACGTCAGCAGCGCGAGTCCCGTAGCAGCTCGCCCCCCTGTTAATCAGCGGCTCCAGTGGCAACAGGAGCGGTGCAACAACCCCCGTCTGTTGCGCGACAACTCTCTATTTTACGCGGCTCTTCTATTTTTGTCGCGCTACGCTCCCCTACGCGACCCTCCAGCAGATAAAAACTACATGAAATAGAGTGCTAAACGAGCACAATGTGTTTTTAAATGAATAAACCATTATCAGAGGTGATATGTGATGATTTTTTTTCATGCATTTACCCATGTTTAGCCGTGACATTGTGTAAATGTGCATGGCGGACTTTTGAAAGCGAGTAGATGACAAACAGTACAGTAAACTTGTAGATAACTCAAATACATGTAATAACTTAATTAACTTGACAGGTGGAAAATGCTTTAACATTTCATGCAGCCTACATGCAGCCTCTCAGCTCGGCAAACGGTAAACAACCCCGCTGCCTTCTCTACGTGTTGCTTCCGTACGCAGTCAGTGGAGCCCAAATGAATGGAGCGGAGCATGTGTTGCGTTCAGGCGTTGTCAGGTAAATAACAAACTCCAGCACTCGAATAGGCCATAGCACAACACCGCAGCATGTCAAGTTGGCCGAACCTGAGCAAAATACCATGAAATACCGTGAAACCGATATGATTTTTTCTTAAAACCGTGATATGAAAATGTTGTCATACCGCCCAGCATTATCCACCACAACTTGTTGAGTTATGGACTGTCACCCTTTACACCAGTGGTTCCCAGCTGGTGGGTTGCAGTCCAAAAGTGGGTCACAGGCCCATTTTGAATGGACTGCAACGGTGTAAATTATTAGAATTATTATTTATTTTAAGTGCAGTAAATTTCCAGCACAGAGCTTTTATTTTGAAGTGCCATTTTCTGTCATAGAGTGAGACAGAGACACTGAGCTAGCCCAACAACAGGGCCAAATGGCATTTATGTTACTGAATGTATTCAACTGTGGGACCTTGAACTAATGACTAAGGAGAAATCTGGACCCCAAGGCTGGACCAGATGGGAACCACTGCTAATATGTTACCTAAAACGTCACCTGACTTTCTGGCAAAAAGCCCTGAAGGCCACTTCTCTCATGTGTGAATGCAGACAGGTTGGATAAAGACTTTTAGCTCACACAAACGCTTCATGTAATAACTGTCATGTAAATATACTGTACATACATGGCATAAACATTTTTTTTGTTTTTTTTTTTTGTTTTTTCAATTAAAAACTGGGCATCAAATAATACTAGTCTTTGAATGTAGAGTGGATGTCGCAGTGCTGCCATTGATCACAACCATTTCACAACCAAACAAACAGACTGTCAATAAAATTCCATTTCATTCAAAAAAAGCACAAATAAATAAAAATATACTTGCTTTTGCTTTAGTCATAGCAATAATATTATCAATATTTTCTGGTTTGTAAAAGAGGGTCCAACTGGACCATTATTGGACATGGAAACAACAACATGTTACAATGTGTTTCAGCTGTGCATCAAACAGTTACTAAAGGGTGTCCTGTGTGTCGCTACGAGACACTGAGGGGTGTAACAAAGCATTGTTATTTGATGACCTGGAAATGAGAACACATTGGCTGTTGACTGGTATTTCAATCAGGAGAGACAAGAATATTTATGTCCATGTGCACAAAAGATGAGAAATGTGAAAATTCTTTGGTAAACAGACCCCATTGTTATGTTATTTATTCCAGGAGGGTGGTAAAGACGTAGTAGGGCAAGGAGGGTGCGACAGTTCTGCCTAAAATGACAGCTGTAAGGAGCAGAGAGGAGAGCAAATTTATAGTTTGGTGGTAGCAACATGAATGGCTAAAGGAAACTGTATCAAAGTTTGACTGGCTAACTGGGAGAGAGAACGCTCATAATCAGCTGACTGGAGGAAGTGGTGGGACTGGGATAGAGAGACAACAGTGAAGGGATATAGCACAAAGAAAGTCTTCCTGATTGAACTTATGCTGAGCTTTCATGACCAGGCTTTAACTTGGAGAACATTTCCTCCTTAACTCCACCTAGCAATTTTCTTTGAAATAGAATTGGTGTTTATCTCCGACAGTGTCCATCATTTCATAAATTAAGTTTTACAAATGTTCTTTTTAACCTAATTAAAGTTGTAGGCAGTGAAGCAAACTCAGAGCATCTCTGACCTACTTGCCCTTACTCCCACTCCCCCCTCACACACACACACACACACACACACACACTGAAACTCACACAGACACACATTTCCCCTGAAGCCACTCTTGTCTGTGCTAGTGAACGTATGCTGATTTGAGGTATACCACCACTGTCAACCAAATAAGCTGTGAGTGGATTGGACGATCAATAAACTTGTTCTAATGCCTTTCTGAAAAGTACCTGTTTACCACAAGGACGGTCCAAATGAAAAGCTGTCAGTCCACAACCCTGATGGAAGATAAGGCTTAGGTGTGTGTGTTTGTGTGTGCGTTTGGAGAAAGGTTGGGGTGATGCTTCAATTTACAGATTGAATTGTTTTTGACTGTGCACCATGAACAGGGAGGAGGAGCAGACAGATGCAGTTGTAAGTGATATAATAACGTATAGCTTATCAGACATAGCTAAGAAATGACTATATAGCATGCATACTATGTTGAGCCACTGACTCTATTGGCCCTGAGGAAAACAAACAGCCTGGTAGAAAGGGCTATGTCTATTTCCCGTCTTCTCCCCTGAGCTGCTTTCAATTTGCTCTGTGGCACCGTACCCACATCAAGGGCCAAGGGCCAGGACCTGCTCATTTACTGGAGTGTGAAATGTCAATATATACTCACAACAAAGGGTATGCAGCTGCACGTCTGGCTCTGCGGGCGCTCTTATTCGAACCAAAGCCCTCACTCTCCGAACGCACAGGTAGTCCTCAAACCCAAAGATTCACATTACAACTACCAAATGTCCACTTTGAAGAATAAAAAGTCTGTGATGCCAGAAAGTCCAGGATCAGGTCTTCACTCATGATTTTGGTTATTCTCTTTGTGGCTCCTCACCCTGTAATCCAGAGAGATAACTACATGATAATATATAGATAGGGTGTGTTAAAAGAAAAGAGAATAACCTGTAGCAAACTTATTTCCCTTCCTCTGCCAAATGTTAATCTCTTGTAAAAATGAGCAATGATTTTACCTCCGGGGTCACATTGTCTGCCTCCTGAGTCACAAAAGGCACCAATTAGCATCACAGGAGCAGACAAAACTAGCTATGATTGCCCCTTTTGAATCCTGTATTGTTAATGTATTGTACTAGAGGTTTTTATGTTATTTTAATGGGGAAAGGTAACGCAGAATCATACAATGTTCAAAGCCGCAAAGGTTATGGGCATTAAGTGAACCGACTCGTGACGGCGAAAATGAAAGTCAAAATAAAGGGCAGCACTTGAGAGCTGCTTTTATCTGTACCTAGAGTGAACCATCATCCTGTTTATTCATGCACAAAGAGCCATGTTAAGTTCCCTATATCCCCTTTGATGCCGTCGGGCTGGCAAGGCATAGCTATCCCTCTTTTTATGATTACTGCAGTGGATCTGATTTAGCTGATCTCTTGTGGGATTCTCCTCAAAACCTCTCCGAACTAATAGGTTTGCCATGTTTAATGATGCAGGAAATTTTACTGAATGGAAGTTATTTATCTTTATCAGCGTCCTCAGAAGTGGTCTGTCGGTCAGGAAAGTGTTGTGTTTGTCATAGACTCTGGGTCAAAGCAATACAAAAGCCAGTCACTACTGCAGTGGGATTTCTGCCAAAGCAATAGTATGCATGAATGTTAAATTACAATAAAAACTTAACATGTCATCAGTGAAACATACATGATTTCCAGACAGAAACCTTTCCCTGCAAGCTATAGTGCTATAGTCCACAATGGCAGATGAACTAGTGACTTAACCCAGTAATAAAATTTGTTGCCTTTTACCACTTTCTCAATAAGTCATCCAAACCAAATGAAGTTGTTATCACTATATCCTCCTGAGACCCCACCGACCTGACATGAGAACATCACATTTTGGCTTTGCTGCACCACCTTATACTCCATTCTGCTTGACTTAGACCTGTTGTCCTCGCTAGTGGACACTTTTTTGTGCCATCAAATAGTAGCAAAAGCACAATACACTAATACATGTAAAAACAAGATGGTAACCATCTCTGCCAAGTCAGTCTACAGCTGATCTGGACACAAAAGTGGGCAAGGTACAAAACCTGATCACATTTTATGACTGAAACTTGTTTAATTATGCTTATTAAAGTTTGTTTGATATGGTATACAAATTAGACCAATTTTAGCAATGGCAACAAGGTATCAAGATGGCGTTAATTAAGAAATACTAATTTGAGGACAGTCAGACTTTATTATCGTCTTGTTTGAAGACAGTAGGACTTAATCATTGAATTATTACAGCATTTCATGAAGGCCAATTAGGTGTGACAGACTGTTTCTAGAGGCAAAAAGGATGTTCCTAGCTTGGAGGATGGAGCAAGGAAAATTCATACAGAGTTACTTAATGAACAAATCCCAGTTCAACAGTCATGTTCAGGCAGTGATATGAACAGTGAACAGTTTTAGACTTGAATAGTGACCTCTAACTAATAGAGTTACAAAACATCGACGAAATGTTTTTGCACAACAACGTTCAGGCATTGAAATAAACTGTTTTATACCTTATTACACACTTGTGGCTATTAAAAAGTATTTATTCATTTAATTCAAAAACTACTTCCTGTTCAACGACAACACTTAGCTTTTTATACTTATCAGATCCTACCGATCCCAAATAGCTCAGAGAAATTAAAAATTCATACCAAACAAAAGCATGGGTCTCAGGAGAATATTTAGTAACAGTGTGTAAGATTTAGAGGGATTCAGTAGCATCTAGCAGTGAGGTTTGCAGATTGCAACCAGCTGAAACTTCTCCAGGTTAGAATTCCTTCAGTGTTCTTTGTTCAGAAGATCATTACCAACAACTGAATTATCCGCAGAGGTCTCTTCCTCTGCAAAACAAACAGGCCCAGTAATTTAAACTGGTAAAATACTGAATAAATCAGTTTCACGTTACAAATCAGTGTTTCTCCGATATTGTTCAGCCTATCAGAGACAGGCCGCTAACCTAGCACCTGCTAATCTAATCCTAGACATTCAGTAGGTTTTTACTGGGAGCTGAACTATCTGCAGAGGTCTCGTCCTCTTTAAAAATAAATGGAGCAGTTTCATGTTTTCACAAACATCAGTGTTTTTCCACTGCTCTCATCGCCTGAGATGCTGCTAACCACATTGGCTGCAAAAACGCAAATGGCCCAATCTAGAGCCAGTATTTGGTTTGTCCATTCTGGGCTACTATAGAAACATGGCAGTGCAATGTAGCAACCCCTGTAGATGAGGACCCACTCCCTATGTAGATATAAAAGACTAATTATAAGTTAACAAAAACACCATACAGAAACCATACTTACTATTATATTCAATTTCTGCATTTTTTAATGTAATCCCTCAATCCTACACACTGAACCTTTAACAGTGCAGTATGTTGTATGTAATGTTTAACAAAAACATTTATCCAGTAAGTCCCTTGAGATTAAAATCTGTTTTTCAAGTTAGACCTGGCTAAGATAGCACACCATTACAAGGTTACAAAAATGATAAAATACAGCATGTCAAAAACAGATAAGGGACAATTAAAAACAGAGCACGTTAAAAACAGATATATAATTCAAAGTCCAGTTTAGGAATAGCAATAATAGACTTTGGTTACACTGTTTTTTATCAGAGCTTTGAACTCTCCCGTTGAGACAAAATTATGGAGCTGGAGTGTGTTCTGAAGGTTATTCCATGACCAGGGTGCAAAATAGGAAAAAAAGCTGGTTATCTAGTAGAGCCCCCTCCTAGTGGAGCGAGAATCAAAACAGCTGTTGGTGAGGGACAGGAGGTTACACTAATATAGAGTGAGTTTACCCAGAATGGCTTTGTAAATAAAGATGTACCAATATCTCCTTAGGCGTAATTATGGCCAAGAGACTAGTTCATAAATTACAGAGTGACGTGTGCATGATGGGGAGTGTGATATTAAATACAAAAAGAACTATGATACACAGTCAAGGCACTGAAGTGTGGGGAAGGAAGTACGCATGTAAATAACACTATTGATAACGTTAATATAGCTCATGGGTTTCCCATTTTATGTAGTTCTTACCTGATATACTTATCATGAAAACAGATACTGTTTCATATGTGGTAACACCGACTACCATTATTCTATGAACAAACTCCCGTCTGGCAGAATGGCCAATTGACCCCACTGACAAAGCATCCATTGTGTTTTATCTTACAGAGTGCAAGACAGTGAACCTTCTCATCAATAACTAACTAACAAGAGAGAAATTTCTTATCTGATGATCCTACCATCAGGACATTTTATTATAATGTTGTCCTTCCACAACTGTGATTCATCTGATTGATTTCAGATGTGCCATGGCCAAAGTTACGGTTGTGTACAAACAATGGTGGGTTAATTGTGAGGTTGAGCCAAATACTCGAATGAAATGAGTATCCAGTACAGACAATGTACTTGTTACAACTGTGTGTATTATACGAGTAAAATGTGTCCGTATCAGTACTCATTTGGGTAGCTGTGTTCAATTTCTTACTCTTGTGATCAAAAATGATCTGAAGCTCAATTCTGAGACTGCACTGTAAATAATTTTCTTATAAATAATACATTTAGCAACTTCTGATCAACCCATATCTTTATCAGGCTTAAAATAATTACTCCTTGTTCGGTCCCACCCACTCCGTATTTAAGCCCCACTCGCCTATATTTTAACCCCCATTCCAAGTGGAGATATGCATGCAGGTAATTTTGTTGGTTGAACAGATACAGATAATGGTGTACCAACCTGGTCTCACTCCGAAGTTGTTGAATGCCGTTGGCGTGATACGCAGCCAGTCACCATTATTGTTTAACAGCACTCAGCAGCGTCAAAGGGAAACACGGCGGGACAACAACGTAAGTTAAGGGGTTAGAAGTTCAAGTCGAGTGGGTGGGAGGGGTGGTGGATGGATCCAACAATCACTGACTTTCACCCCACAGGCTGGTGTTCGCTTCCTATAAGACTGTGAAGCCAAACCCTGTAATTTTTTTCCTGAATCCAACCATGTGTTTTTGTTGCCTAAACCTAACCGTGTGTGTTGGCTAAACTGAACCATATGCGTTAATTGTTGAAGAAAAGAAAACATCAATTCACAGTGTTGTACTTATGTAGTGCATTTTTTTGAAAGACACTGTACTCATTTCCTGTGAAAACAGAAGTGTATTTTGAAAGCAGACTGCATGTAACAGGCAGAAGTTGACACACTGTCCCAGGACATCAACAACAAACGCACCCAGGGTACCTTGCACATCATATGTCGCCGTGGAAAGTAGAGCTGTAGTCAACCAAAGAAAACCTTGGTCGACTAAATCTTCAACTAATCGATTAGTCGTGGGGAAAAAAATCTGCACGTTATTTTTACTTCTGCGGTGGTGTGTTTGTGTCACTCTGCAGTTACACCTCCAAAATGCTAGTCGGCGGTGGAGGACTGTGTTAAGTGCTGTAAAGTTTAGTTCAAATCAAACTTTTTTTATATAGCTGATTCAAAACAAACATTAAATATGGCTTAATAGAGACAATTTCAAACACAAGTACGCAAATTGGCTTCACAATAAATAGCAGAACTGACAGACAAACACTTGTCTTTATCTGGACACATTTCCCCCATCAATACAACATGCTAACATTATTAGCACAAGTCTATGGCATTTTACATTGACCTAGCGTTTAGCGATCTTTTCCTCTTCTCATGTAAAACCAGGGACAACAGCAACATGTAACAAAGGTAATGGCACACAGTTTGGCTCCATTACAACTCACAACATTCACCGACAAAACAACTGTCTTATACTAAACACGTTTTCCAAGCAAATATGGGAACTGCCCATGAGTTCGACAGCCCATTGTTCTGACCATATTAAACTCATTGTTCCGAAGTCCGTTCCGAAATCATCATGATGCCCTGTGGTTAAGGTCTGGTTAGGTTTAGGCACAAAAACCACTTGGTTAGGGTCAGGAAAAGATCATGGTGTGGGTTAAAATGAAAAAGAAAGTGACAAACACATAAGCCGTGAGCCTGCTCCGCCTCAAGCCGGTCACGGCGCATCATACGCCGCCGCGAGCCGTTCAGCACCGCGGACAGTCGGACTAATGGGATGTCGAACCAATGGGCTGTCAAACCAATGACATGGACCCGCAAATACAACATGCTAACATTATTAGCGCCAGCCAATGACATTTTACATTGTATACATTAGCCTAGCGATGAGTGGAGATTTCCTCTGCTCATATGAAGCCAGGATAAATCCGGAAGTATAAATCCCTGAAGAATAAATCACACACACGACTTAAAATGCTATTTTAGTGGAGGCTTTACTGTCTTCACAATTTATTGTTTCTTATCTGTGAAATACAAGTAAATACAAGCTCTGTTTCCACTGAGGGAAATGGTGTCAGCTAACAGAAACTGACAGGAGGTCTACGTCACCGTGACGCTGAGCGTGAGGGTGGGCAAGTTCAACTTTCTGTCAACAGCGGGGGTGTTTTGAAAACACCCCCATTTTCAAAGATAACTTAGCCTGTCCCCCCGCTGCAGGAAATAATGGATTAATCTTGGAAAGCTATTGATGTAGCACTTTTCTCCTTATGAAAGTAACACGGTGATTATTCGACTAATGATAATTTGGTCGGACGCGAGCATAGCAACCAAATAATCGACTAGTCGACCAGGAGACTACAGCCCTAGTGGAAAGTCTATGATCACACGTCAATATGTGACAAGGTCAGAGTGAGAATCTGTTGGCTTATCTCTAGTTAAATGACTGGGTAATGGTAAAGAAGTCACATAATGTGTATTACCATCCACATTTTTCTATGTGCATTTTCCAATTAGTGCATTAAAAATCAAAGGCAACGGAATGGAAATGCCAGAGAATTTGTCTAAATATTGCCCCAAAAAAAGGTGGAAATGTTGATATATTGATGAAAACTAAAGTGCTTTCGCTCAATTCTGCTGGTGTCAGGACAACAACCTATTTGTAAATGTCAGAAAAGCTAAGGAGATGATAGTTGACTGTAGGAAGAAGCAGTAAAGGAACTACATCCCCTTAATATCAGCGGGTCCTCTGGATGGGGTGGACAGTTTTAAGAACCTTGATGTCCATTTCACGGAGGGCCTGACCTGGGTGCTGCATGCTGACTCAGTGGTGAGAAAGGATCGGCAGAGACTGTTTTTGCCCAAGAAACCTGAGGAAATTACAGATATCTCCTCAAATACCGAGGAATTGCTACTCCTGCACCATTGAGAGGGTCCTGATGGGGAACATCACTGCCTGATACAAAAACAGCACCAAAAAGGACCACAAGGCCCTGTTAAGAGTGGTCTATCTGGCTGAACATACAATAGGCATTGCTCTATCCTGTTTACACCAGGCACTGCAAGAGTAAGGCCAGGAAGATCATCAAAGATCCCAACTACCTGAATAACCTTTCTCCCTGATGAGGTAAGAAGGGTAGAAGGAAAGGGAATAAGCTACCGGAGGCTCAGGAAGAGCTTCTACCCTCAGGACACAGGGATCCTAAATAAAGACACTGCTTAAGACTGCTCATAAACATGTAGTCATTATTACAGTCTTTTTAAATGCATAATTGAAGGAACTATTGGGATTACATTAAAGGGTAATTGTACCTAATGATTTCACAAGGCAAATAAATTGATTGATTGATATTTTTGATCAGCTGAGGTTTGCCTGGACCTCTTTTAATTACGTCATCTTGTTGCACACTCTTTATTTGCAATGGTTTAATGATATCTGACTGGATAATTAGTGCCACCGACTGCTGATCTCACTGCGCCCAAAACTCATATTACAGTAGTTCAGTTAAAATGAACACTACATTTGGAAAGAAACCTGACTAAAGTGATTAACTCAACTCTATTTCAGCCTCTTTCAGCTCAGTGGTTTGGCTTTACATCCTGGAATTAATATGATTCAGACAGACAGTTGGCAACCACCTGGTGAACATAGTGGAGCATTTCACCACCAAAATTCGGTGTTCCCCGGGTCCTATGTTCCCCGCTTTGTATGGGACCCCAAAAGGGTCCTATGTTCCCCGCTTTGTATGGGACCGGGGAACATAGAACCCTTTTTAATAATAAGGGTTCTATGTTCCCCGCTATTCCCCAAAAGGACCCAGGGAACATAGGCCCTTTTTTTTAAAAAAGGGTCCTAACCCCCTAACCCCTTTTCCTCAAAAGGGTCCTATGTTCCCCGGCAACAGCGGGAACATAGAACCCTTTTTCTTAAAAAGGGTTCTATGTTCCCCGGTCCCATACAAAGCGGGGAACATATTTCCTTTTGCGGAAAGCGGGGAACATAGGACCCTTTTTTTTTTAAAGGGTCCTATATTCCCCGATCGGGGAACATAGAACCCGGGGAACACAGAACCCGGGGAATATAGGGATGACCCCGTTCATTTAAAGCCTAACATTAGCTCTTTATTTGCATTTACACTTCAAAAACCATAAAAATGGTGTTCATTTATGAAGATTTTCTGGATGAACGAAAAGTGTATCATTAACTTTTGTTTGCCACAGAACTTTACCTGCAATAATCAAAAATCAAATGCAAAAAAATCCCATAGGCTTTTAGATGAGGGAACCAGGGTAATGCTAACTTCAGTGTTGGCCTGAAAAATGACATTCCTGCAGCACTCTTTGGGAAAGTGGGTAAGAAAAGAGTGGTCTTCTTTTTTTTAAAGTCACATAAAAGTCACTAACTACAGCTTTTCTCATGGGGATAATCTCAGCTTTATTAACAGCTTTGGGGATGCTTCATTTACACAAGAAAACTAGAGTTAACCCACTGAGCAAGCCAACGTTGTGACAACATCTTTTAGACGTCATGGTCCAACATAGAAATGACGTTTCCATTGGGTGCAGAATAAAAGTTTTTACAACGTCTTTTTTGGACGTCTTCTGGACGTCTGTACAAGGTTAAAATATGGTCCAAAAATGGTTGGTATGGATGTCCTCTCAACGTCTTATATGGACCAAATTTGAACGTAGTTTTTATGTACAAAAATATTTAAAATATTGGCCAAATTATGGTCCATTTACAACCTTGTTTTCCAATGAAAATATTCAGTACAGTATTCAAAATACACTTCAATTGTTGTCTTCCATTGTGTACCATTATCTTGGGTGTATTGTAATGTGTATATGTAATACGTTGTGTATGTCCCCCTTGTCCCTAATTTCCCATGAAAAAGTCCAACGTTTTTCATTCAAAATACACTTTATTGTTGTCTCTCACAAATTCAAATCTCTCACAAATCACAAATTCAACTTATTTTGTCTATGTTGTGTATGTTTAATGTTATCTTGTGTATGTTTAATATGTTTTTCTGGATGAAGCATGCTTAAGGTGTTCCCCAGCATGTTTGCGGACAGCATCCTCAGTCCCCTCTTTAAATGTTTTCAGTACAGCCCCTGAAAAAGTTGGAAGACAAAATATGTTGTCTCACTGTATGATACTTAATTTCAACACTAGGCGGTGCTTCTGTCAAAGCAGCTTCTCCATACTGACAAAAAATAATAAAATAAAAATTAATAAAATTGATAAAATTAATTTTCACCCATTTAGAAATTAGATATTTAAAATCTGATTACACACGTGTGTTTACCATCCCCTTAAAGTCCACAGTGTACTCTCAATTCAGTATTTACAACTTCCAAATCTAGGAAAAACGCTTATATTTTTTAAAAACTACAATTCCCTGGGACCGTGCCATGCAGTCCCAACATAGTTGTAGTTCTTCTGATTTGCAAAGTACGGTTCTAAATAGGGTTGTAAAAGATATATCTACCCAGTATATCTAATATTTAGTAAAGCCGAACGAGTTATTACACTGCATCTAGATGAACTATGTTAAGAAAAAGTAAAGATGTCGGCTAATTTTCGATATTTTAGCTAATATGCTAGAAACAGCGTTTTTAGGACAGTAGGTTTGTTTGCGGCTTGTAAAATAGGGTCATAAAAAGATAGATCTACTGAATATATCTAATATCTAGTAAAGCCGAACTAGTTATTACACTGCATCTAGATACCAAAGAGGTCGTGGTCATTTCAAGTATTTCTGTGAGATCAAATTGAAAATGGCACAAAGAATGCAAAGTGTCTGATAGTAACTTTGACACTAACGTTAGCTAGCTAGCTAGCTAGAAACGTTAGCTACAAGTAGAACTGCATGGATGGGCAGAAGCATAATGTTACGTTAATGCTGGTTCATGGCCGGAAAAAAAACGAACCATAATTTAATTTGGTCCGGACCTAGACGTAAACGGTAGTAACCAGACCGAAAAAAAACTGTTTAATAATTAAAATAGTGAACCGCAGCTGTGCAATAACATTATACGGTCATTGAAATTGGCCCTGACTAAAAGCAAAGCTGGAGATATTCTCAGACGACAATCATGAACACAGTAAAAGTTCACAGGAAAAGTAGACGTTAAAAAGATTTGTATTGCTAACATGAAATAAAAGGTAATGTGCTAAATATAGCTACTTGCCGATCAATTCAACCTCTCTCTCTGTCTGTGTCTGCGACTCCGACCAACTGCAGGGAGCTAAAAATAAACTATAACGGCTACGTAAATTCAAATTTGGCAGGTTCGCGCTTGCGCAGAACACCCAGCAGGTAGCAACCGTTGCTGCTGTGCTAATACCACACGCACACAGGCATGCACACACACACACACACACACACACACACACACACACACATTACAAATGTATTGGGAGTCCACATGTGTTAAGGTTTGATTACAGAGGCTGTTTTAAAATTTCATGTGGTGAGCAGAAAAAAATCGACAACAGCGTTCAAAAATTGAACATCATATCAACGTTCAGATGAAGTCGTAGTACGACGTTCAGATGCACAACCTATTACGGAGGTCATGTAGACGTACAGATATGGTCCTGGACTGACCGACGCGATATGGACCTGATCTGGCAGTCCAATCGACGTCAGATGTTTGGTGGGAAATATCTACTCAGCCAACACATTTTCTTTGGTGTTAAAGTTGGAGTAAGCGACATAAACCTTCTGCCTTAAACAGGATTTAGGGGCCGTACACATGCTGCATCTTTACCCACCTGGAAAACGCAAGGTCGGGTGCTGAATGCTATTTTTGCACCTGTTTTGAGCCCGCTTTCAAGAGCAGAGCGGCAGGATGCATCTGAGGTTGCTAAGCAACCTTACCATGCACCATATTATAGTGTATTTACCAGAAATCCTAAGTGCAGAGCTGATCTTCTTCCAGGCGCTGTTTATAAGCGTGTGGGCCTATCGTCCGTGGGACAGATGTAAAGCTCTGGCAGCTCTGCGCTAGAATGATCAACTTTTCCATATTTACCACAGACAGATTTTCACGAAAGAAAGGAAAGACATCTGTCTGCTGTGATTGGCTGGTCCTCCTCACATGACATACAGTGCGTGCTGCTGCGTTCCAAAAGTTAAACTCAGTTTATCTCGGGGTGCAGCCGTCGTGCCTTGAAAAATAGCCGCTGGGGAATGTGTGTGCACCACGACAGCGTTGCTCTGGCATTTGAGTGCGCCTGCTACGTGTCTACATTGAAAACAATGAATTTGAGGGCGCCAAAATGCTGCATGTGTACAGCCTCTTATACTTCTGCATTGAATCGACACTGTTGCCTGACGTGCACCTCCCCAGAAATGTAGGCTTCTGCTAATAATGCATGTTGTATTTATTTGGAAAACGTGAAAGACAGATTTTTTTGTGGGTGAACCCTGTGAGCTGTAACAGAGTTGAATTTTGTAACATAACCTTTGTTAAATGTTGCTGTTGTTCCTGGCTTCACATTAGTAGGGAAAATGTCTGCTAGCTGCTAGGCTAATTTCTACAATGTAAAATGCCATAGGCTCATGCTAATAACGTTAGCATGTTGTATTTGTGGAGAAAATGTGTCCAGCCAAAGACAAGTGCTTTGTCTGTGAATCCTGCAAGTAATAATTAAGCTGATTTGTGTATTGTAATTGAAATTGTTGCTATTAAGCCATGTTTAATGTGTGTTTTGGGTGTGTTATGATTCAACTAAATTTTATAGCACTTCACACAGAAAATCCACTGCTGACTAGTGTTTTGGAGGTGTAACTGCAGAGTGACACCGACACACCACTGCACAAGTATAAATGCTCACCACAGCATCAGCCACGTGTGTAGGCTACAGCGTAGGCTCTGCATAGAGCTGATGAACAAATATAAATTTACATTTACTCTCATCTGCCTCGTATCAGTCCGCCTAGCAACACCAATCAAATCACATACCAAACATGCACATGCATTTTGCTGGACATTTCAGATCAATTTCCCTTTTAAGTTTCTTTAGAAAATTTCTGAAACAAGTTGAGATGCTTTTTATTAAATACAAGTCTGCAGTGGCATTTTCTCTTTGTGTCTAAGAAAATATATCTGTATGAAGACTAAATACGGTTAAATAATGTGAAGGTTTTGGCACTGAAGGAACCAAAGGCATTGAAAATCTGGGGGAAAATGCTATAAGATAGACCACACAATAAGATGAGGGATTCAAATTCTAACGGTTATTCATTCTGTCAGACCACAGTGTTATGAATAGCCAGATCATACCGAATAACCTTTCCTATGAAGCCCCAAAAAACATTGCCTTCAAGCTGCATGAATACCAATATTTATGTTCAGAAAGTTATGTGGTAGGTTCATACCAGACTATGTTCCAAGTTTTGGATCTGAACTTCGAACTTTATTTTGATGCCAGCAGTGAACACCCTCCAGCATGAGGGTGTTTTGGATTACCTTCAAGAGAAACCGTCAGAAAGACACAACTGTAGCATGCACTGGGAATATCTTCTGTTCACCACTATCTTCAACTTAACACCAGTGGTGAGCACAGAGATGGAGGCCAGGGGGAGTAATTATCTGTTTGTCTTCCCCGTTTTGTTTTCTCTCACCACCAAACACAGCAGCTGCTCCGTTAGCACGTAGCTATTGATATTAGCATCAGAGTAACATTAGCTCTGATCCAGGAATGCTAAAGCCCTGAAACAGAGTATTGAGTTAATGTGAGGCTGTCTACATGAATTTGTACAGAGACTCTCCTCACAGTATGGGAAACCAACACAGCAGCCAGCAGCATGAGGAGAGTCTCTGTATCCACAGCAAGGCGCATTAGCATGACTCCTGTGACCTAAGAGCTCCATTAGCAGCTGACACAACCCAGTCACATCACTATGTGTAATAACTATGTTATTCCTCAACACAAAATGTCTTTGTTTCACAATAACAGCTCTAGAATTGTGAGATGCCCATGTTTTTTCTTAGGTCTATTCTTTTCTGATGGTCTGTGTCCACGTCATTTGACTGCCAGGTGTCTTTCTGGAGGAACAAACAAAAAAAGACAACTTAAGTTTTATTGTTAGCTAAAAATGCAATATTTTAAGAAACCGTCGGCATTTAAATTTGTTTTGATAACATTCAAAGTAAGAAATGTTCATTTCCTTTTCATAATCTTTGTCCAGTGTCTACGATCTTTAGTTTGTTAGTTATTACAAAGATTATTTCAGGTCTCGGCAGAAAATTGTTGAATGCAGTGTTTTCTATCATTGCAATGTTTGTATGTTGAACCCATGTAGCTTATTTCATATTGTTCGAATTAATGTCTGTGCATTGTCACCAGATTTCTCAACACAAAAACACAAGAGTGTCCTTGATAACTCAACAATACTGTATTGGGTTACTATAAAAGTCATCAATTTGAATTATATCTCCTCATGTCTTAGAAATCTTTTTTTTTGTTTGTTTGGGGTTTTTTTTGTTTTTTTTGTCAGTTTTGGATAGCAGTAGGCTGCATTACCCATAATTGCCAGTCACCGTTTCTCTTGAGACAGAAACCAGTCTTAAGGTCTTTGCACACTGAGTCCATTTTTGTTTTTTTGGATGTGGTTTTCAAATTTCTCATCCGAAGAAAAACTGTAATGCACAAAAACCTGGCACGCTGAGTCCAATGCATATTTTGTTCTATGCTTTGTGAAAATTGTCTTGCATTCGGCACCACAGTCTCTCTCTGTGTGCAGTCCACGTCCTTCTCCTCTTCATCATCATCCACCTGAATATTTCTATCTGACCTGTTGAGTTATCTGAGTTACGAAAAGATACTGTGCGACTTAAATGATTGACTAAAGTTTCAAAGTCAGTGTGCAAATATGACTGACAGTCATATTTGATGAAGTCACCCTGGTTAGCAATTCAGCTCAGCACACAGGAAGAGAAACGGAAAGGAGGAAAGTAAACAAAGAACTTAGTTGAAGGGGGGTGAAACCAAACTTGTTACATAAGGTAAGAGTTTTGTTTTGTTACGCTATTGAGCTCTTACACAGCAATGTTTTGTGATGGTTTGTGTTTTTGTTCACTGACACACAGTAAATATGCTCTGTTCTTCAACATTGCCTTCATCGCTCTTAGTTCTCTGAAGTTGGTTTGGTGTGTCTGGGCCTTAAAAATCACTTCACTGAACAATCCTGTTTTCATAGTAAGGGTAGGGAATTACAGAACCCTGATTTACCCAACTTGATTCATTCTGGAGGAAGTTGATTTGTGTAAATGGGTTTTTAATTGTCTTTCTAAATATACGCAATATGCAGGACAAAGACTTCAGACAGGGAGAGTTTTTCTGTGATTGAAGCAGAGCCTCAGGATTAAAAGAGACACAATTACACACAGTGACGCACTCTTGTATTCAAAATAACTGACTTCATAAATGAGTGTTATCTATGAGGGGGAATTGGGAGGTGCAAAATTGGGGAGGCACGTCAAATAATTTTTTAAGCACAAAGGGAAAGGGGCATTTGTTTTTTGTTTTTTATTGCTTAGGGGAGGGACACACAACATTAACATGTTTTCTTTTTTAATTGAACAAAATTTAAATGACACCATTTGTCACAGCCAGAAACTGTAAAAACAGACACTGTCATCAAACTTTTAAAGTTCTTAGGGTCATTCAACACATCATGTGCAAAGAACAAGAAAAACAAACTTTTAAAAAGTCACACCCCAGCCATGAACTGCCCGACTACAGCTGAATGTGAAACTCTGTAACACTTTATAAGTCAGTTCCCACCTCTGAATGTCAACAATCTGTAAAATTCTGACACGTTCAAGCTGTAAGGAAAAAAATGTGCTTCTGACCTCTCACAGTGCTGTCAGTCCAAATGCTCCAAAAACAAAACCAAAGCAGAAATCAGAGGAATCAGTTGTATCATTAATCAGGTTACTACACTGTATAATAAGGCAATGTCTGATTATCTGTGTAACATAATGTCTCTGACCTGGTTCATTGTGTGCATGTCAACATACGTATGTAGTGAATGTTTTGTATATTGATTCCTTTGTTGTTTGTCATTTACACTGAGGGCAAAGTAAGCAACAGATTAGTTGTGTCTATGACTGTGCGGGGACTTCTTTTCATTTTGTCTCCTTTGTAAATATCACACCAGTGTCTTTGTCAGACAGTATTTAAAAGTGAAGTCAATTTGCCAGTCATACGGTCCATTGCAACTCAACTGCTGGATACTGAGCAGGAGCTGACTGTTAGTATAACATTTAAATCATTCAGTATCTTGCTTCTTAATGCAGTGCTGCCCTGCATGGGCAAGAATTGGCCCTATCTCCCCTAAAGAGCATTTAAAGTATGTTTGACCACACGGCTTCATTCAGCCATCTCCTTTGTCACACATCTCTCTTACATGTATAGGATATGGTGTGTACATCCATATTGTTCAGTTCTTCATGTTTTTTCTTTCAGAGTGTGAAGAAATGTGAAAAGCATGTTACACGCCAGGGAAAACTTCTCCCGCTGGGTCGCCCTCACACTTGCCTTATAACACGTTGTTGGAGAGGTGCTGTTGTCACGCTTGACAAGAGCGCATACACTGAACCGATGAATTCCTCCCGCTACAGCTGCACGCGAAACAACCCACTTACTGCCTGTCGACATCATGCTCCGGATGAAATTGTATTCTTAGACGTTTATCTGTTACACGGAGAGACACGATGAGTTGTGGCTAAATATTCATTGTTCCTCCTTCAAAATGCACGTCTGACTCCAAATGAAACCTAGATACGCCATGAAGTTCTCATTTGTCACGCAAAAGATGTCATCTGTTGGCGGGAGCCGAGTCTACAAGAGAAGACAGCTGTGTGATTAAAATTCTCACACGCTCTCGCAGTCTAAAATACTTTGGGGCAGACGGCTTATTATGGCATTCCCTTTCATGTCTTTGGAATAAACTTATCACAGTAATACTCTCCCCCAGATCTCACATTGATTCACATCCCCGTCGGCATGTCAGGAAACTTCAGATGGAGATGAAACGAGAGGGGGAATAAATAGTCTTTCAGATATGCAAGTCTCTCTAATCAGCTGTGAGACAAACAGTGAGGGTTCAAAGAAAGGTCATCCATCAGCACAGCTGTTGTAGAGTCAAGTAGACCAGTGGTTACCAACCTTTTTCTCAGATGTACCCCTGCAGACCTGTCACACAGTGTTACCCTTTACAGAGGCCACCAGTCATGATACAAATGGGCCTATTTGAACTGATTTTAAACTGGATGTTATTTAACACTATTAAATGCTGTGAAAGTGGATACTGTTACCCTACATAAATGAATCATGTTTTCATGGAGTGGCTAGTCTATCTATTTCAACTGTTAATTCATTACTTCAGCTAACTGTAAACTGTCTATAAGGCTATGTAGGGGAGGTCAAACTCATTTTGGTTCATGAGCCACAACCACCCAATTTGATCTGAAGTGGGCCAGACCAGTAAAACCACTGTATAATAACGTCTAGACGACAACACCTCCAAATGGTTCCCTTTATTTTGGTGTAAAGAAGTGCAAGTACATTCTGAAAATGTCCATCCATTTACATAACAGATGATGAATAGCCTGAGATGTCTTTTGAAGAATAAGTGCAATTTCAACAATATCTCTTTGATTTTCCACATTCAGTCTCCTACCCACTGTCATTACATGAGCATTTTTCTATACATTTCCACTGGCATCATCACACCACACTAAAGTGGAAACTACAGAAGAAGCAGGTAAAGATATTCCCTGTCTTACAAACCATTTATAAATCAAATGTTTTGGCCACGTCAGAAGTCTTTTGAACTGAAGCTGCTGATTGACAATATTTTGCACGATGTTCAATATCTTTAAATAGGATAACTAGTCACTGTCAGGGTGAAAAGCCTATGAAGCAGTATTTCACAGTCAGCTATTCCCTGTTTAACTTTCTCCAAAAAAATTACGTCCCTTAGGGGCCATACACATGACACGTCATTAGCCGCATGCAAAACACGAGGTTGGGTTGTTTTTTTTTTGGGTTTTTTTTTACAATTATTTGACCTTGGTTGGGAATAGAGGTGGAGCCAGATGTTGTGAACAATTGGGGCTGTAGCCCAAACATAGGGGGATTATTTCCCATTAATGGCAGCTATATACACCATTTTTCAAGTATTCCGAGATAATAAGGGGACTAAAAAATCTGTAGCCAAGGAAAAAATCATCCTGTGAAGACTACATTCTGTTTTGTATCTAATTGTTTTTAACTTTCTTCATCATTCTGAAACCTAAACACAACACATGTTGTGTTTGACGTATTTTCACTCCTGCCACCTGAAAAGATGCAAATATTGTCTGATGTTACTATTTTTAAGCTACACAAGTGGGGAAGGAATTTGGTGTAAACAGCATTACTAATTGCGTAGTAATAGAGCTTTTGCTCCACTGATTTGTTCATCCAGTCTGAGAGATAAAGAGGAAATGATACAAAGTGGAAGGTATGAAGAAAGGTCGAAGGACACCTAAAAAATTTGGGGCTTTTAAGAAAACATTTGGGGCAGGAGCCCCAGAGGCTACCTCAGCCCCACCCCCAACTCAGCCACTTATTGGGAATCACTGATCTAAACTGTGTTTGTGCTGCTTCTTAGCAGGAAAGGAGCTCGTAGGGTAGCTTATGATTGTTCCACTCTATATGGAAAATCCCAGACAAGCTCCCCTAAACCCTCAAAGGAGTGTGTGCCCATGATGGGAAGTGACAGGTGAAGGATGATAAAAAGAATTCATCCATCACCACCTTGAAAAAGTGCATTTGAATAGCTGGTGTCCATTTACTTGTCAGCATGTGGTTGGTTTCATGGAAAGAGCGTGCCTTCTGTGAAGTCAAGTCCTACACATGAGACGCTGTGCAGTAACCTCATGCTTTGATCTCTTTACCTGCTGTGTATATTTGATCTCATCCTCACTTTGTTAAGGTCTGACTGCTGTCTGGCTCACAACGTGGCAAACAATGGCCTCATGCTGAAATGAACATGGAGGATGATTGACATGGAAAACAACATTTCCACACATTTTCAGGGTTTTCCATTCAGGCAGTGGAATCTCATAAAGATTTCTAGCGTTGCGGTGATCTCTTGTGGGGTGTCCTGCACCTCTGACAGTTCCTGTTCTGCTACACCAAGGCCTGCCGTCGCCAATTCCCTGCTATGCAGTTGCGGCTATGTTAATTCCAGGTGAGAAACAGCATGCTTCCCATTAATCCTCACAATGGGACCCACAGTGGTCCTCTAGTCGGCCCCCTGATCAGCTCCTGATGCTGCATCAAGTCACCTCCACAGGCACAGCAATGCTCTGGTTACCTTCGCACAGGGAATTAACAGGAACACACATGTCAGTGGAAAATGGGCCCAATTAGTCAGTTGAACCACCTCCAAAATGTGAAAGGAAAGGTCTCTGTTAGTAGAGCAACATAGTGAATACATGTACTGCAAAAAAGTACAACATTTGTATCAAAGACAGCTCCCCAGCCTTACTTTCTTGGGCTATTTCTCAGTACTATACCTGCCTATCAGTATAATTACCACTGGGGTCAGTGTACACCCACCGGCCCTCAGCAGTAATAAATGTTACATTCCAGGCATGTTGGAATGTAGGAAACTCCCACTTGATTGAAAGGAAATACAATGGATCAGTTCCCTGGAAAGATTTCCCAGCTCTTGGCTTCCTGAGATGCAGTAATGTGGTGTCAGGTCAACACTGCAGCTTATAGTGTGCATGACATGACACAGCGTTACATCGAACATATCTATAATCCTGAAAATACAATTAGGTACAACATTCAAAACTTCTTAAGGTTGTAAGTTTGGTTTCCTGCATTTCTTACATTTATATTCATCAAGCACATAACACATGAGGGTTTTTAGAAGAACGTTATAAGTAGACATTGTAAACCAGACTAAAGATTTGTTTATTCAGGAAAAGACTGGCAAGGGTTTATCTTAACCCTGAGTATTGTCTACTACAGATACTTTTCTGGCTGCATATAGCCCAAACAAATTCTAAGGGCCATGACACACCAAGCCGACGGTCAGCCATAGGTCAATGTTGGGCCGTCTGTGAGCGTCTGTTGCCCTAGTTTTTGCTGTGTGTCCCGCACAGTTGGCACTAGTTGGCCCTTGTTGGCTGTTTTTCAGTCAATTCAGCATGTTGAATCAGTCATGTTGGTCAGTCAGCTTATGCTAATCAGTGCACAAGAAGAGAAATGGTAGTGAGGAAAGCAAGCAAACAATTAAAGTCAAGAGGGCACACAGAAGGCTCTCTATTTTATCTGATCATTCCAAAATACATCTATTTTCAAAATGACAAGGCCATCTAGAATGAAGCAACTGAAGACCAACAAGTGGTGAGTAAAAGTAGTGTGAAAATAACAGGCAAACGCTGCTTTATTTCATGATTGATTCAGACCAACAGCTTGCATATCTGCAGTACTAGGTCTTCCAGTTTTCTTTTTGAATGACAAAGACAGACACTTTTCTTATGATGGCAATTTAAGGTGTTTTTTTTAATTTTTTTTTTTTATTTTTTTATCATCATTCTTATCTATGTATTTAAATACAAATACAATTTTTTTCTGTTTATTGTTTGTAATGTATGCACATGATCATAAATAGACTTGGTAACACTGACTCCAGCTGCTGTCAGTGGTTAAGGTGAAGTAAGATAAGCTACCTGAACAAGCAAACTGCCAACCGCCAAATTCTAATCAGCTATTTTTTTGAGTCCAAGTGGACGTTTGTGCTAAATTTGAGGAAATTTCTTGAAGGCCTTCTTGAGATATCATGTCCCCGAGAATGAGATGGACACAAGGTCACAGTGACCTTGATCTTCCACATCCAAAATTTATTAGTTCATCCTTGAGTCCAGGTGCACGTTTGTGACAAATTTGAAAAAGGTCCCTAAGGTGTTCTTGAGATTTTGCGTTCACAAGAATAAGACAGACAAGGTCACGGTGACCTTGACCTTTAACTACCAAAATCTAATCAGTTCATTGTTGAGTGGATATTTCAATCAGAAAGACTTTATGCTATATTCATTCACAATTCTCTCTATCCCACTCCAACCGCTTCCTCCAATCAGCTGACTATGGGCGTTCCCTCTCCTAGTTAGCCAGTCAAACTTTGACACATTCTCCTTCAGACATTCTTGTTGCTGCTGCCAAACTTTAACTCTGTTTTCCTGTCTGCCCCTGTCAGCTGTCATTTTAGGTGCAATCGTCACACCCTCCTCCACCCCATTCACCTCCGGTCACCTTATCCACAGCCTAGGACAAGCTCATCAAAAGCCCACAGGTCCTCACATCCAGATCCTCAGCTCCCTCTTCATCTCATCTCATCACCACCACCAGCGTCTAGACTCCACAGGGGGCATTCATTAATCTACTTTTCACATTTCTCATACTTATATGCACATGCAAATAAACAGTTTTTCTCTCAAAACAAGTCTCTCCCAGTTGAAATGAAGACATAGCCTGAGTCAGGTATGATTGAGTTGTATTTTCATAGGTAAGAAAGCAGAGGCCCCCGTATCTTAGAAAACCTATTAGAGTAGCCTCTAATTGCACATCTCATTTTTCTAATTTAATATAGTGGCACACACTCACACAGGAGTAGAAGATTTCCAATTAAGTGCTATGGAGTGCCTAGCTAGAAGAGTGAGAAATGCAATCGCAAGTCGGGCGCTGTAGTGTTGGAGCAGTAGCGCCAAATGTTGCTGTGAATTTATCTGGCCTGAACTGTACCCCATTAATGTCTGAGGATGTGTTAAAAAATATCTTTCCAATCATTTTCCAGACTTGGACATGACCAAAACGTGAGAGAAACAAGCCAAAGATTGCCAAATTCAAATATAACTTTAAATGTAATTTTTGAGGAATGTAGGATTCAGTACTTTTGGAGCTTGCCCCATAAGGAGCTGCTTTGATTTTGACCATTCTTTTTTAAATTCACCTCCTGCATCTTCACCAACTTTATGGACAATAAATAAAAAAACATGGATTAATAAATTGCTAGATTTCATTGAGCTGTTATATGGAGAATGAAGTGTTATAGAATGTGTAATTTTGTCTCACAGACCCTTTATGTTTCATTTGTGGGTTTTGTGAATTGGACCACTGTAATGCACGGAGGTTATAATTATCGCCCACCAGCTGTGAATATTCAACCTCTGATTTTTAAATTGAATGCAAAATAAAATTAATACCCACCTCCACATGACTACCAGCTATGGTAAGCCTATATTAGATGTTACACACAGCGGTCACTGCTCATGTTAAAGCGGCGCACCATCTGTGTTTGAACAAGCATGATAATTTATAAGCTCAAATGTCCTCCTTTTGATAAGTACAGCAGCTGTGTTAAATAGTATTTCTGTTCTTCACCTCCTAAGCAGGCCAGCCGGAGGCAAATCAATATTAATAGTGTATGCACTCAGGTAAAAATAAGGTGATGTGGTGTTCAATGCTTCCTGAAATGTATTTGTTACTGTCAAATTTGGGGCTGAGGGCCAGTTTTGTCAGAAAAGCAATATTTACCTGCAAAGAAATGATTGTTTTCTCTAATAGTCATCAATTTTAAGGGTTAGGTTAAAGTTTTAGACACGTTTGTCTTTGCAATATTATTAATTCGCAGCTCTGGGCGAAGTCATGTCTCCAAAATCAATACAGCGCACACAGGTTACAATTAGGTGGAAATTAATCAGCGCCAAAGGCTTGTTCACCCTGTAAATAATCAAGGGATAAATCCTGCTACCGCCTGGAAACCAAACAGGAGTAAAACACCCAAGTCTGGCGCAATTCGAGGATCAATCAAAAGGCTTTTATGGAAATGGTTGGAAAAAGGGAAAGATTCTGAAATCGAGCTGTGATGAATACGCTGGTGGAGGAGAGTGTGCAGAAATCAATAGCAGATGATTCATTTCTGGCGGCGTAATGGTAGCAAGCTGAGTCCCCCAGGAAAGTCTGAGCCATTTCCAACACTGCGTGTGTGTGTCCTTGTATGGGTAGATGGGTGTGTGTATGGGGAGGTCTGTGTGTGCCTCTCTTTTTGTGTGTTTGGATTTGGGCATTTCTGCATGTGAGTAACCCCCAACAATATCAAGAAAAAGGCGCCTGTACATTGAATAGATGCTCCCAACAAAAGATTTCTTGAGTGCAATTATGGCATAACATCTTGTAACATCTGGGGTGTTTAACCCAGGTTGAGCCCGATCATCAGTTACTTCAATATTGTAAAAATGTACAACATTTACGACACAAAACTCAAGACGTACATATAAATCAATAGAGTGCAATCAAATACTCCCATAAAGTAAACAACAACAAGCCCTGAAAGCAATGAGAAATACATTTTTGGAACACAAGTTAACAATAACATGGAAAAAAGCTGTGGACTGCAGTCATAACTTGGACTTGTGTCAGACTTAAACCTACTCTTAACTTTCTTGCATTTCACACAGCACTTTGAACATCCACGACTCCAGCCTCCCTCCAAAGTCCCATCCCCCTCTTTCTGCAACTCCACCTCCCTCCAAAGGCCTACTCCCCCCTCCTCCATTACATCCTCATTATGTCTATGATAGCTGTAGGTGTTGGCAAGGTAATGTTAGATACATGGAAGAGGAGAGCAAGTGTCAAACACAACCCCGGTGTTTTAAAACTCAACTGGAGTCAGTGATGACTGATGAGTTTTAGAATAAGGTTACAGTGCTAACGTTAGATAGTAGCGTTAACGTTACTAGTAAGTGGAAATGCACAAGGAAGATAACATTAATGTTTCAGAGGCTACGCTACAGTAGGCTAACGTTAGCCATTAGTAACTGGATGCTGTGTTGTCATATATAACGTTATATGTTATATTAGAAGCAAACTAAACATAACGTTACCTGTCCTGCACAGCCAAATGCAACCCCTGAGTTTTGAAAACGTATCCGGGGTCAGTGATGACTGAGTTGAGTTGAGCTGAGTGATGAGTTTTATAATATAACGTAAACGCTAACGTTAGATAGTACTGGTGACTGGCAACAAACAAGGAAGATAATACTGAGGCTCAGGCAACGTTAGGCTACAGTAGGCTAATCTTTAGCAACTGGATGCTGTGTTGTCATATATAACGTTATAGCCTACATTAGAGCAATTAATAGCATTTTAACCTAAACAAAGAAAAGCGTAAAATTTCCAGAAAGTTAAGTGTTGCGAATCTGATAATTTTAGATTTGACTTGACAAAATCAAAAACAACTTGCACTTTGACTTTAACGCCAGTGACTTGTGACTTCTTTTGGACTTAAGCCTTTTGATTTAGAATGACTTGATACCCTCCCCAGGGTCAATCTAGAAAATTATGTTACATAAAAGTATGCGTTAAATCAACTTTTGATTTTCTTAACAACAGAATCAGTCCAAGGTAAGCAGACTACAAGTTTGTGTCTTTCACTGGTTTAAATGGCCAACTTTTCAGCAGATTATTTTATCACTTGTAGCAAATTAACCTTTAAGGATACTTCACCCACGAAATGATCATTTGTATATGACTTACTCACCTCGTGTTACACTGATTTCTTGAAGAAAAAGTTTTTTTCCATATGCCTCCACAGTGAACGAAGAGTCCAAAAACAGCTACACATTCTCAACCTGACCTTGTCACATATCGACGTTTAGTCATAGGCTTTCCATATCGACATATGAGGTGCAATGTACCCTGGGTGAGTTAGTTGACATTCTGGAACACTGTGTCAACTTCAGTCTGTTACACGAATTGATGTTTATTTTCCTTCAGCAACAAACGCACGTGGTTGGGTTGAGGCAACGAAGGCGCTAGGTTTAGTACAGGGTTTAGCTTTACAATCACAGGGGAAGCGAACACCAGCATTCCGTGTGAAAGTCGGTGGTTGTTGGACCCATCCACCACCTATCCCACCCACCCTACTCGGACTCAAGCACCGTTAACTTTGTTGTGATGTCCCGCCTCGTGTCCCCCTGAAGCTGCCTGGCAACAATGTTTTTGGATTCTTCATTCACCATGAAGGCATGTGAGAAAACCAAATTTTCTTCACCCAATTCAATGTATCACACAGTGAGTAATCAACATGCAAAGAGTAATTTTGTGGGGTGAAGTTTACCTTTAATGGTGTAAATTACCTGCAAAATGCCCTGTTGTCTGGTGACTGTGCTCACTCTGACCACCCTGGATGTGCATACACTACCTTGTGGCTGAGTGACCCTGTTCTGTTAAAATCACCCGTCCCTCAGAAAACCCACGTTCCAGAAGGTGACACATCCCAAAAACACCACTGCTGCCAGAAAACCCTCACCTTTTCAACTTGCTTTTATTGAATCAATAAGTTCAAAAAGCAGAGATGTGTATTGTAAAGGTTTACAAATGTGCCGTTTGTAGGGAAACTGCTGCATCACAGCTGAGGCAAGTGTTGAGAGATAATCTTTAGGTCAGGCCACAGACCGTAGAGCTTCACAGGGCCAAAGACAAATAGAGAGGGGAACAGTAGATCTGTTCATTCTGCAGAGATTCATTGCTGCTGCCATGCCATAATTATCTCCACTCTGGGGCTTGTCGGCCAACCATTCTGCAAAGCACTCATTATACACTGTATGTCGTGGACGCGCTTTGTCTCTGTCGTTTCCCTCTCACCCCTTCCTGCTCTCTGTTCCTGTCTCTCTCCCCCTCTCACTCCTCCTCCCCTTCTTCCTTCCAGTCTGCTCCGTCTCTGCAGGCGTGTGCGAATGTCGGATGTGTTGTCACTTCTCACCTGGTGGGCCCGAGCTGCGTAATTGAACGGCTCTGCTTCCCGACTTCATTTCTATCAAAGTGAAATGAGGCCGGCCTCGCAGGATATCTTCAAAAAACGAGACGAGGGGGATTGTCACGGCCCGCCACAGTAAGGGTGTCGAGCACTGGTGAAAATTTCAGGTGTCTTTAACCTCCTCAGGGTGTTAGTGTGAACTTGTTCTCTTTTTCGAGAATCACTGTGAAACAAGTAAATAGTTTGGCCTTTATTTATGTAAACTGCAGAGAGGAGCTGGAGCCTGCAAAACCAGCTGTTCCTACATTTAGACTCAGCCTGGTTATAACATTAAGCAGAGATTTATGCATCATTAAAACAGATTACACAACGCAAGTTTTATTACATAGAAGGTAGTTATGAGTAAATGTTTCAACCTAGTAACTGCCAGTTGGAACTATTAGTAGCTGACTAAATGCCTAATAAGGTTAGTGTTGGCTTGCTAATGGTAATGGGATATGGTGGTTGATGCATCTGACCTGATATTTGATCTAAATCCTAAATCTAAATGATTAAAAAAATGATTTTAAACTAGATCTCACAGAAATGACAACTCGAATCACAAAACATGTCAAAATGATTTGGTTAAATGACCCAGTGATCAGGCTTACATAAATGGATATTTCCCAGCAGCTAACAGTGCACAAGCAGTGCTAACAATGACAACAGTGCTAACAGAGCTAATGTTGTTTACCTGAAGGGGAACCGGAGTGTGGGCACCAGGGGGAACTGTAGCTAACTGAACTAACTAACTAACTAACTAAGACAAAGTTAGCTTGATAATGTATGACCCATTTACCTCAAAGAATAAAACAGGTAATGGGACATGGTTAACATATCTGACCTGATACTTGATCAAAATGCTCTTTAATGATGGTGTAAACTGGGAGAATTTTAAATTGCGTCTCACAGAAAAAAAAAGAAAAAAAAAAAAACAGAGAATACCTCAAATTACAAAACATGTCAAAATGATTTGGTTAAATGACCCAATGACATTGGTCAGGCTAGCATTTTGGATATTTCCCTGCAGCTTACGGTGCAGAACATTCTTTGCTAGCCTGATGCTAATGGCAGTACCCACCAGGTTGCTTAAGTGCCTCTGCTATTTCACGCCATCATTTTTTCTTTTTTTACCTCATGTGGAAGTCCATAGAGGAAATATCAAAAAGGCCGGGGTTTGCTGACATACATTTTTCCACAGCAGCAGATCACTCTGTGTTTCTATTGGTCAAAGTCGGCTGTGACGGGAGAAGTCGCGAACGACAAAAAGAAAATCAAACATGCTAGACTTTCTGTCGGGACGTCATGAGGCATCCCAGACGTGGCGTTGGTTGTCATCTACTATGTCACACTACACAAAATAAAAGATGGATTATCGCATACGACATTCATTGTCACTCACGATCTGAGCTGACGCCGCACAATGCTGCATCGGGCTATAACTGGGCTGATATCTGAACTCTGAACCTGGCATTAGTCACCTATAACTATAAAATGAAAGGGTGTTTTGCTGCCTTTTCATCTTTATTAATTAACAGTTAGCAGCTATAGACAGAGAAAAATGTATTTAATTCACTGTGCGGACTACGACAGCAGCTACCAGCAATTTTTCTGGTGGAATGTTTTCTTGCATGTTATACAATGCATAAGTTGATGTCATCAATCAGTCAGCACACCTTGAAATGTCTATACAATAATTCTAACCACACTATTTGTTTTAATTGTCTCTTTTGCAGGACATACACTTAAGTGATGATTGGATCATCAAGCGCTTAAAGAAATGTATGAATTTCATCCGAATTATGTTAAAAGTGAATATCCTATTTGCTTGCTTGGAAGAAAAAAAGTGGTGGAGCATTGTTCTAGTGCACTCCAGCAGAACTACACCCCTGCGGTCATTCAGAGATGTTTGTGTGGCTGTTTCTGCCATACTTGCATGCTAGTTTAACCTTTCTGTATTATTGCCCTGTTTAACCCCCCCAAACAGCAGCTGGAACAACCAATCAGCCTGCTTGATGCACAAATCTGTATGACACTTGGTTGAAATTTGTGAGGTGTTGGCTCGTTTGTGAGCCTCTGTAACCATTAACACCCAGTGATGCAAAGGTTCACAGACACTTACACAGGTATTTTCATTAAGCATAATTCCAGTTTAAGTTGATTCATGACAATTTGTGCTTTTGTCAATCTCATCCACTATTTTTTCTGGCAATTCATCTGTTGCTAATTCATGGATGTAACTATTTTGGATAGATGATGTCCTCATTCTAGGTTAATAGCTTTTCCAACTGAGGGAAACAGCCATCACTAAGCACAACACTGACCAGTTGGAATTGTTAAACAAATGAGAAATTTGGATGATGATTCCCAGGTCTGAAATCCAGCCTATAACAGGGACCGTTTTTATTTGTTTGTGCCTACGTTTGATGCAGATGATAAGATTTCCTATCTCATTACACTGAGATTTACACTCAGAGATGCAGTAGAGATTCTATATATTGTACAGTATTATTGCTGCGTTGAAATCTCATTCACTGTGCCAGATACCTTCTGCCCTTGTTTGTGAGCGCTGAAATTGGGGTTTAAATGGCTTTCTGTGCCGAAGGAGGTCCGATGGAATTCTATATCCTGACAAAACATTTGTCCTTTCTCCAGTGCCAACGCTGATCTGACAGGCTTTACTGTAGCTCTCTGAACACCTGAGCAGGGCCCTGTGAATACAAATACATCACTACACCTCGTCTGTTTCATCCTGGTTTAGCCTGCCTGCAAGCCTCGCTATCTGCTTAATCTGGGGAGCCTGAAGTTGTAAATTCAATAAAGTAACCTCTCCTCAAAATTCATACGGCTGTCTGCTGTTATTATGACATTTGTGCCTTGAATATCTGGCAGTGCAAGGAAAAGTAGGCCTCCTGAAACTTTCTATGTAAATGTGATCAGTCCACAGAGAGGGGAATGAGTGATTCCCAGCTTGTTTATACAGAGCAACAACTCTGTTTGATTTCTGCCCAGTAAATTGAAATTTGGTTCATTCAGTTTTACTCCTTTGTTGAAGGCAACCATGAGGCTCCTGTTTTTGCTCTACAGTTGTTTTCTGGCCAACTATCATTCCACCTTTATCTGAGTCAGAGCCAGTCCTGACCTGCCTGGGGCCCTGAGCAAAATACTGCTAAAGGGCCACCTGACCTGTGAGCCATGTAAACCATTTGCCATTACCACATAACCACACCTGACACCCCAGTGCTCTCTCTACAATCCTCCCTCCTTTCAGACAGTTTGCTCCATCTTTCAGTCGAAGAATAATATAAGTAGACCTATACAGAATAGAATAAGGTATAAATAAACAATATGTATTATGTAGAATATTTTACCTTTGATTTACTTTATACATTTTCAAATATGTATGATCTGATGACGGTCTAATAGACTGAAAGCTCACCAATAAATTAAAACACTGCATGGATGTAAGTGTGCGGAAGTCTTTTCTACCAGTTTGGACTTATTGATGTTTTTAGCACCTTGCTAAGACCAGGTTGGGTGGAGCAGTGGTTGTCCTGCATCATATACATTTTCAAATATAAAATACTATTTATAGATGTGCATTCATATTGCTCAGTAGCTAATCAACCAACCCTGTCTCACTCCGAAGTTATCAAAATCCGGTGCTTGGGCAGTGACTTCCAGTGTCAGACACTGACGACAAAAGCCATCCGTTCACGTCAGCATGATATGTGGCTGGTCACCGTTACAGTTCAACGGCACCTGGCAGTGTCATGGGGAAAAGTGGTGGGACAACAACGAGAGTTAAGGCCTTTGTACACTGAGTCCATTTTTTTCAGATGCGTATCTTTAATCTGTCATCTGAAAAAAATCGTTACCTCCACAATCTGTGTGCGGTTCACATCCTTCTCCTCTTCATCATCATCCACCTGAATATGCTTTGTGGCGCCCCTCGGCATGTGATAGTGATGCTAAAGGCATCCTTTAACATCTTCATGAGAAGCACCAAGCTTTCAATTAACTCCATTACAAACCCATCCACTGCAACACTTGATGGTGGGAGCCACTGGCGTAGTATAAAGAGCGAGATCGTCCACATAGGGTGGGAAGGAAAAATGGTAGGTGGGTCAAACAAAACAAAACTTTCACCTAGGAGACCGCAGTTAAGATTTGTTTTAACGCAACATTGTGTAATTTACATATGGTTGTTATCGTTACATCTAACGGTTGCCAAGGGCACCACCAAATGTGCTAGGACTGCCACTGTCAGGCAATTGTCAAAACTGTAAACACTGACACCCTCTTTGACACCAGGAGGAGGGGCCCATTGCATCTTGCGTGGTAAGTGTATAGGGCTGCCTGGCACTGTGATGACAGGAAATTATTTTCTTTCATATGAGCTTGACAGAAATGCACTGTAGGAATCATCAGCACTCTACATAAGTCAACCAAACTGATGTGGGAAAAAAACAAGCAGGTTTTCAATATCAGCTGAAAAACATTTATTTTGAATTCCTGTACAAAGTTTTGAAATTTTACCCATGAAAATGTGTGGTAACCCTGGAAAACTAAACAAAATTCCCTCCATGTCTGACATAGTATGTCTAATATCAGCTCTCATATCATTAATATTTTAACACTGAATAGGTTTACAGTATTCAGAGTGGCCTTGGTGAATCAGTGACTCCCATGAAATGAACTAGGGAGTCATAGAAGCCCATTCAACTCCCCTCCAGACAGTCCTGGCCCAAACACTGAAATATTTCTATTACTTCATTGTCCTCTTTAATATTTGTCACCACCGTCTAGACTCATAATAGCTGATAATGTGTGGAGTCTGATGGCCTTCGCTGGAGGTGAGGCCTCTCTGCTCTGCACTGACGACACACTGTTGCCCCAGATTCTCCTGGCTAGTAGCCTGTCCCCCAAAGTCACATAACAGCAGCAGGAAGGAGACTTTCCCTGTTGAGGACGTAGGTTCCCACCAGCGACAGGGCAAGAGTCGGTGCCTATAGGTGTACAGCACTGCCAGCTTGTTGAGCTGCTAAACTACAGCCCCTTGATACTGGGCTTGATTGGCGTGGTGCTCTGAATGAATAAAGAGCAAGCAGAGATCAAAACATTTTAGAAACTGCACTTTTGAGCAGAGATGTTTATTCCATGCACATGAGCCAGTGGGGTTTATTTGATGCAGGGGCAGGCTAATTGTGGAGACAACACTTAAATCTGTGATAATTACAAGTGATTTGGGGTGAAATATAATAACTAGGAATTGCGCCCCAGAGGAAAGCAGATGAAGCTGTATTTCATGAGCAAACCCGATGTGGCTGTCGGTTGGCCGCTGCGCAGTAGCATCACAACGGTGATCTTAATAAGGGAGCATTAAGCAAATTACCTGTGAAAATGGACAGTCATTTCCCTGCCCTAGGCAGCCCTTTTTTCATCTGATTAGACCAATGCAGTCATTAATCTGAAAGGAGGCCATTCTTCAACAGCTGCAGTCAGTGCAGCTTTTCAGGTCTGAGATTGTTTATTCATGATGTCATGTTGTAAAGTGACAGGGGTTATGAGCCCAGGTTGGACACAGATGTATATCATAATCAACCTCGAGTGGCTGAGCACTCCCCTCTGTTACTCACACCATTTGACACACACAAACACATGCACACAATGATGCGTGCAAATGCACATATCTGCAAACATACAAAACCATGAAAATACCAGACATACAAACCTGAGAGTGGCCATGGACATAGATGAATACAGACACAAACACAAATGCACATACTGTATGGGCTCATCTGTACAGTATGCAAACATAACACAAACTACACTTAACCTGCACAAATATACACACTGAAGCAAATACACACAAATATTTATACAGTTTATGCACATACATTATAGACACTACATGGCCCAAACTATGTGGATAACTGAACCTTACATCCATATTGATATAGTAATTCAACATGTCAAGAATCTGTACATGTGAGACTAGAGTAAATAATTTGAATATGAGGCCACAGAATCAGTGGTGCCCTATGGAGGGGCCTGGGGGGGGGGGGGCGTGGCCACTGTGATATAATTACTGGCCCCTCAGTGGACTCCCCCATTGTGAAAATAACCAAAAAATAACTGGAGGCTGACATTACTGTCTCTAAGAGGCTGTGGTGCATTTGTTCTTTCCAACACATTCTCACTTGTCACAGATCGACGTTTGATCACAGACTTTCCACACCGACATACGACATGCAACGTACCCTGGGTACGTTGGTTGTTGACGTTCTAGGATGCCATGTCAACCTCTGCCTGTTATGTGCATTGTCTGTTTTCAAATACACTTCTGTTTTCACAGGAAATGTACAGTTTGTATACAGTCTCTTTCAAAATAAAACCACATATTGACATTTTTTCCTTCAACAACAAATGCACGTTGGGTTTTGGCAACAAAAGCAGGTGGTTGGGTTTAGGACAAAAGAACTGTGTTTGCCATTACAATCTTACGGGAAGCAAAAATCAGCCTCCTGGGTGAAAGTTGGTGCTTGTTGGACCCATACACCACCCCTCCTGCCCGCCTTTTCCCCTTGAAGCTGCCGGGTGCCACTGAACAGTAATGTTATCATGCCAACATGAAAGGATGACTTTTTTCATCAGTGTCTGCTGCTGGAAGTCACTGACCAAGCACTGGATTTCACCGACTTTGGAGTGACATCGGGTTGTTCTTTCAGCTACTGCAAAGGTAGTAGTTTCTTAAGAAACTAAGACCATGTCATGCCATGTTGTTGGTAAGGGGGCTGAATAGTGCTGCAGATTTAGGCAAAATTTTGGCAAGGGAATAACTGCCTAAATTCAGTTATGGCTGCCTAAATAGTATTGTAAGTATTATATATTTAAGAGGTATTTGATGAGAATTGACCTATGGCTAAGCCACGCCCCCCTCCACTCACTCGGACAAAATATCAACATTCAGTGACCGGTGCTATGGCAGGTGTCACAGTACACGGCATTTCGCAGGAGGCAATTGTTGATTTTTGGAGACATAACCATCAGATATCATTGAGAAGTAACCAATGGCCTAAACTACGCATTGGAGGGATACTAATCATTTTATTGTTGAGGTCAATGAAAAGCTTAAGCCAAAAAGCCAAAGGTCCCAGTGTAAGCGTGATAAACCGCATCTCGTTGCAGTCACCATCAAAGAGAACAAGATAGAGGATCAGCATTCATGGACTCAGTTTAACTAGAGCCCTTTGGACAACAGCTAACAATGATGTACGATCACCAAAGTACAAAAACTAGAACAAAATAGGCTAATGAACTTCCAGCAAACAAGGTGACATGATGAACAACGCAGCTAGGAGCTAACGTTAGGCTAACTTTAGCTAACGTTAGCTAGAGATGTTAAAGATAACTTTATATTTCTTTCCAGCAAAGTGACAATATGTTGCCTCAAACACGATGTTGACTTACCTTAGAACAGATGTAGACATCCTTGTTAATCTTATTCACGTTGAGTTGATGTTGTGGTCTACTGCACAACTTTATCCAAAGGAGACACTTTTCTTGGTTGAGATGTGGTTTAGGAAAGGGTAAAAAATACACCTCGTCGCCCAGTCTCTCATACTAGTTGCATGTACCCCATGCACACCGTTTGACCATTTTTAAACTTCAAATTTCAGAAAAAGCTCATAAAACCAAACAAAACTGACTTACTATAATGCATTTCAATGAATGTTCAGGCAGAGAATGTCCGAGTGTATGGGAATGGCTATACGCACTGTGATTGGCTCATCGCGTTTGAGGGCGGGGCTTAGCCATAGGTCAATTGATCATTGTTGTTGGGTGAAAAAATTAATATTTATAGCCCACAATTAATTGACAAGTTGACAACTAGCTAATATTAGCTCACTTTCATCATCACCCTACTAGGCAAGCTGCAAGACATATCTGAACAAACAGTAGCCTCAACTACTTTCTAGCATTTTACCAACTGTAATAAAGCCTGATGATTGGCAGCAGAATGTCAAACTGTCTCTGACTCATCCTAAAATAAGCTTTGACCCAACCATCATTCAGGTGAAGCTCATGGCCCAGCTGGTGGTACTCCCTGTGATTTCTCCTCTTTCTAAGGGTTGCCTGTTCCCACACAGATCTCTGTTTTCCTGTGTCCAGTCCCCAAGTGCTCGCCGGCTGTCCAATTTTTATGCAGATTTTAAGGTACAGATCTGTGAGTTTACTTCACAGCAATATAGCGGTCAAGCTAAGGACAGGTGGATTTGGTGGTTGCCTAGCAACAATTCAAAAAAGGACACAGCAACCTGCAGAATGATTCTTTGTGATCGGGGCCTTAGTCAGGTCGGCCGCTCACAGTCAGGGTTCCAATTCATCCCAAAGGTGTTGAATGGAGTTGAGGTCACGACTCAGGCAAGTTCTGCCACAGCAAACTGGGAGAAACATATCTCTATAGAGCTGGAGTTCTGAAACAGCAGGAGGCCTTTGCCTAACAGATGGAAAGCACACGTCTAGAATTTAACTGTATGCTGTAGCATTAAGATTTCTCCTCATTAAAAGTACAGGGCCTGGCCCAAACCATAAAAAAAAACAGGCAAGTAGGCAAAAACCCCTGTCCACATAGTTTTGGCCTCATCGTGTGAATGGAACACAAACTATAGTGTACAAAACTCACAGACAGAAATACAATATCTTTGTTAGCACCTACCACTGCCGTCTATTTTTCCTCTGACATGTAAAGAGATGTGGCCTGGTCCTGATCCTGGTCCTGATCCTGGTCCACAGACTGACACCTGCTATTCACCACCACCACTGCTCACGTCACACCTCTGACTGTAAGGATAAATCAACAGAGAGGTGAGTCTGAGGTAGAGTTAGACTTGCACGCACTGTAGTCCTCTTTTATCTCCCAGCTCTGTTGTTTACTCTCTCCTAATCTTGCTTGTTCACATTGTGCCCCCCATAGGGAAGCTGCTGAATTGCATTTACCAGTGTGCAGCAACTAAACTCATCATCACTACATGAAGATGGAAATTAAGGGTTTTTGTTGTTTCAAACTGGAAAAGAATTCTAGTTGTGAAATGTTTTTAAATTACAGATCATTTCCTCCTCTTTTTGAAGATGAGATTGGTTATTAAAAGTTGTAACATTTCAGAATCAGAATCAAAATCGGCTCTTTTGGCCAAGTATGTGTGCACATATAAGAAATCTGACCTTTACTGTGGCTCTCAATGTGCATACACAGATGTAAACACACAGCTAAAACAGGGACAAGGCTCCACAAGGTACTGACTACTATGTACAGATACAATTTTATAGCTGCTCCACACTCTGGCTGTAATGTCACACTCTTTAGCTGTGAACATTCCATCCCATAGGAACCAATGTAAAAACCAGAGGAGGGCATTATTACCATGAATAATACCCAGAATGTATGCAAATGTTGAACATTTTAAAGTTTGAATAAAGTTTCTACATGAATGTATAAATAGATAGAAAGGAGTTGAAAATGCTTGACAAAATTGAATTTGTGTCAGATTTGAACATTCCGTCCATTCACTTGAATAGGGAACATTTCCCGAAAAACACTGAATATTTCTAAAAGCATGAAAGGTATGAATGAGAATAGTCAAAGCAGGTAGGTAAGCTGAGTATTTTGATTTTGAATTACGTTTCTACGCTGAAAATTTGGAAGGAGTTGAATGACAAAAAAGTGGGCAGAATGATAATAACTAGAGAATGCAATTTCTGAGGAAAGTGCAGGTGTGAATGCTGCATACTGAATACACTGCGATGCTGGCTTTAAAAGCTGAATAATGCCATTGATGTATGAATGATATTTTAAGGGTTTTTGAAAAGCTGAGGCTAAACTGCAATTCTGGCATAAATGTGTAAGAAGAAGGTAAAGTGATAGGAATAGCTGAAAAGGTTGAAAGGGGTCTAATTAGTATGAATGTCAGTGAAAAGTTGAATGATACTAATACTTAGGAATATTTCAAGGTTTTTGGAAAGCTTGACACTACACTGCAATGCTGGCTTGAAATCTGCATACTACATGTACTACAAGTACGGAGCACTATGTGTGTATAATATTACACTACATTACAGTATGTATTTAACATTCATAATCCCAAAAGTAGCAACAGTAGTATTAGCAGTAACAGCTTTAGTAGTATATGATAGATGGAAAATACTACTAAAGTTAATTGACCAAAAAAAAGAGGGCAGAATATATAATAATAATAAAGAGTTTTGCCGTAGAATAACAAAGGTTGTGAATGCATTCGCACCCAATGGGATCAATAAACGTTCAGTTGGTGGACATTGCTGTAATCAGAATGCCAATAATACATGCCCTAAAAACTTGGGATATAAACAGCATATAGACAGATTATCTTTAAAAAGGGAGAAGGGCTCACATGGAAAATATGAGCTATATATATGTATAAACACAACAATTGTAAATAGTGAGACAATAGTCCAATGTTGCAGAGTGCACCAGATGCTGGAATAAATATAGTATGATTAATGTAACAGGTTACTTATATACATGAGGTAGGTGGATGTGAAAGCAGTGAAAACATGTCAGGAAACAATATACAGTGTATACAGCATGCTTGGGTTATGTTTGACAGATATTTGCATGTCTGACAGTGAGTCCCATCTCATGCTCATGCTGTTTTATAAGACTATGGAGGGGTCTATGGGGTCATATCAGCCTCACATAGTGGAGACTGTACATATCTTCAATTTGAAATAATGATGTGAGGATTTGTCTTTTACTGCTACTGATTAATTCTTGGGAGAGGGGAATTATGGACAGGGAGACAAACTTTTTCAAATTGTGCTCCCCATTCACACCCACTCTAGCACCACCACCACCCACCCTTAGCTCTAAAACCAAACATGGGTTATTTCACATAAGCTCTTGGCCATTAGCCTAGCAGTCACACAGATGGAGTCTTTAACAACCATTTCTAAATCCAGTGTTATAGACCAATTCAGACCATACTCTGTTATGTATACATCTATTTATGATGATTAGAGTACAAAAGGTCAAGTCAGTATTTCTAAACACAGAGAAAAATATCTCTCTTAAATAAGACTATGACAGTTATATTTCTCCTTTTACTTTAAAACAAAAAAAAGAAAAATGCCCAATTTTTGGTAAAACATTTCGACTTATGGTACAGACTACTGTACATGAGAATCAAACTTGGGCCCAATACCTCATCCTCACGAATGTCAGCAAATCACATTTTTTGACAGTTCTAAAATAATCAACAGATTTTCCTGTGATGTGAGGTATGTTAAGTGTGATTTTTTACATCCCCTGATCTGCTCCAAAGTGCATCCTGGCTGCACCACTTTCATACCGCAAATATTAAACGTTCAATATTTATGATCTGATATCTTGTTGTGAGGGAGGAACCCCAAAGGATAACCAAGGATTGCTGGTGGTCCCGTGGGTCTCAGTGGATTTTATTGCAATATGCATTGTGATTGAACTCAAAATTTACCCACCTCAAGCTCACGCGTCAACACGTACAGTCCATGTTCACGCCGTTGCCATGGTTTTATCCATATTCTTTATTTTTCTTTGTGGAATTTCACAAAAGAAGTGCAAAACTAACAACTAGTTCTTCCTACCTGTTGTCCACCATGTTTACTCTTAAATCATGGGAGAGATTTGTGAGATTTCGGGCTTGTACAGTTCAGACTGGTTGTTTGTGAATGGAATCTGTTCTTGCGTGGTGTGCTGTTTTGGCAAAATCATTGATTTCCACACCCTGTTAAAACAAAGCTGTTAAAATGTATCACTACATGTTTTTATTTCTCACATTTTTGTTTGTTTTAAGATGTGAAAAATCAGTCAGTGTGGGTTAGCTTTTAGCTTATCAGACTGTAGTTTGCATAACACCTTTACATTAGCAGCACGTGCCTGACAGGCTGTTGTTATTGTGAATTTTTTTATAATACCTGTGAGGTATGGGGTATCAGTCAGTCAGTCAATTTTATTTATAAGCCCAATATCACAAATCACAATTTGCCTCACAGGGCTTTACAGCATATGACATCCCTCTGTCCTTAGGACTCTCGCAGCGGATAAGGAAAAACTCCCAAAAAAACCCTCTAACGGGGGAAAAAAAAAAAAAAGTTGATAAGTCAAAATGTGTTTTTATGATAACAAAAGATTTATTCATCATGTAAATACATACAACTTGTCTGTCAGCGATATAAATCAGCAAGTTAAAAGTCTAGTGGGTAGGACTTAGTGGCATCTAGTGGTAAGGGCGCAGATTGCAACTGACTGAAACTTAACCAGTGTGTCAAGCATGTAGGAGAACAAGGGTGGCCAATACAAAAACACAAATGGCCCTATCTAGAGTCAGTCTTTGGTTTGTGTATTCGGGGCTACTGTAGAGACAACATGGCGGACTCCGTGGAAGAGGAGCCGCTCTGTATGTAGACATAAACGGCTCATTCTGAGGTAATGAAAACACAATGATTCTGATTTTCAGGTGATTATAAACTAATGATAACATAGTTATGAATATTTCATTACATTTTTGCCAATATATCCTCCTTAACCCTACACAATGGACCATTATTGGTTCTATTTGATTACATTTAAGTGTGCATTTGCATTTTCCCTTGGGCCAGGGTCATCGGTACCTTTTGACTGTTCCTGATGGCAGGCCTGCCAACAGGAACAATTAACCCATCAGAGTACAGGACTACAGGCAGTACTTCAACATGTCTCAGAATTGAAGTGGCACAATAGAAAGCAGTGCAAATGATGTAACTGGATATATAATGAGTAGGGGCACATTTTCTCCTGCATGTCTTACTGAATGAAAATTGTGTGGCTCTCCAGTCCCACAGTAACTAAAGAACTGCAAAGAATTTCTGCTTACCCAGCAAGGACCTGAACAGTTGACAATATAATTTCTTTATTCATTATTTATTTATTTGCCTTTTTTTTTTTTTTTTTTTTGCCGGGGTGGAAATAACGAGACATGCCCTGAGAGAACCTTCCCAGCTCTCCCTGGTGTAATTGGTGCTGCCTTCATTCTGATGTGTCAGTCACCCACTGCAGTAGATTTACAACTTCATCTGGTGTGGGTGAAACCCCATAAGAGCACTTTCCCCTGACAGCTTCCGTTTCACAGCATTACAGTGGTTCCTCCATCGCCAGCCAGGGATGGGGATGGAGGTTTTCATGCTATTTGATACATTTTAGTGTGTTTTTACCCGTTAAAAATGAATATTTGGATATTTTCCATTAAAAATATCACATTATATTGCAATTCATTCATTTATCGATCAATCAACCCCAAATTTGGGGTGAAACCCTGAATTTGCAAATTAATTGAAAAATTAAAGTCCCTTTCAGGTCCAAATAATGGATACATAGAATGCCATTTAGTCTATTTCAAGGCATTTTAAGCGTGAAAAAACACTTAAACTGAGCAGAGAACCCATTAAAAAACTATCAAAAATCATTTATTTATCCATTAATTAAAGTGTGTTCTGGGGAAAATCATTGAATATGTGATTACTGAATGATAATTTCTTAAAAGTATTAGTCATTTGCACCTGAAAAGATTTCAGACTCCTTAATATGAAAACCCAATGTTAATAACTCCTTAAATTGATCATTTATGTATTTGTGTGGGTCTTTCAAGTAAGGAAAAAGTTGCGTACCTTTTAAAGTCTACTAATTTGTTTTTTAAGGGTCTTTGGAAATACGTTTTTTTTAGGCATTTGGTTTTACCTTTTCAAATTAATGAATAAATGAAGGCATGCAGGGTAACATACCAAACACTTCTTTTGTAGGTTAAGATGCTGGTGTGTTTTCAGGGATAAATTTGGGACTAATGAAGCCTGTCTAGAGGCACCCTGTCGGGCCTGCATGAGTGGGGGTGGCCGCTGGTGGACACGTGGTCTCTGTACAGCCCATGTTATGCATCCATCAGTCCGGCAAGAATGCTCTAGCGGGGGCTTGAGGGGAGTCAGCAGGGGTTGGATGGTGTTCAGCAGGCTCTCCTTCACTGTTGTGGGGTACCTGTGTGTGGGGGCCTTGCAATGGCTAGAGAGAAAGCTGTAGCCCCAGACTCAGCATTTCATGTTAGCATAACACTTAATGACACAGCATTTAAGGTGAAAATCACTTATTTATCAAAATTGCACCAATCAATATTTTACAGGTGTCACTCATAGTGACAAACCCACAGGGAGATAATCTGCAACTTTGCAGCTTTTCTAACCTCTTGTACTGTAGCTCATTGTTTGTAGACGTTGACTGTTTGGGTTCAGTCTCAGTGCTTTGATCAACTTTGATTCCAGCAGCAGCTTGCAGCAACTATAAACAAAAGAACCTTTGATAAATGGCCAAAAACTTAATTATCTGAAGCTTTAGATATCAGTGAAGTGTTCTTGTTCTCATTCTGGTTATTAATATTGATAATCACAAAGAGTTCAAGAAAAATGTAGGTTATATGGATAAACGCAGTAACTGGTATACTGGCTTAGAAGTTATACGTTGAAGTTAACATCAGTACTCTTGGGCATCATGTTACTGTCCAAGTGAAACACTAGTATTTTCACTTTGTTGGTCAACTGTTCATATTAGTAGACACTCTAAGGGCTCATTTATTTGCACATGATCGCAGCCTTCCCCGTTAACCTACATGGGTTATACACGAATTACTGGCTTACAATTATGTGGGAGAGAAAAAGACTTACCTACTGAATACTACACACTGCAGCACTTATGTTTCAAAGAGTTCGTAGACTTTTGTAGAATCAGAGAGTTTAAAGTTGACCTCCATGACCAACTCCACAGCAACACTTGAGGATTTGGAGGTTTGCTTGGAGGCATACTCACTCTCTCACCCAGATTTCCCTAAACAGGATTTGAATCTGAAACCTTTCAGTTACAACTCTGCATCTCTAACTATTAAACCGCTGCTGCCTGACAGGCTCCTCACAAGGTTTCCTCCGCGGTTATTAGTTCAAGAGATTATACAGTCTGTGAAAATACTTCAAGATTCAGCAGACTGATGATTGATCATCACTTTTGGGGAAAAAGTCAGGTGTACTACCATGGATAAACATTAGTGCCCCTATAAGACAGAGTAACACGAAGGATTAGTTGTAAAAGTTGTAAAAGGAAACAGTTGACTGGATGAATGATGTGATAGAACTACTTGGAGGTGTCTCACTTTAATCCTGCGAAACAGGAAAGCTAATTTTGCTGAGTGCACTCCTCTCAGAGAAGTTGCCCATATGTACTGTAGCTCTCTTCAGTAAGAGATACTTCACACTTGGACCATATCTGTATAATTAAAGTCATCGACATGCCTTCTGAAACACTCAATCCATCATTTAGTCCATTTAAACATACATTAGTCCCACAGAGTGTGTGCAAGCATACAGTGAGCGTACAAAGTAAAAAAAAAAAAAAAAAAAACTTTAATATGGCAGGACCCATGGTTATCAGAGTAATAACTGCATGGAGTATTGTGCAGGGAACATCCCAAATATTATACGATATAATGTCTTTGGGTGCTCCAGAAGAGTTGTAGATTAAATTGAGCTCAGCAGCTCAAGGATTCTTGGCTTCGGGCCTTTGTTAAGATAAAATAGGTAATATACATAAGAGAGTATATGTGGCTACATGAGATCCTCTCTCTTTTTTTGAAATAATCGCTTCTGTCAATTTCACTTTCTGGGCAGCCAGTGAGCCCCATGCAGTCAGGATTCCCCTTTCAATTATTTCCAGTATGGAGAAACGGTGGTTTGAATAACCTGAACTGTGCAGAATAGCCACAGCAGGCTCTCCAGTATTCTAGCTTCCAAATGAGAGCCACTTGTCAAGGTCACACCACAATCCGTTATTAATTTGTCCCCCTGACAATAACTTCCTGAGGTCTTCCCTGCCATCTTTCATTGGAACAACTCAATCTCTTGCCATTTGTGTTTACAGAAATCAGCAGCATCAGTTGCCTGCAGACAGCCAATTGAATATTTTGCCCCCCTGCATCTTTTCAAATGACCATGTAATGCCACCGCTGTTGCTTAGATGTGATCAGGAAGATATTTCTTAGAGACAGTTAATGGGGACAACGATGCCTGCAGATGAGATTGCCTCATCACATTTTGGCTCCAGTCTGCAGTGCTCTGTATTGAAGAAAGGCCACAAAAGCTTTAGTGTCACTGATAATGAAACTGCAAAGCATAAACTGAGGCTGTGAAAATGTTTACTGTTTCCTTCAGTTTTCTATAGCGCATGCCAGATCCAACCAAAACACTATAAAAAAAAAACAAGACTAATGGTCGAATGCCCTGCTAACAGCCTCTAGAGGCTGCAGTGTTTATTACACCCACAATATAAAAAGGATGAGGCCTAAGTGAGCAGTCACTTTAAAACAGGGTTTAAATCAGCGGGTAATATCTGGGCCTGAAAAGTGAAGCTAGTGCAGAAGTGCCTTAAACCTGCATTCTTGCTAATGTCCAGCAGGGGGCGACTCCACTGGTTCCAAAAAGAAGTCAGATTGTATCGTCAATGAGAAAATGACCCTATGTCTCACTTGATTTATTATCTCAGTAAACATTTTCCTAATGAGTTCATGATCTCAATCACTAGTTTGAGGTTTTCAATACAGCATTATGTTCAACTTTGTAAATGATGGTCCAATTTAGAGTAAAATAGACAGTAAAGCAGGGTTTGCTTTAGGGCGTGGCTACCTTGTGACTGACAAGTTCCTACCACAGAGGTATCCTTAGGGTTCTTAATCACATCTGAGGCAAGATATCATTTGAATAATGATAATACCAATATCCTTAAAGTGATACCGACACCTATAAAGTGCATTCGATACCTATAATCTAAATGTAGCGGTGTGTAATATAACACTACTCTCAAACGTTTTGGCGACACCTTGGCAAGCCTAACTGTCAGCTCCATCAAATATGCTGTGCTCAATCCAACCACCACAGACTGTATGGGTTGTAGCTGCTGTTGCGGGAGTGTGAGCTCTGAACCAGGACACAGAGGAAACAAAGGAAAAGTTTCTTTTCACTGGCTGCCCTCGATGCCAGGATGGTGAAAATATTCTGTGCAATCGCTGCCATGTTAGGAAACATTTTAGCATGTTCCTTCCGCCACCTTAAAACCTCAAAAGGATCCTCCTTGGGTGTCTTGAACTGCTGCCACCTCATCCTGGGGCTGCAAGGTTTCATGGCTGGAGTCAAAAGGAGTCAAAGGTTCAACTTGTGTCCTTGACTTTCAAAATAAAAGGAATTGCGGCTTGATAATAGTAATTTAGAAGTCAAAATATCACAAATATACTGCACATCTAAATTTTCTTTTTCTCACCTGCTGTTGGCCCTTGTGTAGTTCATTTTTACAAATATATATTTTTACCCCTTAAACAGTCCGCCTGAACACACACAGTGATAGGGCTAACTGTTAGCAGCACACAGCTAACGTTTCCTAATTGTTGTAAAAGGTGTTCCAACAGAGTCGAGCCTTTGTGTCGGTGTGACTTTGGATGTTAGTTGCTGCTGCTGTATTAGCTTGTGCTAACCAGGCAGATGCTTAATAGGAGGAGAGCAGCTCTCAGAGAGTTTGCTGATCCGGTGAGGAGTTGGCACAGTTAGGGATCAGACCCTCACTAAAAATATCAAATGCCGGTATATGTTGCCTGGAGAAGTTTTAATACCACTTGATACTGGGTTGTTTCAGTAGTTATCTAAAGGTATAAAGTACAGATACCTAGCCCTAATAAGATCCACTCCTTGCTCCTCTACAGCTCCACCCTCTCATCCAAATATATTCAAAAAAAAAAAAAACAAAAAACAAAAATGCAGTGACAAGGTGCATCCAATCAGCACACAATCATCACAGAAGTGCTGCCACAAGGATCAGTGTCTTTGCACTCAGCAATTTGGCAAAATTTGTTTGATAAGTGATTTTTAGGCATCTAGGTTGCTTGATTATTATTCAGCTTGTAGTTAGTACCTATTTCATGTTGACATATTGTCACGGAAATGCTGTTGAAATAAATATATTTATATCTCCTGCTTCCTCCCATGTTTCAAAAACATGCAGATTAGGTTAATTGTTGACTCTAATGAGCCAGTAGGTGTGAATGAGCCATAATGGTTGTCTGTCTCCATGTGTCAGCCCTTTGACTGACTGGCGACCTGTCCAGGGTGTCTGCTCAGTGTCAGCTGGGATCGGCTAAAGCCCTCTGTGACCTTTTAAAGGATAAGCGGTTACAGATAATGGATGGCTGGATATGAAAACTAGATGTCTACTCCTGCACCAAATAACTGCTTACTGAGCAGTTAGTAATTGTAAAGTCATGGAGTCAATCAAATCAAAAAGATTTATTCTCTTGGGAGCGGAAACTTGCTCAGTAAATTTCATGGCAAAGGAGCAGAACTCTGGAATCATCTCTTCTTTGGTGGGAATGGTTTAAGGCCAAGTGTCTTTGGCCAAAGCATTGGTAAATGTAAAATGTGGGGTCAGGGGTCAACAAAATTGTTCGGAATCATCCTTTAGGGACCTTGAAAATGTTGATCGATCTTCTTTGTAATGTAGAAGTCCAAATAACTATTTTTCAAAACATGTCTTTTTCTAACAGCTTTGGCCTTTTGTCCACACACAAACTGCATTTTAGGTAACTGAGAACAGACCTTTTGCAAAAGTCCTTCCACGTTGAAGGCGTTCAGAAACTTAGTTTTCAGTGTTGATGTGTAATGGCTCAGCCACCAGACAAAAATGTTGGCATTGTATGTTTCTGCAAACCATGAATACCTTACATTTGCGCATTTCATACGTATCAGCGAGGTGAGACACCTGCCAATCTGCAGAACACTGCAGATCAGTGTTCAAACAACAAAACGTGTTGTGATTCCATGAGTCTCTGCTGTGTTTCAAGTGGCTTTTTAGACACCAAATGTGTGTTTTCTGTCGCAACCATCTCTGTTTTTCCGGACACTTTTTAGGTGCAAGCAGTGGTTGTTTTTTACAGAGTCATTGCTGCTTTCCTTGTTAGGATTGTGGCACCAAAACCAGGTATTTTAGGCCAGAATACAATCTTTTTCAAACCAACCAATTTGTTTTTGCCTAACTTTTAATCACACATTGACCACAGCATTGTTGAAACAGAAAATTTGAACAGATCCACTACATCATGATGCCACACACAAAACACACAATGTTTCTGGTGATTGGGTAGCGTGTAGACAGGGGAAAAGAAGGTTTCGGCTTATAACGTCAGAGTGTGCGCCGTTATCAGAGGCAACATTTCATGCAATGGCCAAAATATTTTGTGGACAAAACAGTGCTGGCTTTAACCTTGCTTAAAGGCCTTTTAACATGCTTAAACATAAATGTACACTTACTCTTCCACTATTCTGAGGAACAGAGGTGTCACAATGCGCTATGGAGGTAACTGCGCCCTGTAAATTTCAGGTAGTAGATTTTTTTCAGGCTTCTGATTGACCAACATTGTCTTCTTTTTTTAAACAAAGTATTTTTATTAGCAATTCAATAAAGACATACAGAGTGCTAAAATACAAACACAGAATCAATAAGGATGAAAAACAACCCCACCCACCCATCAACACAAGAACTAACAAAGAATGCCAGACCAGGCAAAGGGAAACCAAAAGAGAGGAAAAAGAAAATGACGACAAATTACTTGATTTGTGTGGCATTAGTAGAGGGGCTCTACCTAGGTTAACATCTAGAGGGGTTACTCCAAATATTGCCATTGACATAGATGGGGTAATTAGCCACCCAAACATTGTTCAAAAAGTTTTAAATATGAAATTGCAGAAATGAAATGGCTTTGGACCTTACCAGAACATGTGACATTAAGTGGTCGAGGACTGTTCACATCACGTAGGATCTATATCACTGCTAATCTTAGCCAACCTAGTTCTGGACCTGTGGAGTGGATGCACAATCTTAAACTGAACATGTCGCAGACAAAGAGAAGATGAATACATTTTTGAATAGCTTTACAATATCTACAGTATTCTTCTCCCATCTCTGTTTTATATAGTCCAAAGCCTGAAGGGTATGAACACTGAGTAATTCTTAGATTTGATTTATGGACGGTTCTATTTGCTTGATTGGCCAACATGGCCTTAGGGTTACTGTAAGGTAATTTGGCATGCTCTCAATAGTGCTTCAGTTGTCTTTCTGCTTTTTTTCATTTGGACAGAGACAGTGCTTAGGTGGACAGGAAATCCCTGTTTTCAAAAATACCCATGAATGTGTGGAGTAGGCCTGAGATCCCATTGCAGCAATGCAAAAGCCCTAGAACATGCAGCAGTAATTAGTGACATAATGATTTTGTCCTCTACTTGTGCGCTCCCTTACAATCACTATCGGAATCCCTGCTGACTGTCACAACCAATACAGACACTTTGCACATTTATCCAGCCTGACATCCTGGTGAACCTCACCATGAAATACTGAGGTCCAGCTTTGGCTTCTGGAGTACAGCCAGAGGCAAAAAGAGAAAGAGTGTGGGGGGACGAGAGAGAGAGAGGGGAAGAGGAAGTTCTTCAGTGTGTGCGTGCATGTCTGCACAAAACGAGTGTGAGATTCTCCCTTCACTTCAGAGGAGGCACACAAAGCTCTTTTGGGAAGCAGATTTCGGGTGAAGACATTGAACATAAACTCATAAACTCCACAGTGCTGGGCTGTGATGTGAATTATGCAGGTAGTGTGCAGGCATTAGGGCTGAAAGATTCAGTCCAGTCCAGAACAACAGAGACCTTGTTTTCCCTCATTTCCTACAGAGGAATTATCTGATGGGAGATTTCTGAGCTGCTCCTTTTTAACAATATCTGTATCAATGTCTGTCAAGGTGCTATGGACATCCACTTTTGTATGAGGAAGCTCTTACTGATATCCACACCCAGGGAACACTTCTGTTTATTTCACCCACTGGTCAAGCTGCAGTTGTATTTTGTATGTTTAATCTCCTGATTTAGCTCTATCTTTAATCTTTAATGTTGGGATACTTATCTAATCCTAAATCATTTTTAGTTTCCTTTATAGAGTACAGTGGTTTCCTCATCTTTGCCTGATGCTCAAATGCTCAAATGTCTTTTCAGGAGAATTCATTCATTCATTCATTTTCTAACCACTTCATCCTCTTGAGGGTCGTGGGGGGGCTGGAGCCTATCACAGCTGACATCGGGCGAGAGGCAGGGTACACCCTGGACAGGTCGCCAGACTATCGCAGGGCTGACACATAGAGACAAACAACCATTCACACTCACATTCACACCTACGGACAATTTAGAGTTATCAATTAACCTAGTCCCCAATCTGCATGTCTTTGGACTGTGGGAGGAAGCCGGAGTGCCCGGAGAGAACCCACGCTGACACGGGGAGAACATGCAAACTCCGCACAGAAGGGCTCCCACACCCGGGATTGAACCGGCAACCCTCTTGCTGTGAGGCGACAGCGCTAACCACCACACACCATGCCGCCCCTTTCAGGAGAATTTAAACTGTAAATTAAAACCAAAAAGTTGACAGTTTCATGCATTTATTCTGCCCTGAGTGCCGCCTGCAGGTATTCTTTTCCAGCTGCAAAAAGCCCTAACTGCCGCCTGAGAGGCAGAACTTGGGAAAAACTACAAAATCGTTGTGTGGGCACCGGCTGCTGCTTGTTAAGCTCCATGTTTTCAGTACACAGTAACAACTGAAGGCTTCTCAGGTGAGTGTATCAACATTTTTATAACCTCAGGTCTTCTTTCATGTGGACTGTGGTCGCAGAACAGCAAGAACACAATGTTAAAAGAGACTTTAATAAGAATATTGACACTTTAAAAGTGACAGGGACAAAAATACCATTTTGAAATTTGAAGGGGACTTGTACCCCCCTATCCCCACTTTTTTGTTGTTGTTGTTAATATTTATTAGAATTATTATAAGAGTATGAAATTATTTTTTAAAGTTTTAACTTGCCCAATCGCCAGAAGAGCATTGCACATTTCTGCAAACCACCGATACATTATATTTGTGTGTGTCGTACATATTATATCAACATTCCTAAAGTGACATAGTGTATGAGCTGACCTCGTCATCAGGAGGTGGAGAGGATGGCTATGGCGTGCCACCTAAACTAGGCGTAAACCTAAACTGCCTGCCAGGTTGCAGGCCACCGTTTGAGACCGAACATTAAATAAATCTGTGGTTTTCCACAACTCAACTATGTTTTCAGCAGCAGCAGCAGCAGCAGCAGGTGTCTGTTTTCAAACCTACTATACACTACCTGTCCTGGAGAAAACAGCAGACTAAATAAGTTAGATACTAACTGGTGAACATTAATAAGTATTTAGCTGCTGAAGGGACAGATACCTTCCTCAGGAGGTGGTGGAGACCAAAACAGAGCTAAAATAGAGTGGATTTCCCCCCAAAAAATGCTAATGTTGCTCCATGTGTGCTAAAAATACAACAGTACAGACTTTTGAGAATGTGAACCTGTCCTTCAAAGTAGCTATGAGAGCTAAATTAAAACCAGACACAAAAAAATAATGGATCATTTTTTCCTCGTAAAACTAAAAGGTGACTAATTTTACTTTTGAACAAAATATAATTAATACAGTTTACCATTCAGCGTAGGCTACTTAATTTTCTTTAAAATCTCTCTCTTAAAGTTCAGTATGCATCTTCTAATCTGCAGAGCAATGATGGTCTAAACCTGTTGATTTTCTTTTTTTCTGAATAATTTGTAATATTTCACAAAACAAAAATACTTGAAATGTTTGGAAGCTACTGCAGTAGTGCATGCTTGCATTGTGTTGTTACCTTCTTGGCTGAAAAAAATAAATAAATAGAGCCAATGCAGAAGTTCCAAAAACTGCAGTTCCTTGAATGGCCACTTGAGGCTGGCTCCAAAGGTGAGTCAATCCTCATAGGCCCGCATGTTAAAATGCCCAACTTAACAGCAGAAAAAAACATGTTTACAGCTTTAAAGCTAATTTCAACTTTCATGACAAGAATGGTGAATTTTTAATCAAATCAGCAACTGTGTAAAAGGCACAGCCAGTAGTATGGGACCATGGACAGGGCAGGTGTGACATTTTGATGGTGTGCCATGTGTGCTACCCTCTAATAGGAGATTTTGGCAGCTAGAAGCGGTTAGCAGCTAACTCAAGGAAGAAGAACAGCAACCTAAAAAGTCAAATTGGGGAGACAATGAGGTCTGGCAGCTTCTTATCCTTCTAATAGAGGACAAGATCAATTGGCATATAACAGGGACGTCATCCCCATTTTTCCTCCCTTGTTTCTGAAACTGCAGCATTGTATCCTAAGTCACACACTGGGCTGTTTGGCTCTGAATAAAAAAAGCAAAGGCAGCATAATGAAGGGACAACATAATAACGCTTTCTGCAAAAAGGGCTATTAGCTCTAGATAGGGCTTGTTTTTGCACTGGCCCTTCCATGATGATCCAAACAGCACTGCACGAGCATTGATCTGTAACATGACACTGCTTTATTTTGTGTTTTTAGTGGTTTAGATCACCTGATCCATTTGTTTTGAAGAGGAAGAGACCTTTGTGAATCATTTGGCCTTTGGTAAAAACCTCCTGAACAATGAAGACTGAGGGAATCCAGGGGAAGCAGCTGCTTGCAATCTGCAATTCTCACCAGTCTATGCCGCTAGATCCTACACACTGCTCCTTTAAAGCTCAAGGTTACGCAGGGCATGGCCAGTTTGAGACAGGTTGTCTGCAAGCCGTCACCATAGTTCATGAGTCCAATCCACTCCTCGCTCCACCACCACTCCATCCTCTCATCCAAATATGACCACTTTTGGCTCAGGAAATCCAAGATGGCGATGGCTAAAATGCCGCACTCGAGGCTTCAAAAATGGAAGTCTACAAAACACATCATGATAGCTAGGTCCATTAATGCTCTACAGTCTAGGTTGTCACACCTTTCTAGGTAGACAATAAAGTGCTCACACAGTTCTTTTCTGTGTTTATTACACAGCATGATAATTTGGCCTCCCAGATGTGAAGCCTGACTATGACAACAGGGATAACAGACAGTTCTCAATAGAGAGCAACTGAGTTTTAACTTTGAGAAGTGCTCAGGCAGTTTATTAATCTAAATAAATCAATTGTTGTTCCTGAAGTGTACTATTGAAAGATTCACCCAGACGAGTGGGCAGTGTAAACACTAGTTTGTTTTGTTCATTGATTACCATTTGGACCCTCCGGCTAAAACCAGATCTAATACAAATCTGCCACTGTGTTTGTGTCCTCCGATGTGTGCTGCTGCTACGCTACTGAAGTCATGAAAGGCTGATCAAAACCAAATATCTGGATCTGTCAATGAGTGTATGTCCACATGTCCATCTTTAATCACACTTTATGAAAAAGATGCAAGTATAATGATTTTGCATTCAAGGCAGCTGGGAAATTAGGCTTTTAGGGTGGGATTTACTACGGTTGGATTTAAATGATCAAACGTTATTATCATAAGACATGTCAAGTGATAAATGATACCCATAATTAGTACCAGTTACTTTCAGATGTTGCCTGCGCGTAGTAATCAGGTGAAGTGTGATGTGCTAAAAACTCTCAGGGGAATACAAAGTGATGAGTGCAACAAACAGAGAAAACACATTTCCTCCTGCTACCTTGGGAGCAGCCCTGGAATATCTTACCACTTTAAAAATGATAGCTAAGCAAAATGCAACTACAGGATAACTTTCATTTAATTTAGTTTCAAAATCTTTTTCTTTTTTTTTTGACAGTGTGACACAATGAGGGCAGGCTGCCTCCTGCCGGAACACGCAGTTTGACAATGGCAGATTAAAAGATAGATAAAGTGAAGAGATAACATCATGAAAGATACTAAACAGATGTATATGAGCTGTGGATATAATATAGAAGAACGATGTGGGAAGTGAACACCAGAAGAAAGAATAAAAGAAATAGTATCAGTATAAACAGCAAAAAGCTGCATAGAGTCACATTTTGTCATCTTTGATATGGACTATCAAAGATAGTCCATATCATTTATAGGCACTATAAAAAGTGATCCCCAAGCTTGTAGCCTATTTTGGATGTGAATCTTTAAAGGAATACTTCAACCCCGAAATGACCATTTGTATATCAGTTCCTCACCCCGTGTTACGCTGAAATTGTGAGAAAAATGTTGTTTATCTCTCATGCCTCCACGGTGAACAAAGGATCCAGAAACAGAGAAAATTCTTGATGAATTGAAGTCATTGGGGTCCATGTTTAACAACAGCAAAACTATATTAAAACATACAGTACAGGCCAAAAGTTTGGACACACCTTCTCATTCAATGCGTTTTCTTTATTTTCATGACTATTTACATTGTAGATTCTCACTGAAGGCATCAAAACTATGAATGAACACATGTGGAGTTATGTACTTAACAAAAAAAGGTGAAATAACTGAAAACATGTTTTATATTCTAGTTTCTTCAAAATAGCCACCCTTTGCTCTGATTACTGCTTTGCACACTCTTGGCATTCTCTCCATGAGCTTCAAGAGGTAGTCACCTGAAATGGTTTCCACTTCACAGGTGTGCCTTATCAGGGTTAATTAGTGGAATTTCTTGCTTTATCAATGGGTTGTGCAGAAGTCAGGTTAATACACAGCCGACAGCCCTATTGGACAACTGTTAAAATTCATATTATGGCAAGAACCAATCAGCTAACTAAAGAAAAACGAGTGGCCATCATTACTGTTAGAAATGATAGTCAGTTTGTCCGGAAAATTGCAAAAACTTTAAATGTGTCCCCAAGTGGAGTCGCAAAAACCATCAAGCGCTACAACGAAACTGGCACACATGAGGACCGACCCAGGAAAGGAAGACCAAGAGTCACCTCTGCTTCTGAGGATAAGTTCATCCGAGTCACCAGCCTCAGAAATCGAAAGTTAACAGCAGCTCAGATCAGAGACCAGATGAATGCCACACAGAGTTCTAGCAGCAGACCCATCTCTAGAACAACTGTTAAGAGGAGACTGCACGAATCAGGCCTTCATGGTCAAATAGCTGCTAGGAAACCACTGCTAAGGAGAGGCAACAAGCAGAAGAGATTTGTTTGGGCCAAGAAACACAAGGAATGGACATTAGACCAGTGGAAATCTGTGCTTTGGTCTGATGAGTCCAAATTTGAGATCTTTGGTTCCAACCGCCGTGTCTTTGTGAGACGCAGAAAAGGTGAACGGATGGATTCCACATGCCTGGTTCCCACTGTGAAGCATGGAGGAGGAGGTGTGATGGTGTGGGGGTGTTTTGCTGGTGACACTGTTGGGGATTTATTCAAAATTGAAGGCACACTGAACCAGCATGGCTACCACAGCATCCTGCAGCGACATGCCATCCCATCCGGTTTGCGTTTAGTTGGACGATCATTTATTTTTCAACAGGACAATGACCCCAAACACACCTCCAGGCTGTGTAAGGGCTATTTGACCAAGAAGGAGAGTGATGGAGTGCTGCGGCAGATGACCTGGCCTCCACAGTCACCGGACCTGAACCCAATCGAGATGGTTTGGGGTGAGCTGGACCGCAGAGTGAAGGCAAAGGGGCCAACAAGTGCTAAACACCTCTGGGAACTCCTTCAAGACTGTTGGAAAACCATTTCAGGTGACTACCTCTTGAAGCTCATGGAGAGAATGCCAAGAGTGTGCAAAGCAGTAATCAGAGCAAAGGGTGGCTATTTTGAAGAAACTAGAATATAAAACATGTTTTCAGTTATTTCACCTTTTTTTGTTAAGTACATAACTCCACATGTGTTCATTCATAGTTTTGATGCCTTCAGTGAGAATCTACAATGTAAATAGTCATGAAAATAAAGAAAACGCATTGAATGAGAAGGTGTGTCCAAACTTTTGGCCTGTACTGTACATTTACAAAGTCTTAACACAACTCATACACTATAATCCAAGTCTCTTTTATCCAGTCGTATGCTCACTGCTTTCCAAACAGGCAGCCTTTTCAACTTGTTCTCATTCCAACTCATCAAATATCGCCACTATGTCAGTGCCGTTTACATCTACATATTACGCACTAGGTATCCTCCTGCATTTATTGTTGACGTAATGTTGGTGGAATAAGCCGGCTCATTTTTAAAAGTTCCAATTATCCAATTATTACATGCATGCAGTCTTTTCATAATAAGCTTACAACATTGGTAAAAGACTTCATATTTATATTTACTTCCTTGTGCAACAAAAGCACGTGGTTAGATTTAGAAAAAAAACATAATGGTTTGGCTCAGCATTCATACGGCGACTGGGTGAAAGTCCCGGATGTGTTGCACCCATTCACCCACCCATTCCACCTGCCCTACAAGGACTTTCCAGCTCCTTATATCACATCGATACCGACAGCATTTCAAAGTGACACCATCCAGCAGCATATCATACAGCCACAACAGGCCATGTTATTAACTGACGCCCTCCATGTATCATACTGCCTTGACAGGAGCTGTCTGACTGACTAGCGGCATATCATACCACCGCAAAAGGTAGCTTTTGATGTCAGTATTTGACGCTGAAATCACTGACCAAGTGGTGGTATTTGACGAGTTTGGAATGAGAACAGGCTGGCCCTTTCCTACGGGGGAATGGACAGAAAGTGAAACTTCATCTACAGTATGTTCCAGACTCCATTGACAAAAACAGTAATTTTAACTCGCTGAACAAGGGAGTTGCTGGTGCACGACTGCCTCAATCTGTAGTTTTTTTGTGTTATTGTGTGACTTAGATTATGTTTTGTCTGCCTTCCAGACAGCCACTGATTGGTTTACATTCATTATTAAAATGGTATTAAAATGAATATATAGAATCTTAAACTTTCTTGAACATATTGTTTGGTATAATTGTATATCATGAGTTTTTAACCAACCACTTTGTGCTAGTAGATCTTTCTCTCTCTTGTGAACCTGAATGAGTGTATAGGTGAAGCCGTTCAGTGCCAGCCTGACAGCCACGGGTTTAAAGGCCACCCCGTTCCTTTGGGTTCCTCTTTCAGCCAGCCAGGCAGCATGCTATGGTCTACACTTCTATAAATCATTGTATTAGTATCATGCAAGTATCCCTAACAGCCCTGGGATTATAGAGGTGGGTGGTTCTTTGTTTCATCTCTTCTCTCCTGTTTTAGGAGTAGGTAGAGATTTTTTTTTTTTGAGTAAATAAGGTTAGGTTGATTAAATTGAGTTCCATTTTTGTTGTTACTTTGCTGCTAGCCCACCATGAAGCCAGAGTATCCCATTAACTTGTGAGAAATAAATACTTTGATAGCTCTAATCATTGCTGATGGTTCTTTGGAGCTGGGAAGAGGGGAGTCTTATTTTCATGTTGCACCTGTTACAGGCTTCCTCCTGCCTGGGGTGTAACACTTGAGATCAATAATCAATAACAGTCAACATCATTACTAGTGCCAACTTTACAACTTTTCAAATCTGCACACACATCTGCACTTACAACAGCACACTTAGGAGAATACATAATTTTGACAACAGTAGAAGCAGGCACTGTGATGGATTACCAGGCTCAGAGGAGGTTTGATTCTCTCCAACTTTCAGCTTTAATTATATCATCTCTGAGGGGAAATTTGTTTTGTTCCAGGCTTATTCATGAAGTGGAAAACATGTGAACTTCATTGTTTTTACCTAGAAGAGTGTCTTTCTACAGTGGGCAGAAAGTGAAGGGAAAGCCCAGGTTGGCTGGCTTAATGATTTGGCTTACTGGACATTTAATTGGGCAGAGTCGTTATTGGTGCTATAAGTTACAACTGTTCTTTCAATGAAAAGTCAGAAGATCTGCTGTGAAAAACTGCACCAAACATACTTTGTTTTTAAAATCCTGGTATGGAGCAAGTATGTAGTCATAATACACCAGTAGTGCCACCAGAACATTTTTATAGGGGTGACCAGATGGGGCCACTTAAACAAAAGCCACACACCAAAACCAAACGCCATAAAAATATTTCAGGAATTTTATTATTCTGTGGTAGAAGGCTATATAGGCTAGTTGAAAACTAGGTCAATGTGAGAGTTAGGGAGTCACTGATATACTCTGGTTCCTTATTTAACAGTTAATAGTACTAATTATTTGTTGTGCATAGACTCATTACAATACCATTAATATCTGAGACAGTTTGTACTGGGTATAAACTTGGTTTCAGTGATCAAAGCACGTGGACAGCCGAAAAATATTTCAGTTCACACCTGTGTCTACCATGCGTCTATCGCTGACCACTTGTTCACATTCAAATTTTCTTAGTGCCTACGTCACTTAGAGGGTCTGATATAAAGCCCAGTTCAGACCAAAGATTCGTGACTAGACAAGTTGAAACAGGCAACTACTTGTAATGTGCGGTTCTGCAGAGTTCTATATCAGACGGTAAAACATCTCTATACAGTAACTCACTACAAGCTGACGGCCCCACACACAGTTATTATGTCCACACTCTCGCTACCTGCTCACTAGCATGCTTGTTAGTTACGTTAGCTGTTGTGTCGGTACGGCCAAATTCAACATGTGCTTGTGGGGGACACATGAGGACCCATTAGTGTTTACACCACAAAAGATATGTGGTCAAATGTGTCCACCTCAGCTTGGTGGTCATTTACACGTGTATTTAATGCTGTCCACTAGTAATCAAATCACCCAAGACGCACATTAATACCAAGTTTTAACAGGCTCTTTGAGTTCCACAGCCAATCCTGTTGTGAATTGTTATGTGTCTAATTTGACGGAGTACGTTGATTGTACGGAATGGACTGCCTGTTCTCCTGCCCAACTTGCCCAAATACCGCCACTCCATTCTCGTAACCCCCACGGCTGTATTCGGCGTCTGACTTCCGGCAGACAGCGATACAGCCTCTGGGGGCAGACCTCCTATTTTTTGGCATTCCGGTTTGATTTGGGCAGAGGAGGCGAATTTCCGTTTCCAACTTCCGTTTATATATAAGTAAATATGCTGAACCATTGCGATGGATTCAGAGTTTGCAGTGACGCCAATTATGTTCTGCCTCGTTAGTTCACCGCACGGACCTGGTACAACAACTGCAGCCGGTTCAAACGTGACTGGTCAATATCACGCGGACTACAAACAGCCTAGCACCGGAAACCAGGGCTCTTCTGCTCTTCTACCGGAGGCAAGATCTCCGGGGTTTGCCTACAGACTCTACATTCACTGAATGTAGAGTCTGTATATAGAGACTACCGCCACTCTGTCGGACACATGCATCGCTGGGCATCATCATGTTGTAACGCTGTCAGATGGCATCAGGTTGTCACGCCGCCGGCAACTACATGATATAAAGAGCTGGAAAGTCCCTATAGGGTGGGCAGCTGAGGCAGTGGATGGGTCCAACAAACCCTGGACTTTCAGCATGTTGAGCCAAACCATGGTGTTTATGTTCTAAGACTAACCACGTACTTTTGTTGCACAGGAAGACATAAAGACAAGGTGTTTTATTACCTTTGTAAGTTCATTTTGAAAAAGACTGTGCATCTCCTGAGCAGAAACTGCACAGTTCCTGTGAAAACTGAAGTGTATTTTAAAAGAAACCCTGTATGCAACAGGTGTAAATTTACATGGCATCCTAGAATGTCAACAACAGATGCAAGATGTTACGGAGCGCGTCGAATGTAGACGTAGAGGTCCACTGACAAAGCGACAATATTTGACAAGTTGGGATGAGAACACATTGAAACAGAACAATCACCTAAAAACGCCACACAGAGGCCTCCAGTTATTTTCAGTTATTTTCACGAGGGGGTCCAGAGATTGTATCAAGGTGGCCATGCTGGGCTCCAGTGTTTGTCAGACCCATCCACCACCACTCCTGCCCCCACTGTAGGGACCTTCCAGCTCCTTAAATTACATCATTACCGGTGGCAGTATAAACTGACACCACCTAGCAGTGTATCATATGAAAGGATGGCTTTTCTTGTCAGTGTCTGATGGGAAAATCATTGACCAAGAGGCGGTATATGACAACTTCAGAAAAGAACAGGTTGGCCCAGGGGCAGAATAAACAGTGCATATTGGGTTCTGCTCTGTGATGGTCATGTCTTACTGACATTTTATGACTTTATTGACCCAAAAATCAACTAATTAGTCAGAATAATCAGGATTCATAATAACAATAATTGATACTGAAAACAATTGTGAGTTGCAGCTTTAGTCCTAACCATTACCCACTGTTTATACTTCCTACCTCTTGATTCTCTTATATATTATATCATTTATCATCCTTAATGTTTGGAACCCATGTGGGGTCACTTGATATATAGACATGATCGTGGGAGGTTTGTAAAACTGACAGCATCAGTGTCAGTTGGAGAAAAGGGTCACATCTGAGGATACATGTTAACATCCGTCAAAAAAAAATCTAATATGAGAAGCAGCAGCTGAGCACGGAGGCCTGTGGTGTGAACACAGTCTGATTTGCAGTCTCGCAATCAACATGTTTCCTATTTGCTGCTTGATAGCTGCAGTAGTTCAACAGGTTCTTTTCAACATATGGTGTGACCGTGTGATTCCCAGCAGGTGGCAAATCCTGCAGTGAGAATACATCTACACACCACAGCAGCTGTGGACACAAGAAATGTTTTTACGTTTCACTGCAAAGCCCGACACTCACAACATTTTCTATCTTCCTTTACAAAAAGGTGACTGTTGTTCGTCAATCACTCTTCCCAAAGAAAACATTCATCCTCTCCTGTCATTTGATAACAGGCACACTGACATTGACTTGCCTGTTAAAACTTCCCTGTCATCACTGAAAATTTTGCACGCCAGCTCGAGTGTGCCGTCTTGACAAGTAAACAAAATACTTGAGATGACGACGGATTGCTGTTTTGAAACGTTTGACTGACGTGTCTTTTCAAGCACTCATCAGCGGCGTGTAACCTGCTTCTGCGGAGGAGAATGCCAAATCATCTTTCCATCATCGCCCAATACATCACTAATGTGCAAAAACATTAGCATGAAAGAGCAGTTAGTTTTGTTGTGATCCCTGACGAGTCTTCAGTGGAAGCGTCGCATTTTGCAGAGCACATTAGAGTCCATATATAAAGACCTGACAGTGGTGAAACTGCCCTCCAGAGAGAGACGCACTGCAGTGGTTGATGGCCCATTCTCTGCATACGGCACTCCTTTTATTGGAGGTGACTTCTGAATGGCAGCCTGTCTCTCTCACAAGAATCTGAAAACTCTGTCTTCCTGTCAGCAGGCTCTACAGGCGCTGCCTACCCTGCCATGTATTAGACCTCCACTGAATTAATAAGCTCCCAGGCAAGACAAATCCATGTCCTGTATGGATGTAGCTCAGTGATAAACCATTGAAGCCAACTGATAATGACACAACAGTAAAAACACAACGATAAAAGCTCTAAAAGTGGAGAAATAAATACATTTGTCCAGGCGTGATGAGGTATCCCGAGGGGCTTTTACATAATATTTCAGAGCAAACACAAAAAAAGAAGCATTTCATTATCTGTTATCTAACACTACACTGTGCAGGAGGTAAAATACAGCCCAGTGGAATCTGGGTCACACTTGATTTGAATAGTCCAATGCTGATACTCAAGTTACTATCGAGTGATTTTAGAAAAAAAAAAAGGACCGAGTTTCAGCTGAGACAGAAGTGGGAAAACTAGATGTAGAAGATAGTAGGTGGTTGGATAAGAGTTCATCTTCGGGACAAAGTGGGGGTTCAACAGTGGGGATGTTTCAGAGTCGGAATAATCAGCAAAGCACAACTTTTTAAAATCCAAATACTTTTAATATGTTTACTAAAATTCATAGCTATATACCAAACAACATGGTTTTGCTTTTTTTTTCCTGAGGGACAGTAAAAAATAAAACAGAAATCTGCTTATTCTTTTTCTTTGAGAAGGTCAGTATCAGTTTCAGGTTTGTTTAATACAGAGCTGGATGCGTTTAGACTAGCTTAGTATGAAGACTGGAAGAAACAGGAAAGTGGAAACTGTCCAATTCAGAAATACACCTACTAATACCTCTAAAGGTCACTAACTAAAATGTATTTGGTTTAGCCCATTCTCAAGCCCAGGATGTCAAACACCAATGCTTTGTCATGCCCCTCAGTCCTATGTATTGATGCCAAAGGCACCCTTTAGCATCTTTATGGCCCTACATATCCAGATATTTTTGTAAACAGATATTTTCCCGTCTACATTTGGGCACCTCGTCCACACGCAAACAGAGTTTTAGGTCACTAAAATTGATATTTTTTGAAACACCCTCTGAGGTGAAGATTTATCAAACTCTGTTTACTGTTTGTTCTGGTTTGTGGATGTGTAAAACGGAGAGTTGCATGCACTGCTTGGTCTAATGATTTACACCTAAACTCACCACTTCGCGGACAAACTGAGACATCTGCGGTGTTTCATCCAGTGTTTTTGCTCCACCTCAACATCCAGGATTGACAGTCCACTAGAATTATTAGTTTTGGATCAGGGCCGGTCAAACCAGCAGATGATGGGCTCTTAGTGGGACTGTTGTTGATGGGGAGGGGAAGGAACTTTTGCATGTCCAGAGCATCACACATATGTTTAAGTGAGCTTCTTCGTTTTTAAATTGAACAGGAATCAGTGGTGATGAGATCTCCAGTGGGCATTTTGAAAAAGGTAACGTTAGCCTGTACACTTCACAGATAGACAGCTAATGCCCAGACCACAGGCGGGCTCGTCGCTGCTGAGCTGGGGAGAGAGGCTTGCCTATTTTTTGACACACACGCACACTTTTTCAGCAATAAATAGGCAGTGAAAATAGTCTTTTGATAATCATATTGACATCGCACCACCTTTCATTGTAGTTTCACTGTTTACATCTGTCGCAGACATGAAAAAACTATAAGTATTTATTTTTTTGTATTTTGTAAAACAAGGTTGTGAGGATGGATTTTTTTTTAATAACGGGGGGAAAAATATCCGTTTACAAAAACATGTTGATAGATATAGAAAGAGCCTATGAGACGCATTGGGCTTTCAACTAACTCCAGTGTTAACCCATTCATAGCAATATTTGACGGTGAGAGCAACTGATTTAGCATAAAGAGCAAGAAAGCATGGAGGGCGGGAGGAAGAGGAGATGGACAGGTCAAACAGAACAAGACTTTCACCTTGGAGACCACAGTTTGTGTCCCATGTAAAACCAAAAGTCATTGTTTTTTTGACTTATGTCATACATTTGACATAATGTATGTACGTACAGTCGCCACGCTGTTGACGTCTATCACGTGATTTTTTAAAGTTTTTTTTCAGGTAAACACGTTATGTAACAAATGTAGTTACATTAATCCAAAATATGAACTTTTTTCTAAACCTAACCAGGTGGTTTTGTTGCTTAAACCCAACAGTGACCATTTCAGAACATTAACCACGTGTGTGTCACATAAAGATCCCAAAGGCTGCCCTGTGTGTCGGTATTTGACAACATGGGAATGAGAATAGCTTGTCTTGGTTATCAAATCTGTATACAAACACCACATAAAAAACACCATTTGTGGTTTTCGGGGGAGATGTACAGTACAGGCCAAAAGTTTGGACACACCTTCTCATTCAATGCGTTTTCTTTATTTTCATGACTATTTACATTGTAGATTCTCACTGAAGGCATCAAAACTATGAATGAACACATGTGGAGTTATGTACTTAACAAAAAAAGGTGAAATAACTGAAAACATGTTTTATATTCTAGTTTCTTCAAAATAGCCACCCTTTGCTCTGATTACTGCTTTGCACACTCTTGGCATTCTCTCCATGAGCTTCAAGAGGTAGTCACCTGAAATGGTTTCCACTTCACAGGTGTGCCTTATCAGGGTTAATTAGTGGAATTTCTTGCTTTATCAATGGGGTTGGGACCATCAGTTGTGTTGTGCAGAAGTCAGGTTAATACACAGCCGACAGCCCTATTGGACAACTGTTAAAATTCATATTATGGCAAGAACCAATCAGCTAACTAAAGAAAAACCAGTGGCCATCATTACTTTAAGAAATGAAGGTCAGTCAGTCCAGAAAATTGCAAAAACTTTAAATGTGTCCCCAAGTGGAGTCGCAAAAACCATCAAGCGCTACAACGAAACTGGCACACATGAGGACCGACCCAGGAAAGGAAGACCAAGAGTCACCTCTGCTTCTGAGGATAAGTTCATCCGAGTCACCAGCCTCAGAAATGGCAAGTTAACAGCAGCTCAGATCAGAGACCAGATGAATGCCACACAGAGTTCTAGCAGCAGACCCATCTCTAGAACAACTGTTAAGAGGAGACTGCGCCAATCAGGCCTTCATGGTCAAATAGCTGCTAGGAAACCACTGCTAAGGAGAGGCAACAAGCAGAAGAGATTTGTTTGGGCCAAGAAACACAAGGAATGGACATTAGACCAGTGGAAATCTGTGCTTTGGTCTGATGAGTCCAAATTTGAGATCTTTGGTTCCAACCGCTGTGTCTTTGTGAGACGCAGAAAAGGTGAACGGATGGATTCCACATGCCTGGTTCCCACTGTGAAGCATGGAGGAGGAGGTGTGATGGTGTGGGGGTGTTTTGCTGGTGACACTGTTGGGGATTTATTCAAAATTGAAGGCACACTGAACCAGCATGGCTACCACAGCATCCTGCAGCGACATGCCATCCCATCCGGTTTGCGTTTAGTTGGACGATCATTTATTTTTCAACAGGACAATGACCCCAAACACACCTCCAGGCTGTGTAAGAGTGATGGAGTGCTGCGGCAGATGACCTGGCCTCCACAGTCACCGGACCTGAACCCAATCGAGATGGTTTGGGGTGAGCTGGACCGCAGAGTGAAGGCAAAGGGGCCAACAACTGCTAAACACCTCTGGGAACTCCTTCAAGACTGTTGGAAAACCATTTCAGGTGACTACCTCTTGAAGCTCATGGAGAGAATGCCAAGAGTGTGCAAAGCAGTAATCAGAGCAAAGGGTGGCTATTTTGAAGAAACTAGAATATAAAACATGTTTTCAGTTATTTCACCTTTTTTTGTTAAGTACATAACTCCACATGTGTTCATTCATAGTTTTGATGCCTTCAGTGAGAATCTACAATGTAAATAGTCATGAAAATAAAGAAAACGCATTGAATGAGAAGGTGTGTCCAAACTTTTGGCCTGTACTGTATGCTGGAGCGCAGCTTCTTGTAGTTTGTCTTTACAAAAAGGTTGGTAGGTGTGGTACCATCACACCTGTACCTGAGACCAAAACCCAAACCTGAGCTCAGAAGCAGATGAATACACTGTTGTCTTAAAAGAAATAGTCCCATAATCCAACTTCTCATATAATAATAATAGTTGGTTTTACTTACCTCTTTCTGTACAGTGTAAAAAAATAAGATAAATCAGGTTAATTACTAAGCTTCAAAGATGTTGGTAGTTGTACTTTTGAACTTTCACATAGCCAGGCCATCTGTTTCCCTAGACTAAGTTAGCTAAGCTAGGTTGATCTATGCCTTTTAAAGACAAAGCTTGTGTTGGCTTTACAAACCAGGTAGCCTTTAAACCTACAATCACCATCTTGTCTCTAAGGTGTCTGTCTGCTGTTTGCTGCTGAGCAGGTAGTGTGCAGTGGGTTTTTAGAGCTCTTTCTTTGAAAACAGTTGTCTGCTGCTGCACATGACACTATGAGAGTGAATAAAACAGTAAAGTTGTGGGTTGGACAGCTAAACAATGAGCTGAAAGTCACTTAAAAGCTCTGTAAAACTGAGGGAAGCTGCAGATTCAGCTGATAATTCTCTGTAGGTTGACCAATGACCCCTTTTAAATTGTAACATTGCTTTCAAATTGTCCTTTGATCCATCGTTATAATAAAAATAGTGATTGTAGCTGCTTTAATCAACATGATTATCCAGAGAATAAAGTAGTGTTGCAGATTGCTGAATGTATTATTCTCAGTTCATGTCAGTTCACAATCAAGAACAACCTGCAGAGACTTCAAGATTGCTTGACCTTGGCTATTCATTACAGAAGAAAAATCTTTTATTATTATCATTGTATGCTAATGCATTGAAAGTGTGAACTCATTTGAAAAGTCAGAGCTCATGGTGCACTCTGTGAAATTTCAGTTACCTCTGAACACAAGCTTTATTATGTTAGAACCAACCAAGAAGACAAAGAAAAAGCAAACACGGAAAGAAAGAGAGAGAACCTGAATGTGACAGCTGCTTGTGTTAAAATGTTGCTGTGTAGCAGCCAGCTGTTATTGTATTGTTGTTATACTAAATTATTATAGTAGGCAATTCAAAACAATGACTCTGATTAATAACAGACTCAACAATCAGTGTAATTAAATCATGCCCATTTATGGGTTTATTGATTACAAGTACAATTCATGTTTCTGTTTCAGCAGATACAGATACAATGACTGAGCTCTCTGGACTACAGAGCTTCAGGAGTCCAGATTCTGGAGTGGCTCTGACCTTTGGAAACGTACCCAAACCCTAAATGCATATATTAATTTTTATTTTAAAAAAAAAAAAAAAATCTGAAAGAGACCCAGACCAGTATGACCTTCAAGGTGAGGGTCACATTACCAGGGATAATCAAGCGACCACTCAGTACGTTTACATGCACAGGTAAGTCGAGCTACAGTTATAGTTTGACTAGGCCATTTAATTGGACTACTGTCCTTGTCCTAGTATACAAGCATGGGAGGGAAATCCATTTTGACCAAAGTATGTCCGCCTCTGCTACTATAGTGGGCGATATGCGCCCTTTCAGCTTGTTAGTATTGCACTTATTACATCACAGACCAAATAATCACCAAACTAGTTAGCGACAGTTAGCTAGCAGCAAACTGGTACCATGGTGGACAACTTTGTAGCTCTGTATATTTGTGGTGGTAAGCTCCGCCCATGGCTCCTGCCCATAGTTGTGATTGGGTAGTTGATTGTTTTTCATTTTGGCATGGACAATGCATTTCCATATAGATTATGAAAATGCTCCCTTACACCTCTTAATGATGCCTTATAAAAATCAGTCAGATGTCTAGATAAACATGGAGTTATTTCAATATCTTGATCTGGGTCATCATCGGTGTTTGTTTGATTTTGATAAAGTCTTTCAGAATATAAAAGTCTTCTTATCAAACTGAGACAGATTAGATTTTACAGCCTGTAAAGGCATGATGACAAGCTAGTAGCGGAAACTCATCAACCGCACTCAGCACCACTCTCTCTCACTCCCTCTGTGTCCCCCTGAATTTTATGAATGAAAGGCTTACAGTAGGTGGGCAGTGGATTTTCATCCACTTCATCCATTCATTTCAAATAACAAAGTCTTGGTTTTCAGAATATTATTATTAAAACTTCTTAAAATCCACCAGGGGGCTATCGGTGACTTGTGTTAGCTTGAGCTAAGCCTATGCAACCTAGCATCGCACATCAGAAATGTTTGTTATTAAAATTTTGCAATCATGGATATGCTACATAGCGTTAGCTTGGTTCAATTTTCCACAATTCAATTGTTCAGTTTGTTTTATGAAACCATAAGCATTAAAGTATGAATCATTTATATTTACCAGCACTGTAAACAACCTTTGAAGTGGTCATAAAGTTATATTCTTTTAGTCCTTAATGGTCAAATCCAAAGAATTAAAACTTTTTTTTAAATGAATCTAATTTGTAAATATTGTCATGTGAAATACATTGCTAACTGTATGCTAACTTCAGTTATCAAATGGACCGTAGTCCATTGTGTTGTTGGGTTTGCCTGTTTTCGTTACCTTGCTGTCTACAAAATAAAATTGTCCTCAAGCCTTTCAGTGTGTTTTCCATCCCTGGACAAGCCCTGAGTACAGCATGCACTCCCAATGGGGTCTTTAATGAATATTTGCAGCAAATGTACTGCAGACTTTTAAAGCCTTTGGCTCAAAATCATGGCTCGCTGACAGTCATTATGTAATGTGATGTAGTTTGCTTAATATCTGGAGTACAACAACAACAACAGTGATATCATTAGAAAGCTAAGAATCTCCTCTTTACAACGGTGTATAAAACTCAATTTTTAAGGGTCAGTGTAACTGAAAATGATCCATCAGGTCACATATTGTCAGCAAAAATTTGAAAATATTGGCACTGGATGTAAGACAACTGTTTTGCAGAATCATCCACTATCTACATTCCTGTCTGGTGAAATGGTTGCAGAGGGCTAAGACTGGACCGAATATAATTCAGACTTGGACCACCTCAGGAACTGGTTTGGGTCTTACTAGAAGCGGAGTGAAGCCATGAAGACCTCTGCTCTGAACACAGTCTGGAGAAATGTAACGAATCCGCAAAGTGACATTATTATTTGAGCATCAAGTTGAGCATCAACACCGCATGATCCAAAATGAGCCCAGCCTCCATCGCACAGCATGATGTAAATTGAATTTGTTAAATCTGATAGGGAATCCATGTAAAAGCCAATGTGGCATTAATGGGACCGGTGTTGCTGTTGCTGAGTTTGATTTAATAAGGGAATTGCGGTGGTGATTGAGGTCATCTTCCTCGTCCGCTTCTTTCAAAAATAGTCTAACATCTGAGCTCATGAGACTGTGTGGACTTCCACACACTGCTGCTGACATCTTAATTTGCTTCTGCCGGGCAGGTTTACTCCTCTGCAATCCTTTCGGAGAGGATTATACACATGCCTATTTTATTCACCTCCAATTCCAATAGAAATATTTTAGCTAGTGGCAAAAAGGAGAAATCTTATTTGATTCAGTTTACTTGCCACATAAGGCTGTGTGCTCATCCAGGAAAATAGAGAGCACTCACAGGTGAAACCTGCTTGATAATTGCTATTTCTCCACATTCATTTTCCTCTGCCGTATTTACACACAGGTCACAGGAAAGAGAAAAGGCTCCACAATTGAAGTTATTACACAGGGGCCACAGCCGCTGACTTCCAACCATGACAGGAACTCTGTCTCATCATTCTCTTTATACAGCTGCATGCCGCCTAAGCTTTCTGCAGACGCATTCAGCCGGCAAGTGACTGCTGCAGCGGTGCATTCATAAGGTGAAGTACCTGACTGCTCTCCCAGGGGTGGGCCATGATTGAGCAACTTTCCGAGTTCTCTAGAAACAACAGTACTCCGGCCCGGGGAGCGTGGAAGGGCCGGACTGCGCTCCTGTCTAATCACAAAGAAACACTGTTCCTAAAGTGATGAGCGAGCTTTCCTGGCTCATTATTTTTTCAGCTAGACACAGGTTGTCACTTTGGCTCTGCAGAGTCAAAAATAAAATTCCAGACTTTTTCCTCCAGACTCTCATAGTTTCAGCTCTCAGCAGACATCTTTATTACCTTGCCAGTGGAGGCTTTGCCGCACACAGTGTTCCTGTTTTTGACAGTAGAAAGACGTCTTTGTTCTTTTTTTTGTGGATTTGAAAAACAGAGAGTTGTACCCAGTAATCTGGGCGAAAAAAGAATCCCAAGATATTCAATTAAAGAGTCGTTATTAACTATAGCTGATTATACAGTACATGTTGAAGCACAGTCTTGTGTCAGGTCATATATGAGACTAAGGATGTCAATGTCACTGCACCGAATGTTTCAATTTATGGCCTTTATTTAGTAAACCTGCAGAGAACTTTATAAAATAGACTCATGTTAGAGGTTTAGGAACCTCTGTTAGAATCCATGTTAGGCTTTTAATATGAAACTTCTACAAGAATTGTTGAGTTTTATTTAAGATAACTTAACTTGTAACACCAGTGTGCGACGATGCCATGCCATTGTTCAAATGGCCCAAAATTCTGAAGCTCCATTAGTATGAAAATGTCCCATTAGATCAAAAGCCCATTTCTCCCACCAAACAAACACCGATTTCCCTAAAGTCCCATTTCACTGAAAAAATCTAGATTGTAGACTGTAAAAATACTGGACATAGCTACCGTGATGTCACCAAGCAGCAACCTACAAGGCTGAAAAATGAAGCTAATGCAGAGGTGACAAAAACTCCATTTCCTCAAATGGCCACTTGAGGCTGCCTCCAGAAGCCGGTCAGTCCCCATAGACTTCAATGTTAAAATGCCCAATTTTACAGCAGAAATAAACATGTTTATAGCCTGGTACAAAACATGGTTTTGGTCTCCATAGCTAATTTCAACACTCATGACAACTGTACAGATGGGGGAAATTTTTGTATAACTCACCCATTTACGTTTTATCATGGCCCAAAGTCATGCATATTTAAGGGTGTGGCCACTTGAGTGACAGGTTGTCTGCCAATAGTGTTCTTGGTCTCAGTCAGATCCAAACCTCACTCCTCCACAGCTCCACCATCCCATCCAAATATGGTCACTTCTGGCTCCAGCAAACCAAGATGGCAACAGCCAAAAATGCCACTAACTCGAGGCTTCAAAATGGGAGTCCACAAACCAGTGAGCGATGTCACTTTGGCTACATCCATTATTTTTCCAGTCTATGGATGTCACCCATTGGTTTACGGACTCCCGTTTCGAAGCCTCATGTCTGGCATTTTGGTTGTCGCCAGAAGAGACCATAAATGGGTAAGAGGCTGGAGCTCTTGAGGAATGAGGGGTAGATCCCACTGAGAAGCTGAGGACACTATTGACAGACTGCCTGTCACACAAAGCAGCCCACCCTGAACTATACATAACTTTAAGCCTTAATAATATTTAAACAGGTGAATTATGTAAAAATTCACCTCCATACAGATGTCATGAATGTTGAAATTGCTATAGAGACCAAAACCATTTTTCTAGGCTGTAAACAGGCTGTTTATTTCTACTGTAAAGTTAGGCATTTTAATGTGGGAGGGTCTGCAGGGATTGAATGGCTTCTGGAGCCAGCCTCAAGTGGCCATTTAAGGAACTGCAGTTTTTGGCACTTCCATATTGGCTTAATTTTTCAGCCCTGGAGGCTGCTGCTTAAAAAAATTCACACTCCCTGAAGTTAGTTTCAGTTTCTCAGTTGCGCTTGAGTTTTACACCGACAAGTCTCTGCTTTTCTAGCAACTGTAGTGTCACCAAATATAGGTATTTTACACCAAAACATGATATTTTCCATATCTCATGTTTTGTCGTGTCTAAACCTAACTGCACATTTACCACAGTGTTTTTGACGGATGCAAATTACCTATGTTATAATGAAATGTACAATGGAAACATTTCTGTCTTGCAGTTGGGTTATCTAACTGCAAGAGTGTGTATTTTCGGATGTTTGTTTTTGGAATAACGGGCTGTCGAAGAAATGGGCTTTCGTTCCAGTGGGGCATATTTCTGACTCATGGGGCTTCGGAAATTTGGGCTGTCGGAACAATGGGCAGCCCTCCATATGAGCAGAAGACTTGAATTACTGAAAAAAAACAGTATTGTGTTAACAATAGAAAGTCAGAGCAGCAAAGTGGTGAATATAACACGCCTCATTTGCTGTCCTGATTGAATTGGTGCTGTGGAAATGGACATCATACTGAATTTACCACGTGATCTATTAGAGTACAGCTATGTAGCAGCTACCTGCTCTGTGTTTTTTGCCTGGCCCTCATATTAACCGGTCCTTAATTGTTTGTGACTCTGCTATTATTTGATATTTGACCATAACATCAACTGTTATTTGAGAAGTGAGATATTTCCCATTCATGTGAAAAAGCTCTGGTCTTCTAAATAGCTTCTAAATAGGACTCTTTCATGTTTATCTGCTGGAATTAATGCTTTTTGCAGGTGAGCAAGCTGAGGGAGGATCTGTAGTAAGTCCCCTGACAGAAGAGAAATTTTAATTAGCATTGCTTGCAGTTTGGGTCACCAACATAGACATCCATCTGAGACTGTTCAATATTTAATTAAATGGCTCTTGCTTTACACCTTTGTTCACCTCAGAACACAATTCCCAGCAACACCTTTTATTCAGCTTCCCAATTAATCAGTGCAAAACACTTAATGAGAAACAGCTGTCAAAGCAAATACTCAATAAATCCCAATAGCATCAGTTTACTGTCGTCTTAGGTAATATTGCGTATTTAAAGTGTTATGTAGAAGCTTAAGAGCAAAAGATTTTATATCAGATGCGGTCTTTTGCAGGTGTCTAAAAGGAAGGGGGATAAACTAATCACCCCCACCAACAAGTTAATTTTTTTCCCCTTTTTAATAGAATAAATCAAGGTCTAATGTTTATCTTCACCATGTCATATCCCACATTCACTGCTTTTCAGGAAGAAAAGTAAGCTAATAAAGTAACACAAGGAAGAAAGTTACACAAGTGTAATGTAAATACTGACTTTGTAACATTAAATGAATACTTCAGCCACAAAATTAACATTTGTATAACACTTACTCACCCTGTGGTACATTGAATTTATGAAAAACACTTTGTTATTCTCATGTGCTTCCACAGTGAATGAAGAATCCAAAAACACAGAAAATTTTTGATGAATTCAAGTAAAAGGAAACCACATTCAGTGATAGCAAAACCTTATCAAAACATCCGTTAACAAACTCCCACACAACTCCGCAGTATGATCCAACTTTCATTATCCAGTCATATGCTAAGTACTTCCTGAACACATGTATTTTCATTAGAACCTTAATATTTAAAACACTTCAGCATGCGGGTAGTACAGCTGTTGCCTGTGTCCAGACCTTGGAATCTACTGTCTTCGTCTGCCATCTGGTTTCTCGGTTGAAATAAAAAAAAGCCAATGAGAATATCATCCAACATCATACTTTGTTTTTACTTTGCTATGCTCCGCTCTTAAAACTCCAGCTAAACAATTGTATTGCCCTGGCTATGCATCAGTGTGGACTTAAACATCACGTTACATTCAGGCGTATATGTTGGTCTCCGTTGATTGATTAGGAAAAATCGAACCCCCCCCCCCTCCCCACAGAAATCTGTTGGAGTGGACACAGAGTATGAGTTGGCAATTCTGTGTGTGCATTTGAACTCCTGCTCCTTCATTCCACTGTGCAGGCAAGGCTGTTCATGTGAACGTGTTTTAAATAGTAAGGCTTTAGAAGAAATGCATGTGTTTGGGAAGTACTAAACATAGAGCTGGATAACTGAGATTTGGATTATGCTGCACAAGCTATGTGAGAGTTTGTAAACAGATGTTTTGATATAGTTTTGTTGTTGTCAAATGTGGACCCCTATGACTTCAATTCTTTAAGAATTTTATCAATTTTTGGATTCTTCGTTCACTGTGGAGCAATGCATGACAAACAATGTTTTCTTTACAAATTCATTTTAACACAGGGTGAGTAATTGACATACAGTTGATCATTTTCTGGGTGAAGTATTCCTTTAATGTTACTTCATTGTAGAAATCACAAACAGCATTACCTCAGCACTGACCAGCATGTATTAGCCTCTGAGTAGCAATAAATCTTACATGATTCAAATACACAGCTAATGACAGAGGAGGTAGGGTTTCAGAGTCTTGCTTGGGCATTTCAACAGGATACACTGTGGCTGCTACATCAAATTGAATCATTTGTGAGACCCTTTTTACTCCCAGATGAAACTACCAGTGTCAGAAACCTCTGAAGACATCTGTAGTCATTTGAAATGTTTTTTGTGTGTGCCTCTTTGTTTAGTTTGACTCGACTGTGTCCTCCCTCCTGTTTGATCACAGGGATTATTTGGAGGTTTAGTCTTTTAAGTCCTGTTTCGTTTTGCCCATCTTGCTTGTTAGCATTTAAATGGCTTTTTGTAATTGCCTAGGCGAATCTTGAAATAACATGAGGCAAAGAGCCTTTTTTCGCTTCTCCTCTGCACTCCTTCCTTGTTGTTAACCTCCCCATTCAGTCTCAATAAACAAACAGAAAATCCTCAGGATCCCTGTCAGGAATTTGGTTCACTTCAAATGATATATGTTGCTGCTGCTAGTCTGGCTTTGATGCTTGTCTTTGCAACACAGAACACTTTGAGTTTTGCTACCCCCACTGCATGGAGGAAGTATTCACCAATTGTTCGCATGAACCCCTGGGAATGTGCCATGAGAGACACTAAAGTGAAGCATGCTGCCGGTGAGCCCAGTTGCAGGAGCTTCTTTGAATGTGTGTGAGCGTGTTTGTGTATGTGTGTGTGTGTGTGTGTGTGTGTGTGTGTGTGTGAGTTTGTGAGGACAGTATACGGATGTCCTGCGGTGAAAGCCCTTATCTTGTATTTACACATAAGGACTTTGGGCAGGGCTGACTTCATATTTAATCTTTAAGCCTCTATCCCAATATGATTAAATCCAAAACAGGAACCTATAGAAGGAAATGTGGCCAGAACATCCAGCAGCACTAACCCCTGGCTGTCCACAATAACAGCTAACTCCAGTGAACATATCAAGAGAGTCAGAGCTAAAGAATAATGCTTTTTTTAACTGCAAGGATGGTGATGTTAACTACTCGAAATGAACAGTGGGTGGAATTTTAAATAGCACTGTTTTACAGAGAAATGTACAGTACCCACATTTGACTAGAATTAGCAGAGGAAACAGCTTTGACTTCCACACTGTTACATGCCTGTGGGCACACTTTACCTTAAGCAGGAACTTTCCTTTTAAAAACGGAAAATATTTTTATAACACTGTCCCACAGTCAAGATAAGTCAGTGGATTAATGTAGAATCAAGCACTTTTTAAAAATGTGTCTGCATACTACTGATAAGCACGCAGTATATAAATAAAGTTAATATCAGCAATGCAGCGTCCACCATTGGAAGGAAACAGCTTTGTGACAAACATTGATAAACCTAGTGGAGTGAGGAAATGTGTAAAAATGTGGCTCATGTAGCTGCGAGTCACACTACATGTAATGCAATCTGGGACATGATTACAATGCTAACACTTGGTATAGCTGCTGCAAGTACGATTGACAAAACTAGATAACAGGTGAAATGTGGGCACTTGTAGGATTACAAATCATAACACGTTTGACATGAGAGGAGCATTTAAAAGGGTGTTAAAACAACTTTATTGATTCCTTTGAGGGTATTAAATTGTAGCAGTGAAGCGTGGACATGACAACAACTATTGAAATTAATGGAAATAGTTAAGACACCACAAGACATAGGGGGATGGATTGATGCAATCATCATCCAGTAATTTGTATATAACCCACGTAATCCAGAAGTTTGCAATCACATGACCAATGTGCTGACAGGAGTGAAAAAGGCAGTCGTATTAAGTGAAGCGAAAGTTCATGCAAGGAGGCAGGCTGGAGTGGTGGGTTGGTCAAACAAACACATAACTTTCCCCAAGGAGACCAGTGTTCTTGTCCCGTGTGAAGCCAAGTGAACTTTCAGTTATTTTAAGGTATGTAATCACTTTACGTTGAGTACATAACATGATGATGCCCAGCCATGTTTCTTTTCCTAAACCTAACCTAAGTATCTTTACTTTCACAAACCAAACCTACTTAACTTTACGTTAAGTACAAAATGTTACAACGCCCAACCATGATTCTTTTTCATAACTTAACCTACGCGACGGTATTTTCCTACACCTTACCTACAAAACATTACTTTACTTAACCAAACCTACGTAGCTTTACATTTAGTGCATAACATGACGACGCCCAACCATGATTCTTTTTCTAAACCTAACCTATGTAACATTATTTGCCTAAACCTAACCTGTGTAACTTCACTTTCCCTAACCAAACCTATGTAACTTCATGTTAAGTTTGTGATGTGACAAATCCCAACCACGATTCTTTTTCTAAACCTAACCTACAAAATGTTACTTTCCTAAACCTTATGCACTGAATCTTACTTTCCCAAAACAAACCTATGTAACTTTATGTGTAACGTGACCAAGTGCCGGATTTCAACGACTTCAGGTGAGACTGGGTTGGATGTGAGGCTATTTATTGCATTCTCCATGGATCTGTTGAAGCAGTATGCAAACTGCAACAGATCCAGGGTCGGGGATAGTGAGGAGGTGATGAAGCCTTTTCTAGACGAGAGTCTTTTCTTTACTTAACTTTTTCTCAACGGACACGAAACATAACTTGATGTTGTCTTAAGTTACTTGAGACTTGACAGGAACTTATTTTGATTTGATTTGAAATTATTCTGATAGACTTGAGACTCAACTTGGGTTCATCTTGATTTACTTAAGACTTGACTTCAGCTTCTGTCAATTGACTGAGGCCTTTTTTGACCTTATCTTGACTGACTAAAGACATGACTTGGATTTGTCTCAGCAGACACAAGATGTAGCTTGAACTTGACTGATTTGAGACTTGATTAGAGACTTGTCTCAGTTGACTTAAGACTTGACTTGTCTTGGGTTTAAACTATCAAAATGTTCTATTGTAATGCAAAATTGGTTGATCACTCTAATATTATATTTGTCTTCATTTAAACTCAAAAATCATTGAGGGCAAAGCCCTCTTTTACAATGACATCAAGCAAGAAAGAGGACAATCAATAAAACAAACATATAAATACAATTAATAAAATAGAGTAACAACAAAATCCTATGGGGAGTGCTCCAGCTTGTTTCGCGCCGTTACTGTCACGATTCAGTCACTTTATAGAGATATACATTTGTGGAAGTGTACTGAGATGCAAGAATCTTAGTTCATTATCACTATTATCATCTCTACTATGAGATTTAATAAAACCGTAGGCCTCAGTGGATTTAATCAATCCAGTGCCTACATCTTGTACAACTATTACCATCAAATTACTCCAGCCTGTCCTCATTTGCTGATTCCCCCAGTGATTCATTGTGGCTTCACTATATGTTGGCTGTCTACAGTATTGTCTGTGTCTCCGATGTCTTCCCTTGTTCTCCTGAGCAGTTCACTCACCTCCCAGTGAATTAAATAGTTTCAAATGAAGAGCTGCCAGCAGCTATTCACTGTGAGTGCCTCCTCCTCCTCCTCCTCCCTTCCCAACATCTCTCACAAAACACAAAGGTGACCTCAGAGCCTTGTGTATACCTCAAATCAAAAGGAGAAGAGCTGCAAGAAACAAAAAAAAACTGTCAAGGACTTTCACAGATGTTTCAAGTACCCCATATTTGGTGAGAAAAAAGAAGAAAGAAAGAAACTTAGATGTATTCTGCACTTTTGCTCTCTAGCTTTTTATGATTCACTATTAGTATCATACTGTGTAACCCATATGGATTGTTGAAGGCTATTGTTGCAAATAATGAACTGACATACAGATTTTTCACTGACATTCATTAACATTGTATGTCATTTTGAAGGGTTTGATGGGACATTGTTGAAAATTCTTTTTCTTTTGCCCCAGAAGTAGCTGAGCTTTGAAGTGGCATTATCGCTCGGTCTATTCAAAAAATTGTCTTTGACTTTTTGACATTGTATATAATGCGTTAATGACTGTGAGATATTCTTTTTTGCACATTTGCTTTAAGGTCCAGACACAATAGCATTTAAAATGGCAAAATTTCACTGCAATTTCAGTTAATTCCAATGGAGTCAGTGATTAGTGGATTCATTTGCAGAGGTGTAAGAAATCCCATCAAAAAATTTGTCTTGGAAATTTGTACTGTTAACTAATAGTGGGTTATTGTGACAGTGATGGGAGCTTCAGACTGTAGCTCACTTGCTGAGTTCTGTTTTATTTAACATCCTCTGTCATTATTATTATCATTATCAGCTGCTCCACAAAAAAACAATGGTTTGTAGACAGTCATGAGACAGGAGACAGTGGTACAAATATGTCTTTTAAGTAAATGGAGCTTTTTATCGTTAGCTTTGATGTACCACTTTTTAGTGTGACCAGGCCTTAGGAATTTCCCTTTGAAAGCTGCAATTCATAATCAAAAATATATGTATTTTTAAAAAATGTAGATTTTGGATATTGGATCTTGTGTTTCTCTGAAGTGAATTTTGTGAAATTGAATTTTCGGTCAAACCAAACAGCTAGAAAGGAAATGCTGATTGATATTAGAACAATCAGTAATGTTTCTCTCGCTGACTTACAGTAGGAGCACCCAAAAATACTGGAGGCAATATTGGATTAGTCCAAACATAATTTTAGTGTTGCCTCATACGAGCCTAAATATTGACAGTGTCTGACTCATTCGTATGTGAATTCACTTCTTGATCTTGGCTATGTACAGTGGCTAGAGGAGACTGGACTCATTTTCTGCTATTCACAGTGGTACATCAAGTGAATATTGCTACACGCATAGATGAAAATAAACAAATATTATGGTTATACACATTCAGAAGGATGAACAACCACATAAACATGACTGCGTTTTCCTAAGTATGACCTTCCATGTCCATCCATAAAAGAATGTAGCACAAGATCAACACAGAGTACGGACAGAGGGGCTCTGTCTGTGTCCATATATGTTATCTACCATTCAGCATAAATGAGCCCTTGAAGCTGGGTTATTAACAATGGATCAAATAACAGTGTGTAATATGAAAGGGAAGGGCTCATACAATAAACCTGCAGTTCCTCTCAGCTACCTTAGTTTCTCATACCTTTTGCTTCTATTGCTTTAGTTTTCTGGCCCTCAAACTTGTTGCCCTGGTTTCCAGCTGCAGTTTTGTTTTTTTTTTTTAGCCAAAAAGCTCTGTTTAACCAACACACCTCGTCACATATTGATGTGCTTGGTTATGGACTTTCCACGTACCACGTGCAAGGTACTCTGGGTGTGTTGGTTGTTGATGTTCTGGGACGCCGTGTCAAGTTCTGCCTGCTACATATATTGCTTTCTTTCAAGATACACTTCCATTTTCACAGGAAATTTAACATCAACACACTGTCTCATTCAAAATGAACACACTACGTTGGTGCAACACTGCAAATTGATATTTTCTTTCCTTCAACAACAAACACACATGGTTAGGTTTAGGCAACAAAAGCAAGTGGTTAGATTTAGGAAAAAAGAACAGGGTTTGGCTTTAGAATCTTACAGGACGCGAACATCACTCTCTCAGGTGAAAGTTGGGGTTTGTTGGACCCATCCACCACCCCTACTGCCTACCCGCCCCACTTGGACTTTTACTGTCTTAATTTTTGTCCTTTGTCCACGTTTCCCCCTGACTCAGCCGAGGTGCCGTTGAACTGTAACGACAACCGGTGTTAAAGGACCCCTTTTTTCCTTGGTTTCTGACACTGCAAGTCACTGCCAAGGCACCAGTATTCAACAACTTCGAAGTAAGACCTGACTTTATTATGTGTAACATTAAGCTTTAATAAAATGTAAATGGGTGAGTTATATAAAGATTTACTCCCCGTGTGCTTGTCATGAAGGGGAAAATTAGCTGTAGAGATCAAAACCGTTTTTTGTACCAGGCTGCAAACATGATTATTTCTGTCGTAAAGTTGGGCATTTTAACATTCTGTTGGGATTGACTCAGATTTGGAGCCAGCCTCAAGTGGTCATTCGATGAACTGCAGTTTTTTGGCAGTTCTGCGTTGGTTTCATTTTTCAGCCCCAGAGGTTGCTGCTTTGAGACTAGCTGGTGAACATAGTGGAGCATTTAAAAAGCAGATATTTTTCTCAGTAGTTGGTGGAGCAAAGCTAAAAGAAGAAATATTTATCTTACCTTTTCTTACCTATCTTATTTATCTTACATTCACAAGGTAGACACAGACAACACCCCAAATGGTAAGTTAAAATTATTAGTCCATACCCATTGAGTGCACATTTGCCCACGTACAGTTTCACATGGTGTGTGTTTGGGATACAGGTCATAGGAAGTTGCAGATTAAATAGTCAACAGAACCCATTAAGAAGAGCAATGTATTCAGACAGAGTTTTTGAAAAACGTGGGACGGACAGAGTGACACACTGACCGTTTCCGTGATTATGTACAGCATACCATACCATGACTTAGTCACACCAAAAATTAGAAAAAACAAACAAACATTCGGCCACAGGGGGAGCCACAGCGATCGGTCGCATTTTAGCCATTTTTAAGCATTTTTCTGTTGTTATAGCGCCACCCAGTTGCCAATAAGAGTTAAATTTCTCCAGTAACTTTGAGGTGTCCTGTTCGACATATCTACCAAGTTTAGTAAAAATCGATATGGCGGTTAGGCCTAGATAAGAAATTAGCTCTCTAGCGCCCCCATTTTGTTTGATGGGGTCAATAATGGAGAGGTCCCGTCAGATTATGTGCAGTCATATGCCTACAATGTTGCGTGGTGATTGGTGAAACCCTTGAGATGTTATACACCTTTATGTGATGAGCCACGCCCTCCGCAATATTCATTGCCTTATAGAATCTCAGTTTTAGTAAGTTTTCCAACTTTTGCCAAGAGGGAATTTTAGATATTGGTCCCTAGATTATGTTCACTGAGTTTCATTCAAAATGGTGGAAAATCTATAAAACCAGAAGTTATGGGTTCTGAGGCAAATTTGTTCCTCATGAGGAGAGGCATCTCTGTGCAAAGTTTCATGTCTCTACGAATTACAGGGCATGAGATATGCCCATTCAATTTCAATCAGTTGCTATAGCGCCCCCCTTTGACCAATTAATGTAATATTGCTTCATTCACATCCTCCTATGACCCTCTACCACTGTGCCAAATTTCACATGGATTGACCAAGTCAATGAGGAGAAAAATGTGGAACAGACACACACACAGACAGAGTTTTCATCATTATTTGGTAAGATAGTAAGATACTATGCAGGAATTGGCTCCTCCTGCCTACACTGCTTGAAAGAACACTGCAAGCAATTTGTTGTAATGGAAAAGACGATACTTCAGCAAGCTAACTAAGTAAACCACCGACACCTACCTGTCCAGCAGAAAATAGGCCATCTCCACATTGCTCTCCATCCCCACCCCCTCCTTTCGTGCTCACCACTGAAAGTTTAAGTAAAAGCCAACCTGGTTCACTCTCATTTTGCTTTGTCCGCTTGGCGCTTTATACAGTAATTGCAGGGTATTTTTGGCACTGTGTCTGCGATTTCTGTAGCGTCCTTTTGATTCTAGACAATACAGGCAGAGAGCAGGGTCTCTGTGGATAAATACACCACCACACACTTCTGATAGGCCTAGGTCATAAGTGATGATTGAGAGGGATTACTTTAGTGTGAGTCTATACATTTTTTTCCTGTATAGTATACCTTTAAGAAGATGTTTTCAGCTTGGTCTGATGTACCCAAGTGGTCAAAAAATCAATTAATGCAGCTTCAAAGCCCATGTGTAAAATTTCTATGTGATGAGAGCACCTTTTGGAGAAAAATAACACAATCCCAGTGGAAACTGGAGCAGCCTATGTGTTGCTTTCAGCCCATTCATTTAGTGTCACTGGGGGCTTTAAGAGAAATATTTAGCTTGCAAGAATATATCATGGCTTTAATGTGTTTAGGTCATGTGGCATCAGGAGACTACTTATTTTGAGCTGTAGCTTATGGTTAACTACCCATTAAATGTCCCATGATACCAATAATAATAATTATTTTTATAATAATAATATCATAATTCAATAATTGTACAACAGGTGTGGCCTACTGTATGGTATGGTATGGTATGGTATGAGGAATAGTTGAACAAGATGAAAGAGTCATTAGGGATTTATTATGTCTTTTAATACAAAGCCAAGAACAACATATCACAAACATGTCTATAAGTTTAATAAAAAAAATACATTTTTAAAGATCTAGACACTTCATTACTGGAAGTCTACTGCTGTGGTCCACTTGTGAGTGATGCAGCTGGTCATACAGCAGGACAGGGCCCTTCAGCTCTCTCCTCTGCAATGACGTCCTTCAGTATTTGCAATGGAAGACTCCCAGACTGAGCTGGATGGTACAAGGTAGGGCAATAAGGAGTGACAGCGACAAGGAGAGGAGTGCTGTCGCCTCGTACTCAATCACTGTGAATTCATTTGGGGAAGATGGAGGAAGTCTAATCAGTCTCGCAGGATCACCCGTGGATCCTGTTCTATTCACAACAGCGGCATCTGCTCCAGCTGCATGAAGCATGGCACTCTCTACAGCGTCGCTCCCCGCTCTCACGGCGGAATGACGAACACTATCTGTGCCCTCTTTTCCTCTCGTTCCTGTCAAAACACTATGTAATTATGTTGAAAGTTCCAATTTTCCAAGAAGAGGCCCATGTTTCTTTCTGTCTTTCAAGTCCCAGCTGCTCTGCTAATGCCTTGTAAAACTTGTGAATTACCACCATAAATAATCCCTTAAGTGATGCTTAAAGTACACAAGACTAAACCTTGGAAAATAGTTGCATACTCAAGTCCATTTTTGGTCTCAAATCTAAATATTCATACTTTGTCAGATATGTAGGTAAGATATCTCGCTTTTTTATTTATTGTGCTTCCTTTTCATTTTGTCATTCTCTGATATTCAACACAAACCAGTGGAATTATTTAGACCCTTAATTACAGAACTAGTAATGCCACAATGTCAAAATAATAATCCAAAAATAGTTCTGTATTCCAAATTTCACCCTGCACCCCCATGTCTAAGGACCTGTACTTTAAAGTGCCTCTCCTGGGGCGACCTACCAGTGATCCAGAGGACTGATGGGTGCCCTTAAAATGGAGAAAACATGATGCAACGCCATATATGCTGCTGCATTCCATAGAAAGCCTTCTGCATGCTGTTGCCCCACTGCATTCAGTTTACCACTGCTACTAGCTAACAGACAAACATGTGCTCTCTGCTAGGCAAATGGTTATATTATATATCACAGTAGAGGCCGACACTGTTCTATTAAGCCCAGTTCAGACCAATGACTCATGATGAGACTAAAACGTTATAGAACGTTGCAAAGAAAAGTTACAGCAGTGTGACCTGGCCAGTCTGCACCCGACTTGAGTCAGTTGATGATGTCGCCTGCAATTCCAACTCAAATTGCCGGCGGCTGGTTTTAGAATGTAAAGCTTGTCACCTGTTTCTACAGCCATTCGGCTTGTGGTGAAGTCAAAATGACCACAGACGGCATGTTCGGTTGCTGCGGTAGGTACTCCGTCCCCGCTGAGCCCTCTGTTTCCATGCTAACCGTGTGCCGCTGTCGGACGGTGGGTCGCTGCTGCTCGCTGTATGTGCTTATACCCTGCCACACACACACACACACACACACACATTCTCACTAATTTGTGCTGGTTATTTATATCATTGTGACGTATTTATTATGAATACAGTCCATCTGTTGCGCGTTTTATTTCGCTGTTTCATCACTATTACAAATGTAACTGTAGCCAGTAACTCACTATCACTATCCTCATTCATAATTTAAGAAGCTACAAATTATATTCAGCCACAAAATACAATGAGTTGTTGCATAGAATAAACTGTGGCGTCCTGAATGTTTTATGAACAGCCCCGGACTTCTCAGACTCTTTTAGTGACTTGCCGCTCAGGGAACTCATTCAGCAGCTCCTCTGGCAGCAGCACAGCGTCTCTCCCTCTCCTCTCTCGCCGTGCGTACATGGCGGTGTTGTCAAGTGATTTTTGTCATAAACCTTTGGTAATGTAAACCTACATTATGTTTGCAGCTCAACAGAAAACTACATATAGAAGCAATTCTGTGTTCTTTAATTTATAATAAATCATTTATTCATTCACTAATTTGTCATATTGTCAAGAATAACTTTATTGCAAAAATACCTCCCTAAACCTAACCACAGTAACTTTACGTTAATTACGTAACTTTATGTTGAGGACATAACATGATTTGTGGGGCGCTAATTCATAAATGCTGTATGAAGATATGTTGAACATTAGCAACACATTATTGGCTATTGGAAAGCTGAAGGCTCATATTATCTATTACTGTTTACAACCAGAGGTTTGTGTGTGTGATGAGCAGAGTGAAGGTGAGCAGCTATGCTGAAGTTGCAGGTGAGCGGCTGAGCTGTAGGGCTAATTTATATATTCATAAATGTGCTCATACTAAATGAGGCAAAGGTGCAGGGTTACTTCTAAGCCATTTTAAGGGACGCAGGGATTTTTTTTGTCATGGAAAATAAAATCTATGAATATATAATTTTGATGAAAAGAGATGAGCTTTTAGGGGTTTAATCAATGTCAGTAGAGGAACTTTTAATAAATTTCAAATTCAAACTCATATCGCAAAAAATATTGCCTCTTCAAAGATCCACACTGCCGCACTGAAGCATTCTCTTTTGAGCATCTCATCTAAAAACAACTCCTTTCCAGTTGTTTGCTGGAAAATGGATGTAGGGAGAAACTTTGTCAGAGTCTGCCACTGCCACCCAAGTTGGGTGAGTAGATTTCCGCCAGAAAAAAACGGGCAATCATCTGGTGTGTGCCCATGTTATTTTTCACAGAGATAGTGTTTTGATTGCCTGGGGGGAGGAAATGGTATTATTTACTCCAAAATTGCCTTGCTTGATCCGCATTGGGTGAACTAGCAAGCTGAGACTAAATATTTCTTCTCTCTTCTGCGTCTCATATCCTCCACACAAGCTCCCATTTCTGCAGTGCTGAGGAGTGAGACGACAGTCTTTACAGCTGAAGAAGTAGAAGTCTACCAGCTCTCAGCTAGATGGCTGTGTCAAAGGGCTTAGTGGAAATACTTGAACACAGCAGGGCCTGAACAACATGTCTCCTCAAATGAGTTCTTCATATCAGGATGAGCTGGATTTCAGTGGTTCAAGGCCTCCTCATGGCTGACCACCAGTAAGAAAAAGAAGCACAAATCTGTCTATTTTAAAACTCCACTTTTTGGGCAGGATTTGCACCAGCAAAAACTAGCGAACTTTCTGTTCTGCTGTTTTTCTCAAACTTCCGTGGTCATCACTGGCACCAATAAGCGGAGCTGCGCTTGCGTCTAGTGTGGGCAAAGTGTAAAAACTGAAGCAGTCGGGTAGCAGGTGCGAGATGAATCACGCCAGCTTGTAAAAGCATTGAGGGAGGATAAAATTAACGCATCACACATTTCCTGGAATTCATACTCGGGCATATGCAGCAGCCTGGATGAGAAACCAAACACTGAAAAGGCCTTCAGGCAAGTTCTGGTATGTGCAACACAGCTCGCCATCGCAGCTACCGCAGCGAGTACATCCCAAGAATGGATTTGACATGCTGTATTGTATTTGGATTTCAACAGAAGTTCACTTGAAATGTCTTCCACATTGAGCTGGGAAACATCACTATAATCAAGCAGCAAAACACTCTCTATAAAAAGCGGTGGAGACAGAGGTTGAGCCATCTCCATCAGCTAAATCACTGCGGTAATCAATGCCAATAAGCTGGGGGCATCACGGGAACATCCCTCCTCCTTAACACTCTACCCTTACATATCAAATGGCAATTAATTCCTAATATGTGTTAGAAATTGCCTAATTACCACATATGCCCGATACTCTCAGTCGCCATTTGGTTTAAACAGGGGATGAGTGAGCTGTTAATGATGCTCAGTTCAGTGCAGCACACTTCCGCAGTCTGCCACGACCCAGACACTGTTCCTAATTACAAGCCTGCATACTGTATACGCCATCATCATTACTGCTGGGAGAGCGAGGACTCGTCTGCTCCAACTGCAGACATCATCAGCACTCTTTTGTCCTTCTGGTATTCCTAGAAAGTAAAAAAAAAAAAAAAGAACTGCACCCAGTTTTTTTTTTACTATTTTGCTTTTTACATTTTCCCCCCAATATTCCATATGATATGATTCACTTAATATGTCACATTGACAGGGCCGGATTAATCTGCTGGGGCCTGAGGTAAAAATCAAAAAATCATTATTGGAAAAACTTACCCTTAAAGGAATACATCATCCACAAAATCATCTGTTACTCACCCTGTGTTATGTTAAAATTGTACAGAAAACATGGTTTTTCTCACATGCCTCCGTGGTGAATGAAGGATCCAAAAGCGGAGAACTTTCTTGATGAATTGAAGTCATAGGGGTCCATGTTTAAGAACAGGAAAACTACATCAAAACATCTGTTTACAAGCCCTCACATAACTCATGCAGTATAATCCAAGTTTTATTAACCCAGTTGTATGCTCAGTGCTTTCCAAATTTTTTCACTAAAACCTTAGGTTTTTTTTCAAACTGAACTGAAAGTGTCCCTTATCTGTGTTTTATTCAAAGCCAGAGTCCATAACAAAAGCAATAATTTTACTTCGCTAAACATGGGAGCTGCCACTGCTTCAGTCGATAGTTTGTGTTATTGTATGACTTTGGTGAATCACAACCAGTGTTGGGCTCATTACTCTGAAGTGTAATATATTACTCAGCAGGGGCGGAAATCCCGGGGGGGACAGGGGAGACATGACTCCCCCTTCAGTAAAGCTGTCCCCGCCTAGAATAATTTGAGACACAATTAATAATTTTTGAACAATGCAGTAGTATTTATTGAAAGCACAATGTAAGTGGGGCTCATTATAATTGCGCAATACAGATTCAGATTCAGATTCAGAATACTTTATTAATCCCCGGGGGGAAATTGTTTAATAATAACAATAATGTGCTATTTAAATCTTAAAAGATTTAGTCCCCCCCTCCCATTCCTATTAGTGGTATATCCCACACTCTTTCCAACGGGCGGGGCTACTTGGCAGCAGTAGTAGCGTGTGGCTGGATCTGGCTACCCGCATCGCGCATAGCAGGGTAAGATGTACACTTACACAGACACAGTTTAACTTACACAAGTTACAGCACATCCCATTTACTGTTACAACAAGCCCCAGGCCCAGGCTGATAATATAAACTGTCTGCAACATTTCTCCTGCATTGTTCAAAAGCCTGCTTAATTACGAGTGTTGCTAAGCTAAAAGCTAATGATTAAGCTCAGAGTTTAATGATAGTCAGAGAGGACAGGAAAGAAAGAAGAGGGAGAGGACAGGACAAGAGCAGTCAGTGGCGGAGCGGCTCATAGCTAATGGGTATCTGTCTGTAGGCTCTCCACCTGTCAGTGAGACAAACATGAAAGATGTGCAGTCTAACTGACAAGGAGCGGTCATTACGCGTGACTATTACGCATGTTGTGACGGAGCGTAGTTAATGGGTATCTGTCTGTAGGCTCTCCACCTGTCAGTGAGGCAACATGAAAGACGTGCAGTCTAACGGACGAGGAGCGGTCATTACGCGCGACTATTAAGCGCGACTATTACGCACGGTTGTGAGGTGTGCAGCGGCAGATCTCACAGCACACTGTTTATAAACCAGTTTACCAGTTTAATTGCAGGAAATGTTTAGTTGTTAAGTCATTTCTCATAAGTACAGACATTCACTCTGCCTGTTGGAGAGATAGAGAGAAGATTAAAGTGTCAAATTGGGGTAAAAGATGTTATATAAAAGACAGGCTACAAGCTTTTTTCCTTGTCCCCCCCTGGAATTATTCTCTAAAATTTTACTGTTTATTGTCCCCCCCCAACTATGAAATGAGATTTTCGCCCCTGTATTACTCATTATTCGTTTCTGTTTTCAAGGGTAATATTACTTTACTTATTACTCCCTGCCAACAGTAATTTGTTACACTACTCGATATATTACTTTTTTGTTACACCCCATAAAATTAGTAATTGCATATCTCCACAAACTTTAGATGTGTTCCTCTATGTGAATGTCTGGTCAATTGGCGGTAAGTGCAGCTAAGGCCAGATAGCCACAGCCACAAGCTTCATTACTTAATTGTAGCTGCAGCTGTCCACGAGTAAAATCCAGTTGTGGTTGTTTAGCCAGTGTAGGGCTACAGCTGGCGTCCGTGGCAACGGAGGGTTCACCTTTGGCGGGGGGTATTTCCTAGGGCTTTAGGTTGTTGTGCTGTTGGTCGTAGTAGGTGTTTCAGACCTGAGGTTTTAGGACTTGTTTTTCGCAGTGGAAAGTGTTTTAGTGTGACTACCTGCAGCAGCAGTGTTCAAAGCAATGGGAGTATTTCCAGCTGTTTCGATCTTCCTGATTAGCTTGCTGCGTTGTGATGTGCCTGCGAAATGTGATGATTACAAAAATTTGTCCAATGTTGTATTTCAAGTCGGTAGTGACGTGATAACAAAAGCAACATTAAAACAAGTTGTTTGCTTGTGGGGTAGTAATTAGTTACACTACTCATTACTGGGAAAAGTAATTTTATTACCGCAACATGTTACTAGTAATGTGTAGGGCATTACTAGTAAAGCATTACTGCCCAACACTGATCAGAAGTAACCCTTTAAAACACCAAGGTCACACAATATTACTAACAAGCTAACTGATCAAGGCAGCAGACGAACAGCGTGACTCATGTTAAGTGAGGTAAAATTACTGTTTTTGTCAATGGAGTCTGGCTTTGAAGAGGGCATAGATAAATTTCACTTTCAGTTCAGTTTCCTGTTGGAAAGAGCAGGTCTGTTGGAAGATACCGAGCGTACGACTGGATCAATGAGACTTGGATTATACTGCCTAAGTTGTGTATGTGTTTGTTAACAGATTTTTTTTGATATAGTTTTGCTGTTGAGTAGCTGATATACAACTGGTCATTTGGGGAAATTGTCCTTTGATAAAAGTTTCTAAACTGCAATTACTCTCCCAGATTACATATTAGACTTAGTGTTAAGATTCAGAATCCATCCGACATCTTCATAAAACATCATCCATCTTTAAAGAATTTAATATCACTGACAACAGGAACTGATAAGGACTAAATATGATATTATTCATGAGGATTTGCTTCCCTGTAATATCATTTCTACTTACTCCATTTATGAGTAAAAAGAGATGCTCATTCTTGATTGCCCTCTACAATACAGCCAAAAGATTACCCCAAAATGTGAGCTACAGGAGGGCTTCCTCCGAGCTGTCACTCACTGATGTTCTCATTAAAATGAAAATGGATTTTGAGCGTGACATTGCATGCAGGTCGCATCATAGGGCTGTTTCAAGTGAATCTGAGGTCATGTTTGTGTTCCTTTCATGTCCCGATACCAGAGGAGTGGATGGAACACTCTGTCTCCATCTCCGATGCTCTCCTTTCAGCTGCCTTTGTACCTGCATAATGAAAAGTCTCTTCACACTGTGAAATTTGAAACGTTACAAACAAAGTCGCCCCGTCTCCTTTCTTGGTACCGTTTCTGCCAGCTGAAAGGCAAAACAAAGGATGGATTACCTTTTTTTTCTCTTTTTTTTTGTTACAACAATTTAAACAGCAGTGCTCTCAGTTATTTTATCTAATCCTTCGTTTGAGTTTCCGTCTCGGCCACAAGAAAGCGATTCTTTTCATACAAACAGGAAGATGCTCTGATTTTATCTCGCCTCCTGGCTCATCCCAGCTCCTGCTAATGCATTTTCTCCTGTTCAAAAGCAGCTCAGGGTTGTTAGCTTTTGATAGAATGTCAGAAGTGGTTAAAATCCTAATAACAGTATATGTCATTCTGTGGGCACACCTAACCCGCCACCGAGAACGCTTCAAATGAGTGTCTTCAGTGACATTGGCAATGACAATCAGTTCCTTGCGAGTCAGTCGGTGTTTGTTACACGCTCTGTGCATTTATCCATGAGGGACCAAACAGTTAAATACAATCTGAAGACATGGAAAATCACAAGGAGAGCTTGATTTAGTTTAACCTGCGAGTAATACATTCACAGTGTGAAGCGGCGAGATAAATGAAGTGAGTCTGAGGTTCAAAGTCTTCGCTCAGGTTCGCAGCCTGCAACAGCACCAGTGGGACATCCCTGCTATTGCTTATCAGTGAAGGAATCACAGTTCTTTTTTCCAGTGATATGATGTTTATTATAGTCATACACAGCAGAGATGTGACTGGCTGTGGGTATGGCATGTTTCGCATCGAGATAAGCACTTGTTGGTCATACCTATCTGCACTCATGATCATGTTATCAAGTAAATGCGCATGCTGACACAATATGCTAACTTCCATTCTTGGCCCTGGTGACAGAAGGCCCCATTGAGACCCTGTCATTTTAATAGGCAAATCTGAAGCCTTCCGCACTCAGAGAAAACACAAGCACTGAGGCACGTCAGCTTACGCATATGTGGCGTTCAGAAAACACTGATGTATGTGCTCTATGTTCCTTGACACAAAGCCCTGGAATAATTAGAGGAAATACTTCCTGTGCACACCCACTCTCTCAGCTCTTTGAAAACACAAGCGGCCCGGGAGGGTGCTGCACCCAGCAGACGCTCATGCAGGAGGGGATAATTGGACCCAGCTAGCTGTGAATTGGGCTCGGGCAAACTATGTGCAAATGTGTTGAATTTTGAGTGACTGGTGATTGATAGATATACTGTGTGCCTTGGGCCCCTGAATATATTCTATACAGTGTGTCAGGCTCCAGTGGCTATGGTTTACAACAATACATTGAGATGCCACAGTGGAGTGAGTGGGTGCCAGTATGCTTATCCAGTATCTGTCATCTGGCAAACAAAGGGATTTATGTTAGGTCGTTGGGAAATCACGAAATGATGGTCGTTTCATGATCAGAGACTTTGTTTAAAGGAGACTTATGGGGCTACTTTTCAGGTTCATGATTGTATTTTGGTTAGAACATGATTTAATGTTCAAAAAAACTTTACTGTCCTCATACTGTCTGTGCTGGAACACCTGTATTCACCAACTGTCTGATAGGCTTTGTTTTAGTGCCTGTCTCTTTAAGCTCCCCTCCCAAAAAAAAGCCCAGTCTTTACTGATTGGTCAGTGTTTCTGCGCCTTCCATATCCGTACTTTCCGTGTCCCTGCACCTTCATTGCCAGAGTTGGGTATAATGCGTTACAAAGTAAACGCTGGTCCTTCAGCTCCGAAACAGCAACGGCTGTCGTTTGGTTCTAATAACGGAGATAACGTTAAACCTATCAGTCTGAAAGAAGCCACAGAGCTTGTGGCTCGCTACATGGTCGGAGAAATGCTGCCGTTGTCTATGGTGGAGTCTAAATAGGTGGAGTAGGACTCGCTGACAGACATATTTCAGACTCAGGACTTGCATTATGCCTGGTACACGCTACACGCTGGTACTAATTATCCCCGGTCGTCTTTCACGGTGTGTGTGAAGTCATCGGGTTATTCTTGTCCTATTTTTATTACTTTCACTATTATTTGAGTCAGAACTGTGTCTGTTCATGTGCCAGCCGACATGTTGTTGTAGTCACCTAAAAGCGTCAGCAGATGGCAGGAGCTACATTTGAAGCGCCATACGTAAACTATCAAGCTACTGTATCTTAGGCTGACCAAACGTCCTCTTTTGCCCACTTTTCACGTCCCGTCCGGGGCGTCCAGGGGTTTTTTATAAACTGATGATAATGTCCGGTTTTCCGTGTGTTTGTGTGTGTGTGTGTGTTAGAGTGCGGCTCGGGCAGCATATTTCTGTCCGAACCCGAACCGAGCCCGACATTATTTAATGACCAAAGCACTGAGTTTGTGTCACACAGTTGTTACGGTTACAGGCTATTTAACAGGCCCGGTGTGCGGGTGCTCAGCGGAGAGGGAGATCTCCGTGTTTGAGGCGGGAGCAGGAGGCGGGAGGCGGGAGGTCTGACGCTTCCAGCGAGAGGAGAGGGAGAAATAAAACAAAATAAGATAAAATAGGAAAAACCTGTCTCCCTCCTTTATTTTATTTTCAGCGTTTAATCAAGGCGGAGGCGGGCGGCTGGAGGTCCGAGACTTCCAGAGAGGAGAGAGATAGAAACAAACAGCCAATGTGTGTCTGTGTGTGTTATGTTCAGGTGTTGTCATGTAAATAACAGTGCCCAAGCAATAAACAGGGCAGACAATAGGATTTTATTTATTTTTACACTGAAAGCTGACGGAATCCGACCCGAGCCCGAATACAATTTATAGCTACATTTTTGACCAAACCCGGCCCGACCTGTCGGGTACCGTCGGGCTCGGATCGCCACACTCTAGTGTGTGTATGTGTCCCTATTGGGGCCTATCTGAATTTCTATCTTTGAGAGATATTATTTTGTAATATAACTGAATTTTCTATCCATACATATAAATTTTAAATATATTAAAATGATAAGGCATCTTTAAGTAAACTGCGAGTATCATTTAAGTTGGCTATGTCGTGGCTGGCCAAATGTCCTCTTTTTTGGAAATCAAAATATGGTCACCCTACTGTATCTTCCACAGGAAGTTCTGACAAATGTTTCAGAATAAAAGCCTATTTAGAAAATGGAGGGATTCTCTCAGCCGAGGTTATAAGGGGCTTTTAATTTGAAACAAGTGTTGAGTTTGAAATGAAGGTGCTATATGTTAACTTTATAAACACAACGGAGCAGATAAAAAGTAAATATATAAACACACAGAGGGATTAATAAATAGCGGACCGTCTATAATGTAGTTTGTTTCAAATGAAGGTGGAAGCCTCTGCAGTTGTGGTGAGTAAAAGCGCCGCCGCTATTTGTTAATGTTATTACTTTATGTCCGACCGTGAGGATGTACCATTGTTTGCTAGCTTGATGCTAATGACAGTAACGTTAACTCAGCGGGTTGACAAAGTGCCTCTGCTGTTTCACACCATCATTTCCCCCTTTTACTCTGTGTGGTAACATCCCTAGAGGAAATATTAAAAACGCTGGGGTGTTGTTGTCATACAGTTGTCTACGGCAGCAGATCGTTCTGTGTTTCTACTGGTCAAAGTGACGGCTGTGATGGGAGAATTGGATCTCAGTGAAGGGCAAGTGGTCCATAACTTTAATTTTGGAGACAAAAAAATGTAGGCTTAGCGCCCTGTGGTCCATTGCCCAATAGGAAATGTAGAATACTCAAAAGTACTTTAAAAGTGCTTGAGTTACTTTTCTCAGGGAGTAACGTTGGAAGTACTTTTAAAGTAATTGAGTTACTTTACTCAAGGAGTAACGCAGTAAAGTAACTGGTTACTTTTTTAAAAAGTAATGCAGTAAAGAACTTTGATTACTTTTAAAGTAACCCTTACCCAACACTGTTCATTGCACTCAGGGAATAACTGTATCAGAGTACATTGGCACTTTCTACCAACACATTCTCACTCTGACCTCAACGCATGTCGACATTTGGTCATGGACTTTCCACGTCCAGATATGACGTGCAAGGTACCTCAGGTGCGTTGGTTCTTGATGTTCTGGGGAGCTGTACCTGTTATATGCATTGTCAATTTTCAAAATGCACTTTTGTTTTCACAGGATATTACCATTTTCATACAGTCTCTTTCAAAATAAATGCACTACGTCAGTACAACACTGCAAATTGATGTCTTTTTCCTTCAACAGCAAACGCACAAGATTACATTTAGCCAACACACACACACGTGGTTAGATTTAGGCAACACAAGCACATAGCTGGGTTTAGGGAAAAAGAACAGGGTTTGGCTTTACAATCCTACAGAATGCAAACACCTGCCTCCTGGGTGAAGTCAGCGGTTGTTGGACCCATGCACTCCTCCTGCCCATCCTATACAGACATTGGCTTCTTTAACTATCGTTCTTGTCGTGTCACGTATAACCCTGACGCCCACAGATACCATTGAACTATAACAGCAACCAGTCGCGTATCATGCTGACATGAAAGACAATTTTTTTGTCAGTGTCTGAAGCCAGAAATCACTGCCCAAGCACCAGATTTCGACGTCTGGGAGTGAGACCGGGTTGTTTCTACTGTGTAAAATTCCCAATAAAAGCTTCAAAACCAAGATCGTCACAACCAGACATGTTCCAGCAGGGGTATAATCCAAAATCATGGAGAAATTAACAACATCGGCAACCAAGATTAAATGTTTCCCTGATGTTAGCACATAGCTACATGTAGCGGTATACTTGTAAACTGGCAATGACTATAAAGGAGCAACACTTCTTACCATGAAAAATCCCCAATAAAAATTTTCAAACCAAAATCTTTACAAGTGGACCTGTTCCAGTGGGAATATGATCTGACAATGGGGAGAAATTAACATCTGCAACCAAGAATACTTGTTTTCCTGATGCTAGCATGTAGCTACATGCAGCAGTAGCAGCCAGGGGAACAGCATGTAACAGCACTTTCTGCCATTAAAAATCCCCTATAAATGCTTCTAAAACAAAATGTTCCAACAAGAAAATGATCTAAAGTCCGGGAGAAATGAACAACATCAACAAGCATGATTACATGTTTCCCTGATGTTAGCATGTAGCAACATGTAGCCATGTAGGCTACATAATGTAAACCCTTGCTGGAGCATGCCTGGATCAGATGACTATATGTAGAAATATATCACGAGTTAATATCAGCTTCTTGTGGAAGTAGAAAAGAACAAGTGTGAACACCTGAATCTAGTCTTACCTTACCTTAGGACCTTTCTTAAGAACAAATTTGAGGTGCCCCATTGTTTTCTATGCTTTGTTAATTTTAATAATTATAAAATAAAAGTTATGGAAATATATGTTTTTTCAGTCATTTAGGGTGGGCCAGTTGAGCAAGTGGGTAGGCCCAGGGCTGTTAGGTCCAACCACAATGTTGCACTGGAGTCAGGTGATGTTAGCTACTAATTATGAACAAAATTACACCAAATGTAGCTTCAAAGTGAAATGTCACTTCAACAAAAATTTAATTATGTTTTAAAGCTCTAATAACAGCTCAGATGACTTGTTTAGTATTTCAATGGGAAGACAAATTGAGAAAGAGCTTGCTTACAGAGACAGCTTACAAATCTCTGTAACTATGTTGCTCCACTTCACATACTTATCATTAATTGGTTTTAGTCAGATCAGACCTTACATGTAAAAAGAAACATCTCTGAAAAATGCCTGTGTGAGTGAAGGTCAGTACCATAATGTTCACATTGCAAACCTGCCTTTTTTGTACAGCGTCTGCAACTCCCATTGTTGCAGAGTAGATTCATATTTCCAATAATACAATAAAACAGCTTTATTGAGCCGCTTATTCAACTTATGAAAACAAGTAAGAATATCTTTGATATATGCAGTCGGCCATGTTCTACAGATCACTTTAAAGTTGCCCACCAGCTTCGGTTATGTGATTGAATCTGATGAAATGAAAAATTCGATTAAAGCTGTGCGGAATTCAGGTAAAGCAAGGCAAAACTTTTCATTTCATTTTTCATACTATAGCGAGACATGCAGGAAATGAAAAAGGAGAATGAAAATGCTGACTCGAACATTGGGGGGGGGGGACATACAAAGGAAAACTCTAACTGAGTTATGTTCTTCCTGTGGAGCATAAAATATACATTGAGTTGGGTTGAAGGAGTTCTGTGTTTAATCCGTGTAATCATATGAGACTGACTGTGGCACCAAACTGAGATGTGGATAAGAAACAATGATAGTTGTGTCCATGAACCCAAGAGGGAGCCACTCTAGAGAGCAAATTAAGCCTCTTTGAGCTCACAGGGAGGATGGGGTGGATTGTTGGTGTTGAGGAAATGACTTCAAAATCTGTAATTTACCCAATAACTAGCAGCTTCACCAGGAATAAAATCAAATTACATTGTTACTCCTCTCAGTGTAGTAGTGTTTGTCAAAGTAACTGCTTTAAAATTCAACTGCAGCCAGTCCACGATGTACAGTACAGTACACCAGTAAAAAATGAAGTCCTGGAAAACTGTGATGAGTGAGACAAATGATGCAGCGCACTAAACACAATGACAATGAGCATATAGGGTGCATATTCAATAGACAGTGAGATTGGTACAGACAAGTCCTTGATAAAAAAGAGATTGGTTGAATGATTTAAATGGTAAGCACAGAGAAAGTGAGGCTTCACTGAATGAATACGTATGAAAGTGACCATACAAAGAAAAATAGTCGCACTGACTGAATTAGGTGTATCTGTGAGGAGAATATAGAGTGAGCTGAGTGAATAAAATGCCATAGAGAAGTAAAAAGCATGGCGGCCTTCCACATTTAACGTCTTTACTAATTCAAGCATAGTTACAATCCTTCTCTAACCATAAGCTGAATTAGTTGCTCTGACATGACCAAACCTTAATGAGTTACTTTGAAGAACTGGAAATAGAAAACTGAAAAACATTTTTTAGATGTATATATGTACAGTATGAATGTTCAGCTTAGCAGCACAGTCACAAGAAGAAACTCTTGGCAAGTTTTTTTTTCCTAAATCTAATCACTTCCTTTTGTTGCCTAAACCTAAGCGTGTTTTTGTTGCCTAAATCCAGCCATGTGTGTTTGTTGTTGAAGGGGAAAAAAAACATTTTTGCGGTGTTGAACTGACATAAGAGTGTGTTTACTTCGAAAGAGATCGTATGTAAACGTAAATTTCCTGTGAAAACCAAAGTGTCTCAAAAGAAGAGAACTTGACATGGTGTCCCAGAACTTCAATAAATCAACGCACCCAGGGTACCATGAACATTGTATGTGGACATGGAAAGTCCATGACTAAAACGTCAATATATGATGAGGTCGGAGAGAGAATGTCTTGGTTTGAGACCAACAAACAACCAAACTGGATATGATTCAGTCATTGCTGTGGTTCCAGCAGGTTTTAGGCACCAAACATGGGTGTTTTGCAGCAACCTGTCATGGGTCAATTGGGTCATTTTGCATAATAAATGAATACTTTTGCTTTTAGTATCATCTCGTTTTTTCTTGTGCTCGTGACAACCCACTGCTGTAAACATTAATGGCCTCAGCTGGGCTGTAACATTAGCTAGCTCAGTCTTGCTAGGTGAGCTGGCAGTAGATGCACGCTTCCTTCTGCGGAGTGATACAGTTGGTGGGTGTAGTTTGGTAGAAAGAAAATAGTTCCTACTTGAAACTGCTCAACAAGGTCTGTGGATTATCTTGAGTAATCAGGAGGTCATGATTTCTGTTAAGAGACATTGCTGTTGAGTTTTAATTTTTTTTTTTTTTTCCAAGCACCACAAGCCGAGTGCCGTCTGGTTTCATTATATTGGAGGGAAGGCAGACATCTCTACAGTTGATATCTGCAACACACTACAACTCACTAAAACAATCTAGACTAATAAATAGCGCTACAGATAAGAGGAAACGTATGTATTTCTGATTTGGGGCTAAGATGTCCCTTTAATAAATCTTTTGCACATTTTGAAAAGAGACAATACAATACAGTCTATAGAGAATAAATTACACTCAGAACTGAGGATATGTGAAAAACAACATATTTTAGCTGGCATAGCAGAGTGATGTTTGATTGATGTCCTGTGGGCAATCAGAGTGATGTTTCTATGTATAGCTGTAGCATATCAGCTCTTTCACTAAACTCCACAGAAGCAAGCTCTGACAAGCTCAGTTAAAAGCGCTGATCTATTGCTTTTACATAGGAATAGATGTCTGCTGCTGGCCACAGAGAAGACTACATCCTGTTGAAGCTGGAAAATAAGCAATTTTCTACTTGGCTTGGGGCCTCCTCCATAGGAAGCGTGGATATATGTGACCTCTGCTTGACAGTTTTGCTGATGTGCCTGCTGAGGCCGGCATGTATAAATGAATCTCAATTTCCTTTATTAATTTCAAACGTCACTATAAATTTGCCTCTAAGTGGACCTGACCCGACGTTTCAGCTCACTACCACACAAGAGGAGGTGACTCCCATCACATTCACACACACTGCATTTTACACGTGACATTGAAAGTTACCTTTGACACCTTGCGGTGGAAGAAAAGATGGTTTTAAAACATGCAGTTGAACTGTAAAGATTAGGCTGCTCTAACTGTCACTAGGGACAGCAATGGGGTAAAAAGGTTAAACAAGTCAGTTGGTTTGGAGATACAGGATTTCTTTTCTAGGCCTTGAAGCACATTTCATACACGGGGGAAAAATTTAAAAGGAAAAAGAGATGTAGGGGAAATACTGTAGAGTTTTTTCAACTATTCTGTAACAACAAGCACACAAACACACAGAAACAATTCATTGATGAAGATACAATTTTAGTCATTGAGAGAAAATATAAAAAGTTTTTAAGGCCTTGATTCTATTAATTTGCATCTGACTATATTCTTCTGTACTGTTGTTTTTGCCATAAGTACTTTAACACAAAATTGAAAAATTATGTGAAAAAAGCAATGTAATTGTTTTGTAACCACGTTACACAACGATAATATAGCAGGCTGTTCTTCTTCTCTGAAGTAATCAAGGAACTAGTATAAACACCGCAAGTTCATGTAAGGAAGCAGGTTTGGGTGGTGGATGGGTCAAACAACGCAGGACTTTCCCCCAGGAGACTAGTGTTTGGAACTGTGTAAAACTAAATGAACTTTTAGTTATTTTAAGACACATCATCACCATGTTTCTTTCCTAAACCCAACCAAAGTAACTTAAGGTGCCTAAACCTAACCTATGTAACTTTATATTATGTAAGTAACTTGATATTAAGTTTGTAATGTTATTCCTGGGGCACTAATTCATTGATATGTGTATGAACTTTTTATGTGCATTTTTTGTAAGATATCATATGAACTGTTGTCTGAGGATACGTTCCATAAAGGCATCAACCAATCACACTGTGTAGAACAGACGTCACATCATAACGTCACAACAATGGTGGACCTGTCGCAATTGTTGCAAATTTGCGTCACTGCTGGTATGCATAGTTTATGCGAAATCTTCCTGTGATTCAGTGATTAGGAAAATAAACATTAAAGACAGCTTTACAAGATCCTGCATAGTCTCGCGTGACCAGCCTCCCTTACTTCGGAATGGGAGTCTGGGGACATAAATCTTTCGTTTTGTAGTAGAAATGGGCGGGGATATCCAGACCACGTGGCGGTGTTGCCATAGGTACGGCACGTAAATGTCTGCTGTAAATCGTTAGTTTCTCCAGTGGACGTTGCAGCTCTGCAATATAGCTGAATCAAATGAAATCTTATCCATTTTAATCTCTTCTTGCGATGCACTGAACACTTCCTTTTCTGTTGTACTATGGACAACAGTTCGGGGAACAGCAATTTGTTGCCTTTGGTCGAGGAAGTACAGAAGCACACAGATTTGGATCCAATCACATCACTGCTGCTGGGAGCCAGCTTACAACTTTCCTAAGGGAATGTCCACAGACGACAGAGTCAGCCAGCGTGCTGATGTCATTGGCATCTGTGTAAGAGACTAGATCCTGCATTGACCCTCCCTACAGCAAGATGATGAGTGCTGGATGACCTGAGAGGTCTTGTTGGCTTGAATTTACTGTAGAACAAGGCCATTTGATGCTTTACCGGCAAGCATGTGAGACAGGAATGATGTATATGGTCTGACTCTGATGTACCTTTTTTTTTTTTGTATGACAGAGTATTAGGACCACTATCAGTCAGAGGTGGAAGTAGTCAGATCCATTATTGAAGTGAAAGTATCATAACAAAAATGTAAAAATACTTAACTGACACTTAATACTTGAGTGACAGCACTAAATTAGTGCAGGCAGCAACCTCTAGTGGCTGTAGTAGTTATGATGGGAGCAAAGACGGAAGTCACATGACCTAGTATTAAGAATGTCCCGCATGACACCAAAAGCCAACACTGACTTATTTTAAGTTACGTAGGTATCGTCATGTTACATACTTAACGTGACATGGTCACTAAATATCACTTTGTCATGTAATATCAGGTCATCATGATACATTAAGTACATATTGTTATGTAAAGTACATCATGTTATGTTAAGTAGATAATGTGTCAAGGCCTAATCTAATCAGTAAGGGCGCTAATTTAGGAAATCCTCCTGTGCCTCATATTAGTGCCTTTTTTTGTATCAAATAATTTTGCCTCTTTAGGCCTTGCACAGTTTACAAGAAACCATAGTTGTTTCGTGGAATTTATTGGGGGAATGTCTGTTCGGTGGAATTGCCAACAATTAATGGGCATGTGAAACATGACTAAAGATCCTTTGCTGCTTTTTTATGATGGGTCACAAGCCAAAATAGGGTTCAAATTATTAAGTATACCATAATAATGGCGGCACGGGGGTGCAGTGGTTAGTATCGTTGCCTCACAGGAAGAGGGTTCCTGGTTCACAGCCAGGGTTTCTGGTTTGAATCAGGAACGGGTGGGGGAGCCCTTCTGTGTGGAGTGTCAGCGTGTGTTCTCCCTGTGTCAGCGTGGGTTTTCCACTGGGTGGGTACTCCGGCCTTCTCTCACAATCCAAACATGCACGTCAGGTTAATTGGTGACTCTAAATTGACTAGAGGTGTGACTGTGAGCGTGAATGTCTGTCTGTCTTTATGTGTCAGCCCTGTGATAGTATGCCGACCTGTGTACCTCGCCTCTCCACTAGTGTCAGCTGGGATAGGCTGACACTAGGGGAGTAATAAACAGTACGTGAGTAATGTGCTTAGTGACTTTCCGCCAGTCCTGTTAGGACAAAGTTCATGAGGATATTTGTCCCGTTTTAAAAAACATTCCGTCCACATGACCTTCATTTCACAAAATAACTCTCTCCACACTAGAATGCAAAAACAGCTCACTGGCGTTAGCTGTCTTCCCCTCTCAAAAAGGTAGTGAAGAGCGCACGCTAACATTACCTTTTGCAAAACATCTACTGGAGATTATATCACCATTGATTCCCCTTCAATATAAGGCAGAAGGAGCACCCTCATAGATTCAAGTGTTACTCTGGACGTGCAAGTTTTCCCTCCACTCCTCACTGACAACAATCTTACTCTGAAAATTGTCTCACCATCTGCCAGTTCAACTGGGGATGATTCCAAAACCCCCATTTAGTGTGGACAAGATGCCAACACATAGAGGAAAATACCTGTTTTCCAAAATGTCTGTATACATGTAGACAGAGCCTCAGCCTCTGCTGCATCAATTTTGATGATTCTTTTTTTGTTGTTCAATCTGTCTCTCATGAGTTCCCTAACTTTATGGAAGTGCAATACCAAATAGCTGAAGTACCCTTTTAAACCCTATTAATTGTAACTGTATGCAAGTCCTGCCATCTGTAGCAGTGACAAGTCTGCTGTGGAGTGTTGTTCAGAAGCTGTGTGTTTGAATCAGCCATTGCAAAACTTGGAACACATTAGCTAACTGTGATACAAATGGTGTGTTTGCTTACATTTCAATGTACAAAAATACAGATTTGGCATGAGTATAGAAAAGTTGCTTATTTATGGGATTTATACAGATGGATATATTAATGATGTACTAATTAAAGATGTTAGTCATGCTAGCTTAAACATAGCTGAGTAACCTTCAAACCAGTGGGAAATGTAGCTTTTCAATTAGGACTCCAAAAACAACTCCAGCCAAGACCGATTCTTATTGTTGTCTAAATCAACACAATCTGGCTTTGAAGCTCGCTTTGGCCTGTTTCATCCACAGGCAGCTGGCCAAAGCGACACTGAAGGCCAGATTCTGCATTTTCTATGAAGCTATATGTGTAGAGCCGCATTTTCACACATGTAGGTAGGGGCCAAGATATTTGCTTCTCCCCCCTCTGCTCAGACAGAGCGTGATCTCAGAATAACCTACCACGTGACAGCCACCGGCACATTGAGCCTGCCAGAGCCGGTACGGCCCCGGCAGAGCAGGGGAATAACTTTATCTGAAATATGATGGCATCTGTCTCTCAAGCAGCAGACTCCTCATTACAGGCAGTTTCTTTGACTGGTTGTTCAGACATCAGCTGTCACAGTTCATCAGCCATGCCAAGGTAGGGGCAAAATAAGCAGCTGCCACAAGTCTCCTCTGCTGCAAAGGAGCCATGTGGAGATAAATGCTGGGCCACGGAGCTCTGGAAACACTCCAAACCCCTCAGTCACTCTGATGTCTGTGCAGTGTAACCCCACATTTCATTTGAATTCATGTCAGCAAATGAGATGGTAATTGTTATTTAGGAAGTTGAGAGAAGTGATGCTCATAAAGTGTTTAGTGTTGATATTTTCAACGGACTGCACTTACATTTCACATCCATTTTAAACTTAATTGAAATTGAATTTTTATTGACTGTAATAAGAGATGCACAACAAAATTTTACAGCCTGGTCTCACAGAAATATGTGAAATAAGTACGACTTCTAAAAGCTGTAGTTGGTAACTTACAAAGAGATTTTTTTGTCATATTTGCTTAAACTGTCACTACATTAACACAGCACTAAATGACAAAGATAATCTGTGAAAAAAGGTACATTCCTCTGCCTTATCTATTGTCTTGTAATGCTTCAATGTTATAACTGCACATCAACGAAAACAACCAATCGCAGCCATTGGTCTCGTCAATCACTGCTTGTGGACTGCACTGTCACACTAGTCAGTGCGCACATATGAATCAATATTCTGTGACTGCGTTACCTTTTACGTACTTCACATGTTTTCAGAAAAATGTTTTAATGTACTCTTCAGCTGTAAAATGACAAGTTTGTGACCTGGCTGCCGTATTCGAAACAGTCAAGCTGAAACTAAACACCACCCACCAGTTGGAGCAACTCCTTGGCTCAGTGGCTCGGTGGATTTTGCAAATGCTGTTTGAGGCAGTACGAAGAAGAGCAGGGAGTTTTTTTTAACAGACTATCTGTTTAATCTACTTTCAGAATACAGCGACAGTTTCTGCAAATATAATGTTATTTAACACCACATTACTTGTTGGTGGTGTGTAATGTGTTCAGATTTGCATGCTGACACCACAGAAACAATGCCAAGGGAAAGTCAATTGGTATCCTCTGTTGTGGTACACACAAATTCCCTGTGAAATATTATGCAGTGGGTAGTACAAAGAGGGTTAGGGCTGGGTTGGTTGACAGAGTCAGCTAAATATAAGACTTTCACCATCAAGACCACTATTCGTGTCCCATGTGAAACCAAAAATCAATGTTGAGTTGTTTTAACTTTAAAACGTATTTTACGTTACTATGTAACTACTTTACGTAACATTTCGTGATGTAATGACATACGCATTAATTTTAACCAAAACCAGAATCTTTTACTCAATCTAACCCCTAACCCTAACCAAACTGCAAACGTTTCACAACATTAACCAGGTGTTTAAAATTGTGACCGTTTGTAATTGACTTTCCATTGACATTGGTACCGGCACCTAATTTTAACACATTATATGCCGTGAATTTTAAACTTGGTGATTAGATGCAAACTCATACAGTAGTGCGTATGATATCTTATGAAAGTGCACATACAGCAAGTCGTATGATATCTAATGAATTAAAACTTGCAAATGGTGTCATCACCTTACATACTTATTGTACATTAAGTTACAGTCTTAATGCAAAATTATGTAGGTTAGGTTTAGGCAAAGAAAGTTTGATAGGTTTAGGAAACGAACGTTACATATTTTATGTCAAGTTACATACTTAACGTAAAGTTACATAGGTTAGGTTTAGGCAATTTAAGTTACGTAGGTTAGGTTCAGGAAAATACACATAGTGACAATGTACCTTAGAATAACTCAAATTTCACTTGGGTTTAATAGTGACACAATCACTCAGACGGCATATGACATTAGAGAAAATCAATTTATTGTGTAAGTCCAATTAAAACCGGACTTATAAAATACATGTAAACATGCTAGTCTGACTGAAATCATAGTAAAATTCTCAAGGTCGAACTAACACACCCAGATAATGCAATAAGGAGTGGAATTACTCCTGCGTATGTACAGTCAATCGGACCCAAACTGGCCAAGGCACTCTGCGCATGCTCATAGTTTTTGCCCCGGGCTTCGACCCAGAAGTCGAATAGCGTTTAATGGGTAACAGAGGAAGAAGGTTACAATATGGCAAAATCTACATCCAGAGCCGTGCATTTTTGAATGGACAAGGACACACAGTTAATGCTGTGTCAGCATGTACAAAATATACAGAGCTGTAAATTTGTCCATCATGGTACCAGTTTAGCTAACCACAGAGAACTTGTTTATCGATTGTTTGGTCTGTGATGTAACAAGTCAACCGGAAAAAGGTCCAATACTAACAAGATGAAAGGGGGCATATCACCACCTTCTGTAGCGGAGTCAGACATGCCTCTGTCAATAAATCGATTCCCCTCCCATGCTTGTATACTGGGACAAGGACAGTAGTCTAATTATTTGGCCTAGTTGAGCTACAACTGTAGCCCGACTTAACTGTGCATGTAAACATTCTGAGTGTTATCCTATAGAAAAGTCCTGTGTTTGTTTGACCCATCCACCACCCCAACCTGCCTTCTTACACGGAATTCCGCTCTTTATACTATTTCCTTCTTTACTCCTGTCAGCGTATTGTTCATGTGATTGCAGCCTTCATTATTATGTGGGTTATATACAAACTCTGGTGCATTATTTTTAATGGGTATTCATACAAACAGTGCATGAGAACAGAATGTTGGATGTTTTTTGTTTTTTTTTTTCTTTACCAAAAAGCACTTTTGGTGTTTCTTAGTTAACTTCCTTAAATTTTATGTAAAGTCTTGTTCCTTGGACCTTTTATCAGCAAATCAGACCCACTTGTAGTTAGACTTAAGCTTGTAGTGATCCATAATTGCCTTATTTCAATAATAAACAGTGATGACCACAACATAAACCTACAGTGTTGCTTAATTAGCTGACTAGCTATGGTACATTTACAGAAATGCTGATTGTGTGTAATCCTTGTGAATACATTAAATTAAATGTCCTTAGAAGTCTAAAAAGTACTCCAACAACTTTCTCCTGTATACTTGTCACATAAACACTCCCTGATGTTGCAGAGATGCTGGAGTGAAAGTCTGCGGTCAGGCAGAGAGATGGGGCTAAGGGGTGGCCACTGGCCATAATCCCCCCAAATCCTTGAGAGGTTGCACACCTGATGACCCAATGCCACTGAAAAGAAATTAGTTCCTCACACTGTAACAATTTCTAACGGGGCTTCTGAGTTGAGGAGTGGCTCTAAAACGCTGTTCACTTTTTCTTGCTGTTTCTTATCACTTTCAAAAGCAGTCCAGCAGACACTAGGAGGAATAATCACAAATAACAAGAACGCCCTTGATCCCCCTCTGACCCCCCTCTGGAGACTGCCACACTCTGCTCCTCTGTGTTCTCGCCTTGATACTGTCCACCCGCTCAAGGGTACGGACATTACCTTATCCCTCTCCTCCAGGCGTTTTGATGCACAACACTGATGTGCTGCTGCACTGGCCGCTTCTTTGGCAAAAGGCTCTGTCTTTATCACAGCTGCAGACTCTTGACTGGGTGAGCTGTCGGAGTACCAAAGGAGAAGATGCCAGGAATAACTGATTGTATTAACTTGTCTCTGATGTGGAAAGCAGCTGTATGCGTAAAGTCTGCAAACTACAAAAAAGCTGGGGGAAAAAAATCTTATCTTTCATTACGCCCTTTTGGAAGCACTGTCGAGGACACAGCCAGGTGAAAGAGGTTTGATAAATGAGTATTTATCAGGGACTCTGTGGGAGCAGTTCTAGCTTCATTTCAAGACTTGGCTACCAGACATTCTTTGAGATGATGTCATGGGCTATATGAGCCCTGTGATAACCTCTTATGTTTCCAATAAAAACACCAAGCCTCTAAATGAGTGTAAAACCGCTTCAGCTTTGAACCACTGTGTACCAGTGATTTGTTTCCATAATCATATACTCCAAAGCCAAAACAAATCCGCAGACAGGCCTGTCAAGCTGGTGGCTCCGGATGAAATGTAGTGTTTACCGAGATGGATCCCATGGGAGCTCTTTGGAGAACTAATCTACAACTCTAGATACTATCCAACAGTTTTGCAATTTGTTTAAATATGATTGATTCGCTTGGAAAATATATACTGGTGCACTGAGCTAAATGCAAAAAAACAAAACAAACAAAGCCTTTCAAGGAAGAACTGGCTGATGGCTGGTTATGCTCAATGTGGTCACATATTTCAGCTTCAGAAACATATAAAGCTCAATGCTAGACATTCAAAAAACCCTCTGTTAGTTATCTCGGATGTTTTTTAGAAAGCAGTGTGGGCAGAGAAAGCATTGCAGGATAGACCCAGGGGAAAGTGACTGACAGAACTAGAATGTTTGGCTAGAATATAATTGATGAAGGACATTAACTGTTTTTGGTTTTTCAGCCACTAAATTGTACATGGTTTAAAGGTCTGGGGAAAATATTTAAAGATAAATGACAAATCTCCCAGAGTTAGTCACTATGAAATGACCTTATTGCCAGCATGGGCGAGGGAACATATTTTCGCCAGCGGTAGGTAAAGTACTGACAATCTGTGCCAAAGTAGTCCAATTACCCCCATAAAAATGACTCAAGTAAAAGCGAAAATTACCATTTGAGAAACCTACTTATAGTGTTGCCAACTTAGCGACACTGTCGCTATATTTAGCGAGTATTCAGACCCCTCTAGCGACAAATCTAGCGACTTTTTATGGTGTTATTGGAGACTTTTGGAGACTCTGACATGAAAGCATGTATCGCTCTTACTCTTCTCAACGAGCAGCGGGTGCTGCCGTATGCCCCTCCCCCGTCCCAAAGCACTCACAGGTGGCCCAGTCCTCGCGCAGCATTCCCTCCCAACTGCAGTCCGAGCAGGAGATGTTCACCCCTCCTCGTCCAGACTGCAAATGAATCGTGCATGCGTGAAGCCACCACTGGCTGATCCTGCCCTGGCTTACGGTCAATTTTCTTTGTCTAAAATAAATCACTGAAAGTAAGTTAATTTGTTTCTAAACATATTCAGGGTGTTTTTTACGGGGTCTGCCCATTGGTCCGACAGTCCATTGGTCCGACATCCCATTGTTCTGACCATATTAATCCCATTGGTCCGAAGTCCCGTTGTTCCGAAATCATCATAATGCCCTGTGGTTAAGGTATGGTTAGGTTTAGGCACAAAAAACACTTGGTTAGGGTCAGGAAAAGATCATGGTGTGGGTTAAAATGAAAAAGAAAGTAACAAACACATAAGTCGTGAGCCTGCTTCGCCTCAAGCCTTTCCCAGCTGACCCAGAGCCAGTCACAGCGCACCATCAAGGCAGGGCCAGGAGCCGTTCAGCACCGCGGAGAGCTCCCCACACAGCCCGGACCCCAGAGTTAATAACAGGAGGTTATGGTGTTTCACTCTCTTCTCTCTATGACACTTGTATCTCGACCAGTAGCCTACTTTTGTTGCGTTGCTGATCCTTTATGGTACACAAATACAGTATAGCCTAGTATAATCACATATCAGAACAACGGGTCGTCGGACTAATGGGATGTCGAACCAATGGGATGTCGAACCAATGGGCTAAGTTAAATTGGAATCACTTTTTTTTGTGTGAAACATAGCATTTGATATGATGACATGCATATAAAATATGATGCAGGTTTGGTGTGTATTCATGAGTGACTAAAATAGGGGGACACAACAAGATTTTGCATAGGGCCCCCAAAAAGCTGGAAATGGCCCTGCTAGCTGGCGTGTCTGCTGGACAAGATGCAGCTGTTATAGGGAAAGGAGCAGCCATGGATCTATTGAGAGACCTGGATACTGTATCAGCGGTGGGGCTCTGTTCATTCCAATGAAAGTTGCTCAGTGGCACATAAAGCCACGGTATTAAATTACATGGATGATCAGCCCTGCTTCTGCATCATTGGGTCCATAGAGCAGGCACACTAGAGACTTACAGCAGCCAGTTTAACCTTCCCGTGACGTAGGGGGATATGATGAGGATATAATGATTTATTCTTGGGGCTCTTTTAGACTTTCCAAATGTAATTGGACTGAATAGATTAAATCTTGATAATGAAACAAGTCATTTCGTGAGGATTGTGACATTAAAAAAAATTATCCGCTGATTTATAGACGTCTCTTTCCCAACGTAGGTCTTCAGGAAAAAAGGTCTTTGTGGGCCCTATGGCATCACATGACAGACCATAGAAATTGCAGTACCACTGTCTGGCCACTACAAAAGCCAAAGCCCCGTGTACTTCCTGAAGGGGATGGGATGGACAGATCTCATTGCAGCCTTAAGTCCCACTGGGGATGAAGAGGAGTCACTAAGTTGGTAAGTGGTTATTGTTAGCGACATGATTTTTCGCAGAGTTTTGACTCTAATACCATAGCAGTATCATCAGCTCACTCACTGTAAATGCAAACATCGGCTGTGGACTAGCAGTCTAACGTTAGCTAACTGGTAACATTGACATTAATACTAGCACGCTTACCTCACTCATCTGGTTTAATTCCCCGTTAACCGCGGCTGTCATGAGGTCAGAGGCTGGCGGCTCTGTGCTTTTTGTTTGGTTGTGCAGTCAGTTTCAACGCTGTTCATTGTAACATTAGCACGGCGTTTTTCTTGAAGTTGTAGTTTTAAAAACATCTCACATTTGCAACTGAGGTGCTCTTTGCCTGCTCTCCCCCTACATTTGATCACTTAGTGCAGACTCGTTGTAACAAAGGATGGCAAATGTAATGAAGTAAAAAGTAGATTACTGGCTGAAAAATATTTTTGCAATTAAGCCAAAATATGAACTTTTCCTAAGCCTAACCAAGTGGTTTCTGTGCCTAAGCCTCAGCATGCATTAACCAGGTTAACATATTCACTACGTAATAACGTACAGATGTTTTTAACCATGGTTTGCAGAAATGTACAATTTAAACATTTATTCTGATGACTGGGGTAAGGAGACACAGGAAAACTGCTCAGACGTACTAACATTGGTGGTCCCATTAGCGCACTCTCATCTCAGATACATTTTCTCTACACTGCATGTGCCAAAATTTCTAATATTTCATTTTGAATGGTGTCGGACAGCCACTTACGTCGTCCCCTGGGCGAATCATAATGGTACATCTGCTCATGTGCCGTAGACTGCATCCCAATGGCTTTGCCCCCGCACTGGAAGTCCCTGGTGTGCAAGATATTTTATGGATCTGAAAAGCAGCTCCAGAACTGTCCTAATGATTTTCTGGTCTTTCTCAGCCTGTCCAAGCTATTGATTAGCTCTCACTGCTGAGAATCTTTCCCAAAGTTTAGCTACCCCATGAGCCAACCCTGACAGTTGCACTTTGACCTGATGACGTTGTCACATCAGATCGGAGGAATGAATTAAATTAGCTCATTTTATCATGTTGGGTATCAATGTCTCACCCAATGTCGCACTGACAAAATTGCCTTGACAAAATCGCCCCGGAAAAATCATCCTGACATTGGGCGATAGGCAGATAGATTGCTGGATAATCACAGGGTTGACACACAGAGACAGACAACCATTCAAGTTCACATTTACAAATTTACAGTCACCAGTGAACCTAACCCACATGTGTTTAGACTGTTGGAGGAAGCAGAAGAATCTGGAGAAAACCCACACATACAGAACCCTCTTGCTGTGGGTCCATGTCATTGGTCCGACATCCCATTAGTCCGACGGTAGGTGGTGCTGAACGGCTCCGGGCAGGCGTATTTCTACCTTGATGGTGCGCCGCGACCGGCTCTGGGTCAGCTGGGAAAGGCTTGAGGCGAAGCAGGCTCACAGCTTATGTGTTTGTCACTTTCTTTTTCATTTTAACCCACACCATGATCTTTTCCTAACCCTAACCAAGTGGTTTTTGTGCCTAAACCTAACCAGACCTTAACCACAGGGCATCATGATGATTTCGGAATAATGGGACTTCGGAACAATGGGTTTAATATGGTCGGAACAATGGGATGTCGGACCAATGGGCTGTCAGACCAATGAGCAGTTCCCCTTGCTGTGAGGCAACAGTGCTAACCACTGCAGCTTGGTGCCATCCCACCTTATTATATGCTGTTCAAAATTTAAAACAAATGTTCATGAGCCCATGAGTTCTGGTAAAATAGCCAGGTATTTAAAGACTGTGTTGTTCTAACCCTGTCAATAGGGTTGCTGCGGTGCCCTGAGCATCCACCTTCCTGCGCCCATGATTGTCAGACAAAAACACTGATTTAGGACAATTCTGCAAAACCCCAAAACAAGTCCAGTAAAAGTCATATTACTGCCTACTGCCAGCCTTTTTTAAAATTCTGTCTTTCTTGAATATCTGCACAGGGCATCTAAGGTATGGTACAGGTTGGGGAAAGTAATATAGATAAATAAGGTAAATAAAAATAAATAAAAAGGTAAATAGTAAATGTCTGGGATGCAAACTCTCCAGTGGTCTCCTGTACAAAAGTTAAACACACCAAACCATACACACAGATCAAAGTTAAAATTATTTTGAATTTGTTTTTATTTGTTTTACTTAGTTTTCGGGGGTGCATTTGCCGGTGTTAGTTTAGTTTCAGCTTTTCATAAAGGTTTAGTTTTAGCTTTTTTGTATTTAGTTTTAATTTTACAGTATTTTTAGTTTGATTTTGTTAGGGCCAAGAATAAAGTCATAGAAGTATGAACCCAGCAGGCACCAGACATCAATATGATGTCAGAAAGACGGTGGACTCTTACGTCAGATAGAAGTTAAATTTTGATGGGAATGAAAATCAGTTTTAAGATATTTTAAATGTCTAATGATGTTAGAATTTCACGTTGTGAGGACGATAACATTGTGACGTTTTGCAGACATTTTGCACTGTGCAGGAATAGCCATAATGTTTTAATCTTTTTTGGGGGGGGGCTTGGTTAAATTGCATTTTATCCACTACAACATTTAAATCATGTTGTTGTTATTTCATTTTATAAGACTATACTATAGTTATCCATTTCTTAACCAAACAATGTTTCAGTTTAGGCTTGATCTGATTAACAGTGTGATGTCACTGTAGCTATAGATTGTTGTGTGTGCTGACCAAGGCCTGTAGGATACCATTCATGTTGGGGAATAAGTCACTGAGGTTTAACTTTATGCCCAGTAGGCTACTTCATCAAGTCCGGCATCAGAGAAAAGTGGCTGCTGGCAGGTTGATTTGGGGCTGAATTAGCATCCATATCCATCCACTTACTGTCTGATGGGGAAATAGTACAGGTCATGGCACAGCTCTGACAAAGACGGCAGAATTTGAGCTTTTTCTGTTCCTCACTTTCCTCATGCTGTGTTACAGCTTATTTGTTTCTCCGTTATTTAAACTTGAAGCTAACTTAAAGCAGCTAGCCTGATAGGTTTCCATTTCTCTGCTCTGAGCAGTGACAGAGGAGGATCATAGACACATGAAAACCTGACAGTTTTACACAGTATTGCTGCAATTCAAAAATGAGAATCATCATTAAATAGTAAACAAGACCCAAACACAATATATGCCTTAAAAAATCAAAGTCCAGGCACTCAGGTCGGTTTGGAAAAATTAAAAAGCCTTTATTTAATGGGCAAGAGTCATTATAAACACCAACGCGTGTCGGCTTGCGCCTTCCTCAGGATGTATATGATATGATATACACCCTGAGGAAGGCGCAAGCCTTCTGGATTTTAACCCTTCCATGAGAACCAGTGGTTTGAGGGACACACCAGTAGCGCTCCTGTTACATTATACATTATATGCTTTATTTTCAGTCATCACATAATCTAGAGAACATTAGAAAATAGTTATTGACTTGTCTTCAATCATTCAGATTTGACCCCATGTGTGTTTGAAGTTCTGTGATTGGACAGGCCTGCCCTTCAAGTAGCTACGGGTATGATGCTTATCTCTGTTGACTGTTGAGTACAGCTCAGGGTAGTATTTCATATTCATGAAAGAAGAGATCCAGCATGGGTAGGCCTACCTATTCTTTAAATTTCTATGGTGCCAGGAATTAGAATAAGATGCCTTTGCATCAGGGGCAGAATTTTTGATTTTAAAGGCAGAGTTTTCAGATACTCTAACCCAAGGTAGAACAAAGCCTGACCATGCTTTTTTCATAATTTTGATATGCCCCCTTCAAAAATTGCATAGTCTTTACAAAAATCTTTTATATGGCAAAAAGTGATGAAATTGATCAATATATTGACTGGCCCCTAGGTGAAAAAGTGTAGAATCTTACATAATTTTTCACTAACTGCTAACATTTTGTTCAAATTTGTAATAATAGTGCCCTATACCTCAAAGCAATATGATTATCAAATATGTATTTATGACAAAACTAGAGCCTATGGTAATACGGTATGGTATGTTGGTTCAGGTTACCACATTAATCAAGAATCTTTGCTCAAAAACAATAAAGGTGGCACAATAAAGCAACATGTGTAAAGTGAGAAGTAATAAGCTTTTTTATCTTAATATGTAACAAAGTGTGCAAAATTTGCAGTTTTTTAAATCTCTTTTATACTTTTGGAGATAGATTTTTTTTAAAAAAAGCATTTTTACCACATCAAACCCTATGGAGCTCAAGATTTCATATTGTATCTCCTCCCAGAGTGTTCAGACCTGACACTTTCAGCTTCATTATAAAGGATACTGTTACCACCTTTGATGATTTTATACATATCTCTAAATTCTTTATAGTTTTTGAGTTATTCTTATTTCCATAGTCTCCATTCATTTTCTATGTAATAGCCTACAAGTAATAAGATACAAACACCATTCCACCCTTCCTGGCTGTTCTTATGCACTGTTCATACATTTTCCTATGGAAAGTAATGCACCAAATTCGAACATATCCCACATAATTTTGAGCCAGTAAGTCATACATTACCCACATATTTTGGTCACGTGACTAATGCACTGCCAGGGGAAAGAAAAACCAAAGCGGTCCTTGTGTTTTAATTGTGTTTAGTTTTATTGCACAGCACTTTGTAACTGTGCTTTGAAAGGTGCTATATAAATAAAGTTTATTGTTATTATTATTATTAGTAGTAGTAGTAGCAGTAGTAGTAGTATTAGGGGGCAGGTCGGGGTGGTAGATGGGTCACAAAACACAGGACTTTACCCTGGGACCTTCCCTAGGAGAACGATGTTCAGAACCATGTGAATTTTGAGTGAACTTTGAGTCATTTTAAGGTACATCCTTACCATGGTTGCTCTCCCAAACCGTATCTCTGTAACCTTATGTCAATTAATTTGTGGGTCACTAATCAGTAGATTAATCATAAAGTTTGTTGTGGGAAAACCTCCATACCTTTTTTTTCAATATAACATTTAATGTCATTTTTTTTGGATTGTAAATATTGTGGAAAAAAAAAAAGTACAGGAAACATGCCCCCTGTTTTCCTCTGGTAAAATACACCCCTGCTGTAGGCATAAAATAAATCAATAACCACAGACTTTTTGAAAAGAAGGTCAAATCATTGCTTATAAAGAATTCATATTAATAATAGTTTTTTCTTACAAATTATACAAACATTTCTAATATAAATTATGCTTTCTATTCAACTAAATTATTTTATTGATAACACATTTTAAATCATTTTATTAGTTGATAGTATTATATATACTCATACTCAGTCTTTACTGTTGTAAGTTGGTGTAAATAGGTATTGGACATTATTGTGTGATTTCTACCTGTACCAGAATTCTACAATTGACATTTGTGGGTGTGTGTGATACAATGTCTCCCCTCTTATATTGTTAAAAAGTACAACAAAAAAAGGTTCCATAATCTTCAGAAGATAAATTCAGCCTCAACATGATTTAAAAAGAGAAAAAGAAAACATGCAATATGTGATGTTGAAAATAAGCATAGTTTGCCTCAAGACTTTTATCTTTTTTTAATAAAAGTAAATTACGTGGTAGAAAATAATAAAAGTGGAGGGCAACTGAGAGTAATATTTTTACCTCATTAAAAAAAAGGGTGAAAATATCACTACTTTTATTATAACACTGGGCTTGTCAGAGGCTAATCCAGCAGGCAGGTGTCTTGTGCAACACACCAACTCCTGCTCTTAAAATCACCCAAAAGGTAGCATTAGTGTTCAGAATGAAAAGGTCAGCCACTCCCCTCAGATATGCCTGAGTGGATAAATTATCCCACAAGAGAAACAAGGGAGGCTTCATCACACAGGCGTTTGAGTGGGTGGTTGGTGGGTTAGGATGGGAGGGAAAGGCTGCGTCTAACAGCAACGTGGGCCCTCGTACCCGCCTCTCAAGGCCACTTATCAACTCTGATGCATCCCAGTCTTGGTGGGAGAATGCAGAAAGGTTACTCTGCCTGTACCCCCCACACCCCCCCACATCCCCGCTGAGCAGTCAGTCCATACACTGGTGCAGCCACCACCAACTGTGATGGACTGGAGCTGCTTTGTCACTTGGTGAACAGGAGGGAAAAGGAGGTTGGGGAGGCAATCTGATTCAAAGCAGCTCTTGAAGTGAGAACAGAGAGGCAAATAATGCATTCATTTCTACCTGGGCTTTGAACATGCCTTGGCTGTAATAGTCCCATTGCTACAGTCTTTGCAGAGCCTTCTATAGGATTTAAGCCACTCTTTCAGGTGTAGCTCTTTGATTCGCACTGTGACTCTATTGGGTATTCAGCCGTGTGCACGCTGCAGAAACAGTCCCTCAGACTAATACTAATTAGCCTATGGGATTATTTTTCAGGTGATGTATTTGGTCTGTCAAATAAATTCAGCGCAAGTGAACGGAGCATTTAGATAAAGTTAAAATGATTTTGCAAAATGACTTTGCAGCGGTCCCCAGCGTCTACAGTGTTTACTTGTCAGTGGGGTGCAGCGGTGGGAGTTGCTCCACTTATAGAAAATGATTTGGGTGAATATTTGCAAACAGTGGCCTTTTTTTGCCTCCACTCTAATTAAACAATGTAAGTCTTATCGGGGACGGAGATATCCATAACGCCGACCTGGAGCGCTCGTGGCACTTAAAAGCCATAAACACAAGACAAATGTTCATCAGCTGCACGACTGAACCGTAATCAATCATATGACTTAACGGAGGGAACAGATTATTTCCCGCGTAGGAGAGTGCTGATGCTGACATAAGAATATAAATGAATGCATTCTAATTGTGAGAAATTCCTGTGTATAGTGGCGCACAAACAGATGAAATATACTGGTCTTATATAAGTGGAGAAAAAGAGGGAACTGTGATTGATCACTATCAGACTCATCTGAAGGAGAGGCCAGCTGTTGGAAGTGCAACAGCAACACCCTGTGGCCATATTAACACATAACACACTGACTCCTACTGTGCATGAGACAAAAGAATACAAGGATTTCTAGAAAGGAGTACATTTATTTGTGTCACACCTTTTTGGAGCAGGTATCACAAAGTATTTCACAAGTCAAAGCAGCATACATAAAATATAGACATGAGAGCACTTTCAAAAATATTGATAGAAAATAAAATAAAGATGAATGAAAGACAAGTCTAAAAAGGTATATCTTGAGCTGATTTTAAAAAGGGATGACACATTTGAAGTCCAAAAGAAAAGATTTTAGGTTTGTTTTTTGTTTTTTTTTATTTCAGGAGCCAGTAAATCGAGAGGAATGAGAAACAACCACAGACCTTGATCTGAAGACCTCAGAAACCTGCTGGTGATTGAGGGCTTCTCTAATGACAACTTGATTGCCTAAAAAAACGTTGGTATTGTACATTTCTGCAAATCATGGATACATTACATTTGTACGTAGGTTTCAGCAGCACTGTGGTTAACATGTGGTTAGGTTCAGGCACAAAACTCACTTGGTTATGGTTAGGAAAAGATCATGGTTTGGGCTTAAAAAACATGGTTTTGTTGGCACAATTACAGCTGGAGAAGCTGTTGATGTTGCTGTAAAAAAACAACCACTTTTCTTGGATCTATTCCGGCAGATAACGCAACAATGTCTAAGTAAAAAGAACACTGCTTTTGGTCGCGCTATCCTAGTCAGGAAATGCAGCAGTCTCTGTAAAAAAACAACCACTTTTAATGGCAATATCCAGGCAAGAAACGCTGCAATATCTCAGCAATAAACAACAGCTTTTTATGACACTATGCCAGGTGAGTAACGCAACAATGTCTCAGTAAAAAACAACTGCTTGTCATACCAGTGTCCCAGGCAGGCAACTCAGCAATGTTCCCGTAAAAAACCCAACTGCTTTTCATTGCACTCTCCTAGCAGGAAATGCAGCTATATCTAAAAAAAATACAACTGCTTTTGATAGCACTAGCCTGGCAGGAAACATAGCGATGTCTTGACAAACATCAACAATGACAGGTCGCTAAAAAAAATACACAAGCCTGGTGTCTTAAAAAGCCGCTGGAAACACACAAATTCAGCTCATATACTACGTTACTTTAGAAACGTCGATGTGATAAGTATGAAACGTACACATATAATGTCTGTGGTTTGCAAAAACGTACAATGCCAACATTTGCTTCTGGCCGCTGGGCTGCTAATGAAGGCAGCTGCCTGACCATGCCGGACTCTACAATGGGGCACAAGAATCGTAAATTAAATTCTGAATTTGATGTGAACCCAGTGAAGATCTTTGTCACAGCAGACTCTTTTAAAGACCTGGTCTAATGTACTGCAGCAGCATTCTGGACCACTTGTAAGTGTTTCAGGAAAGTCTGGTTTACTGTAGTGAAAAGTGTTAGAAGAGTTACAGCAGTCTAGATGGCATGAAATAAATCATGAATATTTATCTCCATCAAACTCTCAAACACAATGGACCTAAGATTGTTGAGGTTCCTCAGGTGGAAAAAATAGGATCAAATTAAATACTTCACACATAATGGTAAAGAATCACTGTCTTGTAAATAATGATGCCTAGATTTCAAAGGGTACATTTAAGATCAGAGAAACTGAGCTGACTAATTTTGCTACATTTTTACACTTATTAAGTGACACGAATGATTGTATAGAAGCCTTTAAAACATCATATTTTCTGTCCAAGTGGGAGCATATGAGGCAAACTGAAACAGGACCCAAGATAGAGCCTTGGGGCACACCACAGAAAAGAAGATTTGATTTGATTTGATTTGATTTCACTTTATTATCATTAAACATTCAGCAATTCTTCTTGTATCCCAGGGCAACAACTGTTTCACATAGGTACACACAGATCCAAAATCACAAAACAACATTTAACCAAACAACAGAACTATACTACAAATGCTGAAAAAATGACACAAGACATTACGAAAAGTGGATTCAGTGCAACAAATTAGTAATTCCTATCACATTCAGTGTTCAACCTATGTACACTGAGGCTCTTTAGAAGCCATAGTAGTACTTCGGGGTTGTTCCTTAACCTGTTCAGTCAAGTCTGTGGGACTCTAAATTTTCTGCGTGATGGCAAGAGTTGATATTCTTCAAACAAAGAAGGATTGGACCCAATATTGCCAGCCAGAAACAATGTTTCTTTAAGTATACACAGCTTGAAAACTTGACTCAAGCATTTGACCTACAGTCTTGGAGAAGATACATCTGAAAGATGAGGGGGCATAGTTATCAACAGTGACTGAACACCAGCTCCTGACAGAGAGGTAGGAGGAGAACCACTCAAGGGCTGACTCAGAGATACAAGTCATCAGTATACTCACCGAAGTGCTTGTCCTATGATCGAACAGCATCAGCAGAAACCAAACTGACACTCGAAGAATATTGTGCTTATCTAAAACAACTGTAGGCTGTTTGGCAACCTCTTTTTTCTAAGACTTCAACTAGAAAATCCAGCTTGGAAATGGACTTATAAATGTAATCACTGTGCGTTCAATGTCAGGATCTCCTGAATGGATTGTACAGACCTGATGACAGCTGTATTTTGTCCTCTCACAGATCACATTAAATTCCATCCCCAGCTGGTGAATGTCACTTTGGTATTGCAGCATGTTACTCAATATCCGCATGTTGCTGCATGATGATGCCACACGGCTGCAAGGATGCCTTCTTTGCAAGCAGTGAAAGTCACCTGTCCAGAAGGACAGCAGTCTATCAGGTCTGGCCCTTCAAAGATTTCAGGCAGCTAAGAGAGTAAACAAACATGCAACTTCCTGTTGACCGCAGGTCCCAAACCATATGCCTGTGCAGGTAGTCCCGGAAAAACTGCCAGGTGAGAGCATTTTAATCACCTTTGAAATGAGCGATTAGAATAATTATTTCAGGGGAGAGGGATGGCTCCTGCTATTAACAACCCTCTGTTCAATATCACAACAAATTAGTTCATGCTCATTAGTATGAGTTGTGCTTGCCTAGTGGTTTGGAAAGCCTCCATTGGGAACTAGCTTTATTACTCCCTGTGAGTGGAGCATGTAATTAGCATTCATCAAGTGCTGTGTTTATATAACATCCCTCCTCACAAATGTAATTTTGACATTACATAAGTGTTACTTGTCTGATCAAGGAGGGTCTTGCTTGCGAGGCTAAATTGTTACATCAAAGGTCAGCAGAACTTTCACTGAACTCAGAGTCCGTAGAGACAGATTGACAGAGGTGCTCCAAACCAACAAGTTGTATTTCACACAAAGTCAAATGTCAATTAAAAAGTCAAGTTTATTAGCCTTTATCACATATTTACCACTGAGACATGGAACCATTCTAGATGAGCCAGCCTGGGAGGGCTACAATAAAAAATCTGAGCACATAAGGAAAACAAAATGAGAAAAACAAAGGGAGAAATTCAAAGGGATATCTTCCCCAGGAGGATTAGGAGCAGCACAGTGGCAAAAATGGTCAGACCATGGTACCAATTAGTGGAAACAAAAAATAACTGGAATAGAATCAAACAGTGTCAAAGAAATATTCAGATCTTTTAGTATTCAAAGTCTCAAAAGTAAAGTACTCATTAGGCAGCAGAATGGCCCCTGTCAATGTTATATTATTAGCCTATGTATTACAATATTGATGCATTAACATGTGAGCAGCATTTCAGAAATACTTATTTTCCTTACATTAATGTCAATGCAACTTTAACACTTTTTCAAGGGCTTCACTGTCATTTGAGGGGGGGGGCAACTTGGGGAGCAGAACCAAGCCAACCAAGCAACTCTTTTTTTATTTTGTTAATTATGTTTGAATAAATCATAAATTATTAATTTATAAAGCAACTTTTTTGTCTTTTCTTTCAACATTTTGAATTTGGCTTAACTTTCTGCAAGTCGGATGTTAAAAGATATGCTCACTCAAACACTATTGTTGAGAGTAAAAGTACATTTTTGACCTTGGAAACAGTAGCTTGACAATAATAACTAGCTTTTTTTCCAGAGCTTCCAACTGTATGTCAAAGCCTGTGAGATGCGGTTGAAATATACTGAAAAAGCTAAGTGAACCTTGAGTTATGAATATTTTGTGAAACAAATTGGACTCTGATTTGATTAAAAATATTGGATTTCGATGGATTACATTGACTTGACATTGTAATCCATTTCCTCAAATACTGTAGACTACTTAAGCAATTTTGAGGTTCTTGTACTTTACTTGACCATTTTCATTTTGTGTTGCTCTTAGTGTTGAGGGAATCTACATTAAAACTGTAGTTTACCAAATTACTAGCTACTTTGCAATGAAAAGTAGTTTAACTACATCTTACCCTCAAAAAATTATAGCTTGTCAAAGTATACTATTTTTAAATGTTAATTTGACTACACTTGAACTACATCACGGGAAATGATAACAATCTGAGTCTGGAATTTCATATTGTTACACCAAGGTACAACTGAGCTGACACTGAGTAGCCTAGTGTTGGTGTGTTTTATTAGGGACTAGGGCAGGCCACCTACAGTAGGCAGTCCAAGGATGTGTTTTAAGGAGAGGATAGGGAGCAATTGTTGAGGTGGATTCAGGGAAGATGCTAAACTTTTATGGAAATAGGTGCTCCAGGGATGACGTTTTTCTGTAGGCTGACATGGTTGTTTGCATCACCCTGGTTCCCTCATCAAAAAGCCAATGGGATTTTTCCATTGGATTTTGGATTATTGCAGAAAATAAGATCTGTGGCAAATAAATGTTTATGACACTTAAATGTTTTATTCAGCAAGATGATCCTCACAAATGAACAGCACTTTTATGATTTTCCAAGCCTAAATGCAGTTGACAGAAATTAAAGCTAATGCAGGGCTATTAATGAACTACACTACGGTTAACATCCCTACAACAACAAAGCAGTAAAGCCGTGTTCAACAGGATGACGTTCTGTATTTAGCCACTTGTTAGCAACTGCCTTTTTTAGGACATAAAAGCTTAAAAATGTATTTTATTTGGTAGAATGAAACACAAAGGCCTCTTAAATTTGTGTTAACCACAAACCCTATTTCAGGCATCTAACCAAAAACGCATTAAAAAAGTCATTGACTTTGAGGTGAGGGAATCCAGAGTGCTAAAATGCTAACTCATTTCCGGGTTTTCTGATTTATTCCTGCATTCTATAAACCTATAAACTGACATTAATAATTAACATGATCCTTCTCTCAGTTTAACATTAGCCAGCAGATGGTGGCAGCGACACATGGGATGATTAAGTTACCCGGCCAGTTTTATTGTCTTGGCAGAGCAAGCACTCTATGCGAACATGTATGGCAAACAAACACTCACTTATCTTTTCAAAATATTCAAGGAGTGCCAATCATATCCAGTTAACCACCCTTAGACAAAGCTAGAAGCAAGCTAACATTGTTTCTGGGGCACTCTATTCATAGTATTCAATTGCAATAGTAGCCTATGTGAATAAACACTAAAGATACTGAGATTTGAATGTAGTTAAAATGCTAACCAACTACTGCAAACTGTGGATAAAGTAGTAATTAAACTTCAAGTCGTTTACTACTCTGCAACAGTAGTTAGTTTATACTTAAACTCCACTATATTTCAGCGGGAAATGTCGTTTTTATCAACACATTTTTCTGACAGCTAAATAAGTAGCTAGGCCCACAAACTGTGTCTCAGACAAAATAAATGATTTTCTCATAAAATATGATGCTTTGTTATAGTTTAAATTATCCAGCAATATATAAATTAGTTAAATTCATAATATTTAATATTAGCTCCACCCCAAAAAGTTTAAAGAGAACCTTTTTTCCTTTTTTTAAAGATTGAAATGGGGTCTGCTGTTCAATGTGCAGGGGACACAATTGCAGTGCGCACACACTTACACAAAGCTAGTAACAGCTAACATTGGTCCTGGGGTACTCTATTCATAGTTTTCAATCGCAGTAGTAACTTATGTAATTGACTACTAAAGATACTGAATTTTGAATTGCTACCCAACTACTGCAATTTGTAGATAAAGTAGTAATTGGACCACATTTACTTAACTGCTCAGTTAACAGTATACTTCAGCTCCACTACGTTTCGGTAAATACTGCAGTTTCAATTTTACTACATTTTACTGACAGCTAAATAAGTTACTAGGCCCAGTAGTCAAATAAACTAGGTTTTCATACAAAATAAATGAGTGTCTCATAAAATATAAGGCTTTGTTATAGTTTAAACTATTCAGCAACATAGAAATTAGTTCAGTTAATAATATGTAATATTCAATATTAGCTCCACCCCAAAAAATTACAACATTAAAGAGAGCCTGTTCTTTTTCATAGGTTGGAATGAGGTTTGCTGTTCAGTGTGCAGGGGACACAATTGCAGTGCGCACACACTTCCTGATGGAGCTGCTCCTGCGAAGAATAAAAATACACTCCTAGCAAGCCAGAGTTGTGAAAAAGTTATGTGTGGCTGTCAAGTGGATAGAGAAAGACTATTTTTAAAAATGGACGTTATTCCTCGGTTTTCCGTACATTAATAGCAGAAAATATCCCCATGTCCAGAGAGCCGGCGCTGGTGACAAGACAACTGCGAAGGGTTGGATTGTTAAAGCTAATAAGTCCCAGTAGCTAGCGTTAGCAACCAGGCCAGCCAGCTAACGCAAGCTGGCTAGCTAATACACTGTAGGCCTTGAGTAGCTTGTTTTTGCGGTATGCTAATGTTATATTATTGTCAGCATCCGTCTATGGTGATACTATAGTACTGAATTACATATGCCGAAAGCTAACTTTTAAGGACTATGACATTTCAGTGACAGTTTATTTGTGGCAGCTACAGTCCGATATGCTAGTTAAGCTACACGGTTAGCCAGTTGGTTGACTGCATCATACCAGCTGACAGGAGGCTAATATTAAGCCACTGAATCTTGTTTGACAGTTCGGGAAACGATGTGTAACTTACCATGCAGCTCCTTTTTTAAGTAGCTAACGTATTTATTATGTTATTCAACAATGCTCTGGCTAACACGTCCGTCATGCAAGTGTGTGCCATTGTGATACATGTCTCGAAGCAAGTCTGCGCATCTCTGTGCTCAGTTAAACTGTGTTAAGACGTTGACATTTATGGGTTTTTTCTGTCCGCATTTTGCTCTCTTTTCAGTAAGTTACTAGCTGACGTTAGCTAGTAATGTCTCTAACGTTACCATCCGCCGATATACTTGAAACACCTCCTGGATATCCATTTGAGGAAATCAACTATGAGGATATTGAGGTTGAGGAGGTGGGTTGTGTTTATTTTTGTGGTCTGTTCATGTCCATGACACTGACAAGACTTGGTGTTCTACATGGATGTTCAAAAGACAAGGTGCAGATGTTTACAACTAGGGGTAACTTTCCTGTGATCTGTCCATTTGTAGGTGGTGGGGAGAGGAGCCTTTGGTGTTGTTTGCAAAGCCAAATGGAAAGGCAAAGATGTTGCAATCAAGACCATTGAGAGTGAATCTGAGAGGAAAGCCTTTATTGTTGAGGTAGGTTGCGATTGTCTTAACTGGAATTTTCACTGCCACAACATGTTTAGCTGACATACCCTGTCAAAATCTAGCTATTGTTACAGTTGAATTTGTTTCACATCATATCAGTGCCATCAGTAGTAGTAGTGACATACAGGGTTATAAATATTTGTGTATTGAAATGGTTGAATAGTATGTATGTGGATGGAATTGTGTGTAATGTTTCCTCTCTTTCCCCAGCTCCGGCAGCTTTCACGTGTGAATCACCACAACATTGTGAAGTTGTATGGTTCTTGTAATAATCCAGTAAGTCAACTTAAATGTTATTATATGTTATGTTCTCTTAAAGGTCCAATATGAAGGATCTAGGGGGCTATATTGGCAGAAGTGGAATCTAATGAAACAAGTTTGTTTTCTTAAGTGTATTGTCACCTGAACATAAGAACCATAGCGTTTTCGTTACCTTAAAATCTATCTACATAAGTAGCAGGTCCTTGTCTATGGAGATCACCATGTTGCACCACCATGTTTCTACTGCAACCCAGAATGGTCAAACCAAACACATGGCTCTCAATAGGGCCATTCACATTTTTGCATCAGCCCCCCCGAGACAAGAGCATTGGGAAAACACTGATTTGAAACGTGATGCTGCTTTATTCAGTGTTTTTAGCGGTTTAAATCAATGGGTCTGTTTGCTTTGGAGAGGAAGAGACCTCTGAGGCTAATTCAGCTCCTGGTAAAAACCAGCTGAACAATGAACATCAAAGGAATTCAACCCCAAAGAAGTTTCAGCTGGTTGCAGTCTGCAATCCACACCGCTAGATGCCACTTAATTCCCCTTACACACAGTTCCCTTACACTTAAATCTTACACAATGGACCTTTAACTACACAGCCATGTTGATGATTCAACTAACCAGTAATTGTGTGTCTCAGTATATCCTTGTATAGGGATACTCATCTTGCTTTACCTGGGGGCCACTTTTACAAAATGACATCAGACCAGGGACCAGTTGATAAATGAAAATTGATAATAATTATTAGAATATATAATAAATGAATTGCTTGTTTGTAACCCTTCAACATTTGCTGTCCTCACTCATCTTTGCCAAGAGGCAAATACAGTCAGAGCAGCACTGCACAGGTCAGTTGCACACGGATGTTCATAGGATTTGAGGACATGCCTGGATCTCTGTCAGGGGGTCCGGGGGATCCTCCCCTAGCACTGTTTTTTGGTGCTTTTTATGCACTCTGGCACCTTATTTACATTAATAGTACAAAAAAATCCCAGTGTGAATCAGTTCATTTTTATTATAAATTAGAAAATGGTCACCAGGCCACCAGGTACCCTACTGTGGGCTGGATTTGGCCTGTGGGCAGGAGTTGAGCATCACTGGTCTTTTATGCTTTAAATGTCTGTCTGATTGAATCTGTGAGTTTCTGATAATTTTCTATTTTCTTCAGGTCTGTCTTGTGATGGAATATGCTGAAGGCGGGTCATTGTACAATGGTGAGTCTACATGTTGCATGAGAGAACAATACTGTTGTATTAGCGATGACGACATTTCCTCTGCTTTGCTAGTAGCGAAATGAGCACAGCCTTGCACAGACATGAGAAGCAGCCCTGTTCAGTTGACCCTCCCACTGTTTGCATGTTCAGTCATTTGTCCAATTCCTTTATATACTAGTCTCTGCACAGTGACATGCAGCACAGCTTTGTTTGTCCCTGCAGTATATATCCAAATGGACCTAGGAAATAGTCATGCTATGTCTCATGAATAACAATCTGCCAATATTTCAGCTAAATTCAGCATCGTAGACCTTGTCTAAATATGGCCTCAAGAGTGTAACCTTATGTTTAATAAGTAGGGAAAACACTGCTGAAAGAGAGGTCTGACTTTGCGGATATGGACCACTAAAGCTGACCACACAAGGCACAGCATAATCAATTTTATTACTCACACTTCATAGAATGTAGTTGGAACTTTACTGTTTCCAGTTAAAGGATAATTAGTTTTATTGCATTTTGGGTTTTGTTTTTATTGCTTTGGCCATCATTACTATGGGTAATAAAAAGATTGTATTTCCATAGTTAATTGTTAAGATCTGAGAATGTGGAAATATCACTAAAATGAAGTCCCATAGGGTCAGGAAATATGAGCAGTTAGACGATCGACAGGTTTTAGACAGTCCCCAGGTTAAACTTTCATTTAAACTGAATACCCAGCTTTTTTGTAATAAACATCCACCATAGCCTACAGACAGATTTCATTAAACTTTGACCAACTGTACATACAGCAGTTGCCTGCACTCATTTTTTCTATACAGTCAGGGATTGTTCTTAACAGTTTGGCCCGTTTGGGACCTCCAAATACAGTGCTTTTAGATGTGCCGGATAAACTGTTGGTTTGTTTACAACCTGTCTGATCTGCAACTTATCGTGTTTCTTTCCACATTGGACTTTGTTGGAGTGATGTTGCTGTATTCCCAGATCCCCCTAACACCTTGCACTAAATGCTTTTTGGTTGATAGGATTACAATTGGATAGAGCTTAACCACATTAAAGTACAGATTTTAATGCACCCAAATGCAATTAGGAGGGATTCTGATCAGATCAGAGGTACCACCTCCTGAGATGGTCAGTAGTGCATTGTGACCACATTGAACACAAGCGTAAATGCAGTTGCGTTTTCAATCTGCATAGACTAATTATGTGGGTGAGAATATGTCATTGTGTGTGACTGTTCCAAACCAGCGAGGTAGCAGCGGCTATGCCTCTTCTGACACTGAAGGTGGTCTCTCTCTCATTTAATGCTAACACTACTGCAGTGTCTCCCTCAGCTCTGATGTACTCGTACTTAATTGTCGATCACTGACTTTACAATCTCGTTTCCCTGTGTCATTCTTGTTGACCTTGCTGTTGCCTTCTAAATCTGCCTGAATGGCTCTGATGTACAGTACAGGCCAAAAGTTTGGACACACCCTCTCATTCAATGCGTTTTCTTTATTTTCATGACTATTTACATTGTAGATTCTCATTGAAGGCATCAAAACTATGAATGAACACATGTGGAGTTATGTACTTAACAAAAAAAGGTGAAATAACTGAAAACATGTTTTATATTCTAGTTTCTTCAAAATAGCCACCCTTTGCTCTGATTACTGCTTTGCACACTCTTGGCATTCTCTCCATGAGCTTCAAGAGGTAGTCACTTGAAATGGTTTTCCAACAGTCTTGAAGGGAGTTCCCAGAGGTGTTTAGCACTTGTTGGCCCCTTTGCCTTCACTCTGCGGTCCAGCTCACCCTAAACCATCTCGATTGGGTTCAGGTCCGGTGACTGTGGAGGCCAGGTCATCTGCCGCAGCGCTCCATCACTCACCTTCTTGGTCAAATAGCCCTTACACAGCCTGGAGGTGTGTTTGGGGTCATTGTCCTGTTGAAAAATAAATGATCGTCCAACTAAACGCAAACCGGATGGGATGGCATGTCGCTGCAGGATGCTGTGGTAGCCATGCTGGTTCAGTGTGCCTTCAATTTTGAATAAATCCCCAACAGTGTCACCAGCGAAACACCCCCACACCATCACACCTCCTCCTCCATGCTTCACAGTGGGAACCAAGCATGTGGAATCCATCCGTTCACCTTTTCTGCGTCTCACAAAGACACAGCGGTTGGAACCAAAGATCTCAAATTTGGACTCATCAGACCAAAGCACAGATTTCCACTGGTCTAATGTCCATTCCTTGTGTTTCTTGGCCCAAACAAATCTCTTCTGCTTGTTGCCTCTCCTTAGCAGTGGTTTCCTAGCAGCTATTTGACCATGAAGGCCTGATTGGCGCAGTCTCCTCTTAACAGTTGTTCTAGAGATGGGTCTGCTGCTAGAACTCTGTGTGGCATTCATCTGGTCTCTGATCTGAGCTGCTGTTAACTTGCGATTTCTGAGGCTGGTGACTCGGATGAACTTATCCTCAGAAGCAGAGGTGACTCTTGGTCTTCCTTTCCTGGGTCGGTCCTCATGTGTGCCAGTTTCGTTGTAGCGCTTGATGGTTTTTGCGACTCCACTTGGGGACACATTTAAAGTTTTTGCAATTTTCCAGACTGACTGACCTTCATTTCTTAAAGTAATGATGGCCACTGGTTTTTCTTTAGTTAGCTGATTGGTTCTTGCCATAATATGAATTTTAACAGTTGCCCAGTAGGGCTGTGTATTAACCTGACTTCTGCACAACACAACTGATGGTCCCAACCCCATTGATAAAGCAAGAAATTCCACTAATTACCCCTGATAAGGCACACCTGTGAAGTGGAAACCATTTCAGGTGACTACCTCTTGAAGCTCATGGAGAGAATGCCAAGAGTGTGCAAAGCAGTAATCAGAGCAAAGGGTGGCTATTTTGAAGAAACTAGAATATAAAACATGTTTTCAGTTATTTCACCTTTTTTTGTTAAGTACATAACTCCACATGTGTTCATTCATAGTTTTGATGCCTTCAGTGAGAATCTACAATGTAAATAGTCATGAAAATAAAGAAAACGCATTGAATGAGAAGGTGTGTCCAAACTTTTGGCCTGTACTGTACGTAACAAAGAAAACTAAGTCTGGACGATCTCTGGATAGAATACGGATTTTAACACAAGGTGTAAAAGGGGTCCCAGATCTCAGCAGGTCCAAAAGACAGTGTGATTGAAGTGATGGCCAAAACCACACAATAAGGACAAAGAGTGAATAAACTGGAATTATTCATTAAAACTGTGGTGTTTATACATGCACTTAGAGGCTTCTCAGCTCTATAAGAATCACTGCAGGTAATTAATATATGCATGAGTGTTTCAGGCTGTGTGTAGGCCTTTTATCTGTTCCCCCAACACATTCATGTTTAGAACAGCTTTCATTCCCAAGAGGTTCAGATTGGCAAGTTTCTGTTTTTCCAGGATTAAACCACACAATATGGGACTCTGTGCTGTGCTTTACACTTCACAATTACCTCTCCTCCCTGGATACTGAATCTCTATCAAAGTTACTCCTGGGTGCTACACTATGGCACCCTAACTTTGATGTCATTCAGTTGAGTTGTGAATACTGTTTTTGAACAATGTATTGTCAGTTTTTCCTCCTGGAATTAACTTGTTGAAATTATAAGGAAAAGGCGTTAGTCCAGTGTGTGAGGTGGCTGTATGTTGTTGTGGATGTGTGTACGACAGTGTCATGAAGCAGTACTCTCTGCTTCCACTGTAGGTTTATTGTCTGTGGTGGTGGTTGTGACTGTGCTCTCTTGTCCACAGTGCTGCATGGTGCTGAACCCCTCCCCTATTACACTGCTTCCCATGCCATGAGCTGGTGTTTTCAGTGTTCCCAGGGTGTGGCCTATCTCCATGGCATGAAACCAAAGGCTCTCATTCACAGGGACCTCAAGCCACCCAAGTATGCTCCTCCTCACCTCACACTCTCCTGTTTCACTGTGCCAACAAAGTGCCTGGTGGTTTCCTTTAATTTGTTTGATTAAGTTCATGTTGTTGAACAAGTGCTGTAAATTCAAATTGGTCAGATGTTAACCTTGATATTGTGAGCCAGAAGTGTACAGGTTTTTCCAGAATCACACAGTATTGCAGGTATGCAGGGTTATTGTGTCTTAACAGGTGTGGTCAGGTGTGCAGAGGTTTGAACATCTGTCTCAGTCTCTTTAGTGAACAGTGTTTCCATGTTTATTTGTAATGTGTTTATGTGTTGTAACTGGAGCAACCACTCTTTCTTTGTTTTAGTACAAGACCAGATTAGCAAGACCACTTTATATTATGCTTCCACCTCAGCAACAGCCATGGTCAGAGACATTATGTTTTGTTGTCTTATCTATACATCCATCCAACCCACTTTACTGAACACAATATGTGAAGTACACTTTAAGATGAATTCCCAATTTGGCACAAACGTTCTCTTGAGCTTAGAGATGAACTAATTAGATCTTGGTGGTCAAAGGTCACGGTGATCTCGCATCTGCCCAGTTCTCGTGAACATTATATCTTAAGAATGACTTGAGGGAATTTACTCTAATTTGGCACAAACGTCCACTCGGACTCAAGGATGGACTTAGTAGATCTTGGCATTCAAAGGTCAAGGTCACTGTGACCTCACAAAACATGTTTTTGGTCAAAACTCAAGAATTCATACGCTAATTATGACAAAATTTGACACAAATGTGTTAAAGGATATAATGATGAAGTGATAACATTTTATATCCACAAGGTCAAAAGTCAACTCCACTGTGACATCATAATATTCTGCAAGAACACTTTTCTGGCCATTACTCAACATCATAACTCAGAAACAGAAGGGAAGACATTTGGTCAGATTTTATCCTATTTGGTTGCAAAAATCGTGTTGGCAGAGGTGTAAAATTTTGCATGTATAAGAAACTACACAGTTCTGCGCTAGTGGCTTTGACAACACAGCAGTTTTTTAAGCAAAGCCTCTGGACTCCCTTTTCCATTTTTATATGTTTCATATTTGCAGATACATGTTAAAGCTGGTTCAGACCGAGATTATCTGTCCAACAACACTCACCCTGCACTGCTACTGCAGAGCATCGTTGGTGTTGAGATAATTCCAGAGTTAGTTGTGAAATCCTTTCCCATAGTGTTCCAAAGTGCTGTGCAGTGTTCTTGCATCTGATGGATGGATCTGCTTCTCAAACTGGACTTGGTGGATTGTACTCCATTGTCTGGAAAGTGTCCAGAGTAACACACAGCCACCAGCGCAGCCCTTTCCATTTTTTTATGCTTTGCTGTGTTATCAGTTTGAACACCCAGTGACATAGTGTTACTGAAGGATGTTGGGATCCCAGAGGTGTTACTCTACTAGGAAGTGGCAGGACTGTCTGGGAATGACCAGCTGGTCTGTTTCCTAGAGTACTGTTGTGGAGTTTCTTGGAATAACAAGCTCATACATTTTGATAAGTTGTCAACTTTGAGTTATTGTTCAAGGAATTTATTTCCATATTGTTTTTAATGATTCTCCGCACTGATGGCCAGACTTACCCTTCTATTCCCAGTGTTGAGATTGTGTCAATACACTGATATATTGTGCACTTTGAAGTACTTAAATTAATCTGTTAAGCTTTCATTTGATGCAGTGTCACAGTAGAACTTATGTCATCGCTATTGTCTCTGGTATCTCACTTAAATTCTTATTTCTTTATTGCTTCCCAACCAGGGGGCAAACCCCCTTCAAGGGGTCCAAAGTTAAATCTGCGGGTTTACAAGACTATTAAAAGGGCCACAAGTCAAAGATATTAGTATCCACTGTGTTAACCTGTAGCTGGTCACAGTGCTCTTTTTCTACTCAAACAAGAAAAGAAAGTGTTGAAATGTGAAGAAATGATTGATTATTGATTATTATTGATCATTTCAGGATCAAAGCATTGTCAGCGTCTTATGAGGTGTATTTCTTGCTTTCTTTGTTTCAGTCTGCTTCTAGTGGCAGGCGGCACTGTGCTGAAGATATGTGACTTTGGAACAGCATGCGACATTCAGACCCACATGACCAACAACAAAGGAAGTGCAGCATGGATGGCCCCAGAGGTATTTGAAGGCAAGTATGAGTGGCATTCCAAGTAGCTGAAGAGCTTTGGATATGGACCCTGTCACTTGTTTTTTAACTAAAAAGTGTTCATATGTATCCAGTTACTGTGTGATTTGTACAAATGCTCACAGAATCAACACAATCCAATGAACCAGATCACCCTGTTATATGTACTCACCACCCACGCACCCACCTTTTGCAGCATTTCACCTCCATGGTTCGGCTCAACTCGACTCACTTTTGGTACCAGGTTCTTTCTTCTGTTTTGTTTTCCACTGCGGGTAATTCCTCCTCAGAGTAGGCGCCGCGAGCAACTGCTGTCACCTTACTGTTTATTTTGGAAGCTATTTTTGTTTTATTTTATTTTATCGTAATCCCAATCCAATGTCCTTGTTAGTTTTTATCATATTTAGTCAACTTGCTCCGAGTTTGAATAGTCTGGTTTTAGTTGACTAACATTTTAGGCTTTTTTAGTCATCAGGTCATATTGACCATTTCAGTCAATTAAAAAAAAACAAATGAAAACAGTAATTTTGTCGTTTTAGTCAAAGATTTTTTCTTGTTATTATATGATGAAAAACACAGGTAAAATTATTACTTGCCCACCACAGTTTAATATCTGGATCCCCCTGCATATAACCAACACTTGTGACACCAACCCAAGCGTGTGTGTGTGTACACACACACACACACACACACACACACTAACACACTTACTCCAACATATGACCAACACTTGTATTTAGAGACACTCAATTTCTCTCTCTGTCTCTCTTTCACACACATATACACACTTTTCCAATAAAACTGCACCACTGCCCGCTTAACCAACACTTGCATTCGCTGACTAGTCTGTAGCCCTTTTTACTGCCCCAACAACAACCCTCCATAACGCTGGCTTTGCTTTTTTACACAGAACTAAACAACAGTGGCATAACTTTGCTCTCAAAAGAGCAGTGATAGGTTTAACATGTAACATACCAGCATGACACATATATGTGTTGGCTTTATAAACAATAACAATGGCCTAACATGGCAACAATGATCATTTACTGTTAAATGGCGGTTGATCTCAGCCTCTACTTGAATGGTAAAGGCACTTTGTCGGTTGTAAGGCAAAGCGCACATAGTGTATGGCATAGTTTTGCAGGCTGCTTTATTTTATATTTTTAAATCTGGGTTGAGCGAATGAGTGACGATTCTCTCTGACTGATCAGTGGTCTGCAGTGTTCTAACTCCACCTTTTAGTATCAGCTTCGCTCACTTAGAACTTTGACCGAGGTGGTATCAAAAAAAGAACCAGATACTATCCACAACGAGTCAAGGTGGGTTGAGCTGTACTGTACCATGCAGTGAAAAATGCAGCATTTGTTTTGTCACCTTTCACCTTAATGGCAGCTTAGCGCTCCCAGCATGGAGCCATTAATTCCTGATTCATCATCAGCAGCCTTACTCTACTGCTTTATTGATGGTAGTCTCCCAAGCACAGTGTGAAGATGAATGGAGTGATGCTGGTGGCTTTATTTCCCCCGGGAGACGACGGTGTAGAATTTGTGTTCTCATTCAGCCAGGGGCCTAATGTATTTCTACATGATGAGACATGTTCTTGGCGAGGGGGTCAGGAGGAAAGATGAATTTAGCCCTAGTCATTATCTTGTTTTTGGAGGCTAGTTACAAGACTCCAGTGCAATTAAATTTCACTTTTGCCCTCTCTGTGAACTCTTAATAACTAATTTGCATCAGTGTGAGCAGCGCAGCAACTTTAAAATAGGTGTGTGATGTGCACTTTAATTCTGCAATAATAGGCTCAGTAATTAAGCAACACAGGAGCTGTTCCTTGGCAAAAATTGCGCCCTTATTTTCCTCCCCCTCCCCCCACTGAAAGCAGAGATGACATAAAAGCTGCTGCACTTTCTCAGGCTCATCCTCACTCTCATCTCAAACGTGCCACAGAGAATTAGCTTTATCAGTCAGTCAGCGATGTCAAACAGAGCCCATTTTCCCTGTTTGAAAAGGACCTAAGTGTTGCTGTGGGTTCTTCTGTACTTGCAGGCAGCAATTACAGCGAGAAGTGTGATGTGTTCAGCTGGGGGATCATTCTCTGGGAGGTGATCACTCGCAGGAAGCCCTTTGATGAAATTGGAGGACCAGCTTTTCGCATTATGTGGGCTGTGCACAACGGTGAGTCACCTGTGTGTGTCTGTATGTGAGTGGAGGATGCAAAGGCCATGTCCAGCTGTCAGCCGCTCTGAGTCCTCAGATGGGCCTCCCCAACAAGGCCTGCTGGGAGACTGTGAAAGTAAAGAGCCTGGCACAAGAGCTTATGTTTACCTGTGCAGTGCTCCCTGCAGTTTACTCTAATCCAGAGATGGATGGAGGAGAATACTAATGGGACACTAATAATACCTGGGGACGAGTTAAATATTTTTCACCACTGGATGTGCCTGCCTGAGTCATTAGTGGTTGGCACAGTAGGAAACGGGGGATTAACCATAAATCCGCAATATTTCTTTGCTTGTCTGGTGTGATGCCAAAAGCTATCAGTTCTTTTGACTGCGTGTGAGTAATTCTAACTTTTTTTTTTCTTCTTCTTTTTTTTTTTTTTTACACATTCAGGTACAAGACCTCCTTTAATCAAAAATTTGCCCAAGCCCATTGAGAGTCTGATGACTCGCTGCTGGTCTAAAGACCCCTCTCAGCGGCCTTCCATGGAGGAGATAGTGAAGATCATGACTCATCTAATGAAGGTAAATCTGTCCTCACACACTGCTTACTCCATCTACAAGGCTTTCATTAAACTGGAGTGAATGAATCAATAAACCTGACCACAGAGTTCAATCACACAGAGCAGAAGGTACCGCGAAATGGTCCTTGTAAAGAGAGAGCCAGGATATGAATGCCATAGATAAAGTTTTAATGCTACAGACATTATACACTGTATCGCCTTACACAGAGAGGCGTTTCTGTTATGTAACCCACCCTCATTGATAAAAATAGGGTGGACAAGGTAATAGAAACACCTGTCAGTATAATGTAGTTCAATTCAACAGCACTACAAACTACATCCACCAAAATGACCATACAGTAGAATCAATGAGCCTCAGTTTCAACAATAAATGACCATTAGAACCTTGATGAACGGAAGATTTGTTGCAGGACTGTTGCATTAGATGACATTAGTTTTAGCTTGGTATACTTAATAAACTGCCAACAGAGTGTGGAGTCATATAAGGAGAGTTAACCATTTAAAAGATATGGAATTGATGACAGGGCTTGAATCTCAGTGCAGGATAGTGGGTATTGCATATTGATTCTGGCAAATCTGACATCTCAACATTTGCACCAGTGTGGAGCGCAGTCTGCGGGCTGACTGGCCTGATTGCCGCAACAAACAGACCAACTTCTGCCACCAAACAATACACCTGGCTGCTATATCTCCCTCTCTCTACAAGGCTACGAGCCCCTTCTGCTGTTGCAGCATCCCTTGGTAACTTAGCATAAATTTTCACCCAGAATAAATGCACCAGAATCCAAAAGGACTAGCGCCAACGGCACTGCCAGTGATGTCGACATTAATGTTAAACCCCAGGCAGCTCAGACAGGCAATGGTGACATTACTAAAGCAGAGCAGCAGTCCAAAGACACATGTCAGGCTAGCCGTTGACAAACTGAACAATGGCAAACTGAGTTGCTTGATTTGTAAAATGTCCGGTGCTGTACGTTTTCCCAGCTGATTTTACAAAACATCAACTTTAAATCACCATTCAAATGGTTTTTCTCATATAGCATGGAAAGAATAGAGCATAGAGACAAGAGAGCAGAGGGAGCCACCAAAAGAAAGAATAAGGACCAGTGGTGGAAGAAGTATTCAGATCTTTCACTGAAGTAAAGGTAGTAAAAGTCGAAATGCAACATACTCAAGTATAAGTACAAAGCTATTAGCCTCAAAATATACTCAAAGGATTAAAAAGTAGGAGTACTCGTTATGCAGAATGGCCCATTTCAGAATATTATGAAGAGTACTGAACCATTGATTTATAAGTATTGATGAATTGATAAGAACATCACTGTAATTTTGCAGCTGGTAAACGTGAGGCTAATTTTTTACTTTACATACTGTGTATAAAATCTCTTGTATGTGAAGCATATAAGGAGGGAATTCGCCTCCCATTTTGAAAAATGAATTTCAGGCATATCATTACCTACATTTTGAACTCATTATACAGCTCGGGAGGAATGTTTGCTGAACCTGCGTTGTATCCTCATAGAAATGCAGCCTGGCTCCACATGTGTTTTTTGTTGCGAGATAGAGTCATAAATAATGAGAAAAAGCACAAAAGTGGTGTCTTGAGCAGTGTTTCTGTTTCCAGTGCACCAGGGAAAATCCCCAAGCTCACATGCAAACATATTACCTCTGTTAGAAAATTACCTTGTATTATTGCATAGAGCAGACAGAAGATTGCTTTCTTTACAGTTAACTCTCTGCAGATTGATTTAATAGCAGTTTAGCCTTTAAATTTAAGATAAAATCACGTCTTCTGTCAGAATCCTGTGGTTGGCCTGCTTTTCTTTTGCACTACAAATAAACCACACCAGAGTCCAATTAGATCCAGACCAAACTCACCATTTCAAACAATCTCTGCTCAATTATTTGGTCCACACCACATTTAAAATCATCTTTCATGCCAGCATAAGCCAACCAAAAAAAGTATGTGTAAAGTGTGCTTAGTTCATTTGCAGTCAGTCACACCACAACAGCTGAACAGAAGTTATTATTAGTTATTATAGTGAAGTCAACCTCACTTTTTAATACACAATGAGAATGGGTAATAGATGTGGTTTTTGGGTCACTTTGAGGCAATCAGGTGTGCATCCCCAAGAGTCAAAGTCATAATTGACGCTATGCTTTTTACATGCTTCTTTTTTTTTTAATCTTCTGGCAGTACTTCCCAGGATTTGATGAACCCCTGCAATATCCATACCAGTATTCAGATGAGGGTCAGAGCAACTCTGCAACTAGTACAGGTACAACAGTCATCCTCACACTTCAACTCCCAGCACAGGCTGTTCATGTTAAGGCAGTATCCAGCATTTAATGCATGAGTGTCAAATAGTCAGTATCACAGAAGAATGTAAGGAAATACACCAGTAGGGGTCCCACTGTCATGGAAAACCTGGAAAACTTGGAATTTCACAATCACATTTTCCAGGCCTGGAGAAGTCTAGAAATTAGTAAAACTCCTTGGAAGTTTTGGAAGAGTCATGGATTTTTTTGTGTTTAATGAACTTGCTAATCTTCTGTGGATAATCTTCCATGTAATGTAACGTAACAACAAATGTATTTTCTGTAGCTGACGACGTAACATAGCTCTAATATGTGTCAGTGTTACTTTTTGTTTACCATCATGAATGTATGTTTGAATCTGATATGTTTGAAAAACGTCAGGCAAGAAAAACAAACCCTGATTATGTTTCACTCATTTATGTTTAGCTTCCTTTATTGCTGCTAATCCTTTGTCTGGATAGCAAAAGTATTATAACCAGGAGAGCTCTTTGGATTCATATTATTTTGTCCTCAGGCTCACTGGCCCGTCACAATCAATTTAGGTAAACTTGTGCTTACATCATAGGTTCCACTGGAGCCTACTCCGTTACTTCTGTTGCAGCAGTGAAATGGTGAATAAATTGTTTGAGTATCATAAAGCCCGGGAAATAAATAATAATAATAACAATTTGACCAGTTTGGTCAGATAACATTTGAAAAATCAAGAAGAGCCACATGATTGATGAATTATTTTATCCCCATTTAAGTTAGCATAGGGCTAACTATGGAAGTCCAGAGGGCATGCCCTGCCCATTCTATGACAAATAACAAAAGAAGTAACAATTACCTTTTCTTGAATGATACATACATTAGAACATGAGAAAAAAATGTGATAAACATTTGTATTTTCTTTACATAGGTTAGGGTTGCTATAAATACGTATGTAATAATTTTACCCCCCCACAGCCATAACTGATTATGCTGTACATTTTATTTATACTTATCTCAAGAGCTTGTAAAAACCTATAAAACCTCTCTCCTGTCCTGTATCCTGGGGAATAACAGGTTCATATGTGGACTACACTGGCACCAGCACAAGCAACAAAAGCGACGCAAACATGGAGCACAGTGATTCTCAAGGGAGCAACGACACTATCAAGATTCCGCCTCAGTTTGCCCCTTACTTCAAGCCAAAGGTAAACCAGTTCACTGGAATTTTATCAATGATAAGAGTTATAGATTTAGTTCCAGGAGAAAACAAATTTTGTCAAAATAAGCTTCTGTAGTAAAAGTTTTATTTCATTCTCTCAGGCAGACCCGTTGAGGACTCTGCCTCTGTCCAGGGGGGGAAGTGTTGAGAGTCTGCCTGCACGAACACAGTGCCTGGCATCATCTGACAGCAAAAGAATGAGTGCTGACCTGTCGGAGCTGGAGCCCAAGATGCCATTTGCACCTGCAGGTAATGCCAGACATTAGATAACACAAAACATCACATGCAAGCAGGAAGAGGAGCTTATCAAGGCAAATTGGCATGCTCTTATGAAATTTTGAACTTTATTTAAAAAGAAAAGTTGCGCAGGAAAGGCATGCAGTGTTATTGTCAAGCGAGTCTTGTTGGAATGAGGCCTCTCCACGTCCACAAGAAACTCCTCCCCAGACACTCGAGTCAGGTTCTGTTTTTATGTGCTTTCATCACTTTGAGGTGAATATTGATTCCTCATATAAACACATCCACATGTCCCTGAAGACTAAGGCCCGTCAGACCCAGCTGTCAAACATGTCCCCTGCTTTAAAGGCTCTGACAGAAAGCAGTCAACACTCACCAGCACTGTTGTGGTGAAATTAAATCTCAGGGGCTTCTCGTGTAGACTTTTGATTTGATTTGAGCATAGAGAGTATGTCAGGGTTTTAGGTTTTGCTCTTTTCAGACTTAGATGTAACTGTAATTCAAACATCAACACCCTCTGTCCTCAGATTGCCTTGTTGAACTTTAGTCCAAACAGCACTAGCGCTGAATGCCTGCTGTTGTTTGTGCTGAAAAAAATCAGTGCCGTGGCCGTCAGCAGTCTACGTCAATACCACTCCACAGCGTATGGAATGCACGGAGTGCATGCTGCCCTTGCACGTACACTTTATGCTCTGCATGTGTGTGGCTCACAGTTCCAGTCCAGCTGTGGGCCCCCAGTCTGTCTTAGTCCGCATGCTTGTTGTGTTCGCAGCTGTACGTGTGTGTGTGTGTTTTCGCAGCACATCCGCAGTATAAACGAGGCCACCGTAAAACAGCATCATTCGGCACCATTCTGGATGTCCCCAAGATCGTCGTCACAGGTATCACTGGGTTTCCTGGTGACCGGGTGGAGCTGGCTTGGCTTGGCTGGCTTGGGTTGCTGTGCTCTGACATGGCCCTCTCCTGTGTGTCACTCCATATGATGCCACAAAGTGCTCATTTATATTAAATGAGTTGCATGTCTCAGGGCAGTCTCTTTCTTAAAAAGAGGATATAATTGAGCTGGTCCTGGAGTTACACACATCAGAGTTGCCTTATGTCTCTGTGATTTTTTTAGTTGGCAGAAGCAGAACATGAGTTAATATTCTCATCTTGTGTCACCTTTCACACCCAAAATCAAAATTTCCTCAGATGTTTATGAGACTCTCTATGACTTGTGTCAGTAACAACACATTTTTAGCTGACGTCAGGTCACCAATCAGTTTATTGCTTCAGATCAGGTGACACGTATGAGATAAGTCTTCTAACTCATGGCCCTGTCTTCTCTGTCATCGCTCTGGCTTGGCTGCAGCAGATCATGGGTAGCGGGAGTACAGTCAGTGCACCAGTTCTCTGCATTTGAGCTTGTCCTTGCCTTTCATGCATAGAGGACTTAGAGAAAGCATGGCTAATTTTTTTCTCCCCCTTTTGCTCTCTTTACATCCATTAACTTTGAAAAAGTCATTTTGATTAATTTCTTTCACATTGAGGGTCAAAGCTATTATTACAAGCAGAGATACGGATGAGAGGAATGGGGACAGCTCTGGATGTCAGAAAAGGCTTCTATTTTGGAGCCGTGTGAGACACAATGAATGTGGCTAATTTAATCCAGTGACTAAGGGAGTCAGGTGATGCATGTTACTGAAGGTAGGGTACTCATGATTGCATGTGCACACCTGGACATCAGGCCTTCTCCCCAGCACAGAAATCCTTGGTGGCCAGTGAGTGGAGGTGTAACTGTATACAGAAAAATTCAGTTTGGTATGTAGCTCAGATATGGGATACAGGAATAACAAAAGAAATGCAGATGATTATGTTTTTTGTCATTTATTTTAAAAGAAAAAAAAAAGAAACATTAAATGGCAGCTCATTGGCTATAATTCTTAGGGGCCGTGTCCACCGAAACGTTTTCTTCTGGAGCCAGCATATTTTTTAAGTTCTTTGCAATAGGAGCGCTGTATATTTCCGCTGCGCTACAAATGTCAGCAGCTGGAGGGGGGCTGCTGAAGAATGTTTAACTTTGGGTAAAAACACTGCACTCCTCACTGTCACTTTGACTATTCAGTTACAGTGGAGGAGGGACAAATACCGCAAAAACAAATGGTCACATCTTACACGTGCAAGCTGAGTAGGGCTGTCAACGAATATTCTAAATTTAAATTCGAATTTGAAAAAAAAATGGACCTTCGAATGTGAAAATTGATATTCGATTGTGGAGAAAAAAAAAACACCACTGCAGCTGTCCTCTTTGCGAGTGGGAGGTGGGAGCGGCCACGGAGCTGCGCGGCGCGGCACAGCCGGTGTGGATGACACAATTGGTTAACAGGGGCGGCGAAAGGAAACTGGCTTCCCTTCTCAGTGCTTTGAGGCTATTCGCAGCGCTTCCGCGGGCGGTGTGGCCTGACGGGTCAGAGAGGGGGGGCGAGCGAGAGGTCCGCGGTCGTTTATAACGTAATGTTATAGATAATTGTTTTATGTGTTTTAATGTGTAGGTATGTAAATGTTTTCAAAGACATTTATGTTGAAATAAAAATACCTACAAGTAGTTATGTTTCCTTGTATTAATACATACAGAAGTATATTTCCTTGTATTAGTTTGCCTCTTGTGGACATAATGCGGAAAAAAAAATTTGAATGGTTCGAACCTATGAGTTATTTTAGAACAAATATTCGAACGTCATTTTTGAGCAATTTTGACAGCCCTAAAGCTGAGCAGCAACAACAGTGGAGAAGAAATCTGTAAATATACTGTACATATATTATTACGTTTCCTCTAATGAACCCACACAGACCGGTGGGTCCCTCCTCTCTCCCTGCATGGCTCAGCCTCCCCCTCATCCAAAGCAAGTACTTTTACTTGTGCCAACATGTTTACCTCTGCAGATATTCCAAATCACAGCAACCAGACGCATCTCAAGTGTCTCAGCTGAAAAAATGCTGCTCCTCAAAAGCGCTCTCAAGTGCTCCCAGCCGGGTATTTCCTCAAGAGTGTCTGGTGTTTTCATCTGGCCTTATTGAAAAAGCAGACACACACATTGGCATATGGACCAGAATAGATAATAATAATAATAATGACAATACAGACATCAGTAACAAAAGACTTCTATATATGGTGTACTCTTTGGATTCGTTGTTTCTATGTTTGCATTACCTCAAAAACAAAATAACATTAAATCCTTCAAATTTAATTGAAATCTGTCAGGAAAACACAATGACAATATATTATGAATAATATAAAGGCTATAATAGATAGATAAATTATGTGATTATGATAAATGACAAAATATGCATCCCATGCTGTCGCATATTAAAGAGAGAGCAAGAGAGACGAGGGGACACACAGACACACAAGCAGACAAAGACAGAGCTCTACATGTGATCAGCAAAGAGCAGGGGAGCAGATTCGCTGAGAAATGCGCTTCTGGTGTGAACGACCAGGCGACTGCTGAGGAGCAGCTATGTGTCATTCGATATATCAGGGCGCTTCCGCATCCAGTGTAAACATGGCGTCAAAGTTCACATTTCCGATGTTGCAGATAAACTTACCACTGAACCTAATACTGCCCTTACACTTCATACTTTCACTGACCTGTTTGCAAAATGTAGCTTAACCTAACTCATTCTAATAACCATATCCCTGCATTAAACCCACCTCCTCACAGAACCGTATTATATTATTAATATATATTACTTACTTTTATACTTACCTGCAATGTTGGAATAATAAAGATAGATGATTTGTCCAAAAATTATTATTATTTCACATTCAATTCAATGGTTACTGTCATATTCAGTCAAGACTCCCTGTATTTTTTTCTTTTAGTTTTGTGAATCATAACTTATCAACAGTTTTTCAACATTTTAAGTATTTAAGTGAAGCAAAAAATACAAATTAGACAATGTTAGAAAGAGTTGAAATATACAAGGGTTAATGACAGTGAACAATCTAGCTGACCAACACTACAACACCACAAAGGCACATTATGTCAAGTGTACTTACCAATTTTTACATAATGCTTGTATCCTGTCCCACTGCCAGAGCTTTCCAACTAGTCCTCACTCTTTACCATTGATGATCTTCACATGCTTAACATAGGCTAAATTACAATACATAAGAGAAATTTCACAGGCTAGTGCACTGAATTGAAGAAAGTCACATACTGAACAAAACATCCTGTACTGGATGATGATTGATGAATAAATGTATCATTACACCCCTGCCATCAAGCAATGATTGATAAAAATGCAACTGCAAATCCAGACCTGACATCCAAATTTGTTACTTAATTGTCACTTTCAAAATTGCATGTATCCAATTGACTGAATTATGAAAATGTTAAAACTTGATTTAGTTTAATGACAAATTACGTTAGCAGCAGAGAGTTCAGCTCAGTATATAACAACAACAGAGGGTACAGAAGGTGAAGATCCATAATGTTGTTTGTGTTCTCTTTGGAGTTATTGTTTATGTGTGTCCTTGTGTGTTGTGTCTTGTAGTCAGTGTAGAGCAGATAAACCCAGTCAGCTGTATTTGTTTTGAAGTGTGAGTAAGTGACTTGATCCATCCCATGTCCTGTAAAGTTTGGGAAATGCACACACTGTAGAAACAAAAGTGCAGTCCCAATACACAATCCCATGTAAACACACATATTGCCCTCGTGAAAATTGGGAATGTTTACTTTATTGATTTTTGTGTTTGGGCTTCAGTTAAACAATTATATACTGTATATTGGAAAAAAAAATACACCATCAAATTCAAGGGTGCATGGCCACGAAGTTAGAAAAAGGCCTCATTAACTCTTGACACACCAGATTTACTAAGTAATGCTGTATGTTTGAGTTGATTTTGGAGTGACACCATGTAGCAGGGTTATAGTTAAAGGGCTTTGTTTTAGGGCTGTATTGACTAGTTCAAAGGAAATTCATTCAAAAACCCTTCGAATGGAAAAAAGGACATTCAGTACAGCCCTTAAAATCATGTCATGTATCATGATATTCAGGTCTAGAAAATATATAGACATTTGAAATTTAATATTTTTGGAGCAAAGGAAACTCTTTATTTATTATAAGAAAAATAGAAAAATATTTAAAACCTTTAATTTACTGTATGTATATTGTTGGAATGAATCCCTTCAGTTACACTCACTTATATGTATATATTTATATGTTTTGGTGTTGGTTTGTGAGATAGAATGCAGTAGCCACTAGTTCTTTTTGGCCTTGTCTGAGACCTCACCTCACTATCCCTAACCCAAAGCAGCCAGTCACTGCCAACCAATCACATTAGCAGGCCCAGCTGTTCTTGTGGATAGGTTTGGTTTACGGTGAGGTGTGTGTATGTTTGTTGTGTGCTGTCAGTGGGGCCGGGCACTTTTAGCGCTGTGGTCACGTTCTAGCCATGTCACAAGCACATGTTGACAGGCCAGGACATCATAGAGGGTTAAATCAGTGCAGCTGTCCCCGTGTCGCTCTGTGGGCCTGGATATCCCACAGGCAAACACGGGCGCCAATCTCCCTCCATATCTGCAAACTCTGCCCGGGTCTCATTCCTTGTCCTCTGTCTGTCCATCCCGTCCACAGCCACATGTGAGTCTCAGAGACGTCGATCCGTGCAGGATCTGCCAGGCATCGGCACAGAGTCCAGCCAGGTAAGACACAGGCAGACACGAGGAGTGAATGAAGGACGGTCTGTGGAGTTTTATTCATTGATGGTTAGAGTCACTGTCGGGACAGGGAGTTGAAATTGGTCTGTGGAGCTGGTGTTGTATTTCAGAGTCTAACATCAGTTTAAATTGCACACAGCAATCATGCTCACTATTACTACAAATGAAAACATGGTGAATGCATGACCTAGTACACACCCTGATCATTTTAATAGCATAGCTACGTTATTCCCACCTGCTTGGTCATTTGGAGGCTGCAAGTGGAGGCGTTCCTCATCTCACACCATGTGACTCTTTTTCAAATAGTGTCAGACAGCTGTTCAGCACTACGTTTGCAAAGATGGCAAATAAATTAAATAGAAATGTAATTAAAATGAAAAATGTGCATGGGGAATCAGGACTCCTCTGCCCATGCGTTTGCCACAGATAAACCTGCGTGAATAAAGGCACTTGACGGTGGTTGGCTGGAAAATTTTAACATATCATCCAACAATATTTGCTAATCAGATGTAGCACATTTGAGCAGCTCAAAAATGGATATAACATAGTTTCGTTTGGATGCTCAATATTGTGGTCCTTGTTCACCCCACCACCACTGACAAAATTGTGTCTGTCCTTAGTTGTTAAATAATTTTTAAGTTAACACCAGAAGTTTGTTTACAATGTCTTTCAGTGTTCTTACCAGTTCAGCCGACAGTTAAACATGTTAGTGGTCGCGGGCCTGCCCACCCCCAAAAGTGTGATTTCAGTTGGACTTAATTCTTTAACATGGAAGCTACGGCCATGGTTAAAAGCTGGCTAATGATTTCAGGTTGAATGTAAGGTTACTGATGCACAAATTTTTGACAAAACTTTATGTAATTCAGAATGAAGAGTTGAACTCCAGCAGAACCCAACCAGAGGAGTTTATTTCTCTGTTTGCCAGTCTCATCGCTCCTTTCCTCATGTGAAGCCTCGTGGATGTTTGACTGATTCCATCTTTCATGTGATGCATTCTTTGTCAAAAGAGAGAAATCCCTTGGGAGAAAAGGTCATGGAATATGACATGTGTTTGATATGTCAGCTCCAGGAAGATGAAGACATCAGTGTAGGAACAGCCACATGCTTCCTCCTCAAACACACGCTGCTTCAAATAAGCTCCCTAGCTCGGAGCATTTCTCCTCCTGCTTTCCCAAACATTTGTCTCCATTTGTTTGGTAGTAAACCCACAGCTCTGTGCAGTCAAAAGGTCATTTAGAGTTCACCGTGAAGACTTTGTACAGAAATACTGTTGCTAAAGAAGATAAATTGTGCCATGCTGCCTGTGGGATTCCCAGTGGTGTGACAGTGCCATTGATCAGGGAGTTGTGTTTGTGTGAATTTACTTTGTTAACATTTTGATTCTGTATGCTGGTAACATTGGATTAACCTCAGAGTTGATACTATTTGTTGTCATACAACCACATACAAAAAAAAACAAACAAAAAAACAATTTTCGACTAATGTTCATAGTTTGGAATCTCATTATTTTAACTGATTTTTTTCTTGTCACAATTTTTATTTTTATGGAATTAAATTTGGACAAATGTAATTAATTGCAAAGCATGTAAGGGCTTTATTTCAGTGGCATAAATAACTAAGCTCCGCCCCTGCCCTTACCCAGACGTTAATACTCAGGCATACATTTACAACTACAAACACCAGCATCAGAGGTGTTGCGGTTATACCTTCTTGTCAGTAAAATTAATCCACAGCTGCCACCCAATCAAAACTGAAAATTCTCAGTGACTTCAGAGAATTCAAATTATCCAATAAGCTGCATTCATATGGCAGTAACTCAAAAATTAAATGCTAATCAATGAGGAACTTAGATCAATGTATGCACTTGCAGCGCATGGCAGTGTCACTCAACAGTCAACTATGTAATGGAAGTTGATGATTCATTTCAAAAGTGGTACCTCAGCCTATTTAAAAGCCATTACAAGAGAGAGAGATGCTGTGTATATTAGTGAAATGGCTCAGGACCATTTATAGACATAAAACCGCACTGACTCATTTCCAGCACTGTTTCATGGAGTGACATTGTTAGCTGTCTGTCTCCAGCAGCATTACTTTGATAGATTGAAGTATGTCATGCAGGCACTTTGTACCAGCGTGCAAGTGAACAAAATCACATATTACAAAAGTAAAAAATGAATTTTCTTTAGTAAACTTCATTTGGCATGTTCCTCCAAATGTGCACGATCAGCAGATTGTTTTTGTTGCATTCATTTTTTTTAATTCTTTTTTTTTTTTTCTGGTGGTCCACACCACTTTTTGCCAGCCTAAAAGTCAGGAGGTGTGATTGGCTTTCCACATATTTGACAGTGTTTGTGTCGTCTTGCAGGGGAGCAGAAACAGCAGCCGGTCCTCCAGTCCTAGTGTAAGGATGATGCCACCTGATAAGACAAGCGGCAGAGGTTACTTTTCCCCTGATGACCCCACAGGTACTCATGACAGCTTTACCAAAGGAGTCAGCTCCCACAACACAGTCACAGTGGAGTGAAAGATAACATTTCACAATTGTACCTTAAAAAACAAATTGAATATGTCTACAGTAAGTGATTTCCCCTTTCTCACCTTGAGGCCTGTTAAGTGATCAGACAAAACTTTATTTACAGCTTAGTACTTAATCAAAGTACACATGAAGGTCTGAGGAAATTTGACTTGATGCCTAAGAAGACACAAACACTATAAGCAAAAGGAAAAAAACAGGGTGAAACCTGTCACTTTTCAATGTAAAACAGCTAAAATATGTGGAGTTGGACACAAACACACGACCTGTGTGTTAGGGAATACTTAACCCCCTAAATTATCATTTGTATGTCAGTTACTCACTCAGTGTTAAAGTGAGTTCATGAAGGATACTTTGTCTTTTTTTGCACGCCTCCACGAAGAATCCAAAAACCGAGAAATTCTTGCTAAATTGAAGTCATAGGGTTCCACGTTCAACAACAGCAAAACCAAGTCTTATTCATCCAGCCGTATGCTCAGTACTTCCCAAACAAACAGCCCTTTCCGACAAGGAACTAAACTGAAAGTCAGACTTATCTACACTTCTTCAAAGCTGGATTCCATTCACAAAATAGTAATTTTACTTTGCTGAACGCAGGAGCAGCTCTTCCGCCACTGCCTCAACTGGTTTGTTTGTTTGTTTTAGTTTGTGACTTTGGTAAATCTGAACAAGCCATTTTCAAACAAGTCACACAATAACACAAACTACCTGATCAAAACAGTGGTTAGATCAGCTGCTCCCATGTTTAGCAAGGTCAAATGACTTATTTTGTCAACGGAGTCTGGCTTTGAAGAAAGCATAGATAAGTTTCACTTTCAGTTTTTAATACTAAGGTTTTAGTGAAAACGCATGTGTTTGGGAAATACTGAACATACGACTAGATAAATGAGACTTGGATTATACTGCATGAGGTGTTTGAGAATTTGTAAACAGATCTTTTGATAAAGTTGTGCTGTTCAAAACATGGACCCCTATGACTTCAATTCATTAGCGTTTTTGGATTCTTTGTTCTCCGGAGGAAGCAAGAAAAACAAAATTTTCTCAATTAATTCAAGGTTACACATGCTGTGTAATTGATTTAATTATTGAATTATTGATTGAATTATTCATGGGTGGGATGAAGTACTCCTTTAACTTGACTCTGAGCATCTAAAAGACCCACTTTGTCAGGCAGACTTGGTACGTTTGTTTGGTCTACGCCACACCCAAATGGGCAAATGCACCAGTCTTTTGAACTGTCCAAAACAGATTTGGTATGAAAGCCATCTTTCTAGCATGTAGTTTATTAACTTTCTGAGTGAATGAATGCAATAAGCGAACGTTGAATTTTACTACACTGTTCCATTGCCGTCATAGAGAAAACAAACCACCCTTGCATTCTCTTTCTTCTCTTTTCTCAGACACCAACGGCTCAGACAACTCCATTCCCATGGCTTATCTCACCCTGGATCACCAGCTGCAGGTGCATCATCCACTCAGCCCCCAGCAGACAGCACTACCTCGTTTGTTGTTAGTGTAAATATTGTCAGATAGAAGCTGCACTGAGTAAGATTCAACCATGTTATGGTGGTGTTGCAGCTCACCTCTTTCCTCTCATATAAGAATTGAAGGACATTATAAAATTACTTCATTATTCACTAGTGAATATAAATATACTTTGGCAGCATCAGTGAGATGTTTGGTGTATTAATATCTGCTTGGACTATACTTAGAGCTGATAGAAACACAGTCTTTAATTCATGAGTAGATTGTTCTGGAGTTAAACGTAACAACGTGTGTTTATTTCCAGCCTCTCGCTCCCTGTCCCAACTCCAAAGAGTCCATGGCCGTGTTTGAGCAGCACTGCAAGATGGCCCAAGAATACCTGAAAGTGCAAACAGAGATTGCCCTGCTGATCCAGAGAAAGTATGTCTCGCTGCACAGAGCATCCAGTTTTCATCAAATGAGATTTCAGCTTCATGCTTAGAAAGGATATAGTGTGGTGTTGAGGTTATTTAGTTAATTATGCATGTTGCCACAAGGGCAGCAGAATAAACAGGGCCATACCACGGTGACTTCATATGATAAAGACATTTTAATGTGTAAACTAGTTCAGAATGCAGCTGCTCACTGGTTTTAACAGACGACATCACATCACATCATCCCAATCCTGGCTTCTCTTCATTGGCTCCCTGATTGCTTTAGAATTGATTTTTAGATTTTACCGATCACTTTAAAGCTCATCTGGGTCTGGCCCCAAGCTACATAACAGAAATGTTGACCCCATATGAGCCTGTTCCCAGCCTTAGATCTCCAGGTGGGGCCCTTTTTGTTTCAAAGTCAAGGCTTAAATCTAAAGGTGACTGTGCCTTTGCCATCAGGGCCCCTCAGGTTTGGAACAACCTGCCTGACGAGATAAGGCTCACACATTCTGTGACTTCTTTTAAATCACTTCTTAAGCCCATCTTCATGGGCTTGCTTTTATGTGATATTGTCTTGCTATGTCTTTTTATTTCTTTTTTATTTTGTTGTTTTATTGCTTTTATTCTTTTTATTTGTATTTATTCATATTGACATTTCATGTCTTGCATTTAGCAGTTTTTTGTCTTTTTTTTTTTTTTTGACTTAATCTTAAATTTACCATAGTTATTTCTTGCTTATGTTTTGGCCCTCTGTTACTCTATTGCCTTCTGAGCATCCCATTTTTAGTTCTGCATATGCTTTGTCTTTCAAAGCAGTATGTAAACTCTGTTTTTGAAGGTGCTATACATTATTATCATTATTATTAGTATATAAGTGTAGAGAAAACCAACCAAAGGCAATGACCAAATTTAGCTGGTCCAGCTGTCCTAAGCTGCAGAAGACCAGCACATTAGAACAACTGTGTTTGACTAAAGGCATTTTGAGGCAGGGTGATATGGCAAGAAACATGATCTCGATAACTTCTTCCAGATTCATCAATATTAATAACATGTAGAATTTGATAATGCTGCCAGATTGAAGAGTATTATGACTGAACCCACTATAAACTTTAGAAAAAAAGTTTCTTAACATATAGAATAACAAACATTTAACTGTGCGATCATGGCTTGGTTAAGAATGCATTTTGTGATAAAGATATACACAGAATAATATCGAAGATTATTTCAAATGAGTTAAAGTGAGTTGCCAGACCATCACTTGGCTGACACATAGAGACAGACAACTATTACATACTCACACTTAGAGGGAGTTTTAAGTCACCAATTACCAGGGGTGGGAATCACCAGAGGACCCACAATACGATAGTATCACGATAGTTAGGTCACGATACAATATTATTGTGATTTTAAAGGTTTTGTGATATGCTGAGTATGAACAACTATTGCAATAATGTGATTTTTTTTTTAATCTTTTTTCAGCTACAAATTCTCTACAACAGATAAATGAAATAATAAGATAAAATACACGCTGACCCTGGAGCTAGAGTCCTGCACAGGTCCATGTATGAAGACCCACACCCACCCATACCCGTTAATAAAAGTCCTGCGATCTGACCGGCACCAATGATTTAACACACACAGGCGACAAACACTCACATTAAGCTGGGTTCTCCGTTCTTTAAATTGCTAATCCAGCGGAGGAAAAGTCTCTTTCACTGACTGTGCTCAATACTGAAATGGCGAAAACATTCTGCTCACTCACTGCCAGGTTAGGAAACATTTTAGCACGCTCCTTCCACCACCATAGAACCTCAAAATGTTTCTCGTTGGCTGTGTCCTGAACTCGAATGTAGACTGCCACCTCATCCTCAGGCTGCAATGTTTCATAGCTGGTGTCAAATGTGACAACAGGGTCGAAGGTTCAACTTGTGTCCTTGACTTTAAAAATAAATGAATTGCAGCTTGATAATAGTGATTTAGAGAACCCTCTTGTTGTGAGGCGACAGTACTAACCACTGCACCACTGTGCTGCCCAGTAGTAACAACACCACAAGTCTGTGATACAGGTGTAAACAAAGCAAGAGCAGCCTCTGCTCTGAGAGTTAATGTTGCTTCACATCTTGTGTGCAGGAAGGAGCTCATCGCTGAACTGGACCAAGATGAGAAGGACCAGCAGAACACGTCCCGTCTGGTGCAGGAGCACAAAAAGCTGCTGGAGGAGAACAAGAGTCTGTCCACATACTACCAGAAGTGCAAAAAACAGCTGGAGCTGATCCGGGTCCAGCAACAGAAGAGACAGGGCACGTCGTGATGAGACAGAGACATTATGAACTGCTTCCATCCCCTCCCTGCCCGCCCCCCACCTTCCCCCCCCGACACTGTAACACTACCCGCTCTCATGCTCTGAACACACACACTGTTCCCAGTCCAGCTTTGTAAAGAGACCTGCATTCTACTGTGTCCTGCATGTTGAGTTGTAGACCCTTCTGTCCAGCAGGAAGACGACGTCCTCTGTACATACATTTGCACATCGTCACAGTGTATTCTGTGAGCGCAGACCAAACAATCACTGCACCCTATCTGGATCACCCCAGACCCTGCTGCTGTGCTCAGGTGTGGACCTTGTACTTCAGCGGCCGCGTGTCTTCTGAGTGCGACGGCAGGCCGATGAGTGTGGGTCGTGTGTTTCTTGCTCTCAGGGCGTCTGGGCTGCCTGGTCAGTGTGTGTCCACTCCTCAGCAGGTGACAGCCTACACCGTCCTCCAGAATGTGAAAACCAAGACAAAGGCTTTTCAGCAAAAAGTGTGAATCGTATGCAGAATTTTGAGATCAATGAGGATGCTTGAAACAGTGCGCGTGTGGAATCCCTGTTATGCAAACCACACACACCCTTAAATCAACTTAATTTATCTCCCTAACCTCTCCCTTTGAGCCCTTCCACAGACCACCAGTTTACTTCTTCAAGGCATTTGATGTCTTCAGTTCAGAGAAGGGTGTGCGTCATGTCAGACATCACAGCTAAACAAATAGCTTGGGGGTTTGTGTGAACCTGGATGCAGCATCAATAATCTGCTCCTCCTCATCTTAAAACAAAATACACACCTAGCTTCCAGAGCAAATACAGGGAGCTGTGGATTCCCTTTTTATTTTGACTTCAGTATTGTTTTTGCGTGTAGATGTTTTTGTCTTTTCTATTCAGTAGTTCACTTTGTATGATAGCTCTCGTGTCATTTTTGCATTAGGACATATTTTATCTGATCTGGGAATGCTCTTGCGGACAAATAGAGGAGCCTATACCTCCCTATACAGTATCTAGTTTGTTTTTAGTTCACATGTTGCCTTAGAAGTTGCCTGCATTTTAAGTGCTTGTTTTATGTGACATTTAGTGGGGATAAAAGCTCAAAAAAGAAGATATTTTTAATGTAATGGACAGTGAATGAAATTCTTTCCTGAACAGAGTGAGAAGCTAAGCTGATAATGTAAATGTTTCCCACCAGCTTTACATCCAAAACATGACATGTACTCTAAAAGAATGTGATATAACTATTTTTTTTTCTTGGTCTCATTTCCCTCAAATACTTTTGTACAATCACTTTGTTTTGTCTGATCATGTACAAATTTTATTTCTCATTTAAGCAATCCTGGTTTTAAAAGTACAAGACTTGACGAGTCTTACTTTTAAATGTGTTACTGTATGGGAGTGAATCTTTGCCGGTTCTCCTCATGAGTTTTCTGTTCACAAAGGATTTTACCACACGTACCACACTGTTTATGAAGTGTTTTCTAAGTTATTGGGAACTGAGGAACAGTATATGACCGTGAGCAAGGCATTATGAAATAAACTGAATGGTGAAAAGATGCACTTCATGCCTGGATGTTTGTGTCAGATGCATTTGAAGTATCCTTGTGGCAGTTCCTAATGTCAGTTTTCTCTAAGGCCATGTGATGGATTCAAGTGCCACGTAAGAACATGTTTTGTGCTTCTTAAAGAAATACCCCTTCCCCAAATGATTGTGTACTCACCCTGTGTTACACTGAATTTAGTAGGAAAACTTTTCTCGCATGCCTCCATGGTGAATAAAGAAAAATTGGATTATGCCACAGGCTGCTGATAAATTGAGATAATTTCGCCACTGCCTCGCCCCATCAGGAGACTAGCAGCTGTCCTGTCTCCATTCATTCCGATGGGTGAAGTGAACATGAGTACAGATTAGCCCCATTTCCATCAAACACCTTTGGTATGGTACTTATGGAACCAAAAGTAACCCTTCAGACATGGGTACTACCTAGACCCTAGGTCTGTTTAGCATTTCCACCACGGACAGTACCGACAAATGAAGGCGGGGTTGTTTTCACTCACTGCAAAGAAGGAAGCGTGCATGTACTCATGGATGCGAGGTTCATGTGACAGCATGAGATTTAAACATGGCATCCTCCTTGGCTGAGCTGTATCATTAGCTAGCTCAGTGGTGCCAGGTGAGCCAGTAGTAGATGCACACTTCTTCTGCGGGGTGTTAAGAGTTGGTGGGTGTAGTTCGGTAGAAAGAAAATAGTTCCTACATGAAACTGCTCACAATGAGGCAGTTTTTCAAGTGTATTTCTTTTCGGCGCTTTGAGCACCACAAGCCGAGTGCCATCTTTTTATTGGAGAGAAGACAGACATCTCTACAGCGAATATTTCCAACACTCCGCAACTGACACCAAAACAGCCTAGACTAATAAATAACTCTGCTTGTAAGAGGAAAAATTTGTATTTTTGATTTTGGAGGTGAACTGTCCCTTTAATGTGCTTGAGAGTCTAAAATTTAGACAGTTGTGTGCTTCCAATTTTGTATTTGGTTTCTTCCTGTTTCAACATGACAGCACCCCCCAGTGTACAAAGCCAGTTCCGTAAGAAATTGTCTCACTTTTGTGCTTCAAACTAAACAATAAACCATGTGGCAATTTACTGAGCAAAACTATCAGACATTCACATTCAGACATTCAACCTGCTCTTGTTCGTCTGAATTAACGAGATAATAATCTTGGGTGTTTTTTTTTTATTATTATTTATTTATTTTTGAAACCACCAAGATTATTACCTTGTTAATTAAGGAAAACAAGCAGATTTTTTTCCATTAAGACATCTCTCATCATTCTGAGATTATCTTTTTACCAAAAACAGTATGTACCCAGTTAGTTATGTGTCCCATTTGCTTCTGAAATAGTTACCTGCACCTACAAACTTAAAGATGAAAACACCATGCTGATTACAGTAGAGCTGCATGTGGAGGACAATTACTAAAGTTTTTGTCCCAGCATATAAAGCAGAACCAGGTCATAAAACAATATCTAGATTACATAAGGGTCTCCGAGACTCAAGTGGGGTGAACATGTAATACATAAAAGAACAGTGGGAAAGTGAGGGGAACCTTGAATTATCAAGGGAGGAGTGGAAAAAAACTTAAACAGCACACTATGCAACTCAACCAACTCATTGTCTTGGAGATAATTAGACTGGAAAACCTGCGAGAACCTGAAGACCTGCATGAGGAAGACAGTGCAGTGCAAACGTCACCTGTCCCTCCCGCAGTGTCTCCACTCAGCCAGCAGGTGGTGCTGAACATCCAGTCTTCATCGTGAACACAGAGCTGTGGAGCTGGAGCTGTTTTTCCACAGACAAAGAAGCATACATCTTCAGTGTATCAGTGGCCAGGATCAAAGTGAATCCTTATTATGTCATGCTACACGGCCGAGCCCGACCTACTTTATTGATTGTGTGAATAGCCGCTCTTTTTAACTGAGCTGATTTATCTCAAATAAAAATAGATTCAGTAACATAAGTCGTGTATGGCTTTTAATAGGGAGGACCCTGAATATGACCTGTTTGAGCTCAGGCTTCTGGTTTTACATTTCAGGTTGAAATTCTCTCAGCATTCTGCTGACAAAGGCTTCTGTTTCATTTTACTGTCTGTGTTTGAAGTTGATAGCTAAATGGGGAACAATGAGTCATTTCATTGTGGAGAAATGATGTCATCTTCCCTGTCCAGCCAGGTATTGTGCATGTGCTCCTCCTTGCCCTCGCTGAACTGGTGTAAATGAGGAAGACAGTGTATTGTTGCCAGCTTTGTCCTGTGCTCTTTTGTTCTCAGAAGGACATAAAGTGTTTGGCCCACTGTGGGCTGGTAGGAAATCAAGGGCGATGGTCTGTTTGTGTGTGTTTGACCGAGGAAGGAAGGCTACTATTCATTTGCGGGGGTTTTACTGTGTATGTAAGCTTTTATTTTCACAAGGACGAATAAAACTCCAATGCAATTTTCTAAGACTGCTTAGGATTTGCTTCTTTAAATTCCTTTGTGCAGCGTCGGTCTGGGTAATCCTTTGAATTTTCCCTATACCACTGCCAAACAATAGCCGGGTTTTGTTAAGGAAGTTGTAATGTGTTAAATGTTTTCTAAACACAACAAACCATACAAGAAATTTGTCTAAATAAAACGTGTGCTCGCTGCTCTCACTTTTACTTTCACTTTTAGATTTATAATTTACAATTTTAGATTTCCAGCCTAGAATTGGTAAAATAATCAATTAATTCTGGAACTGTGTGACCAAATGATCCAGGAAAGTAGGGATATTTTGAATTAGGTATAATATTTGAGGTATAATATCATGTTAATGGAGCTCACTCTGCCAAGCAGGGAGTTTTCCAAAATTAAATTTTACCTTTTAATGTATCTACTAGGGAATGGAGGTTGGCCTGCAGAAGAGAGGAGTGGTATCTTGTAATCTGAATCCCAAGATAACTAAATTTTTCTGTCTGCTAAGGTTTTTGGAGAGATAGAATGGACTGGCATCAATATGCTTTTATTCCAATTAATATCCTGAAAATGTAACAAATAGATCAATTATTTCCAAAATTGCTGATATACTAGTTTGTGCTTTCATTATATAAAGAAGAATATCATCTGCATATAATGATATTTTGTATGTCTTTGGTATTGTTGCCATAGATTGGGGGTCTAATTGAATACTCTGGGCAAGTGGCTCTATGGCAAGCACAAATTAGGGATGCACGATATTGGATTTTTTTTTTTTTTTTTTTTTTTTTGCCCATATCAGATATGCCAATAGACAACTTATTTGGCTGATAACTGATACCGATACCAATATATCCACTTTTTTTCCCATCTAATTTTAGTGATCATCAAGTCCCCTCTGTAGTGGAATCAACATCATATTATGCATGGATACTCTTTTCATGATGGCCCACTAGCAGATGGAGACATAAAATAGAATGCTTTTCAGTATATGTAATATTCATTCATTGTGCAAAATAAGAAAAAGCATGTTGGCTGATACTGATTGTTCATTTTAAAGCTGATATCGGCCGATTCTGATGACGTACCGATATTATTAGCATGTTGGCTGATACAGCTGATATGTCGATATTATCATGCATCCCTAGCACAAATATTAACACAGACAGAGGACAGCCTTGTGTTGTTCTGTATGCTTTACTCCCTTCTATAAATCTTTTAATTTGCCTTTGTTCAAGTGCATTAATGAATGCAGGGCTGTAATGTCATCCCCCTTCCCTCTTTGGAAGGGAAAGTTGATGTTGCACTTGAAAAACCTGTGTGTGCTTTAGATTTTATCTATGGCATGGTAGCCATGGAAACTGGGTGACATAAATAGGCTAGCAGTGGCAGAGAGAGATGTTGCAGTTTTTAATAATGGACAAAATTTGGGTCATAATATCTTGCATGTTGGTCTATAAATTGCGTCGTGTGCCAGTTAGGATTCCATTAATCTGCTCGAATCCCTGGTCGGTCTTCAAAGTGGCTGCAGGCGATTATTTAGGAACTCGACGAGGTCTCCTCTGCAGAGTCAAATATGTTGGAGGAGCAGAGAGCCGCACGCTCTAACATCAAATTCTTTGTTTACTCTGCCGCATGCATTATGTAATTACACATTGCATTTTAGCTACAGTAACAGTGTAAGTATGCTAATTGGGATCATGAATTAATTTGTTATTTGGAACAGCACTGAACTCCGTCATTCTCCATTCATAATTTCACCGTGGGTCTATTTAGAGGGACACTAATGAGGGTGAGGGGAGGGAGAGTGTGAGCAGCTGCTCCTTTTCTGATGTAAAATTGGGAGCAAATGCTTCAACAAATGTATTTTTTTTATGATTTTTTTTCCTTTTTCTTTTTCTTTTTTTTTCATTTTTATCGACCTGGCATATCAGTAGTCTGAAGAGAGTCTGAATGAACCCTCCTGTGATTTGGCTGTAGCAGAAAGTGAGAAAGGTCGAAGCTCTCTGTGCAGCCTGCTGGAAGACACCAGGTACGACTCAGAATTGAATTTCCACTCCACAAGCTGTGTGGAGAGTAGAGGGTGACAAGGGGCCACCACCCACTTACCAAGGCTCAGACTCTAAACCTCACAACTTGAAATGGCAAGGGAAAATTCCCTTAGGCCTAAAAACTGATATGGAAATATTTAAAAATGTTCAAGTGTCTGAAAATGTTGGACTTTTTGTACTGATGCACTGAAAATAGTTGAAGTATCAGTTGAACCAGAGGCACTGATATAAATGAATTGGCAGATTTTAAAGCACTAACGGAAGCTGAAGTGACAGTTGAAGCAAAAGTGTTGAAGGCAGCTAAAGAGCCAGATGAAAAACACAACCCTGTCTCCTAGAAATTAGATTTATGTATTATTAAACTGCATTCATAATTACGCTGTGGTGACAGTGTAACCGCTACCTGGATTATGTTCAGAGACAATGTTGCTTTAAGTTAATGAAACATTACATTTATGTACCACAGTGAATTTGCAAGGAGTTGGTTAGAGTGCATGGCAGACATATGAAGTGTGACATTAGAATCTCGGGTTCGTGTCCACAGTCCTGTCTGTGGTTAAGTTTAGGCAACAAAAGCACTTTGGTTAAGGTTAGGAAAAGATTAGATTTCAGTTAAATGTTATTTAAAAAGTAGCAAATTCAAAAACAGTGTAGTCACTAAGAGTGGCTGGTGTATTGCAAGATTGCTATTTGGGTGGAAAACAAATGAAATATGTTGTGTCAGTGAACATTTTGCTGATACTTTCAGTGTCAACCTTTTTGTGACTTGTTAAGTATGTCAATTACATACCATATCACAGGGCTGAAATACAACATTGAAAATGGCTGAGGTGACAGTGCTGAGAGGAGTTGAAGTTAGTCTAAGTAAATGGTAAAATGGTCAATAGACTACACTTCTATAGTGTATTTATAGTCTTCTGACCACTTAAAGTGCTTTCACACTTCATGTCATATTCACACACTCATTCACACACATTGGTGGCCTAGGCTATTGTATATGGCACCACTTGCTACTCAGTAACCATTCACACACTCTTACACACCATAGAACAGCCACTGGGTGCAATTTGGGGCTCAGTATCTTGCCCAAGGATACTTCAACATTCGGATAGAAGGAACTGGGAATCAAACCACTGGTCTTCAGATTAGCTGAGCCACAGCTGCCCAACAGCCACTCCAAGACCAAAACCTGAAAGAAGTGTGAGTGTCAGCTGAAGTGAATGTGCTGAAAGGATATGGAGAGTAAATTGAAGTAAAAGAGCTGAAATGAATTGAAGTTTTGAAAAAAGCTCAAGTGTCAGTTTATTTTTTTGTTTGTATTTGTTCAACCCAGTCTCACTCTGAAGTCATCAAATACCAGTGCTTATGCAGTGAATTCCATGTCAGACACTGACGAAGGAAACTGTCCATTCACATCAGCATGATAAGTGGTCGGGCAGCGTCAGTGTGTTATGGCGCCTGACTGCATTGGGGAAATGTGGCAATGTGGCGCAAATGACCAACATGTGTAAAGTACATTTATCAGACAATGTAGCAAAATTTTTCCTGTCACAGAACTATTTCCTCTCAAAAAAATCATTTAAACAACTGTTTTTATCTGTGCTTACAGCCATATCTACTTCAGTCTTAGACGTAAAGAGAACACTGGAAACTGAAAAACAGCATGGAGGATGGAAAGTAAAACTTTAGGAAAACAGAACTTAAGAAAATTAACACTACCAAAAATGTCCACTAGATGGTAGTGCTGGCAGAGGGCTCAGCACATACAACATATTAAATATAGAAAAACGTATAATTTCAGAGTGTGAAGCCTCATGCAAAGTATGAATGACATTTATTGCTGAAAGTATGCTGAAGTATAGTTCAAGAGTAGAGTAGGTTTGATGCTTGTTGGAACGTTCCGCTCATTTGGTCTCTTTGATGAATACAAGAAATAACTGGGTACTAATAAGAACAAATCGTGGATACGAACAAAAATAAGAGGATATTTGTTCATACACGGCTTCATGCATGAGGCCCATTGACTCCCACTAAACAAACATTAGAGGAAACATATACAATCCTATGAGAGCTGAACTGTTTGAAGTTTCTGATTTGTCTTATAGTATTTGTATTTGTTACCTCAGTGTAACACCTGCCTGTGATGTGTTGCATGTCGAACAGCTGACCTCAGCAGACAGCGTGCTGCTGCCTCATGCTGGAGAGTACCGCATGAGTAAGAGGTGAGACATCTGTGTGTCATGGTAGGATGAACATGTTCCTCCCAGATGCCCTCAGGATTAGGAGAGAATGAGTAGGATGTGATGAGAGCAGCTAATAAAGAAAAGAAATTGCCTATTGTTCACTGCATCAGCAGCTTCCTTACACCTTGTGTAGCCACGTTTTGCTGTCAGACACTTTATATCAGCAATACGTGCATGAGTGTGTGTCAGCTAGACTTTTATTCAGGGTTGGAAAGCCTCTGAAGCTGTACTGATGCTGTGATGTTACTAACATTCTCCACTGAGGCCTTTATTAATGACATTACTGCAGCATCTTCTCAGCAGAAGGTGAAACTGACTGTGGGAGGCATGCTGTGGAGTTCAAACCAACAGCAAGCCAGTTTCTTGCCATGTAAACACAAAGCCTGCATCAACCCGCACAGTTTTCCACAAGCACAGGTCTGGGAAAAGCACAAATAAACAGTCAAATGTCAAGAGGGCTTTATTTAGCTGCTAGTTTGGCTTGAGGTTTGCAGGTCTGGAGGCGTAATATGTGCATTCTGTTTGCATAATAACAGGCCCCCATTCACACTGAGAGCTTTAATGCAGTCATGCTTGTTTCTGATCGACTGCACCGATCAGATGTTTTCAGAGAATTTCATGTTTTTTGTGAGATGACCATTCAACACACCCAGGATGCTAATGCACAGGAATGGAGGTGAATCAGTTCTAAATGCTGATGTCACATTGGAGTGAAGTGAACTATAAGGCTGCACTCCCACATATCACTGTAGGCTGAATCAGATTTAACAGCACATATGCAAGTGGCCCAAATCAGAGCTGAAAATGTCAGTCAATGTGGGTTTTTTTCCGTTTACCCTGCCATTTAATTAAAACAAACAGAGTAACATATGTGGGGCAAAAAAAGGTCATGTGTGGTCAGATTAAGCAGCAATGTAAATGCACCCTACTTTGAGCCTAGCATGTATTATCATTACAACCACGTTTAAGAAAAAACATAAAAGCATTGTTGAGTTTAAATATATAAAAGAAGTGGGGGAGCATTAATGTAGACAAATATAACACCCCATCTGTTACCATCTGGAACTGGGAAAGTCACAACTTGGGAAACAGCTTAAAACTCTGTCTAATTGTGTAGGGGACTGATTTTTTTTGTTGTTGCTCCAGATGGATAGAAGAGTCTGAGGATTTTAGAAATACCTTAAACACCAAAGATCATTTATTTTTCATATAAACCAATGCTTAGCTATGTGACTCAAATGTAATGATAATACATAAGACACACAGAGTGATGGTGTGAATGTATCCAGAGGTTCACACAGTTCAATTCAATCTTAGAAGACTGTTATCTTTACATCTATTCTATATTCTCAAGACTCCAACTCAAGTGTAATGGTAAAGCACCTCTCATACAAACATGTAGCCCAAAGTGCTTCACATAGCAAAATTGAAACAACGTGAAATAAAACATAAAAATAAAAAATACAAAAAATTACAACAAAAAACATTCATTCATTCGTAACTGCTTATCCTGTTGGGGATCACGGGGGGGCTGGAGCCTATCCCAGCTAACACTGGGCGAGAGGCAGGGTACACCCTGGACAGGCAACAGACAGACAACCATTAACACTCACATTCACACCTACTGATAATTTAGAGTCACCAACTAACCTAACCTGCATGTCTTTGGACTGTGGGAGGAAGCCGGAGTACCCAGAGAAGTCCCACGCAGACACAGGGAGAACATGCAACTGTGTCTGTCTGCTGTTTGCTGCTGGGCAGGTAGTGTACAGTGGGTATATCAAAACTTTTACAGTGAGAACAGCTGCCAGCTGCTTGGAACAAGCATGATGAGAGCAGAGTTTGCTAATGGAAACAACAATGATATACAATAAAAATGGGCTGAAAAGCTCAGTTGAGCTGAGAAAACTGCAGAGTTGTTGATAATTCTCTGCAAGTGATACATTTCATATTACACATAATCATGTAATCTTTGTTTATTAAAACAAAGATTATTGCATCTTTAAAGGAGCTATATGAAATTCAGAGCATTAATACAGCAGCAAACTATTTGCTATGCAGAGATATGGTGGATTAACGCATCCTGAGCAGAGAATAAAGTTATGCTCCCCTGTTGTGATCTGATCTTCTCTTTTCTTTGTTCTGGTAGGCGGTCCGGCCACATGTAGCTTATATGATGGTACTTGTGAGTCCCTGTGTGTGTGTATCGCACTGGATAGCTATTACTGATGTTGTGCACTGAGCTCATACGGCAGTTAACGCTGATAACGCTCTCCCAACTCACAGTAGTGGAACAGCGGTGTTGTGGGAGCATAGCGCCCACCCTTCAGCTCTCCCCCATGTAAACACTGCAGCACTGTTGCACTGTTTGTGCTGTTAGCACCATCAGATGCTAGCTGCTGCTTCTGCCGCCTCCATGTTGAGAACTGGTTGAGATTTTGAATATTCAACTGACAGAAATTTTAATCAAAGAAATAATCGATGGTTTTAATTCGATTTTTGGGGGGGGGGGGGGGTTCTATGTTGTCAGTAATGGAAGACAGCCTGACTAAAATATGTTAAATGTAATAAAACCTGATATCACTGTGTGTAGCCCCTGTAATCAGATTCAGTGTGTGTGTGTGTGTGTGTGTGTGTGTGTGTGTGTGTAAGCTGGAGAGTGCTGGTGGGTGAGTCTGGAGTGGGACAGTGCGACAGCCTGTTATTACGGCCCATGTGACTGACAGCGTGTGGGCGAGAAGGTAATTGCTGAAGTATGCCTGTGGTGACGAGGGCCTTCAGGGGAGCGGATGTTCAGCAGACTGAGGCACGCAGAGCGCACAGAGAGGCACAGCGAGCCCAGAACTGATGACTCATCTCTCACACCCAATTCACTCCTGTTTGTTTACTCTGCTCAGCTAACAGTCTGAGCCAGAGTGGTGACAGACAGGGAACTGTCACCCAATGATTGGGCCGTCTTAAAGGATTTCACCTGTTTAGACTTCAGGACAAGCAGATTAGTTAGATCCAGGTCCACTTCCCATGTAAACAGCCTCCTGAGCTGGCAGACTGTAAGCTTCTGTTTACTGGACTGAGTAGGAGAGTCAGTCACAGGTCTAAATTTACTATCTGCACTCCCAATGATAGACAAGCTGCAGTTGTTGGGATTAGACTGCTAGACACTAAACCCTTATTTATTACATTTATGCAGTTTAATGTGTTTCATATAGATTAAAATGTGAGGAAATGTGTATAAATGCAGCCCAGTGGTCAGAATAAAATGTTGGCATAGTACATTTATGCAAATCATGGACATGTTACATCTGTACGTTTTGTACATTTGCATGTATGTATGACATATTTCACATTACATGTATATGAGCTGAGTTTCTCATCAGGACAAGGAGAGGATGGTAGATAGTATAACATGTAGGCAAAATGGCTGCCAAGCAGCAGACCACTGTTGAGACCAACAAAAGTGGGTGTTTCTTACCAATAGTTTGGGATATGTCCAGCTGTGTTTGTAGCAACAAAAACAGGTTTTTTAAACAGTTCATTACATGTCCAGTTGTGGTTGTAGCGACTGATGGGTGTTTCTTAATGAAAGTGCAGAATATCTCCAACCATGTTTGTAGTGACCGACCCGGATGTTTTTAGCAACAGTTCAGGACATGTCCAGCTATGTTTGTAGTGACTAAATTGGGTGTCTGTTAATTACAGTTGGGGACATGTCCTGCCGTGTTTGTAGCAACATTTGTAGCAACCAGGTGTTTCTAAATGAAAGTTTGGGATATCTCCAACCAAGTTTGTAGTGACCAAACCAGGGCGTTTTTTAACAGCAGTTCGGGACATGTTCAGCTGTGTCTGTACAACACATTCTCATCCCTACTCGTCAAATATTGCCACTTTGTCAGTGCCGTTCACATTTACATATTACTTGCTAGGGATCCTCATGTGTTTTGTCAATTTCCGTCTGTTAAATGTATTGTTAAATTGTGTCTTTTTAAAATACACTTCTACTGTCACATGACATGTACAGCTCCTACTTGTTCAATGAATCTCTTTCAAAATAACCTTACCACATTGGTAAAACAAATCAAAGTACATGGTTAGGTTTAGGCAATAAAAGCATGTGGTAACATCATGGTTTAGTTTAAGGTGAAAGTCCAGGGTGTGTGGGACCATTCCACCGCCCATCCCACCCACCCTACAGGAACTTTCCAGCTTCTTATAAAACATTGTTACCAGCAGCCTTTTAAACTAACGCTATCCATCAACATATCATACTACCACGACAGGAGTCGTCCAGCCGCATTTTGAACTGACGCTGCATGTCCATATCTTACTGCTGTGACAGGTGCCGTCCGGCCAACCAGTGGTGTATCATAACACCGAGACAGATTCCGTCTGGCCACGTTACAAACTGACACCACCCAGTGGCATAATTTATACTGTCACGACAAGTGGCTTTGGCGTCGGTGTCTGATGCTGGAAGTACTTACCATCTGCAATATTTGACGTGTTAGGAATGAGAATGGTCTAGTTTGTAGCGATAAATGCAGGTTCAGGGCATGTCCAGTCATGTTGGTAGCAACCAAATTGGGTATTTAAAGCTAACCAAGTAGTGTCTTTGTGCCTAAACCTAACCACGAGTTAACCAAAGTGTTGTCACAACGTAAAACTGAAAACTGAAACTCATTTGATGGGATGGCACAACTGTTAAAAACTTGATATAAACATCATGTAGCTTCAATGAAAAGCTGAAACTTGCTGACAAAATGTAATGCTGTGTGTCATGAACGTTTTAAAGCTTAAAGGGTCACTTCACCCACATTGCAAAAAAATAAATGAATAAAGAACAAAATTCTCATGGGACCAATGCTTTATTTGTAAAGGTTTTGAGCTATCGGTCTCTGAGATTTCTGCCTTCAATATAATGAAGGTAAATACATTTTAGTTGTGATGCTCACTGCTCACAACACTGAAAAATAATGTGTCAAAAAATATCAACAGCAACATGTCCATCAAGAGACAGTCTCCATTTGTGAGGATAATCCACAGAGATCACTCTAGAACATAATCCCAGTGAAAACTTAAAGAGATGGAGGTCAATGGAGTTTCTTTCCTGAACAAAGAAAATTTAAGCTACTTGTATGACTAGTTTGTTGCTGTTTTTGCACTGTCATCTTTTGTTGTTTGTGATACAAAATTTTGTGGTATTAGCAGGATGTGCACGAGCCAGGTTTCACAGGCATGGTGAGAACATACTGACGCTGGCTGCGGACAGTTTAACAGTCTGAAAAACATCAGATCGGTATCTGAAACTCTTGTAGCTTGAATGTCATGACATTTTCTCCACCTTTAGATTATATATTTGTTTGTTTAGATGAACTCAGATTCCCTCCCGAGGTTTAATCTGCGAGCTCAGATTCTCAGTGCGTAAACAACACCCTCCTCACTGGACAGTTGTACTTCTGGTTTGTAAGCCAAAACTATGATGGTCATGTTTATGCACCAAGAAACTGGCTTTCCACCCATGCAACTCTCCAGCTCACCGCCCACGTACATGCCTGCCACGCACACTCGTACACACATGACAAACACACAATGACAACCTGTCATCTGTGGAGGTTCAGGCTTTTACCTTTTAATCTCTAAGGTATGGAGAGAGCTGCAAACCAGCTCAGTCTGTCAGATAGATCCTGTGGTAAGCCGGAGGCAGGGATTGACCCTACAGTGCCTTCCACTCAGCCAGCCAAACAGTAGTTCCTCGGAGAACACACACTGGGAGGTGGGTTCCTGCAGCTGGGTTCTTCTGCAGCATTCCACTATTTTCTGTCTGTTAACCTCACTGACCCTGTCATACCCAGCAGTGGGTTCATTACTGCAAACATACAGTGTGCTGTGCACTCAAGCACTGTTCAGAACTTTTGTACAGAAATGTACTCAAGTTTGCAAAGTTTCCAAAGATACCAAATGTCTACAATGATGCATAAAACATATCCAATAATTCCACTTGAGTGGCTGATGCAGCCGCAAACACTCAACATTCAAAGCTTTATTGTCATATACACAGAAAACAAGCTGCAGTGCATAATGAAATCCTTTGTTTGCTGTCCTCTCTCATTGCCACACAAAGAAAGAATACCGGAAAGGGTTAAACTCTTTAGCCTCAGTGACCCACAGATGAGTCAGTCTTTACAAAGTCAGGTTGTCAAACTTTGTTCAAACCACAGAACTTGATTTTTAATTCTTGTGGAGTACTGAAAGTTTCCAAAGATACCAAATGAATTCTGGGGAAATGTCCATTTGATGGAACAATGCAGCCAAGGGACACATATGGTTTGGGGGTCCTCTGCCAGAAAACAGTTAATGTCTTGCATTCTGGTGAATTTTTATGCACCAAATTTTGCCCATTTTTCCCCTGATAAATATTAACAAACTAAGCATTGCCTTGTGTCTTGGTGTTTTTTTTAATGATGTCTTCATGTGGGGACATTGGGTTTATCTTTAATAGTCACAAATGTGTAATAAAGTATAAAACTGGTTATTTCAGTGCCAGAACACTGTTATGCAGAAACAAAATTACAAACAATGCAACATTTGTTCAGTGTTCTGTAACGCCAGGGGTTAGGGGTCACTGTTCAAGTCTGAAACGGTTAAAAACTGCCTGAACATTGCTATACAAGACAAAATTGCAAATAGTGCAAGATTTCTAAAAAAGCTTGTGATTTGTTTGTATGCTTCATGTTGCTATAAACCAGTAATTAAGTCTCAATGTCCTAAAATGAGCCCTTCCTAATTAACAGTGTCTTTGCTTTATTATTGCTAAAATTGGTCAAATATTTCCGCAACATCAAATTGCAGATGTTATTGATCGCAAATAAACAAGTTTCAACCATAAAATGAAATCAGGTTTTGTATTTCATCCATTTTTGTGTTGGGATCGTCTCTACACTGACTTTGCAGAGATGGCTGCCATCTTGTTTTTACATGGATTTGTGTATTGTGATCTTGCTACTACTAGATGGCACATAAAAGTGTCCACTAATGAGGACAACATGTCTAAGTTAAGCAAAATTAAGTATAAAATGCAGGGAACCCAAAATCTAATTTCCCTATGTATCCTCTGAGAACAGTTCCCATGATATACTGCGAAAATGTTCACATGACCTATCCTACGAATTAGTGCCCCATGAATGATGTTACATCCTTAATGTAAAGTTATGGAGACAGTCCTGGGGGAGAGTCCGCATTTTTGTGACCCATCAATACAGTCCCACTCCGACCTCGTCACATAGATGTTTGGTCATGGACTTTCCACCCCTTGATACAATGTGCAAGGTACCCTGGGTGCATTGTTGACATTTGTGGGATGCCGTGTCAACTTCCACCTGTTACATGCATTGTCTGTTTTAAGAATACACTTATGCTGTTGGTGGTTGTTGGACCCATCCACCACCCCTCCCACCTGCCCTAGTCAGACTTTCGCCGCCTCACTTTTGGTTCTTGTCACGCCGTGTTTCCCTCTGATGCTGCCAGGCGCCGTTAAGCAATAACAACGACCCCTTACAAGACCACTCAGGACTTCTTCCTTGTTTACTCCGATCAGCGGATTGGTCACATGATTGCAGCTTTTCATTCAGGGTGTTTAGAGAATTATGAATTACTTTTCATAGGGAAATGTATGAGCAGTTTATTAGAATGCCCTGAACATCTGCATACAGGGACGTAGAGTCACAAGAGTCCATTTTGACAAAGTAAAAGTCCTCCGCTACTTTCATATTTTCATGAGGGCGCAGAGGGGCCAAAGTACATGTTCTAAATATTGAGGGGGACCTGTCCCTTGCTTCCTACGCCCTGCACCTATTGATGCAGCCGCAAAAACACAGATGCCTGCATCATATAAAGTTCGAACAAGTGTGTGGAAGATGAGAAATGCCTAAATAAAAACAACTCAAACACACAAATGAAGTTAAATAAAATACACATTTTTCCTTTAATGTATTCCTCTAACTTTTCCTTAACAATGAATGCTGGAGCAGGAGAAGACAGACAGAAGACAGGAGTAAACTAAACAAGTGTAAAAAGCACGTAAGTATGGAAACGACCAACCTGTACGATGTGCATTTCTGTTTGCATCTTGCATTTGCAGTTGCATCATGCGTTTGAATAAGCATCAGCATATAAGCATCACATACTGTAATTCCAGTGACATGTTAGAACAAGATTCAGAAATGTATTAAACACTATAGGAAACAGGTTCATCAGAGTTGAGCGTTGAGAGAGAGTCACATGTAGTCCTGACTGTCTGTTGTGGGTTTACATTGCTTGTGTGTTGTCTTTCATACATGACATTGTGTGTGTTTGTATGTTTTTTTTTTTTTCGAGGAATGAGGAGCTGTCCTGAAGGTAACCTGAGCCTGATATGTCGGTCTGTGGCAGCCGCTGTTATGAATGGCGGTTAGAACGTTCCCTGAGGCACCGTCAGACTCACAGTAATTGATGTAATCAAAGGCATTTGGCTTTGAGTCACATGTCGGCTTGCTGGCTGACAACAGCACTGCATTTACGTCTTTGTGCCTCTGCCTGGACTTGCCGCTCTCCTTAGCCAGCGAATTCATGGAAGTTCTTCTTGGCTGGCGGGTCTATCTGCAGGACCGCAAACCCTGATGAATCACTTGGAAATGAGTCATCCTCGCTCTCAAAGTGATGACTCTTTGACCGACGTGTCTCTCGTTCTGAGGAGGGCTTTTTTTTTTTTCATGGTTTTGGATTTGCCTTTGAACACTTTTCCTATGAGTCACAGCTTTGAGAAGATGCAGGATTATACATGTGCCTGTTTTGCTCACAGTGCAAATTTACTGATCTGCTCTGGATATAAACTGTGCTGCTGTTATTGAATGAAAAGCTGAGTGAAATCCCAAAATGGCTGGATAAAGAAAAGGAATTATTTAAACCTGTCATACATTGTAGTTTCACAACATGTTGCAAATGGCTCTCATGGGCGCTTTAATAATGAGCCTTCTCTGTGCAGAAGGGAAGCTAAATACAGCCACAGTTTATGTGTGTGTTGCAGTGGTGCCCTCAGAGATTTTTCATTGGGATGGACAGATGGGACCGCTGAAAATCTCTGGGTGGCACACCAAAACCAAAAGCCATAACTAAATTTCAGGAATTCCATTAAACTGCTGTATACAGGCTAATTAAAAACTGTCAACTGTAATTGTGTCGCTACTAGTGTGTTTGTGTTAACATGAGTACAAAAACTAGTGTTATAGAGACTGCGTTTCATCTAATCTCTCCTAAATAGCGGTTGTGATTAACCTGACTTTGTGACTCAACTGTGTTCCAGTGGTGCAGCATCAAAGAGTTATATCTCTGCATGAGAGGAAACAAATCTCCTCTACTACTGAATCCTAACTGAAGCACAAAGTATACTGTATCAGTCCATTCTAGGAATTTGTATAAGTCCATATTAAAAAATTACACATCTCAAAATTTACATCCAAGGCCAACATTTAGTGCTAGTACAGGACATAATGTGCCCGTCATGTAGCATATCTGACTTTCATACAATAAATCAGAGGTTGCAATTTTCTTCATGTGTAACCAGGTTAAAATCCTTCACCTTGTCAAAGTGTTTAAGCTGTCTCACTTTAACCATCATTTATTCACACAGTTGTAAAAAAATGTTGCTATTTGACATAAAAAGAAACATTCTCATTGAGGGTAATGCAGGGTTCCTCAAGTCAGATTTCTTTTCACATTGCAAATTTGCTTTTGGCAGCATACAACACCTCTTAGACCCTTGCTTTTGATAAGCAAACATTCCACAGACATAGGCACATCAGGAAGAGCAAGCAATACTTGAAAGCTATGCCTAACTATACTCTTTGATAGAAGTTCAAGTCGCCTATTAGAATATTTAGGGATGCACTATATTGGATATTTTGCCGATATATAACAATTATTTGGCCGATAAGCCATAAACGATACCGATAACGGTACCAACAACAATATATCCATGAATGCTGTACAATGTATGTATATTCATTCATTGTGCAAAATAAGAAAAAGCATGTTGGCCGATTCTGATTCCGATTCAGTTCATTCTAAAGCCAGTATCGACTGATACTGATGACATGCCATTTAATATTGTGCATCCCTAAGAATATTACTTCAGTAATTGTCTTGAAGTATCTGATATTCACTTTACTTACAGGTAAGTATCAAAAGTAATTTTAGAATATTAAAGCAATACAATGGAGGATTGCGCTTTTTACCTTACACGGTCCGACACACACACACACACACACACACACACGCACACGCACACGCAAACTCAACAGAGTGAAGTCAGACAACAGCAGAGAGGCCGCGGTGCAGATGAAGGGAATATAACTTCAAGATTACTCTAGTTGACGACAACTACGCTTGTTACTGTAAGTAAGTATGATAAAACCTCTGCCAGCCAAGCCAATACTTTATCAATACATGTGATCAGCATGTAGAAAGCCATATTTCAATCTGCTCTGTCTGCAGTCTCTCATTCATCACTATTATGTTTGCTGTTAGTGGTGCTAACAGCAAAGTGTTAAAGACAAACTAAAATGAAAGCTGTCTGTACGTAGGCTAACACTTTATCTGAAGATGTACCTGAGGCAGCCGACCTGCAGACAGTGAGTCTCCTCAGTAGAGGGTAACAGCAGTAACAGCGCCAGGTCACCATCAGTCAGGCATCCCTCCTCCTCTTTCAGCTCTCGCCAGCATGTGAAAGCCAGGCCAATATTAATCCTTGTTCGAGCTCTTGTTTTATTGCTCTCCTGTTTTCTTTTCTTTGTCTCCTCGGACAACACCTTCACCTTCTTCCTTTTCTTTGTCACTTCAGCCATGACAACCATGTCTAACTTCATTCACCTTGGTTCGGCTACTCTATTCTAAAGAGAGGAAGTAGATATGACGTATGCCGTAAAGCAGCCAAATTTTGTAGTCCTGTTTTGTGTCCGGGTTCCTACCCGAACCCTGAAACTGCATAGTGCCAGTGCAAGCGAAACAGTCGCTCTCAAGCAATGTCAACCAACCTATTGTGAGTTGATGGGGTCCATGTCATTGGTTCGACAGCCCATTGGTTCGACATCCCATTAGTCCAACTGTCCGCGGTGCTGAACGGCTCGCGGCGGGCGTATGGTACGCCACGATCGGCTTGAGGCGGAGCAGGCTCACAGCTTATGTGTTTGTCACTTTCTTTTTCATTTTAACCCACACCATGATCTTTTCCTGACCCTAACCAAGTGGTTTTTGTGCCTAAACCTAACCAGACCTTAACCACAGGGCATCATGATGATTTCGGAACGGACTTCAGAACAATGAGTTTAATATGGTCGGAACAATGGGATGTCGAACCAATGGGCAGTTCCCAGTTGATGTACCGTCACAAGGATCTTGGATATATATTTTGAGGGCTCAAAACTCCATTGTGTTGCTTTAAATATTTTGAGAATTATATTATTATTTTATTGTACGATGTATATCACCCATAAAAACTGAGACCACTTTAAACTTATCTTACACATATTTTTTTCACAACTTAAATTATTTAAAGAACAAAATCCAGTTTTTCCTTCCCTGCCACTTCATCCTTCTATCTCTTCCTCCCTCCTTCCTTACTTATTTTGTAGTAAGTAACTGTAAGTAAAGACGCTTGGGAAAAATGTATTAGAGTAAGGGTATATGTTTCATTTAGTAAGTGTAGTGTAGTGGAGTAACTACCAGAGTGAATGTCGGCATTGTACGTTTCTGCAAACAACAAGTACATTACATGTTATAATGAAGCTGATACTTTGAATCTCTTGGTGATGGTTAGGAAAAGATGTCTTTGTAAAAAGGTATTGCTTTTCCTACCACCATACCTGCTCGAAACACAGTGACAGGTGACTAATAACCAACATCTTTTTGCTCTCAAACAGTGGTGTGCAGTGGTCTGTAGCTTAGCAGGCAAATCACCTAGGTTACATGCCACCATCCCCTGACAAAATCAGCTCATATACTGCGTCACTTTAGAAACATTGATATGATACGTATGAAACACATGAACTTAACGGATCTTTGGTTTGCAGAAACATACAATGCCAACATTTTCTTCAGGCATCAGGGCTGACACATGATGTTTTCCTAACCATTACCAGGTGGATTTTGTGCATCACTACATGTTAATCACAGCCAGTGGTGTAAGGTAGTTATGACAGGCCCCAGTGCACGCTATTGTGACAGGCCCAATAGTGTGCACTATTGTGCGTATATTGTCTCGTCACATGATCAGAGACTTGACATTGGATAACATTAACATACATGTTACCCAGCAATCATCATTGCATATCTGTATATCACAAAAAATACCAAAGGAAATTAAAAATAACTAAATTTAAAAATTTGTTTATTTGGAATAAGAATTTCATTTTGTTACAGATGCTATTAAATATTTTAGACAAAAAGAAAAAAATACATGACAGGGATGGGTTTGCCTTTTTCAGTTTCATATATAGCAAATGGTACTGTTTCTAATTTAATGGGAGTTCTTCCTTGAACACAGGCATATTTTCAAGGTGGCAATCACTCAGAAGGGCCCATTTTCCACCCAACACATTGTTGGAGCCCCCCCACCTCACAAGCCCCAGTGCAACCGCACTGCCTGCACTGTCTATACTTACACCCCTGACCACAGCGTTGCTGAAATGTAAAAGTACGTACTGTAAAGTTTCAACATATCCACTACAGGTGTAACATATCCATGGTTTACATAAATGTACAATGCCAACTTTTATTCTGGCGACTGGGTTGGCATTTACCTCACAATATAATCATGTTTCATAGAGAAATATAGACTGTACATAGAAAAAACTTGTATATGGTGGTTCATCACACAGTAGGAGATGTGATACAAAAAGAACTGGATTGTTTTGTAACTAACAGTGTCATTAAAAACTGCCTCACTCTGTCTCCTATCCCGCTGTGAACCATGTTGATCATATTGTGTCTGAGCGCAGGACTAGGACAGCGTGCCTGCATGGTTAAAGAGTAACACCTATTGACATGGACATGCTATGTCTACCATCGGTTGCTTCTCAGTAACACGTGCATGACAGGACGCATTTTCTTCTGACAACTATCAACCAAACAAAAACATTCCACTCATGTTGCACAATCACCAGCACTGCCTTGTCCTTAAGCTGAGGGTTTCAGAGTTTCCACACAGACTGGGCCCCCTCTACGTGGAGCTTCCTCTTTCTGTCATGGAGGAATGGCAGACGTTTCACATGCTGCTTTTATTAAGTCTAATTAGACTTCCTGACATAAGAACACAGTGTTTGTCCACAGTATGGGTGCTGGGCGGGAAGCCTAGGCCAATACCATCGCTCTGTAGACTCTTTCAGCACCCCTCCACCTCCACCAACACCCCATTCATACTCCATGCCTTCCCCCCTTTTCCGCCACCCAACTTCAGTCAGCCGTCTTTCTTGAAAAGGCCTCGAGGAAAGGTCATCGAGTGCAGGAATGTCATTGCTTACCGAGTGTCTATGCATGTGTGTGTGTTCAGGGAGTCTATACTCTGTAATTAAATTCTCCTCATGCATTTAGTGCATTGGGAGCATGAGCAAAATGTTGACTGTGAATGCACTGCGCTGAGACAAAGGAGTCGAGGCTCGTCTCCCAGCCGCTTTAGACACGGGGCCGCTCCTGCCTGCTGAAGGCCCCCGGCCCAGCTTTGCAGCTCCACTTCAGGCTTCAGAATTAAAAAACCCCCAGATGTCTCAGAGGTTTCTGCGTGGATGAATATGAATATGAATACCTTCACTAATCTAGGGGATTAGCTGCTGGATTGTCAAAGTGTTTCTCTGGACCCCAAAAATCAGCCCATGACAGATTGCAATTCTCCCTCAGTGCTGTACTTTTTTATTTAGCTTCTTATTTCAGGGAACCTCTGATTTTCTTCTCCCACATTTAACTTTCAAATTGTAAGTAATGCATAATGATTTCAAATGGCAGCATGTGTAGGCTGCAATGAAATCTGTGCCTATCATCTGAGTTCTTAGAGGTAAGCTGACTTTGCACATAAAAAAGTATTATTTGGATTAAGCAAATGGCTCTTCTGCCTGTTATGTTTACAGGGCCTGTCGAGAAGTGACATGTTTAAAGTCCAACTGAAATGTGAATTCTCCTCACTGAACCTAAGTTTTCAGGAAAAGCGTAAAAATATTTCTGGACATATTTGTGGAAACCAGCTGTGAGTGATAAAAGACTGATGTTTCACTTCTGAACAGAAGGATCATGCTGTATAGCCTATACTGAGCAAAAAGCATCCCCCCCCCCCCCCTTATTTTGTGTTCCACTGTTAGGCTACACTGGTGATGAAAGCTGTGTGTGTCTTAAAAACTGTGCCGTGGTGACAAGAGAATGGGCATTGTGCAGAATTGCTATTGTCTTGCATAAAGTGGTGCAGGAATGAGTCCTAAAACCTGGAAATGTGTAAGCATATTAGCACTTCCGCTTCCCTTGTCTTTAAGTCCGTAGGTTTTTTGAATGCGATTTTAGTTACATGCCTGAATTAAGGTTAAGAGAATTTCATGTTTTGTTCTATGACATAAAATATGTTGGTAAATACCCCACTTGTGAATTTTAAAGCCTTTATGTGTCTTTAAAAAGACAGCTGCAAACAGGTGGATAAAATTGTGATAGTGTCGTTAAGTCAACCACAGCATGGTGTTGTTCGTTTATAGCAGTGATACTCAATATTTGGGAAAACCCTGACAGCTGAAACAGCTGATGAGTAATGTAAGTTGAATGTTCGGAATGTCAGAAATCATTTGGCAAAGGTGTTTCCATATCCCATTTAGCACAGCAAATCTTTTCTGACAAAGTAAAAACCAGCTCAAGTGAGCATAAAAGCTTTGTTACCCAATTAAGGAAGTTGTACTTTATCAAACTTGCCCATTTTCATACTGCATTTCTAATGCAACACTTTCAAGTGCACGTGAAAATACATTTATGGGAACACGGCTAGTAATGTCAATAATTTGAATCACAGAGTAACGCATGGAGTTACGCACAGAGTAATGCACGGTGCATTGTAGCGTAGATTTGGGAGGAGAACAGGCAGTAGCAAGAGTATGAAGGAGTATGGAGTAGTGTATGGTGCACTGTATCAAGACTATATAGCAGTGGTGAGTACCAAGTTGTAGTAGAAAGTATAGCGTACCAAGAGGTGTAGGGTATGGAGTACAAAGAGTGCGGAGTAGTGTTGAGTACAGAGGACTGTAGGGTATAGAGTACCCAGAAGTGTAAAGTATGGAGTACCAAGAGTATATAGTAGAGCTTGGTGTAACAAGATGATGAAGAACTGTTGAGTACAGAGTAGTGCAGAGTATGGAGTACCAAAAGTATGGCATAGTGCTGACTACAGAGTAGTGTAGAGCATCAAGTGTGTGGAGTATCAAAAGTATGTAATAGCACTTAGTCGTGTAGGTCAGTTATTCCCAACTGGTCCAGCCACGGGGTCCAGATCTCTCCATAGTCATTAGTTCAAGGTCCACACAGTTTAACATATTCAGCATCATGCTTGCGTTTGGCCATGCCGTCAACTAGTTTGCTGTCTCTGTTAAGAAGCTGTCTGTTATTCAGTCACTCTACAGCAGAAAATTAGCCTGGAAATCCAGACCCAAATCTAGAAAGATTTAGGGTCTGGCTATGATTAATGCAAATGGCCCAACTCGAGGGGCGGCACCAAGCATGCATTTGAAAATATCACTGCACGCAATTGGATAACACTATGACCAATCAGAACAATACACGGGGTGATGTATCCAGAGCGCTACCAGCGGAGCTAACTGGTAGATTAGACGCTTGCCGTATCCGGTCGGCAAAACAGCAAAAATGTCCTTCTTGTAAAGAAAAGACTCAAGCGCCGTCTCCTGTTCCTCTTTTAGAGAAAAAGCCAAGTCTAACTCGTTCATTGTAGCAGCCAAAGCCGTTTCAAACAACTGGTGTTCATCCGTAGCCATCTTGCAATGTTTACTGACTGATTCCGGACTTTGTCGTTACAGCGCTGTCGTCATCTGTTTAGCTCGCCTCTGGCCTATATCAGATACACCGATGTGACTGGTGCAGCTTGGCTCCAATGGCATGGGTAATGAGCATCATTACTGATTGCCAGATTGAAGGCCAAAACACACCGGCGGCGTCATATGACGGCGGCATCATTGATGTGAGTCAAGTGCCGCCCCCAACACACACAAAAAGCGTTGCACTGCGGGGCGTCAAGCAGATTTGTATTGCACACTCCAGTCCACTAGGTGGCGGTACTGGTTGCCAACCGCCAATTAGAACAAAAGACGAGGAAGAAGATGGGGCGCAAGAAGAAAACACACAACGCAGGACGACCACGACAACTAGACAACGACGTTACGTTGCTTATTATAGTTGTCTTTATGTTATTAATAACTTGAAAAACTAAATTACGGGAGCTGGGAAGTACAAAATAGCACTTTTTCAAGGGCGGCGACGCTGGAAAAATAGGACAACGTCGACGCGCGTCGAGCCGCCGCCAGTGTGGGTTTGTAAATAGAAAATAATGGGGGCAGCTGTTTTGACGCGCTCGTACAGCACCAGTGTGTTTTGGCCTTGACTCGCTGAGCAAATTCAAATTGTACTCTCGCGAGACCTCTGGATTTCCAGGGTAGCAGAAAATGGCACCTCAAAATAAAAGCTGTGTGTCGGAAAGTCACTGTGCTTTAAAATAAAGTGTGTTTTTTACAAACTCGACACATTTGCGAGTCACTTGCAGGCCTTTGAGAATGGACCTACAACCCACTTTTGGACCACAACTCATCAGTCAGGAGCCACTGGTGTAGAGTATGGAGTTTAAGGTTCATCGTCACTGGTGTTTATTTAATAAAGAATTCCTGTGCATTAAAGATAGCAATTAAATTACAATGACATTTTCAGACTCATTTTTGATATTGTACTTTATTCTGAAGTTTGCTCATCATCATAAAATGGCACCATCATCTCCCTTTGCACACAGCATGCACACTTCTCTGTCCTTTTTCTGAATGTCTCTCACTTTGATGCCTTCTCCATGCCAATAACAAACGCCTGTTGGTGGTGTTGTTTTTGATGTCAGCAGCAGCACCATCTCAAATCGCCAGTTTAATGCATGCAGCAGCACAGGGAGCTACTCTTTGAATGCCACTCATGAAATATCCGGTGAAAAGTGACGGCTGCTATGAAGAAGGGGCTGTCTGCTGTACTGTGATAATTCATAATTACATGCAAACTCCCCAGGGGTAGTTTTTACATTAGAAATTAAAACATCTCCAGTGAGTGTTTGCTTGTCCAAATAGGATGTGAGCTCCTTCCAGAACAAAAACCCTGCCTCCCTCACATGGCTGATGTTTAAGCCGAACAGCGCTCTCCAGCTTACCTTCCTCCCACCGCCTTGCTCCGCTTATTTAGCATCATGCATTTGCATTTCTGTTTGTTTGTCCTGGTCTGTTTTCACTTTTGAAAACTTAGAATAAGCTCCTATGTAACTGGTTTTCTCACCAAATACAATCACTTAGTTTGACCCTCCATCTTAGAATATTATAACATTAAAACATTCCTATAGAACCTTGTAATGTAACTGGGGAACTCACCACTCATAGTTTATAGTAACCTTTGCATTCATATCACCATAAGTACCCCAGAACATAGGGAAATGGACTTATTGTGCATGATGTCCTTTTGAAATGTATTATGCTTTACAATGCTGGGATGCTCCTCGCTTTCGAACACGTCGCTATGGACATGTACCATAACCCTTTAAAGGCAAACAATACGTGACTGCTTATCGCATCATGGCTGAATTACCATCTGTACAAAGCAGGTAAATGTCCTACAGCCTCCAACCAATTCACCAGAAAAAATGTTGGTACTATACGGTGCTGCAAACCACAGAAAAAATTACATTTGTACATTATTACATAGAGGATATGTTGAAAGTTTACATTTCAACAACGCTGAGGTTAATGTGTGGTTTGGTTTATGCACAGTCACCACTTGGTTATAGTTTCGTAAAGTTTGTGTTTTGTCTTGAAATACCCGGTTTGTGGGGCACAATCTCCATGGGAAAAGCAGCAATGTCTTGGTAAAACACACAACCGCTTTTTGTGACTCAAAAACAGCGACGGGTCACTAGAAAACACCCACATTTGGTGGCTATAAAGTCTCTGGAAGCACCAAATGTCCAAGATGTACTGTATGTCTGTTAGGTTCGGTAAATTCAATAATTGCAAATTTGTACCACTTAAGTATAACATCAGCTGAGAAGATCAAGAATCCCTGTGTCAAATCTTTATTTTAAGACCTGTATTATTTTTGGTGTAATTGTACTCACATGGTGTATATTCCTGAACAAAATTTGATTTAATCAAATTAGCACAAGCTAATGACTTCATCAGACCAATCTGCATCGTCAGTGAATCATCTGTTCAATCTTAGGTCCTGTCTTTTTAACAATTTAAACTGACAATATTACATCCTGCAGCACAGTGGTGTGGTGGTTAGCACTGTCGCCTCACAGCAAGAGGGTTCCCGGTTCAGTCCCGGGTGTGGGAGCCCTTCTGTGCGGAGTTTGCATGTTCTCCCCGTATCAGCGTGGGTTCTCTACCGGTACTCCAGCTTCCTCCCACAGTCCAAAGACATGCAGATTGGGGATAGGTTAACTTGTGACTCTAAATTGTCCATAGGTGTGAATGTGAGTGTGAATGGTTGTTTGTCTCTATGTCAGCCCTGTGATAGTCTGGCGACCTGTCCAGGGTGTACCCTGCCTCTCGCCCGATGTTAGCTGGGATAGGCTCCAGCCCCCCCGCGACCCTCAAGAGGATAAGCGGTTAGAAAATGGATGGATGGATGGATGGATGGATATTACATCCTCTATAACAAATTCTTATGCCCATCTTTATGTGGATGATACAGTTCTGTATTGCTTTGCTAGTACTGCACACTCGGTCATTGACATCCTACAACAAGCCTTTGATAAATTTCAAGATGCACTTTTTAATTTGAAATAAGTTCTGAATGCAGACACACTTGTCAACAAGCTATAACAAAAACATTGGATATATGTACACACACAGAGCTTTTTCCGATGCTCTGTAGAAAGCAGAGAACTGAATCCATCATCTTGTCTGTCTTGGATTGCAGTGATGTCATCTACAGACATTCCTCTGCCGTCACTCTTAAACCCGAGATTCAGTATATCACTCCGCCCTAAGATTTATTACCTCTAACCATTACTCTACTTATCATCACATCTTGTATGAAAAGGTTCGGTGGCCATCTCTTACAGTAAGGCGTATTATAGACATTGGTTTCTATTGGTTTATATAAAGCCCTAAATGGAAATATGCCTTCATATAGCCTATCACTTCTTTAATGTGCTGTTCCCATAGTTTAGTTTAGTTTAGCTATTTGCATGTACATGTGTTGAAAACAATGGGAAAAAATAAATTAAAAGTTAAAACATTGTGCAGGAGAGGTTAGAAGCAGAAAATGAGTTATGAAGACACCTCCCCTATTAAATAACAACAACCATACATAAAAAGAAAAAGATAAAAGCAAAGATTGTATAATTGAACAAGAGATCCAGACTAAGCAGTAATACAACATTGTCAGATATGTACAATTTACAAAAAAAATGTTTACAAGCTGAAAGGCATTACAGATGAATCAGTGAAGTTTGAAGAGTCTTTCTTTTAAGATGTTTTTTGAATAACGATAATGATAGATGATGATTATAGAGATGGAAGCAGGTTGTTCCAAAGAGATGGTTCTCTGTATTTCAATGAATATTAATTATGGGAAGTTGATTAAGGAGAAGTCCAAAACTGCTTGTGGTTGTTGTGCTGTATGCAAGTACTACATTTTTGAATGTAACTGCTTTAAACTTGTTGTTGTTTGTATGTTTCTCATGAATCAGTTTCTGTTTTATTTAGTCTAAATTGTATTCTCAACATCATTGGAAATGAGAGCATGCCCTCAATGGCATTTTTGAATGATGTGTCAATGAGTTATAAAGCATATTTTGTCTGACTCATGCCTTCAGTTTGAGTTTTTTGATTCAGCACCTGAAAACAAATGTGAGAGCAGTTGGGTTCGAAGTGATTGTGTTTGAAAGGTTTGTTTTTGAGTTTAGTCAAATCATCCTGCACAAAACTATGCATTTAAAACATTCATAGAAAACAAACATGATGTCCCAATTCAATTCAGCGTGTTTCAAGCATTTTCCTTTTGAACTGGGACAGTTTCTTTCTTCAATAAAAATGTTGTTTTGTTCACTGACTGAGCCCCCTACAATCTGATTTAAACAACAATATATATATTTTATGTGACTTGCCACATACAGCAAGTTTTTGATTTATGAGTACCTTTAAATGCAAATATAGTGTAAGCACTGAAGGGTTGAAAATAGTGTGAGAAGAGGACTTGGGGGTTACATTTGAGGACAATGTCTGGAGTACATTTGTAAGAGAGATGCCAGATCAAAGCTGATTCAATATACAATTTCCAAGAGAATATATATACAGTACAGGCCAAAAGTTTGGACACACCTTCTCATTCAATGCGTTTTCTTTATTTTCATGACTATTTACATTGTAGTTTCTCACTGAAGGCATCAAAACTATGAATGAACACATGTGGAGTTATGTACTTAACAAAAAAAGGTGAAATAACTGAAAACATGTTTTATATTCTAGTTTCTTCAAAATAGCCACCCTTTGCTCTGATTACTGCTTTGCACACTCTTGGCATTCTCTCCATGAGCTTCAAGAGGTAGTCACCTAAAATGGTTTCCACTTCACAGGTGTGCCTTATCAGGGTTAATTAGTGGAATTTCTTGCTTTATCAATGGGGTTGGGACCATCAGTTGTGTTGTGCAGAAGTCAGGTTAATACACAGCCGACAGCCCTATTGGACAACTGTTAAAATTCATATTATGGCAAGAACCAATCAGCTAACTAAAGAAAAATGAGTGGCCATCATTACTTTAAGAAATGAAGGTCAGTCAGTCCGGAAAATTGCAAAAACTTTAAATGTGTCCCCAAGTGGAGTCGCAAAAACCATCAAGCGCTACAACGAAACTGGCACACATGAGGACCGACCCAGGAAAGGAAGACCAAGAGTCACCTCTGCTTCTGAGGATAAGTTCATCCGAGTCACCAGCCTCAGAAATGGCAAGTTAACAGCAGCTCAGATCAGAGACCAGATGAATGCCACACAGAGTTCTAGCAGCAGACCCATCTCTAGAACAACTGTTAAGAGGAGACTGAGCCAATCAGGCCTTCATGGTCAAATAGCTGCTAGGAAACCACTGCTAAGGAGAGGCAACAAGCAGAAGAGATTTGTTTGGGCCAAGAAACACAAGGAATGGACATTAGACCAGTGGAAATCTGTGCTTTGGTCTGATGAGTCCAAATTTGAGATCTTTGGTTCCAACCGCCGTGTCTTTGTGAGACGCAGAAAAGGTGAACGGATGGATTCCACATGCCTGGTTCCCACTGTGAAGCATGGAGGAGGAGGTGTGATGGTGTGGGGGTGTTTTGCTGGTGACACTGTTGGGGATTTATTCAAAATTGAAGGCACACTGAACCAGCATGGCTACCACAGCATCCTGCAGCGACATGCCATCCCATCCGGTTTGCGTTTAGTTGGACGATCATTTATTTTTCAACAGGACAATGACCCCAAACACACCTCCAGGCTGTGTAAGGGCTATTTGACCAAGAAGGAGAGTGATGGAGTGCTGCGGCAGATGACTTGGCCTCCACAGTCACCGGACCTGAACCCAATCGAGATGGTTTGGGGTGAGCTGGACCGCAGAGTGAAGGCAAAGGGGCCAACAAGTGCTAAACACCTCTGGGAACTCCTTCAAGACTGTTGGAAAACCATTTCAGGTGACTACCTCTTGAAGTTCATCGAGAGAATGCCAAGAGTGTGCAAAGCAGTAATCAGAGCAAAGGGTGGCTATTTTGAAGAAACTAGAATATAAAACATGTTTTCAGTTATTTCACCTTTTTCTGTTAAGTACATAACTCCACATGTGTTCATTCATAGTTTTGATGCCTTCAGTGAGAATCTACAATGTAAATAGTCATGAAAATAAAGAAAACGCATTGAATGAGAAGGCCTTTTGGCCTGTACTGTATATATATATATATATATATACAGTACAGGCCAAAAGGTACTGTACTCTTTGTACTGTATATATATATATATATATATATATATATATATATATACAGTACAGGCCAAAAGGCCTTCTCATTCAATGCGTTTTCTTTATTTTCATGACTATTTACATTGTAGATTCTCACTGAAGGTATCAAAACTATGAATGAACACATGTGGAGTTATGTACTTAACAAAAAAAGGTGAAATAACTGAAAACATGTTTTATATTCTAGTTTCTTCAAAATAGCCACCCTTTGCTCTGATTACTGCTTTGCACACTCTTGGCATTCTCTCCATGAGCTTCAAGAGGTAGTCACCTGAAATGGTTTTCCAACAGTCTTGAAGGAGTTCCCAGAGGTGTTTAGCACTTGTTGGCCCCTTTGCCTTCACTCTGCGGTCCAGCTCACCCCAAACCATCTCGATTGGGTTCAGGTCCGGTGACTGTGGAGGCCAGGTCATCTGCCGCAGCACTCCATCACTCTCCTTCTTGGTCAAATAGCCCTTACACAGCCTGGAGGTGTGTTTGGGGTCATTGTCCTGTTGAAAAATAAATGATCGTCCAACTAAACGCAAACCGAATGGGATGGCATGTTGCTGCAGGATGCTGTGGTAGCCATGCTGGTTCAGTGTGCCTTCAATTTTGAATAAATCCCCAACAGTGTCACCAGCAAAACACCCCACACCATCACACCTCCTCCTCCATGCTTCACAGTGGGAACCAGGCATGTGGAATCCATCCGTTCACCTTTTCTGCGTCTCACAAAGACACGGCGGTTGGAACCAAAGATCTCAAATTTGGACTCATCAGACCAAAGCACAGATTTCCACTGGTCTAATGTCCATTCCTTGTGTTTCTTGGCCCAAACAAATCTCTTCTGCTTGTTGCCTCTCCTTAGCAGTGGTTTCCTAGCAGCTATTTGACCATGAAGGCCTGATTGGCTCAGTCTCCTCTTAACAGTTGTTCTAGAGATGGGTCTGCTGCTAGAACTCTGTGTGGCATTCATCTGGTCTCTGATCTGAGCTGCTGTTAACTTGCCATTTCTGAGGCTGGTGACTCGGATGAACTTATCCTCAGAAGCAGAGGTGACTCTTGGTCTTCCTTTCCTGGGTCGGTCCTCATGTGTGCCAGTTTCGTTGTAGCGCTTGATGGTTTTTGCGACTCCACTTGGGGACACATTTAAAGTTTTTGCAATTTTCTGGACTGACTGACCTTCATTTCTTAAAGTAATGATGGCCACTGTTTTTTCTTTAGTTAGCTGATTGGTTCTTGCCATAATATGAATTTTAACAGTTGTCCAATAGGGCTGTCGGCTGTGTATTAACCTGACTTCTGCACAACACAACTGATGGTCCCAACCCCATTGATAAAGCAAGAAATTCCACTAATTAACCCTGATAAGGCACACCTGTGAAGTGGAAACCATTTCAGGTGACTACCTCTTGAAACTCATGGAGAGAATGCCAAGAGTGTGTAAAGCAGTAATCAGAGCAAAGGGTGGCTATTTTGAAGAAACTAGAATATAAAACATGTTTTCAGTTATTTCACCTTTTTTTGTTAAGTACATAACTCCACATGTGTTCATTCATAGTTTTGATGCCTTCAGTGAGAATCTACAATGTAAATAGTCATGAAAATAAAGAAAACGCATTGAATGAGAAGGTGTGTCCAAACTTTTGGCCTATACTGTATATATCAAAGCTACAGGTGATGGGCCTGATACCATCCAACTTGTGCTGGAGATGCAACACCAGCTTAGGCGATATAGTGCACATGTTTTTTAGTTGCCCCTCATTGGTTACTTTCTGGCAAAAGGTCATGGAGAAGATCAGCAGCAGTCTGGGGACACAGGTAACTCTGAACCCCAGTCTGTGCCTCTTGAACATTACAAAAGACATGAAAGATGTGAGCCCTAAGTATTTAAAATGGGTCAAAGTTGCCATCACTACCGGCAAGAGGGTTATACTCAGACACTGGGAAGAGAGGGATCCTCCAAACTATCAAGAACGGCTTAACACCCTCGCGGAATCAGCCTTCTATGGCTGCCATATTTATAAGATAAACAATAAACTGGACGTCTTCTTGGAAATCTGGGAACCATTTCTGATACATTCCAGGGAATCCAACTCAGAGTAGTGTCTTGACATATCTTGGAGCCAAACATACAGTCACAGCCCAGTGGTTCAGACTGGAGGTATATGATGTAGTCAAGGGGGGTGGGGGTAAATACAGATTTTGTCTCCTGAATAGTTCCGTTGCAGCCTTTATATAGCTCATATCTATTTTGTATAATATTTAATTTGTAGCCTATCAGTTTTTTATTCTATTTTGTCTATTTAATTTTTTTACATATACAAAAATATATACTTATTTATTGTATTTTAATTTACACTGATATATGTGCATTAAAGGGCCCTACACACACACATTATGGTACATTGTATCGATCCTGTGCAGGTGAAGTAAAGCTGGGGCGGATCACACAGATGCAGGGAACCTGTCATGTAAATGTAATGTTATGTTTCTGAATAATGTGTTCTTTAATATCATTTTACAATCTTGTCATCTGTTACTATATGTACAAGTAACTCTGTGTCATGATCTAGGTTGCTGTAGGCTTTTTTTCTTTTTTCTTAAGTAGGCTAAACAATAAAAAGTATAATTGGAAAAACAAACAAACATGTAAGGACATATGAAATAGAAATGAAACGCCACCCCAATTTTTGGAGTTTTCAGGTGGTTTGACTAAAACAATAGGTAAACACTGGACTAAGTGGTCTTGACGTTTGCGTCTGCAGCTTGTGAAAAATGTCTTGTGTCATCTTTCACCGTCACATTCCCGCTGTGTGCACCGAGAGGAGGAGGAGGAGGAGGGAAGGAGGAGGGGGGCGCGAGGCCGCCGAACCAGCGAGCACGAGGGGAGGGATTTGAGCGAGCAGCCAGTAGTGCGATTCTCCAAGCTCTTCTGCGCACGATCCGCTGAGTACGCGCGCGCTTCCCGCTGCAACCAACGCAAAGCGGTGCGGCGCTAACGATGTTGTGAATGAGGGGATAGAGTGACGTCAGCGGCCGAATGTCAACAATGTAGCGACTGAGAGTAGGCGTTCCAGTCGAGTGTAACAAACAGCGGAGACGGAGCGGCACGCCGCGCTGGATCACCACGCACGCATACACACTCAAGAGCGCGCGCAGTCGTACGCACACACACACACACGCACGCACGGAGCGGCAACAACGTAGAGTCACACACAGACGTTGTTTTTCTGTTAAGTGAGAAATAAGCGAGTTGCAGCGGCGGGAGAAGAAGTCACCTATCTGCAGCCGGGAGGCTTTGAGGAAACGACAAAGCGAGTCATCATGTGAGAGAACTTAATGTGGGAAACGGACAAAAGGGCTGGAATACGAGGAGAATAGAAAGTAAAAGGTGAGCTGCTATGCACGTTTTCTCCCTCTCTCATCTCGCTGTGTTTGTCAAATCTCAGCCTATTGTTGATTTGCTCTCATGACCCGAGTTGCAAACTTGCATAAGTGTCGCAGCGGTGGGCTTGAGCCGGGAGAGTCCTTACTGTGATCTATGGAAAACAAAGTCACTTACTGAAAAAAGAAAAAAAAAAGAAAAAGAAAAACCGCATGCATGACTCTTGAAAGCTCGGCGGTGGTGCGAATATTGAACGGTGTAATGTGTTGGGGTGTGAACGCGGGTTTGGGAGTGAAACACAAACTCTGTACCACATCCTGTTATGCTTTGAGTCAATACGCCGTGTGCGCTCCCCCCTTTTCTCTCTGTTTGTGTGTGTGTGTGTGTGTGTGTGTGTGCAAAAGTAGATGCGTTGGTGATCCCAGAGGAGGGTCAGGCATACCGCTGCTTCTACCAGGAAAAAAAATACTCCATAAAAAGTCGCTGTCACTTGCAGCGTCATTAAACGCCTCCCTCATTCATTACATGTGCATTCATCAAATTAATTTGCAGCTATTTTTAATTATTTTATCATCATCTTTATATTATGATTACTATGCTGTGCACTTAAACATTTCCCCCACTCTCCTAACTGAAATAATACATTATGACACCTGCTCATTAATCCACATTAAAAAAAATCATCCAAATATTTGCTGTGTAAGGACGAGCCATATTCGCTCCGACAGCCAATGGAATCATCTCAATCGCTCGACGGTGTCGTTTAAGAACCCATATTTTCATTATCATTAACCCCTTATGTTCAAAAGCATCGGGAGCGAGCCCCACTCTCATCAGCACGCCCCAAATTAAAGAAAACATTTGGAGATTTTTCTAAAACCAAGTGGTGACTCTATCAAAACAGCTGCGCCTTTACGCGCGGTCCTGCATTGTCATGTGGATCGGGTGCTGCAGCAGTGGCTTAGTCAGTCCCTGTCAGTCTTATTATGTAGGAGTCAGCGGTGGAGTGGTGATATATGCTGTGATGCAAGTCGGTGATAAGTTGATGTGATAAATAAAAGAGGATTTTTTGTGGGAAAACCCCGTTTTGGTCAAAAAAATCCCTTAGAAAAAAACAGTTTGATGCTTCATGCGTATATGAGCCATTGACGTGTTCAAGATGTCCATTTGATATTTAACATGACTGGTGACAACATTTACAATGAGAATAAATCATCTCAGCTTTCTTTTCACATTTGCTTTCTTGAGTTTCTCGTGGAATTAAAAGACGCGTGTGTCCACAGTGTCCAGGCACTGAGTGCTGCGTCCGTGGCAAAAATAACAAGGCAGCTTTGAATGTGTTTAATTCGGGATACTATTGTTTGATGGCCACGTGTTTGCGACGAGGTGCCTGGAATCATAAGGGAGTGGAGTGATGCTGCCATTAACGCGGTGATACAGCATTTTGAGGGAGCGGTGACATCCAGGGCATCACAACCTCTTTGTCTGTTTGTGCTGATGCAACGCGATGATGGCACTGGGGGGGGGGGGGGGGGGGTCGCAGCATCACCGTCCATAACCATTCCTCACATCACGTGTCGCCTTTTTCTGCCATTATTCTTATGGAATTCTCACACTGTAGTTATTAGATGTGCTGCAGGTGATTTTGAGCCCGTGCTGAGAGGCTGTACGTGTGTCGTAGTAAAATCTAACCGTTGACATTTTAAAGGGGGCTGTAATGAAAACTGGCATTGCTCTGCTTTCACAACACGTGCATATAGCGGCAGCACTCATGCGCAGTTTTACGCAGGGAGCCTTTTGTTCTGTACAGTAGCCCCGCTGCCTTTCTTTTCCCATGCATGGCAATCCCCTGCTTATTGTAAGAGAGGGGGGAGGAGGGGTGTCCAAAACTGTAAACCCCACAGTGACTCAGTCAGGCTTAAATGCCACTTCATCATATCTGCCAGCGCTTTATTTCCCCTGCTTATATTATCATTGGATGTATCCTGTGATATTTACAGTATATCTGCATCACCGTTCAGTGTTTTTCTTTGCCCATCAAGAAAGAAGGATTACGTGGCACATGACATTTTGACCTTGGTACCAAATTTTCCTCATTAGATCGTGAGAATAAAACAAATAATTTATTTCAAATATTTTAACATCAGTCAGTTTAATAGGTTAGGGATCGAGACATATTTCTCAGCAAGCATCAGTCAAATTTATGTTGAGATGTATTCACGGACTAGAGCATTTGTGCAGTGTTTTTAGTCTGCTCTCATTATGTGGAATAAGACTTTTCAATTGTTGTAGCTTTGTGTGGGGTTTGGGGTTTCTGTAGGCTCCTCAGCTCATACCTGCATCCAGAAAATACCTGTCCATTGACATCCAGTCATTTTTAATCCCACATTTAGTTTGCTTTTGGCTAAATAACAATACTTCTGAGTAGGTGTACACAAAATAATCCAACCAATACTATCATCACATTAGGTATAGGTGATTATTGAAATCAATTTTAAAATTTGAATAAGAATATTTTTCCGCCATTGACATACATTATATCATACTACATCCATTCAAAATGACCTTAAAAAACAATCAGATTGCCAACATAATGCTATAAAATGATAGCATGATATGAGTATGTTATCGCAATATACATTTACTGAATGCCAGTAAAGATACTATTGAATTATTGCCCAGTTATTGCATCACCTTTTTTTAATCCCCCCTCTCTTCTGCCCTTACTGTAAATGTTGCAACGTAAAAGTCACATTATTAATGTTTCTTGGGGTCAAGGCCTTTGTTAGGGCATAAGAAATACTGATGGCATCATATACCCCCACTGTCCACCCCACATAGCATTATGACCAGACAATAAAAAGAAAGAAAGAAAGAAAGAATTCTTGAGAGCAAATATGAGATATTATATTAAAAGCCTGTATTTAGTCATGGCCTGTTGAAGTCAGAGCAGCTGTGACATCACAGTGTCCTCGTAAACAGCAGTCAATACACTGGAAATAAACATTGCTGCATCATATAATGCAATGACCAACAACTACCTCTTTTGGAGGGATAAAAAAAGGAACAAAACATTTTCTAATTTGTTGTATCTTCATACTTGATTTATTCAGATGTCCATTAAATATCATATTTTTTGCATGACGTATACATGTTTAGCTAATGTTAATGTCTTTATTATGTTATATTTGTCAGGTAGCCCTCATGTATTGGTATTTGGTCCCCCTAGTGTTGGCGCCTTGGTTACGGCCTTGGCTAAACCCTCCAAAACACCTCAATGTCCAAAATGGGAGCTACAAGCTTATTCTGTGTGTTCACAGACAACACATCTCTTAAAAGTTTTTTTTCTAAGCATCCACAATTAATAACAATGAAAATGATGCACAAAACACTTGAACATTTTTAAGCTTCCTCCTCCTCTGTTTTGTTTGGCCCCAACGTTCTGTCACAACTGCAAGTGCATCAAAATAAATAAACCATGTCCTTTAAAAACAGATATGTCATTATCTTGTTATTATATAACAAGGACAACGTCTCTCAAGTTGAGCTTGGCTTGGGAACATCTCTCAGCCTGCGCGAGGCTGTTTTGGGGATCTCGACATAATGAGTCCCTCAGGATTCCAAGCCACAGCTGAAATCCCACACGGCAACAGGATCCCTCCGTGTGACCCTGCCGCCCCCCCCCCACCCCCACCCCCCTCCTCTATGCTTTCCATCCTGGTCTAGCTCCTCCAGCTTTCCACCGAGCCTGTAGTAATCGTGCTTTATGTTGCTGAAGTTCCTATCAAGCTAATTAAAATGGTGATGACAAAAGAAGCTGCTTGTGTTCAAAAGTAACCAAGCACTTATGGGTTAATGATTCATGAAATTGCAGTTGGAGTAGGATGTGATGGAGTGATCTCTTTATGAGATCGCAGATGGATTTCTCCAGATCCCTGCAACCCCCTAAGGTGGTAAAGCAGCATCCTTTTTGCTTCCTATGAATCGTATACAGAGTGCGGTTTTATTGAAAAGCAGTTCCTCCTAAAGAAAGGAACAAAAAGCTGCAAATCCCCGTCTCTCACATAGATTTTATTTCTCTCCGCATCATTAAAGGATCGTTTGCATCACTGAGGATATTTGAGTAACCCCCACCAGCTCAGCTCAACATCCCAAGTCAGTGCCTTGGCCAGAAAAAAAAGAAAGAAAAAAAACACGTTCCCATAGCTCTCCCACGTCAGCACAAAGGCATGTTTGACTGGGCTGCTGCCAGTGTGAGGAACAGCACTGCTGGGAGAAATCTAAGATCCTGCACTTTACACCAAGGGCTATTGTTTCCCCTCTCTCTCTTTTGTGATCCCTTCTTCTCTCCGTCATATCATGGCTGCTCATTCCTCCTCTCCCACCGTTCACGGCAGCGACGTGCACTGGCACTATTGCTCACCATGTGAAATCAGCTTGCATTATCCCGGCAGACCCAGCTGCCATCAGTCTGCGGTTGCAGAGTCGGTGCCTGTCTGTGTGTTTGCTGAGGCACTTGCCAAGAAGCTATCAGAATCTAAAACACCACAGGCAGATTCCTGATTGTTCTGTTTTGGTTTGAGTGTTTTTTTCTCCTTGTGTTGCCTGTTAGAAATTATCAAGACACGTAAATCATCCTGATGGTTGCGTCAAAGCTATTTGATGATCTCACAGACTTCTCCCGCTGCCTCGAGCTGAAAGCTTCGCCTTATAAACTCTTGAGTTAATCCTCTTTAGTAACCCATCCTGTGGTCATCCATAAGTTTACAACTGTGCAAAACATATTGAGCTAATGAAATGATGCACATCTGGTCCTAATAGCTTCGGAAAATAAAACAGTGGAAGAGTGGAAGAGGGAGGGCAGGAGGTTTAGTAGTTATTGAAGCGGTTTAGAAGAATGAGCTGTGTGTAAAGTGGTGTTCAGTGAATGGAGAGAAAACATTTAGTGCAGTGTAATGACCTGTTTGTATTGGATTAGCGCAGCACTACTACTACTACTGGCAAGGCAGTGGAGAGCATTGCTGAAGTCTGTTTAAACTCGCAGCCACTGAGCGTCTGAGACTATAATCAGTTCTGAGTTTAATATCAGAAATTAAAGTCCTGAGGTTTAAGTATTGGCATTCTTTTCTGCCTCTAATGACACTGACTTCATTCTAAAAAATCAAAATATCACGGTATTCTTGATCAAACACCTTGATATCGGTAATGTAACAATATTGTAGGGTTGACTACTGGTGCTTTCACAAAACATTTACACAATGAGATTTTTTGATAAATAATGATCAGTAATGTGGATATAATGACTAAGTGGGTAAAAGCAAAAAATAGAACAGCTAGAACAGCCGGGTCAGTTCAGGAAATTACAGCACTTAACTGTAATTCAGCTTTTAAAACCAGGAAAAGACAACACTTACGATATTAAGTTATCCAAAATTTTAGACCATATCTAATCTCATATCCTAATATTGATATAATCTCTATATGTTGCCCAGCCCTACTGGGCATTGTTTAAATCTACAAATCTTTCTGAGATTTCTGACGGGATTTTGAAAATTCTAACAATTTTACTTAAATCTCAGAAAAAAAAAATTAATTAATTTCATATTTCAGTGCAATGTTCTTCACGTGGCCTCTATCTTCCACTGAATCATGTAAAAAAAATTAGCACTTGGAAGAAAAAAAAACATGATTTCAGTTTCTGAATTTTAATGTCAGATTTAATCTCAGAATTGACTTAAATTGAAGGTTAACTTTTTTCAGAATGCCACCTTAATTCTTGGCATTGAGTTAAATTCACAATTGAACTCTGAAATTTAAAAAAAGTCTTGGAATTCTCACATTTATCTTTTCACAATTCAAAAAATCAATTCTAAAATTGAAATTGAAGTTTTACTCACATAGCTTTAATCTTCCCCCAGATTCATAAGAAAAATTAAACATGTTTAGGATTTGTTATATACGTGTCAAAATTACAATGAAAGCTGACCTCAGACAGCTTTTAGTTAAACTTAAATGCGTAATTCAATAAGTGTAAATTCAATTCATTCATTCATTTTTGTTTTCATTTTACCATATTATTTCACCTAAATCTTCTAATTATAAAAAACAAACTGAGAAGTCTTGTTATTTGGTCATGTATTTATTTAAAGAAACTCAGTTTTGTTCACATGGCCCCGATTTTCTCCCAAATTCAGAAAACGAATTCTAAGAAAAAGATCAACATTTTGATTCATTGGCAGAACTTTTAAGATATATACATATATTTTTTTTATTTGAGCTTAGATTTAATTTTTAGAATTCTGAAAACTGAAAACTGAAATCCAAGATTTATTTTTTCTTTTTTCTTACAAATCTCAATTCCTAGAATTCTTGCTATGGTTATAACATTCTCAAACTAAAAGTGACAATTCTCAGTTTCTTCTCGTAATTATTGAATTTCAGAATGAAATCAGAAATTTTTTAAAATCCTGCGAAAATTTTTATTTATTTTTTTGCTATGTCTGAAATAGGGCTAGCATGATCCCGATGTTATCGCAATACCTATAGAAAATTGGAAAAAATGAATAACAATAATGCTGTCAGGCAAATTCATGTTTATCTTTGTTTGCTGTGCGTTTTGTCTCTTTCTTTAGCCAATGAATTACACTCATATTAAGGGTGCAGGGAGGCTAAGAAAGTGTCCGTAACCATGACTGTTCAAAAGAGTACATAAAGAGCAATCGCACTTTATGGATAGCAAAAAGGCAACCGGATGGCATTGAGGGAGGGAGACAAAGCAAGAACGTAAAGAAACGGAAATTATTCAAAAGACGCTGCATTATTTACACAATATCATCATATGTGTATTATTAACATGATATCAATATTTCATTTTTAAATAGCACGGCTATCATCAATACCATTATATCCGCACACTCAAAGTCTTACATCACTCCTTTGTTCAGTCACTCACTCCTCCTTATATAACAGACACTCAATAGTTTAGTTCTGGACACTTATTATCATTTTACACAATCACTGACAGCAGCAGAGACACTCAACATTACTTTTCATGTCTGTAAAATGCTGGGCATTGCATTGTGATGTTGTTGTAGTTTTGTGAGCCTCGGACACTGGATGTCAGTCTCAATTCTCATATTCCTCATTTTGTACTCAGTGTACTTTTATACTTTTGTTTTCAGAATTAATTTAAGAGCTCAAATACTTGTTATTCCTGTGGCCCCAATTACATGTCACTTTTTCTGTTGTCAGTTGGACAGTTTGGTTGTGAAATTGCCACTGGGACACCTATCTTGATAAAAATAGCTATGAAACTTGAGCATGTGTTATGGTTGTTTCGCTCCTGAACACACACACACACACACACACACACACACACACACACACACACACACACGCACACAGCCTTGTATGAAACACACGCCTCCATATTTAAATGAGTGCTTTGATGATGAAGCTTTTGCATGTTGCTTTAAATTCTACTGACTTGTGTGTGGTCTTTCTTTTATATTCCAAGTGTCACACAATGACTGACATGTGTGCTACAGTTCTCCCCCCTGTGCCCACTGGGAAAATGGCGGCCAGAGAGTCACATCAAGTGCTTTGGTTGTGTCTAGATATTCACCTTGGTAACAGTAACAGAGCCATTACCACGGCATGGAGCTGGGCCAGCTCCTCCATATATTCATGTTGGATTTTCTTAGGGTTGCTGAGGTTATTCATAGTAAACACTGTTGTCTGTGTGGTCCCCAGTGCCCCCCCCCCCTGCTGCCACCATAGAAATGATATGCATACCATATCAAATTAGAGCAGTTTGCTGTTAAAATGATGCAGTGTAAACAGTGTGTCTCTCTAGGGTCCGGCCTCCTCTGGTGTTTGCAGCTCTCCTCAGTGTCCCCCTGGGAAGCGCACAGTAGTAGTTCCAATTTAAAGTCCTTCTCTTGTCTGTCAGCAGTTTTCTCTGTGCAGCTGCTGACTCACACATAAAGTGGAAGCCCTCACTGACCAGAGAACAGCCACCGCTACACCACCGCTTCACTCTGTCCACCTTACACCTCACACATACAGTGTCAGTCTGAGTCTTTTCATTTGTTACAGTGCTCTTTGTAATGCATCATTATTGTGTAAATAACAGAAAAATCAAAATTGTTGTTGTGCGGAGTATATTTCTGGTTGAAGGTCCATTTAGTAGCTGTTCTGGAGCTTTCGATTGTATCACACAGTCTTTATTTGCAGATGGAGATCATTTGATATGATTGAAAGCTCCAGAACATTAAATACAGATGACGTTGGGATTGTTTTATCAAACACGGTTTCCAAGGTCGAGAAAGAAATTTAACATTACATGACTATAGAGAGAAATCCCCCCCTTTTGGTGTTCCCCATTGGACCTCATTTCGGAAAAAAATATGTAAGCTAGTTATTAGCCAGTGGATCGGGACAAATATTTTTTCGATGTTGTTTGAATTGTGCCATGAATTACACATACGGTGTTCCTCATTTTATGAGATAATTTTGAAAGTCAAGAGAGTCGCAGTTTGTAGTAGGCTTGTCGTAGTGCTATTAAGTTATGTGCAAAATTGCTCAGTGAAGTACATCTCTTGTCTCGCATGATAAACTTCACCAGCACCAGCTAGCTAGCTAGGTAACTTAAATATGTTCCATTCACAAATGTAACATAATCGTACTTGATGTGTTTTATCCAGTGACTTCTGGTCTTTTTATCATCTGAGGGGCAAAAGAACGAGGAAGAGCCATTGCTCAAGAACACGTAGGCATTGTAGTTTCAGCAAAGAAGAAAGCTATGATGTCACATAGATGTTCTAATTATGTATTTACAGTCTTATACTTCAGCGGTTTTACAACAAACGGTGACTTTCTTGACGTGCAGAATTATCTTCTAAATTGACAATCATGGTATGTGAAATTCATGGCAAAATTTTAACGAGAACAAAAAATTATTTGTCTCTCGCAGTTCACTACGATACGTATTTTTCTCCGAAATAAGATCCCATGGTGGTCCACTGGAAGGGGAACGACTTCACCTCTCTGTTACCTATAGATGTATTCAAAAATAGGATTTCCTTTATGATAATACCAAATTGTTTCAGTAACTGTTTTTATCGGAGATATAATAAGATAAATCACAATATGGTCTTCATATGAATTACTTAAATAAATATTAGAGAGTGTATACCTTCACCAAGGTTGCATAATTGTCATATTACATATGTTATTCATAGAGAGTAAGAAAAGTATTAATAAAGACAAACCAAGTCAAAAGCTTAATTAGGAGAAATATTAGAATTAAATAAATTTACCAACCTAGTAAAATAACTTGACTTGAAAACTAATTAATCTGTACATATAGTAAGAGTGAAGTAAAGTAAAAATAAATATACTAAGATAACCCTTTTTTTAATCCTAGAGGGGAAATTCAGGCGTTGTAGCAGCACAAGAACAGGAATAAGCACAGATAAATAGATTAAAAGAAAAAATAAGTAATCAAAAGTCTATGAAATAACAAATTAAAAAGAAATAAATATAGAAATGATACAAGTTTCACCAGAACTAAGACGCTGCAGTAGTGTGAACAGGCTTGCTCAAAGAGTTTGAAGTTCACACACGCGAGTGTAAAGTAAAATTGTTGCAAGACAGCTGCTACTTACCTTTTACAGTACCTCAGAGTTACTTTTACTAAAAAGTTTTTTTCAAACTGTTACAACAAGTATTAATTTGTGCCTCTTCTGTTTTTAGCCAGATAACACCATGTGTAACACGTTTGTAAACACATCAGTATCTGATGGAATGCAGGCAATAGTTGTTGTCACCAACATTTGTGTTTCTAAATATATAAAGAAATCGGTATAAATGATGTTAGAATGATGTTCGTGGCACGGTTCTCCCCCGTCCTGCACAGGCAGAAGAATGCTGCTGTGTGTTTCCTCCTCTGAAGTTTGAGATCATATCCTTCTGTGACACCCTTTTGTTCTGTTTACTGACATTGAAGTGCACATTGCAACAACGAAAAGCCTGCCAGTTGCTGTAATCCTCACTGTTTTCTACATCGGAAAGTGTGTGAATACTACAGTCACCACTGGGTGTTTTGGGTGAGTGTTTATGGTTTGTGTTTACACTCAGACAGCAGCAGGGAGGATTGGGTGTCACAGCTATTGTGATAAATACCTGTACCAAAGTTCATTTAAGGCCACTTGTGAGCTCAGCTCAGTGGAATTCTGTCATCTTAATACACACTGGAGAAATACTCTGTCAAATCAGTCTTTTCCTCTAAGAACAAACTCAGAGTCCAGGTATTGTTTTCTAGAGCCCGACCAGTAAGAGTCAACACTTCCTGCCAACATTTAAATATAAAAAAAATATCGGTAATGGTGTACATGCTGGCTTTTTTAATGGCAGCATTTTTGTATATTTTAAGTGGGGAAGTTTTGCTTTAACATATCATTATGAAGTAAATGTTGATTGCACATTGTAATGGCCATAGAATAATGACACAATCAGCATTAAGATTGGTTCCCTATAAGCCACACTTAAACTATGGGTACAGTCTCCCGGGAAAACGAAGGCAACGGTTGGCGCGAAGAGGAAGTGCATCAACCACTGCACAACTAAAATAGGAAGAGGATAGCACCAGTTACCAAAGAGTATTAATGTAAATCCTCAGTAGGGGAAATGGTGGACGATGGAACAACCAAAGTAACTGGAAACTGAGGATGTTGCCACACTCTGAGGAAAATGGAAAATGATTCTGCTGTGTTTGTTTCCACTTTAAAATCTGTAAACTCTTAAATAACACTAGCTAGGTAGCTAACGTAATGCTACGTTAACAGCAGGTTGACTATACAGCTAACAACAAGCTTGCAAACGTGTATGGTGATAAAAGCACAAGACTTACCTGCAACATTCAGGGTCTGGCCGATCTGCTCCCACTCCTGACTTTTCTGTCTTTGTTGTGAGAGTTTCAGGGTAGTCAGTAGCTAAAGGAGTCGCAGTTATAAGCCCAGTGCCTTTCTGAAAAGCAAAATGCCGGATTATTAAAAAAAAAGAAAGACGCTGGGCTCGGCACTCTCTCCTCATTGGGAACAATCGGAAAAAGATGCTGGCGTCAAAGCTGGGTCACACAACATGGAGTTCTACCCCAGGATTTCCCCAAAGAGACCGCCGTAACCATGTCAACTCTGAGTGGACTTTAAATCATTTTAAGATATGTCCTCACATCTTTGTTTTCCTAAACCTCCATAACTTTATACTAAGTTCGTAACTCTACGTACGTGACGTTATACTTGGGGTGCGAATTCATAGGATATCACATGAACGGTTGTATGAGGGTATGTTGCAAGATTACAAATTAATTAATGCCAGGCTCTAATTTGACTGTTATCGATAATCCGTTCCTTTACTTTCAGTCCTTCCCAAAAAAGTGTTGCTTTTTAAATATAATTATGAGTTAAAATCAGTTTTAATTTGAATAGTATTTACCATCATCATGTCATCTCCAATAATAAAATTATTGTTCAACTGTGAATTATATTTTTTATAACAAATCGTTTACATTATGTAGTGTTACATAAAAAAGAAGAATATCAGACATCATTGTTTTTGAATCTTTATTACTATCAAGGTATACTGGCCTAAAAGACCTGTACCGGCCAGGCACATATTTTTTGCACATCTTACCTTCAGCGTCATTCTCAAATTCCTCACTTCCCTGCCAAAAGTCATTCTCTGTGTTTTCCGATGAGCCTTACTGAGTTACAAATGCAGCTAGTTCCCATCTCACTAGAGGGCTGTACATTTCCTGCCAAGGTCGTTTTGTTTTCCCCCACCTCTCTCGCCGTCCTCCGGGTCGATGGGAAAAAGAAGTGGCGCTCAGTCAAGCATAGTGGAAGGTATTTCAAACAATCAGCGGATTCCTGGTATGGGGAGTGAGATCATTGTTTTAGTGAAGGAGGGTAGGGAGCTCGGATGACCCTCGTGGCAGGACGTTGCTGTCTGTCCACCACCAGAGCCTCTCAGCGATCGCTGTGAACTTGGAGGTGACACAGGCTGTGGCAGAGGTCAGAATTCCTCCCTAGATGGATTTATTTGCACTGCTTTGCACATCAGAGACACCCTGCAAAAACAAAACACTCCCACTATGTCTGTGAGGCATGTTAACATGGAGCTCTGACATCTGTGGCTGATGAACACTGTATAAATAGAAAATAATGCTTCTCTGAGGTCGGAGTAAACAAATGTCAGGGAATAACTATTGATCACTCAATACTCACAACAATACCATCTATTGTTTGTTTTGTGAGCTTACGCAAGAGACATGAGAAATGCTCCTTCATGTACATCATTATTGCTGCACGATGGTGAACTTGACAATAACATAAGATCATGAACTTGACTGCACAACATCCATCTGTAAAGTGACAGTTCACTCAAAGTACAACAAAACACATTTCTTCACTTAACCCTCATTGAATCTCTGCATGCAGATACTTTTGATTTTATCTGTACTGGTTTTGAGATACCTGTTTCTGATTTCTGCCTAAACCCCAATACAGTGCAGGTACAGCTGAGTGATTAACAGTTGTCAAATCACAAGAGACATAGTTTTAATGAACTGTCAACTGTTGCCAGCAAACTTTCTCAGCTGTCACTAATTAGTGTGAATTCTATAAGTTGGACAAACTACAGAATAAAATTCTTTCCGCTTATCAATATCACACACTTGGCCCAAAGTGCCTCTGTTTCTTCGAGAGAAAAAACAGCACTCTGTATCATTTTGATGTTAGAAATGACAGAATGGACTCTATGGATTTGCTCTTCAAAAAGACCAATTAAGTGTTGCAGGCTTTTGTCATTCTCTGCTCGTACTTACACATGCAAAAAGTAATGCACTGTTATGTGCATATCACCCGCATAATTGTGAGAGAGGAGGCTGTGACCACATGACCTATGTGCTACAGGCTGTCATCCGTCATATGACACATACAAAGGATGAAGCTAGGCGATGCAGTATAGAAGGCCAAACAAACACAGGACTTTTGCTGTGATCCAGACAAATCGGAATTCAAAAACTTCCACTCTCCTCCTAGATACGCAGAATAGCATTCATTAGTGAATGATATATTTAGATACATTTCTAAGTAAAAGTGCTATGTTATGTACAGTAATGTATAATTGCATCTTTTCCAGCATGCATTGTTTTCCCTCCTCTGTTTCACTTACATATGCAAGGAGACTGCGCTGCTGAAAGTTCAACTGAATGTTCACCAGGCTGTTCTAATGCGCTGTTCATATGTATTCTTATGAAAAAAAACAATGCACCACAATTGGTATGTAACCCACGTAATAGTGAGCCTGTAATTTGTGTATATCCCATGTGTGATCATGTGATTGATGCACTGACGCAAGGGGGGAAGAAAGTAGGATAAAAACCAAGTCTGTTTAAGGAAGCAGGTTAGTGTGGTGGATTGGTCAAACAACACAGGACTTTCAGCTGTTCGGATTGGTGTAACCTCTGAGGTATTTTAAGGTTTGTCATTACTATGTTTCTTCTCCTAAACCTAACGTACATAACTTTACTCGACTATACCTAAAGACCCACTACCATGTTTCTTGGCCTAAACTTAACCAAAGTAACTTTACCTCAATTATGTAACGTCATTCGTTGGGTGCTAATTCATCGGATATTATTTACACATGACAAGGCTTGACAAAGAAACTTAAGTTTGTCACAGTCAGCCATGTTCTTGTTTATGTTTGGCGTTGTACACTTGGAATGCTTGGAAATTAGAAATTTCAACTGGCAAATTCCAGCCACCAACTTTTACCAGAAGGCAGCATTAGATCCAGGAGACCGGGGTTCTTGTCCCATGTGTAAACAAAAAGCCAACGTCGTTGAGTTATTTATGTACATACTTAAAGTCCTGTTGTCATGTCATATTAAGTATCATGTAACAAAGCTCAACCGTGATTCTTTTCCTAAATTTAACCTAACCAGTAGGGGCGCTAAATCGTAAGATATTATATGAACCGTGTGCATAACTTTTCATAAGATATCATACGAATTGCAGTATGAAGATACGTTGAGTGATGAAACTTCCTCTTAACTATCTCCCACATTGCTTCACATCACATCACTTCTGACAGGTACCACCAGCAGCTTGCAAATACTGTAGTAGTTGAAATTTTCTAGTTGAACTTTGAAGTCCATCATATAATTGTTTTCAGCTTATCTTCGTAATAGCCTTCAAGATTTTAACAACCATCAGCAATTTTTTTTCATTATTACGATTATAATAATACTCGTAAACTTTTCTGTAGAAAGTCATTCCAGCCAACACTATCTGCATGGCTTGATACCATGATAATTTTTCGTCTTGCTTCTGGCGGGGGGGGAACCCTCCCTCTTAACGACTTCATGACTTTTGAGGCAGTTTACAGTAAACCCAATCATATCTTCAGTGACGTTGTTGACGCAGTGGAGTGTAAAACAACAAAGCATGCTCAGTGTGCGGTTTGGTAAAGAAGTGCAGCTGTAAAGGAGTTTGTGTGAGGGAGGAGACGAGGGGTTGGAGGGGGGACATCCTGTGAGACCAGCACAGGTGGTTGGGAGGGGGGTTGGTGTAGTGGGTGGGAGGGGAGGAGGAAGGGTTGTGGGCGTGGAAGAGCAGTAATGTGCCCACTTCCTGCACCGAGCCCCCGTGCTATACTGTAAAACAGTAAGCTTACAACGAGATCAGCAGGATTTGCCGGCGGTGGCTTCCTGCCATTTCACAGCAGGCATCCATAGGTGGAGATCCTGTCTGCGTACTCTAGTGTCCCACTGCGCCTCGTACTTTTCCTTATGATGCTTTTATTTTTCTGATTGTGGCACAGGAAAAAGAGCAATAAAAAGAATATTAATTCTACAGTGAAAAACTGTGAAATGAGAGCATTAAAACAGAGAGCATGACGTTTACTTCAATGGGTTTTTCATTTGTTGCACACAGATGTGGAATGGAAAACATGAAAGTTGATGTGTTGGGTTAAATCCATGTATACAGCCCTTCCTGTGGGGGAGTAATGTGTGTGTGGACACTTGTCAGCCAGGTTTATGCTGATTTCATCCTGTAATTTCAAGTGAATGAGCCTATAAAAACCTAACGATCACGGGTCTTCTCGGGGCATGTTTGCAGCGGTGCAATCATACACTGCTGTTGGTTGTCGGTGGGAACGATGCCATTCAAACTTGGGTGGCACCAATTAAATCCTTCCATGTCAACCTCATTTTGGTTTGTTAGTTGCATCCACAGACTGATTATTGGTTTGTGTATATTTCAGTTGTTGCCAAAAAGCCTGGTAACATTGAATGATTCTCAGGTTCTGTTCAGTGATGATGCTTTGGAATATTCACCACCAATGGTTCGAGCAGTCGGTGATAATTGCTGGGGGTGCAATGTGGATCCAGACATTCGGTATCAGTGGTAAACAGATTACATGCCCACCCATCAGCCAGAACAATACATCCTTATTTTCCTGTATAAAAACATCACAATAGTTAGAGGGATAGTTTGCAGATCTTTTGCAGTGGGGCTGTCCTCAGTTAATGTATTGCATACAGTACGGGGTTTCTCCAGTTCAGAGAAGCAGGCAGGAGTACTGCTTAGGAAGGTAAGCAATGTACTGTTGTGGGTTTAAGCAAGTATTTTAGCGACTTACAAAAAGTCCCACATTAAAAAATGAAAAACATTTACATGCTAAATTCACCGTTTTACCTTGAAGCAGACAGCCTGATCTGATTCCCTATCTACGCTCTCATCAAAGCCACCAGATTCCATTTACAAAAACAGTAATTTTAGTTTACTGAATACAGGAGCTGCTGGTCAACCACTGCCTAGATCAGTTCATTTGTTTGTGTTATTGTGTGGCTTTGGTGGATCAAAACTAACTCCTTTTAAATGCCAAAGTCATACAATAACACAAACTAACTAACTGACGGAGGCAGCGGTAGACCAGCAGCTTCTATATTCAGTAATGTTAAATTACTGTTTTTCTCAATGGAATCTGGCTTTGACAAGAGCTTCATTTTTCCTTTTGAAATTGCTGTCTAATGGCAAGGTAAAGTGGTGAAAATATTCTAGATATAGCGTACACTTCCGTGTTGGTCCTGCCTGCTTCTCTGAACTGGGACCGTGCTGACCAGCGTCCTCTGGCTATGGATGAGTTATTTAGTCATTTTTTAGTTAACCCATATTTAACCAGGTAAGTACCATTGAGATCAACGATCTCTTTTACAAGGGAGACCTGGCCAAGACAGCAGCATGCAAAAAAGTTACAGCCAGACAACCACACAATAAAAAGCACAAGACGTACAGTAACATGTAGAGATATTAGAACAACTACGCACAATGACAAGAACCAACCGATTCATTCATCCGTGCTTTAAAGTCAGGCAGAGACCAATGCTAAAGAACCTCACACAACATCACCGCAAAATTTCTGAACTATCCCTTTAAAGCTGAAATCTTTGGTATCTTTAATAATGTGAACATTTAGTTGAAATTGTACTCTGAAGTAGCATGGAATGACTAATGGGCTGGATACAGTTCAAAACAGACTGGCACACAGTTCTGTTTTTACTATAGTGTATGTCTGCATGACGTTTTCACACATTTGTCAAGTACATATCATACATGCTTTCGCCCACGTGAAAATTCATGTCATGTGGACCCCTGCAGATATGTGCATTCAGAAAGTATAGTTAGGATTTTAGGCTGGAATTATGGATCTCCAGAGATAGCCTACACATACAAATACTCAAGTTGGCTGGTTAATCCTAATCCTTTGGGAGGTGTGTTCTGAACAGGAAAAAACCCCACAAATGCTGCCATTTCTGTGCATGTTTTCCTACATGAAGTCTGCCGAAGCATGTTCCAGCCTTCAGTGTGAAACTCATGTCACACTACATTAATTTATATCCTATTTTGGAATACTATATGATGACTTATCTGCTTTTTTATAGCATGCAGTACTATGTACTAAGTACTTTTACATGATTTATTTTGTGATATACTATACTCAGACTTTTCATGTGTTTATTATGATACAATTTACTATTACTTTTTATATGATTTTTTATGGCATACTATACTCTGACTATTCATATGATGAATGCAGATTGAACAGGCTTTATTAGTATTAATACCGTAAAAGTAAGAGGCTGTTAGCCCAAGCATTGAGATTAAAAAGCTGCTAACAGCGCTGTGGAGATCACATTTTAGTAAAAGTGAGTTTTGAAAGTTTGCACAAGATGTAAATCATGTGCTACAGAAATACCTGAGAATGTTATCTCTGAGATGAAGTAGCATATTACATTGAACTGAATAATTATGTAAGAAAAACACCACACGGGAGCTTAAATGTTTTTTAAGATAAAATTTTCAATTCTTTACCTTGTGTTCTTTTTGCTTTTTCATTATGAACACTTTAATGAAAATGATTCATATCAGAAAATTACAAATTATTAATGATGAATAATCAGCAGCAAAGTTACAAATCTGATGATTATACTTAGGATTTAGAAAGACAGGAAATGACCCCAGAGCAAAAGGTTTTACAGGCATCAGAAGACAGATGCTGACATCTGATAGCCAGCAGTTACTCATCATGCAAGACCTCAAATAATGAAAGGTGTTTTTGATGGTGTGACATCCTGAAGAGGTAAATGATAGCGAAAAAGGACACAATCAGTTGGAGCCCTTTTAAGTGAAGTCAAGAAGTATGAACCCAAATGACCCTAATGAACCCTCAGGCAGCACAGGAAACCAACAGTGGGTGTGATCTAAGTTCATGGTGAGTTCTATGGGTGTCCATTTGTGTCTCCCTCTGGCCTGCGGTGAGTAAGCAGACTCTTGTTGTGTACCTGCAGCGATCACATGCTGCCCTGTGCAGTCCATTGGCTGGGCCGTGTCATTCAGGACAGATGGTGAAAGGTCAACAAGGCAGAGTTGTGGACGGTTCACTGTTGATACTGAGTCACAAGATCTGTCAGCCAAGTGTGTCAGAACAAACCTGCCTCTGACTTTTAAACCTTTTATTCACTCACTATTTTATCTTCCTACCAATACCATATATTTTTGTTACCTTATTTTGAAAGAAATAAGGTTTTTTTTTCTACTGTTAGACAGAACTCCCTAACTATTAGTTACTTAATATATTTTAGTTTCATTCTCTATGTCTACATGCTAAGCATTTGTGATGAGAAAGAAACAGTTTAAAACAGTTTAAAAGTGGACATTGTTTCTCCGTCTAAATGTAGCTTTTAAATAGTTGAAGAGAAAAGAGAATTACACTTGTAAATGAAGTTTACTTCTTAGACAGGCTTAACAAAGATACTCCCTTATCAAAGACACAAGCATTTGCGTTGTTTGTGAGTCTATCCTGTGCTGCTGTTTAAAGAGGAAGCACGCCTCAACAGAAGCACAATAGTATGCGGAGTTTGATGAGATGGGATCTCAGAATTTTTTAGACAGTGGTTGTGCAATTAAATAAAATTAATTTAGATGGTGAGGAATGTCAGAATTAGTTATTTGTTCATTTTAAGTGTGTTTATAGTACAGTAATCTATAAATAGATATCTGCATATATATGCAGAATCTGTAGGGGAATGAACAAAATTTTGGTATCGGAAGTGGTCTAGATTCTGTTTGTAGTCCGTACAACTAGTATTGATCAATCATATTTGAATGGCAAGTAAACAGTCTTTGTGGAGAGACAGAACCCATTGAAATGCAATCTTGAAACCCACTGGCTATCGTCTGAAGAGTTAGCTTTATATTAGCTTTTTTGCTTTCATGTGCAGATATTCTTTTTACAGAGATAAGCAGAAATGACTGGTGCACAGCAGAGAACGTCTTGGCTCAGATGTTTGCTGGCTACAACGGATAAGCCCGAAAAAATGACCCTCACCCCAAGAGGCTTTATCATAGTCAGATTGAAAGCGGATGGGTTCTGAGATTGATACTATAGTATTGAACAATGAGCTGAGACATTGTTGTTATGTGCAACTTAAGAGATAAACAGAGATATATCTTCTGACAAAAGATTTTCTCAAGGTGCACCTACAAACTTTTTTCAGCGCTTTTCAACCACTTCCTTATATCTCCTACTGATGATGAAGACCATGAGATAGGATAGAAAAAGTAAGTAAGTGGAGCTTGAGTTAAGGTTATTTGGTCAGACTATTATTTCTGAGGTTAAGAATGAACTTCACAGTCATAAATATAGCCTATTATATGATTTTGTATTCCAGTGTAGAGTCTTGACCATCTGCAAATCATTTTTATCATTTAAAGGGTTACTTCTGTATTTTTCAACCTGCACCCTGTTTTCCCATGTTTTTATGTCTAAGTGAGTGAATGGAGACAACAGTTTTTGAAATCAACCTGGTCTTACTTCGATGTCATCGCAAACTGGTGCTTGGTCAGTGATGTCTGGCGTCATACACCGATGAAAGCTATTCTTTCACGTCGGCATGATGCGTATTGTATAACGGCACCTGGCAGCATCAAGGGGAAAGGCAGTGGGACAACAACGAACGTTAAGGTAGTGGAAGTCCAACAACCACTTACTTTCACCCGGGATGCCTGTGTTCGCTTCCTGTAGGATTGTGAGGCCAAACCCTGTTGTTTTTTCCGAAACCCAACCACGTGCACATCGGCAAAACTTAACCACGTGCTTTTGTTGTTGAAGGAATGTTCACACCATTAATGTACGCCCACTAAAAATGCTTCTTTTGCCACTGACAGGCTCCCCTTGTTATTATAAGTGTCTGAAAATGACATAAAACATTTTTCTTTACCTTTCGCTTGATCCGGTCTGGTTGTTATTGTGTTTGTTTAAGTCTAATTGAGTTAAGTTGTTGCAGGAAGACAATAACAAACAGACCAGATCAAAAGAAAGGTAAAGGAAAACATTTTATTTCTCTGTAGGGATCCTTCAAAATAATCAGTGGCAAAAACTTTCAGTGGACGTACATTGACGGTGCGTTATTTGCCTTGAATATGACATTACAGCCTGTTTTACCGTTGCCAGCTGCAGCCCTTTCGCTTGATACTGGAGCAGTTTAAAAAACTAAACAGGTTAAAAAATATCAAAGTATTCTTTAACTAAAGAATGTTAAATGTTGCCTAAACACAAGTCGATCTAATCACACATTCAATGCTAGCTTTCAATACCAGACAGTTTTTGATACTGTACCACAGACACATTTTGGTCTGTACCAATGAAGTCTTTAGGTTTTAAGACAAAACAGAATGATTAACAAGAGCATGATTTTATTTCTCTGGGATAAAAATGTTGCACATGTTTAAAGTCCAGTTCTAGAGGCTTTTCTTTAAATGGTGGAGAAGAAGAAAGACTGGGAAACAAAGGCGGACACAGGGAGAGTTAGTGAGAGTGGAGATCAATAGTCATGGCTGCATGAGAGGATGTAGGAGCTGGCCATTTAGATGGATTACAGTAGCACAGCTTCCCTTTCATCTCACTCAGGGATTGTGTCTGGAGGGGAGGAAGCAAATTGGTTCTCATCATGCTTACCAAGTGCTGCTCAGTCTGATTCTGATAGCAGAGTCTGTTTGAACACTGTGATGTATATTCCTCCAGGATGATGTACAAGAGGAACATTTATGCTGCGTTTTAAGGCGACTGTCACAGTCATCTTCTCCTCCAAGAGCACACTGACAGACCACAAACAGGCTAATCCATCACACTCTGCTCTGCAGCTTTTCCAAAATGTGATTCATCAGCAGGCCGCTGTAACCATCGTGATATCTGTGTCACAAACGTGCAGCTGCGAGCACGTTCAGGTTGAGCTGTGTGATTGTGATCAGTCAACACTGGTGGCAGAATAAGAAGAGAAGAAGAAAAAGCAGATTTCACAGCTGATTTCAGATGTGAAAGCGAAGGATTATTTCAACGACCAGCACACACAGAGACGCAGCGCCGTTAGCTCTCACTACCTCACCCTGAACTGTCTGTGGTTTAAACTGCTCTGATAACTGTGATGTGACTCTGGCTCCTCTGTCCAGCCACATTTTAGAATTCAAAACTAAATCTGATCTGTGGCTGCAGAAATGAATGTATAAAATTACTTATTAATCTATCTTTTTTAAACAAGCACATTAATTGAGTGCTCATTCTTGATCTTAGAAATACTCCACTCCACCTAGTAGCTAACAGCAGAGTCTTTTTTTAAAATGAGAAATTGCCATTGTAATTTCCATCAATATAAAGTGCTCTTTTAACTTCTTATTTTCCAACCAACTGCACAAACACTTAGAGGCAGGCTATTGGTATAATTTCATTTTTTTTTCTTTTTTTTTTTTAATTTATAAAGCCCAATATCACAAATCACAATTTGCCTCACAGGGCTTCACAGCATATGACATCCCTCTGTCCTTAGGACCCTCGCAGCGGATAGGGAAAAACTCCCCAAAAAAACCCTTTAACGGGATAAAAAAAACTGAAACTGAGAAAAACAGCAAAGCCTCTTTGAATCAAATTGATATTTTCATTCATTTTGGGCCTTTTCTGTGAAATCAGTTACTTTTCTGAGCACTACTAAGAGGGGGATATTATGAAGCAAACATAACTTTCAGATACAGTGATGTGAAGCATTTTGGTAAAGCGCGTGGCTGGAAATTAAGTGGGTAGAGTTTGTTACCATGGAGATGGGGAAATAAATGTTCTTGGACTTCAAAAGTTAATACGTCATATAAAAAGTCAGTAATGAGTCATACATATTGTAGCCCCAGTTAAGATTATTGCATTATAAAATACTGGATTTAATTAAATACACAAAAATTAAACTCAAAATAGAATTTGCAAAATGTAATTTGACGAAACAAATCCTCCACTTTGTAACTGTTTCCATGGCTTTCAGCAGCATTTTGTGGTCATCTTTAGCTGACTTAACAAATTCAACAACTGAGCAAACTTTATCTCCTGAGGAAGATCACAAGATACAGCTGAAAGCTCGAGCAAAAAGCTTGTAAACTAGATCAGGTCATGTTTTGTCTAGCAACATGAAAAATGAACTTTAATGGTTATAGCCTAAAAGTAGGGCTGCAACTTACAATTATTTTCACTTCTGTCTGTTTTTTTTATTCAGTTAATTGATTACTTGTTTGGTCACTCAAATGTTAGAAAATGTCGATCAGTGTTTCCCAAAGGCCAAGATAACGTCCTCAAATGTCTTGGTTTATCACAACCAACAGATTATAAGGTTACTTCTAAAAAGATTACCCAAACAGATTAACTGATTGTCAAATTAGCTGTTGTTACAATGGACAACTAGTCAATTAATCAATTAATCATAGCAACTCTACCTTAGTAAATCAGTCTAAGAAAAGCTCTCTTGTCTAGGAAGGCAAATTAACTTGAATGTCGAGGAACAGCAATGTTGTGAAATCAAATACATTCTCTTCTGTCTATTATTTTTCCTCTTTCCTTTATTCCTGATTCTGGATTCTAGAAAAATTCTGAAACAAGTAAACTTGAAACTTTAAGGCAGAAGCATTCACATTAATGTACAGTTATTTAGGTTTTTTTCACGTTATTTAAATCTTAATTCAAAGAGAGTAAAGTACTGTTTTAGTTTGCTCTCCACTGCTTCACATAATGCCCTCGCACATTAGTTTTGTCAAATATATTAGCTTATTAATACACACTTTGAACATTTGAAACGGCTGCTCTCTGCTGCTAACTGAAAAAGAAAAGTCAGCATTGTCATGTTTTAGCTGTGTTATATTAATTCTTTTAATGAAAAATTTTAATATTGTAATGTCAATGTTAATTTCTCCCTGTGTTTTGAACATTGTATCAAATGTGGATATTTTTCAAGGTATTAAATTTAAGTTAGAAAATCCTGACAACACTATCATACATATGCAGTTCCTCCCTGTCTTGGCATAAAATTAATAAGAATCCTGAAGAATTACAAGTTTTCGAATAGGTGCTGAGACAAATGAAAGCATAGTAGCATTTGGAATCTTTACGACTGCAGTTGCAGATTGCATGAGTAATTGTGGATGATAGGAGGGTCTGTCTTTGCGCTGCAGAGACGCCCTCCCCGAGCACCAACCTGCCAATCATGCACCTGACGTTGCATCTTTCTGTCTGATAGTGATGTGTCAGTGTGACCGTAGACGCTACCCGTGGATAAATGATCACTAATCACCATCACAAGATGAAGGACGAGTCTGTAAGTAGCATGAGCACTCTTTACACTTCACTTTTTGTTTTTAAATGTCAAAACATTATTTCTGTTGGCAGGAAGGCTGTTTTTTTATTTTTTCCTGTTGTGGTTAGAGTGTGTGAAGCTGAGGCAAACATTTGTCACAGTTACAAACACAAACAGAAATTCAGACGCTGCTGTAGTCTGATTGCTTTAAATTTTCTACCCTTATTTTTTCAATAGATAATTTATAATCCCAGCAGCAACAAGACTTATGTATTCATTTGGCTTTGAATAATTCATGGATTCATTTCTGTTTTGAAGAAACAAAAATTCGCAGTCTAAGAATCATAAATTCTCCATTAAAGCCGATAATTTGAAGGCTCATAAAGACTGATAATATTACCGTGCACTCTCAAACACCATGAGAAAACCACACAGTTTGAAACTAATACATTTTGCACATTTCCATTTATAACTAACTGTTGCAAAGGAAATAAAGCTTCCCTCTCTGACTTCCTTTGCAGGTGCTAGAATAGCAGCTGTAGTAGACTTAATATTCAATGATAATTGATCCAACTGATCTCTCCTTTGCTAATGTGAATCTTTTAACAAGTCTTTTGGCCATTAAAACTCGCAAAATAAATTAAGAAAACCCATATGTTCAGCCCTTTCCACCTAGTATTAAATCCTGGTCAAATATCCCATTGAATGTACGCTTGTTAAAAGGGAAACTATAACTCTGAAGTGACATGCTGCTTACAGATCTCTTTATGGCAGCTCTCACGTGTATATAAAGTCAGAACGCTTATCCCTGATTTTCTGAAGAGTCTAGCAGCAAACACAAAGGTGTTCTTTGTGCTGGAGCTGTTAGTCTCATAGCCAGAGTTTGTGGCTTAGCGTATATAGTGGGGTTAAAGCTGCTGTAGTAAGAGTTCAAGTTGTCAGAGGACTAAGCCCAGACCACGTGGAGGGCTGGCATCTGTGTCTCGTGCCCTCAGACCAGCACAACGTGGAGACTGTTGGCGGCTGTGGCGTTTTGCTCTGGCCTATGACTCCTGGACCTCCCACTGTATAAAACATATATCTGACCCAACTGAAATCATAATTCACTTTTGCTGAGAGGTCAGTGTATATCTAGATGTTCTCAATTGACTAACATAGTAATTACCTAAAAGAAGAATTAACTGTGGTGATCTTAAGTTGGTTTAAAGGTGCATTGCTGACTGATGACATCGGTACTGTAATTTAAATGGTGCAATATTTGTTTTTGTGAGCACTAAAGATGGTTTGTCTTTGTCCATAACACACAGGTTGCTGAGGCCACAGGAGAATTCACTTAATTAAAGCTATACTTCAGTCGCCAAATTGCTATTTGTATATCAATCACTCACCCCGTGCTACATTGAATTTGTGAAGAAAATCTAGCGTTCTCCCATGTCTCCACTATGAATTAATCCAATATCAGAGAAAAGTTCAGATGAATTGAAGCCATAGGGGTCCACATTTAATAATACTAAACATATCAAAACACCTGTTTATAAACTTTCACACAACTCGTTCAGTGTAATCCAAGTCTCATTTATCCTGTCGTACACTCAGTACTTCCCAAACAGATAGCCCTTTCTGACGGGGTACTATACTAAACGTTAGACTTATATACGCTCTTCAAAGCCAGACTCCATTGACAAAAACAGTCATTTGACTTGGCTGAACATGGGAGCTACTGGTCTACCTCTGCCTCAATCAGTTAGTTAGTTTATGTTATTGTGGGACTGTTGCTCTCAAGGATTAGTTCAGATTCATCAAAGTCACACTAAAGCTCAAACAGACAAACTGATGGAGGCAGCAGTAGACCAGCAGCTCCTATGTTAAGCAATGTAAAATTACTGTTTTTTTCAGTGAAGTCTGGCTTTAAAGAGAGCATAGATAAGTTTTATTTTCCATTTAGTTCCTCGTTAGAAATGGCTGTCTGTTTGGGAAGTACTGAGCATACGACTGGATAAATGAGACTTGGATTATGCTGCACAAGATGTGTGAGAGTTTGTCAACAGATGTTTTGATATAGTTTTGCTGTTATTGCACTCGGCCCCTTATTACTTCACTTCATCAATAATTTTCCCTATTTTTGGATTATTTGTGGAGGCATGTGAGAAAAACTGCACAAATTTTTGCACAAATTCCAAGTAACTTGGGTTGAGTGATTTATATTCACATGGTCATTTGGGAGGTAAAGTATTCCTTTAAATAAGTATTTTAGTTTACCAGTAAGACCCACTGGAACATCTTAACAAGGTGGCACAGGCATTTTAATGCAGTCTCTTTAGGTTGTTTAATATTTCTTAACTATTCTACCTAGGGGTGTAAGAAATGTCTCAAACAGGAAGCTTAAATCCTGAATGACTTCCTGTTTCCTGTTCTTGCTCAGGCCAACTGAATCTTGTGTGGCTGTTAAAACAATGTCAGGCAAAACCCAGGAGAAAAAGGAGTAAACCTGGAGGAGGAGACGAACATGTCAAAAGAAACTGTAAATCCAAAGTTCTTTTCCCGTCGAAGGGAAATATGAAAAAATAGAAAAAAAAGTATTCCAAGTATCCAAAGGTTTTTTCTCTCTCCAAATAGCATTCACGAGACGTTTGTGTTGAGGATGTTGTACAACAGAATGCAGACTTTAAAGGGATAATCTGTTGTGTTTTTTTTTTGTTTTTTTGTATGAGGTACTTATCCACAGTCACTGTATTACATACTGTACAGTAGAGGCTGGTCAACACGCCCTCAATTTGGAGAAGCAGGCAGGAGTACCGCCACAGACGCTAAGCAATGCACTGAGGTGGACGCGCGCAAAATGTATTTTAGCCACCTAAAACTAATGCTAATATTCTAATTGCTTTATTTTGCTGTCAGACATCAATTTCCGACAGAAATGAAGCTGTTACATCACCCTTGTCAAAGCCAGACTTCATTGGGAAAAACAGTGATTTAATTTTGAAGAACCCAGAAGCTGCTGGTCTACCGCTGCATTGATCAGTTAGTTTCTTTGTGTTATTGTGTGACTGGCATTTAAAAGGGTTTGTCTGGATTGACTGAAGTCACACAATAACACAAACAAACTAACTGATAAAGGCAGTGGTAGACCAGCAGCTCCCGTCTTCAGCAAGCTAAAATGACTGTTTTTGTCAGTGTAGTCTGGTGGCTTTTTTATTTATAACATTTTACCTTGCTGTCGAAAGCCCTTTTCAAGGGGAACTGAGGCTGTTATCTATGCTCTATTTACGGTCACCAGACACCAAAGACAATAGCAGTAATTTTACCTCATAGAACACAGGAGTTTTTGGTCTACTGCTGCCTCAATTAGTTAGTTTTTGTGTGATTTTGTGTGAACTTTGTGATTCTGAACTAACCCTTTAAAACACCAGAGTCTAGTTTAGGATTCTTTACTCATTATTTTCCCATACTCCTGGGATTCCATATTCTTAAAACGTACTTAAGAGTAAGTCCCTATTTGTTTAAGGATATATCCTAAGGCATTGACTTAAGTTAATTTTCTGCAGGTCCTCCCTTCTAAAGATCTTGTAAAACATTCTTCTCAAAGCTCTATGCCCCTGAGCATTTTTTTTCTTCTATGAAATGTGTGGAAACTACCGTAGTATTGTTAGTTCAACATCTTGAAATAAGACAGAACTGTAAAAATATGAAATACAAAAGCAGTCCATCTTTCAGAGAAGTGCTTGCACATCAGAAACGAGCAAAAACATCCCATCACACTTGTCATACTTCATTTCTTCTTACATAAAGCCAGCAGTTGTAAGGGGTCTGTGAACTGGCTGCCCTCTGATCCAGCCTGAGTGTTTGAGCAGTGAAGGAGTAACCCAAGCACACCATTCACACATGGCCCATATCTGGAAGTTTAAGTGCCATTGCTTGTTGCCGGGGTTTGTGTGAGGCCTCTCTGAAGTATCTGCGCTCAACTGTACGAGCCTGTCTGCCTGTCTGCTTCCCATGATGCACCTCCCCATCTCCAGCCTGGCGAAGGCAGTGAAAGAAGCCATTGTTCCTGTCACTCCGAGGCATGTTGCATGCACTTCTGACACAGAGTGGGAGAAAGTATTCCCTTTATACCCCAGGAATGTCTTTGAATCAATCAAGTCTGTATGAGTCCTTTAGTCACTAATGTGCTTGTGTTTGAAAGTATTGTACAGTGTGAAAAGGAATGTGGCGGAGATAAAAAGACAGGTTTACAAGTTTTCAAATCAAAAGCAACACCTTGTTTTATGCTAATTTCCTTCCTTATTGAGGCATTTTTCATTTTTTCGCCTGACCTTGAGCAAAGACCACCTCCAGAGCCCGATTCAGATGTCTGATCCCCTCAATCGAGCAGCCTGTTCACACTTTGCAAGAAAACAAGTGGCTTTCAGGACTTCTCTCCCTTTAATTCCTTTCTTTTCTCACTGAGCTTTGATTGATGTGCAGCGAAAACCACGGTTGGAAAAGCTTGCAGCTCTTCTCGTGGATTTTTCCTGCATGATGTAATGTTTTGGTGATAGTATGCCATGTGCTGTGACATCAAAACAAAAGAAATATCCGTCTCTGAAAAGGTGGACTTCTCCTTCTTCTCAGGCAGATCATTTATGCTTCACATACCATGAGACCCTTTGAATCCCCTAAAACAGGACGTTCTTTGCTTTGACATGCGTGAGAATGTTTGATTCTCGCTGTTCTCATGTTCCATATAAAATAGTAATAGAAATGAGGGTTCCTGGTCCTATTTTTGAATCTATAAATGGTGCAAGAAAGCCTATCCTTGTTTTGTTTTTTTAAATTTAATTCAAACTTGAGCTGGGTCGTAGGAGCCACAACTACTCAGGGTGTAAACCAAGAGCGCTACACAGAGGTCACAAAACGCTGCCCTATACGTCAGTGGTGAGTCTATTTTTAACCCTGCTGTATCACGTATCACCTCTTGCCATTTTGTTCCTTTGTTCAGTGAGGAGGGATATTTCAGGACACTCTCGGGTAGCGTGGGAGGCGAGGTGAGGCGGATCCTCTCCCCAACAGTTGATCTTCCCCCTTGCTTCGTGTGTGTGTGTGAGGGGAGGTGAAGCCCACGCCTGCCACTGACCTGTTGCAGAGGTTAAAAATGTGCTCTTCCCATTCATTAGGCTGGGCGGTCCACGCTGCTACCAAGCGCTTTCACTACATCTGTATTTGCGGTCTCTGATAGGATCCAGATGGTAGTCTGGAACACCCGTGCAGATCTCATACGAGCTTCACATATGGTGAACAGTAAAGGGATATTTAAAGGAGCCTTGCACCCGGGTCAGTCTGTGAACGAGTGATGGTCTGTGCATTTGTAGTTTTAATATTTCATTTATATTCTGCAGTGAGCAGCCCCCCTAACCCTAAAGAACACCTTCAGAACATACATGCTGAACATCCCAACAGTTTTCTTTCATAAATAGTGTTTTAGAACATGTGCAGTACCACCCACACACTGATGTTGTTTGTGGGTGTCTTAACTTATTCTGTAAATAACAGTGTATGACATGCCTAGCTAAAATGGAACTGTAGCCTAGTAAATGAAGAGAATGAAAACCGAGCAAAAGCAGCCCAAGTTTCAAAAGCTAAAAAGCAGAGGTGTGAACTCAAGTCACATGACTTGGACTCGAGTCACAAATTTGATGACTTTAGACTTGACTTGAAAAAAAAAAAAAATTGCAACACAATTTGGACTTCAACATCAATAACGTGTGACTTGAAAATACTTGATACCTTCCCACAAGTCCAAAGATTAAAAAGTATGTTATTTTTAAACGGCGCCACAAATCAATTCATTTCCCTTTATTTCCTGAATCAGCTAACATTAATGCTGTTCACTGCCAGCAAGTCTACACCTCATTTCCGAGATGATTCACTTTGTTTGAACAAAACAAACAGCATCCAGACGAGCAGCCGGAGAGAACTGTTAAGAAATTGAGAGACTGAAAATTATACCAAAGATAATTGCAAAAACTAAGCTATGCAGTGGTCAACAAAAAACAAATAACGTGTGGGTTGAAAATTACAGACTGTAACGCAACAACTTTAAAAATTTGTTTTGACAAATAAATACACATTTCAAAAAGTATTGATTTTTTTATATTTTATATATTATTGCTCTGCAGTTAAAATGGTATGAAATTTGTTGAGGAGTGCATTATGATTTGTTTAGGACTCAAAACTCAAAGTTTAGGACCTGGGACTTGATCTGGGACTTGTCAGTCATGACTTGAAACTTCACTTGAGACTTGCTTGTCTTTCCCTGTGACTACACTTGTGACTTGTTTGTCTTGATTTGGGACTTCACTGAGGACCTGTCAGTCTTAACGTACGACTTAACTGGGGACTTGCCTGTCTTGACTTGTGACTTAACTTAGCACTTGCTTGTGTTGACTTGAGACTTTACTTTGGACTGTCTTTTTTTTTTTTTTTTTTCTTCATAATGCAATACAAGTGTTCAACAGAAGGACACATACAACACAGTACAAGACAAAGGGGTGAACTAGACTAAAAAATTGAGCAGACAAATTAATAGAAAAAAAATTGCCTGTCTTGACTTGGGATTTGACTCGCAACTTGAGTACCAAGACAAAACAATGACTTGGTCCCACCTCTGCTAGAGGGTGAAAGGCACATAAAAAGTTGCCAAATGAATAAAACCATTCAGACATTTGAAACGTGCCATTTGTTGAGTTTTGAGGTCTAGTCGTCAGTGATCAGGACGAGACTTAATCTCCTTGAAGTAAAAGCCCACAGGCTCGTCTGCTGCTGTATTTGTTTGGGTTGGGTTATGATCATCCTATCCAGTCTGCTCCTGCTGCTGCTCTGTTTTGCTCAGATTTTTTTGCTGCTATGAATGTGGCGGGGGAATGTGCGTAGGGTGGGGTAACAGGGAGGAGGGGGGGAGCGCAGGAATTCCCACTCACTTGGCTCATCTTGCATTTGCTCTACTCCTTCACTGAATCTCCCCCGCTGCACATGGAAAAGGGGATGTTTTGTTTGTGAAACCCAGCGTTCTCCGGGCCGTGCACGCCATCCTTGTTTTTCATCAGAGACGCTGCACAATGTGGCAGCTTGGTTAGCAGGAGGAGCACCGCTGAGTTCATTAATCCGCCTGTCAAGGGCCCCTTTTTGCTTTTATTTTTAGCCAAAATCCATCAGGCCTGACAAGTGGGGCAATTTGAGCCAAGTCGAGGGCAGCGCTCCAGGTCCCTTCCACAAAGTCAATCTTATCCTCCCCTCTTGGGAAAAAAAACGCTCCGGACAGCCCTGCTCCGGGCCCGGGGTTTTGTTGAGTCATGTGAGATCATGTACACAGAAACACAGGAGAGGTGGGGGCTGAAGGTGGAGAGGGGGGGCTGCAGGGTAAACGAGTCGGGTGGGGTTAAGGCCGGGGGCAGCAGGGGAGCTAAAATCTGCTCACGGGCCAGCAGACAGCAGAACGCGCTGGTGCTAGCCTTGTATAAGGTAATGTCTAGCGAGCATGTTGGGGTGGGACATGTGCACAGATTTATTTTAATACACTGGCGGTGTTGCCAGTGGGGGGAGGGATGTCGAGCTTGCCAGCTCGTCCCAGGACCACTGTCACACTCCGGACAAGCAGGAACTTTTTAGTAGACAAACCCACCACAGGCGAATAAAAAACACTGAAAGGAGGCAAGTTTAAGTCTAAGTTTGACCTTCTAATCTGCATGATCACACTGGATTGTTTTTCCATCCCCTGAATGCTGTTTGAACTCGTTTTCCTCGTGCTGTCTTCATACGGCTGGACTAGCTCCTCTCACAGATGCATGTTTTGAGTGAATTGCCCTGCAGGGAGGTCTGGATTTAGCATGCCAGTCTTGTATTTAGCATCGCAGTGATACAGTATGAGTATGCTCAGAGGTGATAGACTGCTGGAGCTTCACATCTGACAGAATCCATCTATGCATCACATGTTCCGTATCAGCTTTAGAAAATGAAGCTTTCTTACCTGACTAAGTAGATACTGTTGACTCATCATTTATTAATTGGTGAATCTTGTCGTTTATAATTTAATCTATGAATATAATAATTATATGATAATAATATGACAATTAGTGGATTATCAAAATAGTGAAGGCTTATTCTTACAGTTGAAAGCTCAGGAAAAAGCTACACACAGTAAGTGGTAAGGATTTTTTTGTCAAATAGTTGTTGACTATTTTTCATTCTATTGCTAATCGATTAATCAACTCGTCCAGTCCCGAACAGCTACTCTGCAGTTCTTACATAGATTGAGGCTGTGTGTTGATTGGCGCAGCCTTCACATATATTTCAGTATCAGGATAAAAAAAAGTATGATTATGGTTTTGTGACTGTCAGTTTTCTTTTTCCTTTTATTTTCTTTTGGTTTTAGCCACACTGGCAGCGTGACTCAAGGCATGGCAATGTCGGTCAATCCGTCTACCACTTTGGTCTTGAAATATCCAAAGAATTTTTGGATTTAGAAATTTCCGTGATTCTGACTTTTGCTATAAGTGAAGTGTTTCAGCAGTCGTTGGATGAAATGACATAATGTGGTTCAGACATTCATGTCGTCCACAGAATGATTGGTTATAATTTTGGGGAAGCCTTGACTTCTGATTGAGCACCATCATCAGGTCAAATTTTCTTTTATGCTTCCATGCTGGCAAAGGCCATGGCCTGAGGCATTGTGTTTTTGGGATGTCCATATTATTCTTGTAAACTGAATATCTTAAATACACCTTGATGGATGTATTTGGCACAAATGTCAAAGTTCAATGTCACTGTGACCTCACAAAACATGGTTTGGGCCATAACCCAAGAATTCATGCACTAATTATGACAAACTTCTACACAAATGACTCATAGGAACAAATGATGAGGTCAAAAGTCAACTTCACTTTAACATCATAATGTTCTGGAAAAACACTTAACTCGACATTACTCAACATCCTATCTCAGGAACAGAAGAGGAGACATTTGGTCAGATACTGAACTGGTGACACTAACCATGAGTGTCCACCTTGAAACTGTGCTGATTGTATAGATCTTCTGTGCTGCCATGTTGAAAATGTGTGTGAAGCATCCTCGTTTTAGAATTTGTAGCCTCTTTTCAGCAACACTGAAGCACTGTCAACTGTCATGGCTGATGAATCTGAACAGACACTGATACAAACTGCAACTTAGCTGGTTGATGACGGCATAGTGTTAGCTTTCCTATTAGCCTCAGCTGTTCTTTGTATTTACTGCTAATAAGTAAATGTTAGCATGCTAACATTCAAAACTAAGATGGTGAAAATGATCGTTACACACTTAACATCAGTGTGTTAGCATTGTCATTGTCTGCATGTTAGCATGCAGACATTAGTGTCCAAAGTAGATCAAAGCACAAATGTTTCTAATTACTGAGGTGCTAGTGTGGCTGTAGACTCTTAGTGTTGTTGTGCAACTAAAGACAGATAGAGAAAGCATGTCTATCTTGCATCAATAATTGAATCTGAGCTAATTTTGGAGTTGGACCGGCACAGAATGCTACTATCAGGTTCAGCGTTAACTCAATGGCTGGTAGCCAGTGGCAGTGATACCCAGTGAGTGCTGCCTGGGTGTAAAATCCACTCTAAGAAGAGAAAATTGATTTCAACTTTGCATTAACTTTCTTCCTTGACAGCAGTATTAGCTTTGCAAGAACAGACCCCAGTGTTTTTTTTACATGGCAGATATTTTCCACTGTGGAATTAAACTGTTTAGAGGACACTGAGCGGGTTAATAAGTTTTATAGCCTATAAAAAGCGGCAACACTCTCGCAGGGCATAAATCAGTAGTCTGTCTATGCGGGGTGTTTCTAAGCATGTTGGAAACAAGGCTGTACACTGCAGTGGCAGCCCCTTTTACCCCACCTTGAGCGATGAAGGTCACAGAAGAGGAGAGTTAATGACCAACACACGGGGCAACTTTAATGAGCCCTGCACAAGTGTTATTTAGATTCCATTATGGCCTGTCTTCCCACTCCCGTTAGAGCTGTCAAGAGGCTGTATATTTTCCGTCTGTGCATGTGTGACTTTTGTCTCTGGGATGTATACGCTTCCATGCTGTTATGTATGTTCATGGGGGAGGGGAGGAGATGCTCCATGTGACAATTTACACAAAGAAAAAAATATCTAGACCACAATTCTGATGTTTAATATCTCATTACATTACAATAGAGCTCTAGTGTGAACTGTAAAAGTGCCCATTGTGTCAGCTGAGTTGGGAACTGCCCATTGGTCCGACAGCCCATTGGTTTGACATCCCATTGTTCCGACCATATTAAACCCATTGTTCCGAAGTCCGTTCCAAAATCATCATGATGCCCTGTGGTTAAGGTCTGGTTAGGTTTAGGCACAAAAACCACTTGGTTAGGGTCAGGAAAAGATCATGGTGTGGGTTAAAATGAAAAAGAAAGTGACAAACACATAAGCCGTGAGCCTGCTCCGCCTCAAGCCGGTCGCGGCGCACCATACGTCCGCCGCGAGCCGTTCAGCACTGCGGACAGTCGGACTAATGGGATGTCGAACCAATGGGCTGTCAAACCAATGACATGGACCCAGGAAAAGATCATGGTGTGGGTTAAAATGAAAAAGAAAGTGACAAACACATAAGCTGTGAGCCTGCTTCGCCTCAAGCCTTTCCCAGCTGACCCAGAGCCGGTCGCGGCGCACCATCAAGGTAGAAATACGCCCGCCGCGAGCCGTTCAGCACCGCGGACAGTCAGACCAATGACACGGACCCAGCTGAGTTACCCAGTGATGTTTAAAGGTGCATATATTGAGAGTCCAAAGCTATCACAGCCTATTAGCTGTGTTGCACCATCCACCATTATTTAACCCTGCTCGGCTGGAGTATAAACTACTCTATAAAGCAGACATGGTTTGCAGGCAGCCAGGGAACAGGAGTCAAGCTAACTAGCTTACCAACTGGCAGTTAGCAACACATTGTTACAGCTTCATGAGAGGCAAGAGCATGGGTCCACTAGAGAACTGGATACGCAGCTCAGCTTTGCTTCCAATTTTTTCCCATTTTTATATCCTCTGGCCCATAAAGCATTTTTTCCCATTATAAAAGAGACTTCTGTAAAACTGTTGGTTGGATACCTAGAACTGCAAACAAGGTCAATTGTGGACCTATCTGTTATGAAGTTTTTATCGATTTTTAAACCAAGAAAAGTGATTTAAAATCCATGACGTTATCATAGTGTAAAGTCTATGTTGTGGACGGGGACTCCTGGGCAGGGCCAGGGGGAGAAATAACTACTTCACATATTCAGTGGGCCACATACCCCAAGAACATAAACCCAGAACCTAGAACTTTTTAAGCGTATGCCCAGGCGAGCAATTCTCATTGGACTGAATAGGCTGCTACTACCACTAATTTGTATCTGTATGTGTGGTTAGCTCTCCAGCTACAGTGGTCTCCCAAATAGTTTTGAAAGTAGTCAATACTGCACCTTGCTCCTAGCCTCACCCATACAACCTCGTCCTTAGAACCCCCGTCACCCCCCCACCCGCCTGGTAAAGGTCCACCTCATTTGAACTCTGACCGCAGTTTGTAACACAGACATTCTGCTATAAATCTGAAGTCTTGAGCCAAGCTCAGATAACCCTGATGACATTGCTATTACATCATCAGGGGTCAGGCTTGACAAAGCTCCTCCAGAGCCAAGGAAGTCATTACACAACTGTTTTCGCAAGCTTGATGAGTAAACCTGATGTCTAAAATCAGTGGCCTCCATGAACTTGCTCCTACAGAGGCTTGTCCACCTTAGGGCAAAGACTGCATCTTTATGGCTGTGTATCAACATTAAAAATTGGTCTAACTCAAGTGGTTGGATAAGTCCACATCACAACTAACGACAATGACAGTGGCAAACAATATCATTAGGATCACTTTCAGAGTGATTTGATGAACGATAGAAACACTGACAGCCAGTCAATATCCATTCGAATATATGGGTGATGTCTTGTAAAACGCATATGTAACATAATATTAGGCTGTTAATTACACACAAAAAACGTCATTTTACCTGAGACATACTGACAAATGGTCTTTGGCGCTTATGCAATATTTGAAGTACATTTTGTCCCTGTCATGTCCTCTTTGATTAACACCAGGATGCCACCAAATTGATGCTGACTCAAAAGGTATGACTAAAATTTGTCTTCATAGATGAAAACTCTCATAACAATGTTGGATTCTCCTAACTCATTTAGTCTTTGAAGAATCTTGCAAACCCATATCATCCTGGATTTCTTTTTGTTTCTCTGCACAATGCACAGAAGTATCACATCATCAATATCATACTTCGTGATTGGCATCATTTTTTACAGAACATCATCGTTCATCAGTGTGGATGCTCCAACGAACCCTCATATAACCATTTGTATGATATCCAACAAATTAGTGCCCCATGAATGACATGTATTCAACGTAACATTATGTAGGTTAGGGTTAGGCAAGTAAGGTTACGTAGGTTAGGGTTAGGGTTAAAATTACTTTAGTTAGGTCTAGGAAAAGAAACATAGTTGGGCATCTTTAGGCTGACGTAAGTTAGGTTTAGGAAAAGAAACAGTGGTGACAAACCTTAAAATAACTCTGGGTTCAGTTGGTTTCACATGGTTCTGAATATTGGGGGAAAGTCCTGTATTGGAAAGTTCTCTGTTTTGTGACCCATTCACCACCCCAACATGCCTCTCTACGCATCAACATGGATTATACATACAGTAGATGACTGGCTCATGAGTAGGTGGTATAGATGCAAATTGTGGTGCATTATTTTTTATTGGTAGCAGTGCGTGAGAACAGCCTGGTATGTACACATCATTATAGTTATCATTCTTGGTGTGGGTGGCCCTCAAGAGTAGGGGAAACCTTTTCCTAATGATTGATGTCTCATTTTAGAGCAACTCTTGAGCCTTGACTAGATTTATTGTAGTCCCGGTGTTTGACGTGCTGCATCTCGCCTTTGTTGCCTGTGACCAGCACTCTTTAAGTGGGATGTCACCCCCAGCTGTCAGCACTGCTCAAAGAGCCTTCAACCAAGGAAGTCATAACGGGTGGCATGGGGGCCAAAGCTATGCCTGTGGTCAGTATGGCACTCAGAGCTTACCCATGGTTCTCTCTTTCAGCTTGACATTACACACTCGCTCTGCAGCCACCAGCCTTAAGCTATTTTCTCTAAAGAGTGCGATTCTTTCCATCCCTTTGTTCTCTTTCTGTTGAACTACATTGTGGATTGTCTGGTTTAATGTTAATTAACTGTGAAAAATGTAAAATTGCAAAAAGATGAAAAAAGGCTTCATAAGTAGCTCATAAGAGACTAGAGTAGGTACTAGAGCGCTGCTTCAAATCAATAATGCAAATTTTCCAATTATTTTACTCTGGCCAAAATTGAAATGACCCCTCCAAAGGGATGTGGGTCCCCAGACTTGTGGATTCTGTTAAGGATGTTGTTTTCTTCCAAACTATTGATGCATGCAAATTCCTACTGTGTTCTCAAGACCGAAGGCTGAAAGGATGCCTCTGGCAAAAAAAAAAAAAAAAAAAAGCTTTAGGAAGTTTGAGGCTGTATCCATGGACCATGGGAACAGCAGAGATGGAAACGGAACAACGGACAAAAGCGGATTCTCTTTTCTGTAAATCAGAGTTTACTTACCTTCTGACATAGAACGGAAAAAAGGAGGCGGCTGAAAAATGTTCTGTAACGTGGTGGAAGTTGGGGTCATTGTTCTGCTGGTTCATTTCTGTACGGCAGCCCTGGATCCGAGGACCCATCTCCATGGAAACCATTATGTGGGGCAATTGGCGGCAGAGCACTTTAGAAATCTCCTTGGAATATATTAGTAGCTGCAAAGGCCCCACTCTCCTCACCTTCAACCTCTCGCCATTGTCTCGGAGCTAGTTTACTTCAGGCACTGTTCTCAGGATTTCAGGCCTCGGCTCAGGAATGTCCAACCTATAGCCTGTCTTCCACGCAGGGATGTAAAAACAACCCAGCTGCTGTCGGCTGAGGTTTGAAATCTTCAATAAACAGGCTGAAACCTGCAAACCTACCACCAGCAAAGCTCCACTGCCTCCGAATTCTCACCTTGTCTATTATTATACAGGAGAAATCAAATTAAAAAGCTTCATTTCATTGACTCAGGCAGACCGCGCCAGTGCAGAGCGTCAATTTGATTGGAAAAATGAAATGATTTGCACTACAGAGCTAAAGAACCACACGTTGTTTTTTTCCTGATGTGGCAAAAAATCCAAATAAGATGAAGACTTCATAAAGAGCAGATGTGCTGAGACTCAAATTTCAGTGAGAAAGTGCTGCTGATTCAGAACGCTCATTGAATTGTCAAGCTGTGTATATGTGTATGTCATTAACTCAGCCCTACCTTCCGAACAGGCCGCTCTGAATATGATTTTTTTTTTCCTCGTTAACCGTCATATTACCTTTTTGCCCTTCACAGACATTTCCCTCTGGTATTTTGTCGGCTCTCAAACTTGAAACGCTCAGCAATCTTGTAGCCTGTCACCTGGGATTGCTCAAAGGCACTGAGTGTAATATTCCTTTTTAGATTTGAAAAAAAAAGCAGTGCTGATTTCTGTGCTATGGCCTGATATGGCACATTTTTTATTGAGCAGGAAAACAAGCTTCCTAAAGATCTGCTAACCCATCTGGCTGAGGTGATTAGCAAAAGCCGAGGCAGATGGTGCCGCGGCCAGATTCTGCATTGCTTCAGGGGTGTATTAATCTGCATATACGACTGACAGCCATGTTTGGCTGGGAGAAATATTTTTGTGTGTTGCATGAATGGGAATGAGAAAGTCAGTGTTTTTTCCAGCCGTGTGTGAGGTTTCTGGTGGAGCTGGATCATTTACCGCAGCAAGCCGATTGACTGGGACCCTCAGGATGTTTTTGTTAGGGGATGAAGAGGGGGGGCGGAGGGCAGGCGGTATGTGGACCTTCCCCTCTTCATGTGCAGCAAACCCGCTAAAAGTGAATGAGCCACGCAGCAGCCCCCCCCTCACTGCTGGCAGCGCGGTCTGGAAATGTTGACACACGGAGCGGAGAGCAGCCCCAGAAACCCCAGGAATCCCCCCGAGAAGACGCTGGGCGGGAGGGTGAGGTGGAGCCTTGGAATGTGCTCGGAGGAGTCAGTCACTTATTTACTAGCTGAACTCAGTGAACCCTGCCTTAGTCAGCCACTTCCACCATGGCCCGTCTGTCCCACCTCTCCCTCCCACTCTCCTCTCTGTTTTGTTCTTTAACCTAATGCTCCTCATTTGCTCGCTCCTCCCCTTCCATCCCCTTATTGACAGGCAGTCCTTGTCTCAGCTTCTCATAGGCCACCGTCTTCGACCATGCACCGAGCGACCTTATCCAACCCCCACCTGACCCCCGCCACCCTGTTGCTCACCCTCCGGCCGCAAACGTTGAGGTCATAAGCTCATGATGAGTAATAAAACAAATGTCAGTGGGAATGTGAGTCAAGCTGGGCAGTGTGTGGAGTACAGAGGGCCAGGAGTATCATTCCCTGCATTCTCAGAAATTCAGAAATGAAATGGAAGCTAATGCCTTGTTATTTTTAAACTATGCTTGGATGCTATCGGACTTCATGAAATAGGAAAAAAGAAGTCTTTGGAACTCCACTAGTCGTAAACAGGGGACAGACTTGACCTAGGGCATAGGTTTTGTTTCAACATACAGGATTCCTCTGTAAGAACATTTTGAACACTTCCTGCAATTTTGATTACATTTCTGCACCAAATTGTTTCTTTTCTGCATCAGTTAATTTGATCAAAATAAAAGTCCTTTGTACTTTTATGTTTTTATTGGAGGGGGACAAATGCACATGTTCAAAATATTGAGAGGGGCATGACCCCTGCATCCTCCCTGTAATCTACTCCTTTGGATTTGACTAGTAAAATTGGAGACACTAATAAATGTTGGCCTTTTTTGCTTGTGTAAAGGCAAATATCCAAAATGCACATTAAGTGTTTATTATAGTTTTGATTTCCATTCTGGAAATGTATCCAAAAAGTGCATTTTTAATTGGATAATGTCTCATTTGCATATTTCAACATACAAGTTCAGAAAACTTGTAATACAAAGAATAATTGTCTTTATGTAAGTATTAAAGGGGGAAGTTTCAGTTAAACTTTTTACCCTATTCATCTGTGTGTCTTATTTTTTTTTATCTAAAAATATATGGCATTTCACACTACATATCTTTTTCTCAAAATGTATTTTTTTCTCAGACTCTAAGCCAAAAAATTCCACTTCAGAGCACTTACAGCACCAAACTTTCCTGTTTTATTCCTGTCTATAATTTGAAGGTTTTCACAGAGGGATATATTTATATATTATTCATAGCCTGAATATGTTACATCTTATTCCTAAAAACATGGTGAAAATTGATTTTTCATTGGCTGTTGACAGTCTTTTTTGATTTATGGAGTGATAAAGAGAAATCTCCAAAAGTCTCTCTGTAAAACATTTGACTTTATTGAGTCAGCAGCATGAAACAAAAATGTTGAATCTGGCTTTATTCACTGCCCAGGCTTCTGTTCTGGAAATGTATGCAAACCAGTGCATATTTAATTAGATAATGCATCATCTGCATATTTGAACAGAAAACTTGTAATACAAAAAATGATTGTCTTAATGTAAGTAATCGACTAGAGAAGTTTCATGGTGATATCTATAGGCTATAAGTTTTACCTTATTCACCTGTTGTGTCTCTCCTTTATTTCTTCACACTGATAGTCCATCCTCTCACCACTGTTCTCCAAGCACTTCCACCACTGCCTCTAAACTATCAGATGCCAAGGCTAAGTCCCAGATGTCCTCAAATTCTACATACACCCCAGTGTACACTTGACCTGTGCAAGGCCATTGCAATGTTTAAAGGTTGAAAATCTTTCTATTTAATATCATTAATATTTGTTTATTAAGTGGCCCCTGGCCTCCTGTCATTTTGCAAAAATGGCCCCTGGGCAAAGCAAGTTGAGTATCCCTAATTTATAGCAATATACAGACTCATATCTGCTGACGGAGGCAGGATCTGGTGAAAGTCAGTCCTCAGCCTGAGAGACGCATCATGAGAGGAGGTGTAATGATTAATAGCCATCTGAGTCTTCCTCTCTGACCACTGATCTGATGAGAGAACAATAATCCATGACTCTGTGGGAATCTGCCGCTGTCCTGTCAGTGATATTCTCCGCATGTCAATTACCATCGCTGGGAAATGTCAATGCGCTTATTCTGAATTCAGCATGGCAGACGCTGGGGCTTTGCACAAAAATGACAGCTAGACACGTCATTTATTCTAGTACTGGAAGATAGAATAGATTTTTGAACGAAAGTGCAAACAGACAATATTTCATGAAGACAGAAAAGTTAATAGCATAGATTTTTTTAGATGGGTGTTGTGGTTGTCTGATGGTGTGTGTGTGTGTGTGTGTGGTCTATGGGAGGATCACTTGACTGTGGCTATTGAATGAACAGTCAGAAGACAGCAAAGAACATGCTGTTCTCACGTCAGCAGTAGCCATGATGGAGTTGGTTTGACGCACTTTGGTGAGGTTTATCTCTTCATATTTTTGTAGATGGTGCAAGGGATAACTAAAAAACAGCAATTTTTTGTTGTTCTTCACTTATCAGTTGTCATGTTTAGGGGATTTCCATGAGACAGAGAAAAGGAGGAAAATATTTGTAAAAATATAATTTGTGGCCATAAGTACACTGCTACATGTAGCTACATACTAACATCAGGGATCCTGTAATCTTGGTTGCTAATGTTGTTAATTTCTCACAAGTCTCATATCATATTCCTGCTGGAACATGTCTGGCTGTGAAGATTTTGGTTTAGAAGCTTTTATATGTGATTTTTCACAGTAGAAGGTGTCGCTATTCTGTTACAGTCATTCACCACTGCAAGTAAACTGCTACATGTAGCGACATGCTAACATCAGAGAAGCCTGTAGTCTCAGTTTCTGATGCTGATAATTTGTCCTCCATTTTGGATCATGTTTCTGCCGGTAATGTCTCATGTTTTGGTTTTAATGGTTTTATTGGTGGTTTTTAAAGGTAGAGAGTGCAGCTACACTCTGTTACAGTTATTCCTCAGGTGCAGTGACAGTGCAAAGATGCAGAGATACGGACTACCTGGAAACACTGACCACTCTCAGAACATCTCAGGTAGAGGGGTGAATACAGGTGTATCAGCACAGAAAGTATGAGGAAAATAAGGTTGTTGTTTTGTTTTTTTTTTCATTGAACCATGTAAACATGGTGTAGGAGAAACCCAAAATACGAGTATGAATCTGAAAATGAAAAAACAAGTTGGTGAGTAGTCAAGAAATTCACTTATTATTTCAGCCCAAACTACTGTTTGGGAAACTGAGTCTGAGCCTTTAGTGTTGTCAAGGAAATGAACATCTCTCACATGACTGTGCGTTGGTCTTGAATTTGCAGCAGATTTTTCTGAATCTCCAGTGAAACCAATACTGAAACAACAATCAACCCTGCAGCACTACTTCTCTGTATAACCTAATATACAAGTATGGTTTTGGTTTGTTGCTGTGGTGTTTTCGCATCTCAGAGATCAGCTGTCAGTCAAACAGTGTGATCTGTATTGTCACGCAGTTTCTGTTTGTGCAGGTGCACCATTTTCCTCTCTGCTCATTCATGGTGGCTTGGCCTGTTCTTTTTCTATAATGAAAATTTACTACTGTTGCCTGTGGTCGTGTTAAAATGCGTCTTTTTGTGGCTGCTGAAGATCTTTCCGCACATTTTCCTTAATTGACATTTGAGCTGGGTCTGTGTTTTTGCCCATGTGTAGGAAGCAGCTAGAGAAGACAGACGCTGTCCCAACACTCCCTCAAGACACTCCACAAAGCCTTCTTTCCAAATCAACCAGCGAGCGGGTGCGCCTTTTGTTTTTTGTACGTTTTGTTTTGACTCTCCACATCCCAGCAAAAAGTAGGTCACAGGCTGACCGAGGTAAAGTATGAGGCAGCAGTTTACTGGCCCCAGCCGAGGCAGATTGTGTCTCCAGGAAACTTGTTGCAGAGGAGACGTTAAACACACAAGTTCCTGTTTGACATCTGTTTCCAGCAAGCCTCACAGGCCGGCCTTTACCCTGCCGCTCACACTCAGAGGCCTCGTTCACCTAGCTGCTCTCTCAGCCAGGTTTGTCAGTTTAACTGCTGTGTGACCCCTTCCTCCCCTCCCTTTCCTAGAAACCAAAAAAATTCTGATGACGCGCCTATCGTTGACTCTGTGCCCAGAATAACGAAATCTTGAGAGATACAATCAGGAAAGACAGGTCCTTACGCAGGCAGCTACTCTGCTAGACTGCAGCCCCTCAGGGCTGTGAATAATTAACCAGGTGTATATTTAAGGCGACAAGGCAACACTGTGTGTGCGTGGAGTACATCTGCTTGATATGAGTGATCACATCCTGCCATTTTACACTTAAAAACATTCAAATATCAGCCCAGATGAAGGCGTGATCTGAAAGAGAAAACCGCTTAAGGAACTCTCCAAGTGAGCCATCAACATGACAGCTACACTGGCACACTGTGGGGTATGTTGTTTCCCCAGGCTGCTCAGAGATGGCTCTAATTTGTTTTTCCGTCATCAATAATCTGGTTGTAAACTTCCGCCAGCCCTCCACGGGCTTCCCTCTGCACACGTATGAAGGCGGACACACGAAGGGTGTATTTTTAGCTCTGGGAGATACTGTGACCCGCCAGACATCAGAGGACAAATTATCCTCCTACTACACCTTGCTTCACGTGAAACCTTAGATAGGCTGAGCCGGAGTGAGACAGCGGGCCGAGGCCCCGTGGGCAGCGCTGATGTCAGAGGCAAGGATGAAAGGAAACACGAATGAGTGGCAGAGTCCAGGCAGAGGGCCAGTAGAGCACAGGAAGAGCCAGGGCTGTGTTCCTGTGTCACACAGTGAAAGGTGCCACTGCTGCTCCCACCTGGAGTCCACGGTCATGTAGAGGTACAGCTCAGTGATGTCATTTGTTTTGCACAGTCACACTTGACAAGAGCGAGCTCAAAGTTCACTTCACACTGATTAAAATAAACTACCTCATGTTCATAGTTCCCAATTTTTTTATTTCAGAACTCACAGATTACATCCATTTCTTCCCCCTTTTTTTGGTGGTCATTATTCACTCTGAGATATTTCTTAAGACTGGTCGAATGCTACAACTTGTTGTGCTGTGTGTTGCCACTGTAGCTGATGCTTTGACTTGTCTTTTCAGACCTGGCGGGCACAATTTGCATAAAAATATGAGATTTTTCTGTTGGAATCTGAACTGATTTGTTCATGAAACTCCTTCAGATGTTCATATGAAGTGGCTGCAATAGCACCAGTAGTTTGGTTATCTGAACTGCCAGTTGCACTCGCCATGCTTTTGTTGTGTAAAAGTCTGTTGCTGTATTTTCACAGTGTGCTAATGGGTGGTATGACACGGGCCTCTTCTACAGTATATGTAATTTTATATTGCAATATCCATTTATATATCATGATACAGTATATTTTTGGACACTCAACTGAGAAGCAATTATAGATGTATTTAGATTGGACTGTCTAATCTAATACACTAATTGCCTGACAAATTAGGATACTTTATCACATTGGTGCTACACTTCTGTAAATCTTATTCAGCCATAAAGCAGTCCTGCATATTAAAATGCCCTCAGTGGCAGCATACAGAGCCATGACGACGTAGTTTAAATAATTTGGATACACGGCTCAGATCATTAGACCCCTTTTGATTCTTAACCCCATCAGACTTGGCAGTAGATCTTAGCAGCTACTTTGTTGATTTCAGTGTTCTGCAGTGTGGAGCATTAACCTTAATGTGTGCTGTTTTATATGCTTTGACTAAATGCCATACAGTTACTCATCATGCATTAGATCAAAATGGTGTTCTGCCCACTTCCCTGCTCAGCAGAGGCAGATATTCTGCAGTCAGGGATGTGATACAGTCTGATTTTATGAATGTTAAACCCCTGTACATTTCCCTGTGTGGAAACAATGAGGGGTAGTGGGCCCAGCCTACATTTCCACTGATTTTTTTTTCTGGGTTGAAGCGTTACAGTGGATGATTCACATTTTCCACTTACTGTAAAGCTCCTGGCAGGCAAGGGTTCTCTGTGAGTAATTGTAAGCTGCTAGCACGATGAGACAGCAAAGTTTCTCTGCACAAAGTTACACGTCTGTAACAAATCATCAGATCTGACACAAGTTGAGTCAATGCAGATGCAGTTAACATTTACAATGTTGAACGGTCTACTCTGTTTTCAGTAAATGAATGGCGATGCTGAGTGAAAGCAGTTGCTTTGTGAACACCAAGCCGTGTCTTCTTAATGATCGTTTTGCTGCAAAACCAATTTAGCCACGAGGGATGAAAAGCTGCTACTCATTCTGTGTGATTGTGCACTTCAGGACTTTACAATCCTAGCTGTATTGATGCGGCTCTGATCGATAAACCATGAACGGAGGGTGTAGGGGATTCAGGGAGAAGGCTGGGAAAAAGAATCAGTTTCTCTCGGAGTGCGTGGGAGTCAGTGGGATGAGACGGGAAAAGAGAAGAGAGAAAAAAGAGCTCTGTTTGTTGTTGCTCCCCAGCACTCCAGGCTGAGATCAGACTAATCAATAGCAGGGATAATGTGGAGATGAGTAGTATGACATCAATATTAGGCGCAGAGGCCCAGCAACACCATTGTGCTGCTCTCCAGCTCGCCCTGTGCTGAGTAAACAGTGGCTCCCCAGGGAGAAAGGAACTCATTGATGGGTTCCTTCAGCCTACCGCCTCTGTGCATTGTTGGGCCTCCCATACACAGCCACCTCATCAACAGCGGGGACTCTACCTGCTGGCCAACAGAGTATGAGGAGACCTGGTCGATCAACGGTTAAATACGGCGCTTCTTGGTGGTTTGCGACATTGACAGACATCCCCCACTCCAACCCTCCATTCCACCACTCTCACACCCAGCGTTTTTATTGGATTGTGAAATAAATCACTGAGGTTCCGCTGAGACGATTCATGCGGGTGATTGAGTGGTCTTCCTCATGGAAGGTTAGGGTTTCACTGATGCCTGATGATTTTACAATGGCTTTCATTTTCCCACTGGGGAAGTGTGCAAGTGTTAGGTTACAAAATGAAACAAGCACAACTTGATGAAAGAAAAAAAATTACACCTGTACTTGTAAACCAAATCAACTCATTAACAGAGGGTTGGAGATATTCTGTTCTATTTCCACAATTCATGAGGGATACCATAAATTGTGTGATCATCTTCAAAAATAGATTTTGCTCTTAAATGAATTTATACTTTTCAGCCATGCTTGCAGCTGGGCTCTATGAATTGAAAGACAGCGGGCCAGTCAGTGTAGTGCTCTGTTTAGTGCTCGCTCTACCACTTTAATCTTTACAAATACTGGATGGATTCAGAAGAAATCTTTTAGAGACATGCATGGTCCCCAGAGGAAGAATCCTACCAGCTTTGGCAACACATTCTCACTCCTGACATGATATACCAATGTTTGCTCGGTGGCCCTACGTGTCAAACTATGATGCTCTAGGTACCCCTACAGCGTCATTTTTAGATGCTTAGGGACGGCGTTTCCACTCATAACATGCATACAGTCTCTTTTTAAAACAAACTTTTAACGTAAGTTTACTTAGTTTTCTGTTTTTTTGCGTTAGGTTTACTCAACATAAGCGCTTGGTTAGGTTCAGAAAAAAAGATCCTGGTTTGGGTTAAAGTAGTATGTTTGTTACTAGGTCAATGTGACACATTTCACATGACATATCTCACGTTACATATGTTACGCGAAATATGTGCCTATACTACACTATGTATGTAAAATACAGTTTGTATGATATCTAACGAATTAGCACCCCACACATGATGTCACATCCTTAACGTAAAGTTACATAATTAACATACAGTAAAGTTTCAGAGGTTAGGTTTAGGTAAGTACAGTTACTGTGGTTAGATTTAGGAAAAGAACTGTGGTGAGAACAAACCTTAAAGTGACTCAAAGACTACATGGTTTCAAACACCGTTCCCCTGGGTTAAAGTCCTATGTCTGACTTTTCCATTAGCACCACCATTAGGTTGCCACTTTTTATTTTTATCACTTTAAGTGATGTGTCTTGTCAAAATACAATAAATGATGTGTCTTGTCAAATACATGACGGTGTAGCGTAGGTTTATCTCAGTTGATCAAAGTTTAAGTTCCCCTTTCTGCTACAATGGACTGCCATGAAATTTGATTTACATATTTGGAATCCCCAGAGCAAATCTTAATAACATGAGTGATCACCTGAAGGTCAAGGTTTTCTCTGTAATTTAGTGAGATATGTCAACTTCTACATAATGGATTGGCACAGAATTTGTATTCCAATGTGTCTAGTGCCACCATGAGGTTGACATATTTTGTTTTGAGTGAAATATAAACTCTTGTTATAAACATGAACTCTTGTACAGACATGCATGTACCCTTCAAGACAAATTGTAATGACTTAGGTGATCATCTAACCTTTCCTACCACCATGAGGTCAACATTTCAGTTCACCAAATACTTTGGTTCATTACTTAATACCTGCAAAATTAATGCCATGTTTGGTGCTAATTAGCAAATATTAGCATACTAATATGCTAAACTAAGATGGTGAACATGGTGAACATTACTAGCATGTTAATATGTTGTGTTGATGTTACCATTCAGCTCAAAGCACCCGTGTGCCTAAGTATAGCCTCACAGAACAGCTAGCATGACTATTTAGTCTTGTTGAAAATACTGTTCACTATTTTTTGAAAAGTAGCATGTCAGAGTAAAAATTCAAAGAAACAAATGCTCTTTAATGGCAATATTTTTTTTATGTTTCAGTGATCTGTATGGAAACATTTGTGCAGCAGACCTCAAAAGCAAAATTCAAGCCATGCATTTGGTGTTTAGTTTGGATTCCTTAAACAATATATGCAGTGCAGAGATCTGTCTTTTCAAATAGCTGCAATAGAATTCCTGATTCTGTTCACTAAATAGCCCGACCAAGTTGGCTCTGCTTCAAACAGTGGGGCTCTTCCAGGAGCTGCCCAGCAGCTTGATGAATGGCTGCAGTTCCCCTGTGGTTCATTCAGCAGCAGAATAGGTAGAAATGATAGGAGTCCTCATTCGTCTCTCTGCAAGGAATGAGACAGTAGGCATGAGCGAGCGAAGCCGCTGCCAGTCTACTGCTGGTCATCTCTTTAGATGAATGCTTGAGCTGGTGCCGTCTTGATGCTGCTTCAAACAGCTTAAACTCAGGAGAAAGAGAAGCAGCAGTTTAAGTATCCCCACTGCAGTTAAAGCACTTAATTTGCTGATCTGCTGATGAAGCCTCTTGTGTCTCTGTAAGAACTTCAGTTTTGCACTGATGTGCACATTTTCTGCAGTATATTGAGTTAGAGGGACGTTCTCCTGAGTGCTATCATCACACACTCTCTTTGTTTGTTTGGATAGCTGTGATGTGGTGATTCATTATGTGTCACCTGCTGGTGGGCCAGTGTTTTGACGGGAAACAGAATACCTGTCACACTGAATTAGGGATTCAGGATTATGAGTAAAATCATAAGCATGGTAATTTTGTTCATTTTTGGCATCATGATTTGAATCAAAATGATTCTGTCTTTGGGAACAAAACAGGTTTATTTTGTTCAGAAACACCGAATTGATCCCTCGATCAAACAGTGATTTGATCTGATTGATAATCAGCTGAGCATTTGAATCATTTATGAGACAAAATCTCAAACATCCTCTGATTGCAGCTTTTACATGTGAGGATTTAAGGCATTGTAAACGAAATATCAAGCCTCTAAGAAAGTCTGAGAGATGCATTAAAAGCTGTGGAAAAAGAAAGTAAGTGGACCGCAGGTTAAAACTATTGTGTACACATTAATTATTATAATTCCATAAAGGACAATGTGGAATGGAGGGCACTTTTCTGGAAAATGTAATCAACAACTAATCAACAGCTTTACTGTTTCCAAGGTCAAGATGGACCCGTAATTATATGAATTTAGATAAAACTATCTGCAAATGCACAAATCTTCCATCAAAACAATTAACATTAAAATCAGAATCAGACTTAATAATACAGTAGTAATAATGATAATAATGATAGTAATACTGTGTTGCTTTTATATTAATCACCTCTGTAATAAAACTGCTCTTGCCTGCAGTCACTCTTGATGATTATTAGGCAACAGTGAGGACGTCATAGCGTGCTCCAAACAAACACCTTTGATTGGTTACTGAGTTTACCTGTGTGTACCAATATGTCAACAATAAGCAAAGACATGGCAAGGTTATCAGCCAAAAAGGCCTGTGTGCACAGCAGCAACATGGGAAGATCAGTCTATTCAATTAAAAACCTGCAAAAATCCCATCCACTATGGGTGCTTCCCCTGCAGTTGTCCTCAGCACACAGCCTGCTCACAGTGCTATGGCTACCTGATTTGTGATATGAGGAATTACAATACAGATTCACACACTACAGTGCATGGACCGTCAAAGCTATGCATGGGAAACCTCTGTGACTTCCCTGGCCCAATACTGTTCATGGCTGTGTGCAAATATACAACATTATCATTTATAACATACATATTTAAACATTTTTTTAATAAGCCCATGTCTCGTGAGGCCCCTAGAGGCCCGGGCCCCGGGACTTAAGCCCCAGTAAGCCCTTGTATTAAGGCACCGTTGGCTGCAGTGCACCATTTACGTCCAGCTCTGATGTTGGTTGCCTGTGCAGGAAGTCGTGTGCTGTATATGAAGTGTAGGGGAAAGTATTGTTCAGTTACAATCCAGCAGTTAATGTTTGCGTCTTGGAAACCGTGACCACAATCTTTCTCTAACTCTGAACAAGTGTTCTAGGTGCCTAGCCATAGTGTCTGTCAGTGCACTCATAGTGTATTTTTGAGCCGTTGTCAATGTATGTCATGTGGGGTTTTGAAGACTAGTCTGATGGCTGATCTGGAGGCAGAAATAAACCTCGATATGTGAAGTCAAAGAGTAGCCTGTATAGTCTGAATATTACAGCTCAGTTGAAATTATTAGCGAGGGTGTAAATGACTCATAAATCCAGTTGGTGCTGAACAATAGGCTTCCTCATGTGTAAGGTGGAGTGTGAGTGGGACAGACACACGGTCTTCTGACAGACTTGAGTCAAAGCTTGAATTGATAACTACCCAGGATCCTGCCCCCCCCCCCCCCCCCCCCCCCCCCATCCCCCCCCCCCGGCGATGTAATTGGCCTAGCTTTGATGTGACGCTGCTCCGCTAAGCCTCTCAATTCAGCACTTAACACTTAACAATGCACGTCTCTTTCATCTGCAAAGCCAATTAATTTGTGGCGTGGAGTGGAATTTCAAAGAGCGGCTTCAGAGCGGGCTGTATATATATTTTGCAGATTTTTTAGTGCAGAACGGTGTTGTGTTACCACACACAATGCATGTGCTTTGGATTTCAAGTTTTTGCACTTAATGGATGATGTTGTCACACAGACTGGAAAACCGGTTCACCTCAGCAAACCTCTTTTTCCTCACTACAGTATATAAACAAAAGATCAGTGTTTATCCCTAGTAGTTTTTATTGAGGAAAAACATGTCACCAGACACCAGACAGCAAGCTCAGTCTCATCACTACAGACTTATTTATTGTGTCAAGAGACAAACAGTGCCTGAGAGTCATTCATGCAGCTCTGAGATGTACTATTAGGCTTGTGGAACATTCTCTGACTCATTCCTGGCTTCCTCCTTCATATTATGACTCAGAGGCACAGGGTGAAAAAAAGTTTCAGACTTCAGAGCATTCTTCTGTGTGTGTGTGTGTGTGCAGGAGTGAAAGACAGCGCCACTGCAAGCGTCTTGTACTGTATTCATAAAATTATGTAATCAGATTACACAAATGTGAAAAGAGCTGGAGTCGCCCTGGAGATACGTCTCTGAAAGTAGGTGATCCCATTACCGTGGCTGTTCCAAGAAATGGCTGTACATCTGGTTTACTGTGTGAATTATTCATTTGAACATTTGGAAGTTAAATTCATGAAATATAGATTTGTTTATTGATTCATGACAAGTCATGCATTTATGAAAGTGTTAATCCTGTCACCAGTCAACACTCATACCAGTGTAAAGAAATACTCATTGATTGTACTTTATATCTTTCAGCCTCACTGATCTTGTTGCAACCTTTTATTACTGCTACCTGCATTTAAAAAAACACAACATTTTAACCAGTCCTTTTTTATTTATTTATTCATTTATTGGTATTTAATGAGTCCTGGAGCTCCTATTTTCTCTAAAAAGATGAAAGAATTTGCGAGGAAGGGTGAACAAATTTAACTTGTTTCCAATATAAAGAATGAAAGGCTCTGCTGTTCTTTAAAGGGTAACTTCAGTATTTTTCAACCTGGACCCTATTTTCCCATGTATTTGTGTCTAAGTGACTTATGGGGACAACAATTTTCTAAATTGGTTCAGCACTGAGCGAGAGAGCAGCAGCCAGCATCTGTGAAACAGGCTGCAATGTAACCACTCAGGGCATGTTTGCTCCGTTAATGTACGTCCACTAAAAGTGTTTGTTTTTGTGTATATTTAGTGTCTGATACCATTATGGAAAGGATCTCTGAAGATATAGACATTTTTTCAACCAGAAACAGCCCTGAAATCACTATCATCAAACCCACCAGACTCCATTTAAATAAACAGTAATTTTAGTGTGTATAGAGCCAGCGTATTTTCACATCTAACCGGGTGAATTAAGGTTTATTCTGACCAAACCAGAGCTGGTGAATGTTTGAAACAGTAGAAAAAGGAACTAAGACAGTTTTTGTGACTTTTATTTTGTTTCTGTTGACTTTCAATATAATGTGTTATATGATGACAAAATTACTGTTTATTTAAATGGAGTTTGGTGGGTTTGGTGATAGCGATTTCAGAGCTGCTTCTGGTTAAACAAAACACAATCTTACTCTTCACAAAAAGCTCTTTCTCTGTAAGGATCCTTTCCATAATGTTGTCAGACACTTAGAATAACAATGAGCCTGTTGGTGGCAAAAACAAGCACTTTTAGTGTTAAGTGGATGTAAATCAGCGGTGTACAATTGCCCATAAATGTTTCATTGCAGCCTGTAGCGTGGCTGCTGGACGCAGCGATCTCACTCAGTACTGGGCCAGTTTCAGAAATTGTTGTCTCCATTAGTCACTTACTCACAAAAGCATTAGAAAATAGGGTCCAGGTTGAAAAAGACCACAGTCCCCCTTTAACAGACCTTTTTTTCACAGCAGGAATAGCACATGTGGAGCTACTAACATTAATGATAGATCCATTCCAGTAAGCCAAGCCATTAAGGAAACCTGCATGATGGAATGCAGCCATCGTTAATGTTTCTAATGACACCTGTGCTTTTGCGGCTATGACTGGCCAAAATGAATCTCAGAGCTTATAATGACATCAAATAGCCGCCATGTGTCCTGTAGAATGACATTTATATACGATTTATGTGAAACAGCAAGTTATCATTTGGGGGACATATAATGCCGTGTGGATTATTAACGTAATGAGGAAATACTGATAATTAATGTACCACAAGTACTGAAAGTGAAAATGAAATCAGCAAGAGGAGAGCTGGTTATCATTACCTCTAAGCAGCCGTGGTCGCAACCAACAGCTCACAGAGGTTGCATTGATTTACACTGTGAAGCGTTCAAGCTCTATTCAGTAAAAATGAGTACTGGGCAAAGATAAATTATAACATTCTCATGATGTGTTCATTGTTATCTTGTAAAATGTAGCTTTTGGTGAGAAACATGAATAAATCCAGATTGATACTTTCACAGCACCACAAAATAAATATAAAAGAGGGAATTCTGATGTTTCATAAATGTGCGTTACTGACTTTGTGCTCATGTAAGCGTAGTGTAATGAAGGAACCAAATGTGCATTGGCGGCCACTGTGGTTATGACACACAAACTTTGGTTTATGGTCAAGGTTAAGCAACTAAAACACTTGTTTAAAGTTAGAGAAAGATTGTGCTTCCTGTTTATATAAAGGCAGACATTATTTGTAGGTGTGTGACAGGACAAGAACTGCATTCTCTTGCATGAAATTTAGATGTGTCACACCACCCTGACCTCCACACCCTTACTGTCTGCCCCTCCAGTATGGACATAACTAGGATACTGCACAGGACATACAGTTTAGTGTTGTGCTTCCTCTGATAGAACATATAAAAAAAACTGAGAATGAATCAGGAAGTCCAAATATTGGAAATACATTGCAGAAGTAATAAAAAGGGGAGGAAATATTGCACCCATGGGAAAAAGCACCATAAAGTCAGTACATCTCTACAACTCAAACATTTCCGTAAACACCATCTGTAGTACAGTATGATGCAAATGTTTGGGCTCAGTAAGACAACAATGACTTGATGAGATGATTTTGCAGTTATTGTTTTGACATGTAAAAAATCAAACAATGCAAACAGGTCTGACAGGTCTCTGTAACAGAGAACAGACCTGTTTACTCATACTGAGTAATCCTCCTGCACAGTATGGACATTTCACATGGGGTGCAATAATGTGTGTGGCCCTCTCTGTATCTGTGGGAATGGGGAAGTGAAATAGAGTCCGAACCGCCCCCACCGCCTCCACCTCCACTTTGTGCATCTGTGTGTGAGTGTCTGTGGAAGAATGGGAGGGGATGCATGTCCTGCGGCAACCCCGGTGCTTTGTGAGCTGTTTACGAGTCTCCTCTGTTGCCCTTTCCACCCCAAGCCCCCACCACTCCCACCCCCGTCACCTCGCCGATGAGAGATTGTTGTGACGAGCCCGAGCAACTGTTAGAAACAAGATTACGACAGTCACACAGGATGTGAAAGAGTTCAGAATAAGTCAGCTTGTTGCATATGCCACCAAATGACATTGTGTCGGCAGTGTTTATGTTACCCAGTGTGAGTGTGGATTCCTAGATCACAAACAAAGGAGTGAAACGCTCACAATGTGTCTTTGGGAAAATACAAAGACGTCAGCTCTTCCCTCAAATAACCTTCAGTCAGTGGAGGGCTGATGAATGGACCATGACTCACTGGGAGCTGCTGCCCTGACAGGTGAAGTCTGGGGCTTTTATGAGTTCTGCGAGCTGCAGAGGTGAGAGGAGTTCACCAAATGAGGCGAGGGAGGACCAGCGGCACTGCTGAGCCACGCTAGTAAACTGTGCTCATGCTGAAGCTTGTGAGCAGGGACTGAAATACCTGAGACACTGCCCCAGAACGCTCTCTGGAATGTGGAGTTGTCACAACTGCAGTATTTCAAATCAGTGCATAATAAATCAGGACTAATAAATCAGGACATAGACTACTAAAGCTCAGTCTTTTAGACATTTGCACGATGGTTTCATTTCAACAGGACAAATCTGGAACTTGTTGTAGTTGTACTACAATGACGCAAAACTCCACATGTGTTTTTGATGTATGTTATCTGGTTATATTGCAAAACGTTTTTTTGTTTATGATAATAATAAGCTTGCGATTTCTGGAAAGTAATGTGGGCAAAAACTTTATTACTACAGAGCACTGTCATAGTGTGGAGGTCAGACAAGAGATTTACACTAATACAGAGCTGTCTACTGTCTCAGGATGAGTCCAAGTTAAGTTTCAAGTCCCTGAGGACAAGTTCAAGTCAGGTCTCTAGCCTCTGAGGGCAAGTCCAAGTCAAGTCTCTACCTTCTGAGTCCACATCCAAGTCAATTCTCTAGATTCTGAGGGCAAGTCTAAGTCAAGTCCCTAGATTCTGAGGGCAAGTCTAAGTCAAGTCTCAAGTCCCTGAGTACAAGTCCCAAGTCAAGTCTGTAGTCTCTGAGGAAAAGTCCAAGTCATGTCTTTAGTCTCTAAAGGCAAGTCCAAGTCAAGTCTCAAGTCCCTGAGGACAAGTCCAAGTCACGTCTGTAGTCTCTGAGGACAAGTCCAAGTCAAGTCTCTAATTTCATGGGGCAAGTCCAAGTCAAGTCTCAAGTCTCTGGACAAGTTCAGGAAAGTAGAGGGAATCTCTTGCGCTTCAGCCCTTCCGCAATTGGAGGTTGGTGCTTCTCAGAACAGGACAATATAGATCAAAATAACCCTGTGGAGGAATCCACAAGAAAAGCACTGGAGGACTCAGATCACTTGTGATGAATTTATTAATGACTAACGTTTCGACTTTTGACTCTGATGAAGATGCAATTGGTGTCGAAACGTTAGTCATTAATAAATTCATCACAAGTGATCGTGCTCCAGTGCTTTTCTTGTGGATTCCTCCACGGGGTTATTTTGAAGTTCAGGAAAGTCTCAACTCCCTGAGGACAAGTCCAAGTCAAGTCTGTAGTCTCTGAGGAAAGTCCAGGTCAAGTCTTTAGTCTCTAAAGGCAAGTCCAAGTCAAGTCTCTAGTCTGAGGGCAAGTCCAGTTTAAATCTAGAGTATCTGAGGACAAGTCCAAGTCAAGTCTTTAATCTCATTGGGCAAGTCCAAGTCAAGTCTCAAGTCTCTGGACAAGTTCAGGAAAGTCTCTAGACTCTGAGGACAAGTTTGGATGAAATTTCAGGTCTCCGAGGGCAAGTCCAAGTTAGGTCTCCAGTCTTTGAGGACAAGTTCAGCTTAAGTCTCTGAGGTAAGTCCAAGTCAAGTCTCTAGTCTCTGAGGTCAAGTCCAAGTCAAGTCTCTAGTCTCAGAGGAGAAGTCCAAGTCAAGTCTCTATTCTGTAAGGGCTAGGCAACTCTCTACTCTCTGAGGGCAAGTCCAAGTTATGTCTCCAGCCTCTGGGGGCAAGTCCAAGTCAAGTCTCTAGTCAAGTCTCAAGTCTCTGAGCACAAGTATAAGACAAGTCTCTAGGCTTCAGAGGCAAGTCCAAGTCAGGTCTCAAGTCTCAGAGCACAAGTACAAGTCAAGTCTCTAGTTTTGTTTTTTACTTACAAGTTTAAAAAAAAGTATTTGCAGCCAGTCTTGAGTCACAATTGTCTCACAGCAGATGAGTCTGAAGTAAGTTGCAAGTCTTCAATTTTGCACCTCAAGTGCAAGTCTCACATCGCCTCTGCATCTCTGTAATAATGTTATGTTTTATTACAAAGCCTGTGTCATAACCAGATTCAGGCTAACGTTTTGAGACTGAATAACATATTCACATCATCATCCATCCCTCAGAGGGGTGTGACAGCTGTATGTGATCCGTCCAAACGTCCACGCTTTCATTCAGTCAACTGTGTTCAGTTTGACTAAGACACTCGACTTAATGCAATATTCAACAAAAAGCAGAGAATATGGTCACATCCAGTGTACAACAGTCCACCTTGCCCTGAAGTGACTTCAGTTCCACCCAAACCAGTTTGCCAACTAGCTGCCAAAAGCCAAATGTGGAAATGTTTTGCTTGCTACGCTGAGAAAAACAGAGTCACAACAGACAAACAAAACCCCCAAACAAATAAAAGACAGTCCAAGTAAGCTGTGGTCATACATGATGGATGGATTTTCCTGTTGGCTTTAGTAAGCAGCACTACTCAGATTTAGAAGATGTTTAAAAATCAGAATTCTGGTATAGTGAATTCAACACTTACGTATACTTTGAGGCTGGTTCCTGATGGATCAGTGATCCTGAACAATGCCTCAGCCATAATGAGATGTAGAAAAATGACAGTGTCTACTCAGGGGTTAAAGCAAATAACGTTCACACACCCTACAGAGGCTGAGGCAGGCATGTGTGTCCACAGTGTTATTGAGCTCCTGTTGGCTGTGAGTCGATGGCTGGCTTTACATTAGAACATATTGAGCAGCAAACTGGGCCACACACAGGGAAGTGGGACATGTGTAGGACTTCCACCATGGACGGAGGGCAGAGAGAGCAGCTGGTTAGGGTTGAATACCTATTTCTGACAAGTGGAACAGCACCCATTCATCAACTCCTGGAAAATAAATCACCTGCTATCAGATCATCCCTAAGTGTGTGCTCTTGTCTCACTGTAGTGTGGAGAGTTCAGAAAGGTTCCACATCACTTCTTCTGCTGTATGTGTTCACAAGTCCGTTCATTCATCTGCTAAGACTGAGCCCTTATTGTCAGAGTTGTTGTACTTTCTGACTGTACTGGTCAATTTTGCACTAAAAGATCTTCATTTGTTGCTACAGGATGTTATTTATACCTTGCTTGCCTGCATGGCGATGTTAGCAGCCAGAATTGGACCAGTTTAATAAGCTCAATATTGGGACATCATTTATCCCAAGTTTCAGCCAAGGCAGGCAATGACACAGCCCGACTTATGTCTTCTGGGATTTAGGGTTTGGGCCAGGTAATGCTGGCAGCCAGAGCGGGGCCAGTTTACTTGCCCCGATTCTGGGGCGTCATTTCATCCCAAGTCTCAGCTAGGTTTCCTAATAGCTGCAGCCCAACTTATTTCCTCTAGCGTCCTGAGTTTGGGCTGATGCTGGGTCAGGTCATTTTTGTTAACGGCCCAGTGATGGCAGCCAGTATCGGGCCAGTTTATTGGCCTGATTCTGTGAGTCATTCATCCCGAGTCTCAGCCGAGTCCAGCATCTGGATGCAGCCCAACTGATTTCTTCTTTCTCTTGCCGAGTTTGGGCTGATTCTGGGCGTGGCTATTTTTGATAATGGCCCAGCAATGGTAGTTTTGGCAGCTAAGATTTGAGCCGGCTTATTTGGCCTGATTCTGAGCCGTCATTCATCCCGAGTCTCAGCTGAGTCAGGCATCTGGACACAGCCTGTCTTATTTCTCCCAATGTGCCAAGTTTGTGCCGAAGCTGGGCCAAGTCATTTTTGATAATGGCCCAGCGATGGCAGTGTTAGCTGGATTAGCTGGAATGTGGCCAGTTTATTTGACCTGATTCTGGTGGATCATTCATCCAGAGTTTCAGCTGAGTACAGCAACTGAACACGGCCAAACTTGTCTTCTGGTAGGCCGAGTTTTGGCCAGTGCTGGGCCAGGTTATTTTGGCTACCTTGGACTAAACTTGCAGTAGTTTAGTGCACATTACTGACATTTCAGTTACACTCAATTTTAGTTTGACCACATAAAGTGGCTTTGATCGTCTGAATAAACTGCTGGCTTGTTTGCAACTTCCTGTTTCTTGACTTTGTTGTGCTGCCGTTGTTTTAGCAACTGCCTTCAATAGAAATCATAACAAAAACTACAAGTTGTAATAAGCCAGACTTATCCTTTAAAGGTAATCAAAATTTGACCCCACTGATACTTAATATTGTGATTAACTTCATACCAATACCTGGAGAGCAATTGTGAATTTATGCAGGAAAAAATACTTTAAATAACAAAAACAATTCAACTGAGAAAATGTACTGTTCACCATGTACAAATATGTTAAAAATAACATGCACCACGTTTTATTGTTGTGGATTTTTGGAGTGCCCATTGGCCGACGGCAGTGCATCCCAGGAGTGATAGATAATGACGGGAAAACAGGTCCCACGTCCCAGGGTGATGCTTTACAGCTATTATAGGGCAAGAGGTCGAGGCCATGCCCAGCCTCTTCATGTTAATGTCTGCAGGATTCTAGACAGTTAGAAGAGTTTGTTCCTGATAAAAGCCTGAGGGGGGAGTTCATGCAGTCTGTGTGTGGTCATGTTTGTCCCCACCCACCTCAGCAGATTAGCTGCACAGTTAATGCTTAGCTGAGCAGAATGTCCAGGGTCTGTGTGAGAGACGTCCAGCACTTCTGAAGGAGATTAATCAGACACTCTCTGTGAAGAACCTGTTGTTTTTAACACTCATGGCTGAAATGCCGCTCCTATTAGCTCTGATTCATCATACATAATCAACATGCTCGCTGTCCCAGAAATGCCCTCATGTTCTACAATAAGGCTGATGTGTATATGTATCAGTTTTCATAACCCAGACTGCATGATGCAGAGATTTGTTTTTTCATAATGGAAATTTAAAGGGCAAAATAATGACAGATGAGACATAAACCTAGTGTACTCTTTAACATGAAGCTTTTTTTATTTTTGTCATCTGGCCAGTTTTGGCCATTATGAATCCATTGAAGGATTAGGCAACTAAAAATAGAATCTTACGATAGGGGACTTAGTGCACAGTCTGAACCATAAACAAACAAATGGCTATTTCTCCGCAGCCCTGTCCGCCAGCGTTTCAGGGAGTAATTTGCGGTGTGCAGAGAGGTTGACCTCGGTCAGGAAACAGCGGCAGGATAAAGAAGGGCCATTTAGCTCTGTTTTGAGCTTAAGAGTGGCATTCTAGCAGGCCGCGTCCACTGTGTGGCAGCTGCGCAGCCACAGACGAGCAAAAACGCTTAGGACGCTGAGCAGAGATGTGCATCTATCATGCCTTCCAAGAACTGTGTGCCACTAGAAAAGCCAATGTCCTTCCACAGACCATCGACCAACATGTCATTTCAGCCAACGCCGTCTCTCATCCACAAATAGCAGCAGCTTGCGTCTGCGTTTTTTTCCCCAGAGGTTAGCACAGGGCTGATCTGAGAGGAAGGCTGACCTCCTCCATCAGTCACTGTAATATTTGCTCTGCACTTGGCTTCAGGCTGAGTGAGAGCGGCACAGGAAGGTGACCTTTGGGGCACTGAGAATTTCTACCTGTTCAACTGAACAGTGTAAAGTGGTATGAAAGTAGTCATGTAGGTTTTTCCTGCAGCAATTCTGCAGCACACAGAGAGCAATGTGTCTCTGGCAGAAACAGCTGTTGCACTAAATTAGGTCTTTAACTAATGATTATTTTCATTATCAATTAATCTGACACTATGTTCATTAATGACTGAATGGAGCTTAAAGAATATGAATGTTTAATGCAAGTCTTATCTGATTTATAATGTACCATTTGTTTTTACAGCCACGGCAGTGTATGGGTTACGCCACAAGGTCATGCACTGGCCTTTGTCTGAGAGTTATGGATCATTAGGGTGTCTTTTTAGCTTCTGCACTGTGACATATTTCCCAGTGAAATGGTGTATTTGAGCAGCATACAGTCACAATAGAGATTTACATCAAATCCTTTACATTTGATTGGACTGTTAAAAAGGGGTGGGCTCTGAGTTTAGCACGATGTGGAGCTACAGTGGACTGTCAGCCCCACACACACCTTGGCCACTTTTAGATTAAAAGGAGGATGAGGGAGAGCTAAAAGAATAAGACTTCAACCACAGGGACACAGGATTAAAACTTGGAAAACCTATCTTTCATTTCACTGGTCTGTAAAAGCAACAAGGTGTTCTCATGCGCTGTTTGTACGTTTGCCTATGAAAACTAATCCTCCAAAATTTATATATATCCTACATAACCATGAGCCAGTAAATAACCCACGCATTTTGGAAGGCTGTGACCCCATGATCGATGTGCTGATGGCAGTTAAAATAAAGTGGGAAGCATCTCATAAGAGGGTAGGTTGGGGTGGTGGATGGGTCACAAAACAGAGGACTTTCCCCCGGGACTTTCCCCAGGAGAACGGAGTGCAGAACCTTTAAAGGAACTTTGAGTCATTTTAAGATACGTCATCACGATGTTTCTTTTCCAAAACCTAACCATAGTGACTTTACTTGCCTAAACCTAAGTTTTACATTAAGTACATAACGTCATTGGTGGGGCACCAATTTGCAGGATATCAGACGAAACATTATGTGAGGATTTTCATAGGATATTATACAAACGGTTGTATGAGGATATATTGAGAACCAATATTACAGTACAGAAAATTGCAAATGAACATTTAATATAAGTTAAATTTTTGACTCCACCATTGACCATCTGTGTAACAATTTGGCCACAGTTTAGCAAATTGAGCACACACACTACAGCCATAGGTTTCAACATAGTCTTGTTGCAGTACTTTTTTTAATTAATTTGTAATTTCTTTTTTCTTGTAGCTGTAACCATCTTTTTTTTGCTACACTTTTTTGGTACTTTTTAGGGGGGGGTTATATTTTTTTTATGAAAGGAGCAAAGATTATCGTAAAAACTAGTGTATGGGTTTACATTTTTTTACACAGAAAAAAATGATAACAAACATTCAAACTGTACACATAAAATAAATGATTTTTATTTTATTTTTATTTTTTAAAGAAAAGCCGCAGACACACCAGCATCCACAGTGGCTCATTCAGAATCAAAAGTACCCTGTACATACACATAAGAATTTAACAAACCAACTCTGAGACGTATCCTTAATTTTTTCAAGTTGGAGGGTTAGTATTTTTTTCCACTGTAGGAGCAGGCGACGTCTGGCTAGTAAAGATGTGAAATTAATAATTTCTTTTTGTGCAGAATTTAATCATCCTGACTCATCTGGGGTCCCAAACCTCTCTGGTTCTTGTGCCAGTTTGGAGAAGTTGTAACTTGGAAAATTCTTGAAATCTATGACTCAGCATTTCCTACTTGACTGCTCATAATTTCATGACATGAAAGTGGCTCTGTAGGTTTGTCACGCAGAGCAACTGTTTTACATCACAGTCATTTGATCCAAAGTCAATATGTAAAATATTTAGTTTAATGCAGCCTTAAAGGGAAAACAAAACACCTCTCTGACAGTGAGGGAAAACTGGTTCCCAATCTGAACCACTCACACTAAAAAAACAAAACATTTGCATATGAGTAACATTAATTCCCCTTTGATTGACTGGTGAATAAAACAGAGCAGAAAAATTTCCCTCAGTCACTCTTTTCATGTTTGCTCTGAAAGGGAAATTTACACGCAGGAAAGGACTTCCAGCAGGCGAATACTAAATGGCTCCTGTCATATCTCCGCTTTTAATATCAGTTTGTGTATTTATCTTTAAGGAAGCGGATAGACGGCGATATGAACATTCAATTTGGCATCATATTCATCAGTTGTGCTGCTCACAGCTGTAATGACACTAACAAATGGCAAAACACAGGCTTTCCTGCAGTCACTTAGAAGGCTTGACTGCATGGATGATGAATCAGATATTTGACAAAGAGTACGTTGAGCGTTTCAGTTTAAGTCATTGCTCCTTTTTTAAGTGTGAGAAAAAAATAAATCACATCAGCAGAGGATCAATACATGAAAACAAATAGCCCAGCTCTGTCTGGCTGTGTGCTGCCTATAGATATGGTGCTTTCAACCGATTATTGGATTAGTCATTTCCAACCGTGATGGAAAAATCAATCGTCCGCCGTATACGTATACCATCAGTGTCTGCACTGTGCCGAGCTGTGGTTAGGGGTGCACAGTGTTGGTGTGAGTTCAGGTTCTGGACTCCAAAAACACCCGCCTGCTTTTGCACTCAGGGCTCATTCTCCTTGGACTTGTTAAATTTCAGTGTTTTAATCAAGAAGAAATCCATAGTAATCCCAGAGATAAATATTGATCACTCAGTATTGAGCGACTGTGACAAGACTGTGACTGTGAGTTATTTGAGCAGTGGCCTTTGACTGGTATGTGTTTGTGTGTAAGGGTGCAGCAGCAAAAGTGATCTTCCCATGGCAACATAGGCAGCTACCTAGGGCACCACCCAGAGGGAAGGTGTCAAGCCCCCAGAGGTCAAAGGTCAATGTTACTGTGACCTCATCTGTCCCATATTTCAAGGAGACCTCAAGGAAATGTCTTTAAATTTGGCACAAATGTCCTCTTGGACTGGATTGTGGTGGTCAAAGGTCTTGTGTCCAAATCATTCTAGTGAACACCTTGAGGGAATTTCCTTAGATTGGTACAAATGTCCACCTGGACTCAAAAATGTAATGATAAGAATTTGGTGGTTAAAGGTCAAAGGTCAAGGTCACAGTGACTTCACAAAATATGATTTTGGCCATAAATTAAGAAGTCATGCACTCATTAGCACTGAATCTGCTAGTTCCAGCATTGTGCAGCAGTCAGGGTGTCTTCTCTCTACTGTCATAATGTGAAAGTACACAGCACACATTAATAGTCAGATTGCGACACTGTGTTTAACAGATTGCTCTAATGGCTGCATGACACAGCTGGCCCACCCATGTGTAAATAAATCATAGGTTGGATCCAAACATCACTCAGGAGCCCTCTGCTTTTTTCCTCTGCCAGAGTATGACAGAAAATATGTTGATGTCGCAGGTTGTGGAATTAACGCTACTTAAACGCTACCAGACGGACATTATCCCTGCAGATGGACTGGCTCAGCGTTTTAAAAGAATTTGTATCTTGAATTTCGGACTGTATTTATGACCCAGTCTGTGTTTTTACAGTTGGAACAAGTGATCAAAACCAAACAACGGCAAAAAGCATTTGACACGCTGTTCACTGGTGATGCAGTTCCTCCTCCCTGCGAATATTTCCACTGTGACTTGTGATGCCTGGGCGTGCGATTGGGTCCAATAAATAAGCACTGCTTTCTCTTCTCAAGTTGAGTCATCAATACTTCTGCCCAAAAGCCACTAAACCGCACTGTGTGTCACTTCTGCGCACACTTGAAACCATAACCTTTCAGTCTGTGCCCTTGCACTCGATTTGAGGCAGTCAGGGCTTGTGTTGGCGTGCTTTGACAGCTCTGACTGACCTATCATACATGCTCTGCACTGACGCTTTACAGTAGATAGTGTCATATATGTACGTAATTAATTATGTCAGTCAGGAGAGCTTACAGTCTACATGTTTAAATGACACAATGCTGGATTTGTGACAACTTTTGTGATATTATTTTGTGGTTCTCAGTCTTGTCAGGCCAACAGTACTTTTGTATAGTACCTGCATTCAAATCATTGAAATCAGCTGACTCATGATTGCTTCATATAAAACCTGCAAACTCTCACGTGGTTCAGACAGCAGTGTTTCACCAAACGCTGTGAAATGAGGACAGTGGTTACAGAAATCACTGACACTAGAGAGGAAAACAAGCAGAAACAGCTACAGAGGTAGTGTGCACTGGGGTCATAGATACTGTCATTACACTGACACCATTATCAAACTGTATTCTCTTGTAAAGCTGCAGACGTTCAACTCTCAAACTCACCTGCTCTCTGGCAGATAGGCCTGGTGTTAAGAGTAGGTACACTACACATTAATTCATCTCAGTTGTCACTAAGAGTCTTGTGAGACAACTAGAGATGTTATAATACCAGTTTATTCAACCAGATACCAATTCCAACACCGGAACTTGTATCAGCTGAACGTCAGCTGAACGTACACTACTTTCCAGAAATAAATTCTTCTTCATCACTCTAAAGCAGTAGTTGCCAGTGGCTGCACAGCAAAACTTGCTATGTAGGCTACTGTTAGAGCAGTGAAAAAGAATTGATTTTCAAAAAAACTACTGTTTTATTCAGGTATAAAACTACATTAAAGGCGCTGTATGTAAGAATGTGGCCAAAATGGTTACTGCACTCAAATTCAAAATACTGGCGTGAGTCGTGTCCATACAGACAGATGTGTGGAAGAGGGTCGATCAGAGCACAACTTGTAGAAGAACTCCCACACACGAAGGTCTAGTTACCAAAACATCACATTAAAATCATAATTTTTGCAAGTTAGACAGTGTGTGTGAGTTTTTCTACATGCAGTATCAGAGGCAATTCCGATACTGGTATTGAAACAACTCTTGTAATAATTCTTGCTTTTTCAAAAGCAATTTTGCAATTTTTGTGTTATGTTTTTCAGTAAGTCGCGCAAATGTTATGAGGAATCTTAGAGTGCAATATTTTGACAAAAAATATCTCAAGGTTCATTCACTACCTTTTGCGGAGCTTCTTCATTTCGCTTCAGCAGATGGAGTTTCCTTTGTTGTCATGGAGATGCAGATTCGTTGAGTTATTAGGGCCGTGTATTGGCAAGAATCTGGTAATACAATACCTATCAGGATACAGAGGTTACAATTCAACACCTACAATACTGTAAGCAAGGTGATTCTAGGTAAACTCAGTGCTAGTGGTATGCCCTTTATGACTAACTGTTTCATAGGCCTGAATTCTTTGTGCGGAAGAGTCCAATAGCTGAAGACGGATTACAACATTGAAGCAACTCATGGTGGTCTGGGGTTTAAAAACACCACAAAATTAACCACTAGCATGAATCGTTGCTTGTAAACCATTAATTGAAATTGATACAACGTTTTTTAATGTTGTATACAACGTTTTTTAACGTTGTATCAATAGGGTAGGGTATCACAAAATATAATACCTCAATGCTCAAGCATGTCTATATTTTCTTACACTCCTATCAGTTATATGATGAAAAATAAAGCAAACTGAAAATAAAGCCAGTAAGTAGAGTTTAGTTTAGATTTTTTTTTTTTTTGTCAAACTACTGTTTCAAAGGTTGAGAATGACCTTTCATGTTCAACCTGCAAAGAAGCCTACTGCCTATATTTTCCTACACCGTGATTTTCTGATACAGGTGCCAATTTCATACTTGAGTTTTGGTGCTATGATAAAACCAAAATGATACTCTTTTGAAGAATGTAAACACGTCTTTCACAACTTCCTTTTTACATTTAACAAGAAAACTTGTCAGCACGTGTTCAGACTTCATCTAAACATGCGGAAATATTTGATCAAAGATTAAGGAAGCAAGACTAGTAGTCTGCTCAAGCATTCTGTGCCAACTCTTGATACCTGGTGGCTTAACAGTATCTCCCAGTAAATATGTTCTTGTACTATTGTTATTTATTTATCTATGGCAATTTCTTTTGGGAGGAAACTTGAATTACTTTCACTTTCAGTCTAAAATGTGTGACACTATGCAGCAGACAGTTCTCAAGGTGGAGGTGGGAGTGGGTGGTGCACAAGGCACAAAACTTTGACACCAGAGACCAAGCTTCCTGTCCTGCAACACTTGTGTTCTTCTCATACACATTTTTTGCTATTGAAAATTTCTCTTTTTGTCATTTGTTTGAGTTAGACTGTGAGTTCATATTTGACTTTTCTTCATTTCTTTGAAGGGGACCTATTATGCTCATTTTCAAGCTCATGTCTTTGTTTTGGGCTTCTACTGTTACACGTTTACATGGTTCAGTGTTCAAAAAGCACTTTATTTTTCTCATACTGTCCATGCTGGAACACCTGTAGTCACTCCTCTGCCTGAAACGTTCGATTTTAGCACCTGTAATGGAGCATAGTGCCACTTTCTACTGTGAAAAATCACCAATATAAGCTTCTAAACCAAAATCACATGTTCCAGCAGTAATATGATCTGAAATCAGGGAGAAGTGAACAACATCAGTAACCAAGATTACATGTTTCCCTGATGTTAGCATGTAGCTACATGTAGCAGTCTACCTGCAGTCGGTGAATAACTATAATGGAGCAAAGCGGCAAACTTAACTTTGGAAAATTACCAATGAAGGCTTCTTAACAAACCCTGACATGTTTCTGTAGCAAAATTGGGGAGAAATTAATATCTGCAACCAAGATTATCTACATATTTCCCAGATGTTAGCATGTAGCTACATGTACTTTCTACCGGTTTACAATTGGACTTTTTCAACAGAAATATAATCTGGAATCAGGGGTAAATGAGTAACTTTGGCAACCAAAATTACATTCCTTGAAATTAGCATGTAGAAATATGTAGCGCTATGTAATGTGAACAATAGTAGCAACGTGCCTGGAGCCGAAGACTATATAGAAATCTGTCACAAGCTGATGTCAACTTGTAGCAGACCTCATCATTTGAAACTTTGGCAGCATTTAATATGAACATGCGGCATCTTAAAATGATCTATGAAAGAAAATAAGGAAAAGCATAATGGGTCTCCTTTAACCTGACCTAAACTTGTGTCAGTAGCCTAAGTTAATCATTTCACATGATGATCACATGGCAAGTATTGTCACATGATTCTTTTTGAGTCATTTATTCTTTGAAACATATTATTCATACAGCAGTGAAGCTGGATGTCAGAGTGCTTGTTATTTAATGACATGATGTTGCAAAATGTATGTGTATGCACACTTCTCTGTAGTACACCAGTTGGTCACATAGTCCAGTCCCCTTCCTCGTGTGTGCGTATATTTTCACCCTCACATCATTTCCTAAATTAACTCCCTCATACTGTGTGACTGCTGCTGCCAGTGGGTCATCTAACCCGGTATGGCCATTCTCAGGCTGGGTAATGTGAGTGAGCTTGCAGCTTAGCTTCAAGGGTTGGAACATGTGAATGTGTTGCAGCCTCTCCTTCTCCCTCATGGCCCTCACACTGACAGCAACGGCTGTTCCGCAGATCCCTAGACATGCTCTGCCTGAATGACATATAGGTTTTAATGTGACCTGACTGATTACCTCAGAGTAGGCAAACCAGTGAGGTGAAAGTCTGCAAACACAGTTGCACTCCTCAGACTGTCACTCTGTTAACACTCAGGATCACAGTCACAGCTAGTCATAGGATAAAAATATAAGCACCAATTTATTTGGAGTTTTCATGCATGGCAGTCCTCTGAAAATTAATTGTAGAATATTATCTTTAGGTATTCTTGTGTAACAATGGGTCAGTTTTTCTCAGCAAATACAATACAATACTACACTGTTACTAAATTAATAAGAAAACGCACTGTCAGGTTCAGGTTCTGAAGTGATCTGACGTGACCTTTAGTCTCTTTTAGTGTTTTTCACCACAGCTGCTCTCTAAAGCCTGTTTCCCATTGGACAAAAAACCCCACTAACACCCACTAACATCTGGCTTTTGTCTTCATTGGGAAAGGTTACAATCAGCATTCATTTATGGAACAAATGACTCTGCAGTACTCATGGGTATTTAGTGACTCCAGCTCCGATCAGCAGTTATGGAAACATAAAATCCGAGTGGACACACTAATGTTTGCCACTTTTTAGGCGTAACCATCGGTAAGGCCACGCCTCCTTCACTTGATCTTATGGCCGGTATACACCGTGCGATTTTGGTCTGTCCCAGACAAAAGATAACCATCGTGGGAGAAACATGGCGATATCTTTGGTCGTGGCTCTAAAACGGTGGTCTTACGTTGCACTGTGAGACAGGTTCAAGGATGGCCATTGTCAGCAGCGTCTTGCGACCAAAGATAACCTGAGATAACATTCTGACAGTGTCAGAAATTTAGGATGACCATCTCACAGTGTGACAGCTGCTACGACCTACGTCTACTAATCAACCAATCGAAATGCAGGACGAAATGGCCGCGACACCAGCGCTAAACCCAAACAAATGGTTGCTTGCCATGGAGGTAAAACAAACAAAAAGAAGTCTGTGGAACTCCCAGAAAGAGGAAAGTTTGGTGGAGCTGTGGCAGCAGAAGCCTTGTTTATTTGATGTTTCCTCCAGCTGCTATCATGACCGTGAGAAAAAAGACACTGCATGGAAGGAAATTGTGGAGGAACTGCAAGTTCCAGGTGAGTAAGCTACTATGGTGGCGCAGATGGATGACGTACGCTGATGCGGTGCACGCTGATGACATTACATATAGACGTATGGCGTAACCTGCGATTCAGTAGTAAGCGGCCATCGTGCAATCTGCACACATCAAACTTGACGTCGTACCAAAGGGCATTAGATCCACGTCTCACAGTGTGCTAAAATCGCACAGTCTATAGAGGGCATTAGTCACAAATTCCGTCTGTCTTTGCCCAAGCAGCGCTCTAACATCCTCCGAAATCAGTCAGCACCAAGTTTGAAAGTGAGACTGAATAAGTAATAGATATAAAGAAGAAGTAACACTGGCCACCGTGATACTTTCTACTGTTTACTAAAATTGTTATTTTAAGGCCTTGAGTTCCGCATTTCAGCAGTCGCGATGGGTTGATCCAACTCATAGACTGTAGCGATGTGTCACAGACAGCCTGTAACTTAAGTGACCCCACCCTTAATCATGCATAACTTAAGGGCTTATGAAATGTAAATGGGTGAGTTATAAAAAAAATTTGCCGCCGTACAGTTGTCATGAATGTGGAAACTAGCTATAGAGAACAACATTGTTTTTTTTGTACCAGGCTGTAAGCATGTTTATTTCTGCTGTAAAGCTGGTAGTTTTAACATGGGGGTCTATGGGAATTGACTCTGTTTTGGAGCCAGCCTCAAGTGGCCATAAGAGGAACTGCAGTTTTTGGTACATCCACATTGCCCTCTTTTTCAGCCTTGGAGGTTGGCGCTTGGTATGTACACACTAATTTGGGTGGAAAAAGGTTGTATTTGGTGGGACATCATGCTGCAGCCAGTGTTGGTGTTCAAGTCAAACTGTGTCTTCCAGATTGGGTCTAGGATTGGTTTTCCACAGGGCCATTTTGGAAAGCCCAGGTCCCCTATACCTCGTTCATTTAGATTTCCAAATGATCAAGGTTAGAAGGACTGCAAGTGTCATTGTCAAACATTCAGTCACCTTTTCTGACTTTGTGATGGAAGAAAACAAACTGCAAAGTGCATTGTTAAACAGGCTTGTTGGTGAATGGCTGGAAGACGGTAGCCACTCACATGGCCCTCTAGTCTTGTGTGTGGTCTTTCACGGCAGCTAGAACTGCAGAAAACGATGTGACAACAGCACGCAAACAAATAAACAAGAAAGAATTTCAGAAAAAGGCGCCTGCATGGCGTCCAGCTCAAGCCCTGAATTTTTTAGACATGTTGGATATCTCTTTTGTGCTTTTCAACGGTGTATTACAATCAGTCACATCAGTAGATGTTGTCTTTCATCTCCTCATAGCCTTGCTTTGCGGCCCTTTGATCTCAGCTGGATATTATACCATTGCTCCGGTTATGCATGTTGCTACAACAACAACAGCTCTTGCATGTATTCTTAAAACTTGAGATGTCGCACATGCAAGAGCAATGTGTGAATAAGTGCTTTTCTTTGCCATATCAACAGAGTTGTACCCTCCAGCCCACTCACGCATACACACATGATCACACACACACTCTTGGCTTTGTGCACACACACACACACACACACACACAGACACACACCCACACTCACATACATGCGTACAGACGTGGCTTTTGAAGGTTTTGACGTGGGCGATGCCTCTGTGTCAACTCTTTCCTGTGGGGAGACTTTCCACTTGCCTTTTTTTCCATGAGCGCTCTGAGCGTGAGCTTTTTGTCAAAATTGACAGTTGAATTTCAACTTCATGCGCGCGCTGAATTTATTGTTTCGAATAAAGGCTTCTACCTCAATCCTGCCCCCCACTCTTCACTCCATCCCTTTCCCCATTAATAATGCAGAACATAATCCAGTCTTGGGCACACTCATGCTAGCAGCCCCTTGGCCTGCCAATCACTGGCCTAATTAGCACAAGATCTGCTCCTTCTCTGGCTGCTGCTGGAAAAAAAGCACCACATATCCTAATCCAGTCCCTCAAAGCCTGCTTTCCCTCTTGGCAGTGATGGTTTTGGGGTGTTTCACTTCCATCATGAGGTGGTTTTCTGTGCTTGCAGACTGAGGTGTCTGCAAGCACCACACTTGTTTCCTTGTTGATTCAGCCAATTGCACAGGAAGAGGTTTACACACATTACTGTGTGTGCAGGTATACTTTGTCATTGTTGGTGCAAATATCAAGCATGAGGTAGGAAATGCAACAAGCATTCGCTATTCTTTCTTGATTCTGTTAAAGCCTATATTTGTTATATGTTATGACATGTTATATGTTTGTGCATGTTTTACAGTAATGTATGGCTGCTGTGGTATTTACATTTAAAGGGAACCTCATTTTCAGGTTCATGGAGTATAGTGGCTATTTCTACTGTGAAAAATCACCAATAAAAGTTTCTTTAATGTTATCTCCAGAACTGGATTAGTGCCAACAGGAATATGATCCTAATTCAGGGAGAAATTAACACATCTGCAACCAAGATATCACTTTTTACCAATGTTGGCATGTAGCTACATGTAGCAGTGTATTTGCAGCTGGAGAATGACTGTAAAAGAGTATAGCAGCACTCTCTACCAGAAAAATCACCAATAAAAGCTTCTAAACTAAAGTCTTTACAACCGACATGAAGAAATTAACGTCAGCAATCAAGATTATATGTTTTCCTGACGTTAGCATGTGGCTACATGTTGCAGTGCTGGCTACATAATGTGAACACTTGCAGTAGTGTTTCTAGAGCAGATGACCATATAAATAAATCTGTCACAAGCTGACATCAGCTTGATAGAAAGAAGAAAAAACATTGAAAACAGAGTATTCAGAACGGTCTGAATGATTTGTGCCCACCGGGATTACTTTCAAATATGTTTACCTTATTACTGAAAACTGGCCACATTTAATACAAACATCTGACACTGTAACATTATAGTTATGCTAGACAATAAGGAAAATTATAAAAGGTTCCCTTTAAGGCTGAAGCTGAGTGAAATGAAAACCAAAACAGGTCTGAGTCATGTTGAGTCACACCACAATGTTTGGCAAATCAAATTCACAAATATCGAAGATATTTGTTGCCAGACATATCAATTAGAAGATTAAACAAAGACAAATGTGTTCTAATATCATCTGACGACCAAGACAGAGCTTAGACACAGCAGCTCTGCCACAGACATTTGAAACAGCGAGCCCAGTCTATAGATAACCCCAGTGTTTCTATCACATGTGCAGCGTATTACCATATAAGACAGCAATATGACTCACCCCGCTCACTGACCTACTATGTGGGAAGTCATGATTCATGCAAGCTGCATTTAAGCAGGCAGGGCCCAAAAATACTCTGGCATGCCATCGCACAAACACATACACAACTATCACACTCACACTCACACATACCTCACTTGCTCAGTCATACTCACCACCCACAGACACCGATAGGCTCAGATACTGTCGGTAACATATAGTGAGAGACATTAGAAAGTTGTCAGAGCAAAGACTGGAATAACAGGATGACTGGATCTGTGCTGATGCCTTTTTGAGGTAATGCCAACGTCAGCTAGCAGCTGACACTTTCAAGGCTTAATTCTTCTTCTATTTCCGCGACTTTGAATAGATGGGAAAGATTCTTGTGATCTGAGAGTCAAGTGTGGTTCTATGCAACAGGTAGCTTTAGTGGAACTGCTTTCATTGCGAGTGATGCAAATAATTCCTTGATTGCATACATAGCATTGCTTAAAAAAACGATTTGGCCATGTAGTGAACTGAGCCCGGGGTTGGTGATCTTTTTGCTGTTCATCTTTGTTTTGTTCTTCAAAGAAAGCAAATCATTCAAGAGCGATTAGTCAGCAAGATACATCTATTAATAACCTCTTGAGTGTTGTTGTTATTATGATAGATACATATGACACCACAATGACCACAGGTTGTAAGGACAAGTCTTAAAAACTTCTCTAACACCTGGCTGAGAGTGCTAACCATGTGTTTCTACATTGTGCACAGTAGTAGCTGCCTTTTTTGTTGATCAAAGGGAAAGTCATAGATTTCTTACTCAAGCTTTCACCCTATAGTCTTGCTTTTTTTCTCATGTCAGAGACACAAGCCTCAATGCATTTTTGATGCAGATGTTAGCTGCCCTGATAATGTCTTTCTTAGTCTGTAATCCAGCTGTCTTAGATAGTTTCCATGCAGCTTGTGCTCCTCACTAATTGTTTCTTTTAAAGGGTAAATCTTGGCGGTGGTTTGAGTATTGATTCACGCGGTTGAGGTCACTGCCTGGACCTTTCCATCGCTGGGAGATGAAGTAGCTTTGGTGTTAATTAGCCTGATTGCAGATAGATGCAGGTTTGTGCAGCGGTCCAAGTGCATTCTGTGCAGACAGACGCTTGCTCGCTCGCTCTCACAGCCAGTCCCATTCATCAGTGTCAGCAGCAAGAGCAGCGCAGGATGGTCAGCAGCTCGGCAGCACCCAGGGGGCTCAACCTATCCTGGGTTACCCCAGTCACATGATCACACTAGACCTGGGTGTTGCTAAGGACATCACATGAAGGGACTCAGAAGGTCCCTTCTCAGGTCAGACATATAAATTAGATCCAACATTTGTAGAGTCCAGTGGAATCTTGTGTGCGAATAGCTCGTCTTGGTGAGCTTTTTTGCTCAGAAATTGATGCTGTGTTGTGTTTGCTCAGTCCCCTGATCGAAGCACAGGGAGACAGTATTGATTTCTATCTGGAGCGAAAAGCACTTGATCCATCTATTGAGCATAATAACTCCAGCCTTAGCCTGAGATGACTGTGCCCTCTTTGTGAGGTTTTACCTTGAACTTTTCTTAACATCGTCTATTGTAAAAACTATACCTGTCACATCTTGCACACATTTAGAGTAAGGGACCTTGTCTGCTTATAATAGATTTTTTAAAATGTGTTGTTCATGAGAGGACCTATTTTTTTGACATAATTGCATGTAAAATAATTCAAACAGTGTCATTATGCGTCCACATTCCTCTATATGTAATCAGCAGAGCCTGGTGAGCATCAGTAGCGTGTCTCAGATGTGGCTGTCTTGCATTTATTATCTCAGGATCAATATCAGCAACCCAGTGACCTTCTGGAGGGTTGTTTACCTTATCAGCAGTGTGGAGGATGAGGAGCCAGTCTCCAATGATTGTTTAGCAAACTTTCTGTGGTCGGAGTGGAAAGCCCCAAAAAACTGCTCAGCTTTATCTTGCCTTACAATCTTGAAAGAACACTTCAACCACAAAATGACCATTTGTATACCAGTTACTCATCCTGTGTTACCTTGTTTTTCTTACATGCCTCCATGGTGAACAAACAATCCAAAAAAGCGAACATTCTTAATGAATTGATATGACATGAAATTAAAACTTTGGTTGAAGATGTTGCCATCAAATTTGTACAATGTACGCAATGGCCAGTGAGAAGCGGCAAAGATACCAAGAGAAAAGCAAAATGCCTTGAACTAGCTCTCAGTAATGGATGAAAAAAGGAAATATGTGGAGTCAGATTTAGGTCTCAAGTTTGTCAGTACCAAATTTGTTTAGTGAAGTTGATTGAGCACATATTTATAGGTTAACATCCAAAAACAACACATTTCCCACAATGCAACCATCTTTTTTTTTAAATGAATACTTCATCCACAAAATAATCATTTGTATATTAGTTACTCATCCCGTGTGACCTTGAGTTTGTGAAGAAAACTTGTTTTTCTTACGTCGTAAGGGTGAACGGAGAATCCAAAAAAAGCAAACATTCTTCGTGAATTGAAGTCATTGGGTCCACTTTCAACAGCCGCAAAACTATATCAAAACATCTGTTTAAAAACACTCACACAACTCGTTCAGTTTAATCCAATTCTTATTTATCCAGTCATATGCTCAGTATTTTTCAAACACATACACTTTTGCATAAACACTTAAGGTGTGGACACACCAAACTGACATCAAAGAACTAGCGGCGACGAAAGCCAACTGTTGCGTCGTCTACGTCGCCTCACGTCGCCTTGTGTCAGTTGCATTTGAACACACTACATGGACTACATCCGACGGGCAAGTGGCACATCCGTTCTGCGCCTGCGTGAGAGAGAGTGGAGTGACAGAGTGGTACATCCTGACAGCCGAGGTGTTACCTATCTGTGCAGCCGAGCACCACAGCGCCTCCACAGACTACTACGTTCAGACGGTCCCATTGTTTCCTCTGCAGGCTCCACCTCACTCAGCTTCACTCAGCTGCCTGATAAACCTGCTGCTTCTTCCCACTTTAACCTGAATAACAAACCAGGGCTCGGTGCTCCGGTTGGATCCAAACGGAGAGCCAAGGCTAGCTCAGAGACTAGCGGAGGCTAACTGGCTGTGCGTCCCTCCGTCATGCTGCGGCTAATGCTCCGCTAGCTGCTCCCAGCTAGCCCCAGCTCTCTGTTCCGGGGCTAGCTGGGCCCGACTTTGGTCGACGGCCGACCGCCGGCTTGGTGTGTCAGGGCCTGTACATTTACAAGTAGTGCGCCTTGATACTGTTAAAACCTATTAAACTGTTAAAATGTATGTGTTTGGGAAGTACTGATAGTATGACCGGATAAATAAGACTTGGATTATCCCGAAGAGTTGTGTGAGAGTTTGTAAACAGATGTTTTGATATAGTTTTGCTATTGTTCAACGTGGTCCCTACTGACTTCAGTTAATCAAGAATGCTCGCCTTTTTGGATTCTCCGTTCACCATGGAAGCATGCTAGAAAAACAACGTTTTATTCATGAATTCAGCATAGCATGGAGTGAGTACTTATGATCATTTTGAGGTTTCAGTATTCTTTTAAGTGGAGGAATTTACTTAAGAGATGTTTTGTTGCTTGTTTAAATACCAAACACCGAGGATGTCCCTTATCTACATGATCATTTGCATTCATCTTTTTTTCTTCAACGTGTGAAGAATCTTGTTGAAAGCTGTAGTGTGTTAAAGCACGTGGAAAAATCTCACCCGACAGATTAGTTCTCCTTTTTAATGTTTTTAACCACTTCAGATTTTCAATTCATTACTCGGTTACTTCCTAAGTTACAGTTTGCTTGTTGCAATGCAGAGACACATCAGCCTTCCTTCCTCTTACTAAGAATGGCACCTCCTTCAGAAAAAATGTATGTGCGATTTAAACAGTGTTGGCTGAAAGCTGGCAGAGAGGTGGAAGTGTTTCTGCTGAATTGATGCTGTTCTTTAGGCGATAGAGCCTGAACAGCATGCTTTTTGTCCGCGATATCAACAGGTGCAGATAAAAAACACATTGAGTAATACGGAAGTGTCATTTTTCAGGAACTAACCAAAGCTTGTTTCAGTCTTGATGACAGTGCACATTTATTAGTATTCAATGGATTTTGCAATGGTGTCATAAGGCACAGAGGTCAACCCATAGACAATCTTCTGAGGTTACAACATAACAGTGAAAAAGATCATTTGTAAAGCGAAAACCTTATATCAGACTTAGAGTTTTTACACAGCCAATTCTGCATGATTTAATTTTACATTTAGACCTTAAAGAGTGTGAAGTAAAAGAATGAGAGAAACAGAGAGGGGTGTAATAGCCGAATAGCCAGGGAGACATTTGATAAAAGTTAGGAGCCCCATCCTCATTAACATTCTCTATTATTGCCCAGATAGACTAATCCCAGTTTAATCAATCCCCGTGCCTGATATCCCTATTGATGCTTGTAATGAACCATTAACAAGTTTCTGATGATCACTGCAGTTCGTCCTGCAGCGAAGCGCCATTCTGGGTATGATTAACGCCACAGTTTGATAAATATTAAAGGAGACCACCTATGGGGCTTTAGATGTATGATGTACTGTATGTCTAGATATGCGCATGTCTCAAGATCCTGGGAGCATCTTGAGCATGAACTGTAATGTTGTTTCAACCTTGCAAATCTCATGAATTTCACATGTAGTGTTTGAAAATTATTTATTAATTTTAAAGCAAATAAATGTGCTACCTTAGATTGCAGACTATGCATTCATAAGAGAAAGCCGGCAATACAAACTGGTAGCAAGGATTTTTAAAGACAGGTGCAGGGTTTAATTAACACTTCACCCACAAAATGATCATTTGTATATCAATTACACATTACATGTTCAGTTGAATTATTGAAGAAAACTTCATTTTTCTTGCATGCCTCAATGGAAAACAAAGAATCCATAAATGAATTGAAATAAATGGGGTCCGTATTAAACAATAGCAAAACCATATCAAAACATCTGTTTACAAACTCTCACAAAACTCGTGCAGTTTCAAGTGTCATTCATCCAGTTTATATTCAGTTTTTTCTAAACACATGTATTTTTGCCAAAACCTTACTATTTAAAACACTTTTGCATAGCAGTAGCACACCTGGGCAAGCATGTGCATTTGAACTCTGCTCATGAATTCTATTGAGCAGTGTTTTAAATATTAATACCACACAAGTTGTGTGAGAGCTTGTAAAAAGATGTTTTGCTGTTGTTAAATGTTGCCCCCTTTTACTCCAATTTATCATTTTATTTTTTTCCCCCATCTTTGGATTCTTCGTTCACTGTGGAGGATAATGAGAAAGGCAAGGTTTTCCTCATAAATTCAAGCAAACATGAGGAAAATAACTGATATTCAAATATTAATTTTGTGAGTGAAGTATTCCTTTAAAGAAAAGATCGTTGCATTATGAGAAATATATTATTTTAGTAGCTTGACCTACAAATTTAAACCCACTTGACTTCACTGAACAAATTTGGTCCTTTCAAATTTTAGACATAAATCCGACGCCAAATATTTGCTTTATTTAATCCATAACTGAGCATGAAGGCCAATGCAAGGCCTTTTCTTTATATCTCTTGATATCTTTTCCACTTCCCACCAGCCATTGTGCAACACATTTCATAGCAATGAGGCAAAATCTTTTTTTTTAAAGATATTTTTTGGCCCCTTTTGCCTTTAATGGACAGGACAGGTTAGCGTGAAGGGGGGGAGAGAGAGAGGGGATGACATGTAGCAAAGGGCCACAGGCTGGATTCAAACCCGGGTCGCTGCGGCAACAACCTTGTACATGGGGCGCCTGCTCTACCACTAAGCCACCGACGCCCCAATGAGGCAAAATCTTTGACAAAAGTATTAAAAACTCTCAGACACACTGATGGATGGATGTCATCACACTGACCAACACTGCCACAAAAATTAATCTGAGGGTATGGGGAAGCAGATAGTTTCACTTGAGGAAATGAAACCTCTCCAAAAATATCATTTGCGTGTTGCAGTCAAAGACAGTTCATTATAGTATGTATATTGTGGTTGAAAATGCTTATGCTTGCATTGGTTTTGCTTGCAAACACTACCACTGCCATGAAGCAGACCTGTAAGTGGTTTTCATTTGAACTTTGCGTGGTAATATACACTACAGATTAGGGCTTCCATTTACCTACCCATCATCATCATCACCACCCATGTTGACATTTGTCGCCTTGTACTGCTCCAAGGGCATTCGTTGCCGTGGCCTAATTTGATAATACCAATTAAAACCATGTTCATCCTCAGTGTAATTACAGTCACCTGGCAGGAGTCCTCCCCCCTCATTGTGCACAGTGACACAGTGTTCACGGTAGTCTCCCCCTGACTGTACTGCCTCGGTGGATAATGTTATTAGACTGGAGCAGCAGCAGCAGCAGAGACTAACCTTGTTTGTTACAAGGATCCACAGGGTGCTTTTGTGGTTTGTCACAATCAGGCCATGTAGATGTTGCATTTGACAAATTTATCCCAATAACTGAAGTATTGTTAAAATTATTGTCTTACAGTTAGCTGTGCTTTAGACCTCCTGTCTGTGATTTCGTTCATCACTTGCAACCAGTGTTTATGAATGTGCCTCAGGGCCTCATTCTGCTGCATGCTGATTCATTGTCCCCCTGTTTGAGGCACTAATCTGTCAGGAAATAATGGAAAACATTACCAATATGTTAATATATCAACGAGTGAAAACAGTATCTGTGTCGACTTGTTAGGAAAGCTTCTGAAGATGCATCGTGATTATCAACACAACAGCATTTTATAGACTTAAAGGGACAGTTCATCCTAAAAATCCATATTTTTCCTCTCACCTGTAGTGCTATTTATCAGTCTAGATTGTTTTGGTTTGAGTTGCTGAGTGATGGAGATATCAGCCGTAGAAAAATCTGCATTATCTCCAGTATAATGAAACTAGATGGCACTCATCTTGTGGAGCGCAGTCATATACGGCTTGTGTCCACCTCCTCCATGCTTTTGATATTCAAGGCTGTTCTTGAAAGCATCCTGACACTGCTTTGACAGAGTCGGTCAAACCGAGTGATCTATTGGAGTCCAGTGGTTTTGTCTGCTGCGGCTTGAATACAGTCAACATGTTATTCAACATGCTAAACTGGCAATCCCTGCTAAGAGGAGCTCATTTAGTATTAGACATGCACATGAAAATGTATGCCTGTTACTTGAAGAGGTGCTTAATACCTGTTTGCCTGAAGCACAAAGAAAGCAGGAAGCCCTCATACTGGGGAAATAAGAGAATTAAACCATAGGAAAAAGACCTTGCATTGCTTTTTTGCCTATTATTGTGCTGTAGATGTAAACAGAAAAGTACAGAGGGGCGTCTCAGATGAATGTGCTGAAGATATGTTAGCTTCCTAAATCGTGAAAGATGTTTTTTTATGATGGGAGCAATCATGACTCTGCCACCGGGGGCTCAGTTCAGCCCCCGGAGTCAGTCCGCCCTCCCTTACTCCTTTATATATTTCATTCCGTCATGACCCAGTGCCTCCTTCCACACACCCTGCAGAGGGAGAGAGAGGACACACATCACAGAGCACATTATGACACATTGTCACACTTTACCACCCCACCCTCCCACCCCTCCTACTTAAAGTCCCCAAACTAAGACCACATCATATGATACAGTCAGGCCAAAGCTGACTCACACATCCTGCTATTCAGTTCACTGATTGGCTATGCAAATGTGCTCTTTCCTCTACAAGTGTTTGCTTAGTCCAGTCTGTTGTGCTTTTAATGGTGCATAAAAATTAAAGATTGACTAACTCTAGTGGGGAAAGTTATCTGACCAAACCCCTAGGGTATCTCAGCTGTGTTACCATGGTGATAATCAGTGACACCTGTGATCTGCTAATCACCGACAAAGAAGGTGAAAACCTGGCTCCCAATTAGTGGCATAGCTGATGTTGCAGATAGAATAATGCAACAAAAAACCTGTGGAAATATTTTAAATTCACTGTCAAAATAATGAAATAACTCCCGCTTTTTAGCGCTGAAACAATTAATCAGTTACTCAATCAGTCAACATAACATTCACTGACAATAATTCAGATGATGGAAGTGATTTATAAAGCAAAAATCCAAAACAGTGGCTTGATCCAGCTTCTCAGATATGATGATTTGATGTTTCAATTCAATTTATAAATTAAATATCTTTGGGTGTCGGACTGTGGAAAAAAAAGAAGTAGTTTAAAAATGTTGTCTTGTGCTGTGGGAAATTTTTCATTGATATCAACCTTGTGTGTTACAGAGTTTTCTTGAAATAGTGTTGTGTGAGGTACTTGTCCATATGTATTACCCACAATAGAGGATGGTCCATACTCTCCCTATGATTGGCTAGTCCTCGTTGTCTTTGTTGGTTTGATTGGTTAGGTTTAGGCAAGAGGAGTGGAATTGGTTAGGGTCAGGGTAAGAATGTCAGGGTAAACCAATCAGAGGCAGAGCGAGGAAGGCCATTCCTTTGCTATCCAGGCGGGACTACCAACATGGAAGCTAAGCCATGTGCGGAGGCAGCAGCAAAACGTATTTTAGCCACCTAAAAAAAATCAATATCAGTTGAAGAGTTTGCTTTATTCAGAATAGACTGCTTTACCATGCTGTCAGATAGCTCTTTTTGTCAGGTTACAGACACAGTTATCTATACCCTCTTAAAAGCCACCAAATTCCATTGACAGGAACAGTAATTTTACCTCACCGAACACAGGCATTGCTGTTCTAACACAGCCTAGATCCATTAATTGGTTTGTGATATTGTGTGACTTATGTGTTTAAAAGGGTTAGTCAGATTCACCAAAGTCACACAATAACACAAACAGACTAACTAATAGATGCAGCGGTAGGCACAGCAACTCCTTAAAACACTCTTTTTGTCAAGGGAGTCTGGTGCTTTGAAGGGAGCAATGGTTTTTCCAAACTTGGGGCGTGTTGACTGCCATCTACTTTAGGGAATAGTACAGATAGGTACCTTATACAACCTGAATGCAGATAACTTCTTTAACACAAAGATATGGGACTAATATTGATCGTCTAATCTGTCTCTGAAAGTAATAAGAACTTCAGATTATTAAAAATTCAAGATTTGGATAGCAGATGATGAAATAGCTGGAATAGATGTCTATTAGATGTCTGATGTCTGAGTAAAAGACAACCTAGCTCCAGAGAGGGAATATTTCTGCAGTAAGAACTTGAGTTTTGTTGAACTAAACGAACTAACTACAAAGAGTCCGCCGAGTAAATGTTAATATTGTGAACCAAAGAATCCACCTGTGTGACTGCAATGTAACACCTTACACTTTAAAACCATGTGCGCTATCCATCTGAGCAAGGACAACAGTTAAGGTACAGTCAGTACAGACCCTCTATTCACATGTGAAGGCTGTGACAGGTGGACATAATGAAAGCATTGTTCAATACAGGATGTTACCTTCAGCTCACTCTTATGCACCTTCTGTATGGTACGCCAGTGTGTGGCATTGTGCATACATGCTCTTTAAGCGGTGTGCCATAGCTCCACAAGCATAATTGCTATAATGGGTAATGCAGAGTTAACGGCTCTCCAGCCACATTAGGCTTCATCAGCCCCCCCTTAGAACAGCAGGCTCGCTCCAGGAGCAGCCAGCAGTAAACCCTGAAGCTGGCTCTGACCGCTGCTGGAGCACACTCATCACCATCACGCTGTGCTTTTGATCTACACAGGAATGTTAGCAGCTCACCGAGAAGGTTGGCGTCATCAGCATTAGTATGGCAGAAAGAGCTGCCGTCAACAACTGACCCTGGAAGTCAAAAACAAGAAAAAAACATAAGAAATCTTCTGCATCCATCAGCACTTCTAATCAGAATTCTGCCACAACCTGCTATTTTGCGGTGTGTTTGTCTGGCTATGTGTCTGTCTGTACGAGTGCATGTGCGTGTATGAATATGCTTGCACTGTATGTGTGTATTTGTGTCACCCTTGCATTTTCCTCCCACTGCAACACACCATCTGAAGTCCAAGTGAAGCGAATGTGCATTCCATGGTAGAAATAGCATGTTTGGATTGCTCCGAAGCTCGCAACCGCATCTGGAAACATTATTCTTGGAAGACAGGTCATTATCATAGGAAGCCAACTGAGAAATGTTTGGTGGAAATAAGCAAACTATACAACAGTTAGAGCAGCCAGAACCACAGGAAAGTCTGGACTGACATAGATGTTCCACAACAGCCCCCACAGCAGACTGTCTGTTGGAGCAGTAGACTGCTCTGCAACTCTGTCACAGGTAAACAACGCAATCTACAAATGGGCCTGATGTTAAAAGACTTTAATTCAATTTATGGCTCAGTGTAGCCTCTCAAAGCCAGCCCACGATTTTCACTTCCCTCATTGTGGTCTAGGCTTAGTACGCATTTGCTTGTGTCAGACGTCATTTCTAGTAGGCTGTAGATGATTGACAAGTGCTCCCCTATGTTGATGACATCAGCATGATCCTCTCTTGTACCTTATTGGACAAAAGCACCACTCATTGGGCTGTGATTAGTCTTTGCTTCTGGTTTTCAAAGACGCTTGTTGTTCTGTAAATGCTCTCAACTGTCACTTACAATCAGTTTTTTCATAAACCTGAGGTCAGAAATATGTCACACAGTCAGTGAGTCATTTGCATATTTCGTCTGCAGTGCATGGCCTAAATTCATATAGAGGGTCATTACCTTCAAAGGTTTTAAAGGGGACAGGTTACATCATGAACTAAAACACTAGATGGCTTGAATCAGCTTCCAGCTCAGCTGATTAAGTGAATGTTGTCCAGCTGTTTTCCAGACTCTAACTGCAAAAACTGTTTTCGTTTTAAGATAGCCTCAGATGATTCAAGGCCTTAAATTCCTACACAGCTCAAGTGGAATGAATTAGTGCAATCTGTAATAGATCACCAGTTGAATAATGATGAAACCAAAACCTACTTTTTTGCACAGTTTAATGAAACAAAAATTGAATGTATTTTAGGGAAGTTGTAAGGGATGCCATATCTGTGCAATACTGTTCATCTCGGCATTAAGTCCAACAAGCTGTTCTGCCATCGAATTAAGAAACTATGTATTTACATGCAGGCTTTTATTCCACACTTAAATCTTACACACTCCATTTTATTATAAAGTTGCCATGTAAATGCCATAATCCCAGTCACCAGGAGGAAATGTGACTGTACTTTTCTGCAAAGCATGAATGTGTTTCATTTTTATGTTTTATCCGTATCACATAAGCATTTCTAAAGTGATGTAGTATATGAGCTGACTTTGTCAGGAGGTGGAGAGGATGGTGGATGGCCAACAAACAACAAAACTGGTTCTTTTTTAGCGAGTCATTGCTGTGTCTCCAGTGGCTTTATAGCCCCCGAATGTGGGTGTTTTGAAGGGACCTGTGGCTCCTTGTCCTGTGGCTTTTTAGCCCCCAAACGTGGGTGTTTTTTTAGCAACCCATTGCTGTTTTTCCAGTGGAGATAGTGTCATGAAAAGCGGTTGTTTTTACACAGACATCACTACATTTGCTGCTGGGATAGTAGCACCAAAAGCAGTCGTTTACCAAGACAGAGGGGATTATGTCCACAAAATCAGGTATTTTGAGCCAAAACATGATCCATTGCAAACCACATCCAAGTGTTTTTTGTGGCTAAACCTAACCTCACGATAACCACAGGATTGTTGAAATGTTAAGCTTCAATATATCTGCTACATAATAACTTGTAAATATAACATACCAGTGGTTTGCGGGAATGCACAATGGCAACATTTTTTCTGGAAATTGGGTTGAAATGCTGAGTAACTTTAAATTCAAAAGACTCCGACCTTGTCACATCACATTTGCATTACATTTATTTAGCTGTTATGTACAAAAGCTTCTCTATATCCTGATGGAAATGCTGCCTCAGGACACAAGCAGCAGTAGCAGTTATGCAATGACAGTACGAAAGATTTGATTTAGGTTTTTCAGAGGCCACACAGCTGTGTAGTGGCATGATTGCTAACTGTAGCACATCAGAATGCCTTATTCAGCACTCTGATATGTTTGTGTGGGAATTGTCAACTGGACTGATTGCCTTCAGAAAGAAAACCGTTTTCTCATGTAACCACAGCCAGCAATCAGATTCTGAGCTTATCAGCGTCAGTGTTGAGAGCTCTCCCTCACTGCATTTCCACTGCGTGATGCGCTCCCACAAGATGGGAGCTAGTTCTATTTGCAAGGTGAAGATGCCTCTCAGACTCCATTTTCACACTTGCAGTAGTAGTAGCGATACTCTCACCATTCTACACACACAACCCCTTTCCTGGGGCCTTGAGTGTGTGGGGGATAACCAGATACACAAGCTCTGAAAATCCTGGATGATGGAAAAGTTAGACTTAGAATGGATTCTGCTTTGTCACTTATCATTGACTGTGTTTACATGCACAAAATATTCCAGTTTTTGCCCTCACTGCGAAAAAGAAAATATTCTGACCAAGATGTTTTCATGGCTAATAAAAATTAATGTTCCACTAATATTCCCGTTTACATGCAGCCAAGCATACTACGATTAACGTGCCTAACGTGTCATTTATCACCTCAAAATATGGAAAAGAGGAACGGCTGGACCTGCTCGTGCCATTTTGTTCCTTTGAATCAAAATAGGATTTTACAATATTTCCTTTGACCTTCCAAACACAGTCTCCCTCTGTCATTCTTTCAACCACCTTCTTTAAGAATACAGCTTCATAGCGCATTTTTATATGGCACCAGTGAAAAACAGCTTTTAATCAGAAAATGCTACATTCAGAATAATGCCTAATTTGGAATATCCAAAAAGAATAGCACTATGCTGTTTACATGTCTTGTACCAAATTTGAAATATTGTCAATTACTCATTAATAGTGGAATATTAGTGTGCATGTGAATGTAGTCAGTGTGAGTGTTTAGGTCTTTATTTACCTAAGAGATGTTAGCGGCGCTTCCTCATTGCAGTAACACTTCTCTACTTGCTAAGCATTTTTCATACATAAAAGTATGAGTCAGAGAGCTTCCTTTGTTAAACTTGGTTATTTTTTCATTGCTAACACTTGGAAGTTAAATGTAATGTTCCCTTCTTATTCATATAGAAAAAAATTGTCAGTTTAAAGAACACATCAGGTTAGCAAAAATATCATTCCATAAACATTTCCATAAATAAAGAGCCCCAGTGACCCATGAGCTGTCAATCAAATGCAGCAAGCTATACAACATGTAAAACCAAGCACTTAAAGTTATTTTGTCTCCAATCATAACAAGGAGAAATTTAATTAGAAAGATTCCGTGAATGAGGACATTTTCTGTGTGTAATCACATTTTCTAGACGTCTACATTTGTCTGATAGCTTGCTAACCAACTTAAAAAAAAGAAACACCGATGGGAACTTTTCTGAGGAAATTTAATTTGGAGCACCGTGCAAAACTAGGACAAAAGGACAAAGTCACCTCACGTCAAGGCATTCATTTTGATAGAAAATGTAGTTTTATTTAATGAAATAACACTCATTAACTCAAGTTCATAATTCGACTCTTACTTAGGGTCATTGAGTTTGAATCCTCACACAAAGCTACCAGACACGAGGGGTTCAGAACAGCAGATCTGACAAATGTCAGCTTTAATCTGTGTGCTGTTGTGTCAGCAGATGACAGAAAGTAGTAGAGTTCATTTCAAACTTGCGACCACAAGCCCACATATAGCAGAGGGGCATCTTGGCACTGAGGACTCTCTAATATAAAGGCCCTTTGATTAAGTTATGTGTCTGTGTGTGTGTTAATGTCTGGTGGGTTCTCTGAGGGAAGATAGCTCCGCGTCTGTCATCACAGGGCGAGCGGGATGGAACGTTTGGCAGCAAAACCAGGGGCACGTGTTGTTATGTTCCCAGAGCTCAGCTTCTTGGGGTTTGTGTTTTGATGGTAGTGTGGAGTTACGCTGACTTACCGTGACTCCAGCCAGGGAACAAAGCTGGAGCCAAAGAAGATCAAAACACTTTTTTTTAGTTTGATAATATTCCTTCAATGCAGTGGGTAATGCTCAAAGATGACAGTGTCCCTTCAGCTTCCTGAAGCTGTTCTTACAAATGTTCCTGTAAATCCGAGGACAGATTACCAGCTGGACTCAGTGGATGATTGTCCTGATGTCCCTGAGGATCTGGGGGCCTGGGACAATCTCATGTCTGTTTTTTGACTTGGGCTAATGGCAAGTGGACTCTAGGCAAACAACTTATATGTGTCTACTATCATAAACCACTTAAAGGTTTCAATAGAGAAAACAAATTATGAAGAATTAAAACTACAGGGGACGCCATGTGATGTTACAGTTGAAGCACATGTGAGTCTAAATTGTAAAAGCATAAGCTACGGTTGTAACATGGCTAAAAAAAACAGCATTAAACACATAGTTTTAAGATCAAAATAACAACATTTTAGTCAACTGTTTAAACATTGATTTCATACCAAGAATGTGATTAGATAATGTGTAAAACTAAATGATATTATTAAAACTCACCATGAGTTAGCGCATGTATGTACCATTAGCAAGTTAGCAGATTTGATTGATGGAAGTTGTAAAAACACTAAAGGTTACAACTCTAATATGATTTTGAACATAATTCAACTGGCAAAGTACTGGCAAAGTACTGGCAAAGTACTGGCAAATACAGCGCATGCTTGTAGGGTTACAAATGAGCTGCTGGTCGCATATGCTTTAGCGTTCCTTACAGACCAGAGCTAGCATGCCTGACTTGTGAAAACTATGCTAGCCGCCATTTTCTGCAGAAAGGACGAATCCTGTTGGTGTTTTTCAGGGATGTTTAGTACTGTGCTGGCCACATGCCGACATGAGGGCATTTATGCAGCAAGAGATAATGTAAGTGTTACAACTGTAACGCATTTTATTAAAGGCAGCTCTCCCCTACAGAGCTAGAGTCAGGAAGTGGTTAGCCTAGCTTAGCACCAAGGCTAGAAACAGCTAGCCTGGCTCTGTCCAAAGCTAAAAAAAATACTACACCTGCCAACACCTCTCAAGCGTACTGGCTACAATGTTTTGGTAATACATTTTGGCAGACATGCACCAAAAGTATTTTGTAAAGAAGCTGAACGATAACATGGCAGCAAAACATATGTAAAGATATAGTGGAGTAATGGCATCCTGAGCAGGAAGTAAAGTAATGCTACCTCTGTGTGTTGTTATCCAAAATTCTTTGTGGGTTGTTGTAGTAAATGATCTGGCCATGTGTGCTTGTTAGCGTGTTCATTTGAGTCCCTGTGAGCGTATCCTACTGGCTAGCTAATGGCTGCCGCTCTGCACTGCGCTCGTACTGTGCTTGCTGATGAAAACGGGTCACAGGTTTCCCCCCAGGTAACAACGTTAGCTCTGTCCGCACTGTTGCCATCCTTAGTGCTGTTTATATAGCTGCTAGCTGCCGGCTCAGCCATGTTGAGAGCCGTGTGCAGACAATCTCGCCAAGCCAGTGACGCGGCTACAGACTAAAGCCTGACACTTATTGCTACATGACGGGCATGACAAATCAAAGTTCAGCTGATGTCAGCTTCTTTCAGTGCTCTAATGAAGTTGTGAAGTGTCAACCAGTCTGTTTTTGGTTTATAGCTGCAGCACTGTGTTATTTAGCTAAGTTAGCTGATGCTATGCAAGCTTTCTGTGTATAGCTCTGCACAAGAGGATGCCACTGGGCAGGGAAATGTGATGTTAAAATGGGGATCAGACATTGATCAAAACCATATTTTTATAAACTTTAGATGATGTACACTTGAGGTGCTTTGTTCCAAGTAGCACACAATCACATGGCATTCCCAGCCATTAATGAGTGCTTGAGCAGCACTTCAACAGGTGATAATGTGGCTGGCCCGAGTTGGCCATATTGTAGCCGTTGTCGCTCATAGTGTGGATACAACTTTATTGTTGGGCAGACTTGATAAGGTTTTTAAAAGTGGCTGGTAAAACAGCTGTTTGTCTTTTGAATCTGCAGAGTAGTTCTTTCCACGCTTGTGGCTACAAAACAACCTCTCTGCGGTCATTTGGGTTCTTATCCTGTGATGAAGCTGCTCTTGTACTTATAGTCTCATCGTTTTTCAGCTGATGTTCTCTTGCTGAGTGTGTCCAAGCTGCTCAGCATACCTTTACAGTGAGTCCTCCTTAGATTACAAACACATGTGGATCTCTAGAGCAAAAAGAACAGAAACAGTAGTTTACTCTCGACACTCTCAGCTACCTTTAATTTAAATGTAATTGGCTTTCAAATAAATCTGATCTGTTTGTATTTTGTTGTTGATGTGACTACCTTTTTCTGTGCATGTGATTTGAATGTGCAGTGGAACGTGTGTAAGTGGAAATGTGTGGACTACTTCCGAAGACAGATATCTCGTATAAAACCACACTGAGCAGGGGCATCCACAACAACATTTTACTGGCTTTTAAATGTTAAAAGGGGGGGTAAGCACGTGAAGCACAGAGCTGCAGTCAGTCAGGCTTGTATGTGTTGAATCATGAGGCTGGCTGCAGCAAACCGCCGGGGCTGATGTCAGCCCTGCGGTATGCGCTCGCTGGGCTCGGCTGTAAGCTGACCCCCCTCTGTTTTGCTTCTATTTCCAGGGCGTGAGCGGAATGTCCGTGGATGAGAAGCCTGAAGCCCCCATGTATGTGTATGAGTCGACAGTTCATTGTACCAATATCCTCCTCTGCCTCAACGACCAGCGGAAGCAGGATATCCTGTGCGATGTGACTGTCCTGGTGGAGGGCAAGGAGTTCCGAGGGCACCGGTCCGTGCTGGCCGCCTGCAGCGAGTATTTCCTCCAGGCGCTGGTGGGCCAGGCGGAGAATGGCTTGGTCGTTAGCCTCCCGGAAGAGGTACGTCCATCAAACACACTGTTTCCCTGACAGATTTCTCTTGCAGGGCTGGAAATGCTATTGACTTTTAGACAATGCAACACTAAAACTCCCTACTGACACCAGCACAAAAGCAAAACTAACCAGGGTCTCTGCACCATCCTCAGCATCCTTAGCCACACACAGTAATGTGTGACCACTTGACTAAGGCTCCATCCACTCTACTTTGTTTTCATTTTAAAACACACAACTTTTGCCACATTTACAAGCATCCACACCAATCTGGCATTTCCAGACCCCTAAAACACAGACCTTTGAAAAGACTGTTGATCTCATTTTAGTTTGAAAATTCCAGGTTTATGTTTTGGTCTGGACGGGTTGAAATGGAAACTTTTGAAAACGGTGACACAGACACCCACGTTCACTTCCTGATTGGGTCTTATTAGTCACAATGCGTCAAACCAAAACATTATAGCTTACAAACTTATTGTGCTGCTCCTGGTACTGCTCTAATTTGTCATCATATTTGCTCCCAACTAATGTTTTCTGCTGCCTGGACCACATTATACATACTACTTTCAGTCCAAGCAGAGAAATCTCTGGTCTTACATTTTGCCATTACTTGTCTTCTTCCATGTATAAAAAGTCCAGAGTAACTAAGCAAACAAATGCAGAGTAGACAATCTGCTTCCTGCTTTCCTAGTTTTCATGTCAAAATGCTGTTAGAAAATAAAAATGTATCAGTGTGAATGTAGCCTGTGGACCTCTATCCACCTTCACTAGAAAAAAAGGAAAAAAAGCTCATTACCAGTTGTCTTATAAAAGTAGAATCACATGAATCAACACACACTTGGCCACAGCTCAGATAGTATATCTGCTGTCGCCTGTGTTCTAATGTCATTACATTGACTTTGTCAGACTCCATGATCAGAGCAGTCATCTCAGATCCACAACCCACTGTTATACCCAACACTAGTTTGTTGCTCCTGCTGTGATCTTGTCCTACTGTATTTTTCATATTCATTTGATAGAAAAACATTTTAAATCTCTGCAGACTCTTGCACATCTGTAATTCAGTTTATCTGGACCGGACAATGGGAGGAAAAAAACTACATTGTTTCCATTTTGTTCTGGTGCAGTTTCTTATTCACTCTGACTTTTTACAAAAGCTCCAAGAGGAGTAAACATGAAGTCACACAGACAGACTGTAAATTCATTTGCAAGGCAATTTTGGTGACTGTCATCCTGCATCATAAGCATTACGTGGACCCACAGGGGAAATCAAATTCTGGTGACTGACAGCAAGTTCTGCTGCGCCTTATGAGAATATTTATCCTCTCTAGTGTCAGAGAGAGCTCTCCGAAATGACTGATCATGAGTATTATTAATAAGGACTGTTGTATATCATTATTAGAGACGAACAGACAGACAGGACAAAGAAAAACAATTTTGCACCATGATGTGTGTCATTGCTTATTTCACTCACTTTTTATTAGAAAACTGCTTATTGTAAAAACACAATACAGGACACAAGCACAACAAACCTCTGTTTTCACTCCTTTTCATTCTCTGATTGACCAAAGTCCCAACACTCGAACTTTGCTTGCAAGCTCCGGCTAACGTTAGTAGCACAGTTGGCGCATTAGCTAATAGGTAATGTGACTGCCGATTTTTATTGTCACCACAGAATGTAGTATTGTTATGATGTATTGGCAAAGTCATCTTTTAAAATGTCTTTTTGTCATCTAATAACTTGCCCAGTAAGCTTCAGATCTGACGGGGGCATTTTGTGGTAAATGTATCCAATACAGATCAAATAGTGTTAAGAAGGTTACTTGTGATTTAGAAACATTTTGATTTTATAATAAACTATTTTGAGAAACATAAATCTAAACGTACGAGTGATAATATCATCTGTGTGGGTTTCCCACTGGCACCATGCAGTTTCCAAAAATCTCACCTTAACTCCATCTGCTCCTTTTTAGCTGTGACCAGCAGCTCTGTAGCTCACTCCACACATTTCATACACCAGGGCAATTCAAAGTGCTTTACAGAGCAATAAAATGTAATAAAGGATACAGATATACAATTAAAGAGAAAAGATATAATCAATCAATCAGTCAGTCAGTTTTATTTATAAAGCCCAATGTCACAAATCACAGTTTGCCTCACAGGGCTTTACAGCATACGACATCCCTCTGTCCTTAGGACACTTGCATATAAAAGGTAAAAATAATTATAAATAGTTTATAATAAAAAATAATCTCCATTGAAGGGGGCACAGTAGTGGTTTACTGCACAGAGGCACATGGTAAATGCTGGTAAAACACAGTGGTTAAACTCACATAAGAGACACTATTACTATAATTATAATTAATTTAACTTACCTGAATATCAGTACCCTACAGTCAATAACACTATGATGTAATAGACTAGCATGTGTTAGTGAATTCCATGCGCTTTACGAGACATCAAAGCAGCACTAACGTTACTCCGCACCATTAGCCTATGTTTTGATGATGTGCTTGTAACCTCATGAACTACAGGTCCTTTTAGGCTCGCAAATTTTTCACCGGTGGCTAAACAATCTAACACAGTTTCGATGAAGCATCAGATCCTTTTTGTTTACCCAGAAACATCCCTGAAATCACCATCACCAAACCAACCAGACTCAAGTTAAATAAACAGTAATTTCAGCATGTGTAGAGCCAGCATATTTTCACATCTAACCGGGTAAAGTAAGGGTTCATTTTAACCAAACCAGAGTTGGTGATTGTTGGAACAGTAGAAAGTTGAAGAGGAAGATGGTTTTGTGGGTTTTATTTTGTTTCTGCTGACTCTGAATGAAGTGTGTTTTATGATGATAAAATTACTGTTTATTTAGATGGAGTCTGGTGGGGATGATATTTGTCTTTAACAAAAAGTTGTATCTCTGTTCGGTTCATTACAATAATCTTGTCAGAGACTTACAGGAATAGTCTGAGCCTGTCAGTGACAAAAACATCACTTTTAGTGGACGGATATTGACGGTGCAAAAGTGCCCCGAGTCTTAAGCCTACATTGCAGCCTGGTCGCTGCTCACGCTCAGTACTGGACCAAGTCACCGAGGGTGCTTTCACACCTGGAGTTGGGTTCATTTGGGGGCACCAGAGGGAAAAAAATGGTACACTGTTGCATTTTAGTTTTGGTTCAGTTCCTGTTCACACTGACTTTTTGCAAACAAACCAAGAGGAGTAAACATGTCAGGGTCGATTATGAGATCGCAGACAAGCCACACAGCAACTGTGTACATGGTAGCAAATGCTTTGTTCTCCCCTTCGGCATAAAAGGATGTGACGTTTTGTGGTCGTTCCCACAAATACCGACTACATCTCTAACTTTTAAATATTTTTACAGACTCACACACAGTATTGTGGAAATATTGGTAATGAGCCAAAGGACAGCTGAGGATGGAGCATAGATGCATGTACTCGTTCGTATATTATTACCCTCCAACTTTAATTTCACTGTTGATGTTTTAAGTTATTTTTGGATCTTTTTCTACTACAGTGCGCTTTTCTGTCATTAGATACTATGTCAGTGCTGTTTGCTGGAGGATAAAGACTCAGTGAAGGGTGTGAGAAAGTGCATTATTGAGCCTATAAGGCTGCGATTGCCAATTAGCACCTGTCAGCTGCCACCGCCACCGAGGTAGCATTTTGTGGCGAGATTAACGCCACCTCAGGCTCAGCGCTCATCAGGTTTAGCAACACCCCTCACTCTTGCTCACCTCAGCTCTCACACTGTCACTTTCAACCGATCCCCTTTGGAGCTCTTCCACTGAACACATGATGAAAGTACCCCTCTGACGTATTGATGTCACACAGCCACACTCACACATACACGTACATACATGTGCTGCTGTGAAAAGTGGGGCACATCCCGCATGTGCTGTGGAGTTGTGGCTGCTCACTGGGGCCAGCGTGCATTAATAAAGAAGCGCCTGTCAAACGACTTTGTCACTGCGCTCATTGAAAAAGAAGTCACCGTCAGATTGTCGTCTTATGTAAAATGAGCATCAGGGGCTTTTTTTCCTCTCTCCTTAACTCAAAGAAGCACTGCAGGGAACGGCTCCTGGATGCTCAAAGCAGCATCTCTTTCATTCACTCACTGCGTGCATGAATAATGCATGAGCTGCTGTGTGTTTCAGGTGTGAGATGGAGTGTGGAAAGTAACATCTTTCAATGGCTGTTTCTTTAATGTGCCAGAGACAGAGTTACTCCCGTTGAGGTTTTAAGCAAGCCTTTTTCCCTTTGTCCATCCCTGTTCAATTTGACAACATTTCACATATTTTGGTATCATTCTATTTAAATGGCAAAACAACATAGAATGAATATAATGGCTTTATTCTACATTTCAGAACACAGTTATTTTTACTATCGCTAATCTAATCAATGTCAGTGTCAGAAAATAGTAAATAAGGCAATTCCACAGGACCCAAAGTGACGTCTTGAATTAAAAGCAACTAACTGTCAGTTGAGTGAAGTGGTAATATTACAAATTCAAAACTCCTCAGTAATAAGTGGCGATCAGTGAGATGTGGAAAATCTTCAAAAGTGTTGACCAAATACCTCGATAATGATATTGTGACAATATTGGTGCTTTCAAAAACCATTTACATGATGAGATTTTTGATGAAGAATCATCAGTAATGTGACTATAATGACAGAGAGGGTAAAGGCAAATAGTAGAACAGCTAGAGCAGTCCGGTGTGTGTTCACAAAATTACATCACCTTACTGTAATGTAGCCTGTAAACAACCCAATCCCCAGAAAAAATATTGGCATTGTATGCCACAGGTATGTTACATTGGCATGTAATTATTTAGCGGATACATTTTAACTTTAACGCCATGGTTAATATGTGGTTAGATTTAGGCCTAAAAGCCACTTGGTTATGGTTTAGAAAATATGATTTTGTTTTAGATTAAAATACCCAGTTTTGGGGGCACAACCCCAACTGAAAAAGCAGTGAAGTCTGGGCAAGAAACTATCCCCACCAATAGGTTACTACAAAACACCTACATTTGGAGCCTAAAAAGCTAGTGGAATTAAACTGACGGGTCACTTATGAAACACCCACATTTAGAGATTAAAGCCAAAGGAATCACACCAGCAGGTCACTACAAAACACCCAGATCCAGAGCCTAAAAAGCCACTAGGAAAACCCAGACAGGTTGCTACAAACACCCATGTTTAGAGCCTAAAAAGTCACTGGAAACACACAGCTGGTTTTGTTGTTTGTTAACTGCAGCTTGGCAGGCATCTCACCTACGTGGCACGTCATCCACCATCTCGTCACTGTCTGATGACAAAGTCAGCTCATATACTACGCCACTTTAGAAACATTAATATGATGCATTTGAAACATTTGAATGTAACACATTTGTACTTTGCAGGAACATACAATGCCAATATTTTATTCTGGCAGGTGATCAGTATAATATAGTCTTTTATCGTGATACTAATATAATATCAATATATTGCCCAGTACTATTAACAAGTAAAACTCATGCATTCAAAATCTTAATTAGTAATCAGTAAGTACATAAGCATTATCAGAAAAAATGTGCTTTACCAAAAGTAAAAGTAATTATTATGCAGAATGTCCTCTTCCAGAGTGTTGTATAATACAGTATATTTGTTCCTTATTACTGATGCAGTCATGTAAGAAACATTTAAGTGTTGTAGCTGCGGGTGTGAGCTCATTTTAACAGCTGTATATTGTTTTAATTTCTGTATTTTTGGATGTTAAGTCTTGATCTGTAAAGTAACTACAGTACAGCTGTGAAATTAATGTAGGACATTAAATGTAGTGAAGTATAAAAGGTGACATATAATGGAAATCCAAGAGTAACAACAGATTGTCTTAGAAAAACAAGTCACTTTATTAATGCCTCTGCTTTTGACCATGGTAATTTATTCAAGGTGAAATTGTCCCTTAAATTGCATTATTCCGCCCTGTTCAGCAGGTTGTACATCTCTGTGTAACTGTCTAGACAATTCCCAGTCACAGCATGGAGGAATGTCACTTCACTGATGTGGCCAGTCAAGATTTTAAGTTCTGTGTCACCGTTTGCTTTACGGTCAGTGACTAGCATGCTGACGCATCCCTGCCTCATGTCTGAATGTTGTCTTCTCTCTAATGATTGGGTGGAAGGCTGGGTCTGCTCAGCCCCCACTGGTCTGTGTCAGCTCAGAAAAGCAGCCTTGAGCTGCAGTTCAGGTCATGGAGTGTATTCCTTCAGCTGCTACTGAAGGCTGCCACCTATGTGTAAAGAAAAAAGGGAAAATTAAAAAGGCCTCGGCTGCCACTGGGGGGAAAAGGGGGGGAGGTTGGTGTGGATGAAATGTGAAACAAAGACCACCTCCCCCACAACCTTCATCACTCCTCCCTCATGGCCCCGCCGCCCCTGGAATAGCCGGGGCTGGCGCGGCTGAGTGACATCATCTATATCTAATGTGATTGTGGGCTTGCAGAGGGGCAGCCAGTTTCATCAAGGGGCTTTGTTGGCCATCACATCATGGGAACAAAACAATCCTGCTTTATCTCAGCGATGCTGTCCTCCGGGCCAGCCGGCAGGGGGAAGGAACAGAAGAGCACAACGTCCGTGTTGGGCGAAGAAGGCTTCACACACACAGACACACACACGCACAGTTTTTCTCTACATCATATTTCTTGTGAGTGTAAGAACAAAGGGGGATTCATAAGAATCAGCGTGCCACAAATACGAGCTAGGGAGAAGAATTTTAGAGAGAGCCCTCCACTGGAGAGGAGCAGTCATCACTGTGACAAACAGAAATGACCTCCATATAGTGGAACTGTACACAGCGCTATGACTCAGTCCTCACTGCCATGATTACAGCCGACTGCTGTCAGCAAGTTATTAGAGCAGCATGTGTCCTTTGTTCTCCGTCATCCTCATGGAACATCATTCCTAAATTGGAGTAGAAACCTCATTTATTGTAGTAATTACATCAGTGAATAACTGTGTTTACTTGAATCAATCAAATAAACAGTCAGAGAGACATTCCAATGACTGTCTGCTGCACTGTCCACTTGTTTGCAGATCTGATATCCAGGTCGGGAGTGCGCTGACTGGCTGGAATGATTGATTCCAGACCAGTGTGGGGACAGTTGAGGACTCCAGAATGTGGCGGAGCATCAGTGCTACCATTTTTGCTCTCCCCGAGTTTTATTCTGGAAAAAAAGGAGAGGGCAGCACTGTGATTCAGCAGAGTGCTGGTTTACAGACCTCAAACCACCTCCTGTTTGTCAGTTCTTTCCTTAGTCATGAGCCAGGGAACACAGCACATTTTTCATCTCGAAAGAAATAACACACACACACACACAAATCTGCACCCGGTTTTTTAAAGGAGAGCGGATCCACCTGTAGTGTCACAAAGGATTTGCTGTGATTTAGTTAACAAGACTGAGAGTCTGAAGTGCTCTTTACACCACACAATTTTGACGACGATGGCAAGTAGCTAAGAAAAAGACAATCAGGATTTTTATTGGTATTGTCTCATATTGATCGCAGTCCCTGAATTGAATCAAAATTGTATTGTGGCAGACTTTGTGATATTACCAAAGTTTCATACACAGGCCAGTGCATGACACTCAGGATGTGTGCCCATAGATCTGGTAATAACTCATTATAAATAAATAAATATATAAATAACTCATCAAAGTGTCAGTCAAGGGCAGGGTTGTTGTCAAGACCAATTTAATCAAGTTCAAGTAAAGTTCAATACCAGGTCCAGTCAAGTCCAAGTCAAGACCAAATCCAAAGACAGTCCAACCAATCAAGTCCAGAGCAACTCAAGGCCTGTTCAAGACCATAACAGGCAATAGTGTCTTCCCAATGCTAATATAGTGATTAATGAGTTAGGATGGACACAATTGATCTATATATACACACTATAGAAACACAATAACATCTCCCCAGAAACAAATCTAAAATGTCAATGAGGTAAATAATATTCCTGACATTACAATACTGAGTGAAGTTTGGAAAGAATGATAAACAGGTGATTCACCGCTTGCAGGTATAACTGGTAGAGGGAGGGTGGGCTGGTTTGTCTCAGCTAGCAGCAAAGTTAACAAGTATTTGCTGAATTTTGACATTCATGCCAAAATAAACTAAATACCATAGACATATACATAGATGCACTGAGTGCTTTTGGTCATTGCTGCGATACATGATTGTAACAATTTGCTATTAGCCGAACTAGTGCATTGTGCTTTTTTAAAACACAGCAGTGGCGGATGAGAGACTGTGGACAAAGCTGATTGAAGTAGCCCAAGTCCAAGACAATTACGAGTCCAACAAGGTACGAAACCAAGAAAAATGCCTTTAAAGAAGTGATCTTGAGACTGGACTGAAGTGCTACAGCCCCGATTGAGGGCAAAGAGTAGCTTACAGGAAAGGAAAGGCTCACCAAAATCCCAAGGAATCATCCTCTGGGGATCATAAATTTTAAATAAACAAATGAAACGGCAACTTAGCCGGTAGTTACCCAGATACAATGGGGTAGGCCAATCTGACAATGGGAGACTGGCCTCATTAAAAAATGACAGCACTGGTTGCTCTTGCAAGTGCAAGGGACATATGTTTACATTTACCTGACTAGCAACCTCTTGCTGCGGTGTGAATAATGATTGTACTCTCTTGGAAGCAAAGTCAAAGTAGCATGACGCTGTTACAGCAGTACAAAAACCCTGGGGTAAATGGTTAAGTCGCCTAAGCGCCAGACTAAGACGCAGCTGACAACATTGGTCTCTTAAAATAATGACCATGATTTGCCCTAACGTCAAATCAGCAGTTCTAGCTATCTAAATTTAACCAGATCTTAGCCCAAACAGGTGAAATGTCAGAAAATACCCATAAAGGTCGTTTTGGAAGCCATCGCTAAAAGTCCTATTTTGCTGTGAGAGTACTGGACGTCAGGCAATGCTGCTTGTCAGGTAACTAAAAACTCTTGCTGCTCAGCGATAAGGAGAGAGCTTGAGATAGACCAGAGACAGGTAAATGAAATGCTCTTGTGGTGGTTTACGAGGGTTGATGAGTGACATCCATCCACCACCTCAGGTGAAGCTGTTGATCGGTGCTCAACCTGCAAAATGCCGGCTAATCTGAGGGGGCCTCACACAGACTGGCCCCACACCGAGTGCCTGGCCAGGACACTATTACAGAAATACAGCCTATTTGACAGATGGTAGGAGCCAGGAACATAGCCATGCCTTCCTTAAAGATGGGGGGTTGGGTGGTGGAAGATGAAGAGGGCGTTGGAGAGAGGAGAGAGGAGTGATACACCACGGTGGTAATACCAGCACTAGCACCCAACCCCCTCGGTCCAGCAGGGGGGCTCTCTTTCACTGCCAACACAAGGACACATCTCATGTCGTGAACTGACAGAGAAGATGCGGGGTCTTTGTCTGAGTGTGAGAGGCTGGGCAGAGGAGCACCTTGAGCAGCCAGCCTGCCGGGTGACAGCCTGCAGTGTGATCCCCATGTTTATGCTCTCCGTATTTAACCTCCAAACCTGTCACAGTTAAGCACCAAATATCACCCTTAATGAAAGGAATACACAGACTTTCATCAGCCTGGGCTGGAAACCTGCTATGGAAGCATGGTGGACAAAACAAATTAAAGACACTGAGCTGAAAAACTCAGTGCTGATATTTGGTCAGAAACAAACAGCCCGAACACAATCTTCATGTGTCTTATACAGTGTGGAGGTGGGGTCATGTCCTCCCCAGTGTCTGGCCTGTACAATAAGCTGCACTGGGAGAGGATTAGGACGTACACTATCTGATTTAATCCACTGTCAGGGGGAGGTTTACTTACCCACAGCTCAGCGCCAGGAATGTCTGAGCTTCTGCTGTCACTGACTATGACACTTTTCTTACTTTAACAACTTGCTCAACAGCACAGTGAAAAGGCCCGTTTCCACTGAAGAAGTTCCTGGTACTATTTGGGGGGCAGGAACTACTACAGGAACGTCCTCTCGTTCGGCCCTCTCAATCGCCGTGTCTCCACTGAGAGAGCGGAGTACGAGGAAGATTCCTGTAAAGTTACGGGCTCTGGATGTGACGTAATCGTTGCGCGACCATTTTGACCGGGGCAACGTAGGGACGCCGTTAGCCGATAGTGGTGTCTGTAATAACTCACTAAATGGCCCGTGAAAAAAATATGTTTTTCCAGCGGATGTCTTAGTTACAACATGATTGAGCCAACTGGAGTAGTTTCATGTCGTATCCGACAACGGGAGGCTTTTAACAGATGACGTCCTGATGTTAGCTTTGCTGCTGCTGTTAGCTGTCCCTGTCAGCGGCAGCCACTGATGCTTTCTAGACATCGTGATTTCCCAAAACTGAATAAATACCATAGCAACACAAAACTGCTTTGCTAGCTCAATCATGTTGTAACTAAGATATCTGCTGGAAAGAATAATTTTTTCACGGGCCATTTAGTGAGTTGTTTTTTTTTACACGGCGACGAAAGCTAAATGAACGAGCTAATCCTCGTCTGCTGAGTGCCGGCTATTTTGTTGCTTTCTGTTGTCGTCACATCCCTCCTTGAGTATATCCAATCAGCACCAAGTAGTCCCCAAGCCCCAGCCAGGAGTCTTTCGGGGCCGTTCTGAGTACCTACCCCGAGGCAGGGACTTGTTTAGCCCCCGTAAAAGTTCCGGAACTCTGTCCTTAGGGGGTGGTTCCTGCGGTGGAGACACGCACCAATGGCCCCGGACCCGTAAAATTACCCCGAAGTTCCTGCAGTGGAAACGGGCTTAAAGTGTATTCACTGCACTCGGTGCCTTTTTTTAACTGTTAATTCAGATTCAAATGTGTACCAAACCCTAAGTCTCATTTCCACTAAGCAGTCTGGTTCGGTTCAGACTGTCACACATCAGAACCATTATTTTTGCATCAAAAGTTGTGGATGGTACCAAGAAAACCACTCCATTCATTCCGATTTTTGTTACTCCTCCGATACCTAAAGCACACTGGTCCAGTACCAAAGATGAGGCTAGAAACACTCCTGTCCGTTGATTGTTCAACAGAGACACAGTTGTTTTGCTGACAATGAAGCAGCACTGTAGCATTTTCTAAATTCTCTTGTTTTTTTTCCAGCAGTATTTTTCTTTGCTGCCATGAAGCCTTTACTCAAACATAACTTGTCCCCTTCTTGTAGTAGACAGCCACATACTGAGAAGAAAGAACTTGAAACATTCAGTGTCCTCCATTGTGTGTGTTACGGGGCTATTACGCGGGAACAACAGTATGGGTTTATACGGGTTCTAAGGGTACTACACCATAAAGATTTGGTGGAAATGCAGCTTTACAGTACACATTCATCACCTTTACTGAACTGGGCTTAAATACTAGAGCCTCAGTCTTTTACCATCAGGCTAATATTGTGTTATCAAAGATACTCTGTATATTGGTGTGTGAATATTGATAGATATATTACAGAGTCTTTAAAGTGCTGCATTCATTGTATTTTGACCTTGTATTAAATTTGGTGTATTGGGGTTAGGTTTTATTCATAAAAAAATTTATTGACTAAAACTGTTTTTTTTTTTTTTTTTAAATTTACTGACATCTTAGATTAAGATAGTTAAGATGTAAATTATCTTGCATCTGCACTTAATAACCAGATCCGAGGGGCCAAACATTTTTATTCACAGTGTTTGTGTTAAAATATGTTGTTTGCTGTTATATTGTTATCTGATTTTTAATTATGTATTTTTTTAGTGAAAGATCAAAAATGCAAGATTTTGATAGACAGATAACTTTATTGCCCCCCTCAATTGAAATTTGTGTTTGGCTTCTTTCAAAACATCAAAGGTACATACAGACACATAACACAATACACCATTAAAAATGTACAGTTTAACAAAATATATAATACAATAATGTAAATAGGCAGGGAGGAGCATGGAGTTATATAAACATTAAAAGAGAGCACAACTTGTAAAAGTAGTAGTGTTCCCTGATACAGTCACTCTGTGTTCATTGCCTGTATGGCATAGGGAATAAAAGACTTTTTATATTTGTTCCAACTGGTTCTTGGGCCCCTAAATCCACACCCAAACTGGAGCAGGTCAAACTGTTTGTGTAATGGATGTGAGGCACCAGCAGTTATATATTATATATTTCATATTCTTCAGAAACAATGTATAGACTCATATGGAAGTGATCTCTCTGAATCACCACCTATGACCTCATGTCTTTGTGTGGCGGTGCATTTATCTGCAGAGATTCTGTCCTCTGCCTGGATTTTCTTATTTTTCTTTTGTTTCCTGTGTTCAGGATATTTATAGGTGTGTACCCCCACAGCCCTCAGGTGAGGTTATTAAAAGGTAGTGAATTGGTGCCAGACCATAAGCAGCAGGTATCCAAGCGACAGTGCAGAAAAAAGGCAAGTATAGCGAGGTTAAATGTCAAGAGATGTCGAGAGCATACTGTACCTTACTCTTACATTTCACAGTTTGTCCTTACATCCAGCCAGCCACTGATTTCAGTTTATTTCATACCACAGCTTGCAGATTTTTAAAATACAGACATGTACAGGTGATCTATCACAGTGAACTTGTCTGAGTGGCCTAAGGTACATTGTTGCAGCAATAAAACTTTTGACAACAACAAAAGCAGATACGTTCACTGTGATTGATCATGAAAGAAGTTTTGAGTCTTTGACAGTTTAGTTTTATACCGCACAGTAATGAGTGGAAAGAATGGCTGCTTGGAAGGAAGGAAAACCAATCAAATAAAAAGGATTTGATTTGTAAATTAAGTGAAGGTGCAAAATCTCAGGTAAAAGTGGCACTTTACCTACATCGAGCAGATTTCTAATGTTCTGTATATAGCTTGTCATAACAGGTTCTACTTGACTTTTAGCTGGTAATGATACAGTGTGTCATCCATTTCTCAGTGTAATGTATTTTTAAGGACAGATAGTTACTGTACGTCTGCTCCAGCTGTCTTTATAAAAGACTTTCCTTTGGCTCGAGAGCTTTTATGTTCTGCGCCAAGCCTTTGTCCCTGCACATTTCCTGTCATCTCCTCAAGCATAACAGCTTAACCCACAATGGCGTCATGACAGGGTACAGTACTGCGCCTGTTCCATTTCCATTAGTGCTGTGACTCAGGCTCCTTTTTGTTTGTCTGCGAACACGGAGGTTAATGTCAGGTTACTCAGCAGATCTGATGTTGAAGCGTCGGCTGCTCCCTCCAATGGAGATGGAGTGTTTTCCCTTGCACTCCATTGTCATGCCATGCCATGTCCTCATTAGCATGCATGACATGCAGGAATTCACTGGAGCACATTTGCATAAATTAGCCCTCTCTTCTACGGAGGCGAAAGGCCGATGTAAGAGAGGAGCGCTGGGTGAGGGAACAGGGAGAGTGATTGAGGGAGGAAAGGGGAGGGCGGTGTAGTATTGCTCAGCCTGTTTATGAAAGGAGGTTTGGCAGGCTTCCTAAAAATGTCATGCGAACTGTCCGGGTCTGTGATTGGCCGCTGCCTATAATTTCCTGCCCTGTAATTGTACCGCCTGTCCACTCCAGACGCAGAGCAGAGCTCTGTTAGCCTAAAATGGCCCCAATCTGTCACAATGATAAATTTGTCTCTTTGTCTTGACTCATACACTAAGTGCTGCTAACAGCTGAAATGCTTCAGACGTCATGGCAGTCAGCTAATGACCAGGAAACACTCTGTGTATCCTCCCCGTCCTCCCCTTCTTGCTTTAACAGTTTCCCTATGCTGTGACTGTCTCCCTTCCTCTTTCATTTTCCTCTGTGCTCCGTCCGTGTTTACCCCCCCCCTCGCTCTCGTTACGCTTTCCTTCATTAGGCTGCTGTGCTGGTTGTAACAGTGGAGTAATCACATATGGTGCAGGGCACACATAAAGATGCGCTCCCGCAGGCAGCAGCTGCTGATACTAGCTGAAAATAGATCCCTGGTACGCTCAGCACTTTTCCTTCAGCAGCTTTGCTGTTTATCAGCAGCCCTGGATGCAGCCGGCCAGCCTCATTTAAGCTACCACTGCCTCACCATTACAGTCGGCATGGCCTGATCTACAGCAGCTAACACTGTGTGTGTATTTGAGTGTGTGTGCATGAAGAGACGCCGCTGGCAGTTATTTGAGTGCACACTTGCTCAGGCTGCTGGAGGGTTTGTATTTTGTTCTTTTTGTGTGCTGTGTATGTGAATAAAATATCTTAAATTATACGTCAACACAAAAATCAAATGCATTGCATTTATATCAATACAGAAGTCATATTGACTAAGAAGACAATTAATGGCAAGAAAGGAGCTGTCAGGGTTTCTTGAGATTTGCAACAAAACTTTTTTTGAGGAGGGGGGTTGATTCTACTTTTCAGTTAGGCTGGAAAAACATGTTTTAAAACACCAGAGTCTTGACTATTAAATCTTGTAATGGGCCAACCTCCCAGTTATCTATTTTTTTCTCGAAGAACATACATAATGGATGTCAGAGGTAAGATCTGATGGAGTTGCCATCTTGCAGAGTTCACAAAAAGTGAGATATTTATTAATTTTATAGCAGTCATGTTGAGTAGCCATTTTATTTTTCAAAGTGGCTTAGAGTTCTCTTAATGTTGACACGTCTGATAGCAATATCATTTAATGAATAAATCAAAAAATAGAAAGCTTGCCAGTTCTTGAGGAGCAATCCCGCCTTTTTGGAAACCAGGAAGTGAGACAGGAGTTCTTGTGATATAGCTAACCCCTTTATGCCTGATTAAATGATGTTGACAAAAATCTGGGACACATCTTTAGAGGGCCAACATTTTCACAAAAACAATACAGTTTAAAACAAAGATGATTATGGCAGTACATTTTCACACCAATGATATCAATACCTACTGTTAGATTTAGATTTTGAAGGCTTTTAACACATTTTTTAATTGTTTGAAGTTGTGGATTATTATCTGAGGCAAGACAAGGCTGTTGTCTGACACAGCACAAGTTTAGAAGTTAAAAAATGAAAGCAGATCAAAATATTTTATAAATCCTATTTATTTCATATATATACAGTACAGGCCAAAAGTTTGGACACACCTTCTCATTCAATGCGTTTTCTTTATTTTCATGAATATTTACATTGTAGATTCTCACCGAAGGCATCAAAACTATGAATGAACACATGTGGAGTTATGTACTTAACAAAAAAAGGTGAAATAACTGAAAACATGTTTTATATTCTAGTTTCTTCAAAATAGCCACCCTTTGCTCTGATTACTGCTTTGCACACTCTTGGCATTCTCTCGATGAGCTTCAAGAGGTAGTCACCTGAAATGGTTTTCCAACAGTCTTGAAGGAGTTCCCAGAGGTGTTTAGCACTTGTTGGCCCCTTTGCCTTCACTCTGCGGTCCAGCTCACCCCAAACCATCTGGATTGGGTTCAGGTCCGGTGACTGTGGAGGCCAGGTCATCTGCCGCAGCACTCCATCACTCTCCTTCTTGGTCAAATAGCCCTTACACAGCCTGGAGGTGTGTTTGGGGTCATTGTCCTGTTGAAAAATAAATGATCGTCCAACTAAACGCCAACCGGATGGGATGGCATGTCGCTGCAGGATGCTGTGGTAGCCATGCTGGTTCAGTGTGCCTTCAATTTTGAATAAATCCCCAACAGTGTCACCAACAAAACACCCCCACACCATCACACCTCCTCCTCCATGCTTCACAGTGGGAACCAGGCATGTGGAATCCATCCGTTCACCTTTTCTGCGTCTCACAAAGACACGGTGGTTGGAACCAAAGATCTCAAATTTGGACTCATCAGACCAAAGCACAGATTTCCACTGGTCTAATGTCCATTCCTTGTGTTTCTTGGCCCAAACAAATCTCTTCTGCTTGTTGCCTCTCCTTAGCAGTGGTTTCCTAGCAGCTATTTGACCATGAAGGCCTGATTCGCGCAGTCTCCTCTTAACAGTTGTTCTAGAGATGGGTCTGCTGCTAGAACTCTGTGTGGCATTCATCTGGTCTCTGATCTGAGCTGCTGTTAACTTGCCATTTCTGAGGCTGGTGACTCGGATGAACTTATCCTCAGAAGCAGAGGTGACTCTTGGTCTTCCTTTCCTGGGTCGGTCCTCATGTGTGCCAGTTTCCTTGTAGCGCTTGATGGTTTTTGCGACTCCACTTGGGGACACATTTAAAGTTTTTGCAATTTTCTGGACTGACTGACCTTCATTTCTTAAAGTAATGATGGCCACTGGTTTTTCTTTAGTTAGCTGATTGGTTCTTGCCATAATATGAATTTTAACAGTTGTCCAATAGGGCTGTCGGCTGTGTATTAACCTGACTTCTGCACAACACAACTGATGGTCCCAACCCCATTGATAAAGCAAGAAATTCCACTAATTAACCCTGATAAGGCACACCTGTGAAGTGGAAACCATTTCAGGTGACTACCTCTTGAAGCTCATCGAGAGAATGCCAAGAGTGTGCAAAGCAGTAATCAGAGCAAAGGGTGGCTATTTTGAAGAAACTAGAATATAAAACATGTTTTCAGTTATTTCACCTTTTTTTGTTAAGTACATAACTCCACATGTGTTCATTCATAGTTTTGATGCCTTCAGTGAGAATCTACAATGTAAATAGTCATGAAAATAAAGAAAACGCATTGAATGAGAAGGTGTGTCCAAACTTTTGGCCTGTACTGTAAATCCTTTAAAAATATTGTGACACCCCAAAAATGGAATTAGTGTGTCTATAAGTTATAATATTAAGGCTTATTTAGTAGGACGTGTTTTGTCCCAATTCTCAAGTATGGGTGATAAACTCTATGCTGTAAAAAACTACAAATACACAAAATGAAACATGGTATGAGGGTAAACATGAATAACTTTATAGTTTTATCTGAGTTGATTAAAAGATGACATGTTCATTATCACCAATAATAAGCTAGTAGGTTCAGCTCATTAAATTGCCCTGTTTCTTTAACCATTAGAGGCCATAGTAAATATGGCTGGAGCAAAGGAGGGTGCCAGGTGACATTACATTACTATAAAAAGTGACAAAGCCTGCGTACAGAGGAGTATAGGGTGGTGGATCGGTCAAACAAACACAGGACTTTCACCCAGGTAACTGGGGTTTGTGGCCCATGTGAAACCAAAAGTCAATGTTGACTGTTTTTAGCTGACTTATTTAAGTTCATCACATTCATGTTATGTCATGTTAGGTTACAAACATAGGTTATTTTAACCCAAACAACCACTTTTCTATGCCCAACCCCATAGTCTTGGAGCCTGTACCTAAGAAAAAAAAAACAGAAAGTGAAATCTAAAAAAACTGCTCCCATGTACAACTGATAATAACTATTTAATGAGCTAATAACAGCCTTTTGAACCTACTAGTTGGTGCCCCCTTCTACCCATATTTATGAGGCTGATAAACACTGATAACACTCATTCAACTGATAATATTCAAATGGGTGTTTGCAGTCAATTTTGTTCCACATAAAATATATTGCACAGGATATATAGACCTAATTTTCATTAGTCAATAATACAACATCTTAATTATTTACAAATATGTCTCATTTTTTATGGCTGCTAAAAAATGATGCATGTTGATAGGTTATTGCTCAGTCAGAGTACATTTTTTATAAAGTGGCACTGTGAAGGTGTTCAGACAGACTGTGAGGCAAATTCTCACCTCGTGTTATTGACGCAAACTTACTGCTGGACTGTTTGTGCAGTCTGTTTATTGAATGTGTGTGTAAGTGTGAGACAGCTCAGAACTCAGCCAGGAGACTACATTTCTTTTTCCACTCATCTCTCTCTCCTTTTTCTCCTTGTCTCCATACCATCATGAATTAAAGCCTGAGGATAAGTTAGAATTTTTCAAGTCTGAAGTTGAAACAATTTTAGATCAGTTTTATTTTGCATCACCTACAGTGAATATGCACGTGTGGGCTTACAGTACACCTATTGTAGGCTGTTTAAAGAGGAATGCCCGAAGTAAAGTACAGTAGCTACAGAGTTTCAGGGATGCAAAGGCATTGTTCACTTTATATCCTCTCAGGAAAATCATCTTTTAAAGGGACACTACAGCTTTTTTACACTTGAAGATCAGTTCATTCATCATGAGGAGTACAACTCATCCTGTGTTGGATAATGTCTTCTGTGGCTCTGAAGGAACTTTGTCAAGTATAAAAAAAACCTAATGATGTCATCAGCTTTGGCTTGGAGAAGCAAACGGTCCAATGAAAAGATGCTTTTGGTTGCACTATAAAAAATACAGGATCCCGTGTTTTTGGGGGACTGATCCAAGTAGAGACTAAAGGCCTTTGCATATCTGGGGTTTTTTTTTGTGAAATTTGCATGTTATTTTTTTTTTAAGTTTTGTATGTGTCATTTGTACTATACACAGAGCACAAATACTACTGTCGCATTGCAAATAAAGGCATCAAGCAAATACATTATGCCTATACTTATGAGGATTATGAAACAACAACCCAAAGGCTCTATAGTCCAAACACGCCATAACTGAAGGGAACTTAAATTCACTCAGGGCATTTCACTAAAAGGAAACTCAATAAAATAGCTTATGGTAGCTTAGGCTATACAACAACTTATACAACAACTATATACAACAACTTACTTCAGACAGGTTGCCAGACACTGCTCTGGGTCATTACATTGTACCTCACTGTTGGTAGTTCTCTTGCATCCTAAAGTATCGCAACTGTCACAAATCTGAATCATCACTGGTATGGATACTTCTCATGAAAAACATTTGCACAGTCTTAAAGGTTAGCCTGCTTGTTGTAGACTGCTTCCTCAAGGCAGGAATTTAATGCCATTATTCTGCCCTGCCATGTCTTGTAAAAGGTACAATCATGGAATGGGGGGACAGAGTTGTCTCCCCTTGAAGCTAGCATCAGAGGTAGTAACAGTGCTGAAACAATGCCTGTAGCCAGCAGGATGGGATCATGGCCGACATGGGTGTGACGTTTTGACGTCCTTTGTGTTATGCATGTGATCCACAGTGGAAGATTTAAAAAAGTAGCAGTTAGTAGCTAACTCAAAGAAGAAGAACAGCACACAAAAATGTCTGCAAATTGAAAAAAAAAAACCCAAACAAACAATGAGGTCTGGGAGTTTCTTACCCTCTGAGCAAAGGATAAGATCAGCCGCCAGGGATGATAAATAATTGTCATTGCCATGTTATGCCATTGTTATTGTTTATAAATTGCTGTTGACGCATATGTTATAGGTCGCAATAGAGGCTGACGCTGTTGGGTTACATGTCACGCCCATTACTCTTCTTTTGATTTAGCAATGCCAGTATGCTGTCTAAAATGATACACATAATGGTGCTGTTGTTTGATTCTGTGTAAATAGGCAAAGGTGGCATAAAGATGGGATTTCATAGTGTCTCTGTAGCGCAATCTTTGTGTAAAAAGGGCTACAGCCTCTGCTGCACAGATTTTGCCCATTCTTTTTCTAATGAGTCCCGGAAGTCTTCCAGTTTTATGGATGTGCAAAAGTAGATCTCTGGGGTACCCCTTTAATGCAGAAATAAAATGATTGAATTATTATCATTAAGATCATTAAACTAGCAACATGATTTGGAAGATAAAAGACCAGTCAGCAGCCTGAAAGGCACTTGCAGTTGATCATCATATCATTTACAGTGAAAAAGAGCACGATACTCAAAGAATTCACGTATAGAAATGTGTGTGTGTGTGTGTGTGTGTGTGTGTGTGTGTGTGTGTGTGTGTGTGTTCCTGAGCAGTGCTGCAGCAGTAGTGTAGTGGATGTGCTGCGCTCATCAGTAGAGCGGATAGTCCAGTCAAAGCCTCTACCCTCCCCCCAGTCCGTCACACTCAGACACACACACACACACACACACACACTCCCACCCACCCATTTACCCCAGCACAAGCACACACACACACATACACACACACCATCCCCCCTCACAGATATGGAGTCAGCAGCTTCCTCTTAACAATGACTGATATGCCTGGTGCTGTTGGACTGTCTGTTCGCCAGAGCTCACTGCAAGGTGCTTTAGACCAGAGGCATGCATGTAGGAGGCTGCGGCCTGTAGATGTGCTGGGTTAACACAAGATGGATGGAGGTTCAACTGCAGTGCACCCAGCAGATCCAAAAAATACAGAAATATCTCATATTAAGTGTTTATATCAGTCCCATCACACATTGTACACTGTATGCAAACAGATGTGTATTTAGCATATCACACATCTGTTATGACTGGTGCTGGTATGATGTGCATCATAAACATTTGTCTGTCTATAGTCATAACACTGCAAATAAGAAATACAGCAGATGAGATGAATACGAGAATTAAGTTTTAAACCCAAAATGAGACCAAAAGCAAACACATCTAATTATTCAAGTGTAAATTTACATGTCTTTTTATAGCATGGATTATTAGAAGTGGTCACCACTACAGTGTGAAATAAGTAAATGTAGATAATAAGGCCATAAGTAGTGACTTCTAAACCCATCTTGGAAATATTTCAAGGCTGTCATGGGCCACTTGAAAGAAATACTGAGAGATTTGACAGCTGTTGCTGTCAAGAAGAAGCGGCTCACTTCACAGTGCTGTGATTACAGTAAGAAACACGTTTATTTATAGCTCTTCAAGAGGGAATCACAGATTTTAGTGGCTTCTAATAAGTAACACTGGTTCATGGAAGAGAACAATGTGTAATGGAGGAACAACACAATAAATGAACAGTGGAATAAGTTACACAGGTAACATCATTTATGTGACCCTCTTGAAAACAAAACCATATGTCCGAATATGGTACTTTTATTTTTTACATTTGCAATGGCCCTCAGTCACCAGATCTCAACACAGATGTACACCTATGGAAGATTTTGGAGCGACGGGTTACCAACATCAAAACACAAATAAGGGAATATCTTTATCTTATCACAGGCAGTATCATCTGACCACAGTCTAAAGCCAACCTCAGTTCAGTACAGTTCTGACACATTACCTTGCAGATCAGTTTGGCTGAAAGTCAGGTTGGATTTTTTACAGTTTAAAGCTGCAATTCTCATATCTGTTCTTTAATCACATAATCCCCATCTGTATTTTGGGGTCATGTTTCATTCAAGTTGGCACAGACACGTCCTCCATTGTGCTGTTGAGCTCTGAGCCTCGAGCATGTATGATCTCTAATTTCACATAGAAAGTTTGGAAGTCAACAAGGAAGAAGTCAATTAAACGTTGGCTCTACTAGGTTTAAACCTTTGAAAAAAATGAAAAGCAGCAACCTAATGCACATGCTTATTCATTTTCCTGAAAATCCACAAAACCAGATGATTTAATACATTCTTAGACTCACTCTGATGACCTCAAGCTATTTTTGACTGACATATTTGTGTTTCCTCATGCATACTGCTTAGTTGTTTTTCCAGGCGGAAAAATCCACAGAGCAAATTCTGTGGTTTTTGAAGCTTGATTACTAAAGATTTTACTAGTGGGGTGTCTGGCAGAGACCGCTGGAACTCTGGAAGCTGCTGTAGCGCTCACACAGTGTGTACCGTTGCACCTAGGGTAATTCGTCTTCTTGTTTCCCCCAACAAAGGCAGCAAAACAATCAGTAAACAGTGGGCTCATTAAAACCACATTGTAGCCTCTGTTAAGTCTTGTAAGAAAAACTTTACATCACTCAGCCTCTGAAAAGGTGCTTTGTAGAGCAAACAATACTGTCTCCAATTCAAAGTGAACACACTGCAATTGTGCTCACACCTTTTCTCTGTGTGTGGTTTGATTGCATTCCCCCAAGCACCTAACAGTAATGTGTTTGTCACCAGAGAATAACCAGGATAAAGCAGCAGGGGTTGGGTGCTAGAGCCCGAGTAAAGTGATGAATGCAACCTAGTGTGAACCCTCATGCTGATCTCCAAACAGCAGACGAGCCTCGCATTAAAGCCAGCTCCTCTGGCTCTTTTCTCTCGTCTGTGTGCTCTGTGACAACAGCAGCAGAGGGCGGCCTGGACTTCTGCAGGCTCAGGAGTTTACCTAATTATCTGGCATTAAGTCTAAATGGAAGGCTTCCCTCTATCATCCCTCGCCACATGGCCACAACAGGGATAAGCCGTAGTCTTACAAACCATTAGGCTTTACAGGCACTTGACCTGAGGATGCAGGGCCACTGACAGAAAGTGAGGCTCTGGGGCCGTGTCCTGATCAAGGCACTTAGAGAACAGTGTACTGCTGGACACATTTATGTCAGTGTTGTGAACGTAAAACTCCAAAAGGTAAGCAAAGCAGTTTTAACCAGTGGTGGGACCAAGTCATTGGTTTGCAAATCACAAGGAAATCTCAAGTCTTTAAACTCAAGTTCCAAGTCCTAAACTTAGAGTTCTGAGTCCTAAAGAAGTCATAATGTCCTCTTCACCCAATGTAATGCTATTTTAACAACAGAGTAATAATACAACAAATTTACAAAAATCATGAAGGCTTCTTTAAAAAAAAAAAAAATTAAAAATTAAGGGGCATTGGTGGCTTAGTGGTAGAGCAGGCGCCCCATGTACAAGGCTGTTGCCGCAGTGGCCGGGGTTTGACTCCAGCCTGTGGCCCTTTGCTGCATGTCCCTCCCTCTCTCTCTCCCCCTTTCACACTTCAATATCCTATCAATTAAAGGCAAAAATGCCCATAAAAATATCTGGAAAAAAAAAAAGATTTAAACAAAAAGGAGTGCTGACATTGCACTTTCATTAGTACTATTAAACAGTACCACAACAGAATGGATTTTTTATGTTTTTGTCCTGTCTTACTGTATTGAAAAATGTCTTCTCTTCTCATATTAGCATTTGGCAAAGGTGTCAAGGATTTTCAAGTCAAAAGGCTCAAGACCAAGTGAAGTCATGAGTCATTGATGTTAAAGTCCAAGATGAGTTGCAAGTCATTTTTTGATTTTTTCAAGTCGAGTCTAAAGTCGTCAAACCTGTTACTTGAGTCTGACTCAAGTTCAAGTCATATAACTTGAGTCCACACATCTGGTTTAAACTGAAGGTCTGAAGTATAATAGGGGCTGGGTATCAAATCTCAATATTTTCTTCACAGCACCAGCAGTTTACCGCCAAGTGTCAAATGCTGGCAGTGAATGTGTGATTAGATTCATAATCTTGTTCACTTATTCTTCGATTAAAAGGCGTTTTCGGACCGTACAGTTCCGAACCTTTGAGGGCTTGCATCCACTCCGATTTAACCAGTATTGCATTTGCTTTGTTTGACCAGTCAACGGACACTTATGACATCTGGATCAGTTACTGTACAATTCGATCACTTGTGGTTCCTCTTGTGCTGGGAGACTATCTATTCAAAAATAGGAGCCAAAAATGTTCCTTAAAACGACATTCTGAGAACCGTTATTCCAAATTCTTGCGGTGTGGGCACAACAAAAAGGGGGCTCTTAGAACTAGGTTGTTAGAACTATGAAAAAGTTCTTCTTCAGTCTGAAAAACATGTAAGTAGAGTTAAAAAACAATATATAACTTTGGCTTTCCTTGGTAAATTAAAAATGTGTTTCTCATGTCAAATAGCCTAAGTACCAAAATATCAATGATCAAAAAGTGTTAGCATGGTATTAGTGTCAAACCTCTTGGAACTGACGGCAAACCTCAGTGCTGAGGCTAAAACTCAAAACCCCACCCTACACAAAAGGTCTTTGCTGTTTCTTTTTTTAAGAATTATCACCACTTGGCCCTCCAGCAATGTACTTACAGCAGACACAGATTCCTGCCACCAACATGTAACTGAGTGAATATAAAGCAGCACTCATACTTCAATGTCTTGCCCTAAGTAAGGGTTTTGCAAGTGCAAAGCAGTGACTGGAGTGGGTGTGGGCAAAACCAATGATATGACCACAGAGCAGACAGTGGTAGACTGCTGGAATGTCCCACAGGTTGTTATTATGAACATGAGGCTGGTCACACAACCTGCCAACATCCCCCGAGCACCAGATCTTATTTACTGCTGTATAGAATGTTCAGTGCTGACCTGATAAAAAGATTAACCGGTACTTTACAGTGTTTGTTTATGGTCGTTGGAGCTGTCGGGTTGTCTCACCACACTCCAAGTGCTCTGAACAATGGCTGTGCTGATGGTAATGCTGGCAATTTCCCTGTTTTTTTGCAGGTCACTGCCAGGGGATTCGCGCCATTGTTGCAGTTTGCCTACACTGCTAAGCTGTTACTCAGCAGAGAAAACATCCAGGAGGTCATCCGCTGTGCCGAATTCTTGCGCATGCACAACCTCGAGGACTCATGCTTTCGCTTCCTGGAAGCTCAGCTGCGCAGCGAGGAGGATGGCTTGCTGCTCTGCCACAAGGTGGCGGCAGAGGTGAACAACTCAGAGGATGAGAGCATGCAGTCAGAGGCGGAAAGGCCCACTTCCCCGAAGGCGCGACGGCGTGCTGACGCCCTCACCTCCTTTGGACACCCTGACGATGATCGGCTATCAATGGCTATGCCCAGTAACTTCGCAGATGGCCGGCTGGACTTTGATCGGCACGGAGCGTCAGACCTGCCGCGATGCCCCAAGTACAGGAAATACCAGTGGGCTTGCAACAAGCACAATAATGACACCTCCTCACACACCAGTACCTCAGGTTTTCCAAGCACATTAAAGGAGAGCAGCATTAGCGGGGCAGTGCCAGGTCAGGGCAGGCTGCCTTTGGCACAGATCAAAGTTGAACCACAGGCAGAGGAAGAGGCCGTCTCATTGTGCCTGTCAGGGGACGAGCAGGACGTCAGGGATAAGGACAGTGTGACAGCCATGGAGATGGATAACCCCATGTCTGTGGAAAGAACCAAGAGAACCAAGTCCCCTTCTTGCCTCCGAGCCTTCTTCAAGAAAGGGGTGGACCTCCCCAGTCTGCCCAACACATCACAGCAGCTATTCGCCAACAGACTTGTCTGCCCCCAGGACAAAGGAAACTCTCAGGGAGATCATAAAAAAGACTTCAGGCCTTTCACTGGGGAGCTGGGTCTGTCTGTTACATCCCCAAAGGACGTGGACGGTTTCCCTGCAGGGTTGTCCCTCAAGTCCGCTTCCTGTGATGGGGTCTGCAAACAGGAAGTTGAGCTAGATCGCCGTAGTGTCATATTTTCCTCAGGGGCCTGCAACCGTCTGGGAACCCCAGCACATTCCTACCCTGGTGGGAACTCTTTGGAGATGGAGCTCTCTGAGCACATGCCAAAGAGCCTGTGGGCTGGAGCCAGCCAGTCCCTCCCCACCTCCCAGACCTATTCTCCCAGCACCACCTCCACTGAGCCCCCACTCCTGTGCCGCCCACGACCCAACACCAGCTGCCCAGTGCCAATCAAAGTGTGCCCGCGCTCGCCGCCTTGTGAGACACGCACCAGGACTTCCAGCTCCTGCTCTTCATACTCATATGCGGAGGACGGCAGCGGAGGATCTCCCTGCAGCCTGCCCCAGTTTGAGTTCTCCTCCTCTCCATGCTCCAACGTGGCACGCTGCCTCAATGTGGACCAGCAGGAGCAAAGTGTGGGCGGGGATCCCCTTTTTAACCAGGTGCGGCCCAAGATCAAATGTGAGCAGTCCTATGGCACCAACTCCAGCGACGAGTCAGGCTCCTTCTCAGAGGGAGACAGCGAGTCCTGCCATGTACAGGAGCGAGGGCCAGAGGTGAGTGTAAAACACTGTCTTTAGCATGTAACACACAATGTAGCCATTACATTCAATTCCGCCATGGCTAATTATATTGCAGTGCCCCGCTCTCCAGGTCTGCATTAGCAGTCATTAAATCATCATGTAATTGAAGCAGGAGTGTTCAGTACAAGATTTACAGCATCACCAAAGGGCACAGATGTGCTTTGATATTATTAATCTGCTTTATGCACTGCTGGAGATCTGTGTAATGAGTCTGAATATGTGAGCCCAAATGCACCAGGACAGTCAAAATGCAGGAGGCTGTGGTGCTGTTTTAAAGACTGTGACTGGTTCATCATCTTAGCTGAGAGTCGCGTGTATGTATGAAAAGCACTGCAGGCAATTGAAGGCTCAGGATTCTCCCAGGGTAGAACTGCCCTCTGAAGTGATTCCCTCTGGCTCTATCTGTCTCCCTGCCAGTGCCAGCTAGCCTTACTAGCTCATTTTATTCCAGCAGAAACACTGACATCTATAATCCGCCTCTATAAATATGCATATGCTAATTCTCAGTGAGGCCTCGCCGACTTCTGACATTCCTGATCTATGGACAATTAGCGGTGAAGGTGTGCGGTGCATTGCAAAGGGATTACAACCAACACATTACAGCAGTGATGTGCTATGGCCATAAAGTTTTTATGGCTGGCGGTTGCAGTGAGTTGAATGTGAGTGGGCGGGAGGTTCAGCTTGGTCTCATGACGGGACTGCAGCGCAGCTCTACAGTGCTGACAAGGATGAATAGCCAATCCTGTAATCATCCTCCCCTAATCCACCTGGGCAGACATCCTCCAAGCTGCAGACTAGACGACTGTTGTTGTTTACTAGGTAAAGATCGGTGAGGGACCCTCCAATTCACATATGGAGCACAGCGCAGGTGTAATAATATCAAAATGAGCAGATTTCCCACCTGAGGGGAAGCGGAAGGCATTAAAATCAATTTGCAAAGAATAGCTTTGCTTCCTTGCAGCGCTGCTGTTTGCTCATTTTAGTGATTAAAATTTCCCTCCACATCTCAGGCCTTTCACTGCCGTTGCTGTCAGGTGAAAACCTTGTATCTCCATAAATGTCTCTCAAATTCTGGAAAAAGGAGCTCTTTTTGTGTCCCTGGTTGGGATTTGAAACGCTATTACAGTAAATTATACATGCTACAATCAGTTATGAGGTTTTCACATGACACTAGCATTGTCATATGTCTGTCTTTAGACCGTGACATCACATGTTGGCTGTTGCAGAGCTTGAACTTGCGACCTTTTGGCTCCATGAGGCTCCTCGTTACCACCAGGCCATCTCCACTCTTGTGATGTTGCATTCAGCGACATTTGCTTGAGGTGCAGGCAGAATTATTTTTGATAAGCTCAGTGGAGAGGGGCTGCTCTAAGTGCACAGAAATAGAGAGAGATAGAAAGTGGTGCGTTGCCATGGCGATCAGATTCAAAGAGCAAGTCGTGTGTTGCAAGGGTTGGAGCTACATGACGGGAATGTGCTTTTCCGTGGAAAGAATTCAGTTGGACAAACAGAGCTGCAAGATAAAGAGGCTCAGCGGTAATGTGTAATCATTACCTTTACGGCGCGGCACACAACACCCATCGCCATTAGATTTATGGGCCTTTGAAGGGCCTGCCGAATGTGCCACTGTAATTTATGTGGGATTGATATACAGCGCTGAGCTATCAAGCGGGAGAGCAGCCCAAAAAATGACTGGGAGACATTTCAGTTCCCTTTGTCATTTCTTTGTGTGGGTATGACTGTGTTTATATATGTATGTGTCAGCCATTGTTGGCGCTCCATTACTCCACACAATATCCTCTGTCAAATCTCTATTGACTTACACAGGGTTATCTGCCAGCTTTCCACTCACTATCACAGGCTGTTGATAAGATCCTTCATGAATGAATGTTTCCCAGGTCTGCCTGTTCTACAGTTTATTGCACCAGCGTTATAGTGGAGGTCACAGAGAGGTAGTTACATAGTGAAGCTCAGTGTTAGGTTACTCTCCCTTGGCCTTTATGTGGTGAAGAAGTGCTACCTCATGCTTCCTGGGCCACTCATTTTTCCTACCACCCCTCTCTGTAATCCGGCCGTACAAACAAACATGGAGAAGGCTGGTCTCGCTGTGTTTGCAGAGTAAATGGCAGAGGGGGAAAGCAGCTTTGGTAAAAATAGCTGCTGCCCTGGACTGCGGACTGGACACAGTGAATCCCAATGAGGAAGGAAGTCGTTAAAGTGCAGGGCAGTTCGACCAAAGCCTAGTCATTCAAGGTAGCCAGAGTCACTTGAGGTCTCTGGGCAGCTCCTGCTCTGTGGTTATGGGCTGTTGCGTTCATGTGAGCCACATCTGAGAACCATCAGCAGCTTCACGCAGCAGACAGCTCAAAGTCTGCTTAAAAGAGATACACAGAAACGTTTGAAAGAAGATAAACACATTCCTCTCTTACAAATGAAAAGTTAGACCCAAAGTTGGACCCAAGTGAAACGCTTTGAGGGGACTGTATTGTCCCACTGTGGTTTAGATCAAGCTCTGAGTAGATTATATTACTCTACTTGTTATGACAGCAGTAATGTATACTGCTGACTTACTGCTTATAAGCAGTGATGGCATTAACTATTCAACCTATATTCAAATTAATTCAAAAATAATTTCAGCTCTTTTGCCATGGCTTCCCAGCAGAACCATATGACAGGTCTAAAGTCAGTGAGGAAACCAGCAGCACCTCAATTGAGAATGTATCCTGCATCTCTACACAGCATTTGTACCTCAGTCTGTCTCCTTCTCTCTTTGCGTCTCTCAGAGCTCCCAGTTGCAGTGTAGGCGTTGAGCTCATTCTAGCGTATCGTCTGGCCACAGCGGTGAAAGTATTGATCTCAGAGCGAGTGGGAGGAATGAGGAAGTAGTCCTGATACATCAGCACATTGTTTGTTTGTGTTTTTTGTTATCAGGCAAAACATGAAATAGAAAGAACGTGTGACAGGAAGTGCACAGACCTTAATATCAGTTCTGCTACCATTGCACAATGCGAGAGTAGAACCTTTGCTCTACTCTAGATATGATGTGGCTGTGGTCTGAGTCCAATCTGCCATTCATAATGTTAGCTACGGAGATGTTTAGCCTACTGGTTTTAGTCACATGCAGTAGTGATAATAATGTGTGCATAAGATGTCAGATGAAATCTACTAGCTGGTGCCTTTTTTTCAAATGATGTTCCCCTTTCATCCCTGGACACTATGGATCATTTATTGAAGAAATGTGACAAAAATTATCAGAGTTAGCTAGAAAATAGGTGTTCTTGGTGATTATAGCTCTTATGTATAGCATAGTAAATGTAGAAATACAGTGTTTTTGAAATGATGTAATGGATTGCAAACACATGGCATCAAAACTGTGATGATAAGTGTGCCTGAATGGGAGCAGATTTGGGAACAGTGGCTGTTAAAGTCCAAAAATGAAAAAGCAAGGGAGTCTTGTCTACACACTCTGTGATAAGTGAAAGGAGATTTCTTCAGACTAACATCAGAGGAATGTTTGCCCATTCATTTCTCTCTTAAATCTGTATTTAACAAGGGCGTTGCATATAAAAATGTTCTTATGGTAGCAAAAAAGCCTTACTTTATAGCCTACGGAGTACGCCGAGGGAGACTTGTTCAAACTGAGCAAGAGGAGTGCTGTTTACCCAAGCATTTTACTTTGAAATCTATATTTATCTAGCTTGATGCATTTACAAAAAAATGTAGTATCAAGGTAATGAGATACAGTGCCTCTTCATTACCCCCCAAATCGCCCCTGGAGCATACGCTGCATTGCTCCAGAGCGCTGAGTTGAGTGGGACAAATATAGAGACCAAACAGGAGATATTTTTTGTGCTCTTATTTGTAGCTTCTGCAGAGAAGAGGATAGTGTGTGTGTGTGTGTGTGTGTGTGTGTGTGTGTGTGTGTGTGATCAGGATGGAGAGGAGATCCCCAGGTTGCTGCTCCAGCTGGGTTACAGCATACAGTAGAACGTGGGCCCTCAGGGCCAGCTGGGGCACAGAAACAACTCTATTCCTTATGCAGAGCCTTCCATCCTGTGGTAGTCCTGGAAGAACGGAGACATTTAGCATCCATGCAGTGGTAATCTGCGAAATTCTTGTTGTGTTGATCTTGGCTACGTCGTTGCAGCCTGGCAGCTAGCGCTGTGATGTTTTTGCACTCAAATTCCCAGAAATAACTTGGCAATCAAACAGTGTGTCCAGTACTGCAAGTTTGGTGTTGTGTTGCTTTTTGGGATTTTCTGTTTATGAAGTTTGACACTCTGTTCTAATTAACTACACATTTTCTCCTTGTGTGTATTCCAAACACACTCCAGTTGCTGGTGCCAGCGAAGTAACAAGCATCAGATGATTTTCCAAGCAAATCTCTATATGACACTAAATGCATCTTACATAAATAAAGCTTTTTATGAACCTAGAACAGGTTGATATTATTAACAGTCATTTATTTATGAAAAAATGTTGCAAATTATTGTTTTAACCCCCGGGACAGAGCAGTAACTGCTGCACCTTTCCACATTATCTTCACTAAGATCTGAGTCAGGACATGAGTGTGTGATGATTCTTTATAATCCCGTTAACACGCATGTGAAATGTAACAGGGTTAATTACAGAGATAGCATGAAACACAAATGTGCAGAATTCTAAACCTCACATTACAAGATAAGATCTCATTTTAGTTTGGATGAGATAAGGGATAGGTACTACACAGAGCAGAGCCAGAGGTGTCAAGCAGCAATCATTTTAGAAAATACCCTCGGTTTTTATAGCAAACTGTCAGAGGGAATATCAGCTTTGATAGCCCCAGGGCCTGTGTGAAAGTGCTTTTGTGGGAATAAAGAGAGCGTTAAAGCTTGAGAGCAGGTCAAGAGACTGCAGGTGAGGGCAGAGCACAGTGCCCCCTCCCAGTCATCCACTGAACCTTTCCTCCCTGCTACAACTCACGTCACGTCTCAAGCTGCTGCAGGCTGCCAGCTGCCCAGCCTCGCGCACACACTGCAAAAACATCCTTCCTTAATAATCAGTCCTCACATCTACTATTCAAACTTAAAAAGTAGTTTTAAAGTAAAAAAAGCTGACAGAATTGGAGTAGATTATTTTACTAACATGCAGCAAAAATTTACTTACATGTGGTTTTAAAGGCACAGAAATAGATTCATTTGTTTTCTTTCTGAGAGTGAGATGAAGACTGATATCTGTCTTATATATGTGGGTTAAAGGGACAGTTCACCCCAAAATCAAAAATACATATTCTTTCTCTTACCTGTAGTGCTTCTATCAATCTAGATTGTTTTGGTGTGAGTTGCTGAGGGTTGAAGATATCAGCTGCAGAGATGTCTGCCTTCTCTCCAGTATAATGGAACTAGATGGCACTCAGCCCGTGGTGCTCAAAGCACCAAAAATATATATAATATAATATATACATTTTGAAAAACTCAACACTCAGTTCTTTCCAGAAACCATGACTGAGTCACTCAAGATAATCCATAGACCTTGTTGTGAGCAGGTTCACGTTGGAACTCTTTTCTTTCTACCGAACTACACCCGCCAACTGTATCAAGGCGCAAAAGGAAGAGTTCATCTACTCATGAACGAGAGGCTTGTGCTTGTGACAGTGCGAGGTGGAAACATTAATGGCGTCCTCTTCGGCTGAGCTGTAACATTAGCTAGCTCAGTGTTGCTTGCTGAGCTGTAGGGTGATACAGCTGGCAGGTGTAGTTTAATAGAAAATAACACTAATAATAACGTAACACTACAGGTAAGAGGAAAAATATTTTTGATTTTGGGGTGAACTTTTCTTTTAAATACAGGGATTGAGTCATGATGGGGTTATCTTAGCTTAGCATGTGAAACTGGAACCAGTAGGAAACTAGCCTGGTTCTGTCTAAAGCAGTGGTTCCCAAGTGATAGGTCGCAGAACACTTCTCAAGCTCACCAATTAAAACATTTTGTCTTGTTTGTTTAATTCAAAGACAAACTTGCTGGAACTATTTCTTGACAAACAGCAGTTTATTCATCCGCTCAGTACTTTTGTGCAGTTCCTCGAGCAGGGTTAAACAAATTACATCTGGTAATCAGTGAGCTTTAGAGGTGCTGGTAAGCTTTTTTTTCTACTTTAAATAGAGCCAGGTTAGCTGTCTCTTCCCAGTCTTTACACCAAGCCAGACTAACCACATGAGCTCTGTACTGGCACAGACATGAGATTGATACTGAGCGATATCTTCAACAAGTCCTCCAACTCTTATCACATCATAACCACGTGTTTGTTTTTGAAGGAAAAAAACATCAATTTGCGGTGTGGTACAGACGTAGCGTATTTATTTTAAAAAAAGAGACTGTTTGCAAACTGTACATTTCCTGTGGAAACGGAAGTGTATCTTGAAAACAGACAATGCATGTAACAGGCAGAAGTTGAAACGGCAACCCAGAACGTCAACAGCCAACGCAACCAGGGTTCTTTGCATGTTATATCTTGATGTGGAGAGTCCATGACCAAATGTTGATATGTGACGAGGTTGGAGTGTGTTGTAGTAGTGCACTGCCACTATACCACTGTTACTAATGTAACGTAACATGACATATTTCATGTGACAAACATGAAATATGCCTTGTGACAAACTATGTTAAATTGCTAAAATAACTCAACATTGAGTTTTAGTTTCACACAGGACAGAAACACCAGTCTCCTGGATGATAGTCCTGTGTTTGTTTGACCTTACCACAGTAAGCAGACTTTATCACTCTGTATATTGCTCATGTCATAATTACTACAGCCACTAGAGGCCACTGCCTGATAATAAATGTTAAAACTGGTCATAATTTCTGCTAGTACAAACGTCCAATGTGGTCGTATTTTGGAGAGGACAGTCTCGATATCAGTCGGAAAGAAAGTAAATAAGTTATTTCCCAAAATTTTGAATGTAAGTGGTGGAGAAGTATTTTTAGGCTTTGTTTTAAAGGAACTGTTTGACATTTTGGCCAAACAAGCTGTCAGCACACCCCAGAATTCTGGATGCAAAAAGAAGGGGTCACTGTATTTAAAGGATAACTTAGGTATTTTTCAACCTGGGCCCTATTTCCCCATGTGTATGTGTGCGTATGATTCATGGGTACAACTCGTTTTAAAACTGGTTCAGTATTGAGGGAGGCGGATGCAGCCGGGAGCCGCGAAACGAGCTAAAACGGTAACGGGGGCAAATGCGTCCCGTATAAGTTTGCGCATTAAAAGTGCTTTTTTTCACCACTGACCAGTTCAGATCGCCAGTGCTATCTCTGTAAATAGCATACTAAGCGTTTCCCTTACCTCTGGGCTGTGTGTGACGTCATCTCGCGAGAGCTTTGCTCCACTGTGTCTGTAGCTCTCTCTACTCGCAGGACAGCCGTTTTCTTGAGGAAGAGGTGTTTCGGGATTGGAGGTCTTCTCTTCTTCAGCTGGCAGTAGTCATCCTGGGAGAAGTGAGCACTGCAGACCCGATGGTCTGCAAGGCGCAGTGTCTGGAGAGGAGTGTTAGCATCCATTTGTAGCACAACTAGCCACAACTTCAGCATCTCGCCGTCCGACAAAGGCAGCCTATGAAAGCTGCACAGGGTGTTGTGCGACATCCTGTTCTTGCAATTCAGATAAGCACAAACACGAACCATTGTTTTCAATTGATGCAGTTAAACTCTCAGCTGTACTCCGGGACAACCAGCGCCACTCGGAGCGGCGCTCTGCATGGCTCCTCTGTTTTCTTCCGGCAACAAGCAAAGCTCTCGCGAGATGACGTCACAGCCCAGAGCAAGTGAAGGGTAAGGGAAACATTTAGTATGCTATTTACAGAGATAGCACTGGCGATCTGAACCGGTCAGTGGCGAAAAAAAGCACTTTTAATGCGCAAACTTATACGGGACGCATTTGCCCCATTACCGTTTTAGCTCGTTTCGTGGCTCCCGGCTGCATCCGCCTCCCTCAATACTGAACCAATTTTAGAACGAGTTGTACCTATGAATCATACGCACACATACACATGGGGAAATAGGGCCCAGGTTGAAAAATACCGAAGTTATCCTTTAAAATGTCAGGCTGCTCCTTTAAAAAGTAAATTCTACTTTGCTGTTTTTTGTTTGTGTGTTTGTTTCGTATTTGGTAGCATTTTTATCGTTCAGTCCACCCATCATATTAGAATTGTATACAAGGTCGCTAAAAAGAAGTCTATTAGGACAAAGAAGAAGAGCACTTAGAAGATCAGACAGAATTCATCCACAGTTGATGAAAGTAAGACCCAAGCTTAAAGAGAACAGGTACTGAATGAACAAAACATCAGCAGGTGAAAATGATCATCTCGGTCTTTTGACTGAATATTTCACTTGCCCCACATAAATAGTATTTTGAGCCTGAATTTGAGACTTTGAAGCATCCATTATTTTTTAATAGTGCATGGTGACGGGGCTGAGGCCCAGTGCAGTGCTGCTCCTGTTATCAGATGAGCCCTACTTTTCGCTCTGTACCCCATTTGCAGCATAATGACCCAGACAAAGAGAGTGACTGAGGGTCGGGAGGAAGAACGAAGAGAAGTGAGAGAGAAATGTAAATCCAGAACAGTTGGGTGTGAATTTATGACCACCGCTGAAGTGTACTCTGTCATCCCAGCCTCGCTGCTGAACTGGGTCTCGCGGTGAAGCAGCTAAATTTAGCCATCCCCTGCGTACCAGTGACTGGTGGATGAGGGGGAGAAAGAAACCATCACAAGGTCGCAGTGTCTCCTTCCCTTTGTTTTTCTAGCTGGGCTTTACCATCAGACCCTGTAGAGGGAAAGCTCACCTCTGTAAGTGCTAAGCTATCTAATCACAAACAGAGTTGTCTTTCCCTCTGCTTTGGATGAAGCCGGCAACTTGTACTTATGTTTTATAGCTTTCCCCACGCCTCTCTTTGAGGCTGGAGTTGTCATGCCCTGGCAAAGTATCGAGAGCCGAGTGTGGCCTTGAAAGCTCGGGTCATTATTTATTCATGTGTCTGCATGCAGATGTCGAGCTGAGATGAGAAATAGGGCTCCTGGCGGCTCAGAGGGCTGCACTTCTAATGAGGAAACTCAAGCCATTTTCCCTCTCAGGGATAGATTGACATCTAGATTTGCTCTTCACCGAGGAGTAATTTCGATTCTGTCATGAGTAGGCACCTTGCTTTATCCCCCTGAGCACGACGCTTACACCAGGTGACGCCTCAGCCACCGCTGTGTACCGTCTGGTGGAGAAACAGAGCTCAGCCACCTCTGTTGCAGCCTGCGCCTGTAGTCATCTGAGCAGTCTCCGGGGAGCATCTGGCCAGGCTCGAACAGCCAGGTACAGTGGGAGTCGCATCGCTTGCTCCTCTTCCTCGTCTTTCTCATCTCTTCCTCCTTTGTTTGACTTCCTGCGCTCCTCAGAGGCAACCACGGGGAAGGAAAAGGGAAAGGGAGAAGAGAAAGAGAGCTGCAGCTCGTCTCATCTCTGCCAAGCTCTCCGGCTGTCTTCCTCTGGCTCTTTGTTGTGCCTCCACTGCTTCACTCGCTGCCTAAAGCTACAGATCCCTGGTGCACACAGATACCGCTGGGGTGGATCTGCTTATGATGTGCTTATCATAAGGTTTGCCATCACCTGAGGGAGAGAGAGGCCGACTTATTGTTGCTCTCCAAACTGAGAAAAAAAGAGAATAAACACATACAACCCTGATATGTTGTCATATCAGCGAAGAAATACCACACTGCTTTCTGATTTTGGTTCACGCCGCCAAATCAGTGCTGCATTTATTCCACTAATTCTTTTGTTCTGCAGCCTTGGGAAGACTGCTGCAGATATCCATGCCCTCAGAAATCACCTGACACTGATTTGGATCAGGTTGACAAGTCACTGCCCCCCTCAATCTGTCACGCTGGCATCTTTCCAGGTGCTAGGGGACAGATGGAGAGGGGCTCTTTTCTTGGATCACCTTTTCCCCTCTGCTCGAGAATGTGCTACATGTTAAATATAAGGCAGGGAGAGATGAAGGCTCACGGAGTCCTGCTCTGTGAGGCATGTGAGGCAGTACTCTTTTGCCATCTTGTGGTCAAATGTAGTAACTGTCCCATAGTTAGTAGACACAGTGATACATTGACTCACCTTGTAAATTCTCCTCTTTGTACCTGGTGAATTTAGCCATAATACTTTATTAATCTACTTGGTTGAATCACACAGGAGATGTTTATTAAGGAAAATAGACAAGTTAGAGATTTTATTGTTGTTTGTCTTGACATTGAAATGTGAACCATGTAAAAGTGACTGCACTTTGAAAAGCATGGAATCCAGTGTGCACCCCAAAAATACTGACTTAACTGTTTGATTAAAATCAATTAATAAATTATTTATTCATTCATTTTCCGGAATCGCTTATCCTATTAGGGGTCAAGGGGGATCTGGAGCCTATCCCAGCTGACAATGGGTGAGAGGCAGGGTACACCCTGGACAGGTCACCAGACTATCGCAGGGCGCACATACGGACCATTCATGCTCATATTCACACCTACAGACAATTTAGAGTCACCAAATAACCTAATCTGCTTTTTTTTTTGACTGTGGGAGGAAGCTGGAGCAGCCTGAGAAAACCCACGCTGACATGGGGTGAATGTAAAAATAAATAAATTATTAATTAATTAATAAAAAGGAGCAAGCCATAGCTTTTATGCAAGGGAAGCAGACAGTATAAAGATGTTTTTGTTGTTGTTTCTTTTGAAATTAAGATGTAAATTATGTAAAAGAGACTGTGGCTGCAAAGTATGGAGTCCAGTGTGTGTCCAAAATAAACACATTCTAGAGCATTTAAACAAAAGGCTGTTGACATCAAAAGTCATCATGCCAAACAACAAGCGTAGTGGTTTGTTCATAGTTCCTCAGCTTTTTACTTCTACACATTGATTTACACTTCAAAACTGCAAAATCCAATGGATGAATCCCTTTGGCTTTTTGTCGAGGGAGCTAGCGCGATGCTAACTTACAGGTTGGCCTACAATAAAACATCATCCCTGCAACACTCTATTCTGTTCCAAAGTTCAAGGCAGCATCACTTTTGTTCCACTATGGTCGACAACCCCTATCGAGATACATAACAAAAGAATGCTGCAAAAGAAGTTCGTTAAATGTATTGTTGAGTTGTTTCAGAGCCCTCTCCACACTACCAGTTATATAACTGGAGGAGCACCAAATCCTGTGCAATTAAGGTAACTTTACAAGATATTGGCTCTAAAAAACATATCAGAATCCCCTCTGGAAAACCCACCATGTGCAGTTTCTGTGCATTTGTATAATGCAACCTCCTCCTGAGGCTGTTAAAAGCTGAAACAGTCCCAAACACACTCCTAAATAAATAACAGGGGAGTAGCTACTATGTGAAGGCGGCACAAAGGCAGATGGGGTGTTAAGTTGTTCCTCAGATTGTGAATTTATAAAAGAAAAAAAGAATAGATTAAACTTCAAGCTAATGCTCTATACAATTATTTAAATTATTTTAACTGGTATAATCTTTCATCAGGTCTGTGTGGGCGAAGTGTGGTTGAGTAACATGTTATTCACTTTCCTGTTGGTTTTGTTTCACTTGTTATGGAGCGACAGCTTATATAGCTACGATCTGTATTTCTTATTTCAACCTGAGCAGACCTCTAATAAGACAAAATAATTGTAAACATTTTAGTTTTTTTGCTTCCATGTGATTCCATTTGATCCCATTTCACAGTTCATCTCACCTTTTTCCTGCTTTTATATTGACAGGTTGGCAAATGTTATGATTTTCCTTACTTTGAGATCAATATTGCATCCTTGATTTAATTAACCAAATTATAGTTGCTTTCTTAAATGCAGATGTATTTATGGATTGAACACTGCCAGAAGTCTATAATTATTCCAGTGACACAATGTATTTTATACATTACTATAGGCAATTTCCGTCCTTGTTCATTAATGCTCAACAATAAATAAACTGCATTTGTCATACATAATGTCTGGTCTTTTTCTTCCTGTTCCAGGTGAAGCTGCCTTTCCCTGTAGATCAAATCACAAATCTTCCACGGAACGACTTCCAAATGTTGGTGAAAATGCACAAACTGACCTCGGAGCAGCTCGAGTTTATCCATGACGTGAGGCGGCGGAGTAAGAACCGCATCGCGGCGCAACGCTGCCGCAAGAGAAAGCTCGACTGCATCCTAAACCTGGAGTGTGAGATCCGAAAACTGGTGAGTCGACCACCAATACTTGCTGTCTCCGACTACCTGTCCATGAGACTCTCCTGTCTTCATCAAAGGGGACTTGTTATGCTTTTCTTTATTTTCTGTCATATGTATATATATAAAGAAAAGCATAACAGACACAGTAACATTTTATATATATAATATATATATATATATATATAATGTTACTGTGTCTGATGTTTATATTAAACATGGCCAAAGTTTTGAATTATTAGGTAAACGTGTTAAAAAAAAAAAAAATCCCTGTGAGCAAAATCCTCTGGCTTTAGACTGTTCCGAATACTGTTTTCAATGGGGTTTTTTTTCTCATTTTGGGGCAAGCTTACATCAACTCTTGATTGATTTCATTATGCAGTCATCTGCTCCAGACATGCTACTGCATTTTTTTTTTAATTATGTAGCTTGCATTGCTACATGGTGTTACATTATGTAATCTTGGTCGCAGATGTTGTTAATGTTTGATTTTTAAATGGTAGAAAGTGCTGGTCTCTCTGTTTCAGTTACATCCCCCAGTTGCAAGTACACTGCTACATGTAGCTACATGCTAACATAAGGACAACATGTATTCATGGTTGCTGTTCTTAAATTCTCCCCAATTTCACATTATACTCCCGCTTGAACATGCGCAGTTGTGAAAATTTTACTTAAGAAGCCTTTGTCGGTGATTTTTCACTGTAGTAATTCAGTTCGATTCAGTTTTATTTATAAAGCTGAAATAGAGGCATTTCAGACAGTGAGTGTGAATACAGGTGTTCCAGGTCAGACAGTAGGAGAAAAATAAAGTATTTCTTCACATTAAAACATGTGGGCATGTTCTAGTAGAACCCAAAATACAAGAATGAACCTTATAATGAGCATAATAGCTCCCCTTTAAACACCTTGTCAAAAGGAATAACAATTACCTCAACCACCACCAGAGTAAAGCAAAGGACATGATGATGTGATAAAATACTCGTTCTCAGATGGGCTGGTATTGTTTAGAGCAGCTCTACTCTATCAGCACTTTCACACCATCAGAGTGCCCTCTGGTCGCCATGCTGAGTGTGTGGAGCAGTGCGTGGGTTGGTGAAGCACTAGTTCAATCTGTCGTCATTTTTTTTTCCTATAATGCCTTTTTAACTGAGAGTCTTTGATCTGTTGTGTCAGTTCTGGGAAATGTTGCAGCAGTCTGATAAGTCCTGTTATAGAAGTAACAATATACAACCTTTTGTTGTATAGCACCTTTTATACATAAGATGCCACTCCAACGGCTCACAGACTGGCCTGCTCCAGCTGTATGCACTGACAAAGAGAGTTATGAACCAAGAGGAGGAGAATCATTTCCAATGTCATAATACAGCTGACTTTTCAATAATAACAGATTTAAGCACAGCATATCAAAGGAACATAGGCTGACAATTTTTTTTTCCAAGTCTGTCTTACAGGGTAACGTTGATATTTTTCAACCTATTTTCCATGTTTTTGTGACAAATGAGAATACATTTTTTTTTAAAATGCTCCAGTATTGAAAGAGAGGGCTGCAGCAGTGAACCAGGCTACAATTAGCACTTGTGGCGTGTGGAAACGTCAGTTTGCGTCCACTTGACGTCCAAAAAAAAGTGCTTGTTTCCGCCACTGACAGGCTCTGATTGCTATTCATGCTATTGCAATATCATGGAAAGGATCCCTTCAAAGATAGACCTTTCATTTAAGAGTAGGATCCTTTTTGTTTAACTAGAAACAGCCCCAAAATCGCAATCGCCAAAGCCACCAGACTCCATTTAAATAAACAGTAAATTTATTAACCTAAAACACCCTTCATTCAAAGTTGACAGCAACAAAATAAAACACATAGAAGCCATCTTACTTTGTCTTCCCACTGTCCCAACAATCACTGACTCCAATTTGGTTGAAATAAACCCTTCATTCACCCATTTAGATATGAAAAAATTCTGGTTCTATACCTGCCAAAATTACTGGTTATTTAAATGGAGTCTGGTGGGTTTGGTGATGGCGATTTAATGGCTGTTTCTGGTTAAGCAAAAAGGATCTTAGTATTTAACAAAAAGGTCTATCTCTGCAGGGATCCTTGTCATGATGTTGTCAGACACAACAACGATCTGATCCTGTCAGTGGCAAAAACAAGCACTTTAATCGGGCGTGCACAATTCCCCATTAACATTACATTGCAGCCTGTTTTGCAGCTGCAGCCCTCTCACTTAATGCTGGACCGGTTTCAAAAATTGTTGTTCCCATTAGTCACATAGACACAAAAACGAGAGAATACAGGGTCCAGGATGGATAATACAAAAGTTACCCTTACAAACAATAGTCTGGTGCCCATAGAAGCAGGTTGTTTTTTGCTTTGTCCACCTCTGATGGCATTAAGTACAAACTACAACAGTATTATACATCAAAGTTTTATTGAATGAACTGAAACTCATATTGGGTGTATGTGTGTGTGTAGGTGTGTGAGAAGGAGAAGCTGCTGACAGAGAGGAACCAGCTGAAGGCATGCATGGGCGAGCTGTGGGAGAACTTCTCCTGCCTGTCCCAGGAGGTGTGCAGGGATGTCCAGCTGAGCCCCGAGCAGGTCCAGTCTTTACACCACTACTGCCCCGTGCTGCGGCCCGCCAACTCCACTGCCAGCATCAACTCTGCCCACGAGCCCAAGCCTGCCCCCAGCCCCGCCACCAACACCACCACCACCACCACCAGCATCGACCTCACCGCCCACTCGGGCTCGGCCACGCCGGAGCCCAGCTTCCACGGGTCGCCCGGGCCCTCAGAGAGCGAGCCCGACTTGGCCATCAGGAACGGGGCGGACAAAGATACGGACGGCCGAGACGCCAGCTTGTACACTCAGTCAGGGCTGTCCGCGGAAAAATTCAACCAGACGGTAACGGTGGATTTTTGCCAGGAAATGACTGACAAATGTACAACTGACGAGCAGCCAAGGAAGGACTGTACTAAGTAGTGGTGGTTTTCTGTGTTGTTGTTTTTGGATGTTTTTTTTATTATTTAATTTTACTCTTCTGACAAACCCTCTCTCGGGGTTGCTGAGACGGTCAGCCTCTGCCAGTGTTCACTGAAAAACAAGCTTTGTTTGTATTTATGTCTTTTTGTGCTGTCTTTCTTTTTTTTTTTTTTTTTTTTGGAACGGTTGACACTAAAGTTGTCTTAACAGCAGCAATACTGTTCTCCAGGTATTCTCCTCTTACCATGACAGAGTGGGAACTTCTCACCAAACCCTTACAATGGTGCTATACCCACCCCGACAGCAACCTCTACAGTGGAGACTCTGTTCTTCATGTGTCACACATCACAACTCAAAGCTGAACCTCATCGGACCTAAACAGCAGCTCTCTTTGTCTCTCTGTGTACCAACAGTATCTCTGTTCCTGCCTTTCACATTTGCTCTTCTCTTTTTTTTCCCACTCTGTCTCTATCAATCTTCTCTACCTCTTCCTTTCTCGCTCTTTTTCTCTCTTTCTCTCTGTCTGTGGTTCTTCTCTCGCTATATCTCAGTGGCCCTTTTCGTCACGGCAATTCAAACTCAGGAAAAAGAAAAAAAAATCCTCTGAATGTTCAACCTAATTCATGGAAAACGAGAATACAGCTTCTGTACACGAGGAAGTTGCGATGCAGTTAGACTGTAAAATGTTCATATGCAAAAATGTCTTCAAAGCGTCTGGCATTTGTATTTCTGTACAGGAGAACTTTGTACAGGCTGTAACCGAAAACATTCCTCCTTTGCCTTCCTCAGCACTGAATTGAAAGGAAAGAAAAGGTTTTTTTCGCAGGCGGTTAAATGGCTATTTTTATTTCCCACTCATCAGCAATACCATTGTATTTGGATGTTGTAACGGTGACTTTCAAGTGCTTGTTTGGCAGAAATGTACATAGTATGGAGCATGATGACTGTAACAGTGATTTTGTACAGGTAGAGGCTTAGATGTTTCTTTTTTCACCGGGGTTATATCAAGCACCTTTTTGCTAAGGGAAAAATCTTTGCTTTGCTGTTTCCTGTCCTGCCTAATGAATGCTCCCCATCACAGTGGGTGTTCTTAAACTCAGGAAATCAGCTCGATAACACATGTAGACACACACACACACACACACACACACAGTACATACAGACACACGTGTCAACACACATGTCAAATTTTGAGCCCCATGCATGTATAAAAGTTAGACATTCGAGTTTTTAACGTGAGGCTCAGGCCAGCTCCTCTCCAACTTTGACTCCTCTTTAAATGTGAAAAAAAAGAGTTCTGCCTTGTGTTTTTTGGAGGTAAATCTTATTTCTTATCAGTATTTGAAGATGCTATTTGTGTACACTCTCGCTTTGGGTTTCTTCAGTGTTGCCGTTTGATGTTCGAAGACAGCAGAAAAGCCAACATCTAAGACAGATACTTTCATTTTTTTCAATTTGATGCTGAATAAAACACCTATTGACAAAAAGAAAAAACTATTGACTTAAATCAGGCACTTTGTTCCAGGCCCCAAGCGCTCAGAGCCATTTAGCACTTCAATAAGGGTCTTTGTCTTTGTTTCAGAGCCCTTAAAAGTCTCATTCTGGAGCACTTAAATTGGCACTTCAAGAGGAAACATCTTGTTGATATGATCATATAAATATACAATTCAAAAATATCTCTATAAAGACGACGTATCTGAAACATAAAAAGAAGCTAACGTTTTAGTAAGAGTGTTCACACCTTATGTATTTCTTTAGGAATTGAATAAGCTAATTCAGATTTCATTTGATGTGAAAGCAGTGTATGTGTTGTCCAAATGATTGAGTAACAATCATATAAGATAGTAACACGTTTGCCCTAATTGTGCATTTGTTTGAACATCCTCCTTTGTGATGTGCATGCATGCTGCCTATAGCTATAGGCTTAGTTAGTTTGTCTAGCTTCTGTTTGCCTCGTGAGTTCTCTACTGGAGCAGTCTGCTTTTAAAATGATATTTTAAAAAAAATTTCTATGTATAAACAGGCAAGACAAGCTGAATTATGTCAGCCCTCACTAGAGGCAGGCTCTCAGTATGAGCAGGGCTGTACTCTAGCACAGAGGTTGAATCCAATTGGAACGTGAAGCTTTGTTCATTGCTCGATAAAGCCCCAATCCCAAATGGCAGTCCCCGTTATCTTAATACATAGCTGGAGCTAATGTCGCCTCTAGGCTAGCTGTTGTTCTGCTAGCTTCTATTTTGGAAATTAACTACTGCTACAAGCCCCATCCCTTTTAGTGACATCATATTTTCAAGGTAATCCAAGCCGTTCTCATTCCCAGGTCGTGAAATACCTGTGCTTTGTAATGGCCTTCAGCATCTGATAGCGACACACAGGGCACCCTGTGTCTCTGTGTGACACACATTGTAACACATGGTTAATGTTGTGAGACATTGCAATAAGGTTTAGGTAAGAAAACTACTTGGTATGGTTTAGAAAAAAGATCTTCCTTTGGGTTAAAAGAAGTAAATTTGTTGTGTGGATCATGCACAGCCTTTGTTAAAATTACAAAGGGTTCAACTTCTAATAGAAAGGACTGCGGTAAATAGAAATGTACTCAAAATATGGACTGTAGACTTAATATACTCATATATAGCAGTTGAAATGGTGGTGCTACTCAGGCTATATTCAGACTGCAGGCAAATCAGATTTGTTTCTCTAATCAGATATTTAAGACTGTCGGTACTGTTTCTTGCAAGTGATCAAATCGGATTTGCATGTTTAGACATCACCAACCTGTCTGCATTGGTTGCTGTGGTAATGACAGAGGCGTCAGTGACTGCATAGCTATGCTGCTGATGCCCAAGCCCCCAGGAACAGTGGTGAGCTTTGAAGCCAATTTGACATAGTGGCCAAATCGTGGATTTACAACTTCCAGGTCTTGTCACATGATGTAACTGGGCCCAAAAAGACTTTCCTGTAGACTTAAAAAGTGAAAGAGACGTCTATAAATCACGGATGATTTTCTTTGAGGTATATCGGCTTCTAGTACAAACTCTGAAATAGCCCTTATTTAAATCATTATGTTGTAAAATTCATTAATAGCTGAATCCACAATTATCTCCTACTGTCATTGATGTGAGCGAGCCTGTGGCCAAGTGATAGGGAGGCAGGATAAAAGACAGTGCTAGTGCGCTTGTTTTATGGGTCCATGGACGTGGAAAATCTGACTGGGATGCATCTGTAGAAATCTGATTGGACTCACATTTCAGACCACCTCTGTGTGTAGTTTGGATCCATTTTGCAAAAACTAACATGCATTTCAAGTTGCATTTTGTCGTCCAGACATGATAAAATCAATCTGGACACAATCTGGATATGCCAAAAAACTGATTTGGGTGTGCAGTCTGAAAGAGACCTGAGATAGCCACCCAACTGGGTAGCCGCAAACATTTAGTTCCTTCAAAACCTATTTTTTGCCAAATAAATCTGGGATTTGGGCTTTAAAGTTTGGATGAAAATGCTTCATAGTTCTCCCCCTGACTTTAACTGATGTAAATTTTAGATGTAGTTTAAACTATGATCTCTTGTGTGAGACTGATCCTGTTATACAGCCAAACAGAGTAAGTGTATTTTATGAAACCTGTCTTTAAATTCTTAAAAAAGACAGGTGCATAGACCCATACATGCACAAACACATGCACACAAACACATATATTCATACAATACACACACAGTACACACATTGTGGCACAGCCTGAGTGCGGAGCAGTGGTGGTTCTTCATCGACTGGTGTGGTTTCTCGTGTTTGTTCAGCCCTTTATCCTATTTGTGCTCTTTTCATTCTTTTATGCATATTTAACAGTATTTTACCCATGTGGAGATTCTACCAGGTTCAAGCCAGAAAAACTAAGGTGGAACCATCTACATTACAGAAGCTTCATTTCTGCAAACATTATGCAACTCATTTTCTATTCAAGTACTTTTTGCTCAATCTTAAATTGAAGAAGCCCAGTGTTGCACTGGGGAGCATTGACTCTGACTTTGTCTTTCTGTTTGGAGAAAATGAATTAGTGAAGTTTGTGTTGTCGCAAAACTATTGTAACAAAGACCCCTGGGTGTCTCCTCAGATTTCCTATTAATACTACAATGATCACATTATTGTTTTTTGCATAGCAGAAGTTCTTTTATACCTGTTGAATGTTCATGATTCAACTTAACAAATCCCTAGATTACCACAGAGCTAAGATGAAGAGATGATACATAAAACAGAGGCTCCTGAAGTTCTCTCTCCAGTCAGAAAAGCTTTTTGTCTAGACCTCTAAGCTCTTCAAGTCTTGCTGCATGCTCCGACACTGACTGTTTGGTCAAAGTCCAGTAACAGGCATCCTCAGCTTCAATGGTGAGATGAGTCAATGTCAGCATCTGCAACATGTCCACTGTTGTTTAAGGGGTCACTTAAAAATATTGATATAAAATTCTCACATATGTCTGTGGCATCTAGTCATGCTGATAGTTTAGGTTTTTATTGGTTTTGAAGTATCGATCCAGGTTTTGGGATATCAGTCTATTGAGATTTCTGCCTGATCCAGTGGAGGAATTTCCTTTGTGGTGCTCACATCACTGAAACAGTGCAACATTTCTTTGCAGAAGTAGTGTCCTGTTACTTTGGATAATCATGTTGCTGTGAACAGTATTTTATTTCAGACAATCTCAAAACTTTGGTGAATAAAACCTAAACTATGCATGGCTAGGTACCACCGGAGCTAAGTGAGAAATTGTTTTGTTTTTGTTTTGTTTTGTTTTTTGTCATTTGGGTGAATTGACCCCTTAGTGTCTCAGGGTGCCAAGCATTTGAACCTGCTCTCTTTATCACTCTGAAACTGATTATTTTTTTACTTGCTTTTTTGAAAATCAAACAAAATGTCCCTTAAAATTTTATTATTTATTTAAAGCCGCATTAATTGTTTTAGGCCACTTGGGGGCAGCAGAACAAGCACAAAATTGACATATTGTAAAGTTTGAATGACTAACAATATAGCAAGGAGTTGCCTACTTACACATCGAGCAGACACAGAGCAACATTGCCACTCATTTGTAGTGGTGTTTGTGTCCACCTGATGAATGTAAGTCAAATATTTACTCTCTTTTAGCTCTGTTTTTGGTTTCCACCAGCTCCTGAGATTAAAATCTCTGCCTTTAGCTGCTAAATGCTCCACCATCTTCACCAGCTAGTATAGAATTTTGTATCTGTGCCTTTTGGTGCTTGGCAGGTAGGCACAATGAGATTTTCAAAACTTTTTGGTGAAAAACAGCCGCCTGCTGCTGCTGGAAACAAGATTGATAAGAGCATTTGCTGGTTGGAAGACCAAGCTAATGAGCTAAAAGATGATAAAAAGAAAAACTCTTAAAAGCAGTGTTGGTGATAATTGTTTGCTACCCAGCTGGTACCAGACGTCAATATGATGTCAGAAAAATGTTGGAACCTTGCGTCAGGTTCGGATACGATATCTTAAACGTCTACGGACGTTAGAATTGCATGTTGTGTGGACGTTAACATTATACAACAACATACCCTATGACTAAATGTCATTATTCTACTTGAGGATGATGTTTGCATTCAATGTATCCTCATGTATTTGTCTGGTATCCTATGAAAATCCACACATAATGGTTTGTATAATATTTTACAAATTTACGCCCCATGAATGACCTTATGTACTTAACGTAAAATTACTTACTTAGCGTAAAGTTGTGGAGGTTAGGTTTAAACATGTAAAGTTATGTGGCTAGGTTTCGGAAAAACACATGAACAATGCCCGTATCATGAGAGGTTTGGAAGACGTTGGATTTTGGTTACTTAACAGCACAACTTAAAACCAACAAAATATCAACATTATCTGTCATCAGTATTCTACGACAAATTGATTTTGGAATTAGACGTTGTCCTGACATTGAATTTTTGTCACCCGACATCACAACCTAAATTCAACCAAATATTAACATCTAAGGACATTGGTGGCCAGCTGGGTAGTTTGTCACTGTGGGCACTTCCTTTCACATTACACATAGTCACGTGATCCATTGTTCATTTAAACTTATTTATTAATGCAGCTTTAAAATATTTGTAACAGTAATTATAATCATGAACACCTAAAATGAATTGAAGAATTTGATACTTAGACACGAGGAGTCCTCCAGGCTACTTTTTTGGTTACGGCCATTACAGCAGATTGCTGTTGCTGTAACCGAATGCTCGTACCCTTTTGCTGTGTATTTGTCTTGTTTAGTTGAAACATTTTTTTGTTGCTGCTTCTCTGAAACAAACACTGGCTTTTCAACTCCAAAGGTTGTTCTATAAAAGAATATGAACAAAAACATGCCTTTCTCAACTTTATTGGAAAAAAAAAAAAATCTGGTTTCCTGGTTGAACGCGCAGGCTGAGATCATTGAGTAAATATAAAAATGGAAAATGTTTACAAATAGGTGTCATGTCATGTTTGATCAATTTTTGCTATGTAAAAATAGCTTGGTTCAATTGGACTGGTTCTTGGTGTTGTGTAGAGACAAAGTTTCCTCACCTTGTCTTTAATCCAACTTTTGGGATAGGTCAGCATTACATGGATACAAATGCACCTCCGATATTTGCCTTAGAACTTGCAGAGGCCATAGTTCACATTCAAGTGAAGTGAGTGTATGCAGGGGTCTGGGCCCCCATCCCTGAGTCACCAGTGCGGACTTTCTCACACTTATCTACCTGTGAAATCCTTCATACCTCTCATAACTGGTCAATGACTGTATCAGCAAACTGCATCAGGTGTTTTTTCTACATGCTTTTTACACAGATTATATGGATTATTGTATTAGTAGATTTTGGTGCATCATTTTTAATGTAATAGCTCTTAAGCTTGTAGTTCAAGTTGTTGTTTTTTTCTTTCATTTTTCTAGATGACTGTTTTGTGTTAATATTGTCAATTTGCTGTTATTTGCTTATTCTCTACTAAGAGTTCTTACCTTTATAATTTTTAAATGCTACATGACCCTAATTAATTAAAATGACTTAATAACCATTGTAAATACGGTATTGTGCAAACCCCATTTTCATTCATTTCAATTGCTAGTGTTATATAAATGACTCTTTTGTCTAGACACCATTTCTCTTTATGAAATAAAGAAACATGCATATCATGTTTGGTGTTTTGTGGATGTTTTTGCAAAAGCATGACGAAATGTTGGTCAGTGTCAAAACTGTAGTAACTTATCTGTTTGGCCACTTGAGGGCAGCAGAACAAACTGCACACCTGTCTTTTCCATTGGATTTAGGAGTATTGCAGAAAATAAGTTCTAATAATCTTTACAAATGAACACCTGTTTATAATATTCCAAGCCTAAATGCTGTTGCCAGAAGTAAAAAAACTGTCAGGCTATGAACAAACTAAACCACAGTCGCATGACTTAATATCCCCATTACACGAGACTGTAAAGCTGTTTAGCCACTTGTTAGCAACCGCCTTTTTTAAGACACATAGCCTGTGTTGACATAGTGTGGTGTTTGTCTAAAGTGCCAGCATCCTTTTCAATTGTTCCCAATGATGAGAGAGCATATTGAGATGCCTAGAGAAAAAGCATCGCCCCCAGCGTCGTTTTTTAGAGCACGTCACCTTTTTTGTGCGGCTACTCTCAGTGCTTTTGGTTGAACATCTTTGAACTTTTTAGAAAGGCGCCAGTGATATTACTGCTACTCCTGTAGCTAGGCTACTGTCAAGCTGTCTCAGAGACAGAAAAGCCCATGTATGAGAGCAAATTGTCCAGCGGACACTGGATATTGCTTGTAAGTGTTGTGCTTTTATCACTGTTCTCTTTGTAAGCTTGTTGTTAACTGTGTAGTCAACCTTCTGTTAATGTAGCATCACCTTAGCTACCTAGCTAATATTAGCGTCAAAACATTGTTGTCATAGAAACATACCCATGTGGTGAGATGAAGTGCTCCCCAGCGCCCTGCGACCGCTTTTCTGCTTAAGACAAAGACACTTGTGAACACAGGCCCTAAGAGCTTCATGAGCAGGGTATTTACTGACGTATTTAATGTTGAAGAACAAAACATGAAAATCTCTTAAACTTGTGTTAACTATGGATTTTAATTAGGCATCTCACAAAAACCTATTAAAAAAATCCATTGACTTTGAGATGAGAAAACCAGGAGTGCAAAAATGTTCTTACGTGGACTCTTACCTGAAGTCCTCTATAGACTGTTTAAAGATAATGAATGTAGCCATATAACCTCACCCAATGGTTTCTTGACTCTTGCTGTGTGTTCCAATACACAAAGTACTAGTAGAGGTGGGACCAAGTCATTGTTTTGCAAGTCACGAGTAAGTCTCAAGTCTGTGCACTCAAGTCCCAAGTTAAGACAGGCAAGCGTCTAGTCAAGTCACAAGTCATAAACTTTGAGTTTTGAGTCCTGAACAAGTCATGATGTACTCCTCACCAAATGTAATGCCATTTTAAACAGTGATAAATTTACAAAAATCATTAATGCTTTTTAAAATTTGCATGTATGTATTAAAACAACTTTAAAAAAAGTTTCTCAGCTGTTAAGCGAATGCATTAGCTTGCTAACTCTGTTAACATTAGCCTCAACTGACTTTTCTTTGTGCAACTTCAAATGTCAAAGTTGGAAGCATAGACTGTAGAAAAATAATCGATGTAGCTACCATGACGTCACCCATGGGTTTGTGGGCTGCTGTTTTGAAGCCTAGAGTCCTGCATTTCAGCCGTCACCATCTTGGTTTTTTGGAGTCAGAAGTGACCATATTTGAGTGAGAGGCTTGAGCTGTGGAGGAGCAAGGAGTGGATCTGATTGAGATGCTGCCCTTACATAAGTGTAACTTAAGGCCATAATAAAATGCAAATGGGTGACTTATTAAGAAAAATTTAGCCCCCGTACAATTGTCATGAATGTTGAAATTAGCCAGCAAGACAATTTTAATGAGCATTTTAGTTTGACAGTCAGATGGAGATTTACTCTGTTTTGGAGCCAGCCTCAAGTGGCCACTCAATGAACTGGAATAAAATTTTTCAGCGTCAGAGGTTGCCACTTGGTTGGAAGTTGTTGCGTTTCTGTCAGGCCACGACGATTGCCCCTCCGCCTTATGGCCCATTTCCCCCGGTGGTCACTCATGGTATTGCAACAACAACAACAAAAAAATTAACATTTTCTTCACAGTCCACATTTAGCCTATAAAGAGATGTCTGTTAAATTGTTGACACCTAAAACAAGGTCATTTAGACTCTTTTATTATAAATTTTTGATCCATGGAGGGCTAATGTTTCTAAAACTTTCTTGGAGCTGAGAAAAGCAAATTATAAAGCTGCGACATCATCACAATGTGAAGTCTATGAGCCAAGACGGAACTCCCGGGTTGGGCCAGCAGGAGAAACAATACTGCATAGGCTGACCAAACGTCCTCTTTTGCCCGGACATGTCCACTTTTCACGTCCCGTCCGGGGTGTCCGGGGGGTTTTTATAAACTGATGATAATGTCCAGTTTTCCGTGTGTTTGTGTGTGTGTGTGTGTGTTAGAGTGTGGCTCGGGCAGCATATTTCTGTCCGAGCCCGAACCGAGCCCGACATTATTTAATGACCAAAGCACTGAGTTTGTGTCACACAGTGGTTACAGGCTATTTAACAGGCCGGGCGTGCACTGTGGGTGCTCAGCTGCGGAGAGGGAGACCTCCGTGTTTGAGACAGGAGCGGGAGGTCCGACGCTTCTAGCGAGAGGAGAGGGAGAAATAAAACAAAATAAGATAAAATAGGAAAAACCTGTCTCCCTCTTTTATTTTATTTTCAGCGTTTAATCAAGGCGGAGGCGGGCGGCTGGAGGTCCAAGACTTCCAGAGAGGAGAGAGATAGAAACAAACAGCCAATGTTTGTCTGTGTGTGTTATGTTCAGGTGTTGTCACGTAGCTAAATAACAGTGCCCAAGCAATAAACAGGACAGACAATAGGATTTTATTTATTTTTACACTATAAGTAGGTCAAAAGGCTCAAGTTCAAGTGAAGTCACAAATCATGGGTGTTAAAGTCCAAGCTGACTTGTCTGACTAGTCTTTTTGATTGTGTCGAGTCTTAAGTCATCAAATTTGTGACTCGAGTCCACACCTTTGGTACACGCAGTCTGCTATAATTTTTTCAGTAATGCTGTATGCATGTATAAGTATACAGGTAGACTTTTTAACCCAGGAGAAAGGCCATAGGGTTATCACTGTCAGACAAGTTTATGCTCAATGGACCATGAATATGCACAAGATATTTGTCAGAGATGGCTGCCATCTTGTTTTTACATGGATTAGTGTATTGTGTGCTTACTACTACTAGATGGCACAAAAGTCTCCACGAATGAGGACAACAGGTTAAATAGAATGAAGTATAAGGTCAAGTCAACCCAAAATCTGATGCCCTCATATGAGGACACAGGGTCTCACGAGTCATTCTAGACTGAACTACATACCACTCAGACAAAACAGTTTGCTCCTGTTGAAGAGGGAAATGTATTTAATAGAAAACAAACAAAAAGAACAGGACAACAGAAATATTAACAATAAAAGCTTGAATTTGTTAGATATATTCATAAACAATATTAAATTACTTTCAGTCAGAAAAAAAGCTGAATTTGAAGAGCCCTTTTCTTCCAGCTCATTCTGTATGATAAATCATAAACACTTGATAAGAGAGTTTCCTCTTTTTGTTTTTAATGTTTTTTATGTGGTTGCACACTCTTTAATTACAATCTTAAGTCAAATATTTTTGCAATAGGCTTTTGGTCTCATTATATGAGCAGTCACATTATGCTTTTAGCCAAATATAATTTTGATTCATATATGATTTAGCAAGTGGCTTGCAAACTATTAATATAAAAGTAATCAAAGCTGGAGATATCATTTACATAGTACATGAAGCAAATTATTCATAGTATTTTGTTTGTGAAATGTTAACAGACTTTAACTGAAGCTCTTAGTCATGCACAATACATAATGTATAAACATACTGTGAACACATAATATAAAGTTGCAGTTGAGAGAAAGGATGGGATTTCCTTCAGATCAGGATCCCTCAGTCTCATTTAAACTTCCATATGCCTCTGTCTTGGTCACAAAACAGTCATTTTCAATTTACTTTTTCATGATTGAAGACAGCTCCAGAATCATGCTCTGAAAAAAAAGAAAGATGTGTGGACAATGCATGATTAATATTCAAATAAAAAACACAAACACATTTCTCTTAGCAGCTCCTGAAAAGCTTGTTTTTCTGACCTTAACTTTTCACCATGCTAATGACACAAAAGTGTACTTCAAGCAACAATTCTGGTGATATTACATTGCAGATTTTAGCAGTTTTGTTTTGTCTGGACTCCTCTTGCTTGGGGCTCAGTTTAAAACAAATAATGTCACTTAGTACTATGCACCTATCAGCATTTAGCAATACTGCTATCAAAATGTGCTGACGGATGTGGGGTTAGGCATTTTTGATGATGCTGATGCACTTGCTTGATTCTTGCACATTAGGTGTTATATCGACATGGTGCAAGTCACATTGCATCAAAGCTTCAGCTAAATAAATGGAATGAAATGTAATGGGTTGCTGCTCATATTGCCAAACCACTGTCAATCAAATCTGATTAAACCACACCTACGGAGTTCTCCTGAAACAGATTATTTAAATTAAACAGAGCAGAGACTAGATCAATGAAGAGATTTCCAGTTTTTGAGATTTTGCCTCTACGCAAACGTCTACGGTCTGCTCTGACTGGTCAGTGTTTCTGGCTCTTCCGTATCTGCACACATGACTTCTCTACATTATTATTGCAGCCAGGAGAATGACTGTAATGCTGTAAAAAATCACCAATAAAAAAATATTTACATCTGGACATGTTCCAGAAGTAATTTGGTCTAAAATCAGGGAGAAATCAACAACATCGGCAACCAAAATTACATGTTTGCATGTTAGCATGTAGCTACATGTAGCAGCGTATTGCAGCCAGGGAATGACTGTAACAGAGTATAGCAGCACTTTCTACCATGAAAAATCACCAAAAGCTTCATAACCAGATATGTTCCAGCAGGAATATTACTTACAATTGGGAAGAAATGTACACAATTAGAAACCAAGATTACATGTTTCCTTGATGTTAGTATGTAGCTATATGTAGCAGCGTATTGCAGCCAGGGAATGACTGTCACAGAGTATAGTAGCACTTTCTAGCATGAAAAATCACCAAAAGCTTCATAACCAGCTATGTTCCAGCGGGAATATGACTTAAAATTGGGAAGAAAGTAACACAATTAGCAACAAAGATTACCTCTATGTTTCCCTGATGTTAGCATGTAGCTACATGTAGCAGTATAGTTGCAGTCAGGAAATTACTGTAATGTAGTAAAGCGGCATTTACTAAAACCACCCGTGAAATTCTCTAAACCAGGGGAAGGCAACTTGTGGCTCTTTGGCCCCTCTCTACTGGCTCCCTGTGGCTTTGACAGAAAAAAATATGGAAAAAAATAACTGTTAGGTTTTTTTTAACATTTCAATTTTCATTTATTGTTGTAGGCCTAAAATGATTCTTACATTCTTCAACTGTAAAAATGCATAGCCTATACTCCGATTTTAAAAAAATGTTTTAACATTTTGTCAATAAAAATGTGCGTCTGGCCTGGTGCTTTTTCCTCTAAAAACATCACTGAGATGGCTACAGTGGTCATGAGTCCTCCTTACTTTTAAACCAAATCCAAACCAAAATCTTCACAATCGCATGTTCCGGCAGGAATATGGCATAAAATCAGAGAGAAAGTAACCATGGCAACCATGATTACATGTTTCCCTGGCGTTAGGATGTAGCTACATGTAGCAGTGTAGGTTACATGATGTAAACGCTAGCAGTAGCATGCCTTGAGCAGATGACCATATAAGAAATCCATGATGAACTGACAGCTTAGAGTGAAAGCAGAAAAATGTTGGAAACAGAGTATTCAGAATGGTCTGAAGCCTGAGGTTTTTCTCACAGGGAATATTTTTTTACATACGTTTACCTCATTATTTGAAACTTTGGCTGCATTTTAATATGAACATCTGACATAGTTACATGAAAGAAAATAAGAAAAAGCATAAGAGATCCCTTTAAAGAGCAACTTAACAGCAGCTAAGGATCTGAAAGTTGTACTCCGAGGTTTGTTGATACACTGGGACATCACTAGTGGTTGTTGTTACAGGTGCAATAGAGCGCACTTCTGACCACACCAATCAAACAGATTTAAAGCTTTCAACCAGAGAGGGCAATGAATATGAAAGTTTTAAAACATATAAACAGAAATAAATCAAAGAAACTAAATCTAATTAAATACAAAACACATTGTTGTATGCTTCCTTTTTATATGAGACTTTATTGTGTCAGACATAAATTTAAAAAAAAAATGAAAAGGCTAATTATTTAGCCTCTGTCACTAATAACTGAAAGTAGATTTTCATTGTGACATGAATTGGCAAATTACTTGTCCAAAAAACGGAGGTGTATTATGTTTCAGTGCTGTCCAGCAGAGGGTAGCATAGACCTACCAATACCACTTGTAAATGCAAGGCACTGTTATTGGTTTTCATTAGAAGGTTCAAGGGAGCTTTTTCTCTTTTAAAATGGAGACAGCCCAGGGAAAGAGCATAGTGTCACTGACAGGAGCATGGCAGCCACATATAAAAAGAGAATACATGTGTATGTGTGATTATATTCACTTTATTTCTTTGTTTGATTTGGTTTTATTTGGGTGTTTTGAATCTCCAATACCTGAAACACTGTTTTTCAGTGTTTTTCAGCGTTGTGTTGAGTTACACTTTAAATGAACTGTGCTACTTAAGTTGTACTTTTTACTATCAGACAATTGTTGCTTTAGGGAAGATAAAGCTACATAAAATGGTCATTCAGATAAAACTGGATGACCATTTTCTGTTCTCACCATGGACATCCTTCTCCCGCTGGCTGGAGGCGGCGGGGTCACCACTGGACTCTCTATCTGGTTGAGGTGCTGGGCCTCAACATCTGCTCCACTCTGAGAATCTGTGCTGTCAGACGGATCGGCCAGCTTGCCCTCTGATAGTCCTCGGGACATAAAACTGCACTTCCTGGCTGAGGGGTAGTGGTCACTCTCTGGAGAATCGCTCATGTCACTGAGCTCCTTACAGACACTCACTCTGCTCTGCTTCCTCTGCGGGTTCTTCAGGGCAGCAGGGATCTCCATGTGGCCAGCCATGAGTGTGGGCCGAGGTCCTGCGTACTGGGGCTGGCCTGAAACATGAGGTTCATTTGACTCATCACTGCTGCAGGAGGGCTTTCTGTTTTCCAGAGTGTAGCGCTGCTCCATGACAACCCCCAGCTGCTGCATGTCAGCTTGACTCTGCAGGTATGTTTGTAAGGGTTGCTGGGTGGAGCTGTTGGACCCCTCTTTATTCTGAGGGGCTGCTGTGGCCAAATTCAAAGGCAGAGATTCCCTATGAGCCATCTGTGTGAGCTGCATCAACCTCTGTGGTGAGGAGTTTGTGAGCACACAAACCTGCTGCACCATGGAGTTTTTCTTCGACCTGCACACACTGTCATCATCTCCATATTTGTATCCATACAAGCTTTCTTTGATCTTCTTCACCCCCAGATGGAAAATCTCCAGGAGGTTGAGGAACAAAGAAACGCCAGCGATCACCAGCATGAAAACCATGAAAATGTTTTTCTCTGTTGGCCGTGACACAAAACAGTCAACACTGTTGGGGCAAGGCAACCTCTCACATTTGTACAGAGGAGACAGTCCAATGCCGTACAGGGCACACTGACCTATAATAAAACCCACCTCCACCACAGATCTGGTTAAGATATGGAAAACATATGTGCGCAGCAATGAGCCTCGAAGGGGAGCTTTCCTTACTCTCTTCTGTTCGTCTAGTTTCCTGAGCTCTCGCTCAATTCTCTTATGGTCCTCCTGGATGGGGTCTGTCCCCTCCAGCTCAGCTTTCAGACAGGCTTTCTTCCTGTGCCTCTCCTTCTCAAGGGTCCTCAAACGGTACAACGCGTGCCCCATGTAGACCAGAGACGGAGAGGATACAAAGATGATCTGCAGCACCCAGTAGCGAATGAGGGAGATGGGAAAAGCCTGGTCATAGCAGACATTCTTGCAGCCGGGTTGCTCTGTGTTGCAGACAAATTCGCTCTGCTCATCGTCCCAGACGTCCTCAGCCGCAACGCCGAGCACAAGCATGCGGAAAATGAAGAGGATGGTGAGCCAGATCTTTCCCACTATGGTGGAATGAATGTGGACCTCTTCTAAAATACTCCCTAATAAGTTCCAATCCCCCATCTTCTGTCATATTATTATCTGTCAGTGAATAAAGAACAGAAAAAAGAAGTAGTTTGTAGGTTTTTCATCACATGGAAAGAGAAATTCAATGAATCAGGGTTTTACTTACAGGTTTTCTAGGGTCCTTGTCTCATGTGCTTCAGCATAAAGCCATTGTAAGAGAGCAGATTCATTTGTGGAGGCATCGGGGCTCATTTGTCGTCCCTCGAAGACAGACAAGACCCCACTGTGCACTGTAGCTGACACTATTTCAATGCTGTTGCAAACTAGGACTCCAGTGTGAAGCCATTGATCCACCACATGGCACTATAATGCCCCGAGGTTAGTTTTACCCTGACACTTTTAACAGGACAGTACACTGAAAATAGCACCAACAAAGATGTCAATACATGGGCATGAACAATGTGTTCAACTTTCTTGCTTACAAAGTACAATAGCATTTCAACAGTGTGCTTTCAACCATTTTGTCCCTTTTTGACATGCACAAAGCCAGCGCTGTAAGACATGGTTATCCCAGTTTGGTGTGGGCCAACTTAACTGGGCTGCAGAGAGCCCTGACCTTAACTGGAACCAGAACTTATCACCCAATATCAGTGCTGGACCTCACTAATGCACTTTTGACTGAATGGAAGCAAATCCATGATATAACAGCACATTGATGCCGATGGCTTTCACATGTTTAACCACAGCGGTTAAATGTAACTAAGTACATTTAACTCAAATGCAGCAATTAAAGGTCCAGTGTGCAGCATTTAGGGGGATATATTGGCAGAAATGGCAAAGAACATAAGTATGTTTTCTTTGGTGTATAATCACCTGAAATAAGAATTGTGTTTTTGTTACCTCACAATGAGTTGTTTATATCTACATAGGGAGCGAATCCTTGTTTACAGAGATTGCCATGTTGCACTGCCATGTTTCCACAATAGCCCAGAGCGGACAAACCAAACACTGGCTCCAGACAGGGCCATTCACATTTTCCCATTTTCACTTGGGACACCATTGTTAGAAGCCTCTCTGTCATGAGAACGTCAGAAAAACACTGATTTGTAACGTGAAACTGCTTTATTCAGTGTTTTGTCTGTTTGTTTTGGAACAAAGAGACCTCTGCAGACAATTCAGCTCCTGTCAAAGACTTTCTGAACAACTAGTTCAAAAATAAAATGAGCCTACATAATATTATCAGAGAAGATAGGCGAGCACACATTAACAGGTGCTGGACAAGCGGCCTGTCTGTGACATGCCAAACAGTGCTGGAGAAACTGATTTGTAACATGGAACTATTTTATTCAGTGTTTTTTTTCTGGTTTTAATCACCTGGTCCATTTGTTTCAGAGAGTAGTAGACCTCTGTGGATGATTCGGCTCCTGGTAAAAAACTCCTGAACAATAAACACTTACTGAATTCTAACCGGGAGAAGTTTCAGCTGGTTGCAATCTGCAATCCTCACCACTAGATGCCACTAAATCCCTCTAAATCTTACACACTGTTCCTTGAGGTACAATGTTATGGTAATTGCACTGTACGTGAGTATTTCTATTTGTTGCTACTTTCTACCTCTACCCCACTACATCTCAGAGGGAAGCACTGTACTTTTTACTGCCCTACATTTATTTGACAATTTTAGCTACTAGTTACTTTGCAGATTCAACTAATAAATTATGACATATTATTATAGGCTAAGCCACCTAACAGTATGTAAACCAGCCCCACCTTACCAGCTGCAACTTTGGTGAATCTGAACAAACACCAAAAAAACTGACAACGGTAGACCAGCAGCTCCCATGTTCAGCGAGGTAAAATTACAGTTTTTGTCGAAGCAGTCTGGCTTTAAAGAGAGCAAAGATAAGTTTCACTTTCAGTACAGTTCCCCGTAGGAAAGGAAAGGGCTCTTTGGGAAGTACCGAGCATACAAGTGGATAGATGAGACTAGGATTATACTGCACGAGTTGTGAGAGAAATTGTAAAAGCATGTTTTGATATAGTTTTGCTGTAAGGAAATACAGATCCCTATGACTTAAATTCATAAAGAATTTTTTCAGGTTTTGGATTTTTTTGTTCAGAGGAGACATCCGAGACAGTGTTAAATACATAACACGACACGGGGTGAGTAATTGATATGTAAACACTCATTTGTGGGCTGAAGTACTCCTTTAAAGTGATATAGGCTACACATTACTTATAATCCAGCATTTTGCATAATGAGTATTTTTATGTTTGGTACTTCAAGTATATTTTGCTGCTGACACTTTTGTGTTTTACTTAAGCAAGCAATTTCAAATGCAGGACTTTTACTTGTAACTGAGTATTTATACACTGTGGTATTGCTACTTTTACTTCATAAAAAAAAAATCTGAGTTCTTATTTCCTCATTATTCAGCTATTGGGTATGGGTAGGATCAGTGATGTAGTGTATTCACAGGTATACAGGGTGTACACACCTCTTTTTCTGGCTTTTGACAGTACACCCACTTATCACCCAAAAAGCCACTGGAATATACAGAAGAGTATACTCACTTCTTCCTCAATAACCCACCCACAGACCTGGTAGTACAGCCACCTCATCAACTACCACTACACCACTGGGTAGGATGCAGTGAAGATTAACTAACGAGTGCTACAGTCCTATTTGAGTACAATTTTAAGGTACTTTACTTTTTTCTCTACATTACTACATGAGTTAATAAAATAGATTGCATTGTCGAGGCTAACCAGTACAGATTCTAATCTAATACACTTTTTGTCGATTCAGGGAATTTCCCCTAACAGTCTGCTGGCTGGCCATGTTCAACAGTGTTCATACAGAGCCCTGGCTCTGTAAATGGAAAACAAAGTGGCCAGGACTGGGCCACACACCACTGTTCCAGTCAATCAGCAACAGGCAGCATTTGTGCTTGTGCACAGGATAGAGGAGAGGCCATAGATGTATAAAATGAAAGGCAGTGGGAGCAAAAGGGGAGGTAATGCTGCATTCAAAAGGGATCAAGCAGATGGTAGACAGCAGATGGAACATTTTCTGAACGGCACGGGAAAAACAAGAAGTCCAACGGAATGGCAGGACAGCAAAACTTAACACGTATGATGATATGGTGCTACGGTGATATTGTTCGCAAAGAATGGTATAAGCATCTTATTTTGTCTTTTTTCTTTTTTTTGGCTTTTGCATTTATTTGACAGGACAGATTAAGTGTGAAAGGGAGAGAGAAGGGGGATGACATGCAGCAAAAGGCCACAGGCTGGAATCAACCCAAGGACACGATGGGAAGGACATGGCCTTTGTACATGGGACGCCCAACCACTGAGCTACTAGGCACCCCGATTCTCAATTTTATGAAATAATTTTAGCAATGAACACTAATTGTCCAGATTACCTGCATTTTCTTTTTGTGTGAGGGATCTCTGTAACATCTGGTTGGCAAAAAGTTAAAATATTGTCGCTTTGGCCTGAAATTCTGTCTACTGTTAGCATCATGGGTATTCTCTGCTGGCCTCAACCAGCTGTGCAGTGGTACTTGATGAGGTGGGTGTAGGTTGCTGAGGAGGAAGTGGGTAAACTCTCCTATATATTCCAACAAATGGTAGGTATACTGGTAACAGCAAGAAGGTCTTTCTGGCCTAAAATGGCTCTTTTGATACGACAGGTTGCCGACCCCTGCTCTAGGCACTGGCCTCAATTTCCATACTCTGTGGCCCACTTCATGAATTAATGATTTGTGTCATGGCGGTACAGTATTCGGTGCTACCTAACAGATTATCTTCCACTGGCACCGACTGCTTTATTCTAACAATTTACAGCAATTGCTTTACACAAATTCCAAACAGACACCAGCCTAAATAAATAAAACTTTATTTACAGTAAAGAACTACACACAATATTCACAATATTGCATTCCATTCTGTTAACAAGCGATAGAATGAATCAAACAAAAAGTCATTTAGGCCTATAGATAAAAGGTTTTGTTTGTATTAACAGAGATAAATGTACCGTCCTGTACATGAATTGGACATGTAAACATTTCAAAAACCTTCAAACACTTCAAGCACTCCTCCCCCCAAAATACAACCATTAAAATAAGATCCAAAATGTCAGAGTTATGCTAAAAAGGCCCAACCTATCAGTCCCATAGCTCCAGGCCTACTGATGGGTGATGCTTCAAGTTGTAGGAGCTAAGAATGTCACTTGATTGAGAAACATTTGAGTCTGCTTGCAATGGAACTATCTTAGTCTAAAGGCAGTTCTTCTCAAATGTCTTGAGAAAAACAAACCCAGGACTAGACATAAAATGAACTTGGGGACATGTTGAGACCACTATCTTTGCAATATATCATGTCTGCTATCCCTGCAAAGGCAGAGGAGGACAGCGTGTAAAGATGGTGCACTGAGGACTGTTCTATGCTCTGACGGGACCACCCACCCTATCCAAAACAGATACTCAAGTAGTGACTGCAGTGAGGATTCTTAAAAACCAAAAAGTGCATGAAAAACAAAAACACTGATGTTAACTGTATTTTTACCAACCGTTCACATCGATTTGTCTCGTCAGATGTGCTGAGGAGGAGTCATTATTAAATCATTATTTTTCACATTTCTAATTCTTTTCCAACACCATGAACAGGTTCGGTTCAGTACCCAGAATAAAACACATTCATGGACAGAGACTGGATTTACAGCCTGCCTCTGAAAATCAAAGCTTGGCTGGAACTGATGCTCATGTCTGTACTCAGTTGACAGTGGGAGTATGCAGGCTAGACAGAGTAGCCTATGTGGGGATCAATCCTGTGACCCGAGAGGACTTGTTATGCTGCCCCCTTTTCACGTGTTCCAGCACCATGTTGCATGGACATGGCCTTCATACCTGTGTTGCTGGCACAGTATGGGAATAGAAATGACTAGAAATAACACCATCAGGGGGATCAAGTGTCCATCTTCTCCTGCTTCTTAAAAAGCTTCATGAGCTGATGAAATCTCTGAGCAATCTGTAAAAAGAAAAGAGTTATCAGCTACTGTATGCTCCTTCATCACAGCCTGTATCAGTCATACCACATTACTGTAACATAAAAGAAAAGAGATGATCTTACCTGTCCTGATGGCTTATTAAGTTTCTCTGCCAAGGAAGAGAAAGTCTCACGTGAGGCACCTTTCGTCTTTAGTTCAATCAGAATAGCTCGATCTTCATCTCTAAAAGAAGCAGAATGCAGGAAATGAGCTGGAGTGATTTTCAAGGACACTGTTTTTCATGACAATCAATCAATCGTGTTTCTGCTACTACCATCACCACTTAACTGTTTTTACACTGCCCCCTACACAAATGTGAAAGAAAACCAAAGATTGCCAATAGAGGTTTCATTTCAGTGACAGTTACTAATAACTTCTCACATGCAACCATGTGCAACCGTGTTATTTTGGATAAACTATAGGAGGTCAGAGTGAGACTTACTAAGAAAAAATAAAAACTTCCTTCATTAAAGGTTAACTTTAATATCAACCTGGACCCCATTTTCAAATGTTTTTGTGTGTAAGTGACTTATTGAGACAGCAATTTTTGAAACTGGTCCAGTATTGAGTGAGCACTGCAGCCAGCAACAGTAAAACAGGCACGTTTGCACAGTCAAAGTTCGTTCACTTTAAGTGTTTGTTTTTACCACTGACAGGCTCAGATTTGTAAGTGTCTGACAATTTATGGAAATGATCCCTACAGATATAGACGTTTTGTTTAAGAACAAGATCCTTTTTATTGAACTAGAAACAGCCCCAAAATCACCATCACCAAACCCACCAGGCTCCATTTAAATTAACAACAAATTTAGGTGTTTAGAGCCAGCATATTTTCATGTTACTAAGTGAATTAACAGTTTATTTTCAACCAAACCAGAGTTGGTGATCCTTGAAAGAGAACAAAGACAGGTTTTATGAGTTTTATTTTACTTCTGATAACTTTGAATGAAGTGTATTTTATGATGACAAAATTAATGTTTATTTAAATGAGGTCTGGTGGGTTTGACGATAGTGATTTCAAGGCTGTTTCTAGTTAAACAAAAATGATTTTATTTTATTTTTATTCTTTAACAAAAATGTCCTTCTCTGTAGGGAATCGAATCTGAGCCTATCAGTGGCAAAACCAAGCACTTTAGTGGATGTAAACTGATGATGCACACTTGCCCATTAACATTACATTGCAGTCTGTTTCACTGCTGTTGGCTGCAGCCCTCTCGCTTTGTACTGTACCACTTTAAAAAATGCTTGTCTCCATTTATCACTTAGAACAAAAACAATAGGGTCCAATACCAAAGTTATAAATTGTGTAGTTTGAGTTATGGGTAGCTGCGAGGTTGGAAACCAAGAGGGCATTTACCTAGTTTAGCAAAAACACTGGAAGCAGGGGAACACCTAACCTAGCTTCTTTCTAAAGTTTAAGTAGGTGTTTGGTGTTCAATTTGGGTGCATTGACTGTGTGCAGCTTCCTAAAGTCTTGTCACAGAAAGATTGCCAGGTTTGGTACCATTGCGACTGTGCTACAAATTGTTGTTTACATATTACTTGTGTACAGATTAAACCAATAAGATACAACATGTTAGCGTGCTTCATAGGAGTTGGTAGCTACATTTTTTTCCAGCTTTTGACAGAGTCAGGCAAACCATTTCCCCTTAGTTTATGCTAAGCTAGGCTAACAATATCCTGACTCAAGCTCTGTGCTTAACACAAAGACATTAGATTGATATCCACGTTCCCATGTCAACCTTTGAGAGAAAAGATAAAAAATAAAAATAAAAAAAAAAGCATTTCTGAAAAAGTTCCCAACATTTTGGTCAAAGCATATGAACCTGTTCATGACTTGGGAACCAAAGTTAAGCAACTTGGACAAAAAAGTCCTTCAGTCCTTCATGTTAACATTGTATGTTTACAAGAAACATTGTATGTAAACATACAATTTTTACAAGAAGGAACAGGAGACAGAAAAGAGGCCACTGTCTCCTTCAATTTAGCCTTAGCTTGTAATGGCAATAGGGGAAGTTTTCAGATTTTTGGTATATTGAAGAGACAACACCTCAAATAAAAATATTCAAATATGAGTACAATTGTACTAAGGCATACATGAGTACTATCAGCAAAATATAATTAAAAGTAAATTTAACTGTTATGCAGAATGTTTAAAATTTCCATCTTAGTTTTTAGTCTGTAACACTTACATAAATGTAGTACAATACTTCCATCTGAAAGTATAAAGTACTTTAATAAATGTACTTTCGTACATCACTATATACCAGTGATTCTGTATTAATTTTTTGAGCAGAAAAGGCTTATGATTAGTATCATTTCCAAACACACTGAAATATTGTGAGATTAGACAAAGCAAACAAACTACTGACCTGGTCCAGGCTATCACCACCTCACCCTTCTTCCTGATGACATTCTTGGCATAGAGATTGGTGGGGGACAGAGATTTGGATTCATCGTCGTCTGCCTTGCAGCTGGATATTATCTTTTCTGTCCTCTCCTCTTCCTCCTTTCTGAACCGCTTGGCTTTTGATTTCTCATGGTGGTGCTTCTTCTTCTTCTTCCGTTTTCCACCTTTCTCACAATCCCTTTGGTCTCTCTCTGGTGTGCTGCTTATGTCCTCTGCAATGACGAGACTTCTCTCTGACTCCGATGCCTCCATTTCATCTCTCCTGCCGTCTGAAACATGTGATGTCAACACTTTGCTAGTTTGATCAGTTTCTGAGCCTTTAGCAGGGTGATGTGGACTAATATCTGACAGTACAGTTTCAGAGCAACCGATCCTCTTCTGAGATTTTGAGGGACTTTGACTTGTCATGTCCTCTTTTCTGTGGTATGTTTGACTTACATGCTCAACAGCAGTGACTGTGATATCTTCTCTGCTGGTTGGCTGACTGATCTTTCCAAAGGCATGATCAGAACTTTGAGCATTATTGTGCAGATTGTTGTCCGAAGGGATAGTTTTAGGATGCCTTTTCAGAGACTCTGACAGTTTCTGTGAATTCTCAGAAAAACTAACTTTTGAGGTATTTTGCTGAGTTGACAAATCTTGTTTTTCGTGAGATGTTAAGCTCTCATCTTGAGTGAGATGGACATCTGCAGAATTACAGATCCCAGACAGACTGTTCTCTAATGGTACTGCATTTGAGGGTACAGCATTGGAAGGTGTACTGTTCGGTGACTTGTCCGACAAAACAGCTTTTCCTTGACCATCTTTAGTTTCCACACCATCTTCTACACGTTGCTGATCTTCTTCTGTTAGCGTCTGACTTAAGCTATCATCAGCAGTGAGCGTGGTATCTGCGCCTGTGGCTGCCTGACGAATCTTTACAATGAAGTGATCATTTGACCTCTCCATCACTAGTGCCTGCATGGGCAGGTTGGGCTTGAACACGAAAGGTGTGGCAAGTACTTCACTGCTGGTGCTGGAGCCGCAGCTGGAGTTGTCGGTGTCGAGGGCCAGGTGGATGTCCTGCTCTGAAGCGTCTTCCCCATCCAGTAGCGCGTCCTCACTTATGTGAGCACTGATGACGCTGTCTGGAGTGGATACGAGGTGCATGCTCGGCGGCTGCAGGAAGCTGAGGTGGCTGTCGGACTTAAGAGGTGATGGAATGGTGAGGGAGACTGCCAGATCTTCGGCTAAAATAGAATATGACCTCTGTGACCTATTCTCTGACGGCACTTCTAACAGGCAACTTTCATCAAACAAAGCTGGATTCAGCTGGATCTGAGCTTTGGGTCGTGGAGACGACATCTTGCGAGGTGAAATGCTAGACCATGTTGCTATTAGTTTTGAGGGACTATCAAATTTCGTCGGGGAGAGCAGTTTAGATGGAGAGTCAAATTTAATTGGAGTGGTGATGCTGATGAGTCTCTCTCCATCCTTCCTTGGCGTACCAAGGGGCCAGGGTGTGTTGTCTCCAGTGACGCCGCTGGTTTCTAGTAAGTCAGATCCTTGCAGGAGACACTTGAAGATTTCTCCCATTTGAGTGTCTCTTACCAGGTTGAATGTTAAACTGGAGGCTTGCTGTTCTGTAAGAAGCTCAAAGTCCGTTCTGTCAAGCAAAGAGCCATTTTGTGAGATAACCAAAGAAGAAACGTTACTCTTCTCTGGAGTTGAAGGAACATTTTTTGGAGGAAGGAAGTTGGCCACAGTTTTGGTATTTGGGCCATTCGTTGGATGCGGGTCAACATTACTGTCTTTTTCCACATGTGTGATTCTGATATCTTTTCCTCTGCTTCCAAGGCCTGTTTTGTAAGGCACCACAGCGCATGGCTTGTTCTGATTCAAGCTCGTCTGAGACGATTGTGCTTTCTTTTGTTGACACTGTGGCTTCTTTACAGGAGACTGTCTAGATACTTTCTCATTTTCCTTGGGCCTACTGTCCTCAGCCTGAGTTCTTGCTGGTTTGCAAAGGCTCTTAAGCGTCATGTAAATGTCCTTGAACAAGTAGTTAACTTGGACATCTACAAAATCCCACAACCTTTGCTTCAGATCGACTGCTTGCTGTTCAAAGATGCGCTTCACAATACCATTATTTGTTACTTTACTAAACACAGATGCAATCATTTTTTTCAGCTTGGATTTCAGCTCCCCTGCCTGACTGCATATTTGACCAAAATGAGCACCATCCACGAATTCTAAAAAAGACTCCTGGAAATTGTCCATCATACCATGGAAGCTCTTCTTAGGAAACGTTTTATGGAGCTTCATGTACTTTCTTCGGATCTCAGTACGAACCACCTTGAATGTCTCCATTACTTCCTCTATGGTGGAAAAAGAAGCTTTGGTTGCCGCGGGACAGACTGTTTTGAAACGACTTTTTGGGCTTCGTGTTGATACACCTGCTGTTTTAATAGTTTCTTTTGATGCAATGGACCTTTCTTCAGATTTCCTCTTTAACACAGACTTAGGACTCTGTTTATTTCTGACTGGTCGTGCTAACTTCGCCTTCTTGTTGGCAGGAAGAGATGAACCTGTAGCCGCCTCATCACTTTCACTTAAAATTTCCCCTTCCTCCAGATCAGTGTCACTTGAAGGCAGGTCAGATACCTTGTCCACCAAGTTCTGTGTGTCATGGTTTGCAGGAGAACCCGGATATTTGTTTTCTTTGTTTATATCCAACTTCTTTGAGTTGGCATCAACAGCTGTGCTGGAGAAATCTGTTAAGGAGAGAGAAAGCAAAGATATTTATATAGACATTTAGCACCTCATAATTACACTTCAAATATCTCATGATTACAAGGTCCCTATCTTGTGAAAGATCCGTGTCTTCTAGTCATGAGATGTGATACTCTTAATGTAACATGATTAACCATTACTGCCATCTAAGAAGCCAATAGTTTGTGCTGCCTAGTTTAACAGTTTAATCCAAATTTCATGTTGCAATGGACAGACCACATTAACATAAAGGTAAAGTAATGATTATGCAAATTCAAATACTGCGAATGGTCAGTCAACCTGCCTTGCCATATTGATGTTCATCCTGTGGCTGGATCTCCTGTTCTCCATAGAAAATCAATAAAACTTTGTTGACTTCACATACATCACAGGGTCCGACGTTAAGGTTTTTTCCTACTTGCCCTGCTGGACAAGTACTTCTCAAATCTACTCGCCCCATCTAAATTCTTACTTGCCCTGCCTAAGAGGTTATTTTTCTGGCTGTGTGGTGCATATTTTCGCTCATGACTTATGATATCTTACGTCAGCAGAGACGCTCAGCCAATGGAGACAGCAGCACATAAAAAAGCAGCACACTGCAACTGGCCCCTCCGAGGACAGAAACAGGAGAGGAAATACACGATTACAGGCCTGGAGTTAAGTCATTTTAGGGCAAGGCCACTTTGGCCTTTGATAAATACAAATTTATTGGGGCATCGCGGCCAAAATGTGGGGCACCAAGGCCAAAACCAATGGCGCAATAACAATATGTGCTAACTACACTGAATGAAGACAAAACAATATATGTGTTGAAAAACAGTACTGAGTTTATTAAAACTGGGTGTGCATGACTGGGGATATATCTCGTTTCTTGTTTTGATTCATGTCCCTTATTTTTTAAGTCTTTGAAATCTCTTTATTCTTTTGTTATCTCCTAGTTATTAAGAAATTATTATTAGAAGAAGATTCTTTATTGTCCTTTCTCAGCACATTACATACATTGAAACAAAATTTGACCTCTGCATTTGACCTATCCTACTGTATACACTGGGAGCAGTGGGCAGCCACAGTGCAGCGTCAGGGGACCAACTCCAGTTCTTTTGCCAGTGCCAGTGGTCAGGGTCACTGACAGGAGTATTCACCTAACATAGCCTACATATCTTTAATTATATAATTATTTATATGTCTCTGTATATTTTTACATAAATCCCCAATATTTAATTTGCCTTTAAAAAAATCCTCTTCATTTAATTTGACAATGTTTATTGTATTGTATTGTATTGTATTATATGTATCAATTCTCTACAGGATCTTGTATGTTCTTTAATGTGTGTTCAATTTATTAAAAGAAAAAACAAAAAAATGTTTTGGTGAACCCTGCGGCAAAGTGAACCCTCTTCTTCAGAGAGGATCTTTGCCTCCCAGGTTGTTCCTGGCGGCAGAGCAGAGTGAACCGTCTTTCTTCTCAGAGGATCTTTGTCCCATGAGAGCAGGCAGCGTGCTATCCGTGTCCGCATTTAAAACATCTTTCGCTGGCAATTTGAGAGTCACTAGAAGCACATTATGACCCTTTGTAAAAGTTTCTGTGTGGTACCTGTGTTGTACATGAGCTAACGTTAGCGGCTAAGGACTGAGAGGCTGTCCAGTATGTGTGTGTCCGAGTCGGTGCTGCTTGCCCGATCGGGCATGTCTGCGCAGGGTCTGCTGACCCGCTGGCTATTTTTACTTGCCCCGGGCATTCGGGCAACAGTTAATGTCGGACCCTGCATCAGCAGATTCAGCAAATCTAGTTTGGCTGTTGTGTGTGGGTCACCTCAGGAGAGATATGTGTGTTTGGAACTACCCATAGCATTCCATTAAACACTGAACCATATCCCTGTCCTGAACCTGAAAAAGGTGCCCTGTCATGGCTGAGCCAATATCCCAAAACTAATCTTGCTCCCTGCTGCTACAATAATCCAAATTAAGACTGTGACTTTTTGTTAAAAAATTCAAACTACCATAGTGTCAAAGTGCAACAGGCTGTGCAACAGGCACAAGGTACAATTAATAAATAATCTTGACACCCAATCTTCTAAGAAGCAATGTGTGGAAAGATTTTGGATGTGACAATATGGATAGAAATCACAGATAAGAGTCTGGTAAGATGGTTTGCCGTCTTTTAAAAATTCCCTATAGTAACCTTACCGTGACAAGAAAATTTCAAGTCTGCCACATCTCTTCTACAGCGTATTAGTTTAGGTTATAGCCTACGTTTAGGCTATATTGTTTTTATGTGATCACAACTTAAATGTGTCATTATCTTGGGGCAACAAGCTCCAGTACTGCCTGATCTATCCAAGTCGGTTTCATCAGACATAATTTTGTCTCAGCCTTTAAAGAAAGGAGTATTCCATGAAAACTAGGGATGTGCATGAGTACTTGAGTACTCAATTTGGACGTCAGTATGCATTCCACAGAATAATCAGATTTTTTTTTTATGTTTCTTTGTAAAAGACAACATATATAAATATACGAATGTGAATCAACCCTGTTCAATAGGGATGAGTGAGTACACCATTATCTGTATCTGTTCAACCAACTGAATTATCTGTATCCATATCCGTACTCTGGCATGAGTGTAGTTTGAACTGGAAGTTTGTGTTTTAAGCCTGAAATGGATATGGGTTGATGAAAAGTTGCTTTCTTTATTATTCATTGGAAAGCTATTAACAGATCAGCCTCAGAGTTCAGCTTCAGAACATTTTTAATGACAAGAATACAGGACCTTTGTTAACAGGTGTTTTTAATTAAACTTTCTATTGTTTAATAGCTTCCCATTTATGTATTTGAGTAAGATACCTATTTAATGAACAAAACATGAAAATAAACTTGATGAATAAGCTTCGACACGGGCATGCAGTAACTACTAAGTAAAAGTACCAACAAGAGTTCTCAGATAACTTATTTTTGCTTGTATGTTTTTATACACTATAAAAAACAATGTTTAATAATTATTAGGTGTATGTGTGTGTCTGTGTGTGTGTGTGTTTGTGTGTGTGTCTGTGTGAGAGAGACAGACAGCCCACGTGTTTGTCTGTACTCCTTCCCTCTCTCTCTGTGTCTATGTAACAGCTATATATAAAAGGCTACATAAAATAATGCCCAAATTTGTAATATTCATTACAATATTATTAATCATTATTTTATCTTTTTATTTTTATGAGCTAAAGAAAAAAGCGCCAGGCTAGTCATATAAAAAAACAAAGGCCCAATGTTGTATATTAAGCAAATATGTGTGTGTTGGTTATATCGTTATTCCAGCTTTACTTTTATTCTTTAAATTAACAGATGGTGTGAAGCTGGGTGATTATGCAGACATAGCCTGTGTGGGTGATCCAACATGAATATGCATTCAGCCTTGTGACTATACTCATCTCAAAAGCACACTGCTGGCTTTTAAACTGAGGTAGCGGCCTCAAATTTTGTACAAGCAAAGTTCTCCAACTAACTCAGCTGGCTTTGGATATTTTCTACAAACAGAGGTAGGAGTGAGCCAATAGAGGAAAACATAACCATAATCGGTGTAGATAAAAGCAGTAAGAGTTGCACTGTTACCCAATGGCTGCCTGTGATGATGGCAAGACTGTGTGTGTATGACAGCCAGGTGACAGCAGACCTGCAGCAGTTATGTGTGTAACAGGAGCCATTGTGTGTGTGTGTGTGTGCGTGTGTGGCTGACTGCCTGGCCTATATGAAATACGCATTTTGATGTTTTGTTTTGGTTCATCAGGAGCATGGATATTGACACCTCTTACACACGTGATACTCATGCTTTTTAAGAGTACATTATCCGTACCAGATACGCATTTCATACATGTATCTTGCTCATCCCTACTGTTTTATATCAAAAGTTCACATATTTTTGGATGGGACACAGTAATGTTACTGCCATCTATGAATATCCATGTAGCAAAAATGGTTGATGTGCAGACAGTTAAGTTGTGACCACAAGGTAACAGACCTGATAAAATGTCTGCCACAGCCATCCTAATTTTCTGGATGTATGTAAGATTTAATGTGACATTACTTGCTTTTATCGGGTCAACCTTACCTTTCTGAAGGCTCTTGACATGACCCGGCTTGCCTTGAACATGGAGATGACTTCTCTTGGTTATCTTTATTGGGCTTCTCAGAGGGCTAATGGCATCAGGGATTCTCTTCAGGTTGTTCAGTGTGTGCATCATGGAGTCCTCATCATGGAGTAAGGGCACAGAACTGGAAGGCTCAACATTATTTCCATGACTCTTCCCAGGACTGAAGCTCTTCTTTGGTGTGTGAATGAGGTCACTGTACTTCTCTGGCAGTGCCGTGTCCTCTGTCGTACTGCTGACTTTGGACACAGCGATACAGCCGGTGGAAGAGCTTGGCTCGGCTGCGGTGCTACTGCTGTCAATGGTGTCATCGTTTGTCTGTGCCAACATGCAAATAGCATCATAGAGACTCAGCCCTTCTTGTGGAAGTGATTCTAGGCTTATTGTACTGGATACAGCATCTGCATCTTTAGGACCACCCTGCATATGACAATCATCTTTCTTGGGAATGGAAGTAGAAGCAACAAGACCTTGCTGACCGTCCTGAGGTAGAACAGTGGGAGAAATTTGCTGTATTTCTTGGTTGGCCTTGTCAGGGACATCTTCAGCTACAGGATTTTCTTGTGAGGTTGAAGCAGCTTCATCGACTGAATCCACAGAGTGGCTTTTCTGTACTGGAGTTTTAGGACTTCTTAAATTCGGTTTTATGCTTGAAACAAGCGCATCAGGGTCTGTAACAGCAACAGATTGATCAGTCCTTTTTACAGGAGTTACTTTTTGTGAGGTATTGTCTTTATGTTGCTCAGAAATGTTTCCAGACGTGTCACTGTCACCAGCTCTAGCATCCAGAGGTCCACAATTAACTACCTGGCTGTCTGAGGCCAACGTAGTTTGGTTCTCATGATTTCTAGAATTGTCTGTTGCTTTTGGAGAACTCATGTCTGGTGATGTTAATGTGAGATGCTCAGCCACCTGGGTCTCTGCAGTATCTGGGCGTTGGCTATACAATGAGGTAGTTTGGACTGAATTTTCTTCAGGTTGCATGTCAGTTGCAGGAGTTTCACTCTGCTTTTTGTCTGTTTCCTGGACATCTATTGCATCATCACACCTCTCATGTGTCTTTTCAGAGCTTGGAGTTTCGGGAATATCTAAAGATTGCTCTTTTAACCCTGCTTCTAATTCACTGCTGTCTACTTCATCAATTACACAAAAGTCCTCAACGTTAAGCTGTGAACTGTCATCATCTGGTTCGTTCTCAACTACCTTGTCCACTGGCGTGACATCTGCCTGGCTGGCACTGACGAGCAACCCTGGCTTCTTTATAGGTGAAAGTGTTAGATTCAATGTTTCCATGAAACACAGTTTCCTGTTTGGACTATTTTCCTCCACAGACTTTTTCTCACTGATATGTGGTTCTTCGGATGAACTTTTTAAGTCCTTGTGTGTCTTTTCTTGTCTTTCCTTACTGCTGACATCTTTACCTTGGTCTGATTCTTTTGATCTTGCTTTCTCACGTTCTCTGCTCGTCTCTGACGGAGCACTCCTCCTGTGCTTTCTGCTGGTTTCATCTTCACGTCGTCTCTCCTCCTTCCTTTGATAATCCTTTGATAGTCTATCCCCTCCCCTCTCTTTGGAGAGCTCCCTGCAGCGCTCAGCATGTTGATTTGAAGAGGGCTTTTTCTGGTCTCTGGGGTCTGAATTTCTGGCATGTCTGTCACTGGTCTTAATTTTTCTATGATCTCGGTTGTAGCCCTCTTTAGAGCTGTGAGCTGCACTGTGCTCAGAGTCTGATGTGGACGTTTTGACTGTATCTTGTCTTCTGTCACGGTTTCGCCCTTTCTTGTCATCAGAGGAAACTGCACTATGTGAAATCTCCGGTGGAGGGCTTTTAGCTCCATCTGATCTGTGGTGCCCCTCAACATTTAAGTAGTTCCTGCTTTTACATGATCTGGAGTCATATCTCCATCCTGTCTCTTTGTCTGCTTTGTGAGACCTGTTCCTCTCAGGGGCGTGACAGTCCTTGCTGGGGTCTGAACCACTTCTATGTCTCCTATCTGTTGATTCAGATAGTTTTTGACTTTGACATTTTTCCTCTCTGTGCTTGGACTTGCGTTTGTCAGACTCACTATGTCGGGTTGATAAACTTCTGCTGGATTTCCTGTTGGATCCACTTGGCTGATAGGTGGAACTACTGCTTTCTTTCCTTGAGGGTTGAGGAATATCCCTTGAAGGGTGATCATCCCTGGGAAGTGAAGGCGGTGGAGGTGGAGGAAGGGGAGGAGGACTGGATGGTGGAGGAGGTGGAGGAGGCGGCGGAGGGGGTGGCCTACTCATGGAGGTCCGACTGGAGGGATTTTGATCCCGCAAATTACTAATGTGAGATTGGTGGTGATGGCGACCTCTTTCTGACCTGGAGAAAACAAATTTTACAACTGATTAATCATTTAACATAAATCCAATCGTAGAGGTAATTTATTGTCTACAAACCACAGTGGTTAGGAAATCATGAACATAACAAGCAACTCCTACTTGGAATTGTTAGATTATCTCATTATGGAGTACTTTATGCATTACATTAACCTACAACCCATTAGGTTATTGGTAAACAGATAACAGATCAGTCACTAGTTCATTTAAAAAACACTTACTGTAGGTTCAACCTCTGGATCTCAGCATCTTTGCGTGTCACCTCCTGTCTCGCTGTTTGTAGAAGTGCAGAGATGTTCTTTTTGAGATGGCAATTCTCAGTGTTCAACCCTGTATTCTATTTTCAGAGAAAGAGAGACGGAGAGAAAGAGAGAACAATGTTAGTGCTGTTGAATCTGTAGTGGTTGGTTTTGACAACCATTTTACTGGAATGCCCGGGGCGCCTCATCAGCCTATTCCACAATCAGTTTAAGCAGGTGTCTCATATCATTATTTCAAATATATATCACAACAAAACTTTTGTTACAGTTGTGGCCTTCCGTGTTCACAAAGACAATGTTTTCAGTTCCCAGAAAACACAACACTGCAAGTGGATGTGTAACGCAGAATCCTCAAAATCCGAGCCCTCTGGAGGACCCGAACTTGAGGTAGACGCACCTTAATCCCCCAAGGGGGTGGTGATTCAGTATCAACATTTTTTATTTCTGTACATGATTTATTTTCTTCTCATTGTGTGAAGACTTGATACTTTTAAAACACAATGTATTTTTAATGATCAGTTGTTGAAATACAATAATTAAAATAAACAAATTAATTTACCTACATACAGTGTGGCTCTTGGTCTGTTATTCCTTCAATTTCATAGGAGCCAAAATGCTTACATATACTAGCTTGTACGTCAGGGGGTGCTGGTCAGATTGCATCCATCTGAGGCTGCTCACATTCAGCCATCCTCACCAAAACTCAAGAAGTATCCCAGCTTAGAACATAAACCTGACACACATGTTTTGTCTGTTACATTTCCCCATGGTTCAGATATAAGGAACGTACAGCTTGGTCTTACAAAATTGCTACAAGCAATCATAGTGTAGAGAATTGGGTTTTAAATTTCCAACTGTTGACTTTTCTGCATCAAGATATCTGCTAGTCTTTTACAATGAAAATTGTGATGCATCTAAGAATTAACCCTTTATAAGTGAAGCGGTGAAGCTCCAACAATCTGTTAATGAATCAATCAAAGTCCTGTGTTTGCGAAGGTATCACTGTGTTAAGGTGAATGGCAGAGCATATTACAAATGTTAAATCAAAGTAAGTAATAGAGAAATCTATCAAGTCAAGTCAATTTTATTCATACAGCCCAATATCACAAATGGGCCTCAAGAGGCTTTACAATATGTACAGCATACGACACCCAACATACAAACCCTTGCTTTGGATTTAAAAAACTAAACAAAACAAACCCCGCTACCCCCCAAAAAAACCCCTTAAACTCACAATGGGCAGACATGTTCTGACAGTTGGTAAACAAGTACTAAAATAGAGAATCAGGAAAAAAAAACAAACAAACCTGTATCTCCATCTGCTCCAATCTCCTGTGCAACTCTTTAATGAGGGTTTGAGCTGCTTGGAACCTGGATTTCAACTGCAAAAGAAAAGGACTGTGAGATAGTTGGCCAACTGACAGCAACACTCTGCATGGTGATCTCTGCAAAACCTCCATCAAAGCATTATGCAATTGTTATACTCCTTTAACACACAAATGTGGTGTGTGACACCGAATAATGAACAAAGGTTAACTCTGTACTTGACAATTAACACCAGATAGCTGGTCAGAGGGAAACTATTGTTGCTGCTTTTCACTCCAGATCTGAGTCATCACTGAAACCAAATAACACCGCTGGACCCTGCAACACAAGGTTTGCATCTGCAAAAACGCAGCCCCTCATGCACTGGCTCAGCACGGGTCATGATGCAGAGGGCTCAACTAACTAATAGTTGACCATGGCTCAACGTTTGCCCCAACACAATGCCATGCCATCCAGTAAGGTGCTGTGTTGGCCAATTACTGGTAGAGGACTGTATTTCTCTGGTTTACCACACAATTGTCGCATTGAAGGAATAAAAGATTGACAATATAAACCACTGTGCAGCTTTTTGAAAAGTAGTAAGCCTTAAATGTATGGATCTGTTACTCAAACTGGAAATCCTGGATTTCATTTAACAGCCTCAGTGGTACTTAGAATAACACGCCCCCACCAACACAGCTACTTCCATTGGAACATAAGGCTGTTTCCTGTGTGAATGCCAACTAAGACAGGGCCAGGGGTTATACTTTCTCCCTCATACAGGACCACCTGTGACCTAATTGTGAAACTTAATTTAAGTGAAGACATCTGAGCCAGCTCCATCTGAAGATGAAGAGCCTGACATGCAGTTGAGAGCTCAGGCACAACTAGTAAGCTCAGCCTGTGTTAATGCTATTTGGTATGATGTAACAACACGCAATCTATGTCCCCTTTCAAGGACATTTGTGACCAAAAAATATCTGAATTTAAACCATTAAATATTAATAATTTCCAAAGTGTTTCATGGCCCACCTTGTCTAAAATAAATAAAAGCCAACATCCTAAAATGTGACTGATTAAAATGATTTAATAATAAAAAACAAAAAACATTAACTTTAATGGAAAACACCAGAGGTGCTAATTCCTGCACAAAAAACATCCACATTGGAATCCATGCTTCAGAGCCAAGCGAAAATAGGTGTGTTGATCTCTGCACACCAACAGTAAACACTGTTGTATCTTGAGCCTCACCTTCAGTATGAAAGGCCTGTTGTAACAGGTTAACAGAGAGAAAGGATGTATGAAGCACATGGCAGCTCACCTCTGTGTACGACGCCTCTCTGGTCTGCTGTTCCTCCATGACAATTTCTTCGTAAAGATCCATTGACTCTTTCACCTCAGAGGTCTCTGAAGAGGACTTCTCTGTAATGAATCAAAATAAAACAAATAAGATAAATCGCAGTTTTGAAGTTTCAATGCTGGACTATATTCCCTGCACAAGAAAACAGTTATATTAGTAGTAATAATATTGTGCCACAACAGACTGAAGTGGAACTATTTCAGAAAGGACTTTTACCTGCATTGCTTCTAATACTCATATCTAGGCCTTCATAGATATCCACAGAATCTTCATTGACAGCAGGTACCAAGGCTGTGAACATTAAACACATATATGTATGTCATCAGATGTGTACAGCTTAATCAGCCCCTTTTTTAAATGTAAGTCTTAAACATTTCCAATAAGGATTCTTACCTGCATTGCTGCTGACTTCCAGGCCATCATAGATATCCACAGAATCTTCGCTAACCTCAGGTACCGGAGCTGTGGATATTATAGATTTATTATAAAAGTATGTCATTAGTTATGTACAGCTATAAACACTCCCTCTTTTACCTTAAGCATTGACCTAAATGTGTCTATATTTACTGGCAAAAAAATTCTCCACTCCATACATTTAAAAATCTAACAACTTAAAGATCCAGCATGTAGGATTTAGTAGCATGTAATGGTGAAGTTGCATGTTGCAACCACTGAAACCTCTCCCATGTGTCAAGCGCATAGGAGAACTACGGTGGCTGATGCAAAAACATAAACCAGAGTTCGATTTGTCCATTCTGGGCTACTATAGAAACAACACTGAAGACTCTGTGGAGGAGGACCTGCTCCATATGTGGATATAAACTATTAATTCATTCTATTTCTGCCATTATATCCCAGTAAATCCTACACACTGGATCTTTAAGTATATTTTGGGAGACTATCTTCATCTTGTTTAACAATTTGAATGTTTTATTTCTATGATGAATTTCAGTTTCATGTATGAAATCATTCACTGCCTGAGACTTGAAATGAAGTCACCTCTGGGGCCACAGGTACAGATGTCAACACTATATATCAGGGATACCAAACTTGCTTTGCTTAGGGGCCACTTTTGCAAAATGACAGGCCTACATATGTCAGGTCAGGTGTACATAGGAGCGTTTTTAGGATCTGAGGACATTTGAGGTTTAGCCCAGACCTCTGTCAGAGGTCAAGGGAATCCTCCCCTGGCACTCAGCACTGCATTGTGTGCCAGATTTTGGCCCATTGGGCATAAGCTGAATATCACTGCCATATACTATATGCTAAAAATAACCTTCTCACGAACCAGATTCCCAAATAATACAAAAATACCACTCAATAAATCTAAATGTAACGGTGTATAAATGTAATGTTTTCACTTACGACCAGAAGCGTTGGTGTCAATGTTGTCCATCCTTCCAGGTATCTCTGTGTTTCAGTTTCTAAAGCTGTTTCTGATTACAATGCCTATGGAAAATCAATAGTAATTAAGAGTCTACAAATACCAGACAAAACACACTTAAGGTCACAAAGGTAAGTGCACTAGTACTGGCAGTACTACACAGTCTATTATACATTTCTAACAAAAGGAAGGCTTGGTTGACTAACTGGAGTTGTGAAATTTTAGGGTGTCAGCAAGCCAGACAGAAATATCCCACTGGTTGTGCAATGTGAGGATAGGACTTCTTTTTGACTTCTTTTATGAACATGTCTCTTGTGTGTCACTCAGCCTAATGGAGATGCAATATGAATTCACAGGAATACATCTTTAAGACCAGTTAAAGTTCCCTACTGCAGTCTACATCACAGATAATACTATAGGATATTATCCTGCTAATCATTAAAATATGCTTTCAACTCTTAAAATGACACTAAAACGCTGAAGTTACTTGCTTTACATTTTCTTGAGAAACAAATGTTTTTATTGCATTACAGATTGGCCACAACTTTTTAGGTGGACATCCGCCAATCAAACTAAAAAGTCAGGATTTTTCATATCTTTGAATAAGAAATATGCCAATGATGATTAAGATCTTTAGCATTTTTTTAGGTTGGTGGGTTTGCTGCCTGTTTTTGCAGAATCTCTTTTGTTGTTGGTTGCCCAGAAGTCTTTCTAAGTGCACCGTACATAATTTTTACAATTACCCCGATAATGAAAATTCATCACAATCAACTCATTGTGAGTGTTTGTATTGCAATCTGTGATAAAATATATACATTAATGGGACAGAAATTTGTCAGTCATCAGAGATTTTTCTATACTGTTTATACCCTGGCAGCCATCTCTTTATTATCTCTTTATTGTCTCTGGTAATTGTAGGCAGTGCTGCAAACCAATGAGCAGAACTATTTTAAGGCGATTCTGGATTTCTATATGGATTTTACACCAATTAGTACCTTGATTTGGTATTAAATTAGCTGGATTTGTCAAAAATTGATATTTCTGTTTGGCTGTTCTACCACTTAGTACGGTTGCAGTGGTATAATGTTTCCAGGGTATACCAAGGTATGAATATTGATGGTTATACTGTGTACATTAACTTATCTAAGGTACTAAAAAGAGCGCAACTGGACAGGGAATCTCACATTTATTTTAGCAATTTCCAATAGGAAGACTATGTTACACATACTCACATACTTTTTAAAATGGTTTCAAGTTTCAATTGTAGTTATAAAACATTTGATCAACCATAAACTGTGACTGAAATTAATTCTATAATACCCTAATACCGTGAAACAGCTATATTTTCTGAGATGTTATCATACAGTGAAACTCTCATACTGTCACAATGTCTCAATTGATTTATTCACATTTTCTGACATATATACTGTGTCCCAATTTATATTCATAATCCAACTACAACTATGGAGAGCATTACTCCACATTTCCCAGCCCTACAGATTATATACAATTATCATTGTGCTGAAGTTTAAGATTAACATACTTTAGGTGCTGTAGTGAACTAATTGGGGCTAGTCGCTGTGGTGCTAGCATGAGTGCTCTAGCTAAACCTCTTTTGTTCACTACTGTGCAGATACGACAGCAAAGAACAAAGTATTTCGACAAAAGAGCTGGGCTGAAAGAAAGAAAATAAGAGATAACGTTGGTATGCTGTGGTGTTTCATGTTAATAATAACCGTTCTGGCTGAATATTGCTTTATTTTCAACTTTCTGCCCCTTGTCTGAATGTAAAAAGTAACACTCTTAGCTCAGACTGAAGCTAACATTAACATTACTATGGCTACTGTCCCCCTGTTCTTAACGCTTAACGTTAACTAACGTTACACCTCACATGACTGTAAGTTCTCCTGAAACTTACGCTTGAATCAGCAAACACAGAAGACGAAATTAAGGACATTCTTTATATAATGCTGTGTATTTGATAGTTGTTAATTAACAAACGACAAGGGTCAGTGAAGCTAAACCACCCTAGGCTGCATGTACAAGTTCACTACTTCCAATGTATTATCTAAGACTGAACGTGATAAGCGGAGAAAGTGCTCAGTGGGTAAGTTAGGGATGCTAGTGTGAACCCTATACACCAGCCAGACGTTAATAAAAAGTATATAACAGTAGGCTAACTATGAATTGGTTGACCTACTTGTTTGCGTATTGTTGAGCGTCCTCCTGTTGTTTACAACTGTAATGTCGCGCCAAGACTTCATTGCACAGGAAGTAACGACATTTTCCCGCGGTCTGTCACTGCCGTAGGTGTGCTCTCGCTGCTCCTCGGTTCCAAGAAATATTCTTAAAACACGATAGAAACCCGAAAAGAGACCAACTGTTCAGCGACTCACTGTCTTCTCCAGGGGTTCACACTCCCTCAGAGCCAACTGACACAAATTAAAGCGTCAAATAGCAGCAGAAATGGCTGTTAGCTCGAGCAAAAGTTGCTCCTCTGGCGGAGAGAGTTACACCGCGTCGCTGTCCGGCGCGTCATCACCGCGCGACGACAAAGCAGTCGGGACTCTGACCCGGAAGGATTTGTGCTTCACTCACATGTGGACAGGATTTTAACACCAGTGACGGGAACGTGCATGTGTGTTGTGATACAACCCCAGACATACAGGCGCGTGATGAGCCTCACAGTTTGGTTTGATAACAGTAAATCAGGATATCTGTTCATAGAGCGCGCGAACGTGTTTTGGCTGTAGATCGCTCCTCCAGAGGCGACAAATGATACGATGGAAAATTTAGAATTGAGCCTGTCATCACTGGGCACCATATCCAGACATGTTGACAAAAGTCACAACGAGCTGAGCCAATATCTGTCAAAACAGGTAAGTCACGTTCATTCCTGGCTATTACAGAGTAAAACAATGTGCTTGGATTGCCTTATTTTCACACTGGCTCAAACGTGTCCTGTGTGCAGCATGCAGTGCCCTCCCCTTCACATGTCAGTAATCACTATACAGATGGCATAATTATCGTGTATTTTGTGTCATTAAAGCTATTATGTTGCCTTGTTAATCCATAGAATGTAAACATTTTTAAGAAATATTAATTTATGTGTGGCTGTTATGTCACCTAATCAATATTTCAAACGTGGACCTTTCCCATATGATCTCTCCTCAGATATGGAGTCAGCAGGACAGGCAGTGTATTCTAGAGTGTGTGGCTCAGCTGCTGTTGGAGAAGGATTATACTCTGCTGATTGCCCGACACCTGCGGCCACTGGTTTTGGACCTGTTGGAGCGTAATGCAGAGAGGGTCAAAGCTGGTGGCAGGATCAACCATGACCTCCATGAGCGCCTGTGTGTGGCCCTCAGCAAACTCCTCTGCATCAGTCCTGATGCACAGGCGTAAGTGGAATCTATTCTTTTCACAGTGAGCATAGGGAATGTCCTCTTTTGTCACCCTGTCCTCTAAAGATGCTGGTGCTGCATCAGGACGCATGGCTGGATTTACTCAGTTGGGGGCTCTTGGGCAAAAGTTAGGTGTGGGCCTGTGTTGACACCTTTCACCACCAGCACTTCTTCCATGTGTTGTGTTACCTTCAAGTACATAAATTAAACAGAGTATCTTGCTTCCTGAGTAACAAAGGTATTACAACACATTTTTTTTTTTATAGCACAAAGCGTCAAGATAAAAGTTACAGTTCAATATTTGGGAAAAAAAATCAGAACAAAATTAAAATGTGTTTACCAGCTATGTGGCCAGCATGTAATTCCCCTAAAACCACAAATTGGTATTGTTAAATTTAAGTTTGTTTATGAATTAAACAAATGACACACCATGAATTTTGGACAGATCCAGGCTAGCTGTTTCCCCCTGCTTCTAGTCTTCATGCTAAGCTAGGCTAATCGTACTGGGACTCAAGCTCTGTACTTGACACACACAGACATGTGATTGACATCAGTCTTCTTATGTCACTCTCTGAAAGAAAACAAGTGTATGTGTAAAAAAAAAAATCAACTACATAATGCAAATCCCTTGTCTATTCTGTAGGGTTGGGAATCACCAAATGTCGCGATACTATGCTGTAGCAATTATTTCCCCCTCCCCTACTATTCAGTTGAGATCATGATTTTGTAGTATAAACCAAACACAGTGCATACTGAGGCTCTTAGGGGTCTGGGGGTCTTGCTGAAGTTGCCCACTTTGCCAAGTTGGTAACACAGCCTTGAATGCAGCTCCTATGCTTTGATCAAAATTGGGCAAAAATCTCAGTTGTCACCTCATGTATACAAAGCTGCTCCATAAGTCTTCCATGACTGTAGTCTAATTTCTGCAATAAAAAAAGAACAAAAAATATGATCACATAAGCAGCATTTCCGATGGGGAACTGAAGCTGTTGCATTGGTTAGTTTGTTTGTTTTATTGTGTGACTTTGGTGCTTAAAGGGTTTATTCGGATTCACCAAAGTCACATCATAACAAAAAACAAATTGATCGAGGCAGCACTAGACCAGCAGCTCTCAGGTTCAGTGACTTAAAGTGACTGTTTATGTCAATGGAGTCTGGTGGCTTTGACAAGAGCATGGAGAGTGAACTAAAGCCGTTAAGACTTCCCTGTCAGAACAAGCCATCTGACATAAATGTAAGATGACAATATACATACATCTACCCTAACTAATTATCTTCTTCTCTCCGTTAAGGTTTGCTACGAGGTATTTCAGTGATGCCCCTCCAGTGTTTCAGAGGCTCTTTTTCACCAGTGAAGAGTCATCGGCTGTTCACTATGGCCCCAGGAGGATGAAGCTGCGTGACCTCATGGGTGCCACCTTGCGTTTCCTCCAGAGTGATTGTGCCAAGTTTCGAATGCTCTGGGACTGGAGTCCCTGCGTTTCACAGCTGCTCACCAGCGATGTCATGGTTCGAGGGTATGTGCCTAATTCCTCTTTAGACTCACAGAGGCTTCATGGGACTTATAAGAGAGTCTTATAAGAGTCCTTAACCACAAATGGTATCAAATGTGGGAATCCAAAAAGATGTCTTTGCAGGTGTAGGTCAGTCCGCTAATGTATATAGTAAAGTAGTTGGCTTTATTTCTAAGGCCTTGTTCACATAGAATGTCTTTTAGCAGCTGAAGGTGTTTTTTTTTTTTTGTAATTTTTGTGAATGCAAATGAAGCTTTTTGCTTACGTGTTTTGTATTGTGATGCACCTCATGTTCTGCGCTCTAGGCACCTGGTGTTTTTGCAGGAGCGCTCTAAACTCCTCGAGTTGAAAAAACTTCAACTCTGAGCGGAAAAGCGGGGTCCATGTCATTGGTTCGACAGCCCATTGGTTCGACGTCCCATTAGTCCGACTGTCCGCGGTGCTGAACGGCTCACGGCAGGCGTATGGTGCGCCGCGACCGGCTTGAGGCGGAGCAGGCTCACGGCTTATGTGTTTGTCACTTTCTTTTTCATTTTAACCCACACCATGATCTTTTCCTGACCCTAACCAAGTGGTTTTTGTGCCTAAACCTAACCAGACCTTAACCACAGGGCATCATGATGATTTCAGAACGGACTTAGGAACAATGAGTTTAATATGGTCGGAACAATGGGCTGTCGAACCAATACGCAGTTCCCGAAAAGCGTCCCATGTCATCGCTGCTTTTTTCCCTATGACCAATTGAATGATTTGAGAGGCAGGCCCTCTGTGGTGGTCACACCAACAAGTTTACAGTTGGTAAACAGTGTAGGAGAAACTAGTAGTGCTCAGTCACTTGGCAAGACCAGTGGACTCCCTGTAGTTAGTATTCATTTTTGTTTGCTAGGCCCAGTGATAGACAGCAGGTTGTCAAACTGCCCCTGGGTCATCCTAAAATGTGCCTGGAAATGGCCATCATCGAGGCAAAGCTCCTGGACCAGCCAGTGGTACTCCCCATGATCCACCCTCTTTTTTAGGGTCTCATGTACCCACACAGATTTACATTTTCTTTGCCCAACAACCTATTTGCTGACAGCCTCTCATCCTCAACCAGAGCTAGAGCAAGTACCCTCTGCCTGTCCATTTTAGTAACCAGCTACTGATTACTGTGAAATAAAATAAGATTAAAAAATTGAAAAAAATGAACGGTAGATTGATTACACGTGAAGGTTAGGGTAAGGAGCTGATGGTGTGGTTGCTTGGCAAAAAATAAAAAGCGTTTTTTTTTTGTTTGTTTTTTTACGAGTGGCATTCAAATAAAAAAAAAGGCAGTGTTGTGCACCTCGCATTTTGCACCCTGCACAATGCTTTCTGTGTGATGGAGGCCTAAATGTATGTCTTTTCAAAGCATACCATCCTTGTATGGATTTTCAAATGTAATTTTCCTGCTTTCTCGTCAACCATTATTGTTTCCTTATTTTGTTAAATTTTGAAAATAGGCGTAAGATGCTTGAAACTTGCTTAAAAGACAGTACATAACATTAAGTGTGCTTTTAATGTTGTCAAAGTAATTATTCCCATTTTTTTTGATAATGTACATTCTTCAAATCATTCATGTACAAAATGATAATCTAGCTTTGGCTTGATATTCACTGTGATTATTTTCCTCAAACAAGGTTCACATTTCCACAGTGGGCCTTTTTTTTTCAAAAGACATTTTGTCATGTCACAATATTAAAAAAAAATGTATGTAAACATTAAAATAAATGATGGCTGGATTTCATTTAGTTGCTTAATTTTTAGGGTCCTGGTCATGTTCATGCTGGCTGACTGTCACAGTTATTTAGAACAGAGCCGTCGTTAATGATATCAGTAACACCTGTGCTTGTCCTACTGTGACCAGTCACAATGTAAAACAACTACAGCATTTCCATTACTGTGCTGATATGACTGGCAGCCATGAAGGTGAGGGAAATTTGTCCATTAATCTAAAAAAAAAGTCTATACTATCTGTAGCTGTTCCTCCTCAGGTATGTCTTTCTAGTTCAAAACATTAAAATATGCATTATGCTGACTACAAGTCGTATTGGTCAGACTGTAATTAGAAGCAGCTGCGTAGCAAAAACAGTTGACATTAGCCCACTTGCTGTAATTCAGATTTGGAGAAACCAAGCATTTCTGACAGCTAACTTAAAATGTTAATCTATTTCACTTGGTTAAAAGAACTACTGAAGTGTACTAAACATATTTATTTATTTATATATTTGAAAAATAAACTCAGTAACCCAAATCCTAACAAAAGTTCAGCTAACTAAAAAGGCGGTATACATACATTTTTTCCAAGGTCAAAAGTTATCCCTCTCACTTAAGCTAAAGTTATACACTTTTTTGTGTTTGGTTTCATTTGCTAACAAGCAGCTACATAATGTGCGATGATTAAAAAACAAATTATTAGAGTATTTACATTATGTTAAGGCTAAACTGTCCTGGAATAATTAACCCAGCTTAATTGGAGGTTGTCTCATTGTCCCTGTTTTGCTGACATCGCGTTAATGTAGCAAAAGCAGAGTTAAGCTAACGTGAAGGGTGGCTAGCATAATATGTAACAGGTTAATTTGAAAAAGTAACTGATGTTAATATTAAAAAAGTGTCTACTAGCTAAGAGTAATGCTACGTTTGATTTGTTTAGTTTGGCAGTGTATATTGTAGATGTTTGAAGCACAATATGTTGCTGGATGGCTAGCCAGGTAGAATAGTTACGCTAGCTAACAAGCTAACAACCTGAAAGTATCAATAAAAGGCAAGGCAAGGCAGCTTTATAGCACATTTCATACACCAGGGCAATTCAAAGTGTTTTACATAGCAGTAAAATATAAAACACAATAAAGGATACAATGAAAGAGTTAAGAGCAAACAAGATATAGAATGTAAAATTAATTACTAAAAAACCCCCACAAAGCTGACAGCCAGATGGTACGTTTATAAATCCAACCAGCTATCGAGAGTGTGTTAAAGGAATAATTTAACCCACAAATGTCCATTTTTGAATATCAGTTACTCGCCCTGTGTTACTTTAAATTCATGAAGAAAACTTTGTTTTTCTGGCATGCCTCCAGTGAACGAAGAGTCCAAAAACAGAGACTCTTACACAACTCGCGCAGTGAATCAACGTCATTTAACCAGTCATATGTTTAATGTGATGGCATGCTAGGAAATAAAGTTTTATTGACAAATTCAACACAAGAGGTGACTAATTTCGTGAAGTGTTGAAGTGTTTTGCTTTAACTTATCATTATGAAAAAAAAAATTGATTTCACAATTCATTGGCTATAGTGTCAACAATTGTGCAACCAGAACAGGAAGAGAATATCACTTTTGTTTTCCCCGGTAGCTACCCCCAGTAACCATAGTGTATCAATGTAATTTCTTTGCATTTGCAATCCCTAGTAGCAGAAATGGTGGTTGGTGGTGTTCTGTGGTAATTTGAGGCTCTTAGAAAAACGGAAAGTGATCTAGTTGTCCGCAATAATACCACTTGGAAATACTGGGGGGTTGGGGGTTTGAAAAGGTGTCTGTTTCCACTTTAAGTCATGTTAAGTCAGGGATGATGACAGGACATGGATGATGTGAAACATTTTAGAGATGTTTGTTTGGGACTGTGTTTGCTTTACTAACATACAAATCTTTATTCTGATTTTCTGGTTTTCATAAATTGCCAAGATGGTAATGAGCTGTAAACCAATATCCATTCTGCAAAATATCCCTTCAGAAAACTTTTGATGACATCAAAATGTCTTCATATTTTTCTACAGTTTTTAGTTAAGACCCTCAGTTCTTTTTCTTCCATTACTGTCTTGGTGTTAACATTTAGCTGTTACAACACTGTTAATACTGTTGAATACCTTTCTTCAGCCTTTAAACAACATTATTGCATTCTTTTGTTTTCTACTTATTTGCCTAAAGAATTAAATGTACAGTATTTTCTCATTGTCTCCAACAGATACACCGCCCAGTGTTTAGCGTTGGTCTCCCACATGACGGATAATCAGAAAACCATCTTTCTGAGAAAGGTGCTCTCCAGTGATGAGATCCTGCACATGAAAATTAAGTATGTAGCTTGTTTTTTTCCTTGCATTATCTACTGCTGTATCTAGGGCAGAGTATTATTGAACATTTTTAGTTTCAATTGGTAATGGAAGAAGTATTCTGAATCCTTACTTAAGTATTAGTATTAGTACTAATAATACAGTCTAAAAAAACTCAATTTTAAGTACTGCCCTCAAAATTGTCCTTGAATAAAAGTATAAAAGTATCATGCCAGTGTCATAACTTTCCATTTGTTCTGTCTTTAGAGCTTTGGAAGAAACTCAGCAGCTGGAGGTGGAAAAAGCCCTAGTGTTAGCCAACCAGGGCTCTGTGATGTGGCGCCAGGAGAAAGCTAACAAGTTTACCAGGGGCCAGGTGGTGTCAGAGGACCTTTCCCAGAATGTGGTGGCGGTCTGTGGTGTTGTCCTACCCAGGATAGTTCCGAGACAGGCAGAACAGGTATGTACCCTTTGTTTTTTCACATAAAATGATCTGCTGTTGATCCTTTTGGTCCTAATATTGATCTTAATTTGCAGAGGGGCCAGAAAGATCTTGTGCTGGTGGACTCAACCTGTCGTAATCTGAGAAGACTGGCGTTGGCTGTGGCTTCCCAGAAGCCTGTGCTGCTTGAGGGGCCCATTGGATGCGGTAAAACTGCCCTGGTTGAGTTTATGGCTGCTGTCACAGGACATACGAAAGCTACAGAGATCCTAAAGATCCAGCTTGGGGATCAAACTGACAGCAAGGTAAGGGTGCATGGAATCAATCTAAACGTATTCCACTAATTTAAGACATAAATTCAGTTTAGTGAGGCTGGCTTTTTTTTTTTTTTTTTTTTTCATTATATATATAGATTTTTTGGGGGGCATTTTTAGCCTTTAATGGATAGGACAGACACATGTGAAGGGGGGGGGGGGGGGGGGGGGGGGGGGAGTCGAACCCGGGCTGCTGCGGCAACAGCCTTGTACATGGGGTGTCTGCTCTCTACCACTAAGCCACCGATGCCCCGAGGCCTAACATTTTTAACAGAAATCCAGCTTTACAAACTAGAAACATAAGGATTGAAAGAAGTGGGCATGTAAGAGGCAGGGAAACTATGTACTTACATTATGGGAACTGTAGGATCCAGTATTTTGATGCTTGGACCATATGCTTGGGATGTTTTGGGGGGAGATAGCAGGTCAACAGTATATGAATACATCATCTGACAGCTGGGAACCTAAAGATTGATGTCAAATTTTTCAAGTCATAACTGTAACAAGCATTGTTTTTGGTCAGGCGCCTATATGTAGGCATTTCATAAAAACGGTCAAAAATCCCTCCAAAATACCACATTAAGACACCATGACCTTGAGGAACACCACAGAAAACCCATGCTGTGATTTGGTATTAAAAAATACTTGACATTTGGAGATTTCTTTAAGAACTGCATTTTCAACACGTGGCAAGCTCCATCTCTTCTGTTCTAGAAAATGCTGAGAAACTCCCTTACTGTCATTATACATATGAAAGCCAAGTGGCCTCACTACGAGCAAGTGGCTACTATGTTGGTTTACCGCATCACACATGAACACAATTGGGCATATTGAATCCACATGAGTCTCAGCTTTCAGTCATGCCCAATTTATGCATTTCCAATTCTCTTTAGGGACTCAAGTATACAGTAATATAGATAGGCGAAAATAACACATTTGTAATGTATGAGGAAAAAACTGCATGGTTTTTGCCCAAAACTGCATGGGACTAGCATAAAGTGGGCATGTCTGTAAAGGGGACACCTGTAGGTACCCACAGAACCCATTTTCATTCAGATATCTTGAGATGAGGGGTCAACGGAACCCTGTAAAATTGGCCATGCCAGTTTTTCCCTTGCCAAAGTTTTGCCTTACTCTGAGCATTATTTATCCCCCTACCCGACAAGCTAGCATGACATTGTTGGCACCAATTAATTCCTTCAGATGTACTCTCTAGCTTCAAAACTCAGCCCACTATAGTCTCTAAGAGACAGTCATGTTGACCAGACTGCTGGTGGTCCTCTGGGTCTCTTTGGGTTAAATACGTCCCTTGTCTGTCTCTCAACTTAATTGAAATTCAAATACTAAATGACTGGAGTGTCCCTTTATAACTCAATGGATGTTAGATGGGAGGCTAACAATTTCTAAATGTGGGGTTTGTTTCACAGATGCTGCTTGGGATGTACCGTTGTACTGATATACCAGGGAAGTTTGTGTGGCAGCCAGGAACGCTGACACAGGCTGTGTCTAAAGGCCAGTGGATCCTCCTGGAAGACATCGACCACGCACCTCTGGATGTGGTCAGTTACAACTAGATTCTCAGTGTAGATTCTTAATAAACAGCTTTGTGTTAGACCTGTTTGTTGTTAATATATCTTTGCAACAACCCACAACTGGACTAAAATGTTCGTTTTTTAGGTATCCGTCCTCCTGCCTTTGATGGAGAATAAAAAGCTGATGATTCCAGGACGAGAAGATTGCATTGATGTCGCTCCTGGATTTCAGTTCTTTGCAACAAGACGGTAAGAATGTCATTACATTCTAAGTGTACTTATGGAACAGCAGCTTGTAGTGGTTACCTGATTATCTGTCACTATTTAGATGTGTCTTACAGTTTGAACATGTCAAGAGGTTATTGATGTGTAGGCTACTAAGATTCACATCCCAATTACAAATACATGGGGACAACCTGCAGTTGACCTCACTGATCTTGCATTGTTAAGGTCTCAGTAAGCCTCATACAATGTATGATGTACAACAACTTGTCAGACCTTGTTTAAAAGTAAAACTGTGACTGAACATACCTATTCTCAAGGGCCACAGCCAAATGCAGGTTTAAAGACAAGTAGTCTTCTCTTGGCTGCTTAGACTAAACCAATAGTTTAAGAATAATTGAGATGGTTGTACAAGTTCATCCATTGCACAAAGCTGTCTTGTTCTTGACTATCTTAAGTAGTGCTGCAACAATAAGTCGATTAATCTATTTACCAGTTGACAGAAATTATTTGGCAGCTATTTTGATAATCAAATAATTGTTTTAGTAATTTTCTAAGCAAAAAAAAAAAAATCCAAACCTTTGGTCCATGCTTCTTGGAGATTTGATGCTTTCTTTGTCATGTATGATAACAAATAGAGAAACTTTAGGTTTTTGGCCTGTTGCTCAGATAAAACATGCCATTTGACAGTGGTGGACAGTGACAAAGTACATTTACTTAAGTACTTTACCTAAGTACAGTTTTTGAGTATCTGTACTTCACTTGAGTATTTTTTAATTTTTTTTGCAAACTTATTTGGACTACACTACATTTGAAAGACAAATATTGTACTTTTGACTCCACTACATTTTAATTTTTATGAAGGCTATTACGCGTTAAATTTGCTTTGAAGTCTGTACCAAGTACTGTTCCTGTTCCTCTACATCGCACATGCGCTACTCGGATTGGGAATCACATCGGTAGAGACGGTAGAGAGGAGGGATCATCATCAGGCAGTTGTATTTGGTTATGCGGTGTTACTATGGCTATGGCAGCAGATGGAGATGAAGATTCCCCACCAGGTCACCCATGGCCATACCTCAAGTCCATGTTTTTAAGTTTTTGAGATGTTTGTCAGTTTGTGTTTCTGTGGGCATTTCTATAGGCTTTGCAGCATATTCAACAAGCTTTTCATTTTACAGGTTCTGCAAGCAAGTCAGTGCATTCAGTGGGTTGTTTTAGAGTCATTAGGTTCTGTAAATGTATTGTGACAGTATACAACAATGAGTAGAGATATAAAAAAGTACTTTAAATACTTAAGTATTTTAAAAGCAAGTACTTCAACAATAATTTAATTGAGCAACTTTCACTTGTATTGGAGTAATGTTTGACCAGGAGTATTGATACCAACTTTGTTCTGTTTTATCCTGATGATTCCTGACAGCAGGACTTGGAGCTCTGCAAGTTTTCTGTTTACGCTTTCTGTTAACATTAATAGGAATGAAACCTCCCCACAAATGGAGCAGAACAGGTAGCCTTAGCTACCAGTCGGGGGGCATAAATTAACCAAAGGATTAAATCTCTCAAACATGCACCTGCTCATGAACAGGCATTCATCAAGTTGAAATAGGCAGCTTTCAGCCAATTTGTGCATTTTATAAAGTTGGTGAATCCAACTTGCTCATACACACTTGTTTGAGAGGTTTAGGATAATAAGGATATGAAAATGTCCTTGCACAAGGCCCACTGGGTCATATATTTGGGAACAACTGCATATAGCTGTACAGTAGCTGTGTGATCAGTCACAAATGAGAATTTGGGAACGTTTGAACCCAACCTACTTTGACGCCTCCACATACCTGTCCAGTCATAAAGTGGGCATGATATGACATGAGTGTAAATGTGTATTGCAGGATGTACTACAGTGGTGGCAGTTGGCACAAACCACAGAACTCTCACGCAGCGCTGCTGGACAAGTACTGGACCAAGCTGCAGATGGGTAACATGACACGAGAGGAGCTGAAAAAGGTGAGCGTTGTTGGCTTTAAAGCCCCCACACACCTGTAGTTTACCCACATAGTGTTTTCACTTACACTGCCTTATTAGCCCACTCCTCAGGACAGTGTGGGCATGTTTATCAACATCTTCATCAGCCTTGTGTCGGTTTGGTTGAACCTGTTAGGGCAGGACAACTTACCCTCTTATCATTCATATTAGTACATAGAGTTTGGTGACGTCATGTAATTCCTTGCATAGCTCCACCCAGGTCTAATTAGCTGGAGTAATCGCAAACACGACATAACATTTCTGGTCAATATGTAATAGTAAATATGTCTTAAGTTTTCTCACAGTTTTCTTTTCTGTGTAAAGTATTCCTACAAAAATCTTCCTGAATTTCCCTCATGTATTGCAAGCTTACCATCTGTCTCTGTGTGTAGGTGCTCATTAGCAGGTATCCCAAGCTGACGGTGGTGTCAGATCGTCTCCTGGATATCTACTGCCAGCTGACTGGGGAGAGACACTCTGACCAGGACACAAGCAGCCTCCAAACCTCCGACAACAGCCAACAGCACAAGTCTGAGGACAAAAGCACACCGCTGGAGGGGAGAGCGCTGTCACTGAGGTGAGGCTCAGCTCACTACTTTCTCTATGTTCCCTTTACTTGCCTTTGTCTGGTAATTGAATTTAAAAAACAACTTTTAATTTTAATTTAACTCACTATTTTCTATTTAGAAATATCAGCTTAAACCTTAAATGTAATAGGGGTACCTCGGTGGCCAAGGGGTTAAAGAAATACTTTACCCATAAAACTACCATTTTTACATCAGTTCTCTCCCCATGTTATGCTGAATTGAGATGAAGACTTTGTATTTCTCAAATGCCTCCACGGCAAACAAAGAATCTAAAACGTGAGAAAATTCTTGATGAATTGAAGGCATTGGGGGGGTCACGCTTCACAGCAGCAAAACTATATCAAACACAACCCAGGCAGTATAATCTAAGTCTCATTTATCCAATGTATGTTGACCAGGTGTGCTCCTCGTAATGTGAAAGTGTTTTAAATAGTAATGTTTTTATCAAAAATACATATGTTTGGGAAGTACTGAAAAAAGGCCTTGATAAATGAGACTTGGATTATACTGCAAGAGTTGTGAGAGTTTTTAAATTGACGTTTTGATATAATTTTGCTATCGTTAAGCGCGGTCCCCTTTTACTGCAGTTCATCAAGAATTCATGGCATCAGTGGCATTGCAGATGGATCTAGTACTGGAAAAATTATATAAATGTTTTTATTTATTTAGGCTATTAATCATATTAATGCACATAGCATCAACAGAGAAGCCAAGGAAGGGAAGGAGTGAAAGACACTTGTCCACGTTATATGCGTCTTGTATATGAAATTTCTGTGTTGTTGCTGCATTTTCTTTCGGCTGCATCCCGGCGCAGTCTCGATGTGACACACAAGACTACAATTACCAAGAAGAATGGTGATGCGCTATGATTCACCTCACACACAAACTAGCAAACAAACTCTCACCTGACACAATCAAGCAGCTCTGTCTCCCACACACGCAGCACAGCACTGGATTGCCCATGTACTACTGCGGTCATTTCATTCATCTCACATACTGATTTAGCATAGCACATGTGACTTATAGACTGATGTCACACTGTAGACTAATTAACAGATAGGTTAAACAGAGTAGCAGGACTGTGGCTCTGTTATATATATATATATTGTACTTAGTCGTTATATCGCCAAGCCCTATATGACATAATCACTTTTCTTGAGCTATTTACACAGATAGAAATACAGGACATAAAGGACCATGTGCTGTTTACATACACAGTGTCTGTCTGGCTTCTCTACATCATAAGTTCCACACAGCGGCCCTTTGTCGTGACAGTCATCATCAGTGGGGGCAAACATAGAAAGCTCTAGTCCCCTTTACATCTGTCAGATTCCCCCCAATGAAAACCAGTCTGCAGCGACAGCCTTTAATTAGCTTTCCACAAGCTGCTGCTGTGTTCAATAGATTATTGATTGGACTGTCCTCTGTACAATGGGCTGCAGTCAGAGATTCCTCAGGTCAAACCAAGGTGTTCTCATCATGTACCTGGTTTATAAACACCTCACCAAGTAGAGACATTACTCATCTGCCCTGGTGCTTCTTGAAGTTTCTGTATGCTTTCAGTGTGATGCATGCGCAGGTCAAGATACGGCCATATAATCAATGTGTTTGTAGTTTCCATGCTCTACACTTCAATAGTACATATGCTTGTCATGGATCAATGTAATTAACTTTATAGCTAGGCCTGTAAAGCTCATATGTGTTGGTCTCGGTCATAAGGGTTCATACTATTGAAGAAGGCCCTCATTCGTGCCAATTTATAATTTATTGATTTACCTGTCATTACTTAATACTATTAGCCAAAGCTACCGATACCAGCTTTCCCTTCCAAGGTCGTTAAATATTCACTTAATCCAATGCAGTGTGCATGGAGATTGTTTGTTCCAGTTTCAGTCTTCTTTATCACCAGAGACAATATGTAGTATCTGAGATCTGTCTCTCTTAAACACTGTCTCTTTGACATCCAAATTTCTTAAAAAACAAACATACTTCATACTTCAGTCATTTTTATGCCTCTGCACTGGCAATAGCTGTGGCTGGAGGTATTGTGTTTTTAGGTTGTCCATCCATTCTACTGTCCATTCATCTCATTCTGGTGAAGATTTTGAGGGTCATTTGAAAAAGGCCAAGGTTACTGTGACCTCATCCATCTCAATCTTGTAAACAAGATATCTCAAGAATGCACAAACTCCACTTTGAGTGAAGGATTAACTGGTTAGAATTTGGTAGACAAAGGTCAAGGTCACAATGGCACAAATGTCTACTTGGACTCAGGGATAAACTTATTACAATTTAATGGTCAAAGGTCAAGGTCACTGTGACCTTGTGTCGGTCTCATTCTTGTCTGGCAATACCCAAGAAGGCCTTGAGGGAATTTATTCAAATTTGGCCCAAACTTCCACTTGGACTTAAGAATGATCTGATTCGAATTTGGTGGTTGAAGGTAAAAGGTCAAGGTCACTGTGACCTCACAAAACATGTTTTTGACCATAACTCTAAAATTATTATGCTGCTTATGACAAAAAGAATTATTATGCTACTTATGCTACTTATCACAAATGTCTAATAGAATAAAGTGGTAAATGGTAAATGGACCTGCTCTTGTATAATGCTTTTCTAGTCGTTCAACCACTCAAAGCACTTTTAAATTACTCACCCATTCACACACACATTCACACACTGGTGGCCGATGCTACTATACAAAGTGCCACCTGCTACTAAAACATTCATACACAATCACACAGCAGTTAGGAGCAATTTGGGGTTCAATATCATGCGGACTGGAGAAGCCAGGGATTGAACCGCCAACAGCCGATTGGTGGATGACTTGCTCAACCTCCTGAGCCACAGCAGCCATTTTATATCCAGAAGTCAAGGTCAGCTTCACTGTGACATCATAATGTTATGCAAAAACACTTTTCTGGCCATTACTTATTATCATAACTTAGGGACAGAACTGTGGTGATTCTTTAGATCTTGTGTGCTGCCGGAGGGAGGATGTGTTTGAAACATACATGTTTTCAGTCACATGGATGTAAACTGTAACTGCAACTTGATGGGTACGCAGAGGCATACAACTGTTAGGCTATCTTTTTATGTTGTTTTCTTAATGTCTTTTTATTTTATGATTCTACAGGGACCTGCTGAAATGGTGTGAGCGGATCAGTGTTAACTTTGACAGCACCTCATCAGCCACAGCACAACATGTTTTCCAAGAGGTTAGTGAGTTTGATTTTTTTTTTCATGAAGTAAGCACAAATAATCCCGTTTTGAAGCCTCAAGATTAGCATTTTGGCTGTTGGCATCTTGTGGGTTTTTTTGGAGCCAGAAGTGACCTAAGGTGATGATATCGGGATGTGAGTGTAGAGCTGGGGAGGAGGGTGGGATGGATCTGACCAATTACCTTTGGTTACGCATTGCAGACAGCCTGTAACTCAAAGTGGCCACACCCTCAATAATGCTTAATTTTAAACCTTAATGAAAGTCAAGTGGTTGTCATGACCATGAAACTGGCTATAGAGACCCAAGCCATTTCTCATTACCACACTGTAAATATGTTTATTTCTGCAGTAAAGTTTGGCATTTTAACATGGGTGCCTGTGGGGATAGACTCGCTTTTGGGGCCAGCCTCGAGTGGCCATTAGAGGAATTGCAGTTTGGGGCACTTCTGTGTTGGCTTCATTTTTCACCCCTGGAGGTTGCTGCTTGGTAAAAACTGAACAAGTAGTGGTGATTCAGGATGTGTATTTTTTTATTGACTGGTGCTTTTTTGGGGTGCCTCTCTTTATCAGGCTCTGGACTGCTTCACAGCCATGCTGTCTCAACCTGAAAGTCGACTGCGAATGGCCGAAGTCATTGGAAGCAAGCTCAACATCTCCAAAGAGAAGGTACCTGACAAGCCTGTTTTGGCAAAATTAAGTTTGGTGGGGACATTTGAAGCACCCCTCTGTGATTCAAAATAAGAAAATATTATTTGGGACATTAATGTGATCCTATACCTGAAGAAAATGTCAGCACCTTGTCATTTCTGAATTGCTGTAATAAGTATGAAAAAATGTTTCTTAATAATCTACATTCATATTATGATTTTAATTATTGCAACTGTTTGTGTCCAGGCCCTGCACTTCTGCCAGATGTACCAGCCTGGCATCTCGCTGACTGAGCTGGAGGCCTCAGTTGGCAGAGTGACTCTGGGTCGAAAGCAGACTGAAGCAGTGCAGCTGAGTGTGTAAGTGGGACATCCTGTTTTGTCCTGCCCCCTTTGACCTCTGTTTACACCATATATGCAGTAGCTAGTTGCTGTGCCAACATTCACCTACTGAAACATAAATAGATCCCCTGCTGCTTAATTGAATCAACATAGAATTGATTTTAAACTACATTATGGTAAACAAAGCTGTCTAATAGCCCGGCCATCAGGACATGTCCAAATATTCACATTGATTCTTTTCTCAGGGAAGCCAATATGAATGGGTGTTAGAGTTTAGTCTGACAAACAAGGCAAGTGTGACTTTATACAGTAGCATACAAATACTGAGTGTCAGCAATATGCCATATTAAAAATAATCTTAGGCCCCGTTTTACGACAACAATTTCAACTGAAAATGGTAAACTTTAGTTGCATTTTGGCCGATTGTTTACACGACAGCGGCGTTTTGGGTGCCTGAAAATGCAACGTTTTGAAAACGGGTTCCAGAGTGCAACTTTTTGGAAATGGCAGCATCTCCATTGTCATGTAAACTTGCAATATGCAGTTTCTCTGACAACGGAGACTTTTCGCACATGCGCATTGCGGTTCCAGTCACTAGGCATGCCGACCGTCACAACAACAATGCCGAGCTCTGTTTGTGCTGCTCACCCTGTTGATTTGAAGTGAAGTGTAGATCTGTTACTGTAGCAACTCCACCTCGTCGTCCATCCAGACAAAGTTATCTGTGCATGCTTTTGCCATTGTGTCTTCTTTGTTTTGGTTTGTAATCACTGCGTTGTAGAGGAAGACGCTTCAGCGCAGGCGCATGGCGTCATGCCGTGGTGTTGCTTTGCAAATTTACACCCTTTGGCCTGGCATGCATACTACAGCGTTTCCAGTAGATTTTGCAGCTCCGTGTGAACGGGGATCGTTTCAATAACGTCGTCATATAAACGCAGAAGTTTTTTAAAACGCAAAGGACAGACTTTTCCGTTTTTAGAGAAACCGTTGTCGTCGAAACAGGGCCTTAGGGTGTAATAGTAAAGCACATTGACTTTGATCTTTTCTGTTTCGGTTGTTTGTGAAGTGAGCTGTAACTATTGACAGAAGATAAACATTCCTCTTACAAATGGAAAAAACATATTTTCCCTCTCACCTGTAGTGCTGTTTATCAATCAAGATTGTTTTGGTGTGAGTTCCCGAGTGTTGGAGATATCAGCCATAGAGATGCCTTCTCTCCAATATAATGGAACTATATGGCACTCAGCTTGTGGTGCTCAAAGTGCCCCAAAAAAATACATCTGAAAATCTCAGCAGCAATATCTCTTTCCGGAAATCATGACCCGGTTACTCAAGATAATCCACAGACCTTGCTGTGAGCAGTTTCATGTAGGAACTACACCCGACAACCATATCACTGCACAGAAGGAAATGTGTGGCTTCTTAAGATGAGAGGTTCATGCTCATGACAGCTCAGTGGTGCTAGGTGAGCTAGCAGTAGCTACATGGTTCCGTCTGCACGGTAATACGATTGGCGGGTGTATTTCAGTAGAAATAAAATAGTTGCTACATGAAACTGCTCACAACAAGGTCTGTCGATTGTTATTGTAAGAAAGAGATAGATGAGAGGGAGGGGAGAAACAGTGATCCTAGAAAAACAGAAATTACATTTCTAATCCTTTTCGTATGTACATATAATAAAATCATCAAATTTCCATCTGGTCCACGTATTCTACTCATGACAACAAGCACATATTGGCTACAAACTTTTCATGAATTAATGTCTTACAGAGAAGGAAAAAGTAAATATATCATCGAGATCAAGATATTCTGTTGCTTTCAGTTAGACTACTCCAAAAGGTCTCTCGTTGGAGTAGTCTTTTAAGGCGGTCGCCGTCTTTGAGGTCCTTTTCCACAACTTCTAACACCCTGACTTTCAGTGTGTAAGGATTGTCATGTCCGGCTGCACATCATGCAGTGCGATATCACAATCAACATTCTAAGTGCAGATGACATTTTTATGTTCTGCAAGTTGATCCTACCTACCTGAAGTGTCCAAAGAGCACCTCTATGTGACTACTACTAAGACCGAGTAACCGGGTCATGATTTCTGGAAAGAGACATTGCTGTTAAGTTTTAAAGTGTATTTTTGTGGTGCTCAAAGCACCACAAACTGAGTGCCATCTAGTTCCATTATATTGGAGAGAAGGTAGACATCTCTATGGCCCATATCTCCAACACTCAAAGCCTCACGCCGAAACAATCTTGATTGATAAATAGCTCTACAGGTAAGAGGATAAACTGTATTTTTGATTTTGGCTGTGAACTGTCCCCTTAAGCAATAAAATGCACTCTTGGTCATTTTAACACACTGCTGCTTCAGTCTCACTTGGTCTGGTATGCCCAGTAGCTCATGGTAGCTACTGTTGGCTAATTTTAGCTAACTTTTTATAAATACTGCATAACTCTTCTTGTGCTCCTGTTACACTTCATTTAAACATTAACCATTATTATAATTGTTGCTTCTGACTTAATTCAACACTGTTCCACAAAAGTTACATTATTAGGCTTTAAAAGGGTCGATTCAACCACATTACAAGACAACACATTTTCTCAGTTACCTTTAGTGGTCAATAGCCATGCAGATAGTTTAGGTTGTGTGTGTCCATGTTTTGAGATATCTGTCTTTGAGATGTGTACCTCCACCCCAGTATAGTAATGCATGTAGTGTTCACAACATTGAAAAACTACAAAGCTCGACCAACAAATGTTAATATTATTTTATCTCAGATATGTTGGTACTGATACATATCTCTATCAGTATCAGTAATTAGCAAGAATTAGCACAGGAATCGGTCACTACTCTTAATATGTGACTGATACCTTATGAAAATTTAATATAATAAAGACTCACTATTTCTTTTATATCTTTTAAACAGTTACATTTAAAACCCCTTCATAGTAGGTGTATAGATAGTTTATAGATAGAATGTTATGCCAGCGACCTCCAGAAAACAATAATTGTAGCACATGGCCTCTCTCGGCTTCCATAGAAATCTACAGATCTCTACATGTTGATCTAAATTTGGTACAAATAGGAAACATATTACCAATTGATAACATAGTGGGCATAGTTGAGACTAACTTTCCAAAGAATTTTAACATTCAAGCATGTTCAAGTAAAAAGTATTTTATGGTTGAGGGGGGCAGACTGTGACATCATTATCTACATACAAAGCATAAAATGAATGTGTAACCTTGAAATGTATTCCTTATTTCCATGAACAGGGACAACCAGACATTTGCTGCCACACGTCCGTCTGCTGTGCTGCTGGAACAGCTGGCAGTGTGTGTAGCCAAAGGGGAGCCTGTTCTCCTGGTTGGAGAGACAGGAACTGGAAAGACTTCCACCGTACAGCACCTGGCCAGAGTCACAGGTGAGCTCAGGAGCACAACTTGACTGTGGCTCAGCAGGTAGAGTAAGTGGTCCACCACCTGCAAGACTGGCTTCTCCTGTTCACATGCTGAAGTGTCCTGAACATCAAAGTTCTCCTGATATATATATATATATATATTGTGTTTGTGATAAAAAGCATTACACAAATGAATACATATGATTTGTCATCTTTCCTGATTCAAATATTCACTGCTGTGTGTTCAATCCAGGTCACAGGTTGCGGGTTGTGAACATGAACCAGCAGAGTGACACCGCAGACCTGCTCGGAGGGTAAGTGACGCACAAATTGTACTTTAAAGGAATACTGTTTGTTAATATTGCCAGCAAAAATGAAATTGGAAGCCAACCCCACATTCACTCTCAATTTGGAACCAGCTTTGTCTGCTTGGTGTCCTGCCTTACTATATCTGCTTTTTTTTTTTTTTTTGCACTGTTACTAAATTTTTTTTGTGGCTTCCTCTTGAATACGTGCTTCTTACACTCTGGCATCTGACTGCTACCTGTTTCTGGCCTCACCTGTGTACTGTACTTTTTTTTAGGAAAACCCTACATAGCATACTTTTAATAACATAAACATAACATTTTCTATCACTCCTAAATTTGATATTTATATCAAATACCATCTGTCATTTCAATGGATAAAAACTCTTTGTTCTGCAACAGCTTAATCCTTTTACAAAAGGACAAATCTACCAAAATGGCATCACATTCAAACAAAGGTTTAAAAAATATGTAGACAAACAGTCAAGAGAATTATTCAAGCAATCCACTGATTACATCCTTTCAAGCCAGGGTCTGTGGTTGTGGTGAGTGTTTTTTCCTTGCCCCACTGTAGAGTTTAGCAACCAGTTATAGCCAGGAGAAACATGTAACACTGCATGCACTGTATCTAATCCTTCCAATAGTGTTGTCAAAAATATCAGTTTATCTATACATATTAATTTTGAATATTTGAAACGGTGTCAGTATTGATACACCAGTACTAGCCACATCTGCATTAGACCTTATCTCTCATAAATGGGTAATGTATGCAGGCCCCTCAGTTTTACACTACTCTTTCATTGTTTACTTATTTGCCATTTTCTGTCAGGTGACAAAAATAGATCTGTTAGATTTGTTAGATCTTAAGAATATACACAATTTTTGGCTGAAAAACCCTGAGGGGCAAATTCACTAAGAATAAATTGCAGTTGCTGATAGCACTGTGAATTGTGCATCACATGCAACTGCCACTGTATCTGCCCCGTCTTAAGGTCTGATTCTCATAAGATATTATGCTACTAATATAACAACACAAACATGCTCAGTTTTATATAGGCACCATTAATTTTACTGTTACTACGTGTGGCTATTTATGCTGATCTTCGTGAATTCGACTGTTTATCTGTGCAAATAGCACAGGAGCACAGAAACGCTATTTGTTTGGCAGAAAAATTAGGGGTGCATTTCGCCCTTTGCAGGTACTTTGAGAATAACACAGTTTGTTTTTGTTTTACTCATGCAGGTTTAGTGTCCACAAAACCCATGCAGTCCTTTTGTGAATTTGCCAGTTAATCTAAACATAACTGTGTGTGTACGTTGCAGACCCTGGTCACGTCTCCTGTGTCCAAACACCAGTCGCCTTCATAATATACATCTCCCAACTCCAGCATTTTCCAGATTACAGAATAGTGGTTCTGTGTCACTGCTGGTGGATGGCAGAAGTTTAGTTTCAGAGCAAAACTCCAGTGAAAAATTTTATGTTTGATGCAGGTACAAGCCAGTAGACCACAAGCAGATCTTACTCCCTTTGCGGGAAGCCTTTGAGGACCTGTTCTCTCAGACATACTCGAGGAAGCAGAACCTGACCTTCCTGGGTCATGTGCAGACCTGCTTCAGGGGGAAGCGCTGGCAGGATCTGCTGAAACTCATGGACCATGTATGCAAGTCTGCTCTCACCAAGGAACTGCAGGAGAAATCAAATGGTAGTGTACAAGAAAGAATAAAATGATATTGGTTATTATACTAGCTTCTGTAGAACAATAAAAGACTGATATTCTTTGTGTGTTTGTGCAGCTGCGTTGCTGCAGGAGCGGTGGGAGGCGCTGGCTGCCAAGCTGAACCAGACCCAGCAGCAGATCCGAGCCTGTGAGGCGGCCATGGTCTTCGCTTTTGTGGAGGTAACGACCTAAAAATACATTTGACGATTTTCAACCAGCTTTCTATCAAAACAGTGTGGGTAGTATTCGTAAATGAACTGTGGTAAACGCCCCTTCGTCTAACCAATGCAATGATATCCCTCCTCTCTTCTTGGTGAAACTCCGCCAGATGGCATGAATGACACCGAACGGGTCCTCTGGCGAAGTTTCACTGGCTCTCCTGGGCTGTATTTTCGTATTGCCCGCAACCCATGTCGCCATAGCTGACGATAAGAGTACAGAAACAGATCAAGAGACAGATAGTTTTTTACAGCCTCGTCCTATGGAAAGTCAGTTCTTCCAGCACTAAAGTACTTCTTTAATGACTAAGGTGCATACAACATAACCATGCCAAAAAGTGAATGTACAGGGATGTACAGCATTGGTGAAGCAGCCCTGACCTCTTTGTGCTCCTCTGTAGGGAACATTAGCCCAGGCAGTAAAGAAGGGCCACTGGATCCTGCTGGATGAGATCAACCTGGCAGCAGCTGAGACCCTGGAGTGTTTGAGTGGACTGCTGGAGGGCAGCGCTGGCTCTCTGGTACTGCTTGACCGTGGAGACAATGGTGAGGACTGCTGTGACCCACAGTGTTGGGTTTTAACAGCATTTTATTCAGTCTTAATCCAGTATCAAGTCTGTATTTACTTATCAAATCCATATCAGAACCCCTTATGGAATACATGTAGATTCAGGTTTGTAGTCAGAGTTAAAAATAATTTAAATTCATAGATCATTTTAGTTGAGCTCTGTACTTTTTGTTGGTAAAACACTGTTTGTAGTTGCAGTCTAAATAATGCTCACAGCTTGTAGCTAAACCCCAAATTAAGATGAGCAGCAGAAGTCATGAACTGTTGATTAAATACAGGCCTGACACAGAAATAACAGGTGTAGCTTCTTATTTTTCAGGAGTTACTACTAACCAAATACTACAAGTCCTGATTCAGAATTATTAAGATGAAGAGCTTATAATATTGATATGATGTAAATGAAAGTTCAACAGGGAGATAAGACTGATATGACAGAGCTAGATTGCTCCATCATGTCAGTCTTGTGCCAAACACACACCATCCATTTGTGATTGTGTAGCAGTGCTGTTTCCTACCCATGAATGATTTTTCGAAGTGCACAGATGCTGGCTGTCAGAACACATTAACCTGGCAACAGCGCCGTTCTTTTTGGCAAGTTAATTGCTCACTTGCTCCCTTTTCAAAACATACTCAAGTCCAGTTGTTAAGCTTTTATTAGTTATTAGTCAGTCATTAACTATGTAGTTCTGCTAAACTTACTACTTCGCAAACTTTTTGACCATGTGACATTAAAAAGATCTCACCTATAGGCCTAGATTTGTGTCATTGTCATTTCAGTGAAATGTATTTTGCCATTTTGCATTGTTTCCTTCTTTATATTCCTGGGATTGTTGCTAATCTTGTTATGTTTTCTGATCACAGAGCCACTGGTCCGCCACCCAGACTTCCGGCTCTTTGCCTGCATGAACCCAGCTACTGATGTGGGGAAGAGAAACCTGCCTCTTGGCCTCAGGAACAGGTGAGAGTGTGCAGAGGCAGAGGCAAAGGCAAAGTAAAACTCTTCTTGCTAGACTGAGCTATTATTTTACAGTTTAAGATGTTAAAGAAATACCTAAACACAGCGTTGTTACATTTTTCCCTTTATTAGTTACATCCAAGACAAAATTTAATTCTGAAATGGTTAGAATAATAAATTGTACTTATCAGGGGATAATGTCATCATCAGCAGTGATTGCCATAGTTGTTGCTTCCACAGTCATATGGTGATATGGTGCCACATGTTTTGTAAACCTGCAGTTGTGTGTGTTTGTGTTTGTCTCCAGGTTTACTGAGCTGTATGTGGAGGAGCTGGAGAATGAGGGCGACCTGCGGATTCTGGTTTCAGACTACCTCAAGTTCCTGAATCCACAAAGAAGTGTCATCAATGGCATCATAGGGTTAGTCTTTACATAATCTTACAGCAGGGCAAATCAAGTTACCACTGTTATACCAGCTGCTGCTTCCAGCAACCATTGCTCCAGAGGTCTTTTGTTAGACTGTATTAGGAGAACATGATAATGGTCCTTTGTCTGACAACCTCGGTCCAGCTGCTTTAATATGCACCTTAATTCCAAACCATATACATAGGGTCCCTGCTCTATCTCTCTTTCAGCTAAGAGGGCCTGGAAAATGTTCCCTGGTATAGGTTTTTGGGGACGCTTAGATAATTAATTAAAATAGCACATGCCAATCCTCTTCTTACCAACCCTGCTCAAACCTCAACCTCACTCCCTCCTCGCTCTTCAGTAGACTCAAGCTGATTTATTCCTTAATTGTGTTTGTGTGCAGTTTTTACCTGGCAGTCCGAAAGGAGGCCAACTCACATCTGGTGGATGGGACAGGCCACAGACCCCACTACAGCCTGCGTACTCTATGCAGGGCACTGAAGTACGTGGCCGCAAACCCCTGTCTCAGCGTGCAGCGATCACTCTACGAGGTAGGAGGCAGGACTGAAATCATCTCTTAAATGTGTCAGTCAATTCACTAAAATCCAAAAAGGAAAAATAATTTTTTCATTTACTCGCAGTGATGTGAGACATGCCAGCAGTTTTGGCTCAGTGACACTTTTTGTGTTAGCTCGGGGTTGATATTTGTGGATGCTGAAGGAAGTCCAGATCATTTCAGTGTTTTGGAGTTTGTAGTTTGCATCCCCATCACCTGCATGTATTCCATGTTGACAGTCTCTCTGATTGATGGTTGCAGGGTTTCTGTCTGAGCTTTCTGACTCAGCTGGACAGAAGTTCCCACCCTCTGGTACAGAAACTGGTGTGTCAGCACATCCTGACAGGAAATGCCAAGTGTCTCAAACAAGTAAGACGCTCTAAGAACTACTTCCTTCCTTTTAAATTTTTTCATGGTAAATTTTGAATGTGTGCCAATGGATGTGTAGATATTCTGCATTTAAACTTAAAACACACCTGACTGTAAAATACAGCAGTTAGTGGATGTTTCGCCAAATGCCATGTCTGTACTCAAGGTGGCTGAGTAAAAAAGGGAGATGAGCAGCAGGTAGGCTGGCGTTTTATAGCGTTTGGTTACTACCTCCTGATTGGGCGGCGACTCCCCTCGACGGGGTTAACCAATAGCAAAGACTGTTAGACGTCACAGCATGGAACCAGTAACAATAAGTGCAAATTCTCAAGTAGCTTACTGTATTTACCTCAGCTGCAGAGAGATGCTGACTCTGTGCGTTTCTTTTGCCTATATTAAGCTGCAGTTCAGACCAAAGATGTGCAGCAAGACAAAACCATTTTACGCTGCAGTGGTGTGAACTGGCCACTCACAGCTCAACTCAAGCTGCTAATGGTGTCACCTGTGACTCAGCTTGACAAGTTGCCACTGGCTGGTTTTAGAATGTAAAACACATCATCTGTTTCAACAGCCACTCAGCTTGTAGTGAGGTTCACTGGTCAAGTTAGTTACAATCTTTCAGCAGACTGACTTGGCAGAGTTTTGGCTGGAGGAAAGAGAGGATCGCCTCCTCAATTTGTTTGAGTCGTGTCTGTGTGGATCAAGCTTTAACATTTACAAGGATGACATGACTGTTGTTCATGATGCTGAATTTATTGTCACATGCCTGTCACAGGTATTAACACTGTTTTTTACCTGGCCTTTATTAGCAACCCAACTGTATTTGTTTGTGCTATTATTATAGACCTTATTTACTTGACTAAAGGGTTAAAAAGAAACCTGTTACTGTTTAGGGTTTGTCTGGCACAGGTTTTTGGATTCCTTAGAAACAGCACTTCAGTACCACGGAAACTTTTAGATAAATAGCTGCATTTTAAATGTTGCTGTGTTTGTACACTAGAATATTTTTGGACAATTGAAAAAGCCTTTTGTTATGTTTCCTGCAGCCCATCCCGGCGCCCTCAGGCCGGCCCTGTGTGGAAGTGGAGGGCTACTGGGTGTCCCAGGGGGAGATGGAGCCAGCTCTGGACCCCAGCTACATTCTCACCCCATCAGTCAAACTCAACCTCCGCGACCTCGCCAGAGTGGTATCTGCAGGGTAGGAAAACTGTCCCCAGCCCCCCCACTACGATTTCCCCTCAAATCAATTGATTCATCTCCAAATGTCCAGATGTTTATTTTGTCAGAGTTAACTCTGGCCCTTTAGGAAAGATTGCATCAGGACAAAATGTGGTTGGACTGAATTCCCCTGCAGTCAGTGATGTGCCGGGCAGGAAGTGATCAGCTTTTATGCCCCCATGTGGCTTTTGTTAAGGACAGCTGAACTCCTAACCAAATACTGGTGAAGGTTTTTGGAGCATAACTAAGTAGGGTTGGGCGACATGCTGAAAATGTCTAACTGGCCACCATCATCCCCATTCTCCACCTCAACAACTAGTTTCAGCTGGGAGATGTGTTGTTTGATGTGTTCTTTGGAGGCAGGTCATTAAAAATATAAAAATTAAATTACAAAAACTGCCCCAAAAAACAACTGCTGGGAAACCAACAAGAAAACAGGCTCTGCAAAATCAGGCTGCATATGCACCAACCTCAAAAAACACAAAAGATCTTAATCTAGATCTACATCTTAAGGTTGGCATATTTCATACTGAAAGATACGATAGCATTTTTGTTGAAAAGCCTGGCTTTTAGGATTTGTTTTCACTAAAAAAGAATGTTTACTAAAAAAAAGATGTGTAAGCATATTTTAATGATTATCTTAACAACACTCCTTGTGTTCACAACAACACTCCTTTTGGCCAGGATAAATAACTTGAAATTTTTATATTGTTCCATGGCTACCTGCGATATACTCAGCCAAACACTGATAGCCAATATATTCATTCAGTCACCCAACCCTATTACTGAGGTCCAACATTAATGCTGGGTGAGAAGGCCTAGCTCACAGTTGGTGTTCCTGTTCATCCCAAAGGTGTTAAATGGGAGCTGACAAAATAGTATTGCATGGTGCAGCACTAATGGGTCCAAATCATGCAAAGTAGTCTGAGATCACATGTACACAAAAGTATGTTGACATGCCATATACTGCACTAAATTTACATACACATGTTGTAGTCTGTTACTCAGCAGAGGAGCATGAAAAGCATTAGTCAAAATGACTGATCTGAAACCTGAAGAAAACTTCAGTCAAAAACAAAAATTTCTTCAGTTAAAGCTTCATAGCTTGATTGTGTTGTTAATATGCGGTGTTAATGTAACAATATTGATAGTGCAGATTCAAGGCATGAATTATTTACTCATTATATGTAATCATCTTGTCATAAACAGTAAGGGGAAAAATGTGGAATGTTGACACAGCCATTGCCTGTCATGTATGAACACAATAAACGATGGGTGTTCTGTTTTAATATTGTCAACAATGGCTGCTGTATGACTCAGCTGTCCCTCCTCACCACTCAACAGCCCTTTAGGTTTATTTTGGCACAACATCACTCTACATTAAGTTCATGACAAGTTTGCCCTTCCATCACTCTCTCCTTCTTAATGTTTTGGCCTCACAGGACTCACCCGGTGCTGATCCAGGGTGAGACGTCTGTGGGGAAGACCAGCTTGATCCGCTGGCTGGCTGCAGCCACGGGGAACCAGTGTGTGAGAATCAACAACCATGAGCACACTGACATCCAGGAGTACATCGGCTGCTACTCATCAGACGACAGGGGCAAGCTGGTGTTCAAAGAGGGTACGAATACTCTCGCTAACCCTTCTTGAAAAACAATGAGGTTCCCATTTATTAGGCCATTGTACAGTATCTGAAATGTCTACGTCTCAGTGAAATGTGATTTAGGTCAAATCAAAGCAGCATCCAGAGTAACAACCAGAATATTTAAACTGATGAAGAAAAACTTTTTTTTAATCCCTGGCACAGCAACAAAGCTTAGAAATTAAATTTTTGATCATTATTTAGAAAAAACTGTTTGATTGAACTCGTAGCCACCCCTTCAGAGTAGAGCTTAGATCGGGCCCAAAAAATCCAGCCCGACCCCACCTGAGCCCATGCATTTTCTGTCCAAGCCCGGCCCGGCCCGTCCCTTTAACTGTTATTATGAGTCTGAGCCCGGTTTAAACCCAACATTTTTTTTAAGGATACGAACGTGGACATTGAAGGCTGACTCTCGTCTTGTTGAGGTCCCCGTCTTTTTGCTGTCATATACCAGCATCGTGCTGCACTTGGTACACTTGACGAAGCCGACACACGTCATCGTTGACAACTCACATGTGCGCGGCCAGTGGCGCCATGAAGGGGGCCCCCCCCAGGTGTGATAAGTAGTTGGTTCCATAGCCTAGGTCTATTATGAGGAACCGGATCGGGTTCGGGTTTGGGCAGAGAATCTAAGCTCTACTTAATGTCACTTGCTTGTCTGTCTGCTGCAGGCGTTCTGATAGACGCCATGAGGAAAGGCTACTGGATCATCCTGGATGAGCTTAACCTCGCCCCCACAGATGTCCTGGAGGCTCTCAACAGACTACTCGACGACAACAGGGAGCTCTTTGTGGCTGAGACACAGGAAGTCATCAAGGCTCACCCCAGATTCTTGCTGTTTGCTACCCAGAATCCCCCTGGTCTCTATGGCGGTAGAAAGGTATACAGTTCATTGAGTCTGAGAGAGATTTTTCTGATGGCATGGTTGCAGCGAGGTTACCTTCAGATTAAGAAGGTAGGAAAACGAATGCACCTATTTAGATAAAATTCATCCATCAACTTTAGGTAATGTGTGTTTTTGTATTTGTTGAAAGCATTTTTTAGTGAAAGGGGAAATAACATAGGTATGAGGGGTTACAGTGGGATTTGTCACGCCCACCCCATTAACTTCAGTAGAAGTGGCACCAAAGTCTGGCTCCAATCCAAAATTCAAATGCTGTCACTGATGCAATGCCCCTTCCTTCTTTTATAGTTTCCTTGCATAGAACGAGGAAAGGTCTCTGGCTAAACAAAAATTGAACATAATAAGCTTCATAAAGGTTATGGTAATGTTGTCTTGAGCTGCATTTGATCTATTATCTAGGCGAAACTGATAAACATACTCCAATACTACCTGTCAAACTAAATGTAAAAACAAGTTGAGTAATCTTTACCGACTGATCTCCAGGTGCTCTCCAGGGCTTTCAGGAACCGTTTTGTGGAGCTGCACTTTGATGAGCTGCCCAGTGGAGAGCTGGAGACCATCCTCCACCAGAGGTGCAGCCTGCCTCCATCCTACTGCACCAAGCTGGTCAAGGTCATGCAAGACCTTCAGGTAACTGTAATGTTGTATGTTGTTGTAGAACTTTCTGTGTATCCTGCATATCTCTTAGTATTACCCACTTGTTTTGGGTGAGCCTAACTTCCTGTGTGTATTGTGTTTTCCCACCATCAGTCCTTGCGCAGGGGATCTTCTGTATTTGCGGGGAAACACGGCTTCATCACCCTTAGAGATCTCTTCCGCTGGGCAGATCGCTACAGGCTGGAGGAGCAGACAGACGCCTCTCAGGACTGGCAGCAGCATTTGGCTGATGATGGTGAGGCTCAACAGATGTGTCTGTTAAGTCACCAAGTGACACCTGTGTTGCATAAAAAACTTAAGATAACGCCATGGTTGTCTTCATCAGGGTACATGCTGCTGGCAGGCCGTGTGAGGAAGCCAGAGGAAGAGGCCACCATCCTATCCATCCTGGAGAAGCACTTCAAGAGGACGGTGAACCCTGAAAACCTGTTTTCTCAGAAACAGGTCACCAGCCAGTTCAGTGAGTGGAACATAATAATGCTTGACTACCACATACTGATCCAGGGTCACCTCACTCTGCCGCATTGCATTGCAATAACAGCTCGAGTTGATGTCCTGGAATACTCTAAGTTTGGTGAAATAATGCAGGGTTTTTTTAAAGTCACAGCACCGATGATAGCTGTGGCTGGAACCATTTTGTTTTCGAGTTGTTCTTCCATTCGCCTCAAGGGAATTTCTCCAAATTTGGCACAAACGTACAAGGATGAACTGATTAGATTTTGGTGGTCAAGACCACTAAGACCTTGTCTGTCTTATTCTGGTGAATGCAATATCTTAAAAACATCTTCTTGGAATATATTTGAATTTGGCGCAATTGTCCACTTGGATTTAATAATGAACTTATTATATTTTGGTGGTCAAAGGTCAAGGTCACTGTGACCTCAAAAAACACAAATGTCTAATAGGATAAAACAATCTTGTGATGACACTGTATATCCAAAAGGTCGAAGGTCAGCTCCACTGTAACATCATAATGTTCAGCACTTTTCTAGTGGTGAAAAGGGAGCTTAGCCAGAAAGCGAAGCTCTCAATTTACCGGTCGATCTATGTTCCAACCCTCACCTATGGTCACGAGCTTTGGGTAGTGACCGAAAGAACGAGATCGCAAGTACAAGCGGCCGAAATGAGTTTCCTCCGCAGGGTGGCTGGGCTCAGCCTTAGAGATAGGGTGAGGAGCTCGGGCATCCGGGAGGGACTCGGAGTAGAGCCGCTGCTCCTACACATCAAGAGGAGCCAGTTGAGGTGGTTCGGGCATCTGGTAAGGATGCCTCCCGGACGCCTGTTTCGGGCATGTCCAACCGGGAGGAGATCTCGGGGCCGCCCCAGGACACGCTGGAGGGATTACATCGCCCAGCTGGCCTGGGAATGCCTCAGGGTTCCCTCGGAAGAGCTGATGGAGGTGGCTGGGGAGAGGACTGTCTGGGTTTCTTTGCTGAGGCTGCTGCCCCCGCGACCTGGACCCGGATAAGCGGAGGACGATGAGACGAGAGACGAGAGACTTTTCTAGCCTTTATTCAGCACCCTATCTTAGGAACAGAAAGGGAGACATTTGGTTAGATACTGAATTGGTGACACTGATCTTGGGTGTCCACCTCGAAACTGTGCTGATTGTTCGATCTTCTGTGCTGCTGTATTGAAGACGTGTGTGAGGCATCCACATTTTAGAATATGTAGTTTCTTTGCAGCAATTTCCATATTTGAAGCATTGTCTGCTGTCATTGCTGCATATTAGTCTGGTTAGACATGGATGTAAACTGCAACTGCAACGTGACTGGTTTGTAAGGCGCTAATTCTATTTTTTTCTGAATTAACTGTTGTAGTTTTCACATCCAAAGTGGCTCTACTGAGTTATTTTAATCGGGGCAAAATATCTACCTCATAGTTTTAAATTGAGGGAGCGATGACTAATGATAGAGATGACCATATGGCGTTCACAACATGCACAGCACATTGCAGAATCAACATTTGAACGCATTATCATGTTATCTTGATACTCTGATTGGCAGGTCCCTTCATCGACAGCATCGCTGGAGTCCCAGAAGAGTTTCGCCATGTGGTGTGGACACACGGCATGAGAAGACTAGCTGTGCTGGTAGGAAGGGCGCTTCGATTTGGGGAGTCTGTCCTGCTTGTAGGAGACACTGGGTAAGATTCAAATCTGCCAGACAGATCATTCTGTCTTTAAGATTAGAGGAAAATGGACAAGGTGATTCTGACGGCTTCGTCTCACAGACGTTTAGACTTTTGAACTCTTGAGCTCATCACTTGACACCGTCACTTCACGATAAGGGTGCGTGCACATGCTGAATTTGTTGCGCCCTGCTACGGCACACAAGCTTTTCTAAGTGCCTGTTTGTCAGGGCACGAGAGCTGCGCACTGAGATAAACAAAGTTCAACTTTTGGAACATTGATGAGGGACAACCATTCACAGCTGGTAGATATCTTCCCTTTCTTCTGCAAAGATCAGTCTATGATAATATGGAAGACTTGTTGATCATTTTAGTACAGTGATACAGTACCAACAGATTTACACCTGTACCATGGACAAGGTTTTAGGACTCATAGAAACTTGAAAAACAACACCTGGAAGATCAGCTCTGAACTTGGGATTTCTGGAAAAAGGCTATGATGCAGTGCTTCTGTGCCGATCAGAGGTGGCACAAGAGTGGCACCCAACCTCATATTTTTCAGGTAGTCAAAGACACAGCATGTGTTCCAGCCCATATTATGTCATTTTATAAATGTATAAATTCTGTCATTACTTGACTTACTGTGTTAAGTGTGTCTTAAGTGTTGACACCTCTGTATTCATTTGTATATCACTGTGTTTGTCTTTAGTTTATTCATTTGCAGTTACTGTCTACCATAACATTCAAATTGATTGATTATTTTATTTATATAACATTTTATAACTTTTTTACATTTTGACTTGAACTATTTTATGTCTTAGATTCTTCTTTTTCTTTTACTTTAGTTATTTTCTCCTCTTTTCATACAAACATGTAATTAGCATTGTTGGAGGGAGCCTGAGATTCAAGATTTTCATTGCCAACAACCACTGTAATTGTTGTGCATATGATAATAAAGAACTTAAAAACTTAAATAACATGAAACCTAAAGCCAAGAAAGCAGCATTGCTGCAGGGATGGCAATAATGGTTGGCCCACCTCTTTTGTCCAGACTTAAATATCCGGACAACTATCTGACAGATTTAGGTCATATTTTGTATATTTGTACATGCATGGTTCTTACATGAGGATTTGTTAGAACTATGATCACTGACTGACCTTTCCCCTAGCACCTCCATGAAGTCATACCAAATGACCAAATACCTGTGAATCCAAAAACCTTCCCAGCAGCCTCGGCTGTAATTTTTTGCACATCAGCAAATGTTGTCATGCTTATATGCTAAACCTGAACATAGTTAATATTTTTACATTAGCATTGTGATTGTTAGCATGTAAATATACTGATCTAAGTATTTAACTTAGGTTTCACCTGGACAACCTGCAGCATGTGCTGTTATTGAATCATGCTAAGCTTTTTTTCCTGCTTTCTCACCAGCTGTGGGAAAACTACAATCTGCCAGCTGTTTGCTGCTTTGACCGGACAGAAGTTTTTCTCTGTCAACTGTCACCTCCACATGGAGACATCTGACTTTCTGGGAGGCCTGCGACCCGTCAGACACACACATCAGGTACTAATGAGAAATTGTAAAAACTGTAGGCAAAAGAGAAAGTTAGAGGGGCAGAGTGTAACCCACAGTTGTTGTTTTTTTAAGTGAGCAAGATGCATAACTAAATCAAAGATGACATCAGCCATCCTGTTATTCCTGAAACGTATTTTCATGTTAGTGAAAAAAATAATGTCAGTTTTGTATAGATAAATCATTTATTGCATTGCATTACATTTTGATTTCCACTTGCATTTTTGTCTCACCACTTGCTCAGAAAAACAAGAGTATTATGCATGTATCATGTATGTATACTCTCTATCTGGTAGCAGTAGCAATGTCACCCAAACACCCTTGCTGTGTGTGTGTGTGTGTGTGTGTGTGTGTGTGTGTGTGTGTGTGTGTAGACTGATGGTGAGGACAGCAGGCTGTTTCAGTGGCATGATGGTCCCTTGGTGCTGGCCATGAAGGAGGGAGGAGTGTTTCTCATGGATGAGATCTCCCTTGCAGATGACTCAGTGCTGGAGAGACTCAACAGGTACACACTCATAGACACACATTTTTTGGCACATTGGCATATGAGAAAATCCCAACAGAATTAACATTTCATAACCGTATTAAAATATTTAAGTGCATATGTAAGGCTTTCTCAGGACACAGGGATTTTTTTTAACTTTCTCTCTACCCCGGACTGCATTTCCAACCACAAAATACACGTATTGGATGCTAATGTTCTAACCTTTACTTAAACAGGTCATCTCCTCTTGATCAAGATCCCTTTTGAAACACACACAGTCACACTGCTCTGAGAGAGTCATGCTCTGCTGAACAGTACTTTAGATTTAGAGCAGAGGTGTGTTATACAGCTTTAGTAGAAGACATTTATAAACAGAAGTGATAGTGTGTAGTTGTTTTCTTGTAGCTAGTGAGGACTAGGGTTGGGAATCTGTCTGTGATAGACGATTCGATACGTATCTAGATACACGGGTTACGATATGATTCAAAAACGATATATTTTTAATACAGAACGATTCGATACAGTGTAGGAACGATACGATTCGATACAGTGTAGGAACGTTACGATTCGATACGATTTGATACGATTCTATGGTTAACATTTATTGATGTAGACATTAATCATATATTATAAAATAAAGAAGCCAATTCTATAAAAGTGACATTCTTACAGTATTTTCAGATTTGTAGAAGACCACATTCCCAAGCATTGTTGCTGTATGGCACTGGCAAAAATAAAATAAAAAGACAAACAACAACAAAATCACACATTGTCTGTGTTTTTGTATGTATCTTATATGGACTTGAGTCTGGAATAAAGTTTATCATAACGCTGTACAATATAAACATAAAGCAGAATAAAATAGTAACATGCAATGTAGGGGCAGAATCTGACATCTCCTGTTATTAGTTGATATCATGGACTGTGATGACTAGCAGCTTATCACTGACAGCATGTCAGACTATTTCTCTGTGTTTGCTACACTCTGTGTTTGTTATTTATAAAAAGATAAATCACTTTTCTATAATATATCAATGATATTTCAATGGAATAAATTACTTATTGACTTATTCATACTTCAAAAACAGCATCAATAAGTGATTAACATAGCGGGGGATCAAAATAAAATAAATAAATAAAATCAAAATCAACCAGCCGCCCTCCTCCCCTGTCAAGTGAAGAACAGTCCCTAAAGTGCGGTGAGGTTTGTGGAAATGTGAACGGCTCGTTTCTCCTCTGACACGTCACATACCTGTGTGCTGGTGCTGCCACAGCTCGGCTGTGCAGGTATTTTTGGGCAGTCATGACACCGATGAAGACTTCTTGGACCTGGAGCCGGGCTTCTCGGTCGCCGCCGCGGAGCACTATGGCCTCTGTATTTGACAGGAACCCGTTCAACCCACAACCGGCAGGATTCACCTTTAGTTTCTGCTGCGGCTTGGCTGCTCCCTGGTTTATCCAACCAGCATTAGCTTCTGTTCCTCAGCTCCACCGGTCAAGCTGGCGCTGATGTTTACATCCATTATCGTTGTCAGTAATGCCTGCTACGGAGCATGCCACCGGCTCTCGCATTGTTTTAGAGATGCAAACTGTTAAAGCCAGTCAACCGATTGCTAGTCTCGCGATACCCGATCCATGACTCTACAATCGATTCATCTAAGGATTCATGGCTGATTCGTATCAATTGAGGAGGCTGCTACCGACGCAGCCGTATCTCTCGCTTGTCAAACTGGATATCCAGTCGTATCGGTTAATCGTTCCCAACCCCACTGAGGACCAGTCTACAGTTTGATATATTACGCAGTGGGATATTTCTCTCCTGTGATGAAACACAAGGCACAGGGTTGTGTTAAGTTAGAGCAAGCAGGATGGGAATAAGGAATATGTTCACAGTCATTCATCTCAGACGTGATGGTCGATTGGCCCTCATAAAAAAAACCTGCTTCAGTCTAGTAAAAGAAACACATTTGTGAGCCAGTTGTTCAGAATGAGGTTTATAAGTCAGAGAGCTGTCTACCCAAAATCCCAGATATTTACAAATTCACTGAGTATCATTATGTGTATGTGTGACAGGAAGATGAAGTATGAGTTCTTGAGATTAAAACACACTTTGTCTTGTCGGTATTCAGAACAAGTTTGAGGTTCTGCAGAGATGTCTGAAATCTTGATACAGGTTGAGGTGGAGAAGAGCCATATGTATATAAGATAGTATCATCTGCATAAAAGTGGATATTATAAGTCTTGTGCTAGAGTAAAAGTGTCGTTAAATTTAAGCACGGAACCTTGAGGATTCCTCTTTGTTATTAAAAGGGAGATTTATATGAGGCCATCAATACAGATTACCTGTGTTCATCTGTCAGACAAATATGCATATGTTAACATTTTGTCCACAGAAATATGCATTTTCTTCAACTTGACATTTCATGCCACAAAACAAACCTTCTCTGCCCTTTTTTAAGTTTTTAGTGCACATCTTGATGAAAGTTACTAAGACATATCTGCAAAGGATTGCACTTTTACAACACTTGATGTATTTTGAGCCACAAAATCCAACATAAACATGACAAGTTGCTCTTTTTACAACCACGTACAGGTGAATAACAGTGTGTTGTGTTTTTGTCAGTGTTCTAGAGACAGAGAAGTCCCTTGTTCTGGCAGAGAAGGGCAGCGGGGACAATGACGACGTGGAGCTGATCAGAGCAGCTGCAGGATTCCGTCTGGTTGCCACCATGAATCCTGGAGGAGACTTTGGCAAGAAGGAGGTAGATTAATAAAGAGGACGTTTCCTCTGTGTTGTCGGTGCATCTTACTGTATGTTCACACCAACAGCAACCGGAGCTTCCAAAACGGCGGAAGTCATTCATTTTCAATGAGAGCCTGGCGACTCGGGCGACTTGGGCGACCTGGTCGTCAGCCGCACGCTTTGGGCGACCAAAGTGATCGGAGCGGTCCAGAGGGGAGTTAAAACTTGTTTAACTTTATGGTAATGAGCTCTGACGCGGTTCGGTGGCAACCATCAGAATGCTAACGTGCTTCGATGAAGCGGGTCCCAGAGAACAAGGCATGTAATATTGGTTCCTACAGCACACTTGTTCCAACAATGGATATCGAGAAGTTGATTACTTGCGTTCGCGCCCACTCAGTCCTTTATAATGTGTCGCTGTTCGGTTACAGAGACCAAAATAAAAAGTCCTGGTTTTGGTTAAAATGTATAGATTTCTGTCAGACGGGACTTTCTTGGAGGAAGCCTACAAGAAAAAGTCCCATGTGCACAAGTGACCAAAGTCTGACTTGATGACTTTTTCAAAAAGACTGTGTTGTATTTATTTGTAACCCGTAATGTGCTTTTTAAAATGTATGAATGTGTTTGAAGAGTCACCAACCAGAACTGTGTGTAGGTAGAGTCTGACTTTTGTGCTTGTGTGTGTTTGGACAGCTCTCGCCTGCCCTCAGGAACCGTTTCACAGAGATCTGGTGTCCTCAGAGCAACAGCCGCAGTGACCTGGTTCAGATCATCCAGCACAACCTGCGCTCAGGCCTGTCGCTCGATGGTAAACTAGCTCAGAGATTAATGCTGGAAAACATTTTAGTGACAGTTGTTCAGTTATATGTCCTGATTAAAACTTACACTTTAAACTTAAAACAAACTGATTTTTTCATGTTACACAATAAATCTATTTTGTTTGGTTGCTGGGCAGATTGGGTACACTGTTTTGAGACACTTTGACCCCTGGTAACTTGCACATAACCAGTATTACATAATCGTTACATGATGATTATTGATACTTTAGAGTCATAATTATTTCATGTAAAAATAACTGATAAGCTGTAAGTACTTTAAGTAAAACTCTAATAAAGTGACATGGTTTGTTTGGTCTCAAACGCAGGAGGCGATATCGCAGAGCTGATGCTTGACTTCATCGAGTGGCTGACCCAGCAGGACTTCGGCCGCCGCTGCATCCTGAGCGTCAGAGACATCCTGTCTTGGGTTAACTTCCTCAATGCTGTTTGCGAGCGTGACGAAGATGGCTTCATGACCATGGGAGCCCTGGAAGATGAAGAAGAAGCAGAGTGGGACCTCAGACTGGACACTGTCACCGCCTTTATCCACGCTGCATGTCTGGTCTACATAGACGGCATTGGCTCAGGTAAGCTGACGGCTTCTCTCAAGTTCACTAAGAATTTGTCTCCTTAAGGAGATGTTTAAGTAATGTGATCTGAGCCTCCCTTTTCTTGCAGGAACCACAGTGTCCTGTGCAGACAGTGCACTCCTGGCACGCAGGCTGTGCTTGGGCTACCTGCAACAGCGTCTGAGCAAGATGACCGAGTTGGATCAGGAAATGCTGGACGCCCTGAGAGTCTATGACAGCAGCCTGCCGCGGGAACCCCAGTGGGGCGAAGACTTCTTTGGCATTGACCCTTTCTACATTGCTTTAGGTATGAACCTCACTGATTTCTAACAGATTTACAAGATGGTGAGTTCATATCCTATATAATCTACTTCTCGTGTTTTTGTTCAAATGCTTTATTTGATCCAATTCCTTTCATGGAGCTGCATCCTCTGCTGTATGCCCAGCCACATTTGCCTTTAAAATGTTTTCACAATTTTAATGAAATATGCAAAACTCAGTGTTGCAAACCTCTGAGTTTTTTTTGACACAGAGGGACTAAACTGTTCTTTGAGACTTCATTGTCAAAAAACAGTAACAGTTTTTTTTATCACTGTACTTGTTTTTTCATGATAATAATTCTCCAACATATGTTTAATATGGTGCACCAACCTTCGGTGGGATCCAGATAAATCTTGCCAAATTTCCAACACCATTTTCCTTTTATGTCCTTCAATATGGTGGCATGATCAACACATTTTTGAATATTTATTCATAATATTTCAGCTACAAGTATGATTTTATTGCAGATCACAATAACAAACACTCATAATAAGTCAATTGTGGTGAATTTCCATTTATGGGATAATCATGAATATTGTGTCCAGCAGCACAGTACTGTGAAAGAGACTCTGCAAAGATAGGCTACATATACACCACTGTCAAAAAAAAGCAAAGAATGTTAATCACTGGCATATTTCATATCAAAACATATGATACCATTTCAAGTAGTTGAAAAGCCTGGCTTTTTAAAATTGTTTATTTTTCACTCCAAAAGATGTGTGTCCCATCTGTGATGCAATAAAAAAGTTAAAGGAGCTATATGTAAAAAAGCTAAAGCAAATAGTCGTAAAATCATCCTAATATGTCACAGAGACTAAGGAATAATGCTAATATAACATACTGATCTCACCGACAACAATAGTACAGCCAGAATATTTGCATTTAAAAAAATTTTTTACTGTCCGCAAATTATGTTTATGTTTTGAATTTGTGTTTTGGCCTGTTGCGCCACCCACCGCTATCTACCAGTCACACAGTCAGTAGAGTCTCAGCATCAGCTACAGTTACGACTGAGCTACAGCAGCGCGGCAAGCAGCATTAGCAGTGTCCTGGTACATAGCATTAGCAGCCGGCTTAACAAACCTGTTGTTAAATCATTTGTCATATTTAGCAATGCTCTTGGCTTCCCTGTCACCCCAAGTTAGTGCCCATTTGGTTCTGAGTTGCGTTGGCCCCTTGGGTCCCACTATACCTGCTTGCATGTCCTGCTCAATAAATTAATAGTTAAACATTTTGGTAAAAATACTTGTGTTCTTGCAAAGAGTTAAATGAGAAGATCAATATCAATCTCATGTCTGTGTATTAGGTAACTTGTGGTATGCTTTAAAAAAAGTTTTTCAGCCCAGTATCCGAGCATGTTGATATCAAAAAGTGAAACTATATTAAAAGAAAAATAAAGCCCTGGTTATTGCAAACTTCTCCATTCAAATGGGTCAGTCCTCTCTATGTCCACCCAGGGCCTCAGACTGAGAGCCGTAACCTGTCCGACTACGCCATGAAAGCGGGCACTACGGCGGTGAATGCCCAGAGGCTTCTGCGGGCACTAAAGCTGCAGCGCCCTGTGCTGCTGGAAGGCTCACCTGGCGTTGGGAAGACCAGTCTGGTGGCAGCACTGGCAAAAGCTTCTGGGAACCATCTGGTCAGAATCAACCTGTCAGAGCAAACGGTGAGCCTTTTATGTGAATAATGCTTTATATGAATGTGCTCCTGATTGAATTTAAAACAGTACCTGGCTATGATGCTGATGGTGTGTACTCTTGGCAGGATGTGACTGATTTGTTTGGAACAGATCTCCCTGTGGAGGGAGGAAAGGGAGGAGAGTTTGCATGGCGCGATGGCCCCCTGTTGGCTGCTTTGAAGGCAGGCCACTGGGTGGTTTTGGACGAGGTAAGGACCACCTTTCAGACACTTTACAGTTATGTACACCAGCTTTTGTGGCTTGAAGCTTGTTTTGGTTGCAGACCTCCTTTAAACAAATTGTAATTAGATGATGTTGGTATAATCTGTGACATTAAACAGACTTGCCATGTTTCTGGTGTTGACAGTTGAACCTGGCCTCTCAGTCGGTGTTGGAGGGTCTGAACGCCTGCTTTGATCACAGAGCAGAGATCTATATTCCTGAACTGGGGATGAGCTTCCAGGTTCAGCAGGAGAAGACAAAGATCTTTGGCTGCCAGAACCCCTTCACTCAAGGTGGCGGGCGTAAGGGACTGCCCAAATCCTTCCTCAACAGATTCACTCAGGTAAGAGAGAGTGGAGATGATTATACAGTCTTTTATATACTTTATGTTTTTTAATATTTTTTCACAAAAAATATGTTTTTGGCCATAACTCAAGAATTCTTAAGCTAATTATGACAAAACTTAACACAAATGTCTAATAGGATAAAGTAATGACATGATGACATTTTATATCCAAAAGGTCAAAGGTCAATTCAATGTGACAACATAATGTTGTGCATAAAACACTTTTTGGCCATTACTCAACATCATATCTCAGAAACAGAAGGGGAAATATTTGGTCAGATACTTAATTGGTCATACTAAGCTGTCGAATTAAGCACGGAGCCGACACTGTAACACTGAAGAAATATTATCATATTTTTGGAAAAATGAGACGGTGATTCCAAAGAGGAGCTACCAGAGGGGTCTACATGTGTTTGAAGGATATATTCAGGATGTCAAACTCACTCAGCAGCAAAAGCAGGTTAAAAAAGATAGTTAGAGGCTAAAGCCGAACTATAGGCTACAGATCACAGTGTAAAAGTGAACCACCACAACACTGGTGATCACCACAGAAGACAATGACTATAAAGGGAAACTTTGCCAATATTCAACCAGCTGTGTGGCATCGCAGTGTGTGCAGATGAACAGCATTTGGCTTCGGCCCCATGCCACTAAGTGTATTCCAAAGAAGCAAGTAACCCTTAAGTAAGGGTCAATGCAATTTTGAGTTTGTGGTCTGATCTTCAGGATGATTGCAAAGCCTGTTGTGGTCTATGTTTTGTACAACTGTGAAAAAATGGATGAGAAATTCAAGTCAAATGTTCACAATGGCTGACAGACAACCCCAGGGTTTTTAAATGACTCTGAATATCATATCACAAGTGCAAAACCTTGAGCCCATAGACTGTGTCACAGTGGTTTCTCTTTTGCACCATTGCTACTGTCGACCTCCCCGACTCCCTGAAAAGAGAACTGAAAAGAGAAAACACTAGAATCTTGTCACTGAGCAAAGTAATTACTTTCATGTAATCTGACTCTCTCCTGTGTACTCAGGTGTTTGTGGACCAGCTCACGAGCAAAGACATGGAGTTCATAGGAGACTCAATTTTCTCCAGTATTGATAAGGAAATCATTGCTAAAATGGTGGAATTCAGTAACCGGGTAAGTTTCTCTTTCTTCACTCTTGTATGACTGCTGAATGAGAACCTGACTCTGCTGCGCCAAATAAAGATACAACCTGTTAGCAAGTCTAGCATTAGGCAGTGCTTCACATGTTCAGTGAGTCGAAAGACATTTAAAAGTTTTTTTTCTGCCTCCAACAGCTTGTCCAGGAGGTGTGTGTGGAGCGGCAGTGGGGTCAGAAAGGAAGTCCCTGGGAGTTCAACCTGCGGGACATGTTCCGCTGGTGTCAGCTGATGCAGGCTGACCAGTCCCCAGGATTTTTCAACCCAGGCCAACATGTAGCCCTGGTGTACGCTGACAGGATGAGAACGGAGGCTGACAAGGCTCAGGTATACTGTGTTCACCAACTTTGCTTTTACTTGAGGGTCCACAAGAAACTTTATCAGTATGTCAATGAATGAAATCAATTAAAGTTGAATCAGTCTGTTAAAGTTTAATTAGGTTTTCAAGGAATCATATTCAAAGGATTGATGTCTGTTGTACTGTAAGTAAGTGTAACTTAGTTTTTTCAACTTGGACCCTAGTTTCCCACGTTTTTTGTGTTTAAGTGACTAAAAGGAACAACATTTATTTAAATTGATTCAGTATTGAGCAAGACCACTGCAGCCAGCAGCAGCAAAACAGGCTGCAATGTAACCACTCTGTTAATTTACATCCACTAATAGTGCTTGGTTTTGTCTCTGACAGGCTCAGATTGTTATTCCAAATGTCAGACAGTTCATGGGAAGGATCCCTACAGAAATGGACCTTTTTGTTAAAGGATAAGATTGTATTTGTTAAACTAGAAACAGCCCCAGAATCACAGTTGCCAAAGCCACCAGACATTTAAAGAAACACTAATTTTACCATTGTAAATCATTCAGAGTCAAAAGAAGCAAACTAAAACCCACAAAACCATCTTAGTTCAAACAATCAGCAACAATCAGTTCGAACAGCTTGTGTGGATATCCTTGAAGGACAGAGTTGTACAACAATAAGTCAGCTCAGTACCTAATATTTATAATAACAGAGTCTCAGAGTGTCTCAAAAACTGCCTCTGTTGGGGAGGGCAAATGCATGTCCAACACTCCTGAGCCTGTGTTGCTGAATTGTGCTCGCTGAGGAATAAGTTACCCTTGTATATAAAAAAATTGAAAACAAAGACCACAGTTAGAAGACTAGCAAGGCGCTATACAAGTTCAGTCCATTTACCATTTATGCAACCACTCATTAGTGGACTCACACAAAGAGAAAAAATGACGGCCCTTTTGTGGTGTTCTTGCTATTATGTGCCTGTATTTGTGCACATATTGAACGTATAAAATACTCTCACTTGTCTGCATTCAATGGCCAGCCTCAGTTTTCTTTAGGATGTTACATACCTGTTTGGAAAGCCTTTTTTCTGCTGTTCAGTCTGTGAACCCCCTCTTGTCCCCACACAGGTTCTGTCCGTATTCAGGAAAGTGTTTGGGGAGGACTTTGAGCCTTACAGCGGCTCCAGACAGTTTCACATTACTCCACTCAACCTACAGGTTTGTCAAAACAACCAAACCTATCTGTTTTTTTAGCAGCAAATGTTTTAAATAGTTCAGACAAAGTTAAGGATTTCTTCTCCCATGGATTGCGCCTGTAGGTGGGCTTCTCCGTCCTGCAGCGCAGTGGCGGAGCCCCTGTGGCCCTGGATCCCCCACTGTCCATCACACACCAGGCACTGCGGCCCCTGGAATCCCTGATGAAGTGTGTGGAGATGGGCTGGATGACCATACTGGTCGGCCCCACAGCTAGCGGAAAGACCAGCCTGGTGAGACTGCTGGCTCTGCTGACAGGACACCGGCTCAGGGTCATGGCCATGAACAGCGCCATGGACACCACCGAGCTGCTGGGAGGCTTCGAACAGGTAACCATTAACTCAGGGTTCTTATTTTGCCTCTTTCGTTGTTTGGAAACATCAGTCCACATCACTCTGCACTCTTTTCTTCATTCTAGGTTGACATCATGCGGCCATGGCAACAAGTCCTGGAGAGTGTGGACTACATAGTTGCCATGGTAATAAGGCGAGGCCTGATGTCGCTGGATGTCGGCATCCAGGACACAGAGTTCCTGTTGCAGACGTGGGGTCTGTTCTGCCACTGGCTGAAGGAGGAAGGACTGCAGAGAACTGGGGGGACCATCAACTCAGAGGCACTGAACAAGCTGGAGGTCATCATCCTCCTCCTGCAGAAACTCAACACCAAGCTCAAAGTGTTCACTGGTAATGGAGTGCTGCTTGATATAAAATGGATTTTTTTTTTTTCTTAAAAGAATGTAGAAGAATTCCCAGTGCTGTAACATGCTTATGTTTGTCCTGCAGACATGTCAAAACTGCAGATGGACTTCACGCTGCTGAAGGAGCGTCTTGCTCAGCTGGAGGACGGCTGGACTAACGGAGGCTTCGAGTGGTTGGACGGTATGCTGGTCCAGGCCCTGCAGGCTGGGGACTGGCTGCTCATGGACAACGTCAACTTCTGCAAGTGAGTGTTCTGTGTGTGTGTTTGCTTGGTGATCTATTTGTAAAATAACATTTTACACATGGGAAATGAAAATAATGGCCTCGCCACTGAGCTGGGTTTCACAGAGGAATCATTGTTTAAAAGGCTTCAGAGACCACACACATCATTAGAGCTGCAACGATTAGTCGATTAAACGATTAGTCAATTGATTGAAAATTAACTGGCAACTATTCTGATCATTGAAAGAATAATAGTAGTAATTTTTTAAGAAAAAAAGCCAAATATTGGCTGGTGTCAGAATTCTGTTTTTTTCTTTGTCTCACATGATAATGAACTGAGTAGCTTTGGATTTTTGCACAGTTGGTCAGATAAAACATAACATTTAAAGACATCATGTTGGGCTCTGGAAAATTACATTATTATTATTAGTAGTAGTTGTACATTAAACACTATTTCCTAACATTTTGTTGGTAAAACGATTAATTTAGAAAAAAAACAGGCAGATTAATCGATAATGGAAATAATTGAGGTTGCAGCCCTACACATCATAAAAGCTGAGGGCCAGAGTGTAGATATGTTTGGGAAAATGTCTGCTTTTGAGACTGGCTTTTACAAAGCAAAACAAAAGGCCATAGCTAGAAAACTAAGTTTGTTAAAAAGAAAGTAACAAAACTTGTGCATGTCTGAATTTAAGAATTTAATAAATTATAGTCCCAAAACTGTTTGAGATAGCATTTGAAATGAGAAGTGAGTATGTATGAGTTGTAGATGAAAAGTAATGTCTGGAAATCAACGAGTCTGAAAAAAATAAATAAATTCAAAATTCAAAATATTTGGCAAATTGCACTTATCATGTACTATGTGTTTAGTGCCTCTGTCCTGGATCGCCTCAACGCTCTGCTGGAGCCAGGTGGATCTCTCACCATCAATGAACGTGGCGTCATAGACGGAAAGACCCCCAAAATCAGCCCACATCCTAACTTCAGGTAGTATGCAGTATTGGAGTTTGTCTAGTTTTTGTTGACGTCATTAAAGAAGTCCACGCTCAGCTGATGTGTGGGGCTGTGCAGGTTGTTCCTGACCATGGACCCTGTACATGGGGAGCTCTCCAGAGCCATGAGGAACAGAGGGGTGGAGGTTTACATCCCAGGGGAACATGAGGGGGTCTGCTGGGACACACAGGACCTGAAGACCCTGCTTCACACTGCAGGGGTGACCGGGGACTGTGTGTGTGATCTGCTGATTGAAATACATAAAAGCATCAAATCTGCCATTTGGGGTAAGCACTGAAAAATGACAACAATGAGATATACTGCCAGCCAGTCAATCTATCTGTAGTGTAAAAAAATGGTCTTTTACCTTTCAGATTCACCTGCCTCGTCAGTGGCCTCTCTCCTCCATGCTGCCACCCTGCTGTCCTGCCAGCTGCAGCGAGGTGTTGATTTACCCAGCACCCTGCAACATGCCTGTGGAGAGGCCTACTCACTCTGCCAACGTACCAGTGCCAGCCAAAAGGTATTAATGCCCCCTTCTCATTCCCAAACTGTAATATTTCTCCTGTCTCACCTTCATTTCTTAATGGAGGGGCCTTTTTTTACACCTGCTCACACCATTTGACAGAGATTTACAGAGATTGTACATTTAAGGGTAAATTCAGTACTTTTTTAATGTGGACCCTGTTCCCCATGTTTTTGTGTCTAAATGAATAATGACAACAATTTGGTCTAGTGTTAAGCAACAGCACTGTAGCCGGCAGCTGTGAAAAAGGCTGTAATGTAACCACACCGGACATGTTTGCACCAGCACTGTATGTTTAAGTGCTGGTTTGCCACTGACAGGCTCAATCATACCACGCTACATTTAATAGTAATTTTATCATTGTAAAACACACTTCATTCAAAGTCAACAGAAACTAAATGAAACAAACAACAAAAAAAAGTCTTGGTTCATCCTCCCACTATTCAGTCAAATTCTGGTTTGGTTGAAATAAACCTCTAATTCACCCAGTTAGATGTGAAAATATGCTGGTCCTATACACACTAAAATTACTGTTACTGTCTGGTGGATTTGGTGATGGGGACTTCAGAGCTGTTTCCGTTTAAACTAAAGGGATCTTAATCTACAACAAATGCCTATCTCTGTAGGGATCCTTTCCCTAATATTACTAGACACTTAGAATGAATGTTTGAGCCTGTCAGTTGCAAAAACAAGCACTTTAAGTGGACATGATTTTCCAGTGCAAACGTCCCGATTGGTTACATTGCAGCCTGTTTAGTCACTGCAGCCCTCTCATTCAATACCAGACCAGTTTCAAAAATTGTTGTTGACATTTAGACACAAAATCATGGGGAAAAAGAGTCGATGTTGTAAAATACTTAAGATAACCTCTACATTCCTCCTCTATGCTGATGACACACAGTCGTATGTCCCTGTTACTCATGATGATAGCTTTAATGTAGCCCAGATGTTGTCACTGTCTTGAGTTATCTATCATTCAATGTAAAGGACAGTGTGCACAATCTATAGTGGGTTTTTAATCATGCCTTCTCCAGCTTAGGACTTAAGCCAAAAATAAATCATCTTTAACTGTCAGATTTACCATGCTTTCATCTTTTCTCCTTTAAATTATTTTCAGCTCACAGCCATGAATGAGTTGCTTGTATCCAGTTTATACAAAATGCTAACTCTAAACAAAGGCTATAAAAAAGGACAACACATAACCTCATACCCTTACTTCGATTCACTGGATCTGTGTGTGATGTAGAATAGATTTTAAGAATTTCTTATGCTGGGTTCACATTGCACGATATCAGCCCAATGATGGCCCAGTGCAGCGTTGTATGGTCCACATTAGTCCATTGTTATATCTCGTGTAGTGTGCCATAGTAGACAACAGCAGACGTCACAGCCGAAGTCTAGCATGTTTGATTTTCTTTTTGTCGTTCACAACGTTTCCCATCACAGCTGCCACTTTGACCAATAGAAACACAGAGCGATCTGCTGCCGTGGACAACTGTACCCCAGCTTTTTTGATATTTCTCCTAGGGATGTTACCTCACAGAGTAAAAAGGGAAAAGTGATAAATCCATGAAATCAAATGTTTCTGACCTCTCTTCCACCCTAAAGACAATTAGTGAGTACATTCGTGCTCCCCAGCGGATGAATAAACATTAGTGCATTGTTTTCCTTCCAGCAAGCCCAACAGGTGATAGAGCAGCACTTGGCCATTCTGGACACAGAGGACTGGGGCAATGGGCTGCTGTGTGCTGGAGTCTGGCCTGACGGCTTCCCCTCTGCCCTCCTCTCCACGGAGGATTCCTGCTTCTCCGCTGTCCTCCGAGATGGACAGGTCCTCTCATTTTGCCTGAACACTCTCAGCCTGCAAGGCAAACGGTAAGGATAATAACACAATCACAGGAGTCTGCAGCAAAAAAGTAAAATTTGTGAATGTTGATAAACATATCCTGGATGTACCCACCCTATATAGAAAAAGATTCAGTTGAAATACTGAAAGCACCTAAAGTGGCAGTTGAACCAGCATTACTGAAAAAAAGTTTAAATGACAGTTAAAATGGAACTCCTAACAGGTATTATTATAAGTCGTAAAGTTTGATACTTCAAGATATATTTACACAAATTGTTGTGTCCACAGGAGTCGTCCGCTGAGTTTGAGTGACCTGCAGAGGGCGTTGCAGAGCAGCACTGTCCATGAAGGCCTGGTGTTCTCTGGAGGAGTGGTGGATCTAGCGGATGGAGACGCTCTGAGGCTGATCCCCACAGCAGTCAGACTGGTAACAGAGAGAGCCTCTCATGGGGACTGGATTCTCCGCAGCAGCTGGCTCTCACACCTGGGGAAGAGCTACAAATATGCCCCTGGTTGGTGTACTCTACACACAGCACCCCAACATTTCAGACTTAGAAGTACAGTGTTTCCATACTCTTCCAAATGAAGTTATTCGTGTAGTATATTACCTTGACAAGAATTCAATGTACACATTTTTGTCAATATTCTATTTCTTTAGTCAGTATTGTCCAGTATTATCCAGTACTTTGGATCCTGAATCAGTGTGGTTCTTAACTCTTCCAGATCCAGCTCTGGTCCAAGTGGAAGCAGGAAACAGGGCTCTGAAGGCTGTGTTTGGTGGTAAACTCACTGCTAAGGGCAAGTCACTGGCAGAGCTGCTCCAGCCTCACAGCATAGGTAAACTCTTTGGTTGTCTTTGATTTTGGTAATAAAAACATAATAAAAATATCAATACATTCTGCCATCTTTTAGATATGCTCTTATTGTGAAATTCCCATGGCACATCTGATTCACCATTTCTGTCCAAGCACACCTCCTTCCTAAACATTAGAACAGTGCCAGCTGCTTAGCTGCAGGCAGACAATGGCAAGTAGCCAAGAAAAAGACAATAAGGATATTTACTGATATCATCTCATGTTAATTGCAGGCCCGTGAATGGATTCCAATTAAAATTGTATCATGCCAGACTTGCAATATCAGCAAATATCATTACATTGTCCAAAGAATCAATATAGTATTGCATCATGATGGGACTTGTGGTCAGAAATTTGAGATTAGAATTAGAATTCTAAGTTAATACAGTCATCAAGGTAAAGCATTGCTTAGTGCGAGTGAAGGTATTTCATGAATTGGCTCACACATGTGACTGATGTTGATATGATTCAATTCACAATGTGGAATTTATGGCTTAAAGAAGAAATTCAATGCAACTTAGGGCTTTGGAGAACAGTATGAAAACACCAAGTCTTTTCTAGCGCTGTGGGTTAGTGTTCATGTTGTGTTAGCCATGATGTGTTAGGGCATTATCATCACATCACATATGAAAGATATTCTGTGTCTTGTCAGCAGTAGCCATGATTTTTTCCACAATTCACAGTAAAGCTGATGATGATTTCAGTGCAGTGCATTCTCTGTCTTTCTATCAGACTTTTGACTTAATGTTACCACACACTGCTGCCACCTTCAGGGACTATTAACCACTGTCTGTTACAGATGAATACAGGATTCTGGTGGACATGCGATGGAACAAGCAGTACCTGGATATTTTAGCTAACAAGTGCAACTTTGAGGACGAGGAAAGATACATGGAGTTTCTGGAGGCGCTGAATGCAGTCGCCAACAGGTACAGTAGGAGATGGTTGGTCAACTTTATCCTTCTTCTCATGTGCAGTTTTGGCTGAGGCACATTGCCCATACACTGCTCAAAGAAAAAGTCTCTTTCTAAAATATGTACATATGAACGTATGTACAACAAATCAAGCGAAACACACAATAAAGTGCTAATAATTAGCATTGTAAATGTTCTGAAATGTCTGAAAATATTTAAAATTATGTTGACTTTTTTTCTGAAATGGTTGAAATAAAAAACTCTGATATTTGTTCTTTGTCCAAGCAAAGTGATTTGTCTGTGCATTTGTTAGGATTGTTCTGATGATGGACAGAGAGGAGAGGTCTGTCATCTGCACCTGTGCTATCAACCTGTCTACTCACAACTGTGCCCTGAAAATAGCCACGGCCTTCAGCAAAGGTACACACAGCACCCTCTGGATAATCAGTGAACTGATAGAAGCATTACTTGTGCAATATCACAATTCTTAATACCTGACACCCACCTGTAAAAAGAACTGAGTTACAGTCACAGAATCAAAATGTCTTCCTATTGAGCCACACAACATGCATCATGTTAATGTAACTCTGATGGACTTAATGCAGCATGTGTTTTCCTCCCCTCACAGGGACTGTGGATATTGGTCACCTGCCTCACCCGGTGCTTATGCACTTGCGGACCTTCTTTGAACTGTGGGACTCATTCACCCTGCAGGCTGTGCAGAGTGGACAGCCCTACATCTCAGACCACATCATGTTTGAGGTCAGAAATCACTTGCTTTATTACTGTGTCATTACCGTTTCATTTCTGTTCTGTTGCTAGGGTAACAGCTTTGGTCCTTGTTTACTTACTGTCAGCTAGCAAGGAAACTATAAAAGGTCTGGTTATAATTGCAGTCTGGTCAGCAAAAACATATTTAGAACCTGCCCGTTTGGTCATGTTCAGTGGCATGGAAAAGTTTGGGCATTGGTCACATTTTTGTTTACTGTGAATAGTTAAGGAGAAGATGAGCTGATCTACCTCTAAAAGGCATTAAATTAAAGATGAAACATGCTTTTCAACATTTTAAGCAAGATGGGTATTATTGTATTTTTGTTTTGTACAATGTTAGAGTGAAACAAAAGGAAATGAGCACCCTGCAAAAGTTTGGGCACCCCAAGACATTTGAGCTCTCTGACAACTTTTACCAGGGTCTCAGACCTTAAATAGGTTGTTAGGGCTCTGGCTTGTTCAGCCATTGTTAGGAAAGGTTGGGTATTGCAAATTTCAAAGCTTTATAAATATTCAGACTCCTAAAACCTTCGCCAGCAGCTGCCTTTAACATTCTATTCAGTTCAAACTTTACCTTGCTCTGGTCTCCTTACTCATGTCTTTCTGCCTTGTTTAGATCCTACAGCTGCTGCAGTGGCTTGACCGTTTCTGGGATGTCTGCAGCACACTGCCAGCAGACTCTCAGGGCATCTCTGTGCTGTCTCTGCACTGGCAGTGGGTGCAGAAACACCTCATCCTCCGACTGCCCCAACTGCTGCTGGGAGACACTGACGCCACATTAGAGTAAACAATGCATTACACTACATAATATGACATTTTATTGTAAATGTTTTATTTATTTTCCCTCGCATCATTACATAGATAGAATGACTGGTGATTGCCCAGATTAATAAGTCATTTAAGTCTAAAAATAATAAGCCAACATCAACTCACAGCAACCCCGTTCTCCTGGGTGAAAGTCCTGTGTTTGACCCCTTCATCCACCCTACCTCCCTACATGCATGCTACATACTTTGTTGCTCTTTATACTAAATCACTGACTTTCTGGCAGAAAGCCCTGAAGGCAAACTTCTCCCATGTGCGATCAAAGACAGTTTTAATAAAGACTTTTGACTCTTACAAACATCACAAGCTTAGAGAGTTTTTTCTTGAAAATGTATGACTTTATAATCTCAAAAGACTATTTGAGTTTTTTTTCTCCTAAATTTCAGACTTAAATCTCAGAAAGTTTTTTCTCGCAAAATATTATTTTTTTGTACCTACAATGGCCCGAACACACTGTCGTAGTTACAGTTGTGTTACAGGATTTGATTTATTTTTCCCCAGTGTCCACAGTTAATATATTTCCACTTACTAACACTTATGACTATGCTATATTTCAGAGGTTACCAGGAACTCCAGGCAGTTTCAGCAGCCATCCAGACTGTTCTATCCACCCCGGTGTCTGTGGCCACAGCTCTGAAAGGCATCCAGAAAACCCTGGGGAAAGCGCTACCATTCAAGGTGAGGAGACGCTTCATCAGCTCTACTTTACTGTCAGATCTAGGCTTTGCAGATATTTACTATTCATCAGTAGTTATTTTTATAATTACTGTCTTTCCTATGTTTTTTCTTGTCTAATATGGCTGTCCAACCAAATAAAAAAAAGTATTTGAAAGCCAGTTTAGTATGTTTGACAGTTTATCTGAGGATTATCTGAATTACCTCACAAACCATATCCATCTTCCTTTCTAGTTGGAGTCAGTGGCTGAGTGTGCATCTCGGCTCAGGCTCCTGAGTAAAGCCCTGGATGTAAGCGACCTGAGGCTGGATGGCACCACAGGTCCTTTGAGGCAGGAGCTGGTCCGACTTCAGGGTGCTGGGCTCGGGCTGGACATCAAAGAGAGTCTGCTGGAAGCCTGGGGCCTCGTTCTGCTGGCAAACAACCAGCTGGATCCACAGAAGTCTGGTGAGATTGTGTTACAAAATGACCTTTTACCTGTATACCTGTATTTCCGTGGTGGCCACAGGGCCTCAGAATGGTGATGCTGATCAGTGGCTTGGTTGGCAAATCTTTGTTTCTCCTGAGTCCAGAACAACATATCTCAACTGTTTCTGATAGAGACTTCTAATCATGTGTTTTAATCATTTATTAAAACTCCAGTGTGATATAAATGGATCAATATGTGAATGTCATGCTATATTTTCCCATCAGGAGTGTTGGAGAGGTTGGTGTCGAGTGTGGAGCAGCAGCAGCGTCAGATGAGCTCCAGAGGGCTGCTGGAGGTTTGCTCCCTGTCTGAGGATGAGGAGCCAGGAGACAGAGTCCACCTGGCCAGAGAGGAGCTGCAGCAGCTCAGCCGCAGGGCTCAGCTCTGGCCCCTGATGGAGGAACTGGCTGTACTCAACCAGCTGCGACTCAGCACTGACCTGCTGCACCTGGCTCTCTCTCCTGGGTAAAACTCTTATTTCCTCCTCAGCAAAGCAAAAGTACTTGTGGAAACTTATCTTAAAACAATTGATGGACTGTGTAGTGAACCCTTCCTGTTGATTTTCAGTGACCAGGAGGCTGAGGACAGCTTACGTAGAGAACTCTCCAGACATCTGCGCTACTGCCTCCAGTCCACACCGATGAATGTCAGTCAGCTGCAGCCGCTGTGGTTCCTGCTCAGCAGTGACAGGGTCAGTGCAATAAGGTTTCAGTAACAATATAAAAGTCCCCTCCATTGAAAAAACTGTTTTGCTTATTGTTACTTTCCTTGGATGTTTGACCTTTACTGTGCAGAGTGGTGTGTGTGCAGAGTTTGTGGTCCAGTATGTACGTTACACAAGTGTGAAACCTGAAGCCTCAAGGTTTCAAACACTGAGAAGAGACTTTTCACTGAAGTAGGACACATACTGTGTCCAGCAGTTAAACTTTGAAAATGCATTATTTGCATAGAGATTTTGGATAGTTCAGTTTTTAATTAGTGTTAAAAAAAAAACCCACCATCTTACAGTGAGTGACTAAAAACACATTGTCTTTAGATATGAGAGGATGTCGGACTTTACTATTTTAAAAGTCTTTTCAAAGTCTTCTGGTGTGGTTGGCATTAGAATCTAACCTTGTGATTACAGCTTCCCTGGTTTGTATCCTCCTGTCTCCCTTTTGATTTCCTGACAACTCTACACTGTGTACTATCTGATAAATTGCCTGGGAAAAAATGCTAAAAAAAAAGAAAAACAATTCCTCACAGCTACAAGCAAAGAATTTTGTTCATGATTCTCCATGACTCTTCTCCAGCCGGCTGAGGAGCTTCAGTTTGTGTGGTGTGAGCTCCTATCAGAGGCTCTGGCTGCCCTGTGGACCAGCAGTGTGACCTCAGACCCTGACCTCTGGCTCAGATGGGACCCACTGAATCCCAAGCCCCAGGCAGCTCCAAAGCCGCATCATGGAGCAGACACCATGGTACTGACCTTTAACATGTCTCAGTGATGTCATTGTTTCTAATCAGTCTTCTTTGAGTGATTTCCTGCTGGTTTAATACATGTTTGTTGTTTTAGGGACCAGCCTTGCTGAGCAAAGCAGTGTGGTCATGTTGCATGCTGGGAGTGCTCTGCAGCAGTGAGACTGGAGGTCGATGGGAACCATCGGGGGCGGCCCTCCTTTCCCTCTCCCATGTCACCCTGGGGGAGTGGAAGGAGAGGATCCAGCAGCTGCAGGATGTGACTGCAGTGTTGTGGGACAACATGGCCATCCCTGCACTGGCTGAGTTCAGGTAGATTAAGACATTAAAGATGTTCTTCACTAGGGATGGGAATCGAGAACCGGCTCCTGTTAAGAACCGGTTCCAACTGGTTCAATTCATCAACATCATTAGCCTTTATGCTTAATGATTCCCTTATCGATTCTTTTCATTACGCTGAATCTTTACGTTGATGACACACGTCACACTCGTCAGTCAGCAGTACGTTCAACAACAAAGAAGACGTAATGGTGGAGAGACAGAAGTGGTCGAAAGCTTGGCTTCACTTCACCAAAAAGGCTCATGACATTCCCTCATCACAACAGCATGACATGCAATTTATGCAGCACCGTAATTACATGCAAGGGCGGAAACACCACCAATGCTACAGTGATTTGTTTTCCACTACAGAGCTCTACTGTGCGAGCATTTTAACGTTACTCGCATTTGCGACTAAAAATAGCTTTGTGCGAGCAAAATAAATCCTTCAGCACGCTGTGCGAGTACAGATTTCAACCAGCAGCAGAAACGAAAGGTGAATCCTGCTGGTTGTGGGTTGAACGGGGGTCACAGACACAGACACGGACAGGAATATGTATTCCTGTCAAATACGGCGGCCATAGTGCTCCGCGGCGCAAGATAACGGCTTACCGGCGACAGAGAAGCCTGGGTCCAGGTCCAATAATTTCCTCCTCTTGGTGTCATGACTGCCCAAAAGTACCTGGACAGCCGAGCCGTGGCGGCACACAGGTATGTGACATGTCAGAGGAGAAGCGAGCCGTTCACATTTCCACAAACCTCACCGCACTTAAGGGACTGTTCTTAACTTGTCAGGGGAGGAGGGTGGCTAATCGATTTTTATTTTATTTATTTATTTGATGCTGTTTTTGAAGTATGAATAAGTCAATAAGTAATTTATTCTATTGAAATATCATTTATTCATTATAGAAAATTGATTTATCTTTTTATAAATGACAAAAGGCACATCTGCCTAATTTTTGCTGTGGTATCGTGATACTACTCAGAACCGTGATACTTTCACTGGTATCGTACCGTGGGTCCGAATTTTGGTACTGTGACAACACTAACAGATTCTGTAACATTATTTGATGTAGATGAAAACAAATGCTGTACAAATATTCTTTCATTTGTTCCATTTTAGATGATAGCAGTGGACCAAATGCATATTTTGTTTACTTACTTAGCACTTATCTCTTGTTTAGAATAGAAACTCAATAAAATTTATGTTGCTGATACCAAAAACCTGTAAGGTCTACTTATTCTACACAGAAAATTCACAGGAGGAATCGATAAGGGAACCGATAAAGAATTGGATCGATAAGCAGAATCGATAATGGCATTGATATCAATAAAATCCTGTCAACTCCCATCCCTATTCTTCACAAGCATTTATCATTTTTGGATTTACTAATCACCCCACACCTCCTCAGGGGCACAGACTTCAGGCTCCAGGGAGCGGTCCTGCGTCGCCAGCTCCAGAGCATGGCTGACCTGCTGCCTCCCAGCTTGCAGGAGGGTTACATGGAGAGCTGTGAAAGCCTGGTGGAGGACGCTGACCCACTGATAGCTTCCCAGGAGATCCAGACTGTCTTCAGGGACTTCCTGCCTCCCAATCTGCTCCCTGACGGCCTGGTGGAGGCCTCTATCACCTGCCTGCAGCAGTATGTCCAAAGCAAAGTCCAAGGCTCCAACCTGCTGGCCCGCTCCGGAGTGTTCTGGGTCAACATGGGCCTGTTGCAGATCAAAGTGTGGACACCACAGACCATCTTTGACCCAGCTGTAAAGAGGGCCTACAAACTCAACTATGCACAGCAGGAAGTCAGTAACTGTTTGTTTTTGGTTTTTAATGTTGAGACATTAAAATATATATACATTTAAAAAATCTGGACACCAGAGGCTATTAATTAATCCAAGGCACATAGTTCATTTCATATAGTCTGAAAAACAATATTAATCTATTGCCTTTGATTACCCTCTTCTTTTGTATAAATGCACCCAGCAGAAACTGTCTTCAGACACTGTGAACTCCAGTACTAAATATTTCTTTAGAATTTTATGTGATACATGGAGGAAGATGATCACTAGAAGGTGGTTAAAGCCAGAAATACTTATGCCTGATGATGGGATTGGCTTGTCCTTCTGTGTCTGTTGCAGCTGGCTCTGCTGCAGGAGGAGTGGAAAGCACGTAGCCTATCATCTCAGCTGATGACCGGAGCAGAGCTGGAGGAGAGCAGCACCACCGATGGCTTCCAGCATCCTCGAATCAGGTCAGAAGCAGCTGCAAGGTCGCATTGTGGGGTTTTTTTGAGAACTTTTGACAGAATATAACTCAAAAATGACCATAGTTTAAATGTTAATATGACCAATTTTTAACGGAGGATGGGCCCAATGAGAGCACCCACTGCCAACACACCACCAACCAACACATACACCCATGTACACCTCCCATAGAACATTGTTGCTCGACATAACTGTCGTCATGTCTCCTCTAGAATATTTTTTTTTTACAGAAGTTGCTTGGTCTGGGGGTGTGTTTTCGGCAGCATAGACACTACTGAATGATCACATCTTTGGCCCCAATCATAGCTTTGAAATAGAAGTAGATAGAAGTAGTAGTAATACTGACAGATCCATGGCACTGTCCATGGTGCTGAAGTAGCAGACAGATAGTTCATTGTATTTTTCTCACCCTTATGACAGTTTCATCTTGGATCTTTAATATTCTCTAAACTATATACTGTATACCAAATATACCTTGGTCTTTACTATATTTAAGCCTACATACTCTATAGAGTAGTGTCCCCTTCACAATCAAAGCGACAAGTTGCAATGTTCAGTTGTGGAAGAGACAAAACATATACACTACTGCATGATCATAGAAATATGTTAGGAACTCTCTGTGATCCTCTTGCTCATCCACAACTGAACATTGCTACTTGTCACTTTGATCATGAAGGGGATACTGCTCTATTGGTGTACCATCCGCTAAATGGCGATGGAGATGTTTTGGTGCCACTTTTGGAGAGCTGTCATGTCGTTCATTGTTATCCATAGTCATTGGTCTAACATAGATGGTGAACAGGACAAATGTTAGGACTGTGCTGTTAGCTAGCTTACCTGAAAACACCAGTAGGTAAACACTGAGCACCAGTGTGAGCACTAGCTACCTAGCTGCAGCTAACTTTTATCAGCTAACTTTGTAAGCATTATTAGCTTGAAGGCTAAAATGCTTTGGCTCTAGTCACAGGTGTTTAGCTTCAGCAATCTTTTGATGATTAACACTAGTTTTATGAAGAACAGTAACTGAGCTCTCTTCTTTGTGTGACTAATGTAAAAATGAGCACCAAAATTGACAGTCCTCTTTCTATACCAAAATGTCTTTTGAAGTTTAACTAAAGCTAAAGTTAAGCCAGTCTTTACAGCCACTATGGAGAGGGGGAATGATTACAGTGACCCACAATTCTTTCAGTGTATGTATTGCATGTAAGTAATGTATTAAGACAGACCTCTGAAACATCCTTTAACCACTTGTATGTGACTTGTTGTAGGTACCTGTGGATCCGTATGCAGCAGGTGAAGGAGCAGATAGCTGAGCTCTCCAGGAAGCAGGCCTGTCGCCCTCATGAACCGCAGTATGGTCGCCTCTTCCAGGAGCTGCAGCACTACCTCTGCAGCATCGGCCAGGCGTCCGCTGTGGAAGACCTGCTGTCCCACCTGCTGAAAGCCCTGCAGAGCTCCTCCTCCTCCAAGTCGAGGTCAGCGATCCAGGGCCTGCTGAGGGAGGAGGCTGTGTGGCAGAACTCCCAGCAGCGCTTCTGCCAGAGACTGCTGGAGGATTACCCCCTGTACCCTGATGTGGTTGGGCCGGTGCGGTCTGGTATTCTCCAGCTCCGGCACGGCATGAGGCTGGTGGCCTCCCAGTTGGCCGCCTCACTCACACCTGCACCAGGTCTGCCTAAGCTGGTGTCCTGCCTGTTGGCCTTCCCCTCCTTGTCCCCCAGCCTTCCATCCTACCTGGCTCGGGCAGACTTCCTCTGCTCCAAAACGTGCATGGACATTCTGCGCTGCCTGGTGAAGCTCCTGCCTCAGCAGCAGGACACAGAGCACGTGGTCCCCCAGTCCTCCACGCTGCTCCTGAACGCTCTGCTGTATGTACAGTGCCACACTCTGTCCATAGGAGAGTTCAGCCATGAGGCACGCAGCCTCTTCAGACACATCTGTCAGGTCAGAGCTTTAGTTCACACCAAGACCTGTTGATTTATGGGTTAATATTTGACTTTATTCAACAAGAATTATTGTCTAACTTTCAAATTAAAATCGCTGTGCTCCTCAGGCTCTGGTGAACGAGTGGGATGAACAGGAGCGACGAAGGAGAGAGCAAGAGCAGATGGAGGCCAGTCTTTACCGCAACCGCAGTCGACTACACGGCTCAGGAATGACTGAGGATGAGCAGGAGGAGAGGGACTTCAGACGCCAGTTCCCTCAGTTCAACAAGGTATTCACATGGACTCTGTTTGTCCTGATGATAGACATGGTATCTCAAGTAGGCAGCCACTCCTCAGATGTGAAATTTCAACAAACTGGCTGAGTTGCAGTGCAAAAATAATATTTAACATTCAACATATAAAGCCTAATTTCCATGAAACACTTTAAGTACAGCATCTGTTGAACCCATAGAGCAGTGCAAAAATAATATTTAACATTCAGTATATAAAGCCTAATTTCCATGAAACACTTCAAGTACAGTATCTGTTGAACCCATAGAGCCTGTACGAAACCCATACAGTCATGTGCATAAACTCTAGATCTGTTTGTATTTTGAGTCCTTGTTAAGTGAGAGTGTCTATTCCCCCCTGACAAATCGAAGGACTTCAGTGTCTCTCGCTCCACCTTATAGTATCGGACCAGTGTGCTATGTACCTTAACAGAGGGGTAACTAAAAATGGGATGGAATGGAGCAGGTCTTTAAGTAACATCCACAACTTTTGACCATGGAAATGAAAAAATAACTGTTCTAATGTGTAATGAACAGAACTGTACTTGACTGCTTGGTGGAAACAAGGCTATGAAGTATCTCTGTCCATACTTCTTTAGGACTTTGCAGACATCACATCCCAGCCAAGTCTTGAGGGTCCAGCAGACTCTGGAGTCAAGGAGGAGGAAGAGAAAGCCCAGGAGGAGTCCAGTGAAAGCAGCTTCTTGTCTCCAGCTGCCATGAACACAGTGGTTCAGGTTCATCAGCGCCTCTGTCTGGGCTACACCCAATCACTTTGGTACCAGAGCACAGTCCCAGCCAACCACAGCAGAGAACACATCAGAGCTCTAGTCTCCTCCTATCAGATTGCTTCCCCTGTGATGTCACGCTTCTATCATCTGATTGGTCAGTGTCCTCGTTTATTGTCACTCATACATGTAATTTTATCATTTTCTAACAGCAAAGCAGAAATGTACTCTTGTGAAATAAGTATTGCTTTCTCACTGAAAGTGCATGATGTGTTTCCCCCTCAGATGCTGAACTAGACCAGCAGCTCACAGGCAGTGAACTGCTGCTTTCTGCCCTCCTCCAGAACACGGTGCAGGGCTCAGGGGGTCCTGATGGTCTATCTGTCACCTCAGAAGGACCCTATGACTTCTACCAGCAGCCCAACATGAGCGAGGCCCGCCTCTGTCTTCCTGTCCTGGAGCAGCTGAGTGTGGCAGTGAAGCAAAGACTACAGGACTGGCCAGAGCACCCAGCTCTTGTACAGGTCAGTTATCTTTTTACATTAAGGCCCGCCATTTGCTAGCATGTAAAGATTCAGTGTTTTGATGCAAGGAATGTAACAGGAAGCAAGGTCTGATATTTGATATTTAAGGTGAGGTCATGGTATGCCAAGGTACCTCTACCTTTTAATATCTCTGATTGTATGAGGCCACAATTGCTTTATAGCAGTATTGGATTTATAAGATTTCTGCATCAGTGTGATTCAATTCACTGGAGTATCCAAAACAGGCATTTTTTTCCTGGTTATTTGACTTTTTTTTAAATTTTTCAGAAAATGTATTTTATCATGACAGAAATCAAGTCCTGACATAAAATTACATATACCATCATAAGAGCTTTACATTTGTATGATTACATAAAAAATGCTTAAAATGGACGAGGAATCTTGGGACTGGTGCCCCATACATTACACATTAAGTTGATAGTTTACATTCATTTTAGCCACTATAGGAGAAGAAGAAGAAGAAGAAGAAGAAGAAGAAGATATACTTCATTAATCCCAGGGGGAATTGTTTTTTTTTTTTTTAGTCTGTTCTCATATACACACATGCCCAAAATAAACACACATGCACAAACAGGACCTATACATGCATTAAATGGAGAGATGTCAGTGTGAGGGGGCTGCCTTTGACAGGCGCCCCAAGCAGTTGGGGGTTTAGTGCTTTGCTCAAGGGCACCTCCACACTGCCCAGGAGGCAAACCGGCATGTCTCCAGCTACCAGTCCACACTCCATACTTTATCTATATGGGGACTTGATCCTCTGGTTCCCAAGCCAAGTCCCTATGGAGTGAGCTACATCCGCCCAGTCGTTCACTACTGGCTTGATTTGGCAATAACTCTCCAATCCTGAATGAGTGTAGTTACAGCATTTTTATATATTTTTGCACAATTAAATTGAATGTAAATCCAATTCTATCTTCTTTTTTAGCTCTGTTTTATTATCGACAAGCTCCTGAGGGAATTATCTGTCTCTTTAGCTGCTAATTGCTCCACTCTGTTCACAAGCTGGTCTCTAACTGCCTCTGACTGCTGTTTGATGTTGGGCAGGGTGTGTATATTTTTTTTTGGGGGGGGGTGTTACATGTATTCCCAGACTGGAAATGGGGTGAGGGATTTGACATGTATCATAAATAAGGTTTATGAGGGTGGTTGTGTGGCATGCGTGCCAACCGCTGAGTTAGCAAGGCACTCCACGTCAGAGCCTGATGTTTTCACTGAAACCGCTGCCTGCTACTGCTGGAAACACTGGAAGGGCTGGATGATAATTCTCTGGGTGTTCATCATTAGAAGCCAAAAAATGAGAGGCCTAAGAAATGTTTTAATTTGCATTAGTCTCTAATTGGAGACATTTGTTAGCAGTTTGCTGTAATTAATCAGGACTGGTACTAATAGAGCTCTACTTACTTTTCTTTCTTTTTTTAAGACATCTGCATCTACAGAAAGCACAACAAGTGGTGATTAAAATGAAAAAGTATTAATATCTGCCAAAAGTGATCATGAATGTTTTAGTTCCTAGATATGAAAATGTAAAAAACTGTGGTATCTTGCACCATAAATATAAATTAATTTACTGAAAATTATTATTAATTGAGAAGCTCAAAATATAAATCATTTACCATAACCCACAATGTCCACCCAGAATTGTCAAATTATACCAAATTAGAGAAGTAGTTAAAAAAAATCCATGTAATTGCTTAAACAAAAGTGACTAGTAAGTGCTGGTTCTGTGGCCTGTAGACAATGTAGGTAATCTGCTCTGATATACCTGTTGCTGTAGTACAGACTCTTCATATGAGTTGTAAAAGTTTAATCTTGGTTGCTATAACATGTTCTCCTGTCTGTGTGCTTTGTTTTCCAGTTGACTGTGGTGGTGGAGAGGATCATGGCTTTCAGCCTGGCCAGTCCGCTGGCCAAGTTCCTCAACGGTCTGGAGATCCTACTCAGCAAAGCACAGGCGAGTTCTACAATATGGTGACACATTTAATCAACTAGAAAATGAATTAGTGAAATTGTCAATAGCCACCATCATTTATCAGGTAAAAATACCATAAATCGGCACATTATACTTTGGCAAATATTAGTGTGTTGCACAGAGGTGAGCTCTGTTTTATTTGTGTTGTTCACCTCTGTTCTCTGTTGCTCTCATCAGGACTGGGAGAACAACGCCAGCCGCTCAGTCTCTCTGCGGAACGAACTGGAACCAGTCACCCAGCTCATTATCCAGTGGCGCAAACTGGAGCTCAAGTAAGTCACAGAGGGCTTAAATCATCTTATGTCACATTTTAATTGTTTTTAGATAGTAGATAAAGGAGATTAAAACTGGAACCGGAGTCCTCAACCAATGTGTTCTGTCCTGTCACTCTTGTGTGGTACATGCAGTTGCTGGTCAAGCAGTCTGGACAACGCAATGAAGCGGCACACTGAGAAATCAACCAAACACTGGTTCTCTATCTACCAGCTAGTGGAGAGATATCTGGAGGAACAGAGGACAGATGCTAATGCAGGTACATACACACTGGTTCTGAGCGTGTTTTGATTCTGGTAATACCAGCTGATGGTACAAATGTGTAAAATTATAGTTGTTTTTGAGAGAATTAATTAACTAATCATTATTGTTATAACTGGTTGAGTGATAACTCCCTCTGCAATGTGCCTTTTTGGGGGAAGTTAAAAAAGAATTATGAAATTAAATCTGACTTAAAAAGAAGCTCAGCACTTTTTACTTGCTTATCAATCTCTGCATGCCTCTATAAATGGAAACAAATAGTAATGATGAATGAAATCCATCCACCAGAAGAAGCTCACTGCTACAACAGAATGAATGAATCATGAAACTATATCAAAAAAGGGCACAGGCAGGGTGAAACAAGCGCATAACAGGAAAAAATGAATACACCATACAAATGCCATGACTGCTAAGACTGTTTTTCTATCTGTTATCATCCTCTCCAGGTGAAGAAGTGGAGTGCCTCTCCCTGTCCTCAGTGTCATCCACCCTCCAGGCCTTCATTGAGGGCTCCACCCTTGGAGAGTTCCACACCCGCCTGGCCATGCTGCTAAGCTTCCACTGCCACCTCCTGCTGGTCCCCAGCCAGCCTGGACAAGGTCAGACATCACTTCTCGATACAAGGCATACAGGGCTATCTGAATACATTACCCACATGCCCAGTGTATTCAAGAGTTACTATCTCTGCCAGTTGTAAGCCTAGAGGGGATTATGCGATCTGTTGGGTGTGTGTGTGTGCATGTGTGTATTTGTCTGTCTGCAGCTGATGTCACAAACTACTGGACCAATCAGCCTAATATTTTGTGTGCACATCTATGACCGTATGCTCAAGGATCTCTCATGGTTGCAGTGATTCACAGTTGTTGAAAACCTGTTTTATTGACTGTTTTATACCGTCATTGACTGCTGACTTCTCACACATCTTAACCGACCAGTGGGGGCCACAAGTCTTCAACAAATGCCAGTCACATAGCAAAAGGCATTTCCGAGAATCAGCTTGGCTAAAAAGAAAAAGCCTTACCGCCTGCTGCAGCTCTTGTTATCTTTGTCGTGGCCCAAAAACTGACATCCATAGAAAAGTTTGATCTCATTTTGAATCGGAACATCTGCAGATTAATGGTGAATGTTGTTATTATCTTTGCCACCATCTTGTCTGTAAGGGAGCCCGGAGGGACAACTGAATGAGATTCAACTCCTCTTTGTTCTACTATTGTCATGCATACAAGCTGGACACACAGCCTGCACTGTACTCCCTGTTCACTATTCAGATGCCAGACCTGGCGATGATCTGCACTCTACTGAGTACACTTTTTTAGTTCTTCACTGCAGTCATCCCTCTTCTCCATGCTGGCTTAGAAGTAATCCTTGTTTAACCTGAAGACACTGTAAACGATGGGGGCACAAAATCCCAAATCCTCATTCTGTGGCACTCTTGTATATCACCTACGTACGATAAGATCACACTTAATTTATCCGGAGGGGAATTGTTGTGGAGCAGTTGCAGTACAAATAAGGAGAAGTGCAAATATTAAAAGGTCTAAGAAAACAGTGGGATGCATTACACTATAAGCAACTGGTAAAAAGATCCAACAGTGAGGGTCAGTGGTGAAGCGCCCCATGGGAACAAGTGCAAAACATTCTTCTGACCAGACCTTGAAAGGAGTTTTTTCAATATATGAATACTTTTGCATAGTATGTGACTATTTCTTAGAAACTGTATTATTATACATTAACTTAAAATGTGAGGAAAGACATTTAAAAGATAGGTTTTCTTTTTAAAGTAGGATGTTACAATAATAAACATGTCCTTTGCTCATTTGACCTATTGATCACTGAATAATGACAGTGACCCATCATGTTTTGATTACAGTAAGCCCAAGCACAAATTGATGATTTTGATATATTTATTTATTTATTATTTTTTGCAGCTTAAAAGTATGTTACACGAACAGTCCTCCGCAGTATCCAACATTTATTCTCAAAAAGGAACAGCAAATTGTCAACTAATTAAATCCTGACTGGTCACATGTATATTGACAGATTTATTGATCTGTTGTCCAGACAGTGTCAGTCCTCTTTGTCTTTTGTCCATATGTCATGCATCGTACTGTTTCAAACACCACTGATTGGATTTCGACTGAATTTCTGGGGGATGACATCTTAGCTCTTTGCTTATTTTACAGAGTCATTGTCCAGTCTTTTATGGAACCTGCACAAATACTACAGCCAGTTCTCCGAGTGCATCCAGGCCAGAATCAACCAGCTCAGACAGCCCATCGAGAAGGAGCTCAAGGTTTATATTAGTGTGCTTTTTCATGGAACCTTGTCCATACATGTCAGAGTAAGACAGTGAATGCTCATTCTGAAGATTTACTGTGAATTGTTATCCTCAGGACTTTGTCAAGATCTCCAAGTGGAACGATGTCAGTTTCTGGTCCATCAAACAGTCGGTGGAGAAAACACATCGGTAAAATATCACCATGTTGTATTTGTACTATGCTGTATATATTTATTTTGGACAGGACAGAGTTGCCCTGCCACCAACATTGTCCTGCCTATAATTCCTCTCAGGACTCTCTTCAAGTTTGTCAAGAAGTTTGGGGAGGCTCTGAATGGTCCGAGTGTTCCCGCTCTGGTGGAACAGGGAAGCAGCGCCAGTTTGGACAGTGTGGACACCAACCCAGAGGACACACCCATCCATCGAGTTCACAAGGCACTAAGGAGCACCCTGCCTGGGAAGGGCCGAGATCTGCAGGTACTTATGCTTTTATCATAAGTAATTTTCTTAAGTGAATAATCTCTTCTCTGTTTAGTATGTTATCATCATATTTATCAGTTATTGGCATGTGCTTTATGGTAATAAATACTGAGTGAGTAACCTATGGTATATTGTGTGTTTCAGCATGAGGGCCCAGATGAAGGAGTTGAAGCTTCGTCTCTACAGGGTCGTCTGCCTGTGCTGACCAGGAAGATGAAGAAACTCTGCATCCAGCTGCAGAAGAAAAACCCAGCGCCTGAGCTGGCTGAAGACCTTGACTACTTCACTGGTAAGAATCTCATTTGTATCCAATAAACATCAAAGTCTAATGGACAGGCTGACATTTTGAGCACATTCAAGAGGATAAACCCTTTTGATTTGAATGACCACATGGTCTTGCCTTTGGCGCCACCCTCAGGATCATTTACATTTTACCTTAACTGGTCTGTTGGCTCACAACTTTAATATAGACAAATATCTCAAATTATTGCCAAAAAAAAAAAAGCCAGACTCCATTGACAAAACATTAATTTTTGACGCTGAACAGGGTAGCCTCTGGTCTACTGCTGCATTGCTTACTTAGTATGTTAAGTAAGTGTAAGCATTGGTCAGCAGCACTTTGATTATAGTTGTTGTGAGGAAGAGATTTGTTTGTTTGTTTGGGTTTTTACATAGCCCACAGACATCAGGCATTTATCATCACATTACAAACTGTTTCTTGATTTGTTGCAAATCTGCCAGTGTTAATGCATCGTTCTTTTCAGGCGAGGTCATCAGCAACCTGCGGGACCTGCAGAGCCTCTCCGTCGACACATCAGCAGAGAAAGAAAAGCAGAAAGCTGAAGTCAAGCACATCCTGCAGCAGAAGCAGAGAGCTCTGTCAGACCTGTTCAAGATGCTCACAGAAATAGGTGAGTTTTCTCTCTGATTTACTGGTGTCATCTGGCCTGGGAACCCCTTGGGGTTCCTCCCCCAGGAGGAGCTGGAAAGTGTTGCTGGGGAGAGGGATGGTCTGGGGTGCTTTGCTTGGCTTTCTGCCCCTGTGACCCAGCCCCGGATAAGCGGATGAAAAGGGATGGATGGATGGACATACTAATTTAAAGCTCAGATCTTCAAACATCTCTGTATATCATTTTCCCATTTAGGTCTGTCTTACCGTAAAGGCCTAACGTGGAACAGGACAGTTGACCCCGAGAAAACCCTCTGTATGCAGCCGCTGGAGATGAGCACCGCTCTTTCTGCTGTCAGGAACAAGGAGCAGGCTGAGAACATGTAAATACAACCTGATCATAGATGCACTAACATTGAATTCATTTTTGTTAGCTACTCCCAGGTAATGTTTTGTTTAAGAATGCCTGCTGTGTGGAATATTTGATAATATCATTTAACATCCCAGCTGATGGAGACATTATGTAGCTTTTAAAAGTAAACAAGTAGTGTTTGGTGGATTGTGTTTATCAAAGGAATACTTCACCCATGAAATGATCATTTGTTAATCAGTTACTCACACTGTTTTTTTCTCACATGCATCCACTGAACCAAGAATCCAAAAATGGACCAAAGTCTTTATGAATTGAGGTCATGGGGGTCGCCATTTAACAATAGCAAAACTAATCTGAACATCTGTTTTTTAAGCTTACCTGTGCTCTCTTCAGACTCCACAGACAAAACAGTAGTAACACAGGATTTGCTGGTCTACCACTGCCTCGATCAGTTCGTTGGTTTGGTATTGTGTGACTTTGGTGTATTAAAGGGCTAGTTGGGATTCACCAAAGTCGCACGATCTAAGAACTGATTGAGGCAGCAGTAGACCAGCAGCTCCTGTGTTACTACTGTTTTTGTCAGTGGGGTCTGGCTTTGAAGATGAAAGCTTAAGTAATGGAGTCAGTTCACTAAGTTCATGACTCTTCTCTATTAGTGCTGCTAAGCCATGTTTTAACATTTATCATTGTCCCAGAGTTGCAAAATGAAACAGTGAATTATTTTGCAATGCTCAGTTTAATTTTTTTTTTTTCCACTTTTGTCCCTACAATCTTATTTGGTGTGGTTTGTCTAGGAGGCTAATGCAAGCTAACATTAGCAAACTTTAGCATGATATTGTTGCGATAATGCTGAGCCAGTTTACTTGTGCTACTGTTTCAATTTGTTTTAGCATTCACCATAATAAGTTTTATTTACTTAAACATACGTCTCAGTTCAATACAGTCAGGGGTTTTGGAACCGCAGCCTTAGTGTATTATGGCCATTAAGGTGGCTAATTTTAGCTAACCTCAGATCATAGTTGTTGATTTACCACTACCACACTGTGACACTACAATGGCCACTATTCAGCAAAACTTTAATTAATTACTAATGTTACTTTGAAACCAGGTTTAATAATTAGTAAGTCCCAAGTGGTGAGCTCCCAACTCTAAAGTATGTATTCTGAAAGCCATAGTCTCTCCATTCTTGGTGTTGTAGGTTGTTTACAGAGTTGCTGACAGCGTGGGATGGATGTCAGAAGTACTTCTACCGTTCCTGGGCCAGGAGAACAGCCCTGCTGGCTGCTCTCCAGCACGCTGCCAAGGTTAGACACACACACACTGATTGTCAACATAACAACTTGTAGCATTTCCTACTCTGTCAACTCTCTGTCTGAAAGGATGAAGAGGCCTAGGGATTATAGCTGAAGAGCAAATCTAAGCATCTCCAGTTTTTCAGTGTGTCTGTGTATTTTGGCCCTGTCATCTGAAGTATCTGTGTATGTGTATGTTCCTGTTTGGTTGTAGGAGCTGGGTCTGGGCAACATCGAGCGCTGCAGAGGTTTCTCTTCTCACCTTTTCAAGCTGCTCCTCAGACAGAAACAACGACTGACCAAGCTCACTGAGCAGTGGATCCATCTCAGGTCAGTCACCACTCTGTCTACAAGACACAGTATGGAACAGGGATGTAGCTGTGATATCAGATTGAAGGGGTGGATGATTATATGACTTGGTCAGATACTTAAAACACGACACTAGTCTTGGGTGTTCATCTTGAAACTGTGCTGATTGTATAGATGTACAACTACTTTTTTGTATTTGTGTGCTGCTGGGGGAAGATGCATGTGAGGTATCCATGTTTTAGAATTTGTAGTTTCTTTGTATTCATATCCAGAACATCCACATTTAAAGCATTGTCTACTGTTACATATGAGTCTGGACAGACATGGATGTAACCTGTAACTTGACTGGTTGGTGGAGGCGCACAGCCTCAATGTGGTAATTTTAGTTTTAACTGAAAATGAAAACATCTGGATTTTAGAAGTTGGACAAGAGGTTGATGTTTAAAGAGTTAAACAAACTCAAAAACAGGATTTTGAAACATAGGAGGGACATGTGCCCTCATCCCCAGAGGAAATTACCTTTTTACATTTGGTATGAAATGGTAATATAAATGCCTCTGATGTAATGTTGGCATCTAATTAAAATTGCAAGGCAATAGTTGTAATACTATTACATTTTAATTATTGATTCCATTGGGGAAACCTCCCATATATTGGCTTTTAATTGGCTCTAGTTGTCAGAAGTCAAAGCATTGCAGAACACAGGCTTATTTAAAGTCTGGCTTTGATCCAGTGGCTGTGAAGGAAGTAGCAAAGGCTGTCATCATGGGGCTGTGTTTGATGTCAGTTAAAGTGCATACAGATCAGTCTAGTGCAGGTGAACCTGTCACTGTCTTTGCTACGTTATGCCCAACGGGGAAAATTGTGGGTCACCACAAAGTCACAAGTTACAAGTTTTGTAAGAAGAATATGATGGAAATTGCCACAGAGAAAAGGAAATGCAGCTACAACAACAGACTGGAAAAATACTTGTGTGTTTCTGTGCTGTTTATTACTGCAGCTTGACCTATTGTTTCTTCTTGTCTCATAAACGCTCTCAGGAGGCTAACAGACAGCATACAGGGCGTCAAGGCCCAGCTCCAGAGCCACAGTGAGGACCCAGGCTGCACACTCCCACCCCAGGCCTCTCTCCAGGACTGGGTCAACAGAGGCCAGGCGCTGGTCACCCAGTGCACCACCCTCCTTCAGCAGCTTGCCTGGCTGCTGCAGTGTTGCCCCGAGGACCTCCAGCAGAAGGAGGAGACAAGCAGCTGCAGGCAGCACACCTTAAGGTGCCCGTCCCCGCTGGCAGCACAGCGGCAACCCCCCGGCTGTCTGATGAGGAGGGGAGACTCTGCCTGGTGCCAGCTGAACCAGAGCATGAATGCAATGTTGAAGCAGACTCAGAGCCTGAAGGTGGAGCTGGACAACATAGCACAGCAGACCTCTGAGAGAGTACTCCACACATGGTAAAACAAAATCACTCAAGCTTTTATTTCAAATCTGATGAAGCAGTAACAAAAGACAAAAATATCTCCAACAACACCATTACTGTCCACAGGAACCATTTTGTCACATGCTGTTCGGCCTTCGACCAGCTGGGAGCTGTGGTGGCTCAGATGCGCAGCATGGAGCAGCTCTTCACCCCAGCTGTTTGTGTCGGCAGCACAGACAGCCAGCCGGCCATCACCCAGAGCCTGCAGTATGTCAGAGGACAGGTGGAGGCTAACATCACAGAGTTCACCACCTGGAAGACTCAGCTGCTCTCTCTGGGGCACCAGACCTCAGGTGCATGCACTGACCAATAATCCTGACAATGTCATTCCTTCAGATATTACTAACAGACATGGTGCTGACAGGCATGATGACAGACTAAGGAGGGTAATGAAGTAGCGTCTGCTGCTGGTTAAGTTCAGCACTGGGACTGAAATCATATTTAGTACCTTGGTTTTACAGTGCCTCTCTGTATTTCCCCAAACAGATCACCAGCCTGCCTTCTGTACTGAGTTCTCCGCTGAGCTGGAGACAAACATCAACACAGTGCTGTGTGCTGTCCAGACACTTGTGAAGAGAAGAGAGAGAGAGCAACAAACAGAGCAGCCTGGAGACGTCAGGGGAGGTGAGGATGATGAAGTCAGCGGTGCTTTCTAAGATCTAAAACCTTGAAGTTGTTGAGAAATCATAACAAATGACAAAGTGGAATATGGACAGGCACTGTCTGTTCAAAAAAGCTGACATGTTAGAATGTTGTGTTTTTTTCCTTACAGTATTAATGGTTGTCTACATGCTGTTATGTGATGTTTCAGAGGGTGCTGAAAAGGAGGAGGAGGAGGATGAAGAGCCTGTGGAGGACCTTCTGAAGCCCGGTCACCTGACTCGACTCCTGGAGGAGGAGCTGGCAGCTGAGGTGGAGGCTCTGTGTGTGGGAGATGTTAGTGCCGGGCTGGAGAGGCTGCTGAGCCGCTTGAGGACACACAGAGACTCCTGTCAGCCACCACAGCTGCAGGTACCAACATCATCATGACATCATCCATTAAAACAGACTTTATGACCATGGCTATTACTTATTCAGTGGCTATTAACATGACCCTATTCTTTATATTCATTCTTATCTTAACTAATCCACAGTGCTGCAATGCTTCCCAGTCATGTTTTTCAACATGGAGCCACTTTTATATACTTTGTAGACTACTATGTACATGATTATACTTGTTTCACAGTATAGTACTGGATGCATGATATCACGTAAGTATGTGATGTTTATTTATGTAAAAAGTAACTAGTAACTATTAGTCACAAGTAAATGCAGAGGATTAAAAAGTACAGTATGTCCTCTGAATAGTAGCAAAGTAAAAGTATAGAGTTTCATAAAATAGAAACAGTTGTGTTGAAATTTACAGTCATGCATTGTCATCAGCATCTGTCCATGTTGCTGTTTTGTGTTTGTGTGTTTAGGAGGTGGACAGAGCATGCAAGATGCTGGTGCATTTGGAGCCTCTGCTGGGGATTTACTCTGACCTGGTGCGTTACTACGTGGCTGTGTCACTGGGAGCACACAGAAGCACGGGCAAGCTGCTGTCTGTACTGGCCAGCATCTTCACTGAGCTCGCCCAGAAGGTACGGACAAGAGTTACTCAGCCTCCTTTGATTTTTTAATTAAAGTAATACAGCCATTATTAGGTTATTCAGTTCAACTTAAAGCTGTGACTATATGTTTGTTGTGACTTCCTTCCCAGGGTTTCTGCCTCCCTCAGGAGCTGATGGCCGGTGGAGATGGAGAAGGTGCCACAGAGTTTCACGACTATGAGGGCGGCGGTATAGGAGAGGGCGAGGGCAACAAAGACGTCAGCGACAAGATTGAGAATGAAGATCAGGTAATTACACTTGTACATTCTTTACAAGTAACATTTTTTTCCTGGACACTATTTTCCCATGTTTTTGTGACAAAACTTTGTTGTTCCCATTATTCACGTAGACACAAAAACATGGGAAAATAGGGTCCAGTTTGAAAAACATTGAAGTTACCATTTAACTCAAGGTCTGCTTACTAGCTTTTTTGTGGCTTTCAGCCGCATCTCATGGTCTTCATTAGCTGGTTCTTCCTGAACAAAGAGTTTTGAGTGAACAAAATCAGCTGCTGAAAATGAGTCTTTTAGCCAATAATCACTTGACCAAAATGTCTCAAAGCTATCTCTGCATTCTTCTTCCTGCAGGTGGAGGACACTTTGCAGGAGGGTGAGGAAAAGGAAGAACAGCAGGATAAAGGGAATATTAAGGCGGAGGACAATGCTATCGAGATGTCAGAGGACTTTGATGGCCAAATGCATGATGGGGATGAGAATGAACCAGGTAACTAACCCTTTTGTGGCCCACTTGTTTTGGGGTTTTATCTCTTGACTTCCAGTTGCTGGATATAGTCAGACAGAAAGAGTAAAAACCTAAAATAACTTTGAATTAATTTGAGTGAATTTATCTAGAAACGTCTCCCAGAGTCACTGCTGATCAGATTTTTTTTCTTGTAATCATTTGCAGGTGAAGATGATGAGTCGGACAAAGAGGAGAATGAGGAGCTGGATAAAAAGATGGGTGACCTGGGTGAAGGACAGACGGACACTCTGGATGAGAGAATGTGGGGAGATGATGAGGATGATGATGATGAGGAAGGGAGTGACAAGGAGGAAGAGTCTGGCCAAGGCATGGACGAGGTACAGAACACAGATTACCAAAGAATTATAAAGAGAACATTGAAAAACATACAAAGTTTGAAAAAGAATATATAGAGGAGCAATTTATATGTATTGATATTTTTGTTAATGTGCCGTAATTTCCTGTCAACCATGGATTTTTTTCTAGGGTGAATCAGAGTTAGTTGCTAAAGATGACAACTTGGATGCTGCAGACCCCAACAAAGACAAGAAAAACCAGGACAAAGACGAACAGATGGACGTGGAGGAGAAAGAGAAAATCAATGAACAGGGAGATGAGGTAATCTTTTAATTAACAAGTAAAGAAATTCCCAGACACCCCTCCCTGCACTCAATCATTGAACTGCAGCAGTCAGTAACCATCCTTACCATACTTTTTACATTTTGTTCTTTAACATTTCATCCAAGATTAGTGTGAGATGTTTACAAGTCTGTTATTGCATGGCTTTGTTGTATCTGATCCGTCCTCTTGCTGTTTACCAGCGGGAGTTTGATGAGAATGAAGTGGACCCCTACCATGGTCAGCAGGACAAGAGACCTGAGCCTGAGGCCATGGATCTGCCTGAGGATCTCAACCTGGACCAGGATGAGGAGGCTGGAGGCGATGGAGAGGGCGAGGGTGACGGTGAGACCTGCATATACAAAGCCTGGTGTTACTGTCCTCAAACAGAAACAGTTACACTGTTATGGGATAAGTAAAGTGCATATGAGCACAATTTTTGTTTTGGTTAATGAGCATAGATTCTTTTGTACAAGTTTCCCTAGAGCATTTGAAGTAGAGACATGACATCACATGACACTGGCAGTAAATTGAAGGAATTCAAGTTGAATAACAAATGAGCATGTAGTCAGAAATAAATATTAAAGTTAAGCTGTGATCAGATGTGGAATACACAAGTTAAATGGCATTCTCAACTGGTCTCTACAGTGCATTTTGCACTTTTGCAAGCACCGTTATTTCGTTATTGATTATTTTATTTAATATTCTTTCATTATTTCTTAAAGGGACAGTTTACCGTAAAATCGAAAATACATATTTTTCTTTTACCCGTCTAGATTGTTTTGGTGTGAGTTGCAGAGTGTTGGAGATAACAGCCATAGAGATGTCTGCCTTCTCTCCAATATAATGGAACTAGATGGCACTTGTGGTGCTCAAAGTGCCAAAAAAAAAAATACATGTGTAAAACTCAACAGCTATGTCTCTTTACAGAAACCATGACCTGGAGCAGTTTGATGTAGAAATTATTTTCTTTCTACTGAACTACACCTGCCAACATATCACTGAAGGAAGCGTGTATCTAGACAAAAGGCTTGTGCTTGTTCAAACAGTAATGGCGTCCTCCTCGGCTGAGCTGTAATGTTAGATAGCTCAGTTGTACTAGGTGAGCTAGCAGTAGATAGACGCTTCCTTCCTTCTGTGATACAGTTGACGGGTGTAGTTAAAAAAAAAAAAAGAAAATAGTTCCTTCATGAAACTGCTCACAACAAGGTCTGTGGATTATCTTGAGTAACCAGGTCATGATTTGTGGAAAGAGACATTGCTGCTGCAAATGTACTTTGTTGGCGCTTTGAGCACCACACGCTGAGTGCCATCTAGCTCCATTATATTGGAGATAAGGCAGACATCTCTACGGCAGATATCTTCAACACTCTGCAGCTGACACCAAAACAATCTAGACTGATAACATTCACTGCAGGTAAGAAAAAAATATGTAGTTTTAATTTGGGTGGTGAACTGTCCCTTTAATGTAAAAACAATGAGGTGTTGGACTGTTGGCCAGACAAAACATGCAATATCAAGATATCACCTTGTCTTCGTCACAAATCCTCACATTTAAGACGCTGGAACCAGAGAAAGTTTTTTAGTTGGCATTTATCAAATATGAAAATTGCATTAAAATATCAATTATATTTCTGTTAATCAACAATCAGTATTCCCTTTAACACTGCGAAATACAGTTCCTTGTTGAAATGAAGGTCATGACACGGTATTTGTTTTGGTATTTAAATCAGCTCAGTGAACTCTTGTGGTTTTTCCCCCTCTTCAGAGGAGAACCCATTCGATATTGATGAGAAAGAGATGGCCCTGGATGAAAAGGAGGATGGACAGAAAGATGGGGATGATGATGATGACGGAGCAGAGGAGATGGAGGAGGACCAGATGGAGCAGCCTGGAGAGGAGAATGGTCAGGAGCCTAAGTCTGAAGAGGAGGAGGAGGGAGCAGGAGAGAAAGCAGAGGGAGATGAAGACACTGCTGAGAAAGATAAAGAGGAGGAGGAGAAGGAGGAAAGAGGACAGGAGGCAGGAAAAGACGAAAATTTGACTATTCCAAATGACAAAGGACAGAAACCAAAGGTGTGTATGTCAAAGAACTGCTGTACTAATGTACCCACACACTGTTTTGTTCTGTGTGTCACTGTTGGGACTTATGCTTACAGGAGGAAGAGGAGGAAGGAGCAGGCGAGGATGAGGAGCAGCCTGAGTCAGCTGAGAGGAAGGAGCACAACACAGACGGTCAGACTGGAGAGGAAAACGTTCAGAGCGATACAGCTGTGGAGCTGGCAGGAGAGGCATCAGAGAGAGACCAAGCTAAAGAGGTAAACCTCACTCTCACTCAGCACCTCATCTTGGATTAAAGGAGCTGTATTCATCATTCAGAGCATTATTGTAGCTGTTGATCTATGTTTTTAGCTCATCTACACTGAAATTGTCCCTGATGGAGATCAAGTCTAAAACATTTGCATTTTTCTGGTTTGTTAGGAGCACGGGAGCGGAGCTGCTGATGCCAGCCAATCAGAGGGCCACCAGTCAAAGCTGACAGCGAGAATGGCTTCACAGACACAGACGCAGAACAAGACTCAGGTACGACTGGCCTCTGAGAGAGCGCCCAGAAAATCTACCTAACTTTTTGTTTTTCAGTTCATCTCATCACAATTTTTAATGTACTGTGCTGTTCCAGAGCTTTAAGAGAAAACCCGGTCAGGCAGACAACGAGCGGTCGACAGGCGACTACAATGAACGTGTTAATAAGCGCCTGCGTACAGTGGAGAGCAGTAAGGATCACACTGAGGACAGCAGGCAGAGCGATGCCCAGCAGGAGTCTGACATGTATGAACACATCAAACAGGGAGAGACGGCCTATGACACTCAGACATACGGTCAGTAATCACCCCCATACACACCAAACACTCCATGGCAATAGAAAGTGTGTGTTTAATAACAGTTCTGTGATGTTCTCCAACATCTGATCAGTTATTTAAAAAGTGTTCACTGTTCTCTGCTGGTCTTGGTGTTTCCAGATGTTGCCAGTGCAGACCAGCAGAAAGCAGCAGGACCTCATCAGGAGCAGGAAGATCAGAACGATGAGGATGTCGCCATGGAAACAGAGAAGCAGGAAGATGACCTCCAGGCTGCTGAGGTCCAGGAGCTGAAACCTGAACAGCTGGACTCTGCCAAGGCCTCCCAGAAAGGTAAGGTCATTTCTACTTCTTCTGCCCATTTGGACTTCAATAACTTATTAGCATCTTGGTGTGTGTATGTATAGCTTCTTGAATTACACTTTGATTACAGAGAGCATTTAAAAAAAGTACGCAGAATTTGTAGTTCTGTGAAACGTGCACATCCCCTGACTTCATACTCCTCCTCTTCCTGTGTAGGTGTAGACAGTGGAGAGATGGAGGTGCAGAGGGAGGGAGAGGAGGAGGACGAGGAGCGGTGGAAGGACCGACACAATCCCAGAGAAGGAGAGCAAGCAGACAGACGTACAGACTCCACAATTCACACAGTCCCTGAGCTGCTGTTGGACACTATGCAGGTAGAGAAGTAAACTTTCATTCTTTTCTTATTACTTCTCTGTCATACACAAATATTGTTTTGTCTCGGGACTGTGTTGTTACAGTAAAATAATCAAAGAATCCCTACTTTATATTGAGTTATCAGAGGCAGACCTTAAAGCTGTGTGTGTGCGTGTGTGTGTGTGTGTGTGTGTGTGTGTGTGTGTGTGTGTGTATATGTGTGCATGTTTGCAGAAAGCAGAGAGAGACCCAGAGGAGATCAGGAGGGAGATGGAGCTGCAGCTGGAGGCCTTTCACAAACTGGCTCCAGGAACTCAGGAGGAGGTGAGGCTGACCCACGAGTTCAGTTCCAAATGACTCTAGTTACACCATTTACAGAGAGACAGAAATATTCAGTCATAATGGATCAAAGATGGTAAAAAAAATAATTAATTCAACTCAATACAAAGCACTTTCTACTCTTAGCATCATGTCTTGTTAAACATTGATGCTGGGCATCTCACTGCTCTCATAGCTATAAAATCCACTGTACACTTCCTGCTCGGGAGCAAACAGCAGACAAACATAGTTAGCAAGTAGGTAGTGAACAAAATGGAGCATATAGCAGCTTAAGAGAGAACTACTTTTTTTAGGATTTTTTGAAAGACCAAAATCAGAGCTAAAAGAGAAATAATACTGAAATTACTTTCATCGGGTGGACACAAACAAAACTTTAAATCAATGCTAATTAGGGCTGGGCAGTGTATCAGTATTATAATGATATAGTGATATCATAATATTGTAATTACAGTACCAATAGTCAACCCTACAACATTGTTGTAATATCGACTCCAGGTATTTGGTAAAAAAAACATCATGATATTTCAGTTTCTCAGTCATTCTACTTTCAAAATGTAGCAGTTTGATAAGAGATCATTAGTATTAAACAGGGTTTCCCAAAAATGTGGTGCAAGAGAAATGTAATGATGTAACTTTTTAAAAAGAGGGAAATTTGTGAAATTCTCACCTTAAATCCTGAGATAGATCCTCTGTCTGTCCATGATATCTGTTTCTGAGCTTATGATTAAATATTTTTTCCACAGATACACATTACAGCAGCAAAAAACACATTGACACAGAAATAATTCAATAAAATACACAAACCAAATAAAAACATAAAGTAACAATAACTGGTTGTCGGGTACTGTTTCAGTTTTTATACAAGTATCTTCTAGTTAGGCAGTCTTTATTTGGTGTCGTCTCATATAAATCAGCTATTTTTTTTTTTCACTTCTTTTTAAATTTATTTTCTTTGGCTCTCAAAATGTTTCCATTATTAAAATGTTTTGGACAGTTTCCAGACAGTGTTCCTGCTTTGGGCCGTTTAAGCCACACTGATTAAGCCACTGTCTGGTAATCACTTTCTTACTTGATGCATGCAAAACTTTAATCAAATAAATATCTTAACTAATCACAACACCTTAATGTTACATCACAAGGCAGGTCTTTGGGATTTCATATTCCAAAATATTCATTCATTCATCACAGACGCATTCATATTTTCCCTGTATAGCCTGATCTTTGGACATTTCCAGAAAATATGCGAATGTTCAGCTTCCATGCTATGCTTGAATATTTAGTAATGTGTGTGTTCAGATTGTGCATGATTAAACTTGATGTCATTAATGGGTTATAAATATGCTATGTTGCGTTTTTTAGGGTTAGGGGTGCGTCAACTTGTTTGCACTGGTCTAAAATATGTCAAATATGTGTCTTGATGACATGAGCCATATCCAGGGTCTATGTAGTGCTGATCATATGAAGACCAGGTTGTAGCTTGTGACTAATATGTTGTTGTGTGTGTTCCAGGAGAATGCAGCAGCTTCCATGTGGCACCAGTACCAGACTCTGACCTCAGCTCTGTCCCAGCAGCTGTGTGAGCAGCTCCGTCTCATCCTGGAGCCCACGCAGGCCGCCAAACTCAAGTGAGGACCAACACATTCACTACCTTAAGTGTTATCATGGATTTTATTATGTAATGTGGCCGAGACACATTTTAGACACACAGTTATTGTTCCCATAAACCTTGTGTCAAGTTACTGGTCCTTCTTGTTTTCCCCTGATATTATCTTGTGTGATGAAACTTAGAGGCTCATTGTGTACGGGTGCTAATGCTGTGTTATAACAAAGAGATACACCCACACAGTAACAGTGTTATTAAATGTATGTGTGATGTCACACTGCTCCACAGAGGCGATTACCGCACAGGGAAGCGTCTCAACATGAGGAAGGTGATCCCCTACATCGCCAGTCAGTTCCGTAAAGACAAGATCTGGCTGAGGAGGACCAAGCCCAGCAAGAGAGAGTACCAGATCTGTCTGGCTGTGGACGACTCGTCCAGTATGGTGGACAACCACTCCAAACAGGTAAGAGAGCCGTTACATGCTGCTTGTATGGCTCCTAATGTGACATGTTCACAGTTAGAATGACAACTGGCTGAATTTAAAATGTGTCTTGTGTGTGTGTGTGTGTGTGTGCAGCTGGCGTTTGAATCTCTCTCAGTGATCATCAACGCTCTCACTCTGCTGGAGGTGGGACAGGTGTCTGTGTGCAGGTAAGGTGATGCAGGTACAATGTGATACACTAAAGACTGAAAAGAACGTAATGTGCAGATGAAGTTATGAAGCCATGTAACAAATATCTAAACCTGAAAACAAAATAAAAATTCAAACAAAAAGTTGAAATCGAATGCTTGTGATGTCAGACAGTGTTTACATGTATTTATTGTGAAGCTAACAATTAACACCTGCTCTCGTGTCCAGCTTTGGCGAGCAGGTGCAGCTGCTCCACCCCTTCCAGCAGCAGTTCAACGATGAGTCGGGGGCTCGGATTCTCAGACTCTGTCAGTTCCAACAGAAGAAGACCAGAATAGCACAGGTAAAATATTCTCAGTAAACATTGTGTTTCCCTTTCTCTTATTTTGTGATGTGAATTTGATGTTATAATGATCTGTGTATCGTGTATGATGCATCTCCTCCTGTCAGACTGACTCTTCTCTTCATGCCTCTCCTCTGTAGTTTTTAGAAACCTCAACCAAGATGTTTCTAGCAGCACGACAGCAGATTTTTGGATCTCTAAACTCGGGTAATGACTCATATTGCCTATTGAAGTGTCACACAGAGTCAGCTCTAAAATCCTGTGCTGTGCAGTTTACTCTTTTTATGTGAAACTCTGGGTAATCAAAGTTATATTTGTTGTCACTGCCATCAAAAGCTTGTGCAGCTTAAATGGGAAAACATGATGGGACAATGCTACATAGCAATGAATACACTGAACTAGTGTGAGACCTGGTAAATCTCTGCTCTGACTGGGGAGATTGTTCCATAAGGTTTCCATTTTTTGATAAGTGTGCTGATACAGTACAAAAGTTTAGGTATAATACCACTTCAGTACCTTCAGATCCTGTTTTGATACTTTACTTTGATGATCTTAAACACAGTTTTCTACCACATAAGCCAAAAGACTCAAATGCATCTGCTTTCATGTGTCATCTTGTCAGTAGTTGAGACAGTGAAGTGTTCAGGCCAAAATTTCAGTGCAGTTTTCACCAGTTGTTACAGAAACACTGTGGTTAATGTTTAAAAAGTATCGATGATCAATAACAAGGCCTAAGTTTCAAATCTAGTGGTTTGATGCTTTTGTATTTGCCACTTAGTGTGACTGCTATACAAGTGATGTTGCTTCCTGCTTGATCTGTGTGCCACTGAGTAAATGAGTCGGTGCCCAGACTGTATCAGATATCCAACAACTGAGCCTTAGTGTGGCACCAAGAGACAAAGAAGTCCCAGGATCTGAGCCAGGTGCTCTGAGGCAAAAACAAGTCTTTGTCAAAGCTCTGAAACCCCGGGTGGAGCTAACATGTCATTTCATGGGCATACAGGCGGCATCATAAAGGAGCTCAGCCAGCAGCTGTGTGCGGCCTGTAAACACAAAATGAGACTAGATACAGTATCATCTGTGCCATGTAAAACTAATTCTCCACATCAGTGTCAGCTGTGGAAAAATGTGACTCACGCTAACAAATCTATTTGAACTCCATGGCTAGGCGCATAATATCCCACAACCCTCCACTGTTGCTCTCTGACCTGTGACCTCTCACCTCCTCAGAGACGGCCCAGCTGCTGGTCATCGTGTCTGACGGCAGAGGGTTGTTCCTAGAGGGGAAGGAGCGGGTGATGGCAGCTGTGCGAGCGGCACGCAGCGCAAATGTGTTCATCATCTTCGTGGTGCTCGACAACCCCAACTCTCGGGTAAGTGGAGAAGGATTTTACATTTCTGTTTTCTAAATCTCCAGACACAAAGTGTGACTAAACTCTGGTGCTGTGCTGCAGGACTCCGTCCTCGACATCAAGGTGCCCATATTCAAAGGGCCGGGAGAGCTGCCAGAGATCCGCTCCTACATGGAAGAGTTCCCCTTCCCCTTCTACGTCATCCTGCGAGACGTCAACGCCTTGCCGGAGACCCTGAGCGATGCACTCAGGCAGTGGTTTGAACTCGTGACGGCAGCCGACCAGTAGACCAATGAGAAGCCATCTTTGACAGTAAGGGAGAAGTGGGCAGCAACCAACTGCACAACGCCACTCTGCTGCTCACCTCTCAGCCACAACTCAAATTAAAGACTCAAAAAAAAAAAAAAAGACGGATTTGCCGCTGTACATGTGCCTTTATTTTCTTATTTACTGTAGATCTGAGTAGAGTTTGATAGTAACCTTTGCTGTTTGTCTTTGTTATCAGGGGAATTCTTAGTTTCTTTTGTAACGTAATGAGGATTGCTCTAACTTGCACGTCTGAGATGAAAAGATAAACAAAAATGTGATTCCCTTTCGTGTGAAACACCTCAGTGAAGAGTCAGTAAATACCTCTGTCCCCCTTGTACAGTCGACATGAAATCCTGTTTGTGTGGGTGTTTTAGTCAGTGTTACGAAGCTCATCAAGTCATTCAGTGTCAGTGTGAACACAGCCACCGATGTACAGAGCTGACGGAGGAGAGATGTTGGATTGTGTTTTAAAAAAAACTTTTACAACTTCGTGACCTACAGTAGCATGTTGATGTGGTCATGAGTGACATTTGAAGGAACTCTAAAATGTGCCTTGGAGAGGAGAAGAGTATCCCATTTCACATCGGCTGTGGGGGTGATGGACCGGAGGTGTGATCACAGCTCTGTCAGGATTTTTTAAAAATTTAGATCTCCACACTTTGAAGCACAGAGACTGCAGATTCCAGTTTTGAGGAACGCCCTGGTACAAGTCATTTTATCTGCTGTGTTGATCTTCCATCCATACTGTATGACTTCTGCTAACGGAGAGCTCGGAGCTCATCACTGTGTCCTGTAGGAATAAGTGTTGGTGACATGATTATTATCACCTCAGTGTTTTGTAACGTGGACTGACATGTAAGCAGACATTGGTCATATGTAGGAGGTTGTTTCTCCGTTGCATCCATCTGTTGAATCATGACAAGAATGATTCTGACAATAAACAGTTTACAAGGTTGTGTCTGTCTGTGCTCATCTTTTCAGAGAAACATTTTATTGTCATATATTATCATTGTTATTAAAAGAAAACTTCACCCCCAGATGATGCGCTGCATATCAGTTACTCACCCCGTGTTACGTCGAATTCATGAAGGAAATCTTGAAGTAAAAGGGGTCCACAGCCGACAACAGCAAAACTATATCAAAGCACATGTTTAAAAACTCACACACAACTCATGCAGTATAATCCAAGTCTCATTTATGCAGCCACATGCTCAATACTTCCCAAACAAACAGCCCTGTGCGACCAGGAACTGGACTGAAGGTCAGACTCCATTAACAAAAACAGTAATTTTACCTCACTCAACACTGAAGCTGCTGACCTACTGCTGTCTGTCGTTTTTAACTAAGCCATTTATGCATTTCCCCAAAATGTTTCTGCAGCTGACCAATAGGAAGCTACAGTGGATCCAAAGAAGAGTATTATTATTAGTATTAGTATTATAGTTCATATTATTTTGCTGTTGTTGAACGTGGACCCCTTTTATTGCAATTCATCAAGAATTTTCTCAATTTTTAGATTATTTGTTGAGCGTGGAGGCGTGCAAGGAAAACAAGGTTTTCTTTATAGGGTGACTAATTTATATAGAATGTTCTGTAGAGGGGTAAAGTATTCCTTTAATGTTATTAATTATTCATTCATTCATTCATTCATTTTTTAAGCTAGGCTACGCCAAAAGGGTGCCTGTGAAAGAGGTCTTTCACATGCTGTCGTTGAGGCTGCTGTCCTCCGCTCCACCAGAGGGAGACAAACACGGGAGTAGCCGCTAAGAACGTCACCACAACATCCGCTTTGAGGCTCCTGAGCCAAGTCGTGTCCTCACCAAGCTGTCAGAGATGACAGTGTCAAAGTTACCGGCTGCTGCTCTTTCTTTAAAACAGGTAAATACATACAACACTAGAAGGAGAGTGTGTATCACTAACAGCTGGACTGGTTGACTATAGTAACCACACGGTATCATGCTAGCGGTGTTAGCTTGTTGGCTAACGCTCCATCTGTGTAGAGCTGTTAGCTAAATATCTAGAGTTTTGAAGGCTCTGTTTTTGTATCTTATATCTTTTTTATATAATTCAAGGGAGACTTGTGTCCATTTGCAGCTCTGTCTGGTGTACAGTGAAGTTATCCGCTGTTTACTGGCAGAAACTAAGCTAGGACTGTGCGGGTTAGCAAACTATGTGTGTGTTATTAAATGTATGCATAACGTTAGTAGAGAAACAAATTCTCCAGACAAAGTTAAAACATACATGTCATTTATACATCATTTTGTCAAAATTGCCATTATGAATGTGGAATGTGTGGCTAGCCAGCCTGAGAGACAGCTTACTCCGAAGTTTAGTTTAGTCAGTGCACTGCGCTGGACCTTTAAATGCACTGGACACCACAGAGGTCATTTCTACTGGTGGAAGAGTCTTTGCTCTAAACAAGGTAAAATGATATTGCAATATTCTGGTTATTCTTGACTCACTCAAGCCAGACCTTTCCTAATAAACCCTGCTTTTCCAGGACTTCATTGTCCTGGTTTCATCATATGAGACACTTCTTTGTGAGAAATACAGTCTGATACCATGATAGGAGAGAGTGATGTGTCAGTCCATGTGCAGTAGGTATGAAAGATGGAGTTGATAATAATAATAAGCTTTATTTGTATAGCACCTTTCCAAACAAAGTTACAAGGTGCTTTACAACAGCAGAATAAAAAGGCAGAATCCAATAAAATGACAATAATATAAAAACATTAAAGGAACATAAAAAACAATAAAACATTAGAAAATAGAAAACATTAGATATTATTAGAGTATATTATTAGATGACAACAGCAATTAAGTAAAAGTACATTTAAAAAAGTGTGTTTTTAAGAGAGATTTAAAAGAGGACAGAGATGTGGCTCGCCTGATCTCCTCCGGCAGGTCGTTCCAGAGCCACGGGGCCCTGATAGCAAAGGCCCGGTCGCCCTTGGCTTTCAATCTAGATCTTGGAATCTCTAATAGGGACCCACCGGAGGATCTCAGGCTACGCCTTGGCTCATATGGGACTAAGCAGTCTTTGATGTACTCAGGGGCCAGTCCCATCCGGGCCTTAAAAGTGATCATTAAAATCTTAAAATCAATTCTAAAACGCACAGGTAGCCAGTGTAATGAAGCTAAAATCAGGGTTATGTGAACTCTTTTGTTTGAATTAGTGAGGAGTCTGGCGGCAGAATTTTAAATAAGCTGAAGTCTGGAAAGATTATGTTTACTTAGGCAGGAGTAGAGTGAGTTACAGTAATCTAAACGGGATGTGATGAGTGCATGAATGACAATTTCCAGGTTCTTGGGAGACAGAAAGGAACGGATTTTGGAGATTCTGCGTAGTTGGACAGTTGTTTTAACATGCTGATTAAAGTTGAGATTACTATCAAAAATGATGCCAAGATTTCTGCAGCTAGGGGTGATGCTGGTGGAGGATAAGCTAAGTTGCGGTGAGATGTGATTGTGTGTGGTGTCTGGGCCTATGATAATGACTTCGGATTTGTCTGGGTTCATGTTGATGGCAGTTGTATGTAACTGATGATCAGGCTTATTTGGAGTCATCAGTAATATCACTTAAAACTGAATATTCTCTGTATAAACATTAAATCATTAATAAATAAAATGTGTTTTTTACACTGTCATGTTGAGTCTAACTTGCTGATTCTTTGTCAGTTTTTACAGAGACAGAGGGTTTTGGGGATCTACAGAAACATGCTGAGGACCATACGGCAGGTACCAAGTGAGGCAGACAGGAAGTACCTCACAGACTGGGCAAGAGACGAGTTCAAGAGGAATAAGAACGCCACAAACCAGGTAAAGAGATAATATGATTGCTTTTGCCTTTCAACCACATAGTTAGATTGCCTCGAACTGCATTAAGGGGAGCTGGGACACGAGAGCTGACGACATACTCAGAACAGCAGTATGTTAATCAGGACATTTAAAAGTGCCATGTTAAACCTTGCTATAGATGTGTTAAAGAGGTTTTGCTTCTCATCCAGAAAGATCATGGAGAGTATTGATTCTGATACATAGTAATTGTTTCAATGACCAATACTTGGGTGCAAGTTAGTCTGGCTCACAGGATGTAGACTGTGGATATAAAGGCTGTCATTGGTCACTGACTTCCTGCAAGTGAAGTTACCATTTCAATCACCCTTGCTACTAATTTTGTATGGCCACAACTTCTGGACTAGGAACCTACACGCTTAAACGACTTTTAATGTTTTGCGCAGCGCTTTCTTTTGCAGGGAATCATCCATTTTAACACCAGTGCTCACCTGTCCACTAAAACAAGGTCCCTCCTGACACATTTTGCAAGAGCCCAAGATCATTCTGATTGGTTCGAAGAAATAAAAACAATCATTATTTACCTCACTGCAGAGTTATGATGGATTCAGTCAGGCCTTTCTCCAGGGCTCGCACAACGCAGTAGTCTTTAATCGCCTTTGAGCCTTGTTCGCCTGCAGGTAAACAGTCTTTGTAGAGGGGAAAAGAGGTGGAACACATTGGCCAAAATGCAGTGTCAGAACTCATCAGCTATTGTCTGATGACAATTTAGCTTTTTCTAAGCTATTTTTCAAATTCATCAGCATTCATGTGCAGATATCTGTGTATAGATATCAGCAGAAATGTTGTCTGAACCTTTCTCAAGTCGATAAGTGAACTGTAAACAATGATTGATGCACTGAAGAGGAGGTCTCGGCTTGGATATCTGCTGACTAGCTCGAAGCCAGACTGTTTTTTTTCCCCTGAAAAGGCATGATACACCGTTCTCTCTGTTTGATTGGCAGGTACTTGTTGCCTTGGTTGCTTGGATTGGTTAGTTTCAAAAACCTTGCCCCCTGAAATACTGGCTGTTGTCCCCAAAAGCTCGTCATCGTCAGAGATAGCTAATGGCTTCAAAGACTGGCTGAGAACTAATTTAATTTGTGATTTAAACTAAATATGTGGACTTCTTAAATGGAACTTATGTAGAGACATTGTACTTATTTTCCCAGCTTCCCCTGCTCTCTTTATTAATGCTGTTTCTTATCATTTTTCATTCAGGATGCCATCCGTATGATGATCACACAAGCTAACAACCATCTAGAGGAGCTGCAGAAGTCTCTGGCGTTGGCCAAGAGTTAAACACAGTGAGCTGCTGTGCTCTCCGAGGAGACTCTGTGGGTGTTGACAGGAACCCTCTGATCAGGGTCGTGTCATTGTGAGTGACTGATGCAGAATGTATTGAAACTATTTTTTGTCTGGACGCTGTTTTTGAGGATGGATTAATGGAACGGACCTGAAGCCATCAACCTGTAAAACCTCCTGAGCTGCTGTTCTGCATACAGTGCTGAGGATTTGCTCCATGATGGTGGAAACTGATGAACCTGTGAGCTAACTGAGCCCATCTGCCAGACTTTAGTTTGTGCTGTACATTATATATATGTATATTGAATGTATTAAAGAGGAACTAATAAATCCACTGACAGATTCAAGATGATCATTTTTTTTTTAATACAAAATATGTTTTCTGTCATCATCACACAGAGTGCATTATTCATATCCACAGAGTTATCCATAAAACTAACCAACGTGTATGAGCACACAGTCACTACATCAAACATACAGCAGGCAGTAATACTGTAACACAACTCTGAGCTTTCTTCATGCAACTTGACACAATTCACCAGGACTGTTCTTTACTTTATTGGCAGTGCATTAGCTTACTGGAAGACATGATTATATGTAGTCAGCTGTTCGGGGTCATGACATGGTTTGTTTGGTGTTGATCAGGGCTGCAACTAATGATTACTGTTATTACTGATCAGTGGTTTGGTCTGTTAAGCAGCAAAGCCTCCTGGTTTAAAGAGAGAGGCTCAAAGAATAGCAATTCAGTGTGCTTTCAACCTTTTGTTGAACATAAAGGGCCATCTAGTGGGCTCAGAAAATAAAGAAAATGCTTCAGCTACTGATATTGATTTAAAAAAAAAACCTTCAGGGTTTATATACAGTGTGAGTTTAGCTACATTCTCATAGGTAAGCAGAAGGTTGCTCCTCTAACGGGGCTGATCTCAGCATGCAGATACCAACAAAAAGCTTATTGTACTGTAATTCTCTCCATCCACACAACTTCACTATGATCCAAGATGCAGATCAGCTAAACTTGCTGTTAATGACAGAATGCTCATGGTGGTACACAAATCAATATCTAGAGAATGGTTGGGCTTACAATGTGTGAACACACTGCACAGGGTTGTTGATTGTTAATGTGATGTAGTTAATCTATCCCATAAACGGCACATTAGATCAGTGTTTTGACACCTAGCTTTATATCTACTGCTTTATTTACAACACAGTGCACAACAGCTGCCCTTATTTCTACAGAAGTGTATGAACAGCTCTCAACAGATCAGTACAATGTTACCGTGACAACCAACAGCACAGGAATGTGGAGCGTTTTTAGTATTCCATTATATGATTGAGTGGCTCCAGGCCCCACAGCTTAATGACATAATGAATTCAGTTATCTCCTCAGTATGGCTGTGGTGTCCAGGAACACAATGTCTGTTTGTCATTTATGGATCATAAATCCAGATCATGCTGAGGCTGTTGAAAGGTAAACCCTCTGGTAGTGACAGATGAGGTGTGTGTTAGCAGTCATCACGTCTGGTAGTCCTCAGCATGCGCAGTTCATCCTCCAGGTAAGCGATCCTCTCGATCAGAGCGGCTCTGTCGGCCTGAGCCCTCTGATCGGCCTGCCAGCGAGCCTCCTGCACTTTCCTCTCGTACCAGCGCTCCATCTGCGTGGACACCGCCTCAAAGAAGTACTGCGTCACCTCCAGAGCGTGCATGTTGTCCCTCTCCTGAGCAAAGGAGGGTTCGCTGGGCTGCTCTCCAAAGACCTCCAGAGTCCGGACCCCTGTGGCCCCTCTGGACTTAGTCCTGCCCTGGGAATGCTTCTTGTGGTGCTTCCCTCTGTCCCGCCCTCGCTCCCTGTCTCTGAGCCCGGCTTCAGTCCTGCTGCTGCAGCGGCGCTCTGTGGCCGGAGACAGGCTGCTGGCTCTGTAATTCCTTTCCCCCTTTGCCCTGTGCTCTGCTATGTCCACCTCCTGCGGCTCCTGGTTCTTCCTTTGGGTGTCAGCACACATCACAGGACGCTCCTTCGGCCGAACCACCTGGACAGATGACAGCGGGCTTTTGGCTGCTGCAGGAGAGGTGACTTCAGCATTATGAGCTTTATCACCATCTGTTAATTAGAGATTTAATGAGCACATTCAATTACACACTCACCACTACACAGCAGATATTTATTCTTCAAACAGTCCTGCTAATTAGCATGCAATAACTCTGAATCATGAACAAGCTGCCGTGCACAGACTGAGTCAGAACTCAGTGTTTTTCTCCTGCAGCAATGTTATTCCTTCTATGTTAAGGTCATGACAGAAATAGTGAACCTATCGTCATGCAATGGTAATTTCATACGCCTGCAGAACTATCATCCTGAGAGGAGAAATGTGGTCTCATAGGTTACAGCTCAGAGCATTGTTTTTATCCAGTGCAGCAGGTTCCAGGTCAGAATAACATGTTAACTCTGGAAATTACAAGGGGGTCGAACTCAAAACAACAAAACTAATCTGCCTTTGTTTACTGTATTTGCAAAGTTGTTTCTTTGCATTTGTCAGATAATTTAAAAAATCCTCATATATTTAGTTTATGTTTGCTTGTTTTTGGTGGACTTATCAGTTAAATGTGAATAATCTCTGCAGGCACACAGCAGCTGTTGGTCGACAATTATCTGCAGTTGTTTTGACTGATGACAGTGTGTGGAACTTTGTGCCAGTTTGGAGGTCCAGGAGGGGGCGCTGTTGCCAGGAACATGAATCTGAATACAGCACGGCACTGTAATATAATATAATATAGAGACATGTTGCTCGTGTGTAAGTGTGTATGTCAGCATTAAATGCTGTACTGTGAATGTAATGTTGATCTAACATGGTGATATGGTGTGATCACTCTTAGTCAATGTGTCACAGGTTATGAATTATCATTGATGGTTTCTGACATATCATCATAGATTTGTTTTCATCTTTTTATAAACACTTGACCAATTTCAAAAATGTGACTACATGGCATTGCTACTGTGTGCAATTATCTGCTACTATTCAACTGCATATAAAATGTGATATAATTGTAGTACCTAGCACATACAGTATATGTTATTACTCTTTTTAAATATTGCATGCATCAGTCTTGTGTACTGGGCCAGAAAAAAGGTCATGAATGTGTGTGTTTCCAAAGAATACACTCAGACCTAAAACACACTGAGGGAATTACAACATCTGCCGGGCACACATTAGGAACTGTGTATAGATTACTTAATCGTGGCCTGTAAAATCAGTCTGATTTAGATTCTAATTTAATCATGGATGATTTTCAGTAATAAATCTAATGCTAATACTGTCTCTTACAAATTATCAATTGCCAGCATAACCTAAAAAATATCTGTTAGTCAGCGGTGTCAGTGGTGACTTTAATAGATAAACAACATCTAGTAAACAGGTGCAGACTCCCTTTATACATTTGTACTTTGAACAGAGGTCTGACTGTAGCTTCTATGTTACTGTTTTTCTTTTATGGTTTTCATTGTGCTGTTGTCTGGCTGTAACTTTTTGTATGCTGCTGTCTCGGCCAAGTCTCCCTTGTAAAAGAGATTGTTGATCTCAATGGGACTTACCCGGTTAAATATAGGTTAAATACAATAAATAAAAATTCATAAATAACCCACTACACTGCAGATCAGCCACTTTCTGGTTCAACAGTTTACTGAATGTTCATTTTGACCTATTAGCAATGTTGATAGTCGGATAATTTAGGCTTAACAGGCTATTACCTTCATTAATACTCTCAAATAAGTTTTGCTCCAGATAAATTATTATTTAATGGCCAAAAATGGCTCTTTCGATAGTAAATCTTGGGCTTATTGCTGTCTATTTTAGCATTAATTTGCAGCCTGGACCGCTGATGTTTGAAATAAACTGAAATAAGTTGAGATAAATAAATATTTGATGACTCAGTGTCTCTGTGTGATGAAAATGTTCACACTGACACATTTGGTTGTGTGAGCTGTTTGCTGAGTTGTTACCTGGAGAGCTCTCCACATGAACCACAAAGTAGTGGTTTGCTGAGCTGCCCTCTGCCACACTGGCCTCGCCCCGACTGGAGTCCAGGAGGGCAGGGCTGTTGTGGAGATCCAGGCACTGGGAGCTGCCTTCCTGGCCAGAGGGCAGCACAGTGAGGCCGGCTCCATCGGCTTCATTCAGGCCCTCTGCAGCAGAGGAGGAGCGCTGCAGCTTGGTGCTGCCGGGCTCTCCTGTGAAGCGAAGATCTATGTTCTGCAGTTTGGACATACACCAGCTCTTCAGCTCACTGACCAGGGACGCCTGCTTGAAGAGCAGATACAACCACACACAAGAGGTTACATTGGTTTACATCACATTTAATGGGAGGAACAATTGCTGACAAAAGTTTAAGTTTAAATGTTTGGGTAAAGCTTATCCTTTAATATGTTGACATTATCAGTTACACCATTTGGGATGTTGTTCTTAAAAATCTACAGTGAGTTGAAGAAGGAAACATCCATCTCTGTTTGCAGCAGAGCAGAGAGAAAGGCGTTTTTAAAAGTCTCTGTGTTCAGCTCTCAGTACTTTTGTAGCTTAGAAGTTGTGTGAAGTTGCTACTAAAAAAATTTTTAGAACTCTGGCACATGTAAAACCTAAATTTTACTCAGAGCAGCTTTACAAATACCAGATTATTTTTATCCAACATAAACAGCAACCTTCAGCCCTGATGACAACATATAGGCTCTACTTTAGTTACTTGAATTTCTACTTGTCTTATTTGATGTAGCAGTAAACACGAGATATAGATCTGTCTGTCCCAACGCCTCAGTGATGACCTCATCAGCTGCAGAGCCTGTGATGGTTGTCAGTGTTACCTGTCTCTTCTCTGCTTCCAGCCTCTCCTGCAGAGCCCGCTGCTCGATCCTCTGCAGACACTCGCTCCTTTCTGCGGACACTCTCTCCACTGTCATCTTATCCAGAGCTCGCATCTGATGGCAAAACCACAAGTCACACACATCAAGAGTGCAACCAGAAATATGTCAGGAGGAATAACAGCAGCTGAGAGGCTTTTCTGTCTTTAAGACCCTTTCCAGTGAATTTCAAGTTTTTATCCTTATTAACATGTCCACATATTTTTTGTATGATACACGATAAACCATCAAGCAAAATAAGCCATCAATGCCATGGCTGAACATTTCCGACTTGGAGGTGCAGTGTACTAATGATGGTATCAAGAACGCAGATTCAGACTTCCTGGGGTTGTTCTGTCACAAACTTAAAAGTCTAATCCTCTCAACATGAAAGGCGGGGCTTTCCATAACACTGGCAAAACAAGGAAAAGCAAAGTGTGGCTTTGTGACAGCATTTTGCAAAATAAGATTCCCTTTCACTACAAATTCTCAGAGCTGGCGATTGGGATCAACATCAGCAACACATTATTAGCCGTTTGGCAACGTAGTCAAGCTGAAAGCTCATGTTATCCGTTACTGTTTATAAGCAGAGGTTTGTGTGTTTAATGAGCAGAGTGAAGGTGAGCAGGAGCTGCAGGCCAGTGGCTAAGGAGCTTGTTTGCATATTTACAGATCCGCACATACTAAATAAGGCAAAGGTGTAGTTACTTCAAAGCTATTTTAAAGCATGAGGGGATTTTTTTTTCACAGAAAACAATAAGCTGTGAGTTTTTAGGGGTTTAATCAATGCCAGGAGAGGAACTTTAAAGTTGTTCATATTTCCTATGATTGTATTGTATTTTTATTCCACTTTTTCAGACAATGGTGTTCTTCCAACTCTCTGTCAACAGTTTGTGTTTGTCCCTTTCCTGTTTCAACATGCACATATACACACACACTGTAGCCAGCTCCATACAGAAATGGCTTTTCTAGTTTGGTATGGAAGAACTTGAGGTGCCTGCACAGACCGCTGACCATACACTGTATAAAATAGTGGATGTAGCCACCATAACTTCACCCATTGGTTTGTGGACTCTATTTTAGAGCCAGAACTGAGCCACAGAGACCACAACTTTTTTGTACCAGGCTGTACACATGTTGATTTCTGCTGTTAGGTTGGGCATTTTAACATGGGGGACTATGAGCTCTTGGAGCCAGCCTCAAGTAGCCACTCAAGAAACTGCAGTTTTTGGCACTTCCGCATTAGCTTTATTTTTCAGCTGTTGAGGTTGCCCGTTTCTTACCTTTACACCTTTGGGATGATCTAGAACACTGACTGAGAGCCACACCTCATTACCCAGCACCAGTGTTGGACCTCACTAATGCTCCTGCGGCTGAATGGGAACAAATCCCTGCAGCCAGATGGAGTTGTTATAGCAGCAGACCGATGCCCATGGTTTGGGAATAATAATTCAACTATGATGCGCAGAATGCTTGATGACATCTGTGCCTTATACTGAACTACTGGTTGCATGACTATGACAGCCTCATTACAGCACACAGTGTTTTGTCAGTCAGCTGTAGAGTAAACATCTTTTTGTCTTGCAGTCCCTTGGTCAAAGAATTTCTTAACTTCCAATGTTCCTCTCTTGTGTTTACCTTTGGGCCTACATACCTGATTCTGTTGTTGCTCTGATCGTGGTGATTATGCATTCCTGACTACATCCACTGTTGTATTTTGTCAGGCAGCAGTGGTGCTCAGAGTCCATGCATCAATGACTGTGTGCTATCTGATAGAGGCTTTGTACCTTGTGCATGTATTACGCACAAGGTGGCTCCAGGGGAAATGAAGCAAAGCCCAGTTACTGTAGTGTTCCAGCTGGTCACCTACACGGGAATGGAACCCCTAACCCCCACTATGTTAGAGCCATGCTGTATCTGTTCAGATAGTTAGCAGATAAACAGAGATACAATGAGAAGACTTGTGTTTCTGCTCAGATTCAGACTGTATGGAGCTGGATATTTCAACTCAACAACTCTACCCCTTTAGATTCATTTGACAGCTACTGCAGAATGATATAATGTTCCTGTGCTCAGGTGCTATAACCAAAAAACTAAACAAAAACTTTGTCCACTGGATGCTGCTGCATTGCATTCTAGTGGTTCTGTCGCAGTTCCAAGTGGAAGCAGACATACAGAATTTACAATATTGTAAAGTCATTTAAACAGATGTTTCTAAACTATTTATCCAGTTTATCAATAATTTGAAAATTTCTGGATGCTGCATTCACCGTGGAATATTTCCGCTACTTTCTGCATCAATTGTCTTGTGTTGTTTTTAACACTGAATGATGAAGCCAAAGACAATGTTGTACAACATGAACAATAAAGCGCCTAACAAACTGTATGCCTAACTAACTTTAGAAGTATTTCACATTTCTGAGATGCAAGCTGTTCTGACGAAAATAGACTGTGTGATCCACAAACTTTGCTCTGCTTGTATGTGGGCAGTTTAAACCAAAACAAAAAATTAAAAAGTCAACTTTTATGTTATGATAGCATGTGTTTGTTACCTGATGTTTGTTCTTGCGGTCCAGTTGGCCCATCTTGCTGTTCATCAGATCTTGGACGGTGTGGATTTCAGTCTTCATCTCCTCCTTTGTGGCCTCCAGCTGGTTCTCCAGTTTACTGATGAGAGGTTCACAGCGGCAGCCGTTTAGAGGAGCCTGCAACACATCGCAAACAATCAACAGAGCAGCACCAACAGTGAACGTGTCTAAAACAAACTCCAGCTGTCAAGTCTTTTAAACAAACTTGTTATGCGATTGTCAAAATGTGTTTTGTATTATATTTACTGTGGGGCTGCAGTGAGACTTTGAATTGAAATGACAGACAAGGGGCAGCACTAAATGTAGCTTGGGTTCATACAAAAAATTTTAGGATGTTTCTCTGTAGGAGCAACATGTGGGAGGAGGGGAATGGGAATATATAAGGACGTGACATTGAGAATGAGTTTATAGAACACATAATTACATGAATAATAATGTCTGGAGTGTTGGTGCCCTTACCTGCATGATCTTGCCATCCTTGCCGCGGTACAGAGTGTACAGCTGATAGGCTTTATAGTTATGTGGAGGGACAGATGCATGAAGGGGAGCTCCTCGCAGTTTGCACTTCTTCTTGTGAAAGCCTTCGCTGTGCCTGGTCTCTTTGCGGCGGAGAGGGTCGGACAAAGACGGCTGAAACATCAACAGCACCTGAGGTTATTCCATCTTGTACATCTTAAATAGCAATTTAGGGAGGGTGCCACTAATTGTCTTCCCCTGTGCACAACCTTGACTAACAACAGTTAGCTTCTCTATTCCTGAATGAACATCAGTTTGGATTGGAGTGTGTTTATCGAACTGAGATGGCTTCAGGGACCTACTTTGTCCTTCTGCTTCCTGTTCTTTCCCCTCCTGGTGTTTGACTCGGTCACCTCAGCGTGTCTGCAGGCAGCTCGGTCACTGCTCTGGGTGTCATCTGCAGCAGAAGCACTGTCCTGCAGGGAACAGGGAGAATACAGGTGATGAATGTCCACTAGATTCCTCCTTATGTTATTGTGGCTTGTTTCTAAATGTTTCAATCATTCACATAAGTGAATTTATTAAAATCACTAATACCCTGCTGATTTTTCCATCATTATTTACTCTGTGTTTAATCTCTTCAACCACAGACCATCAAAAGGTAGGTCAATACAAACATGTGCTATACAGTCAAACTTTTCAAACCCTTGACTGTAAAATTCTAATGGAGATGCAAAATTTCCAAAGAATTTGGAAATGTGTTTCCAGTTATGCCAAAATATTTCCATTTGATGACTAGTGTAGCCATTTAATTAAAGAAAGCATAAACCTTGGTTCTGGAAATCTCACTTGGTGTACATGGCATATAGTCAGACAGTGTGAGATAAGATGATTTTTCCAACCTCTTAGCTGCTTACGGAGAAGTATAGAGCGAGGACAAAACTGGATGTAGTCAAAACCCTTATTTGAAGGTTTATGAGTCATTTTAAAATACACATATATTGACGATTAACACAAGTTTTTTCACCCTTTTTTACAAAACAGCACCACTGCATTAATCATATATGACATTACCAATGTCATCCATACTGACTTTCTTCAGTTGTTCCCTTCCTCCTAACTCACAAGTGTCTCATGATGTATGCTTTTACCTAAAGTTTTTACACGACAATTTATGATTGCTTTGACACAGCAATCCAGTTTTTACCTTACAGAGCAGCATCTCATCTCTGGGAACAGACTGAGCTCTGCCCTCTGCCTTGAGCTTGTCTCTCCTCTTCCTCACACTCCTGCCCCGCACAAAACTCTGCACCTGAACACACGCACGCACGCATGCACACACGCACACACGCACACACACACACACAGGAATGACAGAAATCACAACTTAAATCATTATGTGAGTTTAATAAATTAAAAATGAAAGCAGACCATTAATCCCAAAGGCACTAAACATGTATCTGTTTTATGTACACCTGAGGTCATAAATAACTAGAGCTCACTGTTTTTACAGGTTTCAACAAGAAGTTATTGGTTTTTAAAAAGAAGATTGGATGTCCCTAAGGCTTGATGCAGTTGACAGTATTATTTTTCATATCTGTATTTTACTTTTGATCACTTATTATTTTTTATTCTTTTACAAACGTCTTTACTTTCTTTACTAAATTCTATAATCTTTTTAAAATAAAAACTGTGAGAAAAGGAGCGCTACAGATTCCAACAGTCTAGCTAAGCTTTCTCTAATGATTAGATCTAATGATCTAAGTGATGTGTCTTGGTGAATGAGGTGGTCTAAACTCTTCTGTGCTGAGAACAGCTACACTTGCATGGAAAATGCTTTTAGCCCCTTTCCAGATCCAGAAAGAACCATGAATCGATCTGAGAGGGAAAAAAAACACCTGATCATGAAATCTTTACAATCTGTAAACACCAGTCAAGTTTCTCCTACAGATTACATCCATGTCTATGAAAACATGGATGCTTCACACACATCTTCTACCCCCTGACAGCACAGAAGATATATACAATCAGCACAGTTTTTAAGGTGGACACCCAAGATGAGTGTCAGCAATTAAGTATCTGACGAAATATTTCCCCTTCTGTTCCTGAGATATGGTGTTGAGTAATGGCCAGAAAAGTATTTTATGCAGAACATTATGATGTCACAGTGAAGCTGACCTTTGACCTTTTGGATATAAAACGTCATCATTGTTTTATCCTATCAGACATTTGTATGACGTTTTGTCATAATTAGCTTATGAATTCTTGAATTATGGCCAAAAACATATTTTTTGAGGTCACACTGACCTTGACCTTTGACCTTCAACCACAAAATTCTAATCAGTTTATTCTTCAGTCCAAGTGGATGTCTGCCTCAAATTTAAAGAAATTCCCTCAAGCTGTTCTTGACATATTGCATTCACTAGAATGAGATGGATGCAAGGTCATGGTGACCTTGACTTTGACCTCTGACCAACAAAATCCAATCAGTTCATCCTCAAATCCAAGTCAACCTTTTGTCAAAGTGGAAGAAATTCCATCAAGGTGTTTTTGAGATATTGTGTTTACGAGAATGAGACAAACAAGGTCACAGTGACCTTGGCCTTTGACCTATGACCACCAAAAACTAAAGAGTTCATCGTCACGTCATAGTGGACATTTTTGCCAAATTTGAAGGAAATTCCCTTACGCCGTTCCTGAGATATTGTGTTCACAAGGATGAGAGGGACAGACGGACAGATGGACAACCCATAAACATAGTGCCTCTGTCCACAGCTGGCGCTGGCGCAAAGGCATAAAAACAGATAGTGTGTATTATGAGCGCAAAAATGTCTATCTCAGTATGAGTTTTGTTTACAGCTGTCTGGACTGGTGAGACTGGTTTTACCTGGGGAGCTTTGGTCAGTAGAAGAGCCACATCTGGGTTGTTGTGCTCTCTGGCCTGGTCCAAAGCTGTTTGACCTGCCTACAGAAACACACACACACACACAGCTGATCAAGGACGGTCAGAACATGACTCAAACACACAGAGGCTGGGGCCTTTGTTTACCACAATGGCAAATTAGGTCTTTTGTTACTACTGATCAGAAATTCAAACTTCATTCAAACCCAACACTGAAAACAAGTTGAAACTTCAATTAAATTCCAACTGTTTTACCTTTATTGGACTATGGTGCTCTTTTTGAATGCACCTGACCAACGCCTGAAGAAGTTAGATACTATATGTCATGTGCTTTACGTTTTCAGGTAATTTCAGTGAGACTTTTACCTGGTTTAATAAAGGATCAAACAGCCGTTATCCCTAAATCAAGTTAATGCTGACACAACACATCCTTTGTGTTTACCTGTTCTCAATAAATTCAGTATTCAGTTTATTACATGTCTCTGTTGTTGTTAGTGATGGGATTAGTGCTTTGGAAATACATAATGCTCAACCTGCCATGTGAGCCTTTATCAGTATGGTCTGTATTCATTCTATCTTTGGAGACCTGGTCACAATTTGATTATCACTTTTTTGTCACTTTCCAGTAAAACTGTGATAGACAAGACTTAACACACACACACACAGCCAGTTTAAATGTCCATTTAAACATCAGAGAAATTAGGTGTTAGGAACTTCCTTTGCTTCTGCCAATGAGTAAAGTTGCTGAGTGCAGCTTTAAATAGATTTCAGGAGGCAGGGACAATGTGCTGCTGGAGGAATCTCTCAACAGCAGATTGGTACCATAAGAGAAATGTGTGCTGACTTGAAGATGAAGAAAGGCAGAGTGAGTGCACAAACACTTCATGTGAGCATTAATGATGTAGAAAGAGGCTGCAGGCGCTCACATTGTTGCAGATGTGGCTGTCTGCCCCTGCCTCCAGCAACAGACGTACTGTCTTCTTATGATTCAGAGCAGCAGCCACGTGTAGCGGTGTGTCCCCAGCCTGCGCGCGCGCACACACACACACACACACACACACACACACACACACACACACGCGCGCACACACACACACACACACACGCACACACACACAGAAGATGGTGGTGTGAGAGTGGAGCCTTAATTTATGCAAAACTTCTAGGCATCTAATGCTTGTATGAACAATCTACATTGCATGATAACAGATTGGATCTAACAAAAAAATATTTAAAAGAATATGGGCTGATGAATCAGTTAACAAGGGAAACTGGACAGAAATTGTGAATTTAAAAAACAACAGTCAATTTTATAAGCCAGATAACTGATTTCAACATTGGCAACAAATTTCCGATCAGTGCTCTCATGTCAAAGTGACAGGTGCTGTGCAAAACCCCCGACAGGACTTGCAGCAGGTATCTAGCTGGTGGTTTGTGATCATTTTGTGTCCAGTCAGAACTCACCAGGTTCTTCTCTGACACAGAGCAAAAGGCTCCCAGCAGGATGCGGATCACAGCCACGTGGTTGTAGCGTGCTGCCACATGCAGGCACGTATCCCCCGCCTGGAACACATATTTAGTGATTACCAATTTCATTTCAAAATTAAGCATTCATGACACTTCAAAGAAGCACGACATGAAAATAAATTTTAGTTAGAAATAGATTTTAGTACTTTAGGCTGTTTATTTTAAAAGGTGCTGGAAAGGAAAGCACTGTGCTAGCTATTAGTCATTTTAGGCATTACAGTCCAACTAAAATTGGTCAATTTGTTTTGCAGTCAAAAAACATGTCAATTAGACTTTTTATTTAGTGAAAAGACTCTTTGGGCATAGATCAGAAGTTCTCCTTCATCCTACAAGCCACTGAAACAGACGGCCAGTGTACATGTCTGATAGACAGCTCAGCTTACAGGGGCACTAAGACACACACTGATGAAAAAAAACAAGTCTTGATGGTAACTGTAGCCTACCAGCTAAAAACAGTGTTTTGTTAGCACTAGCACTGATGATTAAAGCACCATTTAGCATCTTAACTGACCAGTGTCGACATGTGCAGATGAGTTTTTTAGCTGCTCAGGATCTAAGACAGCTATCTAGCCTGCACACTGACATTAGCAGCACATTTTGCCTCATGGATGTTTACTTAGCCAGAGAGCTAATGTTGGTTGAAATTCCTTCAGAGTCTGAGGCTGATTTCAGCCTTCTTCCAGCCAGTCTTCTCCTTAAATGATGATGACTGCTCTGAATGATATCTCTCACAGAAAGACACAATACAATTTCTGCCTGTGACAGACCTTGATTGTAGCCTACAGTCTGATCCGCTGAGTAATTGGTAGTCTACTCCTTGATCTGACATTTTCAGCTTGATTTAGTTTCTACAGTTGTCAAGACTCCATCTATTTACGCTGGCATGGAAATATTGATCTCTGATAATCATTTTAAGTAGTCCAATAAAAGCAAACAACCTTTTGTTTTCTCGTTACAATGGGTTGATTATCTCGTTGTCTTGAGCTAACAAAGACTGTTTTCTCGAGACAAGGAAAAACAACCTGTTGTTTTCTCTAGGAAACAGGTTATTTATCATGATGCTTCAACAAAACAAGGTTTGTTTTCTTGAGATAATGAAACAACTTTTGATTTAGGGATAACATCATTAAAGAAATAATTGCTAGCACAGCCACGCTAAGCTTCCTTAGATAACTGATTATTTAAATCAAATACATATTGTGAAAAAATTCAGATGCTTCTCTCTTTTTTCATGCCAATTTAATATGGATTATGGATTGCATGGCCTGGTCAGACAAATTAACCTGAAAATAAGTTTCTGGGCTATTGCAGTGGGAGTATATGATTATGAACATTTAATGAATAAAAAAGATAAGAACATAACTGATAGATCGACCAGCATCGGCAACACTTGTTAGTTTCAGCCCAAAATCCTTTGAGATTAATGCATCAATAACCTAACACTAGTAAGACAAATTATTTCAATTATGCCCACTTTTACCGAACCACAGGGTTTGAGTGAATTTCTTCCAGTGACTGTCTGAGACCTAGTCCTGCCATCAACAGCTTAATCAAATATTGAAGGTTCCTCACTGAGAGTTAGCACAAGCAAAGTTTTCAACAATCAGTTCTCAGAGAGCATCTGAGGACAGCTGTTGTTCAAACACATCACCGCCAACCTCCTCCTGCATTTGTGTCGTGCTGACTGACAACAGTTTCCCCCATGAGGCTGCAGATTACGTTTGAAGTGCAAATGTACCATGTAGTGTTTCATAATTAAGCGACTACTGTGCCATGTTAACAGCACTGTGACAGCAGTGCACTGCAGAGAGACAGAGCAGTCATCCTGGATTTCAAAGCCGCTGGATAATAGAAAGCAGGTAAATGTGAGCAGGTGAAGAAGAAGTCAAGATACAAGTTTGTTTTCAAAGAGCATTTTGCATGAAGGAACAGCGAAGAAGAAGAAACAGAGGGAGACTAGGTAATGAAAAATATATTGAGAGGTGAAGTATAAAAACAAGAAGGATCTAAAATTAAGGAATTAGTAAGTTCACTTACTGGATGTAACACCAATAATCAATCAAAGGAGCTAGACAGCTAAAAGTCCCACTTGTTTAAGGAAACTTCATACTTAAAGCGGCACTGATTGATTTTTTGGCTAGCTGGGGGCAGCGCAACAAGCTGCAAACACATTATCTGACATATACAGTTTGGTAGGGTAAATGCAAGCAGTTACCTATTGACAAATCTAGCAGACAAGGAGCAGTGGGGTCGTATATCTGTCCACCAGTCTAGGTCCAGCACTGACTGCCTTCAGATCTGCTCTAATCTCTGCCATAATTCTTTTAGAATTTTTTTAGCAGCTCTTTGCCACTACTGGAAACCAGGTTGATGAGAGCAGTGAGAGTGAACCAAAACAGTAAAACTGTGGGCCAGAACTCAAAGCTCAAAAGCCCTGTTTCCAACAAACGCTTTTGGTATAACATAAGACATAAGAATCAAAACCAGCAAAAACTCAGCCTTGTGCAAGTCCACTACTGACGAGTCAGCAGACTGCAGTGTTTCTAGCTCCACCTTTTACGTAGTACCAGATCTGTGTGCTAGGTACCCCTACAAAGGGGTGACCAAAAATAGGGACGGTAAAGAATGGTTCCATTGGTACCATCCACAACTTTTCACAGTGGAAACCAAAAAAAAACGTACCAAATTGAACTGAACCATACCAAACTGCTTGGTGGAAATGGGGTTAAGGAGGCATAAAAGCTCTGTAGGGCTGAGGGGGACTGCTGAGTCTGGATTTGACATTACGAGTGACACCTTTCACATTGTACACAGTCTTGTTTTCTCTGGTTAATATAAAAGTAACTAATATTGCAGCTTTAATGGAAGTTCTATAGTGATTATAGAAAGCCGGTAAATGTGAGCAAGTGAGAGAGAAGTCAAGAGGCAGGGTACACAGTGGACAGGTTGCCAAATTGTTAATTTGAGGACATGCATTTAACAAATAATGTTATTTTGCATCACATGCAATTTTTCTCTGAGTGTAGTTGTCACACCACTATACTAAGTTGAGCAGACATAACATTAACAACACTGTGTCAATGATAACACAAGAATGATCTCAATAGAGATGTCAAAAGCCCTGTTGTCTGAGACAGGGACACTGGTGCTCCTAGGTAATTTTCTAGCATTAACAGATTCACAGGAGACAGACTGGTCTGAATAACTGATGGCTGTTTCTGCATCTGTCTCATTAACTCTGGCAGGTGCTTCCAGCAGCAGCACCCACCGGAGCCCTGCTGGAGACTTACATGGTTCTTACTGTCAGGCCTGGAGCCTCCCAGGAGCAGAATCTTGGAGCTTTGAGCGTGACCGTTCTGACACGCAAGGTGGAGAGCTGTGTTTCCTGCCTGTAAACAGAGTGTTTTTTGCTGTCAAACATGTCATTTATAATGTATTCTTATTATCTTATTCAGGTTAACAGTGTTGGGATACTTTGGTACCACACCCTTCTTCTGATAACCGTGCTACTGCAGCAAACTGAACAGATTTCTACTTTTAAAAGTTACATAGTCTTGCTTTAAATGACTTATTCTGAATAGTTTTTGCTGTATAGCACAATGGCCTTTTTTGCTAGTGAACTTCTCGCAGAAATAACAGAAGCATTTAATCACCACTGAATGAATGATTATTGGAATACAGTTTAAACAAACACGTTTTAGTACTGTGGTGGAGTCCAATGCAGAATCACCTTGTTTTTAGCGTGAGCATTGGCTCCAGCCTTCACCAACAGTTTGACAGACTGGCTGAAGCCGTGCCAGGACACCTCATGGAGAGCTGTGTTGCCATCCTGAAAGGAAAAGAACAAAAAGCCACATTAACAACATCCACACTGATGCACTTCACTTTATGCCAGCACAAATCTTCAAGATACTTTCATTTATCAAGATCCTCTTCCTTCATAACTCTACAATTTAGGTAAGCCATGAACAATTATGTCTCGTTTCCACTGCATGGTTCAACTCAACTCAATACCCTTTGTGACGCCTGTTCACATTTTCAATGTCTTTTTTCGACTACAGTTTTATGGATAAAAAAGACACAAAATTTGTAATTCCTTGTCATGAACCATCAATGAATACTCAAATCCATCCTCAAATGTGACACTTTTTAATTCACAAAGACTTGAGTCGCTGTGTAGTATGCGACATGGCGTTTCTCGCTATCACTGTGGCCGAGTCAAACTACAGACCTCATGACAACAAACAGTCCGTTATTCCTACAATCAATCTCCACGTTTTACAGACCTATGTAGGAGTATGATAAATATTATGTTGGGATAATATATGAAAAGACAGAGTGAACATTCATAGTATCAGCCAGCTGTAAAGGATTTATGGTGAAAGGGCTTTATTAAATCATGCATGGTAATACTGGCTGGATTTTGTACACCAGTAAGTATCTAAAATAGACCATTAATGCACTGCATCTCAGCAGAGTTTTGTTTCATTTCTCTTTCCACCGTGAGTGTAAACACACTACTCTGCCTTTAACGAGGGAATGAGGCTAAGCAGATTACAGGCACACTGGTTTCTCTATGATTATCAGATGCTTTAATGCAGTCATTATGATGGCTTTGAAATTCCCCTTTCTCCAACTGACTGTTAAAGAAGTGCCATGAGAGTGTGTGTGTGTGTGTGTGTGTGTGTGTGTGTGTGTGTGTGTTTCAATCTTTTCATCTGCACCTTGTCCTGTCTGTCCAGTGCACACCCTTCCTGGATGAGAGCATTGATGACATCGCTGTTTCCCACCACGGCAGCCCGCTGTAACGCCGTCTGCTCTCCCTGAGAGAGACACACACAACACTGACTACAAATGTTGACAAGAAACACTCAGCAACAGGGCAAGAAAACCTGCATCCATCCACCGAAAAACTATTCCATCATGTCAAAATCTTAGAGCCCCAGTTTGGTGTTTTACTTGACTTTATGCTTCTGCTGGCTCATTTTCATACCATGAAGATCCATAAATCTTATTCAAAACTGTATTATTTTCATAATTAATTGACTTTAAGTTAAAAAAGCTCTCACTTATAAGAGGTAACACTCTTTTGAAAGAATAGTTTACTTTGGGGGTAGTTTGGGTTATTCCTGCTTACTTTGAGTGGCCAAACACATTAACAGCTCCCATGTTTCTGTCAGTGCGTGCGTTTTAATTTGGTTTAGCTAAATTACTACATTTTAAAGGAGTCAACAGTACAAGTAGGCCTGCTAAAAAAATACACCCTTGAGCCTTTCCACAGATCAACAGCTTTACAAAGTCTCAATTTACAATTAAAGCCAGACAACATTTTGGGAAATACTCGTTTGCTTACTTGCTCTTTCTGACATTAAAAATAGAAATCAGTGGTCGTTTCCAACCAAATGTAAGTCAAAGAGTTTTCAGAAAATCAGCAAAAGGAAATGCAAGAAATGTGTTTCCAAAAAATCATATCAGTTGTGCAAATCCAAAAACTTTGCAAGGCAGGTGTGGGAATTTTAAAAGAAAGCGATAAAACAGGAAGAAGGGTCTACACGCTGTGGCTCCCTTAAGCACAATTTATTAGCGAATCTGCAAGTAAGGCTATCTGTTTCCCCCTGCCTCCAGTTTTTATGCTAAGCTAAGCTAAGCAGGTCCTGGTCCCAACTTCGTATATAACAAATCTCAGCTTTACTTTTATCTGCTAATCCCACTTTTGGAAACAAAGCAAACAGATGTATTTTCCAAAATGTTGAACTATTCCTTTAAAGAGACAGTTTGTTTATTGGGAATTTAGTTACTTTTGTTGTTGTTGTTTTTTTCTTTTTTCATTAGGTTAGAACAAACTACTGAAGCCTTTCCTTCATGTCTCTGTATGCAGTTTAAAGGTATGACCAGTGAAATTAGCCTTGCTTTGCTTGGAACCAACAGTGGCCTGCTCAAAATAAATGCAACTTGACACATTTATGAAGTCTATAATTTTACCGACTAATTAATATCATCCAACCATCAGTATCAGTTCCAAATGATGAGATCAAAGAACATTAATAATAAGCTAGAGAGTATAAAATATTAAACCATCCCTCCACTGAGCAGAGCTACTACTTCATCCCATTACCATCAATAAGTGTTCTATAAGAAGCTAATCTCACAATTCAACATATATTCAAAGTAGTACAAAATTCCCAAAGAACAAACTATCCCTTTAAGTGTTGACAGTTCTGTAAGCTGATTTTTGATAAGCACACCACGTATCCCTGAGCTCAGCAGGATTATTACTATTAGTGATGATGTTAACATGATCCCAATATGGCAGGTATACAAACCACAGCAGGTAATCTCTAATAGCTCTATTTGCTTATTAAAGCCCAGAGTGGTTTGTATAACCACATGACAGCAGCAGTGACATACAGACCCAGGAAAGAAGGAGAAGCACACATTTATGCTCAACCATAAGTGGAATTCTGTACACAGAGCAGATTAGTGGTGAGTGACATTTAGAGGCCAGGTTTGACATGAAAGATAGAGAAGATAGAGCAATGAATTCCATGAGAGATGGAGGAGCAAGAGGAGGGAGAAGATAAGAACTGAGCCGAGCGCAGCAGCAGCAGCAGCAGTGGAGGAGGAGAGGAGTTTGTTCAGGGAAGGAAGGAAGGGGGGACAGATTTCTGCTGGCTCAGTAGGAGCAGTTTTGGCTAACCTCCTTCACTCTCCCTGATCCTCCAGGCTCTTTCCCAGCCCTCCTCCACTGTCTTCTCTCCTCCTCCTCCTCCTCCTCCTCCTCCTCCTCCTCCTGTTCCCTCCTGCTCCCTCCAGTCCAGGAGAATGTTCTGCAGCCTGTTGCGGAGCTCATTGACCACAGAGAGTGAATTTGGCAACGCCAGAGATCTGAGTTATCACTATCAGTGGGAAAGGGGGACTTGCATTCTGAGGGCAAACCCACAAGGGGGCAGTCCAGAGGGTCCCATTCAAGGCCACTAGAGGTCATTACACTACAATTATCTTTGAATTAAAAAAAGCCTAATGATTAAAAAATCTTTCCAGTAAAACCGAATTATTAGCAAAAAGATAAGCACTCCACTGGTAACCACCAATCAGGACTGCAGTGCAGGAGGTGGAAGTAGATGAAAAGTGGAAGCATGGGCGACGCTGCTGATAGACAGATGAATCTACTCACATCGTCTTGGATGTCCAGGTCACAGCCAGCTTTGAGCAGGATACGCACGACCTCAATGTGGCCTTTGTAAGCAGCCAAGTGCAGGGGGCTTCTGCCATACTGTGGACACAAAACACACACAACTCAGCCCAGTGAACAAAACACAAGAGTGCACACAACATAAGCACGCAAACTCCCAGGAGAAGAAAAAAAACACCTCTGCTGTCCCACACACAGACTCCGGTGAGTCAGATATTTCTGCAGAGTCAGGAACCGTGGTCATAGCTGGTGGTATGACTGAAGACAATCTGCTATGGGGTACAATCCTTCTCAGTAATGAGCCAACAGAAAACAAACAAATACTTAATCCATGCTTTAAGAGAATAGTGCAGTCTGCACAGCTGTTCATGTTAGCTGAGTAGAGGATAAACATTGCATCCTGCCAATATGAGGATGTGTGGGCGGGCCCTGACGCAAAAAGGTTACTTAACTTTTGGGAGGTTTAAAGGATCACTTCATTTACAAAAAAAAAAAAAAAAAAAAAAAAAAAAAAGCAAAGAAATACATTTCATCTTTGCTTAAAGGTGAAACGTGTAAGATTTGTGGGGGATTTGGTGGCGTCAAGCTGTGCATTGCAACCAGCTGAAACTTATCCTGGCTAGAATTCTTTCAGTGTTCATTGTTCAGGAGGTTTTTACTGTGAGCTGAATTATCCAGAGAGGTCTATTCTTCTCCAAAACAAATGGACTATGTGATTAAAACTGGTAAAAATACTGAAAAAAGCAGTTTCACATTAGAAATCAGTGTGTCTCTGACGCTGTTTGGCAACACTGAATAAAGCAGTTGCACATTACATATCAATGTTTTTTGATGCTGTTTGGCCACCACCTCCAAATATGTGCTCATCTGTTTTCTCCAATAACTTAAGATCCAGACGTTCAGGAGGTTTTTAGCGGGAGTCAACCTTCCTCTCCAAAACAAACAGACCTGACAATTTAAACCAGTGAAAAACACTAAATAAAGCAGTTACAAACCAGTGTAACTCCGTTGCTGCTGTTTGCAGATGCGGTGGTTAACATAAAAACTCAAAAATGTGAATCACTCTGTCTGGAGCCAGTGTTTCGATTGTCCATTCTGGGCTACTGTAGAAACATAGAAGTGCAACATGGCAATCTCCATAAACAAGGACCTGCTATGTAGCTAAAAACAGCTCATTCTAAGGTACCGGAAATATAATGATTTCTTATTTCAAGTGATCATACACTAAAGAAAACAAACTTACAATACATTCTATTTGTGCTGATATCTATTCCCTTAAATCCTACACACTGGACCTTAAACTCTGATGGTATGCTGTCAAATGGTTTCAGTTTTATTTGCCCATGTCAGAGAGTTCTGCTTCCATCCAAATACAAGAGAAACAATTGTAATTTCACTGGTGTTACAAAATTAAATTACAGAAAATGTTAAAAGCGATATCTATTTTCTACCCAAGACATAGTTCCAATTCAAACTGCTTACAGTAAGGTCTGTAGTCTATCTGAATTATCTAGATGTAGAGAGGCATGCTGCTGTTAAATGTATAAATGTAATTTTCAATGCTATGAGCACAACTAACAAAAGTCCAGTCATCCCCACTGTATTGGAGTAGATGTATCAATCTTAAAGGGGAACACCACCTAAAATTAAGAATTCTAATGTTATTTCCATGGCCTAGAAAAGCTGATTCGACATTAGCAAATATGAGTTACTCTCTCTCAAAGCCAGAAACCAGAGAAGGAAGTCTCAAACTTTGGGTGTCATCATATATAAGTCTGGAGCTACTACAAAGACAAAAAATGTGAGACTGATTTTGTGGAGCCACAGAATGTTTGTTTACTTTTTTTATACCCAAATGAGCTTTATTCTATTGTAGTGTTCTCACTTCTGAAACCGAAAATGCACCCATATAGACTGACTCAGTGACTTCGCGCAAACACTCCCAGGTAAATAACTGGCAATTGATTTCAACTGCAGATTGCGAAATCGGCAAACTTTCTGATTTCTGTTGTCATTTTCATCCATAACTGTAACTTTTTTTAAAAAAAATACAGTGAAACACAGTGGTCTGACTTATCTAGAATTTCTGCAATGCTTATTTTATGTCCTTTTGCTTTCTTAAAATCTTTGATAAACCAAATCTACTTGCATGAACACCAAAAAATGTGCTTCCGTGAACGGAGGCAACAGCAAAATGTATTTTAGACAAGGTAAAGCAGTAAACATACTCAAAATATACTGCACACCTGAACTGTTACTGATTTTTTTTAGGTGGGCCTTTTTGGCGGCTAAAAACTAACCAACCGAGGCAGCATTTGCTCAGCGCTGTTTTATTTTAGGTACATGAAGCGGGGGGTTTCTATCCAAAAGTTATGGTAAGTAAACAATTTTATTCTGTCTATATTGAGAACATTTCCCTGGGTGCTCTTAGTGTCACCTAGAACACTGGTTCCCAACTGGTCCGGCCTCGGGGTCCAAATTTCTCTTTAGTCATTAGTTCAAAGTCCACAAATTTTAATACATTCAGCATCATACTTGTGTTTGGCCATGTCGTTGAGCTAGTTTGCCGTCTCTGTCAGAAATTCACTGTACTCTAAAGTGTGTTTTTTTTTACAAACTTGACACGTTCATGGGGCACTTGTGGTCCATTCACAATTTACCTGTGACCTACTTTTGGAATGTGACCCAGCAGTTGGGAACCACTGTTCTAAAATATTTTTTCCAATTTATTGTCTATGGAGCAGCTCCAGACTTTATAATTGATGACATCACAAATTTGAGTTGTTCATTTTACAAAATTTTTTGGACGGTCTTCGTCCATAGGAATATCACGTAAGAATCTTGAAAATGGACTTTCCCCTTTTACGACAAAGTTGCAGTTCTGTCTAAAAATTCAAAATGGTTCTAAAATTCACTTGTGAGTAAAAAAAAAAAATACTGATTGAAGTCCAAGTGTGATTTTAAGTATAGACTGTAGCAGCACCAACACGTTGTAAAATAAGGACTACAATTATGTACTTTGATGATTAATTTATTGTTTCAATGGTTTTTCAAGCATAAAAATGTTTCAGACATGGGTCCCGCTTCTCCAATGTAGGGATTATCTGTTTTTCCTTTGTTTTATATCATTGTAAACTGAATATTGGTCTGTCGGATATCTGAAGACGTCGTCTCGGGCACTGGGACACTATAATGGGCATTTTTCAACATTTTCAGACATTTTACAGATAGTAAGTGATTATCATTTACTCAAGAAATCTGCAAATTATTGGAGAATAGAACAATCATTTGTTGCAGGTCTAATCCTTTCTACCCATAATGCCCTCCCTCGAACACAGGATCAGCCAACAGCAGGCTTCTAAAGATTATGTGTCATAGCTGCATCACATCAATCATCACAGCTTCATGCACACCATGATTAATTCCTCTGCATGACTGCCCATCAGTTTTATCCAACATTATATGTGCTTCAAAATACTAAATATAAGAAGACATTTCATATGTCATCTCCAGTTAAGTTGACAATATCAGTAAAATTAAATATACTGCCTGTATATAAAAATCTTTAATGAGTCAGAAAAGAGAGATGAAAAAATGTTTTTCTGTATATGAAATACATAGATGCTTAATAGTTACTGATTATATACATTAAACTGACATTAACATCCTGCCGTAATAGGAAACGCACCAGCAATGCAATTACCATTGGAATGCAGTGATGCTTCATAGGATGGTGATGTGACATAATGAACGTCAACAGCGGGAAATTCCTTCTTACAGTAGCCAGGAGATAATAGGTTAAAAGCTCTCAACACATCCTGACATCCTGAACATTACATCCAACATAATGAAATGCATTAAGAAGAACGACAGAGCAGGATGTCAGCATGCAGGTAACCATTCAAACGTCAAACACAAGATCCAGGTGATCCCTCTTAATCTGACATTTTTACTGAGTAAATACAGTTTAATTACAGATCAGGTGTGTATTCCCACACAACAGCACAAGGCGCATTACACCCCAGGTATTATCTCAGCATTTGGAGGTTCTTTGGAGGTGCTTTGTTTGGGTGCGGCTCGGCTCTGCTCTGTATTTATGTGGTCCTCAGATTGAGTTACACTGGGCAAGGCTTGGAGGGAAGCCACCAGCCAAGCTCAGGTAAACAGCTGGCGTCAGGCCAGCAGGGAGCCTCTGTTGTCTCCAGACTGACTGAGGGTCTGTTTGTGGCTCTGTGGGTTGGTTTTTCAGTGGCAGTCGGTATGTTGGGTGTCACTTTGCCTTGTAAGTTTGTCTCCAAATGCTCTTGTATAGTTTTTTCAAATCTATTTGCAATTTAGTTTTATATACCTCTTATTTGTTTATTTATCTTTTAAATTTCAATGTTTATCTGTACCCATTACTGCCTCTGTGCTGCTGCAACAGCTGAAATTCCCCACTAGGGATCAATAAAGGTTTATCTCGCCAAATCTTATCTTACATCTTAATGCTCTTAGTGTCGTGGAAATAATCCAAACTCAATTCTTCTGTTCTGTTTAACAGGGACCAGAAGTTTTTGCTAGCTAGTAAACATTGATGTAAACAATGCTGGATTTAAAGTGCTTCAGTAATCGGCTTTGCAAATGTTTTATGAGGGAAGGAAATGCATTCAACACATTTGTTACTCCAGGACACGCACAATGTGTTTTGTTGAGTTCTACTGAATGTAAATAGCCTATAGTTTTTGTTTGTTTACAAGAACAGTCCACAGAGCCCCTTAAAGAATATCCTCAATATTCATCAACATAGAAACTTTGTTTTTTGGGAAACTGTGTTTTTTGCCCTCAGATGGCTCTTAATACTGAAGTTCCACTGAGCCTTTGCCTTTGCAAATGTACTAGCTAGACAGCGGTGAAAATCAGAGTTGTAGCAAACTCAGACTTCTTCATCTTTGCAACTCAGAACAAAAACACACCACATAATTACCATATTCATCCAAGTCCTAAAGTTAACTGAAACACACTGACCTACAAAGGCTGATTAGAGTAAATCAGAGTAAACTCTCCTTCAGTTTTTTGCCAAAAGGCTTGCACCTTTGTCTTTTTATCTTATTACTGAGTAATTTCCGACCCATCTCAAATCTCCCCTTTCTGTCAAAAATACTGGAACGTGCTGTTGCCTCTCACCTTAAAGCCCACCCCTCCTCCAGTGACCTGTGTGAACCATTTCAATCCGGCTTCCACTCCCAGCACAGCACAGAAACCACCCTCCTCAAAGTCACTAACAACCTCCTCCTCGCCTCAGTCTCTGCTCACCTCTCCATTCTTATCCATCATGACCTTACAGCTGCCTTTAATACCATTTACTACCTAATTCTTCTCTCCCACCTCGAATCCTCCCTCAACATCACCAGTACTGCCCTCTCCTGGCTAAGGTCATACCTCACAAACAGACATCTGTTTATCAATATTAACAACTGCCCTTCGTTGATCCTCTGTCCCAAGGTGTCCTCCAGGGTTCAGTGCTTGGTCCTTTTCTGTTCATCCTTTATATGTTCCCCCCTGCAAACATCATTTACAGCCATGGCCTCAACTTCCATTGCTACGCCAATGACATCCAGCTCTCCTTCTCCACTGGTTCTATCACCACTGAAACAAGACAAATGTAAGACAACTTCCTCAAACTGAACGGTGAAATTTCTGACATGATCATCACTGATCTCAAATCCCTCACAATGCCTCACCATTTATAATTCCACTCTGCATTCCTCCCATCACTCTCTCCCTCTGCTACCGAAAGTCTCATCCATGCCATCATCACATTTAGAATTGACTATTGTAATAGCATTCTTTATGGTACACCATTAAAAGTCCTGAATAAACTTCAATACATCCAGATTCTGCTGCCCGTCTGCTCACCCATTCCCACCATCACATCACCCCTGTCCTTCAGAACCTCCACTGGCTCCCTATCCTACAACGCATCCAATTCAAAGTCCTTCTCCTCACTTATAAAGCCCTCCATAACCAGGCAACCTCCTACCACAATGACCTGCTCTACCACCACACTCCTTCCCACAGCCTTCGCTCCTCTGATGCCAACGTCCTGACTACACCACTCAGGACCAAGCTCCGGACCTGGGGCAACAGAGCCTTCTCCATAGCTGCCCCCTCCCTCTGGAATTCTCTCCCCAAACACATTCGACACTGACCTCTCCCAGTTCAAATCACAACTCAAAACTCTTTTCAAAATGCCTTTTAATGTGTGAATGATGTGTGTATTTTATTGTAATTTATGATCATTTTTAACTAATATAAGGTGTGTTTGAGTACATTAAAAGCAATCTATAAATACTTTATTATCATTATTACTATTATTAATAATAATAATAATAATAATAATAATAATAATAATATTAAAGAACCAGATATTCTTTAGGTGTCAGGTGATCTTTGGTATGGATGATTCTCCTAACAGGAGAGTTTGATGTTGATTCAGACTGTGGAAGCGCTCCAACAGCTTGGTCACCTTACACTTCCTCCAACCTGGACACCAGAAAAATTTCTTTAAACTTCTCAGCTGCATGGAGGCTGTGTTAGTCTACAGTGACAGAGTAGCACTCCTAGAGTCAAACAGCAGGTATGGCTTTAGAATTGGAAAGTATTGAAGGGTGGGTTCACATTTTTTCAAATACAGACATGTCCATATGTACATTGAAAATGTTATTGGTCATTGTTATCATTCCTCTTGTCCATAACGGCTGCAAAGGCATCCCTCCTAAAGCACTTTTAATGAAAGTAATGGGAGACAAAATCCAAAGTCCTCAGCAAAAGGTAGAAGCTAACATGAGGCCTCAGAAGTTTACACAACACAACAATTAGGCTTAAGTCTTCCAAAGTAGCTGTGTCCACAGACAGTTGATGCAATTTAGGTTTGGTATAAACAGCTTGCAATAATCTGATTTTAGGGGCAGTGCAAACAAGCCAAAACACAACACTGACATAATATCACTTGTAGGTTGATGAGACAAACGTTTTAGCAAACAGTTGCATCAACTCTTCTAACAGATATGTACATATGTATACAGACTCTGTAGGCAAAGGGACAAGTCTTTGGTATCAGAAGCATTCCCGGCTTCCGTCTACAGTCCGTTTGTAGGCCGAGAAGTACTGACCAATCACATTTGAGCAGCAGGCAAACAGTTCATGGAGAGCAAAAGAGGCGCACGACATTGGGCACAATGCAGTCTCAGAACCCATCAGCGATCATGTGACAACTATTTAGCTTTTTAGTATTATTACAATTATTATCATTTAACTTATCTGCATTCTTATGCAGATTTCTGCTTATAGAGATGAGCTGAGATGGCCAGTGCACAGAGGAGGAAGTCTAAGCTTGGATATCTGCAGATTACACTGGAAGCCAACTGGAAGATTGACAGTTGCCAAACACATGCAGCAGACACAGAAACATTATCAATCATTTGGAGTTGTGTTTATGTCCACGTAATGAGTGTTACTCCAATACTCACTCTTGTTTTAGCTCTGGTTTGGTCTCATCTGTCTCTCTAACTTCTTAATGTTTCACTATGTTAACCAACTTGTCTCTAATTAGCCCCTTTTACACTGCAGCAGTTAGCAGCTAACTCAAAGAAGAATAACAGCAACTAAAAATGTGCGCAAACTGAAAAAAACGGTAAGGTCTGGGAGCTTGTTACCCACTAAGCAGAAGACAAGATCAGCCATCATATAACGGACGGTAAATAATTGTTATTGCCATGCTATGTTGTTGTCATTTATAAAAAGTGCAGCCAACGCATATGTTAAATGTCACGCTAGAGGCCAATGCTGTTGTGTCACATGTCATACCCGTCATGCCTCTTTTGCTTTCACTTTGCCGGTATGCTGTCTAAAATTACACACTGGAGCAGCATGATGACACTATCTATCAGCTGATAACGACCATGAGATGCAGGTGAAAGTAAGTGGACCTTGAGTTCAGATTTTTTTGTCACACAACAGTTTGCAAGGTTAAGAATGATGCTTCATGCTCGATGTTCATAGGCATACATGAGCATTATAGTTCAAATGTTAAAATGATGTTTATTTCATTTGTTTTTGTTCATTCCTAATCAAGCTTCTGTCATTGAGCGGTTGACACTGTTGGCCTCTGACTTCTCTAGGTTGTAAACCCAGAAGTGTTCAGGCACTGGACTCTAAAACATCATCTCCCCACTGTCCTCCTCCTCATATTTTCATTTTTATTACTAACCTCATCAACCCCCTGCTTCATTCTTTCTGCCTTTTTTTTCTCTTTTTATTAGTTTTATGTTTTTTCAGTCTCAATCCATTCATCATATTAGCCTTCTAAAAACTACTCCTAAATTCCTTTTCCTGAGCAGAGGAATGTTGCATATGAAACTCTGCCCCCTTTATCCCGGATTAAGTTTTCATAACGGCACGCTGCCAAAATATCCAAATACAGCTGGTCCAAACAATATCATCAGAGCGAGCAGCAGCACATGTAATATTGTTGTAGCTGTTACAATATGATGCCATGATGTTCCAATGGAAAATTGGTTTGCGATGCCACAACAGAAAACACAAAGCACATGATACACGACAAAATCTCCAAGGATAAAGCATTCACACATGAATAATACTCAGCACTGGCTTTGCATGCGCTCTCTTTTCATTTCAGGTTTCTGACAGTGAAAATACTTTTAACAGTCCCAACAAACCAGTGAGTTTATATGTGTGCCTGAAACATTTTGCTTCTTAACATCAAAACTTTAAGTCATTTCCCAAATCCAGGAAACTTGCAGCACAAAAGACCTGTTGTATCTACGGAAGCAAATTGATGATGGAGAAAAATGCCAGTACCTCATAAGGAGGATTATATTTCAAACTGTAAAGATGAATAGTGTGAAGATGTACAAGCTCGACCTACATGTGCCTTCATAACCTGAATGTCTTCAGTATGGGCTAACCCCTTTCTTTTAAACAGACACAGGCTGTTTCATCACTACAAATAAGGGATGCACAATAATATCGGTTTGTCATCGCTATTGGCCAATATCAGCTTTAAAATGAACTATGAGAATCGGCCAACATGCTTTTGCTTATTTTGCACAATGAATACATATTACACACACTGAAAAGCATTCTATTTCATGTCTACCATCTGCTGGTGTGCTATTGGGATAAGAGTGTGCATGCATAATACGATTTTAATTCTACTACAGAAGAGACTTGATGATGACTAAACTTAGGTGTGGGGAAAAATGGAGTAGTAATGGAGCAGTCCATCGATCTGTCCAATGAAACTGATGCACACTGAGTCATGAAAAGTATAAGTAAGTAAGAAAAAGTAAAACGTAGTGCTTGAACCTACTAATAATTAAGGTTGAGAATCGAGATCCAGTTCAGTTGAGAACTGGTTCCAAATTGTCTGATCTATCAGAATCATATGCCTCTGAACTTATCAACTCCTTTTATCGATGCAGACATGCAGACATTTCTGATAATGTTAGAATGAAGAACTGGCTGACAAGCCTTACCCTGCAAAACAAGAACGGTAATGTTTCTTTTTTTCCCATGCCCATGTTCTACGTCACATGGAACATGAAGCAGTGAGGATGTTGACTTTTATACAAACATATAGCTTTAGCCTCAGTCTTTCAGTATGTGTGCAGCCAGCAAGTGCATATTGGTTCTTATTTGAACAAATGTCAGCCAGAGACAGAGCCTTTGACCATTTCTCACAGTTAACATTGAATATCTAGCTACAATTGTCATTTCAGATGGCAAAATGGAATCGTTGTTGGCTAACATAGAGAAGCCTAGTAAAACAGTATGGTAAATCTGCCACCATTATAATAAGCTGTATATGTGCAATTCTAGAATGGACAACTTGACAGGTGGTGTGAGAGCTGAGATGAAAGAATAAAGCAAGGCCTCAGAGGACTCTTTGTCACTGTATGTGTGTGTGTGTGTGTGTGTGTGTGTGTGTGTGTGTGTGGCTCCTGAACGGAAAGCGGTGGAAGTGTGTTCCATCTGTCCATGCAGCAGCTCAGCTATTACTGTTAAACATCTGGGTGCATACAACACTCTGTGAACTTCTGCTGGAGGTTACTCAGCAAAATGTATGCTGGGTCAATTTACACTTGCCTGAATCAAAGTTTAATTCACTGTCATCTGATGAAACTGTTTGTATTTTGATATTAAGGATCTATGCACGTACATCATACAGTATGGGGATCTTAAGTCATTTGGTAGCAAATCCAAGCTGCTGAAGTCTGACACTGAGAAGGAGGAGATCAAAGTTTTTTGGAAAGAAAGTCTTCCAGGGATTCAAAATGCCTAAAAAACAACTCGGGACATAACTGAAAAAGCAAAATGAAAGAAGTGATAAATCAGCCAGGCCAGCTTATGTTGCTGATAAGAAAGAGGACATTGAAATATGGAATTGAAATTTAGAAACAGAGCCACCATTAAATAGTTTGTCCACCCAAGAGCACTGACAAGTTGACTTTTACACTATAAAATGTCCAGCTTGGTATGTATCTTCGTGACATTTTAAAATTCTACATAAAGATATCTCATAAATTGCCTCCTTCCTGTTACATGCCTCCACAAACAAGTCAAGTTAAAGTTACACTTTACATCCATGTCTGTGAAAAAGTGGACACTTCACACACAACTTCAACCTGGCAGCAAGATCTATGCAATCAGCACAGTTTCAAGGTGGACTCCTAAGATAAGCGTCACCAATTCAGTATCTGACCAAATGTCTCCCCTTGTGTTCCTGAGTTATGACGTATAATGACCAGAAAAGTGTTTTTGAGGAACATTTTGATGTTATAGTGAAGCTGACCTTTGACCTACCTTTTGGATATAAAGTGTCAACACTTCACCATTTTATCCTATTAGACATTTGTGTGAAATGTTGTCATTATTAGCATATCAATTCTTAAGTCATGGCAATACATGTTTTGTGAGGTCACAGTGACCTTGACCTTTAACCCCCAAATTCTAATCTTGTTCTTGAGATATCCTGCACACTAGAATGGGAAAGGTGAACAGACGTACAGACAGGTAAATGGCGGTACAGATGCAATACATACGAATGGAAAGACGGACAACTCAAAAAAAAGTATGCCTCCGGCCCTAACTGAGGCATAACATTTTTATGTAAATGTTATGCAAAAACTTAATGGTTTATATATCATAATACGATTTTTTAAGTAGAAACAGACAACCACCGCGGTCACATAGACAACTGGATTGCTTTCTGTTTTTCTCCGAGCCTAGCAACTGCCACAGTTTCCAAAATTACTTAAGATGTACCACCTGCCATTTCCGCAACTGGGGATAGTAACTGCAAAAGAATAACACTGATACTGTTTGAAAACAGGGGATAGCTACCAAGAGCTATCACGTAAAAAAGAAAAGAGCTATCTTCTTCCTGTTTTGGTTGACACAATGGTTGACGCACTTCCTTTGTGCCATCGAACCTTAATTTCCCGGAAGATGGTACCTGGTGGCAGACAGAATTACACAGTGACAGCGAGGCTAATAGGCAACTAATTTAAACGCTAATAATGTCATTATTCTATAGTCATTACACTGTGCAACCAACATTTACTTCATAATGATAACTTAAAGCAAAAACATTGTATAATTCCACTTTAAGTTCCCAAATATTTATACTAGTTTCTGCCTTAAAAACACAGTATTGGTCAGGTTATAGTTGAAAGCTCAAAAAAGTATTGCTTTGGTACTGAAGATCAAGTAACTAGACGGCATTAGCCCAACAGCCTGAAACTGCAAACAATTTTAACCAAAAACTGAACAGAACAGAAATAAAGCCATATTTTTGGAAAGGAATACCCACTAATTAGAGCAGAGATCAACAGCAACATCTTGATATCCCATCACCTCAAGATCACACATGCACACAGAGTTTAATGAAGAGAAGATGTCTTAGCATATCACTGTGTGACACCCACACAGGAGCACACTTCACCAAAACCGTGATCTCACTGAGACAGCCTGCAGCAGGCTGCAGTCTCAAAATACTTCAGTGGGGTGAAAACACTGGCTGTGCATCATTCCTCTGACTGAATGTGAAGCTGCTGGATTTATTTTTATTAGTATACATTTCAAACATGACAAACATGAGGGTTGTGTTCATATGTTAGCAGCTCCAGTGCTGCTAATGCTTTCATGCTCTGTTTGGTGTCTAATTGATTTAAGAGATGCAGATGAGCCCATGGAAAGAGTTGTTGGATATGTTATTCAAATTGATTCATGTCAAAATGACTGAGCAGATCTATCACCCTACTGACAAACAGCAGCAAATGATAAAGTGATTTTTGGAAGCTCACAACTTTGCAGTGACAAGCCAGTATCACTAGCTACTCAGCCACCCTAAAAAACACAGACTAAGACTATTTTCACTAGACTACATCTATGAGTCACGCTGCTCAGTGACACAATGGGAGTAAAACGACACCCAAAAGACGCAGACACTATAATACAGGCCACTCACAGGGAATAAAAAGCTTGTGAGCTGATTTGGGCCAGCCAGTTATCAGATTTCCCTGTTTTGGTTGCTTTTGCTGTGGGTCAGTTCAGTTGGTCCAGAAAAAGGACAAACAAGACAAGTAAACATAAAATCATATGAACTGACAGGTACATAAGTCATTGGACAATTGTGGTGATGTCATCCTGCTTCACCAGCACTAAACAGACCCACCCTGATGACTGACAGCTAGTCATTAGCTGAGGCTATAATTGGACAGGTAGAAACAGGACAATTAAAGATGTGTCATGTACTGTGATACTGTTGGGGGAAAGTTACTGACTGTGTGACTGTGCTATGTTTCATTCATTTTACACACCTTTAATAGGTAACTGCTTAAGTGCAGAGAGCAGGACACATGCTCAACACGTCCTTCTCACTTTCTGATGTATCAGGGATAAATTTTGCACTAGCATGCTAACATACATGTGTGTTGCCATGGTTACTAAATGATCCTGTACATCAATTATACAGATCAGAAAATAGCGTTGTTGACAGTTGTGTTGCTAAAAGCGCAAAAAACAAAAAAATTAACCAACAGCAAAATCTAGCCAGTAGTTTTTTAAGATACCTTGTCCACCAGCACCAAATTATAACTGAAACAATAGTCTAATAATCACTTTGTGAAATAACAGAATTTAAATTGCAATCCTTTTGATAACTGATTGATTTTTTGATTTTTTTTTTTTTTTTTTACCAAAAACACACAGCCACACAGCCATGCTAGCGTCTTAACAGCATGTCTAACAGTCTTTTGACTGTTGGTCAACCAACTTGATAGACCACCTAGCACTACCCCACTGGTAGGGAGACACAATCATAAACCAAAGTAGTACCAAAGTATCTACCCTCATCATCAGTCTAATTACCAGACTCACTCACCTTGGTGACAGCTACTTTTGCGCCCTTGTTGATGAGCTGGACCACATTGTCGGCTTGCCCCTTGTGAGAAGCTATAAGGAGGCGCTCGGAGAGTGCGAGGACCTCAGCCGCATCCTGCTGGCTCATGAAGCAGGGCAAGTGATGCTGCTGTCGAGGTCAGACACGGTGCTCCAGATGGTGAAGAAGACAGCTGTGGCGACAGTCTCCTGTGCTCTCTAACTCATGGTGAGCTCTGCTGTAGACAGGGGTGTCAAACAGGAGCTGCAGAGGCTGCCAGTGCTGCTGTTTCTTCTGTTGCTACAAACTCCACAAACTGTCAGGACCCCTCCCCTTCATCCTCTCCTCTCTGCTGGGAAGAGAACAGGAAACACATGGAGTGAAAACAAGCCAGCATGTGCTCCGCTCATAAGGCTGGCAAACAGGAAAACAGGGAGGAATGGGCAGAGTGGACCGACATCCCTACTGTCCAGGTTGTTAAACCAATGTACAGTCCTTGTGGGATCATGTGAGCTCTACAGAAATAATCCCCAATGAGAGCAAAAAAGAGGGGTCAAATTTGGTCAGAGACTGAGTGCATGCTGTACTTTGAACAAGCCCAAACACAATGAGACATTAAAAAATTGCAACACAGTCATAACCGCAAACAGCACAGACACACTTCTGTGGTTTAATGAGTTCCTCCGTGACACAGTTCTGTGGTTTTGGTCTAACCACAGGAAGCTAGGGTGACTAAAGGAAAAGGCCTGCCGTGCCTCAAGTGTCTCAACTGATTTCTCATCACTATTAAATACACTGACAGACAGTCATTGAGTTGTCATACACTGGAGTGCATTCCTGCTAAATTAGGTATTTTACAAGTTTCCAAAAGAGATCCTGTTATCTTCCAGTTTGCCTCAGTGTACTGTCAATGACTGCCAGCATTATGTGTAACCTTCAAAATATGGCCCTCAGCTGAAACCTGAGATGTGAAAATTTGTAAAAACATACTGGCTGCCAGAGAAAAAATCAATCAAACTTTTATCTTGATGATGCAGATTTAAGTTTCTGTGACACTTTCCTACCTCAGTTTCAATTATAATCCAAGCAACAAAACATTTAGAGAGCAAAGAGTCCAACAGTACATTAGTCTGAGTGTCCTTGAACAGCCACCTTCAGCCAACAAGTATCAACAATATTAATGAAATACTTCACCTGCAAAATGACAATTTGCATAACCATTACTGACCTCGAGTTACCTTGAATTCATAAAGGAAACTGTTTTTCTTGCATGCCTAGATAGTGAACGGAGAATCCAAAATAGATGAACGCTCTTCATGAACAACAAAATTACATCATCTGTTAACAAATTCTCACACAACTTCCCAGATACATGCAGTTTCGCTAAAACATATTAGTAGTCCACAAACAGTCTTGTGCAGTCTCAGTCTCAAGGGTGCGCTACTTGTAGATGGCGAATTAAATAGTTAGGTTTTAGCTAAAATGCCTGTGTCTAGGAAGAACTGAGCATGTTACTGGGTAAATGAGACTTTGATTATACAGTACGAGTTGTGTAAATTAAACAGATATAGTTCTGCTGTTGTTAAACGCAGTCCCCATTTACTTCAATTCATGAAGAATTTTTTTTTTTTTTTTGGATTCTCTGTTTTCACGCATGACTGACATGATGCAGCTGTACAGAGGAGGAGAAAATTCCACCCTAAGGCTCCAAGATAACATTATCTTCTCTCTTCTGCTTGGAAGTGGTGAATTAATAGCTCACAGACACTTAATATAACACAGTCTCTGGCCTATGTTTGATAACTAGCGTTGGTAAAAGATGTGTTGGCACAGTTCTGATCCACCATTAGCGACGTCACATTTTTTTCTACTATAATACATGAATGCCACTGAGCCCCATTTAAACTTTAAAACTTTATATGGAAAAAATAACACAAATCTTCCAATATCCGCAGTTAGTTTAAGGTTGTTTAGTTGTAACAGAGAGAGGCAAAAAGCATGTATGCAGCAAAGTTTTGGTGAGTTCACTGCAAATTTGTTATTGTGTGTGCCTGCTTAGCTCAGTTCACAGTTTAAGTTCACAAATTAAGAAATGACTGCAAGGGAAGGGAGTTGTGTTCCTAGAGTTTGTCCTCTAGACAATTAAGAATTCCATTGATCCATCCTAATTTCCAGTCCATCCCTGGAATGTAAACATAACTTTGTTTATTAAAAAAAACACATTGGAATTGCAAAAACAGCATTATTTAAGAGGCTTAACCTGCTCATTCCATGCATGCTGTCTCTCATTAAGTCTCAACATATTTATCTATAAAGACACCAACAGATGACATTTATAGGACACAGATGGAAAATTCTGTCAACTGTGGAGTATCATAAATACTTTCAGTCTGGCTCAGTGGGCTTCTTTCATGTCAAATTCTTTTACCGTCACTTATCAATCCAGTCATAAAATGAGCAGGTAATAATTGGAGTGAAAACAGATGCTCTAAGCGTGTCCTGACATGAAGACTCTGTGATTAAAGAGCCTCTATTACATGTTATTTATGCTGTCAGAACTCCTAATTATGTGGGCATACACTACAGGGTGTTGTCCTTTTATAAACTGTGTATTCTGCTCGAAAATTTGCTTTTATGATCCAAGAGGTGTTTATTGGCTGTAAAATTGGAACTGGGGCCAGCGTAATCCATGCTTACTGAGCTCCACACCAGAAACACACACTACAGCAGACTACAGCACACACACAGAAAGGGAAGAACTTTAAGTGTTGAGTTTGAGGTTAAGTTTTCCACACAGTCTTTTGTTCCTTTAAGTGCTAAATACACAAAAAACAACAAGCTCTATCCAACAGCAACACATCAAAGGTCCGTTGATAGACTTCAACAGGTTCCATCAAGTACTTCTAATTCTGTTGCTATACAGTACGAAGAAAATAAACTCCCTTGGACTTTTTCACATTTCATTTTGTAAACACACTGGATTTTTTTTAATTTTTTTAAGTGTGCAATTATTTACTTGGGATTTAATATTTTTATAGAATTTAGATTACTCTTGTCTTTCACATATTTCTAGACTCTTGCACATGGTTTTGCAGGGAGCAGCCTCGTGCTCTCTGTGTTGATTTGTTGTCTTAATGTGGTGGTTCTCTGAATGAAAGTAACAAGAGAATGCAGAGATGCACTATTTTCAGCTTTTCTGCCATGAGGCCTTTCATCCCAGCCACAGCAGGCTCCGTCTGTCTCCCACAGTAAGGCTTCAGCCAAGGTTCTCACAGTCTCGTGTTTATCCAATTGTTGCCCTCAATTAACTGGATTAATGTGTGTGTATGATGCCCGGGTCAGATTATTAAACAGATCCCTGCATGTGCCTCCGATCCCCTCTGTGAACCTCAGTGGGGCTGCATGACTGTCTCTACACCAGTGGTTCTCAAATTATTCTGGTGTCCCCCCCTTTTGGAAGCTGAAATAAATCACATCCCACCCCTACTGCATTTTTTTCAATCCTAACAATTCTGGAGAAACTGGTTACACACAGAGCTGAGTTAAAGTTAGGTTTAACTTTTTTTTTCAACTATGTAATATTATTTATTTAATATTTCAATTCATAAAACTGTCCTGCTAAAAAGAATTAGCCTACATTATTACTGTATCCCAAACCACAACCCTGCTCTTTCCCTCACCAAGTTGTTTTTGTGCCTTAACCTTACCAAACCTTAATCCTAACCTAAGCAATTACTTACAGATATCGCAATTGTGTTATGAGTCACAATTTTAGAGGAAATGGTCATTTTTACATTTCATATTCAATGAAAAAATATTAAAATGATGATGTTAGTTTTTCTAGGGTCTGCACCAAACAAGCAAGTTCCCTTACTTCTACAATAAGATTTTTAGGCCATTCATCTCTGTAGCACTACTAGGGCTGCACAATTAATCAAAATATTATCAAAACTGCAATATGGCCAAGTGCAATATCTAAATTGCACCCCCTGCAATTTGGATATTGTACTTGGCCTTATTGCGATTTTGATAATATTTTGATTAACTGTGCAGCTCTAATTGTCAATAGGGATGTACCATATCATATCATTTACAATAATACTGGTATAATTTTTAATATGATATCAATATGAAAAATTCATATCATGATACTCTCAATTTTTCGAGGTGTTGACACATTGACATCATACTGTTACGCAAGGTAAAAACAAGTATAGCTGAAAGCAAAATTATTAATGACTACGCGCTCATTCCAAAAAGAGGAGCAGCTTCAGTAGTGTGAAATAAACTGTTTTATGAACAGCCCCAGACTTCTCCGACTCTTTTAGTGACCTACCGCTCAGAGGGAACTCATTCAGCAGCTCCTCTGGCAGCAGCACAGCGTCTCTCCCTCTCCTCTCTCTTACCATGCACACATGATGGTGACGTCAAGTGATTTTGTCATAAACCTTTGGTAATGTAAACCTACGTGACACTCACAGCTTGACAAAAACTACATTTATGTGAATGTGCGATAGTTATTGTAGCATAACAGGCTCTCTCAGGTTACAGCGTGATGACTAGAGGAGAAATGGCAGAGCATAAAGGTCCAGGTGGAAAAAAAAAATAACTTAGTCATTTAGGATTTTACTAAAAGAGAAGGAAATCACTTGTTGATTTATATATATAGATCCCAGAGCACATTTTTTGTATCTTGGAACTGTTTAAATGTGTATTTTGGTGATTTTACTTTGTCAAACTTTTGATATTGTATACAGAATCTGAATCTCACTCTGAGTTACTGTTGTTTACAAACTTAAGAAATGAGAGATCATTTTTGTTTAGTTTTTACTGAATATTTGAAGGCAAACTGTTAGGTTGAAATGTAAAACTGCATCACTTATTTTGCTGCAATTCTATGTTCTTAAATAAATGATATACATATACAGTACAGGCCAAAAGTTTGGACACACCTTCTCATTCAATGCGTTTTCTTTATTTTCATGACTATTTACATTGTAGATTCTCACTGAAGGCATCAAAACTATGAATGAACACATGTGGAGTTATGTACTTAACAAAAAAAGGTGAAATAACTGAAAACATGTTTTATATTCTAGTTTCTTCAAAATAGCCACCCTTTGCTCTGATTACTGCTTTGCACACTCTTGGCATTCTCTCCATGAGCTTCAAGAGGTAGTCACCTGAAATGCTTTTCCAACAGTCTTGAAGGAGTTCCCAGAGGTGTTTAGCACTTGTTGGCCCCTTTGCCTTCACTCTGCGGTCCAGCTCACCCCAAACCATCTCGATTGGGTTCAGGTCCGGTGACTGTGGAGGCCAGGTCATCTGCCGCAGCACTCCATCACTCTCCTTCTTGGTCAAATAGCCCTTACACAGCCTGGAGGTGTGTTTGGGGTCATTGTCCTGTTGAAAAATAAATGATCGTCCAACTAAACGCAAACCGGATGGGATGGCATGTCGCTGCAGGATGAGCCATGCTGGCTCAGTGTGCCTTCAATTTTGAATAAATCCCCAACAGTGTCACCAGCAAAACACCCCCACACCATCACACCTCCTCCTCCATGCTTCACAGTGGGAACCAGGCATGTGGAATCCATCCGTTCACCTTTTCTGCGTCTCACAAAGACACGGCGGTTGGAACCAAAGATCTCAAATTTGGACTCATCAGACCAAAGCACAGATTTCCACTGGTCTAATGTCCATTCCTTGTGTTTCTTGGCCCAAACAAATCTCTTCTGCTTGTTGCCTCTCCTTAGCAGTGGTTTCCTAGCAGCTATTTGACCATGAAGGCCTGATTGGCGCAGTCTCCTCTTAACAGTTGTTCTAGAGATGGGTCTGCTGCTAGAACTCTGTGTGGCATTCATCTGGTCTCTGATCTGAGCTGCTGTTAACTTGCCATTTCTGAGGCTGGTGACTCGGATGAACTTATCCTCAGAAGCAGAGGTGACTCTTGGTCTTCCTTTCCTGGGTCGGTCCTCATGTGTGCCAGTTTCGTTGTAGCGCTTGATGGTTTTTGCGACTCCACTTGGGGACACATTTAAAGTTTTTGCAATTTTCCAGACTGACTGACCTTCATTTCTTAAAGTAATGATGGCCACTCGTTTTTCTTTAGTTAGCTGATCGGTTCTTGCCATAATATGAATTTTAACAGTTGTCCAATAGGGCTGTCGGCTGTGTATTAACCTGACTTCTGCACAACACAACTGATGGTCCCAACCCCATTGATAAAGCAAGAAATTCCACTAATTAACCCTGATAAGGCACACCTGTGAAGTGGAAACCATTTCAGGTGACTACCTCTTGAAGCTCATCAAGAGAATGCCAAGAGTGTGCAAAGCAGTAATCAGAGCAAAGGGTGGCTATTTTGAAGAAACTAGAATATAAAACATGTTTTCAGTTATTTCACCTTTTTTTGTTAAGTACATAACTTCACATGTGTTCATTCATAGTTTTGATGCCTTCAGTGAGAATCTACAATGTAAATAGTCATGAAAATAAAGAAAACGCATTGAATGAGAAGGTGTGTCCAAACTTTTGGCCTGTACTGTATATATATATATATATATATATATATACATATATATGCAACAAATCCTTCAAATTAAAAGAACAAATTATATATATATATATATATATATATTTTTTTTTTTTTTTTTTTTTTACTAATTTGTCATATTATCAGGATATCGTTATCGAAAAATACCCTGAAATATAGTAATATTGTTTTAGGGCCATATTGCCAACCCCTGGTTGTCACATCACACATCAAACAATTTTTTTAAAGACATTTGTTGAACAGTTATGAAAGGCATAGACAAATGCTGTTGATATGATCAGGTTACAAACAACATAATTTGTTCTTTTAATTTGAAGGACTTGTTACAATTTTTAATTTACCATTTCATTATTCAATTTGCAAAATCACTGTGGGTAAAAGTCATGAGCTTGACAGACTGAGGCCAGTCAAGTTATTAGACAACGGATTTTAAAGTTGGACCGGTGATAAACAGTTGGGATGACCTCAGTTTTACTTTGTTACAATTGCAAGGGTCCAAATGTGCAAGGTCAATACTTATTTATCTTAGCATGGACAGTAATCATAAAGAGCATGCTTCACTTCTTAGACAGACAGCTGAAAGAAACAGCTCATTGACAGACTGTAGTGAGTTACAGATGCTGGTTAAACAGAGGCTAGCCTGGCTGTGGCATCATCTTTTTGGCTTTCTTTCACTGTAGGCTGTAACATAATATGAGGAAACAAACAAGCAAAAATAACACAGTATAATAGGACTAAATGTTTTCTCTTTTATTGCTGTCAACTCCCCTGCGCCTGAACAAATGAATAAGTTTGCATGACAAGTGATGCTAACATTATAAAAGCAGTATGAGCTGAGAAAAGGATTAGCATTTTGTAGTCATTTGTTTCCACGGGAACATTACAAAGCCTAACTGGTAACCTGAGACCAACACAGGATGCAAGAGATAGTGAAAACAGCATTTTCAACTCAACACTGATTGTGTAGCTCCACTGTGCAGAGGAAGAGGCATGTCCCATCTGATCCCTGGAGTCTAATCTGTGATGACAGTCCCTCTAATGACTGTGTGTTTCATTACCGGAAACACAGCGCAGAATGAGAGAACATGGTACAGATGACATCAACAAGACACAGCGCCACAGGCATACATGGCTAAACACAGAGAGAGAAATAGATTATTTCCAAGACATTAGCCCTTCATACCGACTAAACTATAAAACATGGCTGTGCAATACAGTTTCTTGGCCACATCATTTCTGCTGGACACAGTTCCAATTTTAAAACAGAAGAGTATCACACGTCTTACACCAAATCCCCAATGAATTAAAACCAGAGCTGAAGAAATGTTCAAAACTGTAATAAACAGCACTATACTAAGCTTATTGAGCATCAGGGAAAATGAGTGATGCTAGATCAAACAGGAAAGGCCTGACGGATGGATTCTGCAGTGCAACAAATATCCTTGAAACATTCCAGAAATGTAAAATCAGACCACACAAAGTGGAATGCCAAAGAATGCATGACAAACCTCACTATCGGAGGTCAATTCGCTTGAGCTGAAAAGGGTGCTAATGCACTATGGTAACATCTGAATGGCTCCCTCCTGCCAGGGAAAAAACTGAATAAGATTAAGCAAGGGGGGGATTTCTCTCCCCGACTGCATTCCAGTTGATTCTCCAGAAGATCCAGTTCAGTCAGAGACCCACACACACAAAGCAGGCCTGGCAGTCATAGCGAGGCTTCTCACACGCAGCTAGGCAACGGGGCTTTTGTGCAAACTTTTGGAACTCAGGACTCAGTTCAAGAACAAGAAATGCCAAGCCCCTTGCTTTTCACATGGCCCAGGGAGGAGGCCCTGGAGAATACTTATTAACCTGCTCGCTCCTGAAAAACAGCCGCCTTCTAATGCAGACACATCACTTCATGTCTGTGTTGCTGCCAACTCTGAAAAAGAGGGCTATCAACAGAGGAGATGTAAAGCATTTCGTTTTGAAATGTTAGAAACAATGAGCCAAATGAAAAAGAAGAGTAAAATGCAATAGCAGTAGGAATATATGTAATATTTGTTTTACACTATATGCAGTGTTTGAGCCAGAGTTGCCTGGGAGGAGGTCAAATGGGCCCATTTGTAGTTTAATAATACTGTAAGTAGAATTACCGCCCTGTGGTTGTATGTCTCCGTGCACCAATCAAGTTTCTCTTACAGTTTACATCCATGTCTGTGTAAACATGGATGCTTCACACCCATCTTCAACTCAGCAAAACAAAAGATCTGTACAATCAGCAGTTTCAAGAGTAAAGTCACCAATTCAGTATCTGACCAAAAGTCCCCCCTTCTGTTCCTGAGATATGATGTTGAAAAATGGCCAGAAGTGTTTTATGCCTCACAGTGAGGCTGACCTTTGACCTTTGGGATATAAAATGTCATCTGTTCATCATTATATCCTATGAGATATTTGTGTGAAACATTATAAACGCTTATAAATTCTTGAGTTATGGCCAGAAACATGTTTTGTGAGGTCCCTGTGTTGGTTGAGTTGGTTTAAAGGCTCTCTAAGTCTTCCTAAGCGTGAAAAGTTTTTGTCACATACAGCAAACACCTCCTCATGATCCGCTAGCTACATGTCCTCTGAATATGCTGTGAAAAAGTCCGGTCTCTGTAGGCAACCCAGGCTCCGCAAATGACAACAAAAACATTTGGGTCCAGGCTGCATCAACCAGCCAGTGCGAGACAGGCGAAAGCAAGCACACACACATGAACGCGGTGCCCATGTCTCACGGTCTCGCGCACACGTGAATGCGGTGCCCAGAGAGCTACAATGAGGCTAAAAGGCGTGCTAGCTCCGTTGTGTTTGATAACATTGTTGAACGTAAACAGAAGTGAAGTGTTTTGGTTGCCATTTGCGGAGCCTGGGCTGCCTACAGAGACTGGACTTTTTCACAGCATATTCAGAGGACATGTAGCTAGCGGATTGTGAGGAGATGTTTGCTATATGTGACAAAAGCTTTTCAAGCTTAGGAAGACTTAGAGAGCCTTTAAGCTAAAGAAGCGGGATTGATAAGGATGTCATTGTAAACCAATCAGAGGCAGAGAGTAGGGAAGGTCAGACCTACACCATACTAGCAAAAGAAAATTCACGCTGGGGAATGACTGTAACAGAGAATAACAAGTTTTTCCACAACGAAAAATCCCCAATAAAAGCCTCTAAACACAACTGGACATGTTCCAGAAGGAATATGATCCAAAATCAGGGAGACATTAATGACATCAGCAACCAAGATTACATGTTTCCCTAATGTTAGTATGTAGCTACATGTTGCAGTGTAGGCTATGCAATGTAAACACTTGCAGTAGCCTGCCTGGATCAGATGACCATATAAAGAAATCCATCACGAGCTGACCTTAGCTTATCTTGAAAGTAGTAAAAGAGGTTAGAAAGGTTAGAAACAGTATTCAGAGCTGCTCAAAGCCTGTGGTTTGCCATTCACATTAACCAAAAAACAGCAAATACTTAGGAATTTGTAGTTTGACAGATCTATCGACTGTCTAAAAGTGAAACGCCTACAAACAACATTAATCCCATGATATTTGCATAAATGTCAACTGACAACTGGACAATTAGTTAATTAGTCGTTGCAGCTCTACAAATAACATAATAATATAAATAATGGGAACTCAACTGTTTTTCTAAAAAATTTGGTTAATTTGAGCACTACATTTGGATGACAACTTGGCTTGTGTAAAGTAGGCTAATTTTATTTTGACACTGGAACCCTGATTAAAGCCTGGAGTGTTTAACAAAGTTTCTTTACAAAGAGGACAGGGTGACCTGTCCACACCCAGGGCCCTCATGTCTTTTTATCACCCTTCCCTCCTGGGAAAAGTCTGGGTCAGTGTGAGGTCAACAGCTTGGTTGCTCAGTCTGACCTCACTGGAATGTGTCCCACCGCTTGCTGTTGCATTTCTTTGTCCATTAAAATCACTACTGTTGTAAATCACAATTTCTAATGTAATAGACTTTAAATGTAGACAACAAATAAAAATGAGCTTAACCTTTTAGACACACTGCAAAAAGTGACAGTCCCACTTATCATATAAAGTCAGAGAGTTAGTTCTCATGGTAGGACAGCTGGACTAAAGCAAAACTGACAAATGCATGTGGACCAATTTTTAAAAATAAATGAAATGCAGCTGGTAGTGGTACACAGAAATATTTACTACAGTTGCCCATGAAAGCAATCTACTTAAGTAGATTAACAAAAAAAAACACAAAAGAAATCCACCATCTAGTACAGTGGTTCCCAGGTGGTCGGTCGTGTCCAAAAGTGTGTTGCAGTCCATTCTGAATGGACCATAAGTGACTCTCGAATGTGTCAAGTTTGTAGAAAACAGACTTTATTCTGAAGTACAGTGAATTTTAGGCTCAATTTTAGGCTTTCATTTTGAAGTGCCGTTCCTTGCTGTAGAGTGAGTGACTAACAGACAACTACTTAACAAAAACAGCAAACTAGCTCGACAACATGGCAAACGCAAGTATGACGCTGAATATATTAAACTGTATGGACCTTAAACTAATGACTATTGAAAACTTTACGTGGTTTAAGATAGTATAATCAACCCTTTGCTAAGTCCCACCCTCAAACGCAGCCTGGCAAATCATAGTGTTGCATCAGCCAACTCCGACAATTAATACTATGCTGCAGTCATTTCAGATTGTCTTCATTTTCAGCCTGGTTTTGTGGATTTTGACCAAATCATGGTTAAACATTGTGCTCTGGTGACGTGAGACTCCTTACCCAGAGAGTTGTGAAGGTGGTACGCGCCAAACTTTGTCACTAAGTTAGCACTTCTATGCTACACTCGCTAGTGTTACTGAAGGTTTACTGAATGTATACACATGCTGTTTTTTCTCTGAGTGAATAAAGGCATACGCATAATGCATATAGTGTGCATATAAGTGTCCTCAGTTTGTTGCATGGGGTTCAGTGAACCAGGGAAGGTTCCTGATGTTTGGGTCAAAGCAGCTCCTCTGACATCTGACATGTTGGATCTTGCTGTTGAGTCTGTTGGAGCTGTGATGGGCTTCATACAGATACAAGAAATCTTTAAAAAAAAAAAAAAAAAAAAAATTCACTGGCTGATCTAACATCAGTGGGTGGAGAACCACTGATTCCCAAAACAAAATTAGTGCACTCATACACTAGATTGGCGATGATATACCTATCCTAACTATATTAACAAGAATGGACAAGGTTTATCTGCTCAGGACTATATCATTATATCACTAAAAGGGAGTTCACTTTCATTTCTGCATAGACAGAGTTAGTGTACTGGTAAACTATTTTAGGACTGTTTAAATGTTTGATGCATCCCAAAGCTCACAGGCAGACAGATTTTCTGCCTCTTTCTGTTATATGTTATAAATTAAGTCTTTGGGTTTTGGACTGGTGTTTGGATAAAACAGGTACTGTAAACTTGTCACATTCAGATCTGCAAACTTGTAATTTTATAGAGAAACTGATGACATTTTCAGACCAGATTAATCAATCAATAAAGACGGTAACTGGCAAATTAACGGCAACAATCTTTTGTAGCAGCGCCACAAATGTTAACTTGTTACAAACTTTGATTTTGAACGTGTAATTAGTTTATGAAAATAATGCCTAACTGAGCATGAGATGATTGATCAATGTCCATGCTCATCTCAGGAAGCGCAGTCTTGTCACACAGGTGTAGCAGGTTATGTTGAAGTGCAATAACCTGAGCCTGACTGAGCTTCTGATGTAAGCAAGAACTGCTAAACAGTGTTCCAATTGCAAATTAAGGGTTCTGCTTTGTCCTGTTCTCAAAAATTTGGACTCCTGAGTTCAAATTGGCATGAGAGGGCTCAAATTTCCAAGGACGTGAATTTGAATTTAGCAGACTTTAGCAGTACAAGTGTTGAAGCACCAAAAACCTCCTTCATGCTTCTTGAGATCTGATTGCTCAGACCACATTTCTAAGTTGGTCAGGGCCACATACTGCCACTTCCTTTCAGCAGCGTGTGCACCAATGCTTCCTGGGTCACACTGAGGGGCCGCCTACTTAGCTGACGTCCTTGCTCATACAACTCACCACCAGAAAAGAACACTTTCTGTAGCTGCTGTTAAACAGGTTAGATGCAGCGCTAACCAACACTCCCCAGAGCTGTTCTCCTCCTGGCGAATGGCCAGTTCAGTGTCTGCAAGGTTAGCATGAGCTAACACAGCAGCAGCTGATAAACGGACACAAACTCACACTGACACCAAAAAGACTCGACTCTTTAATGAAACCCATTAATAATCATTAGGTAATGTTAGCTGTGTGATGCTAAAAGTTAGCCCTGTCACTGTGTACACGGGCCATGGATGTACAAAGAGAGCTCTATACAGCGCTGCAGGTGGGGCCCCGTTGATTCCTATGAAAGCTGCTCAGTGGTGCATGAACACCAAAAAAACCAACTGCCGCACATAAAATTACCCTGATAATCAGCACTGCTTCTGCACTGCATGGCCCATAGAATAGGTGCACAGGAGACTACTGCTGGCTGAGCCGCTAATTCTGGTTGAGCTATCCACTAACTTAAATGAGAATAAAATGATTCAATTGTGCCGCTCTTCTAAATATGTCATTTTATGGGGGTTGTGATGCTCAAAAAATGTATTCACTGACTTACAGATATCTCTTTCCCCATGTAAATCAATGAGAAAAAGATTTTTTGGGCCACAGGGCATGACGTGACAGTGTAATAACACTGTTTGGCCACTACGAAAATTGGCCTCAAAGCCCAGCAAAAATTCCTAGGGGTCTGGTGTGGATAGACACTCAGCAACTGCCTCTGGCTGAAAACAATGATAACAAATAAAAAAAATCAATGTATTGAAAATACTGTACAATTCCCCGCAGTCCTTCCCCTTGAGGAAAACGCAACACATTTGATCTTTACAGAAACTATGTACATGTTTATTTTGCTTATGGAGTGGAGAAGTGAGATCTGATTACAAATAGTCACTCAAGATGTATTATAATGCCAGGTGTAAACAGACAGACTTTAGAGCTGTCCATTTGTGATCAGATCAAAAATCTCTTACCCATGGAATATTATCTACTACAATAATCAATTCCTCTAGGTATAACAACTGTTTGTAAATGTTATTACACATTATGTAATATTAGGAGTGACACAACTACATAAACAGACTCTATGTTGAGATGAAGTTTCAGCAGTTTTCCACAGAAGGTGTGCCAGCTAAACCAAATACTGACAGCCCTGAATTACACCTTTCAAAACAGTGTTTAGCTGATGAGTAACGCTGAGTCCATCACACACCTCATGTGTTTTCTTCTTTATGCTCACAATGCAGCACTGAAGTCAGTGTCACTTGGTAGCTGTCAACACTGGCACCATGACTGATAAGTGAGAAGGCAACTGTGCATCCTTTAAGACCCCGTGCAGCAGTTGATATCCAAAGTATGTCAGGAATGTGACTGCTAGTGCCCACCTGTCAACATATCTAACAGCAGCCCATTCAAAACCCACCAAAAAAAGCATTCATTAAAGTTTCAGTGGGTGTGAGGATGTCAGATCTGGCCAACAAGGAAATGATGTGACCCATTCACTGACCCCAAAAATACCTTAAAAAGTGCACAAATGACATTTAGTCTGCATGTCAGGAAAGGAATGCTGTGTTGCATTTTTTCTGCTTTCCGTTAGTTACTCCCTCTAAGAAGTTGGCTTGTGACAATGGGTTTTGGATTACGGTCTACAAATTATTAGCTGAAGGGAGGGTGGGGGAATTTGTCTACTCTACCACCCGCTTTGACAGGTAATCAGCGCTAAGTAAAAGGTCATATTTGGTGCAAAAAAAAAAAAAAAGCCTAGCTGGTAACTTTTGGGGACAAAAGCTGAGCTTTATTCAATTGCTCAATTATATTATGCAGAAATACTATTCATGGAGCATAAATAACACTCAAATTAGGCTTGTAGACTTGTAAGTACTCCACCTCCCAGAAACAAGCCTGAGCTTCTTTCATTACAGCATGTTTTTCACTAGTCATGAAAAATTAAGCATAGTGCACACTTCAAACACCAGCTCTAAAAACAGTTTATTGAAATGTAAAAATGTCATTCGAGAAGATTATTACATGCTCTCAGACACCCAACAATGAAAAGCCTACAAGAGGTCACAGCCTACAGATCCAGCTTGATACAAATCTTAACATTCACATTCTAACATACACTCTGAGGGTGGAAACGTTAAAAACTAAATCTGTATTACCTTTGTGTAATGAAGCATGGCATGAATGCACTAAAATTAACTTCAGCATTCTGAGCTACAACACTGCCTGCGGTACATTCTCTATTATGTGGGTCATCTCTTCTCACTGTTTATGAGCACTCACAGCCCCATAAAGTATGCCTGCCGTAGTATGCAGTCCCACGGTGCTCTGCAGGAGCTTTTAACGCACATATACTGTACCTTCACTGATACTTAACTTCCGCAACTCTACAGCGCATCTCATATCTTATCTATGAAGCAAAAAAACATGTGTTTTACAATATTTCAGATTGAGAACTGTAAACATGTTTTCCTTACAAAGCCTTTCATTCTCAGCAAAGGAAATGTAAGTTACAAGGATGTAAAACTAGTTCTATGAGTATGTGCATAGCCCACTAAAGGGCTTCAATTTATCCTGTAAGCATGAGGATTTGCTGCTTTTTTGCTGGTTTACTTTATCTTAAATGTTATAATTTTAAGTTAGACAAAGCTAGTGGCGTTTGGACTCTGGGAAATTTTTACCATTCATCATTTATAGACCAAAGGATAATCGATTTTTATAATGAAAATAATCATTAGTGTCAGTTGTGATCAGACTGAATGTGAATCAAAATATTACAGGCAGTGCAAATTCATAAAAGTCGAAGGATGACGCACAGAATGGATTCTAGGTGTCATTAAATCAGGCAAAGACTTGTCAACTCATGCTGAAAATATTTCAGTTTGTGCAAAAAAAAATAAGTGTGATCATGCTGAGCTGTATGAATATAAAGAGCTGATGAATATAAAGAGACATGTGCAGAGACGACATGAAGGAAATACCAGAAACAACTGACGCTCCTGTCAAGTCTGGATGTCAGTCTGTCACACGCGTGGAATCGAACAAACATCTGCACTGTCACATCCATTTGCTGGTTGTAGCTGCTACACTATACATATCAGTATTAACATATGGAGGCGTCTATACAAGGTACCTCACTTAGATTTATACACCACCTGCCTCTACCAAAACTAACTTTTTCTTCCACTAACTTTACATTAACCAGGCTGCACATATTGTATTCAATATTATTATTCAGGACTTCACTGTATTACTATGAACTGTTACTATACACCGCGGCAGAATCTCTCAATTAAATGGACTGTTTCAACAGTGCTGACATATTCAGCCGCAGCAAGTAATTACATCCAGTCACAGAGCAGGGTGGGGCAGTGATTTACAGCAGAGGTAGATGTTGCCTAAAACAAGCACCAGCTAAGCCTGCAAACATAAAACTTTTAAGACATAATGCTTTTGTGAAATAAAACATTGCTTTTCCAAGAAAAGGAGCAGAAGTGCTATTTCATACAGAAAATGCTGGACATTAAATGAGTGCAGTGATTAGATGATGAGATGAAATGTGTCAAGATCTGTGCGGCTTACTGCCTCTGCTCAACAGGAGAGTAAAAAAAAATCTGATCTTGGCCCATATTCATTAAGCATATTAGATTAAGAAATCACTCCTAACTGATCAAAAATACTCAGAGTGATGCATTTTTGAGCAAAAAACAAAACAAAAAAAACACCTACATTTCATCAACTTCCCTAACTTAGGAAATCACTCCTCTGCCAAAATTTAGCAGAACCTAAGAGGTTTCCTAAACTGTTGGGAGTTGCCCAGAGATGGTGTCAGGAGAGAGACTGATGGCAGAGAGATGATTTGGGAACACCGTTTAAAAGTAAGCTTATTAAAAGATAATTTTGACAAAATTTTTGAGACTAAAAACTTTGTGCATGATGCCAAAAAAAAACCACAGGATTTCTCCTTAGTAACTAATATCACAATATTAAAACTATTTTGGAATGGGGAAAATGCAGCTGTGTAGCAATGATGATTGTGTGAAACAAAATGAGGCTCAGTGAGAACAAACTAACAATTGTCACCAGCATAATGAAGTTTATCTCAATGTAATTATTAAAGGTAAAATCATAGTCTTGTTCTTTTTTGAATAATAAAGGAGATATTACATTTGAAAGAAACATTGTGTTCATATTGTTATGGTGCATTTCTCAAGACTGGAGGGACAATGCAGAATGTTCCTTGCATGTAGGGAGCATGCAACGGGCACAGTTGAAAGTGGAAGTGGACAATGGCAGAGAAGATTAGACTACAGTCAGTCAGAGAAGTTTCAACATCATCACTGAGTGTGCCGGTGTGATATGTGCAAGATGTGGCACTATAGGCTGTTAAACAATGGGAATGAATGAGAGATCTGCTGATGCAGATCATTTCACACAACTGTATGCTAATTTCCATATAGACTACATTACTTTTTTATGCGATGTGAGTCTTGTCAATTTTCATTTACAGTTTAAATTTGGGCTGCACATTATATCGATTTTTTTAATCATCATCGCGTTATAATCATTCACCTTCCTGTTCAGTCCAATTTGTTCAATAAAAGATTTCTTTTTATTTTTCATTTCAGAAATTTGTTGTATTTTAGAATTATATATTAGAAGCAGCAGAAAGGCACAACTTAGTACACTTTAGTATCTGATTATGAATCACAAAGAATATTGTTAATATGATATTCAACAATGTTATTATCTAAATGGCCCATTCATAAACGTCAATGAGTTTAAACTGACTTCGTAATCATATTTCTGCATACATATAACCCTAGTAAGTTACCCAAGTTTTGTACCTATACACACAAAACCTACAAGCACTTCTAATAATTAAATACATAAAATATTAACATATACTCTAATATTAAGACAGCCAGTAAAACAGCAAGAAATCTACAACACAACATCATTATACTTTCTACCTTGAGAGTCATAAAACAGCGATGTAACACTTTGTCATAGAAGTAGTTTTATGCCTTGCAGAGAGTCAGTTTAATAAGCTTCATAAAAGGCAGGGTTAGCAGGATTCCTAATTGGTTGGACAAAACATGTAATTCCTAAGAGACTCTGAGATGTTTAATAATTACAGGCCCTGGGCAACACAGCGCTAAAAATCAGACTTCAGTTGTTTTAAAATCCACTTTCAGAATATGCTGGTGTTTTCTTTCATCACATCACTGAAAACAAAACTAGTGAATCTGACAGCAGACAGACCAACAACACAGGAACAGAGATACAAACTGCTGCTTCCCCTCGACTGCTCTTAAGCGTGCAGCTATTTTTCCCAGCAGGAGTGTTTTTCCCTCGTGGGATCTGTGACATGACTATATGATGTGTATGTGAAACAAGTGTTCAGAATGGAAGGCCCCCCTCAGCCCCTCCTTTCACTCTCGGATTTCACTCAAAACTCAGCCATCTGTCTTTCCTGCACGAGTCAGGGACAGAGAGCCAAAATCAGATTAAAACAATACTTTGACCCACTCGCTAATCTCAAGATCTGTTTCAGTGTAGCTCACTGCAGCCGTGGAGCAGAGAGATTCTGTGCTGACTGAAGCATTTATGAACAAAATGGGCCATAAATACCCCCCGAGAATACAGGACAAATATTTACAGCTATATTATCTGTTTAATCACTGCCAAGGCATTTAGTGCAGAGAAATGGCAGGCTGACACACTGCTGGTTAATCCTCAGGTCACTGCTGGAAATAAACCTTCTGTCATCCATGTGACAGCTGAGCCAGATGTGAAAGCCATCTAAATATATAGTACAGAGGTCAACCTTAACATAAGACTAAAAATAACAACATGTCATGCCTTTTAGTAAGTCAGAGGGCATTCTAACGACTTGAAAAAACAGGGTTAATAGTCTCATTAATGTTTTATTTTTTACAAAAAGGAAAAGACCACAACAAACTAATAACACGTAAACATTTTGAATGCAACCTTGATAGCTAAGAGACAGGTATGAAACTTGCGTCACTCTTCATTTTAAATACTAACAAATTATGTGTAAATGCTATAAAACTGGCCTTGCAAAGCAAAAAGCTCACAGGGGAACTCAGACCAGTCTCATGGTCTGGGTGATGATACGTCTACAGGACAGTGATGTTTACGTGTTCCTGATATACAATAAGAACATCTTATCAAAATTCCTGTGCAATACCAGCTAGAGGACAGAGAGAGCCAAGTTTCAGAAGTCACTCTGTGTTTTCGGGATTTTCCATCAGTAGAAAGCTGCTGCAAAGACCAACGGAGGATACAGTTCGTCTTTGCAGCCACACTGCAAAATTCTAGAGTAACTCAACTAAAACTTTTGTTGAAATGGAACATTTTTCTCGCAATAACTCAAAAGACAAAATCAAAAAGACTAATTTAACACCAGATTGAAAAGCAGTATTTCACTGCCGTTTTTATTCTGAAAAAGACTATATTCCTACTAAGCTGTTAACATGACTGATGAAAATTAATATTCCACTAATATTCATGTTTACATGCAGCTGTGTATACTTCGACTAACATGCCCTAACATGTCCTTTCATTACATAAAAACATGGAAAAGTAGAACAGCTGGAGCTGTGGTGCCATTTTGCTTCTTTGCGTCAAAACTGGATTCTTTCAAAGTTTTCCACCTGTGGCAAACATGCTCGACCATGCATACACAGCCTGCCTCTTTCATCCCTTCAACAACCACTGCCAACCTCTTGAAAAGATTGACATTGCAATATTTGGGCATATCCAAAAATCTGTTGATATCCAAGTCTTTCACAATGCTTCAAGTAGGTATGTTTCTCCTTTCAACCAGAAATGTGGGCATGTATCTAAAACAGACAAGAAGCCATGTGTTGCAAACTATGGAAAACCCCCAACTGAGATGCATATTCTGACTGCACTGTATGGGGAAGCCTCCTTAAATCTGACTAATACTGGTGTATCCCATGTCTTTATCAGAAAATGCTACTGGAAAAAAAACCATGGCTAATTCAGAATATCCAAACAGCATATGCTGTTTACATGACCTGTATGAGATACAAATTGAGTTCGGCGTGGTTTCCTTTCATCTGGCACGCAAATCAGCACGTCATTTTTGCCAACTTGAATTGATTGCTCTGTGTGGCACAACGTCAAAATACCTTCTAGATCAACAGCATCCTTAACAATCCTTACTTGAAAAGGTCCTGTACTGTCTCTGCCAACATTTAAAAACCATGAAAGAGATTAAAGTTCATCACAGCATCTGTGCCACCTGCTGCTGACTGATTGTCAGCTGAAACAGACTCAACATCATAGCTACGTAACAAATGGCAAGCTGGCAGGGCCAAATGAAAATCAGCCCATCAGGACGCCCTCCATGGAGTACACTCATACAACACTGCAGCAAAGTGAGAGCTTAAACCACTGGAGGTCAGCAAAGACAAAACTTTCAGATTTTTCTGATGAAGTTAGATGCATGAAAAACCGCGCTGAAATGGGGTGAGACCACACAGTACGCTACTCTTATAACGTGCATTAAACTGTCAACAACCTACAAATATTATTGAAACACCACAGATTTGATAAACTGATACAGGAAAATACAAATTTATACCAGAAACTCGAATTACCGCTTCACAGTTGTATGCCTCCATGAACCAGTCAAGCTGCACTTACAGTTTACATTCATGTCTGTGAATACATGGTGCTTAACACACATCAGGGTGTCCCACACATTGATTTATTTGTTGCTAGCTGCCACAAGTGCTATTGGAATATACTGTTTGGTTATTCATCGACCACACTGTCAGAGCGCAGCCTCATTTAGTGACACTTAACCATTCATTCTGCTGGGTCTCAGAGTTTGCAATCACTCCAGCAGCTGCTCCTCTCATCCATCCATCTGATGTGATCAGCTCTGAATGGATCAACAAATCAGTTATCCACCCTACAAGTCAAAAACTGCAGCTAAGAAAAAAACTCTGAATTTAGAGAGGGGACACAGACGATCTATTCAGTCATTCAGGATTAGTGTCACGGAGTCAATATCTGACCAAATGCCTCCCCCTCTGTTTCTGAGATATGACACTGAATTGTGGAACAGTATGATGTCATAGTGACATTGACCGTTGACCTTTTGGATATAAAATGACATCACTTCACCATTTTATCCTAGTAGACATTTGTGTGGAATTCTGACATGAAATTTAGCGTATGAATTCTTAGGTTATGGCAAAAACATGTTTTGATGGGTCACAGTGACCTTGACCTTTAACCACCAAATTTAAATGAGTTCATTGCTAAGTCCAAGTGGACGTTTGTGCCAAATTCTAGGATATTCCTTCAAGGCCATCTTAAGATACCATGTTCATGAGAATTAGATAGACGTAAGGTCACAGTGACCTTTGATCACCAAAATCAAATCAGTTCATCATTGAGTTCAAGTGGTAGTTTGTGCCAAATTTAAAGAAATTTCCTCAAGCTGTTGTTGAGATATCATGTTCACGACAATCCAACAGATGGGGTCACAGTGACCTTGACCTTTGATCACCAAATTCCAATCAGTTCATCCTTGAGTCACAGTTGATGTTTGTGCCTAATTTGAAGAAATTTCTCAAATGAGGCTTACTAAGTTGAGCTTTGTAGATAGCGTAACAAACAATGTCATGCCTATTCATTTCAAAAGAATGAAGGCATATGAGGAAGCTCCAACTTGACCAAACAATTGTTTAACTTCATCACTCACTCACTCACTCACTCACTCACTCAGTCTCACTAAGGGACAGACATTCACATTTATAGCGCTGGCCCATACTTTGCTGTGGTCCAGCCAAAAATCTTCTGTTATGACATTAAGCATGTCTTTTTATATTGTGATATCAATACCTTTACTTCTGATAGCATGTAGAGATAGACAGGAAATGTGAGGGATGATATCCTACAAAGGTCTCTAGCTGAATAATTAACAGGGACGTTGCAGTGACCTGGTAATCCTCTTAATCCCTAGGCCAGCATGATGACTGAGTTCAAATTGCAAATTATCTGCAGATTTTCTGTAAAGTCAAATACTGATTCAATCCAGTAATTTAATTGAACTTGCCTTTGACTCTACGTTTGCGTCAAAAATTAAGACAAAATCTAAATTTTCCATTACTAAAGAAGTACAAACTCAAATGTATGTACTTTATTTACTCGCTGCCTTTGGTCTTAGATTTTATGTTCAGTACAACCAGAGATGCTAAATATCTAAGCATCACTACAAATACTATTTTTTAAATAGCACTAAGTACAAGAACCACTTGGTTAAATATGCATGTGTTGCAGTGTGACTGGATTTAAGGATGCAGCTGCACAACAAAGAAGAAGACCCTCCCAGATGCCTCAGAGTTGGAAGACCCTTGCCAGTCTGGTAGCCATAATCACCTCCTGGGCCCTTCTTCATTGTCCAGGAGCACTGAGCAGAAAAAGCCTCTTGTGCCCTTCAGAAAGATGCCTCTACCCTTTCAGTGGTATCTTATAATGAGTTCACCACCCATGGGCTCACAAATGCATTACCACAACAACACCGTGACACCACATGTGGTCGTTACAATCTTACATGGTCCCTCCCACTTTATTTAAGTATAATTAGTTTATTACAATTGGGATTTTATTTCTGTAGATTTGGAAATCATTCCTTTGTATAATAATATACTGATATGAATAATTAATCACAGTAATATTGGTAATAGTATCATTGACCTGTGCTAAAAAGAAGACCAATGGTATGAAAATAAACCACCTGTTGACCAGTTAGACAGGTCAGGTTAGTCAAACATATCTTGAGGAGAGAACAAAAGTAAAACGGTAAAATTAATACTGAAACGGTCTGTTGTAAACATTCATTGTAGTTTACAGACTGTTCCTGCACTGTACTTACTGTAGTTGTTTGCACATACAGTTTCCTGTAGGGGTGGGAATCACCAGAAGATCCACGATACAATATCATCACGATAGTTCAGTCTCAATGCAATATTATTGCAATTTTAAATATGTTGCAATATACTAAGTATTGCAATAAAAAATATTGTAGTTTATTACCTTTACTCAACTGTCCCCAAGGGAAACTTTGTCAATACATGTTCTATCTAATGAGATAAAGTCATCTCACTTCAGCCACTGTTTTGCAGCATCAAAATGTATCACGTGGACTGAAAATGTAATTGATTATATTTTTCTAGTAGGCTACCTAAAGTTTAATTTGTATTTGTGATATTAGTAATTTTTATAATTTAAAAAATTAATACTTTGCACTGTGTGACGAAACGATATTGCCAAACAAACAAATTGCAATACTATGCTGTATCAATTTTTCCCCCACCCCTAGTTTCCTGTGCAATAAGGATTATTGTTTACATGTTAAGTGTCCTTGCTGTTAGTTTTACCTCCAAATAAAGCTGTTTAAAGCAGTGGATCATAACCTTTTTGGTTTGGTCTTAAAATAAAGCTCACTTTGGACCAATTCTTCATTTTTGCATTGCTGCATATAAAGTATTTTGAGTCTTAAAGAGGTAACATTTTCCAGTTATTACATAAAGATTTGTGTAAAAAAAAAAAAAAAAACTAACTAAATTGTAAAAGGACAAAAAATGTGTTGCTGATCCTCAGGTTGGAAACCACAGGTTTAGACCATGGGAATAATCTTTCTGACTACCATGTTCCGTCCCCCTCTGGCTTTTTGTTAGGCTACATGAAAACGCATAACACACCTGAACAAACATGATCATATCACATGACCATTCACGGATACTGGGCATGCACGTGCTGGTATAAACAGGAAGCAGATTGACTACTGTGTAGCTGGTTGCTTAGTTACAGAGATGTGGAAAAGTAAGACCAGACAATTCTTTGCTTTGCCCAACAATGAGGTGGAACCATATTGAAAGTAACACAAATACAAGACAGTCAAAGCCGCAGAAAATAATTTGGAAGTCATTGCAAAGCAAATATGTTGACATATTAGAGTGGTACCAGAAGTATTATCCATTGCCATGGCAATTGGAAAGGGGTAGCCACACAAGAAGGATGAAATCATAAAATGTATTTAGGCCAAGTTATAATGTTTTAACATGACCTGTCATGAATGCTAAGAACCAATCAGGAAGTAAACGTGGGTCTATGTGCCATCATTTTGTTTCTCTGTTTTTTGCCCGTCCAGACTAAAATGCAACCCTGGAGTTTTCAAACACAAACAGGGTCAACAGCATTTTCAAAAGTCTCCGTTTTTAATGGTTCCAAAATGTCGGAGTAGTGTGGATTGCATGTGTAAACGTAGCCAGGGTGATGAGTTTTAAAGCAAAAATGTATTAGTGTGGTTGTAACCTACTTTTGCTGTCTTCTCAGATCTTAACAATTAACTTGACAAGTTCATTGTTATCATACAGGAACTAATAAATATGATGCCCAAAATTATGAAAATAACATCCAAGCAGAAATCAGCTGGAGTTATTATTTCATGTACATCTACATTGACTCCCACAGACAGAAAGAAAGCATTCACCTGCTGCACATACATACACCAAAACATAACAAGCAGGAGGAGATGTAGCTGGCCATGGTGCCTCATCTCCAGCTGGAGAGAGCTGAGTGTCAGCTGTGGGGCAGAGCACAAGCCCCCCCCCCTCCCCGCTGCACCAGCCTTTTGTCTCTTTTCACATTGCTCTTCAAAAAAAGCGACCATACACCAACATTTCCCCCACTTCTTAAATCCTCTGCTCGGGGAGAACTTAATGACAGCAGATGCAGTGTCTGAGAAAGAGCGAGGGTTTGTGCATGGCCCTAGAGTTCATTGTTTCAAGCTACCAATAAAGGGTTAAGTGGGATTTAGAACCCCTTCAAGGCTAAAGACCAAAGAAAGCTCCTTTTCTAATGCCACAGAGCTATTCACTTGCACCTCCAGTGCCTCACTAGGAAGCAGTGCTATGACAAACAGTGTGCTAATCCCAGGATCTATCCTATTATAGTACCACCTGGGGCTGGGTTTAAAATTCTAATGTGTAAATCTCATTCCACAGTGATATCATCTCCTTAAAACACAGCATTAATATCATAATTTAATATAGAATAATGGTTGGTCAAAAGGCGCTGCAAAAACTAATGTGACATTATTCACATTGATTTTCACTCACAAAGCATCATGGGAATGAGTAGATCTGTTTACATGCACTTGACAACAAATGCTCACAATAGGCATCATCTCACCATCTGACAGAGAAATCTAATAATTGTCTCTCATACAGTGTCTAGTTTCTGGAGCCTGTAAAATACCCCCTCCCCCCCACCCTGTGTCCCATTAAGGCTTATTATGTGCCCATTATACACCTGGTGACCTCTGACCTCGTCAGCACTGTGGCGTGCTAATCAGCTCCCTGGGGACGTGAGCAGACGGACAGACGGGTAAGGCAGCGTGGGTGCATTCAAGTTCTTCACACTGAGCACACACAGCAAGACTACATGTCGCTGTATTCAGGTTCAAAGCTTCCATCTGCGATTCATACTGTCCAAAGTTTTTAAAGGTTTTTTTTTTTATAAAAACAGGTATTTGTAAAATGGTCTCAGTCCATGGAAGGCCATCTATTCCTGCTTGTATCAAATCACAGATTTGGAAACTGTAAACCAGCTTTTACCAAACAGCAAAGCTGGATGACTAGGAATCCGGGAAAATGAATGAATCATCAGTGTAACTTAATCTCACATGAATTCAATAGCTCTTTGACACCCGGGCCTAACGTCATCATTTCACAGAGCCACTTCTATCATTGCAGTAAGTTCTGTCGCTTTTTCACTTTTATGTTCAGTTCAGAACCAAACTATGCATTACTATGCAGCTTGTAAAATTTAATAAATGGTTATATGCCTACTTCTGTGAGTCAATTATGTACTATGAGTCTTGAAGGCAATATGACTAATTCAATTAAACTGGTGCTCCATGCACTGAGTAGGTTACTGACTACAGTTGTATGCAGGTATTTAGTTCATGTCATACCCTTTACATTATGGTACCTCTGCTTTAAAAGGGGCACTACACGGACTTTCTCTACATATCAAAGTCAATTTACTCAAAATGAGTGTTATTCCTCTGAAAAGTTGTACAAAGTAGAAAACTTTATACATGTGTTTGGATATAAGTCTGTAACAGTTGTATGTTAGCCTATAAAGTAGACTCTGGAGGAACTTTGTAGGGGTGCGAATCACCACATCCATGATACCATATTATCACGATACTTAAGTCATGATACAATATTACTGTGATTTTAAATATGTTGTGATATGTTACCTTTTTTCAACTGTAAGTTTTGTCCCAAAGGAAAACTTTGTCAACATCTGTTTCATCTAATTAGATACATTTTCAGTCTGTTCATCTCACACAATTGATTATACTGTATTATTCGAGTAGGCTACCAAGTTTAATTTGTATTTGCATAATGAATGAATAATTTCTATTAAAAAAAACCTATACCTGGCACTGTGTGACAATACGATATTGCCACACAAAAATATCATGATACAATGCTGTATCGATATTTTCCCCCACCCCTGGAACTTTGTCAAGTCTGACGAAAAAATCTTGATGGTTTGAGGTGAAACTATATATCAGTCTGGATCAGTACATCAATTTAATGAACAACAATCCAATATTATCAATGCAAAGTGAAAGCATTGATACAAGTCATAATTTTTAAGGTACACCTTTACATCGGTAAATATTGTATCATTGTCCAAGGAATCTGCAAATCATGATAAAACTCGTGGTTTACACCCTGACTGATGATGAAATCAGAGTTAGGGGTAACATGTAGGGTTTCTTCTCCAAATTATGGTTGCATTAACTGTTTCTCACAAACATACCGTATCTATCTTTGAGGCCTGATAAAGGCATAAAGTGCATTTCCTTAAAAAATAAATAAATAAAAGAATCCGGAAAAAATCCTCTGCAGATCCAGTCTGGACTGAATTTGAGGCCAACATCGTTTATATTACATTGTTAACTTTCTAGAAGTCCTCTTTCCCCCCTTTACTGGTGCATTGCTAAAAGTCAGGGTCCCACTCTTGAAGACAATGCTTCACAGTAGTCACTTTATGGTGTACCCTTAATTCAGACAAGTTTAAAGACTCCGAATTAACAACAGAAAAGATGTTGAACGATACGGGCATTTACCAGGCAAGGAGGTGTTTTTGTCAGTCAATATTACAGGAGTCAGAAAACAAGGTGAAAACTGAAGTTTTGCATTATCTTACTTGGTTCATTTCTAGTGGAGGAACTCAATCTAACAAGAAAAGAGTCCTCATTTTTGTGGATATCCCTTCAGGCTCCCTGACCTCCCCTGACACTGAAGACACTGAACCCTCATAAACAAATCTCATTCAAATAAAAGTGCACTTCATCAAGGTTACTATGAGCTCATAACAACCACTTCTTATGTCCTCTGGGTGTAGGTTGCTGAATTGTGCTGAGGTATTATCATTATAACACATTACTGACCGGCCTTCCCTAATGAGCTCATATCTTAAACTGCTAAATACCCTCAATTTGAACCCTTATAGACTTAAATATTTAGGTTAAGCCTGAGGCTAAGTTGCACGCTGCAGAGGAGATTTCACTTAAGCCTATTTCATTTCACATTTTTATTTTTTCAGAAGTTGTAGCCTAATTTACATCAGATACAGCACCCAGTGTCCTGATTCATTTTTAATTGCTTCACTTCATCTTGTTTTCAGGCATCTTTCATATAAACTTGGTTGCACTGAGCCCATCAGAGTCCATAACAAAGCTCTTAAAAACAGTGATGCATTTTGTAAGAATATTATGCTGTAACATCAGCATTTCCCTACTGGGGAATTATGTTACTATAATGAGATAACAGAGGGGATGTCTTGGCAAGGGTATTAAATAGTGAGCAGCAAGTACATTTAAATACAGTAGATTCCTTAAGTGATGTCTGAGAAGGCATGTCAACTCAGATTTTAACTAAATCTTATCTTAACCTGGATTCAGACCTTCATTTCAGTAGTCACATTATATCAATCACAAAATCAGCCTTCTCCCATCTTTAAAATATCAAAAGATTCAGTGACTTGATGTCTAACCACTATCTAGAGAAACTTGTTCATGCTTTCATCACTAGCAGACTGGACTATAGCAATGGACCGTTCTCAGGTCTGCCTGAGATAGCAATCAGACAGCTTCAGCTGATCCAGGATGCAACTGCCAGGGTTGTAACAAGGATCAGCAAGGCTCAGCATGTAACTCCAGTTCTCACATCACTACACTGGCTGCAGTTTCTGCTTGACCATAATTCACTAACTGGTTTGGATTCAAAATACTTATCAGATCTCCTGACCCTGTATAAACCTCACAGATCTCTCAGGTCCTGGATTACTGGTTATTCCCAGAGTAAAAACTACACATGGTGAAGGTTCTTTAAGACAGTGGGGAGCACTTTAAAATCCAAGCTGAAGACCCATCTTTTCACCATTGCTTTTGATTAATTCTCTTTAAATCATTTTTTTTGTTTGTTTGTTTGTTTTTCATTCTATGGACTTTTGATAGTCCTGTTGTGTGTTTTTGTGTGTTTTTCCTCTGTATGCTTTTGCCTGTTGTTCCTATTCTATGTGTCCTTGATTGCTTGCTTTTATGATTTTTATCATTTGTATCTTGCGCTTTTACCAGTGTAAGCTGTAACGCACTTTGGGTTGCCTTTGGGTATTAAATGTGCTATATAATTAAATTTGCCTTACCTTGTCTAAAACATGACAACGTAATATAACAGGTATGACAAACCCAATAAGGATTACAGGGATTTCTAACCGTATAGGTCACAGAGACGCCCACCCCAAGTTTAAAAGGAATGGTTTAAGTGAATACAAGTGACTATAAGCTTAGCATTTAGCTACAGCCAGGCTGTAAAGGATATATAAACGTTATTATGTTAACTTGGAGTAAGGGGAATACGACGAGGTACTTCAGAAACAGTGGTTTAGCGACTATAATAACAAAAACATTTATTTTAAGTTCGCAGTAAATTTACCAGAACAAGCTAACATGAAGCTAAAAGTTAAATAAAAGTTACTGTGGAAGCTAACTAGCTTACATTATGTAAATATTGCAGTGATTTCTGTCGAGGTCGGACTGTAATTCAAGTCAGCGGAGTCCCAACATAGAGCTCGTCACCTCCTCTCACTGTAACGTTACGCAGTACAAAAACAAGCCGTGTAAACCCTGATATTTCAGAGGAAAATACGAAAAATGAGCAGCATTGATGAAGGACACTTACCTCGAAGAGAAATAGTCACACAGGTGTCTGTTCAGACGGAGACGGTGTTAGCTAGTTCCGACGGTCTCGTGAGCGCACGTTGTTAGAGAGGGAACTACAAAGTGAAAACACACGGTCGCTTCTGTCGCCCTCCCCGCCGCCGCTGCCGCCTCCCTCTCTATCCAATTTGCATGTCAACAGAGCCGCTGACAGACTCTCTCAATACGCTGAAACGAGAGGAAGAAGACACAGTACAACTACAGTCCAACTTTCACCTCAAATGAATGAATTCCGGTTCAAAAACATTCCCCCCGTTTGACCCTTGGTAGCAGTGCCGAGGAACTACTTGTCCCAAATAAAGCTCGTGTTTCTCCAGTACTCTATGTCATTTACCAGCCATTAGACAGGTGACACAAGTTTTCCTTTTAAAGCCTAATGAAATCATAGTGGAGTGTATTTTGGCAAATAAACCGCTATATAAACCACAAACGTTGTCTTTTAAACATAATAAAATGTGGGCCAACACAAAAGCAAAGAACAAAGTGTAGCTCACATTTGATTTGAACCATTAGAATGATGCCAGTGATTTAATATTGCACTTACATGAAAACTGGAAACCTGGAAGAGAAAGATTTTAAAAAGAATGGTTAAAACTGATGCAGCGCACTTAATGATAGGTCTAACTTTTAGTCCCTACAGACATGGGCTGATTATAACACAATGGGCCCCTGGGCACAGATATGCAAAAGGCCCCACCACCTCTCTAAGGAGCAAGACACAGACTTTGTGGTGGTTTTACCTCTTTTTTCTTGTTGTTTTGCATCTCTTTGTAGTCATTTTGTTACTCTTTGGGATCATTTTGAACGTTTTTATGGACATTTTGTGTCTCTGACTAGCCCCTTTTACACTGCCTTTTCAAGGCGGGAATTGCACACTGTTGTACTGCCTCATCGTTCTGTATAAAAGGTATAAATGCAGAATGGGGGGACAGAAGCCCTTTTTAAATAGGAATTGTGCAAATTTGCAGGAAAGCCCAATCAGTCTTCTTTCAGCATTGGCAGTATTAAAACAAAATCGGGAAGAGCAGCAAAATGCTGCCTGCCTACTTTTGTTCATACAGAATGCGCCTGTTTTTGGGACAATGGGGGGCGTGAAACATGTAGCTCAGCATGTGACGCAAACACCCTTGCTCCGAGGGAAGCCGCAGCTGGTCAGTCCTTCGGCAGTTCTCTCATAAGTCGGCCTGTCCTTCACTGTCCTGTCATTTGACGGTTAATGGCCTCTTCATCTGCAAGGACAAGGAGGGCGCGCAATTCTTTGTCTCCCCAGTTGCTCATCTTTACTGTAGTGTCTGTCAGGTTTGCGTCTCCCTCTTCCTACTAGTACTAGCTGCTCATTTCTGCTATCAGCTGTTTCCTGTTTATCCACCGCCAGTGGGTCGCACATGCGGCGTCATCAACAGCTCCTCCCACAAGTCATCAACAGCCCCTCCCGTTGCGGAAGTGTGCCTCATTCTTTTTAAACCAAATAGGTTCCGCCAATATCTTTACCCCTACGCGGCGGAAAATTGGGCACCTCGGATCAACTAGCCAATCTGGCTCTGTGTGTCTAAAAGCTCGCAGCTTGCCGGCAGAATGGCCCAACATTCACCGAAAATCTGGCAGTATAAAAGGGGCTAGAGTTGTCTCACCTTGAAGCTGTCATCAGAGGCAGTATCAGCACCAAAACAGGTCTTTATGGGAGGGATAGCTAGCAGGACGGGATCATTGGTGGCGCAGGTGTGATGTTTGGACAATGCCTTAGGTGTCCAACCCACAAAGGAGACACAAAAAATATTTTAGTAGCAGTTAGCAGCTGACTCAAAGAAAAATGGGGGCTAAAAATGTGCACAAATTGGGAAAACTGTAAGGTCTCCTTACCCTCTGTGCAGACAACGAGATCAGCTGCCATATAACAAGGATGGTAAATGAGTGTTATTGCCATTGTTATTGTTTAGAAACTGCTGCAGACGCATATGTTATATGTCACATTAGAGGCAGATGCTGTGGTCTTTTTGTATCTCTTTTTTGGTCATTTTGAGTCTCTACCTGGTCAGTACGTGTTAATTTGAGTGACATTTTGCAGGTGCCCCCCTGACACTGTGGGCCCCTGGGCCCATTCAGTAATCCATCTATGCCTGTGGGTCTAGGTAAAAAAAAATACTGGATCCAACCATTCCCACAGAATGTCATAGTAATTATTAAAAATATTTAGCAGTTATATTAAGCAAAAACCAAGGTGCGTTTATCTCTTTCTACTAAAAGGCAATTATGTTTCATGTGCCAACAAGTGTCAATCAAAATGCAACTTTGGCATGTCACAGCTGATTCAACTTTTTTAAAAAAAACTGATAGCTTAAGATTTTTCCAAGTGTTGAGCCATATGTATTTTTCCCATTTGTTTTCTGTAGCCACCCAGCCATTTATAATTTATCTGAATACTGGTACTTAAGTTCTTTTCTTCACTTTTCCAGAGCACCCTGTAGATTCAAAATCTTAGAATTGGTCTGTGGTGTAAAATTTGGACAAAGCTCATATCTTAACTCCTCGCCTTTAGTTTATAACGTATACTTTACTTTACAAATTTGTAGTCTCCCTGCCCAAGCTCAGATAACCCCCTGATAACCTGATGACATCATCTGGGTTATTTTCCCAGACTATTTACGAGCTTCCCCAGAGCTACAGACTGGCTGAGGCATACTCCTTGTGACCGGTAAACTTATCTTGATGTGTTAAATTGGTGCAATACTAAACTAACTTTTTAACACTGCATGCTGATATTGTATTACAGGCTACATCCTGAGCTGTTAGTTCTTTTTTGTAAAAGTATGGTATGATCTGAGCTGCAAAAACACTTGTGACTCTAAAATGGCTTCCACACAAATCTATTTCCAAGAAAGACAGCAGTACTCCCCTTTGAATATCTGTCTCAGAGACCACTAGAAATTGCAGCAAATCCCAATGTAAGACTTGGAGGCAAATCTACATTTGTTCCATTCCATTGCAAAGAAGTTAGCACAATCAGAAACTAATGACAGTACAACCCTCTCCAGGTACTTCTGGATGAAATGCACTCAAAATAGACTCTGGTCCAGCAAAGACTGTTTTTAAGGCCAGTGGCAGAGGCGGAGCAGGGGTGGCCTCTGGGGCTCAAGCCCCAAAAGTTTTCTCAAAAGCCCCAAATCTTAAGCTGTTTATTTTATTTTTTTTAATATCTTCAACTTTGTGTCATTTAGATAATAATATATACCTATGTCGTTTATTCTATGTTATTCCCTAAAGAAAACTAATTCAGTGGATACAGATATTGCAGATTTGTCATATAAATATTCATTCTGTGCACTGTACTCCAGCATTGTGTAACAAAAATAGGTTTCAAGATTATAATGCTGTTCATGCCAAATTCCTGCACTATTGGTACTCTGAATTCTGCTGTTTTCAGAGTGTTTCCATCAGTATCTGAAAGAGTATCTTTCTCTTTTAAGCACCAGAATTTCTTTAAACTTTCTGCTGTCAATCATTTGAATTTTTCAAATGATGGATGCATATCATGTTTTGGTAGTACTTCTGAGATATTGTCAGATATTGTAATTGTAAAAGGTCTCCCTAATTCAAAGTCTCTCTGTCTTGCCCATCCTCCATCTACAGTACTGGCCCCCAAGCCAGGAAGACCAGAGAGGGGCCCCTTCCTGGGGAAAAAGGGTGTGTCTGCAGCAGCCTAGATGTGTCATTCCTCTTCTCTTTGTGCTCGTCTTCACATGCTGTCAACCTAAGACAATATTTCCAAAGAACTGAGCTAGATATTGGAGAAGCGTGGATTGCGTGCAGTCAAAGTGTTAGTTCATGAATCTCTAGTGATCCTTCTGCTGATATCAACACACTTTCTTCAGCTTTATAGAAACATCCACTGAGTCAGAGGAATGGGAGCTGATCCAAATTGTGTCGCACTAACCTAAGGGCTTCTTCTGAACTATTCACAATACATAGAGCTCAGCCTCACACATACTAAGTGCTTCCCGCGTGTTGGTTTCATGGTGAGAAGATAAAGCAAAGATTGAAAGATAGGCACATGTGAAGGATGTGGAGTTCTGAAAATAGACATATTTAACACATTTGTTGAAATTTAATGTGTCTTTAGTTTCATCATTGCTGTGGTTACCATGTGGTTATGTTTAGGCACAAAAAAACATGTGGTTATGGTTAGGAAAAGATCATGTTTTGGCTTAAAATACCCACTTTTGGTGGCACCAATCCGACTGGAAATAGAGCAATGTCTTCGTAAAAAACAACTGTTTTTCAAGGGACTGTCCCTGGTGGAAACACAATCCTGGTTTGATACAAAACGCCCACATTTGTTGGCTAAAAAGCTGCTAAAAACACAGTGACGAGTCATAAAAAACAATCGCTTTGCTCTTTGTTCATCTTGAACCATGGTCTGCAGTGGTTTGCAGCTTGGCAGGCGTCTTGCCTCTGTGACAAGCCATCTGCCATCCCCTCCACCTTTTGATGACAAAGACTTCAGAAACATTGATATAATACATATGAAATGTATACATGTAACATATTTGTGGTTTGTAGAAATGTACAATGCCAACATTTTCTTCTGGCGGCTGGGCTGTAAGGTAACAGGAAGGTGGCACACAGTCCTTTTCTACTGCACAGCTGCCCATGTCTGTTTCAAACACGCAAAATCACAGTGAAAAAATATGGCAAGAAAAAAAATGAAATGCAATGAGGAGGAGGAGGAGGAGAAGGAGGGGAAGGAGGAGGAGAAAGAGGAGGAGCAGAATGTCTGTGTGATTCACTCCCACAGATTTTAGAGCAAAGACCACTGAAACCTGACCAGTGTAATCTTTCAACCTGGAGCTCCGACATAAAGCCCCGAATGATTTGTCAGCTGATGTCAGAGGCTTTAGTTCAGTCGCACTAACCTTGCTGAGGTAAATGTGCTTTTCTTGCCCACTTCACAGGCCCTGACCTTTGATGCGCAGCGGGGAGCTACTCACCAAAAGCACTAAAGACATTGTCATTTCTCTCGTCTCAAATTCTAGACCAGGAATCTGATCCTACATTACCTCATAATCTTCTGCTTTGACTCTTGAGTTTTGCCAGAGGAAACTTTTGCCATAAGAGTAAATACCTTCAACCTCTCTGGAATTTGATACATGGTGCTATCTGTACTGTTGGTCAACAGCACTCTCTCACAAGCTTAGATAAAGCTTGACACATGAGGAAGACAAACAGCTGCATATTGTCATTGTTTGTTAGCAGGTTTCCCTCACACTAACAATTCAAACAAGGCTGAGGTTTATTATTTACTATACTCTGAAGTCATGTGACACTGGATGTGAAAGCTAGCAGAATTAGGAATGTTGGATACTGAAATGTGGGCCGAACCAACCAAATGGAATTTAAGTTAAGATGTTTTTCCTATTAGTTAACAGCTTCAGAATTAGCTTTGTCACTTGCAAACATGCAAAAATCAACTATTACTGTATTAGAATGACTAAAACACTAAAGAAATTTATTTGGTTGCATAAAAAAAAATCATGTAAAACACAGCATTAACCTAAGTATTATTACCTGATGGTTAGGCTAATGTGTTAGCAAATTGTTACCAATATTCACATCCAGAAGACACTGAGCAACATTACAGTAGTATTCATCACCAGCTGTGAGCTGTTTTCACCTTGTGAATGTGTGTGTGTGTGTGTGTGTGTGTGTGTGTGTGTTTGTGTGTGTGTGTTTGTGTGTGATCATGGCACAATGTGGTCCTGGAGACACCTGTTCGAGCATGAAATGCCAAAGATGCTGTTTTGAGTACTTTGTCAACCATGCAAGAGGCAGTCACAAACTTTACAGCTGTGTATAGAGCTGGGTAATATATTGATATTATACCGATGTTGTGATATGAGACTAAATATTGGCTTAGAGTTTGGATATCATAATTCCACAAGTGTTGTCTTTTCCTGATTTTAAAGGCTGCATTACAGTAAAGTGATGTAATTTTCTGAACTTACCACAGTGTTCTAGGTGTTCTGTTATATCCACATTACTGATGACCAATCATCAAAAATCTTATTGTGTGAATATTTTATAAAAGCACCAATAGTTTACCATACAATATCGCAACAATACCGATATTGAGGTAATGTGAGGAATTTGAAGATGGGTGTGGTCTGAACAAGGGCGCTGGAAGTAGAAGGTAAGGAATCAGGGAGGGGGTCATTGCTCCCCCAAATTTACACCCCTGACTGATGAAACTTTACAGGTGTGTGATTGAGATCAACATGTTTGAAAACAGGTTGGGTCCTAGCAAGGGAAATAGGGAGTAGGTAGCATGGAAGGGGACATTGCCCCCCCAAACCCTGTATGCCCCTGACCAGTGGTGTAATGAAGTTACTAGTGCACGCTATTGCGATCCTATTGCAAGATATTCTCTAGGTCGTAGTTGTGTTTGTGTGCACCTGAAGAATGTAAGCCCAATATTCACTCTCTTTTAGCTCTGTTTTGCTCTCTGCCAACTCCTGGTGGAAATATCTGTCTCTTTAGCTGTTAAACACCCCTAAACCCTCAACTCTTAAGCTCAGCTAGTTGCTACCTTTGTTTGCCGTTTGGAAAGGTTGTGTGCGATGGGTTTGCCTCAGTTTTTTCACTGAAGAAAAGCTGGAAACTTGGTCGATGAGAGTTGAGTTTATGGACCAGACAGCCATGAAATGCTCCTTAGATTTGAGTGAACAGCAGAGTTGGGGATAATCCTCTGTGGGTTCATCACTGCAAGTGACACCTTTCATATTATGTCCAACCATTTCATCCACTGGCGATATCATCATATCGATTTGTGCAGCTTTAGAAGATAATCCCCGAAACATTTGAAATTTGTACAACATAAAAGTGTATGACTAATAAAAGTTTAAAGGTTAAATACACAGTTGAGCTATGATTCAAAGAGCAATTTTTTTTAAATAGGTGAAAAAGTTAACCTCCTCCTCAGTTTGCTGTTGCCTAGGGCCAGTTATGTCTGCATGAGAGCTTCCATAAATCTGACAGAGCTGTATTTTCTCTTTGAGCTGCAGCATGTTATCAAGACAGCAGATTTTAACAAGTCTGTTTGTCAATGCCCACCAGACAGTTGTTTACCTGATAGTGTGCAAACTATGACATACTTCAGCTAAATAAGTAGAACAGTGTTTCTGATGCAATCATGAGAAACAAATGCACAACAGAATTCACAAAGTTGTAAATTACCTGACTTCACTTGGGATTGTACAGAGTATATTATCAGCTGGATGAAGTTTGGTAACCACATAGTGCCATCGTGTGGTCAGATAAGTGAATAACACAAAAAAATATTTTTAGATACAATGATCTTGTCTGTCTTGCCTTCAGCAGTTGAGCTTCTTTTCCTTCACTAGTCAATAACACCCAAGTTAAACAAGTTGCTTGTTCCACATATTAAGGATTTTTTACTATTCCTCTTCTTTGACTGAGGTCATGTGAAACAAATGGACATATTTTGTTATTATTTTACCAATATTTAATACCATGCAGTGTATGATTGCAAGGTACAACTGTGTTTCTGCTCAGTGTAAAACTGTATTATCAATATTGGTGCAAATATCTTAAAAGATTTTTGGTCTGGCACTAGACTCAAGACCTCTGCCTCAATACTAAATGAATGAAACACAGTAAGAGTATATACTCAATGTTTTTTGTCATTGAACAATAAGCACTGGCTTGATTTCCCTTCAATTGGAAGCTTTTTTCTGCACTACATATCAGAGGGAAATCTGTACTTTTCATTCCACTACATTTAACCAACAGCTATAGTTACTAATTACTTAGCAGATTATGATTGTACACACAAAATACATGGCTGTAAAGGCTCAGTTAAAACAGGTTTTAACCCAAAACCACGACTCTGAGACCACAGAAGTAAAACAAAACGTTCAAGTTTACTTGGCAAACAGCCAAAAGTCAAAACCACGCAGCCAGGAGAGACAAACTTATCCAATAGGGGACCAGGTAAGCAAGCAGGTGTCCAAAAGGCATTCAGGAGGTCATGACATGCTAAAATGAGGCAGGCAAAGAAAACAGCTGGACCACAAGGCCAAAACAAATGCATCTCACAGGGAATGAATGGAAGTGGGCTGATGGGGAAGTGGGAACAGGTGGGTGAGGAAGGTCAGGTTGAATGTCTGATAGCGGATTTGGGAACAAAGGGGATACTGCAGGGCATGCAGGAGTGGCAGGATCTGACATGATAGGACAGTTAGTACATGGCAGGGGAACAAGGCATTGTGAGACTAGGACTTCGCTGACATTTAATCAGTGCAGTCATCATAACATATGATACACTGATGAAAATTAAATTACCCAACTGAACATTAAGTAGTTCGATTAGCTCCACCGTGACATCGACAATATTAAAACAGTGCTTACAGATGCATGATCATGATATAATACTGAAACAATCAATTCTGCACAAAAAGTACTTTGACTTTTGATACAATACTTAAAAAAGCTCTATGTGATATTGTAATACTATAGTGTACTTATAATTCAGAGGTTGTCTGCATATGGCTCTCAACATGGAGGCGGCCTGGCCGGCAGCTAGCTGAGTTATGGTGCTAACAACAAAAACAGTGCTAACCACGGCAACAGTGCCAAGCAAAGCGCCCTAGACATCCCTCTCCCCAGCAATGCTTTCCAGCTCCTCCTGGGGGACCCCAAGGCGTTCCCAGGCCAGATGAGATACGTACTCCGTCCAGCGTGTTCTGGGTCTGCCCTGGGGCCTCCAACCAGTGGGACGTGCCCGAAACACCTTCAGCAAGAGGCGCCCAGGAAGCATCCTGATCAGATGCCCGTACCACCTCAACTGACCCCTTTCGATACGAAGGAGCAGCGGATCTACTCCGAGCTCCCTCTGGATGTCCGAGCTCCTCACCCTATCTCTAAGGCTGAGCCCAGCCACCCCACAGAGGAAACTCACTTGTATCCGCGATCTCATTCTTTCGGTCACTACCCGGAGTTCATGACCATAGGTGAAGGGTGGGACATAGATGGGTAAAGGTAATAAAGGTCCTACATTTATAGTATTAGATGGATCTACGTCCATCTAATATTTAAAATGTAGGACCTTTATTACTAATGGTTGCTACTTTTAATCAAGTAAAGACTTTGGGCACTTTGTCCTGCACAGCATGTGGGTATTTTCAACTCCAAATGTCCATGAATTTAATCCTGATATTACTTACACTACACTGCACTAACTGCACCTGACTCTGAAGACATTTACTTAGGATGTTTACCTCAGACAGCTCTGCCATAGATGGTGGGTAAGCTGTAGATAAATACATTCCACTTCATAAATTGTCCATGCGGTGGTGATGGAACATGAGCATCCTAGATCACAGTCATATAGCAAAGGAGAAGATTCAAAATACAAAATGAATATCCAGAACAGCCAAATTAGGACCCCTCTAGCATTTTTATTTTTATTTTTTATTTTGTAAAATTGTCTTTGACCTTTATTTATTCCAGAAATAGTGGCTCAACACATTTGCCAAAGGGCAATATGTTAATGATGTGAGATGAATAGCAACTGAGTCACTGACTTACTTTTCTGAACAGAAACACTGGAATCCAAACTGGCAACTCTTCAGTCACAAAATTATTTTTGTACCCACTACTCTGATTTTCTTTTGGAGTACACAACCCCAAAGATACAACTCATAATCTGACATTCTGGATCATTTCAAAGTGCCGACTAGAGCCTTTCCGCTGATAGATAAACTATCAGTGGAAAGGCTTGTTTTTATTGCATCAGTCGACTGCATCTTCTCCTGAACAGTGTTTTCAGCACATGCAACAGTAAATGATTGGATGCCTGATGTGGAGTGACAGCTTTTTTCCCATTATGCTTTGTGCGTCACACATCGGCACACGCTCAGACACAGCCTGTCTGTATAATGCTACAGAAATGTATTTCTGCAGTCAACCATGGCATTCCATCTTAAGATACACGCTTTCTTTTCTCACTGACAATAGATTTCTTTTGTACAGTTTTTAAACCATTAAGTGGAATGTCAAGAAAATGCTGTTTTGGAGAAAAAAAGAAATGACGAAGTTGCCCAGGGTAGGAAATTTCATCTGGTTATGTAAATGATATACAGAATATGATCAAACAGGTTTGATCAAGATATTGATAGTCTAATGGTTTAATTAGAAGATGTTATATTATTACACAACATTCTTTCAAACCGTTTACATCCATAATTTCATGGATACTAAGCAAATTCAATTAGCTGTATCTCATGTGTCCATGAGACACAGCTGAAAGCGAGCAAGTTGACTCAGTGTTGAGATTGTTTTATCCATTATCTAAAAGGCTCACAACTTGGAGATGAGAACATTGAGATGTAAATGACAAAGATCAGAAGACCTTTTCTGAGTTGTTTCTACTGACAGTGAAATAGTGACTGACTCACAGAATTTTTTTCACATTTTCCCTCCAAATTATTGAATCTGGATGTGTGAACGTCAGTTATATCACCATGTCCTAAAGAGATAGCATCACAACAGTTCTGTATCTTTGAAAAAAGTACTATATTTGATCACGTGAATTTCAGGGTAGCGAGTTATTACATATGATGATTTAGATAAACAGCTTTCACAGTAGGATGTACCTCAGTGCCTCAGTAAAACCAGCAGATGTCAGCAGATTGCCACATAGCATTTAACACTATGGGCATCAGATATGAGGTGATGCAGTGTCACTCATCTGACCTGTTAGAGAACTTCCTGTTCACATTTAATGCCATGTGTTTAGCTTTAGCAAATAGATTTACAGTGGCTATACATACAACAATATGAATCTGAATGATTAGTGAATGTAGCACAGTAATTGATGGATGGAGTTTGTGCAACTGGCAGCACTTCATCTAACCCCTTCACTGTGGTCATGAGGTAGTTGTAGATGGGGGTGATAGTAACCTCTGGTTTATCTGTAAAAGATGGTCTCTGATTTCAGATGTGAATGCCATCCTTAATCTCTCTGTGGTCGTCTACTGACTCCTAGCTGATGACCTGTGACCCCTCCCTTATCAAAACCATTCAACACCTTAAAGCTGCAAAAGTGTCACTCATGGTGATGAACCCACAGAGGAGACTGACTGAAGTAAAAAGTCAGCATAAGATGTTTAAACAAGTCGCCCCCAAATAACATATGTTTACCTTTAAGTGAGAAGCCTTCTAACAGCTGCAAGAATTATGTCTGTATCTGAAAAACAAAGGCAGGGCCAGTAAAAGTTTATGCAGGGGTCGTCTGTGACGTGAGCGCATTTAGCAAAATGTTATTGTTTTCGAGACATGTGACCGCTTAAGTGCATTGTGATCTGCTGAAATTCAAGTGGGTAAGGCACATTGCATAACGGGATGCACTCCTCACCCGCCTTAGCCTCTTATGGATACTCAAAAAAATCTTAGTGAAAGAAACTTATGAGCTTGTGACAAAAAAAGAACAGCTTTCTCCTTTCATGGAAGCAACAATACTCCTGCAGTATGTTTTGTACAGTTTTGTGTATCAACATTACACATCAGTAACTAAAGGAAAACAACCAGCTAAAAGGGAAACTTCACTGTTGTACATATTGTGCATAATGAATCACCAGAATTGTGGAATAAAAGTTTTTTTTCATTTTCTGGGGAAATTTGTTACATTGGATGCTGAACTGTGACTTAATTATACAGCGACAAAATCCACAGATGGATGAGGTTGGGATGGAAGAATGGGTCAACAAAACAGTGGATATAAACATGGGAGCCCGCTGTTGGTTTCCTGTATCCAACCAACAGTTTCTTTAACCATGATTGTGGTTGTTTTCTGATCGTAACCATGATGTTTCCCATATAGTACCGGAGGTTATTTTTGTGCCGAAACCTAACCAAATCTAAACCATAGTGTTGTTAGATCAGAACAACATTTCCATTTTTTAGATGGTGATTTTGATCACATGCACAGTTATTGCTCTGGAGGACATGGACCAATGACATTGTTGTATAAATTGGAGGCACAGTGGTGCAGTGGTTAGCATTGTTGCCTCACAGCAAGAGGGTTCCTGGTTTGAACCTGGGGTGGAGGGTTTTAACCCTGGAGTGGGGGGCCCTTCTGTGGAGTTTGCATCCTCTCCCCCTGAGCGCCAGTGACAGTGGCTGACACTGTCAGTGTGGCTCTTCTCCGGGTACTCCGGCTTCCTCCCACAGTCCAAAGACATGCAGGTTATTTGGTGACTCTAAATTGCCGCTAGGTGTGAATGTGAGCGTGAATGGTTGTTTGTCTCTATGTGTTAGCCCTGTGATAGTCTGGCGACCTGTCCAGGGCGTACCCCACCTCTTGCTCAGTGCCATCTGGGATAGACGCCAGCCCCTCCATGACCCCTAACAGGATCAGTGGTTATGGAAAACGAATGAATGAATTGAATTGGAGGACTTGTTGCACAGAGGATTATCACCAACCCTACAGTTCTTCTCAGCTCTATGGAACATTTTAGTAGTCTTTCAGCTCATTGTTTTGGCTGGCAACTTTGGTATGTTGGTTCAACTTCACCTCTCTCATCGACCCCATTTCCAGCAGCAGCAAGCAGCTGTTTTCTGTGAAGAAGCTCCAATTAACCAACTGTACACTACCTGTTGAACACAATCTTATTTTTCTCAGGTCTCCCTGTGGAGACCAAAACAAAGCTTAGATTCATCTTATGTACAGAAACTCTACATAAATGCTAGTGCTGCTCCATATCTGTTGAAGGTGTAAATCAGCAACTGTTCACTAACATTTTGGCCTCACTGTTTTTGTGGAGTGATGAAGTGAATTTGAAGCTTTCACAAATGTTTAATAAGAACTGATCTCACTGATCTCTCAGTCAATATTCTTATACACGTCCAATTAATAATAACAGCTGTAAGTAGTTTTTTGAAGCAGTTCATAGATGCAGCATTATTGATTTCTCCCAGGAAAGAGACTTCCAAAGGGAGGGGGCTTTCACACTGAAGACTCAAAAGGCTGGTACGGGGGCTGGTGAGCAGACCCATGTAGGACCACAGATTCCGGGACAGGATATAGGGGAGCAGGTCTGATAACCCCTTGGGGGCAAGGGCATGGAGGGAATCGATCTCTCCTTATTGAAATAGCGGGGAGTGACATGACTAATGACCAAATTACAGAAACCAACCTCTTTCACCAGCATGATGAAGGCAAAGTAGGGAAGTTCATTAGCAACAAAACTACTGAGCAAGCACAAAACTAAATCAAGCTGTGATCAGTCTGCATATCCACATTTAAGAACATGCTGGCTGCAGAGATGGCTTGTATTCACAGAGCAAGTTTTCAGTACAAGTGAGAATTATGAATATAATCAAGGCTCTGAGGCCACGAGAGGAATAGTCTCAGTAGATTTAAGCAGCAGCAGGACTTCATTTGCTCAGTGTCTTCAAAGCTGCACGTCCTCAGTTCTGGAAGTTTGTATCCCTGACAAACTCCAGCTGAGAGCAGAGTAAACTCTTGGACTCTACCCATAATTGAAGTGTCGTTCTGTTCAGTAAAGTCAGGCTACTTCCCACTGTGCACCATTAGCTTTTTTATTTGTCTAACAGGCTGTGAAAAAGATCTGACCCTAACAGCTGGATACACGAGGGTCCTTTTGAAGCATACAAACCAAAGCTGTTTCTAAGCATCCTCTCATGTCCCCTTTAGACTTACACAGTTATATTTCCAGAATATATTATTATGTTATTGCTTAAAGAATACTTCAGTTTTTGGGGAAATATACTAATTCACTTCAGAGTGAAACGAGAAGATTGGTCTCATGTCTATGTATTAAGTACAGAGGTGGAGCTAGGATGCATTACCTAGCTTGGCATGATGACTGAAAGTAGAGGGAAAAAGCTGGTTTTGTCCGAAGTTCAAAAATCCACCTCCATAGCTCACTAATTATCAAGTCATAACTTATTTGTTTAATCTTAACATAGGTACGAAAACCAACAGACAACTTGTGATTCTGGGGGGAGCTCCAGCTGTGTTAGGACTATTTCTTGAAAAACAACAGTTTGTCCATCCACTCAGTATTTCTGTGCAGCAGCTCTGGCTAAAGCATATCACCAGATGTGATCAGTGAGCACAGATTTTGGTTTTGGTCTCCACACCTGGACAATAGTACCAAACTTGACAACCTCACTATGAGGACAAGAGTGATATTTCGCAAGAAATAGTTCCAGCACATACAGTAACTCCCCCTAAAACCAGACATTGACATTTTTACATTTTTGTTGGTGTACAGATCAAACAAGTGAGATGCAATGTTTTAATCAGTGAGCTTTAGAGGTGTTGGTAGATGCATGTTTCTTTGACTTTCACAGAGCCAGGGTTAGCTGTTTCCCCCCGCTTTCAGTCTCTACTCTACACTAGGCTAACTATGCTACAATCAAGCTTCGTACTTAAAGCTGCACTAGTCAGTATTTTTATTCATTCATTCATTTTTTGTAACCACTTATCCTGTTAGGATAAGCACCAGGCTATGAAGCCAGTTTTCGTAGAGGCCAAACAGTGGAAATACAATGCCTGGGCATCATCACTTAAAGCCCTGCAGCCTAAAAATACTTTTCCCCATTGACTTATTTTCTGAAAAGATGTCTGTAAATCAGTGGATACATTTTTTTTTTTTTAGCCTCACAACCCTCGCGAAATGACTTGTTTTTCAATCAGGATTTGATCCATTTGGTCTGATAACATTTTATAGATGAGAAGAGCCACATGATTAAATTATTTTAGCCTCAAGTCAGCTGCTCGGTTGCGCTTGGCCACCTTAAGTCTTCAGTGTGCATGATCTATGGGACACACAGTGTGGAAGTAGTGCTGATAATCCCCGGATCATCTGGGTAAATTTACATGCAGCATTTAAACCATTTTGCCTTCGAGCGCCACTGAGCAACTCTCAAAGGAATGAATGAGGTACCGCGTTCAATGCTGCACCCAGTTCTCTTTATACATCCATGGAGCAGTCATGTTGTCCATCTTAATAATACAGTCTCTGGTACTGTCACATTATTATTTTTAAAGGTGATAATATGTCAGATGTGTTAGCTGCTTTGCCAAAGTGGCCAAAGAAATCCATTAATACAGCTTTAACAGACAGAGGTGAGATTGGTATTGCACTCCTCATTTCAGAAAGCAAGCAAACAAGTGTATATGTTCTTTGTTGAACTCTTCCTTAAAATTAGTTGTGTACTGAGTCCTTTGTTGACTTTTGCTTTTAATCAGCAAAAAACATTTGAGAGAATGTTACCATAATTAACAGTGAGCCTAAGCACGTCAACATCCATGTCATGATTACTAGGACACTTTGACTTATTTTACAGTAAACAATTAGTTGAAAAGAAGGGATGTACTAGTCAAATAATATGTTACTGCAGATTTCCAGTGTGTTTTTATGCAGCAGTGCTCAAGATGGAATCTCTATCATATCAGTAGTGGGTTTCCAGAGACTCCTGTCTTTTGACACATTGCTGATTTGGTGTTTTCACCCTATGCAACACATTTCTGCTGAAAGCAGCATTCTGGGCCTATCAGTGGTCCTAAAATATTTAATACTGTTGATTATCACTCTCATTGGTTTTGTATACCTACTAGATGGGTAAGGGACAGTTAACTGAAATTAATTTTTTCACATATTCCAAGTCCAAAAGCAATGATTTAAGCAACAAAGCTGTTGACAGTCGTCATTTTTTACTGACACAACATAACATTCCACTTGAGTTACCCTGTTGATCAGGGTTAAGGTCAGGGCATCAAATAAGGGTTGTTACCTCTGTAACCCAGGCATTTTTTAATGTTACTGAGTAATGATATAAAAAAAATGAGAGGGAAAAAAACTGTCCAAAACCCCTAATTCTGGGTCATGCTCAGTTCAAATCTGATCCCTTTCCTTCCTGTTGAAATCCAACCAAACTACCCAGAGGCATCGGCTTTGCACACACAGGGATTTGTTAAACTATTTATACCATGTTTCCTTTTTTTGGCTTTTCAAAGAAATGTGTGTAAATGTTTATTCATTATCCCAGACGCAACATATTACAAGGCACAGCACAGACGTCCTTTTAGGACAATAAGTCCTCAAGGATCTGCCAGTGGGTATAAACCACAGCCAGACATATTAGAGCATGAGTCAGTGTATTACCTTAAAGCAGCAGATGCATTAATAAACAACACAGACGAGAGTGTGGGATCAGTTGCCTTACTGCAGCAGTGTGTTTTTAAGTAGTGGTAGCATAGGCAAATCTGACGTGATTTGTTTATTTGGGGATTAGATGTGCCCAGAGTACTCTCTAAAATCTGGATTAAAGACAGATGTGCGTCATACAGGAAGATTGTGTCTGATACATTATTCTTGGAAGTTATGACTGGTTTCAGTAAAGCTGCTTCTTAGCCATTGCTGTCATTAGAAACCAGAGTGAAGGAGCTTGACAGCATTGTGGTCTCAGATATTTAAAGAAGCTGTATACGACATTCAGAAATTTAATATAGCAGCAAACAACTATTTGCTATATCAAGATATAGTGGAGTAATGGCATCCTGAGCTGAGAATGAAGTCACACTCTCTCTATGTGTGTTGTAATCTGTCCAGTGTTTTGGTTGACGGTCCAGTAGTGCATTCATGTAATTGCATGTAAGTCTGTGTGTGTGTGTGTGTGTGTGTGTGTGTATCCCACTGGCAGCCCATCACTGCCACTCTGCACTGTGCTCATGAGGTGGATATCACTGAACTCTGGACAGCTTTGTCACAGAAGTGTAGCGCCCACCCTTTGGTTTCCCTCAGGTAAAGATATTAGCTCTGTCAGCACTGTTGCCATTGTTATCATTGTTTATTGAGTTAGCACCGTTAGCTGCTAGCATAGTAAAGATAATGGATGTAGCAACTAAAGCCTCGAGTTCTGCATTTCGGCCGGGTTTTTTTTGCCAGAAGTGACCATATTTGGACGAGAGGCTGGCACTGTGGAGGAGCAATGGATGGATCAGACTGAGAAGCTGAGGACACTATCAGCAGACAGTCTGTCACTTAAACTGTCCTGCTCTTAAATATGTGGTAATTTAAGCCTTAATAAAATCGAAACTAGTGAGTAAAAAATAATTCACCCCCTGTGCAGTTTACGATGTAAACATGTTAATTTCTGCTGTTAAATTGGGGATTTTAACATGGTGGTCTATAGGGATTGACTGGCCTCTGGAGCCAGCCTCAAGTGGCTATTCAGGGAACTGCAGTTTTTGGCACTTCAGTGTTGGCTTCATTTTTCAGCCCCGAAGACTACCGCTTGGCTGCTAGCCACTGCCTTGGTTACCTGCACTCTGAGAACTGTGTGCAGACTATCTATATGCAGTGCTGGGCTTTGAAGTCAATTTGATGTAGTGGCCATACTGTGGAATCACAACTTCCGGGCCCAAAAAGACTTTTTCTCACAGACTTACATTGTGAAAGAGATGCCTGTAAATCTGTGTATTTTATTTATTGTTTTTTACATTCAGTTCAATAACATTTTGAAAGTCTAGAGGACCCATGATTTTTTTCCCCCATTTATTTTAGCGGAGGGCTTAACTGGAAGTTAGCCACTAGCTGGCGCAGTCTCTAGTGCACATGCTCCATGGGCCCCACAATGCAGAAGATGTGGATAATTTTACACCCAGGAAGACAAACTTTTTGGGCTTCCTGCACCACTGGGCAACTTTCACTGTATCCACTTTTCTTCACACATCCATGCCCCAGAATCACGGATAGGCTCTGAATATTACATACAGCTCCCTTGAATTCTGTAGACTGGTGGTCAGATATTCTGTATCTTCAAAGCTGTAAATCAGGACACATTTCAATGTGTGAAAGAAAGTCTTTATTTATGAAATTTGCTCTGAAAGCATTACATTCTGAACATTTTCTGAAGATGAAGGTAGAAGTGATGTTGGTTTGGAAGCTGATGGATCTGCAAACGTGCTTGTCTTTCTTGTTTTGGTTTTGTTCTGAGAAACCATCCGACTTGCTGTAATCATGTTTCATTCCAAATGATATGCACCATTAAAACAAATAAATAAATAAAAATCACATTTAATTTTGGCAAATGATTGCTGCCATGAAGCTAAAGCGCATTACTAGTTACAGAAAAGATAATAAATAAGGGTGAGACCTTGGCTTTTAAAGAGCAGTTTGACATTTTTCGAAATGTCCCTTTTCTCTGTCTTGCTGATAGTTCGATGAGAAGATCAATATGCCTCTCATATCTGTGCAATAGAGCTACAGAGCCAAGAGGTGATTAGACCAGCTTGGCAACAAAGACTGGAAGCAGGGGGACACAGACAGCCTAGCACGGCTCCTGACCTGTGTATAACCACACATTTGTTTGCCAAGTCTAATAGCTCTGCTGTTGTTCTCTGCTTTCCTTGACTGGTTCACTTCTGATTGGTTAGGGTAAAACTAATTAAAGAAACCCCCCTCACAAACAGAAGCAGCATATGAACACAATGTCAAGCTGAATTAAATCAATTAAACCAGATGGACAGGCTGTCTCTTCCATTTTTCTTTCTTAAGCCTCTTTCACACAGAGCGCGATTTTCACGGCGCCCACCGTGGGGTAGGGCGCAGAGCAAGCGGAGAGCAAGGCGCGCAAGACAGGATTTGGGGGAGTACAGGCTCGTTCAGGAGCTACAGCTCCATGGTGACCGCTTCCGGGTCTACTTCAGGCTCTTCTCTGCTATTGGACGAGCTGAGGTGTCGTCACAGCGTGTTGTGGTGAAATTAAAAATTTTTCAACTCGAGCGCAGGCTGGCGGCGCACAGATGCCGCGGCATGCGCCCTCTCGGGCGCCACTCAGCTCGGCAGCAGAGCAGTACGCTCTTGTGCAGCAGTAGCACATACACAATGAATGGGTTCGTCGGTGGAGGTCTGCGCTTTGCGCGCTCTGTGTGAAAAGGGCTTTACACAGTAGTGTACACTTGGGTTCAATTGGGTAAGTCATAAGAATACCGCTGCTGAGCAATGACAACATTGGCATCTCGAAGACATCTAGGCTAACAATTTAGCAAGTTAGAAAGCAGGGAAAACTATGCAGGATGCAAAGGCAGATTGACAAAGAAAAAGATACAGGCCCACAGGAAGTGTGCCAGGCTTTGAAGCTTATTTTCATAGTGGCCAAACTGTGTAACTACAACTTCTGGGACTGTTACATGATGCTTTTGGGCCCAAAAGACTTTTTCCCATTGACTTCCATTGTGAAAGAGATGTCTGTAAATCAGTGGATACATTTGTTGAGCGCTATTACCCACGCAAAATGACTTGTTTGTTTCACTTTTAGGATTTAATCATTTCAGTCTGATAACATTTTGAAAGTCTATAAGAGCTGCACAATTAAATAATCTTATCCCAATCCCAGTTCGAGGAGCGCTAAATCATGAGTGCAGTCTCCAGTGAGCTTGCACTATTGGTTCCAGGATGCAGCAGATCTGGATAATTTTATACCCGGGAAGACAAGCTTTTTTGGCTTCATGCACCACTGAGTAGCTTACATAGAAATGAACTGCCTCCAACACTGCATCCATTTTTTTTATTACACCTAACTTGTCAAATACAGCTGCTTTGTTGATGATTTTGGCGTCACATACTGACATACAGAGGCATCTTTTTACGGCGGTATGATACACATTGGGCATCAGACATCTGTAAATCAGAGGATACATTTTTCTGAGCATCACTACCCTTGTGGCATGACTTGTTTCACTAGCGGAATTTGATCCATTTGGTCTAATAACATTTTGAAAGTCTAGAAGAGCTGTACAATTAAATCATATATACTGACTTTAATTAGTGGAGGGCTAAATTAGAAGTTAGCCACTATTGTGCTTGTTCTATGGGCTGGGTAGTGCAAACTTTTTTGGCTTCATTCACCATTGAACAACTTTCATAGGAATGAACAGGGCCCCACCTCCAACGCTGAATCCAGTTTTCTATACACAATACATCCATGACTAGATGAGGCCATTAGGAGTATTAACCTTGTCGTCATACAAAAACATATATTAACATACCATCCACAGAAAAATAAACTGCCATGGCCTCTGCCATTTCTGAAAATGTAAGCAAACATGTCACAATTTGTGAACTCTGAGCTTTGATTTCCACTTCCGAGGTTGTGAATACTACAAGAGAGGAGTGTTCTTATGGACTCTTGTTGTTAACACGGTAAATACGACCCCTTTGAAGGCAGTATATAATGCAAATACATGAAACTGATAATATATTTTCTCATCTAACTCTTAGCAAAGTCAATAAGCTCATTTCTCAAAATGTCAAACTAGTCCTTTAAAAAGTGGACATTTTTAAAGGTAGAATCTGCTTTTACGACACTAACTTGTAAACCAGTATTGTGGAATGAAACTGCAGCACTTGTGATGATTGAAATCACACATCACAGCATAGCCAGCGGAGGAATAGCTTCTACTGTAGCTTAGCTACTATTTACCACCATGATTAAATGCTGGAATGGATGCAATTCTGCTTTGAGAGACCCAAAAATAACTATGCAGTCACTCACAGTACTGAAACAAACAAATGAAAAAAAGATTCAGCCATTAAATCCTGTTGGTGTATAAAAAAATGTTCACTTAAGGCGGTTCAAGTTGGTTACATCACTGATAAAGCTTTCCATGTTGTTAAGTCCTTTCTGAGAAATATACATCTAGAAAGATACAGTATCTGCAGCATGCATCAAGCAGTTTCTGTACAAGCCCTGTTTCGTGCATCTTTGCCAACTTAAGGTATAATGGCACATGGATCCATTGCTGCACTAAAAATAAATAAATGAAGAAGTCAAATAAATCAAAATAAATTAAAATCCCAGTGAATGAACTTTAAATACATAAATAAATAAAGACTTTGCTCAGCAACAATGGTGTGTGGTGCTTTGAAACCCATACAGTAGCATCATCCTGTTTAGTCCAGGCTTTATGGGTTGCTTCAGTCTGGTTAATGCAGTAGTCCATGAGTAATACAGGGCAGCAGCATTTACTGTCACTTTAACTGAAATGCTGTCGCTGTAGTAGGAGCGCCATTAAGGGAAGAAAGCCTGGTATTTAGCTCACTTACTGCCTCATTAGCCATCTGCTCTGGACACATTTAGTTATGTGACTCAGTCAGATCCAAAGGTTACAGAGGCAATAGCAGCCAAATTATCTGCTCTTATTAGTTTGACAGTTTGATCATGAAGATAGAGAGCTTCAGAGGAGAGAGTGGTATTTAGGGAAGTCTGGGCGGGGGCTGGTTGCACAAAGATTTGAATATGGCTCAGATCTGAGAGTCCAACTTCAGATGGATATATAAGTTCTTCAGATGTGCAAAGCTTTCTTAACAATCTGAAAGCTCTGCCAATCAATGTATTCATAACACTTCATGAAACAGATATTTTTCTCCTTTTTCAGAGATAAAAAGAGATTAAAGCATATGCTGTGTTGCCAAAAAACCACATGAATGATGTTGCTCCATTTCTGCTGGATATGTAAATAGGCAGCTGTTAGCCAAAACCAACTTTATAAGGTGGCAAGACGTCCATGACTTGTGTTCAGCTTGCTGTGAAGATCAATGTAGCATTGTTCCAGAACTGTGAATTACCGCCCACTTCTCGATTGTTTTTGGCAAAACAAATAGATCTAGTGTTGTGCTCACTGACAGCTGTTTCCCCTGTTGACAAAACAATTGCTCATTCTGAGTTCTGTGGGTGGGATTAAGAATGGGAATCTTCCTACATAGCTAGCTACCTAGATACAATCATGAAAAACAGCGGCAGCCAGTGTGGATGAGATGGGCGCAGCTGTACAGGATGTTGTAAGACTTACAGAAAGAACAACTCTTAAATCAGCAAATTTCTTCACATCATAAAAATGTTGCAAAAACATTAAACTAAAACTTTAGTGATGAGTGTAGCTGAGAAACATATTTCAGTGGAAAGGCATGGGAAAATAGTGTTAATGCTGAAGTTAATAGGGACCTTTTATGCTCATGTTCAGGTTTATACTTGTATTTTTGGTTTACATGCTTTAATGTGCAAAAAAACACAGGCCAGTCCTGGCCCGGGCCATCGCCAAGGAGGGCTTCAACACCATCAGCAAAGGCTGCGGATCCGCCGCGGAGTCATGATGGTAGTAGAAACCGTCATCAATGAGCTGAAAAATCCAATGAGCTGACAGTGTTTTCCTCATACTGTCTATGCAGGAAAACCTGTATTCACCCTCTGTTTGAAACAATTCATTATAGTGCCTGTCTCTTTAAGTTCACCTCCTAAAAAAGCCCAAATTGCTCTGATTGGTCAGCATTTCTGGGTCTTCCATGTCTTGACATCTCTGCCAAGCCCCCAGGTAAACACTGTTTACATCAGGAAAGAGACATGTAAATCAGTGGATACATTTTTTTGAGCTCCGCAACCATTGCAAAATGACTTGTTTCACTATTAGGAAGTCATCCAGTCAGTCCAATTACATTTTGTAAGTCTACATGAGCCACACGATTTAATTGTTTTACACCCATTAAAGTTAGTGGAGCACTAAACCAGAAGTTAGTCGCTCAGCAGGTAAAAGTCTCACTTGGCCCCTAGCTGCAGAAGATCTGAGTATTTTCATACTGTGTTTGGCATGACACACCACCGTTCAAATTCCATAGGAATAAACAGGACCCTGCCTCCAGTGCTGTATCCAGTTCTTTTTATACAAAAATTGAGGAGAAATTAACAACAGTGGCAACCAAGATTACATTTTTCTTTGACGTCTGCATATAGCTACATGTAGTAGCGTATCTGCAGCCGGAGAATCAGTGTAACAAAAGTAGAATGGCACTTTCTACTATGAAAAATCACCAGTTAAAGCTTCTAAATCAAAATTTCAAAAACTGGACATGTTCCAGCAGGAATATGTACCAAAATAGGGGCAACCAAAATTACATGTTTCATGACATTAGCATGTAGCTATATGTAGCAGTGTACTTCAGCCGGGAAATCACTGTAACAGCGTATAACGGCACTTTCTACTGTGAAGAATCACCAACAAAACTTCTAAAGATCCAGGACATATTCCAGCAGGAATATGATCCAAAATCAGGGAGAATGTACAACATTCCTGATGTTAGCATATAGCTACATGTAGCAGTGTAGGCAAGGTAATGTTAACACTTGCAGTAGCGTGCCTGAAGCAGATGACCATATGAAGTAACCCATCACGAGCTGACCTCAGCCCTTCATTTAAAACTTTGGCCAGGTTTAATGTGAACATCTGACACTGTAACACTATATATATATATATATATATATATATATGTATGACAGAAAATAAGGAAAAGCATAATAGGTCCCCTTTAACACAACAGTGATATCGAAATAATTTTCAAAAAACAAGAGGTTGACTACAAAAGCATAAAAAAATCATGATATCTGGTAGGCAATCACCTCTGTTTTGGGGTGGGCCTTTTATTACTAGGCAGAGCTGCTGAGTCAACACTGATGTTGTTGCCATAGCCTTGGGTATGGTGGATACCTTCTTAGGCTTAAAACCTGTCTGTTTTTATTTTTGTACAACTGGCATTAGACTAGTCTGGAAGCAAAACTTGTGCAACCAGCCCCATGAGGTTGCTGGAGTATGATCGGGGTGAATATGAGCTTGTGATATAATTATGTAAAGGAGGAGAAGCTGTATAAGTGGTCCAGTCCAGCTGTGAAATGTGAACCAGATTTGGAGATATTCACACCCAGAAGCATCTGATATTCTTTAGTTATCCTGCCAAACTTGGTCCACCCCTACATGCAGATGCAGGATGGAAAAAACTGTATCTCTCTTCTCAGGTCAATGAAAAGATTTAGCAGTTTTTTTCTTTCACTGCTACAGTTTAGGCTAAAATGCACACACTCAGCAGTACACACACCAGTAGATCAGGTTAAACAGGATATAAGCACCAGGGAAGATCATGCGAGAGTAGGTGTCAATGGCGTGGGTGTTCTGGATAATCCGGAAGCCGCGGATGCCCTTCTTTTTGGTCCCTGTGGGCTCGTTGTCCAGGGAGAGATGCACCACCATTCGCTCCTGTTTTTCTGACGCATCCTCAGTCGCCATGGAGGCCCTTGTGTAGCCGGCCAGGCTGTTGGCGTCCGCCTCACTGTATGTTCCATCCAGCATCATGGTCCTGGTGTGGGACATGCCGCAGGTGCAGGGGAGTGTCTGGGACTGGGCAAAAGAGAGGAAAGGAATAAAGACTGAGTAAGAAATGAAAAGCACCATTGATGAATGAATGGACAGCCTTTCTGAAAAGGTTTCTGTACCTGTTCCCTGACTTTTTCTCTGAGCTTGCGGTCTTTACCATCCCTCACCGTTGTCAGGTAGTTGACGGCAGCGTATTCAAGCACAGACAGGAAGACAAAGACAAAACTGACCCAGAGGTAAATGTCCACAGCTTTGATGTAGGAGACCCTGGGCATGGAGGCGTTGACTCCAGTGATGATGGTAGACATGGTGAGTACTGTGGTTATACCTAAAGTACACAGAACATACAACCTTGTGTTAAATATGAGGAAAATTCATATCCATGTGATCTCTGTCTGCCCAGTGCAGAGACAGCTTTGAAAATTGTAGGGCAGAGACTGGAAATTGGGGAAAGATAGGAGAAGGAGGTCTCCAGACAAACATTGGGGATCAGATATTGGCCGTTAGCTACACACATTCACAGCTCATTCATGTTTCTATCTGGCTGCTGATTGTCTCTTGTTGTTTGATCCGTACATAAAGAGAAATATAATGCAGCAGTTTATGGTTCTAAAGGGAGTTACAGCCTCAGTGTTGCCAACTTTATGACTTTCTTGCTAATTTTTTAAGATCCCCTTAGTGACTATTACAACAAAATGCACCTAGCCACCAATTTAGTGTCTTTTGGGTCAAACTTTCCTAAACTCCTCAACCTAGAAGACAGTCACCAACCTCAGTGTGCTCTCACATGTCTGTGGCTCTCTGGACCGAGTGGTTTCAGTGAGTGGAAAGAGAGCAGAAGCATGCTCTGTCCTTTAATGCTTTGATTAGCTGTAGAGGTGTTTTAAGATGTTTTTTTTTTTTGTTTTTTTTTTTTAAATTTTCTATGCCATCTGTTTAGCCCTGCTTCCACGCATTACGCTAAGCGGGACTAACTATGTCTTGACCCCAGCTCTATACTTAATGCAAACATGAGATTGACATTGATCCTCTAATTTCAGAAAGACAGCAAAAAGACAAAAGAAAGCAACACAAATTCAAATTGCCAGAAAAAAACGTTAGATTTGATTGTCTCTGCAAACCATGGATATGTTACACTTACACATTATTGAGGTTACATACATACATTGAGATTTTGATTAATTGGATCTCAAATCACCACCACTTAATGAAAATTGTTGAATCAGTTAATCATTAATTTAACAGTTTTTAAATGTCCTTTTGTGTTGAATTGATTTGTTTGTCTGTTTTATCTTCACTATGTCTATTTTGTGAGGATTTGGTGCCTATCATGCCCTTATCGTAATGCACTCTTTGCTGTATTTCTTGTATAAGAGGTGTTATAAAAATAAGTTTATTTTTATTAATGTGTAGCTTATAATTTGAAACTTTATGTTTCAACAATACTTAGGCACAAAAACTCTTGGTTACGGTTAGGAAAAGATCATATTTTGGCATAAAATACCCAGTTTTGTGGCACAATCAAAACTGGAAACACAGCGATATCTCAGTAAAAAAAAAAAAAAAGACTGTTTTTGTGGCACTATTCCTGCTGGAAACATAATGATGTCCTGGCACAAATATTTGCTTTTAAAGGGATAGTTCAAAATTTTGGCAAATTCGCCTATTGCTGTAATCCCTATAGTCATATGAGTAGGTACATTACCTTTAATTGTCAGTGCGTGCTGTTCTGAGATCGGTGGAGCAGAGCTGCCCGCTGAAATGGAGGTGAATGGTACAGGTCCCTCTCTCCCTCAAAACTAATCAAATACACCATCAAATGACTCCAAAATGCTCTAGTGGACAACACATGGCTTGCGGATTCCCCAGGCTATGAAATAATAATGTATAATTAAGTAACATTACGACACATGAAGCAAATACTCGGAAATTCTTTCTTGAGTAAACCACTGAGCGGAGTGACACAGTGCACAGCTAAGACAGTGCCGTTGTTATTGCTTGTAGCCTTGCATTTGCGGTATCGTCAGCTGGACACACCAGAAGGTTTGAGGAAAGTTTACAAGTGTTTCTGTAAATCATAGTTTACACATGCATTGTAAAAGGTTGCAGTAACAAGCCGAAGACATGGAGCAGAGTGAAGTTTCACATAGTACCAACCAGTAATACGGACAGGATGAAACAATGGCTATTTGTGCTGGACATCGACCCCCACACGCCTGTGGAAACGGTCCGGAAAATGCTTGTGTGCTCCTGCCATTTTTTACCGGAGGACTACGCTGAAAGGATGGAGCGCAGAAGCTCAGGAATGGTTCAAACGCTTTTCTTGAGAGACACTGCCATACCATCTCTCAGCCCCTGGTTGCTCGGCAGCCTCAGCCTCTCTTCTTGCTCTCTCTTCTTCCAAAACCTGTAACTCTCCCTCTGTATATTCTGGCTTCTTCTCAACAAACTTGTTGTTTTGATGACGGGAGTAACTGCACTAAACATACGCTGTTTGAAATCACTCCGCCCAGCAAGTACTGTATGTCTGGAATGTAGTTCCGGCTGTGCATTTGGCTTCAAAACAAGTCTGTCTCGTAATATTACATTATTATTTCATAGCGTGGTGAATGTGTAAGCTACAAGTTGTCCACAAGAGCGTTTTGGAGTCATTTGATGGTGTATTTGATTAGTCTTGAGGGAGAGAGGGACCTGTACCGTTCACCTCCATTTCAGCGGGCAGCTCTGCTCCACCAATCTCAGAACAGCAGGCACTGACAATTAAAGGTAATATACCTACTCATATGACTATAGGGATTACGGCAATAGGCGAATTTGCCAAAATGTCGAACTATCCCTTTAAGGCCACAAGCCTGGCTGGAAAAGCAGTGATGTCTTGGTTAAAATAAAAAAAATTGTGCCACTATCCAACTGGAAACACAACAATATCTGAGTAGAAATCACTTGCTTTTCCAGGCACTGTTACTGCTGGAAACACAGTGATGTCTCAGTAAAAATTAAACCCCTTTTATGGCACTGTTCTTGTTGGAAATGCAGTCATGTCTCGGTACAAAACAACCGCTTTTTGAGGCACTGTTCTCTCTGGAAATGATGCAGTGTCTCCTAAAAATAATTTGCTTTCCATGGCACCATTTCTGCTGAAAACACACCGCTGATGTCTAAGCATAAACATATGCTTTTAGTGACACAATCCCCACTGGAAAAGCATTGATGTCTCATTAAAAATATAACTTTTTGTGCCACTGTCCTGCTGGAAACACAGATATCTGAATTAAAAAAACTTTTTCTGGCAGTATTCGCAACGGCTGGTTGGCAGGCATCTTGCCTAGCTGACTCACTATCCACTGTCCCCACCACCTCCCAATGACAAAGTCAGCATATATACTATGTCACTTTAGAAAATTTATTATGATAAGTGTGAAACGTGCAAATGTAATTTATCTGTGGTTTGCAGAAAAATACAATGCCAACATTTTCTTCTGGTAACTGGGCTAAAAATGTTGAACTTTCCTTGAACAGTTTGATTCCCTCTGGGGGTCTCCTGTGCTAACTGGGTTATGCTCTCAGGTCACAGTGATGTGCTGTGGACACATATTAAATTTGAACAGGCAGGATGGTCACTGTGTTGCATATCTTCTTACCTAATGAGACTCTAGCAGGGACAGCCCTGCGGTCAATCCAGAAGGACACCCAGGACAGCATGACCATAAGAGTAGCTGGGAAGTAGGTCTGCAGCAGGAAAAAAAAGATGTGCCGCCGCAGAGTGAAGTTGATGTACAGACGGTTGTACCAGCCTGGGGACAGGGAAGAGGTAAAATACAGTGACTGTTTGCAAATTGTTTTATGTGTCTGGAAACAGAAATGATGTGCTAAAATGCCACAATAAATACAGAGCCAGGTGAAATTAACTAATCTGCACAGACATGATAAAAATCTGGATGAGCGTATTAAACCAAACAAACCAATGAACAAACAAAACAGCAGCTGAATACAAGAGATAACTGCATTGGATAGCTACATTATGACAGCAGAGCACTGCAAGGTAATGGCAGAATAACAATGTGAGGGAAATATAAGAAATATTTTTAAAATAGCCCAATGGTGTGTTTTTTTACATCAGTGGTCGACTTCCTCAGTCACAAAAACATTTCTCAGAGGAACAGCTTTTCTCTGGATACAGTGCTAATCTCATTGGTTGAGTAAAACCTCATTGTGCCAAGCCAAACAATTATTTTCAGAGCTTTAACTGAAAGCTGCAGTCAGTTACAGCTTCCAGCTTTTACACTGACTAATGTCCTACCTTTAGTAGAACTATTTTCTACCTTTGGTAACTGTTGTCAGTATAGTCTTCAGATTGTTGGGAGTAACCAGGACATTGTGTCTCTCTGCAAATGTTTGGTTTAAAAGACATTTATCTACATTACACATAATTGTTGAGTGGGGGCTAGGATTGTCACGTTTTATCAAAAATTATCTGTGTGCAACAATTGTGTTGCCCCATTGTCCTATCAGTAAACTAAGCTATTGTCGTAGCCGGGAACCAGACCAATCTGTAAGCTCATGTTTTATTTGGTCGAGCAGAAGAGCCTGGTCTTCCTCCTGTTCGAGCAGTTTTCCTGCTGGCCTGGAAAAGCCAATCATAACTGTTTAACTAATATGGGGCATGTTTGAGATGATGACTAACAACTTATGGAGCCTTTACACATTACGCAAAATGTGTGATGACATTATTTTTGGTTCGTGCACCCTCACCCTGGGGGCAATACACTGAGTGTAAACCTAGCTTAGTAAAGAAGAGTGTTATTGGGGCATTTTGCGAAAACAATCAAGATGGCTGCAGCTGATGTGGAACTTTATGCTGTAGTAGTCCTTTCAAGTTCTGATGGCAAAAACTGCAAAACTCGTTTACAGAAATATTGATGCTACTCCATCATAGCTCACCTCCGCACACTATATCCTGTTTACATTATAGACTGTATGAATAATGGATGTAGCTTCCGTGACATCACCCACTGGTTTGTGGACTCACGTTTTGCCCAACTCCCCTCGAGCTCAGCATTTCAGCCGTGGACATCTTGATGTTTTTTTGGAGCAAGATGTGACCATATTTAGACAAGAGGCTGGAGCTGTGAAGGAGCAAGGGTGGATCTGACTCAGAGACTGTAGCGATGCCTCAGACGGCCTTTCACTTGAGTGGCCCCGTCTTTAAGTATGCGTAACTTTGGGTCTTAATAAAATGTTGACAGATGAGTTATAAAATAATCCACACCACTTGCACTTGTCATTAATGTTGAAATTAGCTATACAGGTACCAGGCTGTAAACATGTTTATTTCTGCTGTAAAGTTGGTCATTTTTAACATGGGGGTCAGTGGGGATTTACTCTGTTTTGGAGCCAGCCTCGAGTGGCCATCCAATAAAGTACAGTTTTTGGCACTTCCAGTACTGGCTTCATTTTTTCACCTTGGAGGTTGGTTGGTTTACATTTTTTTGGTAGCTCAGTGCTACATCACATTTTATTGCTATGATTGGTTGTAGGTCTATCCAATTGTGTTAATTGAGAGGTGCCAGACTAAGGGCAAGGTCACGCATGACTGAATGCAGGCAGGTGACAGGCTATTCTCATGCACTGTTTGTACATTTTCTGACGAAAAGTAATGTACCAAAATTGTATGTAGTCCATGTATTTGGAAGAACTGGGATCATGTGACCAATGCACTGACAGGAGTGGTCCTGTAAGGTGGCAGGTGTGGATGGTGAATGTGTCACAAAACACAGGACTTTCCCCTTGGAGACCGGTTTTAGGAGCCATGACAACTCTGAGTTGTTTTAAGCTATGTCCCCACCATGTTTCTCTTTTCTAAACCTAACCACAATAACTTTACTTGCCTAAACCTAAAGACACCCAACCTTTTCCTAAACCTAGGCAAGAATCAGACAGGAGATCTGCACACACTGTATTAACAGCTCCTGGTAATTTTAACTGTGCAACCTTTGGATCAAGCATGGTCTTTTCCTAAACTTAACCACAGTAACTTTACTTTTCTAAATATGACCTCTGTAACTTAACATTAAGTACGTAACATCATTCATGGGGTGCCAAATTACAGGATCTCATACAAACCGTTGTATGAGAATACGTTGCAGGTGACCAGCACCTGCTAAGGAGATATTTGTGCTAGATGTGACACACACAAAAAGGTAGCTTGCTAGCTGACAAAGAAATGATAGTTAACTTGCTAATAAATACTACAAAAAACAATGTTATTGGTACATTTTCCATTTTCTTACATTTCATGCCTGTCTCCAAACTCCCTGCTAGCCAGGCAGCATCTTTCATGAGGGGCAGTTTGTATTTTTAATGGTCAATATCATACAGTATCAGCTGGTTAGACACCCACAACAATCAATGTGTCTCCACACATACTTCTTTGCTATTTGCTGAGGCTGCGACTTTGCTGGTTAAAGTTCACCAAAGTTGAACTCTATGTGATGTGAAGATGCAATTTGCTTTGCCACCAGCAGCAAATGTTTTGTTTTTGGCCCTATCCTTGTCCTTGACAATGTCAGGCTATTATTGTCCCTTTACAGCGGACATTTTGACATCACAGTAGGCTAGACAAAGCATAGGTGTTGCTAATGACATTAATGATGGCTACATTCTATTCAGGTATCCTAGGAAGCCATGACACAACACCAGCACTCTGAAGGTGATGCATCTAAATGCTGACTTTGTAAATGCATCTACTTTAACAGTAATGTTACCTTGACATTTAGGCAGTAGGAGCACCACAAATATTGGTAAACAGAAAAACACAAATTGTGCAATGTAACATAGGACTAAGGCTTGCTACATCTGTTTAGAAAAAAAAATCCTTGTTAGGTTGCATTTGTTTGACCTTTTTTCAAAGTTTCAGCTTCAATGGACCTTCAGTGTCGACAGCAAGGATTTCAAACCTAAGAGGAACTTAATACTACTTGAGCTCATTCAAAACGGTGCTGGTGCAGTCCTTACACTGTGGCAGAAAGTTGAAGACACTCCAGCTGTCAGGCCTTTGCACTGAGGTGGTAGTTAGGGCTGCTCGAGTCAGAGACAAGGATATGTTCAGATTGGAGATTGAGTTCTGAGTGGTGGTTAAGTCAAGACAAAGTGATGTTCTTTAGAACAAATAGGAACAGGAATTGTTGGCTAAACTTGAAAGAAAAACATGAAATTATTTATAACTATATGTAAATTGAATATTCTTGCACAATGCAAAGAAGTGCCATGAAAAATAAGCATGCAAAGGAGGGCAGGTGATGTTAAAGAAATTAATATTTAATGTTTTGCTTGTGGTTCTCTGGCTCACCTCATTGAGGTCCAGCTCAGGCAATGGGTTACTTCAGAGTCTGCAATATCAGGGTCTGATTAACCTGTCAGAAGACCTTAGGATAAAAAGTGAATTGAGGGCCCCTACTGATTCTCCATGTGCTCTCCAACTTGATTATAAGTTGATTAAACATGAACTTGTTTAGGAATATGCACCGCGTAAGCATAATGTCAACTGAAATATTAATGGTATTAAAAGTAGATTTTAACACAGGCCCCCACGACAATACACAGACTCCAAATTAGGTACAAATGGAGGAGTCACATTAAGGTCCTTTCCATTTCAGTTTCTAGTAAGTAGTTAATTAAATTATGTCAAACTCATTTTTGAAGCCCCCAGGAGCAATCACCACTTTTGGCCAGTGAGTAATAGTCTTTCAGAAAGTTTCAAAGTAAAACTCCACTCAGTGTTTGTTTTGCCAGTCTACCTGTGCTGCTGTAGAAAGCCAGTCTGGAGGTAGTGTGAAACTTCTGGATGAGGAACTGAGACAGAGAAATCCTGTCATCTGTGCTCAGGGACTCATCACCGCTTTTCCAATACAGCATCAGGTCTTCATCTGTGTAAGCGTCTGCAGGACAGAAAACATCAGTTTAAGTATAGAGTACTCATTCCACTATCAGCAGCAGTAGCTGGATGGATAAAGGCCGGTAGAATTTCCCATAACCAATGGCATCAATGCATGAAAACACTGCAGTTTACATCCACTGTTGTTCTGCACCACAGAAGTAGAGCAGGGGGTGGGACTTCCAGGGCTCCTACATTGAATGTTTTCTCAGAGGCCTTGAATCTTTTAGGTTTTTAGGTCCAGTGTGTAGGATTTAAGGGCATCAATTGGCAGAAATGGTATATAATATTCACGACTATGTCTTAGTATTAGTTGTAGGCCTACTTATTCATATTAGTTTATAACCCCCTGAAAACAACTATCATTGGGTTTTTGTTACCTTGGAATGAGTCGTTTATATCTACATACAGCGCAGGTCCCCTTCCGCAGACTCCACCATGTTGTTTCTACAGCAGCCCAGAATGGACAAATCATACACTGGCTCTAGAAAAGGTCATTTGCATTCTGAAGCTTTCCCGTTAGCTATTCTAGCTCCCCTACACACTTGGCAGAGGAAGTAAGAAGTAAGTAAGCTTGATGCTACTAAATCCTACACACTAGACCTTTAAAATACCTTGAACTTTGTATCATTTCCCCTGGTCTAATCTGTCCAAAGAGGCAGGTCAATGGAGCGAAAGTTTTGTAGTTTCTCTATTAGGGATGCTGTTTATTCCAAATTCCGACCCTGCCTGTGGTATGCGAGTTAAAAAAAAAGTAATTCTGGACAATTTCTGCCTCATTTTAGGTGGTAAGAGTTAGAATTAGTCATCCTTAACATCTGTTGTGTTATGGTTTAGAATGATGAAGATAGTTGAAGAACAGTTAGATACAAAATAGGATGGAGGCTCTACAGGATATTTTTTCCCAAATGATGTACAGATTTTTAGGCATTCATTATCTCAAATGGCTTGAAAAAGAGTGAATATAGCTGCTGTAAATGGCAAAAAAAAAAAAAAAAAAATCCTGAGAAAGCATGCCCCCAGACCCCCCCTTGGTTTGGGCTTTGGGCCATGTCCCGAATGTTTACAACATCTTGCTCCACCCCTGAAAGTCTATTATAACTTTTTTCTCTGTGCCACTGAGAACCAGTGTTGTCCAAAAACTATTTAAAAAACCAAGCAGCGAGCCACACTGTTGCAGTGGGTGTCATGTTATTTTATTACTATAGCCCCTTTTACACTGCCCCTCTGAGGCAGAAATTTCTCGCCCCGGCGTTCTCTATAAAAGGTACAACTGCAGAATGGGGGGAGAGTTGTTTCGTCTCTAAGGCAGCATCGGCAGTAGTTACAGCACCGAAACGAGGTCTGTATATACGGGACAGCCGGCGGGATGGGATCATGGGCTGCACGGGTGCTACAATTTGACAACATGTTATGCGCACACCCCACAGCAGGAAACTTAAAAAGCAGTTGGTAGTAGTTAGCAGCTAACATAAAGAAGAAGAAAAATGGCCAAAAATGTTAACAAACTGGAAAACAATGAGGTCCGGGAGCTTCTTACCCTCCGAGCAGAGGACAAGATCAGTCGGCACATAAGACAGAGAGTAAATGATTGTTATTGCCATGTTATGCTGTAGTTATTGTTTATAATGCGCTGCTGACACATATGTTATATGTCACACAAGAGGCTGATGCTGTTGTGTTACATGTCACGCCCATCCAGCTCTTTTTCTTCTGGGATGGTTCTGTGAAAGGGACTTCATAACAGCTCTATAGTGCGATCTCTGCTTAAATAGGGCTTTTGAAAACACACAGGCTGAGCTCCGAATATTCACTACATCTGACTCTGCCCCTGCTGCACCAACCTCTTCCTGATAAATAACAGTTTAAAGTAATAAAACAGTAATGTCTAACAATTCAGTGTTTTTTTTGTCAGTGTGGTGCTAATTGAGGCAACATGCTGCAAAAATGCTTTGGGCCTTTAATAATTAGCAGCACTTTATTCCCGCTGTCTTTTTAACAATAGAGTGAAGTGTCAGGAGCATATGAATACTTACAGCTCTCCAGCTCCAGCGTGCATGTCTGCGAGTCCAATGGGAAACGACTGAAATCCATGTTGCACGCAGCAGTGACTGTAACCCTGGGGAAAAAAAGCAGAGTGTAAATGTTACCAGCACTATGCATGCTGCAACAAGGCCTGCCAAGTCTCATTTAGTTGGTGTGAATAAACCCTGTGATGGCTGTGTGTGTGTGTGTTTGTGTGTGTGTGTGTGTGTGTGTGTGTGTGTGTGTGTGTTTGTGTGTCCTCACCTCAGGCTGTACAGGACATGACCGTCGGGGAAGACTCGCAGCATGATGTTGTCAGTGGTGGTATCATGGATGAAAGACCTCTTGGAGTGGACAAAAAACACATCAGGCACCCAGATCTTCTTCACCAGGCGCCCGTCAAAGGTCATGCTCTTGTTGGTGGCGCTGGGGAAGGCCAGTCGCTCGTCCTTCCAGTAGTGCCTCAGATACAGGGTCATGGTGAAGTCCTGAGGGAGTGGGGGAGGGGTGAGTGAAACAGAAACAGCCTCGGGATTAAGTCTCACTACGAGGACTCTACTTGCTCGCTGCCTCTGGTTTATTGAATTCCTCTGGGGATTACAGTGCTACGACCCGCAGCTGCTGGATTATATGGATTGCTTATGACTAAACATACATGGTCCAGAGAAGTGCTGAACATATGTTAACTAAGCAGACCACAGCTTCCAGTGGTCCTAGATTACCCTTGTCTTCTCGCCTCCTTTCCCCTGTTGCTATGCAGACAGGAGTGGTCCAGTGTCTGCAATACCCCCCCCCCCCCCCCCACACACACACACACACACACACACTCCAGAGATCATCCGCTGTCCCACTCTCCTCATGGCATTACATAAGACCAGATCAGTTTGGAATAATGGCTGCAGCAACACATTGTACTCTTGGCACCCACCATAAAAGAACCTTTGATGTTGCATAAGTTCAGTTCAGGGGCATGTCTGAATGTCTCCAGTGAATACCAACTGTAATGTGTTTACTAATGAGAGATGTTTTTAAGTGTTGTGATCTAACCAAAGCATCCTTGAACGTATGTCTAACTGCCAGCTTATTCGCTGTTACATCACAACGATTTCAACGTTGAAACGTTGAACTTATTAGCAATGAAAGGCACTCTTGATCAAGTCACTGGGTGCCTCACTCATAGGTTTTGATGCTACAACCTTTAATGATCTACTGTAGTATAACCATAGTTATGATGGCTAATGCATGCTTGCAAATTTAGACAGAAATTGCAGTGTGAATGCGATCTGACTCTTCTCTACTTGTGCTATATTTTGGCATTTACCATGATCTCATAATTGACACAAAATATTAGGCTGCAATAATAAGCGATGAAACACACGATGGTGGCTAATATTTACTAAAACCAAGTAAGGGTGGAAATCCACAATATGATACTATCATGATGCTTTGGTCACAATTATTGCAGTTTTTATGGCTTTGTGATATGCTGAGTATTGCAATAACATTTAATACAATCTATTGTGATTTATTACCTTTTTTCAACTGCAAATTTTATCCCCAAAATAAAAAAATTACCACATCTGTTTCATCTAATGACATAATGTTGTCAGTCTGCTCATATGACTTCAATCATTTTCATTTCAAAATGCATCTAGTGGACTGAATAAGCAATTCATTTTATCATTCTAATAGGATACCACAAGTTTAATTTGTATTTGCATTACTAATAATTTATAGAATAAAAAAGAAACAATCATTGGCGTCTGAGTATCAATACAATATTGCCACGCAAAAATATCACAATACTATGCTGTATCAATTTTTCCCCCACGCCTAATGACAAGCAAACTTTAGATAGATATCACTGTGTGACTGCACTGCATTCATAATTACCTCATCATTGCCACTAAACAAAGAGTTTAATTAGCAAAAGTTGCAGTACAGTCAGAGGTTCTACTCTGCTATCATTATGGCAGCTAATGTTAGCAAACTCTAGATAGTTATTGCTGTGTAAATGACATTACAGAGACAGTGCTATGACTTTATGACTCCTCTCTACTTGTGGCAGAGTTGGAGAGGGGTGAAGAAAGGGTGGTGTCTGGGGCTCCAGCCCAGAACATTTTTCAAAAGCTCTGAATCTTTAGGGTTTCTAAAATACCTTTAACTTTGTTGTTGTTTGTTGTTTATCCCACTATGCTATTCCCTTACAAAATGTAATATAATTCAGTAAATGTTCTTCTGTTGGACAAATGTTTATGTTGTTTCACATTTATTTGGCATTGTTGAGGATCCTTCATTTGCAGTTTGAGCAGCCCAGATTAGTATGGCATGGACTCAAATGTAGATTTGTCAGATCAACATTCATTCAAAAATAAGTTTCAATTTAAGTAATGCTGTTCACGCCGAGTTCCGATGCTACCAACTGTTACGTAGCTTAAAAATAGTAACATCACACAATCTTTTGCTTTTTTCAGGTGGTGGTATGAAAAGTTGTCATCCTTAAAGGTAGACTATGCAGGATTTTCTTAAAAAACAAACCAAAAAAAAACAAAACAATGTGCACACTCAAACAAAAGAAATCTCTCTCTGTCATTACTTGTTACCGCCTGTTCTTATTCCTAATTTGTCAAACATTGCCACTTTGTCAGTGATTCTGGTGTCAGACACTGATGCCAAAGGCACCTTTCACAGCGTTAGTGTGTAACACCGCTAGACGTGTCAGTTTGAAAAGGCGCTGGTAAGAACATAATATGTAGCTGGACAGTCCATATGGGGCAGGCAGGATTGCAGGTGGATGTGTCCAACAAACCACGGACTTTCACCCAAGAGCCCGCTGCTCAGTTACTGTGTGAGTTTAAAACCAAGCCCCATGCTTTTGTTACCTAAACCTAACCACATGCTTTTGTTGCACAAAGTATGAACATAAAAACAAGGCATCTTACCATTGTTGGAAGTTTATTTTGAAAAGAATAAATGCATCTAATGATCAAACACTGTACATTTCCTGTGAAAACAGAAGTGTATGTTAAAAAATACAATGTACTGTATGCAACAAGTGTAAACTGACACGCTGTCCCAGAATTTTTAACAACAGATGCAGGAGGTTAGCTCGCGCATCATATTTAGATGTAAAAATCCACTGACAAAGTGCCGATATTTGGCAAGTTGTGATGAGAAGCCGTTGCTTGTGAAGTGTGCGGCAGTGTATTTTTCTGTAGAGATTTCTTTTTTGTGTGTTCAGGATGTTTACTGGGAAAAAAAGGTAGGGACCACATGGCACAATGAAAGCAGCAGGCATCCAAGGGACACAGCACCGAGAAACGCAAATAAAGTGAGTAGAAACGCAAAATGAGAATGAATCAGGGGTTGGCTTTTACTTTCATTTTCACTGGTGAGCGTGTTTACAAACAGTTCCTGACAGTTCTGCATAGGATACCTTTAATATGTGTTGTGTTCTGGTTTCAGAATGATGAAGACAGTTAGAGAATACATACATAGAGTTTTAAACATCTAGTGTCTCAAATAGCTTGAAAATTAGATCATATAGCTGTCATAAATAGGAAAAAAAATCTCCCTGTTGGAGCGTGCTCCCAGACCCCTTTAGGTTTTATTTACAATGTCTTGCTCCACCCCTGAAAGCCTGACTAATCGTATTCCTTTGTGCCATAAAGCTCCATTGTGGTCTAAAAACTATTGAAAACACATTAGTGAGCCACTGTTGCACTGGGTGACATGTCCCTTCATTACCATGAAAACACACTGTAGTTTATTTCAACTCAATTACACACACCACCGGTGTAGCTGAAAATAGTCTTCACAAACAGCACAAAATAGGCCCTGTGTTTCAGCAGCATTAGAACTCCCCTTTGCCTTTTATTACATCCATTCTCACACATGTACAAATAACTGAATCAGCAACCTAACACATGTTTATGTAATGATATCAGGATTATTAGCAATGAACTGTTTATACCAACATTTGTATTACTCAGCCATCTGGGATATGCTTCAGTCTGCACGCTCTGAAATCTCAGCACATTTTAGCCCTCGTCTCCCAACACACTGTACAATTACTGTTTGACATTTTTATTATGAAGTTGGCTTGGACAGATGCTATGGAACATTACTCCCCCCGTGTTTGTTAAGGTCTCTATCGTGACTTGGGCATAAGACAAAGGTAGAAAAAAGCCATCATACTTTTAATACATTTAAATTGCAGATATAAAATCCTGGCCTCTGGGGGGGGTCCTCTCTATGTTAAGGCCCTTGGCAGTGAGTTGGAAGTGAGTAAGCCCCTGCCCTCTCCTCCTGTTTCTTCAATGGCCAGCTAATTTAGGAATTTCAGCTCTATGCAGAGGCTACACTGTAGCCTACACACATAGCCAACGCCATTGTGAGAATCTATACTTGTGCAGTGGTGTGTCTGTGTCACTTTGCAGTTACACCTCCAAAAACACTAGTCTGAGGTGGAGTTTCTGTGAAGTGCTGTAAAGTTTAGTTGATTCAAAAACAGGCCAAAAACACACATTAAACACACATTAAACATGGCTTAATAGAAACAAGTTCAAACACACAAATCGCAGGATAACTTGCAGGATTCACAGACAAAGCATTTGTCTTTTGCTTGACACATTTTCCCCACAAATACAACATGCTAATGTTATTAGCACAAGCCTATGGTATTTTACATTGTATGAATTAGCCTAGCGGCTAGCAGACTTTTCCTCTACTCATATGAAGCCAGGGACAACAGCAACATTTAGTGAAATTTTGTAACTAACGTTACGAAACAAATACAACATGCTAACGTTATTAGAACAAGCCTATGGCATTTTACACTGTAAAAATTAGCCTAGCGACAAGCAGAGATTTCCTCTTCTCATATGAAGCCAGAAAAAATCACACTTAAGACTTAAAATGCTATTTTGTGGGGGTTTTATTCTCTTCTATGAAATTAAAGTAAATCAAAGCTTTGTTTCCACTGAGGGAAATGGTTTCAGCTTACAAAAATAGACAGGAGGTCTGTGTCGCTGCGACATGTAGTTACATTTCTGGGGAGGTCCACATCGGACTATGGCGTAGGGAACAGCGTAGGCTCTATGTTGACGCAGAGCCTACGCCGTAGATACGGCGTCTATTCTAGGCAGAAATATACATCCCACTTTAGGCTAAATTTGCTGCCCCCCAATCAAGCTAATCCTTCAATTAAAGCTGTACAACAATGACTCACCTCTCATGATAAGTAACACATTAAAACAGGGCTGGCCGGTATTAGTCTCTGCACATCAGATAATTAGTAATATTAACTGTAAAATGAGCAACTAAAGTACAGTACAGGCCAAAAGTTTGGACACACCTTCTCATTCAATGCGTTTTCTTTATTTTCATGACTATTTACATTGTAGATTCTCACTGAAGGCATCAAAACTATGAATGAACACATGTGGAGTTATGTACTTAACAAAAAAAGGTGAAATAACTGAAAACATGTTTTATATTCTAGTTTCTTCAAAATAGCCACCCTTTGCTCTGATTACTGCTTTGCACACTCTTGGCATTCTCTCCATGAGCTTCAAGAGGTAGTCACCTGAAATGGTTTCCACTTCACAGGTGTGCCTTATCAGGGTCAATTAGTGGAATTTCTTGCTTTATCAATGGGGTTGGGACCATCAGTTGTGTTGTGCAGAAGTCAGGTTAATACACAGCCGACAGCCCTATTGGACAACTGTTAAAATTCATATTATGGCAAGAACCAATCAGCTAACTAAAGAAAAACGAGTGGCCATCATTACTTTAAGAAATGAAGGTCAGTCAGTCCGGAAAATTGCAAAAACTTTAAATGTGTCCCCAAGTGGAGTCGCAAAAACCATCAAGCGCTACAACGAAACTGGCACACATGAGGACCGACCCAGGAAAGGAAGACCAAGAGTCACCTCTGCTTCTGAGGTTAAGTTCATCCGAGTCACCAGCCTCAGAAATGGCAAGTTAACAGCAGCTCAGATCAGAGACCAGATGAATGCCACACAGAGTTCTAGCAGCAGACCCATCTCTAGAACAACTGTTAAGAGGAGACTGCGCCAATCAGGCCTTCATGGTCAAATAGCTGCTAGGAAACCACTGCTAAGGAGAGGCAACAAGCAGAAGAGATTTGTTTGGGCCAAGAAACACAAGGAATGGACATTAGACCAGTGGAAATCTGTGCTTTGGTCTGATGAGTCCAAATTTGAGATCTTTGGTTCCAACCGCCGTGTCTTTGTGAGACGCAGAAAAGGTGAACGGATGGATTCCACATGCCTGGTTCCCACTGTGAAGCATGGAGGAGGAGGTGTGATGGTGTGGGGGTGTTTTGCTGGTGACACTGTTGGGGATTTATTCAAAATTGAAGGCACACTGAACCAGCATGGCTACCACAGCATCCTGCAGCGACATGCCATCCCATCCGGTTTGCGTTTAGTTGGACGATCATTTATTTTTCAACAGGACAATGACCCCAAACACACCTCCAGGCTGTGTAAGGGCTATTTGACCAAGAAGGAGAGTGATGGAGTGCTGCGGCAGATGACCTGGCCTCCACAGTCACCGGACCTGAACCCAATCGAGATGGTTTGGGGTGAGCTGGACCGCAGAGTGAAGGCAAAGGGGCCAACAAGTGCTAAACACCTCTGGGAACTCCTTCAAGACTGTTGGAAAACCATTTCAGGTGACTACCTCTTGAAGCTCATGGAGAGAATGCCAAGAGTGTGCAAAGCAGTAATCAGAGCAAAGGGTGGCTATTTTGAAGAAACTAGAATATAAAACATGTTTTCAGTTATTTCACCTTTTTTTGTTAAGTACATAACTCCACATGTGTTCATTCATAGTTTTGATGCCTTCAGTGAGAATCTACAATGTAAATAGTCATGAAAATAAAGAAAACGCATTGAATGAGAAGGTGTGTCCAAACTTTTGGCCTGTACTGTATATACACACAAAGTATAGTATGAGATTCCTTAACTGTCATGTTGACATAGTTTTAAATAAATATATACTACAACCTTAACAGGATTCCTAAAATTCAGTTATGTCTTTTGGTTTTGGTGGTGCCACCCCAAAATTTTCAGTGACCTAAACCCCTATGAAACATTTCTAGGGGGCACCACTGTTTGAAACTATGTATTTGTGACTTGTTTTTAAATGTTTTTGATTTGAACTTATGGGCAGAAAGAATTGAGAAACAGGCTGACACGTGGTTGGTTTGGGTCTTTTCATGAGATATGCTGACAGTGAGAAAAGTCTCGAATAATACATCTATATCCTTTAAAATCTCGTCTTTGCTAAACCCTTTTACCTCTAATGAAACAGCTCGTTTGCTGTGTAACTTTTTAACATCCTGCAGCTTTGTGATATGACATAATGTCATTAAGAGCAGCCGTCGTCTGCAATCATTCATTCCCCCCCCCCGCTCCAAAACAATTAAATACAGAATGCTGGGATCCAAATTAAATGTAATCCTTGGTCGTCCTTGCAAACAGGAGCTTACACAACACCAGGACAACAGTTTTGGATCCAATTTATGGTTCCAAAACAGAAGGTTGATTTAATTACATTACTCAACATGCATTCCGTCTGACTTTGAGCAAAATAAACAATTCCTGCCATTGCGTTTTCATAATCTGATTCTGATTATCCAACTAAAAAGAACAGCTAAATGACGATAACTAAAAGGAGACATTCATCTCTCAGTTCAAAGCGCAGAATCCCTATAATGCCAGCGGCAGAACACAGATAGTATCTGATAAAAGGCAACTGATCACTTTAAACTATATTTGAGCTCTAATCTGGCGTGTCCAATCAAAAAAGTTGGATTGAGAAGACGAGTGTTCCCACAGTCTTAGTCACTGTTGTGCTTGTGTGTCTGTGCCGTTAATGAAGAATGTTCCCGCCTCATTAGCTGCTTTGTCTGAGGAGAGCAGCTTCTTCCCCATGTGTTGAAGCAGTATGAGCTCATTTGTTTAAGTCAGCAACTTCCATGGCTACAAACTGAATCTGACACAGATTTACTGGATACATTTGCCATCAGTAACATAATCCACTGGAAAAGCAGCATTAATAATGACATCCTACTTCTTCTATAATCTCATTACTCTGAGATTGTGTTGGTCCCTGATTGAATATTAGGTTCAAACTGAGTCTATCATAATGAGTTATTTTCAGTATCTGCAGCCGACTTCTTGCAGTCACATTACAGCTACTACGTTATTTGTTATGCCCCCCCCCCCCCCCCACGCATACTGTGTGTACCATTACACACTAAAGCCACTTACCATGTCTACCTCTGATATGCTGTCCAAGCTCTCCACCTGAACATCCACTCCAACAGGGACAGCTGGACCTGCAGATAAATATCAAACACATTAGAGCGTACCTCACTGTATTGTATATACAGACCATGTCAGGCCCAGCTCAGCTTCTTTTGAAGTTACATCAAAGTGCAGACTTGGAACCAAGACTTAAAGAATAAGATCATCCCTAATACAGGTCTCCATGCCAAACTATCCTTCTAGATAGAACTAGATTGTTTTTTTGGGCTTTTCTTGCCTTTAATGATAGGACAGCGTAGTGTGAAGGGGGAGAGAGAGGGAACGATAGGCATCAAAGGGCCACAGACTGGAAGTGAACCCGCAGCCACTGCAGCAAGGACTAAGTCTACATGGGGGTGCCTGCTCTAACCACTAAGCCACCGACACCCTGAATTCCAATGATATTACATATGAGAAGCACATAGATCCACAGAGAGGGTTCACCAAACCTACTGACAGAATGCTGATAGTCTGTAAAGCCCCAGATTAATTAAATGAATGAATGAATTAAATTAAATGGCAATGTTTTTAATGTCTAATGCCAAACCTTTAAAAATCATATTTTCTGACAATATCTGCACATGCTAACTACAGTATGGTTTTGGGAACAGATTCTGGTTATGGCAAATGAACTCTAATTAAAGGTATACTATGCAGGGTTTTCCTTAAAAACAGCATATAGACCATGGTTGCTCAAAATGCATGCTTTTCTAAAAAAAAATAATTTGCGGTCCATTTCATTTCTTTCACTTTTGATAGCTGACATTTTAAACACTACTAGGCGACTGCATCAAATTGCACTCCCCTAAGCATTAGAAATGACAACTTGTTGAAAGCTACTGATTGCAGGGCAACAAGTGGTACTTATCAAGTGTTGCAGGAATTATGATCTGTCATCAGTGCTAGTGTTGTTAACTACAATAATGATTTCAGTGGACAACTCTCAACTGTGCTTTTCCTGTGTGGCCCTCAATCATATGCTAGCCCCCTAAACTGGCACTCAAAACTCTGAGTACCCCTGGTCTAGACTCAAACAAAACATAACATACTCATACAAAAGTAATTCCTCTTAATGATTTCTTATGACCCACTAGAAGTGTGTGGCAGTGTATTTGTCTGCAGAAACTCTGCCCTCTGTCTAGATTTTATTATGTTCTTCTTATTTTGCTATGTTTGCCACATTCATGGTCACAGCCTGCAGGTAAGGTCATGACTTTATAAAAGGGTAGTGACTAGGTAGTAGCAGCATGCATTCAAGCATTGTTTGGGGTTAAAAAAAGGGAACATTAACAGCTGGATTATGATTGGAAACAAACTCAGGTTATGAAACGCTTAAGTGTTATAAGTCCGTACACCACCCTAACCTCCACCACTCCTGTACACAAGTTACTCTCAGCTTCGTTACATAAAGAACACACTGCGTTCTGCACTGGAACTAAATGGGACTAGGCTTAAATCACGCACTCCAGAAATGTCCACTACCGACAGGCGATTTTGATATCCTAAAATCATTATCGCTAACCTTAACCAAGGACTTTCAGTCGCCTAAAGTCAACCAAACACTAACCATGGAGGCAAGAGATCAGAAAATGCTTGTTTTCAATAATGATCATTAGGTCTGTTCTGGAACACCTTACACAATTTTCTTATTTACGTACAAGAACATGTTGACTTGAACAAAGAACAAAGAACAAGAAAATCTGAGGGGCAGACTGCCATGAAAGTTATTGACCACATATTTCCCAGAGGATGAACCTTCTGTAATGTAATGATGTTTTGGAACAGACATGAATAGCCACAAGTTTGCCATGAAACTGAGGCAAAGAACTGCTTCCACTAAGCTGAAAATGTTTCCACTTGAGCAAGAAATGCATGCTTATCATTTATCCAGAGGTTTTATGACTTCACTTCATAAACCCATGGAGACAAGAGAGAGTGGAGGGAAATAACAGAAGGAATTAGCCCAGAGTTCATGGTGAGGTCTAGGATCACACAGAGTCTGAGCTGTCACTCACACACACACACACACACACACACACACTGTATTTGATGAGTTTGACGCAGGGGCATAAATATAGACAGTGCAGATGGGGCAGTTGCACTGGGGTCCATGGGGTGAGGGGGCCCATATAGAGTGAGCCCTCAAATCATATGTTAGGAAGGAAACTGGCCCTTGTGTGTAATTTAGATTGCCACCTTAGAAATATGCCTATGTTTAGAGACAAACTTACATTTAATTCAAAATGGTGTAATGTGCTTTATATGCCTTTGAAAAGGCAAACCTATCTCCATTATGGTTTTCTTTTCTTTCTTTTTTGGTAAAATAACCAGTAGCAATCTATAACAAAATACTTTTAAAATATAAAATATATGGTTACTCAACATAAACTATAAATAGTGTATAAAAAACTATTCAATTACATGAATAATTCAGATTTTCTTTTGTATTTTTGTCCTACACAAATATGATGATGATTTTTAGGTGATATGTATGTTGGTATCATCCAATGTCAAGTCTCTGTTTGATCATATGATGATATGACTTTACAGTAGCTAGTTGGAGCGCATAAAAGCTAACCTCCCGGGCTTACGGCTTGTCAAAATAGTGTGCACTGGGTGGAAGTGAGAACGTATTGGTTCACTGGCTAGTCTCTCACTCTATCTGTCTACTGTTTGGTGCTGAGCAGATAGCGCACAGTGGGGTTTTACAGCTTTTTCTCTGTAAGCTTAAAAGCTTAAAAAGATTCTATGAGAGAGATGAAAGTGAACCAAAACAATAAAGTTGCAGCTGGATGTCTAAACGATGAGCTGGAAGTCACTACAAAGCTCTGTGCCAAGAGGAGGGCAGCTGCACATTCAGGTGATACTCTCTATAGGTTCATCACTACAAGTGACCGCATTTGTATTGTCAGAATTGACATCGTTCAAAGGTTTCGTACTGTTTTCTGTCTCTGATTAAGACTATCAAGTGACCGAAATTAGATATACAAAGATGTTACTTGATTTTAATAGAAGTATGATGTTAGTTCAGATGCAGGTGTTGTGATGATCTGTCATCAGCTCATATGCTGCTAAGCCATGACCAATAACTTCAATCATTTCATATGAAAACTCACACAGTATTCTCATAATTTTTGATATGTGTTGTTTAGCTGATTAAGAGGATTTTTTTAAGTCCTCAGTGGGGGATTTAAGGTGATATGGAAGAATATCCTAACCCCATCATCAATGGCATAACAAAACCACACAGCCTTCTTTGACTTGTGTATGAAAGGGGGCCTATCATGCTATTTTTTTAAGTTCATACTGTTCTATTTGGGTCACCATTAAAACATGTTTACATGCTTTAATGTCCAAAAAACACTTTATTTTCCTCCAACTGTCTGTGCTGGGTCACCTGTATTCACCCTCTGTCTGAAACGCTCCATTTTAGGGCCCAGTTTGCTTTCATTGATCAGTGTCCAAGCCTTCCATTATTGCAGCAGCATTTTCTACTGTGAAAAATCCCCAATAAAAGCTTCTACACCAAAATCTTCACAACCATACATGTTCCAGATGGAATATGATACGAAATCAGGAAGGAGTTAATAACATTAGCAACCAGAATTACATGTTTCCCTGATGTTAGCATGTAGCTACATGTAGCAGTACAGACTATGTAATGTAAACACTTGCAGATGCGTGCCTTATCTAAAGAAATCAGTCAGAGTTGATGTCAGCTTGGCTCGAAAGCTGTTTCTGTTGGAAAGCAGAGTATTCAGAATGGTATGAAGCCTGAGATGTTTGCCCACAGAGATTACTTTGAGCAGCATCTCCCAGCAATCACAACAATTAATGCAAATTCAACCAATCCCCATGAAGTCTGCAAAACCTTGCAATTGTGTGCAATCAACATTTTTTTTCAGCCAACTAGACCAATCTTGTTTCAGGTTGTGAAGATGCAGACGTGTGACACAAACATCTCATATTTACCAACAAAAATTACTGCTGCAAAGCAATTCCCCAGTGTTCTGCACGAAAGCAGGGGCACTGCACTGCGTTTAACATTGTGGTGAAAAACAAATGAAAGTTATCAATTGGCAAACAATTTTCTACGACAAAACACACTCAGTGAATAATTGAAACGTGTGGAAAAACAGACAAAACAAATCACCATGACAGAGCTGATGCATCAAGATCTATTGCACATACTGAAAGAATCAAAATGAGTTTTTCCAAAGTGACATTAAATATGCATGGCTAGTGGTAAAATTAGTGTAGCTGGAGTGATGGAGGCGTGCTGGCCTGTTTGCATCATAAACTGTGCCTGCTTGTGCATGTTTGTGGGTTAGAGAAAATAATTTATGTATAAAGAGTCTCAAATAAAATGTTAAAACATGGTGTGAAATCTTTAATTAGCTATTTTGGTAGGGTACTTCAAACACTCAGAACAGTGTGATTTTATTCATGAACAACTTGCCTTCAGTTTTTAATTAATTATACAAAAAAGGGCAACTATTTTTGCAATATTCATTAGCAAATAAATAAATTGATGAAAACTGTCTAAAACCATAAAAACATGCACTGCAATTTTTAACAAAGCTTCTGTGTAATCAGACATTTCAGGCTGCAACAATTACCCCCAACAGCCTGAGAAATCCTAGAGGGACTATAAAATTACAGATGTTTACCCCATTATTTGAAACTCTAGCCACATCTGATATGAACATCCAACTTTGTAATATTGTATATGGCAAATATGACAGACGGCACATTGGCTGCTGTAGTATTGTTAATCTAAGCAGCAGTAAGGGTGCCAGCCTTACATAACTGGTGGCACTGCAAAGCTGCTACCTGGAAGGGGGGCTATCAACTCGTGCCCAGCTCCAGCTGTCAGCAGAGTGTCCTCCCTACTCTTACTCACACCATATGCCATATATCATGTGCCAGACTCAGCAGAGCCTGAGCTCCTGTTGACATGTTGCCTCGGTGGACGTAACACCAGACACCTGCTGAGAAAAAAAAGCTCGGACCAGCGGTATTCTCGGAGCGGGATGGCTGTGTGATTTGGCTCCATCTCAGCTCTCTCTGCAGCTGGGTCACAGGAGGCCACAGCCAGAACCAATTCTGAGCTGAACTGCACTGCAAGGACACAGAAGCAGTAAAAATGGTCTGTCCAGAGGACTGCTGTGTAAGTTACAGGGTATGGCAGAATGTTTTCTGAGTTTCAATATTTAAAATATTGGCTCCAGATCAAGGCTGAGAAAGTGAGGTTTGTGTGTGTTCAGGCAGGACAATCAGGCACAGATGAAATGTCCTGCGTGTGGTTTTGCCAGAAGATTTCCGTTTGCTATTTTGAGCTGACAGCATCAGCAAATTATTCCACGTCACTGATTATCAGATGAGACCCATGAATGCGTCATAGCGATGCTCCACATCGTAATTCCTGTTGGCCCTTGTAGCCCTCAGTAGCACTTCTGTGTGGCCTGTTTTCAAATGGGGCATGAAGCAAGAGTGCACTCACAAACATGAACACCACAACACTGAGGATCAACATCGCAGAGGAGCAAACACTATAAGTCAAAGTTAAAATGCAAAACAGCCTGTTTATGGGCACTCGCCGCACGCAAAACGGGCATATTGATCGTTTCACGGTTTTGCTTTCCTGAGGGCTCCACTAAACCCCAACAGCTCCATTTAATACCACGTCTTACTCTTTAAAATGGAATTATCGTCAAAGCATAGAGGCGAAAACAAAAGCACATAATCCATATGCATTCACAACGTGGCATAAAAGCAAACATTTTATTAGCTACATGTGGGGATTTATCCAGCTACTGAATTTTTTATCAGGCTAATTATTTCAGTCACTGTGTATATAGACTCTCATTTCTCCCTGTGGATGAAAATTCATAATGTCTCTAATTAAGAAAGTTAAACTTGTAGACTACATAATGATAATTAATCTAAGAAATACAGGGTGTCAGTGTTGGGGAGGGACTTTAATTCTGATGTGTACCAGCAAATGTTCAGGCATATTAAAATCTAAAACCTAAAATTAGGCAACAGGGGAATATTTCACTTGTGGAGGCAATTTTCTGAGTTTTAATCCTGTTTTACTGCTCCATGCTAATCTAATGAAACTTTGAGTTTCTGAGCAGGCATCTAGCAAAAAAGAAAAAGAAAGAAAGAAAGAAAGAAAGAAACAAAGAAAGAAAGAAAGAAAGAAAGGGCCAGTTTCCCTCTGGCAGGGCTGGATCCATCCATTAGACACGTGAGGAAAAAATGAGCTGTGGGCACCTCTGTTTCCCCCTATCACATTACATGTGCAGCTGGTGCCCTTTAAGTGCTTATTAAGAATAGGGCACAACAAGCTGCTTGATTGTGGCAATCACGATAATTATCACGGTTATTTAACACAACTACCCATTGACCTTGGAAACGTCATGCATTCATAAAACTTTTTTTTTTCTTCAGTTTTATGTTTTGGGCTTATTTTGCCTTTATTTGGGAGTACAAATTTATAGGAAAGGGGAGCGAAATAAGATCCAAAATCTGGGAGAAAATAACATCATCTGCCGAGATTCCATGATTCCCTGATGTTAGCATGTGGCTACATATAGCAGTGAATTTGGGTATCACTATGCATAGCCACACCTTTTCCCATTAAAAATCACTGATAAAAGCTTCTAAACACAACCGGACATGTTCAAGCAGGAATATGATTTGAAAGCAAAGAGAAATTAACATTCGCAGCTGAGATTAGCTAAATGTTTTGCTGATGTTAGCACATGGCTGCATGTAGCTTGCAGCCCAGGGATGACTGTACAACGCGACACTCTCTCCTGTTCAAAGTCACAGACAAAAGCTTCTAAACCTAACTGGACATGTTCAAGCAGGAATATGATCTGAAATCAAAGAGAAATTAACAACATTGGCAGCCAAGATTACATGTTTCCCTGGTGTTAGCATGTGGCTACATGTAGTAGTGGACTTGCAGCCCAGGTATCACTGTGCATAGCGGCACCCTTTCCCATTAAAATCACAGATAAAAGCTTTTAAACACAAGTGGACATGTTACAGCCAGAATATGATCTGAAATCAAAGAGAAATTAACATCTACAACCATGATCACATTTCCCTGATGTTAGCATGTAGCCTTTTTGTTGCCTTTATTTGATTGTACAAATAGAAAGAAAAGGGGAAAGAGAGAGAGGGAAAGGCATGCAGCAAAGGGCCATGAGTTACAACCAAACCTAGGATTCGGCCTACATGGGATGCAAGGTCAACCAGATGAGCTACCAGAGCACCGTAAAACTTGTCTTTTTAAAAGTGGATTTTCTTGAAATTTAGGTATAATTTTACAGATGCACAGCCTTGAGGTGAAGTATACAGGCCACAGCCTGTCTGAGAGTAAGTTTAGGCTTTTAGGGAGGGGTGAAAGCCCACCGTTGAAAAGAAAATGGGTGCACTAGATTTATAATACTTATAATAATTGTTTCATCTCAGTTATGTTGTTTTTATAATCATCGGAAGCCACAATGGTCTTTAAAAATATGATTCAATTAATTGCTCAGCCTTACAGCAGACTACATTCTGCAGCTTCATCATAATTTTCTGACAATTAATAACACATTTCCCTAAACAGTGCTCCTATGCTGGAAGTTTGCAGTGTGTGAAATTAGTTTGCGGTAATTTGATAAATGATTTATGTATATTCATGAATATTTCATGTAGTGTTGTTGAAAATAGTAATAATAAATATGAATATTTGTTTCAATACTAATTTTTCACAGTATCAATACACCGTTAAAAGCTGAACTTTAGTGCCTTCTCCTACTGTTAATGTTTACTACAGTCATTCTGCTGCTCTCTGCTACTACCCAAGAAAGAAAGACTTGTATTGTATTACATGCCCTCGATGTAAATTTTTTTCCTGTGGTATTAAAAATTAGAGATTTTAAAGTTACTGTATTGAAGTTAGGAATTCCAGTATCATGACAGCACTGATATAGTTTATGGTAGAGCAGCCCCCTGAAAGCTGGAGATTTGAATCATCAGACGGAGACCCCTCAGTCAACTGAGATTTCTTGAAGTTGATTTTTTTTTACTAGTCACTAGTGTACTTCTGGAGAAATTTCAGTCCCCAGATTTAGCTGCAGGGTGAGTGCTCCCCACTTTCATGCCACTCTTTGGTCCAGGCTGCTGCAAACATGGAGGCAGCTGCCCAGAAGAGGAGAGGCTTTGCCTGGTCCGGCAATATTATATATTGGCTTTGTATAATATGTATAATATATTGAATATTCATATTGAACAGCCAAATGTGAAGCGAATGGCATAATTCTAAGCCAGACACAGACCCAACATGTATATATATATATATATATAGCACACAGAAGTGCTACTGAGGGCTGAAGGGACATCTATGTGAATGCCAGATGACATGCACCATCCTCCCAAACACTGTTGCAGACCACATATACCCCCTCCTCCTCCAGCAACAGCACTCCTCAATGGCAGTGCACCCCCCCAAAATCCTGCTCAGGAATGGCTAGAAGAATGTGACATAGTTCAAGATGTCGACTTGGCCACCAACATGGCTTTTCCATTGTCAGTTTTAATGTTCTGAGATAGACCATCTCCAGAATCAGACTAAATGCGCACCCAACTGCCCCCAAGCGGGTAGCAGTGACGTCTTGCCGACGTCAACTCCTGTCGACCCCTTTACCCCCTCCCTTATAAGCATGTGTTGCCACACTTAACTAATGTCTGTGCAGGAGCCCAGAGAGAGAGAGAGAGAGAGAGAGAGAGAGAGAGAGAGAGAGAGAGAGAGAGAGAGAGAGAGAGACGTTTTTTAAAGTCTCTCTGTGTTCAGCTCTCAGTACATTTGGAGCTGCTAACGGAATCTCTGTGATTTAGAGTTCAGTTTCTCTCCTGTGTCCCCGTTTCTACTGTCAGATATCTGCTTTATTTTATTGTTTCATTTTGCTTTCAGCTGTATAGGAGTCGTGTTCAGTTACAGTTGATAAAACTTCAACATTTTGTTATTTTACTGTTTCTCAATAAAGAATGTTATGGATACATATACAAACACAAACATACCAAAACTGCAGTATCTAACACACAGTACGTGTAAGTATAGCAGAATGATGCAGGAATATGGGGGGATAAAACAAACCTGGGGTGCCCTGGTAGCACCCTTGGCACTGTCCAAGAGCTGCAACATCCGTGGTTTGCATCTGGCTGGGGACCTCTGTTGTAATCTGACACAAACTGACATAGTGAACCTGGCACTTTCAACCTCAAGGGGTCCTGAATCACCTTGAGGTCCAGGGCTGAAGGGCAGTCTAGCCATGCAGACACTGTGGGTTTGGTTTTATATGTATGTTTATTTTATTTTTGTGTATAAATATTGCACAATGCTGCTGGAATATGGGGCAATAAAAGCGCCTTGGTAGCCTGGCTGGATACGTGAAAGCAGCGTCCCTGGTTTGCATCTGACCCTGAACCTTTGTTGCTTAATTTCCTGTCATCTCTATGGCCACTATCTAATAAAGGCATCAAATGCCCTAAAATATTATTTGAAAAACTGCTCCAGCCTTCAAAGCGATAGATCAGTATTTTGGGAAATGTGTTTATGTGCATGATATTAGAAGATCGATATCAATCTCACGTCTGTATGTTAAGTACAGAGCTCATAAATCTCAGAGACAGATATCTCCGAACCTGAACACATAAATCCCAAATCTATCTGCATGGGTAGATTCCACCACAGGAAGTGAGAAAATGGCTGTGTCTGTAATTACTCTCCTATCGACTATATAATGCATTATATTTACTGTCTGAGAAGTAAATTTATGCTCTATATAGTGCCCTCTAAAAGTACTGCGCACTAAGTCTTGGCTTCCTGTTCTACAAAGCAGTATTAGAAAGTGTGCTCACCTTCTCACTAAATGTATGGTATAGCAATTCTACAGCCTACGAAGAAAAAATGATTGACAGAGTCATGTGGAGAGCTTCAGAAATAATTGGCTGTGTACTCACCACATTTCTGATCTGTACCACATCCACATTCAGCGGAAAGGTCTGAAAATTTTAAAGGACTCCTCACACCCTGCAAACCCTCCACTCACTCTACTTTCTTCGGGTAAAACACTACGCAGTATGAAGCCCAGAACATTTCACTTTCACAGTAGCAATTATCCTGAAGCATTCCGTATCCTAAATGCTTCACTGGTTGTATAAATAAGCACATGCACTTTAACTTGTCACTGCGAAGGCATGAGGCTTATGGTTGCACTGCTGTATTTGTTGTATTGTTCCTGTACTGTAGTTGTGACAGTGTGTTTTTGTAGACACTCCTTGTTGCAGGAGTCAGGTGATTTTATGTTTTGCTGTATAGTGCATGGGAACAAATTCTAAATCAATTGTAAAGGTTGACTGGCAATAAATAATTGACTCTTGAATCTTAACAAAATAATTTAGTGGTGATTACAGGATGCACATTAACGTGTGGTTAGGTTTAGACACAAAAAACACTCTTTCTCTGTAAAAAACACAAACAAAAAAAAAACATTTTTGTGGCAGCATCCCTGCTGGAAAAAAAGTGATGGGTTGCTGACAGACACCTACATATGGTGGTTAAAAAGCTGGGGAAAACAGCAACAACAACAATAACAGACACAAAAAAAACCACATTTGAGGGATAAAAAGCTGCAGGAAAGAGCGTTGTGTCCCTAAAAAACTCCCACCATTTGTGGGCTAAAAAGTCAATGAAAAACAGCCACAGGTTGTTACAAAACACTTAAGTTTGGGGGCTACACAACTAGGAAAAACATAGTAATGGGCCCTTAAAAAACACCCACCTCTGGGGACTAAAAAGCAGCTGGAAAAACAGTGACAGGTTCTTACACAACACCCCTGTTTGAAGATTAAAAATCCGCTGGAAAAACAGTGATGAGTTGCTAAATAACACCTATGTTTAGGGACTAAAAAGCATCTGGAAAACAGCCATGGGTCACTAAAACACCTGTGTTTGGCAGCAAAAAAAGCCACTGGAAAAACAGAGATTGGTCTTTATAAAACAGCTGCATTTGCTGGCTGAAAAGCTGCAGGAAAAAAAAAAAACAACTGGTCCCTAAAATACACCAGCATTTTGGGGTCGAAAAGCTGCTAGAAAAACAGCCATAGATCACTAAAACATGTTTAAAGGGCACAAAACTGCAAAACAACAACAACAAAACAACATAGCCACAGGTCCCTAAAAACACCCACATTTGAGGAATAAAAGCCACCTGGAAAAACAGTGATGGATTGCTAAAAACCTTGCAACAAGCAGCTGGAAAACCAGCCAAAGGTCGCTAAAAAGCATCCATGTTTGAGGACATAAAATCAGCAGGAAAACTAGCCACAGGTCACTAAAAACACTCATGTTTGAGGACTAAAAAGCAACTGGAAAACCAGCCATGGGTCGCAAAAAAACACCTACATTTGGGGGATGATAATCTGCACAAAACACAGTGATGGTCCCTAAAAAAATACCCACATTTGGGGGCTGAAAAGCCACTGAAAAACAGCCATAGGTTGCTAAAAAAACACCCATGTTTGGTGATTAAAAAGATGCTGGGAAAAAAGTCACATGCCCCTAGGTAACACCCATGTTTGGGGACTAAAAAGCTGCTGGAAAACACAACAACAGTTTCTAAAAAAACACCTACATTTGGGGCCGAAAAGCCTGTGGAAAACCAGCCACAGGTTTCTAGAAAACACCCACATTTGAGGACTTAAAAGCAGCTGGAAAACCAGCCGCAAGTTGCTGACAAACACTCACATTTGGGGAATGAAAAGCTGCAGAAAACACAGCAAATACTTGCTAAAAACAACCAGTTTTGTTTGTTGGTCTTGAACAGTGGCCGGCAGCTTGGCAGGCATTGTGCCTAGTTGTCACGTCATCGATCATCCCCTCCACCTCCTGATGATAAAGTCAGCTCCTATATCACATCATGATATAGGATACATTTATGAAGCCTGATATGATGTGTATGAAATGTACAAATGTAAGGTTTTTGTGGTTTGCAGCAACGTACAAAGCCAACATTTCTTTTGGCGACTGAGCTGTTTCTTTATTTCACTTTTTATTTGTATGAGGAAGAAGGTGTTATTTCCTCCTTTTTTCCATTAAAAAAGACAGGTTTGCTGAATGCATAAACCTGTCCATCATCCTCCTCACACACCACACAGCTGATCCTGAAAAACAAGTTCATCTCGTGAATTACTCACTGAAAGCTTTTACAGAAGTCAAATACCTCAGCTCACAGCTGCACTTTGCAGGAGTCTCATTTGTTCATCTACTCAGTGACGTAATCTAATTTCTACATATGTGTCTAGACTAGGGGGAGAAAAAAAAAAACACCCTATCCATTCCACCTAATGATGCTGGACTGCTCCTCTTTTCATGGATTAGCAACTGTAAATCCACTGTTGGTTTACCCTGGCTAGATTAGACAGCATTAGACACTATTTTGCTAAGGCTGGAAAGAGATCCAAGTGAAAGGATTCATTTGGTGGTGGAGGGCTTCTTCAGACTGGGTGAAATGAGGAGAAAACGTGCTGTCTCTTTAATGCAAATATGACTAATGCATGACAGGTCTATCCATCCCATCAGATGTTTTTTAAACCCCAGGCAGACAGGAAGGAGGAGCTCCATAAATAGATGTACCTAGGAAATCACAACTGGATGTGATGACAAATATTCCATCCAAATAAACATCTTCTTCCCCTCAGCTCCCTGGATGTGTTTGATTTGTCGGGCCACAGTAGGGGACCGCCCAATGGGAGCAATGCAGGTGCTCCAATTAGGATAACAGAAACCTTATCCACATTCACAGCTCCACCTGCACACTATTGATAATACAAACCTCACCCGCCGCTGCTCTCTGAGGCATATTGCAGAAGCAGAAGAATCTCAACCAAACAATTGCCATTTCTCTATTCCATATCTTTGTTCTTTGGGATATGGCATCACAACAAAGCTGTTTATTGTGTACATTTGGACAATAAAACGCTCCACAGTCAGGATTTGTCTGATTGTGACTCAGGAATTTTCTCCCATCCCTACACTGACATCCCTATTGGCACGTTACAGCGCTGTTCTTGATAACGTTCCCCCAGCAAAACAGGAAGCAGCCGTGTAAGAGGCTTTCATTAGTAACACTGCAGTCTCTCCTTTTGAAGCCAGAAGGAACCACAGCAGCTGCTGCACACACACTTTTTCCTCAGCCAAATGAACGCGTGGCAGTCTCACAGGCAGCAGCGGGGTGCTTATACAAGTCAGCTTTTGATGATGTTTGAATAAGTCGATCACATTCTTCTTCTTCTTCTTCTTCTGCCGCTGCTGCTGCTGCTGCCGAAGCTGCCTACGCTGGCAAACAAAAGCTGACAGACTCGAGACAAAAAAAGGGGTCCTCAGTGGGATCCACGCTCCCATCTGTGGCTGCAACTGTGGTCCCAGAGGAGCATGAAATTCACTGTGGGACGTTTCATTTAGCTCACCACCTCCTCCTGTGCTTAAACAGGAGCCGTTTATGCCAAATACCAGAGAATGGGACTCTTTAGTTCAGCAAATCAGCTTCTTATTTTTAATTGCTTCCCCAAATCCCAGCAGCAGTGCCATTGTCCTGACATTGAAGGTGTAAAACAAGGACACACACGACGCTCTTAATGACTTATGACAAAGAGACGACTGATCAGTGTCAGTGCTGGATGATACTAACAGTTGGAAGTGACAAATAATGGCCTCAGAGGGTATTCTTCCAGGTTTTCTACAGCATGACCTCTTGTTCAGCTCTGTGTCACAATGTATTTACAGTGTAAGAGAAGCCGCTGAGGTTTCTCTGTTTCTTTCTGTTTTCTTTCGCTCGGGGCTGTGAGCTCCACATCTCGCCTATTTCTGTCCTCTTTCGGTTTGGCAATTGGATGGAAGAGAGGAAGTAGGGAAAAATAAACCTGCTGCTGCTTTCTCAGTCAGCGTGGCATCAACATTCACTTCACACTCAGGTGAACCCAATCTAATCCTGTTGGTGTGTGGCATCACTCAGAAAACACACTTCTTTAAAAGACACAACAACACTTTGTCACCAACATGATCACTGTCAACAAGCAGCGACACATCTCCTAAAGATCACAGAGCTTACCTGCAAAGGCGGGCCTCATGGTGAAGTCATGCTCATCTATGCGAAGAAGGTGGCTGGTCTTCACCTTTCGGGTTTTGGTTCCATCTGCAACCTTCTTGGACAGAGGACTGGCAACAAGCAGACAGAGAGGAGAGATGCTATTAAAGCTCAGTCATTGTGGGTTTTATCAAATTACTCTGACATGTGTGTTCATGGTAATGGAGGAACATGTCATCCAGTGAAACAGTGCAGCTCACTGACGTGTTTCTAACCAGCCTAGTCACCAAAAAAAATGTTGGCATTGTACATCTCTGCAAACCACCATATGTTAAATTTATATGTTTCATACAAAGCAAATCAAGATTTCTGAAGTGGCATAGTTCAGTTTACATGTTTATGAGCTGCTTTCTTCATTTGGAGGAGGAGAGGACAGTGGATGGTCTGACATGTAGACGAAACAACTGCCAAGCAGCAGACAGAAGCAGTCTACTGCCTGAGACCAACAAAAGCAAGTGGCAACAGTAACAACATTTTAGGACATGTCCAGCTGTGTCTGTAGTGACAAAAGTGAGTGTTTTTCTAATGACACTCTAGGACATGTCCTGCTGTACTTTTAGTGACAAAAGTGAGTATTTCTAACAACAGTTTCAAACATATCCAATCATATTCATAGCAACAAAAGCGGGTGTTTTTTAATTACAGACTAGGACATGTGCAGATGTATTTGAAGTGACAAAAGTGGGTATGTTTAATGACAGCTCGGGACATGTCCATATGTGTTTGTAGTGATGAAAAGCAGGTGTGTTTTAATGACAGTCAAGGACATGTCCAGCTATATTTGTAGCCACAAAAGCAGGCGTTTTTAAATGACAGTTTGGGATATGTTCAGCCTTGTTAGTGACAAAACCGGGTATTTTGTGTTGTGTTTCTAGCAACAAAAGCAGGTGTACTAAAATGACAGTTTGGGACATGTTGAGCTGTGTTTCTAGCAACAAAAGCAGGCGTATTTAAATGACAGTTTGGGACATGTTGAGCTGTGTTTCTAGCAACAAAAGCAGGCGTATTTAAATGACAGTCTGGGACATGTTGAGTTGTGTTTCTAGCAACAAAAGCAGGTGTATTTAAATGACAGTTTGGGACATGTTGAGCTGTGTTTCTAGCAACAAAAGCAGGTGTACTTAAATGACAGTTTGGGACATGTTGAGCTGTGTTTCTAGCAACAAAAGCAGGTGTATTTAAATGACAGTTTAGGACATGTGTGAGTTGTGTTTCTAGCTGTTTGGGACATGTCCAGCCTTGTTTGTAGTGACAAAACCGGGTATTTTTTTTTAACAACAGGTCAGGACATGTTCAGGAATGTTTGACATGAGACAAGTGGCTGTTTTAAGCCAAAACATCATCTTTTCCTTACCTTGACCACACATTAATCACAGCGTTGTCATAACATAAAATTGAAACATAAAGAAAAGTATAGTTTTAACACATCCACTACATATAAAATGTACAAATGTAACATACCCATGGTTTGCAGAAATATACCATGCCAATGTTTATTCTGGTGACTGGGTTGATTTAATTATGTTTAGACAACAATGAAGCTCTATGGCACAGAGGATCAGGGTTTGGCAGTAGGATGCATTCATTGTTGGTTCTGGTCTGCACATGAGATTTGATGACAATAGACAGCACAATGAATATCAACAGACCTATAATATTGCACATTTATACAGCTATCTATAGCTATGCAGAGGCCCTTAATTACAATTGTGAAGCTCTCTGATATATGTATTTTGTCACAGAATTTGACTTAAAACACAGTTTTGTGTTTCATACTGTTTATGACTTTGTACTTCCTAATAAGAGAAACATTGAGCAGGCTACCAGGTTGAATGAAATTTCTTTCTGTGATTATAATTGTAGGTGATAGCTGTTCTGTAAATCTACATGTAGCAAAGTTCATTTTAAAACCAGTTGATTTTGCAGTAAAAATAAGATTTGGCTCATTTATACCCCCACATGCTCAGCCTGATCCTGAGGGGAGTCACAATTTGTGCTGGATTGTCTCTGAAGGAGTGCTGAAACAATTAGTTGATTAACCAATTAATGGATAATCAGCGACAACTGTGACTTCTTTGATTAATCTCATTTTCTTAGAAATGAGGCCAAACACTCTCTGGTTCTTGCTTTTCAAACAAACATTTGCTGGCTTTCTAAGCCTTCTTCCTATGATAATAAACTGTGGACTGCTAGTTTGACACAACATACAATTTGAAAAGGTCATCTCAGGCTGTGGTAAAGTCAAAGACCAACTTTTAGACAAAACAGATGACAGGAGAAAATAATAGGAAGATAAAATGATGACGAAAATTTGCAGTCCTACTATGCAGGGCCCTATTTTTGAAAAATGGAATGAAGCACTACTGCTATAGTTTACTATGCAAAGACATCAAATCCATGTTTTACCAGAGCTATAAATTCATGCACGTTAGGCTACATAAGAACAGAAACTGCAGCTGCGGCTGAGGGATGTGTGATCCTGTTTGAAAATGACAGAAGTGTGACAGTCAGGGAAAAAACACAGCCAAACAACAGGCTTAAAGAGAATAGCCTTCCTGAAATCCCTCCACGTTTCAGTTTCTCTGTTTGGAGTCCCTCCTGTTACCCCTCAAGGCAATCACCTGAAATAGCCAAACATGCAAAATACTGCATCTCCAGGGAAGGATTTTTCTCTGCAGCTGCGAACAAACGCACAAGTTTTTACGCGCAGTGAAGGACAGCGGGTCGGCGCTCCGCCTGCCTTTTACTCACCGTTTGCTTCAGACAATTAAACCACATAATAGAGGTGTGCCTGCGGTGTGACGGGTGGTTTTAGTTATCACAACCTCAATGAAGAATGATTTAGGCAGGTAATTGATAGGATCAAGTCGGAGCCATGCGCAGATTGCATGCAAATGTTGACATTCTGGATGTTCTTGGAAATGAAGTGGAGGGGAAAGCTGCTGCCTCTTCTAAATCTTAACTGGCCTCTGCTGTCTGCTGTCTGACAAATGTGTGATATATAAGATGCAAGTGTTAATTGGTGTATTGCACAGAGTTGTGCGTAAATGTGAGTTTTTAGAGGTACGATGGAGAAAGCGCATGTGATGTCCCCTGCTCTCCTCGTGGAAATTTGTCCTATAATGATCTCTCGAGGTCAAAGTTCACTTTAAAATAAAATAAAGAAAGCTTTTCAGTACTTACGTGCCTGGCTTGTGAGTCTCCACCGGCGCGGACCACCGCTTTTTCCTACTTTTGTGCTTCCTGCACTCCCCGAGGAGGATCAAACACAAAAGTAAAAAGAGAAACCTGGCGTAACACGGCATGGTGAGTTTAAAAGTCCCGCAGCGAGTCGATGAGTGACGCCTTGGGTTCGCGTGCAGGACGCTCTGTGCACGGTACCATCTTCCTGTCAGAGGCAGGAGGAGGAAGAAGAGTGTGAGAGTCGAGGGACTGTGGCGAACAAGTGCGCCGGCTGCTTTGCAGAGAGAGACGGGATGCTGAAGTCTGATAAGCGCTCTGATTGGTCTCCAGTCTCCAGAGGGGCTTTTTCTGGCTCAGGAGCGCGCAGCATCAGCACCACATGCAGCGCGCTGCAAAAAACACAACAAAAAACATGTCCCTCCTGACGAGTCGTTTAGAGGTAGAGACACCGCTGTGAGGAGGCAGGGAAACAAGAAAGCAAGAGAAAGACAAGTGGGAGCAAGATGCAACATACCCCTGCTGCAGCTTTACTTGTTTTCTTATATTTAGAAGACCACCCAGAACACTGTTCAAAGGACTTAAGACGCATCACTTGATTTAATATTATTGAAGAAAGAAACTGCGTATAGAAGTGGAAAAGTTTATAATTCTGTAATTTCTCCAGGATTTGATCACTTCATAGTTGCTGCACGGTTTGCTCTGATGATATTTTTTGCAGTGTAGGACAGTGTAAAGGCATCCTCTTAAACTGACGTAAGCCTTGGATGTCCACATCTGTCTCCCTCTCGGGACTTCTCTTCGCTCCAACCGCCTGGGGCCTGGAAAGGAAAGTTTTCAGCATTAGTAACCAGTGGAATTACAATATCTCACCCGATTGGGCCGCGTTTCTTACATCCCACATCACTCACTTTACTTAGGATTAATTTTTTTTACATTCCTTCAAAATTTGCCAAATCCACTTTCCTCTGTGTACTGTCGGAGGACAAAGAATGCCTGCAGCTGTGGACTGCACCATTTCACTTCAATGCCCACAGTTAGGAGGGAACAGAAATCAGCATCTCTCCAACCATCTTTGTTTTAAAGATAATGACTTCTGATTGTTTTCTTCTTGACCCTTGCCCCCAATCAGAGAATTACAATGACCGTGGTGTCAGCTCTGTCTCCTCACATGAGCTCTCATCTTTAGCCTGTGGATGCTGAGGAACATTCTGTTCCCACAGTTGAAGTGTTTTTGATCTCAAGAGATTAAAAAGTATTATCTAGTCACAACCATGTTTTCTGGACAACTGTGTCCAGCCAGATGAACGCTGATTATTTAAGCAACAAGGGAAGGTGAAAAAATATGGTGTGGATATTTTGGGGCTGGTTGAGCAACTGTGTAAAAGATAGACACATTTCACTGCCTTTACTACCTTAGCTCAGTCCATGGGGACTTGGCTTGGAAACTGGAAAGTCGCTGGTTTAAGTCCCACATACGGACAAAGCATGAAATGTGGGCACTGCTGAGGTGCCCATGAGCAAAACACTGAACCCCCAACAGCTCTGGATACCTTTCCAAGACAGCCCCCTCACTCTCATATCTCTCCATTTAATGCATGTATAGGTCGTGTTTGTACATGTGTGTGTATTTTGGGCCTGTGTGTCTATGACAACAGAGTACAAAAAACTGAATTTCCCCTTGGGGATTAATAAAGTATATTTTCTTCTTCCTCTTTTTCACCTACATTTACAGTCTCAGACTCATGAGTCATAAAAAATGCAGGCACTACTGTATATTCTGCCTGCCTTCAGACAGTCTTCAGGGAACGTACAGGCGAAAGCGATGTATCTACAAAGAAAATATGTTTCTTTAGCTCCAGCTTTTCTTGTCTGTTTGATCCCATGCCCTAGTTAATTTATAGATGAATATATATTAAATGTAGCTTAACCCAGAGCTGTCTTTCAGGGCAGGTGCAAGTCAAGTCTCGAGTCGATCAAAAAAAGTGTGAATGAAGTTTCAAGTCTCCTTAAAGCAAGTCCAAAGTCCTTATCATCAAGTCAAAATCAAGTCTCACGTTAGTCAAAGCAAGTCCAAGTCAAATCTTAAGTAAATGGAAACAATTATGAGTCAAGTCAAACGTAAATTCACCAGAATTACTGCCTCACGGTTGTGTGCCTTTGCCAACCACTCAAGTTATAGTTTACATCCATGTCTGTCCAGATTCATATAATATATGTAGTGAAGACTTTGGAGAAATTTAACAAAAGATAATAAGTGTATTTGAAGGCAGAACGTGAATGCTTCACACACATTTTCAACCCAGAGCACGGAAGATCTTTACAATCAGCAGTTTCAAGGTGGACACCCAAGATTAGTGTCACCAATTCTCAACAAATGTCTCCCGTTCTGTTCCTGAGTTATGACATTACATAACGGCCATAATAGTGTTTTTGCAGAACACTATTATGTCACAGTGAAGTTGATCTTTGACATTTTGTGACTTTGACCACAAAACTCTAGTCAGTTTATCGTTGAGTCCAGATGGACGTTTGTGCCAAATTTGAAGAAATTCCCTTGAGGCGTTCTTGAAATACCACCTTCGTCAATGAGATGGATGCAAGGTCACAGTAACTTTGACCTCCAAATTTTAGTCAGCTTATCCTTTAGTCCCAGTGGACGTTCGTGCCAAATTTGAAGAAATTCCCTTAAGGGCTTCTTGAGATATCGCATTCACAAGAACCAGATGGATGTAAGGATGTATGGGGGTACAGTGGAACAGATGAATAACCTGAAAACATAATGCCTCCGGCAATGACTGTAGTTAGCACAGAGGTATCAAAAATGAGCCCAAATCAAGTCTCAAGTCAGTCAAATACAAGGCTGAGTCAAGTCTGAAGTCTCCAGTCTACTAAAACAAGGCACAGTCTACTGGAACCGTTACAAATTGCTGTATTACTTTTTCAGATTATTAACAGGTCAAAACTTGAGTCTTGAGTTGGTTTTACCACTGCAAGACTTGAGACTCGACTCCTTACGCATTTGACGTGATCTGAAATCGAAATGAGGAAAAAATTGAGGTCCTCATTTTATGAGTTATCCTGACTCGAATCCTAATCTCAAGTCTAAAATCCACAACTGTGGTTTAAACACATTAAATCACATATTAGTCAGATTGATACAGCTATAAACTCTTCCAGTTAAACTTGTTTAGTTGATGCTGCTTTTGTTTTTATGAGATTTGTTGACAATAACATAAAAATGTCAGCCTTATGATTTAACTCAGTTATGACCAAATCTTTACTGTTTATAGGGCAGAGAGTGAGGGAGGTTTACTTACCTGTCAGGTTTCAGCAACTCAGGGTCATGGCCTGAGATTTTCAATCATGCCAGCAGCATAATAATGTCGGCCTGTTAGTTGTTTCATCTACCACATGGATTGACATTAAATTTGGCGTAGTAATGTCCCCTTTACAAGAGGTCAAAATTTTGTCAATATTGACCAAAACTTTAATTTATGACCATATATCTGCAAAGACATTCCAATGAGCTTCCGCTGTACTTTATGTTCAGCGCTAATGAACAAATGATAGGGTGCTAACACACAAGATGGTTAAAATGATAAGCATTATACCTGCTTAGCCAGGGTGTTCTTACACATAACTTGTCAAATAGTGATGCTTGGAGACTGCTGTTTTTGTCCTGTGTGAAATCAAAAGTCAACATTGAGTTATTTTAATGACGTAATGTAGTATCTCCAGTTAGATACATGATGTATGTCACTTTACATACATTACAGGATGTTATGTGGCGTGGCATTTAATTACGTTATGTCATGTTATGTTACGTTACAAACATGCTTATTTTAACCTAAAGTGTGAAGGGACTGCGGATGCAAATTAGCTTTAAGCTAAATCTGGTGCAATACATCAAATGGCAACATTTATGTTGAATATTGTACATGGTCCCTTTACAAATAAACTAAAATAAAAATAAATAATAAAAAAAACCTTTTAATTTAAACCTAACCAAGTAGTTTTGGCTCATGTCTAGATAGTAACTCCGCAATTGCAGATGGCAGATTCAGGAAAACTCCCATGAGAAGTCATGTTCCATGTTTTAATTATTTTAACCCAATGTACATGATGTATGTCATGTGACATATGTTAGGTTAGGTTAGGTTAGGTTAGGCTAGGTTAGGTTACGTCAGTAATAAGCATAATTAACCTAAACCTAAACTACTACTTTTATTCTAAACCTAACCAAGTAGTTTTGGGTCGTGTCTAGATGGTAATTACAGATTCGCAATAACTGCCCAGAGAATTTATGTTCCATGATTCAATTATTTTAACCCAAACCATTATCTTTCTGTACCCCTAACTGGGTCCTAAACCTAATTTTCTGCCTAAACCTAACTGGACCTCAACCACATTGTTGTGACAACATTAAACACTGAGACAAAAACATTTTTAAATGGTTCACGAGAGTTTACTAAATCTAGAGTTATCATCTAGCCACGACTTTGCCCAAACCTAAAAACAAATACAAAACTGCATTGATGTAAGTTTATTTTGAAGACTGGAGGCATGTTATGAGTGGAAACTGAAGATTCCATGTGAAAACAGAAGTATATCTTGTGAAGACCGTATGCATGTGTAATGAACATAAACTAAAACACTGTCCCTGAGTATCTCAAGCTCGAGAGGGGGTACTCAGAGCGTCATAGTTTGATGCATAGGGGCACTGACCAAACGTAGGTATTTGACGGGTTGGGAATGAGAATGTAACAGCATAGCATCAGTGTTGTTCAACTCAAAGCCCCGATGTGCCAAAATTCAGCCCCACAGAACCACAAGCACGGCTGTGCTTGTCTTTTTTAAACATCAGCTTCTAAAAATCTGCACTACATTAGAGTGCAGTGAGAATGACCTGAAAAACATAAATCAAACTCAGTTTCTACTGACACATGAAAGAAAGAATAAATAGTCTTGTCCAGCTGACCATCTCAGAAATACACAGCTAATTTCCTATGCTTCACAGAAGCTATAGATAGTCAGACATCTTGCCTCTGAAATCTGCCATAATCACTGAATAAGTGGTTGTGATTATTCACAGCTGCGTATAATAGAAAATGAGAGATGACAAGGGTAGCAAAATGTCTTCACCACACATTAGGACCTGGAAATTACCTGATCCATCATCAGGAGTATTTAAAGCTAACAGCAATGCTACATATTCCCTGTGGGATGTGTACGTATGAGAAAGACATTATAAAACCTGACACATGGCAAACACAGTTTTTTTCATTCAAGCGGTTTATTTTTCTGTTTATATCCCAGTATACCAGCCTTGGGCACAATAACTGAAGAGGCAGCTATAGCGAGATTCTGAGAATATGGCTATTCTTAGAGAATCCCTGCTGCCTTCAAGTAATACCTGGACACATGCAGGTAGAAGATGTTGCTCAAAACAAAGAGAAAAAACTACTGTCACAGAATTGTTCCCCTCAACAAGTAGACTGCTACAACATCTGTGCTATTTGTATGCTGCCAAGTTGTTGTACATGTCAAAAAGCCGTCAGCTACAATGTGCAAAGAATTAATTTAAATTGCTTCCCAGTTCCTGCGAGTCTCATCAGAGTGTTAAACCCCTACTCAAAGAGGGTAAACGTTAGACAGTGTTTGGGTCTATTTATGCAAGCTGGGGGGAAAAAATCACTGTTTGCATACAGCTTGAGAGAATGCAAGCCAAACAAGAGATTAATGCACAGGGACGTGGTGTGAATATCATGAAACAGAAGGGGAGGCAGGGAGAGAGGCAGTGAGGGAGGAAAGATACAAATGAATGGGATTAGAGTGACCACAGAAAGATGACTCCCTGATTCAAATGAAATAGAGAAAATCTGTTGTAGGTGGGAAAGCAGAATCAGATTAAGAATCCGATGAATCATACTTGTGTTGAAAGAAACTAGACAGTTGGCTGAACCTGTAGGTGTTTTCTGAAGACCCGTGTCATGTTTACTGGTGCAAATAATCCCTAAAATTATCTCACCAGTAAACATTGCAGTGGCGAGAACAGTTCAAAGCTCTCTGCCCTCATGCTGTGCTTCAGTAAACATGTTGTATTTAGCTGACCTCGGACCTGTTAACTCATTCCTTCACAGGACTGCTGGGAATTATTACACAGTGGGCTACATTTTAGAGGTGGCACAGCAACCAGCGCAAGCAGTGCTCCAAAAGTATTTTTTCTGACCTTGAGATTCTTTTTTGCTTTTGGCGCGGTGCCAAACGCAGGTGGCAGTTTCATTCAAATGAGGGAGCACAAAGCAGGTAGTTGGTATTTTGATGGAAAATGAGTGTTGGGAGTCACACTGAGAATACAGTAGATTTCTCAGCACCATGCCTGTGTCTAGAGCAAAGACACTATGCTGGCAGGTGCACCCGTTTCAGATGTTTTCTGCCCATTATATGGCTATTATCTGTGGTTTTTAGCCTAATAGATATGGGTTTGAAGGAGCCTGCCACACCTGCTATTAGGTTCAGAGGCCATTATCAGCCCATTAAATGGCCGTTTGAATATCCAACACTGTGGAACGTTGCAGTTTTATAAGGTTTCACTTTCCTTACGGTTTGGCTCAAAAACGTTGTGGTTAGGTTTAAAGATATGGTAGCCTACATCAGTTAAAACAACCATCTCTGATTAAAATAAGTCAACGCTGTCTTTTGGTTTCACATGGGACACAAACCCTGCTCTCTTGGTTAAAGGTCCTGTGTTTGTTTGTGTGGTAGGCCCCTTCTAACCCATATCTGTGATGCCTACATCCACTGATAACAGCCATTTGATGCCGTGACAACAGCTGGCACTTTGGTTATTTTGTCAACAAAAGCAAACTAAATATGGCAAATTTCAAGCAATTATGAAACAAGTTCTAAACTTGTAAATACACATTTTTAAATAAATACTTAAACCAATGGCTGTAAATTAAGATAGACAACATGTTTCCACTTTCACCGACTGTACAAAAATGAAGCCAAAATATCCCAAATATAGCTATTGCTATCTTGCGCTGGTGATGTCATTGGACGCCAGAGTCTGTGCAGTGGCAGTCTCCAGGGTTTTAAATTCATGCCCAACCACCTGTCCGACCAGTCACGAAGAGCACCACTGATAGCAAGCACATCGACTGACACACACACATCTGTCAATTATGACATCAAAGCCCCTTTTCATAGCATCAACTAACTAATTAAAACCAAACTTAGTTGGAAAAACAAACACTTGAACATACATTAACCATCAAAAACCATCTTTCAGAGAAATTTATTTGACTTGTACACTGACTTTTTTCATTTGGCTCACATCCCATCTGCTAATATGGAGGGGGCGGGGTTTACAACCTACACTGCAGCGAGCCACCAGGGAGCAATCAGGATGTTTTGGCTTCAATTTTTGGGAGCTGTAATTTCATCCATCTTTAATATACAATCTATGTCTCCAACCAATATATGCATTTCAATTACCTTTAAAATTAATGTTTAGTGTGATTATAGCAGGTGTTACAACACATTCTGTGACCACCTTAAAAGCATACTGATTTAGTATTGTGAGACTCACAATTAAAACACAAACGGGGTTTTAATTGATGCAGCAGAATCATTGTCTTTTTTATTCCAGACATTGTTCATCCTCGACAACACCTGATGCCTACACTACCCACGATGTAACTCAACTTCCAAAGGTTTCAGTCGTGCACCTAATGTAGCACACAGGGATGTACCTGAATCCTAATGTGTTATTTGGGAAAGCATAAGTAATTCCATGGAAACAGTTACTAATTTTACTCCAAGTTGCTCATTATTATTTGAGGCAAAAATAAAAAACATAATTGACATGTTTTTTTTTTTTCTTCAAATCGAGTCATATCATTGTGGATGGCCACAGGTTGAAAATGCCTGTTCAGTTTGCAACACAGGTCTTTGATTTCACTAACTGGAGCCTCTGGCCTGCAGCAGAGGTTTGAGCAGCGGGCTACAAAGGTCTGGTGAGATCACATCTTTTAAACTCCACACCCCCAGATCCTTTTCATTTTCAAACTTGTTGTCTTCATCCCCGACTGAAGCTGACTCATGCGGCTTCACACAGCTCCCTCTGGAGACACAAAAGACTTTATACATTTTTTATATATGCAGTAGTACTGAAAACAGACATGATGTGTAGGTGGAATTCCCCCTTCATTGTATGACTGCAGGAAGTACTTTAAAAGTAGCTTTTACCGTTAAATTATGTTAAAGTTATTCAGGGTCTAAAGGGGTCGCAAGAATGCTATATCCAAGTACCTGACAATATTTGATGCAGGTACAGTAGACTCACATTTCCTCATGGCGAATGTCAGAAACAGTGACCTTTATATTGTTGTGCTTCTAACGACCTTTGGCAGTTCAGCTGGTCAGTTTATATAAAAAGGTGAGAGAGAGGCCAAGTGCCTGACAATATTTGGATGAAGATTTTTATTCCTTGCTACAGTGGAGTCACATTTTCTGATGGTCTGTGTCAGAAATTGTGACTTCCAGGCATGTTCCAGACTTCTCACTTGTAGAAAGTGTGATAACATCCCTGCAGTCACACATTACAATGGTCACAGAACACGGAGTAACAGTCTGCGCTGATCTTTAAATGAATACCAGTGACTCTTAGAGCATCTGTGGCCCACAGCTGCTTTATACTGTATGGAAAGCTTCTCCTTTAGTTCACTAAATCCCTGCAGCCGCCTGAAAGCAGGACATATATGCTGATAATTCTGATTTGAACAGTGCTGCCACACACACCTCTACACACATCAGACGGGTCAGTTATAACTCAACATCCAGATGGCAGATTACCAGGAGGAATCAATCCCCCCCCCCCCCATCACTGGCTCCATTCCAACTATTTTAAAAACAGTTGCATTTCATGTTTTATTCTTAAAATGCACAATGTTAGGGTTTCATATTTACTACAATATGATCCATTTACAATGTGAGATACAGGAGATTTAAGACTCAAATACCAATCCAACCCATTCTCATTCTCAACACATAAAATACTGATGCTTGGTCAGTTGCTCTTAGTGTAACATACCAAGACACCCAGGCACCCTTTAGCATTTTTATAAGACACACTGGATCTTGTCATTATTTGACGCTCTGAACAATGGCTGTAGTGTACAGAGCAAGAAAGTCAGGATGGTGGATAGGTCAATCAAACACAGGACTGTCACCTTGGAGACCACTGTTCGTGACCCGCGTGAAATGTCACGTGACATGTCATTTGACATCTGACGTTGCATTTGTAAGAAATTTAGGCTATTTATTTTAACCCAAACTTCATCTTTTTTTCAAAATCTAACCACTTTTTATGTTGCCTCAACCCAAGGGTACAGAACCTGCGGCTCCGGAGCCATATGCGGCTCTTTAGCCCCTCTCCAGTGGCTCTCTATGGCTTTGAAAAATAAAAAATAAAAAAATAAATAAAAAACAAACACACAAAAAAAACCCCACACACACATGAAAATGAATAACAGTTATTGATTTTTTTTTTCAACATTTCAATTTTTATTCATAATTGTTGTAGGCCTAAAGAAAATTTTACGTTCTCCAATTGTAAAAATGTGTAGTCCATGCACTGAATTAAAAAAAAAAGTTAACATTTCGTCAACTAAAATGTGCGTCACACGTCTATGGCCTAGTACCTTTTCTTCTAAATTTTGCCAAACTTCATCAGCTGTGGCTAGACTTGAGTCTCCCTTGCCAGGCTAGCATTGGATTCCAAATCCATATAAATAAAGGTTTCAGAGGAAAATAAAGAATTTAATAGTGAGTGGACAGATTTGTTTGCTTTCACAACCAATGCTGCAATGTTAAAGTACCAAATAATCATAAATAGCCACTGCAGAGGAGCCATCTCCATATTTTTGAGTGCTCATTTCGACCTATTTTTATTGTTGATAGGATAATTTAGACTTAAAATGCAGTGTTACTGAAGGCTCCAAGCAGATTTGATTTTAATTTTATTTTTTAATTATTTTTTTGTCAACGATGGCTCATTTGATAGTTAAGGTTGCTGATGTCTGTCTTGATCTAAAAAAATGAACCTACATTGGCTTAAGTTTATTTTGCGGAAACTGACATGCTGTCCCTGAATGTCCAAAACTGACGCTATAGGGGTACATAGAGTGTCATAGTTTGATACACAGAACCACTGATCAAGCGCTGTTATTGACGTGTTGAGAGTGAGAATGTGTTGACCAACCACACCAAAAGGAACCACAACAGCTCGTGCACTCGAAGATGCCCACACAGCAGCTGTTAGCTTGCACCGTTAAAATTGAGCCCTGAATGGTGCAACTGTCTTCAGCAAATGGAAGGGTAAAGCTCATAAATAATAAGTCATTATAGCACTTACACTATATGCAGATGATTCCATTCTACCTGACCTGGGTGCTGCATACTGACTCAGTGGTGAGAAAGGCAAAGCAGAGACTGTTTCACCTCAGACGCCTGAGGGAATTGCAGGATTTGAGGAGTTTCTACACCTGCGCCATTGAAAGCGTTCTAACAGGGAACATTACTGCCCGGTACTGAAATAGCACTGGACAGGACTGCAAGGCCCTGCAAAGAGTGGTCATTGCCCCACCCCCAATCAAACACATACTTATTACGATTCCTACTCTATGTAAAATCTTTTTAATGCACAACTGAAGGAACTGGTGGGATTACATTTCACTGGACTTGTACCTTATATGACTACATGTGACAAATAAAACTGATGGATTGATTGATGATTAATTCATTACTTTGAGACAAAAATCCACCAAAACCTTTTTAACATATCATAATACAGTTTTAATTAAATAAAGGGAACAAGCTGCAGCCCTAGGATAGAATAATTATATGGAGGGGTACATGTGGTGTGTGTGGCTACACAACAAAGCTTCCCGTTTTTAAAAATGCATGACACTCTCGAGAGTAAAATTCACATTGATTAAAAGACACCCTGGGGGTGTTGTGGTAAGTGGAGCTCCTCCTCTGCAGGAATGAAAGTTCCCCCTCAGCGGAGACCGAGCCCTCTGCTGATGAGCAGGGAGGGCAGAAAGTCAGTATCAGCCATAGGTTCTGGCTCCACGTCAGCTGGCCATAGTTCTGTTAGGGTGGTAGCAGGAGGGGTTGACTTGAGGGTGAGAAAGGAGTGGGGGCAGCCAAGTGTGTGGTCACAGCTCATAGTCAAACTTGTACTCATTAGCCAGGTAGATCCTGCGGAAGATGAGCGCCGCCAGGGCCAGAGTGAGCACCACAATGAGGACTGCCGAGCCTGCGTGGCTTTCATCCAGAGGCTGGCGAGGAGCCGGGGCGAAGGCTGGCCTGCTGGCTGGATCTCTGCCGTCTCTCTGGCCCTGCTGGCTGTGCTGCTGGGCGCGACGCTGCCGGGGGCTGAGTGGGCGACCAGTGCTTGGGGTCACAGCGGGTTGGGGTCCCTCTATCCCTGTGGCTGGAGATGCCTCAGCCTGCGGTAAAAGATGGCATTGAGACAAAACAAGTCATTAGAGGTGAAACATTTACTTGATTAATCGATTATGCCAACTCCATCTGGCTTCATTTCATTCAGGTTGTGCTACAGCTCAGTCACAGCTCCATTACGGTTCTAAAGTATGGCTGACAAGGGCAAACGCATTACATTTCCATTAGGAGAAACATGCTGCAGCTTCAGAAACGATGTCAGCTCAAAAACACATATGAGAATCCAAAACAAATACAAGAACAGAAACGTGCTGCAAATGAAAAATGTGTGGCAGAAAGCCAAAACCAGTACAATAACAGGAAACATGCAATTACAGAAAAGATGCAAAGTCAACTAAAAATACCACCCAGCAGTTGTATGCCTCCGTGCACCATTTTCTATTACAGTTTACAACCATGTCTGTGAAAACATGGATGCTTCACACACATCTTCCTCCCGGCAGCACGGGAGATCTATACTATCAGCACAGTTTCAAGGTGAACACCCAAGATTAGTGTCACCAATTCAGTATCTGACCAAATGCCCCCCCTTGTGTTCCTGAGATATGACACTGAGTGATGGCCAGAAAAGTGTTTTTGCAGAACAGAATGATGTCATGGTGCAGTTGACCTTTGACCTTTTGGATATAAAATGTCATAATTTTATTATATTAGATATTTGTGTGAGGTTTTGTCACAATAGCTAGAATTCTTTAGTTTTTGACAAAAACATGTTTTGTGAGGTGACACTGACCTTGACCTTTGACCTTCAACCACCAAATTCTAATCAGTTTATTCTTCATTACAAGTGGACGTTAGTGTCAAATTTGGAGAAATTCCCTAAAGGCATTCTTGAGATATTGCATTTATGAACGTAAGACGGATGCACAGTCACACTGACCTTGACCTTTGACCACCAAAATCCTATCAGTTTTTATTGAGTGTGGACGTTCCACCTTGGCGTTTTTGCCAAATTTGAAGATTTTCCCTCACAGTGTTCTTGAGATATAGTATTCACAAGAATGAGACAGACAAACTCACAGTGACCTTGACCTTTGACCACCAAATTCAATCAGCTCATAACAAAGTCCAAGGGGATGTGTGAGAAATGGATATTGCCAGTGCGGAGGCATAAAAAAAATCACACAAATCCATAAAATAAATGCTGCATATTCAGTCAACACCAAAGAGATTAAAAGGAGAAGATACGGCATCATATGATGTCATATCATTGAGGTACAGCACATGCACAGTGGTATCTGGTCAGCACCTACTGAAAGGCTCAAAAGCTGATGCATTAACATAGAACTTGGGGATGACTGATTCGTTTTACAGAGGCTTCCACAGTTGACCTTGAGCTGAAATATATACCACACAAAAAATAACGATATGAATTGAATTATGATTCTGCAGCTATTGAAAAGGTCCTTAATAAAAGACCATAAACAAATACTTTCTGTGTGAAAAACTTAGCAGGCAACATCCATTTGAGTGTACCCAAAAAGTTTTGTCAGGCTGAGGACACCCAAAAAGCATCAGAGCAGACACCTTCCCTTTATTTCAGGTGCCGTCTGCTGTAACCCTCCAACATCACAGCTCCAGTGACATCAATGACATTGCACATGCGTCATACTCCATAGCTCCCATTGGGTCAGAGACCATGTTCCAGCCTTCAATGAATAGACTTGATCAACACAAGCAAGTTCTCTAGGCCTCTAGGTGGGAACGCTTGATGGAACAGCTTGACTGTAGATCCGAAAGAGAGACCAGAGGAGAGTGTGTTTGTTGTTAAAGCAGAAGGAAAAGAGGAGTGAAGAGGTGACATAAAAAGGTATGTATCTTTTTCACATTTAGAGTCTTTTACAGTATTATATAAGAGCAACCAAATTACATACCGCCCCTAGAGGCCTGGAGAATTTGTTTTCATGGTTTGTGTGTTTTTTTGACTTTCCATCATTTGTGTTTTTGCAGCACGTTTGCTGTTAACGTATTTGTCTTGGCTTTCTGCAGCACAGGTTTTTTTGTAGCACGTTTCTATTCTTGTATATGTATTTTCTAAGGGCTGTGCCTGACTTTGTTTTGTCAGTCGAATCAGATTTGGCCGTTAATTATGAATATTTGACATTTCTTTTAAATCGTTTCCATATCAAGTTTATAAGCTCAGCGGGATGTTCAGTGTGACTGCGGCAATGATGTAACATAGTACACTAGATAACAGCACTAAAGATGGATCAGAATGTGCAACAACATTTTTTGCCGTCACCAGATATCAAACAAAAACCAGAGACTGGGTCGTATTAATTATCTGTAAGCTGCATATTCAGCGTTCCAAGCAGAAGGGAGATGATAATATTACGTCAGAGCCGTACGGTGCGCATCGTGAATGCAGCTATATACCAAAGAGTAACGTGACAGTCAAGAGCACTCACTCTGCAACAAAATCTGGGGACCGCGCACTCATTAGCAAAAACCCAACCGAAACAAAACAATAAAAACGGCTGCTTGACTTGAAGCAAATTTGGGTGACTAAGGGGCCTCAGACTGATGATTCAAATGTCCAACTTTTAGGGGGCTCCTACTGGAGCTCCTACTGGAAAAGTTTTGGGCTATCATAGCCTGTGTGCCTTTTGCAGCCAGTGTAGAAACATTTTAGAATGACTGGTTTCAGTTACCACTGACCGAAACCAGTCATTCATAAGGAGCATGAGCTGATGCCTTCAAGCTGAAGTTACAGGTTCCCAAACTGTAAACTGAACAGTACCACTATCCATCAAACTACTTCTAGTGTGAGACAGAGAGGGGAAGGGATATGCAATATTTTAGTGTAGGCCTCTCTGCAATCACTCTTTGCATGGCAATCATTTTGTATTGGACTTTTGTGCAATTACTTTAGGTGGTACATCTGTGTAACACTTGGGTCTTGGGCATTGTGCAATGCTCTTGAGGTGTATGGATCTGGGAGTGATACTGTATGTTAATTGTAGTTTGATTGTACATGTGTGCCAGTGTGTTGCCTGTGCTCTCTCAAATGTCCAAGACAAAATTCTCCTAAGGGAGACAATTAAGGCTAATCTCTCTCTCTCTCTCTCTTACCCGTTTTCCAGCAGACATATACAGTGTATATGAAATGCATTTTCCATCACAGAGTTTATAGAGTTGTTTTGCCAGACATAAAAACACATTTGCAGCTCATTTAGATGTGTGCAACAAACACTACAGGGCTGTTATTTACTTGGTTTAATCCTACCTCTTCTTTTATCTGTAGCCTATTGACTGATAGTAGCACATGTTTATATTAAGCCAATAAAATCTATAAATGCGTATTTTTTCCCCTTGGTTCCAATCCTCTGTCTTCATTAGGCTGACATTTTCTCACCCCAAAGCAAGAGCTTTCACAAAATGATGACAGACCTGTCCACTGAGGGTTGGGAGCTGTGTAGCAGTAAGGTCAACACAACCTTTAGTTGCCTCCTGTGATCACTCATTTTAAATGTCAATCTAGCTAATCACACAGTACAGCTGCTGTCATTAATCTGTATTTATGCTGATTCTGCTGATTCTGTCAGACAATGTCATCTTCATAAAATAATGTTGTGATCATCAGCACAGCCAATAGCTTGCAAATGACTGCAGGTTAAAAGCTAGTACATGAGCAACTATTTGAAAAAAAAAAAAAAAAAAATCACTCATCATCAATCCATATTCCTTCAGCAGAATGAAAACAGAAGAGTTAAGAAAATGCGCATGACAATATTGACATCATGAATCCAGCACTGAGATGCTCTCCTTTTAGGGCTGGGACACATGCTTTGTCTTTACCTCCAGGGAACTGAGAGGTTGAACGCTGAGCTCTTCTCTTGTGGCAAATCTGTGCCAACTGTCAAGGGCACGGAGGGAGGTTGTGGCTGACGTTGCTAAGCGACCATAACCAGCACCATATCATAGTCTGCTGACCAGAAATCCTGAGTTCAGAGCTGATGTTTTTAGTTTTGTGTGTATTCAAATATTGTCCTTTGGACAGATCATAAAGAATCAAAATTTTCTCCATATTTGCCATTGACTAATATTTAAGGATGAAAGGAAGAAATGCCTGTAGGCTGTTATGGGTTGTTCCTCATCACATGACATGTGGTGTGTGCTGCGCTCCAAAAGTGGAAATATGTTTATCTCAGGGTGCAGCTGTTGCACCCTGAAAAACAGGCAACGCTTGTTCGCCGTGAAGCCGTCCTCTCACTTTTGGGCATGCCTGTCTTGTGTCTACATTTTACAACGCTGGATTTGAGGGCACAATAAATGTGGCATGTGTCCGGGCTCTGATGTTACCGCACAGTAATACTAAGTTATCCATCAGCCTGGATCAGCACATCAAAACCTAACCCCATTTTCAGCATACTTAATCTTAGAGTTAGTTAAAGATAACTTTATGATGCTCCTGGTCATTTAAAGTTTTAAAGAGATCAGTGCAGATAGGACGAGTCCTCTCTGGAGGATGGGAGGCTGTGCTGGGGATGACTAACCAATCAGCAGCACTGATAGATTCAGCTTTTACACAGAAAATGTACATTTCACCCAATTAGAGACTGTCTGGAGGGAGCCTGCAGAGACTGTGCAGAGGCTGTACTGTTCTACTACATCCCTCTGTACTGTGAGCAGCAGCAAGGCAGTGTGGGATTCGGGTGGGCCGGACGAGTTTTAACTCTTGTCCCACCAACTTCAGCGGCAGATGGTGAGTCCTATTTTTGACACGGCCCTCCTCAGTTCAAACTCAGAAACAGTAATCTAAGTTGACCCTCCTCTGCTCCTTCAGACTGGTTCTGTGTGTAGCAGCTGGCGCCAAAATCAATCCTCTTAGGCAACAAAGCTTGTCCATATCATCTGAACCGGTGAAAAAAAGCCACACAACCACAGGCTTCAAGCTACCATAGAACACTGATGTTAAGAGAAAGCACTGATATCTAACTGCTTGATTTCACTACAGTTACTCAATACGACCAATACAGCTGCTGGAGCTGCTGCAAAGTCTGCATGCACAATCATTTCCTTCCATTCATATTCAAAATAATTTGGAACTCATGGGATGTCAGCAGGTGATGAAGCGTGCCACCAATTAAAAGGGACACTGTGAATGATCCATAATAGGCTGCATACAGACAGCACCATATAATCCTACTGATTGCACACTGTGGAGCTTCAGAACACCCGCTGCTCTGTCCAATACTTTGAGCTTAAATGGACTGAAAGACAAACCACAGCATTCTGAAGACAGGTCGTGTTTTTAATTACACCAAACATCAGGAGAAGGAAAAAGCAAAGCCTAAATAATCCTTAGTATTAACTGTTGCATGCCAGCGAATAAGATTTATAGTGTAGTGGTATATTTGTCTTTGTCTATCATGTCTTTAGTGATGTAATACATCACAAGTAAGCATCAGGCTTTCGTGCCGGTCCCACAGAGTCAATCAGCAGCTTTTTTCTACAGCAACTGTTTATCTGTCACACAGGTAGAGATCTATTGTAGGGGTAGAGCACAACAACGTCTCCACAAGTGGGATCCTTGACAGACTAGAGAAAAATGGAGACATGCAAGACATGCCATATTTCCAGTATGCACACAACACTCCCTTGAAGTCAACTTTTCTGTCACATAGCCCTTTGGAAGCCAAAAAAATGTCACGCACTGGCACAACTGACATGTACACTGACTGAATACTGAAGAAACTATAAACAATGAGCCAAACTGACATTCACCTAGAATAGCACCTCTACGAAAGACATTTTAAACAATTTTATATTTAATATTATTGTACCATATTATACTACATTATTTTGGCCCATTCTAAATCATTCAATACAATCAATAAAAGCAAACAGGTATTCTGCAGATTTACAGATAAATATTTAACTTGAAATGAACAACGACTATAATTAAACACACAAATATTTTACATGGATTTCTTACATTTTCATCTAGATTCAAATTAGCTTGTATTTGTATTAGCTTGTATTTAGAGGAATACTTCACAAACAAAAAAAAACTTTGTAAAGCTAATGCTCACCAATGTCATGAAAAACTTTATTTTTCTAGATTAAAATTCTTAATAAATTGAAGTCATAGGGGTCTGTGTTTAACAACCGCAATTATATCAAAACATCCTTTTACAAACTCTCAGACAGCTCGAGCAGTATAATCTAACTCTCAGTAATACAATCATATATTCAGTACTTCCCAAACAGACAGCCCTTTCTGACAGGGAACTGAACAGAAAGTGACACTTATCCTTGCTCTCTTCAACGCCAGACTCCATTGACAAAAACATTTTTCTGGTCTACTGCTGCATCGATCGGCGGTGTGTTGTGTCATTGTGTGACCTTGCTGAACTCGAAATAACCCTTTTTTAAAATACCAAAGTTACACAATAGCACAAACAAATTATCTGAGACATTGGCAGACCAGCAGCTCCAGTGTTCTGTGAGGTAAAATTAGTGTTTTTGTCAATGGAGTCTGGGGTTGAATACAGCATAATTATAGCTTCTCTACTGCAACGTATTTCCAAGTGTAGGGATGCATATATATCTGCACACCATTAGCATCAGCAGATGTTGGCTTTAAAATGAACTATAAGACTCGGCCAACATGCTTTTTTTTTAAATTTGCACAATGAATGAATATTACATACATTGAAAAGCATTTGAAAAGCAATTAGACCTTGTTTTGGAAATTAAAATAAAGGTTTTGGCCGCTAATATCCAAACACACATTTCTTCCCTATCTATCTCCAAATTGCTCTGCTTGCTAGCTACTGCAACTGTTGTTGTGCTACAACCCACAAACTGCAAAGTGTGGTTTTATATGACTGGTGTGGCTGCTAGTCACCAAAAGTCTCACCAGGTGGATGAATTTTTGGAGATGCCCGAGCGTTTCAAACATTTGAAACTGTTTTATCTGGTCTTACAGAAAGTAAAAAGACAGGGATTTTAAAGTATAAAAATCAGTGACATATATATTTGCCATATTAAAAGAAATACATGATCAAATCACACAGGGACACAGGATTAAAACCACATTTTTCATTTCATGGAGACTTTGAATTTCACTTTCCACTAGGATTAAACTGCACAAGATGTGTGAGAGTTTGTGAACAGATGCTGGATATAGTTTTGCTGTTGTTGAACATGTAGCTCTATGACTAATTAATTGAGAACTTGTTTTTGGATTCTTTGCTCAGCATGGAGAAAGTTTCTTCATGATACAAAGTAGCACTAAGGAAGTAATTGAAATACAAATGATCACTTTATGTGTGAAGTATTCCTTTCAGGAGGACAAGGCCAAACAAACAGAACAAAAAGACATTGCAGGCATCCGATTGGGACATGTGAGCCTGCTGTTTGATGATGTTGGGAATATGCAATACCACAGTGAATTCACTATCAGACAATGATGGACATCTGTTACTCTACTGACAATATTTTTCATTTTATGTTCAGCTCAGATTCAGTCCTGTCAGACTGTTTAGACTCTTGAGCCACAAAGCTTGTTGTGTTACTATGACAACCAACTGTAAAGACTTTTAAAGAGTTATTAATACACTGATTTTGATATTTTTGGCTTTTTTTCTTCTGTTTTGATATATTTGAAAACATGACATGAAATGTAATAAATGTAAATATTGCTGAGTTTTTTTTAAATTAATGTGGGGAAATTTAATCAAGAATGCACGATAAACGGACAAGGATATGATAAATCTTCCTTCACTCTTGGCACCCACTTTAGGAACCCACTGATCTGGAACATCAGCTGCAGGGTTTTTTTTCATGCATGTTTTTCATGAGTGAGAGTGAAAGAAAAGCAACTTAAAGAGTAACTTAACCCAGGCTTAGAAGCAGCATTTCACAGTGTGTTGCACCCAACAGTGATGTCATAACACACCTGGAGTACACTGCTACATAACTGCAACAAGGTGAGAAGGTAAAATATTGAAATTCAGCGAGAGTAAGACTTTCTTGTTGTTCTTGAACTCCATGCTGCTGTTAAGTATACAGTATATTGGTGGTACAATGTGCCATCAGATGACAAATCAGTGAGCAGGTTGGATGTATAGCAGTATTGGATTTTTATATGGGGTTTGCATCAAAGCGACAAAACATCTTGACAGGTATTTCATTTTTTAGAAAAGCAGAATAGAAAATTCACTATATTTATTGATGTTGCAATATGAAATGACACAAGGAATTTAAGAAGGTGGTAGGTTTTTCATTTTTTGGATCTGACTGGAGGAACTTTGTTTTGTTCTACAAACCCCCTTTTTATTGTGTCTGCACTGCAAAAACACAGAACAATGGTAGTTCTTAGAATGCTGTTTTGAGGGTGTTTTTATAGCTCCTATTTCAGAATAGGTATTTTCCCAGCACTAAAAGAAACTTGAGAAGACGGGAGTGTACAGTGGTTGGTCGAACACATGAGCCAATGCTGCACCGATAAAACACAACGAATGACGAAAACACAGTCAAATGGACTAACATTAAAGTCCAGGTTTTACTGAGCATAAATGCAACAGGGGATACAGTGGGATTTTGACTCATCAAAGCAAAATGTGAGAATCTTCTATTCTAATCTTCTATATATCATTGTCTTCATTTCATTCAGGTTGTGCTACAGCTCAGTCACAGCTCCATTACGGTTCTAAATTATCGCTGACAGGGGCAAACGCATTACATTTCCATTAGGAGAGACATGCTACACCTTCAGAAACGATGCCAGCTCAAAAACACATATGAGAATCCAAAACAAATACAAGAACAGAAACGTGCTGCAAATGAAAAAATGTGTGGCAGAAAGCCAAAACCAGCACAATAACAGGAAACATGCAAATAGAGAAAAGATGCAAAGTCAAGTAAAAATACCACCCAGCAGTTGTATGCCTCCGTGCACCATTTTCTATTACAGTTTACATCCATGTCTGTGAAAACATGGATGCTTCACACACACATCTTCCTCCTGGCAGCACGGGAGAGCTATACTATCAGCACAGTTTCAAGGTGGACAGCCAAGTGTCACCAATTCAGTATCTGACCAAATGTCTCCCCTTCTGTTCCTGAGATATGACATTGAGTAATGGCCAAAATAGTGTATTTGCTGAACATTATTCTGTCACAGTGAAGTTGACCTTTGACCTTTTGGATATAAAATGTCATCACTCCATCATTACATTGAGTTAGACATTTGTGATGTTTTGTCATAATTTGTGCACAAATACCTTGAGTTCTGGCCAAAAACATGTTTTGTGAGGTCACAGTGACCTTGACCTTTGACCACAACTTTCAGTTTATTCTTCAGTCCGAGTGGAAATTTATATCAAATTTGGAGAAATTCACTGAAGGTGTTCTGGAGATATTGCATTCATGAGAATGAGAGAGACCAAAATCTAATCAGTTCATCATTGAGTCCATATGATGTTTGTGCCAAATTTTAAGAAATTCCCTCAAGGCGTTCTTGAGAATGGGACGGATAGACGAACGGACGGAGGGACAACCTGAAAACATAATGCCTTGAGCTATGGCTATCTCTGACGCGGAGGCATAAAACTTCCAGTGGGTCAGGAATCATAATCAAACAGGTCAAAATCAAGCCAACAGTTAATCCCAATTACCTAAAGCATTTTAATTGGTGGTAAAAGTGACCTTGCTGACCTCACAGTTCTCAGCAATTAACTGGGTAAATACAATGTCATCCTAACAATTAGACATGATGGACAATACTACAAACATAAGACCCAATTAGTAATGAACCAGAATTAAATATGTTTTTAGGCTCCTTTCCAGGATTCTGGAGAGTTCTTTGTTTATTTGGATCCCTATTAGTTGTCACCCTGGCAACAACTACTCTTCGTGCGGCGCAGTGACCGGCTCAGTACAGCACACCATTATACTGTATGCCAGGGAGGCTTGAGACATGCTTGAGATGATTAATCCAACAGAGTGGACACACTCAATTGTCCTCAGCTGCATTATACAACATAAATGTATAATAATAATAATAATAATAGTAATGATCATAAAGGTGACTAAGTGTTCACTGTGATGAATGCCCTATCTTTCTAGAATATGCAATATGCATTTTCATAAAATACTGACTGAAACCAGCGGTTGACTTAAGGACAGTAAAGCCATCTTAACACAGTGTGCCTTATGAAATGGTTGCCTGTTTTGTTAATCTGTAGGTAATGTCACAAAAACATGTAAAACCATGGGGATGGTGAGTTCTGTAGGTAGTTGGCTGGCTGCAGGTTGTGTGCTGTCCTGTGTAACCCCAGCGTGGCAGTATAACACCTACCTGCTCCGCCTGGGGCGCCTCAGAAGCTTCCTGGCTGGCAGACGTGGAGGTGTCTCCCTCGGTGAGCGTGGAAGGCTCGCTTTCTGCACCTCCGCTCTCACTTGCCTGTCTGGATAAACTGGACTCTGCCTGCAGTAACACACAGGGAGCAGCAGTTATCTACACTGTTCTTTGGCACATGTTATAGGGCTGGACAATGTGGACCCAAATGTACAGTATTTTATCATAATCTGTCACATCTACTTCAACAATAACTAATAAACAAATAATTATTTTGTAGCTAAAGCAGTGCATGATATTTTCTCTTGCCTGGTGGCTCACTTGTGGCTCACTCTGTCAGGGTTTGTGCTTATTAATTTTAAATTAAACACTCTGGACTGGACTGTGTGCTGATAGATTAATTTAACTGATTAGCTGTCAGTGCTATTATTGCAATCATAAATAAAAGTCAGTCATACAGTAATTGCCAAATATCAAATAACAACAGAGAAAAGGCTTGTAATAGCTTTACACTTCCTGCATATGTTTCGCATATGAAATGTGTAACAGGAGCAGGATAATGCCTTCTGAGCTGCTATAAGACTTAATTTGAAACATCTATACAGGAAGTGTCAATGTTTTACTAACAGTGGCTTAACAACAATCAAAAAACAGCTAAATAGATGTTTCTGGATAAACTAGAGGATGGCACTAGCATAAATAGTATTTATTAAGTGTTATCATCTAGTATATTCTGTATAAGTATTTTGGAATTGCCACTAAATGGAACTCAAAGTTAATTTTATCAACTGCTGTTTCCCAGAATTTACTAAGGCTTAACTTTTAGCCAACATGGCTAGAAATCCTCAGAGCACTCAGAAAAAAAATGGAAATATTAACAATCACTCTGCCACGACAACTGGGCAAACTCCATCTGCTGATGAAGACCATGTGATATGATGGAAATCCCCAGAACAGCTGGACCTTGTGGCTGATTATTTTCTTGACTGCTGTTTCCAAAGTGAAGTATGAACTTTAGGCTGAGTATTCCTGTTATTAAGAGAAACTGAGAGCAGCAGTAGAGAGTGGATACCTGACCCGAGCCCATTACTCAATGGGCCAGGTCAGGTTTGGACAAATATTTACAAACAATGTCCAGGTTCAGTTCAGGTTCAGCCTACTGGACATGATGCTTTTGAGTTCTTTTAGTGAAAATACAGTGTTAAAAAAAAAAAAGAAAGACAGACCTTCTGTCTGTATTGGGCTACTTCGTGTTCAGTGGTGGGATTTGTTGTGACAACGCATGAACTCAACACATTTTTCCTATTTCAGGCAGTAAATATTCAGTGCTTAGGCCTAATTAACTGTGCCAGGCTCGGGCAGGTTCAGGAAAAGAAAAAAAAAGAACGTCTGTCGTAGCTGAGTCCGGCTCAGTCACTACTCTCTGCCACTTGGGTCGGGTTTGAGCCTCACTCTACAGCACAGTGGTGATTGTGACAGGGCTTGTTGCCATGTCACAGTAAGAGCATATCAGCAAAGGGAAGGATTATTCGCTATGAGCTGCTGGAAAACTTTTAATGTGAGGAAGTGTTGAGTTTCATTAACCTGAATCTTTAGAGTGGACGAAAACACAGACTTGCCTTGGAAAACATCTAGTATATGGCTGAACCATGTATGGTCAATGTGCCTGATTGTTAGGGTTAGGGTTAATCTGCAATATTCTGTGGAGTAATATTTGTTCTAAATATACAGAAGTAGCATGTAACATGACACACCTGCCTATGACCACTAATCTCAGACAAAAGCAACTGCAAGACCTTTTAGTGCAACCCATGCATGTACACTGCCATGGCTGTAAAAGGAAAATTACACATTAGAAGAGAATCACATTAAATACAGTAAACATGGCAACACATTCTTTCATATTCTTCAGATTTCTACTGGTTTGTATGCTCACACTGCAGCCCTGTTTTTTGATACAGGGTAGTAGAGACTGACCAATGATACAGAAGCGTCGGAGCTTGTCTCAAATGAAGCATACAACATGACTGATGACGTCCAAAGCTTCAAGCATGACTGGTGTTTCAGAAAGCGCTTTATTGAGTTTGACAGCTTCAAAAGTTTTGCAGCTAAACTTTGTGATGGGCACACTGAGATAACTGGACTATTGGACTGTATCTGCCAATTTAATGATCAACACATGTGGCTGTAGTTGTTGATGTGAGAGAAATCTAAATACTGAGCAATCACAAGTCATGCTACTGACTGACAAGCTCCTAGGGAAATGAATCAAGGGAAAACTGTGAAGTTGGCACAAACACTAATAGTGCATAATTCCCATCACCTGAGCTGCTAAGGGTTAATAAAAGCCTTGGACACTATCTGAGACTTAAGTATTCTTAAATAATGACACAGTATTCAAGGAATTTATCGGGAATTGTGATATGAGTAAATTAAAATGGATAAGAGATTCAAAATGGTTTAATGTCCAGCCCTAACATCAAACAGGACTCTTGTAACCGCCAGTGTTTGTACCTTGAAGTTGATTTGCTGGGCCAGCTCTTTAGCCTTGTAGTCCTCTGCACTGGGATTGCTGTTTGGGGTAAGAGCCTGGAGGGCAGAGCGCATGGAGCAGCCACACGCTTCACAGCAGAAGTCCTGAGACCTGCCAGAGAACAGATTATACAAGGTCAGGTCCTCCCACTGCAAGAGTACCTCTCATTGTACAAGTCATGGTGCTTTTACTTAATCCATCCAGTAGGCACAATGGATCTGTAGTGAGTGATTATGTTTTTGGCATTATCACCATTTTTGGATAGTTGACAGAGAAGAGGGAAACTGGAAACAGGGGGGAGAGAGAGGGGTTATAGGAAGTTACAGTTATGTGGCATGCCCTGCACCCTTAAGGCAATCAAGGTGCTCCAACATAAATAATTTCTGGTCATCTCAGTGTGCATAATATCAATATTCTTAATGAAATAACTACCTAATTACTTTATTATTACATTCCATTCAGTTCAATTCATTCATGTGCAACTCCAATCAACCAAATGTTTGTTGGATGAGCTCTCATTCATATTACCTGTTGGTCCTTGGTCCAAACTGCCAACAGGAAGTGAAAGCTCCCAATGGGCTTCATATTAGAGGGAACTTAGACTGCACCATTTTCAGTAAAGCATATTGTGGGCTTTTGATTGTTTTAAAGTCTTTTTTAAATACCCTTATATCGTTAAAAAAGTATTTCACTGCTGGAAAGATGTCTGTCTTTTCATAAAACTGGGCTGTCTATGCAGTAGGAAGATGCAAATACTTTAGAAATTGGTGCTATATGACCAAAGAGAACAGAGGAAGGGGGGGCTGGTCTCTCTCTCTATCTGCCTCTATACTGTTTGTGTCCATGGTAGTGGGCATTTACAAAAAATGCAGAAATACAATCTGTAGTTTGAGTCATAAAAATCTGCTGGGTAAAGCAAAACCCGTCATCCAGCGGATTCGAAGTGATGAATGAGCAGGGAGATCTGGGCACTGGAGATGGAGGGAAGTTTAAATCAGTTTATTTACACCTGAACATGGTTTACATGGTTGAAAATCAGCAAATGCTCCCTTTAATATTTAAATGTTAGAACAATTAGGATAATGTTTTATAAATAGTTTTTGATCAAATTATTTGATTGTCTTAATTGGTTGCAGACTAACCTTGGTTTGTCTGTAGGAGGAACTTCCTGTTTTAACGCAAGGGTTGGATGCTTATAGGATGTCACAGTTACAGTTGAAGTTGGTTTAGTTAAACCACAATATTACTACTTTGAATTGTGCTGTTACGCTTCATGATGACTTGCTGAAGTGTCTTTGACACAGCTGGTATGTTACAACTAATAGAACACTGACTGGAAAAGTCTGTTGACATCTATCACAGATAGTATTCAATTAATACAATTCATTTCACTTTGATTTGGCCAAAAACAAGTGATTTCCAAGCATTCTATATTATGGGACAGTGTCAGACATAATGCAGTTCTTGAGATTGATGTTTCAATCTGCTGCATTAACGGTCACATGTAAGAAATGTGAAGTGAGCAGCTGGCATGTTAGGAATAAACTGTGGGCATTAAGAGTGCATTGATTTGTTAAATAAATATATTCATATATGAATTTACCAAGCAGCAACCTCCGGGACAGAAAAATGAAGCCAACACAGGTGTGCCAAAAACTGCAGTTCATGGGATGGCCAACTGGCTCCAGAAACCAGTCAGTCCCAGTAGACGAAGAAGACAAGAAGGCAGGATGTGATTGGTCCATTTTCATGTGGTAGTGCAGTCAAATGATGCATCAAACCCTTTTTAAGGAAATGTGCACAGAGCCTGAGGAAGAAAGCCTGGGTTGATAACCACCATGTTGATACCCGTTATCACTGACTGGAGCTTTAGGCTTTGTCATGCCAGCTAAGGCAAAGAAACTCTGAGTCTGTCAAACTTGCTTTTTATACACTCTTCTGGTACAGACCTGCTGGAAGCTTGCTTACTACAAGCTGCCCAATAGCCACGGGCCTAGCCTAACTTTTCTTTACTTCAATAATGGAGCTCTTTGTGGGGGTTTTTAAAAGATTTTTTTATTTCCATTTTTGTACATAGTTGTTTTCACCTCAACAAAACCAGCCTGACCCGCTTGTAGGAGTGATGTACACTTAAAATAAGACATACAGCGGGTGAAGAATACTCCATCCTCTGTACATGACATTTTAAAGATATTAAGACTTTTTTTTTGGCTTGTGACAGTATGAGGCCATTTGATAAATAACCCGGTCCCTCCACTCTATACGTGAACAACCTGCCTCACAAATGAAAATATTACTGTGAATACAATGGCAGTGCTTCAGCAACAAAATAAATGACCTGTTAATTATGAACAGGTCCAATATTAATGTTCTGGCTCACTTGTCACACTACATAAGATTAAACTGCCAAGTTAACTGAAAAATTAACCTGCCAAGACTTTTTTTACCAGCCAGCTTGTACAATAATTACATTTTTCCCTGATATATGTCACGCTACCTGTATGCAATTATACGGTGCCTCATGGTTGTAATTCATCATGAAGTGGAGTTAGGTTTGAAATTCATCCAGAGTACAGATCAAAACTGACGCAATGCATTAGTTGCAAAGCTTTATCTTAAATACATAATGTCACAGCTAGATGCTTAAAGGAAAATCCTGCTATTTTTCCATTGTCTTATTCTCATGAACGTGTCCTGTCATGCTACCTTTTCTCTCAACACCTCTGTTAAAGAGATGTGGGAAATGTGATTCCAGTGACAAAACATATATCGAAGTATACACAAACAAATTTAAATGCTTGTTTCTGAGTCCAACTGAATTTAAAGACAGAAATTAGTCCTTTGAATTAGCTATTGCAGCTAACAGCAGAACAGTCAACTTCCAGGGCAACTTGCTGACTAACCAAAAAAGCTGCAATGTAGGCATCACTGTTTCTTGCTTGCCCCAATGTTGTTGAGCAGAGTCTGCATTACCCACATCTCAGTGAGTGTGAAATTATCATGACTTTATGTCAGAAGGACAAAAAACAGCAGCACTTGACTGTTGGATCATAATTTTCCCATTTGCCTTTCTTTTCTCTTCCAAATAAGTTGGGCTAAAATTGACTTCGGGGTTCGTTCACAACCTGTCTGATCATCTGACTGCTCGTGTCTTGCGCCGTCACACTTCCTTTAAGCATTGTTGCTGTATTTTTTAAATGTCAATGGACTAATTATCACACTAAACTGACATTGTATTTACCACCATTTATTCAGCCTGACATTGTGTTCCTGTTAGCCAATTTCTTGCTGTTGCCCTAACCAATCTGTAGTGAGTTATGTATCTGTCTCAAGTGTTTGAAACGATTTGACTCACCAGCCAAGGGAACTGGTAGATGAAAAATCCACTGGCCATGCATTCAAGCATATTTTTTCCCTGGACAACATAATAAATGGCCTTTTTGTGTCACATTTACATTTGTTTAAGAACAGTTCATTGAGACAGATAACTCATTTTACCAACTTAAAATAATCACCACAACCTCTGCATCATATTACAGCCAGCCTCTTACAACTCCTTTATCTCCAAACATCCATTTTATCACAACACTTTCTTTTGTATGTGATATGTTCTCTTTGTCACTGGTAGGCTTTCGTATTACAGGTTGGATTACTTCTTGTAAATATCGCCACATAATAGCCAATTAGCCAGTCTCTCCAGGATTTCACTGTTTCTGTGAGATGCTCTCCTCCTACTGTCTCTGCCAGCAGCAGCCGCTAAAATCCAACACTGAGCCCTTAAGCAATCCCAACAAACTCACACTGACACTAAAAAAGCTTGACTCTGTCTTTAAACCTATCAACAGCTAATTTTGGGTAACATTAGCTGTGTGATGCTAACTGTTAGCCCTGTCACTGGGCGTGTGACAGCTCACACTCCTGTAGCAGTAGTCTCATGATGATCAGAGAGAGAGCAGGGCAAGGAGGGGCTGAGCGAATCAATAGGCTGCACACAGCTCTACAATGAAATAAGATTTTACCTGTTTTAATAGTCAAATTTGCTGTTAAGTTTTGGTGATTAGAAACAAAAAGTAAGGTTATGTACAATTCCCAGGGATTGTGTTAACTGTTGTGACTGCAACATCTCAACATCCTCAAGGGACTGACTAGCCTGAAGATGCTTTCAATTTTTCACTCTACAGTGTTACATGGTAAATCAATGCTAAGATGCAAATAGACACGGATTTGTGCCAGGCAATGCGAATACAAGTCAAAAAGCATCTATGCGAGATGAATTGCTTTCAACTTGAGCAAAAAAATTGCGGGTGATGCTGTGCCTAAAAGCCTACAAGCGTTGAGATTCCTCTGACATCATTGAGAATCAGAACTGGGGGACAAACATTTTGTTGCTGTTTGTCGGCACCCAAAACTTTATGAGTCAACATTAGCACCAGGGACAGAACATTTAAGAACTTTAAGAAAAGTGAGCAAAGTCATAGGACCACATGGTAAGTTCTGAAAATATGTATTTGTTACTTGACTCCATTTATCAGTTGTACTTGACTTTAGACAAAGTTAGCACTAACGTTAGTGTTAGCTGCCTTCCCCAGTTAGATAGCACAATTGTTAGCACAGCCGGCACTCCAGTGGCTGAATTCACATTAGGCAAAAATTTGTTTTGTTTTTGGTCTAAACACACCTCAGCAGTGGCTAGCAGCAGACTGGTGGCAAGTTATTTCAGCAGAGTAGCTGATGGCATTTGACATCTGGCATGACATTTACTCTCTAGTGTGGTGGATAGCTTTCTCAAATTTACACGCCGAATGGGAAATGTAAACGCATTTGGCCCTTGGTGGGTGGTATTTTCAGTCCCTGTCTGTCCTGCAGACATAATTTTCAGCTGACATAAAAGCCGTGGTATTAGCTGCTAGGAGAAGTTAACCTAATATGGCAATCAAAGAAATAATGGGATTTAGATTGAAAGAGTTGTTATTTCTGTAACTTGACTTACAAAAAGCCTGAACTGCTTGGTCAATGTAGCTAGGTAGCTGTGTAGGAAGATGATGTCCCAAGTTCATTTACAGTACAAAGCTCTTATTGGTTGAGGGTTTCTCCAACTGGTGGAAAAGACGCAAGCGAGCACAACGTCAGATCTATTTGAATCACTGCACAATTCAGACATGTGGGCAATGATCCACAAATGTCGAACCAGGCTAACATCTCAATACTTTTGTAAATACGTTTTTTTTTTTTAAAATCACAGTTAAAATGGCTGAACTCAAAATGTAATGAACCTGAATTACACCTCAATCTAAACCCAATTCTAGTGTTGTCAAAAATATTTATCGATACATATTGATACTGAAAATTTTAAACTATTTTAATACTCAGTTTCTGCAGTATCGATACACTACTGTCAGCTGTGTTTTCTTGCTCTCACTTACTGTTAATGTTTACTACAGTTAATCTGCTGGTCTCTGCTACTAATCAAGAAGAGTTGTCCTTGTCATGTTATAAAACTGAATGTTAATTTTTGTTAATTTTTTCTGTGTTATTGAAAATGGTATCAATGGTCACTAACCCTCCTCCCTCTAACCCTAATATCAAGTCCTAGTTGTAAAACAGCCCCGTGAAGAGGTGATGGCTGCCCAAAACGTCCTCACTCTAACACTGCAAACATAAACAACCAGAGAATTATTGTGGAGTAGTGTACGAGGTAGCCAATCAACAGAGTGTTTGATGCCACAGTTCAGATGTGTTGGCTGATGGTCAGAGTGAGCCATTCTTAACATGAACAAAGAGAAGCCAGACAAAGAACTCTGAATGAGGCATTTCAAAGTTACATTTCACAAAGTTAGAAGCATGTCCAGTGGGTGGCACATTGATTTGTCTGCCAAAGAAAAATGTACTGTCATCTGGTGCTCGGCCAATAGTAATTTGGCACCTTGATTATGAAGTTATAAAGAATTTTAGATTGAACTGCCCATACTTTTCAGTGCTGAGAGGAATCCTGTCAACAAACTGGCAGAAACCCCAACTTCAAAAGCTGTGTGCATATGTGTGTGTATCACTATGTGTTTATGGCATTGGCTGTCTGTCTGTATTGTTGGCTGCCTTGCAGTATATCCTCAGCTGACAGGTTTGTTTTTGCTTTCACCACCTGTGGCACATTCACATGCCAGGTCTCTACTAAGAGCTCAGACTGTTACATGCACCTTTACGCCTTCATCTCAGGCCTGACAGCGGGGTTCAGCGCAATATTGCTAGGAGAAGGATCAACACAGCCGCTTAGTGCAGTGATGTGGAAAAAAAAAACATAAAAATGCAACACATCAAAGGAGGTTTCTGTGGATTTGTCTTAGGAAAGCTAATCATCCCTTGCATCAGCTAATGGGCTGATGTTACAGCTGTGAAGAGGAGGGATGAATCATGCTCTGAGGAGCACCACATCATCATCGTGGTGCACCTCAGGCTAAAGGTGACATGGATAGATTTGGATACATTATGGTATTAAATGATCCAAATCAGTGTCTTCCTCTGGAGCTAAACGGAAATTGGATTCTATTCAAGTGAAGTTAAGATTTAGCTGGGGAAGAAGAAGCCGGGCTTATTAGGCATCATACATTTTGCAAGGCACAGCGAATGTTCTCTTACGCCTCCAGTCATCATGTCACTGGACTATGACAGCTTAAACAGGCAGCCTGATGTCTGCAAATGCGGACGCCATGCAGACAGGCTCCGTGGTGGGTTTATAGTTGCTCACATGAATGACTGTTTGAAACCTTTTAGGCATAAGTGCTGATCATCAAGAACAGAAGAACTGAGCTTACAGAGAAATGCCAGAACTGGAGATTTGGTTAGTAAAGTCTGAGACACATACTGAGAGGACAGCAGCACATTTGAGATTTTTTGTCAGTCATTGGACCAGAAATGTTGTCCTTGCAATTTCATTTCACAATAGGAAGAAACATTTAGTGGAAGGAAGGTTTTAAGGCACCATATACTTCAAACAAAGAGCTTGTCTTATGGTCTGAAAACATCTGAAACTCCCTTTCCACTGGTGGAAGTGGGGGTGTTATGTCTTACAATTTCTGTAAATTTCAAAAGCAGACAGTCATGTGCTCTCTCTTGTTTTTTTTTTTTTTTTTTTTATCTTTCACTACTTCTGTTGCGTTTTGTGTGTGTGCAGCACCACTAACACTTTCGAGAAGAGGCTGTCAAATAGTGTGTGCCATTGTGTGACCCATCAAGTTAAAATTTCAGTGATAGGCAGAAAAACATAGAGTTCTTGGAGAGAGACTGGGGAGACAGTAAGACACAGCCAGAAGGAGGTGATAATGGCCGGCTGTTGGCCCACCCTTTGAGAAGGGCAATTTAGAACATCTCTGCCTTTGGACATGGTCGGATGACATGATATACACTACAGTTCATTTGAAGTGTACTGAGAGCTTAAAGGGACAGTTTAAGCAAAACTCTAAAACACATATTTTTCCTCTTACTTGCCGTGCTATTTATCACTTTAGATTGATTTGGTGGGAGATGCAGAGTGTTGAAGATACTGGCCGTAGAGATGTCTGCCTTATCTCCAGTATAATGCAGCTAGATGGCACGCGGCTTGTGGTGTTCAATGTGCCACAAAAATACATTTGAAAAACTCGACAGCAATGTCTCTTTCTAGAAATCATGACCTGGTTGCTCAAGACAATCAACAGACCTTCTTGTGAGCAGTTTCATGGAGGAACTATTTTCTCTCCGCTGAACTACACCAACTAACGGTATCATTGCACAGAAAGAAGGGTGCATCTTCTCACAGACAAAAAGCTTGAGCTTGTGACAGAACGAGATGGAAAAATTAATGGCGTCCTCCTCAGCTGAGCTGTAGCTTTAGCTAGCTCAGTGATGCTCTGTAAGCTAGCAGTAGATCCATGACTTCCTGCACTGTTGAGTTTTTTTTAATATATTTATATGGCACTTTAAGCTCCACAAGCCGTTTGCCATCTAGTTCCATTATATTTAGAGAAGGCAGATATCTCTCTGGCCGATATCTCAAACCATGGCTGGGTGATATGGTTTAAAATAACGATTGCGATATCTTTAGGCTGTACCGCAATATAATATTTATCTCCTCTATATCTCTAAACTACTGTAAAGTACTAAAACACAAAATGATTAAATGAACTAGAGTTACAATAAAGTTAATTTAAACAACTGATGTCATAATGAAGGTAAATTAAATACAGTTATAACAAAGTTTAACAAAGGACTATCATAATTAAATAAATCAAAGCAGAACCACTGATGCTCTTATTTTGAAACACCCAGCTCCTCTAAGGCTGAAAGTGTTCATGTTTTTGCTGGGAACTTGAAGCTTCCAGTCAAGAGCTGCTGCACCTTTGAACGTGAGGATTTATCCACTGTGAGCTGGAAACACACTAACAGTTCTTCTGTTCATTTATTATTAGTATTTTCAACTCACACGGGTGCTCCACGGTCGCAAAATGCAACTAAAATGTCATGATCTGAAGTCCCACAGGTACAAAAACATGCTTTGTTAGCTCACACTATCATTAATTTCATAAAGTTAAACTGTTACCATGGGGCCATTATAGGTGCTGATTTATTCACTGTGAGCTGGAAACAAACTTACAGGCCTCCAGTTCATAGATTAATAATATTTGCAAGTCGCACTGGTGCTCTGTGGTTGCAAAATGCAACCAAATAATAGCAGTGTGGAGCCCTGCATGCACTATCGCTAAGGAGAAAGTGATCAGGCTGGGCAGAGTGTGTTTTAAGTATTATCGCCTACCCCTAACTCCAACACACGGTAACTCACACCAGTGGTCCAGATTGATAAATAGCACAACAGGTAAGAGAAAAAATATGTATTTTTGATTTCGGCTGAGCTTTCCCTTTAACATTTGCTGCAAAAGAATGCACTGACCATTCAATTACGTGCAAATGCACATTCCTTGACAATGGTCAAAGTGGATAATGTATCTGACGTCTAAAACGTATCCGACTCATGCAGCGATTATGAAAACTGGACTTCCTGGATTGAATTTCAACATCTTACCAATACCTGTGGGGATTTGCCCACACCAAAGTGATCTGTTGCATGTTCTACTACACGTTTAATAATTAAAATTTAGCAATATGCAGAAAACATACTGGGCTGTCAGGATTTTTCCAAAATGCTAGATCACACACTTTCTACTCGAGCCAAAACAGAACAACTTTGAAAAACACGTCCTTTAAACTTTTAAAAAAGCCTGTGAAATTAAAAAATAAATGGGGAAAACATGCCCCAGTGACTAGGAGTAGGCTTTTTTGCATTTTGCCCAACTTATTTGTTGAGTTGTCAAATATTCATGCATGCTGTGACAACTGTCCCCACCGGCTCACCAAAGGCAGCTTATGGGAGTCTATGACCAGAGAAGTATTTACACAATTTGATGCTGTGTAAATAGCACAGGAGAAAATGTTGGCACCATAGCCCAGGGGTAGAAGAAAATGCCTACTGCATTGTACCTTAAATAATTCAACAACTGTGTGGGTGGGGGTGAACACAAAAGCATTATATACACCTTTCCATTTAAAGTGAATATTATAAACCTTACAAGACACAGTTTGCTGTCATCTGATTTTCACTGAGACTTCAAAGCCTGCCCCTGTCTGCAACACACAGGTGTTTCAGCAGTGTCTTTCAGTCACCCATATCACACATCTGGCTCTTCCATTTTTATCAATGGCTCCACAGGCTGTGTAATCGCTTGCGCTTTATGCACAGAAGCGCAACATCATGATAACTTTTATGTGTCAAGGAGGAGGATTGAAGCTGCTGCTGCTGCATTCACTACGCAGCCTTTGTTACTGAGTGTAACAGCACAAACACCTGTGGACTGCGACTGGTGGTTGGTGATTGAGGCCTGCAAACTTGTAGCTCTCAAATTCCATGGATCGCACCCCAAGAAGAGGAGGATTCACTTCATACTAAAAGGGACTGAAAGAACATGATGATTTTTATTATTGAAATGCTTTAGCACGTACACATGCTAACTACGGAGAGATTAGCCCAGCCAGGGGGAACGTTTAATTAAATCAGCCATTGCTGTGCAATGCCAGGGGTCAGCACACCTGGGTCCCTGCCTCTTTCTGCTGCCTGGCACACCATGCACCCAACCCTGATGTCTGTCCCTGTGGGTGGTGGGCCTACAGGGTGGCTGCTCCATGTTGTTGTTTTAATAGATTATTCTGGGGCTTTTTTTTTTTGCCTTTATTGATAGGACAGGTGTTGATAGACAAGGAAGGTGTGAGAGAGAGGAGGAATGACATGCAGCAAAGGGCTGTGGGCTGGAATTAAAGCCAGTATTCTGCAGGGACTCAGCCTCTATGGGGCTAGAGGTCTCCCCAGCTCCATGTTGTTTATTTGGGCTGAGCCTGAGCGGGCCTCATAGCCCAAGGACCAGCCACTAGACACTCACCATTGAGTTCTCTCACTGGTCTGACTCCAAAGTGGGGAAGCGGTTTCCTCAAACTGGGCAAAGTACTCCAGCTCCTTTTGCCAAGTTCATTAGGGTTTACTGAATCGCTCTTAGTGTTGCCCCTCCCCAGGGTAAAATATGAGGGTAAAATGGAGTGTGAAATGGACAGGTGGTGTGGTGTGCATCAGCAGTGATGCAAGTGTTGCACCGGACCATTGTGGTAAAGAAGAAGCTGAGCCGGAAGACAAAGCTCTTGATTTAGTGGTCTATCTACGTACTGACCCTCACCTATGGTCATGAGCTTTGGGTAGTGACCGAAAGATATAAGCAGCTAAAATGATTTTCCTCCAGAGAGTGGCTGGGCTAAGCCTTAGAGACAGGGTGAGGAGCCGAGACATCTGGAGGAAACTTGGAGCTACTACTCCTTTGTGTCGAAAGGGGCCAGTTGAGGTGGTTCAGGCATTTAATCAGGATGCCTCCTGTGCACCTCCCCTTTGAGATTTTACAGGCATGTCCAACTGGTATGAAGCCCCAGGGGCAGACCCAGAACACGCTGGAGGGAATATTTATCTCGTCTGGCCTGGGAATACCTCATGATCTCCCAGGAGGAGCTGGAAAACATTGCTGGGGAGAGGGACGTCTGGACTACCTTGCTCAGCCTGCTGCCCCTATGACCCAGTGCTGGATGAGCGGATGGAAATGGATAGATGGATGAATAGAGTCATTGCTGTGGTCGTGTCAGCTGTTTTTTCGTTTGCCTTCCAACAGCCATGGCCTACTGTGTTATCACAACTTCAGTTGGATAACAGTTTCAAGTTGACACACACTTAGTGGAGCCCTGCTTATCTGAGCATTAAGAAACACTAATGCAACCATTGACTTTGAATTAATTAAGAGCAGATGTTATCATGAAATATATACTATATGTGCACTGCTCTGTGGGATCGATCTGAAGATTTGGAGCAATCTGAATGAAATCACTATACAGACAGAGGAAACATATCATTCTGCAAGGCCTGTCACCAGTTATCAGCAGCTGAAAACAAGTGTATAAATGTGTTTGATTTAATTCAACTCAAACTATTCTTATTGAGAGAAATGAAGAGAAGTAATCTGTCAGTTAATTAGACAACTTCGCCCCAGCAAAGAATTTAAAGCCCTCTCCCCAACATGACCATCAGTTAGGCCCCTATATCCTTACACTGTGAATAACTTTTAAAAGCACAATATATGCAATGACAGCATGTCTCCTGTATATGAACTGTGCACTCAGTTGCCAGAAATGACTGACATTTTTCATATTCATTTCTGAGACTCCCTATACGTCCACATGTCCACACTGGCCAACATCTTTGGCAGTTTACCTGTCAGTCACAAACTCGGCATACTCTGAAAATTTTCGACAAAAATATCCTGCTGTGCAGAGGCCCGTTTCTGACTGACAGCTCTCACAATCACCATGGGCACAGAAACAGGAGATGAAAAACCAAAAAGAAAAACGCTGCCTCAGCCTTGGAGTGAAAAAAAAAAAAAAAAGGTTTCCATCAGGGAGATAAGCAGCCTTGTATTTATACCAAAGTGCATCTTCCTGTCTATCTCATCTCCATGTGCTAATGAAACAGCCGGCTGATCAAGACCCCCGTCTCATCTGCTAATAGAAGAGCGACTTAAGCTGGATCCTCTCCTTCCCTGGCTTTGTACCGTTTCCTCCGAGGGAAATGCAGTGTGAAATGAAGAGCAACGTGCCCACTCATGCTCCCTCCAGAGACTGGGTATTTTGGTGATAATGGATTTGTCATCTTGCAATACCAGGACTGGCTTGGGCACGCTTCTCTCCCATTGTGACTTGGGAGTTATTAGTGGGAGGCATGCCCACCGGGGCTCAGGTGCTGATTACATTACATGCACGTACAGAGTTTACTGTGTTAAAGATTAATTGCGGGATTTTTCAACGTGGACCCTATTTTCCCATGTTTTTGTGTCTAAGTGACTAATGGGAACAACACTTTTTTTGAAACTGGTTAAGTATTGAGCGAGAGGGCTGCAGCCAGCAGCCACACATCAGGTTTTAATGTAACAATTAGGGGTGTATTTGCTCCGTCAATTTACGTCCACTACCAGTGTTTGTTTTTGCCACTAACATTTTCAGATTACTATTCTAAGTGTCTGACAACATTATGAAAAGGATCCCCACTAAAACAGACCATTTTGTTGAAGAGTTAGATCCTTGTTGTTAAACCAGAAACAGCCCGGAAATCACTATCGCCAAACCCACCAGACTCCATTTAAATAATGAGTAATTTTATCATCGTAAAACACACTTTATTCAAAGTTGACAGAAACAAAATAAAACTCACAAAAACCATCTTGGTTTGTCTTTTCAGTATTCCAACCATCCCCAGCTCTGGTTTGGTTGAAAGAGACCTGTAATTTACCCAGTTAGATGTGAAAATATCGGAAGAGGAGCAAGAAGGAGACCCAACATCAGAGAAGCAGCAGGGGAAAACAATGTGTACAGCCAGCATAATTTCACGTATTAGGCGACAGGGATTTGGGGCTGTTTCTGGTTAAACAAAAATAATCCTACTCTTTAACAAAAAGGTTTGTCTCTGGGGTGCTGAGTAGCTCACCTGGTACAGCAGGTGACCCATGAACAAGGGCTGTGTCCTTGCCTCAGCAGCCGCAGGTTCCATTCCAAACTGTAGCCCTTTGCTACAAGTCTCTCTCCCCCTTTCACGCTACCACTGTCCTGTCAAATAAAGGTCAAAAAGCTCCCCAAAAATCTTAGAATAAAAGGTCTGTCTCTGTCAGGATCCTTTCCCTGATTATGTAGTCCCTGAGAATGTTTTCAGGGACTTATACTAACAATCTGAGCCTGTCAGTGGCAAAAACAAGCATTCTTAGTGGATGTAAATTGAAGATGCATTTTTTACCCAAAGTGGTTACACAGCAGCCTCTTTCACAATAGGGTCCAGGTTTAAAAATACCAGTTACTCTCTAATGTCATCCAACCAGAATCACGTATGTATGTCAGCACTGATCCTAATCAAGTCAAGTCAATTTTATTTGTATATCATGAATCAAAAATTTGCATCACGAGGCATAACAATCTGTGCAGCATACAAAACCCTCTGTCCTCAGACCCTCGCTCTAGATAAGGAAAAACTCCGACAACTCCCCCCTAAAAAAACCTAAACAAGGAAGAATGGAAGAAACGAGCGACTGAGCAGGGATCCCTCTCCCTCAACAGACTGACGTTGTGTGTACTGAACAGACCGACATAATAAAATTACAACATAGACAATCCATGTGACAGAATTATACATAGAATAACAACATTATACATATCCTCTATCTGTGTGATTGCTAATCCAACATGGAGGATCAGCTATACAATACACATTGTTCCACACCACTCTCCACACTCACCTCATTATCATTCTCTATCCATAGCAGCACACACACAACACATGCTCTGCAGAGGGTAAACATTGGAAAGATTTTCATCCACCAAATCTTACTTTTTGGCAAGAGCCCTCCTCTCTTCTGGAGTATAATCAAGAGATCCTATTGCTCCCTCTCCTTTTGTTGGCATGAATCCGATTATGGCTATTAGAGCGGTTCGGACTGGAAAAGAAACAGACAAGAGGAGAGAAAACAAAGAGGAGGTGAGAAAAATTAAAATCACAGCACATTCAACATTCCTGGGTAAAAGGGAGAAGGTTAAATCACACGACAGGCTGCACATGTCGTCATGTTCAGTGCCCATGTTACATAAGTGGGAATGATGCTTTGTTTTGCGGGCATAAGCCTGGATTTACCCTGGCCTATGTGAGGACATCCACCATGTGTCTGTACTCACACATTCTCCAGCTGGCACAGGACACGTTTTACAATATGGTCAGGGTCAAGGGTTTGTTTGTCTATGTTATGACTGGCTGTGTTCGTCTGTGCTCCAGTCTATCCAATATACTGAATGAAGGATCTGGAAGCCCATTATACGTGGCTGTCTAAGCCTACTTTAAAGGTTATCCACATTGGATTTTATCATAATAACTACCAAACACTGACACTGATAACATAGCGCTATTTAGAGCGCATGCGCCCGCGCGTGCAGCCTGTTGCAGTCGCTCCTGCTTGTTTTCTCGGTTTTCTTACTTTTTTGCTTTATTAAGTTTGGTATTTGTGCTGGCTTTTTGTGATTGTAATTTTGGAACTGCGCCCTCTCAAAACATGCTGATTGAGAGAGTTGTACTCGTTTTCCTCACCCTGGAATTACTTATTTCATTCGGACCCGGCACCATTGCGCAACAACTTCATGGCCGCATTGTTTACTCCAGAGATCAGCTGATCGCGCTGAGGCCGGCTGGCTTGGCGGCCGGAACATCGGAGATACCAGCTGAACTGTGGAGGAAAACACACAGAGGACGCAGGGGAGGAAGTAAACAGCGGCGGAAAAAAGCAGGGTTGAGACAACGGAGGCTTATGGAGAAGAGAAGATATAAGCCGTGTCTCCCCTCTCTCATCATGGGCAACGTGAGGTCACTGGCAAATAAGATGGACGAGATGACAGCGGTCGCCAAAAGTCAGAAGGAGTACCGGGAATGTAGTCTTATGTGCTTCACTGAGACATGGCTTCACCAGGACATTCCCGACACCAACGTCTCCATCAGCGGCTTTCAGACTGTTCGGGCCGACCGGGACTGCACCGAGAGCGGTAAGCGCAAAGGAGGGGGGCTTGCTGTTCTAGTAAATAACCGCTGGTGCAGTCCTGACCATATTTCCATTAAGGAACGTATCTGTTGCCCGGACATTGAACTGTTCGCTGTTGGACTCAGGCCGTATTATTTGCCCAGGGAGTTTTCACATGCCATTATTGTAACTGTTTACATCCCCCCCTCTGCCAACCCGACGTCGGCATGTGATGTCATTCACTCCGCCATAGCCCGCCTGCAGACTAAACACCCGAGTGCCTTCATAGCTATCTCGGGTGACTTCAACCATGTCACCATGGCAACAACATTGCCCACATTCACACAGTATGTGAGCTGTCCTACCAGAGAGGAGAGGACACTGGACTTGCTGTATGCAAACGCCAAAGATGCATACAGCTGCTCCCCCCTCCCCCCTCTGGGTAGGTCAGACCACAGCCTGGTGCACCTCAACCCCTGCTATGTACCACTAGTCAAGAGCCAGCCTGCGACCATGAGGACAGTGAGGAGATGGTCGGAGGAGACTTATGAGACACTGCAGGGCTGTTTTGGGGTGACAGACTGGCAGGCACTCTGTGAGCCACATGGGGAGGACATCGACGGGCTCACAGAATGCATCACAGACTACATCAGTTTCTGTGTGGACTCCACTGTCCCAGCCAGGACTGTCCATTGTTACCCAAATAACAAACCGTGGGTAACAAAGGACATCAAAGCCATCCTCAATGCAAAGAAGAGGGCCTTCAGAGCTGGTAACAGGGAGGAGGTGAGAACAATACAGGGGGAGCTGAAGATGAAGATCAGGGAGGCTAAGGAGAGGTACAGGAGGAAGCTGGAGAGGAAACTCCAGCAGAACAACGTGAGAGAGGTCTGGAGTGGAATGAGGACCATCACTGGCTTCAGGACCAACAACCACAGAGGAGTTGAAGGCAGCATGGACAGGGCCAATGAACTGAATCTGTTTTTTAACAGATTTGACACTGCTGGCCCTGCCCATCCCCCCCCCCCGACTCTTCTGCTGTCTGTCTTGGTCAACCATCTCCCACTCTGCCCTCCTCAACACCCTCCTGCTTGACCCCCCCTCCTCCTCCTCCTCCTCACACCTCATCCCCCCGTGGTCAGACTGACTGCTCTCTCCATCATGAGGACTACACCCCTCCCCCACGTGTTGTCACCTCCACAATGTGCTTCACTGCTGACCATGTGAGAAGACAGCTGATGAGACTCCACTCAAATAAGGCTGCAGGCCCTGATGGTGTCAGCCCCAGGGTGCTCAAAGCCTGTGCCCCCCAGCTATGTGGAGTACTTCAGCATGTCTTCAACATGAGCCTGAGTCTCCAGAGGGTCCCCTTGCTGTGGAAGACATCCTGCCTCGTTCCTGTGCCAAAGACGTCACGTCCCAGTGGCTCCAAGGACTACAGACCCGTGGCATTGACCTCCCACATCATGAAGACCCTGGAGAGACTCGTCTTGGAGCAGCTCCGGCCCATGGTCAAGCCACTTTTGGACCCCCTCCAGTTCGCCTATCAGCCCCGACTTGGAGTTGAGGACGCCATCATCTACCTGCTCAACCGCGTCTACGCCCATTTGGATAAGCCGGCGAGCACTGTGAGGGTCATGTTTTTTGACTTCTCTAGTGCATTCAACACCATCCGTCCAGCTCTACTGGGTGACAAGCTGACAGCAATGCAGGTGGATGCCCCCCTGGTGTCCTGGATTGTAGACTACTTGACTGGCAGACCACAGTATGTGCGCTTGCAACGCTGTGTGTCAGACAGAGTGGTCAGCAATACCGGGGCCCCGCAGGGGACTGTCCTCTCTCCCTTCCTCTTCACCCTCTACACCACGGACTTCAGCTATTGCACTGAGACCTGCCATCTTCAGAAGTTTTCTGATGACTCTGCTATAGTTGGATGTATCACCAAGGGTGATGAGGATGAGTACAGGGCTGTTGTGGATAACTTTGTCACATGGTGTGAGCAGAACCATCTGCAACTCAATGTGGCAAAGACAAAGGAACTGGCTGTGGATCTGAGGAGGACCAAGACATCGGTGACCCCTGTTTCCATCCAAGGGGTCAGTGTGGACATTGTAGAGGACTATAAGTACCTGGGGGTACACACTGACAGTAAACTGGACTGGGTTAAGAACACTAACGCTCTCTACAGGAAGGGCCAGAGCCGTCTCTATTTTCTGAGGCGACTGAGGTCCTTCAACATCTGCCGGACTATGCTCAGGATCTTCTATGAGTCTGTGGTGGCCAGTGCTATCCTCTATGCTGTTGTGTGCTGGGGCAGCAGGCTGAGGGTGGCGGACGGCAACAGACTTAACAAACTGATCCGCAAGGCCAGTGACGTTGTGGGAACGGAGTGTGACTCTCTGATGGTGGTGTCAGAGAGGAGGATGCTGTCTAAGCTACGAACTGTCTTGGACAATGTCTCACACCCACTCCACCATGTGCTGGTCAGGCACAAGAGTACTTTCAGTGGGAGACTCATACCACCAAGATGTACCACTGAGCGCCACAGGAAATCATTCCTGCCTGTGGCCATCAAACTGTACAACTCCTCCCTCTGAGTGGCCCTGAGACTTTCACACACTGCAATAACTTAATTTAACTTGTGCAATAACCCCGTTCACCCTGACTGTATATATTCTGTTTGTGTAAATTTTGTTTACAATATATATATATATATATATATATATATAATTTATGTTTATGTTTGTTAATAATTCCTGTTTATTTAACTATATATTTGTTAATACTATTGTTTAAATTTCTTATATTTTCATGTATCTTTCCTGTCTTGCAAGGAGCACCTGTAACATAAATAATTTCCCCTCGGGGATCAATAAAGTATTTCTGATTCTGATTCTGATTCTGATTACATGTACACTATTATTCCATGTTTGAGTGACACAGCCCTTTAGACACAGCACCATTTGGGTTAATTATTCAAATTCCCTTTTCAGCTTTTATTTTATTTGCTCTGTGTTTGATTTTTGTTTCCTGTTTCCGCCTGCAATGACACATGTTCAGTCACACAGAAGTGATGTCCCACATGGCAACAGCTTCATGGCAACATACACTAAAAGCAACTGTGGATCACATTTTTGTTAAGTCCATACAAACTGCACTCAGTGAATTATTAGTATTACATCTGCATGACAGTTGATTTGTTTTTGCATTTTTATTTTTCATTATTTTTACATGGAACTGGTTGGCTTCCTGTATATATGATTGTAACAACATCCAGGTTTCGGATAGTTGTGTTTTTTTGTTGTTGTTTTTTTTGTTGCATGTTTCAACTGTTTTTGTCACTAATGGGGCCCTATCTTATACCCAGTGCAAAGGGGTGCAACTGTCATTGCTAGGTTGTCAGACCAACGCAGCTGATTTTCAAAGCCAGAGCCCAGGATGTGTTAATAGCAAATAGGCTGCATCCTGCTCTGATGGGCGTGTACATCTTAGAATGACATGTGGTCAGGCGCATTGTTGGCATATTGCTATGTTGAGGCAGCAGAAAGTGATCGCGCCACTGACCAACAAAAAAACCTAGTCTAAAGTCAGAATGATGCAGTATTTTCCTGCTATTTTAAGTGCGTATCATTCAGATAGTAAGATGCACCTACACAGACAGGTTCATAACTTACACTCTGCTTCTTACACACACACACACACACACACACACAGGGATGTGCAGATGGGTTGCGGCTGGGTGAAACAATGTAAACATAGCAGAGAGACGCTGTGTACATTACATTTAAACACAAGTAACAGTGTAACTTCACTAATTATTTCAGAAGCTAAAAGTTAAGTTCTGTTTCTTCTGTCAAGTTCATGACTACAGTTTTTAGTTTTGCTACGTAAATGTCCCATGATTTTTGCCTCAGTGATGTCACTGCTCTTACTGCATTACTCTCAGCAGAAAATTGCTTGCTTCTCCAATTTGCAGAATCCACCATGGAAATAGCAGAGGGTCATTTGCAGGCGCACCTGGCTTTTGAAGGGAGTTGGAGATGACACTCTGATAAGTTGAATTCATGTTATGCCCAAACAACACCGATGTTTAATTAAAAGACTAAATACAACCCATTTGCTCCTTGTGCCTTACTTTGCACTCAGATTATCGCAGTTTAACAAAGGTGGAGTTGGACACACCCTAAATACACTTGCGCCATGCAGTACAAATTGTTTTAATCGGGCACATGGACTGAGAGTCTGTGCTTTATGAATGGAACTTGTAATCAATTAAATAAGTCGGTAGGCTTGGCTGGTATCACAATATTACGGTATATTGGGTACTCTATATAGTGCACAGAATGTGCCACCAAAGGACAATCTCCAGCCTCTACTGGTAGAACAGGCAGCTGGTGGTGGTGGGGATAACGTTACAGGACTGTACAAAGCCAGCCTCCAACAGCAGAGAGAGAGATACCATGGGAAAAACAGCATATTTTCACATCTAACTCAGTCAGTTAGGGGTTTATTTCGACCAAACCAGAGCAGGTGATTTTTGGAAGAATTGACTAACTAAGCCAATAACAAGACTAACTAAGACAGTTTTGGTGAATTTGTTTCTGTCAAGTCTGAATGAAGTATGTTTAACCGTGAGCTAAAACGGCAATTAGGCCAGTCGTAGTTTGGTGAGGGAGAGAAACTTGAATTCAAAAGAAGTACTGTTGAATTCCTCTGTTCAGTAAGGAAAATAAAAAAATATACCTCTCTTAACATTTTGTGAGTTTCAATTGTGTATTTATTATAGCGTAAAAGGTGAGAGAACTTGGGGAAAGTAGTGAACTCATCTAATGTGACACAACCCCGTCATATACTGTGTACCCTAGTGAAATTACAGGAAGGTATGAAAGAATTAGAAATTAGACATTGCCCAAGCCTATCAGTCAGTGACACAGAGTACACTGTTTAGATCAGGTGTGTCTTTGATTTCCTAACATCTCAGCCTATCATTTCTGTATTGACTGTAATGTAACAAATTGAGACAATGTGACTCAATGTAAGGAAGCACCTTTTTACAGGAAGGTTTTTATATACCACAGAATCAGAATATCCCAGGTAGCATATTCAGGGTTATAAAGACTGGGATAAGAGCTCATTCATATAATGGTTACTTGCACAAACACATAACCAGGATGCTCAAAAACCTGATTATAACCTCCTGGTAAGGACTTTTATGTCCATGTAAGAGCACTCATTTGCCATTAGCATGAGCACATTTTAGTTGTTCCAGCTCATCACTTCTCCATTATGGTAACTTACAATCATAATGGAATGACCTTATTAGAATTCATATGAGAAGCACGGACACACTGACATCACCATTACAGTGCCAAATTAGACATAATATGATAGCATTTAAAATGAACTATGGGGCATTTGAATTGATTCTTTTTCATTACAAATAATGTATTTTACCTTTAACAAATCTTTCACAGTAAAATACTGATAACTTATACAACTGCAGCATCTACACTACCAATTTATATCTGTTGCAAATACCCTCTGTTTGGCGTGACAGGTGTTTTTCAACAACATATCCCCTTTTAAAACTGAGCTGATGGACTGTGAATATCAGTGCTCTACACACCTTGCCATGTTACGTAGGGGCAGTGTGGTCTGATAGAAAAACCCATTATATAAATGAGACTTCACTCAGTGTCATTTAAATTAAGTAACCAGAAAAATCAAAGTGAGAGCAGAAAGTAACTAATTTCCATCAGTGAAGTTAAGTGAGCACTCTTCAATCAAGACAGTGAGAAGCAGCAGAACATTTTACTTTGATAACAGCAGTAAGTCTGTTAGGACGAGTCTTTCCAGCTCACACTTTCCAACTTTTGAGTCTTCTTCGGTTCGGAAAATGATAAATAGATCTGTGTATGTGTGTGTATACTCGCCATTCCTCCTTTTAGACAATTTATGTGAATGTAACTAAAAAAATGCAAGGCAAAACTCATTGTGGACTGAACATTAAAATACTGCAATTCTTATTTTCAGATACAAACAGACCAGGAAAACAGCCTGTGAAAACATATTCATAAATAAGTATATATACATTCATAAATGGAACTAAATAACCTGGAATATGTAAAATCTTCTTCAAAGTGACATCAGAGGGAATGTTTGAATTACTTAGCCACATTTTATTAAATATTTAGGCGTAGCATATGAGCTAAAGCGGCAGCCAACAATAGTGAGCTGGAATCCCTGCAGCTGGCCTGCCTGTGACGTGCAGAGCTCACTGCAATTATCCAGCCAGGCTTCCTGGGGTCATTCCAAAAAGGATGAGATGCAACGTTTACACAACACTGTAAGAACCCAGCAGGGGAAGCCAAATCTCTCAGGCATGGCCAGCCATGTGACCTGCATGAGTCAGTTAAGAGCAACCTTTGTCTTTATTCTGTTATTGATTTAAAACTTTATGTGTAATGGGAGGAAACCAGTAGGAGAAAAATGCTTTGAGGAAAGTGCACTGTCTCCTACTGAGTTTCCTCTGATAAAGTGCTAGGGAAGAAAGAAGAAAGCAGAGCTCAGCAAAAGGACGGATCGCCAGCAGAGAACTAAAATGAGTTCTCAGTAGAAAGAAATTATTAGTTATGACTCCGGGAGGTAGGAGAATCTGCCCTGCTGCAGATGAAGAGGTTTATCTTGATCAGGCACTCAATATGTATTGATTGCTTTGCATATATATACAATATATACATATACAATATACAATTTGCAACCCTAAAATCAGAGCAAAAAGTTTCAGAAAATCAACATAATTTGTATTGGTTCAGTGACTGTTTTTTTGGTGTTTTCGCATATTTTCAACTTATTACAGAATTTGAAGATTTTAGCTGATCCATGTTGTGCTACAGTTACAGACTGTCACGTGTCCTTAAGTCTGAAGGTTTTCATTCCAACCTGTGTTTACCTCAACTGCAGACAGGCCTTTATTTGAAACGTGCTTTATTTAGTTCCCCCTGTTTTATAAAAATATCATTTCATATTTTAGTGAGAAGTCTCTCTGTTTTCTAAACAGCTCCTGATTTATAATTTGCTGTTTGTGCTGGTTGATCTCAATACAAAGCTATCATAATGTACATTTCAACAGCACTTATACAATCAGTACGACAACTCTTCTACTCTGAGCTTATCCTTAACTCACAAGGTTCACAGATAAAACAATGGTTTTGTACTAGACACGTTTTCCCCACATATACAACATGCTAACGTTATTAACATAAGCCAGTAACATTTGCATAAATTTGTCACGCAGCTAGTGGACTTCATCTACTCATATGAAGCCGGGATAAATCACACACAAGACTCCAAATGCTATTTTGTGGAGGCTTCATTGTCTTCACACTTTATTGTTTCTCACTTGTGAAATAAAGGTAAATAAAAGCTTAGTTTTCAGTTTACAAAAATAAACAGGAGGTCTGTGTTGCTGTGACTTGTAGTTACTTTTCTAGGGACGTGCTATGAGGTCAGGCCATAGCGTAGGTATGGCGTTGAATTTATGCAGAAGCATACAACCCTCTTTATGGGCAGTCTCATCTGTTTTTTGGATTTGCTCACAAAACCATGACTGTTTTTTTAATCATGATTCACAAAGATACCCCCTTAGATTTTTGCTCCTAGTACTGCTGGCATGGCTGAAACCATGACAAAACCTTCCTGCAGATTTTCAAATGACTTTTTCCTGACTGCTGATAAATTCTCAAATGACCATCATATACTGGGAAATATGTTCAACTTAGCAGTGTTACAATATATTGACATTTAGATGGAATAATCATGCGCAACAACAAAAATCTAAGGAGGGAGGGGGATTTGTATTCTGATACCGATGTAGTATCTTCCTTCAATAGATGCTCAGTCCAAATGTTTTCAGGGAGCCCCCTTCAGTCACTTCCATTTACTTCAGTGTGCAGCAGAGTGGTCATTGTAGCATGCCTCTGTTGTTGTACTGATGCAAGTAGTGCTGTGAAAATGTGCATTATGCTGAATGTACCATGTGAGCCATTAGAGTGCCGATAATTGCACCCAACTGTCTGTGCTGACCACACCTCCCACTATTATTGAAGAACCCTGTCATTATCTGAATACCAGCTGTTATTAGAGAATTATGGTAATGCGATTTATGATAATAATGGACAGCAGTGTCCCTGTCATTCAGAAGAATAACTGTGCATGTACACCTACGAACAGAACATCAATGTTTTTCCATAATTCTGATGCAAATTCCTGTGATTGATAACATTTTCAAGCTCTACAAATGATGACTCATTCTTAATAGGTTTCCAGACTCTTTGGACTACACCAAAACAGTGACTCGTAGTTGGAGAAATAACTAATTAGACAAACTCAGGGCATGAGCTTTGAGGTTACTTACTGCTCCAAGAGGGCTGCCAGGTCTCTGGATGGTGGCCAGAGATGCTCAGGCAAATTTTCTTCCCAACTTCAAATCTTCCATTCGGCTGGGAGGGAAGGCAATAAAAAGAAGGTGGAGGTGAGCATGTGGGTGGAGATAAATTAATAAAACATGCATTCTCAAAAGTTATGACAAGGAGACAGAGATAGAAGTTTGACACAGTTGAGAGTTTGGAAGCAGGAAACGTAGGCTGCTATTTGACAAAAGTATGAGTTTTCAAACAATGAAAGCAAACTGAAATAGAAAAAAAAGGGACTAAAAGTGGCTGGACACCATGAAAAAGTGTCTGTCAAAACAATTCAGAGTACTCTGGCTTTTATCAGCCTGATATTAGTGCAGGTGTCACACAGCTGTCTGAATATAATAAGACAGTCTCATACTTTCACAAAACCAGAGCAATTCCCTCTGACAGTATGATGACAGCTGAGGCTTTGATCTGACAACTGTCACTACGTGTGTTGCCACCAGAATGGCTGAGGGTTAAATGACATGCTGTCCATTTTCCACTCTTTGATCATCTGATTTGACGGCTTCCTGTTCCGCTTCGGCGGGAGAATAATCGGATGCGATAGAGAGGTGGCCTTTGTCTGCGTCTTACTGTGAGGAGGATGATGCTGGGGGGCTTCATCGGATACTCTGGGGGAAGCACGATCCTGCCGTGGTAAACCCCACCGTCGAAATCAGAATCTGGTGGCCCGCGTACGGAGAAGTGCCATTCAAAGAGGTTATCCTGCAAAAAGAGAAAAATGTCACATAAAACTAACATGTTCAACAGGAGACACCAAACCTGTGACTTCAAATGCCTGTCTGAGGTGAAAACACTGACAGTGACGAGTCCAGTGGAGCCACACAGCCTGCAGCTGCATGTTGTGATAATGGTGAGCAGTTATTCCAGTTGGGCAGTATCCAACCAATACAGAAAGTAAAATTCTATTTCTTTGAACAATTCACTATAATCTTAAATTATGAATATCTACAATTGAACTTTACCCCCCCCCCCCCCCCCCCAACCCTGAGTGGGTCACTGCAGCAGAGAGCAGGTGAATTCTAACATCTTTTGTAGTGAGGATATCATTTTAAACACATAACTAAATTTAACAGACCACTTTAGACGCCGCACACAAATTATTTTAACTATCAGAGCTTTTTAACATTACATACCATAAATGTCACAACCACTGTTAAGCTGTTGGAGGCACACCAGGCTCTCCCTCACCTGATTTTGAAGCTGTTTGGGGTCGGGATCCTGGATTCTGCTTCACCTGATGAGGCTGTTGGTCTCTACCTTACCTGTCGCTGAAGTTGCAAGGCGCACATAGGTCTCTCTCATCTGTTGCTAACACTACTGGGGTCTCTCTCTCATCTGTCACCTATTCTTCCTGTCAATCACTGCCTTTAAAATAAAGTAGGATTGTTTCATCCTCATGGACCTCACTGTTGCCTTCTAAATCTTCCTGACTTGCTCTGACGTAACAAAGAAAATTATAGCTACTGTGCAGCGATGGGTCGGGTCCAGGCATTTTTAGGCAATTCTGAGCAACAAGCAGAAGAATTGGAAGACATTTAGGAATTTAGCAACACAATCTGCCTTTTGCATCAGCTGAGGCTTGAACTGACAACCTCTGAGACTAATAATCAATTTCTATCTCACTGAGCTAATTAGTCAGTGACAATTCATGTGTAGCTTCACAAATTGACTAAGCCAGACATGCAGGTTTAGCAGCCGTCCATGCATGGAAAAGCAGATTTCAAACCACTGTAAAAAATTCAGTTATTGAAACAAAAATCTGAAAATACACATATTGCATCTAGACAGCATGGAGATGTTGGTCATTTATTTTAACAACGATTGATTTGCTGCATAAGTGAAAAACTGATGTTTAACTAGTTGAGCTATGTGCAAAGTGAGAAGCCTCAGATGGTTTCACACTGAAGTATTGACACTGGATCTTTGTGCAAAGTTTGGTTTATTTTCAAGCATGAGAAGGCAGATTTTGTAGCAGAAAAAAGACTTGAAGATGCTGCACAGTGATCAGTCACGCTCTGGCAATTTTAAGCAATACGCTGGAGCACAAGAAGATATTTACATTACAATGTGGATTCTGCACCAGTTGAGGCTCGAATCCACAACCTCTGGAACCTAAGACGGTCATCTACCGCTCTGAGCTAATTGGCAAGTAGCAACTCAACAGTGGCTTCACAAATTGAGTAAGCCATTCACTGTTGAGGAAAGCAGCCATCTGTGCATGGAAAGGCAGATTTGAAACCACTGTAAAAAATTTAGTTATTAAGACAAAAATCTGAAAATACACATATTGCATCTAGACAGCATGGAGATGTTGGTAATTTGTTTGTAACAATGATTGATTTGCTCCATAAGTGAAAAACTGATGCTTAAAAGTGCCATTTTTACATTGACTCCAGTTGTTCACATTAGAGCCAAATTCAAAATGCTGTCAAAAATTCAGTTTTTGAGACAAAATTCTGAAATTTGCCACACATCATCTACCATGACTCTAGAATTCTGTCATTTTTTTCATGAACATTGAAGATTTATTTAGCAAGAATTTGCATGTATGTTTACAGTATCGTTTACAGTCAAACATTTTGATGCACTGTAGGCTCAATTTGATAAATCAAAAATCTGAGAAATGTAGTTTTTGTAGGACAGTCTGAAGATGCTCTGTAGCAAGTTTGGTGTCAATTGAGCAAAAATTGTGGGAGGAGATAGGTTTAAGAAGTTTTAGAGTTTTTGAAAAAAAAAAACAGAGTGATGAACTTCATAATTTTTAATAGGTTTAAATGTACAAAAGTTTCTTCAGTATTGGGGCTACAGTTTGATGAGAGTTGTGAAGTTGTAGCACGTATGGTTGATTTGTTTCAAAGTTTTGAACTTTAGACGCTTGCAGTCCACCATCAGGACTATTGGCTTGAGTTTACAGCTGAGGATATCTGGCATGAGATTGGACCTTTGTGCAAAGTTTGGTGAGTTTTCACCCATAGGAAGTATGATTTCCTTGGAAGAAGAAAGAAGAAAGAAGAAGAATACCTAGGATTACAACAGTGTCCTGGCAGCTTAGCTGCCTGGACCCTAATTATGGACCAGCAAAGATGTTTTTTTTTTAAATATCTGTTTTATTTTTACACCAAAATTGGCCTTAGAAAATAAATTATATCATGACGTGCATCCTATCATTTTTAAAAATAATTCTAAAAACATTATACGACAATTCCTTTGACAGTTGTTGACAGGTGGGGGCGGGGCCTGTTTGGACTACGGGCCAGAATTTTTTCCTTCACACATCAGGAGCAATATGTGGTTCAGCTCAAGGATGCTTGTAGGAACTTGGAATCAAACAGCCTGTGCAATTGCCAACTGGCACCAGAGCTTCACGTCCGCTGCACAATTATCTAAACCATTTTATTTGGAGGTTAAACTGAGTGGATTGCTTGTGTTTCTTAACCTACCTGAATTTTATTTTGTCATGCCACCAAGGTCCCACATCTAATTACTTTGGTGAATACAGTGTAATTATTGCAGACAGAAATTATGGACACTGTACTGTATACATATATAAGATCCAAGTTGTATGAAACCAGAATTTCCCCAATTAACAAAAGCCTACTTCTTGCATTCTCTGTTGGACTTTACAGGATGGGAAAGAGTTGCTGTGGTGATTTTTAACAAAGGTAATATAAATACTGACACTATAAAGGTTGTACAGTGCGGTGTTGTCCTGTGGTGAACTTACTTCCAGTGGCTGGGCGTGGTAGTGCTCTGTGGGGTCCCTCAGTTCAGCAGCCTCTTTCATCAGCCTCTTTACCGCTGGTCATTCAATGGAAACAAAGACACAAGAAAAATGAGGTTAGCCGCTTCAGGTTAAACACGGCTCACATCTTCTTTATGATCATTACAGCATACATTTTCAATATCCACTGCAATGTCTTGTGTGTGAAACCCTACAATTACACCCAAAAGTCTGCAGCAGTTTTACTGGCCAACATTCCTAATTTCCAGAAGCTGATGGTTGAAAATGTGCTGCTCCCCTGTGTAACAGGACATTAACACAGATAGACAGATGAGAAGAATATGCAGAGGGACAGGGCTCCATGTACTGGCAAGTCTCTGCTAAAAATCACACTGACTGTCACACTCATTCAGACAGCTAGGGTAAAAAGGCTCCTTCAAATGTGCAATCCAAAAATCTTGGTTTAAAACCACCTTTGGCACTTCTGTTTCTCCAAAACTATTCAACAAGACAGTCTCCCACTACGCCTTTACTGTTTGTTTTAGCGAGAAGTCTCCCCAGGTTTATTTTCTGTTTGAATTTGCTGTTCATGCAAACTCAACACTTACTCCATATTTATCTGTTGTCTCATTTAATTCAGAATCATGTATCCACAGCTTTAATTCCATTAATACAACAACAGAGACTCCTTCGGGCTTTTAATGTGAGGCATCTAAACAAAGTGCTGAGCTTCATTAATGGTAACATAACTCAGAATTAAAGATCAGCTACACAGAAATTATTAGAATTATTTAGGACATGACTGTGTTGTTGTACTGATAAATCCTTGCCTGATATCAGACAGAATTTTCAACACTTTACACAACATTTCAATCTTCAGTCTGACAGTGCGTCCACTCTGACTGATTCCTGTTGGGGAGGGGGATTCAATATTTCCTAACCAATTACTAGAGAAGGCTACACACGTCAATGATGTCCAACCCACCAAATCATAAAGAATGGAGTGATGAATAAGTGACTTTACATTTGTAATAAAACTTAGAGATGCATAACACACTGAATCAAGGCTACATAAAATGGAGGAGGTTGAATGCATAATACAATATGTCACCATCATCAATCAAACAGAAAAGGAGCTTCCACAAGTTTTTTCTTTGCATGGAGAGCAAAACAAGACTTATTTCTAAAATAAAAGCCAATCTTCACTAAAAGCTGAGTAGCAATACATACGTTAAATAAAAGCTTGTCATCGAGTCAGTTATGGCCCACTGTCAGTGTGCAGTGGTGTATTTATCTGCAGACACTTCTGTGTTTGGGATGTTTATGGGCGTGTACCCCCACAGCGCTCAGGTGAGGTCCGGGCTTTATTAAAAGGTAGCACCAGGTGCCAGACCATAAGCAGCAGGTATCCAAGAGAGATTTGCATTGCAGAAAAAACACAAATATAGCGAGGCAAATGTGAAACGAGTGAATCTGGGGTTGGCTTTTCCTTTCACTCTTGCTGACTAACATGTTTACAAAGAGTTACTAACAATCCTTTAACAATACTGTGATAATACTGATAACTGTGATCATTTTGGTCAGGATGAATATCCCCCTTTCATGGTGTAAGTACATTTTGTGAGCATGTGCACACCTATCAGGGCCGAACCCATGGTAGTCAAATTAAAAGACTGCTTATGAGTTGCTTATTGAGGATGAGCAGATGACTAGTAGATGACAGCGGGAGTCATGATCCTGCTGCATGCTACAAACACAGCTGAACTTTTCACTCAAGGCAGAAATAAAGTAAACAAGTTTGTTTTTTTAAAGTTGTGTTTAAGGGGTCAATCTCTACCCATGGCAGCATTCTGTGAGTTTATGAGCAGACACAACATGCTCTCAAAATGAGACAGCAGAGAAACATCTGCTGGCATTAACCCTTGTGACATGACCCAGCCAACAACACACTCAGGCCCGCTGTGTTAATCTGAATACAAACTACCTCATCACTCTAGGAAGGATGGTTACACAAGTCCAGATGATGATGATGGTGATGATGATTGTAGGGGGGGTTTAATCACTGCTCTGGCAGTAAAGGACACAGAGACGCTCCTTGATGTAACGCTGACTACCAGGCTGCAGCTACACCAGACAGAGTACAGGAGGTGAGTCCTCACAGTGAGGGCATGTTAGAGTCCGTCTAAGGCAATGCCTTGGGTTGAACATCCAATCATGTTTTAACACAAGGTCATGAGTCACAACAACAGGAGTGATGTCACAGTCTCAGCCTCATGTTAACAAAGTGCTCATCGCAAGTTCAGGCGTTTTTGACTTATCGGACAGCAAGGTCAATTTGCTTGCTTTTGCCCTCTCATGGGCCGCTACAAAAGCTCCAGCTATCAACTATCAGCCGGCTGCAAGACGAAACAGCATGGGGCTGAAAATTGGAAAGTAATTGTGAAAAGGAAAGCGTAACTAAGAGGTATTCATGGAGGCAAAATTGGCTTGGAATCCAATCGAGTGCATCCTGCTAGGGTGTTGAGCTGGAAATGGAGACTGTGAAATGAACACGGGAGAAGAAGACGAAGGGCAGCAGCGGGGATGGGTGGGAGGGCAAATAACAGGGATGAAGGCAAGGCGAGCTGAGAGGATGTGCGGGCTGCAGGGCTGAGTGAAGCAGTGGAGCAAAGAGATGGCCTGACACCACACGGCTTTCAGGGCACGTGTTCTTTCTGATTCTGCCCGAGGACAGACACTCTTCAGTGAAGATCTGAACCAACCACAGTAATCTCACATTGGACACACAAGGAGAACGGGGGAAGAGTCTGTATGTGTGTGTATGTTTACAAGGCTTCCCCTGCCTCGTCCTGTTTACACCAGAGTGCAGGGGGTCATGCAGTGCTTGCAGTCTTACTCAAGTTCAAACTATTAAACTCCCTCTCCTGGGATTTATTTAACCCCTAAAGACTCATCTCAGTTCATCAAAATTACATATTTAGAAGTTTTTCCAAGAAAAAACATCCCTTCATGCCTTTAAGGAATACTACACTCTTCAAATGACCATTTGAATATCAATTACTCACTGCATGTTACGTTGAATTTGTGCATTTTTTTTTTTGCATGCTTCCACAGATCGTCAAAAAACTCAGAAAATTCTTGATGGATTGGCATAAAAGCAGTCAAACATCCATTTACAAATTCTTAGATAACTCATGCAGCATAATCCAAGTCTCATTTATCAAGTTGTGTGCTGAATACTTTCCAAACAGACACCTCTTTCTGATGGGGCATTGAACTGAAGTGAAACTTATCTATGCTCTTTTCAAAGCCAGACTTCACTAACAAAAACAATAATTTTACCTTGCTGAACACTGGAGCTGCTGGTCTACCGCTGCCATAGTCGGTATTTAGTTTGTGTTATTGTGTGACTTTAGTGAATCACACCTGATCCTTTATAATACCAAAGTCACACAATAACACAAACAAATTAACTGATCAAGGCAGTGGTGGACCAGCAGCTCCCATGTTCAACAAGGTAAAATTACTGTTTTTGTCTGTGGAGTCTGGCTTTGGAGAGAGCATTGATAAGTTTCACTTTATGTTTAGCTCCCTGTCAAAAAAGGAAGCACTGAGCATTAGACTGGCTAAGTGAGACTTGGATTATACTGCACAGAATGTGCAGGAGTTTGTTGATAGATATTTTGATATAGTTCTGCTGTTGGTAAATATGGACCCCTATGACCTCAGTTCATCAAAAATGTTTTTAGTTTTTGGATTCTTTGCTCACTGTGGAAACATGCAAGACGTAACATGGGGTGAGTAATTCATGGTCATTTGGGGGGCTTAGAGATAACTACACCTTTGCCTCATTAAGTACTTACAGAACTATAAATATGCAACTGAGGTCCACCCCTTAGCCACTCACTTGCTACTCCAGCGTATCTGCTCAGCTTTGACTCTGCTTATCAAACACACAAACATCTGCTTGTAAACAGTAAAAGATAACATGAGCCTTCAGCTTGACAACATTATCTATAGCTAATAATGTGTTGCTGTTGTTAGATAAACCTTGTTCCCAATCGCCAGCTTTGACAGGTTGAGGTGAAAATGAAACTTAACTTGCAAATTACTGATTTGTAGATACACTGGGCTTCTCCACTGATAACCTGCAAGTTGACAGGATTGGTTCCTCAGGTTAAAAATAACTTTAACTTTATTCATCCCCAAGGCGGATGTAACAACCCTCGGGAAGCTTTAATCCATGTTCCTGAGACTGTCATTGGTACACCGCAGTTCCAAGGTGGAAAAATGCTTATTTAACTCATGATATGTCTTGTAGCATATCAAAACACCATATGGAGATGTTATCAAGGTCAAAAACTTGGATTTCACTGGAGAGGGTCTTTAAGACAAGTGGAGGCAGATGAGAAAATGATCCTGTATAAGTAGAAATTCAATCTTCATGCAGCAGCCTTGAGCATCTTGGCCCAAAACTGATCAAAATCCACCTCATGTTTTCACAGTTTTGCATTATATAAACCTTTCATCAACTGTATCCCACTCACACTTGAAAATGTTTTCTGAGATTTATAACAGGAAAGGAGCCACGATTTCTGCCATCGGTCTTAAATGCAAAATTCGTATACATCTAACAGCTGACAGAGATGTCCATTTTACTGAAAGACAACTACAAAACAAAAGGGGACCAGAGCTAAGCTACATTTTCATCAGAATGATAAAACAATCTGCTTGGGGGATGCTCTGCTTGAACATAATGGCATGTGCCTTTATTGTTGTGGGTTTGAATCCATCTTCTAGTGTCATCTGCTCTCATGGATGCATACATAATTCCACCTTCATCAATGACAATCTGTAGAGTTTTCTGAAAATGTTAAGCCTCAACAGAAACCCAAAATACGACAAAGCTGTTTGCCCATGCGGCACCGCACATAAGAGCCAACAAATTAAATAACAGACAGGAAGCTTAACTGTGCAGTGATCTGTGAACAGCTGAACATGCTGCTACAGTGTTCCACAGTGGGAGCTCCATCCATCACACGTACCAACATAACATTTCAATTCACAAATGCTGAGCCAGCTGTAGGCCAGGGTGGGGGAGGCTACTTGTTGAAAAGACTAACCCACAACCAGAAGGTTGCAAGTGTGATCTATGTAAGTGTTATCACACTTACTTGCAAGTGTGATCTATGTAAGTGTTCTCACACTTACATAGATCACACTTGCAACCTTCTGGTTGCAAGTGTGATCTATGTAAGCCCTTGTATGTAAGCCCTTGTGTCCATCAGCTGCTGTGTGTACAAACCTAAACTTCAAACCAACAGACTTTTTGAGATTTACTAACAGTCATCAGAACAACATACACCCTCCCTTCAAAGGAAGTCAGCAGCTCCTAAAGATGCTGTCTCATTCTTTACAAGCTGCAGGGTACTCAAGAGAATCAAGAACCACAATAGTTTAGATTGAATACCTAAATACCAATAACAATATCTGGATCATTGCTGGTGCTATCAGAATAGATCTGGGGTCAAATAGCATTTTATTTCATTCCAACTGAGGACTGAATATGTTAATCAAATCCAGATCCTTTTACATTCCTTATCGAATCGATTGGCTGGTTGCTCCAAATACTCAATTGTCTCACTGCATATTAAGCTGAAAACAGGGATGCAGAATAGTATCAACTAGTCATTGGTATCGACAGATAAAGGCTTTAAAAAAAATATCAGCATAAAATGAACATCTCTGCTGATATGACAGGCGATGTCTGTTGAATTATGCAACTTAAATTAGTCGAGATTGGTCAGATTTGTCCAGGTTTACACTATTGTCAACATTATCTGATACAAAGAATCATCCAACCCTGCTAAAGTAGGATGAATTTTCAGTTTTGTTTGAAAATGTTACCAAAAATAAACACATTTTACATGTGACCAGCTGAGGTAGTTTTCTTTATTTTCCCAGTGAATGTGTACATTTTGAAAAACATTATATTTTATGTCTGTATCTGCCAGTGGGCAATAACAATGAGAGCAGGCATAATAGTATATAAATTCCATTACAGGAGAGACTTGGATGTTCTCTGCAATTTGATGTTATAAAATATGGGTATATGTCAGTATCCGCATTGGCAGTAGGCCAAAATTAATAGAACGATATTGGCATATCAGTTCAAAATCCAATATCGTGCATTAGGGATGTCCCGATCCAGCTTTTTCACTTCCGATCCGATACCGATATTACAGCCTTGAGTTTTGGCCGATATTGATACCGATCCGATCCAAGCGCGTATTATACATATTCACTTATTTTGTTGTCAGTCATGTTAGAAAAGGTTTGATCAAGCGATATTACTCTAACAAGAACAACTACTTAATCAGGTTAGTTAGAATGATCCACAACAGTTGGTATGAGAAACTGACCCGTTTATTGTTAACAGGGTTAAATAAACAAACTTTAAACTTGAACATTAACATTAAATAAAAAATATAGCTGGTTTGCTTTGGCTGCTTTGGCCCCTTAATACATAGAAAATAAATCAACACAAGAAATCTTTAAAATGTCTAACACTGAAATTAAAATAGCAGCAAGACTCCACACACTTGTGCTTTGCCCCCCTAATAAATAAAAAAATAGATTAACACCACAAGACATTGTTGACATTTAACAATGCAGCCTTTCCTTTTCAGTTATTTTAGTAGTGTCAGTGCCAGCCTGGTACACAGGCACACAATATTGTACAACTGTTTAAACAAGCAATAGTCTATCCATGGCTCCAATTTCACTAATTGTGCCCAAAACAATGCCATCAGTGCTCTTTACTTAAACAGTAAGAGTGTAAACCAAATAAAATATCACTCTCAAAAAACCAGAGCAGAAAACAAATAGTCAGTTAACTAAGTTGACCGCTACTCTTCCTATCCTTTGTGTGTGTCTGCTGTCTGCATGCTGGCCTGGTGGATTGATAGTAAGAGCTGGAGAGGATCACTGGAATGGACTGCTTGACTCGCGGAGCGCTGGGCTGGCCGGAAAACCTGGATCGGACTCTGTGAAAAACTGGATCGGCGTTTTTCCATGCAGTCCGATCCGATGCCAATGCACGTTTTTTGCTAATATCAGCGGCCGATACGGATCGGGACATCCCTATCGTGCATCTCTAGTTGAGAAGCTTAAAATTAAACTAGGACTCTATCGGTCTTGCTGAACCACAGACACAAAAACAGTCCTTTAGCAATTGTAGCGTGTTATTTGACATGAAATATGAAGTTTCTTTTGAAAAAAAAAAAAAAAAAAGCTCAGACACCAGCCTGCAGTGAGCACACTAACCAGTGTGTGGGTGTGAACCTTTACAGAGTCGTTGGGGTTACTGGGATTAAAGTGCACAGGGATGTGATGTTTTGGCAGTTTAGAGGTTAGAGGTTTTGGCAAAGGCCCACTTGGGGTAGTCACAGGTTTAAAGTGCTTCCCTGATGTGTCTCTGTTCCTTCACCTTCCCCTCTGTCCAAGTGGGAACGTTTCTGGCCCAATGACTCAGTGTCCTGATGACTCCCAACTTGTGCTCCAGTGGGTGGTGAGAGTCGAATAGTAGGTACTGGTCTGTATGTGGGTTTTCTGTACACCTCAATGTTTCGGTTCCTGTCCTCTTCAATGTGTACTGCACAGTCTAGTAGTACTATATTGCTGTTGCTCTGCTAATATAAGAGGACAAAAGATAATGGATTTGTTCACATTGGCATAATAGGGTATTTTGTCAGTTATAAACCAGATCGACATAAAACCAGCCATCACAACACAATCCTATTTCAGAGAGTATTTCCAACAATCCTGAGCAGCGTTGGGGTCATTACTCAAAAAAAGCAATAAATTACACATTACTTGTCACTTTTTTTAAAAAGCATAATGCATAACTTTACTTGATTACTCCCTGTAGAAAGTAATTCATTACACTACTGGTTACATTACATTCCCGTTAGGCAATAACTGCCTTCAGATAAAAGTACATCAATATATAAAATTTTGGCCCTGCTAACACCTCATAGAAAAAAATATTAATTGTGTCAAAATAATATACCAATAGGCCTAAAAAATAATACGATAGACATGCCATCCTTTCACCATTGGATGATGACAGAATTTAAAAGAGAAAAAATAAAGCCGCAGTTATACCTCATAGGGAGGAGATCCTCAAATCATTTGTCAGATAACCTGTTCCTTAAAATTAATGGAGCACTATTAATTTTATTAACAAAAACTACAACAAAAATGTTACATCAACAAACTTTTTTCCATGACGAAACGAGACAATGACACGCTAAAAATAGATCTTGATAATAAAAACTATGACAAAATTGATGTTTCATTTTCACTGAGTTGAGATATAATGAAAATGTTAAGGGTGGACTATTGGACATTGAAAGCCCAGAACAGCCATGGTTGCAATTATCTTCAAATGCTGCCTAAGGGACAGGCTGGCAAACTCCAGTAAATATTCGGTGCCAGGATGTTTTGCTAGTCACTGAACGGCAGCAGAGCAAGCAGACACCGGCCGCTGGACTTTACAGCTGATTCCTGCAGGACTCCACTCAGTCCGGACTGGAGACGGTTTATGGGTTGATGCTGTTTGACAGGCAGGAAGGAGGCTAAGTTATCTGTGAGTGTAGCTGTGCTGTAAGTAAACAGTCTAAACTCAGATCATTTTTCTCCAATTGAGATATAAGTTTAGTTTTAATCTCCAACTCTTTGAGACATGAGTTTTAACCTCCAGACTGACAAGTTGCAGATTAAGAAAGAATTCAGGCTTTAATTAAGTTATTTCTCTACTTCTTAACAGTGAGATCGATTAGTCAGTTTACAATGAACCTAGGGACAAATCCTAGTTGTCCCAGATTAGTTATTTGTGGTGTCAAAGTTTTTGAGAGCATAAATAAAATGTTGAGCTTTTCAAATGATGATCAGTGAGTGTGTGCTCGTAAATCACCCCATAAACCTGTCAAAAACTCAGCTGGAGAAATGCAAGTTTATTAGCATGTAGAAATTATAGTTGTAGAAAAAATTGTCTAAATGAAGTTTTTATACAACTTTTCACCTTGATTCTATTTTCTGATACATGAATTAGCCTCAGTGGATTAGTTTAAAGATAAAACATAGAAAACATAATGACTATAAGTTGGCTAAAATGTTTAAAATTTTCATCAACTAAAACGTTTTCAAATTTTTGTCGACTAAAACTAGACTAAAACTATGAAGGATAAAGGTGACTAAAACTAATTAACATTTTCACCTAAAGACTAAGACTAAATCTAAAATACCTGTCAAAATTAACACTGCCTTGAAGACAGCACAAGAATGCCTCTCAACAGGCACACTGGGCGTTGTCGCTGTTGTCTACATGTGTAATATTTTTTTCTATCCATCCATTACACAGATAATTAAAGAACTTATTTAACGTAAGTAAAATCATTATAAACTGTAAGTAATTACTAAATTTACAACAGCAACACATCACAATATTGCATTACTGACAAATATATTCTGATTACAGTAACAGTTCCACCCAACACTGGTCCTGAGTTGCAGACCTTCGTGCAGGTCTAGTTTAATGTAATCAGATTTTGTGTTTCTTTTCCTGATGAAAAGACAGAGCAGGGCTCGACAGTGCGAGTGTTTCACTCGCATTTACGATTAAAAATAGGTGTGTGCGAACTGTAAAAAATATTTAGGGGCACATGTGCGCATGAAAAAATCAGCCGAAGCAGCCTATATTTTTGTCAATAAAAAAATATGATAATGTAACCGCAAATGTTGGAGGAACTCCAGCCTCCTTCCCTCTTTCCCGTGTGACACGGTTATGGGCGGTTTTCCAAGCCACTGTCGGCACAATGAATATAAGTCCCACTGTCGGCAGCGTGAAAATAGCCTAAGTCCAAGTGTGAAGGAGATGGACCGGGTGGATCTCCAGGGAAGCCTGCTCTGTTCTCCCCGTAGTTCAAATAATTTCAACTCTGAGCGCAGCGCTCGGGCAGAAAATCAGAGCGGTGCGCGACGCCAAGGGTAGCGGTGCTGCTTTGTCAGGCACTGCTGCCCTCTTCATAGACAAACAATGGGACAGCCAGTGCAAAGCGGTTTTACAGCTGATTATGTGTAGAGGCCTTTAGGGACCGTTTGCCACGGTACCGCTGCTGGGCAGGGTGGAAATAAAGCCCTTTTCGCACAGAGCGCGCAAAGCACATACCTCCTGAACGAGCCTGTACTCCCCCAAATCCTGTCCTCTGCGCCCTACCCCGCGGTGGGGGCCGCGAAAGCTCTGTGTGAAAGAGGCTTAAGTCCTGCAGAGTTTCAGAGGACCTGGAGAATGTTTTAGGATAGTAATAACATTATATAAGATAATCATATTGCAAAGATAATATATATAAGATAATAACATTAAAGACAAAATTAAATTGCAATACTTTTTCAAAACTTGATGATTTTACCTTTCTGTACATTTTGTATACAAATTAATTAAATAATTTTGCTTGTAAATGTCTATTTGCATCACGTTTATTACGGAAAACACATTATTTGATCAATTTACATTGTGCCCCTAAAATTCTTTGTGCGCTCCTTACTTTTTCAACTTAGGAGCACATGTGCTCCTTGGGAAAAAGGTTAGCGTCAAACCCTGCAGAGGGACTCGTGTTTTTATTTTACCCTGCAAAAACAGTTTGATAAGAACAGACAACTGCATCACATTATTATTCAGTTTTATAAGTCAGCAAAAGATATGATTAAGACATTTGCATATTATCCATTTCTTCTCCTGATATCTAATTTTGTATCACAATATCAATATCAAATCAAAGTCAGCAACCAGCTCCACATTGTTTATATTGAGGCACACACACTAATCCAATTTTAAGGGCCTGAATTATTCTACAGTCTGTTGAAAGGTCTTTGAATGTTCACGCTATTTTGAAAACTTGGTATAATGAAATAATAAAGCAGAAACTCAAAATACCAAACCCCCCAAAAAAGCTTCATTTTTGATTATCTAGCTCAGCCTCTACTCTGTGTGATGTTGTTTTTCATGCTGAAGAAAAAGGAAAGATAAAAGCAAGAAGAATTCTCTGAAGGTTGGACAATAAACCAGGACATCAACCAACTACGCTGTGTGCAGACGAACCTTGAGCATTGATAAAGAGATTGGCACCTTTAATGTTTGGCACAAACACAGCAGCATCATCCTTAGAGTTCGTGTAATGCCAAAACTACAAGCAGCTGGTACCTGGGAGTGCAAGGATCAGAACAAAGTGTCCTCAAGATGTTCCTGAGACCACAGAATTGTTATGCAAGAGAGAAGAGGAGAGCAGTGCTCGGTAAAAAAAATAATAACCAAGGAGAGAGGAAGAGCGAAGGCGAAGATTTTTGACAGCAATTAGAATGAAAAGAGGAGAGGGGAGGAATCAGCTGGGAGAAGGTGACGTGAGCTATCTCTTGAAATGAGTTTGTAACCTATGACAAGAGCTGCAGAGCTGCACTGTTGTTGTGACTGGAGAGGAAAATGTCAATCCACAATTGTGGACCCAGGAGGGAAACTTTGAAAATGCTGATTGATATGCTGGTCTGATGTCTGTTGTGACTGCGCTGTCAATGCAAAGCAAGATGGAGAAGGACTGAAGGAAAGACTGGAGGACATGTGTTGCATTGCTGAGAGTGTGAAGAGGAAAGTGAGAGCTGTGGAGGTCTAATCCCTGTCTGTATGTTCTGTCTTAGTCACTGTAGGTGTATTTCTTTTATTGTGGGGTTCCTACATGTTTTCCAGAGTTTATTTATGACCTTAAATCCCTTCCTGCATGAAAAGATTTTCGTCTTAACTAAATGTTCTATGTTGATGCAACAGTAGGTGGTATTATGGATGCTAACTAGGCCACAGCACTCTACGGATTTTTCGTCAGAACAACAAATGCTTCAATTTAGTGAAGGGCTTTGGCTGTACAAAAACAATTAATACATAATAATGTGTGTCCGCTGGGAGTCCGGGACGTCTCAGCAGCATTTTGCTTATTTTTGTAGATCTTACCAAAACATCCCAACTTTTCAAGCTTAACTCCTAAATAACTCCCCTAACTTAAAGGGGCAATAAGCGAAATTCATCATTTCTAGATTGAAGGAATTAAAAAACTGCTATGTGAAGAACTAGAGGTGTAATTTCATCTGGAGTATAGCATGACCTCACACACCCTCTCTCTGTGTTGATCTCCAGACCATTGTTTACAAGCCAGTCCGGCTGCGCGTTCATGTACGTTCATGTGAATCCCCCCCCCTCCTCCTCCTCCTCCTCCTCTCAGAGCCCTTGGCCCTCCCTCCCTATAAAACGCTACAGCCAGTGAGCAATGGCAGCGGTTATTTTCGAAATGAAATGTCAGAGAGCAGAACGTCCACCTGAAGAAGACCAGGATCTGACATTACCTCTAAAGAAACAACGGTTGTTGGCGAAAAAGTTGTCGGATAAAGAAAAGGACAGAACTCGGATTAACATTGGCCTTGCATTTCCAAGGTGGAGAGCACTGCGAGAGCTAAAGGGGCTACAGTCTGACTCGGAGCTAGCTCTTCTTCTCCTGGACAGGTACAATATAAAGTCAAATGTCTGTTTTAATTAGTGTTACAGTAACGTTAGGCACATGTCGCTATGTCGATTCAATTAAATTAAATGTTACAATCGTAGCATGGGTTAATGTCCGGAGCTTCGGTCCCAGCAATGGGTCAGGCGTTTCAGTTGTTAGGTGTGTAGCCCGGCAGCCCAGCTAATTTGCAATTAGCATTGTAAAATGTAGCCCAGCAGGCAGTCTGGCGGCTGTGTTTAGCTATTCCCCTGCCTACTTCAATGATGATGGTCCCTGTAATAAATGTAATATATTTGCTGAAATGGAGGCGAGGCTCAGTGACTAGAAGAGCTGGTAGAAGCGCTCCATAGCTGCAAGCTACTCCAATAGCCGTAGTAGCTCTAGTGCTAACTGTGGGAGCTAAAGCTAACATTCCTCTCTTCTCCGGGAGCCCGCCAGGCTCACGAGCTCACGCTGAAGAGTTGGAATGTTAGCATAGCAGCCGACTAGTGCTAAGGCTAACGTCCCCACGCCAGAGCTCGCCGGAGCCGAGAAGCAGGCTCCCGGAACGTTAGCATAGCAGCCAACTAGTGCAGGCTAACGTCCCCACGCCAGAGCTCGCCAGAGCCGAGAAGCAGGCTCCCGGAACGTTAGCTTAGCAGCCGGCTAACGCTAACGTCCCCACGCTTCTCGGCTCCGACTCACTGAGCCTGGTGGAGAAGCATGAGCCCGGCTCCCGGCTCAGTTGGAGTGTTAGCGTGGCAGCCGAGTAAGTGCTAATGCTAACAGGAAAGCAGGGAAATAGCTAAACACAGCAGAGACCGAGAGTGAGTGAAAGACATTGCTAACTGCTAAACTAAGTTGGCTGTTTAGGTTTTATTTCCTCACCCCTGTGGTGAGTGGAGTGGTGTGGAGAGCAGAGGCAGAGGGAGGAGTGGCTCATGACACACTTTGTTTTGCTCTACAGGCAGTGCACAAGAGCAAACCTAGCGGTGAACGATTTCGCTTATTGCCCCTTTAAAGGTCATGTTTGTAGGATTTCGGGGGATATATTAGCTAGGGTTGGGTACGGTTCATAATTGAACCGATACGGTACCGGTACCGGTATCTGGAATTCGCTACCAGTACCAAACAGTACCTTATTTCGGTACTTTTTAACCCTATGGGTCCTAGGCCTTTTTGGGGTATTTTTTTACTGCCTTTACTTTAAAGCTCATATCACAGTCATTATAAAGGCTACATGCACATGCTATATCTTGGGTTTTTTTTTTTTAAGACAATCTGGGCTAACCAGATTTGCCATCATTCCATGTCCTCCTATGTGCCTGTATTTTATATTATTTTTTTTTTATACTAATGAAAAAAACAAATCTGTGTGCCTAAATTCTTACATTTTTACATGTATCTCACCATAGCAAGTTGGAAGTTGACATATTCTGCCATATATGAAGAGGGGAGACTCTCTGGAATCTGGCAATATAAGAACCATGATGCTGGGACATTCTGTCACTTCACAGCTGTCCAAAACATGTGGTTTGTGCCGGGCGGACATGACTGCCAGTATTTTATTGCAAGAAATTCCATTGACTCATTCACAAGTCAAAAATGTGTTTTATCTGAAAGAAACATGCAATATTTACATTTAAGATCATAGAAAAATAGTCAACCAAGTGCAATGATGTCCTTTAATATTTTTCAGTTTCAGTTATATATTGGGGAGACATTTTGGGCATTGGTGGGGGGGCACGTGTCCCCCTCAATGTATATGGTGACTACTGCCCTGTCATGCATGCATAATTAGGCCTCAGTTGTCTGGGTGCGCAAAGGTGAAGTGCGCTTGTCTTGTCATACAAAGTTTGATGGCGTGTCAACTGGACAATATGGAGATATTTGCATCTTGAAAGCCAGACTGCAAATGTGGATAGACAGGGAGAAACACACGCAAGCCTAAGACGTGGTAAGATACGATATTCCTCACTATATGAAGTGACTGATAACAAGATCTGTATAATGGATTGTAAAGAAATTCATCAGGTTTTTATTTTGTAGACAGTTGATCTGGATTTATAGCGCGATGGGATGACAGCACAATGATGTGTGTGGTGCTGCACTTTCATGTGATATGAGTGGCATTTCTATGCGACCCTGCGTTCGCGAGTAATCCATCCAACAGTAATGTGTGTGCAAAGCTGTATGAAAGCTCTGTTATACATCATTTTATCATGGTCGCAGAGAAAATCCACAGAGAAGAACGGGTGTGAATTTGGACGCACTATGCGTCGTTCGGGCCCATAGTCTAAACTTCTCAGTTTCAACATTTTATTGAGAACATTTAGGAACAGTGCTGCACGTTAACTTTTGTCTGCACTTTTTTTTTGTCGCCATTATTGCTGAGTCTGAGGTGTGAGTCATGCACTCTCGCTCTGCCTCCACTTCAGGTACCGAAATTTGGCACCGATTCAATTAAGTGAATTGGTACTCGGTAGTACCGACGTGAATCGGTACCAAGTACAAAAACTACCGAGTTTCGGTACCCAACCCTAATATTAGCAGAAATGGAATACAGTAAGTATGTTTTTTTGGCGTATAATCACCTGAAAATAAGAATAAGTGTTTTGGTTACCTTAGAATGAGTCATATATACCTACATAGGGAGTGGATCTTCGTCTGTGTATATCACCATGTTGTACCGCCATGTTTCTACAGTAGACCAGAACGACCAAACCAAACAATGGCTCTAGGTAGGGCCAATCGTGTTTTCGGGTTTTTGCGTCGGCTACCGTAGTTGGCAGCCACTCTGCGACAAAAGCGTCTGCAAAAACACAGATTTTTTAACTTGTTTAGTATTTTTACCAGTTTTAACCACTTATTTTGGAGAAGAGACCTCTGCCGATAATTCAGCTCCTCAGAGAAAAAAGGGGAGCGCACATTAGCAGGTGCTGGGCTAGCAGCCTGTCTGCAACATGCCAAACAGCATAGGAGAAATACTGATTTGTAATGTGAACCTGCTTCAGTCAGTTGTTTTTTTGGGTTTTTTTTTAATCACCTGGCTTATTTGTTTTGGAGTGGAAAAGACCTCTGCGGATAACTCAGCTTTGGTAAAAACCTCCTGTATAATGAACATTGAAGGAATTCTAACCAGAAGTTTCAAGTAGTTGCAAGTTGCAATCTGCATCACTATATGCCACTAAATCTCCTGAAATCTCACACACTGGTCAAGGTTGATCTGAGAAAAAAATATTTCTGTAATTAAAACATATCTTGTTCTTAAATGAATAGAATCAGATAACATAACATAGAGCTTGTTGTTGAGGTCCTCCCAGGGTTCAAAGCACTCGGAAAAGTCAACTTTAAAGTAAATGTGGTTTTATGGCTCTTAAAACAAGATTAAGGGTGCATTTATGCTCCCTTTACTTACAATGATGGATACATCCATTTCAAACATTGTGAACGCCACTGCTCTCATACTTCCAGGCATCCTTTATGTTAGCATAGATATAGCCAATAGATGGGACTAGAAGGCAGAGTCAAAAGTTTCACATAACTATAAATGAGGTGACTCGAGGAGGTCGTAATAATGTACCATTTAACAGAGGAAGCATGTGAGATGGTGGTGGTCTGTGTGGCCATTAAATACAAGACTTGTGGACAGAGAATTATTTTTATTATCTGATTTCCAATTTGACCAATGACCAGATTATTATAGTTTAAAAATACGCAGTGCAGTGAGAAGGATAGACATTTCACACACCCAACAAATATAACACGGACCTGGCAATGTGCATTCAACCCTTGTTGGACCGTTCATATTAGTCAGCTGTAACACTGTTTATCACTGTTGGCAGAGATTTTAATCTGCAATGTAGTTTATACACTTCATTGATAAACCAAAGAACTGTAGTGTAACATCAGGCTACATGATCAAAGAAAGGTTTGTATTGGATCAAAACTTCTTTCAGTCCCTCTCTAATAGTGGTTGAAATATATCAATAAAAATACTAAATGTCAAGCTCAAGGTGGCGTTAGTGGAAAAGTCACAGGATCACCAAAGTCTGTAGGACTCATCCTCTCAGCGCAATGAATGTCTGAACCAAATACCATGGCAATCCTTCAAAAACTAGATATATACTATATATGATATTTCAGTCTAGACCAAAGTGTTTGATTGAATGACCAATCAACAGATTGACATTTCCATTCCTAGAGCCATGCTGCCAGAATGGCTACAAATTGACCAAATTCCCCTGTATGTAATATAATTTCCATTAAAGGTAAACGTAAAGCTGGGGTAGGCAGTTTCATTTTGCCATCATTCTGCAAAAATCCCATTATAAACTTTGTGCATGTTGTAATTCAGGTGGACTGAGAGAAAACCAGATTTGTTTTCAGGCTTTAGAGATTCTAGCTCATAGTGGAAGACTCTGGCCAATCACAGGTGAATTCAGACAGAAGGTGTTCCTATTGGCTGTTTTATAAATGCAGATGCACGTTCCTACAAAGTCCAATTCAATGGTGGAGATACCTGATGTAAAAGTTACTATTCCAGCATTGCCAACAACTGCCTACACTGCAGACTGACGGACTTATCACAAACAGAGTCTAAAAGACAGAATGACAATAAATGAAATAAAACATGTCAATATCAGCGAAGAGTTTAAGAGATGGAGAGAACATGTTGCTAACAGTTTAGAGTTGTGGTAACCAGAGCCAAAGGCTCACAGCTGCTGCGGCTTCAAGTTCAGGTTTATGTAGCCAACACTGGATAGAGTCTTTAGTCTCGGTGTGTCCTCCTTCCCCGCTGCTACAAACCACTGGAAAGAGAGCAGGCAGCAGCTCCCAGTCAGTGGCCAAAACAGCCTGATTCGAGCCAGTGCAAACCCCAGCTCACTGAGACCAGACAGTACAGACTATTCGCCAGATCAGCAAACTTTCTGTTGCTGCAGTTACACAGGTTAGACAAAGAGCTGCCACTGGCCACTAGCTCTCTGTGACACCAGCGCTGGGAGGGTTTAGGCTGGCAAAATGCGAGCCACTACATGCGCCCAGGAAAGGTCGGTCTCCCAAGCTAGAGCCAGCATTCCTCCTGGAGAAGCGATAAGGAGCGACTGTGGGATGTCTAGCTAGTTGATTAATGTCTCATTTGTGGTCTGACAAACAAGAGGAAAAAGAGAGCAGGGCAAGGCGGGACTGGGGGATGCATTGTGTGCAGTTCTACAATGAAATGGGATTTAAAAAAATCAATGTATGGGAAACACCAGGTTGTATGAAATGCGAGCATATGCCCATGGTCATTTGAGGGGAGGGACTTGAAAAAGAGAGCAGAGCTGCAGTAGGAGGGTATAATTTTTTTCAAATTCTACCTTGTATTTTCCAGATTTCTGCCTACCCCAGCTTTAACAAGGCAATTAAACTAGTCGTAGTTCAGTGAAAGAAACTTGATTTCAGAAGGTGTACAGCTGTATTTTTCTTTTTAAAATATCTGTACAAATATTACCTTTCTTGACATGCTGGGTAATAGACAAAAAAGCTAACAGAGCTTGCAGAACATAGCGAACACACCGCTCCTGGGGGTGTCCGGGTCTGTCTGATTGAGTTGCGTAGGTGATAATGATTGATCAATCACACTGTGCGTTTACTTTGTGGTAATTAATCAGAGCAGCAGGTTACATTGTTTTACACATTGAAAGAAGCAGAAAAAAACAGCTCCATCAGTCACAGCCAAGTGAGCATGTGGGAGGAAGAACTAATCCCTACCATGCCTGTCACACACCGGGCTGAAGTTTGATAATCAGATGGACACACATTTTACCTGACAGAATCAGATTGAAGGAACTTTAAAATTAGATCCTGACCAGCAGGGATTGTATCAGTGTTGTTGGCATCGGTTGTGATCAGACAGAGAGGTGACTACAACCAAATTCTTGAGGACAGCCCTGCACTTTGTTAGTATTCTTCACAAAATAGTACTGACACAAGCATGCAGAAAGGCATAATATCCCGATAATTCAAAGAATTCCTTTCTCTACAATCTGCTGACAGTTTCCAACTCAAGGTTCTGCCTACAAGTTGTTAAGACATTCTTAATCAAGTATGATTAAATTGCCGCTCTTGCAAGTTGATGATCACACTCTCAGAAATTGTGATGTCGATATAAAAAGCCGAATGATTGGCCTAAGTTGTCCTGACAGCACAGAAAGTAGTAGTCTCTTCAACAACTACCCAGCAGGCCTTGGCGCAAGTTAGTAGTGCTGGGCCTCATTTCCACAGCAGCAGCAGCTGCACATTAGAGCTGTGTGGAGGAGGACTGACAGAGCGGAAAAGACTGACTCCAGAGCCTCACTGTGAGCAGTTCTAAACTACCATCTTCCTTTCTACATTTCTCTGTCTCCATACTGTATGAACATATGCTGTTTATCTGATCCTGTGTGAAACCGAATCTCACAGAAATATGTAAAATAATTACAAACTCTTAACACCCAAGTATATGGTGCTGGCATGTTACTAGGGTTGGGTGCCGTTCACATTTAAACCAATACCGGTGCCAATTTCAGTACCTGGAATTCGGTACCAGTACCCAACGGTACCTTTTTCTTACAGTACTTTACTTTCTCTAATTACATTTTTAGGGATGCACCGAAATGAAAATTTGTGGCCGAAGCCGAATATTATTAAATGCTTGGCCGAATACCGAGTACTGAATACCGAATATCATTGTTTAGTTTTTCATTAGTTTTTGCAGATGAAACCCCTCCAGATTAGTGTTGTCACGGTACCAAAATTGTATCAAAAACAGCATCAATAAGTGATTAACATAGGGGCGATCAAAATAAAATAAATAAATAAAATAAAAATCAACCAGCCACCCTCCTCCCCTGACAAGTCCCTTCATAAGTAATGAACAGTCCCTAAAGTGCGGTGAGGTTTGTGGGCCGTTACTGCCAGAAAGAGAGAAATGTGAAAGGCTCGTTTCTCCTCTGACACATCACATACCTGTGTTAGGCTGGCTCGGCTGTTCAGGTACTTCTGGGCAGTCATGACACCAAGAAGAGGATATTATTGGAGCCGACTTCTCCGTCGCCAGGTAAGCCGATGGCCGCCGTATTTGACAGGAATACATTAACGTTACTGTCTGTGTCTGTGACCCCCGTTCAACCCACAATCGGTGGGATTCGCCTTTCGTTTCTGCTGCTGGTTGAAATATGTAGGCTGCTCGCACAGCGTGCTGAATGATTTAAGCCTATTTTGCTCGCTCAAAACTATTTTTAGTCGCAAATGCGAGTGCCGTGACGGACGGATCGCCACACTACCTACATTTTATTCCGCCCCTCACGGCAAGCCGTTTGATTGCGTTATCAAAACGCCGCTATTATTCGGCCTTGCTTTTAACTTATTCCACCGAATACCGAATGTGTGTTTTTTTGCAATATTCGGCCGAATATATTCGGTTACCGAATATTCGGTGCATCCCTATTCATTTTTTAACAAGGTTCTGTTTCTCTGCTCTTTTCTTATCACACATAGCTAATCTTTTGTCTCTGTCCATCTATCTGTATGTGTGTGTGTGTGATACTATGGTATTACCAAAATAATACAGAAAAGACAAACAGACCACTTGCCGAAACTATTGCGACAGATCAGCTATAATTTCCGCTTGCTGGGAAGCCGACAGAATGGCCGCAGAGCTCCATGGCTTTGAAGTGTTTCCACCTCGTGTCTGAAGTTGAACCCAGAGGCTCTGTGGAGCTCCACTGACAGCCTCAGAGTTCCCCAGCTGGCTTCCAAGCATCGGGGTGCTTTGTAGGACTTCCACCTTTTGTCTAAACAAAAGGGTGGAGGCGAACTCCGGGGTTTTTTCGGATTCTATGCTTTCTTTTGAGTTTCACTCTGTGCTGCAATAAAATGGTTAATCAGCAGTGCCGTGCACTGTAGAGCCGATGCGCTGCTGGTTCTGCTGGCCTGAATAGAATACAATGTCCATAGCCTTACTGTTGTGTACAGCCTTATAGACTGAGCTGAGTAGTGATGCGCGGGTCGACCCATAACCCGCGGGACCCGCAAATGGACCTGCAGGTCGGGCACCAGTGATCGTCCGTTAAATCGGTCTGTAAATGATATTTTGACATTATTGGCTATTACTGTCATGGCATCCGAAGGTACTGATGCGTTGAGCAGGTGACAGTCCGCGGTCGTTTTCAAAACACACTTGTGTCACGCACTCCAAAAGAAACTTGTTGAAACTTTAAACAATAATTTATTGTACAAAACAGGGGAAACAAACGTTAACAAAAACGGTTCCATGATTCATATTAAATTTCAAAAGATAACGAAAAAAGAGAGAGAATAGTGATAAAGTGGTAAAACTTGGCTTGCGCTCAAGCGTGCTGTGCGCACAAGCTCAGTTGGCTATACTATATTTTCACATTTTTAACAATGCCATTTAAAAGTTTTGATTTTTATTGATAACCTACATTTACCAACAACAACAAGACTACATTTAGCACCAAAAAAACATGTTAAAAAAAAATTAAATAAAAAACGAATATCGAATACCAAATGTTCATAACGAATACCTACCCATAGAAATGAATATTCGAATATCCTAAAATTTGAGGACAGCCCTACTGAATACTGTATTTTTTTTATTACTTGCTAACACAAAAGTGAGTGGTATATTTTCTTTAAGAAAGTTTTACTAAACCCAACATTCTAGAAAATACTGGTGGCATAGGTCACAAAGAATGAAACTTTTATGTGGGGCAGTGAGGAGGAATGGTGAGACTGAGAGAGCTATAGCTAAAAGCTATTCAGGTTAAAACTTTCAATCTTCCAGGCCACTAGTTAGTCATGATTTTCCACTTGGGGAATCCATCAATGCCCTGCAGAGTGGAATCAGGAACCCTCAGAGGTGTGATAGGCTATCAGGGCTGGACAGGCACTTCAGAATGAGAGATGAGAGAGTCTGCTCAGAGCCTCATCAACCAGTATCTTCTGGGATGGCTGCAGGCAGTTTAAGCTTTGATGGCAGGGCCAGTGGCAGCTCACACTCAGCCTGGGACACCTTGGGTCATGGACAAGATATCCTGGTGTCAAAACCAAATCTCAAAAGGCGATATCTGATGTCCAACCATGTGCAAGTTATCTGTCCATCAGTCTTTCCACCCAGCCATTCATCTTCATAGTACACTATATATTTATTAACATATACTGAAGGACAATTACTACTAACTTCTGTAGTTTTGGTAGTTATGAGAATAGTGTGTTCAGTAAAAAAAAAGTAGAGCCTTGCTGAATAAGGATTCCTGAGGCAGAAACTGATATTGGTATTTGTGAGTTTAAAAAAAGTTTTAAAAAAAATTGTCTTTTTATGCCTTTATTAGATAGGACAGACCACGCGTGAATCTGGCATCTAGCAGTGACGTTGTGGATTACAGCAAACAAGCATGTAGTAGAATTACGGTGGCTTACGGTGGTTTGTCCATTCTGAGCCACTGTAGAAACAACATGGCAAACTCTGTGAAAGAGGACTCGCTCCGTAAGTAGATATAAACGGCTCATTCTTATTCATTTGTTCAGTCATTCGTTTATTAAAGCAACACTTACCTTTCTGGAAATGTTACGCTTTTCTTTGTTTATGTTAAAATGCTATAAAAAAGCTGATGGCACACTAAAACGAAAGTGAATTCCACCAGCAATACAAACTCATAATTATACCATTCTCAGATGGTTCTAAGAAAACTCTGACCACTCACTGGCCAAGCGTCCTGTCTGTCTTTCCCATGTGGAGGCCTCCAACTGACGTAACCGCTCGCGTAACATCTCTCCCCCCTTTTAAAACTCCGGGGTTGTGTTTGACTGTCTTGGTTGTAACGTTACATTCGCTCTCCTCTTCCGTGTATCTAACGTTACCTTGCCAACGCCTACGTCTATCACAGACGTAATGAGGTCATAATGGAGGAGGGGGGAGTAGGCCTTTGGAGGGAGGTGGAGTTGCAGGAGGAGGGGGATGGGACTTTGGAGGGAGGCGGAGTTGTGGATGTTCAAATTTTTTCTACGTGCTGTGTGAAATGCAAGAAGGGTAAGAGTAGCTTTAAAAGAGGGTCGTCTCTGGCAGGTATCCGACACCTCTCAAACTTTATTTGGAGAATATCGGCTTTTGTCATCACACAAGAAATGTAGTGTCCCTGGCTCTACTGAACAGGTGCAGGAACATGTTTCTTCCTCAGTCTGTCAACTTATCACATCATATGACTTCTAAGTAGCCTTGATGTACCTGGGTCGAACACTGAAGATAATAGGGAATGATTAAAATGTTGCACTGCATCCACTTTTTTGTCTGATGTGATTTGTGGCATTTGGTGTATGGTTTTGTTTGGTGAAATGTTGTTTTGAATTTGTGTGAAACAGTTTAAGTCCTGGGACGTGAGACCAAATTTCAGATTTTTTTCTAACAATAAAGCAAAATCAAATCAAATATAAATCACATCAAATTCTAAGGTGGCAAAACACAATGATTCTCATTTTCAGGTGATAATACACTAATGAAAACATAGTTATGAATATTATATTTCCATTTCTCCCAATATAACCCCCTAAACTCAAAACACTGGACCTTTAAAGAACTGTGACCAAGTTTAATAGGTAGGACATTTTACTGTTGAAAAATAAACATGTCAGTGCTCTCTGATGAACCAAACTATGTAATGGAGACACTGTTTCTAAATGACCTCAAACTCATCTTTGGCACTGTAGATTTGCACCCAAAGAAGGGGGAATGTCATTTATCAAGCTAAACCAGACAGCAGCCAGACAACAACTTGATGGGATTTTCACAGTGATTATGCTGCAGTAGTCATCAGCACGTACCAACTGCTTACACAGTCCTGGGAGTTAGCTGCACTCATCACTCCCAAATCAAGCAAAGTGTGATTATTCTTCATTCTTGGAGGACAGCAGGGGTGCTGGTTTATTTCCTGCCAGTGGTTCTTACAATTAGTTTGCACACAATGTTATCATAACCATAGAAACGACAGCCAAAACTACGACTACAAGACCCAAGTTGTAAAAAACTGGAATTATCCTTTGGAACAAGAAGCATTATATTGGGTCCAAAACTGACATCAATCATCAAATACCAGTAAAATCAATTACAATTATCTGCTACAGTGACTTTTTAGGACAAATTCAGTTTGAAGTCCCCACAATGTGTCATTTTCAAAACTTTGTTTCAGCTGGCCATTTTACAAGTGTCCTATTTTAGTCAGAGCAGAGCATGGCTGCTGTGTCAGTGAGGCTTCTGTCTGGCTGTGTGACTCGTTCGTCTCCAGAGAGAAAAAGTGTCTTAACTTTTGCTCCTGTTTGTGTGTGAGGGTCGGGGAAGGGGGGATATTGAAAATGGTTGCACTTGATAACCATATTTTTCACTTAATAGCTGAATATTAATCAAACAGGTGTGAGCACAATACAAATGTGTGCTTCACAAGAACTCAGGCCTCTCAGGAGAGTTACCTTCACTGAAGTGTACTTGGCATCTGATAAAGTAGTTGCAGTTGGTATCATCCTAATAGTTAGGGAATAAGGCTATGCAGCCCTTGATTGAATAATCAATCATGTAGACACATCCTTTGTTGTCAATGCTGGCTTGTTACAGCATCGTCCAGCTTTGAAGACATTGTTCTTAGATGGATTGGCCGTGTGGTTTGCTCTAGCATGTATAATGAAGCTGTCCTTGATTGTTTCACAGAGGGTAAAAGAGGACTGGGAAAAAAGTATTGATACTTTTATACTTTTTCCATACCACTTATTTAAAACCATAAAATCAGGGATGAATATCTGTACGTCATCAGCATCGACCAACATTGGCTTTAAAATGAACTATCAGAATCGTCCAACATGCTTTTTCTTAATTTGCACAATAAATGCAAATTGCTACACTACATGTGTTGAAGTCACAAACATATTGGTGTGTGTTCAGTGTCTTTTTCTGTACCAGCACTGTGTGCAGATCATTGATCAAAGAAAAAAAAACAAACAATGAAACTGGGACTTTTTTTTTTTTTTTGCTGTGGTATTGAAAGAGGTACTAAGTATCATTTTTTAATACTAGGATTTTATCAACAGTTATGAATTATGGTATTGTCACGACAATAGTGCAAAACACAATGCCTTAACTTATATAATTTGAGCTATGTTAATTCAGATGAGTCGCCACAACAACTCCTATGCAAAATACTGCCTTAATTATCACTACATGTCACAGCAGGAGACAAATGACTTTTTGTTCTGCAGTATACATTTGCAGCAGAAGATAATTTGTAAAGTTACCACTGATACTAACATAGCATTTTTTCTTGCATGTGTTTCACAATACATGATTATAACTTAATGGCAGGAGTAGGGCATGACAGACATCAGCTTTACTGGCCAAGTATGTGTGCATATACTGGGAATTTTTGTTTCTCTAAATGTACACACACAGAATGGACAGCTTCAAAAAGGGACAACAAAGCTCATCAAGGTGAGCACATACGATGAAACAAGATATGAAACAGCCGAAACACACACACACACACACACAAAAACCCTGAAAACAATAAGTTAAGTTTATCTTTAAAAAATAGACATTTTGTAGTACTTCTTGTGGGGATGTTTTAAACGGTGCATGGATGATATGGATCATTAATATATCCTTGATAAATCACTACAAGATGTCTGACATTATGTCTCATAAGCAACACTGTAGTGAAAAGTAAGAAAACAGACTCCACCAGTGCTACATTGTTACGCATTTCAGTTTGGGCTTCTCGGCAAAAACGAGAAAAACACGTAACCATACATTGGAGAAGAGGTCAGAATAAGGGCACAGTTTTTTATGATTTGGGCAAACTTCCAACTTGTAATGTGATGAGGACAAGCAGTGCCTCCATCCTCTCGAACCTGTCCTGTAGAAAACAGAGGGCAGTGTCTCTGCAGCAGGGCTCTAGCCACAGCAGCTCAGGTGAGATATTTACAGAATCTGTTCAGAGCAGTAATCCCACATGAGTGGCTGTGCCCTTTTGTGGCTGCTTCCCGTCTCACAAGCAATGTCTACCATACACAAGAAGACTTTAAAAAGACTTTTACAAAGACTGGGGCTCTTGCAAGGTCACTATTTGCAAGACTACAACTAGATTCCTTTCAAGATTATTTCCCATCTTGCTCCTGGTGGAAAATATTACACCAAACTCCCTTTAAGAAATATGACATATCAAAAATTCCTTACATATTTGCAAAAACACCAAACTCTAGAAACACAAGAGGAAAGGCATCACATGTCAACAGTACCCTCGTCAGTTTGGCATCAATATAATCTATAATGATTAGCTGTTTTTGTGTACACCTTACAATTTGGATTTTCTTGCCTGAACTTATAGGAGATGAAGCATTTATAAAATTAATTAAACATCTACCCTTGTTCACTCTACATCTTCACCAATTTCTTCTGCTTTTCCTCATTACAGGAGAACCAGGACTTGTTCACATTCTTGTGCTTCCCCGCAGTCTCCTTCAAACTGACTGCCCAGTATGCTGCTTCCTATTTGGTGCTGGGGAAGAGTGCAGCTATTGGTTGTTGACAATGTTTACGTCATTGAACTCTAGTATCTGCAGGAACCAAGACTAAAAACTTATGATAATATTAAAAAGGTTTGATTTTACTGGAACGTCAAGACAAGAAAAAGACTGACTTTAGACAGTTTAGTTCAGAGTTTTATGACCACCTTACACCAAAGATCGATTTCACAGGAGTGCACACCTACCTAGATAAAGTTCTAATGATTTTATCTCAACACTGAAATTTGTCTGCGACAGTAAAATCACTTGAAAAACCTTGTGGTGTAAGGCCAACATAACTTGCAAACCCTTGGTACTTAAAAGAACTTGTAGTCCATCCATTCCCCACACCTCCACATCCTTACTTTCTTTACATAAAGAGCACAGTACTTCCTGTATTGGCATGAGACGCAGATTGTGCATTGCACATTTGTCCATTATGACTGTACTGTAATTCCTAGGGATGCTGTGCTGGAAGAGGGCAGGGAAGGGAGAGGCATTCCTGGTCTCAGCACAGCATCCTCTTAATACCACAGTTCCTGCCAGTGCCTGGATGCACTGTGACAGACACTCCAGTGCTCCATATCCCATGCCCATTTTTGGCTCTTCCTTCCGGTAACAGTAACCAGAGATGACAAGGAAAAGCCCTTTCCCAGGCCTTTGCCTCTGGCCTCTGTTGGGTTCGCAGAGGTCCGGTCACTGGCCCAAGGCGATAGGCTGATAATCCTTGTACGCCAAATCATCTTATGTAACATATATTTTGAGTGTTTGCCACTGGGAATGATTCAGAGTTGGGCCAGAGGGGAGAGAGGAGACACTATTGCATAATAACAAGCCAACTCCAAAGATGTGAAAGGCACAGAGTGCAGGAAAGGGAGGGAAAAGACTCCTCCAAACTTTGAGCACGTTTATTACTTGCTGCTTCCACTGCACCACAAAAAGCCAGGAGTACAGAAGAGAGCTAATCCCACTCTTTCAGTCAGTTTCTGCATTTAGAGGAAACGGTCGATACAATGAGGTACAATAAGAAAGGGCTGGGGTATATAGTAAATTTTACACACTCCACAGTTCATTAACAGCAGCCATTAAAATCAAAAATATAAGTTTTGATTTGATCATCAGGGATTAGCACAGACAAAAAAGGCCAGCCACGACTCAAAATGCAAACAGCTGGCAAGCTCAAGGTTTTCTGCTAAGGGTGCAGCATCAGTGTACAATAATTAAGAAAATTTCCTACTCTGGTCTGTTTTTTTTTTTTTGTCTGTTTTTTACTCTAGGCTGTTAACTTTCTAAGTATTGCTAAATGGACTGCATAGGTGCTAACAGCTTCAAGCTACAGTCAGGTCCATAATTATTTGGACAATGATACAGTTGTTGTCATTTTGGCTCTGTACACCACCACAATGGGTTTTAAATGAAACAATGAATACCTGCTTAAAGTGCAGACTCTCAGCTTTCATTTAAGGCTTTTTTCAAAAATGTAGTGTGAACCGTGTAGGAATTACAACCATTTCTTCACACAGTCCCCCAACTTTAAGGGCTCTTAAGTATTTGGACAAACTAACATAATCATCAATTAAACAGTCAGTTTTAATACTTGGTTGCAAATCCTTTACAGTCAATGACTGCCTGAAGTGTTGGACACATAGGCATCATCAGATGCTGGGTTTCTTCCCTGGTGATGTTCTGCCAGCCCTTTACTGTAGCCGTCTGCACTTCCTGCTTGTGTTTTGGATGTTTTGCCCTCAGTTTTGGCTTCAGCAAGAGAAACGCATGCTCAGTTGGATTCAGGTCAGATGATATGACTTGGCCGTTGCAGAACATTCCACTTCTTTGCCTTAAAAATGTCTTTGGTTGCTTTTGCAGTATGCTTCAGGTCAATGTCCATCTGCACTGTGAAGCATCGTCCAATGAGTTTTGAAGCATTTGGTTGAATCTGAGCAGATAATGTAGCCCCAATACTTCAGCTTTCATCTGACCTGAATCCAACTGAGCATGCGTTTCTCTTGCTGAAGCCAAAACTGAGGGCAAAACACCCAAAACACAAGCAGGAAGTGCAGACGGCTGCAGTAAAGGGCTGGCAGAGCATCACCAGGGAAGAAACCCAGCATCTGATGATGTCTATGGGTCCAACACTTCAGGCAGTCATTGACTGTAAAGGATTTGCAACCAAGTATTAAAACTGACTGTTTAATTGATGATTATGTTAGTTTGTCCAAATACTTATGAGCCCTTAAAGTTGGGGGACTGTGTGAAGAAATGGTTGTAATTCCTACACGGTTCATACTACATTTTTGAAAAAAGCCTTAAATGAAAGCTGAGAGTCTGCACTTTAAGCAGGTATTCATTGTTTCGTTTAAAACCCATTGTGGTGGTGTACAGAGCCAAAATGACGACAACTGTATCATTGTCCAAATAATTATGGACCTGACTGTACATTTCCTGCTATACATATCCATGGTTTAAGGGAGGAATGCTGACAAGTGTTTCCCTGCAGGCTAACTGACGGTGTCCACGCAGAAACCTTGTGACAAGAGGTCAGTGAAAAAGGAGTTATATAAGCCATCTGGTGTACTGTTGCAATTATTATTTTGCAAGCTCTTATTTTCACATAAGCTATAGTGGGATCAAAATTACCAAAGTCACAGAGGTGAGAGCGCACCATCTAAGACATATCCTGAAATGACTGGACTAGCAATGGTCTTTATGAAAAATACATTATCAGAGGCACTTTGTATATTTGAGCCTATTGTCTAGGTGACACTACACGAGTTTAGCCCTCATTTTCTGCAAGCCAACAAAAATCCCAGATCAGAGGCAAAAATAAGTTGGCTCGGCACTCAAAAATCAGTGCTCGAGCACTATGTGTGAACTGTTCAAAGACAAGAACCAAGCGATCGAGGCTTGCACAAGCTAGATATCTAGCGTGCTAAATATCTGAACCTGTTGGTACTCTGTCTGTGAGCTGCAGCCAATGAGAGCACAAGACACAGATTGCAGATGGATGGAGACAGGTGGCTCTGTGGTGCTTTCCAAGGAGTGTGTGTGTGTTTGAGAGGGATAGAGAGAAAGTGACAGAGAGAGGGGAAGAGAGGATGGAAGGTGGGGTATTGCATGCATTGTTTCGGTTATGTTTTTGGCCAAGTAACTTTGCCGGAACACTGCATTGTCACTTTTTGACTTCAATACTTTCTAGTGAGCATCCCCTGACCACACATCACAACACATACTTTTGGGGATTCCTCCTATAGTGAAAGATCTTGTAGTGTGTGACACCCTGTCACTGGTCAGCCATGTAGTGTGAAAACGACAACAACTTCAAAACTCCAGTGAGTTGCGTAGAGTGAACTACAGATAGGCATTTTAAGCAACTTCTGTATTGTGAAATTAATTTCTTGAACAACCAGGCTTCAATTAATTTGATTCAATTCAATTATACCATAAATTAAAGGTTAAAATCAGCAAACGTTTTGTTAGGCTAGACACAGGACTTAAGAACCGTCTCTGACTGGTGTCCTGCCGGTCAGTTAAACATTTGCCTGGTTAGCACAAGCTAATACAGCAGCAGTGGCACACAACACCGAGCTGTTAAATGGCCTCAACAAACTCTCACTGATACCTAAATGGTTCGAGTCTGGGGCTGAGCGAAGTGATGCACGATGTGCAGCTTTACAATGTAATAAGATTTCACCCATTTTAAACACTATAAAATGTATGCAAAAGTCATGTTTGCATGTGGGAGGGGCAGCGGCAAGTAATCTATATGTTGAACAAATAGTGATGTCTAAAGATAAGTAAAAGTCTAAGTACTCAGGTACTCATACCCAATCCTAATGTGAACAGAACAGCCATCGGATGACTTTGAAAGTCAAGTAGTGTGAACTTAGCTTATGTTAACAGATGGCTGTTATCTCCAAACACAAATGTAATAGGATGTTGTAACACTTTTTCCATTCCTTTTTCCATTCTTCATCATTGTTTTAGTGGTAGCAGAATTTAACTTGCATCTATGCGTTTGGAAAACCAGGCTCTGACTCTTTCTTTTGCTTTCTTTTTTTTCCCTTTTTTTACTGTTACATTGGCTCTTGAGAGCACTCTTCAGTGTAATTGTTAAGAAGCGTGGTAAATACAGGCCCAGGCAGGCTCCAGGTTACAGTCTGCTTTTGCTGACCTCCTCCCTCTCTTACTGATTTGACACTTGTTCTTAACTCCAAAAAGACTAAATGTATGTATTTCACAAGAGCACTGAGCCTTGATATTTCTAATCCTATTCCCTCATCTGAAAAACATAGCAGATAGCAGATAGTCTTACAAACTCTCCTTGAACACCTCACCAAAACTTTAAATTTAAGATAAAAGAAAGAAATAAGCTTTTTTAACAAAAAAGAAAAAGTATTTACAATCCAATGTAGCACCTCCACCCTATATAAAACACTGCTGAGGAAGTAGACAGGTCGGCAGGAGCACTTGCAAAAGAAGGTGGCCTTGACACAAGTGAAACAGGCAAAAATGAACATGGAAAATGAAAAAAAGATCACTTGATATTGACGAAAGGTGGGGCAGACACTCCTATTACCAATAGACCAGTGTCTGGTCCTTCTTGGCCTCACTTGAGTGGAACCTTCCACAGGCTACCATAGGATGAGCTGGACAAATACAAAGCTTTCAAGGCATACAGAACGACAAACAAACATTTATATAAGGTAACTCTGTTACTGACTATCACAATTTACCTAAAGGCACACATGCATAACCATGGGGGTACCAGCTTAGTTTAACAGAATGTCTTCTACCACAGAACAGTTTTAACCTTCCTCCCTTAACTTGACAGTGTCTGGTCACTTTCTACTTTTAAAATCTCCCGCAATGCGTCGCACACATAACAAGGCATCAAAACATCACACCTGTGCTGCCCATGATCCCGTCCTGCTGGCTGTCCCTTCTTTATAGACCTGGTTTTGGTGCCATTACGCTCCCCGCTTAGAGGCAAGACAACTCTGTCACCCCATTCCACAATCATACCTTCTATACAGAATAGCAAGGCAGAATAAAGGCGCAATATCCCACCCATAAACAGGCAGCGTAAAAAGGGCTACCTATTTTCTATTTTTGGAGCTGGAGTATGTCATTAGTGCTGTTGATACTGTTTGGTTATTCACTGCACCACACTCTGGAAACTAAGAGCGTAGTCTGGGCACAGAAGGAGCAGCAGAACATCAGGGGCAGTGAAACTGATCTGCTGGTTCTGCTGGTTCTGCTGGTTCTGCTGGTTCCCTGTGACATCAGCTACCACCACACATAGATTCTGTTTCTGTGGGAAACACTGCTACTATAAATACAAACTACTCAACTTAAACATGTTGTTATTTGTGTAACATGACAAATACATTAATACACTAACCCAATCACTGGACTGTAAGTAATGATTCAACACACAAACCACTGGTAATGTTGGGAAGCAGGTAGTAGTAAAAAGGAAGAGGAACGATCTCTTCAAACTTCCACTCCCCTAAACATACTGAGGCCACTTCACTACAGCATCATCACGGCTGTATTTTTATTTATGAGGCTATCTAAGTCACTGAGATATTTAATAGAGCTGAAACAAATTAATAATCAACTCAAAAGATATCAGCAACTTTTTTGATGATTGATCAATTATTCAAATAGTTTTTAAAAAAAAGATTAAAATTCACTGGTTCAGTGTTTTGAAATGTGTGTATCTGCCACTTTTCTTTGCCTTTAGATTTTAGACACATTAACAATCTATTTGAAGATGTCACTTTGGGGTTTTGGTTTATTGTGATGGCCACTCTTCACACAAGTGATTCATTGATATAAAAAAATATCAGATCAAAAAGGGTCCTTTCATTAGTTGCAGCCATAATATTTAATATTTCATCTTATATATGTGTGTGTATGTAAGTGTTACTACTTCACTCATTCTGTTGAGTATTATTTGACTGTTTTACGGTCGGTGAGGAACTGTTCCACAGTTGCTTAACATGTACATTAAACAGAAACTCAGCTCTATGATACAGTCATTCTGAAACTGAGTATTGAAACTAAAACTGAACACAACAGTTCCAACTCAATGGCTCTAAGCAAATTGTGTATGCCTCTCAGTACTGAGCACCTGCATGTGTGTTTGTGTACATGTATATGAGTGTGCCTGTCCTTGGAGCAAAAGCTGTACACCCGTAGAGTAAATAGTGAGGACTTTGTGATACGTGGCATGAACTCAATGCTTTCACTATGTTATCTGGACATTTTTTCTGTATTTTTGTGTCAGCTCTCAGTTTCAGTCTGTGTCATAAAACACACACAGTCTGGTAGCTCCTGCATGTGTATGCTGGTGGAACATTTCACCCTACATGCGTAAAACTCCACTCGACCTTATAGAACAAATTAATTGGACAGTCAAACATGTGTGGCACACCATGTTTGTCACCAAGTTGCTGGCCAAGTGCAAAGACACATTTACACACACACACACACACACACACACACACACAGAAAACAGACCATTCACATGTCCAAATGTTAACAACAAAGTCATATGCATATTTATTACAGGATTTCTTGTGCACTAGTATCTATTGCGACAAACAATTATTTTCATAATCATTTAATCTGCTGATTTTTTTCATGAGTTAAATAATTTGGTCTATCAAATGTCAAAATACAGTTGGAAAAATGCTAATCATAACTTTACAGAGCCCAGTGTGACGCCTTCAAATGTCTTGATCAAAAGTCCAAAACCCAGAGGTATTCCATTTAGTATTTTATTTGACAAACAGAAGCAGCAGATCCTGCCATTAGCTTGAAGAATGTGAAGCACTGATTCACTATTTTTGCCAAAAAGATTAATCTATTATCAAAATAGAGGCTGATTATTTTTCTGTTGATCAACCTGAGCCCTATTCACATGGGACAAGTATTACCAGGGGACCTTGTGTCATTTAGAAATGCGAATGGATGCTCAGCTGTGTAGCAAGATGAGCCTCCTGCACCCAAAATGCTATCAAAACCTTGGTTTATAATTGCAATGCAGCCTTCATAGTTCACAGTTCTTGACAGGGGATGAGGCAGGAACGGGGCCCGGAGAAAAGGAACAAAAAAAACTAAATACCACCCCCCATCACAGAGATGCTGATTCGCACAGAACTAATATTATTACATGACCTCCATGTTTGGCGATACATGGTTGATAACTTGCGGGGCAATTTCTAGTTCACAAAGTACGAACGTGGCAGATTCACACGGGAATCACAGGATCACAGATGACCTTTGCAATTACTACAGATTACTAAACATCCTCAGGTAATGGCAGTCCCATGTAAATAGGACTTAATTGATTAAGTGCCTATACTTTTAGCTCTAATGGTATCCTGGTTTTAATATCAGTGTGTGATGTTCACACTGAGAAAACTGGTTATTCAGCTCCTTACATGACTCTAGCAGTATTAGTACAATAGATTTTGCAGTGTATTGTGTGGATTCAGATGTGTCTTTGATTTCTTAGCAGCTGCTCTCTGTCATTTCTGTATCACCTACAATGAGAATAAAATGTATTTTCTGCACTACCAGATCATGATTATATCATTAATCATCATACTTTTGTTTTAAGGAACTGCTGACATAACACCTGAACACATAATATACAGCCATTAGAAACTTGAGAGGGGTGTTTACATGCTGTAGTATCACAGTTTCTGTTGCAGTACTCCAGGTAAGATAATAGGGTTTCTCAAACCAGGATTATCCAGGATTCTTTAAAGTATAAGATAGTGACATAATTTGTTTTATTTTATGTTTTCCAAAATCTACCAACCAGTCAGAAGATTACCGTTATTTTTGGCTGGTGAGTGAAGCAAATCTAGCAGCCACTTGAATATTATACCAGCATTTGGCTGGTGGCTGGTGCTAATATCCAACCTTGCTTTGCTGTAATGCAGCCCTTGCAACCAGGAAAAGACAAAACTCAAGATATTACGATATCCGTAATCAATGATAATATTTAGTCGCTTATCAGGATAGCAATCAAGTATTGATATATAGCCCAGCCCTAATAGGTGCCAATGTGTTGTGTTTATGACATTAATAAAGGTTGAGAGGTTGAGAGGTTGAGATTTGAGATAGCCCACTGCTGTGAAACAATGTCCAAGTACTCACATAACAGCATAAAACCAAAAGTAGTTACTTTTATCGTATAAAGTCTGATCTTTAGGCCAAATCTTCCACATGCCACATCCTTGCAAAGTCACAACAGTGTTTTTGCCATGCTGTATGCATTACCTTACCAAGGGCCAACAGTGGCTTCATATTTGTTGATGTAATAATCAAGAAACAGGATGTTTCTGTGAATCATGGAGTTTTCATTCTGCCTGTGACTCATTTGTTGCGAGGCAAATATCCCACCTGCTGTAGATCTCCCTATAAACATCCTTCCAAATCACTACAATCACGCCACTGACCCCACCTGGGTCATCTTCTGTGTACAAAACCCTGGCTTCTATTGTGTTTCAATACAACCCAGTGAAACAATGTTTATAAATGATCACGACTAGCTTCAAATGCAGACGTGTCCTACACTAAGAGTAACGTTACACAATTGAGCACCACGTACTCTGTCAGCCCAGGAAGAAAGCTAACGTTATGCAAATACAGTGCAATTCATAGAGAAGCTGAATGAATCTGATTTTGTTCTTATTACTAACAGTGCAAAAACAAAGTGTCTCCATATGGAGTTCACACTTGCACAAAACGGCGAACACAAACACTGAGAAAGACTCCTTATATTTATTATTCGGCTCCTATCATTATAGTGAATTATTCTGACGGAGTTTGTTCACAATTAGCTAGTTATTGTACGTTAATTAAGAAATGTCAGCAGTGAATTGGAGGATTTAAACTGTGTCGGTGATATTAGCAAACTCGCTAACAGCTGCAGAACAGAGAAGCAACAAAATGAAGTGAGCTTACCTGGACTCTTGAGGTTATATTTATTCTCCATACTGACAGACGCTGAGCACTCTGTTTTAGAGATGAAGTGTTGTTGAGTTTCTCTTGCTAACTCGCAAGCTAGCTCCCAGCTATCTACTTAACGCTAGCTACACTTAGCAGCCCGGCTAGCTGAGCGGTCAACAAATACGAGCAGGACAGCTGAAACCGTGGGTCGTCCACTCTCCCCGGTGCTCTCGTGTGTAGGTAAGATGGAAGATGTTTGAATCCAGCCGTCACACGAATACTGAAGAGTTGTTTCTCAAGTTATCCGCTGTTTCGGTTTCGAAACTGTTTGTTAAATGTTATCCGCGTGACGTCATTTGTGAAACGTAAACAGGAAGTGGATGGCTACTGGCCTCCCATTGGCTGGATTCCTTCTTCCTCTGTGGACACGTGAGGCAGCGCAGGCGTGTTATTGCAATAAACTTTATTTTTACCGGTGTAACTTGGCATGTCAGTTTCTCTATGACAGCAAATGAACCCACAGATTTGAATGTTGTAAGAAACTAAATGCATGAATATAAAATATAATCACTGCTAAATACTTAATGTTGAAAACTAAATTTAGAGCACTGACATTATTTACTTTGAAAACCATCTAGACTATGTGTCAGTTTTAGTAAAATCATTTTACAGTTCACAAATTCAGATTCAGATCAGTTCAAGAACCCGATATTTAAAACCATATGTTTCATTATAGGCTAAAGAAATATTGTATGAAACAGAGGTGGGGCCAGGTCCCAGTTTTGCAAGTCACAAGTAAATCTCTAGTGTTTGCACTGAAGTCCCGAGTCTAATCCCAAGTCAAGACTGACAAGTTCCAAGTCTAGTCCCAAGTAATAAACTTTTATTTTTGAGTATATCTTGCAGTACTTGACTCCCAGCAGGCCTCTACTGAATGATGTGATTCTGTGTTGTTAGCTGTTTTACCTTTTAATGTCTATACTAATGAGATTATCTTATATATGGTTTTATTTGCATGTTATTTGGACCCAGATATTTTATTTGTTTGTGTCAATAATATAACTCAAATGAATTAGCCGTTCAACAACAGAGTAATAATATATTAATCAAAATCATGAATGCTTTTTAGACTTTGTTTTTATGTGTTCAAACAAGTTTGTTAAAACAGGTGTGACTGTTCTTAAAAAATTGACATTAACCACTTACTAATTTACTGACTCGTCTTCATCCCCTGTGGGACATAAGACTGCAATGAGATCTCTTCATTGCATTTTGTCCTTGGCAACATGCTGCCTCTCTCCCTATCACAGCTGCATCTTGATCAGTAGACACACCAGCTAGCAGGGCTGTTTCTAGCTTTTTGGGGGCCTTGTTACTGTGCCTTGTTACTGTGTCCAAGTGATTGTTTCACTGTGATTGAATGTGTCTGACTCTCTGTGCTGCTCTTGCCCAGGTCGTCATTGTAAATGAGAAACTGTTCTCAACTGACTCACCTGGTTAAATAAAGGTAAAATAAATAAAATAAAATAAATTGTGTAAAAAATATGCAAAAAGGAGTAAATGCTACTTATTAACTAGAAGAAAAAAGATTTTAATTTAACTTAGCTGCATTGTTAACATCAAATTCAAAGCAAGAGCTGTTGCTTGTCCTTGTCAAGAAAATATACCCGTCTGCTGGGTAGCACAAAGCTGCCCTGAGTCACCGGCCCCCTCAATAGATATTTGCCACCTGGCTTAACAACTTTACTGGGGGACACCCTGGCCACATCTGGCCATGCTTTTTATACCAAAATCTAAAAAGACAGCAGTTACATGATGAAGTACTTTCTGTGCCCCTTGACAAACAGTTACCGTATGAAGCGTGTGCATATGCTCATCTGGTGGGAGGGGCTTAGGGCAAAGAGGGAAGAGCTGCAGGAGGGTTTTTTTTTCTGCTTATACCTTGGCTGTCATTCATGAAATTAAAAACCCTGTCTGTCAATGTATCATCAAACTTCCCAGCATGCATTGTGTGTAGCTTACATGGTTTTTCTCTAAAATCATAACGTATCCATGTATCTCCAAGGTTACTGTTCTCAAACCTCAAACCAGCTCTCTGTATGGATTATGTTTAAATTCTAAATATACATGTCATGTCTCCAGATCACGAGCAGCTGAAATGGCAGAGTTGGTGCTATATTCTGCACACATTTTCTTTTTGTCCATAAAAAATGTGTATTCCTGAGCACCAAGAAAAGCTGGTATACAACCAGGTGTCATCAGCTGAAGAGAGAAAAAAATAAAATATTCTATGCCCCAACTATTGTTTCACGTTCCCTGCGTGTTATTTTTACTGAGTCAAGTGCCGACAGTCACGGTTGCTCTGCTTCATGTGACTTTGACAAAGCTTTGACGTCTCCCAGGGTGTTTTTTCAACCGCTCCACCATGAGACACTGCTGACACTTTTCTCCATCACTGTCAATGCCATCAGAGGTAAAAACTCATATATGACTTTTCCCTTTATTGATCCATCTTTACGTTTAGACCTAACTGCCATCATCCTGTCCTCCTCTTCCTGCCTTCAAATGTCCCACGAATTAGAATTTAATACAAAAAATAACTGTCTCTTTCTCACTTTCTTTTGCCCCTTAACATTAATGCAAAAGTTATTCAAAGGCTGAAATGTCGAGTAAATGTCAGTTTCAGGGATGAAGCAATACACAGAAATCTGGGACTCACAGAGGCAGGTTATTTTACGGAGATTTCACAGAGATTTTCAGATGCTTTGAAAGCTTTTTGGAGGTTAATGGGGGGTTACCTTGATCTTGATCTGTTCATGACAGAAGCTAATTCCACAGGATTCCTCCAGGCAGGACCAAATACACAGGTATAAAATTAGTATCTTGTATCTTACAAATGAAATACTGTGGTCAGACTGAATGCAAAGCCAATTTTGCAATTTTAGATGTAATTTTGGGTGTAGTTTCCTACTGTTCCCCACTATTTTCTCATTAGATTGTACGTAACGTACTTGAACGAGGTTTTTTATTTGGCAAATATTCAAAGGCCTGATAATATCTGTAGCTCTTTGAATGCATTAAATAATGGTAGTAAAACTGCTATCATTTCTATGAATAAGAATGAACTTTCACACTAAATGCATTTAAGTCAATCTAATTTTAAGTTGGGTCCCATTAGGGGTGCCAAGATAAATCTCAGGGGTTGTTATGTTCAGGGGTTCACAATGTCTTTCAACAATTTGAGTATTACAACAAGATGCACAGCAGAACAAGGGCCCATTCATGTGCAATATTAGACATGAGAGACGGAGACAGATGGAACCTTCTGTCCAGACTCTCACCTTCATTTTGTCCATCTTTGTGCACATTTTCTGAAAACTTATGGATACGGACAAACAGAGCAGCAGCACTTGACAGCGTGGAGGCAGTGTAGCATAGTTCAGGCGAGATACGACTGTATGACACAAAAATTTAAATCATGGTGCGACAGATGTGCAGAGAATAGCCAGACTTAACGTGATTTCATCCCCAGTCGTCGGTTTTTGATGCTTGGGCAGAGGCTCCAGACTTCACTATTGCTTTTTGTGTGGTGTCTTGATGCAGAAGTGTTGGTGACAAAAGGGTCAGCATTTAGGTTTAGGAAACAAATCTACAGGATTAGGGAAAGATCCTGGTTGACATTAGTCATGTGAGTTGACTCACGCAGGGGGGTCCCGGGGGGGACAGGGGGGACATGACTCCCCCTTCAGTAAAGCTGTACCCCCCTAGAATCATTTGAGACACAATTAATAATTTTTGAACAATGCAGTAGTGTTTATTAAAAGCACAATGTAAGCAGTGCTCATTATAATCACACAATAATGTGCTAAATCTTAAAAGATTTAGTCCCCCCTCCCATTCCTAGTAGTGGTATATCCCACACTCTTTCCAACAGGCGGGGCTGCTTGGCAGCAATAGCAGCATGTGGCTGGAACCGCTGTCCACATCGTACATCGCAGGGTAAGATGTACACTCACACAGACACAGTTTAACTTACACAAGTTACAACACATCCCATTTACTGTTACAACAAGCCCCAGGCCCAGGCTGATAATATAAACTGTCTGCAACATTTCTCCTGCATTGTTCAAAAGCCTACTCAATTACGAGTGTTGCTAAGCTAAAAGCTAATGATTAAGCTCAGAGTTTAATGATAGTCAGAGAGGACAGGAGAGAAAGAAGAGGGAGAGGACAGGACAAGAGCAGTCAGTGGCGGAGCGGCTCATAGCTAATGGGTATCTGTCTGTAGGCTCTCCACCTGTCAGTGAGACAAACATGAATGACGTGCAGACGAGGAGCAGTCATTGCACGCGACTATTACGCAAGGTTGTGACGGAGCGGCTCGTATGGGTACCTGTCTGTAGGCTCTCCACCTGTCAGTGAGACAAACATGAAAGACGTGCAGACGAGGAGCGGTCATTGCACGCGACTATTACGCAAGGTTGTGACGGAGCGTAGCTACTGGGGACCTGTCTGTAGGCTCTCCTCCTGTCAGTGAGACAAACATCAAAGACGTGCAGACGAGGAGCGGTCATTACACGCGATTATTATGCACGGTTGTGAGGTGCGCAGCGGCAGATCTCAGCACACTGTTTATAAACCACTTTATCAGTTTAATTGCAGGAAATGTTTAGTTTTAGTTTTAGTTTAGTTAGTATAGACATTCACTCTGCCTGTTGGAGAGATAGAGAGAAGATTAAAGCGTCAAATTGCGGTAAAAGATGCTGTATAAAAGACAGGCTACAACTTTTTTCCTTGTCCCCCCCTGGAATTATTCTCTAAAATTTTACTGTTTATTGTCCCCCCCCCCAACTATGAAATGGGATTTTCGCCCCTGAACTCACATGACTAAAAAGGGGTCGGCAATGAGTTTTTGACAAGGTCACCAGGAACCTTGCTTCCAATTTTTCCCAGTGGCCACTCACAGTATTGCAGCAAAAATTTCCCCAGCAGCTCAAGAACCAATTTTCCTATATACCAAAATGATGAAAGAGACATCTGTAAAATCATGTAAAATTATGAATTTTTGATACTGTTAGTTTGTAAAACTTTCCTCGAGCTGAGAAGAGGGATTTCAAAATTTGTGGCATCATCCCAATGTTAAGTCTGTGGGCTAAGTTGGAACTTGCTGCCGGGTTAGGGTTTGTATCTAGCTCTCAATACATTCATGGTAGGCTTGGACGGTATTATCTACTGTAAACACTGTAGCCTGTTAAAGTGCATTTCCCTAAAGTGCCCCCATAAAATATAAAAACAATTAATAGTATGTAACAACCACCATACTGTTGCAACCAAGTCCTCCGCGTGTTCACCAGGTCAGAGGTGCAGCCTAATGTTCCAGTTGCCAGAAGTAAATGTTGGCCTTCTACATTTCTGCAAACCACGAATATGTTACATTTGTACGTTTCATCTGTACCCTATCAGTGTTTCTAAGTGACATAGTATACAGTATGAGCTGACTTTGTCATGTGAAGTTTGAGGGGATGGTGTGTCATCAAGGTGAGACGCCACCATTGTTCTAGACAAACAGAACCAGTTGTGTTATGGCAACCCCCTCGCTATTCTTCCAGCAGCTTTTTAAGCTACCAAAGTTGGTTGTTTTTTGGTGACCTGACCTGTCACCTGTTGCTATCCCTCTTCCACCAGGGATAGTGCCACAAAAAGCAGGTGTTTTAATGCAAAACATAATCTTTTCCTAACCATAACTAAGTGATTTTTGTGCCAAAACCTAACCACATCTCAACCACAGTCTCTATATTGAAACATGAAGTTTTGACATATCTGCAAAAGAATAACGTACAAATGTAACATATCTGTGGTTTGTAGAAATGCACAAAGCCAACATATTTTCTGGCCATTGAGTTGAACTTCATCACTCATCCAAATAAGGAATTTTTCACACAAGAATATCTGAATCGTATGATGAGGGGCTGCACATAGGCATCATGGTATTTTGTGTATAAGGTAAGAACATTAGACCTGCATATCAAAAAGCAAAGAATTTTACTTCTCCATAGGGGTGGCATAGGAAAGGAAAACATTCATTTGGCACAGACCTACTTGTCCATTGTCTATGAGTACATTTTTATTGTATTCAACATTGCTGAAACAGCTGGACAGCATCTCACTATAGCTGAGTCCTTGACTGCAAAGCACTCTACATCATCATTTCCAACCAACCACTGTGCAAAATAAACGTCAAATCTCAAGATCACATTGCAAAGCAACAAAGGGATGCTTGACCACTGACTCATGTCGCACCACATCAAGTGCAATCCAGTTATTCTGCATGTATGCCCACGCACTTCAACCCTTACAGTCAATTGCTCTAGTCATATACAGATGCCAAGGGCATTAAAAACACACTCCTACAATGTCAAAACCCACAGGAGTCATGAACATGCCATATAGACCAGTGACCTTTGTCCTCTTATCAGCATGACTTTGCTTCTGCTGCATGATGTGCATCCATAAAGCCTCTGGTGCTCTGTGTGCCAGCCACAATACATCCTGTATTATAAAGCAGGTGCAATGCAGCTGAATTGATTCCCCATTCTCTAACATTGTTAAAAATAGGTTTCAATTGTCAACAATAAAAGCAGTAAAAAATGTTTTAATTCAATTCCTTTATTCTCTCTGATGGAGTCTTAGGGAAAAAAACAGAGATAAGTGAGTCAAAATTGTTTTGAGAAAAAAAAATATGATGATCTGAAAAATGTTGGATTTAAGAAATCACTACATTAGCAGAAAAAGTCAAAATTAAATTAAATCATAACCTGAAGAGAAAAATGTTGCAATATTATGATAAGTCATCCAACAATGTGATGCTCAGAAGAAATAAAGGAGCTGTTAAAAACTTCAAAACTGTAAACAACAGCTTCAGGCCAATCTTGGAAAAACACAAAGTAAATCTGTGAAAAATATATTTCTTTTGTCCTGAGCATAGGTGCTTATGCTTGGCCCTTGGAATGGTATGTATGACAAATGATGATGTCAACTTAAGGGCCACAGAGCTTTCAGCTGCATCTTACAGTCTTCATCAGATATAACTGGCACTGACCTAAGTGTGGATCATCTGCCACTGATAACATGTGGTCATGTATGGGGGCAAGGGGTCATAACTTATGTGCTTTACCCAGCCCAACAACAACATTAACACACACAGAGTGCTCCAGGGATGATGCTTTTCTGTAGGCCAACTCGGAAGTTAGCGTCACCCTGGTTCCCTCATCAAAAAGCCAACAGGATTTTTCCACTGGATTTTGGATAATTACAAAAAATAAGCTCTGTGGCGAACAAAAGTTCATGATGCTTCTAAGTTTTGTTCAGCAGGATAATCTTCATAAATTAACACGTCTTTTATGATTTGTGAAGCCTAAATGCAATTGCCAGAAGTAAAAAGCCAATGCTAGGCTACAAACAAACTACACCACAGCTGCATGACTTAAGGTCGCCACCACAACAAGGCTGTTAAGCCGTGTTTGGTGTGATGACATTCCAAAATCTCTTAAGCTTGTGTTAACCACAGACCTTATTTCAGGCATCTAACCAAAAACCAATTCAATAATCCATTGACTTTTAAACGAGGGAACCAGGAGTACTAAAATGCTAACTCCTTTCCAGGTTTTAGGTGTTACGGCACCTCTCCCCAGCAACACTTTCCAGCTCCTCCTGGGGGATCCCAAAGCATTCCCAGGCCAGATGAGATATGTAATCCCTCCAGCATGTTGTGGGTCAGCCCCGAGCCTCCCACCAGCTGGATGTGCCTGTAACACCTTCTATGGGAGCCATACCGATCAGATGCCGCAAACCATCTCACCTATGGTCATGAGCTTGCGGTAATTACCAAAAGAATCAGGTCGCAGATAAAAGCGGCCTAAATGAGTTTCCTCAGAAGGGTGGAAGGGCTCAACCTTAGGGAGCATTCCCACCAGGATAGTCTGGGTGACTCAGTTCGATTGGGAGGAGAATGCCAAAAAATTTCACACCTTCATTTGGTTCGGCTCACTTTCACACTGCACTTTTTAAAGTGGACCAAACCGCCTGGACAATGTCACGCAGTTACAACAGCTGCTCATTTGGGGGCGGTATTGCCCGAAACAACCACTGACCAGGAAGAAAAAAAGCATGACGAAGAAGAAAACCCAGATCATCAGTTGGCCAGGAACGAAAACGGAAATCCATCCCCTTCAGCTGGCTTGGTCACCACAAAAACAACGGAGCAACACCAAATTTATGCAGTCTTTGGGTTTCTGTTTTTACTTTGGTATTCAAACCTAATTGTTTTTTCACAAGAAGCTGCCCAGTATGAGCTTTTTTTTTTAACCTTTGCTTCTCCCGGTTCGCGCTGTTGGCTTTGATTTTTTTCTACCCCAAATGCACTGCGCTCTACATCACTTCCTCTCTTTGGTTCACTTCCTCTCTTTGGTTCGCTGGATAGTCCGTTTGCATTTCCCACTGTAAACAAATCGCACCAGGGTTCACTTGCAAGTGAACCAAGACCCCTAGTTTTCAAGTGGACTAGGGTTCACTCGTTTGGTCCGCACGAGAGTTCGAATGAGCGTTCACACCACTCCAGATGAACCAAACTATCTGTGGAAGCGGACCAGAGTTCGTTTAAAGCGGACCAAATAGCGTCAGTGTGAATGCGTCCTTGGAGATAGGGTAAGGAGCTCAGACATCTGGAGGGAGCTTGAAGTAGAGCCGCTGCTCCCTCGTGTTGAAAGGGGTCAGTTGAGATGGTTGCGGCATCTGATCAGTATGTCTCCTGGGTGCCTCCCGTTGAAGGTGTTACAGGCACGTCCAACTGGTGGGAGGCCTGGGGGCAGACCCAGTACATGCTGGAGGGATTACATATTTTATCTGGCCTGGGAACGCTTTGGGATCCCCCAGGAGGAGCTGGAAAGTGTCGCTGGAGAGGGGCATCTGAAATACTTCAGCCTGCTACCCCCATGACCTGGCTTCGGATAAGCGGTTGAAAATGGATGGATGGATGTTTATTACTATGTCATATATAATGAATACAGACACAACAGTCTCGCTCAAGAACATTTCAGTACAGCAGAGGATTACTAACCTCGAATTTGAATTGACCTCCATTTCTGTGGGGACCTGCCTTCGCCCGTGCAACAGAGGGAAATGAGTCATCTCAATGTCACAACCAAACAGCAGGCCTGTTAAGTACTGTTAAAGCGCTCACTCACTCTGAATCCATCTCATGCTGCTAATTTGAGTGAATGCCTCTGACACATTCACAAGAAATGTCCTGATCTAAGAACTCAACTGTCATGGCAACGTCTTAGTCGAACATCATCAAATTAATGTCACATTAATGCTGACAAGTTACAACATAAACAAGTAAACTGCCAAATCCTGAGAAATTTGCACCCACCACCAACATCAACTGTTTCCTTCATCTATTTATTACTTCTACTTTTCTAGACAGTGAGGAATGAAAGGAAATATGGATGTAAAATGGCAGCGAACAACCGTAGAAATGCACATTAGCCTGCAGGGCCCCATGTTGACCTCGTAGTTCTCTTTATAATGTGTGAAGTGTGCTGACAAACATGCATGTTTGCACACACCCGCCTAAACACACACATTACCCAAAGGACTTTACGCACCTCATCAGTGTTGTGAGCAAACTGATTAGACGCTTGAGCAAAGGTGGGAAGGGAAATTGATCTGAAATGATCTGACTCAGAGAGAATTATTCAACAGTTTAGCAGTCTGTTTCAATTTCAAATTCAGAGGGAGCGCACACAGCAAGGTGCGAACATGCAATACAATTCACCAAGGCAGTAATTATTATATATATTGAAATATACTCAAAAACACACAGCACCATCTGAAATAATCATAGCAAATGTAATTATAATAAGTAAATTTTAAAAATCGCCATTATTATTACTACTGGTTGTAGTATTATGATGTACTGCAATTCATCACGTGTTTTGTGCAAGTAGTGTTGCTGTATCTCAGCAGAAGCCATTGCTCAATTGCTGTGTGCAGGTACTATCAGTGTATGACACTGTACTGTCACTATTTCATTACTTTAAAATGTATTAAAAGTGGAAAACTAGAATGTAATATGAGTGTTATGTAGGCTATTTCACTGTTGACTGTATAGTTTTTATGAAATGTTAGTATGTCATAAAAAGGTCATAAAAAAGTCACAGTGCGTGCACTTGTCCTGTACAGCCCTCAATCACATGCTGGCTCCCCTAAGTGGCACTCAGTCATCAAAACTTAAGAGTACCACTGCCACTGATTTTTTGTTCCCCTCAAGAATGCTCTAAAATGGTCAGTTCAGCTGTTGAGTTTCTAAAAATTTCTCATGAGGGGAGAAAGAAGATCCCCCTGAAGGGTTGGGTCACAAAAGGTGTAGATTAAAATTGAACCCCCCCCTCCAAGATGAGTGTCACCAATTCAGCATCTCCCCCTCTGTTTCCCCTTCTGTTCCTGAGATATGACGTTGAATAACGGTCAGAAAAGTGTTATTTCAGAACATTATGATGTCACAGTGAGCTGACCTTTGGCCTTTTGGATATATATATTGTCATCACTTCATGTTATTCTATTACACTTTTGTTTGAGATTATGTCATAGTTGCCATATGAATTCTTGAGTTGTGGCCAAATATGCGTTTTATGAGGTCAAGGAGAACTGTGACCACCAAAGTTTAATCAGTTTATCACTGAGTCCAAGTGGGTGTTTGTGCCAAAAATTTTTTAAAAGTTCCTGACGGTGTTCTTGAGATGTCTCGTTCACGAGATTGAGACAGACGAGATCACAGTGATCTTGACCCTTTGACCTTTGACCACCAAAATTGAATTAGTTCATCGTGGAATCTGAGTGGGTGTTTGTGCCAAATTTGAAGAAATTTGATCAAAGGCATTCTTAAGATATCCTGCTCATGAGAGTAGGACTGATGGACAACCCAGGAACATAATGCCTCCGGCCACGGCTATCATCAGCACGGAAGCATAAAAATCAGGTGACAGCTCTTTCCCTGTATGTTCTGTTTCTTTATGTGGCATGGAAAGTACCGATGTAGAGAATTCCCATGTTTGGTTGATCGTGTGAGAGTGCAACATTAGCATTCACTTAGAATCATGTCCACCTGATGAATGTCAGTTCAATATTCACTCTTCTTTAGCTTTGGTTTGGTCTCCACCAACTTGTAAGGAAAATATCTGGCCTGATAAATTCTCTACTTTCTCTACCAGCTACTCTTTAACTGTCGGTTTGCTGTTTGGTGCTGGGCAGGTAGTGCACAGTGGGTTCATCAAAGCTTCTTTCTGTAGAAAGCAGCTGCTTTGACACTGAACCAAAGCAGTACATGCATACTAAAACCAAAACAATAAGCTAAAAGAGGCTAAAAGCTTTGAGGAGCTACCGATTGATGATGTTCACATTATATGTAGTTGTTTGAGTTACTGTCAATACAGATTAACAGAGCTTAATCTAAGAGCTTGGTGTGCTCTAGAGTTTCCCTGATCAATATGTACAGTGCATCATCCTGCCTTAAAAGGCTTAGAAGTACTCAGTGTGCAATCTCCTGCGGGTATGTCATACTATCTACAGCTATTTATATGTACATACTGGCACGAGCCAAGCTCTTGTCCATGTGATAGTTGCCATTTACACAGTAGTGAAGGTTGCTGCAGGGTAAGAAAGCAGAAAGTGATGGTTCTTGGTTGAAGCTTTTAGAGTGGCTTCATGCTGTCATTATACAGCACGCGTACTGTTTTCTACCTTCTTTTATGTTCATCTAGTCTTTATTATTATGTTCACGATCTGAAAGGAGGCTGAAAAGGATGTGACTGTGTTGGGTTCCCACAGAGCAATGAGCCAATCATCGGTATGGAGTAGCACACTGGAAATAAGACTCTATGACAAAAGATAACACATAACAAACTGCGCCATTGGTATCAAATGGTATTCACTTTGGGTGTCTCCAGAGGGTGCGGTGGAGGTGCGGATGAATCATAGACTGTACAAAATAACGGATGTAGCTAACATGATGTCGCCCACTGGTTTGAGGACTTCAGTTTTGAAGCCTCGACTTTAGCATTTTGGCTGTCACCATCTTGGATTTTTGGAGCTACAAGAGACCATATTTAGATGGGAGGGTAGAGCTGTGGAGCTGTGGAGGAGTGAGGGGTTAATCTGACTCATAAACTGGAGTGACTTCTAGCAGACAGTCTGTCACTGCCACGACCTAATTAGGATTAACATTAAAGGGAAATTTTGGTTTATTTCAACCCGTCTCCTATCGTCCTAAATTTGTTTCAAGTGACTAGTGACATAGAAATAATAGTTAGCATGTTAGCCATTAGCCTAGATACAGCCGGGGCACATAGTAGCGTCAGACCTGTTAAAATGTAAATGAACGGGCATCCCTTCAAGTGCAAAGTTAGTCCACTAAACAAGCTTTTTTCCACAAACACTGCCTCATATCATTAGGATAAATGTCAGAGAACATATAGAAAACGACATGTAAACGTGTTGTCTTACCTTACCGGTGTGGTGCCATGTTTGTTTACCCCTTTAGCTCTGCTTTCCAAAGCGCAGCCGAAATATATCTCGCCAGCTCTAGATAAAGCCCAGCTGGATACTAACGTTACTCCAGGTGGAGGTGTCTTGTCCTCGGTCACATCCAGACCTTGAAAATAAGGCTGCAACCGCTCCCATTCCTTGCAACAGAGGCATTCCTCTTCTGTGGGCACTGGGGCACAGCATTCACAGGTACACCACCAATCTCCAGAGCTACGCAGCCTTGCAGCAGCCATTCCTCCTCTCTCGTCCTCCAACGTTACCTGTTGCGCCTCTCTCTCTCTCTCTCTCCTTCTCCGTTCTTCAATTTCACAAAGCTCTTCATCAGTGTATTCTGGCTCAAATAAATAAGGGCGTCCATCAAACTCTGCAAAATCAAATTCCTCCTCCACAAAGTCGAAGTCTGGCAGAAAGTCAGCCATTATTCTATAAATCTTTCATAAAATAAATTAATGAACTTTTCAGGCTACTGTCCGGTTCTGCCTTCCAGCTGTTGCTGCTTGTTCTCGCAAGATTTCAGGCACGGTATGAGATCGCTGCTTGTTCTCGCGATATTTCGGCCGCGCTTTGGAAAACAGAGCTAAATGGTAAACAAACATGGCAGCACACCGGTAAGGTAAGACAACACGTTTACATGTCGTTTTCTATATGTTCTCTGACATTTATCCTAACGATATGAGGCGGTCTTTGTGGAAAAAAGCTTGTTTAGTGGACTAACTTTGCACTTGAAGGTATGTCCGTTCACTTATGTTTTAACAGGTCTGACGCTACTATGCGCCCCGGCTGTATCTAGACTGACGGCTAACATGCTAACTATTATTTCTATGTCACTAGTCACTTGAAACAAATTTAGGACGATAGGAGATGGGTTGAAATAAACTGAAATTTCCCTTTAAGCCCTAAATAAAATGTAAACAGGTGAGTTATATAAAAATTCATACACTCGCATAGTTGTCATGAACAGGGAAATTAGGTAGAGAGACCAAACTGCTTTTTTGAACATGTTTATTTCTGCTGTAACACTGGGCATTTTAACATAGGGGTCTGTGGACTGACTGGCTTTTGGGGCTAGCCTCAAGTGGTCATTGGAGGAACTGCAGTTTTTGGCACTTCTGAGTTGGCTTCATTTTTCAAAATTTCAAGAGGCACATGCTGGGTCCATGTGGCAGCCTCAATTATGTAATTACAGAAGCATGCAGTTGACTTTTTTGGCTGTCTTTTTGAGAAAAAGAAAGTGTTTAATGCAGAGTTAGAGTCAGGAAGTGGTTAGCTTAGCTTAGCATAAAGGCTAGAAGCTGGGGGAAGCAGCTACCCTGACCGTCTTAAGTTCAAATATACATCTTTCACACCAATGCCTCTAAAGCTCATTAATTAACATCTTCTCATATGTTTAATCTGTACACAAACAGAAATGTAAAAACAAGTTTGTGGTATTAGGAGGAGTTTCAAGGTGGAACTATTTCTTGACAAATAACAGCCAGGTGCACAGCTTGCTACAACCTGAATAGTCCTGTCATTTTGGTGAGGTTGCCAGGTTTGGTTCTCACCTGTGCTCACTGAAGGTATCTATACGCACATTTCCCAAAATGTTGAACTATTATTCTTTTAGGATTTTTTATTTATTCCGGTTTTAATCATAGATTAATAGAATATGTTAGTGAATCCAGAGGCATTGGCAACCCCTTTTATAGGAATTATAGTTAAAATCCTTAATACTAGTGTTTTTTTGCAAATATTTTTGTAAACATTTATAAATATTGGTATAAATATCAGTCTTTTAAAATCCATAATAATCAGAGTACTTAACACAGCTTTTGGTCCAAATAAAAGGGAGAAAAGTGAAACTCCCTTAAATGTTACATTTAATCCAACTTGTTTTTATTGGCTTATCCTTCAGTTTTATGCATCACATTCACAGTGGAGACTCCGCTCTCTCTGCAGCTCTGCCAGCTCCTTTCATCATCTCTCAAACTATTCAAAGTATGAACGCCAACTTAAAGCACCTTTCATAGTGTGTGATAATGAGTTAGCACACTGCAACACTGCTTTAAAAATGATAGTATTTGATTTTGACACGTCTGGGCCATATGATCATCTGACAGTTGGTGTGTGTGTGTGTGTGTGTGTGTGTGTGTGTGTGTGTGTGTGTGTATAGATTAACCTCTAATGAAGAGAGACGGGGGGAAAAGCTTTATGTAATGTCATGAGGTTGGCTCTCCATCAAGTGCAGCAATCTTCCACCCACCAAATCCAGATTAATTCTGCTCGTGTTTGTGTGTGTGTGTGTGTGTGTGTGTGTGTGTGTGTGTGTGAGTGACACGGGTAAATCTGTCAGCTGCTAAGAGAAGCTGGCACACACTTTATGATAATTATTAGTCAGTGCTATGGGATTTACAGTAAATAGGTCTTGACCTGAAGGTAACAAACGCAGCATATATCTGCCAAACAGAAAGGAGTATTCATTTATTTATTTATTAATTGTATTAAAAATGGCACTTTGTGTGGCTCACATGATTTGGGCTATTAATATGTATGTTTGTTTGTGTGTTTGTTTTGTCTTGTTTATCTGTTTGTTTGTTTTTCCAAAGATGGCAGACTTCCACTCTCAATATCACGACTCTAGTATGGTCGTATCAGGGTTTAGTATTTGCTTCCCTCTACTGGTTATATGGATTATAGAGGGTCCCCCCCCCAAGACCCATTAAACCAACATGGTCAGATTTTTTTAAACAATTTTTTTATTGATTGTTTTTTTTCCTATCAATTTGCATGCTCAGGTTAGTACACAAATAAACTTACTACTACTGCTATTACCACTTATAATCATATTACTACTAATAATAATAATACTGATAATGATAATGATAATGATAATATTAATAATAATAACAATAATAATAACAGTAATTAAAGAAGCAGAATATATAATTTAAGAAGACTGGGGTTGATTAGAGACATTTTAAGCTTTTTGCTGTATTTCTCAGGGCTTAATTTACCGTAAAACTTCCATTAAAAGCTAAGTTCCAATTAAACGCCTTGTCCCTTTTTTCTAGCCCAGTGAGGCTTCACATTTTGACAAATGAACGCCTGTCTCTATTAGACGCCTGGTCTGAATGCCAAGCAGTTCATTTTTATATAGAAGTTCTTCGAATGTATAAAAGCGGGTTGTTGGGTGTCCATTCGATTACCCTGTAAGTTATTCTTATTCCTTTAGTCCCTAATCCAAGTTGTGATTATTGTTTTAACAGGACAAAATGGTGTTGTGTCAGTATGTCATGTGCCATAATCCTTGAGTGCTGTAATTCACTATCTGATGCGCTGTATGTTGGAGATAGATCAAATAAATGACTCATAATTGACATATTAACTGAAGCCTATATTTGTAAACAAGTAACATCCATAGTGGTTTTAATAAACAATTTGATTGTGTTTTCAGATCTTTGCTGAGGAATTACAGGCCTGTCCCATCTAGACGCCTGTCCAAAATATCAGCCTGTTGATTTCAGTGATTTAAGCAAATAATAGCCCAGGCTAATAATTTAAGTTTTATGTTATGTTAGAATATTCTAAATATCACGAGCAGTGATTGACATGATTGACGGCTGTGTTAGAGAATCCTCAGCTCTGACTGGTTGTCTTTGTGATTTTTGTTAATGCCACTAAGTGTCTCATGCACTGCTGTCAGGATACAGTGACAGTTTAAAAATATCTTTTTGTCATATTTGCCGAAAAAGTCACCTATTGAAGCTTTTAACAACAATATAAACTGTTTTTAATAGTTCAAAATAGTTTTTAATGTCTTACTCAAGTGTTAATGTTGCAAGCCCCAAATCAATGTGAGAATCAACCACGCTCACATTTGACCCAGCTATGGAATGAAGCTATGTTGTCACAGACTTTCAGATCTGTTAGCCAGAAGTATTTTTAACTTTCGATACCATAAAATTGAAATGGTACCCTCATCAAAAACATAGTGACTTCATTATAGTATTAGCATTTTAAAATAAGAGATGAGTGCAGGTCAAGGAAGCAAACATTTTAATGTTACATTTTTGTTTTTGTGACCTTCGAACGGCCAGAAAATATTTGTGAGCCAACCAACCCTGATGCCAACCAGCCGCGGTCTCCATACGGATAAAAAATTACAAATTTGATTCACTACACAGCTTTAGCATCTGTGCAGAAGACAGAAAAGTTGGGAAATCATGGGAAAGAAATCATACTAGGGCATTCACATTAAGACACATTTTCATAACAGACACCACAACAGAATAAAGACCAACTAAAAGTTTGTCAACAAAAATATCTCAACTCAACTCTCAGCCATATCACACCATCTTCATTGGGAGATGTAGATTGACTGTCTCAAAAGATTTTAAGCTTGCACAGAGAAGAAACAGAGGTGCTCAGAGTCATTTAACATCTACTGAGGAGGACTATATTCAAATGCTCCAGAACAAGCCAATCTGAGATTAGTAGGTACAGTCCCAAAATAGGTCAGTTACAGTTATGTGACTGAAGGAACAAAGAGGGTACATTTTTAACATGTAGTTATGTAATTAACAACTAACATCTGTGCAATATTTAATGAGTGGCAGAGTGGGGCCACTGATTACAGCCCATTCTTATCATTTATTCAGTGCTTGCCGTCACTGTAAACCCCACTCCATCCATGACACAAAATTTACACACAAATGCCACAGATTATCAAAATGACACAAAACTCATCCCTTGTGAGCTTGACATATTTTTTTTATGTTAAGTCAACAATTTTTGAGTTTTGAGTTATGTTAGAATTTATAAAGCTGACCCCACATAATTAGTGAAAGGCCAATAAACACTATCATTGTGCACTTACAGTAACAAATTGTGGTGTGTCGGGGCTGAATCTGTATGGGTCTGTATGAGTGTCTGACATAAGTTGTGCTGAGGTGAAATAAAGAGCACTTCCTGATTCAGTATTCTTCTCTTTGCCTTTTTGTAGCAATTGAGGAATCTAAGCTTGCCTCAACATATTTTGTAGTTAAATAAAATTTAAACAATGTTGTAAAATGTGTCGTCATTTATTCTTTATGTTCATATGACATAGAATTACATGATCAAACTACAAAAGAAGTTAAACTGAGATAAAACACCTGTCAAACAAGGGTGGTATGACACATTTACTTTGTGTCTGGTGTTCTCAAAACTTTTATGTCACTGCATTGTACTGAACTAAAAGTGATAGATAGATAGATAGATAGATAGATAGATAGATAGATAGGGTGGCTTCCCTTGCCAGTGCAAAAGAGAAAAAAAACATAATTAGAAAATGAGGGAAATAAAATGTATACAAACTTAAATGAATCTTTTTTGCTTCCCTATAGCTCTTCTTCTGCTTTGTTGTTATTCGCCTTCAAATTCTTTTCATTGTTGACTTTTATTCACCTGTGATGATGTTTCTCAGTAGTCAGCAGCAGGTGGTGCTATACCACACTGCAGTCAAGTCCCTTGGTGAGTTTGTAGATCAAGAGCAAACTCCAGTTATATACACTGATGTGTTGTAAGTTTTCTTTTCCTTTGTTCAGATGCATTGCTCTAAACAAAAAGCCAGGCTTTGAGAGTAGGTGACAAATATATGCATTGATTTCAGTTCATGAAACCAACAACATTACACACCGCTTCAAATAAAATACTGTAATTAAAAACACTTCATCACAGGGAGCAAAATAAACAACCAAATTATCAAAATCATTTGGCGGTCAATTAGGCTTACTGTAATATGTGACACCTTGGATAGAGAAGCTTTGTGTGACAAACCAAATCTTTGCATGACTGCTGTGATGTCATCACAGGTGAGGTCCATGACATCAGAGACTGTGACAGGGACATGAGATCTAGTTTTGTAATTCCTCCAGCACTGTGTTGAGAAAACTCCTTCCCTTGATTGAGGAATAGTTAACAATTTCTCATTTTCTTTGAATTTTTTGTCATATACAGGTATGCAGTGTTTATTATTTATTTGATCATGTGACAAGACGATACAATACGGTCACAAGTTTAGGTGCACAGTCTGTCAAGACCTGCACCTCTGGAAGTCCAGCGAGCAATTATATTTTTTAAAAGTAAAAGTGGCAGTAAGAAAGGACAAGTAAGAAAAAAACAGGACTAAAAAGGTAACAAAGCTCCCTAAATTATCCTTTTTCTTTTTTATAAACAGTTGCCAGTGGTGTGTGTGCACCTTATAATTACTTACTAGTCTGCACTAGGGCCCATCACAATAGCGTGCACCCAGGGCTGTGGTAACTACCTTATGCCACTGCCTCATAAATGACAAAAAAATGTGAATATCTTGATTTTCAACACGGTCTGTTGGTTTGAATTGTTTCGGTAGATCTCTGAAAAATGATTTAGTTGCCACACAGGTAACACATTTAATTAAGTAGTAAGCTGATTCTGATTTTGATTCTCTGGTTTCCTGTGATGAGACATGGGTTGCACATCTTACATACAAAGTAGGGAGTCTGACCACAAGTTTGTGTTTCTGTCCTGTAAAGTGTCCTTGATCAGGACAGCTTTTATTTGGACTTTTTTTTTGTGATAGGATCTCCTTCACTCTAATTTGTTGATTTAGTGTGGAGTACAGAGTTTATGTCTCAGTACCTTCAGGTGTTATTACTTTGCTATATGAACATCAGACTGGTGGTGCAGTAGTTTGCATTGTCTCCTCACAGCAAGAAGGTTCCTGGTTAAGGAACCCTTCCTGGGTGGAGGAGCCCTTTTCTGCAGAGTTTGCATGTTCTTGCTGTGTCTGCGTGGGTTTTCTCCAGGTGCTCCAGCTTCTTCCCACAGTCCACAGAAATGCAGGTTAATTGGTGACCCTAAATTGCCCGTAGGTGTGAGCGTAAACGGTTGTCTGTCTCTATGTGTTAACTCTGGGGATAGGGTCCGGCACACCTGCCACCCCTAACACGATAAGTGGTAACGGAAAATGAATGGATGAATGAAGTGTTTGACATTCATGACCCTTCCTCTAGCACCACTCTCAAGACAAAATGTGACCTTTGCACACAAGATACTGTTCAGTATATCTCACAAGCAGAGAGTCATGCTCCCAAGAGGAAAAGCATTTTTTTTTATCTGAAAGACCTCACCACCTTCCCTCGAGTGTTACCCTAGTACCAACCAATTTTGATTTTTTTTACTCCACTACTGATAAATCGCTTATAATTACAAAATCTTTTGTATGTTATCAAGTCTGTCCAACACTTCTACAGCCCTCAGGACTGTCATCATTAGACGTGTGATGGATCAACACGTGTAAACGGATTCAGGCCGTGTTGTGTTGTCACAGACAAAAGCTCCCCTCTGAGCTCTGACTGGACAGACTGTCTGCACACACAGATGACTGCCCTGCTGTCATACATTTCCTGTTGCCATGTTGTTATTTAACAATATATCAAAACAATATAAAAGGATCAAACATAATCTTGGACAGCAAAGGAAAATGAGAGCGTGCCTTTGGATAATCCTATAGACAGAATATCTGGCAACACAGCAGAGCTCATCAACTTCTGTTGCCCTGTGGACATTAATACTGTCAACACTACAGTGCTCCATAATATGCACAGGCTCACTATGGAAAACACAGCATACTGAAGGTGTTCAAACAGCAAAAAACAGTGAGTATGAAACATTACAAACTGAATATGAGCACATATATTACATGCAGGTGTAATCTCCAGTGATATCATCATGGTTGAGAGGACACATCTGTAACAGAAAATCTGCCTTACAAAGTGGGTTTGTGGAGTTTAAAAGAGGAACCAGACATGGGGGGGGGGCAGTTCTAATGGAGAGATACTATTGAATTAAATTATGGGAAATATGGGATACAGTGTGACGGGTGGGTATTGGACTCTAAAGCAGCACCTCAGGCGGGCAGGATGGTGTATAATGACCTTTAATGGACCATTCTATCAAACAGAGAATGAGCAAGCAGGTGAAACACGGAGAGTCAATAGCTTGTGTCTGAGCCTCCCGAAGCACAAGTTCAATCCAAAACTCTCAGCATGGAATGCCGAAGCTGAGTGCAGGCGAGTCACTAGCGTCTGCTTGACACACAACATCAAAACATTTCTATAGTATGTAGCGGTACTGTGAGGTAGAAGACTGGTGGCAATGTCAGAGGACCAGAGGGTTCGAAACCAGATGAGCACACAGAGGAAGCCAACACAACTGAGAGGAGCCGGCTGAAGATTGGTCAGAACTGGTGAGGAGTCCAGTAACCAGCGGATTCTGCAGTACACACACAAAGGCAGAATGTGCAGCCACATGACAAGGTAATCCACAGCACAGGAAATCACAGGCAGCAGAACAGGTAAACTCACCAAGCAGAGCTGACTGGCAGTCTCTCCACACAGCCGCAGGGAACAAAACACAGCAGAAACCAGGAACACGGACGCAGATCTCTTGGTCGAGGACAGAAGGCTGAGTGGTTTACCAGGGAGCAAGTGAAGCAAGAAAGTCAAGGCAAGGCAGGCAAGGTCAGCAACAAGGAAGCAGTCCGGGGAAAAACACTGGAAAGTCTTGCATGGATATGGCAAAGAACAATCTGGCAACGAGAGGCAGGAAGTAATGAGCCACTATGAGTGGGGTTAGTTGATGAGGTGGGTGCCTAGATGTGTGGGCAGGTCATAGGCTGGCAGGTGGTGGAGAAGCGAGACGAGTGGGAGTTAACTGGGTGGACTGAGAGAATGGCAAGTACTGCAGGTTGGAAGTGCACACTGTGACACACAGTGTTTTAGAGCTTGATGTTACAGGCTAAAAGTTGGGATATGTCGGCCTCTCCTGCACTGATTTTGACAATTCTTTCAGTCAGTCAGTCTGCTGTAAGTCCCACAACTTTGCAGAAGTGCAATAATAAGTTGCTGGAGTGCACCTTTAAAAGCCAACTACTATATTTTGCGCAGAAGGCTGTTGTTGTCTGTATACAGAATTCATAAAATTATCCATTTTACCAGGGAAATCAAATCATGTTGATCTCAGGGACTAAAATTGAATTTTTAAGCTGTTTTGCCTCAAAAATACATATAGATTGGAGGCAGTGTTGCCAAGTCCGCTTATTATAAGCGACTTTGGGCTTGTTTTTCTGTAAAGTCGCCTACAAATATTGTTAGTCGCGGGTCGCGTTTTTTTTGGGCTTGTTTCTAAAGCATAGTTGCTTATTTGGGCTTGTTCCCAGCTCCATAATAAGTTGTCAAGCAGATATTTTCGATATGTTATTTAAACGTAGGATAGTTTGTCTTGCCTGTTCCCTCTGTCCCTCCCCTTTCCCCATACACACAGGAGACAGCAGTTTTTTCCCACCCGCATCCTGCTTCTAATTGGCTCTGACCCTGATGGCAATGAGTACTAGCCAATCAGAGGCAGAGCAGGGCAATGTGTTTTTTTTCTGGTTAGGAAAACGTTAGTCCTGTAACTAAAAGAAAAAAGTTAGATGAGTGCATAAAAAGCAATAATAAATAAAGAATTTGTGAATTCAGGATGATATTTATTTGTGTGTGCAAATTTTAATTATCAGAGGTTTACTGTGTATATAATGTACTTGGTACATCGGTCTATATTTGATAGCCCATCTGTTTTCTAATGTTAAATAATGTTAAAAGGTGGTTTAACTCCCTCTTGTGGTCATTGTCCTGAAGCTCAGGGGGGAGAAAAATTAATAAACTGTGTACCGTGGGTACAGTTTTGCAAAACTGTGCACAGTTTACTTATCTGTCCACATGGATGTAAATTGACAATCTGTACCCACAGTTTAAAATCCATCCCCACGGATTGTAAAACCGTGCACATAGTTTATTTATTTTTCTCTCCCTGGAACCTAGGGGGGCTCCATAGAAAAAGTTGCTTGTTTTGGGCTTGTTTTCACAGCCTGCTTGCTTATTTGTCTCGCGAGATCTGGCAACACTGATTGGAGGGGTGAGGGAGTTAATAATGTTATAGCAAAGTGATGAGGAAACAAGGGCCAAAAAGTTTGTCATATACCAACATACAAACAATATTGAGAATGGTACTGTGTAATATAACATAATGTCTTATCTTTAATTGTGCATTTCATACCTCAATTACAAAAATGACAGTTATGCTCAAAGTTATGTATCAAACCCTTGATGGACATTCACCCATTTCTCAGTGAAAATATATTTCTTTTTAATTCCTGTTTTATTTACAGGTTTCCACCATATCAATCTCCTTCCGCCAACCAGAGAGACAAACCAGAGGGACCCTGCATCAATTATGTATTCTGTTTTATTGTAATTGTACTTAATGAGCATTTTTCATGTGATATTTAAATTGTTGCTTTAGAAATACAAATGTATTGTAGCATGTGTCACATGCTCTTCTTTATCTTTTAAATGGAAGCTGTAAATGTGTTAGTTTGACTAAGAATGTAACTTGTATGCTGTTATAGTTGTCATCCTAAAGCCAGAACCACTTTTACTGTTAAATATTACAGTGACCATTTTGAGGTTTAAAAGGCATTTAAAATGGTAACAGTGGAAAGACGTTCAGAGAAGGTTCAAAAGTGAATGTTTTTTCACCCACAATTTGAAAACGTTGATTGAACGTCCACATTTAGGCCATATTTCACTCGGATTCACAATATTGACTTTCAACTGAGAAATTTTGATGTGATTTCTTAGTTAGGCTACAAAATGAAGACAGACTATTATTTGCACACTGTAGAGGATGAAAAATATCATTGTCGCAAATGTGCTGATGGAAGTAAAGAAGCAAGTGGTCCCTTAAGGTCAGAGGCTGGGATGGTGGATGGGTCACAAAACACAGGACTTTCCCCAAGACACTGGTGATTGGAACCATGTAAACTTTGAGTAAACTTTGAGTCATTTTAAGGTACATCCTCACCATGTTTCTTTTCCATAACATACCACAGTAACTTTACTCACCTTAACCTAAAGAGGCCCAACCATGTTTCTTCTTCCTAAACCTAACCACAGTAAGTTTACCGACCTAAACGTAAACTCCATAACTTCACGTTTAGTACATAACCATATTCATGGGACATCAATTCATAGGATAGCATATGAACTGTTAAAAAGAGTTGTGCAACTCAACTTATTTTGTGTAAAGATTTGTTGATCTGAATGGTTATTTATTTTATAGATCACTAAAGTATGCATGATGTGGCATTGCTTTGTTTATTGTTGCCTGTTCTTGTGATATAAGCCATGAAGAAATAATGAATGCTAAGGAAAGTCATCTTTGTGTGTTAATAATTTTGTAGAAATCTGTATTATACGTATGTACGAGTGTGTGGGTATTGAAATAAAGAAATATGTAAGTAACAGATGTGCTACAGTAGGTTACTTTTCAAAAAAACAACAACATATATTTATATATAAATAATAATGAGAGAGATGCCCTCTTATTTTCCGCTTCAGCACCTGTCCTGTACAGTATATGAAAACCCCAGTGACATGCCTGCAGTCATCCTCTGGCTTTATGACCCAGGGAAGGTTTACAGTGCACATGGAGACTCACCCTGGATTATGAGACTGTTACATAACTTACTATACAATATTTGTAATTGGTAACGTGCTTTTCAAATCTATACACTATACCTACAATGGCCCTAATGCACTGTGGTATGTTTCAGATTATATGTCATCACTGCAATTATATCAAGTCTGTAAAATTCAATAACCAAATGATACACACTGTCACGATTCAAAATGATCCATCAGCCTAAAACATGTGGAAAAGGCGAATTTAAAAAATCCCATATGTTGCGTTAGAGATTGCCTTCCTCATCCACTTCTATTCATTCATCATTTTTGTCTCCATGAGTGGAAAATAGGTTATGCAGATCAGATCCTGCAGACCCGTGACCTGCACAGCTGTCACATTTTACCTGTGCATGTGAAGGTGAAGCACTCCGCTCTCACCAGGCGGAAAAACCGTGCTGTGCGCTCCTGCTCAGACTCCACCGACAAAACAAATCCCAGCTATCTCACGCGGAGGATTTGTAGGTTTCGGCGGAATTGCTCCCCCCTCCCTCCTCCTCCTCCTCCTCCTCTGTGAGGTTTAATACTGTGGAATCCATGTATAGATTCTCACTATGTTTACGGCGCGAAGCGAGTGCGGAATGCGCGTCCTGTGCGGGAAAAGTTGCGGGAGTAACCTGCAGTTTTGAGACTTTTGGAGAGGGCCGGGCCGCTGGACACCATGCACACGGATGTGGTGCTGCTCAACCTGCTGGTCTGGATGGTCGGTGTGTCCGGGCAGACGCGCGCCAAAGGACAAATGCTGCCATACCGACTCGTCAGGTCAGTTCATCAGTTCATCATTCTGATGGAAATACAGCAGGATGACTGAAATTAGTCATTTTAATTCAATACAGTCTGTGTAAAAACTTAAATTCACATTTTTGTTGAAACAAGTTAAATATCCTGCATGCATGTCAAGTGGCAGATCAATCCAGCAGCTCCAAGAAAATACATCTTCATTGAAGACACTGATTTGTATGGAAGAGGATTGGGGCCAAATATAAAAAATGTATGAGCTTGACTTTAAAGGAATACTTCACCTACAAAATGACCATGTGTAAATCAGTTAGTCTTACTGTGTTACCTTGAATTCGTGAAGAAAAATGTGTTTTTCTCACGTCTTCCCAAACACATTTCTTTGCACTTCTGACTTTGAAGAGAGTTTAAGTTTCACTTGTAGTTCAGTTTTAAAAAGTAAGGTTTTCATGAAAGTTTAAGAGTTTGTAAACGGTTTTGCTGTTAAACATCGTACCCAATCAAACAATCAGTAATTCAATACTGTATGTTCACTGTTTTTTGTAGAGACGTGAGAAAAACAGAATTTTCTTCACAAATTCAAGGTAACATGGCATGACTAACTGATATACAAATGATCATTTTGTGGACGAAGTCTTGCTATAATGTCAGAATTCAGATTTTACTTTGTTTTCATAACTTGAACTCAAATTCATTTTTCCCATGTGGCCCTAATCCTCTTCCTTAGAACTGCATTCGGAAAAACTACAAGATAAACATGAGTCTATTCCAGATCAAATTGAGTTTGACAGTTATTTCTAAACCCTGTAAGCAGCAGCTGATAAAAAAGCTCAACTCAAGGTCCACTAACAGGCTTGTTCAGGATCTTTCTATTGCGTCACATGGTCCTCATCAGCAGATTGAGATTGCTCAATTGCCGTGGGGTTCAAATTGTAGATGCACCAATTTTGTTTGGTTCTACTAACTTTTCTTAGATATGCTTATTATCATTCATTAAAACAATATGAGAAGCTGTCTGAGGTCTGTTGTTGTGTAAGCCTCTCATGAATGCCTGCCTTTACACCATCTCACATATTTCATATCCTTTATCATGTCATTGCTAATTTGAGTTTGTGCACAAACGTCCTTATGGAGCCTGAAATCCCTTAGTGTTTTCATTTGAGCGTGAAAGGTTGGAGCAAATGGAAATAATAGTTTAACAGAATAATCTTAACACAACTAGACCATGAGATGAAAACTATAGAGACATTTGAGTTGAGATTAATTTCATCAAAAATGTGTCTGTTATACAAAAGTTAGCTCTCTTGATTGTTTTTTGGAGGATTGTTTGTCACTGAACAGTCAGATTTGTCATGATGATGTAATGTTATTCATTCTGATTTAGGGAAAGCATCAATTTGATTGTCCCAAAAAGCTTCTGTCATCAAGTAATGACTGGCAAAATATTTACTTTGAAAGCCAGAATTAGCCTAGTCTGTTAAGTGCCAGACAAGGAAGCCAGGACCCAGTTGCAGAGTTAAGTACAAAAAAGTAGTTTATTTACAAAGTAGCAACAAAAAAATCAGTTCACAGAAAAAATACAAGCAAACAAAGTATCAACCAAAACTCTTTCTGAGGGAAAAGTAACAACAGAAAAGGCTAAACTGAAAATCACCATAAACATGGGAAAAAGAGCAAGAACAAAAGTGCAACAAAAAGAGTGACAAGGCACAAAACTCACAAAACCTGGAGACCAAACACTGGAGCATAAACACGTGGCGAGAGGCAGGAGATCACTGAGAGCACGAGCGTAGTACTATAGCAAGGAGAATAATCCAGCACTGAAGACAAAGAGAGTGTGGCTTAAGAAGCCGGCTAATTAGGCAGAACGAGCTGCAGGTGTGCCGGGAGCCCAGTGCTCCCGGAGATCGCCCCGCCCCTCAGCACTCACTCTGCAGGGAGAGGGAGAGAAGGATCAGATAGCAGCAAACACAGTTTCACAGAAAATCAGGACCACAACATAGTCGCCACAATCAAATGTTGGCATTGCAAACCACGGATATGTTAGATTTGTAAATTTCATACATAAGATGTATTTCAGAATATATGTATATGAGCTGAGTTTCTCATCAGCAGGAGGGGGGGATGGTGGATGATGAGACATATAGACGAAACTGCTGCCAAGCAGAAGAAAGCAGCAGACCAATAATAGGTCTTTTTTAATGATAGTTTGGGACACTTTCAGCTGTGATTGTGGCGATCAAACCAGGTATTTAAAGCAAAAATCTGATCTTACCCTAACCCTAACCAAGTGTTTTTTGAGCCTGAGCCTGAGCCACACCACATGTTAACCATTGCATGTAAATGTATCTGCTCCATAATAATATACAAATTCAACCTGGTCTCATTCTGAAGTTGTCAAAAACCAGCGCTTGGCAAGTGACTTCTGGCGTTAAGGTGCTGAAAGTCTGACAGGGGTGGTAGATGGATCAAACAACCATGACTTTCACCCGAAGAGGCTGATGTTTACTTCCCGTATGATTGTAAAGCTTAACCCTTTTCTTTTTTCCTAAACCCAACCACGTGTGTTTGTAGGCAAAATGTAACCACGTGCGTTTGTTGATGAAAAAAAACATCAATTTGCAGTCTTGTACCGACGTAATGTGTTTATTTTGAAAGAGACTGTATGAAAACTGTACATTACCTGTGAAAGCGGAAATGTATTTTGAAAATATAAAATGCATGTAACAAATTGAAGTTAAGAACGCAACCCAAAACACAACAACTAACACACCCAGGGTACCGTGCACGTCATATCTCAATGTGGAAAGTCCATGACCAAGCGTCGATATGTGAAGAGGTCAAAGTGAGAATGTGTTTGTTCAACATATCAGTGGTTTGCAGAACATACAATACCAGCTTTTACTTTGGCAATTGGGTTGATCTTGCAGGGGAGTTGATGCTGATCTTGATAACAACAAGGCATTGACCTCTTCTGCACTCCAAATTCCAGTTCTGATCTATTATTGAATTGTTCCAACATGTAAAAACATGAACAAAAAAATATGATTTCAGGGATCCTGCTGTTGTTTAGATCACATATCTCTACTTTTTATAAAGAACTGTGCCACATGAAAGATACACTAACAGCTTTCAGTAAAAGAACAATGACACCAGTCAACCTGGTCTCACTCCCATCTCGTCAAATACTGACGCTTGGTCAGTAGCCCTCGGCGTCAGAGACTGAAGCTCAGAGACAGCCTTTAGCAGTGGCACGAGACGCACCAGGCCGCTGCATTTTTAAAAGCTTTTTGAGCAACTACTGTAGTATAAAGAGCGAGAAAGTCAGCAGCCGGCAGGTGTGGTTAGGTCAAACAAACTCTGGACTTTTACCCGGGAGGACTCTATTTGCTCACGTGTGAAAGCAAAACTCAGTCCATTATTGCTAGTGATTGCTAGCGCTATATGCCATGTGACGTAACGTTACATTAGGAACAAACATACTTATTTTTATGCTAAACTGTGATGTTTTTGCTAAACCTAACCACGTATTTTGTTGCCTAAACCCAATTTTAAGAAAAGGGCTGCATGCATTTAACAAGCAGAAACTATACATCTCCTGTGAAAAGGGGTAGTTTATGCATGTAAGGAGTGTAAATTGATGCACAGTCCCTGAACATCTGAAAAGGACGCTGGAGGAGTGCCTAGGACATCATGGTTTGACGTGTAGGGTCACTGAAAAAGAAGTTGGTCTTTGATGAGTTAGGAGTGAGAATGTGTTGCAGTAAATCCAGTCTTGAGTTTTTGGTAGTGATGGCCTCATGAAGCCTCATGAAGCATTTTCTTTACTTTCTGAGCCCACTAGATGGCGCTTTTTGTTCAACAAAAGGTTGAAAGCACACTGAATTGCTATTCTTTGAGCCTCTCTCTTTAAACCAAGAACGCCATCTAGTGGGCTCAGAAAATAAAGAAATTGCTTCATGAGGCTTCATGAGGCCATCACTAGTTTTTGGACACCACTTTAGTGACAGGGCAGACTTGACCTGCTTGTGTTGGTCTCTTTTATTCGCTGGGGTGTCGAGTGAGGACAGAGCCCTCCGACATGTTCGCTAATCAAAGCTCTCTGTTTTTAGCTGACAGCATCAAAAGGTGACGTGTGCCAGGTTGGAAAAATCACTTACTCTGATTACGTAACCTGTAATCTGAGTGTGTTAATGTGCTTTCTGAATTATTGCTATTGTTGTGGCTTTGGGAAAGGTCAGCCAGGCGGAAGAAGGGCCAGCAATTAAATGTCATTTTTAGTAAAGCAGAAATGTAAAACATGTTATACAGTCTGTATGCTGTGCATCTGTCAAAAAATACAGTTTGAGATTTGAGAAGCTTAGTTGAGTGGATATAACTGGGAATTGACTTTGCCTCCCAACCATAATAAATTGTGTTACCGCCTTCTGTCACTGCAATAATGTACCACAACAGTGACTCAACCGAAAGCCTTTACTCTTGCTGCTCTATGTAGCAATCTAATGCTCTGGCACATGAAAAAATCCTCTGATGCAGCCTACACAGAGTGCTGTCTTTTAAATGCAGCAATTTGGAACAACTTAATCCAATCCATATCTTTAAATCAGTTTTACCAAATCCAAGCGGACCTACACGTCAGAAAACGCAGAGATGCCGAGCTGTTGTCATACTTCAAAATAAAACTGTACTGAGAACAAAATGGCACTGGTGCACATCTGCATGTTGTCAATAGCATCAGTAAAAGATTGCAAGGCTTGTTATGAGCTAATCTCGTGTAAATGAACCCCTGGCTTCAATGGCTCTCATGTTTGAGGGAAAATAACACTTCTCCCTCTTATAAATGAAAAAACAGAATTTGTTAACAAAAAACATACACTTATCCAATTTAATACGCTGCTACAGTCTTTTATATGTCTATGGAAAATGTTCTTGCATATTTTTTTAACTGTCGCATAGCAAGAATATGTCTATATATATACAGTTTGTGTACAGCCAGGAGAACCCTATATTTTTCAGCAATAAGTAGGTTTATAATAAAATATAATAAAACCCTGTAAACGTGGCTTTGAAAGTTGCACTTGCATACATGATTTTCAACTGAGGAAATGTTGAGTAATGTCAGATAATAAGACATTTTTCCACTATCTGGACCTTTCAAGTTAATGTGAGGATTCACATTTAGAAATGATAAGATTTGGTTTTATTGTCTTTCTGACACAGGTTATGTGTAGCCTATAGCTAGCTAGGCTATGTTTTAAGCATCTGGCAGCAACTTTACTATTGTGCAGTAAGCAGTAAAAGTCCATTGAAAGTCATACATTTTCCATATACATATACATATATATAATTTTCACACAGACATTTATGGGGTTAATGAAAGATTTATTTATTGACTGACTGTAATCAGTCGAGAATAAGTGTGGTTTTAAATAATAATAGCTATTTACAGACTGTACTAAAATGCACAAGAAGCCTAATATTCCAATGATTCACTACATGTTTACAATCATGTAGGTGGTGGGATGAGAATCATGTCATGTTCCTGGACCTATATTAAAAAAAAAAATAGCGAAGCCACTTAAACACAGATAGGTGATATCCATATCCATAAAATAATCATTCAAACAAAAACAGGTGGGTAAAATAACATCTAACACATGAAAGCTCCATAGGTAGAACACTGGCGCCTGTATTGAAATTAGCAGAAGCGTCAAATAACCCATAAAGACAAAGCAGCCCAGTCGCCAGAGGAATGTGTAAGCATTGTACGTTTTTTACCATACTGTAACGCTACTAAAGTGACGTATAGTATGAGCTGTCATTGTCATTGGAGGAAGAAGGGATGGTGGATGATGTGACACTGCCAGCCAAGCTGCAGACCACTATTCAAGACCAACAACCGAACCGGTTGACATCACTGTGTTTCTAGCGGCTTTTTAGCCTCCAAACGTGGGTGTTTTTTATTGACCTGTAATTGTTTTTCCAGCAGCTTTTTAGTCACCAGACATGGGTGCTTTTTAGTAACCAGTATCTATATTTCCACTGGGGATAGTGCCATGAAAAGGGGTTGGTTTTTGCAGAGACATCGCTTTTTTTCCAGTGGTAATTGTGCCTCCAAGACCAAATATGACAAAATACAAAAAAGACAAAATATGATCTTTTCCTAACTATAACCAAGTGTTTTTTTTCTTTGTGTCTAAGCCTAACCACACGCTAATTACAGCATTGTTTAAATGTAAAGAAATGAAAAGTTTCAACGTTTCTGCTACATGATAATGTACAAATGTAACATTGATGGTTTGCAGAAATGTACATGTATATATATATATGTATATATACATGTATGTATATATATGAAATGTATATATATATATATATATATATATATATATATATATATATATATATAAAATAAAGTAAAATAAAGTAAAATAAACTTAAATAAACTACTGCACAATTATTGCTGACTTGTCTGCCATGTAGTCAGGAAGAAGGAGGAGGCAAACAGCCTCAGGATATGCATTGTTTTGGAACCTTGATGTTGTGGTCCTAATGCTTCTTAATCTTTTGTGAGATGGAAGGAAATTAAAAATGTTATAAGGGTCCTTTAAAGCTTTAAGGCCCTTGTTTTGTAGTCTAGCCTTATAGATTTCCGCTGGGGGTGGGAGATTGCATAAAGTAATTCTGGATGCAGTATGCACCACTTTGTCCAGATGTCTTCCTGTCCTCAGCTGGCATGTTGGCAAACCACTTAGTTATTGCATTCATAAGGATGCTCTCCACTGCACCAAACTTTACCTGGATATATATATATATAAAAGAATCTGGTATGTTGTCTTTGACGTGCTGTCCACTTGTAGAACTTTGTTGATGGCCAAGGGTGGGTGATCCCCACAGCTCCTGTGAAAGACTACGACTAATTCCTTGGTTTTGAAAACATTTAAACTGAAGTTGTTTGCATTACATCCATCCACCAGAGACAGAAAATCACTCCTTTAAGCTGTTTCACTGTTGTTTTATATATTTAGATTGTTTGAGACTCTTCTCTACTTGTGCTTCTGTTGCATTGTATTTTAAACAGGTCACAGTAACATAATGGTGCACTACCTTGGTGTCAGGTTTAGTGCAGAGTAGCAGTTTCTTTGATATTTAAGGGTTTTGTTGACAGTGGCTCTGGGATAAAAATGTACCAGAGGCTCCTAATGATGAGGAATTTGTGTTTGTGCCATTTATGAATCAGAGCATTTAAAACCAGAGCTGGCACACGAGAACGATGAAGCTAGCTCAGATGAAATTAGCACAGAATGAGACAACAGTCAAGAAACTGTTGAAGCAGTGGTCTAAAGAGAAGCTTGGACAGATGAGGGAACCTTACCTCAGACACCTCTTCCTTGCTGCAATAAACACATACATAGTTTTCCTGACCAAATTTCCAACCAGCTGCTTTGGCCTGGTTGAAGAACAGATACGGGGTGCCACGACTCCCAAAAGGTGATAGATCCCAAGTCTTTCGTTTTTGTCCAGAAACAGAACGTTATGGAACTCCCATGAAAACACTACAGAGTGGGGTACACTGTGTAGAGCCATGTTACAGCATCCGCAAACAGGAAACTGTTATTTGTGATTATTATGCTGATTTATTTGGGTTTGGCAGGTGTCAGTCTATCAGACGTTACAGTTGGCCATGTGCAAGATAAGTTCAGTATAAACATGAAATATTAAATTTTAATATTGACCAAATTAGCCTTTAAAACAACAAAACTCACAACATTCTAATTTTAGAACATAAAGCAGCTGATCAAGATAAAGCTTAGAAGAGTAAGCCAGCATCATGTTAAGTAGGACATGTATGATGTAGAATTAATACAAAACTAGAGACCATCTTAAAATGGGGTCACTCCAGCTGCGATATGGTGATCAAGGGACTTAAAACCAATGTGAGCCATCTTTGAACTTGACCTTCTTGTGACCTTAACTACACATCTGTAAAGGACTGTTCCTTATTTACCTGTTGAGGGAGGTCGCTGGGGTCAGACCTGTGAACTACAAATATTTTTCCTTGAGCTTTAATAAGTGACTGAGTGAAAATGCAGGACTGATCACCCAGTATCCTCAAGTCAACTTGGTTTTAGGGTCAAATGCCAGGAAGTGACCAGACGGTGCCCTGACAGCTCATCGGCTTTTTGACCTCTCCCTGCTCTGTCCTCAGTCACACACTTAATCATTCCTCAGTTTCACTGTGTCCATGCTGATGAGTTGAGGTTAAAGTATCATCACTGCTAAGAAAAGAAATTACTTCCTTGTTCAAAAAAGTTAATCTTTCCCTGCACTAGGCCTTCATGGCTCTTCTGCAACATCTTTCAGTAGGTGCAAATCATAGACTTAATATAATGGATGTAGTCTTTGTGACAATACCCTTAAGGTCCTGAAGAGCCTTTTTGAAACTTAGTGGGAGGCTCCCGGCCATCATCATTGGTAATGGGTGACTCTAACTCCCGACTACTCCAAAAATGCAGGCAGAATGAAGCCTGGTTGCTGAAATACGGCCACCTAGCTTGACATTACGAAACTGACTAAGGCTAAGATGCTATGCAGGTGCACCTGAAATGCAGGTGTAACATTATGCAGTACATTTTGGTCAGGAGTTTTTTCACCATGGGTAGCAGTGAAAGTAACTTAACTTTAAACCCGTTAAACTCTGGTACTAGATTGAAGAATGACATCACACCACTGAGTACCAAAATATCAGATACCTTTATTTCCTAATTCATTAATTTAAAAACGTGTTTGGGTTGAGGTTGGCTATACCAAGGCAGTACCAGGTGTCAGGGATGAAACTAAGCTGTAGACACCGTCCAATGCACAGGTGAAGCAGCTCAGTCAGCCATGGGCCGACCACTGTGCCTGGCTGGGAAGCAGTGCCAGCTGGCTGGCTCTAATGTTATAAGCCACCTTTAGGAGACACCTGGCCTCCTGTCCACTGGAACAGCTCCTCTCTGTCTTTCTGTCTTCACCATCGGCAACACTAGAATTCATGAACAAGACCACCGCAATCACGCCAGACAGAGCCAATGGGTGCTCGGCTCTGCCTTGTATTTAGCCAAGTCTATCATTAACATAACATTAGCATTACTATGGCCAGTTTAATGTCAATATTTTTTTTAACATCATTATTTTCCAACCCCACATAGAAACCTTTTGTTCAAAAGTACTGTATTAACACACTAAATTCTTTGGTGCATGCTGGTTTAGTAACTGTGGCTAGAATGCACTCCCATTAGCACTGCTGGACTGACCCAAAGCTAACTCATGAGCTTGTTAATTAGCTAGTTAACGAGCTAACTCACCAAAACTTTTTGGATGGTTTGTTAGTACAACTTACCACACAGCAAGCCATATTATTAGTTTGATATTTGCATGAAAAACTAGCTGAGATGACGCCGAGCAAACAGCTAGCAGCTAGTGAAAGCACCCACCTGTTACTGCAATCGGCCACGCCCTTAATTATGCACAACTTTAAGCCTAGGAAAATTTGCTATAGAGTTTTTTATACCAGGTTGTTAACATGTTTAATTGACCCTTTGCTTAGTACTACCCATTTAACACAGACTGGCCTATCATAGTGTAGCATCGACCAGCACCAACCAGAGTCCGACAACTAGGCTACATGACTGTGCTCCACAGACTCTCATCGAATCGTTTCAGAGTTTCTAAGTTTTAGGGCTGGTTTTGTAGATTTCAAGATAAACGTTGTGCCTGGGGCACATCATGTAATGATAATACTCATTACCTGTAGAGGTTGGAAGGAAGTAGACATTTCTTCTCAGTCCAAAAATCCAAAGTCAAACCTTTGTTTGTGTAGGGTTAGCTAGCTACTGAAGATAAAGCCTACTGAATTTAAACACATGCTACTTTTGCTTATTAATGATTATAACAGTGAATAAAGACCTACAGGGACCAGTAAGGGAAAGCAGGCAGGAAACTGCCAATATTCAACCAGCTGTGTGTCATCACAGTATGTGCAGATGAAAGTTGTTTGTCTTCTCCCGCAGATTCCTGCCCATCCGGAGGTGGTGATAGTGCTGATACTGGCAGCACTACAGGGGGAAGCCAAAAAACGTTCATCTGTACACACTGTGTCCCTCTATTTTCATTGTGTTCAGTCTTGATCACCATTGATGTGGTGGTTCACTTTTACACTGTCATCTGTATGTTAGGCGTTAGCTTCTACCTGTCTTCATCTTTTTAACCTGTTTTGCTGCTGAGTGAGTTTGACATATCCTTCAAACACATATTGTAGACCCCTCTGCCTGCCTCTGTCTCGAATCACTTTCTAAAAATTTCATAGCTTTTCTTAAGGGATTAAAGTTAGTGACAGTGTGGTCTCCATGCTAGCTCCGACAGCTTAACGGACCATCACAAAGGGGCGGGGCTTAACAAAAGTCAATTCTGCCATAAAGTTGGGCATGTTAACATGGGAGGCCATGGGATTGGCTCTGTTTTGGAGCAAGCCTTAAGTGGCCAGTTGATGAACTGCAGTTTTTGGCACTTCTGCATTGGCTTCTTTTTCCAGCCTCGGATGTTGCTTCTTGGGTGTGAATTGTCGCTGCAAATATGAGGGACAGAAATGACCTCAGTCAGCCAGGACTACTTTTGGGTTAAAAAAAATATATACAATTTTTTCCTTTGTGTTGCAATTTTGTGGGTGTTTTTGCCATGGAGTGGAGGTGAGAAGGTCAAAATACTTCTTTCAACAGTAAATTCAATCAACATTGATGAGGAGATTAGTTTACTAGTTTAGTCAGCAGTTGCTCTCTGTTCTTTGGGAGACTGTATGCTGATCAGGAACTGCCTGAGGTTGCTCATTGGAGGGGCGTGGTAACTCAGCATCTCATGGAATGTGTGTGCGTGTGTATGGTTATGAAATCAGAACAATGGTGCTAGTTATGTTATTTAATATCCTATAGACATCTGGGAAGAGAGCCTAGATTATCTTCTTTCCTGTTTTAAACTTCAGATGTTTACCCATACCTTGGGTGATTTTGGGTATAGCACTAGATTTTCCCTCTTTCATTGTGAGTATGTTTTACAGCTGTTTATATAATGAATAAGAATGATACCATGATGTCACAGACTTCCAAAATCTTAATTCTGTTACTTTCAAGTTTACTGAGCCTGCTATGCTCCTAGAAATTGCATAATACTTGCATAAAGTCACGTAATGTTTTTCTGTCTTTCAGGTCGAAAAGAGAAATACCTCTAACAGAAGCTTCCGGTCGCAAGATTGGCAGGTATGACGCATGTGTTTTTTTTTTGTTTTTTTTTTTAGGTTTGTATTTTAGTCCAATTAGAACGATAACAGGAGCTCGAAAGAAGGATTTTATTGTGGAGATTAAATCAGCATGGACTTAGGGGCACATGGTCAACATTTTAATCGCTCTATTGTTTGCAGTATCTAGTGAGGAGGATGGGCTGCTTTTATTAAGCCCAATATAATCCATTCTTATCCCTGAGAATTAGGAAATTCACAAGATTATTCGTTTGTGCTGCATAAACTCAATAGGATGTCAGGAAGCTACAATGCACAAAATCAGAGTAGTGGGACACAGTTAGGAGTACAACCTAGAAAAGCTTATTATCAGGAAACCTCAAGAATAGTTGCTAAATAGCACACAGGTGATTTGGGAGAAGCTTGGGAGACACATCAGTAAAAATAGCTGCAAGTAGCCATAAAAATGTTCAAACATACAGGGAAATTACACTCAGAAGTCACTTTACATCTGTATAGACAAGGCTGAGTTATCAACAACTGGGCCAAGTTTGATTGTATGACAACATTTCTTGTAAGTTAATTGCATGCATTTTTAGGTCTATAGGTAACTATTGTAAACATAAAGCATCCTTATCAAAAAAAATCTTAAAACAAGATATTAAAGGATGCCAGTTAGGCTTTAAGGCTCCAAGCCTCTCCTCTTGCACTGTGTTATTTGCATGGTCTTCCCTCCAGATTGTGACCAGGCTCAATCTGCTTTGGATTTTGTCAGTCTTGTCCACATGCTAGTGAGCTGCTGTGAGGTTGGGGCCAGGTGTTGGGGTGGGGGGTGGGGGTAGGTTTGGGTTGGTTTTATAGCCAAAACAATCAATATCTTTGTTCATTATGAGCCATGTGAGAAAAACTTTCTTCATGAATTCAACATAACACAGAGTGATTGATGTACAAGTGGTCATTTTTGTGATAACAATTAGATAAAGGCAACTTTGTAGCAGAACACACATGCTGCTGGAAGGTAATTACCACATAGGGCATGACACATTAGATATTAGTACAAAGATGAAGGTGGGTTTGCGTCTCCTAGCACCAAATATCTTTCTTTCTTGCAATCAGTTGGTATGTCTTTGTCATCAAAGGGGATCAAATGTAGTTGTAGCAGTCATAATACAGACTGTCCTCATACACTGTCATATGATTTCCTATGAAAAGTAATACATCAAAATTCATATATGTCCTTTGAAATCATTAGCCAGTAATTCATTTATAACCTACGTATTGGGGAAGACTGCGATTATGTGACCAATGCACTGATGGGACTAAACAAGGAAGTGGTCCCTGAAGAAAGCAAATTGGGGTGATGGATGGGACACAAAACACAGGACTTTCACTTGGGACTTGGGACCCCAGGAGACCGGTGTCAGAACATGGTCAACATGTTTCTTTTCCTAACCCTAACCACAGTAACTTTACTTTGCCTCAATCTAACCTCTATAACTTTACATTAAGTAAGTAACTTTACCTTAAATACCTAACTTTAATATAAGAATGTAATGCTATTTGTGGGGCACTAATTTGTTAGATATCAGACGTGTGTCTGTTTTCATAGGATATCATACAAACCATTGTATGAGGATACATCGATAAGCATCAGTATGTGCAATATTTTGTAAAGACTGGATCAATTTGAGAGAAATAGCATGAAAGGTTTCCTTCAGTACTCTACAAAAGGATTGATAGAACAAACTTGGTGCACATTGTCATGGCAAATGTTAAGTGCAAAATGTGAACAGAATAATATGCTTGAATTGTTCATCTTTCTTAGTGACCTAAAACTTCTGGTGCACTGGTTAAGGGGTTAACTAATTGTTGTTTTCCAAAACATTTCCTTCAGCCCCATGATTAAAAGAAGTCCAGATATAACTAAAGCCTGGAATACAAAGTCAGAGCAGCTACTGAGGATAGACGACCATGACTTTACAATGCGACCAGGATTTGGAGGTAAGGAGGTTCATCTTTCTGAACTAAACGGAGCAGAGTTAATCACTTGTCATGCACTCAGCCAGTAGACTGTGATCTCTTTCCAAATATGCTTCAGTTTTGATTGACTCATTAGCCACATCAAGTGTTCTTTTAGACTTTATTCTAAACCCCAACCCACATCATGTGGGGGGCTGCCCATTGTTCTGACGGCTCATGACTTCGAAGCCCCAGTAGCCAAAAAATGTCCCATTCCCAGTTGGCCACAAACGTTTTGGTTGAATTTAGGCTGTGACATTGGGTGACCTAAATTCAATGTCAGGATGTCTAATGGCAATGTAAATTTGACAAAGAATATCGACAACAGATGACAATGATATTTTATTGGTTTTTAGTTGTGATCTTTAGTAACCAAAATCCAACCTCTTTCAAACGTCTCATGCCAACGTCATCTTGACGTAGAATAAAGACATTAAGTCACGAGGTATGGAGAGCAAAACCCAACATCTGCAAAATGTCATAATGTTAACATCTATACAAGCTGAAGTTTTAATGTCGTTAGGCATTTAAAACCAACCCAACCCGATTTTCGTTCCAACCAAAATGTAACGGCTATCCAACGTAAGAGTCAAAAGATACTTTTAATTTCATAAATAGCTGGGATTGGAACAAAAGCCCATTTGTCCAACAGCAAATTCTGAAAACAAACGTGCATTGTTCTGAAGTAAAGGCCTTTTCTCCAAAAATACACTACACACTGTCCCAAACAGGAGCAAATGCCTAAGTATAATAGAGAATGACATCATTGGAACTTTCCACTATAGAGACAGAGCGCAACACCTCATACTCTGAAAACCACACCGGCATAACAGGCATTACAAAGCTTAGTTAGCTGCAACCTCTACAGTTTGGATGGCCAATATTAGCAAAATGCTTGCTGCACATAAACATGCTGAGTGTCAGGATCCTACGGTTTTCCAAAACATTCCTGCCGATGCCTCACATCTTATACCCTAAAAGCTCTTAGTAATGAGTTCTTTAGCACGTTGGTAGTGCATCCCACCACAAAGCAGCTTTTAGGCTTATCTGTGCTGTTTGCTAGCAGACGTAAATGAAAAGGAGGCCCCTTCATGTGATACAAAGTCAATGGAGAGCGATGACTTATTTTCTCCTTTGCTGCACTGTCTTAGGCAAAGGCATGCCCCGCCCTAGTTGGCCTCTGATTTGCTAGTTGTTTTGGGGACACCAGCCTATTGGGCACATTGGCGTTCAATCCAGTGGGACATTTTTCAGACCTCTGGGGCTTCAGCATTATGGGCCATCGGAACCATGACATGGCACCATCATCTTATCTATACACTCATCTAAATGTGTGAGGTGAGAGCATCCAGCCCTGGCTTGTAGTGATGACATAACAGAGTAGGATTACTGTATGTCTGAGCCTTGCTGCTGTGGGCCAGTGATTAATTACCAAGCAGCTATAATATGTAGCTTTAGGTTTCAACTCCAATCTCAATCTGCCACATCCGCAGTGCTCAGAGCCAGAATCTGTGTGCTTTTTAAAGCTTCACACTACCATTTCCCCCAGAGGTCTGAAATCTCACATGGAGTGCTTGGAAAGCATTTATTCACTTAATGGCAGACTTTGATTGGTCTTCACTGTTACTAGATCGAGTCTTATTAGTCTCAGGAGGTTTCTTAGGCTGTATGAATCTCACTGCTCTCACCAGCCCCCCACATAAAACCCTAAGTGGCCATTTCCAGCACAGATGAGCCATGTGCACGCTACCTACCCAGAATAAAAAAGCAGAGGTGAAAATTTAACAAGATGCTGATAAAAAAAGCTATGTTTGTTTTGGAGTCTTTCTGCACTCTAGTGATAAGGTATACATTATACATGACTAGGAGAGTTGTTCCCTTACCCTGATGTACATCAATGCTTCATGAAACAGGTGTGTGCAGAGTAAGTTAACAGCAAACACAAACCTCTATGCTGCATCAATAGTTAAGGTTTGGTTAGGTTTGGACACAAAAATGACTTAGGATTAAGGCTTCAGTATGCGCCAAATAAAATGCCTCTCAGAGAGTCTAACTGCATGTCAAATCCTTAACCCTAACCCCTTAAATCAAACCATTGTCTTTTTTCTAAACCTAATCAAGGAGTTTCGGTGCAGCTGCTACTGTAGAACATTATTAACCATTTATTTAAAACTTAAACTTAACAAGCTATCCTTTTATCCACTGGTACGTGCGCTAATTTAGGAAATGCTCCTGTGGACCTATTTGGTCATGTGGGTTAATGGACTTGTTGTACTAGATGGAAGCACAATCAGGATTTTGACCCTGTGTGTAAATAATCTTTTAAAAAAATGCAATGATGTAATTCCATGAGTCAAGTCCTGAGAAAGGTAAGAACTTGACTTTGAATAAGGAAATAGGTTGCACTAACTAAATAGTCCTAGGCTAATTCATCAGGAGATTTCAAAGAATGCATCTGGAATTTTGATTTTTCTATTTTTAAAATCTGAAGCCCTATTAAAAAAAGGAAAAAGATGGAAAAACCCAGCATGCACTATAAAGTCAATTAGGATTAGAGTACTCACTTGCTCACTCCATTGGCTCTGTGCCATTGTTTTGGAAATCTGCACCCAACTGCTTTGATGGGGATTTGGATGAAAGAGAGCAGAAGTCATTGTTTGAAGCAAAAGGGTTAGCCTAAAAAGGAGTCACAACCCTTCAAATAAACAAGATAATCCAGACAGTTCAGAATAAGGCACCTGGGCTACATCTGCACTCCTACTGTCCTCTGATGTATTTTAATATGTTAAGCCTACAATAACTTACAGGTTAACGCATCTTTGTAAACTGCTGCATATTTCTTTAGGGCCTGCAGTCCCTGTCGGAGTGGATGTTCAGGTTGAAAGTTTGGATGCTATTTCAGAGGTCGATATGGTATGTCTGGACCAAACTATAAGTAAGAAAATGCATGTATGTTGTTAGTTGAGATAATAATGTAACAGACACGTATATTCTTGTTTAAGGATTTTACTATGACCCTGTATCTGAGGCACTATTGGAAAGATGAACGTCTGTCCTTCAAAAGCAACAACAACCTAAGCATGACCTTCGATGGCCGCCTGGTGAAGAAAATCTGGGTACCTGACATGTTTTTTGTCCACTCTAAGAGGTCCTTCACCCATGACACCACCACTGAAAACGTCATGCTGCGAGTTTACCCAGATGGCAAAGTCCTCTACAGCCTCCGGTAATTCCCCCCCAACACTTGACGTGTATGAAACAACTAGCAGTGGTTAAAGGAATACTTCACCCACAAAATTATTATTTGTATATTAGTTACTCACCCCATGTTACATTGAGTTGGTTTGTTTTTCTTGCATGCATCCACAGTGAACGGAGAATCCAAAAACTCTTGATGAATTGGAGTTAAAGGCGGACTGTGTTTAACAACAGCAAAACTGTATCAAAACATCTGTTTACAAACTCTCACACAAATCATACAGTATAATAAAAAGTTTTTTTAATCCATTCGTACACTCAGTGCTTCCCAAACACATTTATTTTTGCTGAACTCTTATTATTATACACTTATTTAATTTATATTAAATCATCTTGTGGGGCAACACCCTGTGAAAAAGGACAGTGATAGCCATTTAATTAACTCAGTCTCATTAACTGTCAATTTAGAACTTGGATGAATAATTGAGATAATAACTATAACCAAAACAACTGTATCAGTGGTCAAGACTTAAGGATTCTGGATATCAGCATATGTTGGCAGAATCATTCATTCTTGAGTATCGTGTGTGTGATGATGCAACGCAGCGACCCCTAATAATAAATTAAAATTACCACTCTTATGCAGACTGAGAAGAACTAGGTTGATTTTTGGGCACATCAGTGTCCTCTGGCTCTGATTTTAACTTTAACACCCCCCCCCGTGATACTCTGTGATTTCTTATATTATTCAAATTTGCTTAATAACACATTTTTCTGTGGTGTGACTCATTACACATATTTACTTTTGCTTTACCTGGACTTTAAATTCAAAGGTTTTGGAGAAAATGCATGTGTTTGGGAAGAACTGAGCATAGGACTGGATAAATGAGACTTTGATTATACTGCATGGGTTGTGTAACAGTTTGTAAATTGATGTTTAGTAATAGTTTTTGTTGTTGTGAAATGTGGCCCCCTTTTAATGCAATTCATCACAAATTTTCTCAGTTTTTAGATACTTTGTTCACCATGGATGTGTGCATAAAAAAACAAAGATTTCTTCACAAATTCTGTGTAACACAGGGTGAGTAATTGATATGCAAATAATCATTTTGTGTGTGTAAAGTGTTCCTTTAACTCAGCAGCAGTTTGAAGGAACAGTTCACCATTTTGGGAAATACAATTATTTGCTGTCTCCAAAAGTGATGTGTGACTATTACTACTGGAACTATGAAGCCTATCACAGCTGAAATTGGGTGAGAGGCAGGGTTCACCCTGGACACGTCACCAGACTATCACTGGGCTGACACATAGAGACAGAAAACCATTCACACTCACAGTCACACCTACGGACAATTTGGAGTCACCATTTAACCTAACCTGCATGTCTTTGTTTAGTAAAATCCTTTTCTACTTCAACTGTCATGCACTTAGCTGATAAAAATCAACATTATGTGCTTTCTTTATTAAAACTCAGAGGTATACTTTTTTTTAAACACAAAGTGTATCTCTGGACTGAACTGAGCAGTGCTGCAGGGCTGAGGTTATATCTGGGGTAACAAAAAAAATCCGACATATGTGCTCCAAATGGGATTTAAATCACTGAACTGCAGGTTATACTGAAAACATCCAACCTGAGAAATAAATCCAGTCGAAATGGAGCTGTAGACACATGGTCTTTATTCCTAAGCCATTTTCACAGAAGACATTTTTAAATGTCCCAGTAGGAAAATCACAAGTGTAAATAATCGAATGATAGCTGAATTCCACTTAGTTGCTTCAGCTCCAGGGTCCTACGTTGTTCATGTCAGTCACACTGTCATGTCTTACTGGGACACTTCAAAAGCCATTTATGTTGTCACTTAGTACATCTGTGCTTTTCCTAGTGTGACAAGCCAACATTTCTGCTATTAGAATGAGTCTTCCATGATCTCTACTCAAAACTGTGTGTACGACATTATCAAGTGTTACCTGAAAAAAACACTTGATACAAACATTAACGAAACAGTTTCACATTTTAAATTTTATTCCACTGTATTCTGTAGTACTAGATACGTAGAGGACATGTAATACTTATTAAGTGGGGCAGGTTATGATGTTAGTGGGTGTTCAGGGATGTGATTGCCGTCGGCTGTCCTGCCAAGACAAAGTGGCACCAGCTGCCACGCTACAAGATGTGTATTTAAGGGGATAACGTTCTGCCAATTAGGACCGCTAATACTGCTGAGCAAGACCTTGTAATTTTGGCGAGCGAGAGGAGGCTCAGAGCCAAGATAGTTGATTTTGTAATCCACATTACAGAGCAGGGCAGAGATTAACAGCTGGTCATCTGCCTCCTGTGCCCACACAAGCATAGTACGGCCTTCCTGACAGACTGGAACAAACCAATGCTGGTGACATTATTCACCAGCATTCACTATTTATTTGGAAATATCTGAATGTTGGCGCTAAAGGGTGATTTAAAATATATGTGACTGATAGTAGGAGCATAATGATATTTTCTTACCTGGTGAATGTCTTCTGTGTGAATGAGGGAAGAGTAGTTGATGGTAAGTGGGAGATATAAGCATACTCATCACATGGCCTGGGTTAATCTGTGTGGGGTTGGTGCTGGTTGGAGATTTTCCAGACTAAGGCAGATTGGCGAGTGAGGATGACAGTTTGTAGACCTCGCTTGCAGACCGTGTAGCCTCATCTCGTCCTATGAGCTGGATTATGTATTTTCATTTATCATCTCTGTGCTGGAAACCAAATCTCTGCTGAAACCCCTGACCCACTCAGTATTTGTCTGTGAATATGGAAGGTTAATGCTCTGCTAAAGGTTACACATGCATTATGGAACTATAATGAAAAGTCAGTGGCCACTATTTACAGTGTTTATCACCAGACAAAACAAGCATAACTAGCTGTGCTCACATGCCAAGAGTGTAACTGAAATAATTATTCATCTGGTAATATTGTTTTGTCATTGCAGGGTGACAGTCACAGCCATGTGCAGCATGGACCTGAGTCGCTTCCCTCTCGATACACAGACTTGCTCTTTGGAGATAGAGAGCTGTAAGTGACGGATGAGATCAAACTTGATGTGGTTTTTCTTCTTCTCTGCTGTTACAGTTTCCACCAACTGCATTCAGATCATTTCTGTGACTTCTGTAGAAAATCTTGTAGCAGCAGAAGCACTAAGATCTTTCTCCCTCTGTCATGTTTTCTATATTACTATGTCAACATGCTAGATTACAGGTACTGTATGCAACTTTGTACATGTATAAATCATTTTTATTGCCCATGGAGAACTAGATTGTAAAGTAACTTAAAAACTGAGAACTTCCTTGGTTGCCTAAAACAGCTAGTGTAAAGGACTAGGACCAAGATTTCTGTGAAAATCCAAAGAAATTCAATTCATCCATCCATTTTCCATAACTGCTTACCCTGTTGGTGGTCGCGGGGGGGCTGGAGCCTATCCCAGCTGACACTGGGCGAGAAGCAGGGTACACACTGGACAGGTTGCCAGACTATCACAGGGCTGACACATAGACACAGCCAACCATTCACACTCACATTCACACCAAGGGACAATTTAGAGTCACCAATTAACCTGCATGTCTTTGGACTGTAGCCGAGTACCCGGTGAAAACCCACGCTGACACAGGGAGAACATGCAAACTCCGCAACCCTCTTGCTGTGAGGCGACAATGCTAACCACTACACCACCGTGCAGCCCACAATTAAATTCAGTTCAATTCAATCTTAATTTTATTTATAAAGCCCAATGTCAAAAACACAATTTGCCTCAGAGGGCTTTACAGCAACCCTTGCAAGGGATAAGGTAAAGCCCCCCACCCCCAAAAAAACTTCAGTGGGGACAAAAAATAGACATTAACCCAGAAATCCCTTCCTGGCAGAAAGTCTTAAAGGCAACCTTCTCCCAACAGCGTGCTGCATGTCTTCTCAGCTCCGCTACTGCACAATAGTGTGCAGCTGCAGAGCTCCAGCCTCAGGCCCCATCTCTAGCATGGGGGCCTATGTCCATTGCCCGGAGTGGATATCATGTATTTATTGCACTTCTGTATCAGTAAATAACGTTCAAGTATCACTGAATTACATCATGCCAGTATAATCAATAAATAAAGCAGCCAATTGAGCGTATCTTTAATATGCTGTATCACATTTTATCATCTCCATGCCACTGTGTAAGTGTTGTAAGCTGACTAATCAGATTTGGTTTTAATGCTTTGGCTTCTAGCATATTGTTTGCCATGCTTATCGTTAATAAATAAGTGTATGATATGTTTTGATACTACTGCATTACAGGCTACAGAACAGAAAGGGTTATAGGCCACATAACTTGTGCTTTGTTTTGATTGATTCACCATCAGTAAAGTAGGTAAGGTATACTATACCTAAGACACTCAAATGCAGCTGACCTTGCTTCGTTAGATTGATTCATCATCACTAATACAGTAGGTTAAGTATACCAGAAACAAAATTCTCTAGTGCAGGGACACAGTATGGCTTAATAACAAGGCCAGTGTTGTATTTTTTTGTTCACTTAATGGCCTCAGAGAGAGGTGTCACTAATAAGAGGGATTTTCTGAAAGTTACATACAGAACCTTAAAGGAAATGATACTTATTCATGGGTGCAGATCTGATGACAAGTTTGGAGGGGAAACAATCAGTTGTGATTTTTTTTTAATTGCACGTGTGCAAATCATGCCCACAGAGCGCTTGAGATTGCCAGCATATTTCACGATTTCATAGAGGCTCATCACCATCACCAAGTCATTCAAAAAGCACTACAAAGAGAATCATATGCTTACCTTTACTGTTTATTTCTCTTAAACAGCCAGTAGTACATGGAACCAGCCATCACCCTCCTTTTCACTGCTTCGCTATTAGTTAATGCTACTTCTAGTTTCAGGGTCTCAGGCATGTTATGTCCACTCACGTTTTCATCTCTCGCCTCTCACGGATTCCCATTTCTCCTCATCATCGTCCCTTTCTCCCAGTATATAGGACTACTGTATACATTTGTTCAATTTCAATCATTTAAGCTATTTAGAATTGGGGGGGACAATTTGTGTTTTTCAGAATTTGGGGGGGACATGTCCCCCCCGTCCTCCCCGGGATCTGCACCCATGTACTTATTATATAAGACCAGAGACTGTGGAGGATGTTCTTATTGCACTTTACAGTCTTCACTCAGTTGTTATTGTTTTATTGGGGAAAACAGAATTTGTGCCACAGATACTTAGTTTTTGCTCTTTATCTCTCCAGATGCTTATACAGATGATGACCTGATGCTGTACTGGAAGGAAGGGAACAGGTCGTTAAACACAGATGAAAGAATTTCTCTCTCACAGTTCCTCATCCAGGAATTCCACACCACCACCAAGCTGGCCTTCTACAGCAGCACAGGTACTGACAGAAAGTGCAGAGCTGTCTGTTGATTTAGATCTACAGTCAGGTCCATAATTATTTGGACAATGATACAGTTGTCGTCATTTTGGCTCTGTACACCACCACAATGGGTTTTAAATGAAACAATGAATACCTGCTTAAAGTGCAGACTCTCAGCTTTCATTTAAGGCTTTTTTCAAAAATGTAGTATGAACCGTGTAGGAATGACAACCATTTCTTCACACAGTCCCCTGACTTTAAGGGCTCATAAGTATTTGGACAAACTAACATAATCATCAATTAAACAGTCAGTTTTAATACTTGGTTGCAAATCCTTTACAGTCAATGACTGCCTGAAGTGTTGGACACATAGGCATCATCAGATGCTGGGTTTCTTCCCTGGTGATGCTCTGCCAGCCCTTTACTGCAGCCGTCTGCACTTCCTGCTTGTGTTTTGGGTGTTTTGCCCTTAGTTTTGGCTTCAGCAAGAGAAACGCATGCTCAGTTGGATTCAGGTCAGATGATATGACTTGGCCATTGTAGAACATTCCACTTCTTTGCCTTAAAAATGTCTTTGGTTGCTTTTGCAGTATGCTTCAGGTCAATGTCCATCTGCACTGTGAAGCATCGTCCAATGAGTTTTGAAGCATTTGGTTGAATCTGAGCAGATAATGTAGCCCCAAACACTTCAAAATTCATCCTGCTGCTCTTCTCAGCAGTCACATCATCAATAAATACAAGAGAACCAGTTCCACTGGCAGCCATACATGGCCATGACATAACAGTACCTCCACCATGCTTCACTGATGAGGTGGTGTGCTTTGGATCATGAGCAGTTCCTTCCCTTCTTCCTTCTCTTGTCTTCTCATCATTCTGGTAGTTGATCTTTGTTTTATCTGTCCATAGTATGCTGTTCCACAACTGTACAGGCTTTTTAGATGGTTTTTGACAAACTCTAATCTGGCCTTCCATTTTTAAGGCTAACCAATGGTTTGCATCTTGTGATAAACCCTCTGTATTTATTCTAGTGAAGTCTTGTCTTGCTTACAAGAGCAGCAGGATGAAAGCTGAAGTGTTTGGGGCTATATTATCTGCTCAGATAAAAAGCAACCAAAGACATTTTTAAGGCAAAGAAGTGGAATGTTCTGCAATGGCCAAGTCATATCATCTGACCTGAATCCAACTGAGCATGCGTTTCTCTTGCTGAAGCCAAAACTGAGGGCAAAACACCCAAAACACAAGCAGGAAGTGCAGACGGCTGCAGTAAAGGGCTGGCAGAGCATCACCAGGGAAGAAACCCAGCATCTGATGATGCCTATGTGTCCAACACTTCAGGCAGTCATTGACTGTAAAGGATTTGCAACCAAGTATTAAAACTGACTGTTTAATTGATGATTATGTTAGTTTGTCCAAATACTTATGAGCCCTTAAAGTTGGGGGACTGTGTGAAGAAATGGTTGTCATTCCTACACGGTTCATACTACATTTTTGAAAAAAGCCTTAAATGAAAGCTGAGAGTCTGCACTTTAAGCAGGTATTCATTGTTTCATTTAAAACCCATTGTGGTGGTGTACAGAGCCAAAATGACAACAACTGTATCATTGTCCAAATAATTATGGACCTGACTGTACATATCTAATATCTGAGGTCTATGTGACGTCTAACATCATCTCATCTCCAGGCTGGTACAACCGTCTGTACATCAACTTCACTCTGCGGCGGCACGTCTTCTTTTTCCTGCTGCAGACCTACTTCCCAGCCACTCTGATGGTCATGCTGTCCTGGGTGTCGTTCTGGATTGACCGCAGGGCCGTCCCTGCTAGAGTGCCACTAGGTAAGAGGGCTTTGCCATTGTTAGAGAATTGGTGCATTGGTTAGCTAAGTGATTGCTCGCTTAGTTCTATCTAATCTGAACGAAATTTCACATTGTAATTTTTCTCGATGACTCAAATGAAATAAATTGAAATTTCTTTTTTCCATTTGAATGAAGAATGGTTATTTCTAAAGTAAAATTTAAAAATGTGTTTAAAAATAAGAATTACCGTCAGAATGTTGCCAAATGCATTTCACATGCAATTTATTATCATTACAGCATTATAGCACAACACATTTTCTAGGTTCTAATCCTGTGTCCCTGTGTTGATTGTTCATTTATCTTTTGTTAAATGCCAAATATGTCTCAAAAGACATTTTGCATCAAAATAAAAATAAAAAATCCTACATATTAAAATGTTATACTCTAGGTACCCCTCTAGCATGAGTTTTTAAGAGGAACAGTGATCAGTTTGTGCTGTTATGTGCAAAATACAAAATACACTAAATACACTGCCATTTTCACAGGTAATGTACAGTTTTCGCATGTTATTTACATAGTGTCTTTTCAAAATAAACTTCAACCAGCATATGTTTACCTTGTTTTTGGCTTACTTCGTTAAGTTTAGGCAACAAAAATACCTGGTTAGGTTTAAAAAAAAAGATTAGGATTTGGATTGATATAAGCACATTTGTTGACATAACGTCATATTACACATATTACATTACAAAGTTAATATAAGTCAACGTTGACTTTTGGTTTCACACAAGACACGACCACCAGTCTCCTGGGTGAAAGTCCTGTGCTGGTTTAACCCATCAGTTGCTTAGAGCATCTACTAATGATATAGCCCAGTGTGTCTCATACGGATGCTAAAGGGTGGTGCTCTGAATATCAAGTAAAGCTCCTTTAAACACACTTCAACTCCTTCTTCATTGTGACTTTAATGTTGGCAGCCCACAGCTTCCATAATCAAATGGCAGTTATAGGTGACTATTTAAACTTGATATTTTGTTGAGTCAAGTTCTGAACATATATTTTTCTTCAGCACTTGTGTCAGTCAATATTGGCACATACTTGACATCACGATTGTATTCTGAGCAAATAAGTGGAAGCAGCATGGTCTTAAACAGGGGAAAATAGTAATAATTTTCTCAGACAAATTCCCTTTATGTTTATCACTATAACTGCAACATAACATTTTAGACTGGTTTCACTTGCTCTGAAGCTGTTGTCCTTCTTTAGGTATAACTACGGTGCTCACCATGTCCACCATCATCACGGGAGTCAATGCCTCCATGCCCAGGGTCTCCTACATCAAAGCTGTGGACATTTACCTGTGGGTCAGTTTTGTCTTTGTGTTCCTGTCCGTGTTAGAGTACGCTGCAGTCAACTACCTGTCTACTCTACAAGAACGCAAGGAAAGGGCACTCCGGGAGAGGGTTAGTACCAGTCACTCATCTCCATGCTACAGATGCCAAGAGGTACATGTGCATTTACTAAAGTCATCAGTTAAAAGCAACATATATTTTTATGCTTCTGTGCCGGCAATAGCTGTCGCCAGAGGTATTATGTTTTCGGGTTCTCCGGGTGTATGTACATACATCCCATCCTTGTGAACTTGGACTCAACAATGAACTAATTAGTTTTTAATGGTCAAAGGTCAAGGTCACTGTGACGTTGTCTTTCTTATTCTCTTGTACTCATGAACTCGTTATCTCAAGAATGCCTTGAGGGAATTTTCAAATTTGGCACAAAGGTTGACTTGAATTCAAGGATGAACTGTTCAGATTTTGGTGGTCAAAGATCAAGGTCACTGTGACCTTGCATCTGTCTCATTTTCATGAACATAAACTCTCAAGAACAGCTTGAGGGATTTTTTTTTTAAATTTGGCACAAACTTTCACTTGGACTCAATGATGAACCAACTTGATTTTTGTAGTCAAAGGTCAAGGACTATGTGACCTCATCTGTCTCATTCATGTGAACACAATATCTCAAGGGCACCCCTGAGGGAATTTTTCCAAGTTCAACACTTGAACTGAAGAACAACCTGATTAGAATTTGGTGGTCAAAGGTCAAGGTCAGTCTGACCACACAAATATGTTTCTGGCCATAATTCAAGAATTACACATGCAAATCATGACAAAACTTCACACAAATATCAAATAGGATAAAATAATGAAGTGATGACTTTTTATATCCAAAAGGTCAAAGGTCAGCTTCACTGTGACATCATCATCTTCTGAAAAAACACTTTTCTGGCCGTTAGTCATATATCAGGAACAGAGGGGAAAATATTTGGTTAGATACTGAATTGGTGACACTAATCGTGGGTGTCCACCTTGAAAATGTGCTGATTATATAGATCGACTGTGCTGCCAGCTGGAAAATGGGTGCAAAGCATCCATGTTTTCACAGACATGGATGTAAACTGTAAGAAAAACTTGACTTGTGCACGGAGGCATACAACCACAGGGCGGTAATTCTAGTTTCAATAAGTTTCTGGATTTAAAAGTTGATGAGCATAAGAAACAAGTTTTTTTTTTTGTAAACATATAGGGCTCTAGTTTCCCGGCGTGGCGCAGGGTGGCGCAGGGTGGCGAACCCCACGCAGAGCTAGTTTCGAGCAGCGCAACCCGAGGCACGCTCAGTTTGGTAGTTTGGCAGACCGAGGTGCGCTGAGATGGGTGTGGCGGCGCAGCAGGGGGAGGTGTCAACAGATCCAGCTTGGCGCAGTGACAGTTTCGTGCCAAAAGGCTTCGCCAAAGGTGCGCTAAAAGCTCGCCAACTGAAACCACGTCTACTGTCAGCGCAGGGGGAGCACAGCCGGTGTAAGCCGAAGTTTGGCTGACCGGCGGACAGTGCGCACACGTCACCAAAACCTCAAAGGCAGGTTTCCAGAATATCAGGCACATTAACGATGCAATAAATAGCCACAAAAACCACTATTCAATGCAGCTATCTGCAATCAGCACATAAATGTATCTCAATATCGACTGTCCCGTCACATCTGATGTCAGATCAAAGGGGATTGGCACCGTTTGGCACGTTTGGCACGCGTAAAGGAAACCCAACCTGATTTGATTAACACAGCTGCAAACTAGTGAGTTCACATCCCTCTCAGCCAACCACAAACAGCCACAGCATCAGATAGGGAGTATATATTCAGCATCTGTCATCTTAGAAAAGTCAAAAGAAAAGAAACAGAGTGAGACTGCGAGAGAGGAAGAGAGAGCGCGCACGCGCGCACGAGAGAAACGCAACATTGATTTACAATTGTGGTGACCTCCTCCCAGGCTACCTTTGCATCATCAGCCTGTGGAGGTCTGCTCGCAGTTCCGTATATTCAGACACTGCGAGCTTGGACCTCCTGGACCAAAACATCAGTTTCCTCCTTGGAGAAGTTTGGCCATCTGACGCTGCTGCTCTCTTCTGCCATGGCGAATTGAGTAAACTCTCATTACGCCTTCGCGCGGCGCATTTAAGGGTGAGGAGAGGGGCTCATTTGAATGGTGTGATGTGAATGGGCTGTGTAAAAACCACTCCACGCCTTCTCTCCTCCCTCTTTCGGACTTGCGCAGGTAGGAGGGACGGAGGTGGGAAAGAGGAGTAGCTGCGCCAGGGCGCACGGTGTGCCACACTTACAAAATCCGCCTGGCCACACCCAGTTGGCAAAGCGCAGGTGCGCTGCGCCCCCGCCGCACCCGGTCTGCAAAACTAGAGCCCATAGTGTTTTGTACAGCCATTAAGTACTCTTTGTCTATTTGCAGCTGCCGTGTACCTGTGGTATGGCCCATCCTGGCATGATGTCAGCCAGCTACAGTGAGGTGGATGCCAACACAACAGGGAACTACGGCATGCCAGAAGAGAATGGGGTAAAGAGGGAGAGGATGCTGGTGCAGCTGGCGATGGAGACCGACCAGGTCACTGGCCATGTTGGCTCTGGCGCCTACAACAACGTCTGGATCGACACGCATGCCATAGACAAATACTCCCGGGTCATCTTTCCTGGATCTTACATCCTCTTCAACATCATCTACTGGTCTATCTACTCCTAACACAGATGGGACTCAAACCAGAGCTGTGAACACTTCTGGCAGAAGTGTGAAATATCTGCCTCCCTGCTTGTCAAAGTGAGTAACTGATGCACTTGAGTGGAGACTTGGGCACTCAGCTTGCAGAGTCAGGCTTTTGTGTCTTCAAATTTGAAAGATGGAAGATGGAACAGTCCAATCCAAAGAAAGACCAGTGTACAGTAGAGGTCTTCAGGCAGACCTGAACCCCCAAGCACATTCAACTTCCCCTCTGTCCTCAGGTCTCTGCAAACTTTTGACAGGACAGAACCTCAGGGACCTGGAACAGTCTTACAGGACCACATACAGCTGAAACTGTCTGCCAAATAAAGCACAATATTATCCAGTGTGGCTTCATCTTGATACATATTGTTTACCATGATGTGTACTTTTGGGGCGTCAAATGTTTTGTCACAGTGCCACTTTGTCTGAAAAGTTTGAATTTAAGAGGTTGTTACCAGTTATTGGTTAGAGGTTTCTCAACTGGTTCAGAGCTCAATAAATTCTTCAATCAAGGGCTTGAGACAAATAGAAGGCAATGCGTCAGTAAATTCTGAGGGGGAACTTTTTTGGTATTGGTTTATGTGCAGTTTTCTTATATATGACAGGACAGGTTCACTTTCGCAGGGCCCTGTTATAATCAACAAGCGCACTGGCAAGCGCAAAGCAGTAGGTCTAATGTGCAAGGACTGTGTGAGCATTTCCAAGATACATGACAACAGCAGCTCAACAAATGGAGAGATGCTTTTTCAGGAAATCATATTGTTGCCTGTATGGCAGAGATGTTCTGATACCATTATTTTCTTCTGAATACTGATTACTATACCTGAACCTATACCTGAACTTGTGTATGGGACGATACCAAATACCATTTCGATAACGGTGAGTTAAAAAAGAATAAAAAATAAAAATAACTGCTGTATACCGCTAACCCTGTATGGGTGTAAATAATTGCTATTATTGTTGAATGGCATGGCCTTTGTAAAACATGAACAAATACAAACATAGAATGAATGCCATAGACCTTTCTTTTATTATTGAATTTGACATTTTGCTTCTGGCTAACAAACTATTTACTGTAAATCAATTTGTCGTCACTCAAAAACAGTACTTGCCATTAGCAGCACAGCGCAACTTGTGTAGGCTACTGTTTCAAAGCGGCGAAGAACAACTGATTTTTGGGAAAACTGTCACTTTATTTCACTTAAATTTTAATAAATTACGTGGTATTGCATCGGTGCATTGCAATCCTAGCATTTTAAGCAGTATTAGAGGCATGTCCAATGCCGGTATCAATGTGGGAACAACTTTACTGGATGGTGCAATGCATCAAGATGTGAAACAGCTCCAACGTGTGCTTTCCCATCATTTCATTAGTACAACAGCCAAACAAGAAAACTGGATCTGAGCAATGAATCTGAATTGAGCACTAAAGCTTGTTGTGTGACTGTAGTCAGTGACTTACCTGTCAGTCCAAGTGAGTTCATGTTTGCGGACCAAAACTAAGAGGCAACAATGTATCATTGATATTCTTTGGTCTGGGCCAACTGAACAGAACAGAGCTGCAGTCTCAGAAAGTCACTTCATTCTAAGGAGATTACCAATGCGATTTATATTTCTATATATTTGTGATGTGTGCAGAACACTGAATTATCAAACAGTTAAGCTGAATTGACACCTATGGTGAAACTTGAAAGCATGAAATATTTCATTTCAAAAACATGCAGTTTTACAAGGACAAACTGCAGCCCAGTCGCCAGAAGATAATGATGCCATTGTACAATTCTGCAAACCACGAATATGTTATCATATGAGCGTTTTTAAAGTGACATAGTATATAACATTACTTTGTCATTGGGAGGTGGAGGGGATGATAGATGGTGTGACACCTGGGCAAGATGCCTGCCAAGCTGCAGAGCACTGCTCAAGACCAACAAACAACCAAACTGTTTTTTAGCCACCGAACATGTTTTTTTTTTTTTTTAGGAATCTGTCATTGTTTTTCTAGCAGCTTTTTGGCTACCAAATGTCTTCTTTTTAAGTAACTTGTTGTTGTTTTTCCAGAGTCGTTTAAGCCATCAAACGTGGGTGTCTTTAGCAACTTGTTCTTGTTTTTCCAGAGGCTTTTAAGCCACCCATTATGGATGTTTTCAGCAACCTGTCACTGTTTTTCCAGAGGCTTTTTGGCCACCAAGCATGTATGTTTTTAGCAACTTGTTCTTGTTTTCCCAGAGGCTTTTAAGCCACCAAGCATGGCTGGTTTTAGCAACCTGTCACTATTTTTCCAGAGGCTTCTTTAGCCACCAAACATGGGTGTTTTTTTTTATTTTTATTTAGTGAATTATCACTGTGTTTTCACACTGTGTTTTCGGATTTTTAGGCTTAGATTTTCTGTTGTGACCACTGTTTTTCCAGCGGGGATAGTGGTACAAAAAGCAGTTTGTCTTTAAAGAGACATTGCTGGGGATTGTGCCCCCAAAAGAGAGTATTTTAAGCCAAAACATGATCTTTTCCTATCCATAACCAAGTGGCTTTTGTGCCTAAACCCACCACATGTTAACCACAGCGCTGTTAAAACGTATCTTCTACGTAATAATGTGCAATGTCACATTTCCGTGGTTTGCAGACAATGGGAATATTTTTTCTGCCGATTGGGCTGTAATCTGTTATGAAAAAACATGTTCTGTAGATGATTTATAACTCAAGGTGTAGTGTGTTGCACAGCTCTTCATTTGACACAAGGTATCAGATGGACAAACCTGTAGCATCTGTTTTTATCAAAAGTTCTTTTATGTGGCTCAGATATTGTGTTGGTTATAGTGAAAAGTTTGGTAATTATTGATTAACAGAATCAAGGTGAGTTTGTGTTTAAACAGCAGCAGTTTGTGCTGTAAATCCTGTTTTTTGTTTATTTTTTTTTAAGTTAAATCTTCAGGGTGTCGTGGTTTAACGTCATTGTTTGATCAGTTGACCTTTTTTCTAGATATGCTCTGAGTTACACTCGGTAGCAGTCATAGACATCAGTGTCATTCTCATATGGAACTGGAGCTTTTTCTACTTTCATATCTCCATCTCCTCTAACTCCTCTCATCAACATAGTGACATATTAAATCATGTATTGACTCTGTGCTAAGTCAGTGTACAGAATTCTTGATTAAAATGTTTTTCTTACAGTAGTTCTTCCCAGCCTGTTTACTGCAAAAACACAATGTCTTACTAAAAATGACAAATACCATCACTGTGATGCAGGTCAGCAGAACACTGGATATGTTTGAGTCAGACGAAGTCTGTTGGATCAACAGGCTTTGAAGTTTGGTTTTGAAATGCATCATCTGTTGCTTTTATCTTATGTAATGTCTACTGTGACATCTGTTGTGGCTTATGTCAAATTTTAGACAAAGCCAAAGCAGCACACATGGTGGACAAAACTGAGAGCTTAGTAAAATCATTTTTATTGTAAATAACAAAAACAACATCCTCTATCCGCTGATGAAAAAAGAGGATTAATGGTGGAGCCATGATATAAAAAGTCTGTTAAGATACAGTTGTGATGAGAGAGATCATCATTTGGTAACTGAAGTGTAATTATTCAGCGTCTACTGTTTGCTATGTGCCGATTGCTATCTTAGTGGTTACATTTGAACGTCTTAAGTGTTCTTCTTAATAGATCATTTTTTGGTTTATTATACCTTCGGTCTTATTATTGGAGTTGTGGCCATTCCATGTTATTTTGTTTGCCCCTGCCCATCAGACAGCCTGAGTCCACAACTGTTCAGAGCTGCTGTTGTCAGCCTCCTTCGTATTTTCTTCCTCTTAAGCTTTTTTTTTTGATACCCACAGTCGATTGTAATATTATAATAAGGTCACCTGGTGCAGTGGTTCTCAACTAGGAGGTCCTTAAGGGAGTTCCCAGTGAAATGAGGGATATTTTCACTATTCAATTCACATAAAAGTGAGTACAGTGTCAGTAAGAGTCATAAAAGTGACTATTCTGATCCTAGGTTTCACTTCCTCCATGTTATCTCCTGCACTGTAGCTGACAACTATAGACCAAATCACCAATACTGCGCCAACATGGAAAAATAATATACCTGCCTGCAACACACAAGCAGTGTGAGCACCGATCCACTGTGTTTTTCTTTACAGTGTTCTACCTGCCAGTGAAAAAAATTGAAACACGGCAACAAAATTTAAACATTTTTCTGGAACAAAAATTACAATTAAATTAAACAATTAAAATTAACATAAGCAGAGTAGGTGGGAGAAGAAGAGACTTTTGAGTGCAAGCATATGAATAACATGCTGCTCACACAACACCTCCTGTGTAGATACTGTACAAGTATTTGAGGCTGACCAATTCATTGCTTTGGCCGATGAATCGGCGCTGGTAGAACTTTATATAAACTATAGTTATTGGCAGAATGGGGTCTGATAGTGGCTGATAGCTGTATCCGTCACTGATCATGCAGGTACGGCTGGAAGGCTTTTGCACAGAGTACCCCACACGCAAAGTCAAGGTATCATGTGTGCTTTAGATCATTTGTATGATTTAAATGAAAGTTAACTAATGTAGGACAGCTTTACGTCTTTATTAGGGGCATAATAAGGCTGCTGGTTATAGGACAGCCTGTTTTAGGACCATGGACAGAGCTGTTTGTTGTGTGTACAAAGTCATGTTTATATGGCCTGCTGAGGTCCATTCCAGAAAGCAGGTTTAACAAACTCTGAGTCTAACCCTGAACTCTGAAATGTTATCGACTGATTAATCAGCTATCGTTTTTTTCCTGCTCCAAATTATCTTTATTATATCGGCCATTAAAAATTCACTATTGGTCGACCTCTAGTAATTATACTGTCTGCTGGTGCCCTTCAGTGAAAACTTTATTTACAAAACACTACTTGAACAAATGCATTGTAAGTCGTGGCTACTTTATATTTAAAGGGTAATTCCAATTTGTTACATTTTGGGTATTATTTTGGCAGAAATATTGGGACTTCAGTGACACAGGGAGACATCTTTACAGTATTCAAAAACATGTAGATGCTGGTAGATTACGGAGTGGGAGCCTAAGGGAATATATGATCATTACCCCTCTGAGGATAGGACATACTGGATTGAATGACACTCTGCATAGAATAGGGAGGCATCCTACTGGACTTTATTCAAATTGTAACGAACTGTAAACAGTCAAACGTGTACTAATAGATTGCAACATGTATGAAGAAGAAAGAAGGCAGTTAAAAACAGGACTAAAAGTGCAGTATTACATTTGGAAATATACTTGGACGGACATCAAGGAATATACATAAGCTTCTGTTTAATTATTTAAGACAGGAATAATAGAGAGAATTTAGCCTCTGTCTTTTTTTTTTGTTTGTTTGTCTCTAACCATCTACTGCTGCACACTCCAGTCCAGTAGGCGGCGGTAATGCACTTGAATGCTGGTTTGCCAACCGCCATTAAAACTCAGACAAGAAAGAAAGTACCACAGCTAATGATTACTGAACAACAAAAGTTCTTATAAAGTGAGCAAGATGAGTGAGGGAGCAGAGCTGCTGCTGCAGCTGAAACACAGAGCTGGCTGCTGTATAGACGAAGCCGAAGCAAAGCTCCACAGCCTCAGTAAGGACATATGGAGCTGTCCGGAGCTGGCTTATGAGGAAAGCAAGTCTCATGACAGACTGGTAGCGTTTTTCAGTCAGGAAGAAGGCTGGAAGGTGGACGCTCACTTCAAACTGCACACTGCATTTCGAGCCACTTGGAGAAGTGGAGGCAGCGGGCGGGGCGACGTGGTCAACGTGGGTTTCCTGTGTGAGTACGACGCCCTGCCTGGTATTGGACACGCGTGTGGACACAACTTGATAGCTGAGGTTGGAACTGCTGCGGCTCTGGGGCTCAAAGCTGTGCTGGAAAACACGCACAGTGAGCTTCCTGTGCAGGTGCAGGTAGGACTACATGTGTGACCGGTGCAGTACGGGAGGACGGGGCCGGTTGTCACGCTCAGCACAGCTCAGTCCTAATGTAAACTCACTCAGTAGGTTTACATGCACAGTTAAGTACTAGGCCATTTAATTGGACTACTGACAGTAGTCCAATTAAATGGCCAAATAGTAGTAGTGATGGCCAAATAAAGCCTCATGAAGCAATGTCTTTATTTTCTGAGCCCACTGCTCTTGGTTTAAAGGGCCAGTGTGTAATATTTGGCATGGTTTATTGTCAATCTGAATCTGAATCTGAATATTCTGTCCATTATTATGTTTATATAAGTGTATAATCGCTATAAAATAAAATTCGTTTGGTTTTCGTAGCCTTATAATTATACTTATATATATATATATATATATATATATATATATATATATATATATATATATATATATATATAGCAAGGGCCTTGCTTTAGAGAGGTCGCCATCTTGCGCCGCCATGTATGTAAGGCAGCCCGAGCGGACAATCCAGCCAGCCAGAGAACACGTTTCGCGTGTATAAATGAACCAACGAAGACAGCGGAAGGGAGGACACAGCAGAGAGTGTTAGTAGTTCGTCGATAGAGAGTAGTGAAGTTTTTTTAGTTATAAAGTTTGCGAATGGACCACACTTACCACGCAACAGGAGAGAATGAACCCGAACCGTCATCTGCGAGGAAAAGAAGACGCAACTTCACTCCTTGTGATGCACTCTCTGCGGCGCTTTTCCTCCTGATGATATATCTCCCCAATGATGGTAGCAGTAGCACCAAATCCCATTCTGTGCATTCAGCCTCTCTTCTCGCCCGCTCAGCATCAAACACATGGAGTTCCTCATCTGTATGCTCCGGCTCAAACAGGTATGGCTCTGGGTCTGTGTCTGCTACAAGAAACTCTTCAAAATCACGTTCAAAGTCGTCCATTGCAGCTACTATAGTCCGGAGATATTGCTAGGCTAAATAAACAGCTGAGCTCTGTTTACAGGCTACGCTGTCAGTCAGTGTGCGGGCTGGAGGTTGAGCAGAGAGGGGAGGGGGGTCCCCACTCGGTATTGTAAACGAGTATGTGTGTAAAGTTATGAAGTGTGTCTGTTACGCTAGAAGAGTCAGAGTTTGGGACGGAGTCTTTTACCCCCTGGAGTGTTACCAGAGTTTTTGGAGTACTCAAATAAACTGGCCTTTTTCCCGAACGCTCCTCTGGTCTCCTGCTCGTGAGGGATTCATTACAATATCGTAACATGGTTTAGATTTCTAAATAAACATTCACCTCGTCGCTAGATAGACCTACTCCTGAAAAACTCGTGCGCAAGGCTTTTTGTCCCTACGAGGCCACCATCATTTACCCGACGGGAGGGGTGAGCGAGTGAGCCCTGCAATCTAGAATTTGACCACTGATGTCACTGTTTTCAACCCATTTTACACACTGGCCCTTTAAAGAGAGAGGCTCAAAGAATAGCAATTCAGCATGCTTTCAACCTTTTGTTGACCAAAAAGCACGATCTAGTGGGCTCAGAAAATAAAGAAAATGCTTCACGAGGCCCTCACTAACTACTGTCCTTGTCTCAGTATATAAGCATAGGAGGGGAATCGATTTACTGACTATGTCTTACTCCGCCACAATACATGGCAATACGCCCCCCCTCAGCTTGTTAGTACTGGACCTTTTTCCGGTTGACCTATTACGTCACAGAATGAACTGTCTAACAAGGTAGCTACAGTTCCCTTGTGGCAAACGGGTACTGACATGAACTGTGTCTCCTTGTCTGTCCAAAAATGCACAGCTCTGGATGTAGATTTCATCATGTTTGTTCTACGGGCTTATTCTTCTCTCACCCATTTAATGCGATTTAACTTATGGATCAAAGCCTGGGGTTGAAACTGTGGAGCATGTACAGAACGCCTCGGCTGGTTTGTGTTCGATTGGCTGTTTAGTTTGATTGATGCCTTTTTTGACCAATCATCTGAGAGAAATCATGAACTAACCACCGAGAGACATGTACAGATGCTGTTTTGAACGTATGGTATCCTGAACAGCAGGCACTTTTAATGCACTTAAAGCATTTTATGTCAGATGTTAATGAATATGATATAACTGTTATTTTGAAACATGTACACATAGCTATTCTCCATATTTTGACAGTGATCTGTCATATGTGGCAGAGTAACGTGACTTCTGAACTTGTAAAGTTTCTAACTTTAGGTGGAATAACTTGATATTTGGTGAGACCTTAAACACTGTGTGACAATTTAAGATTTTTTTTGTATTTATTGAGCCTTATCGTGATGAAAATCACCCAGAAAATAGCATTTTGCTGACAGATGCCCCTCCCCACACCAGAGCATCCTGTCACAATTCCCTCCCCACCTGTCATATTGGTGAAACTACAGGTGCACATTGGAAACTCACTCTGATTTATCTCAAATGAATGATGTTGATGCATCTTGAATGGTCAAAAGATAAAAATGAGGATAAAAAAATGATGACACGGATATATGTTTGATTTGATTTGTTTCATGAATTCAAATAATTTATGTCAAAAGGTCAACCGGTGTTTGAAGTCTGTTTTTAAATACAAAAAGATAAAGAAAAGTATATATAGGTTAAGAAAGAACATACTTGAGGAGCAACTCTTGATGATATTTCTAAGAGCTGGTGCATGACAACATATACAGTATAATTAACACTTTTTTAGTCACAGATTTCATGATTTTGAGTTTTGTGTACGTTTCATACATTGCCTTACAGAGGTACATTATGTTAAAGACGGAATTCTTCTTGGTAGCAATGATAAATCTCTTCACAGGTGACAGTGTTGGGGACTCCAGCCGAGGAGGATGGTGGAGGTAAAATAGACTTGATAAGGGAGGGAGCCTTTGAAAACATGGATGTGGTGTTCATGGCCCACCCCCTGGGGGATGACGCTCCATATCTCCCACATGTGGCTGAACATGAGTAAGTTTTCAAGGAACAGCTGTTGCTACCTTATTAGTAACTGTTGTCTTATGTGGGGCTTAGGCCTGTCACAATACCAGAGATTTGCAAGTAGCAGTCGATATCAGAACTAGTTAAAATTCCACCAAAAGCCAAAACAATAAATCACATGTTCTTACAGATATGCTTTTTTATAAAAAAACATTTAAATTACTTTTTATGTAAATTGTATTAATCCCTGATGATCTGTCTTGAACACAAAGTACAGGTCTGGGTGGGTTCATGAGATCTTGTTGGTGAGGAATGAATACAGTCTAAAGTGTATTGACATATTTCTTCTCCATTCTTGTTGTTCAGCACTTGTACATCTAACATGTGATGGTTGGTTTTTGTTGTAGGCCATTTGTCCCACCCCTCCTCCACTGTGATTGGGTGGCTGGGTAAAGAGTGACAGTGACAAGTGCAGTCTTTCACCTAAAGTTGAACAATTTTCAATCTTGGTGACCAAAAAAAAAGCCAAATGGTAGCACTCAGTGCAAAATGAATGCTCAGCACCTCGTCACTCTGTTCTTTGTAGAATAGTGTAAATATGAGGTGCTCCAACTGCAAAAAAAATGAACAAAAACAACTTTCTTTATGTTGAGTTGAGGTAAGGCGGACACTGCTGCTGCACTTGATGCTATCTTCTACATGTTGTTGTTCTTCTGTGCTGGTAGACGTTCTTCTTTTTCCTTTGGTATTTAACAGCAGGCTAGAACACTTATAACTGTATATGCTACATCATCTGATCCAGAATACTTGGCATTGCAATCTCTGGTACCTGTATACTGTCACCGTTTGAAGAATTTTAGCATTGACTCTAGAAGGGCACTCGGAGAGAGCAGACCTTACCTTACCAAAGCCAAATACCCTTTCTCACAATGTTGAACTTCCTGATTGGACCAGAGAGGCAGAGAGACTGAAGTGTGTTTTGTCTTGTGTTTTTCAGTGTAACTATAAAGTATCGAGGTAAGGCGTCTCATGCCTCAGCCTACCCCTGGGAGGGAATCAATGCGTTGGATGCAGCGGTGCTGTGCTACAACAACCTGTCTGTGCTCAGACAGCAGATGAAGCCAGACTGGAGAGTTCATGGTAAACAACTGATGAACCTCTACACTCATGTGTTGTTGTGAGGAGTTTAGTTAGCTCTGATTAAATCATGTTGTGTTGTGCAGGTATCATAAAGCATGGTGGAGAGAAACCAAACATCATCCCTGCCTACACTGAGCTGGAGTACTACCTGAGAACCCCCTCACGTGCTGAGCTTTCTGTCCTGAAGGCAAAAGCTGAGATGTGTTTTAGATCAGCTGCTGTGGCCACCGGCTGTGAGGTAAGATAACACGTGATATTTTAATTGCAAAGTGAGTTGACTAATTTCTCTTGAAGTCCTGCCATCAATGTGTCGCCTTACTTTCCTCCTCAGGTTGAAGTGGAGTATGCAAGAAATGCTTTTGACAACTTATTGCGAAATACAACACTGGAAGATTTGTATGAGAACAATGGGAAAGCTCTGGGGATGGAATTCACCACAGATGAAGAAGTTCTCAACAATGCTTCTGGTGAGAGGACAGATATGGGTGTTTATGACAATAAAAGTACTACTTTAATTAAGTGGAGTCTGGTGGGTTTAGCAATAGCAATTTTGAGGCTGTTTCCTATCTGTACACTCTCTGCTGCTGTGTAATACAACCCCATATTTGTGATTCATTTCTTTATGCCTACAGGCTCCACAGACTTTGGCAACGTGTCGTTTGTAGTTCCTGGTATCCATCCATACTTCTACATTGGTTCCAAGGCCCTGTGCCACACAGTGGAATACACTGTGGCCTCTGGTATGTCAAGCAGATGAAACTTTATTGTTTGGGTTTATTACAACTTGGGTCTTGTAGTTTTGTCCAGCGTAGTAACCCCCAGCAGTATTCATGCAGCTGCAGCCATTATAACCTGACACCTTTCAGCAGCCCTTTTCAGACAAGTAATAGTTAACATTTTGAGAAAACTACCAAAATAATACCCAAAATGTAACAAACTGGACTGACCTTTTAAATATAAAGTAGCCACTAATCACAATGCATTTGTTCAAGCAGTGCTTTGTAAATAAAGTTTTCACTGAAGGGCACCAGCAGACAGTATAATTATTAGAGGTCGACCAATAAATAGCTCTGTCCATGGCGCTGAAACTTTAGTGACTGCCATCCATACACTGAAACAACAACACCTCTCCTGGCCCGACACAAACAAGATATTTATCACTAACAATACACACCATGAAATTCACTGAAAAGTGATAATCAATAATATTGAAATTATTCAGTAAAAAGGCTCACTTGAACACAAATTATAGGCCAAGTGCACAAATTAACAAGTTATAAGTTATAAGAGGCTACCTACAGTCGTTACACATGCACAGAATCCACACAAGCACACACAGTAAAATACAATCAATTAACCATCAACACTTACCAACTACTACACCAAATTGGTGAGTAGAGCTGAAAAGTTTCTTATCCTTGTGTTGTGTGGGTCTACAAAGAGCTTTGTAGCTTTTTTCCCCCGACTGCACTTGAACAGTTGTGCTAGTCTTATACAAGCATTACATAATATGTGTGTTTTCTGACTCTGTTTCAGGTGATGACAGAGCTCAGTTCTACACCCTGAGGACTGCCAAGGCTCTGGCCATGACGGCCCTGGATGTACTGCTGCGTCCAGAGCTGCTGCAGAGGGTGAAGCAGGAGTTCACTGAGGCCACACTGAAGGAGGACAGGACGCTGACGGGGGAGCACACAGAGCAGACTGCAAAACACTGATGATGCAGGCTGACCATCTCTGAGCTCCCTGCTCACTGACTGCACAGCAGGCTCAGAGAAACTTGTACTTGTTGTTACATGCAGCGTCCAGGAACAAAGAATAATCTGCTGCCTTTGAGCTCTTTTCTTACCAAATAAAATAATAATAAAATAATAATAATAATTCAAAGCAAAGAAATGTTTACAAGTTGATTTGTTTTAATATTGAACATATTTGATTGTGAGGTATTGTGGAGGCACGTGGATGACTCAAAATGCAGAAATGTGTTTTTTCAGAAAATGTATACATTTTGTTGCTGTGTTTCAATTTTTTCACTGGCAGGTAAACCTATGTAAAGAAAAACAGTGGATCGGTGTTCACACTGCTTGTGTGTTGCAAGCAGGTATCATTCCAATGATGCTAGGGAGAAAATGTGATGTAACGTGCCTTTTTAAGTGCTTTATCCAGTGATAGAAGAAGTATAAAAATCATTTACCTAAAGGTAAACTATGCAGGATTTAAAAAACAAACAAACAATAAATAGACTCAAAATAATGCCTCTCAGTCATTACATATGACCCATGAGCAGTGTATGGTGGTGTCTGTATCTGCAGAGAATCTGCCCTCTGCCTGTGTTTCCTTATTTTCTCCATAAAGAGTGTGACCAGCCATGTCTCTCGTCGGCACTGTGGATGCGGGCTGCAGGTCTGTGTGTCTGACACAGAACGAGGTGTTTATCTGTTCTTTAGAATGTAACCTCTGTGAAACAATCAGATACAATGTTTTATTTCATTCACTGCTTTGTTCTCGTTAACGACTGTCCCTCTCGTCATTCACCGTCTAGCTTGCTTTACCACTGTCTCATTGAGTTTGAATGTTGTGGTTGAAAAGAATAAGCAATAAATTCTGCATAGTGTGTCTTTAAAAAGGAAGTTTTTAGAAACATATTTCCCACTTAAAGTGCTTCACATGCTGTCTATTGGGTACTTTATGTTGAATGTTTTAATTAGTACCTGTGATGTAGCAAAAGATATCCTGTATATGTTTCTAGGCCTCTCAGAGGGTTGATGAGGAAATCAAAAATAAATTCCTTGACTTATTTGAAAAGCTTATAAATAAATAATTGCATCAAATTTACTTGCATTGATGTAGTGTAGTATGGATGTGCTCTGCAAATTGAAATTCAATTACAGCTGTATGTCTTTACCAGATCTAGTTTAATGCACACATAAAGATGTGCAGCTATCTTGTTGAATGCTGTTTTCAGGATGTGGTGGAGGCACAACGATGTCATCACTATCTTGGTTCCAGGGTTCCAGGATGTCCCCCACTGTAAAGCAGATCTTATGAAGCACAGCACAAGTGGTGATGACAGTGGGTACAAAAGTGTGGCTCACCTTCAGAGCCTTGAAGAGCAGGCACCTTCAACGCATCTTCATCATGCCAAAGGCTTGTTCGACGATGGTGAAAGCCTTGGAGCCTCCCCTGCAGTGGCTCTCCATACAGAGTGATGATGGTGAAAGTTGATACAAGGGTAGCCACCATCCACCACAATGAAGTAGCCTTGAGGAGGATACAGAGCCTCCTTGTAAATCTTGCAGCTTCTCAGGACTCTTTTATCAAGCATGGAGCACAGGATATCCCACAAAGACACACAGGAATCCCCCCCCCCCCCCCCCCTCCATCTATTGCACCCACACATTTAGAGAAGACAGGACTGTTTGCCAGCCGCTTGAAGCCATGGCTGACTTCCTTAAGTTCCTGGCCAGAAGGCAGTCGAATCACAGTTTGGCGTAGGGCCGCAATGTAGAGAACCTATGTAGGATTTCTTTTGCAATTCAGCGCAGTGACAGGCAATACAGCTGTGCATATGTCACAAGTGAGGAACATTGTTTAAGAGTGACGCACGACTGATAAGGATATCCCATTTCCCAAGTGAGGATTCCTCTCTCCTCGAATCTCATTCTCGCATCTCTCCCCCGTGTCTTATAGAGATAAGAGATCCAAGTGAAGGAAGGATCCTTAAATGGTTGAATTTCAAGGATGCTACGGCATCAAATCATCAAATCCCGCCTGGGGACAGAGTCCTCCATTCAGAGAATTTTCAAGGATGCATGTGTGTATCCCCAGAAGGTATCAAGCACCAACAATTATATGTACATGATTTGCTGGAAATGAAGGCCGGACTTTTTAATCCGGAGCTCGGATTCATTGACTATTTAGATAGGTATGTCACTTGCAGTATATGGATTAATATCTCCAGGAGGTTTTATCATCCATCCATCCAATTTCGTAAATGCCTATCCTCTTGAGGATCGCAGAGGGGCTGGAGCCTATCCCGACTGACATTGGGCAAGAGGCAGGGTACACCCTGGACAGGTCACCAGACTATTGCAACCTATGGCCAATTTAGAGTCACCAATTAACCTATCCCCAACCTGCATGTCTTTGGACTGTGGGAGGAAGCCGGAGCACCCAGAGAAAACCCACAGGGAGAACATGCAAACTCTGCACAGAAGGGCTCCCTCCTGGGATTGAACCAGGAACCCTCTTGCTGTGAGACAACAGTGCTAACTACTACACCACTGTGCCACAGGTTTTATCATTCAAGCATAAAAAAATATTGACCAAAACCTCATCATTTACGCTTTCCAATGCATCCACTGCCAAACAATGACAATTTAAAATACTGTGATTAAGATAAAACATTAAAGTTTTTAAATTCATCATTAAAACAGTGACAGAGCACTAAGTGCAGCAAAGGTTTCATTTAGCCTACCTGTTTGTTTTTTTTTTAAAAAAATGTAATGCAGAAATATATTTTCCCTAAAAGTCACATGACTCTGAAAATACTGCTTACATTTGTTCAAATTGTACAACATTAGAAAGTGTGTTCACTGTTCCTAGGAAGGACTCTTGCCTTGTCTCTGCAGGATCCTTCTTTGGAAGGACTCGTCCTGTCACAGAAGGATCCTTGACTTTTAGATTCACCAGTGGGTGTGGGTTTAGGTATTGGGATGAGCCCATAGATTCTGGGTTCCGCCCACTCAGGAAGAGGGAGGCAGCTCGGATTGGTTGGGATTCCCATGAAAATAGATACAGACACGCTGAGTTTGAGGAACTTCCACAGTAAGACTACGGGAAGCTGACTTCGAAAGGAGACTTACACCGTGAGTACCACAGTTAATGACTAATAAACAATATAAGCATAAAGTGAGCAAGATGAGTGAGGGAGCAGAGCTGCTGCTGCAGCTGAAACACAGAGCTGGCTGCTGTATAGACGAAGCCGAAGCAAAGCTCCACAGCCTCAGTAAGGACATATGGAGCTGTCCGGAGCTGGCTTATGAGGAAAGCAAGTCTCATGACAGACTGGTAGCGTTTTTCAGTCAGGAAGAAGGCTGGAAGGTGGACGCTCACTTCAAATTGCACACTGCATTTCGAGCCACTTGGAGAAGTGGAGGCAGCGGGCGGGGCGACGTGGTCAACGTGGGTTTCCTGTGTGAGTACGACGCCCTGCCTGGTATTGGACACGCGTGTGGACACAACTTGATAGCTGAGGTTGGAGCTGCTGCGGCTCTGGGGCTCAAAGCTGTGCTGGAAAACACGCACAGTGAGCTTCCTGTGCAGGTGCAGGTAGGACCACTGCACAATATGTTATAATGAAGTAGGTACATACTTTTATGAAGTTCACGTCAAGTTTGGAACAGTTTTCTTTTTTATGAATGAAGTCTTGTAGTTTGATTTGTTTGGACAGGTCAATTTAACATCCACCTGAAGATATTAGTCTCTTCTGAAGAAGCAGGGCAGGTCCAAAACAAAATGAAAACAGGGAACTGAGACAAAACTCAAAGCATCATGGGTAATTACAGTGCAGCCCATGTTGTAAAACTCTGGCTGTCGCTGTTAAAAGAGTTGACAGCTTTAATTTTTGTTTTTAATTTTAAAGTTGTTGTAGGCTACATAGTCCCCCCATTTTAGGGCACCAGAAGTAGTTGGGAAAATCAAGATAACCTAAAAATTTTAATACTTTTAATATTTGGTGTTAAAGAGACAGTTCAGATTGTTTATGAAATGGGGTCGTATGAAATACTTATCTATAGTTTGTGTTTGTTGCCCCCAGTTAAGAGAAGCAGACAGGAGTACCAACACATTAGTTCAGCAATGTACTGCTGTGGATGGGGGCAGCAGGAAAATGTTTTAGTCACTTAAAAAAGCCCTACCTAAAAAAAAAAAAAATCAGTTTAAGTGGAAGCTATATTAAAATATTTTCACCCCTTTACCTTGCCATCAGACAGCCTTTTCCTTTGGCACTACATTTTCTTAGCAGTAGAACTTATATACTTGTACGTAACTCTCTATTTTGGCCCATTTAGTCTCCGTCTGCAAAAGATTTTTTGTATATACATATATTTTTTATATATGGGTAATGAAGGTATCGTCTTGTCTTCCAAGTGAATGGCATTTTGTTGTTGTTGTCATAATCAAGCAGTAATACTGTGTGCAGCACAGTTGAGCTTATGTGTAGGAATATGGAAGTTCTACAGCTGAGAAAATGAAGTGCCAAAAGAAAGAGGCCATCTGACAGCAATAGGGTTCGGACCTCACATTTGAACCAATACCTGGAATTCAGTACCAGTACCCAACGGTACCTTTTTTGGGTACTATAGTCTTTCTGTAATTTTTCTGAAAGCTAAGTCTCTGTATGTCTGCTTGTATGTGTGTGTGTGTGTGTGTGTGTGTGTGTGCGCGTGTGCGCGCATGTGTCCACTCACCTCTCGCTCTCTGTTTAGACACAACTGACAAATAGCCAATGTGGAACAAGTATGTAAGTCACAAAAACACAATCATAAACCATGATAATACTCACCTATTTCCAAATTAAAATAGAAAAGAAAACAGACCAGAAAGACTGAAACCATCAGGGCTGCAGCAAAAATTTTGGCTTGCTCCTTGGTCGGCCAGCTTCCCTGCTTTGGGCATTTTCCTGTCTCCTCCTGTCTGAACCTGGGGGCTCCGTAGAGCTCCATAGTCCATGCCGCAAAGCGTCCTGAAGCTGGCCAAGGCATTTCGCATGAATCGCTTGTAGTACCAACATTCCCTCGATACCTCTAAAACTACAGAGTTCATTGTTTTATTTTTTTTTTTGTTAAGGTGGCTATCTCCACAGGTGACGGTGCTGGGAACACCAGCCGAGGAAGATGGTGGAGGTAAAATTGACATGATAAGGGAGGGAGCATTTGAGGGCCTGGATGTGGTGTTTATGGCTCACCCATCACAGAAGGATGCCATATACCTGCGCCGTGTGGCTGTGCAAGAGTAAGTTTTATTACAGTACACATTTCCTGTATGAATATGTTTCAGCTTTCTGTTTGTTGTGTATGCTGCATGCAGTGTTCTTTACTGGAGGCCTGGTAATGTGATATGGTATGTTGTGCTTTATGTAAATTCTTGGTTATATATTCCATTAGTATGGTGGCCCACTGTGGTGTAGTGGTAGTAAATGGGGTGGGTGTACTACCTAGTTGATAGGTAGGTTACCAAAGAGGTATACTGTCCTCTATTTTCCAATGGCTTTTTGGCTGATACATGTATGTGTGTATACTGTAAATAGCCAAAAAATGAGATGGACATACCCTGTATACCTGCGTATAGCTTCTACTACCATGATGGTGGCCCAGTCCCTGAATAGAGTGGAAAGATCCTGAATGCAACAATCTCATTTCCAAGAGTACAATATTGATTATTTGATCATAACTAAATTTTCTACTTTATGGCGTTGCATGGATGCTGTTAGCAGCCATTGTGGATCCTACAGTGTTGTAACTTCAGAACTAGTGATGGCCTCATGAAACCTCATGAAGCCTCATGAAGCATTTTATTTATTTTCTGAGCCCACTAGATGGCGCATTTTGTTCAACAAAAGGTTGAAAGCACAATGAATTGCTATTCTTTGAGCCTCTCTGTTTAAACCAAGAGCGCCATCTAGTGGGCTCAGAAAATAAAGAAAATGCTTCATGAGGCTCTATGAGGCTTCACGAGGCTTCATTCAGCCATCACTATTCAGACTTACATAGACAAGCAGTTTGAAAAACAAACACTTGTCTCTTCTTTCAGTCACTGTAAGGCACCCTGTGGAGTTTTCTTGCAAACAAACAAGCGTTTACATTAATTGTTTCTGGCTAAAATATATTATGTGTAAGCATTTCCCTCCTCATAAAACATTTTTAAAGGCATTTTTTAAAGCATTTTTAATTCTAGCAAACACACAGAGTCAGACTGAAAACAATAGGCACGTTCAAGATGAACTGCGCCTCACCTGGAAAGTAGACGAGAGCAGGCGGCTGCAGCAGGAGGCGGTGACAAAAAGCTGCTGTCAGTTTGGACAGTTTTCAAACAGTTTTCTGCAGCCTTCAGTCTGTACAGGAAGTCACAGAAACACTTACATCCTGTCCGATACAATGTCAGTTTATTCAAATATTGTCAGACCCATATATCAGTTTGTTCTCAGTCTCCAATTGTTTTAATTATGACAGATTAATATATTAAAATGCTTTACAGGTGATCTGTGATTTAAGTTCATGGTTTAACCTCCATTTGACATGAATTCTCATGTAAATCAGCATCATATCAGTTTGCTGCTGCAGAGCAGACCTATAACCTCAACTATACAGGCTAAATAATTAGTGTCTGACTATAAGGTTAATGTTTTCAGAGGAAAAAAATACAAGACAACCGTTTTCATTTAAGATCAGTCAGATACAGTCAGGGCTTTACATCTGTACAGATGTTATTTTAGGAATCCTCACATCCCACTGACCACAAGTCTCTGTGATGTTAAATACTTCAATAACTGAAACAGACCAGTATTAATATACAGTAGACTACATATAATTTATAATGAATGTATTCAGTCTCTGACAACTAAACTTCACCATCAGTCACACAACATGTTTAAATAAATAAACCTTCAAATCAGACAAATAAAACTTAAATATCTGAAATTCAACAAAAATGAAGTTTATCTAAAACATCATCTTGTTGAGTCGACATCTAAACCAATCAGCTATTAGATCAGGTGAGAGCCAGGCGGTGCAGTCGGTGGAGAGCAACTGCAGCGCCTGCAAAGTACCTCCTGCAGACCAGGTACACCTCTCAGTGTGGAGGCCCCCCATGAGGAAACACTGGAGCTAAAAACTAAAAGACTAAAAGGCAATATAATGAGATAAAACAAGTATGAGATAAAATAATAATAAACAAGTAAATGAAGATTTAGAAACTTAATAATAATAAAATGCATAAAGATTAAAAATAAATCATTTAAAAGCATTAGAAATTAAAATAACGTATAATATAAGAATTAAAAGAGTAAAAGAATCAGTTAAAAGCTAAATTAAAGAGGTGAGTCTTGAGCCTCCTCTTAAAAACATCAACAGTCTCTGCAGTCCTGATGCTCTCCGGCAGGCTGTTCCATAAGTGAGGGCCATAATGGCTGAATGCAGCCTCCCCGTGGGTTTTTGTTCTCACTTTTGGAACAATTAAAAGGCCGGTGCCGGAGGACCTCAGGATTTGCGAGGGTTGATATGATAAAAGCAGGTCAGATAAATAAGATGGCCCAAGACCGTTAAGACATTTAAAAACTAATAAAAGAACCTTAAAATCGATCCTGAAACACACGGGGAGCCAATGCAGCGATTTTAAAACTGGTGTAATGTGCGCCCGTCCTCTGGTCCTCGTCAGCACCCGTGCGGCTGAGTTTTGAAGTAACTGCAGGTTAGAGATACTCTTTTTGGGAAGACCAGAGAGCAGGGCATTACAATAATCTAAACGACAAGAGATAAAAGCATGCATCAGCACCTCCGTGTTAGCCTGAGAGAGAAACAGGCAGACTCTGGCTATATTCTTAAGATGATAAAAACTTATCTTTGTTACATTTTTTATGTGTGGAATAAAACTAAGCTCAGAGTCAAAAATTACGCCCAGGTTCTTCACACATTGTGAAGGTTTAAAATCTTGTAGTTTTGGTAAAAGTTTCTCTCTCTTGCCTTCAGGACCAATAATTAAAACCTCTGTTTTGTCCTGGTTGAGCTGTAGGAAATTCACTGCCATCCATGACTTGATATCTAAAATACAGTTTAAAAGGGTATCAATCGGCCCTGTGTCATCAGGAGACACGGCGATGTACAACTGTGTGTCATCTGCATAACTGTGGAAAGCCTGAGGTAATATTATATTCTATTCGACTGGGGAACAGTCGAATAGAGTTTCCTTCCTGTTAAAATGCATAGCACCCCCTCCATGGCTGGATTATGGAAAAAGTTTGATTCAAATTTAGGTAGGAGGACACACACAGACAGGGAGACTACTGGTATGCTGGGTGCCATAAAATAATAATAAGTGAACGATGCTCACAATCATTAGTTGCAAACGGATATATTCAGTTTACCGTTCACCAAAAACATGAGCACCTTCAATGAGCACATTCTTTTTGCACATTTATGCACAACAGTGGTGGAACAGCGTCAAACCATTTGCAGGTATGTGTTTTAGCATGCATGCATGTGCGTTGTTGAGCATGCTTGCACAAGATAAACCAGGACCCACTTATAGAAAAACAGCCCCAGGGCTACTATAGGTCCAAAATACTATACTATAGGTCCTCAGGAACTTGAACTGCACTCTGTAAAGAAGCAGAGAGACTGAAGTGTGTTTTGTCTTGTGTTTTTCAGTGTAACTATAAAGTATCGAGGTAAGGCGTCTCATGCCTCAGCCTACCCCTGGGAGGGAATCAATGCGTTGGATGCAGCGGTGCTGTGCTACAACAACCTGTCTGTGCTCAGACAGCAGATGAAGCCAGACTGGAGAGTTCATGGTAAACAACTGATGAACCTCTACACTTGTGTTGTTGTGAGGAGTTTAGTTAGCTCTGATTAAATCATGCGTGTTGTGCAGGTATCATAAAGCATGGTGGAGAGAAACCAAACATCATCCCTGCCTACACTGAGCTGGAGTACTACCTGAGAACCCCCTCACGTGCTGAGCTTTCTGTCCTGAAGGCAAAAGCTGAGATGTGTTTTAGATCAGCTGCTGTGGCCACCGGCTGTGATGTAAACAAACAAACAAACAAACCCACAATATGATGATTTTCCAGAACCGCATTCCTAAACTGTGTTCTAATAATAAATGTTTAAACCTGCCTTAAACTTTAAACTGCAGCTAAGCTAATGACTCTGATAATAAGGTTAAAAACAACATTTCATTGAAAGGATTTATAGTTCAGTCCTACTGAAAGTCATGGAGCTTTATCTCTCTTTCAGGTTGAAGTAGAGTTTGCAAGAAATACATATGACAACATACTGCGTAATGCTACACTGGAGGATCTGTGTGAGAAAAACGGCACAGCTCTGGGAATGGACTTCACTGTGGATGAAGATGCTCTTAAGAATATAGCTGGTAGGTGTACATCCTCTGTGTCCCAGAACAGCTCTGTAACAGACACATCAGTGCTCAGAGAGGGAAGGAGTGCAGAGGAGACTGAAATGTGCAGGAGTGAGCAGTGTCCCAGTTGGTATTTGTGGGTTCTTTCTACTTGCAAAATTTCTTAAATAAAGTGTATATTTCTCAAAATGTTTAAGAATTGCTTTAAATACAGGGATGGATCACTCACTATGTTTAGATGCACAAAATATTCCAGGTTTTGCCTTTATTATGAAAAACACAATATTTCCTACTCAGCTCAGGTTTCCCATGCATCCTGGAAAACCTGGAAAATAATTGACCAATTTTCCAGTCATGGAAAAACATATGGAAAATGAGAAAAAAAAGTAAAATGTGCTGGAAAAGCTTGAGTTGTCCTGGAAAATTATTTCTCCTCCCTCTGCTCCCCACTGCGTAAAAACGCAGCACAGCCAGGAACTTCACCTCCAGGCTGAGGGCGAAATTGCACTGGATGTGTGGAGACACTAGTTGACGAGGCGTTGTATCTCAGCCGGTACTTCATTTGGATAGCCCCGTCTGACAGCACGTCAAGTGTGCTGAAGTGCTGATGCACAAATGCATTTACATATATGGTTTGGCTTCGCACATGGAGTTGGTTAGCAGCGAGAATATGCTGTAAAGCAGCCATGGTATCTCACACGTGTGATGTGGCAACGCCTTTATATAGAGTAGCCGATGGAGCGCCCTTGATGAGGTTCCAGCTGAGCTCAATTGCACCTGTCAGTTGCCTGATATCTGTGAAATGTTGCAGGTTTGGAGGGTGGATGTGTTTCTGTCAGATGTGGGATATGTGCGGACAAATTATGATAAATGATAGTCATGATGATTCATTTTATTTGTGTGCCTGATGTGCAAAGCACATATAGAAACACACTTGTTATTCCTCATACTTATTTTTCTTATTATTATTATTTTTCTTGCGCCAGATTTCGGTGCGTAACTTGAGCGCACACAGGGACTTCATAAAACATAGATTCAAGATTCAAAGTGTTTATTGTCATATGCACAGTAAGGACACGCGTTTCCCTGCAGAATGAAATTCGTTCAGTTCTGTCACCAATTAATGCTAAACAGTATAAATCTGAAGTATAAAATAGATCAAAATATATACGGCGCGCACTGTTTTAATATCTCCTTGCTTAGTGTAATATGAATATGCCTGCCGCGGCTGGAGCTGTGAGCGTTTGGTCGCTAAGAAGACTGTTAAGAGTGGGTCAGCTCGATCTTACAGCTCCTTCTTAGTGAAAGATCTTCTTAAGCTAAGAGCGATCTGGGAAACACGCTTTTCTTTCACGGGAGGCTTAAGAGCGTTCTTAAGAAGCTCTTAGCACTAAGAGCGATCTGGGAAATGTGGCAAATGTTGTTAGCATAAATGAATGGGATTCAACATGGCTAAATTAGCATTACAGCTATCAATCAGTCAATATTTTGCTTTAAACAAATCAAATGTAATTCAAAGGGCTTGGCAGGTTGATTAAAGAACAAAAACAACATAGGAAATAAAGTAAAAATGTACTTGGTAACTAATACACACTGAGCAATAAAAAATGAGTAGATAAAATAATGCAAGATAAGGAATAAAAGATAAAAACTTAATACAATGGTGATAAAAAGAAATAATAAAATATGGCAAAATAAAATTTAGGCTACTTAAACAGTAAATCAATAAAATGTAATTATAATTATATATCATTAATTTAAATATAAACAATAAAATATAGATAAAGCAGAGCAAATAAAGATAAAAGTTAATAAATAGAGTAAGTATAAACTACACAAAAGCCAGACTAAAAAGATAGCTAGCAAACAATGTTTATGTCTGAGAGTTAGAAATAAATATATTTTAGGTTTAATATGATACGGTGGTGCTAGCTAGAGATATTGGTCATCAACCCTTAATCTTGTTTCTTAGAGGACTAGAGTAACCTAAAATGACTGTACTGGAACAACAAAATGCAGTTTAGCATCTAACCAAAAGTGTGAAAGAAGCAGTAAAGTGTCATGTGGTGTGTACAGTATGTATAATACATAGGATATGAAAGATATGAAAAAGCTAAGGTGTGAACAGTAATTTACTGTGTAAACAGTCAGTATGAGCAGTAATCGTAAGTGCTATATCGTAGGCAACTGTACTTGCTTGCGTTTCTTCAAGATGTTTTGCCTCTCATCCAAGAAGCTTCTTCACTTCTAAATGACTGGTATGAAGCCAGTCTTACTTTGTTTAGCATCTTTCATACATAAAGTGACCAGTATGAGCAGTAATAGATGGTTTCAAATGTGTGTTGTTGTCCTCTAATTACAGGAGTGAGGGACAATGTCAGGAAGACAGTCCAGATTTGAAATTATTATGGGGGCGGGTGAGGAATAAACATAGCAATCTGGGTGAATGTACAAAATGTAAGGTACAACTGTAGAAAAGAACACTTCTCCAAAGCATGGGGGGGCAAGGGATGTATAAGTGTACGGTGCGATAACTTGACTCATACTGTAGCAGCTGAAAACGTCCTGGAAAAGTCCTGGAAAATAATTTCTAGAAAAGAGTGGGAACCCTGTCAGCTGTTTACACGAATTCAATTCAACCACCCTCTCGTAAAGGTTGGTGTTTCGATACTTGCACATATCCAAAAACCTGTTGATATCCAAGTCTTTCATATTGTTTAAAAGAAGGTGTGTTTCACCTTGTGACCAGAAATGTGGGCTTTTCTTTTGACCACGTATCTCTACACCAGCCTTACAAATTGTTGGTGAGTTGGTTTGTTTCCAGTGGACAGAGCCAATCAATCTGGTCTCACAGATATTTCGTGACACGACCACAACCTTCTTAGCAGCACATTATGTGGTGGTGGTATGTAATGTGTTAAAATTACTTGCCACAGAAACAATGCTAGTGGAGAGACAAATTGGATCCTCTGTGGTGGTGGACACACAAACTCCCTGGTTCAAAGTTGTCATGCAATGGGTGGTGGTTAATATTACCATAACAGAGGTAGTGTAAAGAGTGAGAAAATCTGCTCAACAAACACCAGACTTTCACCCAGGAGGTTGCTGTGTGTGTCCCGTGTGAAACCGTAAATCAGTGTTGACCTTTTTTAACTTTATCTACTTACCTCCTTTATGTAGTGACGTCATGTTACATAATGTTGTTATGCACTTTACAGTGTACTTACTTTCTGTATATAAATAAGGGTAGTTATTTCAACTGAAAACAGGATATTTTTCTACATATAATCAAGTAGTTTTGGTACCTAAACCCAACCGTGCCACCAACACAAATACGTAATGCGGTGTTAAGAGTCATTTCACATATTCCTGCAAGCTCACGTTGGAGTTGACCATTAAGAGACAAAACGCTGTGTGTCACAAACTGCCCTAAAAAACCCAATCAAGACGCATATTCTGAATGCGCTGTATACATGTCCAAAAAATGCTCCTAATACTCAAATAATTCCGGCATATCCTACGTCTTATTCGGAAAATGCTAGTCAGAATAAAGGCCAAAACACAGCGGCGGCGAACGACGCACGTCAAAACAGCCGCCCCCATTATTTTCTATTTACAAACCCACACCAGCGGCGGCTCGACAGGCGTCGACGTGCCGCACCACGGCACTTTACGCTATTGTCCTATTTTTCCAGTGTCGCCGCCCTTGAAAAAGCGCTATTTTGTACTTCCCAGCTCTCGCGGACTGGAGTGTGCAATAGAAATCCGGTTGACGCCCCGCAGCGCGACGCTTTTTGTGTGTGTTGGGGGCGGCACTTGACTCGCGTCAATGACGCCGCCGTCATATGACACTGCCGGTGTGTTTTGGCCTAAAGGCCTTATTTGGAATATCCAAAAGGAATCTGCTGTTGACATGACCCGTATCAAATTCGGAATAATAGTGGAATATTAGCGTGCATGTAAACGTAGTTACTGATGTCCCTGTTGACCCCCTCTGTCTTCTCTCCTCTCTGTTATCTACAGGCTCCACAGACTTTGGTAATGTGTCATATGTAGTTCCAGGCATCCATCCAAGCTTTTACATTGGCTCTAATGCTTTGAACCACACAGAGGAATACACTGTTGCTGCTGGTATGTGACCAATGCTCAAAGACTGCCTCTTGCTAGTTTGTTGTTGACTTATGCTAGAATATACGACTGACAGTGTGTATGTGACTCTGTTTCAGGTGATGACAGAGCTCAGTTCTACACCCTGAGGACTGCCAAGGCTCTGGCCATGACGGCCCTGGATGTGCTGCTGCGTCCAGAGCTGCTGCAGAGGGTGAAGCAGGAGTTCACTGAGGCCGCACTGAAGGAGGACAGGACGCTGATGGGGGAGCACACAGAGCAGTCTGCAAAACACTGATGATGCAGGCTGACCATCTCTGAGCTCCCTGCTCATTGACTGCACAGCAGGCTCAGAGAAACTTGTACTTGTTGTTACATGCAGCGTCCAGGAACAAAGAATAATCTGCTGCCTTTGAGCTCTTTTCTTACCAAATAAAATTAATCCAAAGCAAAGAAATATTTACAGAGTGGTAGTTGATTTGTTTTAATATTGAACATATATTTGATTGTGAGGTATAGTGGAAGCATATGGAGGACTCAAAATGCAGGACTTTGTTTTTTTTTTTTTGTTTTGTTTTGTTTGGTTTTTTTTTTGTTTCAGAAAATGTATACATTTTGTTGCCGTGTTTCAATTTTTTCACTGGCAGGTAAACCTATGTAAAGAAAAACAGTGGATCGGTGTTCACACTGCTTGTGTGTTGCAAGCAGGTATATTATCATTCCAATGATGCTAGGGAGAAAATGTGATGTAACGTGCCTTTTTAAGTGCTTTATCCAGTGATAGAAGAAGTATAAAAATCATTTACTTAAAGGTAGACTATGCAGGATTTAAAAAAAAAAACAATAAATAGACTCGCAGTAATGCCTCTCAGTCATTATATGACCCATGAGCAGTGTATGGTGGTGTCTGTATCTGCAGAGAATCTGCCCTCTGCCTGTGTTTCCTTATTTTCTTCATATTTTTGTTTGTTCGGGACGTTCCTTTGGGTAGTGTGTTTAGCCACCAGCCAACAGCAGGACAAGGTCATGACTATAAAGAGAGTGACCAGCCGTCTCTCTCGTCTGCTCTGTGGATGCGATATATTTTTCGTATACTTAAAAGTATACCATTCATTTACTCAAATTATTCTTTGTGTAAACTTAAAGTACACTACTCCTATACCTGCATTATACTTCAATTGCACTATTCCTAATTGTTTGAATTTTTAATTTTATATACTTTATTAATCCCCCTGAGGGGAAATTCAATTTTATTAGTCATTAACACACAGGTCCAAAAGACACACACATGCACAAACAGGACCTATACATGCACAAAGTGGGGAGATGTCAGAGTGAGGGGGCTGCCTTGGTCAGGTGCCCTATTGCACTATTTTTATACTTAATACATACTCAAATTATACTTTGCCTATACTTACAGTACACTACTCATACACTTACATTATACTTGAATTGCACTGTTCATACACTCAAATTATATTTTGCATATACTTAAAAGTACATTGCACCTACACTTACATTATACTACATTTATACTTAATAGCCCTACTATGTTGTCATACTTGAGACTTAACTTGATAAAATGAAAAAAGACTTAGAACTCATCTTAACACAGATGACTGGTGGCTTTGCTTAGACTTAAACCTTTTTTACTTAGGAGGACTTTATATTCTCCCCAGGCCCAGTGGTTATGTTCTAAAAAAAAGTGTGCAACAAATAAGCTCTTTATTGTCCAGACAAGGGAGTGAAAGGAATGTTAAAGTAACAACTACAGGAGCTCATAGCCAAGAAAGGATTTGCTATTGTTGGAAATGTTTAACCCTATAGGGACTTAAAATAATTCAAGATGTATTATTTAGAGCTACTGAAACACACACCCACAGGTGTGGTTACCCAGCTAAACCAAAACTACAGTAAACAATTTAATAAAGTACAAACAAAAAAGTATATAGAGGAAAAACAGTGATACAAAGGCTATACTATAAATTATTAGATATATAACTAAATTGATACAACATATTTAATTCATCAGCCAATATATCAGTCGACATCACCTATGTTAGAGGCAAAACAAAAAGAAGTCTTTATTATTAGAAGGGTGTTTAAACCCAATGTACATTAAGTCAGTGTTTTTAGCATTGAAACATGTCGATGGAACTGACGTAGAGTAAGTGCGCAGGTGTTACTTTTTTCTTCATGTAGACTGTTGTTTCATAACCTGCATGCTGTGCATATAATAACTCTACTTAAAAATATTGTACAGAAAACAGTTTAACTGCAATACATTTATTTAACAGCTGTAGTTACTAAATACAATGTATTAAAAATTAAACCAGTGGTTTCCAATCTTTTTGGCTTGTGACCCCTTATCTAAGCTGGTACAGCTTCTCCTCTGCAGCGATGTCAACCTTGTTGCTAAATCAGTGATCAGATGTGGTGTCCCACTCACCCAAATTTCACACACAAAAACGATTTTTGGTCAGTTCACAAAAAGGTATGCCATGCATCCGTGGAATATAATCAGATCTTTCCTCCTCAAATGGATAGGTAACATCTTTAGCATTACAGAAATGTATCATATGTTGGGTTATTTTTTGAAATCCATAGCCAGAAATCTCACACAATGCAGAAAACCGAAAACTGTCCCACTCACCCTGAACTCACCCCATATTATTTTTGATATTCCATTTCTGCCAATTTATCTCCTAAATCCTTAATAATGGACCTTTAATGTGCATACATTTGAAACAGCCAATTTTAAAAAGCTCTGAAGGCCACAGCTGTGCAAACGTATTTGTAAATGTATACAATTAAAGAAATGCATGTGTATTATCTGGTCCTGCTTTGTCATTTATACAGCTGTGTACAGACTCCTCCAGTCCTCATCAAGTAACACAGGACCAAGATGAATGAAACAATAACATGCTTACATTATTTTTTATTTTAAGCAACATAAAATGATTTATTCATCCACAGACCTGGTCAGGTTTGTTTTGACCATGTGTCCGTCTCTTTGTCCCCTCAGACCAGCCAGGTAGGTCTGAGGTTTGGGCACGTTGCTCTCTTTTGCTTTGACAGGCAGCGTTCTTGGGCAGCCAGGTCTGAGTGACGTTTTCCCGTCTCATGTGGCTGAGGTCAGTCTGCACTGAGTGTGTCACTTTGGTCCGCAGATCTGCCTGGAATTATCACATTTAAAAACATTTCTCTTCTCTTTTACACTTAATATAGTGCCAATAAATACAGTTCCTGATGTGATGTATGATGTTAGACAAGTTGAAAAGGTTTTCTTCCCAATAATGCACAGTGACAATGATTCATTCACATCACACAGACCTGCATCTAGTGAATTGTGGCTCACCAGTTTGATGGCTTTTCTCCGCAGCTCCCACTCATTCCACTCATATGACTTGACGATGTTTGTCTCCACTGGGTGAAGGTCTGTCTGTGTGCCGCCCTCACACTTGGTGATGTTCTTTTTTTACCAATACTAGATGTAGTAATAATCTATATAAATGCATAAATAAGAATAATGAATCTTAGTGATTGCTATAATACAATGTATTCTAAGTGTGTGTGCTCACAGCTATCTACACATACTGTATATTAAAGGTGTCCAAACTTTGGGACTTGTGTGGTGAAGCTGTGGCTGTGTAACTGAAGGATGTGCTTTGAGAGTACTAACCTCTGGGTAAGGACTGATGCAGGAAAACTGCTGGTGGAGTTTTAGGAGCTGGATGAGTTCAGGGGAATGCTTTGCTTTTTCTGCCATTTTGAAATGCTCTTTCTGACGGTAGAATTGGGAAGGGCTGTGTCTTGTAACATACCAGAAGAGACAATCCAACAATCAGGTCCAGTTGAGGCAAACATGCGGCCAGAATTGCAGAGGTGTAAATAGGCACCATTTGAACTCTTCTCTCTACCAATACAGTCAACAACGTCTCTTTTCGTGTGCACAACCACCACCATGACTGCCTTAAAGGAGAGACTAGAAGTGCGTACACCATTATCCAGATTTGTAAGATTCATTGTGTTGTGAATAAAAACACACACCAAGACTACAATAAATAAATTCTTGAAGAGAGACTGGGGTCTGGTAAGACAGGGTGGTGGTTCCGGTTCATCTAAAAAGGGCCCAAAGGGCATACTCAGATGACCTGGGTATCACACTACTCAGCCCTCCTGGGGATAGCCTATGCCAGGGCACAGAATTTAAAAAAAGACACCTTATCTTATAATTTCAAGATAAGTTCTTGTAAACTCAACTTTCTATCACTGAGATGAATAGGCACCATCTTGGGATCCGTTATTTAGTTAATTTTTTCAATCTATGAAAATTACCCAGATTTTTGGCACTGCTTCCTCATCATTGGGCCCATAGAGCAGGTACACTAGAGACCTCTACTGGCCTGGTAGCTTACTTCCGCTTTAGCGCTCTGCTTATTGGAATGGGGACTTAACAATGTAACATTACTTGTGCAGCTCTCCTAGACTTTCTAAATGTAATCGGACCCAATGGATCCAATTCTGATGGGGCTTTCCCCAGTCATTTCACTGAGGTTATGATGCTTATAAAAAATGCATCCACTGATTTACAGGCATACCATTCAAAAGGTAAATATGGGAGAGAGGCATTTTGGGCCCAATGGCATCAAGTGATGGAACCAGAAATAGTAATTCCACTGTTTGGTCACTACAAAAATTGGCTTCAAAACCCAGTACACTGTCCAGGGGGCCTGGCTTGGCCTCATGTGAACTTACAGTATGACCTCTGATCCATGGCTGTCATCTTTACTCCTTGGTATTGTTCATATGTGTAAGGCCACTTGCATATAATGGGGTAGCTATTCACTTTTGTTTATTGTTATCATATTATCACCATGATATTATTACCTTGTGTGCAGCTCCTAGACTGTATATAAACGGACATAGCACGGTGTCACATGACTGGCATGTTTCAGGGTAAGAATGCATTTAAGGTACTGTATACTTATTTTTGTCTTAATGTGCATTACTCTTTTAAACCCAACCCAGAACCCATAACAACAATAGCTGAACAATATGGTTTTCTCATGATTCACCATGACTGTGTTCTGTGTTTTAACTTGTTAGTGAAAGTACATTTATGTCAGAGCAACAATATCAACACATCAAAACACAGAGTAAAACAAATTGTCATTTTGCGTAAAAGCAGAGTCCACAGTAGCTGCACGCCTCCACCCTGCAGTATTCAGATTCACCTGGTCAAAATTAAAGAATTGTGATAAAAAAGGCTCAGCTGCAGCAGAGTATTCTTCAACCCTGGATGCTCCATTTAACAACAGGAATAAGTCCTCCTGAGACTGCAGGGGAGATCATCAGTGTTTTGCAGTCTGCTCTGTGTGCTCCCCCGTAAGCATCCTGTCCTCCTTCAGTGTGGCCTCAGTGAACTCCTGCTTCACCCTCTGCAGCAGCTCTGGACGCAGCAGCACATCCAGGGCCGTCATGGCCAGAGCCTTGGCAGTCCTCAGGGTGTAGAACTGAGCTCTGTCATCACCTGAAACAGAGTCACAAACACGCTGTCAGCCATACAAACACATATCAGCATTAGTCAACAACAAACTAGCACAAGGCAATATGGCAATATTTCAATATCTTTGATCTCAAATGTCAAGTTGGAGGAATTAACCATTCAAAGACTAAAGTATTATGTGTTTGTGAGGCAGGGTAGGTCACATACCAGCAGCAACAGTGTATTCCTCTGTGTGGTTCAAAGCATTAGAACCAATGTAAAAGTATGGGTGGATGCCTGGAACTACATATGACACATTGCCAAAGTCTGTGGAGCCTGTAGATAACAGAGAGGAGAGAAGACAGAGGGGGTCAACAGGGACATCAGTAACTATGTTTACATGCACGCTAATATTCCACTATTATTCCGAATATGACAGTATTCTGAATTTGATGCAGGTCATGTCAACAGCAGATTCTGTTATTCTGATATTCCAAATTAGGCCTCATTCTGATTTAGACGTGGTGTGTGCTGAAATTATTTGAGTTTTAGGAACATTTTTTGGACATGTATTCTGCGCATTCAGAGTATGTGTCTTAATTTTTTTTTTAGGGCAATTTGTGACACAGCCTCTTGCCTCTTCACGGTCAACTCTAACATGAGTTCACAGGAATATGTGAAATGACTCTTAACACCGCATTACATATTTGTGATCCATAATGTGTTAAATTACATGTTGGTGGCACGGTTGGGTTTATGCACCCAAACTAATTGATTATATGCAGAAAAAGATCCTGTTTTCAGTTAAAATAACTACCTTTATACGGGAAGTAAGTACACTGTAAAGTGTATAAGAAGGTCACGAAACATGACTTTCCTGTGAGCACTGTGTGTCTGTTACAGAGCTGTTCTGGGACACAGAAGACATACACGTACCAGATTCATTCTTGAGAACATCTTCATCCGTGGTGAAGTCCATTCCCAGAGCTGTGCCGTTTTTCTCACACAGATCCTCCAGTGTAGCATTACGCAGTATGTTGTCATATGTATTTCTTGCAAACTCTACTTCAACCTGAAAGAGAGATAAAGCTCCATGACTTTCAGTAGGACTGAACTATAAATCCTTTCAATGAAATGTTGTTTTCAACCTTATTATCAGAGTCATTAGCTTAGCTGCAGTTTAAAGTTTAAGGCAGGTTTAAACATTTATTATTAGAACACAGTTTAGGAATGCGGTTCTGGAAAATCATCATATTGTGGGTTTGTTTGTTTGTTTGTTTACATCACAGCCGGTGGCCACAGCAGCTGATCTAAAACACATCTCAGCTTTTGTCTTCAGGACAGAAAGCTCAGCACGTGAGGGGGTTCTCAGGTAGTACTCCAGCTCAGTGTAGGCAGGGATGATGTTTGGTTTCTCTCCACCATGCTTTATGATACCTGCACAACACAACATGATTTAATCAGAGCTAACTAAACTCCTCACAACAGCACATGAGTGTAGAGGTTCATCAGTTGTTTACCATGAACTCTCCAGTCTGGCTTCATCTGCTGTCTGAGCACAGACAGGTTGTTGTAGCACAGCACCGCTGCATCCAACGCATTGATTCCCTCCCAGGGGTAGGCTGAGGCATGAGACGCCTTACCTCGATACTTTATAGTTACTCTGGAAAACACAAGACAAAACACACTTCAGTCTCTCTGCTTCTGGTTGGTTCTGTGTTCCTGCATGACATCTTGTGACATTTCAAAACAAGACTTCTGCTTTATGAGGAAATAAGAGACCGGATCAGGTGAAAGGTAAAGAGACACTTCAGACACTTATAATAACAATCTGAGCTGCTCTGTGGCAAAAATAACCTCTTTTAATGGATATACAGTGATGATGTTCAATTGCCCCATGTGCCTCCATTGCAGCTCGTTCCACAGCAGCCGGCCGCTGCCCACTTGCTCAATAATGGACTAGTGTCAAAGATTGTTGTTCACATCACTCTCTTTGACCAATTTACACAGGAAAATGGGGTCCAGATTGAAAAATGCCAAAGTTTTCCTTTAAGTGAGAAACAATTAATGAGAACATAACTCTTGTTTGTTTGCAAGAAATCTCCACAGGATGCCTTACAGTGACTGACATAAGAGACAAGTGGGTTTTTTTTTCTCAGACTGCTTGTCTACACACAAGGTTTTAGGCATATATACATTTTACCAACAGTGTGTCTTACTGCTGCTTTATATCAGCTTGCACACGTGCCCCGCTTGTCTGTTTTGGAGATTTTGCACCGAAACTAGCTACTGTAAATTGCATCATCTCATTACATGATTAAACAGAGACCTGATATTGGACAAGATAAACATACATATGACATTAGTTAAACTATAGTTTTTTATGGTTTATGTTGAATAAGCATATAATTTTGTTATAGACTGATACTATTTTACAAAGACAGAAAACCATGATGGAGATAGGTTGGCCTTTTTGAGGGCATATGTAGAAAATCACACCATTTTTGATTTAATGTGAGTTCTTCCTTAAACACCAGCCCCAGCGCTACCGCACTGCCTGCACTTTCTATATTTACGCCCCTGCACCCACCTCATTATCTACCACTACACCACAGTGGGCCACCATACTAATGGCATATATAACAAAGAATTTACATAAAGCACAACATACCATATCACATTACCAGGCCTCCAGTAAAGAACACTGCATGCAGCATACACAACAAACAGAAAGCTGAAACATATTCATACAGGAAATGTGTACTTTAATAAAACTTACTCTTGCACAGCCACACAGGGTAGGTATGGGGCATCCTCTTTTGATGGGTGAGCCATAAACACCACATCCAGGCCCTCAAATGCTCCCTCCCTTATCATGTCAATTTTACCTCCACCATCCTCCTCGGCTGGTGTTCCCAGCACCGTCACCTGTGGAGATACTGTAAGTTCAGCAAGAGACATAGCTGCTGTACAGCAACCTTTGTAGCACAGAAAGTTCACACCACTGCAGAATGTTCATGTTTGCTGGATGTATATCTTGGGCCTGGTTTAGAACACACCATGTATGTTTTTCAGCAGTCAGCAGTGAATGTGTTGGAATAGTACCAAATGACAACATAACTGTCACAAAAAGGTAAACTCTTCACATCAGTGCTCTGACTCAAACAAGTTTCAAGTCACCATTTGTTTTTAATACTGCATAACAATGTATGGATATCAATTGCTGCCTATACAACAGGAAATCTGTCTTGGAACTTTTTTCTTTATGTACTGAAGGTGTCATTGATACTGGGTAAATGGTGTAGGATTCATACAGTAGTTCCTTTTTTTAACAGTCTCCCAACGCAGCAAAACAGCAGGCTTAAACATAAAGAGAGGACAACCCAGGAGTTTTAATGGCCTGTTGGATGTTCCAAACTGTCAGTTACCTGAGAGCTTAATCCACTTTCTGAGAACCAGACGTAAAGCGAACCTCCCCCAAAAACAAGCAAGACGAAAAGCTGGCAGAACCCTGTCAGGGAACATACCAAGTGTCTGCTGATGTCTGCTGATCAGAAATTTCGGACAGTTACTGACTGCAAAGCAATGGTTTGTAGGAACAAAGGGATAGTTTAGATAGTTTAGATTCCGTGGAGTTGTATGAAGGAGGCTTATCCATAGCCAGTGTATCTCCATTTGGAGAAGCAGGGAGGAGTACTGCCACAAAGGCAAAGTAATGTACTGCTGTGGATGGCGGCAACCAAACGTATTCCAGCCACCTAAAAAAAACAACTATCAATTTAAAAGTACATAGTGCATATTTAAGTGTATATTTTTACTGCTTTACCTTGCTGTCTGTGGGGTAACAAACTCTGTAGTTTTAGGGGTACCGAGGGTACGTTGGTACTACTACCAATTTATGGGAAACTCTGTGGCCAGCATCTGGGCACTTAGTGGCGTAGAGTATGGAGCTCTGCAGAGCCCCCAGGTTCAGACAGGAGTGGACAGGAAAATGCTAAAAGCAGGGAAGCTGGCCGACCAAGGAGCAAGCTGAAACTTTTGCTGCGGTGCTGATAGTTTCAGTCTATCTGGTCTGTTTTCTGTCCTATTTTCTCTGGAAATAGCAGAGTATCACTGCTGTTTATGATTGTGTTTTTTTAAATAACTTTCTTATTCCACATTGGCTATTTGTCAGTTGTGTCTAAACAGAGAGTGAGAGAGGCAAGCGGACACATGCACACACACACAAACATACACACACACACACACACACACACACACATACATACATACAAGCAAGCAGTCAGATAGAGACTTAGCTTTCTGTGTGATTAGAAAAAAAGCAGAGAAGCAGAATCACTTGTTGACTGTAGCTTGTTCAGACTACAGAAATGACATTTTTGTTATAACAGAAAGAGTAAAGGTAGGGTAAAGGTAAAAAGGTACCGTTGGGTACTGGTACTGTATTCATGGTGTCGGTTCAAATGTGAAAGGTCGCAACCCTATTGCTGTCAGATGGCCTCTTTCTTTTGGCACTTCATTTTCTCAGCTGTAGAACTTCCATATTCCTACACATAAGCTCAACTGTGCTGCACATGGTATTACTGAGTGATTATGACAACAACAAAATGCCATTCACTGTGGAGACAATCGGATACCTTCATTAACCAGAGTATACAAAAGAAGAATTTTTGAAGACAGAGACTAAATGGGAAAAAATACAGAGAAGTGTGGAGGTTCTACTGTTAAGAAATGTAGTGCCAAAGGAAAGGGCTGTCTGACAGCAAGGTAAAGGGGTGAAAATATTTTTAATATAGCTAAACTGAGTGGCAAAAAATCCAGTTGCCCCCATCCACAGCAGTTCATTGCTGAGTTTACATGTCGGTACTCCTGTCTGCTTCTCCAATCTGGGGGTGTGCTGACTGACATCTACTGTAGGTAATACAGACTATAGATAGGTACCTCAAACAACCCCCCTTCAAAAACAATCTGAATTGACCCTTTACACCAAATATTAAAAGTGGTGACTTAATTTTCAGGTTATTTTAATTTTCCCAACTCCTTCTGGTGCCCTAAAATGGGGGAACTATGTACTAAAATGGCTGTTCATCTGATGGAAACAGCCTCAAATTAAAGCTGTCAACTCTTTTAACAGCGACAGCCCAAGTTTAACAACATGGACTGCACTGTAATTACTGTTTTGTCTCAGTTCCCTGTTTTGTCTCCCTGCCCTGCTTCTTCAGAAGAGACTAATATCTTCAGGTGGATGTTAAATTGACCTGTCCAAACAAATCAAACTACAAGACTTCATTCATAAAAAAGAAAACTGTTCCAAACTTGACGTGAACTTCATAAAAGTATGTACCTACTTCATTATAACATATTGTGCAGTGGTCCTACCTGCACCTGCACAGGAAGCTCACTGTGCGTGTTTTCCAGCACAGCTTTGAGCCCCAGAGCCGCAGCAGCTCCAACCTCAGCTATCAAGTTGTGTCCACACGCGTGTCCAATACCAGGCAGGGCGTCGTACTCACACAGGAAACCCACGTTGACCACGTCGCCCCGCCCGCTGCCTCCACTTCTCCAAGTGGCTCGAAATGCAGTGTGCAGTTTGAAGTGAGCGTCCACCTTCCAGCCTTCTTCCTGACTGAAAAACGCTACCAGTCTGTCATGAGACTTGCTTTCCTCATAAGCCAGCTCCGGACAGCTCCATATGTCCTTACTGAGGCTGTGGAGCTTTGCTTCGGCTTCGTCTATACAGCAGCCAGCTCTGTGTTTCAGCTGCAGCAGCAGCTCTGCTCCCTCACTCATCTTGCTCACTTTATAGGAACATAACTGTTTATTAGTCACTGACTGTGATAACCAGTGTATGTCTCCTGTCAAAGTCAGCTTCTGGCAGTCTCGCTATCACGTTACAGAAAACAGCGCCCCCAGCACAAGGGCTAAATTTGTACAGTCTAATATTAAAACAGCCTTCACACACACACACACACACACACACACAACATACAGTTCAAACATGATCTCTCCTTGAGAAATGACATTTAAATATGATAACCTGCAGTTGAGTCCTCATGATGTGGACTGTATAGGGTCTTTAATGTCGCCCTGGAGTAATGAATGAATGAACTTTTATTTATATAGCTGCAGAATGCAGTGCAAGTGCTTTACAATTCAGGAGCAGATACAAAGACAGCAAGGAGATAAAACCATACAACTATACAACACTCAAGGAGAAATTAGGGGAAAAAAGATTAATTAAAAAAAGAAAAAAATCTGAAAACTTTGTGAAATGGAGCTTCGTGAATTCTGACAAAATAACCCTGATGATGTCATCAAGACCTTAGAGCCTAATTTACAAGGTTCATTTTCTGTCATTCTACATAGCAGGGTTGCGCACAGATATGGGAGATGTATTCCCTTTATGCTACACAAGAAATAAACAGAACATGTTGGATGTTAAAACTATGTTTTATGATGGAGTACAGGGGAGGAGTTGAGGAGTCTTACAGCCTGAGGAAAGATGCTACTATCTAGTCTGGTGGTACATCAGCAGATACCTCTGTATCTCTACTTGCTTAATGGAAACAGAATGACCAGGCTGTTGCTTGTTAGCTCCGAGCCTTGTTAGCACCACTCATTTTCAGTAAAAATAGTGAGAATGTCCATTTGGACACAATAATTTATTTAGGGAATGATTCATGAAGATATTGTTTTTCTCGCATGCCTCCATGTTGACGGAGAATCCAAAAAAGGCAAACGTTCTTCATGGATTGAAGTAAATGGAGGCCATGTCTGTTTACAAACCCTCACACAACTTGTGCAGTATAATAATAAGTCTCATTTATTCAGTTGTAAACTCAGACTTGGGACTTCCCAAACTTGTGCATTTTCACACCTTAACTATTTAAAACACATCAGTGCAAACAGTCTCATGCGCAGCCAAGTAATGTGCCTAGGCATGTGTGTCGTTTGAAATTTGCTCAAGCAGAGCTCATATGCATGCTAGTGCTCAGGCACGCCCAGGGTACGCTACTCTCAGGCATTTTAGTGAAAAGGCATGTGTTTGGGAAGTACTGAGCTATGACTTGATAAATGTGACAAGGATTATTCTACACGAGTTGTGTGAGAGTTTGGAAACAGATGTTTTGATATAGTTTTGCTGTTATTAGGCTAAATGTGATCGCCGGTAACCACTGTTCATTGCTATTTTCGGATTCTCTGTTCACCATGGAGGCATGAAAAACAGTTTTCTTCATGAATTCATCACAACATGCAGTGGTCTTCCTAATGTTACCTTGAAGTTTTCTTGTAAACAATGTTTACATTCAGTGTTTCTAACCATAATGCATTGGGCCAAACTTGTACAGGATTTTTGACTAGGTTATGGGGGTTGTGCTTGTCTTACGTTCCAGCCTGAACAGCTTACTAACCTATTAATGTGCTTGCATTTAAATCAGCCATTTTGAAAAGCTCTGAAAGCCATAGCTTTACATACATAATGCATACAATTCAATAAATGCATGTGAGGAACACTTGAAACTGCTACTTTATCTGGCCCTGCTTTTGTCCTTGTGTGCAGACTCCTCCTGTCCTCGTCAAGTAACACAGGACCAAGATGAATAAAGACAACAATGTACTTGCATTAACTGTTGTTTGGACACCTTCATTTTTCATCCACAGACCTGGTCAGGTTTGTTTTGACCACGTGTCCGTCTCTTTGTCCCCTCAGACCAGCCAGGTAGGTCTGAGGTTTGGGCACGTTGCTCTCACTGGCTCTTTTGCTTTGACAGGCAGCGTTCTTGGGCAGCCAGGTCTGAGTGACGTTTTCCCGTCTCATGTGGCTGAGGTCAGTCTGCACTGAGTGTGTCACTTTGGTCCGCAGATCTGCCTGGAATTATCACATTTAAAAACATTTCTCTTCTCTTTTACACTTAATATAGTGCCAATAAATACAGTTCCTGATGTGATGTATGATGTTAGACAAGTTGAAAAGGTTTTCTTCCCAATAATGCACAGTGACAATGATTCATTCACATCACACAGACCTGCATCTAGTGAATTGTGGCTCACCAGTTTGATGGCTTTTCTCCGCAGCTCCCACTCATTCCACTCATATGACTTGACGATGTTTGTCTCCACTGGGTGAAGGTCTGTCTGTGTGCCGCCCTCACACTTGGTGATGGGTTTTACCAATAAACTCTCTCCTGGCTGCATCTGCAAGACCACAAGGCAACAAGTGAGTCTGGAGTGTGAGTTCCTGGGCAGGTAGTGTCAAGCAGTGTTTTCACCCACAGTATCATTCTCAATACTACCACTAGATGTAGTAATAAACTATATAATGCATTAATAAAAATAATGAATCTTACATGTGATTGCCATAATAGAATGTATTCTATTCTCACAACTATCTACACATACTGTATATTAAAGGTGTCCAAACTTTGAGACTTGTGTGGTGAAGCTGTGTAACTGAAGGATGTGCTTTTACAATACTCAGCATGGATGAAGCTGCTAACCTCTGGGTAAGGACTGACGCAGGAAAACTGCTGGTGGAGTTTGAGGAGCTGGATGAGCTCAGGGGAATGCTTGGCTTTCTCTGCCACCTCTGCAATGAAGTCGTCTGGACTGGAGGCAAATTTTAACGCAGCTTCTTTGGAACTAAAAACATAGAGCTTCTCCTCATGTTTGAGGACTCCAATGTGTGGATTACCTGCAACAAAAATGCCTAATATTCCAAACTGCATAGACTTAAGACACTGGATTAAGAATGCTAATCATGGAGTGTCCTTTAAATCAGAATTTACATATTGTGAATAAGATTGAAGGAAATAAATGATATTACTATGACATCTTACATATACATGGAAAAGAATTGGTTAATGTGTCCCAAACACATTTGTTAATTTGTAAGGTGTCAGTATGCTCCAAATGAAGTGCTTGCTGGATCATCTTACAGCATCTGACATGTTCTTTCTGACAACAGAATTCTGCAGGACTGTGTTTGACAATTGTGACAACATACCAAAACAGACAATCCAACAATCAGGCCCCGTTTATGCAGGCGAGTGGCCAGATGTGTGGGGATGTGAAACTTTCTACCGCTACAGTCACGACTTCCCTTTTTGTGTGTTCAATCAAATGCACCACCATAAACGCCTTCAAGTAGAGATTAAAATGTATGTAAAATGCGTTATCCAGATTTGTAGGATTTACTGTGTTGAGACGAAAAAGACACGTCACGACGATAAAGATATAGAATTCTTGAGGAAAAATCAGGGTATAGCAGCCAGGGTGGTGGTTCCTGTTTTTTAAAAAAATGTCTGAGGGGTGTACTCAAATGACCTGGGTCACACTACTCAGCCCTCCTAGGAAAGCCCGTGCCAGGGCACTGGAAAGAAGGGGTTAATATGAGAGTCTGCCCATCCAGTGTACACACGGCCTTTTATCTTGGGGTGTTTTATGAGGTTAGGTTTAACCAGAATACATTTAGACCTGGTATTAATATAGCCCCATTTCCACCGAGCAGTATGGTACCGTATAGTTCAGTTCCACTGTGAAAAGTTGTGGATGATATGAATGGAACTGTTCCTTACCATGACCATATTTGGTCACCCCTCTGTTGGGGTACCTAGCACACAGATCTGGTACTAAAAGGTGGGGCTAGAAACACTGCAGTCCGGTTACTAGTCAAAAGGTCACTAGGCCACTCTGTTCATGGCTGAGTTCTGGCTTGTTGTGAGGCAGAAACCACTGTTCATATCGTGACGTTTTTTACACACATTAATATATCCATGGTTTTAACAGGTCCGCTATTGTCGTGACAATGACACCCCTTGTGTGTAAACAGAACTTCCGCTGCTTCACACTGAAATGAGCCAGTTGTTATGGTTCAGGCATCTGACTCATGTGCCTCCTAATCTGGATTTACTTTTCCATGCCAAGAAAGTGTGGACCAGGAGGAGACACCAGGGGTGACCCAGAAGACACTGGAAGTATTATATATCTTATCTGGCCTGGAAATCTCAAAATGAACCTGAGGACATGGCAGGGGATATGGACATGTTGGCTCCCTTAGGTCGTGTATGTACGCCATGATTTTGCACCCTGAAATCTAGTGATGGCCAAATGAAATCTAATGAAGCATTTTCTTCATTTTATGAGTCCACAAGATGGTGCACTTGGTTTAAAGAGAGAGGCTCAAAGAACAGCAATTCAGTGTGCTTTCAACCTTTTGGTGAACAAAAAGCGCCATCTAGTGGGCTCAGAAAATAAAGAAAATGCTTCATGAGGCTTCATTTGGCCATCAAATTTGGATAGATGGACGGATTAATGGAGAGTGGAGAGGTAATGGAATGCAGTCAGGAGGGGGCTATGACTTTTGTGCCATGTCAGAGTAATCCAGAATAGATACTCCATGTACCCACGTTTATTTGAAGCATGCTAAGGCCTTTACCCATATGCCCCTATTTGACAAAGAAGGAACATCAAAATACTAATAACACATTGGTGTGTAATGAGAACGGTACCTGGAAGTAGAAGCCCATCTCTGTTCACAAGCGTGTAGCCACAGACTCCATCATACTGTAGTGGCAGCTCATTAAAACTGGCTGTTGTTTCAGGCAGGAGCCATTCCTGCCTCTTCATCTCAGCTGGAATAATATGCTCATCTATAAGGCATAATAAGAAGAACAAACGCATTTAAGCTGAGCACCTACAGTATGTAAACTTGGTACAGAGATGTTTTCTCATTGGAGTCCAGTTTTGTATACAAAATTTATTTGTATTTGTGGAAGATGGACTTTCACTGTTGTTGACATCAGATATACCTGACGACTCAGTCATTCTCTGTTGGTCTGTCTTCACCTCAGACGTATCCACCAGACCGTCCAAATAAGCCTCCGAAAAAAGCTCGGCCTGAGAGGCAATGAAAGGCTGCAGGTTGTGCATGATGTTACTGAGGATGTTGAGCAGCTCAGCCTCATCCTGAAGTCCACACCACACCTTTGACAGGGACTTGAACAGTGGCTGAAAGACAATATGAAAAATGATAAAATCAAGCTGTAGAATTAACAGTTTTCCTCCAAGACATAATAACAGTAGCGACATAACAGCAGTGACACTTACAAAAACTTGTGCAGTGTGCACAGCTGTCTTTGACTGCACAGTTTGTTTCAGCAGCTTTATCTGAGATGAGAACTCATCCTGCAGGATTTCAACATGCTTGGCACATAAACATGCATCAGCCTGGTGGTGAAGGGAAAACACATATTCATTTTTACCATACATGTCACTCATAGACATAATAGATTAATTCACCTGTCTTCTTTTACAAAATACTAGTGATGACCTCATGGAAGCCTCATGAAGCCTCATGAAGCATTTTCTTCATTTTCGAGCCCACTGGATGGCGCTCTTTATTTAAAGAGAGAGGCTCAAAGAATAGCAATTCAGTGTGCTTTCAACCTTTTGTTGAACAAAAAGCGCCATCTATTGGGCTCAGAAAATAAAGGAAATGCTTCATGAGGCTTCATTCGGCCATCACTACGGGGATTTCCCCTCGGGGATTAATAAAGTATATAAAAAATAAGCTAAAAAATGACTTCACATTATAATAGTGTCAAATGTAAGCTACATGAGAATACCATATTGACACAAAGTGTAATTTAGTGTTACCTCACCAGTAACATTTTCAGGAACACTTCATGCTGCCTGACATTGTACAGAGCCTGCCTGAGCAGGACAATGGGCACATCATGGTCTCCAGGCTGACTGTCAGGCTTTGTTAGCTTCTCCAGCACTGCTGTGTATTTCCACGCCAAAGTCTGTGACACGCTCAGCTCTTTTTCTAACTTCTTACTGGTGACTGGAAGAGTTTCACTAAGAATTGCAGGCACTGTGGAGAGAATGTAAAAGGAAGTGGCATGTTAACCAAATGAATCGCAGTGCATGATCATATTATATTATATCATATAAAAAGTAATATTCTGCCTTATGTGTCAAACTAATGTGCCTTATCTTTAAAAACGGCACATTATTGTCTGTAATGTAACATGCTTTTTTTTCTTTCTTTTTTTTAATCAGTTGCCTGGTGTACTGTACTTAGTTCTTGGATGTCAGTCTCCTTGGCTCCCTTCTTGCTGGCTTTGTTGAAGAGTTGGATCCCTGTGACAGTCATGGTGAGCTCTCTAAGCTGCTGCTCTTTGTCCCTCTTTAAGAGCACCATGAAGGTTCCCAGTTCAGTCTGAGGGAAGACGCTCTGCAGAGCAGCTGGGACAAGAGAAGAAGATTAGAAATCCAGACTACAATTCTACAGTTCACTCAGGATCATTAACCATATGTTTTTTGTGTAAGCTGTTGCATCCAAACAAGTCTGCAGTTGGGTTCATGCTTGTTAGAAAAGCTAGCATGTAAAAAAGTGAAAACGACACATTTTAACACAAAGAACCTCATTTATTTTCAGAGGCAGCTCAAAGTGTTAAGTTCGCTGGTTGATTGATATACTTGAGGCTAGTACAGTTCACAGAGGCAGCTTGTGCTGCCTGAGGCACTGAAACATCATTTGTTAGTTGTTAAAATGGGCGGCATTGCCCTTTACCTGCAGCCTCTTGCACACTGGTGACATCTGTCGGTGAGCCCATGCCAGAGCGCAGCTGGATATAGGTGATGATTTTACGGTACAGAGCGTCTAATTCCTCCCGTGTCTTCACTCTGCTGTCAGTGATCTCTCTGCTCACTGCACTCAGCCTGGACTCCACCACCTGGTGGATTTCCTCAAAAAACTCACCTGCACAAACATAACCAAATGAAGGCAAGCATGAGAGGTTTAGTGTCTGCAAACTGAGCATAAGTAAAATCTTAACAATACTCTGAAGATATTAAATAAACTGAACCAGCTCTATGACCTCATCATTTAAGTAAGGATTACATTGTAGTTGATGTGAAATGCCATAAATCCAAGATTTAGCAGTACCTGTTCAATACTAAAAATATCCTTTTTGTCAGAGCCTCATTTCAAATAAAATAAAAATGTTTTCAACCTTGTTTTTGGCATCTGCCAGACATTCCTGTAGCATACCAAAGTCAATATGCTTTATTGGAAAGTGCAGCATCATGATCAAAGTCAAGGTATTTGGTAAAAAAAAACACTGTGATATTTGATACTTTCAACATTGCTCACCCTCCCTTTAAAGGCACGTAGACAAGGAATAATAATCCTCTCTAAGAAGATATAAGGCATTTATGGACAGAAAATTAATCAACATTTTTGATAACCAATCATATGTCCTGGTTAATTGTCAAGGACAACATCAAATATTGTCTGATAGTTTCTACAAAGTAAGGATTTACTGTTTTTTTTTCTGCACTAAAATGGAATAGTGGATTTCAGAAGGTTGACTAGACAAATGAAGGAATTTACAGATTGGGCTTTGATAATTCATGATTATCTCTCACTATTTTCTGACATTTTATACATAGTAGATTAATCAAACAAATAACAGACACTTTGAGCGGTAATGATTATTGATAATGAAAATTAGAGTGGCTAACATATGCACCAAAAACTACATTTGTAATGACAAAACATTAATCACTTAGGATTCCATGCTAAAAAGAATTCTGTGTATTCCTCATTTTAGAAAGAAGGGGAAATAATATGTCAATTCCTACAGCAACACTTACGTCTGGAGGTGTAATTCATGTCAAAATACACTTGCATTTTGATTGTGTCAAGGGATGGGCTGCACTTTGCCATCAGTTTATCCAGGCACAGCTGTAAGAAACATTGCAGACAGACATTAGAGGAAGTGTTGTTTGAGGGTCAGTATTAAAAAACATTCCTGTGCAATTTCCAACTGCGCAATATTTTAAATAAATTAAATCTGTATATTATTATTATCATATTTTATATTCCACAATTAAAATACTGCACATCATGTGTTATTGTTTCTAAATCCCTGCTACAACCCTGGCATTTAATGGAAATATAAAATTATATTTTCCTTACTGGTATTCAGGTAACAAACTCATTACATTCACAAATATTAGCTGTAGCCTGTTTTATAAAGTCTCATATAGTGACTCACCTCTTCAAGGTTCTGGATGTCTTGTTTGGTCAATGTTCGATCAACATGAAAGCCATTTCTTGGGTCCAGCACAACAGCTTTCGCCTGAAAATATTTTAAAAGACAAAATACATATAAAATACATAAATATAATAGATATAAAGCAGTAGTGTTAGATAGTTTCCAAAATGGAGTTTGACATGAAGAAAGTTTAAGAATTCATTATAGCCTCACAGCATGGAACTATTAAGTATTAACACCCAGCTAGCGTTAGCTACCGTTAACTAGTCAGTGAGCTAACGTTAGCTTGCCAGGCAGCTCAACGTTACTGACCATGAACGCCACCAAAGTGTCGGACACCGCCTGTCCTCTCTCTGCGCACTCCTGCACTATCCGACGGATAATGCTTTTAATCACGCTTTCTGCGTGAACTCGAGACATTTCTTACAACAAAGGGTAATTTAACTTAAAGACAGTTAACTGGTACCGATACAGCTAACTACTTTACTATGAGCCTGTTGATAACTGGTTGCTATGGTAACACTCACTGTGTGTGCAGCTCTGAGAGAGGTATTACATGACAGTGTCCACTAGAGGGCACTACGTGTCTGTCGTTGTTGCAAAAGGAAGGCGATGAATGACATCAGAGTAAGATTCAAATGTTTTTTACAAATACATATATATAAATACAATTCGCATAAACACACAATGATACATACAGTTGCATGCAAAAGTTTGGGCACCCCTGGTCAAAATTTAGTTTATTGTAGCCTATAGCTTAGTAAGTAAAAGATGACCTGATTTCCAAAAGGCCAAAAGTTAAAGATTACTTTTTTTTCAATCTTTCAGAGTTTAAAATAACAAAAAAAGAAAAGACTTTGTAACCAGCTAAGAGTCTTTTAATTCTATTTGGGGGATTTTCACCCAGTCTTCCTGCAAAAGGCTTCTAGCTCTGTGAGATTATTGGGCCATCTTGCATGCACTGCTCTTTAGAGGTCTATCCACAGATTTTTAATGATGTTTAGGTCAGGGGACTGTGAGGGCCATGGCAAAACCTTCAGCTTGCACCTCTTGAGGTAGTCCATTGTGGATTTCGAGGTGTGTTTAGAATCATTGTCCTGTTGAAGAAACCATCGTCTCTTCAGCTTCAGCTTTTTTTTATTACAGATGTTGTGATGTTTGCTTCCAGAATTTGCTGGAATTTAACTAATCCATATTCATACTGTATGTCATTTAGACATGAAAACTTTTAGTCGCACAGAAGCATTTTTAAGCCAGATGACATTAAGAGGAGGTATTTGAATTGAACAGTTTTAACTTAACGCAGTGTCCTACAATAAATGTGGAGAGCAACAACCTACTTAAAGTGATGTACAATGTTTGACAGTAGATGCATATGATGGGCCGAATAGAGATTCCACTCTAACTGGAGTATTTCCCATTTATTTCCTGCTTAGGCAGCCTAAGGAATGTATTTAGTTCAGCTGCTACAGTGGAACACATTCTGAAGAACTGTTTGTGTCTGTTTAACAAAAACAGACAACACAAAAGGATTATTTAAAGATTTATTATAAAAACAGACATGACATAAATAGCATGGTTTGAAAAATTGCTAGACTCAGTCCAGACTGTTACAGTACATGTAGAGGAGGAGGATACAAAAGAGCCTGTTCAAACTACAGCGAGTAAACGAGGCAGACCGAGTCTTACGTAAGGGCAGAAATACAGTCCCCAGTCACATTTCATGGTGATTTCCACTAAGAGCTGAACTTTAGGTCACATGACAAACCTCATGCCTTTAGGAGAGGCACGTCACAAAAATCCAAAGAAAAACATGCAGACAAAGAAGTACATGCAAAAAAAGGTTTAACTAAATGATGCACGACAAAATAACTGCATGCAAAAGATAAAACATAGATGAAGTATAAATATACAAGGTTGGCAAAGGGGTTTTCAGAATCCATGGTATTGATATAAATGCAGCCGTTTTGGCACCACTGGAACACCTTTCACACACATCAACACTACTGAGCAAGTGTTCAAAATCCACACAACTTCTTAGAAAGACACTGCACTCAAATAGAAAATATTCAAAAGACTTTAAATTTTTACAACAAACACTGCACCTGCAGCAGTAGCATTTAACATCACCTGCTTATTCAACAGACTGAATCCAAGTGAAAGGCATTTCACAACCAATACTGCACTTTACATCTTTCTCCATGGACTTGCACTTAGGGTTACGGCTACACACAAACCTTCACTAACCAAAAGTTGACTCAAGTGGAGGATCAAGTGGGAAAATATGACACATGATTCTGCTAACGGTTTGCTACAATGTAAACTTAACATCCTGCAAATCCATATCTTCTCTCCAATTCACATTACTGCAGCGACAGGAAACATTCATGTACAGTTATCTTTTGCTTCGATTTGGGAGAGCTGATGATTATCAGAGCCACTGCTAGGAAAAAAAACTCATACATTTTGAGAATAAAGTTGAATTTTTCAAGGAAAAAAAATGGAATGTTATGAAAAAAGGACGTAATTATGAGGGGAAAAAGTCGTTACATTACAAGTAAAAACTTAATTATTGAGAAAAAAGATATGCTATGACAAAAATGAACATTTCAAGAAAAAGTTAGTCATATTTTGAAAAGAGTTAAAATGGTACATGAAAAAAGACAAACCTTTGAGGATTATGTTATAATATTATAAGGACTATTTTTTTTCTAGAAATGGCCCTAATAACCCATCGTACAGATAATTTAATCCTGCTAAAAATAAAGTCATAGTGAAGACTGCACAGCTGCACTGATCCAAATTTAAATTAAAGCAACTTTCACCATGTCTAAAACATAAAAATAATTTGTTAGACCCAAATTTACATTAAATTGTTGTATAATTGAATTTTACTTTAAACTGTTGTATAATCCCATTTTAATTTAAATTGCTGCATACATACACGCCATAATTTGATATTAGATTAATATATATTTGAGTCAGCACACTGAGTTCACTTCATGTCCCTCAATTGCTTATTACAGAAACAAAGTTGGCAGACATTAATCAAAGGCCAGCTTCAATTCTCGTCCCTTCACCACAGACATTAACAGACGTGCGCTTAAATTCTTGAGACACAGAAATACATTCCCGAAACGGGAAACTTAAGGCAGAGTAAACAGTCCTTGAGGAACACTAACGTCGAACGACAGGAATTTTATGACACCAATTTCATCCATGTCCTGTTGGTGGAGCTCATTAGATGACGCATTAAGCACTCAGCAGGTCAAAAGGATCCCACTGGTGTCGAGTGAGAGCTCACAGGTTATGATCACGCTGACGACGAGGGTGAGATTGACTCCACACACACAACTCATTCATACATAAAAAAAGACAAACATATAAAAAGGGCTTATAATGGCTCAGACGTATCCATGGCACTGTGTTAGAGCTGTATGTATATTGCACTTGGTGAAATCAGATTAAGTGGTATATTACACAGGAGTCCAGCCAGCGTGCACTCCTCATAGTGGTCCGCCTCAGAAGCATTTCCTGAAGACAATCAGCGGCCCATACTCCTCGTATTCTTCCTGACTGATCCAAGCAGAACTGAACGAGGGCAGGTTGGCCAGCACTGCTCCTCCGCTCCACACTGAGAACACTCTGTCCTTGGGGCTGCTGACTCGGACGCTCTCTGCCATGTCGGTTGGAACCAGTCCTTTGATTTCAGCCTGGAGCCGCTCAGGCAGGCCAGCCAGCAGAGTGTTCCCACCTACAGCAAGAGATTTTTATAACAATCACTGAGAAAAGATCAAATTACCTGGGCCAAATCAAATCAAGATCAGAGCATAAAACTAGGACGCTATGTTTTTGATTTAGTTGCACAGCTGGAGTGCATCTTTGAGCCCTCACACTGTTGTGTAACACCGTAACAGAAACCAACTGTTACCTGACAGGACGATATTTCCCAGGAAGCAGCGCCGCAGGTCAATGTCTGAGCTGAGGATTGACTTGAAGATGCTCTCGTGCATGCCATAATGGTCCCGTCCAATCAGCTCGGGTTTAAAAAGAATCTCAGGGGCCCTGGATGAACAAGGAAGTAGTAGAGTTATTTGAGTAGGCGGTTATAAGACATAGCTTTCCTGTCTGAGGAGTCTGAAAACAGAGGCAGCTGATCTGTCTCAACAGTCTGACGTGTGCAGCACCTGAAGGAAAAGGCTCTCTGCTACTCTGGATATAAAGATGGCATGTGACATCATTCAACAAGAATGAAGCCAGATAGACACCTCACAGATTCAGCCCCAAACTGGTGGCCCCTGACTCATTTTAGAATCATTTTCAGCCAGATCCATTGTGGTATGACATTCAATTTGAGAGCGACCACTCCGTCTGATTCATTGCCTGAATGATCAACATTCTGACCAACAGGACAGCTGGTGGATTACTGGCCAGAATTTCCAGGTCAGGAATTTTTTACCGGCTGTCTTGCAGTTCGAGAAATTCCACGGTTCAATATTCCATATGACTGTTGTCAAAGGCCAATCTAAACATAGTCCAAATGTAGTGCAAGTTAATGCAACACACAAGATTAATAACTAGAATTATTGCTTTGTGGTTGTAGGCCTACGTGTACCAGTCAAGTTAAGGTTGCAGTTTACATCCATATCTGTCCAGAGTCATATGTAGCTATTGACAGTTGACAATGTTTCATAGGGATGGTGCCTTTAAAAAGGCTAAAAATTCTAAAACATGGATGCTTCAGACTCATCTTCAACCTGGCAGCGCAGAAGAGCTATACAACAAACACAGTTTCAAGATTAATTTCACCAATTCCGTGTCTGACCAAATGTCTCCCCTTCTGCTCCTAAGTTATGGTGTTAATAATGGCCAGAAAAGTGTTTTTGCAGAACATTACAATGTCACTGTGAAGTTGACTTTAACCGCCAAAATCTAATCAGTCCATCATTGAGTCCAAGTGGATGTTTGTGCCAAATTTAAAGAAATTACCTTGAGGCTCTTCTTGAGATGTCACGTTCACGAGAATGGGATGGACAGACGGACAAAAACATAATGCCCAAAAACGCACACAGCCATGCTAACTGCTCTGTGAGGCTGGTCTCAGCATTTAGCTCACAGCACCACTGTGCCTAACATCAGCAATGAATGACAAAGTTAACTTGTGGATGTTAAGCAGGTATAATGTTTACTTTACTACCTAAGGCCACATTCACATTACAAGCAAATGTGTCCTAAAACAGATTTTTTTGCTGTCATGTGACACAAATCTAATTTTTTTCAGAGGAGTGTGGACACAGAAATCAGATTTTTTCCAATCAGATGTGGTCATAAATCCGATACATACCTGATCACTGGTCATGTGACCTCTGTGAGAACGGTCATATCGTAATTCATGTGTTTTTCCCAAACAACCATTGGTTTTTCCACGTCATACCTCACTGCAAAGTGTCTGAGAGGTCTGTTGAAACTACAGAAGGCTGCTGTAGCCATACCGGTACCCGCCTCAGCCGCTGGCCAATAGAGCCCGACTTTTCATTTTTTCATTTTCATTTATTCCTTTTGACCCCTCCCCGGGGTATAAGGGGCAGACAAAAAAAAAAAAAAACATTAACAAATCAGGACAGGCGGCAGCCAATGCACAACAAAATAAATAAAACAGAATTTGTGTACATATATACAAGTCAAAGCAAATCAAGAGAAACTATTCAAGATTTTCTTTAAAAGTTTCAACAAATTTGACAAGACCTTTACTTTTCGAGATGACATTAACTTTTGAAGTGTTTCAGGGCAGAGATCCACACACACACTGATGTCACACTGATATCAGATATGGATCACTTCAAACATGAATGTGAACTGTACTGTTCCCAGAGGACTCGTGTTTATCATAGATCTTGTTGTTAGTATGTTTTTCATTAAGCCTGTCATTTCCCATCCTAACAGCTGATGACAATTTTTACTAAAACATGCAAAACATAAAAGTTTAAATTTTCTAGTGGCACTATTGATTTCCTTTAGGAACCCCATCCAGTGAACTGAGTGTCCATCTAAAGCAGGACATGGTGTGCAGACAGGCAGTTACCTGAACCTCTCCGTGGTGAGAGTGACAATCTGTCCATCTGGCATGGTGTAATACATCTCTCTGCAGGATGGCCCCCCCTGACTCAGCTCAGCTTCATAGTTGAGAGCCACACAGCAGCACTTCTCCTTTATCTCCCTCACTATCTCCATCTCTGCTGAGGTGCGCATGCTCACCCCTTGTTCCTGCAGGAGCTTTAATCACAGGCATAGCAGAATTGTTAATTGACAGATTTGTTGTTATTTCATATAGTTGATGTTATTGTTGTCATTGTCATTATTATTGCAACATTTAGTGTTCGAAGCATGATCCCAGACAGTCTCAAAAATGTTCAGTCTAAGGCCCAGATGTCCTCTAACCCTAAAACTACTGCTGTGTAACAGCAGCTAAATATTCTCTGAATGATCCCTCTTCTCACCAGATTTTTTCAGACCCCATGTCTTCAGCCAAATTGCCAACTGCAAGTGTTATCCATCAACATCACTGCTCATAAACTGTGTAACAACAAAAAAGCAAGAGAATACCTTTTTAAGATGCATTGTAACATCCAAACCAGCCAGAGGGAAGCGCTGCACTGCATGAGGTAGACAGTATCCCTCAAACACAGGCACACTGTGGCTCACTCCATCTCCAGAGTCAAACACCACACCTACAACAACAAAAGCATAAGAAGTATCATCACATTTTCTGTTTGATCCAAGAAGGAAAATAAGTCTTTAAAATAAGTTTAAACATGCCAAGATGAGACTGATGCAATTCAAAGATGTTATAAAGTGCTATTAAGCCTTATAATTAAATAACATATGATCAACTTGACTTAATTATGTATTCACCGATGTCCACCAATCCAACACAATGCATAAATAAAATGTATAACAAAAAAATAATTACCAGTGGATCTCCCTGCTGCATAAAGAGCCAGCACTGCCTGCATGGCTATGTATGTGAAGGGAACATTGAAAGACTCGAACATGATCTCCACCATGCGCTGGCGGTTCTCCAACGGGTTCATGGCTGCCTCGGTCAGCATAACAGGGTGATCGTCTGGTTCGACACGCAGCTGCTGGAACGTGTGATGCCAGATCTAAAACCAAAACAGTCACTTTATAATGAAGTCAAGGTAACACGTAGAGCTGTATCAAAATCTGTTTTTTAACATTTGAAACCTCTATTGAAGTTTTTTGTCTGTCGTCATTTGATTAAAGTGATTAATGGGATTAACTTTTTTAGTCTTTTTTATCAAATCAGCTTCCTTTATAAATATACGTATGCGTATCTCCCTTTGTGTGCAGTACGCAATGTAATGTTTGGATCACACGGGGAAGCCTTATCTCCAGCTACCCGAAAAACAGTAAAAGCATTAAAAAGAAGTGCAGTGGGTTGTGCAGAATGCAAGACACCTCATGAAAACATTTGCTATGTGATAGCTGGCTGCAGGTAAATGTGGGAGATGCTGGATGGCTGTTATAACAAGTAATCTCTAATACAGAGAATGAAAGTTATCATAATACTTTGCAGGCTACAACAATTTCCAGTGTATAGCTGTATGGAGTGCTACTGCTGAACACACACAGGGTAGCTCTCCTGTCCATGGTAACCTACTAAAGGTGTTTGTAGCTCTCCTATGTCAGTACTGGACTAATGATGACTGTAACAGCAATGTAATAGTGTCAAATGGTGTTGCAAACAGCTTGCACTCAAAACTTAATTTAGTGCAATACAGTAACAAAAGTTTTGAGTACACCAGACACAAAATAAATGTGTCACGTAACCCTTGTCTGTAAGGAATTTCATGTCGATTTAACTTTTTGTTGTTTGAGGATTTAATTCCATGTCATCTGAACATAAAATTAAGTACAAATTTAACAAATTTTTTTTATTTAATTGAACTATGAAAATATATTGTGGTGAGCTTGGGTTTCTTGATTGCAAAAATAGGCAAAGAGAAGAACTCTGAACCAGGAAGAGCTGTTTATTTCACTATTTACAACGTTATGTTACACTCTAATATCCACACAGGCGGGAGGTCACTAACTGTATACGACTTAACTCACGGTGCAAAATGTCTTTTACCACAACATTAACGGTAACCAATCAGAACCAGTGTGAAATACATAAACATTAATCACTGTGTGAGGGGTAACGTGAGTGATTTAGAACACATTTAAACAGTTTTCTTTGATTTATGGCTTCAAACACATTGTCTCACAGCATGCTGGGAAATGCGCCCGTTTAGCCCCAACACGCCACAATATGTTAAGAGCAGAATGATAGTGTTGTTTTTTGGCCCTAAACTAATTAGGCAAAATTGGCTTTATAAATCTTAATCAAATTAACAAAAAAAATTGTTGACTTAATTTCAAAATATTAGGTCAAGCACACAAGGGATGAGTTTTTGTGTCAAGTGAACATAAAGTTTTTAGGTCACTTTGACAATCCTGGGTGTTTGTGTAGATTAACATTAAAATTTTGTGTCATGGAGGGATTGAGCTTTACAGTGCAGTGAGGAGGGCTGGAATAGTTTGGGAACAATACGTTGCTACCACTTGGGCCAACCTGTAGGTCTGATGTCTCGATGCAAGGGCACATTATATAATCATCCTATAGTATAATGTATCATAAAACATATTGTCAATGTAGTTAACCCTCTTTGCACCAAGATGAAATTATATTGTGCATGCACTGATGTATGACAAGTTGCAACACTGAATTGCCAATTAAAGTTAATGCAATTAAAGTAAAGTTAACTCTGTCTAACAGTTTAATGCTTTGTCCTTTCTGGAACTATCCCACCATTCACAATTAAGAGCGTTGGTGTCTATACTTAATTTTGTCATTTTTCCTGTGTGAACACACTACATACTGAAATCCTGCTTAGAATTAGTGAAAGGATGGAATTAGGACACAGCGTAAGTTAATACTTTATGGGAATGATTAGTACTATTACCGTATAACAAGCAGCATTATCCTATTAAATAATAATCCAGTAGAATGACATTAATCACCACAATACGCTGACATCAAATGCATATAGCAACTCCACTGGAACTTATCCACTCATACAATACAAATATGAAAACAGAGTGGGTGGTCCTGGCTGTTTTAAAGCTTCACCAATGTCTTTGAAAAACTAGAACTATCCCCTCACTGTTGCATGCCTTAGCAAACCCATCAAGTTGTGGTTACAGTTTACATTAATGTCTGTGAAAACATGGATGCTTCACACACACATCTTTAATGCGGCAGCACAGAAGATCTATACAATCAGCACAGTTTCAAGGTGGACACCCAAGATTAGTGTCACCAATTCAGTGTCTGACCAAATGTCTCCCATTCTGTTCCTGAGTTATGATGTTGAGTAATGGCCAGGAAGTGTTCTGCTTTTGCAGAACATTATGATGTCACAGTGAAGATGACAATTTTAATACAAAATGTCAGCACTTCATCATTTTATCCCATTAGACATTTGTATGAAATTTTGTCATAACTAGCGCAGACATTCTTGAATTATGGCCTAAAACATGTTTTGTGAGGTCACAGTGACCTTTGACCACCAAATTCACCAAACAATCAGTTCACTTTTTTTTTTTAAATAACAAGACAAAAGACATAACATTGACAAAACAAACAACATGAGACAAGAACAGTGAATGCAAGTCAGTTATCAAAATTTCAACAAGGGCTAAGGGTGTTAATTTGATTTTTGTGTATGATGGTTATGTGTGTGTGTGTGTGTGTGTGTGTGTGTGTGTGTGTGTGTGTGTGTGTGTGTGTGTAAGTGTGTTGTACATTAAAACAGTCTGGTGTGGTGGACTAAAGGAAAAGGAAAAAGAAAAGAGAAAGCCAGGGAGTGTGACACCCCATTCGCCAGCAGCGAAGCGTTATTGGGTACCATCAGGGGGCCTCCAAAATGGGTCAGTTTGTGTCTTGTAGTTATTCATATGAAATTTTAATTTTGTGTTGTTGCCACCATGGCATAATATTAGTGTGTGTGTTTAATATATATATATATATATATATATATATATATATATATATATATATATATATATATATAATATATATATATATATATATATTTTTATATATGTTTATTTATTTTGACCAGTCTGTCCAGTACTGGGTCGCCCAAGACCTGGATGTTTGTGCCAAATTTGAGGATATTCGCTTAAGACCTCTTTGAGATATTGTGCTCACAAAATTAAATGGACAAAAGGTTCACCATGACCTTGACCTTTGACCACCAAGTTCTAGTCAGTTCATCCTTGATTCCAGGTGGACGTTTGTGCCAAATTTGGAAAAAAATAAAATAAAAATTCACTGCATTCTTAACATATAGCGTTTACAAGAATGACACACACAAGGTCAAAGTAACCTTGAAAAAACACCAAAAACTAATCACTTCATTGTGAAGTCCAAGTGGACATGTGTGCGAAATGTGAAGAAGTTCCCTCAAGACATTTTTGAGATGTTGCAGATGGACGGACAACCTGAAAACATAATGCCTCCGGCCAAGTCTATCGCCAGGGCAGAGGCACAAAAATCCCAGCATGCTTTTTCATAGAAACACTCAGTAGTTCTAGCAGCAACACCCAATGACATCACATCTCATATATGGTATACATAGTCCTACTTGCCTTTTCCATTTCATCCCAGTTACGAATGATCCCGTTCTTTATGGGATGTTTCAGAGCCAGGACTCCTCTCATGTGTTGAGCCTCGTGTCCAATGTAGGTCTCCCTGTCCACGCTACCATTCATTATTTCCTGTAGAGACAAAACTTCTGATCACGAAGGCTGGACAGAGGCAAAGCCACTTCACTGTTAGAATGCATTTTTTGTAGAGAACAAGGAGTAATAAATTAAGGATATACCCTTACCTCATATTTTGGCATCCCAATAATTGTTGGAAATATAACACTTGGGAGGTCTTGATCTGCAAATCCTGCTTTCATCAAACCAGAACCTGTATCCAGCACTATGGGGGTGTTATAATCCGTCATCTGCAATCACATTAAGAAAAATAAATTCATTTCAATCAAATGAATAAAAATAATGCTAGGGATGCTCACCAGGTTTGAGTAACTCTCCTAAAATGTTAAGTGATACTAAAATTATTTTTAGTCACATTTCACTTTGTTCCAACATTGCGGGAAACATGCATTTGCTTTTGTTCAGACAGTGAGAAGAGAAGATTGGTATCAATCTAATGTCTGAGTGTTAAGTGCAGAGCGGGATTCAGGATGTGGTTAGCCTAGCTTAGCATAAAGACAGAGCAGTAAACAGCTAGCCTAGTTCTGTTTAAAGTGACATACGTCTAATTAACATGCATCTAACTAGGTTAACCCTAGATAAGCATCTGATTTTCATTTTCTCATCTGACTGTCCATAAGAAAGTAAATAAGTATATTTAACTGCTATATTGAACTAGATCATTGCGCCATGCATGTATCTTATACGCTATATAAAAAAACCCTGTGTTACTAAAGCCGGAGATATACTAGCTTTTAACTACACTTTCGAGTATGCATGACAGCTGCCTGCATTTGGAGTGTTGCTCAATGCTATGTGTCCAAAAGATGCTATACGCACATGAAAGGTAGGGTAAATGTGAGAAACCTACTCGGCATCGTCATGACGCGCTTCATTTAGGGGCCTTACAAACCACGAGTGGTGGGAATCACTAGACGATCTGCAATATGATATTATCACGAAACTTAAGTCACAATTCAATATTATTGCAATTTATTACCTGTCTTCAACTGCCCCCAAAAGGAAAACTTCAACTTCTGCTTTATCCAATAAGATAACCTCACTTGAGCCATGTTTTTGCAGCAGCAAAATGTATCTTGTAGACTGAAAAAGCAATTGATTATATTATTCTAGTGGGCTACCTAAAGACTACGGTACTTGGCATTTTGTGACGATACAATATTGCCCCACAAAAATACCCGGACTATGCTAATTTTTTCCCCCCACCCCTACGAACCAACTAAGATGGTGCTGCTGATGCTTTTTCTGCCATGATCTTACAATTAAATACAGGTTGTGTTCCAAATCACATTGTGACATACTGCCCACTACATACTCAATCTGTGTGTACTGCATAGGCCTACTGCTTACTAAATGAACAATTATTTATGCCATTACCAACAGACATGTAAATATTGTTTCCCCCCGGTTAATGTAAAGCACCTCACTTGATGATGAGGGTTCTGTTCAGATTTAGGCAGGGAAAAACACAGATGAGGAAAGGGTCTTGGACACAACACCAGTCTGACCCAGCCAGCAGCTCTCACATCTCATACCCAGAAATTCTTGCTACTGTAGTATATAACCGGGCATTTCTTAAGCGCACAAAATCCACAAACCGTGCAGTGTGAACACTCTACATACTCAGTTTTTACATCAAGCATAATATGAATAGTATGTTAATATGTGATTGTGTAGTAGTAGATAGATAGCTGTAGTAACCTCAAATATTGCCATAATTGTTGTTTACAAGATGTAAATCTGTTCTATTCAGCGCAAGTTCCCTGGTGTGCCCTCTCGTGGAATCCTCCAGTGACATCCATAGTGCATTAGCATTCACAATGGAGACCGGTGACACATTGAAAGGTCTATATGAAGGCTCTCAATTGAGAAACACAACACAACTTAAAAGAGGCCACCAGACATATTACAGCAGAAAGTGTACCTTTCTCGTACTGATGTTAAGATGGGTCTGAATCACAGGTGACCCAGAGCCTGATACCCTCATGGCCTCAAAGCTCTGAACACCATCAGCAAAGTCTTCACTCTGCTCATCTCTTTCACTGGGATCAAACTCCACAGGCTGGTCAGGATGCAGCTGGGGTGCTGACAGCTGATGTGGGAGCGCATCTGCAGGAGATGAAGTCTGATCTTCCTCTGATGATTGTGAATCTGTCTGCAGCAAACATTCAGGTACTGCTGATGTATCCTCTTCATCTTCAGTACTTATTTCAGACAACTGGTCTAATGACACTTTGCATTTCTCTGTGAACTCATAGTTGTTATTGTTGTTGTTGCTGTGCTCCTTCACATTTGGATTGAGAACCAAATTGTGACTGATGGCTGGTGTCACATTCTCTGGCAGCGCATCAAGTGATTTATCTTGCAGATCAAATTGCATGAAACCTTGATCTTGAGCGACTTGATCGTCTTCATCTTTATTGGTTATTTCACACAACTGGTCTAATGACACTTTGCATTTCTCTGCGAGGGCATAGTTGTTATTGTTGTTGTTGCTGTGCTCCTTCACATTTGGATTGAGAACCAAGTCGTGACTGATGGCTGGAGTCACATTCTCTGGTGGCTCATCAAGTTGTTTCTCTTGCACCTCAAACTGCACAAAGACTTTATCTTGAGCAACTTGATTTTCATATTTGCCGCTTATTTCAGTTAAAGAGTTGACCTCCTCTGTTGGGTGTGAGTCTACCTGCAGCAAACATTCAGGTACTGCTGATGTATCCTCTTCATCTTTAGTGCTTATTTCAGACAACTGGTCTAATGACACTTTGCATTCCTCTGTGAGTGCATGGTTGTCATTGTTGTTGTAGCTGTGTTCCTTTACATTTGGACTGGGAACCAAGTTGTGGCTGATTGCTGGAGTCACATTCTCTGGCAGCGCATCAATCGGTTTATCTTGCAGATCAAATTGCACAAAGCCTTGATCTTGAGTGACTGAGGAGCCAGCTGGCTTCTGCAGCTCGGTGGAATGAGGTTCATGTTCAATGAGCTGGGTGTTCACAAGGAGCAAAGCCCGTCTTGGCTTAGGCACAGAAGGAAGGTGTGATTCTCCACCTGGGTCAAACACTCCATCATCTGGTCTTGTTTCAGAGGTTAAAGAAGCATTTTCACCAGATTTATCTAATATTTTCCCATTGATACATCCTTGAGGTTGGATTACCAACTCTTCAGGAGGTTCCTTCAAAACAGATATACTATCTAAGGTAGCTCCAATATATACTGATGGCTCAGCTGCAGAGCAATGATCCAGACATTTGGAATGTGGAAGTTGAACCAAGTCTTGTGTTGTAGTCTCTTTGGCAACATCAGGACCCAATACTGCTTGAACTTTTTCAGTTTTATACGTATCTTGAGCCTGAGAATCATTCTGGACCAAAGATGGTGGATGTGTTCTCTGTGATCGGTTATAGCTACCTGATAAAAGTTCATCACAGAGTGCTTGGTCTTCCTTATTCTCACTTGTAGCCCATTCCATTATAGAACATTTTATAACCTTGCTAGCTCTGTCCTTGGGCTTCTTCACTTTACTCTCTTTGTCCAAACTCTTCTCAAGCTTCTCCACCTCCTTTTTCTCCTTTTCCAGTTGTAACCGAAAAGCCTCCCTGTCTTTGTTCACACTTGACAGTCCGTTTGTATCCGCAGGATTGCTAACAGAGAGTTCCTCTTTGAGGTTTTCTTTGCGGCTTCGGAACTCATGGATCTTCAGGTTCTCCTCCATGATCAGCTCATCCAGGATGTGGACTTTCTTCAGCTCCTGCAGCAGGTCCGGTCTGCTGTAAAATGCTAGTGTATCTGCTCCTGTAGCATCTTCAGAGCAGTGTCCATCATCTTCAGAGGCCTTAATTTCACTTGCTGATCCAGTTGATCCGGGTTCACTAAGGTTGTCGGATTCTGCAGGGTTGAGGTAATCCTCAAAGCCAAGAACACCAGCTTCAGCCAGCTCGCTGGATGACATCTATGAAAATGAGCAGGAAAAGTAGAATGAACAAACACTACAGGTTTACACTGTGCATAGTTCTGTAGTTACAGTGGCAGACAAGGTACACAAATGAAAACTGGATAGAAACCAATAGCAATCTGAGTCTGGCAGAGTAGACATCACCTTCACCTTAGTCAACAATAATGACTAACATTTGACCAGTCTTAAACAAGCACTTACACAAGGTAAATGTAAGTGCACAGTGTTGAAAACAGGTATGTCCAGATACTGCACATATACAAATCATGTACAAATACAAACCGTTTTCCAACAGTAGTCCGATCATATTTCTGCTGGAAAATATCCGGTTGTGAAGATTTTGGTTTAGAAGCTTCAATGTGTGATTTTATTTTATTTATTTATTTTTAAATTTTTTTTTTTGAGTTCTTATATAACATAAAACACACACACACACACACAAACAAAGGGAGAGGAGTACAAGTAACTTATGATGTGTGTGATTTTTAATGGTAGAAATTGCCAGTCTTCTCTGTTGCAGTCATTCCACAGACTGCAATGACAGTGCAGAGATGCAGAGATACGGAATGCCCCACAAACACTAACAAATCGGAGCAGACTGGGCTTCTTCAAGAGGGGGGCTTAGGCAGTCTCACACTGAGGCTGAATATAGGTGTTCCAGCACAGGCAGCATGAGGAAAATAGTGTTTTTTGAACATTAAAGCATGTAAATGTTATAGAAGAAACCCCAAAATACAAGCCCAATTCCAAAAAAGTTGGGACGCTGTGTAAAATGTAAATAAAAACAGCATGCAATGACTTGAAAATCCTTTTTGACCTATAATCACTTGAATATAATACAAAGACAAGATATTTAATGCTCAAACTGAAAACATTGTTTTTGTAACTATACACTCATTCTGAATTTGATACCTGCATCACATTACAATCAAGTTGAGACTGAGGCATGTTTACCACTGTTTGTCATCACCTTTTCTTTTAACAACACTCAGTAAGTGTTTGGGAGTGGAGGACACTAATACCTGAAGTTTTGAAAGTGAAATTCCTCCCTATTTTTGCTCAATATACCACTTCAGTTGCTCAACAGTGCAGGGTCTCCATTGTCATATTTTGTGCTTCATAATGCTCCGAACATTTTCAATGGGAGACAGGTCTGGACTGCAGGCAGGCCAGTCTAGTACCTCCACTCTTTCACTATGAAGCCACGCTGTTGGGGCGCATGCAGAATGTGTCTCATTGTCTTGCTGGAATAAGCAATGACATCCCTGAAAAAGATGTTGTCTGGATGGCAACATATGTTGCTCCAAAACCTGTACATACCTTTCAGCAATTATGGTGCCTTTACAGATGTGCAAGTTAGCCACAATGCCATGAGCACTAACACGCCCCTATACCATCACAGATGCTGACTTTTGAACTTTGAGCTGGTAACAACAACATGAAGTCCAAGATTCCCAAAAACAATCTGAAGTGCGGACTGGTCAGACCACAGCACTCTTTTCCTCTTTGTGTCAGTCCTTGTTGTTTCACTTTAAATGGTATGAGTCTTAACTTGCATTTGTAGATGCAGCGATGAACTGTGTTTACTGGCAATGATTTTCCAAAGTGTTCCTGAGACCATGTGTTACTATTTATACAATCATGTCAGTTTTTAATGCAGTGCCCTCTGAGGGGTCAAAGGTCACCAGCATTCAATGTTGGTTTTTAGCCTTGCCCCTAATGTCCAGACATTTCTCCCAATTCTTGGAATTTTCTAATGATATTATGTATTGCAAATGATGAAATCCTAAAATCTTTGCAATTGTTCATTAAGAAACATTGCTCTCAAAGTCTTTGATTGTTTGCCTATGCTGTTTTTCACAAAGTGACCGTCCTTGCTTGTAAAGTCTTTTGAAGACGCCTCTTTCAAACCCAGTCATGATGCTTTAATCTGTTACCAGTTAACCTGTGGAATGTTCGTGACAGGTGTTTCTTGAACATTTCACAACTTCCCCAGTCTTTTGTTGCTCCTGTCCCAACATTTTTGGAATGTGTTGCAGACATAAATACAGAATTTGTGTAAATTTACAAATGAAAATAAAGTTTATCAGTTTGAACATTAAGTATTTTATCTCTCTATTCAATTGAATGTAGCGCCAAAAGGATTTGCAAATCATTGCATTCTGTTTTTATTCACAATTTACATAGCGTGTAACAACTTTTTTGGAATCAGGGTTGTGGTATGAACCTAAAAAATGAGCATAATAGGTCTACTTTAACTAATAGTACATGTTTTTACCTAAATCATTCAAGCAACCACTGGTTATTATTTTCAGGGAAACCTGACAAAAAAACTGTCCAGAAGCTTTCTTTCTCCACAACAAAAATGAGATGAAAACATTTATGGTCAAACTTTATGTGCAATCCCACTGAAAGAAGTGGCAACAAAACTGAGACAAACTGCCAAATCATGCGAGTTGACCTTGACAAAAATTAAAACCTAGCCTTAAATTAACAATCTAATTAATAAAATGTGACTAAAACTATTACATTTTAAAAAAGAGCCATACCAAAGTTAAGTACTAAATTTAACAAAGTTGGCCAGTACTTTGATCTCTAGAAAATGTAGCCCAAAAATCATACAAGAACAAAGCATCCTGGAGATTTGGTAAAGGAAAATGCTGAACCCAATTACAGAAATCAATTTATAATTTGTAACCCAGTGTCATTGATGAGTGGCCTTCAAACATCATAGTTTACATCACTGATTTGATCTCAAGTCTGCTTAACATACCGCACCAAGCTGGTCCTCACTGTCCCACAGCGGCCACTGATTCCGCCTCTTCTCAGACCTCAGCAGGGCCTCCAGCACAGCCTCCTGAGCCAGAACATTTTCTTCTCTCTGTAGAGCAAGACGTTTATTAGACTGCTGATCACATAAAGTAAGAAGTTAATACATCAACAGGCATCTGATTTTATATTTGACATTTCACAACAGTGAAAATCATCACTAGTTGTAGTCCTTAATGGGAGCAACCATCCACCCCTTTACTCAAATGGTGCATCTCTTACCTCTAGTATTTCATCAGTCCTGTCCAGGATCTTTTCCACCTCCCGCAAATCCTCCTGCTCCTTCACATCCCAGTCATTAAGGGAAAGATCTATCACACTGGGGAAAAAAGTGCAATATGGTAATTTCTTTAGCCAATCCAATCTTCTAGCACATACATTAACCAAATTCTACAAGTAGTTGTGACATCCACATTCAACAAATGTCTCCCAATTCTGTCAAATTGCTGCTGACTACAGTCAGTTCCTCTGAGAACTAACTGCCCATTGTGCAACTTTTAGATGCTTTTAACACTTTGTGTTTTTTAAAGTAATTGTTCCTGTAAAGTACAAATGATTGATGCATGACATCACCTGCAGAGTTTTAGTACATTTCTGCTATTTCTGGCAGCTAACCAAATAGTATTTCAAAAATGACCAAAACAATGAAAGACCCTGAATGTTGACAGCTCATAAAAATCTCTTAAAAGCAGCTAGAATTACCACCTTACAGTTTGCATCCCTGTCTGTCCAGACTTATATGCAGCCATAACAGTTGGCAGTACTTCAAATATGGATGCTGTTGCAAAGAAACTGCATATTCTAAAAACATGGACACTTCACAAACAGCTTCAATCTAGCAGCACAGAAGATCTGTACAATCAGCACAAATACAAAATGAACACCCAAGATTAGTGTCACCAGTTCATTTCATCCAAATAGACAATGTGTGAAAAAATTAGTTCATTCTTGAGTCCACGTGGACTTTGGACCATATTTGAGGAAACCCCATGAAGGCCTTATTGAGATATTGCATTTACGAGACTGATACAGACACAAGAACGCAGTGACCATGACCTTTGACCACCAAAATCTAATCAGTTCAACATTGAGTCCAACTGGACGTTTGTGCCAAATTTGAAGAAATTCCCTCAATCTGATCTTTAGATATCACCTTCATGAGAATGGGACATACATACCATAGACTGTATACAAAGATGGACGACTTTCACCACTTGCACTTTACAAAAATGAAGCCAAAAAATCCCAGATATGCTTGCTGCCATCTTGCGCTGGTGACATAATTTAGAGCCAAAGTCTGCGCAGTAACAAACTCCCAGGTGGCAAGTTCCCACACAAACACCTGTCCAACCCAATTACAAACAGCACCATTGATCGCAAGCACGCTGATTGGCACTGACTGTCAATAATGACATCAAATCTCCAAAGTATCAAATAACTAATTAAAACCAAGCTCATCAGCGAAGCAAATATTTGAACATACAGCAGCATGATAACTACCTAAAATGACAAAAACATCTTTGGGAAAAATTTATTTGAGGTGTACTTTCTTTTAGTTTGGCCCATGTCCCATCTGCTAACATGGAGGGGGGCAGGGTTTATGACCTGTACTGCAGCCAGCAACCGGGGGATGATCGAGATGTTTTCGCTTCTTTTTTGGGGAGCTGTCATGTCGTCCATCTTTATATAAAGTTTATGGTATATAAACCTGAAAACGTAATGCCTCCAGCCACGGCTGTCGCCGGATAATAAAACACACTCTTACACAATTCACTCAGGGAGGTTGCTGCTGTAGCCTTACAGCACTTGTTCTGGTATGAATATAAGCTTATGGTTGCTAATGTCATACTTAAGATATTGTTGTGTAACTGACATTACAGGCTCTGCTCACTGAAGACATTGTTCTCCTCTATTTGTGCTGCTGTTAATGTACATTTTAACATTTACCACAACTCATATTTGACAATTTGCTAAACTTCTCGGTTAAACAGTAACTGTCCATCGTACCTTAGCAAATAGAAAAGAACTTTTCACAACAGACATTTTGACTTGTCATAACAGGAAGTGCACAGGTGAAACAAATTTCATTAACAATGGCTCTATTCCTTCAAGTGTCCCAGTAAATCATTTTAGGAGACAAACCGAATAATCCCAGGACCCTGGAACTAGCTTACCTAAAAGTTTGTTTTTCTTATCAGTTACACCTGTTCTTTTTCTGCCAAGACATGCAAAAAAAAATATTGGCAAACAGCAGATCTTTCAAGCCTTGGATTTAGACACATGAGCTTTGGATTTAGACAAATGTTGAAAGGGATTTGCATGTTGTCCTAACAGAAACTGTAATCCGAGTCATTTTACAGCTTTTCCAAAGCCAAAATCCCAAGACCAGCACTGTACGAAATGGATTTAACTGTGTCAATCTGCTTTAATATTAGCTGCTAACTTTAGCGTGCTTGCCTAACTAGCTTACTAACTACAGTAATAGTAACTAGTAAGGTCATGGGGAGTTTATTATTAGCCAGCCATGTTATTTTGTGGGGACTGCCATGTCATCCACAATGTGGGAGCTGGGTCCGGATGCTATCAGGACTAACTTTATCCACTTCACTGGATTTGGACAAGTTTACCCTCAAACAACACCAGCCAAACTTCAAATATATAAGGAATAATGTCCTTTGATGTGTCCATTTTCTGGAATTAATGAACAGGGAGGCCAGCGCAGAGAACAGTTGCCTCCATGGGGTCCATCACAGTGCCCCAACATTCCAGATAATAGACTCCTCAAAGAGCATTATCTCACTTATACCATGGTCACATCAAAGACAAAAAAAAAAAAAATGCAAAGTTTTCACAAGACATAACTCAGGTTCCCTGGTAATATCTGAGGGTTTGACTAATACCTGAGACAATCATTACCATCACATAAGGTTTGTATGCGATAGAAATGTTCACTACTCACTAGTACCTTACACGAACCTTAGACACGACTTGTAAACAGGACCCATTTCTAGTTAGGATGCACGATAATATCGGTACATCATCCTATCGGCTGAGATTGGCTTTAAAATTAACCAATACAAATCAGCCAGCATGCTTTTTCTTACTTTGTACAATGAATGAATATTACATACATTAAAATTTGCAAATAAAGGTAAGACTCTTTGCAAAATTGAACTACCCTAACAGTGACAGTCAGCTGGTCATTCAAGTGGAGCAGAGGCGGCATTGCTAATAAACCCTACCCTTCTGCAAGCTGGTCAAAGCATGTGGGTTGCATTCAAATTAATTTGATCAAATAACATGTTAGTGCAAACATGCTTGAACTTCTTTAGGCCAAACTGAATTCTGAAACAGATGCATTACCCATCAACAGCATCCCGATTCTGGTCATGGAGGTCATAAGAATCCCAGAGAAGAGTAGGAATCCCCTGTGTGGTGCACATGGACTTGTCTCCTCCTGTTTCTGTGATAGTGCTGGAGAGGATGTTGCGAATGGGACTTAGTTCAGGATCCTCTAAACTGCTTTGTGACTGCAGTGTCCAGTCCCTGTTCTGTGGCTCTCTGGGCTGTGTGCTGGTCAACACCTCCGTCTGTGTGGGCTGATCTCGAGACCTGCTGGCCTGGTTGGCATTAGTGTAGGGGTCAGAGGGATCATGGAACTGCAGGTCCCTCTGTTGTGTTGGGTTTTGCGTGATGGTAACTGTGTAAGAGTTTTCCAGATCGTCTACCGGCAAGCTAAGCCAAGGATTACTGGGTAGTGCAGCTGAGCGCTTGACCTTGATCTCCAAGTTGAGGGAATCCACGGTTACTTTAGGGATGATCTGGATGCTGGCCCTAGAGGAGTTTCCCACAGAGCCAAGGTCAAACTCCTCTCTGTGATCTTCAGAGTCTGAAACACTGGAGAGATTCTCTGTATGGATTTGAGGCTGACTCATAGCAGGTCTCACAAAGTCCCTGCTCCCAGCCAATCTGGACAGACCTTCCACTCCTTCCCTCCCCCCACAGGCCTCCAGCTGGCTGCTCCCAGCTCCATCGAAGCCTGAGTCGAATGAGCTGAGGGAGGAGGGTTTGCCCTCAGCTGACACCATCCCAGATGCCGTGGTCGAAGGAGGTGTTCTTAGAAGATGGACTGCTTCCTTGCTACTTTCGCATTTGGTGAGGTCTTGAACATCCTTCCATTTTGTTCTGTCTGTAGTACCGTCGGCAGAGGCAGAGGCAGAGGACTTATTTACACGGCTACTCCGCAACAAATCGTACTGCCACTGTAAGGCCAGCTGGAGGTCACTGACAGCCACAGGTCGAGAAGACATTAGGAGTTTCCTCAGGGTCACGCACCTGATGGGTAAAGAAAAAAAAAAAAAAAAAAAAAAAATTACTGCTGTAAAACTGGTGAGACAATACAAGACAAAAAAATCTCTGTTGGGGCGTCGGTGGCTTAGTGGGTAGAGCAGGCGCTCCACATACAATGCTGTTGCTGCAGCAGCCCGGGTTCGAGTCCAGTCTGTGGCCCTTTGCTGCATGTCATCCCCCCTCTCTCTCTCACCCTTTCAAACTTACCTGTCCATTAAAGGCAAATGCCCAAAAAAAATCTAAAAAAAAAAAAAAAAAAATCTCTGTCAACAATCTAATATGGTGTGGAGTGACTACAACTTCGCCCACACAGCTAAATGTTCCATGCCTGCAATTGTTGCAGTTGATGTAAGAGAACATGTTAGGAGTGGGCATTAAACATTAAATTGTGTATAACTATAGTCTTTATGCAGGGATGCACTGATTTATCAGCCTCACGTCGCTATCAGCCAACATTCACTTGTTGATTGCCATTGGCCTATCAGCAAATAAGATGACATTCACTGATACCAGTGGCCAGTATTTTTCTGTTGTGTCACATCAATGTTATGCAGGCTAAAATTTCACAATAGGTGAATCCCTACTCTAATGTCACTTTGTCTTGTGATATTGCATTCCATGATATAATCCATTTTCTGGAATTAGAATCTGACACAAACTTGTGGTATCTGGAGGTTTCAATCAGGTAACAAGGTAGTCATAGCCAACATGGACGAGAAGTTACAAAAGAGCTCTGGATGAGACCATAATAGCAATTTAACTAGGATGGTGACTGGGGGTGGAAAAAATAGACAGAGCATAGTATCGCAATACTTTGAGTGGTGATACTGTATTGATACAAGGACGTCATGTATCGATCTTTTATTCTGAATACACATTTTAATACATCTTTTGGTACTATATTAATAAAATTAATAGCATTTTGGTCCATTAGATGGTGCTGATGTTTTTTTTCCTAGTGAGGTCAGCAGATGTCTCAGTCAGTACAATTTGGCAGGAAGCTCATCAAAACAAAGATGGAGGCACTGGACAAAGCAACCAGAAACGCGCCATCTGCGTTAAAATCAATTGTCTGGACTTTATTTGGAACAGAGAACGAAAGGAGGAAATAATTTGCAGTTTGGAAAAAAAGGTAATAAATCACAATATATCACAGCATATTCCACTGCAATGCTCAACATATCGCAATAATATCGTATTGTGACCCAAGTATCAGGACAATATCGTATCGTGGGTTCTCTGGCGATTCCCAACAATGGCGGTGACAAATCCATCTCCATTAAAACAGAGCAAACTTCATGTGCTAAGGAAGCCCGAGTGATATGATTGAAAGATCCAAGAGAAAAAAGTAAAAAAGGACCACGTGATGAGCACATTTTGCCAAATTAACAGATACACTATTTAAAGATAATATAACCACAATGGAATATTATACATTATCATATTGCTCAACCCAAAAAGGACCAATTTCATTCTCAGAGAGTTATTCAGCCAGTAAATTGAAGACTAGTGGCTTCCAATCTATTTGGCTTGTGACCCCTTGAAATTAACCAATATATTCTTTTCTTCAGTATCCCTTTACCAATCTTGTGACCCTTAAGATTTGTCCTTGTGACCCCATGTGGGGTCCTGACTCCTAGTTAGGGGGATATAAGAGAAATGAAGTTGTAGACCAACCCACCTCAAACTTACTCTGCAGATACTGAGATTTCTTTGGATACAAGACATTCACACTGCTCACACTGTACTTGAACAAATCCTGACATTTTCTGTTGAGACAGAATTTTCGATGCAAAACTGATCCTCAAACCTTACATGAAGAAAATGAATATTTATAAATCTGAGTGCAGCACTTCTCTGGTTACAATTCCAATGACATGGTAAACAGTACAACTAGACCAGTGTTCTTATTTCATAAAAGAGAAGTTTGTAGGTTTACCACACCGCTAAACAAAGTGAGAACTGTTGTAAATGATGTGATCAATGTCAAATGTTAAAAAAAAAATCCCTTCCCTTTATAACCTCTTTGTGAAATGAAACTCAGAGCTCACTCACCGCTGAGACATCTGCTTGCCGGCCTTCTTGATGTCATCATCTGGGATGGCATTAGACAGATGAGCCAGATAAACCAGCTCCTCCATATCTGGAGGGGGATTCTTCTTCAGGAAAGTGGACATTTTGTACCTCCATGCAGGAATCGACCCCCAGTGCCTCCTCTGCCTCTGTGTGGAACCGCTGTCTCCATTAACCCCTGACAGCAGCACCTGGAGGATGTTCTCACAGAGGACCAGACTGTACCAGCTGCTGGCCTGCACAGGGAACAGGAAATAGGTTCAGCTTTTGTATTTTGGGAAGTTTGAGCCTGCCGTCACTGCTAACATACCAACTAGAGACTGCTAAAAAGAGACTGCTAAAACCCTTAGCCTTGCATCGCCAGATCAATTTGCAAATGCAAATTAGTCTGCAACCTCTTAGTTCATTTTCGATTTCCAAGGGGCGTTCACAGCAAACGCAGACCAAAAAATGCTTCTGAACCCAATTGCAACCAATCACTGATGAAACATGGATGTAGCGCTGAGTGAGAAATGGACTGTGATGGTGTAGCATTAATATATCTGTGTGAGTGTTGCCATTTTTGCTATCAGAATTTGAAAATAGTAATTTCACAGAGTTTCCCCATCAGTGGCAGCCATTGCAGATACTTTGTAAAATTCTTCAGCACTCGTCTTTATTAAGCTAGCTTTATGCTGGTGTGAGCCAAACATGATGTCATCACATGTTTTGTGTAAAGCATGATCTCTTCCATTGTCAGTCCTCATTTGAAACCCGCCCCATAATAGATAACGGTTGTGACTGGCCTGACTTGGTTGGCTGTAAATCTGTCTGAGCGGGAGAGGGACCAGACACATCTGCCATAGCAAATAAAACATGAGCTGACAGACATGTATGGTTCACCGAAGGCGTTCAGTTTATGAGGTAGAGAAAGTTGAAAATCTTCATGTTAAAGAAGACTGTAACAAATATAATTTCTATTTGAGAAATTACTTAAATGGTCGATTCATTTTCTGACAACTAACTAATAAACCAAGCTGTGTTACAGTACTACACACCACAGTTGATGGGGGATCTCTAGACCATAGCAAAGTACCACAGCAATGAGCAATAATACATGTCCTCAAATACTAACGACTTGCCTTGTTGTAGTAATGATGGTAGTTGGAAACTGCTCTGAGGGTTTGGAGAATGAAGTGCACAGCAGAGCTGAGTTTCTCCTTGAGCCTCTCCACATCCAGAACCCAGCGCTCCCTGGTCTGACCATCAAACAGTAGGATCTCTGCTACTGTGTGGATCACATCCTCAGCACAGTGAACCAGTGCCTGGTGGGTAAGAGGAGGGGACGATTAGTTAACAAAAATAATTAGCATAACATTAAATAATAGGAAATATGTCAGTGTGATGTGAAATCACTCTTAAGATTCCTACTCCTGAAAGGAAGACAAAATGAATGACCGTAGATGTGTGACTGATTAGATATCTGATCAAGAAAGACAATTCCAGGACTTTTAAGAATCTACCCTGCAAAAATCTGAACCACAGCACAGTCTGACTGAATTGCACTACAACACAACTGGGATTACATTCAGTGTATATCTCAAAAACACTGAAAGAGGCCACATGTTGGTAATGAAACAAGGCATCAACTAAACCAGTACCATAGCAGGAGTGTAAATGGATGTCTCAAATTCAGACACCAGCTTCACTGCCTTGTCAGCATCCTTGGCGATCTCTATTTTGTAAGGCTGGAGTTTCTCCTGAAGAAGAGTTTTGATCTGCTCTGTGATCTGTAAGCAGAGGTAAACACATTCAGTTACATCACTAAAAACGCTTATATGATACGTACAAATGTAACATAACCGTGGTTTGCAGAAACGTACAATGCCAACACTATATTCTGGCAATTGGGTTGGAAAAATGCCCACACTCGTGCTGACGCCATTTCATGTTACCATAGTTACTAAATAATTTGCATAAATACATAAGTAGCTTATACAATTCCCTTCTAAAATCACATTCTGGACAATTCACAGACAGAAAATTGAAAGTTGGGCTCATTAAGTCATGCTTAAATCAAATATCCACTATGGTTGGTCCATTTTGCTTTTAAACCACAAACAAACCACGCTAGAGTCCACCTGAGAGCAGACCTTGATCCTGCTTTTCAGGTGCTCTTGGTCTTGTTTAAATCCCAAGTAGAGTTTGACTGATAGCTTTCACACCAGTCCACATGAACCCAAACCACCACAGTTTGTTTACACAGTGAACCAAAAACAGGTAAGGTGTGAAAGCACCGTCAGATGCAAACAACTGTTCACAGACTCACCTGCAGAGCATCTTCTCGCAGCTGGAACATCCGCAGCTGGAGACGGGCCTTAGAAAAGGCCTGCTGCCACAGCAGCTCCACTTTTTCCACAGCTGCAGTGATCCTGTAAAATAAAGAAAAGACCTTTAACTAACAGATGTAATCATAAATACGTATTTACTACCTGATAGTGGCTGCTAAAACACCTTAAAATACCAGAAGGAATGGACCCTGAAAAGCTGTTATTAAGCTCAAAGATGCATTAGAGAGTTTTCTGTTAAATAAATAAGATATGCAACTGTCCACTTTTATAAATGCTCTTTCATGCTTTTTAAGCTGTACATGCACACAATTCCAGAAGATCACAATGGTTTATTGTGATCTTGGGCCATAAAAAAGATCAAATTTAATGTGTAATAAAATCACAGCTATAGGTGCTTAGATTAACAAAACATTTTACAGAGTAAACACCTTACTAGTCAAACTCCTGTTGGTATTGTTCTTTAGCTGTTGTGAAACACAGGACCATTGCAACACTGTATGGTATGCGTGGGAAGTGTTCTTACAGAGGATTACGATAAAGGCATTTGAGAGCAGCACTCTCTCCTGTGACTGAGCACTGTGAGCTGCCTGCAGTACCTGCTGTGGTTCTGCAGCATGTCGAAGGCAGTGTGGGTGAAGAGAGCAGTGCCAGCCATCGCCTGGTAGCACGGCTCCTGCTCGGGGTAACGCAGCTTCTGCATAACACTCTCACAATGCCTTTGCAGTTCATCCAGCCCCAGCTCCCTACATACCAAATACATATTCATACATATACATATTGATACAGGGCAGTTTGAAGATGGTGTAGCGGGTCAAGGAAAATATTATCTGACACAATTCGGTGTTTTGTTTCTTGGTTGTGTAAGCTGCACTACTGGTGTACTTGTTACCAGTGTGGAAAACTGGCTACACTAAGAACACTGTTGCTACAAAATAAAACAACTCTTTATTGTTGCTAGTCACTGAAAAATATTTGTATTTTACAGTTTTTCATCTTTACAAGGACATCGTGGAAGTAATGACAATGTTCTAGAGGATAAAAATAGCATAAGCCTAATTTCACTTGATTGTTCAATTCTCAAAGCATTACAAATCAATAAGTCAGACTATCTGCTGCAGGGCTGGGAGTAGGTTTGAGTCTGACCTCCTGAGCTGCTGAAACTTTGCTTCATTGGTGGAGCAGAAGTGCTGGAGCTCGGCAAAGGTGGAGGGCAGCGGCAGCCTGGACAGAGCCTGCAGGGTGGAGATACAGGAGGGCAGCCGCTGGACCACACACAGGAACTCCTTAACAAACTCATCAATCTCCTGCAAAAAGCAGCACAGAACCAGAGTCAGTTTAAAATACCAAGATGCTGTTGGGTTGTAAACAAGTCACATTTCACTGATAACCTTTTTTTAATGTATGAAGTTTTTAATGGTTGATTTAGGGCTGTACAATTATGGCCAAAATGATGATCATGATTATTTCAATTAATATTAAGATCACTATCATTTTATCCAGGGTTCCCACACATTTTCATGGACAAAATTTTTCAAGTTTTCCATGATTGAGGAAACCCTGTTTGTTATGATGATTCATTGATTTTAGGGACTAAATGATATATTGCACTTTAACACTTACATAAACAGAGCATTACTTCACTTCCATGTTGTACTACATTCCTGCTAATGTACAAATCTTTGCATTAAAATAAGACTGGTCCTTATTAAAACATAAATAGAACTATCAAAATTAAATCATAAAATAAGGTTCTTCTTTCCCTGAAATCAGTGCATCTCCCAAAAGCAAAATATAAACGAACATGTTTTTTGGACACACACCTTCGGCCAAATGGAATGAGATTGCATTGTTTATTTCAGTCTGTCTTTAAGAGCTGAATATGGTGGAGTTAAGTACAGCAGTACTGGATGTCCGAGTTAACGAATAGTACGGACATCATTCTTCTCGGCCTTCATGCAATCATATATTTTTTTTTATTATTATTATTTTGAACAAGTTATTTGTGTTGCTTTGTGGCGCAGACACATCTCATGCATTCTGAAATACTTCCAAACAATGGATGATGACCGCGTCTAACGGTCTGCCAGAACTTCCTTGAGACCAACTGAAAGTCCTTCTCCATAGCCTCCCCGAACTCCTCCCACACCCGGGTTTTTGCTTCAGCAACCACCACAGCTGCAGCCCTTCTGGCTAACTGGTACCTCTCTGCTGCTTCAGGTGACCCCTGGGCCAGTCAGACTCGAAAGGCCTCCTTCTTCAGCCCGATGGCCTCCCTTACTGCTGGTGTCCACCAGCAGGTTCTTAGGTTGCCGCCACTACAGGCACCAACAACCTTCTGACCACAGCTCCTCACAGTTGCCTCCACAATGGAGGCTTTGAACACTGACCACTTGGATTCTATGTCCCCAACCTCCCCTGCGATGCATGAGAAATTCCTCCAGATGTGGCAGTTGAAGACTTCACGGACAGGGGCCTCAGCCAGACGTTTCCAGTTCACCCCACCACACGCCTGTGCAGCAGCCTCCCTCGCCATCTGATCCAACTCACCACCAGGTGGTGATCACTTGACAGCTCTGCTCCTCTCTTCACCTGGGTGTCCAAGACACATGGCCACAGATCGATGATACGACCACAAAGTCGATCATCTGTTTTTGCCTTTGGGTGTTCTGGTACCAGGTACACTTATGAACCTCCCTGTGCTCAAACATGGTGTTTGTTATGGCCAATCCATGACTGGCACAGAAGTCCGATACCAGAACACCACTAACAACATATCGCTAGCCAAAACACAAAGAACATTCAGCCATGACAGTGATAAAGGGCACACTGCTAGCTACTATAATTATATATTTTTTAAAAAAGAACACAATATACCGCCTTGCTTACAGTATCATAATACATTCAATGGGAACCTCTATATCGTGGTACATATTGTATCACCAGATTTGTGCCAATACACAGCCCTAGTATTCTGATTTACACTCACTTTCAGAGTCTAGTTTTTACAATACATCAAGCTGCTGATGGACCAGTAGTAACTCTGCTCTGATTTTTGCTCAACACCAACAACTTGAATTTATTTCTAGTGGAGCTTATGTGGTTTCATCCTAAATAGGTCTCCTATAGGCAGAGAACTGCTGTGGTTAATGAATACTGTGATCGTGGCCAAATGCCCCAGATGAACATGACTGAATGTATAATGTAATGAGAAGAGGGGCTCCTTTCACTTGCTAATAGGGTCAGCTGATTACGCGAGGCATTTGCACAAGCTTCACCAAGGTAACAAACAATAGACGCAGGCTGCTTGGACGCATCTCATGAATGGATCCACACATGGAAAAATCTCCTGACTTAGTGAGCTGAGCGCACTGTTACAAAGAAGCAATATTTAGTTGGAATAAATATTTTGGCTGTAGTATTGTATGTCAGATAAACAGAGTGTATTTGTGTGTTAGTTTAGACATAAGCAGAAGAACTGAGCGTGTATTTGTGTGTGTACACACTAACTGCTGCTGAGGACAGCAGGACAGTGATACTTTGTGTTTAGCCCTCTGACTGATCATAAGACAGATTCATAAGATTTGCTTTGAATCACTCAGATGCCCATGTGTTTTACAAACACAACTGTGCAGAATGGTTAACTTGTGGACTGATGCTCACTTTTTGCATATTATTACTGAACATTTAAAATTATGTGCGCTCACAGTAGTATATTTTTCAAATAATTACAGGGTGTTTTGCCTGGTGAATAGAGGCTGCTGATGCAGATACCACTGATTTGATCTTTACTGATTTGATCTACACAAGCACGAACATTTTTCTATTTTTAATTCTACACTTCTCAATTTTCAGGTTAACTCACACAAGTGTTCCAAGTCAGATTCAGCAAACCTTGAGTGCAAAAGCTTATCTTGAATGGCATGTTTCACCATGATGAATTCCTGTTTGAGGCTGTGTGTGGTCATGAGATGTGACGCCCACAAATTGCTACAGTGTATGAGACGACTTGTTCGGCTCTCTTTGCAGCCAAGTTAAATTCACAAAATTGTCACCCACGAGTAAAAAGAACTTCAGAAGATTGTTTTATTTTAGTTGATAACTGTAACATATTTAAAAAAGGAGCTGTGTGCAATATTAAGAACATTAATATTACTGCAAACAACTCTTTACTATGTAAAGATACAGCAGAGTAATGACTTCCTGGGCAGAGAATGAAATCATGCTCCCTCCGTGTATGTGTTGTAATACGAGCTTCTCTGATAGACGTATTGAAAATGGTCTGGCCGTGCGTGCATGCGAGTCCCTGTGAGTGTGTCCCATTGGCTAGCCAATCAACGCCACTGTGCACTGTGTTCATACAGCAGTTACTGATATCCGGACAGCGTCACTGTGGAAGCATAGCACCCACCCACCACTTGCCCCCAAGTTATTACTGTTAGCTCTGTTAGCACTGTTGCCATTGTTAGCGCTGTTTATTGAGTTAGCACCATTAGCTGCTGTGCAGACAATCCTGCCCCAGATTCTGAATCATAGATATGCTATGAATTTTGCATACAGCTTCTTTAAACTCCAAAGCTCTTAAATCAAATTAAGGGTGATTTTGTACAAGAGGTCTGGATCATTCCTGAATTTGATTTGTTCCAAGAGAAATTGGTGAATGTAAGTTCAGAGGCATGTACCTGCCAATTCGGAACAAATCTGTTCATACAGGTTTCTTGCATGAGGATGATTGTAGAGTGTTCAATATGGCCAATACCTTGCATCATTTCCAGTTTCTACACAAGTGATACTTACTACATTACCATTTCATACTTAGAACACATTGCACAGTCAATATGTATACATTATAGTAGTAGTATGCTGTTTGGAATTTGTGCACAATACAATAAGGTCAATTTTGTGCTGGGCCTAATAAATTTACCAGTGTTTAATGTGTAGAAAGGCTAATATTATCCTCTTTGTTAACCAACCATAGCATCTGGTCAGCTAGCCCTTCCCAAAACAGTAGCTAGTTTAAAGTTATGCATTAAAGTTAAAAGGTAACTCATTAAAAAAATGTACCTTTTAAATTAATTGATAGCCCAAAAATTAATAACAAAAATATAGTAATTGTAATTATTTTATTTACACCCATGCAGACACCCCCTTCACCTGCTGCCTTTTTACATCAGCTACTAGCTACCTAAGCTAGCTAGCTGAAAATGCCTATTCATGTAAACTGGGATAATGTGCAGTATGGTTTTACAACAGCTCACATTTGTAGACAGACAATATTTTTTTATGTTGATGAACCATTTTCACTAGCACAACAATATTTACGAGATAAACCATCTAATAGTTGTCATAAATGTACTTATTAATGTTCGGCCAGCTCAGACTTTCAGGCTACAACTAGCCTTAGCTGCTAGACAATTTCCCAGTGCATATTGTTTTCTTGGAGGCAGTCAAAGGTAAAGGTATTGACATAAAGTTTGATATTTTCCAAGAGACATTACCTTGACGAAGGCAACCCAACTCTGGTGACAGTAAATAAAGTAGCCGCCCAGTGATGCCGTTAGCTGGCTCCGATCAATGTAGTTGGAGAGCTCAGAGATTTCTTTCAACAGGACTTTCTGCAAAAGTGGTGGGATCAGGGTTACCTACTGAAGTCAAATCTAAAACAAACCCAGGAATAAAGTATGTGTCATTTCATTCACCTTGAAAGAGACAGTGTAAGACTTTGACGGAGCCAGGAGTTTCAGCAACAGCTTGATATTTTCCTTCTTTTTGGGCTGAATTATGTACACACTGTGGACTGTTCGCTTGTGCAGCTGGAAAAGAAACAAAAATAGCACAGTTTGTCAAGCTTGAAAAAAAAAATGTATTAACCATTTCTTCTGTGATGATTTTATTTGAGAAAGAGATGATTGAAGGCCCGTGGGCACCATGTGACCTGCAATTTCAAATATGGCCACTACACACAACCAAATACACCTGCAAAAATTTGCTTTTGGATCCCTACTGAGCCCACATCTACTGCCCTGTGTACATTATATGTAACCCATCAATACTCCTAAGCTTTGTGTATGTCAGTTTGTGGTGTTTTTACTCACTAATGTGCACAATGTAGACTACAGTAATAATAAAAAGGCCATAAGCAAAATTGAAAGCAGACATTAAAATATTTCCAGTCAACTACTGTCCCATTGTTTTAAGGCACATCACTTTCACTTCTTGGATCACGATCTTGGTCATTTTAACTATGTCTTTTAGCCGGATGAAGGATTTTAGTCATCAGACATCTGGATTTTAAGTTATCACAGAAACAAGATGAGCATATGTTAGCAGCAGCTTGGCTTGCAGTCATTGGTCCCCCTGACAGTTAAGGACATCCTGTGCTAGCCGACGAGTTTTGGAGAGACAGATGTTTCATGTGACACTGCTTTATTTAGAGTTTTACTGCTTTAAATAGCTGTGTGCGTTTGTTTTTGGAGAGGAGGAGACCTCTGCAGATTATTCAGTTCCCCATAAAAACCTTGTCATTGATGAACACTGAAGGAATCCCAATCTAGAAACAAACTGAGCTAACATTTGTGGTACCTCAGCAAGCAACCCCCTGGGGTCGGGGGTCTCATTTATAAAACAGTGTATAGGATCCATACTACATAATGGCTAATACATAATGTATGTACGGACAAAAGCCGAAAATGGCACGCCCCAGAAAATACTTGACAATTTCTATAATTGGGATTCCACCTCACCATCTGCATCTCCAATTTCCCCTCTCCAAAATGTTCTTAAGCATGGGCCAAAGTTTCTCCCATCGAGTCTGTTTTTATAGATCACAACTTTTGCGTGGGAAGTGGCATTCACCTCTTTCAGGCCTCGTTTTGTGCAGACCCCTGGCCACCGAACAGCATCAGAGAAACACTGACCTTTAACGTGAAAAGGCTCTATTCAGTGTTTTTACCAGTTTAAATTATCAGGTCCGTTTGGAGGAGGCTTCTGTGGAAGTTTGTTCCTGGTAAAAATTTCCTGAACAATAAATACTGAGAGAATCCTAACTTAAAATAAAATGGCAGTGGTGGATGTTGTACAATAAAGACAACAACGTAGCTATCATGATCCCACGCTACTTCACCACGTCATTAAACTCCGTCTTTGGTTATTGCTGACTAAGAGAGCCCTAGCAGCATAAAATTACATTGTGCACTGAAGCCTCGTAAACCGGTAAAGCCCATGTATTTTTATCTCACCTGTCATGCGCTCAGATAAGTCTTTTTGCTTGTGAGATTATATTAACAGGAAGGTCCTCCTTTTTCTGAACGAAGTATAGCACTCCTGAGTTTGATATACATTTGATTGCCAAAACAGGTGTTCTAACTATGAATGCTTGTGATTCATTAGCACAAAGTACACAGGAAATATCGCCTTGAACCATTTAAAGATGCACTCAGAATTATCCATGCACTATGGAGTCTTAAATTCAGCCTGATCTAACATTTTCAAGGAAAGAAAGCACCTCTTGCTGTATTGCCAATTACAGTATGTAGACGTGATGTGATGGTATCCGCAGTTTCAACAGCTTGTATGCACTTGTGGACATTTTATGTACTTGTGGGAAACATTAAAAGGTTGCAAGTACATTTTGACACAGGGCTCCTCTACAAGACATCACCCATGACTAGCTAATAATACAGGACCTGCATTTGTTGACATTAGTGGTATGTACAAATTTACAGTACATTAAATGACCAGTGATATGATAATGGATGCGTATCTGTTCGCTTGCTGTCTTTCTTTGTTTATCAGTTGATGCATCTTTAAAATAAATCAGTCTTGGAAAGCGAGAAAAAAGAAAAAGTCAGTTTCTTTCCCTATCCCAGCAGTTTGTAATTACAAAATAAGATGTTCCAAACATGTCAGTATGCATGTTGACATCAGGCCAGCAACTCAGCCCACAGAAATGATTAAAAAACATGTCTGCTCTGGGTGCAGAAATGTAGCATCCCCCACATAATTGTGCTCATTCAACGTAATTTCACTGAGGCTTTCCTATTAAATAACCAAGCATGTGACCAGCTATGCATGTGACCCTGGTCCCCTTCTCCACACACACAGACACACACAGTGACACACACACACACACACACACACACACACACGATTTCCACTCTGACCGCCACAGACATGACACACTTGGTATTGTACTTTGAAGATCAGCTCAGGCTACACTTCTTTGAGTCAATAAAACAAACGTTGCATAACATTATGCTGCAAGAAAGAGCTCTGCTAGTCAAGAGGGCAATCACAAGTTGAGCACGTCACTGTACTGTGTGTAGAGGACCCACTCCAAGTCCTTCTCATGCATAATTCAGATAGAACCAACAGGAGAAACACCAAGCCGCTGTTTCACAAAAGCTGTGTGTGTACATGTTTCTGGACTGAACATGTACAAAGACTTTCACTTGCAAAATGAAAGACTAAATAAAAATATTAGTACAGGCAGCAGAGAGGAATGCCCTCTTCAGGATGGGACATTCTTCTCAGTCCTGCCGTTAGAGTTGGACTTTTCTCTGCCTACAGGAAATGACAAAATCAAAAAATGAGCTAAATCCAGCAGTGAGTGAGCCATACCTCTCAGTATGTAAGGTTACAGTGCCCAATGCAGATTCAAGGAGAGATATTTCAAAAGCAGTGATGTGCAGTTCTGATGGGTGACAAAACTAACAATTATTTTTCATGATTAGAATTTAAACTGTAATGGGACATCCTGCTAACCATGGCCTACCCATCTCTCTGCCCTCTACCCTCCGGTCAGTTCTCTACTGTATTCTACCTCAACAACAAATTGCCTCATGTTACCACCACCTGCAAATTAGTAAAATAGTGTGAAACTATTGGAATCACCCGAGTATACATGCACATGCTTCCTCGTGTGTGCACCATAGACTGTATGTAAAGATGGACAACATGTCTTCACTTCCTCCCGCTGCACAAAAATGAAGCCAAAATATCCTGGATATGGCAGCTGCCATCTTGCGCATTTGACATCATATGAAGCCAGACTCTGCGCAGTAGTGATTGGGATGAGCTGCGGTATCATATTTCTGCCCATATACCTGCCCAACCCAAGTGCAAGCAGCTCCATCAATCCTGAGCACAACACAGCTTTTTACAGCGTCAAACTACTAAATAAAACCAAAGTTACCAGATAAATTAAGACTTTCACAAACATCAGCATGATAAGAACTACCCAAAATTATAGAAACCATCTTTTAGAAAAATTTATTTGACGTGTACTTTGATGTTTTACTTGGGCCCATGACTATCCTCTAATATGGAGGGGGCAGCGTATGACCTATACTGCAGCCATCCACCAGGGGGCAATCGCATTGTTTTGGCTTCACTTTTGGGGCGCTGTCATGGCCTCAATCTTTATATACAGTCTGGTGTGCACAAGAAAATCTGGACCCACTTATGCATAAACAGCTCCATAGCAATACAAGAGATTATACTCCATGGGGATCTTTTAAGCCACATGCTGTGTTCACACTACGAGCAACACAGCAGCAGCGTGACCAGCTACATTAACGCCAACTCGCCATTGAAGTGCTGCTCCAACGCTCATTAAGTTAAGTTAATTAGTTTGTCATGGTGGATTTATGGGTTTCTGCTACCTGCCACAAAGTACCTCAACTGAACATCATCTAAAGTTTGTATTTGGTCAAAAATATCATTGTTTTGATCAAATCTGAGCCCCATTTCAACATCACATTTCCCCACCACACTGCATCCATTTGTGCAACATTAACACATAAAGCTAGCATAGCGTCATCTACTTAAGCTAAACAACAAAGTACCGCAACTAGAAACCGAAACATATGAATGACACTTCACCGCGTCACGGGAGAGCTGAAAAAATGTTGAAGCTTGGTCAACTTTGACGCCCAGCGCTGCCAGGCATGACATGTTCCAAATCAGTTTGTAGCTTCATGCCACCGGCTTCCATTTGAAAAGCCTGTTGCTGTGTCGCTCATAGTGTGAACACAGTGTTACTAACAGAGGTGCTCTGATATTGACCAATAGTGGCTTAATATAATTGATATGATGTTGCTGTATGTTTTTTAATGCTGCAACTGTCAGTTCATTTTTCAAAAGCTCTCTGCTTTGTTTACAGCATTGTGAGGCACACAGGTTTTACTGCTGCCTTAGGGTTTTTACAGACTGTGGCTCCGGTATATCCACTAAGCACATGTTTTAACCATCTTTAAAGTTCACCTATAGTTTGTAACAGCAGCGCAGACAATAAAGCTGAAAGATGACAGGTGTCTTAGTTAGTGCTATGCTGTGATTGGTGCATAGATGATCAAGAGGCAGTTGGATGTATATGTATTAAGACAGCTGGATACAATGCAGACAGTCGGCCTTGCTGCAAACCATGAAAAGCATTTTTTCCTGTAGGCCTCCACTGTACAAGAGATGTCTGTAAAACTGTGGACTAGACGCCTACAACTGCAAACAAGGTCAATTATTGTCATTCTTGTGGCAGTGCAGTGAGCTGCACAACATGGAGGACATTTTTGGCTTACACGTATGAGCAACTTTGATCAGACTGAACAGGCTCCATCTTTGACTTCAGTATCAAGTAGTCCAAATACATCTATGGTCAGACTACAATCCTTCATAGAAGTACCATCCATTTTTTGAGCGATAACCATGGAGATCTAGAGGTCATGCTATTAATGTAGTGGATATCTGGTATCAGATCAATCACTGGAAACATGCTGCAGGCCAGCATCATCAGCAGCAGCATCACACAGACTCACACATCACACTCTGCCATCACTATACCTCAAGCAGGAGCAGAGTCTCAGCGATAAACCTGGTCGTAGGGAGCGAGGCATGTCTCAGATCAGCCACCACTGACACCAAACTCTCCTTCTCCTGCTTCTTACTGTTGAGAGAGAACACTGCAACCATCAGTAGCCACATCTTGTACACCCCCTTTCACACACAATCAGCCTATCTGACTCGACGTACTTGTGCAGACACAGAAAGTACTTTATGAAGTCCACCACTTCTGCTTTGCTGAGCTCTGAGGAGAGTTTGGCTTGTTCATCTGCTGGGAACACGATCAGAGGGCAGCCTTGTTGATCAAAAGCACCTGTACAGAGAGATAACATAAATTATCTCAAATTTGTAGGAAGAAAAGAAAAGGCAGTCAAACTATTCTATCTGGCATTCATATCAAATTTGAAAGTTTGGTTTGTGCAAGTGCTACTAAGGTGGGGCTGTTCTTTATTTAACAGAGGAGGGGGGTGGTGGCTGGCATGTGACTTTTTGTTTGTTTGTTAGTTTATTTTGTTTTGTTTTTGACCCTCCTTGAAGCTACAGATATTTTTCCCTGAGCTTCCCCGAGTGCCTGGGGGAAAATGCAGGACCCTCCCTCCACCATAAATTTGTCGTCAGATTGTAGTAAAAAGTTGAAGACGAAATCCTGGAATTGAAAAAAAGCCTTGTTTTTTCACTCTTGTCGTACATGCTGGTTAGTCAGTGCAAATGGTTTACTTCTGGCAAATTTTTAAATACCGTAGAACTTCCATTAAAAGCCTAGTCCCAGTTGAACGCCAAGTCCCTTTTACTAGCCCGATGTCGCTACACATTTTGACAAATAAAGGCCTGTCTCAATTAGAAGCCTGGTCTGGCTGCCAAGCAGTTCATTTTTATATTAGTTTGGATGTAGAGGACCAGATTGTCGACTACCCATCTAAGCTAACATTAGTTAGCTGTTTAGATCGCACATACAAATATAAATGTTTAACATTTATCAATATGGAGATGCTACACATTGTTAGCTTGATTTCATTCTACTGAAACCATGGAGCATCAGAGAAGATCCTAAGTCAGTCGAGCTTACGTTTTATATAAGTAATATTCCCACTGGTTTGAATAAACAATTCGATCATATTTCCCATCTTTGCTAAGCAACAGTATTGTGTGAAAGGAATTAAGGGCCTGTCCCATATAGACGCCTGTCCCAAATATAAGCCAGTTGAGTTCAGTGATTTAAGCAAATAATAGCCTGTGTTACTAATTAAAGTTTTACGGTAAGACTTGAAGACAAGAGTGATTTGATGAAATATCATTACTTTACTTTAGATTTGTTTGGGGGTTTTTTTCTGAAGGAAGCATTTTGGTACATGATGTGTCCAAGGTCTACTGGAATTTTGATAATCCAATGATAACTTTAAATGATAACTAACTTTACAGTTTCCGGCTATAAGAAATGGTGTACTTTTTACGATTTTAAAAAGTAAAAAATCTGCAGTAAAATACAAAATACGGACATTTTAAGTTGTATGCCCCTGCGCAAAGCCAAAATGAAAAAATATAAGTCCCTCTCAAGTGCTTAAAAATGATCTGACATGCCTCCCTTTTTTTGCACCACCCCCTCCCTTCTTACAAGTAATGAACAGTCCCTAAGTGATTATTGTCACTCTCTCAACATGTAATGCAGGGCCATTATCAGCATCTGTCACATCAATACAATGACTCAATATATGTCTTGATTGGCACTTATCATTCCGGACCAACTTTGCCACTGAATGCAGCATCAGCCACATTACTGTACTGTACATATAAAAGCATGTGTAACAGTGAGAGCAGAGTGGATTAATAGCTACCAGGGAACAACACGGCTGCAGAGTTGAGCACATGATCAGCAGGCAGCGGTGGGGAGGGGACGCTGTCCTGCGCCAACTCCTGGACGTCTGAAAGGTTTGTGGGAAATGATTATTTTTATTGAAAACACGCCAGACAAGAATTTCCAACAGTCTCTGCAATATGACCGCTGCTGGGGGAACTGGTCCAGCAAATTCCTCACCGCCTCTGAGAAAAGTTGGCAGCACAGTGTAAAGTGATGCAGACGACGGCGCCACTAAACTGTTCATGTAATAGAAGTTTATCAGTCAAATACACAATTCAGCTCCACTTAAGTCACTATGGATGAAGAAGGTGTCGCGTGCACGTTTGCACTTGTCTCTCCTACCTGTTGCGTGTCGGTTCATCTCCAATTCCTCACTCGCGACTCATTTCCACGAGTTTTTTCTCCGGTAGTGTCAAACTTGTCTCCTCACTGTTTCACCTGAGAGTCCAGAGACGTGACCCAACACCGAACACTTCTACTGCGGTGGCGGAGGACACGACCGTGTGGACCGCAGCTGCTCGCTGTCTCTCTCCGCCATGTTGCGTGTACTGAGCAGCGCCAGGCTGAGCTAACCCCGCAGACTGGATGCTGCTCGGCTCATTATATACTACAGAGGGCGGAGAAAACACAGAGGAGGACGGACACCAACTGTTGACCACCGCCGCCACAGAGCTGGGCCGGAGCCAGGATCTTTAGGGTACTGTGGTGCTCCCTGGTCCCCCAGAAGTAAGCCGCCCCCCCTCAAATTATTGGCCCAATAAAGCCTCATATTTTTTGGTCATATATGAATTGCTCATATTTTATTAATCTAGATAAACAGTCATCTAAACCAGGGGTCTTCAACATTTTTCAAGCCAATGACCTTAGCTAAAACAAAGAGATTGAGCAAAGACCCCCTACATATTGTATGAAACTGAGCTGCATATTTAACTGGGCCAACAGTAACATGTAAGGTGGGTTAAAGTGCCAGGTATAAACATACCCCTTTGTGTTGCATACAATACTAAGCTATTAAAATAAAACTATTGGCAGATTCTTGTAGCCTATTTACACATTGAGGTGGACCATATTTCAGTGTCTCTTGTTCAAAAAGTTCTAAAACAATCCATTGTGGCTAACGAGAATGTCCGTACACATGGAAAAATAATACAACTGATTGGTAATATGTTTCAATAGTATGTAACTGTTAGCTAACTAGATTACCTCACTGATATGGACAGCTGCTGTAGAGAGATTTAGCGTTTGCTAGTTAACATGATTGCACAACGATTTATTGGTGACAGTTAGCCTTTCATCAGTGTTGTATACTGTAACTTTATTTTATTCTATTTTGAAATAGGCCAACTTGTCTTGCTAATAATATGTTGGGTTCATGCTAATGTGTATTTTCAGACATGTTAAAAAATAACATAAACCAATGAATTTCCTCAAATTTTATTCTTCCACATGGAGGTATACTGCTATCTCAGTCTTAAAGCGTTTATGCTACACTACTAGGATTAAGGAGCCCTCCACATTCTGACAGATGATTTATGTTTTTTTATTTTGTGTGCAAAAGATATGAACTTCTGTGCACAAGATATGAATTTTGTTAACAATACATAGCCTCATGTAGGCCCATTGTGCGCACAAGAATCTTGTATAGATAAAAATATATCATCTCTCAGGCTTCCAGTGCTCTGTGCAGGTGCCTAAACTCCCTGCAGCTATTTAATTTTTAAACCGTAGACTATATTTACAGACAGTAAATTATATCTTGTGTGCACAAGAGAGTGTACGAACAATAGTTCCTCCATGACTTGTGAACATAAGGTAAAAAAATATAATCTACAAATAAATTCTGGCTTCATGTTTATGATAAACTGGCTAAAATTCCCAATAATCACATGACTTTGGGAATTAATAAATTGTGAGTAAAAGAAAGAAAGAAAGAAAGAAAGAAAGAAAGAAGATTCAAGATTCAAGACCTTCATATGTCCCCAAGGGCTATTGGTTTTGCAGTAACAATAAAAAAGAAGGGCTTGACACACAAAATAAAAATCACACATACACAACCACACATAATAAGACCACGTAAACACAGGAATAAAAATTAGAATATAATATAATAAAATTAGAATATAATATAATATATAATAATATATATAAAAATAAGAATTTTTGTTAGTTAAAAGTCAAACATTTGTTGAAGTTTGAACAAACTCAGTTTCAAAAAACTTTACAGTTGACAACATGAACTATAGGCTGTGGTTCCACTATCAGACTGTGCATTTTCTAAAAGACATGAACTGGTGTCCACAAAGTTCGGTATACTCATCAGAAAGAGTCCTAAGCCTGCATTGTAGGTCTTATGTTGCTTGAGTTTATGACTTGTTACCAGTAGATGTGGGGTTTGAAATACATTTCCCTTCAGGAGGCAGGGAGAGTCTAATAAAAGATGCTACTTGAGATGCATTATGGGAAGTGTAGGATCCAGTTTGACCCATACTAGGGACTCAGAGTCAGGATATAATCTCAGTTTTTGCTGATTCAATTTTGAGGTTTATCTTTTAGTTTGTCTTTCACAAGTCCCCCAACCTGTTCAATACTAAATCTCTAAAGCAGACCTACACCTTGAAACAGTCCTTTGTATTTAGTAAGTATTCTCATGTAGCTACAAATACTAAACAGTATTAAAACTGTAAAACGTAAAGACAAAGAAATAGTTCATGTGTCTTATCTGGGGGCCTTATAGTGCACCTATAGTTGCTGCGGGGCTCTAAGCAGGTCAGTTGTGCCTGCTAGCATTTCCTGTGTAAGAACAGCCAAGCCCTACATTTCTGTTAATACACTGAACTGGTCTGACTGCATACCTGATAGGTAACATTCTCACCCAGAACCTTTGTTTAACTTGAGTCATTATTAATTAACGTTGACCTAATGTAAGTTCTCCGACTAAGCATTAATTGTAATGTGCTCCTATTAGACCACAGACAACTTCAAATGCAGGTGTAAAAAAGAGAATCAATGCTTTATTTGTTTCTGCTCATTCATTGTGAATCTAAAGAGAATGAGGAAAATGATGGGATAGATTGTTTCAATTGATGTGGAGAGATAGCTGTTCTTCAGAATGAACAGTGAATCTAAAATCTGTGGTCTGAGTTTCATGGGAACTTATGTGACTTTTAATCTTATGAGTCATACGGCTGACATGTTATTGAGACTGCTGGTTCCTTGAAGACTAAGAGAGCTTCCCCATTTTCTCAGTGATCATCCAACAGACTCATTTATGAACACTTGGCTTCTCTGGTTTTAAACAAAGAAGTTACTTTCAAAATGTCATCTTATTAATTCAACTGATTATTTTCTCCAACTTGATAACATAACCAGATTATCTTTGGGTTAAAAACAACAGATTATTTTAACCTAAACTGTCATGTCTTGTGTCATCACATACCGTCATGTGAATAATTTGGTCTTTAGTCTATTAATCAACACCTTAACCTTCATGATATTCACACTGGTGATCCAAAGGGTGAGCCTCAGGGCTATTCTTGCTTTTAATTTACATAATGATCTGCCCAATTTTGTGGTCAGTATTTTATTTGCCAAGAGAGAGATATTTATAGAGATCGTTTGCTTTTGGAGAGGGCCATAACATAATTTAAGTAGAAATCACACATTTAAATCAAAATCAGAATCAAAATTAGCTTTAATTGCCAAGAATGTGTGTGCAAAAAATATAGAAATAAGTATCAAAATAAGGTTCATGCTGAATTTCAGCATTACATCTGCGCTGTCGCTACATACATGCGCATCACACACACACAAAAGAATAACCACACAGCAATTATGGTGAGGACACCTATAATGACCAGGAGCAGCCCTGCATTACATTTGTTTACATTACTCCATGTTTTACACTTTATATGTTGTAAAATAGCTTGGGCGAGTATTTACCAAACTAAATTAAATTATAAAGATTTGTTAAAAATTTAATTTTTCTTGCTTAGAGGGATGACACAGATTTCCTTTTTTTTTGTTTTAAAGTTCTGCCATTCTCAGTTTTCTTTCTAAATCAGCTCACTTTGGGTTGCTCATTTTATAGGTTACATAATTTCAAAAACTCTCTGCCTTCTGTAATTAAGTATGATTTCAGCATATTTAACATTAGATGCAATGACCAAACTACCAAACTGCCCTAGTTTGATTGTTGTGGGTTTTGGAAAACAGAAAAAAAAAAAAACATTTAATGACCGGAACATTTACCAGACTATAAATTTAGCACAGATTCAAGTCTCCAAAGCCCCATTTGTTGATAATGAAAATTCACGCAGGCCTGCTGAGATGGTTCAGGGTGCTGCTGTGATTCAGACCAAGTGCTGACCTCTCATTTGGAGTGTTTGGGGCCAACAGATCAGCCCAGTTGCACTTAATTGACTTTCTTCCCTGCAGGTGTCTGTCATGCTCATTTCACCTCTTCGTGAATGACATTCTTCTTTCCATTGGACACATTCTTGGCACGCTTCAGTTGCAGCATAGACAAACAAACAGTTTCATCCATTGTCTATGTTGCATATCTGGGTCAGGTTTACAGAAGAAAAAGGTTCCCAGCCACTCCCAGGCATTTTGGGGGATGTAGTCTTCCTAGCATGTTTTACAGGTTTCCTCACCTTCTCAAAATATGAAGGACCATTATCTTTTTATGTGCAAGCTTATTGAAGTGCAGACATTTTTAAAAGTCAGACATGTAGTTCCACACAGTTAAAAGAACAGCTAACATACTTGATAATCAGTTTAACCAAAAAGGACATCTTATCTGATCATCACAGCTTGACACAAACAGGAGGTATATCATTTTAAAATTTAATCAGCTAACAACATGGATCCCTTTACCTATTACATGCCCATCTAAAGCAAAGAATCTTAGACACCATGTGATCAGCACATGGATTTCTAATAAATATATAGACAGGGACAAATGGTGGTAAAATCACTCCCAGGAATGGATTACACCACTAGGGGGCCATAGAGGACAAATTAGCTATGGGCCCAGGCGCAGACAACAAAAAAACACAGCGGGACAAATTCAAATATTTATTTAAAACAAACAAACAAACAAAAAGCTTACAGTCCAAAAATAAGACAGGTGAAGGCCGGTAGGCACAGGAAAGCAGGTAACAGAGCTCCAACAGAAAATGAAGATGAACTAACAAAGAACAAAGGAACTGGGCAGGTATAGGGAGGCACTAATTTGGGAAGTGAGAACAGGTGAGTAGACTGCAGGACTAGTGAGGGACAGGTGAAACTAATCAGGGTGGGGCAGACGACCAAACCTGGCATGGAAACACAAGGGCAGGGATTGAAGTGGTCTGAACAACAGGAAATCTTAGCATGACTGAGGAATAGGATTAAACAAAGGAAAAGAAGGAAAAAACATTTACTTGAATTATAAGACAGCCCCTCAAGACTGCACAAGAATGCAGGAGCCACCTTATATGCAGCCCATACCATTTCAGTCTTTAATTTTGCTTTAGCACATTTGTAACCCTTCAAATTACCATAAAGTAACTGCCACACAGACAACATGGAGCATTTGAAGATCGTGTCTTTTATGTTTTCAAAAACATGTGTCTGCACCATATCTACCCTGTTTAAAAATCTTCATAATGTGTTTTATGATGATCCTGATGAAGGCCACACACCAGAACCTGTTGGTCTGGCCATAATGTTGTTGTGCATAGTGCATGTGCAGTGTTTAGTGCAGTGTTGCTGGAGTTTTACCTCTTCAGATCCAATGAAAGTCAAAATTTATATTAAATTAAAAAGTTTTTTTTTCTCAAGTCATAATTTTGACGTAGTCATTTTACTACAACTTATATCTCATAATAAATATGTCCAATGGCAGGCCCACCTAGAGAAATGACTGGGCCCCCCTAAATAAATTTTACTCATATCAATACATGTGGATGCTCTCTCTTTCCTGCTAAACACACACACACGTGTAAAGAAGGACTCAGTGATGAGGGCTGCAGAGACCAGCTGCCAGCTTTTTTTCCCCTGCAACTGTGACATACAAAAAACAGAGACTCATACCATTTTCAGGAGAGAGGGGTTTTCATTATGAGACAGGCTTCATTTTTCTAGGGCAACAATAAAAAGGGGAGACTGGTGTTGGTTGGCACACTTTTCACTCTCTGCTGTGTTCCTCTGGCATAATTTATGTTGAGTATACTTACTGCAGGAAATGAAAGGTTAAGGTCTCAGCTATGAATGAATATGTTTTAATGTATACAAATGTTTTCTTAAATTTGGTAGTCACGTTGTGCATTTGTGCCAACCAGTCCCGTCAGAGTGTGGGGCTGGTTGGCACAATGTTAAAATGCTATAGTTATGTGTCTAATAGTGAAGGCCTCATGAAGCCTCATGAAGCCTCATGAAGCATTTTCTTTATTTTCTGAGCCCACTAGATGGCGCTTTTTGTTCAACAAAAGGTTGAAAGCACATTGAATTGCTATTCTTTGAGTCACTCTCTTTAAACAAAGAGCGCCATCTAGTGGGCTCAGAAAATAAAGAAAATGCTTCATGAGGCTTCATTTGCCATCACCAGCATCTATAGTTATTTGACCCAACTATGTGATGAAATTATGTTAGCCAGCTACCATCACTCGTCACAGACTTTTAAATATTACATCAAAATGTAGCTGATTCATGTCAATTAACTACAAACAAAGGCTATGTATCTCTTGACCACACAGTTACACTTAGTACACAGACCACTTTTTTTTACTTTCAATACTATACAACTGAAATGTTACCCTCACCAAAGATGTTGGTCATTTTTAGATGTTTTAACTTTACTGAAATTATTACTTACTGAAAAACCTGACAGAGGAAATGTCTTGATTGGGAGCACATTTAATACAGCTGTTCCCTCCCACCTGCTCTAACAGACTGGTCATGTTTGCTAACAGATGACTGGTAGGCTGTCAACATGCAGCGTTGCTTAATTTTGACTAAAACTCCTTGGGGCAACAGAGTACTGACCTTTCTTGTCGAGAGCTGGAACAGAATGACTCAACAGAGGTGAACTGAGTGAACACTATGGAATGCGAGCACAGCTATCGAACAGGGCTGGCTGAAGTTTCGCAAGGTGACACTGATGCAGCAATATTGAAGCCTGATTTGTGGTTGGGCGCCAATTATAAAGGGACACCCTGAAATTAACAGCAACATTTCACCACATTTAGCTCCAAACAATGTTTAAAATAGTGATGTACATTTTTTAATGGCACTTTTATATTATATATTTGTGAACTTTGTCATATTTACTTTGCTTTTAAAAACATATACAGGGGACGTTGGTGGCTTAGTGGTAGAGCAGGCACCCCATGTACAAGGCTGTTGCCGCAGCGGCCTGGGTTCTACTCCAGCCTATGGCTCTTTGCTGCATGTCACTCCCTCTCTCTCCCCACCCCTCACACTCATCTGTCCTATCAGGCTTAAAAATGCCAAAAAAATATCTTTAAAAACATATACAGTATAAAGCCAATGTTAATCCAAATATGTAATCTACAACTAAATGTTGAATATGAAATCTAAATATTAAATCTAAGAGTGTGGGGGAAGAAGAAAACATGCAAACATTTTGGTGTTACTTTTTTATTTCTGTGACCTTCAAATGACCAGAAAATAGCTGTGTGCCAACTAATCCCGGTCTCCCCTACAATGGTAATTTTTTTATTAATAAGTAATTGTGAATATTTTGGCTCAAAATAAAATATATCTAAGATGAACATGGTCATTGCTGGCCTCCTTGACCCAAGCTTGCTCTGCCCTTTTTACCTCCTTATGAGTGGCCCTGCTACTTTGTTACTTTTTGACAAATTATCTAATAAAACCACAAGTATCTCATAATTAAGCTTTCAATAGTATTATTATTTCTATGATGCCAACTTTCTCTAAATGTATTTTAACATTGCTGGCGGAAATGGGCTTCTCAACGTTGCAGTTTGTCAACGACACCTTTTATTTTGTAAGTTGGAACCGGAAGTTATTTTCCACGCGCTCGCCTCGGTGACATCACGGTTGTCTACGGTGCTGGTGCTGCTGATGTGATGTAGTTACGTTATATATTTTCGTAGCATCGCTCCGCTAGCTGACCAGCATTCGCACACCTTGATATGATGCAACGACAAACAGACCGTTTAGTTTTTAACGTTAAACTTTAACACGTGTCGTCAAAATAGATAAGCCAGGGGAGGTTTTCAAAGGAAAATTGTAGCGTTTCCGTCAAGCTTATTACAAGACGTCAGCGTTTTATTAGCCAGTGGAACGCTGTAATGCCAGTGGACGGCTAATGACAGTCGGCTAACGTGCTAACAGTAACTGTTACTCGTGTCCCCGTCCACCCTTTTTCGGAGCTAAAATAATAATGTTATGCGTCAAGAGGAAGTCATGTTATCCTGAGATTAATTACAGGCAGTAATGGTTGATGACATGTGAAAGTGGCACTTGTGAGTAACTGACGTAGTTAGAAACGACGTGCGGAGTGTGGAGAGATGAGCATGCCGCTCGGGAGGAACGGGTTAATCGGGCTTGCTATCGGAGCTACAGCCGGTTGTGGCTTGATTGCCTTCATAATCTACAAGGAGATCTGTAGGAGAAGATCCCAGAGACTGATGCAGGAGGCCCGGCCAGCTCCCCGGCTGTTTGACGAGGCGGATGAAGCAGCGCTGCTGCGGGAGCCGCTGGATGCGCAGGGTGGGTTGACTACTTGGCACAGACTCCAGCATGGCAAACACATGTTTGTGTGTGGTGAGAGATGGGTGCTTGATCCAACTGCGAAATAGGCTGTATAAGTACTGTTTTATGGGATGTAGGAAAAATCAAGTTAAATTATGATGATGAATCAAATTTACCGCATGGTACCACCAAAATACTTGTTTTCAATAAACTCTTTATTTAAAACCGAACTGAAAGTGAAACCTATGTATGCCCACAAGCCAGACTCCAATACTTTTTTTTTTTTTTAGTGAAACTGCATGTGTTATTGAGCATACAACTGGATTAATGACACTTAAATTATACTGCACAAGTTGTGTGAGAGTTTGTAAACAGATGTTTTGAAAAAGTTTTGCTGTTAAACGTGGTCCCCAATTAATCTGTAAATTGATATGTTCTCAATTTCTATAGAGGCGTGCAAGAAAAACGAAGTTTTCTGCACAAATTCAAGGTGGTACAGCGGGATAAACTGATTACAAATGGTCGTTTTGTGGGTGAAGTTTCCTAAAATGCTATAATTAAATGAGAGAAATGAGCCTGAAGTCAGTATGCCACTGCCTCTGCCTTTCCCTGCCATGCGTATGACCTTACTCTTAGCCTTGAAAGTTGCAGGTAGTTGGACTTTGAGGCTGCTGCCCCATGTCACTCCTGCAGGCTGGGCCTAGCCACCAGGCAGTGACCAGTGGGCTGACTGCCCACCTTTGACTCCTCACCTGGGACTAGCTTGCCTTGGGTGACCCTTCTAAAAACTATTGCCTCAGGAGAACAGCCACCCCCCACCCCCCACTCCCTACCTCACTACCATGTTAAAGTGAAAATTTTATGAGGCTGCAGATGAGGAGATGAAAGATTTGGTGAGGAACTCAGACAGGAGTTTTGAAAGGAGTCGGTTGAGGCCTCTCATACCCTATTTCCAACAAATTAGCTTTGGTTTTGGACCAGAACTAGAACCTTAGTTCTATCTAAGGAACCAGTCCACATTTCCACTAGTTCACATGGAACCATTGTAACTAAGGATAGGTGATCAATGGAGGGCGTTTCACAAAGCACAACTGAAATAAACAGTAGTAAAAAAACATGTATTACATTGATTACCTGCTAACTTTGGTTCTGTTATTACAGATATTTGTTTTTACCACAAAGAAAACAAGTATGGACCAGCTCTCAATGAAACCACTGCTTAAGCTGTTTTCCAACGATCTCTTGCTTGCTTTCTCAATCATGTCTTTCAAGTCATTAGAATATGACATGCCCACTGATGTCATCATGGTTTGCACTTCAGGTCAAGGAAAACCTGCTAATTTTTGGTTCCAGCTGAGAACCAACCTTTTGGGGTTCTGAACCAATTTATTTTTGGTCAAAATGTTCTAAATGGTTCAAAGTTAGGTGTGGGAACTGAAACAGAACCAGTTCTATGTTGGTGGAAACGGGGTATCATTAAGGTTTCTCCTGGTCCTGGATGCCTCCCTGTAAAGGTAGTCCCAGCATACTGACTGGAATGAAGAAGGGTTAGGGATCAGGCTAAATGGCTAAATTGCATGTCTAAACTCACATCTAACATGTTCTGTGTCCTGGTCGCCTCTTCAGAGGTGGAGGCCCAGCAGCAGGCTCTGGCAGCGGTGGAGGCCGTGGTGCAGGGCCTGTCCCCGGAGCAGCAGCTGGAGCTCAGGAACCAATTGGACCAAGTTCTGAACTGCGTGTCATCATTGCGCTCAGAGGTGGCTGAGCTGAGGGGCGGCCTGCAGGACATCGCCCTGCAGATTATCCAGGATGTCAAGTGAGTCACAGTGGTGAAATGTACAGCATCTGCACTACTAAATGTTTCTGAGTATGATACTGAATAGTATTTCACTGATATCAGACAGAATTGTCAGTGAGTGGGCAGATTCTTAGGTCTGAACCCAGGCAAGAATAATATTTTTTTTTGCAGGACCATCATAACTGGATCATATTGTGTGGACAAACACTGTGCAAATCCACAATATTTGACTTTAAACTTAATACCCTAATCCAGTAATTTTAGAATGTATTTGGCTAAATTTATTTACTTAATGATTTTTTTTCTTGTATTTCAATCAATATAGGCATGATGGTGTATCTTTAATACAGGTCTGAAACAGACCCACATACAGGGTGACTTGGTCAAACTTTGTGTTTTTTTTTTTGTTTGTTTGTTTTATTTATTTATTTATTTTATTTAAAACTGGAACATTTTAGGGGAACACTGAGCCCCAGAAAGTTGTGTTGCTGTTAAGTATATTCAGCAGAGATTTTTTGTTGTTGCTGATTTTACTCCACAGATATCTAATTGAAAAAAGGTAGCATTGTCAAAAAGAAAATAGAAACACACAGTTGTGAAGGTAGAAATAAAAAAAACACCAACTTTATGTTTTAAAAGTGAAGAGAAACTTATGTAAAATAAAGCTTAAAAAGGGGAGAGAATTGCTACTTTCTAATGACAGCAAGTAAGACAGCTATAGAGACATTTTTGTTTAAAAATATGAAGTACAGTATGCTTTCACAGGTACACTAACTTGGATATAACACAGCTTTATCTGTCTAACATCATGTCATTAATAATTAGAATGTAATTTATTTTTGGTCACTGTTGTACTCTGATGAGGCAGGCTAAATCAAGCATGACAGCATGGTCAGAAATGTTAATGAGTTCGACAAAGTTTCTTGAAAATTTCCATTTTAACAAAAATACTTTGCAGACATTTCTGTTACATTGTTCTTGAACCTCTGAGTTCATTGTCAATATTTAAGGGAAGTTATCATCAGCTGTAGATCAAAATGATAGACCTATAACCAATCAGAGCAATGAAATGTGATGTAACGCTCAGCGACGGACAAGTTTAAACAGACCTCAGTGTATAGAGATGAGTCATGACGTTTTTGCCATCAGAATTTGAAAACAGATCTTCAACATAAAGTTCCACATCAGCTGCAGCCATCTTTCCAAAATGCATCAACAGTTGTGCTCTTTACTAAGCTAGGTTTATACTTGCCGTCATGTCCGCAGATGTTGTATGTCTCCTGCTTTTGACACTGAACAGCTGTCTCCATCTTACTGTGAGAATGAAGGACTAATGGAACATCAGAGATCACGATGATGGACTTTGTTGTGTTATCCCTGACAATGACTTGTACACTTGTATTTACTACTGTATTTAAGTTTTGCCACATAAACTAAAATAAACTAAGCTAAACGTCTGCCAGAGCACATAAAACATGAGCTCACAGATACATCTGATTTCAAGGCTAGATTGCAGCATAAAAAGATACTTAAGGAGAGCAGCACTTGGAGAGCACAGACCTCCGCCAATGTACAAATGCCCTAACTGGCAATGTAAAAGAAGGTGAAAAATTATTTGTGTATCTGCCCTGTGGTTTGGACCTTCTCCAAATGTTATTTGGTTCTTCCTTGACCCATGCCACCCTTCTACCAAGTTTCATGAAAATCAGCCAGTATGACGCTGCCAAAGCCTGATATAGTGTATTTTGAAAGACAAGCTGCAGGCTGTTTCAAATCAGTTTGCAGGCCTCAACTGGCCCCTGGGGCTGGACTTTAGACTTGCCTGATATAGGGCATGCATGCCAGCTATTAAACTGTATGGTGCAACCACTCTGACTAAGTTGCAGTGTAAGGATACTGCAATGACAGCACAATAAGAGCTGACAAATATCAGTGTCATATTCCATATGTCTACAGGAGTATCTTAAATTCTTTAACTGAAAGCCACACAATGGGGATTTGGCTCTAGCAGCTGCATTCTGCTTCTTAAGAGAGCAGAATGTTACAGTCATTGGGATGTTATGTGGTGTAAAACACCAGAGTGAACCTTTTAGGTGAGGCCAAGGTTGTGGGTGTTGTTTGACTGATGTGACCATGTGTTCCACATGCAGAAAGGGAGTGGAGGACAGTCAGCGGGTACGTCGGCGGCGTCATATCGTCCACAGGGAGCGCACTGACTCCACCGGCTCCAGCTCCATCTACTTCACTGCCAGCCAGGGCATGGCCAGCACATTTGAAGAGACCAGCGAAGGAGGGTATGTCACAGACTGGTGGTATTAGAAAGCAGTACACTCCATCACTTCTTTGTGATTCAGCGTAGTCTTTGTAGTGTATTTCTGATGGCTCCATCTCATTATTATATTACAAAATATATACGATCGATGAGCAGTAAGATTTTCTACGATCCAATTTCACTTTAAAATATTGATCAGTGCATCTTGAAAGTTTTGATCTTGTTTTGGGTTCATGTCTCAAGTTTGTGGGGCAGATAGTGGCAAAAATCATTTGTCTCCTGGATAGCCATAAAGAAGCCTGGACTAATAGCCTCTCAGTGAATTGGTAGTAACACTGTGCAGGAGCAGGTCAGGCTGAGATCCAAGTTTAATACAACTGTTGGCGCTTTTGAAAAGGCTTCTTAACAAGCTTTATCAGCTAATTCCTGTTAATCTCTAAGACAATTACAGACTGTTAAATAGTGCACACTGTGGCTAACACTAACTTACTGACTGACTGACTTCCTCTTGTGATATCGAGCCATGCCAATAGTTAAAAGTTTACTTGCCAAGGTTTTTATTCTGACGCTGAGACATAAACTCAGACCCCAGTTTGTGTCTTAAACACTGTGAACAGATTCACAGAAACTACTTATGCAGAGTAGCAGTGGCACTGATTCTGGAAAGTGATGTTGCTGCTGAATTTTGTAAATGCAATTCTTTAATGCTTGTGAGCACAAGACACTAAATTTCATTCAGGTCCATTTTATTGGGACAGATAGGCTAAAACCAGAGCAAATAAAACTAACTGCAGAAAAATACCATTTGAGGGAAGAGAGAAAATGTTTTTTTTGTGTGTTATTCTGGTGAACTGACCCTTTTAAATGTACAGAACTGAAAGCTGAAGTAATTATGAATCAGTTTAATGTGGAGTCCCAAGTGTGGGTACTTGTACACATTTCTAACAATTCATTTCCCCGAATTAAAACCAGATGGTCCCTCCCGTAGGTACTCGACGGCCTACGCTGAGTCAGATTACACTGATCGTGACACGGACAAAGAGGAGGGGGAGCGGGAGCCTGAACAGGAGTCTGAGGAAGAGGAGGACAAGAGTTGTGCCACTGTCCTCACCCTCCGCCAGGAAGACTCTCAGGAAGAAGAAGCGGAAGAGAGAGAGCTGGGGGAGGAGGCAGAGGAAGAGGAGGACGATGAGGAGAGGCTGCAGCTGGCGACTAAAGTTCCCAGTGGGGAGCTGGCTCTCCTCCTGGCTCAGAGTGACATCCTTCACACAGGAGACGCCAGCTTAAAGGCAGAGGGCTTTCGCCTGCTGTTAGACAGCAGAGCAGAGGTAAGGGACAGGACTCACAAGATGGCAAACTAGGGACTGAAGCAGTGTGTAATAAGAATGATAGAGCAAAGAATAATTTGTAGCACCAAATGCACATATACTGTGGATAAGTAATGAATACACCCCCTTGAACAATCTTCAGATTTTGTGTATGTTTATCTACTGTTCTTGTAAACATGCATAGGGAGATAAGCGCACACACAAACACACACACACACAAGCTTATAAAAACTGATTTTAAGAAAAGAGCACGAGGGATTTTAAGAGCAACTCAAAAGAAGATACTGATTATGCAGGTCTGAGCTTCTCAAAAATCCATTGATCAGTAACAATTGAAATCACTTACAAAGTAAAAATGAAACAGTTGTTATGTACAGCGACACTGACTGGTGTTTGTCTGACTCTGTGTCTGCAGTATGGAGACAGCAGGGAGTTTCTATGGCGACTAGCTCGGGCTTACAGTGATGTGTACGAGTCCACTGAGGACAAACAGGAGAAGAAGACTTATGCACAACAAGGTAATGTGTACACACACACACACGTGATGTAAAGATTATCATATTAGATCTTGACTCAGAGTTTTCAATCAAAATAAAACAAAGGAACAATACAGCAGGCTGAGAGGTCTAAATTAAAAATAAGTTGCATTCACTTATAGAATTATTAAAACTGATGTTGTCGGGCTACTTCTGTCCACTTCTTAAAAACAAAGTCTCTGGTGTGGTTAAATACTTCAGTTAAGACTGCATATCATAATAGTGTTTACCCAAAGTTAAGTGCCATCACTGTAACTTTTAAGTGTTTGAAGATTCTCCACCTCTCAAACCCCAATGTGTCCAGTCAGGTTGTGGAAAAGTTGTTTTCTTTCTTTGTTTGGTGCAAAATAAAACAGTGGGGACTTTATAGGTACAAAAAATGTACACACACACACACACACACACACAAACACAGGTGACGAACAGATTTTGACATGGTTACTATGTCAATGATATGTTTTATATGTATAAAACATATCATTGTTATAGTAACCTTTTTTAGTTACTGTCACTTAATGTAATCACCTGGTGCTGTAGAGGACAGTTGTTAAAGATGGATGAAAGAAATTTTAAAAAAGAAAAAAAAAAAAAACCCACTAATGATAATAAGGCAATAAATGGGGAACTGAAGCTGTTATATCACCCTCTTTAAAGCAACCTGATTCCACCGAAAGTAATTTTACCCCACAGCACAGGGGAGTTGGTCCACTGCTGACTTCATTTAATTTATTTGTGTCATTGTGTGACTTTTGGAACCAAACTAATGTTGTGTCCACAGCAGCATGTAGGTTTATATGTAGCACCCACCCCCAGCATGGACTGTTCACACTTCTACCCTTAGGCCGGAGGTACAGAAGTGTGAAATGCAGGACCACGAGACTGTTTTGTTTTTGTTTTTTTTTTTACCAATTTTTTATTGAGTTTGAAGATATGCATACATAACAGAAAAGACAAAATGGAAAAGTTAAAACTACTACGACCACTAGACTTAAAAACTCTTTCTTTCCCACTGCCATCAGACTACTAAACAGCCAACAGGAGTCATAGTCATCACTACCTCAGACCATATTTACAAATACAGTCTGCACGTGACTTTTGCACATACAATGTTTGCACTACAGTTTCTTGCTGCCTTAATTATATTCCCTTTTGTGTATATATTCCCTTCATATTTTTTTAATCTATATTGTTTACTTTTTTATCTATTTATAATCGAGTGTGAATGTAGTTGATATTTTTTCTGGTATTCGTTGCAGTCAGCAAAGGAAGAATTTCATTGTACAGGGAAACGTGTTTCCTCAAAGTGCATATGACAATAAACACTTTGAATCTTGAATCTTGACATGGGGCAAAAACCTATGTCAGGTCAAGTGGGGAAAAAAGATTTTAGAAGGACCTGGGAAACTAGCATTTTGACACTAAAACATACATACTTTGACCAAAAGTTGTATTTTCTGATTTCATGACATGAGAGATACAACTGGGAAGCTACAGAGAGATATAATAACCTCAAAAATTATTAAAAAAACAAACAAAAAAAACAAATAAAATACTACTAATAATAATGGAACCTGGGAGTGTGGAATATACGTAGCAAAAACACAACTAGGCTGCTTCTGCTTATGAAGCTAACGCCTCACTCATGCGCACCAAATAATCTGGTCAGTTTGTGCAAATGGACAGTAGCATGTGACTGTTTCTATCTCCAAGACAATTATAGCTTTTGTCATTGAACTGAGAGCTGGTGTTGCAGGTCGAGAAGAGGCAGAGTTGGCCCTGAAGAAGAACGGCCTGAATGCTGAGTGTCATAAATGGTAAGATAGTAAAATTATACCTAACATACCGGGGTTTAACTTTGCATAGATAATAGTGCTACTGGTTGTATTATGAAGTCACAGTCATGCTGTTTTTGTCTCCAGGTTTGCTGTGCTGACAGGTCTGACCTCCAAGCATGAGAGCATGCATAGCAAACTGAAGAGCAGCCACATATTGAAGGTAACACAGGCACACAGTTTAGGTATTTAGTAGTGATGGCCAAATGAAGCCTCATGATGCATTTTCTTTATTTTCTGAGACAACTATATGGCGCTCTTTGTTCAACAAAAGGTTGAAAGCACACTGAATTGCTATTCTTTTAGCCTCTCTCTTTAAACCAAGAGTGCCATCTAGTGGGCTCAGAAAATAAAGAAAATGCTTCATGAGGCTTCATTTGGCCATCACTAGTATTTGGCTGTTTTGTTTTAAGTAGAGTTTTGTTCAACATACTACTAAGTTGTTGTTTTTTTCTTAAACTCAGGAGCATCTGGACCGTGCGATCGCCCTCAGAGATGATGACCCCATGTGTTTCTATCTGCTCGGCAGATGGTGCTATGAGGTGAGAGAAGGGGCTGTATGTTGCTGTAACTCTGGTCTTGTCAGGTGCAGAATGTTTCATCCAAACATTCAAATGTCAACACTGAATTTAAGGGTTACTTTGGTATTTTTTAACCTGGACCCTATTTTCCTACGCTTTTGTGTCTAAGTGACTAATGGGAACATTAAAATCAGTCCTGAATTGAGTGAGAGGGCTGAGCTGATGAGGGCTTGTTTATTTCACTGACAGGCTCAGATTATTATTGTAGGTGTCTGACAGCATTATGGAAAGGATCCTTATAGAGGCAGACCTTTTTGAAGACTGAGATCCTTTTTGTTTAACCAGAAACAACCCTGAAATCACAATCATCAAAGCCACCAGACTCCATTTAAATAAACGGTAATCTAAGCGTGTATAGACTCTATACACTATATACTATAGAGACAGCATATTTTCACACCTAACTGAGTGAGTTAAGGGTTTATTTCAACCGAAACAGATATGGCAATTGTTGGAACAGTGGAAAGACACACAAAGACAGCTTTTGAGTTTTATTTAGTTTCTGTTGACCTTGAATGAGGTCTGAAGTCTGGTAGGTTCGGTGATAGGGATTTCAGGGCTGTTTCTGTTACCAAAGAGAATTTTGCACTTAAATCAAAATATTTATCTATGTAGGTATCCTTTCCATAATGTTATGAGATACTTAATGATAATAATTATAATAGATAATGATCTGAGTCAGTCAGTAACAAAAACTGGCACTTTTAGGATGTAAATTGACAGTGCAAACACACCCCGAGTGGTACATTGCAGCCTGTTTTGTGGCTGCTGGCTGCAGCGCTCTAGCTTAATACAGGACCAGTGTCAAAATATATCCGTCGCCCCTTTACCCTTTTAGGCAACCACATCTGAAGTCCAAGTGTTTATACCCATTCTGACTTCCCACACTTGTACCTTATTCAAGACATGATTATGGAAATTAAAAGGTATTTTTGATATCCGTGTGTCTGTGTCTCTGCAGGTAGCCACTCTGGACTGGTTGGAGAAGAAGGCGGCTGCTGCCCTCTACCAGAGCCCCCCCACTTCCACACTGCATGACGCCCTTGAGAACTTCCTCAAGGTAGCAGAGTACTGTAGATTCCAAAAGATTTCTGCTGTTTCATTCTGATTTTGAATATTAAAAATCTACTCCACATATACTCTGTCCCATGGGTCCTGTGAAGAACACTCAGGGGAAGTAACCAAATCATCTCTGCAACTTCTTGTGTCTTGCTGTGGGAGTATCAAGCTGTCTAGTTAGCAAATATTGTGTAAATAAGCAACCTACGACTCTCAACGGTTTATGTGACTTTGTGCCAAACAGCTCTTTGTTTCTGTTTGTGTCTGTAATCTTGGAGGCAAGGGACGTACAAACTGCAATAATGATTGTCTCCTGTAGAGACATTCATCCACAGCTGGTAAACACTAAACTTCTTATTCAACCACTGCATCACTGTCTCTTTGTTACTTTTTTGGCAAATCACTACAAAGCCTCCAGGCTAATTTTTCTAAGGCTGCCCCCTGAAAGTCAGAGATTCAAATCATCAGTCAGAGAACCTCCAGTCGACTGAGAGTCCTTTAAGTCCAGCAGTTGTTTTTTTCTTCCTTTTTTTTCCAGTCAGTGTGCAGTGTACTTCTGGGGACATTTTGATCCCCAGGTATAGCTGCAGAGTGCTCCTCACTTTCATGCTGCTCTTTGATAAAGGCAGCTGCCTGGAGGAGGAAAAGCTGTGCACTGTAAGGCTCAGAGATAATACCATCTTCTGCCCTCTGCGGTGAATTTACAGCTCATAACAACTCAATACGATACAGTTTCTGGTTGCTGTTTGATATTTAGTGCCGGCAAAAGTTGTTGTTGCACAATCTGATCTGTAATTAGTGTAGATAGCTCGTTTACTATATTGTGTGAATGTCACTGTCACACTGAGCATCCAGCTGAACACTTTTTAAACTCTTAAATTCTAAAAGTTGAATATTCGTATTGAACAGCTGATTCAATTGACTTGATTTAAGTTGGCTACAGCCCTAAATTTTGCCCTCATTTTACTTACAGTATTTATTTGTTTTTTTGATTATTTAACAGGGACCATACAGATAAACATTGTTGCATAAGGAGGAGCAATGCAACAGTAATGTATCCAAGGTGTCTAGATGAAGCTAATTTGCTGGTTAGGCTTTTAAAATTCAGGTTAAAACAGTGTTGGTGTCCCTTGCCATCCTACAGCACATTTTTATGGGATACTAAGAATAAAATTGTGCTTTATTTACTTTTAAAGTATTTTGTATGGTATTTAAGTCTATTGATTGTATGACAGTACAGAGACACATGAAACACAGGGAGAGAGCAGGGTTGTTGACATGAAACAAAGCTTCTTGGTTGGACTCAAATCAGGAACATTGCAGTAATGTAGCACATGTTATTAAATGCACAATAATGTTGGAGTCCCTTACCAACAGTGCTTTGAGAGAAATGGGGAGGATGAACTTGGTTTGGTTTTCTGCCCACCTTTAAGTGGGCTTTTCATTTTGTATTCATTTAAATCAATCAGACCAAATATTTCATTTAATAAATGTTTGTCTTGTTTGCTGTCTTCCAGGCAGAGGAGCTCAGTCCAGGTTTCTCCAAGATGGTGAGACTGTACATCGCACAGGTAAACAATCACATCTCTGATTCCATACTGTCTTTGTATAAATGATCAATAGAATGACTATGTACATGTAGAAATTACACGCACACTGTTGGAATCAGTGTGACTTACCCTTTGAGTAATAGTGGCACAATAATCATCAGATTCAGATTCCTTCAGTATCAATCATGCATGTCAAAAGTAATCCAGGTGATTATTGTCTGTATCCATGGTTACTGTGCAAAGCTGCATGGGACCTGCTAGCTGCTAATACAGCACGACTTTCCATGATTTAATTTTGTGACTGTTTCCAAGTGTAGGTTTAAAAAGTCAGGGCTAGGGTGAAGCCCACACCTAAGTCACTGACTCCAGTTTCTCACTTGTATGGATCAAAGCATGATGGGAGAAAAAGGAAATCTGTTTTCTACTGTTGGTTAGATTTTTGACTTTACAAAGGCTCAGAATGTCCCATTAACAGGGTTTGAGTATATCTGAGCACACTGGTTCAATCTCAATCTCCACCCTTAAGCTTTAAGCACTGAACCCTTGCGGACTTAACTGACATCACAAGGTAAACCCTTTGGTGTGAGAGGCTGAAAGGGCTCCAAATGGTATAAATATGAATGAGACTTCATTTGTGGCGACATATCAGTTCACCTTGACCATGCCAAAACATGTTTCGTACAACTGTGGGACGTTTTATCTTAGCAAAATTAATGCAAAACTGTTTTTTTATGCTTCTGGGCCTCCCCTGCTGACCCAGTTTTTTAACATCTTAATGCTATGAACTAAGTGTAATATCTCCAGGCAAAGTCTGCAGAAATGTGGGCTTATGGGAACTCTGCAGAAAGGGCTCAAAACATCAGCAAAGAAAGCCCTCTTCCAATTCATAATTTGACATTGGGACAGCCCTAAGCCCTCACAGACTTTGCAGGAACATGCCTCAAAATATCAGTGTGGAGATTGGGATTTGGCCTGACACTCATCCTGTCTGTTTATATGCATAATATATTTCTTTTTGAAAATCCCTGGGACACACAAGCAAAAACTCCAATGTTTACAAATTATGTACAAGAGTTAAATCCAGACAAAAACAGGAAAGGGTTCGAAGGGTTAAAGGCAGGCAATAATTAATGATTATTACCTGAGGTTGGAATCCTTTCCAAGGCTAACATAGCAGTGTGTATGTTTTAGCTCTTTCCTCACTGTCACAGCACCAGTGTGTTATGATAACACTATAAACACTGATCATCTTGTGGTTTGACTGTTAGTGTCACAAGGAGCTGGGAAACATCTCTGAGGCAACAAACTGGACCGAGCTGGCTCTGAAGATGCCCACAAACTCTAATGATGTAAGAGCACACACACTCACCCCATTTGAACTCTGCAGCAGCCACGGTATTCACCAAACATGTATTTCAGTAGTGATGGCCAAATGAAGCCTTATTTTCTGAGCCCACTAGATGGCGCTCTTGGTTTAAAGAGAGAGGCTCTAAGAATAGCAATTCAGTATGCTTTTAACCTTTTGTTGGACAAAAAGCACCATTACCAGCTCAGTGGCCTAGTGGTATAGTGTCCGCCTTGAGACCGGGAGGCTGTGGGTTCGATCCCCAGCCGGGTCATACCAAAGACTATAAAAATGGAACACATTGCCTACCTGCTTGGCACTCAGCATCATGGAATTGGGGGGTTAGATCACCACGTGATTCCCGAGCACGGCACCGCCGCTGCTCACCGCTCCCTCAGTAGATGGGTCAAATGCGGAGAACAAATTTCACACACTCAGAAAATAAAGAAAATGCTTCATGAGGCTTCATTTGGCCATCATTATATTTCAGTATTTCTGTTTATAGCTTTGAGGGTTGACACTTTTGTACAGAGCTCAGTGCTGCAGATTACAATGAAAAGCAAACAAATGATGAATTTCTCAGATGTGTCCTGGATATGTCCTTTAGTCTGAAGTTAGACTCAAGACTTAGAGCCTTTTCACACCTGAAAGTCCAAACCAAGATTTGCATTTTATACAGATTATTTTTATACAGATTTACGCAGATTGCATTGTATACATTTGATCCGGTTAGTTTTGGTCTCACATTGCCAATTATGCAAGCATACTCAAGAACTATACATACATATGTCCTGTTGTCATCACCAACTTCAGCTGTCTCCCTACACTTGACATTGATTGTTTTGTACACAAGTTTTCCTGTCCTCTCGTATCCCCTCTCTCTCATATTCTTGGAAAATAATTAAAAAGCGTAGGAGATTTTGTGAATGTTTATGCCTCCACACCGGCAGTAGCAGTGGCCAGAGGCATTATGTTTCAGATTGTCCGTACGTACCATTCTCATTAATGCAATAACTCAAGAACGCCTTGACAGCATTCTTATGGGAATTTGGCACAAATGTCCACTTGGACTTAACAACTAAATACTGAACTAATTTGATTTGGTGGTCAAACGTCAAGGTCACTGTGACTTTGCATCTGTCTCATTCTCATTAACGTGATATCTCAAGAATACCTTGAGGGAACTTCCTCAAATTTGGCACAAATGTTCACTCGGACTCATCGATGAACTGGTAAGATTTTTGTGGTTAAAGGTAGTAATGGCCAAATGAAGCCTCATGAAGCATTTTCTTTATTTTCTGAGCCCACTAGATGGTGCTCATGATTTAAAGAGAGAGGCTCAAAGAAAACCAATTCAGTGTGCTATCAACCTTTTGTTGAACAAAAAGCACCATCTAGTGGGCTCAGAAAACAAAGAAAATGCTTCATGAGGCTTCATTTTGCCATCACCAGTCAAATGTTAAGGTCACTATGACCTTGCGTCCATCTCATTCTCTAGAACGCATTATCTTAAGAACGCCTTGAGGTAATTTCTTAAAATTTGGTTCACACATCCACTTGGTCTCAAGGATGAGCTGAAAAGCATTTGGTCACTCTCTGTTGCTAAACCACACACACACACACACACTATGCACTGAGGGGCTATGCTACTTTTATCACTCAACAATAGTCTACTGAACCTCCTGCAATTGGTCCAAAAGTTTGACCCATCCAAAAATTTCACACCAGAAACAAACTGAACCATGATTCAGATTGATGTGGAACGAGACCACCTCTTTTCATCAGACCAAGGTTCAACTGTTTGGCTCATACGGTGATTTAAGGGAGGTTTCATTTTGGTTTGGATCAAACTGAAAAATCCAAAAGTTTGAACCAAATTAGGGAGTTGAAAAGGGCCCTAAGTGTTACAGTGTTTAATTATGTGAATTCTTTATTGTTGCCTTTTCTTTATTTCCAAGGATGAAACATCTAAACTGGAAGCTCAGCTTCGAGTCTTAACTGACAGAAAAATCTGAACACTTATTTTCTACTGGGATCCAGAAGATGGAGCCACTCAGCCGATGGCACCGATTGGCTAGTCAGGCCGCCAATCCGTGGTCATCCAATCAACTAATTATTTTCCCTTCGTTGGTGGATACCTTAGTCATATTGTCACTGTGAAATGATATGGAGTTTATTGATGTGTATTTATTTTCTTTAATATGGCTTAACTGAGTCAATATCGCTATAGGTAATATATATTGTAATGCATATGGTATCTTTAATGCTTTTTTTTTTTAACAGTTTGTTTGCCTTTTTAACTGATAATCAGTGATTAAACACAAGTAGGGTTTTTTTTAGAACCACATTCTTTATTCAACATAAACATTTAAAGGATCAGTTCACCAAATTACAAAAAAATAACAGTCACTTTCTGCAATTGGTGTCCAGTCATGCAAGTGGTTTTGGTTTTATATGTTGAGACAGATATCTTAAAACCATGTTTTTTTCTGTAATTTGGGTGGTTTCATCTTCTTTTAGCTAGATTTTTGAAAGAAGGTACCTCAGAGCAGTGGGACCAAACCTGCTCACACAGGGTCAGGATGCCACATTTGACAAAGGATTTCAGGAGTTTAGAGAAATTCCCCTTACAGTGGTCTGGAAATCTACTGCCACACCACAACATTTCTAAGTGATATATGTGATAGTGAAAGTTATGTGGAAACAGAGCTGGTAATCCAGTTTGATCAGGGATGTTTTAAGAGCTTTAAGGTAAAGAGGGACTTTGGGAATCACTGTAACAAATACATCTAATGAGCTTTTATCTTTATGGATGAAACATTATTTTTATTATACACCCTTTATTCTAATACTGTTCTGGTGGGTCCAACTCAGTTACTCTTTGACAGATGTGTTTGTTTTGTGGAGATAAATTACCCCTCATAATGTAGATATAGTATTAACACTGTAGTATTTTGATCAGAATATGTCTAAAAATTTTTTCTCAGTTTAATGAATACTTCACCCACTATATGACCATTTGTATATCAATTGCTTACCCTGTGTTAAATTCTCAATGTAATTGAGGGCCGCTTTTAGTAAGAGCAAAATTATACCAAAATATCAGTTTACAGAGACCTCGTCTTCAAGAATTTTTGGTTTTTGGATTCTCCATTCACTGTGGAGGCATGAGAAAAAACAAAGTTTTTTTTTTTTTTTAAAGAATTTAACATTAACACAGGGTGAGTAATTGATATCCAAATCATAATTTTATGGGTAAAGTATTTTAAGTTCCAGCACCCCCCAAGGATAATGTAGTGAATTGACTGTACTGGACCACATGCATCCTCCTAAAGTGCATGGAGTGTTCGGTTTGGTTGTGACTGTGAAAAGTATCCTATTGTTTTTGTAACTTCATTTTCTCTGGAGTGTATTTGCTGCCTTTTAACTATGAGTGTTTTTACATTCCTGTTATTTTTCTAAGTGACAGTGAAGCTGCACTACATCAGCAGGTTATTATTTTGTGATCAACATCACTTTAATGGCACTTTTTCTTTTCTTTTAAAATTTATTCTTGTTGAGGTTAATTTGCTGTGAAATAACAGTGGACATGTTAAATTTCCTCAATATTCTGATCCTGCAATGAAAAATTAATATGCACTTAATGGATAACATTAAATAAAATTCTTTTTTGTACTGATGTCTTGTAAACTTGTAGGTGTGTTTAACAGGCAGACCGTACCCTTCCCAAGTCATGTGTAATCATCTTTAAGACCAGCAATAAATTTATGAAATCCTTCCATGATGACGATGCTAACAGATGAGACAAGTTGCTTTAATAGTAAAACAAATTTAATTTAGAAGCTTATATACAGAAGGTTCTAGTAAAGACAAACAAAGGAGGGACATAACTAATGGTGTAGCTGGCAAGAGGTGAAATTTGAGAAATGATATAAAAGTATAGCTGTGTAGGAATGCTTTGATCGCAAAATAATGTTTCAACAGTGTTCTCAGAAAACATTTCAGACACTGAAAAAGGACACCACTCAACAGATACACCGTAAACACAAAGTTAATAGAAAGAGATCTTGCAAACTATTAAATATAGTTTTTACAATTTTTTGACTCACTCCATGGATGAAACTACAGAGGTGTACTGCATTCAATAAAGGAAAAAAAAAATGGAGACGTTACTTTTAGTAACGACTCAGTGTCTCATTATTAATTATTAGATATTTGGTAATTATGCAATAAAGATCTAATAAGTAATCAATAATAGGTATCTCAATTATGTCAGGATTTATATTTTTTGTAATTATGAGAACTGATTTTTAATTAAATGATAAAGACCTCATTCTCGCGAGATGTTTGTGTAATTAAGGAGAAACTAACTCTTGTAATTATGAAGCAGTATCTCATAATAACAAAGCAGATCTTGTAATTATGAGATACTGTGTCGTAATTGCAGGGAAGTGCTTTTTTTCCCCTTTATTGAGTGAAATGTGCTTCGGTATGCAAAAAACCTAAATGTTCCATGTCCACATCTGCAGCTGGGACCATCCTATCCACTCTGCATCAGCCAGCATCAAACCAAATTATACAACTTTCATCTCTTGAGGACCCGTCAGTCTGAGGCTTTGTGTGAAGGCAGTGGTATATGGGTGAGGATTGCACACACATTTTAGTCCAAGAATGAGTGGGCAGGTGCGACAGTCACATGTAACACCACCCCACGGCTTCCTGCCTCTCTGCCAGCTCAGTCCTTGGCATCACCCACTCCATCAGCGTTAATGGCAAACATGGCTTCAGCCTCCGGCAGGCAGGGCGAGTCGTAGATTTTACAGATCCTCGTCTCTCCTCTGCCTTTCCTCAGGTACAGACTGCAAAGACAAGACCACTGTTAGAACAATGAAACCATGGTGACCTTTTGGTGTACCCGCTCTCCTCTTCCCTGCTATCAAGGTCTATGAACAGACACACTGAAAGTATCTAATCATGCTGTGAGACTGAATACAAACAGCGTCACTCACCGTGTGGTGGAGGCGTGAGCCAGAATGTTGCCTCCGATTGGTTTCTTAGGATCTGCAGAAAACATGGCTGCCCCATCCACCTGTGCTACCACCTGGTTGGTTATCACCACAGCAACGCCAAACTGTCACGACATAGGATTGAGGCAGACAAAAGACTTGTGAAACCCCCTGGGTTAAAAAGCATCATGTCTCTGGACAGTGTACATTCAGTGTGTGTTACAGACATTCGGCAGTGAGTGTGACTAAAACAGAATGAAATTTAAATCTGAATGGGTCTTTCATCTCTATGACTCACTGACTGAAATACAATCTTGGGCCTAGGGTTGGTGTTATAACCCACCAGCTATCATTTGATGATGACTTAACTTTTTATTAGCTTTTTAAAAATGTATTCATCTGCGTTCATGCATTATAGAGCATCATGACTCTGTATGTAGCATTTTAACTTGCTAATCGAACTGTAAACAATGACCAGCACACAGAAGAAGGAGGTCTTGGCACAGATCTATGATATTTGGTTGCTGTCCCCAGGGGGCTAAATTGCTGTCGGACCGATAGCTGATGGATTACCACATTGAAATGTCTTATGTGTCCCCTGAGAGTACACATGCACAGTCCAGCTGCTTACCTCGTCTGCCAGCCGGAGCAGCATGCGGAGGAAGCGTCCCAGGTGCCCCTGTCTGGCTGACAGCTCTCCTCTGCCTGAGTAGTCTGTTCTGTACAGAGCTGTGGCACTGTCCACTATCAGCAGAGCATACCTGACACAAGGAGAGAAGAGTGTGTGTGTGTGTGTGTGTGTTAGCTGCAGGGATACACACTACTGTCTGAACAATTATCCTGCCTGTTCATACTGAAACATCATTACAAATAACTGCTGTCACTAGACACCATCAAGATGCTGATACAGGAATACAAAGAAAGGTACAGAGGGTTCATACCACAGTAGGTGTTCAGTCAGGGATGCAGTGGTTATATTTTAAGGATTTAAGGAACAAATGTAGTATTGGCTGTAACTGTTGGAAACTTCATGATTACTCTACATGTACTGTTTATATCCATTTACAGTTTTGATGCAGTACATTTTTACACAATACTCTGCAAGCACAAGCATTTGGTGCTGACTGACCTGGACTCAGCCATCATGGCAGAGGCTTGGTACAGCAGCTGGGTTTGATGGTCTGTGTTGAAGGCTCGGGCGTAGGCCACGTTGTCCAGAACATCACTGCCTACCAGCCCGTACCTGACAGCAGAGAGAGAGAGAGGGAGAGGTCACATGAACTCCATGTGTTCTTTCTATTGTCCACTTCTGATGCAAAAAGGCGTGCAGAAATTTGAGACTTTATTTGTCATGTAGTTCCAGCCCTTTCCCTTCAAAGGACAAAAACAATCATATTACAACAGAGTGTGGCTCCAGTTAGGTGCTAATCTATCAGATCTGAAGAGGAAATGTGCTGACTCACCTCTCAGCTACAGCGAGGAGTCTCTCTGGTCTGAAGGTTCCCTCTGTGTCGATGTACATGGCTTTACCTTCTCCACCCCCCTGATCGATGGGCAGCTGTGGACACAAAGGACAGAACAATCCACTGAGTGAAGTAATAAGTCATTTAGAACATGCACGACTTAATGATACCAGAACCAACACACATGTCACTATATCCTGTATATTATCAGTCTCCTCAGGAAGTGCATTCTTCCACTATTGAATAGCACTGATGCTGTCTCTCTCTGCAGTCAGTCTGGACTCTACCTGACAGGTGACAGCGAGTGTGTGGCACAGCTGGGTCTTCCCCGTCCGAAACTCTCCAAACATCTCTGTGATGGAGCCTGTCTCAATCCCACCTGCAGGAGACACAACGCGTTAATCGTTCCTCCCATCTGTAATGACTGAGTTCACATTGTGACCACAGAGCCTGTCTGTCGTGGGCTACCCACTGACAATCAAGGTGAATTACTGTACGATATGCACAATGTACAAACCCTGCAGCAGTTTGTCGAGCTCCTTGGAGCCTGTAGAAATCTGGATGATCTCTGCTCTCCTCTGGTGGAACTCAGTAGCTGTGGTGAAACCCATGGGCACAAGTTTGGCAGCTTCAGTCTGAGAGGGAAGGAATGATAAAACATAACAGAATTACTCAATACAGTACTTTTTACATGCCTGACAAAAACCTAACAAAGCATAAGTAAAAACAGACAGATAAACTGGTCGGGTTGATATATTGGCCTTTATTATTGTTGTATTCACTGGCTGTTGAGTAACAGCTAATATTAGCACAGAAATACTTAATCTGTTTGAGGTCATTTGGAAACAAAGATGCCAGAATTATTTGTCTCCACTTCCTCCCACTGTACAAAAATGAAGCCAAGATATCCTGGATACAGCTGCTGTTGATGTCATTTTGGGCTAGAATCTGTGCAGCAGTGATCCAAGGTTGAGTTGAGGTTCTGCGCATAAACCCGGCCAACTCAACTGCGAGCAGCGTCATAAATTGCAATTACACCGATTGACAAACACAGCTGTCAGTCATGACGGCACACCCCCTTTTATAGCATCAAAAAAAAAAAAAAAAAACTAATTAAATTTATACTTATAGAAAAATAAGAACACTTGAACATATATATGTATAGTATATCCATAATTTCTACCATTAGGTGGCAGCTCAGCATGCTGAACTGAATGGGCTGTAGCTGCTACAGTAGTGGGCCAATCACACATCACATCAAATTAAAGTACGCTTGCAGTGATTGGCTGCAAGCAAAACCGTAAAAGTAGTATTTTTGTCTAAATTTGGGAACAAAAAGGATCAAATGCAGGTATTGCTTGACTGGAGAACATTTGATTCCACTTGGTACTGTCTTATTTCACCAATACCCAGCCCTACTAGTGTGACAACCCAAACTGACATAGGGACTTCCCTAATCATCTAACCTAGTGTTGCACGGTATACCGGTACTAAAATAGTACCGCGATACTAGAGTATTCCAAACGGTACTATACTGCATTTGGAAAATACCGGTACTTTTTAAATTGATTCAATTCATTAATTTATTTAATTCATTTATGCACACAAACACCTTTCTTGTTCCTATTGGAACACATATTGCGCAAGTGGTGTGTATGACAACACCTGTATCAACATTCGCAGCTGGTGCACGTGAAAAAAGACAAGACAAAGTCTGCCTCGCAAAGGGAGACAACACGAGACAACACAAACTTGGTGAAACATTTGAGCAACCAAACTGTGACGTCCGTATCGAGATACTTACCGAACCATGATTTTTTGGTACCGTTACACCCCTACTATTTATTGTTCTAAAGGTTTGTATCCCAAAGGACTTTTCCTTAGGAAAAGTACCGAAGAGTATCGAAAAGTATCGAAATTCATATTGGTATCAGTACCGAAACAAAGATTTTGGTATCGTGACAACACTAATCTAACCAAAAGAAGTGAGTAGAAAACAGCACAAATGATGAGTGTTTAAACTATGTTCTCTCAGCTGGAAACATCAGAAACAACTTTTCCAACTAAGCATTGGATCATGAAGCATTATTCTGCAACAGCATGGCCTGACATTTCTGTTCAGAAAATAATTTTCCTGGATGATCGTGGAGAAATGGCAGCTACATATTTATATATACACATTCTGTGGAGGATATAATAAGTAATGCTGCTGTTGGCGTTAGCCTTTCAGTGATTACAGCAACCAAATCAACAAATGCATGTGTGTCTAAAATAAAAACCCTACAGATATCCATACCCACGTCCACTTTCCTTTCCACAAGAACACAAGCAGGTTAAATGCTACACCAGGACCGTCCAGACAGACTGGGACACTGAATAATAAGATTGATGTTACTTACTAGAATTTTGTCAGCTTTGGCCTCACTGATGCCTTTGATGTTGAGCAGCTCCTTCTTGGGTGCGTAGGCCACGGCCTCGATGGTGTGGAAACCTGCTTCTCCCAGTTTCTTGATGTCACTGGCACTAATTCCACATTGCTGAATGCAGAGACATTGGAACAAGAGACAGCAGAAATTCACTGGGAGTGAGAAAACTGCAAATGTTGTTGGGAAATAGGAACAGTTTTGTTATGGCCTAAACCAAGGACAGTGGGTAAATTCAAGTAAGGTGAAGCCAGGGTGGTCCCCTTATTCACTACACTACACAATGTGCAAGATTAACAGAGGTCTGCCCTTGTCAGACCTGGAACCTGCTGGCTTCCTCTACCTGTTGAAGTAATGGCTTTGGAGCTTTACATGAATGGTTTTTAATTGCTTTTACAAACACCAGAGCATCATTACAGTTAGAGATGCAATGCTCACACAATATTCGGCACCTGGTTCAGGAGACATGGCCGTGTCACAGCTGCAGAACGACAGTCAGTAGGAATAAAGAAGACCAGGAAAAAGACTGGCTTTTTGTTCTAAGTGATGGATTATTAACCTGTCTAAATGCGACCTAATTAGATTGTCATTGTTACGGGACACAGGCGCTTATTTAAACATGAGGCTGACATTTTTAAGTGCACACAACACATTTACATAATGAGGTGCATGAAGCGTTGAATTGCAAATATTGTATGAAGATGTTACCCCAGCCAACTTCCCCAACAGCAAACTTCCTCCCCCAAACCAAGGCCCCACTCAGACAGAAAGAGGGACACGACATGTATACAGTGGGTGCAGCAAATTCAGTGTTTCTCAGAGGGAACAAAGTGTGTTGAGGATACATACCTCCAGTCTGCTCAGAGGCTGTGGCCCGAAGTTTTCTTCCTCCTCCACCTCTGTCTCCACCCTGGCCTCGCTCCTCATAGCCATGATCTGAGTGTGAGAACAGGGTTAACATGGAGGAGGCAGAAGGCTGAGTGACAGGTAATAGCAATGCTTTCCTGACTAAAGTGAGCAAGAGTCTGAGATTTTGGCTGTCCTAGCTCCGTGACTTTGCTTTCCTGGTCTTAAAGACAAGGTAGCAGTTGAGAGAAATGTTTTTCTAACGTTTAACTGAATGTAATGAGCAGTGAATGTCTTTATTTGGTTTCCAAAATTAAGCAACGTTTGGCGACACCCCAGTGAGTTAGCAGACTAACGTTAACGAATGCGTAGCGCTAATTTTACACAATTAAGTTACCGGTAACCCGGTGAAAACGGTAAAAACAATAAAAAAAGCCCAACCGTTAGTTTCACAGTAGTATAATTAACTCGTGTTATGAACCAGCTTTACGCCCTAGTATCATTTTTTTCACTTTTACTTAAGCAGCTAGCCTTTTTAGCATTAATTTAGCGCTGTTTTCCCATCAGTTTGCTGCATTTCAGTAACTTAATGGAGTTGGAGTAAGTAAGCTAGCAACGTTGCTCGATCGATGACAGCGTCACAGCGAAGCGACAAGTTCATTACAATAATATTACTTGTGTCTTACCGATGTTTTCCAATCATGTGCTATAAATGTGAATATTTCTTTTGATATAGCTGCGGTATTAACTTACCTGTTGTTGCCTTCTTGTTTCCCTCAAAGTCGACTGTTTCCTAACCAAAGCTCCCGCGCGGGACGTACTAATACAACGTAATGACGTTGTACGTCAGGACGTCACCTCTGACCAGTTTTCTGATTGGTCCCATTGCCAGCCAAACAAAGGTAGCAGCAATACAGGATCTCAAGTAAAGTAAAAGCTCAGGATTTTATTTTGATAATTACAGGAAGTTTAAATCTAACATTCATCTCTTCTGCTGAATAACCCTACCCCCTCTTAAGTTTATTTTCCGACACCCACAAAAACCTATTACTGTGTTGGTGAATTGTATTTTTTAAATGATGGTTTACATCTGCCTACTGCAAAGGGACTGTTCCTTACTTATGAGAGGGGGGTGGTGCTAAACGGGGGAGGCAACACTTTTTTAAGCACTAAGGAGGGAGTTATGTTTTTTGATCTGGCTTAAGGGAGAGACTGTATTTACTATTTATTTAAAATACCCTCGTAACACCATAACCCTCAAGTGGGTTTTTTCTTTGAAAAAAAAAAAAATGGTGTGTACGTTTATGTGTGTATGATGTGTAGGCTTATTAAATTTTGCTGGTTTTGTGTGTGGGAAGAGGATTTGCATTTTGCTTAAGTTTAAGTTCAACTTTATTTATATAGCACATTACACACAACAAGGTTGATTCAAAGTGCTTTAGATCACATACAAAGGCGAAACAACTAAACAAACAAACAAACAAGCAAACATTATATGCAGTTCAAAGCTAAAGAAAAGAAATATGTTTTAAGGTTACTCTTGAAAGTGTCTATAGTGGGGGAGAAATGGATAGGGGGAGGAAGGGAATTCCACAGCTTTGGGGCAGCTATTGGGAAGGCCCTGCCCCCATAGCTTAAGAAGCCAACTGGTGATAAGTCACACTCCCTTTGAGCTGTTTGCTCATTGCTTTGGCTCCAATACATATATTTGGTGTGAATACACAAACAGTTATTTATGGTGGTGGTGGTCTCAAGGAAAATATATTGACTCCAGGGAGGGCTTAGCTTCTGTGATGGCACTCCTGCCCACCTGCTTCTCCAATCTAAGGGCATGCTGACCGCCATCTACTGTGTGTTGTACACGGATTATGGATAAGTACCCCCTTAACACCATATAATTCCACATTTGCAAGACTTCTGGAGAAAGACAAGTACAACACTCAGGTTCAGTTCTACCTGCTGAGGCTTTACTGTACACCATAGATGGGAGGCACCTGTGTCAAGGAGGCGTACCTTCATTGTTTGACATACTGAAGAAAGAATATGGTTTCTATTCTCTTTTGGAGGAATTGGACGCATGTTAACACAGACCTTTGGCTCAGATCCACCCTCTCCATTTTGAATTTCTTAAGCATGTACAGTATGTAGTATATGAAGAAATTATCAAAATATCATTCTTGAGTATTCTGGATTATCAAACGTGTACTGTCCTGTATATGTGCCACAAATCAACATAATATCCTGCAGCGAATCATTTGGTCACCAAAACAGAGCCATGCACCTGTAATTCAGTGCAACAGAAACTTAATGACTAACTTGTGTGCACACATTTTATAGAAACTAAGTCACTGGACTGAGAGTAAAAGAGACAACAGATTTCTTTACTTAATTAAAAGATGTTTTATTATTAGAACTACAGAATGACGGAATAAAAACAAAACAGAAAAGTCAGAAACATTGAAAAGACAAAAGACATTTAAATATATTGCACATGGATTTTTTTTTTACTGGGTTTTACACATTTCCTCTTGCTTTGGAGACTGAGGCCACCAATCCTTTCTGCCTGCACCTGCAGCTGCATCTGCAACACAAGAGACTTATTACTACACAGAAATCTCAGGTACTATAATAAAATCCACCTCACTGCTCACTGAGACGTCCATAAAGGGATTAAACCCACACTGTTGCACATGTAAAATTAATTATCCATGACTGTTCTAATTAAACAGGCGTCTGTATTCATTGTGTCTTTTATCTGATTGGTATATCTGTTGTTTGCATCAGTAAATAAGTCAAACAATATTGATTTCAAGCCAGTTCATTAAATATACAGTATTATGCTATCACAGCACAAAGTACTACACTTCCTGTCTAACCTGTACCATATTCATTTTCCCTTTTTAAACATGACAACTATGAATTGTGGGTTTTTCCACTTGAAAAAAGTGCAGGATTGCAGGCTGATAGAAAGTTTGCAAACAGGACTGAATAAGCAGTCATTTAAAGTAGGACATCCTGAAAGTTCCCTGTGTAGGACACATCTCGAAGACTGAGGGCAGACTATGAATTTAATCACCAGCATCATTCTCCAGCTTTGCTCTTTAATGATACTTAAGTTGCCATGGTCGACATTTTGCAATCAAGATACTCTCATAGTGACTGAAATTTGGTTGACATTTCAGAAGCCAAGTATTTCTATGTACTGCCAAAAATAATGTTCAAATTTAAAACCAGGTAGAGTAGCTATTGTAATATGGAAGCTCATTTTCACCAGGAAAAAAGTATAGGTGGATTTTGACAAATAGAGCTGGACTGATATACTGGTGAGACGATATTGGCCTATCACAGATATACTGGTATTGGCTTCTATGTTGTCCACTATGGACAGATATCATAAAGTTTATTTTGAACAGAACATAATGCAGGAAAGATGCTTGGAGTAATTCATAATTATTAAGTTCCCAATTAAGTTTACTATTTCAGTGCACTGATGTCATTTTTAACAATGACATTTATTGCTGAACTGTAAAATTTCCTGCCTCCAGACCATATCTTAACCCTTAAGCTAAGTCAAAACAATAAAAGATTACGAGATTAATAAAAATTATTTGATTTAATAAATCATGATTAATAGACTGTATCTTAGAAGTTTGATCGGATCCTGGTGGCTGGCTGCAGCATAGGCCATATACCCCGCCCTCATCATTTAGTGGATAGGGCATTGGCCAAACTAAATAGTTTACACGTCAAATCATCCCCCCCCCCCCCAAAAAAAGGTTTCCGTCTTCGTAGGTCGTTTGTAAAATGCTGATTTATGTTCAAGAGTTTGTTTTGCTAGCAAGTTTGGTTCTAACTTGTCATTTGATGCTATAAAAAGGTGGTCTGGAGTCATGATTGACAGCTGTGTGCCGACTGGTGTGCGTGCAATCCATAATGCTGCTTGCAATTGGTCGAATGGGTGTATGGTCAGGAACCCGATACAGCAGAAATGACACAAATGATGTCACCAGTGCAAATGGCAGCGGCTGTATGTGGAATATTCTGGCTTCATTTCTGTACAGTGGGAGGAAGTGGAAATACCACCATCTTTATAAACAGTCTACGATAAAGAACCATTATGAGGAGAGGATTTTTTTGCAGGACTCCAATGTCTTTTGACGTAGAACAGCAACATTCAGTCGTAAGGTATGAGGAACAAAATCCAATATCTACAAAATGTCATAATGTTAATGTCCACACAACGTGAAATGTAAATGTCATTAGATATCTGAAATATCGTCAACCCGATTTTCACTTCAACCAAAATTCAACCTCTGTCCAACGTCTTTCTGACATAATTTTGAAGTCTTCTGCAAACTCAAATGGGAATAAAATGATTTAATCGTGCAGCTCTTTTAGACTTTAGACATGTTATCAGACTGAATGGATCAAATTCTGAAAGTGATACGAGTCAGTTTGCAGGGGCTGTGATGCTAGAAAAAATCCATCCACTGATTTACAGACGTCTCTTTTACAATGCAAGTCTATGGGGAAAAAACATGGCATCATGAGATGAATATAGAAATTGTAATTCCACATGTGGCTTCAAAGCCTGGTGCTGTTCCTGAGGGACCAGGTCCTACTGGAAACTGAATGTACTATCTCAAACTTTTTAATCACCTTGTATTCATGTATTCTAATGTTTTTGACTGGCAGACAAAATTCTGGCTTGTTTACTTAAGAAAAAAACAAACAAAAAAAAAAAATCCTACTTTTCATGTATTTTTAATAACTCTATGTGAATATAAATAGGCTTCCATATATTCCATCTTCCATATTGATTGTTTTCTTTAAAATATAATGTCTGGTCTGCTGACATAGTCCTGGACAAAAATTCATTATTTAAATGAAAGCTCAATGAATGGATTTCTCAGCTACAACCAAATTAGAAAGTCATCAGTTTTTGAAGGTGTGCATCAGTCTTGATTCAGGTTTTAAGGCTCAGTGTGACCCCGGTGAAGTCCCAACACCTCATGCTTCGTTAGTAAACCCTCCATGCCCAAACACACAGTGACATTACAGCAGTTACCCATGTCTGCGTCTGGTTCATCAGGAACGTCGAAAACCTCTGGCAAAACAAACAGCGAATGTCTGTCTGATGTTAAAAACTATGTGACAAACAGTGCAGGGAGTAAACTTCAAATGTAGCTTACCTGGAATGGTTCCTAGGCTGGAGTTATCAAAGAACTGCTTAGGACAGGTTCTGGACAGCACCTCGGAGCTTCCGCCCACATCAAAGAATCTGCTTTTGGGGGAGTCGAGCACAGAGACCTTTGGGGAGTCAAGGACCTTCCTGGGAGAGTCAAGGACCTTCCTGGGAGAGTCAAGGACCTTCCTGGGAGAGTCAAGGACCTTCCTGGGAGTAACCAGAAACTTCTTGGGTGAGCTGAGGAAGTTGGAGGGGTCTGAGGTCAAGGGAAGGCCTCTTTTGGTGGGAGTGCAGGGTGATGGAGGCCTGTCCACCTCAGCCTTGCTCTTCACCTTCAGCTTGAAGGCTCTGCTCTTCCACTTGTTGATCTCTACCTGCTGACTGGACACCAAGCTGATGGTGACAGAGGGACAGGTATTAGAAAAGGACTAAGGGATGCTATGAATCACATGAACTGGCCGAGCAGTTCCACAATATAACTGGTTAATCTCACCTTTCAAGCTCAGTTATTTTCAGTTGAAGCTGTTTGACTTCCTCCTCCAGTTTAGTCTTCTCCAGTACAACGCTGGATTTGATCACCAGACCTCGGGGGTTGGTCAGTCTGGCATGAAGGTCCTCACCTTGCAAGACTGAATTCAACATGATGTCATTAGTGTCAAACTGCATTAAATCAGTTTTCCCCTTTAAATTGGTAACAAATACACATTACAGCCAAGGCAAAAGACATAAAAAATAGCAGCTTGACACTTGGCACATGTTCTTGAACTAGTATCAGCTTATAGGCTGTTGCGTCTAGTCCAGTCAAGTAGGAAAGAGCACCTTTTGTATTTTTTTTTTTGGTATTTTTGTCTTTAATGGACAGTTTAACAGTGAAGGTTATACTGGAAACAGGGAGAGAGAGGTATATGACTCGCAACAAATGTCCCCGATTGGAATCAAATCGCGATGTAGCAGTTGTGTGGCATGTGCTGTAGTTTTACACAGCTAGACCTATTTCACGCTGTGCCAATGATGGAGAAAGATCTGGCTGAACCCACAGTCATTCTGCACAAAGGGAAAAAAACCTCTCTGAGTTGTTTGTATTTCTTTAAACCAATTACAATCGTACAGGGGCCGTGCTAAGCCCAGGATGCAGAGAAGGTGCTCTTGCAAAATGTGTCACTGTAGGATTGCTATTCAAGAGTTCATAGTGGCTCTGTGGGCAAAGCTAATATATACTCCCAAGAACAAAAAACATGATCTCATCTAGTTTGCACTATAAAACCAATCAAAATATTGCAAAACCACATATGTTTTTATCCCCTTTCTTTTAAGCCCTTGTTACACTGCCTGTTGCCTCTAACCCAGCAGTGGTGGCAGTAACATCACTGAATGGACATCTGTATAAAAGGGACAGTCAGCTGGATGGGATCATGGGTGGGACATATTGACAAGGTGTTATGGTTTGACCCACCACAGGAGATGTAAAATGTAGCTGATAGCAGTTAGCAGCTAACTCGAAGACGGACAACAGCAGCTGAAAATGTTCACAAATTGGAAAATAATGAGGTCCAGGAGTTCCTTACCATCGGAGCAAAGAGAAATCAGCTGCCATTAATCAGGGGTGGTAAGTAATTGTTATTTCCATTTTTTGCCACTGTTATAGTTTATAAAGCGCTGCCGACGTATATGTTATATGTTACACTAGACACTGTTGTGTTACATGTCACGGCACTTTTGTTCAATGATGCTTGCATGCAGTCTAAAAAAAACACTCTAGTGTAAAAATGCAAAGACGAAATAAAGAAGGGACTTTGTAGCAGCCCTATAATGCAATCTCTGTGTAAAACAGGCTTTCGTAATCAGCAGCAGATTGAGAAATAGCACAGATTTATTTTGTTTTCATGAATAATTACACTAAAGGACTCAGTTTAAAGTCCATTGTTTCAGATATTTGTGAGATTTAGAGTTTTGAAAATCAAACTCAGTGTTACCCCCTGACGCTGACAGTTGAAGGAAAGTATAATGACATTTTCATAAGATAAAAGAAAACAACAACTACACTTACATGACTCCTCTCCCTCCTGCTGGGATTTCCTCAAGGTCTCCTTCAGCTTCCTCAGTGATTCTTCCTTTTGATTCATCAGTGTGGTCATCTGTTGGATCCTGAGAAGGAAAAACCTCTGGTCAGAACAGTCACTCATGGAATGAATAGAATCAACCCCCTTTATATTTTCTCGTAACTGGGAAAAGGAGGACAGCTGAGAAGGTCAGATTATGACCTTTAAGTATCAGAAGTACAAAATATAGAATAGAATAGAATAGAACTTTAATTGCCACACAACAATTACTGATCAACCATTTCTAACATGACAAGGAAGCCTCTTTCACCATCTGCCAACACATTTTGAAAAAGAACTAAAGAAATGGAACCAAAGAAATCCTGACATTACAACAACCCACTAAGAACAGTCATTAAATGAGACAAAAAACAGGAGAAGAAACAAAGCAAAGGGTAAGAAAGCAACCAAAGGGATCTTACTCTTTTTTGTGGTTATCAGATGCTGAACTCAGCTCCACCTCCATTTTGAACAGTTTAGTGCGGAGTTTTTCCAGCTCAACAGCACTGGGTGATGCATTTTTCTAAAGCAGAAAGACAAATATTTACAAAAACCAAACCAAAACCAAAACATAAACTGCTTTAACAAAAGACTATAAAGTTTGTAACAATGGGCCTGAAAATGCAATCATAAGACAAACCTCAGACTCTCGCAGTTTGCTCCTAAGGGCTTGGATTGCATTGTCTTTATCCTCAACTTGTGCGCGGGTGTCCTGCAGCTCTGTCTGCAGCAGCTGGGTAGCCTGTTTGTGGTTGGACACCCTATTGTTGGCTTTGATCTGAGCTTCCTCCAGCTGCTTATTATGTACACGCAGAGCCTGGGAAACAGAAACATGTCAGTCACCACCTGCATATAGACAAGTTTCCCAGTCGTGCCACGTTGAGATGAGAGGTTGGATACAACTGCTACGCATAGAGACAAGTGTGGAAGAGAAGAAATCAACTGACCCATACAAGCTATATATTTTTGTCCCATGAGGAGACCCAACCCCTGAGCACAGTGGTTCCTACTGCAGATATAAATATTTATAAACAGCGGGAAAAAAAGAAAGAAAAAAACCCAACATTTTTTAAAGGCTCAGTGATTTCCTAAAAACAGCTTGTCAACTTAGTTTTTCAGGGTTTCTCCAACTTAAAAACATGGCCAAAAACATATTTTGTGAGGTCACAGTGATCTTGACCTTTGACCACCAAATTCTAATTAGTTCACTCTCTATTCTTCTTGAGATATTGCGTTCACAAGAATGAGAGGGACACAAGGTCACAGTGACCTTGACTTTGACCACCAACATCTAATCAGCTCATCGCTGAGTCCAAGTGGACGTTTTTGCCGTTGAGCGTTATTTTACAATACAAAGTCAGAAAGTTGATAAAACCCATGCATTAGAATTAAGACTTTTGAAAGACATTTTAATACCAATCAGGGCCTTATTTTTAGATGAATTCAATGCATTCTAAGACTTTTTAAGGAGCCACGGGAAACCCACTGTAATCAAACATGACATAAAAAGAAGGAAATAGTGCACCTGCTGGGGACTATTTTGGTGATGGATTAATCCACATTTGGTGCTCTAGTGAGTCTTTGGGTGCTGTGTGTGTGTGTGTGTGTGTGTGTGTGTGTGTGTGTGTGTGAGATTGAGTCAAAAAAAAAAAAGGAATGTGTTCATGGTGATGAGGGAGCCTGTCACCCACTGCAACAGTGTGGCTCACTTATATGTTTTAAGACAACAGTGAAGCTGTATGGGACAGAGGTAGAAGACATCTAAGGTTTTGACACACGCACACACACTTTGTGTCTGCAGATTTATTGACCAAAAAATAAATAAATCTTTGAATATTAGCTACTTATTATTTGCAACCAAGTGAGTTTAAACTGTCTTGGCCCATAACAAACTGTACAAGAAGGCACTTATTTAAGTGACTTAATAAGATGATTCAAAGGTGTCTCATCTCAAATGATTCGAATCTGCTCAGAGCTTTGGATTTTAATAATATAGTGGATAAACTAGTGAGTAAAAAAACAGCCTAGTTTAAGATCACTGTTACTACATGATGGCAGTAGTCTTAAGCAAATATAAATCAGACATTGAACAGATACGTTAGACATACCTCAACTTGTTCTTCTGTTTGCTGGAGCTGAAGCACAAGTTGCTGGTTGTCCTTGAGTAGAGAGAGCTCAGTTTTCAGAGGAGCTCCCTCCAGTGCCTGCAGCAGAGTGGAACTCTTACTTCTCTCCTCTCTGAATTGTAAATCAGCCTGAGCCTCAAGCAGCTTCAGCTCTTCAAACAGACCATTCTGTTCATCGATGATGCCCTGCAGGAGTCAGGTGCATAGTATGACATTATTAAGACAAGCAAGTGAAATGCCACAACAGGCAAATAAACCTAGCAACTCACTTGCTAGTAAAGACAATTATGATGAAGATTTAAGAACCAGTGTGGAGGAATTAGGGAGGTATATTACCATAAAATGAGTATAATAGTCATAATAACATTCTCATTAGTGAACAGTAGCCTGAAACCAAGTGAATGTTAAACCCTACCTGCAGAATCATCTTCCGGTTGTGTGCCACTGAAGATCTGTGGTCCAGCTCACTGCTCAGGATGCTGTCCAGCCCACTGAGGCTAAATGGCTGCTTGTTAAGCAAGGTCTGCAGCTGCTCCTTGAATCTCTCCCTGTGTCTGATCTCAGCGGACAGCTCACTGGGATAAGACGCCATGTTGGCACACAGCGTACTTGAAATGCTGGCCATTTTCTACAAAACCAAAAGAGTCATGAGAAAGTTTCAATGCAGAAATGTTAGAGAATGAAAACATATAGAGGAATAGGACACAATCACATGTTATCCAGAAGTCACAGTTTAGAAAAACCACAACATTGGTGAGATATGTGTCACTGAATTCTCCTACAGTGTATTTTTTAAAATATTTTTATACTTGAAACTACTCTGGATAAATTCACTTGCTGACTGACCCAACTGTAAAGCCCCATTTTAACTTGTTTGCTTACACAGCCCCACAATCTTACCTGCAGGTAGAGCTGCCTCTTGTTCAGCAGCTCCGTCAGTCTGTGGTGCCAAAGTGTGTGAAAGTCTTCGTCTCTGACAGAGTAGCAGGGTGCCTGTGCTCTGCACAGCAGCACATCTTGCAGACGCCTCTCTTCAAAAACAGCCAGATCTTTCTTCACCAACTCCTCAAACAGATTCCTGTAGCCCTGTGCTCGCACCTGGAGGTGCTCCTGGGAAAAAAGAGAGCAGAGGTTTCCAGGTTATCACCTGATCAACAGTTAGACCCTTGAAATTTAAAATGGAAAAAATACTGGTATTTACCATAATGTTTCCCAGACTCTGAGTTGTCTGCAGCTGCAACTGACACACAGTGCTGTAGGCATTCATGGTGGGTTTTGGTAGAGAGGCCAGATAAGGGTGCTTCAGGGAACACTGCACCTTGTCCAATGCTGTGGAGTTATACTTGGAACAAGTGTCTATAAGGTGCTGGAATTTTTTGAAGGACTCCTGCAATGATGAGTTGAGTGGTATAAGTTATATTAACCTCTTATGCTAGAATGTCTTTGCTTTTTAGCTGCTGATTAATCAAAATAACAGAAGACGTTACCTGAAGCTGCCTTGTAGAGTCCTGCAGTCGTGATGATGCTGTCTCCTTGACTCTACTGGTGCTCTGCTCCAAACTGCTCAGCTGCTCTTTAAGGGCAGAGATGGTTGTCTTCGCTTCACTGAGCAACTGAAAGGACAAGAGACAAAATAAAACCTCTAAAACATAATAATATAATATATAATGATACAATCTTGTATGCATATGGCTCGTTTTCATCTCAAACTATATCTAGATTACAATCTGCCTTGTCAGACACCTCTGCAGAACCTCAAACCTGTTCTGAATGCTGTTCTCTGCTGTTCATCAGAGCAGATCCCAGGACTTAACTCTTTTTCTTTCTTCCCTTGGGAAGCCTGCCTTCCCGTGCTTTATACCATATAAATGAAATTATTACCTAAAACTTGAAAGACTCTTCCCACTTGATGAATTTAAAATAAATTGTGGACCTTTTTAGAGATGTGTGTGACCGGTTCTGATGCTGTTTGTATGTGCTTGTGTGTTTTGTTGTGCATTTTATCTTTGTTCTATTTCTCTGCTGTACTCAGGTTTCTCAGGTGACAAGAGATCTTGATAATTTCAACAAATGAAATCAAATTAAATGAAGATGATAAAAAATGAAACAAACAAAAACAAAACAACTAATGACTCAAGTAGAACTGGTGACAAACCTGCTGTGAGGTTTCAGCTTCAGCTTCAGCATGACTGTGTCTCTCCCTGTATGTTTGAAGTTGCTCCTCGAGCTGCTGCGCCTGCGAACAACAACAGGGGCAGTAACACATCATTAAAAACAGGCATCACAGCAAACAGAAACAGATACATGTGGAGACACTTGCTGAAACTAAGGGCCCTGACACACCAACCGGACACTCTGGGCCTTTGGTGAGTGTCTGTCGCCATAGTTTTTGCAGTGTGCCCTGCACTGTTAGCACTTGTCGGCCCTTGTCGGCTTTGTTCCTGCTGATTCAGCATGTTAAATCTACCTCAGAGCCAGCAGAGCCAAGAGGGCTCAAGAACTCAAGAGGGCATGAGATCGAAATAGCTTGTTATATTTGGTAAGATTACATAAATACTGAGTGACTTGCATGCTCCTAATTTCTCAGTTGAGTTTGGAGATGTTTCTACATCAAATACATGTATATATCTGACCACATCTTTGGTGGGTAATGCCCTTGTATAGCTCAGCAAGCTACTGCACTGTGCCACACTTCCATTGCCATATTTCGATCACACACTTAAGTGTGTCATCTTTGTTTACAAACTATAAAAGGAGATATAATTCCCTCACTGCACAGGAAATTACAAATACAGGCGTGGCAACTTCCTGGAGTCTTGTGGTCATCCTGAGGTTGCCAGGCAATCAGTGGAGACTCCAGGAGGTATCTGCACCCAGCCAAGAAATAGTCTGGCAGCTAATAGATATAACAGAGAGATATAACATGCTAATTAGTGAGTTTTAGAGGTGCTGGTAGGCAGATGGTTTCCAGTCTAGGAGCCAGTCTACTTGTTACCACCTGTTTTCAGTCTTTATGCTAAGCTAAGCTAAGCTAAGTGGCTGCTAGCTGTAGTTTTATATTTACACAGATGTAACAGTGGCATCAATCCTCACCAATTCCTCTTGGGAAGAACGTGAACAAATTCATTCTCCAAAACATTAAATGATACCTTGAAAACTATGACAGTAAATAATTTGGACCTACTCTTCGTTGCAGCTTGGTCTCTTGTTCTCCTCTCTCTGGCTGCTGCTGTGAGTTCAAATTTTCCTGCTCGCTCAGCCTCTCCTGGATGCCTGAAATCTGCAGTTGGAAGAGAACATAAATTAACTGACATTATACAAGTGTCTTTGAAGCTGTCGGTTTGTCCAAGTTGCACATGACTTTATAGGTACAAAAATGTACCATCTCCATCCTGTCCTCCAGCTCGGCTCTGAGCTGCTGCTTCTCCTGTCTCAGTCCCTCCAGTATCTCCTGCAGCTGATCTCTCTCCTCAGTGAGAGACGTCACTCTGCACAGCAGCTTCTCCATCTCCTCTGTGGAGGTCTGACAGCTGGCTTCCTTCTCAGAGAGCAGACTGTCTCTCTCTGCCTCAATGCTCTTCAGTTTCTCTGTCAGAGTCCTCACCTGTGAGGAAGGGAACAATTAGAAGGGCCACTGCTCTGAAAACAAGCTTCATAAAAGCAAATCCTTGCTATTTATAAGGGAGTGAGGTATTAAACACCAACCTGTTGATCAAAGGAGCTTTCCTTCTCCTGACACAGTTTTTCCAGATCAGAGTTCATCTGCTTCTGTTCACACAGCTCCTCTTGGACTGACTTCAGAAGTTCTTGAGTTGTAGAAGCCTAAAAACAAAATCTTAAGTTTAGTCAATCAAATATGCACATGTGTCAACAGGAGCAGAAAAATAGAAAAATGAGAACCTTAGAAATGCATTAAAAACTACTTAAATATCCAACAACGAAAGGCACAAAAAATTATTCGTACAGAACTGCGCCCAGCCATATGATTTTAGCTGAGTCAGACTCTGTTATGAAGACCAGTTGTCTCACCATATTCATGTTCTGCTGTAGATCATATTCCACCTGCCTCTTCTGCTCAGTCACAGCCTGGAGAGACATATTCAGCTGTGCTATCTGTTGAAGTAGAGATTATATATATTCCAAATATTTGTAAAACATCCCAAACACAGACAACACTTTTAATGGAACATAGGAAAGAAATGTAAGAAAAACTTTAAATTATCAGTGTATTTTACAACAACACCCCAAAATGTATCTTAGTGGTTTTGTTCTTAATGACATGTGACTAAGATTTGTATGAAGCAGGACATTTTACAGTAAAAAAATAAACTTGTCAGTGATCTCTGGCAGATGAATGCTGTAATGGAGACAGTTTCTACATGACCTCACACATATCTCCGTACATTTTCAACAAGTAAAAAGAAAATTGCAGACACCAAACGCCAGATACCAACATATCTTTGCTAAAAACTAGAGATTAAGGATGCACTGATTTTTTTTCTTCCTAATACAACTATAATACTCTACCGCTACCCCCCCCCCCCCCCCCCAAGCAGGCATGGTCTAAATCATCAGTCATGAAGCCCCCAAATTTTACTTGCATTTTTTGAGCTGCATTTCTGCCTTTAATTTTTTTTTAAAGCTGTGTCATTGTACCGTATCAGAGCTACATTAGATGACAGCATGGTGGGCTAAAAACTTTTCAATTTGAGGTTTTTTTTTTGTAAAAAGATATTTTTTGGGGCATTTTTTGCCTTTAATGGACAGGACAGTTAAGTGTGAAAGGGGGAGAGAGAGAGAGGATGACATGCAGCAAAGGGCCACAGGCTGGACTCGAACCCAGGCCGCTGCGGCAACAGCCTTGTACATGGGGCGCCTGCTCTACCACTAAGCTACCGACGCCCCCACAAATTGAGTTTTGTCTCAAAATGACCTTACTACAAAACTAACTGTGATGGAAACAGAGGACAGCACAACTTGTGACAAACCTCAGTCTGCATTGTCTCCATCCTGTCCTCCAGCTCTGCTCTGAGCTGCTGCTTCTCCTGTCTCAGTCCCTCCAGTGTCTCCTGCAGCTGATCTCTCTCTTCAGTGAGAGACGTCACTCTGCACAGCAGCTTCTCCATCTCATCTGTGGAGGTCTGACAGCTGGATTCCTTCTCAGAGAGCAGACTGTCTCTCTCTGCCTCAATGCTCTTCAGTGTTTCAGTAAGAGTCCTCATCTGTGAGGAAGGGAGTAGTTAGAAGAATAATCTTGCTAACAAGAAGCTTCATAAAAGCAAATCATTGCTATTTATAAGTGAGTGAGGTATTAAACACCAACCTGTTGATCTAAGGAGCTTTCCTTCTCCTGACACAGTTTTTCCAGATCAGAGTTCATCTGGTTCTGTTCACACAGCTCCTCTTGGACTGACTTCAGAAGTTCTTGAGTTGTAGAAGTCTTAAAACAAAATCTTAAGTTTAGTCAATCAAATATGCATATGTGTCAACAGGAACAGAAAAATAAGGAGATGAGAACCGTAGAAATGAATTAAAAACTACTTCAATACCTAATACTGAAAAGACACAAAAAATTATTTGCAAAACCCATAGAGTACAAAACTGCGCCCAGCCATATGATTTTAGCTAAGTCAGACTCTGTTATGAAGACCAGTTGTCTCACCATATTCATGTTCTGCTGTAGATCATTTTCCACCTGCCTCTTCTGCTCAGTCACAGTCTGGAGAGACATGTTCAGCTGTGCTATCTGTTGAAGCAGATATTGGCTGATTATTTATCTACATTAAATGACAGAATGGTGGGCTAAAAACTTTACCAAGTGAGTTTTGTCTGAACATTACCTTACTACAAAACTAAGTGTAATGGAAAGAGAGGACAGCACAACTTGTCACAAACCTCAGTCTGCATTGTCTCCATCCTGTCCTCCAGCTCTGCTCTGAGCTGCTGCTTCTCCTGTCTCAGTCCCTCCAGAATCTCCTGCAGCTGATCTCTCTCCTCAGTGAGAGACGTCACTCTGCACAGCAGCTTCTCCATCTCCTCTGTGGAGGTCTGACAGCTGGCTTCCTTCTCAGAGAGCAGACTGTCTCTCTCTGCCTCAATGCTCTTCAGTTTCTCTGTCAGAGTCCTCACCTGTGAGGAAGGAAACAGTAAGAAGGGTCATTCAAGTGTCTCTTTAAGTCTAGTTGCAGTTTAAACCATATTTAATCTAAATTTTCTATTACAACTACTACTGTCAATACAGAAAATGTGTGCAACCCTATAATGGATGGAAGTAAAGTTATCAGATAGAAACCTCAGTCTGCATTGTCTCCATCCTGTCCTCCAGCTCTGCTCTGAGCTGCTGCTTCTCCTGTCTCAGTCCCTCCAGTGCCTCCTGCAGCTGATCTCTCTCCTCAGTGAGAGACGTCACTCTGCAAAGCAGCTTCTCCATCTCCTCTTTGGAGGTCTGACAGCTGGCTTCCTTCCCAGAGAGCAGACCGTCTCTCTCTGCTCGCACACTCTCAAGCTCCTCAGTCAGCCTCTGAATCTGTCAGGAAAGAATAGAGACCTAATTGTAAATTTAAAGATTTAAAGTGACATGTATATAAGATTTGGATTTAAATAAGCTTCTTAAAAGAAATATCAAAATCCGTAAAAGATTCATGGAGTTCAGATAACAATCAAATAATTTCAAAATGCGTTAACAGCCAGCGTAAGACATCAGGTTCCCTCTGAATGTTCTTTATGTATAAAATGTAGTCCTGCCTGAGTTTGGAGCTCTTGCATCTGGAGGGAAATATCTGCATCGCTCCCATTGCTTGCTTTGCCCTCCAGCTCTGCCTTTTGACTCTTCAGCATGCTGATCTCATCTTTTAGAACTCTGATCTTCTCCTGAGACTCTCTCAGCTCCTCCTGGTTCTCAATCATCTGAAAGACATTGCAACCACATGAGTGGAGAAGTGAAGATCTTTTCTATACAATAATCACTGAAAAGGAGTGGACAATAACAGGGTCAACGTCTCCCATCCACCACCAGGGAAGTCTTGGGCTGACTCATTACTAGAGCTGCAACGATTAGTCGATTGTGGCAATTTCCTTCATCATATACAACATTAAACTGAATATCTTAAGGTTTGAAGCTGTGAGTTGGACAAAACAAACAGAAGTAACTGTACAAACATATTTAGCTGTGCTATCTGCTGAAGCAAATATGGGCTGATTATTCATACTGTAAATATCTGCAAAAATCCAAATGCAGACAACATTTAAAAAAAAACCCAAAAAAAAACATAGGACAGAAATGTAAGAAGAAGTGGAAATCATCAGTGTATTTTATCAGAGCCCCAAACTGTATTTTGCTGATGGGAAGGAAAAAACTCACCAGTTCTACATTTTCCTGAAGGTCAGACTTCAGCTGGCTCACCTCCTCCTTAGTTTTCTCCAGATGCTCCTCCAGCTGTTGGATCTGAAGCACAATGTAGGGAAACTTTAACATTTTCAGTATTACCCATATTTTCTCACAAATATCTGCTCTAGAACATACCTGAATGTATGAGCAACAATATTAATATGTTTAAGAATGAGAATAAATGAGTGACATAATCTAACCTGCAGAAGTGTTTGAGCCTCCTGTTCTTCTTTCAGCGACTGAGGCTCAGAGCTGAGCTGCTGCTGTAACTCACACTGCATCTGAACAACAGAGAGAACACATGAGAGAACAGTAGGACTTCAGTATGTGCTGGAAATGATGATTTTCAGGGAATATATCATTAGATTCACTGGATTCCTTAGCATAAATGAAGTTTGATTTCAAAAACAGAATAGACATCTGCAAATCTGGCGAAGCCACTTATTGAACTTGGAAAAAAAAAAGCAAACTTATCAGTTCACCTTGCCTAGAAAATATTTTACCACACTGCTGGAATGAAAGTGGTACATGAGCAGAAAAAAATAAATTTGCTATTTTAATTCAGTCATGTTACTGTAATGACTGCAACAATATTAATATTAAGTTCGAACAGCTGTGTAGAACTGACAGTGTGGTTTTGAGATACTAGTTTTGTTTCAGTCCATGATAGTCTTCAGTCTGTGAAGACACACACGCACGCACGCACGCACGCACGCACGCACGCACGCACGCACGCACGCACGCACACAGGTTTCTTCATGGGTATTTCCCGAGCAACACAACCAGATTTCAGAGATGATGCCTGGGATATACTGCAATTTCAATTTATAGTATTCAGCCAAAGCTTTTACCCTCTCCATCCTGTCCTCCAGCTCCGCTTTGAGCTGCTGCTTCTCCTGTCTCAGTCCCTCCAGCGTCTCCTGCAGCTGATCTCTCTCCTCACTGAGAGACGTCACTCTGCACAGCAGCTTCTCCATCTCATCTGTGGAGGTCTGACAGCTGGCTTCCTTCTCAGAGAGCAGACTGTCTCTCTCTGCCTCAATGCTCTCCAGTTTCTCTGTCAGAGTCCTCACCTGTGAGGAAGGGAACAATTAGAAGGGCCACTGCTCTGAAAACAAGCTTCATAAAAGCAAATCCTTGCCATTTAAAAGAGAGTGAGGTATTAAACACCAACCTGTTGATCAAAGGAGCTTTCCTTCTTTTCCAGATCAGAGTTCATCTGCTTCTGTTCACACAGCTCTTCTTGGACTGACTTCAGAAGTTCTCGAGTTGTAGAAGCCTTAAAACACAATCTTAAATTTAGTCAATCAAATATGCATATGTGTCAACAGGAGCAGAAAAATTAGCAAAACAAGAACTGTTGAAATGTATTAAAAACTAAAATATCCTTTAAGGAAAGGCACAAAGTAAATTATTCCTACAATCAACAAGTTACAAAACTGTCAAAAAAAAAGAAGTATGATTGCAGTTAGACTCTGTTATCAAGACCAGTTGTCTCACCATATTTATGTTCTGTTGTAGATCATATTCCACCTGCCTCTTCTGCTCAGTCACAGCCTGGAGAGACATGTTCAGCTGTGCTATCTGTTGAAGCAAATATGGGCTGATTATTCATCTTCCAATTATTTGCAAAACAACCCAAACACAAAATACTTTTTTAAACAGAACACATTAAAGAAAACTGGAAATTATTAGCAAATTTTACCACATTACACTCTCAAGTTGCTGTTAGATTTTTAGTCTGTTTAAACGGGAGGTTTTCAACTAACATACCAACAGTGAAGGATGAGTTTATAAATTATCCCTCATTAACAGTTTAACTCACCTGTTGTTCTAAGCCAGATTCCTTCTGCTCACAGAGTTTCATATGATCAGAGTTATTTTGCTTTAGCTCCTGGTGCTCGTCTTCAAGAGAATGTAGAAGACTCTGAGTCCTGGCAACCTAAAAATAAGAGAGCACTTCTTGATCTGATCTGAATTACAGAGCACACAGTACTTCTGAAAAGGGACTTTAAACATAGCTTTGGTGAAATGTGTTGTGAGGAACTAACCTCTTGTTCTAGCTGAGCTTGCCTCTCTTGGCTGAGTCTTTCTAGGTCAGCGTTTCTTTGATTCTGCTCTTGGAGTTCTTGTTGAAGTGAATGCAAAAGGCTCTGCGTCTCTGCAGCCTGCAAAGAGAAAAAGTTGCATTTCTTTTCATCTACACAAAAATTGAAAGCTTTTTCACAGTGTGACCACACATAAAGGAGCTGTATAATCACTCAAAGCATTAATATGGCAGCAAACAACTATTTGCTATGTAAAGATATAGTGGAGTAATGGCGTCCTGAGCAGAGAATAAAGCCATGCTTCCTGTTTTTGTAATCCAAGCTTCTCTGTTTATTGCTGAGGCAGAAGGTCTGCCTTGCGTGCCTGTTACTGCATGTGAGGCCCAATATGCGTATCCCACTGGTTAGCTAATCACCACTACTCTGCACTGCGCTCATATGTCAGTTACTGCTAATAACACCATCCTGATCTATAGCGTCATAGGGGAAGTGTAGTGCCCACCCTCTGCTTCCCTCCCAGGTTAACACTGTAAACTCTGTCAGAGCTGCTGCTGCTGTTAGCACCAAAAGCTGCTGGCTGCCGGCTCAGCCGGCTCCATGTTGAGAACCGTGTGCAGACAACCAGAATCAGACTCTGGATCAAAGGTATGCTCTAAATATCATATATAGTTCCTTTAAACATTAAATCATTAAATCTCAGTTTGACCACAAACAACTCCCCCTCACCATCTCCATATTATGCTGCAGATCAACTTCCAGCTGGCTCTTCTGCTCACTGACGGCCTGCAAAGTTGCCTGTAGTTGCTCTATCTGTGTAAGAAAATGGAGACATTCCATAATTTAAGTATTTTCAGTCAAGAAACAGAGTTTTGAAGATAAGGCTATTTTTCTTATTGTCAAAAAAATCCCATGAAGAGACCAAAACCAAGTATGTGAGTCTGTTTCTCATAACTTTGCCTTCCCCACCCATCGGTTCTTACTGAGGAGTGTGCAAGTTTAGTTTTTTTTTTTTTTTTAAACAATTCTTAAAGGCTGAGTGATTTTCTAAAACAATTGGACACAGTAGTTTATAGCAAACGAACTCTGACTGGCGCAAACAGTGCCTTTGTTGGGATTATTTGCAGGATTGGATTAATTCTCATTTGGTGCTTTAGTGAGTATTTGTGACAGAAGGACAGTGTATGTGAGTCAAAATAAACTATAGTGTGTGTGTGTGTGTTCATGGTAATAAAAGAGCAACATGTCACCCAGTACAACAGTGTGGCCAATTGATGTGTTTAATAGTTCTGACAACATTGGAGCTCTGTGGCACAGAGGAAGGAAGACAGACAGACAGTATTTGTATGTAGGAAACACTAATTGCTGGTTTGGGTCTTTCCATGGGATTTGTCAACTATAGGAAAAATTCTAAAATATCAGATTTAATTAACTTTACTGCTGTTACCTCTTGCTGAAGGTGGGTTACTTGGGCATCCTGTTGGTGCAGTTCTGAGGCCAGTCCTTCTGGCTGGTTAAACCCACATTGGACTTGTGCAACCTGCGAAAGATAGAAAAATTAATTTTTTCTTTGTCTGTCTAGGCAGACTGTGATTTAAAAGATATGAAAAAAATCAGTCAAAAGCAACACTTTACAAGAACCAGTAATAACCTACCATCTCCATCCTGTCCTCCAGCTCTGCTTTGAGCTGCTGCTTCTCCTGTCTCAGTCCCTCCAGTATCTCCTGCAGCTGATCTCTCTCCTCAGTGAGAGATGTCACTCTGCACAGCAGCTTCTCCATCTCCTCTGTGGAGGTCTGACAGCTGGCTTCCTTCCCAGAGAACAGACTGTCTCTCTCTGCTCGCATGCTCTCGAGCTCCTCAGTCAGTCTCTGAATCTGTCAGGAAAGAATAGAGACCTAATTGTAAATTCAGATATTGAGAGTGACATGAACTAAATAAGTTTCCTTAAAAGAAATTTAACAAATCTGGCCCACGTAAATGGAGTTTAGATGGTTATAAAATTATTTCAAAATCTATTCAAGAGATGACAGCCAGCATCACACATCAGGTTCCCTCTGAGTGTTCTTTATGTATAAAATGTAGTCCTGCCTGAGTTTGGAGCTCTTGCATCTGGAGGGAAATATCTGCATCGCCCACATCACTTACTTTGCCCTCCAGCTCTGCCTTTTGACTCTTCAGCACATTGATCTCATCTTTTAGAACTCTGATCTTCTCCTGAGACTCTCTCAGCTCATCCTGGACCTCAATCATCTGAAAGGCATTGCAACCACATGAGTGGAGAAGTGAAGATCTTTTCCATACAATAATCACTGAAAAGGAGTGGACAATAACAGGGTCAACTGTCTCCCATCCACCACCAGGGAAGTCTTGGGCTGACTCATTACTAGAGCTGAAACAATGAGTTGATTAATCCATCAAAATAAAATTAGCAACTAATCTGATAATTGATTAATCATTAGTCCTTTTTCCAAGAAAAAATGATAAAAATTAATCTGATTCCAGATTCTCATATTCAGCAATGTGCGGTTTTTCTTCATCATATGTAAGAGCAAATTTATTGTCTTAACATTTAGAATAGGAAGTTTCTTTGTGTATTTCATCAGAACCCTTAAATGTATCTTAACACTGGGCTAAAACCAGAGCTCACCATCACTGCTTGGGAAGAAAAGAACTCACCAGTTCTACATTTTCCTGAAGGTCAGACTTCAGCTGGCTCACCTCCTCAGTTTTCTCCAGATGCTCCTCCAGCTGTTGGTTCTGAAGCACAATGTAGGCAAACTTTAACATTTTCAGTATTACTCACATTTTCTCACAAGACCTTTATGTGCTCTCGAACATACCTCAATGCATGAGCAACAATATAAAATAAAAACCATTAAGTTCCGAAGTGAGTGAATGTCATATGGAGCTCAGTGCAGCAAGCTGTTTCGTGCTTTATTCAGAAGTCTTACTCAGTATCAGGGACAAATGCTCAATGAAGTGGATCAAAATAAAAATGTAGAAATGTAACTGTAGTGTAAGACTGAATGACATAATCTAACCTGCAGAAGTCGTTGAGCCTCCTGTTCTTCTTTCAGAGACTGAGGTTCAGAGCTGAGCTGCTGCTGTAACTCACACTGCATCTGTACAACAGAGAGAACACATGAAAGAACAATATGACCTCAGTTTGAAGAAAGAAAAAGAAGAAAAGTTTATTTTTCTCACGTCTCCACAGTGCATGAAGAATGGAGAAAATCCTTGATGAACTAAAGTCATAGGGCTCTGCATTTAACAACAGCAAAACTTTATCAAAACATCCATTTACAAACTCTCACACAACTTGTGCAGTATAATCCAAGTCTTATATACAGTCTTATGCTCAGTGCTTCCCACACAGACAGCCTTTTATGACAAAAAAAGAAATTAAATGTGGACCCCTATGACTTCAATTCATTAAGGATTTTCTCTGTTTTAGGATTCTCCACTGTGGAGAAATCCAAGCTTTCAATTGGTACACAAATGGTCATTTTGTGGGTGAAATATTCTTTTCGCATGATTTCTGCACTTGTCCTATTGAACACTACTTTACAATAGGCCCTCCTGCTCTCACTCAGGATAAACATCTGCAAATCTGGTGAAGCCACTTATTAAACATATTTAAATAATTACCATAAAGATTTTGCATTTGATCCAGTTCACTCTACCTAAAAAATATTTTACCAAACTGCTCGACTGTACACAGCACGTTAATATAATGTGTGACCGGCGAAACAACACCAGAAACAAATTTATTCCAGTTATCTTGCTGTAATGACCGTTGTGCATAATTGTCATGGTGATTTGGAAAATAACTTAATGTCAGTACATGATAGGCTGTGACCACACATACGTTAAAAAAAAAAATCACAGGTCCCATGCAGGTATTTTCCCCAAGAAACAGCAATCAGCAGCTCTCACTTTACAGTTTTCAGCCAAAGCTTTTACCATCTCCATCCTGTCCTCCAGCTCTACTTTGAGCTGCTGCTTCTCCTGTCCCAGTCCCTCCAGTGCCTCCTGCAGCTGATCTCTCTCCTCACTGAGAGACGTCACTCTGCACAGCAGCTTCTCCATCTCCTCTTTGGAGGTCTGACAGCTGGATTCCTTCTCAGACAACAGGGCATCCCTTTCTGCTTGTACACTCTCAAGCTGCTCACTTAGAGTCTTGGTCTGTGTAAATGGGAAGATTTCATACTAGTAGTCAGAACACTGACAGTGAAGGAGCAGTTTAAAAAAATATCCTTCATTAACAGTTTAACTCACCTGTTGTTCTAAGTCAGATTCCTTCTGCTCACAGAGTTTCATTTGATCAGAGTTATTTTGCTTCTGCTCTTGAAGCTCCTCTTGACGAGAATGTAGAAGACTCAGAGTCTCTGCAACCTAAAAATAAGAGAGCACTTTTTGATCTGATCTGAATTACAGAGCATACAGTACTTCTGAAAACATAACTTTGGTGAAATGTGTTGTAAGGAACTAACCTCTTGTTGTAGTTGAGCTTGCCTCTCTTGGCTGAGTCTTTCTAGGTCAGCGTTTCTTTGATTCTGCTCTTGGAGTTCTTGTTGAAGTGAATGCAAAAGGCTCTGCGTCTCTGCAGCCTGCAAAGAGAAAAAGTTGCATATTTCCCATTCATCCGCACGAGGAAAATATATGAAGATTTTGGGGCAAAGACATCACTGGCAGTGTGAGCACACTTAACCCTGAAAAATTAGATCTCAATTTGACCACAAACAACTCCCCCTCACCATCTCTGTATTATGCTGCAGATCAGCTTCCAGCTGGGTCTTCTGCTCACTGACGGCCTGTAAAGTTGTCTGTAGTTGCTCTATCTGTGGAGGAAAATAGACAAATCAATTAAAGTATTTTCAGTCAAGAAGCAAAGTTTTGAAGAATAAGCTTGCCTTTAATCCATGTTTTGCTTTTTGTCAACAAATCCTGTGAAGAGACCAAAACCAAGTGTTTAAGTCCCTTTCTCATAACTTTCACTTCCCTTCCCACTGGTTCCTACCGGAGAGTTTGCAAGTTTAGTTTTATTTCTTTTGCTCCAGAATTTTTAAAAAGCCTCAGTGATCTCCTAAAACAATTGGACACAGTAGTTTTTAGCAAATGTTACTCAGACAGGAGCAAACGGTGCCTTTGTTGGGGACTATTTTCAGTAGCGGATTAATACACATTTGGTGTATTAGTGAGTATTTGTGACAGAGGGATGGTGTATTCGAGACAAAATAGTGTGTTCATGGTAATAAAAGAACAACATGTCACTCAGTGCAACAGTGGAGCTCACTGATGATGTGATGTGTTTCAACAGTTGTTCACAACAATGGAGCTCTGTGGCAAAGAGAAAGATATCAGGCTTTGATACATACATACTATACTTGTAAGTAGATTTGGGTCTTTTCATGGGATTTGTCAAGAAAATTCTAAAATATCAGACTTCATTAACTTAACTACTGTTACCTCTTGCTGAAGGTGGGTTACTTGGGCATCCTGTTGGTGCAGTTCTGAGGCCAGTCCTTCTGGCTGGTTAAACCCACATTGGACTTGTGCAACCTGCGAAAGATAGAAAAATTAATTTTTTCTTTGTCTGTCTAGGCAGACTGTGATTTAAAAGATATGAAATAATCACTTATAAATGAAAAACACTTTAGAAGCATCAGTAATAACCTACCATCTCCATCTTGTCCTCCAGTTCTGCTTTGAGCTGCTGCTTCTCCTGTCTCAGTCCCTCCAGTATCTCCTGCAGCTGATCTCTCTCCTCAGTGAGAGACGTCACTCTGCACAGCAGCTTCTCCATCTCCTCTGTGGAGGTCTGACAGCTGGCTTCCTTCCCAGAGAGCAGACTGTCTCTCTCTGCTCGCACACTCTCAAGCTCCTCAGTCAGCCTCTGAATCTGTCAAGAGGAGCAGAAAAAGAATTGTAATTTCAAATTATTAATACATATCAAAAGAAAAGGAAGAATTTCTGTCAAAGTGTCAGATTCTGGAGGTGTTATGTGGATTCCATCCTGGTCATGAAACAGTGGACCGGCTTTTATACCCTTGAAGGGTTGTTAGGTGGGTTATGGAAGTTTTCCCATACAGTCTGTACACATTGGGTGGACTTGGGAATCTTTACAACCTTATCCCTATGGGAGTTCTGTAGGGGTACTAAATCTGTTGTGGACCTCAGAATTGCGTTTCAGTTCTCTTCAGATGATGTGGCTCTGTTGGCTTCAGACTGTGACCTTCTGCATGCACTGGGGTGGTTTGCAATCAAGCATGAAGCGCACCGACTGCACAGAATGCTAGATCAGTACAACTGTTTTATTATCTCTGAGCCTGAACACAGTGTAGATGAAATGACAAAATATTTGTACAGCACACATTTTCATTTAGGGTTTCTTAGTGAATTAAAAAAATCTGCTAAGCCTGCCTATGTGGCACTAATGTTATAAAAATATTGGCTATTTAACTTCAGTAACAGCTGTGCTGCTTGGTTGGGAAGCAGTGGCACTCGTGTGCAGTGTCAAATGGCATTCCTGGAATTTAAGCTCACATTGCATTGACTGGATGATTTGTAACTGGTTCTCAACTAGAAGAACAGTTCTTGATTTCCATAGCTAATGCAACCCAGTGCCCAATAAGTGGTAGAAAATGGATGGATGGCATATACAGTATAATGCTTTATTTTAATCATTACTTCATTACAGTAGGTGCCAATTCATGGTTCACGCAAGGGTCTGCTGTGGTCCCCTTGACGTAAATGTCATCATCCACCCACGTCAGCAAGGGTTTACAGGGTCCCTATGTGGACGTCCATGTGCAGCCCATTTTTTGTGACCACGTGGACTGGACACTTAGCAAGCATGCTGACTGGACATGCTCCAACCTCTTGTTCCACGGTCTAGCCCAGTCCAAAACACTGCGGTCAAGCCAGCTGCACCAGCACAGTGAAGTTAGTTTAAAGTTGGATATTTGGACATTAACTCCTAGTTTCAGTTTCACCCATTGTTGGCAGTAGGAGGACTGTAAACTACTGATGGCCTCATGAAGCCTCATGAAGCATTTTCTTTATTTTCTGAGCCCACTAGATGGTGCTTTTTGTTCAGGTAAAGGTTGAAAGCACACTGAATTACCACTCTTTGAGCCTTTCTCTTTAAACCATGAGCACCATCTAGTGGGCTCAGAAAATAAAGAAAATGCTTCGCGAGGCTTCATTTGGCCATCACTACTGTAAACTCACCTCCTGGCCCTCCCATTTGCCAGTAGGAGTGAACATGGACCCTCAATTGTACTATGAATAGAATCAAATCAATTACCTCTTGCTCTTTTCTGAACTCCTCCTCCAGAGCCTTGAACTCATCCATCTCCCTCTTCTCCTCCATCTCTTTTGACAGAGCAGCTTTCTCTTTCTCCAGAGTTTCAATCTGCTCTAGGAACATCCCGAGCTCCTGCTTCAGGTAGTCTCGCTCGACCTCCACCACGTCCTGTAAACATACAATTTAATCAGTTTAAGAGCTTTCAGTATTTCCACTTGAAATGAATTGCCCTAATGTAGCTTCTTTTCATTACTAGTAGAAGAAATAAATGCGTTTCCTTTTGTTATTGGAGTAGTTACCCTCTTTTATGTGATTCTAAATGTAGAAACACTGGAAACTGCTCGAGTGTAACCTAATAATTCCTGAATTTTTAGCAACATGTTGCAATAGTGTCTCTGTAGAATATTTTTTCCAGTACAAATAAACAAATTATCCATGTGGATAACATAAAAACAAAGCTTTAGTAACTGTGTGTTGTGCAACAAATGCATTAAACAAGACCATTTTTGGCCTATAAAGCCAGACTATCTTCAAATGGCTTTCTGAGTTTTATCTGTGGAAAAAACACAACTCAGTGACTCTAGATTAAACATGCTTGTGGTTTATTTAATACCTTGTAAGGGACACACAACCTTTGTGTTATAAAACAGAAAATATATTACATACATACATCCAGAGGAAAACAAGTTAAGAGGATTTTCTCTGCTATCAGAGGCACAACAAGTTGAGTAGTAGGATATGTGCCACAGAGGTGCCCCATCAAGCCTTACCTTCTCTGAAGCCAGTGTCTCACACAGCTGGATGGCCTCTGCAAACTGTTTACCCATCTGCAAAATGAGGTATGAAGATTAATACTAAAACCAGCTAACACAACCAGGACAGAACAAAAAACAATGAACATGCCAAAGATGCTATTCTCGTGTAATTAAGGATTTCTCCTTTTACTTTACTTGGAGGCCAGGCAGCAGGTATAAATCATACCTGTTCATCAGTTTTACTCGGAGTGTTGTTCTGTTCCTCCAGCCGTCTCTCCAGGTCTGCAACTCGGAGGTCCAACATTGCCACCTTCTCCAAGGCCTCTTGTTTTTGTTGGACCTCTGTTTGCAGCTGCAGCTGCAGGCTGGACACTTTCCCTGAAAGCTCATGCACACGGTCTGGAGACACAAAGTCTTTGGGACTGGAAAAAGATAAAACATACAGATGACTAATGTGTTCAACAACTGTGAATTACCTACAAACACTGAAAAGACAGGGTTTTTTTTTTCCACATACAGTAGCCTCATGCCAGGTTCACAATGGACGCAGAAGCGCCCAGATTTGCCCAGATTAATAAGGTTGGTCTGGAGGCTTGAGTAGTTACATTTGCTGTCTTTCAAGTGAAAACTACTTGAACTGTAATTATCAAGACATTTACCTGTCTCCAAAGCTCCTGACAGTCACAGAGCTCTGACTTATCTCCATATCATCTGAAGGCTCATCAGGAATCTCCCAGTGAGAGTCGAAGTCCTCATCATCTGTTCAAACATGCCATGTATGCATTCCACTCATTACCCGACAGTGCAGTTCATATACGACATGGTAATTATAAGGTGAATTGTGATTTTCAGAGTGCATATACTTTATTTTACGCGCTCCTCTGTACCTTCAACCAGCTCCATCAGAGAGACATTAGAGGCTTTCCTCTTCCGAGTGAAAGGGTCTGCAAAGCTAAGGTCAGATGAACCACCATCACATGCAGACGGACGGGCAAGTCTGAGCATCTTTCCTCCCCACGTAACCCTGCGTTTTGGCATCTTAAAAACAGGACATGAGTTGTTATGACTATGATACGAAAGAGAAAGCTGTACTCTGACATTATTTTGTGTCATATCTACCTTTTGAGCAGGAACCTGGTTTGTGCTGGTGACCAGCAGTTTAGTCAGGTTTTTGATCCTGTCTTCTTGTTCTCTCTGGAGCTGATCCTTTTCTTGGAGCAGCTGGGAGAGAACCTCCTTCTCTGTGGCTGTGGTCTGTGTGACTGAAGAAACCTGTTGGGAGGTCATCCACAGGTTAGTGGGTAGAAAGTGCTGCAATAATGGAACTTGCAGTGATGGTCCAAAGAGAACATGACTGAGGAATGATGCCACTTGCCTCATGAAGGCGTCGCTTGAGGTCTACAATTTCATTGCGGTATCTTTTGAGCAGAGCCCCGTCATCAGACACCTCTGTCACATGAGGGTCATTCTTCATTTTCTTTGCAGTGCTGGCAAACTAATATAAAGAAACATTTTGTGAAACATCATCTGCCTTTGTCATAAAACAGAACTTTCCAGACGGACGACATCCATCTGCAATGGTGCGCTGTGTACTGGGGGAATGAGCTAACAAAGTAAAATGTACCATACTATTTAGTATTACAATATAACAGTTGCAGGGCTTGAAATACCATGTGCATATGCACAGTGACTTCCAGTAGCACATTTTGTTTCATTCATATTCACAAACAGCAATGAAAGCTACTGGTATCAGGAGAAGTTGGGAACTAATTTGTAGAGGTCAATATTCAGTCTGTAATATCTATTTATTTAGATGAATTCATATTCATATAAAATCAAAGAAGTCACCAAAGAAGTCCCAATATGACTCAAAAACTTTTTTTTTTCATAATAGGTTTGATGAAAAGCTGCTCAAAATGTTCCTATGACCATCTAAAATTTGAAGCAGTTTTACTGTGCAGTATTGCAATTTAGGTCGAACCTTGCAGCGGATAAGTGCAAATTTAAAATACCAATTACACCAAATGGCACAGTAAAGGTGCATGCACCAGTTCATGTACAGAGAAAAAAGTATTTTGAGCCCTGAACTGAGTATTAACAGGTCATGGTACTGTAGAGATGTTAGGTGTGCAGGACCGGAATCTACATATTTCATCTACCTGCAGAGTGCTGAGGGTCTCATCCAGAGCAACAGGTGTGATGGTACCAATGATGACTGTTTTCGCGTTCCCACCCAAGGAATTCTGCAGGATGCGGGTGAGCTTACTGTCTCTGTAGTTTGTGAAACCCCTGAACAGAGAGAGAGAGAGAGAGAGAGAGAGAGAGAGAGAGAGAGAGAGAGAGAGAGAGAGAGAGAGAGAGAGAGTGAAATTTGGCAAAATACCAGCACCTCGAATTAATGTTTAAAAACATAAAAATCAGTTAGTAATAACCATTTAAAAAATATGTTCCTTTTTCCTCTCCTCAATTTACTTTTAGTAAACATGAATTGTTTACTACTAAATAATCACAACGGAGTTTGAAATATTTTTGTTCCATCACTTACACCACTAATGAGTATATTAAATAAACAGCTCAAAATTTGGCCAAATGCACTAAATCATTTTCTTTATGACAGTTAGATGAGATGTATATAATACAGAGCAGAGCCCTGTTCTTTAAATGTGGCCTATTTAATTTAATTTGCTTGCTCATGGTGGAAATTTTTCAGGCTGTTATATAAAACATTTCCTGAGATAAATTTTGTTATGATTTGGTGCTATATAAATAAAACTGACATGACTTGAGATATTTAAGAAAGTGTTCATGATCCTCTGCCTGCTTGGCTAGTGAGGATGTATCTGTAAGCAGTTAGACTGCCCAGAAAGAAGGAACATTTCAACGCTGACTGATGCTGAGTATACGCTCATGGTACATAAAACAACCCTACCTGTATGTATGGTGTAAAACAAGAGTAAAAATTGTTCCTTATGTTAGCACAAGTGGAAAAATCTCTGTAGTAAGTACGTTGCATGTTCATCCTTTACTCACTTCTGGCTTTCATCTGTCAATTTCTTGATCACTTGGCCGAGTGTGAAGAGACTGCGATTGATATTGCAACCTTCTTTGAAACGTGTGCCTAGGATATCAAAGCAGAAACTCATTATACACTGTAGTGTGCAATCAATGAACTCTAACATAGTATCATAGTGTGCATTTCATGTGGATTCAATCAGCAACCTTAAATTTAATTCCGGCTTACCTTCAGCTCCTGTTTGACTTGCTCTCTCTGATCCAGCCAAATCAACTAAATTCTAAAAGATGAAGCCAAATTGCTGGTGAACAAATAATTACAACAACACAAGCAATGACACAGACAAGACAGACAGCAAATGTAACATAAAGATGGAAAACAAGCCAATAAATGGAGCTAGCTTACCAAATGAGACACAATAATGGCTCCATCTGCATTTTCTCCTGATGCTGGGTCGCTTCTTTCTCGACTTTCCAGGATCTAAGAGAACAATATTGTGAAAAATCCAGCTTTCCCCAGAATCTGATATGTCACTATGCAATGAAGATGTGGTGTTACTTACCATTCGGAATATGGTGTGGGAGCGACTGCTTCGCTGGTTCATTTTTGTCTTTCCATAGTGGCGGTTCTCTACAGAGGAGAAAACACCTTGGTAATTACACACAGTCTGCAGAGCACGTCATCATTCTGATGTTCTGTAATCTCAGATCTTACTTTCTCCTTTCCGAATCCAGGCCAGGGCTTGTGCAGGAGACGTAACGAGTTCCTCAGTTAGGTCAGCCACATAGATGTTTTTCTGTACACAGATACAAAAATCATGTAAAATAGAAAAGTACATCTTTGTAGGGTTTCTGTCATTTAGTGCTCCTAGACTTTGAAATATGTTCCATCAGTCTGTGATGTTAGACTTTTTGCAGTTCAGCAGACCTACAGAGTCATGAATGATCCTGACTAAAATGATTTTTCTGATCGCAGCAAAACGATTTCAGATGAAATCTTCCAGTTAAACGTTTATGCATGTCATAAATATTTTAAGCTGATCAACATACCAGTTCTGATTTTTGAAAAATAAGGTGTAAAAGTCAGAGGGACTGCACCTATTATTTTAATGAAAATTTCATATCTAATGCTGCTCATTTCATTTTCAGCTTGTTTCTACAGGACGTGAACAGTTATCAAGCTGGCACTAAAACAGTTTATGCCTTCTCAGCCAACAAAAAGTGATTAAATGTAATGTTTGAGACTTCGTTGAGTTACTGCAAATGTTGTAAACTAGGCCACAAAAAATTTGATAAGGGTTTCAATTTGACAAAAAGCCATTCAAAAAGCCCACTAACATTGATTGTCTCTCTGACTTCCAGGGGTTTCCTCTTCCAGCTGTCCACAAGCAGGTCAGTGACTGTTTCATTGTAGATCTCCATGTACGAAACCCTGAGAAGGAACTCCTTCTTTGGACACTTTGGGCAAAAGACAAGTCATTGGTTAGAATAAACTGATTACAAACAGTTATAGGGCGTGTTTGAAACAGGTGAAACAGTTCTCACATTTTTAATTGTTTGGAAGACATCCTCCACAGCCAATGGTATCACTCCAGGTGATCGGTCAGACCCCATCATAGTAAAAGTCTTTCCGGAAGAAGTCTGTCCGTAAGCAAATATGGTTCCTGTGGATCAAACACAAAATAAACACCATGCGACTACAGTGAGTAATGAGTATCTCCACAAGACAGGTCTCACTGCATTCAGTTTCCATTACATACCATTGTATCCCTCAACAGTGGAAACAACCAGAGGCTTTGCAATGTTCTGGTACAGCTGATTGGTTGTTTCTTCTGCAGTGAACACTCGGTCTGGGGACAACAGAGGGCAACAGTGAATGTAAAGTAGACTTCTATTACTACGACTCTATGTTAAAGCCACAAAATCTAGTGACCACAATTCTTAATCCTGTACATGCTGCAAAACATACCGAAACTAAAGCTCTTAGTGGAATTCCCATCATCGATCTGATGAATTGATTTCTTATCAGCTTTCCAAAACAGGTGGACGGGCTCTGCATCCTCTGACTCAGCACTTTCTTCCCTGTAACAAGGACACACAATCAGGATATATGTGTGAAAACATTAGCATACTTTATGGAAAGAACTAAAACTAACTAAATCAAAATAGCTGCTATGAAAGCAGAATAAATAATAATAAAAAAGTTCCATAAGAGGGCAAAAATAAATATACAGTATCAGTAGACAAGGGGCACCATTTATGTCACTACATATACACTGTGATAAAATATATAATAGACACGTGTATGTATTAATCATGCACTCTGGCACTTTCACACAAACAAATATATTACGAAGCAAACATACTTTATTTGTCACTCATACTGGTAATCTAAGTAAAGTAAAGTAAACTTTATTGTCCCCCAAGGGAAATTCGTCTTGGGCACAGTGCTACATTTCATTGCTTCACAACACAAGATAAAAATATCATCACAGGGAAACATCATCACAAGGACAGTTCTGTTTCATAAAACAGACGTGGACTACATTTAACAATGACAACACAGGGACATACAGAGACGTCTACAGTGCAAGAAAAAGTGCTGAGTGCTTGGGTGCTGTGTGTTCATTGCACGTTGCTCGTTGCTCTATTGCACTAGTTTTTTAACACTGTTCAACAGCTTAATGGAGGCTGCAACAAATGATAATTTGAGGTGGTTTGTCTTGCACTTAGGCATGGGGAATCTTCTTCCTGATGGGAGAACCTGTTTTCATATATATATTTAGTAGTATTCATTTATTGCATATATTTGCACCTTACTGGTGGCTAGTTTATTTTTAATTTATATTTCCTATATATTGATTTTTATATTTTCTATACATTACGTTTCTACTTTGTTTTAATACCTGTATATCTCATGCTTTGTATCTGCACTCACCTACCTTTGTATTGTAACTGCTGCATAGCAATTTCCCTCGGGAATCCAGAGGGCAATGTTATCATTCAACATTAAAGGGACAATTCACATTTCTTTAAGAGGGGTTGTATGAGTCACTTATCCATCATCAGTGTATTACCAAGTAGCTATCTTATATGCATGGAATAAGTTACAGAGGGACAACTAAAAAACAATTATACATTCTAATGAAACAGTTATAGATGTTTTGCACTTCAGATGTGACCATAAAGGGCACTGTAGGAATCATCAACAACTTCAGGCAGACTTTGTTAAGTGATAAAATAAGTAATAATGGCGCTTTGCTCCAGTTTGTGCCTGATAATTGATAAGCTCGACCAAACGGCGCCATCTCTAGTCCCTTTATAAGTTAGCCACTATTGCTTCAGCGTTGTAACGTTACGCCCTAACGATCATTACAACAGTGTAACTAACGTTAGTTGGCATAAAACACTTCATGTTGGCAAGGAAGCAAAACTATTTCTATCGCAGATATCATTCAGGGGGAAGTACAATTGGTAACCTTACTATTCTTGTTTTTATAACTGTCTACACAGCACTAGCTTAGCATAAGTTAGTTAACGAAAACGACGTCTATTATTTATTTATTTGTACGGTACCTGCCAACGTCATAGAAAACGTTTTGAACTTACTGCTGAACGTTAATGTTAGAAACATAACGTTACGTTACCGTTTATTATTACTGGCCGAAAATTCAGTTATACGCGTCTGAACTTTAGCTAATAACACATTCCTATCATTACTTTAGTAACGTTAACAGTTAGCATTAGCATTGACGTTAGGCAACTTTGCGGTTGCTCCTAACTTGTAACTCTCTGACGCTAACGTTAGCTGTTGGCAGAAAACTTACCTCGCAATAAGCGGACGGACTCGAATGCATACTTTAACAGCCGACTCTTCGGTCATTTTTGTTTCCAATAACGTTAGTCATCCACCTAACATTAAATTGGCAACGTAACTAACACGAGCGCAGAAATAACGTTACTCCCTTTCCTAGGTTTTCAAATGGTGCTCCGGCTCTGGTTTAAAATTTACCACTTTGTTCTGATTGGACAACGTCATCGAGTGGACAGATCCATGTGGGACTGTGGTGGAAAAAAGGAAGTTGGCTTAAGTTTTAGCTCATTTTGTGCTTTTTAAAATGTATTTAAAACAACGTTTAATATCCCGTGTATGGGAAATAGCTCTTAAAGCAAATTTTTTTTACTTGAATTTTCCCTCCGAAAAATCAAGTTAATTATGGTAGCGTCAGGCTGGTGACGAGTAAAAACGCGACATCGTTGTGTGTCGTCATCAAAACGCATCTACAACGATGTGCAAAACACACGAGAAAGTGGAGATTTTTGTAGTTCAGTAAAAGTTAAACGTTTACAGTGCTTTATAGAAGCAGTGCGAATCAGGACGTGGTTAACTGATATTAGTGTTATTAAGTTTCAAATGCGGGAGAGCTGAATTTATACAAAACTTCATTGGAGCGTTTCATCTTGCTGTTGAGATGTCTCTGTTTCTTGTTAACAGGTAGGTTTAGTATCAGCATCGTTGGTCTCTGCTTTTTTTTGTCATTAGTACATGACCTTGGAGTGACATGGATGTATCTTGCTTCTAAGATAACAATGACAGATTGTTTTCACATCAGATAGCAAAACTGATTTTCTTTTTTCAAGTTATATGGACATTAATTGATAAATATAAACATTAACAGAATATAAAAAAAACAGATGAAAAAAATAGAGTTTTGTGAATAACTAATTTTTGACACAAATGAAGATATAGCAGTGTAATTCTAAGGTCACAAGCTGCTAAACTGACCAAAAGCTGCTGTTCTGTGGACTGAGGAATCTGTAACATTAAATTCTATCATGTTGCTCACAGGTATCTGGGAGAGGAGGAAAATGGGAGCGTCTCAAAGGAGTCTCGGTCTCAGGCGTTGCTGGCTAAACTGCAGCAGAAGGCAAAAGAGAAGCAGAAACAGAGTTTAACAGAACAGAAACAACAACTGCCTAAAGGACTGACAGAAAAGCAGGAGGTCAAAAAGAAAAGAAAAGTTGACAAGGACAGCAGTGAGGAGTCTCAACAGCACAAAAAAAGGAAATCAGAAGTGGTGCCTTCATTTGTTACAGACTCAGATGACCACGATGAGCCTGTCAAAAAGGAAAAGAAGAGCAAGACAGTTGCAGATAAAAAACAGAAGAAGAAAAAGGATCAGTCAGGTGTGTGCTTGCTCTTTTATATATTCACATGTTGGCACAAAACTGGGCAATATAACTATCATATCATTCACATGATCAGTGTTAGGATATTGTGACATTTTGTCATTTATATTGTGCCTTGTGCCTTTTAGAGTCTGGCTGACACATTGGCATGGCCAGTATTATCAGCTGATTTTACTTTAATGTAGAGAGTTGGGTGCCTTTTGAAATGTCTGCTAATATGTAGCAAAAATTGTGGTACAAAAATGCCAAATATGTAGGCTTGCCCACATCCCTAACTGCATCATTTAAAGCTGCACTAATTGAGTTTTTTAAATAAGCAATGGATCAAATCGCTATACGTACCAGAGAGCAGTCACTCATAGTGACAGAGAATTATTACCAGCTCTGCAGTTCCCTATAGCCCCATGGAGCTTGTAAAGGGTAACTTCATTATTTTTCAACCTGGACCCTGTTTTCCCATGTTTTTGTGTCAAAGTTAGTAATGGAAACAACAATTTTTAAAAATTGGTCCAGTATTGAGAGAGGGCTGCAGCTGGCACCAGCAAAACAGGCTGCAGCATAACCACTCAGGGCATATGGCAGCAGTGACATTCACTGCAGTAGTTTAGTTATGGCCTGTTCAGAATTATGATGTTGACCTGTAATGTGAATGCTATCTGCACAAGAAAAAAATGCCTCACATGGGATGATTTTCCTGTTGTTTTGTTTATTTTTTTTATTTTAGGCAGTTCTGTTAAAGGTCTTTCTGACACTCCTGTGACTGGAAAAGATGGACAGGAGGACACAGTAGAAGAAGACGAGAAAGTAGAGACAGAAAATATCACAATAAAACAAACCACAGAGAAGACTTCTGCTCCAGCTGGATTCACAGTTCTGGGAGGATTTGAGAACAAACCTGTCCAGAAGGTACAGTGACTCGTTGGTAGAGCTTAAAGGGCCAGTGTGTAATATTTGGCATGGTTTATTGTCAATCTGAATCTGAATCTGAATCTTCTACCCATTAATATGTTTATACAAGTGTATAATCGCTATAAAATAAAATTCGTTTGGTTTTCGTAGCCTTATAATTATGCTTTTTTTTATATATATATATATATATATATATATATATATATATATATATATATATATATATATATATCAAGAGCCTTGCTTTAGAGTGGTCGCCATCTTGCGCCGCCATGTATGTAAGGCAGCCCGAGCGGACAATCCAGCCAGCCAGAGAACGCGTTTCGCGTGTATAAATAAACCAACGAAGACAGCGGAAGGAAGGAAGAAGGAGGAGGAAACAGCAGAGTGTTAGTAGTACGTCGATAGAGAGTAGTGAAAAGTTTTTTTAGTTATAAAGTTTGCGAATGGACCACACTTACCACGCAACAGGAGAGAATGAACCCGAACCATCATCTGCGAGGAAAAGAAGATGCAACTTCACTCCTTGTGATGCACTCTCTGCGGCGCTTTTCTTCCTGATGATATATCTCCCCAACGATGGTAGCAGTAGCACCGAATCCCATTCTGTGCATTCAGCCTCTCTTCTCGCCCGCTCAGCATCAAACACATGGAGTTGCTCATCTGTATGCTCCGGCTCAAACAGGTATGGCTCTGGGTCTGTGTCCGCTACAAGAAACTCTTCAAAATCGCGTTCAAAGTCGTCCATTGCAGCTACTATAGTCCGGAGATATTGCTAGGCTAAATAAACAGCTGAGCTCTGTTTACCGGCTACGCTGTCAGTCAGTGTGCGGGCTGGAGATTGGCGGAGCAGAGAGGGGAGGGGGGTCCCCACTCGGTATTGTAAACGAGTATGTGTGTAAAGTTATGAAGTGTGTCTGTTACGCTAGAAGAGTCAGAGTTTGGGACGGAGTGGAGTGTTACCGGAGTTTCTGGAGTGCTCAAATAAACGGGCCTTTTTCCCGAACGCTCCTCTGGTCTCCTGCTCGTGAGGGATTCATTACAATATCGTAACATGGCTTAGATTTCTAAATAAATATACACCTCTTCGCTAGATAGACCTACTCCTGAAAAACTCGTGCGCAAGGCTTTTTGTCCCTACGAGCCCGCCATCATTTACCCGACGGGAGGGGTGAGCGAGTGAGCCCTACAATCTAGAATTTGACCACTGATGTAACTGTTTTCAACCCATTTTACACACTGGCCCTTTAAGATAGACTCAGGGGTTGCCAGTATCATTAGTATTCATCCTCTGTGGGCATCATAGACTGTATAGAAAGAGTGGACATAGCCACTGTGTTGTCACCCATTGGTTTGTGTAAGCCTCCATCACATGATGCTATGTGTTCCAAGAAGACTTTTTCCCATAGACTTACACTGTGAAAGAGATGCCTGTGAATCAGTAAAAAAAAAAAATGTTTGAGCTTCACAACTTCCTCAAAATGACTCGTTTTACTATGTGAATTTGATCTATTTGGTCCATTAATATTTGGAAACTCCCACTCAAGTTAGTGGAGTGCTAAACTGGAAGTATATAGCTAGTAGATAGCTAGCTATCGTGGTTATCAATGTGCCTGCTGAATTCACATTAATTGTGACATTAAAGGTAGTATGTAGGATCTAGCAGTGAGGTTGCAGATTGCAACCAACTGAAACTTCTCCTGTGTGCTAAGCATGTATGAGAACTAGGGTGGCCAATGCGAAAAAAACACAAAAGGCCCCATCTAGTGCGAGGGAATATAAATGGCTCTTTCAAAGGTTATAAAAAAAACAATGAATCTTAGTTTCAGGTGATTATAGACTACTGAAAACATAGTTATTAATATTCTATTCAATTTCTGCAAAACCATCCCCCTAAATCCTCCACACTGGACCTTTAAATACGATGCTAATTTTGGCTAGCGAAGAAAACAGGCTTAGAAAAATTTACTCACTGAAAAAAATGAACAGCCGACCCCTTAGAGTGTCCTACAGTACAACCAAACACTGAACAAGGCAACCAAAATGTACCAACTGTCATTAATTGAAAACAGTGTGAAAGGGTCAAAGTTTTAAGACTAAAATATGGACAACACCCAAAAAGAAGTTCAAAGCACGCATTGTAACGCCTCTTAACTGATCGACAGGTGGCTGTGATAGTGACTGTCAGTCATAAGGTGGCCACGCTTCAAAGCATACACTGCTTTACTGTAGATACTACTCTGAATGGGATGCTAATTTACAAATTGAACATCATGCTGTATTGAAGTAGGCTTGAAACTAGTGTCTGAGGGCATGAACTCATCAGGAAAATGTTTATTGAGAAAATAAATCAAGTGAGAAGTAGGGTCATTTCCCCAGAGACTTTAACAGATGGACTTCTTTTGGCAACCAGTGGAGTCGCCCCCTGCTGGACATTAGCAAGAATGCAGGGTTAAGGCACTTAAACATTGACTTCACTTTTCAGACCCAGAGGCTACATCCACGTGTTTTTTATACAATCTATGTTAGACAGTAAATATTAGTGTGTGTATTCTTCTTTACACAGGTACACAGAGTTCTGCCTCAGTGGCTCGCTCAGCCTGATGTCATTCACAGAGACATTAAAAGCAACCTGATCCCCATCAGTGACATCCCAGAAATGTCTGCTGTGCTTGTGAAAAAACTACACAATAATGGAATTCAGCATCTTTTTCCAGGTAAAGAGACGGAGCTTATCTATATATGTATTCAGCAACAGGTTTCCAAAGCTCTAAGTGATCGAGAATAGGCCAGTATTATTTCACTTAACACTAATGTTAATTTATATACATCACACCTGTTATATCAGTGTTATCTGCTTTATTAGTTATGTTATAATAATATATGTAGTCTCTGTAGCTGAAAAGGGTGCATGTGGTGTGTGGGTGGGTGTAGGCATTGGGAGTGAGGGTAGAAAAATATCACTGTGAAGGGATGTTGTGATTTGAAAAGGTTAGGGAACCATTAGTGCACTGAATACATGCCTGAGAAACAAAGTTGTGAATAATACTGTGACCTTTTGACAGTGCAAGCAGAGGTCATCCCGGCCATTTTGGAGAGCGCACAGCAGGGGCTTCTGATTGGACGAGGTGGCTACAAGTCCAGAGACATTTGTGTGTCTGCGCCAACAGGCAGTGGCAAGACTCTTGCATTTGTCATACCTGTCATACAGGTGAGCTTCCCACCACCACCTTTGAGTAGAGATTCATACAGTACGCAAAGGCACTGCTGCATGGTGTATGTGTGAAGAGCGAACATGCAGAAACTCTCCATACTAACTAAAGATGATCTCTACCATCAGGTGCTGATGGAGCGGGTGGTGTGTGAAGTCCGGGCTCTGGCCGTGTTGCCGACCAAAGAGCTCGCTCAGCAGGTCAGAATCTTTCACAACAAAGTTTGAAAAACATAATCAATGATGTTTGCTATATGGACTATTTTACAGCAGGTGTCTTCAAAAACATGTGTGTGCATATTGGCAATGGAAGTGTGCAAGCTTAAAACGTTTTTTAAAAGTCCTGTTGTTGCGTGTTCAGTTGTTAGAATTAATATTCCAATAGCGGACTCAAATTCCACTGAATTCTGACAGGATCATGACAGCATGGTATCGCAGTATTTTTGCGTGCAAATATCCTATAGTTACACACAAATATCAAAATCAGTTGCTTTTTCAGTCCAAATAAAATGATTGAAATGAGGTGAACACACTGAAAACGTTATCTTATGAGATAAAACAGATGGTTACAAAGTTTCCTTTTGGGACATAATTTACAGTTGAAAAACGGTAATAAATTACAATATATTTTATTGCAATACTCAACCTATTATAATAATATTGTATATGCCTCTGGTAAATCCAATCCCTTTAGTTAACACAGTTTCTCAATAAACTGAAGCCCCTGCAGCGTCTATGGCTGCAATATTTTGATTACCACTTGACTGATGACACAAAGATTCTTGTGTTACAGTAAAACATAACACTATACACTATATAATCAAGCTCTGAGCTATCCATCAATACACAATAATAATGCAAGTAAAAATTCCTGTTAGGACGTAGTTTCCTGGTTTGCTAAAAAATAACCCAAACCTTATACATATTGGTCTTGTGTCCTTGTCTTTGGCTTGGTAGGGTTTCTGTTTCAAGACTCAAAACTCTTGAGTCTATGTCATGGTATTTTGACACTAAGCATCGAGTGACTTGTATGCTCATATATTCTTGTTGGTGTACATAATAGGTTTCCACACCAAATACATCTGGCCACTGGTCTTCTATCAACTCACTAACAGTACACAGATCTGGAATTCAGTCACTATTTATCAAAGTCAGTTTGTTTAGGAAGTATTTGTGATCTTTGGAGGGTACTTCCCTTGCATAGCTTGACAAGCTATTGCGCCCCACCATACTGCCATTGCCATACTGCATGCACATCATCATTGTTTGCAAACTATCAAAGCATTTATCCTGTATATTGAAAAAGCTCAGCTGAGATATTCACCTGTCCAGGTTTGCAAAGTGTTCACAACATACGCAGAGGGAACCTCTCTGAAAGTGGTGATGCTGGCTGGTCAGAAGTCTTTTGCTGCAGAGCAGGCGTCACTGTCAGAACACAGGTGAGTTCAGCTTCATTATAATGGGGGTGCTTCAGCAGCTGCATTTGTCCGTACGTTTGTTCACCTTGAGGGAATTTCTTCAAATTTGGCTCAAACATCTAGTTGGACTCAACGATGAACTGATTAGAATTTGGTGGTCAAAGGTCACTGTGACTTCATAAAAAATGTTTCTGGCCATGACTCAAGAATTCATAAACTACCTATGACAAAATTACACAAAAGCCATTATAAGCTACTGGTCATACCAGACCAAGTATGGCTGTAGCAACAAAACTCCTAGAGTGTACTGAATTGAGCAAGGGTCTGCTTTATTCCTTATGACTTCAGCTACTCATCAGTGAGAGAGAGGATTTGTTACCGACTCTCCCAAAAGTGAAACTGTCTTACTCTCTAGTGCTGCTCTTGATTTAAAGGTGCATTTAAACTTGGAGGTATGTTTTGATGATAGCAGGTGGTGTCTTTTTCTATATTACCACTGGGTACACCAATTAAGATGATAGATCCTACACATACAGGCTTTACATTTGCAGCTGTTAAGGAGTGAAATATAAATATCAGATCGGATTTTGATATTTGCACAATACGTGGGGAAAAAACTTACTATACTGTGTCTTTTCTGTGTGTTCTAATTGTTCCTCCAGAGGCGGCATGAGGCGCAGTTTAGCAGACATTGTTGTGGCCACTCCAGGTCGACTGGTCGATCACATCAACAAGAATTCAGGCTTCAGTCTGGAACACCTCAGGTTTCTTGTGAGTCCTTAAAACCCATAGAACTTAAACCAGTATATTGACAAAGCACAGCAGATATAACTGACATTGAATTCCATTGTTCGCCATCTACCACTAGTGTCATTTATTTTAAAGTGGAGGACTTTCATTCTCTCAGATTATTGACGAGGCTGATAGGATGATTGACAGCATGCACCAGTCATGGCTCAGCCAGGTGGTGAAGGCGGTGTACAGATCAGGAAGTGGAACAGAAGCCATGTCCATCTTCAGGAGAACGGAGCCGGCACATGTCACAGCAGCCAGGTGAGTGTGAGTTCAAACCTGAAGCGACAGAGTCTCTGTACAGTGGACAGAGACTCAGGTATGTGTTTTTCTTCATATATGCAGTTCTATTTTTAATAGAATGGCACTAATGTTAAAAGATTCAACATTTTTATTAAAGGAATAATTCAACATTTCAAGAAATATGCTTATCTGCTTTTTGACAGTAGAGTCAGGACCATTAATTCATAAATGTTTATTTGTATAGCTGTGCATTATGTTTTCGTATTGTCCATCCATCTGTCTGTACATACTGTCCCATTCTTGTGAACATGATATCTCAAGGGCACCTTGAGGCAAATTTGGCACAAACTTCCACTTGGACCCAATAATGATGAACTGATTAGATTTTGGTGGTCATAGGTCAGTGGTCATGGTCACTGTGACCTTGCATCCCTCTCATTGTTGTGAAGTTCATCTGACCTGGGCCCTTGCTGTGTACCTCTGCCTGTGCATGACCTTGCTGAACTGCTGTGGCTAGCACACATATGGTGTTCACACTGTCTGTGTGAACACCATATGTGTGGCTAGCACACATATGGTGTTCACACAGACAGTGTTGCTGCTGCATTGCTGCATGTATGGAGCCCTGCAAGTCACTCAATCTCCCACAACACAGTCCCGATTATATTTCACAATAAAAGCCAGATTCTGTGCACAAAAGAGGGGTTTTAATTTGAAACGGAAACAGGAAGTGTTACATTGAAAAAATGTCTTTGACATATTCTAAAGACATACACACTGAAACAGAAGTGAAAGGTGTAATGTTGCTGGTATGATGTAAATATCAGCAGATCATTTACAGTGTAGAACTTTAAAATTGCAGTGCTGTAAGAAACCATCTGTTTCCCGTTTCAGTCTGTCTCCACCTCAGATGCCGCTGCAGAAGCTGCTGTTCTCTGCCACACTCACACAGAACCCAGAGAAGCTGCAGCAGCTGGGCCTCCACCAGCCCCGACTCTTCAGCTCCATCCACAGCATCAGCGGTAGCAACAACACCACAGCAGCAGCACCCACCCAGGAACAAGGCCGCTTTAACTTCCCCCAGGGTTTGACAGTAAGAGATGACCTTTGACCTTTAGGAAGAAGCACAGGCACACATGGAAGTGCAGAGCAGTGTGGTGTCAGATAATGATAATAAAATACTTGTGTCACTTTGTTATTGACAGCACCTTTGTGTTTTTAGGAGTACTATGTGCCCTGTACGTTAAGCAAAAAGCCCCTTCTCATCCTCCATTTCATCCTGCGCATGAAGCTCAGCCCCATCCTCTGCTTCACCAACTCCAGAGAGACTGCACACAGGTTGGAACAAGCAACACTGTTGAAACCATTTATTTTTGTACATATGTTCAACCGTCAAGTGCTGTGGACTCTTTCAGCGTGGCCCTTACTGTGTTTTCCTCCTCAGACTTTACCTGCTGGTGCAGCTGTTTGGTGGAGTTCAGGCTGCAGAGTTCTCCTCCCGACTCTCTCCTGCTGAGAGAAAGAAGACACTGAAGGAGTTTGAGCAAGGAAAGATCCAACTGTGAGTCCATGTGTCTGTAGAATGATGGTTGTGTGAGAGAATAGGTGACGGTCCAAAGTAACAAAAATCAGCTAATTTTTGTCACGCCGTGTTACATTGAATTTGTGGGGGGAAAAAATTCTTGCATGCCTCCAGTGAACTAAGATCTCAAATATTGAGAAAATGCCTGTTGAGCTTTGGCGCTTTAAAGGGTTAGTTTGGATTTGTCAAAGTCATACAGTAAAACAAACAACCAGTTGAGGCAGCAGCGGAAACTATTGGATTCAGTGAGGTAAAGTTATTGTTTTGGTCACGGGAGTCATTGGAGACCGATACAATGGCGTCAGTTCCCTGTCAGAAAGTGCTGTCTGAAGGCAAGGTTAAGAGATGAAAATATTCTTAATATAGTATACACTTAACTGATTATGATTTTTTTTAGGTGGATAAAAAAGTTTTGTACGGTGTCAGGCGTGGATGAGTAGCGTTCCTGTGCTGTTTATGCAGAAGTTCTTTGTGGAAATGCATGTGTTTGTAAAGAACTGAGCATATGACTGGATAAATGAGACTTGGATTACACCGAGAGAGTTGTGTGAGAGTTTGTAAATGGATATTTTGATACAGGTTTGCTGTTGTTAAAAGCAGACCCCGGTGAGTTCAGTTCATCAAGAATTTTGTTTGTTTTTGGATTCTTCGCTCACCGTGTTGGCATGAGAGAAAAACAAAGTTTGTTTCATGAATTCAAATTATGAGGTGAGTATTTCATATCCAAATGGTCACTTGAGGGGTGAAGTATGCCTTTAATGGCATTCCTCAGCTTAGCTGTAATGTTAGCTAGCTCAGTGGTCCGATGTGAGCTAGCAGCAGATGCATGGTTCCTTCTGTGTGGTGATTCTACAAGACACTGCTCTCAACAAGGTCTGTGGATTATCTTGAGTAATCGGTCATGATTTCTAGAAAAAGACTTTGCTGTTGAGTTTTTTCTATGTATTTTTGGGCACTTTGAGCACCACAAGCTGAGTGCCATATAGTTCCATTATATTGTAGAGAAGGCAGGCATCTCTACTACTGATATCTCCAACACCCAGCAACTCACACCAAAACAATCTATATTGATAAATAGCACTACAGGTGAAAGGAAACATATGTATTTTTGATTCTGGGGTGCACTGTCCCTTTAATTATTATTCATAGGGAATTATATGTCTGTTTGTGTTTAATAACTTAGCTATTAATAAATTCCTGTAGTGAGAGCTTTAATGAGCAATGATTTACACTAACATGTCATCCTGAAGGTTGATCAGCACGGATGCAGCTGCAAGAGGCATCGACATCAACGGGGTCAAATCTGTTGTAAATTACGACGCACCGCAGTACATCAGGACGTACATTCACAGGTGAGCTGTTGATGTATACTACTGCTCAAGAAACAGGATTATAGGTAATCCTCCATATTGTCCAGTTTAGCTTCATCATATTGTGATCAGGCTGAAACTTTGTCTTCTCTGTCTTTGTTCAGGATTGGCAGAACAGCGAGGGCAGGGAAAACAGGCCTGGCCTTCACCTTTCTCCTAGGAGTTCAGGTTCAACACTTCAACTAATATACATCCTCAAATATGGATGAGAGAGGCAGAAACAGGATGTTAAGACAGATGTGTTAAACGAAGTGTTTTTGTTTTCCCTCTCAGGAGAAGAACTTCCTTCAGATGGTGGTGGAAGCAGGGAGCCCCGGGATTCAGAAACAGATCGTCAAACCAGAGAACCTGAAGGGTATGGAAGCCCGATATGAACAAACGCTGCAGGAGCTGGCTAACGTTATTAAGGTATCTTCTCCTACACATCCACTAAATGTTGAAATAGTCTGACTATCCTTGTTTAAAAATGCTTTTCTGCATATCTGGCTATTATGTTATTAAATCTGAAGTGGAAAGTTAGAATTTTTTGAGGTGGGGTTGTATGAGGACTTAACCATAGTCAGTGTATTACCTGCAGTAGATGGTGAGTGGCATGCTCCCAGTTTGGCTAAGCAGACGAGAGTACCACCATGGAAGCTAAGCAATGTACTGCTTTGGATGGGGTCAGCGACAAAACATTGTTGCCACCTAAAAAAATCAGTATCAGTTTAAGCGTATACTATATTCATAATAGTTTCACCTCTGCCTTGCCATCAGATAGCCTTTTCTCACAAGGAACTAAAGCCGTTATCTATGCTCTGTCTTCAAAGCCACCAGACTCCTTTGACAAAAACTGTAATTTTACCTTGCAGAGCAGGAGATTTGCTGGTTTACCACTGCCATGGTCAGTTAGTTTGTTTCTGTGTGACTTTGTTGAATCAAAGCTAAGCCTTTAAAATGCCAAAGTCAAACATTAACACAAACTAACCAACAGATTGAGGCAGCAGTAGACCACCAACTCATGTTCTGCAGGGTAAAATGACAGTTTTTGTCAAAGGAGTCTGGTGGCTATGAAGAGAACAAAGATGGATATAGCAAATAACAGTTCCCCATCAGATGGGCTGTCTGACAACAAGGTAAAGTGGTGAAAATATTTTAAATATAGCGTACACTTAAACTTACATTTACGTTTAATAGATTTTTTTTTTTGCCACATTTAATGAAACTGTCACTACATCCTGACCTAAGTCAATAAGACTGTGAACAGAGATCATGTTCCTCCTCCCACTCCTTGTGCTTATAATGGCAATGCCTGAAATCTACCGTGGCTGAATGGAAACAACCAATCAGTGCTGAGGAGTCTCTAATGCAGCTGTCACTCATGTCAGTCACTGCTCGTGAACTGCGATTTAACTGTCAGACTAGGCAGCGCTGACGAAATATGAATCAAGATTCTTTTACTGCATTGCCTGCAATGTTTTCAGAAAAACATTTTAGTGTACTGTTTAGTTGTAACACAAGAAAAGTTTGTTACCCAGCTGCCATGTTGGAAACAGTTAAGCCAAAACTGAGAACCACCCACAGGTAGAAGCAAACTTTCTCATATTATAGCTAAAGAGTACACTAAAATTTGTTTCTGAAGACATCTGAGGTGAGAAATAGGCAATGCAGTTACAGACTCTTGACTCATATTTGATCAGCACTGCCTTATTTGACAGTTTGACTGCAGTTCATGAGCAGTGATTGACATGATTGACAGTTGCATCAGAGCCTCCTCAGCTCTGACTGGTTGTTCTCATTCAGCCGCAGTGGAGTCTTACAAATGCCAATAAAAGCACTATGAGAAGCAGGAGGACAAGATTTTTTTTCCCTACATACTGTCTCATGTACTACTGTCTGCATGAAGTTGAAGTTTCATTAAATATGACAGAAACATATTTTTGTAAAAATTACCAATGAAAGCTTTTAACTGATACTGATTTTTTTGTTGGTAGCTATAATACATTTTGTTCTGGTCCCCGATCGAACCAGTACATTGCTTAACCATGGTGGTACTCCTGCCTGCCTCTCCAAACTAGGGGCTTGCTGAGAGACACTTAGTGTAGGTAATACACTGACTATGGATAAATTCAAATGATGCCTTATTAGTATGACTGAATGAAGCCAACTCTCCTTTAATTATTAACTCAATTGATAGAAATGGATTTGTCAGTTTCAATTTGCTACTTAAGTAGTTACTATGTTCCACCTCATGAAAGTGCCAGTTTTAGTCATTTTTATGCACTGACTTGTATGCTAAATATCTCAACCTACAACAAGGCAACTTTCACCTGAGAGCTGTGATATAAAAGACTACTGTAATTAATGTTTGCCTACGCATACACCACCTTCTGTTTGTCTCTACAGGAAGAGAAAGCCAAATAATGGAGCAGCAGACATTCTCCTCTGAGCTGACATGTGCGCAAGAGAAAGACCACATGGCTTTTTTTCCAGCTGTACTTGGAATTAATTATGTTGTTTAATAAAACATAAAATTGGTGGAGCTGGTGAATTCAGCCCCATGGTGCCTGTTATTGTGTGCATAACCAAACACATGCATTACATGCAGCCTGTGACATGGGCTTGTTACTTTTCATTGAGGCCATGACAGATTTATGTGGATAATGGCAGTATTAAGAAATGTGGTCAAAGACAAACCTTAATTTTGCTATTCTTCCCATCAGTCTGTATGACTGTGGGAAAAAAAGCAGTGTACAGTAATGAGAATAATATAATTCATACATAAAGGGTATGTGGGGGGCTACACCAGTGAATTCATAAACAGTAATCCAGAAATTGTAACACAGATAGAAACAAATTAGTATGAAGTGATATCATACATGACTTCTATTTTCATTTTTAATATTATTTACATTTTTTTTTCCATCATAGATATTTTTATTACACTAAATTTGAAAACAATCTGATTTTGTCTTGGATTTTTTTTCTCCCAGCTGTGGTTTCAAGCATTTGAGCAGACTTAAAAGGTTTCAGTCCACTCAGGTTTTAATTTCCCTCTGTCATAACAAAATATAAACACACATACACACACAGTGTTAAACAATATGTTGTGCCATCAGTCCCATTTGGAGGTCTTCCTCTTCATGTATCTCTCTCCTTCGCTGTCGATGGCCTCGTACAGCTGCTGGTCGTTTTCTTTCATGGCGTGCATATAGCCCAGGTAGCCCACACACAAGGTGATGGTCACCAGTCCAAACGCCATCACTGGTTTATTCTGCAAAACAACACAGTGTTGTGTCACAGTGAATGTCTGGAGGAGATTTATCCTGTAGCCTGATGAACTATCTCATTTTGCATCAGTGAAATAATAATGACTCACCCATTAATAACAGATAGGTATTTCCAGTTGGGGGATATATTTCACAGTACTTGTGTCACTCAAAATAGTTGCCTGATATTTTATGAGGCTGATGTTGAGCTTAAAGCCCCAAATTAGTTAAGGGGAAAGATGTTTCTCAGCTAATTCTGCATTATTACACATTTTCAATTCATAAAAAGGTGCACTAAACATCATTTCAAGATGTCTACGGATTGCTTTAGACTCATTTTTAGATTTATTGAAATTTTAAAAAGGGCAGTGCCACTGTTCCCTTGTGAACCCTCTTAAAACAGTCAGGATTAAAGCTCCATTGGCATCTGAGAAAATAACCTCAATTCAAAGCTACTTATAGCCTTTTTTTGCTGGTGAAAACTTTGAGATGTGGTTGAAAGCTCCAGAAAACAGTGTTGTAATACATTTTTTGAAGGTCTTGTCTCATGCTCCACTGTATTTTTACTCTGTCTTGTCTTCATCTCACACAAAGAGAACTTTGGATACTTCAGCTCCTCAGAAAATTCCAGTATATATAAAAGTCCCCTCCGCAATTCTTTTTGGTTACTATGGATTATTTTGCACAATGAATGAATATTACATACATTGTAAAGCATTGTATTTAATGTCTCCTCTGCTGGTGGACTGTCACAGTAAGAGTATGCATGTATAATATGATGTTAATTCCACTAAAGAAGAGACTTGATGATCACTAAAATTAGGTAGGGAAAAAAGTGGACAGGTTAGTATCTGCTCTCAAAAAAAAAAATGTCGTGAATGGGTTGCATTTCTACATTGTATTGTATTGTATTGTATCTTGCAGTGTGGGACTTGCGCTAATCAGGACTTGGTCTTGTCTCGGTCTTGATACACTCAGGTCTTGGTCATGACTTGGTCCCAGTTTAGGTTGCCTTGCCAAAAAGGCAAGTAAGTGGTCCTTGACTGAAGACTTTTAAAATCATTTATGGGTAAATAATGAACTTTTATGCACAGACAACAGACAATTCGACAGTCTTTTACCTTTCCAGACAATAGAGATACATCCACGTCTGTTACTGTAAATTGCTTTACTTTCCCTGTTTTAGTGTTATGCACTGCCTGCATGTCTTTTAATTTATCTCCAAACTGTAAACATTAAAAGGACGACACAAGAGCGAGGACAATATAGAAAAACAAACAAACAAACAAAAAACAAATTATTTTGTAAGTTAATTGAAATGTTATAATTTAAAGACAGAGTAACAAAATGATTTATTGAAACATTTTGGCGCTGCATGTCTGCATGTTATACTAGCTATGCAGAGGTTATGCTCAATTTTAAGCAGTAGAAACAAGTGTCAGCGTTATTTGACTCAAAGACCAGCTAACTGAGTGTGTGTTTGTGTCTTACAGGTTTAATGAAGAGTTCAGGGTTGAAAGCTCGGAACAGAGTGGTGGTCTGTGCGCCTCTCAGCCCGGGGGTCCTGAAGCCCTTTTCCGCGGGACTCTCCTTCCCTTTACCGACCTCTTTATCCGACATGTCCGTCAGACCTGTGAACAGCAGCTCTAAGGAGAAATATACGATAGAGAAGCTTGGTAGATAAACATTGCAGACTTTTGGACTACGCTGCCTCCCTGGACGCAGCCATGTCGCAAAGTCAAAGACGACTGTGAGGAGTTAGAAGAAGAAGAGGAGAGTGGTGAATATACGGCGTCAAAGGCCACAGCGCCCCCAGTGGTTATGAGCGGGTGATACCATCTATCGAGTGGCAGGGCCACCCTACTGTGGGAGGAAGTTGGAGGACCCGGAGATAATAGACTAATTTAAAGTTCTTAATGCAGACAAAAATGGCTTTATTAATATTAGGCCTATTATGTAGGCTATTGAGATACTGGATCATTATTATTATGCACAGGGGTGGAGCAAGAGGGTGGCGTTTGGGGCTTCAGCCATTTCCAAAGCCCCAAAATCTGTGCCATATTCTAAAGAAATATCAGGAACTGAGTGATTGTTCATCCATTGGCCTAATATTTTACTCAGAGAATTACAGACCACATTAGCATTGTTGAGGATCCTTAATTTGTAGTTAGACCAGCCCAGATTATTATGGTACGGATACAAATTTGTCAGATAAACATTCATCCTGTGAATTCCACTTCAGCTTAGTGTCACAAAAATCCATTGTAAGATTAGTAATATTATTCACACTAAATTCCTACCCTATCTATGATATGTAACTTAAAAATGGTAACATCTGACACTTTTTTTGCACCCTTTAAGGTAGCAGGAGTGAAACTGAGGACCTTTCCACACCTGAAAGTCTAACCCAAAGATTGCATTTTTGTTACATTGTGTACATTTAAGCTGTTTACTGTTAGTTTCACATTGCAATTATGCGAGTGCACTAAAGAACTATTCATACTTATGTCCTGTTGTCATCACCTAAGTGAGGCACGTCTTCCTATACTTGGCACTTAGCCCTGAATGTTTCATGTGTGGCTCCACCACTGCTGATGTATAAACATGTAAACAGTATTTTTCCGTTGTGGGTGATTTTAAATACTTCATAAAAATGTAGGTAAACTTTAACAAGTCATGATATTTTATAAGCTGAGTGTGTAAAAGTTTAATTTGCATTAGTAACATAGAATGAAACATACATAGAATTAAAAAGGAGATTGTACTTTCTTGCATGTAATACTGCAGTAGGGAAGTACTGATGGTTTTCACGATGATTTGACAGGTATCCCAGTTTACCTCACTTTACTCAAATAGACTATTTACATGGGAACAGCGCCCCCAGTTATTGGAACAGCTCACTGAAAATATCCTTCCGATTCTCTTTGTTGTTGGATAAATTCCAGCTTTGTGGGCAATCTACAAATATAATGTTTCAACTACCACAGGCACACATGAAGAAAATGGGAACCACAATCAAAGTAGACCTATTAAAGGCTTTGGGATGTTTTTCAAGAGTGTACTGAACCTGTCAAATAAGACACACAGGCACCAGGGAGACACAGACCTGAGGTTACATGTATTATTCACCAGCAGTGCCATGCGATCTGACTCTCATCAAAGTTACATGAGTCAGTCCAGGTGACAGAATAAGCAAATAAAACACATTTGATGCTGTGTGTATTTTAAGGTCATTTCTCCTCCCACACTGAGCCTGAACAGGACAGACAGTGGATATTATTTGCATTAGACAGCTCCATGGTGATGTCTGTGTACACACACACACACACACACACACACACACACACACACACGCTTTACTTCATACATGCTCAACAGGTGATGTGGAAGATAGTAAAGTCTGTGCGTTAAAAACAAAACAGAAAGTGTGTGATATAGCTGATATCACAGTAGGCTATAGTTTGTTATGAGTGTGGTTGAATAGGGCGTGGCACAGAGCTGTCCCCTGCAGGTGTGCACACAGCAGAGGACACACGGCACAGGTACCTGCTATCACAGAGGAGAGATCCCCTGGGCACCATCGGTAAGTTTCTGCAAACATCTCTCTTTGAATAAAATTTGCTCAGCTTTATATGAATTATTTGATCTTTTACTAAGATGACATATCAGTGTCTATTAAATGAAAAGTAAACATTATAGCATTAGGCCTATAGTGTGTGATGAGCTCTGTCCTTACGGCTACCTACCTGTTACAAACATACAGTGAACCACATAACATCTATCAAACTGTGTTAAATGTCGGATGCTTTGAAAGAATTCCTATGATTAGCCTATATTCAGAAGATTAATAAATTACACTAACAGTCCCTACAGTAATAATACTGTAGTAGCCTATCAGTCAGCATAAAAAGCTCTCTATTGGGCACAGACATTTTTAAGGGACTGTTCTTCAATTGAGAGAGGAAGGGGGATGGCTGCCGTGTGTCTTCGTTTTTTGTTTTGTTCATTTTTGTTACCCTCCCAAAAGCTACAAATATTTTTCCTTGAGTCTCCCTGGAGTGACTGGTAGAAATCACATGACATCCTGGAGGTAAAAAAAAAAGGCCTCTTCCTTTTTTTATACTCTTGTCCTGCATGCTGGTTACTTCATGCAAACAGTTTATTTTTGGCAAAATTTTAAATGACATGTAGAATAAATTAATTTTGATGTTTTTTTTTTATGAGGGAAGTGTTGATCTAACATGATGTATCCAAGGACCATCTAAAATTTGAAAATTCAACAATTATTTTTGTTTTTATAGCTTCTGGCTATGATAAATGGTGTTATTTTGGCGACACCCTATCCAGCCACACTCAAAACAAACTGTAGCCTACCGTGTGATATCAGCTGTATCACACACTTTCTGTTTTGTTTTGAACACATAAACTTTACTGTGAATTCCAAGAACAGGTGTGATCGCAGTTTGGAAGGCACCTTTTTGTCTCCCCCAATAAAACAATGTAATCTCATGCAACAGTTTGTGTGAAATCCTATGAATTAGCGCCCCACAGTTGATGTTATGTACTTGACATAAAGTTACGTAGTTTAGGTTTATGTAAGTAAAGGTACTGTGGTTAGGTTTAGGAAAAGAAACATGATGACGACGGACCCTTAAATGACTTAAAGAAAGTTCATACGGTTCTGAACAGGTCTCCTCGGTGAAAGTCCTGTGTTTTGTTACCCTTCCACCATCTCAACCATCCATCTTACTTTATTCTTCGCTTTGGTCAGTGCATTGGTCACATGATCGCAGTCCTCCCAAATACACAGGTTTTACACATAATTTCTGGCTCATCTTTACGCAGGATATGTACCAATTTTGGTGCATTACTTTTTCATAAGAAAACGTACAAACATTGCATGGGAACAGCCTGAATACAAACATGAAAGTAGCAGAGGACTTTTATTTTGACAAAAGCGAAGACATTTACACCATAAATTGAGGCAAAACAGCACAAATTGGTGCGTACAAATCCCCAGAATGCAGGTAATTAAGTGTCTGATGCTCAAAATTTTCTGGCAAAGTAAATTTTCGGTGACATTTTGATCTGAAAAAAACAACAACAACCCTTTGGTAGTTAGATATGATCTAAACCAGAATTCTGCCGCTGTCAACAACAGATGAGGAGATAACTGTGGAGAAAGTGAAACCTATGATCAGAGTAATCATTTGTCTGACTCATACTCACATTGGGCTCACTTCTATAATGAATTTAATAGTGAAAATAAACTATTTCTGGGGTCCCCCTGAAACTCTTTCAAGGATCCCTGGAGGTCCCTGAACCCCTGGTGGGAAACCATAGTTCAAATTCTGTAATCTGATAAAGAATTTCAGCTGTGTTGCCACTGGAAACATATCTACAAGATGTTTAAAAGCTATGTGCATAAAGTACGACAGGATATGATACAAAACATTGAAAATCCTGGTCATTTCACTGAATCTAATGGGTCACAGAACTTGGTGTAACACTAGCTCTAGTCTTTACATAGCCCTGAGCAATATGTGTAAATACGCCATACTTGTGTGAATGTGCAGCACCACATTCGACCAATCATCGGGGGTGGATAACCCACCACCCAGCTGTTGGTTTGTGGTCATTTGAATATTTGCAAATTTATTTGCTCTACTGACGCACAGTATCAGCTGCAAGATTCCAACTGCCATCCTAACAGTGGAATAGGGAAGAAGACAGGTGGCAAAATATTTATGAAATAAAGACAAGACAGGAGGCCACACTATGCTGCCTTAATTTGAACAGAGACATGATTCCCTATTGTAGATTATCATGAATGTGTTGAGCAGATTTTCTGTTAATGCTACACTGTCCTCTAAACTATAGCCTTGTGGGACTGTGCCAGTGTTTTTGGAAAGTGTCAAATTATTTTCGTAATGTAGTGTAATGAATTAAAATCAGTGGCTTCCAGGAACATGGTCATCAGTACTGAATATATAAAGTATGTCATTTGTGTTCATTTGTAATTAAAAAAAAAAGAAAATGAAAAACACTAGTATATTTCTGTACACAAATATCCTTCTGCTTTGCTTTATCTTTAAATGATTGGAAATCAGTGGCTTCTAGGATTGTAGCCATCCGTATTGTTTATAAAGTATGTCATTTATGAAATATTTTTTAAAAATGCAAAAATACTGGTATATTTCTGTACACAAATATCCTACAGTACCTGCTGTGCTATATTTTGTATGCGATGCATGGAAATCAATGGCTTTTAAGAACAGGGTCGTCAGTTTTGTTTATATTAAGTATGTAATTTGTGTTAATTTGTAATTTGAAAAAAGAAAAGCAATAACTCTGGTATGTTTCTATAAATAATAACCAACAGCTCCTGCTATGCTATATTTTGTATGGAATGAATGGAAATCAATGGCTTCCAGGAACAGGGTCATGCATTTTATACATATTAGGTCTGTTACTTTTTTGTAAATTAAAGGGAAAAAAAGCAAAAATACTAGTAGATTTATGTACACAAATATCCCACACTTCTGCTGCGCTATATTTTGTATGCATTGAATGGAAATCAATGGCTGCCAGGAATGTGGTCATCAGTACTGTGTATATACAAGTATGTCACCTGTGGTAAATTCGTCAAAAAATGCAAAAACATTGGTATATTTCTGTAAACAAACATTTAACAGCCCCTGCTATGCTTTATTCAGTTCCAACTGTTGGTTTATTTCCTGACAGGAGACTCAGAGGAAGATGAACTGGGGCTTTTTGGAGAACGTCCTCAGTGGGGTGAACAAATACTCTACTGTGATTGGGCGCATCTGGCTCTCTGTGGTCTTTCTCTTCAGGATCCTGGTGTACGTGGCGGCGGCCGAGCAGGTGTGGAAGGATGAGCAGAAGGATTTCGTGTGCAACACCCGGCAGCCCGGCTGTGAGAATGCCTGCTTCGACCAGTTTTTCCCCATCTCCCAGGTGCGGCTCTGGGCCCTGCAGCTTATCATGGTCTCCACCCCATCCCTGCTGGTGGCCCTGCATGTGGCCTACAGGGAGCACCGGGAGGCCAAACACAAGCGGAAATTGTACAAGGACAAAGGGAGCATTGATGGAGGTCTGTTCTGCACCTACATCATCAGCCTGTTCTTCAAGATAAGCTTTGAGGCAGGCTCCCTGCTCGCTTTCTACTTGGTGTACAATGGCTTTGAGGTGCCCATGCTGCTCCGCTGCAGCCAGAGTCCCTGTCCCAACACAGTGGACTGTTATATCTCCAGAGCCACAGAAAAGAAGATCTTCCTGTACATCATGGGATGCACATCCATTCTGTGTATCATTTTGAATTTTGTGGAGCTCCTATACATTGTATGGAAGCAGCTGTGGAAATGTTTCACCAGGCGGTACGTCCCTATCAAGGAGAAGGCTGTCAGCGACTGCCAGCCATCTGTTTCCATTGTCAACAGGTTTGTCTCTGCTGAGTGTGAGCCCATAGTAAACAGAGAGGACAGCAGCGCACAGCCTGCATCCACCGCTGAAAACCAGCCTGTCAAGTCTTAAAGGGCTGGGACTGACTGGAAGCTCATGTTCCCATGTCAAAGTGCAACTACAGTGAAACCTTGTGTACCTGACAAATTAACATGAAAACTGCTCACACGTGTCACTTTTTACAATCTGTGCTGTAGAAAAGAGCTGTAAAAGATTTATTGACATAACTGGGCATAAACAGAGAAAAGTTATAGCCAGCTGTATCATTCATTAGTGTGAACAGACTAATTACAGATATTGATGAACAGTCAAAACACTGATGAAAGTTATGTCGATATCAAACTTTGTCTAACTCTACACTGGACCCAATCTCTAAAGATTCCGTTTTGCTGAAGACATGATTTTAACTCAAATTCAACATCTTTCCTTTTTTGTTAAAGGGACAGTTCACCCCTGAATCAGAAATACATAATTTTCCTCTTACCTGTAGGGCTACTTATCAGTCTAGACAGTTTTGGTGTGAGTTGCCGAGTGTTGGAGATATCGACCACAGAGATTTCTGTCTTCTCTCAAATATAATAGTTAACTAGACGGCACAAAAAAAAAGTGTTTAAAAACCCTTTTGTGAGTAGTTTCATGTAGGAACTATTTTCTCTCCTCTGAAATACACCTACCAAGTGCATAGCCACTGCTAGCCCACCTAGCACCACTGAGCTAGCTAACATTACAACTCAGCAAAGGAGGATGCCATTAATGTTTACATCTTGAGCCTTTCATCCATAAGTAGATGCACATTTCCTTCTGCGCAGTGATATGGTCTGTTGTGATGATAATAATAATAATAATAACAATAATAATAATAATAATAATAACAATGATAATCTCAGGTAGGGCTTAAAAACCACAAAAATGCTATTTCTTGGCATGTTTACTGGGAATGATGGCAGAATGAAGCCTCATGAAGCAGTTTCTTTATTTTCTGAGCCCACTAGATGGCGCTCTTGGTTTAAAGAGAGAGGCTCAAAGAATAGCAATTCAGTGTGCTTTCAACCTTTTGTTGAACAAAAGGTGCCATCTAGTGGGCTCAGAAAATAAAGAAAATGCTTCATGAGGCTTCATGAGGCCATCACTATTTACCGAGCAGAGAGACACAATCAAAGACACAAGTTGCATCATGGTAAATGTCGGGTCCAGTGTGTTTGGACTATACAGACTGAAATCATGCACAATATAGCCCTGTTTCCTCCAAACACTTTTGGTACAGCACCTCTGGAACCAAAAGTAACTTCAGACACGGTACCTAGACCCTAGGCCTGTTTAGCATTCCCATTGCAAACAGTACCCTTAAGTGTGGGCAAGGTTGTTGTCACTCACTGCTCTGTCCAGCACTCGCTGTATTTCCTGGCTCTTCACTGGTGACACAGATGGAAGTCTGCCACTCATTTAATTTCACAGAAAGGGGTTGTGCACCAGCATTTTCAGAACAAAATAGAACAGGCTGTAGTGAGAATCTCTCTCCATGGGATATTGAAAAAATAGTGGATTTGTGCATTTAGTCCATCTCAGGCAAGCGCAGGAGTTTAGGGTTGCCATAGTCCACAGGAACAACACACAGCCCTGAGCAGAGTGACCGTTCTCTATTGACCAATCAACAGACTGACACGAATGACAGGTTTTTTAGTTTCTATAACTAGTAATACTAGTTACTAGTTATACTGCAGCTGCAGAGCTGGAGTTATGAGTGGTTATAAATATCTTGAATTATTTTGAGTTCATGTGAGATACAACAGCTACAAAACTTTGACCATAGAAATAAACTATATCTCTAGTTACCTTCTGATTAATATGAGGCCCAAAATATTCAGTGTAAAACAAAAATCACGAAGAATCAGCCTGTTTTTGTTGTTTTGTTTTTGTTTTTTTCTCCAGCAATATGTGGGCGAAACAGGGTGGATGTGATTGGCTGTTGCTTTGGCCTGAATGACAGTGATGTCCTAATGAAGCCTCATGAAGCATTTTCTTTATTTTCTGAGCCCTCTAGGTGGTGCTCTTGGTTTAAAGAGAGAGGCTGAAACAATAGCAATTCAGTATGCTTTCAACCTTTTGTTGAACAAAAAGTGCCATCTAGTGGGCTCAGAAAATAAAGAAAATGCTTCATGAGGCTTCATTTGGCCATCACTACTGAATGAGTGGACAGCCAATTACAGAACTATTTATGCACTGTTTATCTTGATTGACAAAGAAAAAGGGCATTTGAAAAAAAAAATGCTGGAATTGAATATTCTAATATTATGCATCATGTAATGGATTCATTCACAATTTCATTGTTATATAATATATTGTGCCTGTATTCCTTTATCTGATCTAAAAAAAACATTTTAATAATAAACAAAACAAAAAAAAATCTTGTTGGAGGTAATTTAGGCTGCATGTAATTCTGACATGATGCTGGACATCAGTGTGTCACACACATCCTGACTGCCAACAAGCGTCAGAAGATAAATATCGATGTCTGATTTCTCAGCTGATCATCTGAGAATCTGTCAATCAACTGTTCATCACAAATTACTTGACCTCTCTCCACTACAGTTCTAATTTTGATCGGTAACAAATGATGACTTACGTATGCATTCAAAGTAATTGGTAATGTAGTAATAGAAAGTGAAACTAAAATATTTTGTGTACAAGTGCCAGCCAGAAAGGAAAATCAGAAACTAACAAGATTAAAACTTTTTGCTCATTAATGATCTGTTAGCCTCCTTTAAGCTGTAGTAACAAGCAAATAATAATATCTAACAGGACAAAGGTTGTGTGTATTCTGAAAATGTTTCATGGTTCCAGACACATTGATCTATCATTTGGCAACACTGATTGGTTTCTTTGAGAGGATGAAGTGACTGACTTATATCATCAAAAGCAATATTTTGCAGCAATCGGTATGCGTGTATGATGCATGACAAAGTATATATTTTTATTTAAAATGAGACGCATCAAACTTAAGATTAGCCAGCCTATTAGTTATCCTTTGTATAGATTTTGTAAAGGTGCAGTTTCTGTTTAACATGTATACTATTCAAATGCTAATTGTATATTATTGCTTCTGAACATGTTAAGTGTGATAATAAATTATTTATACACCTTTAACTAAATGTGTTTTTCTTTCTGAACCACAAAGTGAACACACAATGTAATAGATCGTGAAATGACTCCTATGAGCACTTTGTCCCTGTCATTACACAACAATTCACTTTTAAGACGATTCTATTCAGCCTTACAAGTACTACACAGTAGGTCTTTTTTTTTATAGGGTAGTTCAACATTTTGTTAGATGCAGTTCATCTATAGGTATAAAAAGCAAAAAACATGAGTAGTTCTAGAATTTTTTGTGTAGACTGAATAAAACATATTGAGCCTCATGCAGGAATCTATAAACGAAAAGAATTTCTCCTATTTTGTTTGTAGCCACAATTTGTTCTTTTTTTTTCTTCTGGAATTCACCAATGTTTTCTTATTTTTGCTCTTCTCTTAGGTGAGAGAAAATCTTATGTGTGGTCAAGAGCACTCTCAAAGACAGGGGAAACCATTGCTTTCACAGTCCACAAACTGTTGTCCATCATGAGGAAACACAAGTTTTACATTTAAGGAACATTGAAAAAAATGCATTAATATCATATAATCAAATTTAGATTGTGTTTCAGAGTAATACAATGATTCCATCAATTAGAAAATGAATTGGTATTTGGCAAGTATTTTTTTTTTATAGTTTCATTTTTCACGCAAAAAAAAAATTTCATGGTTCCAGATTCTCAAATATGACGACTTGCTGCTTTCCCTGGTAGTTTATTTTTTTCTCAAGTTTTTTTATTGAGCCAAAGATGGAATTACATATATCATGTTGCAGTGTCTGTGCTCAGTTATTATTTTATTTTTTTCAACTAAATGCATTTGTACTTTAATACTTAAATACATTTCCCTTATTGTACTTGTATATTTTAACTTCAGTAATATTTTCAATGCAGGACTTTTACTAGTAACAGTACTTTTACAGTGTGGGATTAGTGCTTTTAATTAAATGAAAGATCTGAATACTTCCTCCACCACTGCTGCCACAGGTTGTTTTTCATTGCTTGGTTTTCAATTTTCCTGTAACACCAGTACTGACAGTCTGAAACATTATTAACTTTATCTCACGTTTTCTCACGACTGCAAAGCATCTTCTTACAGCGTTTTTGGTGGCTTCTCTCCAATTCTTGGCCATGTGCCAGAGTCTTTGCACACAATGACACACCTGCCCTTATATAGTGTTTATGAGGTGTTGCCTATGCTAATAGGCTACTTACAACCAAGTAGGATTCATCATTCAGTACAGCTGGGTAAGAGCAGATTTAGATGGTTGAGAACAATCGGTGGATCTGGAGTTGACTTCTTTTATTTTTTTATTTAACTGAAAATAAGAGAAAATATAAGACATTTAGGAGAATGTTGCTGGATGAGGCGCAGTGTGTTGATTGGTAAGATGCTGGCAGGCATAGGGCTTGGTGATATGGAGAAAACAAGGTATGAGTATCATTTTTGAAGTACACTGATGAGCCAAAAAATTAGAACCACTGTTGGGTAATGTGAATAACATTGATCATGTTGTTACAATGCAATATTTTCCTGGGCAACTTTTGGTCCAGAAATTCATGAGGATGCCACCTGATGCACTCGACCCACCTGAACACCTTTTCAGATCAAGTAGCTCTCCTCATGGCTTCCAGTAGGAAAATGCACCATGCTACACTGCAGAGACCACTCGGGAATGGCCCAAGGAATATGACAAAAAGCTAAAGGCATTGATTGGGTGGGCACTGCCACAAGGAGTGCCATTGCCATTGGGTGGGTGGAGGGAGTCAAGTGGAATCCACATGAATGCAATGACCAAAGGTCTCCCAGCAGAACATTGCATTGTAGCAAAAATGATCAATGTTAGTCACTTCATCACTGGTTTTAATGTTTTGGCTGATCAGTAGTGATCGTCTCATGAAGCCTCATGAAGTATTTCCTTTATTTAAAAAAAAAAAAAAAAAAAAAAAAAAAGCTTCATGAGGCTTCGTTTGGCCATTACTACTGATCGGTGTATTGTAGGGTTGACTATTGGTTCTTTCACAAAATGTCTAAAGAATGAGTTTTTTGATGAGTAATCATCAGTAATGTGGATAAATGGCTAAGGTCGGGTAAATTATGAAAATAACATCACTTTACTGTAATGCAGCCCCGAAGATCAGCAACCAACACTTACGATCTCTCCCAAAGATTTAAGACAATAACTAGTCTCATATCATATCAATACTACACTGATGTATTGTGCAGCCCTAACTTCCAGTTTTTATGCTAAGCTAAGCACAAAAAAAGATTGCGAAAATGAGTGATGAACACAGGACCAATTAATCAACATTCTGAATTACTTCAAAATACAAAGAAACCCATTTTCAAGTTCAGAAATCATATAACTACATCATATAGCCCATTTGTTTTTTAATAATTCCAGAAGTTCCACAAAATCATTTTCCATTCAGTGTACATGCAGCAGATCCAAACTTCACACCATAAAAGGTATTCCTAAACTGCAGTGTATCTAACCAAATGGCAAATGATTAAAAAACAAGTCAAACTGGTTGTAAAAAACTGTTCATTTAATAGTAAGACTGCTGGTGGCAGTGGGTGATTTCAGACTATATAACCAACGCACAATAATCAACATCTTCAAATCACAAACTACACACAACAATACAATCAATTTTCAAAGTCTGTTTGTCTTTAAGTCCCACAGGGATAATTAAGACACCAAAGGTTGATGTCACAAGTTTCAGGTTACCTTTTGACTCAATAGTCCAGAAAATAAAAACATGCTATATACTTTTCTATAAAAAAGACAAAAATTGTACAGGTATTACAGTATAATTCAAAACGACTCATTTATTCTCTCTCTTTTTTTTAATAACTGGATGTGTAAAAAATATTTCAAATGTAGGGCACCAGTCTGCAGCAGAGTTTACTCATTCTAGTCCTGAGATTCTGCTTTACAAAAACAACAAAAGGACAACTTTTTCTTTTGTTTTTGTTTTTTACAATACGACCTTGGGCTGCATGTCCTGCAGCTGTTTCAACATAAGGTCAGTGACACCTGAAAAGGCCCCATCTATATATATTTTGACCTTACTAAGTGATTTCAGTTTCTGACGGTTGCTGAACCTCACACAGGTGTCTTTGGTGATCAGACTGGATGTTTTTCTCACTGGTGCTTCTAGTACATCAACCTTCCTCGTCAAGGGATGCTCACATTTATTTGACTGTTCCAGAAATTTTAAGAAAGACATTTCAAATCCCATTGGTTTAAAGGAGGCCAATGAAGCACTCTGCTCACTCATCTCCTGTTGGATTATTGCAGGGCAAGGGGGGTCTGAATGCTCCTCCTTGCTGAGAACTACTTCAGCCTTGGCCGTCTGTGGAATTTTCTTACGTTTCACTATTTTTTCGATCAGTTTTCGTGGACGTCCTCGTTTACGTTTGAGCACCACAGAGCCATCTGAACTTTCATCATTTGATAATTTGCTGTCGAATACTGTAGCAGGGGACCCTGCTGTGGCTCTTTTCCGTAGGACAGGCTTTGAATATTCATATTCCCCTCCTTCAGGCACAGGTTCTACTGTCACCTCATTGTCTGACTGTTCAGAGGTGTTGTCTGATTTGGAATCATCACTCCTGATGGGGCGGCACTTCTGCCTGGGGACCTTTTTGCAGAATATGAAGTGACTCCTTTGCTGTTCCAGGTACTTTTCTGACAGTCCGTGTCCCACGTAATGTTTTAAAATGCTCCGCTCTGATTTCATGACTGACTCACAACCTTTTATCATACAGGGGTATTGTAGAGGAAACTTCTTTGTGCACAGTGCAGATGCTTCAACTTTCGATTTCAAGGAGGGTTTTCCATATTTAGTCCAGTGATTGCTCTTACTTGCCTTGCTAACTCTTTTTGTGTCACTTCCCTTCTGTACGATCTTTTTATTGCTCTCAATGTTTTCCTTTCCGTTACTTGTCTTGGTAATTTGGTAATGCAAAGTCTTTGAGTTCTGTTTCGTCCCATCTTCTTTTATCTGTTGATTCTTTAATTTAGGCTGGTAGAGATCCTGATGCTTTTTCATAACATGTCTGAGCAAGTTTGACTTTGTGGCATATGAACGGTCACAGCCTTCAATTTCACACTCAAACAACACGTTTATTGGTTCAGGTTTGGCCAACTTCAGATCTTTATGCTGTTCCTTGACGTGCCCTATGTACTTCCAGAAAGTAGTGAAGGTTGCTGTGCATCCTTGGTGGCTACAAGCAAACTTTCCGAGCTTGATGCTGGACAAGATACTGCCGACCTTATCGAGACTGAACTCGTGCAGCTGAAGATAGTGCTGCAGAAGGTTGGGAACTTCTTGGAAAACTCGAGAGCAGTCTTTGACTTGGCATCTGAATTCAGAAATCTGGGGGATGTCTGCCTCTGGCTCCTCCTCATCGTGGTCCATTGTTTCATCCAGTCCCTCACTCTGGTCCTGCTCTTCGTTCACTTCCAACGCTGACAAAGCAGACTGGTGAACAGCTCTGTAGTGGAGAATTAGATTGTGCTGGATGGTAAAGGCTGCCACACAACCTTGATGAACGCAGCGATATGGTCTGTATGGACTCATGGCATCATCTGAGTTAGGCTTCTTCTCTTTAGTCTTCTTAGTAATGTCTAATGCCTGCCTGTTGATTGCAGATTGTTTTCCCAGAGATGGAGGCCCATTAGCTTTGGGTGTGGCAGACATAGCCTTGGTGAGAGCAGCTGACATCTTGGGCAAATGGGCTCCAACTTGTTGAATGGGCACCCTGGGCAAGATTCTTTGTGGCCCACGTGACCACTGTTGTGCTGCCATCCCTGCTTGTACTGACTGAAAGGTTGTTGTAGAGGTATGGGCCTGCACCGCTGGAGCAACCTCTTGCTTGCACATTGGAGCTGCTTGTAAGGGATGAATGACCGTGGAGCGATTGTCATCTTGAAATTTCTGATTAGCTATGTTACTAGATGGATAATTACATTTTACTGCATCTTGTAGTGAATACAGATGTGTTTCTTTCTCCGCTGATGAAGGAGAAGCTGCTGTGGTTTTAGCTGCTGGAGAAAGACGATTTCGAATAGCAGCAGATGCAGCAGCATTTGCCTCCCTGCGCTTCATGTCTAGATCTGCGATTTCTTTTGCTGATAATTTGTGAACTGACTGGTAGTGTGCACGAAGGTTAGAGTTGCGAGTAAATCTTTTACTGCATTTTTGACACTTGAAAGGTGCATATAGTCCATACCTTTTCTTAACCACATTCACCATGTCAAGTGTGTAGTTGTGAGATTTGGAGAGGTGTTTCCAAAGTGCTTCTCCTGACATTGAACTATATGTGCAGTTCTCATTCTCACAAGCAAATGGCTTGATATAGTCCTTTGTAGATCCTGTCTTGCTGTAGGTACTATTGTGGGTACTATTTTGGGTACTGTGGGTACTATTTTGGGCACTGTGGGTACTATTTTGTTCCACAGGAGCTGACATCTGATCAGATATTTCTCTGACCAAGTTGAGTCTTTCAAATGCACTTTGAATTTCTGTCATCCACTGTTGCTGGCTGGCAGATAACTGAGAGGGCTCGAGATCTACATCATTTGCCAGGACGCCTGTGGGGCTCAGTACCTCCTGCTGCAGGGTGGAGTTCTCTCTGAAACAAGTAAAGCTCTCTGTGTTCAGCAGTCCTTCAATTTCCCCAGCTGTTTCTGGGATGATTGTCGAGTTTTCTTGCATGACTTGTTCTTGACTAGCTGGGTTGCTCTTTGCATCATGAGACATTTGATTAAGTCCATAATTACTGGAAGGACTGCACACTGGGCCAAAAGACATGGGACTCTTTGCACTGGCGTTAGGGTCAGTGTTAGTTGAAAGGCATACGCTGTGTCTGCGTTGAAAGTCGCCAGCCAAAATCTGCTCTCGCAGTCTCTTTTTAATATCTTGCTCAGTTGTCTTCCACTGCATTTCAGTCAGCTTGCCACTTGTTGTTGCTGGACTAAGCTGACTGCCAGGTAACAGTGTTTGCGTTACTGGGTTTGAATCTGGTGTCTGAACTGTTGTATCGGAGTGATAACCTTCACTGGGGTTTGTAGGAACACTGCCAGAAACAGCAGGTGAAGGGTTTTCTGTGAGAATTTGAGAAAGAAGTGGGTCAGGGAACTCACCTCCAGCAAAACTATCAACACCAGGCTGAGGATAATGGGCTGTACTGTATGAGCTGTCCTCTCGCTTCAGCTGGACATTTTCTGTATGCTGTATGACCGAGCTCCCTGGCAAACGCTCACCAGCTAAATAGGGAAGACAGGGGTTTTGGAACATTGGTTGGGGAGCAGGTGTGTTCACAAAAAGATCAGACATGTTAGATTCAGCCATGATTTGTTTAAGAATGTCATCATTTGACTCATTTGACTCGTTCTCATATACTGGCAAATTATCTTGTGGATAATTAGGGGTGGCGTAATCTTTTGTGGCTGTTGAATTATTTGTTACTGACTGATGAGGCTTCTCTTGATAAACAGCAGGAGGATTATAAGACATCTGTGGCTGAGCAGTGCTTACTGTTTGCTCTGAATTGAGAAGGTCAAGAAATGATGCTGGCAGGTCTGTGTTCAGTTCTGACTCTTCGTAGGGTTTACAGATTACACGCTTGGACAAATGGCCCCCGAGGGATTTGGGACTATCAAATTGCCTATAACACCTGCAGCAAACAAATTTGCCATCCTTGAGAATAGCTGGCCATTTGGTCCTTTTGCTTCTTCTTGATCGCTTTTGATTTTCAGGAGTGTTTTCAGAGATGACTGGACCATTTTGAGGTTGGATGTTACTGTCTTTTTGGCTTTTCTTGGCTTTTTTGGCTCTCCTGTTTGGAGAGCGAAAATCTGACTGCACGTGATTTTGCACCGATTCATTTTTTTCTGATGCCCTAGAACCAGAGACTAAACCGTGTTGCATCTGTGATGTATGTGGTGCAATAAGGTCTGCAGCGTGTTGTGACACTTCCTTAGCCCCATCCATGTACAAGGGCATAACTGACTGGGATCCATTTCCCGTAAGTGGCGATGGCAAGGACTCTGCTGGTCTGTTCATTGTTGACCCAATCACAGAGCAAGATGGGACACTAAGTGGCAGAGCAGCACTGGTAGAATTGACTTGCGGCATCACTTGCATGATAGATGGATAGACTTGGGAAGAGCCACAGTTTTGAACTTGTTGACTACCAGTGGCTGAGTTCCAATTCTGACAACCTGAAACTTGGGACTGCGCAGGTATTGGATTTGTATCAGTTCCTAGCTGAGAGAGAACGATGGGATTTAAAACATTTTCCATCAGGAGTGAAGCACTCTGGTTGTGGGCAGATGAGGAATGGGAATGTAGAGCTGTACAGTCTGGTCTTGTACCCATATTAATATAAGGAACTGACTGAATAACGTTCTGCCTCTGTACCCCATGAACTGATGCTCGGTTGCCCTGTTGGTTCTTAACTGAGGCGGCTGAACTGAGATGTCCAACAGATGACGTGCTTGGTGCTGGAGCGTAGGTTATCTTAATTCTAGTTCGAGTGACTTTCCATTGCTCATAGAACTCTGGGTGAACTGTTTTCATGTGCTTGCTAACACTTCTGTAGGAGCTGTAGTGCCTTGTACATGTTTGGAATGCACAGTGAAATCGCTCTCTCTGTCCTGGAGGGGGGCCTGTGCTAGTTGAGGATGTCACAGAGTTCTCTGATCTGTTCCCAGTTAGTGGCTGAGAGTTTACTGATGGAGGGAGTGGCTGAGACATTGCTGGCTCTAAGGAGTTCTGGGGCAGTGGTAATGGTAGCATGTTGCTACTACACATTGGCCCTTGCTGCCCTGGCAATGGTAAGTTGCAGTCAGGGTTGTAACTCGTTGATCCAGTATTTACATTACTGGGGAACATTTGTGTATGGGATGCATAATTTGCTTCGAATGGAGGTACTGTTTGATTCTGTTGTGGTGGTCTCACATTATCTAAAGAATGACCACCTGAAACATGATTGTGTCTATTAGGATCAGACACATGGGAATTCAGAGGCTGAATCACAGAATTATTCAAACTCTGTGTCTGACTGGTAGTTGACAAACAGGAATTTTGTGGCTCTTGTTTGACTCTGTATTGTCCTAAGGTTTCCACAGGTGCTTGTGAAGATTTCAGCAAACTCTCAATGGACACTGGCAGTCTTCCATTGCTTGAATTACTCTCCGGGTTCCAGTGTTGTTGGGAATTCTCCTGTTTAATGGGAGTGTTACTGGAAAGCATTTGTTCAATGAGTGAAGGGCCGGGCTTCACATTTTGAGAGATCTGTTCGGAAGATGGGCTTTCTTTTTTAGTGGCATGCCCCTTCTGGTGCAAATCCAGCTGCTGTTGTGAATGGAACACCTTTCCACAGTCCACAACTTTACAAGTGAACGTTTTATAATGCTGTGCCTCATGGTCATAGAGTTTGAAGGCCTGGTTGAAAATCTTTCCACAATTTGGAAACATGCATCGGGCCTTAAAAACAGAATGTGTTTTCCTGTGCATAAGGAGCTCAGTGTTGGACAGAAAACTTGCCTTGCAGTTTAACTGTATACAGATGTAAGGCTTCACGCCACAGTGGACCTGTAAATGATCATTAAGGTGGGTGACGTTAACAAATTGGCGGCGGCAGTACTGGCACACAACCTTTTTGCTCTGCATTTCAAGGAAAGTCTTAGCTTCCTCATTGTCCCCGTGATCTTTAATATGAGCAATGAGATTTTTGAAATATTTGAAGCTCCTTCTGCATTTTCCAACAGGACACACATTGTCCTCACTGCTCTCTGTGTTAGACTTAGCAACTCTTGCCTGAAAAGCCAGACTCACCCCCCCATTTTGCACCATGGAATCCCCATTTTCATAAGGTCTGTTTTCTGTCTTGGATTTTAATGCCACCATTACAGGAGCGGTTGTTTTAGGATTGGCCAATTTCTTGTTTGTTTTCATTGCAGTCAGCCTTTCCTTGCACGACTGTTTAACGTGCGATGTTACATGAGGAATCAATGTGTCTTTTGAGGTAAAGGTTTGAGCACATATTGGGCAGCTGTACACTCCACCACTCAGATGAGTCTGTGCATGGCGTACAATCCTGTGGCCAAGGAACTCTTTGTCACATAGCACACAGTACTGCATATACACTTGCCAGTTTCTAAACCTTGCAGATATGAAACCTTTTTCTCTCAGTTTCTTCATCTCTCTGTTTTTCTGTTTTTTGTCTGTTATATCTTTTAGTTCATAGGTGCCACTGACTATGTGGTCTGGAATATTGTTATACCCCTCCTGACTGAGGAAGTCTTCCTCTTCTTCGGGGTCCTCAGTATCATTCAGCAAGTCAATGGATGACACTATTGAAGCTTCTTCACCCATTAATGCTAGACAATGACGCTTAAGTGTTTTCCAGTCCCAAAACTCCGGGTCAAAAGGCCACTGGGTTTTAAAAACCAGCAGAAGCTCGCAGCGTAGAGAGTTGGGAACAGGCATATTCTCCTCCTCTAACTTTTGATCTGGTTCATTGTAAAGAGTCTCCACAGCGTAGTATGAATCCACTGTGGGTTCCAAGAGGAACTCAGTCAGCTGGCAGGCTCGCTTGACTTCAAGGTCAGTGGGAAGCAAGCAGGATATGGTCTTACACACAGTGGCCTTGGTGTTTCCATCATTTGATTCCATTCGCAGAGCCCTTATGCACATTTCGATACACACCGGCAATCCAACGCTGTCAATCTATGAGAAAGGGAAGCAGAATAATTTCAAACTACCAAAGACATGGAGCACTTCCATAAATAATGAAGCCAATTTATTTGTAGAAAAGAAGAAACACTTAAAATAATCCAGGGTTATCCTCTGTTTGACAAAGCAAAGTTACCGACAACAACACAAAATTACCAACATATGGCTGCTGATAGATATTTTCTCATATCAATAACAAAACAAAAAAATACTAAATCAGAATTATTCTCTCATGCATTTTACATAAACCAACACACCTTCGTCTTGAGGACATTAAAGAGGAGCACCACCTAGAATTCCAATATGTTATTTCCATGGACCAGGATCCAAACTATATTTGTGAACGTGAGCTACTTTCTCTTAAAGCCAGAAACCAGAGAAGTAAGTCTCAAATTTGTGATGTCATCAAGTATAAAATCTAAAGCTGCTCCAGAGACAATAAATGGAAGCCTGATTTTGTCAACCCAAAGAGTGAGTTTTCTTTTTTTAATACCCAATGAGCTTTATTCTGCTGTAGCACTATTGTTTTTGGATTTGGAAGAGAATTTTGTTCATGTTTACTAGGCTTGTGCCAATTTCCGGTTTCCGGAAGCTTTTCACATCGGCGGCGTGTCATGTCAAGGAACTATATTCAACTTATCTTGCATTGTAACATGCATTATGACAACTTAATAAGGTTTATGTTTGTTTATAAATGAAGTGGAGGAGCCTACAAGTGTTTTGTTTAGTTTGTCTCAGAGGCTTCCTACGCAGCTCCGCTCAGCTGTCTGCTGCTGCTGCGAGAGATCAAATTTCATTGGGGGCGGGGAAAAGCGCTGAGGGAGTCAGCAGTCATTCAGTTTGTTGCCCTAGTAACCCGTTTCCACTGAAGAAGTTCCTGGTACTATTTGGGGGGCTGGAACTACTACAGGAACGTCCTCTCGCTCGGCCCTCTCAACCGCCGTGTCTCCACTGAAAGAGCGGAGTCGGAGGAAGGTTCCTTGGTGTCCTTCTGCATCTTCTTCTTCTTGTGTAACCTTGTGTGTATTGGCGGTTAATACAGCATTACCGCCACCTAGTGGATTGGAAGCGCATTACACCTATAATGGGCTTTTATTAGGAAAAATAGCTCAAATGCGACCCCCAGTGGTAAAATTAGGTATATAATTCGATATATCGGTTCGGTTAGACATTTGGCTTTAAATCAAACCGGTTGGAAAATTTTCAAACCGGCACAAGCCTAATGTTTACTAATATTCTGTGGACTTTCTTAAGTTATTGGAAGAAAATGTATGAATTTTTGAAATGGGCATAGCTCCCTTTAAAGGACTTCACCCAGAGTCTTTTCAGTATCAAAAACACAGCCCCTGTAGATCTGAAAGGTGGCATTGAAAATTGTAGTCTGCATCATCCAACTTGCATCAGTAGCACTTGTCAGGTTATCATGTCATTGCCAAAAATATGCCTAAATGCACTTTGATTTGTCTTTTCCATGCCATGAGCTTTTAAGGTTTGTTGCTTACAACCAGTGGAAGCAAACATAACTGTATGCAAAAATATAGATTGCTAACCAAGTTTGGCTTCAAACACAATGACAAAACAGTGAAACAGTCTATTATGATGCCGAGGAAGTTAAGACAAATTTCCTTGCATGCTTTGCCACTTTTTTTCACTTTGAAACAGTTTCCTTACAAATCCACTGTAAATCAGAGGAGTTAAATCTGACCATTTTTATCTATGCGAACAGAATCACGTTTAAAAGGCTTACAGGCTGTGAATATTTGATATTTAAAAAAAAAAATCCTTTAAACTTAAAAGGCAAACAGGCTAAAACGTGTATTGGAAAACTATGGGGGAGTGTAATATTACATGATTATTTAGAGTTTAAGGGTGATGATTAGGCATGTAACGATATATCGAATTACGCAGTGTAGCGATAAAATAAATTCTTGATACCGTCGTGGGAATGCCACGGTAGTTATATAGCTGCGTTCTCCTACAGAGCTGGTAATATGACTGTGTGACTACATTCCCCATAATCCTTTGCATGCAATTGCACGCGCAGGTGAGAGCAGACTTGTGCAGCTCAGCCTCTCAGCCTCCGACTCCGACCCGTGCGTGACCAGAGGAAATGAGACAAATGAACAGAAATGCTAAAATGGCGAATAAAAGTAAGGAGATTGAGATTAACCCTAATGGCCCGAACGACGCATAGTGCGTCCAAATTCACACCTGTTCTTCTCTATGGATTTTCTCTGCGACCGTTCGTCATAGCGAGAAGCCACGCATACCACGTGAAACAGCAGAACCGTAGCTTTCCAACAAGATCGTCGGTAGTCCAATGTTTTCACAGCGAAAAAAGTGATACAGTTACACTAAAATTATGTATAACAAAGCTTTCATACAGCTTTGCACACACATTACTCTTGGATGGATTACGCGCAAATGCAGTGTCGCACAGAAATGCCACGCATATCACATTAAAGCGCAGGACCAGGGGGGGAATGAAAGCACATGTTAAACGGTGTGTTGATTTGTTTATAATCCACTTCCAAGTTAAAAATAACATGCTGTACAGTGTACATGCAATAATTTTGAATAAAATAGCTATTTTTAACAATAATTTTTCTCTTTTTTCCCCTTGTATAAATATCGTGATATATATTGTATCGTGGACTCTTTATCATGATACTATCGTATCGTGAGTTTCTGGTATCGTTACATCCCTAGTGATGATAACTCCTAATGTTTTAGTGGGCTCAAACTTAAACAATACCACACCAGCTCACTATTTTCTCACCTCTGATTGGATGACCTTTATGAGAAACAGGATGTGGTACACGGTTTTGGAAAGTAAGGACATCTGGCGACATCTATCGAGGAAGCCCTGCTCTGATGGCTCCAATCGCTTCAGTAGCTTGCTCCAAAACAGAGTGAGCTCCCTGGTTAGAAGAAAAGGGAATTTAAATGCCAATTTATTGTATATATTGACATAACGAAGCTTATACTGACCACCAGTCTTTCAACACTGTAGATTAACAATACTAGATACTAATGCACAAGTGAGTCAATATATTTAGTTGGTTCGAACAAACATATGCAGACTAATTCTGAAATTAATTTAAACATAATCTTTCTTCAGTATGATGCTTTGTGATGTTTCTTCACACCCACTGCATATCACATTCTACTTGAAAAGCTGATTAGTTTAGCTAAAAGCTAAAATAATTCTGACAAACGTCGCAACAATTTTTAACTATTAAAAACAGTTTAAGTACATCTGCAAATATATTTGTTTGTGGGATAAAAATACAGCCTTAATAATTTCATATTAATATAAGGACTTAAAGAATCACTATGTTATTTGGTTGAAAAACCCTATTTAGATGAGCATCAAGTAGAGCTTGAGTCTTCTTACCAAGCACAGTATGTATCTCCTTGGAGGAGCTGTCGGGTCAGGAAAGCTGAGCATAAGCTGAAAGCTGCCCTCTCGTCTCCATCCGACTCCAAATTGCAGATCATCTCTAATGCATCACGGCAATCCACCTTTGAAAGCTGGACAGATAGATATCATGTATACGGTCAGTAAGTTATTCTGGAAAAAAATATCCACTTAAGAAAACACCCAAAAAAAACTTTATCATACAATGATTCTAAAGTAATAGGAAGCATCATAAATGCCTCTGAGGTAGACAGTGTCACAAACTGCTTTTTAGTTGACTGTGCCATCTTGTGGATGAGGAAGTTATTACAGGAAAGTCTTGTATATATTGTGAAGAGCTGAACTGTCTGACAACACATAGCAATGCTGTACTGTTTATGTGGTCTGCTTGATTCAAGTATTAGTGGTGTAATGGTACCTGTATTTGTCCTGAACTGTTCAGTGCAGAATGTTTCGTTTAGTTTTAGTTAAGCTTAGCCCTGTTAGCCAGGTTAGTAAAGCCAAATGGACAAGTGTGTTTCTAAATGTTTGCTGACATCGTTCAACTTAAGTTGGGTTTGGTTGTGGATACACTTCAAAATTTCATTAATGAAGGCATCACCCAAATGTTTTGATAAGCAGAACATCAGAACAGTCATGTATTTTATTGGACCAAATAAGCTCAGAGAGCCCGTGGGACCTCACCGCTCACACGCTGCTCACACACAGTGAATGGTAGAAACAACACTGATACTACTGGCTCTAATGTTAGTAGTAAGTTTTTCTATAGCAGGACACAGAAATGCTGAAAAGCAGTTGAATGGTCTCACTCGACAATTCAGTACTATACAGTTCCCTGTCTTTTCACATTTTCAAAGTATTTTCTAACATGTATAATGGGTTTAGAAAGAAATCACTGATTTTGCATTACCCAGACTTTAACAAGCCAGTTCCATAAGGTCTGTATTGCTCCTTTGTACAAAAAACAAATTATGTTAGTTTTTAGACATTTAAAGGTATAATATGTAGTTTTTCCACATAAAAATGTCTAAAAATGACTAAACCAATATTATATATTTTGTTTAGTTGTGTACTTTGATTATCAGAAATGTTTCCAACAATTTTTCAAACCCAGATAAATATGAAATAATAATAAAAGTTACGGACCATGTCATTAGGTCGCATGTCAATGGCGATGTAACTCCAGTTACCATAGCCATTAAATGAAGGAGAAGAAGAAGCAGACTGGATGAGACGTCAGAGAATGAACGTTACTGTTGCTAGGCTAAGCTAACTCGTCATGGATCATGATTACGCATTGACGGTTGCTGCATCTTCTGACACTGAAGCTGTCCCGGTAAACAAGTCAGTAAAACGGAAACGTACGGATCAACCAAGCGATCCCAGAAGAATTTTGGATAAGAGAGCCCAATCATGGATAAATATTGGTGTGGCCTTTCCGAGATGGAGAGAGCTTCGTGAAAATCTAGGACCACAATTCGACGCCAACCTCACGTGTGTTCTTCTAGACAGGTAAGCAAACATCTGGCTGATGTTATCGAAATATTAATCATTTCCACCAGTGTATTGCAAGCACTGCTGCCCGCCGGGGCACCAGCCCTCCGGCCAGCGGCCTCCACTGCAGAGCGGAGGCTGGCTATCTACAACATCTAACGATAGGTTTCTATAATGCTGAGCTGATGCCGGTAAATGAACTGCATTTATAAAAGAGGCAGAGGAATAGCTAAACATAAGATGCACTGAGCAATAGAGAGCAGCAGAGAGGGAGAAGCCATCGCTAACTGTAAAGCTAAGTAACTAGCAGTTTGACGTCATCCAACTCCGTCTTCTGTTATTGTTTTGGTTTGAGACCCCTAGCGGCAGAAAATTACATATTGCACGTTTAAAATGATAAAAATGGAGGAAATTTCTCTGGCATTTTTACTTTTTTACTGTACCGAAAAACATACCGAACTCTGACCCCAAAGCTGTGGTTCAAGAATTTGGTGTGCTGTTAAGGTGTGTTCACACCGGACCTGTTTTTTTTTTTTCGCTGTCGATCGGTTCACCCCTTTGATATCGCTTCATTGCTCAGTTGCACTTGCTCGTCAATGTGGCAGAAATCAACAGACTCGCTTTTTCGCTTTGATGATGTCATTGAAGCGATCAGGGAATTTCAGGGAGGGGAGCAGGGGTGCTTGACTGTCATGACATGTCAGCTTCATTAAAAGTATAGCTGCAAATTAAAAGCAACAATAGATGTAAAAACACACATAGACAATACATCTGTGATCAGTTCCCTAATTTAATTTTAACAATTTTTTTTATCTTCTCCAATTTCTCGTTTTATTTTACGGAAGTGATCAATGTAAGTGCACTTGTCCTAGAGCCGCCACGACGGTTTTTATAATGCAAATAACTCTGTTTAGATAAAACCTACAAGCTTCTCTTCCTATGACTTTTACTAAAATGTGTCTTGTATGTTTTTTGAAGCCTTTAAGTTACAAAAATGAAACACACTACACTTCTGAGCATTTATACCTCCGACTGCGGCAGACCGCTGCTGAAAGTTATATATTTTGATACATACAGGTAGCTATACATATTGCAAAACTCTGTAAAAGTACACCAAAGCATACATTTTCGTTTCCAAATATTTATTTGAAAACAAAACCATTCATACGGTCAATAAAAAAACATTTTGTTAATAATAAAAAACGAATCTCAACAGTGACCGCGCCAGCCGGCCGGACTGCGGCTGAACCGCTTCCAATGTTCATTCATTCATTCAGTCGCATGTTCAGTGTGTGTGTGTGCATGTGTCAGAGAGGAAAAGTATCAATAAAAAAAGGTTTCCACTAATTATTTTGGTATTTATTTCTTTTATTCTTAATTTTTTTAAATTAAAATGCGTAATATAGCCAACAATATTATAAACCAAAAGTCTAATTTATTATTGTAGAATGTATTTAGCAAATCACAATTTTCAACAGGAGACACAGTACAGCAGCAGCGCAGCAGCAAAAAAAAAAAAAAAAAAAAGGAATTATAAAAAGCCGACAAATAGTGTTAATTAATTGACATGAGACACTGGAGAGGTTGTCAGTCCTATTCTATAGTCTGTAATATTTTTTTTATTTTATCATAACTTCTTGGAAATTAAAATGCAAATGCATTTTTGGTGTGCTTCTGAGCACACGGGCAGCATAAACAATGAAGTTATGTTGCGGCGCTTGGAGGGGCGCTGTAATCCTGGCGGTCCTGTGTTAAGCACCACGGACAGCGCCAATTCATCTATTGCTGTAGCGCAGAGGCTCTGATGCCTGAGTCAGAGCATGTGAGCAGAGTTGGAGCTGCCTGGAGCAAGGAGCGGGTGGATTTTGTATGTATGTGCCAAAATAGGTAAAAAAAAAAATAAAATCATGCTTTGGTGTACTTTTACAGAGTTTTGCAATATGTATATAGCCTACCTGTATGTATCAAAATATATAACTTTCAGCAGCGGTCTGCCGCAGTTGGAGGTATAAATGCTCAGTGTAGTGTGGTTCATTTTTGTAACTTAAAGGCTTCAGAAAACATACAAGACACATTTTTAGTAAAAGTCATAGGAAGAGAAGCTTGTAGGTTTTATCTAAACAGAGTTATTTGCATTATAAAAACCATCGTGGCAGCTCTAGGACAAGCGCACTTACATTGATCACTTCCATAAAATAAAACAAGAAATTGGAGAAGATTGAAAGAAATTGTTAAAATTAAATTAGGGGACTAATCACAGATGTATTGTCTCTGTGTGTTTTTACATCTATTGTTGCTTTTAATTTGCAGCTATACTTATAATGAAGCTGACATGTCATGACAGTCAAGCGAGTGATTACATCCTTTATGCGCGAGTGACAATGTGCTAAGCTCATTCTATTTACTTTTTTTTCTCCATATACAAAAGCAAGTTGGTAAACTCAACTATCAAGCTCCACTTACCTCGTCCATAAGCGGGTCCTGTTCTGAGGTAGCACAGAGGCAGACAAGGTACATCTGCTTGAAAGTTCCCTTCCCTTGGAAGGCAGGACACTCGTTGCATGCCTTTGCCAGCAGTGAAGCCTTCCCTGGCTCATTGTCCTTCATTAGCTGCTTCACTCTCATTTCCAACAGCACCGGCCCCTCCTGCACCAGGAACTCCTCAACTGAAAAGCAGATGTTATATTGATAATGCCTTTATTATTTGAATGTACTGATTATTAAAATGGATTTTCTGTTCATTCAAATTGCAACAAACATGCAACAAGCGTACACCCATTTCTTTAAGTAAATGCAAAAATGCTTGACACCATCATGTTTTCTTTTACACGTCCACCCCAGTACATCATCTGTTATCCTGCATGTGGGACCAAATGACATTTCACCGCAACAATCAGATAAACTAAGACAGAAATATATATCTCAGATGAGCACAATCCTAGACAGGCAGACGTATTATTTCTGGCCTTTTACCTGCTCCCTGTGAGGGAGACATCAATTCAACAGAATCTGCCAGTTTGACCTGTGGTTCAAACACAACTGCTATGCACCGGACCTGACCTTTGTGGACAACTTTGCAGCTTTTCTGGGTCCTGGTGACGTCTTTGGCAGACATTCACTCAAACTACTCTCTCTGAACATGTGCCTTACTGCCCTTGTCACTTTCCCTTCATGTACTTTACTCAATGTTTTACTATTGTTTACATCTCTGTATTTTCTGTGTGTATACATTTATTACATCTCATTATGCACATACATTTATGACATTTCTGTTTACATTACAGTTAATTCACTTTGCCATTACTGTGTTTCCCTGTCTACCACAAATAGGGGCTGAACTTACTGTCATGGGCATTTACCATCCCCCTCTGCAGCAAGTGAAACTCTGGAGGAAATTAAGGACTTCTGGTCATCCAATGCAGCCACTGAGCTTTCTCATTATAGGTGACTAAAACCTTTATGGGTTGTTCAGCAATTAGGTTGCTAACAGATCTTTGGTCTATCTCGGCTGAAAAATTTCACTAATTCTACATTAACTGATGTCATTTCAACAAACCAACCCATAATTACTGTGGTTCTGAAACCCAATAAAAATGTATTAATAAGAGAAATTTCAAAAACTTAAATGCATAAAAATAACATGTTGTATTTAAGGCCCAAAATTAAATTGTTTTTTCTAATATTTTTAGCCTTACTGGTGAATTAAAGTTTTCTTATACCACTAACTTAAAAGTTTTATCAGCTTATATTTCTTGTATTATTTGTGAGTGGTTTTATTAGTGTGGCTGTGTGTGTGTGTGTGTGTGTGTGTGTGTGTGTGTGTGTGTGTGGTGTGATGGTTGTTTTAAGTCAATTAACTTTCTTGCTGTTATCTTGAGTACATGTAATTCATTCTTAGGACTTAAAAAATAGATTTGAATTTCCTAAATAAGGAAAGAGTCTAACTGTTTCTAAAAGCAACAGTGAGACTTGTTCAAAAATGATCTTATTGCTCAGTCAAGAATAGAAATTAGTTTTCATTATGGCATTTTCTTATCATTAACAATATAATGAATGTGATTAACAATTTGAGGACTAATATATCTGTAATTATGGAATGCCCTCTGTATTTCTCTGTACACAGTATACTCTATTTTCACAGGGTTTTCAAGGCCTTCTGCAGAGAAGAATCCCTGCAACACGATGCTAACATCACCATGCTTCAAGGTGGTTTGGATGTTTATTCTTGCAATGTATAATGTTTGACTTGTGCCTAACATCCCATTTGGTATTATGGCCAAAAGGGTTAATTTTGGTTCTTTTATATTGTTTCAGTTCCCCAAGTATCTTTTGGCAGAAGATTTCCTGTTTCCAAAGTGAAAATTCCAGTCCGACTGAAATCACATTTTACTTATTCCTTAATGAAGTCTAAAATAATGTAAATGTGTTTTTAAAATGTATTGTAAATAGTTGTTTTGTTGTTTAAATGACAAAAGAGGTCTTTCTGTAAATATCTGAAACCTCCTTTTTGTCTCACAAAGTGTGTCATGTGCAGACAGCATGTTGTTAGTGGTAAAGAGAGTGAGAACCACACCAGCATCTAACCTGCCCCAAGAGACATCTGCAAGCACGTTTACATGCTTTTTGCATTAGCAGTGCACTTTTCCCCAGTGAATGTGGGTTCGGTTGCTCGTTCAACAGGCTAAGGTGCAGGACCATACGTTTGTTCATGTTTGCAAGTTAGACAGAAATCAAGACTTTAGCAGGAAAGCTAATGTGATTGTTGTCCAAAGTCTGCGGGTCTGCAGCAGGCTGCTGTCTAGCTCAGTGTGACTGTCTGCTCTGCCTTTGACAGAACACAACGTTACTGCATTATGCAAGATATGATTGGCTGTATCAGAATCAGATCTCCATCTATATAAACCAATTCCTCACTGTATTCCATTGAATTAATGCAGTTAATGCAAAGATACTTAAATACTTAAATTTAGATGACAAATTTCTCCCTTTTGGTTTCTGATCTCTCCTCTAAAGAGAATACAAGACAAGTGATTTACAGAGCAAGTGCGTATGCTGTAGCAGAAAAAAGAAATTAAATTAAATTCCAGATTGCACTTTAACAAAATTTTAGCACAACATATTGACTTTTGAAAACTACACATCATCCCAGATCTTAACAATCTGACAGCTGATAATAACATACCACTCTATTACTGGAGATATTAACAAAAACAAAAACAAACATATATATATGCCTCTCCCTTCATTTTTTTTGAATTTTTCAGTTAGTGTAGGAACTTAAAGAACCAGCTCAGGAGCTCACCCTGTTCAGTCTGTAGGCTTTCATTGGACAGAAGGCCTTGTAGGATGCTGTTGGTCCAAACACCATCATACTGGCCCAAAGCAGAGAGCAGGGACAGCTGAGTGATTCCATTCTCCTGCAGCTGACTGTAGGCAAACTGTACACAACAGGAAAACTCCATGACTTCAGGGACAAAAGGCAGAGGGTATGTGAAAATCTTAGGTTTATTTAGTTAAGGTTTTGGTAGATTTGGAATTACAGATGGATAAATTTATGGAAACTTAATTAGTTAGACTAAAGGCAATGAATACTGCATATGATGGAGTAAATAAAGTTTGGATTTGAGGACCTAATAACAGTATTTAATACAAGTTGTGGACATTTTAAAAGCTAAGATATTTCAACTTAAACTTTTAAGTGTCAGTCACTTTCATACTGTAAAAACAAAGGAAGTTGCAGGGTGACAGTGTTTTGTCATTCTGTGCAAAACTTGGGTTTCAGTTCTGGCCTTGCATTAAAAAAAAAAAAAAACAACTTCTTTCTAAAAATGGGAATCTTAGCTTTACCTGAACAGATGACTTGAATTCTTTCCATAAGCCATCTGGAACATCCGTCTTCAGTGAGAGCAAAAGCTCCACAAAACTCCTGCAAAACAAATGGGCAGTCAACAAAAACACATTGACCTTCGCCTGCAATTTAAACAAGAGCACAGAAACTTAGATTGAATTAACAAAGAAACCTAAAATCTAGCTTTGTAGCTGGGTTGCATTCAGCACAATGATTACTGATTATGGGGCTAAACCCTTTATCTCATCTGCAGAAAATCATATCTTTAATAGCAGTACTTACAGTGAGAGCCTCTCAACCACAAGTGGAACATTTTCACACTGCAGTGAGAGGTGCGGAGAGGCCTCGGCATAACTCAGCAGTGCCACTATGTACACTTCCACCAATGGCAAAGGTTCTTCCTCTATCCTCCAACGGCCTGCATACTCCAGCAGTGTCTACAGTAAGGGAACCACAGTCAGTCACTTACTTATCAACAATTTAGAGAGATCCTGTTTGCACTAACAACTGTTACAAGCAGTTGAGTAAGGTTGAGTTTTTTGCACAAGTAGGGCTAAAAAGACAAATAAGTGCCACCTACAGAAACAAAAAGTTCAACAGAAAATCTTACAAGACAGCTTAACACTGATTGACCAAGGACGTTGGTTTCTTTGATCTACTGGCTATTGAAAGACCAACCAAAATCTGATCTTTTTTTTACGAATATTAACCATTTGCCACATGGCAGCAGTCATACAGGCGTTGAAATTGCCCTACTCTGTTCCATTAGCCCCTTTTACACTGCCTCTTCAAAGCAGGAATTTAACGCTGTAAATCCGTCCCGTCGTTCTGTGTAATAGGTACAATTCCAAAATGGGGGGACAGAGTTATCTTGCCCTTAAGCCTGCACTGAAAGCAGTAACAGTGCCGAAAAAATGTCTGTACAAACCATACAGCGAGCAGGATGGGATCACAGCACGGGTGTGAAGTTTTAATGACATGTTATGCATGCAATCCAAAAAGTAGATGATAGCAGTTAACAGCTAACTTAAAGAAGAACAACAGCGGCCGAAATGTTCACAAATTGGGAAAACAATGAGGACGAGATCAGCAACATCAGAGATCGTAAATGTTTGCTATTGCCATGTTATGCCATTGTTATTGCTTATAAAGTGCTGATGCTGTTGTGTTACATGTTACTCCCACAACGCCTCTTTTGCTTCTGTGATGCTGCCGTTGTTTGGTTCTGTGTAAAAATGCGAAGGAGGCATAAAAAGGGACATTGTAGCGGCACTATAGTGCAATCTTTGGCTAAAAAGGGCCAATGGCAGTAAATAGTGAGTTCAAACTTCAAAAGGCCGTAACTGCAGCAAACACTGGAGGGCACCAATTATGAGATGATTTCCTTGACAGAATAAAATACAAAAACATTACAGTAGTATCTAAAAGAACCCATTTTTATGTTATGTTCTTTGTGGTGTTTAATAATTTTGGTCATATGTATTTCAAAATTTTATCATCTATGAACTATCATTTTTACTTTTTTGTTACATTAGAAGAAAACAAAGAAAAAGAAAAAAAAAAACAATTCAAGATCTTATACATCATAACCCAAATAACTCTTTCGTAACATCTTTCAGGCCTGACAGGACTATATCCAGGTTCGAATTTAACCTGCCATATCTACTGGTGACTTGTTACAACCATCTGGTTAAGGACTGCAGCTAACAATTATTTTCATTATCGATTAATCTGCTGATTATTTTCATGATTAATGAATTGTTTAGCCTATAAAAAGTCAAAAAAAGTCAAAAATGCTTATTACAATTTCACAGAGCCATATGTGACTACTTTCATTTGCTTTTTATTGTCCAACTAACAGTCCAAAACCCAAAGACTATGCATTTTCTGTTAAAAAAAAAAAAAAAAAAAAAAAACCACACACACACAAAGCAAATTCTCACATTTAGAAGCTAGAACCAGCAAATGTGTTAACCTTTTTGCTTAAAAAGTGACTAAAATGAATAATCAGTTAACAAAACAGTTGGCAATTACTGTTAACATTTCCATGGTCAACAACCGCTTCTCTGTAATTACGCATGTGACAATAAATACCTTTGAAAAACTGGACTTTTTGGTTGGACTGTAGCAAAGCAGTGAGTGAGTGATGAAGTAACACCACTGGTTGGTTGTATGTTGGAGTTTTCCCATTGGCCGTTTGGCTTTCAAAACAAATGGGTGCAAGCAATCCTCAACTTATGCCCTCTGGGGGCTTTTACAGCGTTTCCACTGCGGCTCATTCCAAATCTATTACACACTAAGAGGGGATTATTCTACTGGTCTTGGATACTACCATCTGAAGACTAAAGACTTCTGAGTTCACAGACCAGACCATTTTGTATGTCTGTCAAAAGCAAGTGAAATGCTTCACTTGAAGATAATTACCAGAAATACTTGTAGAAAGTGTAAAATATTGTGTGTTACACTATCTTTGCCCAGTGTATGCAAGTTATCTAACAGGGTTTCAAGAGACCTTGAGGAGTTGTTAGTCCCAAACGTGCTGTATTTGGTGTAGCCCATAAATTGAATTTTAAGATGGAAAAGGTGTCTCCACTTCCTCCCACTGTACAAAAATGGAGCCAGAATATCTTGGATCCTGCATGTTTGTTATCCAGAGGGATTTGGTTCAACAAGGCTCGATCTATGCACTTTTTGTGACATAATAACAGCTTATGACATTTTTTTCAGCATAGATAAATTCTAGACCTAGACCTACATTAAAGCACATAAACCTACATAAATGCTGATTATAATAGGCTACGAATCATAGACAACACCTGTTGAAGTGCTAGTGTGCAGAAACAGGGACACGAAAACAGCTACTAGCTCAATAGAATTCGATTCTACGGTGGCCAGCACAGGGGGTTTGATCCCAGACCAGTCCAACTCCCTGTTGCACAGGAAACCCGGAACAGCTCTACTCCCAGCAAAAAAGTCAGTTCAGCGTCTAACTGATAAGCATAAGCTAACACAGCAGCAGCAGCTGACATCCAACACTAAGCATAAACTTATCCCTGTGATGCCAACTGTTAGCCCTGCTACTGTGAATGAGCAGGCGAAATCTCATCAAGTGCCCCTGGCATGGAGTTCAAACTCCCGCAGTAGTAGTCTCATAGGGGCGGGGAAGCGGACAGACCGCAGGCTGGTCGGGGTAGCTAATGTGTCATGATAGAGAGAGAGAAGGAAGGAAGGGAGAAAGAGAAAGAGAGAGGGCCAAAGAGGGGCTGAGCAAATCAATACGCTGGGCACTACTCTACCATGAAATGAGATTTGATCTATTTTAAATAGGAAAAGCAACAACAATAACAACAACCCCACCCCCCAGAAAATCAATATGTACCTATCAATGCTGTTATTGTGAAATAAATCAATGTATGGGAAACCCTACAAAAAGCAAATATTTAATTAGAATTTATTTGCCATTTCTCAATAAAACAAACAAACAAAACAAACCTGAATTCCAAAATTAGAAACTGAATACCTGGACAATAACCAAATTAACAAAAAGTGGAACATTTGGATCCAGACCTTCCAATTATATCGTGTGATCTTTCTAAACACATGCTTCAACAAAAAAACAGAAAAATGCTTTTAACAAAACATGCTGTACGTCATACCCACACTTCCCACCTTGAAAATTGTATAATATACTGACTAATTAACTTGATATACTTTGTGTCATACTCATACCTTTCATCTTGTAAGCCGAATAATATGCTGTTTAATTAAAAAAATAAAAATAAACAAATACATTCCTGGGATTACTTGTGAAATTTGGTAATGAACTTTAATATCCAGGAATTCAAAATTCACATTAGACTCTACCACTGGCTATCTGTAATAATTTGGACACAATTTATCACACTGACCATACACTGTCCGGCCACATATTAGGTTTCAACCAAATCTTGTTTTAGAATCTACTTTCTATGATCAACTCGTGCCAATAAGAGCATTTGTAAATACATTCATCTCTTTCTATTCTTATTCTAACAGTGCCCCTCCACATGACCTTCCTGCTAATATACTTTTTTTACACCTCTGTGTTGAAGATTAGATTATACATCTTTGTAGATTAGATTATACATCTTTATTTTTCCGTCACAACTCTATGTCTCACTTTGAGCTCTGTTTCTGGAGACAATCGACATATTTCCTTTCACCTAATCCGCTAACCAGAAAAAAAACACGGGAGTCGAAATGCATGGTGCAGATCCGCCCTCCTCGTACTCCCATATGCTCACACAACACCCTAGGCTAAACACATATCTGTAGCAACTGAATTGTGCAATGGCCCACTGATGGGAAACGTGCAGGACTCAAGGGAGCCTAGCTGATATGCAGGGTCTATTGTTTTAGTAACGCAACTTTGGTGGAAAAACGGCGTACCCCTTCTGCAAAAGCGTGCGTTCCATTTGGCACGTACACACACGAAATCCATCGCGGGAAAAACCCACAAATGCTGAGTTCTCCTGTGAAGTCTCATCAAATACACTACGTTTTACGTAAGGTAGTAGTGAAGATTACGTTGTTGTTGTTATTGAAAACAAAATAACGTTATGGGGCAATAGCTACAATAAAACCACCACAAAGCAAGACCAATTCAATTTGCTAACGCGAGAGCTTCATTTCCACCATGGACAATCAGCAAAATTATACTCACGTGCACGCGCATGTAACCAAACATACCAGGCTAAAAGCTAACATTGGCTAACTGCAGGTATAACCATTTTGACTGTCAACATGGAATAGGTAGCGTTACCATCCTGAACTAAACGTGGAAACGAACTGGTGTTCGTCTTTAACGATTCTGTGGCCAATACATACATGTAAATCCGTATATTTAACTGGTTTTTAACGCAATAAACAAGACGGTGCACAAACACTAACGTTACCTCCTGCAGACACAGGAGCTAGCGTGTGCTAGCAGCTATCTGAGCTAGCCACAGATTGTATTCTATTTGTTCTGCTTTACAGATGGGCTAAATATTAGCCACTGCACCTTATTATATTCTGCAACTGTTAACGTTACATAGCTCGACAATTAAACCCCTCCATGGATTATCCCGGAGCCAGGGTGTAACGTTACCTTTATTAGGAATGCTAGCTGGCTATCTTGTTGGCTAGCGTTATATATGTGAGTGGTGATAACTTACCCTACAAAACTCTTGACAATACTCAGAAGAGGACTGGGTTGGAGAGTCGCCGCTTTCGTTAACCAAGACTTTTTGCAGTTCTTGCAACCGTTGTTTAAGTTCCCCAATCGTTTCACTGATACCGTTCTCAGGACTACGGTCCTGCTCGGCCTCCTCGTCCGCCATCTTCACACCCAGCTCCAGCGCGTACCACTACGACGTAACATACGTACGTACGTACGTATGTATGGGACGTTCGATACGTTTGCAGGCAATGTTTACGTAGTGATCCACCCCAGAGGTTATATCAGGATTAGTTAGCAGGCTGATGAATGAAATTAGGCCTACTTGAATGTGCTTTTTTTTTTTTCGTTCTCCTGCGTATTTATTTTTCGACTGAATGTAAACAGCTCCTCGTGCTCTGCTGTTATGTACTGTGTAATATGATTTTTCATCGTGCTTCCTCTTCTTGTTTGTTAACATGTGCCCTGGTTGTTTTAAATAAAGGAAACATAGATACATACATATATAGAATGAGAAGAATTAATTGAAGAGATGTGTACAAGGCATTATACAGCTTGGAGCCTACTTCAATAAGCTGGATTCATTTTGAATTTGGCCTTATATGCATTTACAACATTTTGGTCTTATGCACTACTGTGACAAAACCAGGATTTTAGAATTTCTTGAGTGCATTAATTACTATAAACTTTCTTTCAGAGTTAATACTATGGGCAAGGTAATCATTTTTACAAAAGAGTATTAGGGGGTTACATGCATTTAAAAAAGGTATGACTACTCTACTAATGACTAATGAAAAGGTGTTATTATGAAAAATAATGTCATTTTTCTTACTTATACACCAATGCACTGCCTCTCTTCTTTTTTTAAAAAAATATATATTTACAGTTGAACTGTACTGTGTTTTGTCAGTTCATGTGTCAGGCTGTAATTCCCTTGTGCAAAAAAACAAACAAAAACATCACATAACCCAGTTTAAAAATTATTCTTGACTCTTTCATATAACTTCACTTTTTCAGACCAAATTTGGGTATACATATAAGCATACCATCTAATCTAATTATTAGCCTGTAATTCTATGTTCAGTTGTATGTTTGTTTTTCTTTTTCTTTTCACTTGTGTAAAAGATCTCTGTTTGTGCTGTGTTATGGGTTATTTTTGTCTGTTTTTTGAAATGTTTCTGCTCTAGAGCTATGTTAATGTACATTTTGGCCACTGCAGCAGCTGAACACACATCTGATGTTATCACCTCATAAAACTGATATGGCAAATAGTAAACAGTTGCCTATTACACATCCAGCAGATGCAGAGCAACATAAGCAGTCATTGGAATCATGTTTGTGTCCACCTGATAATAATAATGATATGATTTCATCATTGTCTATTGTCTTTTAAGTAGGTGCATGTGCCCTTTTCCACCTTTCTCTTATGAAGATTATCTGTGTTTGAAACTTTGCCTGTTGTACTACACACCAGTATTATATCATTAGAGACAGCATATACTGTATATATGTTTAAACTTATGATCTAATCACAGAGTAAACACACAGGCTTGTTGCTGCCTGCCTGCCTTGTCAGCAGATGCTCTGACCTCAGACCAGCATTCACACCTGGAGCTAGCTGTAATCTGAGCTGTGGTGTGTAGTGATGGCCTCATGAAGCCTCATGAAGCAATTTCTTTATTTTCTGAGCCCACTAGATGGCGTTCTTGGTTTAAAGAGAGAGGCTTAAAGAATAGCAATTCAGTGTGCTTTCAACCTTTTGTTGAACAAAAAGTGCCATCTAGTGGGCTCAGAAAGTAAAGAAAATGCTTCATGAGGCTTCATGAGGCCATCACTAGTGGTGTGTTAGCATGAGCTGCTAGAGCTGTTCAAATGTGATACTCCCACAGTGGAAAAGACATTAGGCCAGGGCTATTTAGTCTCACCTGAAAACAGACAATAAGCACTAAAAGCTCTATATCTTTGTATAAGAGTCTTTATTTTCAAATTAACCGAGTTAAAAATCAACTTATTACTAACTCGTCGTAGCAGCCTTGCACAGGTCATGTGTGCGCAGGACAGGGGCATTTCTAGGATTTGAGGACATTTGGGGCTTAGCCTGGATGTCCATTGACGGGTCCAGTGGTTCCTCCCCTGGTACTTAGCCTATATTTATAAGCAAGCTATGTTTTGATGTTTTTTATGCAGTCTGGCACCTTATTTACACTCAAAGTACAAAAACAAAACAAAACAAAAAAATGTGTGAATATCCCAGTGTGAATCGATTGATTTTCAATGTGAATTTGAAAATGGTGGGCTACCTGGAAATCTATCGTGGGCCAGATTCAACCTGTGGGCTGTAAGCTGAGTATCACTGATGTAAGAGAACTAGCTACGGTGTTCTAAGATAACACCACATGATTTTTAGTCTCAGTTTCTTGCAGATGTTCATGGTTCCCACATGATGTATCCTAATGAAACCCTGGCATATCCTCTAGCATAAGGTTTGAGTAAAATATTTTGACATCTTTTAGATGGACTGACATGAAACTGTGAACACACATTCATGCCCCCCTTAGTATGATGTATAATCACTTCAGTGATCCCCTGCTATTTCTCTAACGCCATCATCAGGACAAAATTAGATTTGCCATGACTTATAATTCCCATATTGATCTGAAGTGAAATACCTGCAAAACTAATGACATCCCCACCTACTTTGTGTTTATCAATCAATCAATCAAACTTTATTTATATAGCGCCTTTCATACATCAAAAATGCAACCCCAAAGCGCTTTAGTTTAGTCCTAACTAACAAATCTTACCATGCCTATCAGACCATCAGACCCCTATTGTTTAAGCTGTCCTTTCTATTATTAGAGGTCAAAGCACTAATGTCATGCTACATTTGTGAATAGGCAATTCTACTGTCTAAACCATACATGTGACAAAGTTGAAATGTGTAGGTCAGGTAGTGCTTTACCAGCCATGGGACAAATGTTGAGCTCTAGTCAATACAAAAAATAATTCCTGTCCACCATAACATGGAATAAGGCAAATGCACTTTGGTTTATAAGCCACAAACCATACATCACATTTCCAAATACTTTGTTTCCATGTGCACCTCTCCACTCACCCCTGTAGGCATAAATAGGGTGTGGCTATATGAGCAAACAAGGGCGGGGCTGCAGCACAGTTTGGAGGGAGATGATGTAGGAATGATGAACATAATGAACAAATAGTAGTAATAAAGAATTCTTTTATTGAGAAAACCAGGGAATACATAGTTTGTTGAGAAGTATTCTTTTTTACTTGAGAAGCACAACATCACACTCCATACAGCCACTGGACAGACTCCAACTACATTACAGTTTTGTCTGAATGGTTATTGTAAACACTGACAGTGATTCCTAAAGCACTATCTCTGAAACCATTAACACTTATAGCCACTGCATTTACCAAGCATGCCAAACTGAATGCACCTTCTCTGCTCTATACTCAGTTTGTAATTTTATAACACACTTCTAGCAAAACTATAAAAAATGATACATTGTTGCACTATTTGTCTAATTGTCTGTCCACATTTACATGTGCTGCCTAGCCAAGGACAACATGTGAATGAAGTCTTACGGCCAGACCCATGAAAAAAGGTGAGATTTAGTTTTTATGCCTCTGCGCCAGCAACAGCTGTGGCCAGAGGAATTATGTTTTTGAGTTTTCAGTATGTACGTCCCATTTGCATGAATCCAATACCTCTAGAACTCCTTGAGTGATTTTTCAAATTTGGCACAAACTACCACTCATGGATGAACTGATTAGATTTTGATGGTCAAAGGTCAAGGCCCCTTTGTCCTTGTCTCCATCCCACTCTTGATAATGAGATATCACAGGAACTCCTTGAGGGAATTTCTTTAAATTTGACACAAACGTGCACTTGGACTCAACAATGAATCGATTAGAATTTGGTGGTCAAAGGTCAAGGTCACTGTGACTCAAGAATTCTTCTGCTAATTATGAAAAAACTTCAGACAAATGAAGTGATGACATTTTATATCCAAAAGGTCAACTTCACTGTGACATCATAATGGCCCTTATTTAACGTCATCACTCAGGAACAGAAGGGGAGACAGTTGGTCAGATACTGAATTGGTGACAGTAATCTTGAGTGTACATCTCGAAACTGTGCTGACTGTATAGATCTTCTGTGCTGCTGGGTTAAATATGTCTGTGAAGCCTCACCGTTTAGAATTTGTAGCTTCTTTGCAGCAACATCCATATTTGAAACATCGTCTCCTGCCATGGCTACATATATGTAAGTTTGGCCGGACATGGCTGTAAACTGCAACTTAACTGACTGGCGGAGACATACAACCATGAGGTTTTCTAACAAACGTTTTTCTTTGATTCTGCTGAGCCTTTGTTGTTTGAGGAGTGCTAGAACAGAGAAAAAACCTTTCCTCCTTATTTGTATTGATTATGTTATTTGTATATGATATACATCCATATGTTACATATTTGGATACTTGTGTGTATGTGTATTTACTACTGTACATGTACAACAACTTTATAGCAAACTGCTATACCTTTAACGAAGAAAAAGCCAAAGCCACAAGTATTTTTGCTTGTATTTATGCTATCAGTGTGTAGTTAGTGCTTTGTGTACTTTTTCAAATGTTGATTTATGTATACTGTATTAGCACAACTAGAATTACCACTTTACGGTTGTATGCCTCCGCAAACCACTCAAGTTGCAGTTAAAGTTGACATCCATTTGTGTGAAATCATGGATGCTTCACACACATCTTCCCCCGGCAGCGTAGAAGATCTAAACATTCAGCACAGTTTCAAGGTGGACACCCAAGATGAGTGTCACCCATTTGAGATTCTAATCAAATGTCTCGCCTTCTCCTCCTGAGATATGACATTTAGTAACGGCCAGAAAAGTGTTCATGTGGAAAATTATGATGTCACAGAGAAGTTGACCTTTGACTGTTTGGATATAAAATGTCATCACTTTTATTTATTTATAATCAATTTTATTCTATTAGACATTCGTGCAAAATGTTGTCATAATTAGCGTATGAATTCTTGAGTTAAGGCAAAATAACTGTAAGGTCAAAGTGACGTTGACCTTTGATCTTTGACCACCAAATTCTAATCAGTTCATCGCTGAGTCCAAATGGATGTTTGTGCTAAATTTGAAGAAATTCCCCAAAGGCGCTCTTGAGACATCACGTTTATAAGAATGAGACCTACGAGGTCACATTAAACTTGACCTTTAACCACCAAAATCTAATCATTTCATCCTTAAGTCCAAGTGGAGATTTGTATCAAATTTGAAGAAATTCCTATCAGGCATTCTTGAGATATTGTATTCATGAGAATCAGACAGAAGTATGGTCGGACGGACAACCCGAAAACATAATGCCTCTAGCCATGGCTGTTGTTTTTAAAAGACATCAAACTGTTTTTTAAGAACTGATTTCTTCTGTAAGAGATGTATAATGTTTTGCTGATTTGGTCTAAGGTTTTGCCGTTAATGTGTAGAATTCTGCAAAAAGAGCCTTTAGTTTCAAAGATAGTGCCAAAGCACTCAGAAAAAACTGTAAAGGTGTATTCGTTCCCTTTGATGTTTCTAATCTCAGAATTATGCATGCTCTTTCCTCTTCAGTAGCTTTTTAAAAGCCAGCTTGAAATCGTCATTAAAGCTGGTGTACAGCAGGGGGTTGATGAGAGAGTTGATATAACCCAGCCAAGTCAGGAGGTCCGAGATAAGCTGAGAAGGCTGTACTATTCGCAGCCCCACCAGGACCTCCTTTAAAAAGAAAGGCAGCCAGCAGATAATGAAGGCCCCGAGGATGAGGCCGAGGATTCGAGCTGCTTTTCTCTCTCGTGACGTACATATCTGGTTCTTCTCATCCTGCCCATCCATGTCCTTCTCAAAGGATGGGATGCGGATGGTGGCGTTAAGTTTGTCAGTAGCCAGTGCGGGATCTGAGTTGGACAAGTCTGACACGCAAAATGTGTGGGAGACACGGCAATGGTCTACAGAGTTCTGACTGCCCATGCTGCGGGTACTGAGATGTCGAGAGGAGCCCCGCTTCTGGTACAGAGTTTTTGCGGCATTGTAAATCCTGTAGTATAAGATAAGAATGACGATCATGGGAATGTAAAATGCCCCAAAAGTAGAGTAAATAGTGTATCCCAGGTGATCATGCTCTATGATGCACTGTCGGAGGCTGCCGTTGATAGGCCTCTGCCTCCAGAACAAGGGTGGCATGGATATTAAAACCGAGATGACCCAGACTATTCCCACCATGATGGCGGCACGGCGGGCTGACCTCTTGCGAGCGTACTCAATAGCTTTGGTGATGGCCCAGTACCGATCCAAAGCGATGACGCACAGGTGCAGGATGGAGCAGGTGCAGCAGGTCATATCCATGCTCAACCACAGCTCGCACACCACCTGACCCAGGGACCATGTCTCCATGGTGATGTAGAGGATGCTGATGGGCATCACTAGAAGCGCCACCAGGAAGTCGGTGACGGCCAGAGAGCAGATGAGGTAGTTGGCGGGTAGGTGGAGCTTCTTGGTGGTGCAGATGGCGATGATTACAGCAGCGTTGACAAGGCCAGTAAGGAGGGTGAGGATAATGAGTACGACTACCACCGCCGCCATCCCGTCTGTGAATTGGACCACCTGCAGGCTGGTGGCAGGTGGGACAGTGCAGTTTGTGTTATTGGATCCCGATGCATTCCCCCCTGGGCCTGGGTAGCTTTCCATGTCCATCCCTGGACTCTGGTTGGCCCCTTCCTCCCTTCCTGGAACCACTCCCAGGGAGACAGTGCTCCCTCAAGGGTCAAAGGTCATTCTGAAACAAAAAAAGAGGCAAAATGTACATGAGTGGCAGTTTAAGTGCACTTTTGTTGCTCTACACCCAGTCCAGGATGCTTCCTGCCTTCTACACAATGCATACTCGGATACTCTGCAAACTACTATGTCCCTGAACAGGAACCTGTTGGCAGAATGAAAATATATTGTGGTACTTTGTTTTATGTTTAGGTTATGTTGATGTGTATCGGGCTCTGTTGGTTAGTCTAATTGTTTGGCTGTTAATCTGTCCAATTAATGGAGGAGTGGACATTTCTTGAAGGCACAGTTCAACCTCAAATCAAAAATCCGTATTTTTCCCCTTGCCTGTAGTGCAATTTATCAGTCTAGATAGTTTTGGTGTAAGATTACCCAGTGTTGGAGATATCAGCTGTAGAGATGTCTGCCTTCTCTCCAATATAATGGAACTAGATGGCACTTGGACTGTGATGCTCAAAGCGCCAAAACACATTTGAAAGACTCAACAGAATGTCTTTTATCAGAAATCATGACCTGGTTACTCAAGATAACCTTGTCGTGAGCAGTTTCATGTAGGAACTTTTTCTTTCTGCCAGCCAAATAATGGCACAGAAGGACGCTTTCCGGCCTCACTGCTGGTAAGGCTTTTAGAGTAGTCACATTGTCACTTTCTTTACTTCAGTTAGTCTGTCCAATTCTCCCATGATGTGGGGTGTAATGAAGGTTATATCCTCTAGGGGCTGCTAGCAGGACTTTTCACAGTTTTGTGTGTTAAAACACTGTGGGGACAAAAAGATACATTTTATTAGAGTTTACTCCATTTACTTTACAGTCTTCTCTTGCAAATGTGTTAACATGTTTTCATTGGTTTCACATATTTTTCACACCGTTTCAAAACAGTTAACACAGATCTCATAGAAAGACCCAAAGTTCTATTTGATTGACTGTGTTAAAAAAGGAAAACATAGATTCACAGCTGCTAGAAGTGACTAACACACGTGTCTTAAACTGCCTTGCAAACTCTTCGATTAGCCATCAGCCCTTATGCAACTATAAAAGATGCCGCATCTGTGTTGTAATTTGCAAGCATGGATCAAAGACGCCAAAGGCACATACAAATGAATAATGAATATAATAAAATTAATAAAGAAGACTTTCTCTCTTGTCTTTTGTTTACTGTATTTCAATGCAGCATCTTCACAAGGTGTAAAAAAAATAAAAAATAAAGTTCATACTGTGATATGCCTTCTTTCCTCTTTTGGCACATATAACTACGTATAGTATCAATAAATGGCACAGGCATACAGCACAAATTAAGGTCGAACCGGCTCATATTGACAGCTCTATGTTGTATTTTGTTGTCCATTGTGTAATGCAGTGGTTCTCAAATGGTGTGCCGTGATGCCAATCCAAGTATGCCATGGGATTTTGTAAGAAGCACACATTAGTATTACAATATTCAACTGGGCCTACAGAAAAAGTTAGGAGTGATTTTTTTTACAGTATATCATGCATACCCATTAACCAATAAAGGTGCAAACTCCAGCCGAAAAATTTTATTTAAATTCATTTAATTTAAAAAACCTTCACAAGGAACCTATTTGTGGGAACGTGGGAATTATGAGTGTGTGACACATCAAAAGCTCTGATTGGCAGTCATTATGAGGGATGATAACAATTAAAAGGAGAAAGCCGTGAGTTGGACAATGGGCTTTGTTGTACAGAACAAATTACAACAAAGCACCAGTGAAGACGACCTACCACTGAAAGAGAAGAGAAAAAACTGTCAGTGCTCAGTATCACAAAAGCTATCAGCCTTATTTTTTTCTTATTATAACTGTCTTATGTCGTGACAAGAATGACAACACACATTACAGAAGCTATTGTACACGGATATAAATACTGGTTTGCCTTGAGATTTTGGCTCGCCCTTTGCTGTGCCTTTGAAACCACTGGTGTAATTATTGATTTAAAGAATATATTAATTTGACCACATGCTGTGTTGATTCATGGAAATATTTGCTTTTGTTGCATGTTTTTAATGTTTTGTGAGTGTTGGAGCATTTTGCAAACAAAAATGTGTCATTTTGACTTTCAGCACAGGCCCGTGTGTCAGCTGTTTGAAAATATAGCATCTGAATGGACAAATGTGTTCAAGCAAATGAGAAAAACTGTAAACTGTGAGTCTTTTTTTAGTTCACCAGTCTGTCCAACTCTCATATTGTGGGGTGTAATTACAGCTATATCCTCTAGGGGCTGCTAGCAGGTCTTTACTCATGTTAATTTTTCTCATGTGATCACAGCATGAACTGTATTCCTTTCTCCAAAGATGGTTTTATTAGATGTAATAAACCCTGCTGCACTTTGCACCTGCACCTTTCTATATGTTTATTTATTTATTAACATTTTTTGGAGTTCCCCTTTGAAATACTGTAAAAATTGATTTTTAATTAGGAAAGTTAATTTTATTATATTTATTTTTTATTTGTATGTGTCTTTGGCCTCTTTGATCCATGCTTGCAAATAGTCACACATAGGTGGCATCTTTTAAAGATGGATCAGGACTGATGGCTGGTTGATGAGCTGTGCAGTTTTTTTACAGGTACATTAGAGATCCATAATTATGCAAGTTATTTGTATCAGCTATGAATCTATGTTTTCATTTTGTGTTTACACAGTTATTCCAATAGAACTCTGGGTCTTTCTATAAGATGTGTGTTAACTGTTTTGAAAAAGGGTGTAAAAACATGTGAAACCAATGAAAATGTGTTACCACATTTGCAAGAACAGACCTGCTACACTCAGAAGGTGATGATGATCAGATGAGTTCTGGTTTCATTAAGCGTGACTTAGTAATCGAGAACCACTGTAAACTGTCAGTACAGTTTGTGAGTCCCTCTCATAATGTGAGGTGTAATTAATGCTTTATCCTCTAGGGGCTGCTAGCAGGACTTTGCTCACAGTCAAAAACAAAAGTCATCAGTGATTGGGCGTGATGAAGCAGTCCTTACAGTTAGTGCTGCATTGTGTATCCATGAGACACTTTGTTTCAGAATAAAACACACAACCTCAGCCACATAAGTTCCATGGGAGTTCAAAGAACAAGCGTGCGAATCCTTGCTCTCTGACTAACTGACAGATTTGATGAATGAGACGCCTGTTATTGCTGGGTCATTCAATTTTTCCGTTCCTCAGAAATTCATTAAAGTCATTATGGAACAAAATGTAATGAGCTATACATCTTACCAGTACAGTGTTACTTTATATTACAGTTCTCCCTCATTAGCTGAACACAATTGTCCATTCAGAAGTTACATTTTTAAAACAGTCCACACACAGGCATGAACTGACAGGCTCTGGACAAAAGGACACATTTTGTTTGCAAAATGCTCCAACACTCACAAAACATTAAAAACATGAAACAAAAGCAAATATTTCCATCAATCAACACAACTTGTGGTCAAATTAGGCCTACAGTTTCTCTTGATTGCTAAGACACACTCAGGGTGTTTTCACATTTAGTCCTTTTAAAATGAACCAAACCTTTAGCAACTGAAGCTAAAGGGATCCACATTTTACGACAACAAAACTATATCAAAACATCTGTTTACAAACTCTCACACAACTCAAGCAGTAATCCGATTCTCATTTACCCAGTCAAATGCCCAGTACTTCCCAAACACATGCATTTTTGTAAAAAAATAAAACCATTTCTATTTAAAACACATATGACATGTTGTGTTGAGTAGCGCTGTTTATGTGGAGGTGGGTTTTAGCAAAAATGCATGTGTTTGAGAAGTACTGAGCATACGGCTGGATAAACGAGACTGGGATTATACTGCATGAGTTATGTGAGAGATTGTAAACAGATGTTTGGATATAGTTTTGTTGTTGTTAAGAGTGGACCCTAATGACTTTATGGTGGAGGCATCAACAGTTTATGAGACAATGGGCCCTTGGGCACAAAGAGTTAATTTGTGTCTCTGTGGACATTTTGTGTCTCTTTGTAGTCATTTTGTTTCATGTAGTAGTCATTCTGGTATCTCTTTGAGGCTGCCCTCTTTTATAGTAATCTAGTGTCTTTTTAAGTCATTTTAGGTCAATTGTGTATTTATTTTATGACTCTGTTGTTGCTTGTGTCTTTGTAGTCATTAAGTGTCTCTTTGTGGTTGTTTTGCATCTCTTTGTATTCTTTTTGTTTTTCTTTGTGGTCATTTTGAGTCTCTTCCTGGTCAGTACTTGTTAATTTGAGTGACATTTTGCAAGTGAAAGCCAGGGGTCCCCAGACCCTTTGGGCCCCTGGACCTGTGCCTGATACTCCCGTTCAGCAATCCATCCATTTGAGGAGGCATGTGGGAAAAATAATGTTCTTCACAAATTCAATGTAACATAGGGGGAAGTATTTGATGGAGGGTTAAGTATTCCTTTAAGACCATGAGATGTGGAGAAGTTAAGTCAACTATGAGAGAAGATTTTTTTAATCAATCTATTATTTTCAAGATCAGGAATGACCATTCATGCTCAATCTAAACATGTTTGACAGCAGAATAGCTGCTCTGAGAAAATATAACCTCCTCCACCACACGGTTCCTTCCATGATATTCTATAATAGTTTGTATTGTGCCTTTTAATAATTTGTATAATAGTCATGCAAATGAGTGTCAGTGTGGATCTGTGTTAAGAAGCTTTGGAGTGGAAGCCTCTATTCATCTCCAGCATTAACAAAACACTGAAATTCATTTGCAGTTTTCAACCAACAGCAGCACATTAACCTGCAAAATGTTACTGAAAGAGATGTTTAACCACAAGTGCTTTTTTTTCCTGCAACAACAAAAAGGTGGATCTTAAATGATGGACCCATTCTCCTTCTTTGTATTGATACAAGCTATTTACTGTGAAACATAAACCGATTTCAGCTGAAAATGCTTTCTTGTTGTTCTATGACACACACATCTCCCAAATGGTAAATCCAGCAGCACACAGCATGCTGATGTTGTACAGCTCGTGGAGCCTTGAGTTACTGCTGAACCACTGTGAGGCGGAGAAGCTTATAGGGTGTGTTGGAGCCGTTAAGTGGAGACTGTCACTGACAACAACAGCTCAGTGGCAGCTGTCACTGTGGACATGGTTGACTGCTTTTCCTGTACAAGCTCTCAATACACATCAGCTGAACCAATAATCACAGGCAGGTGGGTTGCAGCAGTGGCATGCTGTACATACAGCCAGGTCCCCAGGGAAAAACACACTGACAGCTCAAAGACTGATTTAGGCACAGATACCTGGAATGAACTCTAACTGAGTTACACCCTCTAAATCCAATATCTCAGAGTACACTGTCTAATAAGTCCCCCTTTATAAAGGTTGTTGTAACTAATGACTTCCTGAATGGTTAGTAAGTCATTTGCCGATGTTTTTAAGATGAGTTATAGGCCATTAATAAGAGGTTTGCCAGGTTGTGAAATATCTATGGCTGGTGAGTCATTAGTAGTTGAGTCATTGATAAAGTGGGACAAGTGTCTCACTCTCTAATCAGCTTTCAGCAAAATATTTTTTTCTCTAACATCCATCAAACCTTTAATAAATTGTTAATAAATGGATTTTGGTCCAGACTTTTCCAGAAGGTCAAATTATCCATTAAAGTGGTCTAATTGGTGAGCTATAGAGCTAAAAGAGAAAGCAAGTGCCCTACTGAAGAGGGATAAATACAATCCACAGATAGTTTTCATAACCTGGCAACCCAACATTTGTTCTTATTGATGTCTATTAACTGATCTATAAGGCATTAGTAAATGATTTATTAACTGTTTATGTAGTCATTAATTACATTTTATAAAACGTTTATATAGCGGGCCCTATGACATAGAGGCACCAATCTTAATTTAGTTTTTTATCTTAAACCTTCTTAAACTTTGATCTCACACTGTCAAACCTTTCAAGAGGACCTGTTATGTTGTATGTTACATCGGCCACTTTATTGGGTAGGCATGTAAACATGGTCAAGATGACCTGCTGAAGTGTAAACCGAGCATCAGAATGGGGAAGAAAGGTGATACAAGGGACTTAAAGACTGCTTTTAGAAACAGCTGCTCTATTGAGATTTTCATGCACAACCATCTCTAGGGTTTACAGAGGGTGGTTGCCTGGTCTGATGAGTCTATGCTGTGACATTCAGATGGTAGGGTCAGAATTTGGCATAAACAACATGAAAGCATGGATCCATCCTGCCTTGTATCAACGGTTAAGGCTGTGGTGTGATGGTGTGGGGGATATTTTCTTGGCACATTGAGCCCCTTAGTACCAACTGAGCATTGTTTTAACACCCCAGCCTACCTGAACATGCAACACATTCTCGTCACATATTGACGTTTTGGTCTTTCCATGTCCACATACAACGTGCAAGGTACCCTGGGTGCATTGGTTGTTGATGTTCTGGGACACCGTGTCAACTTTTCTTCTTTCAAGATGCACCTCTGTTTTCACAGGGAATTTAGTCTATAATTTAGTCTCTTTCAAAATAAACACACTATGTAAACACCACAAATTGACATTTTTTTTCCTTCAACAACAAACACACATGGTTGGGTTAAGGCAACAAAAACACATGGTTAGGATTAGGCAACAAAAGCATGTTGTTAGGTTTAGGCAACAAAAGGAAATGGTTAGATTTAGGAAAAAAGGGGGTTTGGCTTAGACTCTTACGGGATGCGAACTCCGTTCTCTCGAGTGAAAATCCATGTTTGTTGGCCTCTACAACCACAAGTTCGCAATCCAACAGAGCACCTTTGGGATGTGGTGGAACAGGAGATTCCCATAATGGATGTGCAGCTGACAAATCTGCAGCAACTGCATCATACAATACAGACCAAAATCTCTGAGTAATGTTTCCATCACTTTGTTGAATCTATGCCATGCAGAATAAAGGCAGTTCTGAAGGCAAGGTGTTTGTATGGTCAACTTCTCCAAGCACACTACTGTAAGTGTTTATACTACATAGCCTACACTGCTACATGAAGCCACATGATAACATCGGTAAAACATGTCATCTTGGTTGCTTATGTTATTTTCTCCTCTATTCCTGCTGGAATATGGTGAAAGTGCAGTCAGCGCTGCCTAGTTTGACTGTTTGACAGCTCATAAGCAGTGACTGACATGAGTGACAGCTGTGTTAGAGAGTCCTTGGCTCTGATTGGTTGTTTTTCTTCACATGCAGTAATGCCATTGGAGCACTTAGAAGAGGAGGAGGGAGACTATCTGTCTACTGTATTGCTGTGCTGATGCAGTGATAATTTCAGTAAAATTCTTACAAGTTACCAGCTACAGCTTTTATCCTGGTATCATCCTCTCCAAATGAACTTGGTAACTGACTCAGCTTGACATCACTTTACGGGCCTTTAGTTTTCAAATGATAAAGAAAATGATTCCATTTTGCAGTCATTGTACTTTTGTAAACTTGTAAACACAAAGGTACAATGACAATGGTACAATGAAAAGTACTACTCAGCAAGAAAGGCTTTTAATGACTGAACAAGAAAGCTTCATGTTGCACTCCAAACAAAATCATTTATTTGTGTTATGGTAAGTTTCATTGCTTTGCAGAGTTGAGAGAAAGATATGAAAGAGCCACTTCTCTGCTGAATCCAAGATGAGTCATCAGTACAGCAGGTCTCAAAGTACAATCCAGCAGGAGAGCTGTTTGGTTCCTGCTGTCTCACTGCTATGAGGACTCTCATTATTACAGTTTAAGACACAGGCTGTATCCCAAAGCTCTTTCACTCCTCCTCCTCCTTCAGTTTTGAGGGGCGAGAGACTGAATGGAGTGAGGGTGAGTGACAATTTGGTTGTCCATAATCAAAAGTGGACATCTGTTACTGATGAAGTAGCACTGTCATTAAGTGAAGCAGTTTGAGCCCACGATATGACTCATCAAAACCAACTCAAGTTTACATGCACCAGTGTTCAAGCTGCTGCTATCAATTAGTAATGTTACAATCTCAGAATCCATCTGCCATTGGCCTGATGACAATTTAGCCTCTGGTGGCAACGGCCAATATTTCAGGGCTGATATCAGCCAGCTGATTACATTTACCCACCCAGGCTGGGTCTAGTATTTAGTTAACAGTACAAATGCATGACAACGCAATTTGGGATCACATCCTTATGGGTTATAATTAGCACTACTGAACCCTGGCATGGTTAAAAAAGGTTGCATCTTTCTTAATTAATCACTTACTGAATGCTCCACCCAGTCAGTGTGCTCAGTGACACAAATCAAACACACCTATAATGTTGTGAATGGCTAAGTCAGACTAACATGCTACAATGCTCATGCTGGATCTGTCAGCATGACTTCTGTTTTCACTGAGGAAGTTTTTGTGGTACTTATATATGGCTATTTGCACCTGATTTAAATGAAACTTGCCCACAAACACAGCAGAAAAGGCAGCCTCCAGGGGCAATTCTAGGATCAGAGGTTTAGGGGTGCTGAGCACCCAGAGAGCTGCCCGGCCAGGCAAGCTATTTTCACTGTTTTGTACGCAATTTCATTCCCACATTTGTGAAAGAAAAGCACAACACTTTTTGGGAAAATCTGTGACTAAACCATCAAATCTGATAAAGGTTATTTAAATGCTGAGCCACAGCAAAAGAGGAATGGATTGGAATCATAAAAGAAATATATCGTAACCCTAATTTCTGGGGGAAGACAACTCATTTTGATACAGCAGCTCCTCAACATACACATAAACAGTATGTATATTTCTGGAGTAAACCAGCCCCCTACAGTGAGTACCAAAAATACCAAAAATGGACCTTGGACTTTTTTTTGTACTTTTATTTGAAATGCAATGCACAACATGTAACATTAACACATTAACAGTAATTGGCGGGCATCCAGTCAGTTATACAGTAAAAAAATAAAAATCTCTCAAATTTTAGGGGTGCTGGGATTCAATTTAGGGGTGCTTCAGCACCACCAAAAATGGGCTAGAAACACCTATGGCAGCCTCGTGTGGCAATTTGTGGATGCAACTGATCAGATGTCACAAATGCTTACCTGCTCATGAACAGGTGGCATTCAACAGACTTAAACAAACAATACTCGAATGACCAAACCTCACAGAAGATAGGTTTACGATAAGAATACAAACACGTTTTCAAAATTATCAGGCTATAAAATGAATGTAGAAAAAATGGAATTATTGATATTAGACCAAAGTATAAATAACTTGGAAAACATAAAACAATTTTAAATGCAAACGTATACACATTTAACACAATGGTAGAATGGTAGAAACCTCAGGAAGAGCAACAGACCGGACTGTTGCAGTGCCGATTCATGTGGCACAAGCAGTGCAAAGCCAGTCCTGCCCTGGTGAGGGCTGTCCAACACACTGTGAATGGTATCACAGACAGCAGGTGGTGCACTCAATCTAAAAAAAAAAAAAGAGAAAAGAGACCTCTGAAACTATCCAAGCAGTGTGTCAGGTAATCATTCATCCCAGGAGGTTGTACAATTAAACAGTTAATGAGAAGTCATGATAATGCTTAGAATTGTATGGCAATGTCTGTCAGATAGTAGATTTAAATGTTAGCTGTGGTCGTCTGTGTTCTCATGTTCCCTCAGCTGCTCCAGTGACCGCTGAAGTGCAAGACATGCAGGTTAAGTAAATTAAACTACACATTAACAATAGCTGTGTGACTCTGAGTGTTCACCCAGTGACCGTGAGGTAACCCATCAAGGTGCATCCAAGGCAACCGACGTTGGCTGGGACATGAATTAATCTCCTTACCCACTTGTCCATCTCAGCCCCGGAGCTTTCCTCCCCACAAGCCCAACACAGCTGGGATAGGTCATCTACAACACAGGCATACATATAGTCCAGTTGCCATTACAGACACAAACAAGTAAACCTGGAAGAGTCCTTTGTACCTGTATTTGCCAGCAGAGCTTTAGCCATGTCCATCCTTAGCATGGTCACACCCTCCTGGTCCACTGCATAGTGGATCTGCTGGGCCAGCAAAATCTGCTCTGCAAGCTAAAAGTCTGATGAGTGTAATTTGAATGACTCTTTAATGACAGGCACAGAGATCACTGAGTCATCACCTTGCACACAAACACCCCACATGATGTGCTCTGCTGTTTTGGATGGGCCACTGTAGAACATGTCCACCTACCAATAGCAGGACACTTCTGGTGAACCAGTGCTCTACACAGAACACAGATTGACCACAGTCAGGAAATTGTAACATAAGCCCAGGTAAGAGGATTTTAAATTTAAGACCACTTGAATCATGTTAAAGGCCCTCAAAAGGACAAGCTTATGCCAGTCTAGTGAAACAGTATAGTCATAAGGGAAATGATGTAATTCGCCTGTTGCTCCCCCAAGGTTATCCAAAATGCATGAATACATACATGTCTAATGCACAAATTACAGCTGATTCACCTTGTTACATGTTTACATCTCTCAATCTGTTGCTGAGTGGCCCCAAACGGATCAAGGTATAAGGACCTCATCTCCTTCAGTTACATGATCTATGGAAATGCAAAACAAATATTAGCAACCCCTCAAACATAAGTGTCATTGTTGTGTCCACATCTGTTAACATTTAGGAATACTCACAATGAGTGTCCAGTGTCCTTCATGAGAGACTGCTCCTGCAGTCACATCACAATCAAGGGCCAACTACAACAGAAATCAAATAAGATATACAATATATATCTAACTGAGAAAAACTCACTGGATTGCAAAGGCATAAAAATGAATCCTACTCACCCGTTTCAAGCCTGTCTGTTTGCCCTGCCACACTGCTGTCATTCCATAGCTGTCTATAATGACAGCACCACTCTTCCTCCCAACCATTGTTAGGTATGCGTTAACGATCTATGAACAACAATGTGATTAATCTGTAAAGACGCACATCAGTCAAATAATTTTTCTTTAAAGTAGGCTACCTGACCTTCCAACTCCTTTCCTGGGGCCAGGTACAAGAGGTCCTTTATATATAATTTATATGGCCCCAGCCTTGACCAGAGTGTGGTTCTTCGCCTTCCTGCCCATACGTCTCTTATTACTGTAAAATAAAAATAAAAAAAACATTGTTATGGCAGTTATTCATGAATTGCATAATTTGGGGTGTACTCTATCAGTGTACTTACAAATATCTGCACTGAGTGGAGGTCCTTGGGCTTCGCAGCTCATGGTTTGCCTTGCTGGGGGTGTGACTGATGTGGTGGGTGGGTCAATGCGGGGATCAGCCAAAGGAGTAGGATCAGACAATTTTTTGATTTTGGCAGGGGTCCTCTCCTCTGGCTGGAAGTAATGAGTCAAGTGGTCAATGTTTACTCTTGATTGTTTCCCCCTCTCTGACACCATGTGAGCAGTCTTCTCCTCCAGCTTTGATATTTTGAAAGGTCCCACCAAACTGGCCTCCAGTTTGTCCCCTTTTCTCATGGCCTGCCACGCATTTTTTTTCAGAACAAGGTCCCCCACTTTAAAATGGTCTGCCTGACCTCTGTCTTCCTTCCTCTTGCGGACCTTTTGTTGTTTGGCCTCGATATTGGCTTTTACCTCTTTGTAGATTGTGGCCTGATCTCTAAGTCCCTTGCAGATCTCCTCTGTCTTTATGAGGTTGCAGACCTTCTCTTCGGTCACCTGCCAGGAAGAAATCAGTGAGGTTGTAGGGGACACAGATGAGCCAAATTCAAACTCCAAACAGATGAGAACAATTGGCAGTCTTACTTCATACTGATTTGGGACCTCTGAGGGATACCTGGCCTCCCTCCCAAACATCAGGTAATACAGGCTGTATTGTGTAGTCAGCTGCTTCTTGGTCCTCAAGGCAAACATAGTTGGCGGAGATACTGGTCCCAACGGTTGGGGTGCTCAGCCACCAGTTTGTTCAGGGACCTTAAAATGCAGAATTCAGGTACATGCATGAGGAGGCAAAAGATAATTTGGGTTGTCGTGTATGATAATGCAACCCTTTTCCAGATAGTGCCATTAATGATTACCTGTTCAGACTGGAACAGGACATAAGTGTGTTAGGCTATTAAGGGCTCAAGTTCAAGTACTGACAACAAAACTATACCTCTGTGTCGTGCCATTCAGCTCTTCCACAAGGCCACTGGTCTGTGGATGGTAAGGGGAGCACAGGCTCCTCTTGATGCCCAGCCTCTCACACAAACCATAGTTGACCTTGAAATGACCATTCAAATGAACATGAGCTGAGCCAGCACAGCAAAAGTTACATGTTGGTGATCCATATTGCATAATCTCTATACCTTGTTGTGAAATTCTGAGCCTTGGTCTGTTAGCAGCCTTTTGGGTGCACCAAATTTGTAAAAGAAATCAAAAATACAATTTGTCACCTTGTCTGCTGTTTTGCTTTTTAGTGGGTATGCCTCTGCCCATTTGGTGAAATAATCAACCATGACACATATGTACTGGTTGCCACCATCTGTTACATTGAGTTTACCCACCAAGTCCATTCCAACCAGCTCGAGAGGCTCGGTTACCTGGGGAGGAAGAAACAATCATGAGTACTGAAGTGTCACTACTGATGTGATTGAAAGATTTGACTGCATGTCATATGTAATTTACCTCTATTGGATTGTACTCCCGCTTTTCCTTGATGGTAGCCCTCCTGGCCTGGCACTGGGGACACTGAGCAATCTAAACAGACAAAGATTGTAACATTGAGACAAATTTTTTTTAAATAACTGTTAATGATTTAGACTGACATGGTTGGCCTTTGCACATACACATACAGTATCACAATATAAGGCGTACACACATAACTACCTTACACTCCTCTGTTCTACTTTTGAACCTGAATGTGTATTCCACCTCAATTTTATGACAATACCAACTCACCCACTTGCGAATGTCATCCTCCATGCCAGGCCAATAATAGCGGGCAATGATGGCACTGTGGGTTTTTTCCCCACAGTGCCCACCCAAGTCGCTGGCGTGAAACTCCACGAAGAGGTTGCTAGCTTCCTCAGCAGTGGAGACCGCTTTGGCAAGGTGCTCGGCCTTGTTCTGCTTTCGCCGACAGATGTAGTAGAGGTCTCCATCTGGTGTTTAAATGTCATCATATTAGATTACTTGGAGTTTTATCATAGCAGATAATTATTGTGTTCTTAAGTCCATGTGACATGCATCCTTACCCTTTATCCTGAAGGTGTAAGCTCTCCTCCTGATGACAAATCTGTCTCGGCTGGTTGACCCCTCAGGATACCGATTGTGGAGTTTCAACTCCAGCACCTCTTTCATTATTTTTGTATCCATGTTTCTGTCCCTATCTTTCCTACTCCTCCCTACCTACTCCTCGCTCCTCCTACCTACCCTTGCTACTCCTACCCTCACTACTCCTACCTACCCTCACTACTCCTACCTACCCTCGCTACTCCTACCTACCCTCACTACTCCTACCTACCCTCACTACTCCTACCTACCCTCGCTACTCCTACCCTCACAGACACAACACACTAGCACACAACACACAAACCTACAATACCACTCTCTTTAGAACACAAATAAGCACACTTCACTGTCACAATCACCACTCAATCACCACTCACAATCACCACTTACAATCACTACTCACTCTTTCTTGCACTCTGTATTTTTCTCTCTTTCTGCTCACTGTTCAAACTCCTCACCAACAAACCCACAAAGTTGTGACCTGTTAACCACCCTTATAAAGACTACCCCCTGATGATTGGAGTTATCTACACCTGAGTATAGTTACCTACACCTGTGTGTGATTATCCCATTGACTTTTGTTATTTATTTACTTTTTAATTTCATTCTTGTTGCATATTGGGTTATCATGTCTGCACTGAATAGTGTAGACTATCGTTGTGATGACTGAGTGAATTGTCTGCGGCCGTTATTATACAGCATGATTGTTGGTATGTAGCCTACACATGTTACATCACCAGTTAATCTGAGTGGATCACAATTTGCCACAGCTCATGGCAATCGCTGCACTGCGCTCGAGTTGGATGTAAATAACTCAATAACTTTCATTTCCAGACTGCACATCGACTTGACATCAGATGATACAAACTACAGGACTGACAACTGAACATTTTCTACAGGATTCATTGACATTTGCAGTGATCTGTATCTTAGTTTTGCCGTGTTCATGAATTGGGACTGACAACGTAAGTGACTGTGTTAATGTCTGCTGTTCACAATACCGCAAACGGCGTTTGCAGAGTTTTCCTGTTGATGGAACTACGTGTGCGCCATATCATTATATATCTGATGTCAAGTATTTCTGAGGACTGATGATGCATTTATACAGCCTGTGAGTGACACACAGACAGAGTCTGGAGTGTTAAATGCCATACTTGAATGTTCGCACGTACAGAGTGGTAATGTGTGACGCGCTCAGATTAACTTATGATACACGCAGGTAGGTGGACAGACATGATTAGGGACATAACATAACGTTGGTATTGCTGGCAGTTTATCATGTGGCTACGATGTGTGATGCCTCACTTTGCTGGTATTTTAGATTTTATTATTGTGAAGCGTTCATAGACGTGTATGCAACAAGACAACTGCGGATCGTGCTCGCTTGGCTTCAAATTCTTCGTGGATGTAACTTTGGGATGTCCAGCAAACCATTTCTATCGTGGTGTTTGAAAGGGCACCATCACATAGCGGAATAAGTAAAAGAAGGACTGGCTGTGAACATAAATGAATGCGATCGACAGGTTAGGAGTTCAATGTTTATTTCCTCGTTTTTCCACTGTGGGTTTCTCAAAGGCCACACCCACAGCACATCTGTCTCACCAGTTAATTCACACACCAGTTAATCCGGCACACCGGCTGCTAATGCTATGTACCGGGACACTGCTAACGCTGCTGCTGGTATACAGCTGAGGAGACTGTTAATGCTATGTACCGGGACACCGCTAACACTGCTGCCAGGGATCCGGCTGAGGAGGAGCTGGCTGCTAATGTTATGTACCGGGACACTGCTAATGCTGCTTGCCGTGCTGCTGTAGCTCAGTCGTAACTGTAACTGATGCTGGGACTTTCCTGACTGAGTGACTGGTAGACGGCGGTGGGTGACGCAACAGGCCAAAACACAAATTCAAAACATAAACATGATTTGCGGGCCGTAATATTTTTTTTTAAATGCGAATATTCTGGCTGTACTATTGCTGTCGGTGAGATCAGTATGTTATATGAACATTATTCCTTAGTCTCTGTGACATATTAGGAGGATTTTATGACTATTTGCTTTAGATTTCTTACACATAGCTCCTTTAAAGCAGATTGCCAGCCATTGTTTTGTTTTCCCCTGGCACAGGATAAACTAAATTTTTTTGTGCCACAAGGCTCTTGCTGAGCATAGAATTAGTTTAGTTATTACTGAGACCTTCTTGTACTTCTTAAAGTGGCTGCAACACATTGCAACTTTGGACAGTCCAAGATGAAAGCTGACGTTTGTGAGAGATGTGGTGAAATTTTTGGTCATCAATCAAAAGCAGTAGTGCTTGATCACACTGTAAGACACGTCCATCAACAAGTGATTTAGATTGATCGCAGCAGGCCCACATCATGAAATGATGCAGCACCCTTTTTTGTTTTGCTGGTCACTGTGCTGTGCAGTGTACTTCTGGGAACGTTTTGGTCCCTGTTTTTGCTGTGGAGTCAGCGCTCTTGACTTTCATGCTACTTCTTAGTACAGAGAGCTGCAGATGTGATGCAGTGGCACAGAAGAGGAGAAACGTTTCACCGCAAGACTCCAAGATAACATTATCTTCTGTCTTTTGCTTGGAATTGGTAAATTTACAGCTCAGATACTTAATATGAAACAGTCTTTGGCTTTTGTTTTGTCATCTAGTATTGGCAAAATATGTTGTTGCACATTGCGATTCCATCATTAGTGGTGTTAGCTTGTTTACTATATTAAATGAATGCCGCTGTCACACTGAACGTCCTGCTGAGCCCCATTCAAAATTTATATGGAGAAAAAAAAGAATCAACAAATATTCGTATTCAACGGCCAAATCTGATTCAAGTGACACGAGACTGATAAAAAGGCTAATGCATTTTGAGACATGCTAGGGTTACGTTTAGGGTTGGACTCATCGCTCTAGGGTGGTAATGACATTGGGTTGGGCAGTCCACCATTTTGGTACAGACTGAAAAAGCTGCCATGAATTTCAGCGTAGACAGCCACAGCTCCCTCATGATAAATTATAGCGCACAAGCCAAAATTTAGGAGCAAACGCCCTCAAAAGTAGTGACATTCCCATCAGCCTCAGCTGTGGTGCTATAAAAGATAAATGATAGCAAGCTAACAAAACTAAGATGGTTAACATCATAAACACAACACCTGCTAAAAATCTTCAGATCAGTACTGACATGGAGTACTCCAGGGATAAAAATTTTCTTTAGGCTGACGCGGATACTAGCCTTGTTCCGGTTCCCACGTTAAAAAGCCTATGGTAATTTTCCATTGGATTACTGCAGAAAATAAGCTCTGAGTCAAACAAAAGTTTATGATACTTGCATGTTTTGTTTTGTTTTATGATTTTTGAAGCATAAATGCAACTGCCAGAAGTAAAAACCTATTGTTGGGCTATAAACGTACTACACCACGGTCACAAAACTCCAACATCGCCTCCACAACAAGGCTGTCAAGTCGCGTTTGGCGTGATGATGCTCATAAGTCTCATTTAGTCACTTGTTAGCAACTGCTTTTTTTGAAGATATACAAAAGCTTCAAAATTAACGAGTGGAGTATTAACTGGTGTATTTTAAGTGGTAGAACAAAACATGAAAGTCTCTTAAGCTTGTGTTAACCAACTGACCAAACAATCAAACCAAACAAACAACTGACTTCAAGACAAGGGAATCAGGAGCGCAAAACTCCTAACTAACTCATTTCTGGGTTTTAGGACTCATGTCTGGGTTTCTGTATCATGACCATGTTAGCATGCTGATTTTAGCATCTAGCTCAAAGAACAGCTGGGCCTAAGCACAGCCTTCTCAGAGCCACTAGTAAGGCTGTAGTATCTTAAGAGCACCATATACAGGTGGTAATTCTCTAGGCACTCATAACAAAATTGACTCTAAGTCAATAAGTCCTAAAACCCGGAAATTAATTAGCATTTTACCACTCACGGTTCCCTCGTCTTGAAATCAATAGATTTTTTAAGGGGTTTTTGGTTACCTGAAATATGGTCTGTGGTTAACACAAGCTTTAGAGGCTTTTACATTTTTTTCTCCAACATAAAATACATCAGTAAATACCCTGCTCGAGAACCTTGAAGTTTCTATGTATCTTAAAAAAGGCTGTTGCTAACAAGTGGCTAAATGAGGCTACAGAACATCATCATGCCGAGCTGTGTTGAATATGGCTCAACAGTCTTGTTAAGGTGGTGACGTTTAGTCTCTATGTACAGACTCTACATTCTGTAGGCAAACCCCGGAGATCTTGCCTCCGGTAGAAGAGCGGAAGAGCCCTGGTTTCCGGTTGTAGGCTGTTTGTAGTCCGCGTGATATTGATCAATCACATTTGAGCCGGCTGCAGTTGTTGCCAGGTTAAACGCTCCGTGCGGTGAACTAACGAGACGGAACATAATTGGTGTCACTGCAAACTCTGAATCCATCGCAGTGGTTCAGCATATTTACTTATATATAAACGGAAATTCGCCTCCTCCACCCAAATCAAACCAGAATGCCAAAAAATTGGGGGTCCGCCCCAAGAGGCTGTATTGCCTTCTGCCGGAAGTCAGACGCCGAATACAGCCAATGGGTTTTGAGAATGGGTGACGTTAGGTCATGCAACCATAGTGTCGTTCATTTATAGCCTAACGATAGCTTTTCACTTCTGGTGATTGCATTAAGGCTTTAATAATCATGAAAATAGTGTTAACTTGTGAGGATTATCTTGCTGAACAAAATGTGAAGGTATAAATGTCAAAAATGTTTGTTTGCTACGGAACTTATTTTCTGCAGTAATCCAGAAATGAAAAAAACCCATAGGCTTCTTGACAAGGCTACCAATGCGATGCTAACTTCTGTGTAGGCCTACAGAAAAATCTCATCCTAGGAGTATTTATAACAGTTGAACAAGCTTAGTGTCCTGCTGAACCTTGGTCAACTTTCCCCCTTACCTTTAATACCGAATTAGGTATGAAATGTGCTCTTCTCGTCTAAAAATTTTTTCTTTTTGAATATGGTTAAAATATGTGACTGTGGGACCCTTTAATAGTGACACTCAGGACATTACTACATTGTTCTTAAAATCTTAAGGGTTGGAAACATTACATGATAGTCATCTTAAGTTTGTTAGTGCCACCCCAAGGTAGGTTTTGGTGTTATTTATGTACGAGATAATGTATAATGAGCCGGTGAATACTGGGAAAATAACTCCCAACAGGGGAATAGAACCCCAACGCGCCGCTTATTACACGGCTAATTATCAGTTAAATAAATAATTTGAGACAGAATATTGATGAATTATACAATTTTTATTGATTTATAAATTAAATCGGGAAGAGAGAAAAAAAGAACTGCCGGCAACAGCTGAATCTGCGCTACAATAGCTACAGGGAATCAAGAGAAAATGAAAATCCTGAAATATCATGAAAATACTCCATCTTTGTATCTTGTAAATTATTATTTTGAAGCGGTAACGAGTACGTTAGCCCGATAAAAAAGTAACTGTTGTCAGGGCAGCATCCCTAGCAACGGTGGGCTACATAGCAACGGTCATTACACAGTAATATCAGACCTCTGAATGCTGTGACTGACCAATCAGAATACAGCATTTAATAGAGCCGTGTAATAATTGAATATATGCTACACAACATCGAGCATCCTATCATGAATATGTCCTTCTGTCACATAGTGTATGTCCTTGCTGTCGGCTTCTTGAAGCTATATTGCCTGACACCCAGAAATTAAACACTCTCGCACCCTACTCAACAGAAATGGTGTTGCCATGTTGCTTTTTGTCAAGCTTGTCCGACCTGGCAACAGTAACTGATGGAGGTGGGACTTTGGATCAGTCAGTAAAACACGGCAAAAATAGATTAGAATGTATTAGACCCATTTCATACATGTGACATGTAATTGAATAGATGTGATGTAATACACTAGAGATTAAAAAAAAAATACATCATACATGTCCACATTTTCAGCTGGAAGATGCTCAGTAAGTATTAATATTCATCACTGGATCAACCGACTCGTTCAAGGCTAGTAACTCTTCTTTTGGCACAGCATTCAGGAAGAAACACTATGAAGGTCAGACTCTCATCTAAAGGCAGTGTTTGAGGTGACAAGAGATGTGCACAAATAAAGGCTCATGATGCCTTCAAGGACACCCACACAGGGTCCCACAGGATTTCCAACCAATATTGCCTGCTCCAACAAATGCACCATCCCACTCCAACCCACTCACTAAGATTCTGATCACTACCTACCAGCAGCTGGATTTTTTAATGTAACACAATGCCATTACATTTACATTTATCTATTCATATCTATTTGACGCCTTTGTCCAAAGCAACATACAAATAAGGTACAATCCAGACCAGAGCAGATCAAGAGTGTTGCCAGAATGGTGTTACAGTAGTCAAGGCAAGCGATGACCAGAACCTGACAAGGAGTGGCATGATATATTCAGCCAGATGAGACCTAATCTTTCTGATGTCATATGATGCAAAGCGGCATGACCAAGTGACAGATAGAACAGTCTCAGTGAAGGTTAGTTGGTCATCAATCACAATGCCCAGAATGCCCACAATGCAAACTTTGTTGGAGAGAACAAGGCAGAGCTGAGCTGGATACAAATGTGCTGAACAGATATGGAGTACAGGTGGCAATTACAGCCACTTGATGTTTAATTATCTATAATTCAAATATCCATTCCACCTATCCATCCATCCATTTTCCACCACTTTTTCAGTGGGCTGTGTGGGCAAAATATGTCAGTAAACAAACTGAAAATAAGCCTAATTAAATGCATTTAAAAGTAAAAACCACAGCATCAGCCTGAGGCAGTGGAAACTAAACGTGGAGAAATAATATTATGGATCATGACCCTTTTCCTCTGATAGTTAATAGTGTTTTCCATAGCAACAAATACAAACCAAAGGCTGAAACATCAGTAGTGGTAGCATTATTGTTCACAGATAAGATCTGGATTACATTTGTAAATGTCATTTAAAATAAAAATTAAAATATGCAATGGAATATGCAACCTACTACCCCTGCAGTGCTGTTTATAAGGTCTTCATCTACAACCTCTAGAGGAATATTTCCTCAACAGGTTGGGAAAAGTCATTCTGAATGGGGCATTATAAAATCCTCCATTGTAGAGGCTTGGAGTTGTGGTCAGAAAGTTACTGATGTCTGTTGTGGCGTCACCTGATAACGTAATGTTAGATCAGTTGGGAAGGAAGCCATCAAATTGAATTCAAGCTTAGTTATCCCAGGAACTGGGAGGCCAGGTTTGGTGGACATCAAAGCATAAAGTTGGGCATGGCAAAAGTTCAGGGAGGAGAAGGACTTGGCGCCACAGACACTTTGGCTGTCCAACTGTCCAGAGCAGGCTTGTCACGATACCAGAATTTTAGTAGTCGATACCAATACCAGTGAATTTCCATGATTCTCAATACTCATTCGATACCACGATAAAAATCAAAAAACAGAACTCATGTATTTCTAAATTCACTACTTTATTAAAACTGTTTCAAACTTTAACTTTAACTCAAAGGCCCCATTTACACCGCAAACGATCCACAAGCGTTGCAGCAGCACACGTGTATTCACACCACAACCGAACAGACGTGTTGTGCTGCTGTCCCATCAAAATACAAACCACACCCGAACAGTTGGTGGTGGTAGTGCACTGTGTTTGCAAATGTCCAATAAAGAAGAAGTGAGTTTAGACCCAAAGCCCAGGGTGGACAGGTTCGCGAGCCAGTGATTATTCCAACACTTGGAGAATTAATATTTAGCACTACAAATCGGTAAGTACATGAAACATGTGCCTGTCAAGTCTCACTTGGTTAAGGGGGAGATGTCTATGGTGGCCGAGAGAGGTCACAACACATGCAAACTTGTGTTTTTTGTTGAATATCACGATCATTTGCTCACAACCTGCGCAAAAAAATCAGCGTCTCTTCTATTTTCGAGCTTGCTCGTGAAAGCAGTGCAACTCGAGCAGTGCATAGAACGGATGCGGTGTGAAAGCTCTAACCTGTTAACATGCTCACCGAAATGAAAACGCGAATAAACAGCGACCATTCACGAGCGCTACGCGAACGCATCACTTGTGGTGTAAATGAGGCCTAACCCTCTCAACACACGACTCCTACTACCTGACTTTTCGACAAGCCGAGGTGTTGTGGCTCCAGCAGCACTTGTAAAAGCCATTGTTTCTAGCAAAGATGACGGAGAACAGGCACTCTTCTTCAGCGCTTGTCCTCGGCACCGATTGACATGCGTATACTCCCCCCGTCAGTTACGACAGGAATCGACACAGCACACTGAAGGCAAAGTTGTATCCGATACTTACGGTACCGAAAAAACAAAAAAACAAGTACCGATGTATTTTTTGGTGTTGGCATCAACTTGGTACCGAAGTATCGGTTCTCATGACAACCCTAGTCCAGAGACTTAGTAAAAGAAGGCACAGCTAAACCCAGGCTGTTTTCAGCAGGGGAGAAGAACTGACCTGACCTTGACCTACTGACCTTGACAGAAGATATGCAAGACAGTGGAAGGACCCAGCCCGTTCCCACTCCCAGGTTGTCAAATACCAACGCTTTGTTACGCCCCTTGGTGTGTGATACAGAAGGCACCCTTTGGTGTCTCTATCAGACGCACCAGGCTTTCAACTAACTCTGATGTAAATCCATCCAATGCGCAAAGCAAGTGATGTAGTATCATGAGCAAGTTGGGCTCTGCTACAGTGTGCCTTGTCACAACTCGGTTTGAGATCTGCATGAACAGAATCTCTAAGCGCAGCCAGGAAGTGAGGGACACAGTGTCTGGAATGGTGGTGTCAAGACTGCATCAGCACCACCAGGTCTGAGGCCCCAGCACTGTGCTGGAAGATGGATTGCTCTTTGCCAGTTGAGGGAGTCCATTCAGTTCATGGTTTCGGGGGCTTTAAAAGGATAGTGCACCCAGAAATGAAACTTCAGCCATTATCCACTCACCCATATGCCGAGGGAGGCTCTGGTGAAGTTTTAGAGTCCTCACATCCCTTGCGGAGATCCCAGGGGAGAGGGGCTAGCAACTAAACTCCACCTAATGGAGGCTTACGGTGCCCCAGATTAAAACGTCCAAAAAACACATAATTGAAACCACAAAATATCTCCATACTGCTTGTCCGTAGTGATCCAAGTGTCCTGAAGCCCTGACATAAAAAGTTGTTTGGAAAAATGTCATTTAAACTCTGTTTTTAGCCTCATTGTAGCCTGTAGCTCTAACTGCCTCTCTGTACACCGCGCTCACATGTGTGCGCTTACACGAGACCGTGAGACATGGGCACCACCTTCATGTGTGTTCATGTGCTTTCGGTGGGCTTGCGTGCAAGCACGCACATGTGAGCTCGGTGTACACAGAAGCAGTTAGAGCTACAGGCTACAATGAGGCCAAAAACAGAGTTTAAAGGCCTTTTTTTTCAAACAACTTTTTATGTCGGGGCTTCAGGACACTTGGATCACTACGGACAAGCAGTATGGAGATATTCTGTTGTTTCAATTATGTGTTTTTTGGACATTTTAATCTGGGGCGCCCAGCCTCCATTAGGTGGAGTTTTGTTGCTAGCCCCTCTCCCCTGGGATCTCCGCAAGGGATGTGAGGACTCTAAAACTTCACCTAAGCCTCCCTCGGCATATGGGTGAGTAGATGGCTGAATTTTCATTTTTGGGTGCACTATCCCTTTAAGAGTAACTTTAGCCTACTATGTGTAAAATTTGATATTTCCTGACATCTGACTGGTGCTGTCAGCGGTAGTATCAGCAACGTAGGCTTCTACACTCCAGCAACAAGACTTTCAGCTGGTGTTAATTTGCTTTTTATGTGAGTCAGATGTTGAACATTTCTGAGTTTCAAAGTTGTGACAGTTAATATGAACAGAACTTTTGAGTGAGTCATTCTGTCAGCATCAGAAGTGCCCTTGAAAGCATGATCAGTCTTCGAAGGTTACTGAGTCCAAATATCCGACTCCCCTTTCATCCTCCAGCTTCTGTTTCAGTCCACCAATGACAACGCAGACAGTTTACAACCAAACTCTGTTATAACTTTTAGGCTTACCATAAATCTCAGTGTTGCACAGTGCACCATCGTCTTTTCAACACTTTGTTTGTGAAATGCTATATTATGTCGATAGGATAGTTTTGGAAAGAAATGATAATTTTAGTGTTTTACGAATCAACCGGTCTTGTTGTTGAGCGGTTTCTCTCTTTAAGCAACCAAAAGCACAAAGTAGAATGAGAAACTTCATTTCAAATTGAGACTAAATACATTGGTCATGGATATTTATGATCCATGCAGGATGATTAACAATGTCTTTTTCTGACTCCCTGATCTTTCGCCAAGTACATTCACACTGTTGTTCTGCAGAGAGCAATACGAGTATGGCTCTTGTATTTTCCCTGCCTGTTAGTTACAGAAATAGTTGCTTGTCACTCTAATCAATCCACACATAAATCACAGCAGACACACCACTAATCAGCACTGACAATGTTAATAAACCATATCCTAAGGTTCATTTATATCAGTTAAGACACATTTTATCAGTGCAACACAAATCTTCCTATCACAACACATTACCTTACACACGTGCTGTATTTCTACAAGAATAGAGAATATTTAGAACACTTAATATATGAGCAAAGTGTCTGGATAACCCCCAATATCTCTCCTCAACCTGACAATATTTCCATAGTTGGAAAAAGATGCTGCCAGAGTAAAATAGAATCATCTCTACAGGGGACGCAGCAGATGTCTGTAATTCAAGCTCTGATAAGACACTGACTTGTACAACAATGGCAAATTCAGAGCGATACTTGAAGGATTTCAGCCCTAAATCATTCGCAGAGCAGCCAGTCTCGCCTGGGGAGCCCGCCAGTGAGGGCCATTACTCAGCTGTCATATCACCTGGAAAATGGATGACCTTTCCAAAGTGGAGATTGCAGGGGTGATTTTGCATCATCATAAAACTGCCAACATTCTGGCACGTCTGCAATTTAAGCATCGGGGCAGTGTTCAGTTCCGTATGCAGACAGTCCATCCTGACCTTTAAACGGTCAGATTCCATCTCTGAAACTCAGTAATAACTGAATTTCACAGCACTCTGTGGCAAAGTGACCATGCTAAACACATTACTGAAGGTAAGAGGAGACATGAATGCAGAGCAAGAGAGTAAATTGACAAGAGGATGAAGTCAGAGAGGGTGCTGTCACTTAATGTGGTCAAATTAGGACAAACAGCATGAAGGAGTGTTGAAATGACAGGCAAGAGAAAGTGGACTGATAGACTTGGACAGATGAAAAGATGGGTCACATTTTGCTTTATTTAATTTAACATCCAATTATCTGTTTCGACAAGCAGGTAGAACTGACACTCCATCTTTATCATAAAAAGAGCAAGCTCTAGGCACAATGGATCATAAGAAGAAAGGATTCTGCTCAATACAAATGGACAGGTGAGAAATCACCTGGCAAACTGGCAGGGAGGGGACTCCTTTATAATGCACTATACCAGTATCTTAAAGTTCTTGTGTAACTGATGTAAAAGTGAAAGGCTGTAAAAGTTTTAATGACCCTTTGCTCTGTTGCCACTATCAAGTCAAAAACAGATAGATATCAAAATCAAATGGGTGCTGCTCTCCAGACCATGAAACCTTTCCATTCTGGGCACTCATTCATGCTCCCAGTAGGATGAACCAGTTTGATTTGAATGACCCCATAGCCCTGTCTCCACCCCACCCTCAGGCCAAACTCAATATTTTTTACATTGTTTATATTTCAAATGCTGGTTCTAAGGATAGCAAAATCCTCATTGTAAAACAGATAGTTCCAGTCCTTGATTATGATTGGCTGAGCCCAAGCTGTTGTAAAATACTCTGTGACAGCTGTGACCACATTACAGTTCCAGTATTACTGTGCTAATTTGTCACCTATTTTTACATGGGAAGCAGAGCTACAGAGGGCAACCACTAACTGCAGCTTGAATCATGTATCCTTCACCAGGATGAGAATGATCAGAAATATGCATCGCTTTCATTCAATGGATGCACAAAAAAACCTTAAAGATACTGCAAAAGAAACAAAGAGAGCCTATACGGATTTACATTTGAGCAGCAAAAGTACCTGTTATTACTGGCCAGATGGGAGTGGTTATCAATGTGACATCAGAAAGACATTGGACTCTTGCACTGGACAGACACTAAATTTTAATTTTGGAGAGAAAATTGAGTTGACAATGTTTCAAATGTCTAATGACATTTAAAATGTCAAGAATTTCACGTTGTGTTACCATGACATTTTGTTTTGTTCTTTATATCTTACAACTAAATGTCGTCATTCTACGTCAAATGACACTGGAATTAGACGTTAGGAAGTCATTGGATTTTGGTTATTTAACAACACAACTTAAAGCCAAAGTATAAACGTCATCTGTAACCAGTATTCTATTTAAAACTGAAGTTGGCATTAGACCAGGGGTGTCAAACTCATTTTAGTTCATGGGCCACATACAGCCCAGTTTGATCTCAAGTGGGCTGTGCCAGTAAAACCATTGTATTAAAACCTATAAATAACAACCCCTTCAAAATCCCTTTTTTCCCCCTTTTTTAAATGTAAAGAAGTACATTATGAAAATGTTCATCCATTTACAAACAAATGATAAACAGCCCTCAGAAAAATATGTGCAAATGCAAATTTTTGTGTTTTCGCTGTCTGCTCCTGGTTGGCACACATTAGTTTGAGTGGCATTTGGCAGGTGAAGGCTGGGGAGTCCCCTGAGACTTTGGGCCCCTGTGCCTGTGCCCAGGAGACCTGTTCAGTAATCCATCCATCAATCCCCCTGCCTTTACTGCTGTGTGTTTATTTTATGACTAGTCAATACCCATTGGGTCTCATTCATGAAAAGTGAGTAAATCTGTGTGTAGATTTGCACATAAAAGCCGTTGCTACTAAAAACCTACTCTGGATTCAGGAACGCCACAGGAAACTCAAATTTGATCGTAAACACGTGTATGATCACGAATGCCAATCCATCGTAAAGTGACAGCGTGCTCCCGGTAATCAGCAATTAGCATAAATCCCCGTCCATGAATAGCCAATGACCACCATATAAGGAGGTGTAGGTGCATCCAGTCGACCTGTCAGTCATGGCGCAAAGAAAGAAAGAGAGAGAAAGAAAAAAGAATTTTTCCGAAGCGGACATTGAAATAATTTTGGGTGAAGTGGACTTAAGAAAAAACATTTTATTTTCTTCAGTTAGTAGTGGTGTAACAGGGACAGGAAAAGTGAAGGCCTGGAGGGAGGTAACAGATGCTGTTAATGTTGTCTCCGTAGTACAAAGAACCATGTCAGAGGTGAAGCGTAAATGGTTTGATATGAAACTGGAGGCAAAGAAACGCATAAGCACACACACACAAAATACAGCGGTCACCAAACAAACAGAAGATTCATTTGTGGGGTTTTGAATGAAGTGGGAACAGGAAACCAGAGATGTTTTGTGCATAATGGATAAACTCTAAATCAGTGATGGCTGTCGGAATGTAGAGCTATTTAAAATTTATTTTAACAAATGATACGGATAACATATAGCCTACAGCAGTTTGTATGCATCGTCTTCAAATTATCTGAATCTTAATAGCCTAAAGCTCTGTTTTATACAACGTAAATTAAACAGTTTTCAAATCAGATCTATTAATTCAAATGATCAAAAAGCCAAAAAAAAAAAAATAAATAAAATTCTTTCAGCTGGCGCGTGCTCCTTCGTGGCTCCACCACCCTGCTGCTCCTGCTGAACCCAGGCACCAAGGCCAAAGAGGCTGTGATCCAGCTGTCCTTACGGATATTTTTATTATCATCATTCAACATGTAGAAAGAACGTGTAATCTATTGAGTGGATTTACATAGATAATTCACAATCATGAACCTAGTCTGGATCTTAAACCTGCTAACTGGCAACTGCAGTTGTAACTGGCAATTGTAATTTCAAATAGTGACAAGCAATATTAATGTGCTTTACTAAATTTACACAAGCACTACGAGTGGTCAGGAGCAGGAGTAGATTTTGTTAGTAGCTACGAAAAGATCAGAGCTACTAAAATATTGATGAATGCGGACATGCACGTAAATTTCCGTCTGCAAACAGTTTACACACAAATTCCTTCTGCTCACATTTCATGAATGAGACCCATTGAGTGCACAGTTGCCCACGTACAGTTTCACATGGTGTGTTTTTGGGATACAGGTCATAGGAAATTGCAGATTAAATAGTCAACTGAACCCATTACGAAGAGCAATGTATTCAGACAGAGTTTTTGTCAATTTAAAAGTGGCTGAAAAAAACATGCGGCCACAGGGGGAGCCACAATGATCGGTCGCATTTTAGCCATTTTTAAGCATTTTTCTGTTGTTATAGTGCCACCCAGTTGCTAATTAGAGTTAAATTTCTCCAGTCACCTTGAGGCGTCCTGTTCTACATAGCAACCTAAGTTTAGTAAAAATCGATATGGCGGTTAGGCCTAGATAAAAAAAATAGCTCTCTAGCACCCCTATTTTGTTTGATCGGGTCAATAATGGAGGGGTCCCCGCAGATTATGTGTGGTCATATGCCTACAAAGTTGAGTGGTGATTGGCGAAACCCTTGAGATGTTATACACCTTTATGTGATGAGCCACGCCCTCTGCAATATTCATTGCCTTATCCACCTTATTTTCGAACACGGAAGTAAATAGTGATCAACTTCCGTGTTTTTGTGCGTGACTTCCGGTCAGCCGCTTTCCCTCATGCTTTCCCTTACCGAAGCTAATGGTGCAAGCTAATTTTTTTAAATTTTTAATTGTTTATGTTAGTCAATCAGTTAGTTAGCTAGAGTCTGTGTATTTTATATAGATAACTGTGTTCATGTTTCCATTATCCGGTAATTGCCGGTAAAAATAATTCCCTCTAAACGCGAATAAATCGCACGTCAATCAAAAACTATGAACCAAAAAAGCACAATCTTTCCCAAGTGAGACAAAATGTTTGATCCCCGTCTCCAGTGTACCAGCAGAGAACCTGCAGAACTGAATCAGCGAAAAAACACCGGGCTACACAGCCTCTCTACCTGAGCAGCTGAAGCTGCGGCTCGCACCCTCGACACACAGACGGTGCTTTTCTCTTTCTTTCTTTCTGTCAGCGACATACACTCATAACACAGGACGAGTTGTTTTTATTGACTGAGTTGATTATTAAGCCATAGTGATGCGTGGTTCGGCTCTGATAGCACCTGAATCAGCATGTACGCATCAACCATCCAGCCGTTACAACATGATTGAGCTAGCAAAGCAGTTTTGTGTTGCTATGTGTGGTATTTATTCAGTTTTGGGAAATCACGATGTCTAGAAAGCATCAGTGACTGCAGCTGACAGGGACAGCTAACACTAGCAGCAAAGCTAACATCAGGACATCATCTGTTAAAAGCCTCCCGTCATGTCGGATACGACATGAAACAACTCCAGTTAGCTCAATCATGTTGTAACTAAGACATCCGCTGGAAGAAATATTTTTTTCATGGACCATTTATTGAGTTATTACAGACACCGCTAACGGCTAACAGCTAACGGTTAGCCCAGCTAATCTACGATAACCATTGTGTTTATAGACTTTACAAACATCAGATTAGTCTAAACGGTGATATAGTGACGTGAGAAATGTGACATATATACATACATGTATATATATATAGCTAAACTCAACAAGGTAAACAACAAGGCGATTCCCATTTACACAGTGGTCAAGACTGCTGGACCGGAAATGTCGCACAAAAAAACAGAAGCTGGCTGCGTTCTGTTTTGCCTCCGTGTTTCCTGTTTATTTGCACAGTAAAAAAGAAAAACAAGCAAACAAAACCGACAGAATACAGTAAGCAGATTGTGCAGGTGAGATTTAAAAAACCCTGAGAGGCTTATAGAGGGAATCTCACCATATCAGCATTAAGAACATATATTAATAAGCCCATAGCAAAAAACAGACAAACAAATATAAAAACATGGAATCAAAAAGCAAAGACAGCAACAAATAGAATTGTGAGTGAGTGAACAGTGTTTTTCAAAAAATTGAAAATGGTGGAAAATCTATATAACCGGAAGTTATGGGTTCTTGAGGCAAATTTGTTCCTCATGAGGAGAGGCATCTCCATGCAAAGTTTCATGTCTCTACGACATACGGGGCATGAGATATGCCCATTCAAAGTTTGCAATTTCAATCGGTTGCTATAGTGCCCCCTTTGGCCAATTGATGTAATATTGTTTCATTCGCGTCCTCCCATGACGATTCCACCTTCCACAGCAAACCTTTAAAGGAAGGCCCCATTTTCCCTTTAATTAGTAACAAAGTATTGAGCTCCTTTTAGAAAACAATTACATTACCAACAAACTATGAGCCTTTAAAATAAAGCAATACCAAACAGACTTGATGGAATCAGTGCCTGATTTTTGATTTAGCGGTTAGTAATTGTTCTTTCTCATTACATCAGATCACAAAGTTTTTTTTAATCAGATTTATGAGACATAAAAATTGTTGACAGGTATTAACATACACAGATGTTCAAACTCGATTCCACCCCCTCATCAATCACTCAACTGTGGAGGTGGCAGTTGCCCCTGAGCCACAGCTGCACTTAACGGTTACCTTAAAAAAAATCTATTACATGAAAGCTGCAACCACTTGAAATATATTTCAAGATTTGACTAGAATAAAGTGTCATTTTTCTTTATAGTACTGTAGCACAGTGATCTGTCTTTCATGAAAGTAAGTTTTAAAGTCTGTACCTATATGAAGGTAGCCACAGAGAATTCTCACCAACTATGCAGTTGTTGTTTTAGCCTCCTCTGTCTTCTTTTTGTTTTGTTTTCTATCCTACCATCTCTACTCTCATCACCCTGGTTACCAGCAGCAGCAGTTTTCACGAAACTTTTTCTAAATTGTCTAAATCATTTTTGAACATGTCAGCAAACACAAACAGTTGCATATATATATATATATTTGGAGTTGTGTTTCTGGTCACCTGACAAATGCAAATCCAATAGTCCAACATGTTCTCACTCCCAGCTTGGCAAATACAGCAGCTTGGTCAGTGGTCCTATGCTTCTTCTGTGATGCTCTAGGGACCCCTCTAGTATCAGTTTTGGAGGTGTCAGTTTCCGCTCATTACATGCAAGTGGAAACTCTCAAAGGCTAAAAAATCATGCCAGTGTGGAACTGCTGCAGTTCCCCAAATGCCCACTTGGGGCTGTCTCAAACTACCTGTTTACAGCCTTGTACAAACATGGGTTTTTGTCTCTATGGCCAACTTCCCCATTCATAACAACTGTACAGGGGATGGATATTCATAGAACTTACCTATTCAAATGTTATTAGGGCTTAAAGTTATGCAAAATTGAAGTGCAGAAACAACATTTTTACCATATGTTACCTGTAACATTATACTCTCACTTAATACATGAAGCCATCATCGTTTCACCCACATTCTCGCAGTGCTTAGCATACTCTGCGCAGGTGGAGCAGCAAAATGCCGGGCGCAGTGAAAGTGAAACTTAACCTTTTGTTTTGCTGGGTCTACTTTCACACACAAATAGCTGCTCCTCTTATCCACTGATCTGATCTGATCAGCTCTGATTGGATCCACTGATCAATTATCCCCCCTGCAATTGACCTAGGGCTTAGCCCCGCCCTCAAACGCGATGAGCCAATCACAGTGCGTATAGCCATTCCCATACACTCGGACATTCTCTGCTTGGATATCCATTGAAATGCATTACAGAAAGTCAGTTTTGTTCGGTTTTATGAGTTTTTTCAGAGATTTGAAGTTTAAAAATGGTCAAACGGTGTGCATGGGGTACATGCAACTCTGACACAAGGTATCCTGAGAGGCTGGGCGGCGGGGTGTATTTTTTACACTTAAAACCACATCTCAACCGAGAAAAGTGTCTCCTTTGGATAAAGTTGTGCGGTAGACCACAACATCAACTCAACATGAGTAAGATTAACAAGGATGTCTACATCTGTTCTAAGGTAAGTCAACATCGTGTTTGAGGCAACATATTGTCACTTTGCTGGAAAGAAATATAAAGTTATCTTTAACATCTCTAGCTAACGTTAGCTCCTAGCTGCGTTGTTCATCATGTCACCTTGTTTGCTGGGCCTATTTTGTTCTAGTTTTGTACTTTGGTGATCGTACATCATTGTTAGCTGTTGTCCAAAGGGCTCTAGTTAAGCTAACATTAACTTCTGGAGCTTAGCTTCATTAACTTAACTGTAATCGCAGAGATAACAAACGTGGCAAACGTTATGCTGAATGATTCAGTGTAAATACTGTAGCACCAAACTAACGGAGAGACACTCTTGGTAAAGATGTTAAAAAGGCTGTAATCCTTTTCTCATATTCTGAGCCAAAACCCATAACTTCAGTGGAACAATGCTGATCCTCTATCTTGTTGTCTTTGACAGCAACGAGATGCGGTTTATCACGCTTACACTGGGACCTTCTCAATGATATCTGATGGTTATGTCTCCAAAAATCATCAATTGCCTCCTGCGAAATGCCGTGTACTGTGACACCTGCCATAGCACCGGTCACTGAATGTTGATATTTTGTCCGAGTAAGTGGAGGGGGGCGTGGCTTAGCCATAGGTCAATTCAACTCCACAAACTGCTGCTGAGAGAAAAATTAACTCATGAAAAGTTCCATCGGAGCTGTGCTCATGGAAATAAAAACTACTAATGATTCAACATCTCTGAAGTATTAACAATCCAGATTGAAAAATTTCTTACACTGAGTATAGATTGACTCTCAAATTCTCTGCCTCAGTTTAAAAGGTAACATCAACTGTTTTGTGCAGACGACATCACAAAACTCTGTTTTTTATATGGTGTACTTCTAAATTTGGCTCCTCAGTTTATCATTTGTCTATCTCATTCAATTTGTCACTCAGACATTGACTGACAGTTGCTTTAAGGATGTAATTCGCACTGTGATGGAGGGGTGAGCACATGGATACCTCTAAGTACAAACAGCTGTAAAGCCCACAAATCCACCTTTTGTTTTTACTGAGTCAGGAGCTGCAAGAGATCCCTTCTTTTTATTTTCATTTTTGCTTCATGTTAAGCACTCATCGATGTGTTTTTTTCCTACTGCCGGTCAGTCTGACAGTGGGGGAGTAATTGGGACATGCTTTCATTTTGAATTTTTTGCTGTCTCCCTTCATGTGGTGTTAACAGGGAATTATCTTTCCAAGTTTGATTTGTGTTTGGCTGCAGTTCTGTTTTGAACAATGTACCTCATACAGACAGACAGGACACATCGGCACAATCAATAACAGCGCAAATGAACATATAACACTGAGCGAGAGACAGCATGTGTGACATGGCAGTAAAAGGTTTTAAATCTCTCCTACCTGCTGTCCTCAACTGTTGCTCTACAAAATGAATTGGCATTAGCATGTGCCCTAAGAAGACTGCAACATCTATCATGTGGAGAATCAACAGCACTGCTTCACTCATTTGCTGTTGCAGTGTTTCCTCAGATGTTTGATGTGGCTGTGGTGCTTATGGGGATCATTTTAGTCATCTCTTGTTTTGGCCGAGCATGCAGTTGTGAGGTTTGCAGTTCTAAAAACGGGTTTATGTGAATAATAATTAATGATGAGAAATGCATACATTCAAACCTTAAAATCAGATTACATGTTTTCAAGATATAGGAAGGTATTTTGAGAAATATGCTTATGCTTTCTTTAAGAGATGTGCAGATCAACGTCCTTTATTCATTCATTCATTCATTCATATACTCATATCTGTGCATTAAAAGAGCAGTCTGTAGGATTTGGCATCTAGCGGTGAGGATTGCAGTTTCATGTTAAAAATATGAGTGTTTCTCAGACGCTGTTCGGCTTGTCACAGATGGACCGAAGAACATCTTTTTGAGGTCACAGTGACATTGACCTTTCCCTCAAGGCCTACTTGTGATATCGTGTTTATGAGAATGAGACAGACGCAAGGTCACATTGACCTAAACCTTTGACTACCAAAATTATAAGTGGATGTTTTTGCCAAATTTGATGTAATTCCCTCAAGGTGTTCTTAAGAAATTGTGTTCTCAAGAATGAGACAGATGCAAGGTCACAGTAACCCTGCCCTTTCATCACCAAAATCTTGGACTCTAATTAATGAGTGCAAGTGGATTTTTTTGGGTTTGTTAAGAATTTGAAGAAATTCCCTCAAGAACACATAGAGAGTGTCATACAGACAGAGGCAGTCAGTGTAGGGCTGAACCATGTTCTTGTACTGTATGTACTTGTTTACTGAGTGAATCCACTTTGAATATTAAGTGCAGCTTGCAGCAGGTATTAGCTAGTCAGCGTTGCACACTCAGGCAAAATCTCCAGACTTTTGCCCTCGGATAAAATAATTCCATGTGTGACTGTGAGTAAACTGCTGAAAATGTTGCTTTGGTGTTAAAAGTGGCTAAATGGCCTTAGCTAGTTATGTACTTATTTTCATTTCGAAGCTAAGAACAGCAGCAGTTTAATGGGCATACAGCAGTGTGTCAAGCAAGCACTGACTTCACTTTATAGCTATAGCGCAGTGGTGTAGTCTAATTTATTGCAGTAGGCTTACTGTGATTGCCACCATGATACAATCACTAAGCATCATAAACTCACAGAGCTTAATTTGTACAATAACACAAAATCCAGGAGAAAAATCTAATCAGCTTTTTGTAGAGGCAATCAGGGCAATGCTAATTTCCATTTTGGCCTAAAAGTAATTATCCCCGCACCAATTTATACAGATACTTGACACATTACAACAGGATTGTTTTGGAACTCAAAATGTTAAAGGATAACTTAGGTATTTTTCAACCTGGGCCCTATTTCCCCATGTGTATGTGTGCGTATGATTCATAGGTACAACTCGTTTTAAAATTGGTTCAGTATTGAGGGAGGCGGATGCAGCCGGCAGCCGCAAGGTAGATATGGGGCAAATGCGTCCCGTATAAGTTTGCGCATTAAAAGTGCTTTTTTTCGCCACTGACCGGTTCAGATCGCCAGTGCTATCTCTGTGCTTTCATACTGACATAGTTTCTAACTAGCCTATATAGACTGCTACGACAGCATGATAGAATTCCTAAAATTTAGTTTTGGCTTGCAGCGTCTGTGTGCCACCCCAAGACTTTCCATGGCCCCATTTGGACACCCATATGAAAAAATTCTGGGAGCACCACAGCTTGTTTTACCTCCAGGGCCGAGGTTGATGCTAACCAGCTTCACTTTATAGTGGGAGATAATAGTAATGCATCATCCATTTTATATGCAGTCAATGTTGTCAATCAATCAATCAATCAGTTTTATTTATAAAGCCCAATATCACAAATCCCAATTTGCCTCACAGGGCTTTACAGCATACGACATCCCTCTGTCCTTTGGACCCTCGCAGCAGATAAGGAAAAACTCCCCCCAAAAAAACCTTTCACGGGGGAAAAAATGGTAGAAACCTCAGCAACTGAGGAGGGATCCCTCTTCTAGGACGTAGAGACGTGCAATAGATGTCGTACAGAAAAGATTAAAATAATAAATTTACAGTATTATATATGACAAAATGTAGAATTGTATATACTTAATGGATGGCAGTGAAGATACCTACACACCAATGTAGGTGGGCTAGAAAGCCACAAAGAGGTCCACAGGCTGAGATCAATGGAAAAATAGTCAATTGCAAATAATGACAGTGAATGAAAACAGCACCACAAGTTTCAGTCCATGACTATCATCAGTGTGACTGACATGAGTGCTTCACAGAACAGATATAGACACAGACAGATCATCTGCTATCATATATTGGTGTTTGACGATGTTGTGGATAGTGTAGTAATCATATGACAGGTCAGTGTGATTTGGTATCTAATTAGTGGCACCAGCTGACTGATTCATCACACCTGGTAAGAATCTGTGTCTATATCTGTTCTGTGAAGCACTCATGTCAGTAGCACTGATGATAGTCAAAGACTGAAACTTTTGCTGCTGTTTCATCATTTTTTGCACTTAGAGAATTTTTTTGTCTTAAATGAATGTACTATTTTTGCATTGATCTCAGTGTGTGGACCTATTTGTGGCTTTCTAGCCAGTTACATTGTTGTGCTGGTATCTCCTCTGCCATCCTTTTTTGTTCGTCTGTTGTGCTGACGTACCCAAGACAAACTTTTTTTGTGGCCCTAAGTAGGTGCAGTTTCACAGCAGCCTCTTTGCAGTATATACTTTATGGACACAAATTTTGGAATGCTTCATTGCTGTAACTACTGACTTGTAGTCACTCCCCATCACCAGGAAGAATATGTTGTGTTCTATATTTGAATTTTCCCCTTCAATTTTAATACAAGGTTAAATTATCCTCCAAACACCTGACATAATCAGTTGGCCTAAACATACATTAACATGAGGCAAAAGCAACTATTGTTCTCCCTCACTCTCACTCACACTCTCTCTCTCTCACACACACACACACACGCCAGATGTGGCTTAGTGTTTTATGTTTTTACAAATTTATAATAATTTAACGTTTGTAAGATTTTTCTTTTTCTGTTTGAACCTGGCCATGTTGGATTGACCAATCAGCAATCAGCTTACTCAACACCCAGGTCTGTTTGTGCCCTGCCTTTGAATGTGGTCATTAGAAAAAAGTACAAATAGCACAAATGCTAACCTCCACTTCAACAGACAGCACACCTGCCTGTCCGGAACATAGCCACATTGTCTCTATATCTTCATCTTGCCAAAGTGTTGCTAAAAACTGTTAGGTGGACCAGTGTCCACCTGACTGACATTAGCCCAAACAGCAAACTCAGACTAGCTCTCTTGCCAACAGGGTTAGATTTGTTGTATAGTGTCTGAAACAATCCAAATTAAATGAAACTTGCAATCTAGAAGATACAAACATATTTCCTGGCTTGGATTAAGTAAATCACAACACACATAAATTCAATGATGGAGCAAAAATATGTTTCATCTGTGAATTGTGTCTTCAATCCCTGGTTTTACAGACTGTAATCAGCCCCATCAATACAATAATGAGATTTAGTGTGGCGCAGGACACATGACACAAAACAGTGTCCCTGCTGTTTCATTCACATTGTTGATTTGTTAACAAGTGAGCCTCTCTGTGTGACGGCTTGATAACTACTGTTTTTGACTTCTTACACAATTAAATCAGCAAAGGAAACCGTACGTTCGGGAAGAAGAGTGACTCATGGGAAGTGAGCAGGAATCAAAGAGTTACGTTGCTGTTGTGAAGGATGACAGGCAACACGCAAGGCCATCGACTGTCTGTCTACAATGCAGTGTTCAATGGCGCCTTGCAAAGAGTCCACTATTGATTTGTTGTCCTTGATTGCAAAGACAGGGAGATAGGTAGTCCTGGCTCAGTGGCCAAGCCCTGCCTGTGGGTAACATTACATCACTCACTAACAACTGCACAGGAACACTGTGCTCTTGTTTATTCACTGAGAGATCGGTAAACAACCAGCCAACATATAAAATACTTAAAGCTAGCTGTTTGCAGAACACAGACAGCACATAAAAATGGCAGCAAGGTGAGACCCACTATGTTAACCTTTAAATCACTATGATTACTTATAAATAGCTGGATGAGGATGAAGGTCACTTGTTACCAAATAACATTCAGGTTTATGGAGTATAAAGTTGTTCCTGTCTGAGTCAAAGGTCTAATATTGCTGTCCTGTTAAGATGTGGCTACACGGCTTTATGTAAAGCATATGAGTGAGTTTCTGTGAAGAAGGTGCATTGATGCATAAAGCAGTTTTGTCTGTCATGGTTAATAAAAATATGTGTTTTGTAATTTGATATACAGACTCTTTTGCTCATTTTGAATGCTTTTTCCTGCATGTGATGCCCACTTAAAACTCACAGCTAATCCTATTTGCCCATCTTCCCACAGACAGGGTGGAGAATACAGCAAATGGATGACTTTCTCCAGGAAAAGCTGAAAGAGTGGAAATTACCAAGCTTTAAAGCTAAACTTTATCTTGATAAAATAAAAATGCACTTCAGTTTATCCATCTTGTAATGTCCAGAGTTATATGTGAGATCCATGCTGAGATAATCAAGGCATTTATTTTCCTCCAGTTTTCGAAAGTACCACATTGCGCTTTGATCTTAGCCCTAAAAACACAGGAAATGTCCTAATGCACAGTGCTGACCATGAATGAACCACAAAACAGCATGAATTACAAAGCAGACTGTTTCAAGACACATATTCACTCTGACAGAGCAGGGCTGATACTGTATAAAAAAGTCTGCCTGTATTATTTCTGTTGTGTAAGCACAGCAGTAGTACTGCTGCTGATTGAACACAGAACTTTAATTTAAATATAACTGTGATGACAGCAGGCTGTAGAAATCCTGTACAAACCCTCTTGTGACAATAATGCCAAACTGAAGCTCCTTCGCCATTTTTATATTGAGAGTCCACACTTAAGAAATTTTCCCTTCAAAATACAACTGCACACTGCATGTCTAGCCAGAAAAAAAGATGAATAACTTATGCAGTGAAAATAGTGCAAAGTGCAAAAACTAAGCAACAGGGAATACATTTCACAGCTGAAAAGCTGTTTGACAGTACTGTGTATCATGTATGGATGGATGCTACAAGATCACATTGAACATGTTCATGTTAATTATTACCGTCTTTTATTGGTCCAGCACCTGATTGACATGTTTTTTTGGAAGTGCATGACTGCTATGGTTTTTTGATGACTATGTAAATACTTTTAAATACATACTATATATCTGTGGATTTTTACTACATCTGTTTAAAACAAGAAAAAACTGTGTGCATCAGAATTACATTTGTGAAACATTTTTGAATATGTGGATTTTTTTTTTGCAAGGATACAGGCTGTTGTCATGTGTAGTTTGTATGTTTTGTTAGGAAAAGTAAAGCACCAAAATATGTCCATATCCCACATAATCATGAGCCAGTAATTCATGTACAACTCACGTATTTGAGAAGGCTGCCATCATGGGACCAATGCACTGATGGGAAAAAAAAGAAGGAAGCTGTCCTAGAATTGGCAAGGAGACTGGTGTTTGGACCCATGATAACTTTGAGTGAACTTCGAGTCATTTTAAGGTACGTCCTCAGCGTGTTTCTTTTCCTAAACCTAACCACAGTAACCTTACTTGCATAAACCTAACTTCGTTACTTATGTTAAGTATGTAACCCCATTTTTGGGGTGCTAATTTGTAGGATATACGGTTACGATAAACGGTTTTATGAGGATATGCTGATATACAACGATAACTAGTTTTGTGTGGTTTGAAAAATATATATGTGGGGAAAGTCATTTCTATATAAATCTCGGAATACATGTGTTTGCATTCATTAACACTGAGATAGATGTGACTCAAAATAAAATAGCACTGCATATACACACAAAACCAAATGGCAGTATGTACAATAGATGGTATGTTGTTATGCTTTCCTGACAAACATCACTTTGTTCTCTTCTCTTCTTTGATAAAGACATCTATAAAGAAGAAACCCTCCTGTTGCTTGATGTTGTCTCAATTGAAACAAAAGAACCAGAGATAGGCCTACGCCTGAAATTAAAAAAGCCCCTGAGAGACCTCCTTGACATAAGTAAACAAGAAATTTACTTTAAAGGGCCAGTGTGTAAAATGGGTTGAAAACCATTGAAAACAGTGACATCAGTGGTCAAATTCTAGATTGCAGGGCTCACTCGCTCACCCCTCCCGTCGGGTAAATGATGGCGGCCTCGTAGGGACAAAAAGCCTTGCGCAGACACAAGTTTTTCAGGAGTAGGTCTATCTAGCGACGAGGTGAATGTTTATTTAGAAATCTAAACCATGTTACGATATTGTAATGAATCACTCACGAGCAGGAGACCAGAGTAGCGTTCGGGAAAAAGGCCCATTTATTTGAGCACTCCAAAAACTCCGGTAACACTCCAGGGGGTAGCACGTAAAAGACTCCGTTCCAAACTCTGACTCTTCTAGTGTAACACACACACTTCATACACACATACTTGTTTACAGTACCCAGCGGGGCAGCCCTCCCCTCTCTGCTCCAGCCCGCACACTGACTGACAGCGTAGCCTGTAAACAGAGCTCAGCTGTTTATTTAGCTTAGCAATATCTCCGGACTATAGTAGCTGCAATGGACGACTTTGAACGTGTTTTGAAGAGTTTCTTGTAGCGGACACAGACCCAGAGCCATACCTGTTTGAGCCGGAGCATACAGATGAGGAACTCCATGTGTTTGATGCTGAGCGGGCGAGAAGAGAGGCTGAATCCTCCGCTCCCATTTTGCTGCACAGAATGGGATTTGGTGCTACCATCGTTGGGGAAATATATCATCAGGAGGAAAAGCGCCGCAGAGAGTGCATCACAAGGAGTGAAGTTGCGTCTTCTTTTCCTCGCAGATGATGGTTCGGGTTCATTCTCTCCTGTTGCGTGGTAAGTGTGGTCCATTCGCAAACTTTATAACTAAAAAAACCTTTCACTATTCTCTATCAGCGAACTACTAACACTGCTGTTTCCTCCTCCTTCTTCCTTCCTTCTGCTGTCTTTGTTGGTTTATTTATACACGCGAAACGCATTCTCTGGCTGGCTGGATTGTCCGCTCGGGCTGCCGTACATACATGGTGGCGCAAGATGGCGACCTCTCTAAAGCAAGGCCCTTGCTATATATATATATATATATATATATATATATAAAAGCATAATTCTAAGGCTACGAAAACCAAACAAATTTTATTTTATAGCGATTATACACTTGTATAAACATATTAATGGGTAGAAAATTCAGATTCAGATTTGACAATAAACCATGCCAAATATTACACACTGGCCCTTTAAAGATGGGATACATCTACATGAGGTGCAAAAACAATGTTGGGGTCGATGTTTGCTTTTTATTTTCTCACCTAAGGAGAATGCATAATATGGGTTTGGTTGGGTGTCACATGACATGTAAGTACAGCAAATCATTTATGTGACACCTATTCCAGCACCATGTAGACGCTGTGGCAGAAGAATCCATCCAGCCAACGAACCTGTGTGGGACATTGACTGACAACAGACCTCAGACTTCTGACAGCAATACAAGGATGAAGACAATGCTGCTATGATGACATGGGATGGGATGAGTAAGAACAGGACACTGTCACAGAGTGGCCTTGTTTTTAGCAGAGCTGAGGGCAAATCATCTATAACCTTATCTATGGTCAGCTTTGAAGTTCAACAAACATCTAGTCTGGTTTTTGATAAAGTTGGTGGTCTTGTCATGACTGTCTCAAAAAACCATGACAAATAACAAAGAAAGACCATATCATCCTTAAGTGGGATATTGTGCATCAAACAGCCATACCCACAGTAGACGCATACGCTATGCTGTATCCTGACGTGCACCTCTCCAGAAATATAACTTTATGTCCCGGAGACTCAGACCTCTTATTAATTTTTGCAAGCTGAAAACTATTTCCCTCAGTAGAAACAATGCTTCACAATAAAGTGTGAAGACAATAAAGCCTCCACACAACAGCATTTTAAATCCTGTGTGTGATTTATCCTGGCTTCATTTGCAAAAAGAAAAACTCCGCTAGCTGCTTAGCTAATTTACGCAATGTAAAATGTCATAGGCTTATGCTAGTAACATTAGCATATTGTATTTGTAGGGAAAATGTGTCCAGTACCAGGCAGTTATTTTGTCAGTAAACCTCCTGAGCTATAATGCTTTATATAATTAGAGGTAAACCACTGGCTTGTGCTACTAATATTAGCATGTTGTATTTGTGGGAAAAACGTGTCTAGTGTAAGCCAGTCATTTTGTTGATGAACTTTGTAAGTTGTTATGGAGCTGAATTTTGTAACGTTACCTAAATGTTGCTGTTGTTCCTGGCTTAGTATTATTAGAGAAAAACTCTGCTAGCCATTAAGCTAATTTGTTCAATGTTTGAAATCATCTCTATTAACCCATATTTAATGTGAGTTTAAGGTGTGGTTTGAATCAATCAAACTTAACAGCACTTCACAGAAACCCCACTGCCAACTAGCATTTTTGATGTGTAATCGCAGAGCAACACAGACACACCACTGCATACCACTGCACAAGCAGACAGTGCCATAGCCGTGTGTGTAGGCTACAGTGTGGGCTGTGTTTAGAGCCGACGCACAACTATAAATCTGCCTTTACACAGCATTTACCAAAGTGTTACTCCTGAAGGCCACTTGAATCAGCTTTTTGCAAATGCAGCTAAACCCTGTCAGTGCTTTGAGACCTTACACAAGGAGATGAATAATTTGCTCAACCATTGTACCTAGTTCATCCAGAAGCCTCTCTCAGTGTCTCATACAGCCAGCAAAGGGACTCGCAGACAGGGTCTGTATAACAGGAGGCAGCACACAATACTTTTGAAAGGATTCCTTTGCGAACACTGAAATTCAGTCTTGAGAGTCCAGGAACAGTGGACTATATAATGGAGTGGAAAAGGAAGCTGAATAACTCCAACATGCTGGATGACACCACTGATTTGAAAACAAGTATGGGTTTCCCCTCTTTGTTCTTCTGTTGTATATGAAAAATGATAAATGTTATTTGTACAGCACCTTTCATTCAAGAAATGCATTCAAGGAGTGTGCTTCACATGAAAATAGACAGAATGAATAAAAAAGAAGGACAGAATACAATAATTGATTACAAAAAGATGAAAAAATAAAATCCACTTTCTAATAATAGTACTGTTACATGCAAAGAGTGATTGATATTACAAAGAATGAACATAAAACAGGGCAAATGGGCAATTTGTTATAAAAGGACATTTAAATACAATTAAAAACCTTCATTAAAAAGCCAAGAGAAAAAAAAAAAAAAAAAAAAAACATTTCCCAGTGGACACAGATTCACCACCAGTCTTGATCAACTGAAATAAGCCTTTTTCGGGTTACCATACATCATCTTACCATGGGTTTAACCTTACTGTGGGTTTCATCTGTATTAGGCGCAACTTGAAGCTGTTCTGGGAAAAAAACACCCAGTTGTGGTGCTTTGGGGGCTAACAAACACACACCACAGGGTAGGATAAACCTCTTTTTCCAAATGATAATAATAGTAAAAATAAGATGAAATGAGATCAAATGTAATGCATTATAAGTTAATACCAGCAAAACAATACAATCATAATAAATCATAAAATTATAAAACGGTAAATCATAAAATCAGGTAGCATACAACATTTTTAAAAAGCGCATAAGTGCAAAGCAAAGTGTAAATGAAGAGTTTAAAGCCTTTATCATGCCAGTCAGAGCTAGATAAAGGCTTGCCTTGCTTCGCCTTGCCTGTGTGTCCCAGGTCCCCAGGAGGTGCACTTGAAGCCAAATTTCATGGTGGCCAGACAGTGGTACTGCAATTTCTGGGGTACAATAACATTTGGAAAGTCTAAAAGAGCTGCAAGATTAAATCATTTTATACCTATTCAAGTAAGTTGAGCACTAAACCAGAAGTCAGCCACTTGGCTTTCATAGGAATAAACAAGGGCCTGCTGCCAATGCTGTATCCAGGTCACTTAATACATCCATAGTGTGTCCTTGTTTTAATCAGGGCGGCCCGCCACAAATCAATTAATGTGTGAGAAACTCTGTTGTGTGCACCTGAGGCTAAACTTTGACAAGACTGAGCTGCCCTTTCCTTCAAGAAAGGCATTTTCCACCCGTGACCTCTCCATCACCATTGAGAACTTTGTGGTGTCTATCAAGAATCTGGGTGTGACACTGCATAACCAGCTGTCTTTCGCTGGTAACATCTCTATGACGACCAACTCCTGCAGAATCATTCTCCACAACATCAAGAGGATACCTCTATTCTTCACCCAGGAGGCGACACAGATTCTGGTCCAGGTTCTTGTCATCACTTTTTGGGTTGTACCCACATGGCTGAATGCACTTATTGTAAGTCGCTTTGAATAAACCGTCAGCTACATAAATGTAATGTAAATTTGACTTTAAAGGCCAAACTATATTTGCCTTTGTCTAGATAATAGATAAGTTGGATATTCACACTTTAACATCCTGAACCTCCCAGACAACATTACTTTCCCACCAGACATAAAAAACAAACTGTCTGCACTTTGCTCTCAATTTGCCAAGTCATTTTTCCTGAAACATTGCCGTGTTTTGAATATCTGAATAAAGCTTTTAAAATGAATTGTGTGACAGACTGAGTTGATAATGACTGATTACCACATTCTCTGATTTGTATTCCACTCTGCCCAACAACCTTGCATATAATGTGCTGCGCTGCTTGAGTAAGTCCTGATAGCACAAGCGCAAGGACAACAGGACGGGCATACCCTTGCCTCCTCTATAATGTACAACCATTCACATGCTGTCATGAGAGGTGTCATCTTTGTACAGGTCTGACTGCACATCAGATTATAGAAATAACGGGTCAACTCAGGATACAAAATTGACCTTTCACTCAGTCCCGCCCCTCGAACACAGACTAGCCAATCACAGCGCAGCGTCAGCCAGCTCCAACAAGGGTCCGACAACAACACGACTGTGCTCCATACACTCTCATGCAGTCCCTTGAGATTTCCTTCATTTGCAGGCTGGTTTTGAGGATTTTGAGCTAAATGTTGTGCCTGAAAGTCATTACCTGGACAAGTTGGAGGGAGATACAATTTCTTCCCTGTTCCAAAACCAGAAACAAAGCCAGAAAAGTGTAAAGGTACAGCCTTCAGTACTACTGAATACATACAAATGCTACTTTTGCTTTTTAGTGATTATAATAGTGAATAAAGACCTACCCTGCTCTACAGGATCCAGCAAAGGGAAACAGGGAAACTGTGTGTCATCATATAATGTGCAGAAGAACGTTGTTTAGCTTACCCCAGAGCTCTGCGCCTGGCAGATCTAGGTGCTAGCAGCATGGGGGGAAGCAAAACACTGTTTATCCGCGCACACTGCGAAAACACAGCTGGTTGAATATCGCAAAGTTTCCCTTTATATTCATTGTCTTCTCTCGATCTTCAGTAATGTGGTGGTTCACTTTTACAATGTGATCTGTAGCCTATATTTAGGCTTTAGCTTTTAACTTTCATTATCTTTTTAACCTTTTTTTTTGCCGCTGCATGAGTCTGACGTCATGGATATACCCTTAAAACACATACTGCAGACCCTTGTGTCTGCGTCTCTTGAAGTCACTTTTTCATTTTTTCCATAAAGTTTGACTATATGGTTTAAGGGAATGATCATCACAAAGGCATGGGGCTTAGCAAAGGGTCAATTAGCACCATCCATTCACCAAATGCTGGTAAAATATGCAAGTGGCAAGCAGATTTGCTTCACTTGCCAGACAAAGACAAAAAAAGGTAATCTAATGATATAATCTGGTAACATCTGAACATTTACCAGCCATTTGACCGCTGGGCAACAAAGTTGATTTTGTACCCTTGCCCAGCTTTTATCTCTGCAGGTGTAATTTTCACCTGACTTTTATTCGTTATCCTCCTCTCAACCTGTCTCACCCTGTCTTTCATTTTCTGCAAAGTAAAAATGACTGAAAGCCAATTTAGGCGTAACACCATGCTTCCATGCATCTTACTTCATATTCATACACATTCATAAAAAACCAACATACACTACATTCATTAATACACTAAAAAACGTTCATACACTAAAATGGGCAAATGTTTTAAATAACCAATAACAGAAAACACTCTTTCCTGCTGCTGCTCTGCATTTCTAGAAAGAAACTGACAAAAAAAAAGGCAAAACCAGCCTCTCATCATATCAGACTGAAAGGGAAGAAAAATGAAAACTGCAAGTGTAGAACATTGTACTGTGTCTAACAAATTATCACCCCACAAATGGCGTTGTCACATTACATATGTAATGTAAAGTTATGTACTAATGTAAAGTTACGTAGGTTAGGTTTAGGAAAAGAAACATTGTGACAGTGTACCTTAAAATATGTCAAAGTTCATTTGGTTTCATACGATTCCGGACATCGGCCACCATGGCGGAAAGTCCCGTGTTTTGTGTCTTACCCACCACCCCAACCTGTCTCCTTATGTCATACTACTTCCTACTTCCTTTGCAGACATTGTCTGCTAGTGTGACTAAACAGTATCTACAGCGAAAGTGTTAGCCAGCCCCAGCTTTGTCCTGTTGGCGTTTTGCCTTGCTTTATTTACATTTCTTTTGGCATTGTGTCCACGATTTTTGTAGCTTCCTCTTGGATGTGTGCTACTTACGGTCTGGCACCTGCTGGCTACCTTTCAATATAAACCCGACCCACCTGCACACCTGTTAACTTCCTGAACAACAAAATAAAAATAAAATAGGAATATACAGGCAGAGGGCAGAGTCTCTGCAGATAAATACACCACCACACACTTTTAGTGGGTCAGTGGTGATTGAGAGGGATTACTTTTGTATCACTCCATAAACTGTTTTTCAGAAAAATCCATCAAAATATACCTTTAACAGCATCACCTGACTTCTTCTTTTGCTCCTGTCAATATAACTATAAAAACTAAAGGGCTTTGTCACTTTAATGTAAACAGTAGTTGTTTAAGAGTTTTGCTGGAAAGAATGATGCTGTCGTTTTTCTTGAAAATGACAGTCTCTCATGTGCACCGATCATAGACATATATACATAGACGACGCATTGACTGTGGAAGGGCATGCCTAAAGCACGGCCATCTTGGTACAGGGCTAGCAGAGGCGGTAGTGCACGCACATTGGTGGAGGAAAGAGGTACTCCACAATTTGAAAGTAGAATTATTCACTGAATTTTCGACCAATTTCCAAACGGTTTGATTTGTTAAAAACGTCACACATGTAGCTATGACACAGGATGCTTGGGCATTTTAAAAATGCCGGTTTTACTACCCAAATACAAATTCTACTTAATGTTTTCAGCAGACCGGCATCTTTGTCAGTCAGAAGACTGACTTTTGTACCGCTTATGGATGTTCAAATGAGCGGAACATACAAACCAGATCCTGTGGAATCACTTTTCACAGGTAAGGTGCACGTAAGGGATAATATCGAGTGAGCAGGTTGTTAGATAGTGAAATAAACCCCGACAGGACGGATAGAAGCCCTCCGCTCTGCGTCCAGGTTCTATCCATAATATAACCAGCTCACTTTACGTTTTCCCACGTATTTCACAGCTGCTTACTAGTGAAATAACTAATATGAGACATAATTTTGGTTAAAATGCAATGTTATTTCATCTATAAACTGCCTCTGGTCTGAAAAAAAACAGACCTTAGACTGCAGTGATTGACCAGTTAGAAGATTAATGATAGATATCGGATGTATATGTATATTTTATACCTACAATAATAATAATAATGATATTGTTATAGCCAATTTAGATTTGTGCAGTGTGTGTGTGTTTGTATGTGAGAATGTGGGTGTGTGTCTTTGGTGAGGCACTATGGTTGCTATGGTTACCTGCACATCTGGGCATAGGTAGTAATCAGCCAGGCAGAGGTTAGATAAGGGAGACACAGGTGATTAGGATCTGGGGAAGCCACACAGTTTTCCAACCGTGCCTGTGTGTGTGACCGTCTAAATGGGTTTGTCGTATTAGTATTTTTGTCCTTTTGTATACGAGCTCCTTTTAAGTCATTCGGCACCCAGCCTTTTGTAGGTGTTTTTAAGACTCGCATGTTAATAAAGTGTTTAGCGCACATCCATGGCGGACCTCATATTTACACACCATTGCAAGTTGGAAATGTATTCAAATTCCCTCGAGTGGCATTTTTTGTAGCTAGATTGCCACTATAATAATTGATAATAATGAGAGTGATAATAATAAAAAAATAATAATAATAACGATAATGATAATAAAATGATAATGATAAAAGCAATAATAATAATATATATATTATGAGAGTGATGATAATAATAATAATAATAATAATAATAATAATAATACAATAATAATGATAATAGCAATAATAATAATAATAAAAAGAATCAAATGCAATATATATACCCTACAAGCAATTTTCTAAATAAAGACCTGAAGTTTTCTGTCCTCCATGTCTGACGTGTGTAACAAACAACCCGCGTGAATATATGTTAACAATTGAACGATTTATGATCACTTTAATAGTGCAAACACGTCATTCCTCTTTAGACGTAATGTGCTGTAGGAGCAAGCAGCACTGTACCAAGATGGCTGCCGTGTAGGCACGTCGCTCTAATTGGCAGCAGCAGTCAATGCGGCGTCTATGTATATATGTCTATGGCACTGATGACTGAAAAACAAATCAACTGGTAGTTTCATTCACTTGACAGGTTAAATAATAGGGCTGGGACAGTAGTGCTTATCTCCCAATTCAAAACTATCAGTATCTTGGGTGGAGACAGTATGATATGTATTGTGATTGTTAAATATTGCGATTTTTCAAGTATTAAAATCGAATATTGTGATTTGTTGTGATTTTTTTGTTTATTTTTTTAACACTAAGCCACAGGTAAAAAAGTTAAATCATACACTTCTGGAGAATGTATACATATTTTCAAAAACAATGCGCATCATGTCAATCATGTGCATAGAAATTTGCACAATATTTCCATATTTATAAATTTTTAGTATTTAAAATGGGCAACATTGTATTCCATGGTGGAGCTGGACACAGCATATTGATTTGTTCAGCCCCTCTCTCTGCTCTTGCTCTCTCTATTTATCAGAAAACAAATGAGACAAGAATTAGCTAGCTATCCACCCAACAGCCCTTCACCTCACCCTGCTGCTAGGAGACTATTTGAATGGAGGAGAGCGGGTGGAAGCTCTGGAGACGGACATGGTAGCAGTTTTAGCAACTCCAATTCAGCCTGTGCAAACTCCAATGCCAGGGTTCGCATTGGGCTGGGTCTGATCTGTGTAATGGCAGCAACAGAAAGTTTGCTGACTGAACTTGTGTTCCTATTATTAGTGCAACTGAAGGTCCTTGTCCTCGTACTGTTTGCAGTTTTTTTCTTCTTTCTGGCTTTGGCATTGTTGTTCTTGAAACAGATATGATGTCATTTTATTCCTAGATTTCCACAATTAAAGTGGTAACTTTACACAATTCAGTTATATCCATTCGGGTATTAAAAAAGCTTTTAAAAATCTTAAAAAGATAACTTGGGATACTTGTGTGAATCATTTTTTTCAGACCCCTATCAAATAAGGGTAAATAGTAAACAAGTAAAGGTTGAAAGAAATTCACAACCTTATCTACCCACTCATTCTCTCTATTTCTATCTCACACACACACACACACACACACACACACACACAATGAGTCAGAGCACCCACTCTCCACTTGAACCAATTCATGCAGCACTACTGAATCTCTCATGTCACGAGAATGACCATTCAGCTTTACTTCTTACCTTCTGACCTCAGTCTGACATGATCAGTAAACACACTGACAGAGAACTGACTCAGCTAAACACAACTTCAGAGTAGCTTCAAACTGACACATTACTGCTATAACGGCTTGTGGTTTATCACTGTTTGGCTGGACAACAAGATGTTCCTACATATTTTTTAATCCAACAGATATTCTTCTTCTTTTAATAGAGCACACATTAGAAATGTCAGCTGTAGAGATATTAAACATTAGACATTGTTCTAAAAGAAATAACTATGGCTCCCAAGAAATGGCAGTGTACAGTGAACAGGAGGACAGGCTGTGCTTCAACCAGGGCTGTATCTATCATTGGCTATGTTTAGATGCATGCTAATATTCCACTGTTATTGTAAATTTGATACTGGTCATGTAAACAATGGCCTTTTTCTGAATGTAGCATTTTCTAATTAAGACACATAGGATATGCTGATATTATTTAGGTTTTGGGGAGCATTCTTTGGACACGTATACAGTACATTTCAGAATGCGGTTTTTACCACAGTTTGTGACATAGGGCGTCTTATCTGCTTAAGATCAGTGTTGTGCATTATCATGGATACGATGTACAGAAATCATCTCACCAATGGTTCGCAAAGCTGGTGTAGAGATGCATGCCCAAAAGAAAAGCCTATTTTTCTTTTGGGCATGCAAAAAACCATTAACCATTACAACAGACTTGGATATCAACAGGCTTTTTGATATGCACAAATATCACAGCACAAATCTTTTCAAGAAGGCGGTTGAAGGAATGAAAGAGAGAGGCTGTGTTTGCACGGTCCAACAAGTCTGCCAACAATAGGAAACTTTGAAAAGGTTTTCCTATTTTTCCCATTTTGCAAAGAAGCAAAATGGCACAAGTGACTCCATTCGTTCCACTTTTCTATATTTTGACATGATAAACAACATTTTAAGACCTAAATCTAAATAGCTTAATAGGAATATTGTCTTCTTAGGGTAAAAACAGTATAAGTTCTGCATGTACACATAGACAATGAGGACACAGTATGTTTACATGCACAGGTAAGTCGAGCTACAGTTATAGCTAACTATAGACTGTGCCATTTAGTTGGACTACTGTCCTTGTCCCAGTATACAAGCATGGGAGGGGAATCAATTTATTGACAGAGGCATGTCTGACTCCACTACAGAAGGTGGTGATATACTCCATTTCATACTGTTAGTATTGGACCTTTTCCCGGGTGATCTATTACCTCATAGACCAAACAATTGACAAAAAAGTTAGCTAAAGTTAGCTAGCAGCAAACTGGTATCATGGTGGACAAACTTTACAGCTTTGTACATTTCGTCCATCCAAAAGTAGTTCTGGATGTAGATTTCACCATGTTGTCACTGGATTCTTCTTCTGTTACGCATTTCTTCTGACTTCTGGGTCAAAGCTCGGGTGTTAGTCTGACTTTGAGAAAAATGACTCAGTATGATGTCAGACTAACATGTTTATGTGTACTTTAAAAGTCTGGTTTTAGTTGTGTTAACAAAATAAATCCATATTCTTATGCTGTCTGAGATCATGTCAATACTTCTTTTCTTTTTGGGCAATTTGGGAGTTTTAGCAACATGGGGGAAGTTTACGTTTATGTTACAACTCAATATATTTAAATTTGATTAATTTTGAGCTTACCAATTACTAACTTTGAGCAGGAATCCTAACCTCAGTATGTCTGAAGTCCTACTTATTTTCATTATTAATGATTAATCCATTACAGTGGTGTATTGATTAATTTTATTATTAATTTCAAAAAGCCCATGACAAGTTACCTGAGCTGTAAAGTGTCATCTTTGAATAATTTCCTCACAAACAGTATGCATCATAGTTGCTCATTTTTATAAACCTAAACTGTCATAAAACAACCACAACTGACTAATCCATCAAATAGCCTACTTTCTAACTGCAGTAAATGCTACTCATAGGTTAGGCTCTATGGCTGTATGTAAAATTATGATTTTATGGTACTATGGTGTTTTTTTTGTTTGTTTGTTTGTTTGTTTGTTTGTATCTCATATCTCATTACAATAAGGCTAGCAGGTGATTATTTTTCCTTAAACACAGAGAATATCACCTGACTGTTGCATCAACGGAACAAAGCAGGGAGTCGGTGAGAGGCAGCTGCTGAGGGACTGCCAGTATCAGGCTTTATGAATTACAGTGTAAGTGAATATGCTGTCAGACAGGGAGGGCACCTGTGGCAACACAAACACATCCTACTACACTGTATCTACCCATTCACATAAAGCCACAGCTCTAAGTTTAGTGCACTTACCATTGATGGTTTGTCACCGAGCCTTCTTTCATCTTGTTCTTTAATCCCGCATCTTTTAAATAAGAATAAAAAAAAGATGTGATGTTTGTCTTGCGCTCCTGTTGCACAAAGCTGCAGCGTTTTCTCGGCTCTCTTCACATGATGCACAAACAAAAAATAAACTTATGATGCCCGCGTGCGCTAATCCGCGGAAAGAGTCATCTGTTATTCATGTGTCTGAGGAGAGAAACCAGGAGAACTTCATGAGGCAGTCTCCTGCGTCGCTCACTGGTTGCTGTTCGCCTCCTCTCCTGCCGAGGCTGTCGCTGCACTGCTGCTGCTGCTGCCTTCAAGTGATGTCGGAAAGGTAGTAATTATGACTGATCCGCTCGACTGACTGACTCGACAATGTAGTCTACGGCTGACATTTTCATCTAAATACACCACTTTCCATTGTGTAATATTTTATAGTCAACAAGCACATAGTCACGCGTACAATTTCTTTTTCATTAGCGGTGCAAACAGGTCTTTGCCAGGGCCACGATTTTTTATTAATTTTTTATTTATTTATTTTTTATTTAATTTAATCATATTGTACTGTAGCAGCACATGTTGTGATGGGGGGGGGGGGGGGGGGGTGCACACTTGTTGGATGTAAGATAAAGCGCATTGTCAACTTATATAGCCTGCTTGCTGGTCAACACCATTCCACCAAGACTTAATTTTCAAACCCAGTTTGTTAAATGTGCAGACGAAAAGGAGAAATGATACAGAAATGGCCAACAATAAAAAAATAAGTAGGTACAACAAGCAATATTGAGCTGCACAAATTAAGCAGCCTTACACTTACACAATTACTGGTAGAAGAAAACACCACAAAGCAGACAACACAGATGTAGGCCTACTGTATTAACTATAGAAACTCAAAAACAGCTACAGCCCACAAACAGTGGCGTCCCCAAGGGTGGGGTGGGGTGGGGTGGGGGGGCATTGTCACCCTCCTATAACTGATATCCTCCCACAGCGAAAATAATTGGAGGCCGACATTACTGTTTTTAAGACGCTGTAGCACAGTTGTTTTTTGAGTTCGTTTTATTTAGCTGGGGGGCTAAATAACACTCCAAATTTAGCCTAAATGTTGGCAAGGTAACAGCTGGTGTCACCCTTTTCAAAGAGGGAACTCTCACCTTGAGATATCTGAATGAAAATGGGTTTGATGGGTACCAGTAAGTCTCCCCTAAACTTGAGAAGACTTTTGTACCGTAAAAGTTTTACTTCTTACAGTCAATGTAATCCTTCAAATTAAAGCTGTATAATTGGTCTATGTTTTGTTTTTTTGTTTTTGTTTTTTAAGGAAAATGACAACCAGCCTATTTATAGTACAACGAATCGCCTAATATGTATAGATACATAAATTAAAACAGAATTGTTGTGGAACTCAAAATGTTAAATGTCCCAGTTAATAATATTAAATGTAAAATCAGAAACCAAAGTATATCAGCATGTGATTCCTTAACTCTTCATATTGACATAGTTTTCAATTTGACTATACACTACAACAGCATAATTCTCGCCTGTGTCATGGCCAAAAAGTTGCACTTGAACACAACGCAAAGACTGCAGCTGACAGCCAACTAGCATAACTTTCCACATCAGCAGACGACGGATCGTCTGTATTCATCATTCGAAAAGGGAAACCATAAGACTGTCTTGATGCTAGTTATAGCCAGTTAGCACATTACCAATACAATCCAATGTTGAAAGAATAGAGCATATTTAACATGCGCCAGTTAACAATAACACAAACCATCAGGAAACATTTCTGCTAAAGAGCTCATTGGCTAAAGAAAAGTAACCTTATGTAACAAAGTTTGTTTTGGTCTCACTCCTCTTGACTCAACACAAACCAATGGCTGACGGCATGTTCATTATGTAGGCAAAATTTTGGTGAGGGAACAACCGGCATGGCCCTTTTCAAAGGGGTCCCTTGAACTCTCCCCTCAAGATATTTGAATGAAAACGAATTCTATGGGTACTAGCAAATCTCCCCTAAACTTGAGCAGGCCTGTTCCCCGTAAATGTTTTGCTCCTTACATTTAACGTACTCCTTCAAATTAAAACTTTATATTTGTCTTTTTAAGGAAAAGGACAACAGGTTTGTACTTAATTGGCATACCTAAGTATATCAGTATGCAATTTCCTAACTCTCATACTGGCAGTTTTTAAACTAACCTATATTTCAGCAGCAGCATAACAGCATTATCAAAATTCTAAAAATCTTTCAGTGATCCCATCTGGGAAAAATTTCTGGGGGCACCTCTGCCCACAAACACACATTAAAGTACAATGAGATCTGCACAGTTTTAACACACTATGTAGCCCACACACATCGTGAAATGTTGCTGTTGCCAGGTTATTTCAGGACTGAAATCTGTCAGGTGAGTCAGTGGCTGGCAGCCACTTTCTTAAAGCCCCGGTTGAAATTTCCCAAAAACCAAACATATTTAGTTTCATATAAAAAGGCAAAAAATATTCACATTTCAGCTCAGTTGCACACCGGTGAGTTTCGCTTCATGTGTGGTGTAAAATACTGCATCAGAGGAGCCTCCACTGCAGGGATACAATTCTGGTGTAATATGAATAGTATTTGAGTTTAAAAACCCACCGTGTAAAACATTCAACTCTACAATGGAAGCTGCACTTAAAGTCATTAAAACCTCTCAAATCTTATGAAAAAAAAAACAAAACAAAAACAGAGGACATGACCCCAGTTTCCTCAATTATGGTGAAAGTGTAAGCCAACAGTGGGTGCTACCTATGCTTTTACCAGAGCATCTCTAACACTACTGAACCAAGTGTGACAGCTGGGATATTTCAGAGCAGACACACGCATGTCTTCCTACTGCCGTCTGTCACTTCATGTAAGGTGTCATGGCGCATGGCCAGATCAACCTGTGGGGGTGCTAGGGATAAACTTAGCTGCTGGGCCTATTAACACCCCATTCATTACACTTTGTGCACCATGTGCAGTTTTTCAATGCTGGAATACCTCCCACCAAGATTTGCTGTGTGGTCTTTGATTAAACATGAATATGCAGGCTCTTTTCATGCACTGTTTGTACATTTCCTGGAAAAAGTAATGCCCCAAAATTCATACATATCGTAATTGTGAACCAGTAATTGGTGCATAACCTACCCACACTTACTTTTTTTGTGAGGCTGTGATCATGTGAGCAGCACTGCTGGAAGTAAAGAAGGAAGTGGCCCGGAGTGTTCCAGTAAGGAGGCAGGTTTGGGCACTGGATGGGTCACAAAACACAAGACTTTCCCCCTTGACTTTCTCAAGAGACCAGTGTTTGGAGCCGTGTGAACTCTGAATCACTTTAAGACCTCACCATATTTCTTTTCCTAAACTTAACCTCTGTAACTTTACATTAATTATGCAACTTTATGCAAAGTATGTAATGTCATTTGTGGAGTGCCAGTTTGTAGGATTTGTACATCACATGAGGACACATTGGAATGTACCACATATTGAATTATTATGGCCTTAATTTTTTTTTTTGACAAATAACCTTTACAAGTAAGGACCTCAAGATTTGGTATTTTCCCCAAACAAATGATCAATTAAAATAGTTCAAACCAGTTGATACCTAAGTGACTGCAAGACTTTACATGGGCATGATCAAGAGTCATATCTCAGCTTGCACCTGAAATCCAGATGTGTTCAAAGTTTGCAGTTTTAAATCAAACAACAAAAAGTTTAATGACACTGCACTGTAAACTTAAAAAAATTGTCAAAAATTACCAGAACGTTTGAGAGAGTTTTGCAGCATGCCTCACAATATATGAAGAAACAAATCATCCATCCTGGGTGCCATCTAATCAGGATGGCATCCAGGTCCTGACTTGGGTGCCATCCTGATTAGATGGCCAAATCAGCAGAAATGCCTCCTTTTGATGTGAAGGTGCAGCAGCACTACTCCAGTCTCTCTCTGGATGTCTGTGCTCCTCACCCTTTCTCTAAGGGCAACCCAGCCACCCTACGGAGGAACGTTATTTTATCAATTTGTATCCATGATCTCCCTCTACACCAGACTAGTCTGCAACAATTTGATACAGAATCTGTATCATAAAATTTGAAATTTTGGAAATAAACAAACTATCATTGTTCTAATAACTCAGCCTGTAAAGACAAAACAAAAAACCCATTTCAGATTTTTCATAGTCAATGTGACAACCACCCAGATGACGGCCTTGTCTCCCTGTTAAGGTTGGGAAGAAGGTATTGGTTACACCATGCCAGGCTTCCACCCTCAGGGCACAAGAATCCAAATGAAGACCCTGGCTGCTTCAAAAGTTAAAATAAAAAAATAAAAAAAGTAAAAATAAAATGTAGTGGGGTATGTATGCATATTCACTTCCATTGTTTGCAGTTAATCTTTCATCATCAAGGATAAGTTGTGTCATCTTTGCCCTTCAGGTTTCATTCAGTTCATGTTCTTGACACTAAGTGATATGAACTGAGCCTGTCCATGTTAAATACGTCCTACTCATTGCATCATCACAGCATCTATTAAATTCATCAAAAGAAGGTTTATAGTGACATTTCACACAACCAGTCCTGCACAAGTCAAGTTTTGCAAACCCACTGCAACAATGTAAATGATATGGTTATTCATTTTAACAGTATTTGTTTAAGAACTCTAGACCAAATAGCCCCTTTGAAAGCTAGGCCATGTCATCCCTCCAACCCAAGGCCCGGGATAAATGACAATATTAGAAAACCAAAAAGAGAATGCAGAAGAGCCGAATAGCAATGGAAAAACACCAAACTTCAAGTGAGAGTTAATCTCATCGTTTAATTCCCTGATGAAGACTGAGAGACTTTCTTACTTCTCCAATCTAATCACCTCAAAAAAGTATAACGCAAGATCTCTGTTTAACATCATCAACAGGTAGGTGAGCCCTGCTCCAGCTACTGTTTCTGCCACATCTGTAGATGACTGCGAGAAGTTTTTAAAGTACTTTGTTGAAAAGATAGAAAACATCAAATCATCGATTACTTCCATTAGCTTACTTCCTCTGTCACCACAGCCTTCGCTCTCCATCACAGTGTTGGATGAGTTTACCCCAATTAACCCGAGGGATTTGGTTAACATTGTGTCCAATACAAATCTCAGTACCTGTAATTGGATATTCTGCCTTCCACGTTTTTCAAAGAGGTCTCTGAAGTCATCGCCCCATGGCTTCTAAAAGTTGTTAATGAATCTTTTGTCTGGTCAGGTCTCATATTACTTCAAACAAGCCTATATCCAGCCTCACCTTAAGAAACCTGGTTTAGATCCCACACTGCCCAGTAACCAGCAACTTCTAGAAAGACAGAGGAAAACAACACATTTGATAAATTCCAATCTGGCTTTAGAAAGAATCACAGAACAGAAACTGCGCTACTTAGATTAACAAATTAGATTTTGATGAGTGCAGCCTCAGGAAACCATACCATTCTCATTTTACTGAACTTTACTGCAGCCTTTGATACAGTTGGTCACACGATGTTACTCAGCAGATTCAGGAACTGGGTTGGTCTAAGTGTAACTGCTCTTAACTGGTTTGCACCCTATTTGTCAAATGGAGAGCTCAGAGTCATTGTTGATAACTTCAATTCCTCAACTGCTCTAATGTCACTTGGTGTCTCACAGGGTTCAGTCCTTGGCCCTATTTTATAAAACTTGTCTCTTTTACCCCTTGGCCATGTTATCTGCAATTTCACCTCTGTGTCCTACCACTGTTACGCTGATGATTCTCCATTGTACATCTAATTAAGCCCTGAAAATAGCAACATGGACTCTCTGCACTGCAGCCTTGCTGCCATTAAGGACCGGATAGCTACCAACTTCCTACAGCTTAACACAAATAAGACAGAAGTCCTGGTTATTGATCACTAACTGGCCACCAACGATCCCCAGTTATTCTGACAGAAGCACAGAGTTCCAGTTAAGCTGCTTGCTCTGATTCATACAGATTCTGCATGCATGAATTTATTGTTCCCCATGACTGTAAGACATATGACTGGTCACAACATGCCAATTTGAGGACGGCCCATAGACCTGTGTCTTCCACAATGTTGACTGACTGGTCTGCAGTCAGTCGCCACCGGATTTAGTCGTATTTAGCAAGTGCTGTAGTAAGCTTCCTCTATTTAGTTTCATCCACAGGTCTGTGGCGATTTGCACACTCCTAAATATGGCAGATTCAGCGATATGGTTACCCGCTGACATCAGTCTGATTAGCTGAACCTGTGTGCTTAGCTCGTAGGATGTACTGTAGCTCTAACTTGAATTTTTCAATTCTGTTTGACACAAGATGCATATTATTTTTGACTTGTCAACCGAACCGTCTGGGGGTCCTTTAAAGTGAAAGGAGCCAAAGTGTCTTATTTTCCATCATTGCAGGGGCAGGAAACAGTTTTAATACAAGTAAGTGTTTTGAAGGGGCAAAATAGCAGCACACCATTAACACAAAAAACAAAAAAACAAAAAGAACAAAAAACACAATATGTTTGGATCTTAACAGCACTGCGATTGACACGTTAATGCTGACAGCCTTAATAGGCTATTACTTATTATACAACTTTGTTTTTGCGGGTTGTGCAGAACCCTCTAACAAGGAACAAAGTGTGCAGAATAAAAACAGCAAAAATGAATAATTAAAAGCCTCAGTTGTTTTCTGTGGTTTGGATGAGCACTATTATTAGTGTGGATGTTAAATATCTCAGTGTCTGAGGTCTCAGACTGCTCTTAGCTTTAATTTGAGGGTTTTTTAGAGGTTCACATTGAGCAGTAGACTTGTGACTTGAGCCTGTGATTTAAATCCCAGAGTGGACTACTGGATTAATGTGCTCACTCCGCTCCCTGCTTCTCTAAAGTTGTTTTTTTCTCTAATCCCTTTGTATTATTATTGTATTAGTATTGAATATATAATAATCATTTGATCTCACTTAACATCACAGTTACCCTTCACTTCCTTTTTATAGCAGCCATTTGTCATCTCTCCCTGAGTGGTTTCATTCCACTGCAGCACAGGCACAAACAACAAATAACTGAAAATAATGACCAACCTTGCTTAGAGAAACACGGAGAGGAAAACATACTGCAGACTATAATGTTCTTCTCATAATATGTTATAATGACATATTAAACCTCAGGTTTCTCAGATTGTTGTATAGTGGCTGATCTACTCTTCTTTTGTAATGAATGTTTATATACATTTTCAATCTTTATATACATTTTCCAGACTGGTAAGATTAATAAATTTCCTTTACATTCACATTTTAAAATAGGTGATTTGTCATTTCCTTTCAAATGACCCATAAAACTGCTACTAAAAACATTTATATGAGTTCTGATCTGCCACCTTTAAGAATAAGTTATATTTAGCAAATGAAACTACTTGGTTACAGTTAGGCAATGACCATGATAAAAGGGAAACAACCCTTACTACTGGTAGACAAGATGTGAACATCTGCCTCAAGTGTTAAAGGTATACTATGTATTATTTTCCTAAAAAATAATGCATAGACTCATTCACGCTTATGACCCAATCTCAGTGTGTGGCAGTATATTTCTGCAGAGACTCTGCCCTCTGCCCAGGTTTTCTTATTTTCCTCTTATTTTGCTGTATTTCAGATGTTCCTAGGCCCAGCAGGCATTTGTGGTCTGGACTTTAAAAAAAGTATCGACCAGGTGCCAGACTGCAAGCAGCATGTATCCAAGAGGAAACTGCAAAAATTACAGACACAGTGCCGAAAAAATGCAAATACAACAAGGTGAAATGCCAAGCGGATGAAGCTCATTCTAAGACAAGAGTGAAACTGGGGTTGACTTTCACTTTTTCTTTCACTGGTGATACAGTTTACAAACAGTGACAACAAACATGACAACTACAGCATAGTAGGCTATACCTTTACAGGATAGGGCTGGTGTTATTCTATATTTTTGTTGTTGTTGCCAACAGAGCCGGCTGCTGGCATAGAAGTATCAGCCTGTTCTCCCTCCGTACACCAACATATAAGGGCACCCTTTGCGGTGGTTTGATACACACTGGGCAGCAGCAGTTGCTGACACAACGGGCAACAACCCAACTCCTCAAATACTGCTGCTTTGTCAGTGAAGTGTAACTGTGCATTCCCACCAAAAGCTTCATGAGCATCATAAGCAGCCGGCTGCCATTCATTTTCAATGCACGCTGGCGACGAAGGGCTTCAGGGGTGTCAGCTGCAGCAGCTGTGAATCCGACTCACGGCCCTTTGCTGCACGTCAGTCCCCACTCTCTCTCTGTCTCCCCATTTCACTCTCTGTCCTGTCATTAAAGGCAAAAGCCTACAAAAATAATCTTTAAAAAATAAATAAATAAAAAATGTACGGACTTTGGTGAAAACTACGAACTCGCGCAAGTTTTCTGCAGAACCGGAAACAAAACAAGTCTCGCATTCTTGTTCTTCTTCTACGTTTTATGGCAGTTGGCAACCAGCTTGTAAATGCATTACCGCCTTCCCGACCCGGAGTGTGGATATTACCATGGAGAGAGGTGTGCTACATCAGACTTAATTCGAACATAACTGTTTCCATTCTCCGTTTTACGAATCAACATTTTTTCGAATCAACCAAATCCCGGCTAAAGTGAGCGTATTTTAGTTTGTGTGAATCAGGGGATTTTAATTTGAATTTTGGTGTTTCCATCATAATTTTCTGATGCAATACTTCTAGACGCACATCTAAACAGGCTGATGGAAACATGGCTAGTAACAACTGTACTTATTTTAAGCCAAATCATGATGTTTTCTTTTAAAAGAAACCACCAAGTTTTGTTGCTTAAAGCTAACCACCGAATTTTGTTACCTAAAGCTAACCACCAAATTTTGTTGCCTAAAGCTAAACACTGAGATTTGTTACCTGAAGATTACCAGAGTTTTGTTACAAAGCTAACCACCGAGTTTTGTTGCCTAAAGCTAACCACTAAATTTGTTACCAAAAGCTAACCACTGAGTTTTGTTACCTAAAACTAACCATCAAGTTTTGTTGAAGCTAACCACTGAGTTTTGTTACCAACGCCAACCACCGAGTTTTGTTACAAAGCTAACCACCGAGTTTTGTTGCCTAGAGTTAACTACAGAGTTTTGTTACCTAATGCTAATCACAGAGTTTTGTTATCTAAAGCTAACTACAGAGGCTTGTTGCCTAAAGCTTCTGAGTTAAAGGTATAATATGTAGTTTTTCCACATAAAAATGTCTAAAAATGACTAAACCAATATTATATATTTTGTTTAGCTGTGTACTCTGATTATCAGAAATGTTTCCAACAATTTTTCAGACCCAGATAAATATGAAATATTAATAAAAGTTACGGACCGTGTCATTAGATCGCATGTCAGTGGCTACGTAACTCCAGTTACCATAGCCATTAAATGAAGGAGAAGAAGAAGAAGGAGCAGACCGGATGAGACGTCAGAGAATGACCGTTACTGTTGCTAGGCTAAGCTAACTCGTCATGGATCATGATTATGCATTGACGGTTGCTGCACCTTCTGACACCGAAGCTGTCCCGGTAAACAAGCCGGTAAAACGGAAACGTACGGGTCAACCAAGCAATCCCAGAAGAATGTGGGATAAGAAGAGCGCTAAATCAAGGATAAATATTGGTGTGGCCTTTCCGAGATGGAGAGAGCTTCGTGAAAATCTAGGACTACAATTCGACACCGACCTCGTGTGTGTTCTACTAGACAGGTAAGCAAACTTCTGGCTGATGTTATCAAAATATTAATCATTTCCACCAGTGTACTGCAAGCACTGCTGCCCGCCGGGGCACCAGCCCTCCGGCCAGCGGCCTCTGCTGCGGAGCGGTGTGGAGTGGAGGAACGTCAGATCTCTATCTGTTATATGACTACAACTCCCATGATCCCACGCTACTTCGTGATGTCATCCAACTCCGTCTTCTGTTATTGTTTTGGTTTGAGACCCCTAGCGGCAGAAAATTACATATTGCATGTTTAAAGCAGACGAAATGAACCTAAAAACAAAGCCAAACCGTGTTTTAATCACTTGCTTAAGTATCTAAACCTAAGGCAATAAATGGAAAAACAAGTTGTTTTATCTACTTTCTCAGTTTATTTTGAAAAAGACTGCATGCATGAGCAGAAACGGAACATTTTCTGTTTAAATGGAGGTGTTTGAAAAGACACAATGCATGTAATGAGTATTGAACCCTGGCTTCCATTGCAAATCAACTTAAAAATGAAACCCACTGTTTCCCGTACTTGTAGCAGACCGTATATCAACACTGACCACTGCTAGGATACTACCGCTGTAGGAGTGTGAGTCCACCCAGCCACGTACACACAGAGACAGGACTAAGTATTAGCATCACGTGGCTAATGACAGAGTAAAGCCATTACGTTGTTGGTGTGACTTTGTTGGGATCATAACGCAGGATTGCCAACTTGGGGAACTTGGGTGGAGTGAGATTTTGATATTTTGGGCTTAATCACGTGCACACACATTTAATCATGCACACGGCCATTTCACCACGCACATTTAATCACCTGCACATACTCAATTTACCATTAAAGATTAAAAAAATGTAGAACCTGTGGCAGGGGCTTAGGTCTAAGATTTACACCTAAGATAAAGCCTGACACCACTCCGGGACTTACACCCAGGGAGATACAATTTCACAATATTAGACATAGCCTACAGTACACTAACCCAAAAAAGGACAAACAGGTCCATTATCTAATAAAGTCAAAGACCTGTTTTCCAATATCAAAATTGTTTTATTGATATGGCTCAAATTGTGATAATTAAACAGTATTCATTATATTTCCCAACTCAATATTATTTCCCAATTCAATATTAATCACATCCATTCATATAAGACAAGATATAAATTCCAAGTAATTACAAACAGTTTCAGCCTGTTACGCTTAGAGGATGTCACGACCCGTCCTCCGTGATGCTGTGTGTGTGTGTGTGCTTTTGTTTTTGTTTTTTCAGTCATTTGAGTGAGTGGGTGTATGGCTGGTGTGTTTTTGTTCTTGTCTCTCTACCTGTTCTCTCCCTCCCCTCTCTTCTCTCAATCAACACACCGGCCGCCCAGCAGTAATCAACACACCGGTCTGCTATCAAGCCATCATCCTCACCTTCAAGTATCCCGCAGCAACAATCAGTCTCCGCTGGATCGTTGCCGTTTACGGTAGTACGTCTAGCTCCTAGTTTGCTGTTTTGTGCCCAGCTTAGCCTCTGCCTGCTTTTGTTTTTTCCCGCTGGAGCTAACTGTTAGCTGTTAACGTCATCTCTATAACGTTATAATTTGATTTATTTTTTCTTTTGCTATCCAATTGCCTGAGAGCAAGATACATTTGCAGCCTGAGCCTACTTTTGGTATTTATGTGATAGGTAGGCTACCGAAGACATCAAACTACCAGGGAGCTGACTTACCTGTCTTCAAGTTCAGTCAAGTGTCTTTCAGTTCACTTGAAAAGTCACGTCCTCCCCGGGACGTGAAACTGCCCGTAGTCGGCAGACTGTGAGACTAGAGCTGCCCAATCAAAGCGCAAATATGGATTGCGCACCAATCAGAGAGTTCCACAGAATCATTTGGCTGCACTGAATTTCACTCAACCGGTACGCCAGTCAGGTGGAGTCTGCCCCTCTCCTCTCCTCTCCCCTCTCTGAAGTCTGGCTGCAAACTTCAACTCCGCCCACCTGGCACACCGGCTGTTTGAAATCAATTTAAAATACTCAGCTGCCAGCCTTTTTTCTAGCGTTCCTCGCTGGCATGAGAATTGGTTGGGCAGAGTGAGACCGTGAGATGGAAGGTGAATGCGTGTGTCACACGCCAGATATGTGAGAGTTGGCAACCCTGTTTAACGGCTCGTTGTTGGATGTTAGCCGCTGCTGCTTTGTTAGCTCAGGAGGAGAGCGTCCCTGGGAGACGGTCCTTCAGCGCTACATCTACCCTGTGTAACAGAAGCAACAGTGTTTGATGATCCAGCAGGGAGTTGGGGCAGCCCCCAGTCAGCTACCACCAAATAGAATCTAAATCTGTAAGAAACACTGAAACTGTGAATGCTGACCTCAGTGGCACTTTCATACTACAGCTTGCCGTGTGACTGTGAGTGGCTCACATTGGAATCTGATATTGGCCACATTTAACAACCAAACACAAAAAGGCTTGCTGTGTGAACATAGCCTAAAAGAGGCTGCTTGGCAGGAAAACATGAACATGACTAGTTTTATGCAACAACAGTGTTTCTGGTGAGGATAGTCTCCATATCAGAAGCCTCTGCTTCTGTATGATTGGTACACCATCCAGTATTTGATCTATAGCATGTCACTCTGTCTCAAAACCATTATTTCCAGAAGCTCTGTAATATAAACAGCTTACACAATGGCAAGCTGAGTCTGTAGTTATTTTAATAAGCTTGATGAGCTATAATGAACTTGCAGCCAATGTACAGTAGGAGGCTGAAGAAACTCATCAACACCCTCAGTGTAGAAACCCAGCAGGACGCTCTGCAGCACAAAGATGAATTGATGTCTTTCCAAACACAGATAGCCAGCATCTAGCAAATGTCTGATGTCTCATGCAGCAACAAAGCCAACACTAAATTGAAACTTAGCATTACTAAAGGCTCTACAAAATCCCTGAGAGGATTTCTAATGCTACTGGACAGCTTGAAAATAAATTTGCTGTGGATATTCATGAGACTCATGAGAACGTTTCTCTGGTGCAAATACACTGATAAGCCAAAGCATTAAAACCACAGACAGGTGAGGTGAATAACTTTGATTATTTTGTTCCAGTGCATTGTTCTGCTGGGATACCTTTAGTTCTGGCATTCATGAGGATACCACCTGACATGTTCCACCCACTCAAACAATGTTGCAGACCAAGAACCCCCCTCATGGCAACAATACTCCCCAATGACTCCCCAAAAGCTCAAGATGTCTATCTGGCTTCTAAATTTCCCAGGTCCCAATCTGCTCAAGGATTCTAGTGATGTGCCAGTACCCCAGATGTACCTCTAACCCAAGGTGGGGCCTCCTTGGATCGGACTTGGCTCTAACCTGTCGAGGCACTGACACAGGATCTCTGGGAGTGCCCTGCGGTGTCTGGCACCAGTGCGTTGGCAGCAGATCCATTTAATCCAGTGGGTTGTGAGGTGGGTTAATGGCATGTGCCACAGATGCTCATTCAGATTGGGATCTGGGGAATTTGGAGGCCAGGTTGACACTTTGAGGTCTTTGTCACATTCCTTGGGCCATTCCTGAGCGATGTTTGCAGTGTGGCATGGTGCATTATCCTGCTGGGAGGCCACTGTCATTGGGGAGTACTGTTGCCATAAGGGGGGGTACTTGGTCTGCAACTGTGAGTGGATGGAACATATCAGGTGGTATCCACATGAATGCCAGAACCAAAGGTTTCCCAGCAGAACAATGCATTGGAACAAAATAATCAAAGTTATTCACTTCACCTGTCAGTGGTTTTAATATTTTGGCTGATTGGTGTATATGAAAATGAAATGGACAGATTTCTATTAAATTGACATTAAGTGGTGCCAATGACTACACTATGCTCTGGGTAGAGGTACCAAACTTTAACCTCACTACTGATAAAGCTCTAAAGAGAGATTTATAGTTGTGTGTTAATTTAGTGTTCTTAGCACCAAAAACAATCTTAACTGCCATTCAAGCCGTATTTACACAGCATTATACTGGATATCTTCTCAGTAGGGTCTTAGTACAAGCACGGCTCTTAAGTTGTCAGTATAGTCCATCAGAAATGCCTGTCTGATGATCAGCCTCCATCGAAGAAAATAAGCAGGGTTTGAACATCTCTTATATGGGATGCCGTTTGTAAAGTGGCTCACGCTGAAAATAACATCAACATTTTGCCACATTTAGCTTCAAACAATGTTTAAAAAAGTTAAATCTAAATATTAAATGTGGCACATAAATGTTAAATGTTAAATCTAAATATTAAATCTAAATCTAAATGCTAAATCTAAATATTAAATCTAAATCTAAATGCTAAATCTAAACCTAAATCTAAATGTTAAATCTAAATCTAAATGTTAAATGCTAAATCTAAATCTAAATCTAAATGTTAAATGCTAAATCTAAATCTAAATCTAAATGTTAAATCTAAATGCTGAATCTAAATCTAAATGTTAAATGTTAAATCTAAATGTTTTGGGTGAAACTAAATATTTAGCTAACATGCAAATTCACACTGCTGGTCACCGGAAGTACCAAAATAAAAGCTCGAGATGGTCAGACTGTGTTTCTAGAATCAAATAATAAATTAAAACCAACTTATCGGGGGAAATGGACACTTGCATACATTAACATACATTAGCGTGATAATAACTACCTAAAATAACAAGAAACATTTTTGGAGAAATTTTATTTGACTTGTACTTTGAGTTGTTAGTGTCCCTTCGGAAGGAATCACCTTGTTGTTTACAAATACTTTCGGGTAGAAAACCAACAGAGTTTAGCTACATATATATATATGAATATCTCACATTTTTCACGTCACTATATCACCATTTAGACTAATCTGGTGTTTGTAAAGTCTATAAACACAATGACTGAACAAACATTATTATCACGTTTTGAAATTAATAACACGGTTATCGTAGATTAGCGGGGCTAACCGTTAGCTGTTAGCCCCGTTAGCGGTGTCTGTAATGACTCTAACTCTAAATGGTCCGTGAAAAAAATATTTTTTTCCAGCGGATGTCTTAGTTACAACATGATTGAGCTAACTGGAGTAGTTTCATGTCATATCCGACTACGGGAGGCTTTTAACAGATGACGTCCTGATGTTAGCTTTGCTGCTGCTGCTGCTGCAGCCACTGATGCTTTCTAGACATCGTGATTTCCCAAAACTGAATAAATACCACACATGGCAACACAAAACTGCTTTGCTAGCTCAATCATGTTGTAACTAAGACATCCACTGGAAAAAAATATTTTTTTCACGGACCGTTTGAGTTAGAGTCATTACAGACACAGCAAATGGGGCTAACAGCTAACGGTTAGCCCCGCTAATCTACGATAACCATGGTAATATTTACAAAACGTGCACACAGAAATAGTAATGTTTGTTCAGTCATTGTGTTTATAGATTTTACCAACACCAGATTAGTCTAAACGGTGATATAGTGACGTGAAAAATGTGAGATATTCATATATATATATATATATATATATATGAATATCTCACATTTTATATATATATGTGTATATATATATATATATATATATATATATATATATAGCTAAAGTCTGCTGGTTTTCTACCCAGAAGTATTTGTCAACAACAAGGCGATTCCCTCTGAAGGGACACTAACAACTCAAAGTACACATCAAATAAAATTTCTCCAAACATGTTTCTTGTTATTTTTAGGTAGTTATTATCACGCTAATGTATGTTCAAGTGTCCATTTCCCCCGATAAGTTGGTTTTAATTCATTATTTGATTCTATAAACACAGTCTGACCATCTCGAGCTTTTATTTTGGTACTTCCGGTGAACGGCAGTGTGAATTTGCATATTAGCTAAATATTTAGTTTCACCCAGAACATTTAGATTTAACATTTAACATTTAGATTAAGCATTTAGATTTAGATTTATTATTTAGATTTAGATTTAGTATTTAGATTTAACATTTAGATTTAGATTTAATATTTAGATTTAACATTCAATATATTTCTAAGTTAACAAATATTGCTGTAAATGTGGTAAAAGGTGACATTAAAAAATTCACAACACTTTTTTAAACATTGTTTGAAGCTCAATGTGGCAAAATGTTGATGTTATTTTCAGTGTAAGCCACTTTACAAACGGCACCCCATACTCTTAAACTCTTTACCCTCTATGACGATGGGCTTTTTACTACATCTTTGACTATGGCTGTTCGGCACAGTTAAAAACTTTTGCCCTCAGACCTGTCGTAGTTATTATTTTCCATCTAACCCTGAATCTTAAAAAAGTAAAAGCCACCATGATTTCAGATTGAGGTCTTTTATTCAAGTGTCATACACCAAAAGATGTCCAGCTCACATGGGCTTACATGACACTATGAAACATTATAAACAAGAGCAGTAACATTGTGGTACCAACTGTGATTGGTACTGTAAATGTACGATGTACCTGTCTTTATTGTCTGATGTTCCAGTTGCTGTTCGTAAGCTGTTGTTACGTGTGGTAGTTTTCTGGTTTGAGTGGAAAATTATTTTAAAAGTAACAAAAATGTCCCCCTGGAAAGACAACAAGGTTTAGGAAGTTTTCACGGCGAGGATGCCAAAATCTTCAGACAAATTAAAAGAACATCAAGACACTACATTGTGGTGAAATTCGAGACAAGGCACAGGTGAACAGCACAAACAGCAGTGGATGATGGACCGGCCAACTGACAGAAGAGCTGCTCAGTAAGGGGCTGTATGGAGCACTCCCTTGAACTGGCTATTATGCTTATGTAAAGAAAAAATAGAAAAACAAGCGAATGAATATATCTTATGGCACCACTGTCTGGGGTGAAAATGTGTAAAAGAATGATGGCTATACTTCAAGTAGCACAGTACTAATATGAGCATGGGTGATGGCATTGAACTTTGTCAGAAATCTGACTGCTGAGACAATATATAGAGACAGGGCTTTTTTCTCATCAGCCAGTCAGGGACTGCACCACAGGTCAAGAAAAACCTAGTCTGGCTTTGGAATAATAAAAATGCAGTAATGACCTTTGCAGACCAGCAGGTATGAAGCGATCTGTGACACGTGGCTGGCAGTATTATGCAGACTGTGTAAGTGGGAAGCGTGGGATAAAAGATGTTCTTAATCTTCTCTCACAAAGAGCAAACCATTATACCGAGAAATCTAAAAAAATATACCAGAGGAAACTAACACTTTCTACTGCCAAGGCCACAGAGGACTGTTTGAGGAAAAATGTGTTAACACTGCTCTGTAACACGGAGTGTACTTTCCATCTTGTCTCTTGAGTCTGTGATAAATTTCCAAAGATTTTAATTCACAATGTCAGCCTCAAGCTGCACAATGAAATATGGCTCAGTTGTCTCAGTCACAAGAGACCATTTTCAGTGCACTAAATATGCAACTGCAAATTTTATTAATTGGTGTCATTTCTAATCATCTACTATAACTAGTGTTGTTTTTTAGAAGCTTTGTTTTACCCAGCAATGCCAGAGGCCACAACATGCAAATTTATTATAAAATTAAATTTGGGGTAATGTGCCTTAGTGGAACAAAATGCTAGGGCTCTGTATCTGCAGTTTGCAAGTTTAAAGAGCATCTGTGTGTTAGAACAGTACCCATTAAAATAAGTAATCTGGACTGTGGACCTGTTGTCACCTAGTCAAGTATCCTTAGGAATTATGTCCATATTGGATGATTCTGCATCTCCTGATTTACAACCAATGCCAATGTTCAGTGCCGATGCAGGATATTATGTGCCCTGAGGTGGAAAGTAAGGGTGTGGAGGTCAGGGGGTGGGGATTGGGTGTTAACAAGTTTTTTTTTTGTCTCCAGTGTCCTTGCTTTTATGCAGGAGAATGGAGATCTTCCTGTTTCAGACCTGCAATTTACGTTTATCTCTTTAGTAACTCTAAGTATTTACTACTACACTCTAATAGTGAAGTGGGGATCACCTCCAGCACAGATACAGAACCACAACACTTATCAGTCAGCCCACTCATGTGCCATTGTTGTATTAAAACAGTTCAATTCTATCATGTATACCAACACTAAGATGTCTTGACATCATAATGTTAAGGCCTGATATCCATTAATCTATTCCATTAGCTACACCCACTTATTCTTTAGAGCCGGCAGACTGTGACCTGGGCATGGAAAAAGTGACGGTTTTACCTCCCTACAGACTGCAGGTGCTGTCATGCTCCTGGGTTTGTTTATAATCTGTTATCCTATGGACATTGTTTTGGAGTTTTCTGTTTGTGTTCCTTGTTTCGTGTTATTTATTCATGTTTAATCTGCTTCCTGTTTTATTTTGTAGATCCTCTCCTCATATGTCGTGTTTGGTTTTACTTCCTGTCTTTGTGTGTTTTGCCGCCTGTTCTCTGTCACACCTGTCTCATTAGTCCTTCCCTGTTCCCAGAGTCTTTACTTCACACCTGTTCTGTATTAGTCTTGTTTGCTCCACCCAAGTGTTCCCCTCCACACCCTTGTTGTTAGTCAATCTCCATTTCCCTCTTTTTGCCCATGCCCTCCTACTCCAGGGGCCTGTATCACGAAGCAGGATTAATGTCTTAGCAAGGTAACTTTAGGGTTAACCCTGGGTTTTCGGTCTCACAAAGCCGGTTCAGTTCTTATCGGGGTAGATCACCATGGTAACTTACTCTGAATGGCTATCCTGCTCCGGAGCAGGGTAAGTTCAGGGTTGAATCTGATCCTATAAAAAGCACCACCCACTGGCCAATCAGCTGTTCGGAAAAAAATGGCCTGCCCGTTTTTCCCAAACCCCGTTGACAGGAGAGCGCAAATTGTGAGGAGAGCGCTACGGCGTGAAAGGATCTTCCAGGACCGGGCAGATCCCTTACAAGCGGTAACGGATCCAGCCTGGCTAGCCCAGCTAATCCAGATCTGGAATCTGGATTAGCCTACATTTGCCAGATCTTGGAGCCCCATGTCACCCATGCGACCCGCAGGAGCGCTGCCCTCACTGTCCTGCAGTCAGTCTGCATCGCCCTGCGGTTTTTAGCCATGGGCAATTTCCTTTACAGCATCGGGGATGCGGAGTGGCTGAGTAGCCTAAGCCGCAGCCCTGAACCACTTGATCAATGAGTTCACTGTGTTTCCAGGCCACCTGCAAACACACGTTATCAAGCAGCAGCTTTATGAGATTGCAGGTAACGTAACCCATCTGACCACTCAATATAGCCTACTATGCAGACATACTATTATCACAGGCTTCCCCAGAATGCTTGGCTGTATTGACGGCACACTCATCCCCATCTCCGCGCCTCTGGGTGAGGATGAGGGGGATTATGTTGACCGTCACAACCGTCACAGCCTCAACGTACAGGTAAATCCCGGGGGGGGGGAGGGTTGACCCCAGTTGTCCATGTTAAACAGAGTGGGAATCACCATCACATGTCCGTATCTAACATGTCTTATAACTCGTGTTCTTAATCTGCAATTCACAATTGCAACTGTATTTATGTAGTCATGGTACTTATTCATTGTATCATATTATTCATTGTATTTGTATCATTGCATTTTTATTGTATTCAGTAGGCTATATTCTTTTATTGTATTCTAAAGCCTCACCAGGGACAAAGACTGCAAATTAGCTGAAGCTAGACATCTTATATGCATCACATTTTCCCATTCTATGGGGCAATGTTGTATGTATTGTCCCTGTTAAATGTTAAACTTTAATATAAATAAATATACAGGGTATCAAATATACATTAATGCTGCAGTGACTGATGCTGTGGAACTGTTACCAAATCTCTCTGCAGATGACCTGTGACCCCAACTGCATAATCACCAGCGTTGATGCTAGGTGGTCCGGGTCTGTACATGACTCTCATGTGTTCAAGGAGAGCACACTCTGCTGCAGACTCCAGCAAGGTACGGCAACTGTACATTGCATGCTATTGTGTGTTACAATATGTGCTTCAATCAGAATCGAGTTTATTGCCAATTTATTGCGAGTTTATTGAGAGATTATTGAGTTTATTGTGCCTCACCAAGGGCAGCCCCCTCACTCTCACATCTCTCCACTTTGTGCATGTATAGGTCCTGTTTGTGCATGTGTGTGTCTTTCAGACCTGTGTGTAATTGACAAGCAAGAGTAAGAGTAAATAAACTTTACACATACAAGGAATCTGACTTGGTCATTTTGGTGCTTATGTACAAGTTGAAAAAAAGGAACAAAAAGTACTGCAGAAGTAATTTCATAAATAATAGGATAAGATACAAACTGCAAATTGTAATACTGATCCTGCCAATTTTCCTTTCATCTACAGGAGACTTCAGTGGGGTGCTGCTTGGAGATAGGGGGTATGCTCTCCAGCCATTTTTAATGACCCCCTACCCTGATCCTGACCCGGGACCACATGCCCTGTACAACAGGGCCCACAATACCACAAGGGCCAGGATTGAGCAGACTTTTGGAGTTCTGAAGGCCTGCTTTGCCTGTCTGCGCCGGCTGAGAGTGGCCCCAGACAGGGCATGCAAGATAATTGCTGCCTGTTGTGTGCTGCATAACATTGCGACAATTAGGAGGGAGAGAGAGCCGCACTTTGACCTTCAGCCCCCCTGATGTGGTGGACCCCATCCACCTAGAGTTTCCTACAGGCCAGGCAGTCAGGGAGGCCATTACTCGGCAGTTTATGTAGATCCCCTCATAGATAGAGGCCGGTTTTTCTTTTCCCCTCAGATAGAGGCCGGGTTTTTTTTTCCCTCCCCTTAGAGATAGAGGCCGTTTTTGTTTCCCCTCAAAGATAGAGGCAGGTTTTCTTTCCCGCTTAGAGATAGAGGCTGTTTTTTGTTACCCCCTCAGACACAGAGACTGCCCCCTGCCCCTCAGAGACACAGAGGCTGTTTTTGGCTTACACTTTTTATTTGTCACTCAACATTTAGTCATTCATCCATCCCTGTCAGAAAGAAGAACATAAGCACATTAGTGATGCTTGCATCTTAATGAAGGTGTTTGAATTTTGACTTTAAGAAAGTGCTGACACCCTGAAAAGCTCTTTGTATTGAATGGTACAGTATGAATGTATCAACTTATGTTAATGGCTTAAATGGTGTGGAATAATGTTGTCAGGGTCACAGTAGCAGTACTGGGGGTTGTAGTGAGCTAATGTACTTATCCCTGTGACTACTGACAATGTAGTTGTGATGTCTAGTTTGTTAACTAACATACACCCAACAGTGACCCCATGCACTGTGCATTTGAGAGCTGAACACAAAAGAAGTTTCACTTAATTATTTAAATTAATGTGACCTTTATTTAGCCAGTTAACCAACTCCCACTTACAGTGCAATAAATGTCATTACTCACTTACCTTCCCTCTTTAACTTCTTGATTTTTAATTTCAAGTAGTCAATCTGGAGCTCTGTTTTTTTTTATTTTTCAAGGTCTGTTAGCCATGCGCTGATCATATGCTGATGTGTGACTGGTGTGTGACATACTGTAGGCCTACCTCTGCCTGAGACACAGTGTCCGATGGTGGCACCTCTGGCACCACCAGCACCAATGTATCTCCATCAACTGAGGGGAAAGTGGATGGGCCTGTGTTAGTAAGGTCACAATGATATGATGTAAATTGCCCAAGGTTTGACACTGACACTGTACTTGGGACATATTTGAAGTCCGAGGTGGAACCAGGGACAGAGGCCACCCCCCCTTCCACCCCGTCCATCATGGGGCGACCCTCATTCTTGGACAGGGCCAGCTCCTCAGCAGGGGTGTATTCTTGTGAGGGACCACCCAGCCCTGTCTGCTTGCACAGATTTTTCTTCCTGTTGGCTGTAGCAGTGTAAATCAGAAGGGGAAATGTGGTGACACTGAAGCTGCTCCCATGTGGGATTAGAGAGGTGACTGTCCAATAGGTAATATACAGTCAGAGGTAATATACTAGGAAGGGACAAAGGATGTAATGCTAATGTGAGACACATTATTTTATAATGTATATGAACCTCAGCCTGCAGAGCTCACATTCTGTAGGAGACTGAAACAGAAATGCAGCCCAGTCACTACAGGAAGTTTAATTATTAACTAGTAAAAGAAATTGAGGCATTTCACAATATTTTGGAGGCACTTAATAGCACCATCAATTAGTGCCGAAGGTCTGGGGGAAATTGTCCCTGTTAGAGATAATGTGCCTGATTGACAGCTTTGAGGCTGGAAATGTTAAATATCATTTCTACATGTTTTAAATAAAGGGAGAGTATATTTTGCTCAGCTGTTGATTTCTAACACTCCTCAATGGCAGGACAATTTTATTCAGACTATTAACTTGGTATATTGATATGCAGGGTATGACATTAAAGAGGCCAACTTACCAGACGCAATGATGTTTTTGTGCTTATTCTTTACTTGCTGCCATGTCCGTTTGACCCCTGAGGGATTGGATCTGGGAGAATTAGATGATAATTGTAGTACACGCAATTCATCTCTACAGAACATTGATTTCATGGGATTCACGGGTGTGATAGTGTCAGATGAGTAACTTATGCATTTATACAGCCGGCAATGCGGTGCCACGCATGCTGCCTCCTCTTCGCAGCCGCCACAGTGTTTCCTTTTTCCGTTATATATTTTTTTTCCTCTTCATATTTTGTGAGGATTAATCTTTGCTCCTCACAGGAGAAGTACGGCGCTCTGTCTGCAGTGGGGGTGTGTTTAGCGCTCATTATTGCCATTGGTCGGCTGCCTTGGATCCTACCCCTTTATACTTGCGTGTTCACGGCTCGATAAGACAAACCTGGGTCGAGTTACCAAGTTGATAACCTGCGTCATGATACTGATTATCCTGATTGCCATTTTTAGGGTTAGTCAACCCTGGGTAGGTCTGAGTAACCCAGGAAAGGTTGATCCTGCTTCGTGATACAGACCCCAGCTGTCTCGTTCTTGTGATTAGATTTTTGTGTATATATACCTGTGTTTTCCTTCATTCTTTGTCAGTTTGTCTGTGTTCATTCCTGCATACATCCTGCATTCATCCTTGCATTCATTACCGTGTTGGTTCCTGTGCTCACCCCCGTGTTCTTTGTGTCATTCCCTGCTGTTTTCGTTAAAAAGTCAACCTGCCTGATGGTCTGCATTTGGGTCCTCCTTGAACTGATATTTAACAGGTGCAGCTAATCCAATTGTTTAATGTAGTGATGGCAAGATGATGCTTCTTGAAGCCCTGAAGTCCAGCCAAATGGTTCACAAAAAGGTTAATTTCTCGAGGCTTCATGTGCACACAAACCCCCCTACTGGTCAAAGACTGTTAAATAGCCAGATATAGGTAATTTTATCAATCAGTAATTTTATCAATTTCTAATACACTCAAGACTGTCCTGCAACAGTGCAATCATATGAATGACTGCCAAGTAGTGATGGTCTGATGAAGACTTGTGAATGAGTCGAATCTTTCTGGCCTATTGCTTCGCTAAACGGCTGATTACACAAAGCTCTGTTTCACAGCTCATTTGGGAGTACTGATATCTGCTGGTCATTTGATGTACAGCAGTCCTACTGTGATATTATATGTGGGCTTCATGCCATCCATCCATTTTTATAACCGCTCATCCCCTTGATGGTGTATTCATATACACACACATCAATAGTTACAGGAAGTGCTTGTGTGTCAGGCATATTTGAGATTGGGAAAGTGGGAGGGGCGTGCTTTATTGATTCTTATTCAGGAGTAAAAGTGTTTTGACAGTGTTTGGGCTCAGGTGATTGCTTTTCTTTGATATAACTTCCCCAGCCTTAGAGAACACCCTCTCACAGTGGACTGAAGAAGCAGGCATACACAGAAACTGAAGTGCCAATTTGTACAGGTGAGGATACAAATGCTTCTGAGTGTGCCAGTGTAATAGTGGGTCCTGTTGTCGTTGAATGTTCTGTTCTGCCAGGTATTGCTGCATTTCCACAATGACCTCTGCTTTGGCATTGGTCCAAGCCTCTGAGTCACAGTACTGTCAAGCAGGTGCCACAGGCTACTACCACCTACAAAAGACTACATAACAGTATTGCAGTAAACACTCACAAATATAGAAAACATCATATAAACACTTACCTGAGCTGGATGTTGATGCTTTTGAAGCCCTGGTGCAGCAGCATCACGGGTGGCTGATGGAGGCATCTGTGGAGGAATATCTTGCAGTGTGAGTACATTGGCACACTCCATTGGCAGTCATTTCACTGCCTCATTTGCTTTCAGCTGGCTGTGAAACCCCAGGACTTTAAACCTGGGGTCCAGCAATGTTGCCAGCGTCGTCACACTCAGAGTCTCTAAACTGGCCAGATGTTCTGAGTCGATGAATTAGGATGTCAGCTAACAGTTTGACAGAGTCAGTCTGTAAATTTGAGGCCTCACACTGAACTGTGTGGTGGAGCATCTTCATGACGGGTATTACTTTTGAGGCTGACACACGCGTCTCCTCAGATAGTTCCACTGTGGTCTGGTGGAAAGGGCCTAACACTTTTAACGTTTCCTCAATTGTGTCACATTCACGTGAACTGAGTGGGCGAAGGTCTGTGGAAAGAGATGCCAGGGCTGCACCCACAGCTTTACGCTGTTCAAAGAGACGCTGTAACTGTTACAATTTCAGTTCAGAAGAGGACCCAAATGCAGATGAAAGTTTGCAGTTCTCAACAAAAGGTGAGCTTTAATGTAGCTGTTCCAGGTTTTCCAAAAGGCAGGCAACTCAAAACCAGGGAGCAGAAACTAAATCCAAACAACAAAAAACCAACCAGGAAAAGACATTACGACCAGGGATGGATGCAGAATGATGAACACAGAAGGTACACAGCGGGTACACAAACGGACGCAGAAGATATGCAGAAGTACGCAGACGGACTGACAAAGGGAAATATACAGGTATATATACACAGAAGACTAATCACAAGGACAAGACACAGCTGGAGAAGGAGGACATGGGCAAAAGGAGTGAGATGGGGATTGGCTGACAACAAGGGTGGAGCAGACAAGACTAATACAGAACAGGTGTGAAAGAAAGAATCGGGGAACAGGCAAGACTCAACGAGACAGGTGTGGCAGAAAACAGGCGGGAAAATACACAAAGACAGAACGTAAAACCAGACATGACACATGAGGAGAGAACCTACAAAATAAAACTGAAAGCAGATTAAATATGAGCTAAAGAACATGAAACATGGAACACAGAAAAGCTCCGACACAAAGTCCACAAGATAACAGAATATGAAACCAAAACCCAGGATCATGACAGTTACATAAATAGGCCATTATTCCATCTGGTTTCTACTTCTATTAGTAATTTATATTTGGGCCTGCCCATTGACTCCTGTATCTGGCATAAACGTTTCCTTGCTGTAGTGCTGGTCCGGAAGTACATCACAGTCTTCCTTGATTTTGCCCGTATGACTGCAAGAATGGGGACCTGCTCAAATGACTTGCGCACTATTAAATTGGGAGAATGGGCGACACAGATGCTGTGCCTGACCTGCAGTGCCCTTGCACAGACTATCATGTTGGATGCAGCATCTGTGACCAAGCACCTCAACTTACCCTTGATCCCCCATCTCCTTTACCTGGGCTAAGTTGTCAGCTGTGACTGTGTGGAGAATATTCCACGTCTAGCAAGATGGTATTTAGGATGTCCTCCTCTGTGATATAGTGGTATGTTAAGCAAAGATAGGTCTCAATAGTCATGGAAGATGACATGTCTGCTGTCAAACTCACAGCTGCAGCCCTTTGAACCTCGTCCTTTTCCTTTTCCTTTGCTGTAGTATATTTTTCTTCTACCATAGTCTTTAGAGCCTGGAAAAGAAAATGAAGGAGCATGATAGTCTATATACTAGTAGTATATCAATATCTAATTTAGCAGTAGTGGTATAATACTACCACTGCTAAATTACTTGCATATATGATGCTGGTGTTGGTGTTACTTAATTGTAACACCAACACCAGCATCATATATGCAACGCATACCTGGTCACTTTTTTCACTGTGAGAAAAAAGACAAGTCTTTTAAATATAGTATTAGTTCTGTCAATTTCATTATTATACAATAGTTGATAATAAAAATAACACTTCCGGGATTTCTTGACATTCGCTCCGAAGCATCTGCACGGTACGACCCATCACTAGTTTACTGTGATCATAGCATCACTCAAATCGATTATGAGAAGAGAGCTACAGGGATGAGAAGACATGGCTTGCTTGAAAGAGAGAAATGTGATTTAGTAAACAGAATGTTCAAAAGTGAATGGACAGACCAATATGTCCATTCTTCCAGCAGCCAGTAATAAACTTTTATTTTTTATTTGCAAAGTAGGACTCAAGTTCATTGCGTTAGCTATAGGACTAATTTTATTTATGATACAGACAACAATTTGTTTTCCTTGCTGGAAATATCCTACTTTGAAAATTGAAAATAAATATTGTTGAAATGATATGAAATATACGGTGTTGATTTATTTGATAGACATAAGGGTAGGCTACTGGATGCAATTTAGACATTATGAGGTAAATAATGTTAACTTTTCCATTATGGTGTCAATATTTTACACTATAGAAGTTTGTTTATTAACACTGTCTTAGTGTTAATAATGTTAACTCTTTCAAAAGTGTTAATTTAACACTGTACTAGTGGTTCCCATATAAACCCTGGGTAAGTGTTAATTTTAACTCTGAGGGTGTTAAATTTGGCACCGGTCCAACTTGTTAAGGAGTACAGCTCACAAACTCCAGGCATTTCACCACTTTACAGAGACAGGTGACATGGGAACAGAGTAAATGGCGCTTTGAATATCAAACTTCAGAAAAAAACACTCTTGGATTTAATGCAGCTAATGTTACTAATTTGACTACTCACGTTTTCTCCTTCAGCTCATTTGCAAATCAACAAACTGCCAAAAAAAAGGAAACTTTCTCCACTCGGCCTCTTGTATCTTTGAGAAAAGACTGAAAAATCAACTTCACCAGCATAACGACGAGTTAAACTTTGGAACAATCCAGGGTGCCTCTGACTCTGATCCCATTCAGCCAGGAGAGAGTAATAATTGGCAAGGGCTGAGCTTAATTGGCACAGAGCAAACAGGGCTCTGATTGGCTGATGAGGCAATCAGCCCTGTATCATGTGCACATAACATGAACACATCAAGTTCAGCACTATCCTCCTCCTATGTACCCTGAATCTTTACAAATGTTACAAAAATGAGCATTTTAAACACTTTCACCTCACTTTAAATGAAATAAAAAATTAGAGTTTTACATTCTTTTTAAAATGTATTTATCTATTAATGGACTCAACTTATCAATTTTTGTATGGAAAACATGAATTTTTACATAATAGCTTGTTTTTAACTGACTTGTTCTTCATCACTGTGTAACATCTCATGCCTAACAGCCTGGGTTACAATAGCTTTGTCAAAGCTTTTTTCATCAAACTTGTTCAATTTGTCAAGTTGAGAGGCCAGGATGGAATCTAACTGATCACGAATTAATCTTCTCCAACAAAAAAAAAGGTCATTTCATTTGGATGGAGATGTTTTATGAAAACCAAAAGTACAGACAGGCTATTTGTAATTTTAGTGTAAATAACACCAAACTACCTAAAGTCATTGGAATTTATAAAAGGTTGAGCAGAAAACGCAGGATCTGCAACTTCTGTGATGTGTCATGACCCGTCAAGTTACCTAGATTCATATTTATTTGTCATCCCTGTGTTTCCTGTTTTATTTTGATAGCCATTGTCTCATCTCATTTCAGATCCCATGTCCTGTCAAGTTTCCCTCCTTTGTGATTACTTGCCTCTGCCTAATGTGTTTCACCTGTGTCTCAATGTCTTTCACCTGTATCTAATTGTCTCCCTTCTTTTAGTTTATTTATGTCCCTGTCTTCCCTTTGTTTGTTGCCAGATCGTCCTTATCCTTGTGTATGAGTTCTAATCTTTCTAGTGTTCCCTCTGTGAGTGTGCTTGACTGTTTTTGCCTGTGACCACCCTTTCTGCCTGTATTTTTAAATTTGGGCCCTGGCATCAATTCCAAATTAAAGATGTGTTGTATGTCCGACAATTGCATTTGAGTCAGGCCCCTGCCCCTCCCTCTTCAACCTCACTTTTAGCAGCTTTTGGCAGGTAATGATAGTGTTTGCCCTAAACTTTGGCATTGTTTGTCACGGTTGTGAAATTGAACTACTATTAAAACATATTACAGCTAGCCTGACATAGGCAACCCGCCATGAAGCTTAACAACAAGTAAGCTAGTCTGGCGTAAAACCATACCGTCTCCCTCCAACTCTGTGTGAGCAGAGACAAACACCAAATTGCTCTTCCACTTTCACATGTCTTTTAAAACCAAAACTCAGTTTGAAATAATGTTTACATATCCCACCTCCCGTCTTTGATAATTATTCTAAACAAAACTGACACGCAGTTTGGGGCTGCGGTGTGTAAAGAGCACAGAGGAGGAGCGAAGGAGCGCTGTGCTCCATGTCTCTGCTCCCTAGGGATTCTTTAAGAATATTTAGCGCTTATTTAGGACATAATTATAAGAATTAGCGTGTGACTATTTAGAGAAGAGTAGAACAGAATGCATTTTTCTGATTGTTGCTATTGAATACAGGCCTCCTTTGTGGTTTGGAGGGTATATTGGTTGGCTTAATATTTTATTTATTGAGAGAATATATTGGTTGATTGTGAATGGTTGTTTATTAAATAGACAACTAAAGTGTGCACAGTGTAGCATTGTTGTCTTCGTTGTTATCTGTTATAAATAAATGATAAACGTAGAGAGTGAAAGTATGTGTGTAGAAAACACATTTAAAAAAAAGAGAAGAAAAAAAGAAAACAAGACAACAAAAACCCCATGGTGAGAGGCAGCAGGACCAGCAGTCCCCACACCAGAGGCCTCTCTCCTCTGCTGCTGCCACAGGAGCTCTTAACCACCTCCTCCATGCCAGGTGCAATGCACCTCGTTAAGTAACACAGTACACCTGGGCAGATCTACAATGGAGGGAAAAGGAACAGCAGCACAGAACACACACAGCCATAACAGTAAGTTTGACATTTTCCCTCCTCATTACTGTGCACAAATGTACTGTATGTGCTCAGGCCTCAAGAAACCCTTTGGTGCTGGCAGATAGAAACCTCCCAGCAGGGTGCAATTTGCATGCACACATTTTTTTTTCTTTCACCAGCATGTTGCATGTGCAAAAAAAAAAAAAAAGAAAAAGAAAAATGTTGAAGGGATGGACCTTTTTTCCACTTTTTTTTCTCCATGAAATAAACCAGCACTCTCCTCCTCTGCCCTCTTTATGCAGCGCAGCCCCAAACGGCATATCATTTTTGTTAATTGCGGAAGCAACAGGGCAGACGTAAACACTATATGAAATTAAGTTTTGGTTTAAAAAGACTGGTGGACATGGGAAAGCAATTTGGCATCTGACTCTGCTTACACTGGGCGGCTGGTGAACCTGTATTGAGATGTTTTAATGGTGGCTTAATTTCACAACAGAGACAAACAATGTTGAGACTAAATACAAACACTATTGTTGCGTGGCTGTTGATGATGGCAGATGTGGGAGACGTCATGCTGCTCTGCAAGGCGCTTGATTTGCGTGCAGCTGCCACAAGGAAACCTGAAGAGGGAGGGGCAGGGGCTCAATTCAAATGCTGTTGTGGGGCTAACAACACACTTTGAATTAAGAATTGATGCCCCGAGCCAAATTTAAAAACTAAAATATAAAATTCTCGAAAAGAAATAATCACGACACTACTAACAGAAGAAAATAAAATGTATGTCTCAACTCCACTTCGCCTAAAATAACTTCAATCTCAGTGTTGGAAAAGTTTTTCTTTCTTTTTCTCTTTAATTTTTTGCACCATGTTCGTGGGTTGACAGGATGCACATATCCATAGTAGTTATCACCTCCATATATGGTGGTTACTGGCTATTCATGGGCGTGGATGTATGCTAATTGCTGACTAACGGGAGCTCGCTGTCAGTTTACGATTGATTGGCTGTCATGAACATGCACACTTGCCTACGATCAAATCCAAGTTTTCTGCATCATTCATGAATTCAGCGTAGGTTTTTAGTACCAAGGTTTTTTATGTGCAAATGTACTCACAGAGATACTAACATTTCATGAATGAGACCCATTATTTTTATTGTCCATAGTGTGGACTGGGACTTAGTCACAAGTTAAACTAACCTGTGCGTCTTTGGATTGTTGGAGGAGGCCGGAGCACCTGCAGAAAACCCTCTCTGATACTAGGTGATCATGTAGACTCCACACAGAAAGACCCAAGCAAAACGATGGCTTTGAATCCTTCTTGTAGTTACTGTCCCTATAGCCTGAACAGAGTGTCATCTCTTTTGGGGCAGGTTAGGTGTGCAGCCTGAGTTACCATGGTGACGTACCTGCTTAAAATGAACCACTGTAGAGAAACAGAAATGCCAGAGTTAAGCCAACAAATGTGTGACTGGCTTCTGGCCAAGCAATCGCCGCTGAACGCTATTGATCAACAACCCCATCAGCCACCCACAGACACAGTATATTATCATGGGCACTTTGTGCTGCTGCAGTAAAACCTTCCTTATTGCGTCTTTTACCACATATATAACATGTTTCCATAAACAGAACTTACTACTGCAGATAAATTAGATTTCCTTACCAGAGCCAAATGCAGGATCCACACAGAGTGCTCAGGCTCTGTGGAGACATGCTGCTGCACAGAGTGAGTGAGTCCATTAATTGGAAGCAGGTGCACTGATTGAGCTAAATGGCAGAGGGACTCCTGCTGCTGAAGTTTATACAGAGGATTTCAATCCTTTCTACATTTAATGATAAACATCAGTAGCAACACAGTTTAAGCAGTATACCTCATTTTTTTTACAACCTTATTATAATCAAAAGGAGACATTACAAAGATTCTTACTTTCTTATTAATTATCACTGGCTACTACTTATTTATACACAGATACAGCTGTTGTAATTTCTCATATAAAAGCCTGAATATGAATAATGGTGGAGTCTGAAATAATACTAATACTATGCTAATAAAGGCTGGGCAAAACGGAAAAATTTTGAGGGGAATGAAGTTATATAGCCAACACCAACCTGCCTGAATACTTCCTGTACTTTTTTCAAATGTAAAGCTAATAACAGGACAGCTAAAGGACTTTTAAGGTGAAAAACCACCACACTGTACACTTTACCTTCATACTACCTTTCATCAAATGCGATCATGTCAGCTCCTTCAGCTTGTACATTGTAATCTCGTCCTTTTCCTTGCCTCTTATTAAATGTCAGGCTGCTGCTTTATACAACAATTCCCCATGTTTCCAGACCAGCTGCAGTGTGTGTGTATTATTGGCATCCTGTATGGTTCTGGTTATCCATGTTTTCTGGTTGTGGAATCATTTAACCATAGTTTTGGGAACACTTGCTTCTGTTGGCTTACAAACTAAATCCACCACAGACTCAGTGAATCCATTGATGTCATCAGTGACGTCAACAGTGGTGTCCTGGAATGTGCTCCAGACCCTTATTGGCTCTATCTCTCATATCACTGGGGGTGTGCCTCATGGTTTGTTTACATATCTTGACCTTAACAAGTTGGCTGTATGGTTGCTGCCCGCGAACATTGGCAGCAACTTTGCTCAGCAGCCTCCTTGCAATGGTGCATAACAGTGATCCAGAGTGTTTATTCCCCCTGTAGCGATTGGAGAGCAGGAACAGGACAGTGCCTCACATTCCCACTGTCACACCAGTACTTATTCACTGTAATGCACACTGCTCTGTCAGATCCACACATAGAAAAAGAGGCTTATTATTAAACTGATATACACTGACTTTTTTACAGGACACCAACATTTGAATATATACAATACAATTGATCATTTTGGATAAAAATACTAAATAATTTTAGATAAATATACTAAAGAATTAAATAATTCCAGAGAGCATTAGAGATGTCAGATAGTTGATCTCTGTAGGTAGACTCCCAGTGAGGGCTGTTGTATCTTGGAGTTGTTATGTTACTACTAAAGACTGTCCAATGATTCATTGTAACAAGGCTGAGACACAAGAACACCAGTTGATAAAACACAATAGGTCTGGCTCACTTTAAATGGTCTGGGCATATGTTTTAAGATATGTTACAACTTTTTTATGTATGGACCGTTTGAAGATAGGATGCCCCTGAAACATAAAGAACTGTTCCAACTCATAATCAGTACTGTATGCTTCAAACTGTGGAAGACCAGATGTGCTATGATTATACAACAGACTGTCATAGACGCCAATATGGTTATTAAACATATACTTACAGATCTCCAGAGGAGAACTCAGATACTGGATACAGACTAAATGACATTTCTTTCTAAATAATTTATAATACATTACATACAAAGTATATTATACTGCCTTGCACTTTTATTGTATGTTACCCCTTTTGGTTTTGTCTTGGTATTGTATGCTGTTTATAATTGTTGTTGAAATTTAATACAATGCTTTAAAAAAGAGAGAGAAAGAGCCAGCTGTAGCCTATCAAAACAAAGGTCAAAATGTGTCCTGTGACAGACAGTAAGGCTTGTTGTTTTTAGCTGAGCCTGTCACACCTTCACTCTCCTAGTTTCCCTGCTTTCCCTCTCCCTTGTAATATTCCACTTTTCCCGCCTCTGCTCCACTCTCCCTGCCAGCCACTCCCACCTCATCAGTCCAACTCCACTCACCTGCAAGCACAGCTGCAGCTCATCTCCACTCAGCCCAGTATAAGAGGCCGTTTACACGTACATGGTTATAGGAAGCCGACGTCACAGTATGCGCCGGAACTTGCGCCTGTGTCAAAAGTGCGACCTATGTTGCTACGATGACAATGGAAGGCTTGAGTTTCTCGTTACACTGCCACCTACAGGTTTGGCATGCTCTTGTGTGTATATACACGGGTAAGTGTAAACGAAGATCTTTTTGAAAACGGAGACGGTGAAATGTCCGTTTATGAAAATAGCCGGCCAAGTGTAAACGGCCTCTCTGCCTCTCCAGTTCACTCACCCTTGGCCAGATTGTTCTGCGCCCACATGCAAGACTTTCCAGAACTCCTTACCTGCCTGCATCATCTGTTTCCTGGGACACTCACTAGCCTTCTGTCCCCGACCATGACTTCTACCTCTGAGAACAGACAGATGTACACACACGCAGGGCCAAACACATGATCCCTTCCCGCCTGGCAGAGATAATAAATGTGGATCTTAAAGTTCAGGGGAACAGTAAACATTATATGTCGAATAGGTGAACAGTGTTATGTAAACTAATATTATAGATTGCTTAAGTGAATTTCTTTTGGCTGATGTGTAAGATACCCAACGATCATAAAGGTTTGTTCTTGACCTTGGAAATAGTATGCTGTTAGTGGCACTTGAATTAGGGTTTGTTGTCAAAGATGCATGATGTTTCGAAATGACACCATATACACTATCTGTCAAAAACACTGCTAATTTACAATCCAGGAAGGCACCAACTCATGACAGCAGCAGAGCCTCTGCAGTTTTATTCCAGCTTGTCTGGCAGGAGCCCAAATGAGGCTGCCTCCACATTAATGAAGCTATCTGGAATGTTACTGGAGTATGAAACCAGTTTACCACATGGAAAGCAGAGTAGCAGGATAATTGGAGACATAAAGTGCGTCAGCTGCTTGCAGTCTTCCCATCTGTCCCTGCTCCAAAGGACAGTGCTGCTGTAGAGACAAACAACATCAGCACTGCTGGATTAAAACTCTGTACCCAATCCCCTAAAGGTCTCTGTGTTTTTAATCAAGCTCCAGGAAGGTTTCAACAGCCTGAAGGTTATGGAAGCTCATCAAACACATCACCTGTAAGATAAAGAAAAGGAGACCCATGAAGAGTTTGGTGGATCTAGGAAGCCCAACTGTTTATAGGTGGTTTGACGGCTTTAATGCTGTTCATGATAAAAAATGTTTCATGTTACATGTGTATGTATCAGAAATCTTTCCAATGCACTACTCCCAATAGATGCTCAGTAGTAAACTATGTAGGGAGCAATAAATTGAAACTTTGGACACTAACTTTTGCAGGGAAAAAAAATGCTTTTTCTATTCCATGGTGAAACATTTTGAGGGTACTTTATAAAACCAACACATTTTCACATCCAATTCTTCAAATACTTCATCAGTGATCCTTTACATCAAACTAGAACAATTTAGTTATTCCTAAAGCAGTTTTAGAAGCTCGGGGATGGCATGTCAATTTACGCTTGTTAAATGCATTGTGTCTTTTCAATAAACTTCCATTTTCACAGGAAATGTACAATTTCTGCTCATTATATGCATGCAGTCTCTCTCTCTCTCTCTCTCTCTCTCTCTCTCTCTTTTTTTTTTTTTAAACTTAATTAAAAAACTTCCTGAGGTTTAGGCAACAAAAGCATGATGTTAGATTTCGAGGAAAACATCATGGTTTAGCTTAAAATAAGTACAAACAACAAATAACATAATGTGACGTCACTTGACATATGTCCCCAGCATAGTACTACACATACCAACACAACACGTTATAAAAAAGAAAGGCCTTAGTCATCTGACATTTGGTTTCACACTGGACATGAATAGCTCCTGGGTAAAAGTCCAGAGTTTGTTTGACCCATCCACTTCCCAAGTGTCAGAATATTCATGATTATAATATCTATTTCTTTTTTTGGTGGGAGTGGAACCAGTATTGATGATATGATAGTATTGTGTAAATAATCCAGCATCTCTGAAATCATTTCCATTTCTTTCTGTTGTCACTCTCCTCCATTATCATTCTCCTTCCCTTAATGCCATTTAGTTGCCTTTTCACTATCCATTAATGGTGCATTCCATTTGCACTTTGAAGTCAGAATTTCTGAGTTCCCAGTTGTAAATTTCAACAGGAATAACCCCTGATGTCAGATTTCCAACTCCAAAATTCTGAGGAACCTCACCAACCTAAACCTCAAAGTCCAAGCTGGCTGTTCTATGCATCAACACTATAGTGAAAGCTGTAGTGATATACTTTTTCGTGGCACTTTCTTATTTGTGTCCCATTAAAACAGTCACACATACAGCCCTGTCCAACTTTTATCTGTGGAAGATGTTGCTAGTTTGTGGATCGGATTGTTTTTATTTTCCGCACTTCTCTATTCCAGTATTGACTCTGACTTCTGATTGGTTAAAATTGCCTTTCTGTTAGAAGTTACATCACCACCTACTGCTTTGGCATGTGTATTACATCACTTGGTAGCAGGTTTTTTTTTTTTTTTTTGGTCTTAAGACTTGACACTTTCTGCAGGTTTTCACATTCAAAGCCCACAGTAAAGGGAAGAATAGTGCCTCCTAAGCCACTGTGACGGTAGCTTAACAAAAAAAAAAGAAAGAAAAGAACTAACAAGTTAGAAAAACGTTATCTGATTGAAACAAGAAGGTGTTCTCAACAGATGGCATGCCTCTTGTTGTACTGATGGAATCAATGCTGTGGAGATGTACATCATCCTGAATTTAGCACAACAGGTAACTTAAACATGGTAACAACAGCAAATAATGATTAACTGATTGATAAGAACACGAGCAGATCAGAAAACATGCAGGGGTCTCAAATATACTTACAAAGCAAGGAAACTCGGGAATAAAGGCTTAGTGTTCTCTGCAGTTGAGTTAAACAAAAGGACACCACTTGAAAACATATAGTATGTGGGTGTCTTTTCATCACATTCAATGAGGCCGGGCTGCACTGAACAAAAAGAACAAGGACTTAGAACAAGGTCTAGACTGATGATGCATGAGCTATAGCTACGCCATGAGTTTCTGCTGCAAAAACTTTGAAGAAACAACAAAGAGACTCTCAGAGACAGTTAAACATGTCACGCGACAGACTGTCCACACATGGCTATGCCAGACAGTGAGTACTGTATGTGCAGCCTGGCAACAGGAAGTCAAAAAAAAAGGAATTGAAGTCAGTGTGAAATCAATGAGGTTCTTCTCTCTGTCATTGTTGAAAAGCCCCCACCCACCTCGACAGACAGACAGACAGACAGACAGACAGAGAAAGAGAGACACACACACACACACACACACACACACAGTTGAAACAAGTCATCCTCTGTTGATTGCACTACCGTGGCTGCAGAGAGGTGGTCAAATTGACTGTGAGAAGATGAAAGGGAATTCAGGGTCATTGTGACAGAGACTTTGAGACCCTGGTGTTGGTTTCAGTCACAGAGTACTCAGTGCTTTAAGTCTAGTTGTTTTTTTAAAAGTAATGTCAGTTCTCTCTTTGGCCATCAGAACACAGAGATTTCAGATTCCACTTTAAAGCAGAAGAGATTGAAAAGAAAGCATTCCAGACTAAATCCAAGACTTGCCCAGGGCTAAATACGACACAAGCTGCAGAGAGTTTTGAACACTCTACAAAATCAGTAAGCATGGGCATCGGTTAACAGATATGCCAACTGATGTGCACTTGCAAGAGTTAAATGGAGTGAACATGGTTCGAGTTTTGCACTCAGGAAAGATGTGGGGTGATATCGACTATCATATTGCAAGAGAGATAAAGGAAAAATTGGCTAATGAAATCATCATAAACAGAAGAAAAGTATGTGTGGTAATTGACTAATCCTCCAAAATCAGTGGCAAGTCTGTGCTGGCAGTCTGTTTGCGGGCAACTATTGCAAAGACAGAGCCAGATATGAAACTTTTTGAGCTGCTTGAGTTGGATGGGACCACTTCAAATAATTCCACAGAGAAATATGGCTTCAATGAACACCTTTTAGGTGAGTGTTTTGTGACCTTTGTCAGGGCGTTTCTAGGGTTTGTGGAAATTTGGGGCTCAGCCTGGACCTCTGTTGGGGTCTGGGAATGTTTCTATGATAAGCTAGCTCTATTTCTATTTTTAATGCACTCTGGCAATATATCTACATTTGAAGTACATGTCTTAATCATTAGAATTCAAATAAACACAAGAAGTTTGTGCTCTAATAAAAAAAAAAAAAAAAAAAAAAGGGATCAGCACTCAGTGAATAATCCTCCTAAGCCCTACGATAAGCTATTATGGCAAGGCTTAACTATACAGACCCGTGAGCAGTGATAACTAACATGTCTTTGGGGTCATCGGGTGGGAACCTCCTTTCACCAGTGTTTCGTCTAGTTAGTCCCACGACACCTCCAGGAGGCTAGACAGTGATCTCTGGCGTCCCAGAGACACTCCCCTAATGCCAGGTCTCACTGCTCCCCACACTAACCGAACAACCTCCTTTACCTTACCTATACTACCACAGAGGAGGTAGACCCAGGGAAGGAAGCCTTGTTAGGCTATCACACTCCCCCGCCGGGTTAGGCTGTACAGTCTACCTCCCCAGGACGAGCCCTCACAACAATGACACCTCCAGGAGGCTGGACAGTGATCTCAGCCCAAACAGCACTGCCAACTTCAACCAAGCCCAGGCTCCGTTTATGCGAGCTCCAGGCAGAAGCAATGCTGATACTACCTTTACTAGCACATTCACCATACTCTATTTCACATGCTACATAGCATAACTACAATGTAAGCTAAAGTTAAAGGAGATAAATGAACTCACAGGATCAGCAAACACACTCACTTTGCAGCATGGTCTCAAACAAAATGGATTCAAATAGGCCACTCCCACACTTAAATAACCTTCCTCTTCCTGGATTTCCTTCTTACTTACACATGGCTTTCTCAGCCCAAACAGCACTGCCATCTTCAACCAAACCCAGGCTCCATACATGCGAGCTCCAGGCAGAAGCAATGCTGATACTAGCTTTCCTGTCACATTCACCATACTCTATTTCACACACTACATAGCATAACTACAATATAAGCTAAAGTTAAAGGAGCTAACTGGACTTACAGGATCAGCAAGCACACTCACCTTGCCGCATGGCCTCAAACAAAATGGATTCCAATAGGCCACTCCCACACTTAAATGCTTCCTCTTCCTGGATTTCTCCTGACAGGAAGTGGATCTCTCCACCTGATCTCAAGGAGTTATGTGCCCTGCTTAGTAGTTCCCCCTGCTGGCCCCCAGCTGACATTATTTCTTCTGTAATAGATAAACTGGCTGCATTTAATTGCTTCATCTGACATTTCCCTCACTGTCTTCCTCAAATTCTGTCCCCGCACTCCGAGTTCCCCCAGGAGTGAGACAGTTGATCTTGCTATGAATCCCCTACACCCCACTTCCACTGGACAAATCCTAGTCTTCCATCCTCGCTGCTCAGCTTCTGCTCCTAAGTCTGCATATCTAAGCTTTTTTCTTTCATAGGCTTCTTCCACTGAGTCTTCCCAAGGAACTGTCAGCTCAATGAAATAAACTATCTGTTGACTCACTGACCACAACACTAAGTCAGGCCTCTGCCTGGTACAAACTATTTCCTGAGGAACAACAAGCTTTCCCCCTAAATCTACTTGCATTTCCCAATCACAAGCACCTTCTAGGCGGCCACACCCTTGCCTCCTCACTAACTTATCCCTTCTGTATTTCTCTCCCTCACGGACAAACTGAATTACTAAGCCCCTATCCTTAACACCTTCTGAATTCACCTGTCTTCGTTTCCCTTCGATGCCTGCAGCTAAACATTTCAACACCTGATTATGTCGCCATGTATATCGGCCTTGTGACAAGCCAACTTTACAGCCTGACAAAATATGCTTTAAAGTTGCGGTACGTGAACACAATGGGCATGATGGGTCCTCATTTACCCACAGTTTTAGGTTCTGGGGGGTTGGTAACACATCGTATGTAGCCCCTACCAGGAATCTAATACGATTCTCCTCCATACTCCACAGGTCCCTCCAACTAAGCTTCCTCTTCTCTACACTTTCCCAATTCAACCACTGTCCCTGTTTAGCCTGGGCCACTACCTTTGCACCCCTTACTATCTCTTCCTGTCTGCGTATCTGTTCTACAACCAGCTTTCTTTTATCTTTGAGGCCTGCTGTATTCCATACCGGTTTACCTGAGCCAAGCCCCAGGCCTCCCCGGCCAAACTGAACATTACCTACAATCTCTGCATGTCTAAGAGCTGCCTCTGCCTCCTGAACTGCCGATCTTGGGTTCCACTTCCTCCCCTTGGTTGGATTTGGAACCACACTCCTAACTACCACGTCCTTACTCCCAGATAACAAGAGCTCTGTCCTGACCTTGGTACATTTAAATTCCTCTGTTAAACTAGATACTGGCAGCTGAAGTATCCCTTTTCCATACAATGCAACACTACTTAGGCACCTAGGAGCGCCCAACCACTTCCTAATGTAGGAGCTAACCGACCTTTCCATTCTCTCCACAACAGATATTGGAATTTCATAAACTGACAATGGCCACATTAACCTAGGATATAGCCCAAATTGCAAACACCACAACTTCAACTTTCCTGGAAGTTCTGATTTATCTATTCTATCCAATCCTTCAGCCACATCTTTTCTAAATTTCACCACCTGTTCCTTATCATTCAACATTAAATAGAAACATTAAATGTTTACCTTTACTATCAGATTAATTGTGAAATGTGATGTTAAAAATGTTAGTAGCTGTTAATAATTAGCATACGTATTGAGTAGGAACATAATACTTCATTGGGTTGGAGAAGCAGTTAAATGTATTTATGTTCACAGTAGTTCAATGTAAATCAAGTTTATTCACTCAAATACTTTGCTTAAAGAAGTATTTCACCACTGTAAAGATAGTCTTTTCATAAAAGCAGGCTGAAGTAGAAAGACGCAAATACTTTCGAACTTGTAGGTGATGTAATGCGAACTTGACCATTTGACACGATGTCAGCCAGCTTGTAACAAAAGAGTTACAAGTTATTAAAGTTAAATGCTAAGCTAAAAACACATTCCGAAAACATTTGAGGTGAGAAATATACAACTCAGTAACAGAATCTTGGTTTATATTTGATCAGCACTGCCTAGTTTAACAGTCTGATCTCAGTTTTTAAGGAACAGTATGGTGCCCACTTAAGGCATTAAAATATGTTTTGAAGAACATTTAAGGCGAGAAATGGGCAAGTACATACACATACTCTTCATTTATATTTGACCAGCAGTGCTTAGTTTTCACATTTGATCGCAGTTTGGGCTGAGCTTGACAGGGGGACGAGGGCAGGTCTGTCTCTTGATCCACATCTATGCTCTTTGTGTCTTTGTTTCGTTTTCCCATCTTTTGCTCAGTGGAGGGCAAGGAGATCTAAGCAGTGGCTAGATGGAGGGAAGTTTACCACGGTTCATTTATACATAATATCCACCTTGTTGTGATGCAAAGCTGGTTGAAAATCTGTGAATTCCCCTCTCTTGTAAAATTGTGAGGGACTAGTTATTAGCCCAGCCCATAAATCTTAAAATCTTCACCCAATGACTGCACCATTTTCAAGATATTTCAGAGTAAAATGAATATAAGATGTGAAACACTGTGCTTTGACATTAGGTTCTGTTCAGAGGGGTATTGCACAAAAGTAGAATAAAGAAATCCAGGATAACTGAGAAAGTGCGGCTTGACCTAGCTCAATCAGCGCATCCTGGCTTAATCAGTTGCACATTTGCCGAGCCAAGGTGTAGATAGTTGGGATAAGTGCACTCTTAAATAGACCATGGGATCGATCACAGAACCACTGATGTTGAAATCGACAAGACTTGTGCGCCATACTTTTCACCAGCTGAACAAGAACTTATCATGGAACCGTACGAAGAGGTGAAACATATCATACGAAAACAAGGAAATACAGCCACTTTAAATAAAGAACGAGAGAAAGCCTGGCAGACAATAGCCGACTGGCTAAATGCCTAAGTAGTCCAAAAATATACAATTAATAGTTCACTGAAACTGTCATAATTACTATTAAAGGAGTTACCTTTCAAGTCCATGAATTAACAGTTGTACATTTTGCCTTCAAAGTGGAAGTGCATATTACTCAGGAAATGTAAACTTATCAACAGTAATCCACAATGTGCATCTATATTAAATATTTTATATGTTTTTCCTTCTGTCCACTCTGTAACCTATTTTATCTTGACCTACCTACTTTTTGCCTATCTTATCTATCTTATCTATCCTATCTATCTATCTATCTATCTATCTATCTATCTATCTATCTATCTATCTATCTATCTATCTATCTATCAGGACCTGGCAGCAAGTCAAAATTAAATACAAGAACATTTTGCAGGCTGGTAAGTGGCTTGATTGTTTAGCTATATACAAGTGAGTAAATAGATGTGTCTGCTCTGCTGACATTTTATCATCTGTATGATTGTAGCAGTTTAAAAAAAGGCTCATAGATCCGCCACCGACTCAGGACTTCACTCCAGCAGAGGAACTGGCACTGGACATTAATAAAGGAAGGCCAGTGATGGAGGGGATCTAGGGAGGGACATCCACAGACACTGTCCCAGCGACAGAAACTGGCCTCTTCATACAAGGTACATTATTGCAGTACTACTGCACATGGAACACAATCAAATAATTATGTGTTGTGTCCGACTTTTACTTTCTTTGCAGTATCCGGTAACACATATGCTCCTGGAGCCACCACAAGATGATCCAGTGAGTGCTCTTTATTAAAATCCCAGGTATGGCATGTCCTGTCAAAAATACTAATACAAGTTCTATGTATGCGTGTATATGGCAGGGTGAAGGAAGGCACATCTGCAGCTGTGGAGCACACTCCAGAAGATGATGAGGAGACTGGACTCCAGAAGGTTTGGTTCATGTCAGGTTTGTGGAAATATCCTGCTTATTTAGTCCATAATGGATAAGAAGTCAGTGATGTGGTGCTAATTGAAAATATATTTGTAACAGGACTCAAACACTGCACAGCATCATCAGCTGCCTGGTAACCTAGTGTGTATCACCTGAAGTAAATTAACATTATGCACAACTCCTGCTGTGCTAATTGACAGGTGTTTTACAGAATTCACAAACTGTCATACATCTCTATGCAACACATTTGAAGAGACACATAGAGCTGGCGAAAATGAAGATGGAGGTGAACAAGAGAAAGGTCCAGGACATGGAGCTAGAGCTGGCGATAAAATGAAAGACACTGAGAAAACTGGACCTGGAGAGACATACATGATCTTTTATTAAAGGATGGCCTATATATTGTTCTCTGACTAGTCTGCCATTCATGTTGTCTGCGAAGATGGGAGGATTGTCCCAGTCAATATCCAAAGCCACCCTGGGAGCCCTTTTACTTTCTCAGGCTGGCAATGATATGCAGCACTGTGCATGCAGCAATCACATCACAGGCCCTGTCTGGGGAGACCCTCAGGTGGTGCAGGCACTGAAATTGAGATTTCAGAAGACCAAATGTCATCTCAATTTGAGCCCTTGTTCTGGCATGGGCATGATTGTAGGCCTGCTGTGCTGGGGTCTGGGGTTCTGCAAAGGGAGTCATCAGAAATGCTTCACAGGCATAGCCTTTGTCTCCTAGCAGCCCACCAGAGAATTCACCTGAGAATACAAGATATAATTCTTAAAACTATAAATAGAGGAGTAAAACACTCATGATGTCCAAGGTGCTTAAAAATAAACCGTGTGGCTTACCTTGTCAGAGTCTCTGGTAAATTGCACTGACCCGAAAGATTCTGGAATCATGAACTGAGCCAGGCCACTTTGCCTCTAAATTGCTGACAAGGCAGTCAGCATCACAGATCATCTGACACAATAAGATGTGATCTATTAAGGTCATTGAATGCACTAAATCTATGTAGCTGACAGTAACCATAATTCATTCTTACCTGAACATTGATGCTGTGGAAGGATTTCCTGTTGACATAATCTCCCTCGTGTTCCCCTGAGGGGCGTTTGAACCGGATTTGGGTGCAATCCACTACACCAATGACATTAGGGAAAGCTGTAACACAAAATAATGAGTATCCTACTGTGACTGTTAAAATGTAAAACTTTTTTGTTGTAATTTTAAATTCATGTTACCTGCAATCTTGTAAGACTCCTCCTTGATGTAGAGGGGTCTTCTGTGTCCAGGAAAGGTGATGAAAATGTGTGCTAGTGACTTCAGTGCCAGACTAACACGTCTTATTGTGCAGCAAATAGTTCCTTTATTGAGATTCTCTGCATCTCCAACAAAATATAAGGAAGGTGCCACTTGCCAAGGACCTTAGCATCACACAGACCATTTGTGGTACAGTGAGGGCATGGCTTCGCCCTGTCTGATGTTTGATTTTGGGCCCAGCAGCCTACATAAATACCTGATATCATCACCTGAGAATCTATATCTCTCAGTGAGATGGTCATCCTCAAAGGTCAATGGGTCTGACTTGTCTCGAAAGACTCTTTCACGCCTGAAAGCTCGTCCGATTATTAATGCTTCTTCATCTAGAAAAGGGCATGCCATTGTGAAGAGGAAACAGGTAAATGGGACTTGAGCCTTATATAGACCTAGTAGGCCTACTATGTTGCCCTCATCACAGAATTAATTGAAACCACCTTTGTGACTTCATCAGCCATTTATTAGAATCTCAATAATTGCTTTAATATACATATTAATCAAACTTCCAATGGCAATTTAACAAGCATAAATAAGTAGCAACTTACACAAATACTAGCCATTTAACACTAGTAACAGTAAACACACTTAAATTAAATGATGAATGACAATAATAGTTTAATGCAGAATGATTACAATGATGCAACATAGAAATGCTGTAAAACACAATTTCTCACAGGACTGACAGTCGAACTAACAGATGAATCACTAGGATTAATCTTTAGCCTGGTTGTTAGCCTGCTCTGGAGCAGGCTAACTGCAAAGAATCTCCATAAAAATCTCCATAGTAACTTGACCAGGTTTAATTTGAGCTGCTTTCATGCAACTGAGTTGAGGCTAAATTCAGCCAGGATAACTGGAAAATCCCGGCTTAATCAGTGCTTAATTTGTAAAATTAGAAGTAGGGGAACACTTTGGGCCTCTGAGAGAGCAGTGTTCCCCCACTCCCAAAAGCGGCACCCGAGCTGCCTCACTGCACGACTCCGAATGGAATGGTTGTGACATCTAGTGTTGTCACCGTACCAAAATTGGGACCCACGGTAGGATACCAGTGAAAGTATCACGGTTCTGAGTAGTATCAGGATACCACAGCAAAAATGAGGCAGATGTGCCTTTTGTCATTTATAAAAAGATAAATCACTTTTCTAAAATACATCACTGATATTTCAGTGGAATAAATTACTTATTGACTTATTGACTGAAAAAGCCTCAGGACTGCCTGTCACATACTGCTTTGTACTTGTGTTTGTGTACATATATATATCCGTGTTACTAAAGTCTTACATTTTTACATGTATCTCAGCATAGCAAGTTGGAAGTTGACATATTCTGCCATATATGAAGAGGGGAGACTCTCTAGAATCTGGTAATATAAGAACCATGATGGTGGGACATTCTGTCACTTCACAGCTGTCCAAGACATGTGGTTTGTGCCAGACGGACATGATTGCCAGTATTTTTTCATTATTGCGAAAAATTCCATTGACTCATTCACAAGTCAAAAATGTGTTTCATCTGAAAGAAACATGCAATATTTACATCTAAGATCATAGAAAAATAGTCAACCAAGTGCAATGATGTCCTCCAAGATAATATTTGTCACTTTGTTTGCAGTAAACAAAGTTTGTTGTTGTTTTTCAGTTTCAGTTATATATTGGGGGGACATTTTGGGCACTGGGGGGGACATGTCCCCCTCAATGTATATGGTGACTACTGCCCTGTCAGCATGCATAATTAGGCTACAGTTGTCTGGGTGCGCAAAGGTGAAGTGGCTGGTCTTGTCATACAAAGTTTGACAAGTGTCAACCGGACAATATGGAAATATTTGCATCTCGAAAGGGGTCCATGTCATTGGTCCGACAGCCCATTGGTTCGACATCCCATTAGTCCGACTGTCCGCGGTGCTGAATGGCTCGCGGCGGGCGTATGGTGCGCCGTGACCGGCTCTGGGTCAGCTGGGAAAGGCTTGAGGCAGAGGAGACTCACAGCTTATGTGTTTGTCACTTTCTTTTTCATTTTAACCCACACCATGATCTTTTCCTGACCCTAACCAAGTGGTTTTTGTGCCTAAACCCAACCAGACCTTAACCACAGGGCATCATGATGATTTCGGAACGGACTTTGGAACAATGGGTTTAACATGTTCGGAACAATGGGATGTCGAACCAATGGGCTGTCGGACCAATGGGCAGTTCCCCTTGAAAGCCGGACTACAAATGTGGATAGACAGGGAGAAACACACGCAAGCCTAAGACATGGTAAGATACGATATTCCTCACTATATGAAGTGACTGATAACAAGATGTGTATGTATGGATTGTAAAGAAATTCATCAGGTTTTTATTTTGTAGACAATTGATCTGGATTTATAGTGTGATGGGATGACAGCACAATGATGTGTGTGGTATCACTGGAAAGCTCTGCTCTTGCACTTTCATGTGATATGCGTGGCATTTCTGTGCGAGCCTGCATTCGCGAGTAATCCATCCAAAAGTAATGTGTGTGCAAAGCTGCATGAAAGCTCTGTTATACATAATTTTAGTGTAACTTTATCATTTTTTTCGCTGTGAAAACATTGGACTACCGACCAGTGCTTGGTCTTGTCATAATTCTGCTGTTTCACGTCATATGCGTGGCTTCTCGCTATGACGCATGGTCGCAGAGAAAATCAATAGAGAAGAACAGGTGTGAATTTGAACGCACTATGCGTCGTTCGGGCCCATAGGGTTAATACATGTTTTTTTTAATAGAGAGGTATGGAAAACACAATGATAATGTGGAATAATAACTGGTGCACTACCTGTGTTGTTGATGGCATTCCCCTCTCAGCCCTCATGACTCCATGTTGCCCATGGCACTATACACAGCATGGAAGAACTTCCAGTTAGCTGCTGTTGTTTCACCACCCTCTGTTCCCATTCCCGTTTTTAGTAGAAAGAGTTCCTGTTAAAATAAAGTATTACAAAAAATAAAACAAAGTGAGAAAAATGACGAATAAATCCTTTGAAAAAAATATGAATACAACACTGTTTTTACACCAGTGACATTCAGCAACCACCCCAATTAAAATTAAAGTGAGGAAGGGCCCCAGTAACCAACCATTAGTTGAACAGATATTACTTCATAGCTATCTTTTGCTTTACCCTTTTCTGTTTTGCTTGCTTGCTTGACACAATGCCACTGAGCTTCATTACAGTGACAGTTTTTCTGGGAAGAATCCACAGTATTCCACAAAAAGCACAAGATGCAATTCCACAGATATAGCTGTTTAATTTATTGTGATGTGCATAATGAAACTAAGCCCCAATAAGTGGGTTTAGCATAATCCATCATTACCATATTCACAAAAGCCCTCATGCCGTACACCTGTGAAAAGGTGATCATATCCCTCATGCAGTTTAATGAGCTGAAGTATTTGCTCATCTGTTCCTGTAGATAACAAGATATAAATCCCATTTATAGGTTTTTATTGTGAGTGAACAAAATGACATTCATACACACTGGCGAAACACATTCAAAAACAGAAATGTTTGTTAAAAGGAACCAGACTATTACTAAAAAATGTGGGTATTACTTACATTGGAAGATCCTTTTGTCATTTGTTTGGCCATTTTTTTCTTAGCCCATGAGTTTGGGTTCAAACTGCACATCTTTTATAGGCTAGGCTGCAGTAATAAAATGCATTTTGATTACCTCTGTAGTGCATACTTCTGCACATTTCTGCATCATGATGTGGTTGAATTTTATTTCTAGCCTACATTATTCAAGGTAGTGATGTTACGTTCCTGAACGAGCCTAGTCTTTGAACCGGCTCTTTTGAAATGAACAAGTGAATCGGCTCTTTAGAGTGAACGAGCCAGTTCCTAATTTCTTTTTTTTTGCTTTAATTTACTCTGTATCCATTAATTTCAGATTATTTGGTCCGGAACAAGTTGAGAGAGACTAGTTTGTGAGGGAGAAAGACAGCACAGCCACCCAGTCGTTCACTTCAAAGAGCCGGTTCAAAGACTCGGCTCATTCGCAAATTTCACATCACTAATTGACAGGCTTGTTGTTTATAAAGGGCGTTGCTATGGCTACACCAAACTTTATATCTGCTGAGTCTATTTTGGGTCCACGTTACAATATCCAGATCACGTAATACGATAAATCAGCAATGCGATTCGTCGTTGAACACCCCCCCCCCCCCCCCCCCCCCCCCCACACACACACACACACACAGAAACAAACAAACAAACAAACAAACTGCATCTTTGAACTGGCTCTCACAAGTGAACGACAAATCCCATCACTAATTCAAGGAACGTTTTAATATGATGTATAACATGTTCCTGTGGTTTTGTGTGTGTGTGTGTGTGTGTGCACTTTTTTTTTTTTTTTGCAATTTTAAAAAATTAAAAATGTCACGTCCGTATTTGTATTTGGTTTGTGGGTAATCAAACCAGTGCAGTCTACCAAAGTCTGCACCTCAAGCGGAGTCTTTGGAGGCCTGCCGAAAGTCTGTTTGAGGCCCCTTGTGGACTGGATGAACTGTGCGTTAGGACAGCCATCAGCACTTACAAGTGCGTTGAATCCCGGACATTTGGATTCAGCCTATCTGTAACCTTATCTGTATTCAGAGGTGCAGGGCTTAAACTGGAAATGAGTGGACCCTAACCCGAAGTTGTTATTTGAAGCCTGAATGTCATATGGGTTAATCAGACGTTGCCATATTTATTTTTCTTTTAAAAACTATTAACAGAACAGCCTCAAAATTGAGCTTCATATTATTTTTGATCACAAGAGTCAGAGATTGATCACAGCTACCCAAATGAGATTTTTTCTTCATCATGAGTACGAATATTGACTCATTTTACTCGGATGATACTACCGGACAGTATTCATCTCAACGCTATTCATTATTCCAAAGTACAATAGATTCATCACCAAACACATAGCGAACCTATTTCTACCTTTGTGTCTCTGTTTCTTTTTAGCCTCTGCCTGGCAATGGCAAGTAGAGATGCTGATGAAACAGGAGTCAAAAAACCTTCCTCAAAGTCAAAGTCAAAGTCCATTTATTTGTCTCCCTTGGGAGAAATTTGGATTGGAGACAGGGTACTGTTGCTTTAAACAGCACAAAACATACAACTGGTAACCAGATAGGGACTAATGTGCAAAAGATATTTGCTCATCTGAGCTGTGCAATTTTGCCATGCCTTCACGTTGAGTTAAGGTGCTGGTACACATTAGAGTGCTGATACATATTAAAATGCTGGTACATATTAAGGTCCTGGTACATATTAAAGTGCTGGTTCACAACAAGGTGCTAGTACACATAAGGGTGCTAATACACCTATTCAGTTTAACTCCAGAACATTCCGCTCATTCAGCCAGTGGATTATCCCACCCAGGAGCAGAACTGAATGATTCAGATGCTCTTTTGTGCCCACTGCCATCAGACTGTACAATAGTGGTTTGGCTTAAGCTACATCCAGCTCTCAACGGACTTATCTTGTCCAATATGACACTTTATCTGCCACCTGTCACTTTATTTCATTCAACACTTTGTCTGCCATTTTTTAGTCACTTTATTCATCTGATGTAGCAATTTTATTTTATCTTTTATTTATCTAGTATTATCGTTAATTTTTAAATTTTATTTTTTTCTCTTTAATCTTATTCTATTTAATTTTTTATTTGATTTTGTCTTGTGCTGCTGTGATACTTGAATTCCCCCCCTGGGGGATCAGTAAAGTATATCTTAGAACATTCTGATGACATCTCTGTAAGTATCTGAAGATCTTATTCATTATGAATAAAAGTGTTGTTTGTCCTTAAAAAATTCTAGTGCTTGCTGAATTTGTGCTACCACCAAATATTCAATCAGATAAGAAAAGCTATTTTTCTGCTGTTTCCTAATTACAGCCAGTTAGGTTAATCTAACACAGCAGTATGGCTATATTGACTGAATTCGTTGCCACCTGCGTAATTAACTACTCTGATTTTCTTTCTGCTTAACTTCTTCTTCTATTCCTGTCTGTCTCTGTTGTGTCTGTTCATAGGAAACATGGAGTGCCAGTTTGATGGGAAGAGACTACCACATAGATTCTCTGATAGATGTGGAGTCACATTATCTTTGCCCCCCAGTGGAGTTCTCCATTGCAGGCCTGATGACTTTATCACACCACACCACACACCATAACTGGTGTAGATACCCTGAAGCACAACTGAAAAAAGAGCATGGTGCTGAAGAGGTACTTAGTTTGTGTGATACACTAAAACTAGAGAGACGATTTCAGGCATTTTAAGGGCATCCTGGCCAAGTAACTCCATTGCACCACACACCACAGCAAGTGTACATAGTCAATTATTGTTTACCCTTATAATTGAAATGGTTGTCCATTAATAAACAAATTTATATTGGGAACATCAGCAATATCTACTTGTTTTTTTAATTCACTGTTGAAAATCAGAATATAAGAATGATTTGCTGACACTAGCCAATATACACATCAACATGTATTATGTATTATTATTATTATTATGTATTAATTTCTTTTCCACTTAAAGCCACATTGTGTAGGAATTTCTCCCATCTAACGTTGAAATCATATATTGCATTCAAACGGATAGCGCACTCTAGCACCTCACTGTTTCAAACGCGATAATACAATAAAGACGAGGAAGGCTGCGGGTCCAGACGGCATCAGCTCCAGGCTCCTGAAGTCCTGCGCAGACCAACTGTGCAGGATAGTTGAAACCATCTTCAACCTGAGCCTGAGGCTGGGGAGAGTACCACAGCTGTGGAAGACATCCTGCGTGGTACCTGTGCCCAAGACTCCGCACCCCAAGGACTTCAGCAGCTTCAGACCGGTGGCATTAACATCGCACCTCATGAAGACTCTGGAGTGCCTGGTCCTGTCTTGTCTCTGCCCCGCAGTAGGCCCTTCAATGGACCCGCTGCAGTTTGCTTACCAGTCTGGCATTGGGGTGGACGACGCCGTCATCGTCCTCCTGCATAGAGCTCTTTCTCACCTGGAGAAGCCTGGAAGCTCTGTGAGAATCATGTTCTTTGATTTCTCCAGCGCTTTCAACACCATACAGCCTGCACTTCTGAGGAACAAACTGGAGCACATAGGGGTGGCTAATCACCTCACATCCTGGATCCTGGACTACCTTACTAACCGGCCGCAGTATTTCAGGACCCAGGATTGTGTATCAGACTTGGTTGTCTGCAGTACGGGGGCCCCGCCGGGGACGGTGCTAGCACCGTTCCTCTTCACCCTCTACACTACAGACTTTTCATACGACACCCCCACCTGTCATCTGCAGAAGTTCTCTGACGACTCTGCCATCGTCGGCCTCATCGCAGATGGGGACGACAGGGAGTACAGAGAACTGAACCAGGACTTTGTTGACTGGTGCCTGAGGAACCACCTTCAGATCAACGCGGGGAAAACCAAAGAGCTGGTGGTGGATTTCCGCAGGCGCAGACTCCTCCCCCCAACACCGGTTAACACCCAGGGAAAGGACATTGAGATGGTGACATCTTGTAAGTACCTGGGTGTTCATCTTAACAATAAACTGGACTGGACTGATCACATAACAGCACTGTACAGGAAAGGCCAAAGCAGACTCTACCTGCTGAGGCGGCTCAGGTCTTTTGGAGTGCAGGGGGCACTCCTGAAGACCTTCTTTGACATTGTGGTGGCATCAGCCATCTTTTACGGAGTGGTCTGCTGGGGCAGCAGCGTCTCGGCTGCAGATAGGAAGAGACTGGACAAGCTGATCAAGAAGGCCAGCTCTGTCGTGGGATGCTCTCTGGACTCTGTGCAGGTGGTGGGAGAAAGGAGGATGACAGCCAAGCTGTCATCTCTGTGGACTAATGACTCCCATCCTCTGCAGGAGGAGATAAAAGCTCTGGAGAGCTCCTTCAGCGATAGACTGATTCACCCAAAGTGTGTGAAGGAACGCTATCGCAGGTCCTTCCTGCCTGCTGCTGTCAGGCTACACAACCAGCACTGCTCACAGTAAACTGCACCATGGACACTTTGGGGACACTATGGACACTTTATGGACACCATAATAAGCATAACTGTCCCCCATGTTGTTGTTGTTTATTTGCACATACAATATTCACTTTGCACTAAATATGTTCACTTTAATCCATTGCTCACTTTTTATTCACTGCTCATTATTATCATTATGTATTGCTGTTTCTTGTATTTTTGTACTCTTTTTGCATGCCTAGTTTGTTTTACGTTTTTAAATTTTGAAATCTTTAATCTGACTCTTTCCCCTTGACTGCTGTAACACTGGAATTTCTCAGTTGTGGGATCAATAAAAGGTGTATCTTATCTTATCTTATCTTATCTTATCTTATTGCAACGATAGCCGCTGTGTACCAAAAAGCTATGATAACATTGCTGAAACCATGTCATCCGATACTTGATGGAGTATTCATTCAGGCTCCTACACAGACAAACGCGATGCAAGTTGACAAACCCCCTCCTCACCATGCTGGCTGTGTTTACAACGTAGGACTGTTGGGACAGGTGTAAATTGAAACAAAGCAATCACGTCTTGTCTGACAGAGTATTTAAAGGGTTTTTTTGGGGGGAGTTTTTCCTTATCTGCTGCGAGGGTCCAAAGGACAGAGGGATGTTGTATGCTGTAAAGCCCTGTGAGGCAAGTTGTGATTTGTGATATTGGGCTTTATAAATTTGATTGATTGATTGATTGTGATTGATTGATTTTGACAACTGACAAGTGGCTCAACCACACACACCTCATCCCTCTCCTGGCATCACTGCACCGCTGACAGCTGTAAGCGACCAGCAATGGGGTAGCCTTTCCCGGGAAGACAAAGCTGCTGAAGGAGAAAGATAATGAAATCACAGCTAACAGCTAACAATGGCGCTAACGGCGCTAACAGCTAACAGTTAACAGTTAACAGTTAACAGTTAACAGTGGCACTAACAGCGCCACTAACAGCGCTGCTGTTAGTGGTTACACATCAGTCAGTTTATTACAGCGCTGCTGTAACAGCTAACAGCGCTGCTGTTAGCTGTTACACATCAGTCAGTTTATTACAGTAGCTACAAATGTATTACAGGTGTGTCTTGTCTGTGACAGGGGCCAAGGAACAAACGGTAATTGGAAGTTGGGAAACAAACTGTGGATGTACTTCAAGTGCTTCCAAAAAGATGCACCTGAACCGAGTTTTCATCATTCCAAAGGCATGCTCAATGATTGAGCAACCCTTGGAATGATGATCATTGAACCATTGTTCTGCCATGCCTCTCACTGGCCTCTTTTATGGTGTGATAAGGGCCAGGGGTTCCTATAGACATGGGTAACTGCCATCTGCTAGGATGAAATACCCAGGTGGAGGGTATGTCAATGAAACGACCCTGGTGGTTACAGACTTCTTGGAGCAGTATTGACGGAAAGAGCGTCCTGCTTTGGTAGTCGTGACCATCAGGGCCCCCAGGACATTTAATACTGATGTGGCAGCCATCCATTGCCCCTGCTGCCTTAGCAAAGGCACGGTACCGAGCCAATGTGGCGAATCCATCCCCGACTGCCTGGACCTCTTCCTGTGTGCGGGCTAGGTAAACGAATTGGGGCAGGACAGCCACCAACTTATCTGCCATCCTGTGGATGATCCTATGAACTGCTGGGAGTGGCATGTCAAAGACCATGGAGACCACCCTGTAGGCAGAGCTAGTGGCCAGCCAGAACAGGAACACCAGCATCTCCAAAGCTGGGCCCCATCCATGCTGCCGCTCTGTCCTCAAGGCCACCAGGAGCTGCTCTATGGCCTTCCTGCCCAGCCAGAAGTCAGGGTGGGTGTCCTCACCCCCAAAATTTGACTTTCATCTATTACTTTGTCATTGTATCATTTGTTTAATTTGTGTGTTTACATATATTATTTGATATTTTACAACTAAACATTTTACAGATGTCACTTCAAGCCTATTGTCATTTCAGTGTGCCATTTTCTCTTGCTGTTTATTACATTAGGTTATTATATAGTGGTGTCTAGGTATGTCTTTCAGTTGCTAATCACACATCATGAGGTCATAAGCTCAACATTTTGTATGAACGCTGGGAGCTACCAACTGAGGAGCTACCATAGGCTGTATGCAGTCAACTGCAAGCTACAGTTAGGTGACTGTCTAACCTCGATGGGGAAATACTATTTTTTTAATTGGTATGATAACTTGGAACATGACCTTTCACGGACTGATTATGGGTGCTTGACATAATTTATTAACACGGGGGAACTAACCTTTGACTATTAGTGTACCTGTTCACCCTCACTTTTTTTTACCTACCTCTCCACTTAGTTGGCACAGACTCCGACAGTACAATCTCCTTCTCCTCTGTGCTGACTCACGTCGATATCTCCACACATTTTCATCCTCCATTCCAACAAAACTGTTGTAGAGGGCATCTGCTACTGTAGCATCCATTGTCTTCCACGTATGTTTGGACATGTGTGAAATTGTCTGTTGGGAGCAGGGCCTCCTCATTGACGCACAGCTGCGCACTCGTAAGCCTGTTCCAATGTGTGTTCATCAAATGCTAGGGAGGACTCCTGCCTTGCCTTTGCAGGATCCTTCCTTTGGAGGAGGGGTCAAGGATCCTTGACTTTGAGTAACACCCACACACTAAATACTGTGGTGAGGGGAAGGCTAACGAGACACAGGTGAGGCTAATCAGGATGGGACAGACAATCAGACACAGGTGAAGTTATCAAAGGGGAGGTAAAACACAAATGGCAGGAAGTGATCTGAAACGAGAGGAGAGTGAGTTCCAAAGTAAATCAGGAAACAACATGAATGATTGAAATAAAAAACATAACCGTAACATAAACTTGAGCTGTAATATATGGTACCAGTTTGCCGTAGCTAACTTGTTTGTCGAGTGTTTGGTCTGTGACAGAATAGGTCAAATGGAAAAAGTTCCAATACTAACAAGCTGAGAGGGGCGGTGTCGGTGGCGACACGTCCCCTCTCAGAAATAATGTGTTAAATTTGTACCTTTTAAGGGTCCAACAGCTTGTCACTGGGGCAGTACCGTCAAAGGTACACCTATTGTACCCCTTAACATGGGAACATTTGTTAGTACCTCATGCAGGACATTTATGCACTGTGGCATACAAAAATGGACTTAAATGCTCTAGGGACTAAAATGTACCCTTGGAAATGGTGCAAATTTGGTCTCACAGAGGGTATAGCCCCAGTGACAAAGCCTTTGTACCTTATGATGGCAAATTTGTACTCAATACAACACAAAATAGTCAAAAAATGTGAAAACATTAAATCATTGCATTTTTTTATTACCTTTAACATTTAAAATGGTATTACAATTGTTATAAAAAACACCACTACAATATTTCATATTTATATTGCATTTAAAAATCAATCTGTTCGATCTGTAACAGTTTGCAACACAAAACAATCCTTTTAACTTTTACTTAAATTTCAAATGAACTTTTTGTTTTTTTGAATAGATCACATTTAAAATTCCCCTCAGCTTCAAACATTTTACAGGGTCACATACAACTTGTCTTCAACATGGTACAAGTAGAGGGCCTGAAAGTCCATTTCTTGTCCTGGTTTGATTACACTCCAGTCCAGATCAACTTTGACTCTGTATGCATGCAGGTATGAATCATAAAGAGTTGGGATAAGAAGCTTACCACACAGAAACTACAATGTGTTAATATTTAAAATGTATTTGATCAGAAAAAAAAAGAGGAATATCCTCTGCATGTAAGTAATCAACAATCAAAACATCTTTACATGCATATTTCACACTGCCAATAGTGACCCCTGAAACATGCTGCATGTTTTTAAATGCATCTTCACTCCCCTGTACATCAGCAAGACGTCTTTGTAGCTCAAGTGGGAGAGATGAAAGTAGGGTTTGTGTACTTGTCCCTATCACAATCTCAAATTCATCAAGGATGTTAGTTTGGGAAAACTCCCAGCATTTGGTGCCTGTCACTTAAAGTTTTTGCTACATTGATAAAATTCTGCAGGTACTCGCAACAGTCTTAAAATGTTGGTGCTTTGCTTCAAAGCGCACGCACCAAACCTTTCGTAGGGGGCCGTACATGGCTATAAATCTTGCATAATGTGTCATATAGTGGCATTTTGGAGTGATGACATTTCCAAAAACATCCTTAAGTAAGAAATTCATAAACAAGCAAGTTCAAAAAAGACAAACTCTCCTTTTGATTTTAGGAGCAGTTACTATATCAACTATGTCACAACAGATCAGGAGCACATCCCAATAACTGCAACTGATTAGAACGAGTTGCACAATTCCTGGAAAAAACATCGCAGTTCCTACCAATATCCAGCACCTTTGCACAGCCATTAAAGAGAGGTAGGCTAACGGGCCACAATCAACATCTTCATCAGCTTTGGATGAAGAGACTGTCGAGAAGCTTGAGGTCAGTGCTCCTTCCAGTGTAGAGCTGTAACCCATCATACATTCCTTCAATGTCAAACTAAAACAGAGGTGAGATGACCAGTTCTGCGGTTACCTCACAAAAGCAAAGCTGCAACGTATCTCTCCAGTCGATACAGGCAAGGCAAGAAAGAGTTCACTGCATTCATCAACACTGCCCTCAAGTACGTTGAGAAATGGTTCAACTTCTCTGAAAACATTTGGCTTCACTGTCTTCTTTCTCTGTATCGTCAGGACAATCTCACCTTCAATGACCTGGAAAAGATTTGTGAGAAGTTTTACCTCATGGCCAAGGCGAACACTAAAGACCTCTATGATGAGTACACTACACTGAACATCGCACTGGAGAAGCTCCATTGGGAGGATCAGTGGAACAAAAACAAGGTGGCAGCCAACTGGAAAGGCTGTATTTCATGTAAGTGATCTGCCAAATATGCTCTCCATATGCTCTCCAAAAATGTACACATGGAAGAAAAAATTGAGAGGTTGGGGGGTTAAGTTCACATAAATTAAGAACGACTTTGTTTCTTTGCATTTCCCTTACTCTGGAACAGGTTGATCTTTTGTTGTTCTGTTCTGATCAATTTGACAGATAATAATTAAAAAAGTTTCTTCATTTATTTTTTTTTACTAATAAATCTTTAATTTAATCATCCACCATAGTGATCTTTTTGGTCATTTGCTATTTCCGAGATAATCAATGAGTTCTTGCAGGGTGTGCAGAGGGTCTAATAAAATAGTGCTGGGTATCATTTAAAATATTTTTTAAAACCAGTACCAACACCAGTACCCTTATAGCGATGCTAATACCAATAGAGTACTTCATTTGATGCCTTTTTTCTACTTCACTTGATTTGAATACATTCATGTGAATAGAAGCATCCAGCTGCGTAAAATGCCACCAGATGCCACAGTCATGTAGTGTAGCATCTTAGTACGCTGAACTACCAACTGTCAAATAAACCATGCACAATTTTGTGTTTTACAACTTTTTGTTGTAGCTGCTGCTGTAGTGGGCCAATCACACATCGTGTCAAATTGAAGAATGCTTGACGTAATTAACTGCGAGACACACCATGAAGATAGTCATGTTTTTCTAGATTTCGGTACAAAAAAAGGATTGCATTCAGATATTGTTGGCACTGTGTTATTTCAGTCAATACCTTAAAGATATCGAGCACAGATACCCAGCCCAACTTAAAATTAATAAAAAGATGAAAAAATCAATTTTGCTCAAATTAAGACTGTTGAAAAGAATTAAAAAGTCTTAAAGGTAAATTTTCTGAGGTAATACATTTTGTAGCTTCTTTCTAACATGTATATTTGTCCAAAGAGGTATATGCTATGCTTTACATGAATTTTTGAATTTCATTGTGTTGGCAAATAGTGGGATTCTGTGTAGTTTATTTATGAAAGCTTGACATCATCGACATCATCTGACTGAACAGCATCACCTTGTGTGCACTCACTAACCTGCTGACTGACTGACTGTTGCTTGATAAAGTTATGAGAAGGTGGCTTTACACCCGCATGTTACTAACTAATGAGCTAATGGATTTATAACGCTACACTTTCTCCCTGATTCTGTTTTAGATATTTCAGTCACTGTGGAGCTGGGCGCACATGCACAAGGCTTGTTTCTACTCTCACAGTGCACCATAAATTTATGTAGAAACACCCAGAAATCAGTCTGCATTATTGTTATTTGTGCCCACTTCATCACTTATTAGACTTGTCAATAAGAAATACGGCCAAGAAGAAATGTAATTTTACAGACTGTCTTCAGTCATCAGTGAGGTTCTTCAGCAGAACAGCTGTTACTATGCGTGCCCATTATGCACGGCTGTGGCTATACAAAGTGCCTGTACTACTAATTCATCACATGCACCAGTAAATCATCATCATTATAAAATGTCAGATAATCAACGAGTAATTTAGAGCACTCACATTGCAACAGACTTTAAAAATTGCTTTACAGTTTTGGGTAAAATCAAAAGATCATAAACAGGGAGATAATTACTCAAAGGTAAGTTAAAGGAATGATAATAAGATTAATCACACAGAGGGTAAATAATTAATAATTTCGCACATTCCCACTGCAAGTTCTCTTTATTAGTTAGCAGCTTATTTGGGATATGGCATAGCCTATGCATGTTTTTGTGCATGCTTTAAATATCCAGGTCCCTAATTTTTATTGCACCTTTATGTGCATATGCCATGATGGATATTTGTGAAGAGGGAGCTCCTACATGACGTCACCCCTCTGAAGCTTGTCAAAGTTTGATTTATGACTTTTTTATGGTTCTACATATGAAATTCTTTCTGTTCCTTTAATTATCCCATACCATGAACATAAAAGACAATATCTTAAAGAATCAATATAGACCTATAGCAGTCTAACAACAAAGTGTGTGTGTGTGTGTGTATGTGTGTGTTATAGGGAACAGGATATATATACAGTACAGGCCAAAAGTTTGGACACACCTTCTCATTCAATGCGTTTTCTTTATTTTCTTGACTATTTACATTGTAGATTCTCACTGAAGGCATCAAAACTATGAATGAACACATGTGGAGTTATGTACTTAACAAAAAAAGGTGAAATAACTGAAAACATGTTTTATATTCTAGTTTCTTCAAAATAGCCACCCTTTGCTCTGATTACTGCTTTGCACACTCTTGGCATTCTCTCCATGAGCTTCAAGAGGTAGTCACCTGAAATGGTTTCCACTTCACAGGTGTGCCTTATCAGGGTTAATTAGTGGAATTTCTTGCTTTATCAATGGGGTTGGGACCATCAGTTGTGTTGTGCAGAAGTCAGGTTAATACAAAGCCGACAGCCCTATTGGACAACTGTTAAAATTCATATTATGGCAAGAACCAATCAGCTAACTAAAGAAAAACCAGTGGCCATCATTACTTTAAGAAATGAAGGTCAGTCAGTCCGGAAAATTGCAAAAACTTTAAATGTGTCCCCAAGTGGAGTCGCAAAAACCATCAAGCACTACAACGAAACTGGCACACATGAGGACCGACCCAGGAAAGGAAGACCAAGAGTCACCTCTGCTTCTGAGGATAAGTTCATCCGAGTCACCAGCCTCAGAAATGGCAAGTTAACAGCAGCTCAGATCAGAGACCAGATGAATGCCACACAGAGTTCTAGCAGCAGACCCATCTCTAGAACAACTGTTAAGAGGAGACTGCGCCAATCAGGCCTTCATGGTCAAATAGCTGCTAGGAAACCACTGCTAAGGAGAGGCAACAAGCAGAAGAGATTTGTTTGGGCCAAGAAACACAAGGAATGGACATTAGACCAGTGGAAATCTGTGCTTTGGTCTGATGAATCCAAATTTGAGATCTTTGGTTCCAACCGCCGTGTCTTTGTGAGACGCAGAAAAGGTGAACGGATGGATTCCACATGCCTGGTTCCCACTGTGAAGCATGGAGGAGGAGGTGTGATGGTGTGGGGGTGTTTTGCTGGTGACACTGTTGGGGATTTATTCAAAATTGAAGGCACACTGAACCAGCATGGCTACCACAGCATCCTGCAGCGACATGCCATCCCATCCGGTTTGCGTTTAGTTGGACGATCATTTATTTTTCAACAGGACAATGACCCCAAACACACCTCCAGGCTGTGTAAGGGCTATTTGACCAAGAAGGAGAGTGATGGAGTGCTGCAGCAGATGACCTGGCCTCCACAGTCACCAGACCTGAACCCAATCGAGATGGTTTGGGGTGAGCTGGACCGCAGAGTGAAGGCAAAGGGGCCAACAAGTGCTAAACACCTCTGGGAACTCCTTCAAGACTGTTGGAAAACCATTTCAGGTGACTACCTCTTGAAGCTCATGGAGAGAATGCCAAGAGTGTGCAAAGCAGTAATCAGAGCAAAGGGTGGCTATTTTGAAGAAACTAGAATATAAAACATGTTTTCAGTTATTTCACCTTTTTTTGTTAAGTACATAACTCCACATGTGTTCATTCATAGTTTTGATGCCTTCAGTGAGAATCTACAATGTAAATAGTCATGAAAATAAAGAAAACGCATTGAATGAGAAGGTGTGTCCAAACTTTTGGCCTGTACTGTATATATGTATGATGTATAATTCAAGAGTTATGGTTATCCCTCATTTTGACCTGTCTATCACAAATTTGGGAGTAGACATAGCTCTAACAGTCTCCCAGACTTTATTTTTTAGTTACAGCAACATGTAACCAATCAAATGAAAGCTTAGAGTGCTGGGCAGTTTTCTATAGCTACTAAAAAGCTGATGTTTCTCACCAAATACCGACAAATTGGGAAGATTTCCTATAGGTCATAGCTTTTTTCATATTTTTTCTGCTAAATTTTGCAAAGAAAAGCCAATTACGCATAGACATACATTTTAAATCATTAAAATAACCATTTTAATTGATTTTTCATGCTTAATGTATGCAAAAAGATGGTTTATTTGTCTCTGTATAATATATGGTTCAAAAGTTGAGGATACATTTGATTTTTAATTTTTTCCATATATTCCGATTGATGGAATTCGAAATTCTGCCGGAATTCCAAGGACTACCCTTTTTCGCGATGGGAACATCAAAATTCATTATCTACAGACCTTCACGATTCCAAAAATACAGGTTTCATTTAGAAATCCACCGTGGCCATGGGGACCCCTATGTGTCTAATCTTTTTCCGTGTTGAGGATCATCACTCTCCTGCCAACAAGCCTCACCTGCACCCCACGCTTCCTGCACTGTCTGCCTCCTCTAGCTTCAGCTCAGCTCAGCCTCCTCCTTCCCACAAATCCCGGACCCCAATCATTCCGGTTTAGTATGACAATAAACCCTTTCATCATCCCCATCCTGTGTCCTGCACTTGGGTTTCCCATGTGATCATAACAGTTTCTACTATCCTGATGTCAATAGGGAGCTTGTTCCAGTAGAACAGTCATGAATGAATGGTGGTTTGGAGTCCTTAGTATTAGCGTTTAATTGATTTAATTGTTTCAAGCATTACAGAATGAAAATGTCTTTACTGGTTAACAACCATCAGTCAACTGATATATTTAAGTTGATGGCTTAATTTGTGATCACTGCTCAGACATTCTTATCAACCAACTTTGTTACTGTAACATTAGGCAAAAATGTCCCCTGAAAGTAAACTGGGACTTCAAATCCTTTTTAAAGCCTAGCTACTCTGTAATCAGGCGAAACATATATCATTTTTGTCATTAGTAACCTGTGGGATGAATATTTAATGAATTTTATCCCCTCCCCACCCTTCACATGTTTTTTTACAAGTGGATCAGCAGTAGAGTTGGTATGGGTCATTATATTATGGATACTGTATAAGCCACAGCTTATACTCCAACTTATTAGTTGTTTGTACCTGTCAGGCATCATTTTATAATCCCTTCTACCTTAATTAGTATTTCCAACACAGGACATAATGTATTTGTTTTCTGTGATATACTACAAAGCAAGATGTTATCAACATTATATTTATCTTTGTCTTTTCTGATGTTGTTGTCTTTTCTTCTTCACGTTTGTCTGTTACTATTGAGGACTATCTTTAGATCAGAAAGACACCCTTTAGATTCATAGCCCATTTTTAAAACGATCTTGGTGGGTTTTTAGAGGGGAAAATGGAAGAAAAAGATTTTTGTAAGAAAAGAGAAACTGTTCTTAATGTACTGAGCTATCTTTAAATGAAATATATAACAAAAAAAGTGAGTGTTACATTTCAGTGCATGAAAACCTTGAATTAACAGGCTTTCAGGTATTATATTAATCTTTTCATCTGTGAAAATGAGACTGTCGCAGTGATCTGCATTCATGCTGTACATGCATGTGTACTATTAGATTTGTGTCGTTTTGCACATGGAAAGGGTAATAATTTGACCCAGCTCTTTGCAATGCTGCTGCCACTGACAGTAGGATCTGATTGTTTCTGCACGGACGTGTTGTGGGTTTGAATATCCATGGAAACACATTGGACAGCAGCAGTGGCCTGCTGATAATTAATGTTTGAATCTGTTCACTGAAAACATATCAGATATCTGAATCCAGATTTCGATAGCCACTGTTACATATTTTTGTTTAAAGAAACAGTTCAACATTTAATAATGTATATATATATATATATATATATATATATATATTTATAGTACAGGCCAAAAGTTTGGACACACCTTTTCATTCAATGCGTTTTCTTTATTTTCATGACTATTTACATTGTAGATTCTCACTGAAGGCATCAAAACTATGAATGAACACATGTGGAGTTATGTACTTAACAAAAAAAGGTGAAATAACTGAAAACATGTTTTATATTCTAGTTTCTTCAAAATAGCCACCCTTTGCTCTGATTACTGCTTTGCACACTCTTGGCATTCTCTCCATGAGCTTCAAGAGGTAGTCACCTGAAATGGTTTTCCAACAGTCTTGAAGGAGTTCCCAGAGGTGTTTAGCACTTGTTGGCCCCTTTGCCTTCACTCTGCGGTCCAGCTCACCCCAAACCATCTCGATTGGGTTCAGGTCCGGTGACTGTGGAGGCCAGGTCATCTGCCGCAGCACTCCATCACTCTCCTTCTTGGTCAAATAGCCCTTACACAGCCTGGAGGTGTGTTTGGGGTCATTGTCCTGTTGAAAAATCAATGATCGTCCAACTAAACGCAAACCGGATGGGATGGCATGTCGCTGCAGGATGCTGTGGTAGCCATGCTGGTTCAGTGTGCCTTCAATTTTGAATAAATCCCCAACAGTGTCACCAGCAAAACACCCCCACACCATCACACCTCCTCCTCCATGCTTCACAGTGGGAACCAGGCATGTGGAATCCATCCGTTCACCTTTTCTGCGTCTCACAAAGACACGGCGGTTGGAACCAAAGATCTCAAATTTGGACTCATCAGACCAAAGCACAGATTTCCACTGGTCTAATGTCCATTCCTTGTGTTTCTTGGCCCAAACAAATCTCTTCTGCTTGTTGCCTCTCCTTAGCAGTGGTTTCCTAGCAGCTATTTGACCATGAAGGCCTGATTGGCGCAGTCTCCTCTTAACAGTTGTTCTAGAGATGGGTCTGCTGCTAGAACTCTGTGTGGCATTCATCTGGTCTCTGATCTGAGCTGCTGTTAACTTGCCATTTCTGAGGCTGGTGACTCGGATGAACTTATCCTCAGAAGCAGAGGTGACTCTTGGTCTTCCTTTCCTGGGTCGGTCCTCATGTGTGCCAGTTTCGTTGTAGCGCTTGATGGTTTTTGCGACTCCACCTGGGGACACATTTAAAGTTTTTGCAATTTTCCGGACTGACTGACCTTCATTTCTTAAAGTAATGATGGCCACTCGTTTTTCTTTAGTTAGCTGATTGGTTCTTGCCATAATATAAATTTTAACAGTTGTCCAATAGGGCTGTCGGCTGTGTATTAACCTGACTTCTGCACAACACAACTGATGGTCCCAACCCCATTGATAAAGCAAGAAATTCCACTAATTAACCCTGATAAGGCACACCTGTGAAGTGGAAACCATTTCAGGTGACTACCTCTTGAAGCTCATGGAGAGAATGCCAAGAGTGTGCAAAGCAGTAATCAGAGCAAAGGGTGGCTATTTTGAAGAAACTAGAATATAAAACATGTTTTCAGTTATTTCACCTTTTTTTGTTAAGTACATAACTCCACATGTGTTCATTCATAGTTTTGATGCCTTCAGTGAGAATCTACAATGTAAATAGTCATGAAAATAAAGAAAACACATTGAATGAGAAGGTGTGTCCAAACTTTTAGCCTGTACTGTAAATGAACCAATTTTTAATGTAATTTTTTATTTTACAAATTGATTATGGTGTTCTCTTGATGACTGAAGTAGTTTTTATGTATTTAGTCCAAATAGTATTTCTATGGGCTGAAATATGTGCCACCAGAAACTGAATTTGAATCACATAATTTGAAATTGTATTGTTAATTTGAATCATTGCATTGAAAAACTGAATCTGAATAGTATCATTTGAAATTGAATTTATTTCTATATATCTTCACATTCAGTTCTCACAATTCAATTTCAATTTCATCCGGGTAGTTTAAGGATGAAAGAAGAGCAATTGAGCGCAGATACACAGGACTCCTCTTCGGCCAATCAGCACCTACGTTTTTGAGCACGTAGGAAGAAGCGCTCGCCTTGATCCATAGACAATAGACAATAGGCTTGTTCAAGATGAACTGCGCCTCGCCTGAAAAGTAGACGAGAGCAGGCGACCGCAGCGGGGGGCGGTGACAAAAAGCTGCAGTGAAGTCGGACAGTTTCCCGACAGTTTCCAGCAGCCTTCAGTCCGTACAGGAAGTCACAGACACACTAACATCCTGTCTGGAATGATGTCACCGGCGATCGGCGCACAATGCATGCCGGTTAGTTTTGTGTCCGACTTCATCCCAACTTGCTCTGACGTATTACAAAAGTGGAAGGCGATAAAGCCGCGAGAGCGAGGCGGCCGCAGTTTGTAGAGCCAGGCGCTGCAGTTGCTCTCCACCGACTGCACCGCCTGGCTCTCACCTGATCTAATAGCTGATTGGTTTAGATGTCGACTCAACAAGATGACGTTTCATATAAACTCTCTGTTTGTGATGAATGGGAGAGAGTTTGATTTTATTTGTCAGATTTGACGGTTTTGTCTGTGGCTGATGGTGACATTTAATTGAGATTTATATCATAGATCATAAACTGCACATAGACTATTGTATATTAAGACTTAACTGTTTTAATTATTTAAGTATTTAGCAGCGCAGAGACTTATGTTAAGTGGGGTGTGAGGTTTTGTAGGGGGAGACACCCCAGGTGAATAGGGCAAACATTATAATTACAGATACCACCATGACTGGCTCTTAATTCAGACAACAAACACCACCTTTATTCATAAAATCAGAACATTCACTGTAATTACAATATTTAACACTGTAGGTTATTGGTCTTATGCTGTGCAATAAAGGTTTAATCTGTTAACAAATATATCTTGTATGGTTGATATTATTATTTTTATTATAGGTTTATCAAACAAGCAAGTACAAAGTGCATTACAGGGCACACATGTAAACAAAGGAGAGAAGAAGAAATTATGAGAAAAAAATGATCTCATGTATGGGACAAGTACTTACCCAATTAAAAGACATTGGAAGGCAGCAAGAACAAATTATTGACTTACTAAAAGAAAGCAATACGAAATAAAAATGAATGAGATTTATGTGTCTGTCTTTTTGATATGTTGAATGTAAATGTTTGAAAACTGAAACACTCCACAAAGGAAGCAGTGGTTGGCTCGTTCAAATTCACAACCATGAAATGACTGCCTCTGGGGACCACTGATACTCCGAGATCCCCTGCTGATTTCGCCTGGGTTCTTACCACCCAGTTGCCATGAGCTGCCACTTGGAGGCACAGCAGAAGTCTTGATGATGTAGAGGCACTTCAGTCAAAGGGTTACTAACTTAATGCCTTAGAACATGACATTTGTAGTTTTTGATCTCCATGATAAACTTGCCATTTGAGCTGAGGTGCCTCACATCACCCTGTGGCATACTGCACACCAGCTCACAAAAACTTAAAAGACTGTAAAGAAAAGGGGATGAATGTAAAGGTGTGTCCTGTCTTTAAATTAGTGCAGAAATCCTGTCTCTGTACTGAGATGCATTTTGGTTGTTGGGCTGTGGTGGGTGTACATCAATGTCCACTCCGACTTGAAGGGGACCTTGCTCCTCTTCATCAGGTTGGTCACCAGAGTCCAAACAGATATTGTGCAGAATGCAGCATGTTGTCACAGTTGCACTGATGTGTGCCACTGTCTTCATGTGCAGACACTTGAGCCTCCTGAACTTTGACTTCATGATTCCAAATGCATGCTCAATTGCCACACGAGCTGCATTCAGCTTCCTATTGAAGCGCCTCTGCCTGGCCGTTAGGTGCCCATTATCCCTGTAGGGCTTCATTAGTTGTTGCAACAGAGGGTACGCTGAATTTCCAATGATGTACATTCCCTCTGGGACCAGGGCCTGGGGATCTTCCTCTAGTAGCCGCCCAACATCTGTGTGTCGAAATGCTCTCGCATCATGCCAACTCCCAGGGTGACCTACATTGACGTGGCAAAAACGCCGCTCACCATCACAGAAGCCGGTGAGGATAAAGGAATAGAACTGTTTCCTGTTATAATAGGCAATGGGGTTGATGCAGTGGGGTTTTATGATGGGAATGTGACATCCATCAACAGCACAGATTGTATTTGGAAATCCGGCTGATTGAAACTGTAACTGAGATAGGTGTAGTGCTTCTCCTGTGGGCCATGAAATGTGATGTGAGAGATGTGAATTTACCAAGGAACAAAACTGATGGACATGGGTTGACAGTGTAGACTTTGACATGTTGAATCTGTCTGCCACACCCCTATATGACTCTTGGTTGGATAGAGTCCACAGGCAGGCAAGAACACTGTTAGTGATGGGTAATTTTGTTTGTTGTGGGTTTGAATAGAAAGGTCCCAATGTGATCATAAGGTCCTGGTTAACAGAGAGGAGAAAATTATCCAAATAACATGCAACTATCAGTCATAATACTTTGGCCTTGACATGCTTTAGATAAGCCTACCTCTAGTACAAAATTCATTTCGCTTCCTGCCATAGAGAGATCCATGTAAAGCGGTTTGTTTTTACCAAGACATGACTGCATTTCCTAATACTTCCTCAAGGGTACAACCTCCTCCACAAAATGTGGCACTTTGGGAACAAATCTAGGAGAAACATAATGCATATTATTCTAAACAGAACTCAAAAGAACTCATTGGGCTTGCAGAGAGCAATTATTAAATGAATATCATTGCTGACCAAAGCAAACAATGTAGGCCTGTCTCCACAATGGCACCTTTACATGATATAATAAAGACACGACCTTGTTTTCAACTTTGGACAATAAAGCCACCAGATTATTCAAATTTTTATTTAGTGTTTTAATTTGCCTAAAAAGTAGCAGGATTTCTAAACCCATTAGCTGGTAACTTGACAAAATGTGGTTCTCAACATGTGCTGACTATTAAAAAAAAGTGCAAAGCACTAGACTAAATGAACTGTAACAGTGGACATAAACTCTGGTTTGTTTTAAATATTAAGAAAGAACAAATCACCTTCTCCGTCCAAGTTGATCTTCGTGGAAAAATACCTCTTCTGCCTCAATTTCATCCGCTATGATGAACGCGTAAGCTATATCTTCAGCCATACTGAGTATCCGATCGTTGCCTGAAGACTACAAGTAGCCTACAGATCTGTTCAACAGGATGTACGTATTTCTGTAACTTCCTGTATATACTCTCGAGGCTGCTGGAAACTGTCCGACTTGATCGCAGCCTTTTGTCACCGCCCCCCGCTGTGGCCGCCTGCTCTCGTCTACTTTCCAGGCGAGGCGCAGTTCATCTCGAACGAGCCTATTCATTCATTCATTCATTCATTCATTCATTATGATAGATTGAGTTATTAAAATGCTTTACAGGTGATCTGTAGTTTATGTTCATGGTTTATCCTCAATTTGATATGAATTCTCCTGTAAATCAGCATCATATCAGTTTGACCTGTCCCCTCAACTACACAGGCTAAATAAACTATGTTTGACTACAAGGTTCATATTTTCAGAGAAAAAAAATACAAGACAACAGCTTTCATTAAAGATCAGTCAGATACAGTCAGGGCTTCACATCTGTACAGATGTTAGTTTAAGAATCCTCACATCCCACTGACCACAAGTCTCTGTGTTGCTAAATACTTCAGTAATTAAACCGTCCAATATTAATATACAGTAGACTCTGTATAGTTTATGATGAATGTATTCAGTCTCTGACAACTAAACTTCACCATCAGTCACACAACATGTTTTCTGTTACAGAATAAACCTTCAAATCAGACAAATACAATCTTAATCTCTAAAATTCAACAAAAATGAAAAGTTTATCTAAAACGTCATATTGTTGAGTCGACATCTAAACCAATCAGCTGTTAGATCAGGTGAGAGCCAGGCGGTGCAGTCGGTGGAGAGCAACTGCAGCGCCTGGCTCTACAAACTGCGGCCGCCTCGCTCTCGTGGTTTTGTCGCCGTCCACTTTTGTAATACACCAGAGCAAGTTGGGATGAAGCCGGATACAAAACTAACCGGCATGCATTGTGGGCCGATCGACGGTGATCGAATCTGCGCAGGCCTGGCTAATCTCGAACGAACCTACGTAGACGCCGCATCGAGTGGGTTTGCCCGCTGCAGTGATACGTCAACGTCATTGCCATATTGGATGTGGCAAGGCTGCGCTGTAAACTAATACAAGTAAATGGACTTAATTTCATAAAGTGCTTTTCTACAAAGAGATTTACGTTAATGCCTCTCGTTTATTCATTCACACACGCACTAATATACTTGGGAAACAGTTAGGCACCAAAAACAATGTATTTAATCTTCTCAGATGGCTAAGATAAGAACTTTATTGATCCCACACAGGAGTAATTCACCTTACATCAGCTATAGAAAACAAGGTAGTGCCGAAAAACAATACGCGCAGATTCGATCACCGGCGATCAGCGCACAATGCATGCCGGTTAGTTTTGTGTCAAACTTCATCCAGACTTGCTCTTTTTAATGAATTGACATCATTCCAGACAGGATGTTAGTGTGTCTGTGACTTCCTGTACGGACTGAAGGCTGCTGGAAACTGTCTGGAAACTGTCCGACTTAACCGCAGCTTTTTGTCACCGCCCCCCGCTGCGGCCGCCTGCTCTCGTCTACTTTTCAGGCGAGGCGCAGTTCATCTTGAACGAGCCTATTGTCTATTGTCTATGGATCAAGGCAAGCGCTTCTTCCTACGTGCTCAAAAACGTAGGTGCTGATTGGCCGAAGAGGAGTCCTGTGTATCTGCGCTCAATTGCTCTTCCTTCATCCTTAAACTACCCGGATGTCTGTCACAGTAAATTGAAATTGAATTTTGAGAACTGAATTTGAATTGTGAGAACTGAATGTGAAGATATATAGAAATAAATTCAATTTCAAATGATACTATTCAGATTCAGTTTTTCAATGCAATGATTCACATTAACAATACAATTTTAAATTATGTGATTCAAATTCAGTTTTTCAATGCAATCATTCAAGTTTAGAAATTCAAATTCAAATATAAATGATTCAATTTCAAATTATGTGATTCAAATTCAGTTTTTCAATGCAATTATTCAAGTTTAGAAATTCAAATTCAAATATAAATGATTCAAATTCAGTTTTTGGTGGCACATATTTCAGCCCATAGAAATACTATTTGGACTAAATACATAAAAACAACTTAAGTCATCAAGAGAACACCATAATCAATTTGTAAAATAAAAAATTACATTAAAAAATTGGTTCATTTATATATGTAGAATGTATAATTCAAGAGTTATGGTTATCCCTCATTTTGACCTGTCTATCACAAATTTGGGAGTAGACATAGCTCTAACAGTCTCCCAGACTTTATTTTTTAGTTACAGCAACATGTAACCAATCAAATGAGAGCTTAGAGTGCTGGGCAGTTTTCTATAGCTATTAAAAAGCTGATGTTTCTCACCAAATACCAACAAATTGGGAAGATTTCCTATAGGTCATAGCTTTTTTTCATATTTTTTCTGCTAAAATAAAGAAAAGCCAATTAGACATACATTTTAAATCATTAAAATAACCATTTTAATTGATTTCTCATGCTTAATGTATGCAAAAAAGATGGTTTATTTGTCTCTGTACAATATATGGTTCAAAAGTTGTGGATACATTTGATTTTTAATAACACACGAGGAAAATGGTTACTAAGAATGTCTTAGTTGGCCATGAGGTTTATTTACCACATGGTTGAACAATGATCTGGTAGTGAGTGGTTGGAGAGCCAAAGTAGAAATACTGCATTTTGAGCTGATGAGGCAGGTGAGTATGATGAGCAGGAAACCAGCCGGGAACCAGGGAAAACAGGGTGGGGCAAACAGGAACACAGGGAGAAGGAAACGCAAGGAAACACTAGGAAACACAAGTTATGGCAATGCTGTAACAGAAACCGTATACATCTTACATTGCAGACTTAAACTTATCTGTTCAGACTGCACTCCGGCTCAAAATAGAATAAAATACACTCTCTGTCTCTTATCCCTTCAGCCCAGTTGCCAAAAGACAATCTTGGCATTGTATGTTTCTTTAAACCAAGAATAGATTACATTTGTACATTTTATATTTAGCAACCTTTCTAAAGTGATTTGGTTTATGAGCTGACTTTGTCATCAGGAGGTGGAGAAATGGTGGATAGTGTGACACCTCTGCAAGATGCCTGCTAAGCTGCAGACCACTGTTTGGGACCAACAAACAACAAACAGGTTGTATTTTAGCAATTCATTTTTTTTTTCAGCAGCTTTTTAACTCCAAAATGTGGGTGTTTCCTTAGCGCACGGGTATAGTGCCATGAAAAGCAGGTATTTTAAGCCAAACATGAACTTTTCCAAACCAAGTGGTTGTTTTGCCTGAACGTCACCACACATTAACCACAGCGTTGCTGAAAGTTTCCATGTATCTGCTACATAATAACATACAAATGTGTGGTTTGCAGAAATGTACAATGCCAACAGTTTTTCTGGTGATTGGGTTGATTTCTTGCACTTCACCATAGTAACCCACATTTTGCACAAATACTGCAAAGACATTGCAGTCCTGACCTTATCAGTAATATGTGGAGTTTAATCATATTGGGTCATGTGGTAATCATATTTAATCATAGGGACATTTTATTGAGTGAACATGGTATAAAGTAGGGTTCACGAGTTGTTAAAGTACAAAAGTCTGACATTTTGATAAAAAAAAAAAAAAAAAATCTGATGACCCTTTAAGAGACAGTGTTCCTCAATTTAATGGTAAAAATCCTCAAGCCAGGAAGTTCCAACAAAATACGATCACACCATATATAAACCTTTATATCACTTTGTTAGAACAGACTTTGTGGAACACCAATAATTGCAGTTAATGAACATGGTTTTATCAAAATCAAAGAATACTGGACAAAGTTTCAAAGACGCACTTGTAATGTATCTTCTGTTGTGGACAAGATGAAAACATATTTGCAAGACAAGTTATGGTCTCTGTCACATTTGTCATCCATAGACCTTTTTCACAACAGACATTTTGATTTGTCACAGCAGGAAAAACACAGGCGTGCTAATGACATTAATGATGGCTCTGGCCTTTTCAAGTGTCCCAATAAGCCATGACAGCATGACAGTGAGCGAGCATGAAGGATACCAGGAACTTTACACCTGTGCTTTTCCTACTGACACGTCAAAATGTGACCTGTGAAAAAGGCCTGTAGAGGAGAATGTTTTACCCTGTATAAAGTCTGCACATGTATTGCACACCCACACAGACAATTTCACATATTTTGGCTAGTTAAAGCTCTCAGGTTCTCAGGTCTGTGTGGGAGTGTAAAGACTGTTTGATTTACATCTCCGTCTCTCTCTTGTTAGCTTTGTTGCAGTATAGTTTTGCCCACCTGCAGCCTGAGCAGAGGTCTAACCAGCCAAAATAACTGAAAGCATGCATAGGGGTGCGCAGGGCCTTTAAACTGCAGAAGACTTGAGTGAGCACAGATAGTCACAGTGCTGATTCTTTTAATTGCCCTGTTTCACCACTCTGTGGCATCACTTCTTTATTTCCTAGCCTTAAGATATTTAGCAACCAGATACATATCAAGAATCATTACACTTTCATGTACTTGTGACATCAAGTAGTTCTGGACAGTGAGCTATGGAAAGTAAAAGCAAGACATTTTACAGCTAGAGTGGAGTTAAACAGAAAAATTAGGAAATAAGGTTGTGATACCTTAATGTTACATCCTTAACGTACAGTTAGATAATTAATGTAAAGTTACAGAGGTAAAGTTTAGGCAAGCAAACTTACAAAGTTGGTCAAGTGATCACAGCCTTTCAAAATGAGTGGGATGCATTACTTTTTGTTGGAAAAAATACGTTTTATAAGAATAGCCTGTTTGTTTTTCATGTGAAATTCTTAATAGGAAAAGTGGATAGAAATAATTACGTGATTTTGATATATAGTCTTTATATATAGCATAGCCTTGTATGTATGAAGTCAGAGCCTGTTGAGAGCTCAGTGTAGCATTGAAACATACTGTATACCAATTTTAAAGAGAAGAAAGAAGCCACTGATTGTTAGTGTATTGAAATGGCAGCCCATTCATCAGAGGAAAATGTCAGCATTGCAGAATTCTGTAGACAAAAAAAACATTTCATAAGTTATCATATCAAAATTTCTCCTGTTATGTAGACCTGACTTGTCATCAGGAAGTGGAGCAAATGGTGGATGGCATGAAACCTAAGCGATATGGCTGCAATGCTACAGACCACCATTCAAGACCAACAAGCAATAAAAATTGGTGTTTTTTAGTGAAAAAGTGCTTTAAATGATCGCAAAACAGGGCAGCAGTCTGGGTTCGACTCGAGCCTGTGGCCGTTTGCTGCATGTCATTCCCTCTCTCTCCCCTATTCACACTTGACTTCCCTATCAATTAAAGGCAAAAACTGCCCAGAAAAATATCTTAGAAAAAAAAAAAGATCACAAAACTAGAAAGGCACTTTACAAATACATGTCCGCCTACCATTTACCCTTACCTTCCACATTTCTACAAATAGAGCAGAGTGCTCCTGCATTGGCACAGAATGTTGGCCCTGGAGATGCAGAGAGATGCAGAATGTAGACAGAATTCCTACGAGGCTACACTCTTAGAAATAGAAGTGCTAAGTAGAACCATATAAGGTTCTTCGGCTTGTCCTCATAGGAGAACCCTTTTTTGGTGCCTGGTAGAACCGTTTGTAAAGGTTCCACCCTTTTGGAGGGTTCCATCTAGAACCCAACATAAAGGGTTATACCTAGAACCATCTGTGAAAGGTTTCACCCAGAACCCCCCATGAGAGGTTCCACAAAGAACCCTTACTGGGGGTTCCATCCAGAATCTTTTCACCTTCTAGGGGTTTTGTGTGAAACCCACCCAGGGGGTTCCAAGGAGAACCTTTTTATATGTCAAGAGTTTCATCTAGAACCCACCCAGGGGGCTTTAAAAATAACCTCAGCAACATGACAGATACACAATCCGGGCACATCAGGCCGTCCTCAGCAGGTGAATTCATGGTGACATGGTGGAGGGGGAAGAGAAAAAAGACAGTTAGTACCATCAATCAAAGGTACACTTACTACAGCTGATGAAGCAGTAAGCCATCTACAGACAACAAAGTAATGCATGGTTCAATGAGAGCATTCAGTGTATGGACACATAATGATAACAGTGGAACAGATTGAATAAGCCTGTCCTCCAACTCCAATACTAAGAGCCACCAGTGGCACACAATTAGGTGAACATGAGGGAACCCCACAAAGTTTTAACATTCATTCATTTATTTAAATAATGTTGAAATACTTTTCAGTGTTTTGTAGCAGGTACTAGGGAAGTCTGTAAGTCAACATAAAATATTTGAATGCTCCAAAATATGTATTAAATAAGGAATAATTTTCATCAATATTTAGCAAAACACAATACTGGGCAGCAGCAGGAATTTGACCATTCACATTTATCACAAAACTTAAATCAAAAAGCATACCATGCTACAATAAATCTACTCACTACTACCCACACAGTTGTACAGTCTCTTCACTGAAATTGGTACAACATTGTGGTCCTTGATCCCCAAAACAAATCTTTCCATGAAAATGAGAGTTTTTGTCAGTTCTTTTGGGTACTGGACTCCAAAAACAAAATAGAGTGACATCGATGCACTCATGGCATACTAACCCAGCAGGGCAGCCAGCTCCCAGGCACCTAACACCAGATCCCAGCCTTTCCCCTGGGAGACCAGGGTTCAATTCCCGGCATCAACACCCCTCCACACTGTAGCCTTCTATTCCCCCAGCCCTCCCACCATCCATAATAAAGGAATAGTTGATAAGGAGGGTCAACTGCCCACTCTCCAAAAAGAAATAAGAATACATTTAAGGCATTTCCAGAGGTTGAAGTTACAATGGTTAAATCAGGGTGACCTGGTAGTTGAGTGGTTAGGTTGCATACCATATAGACACAAGTGCTCTGAGCACTGAGTCCCCAGTTCAACTCCCGGCCAGCCGGACTATTTGCTGCATGTCATTCCCCTACTTTCTCTTCCATACATTTCCCATCTCTCTCCACTGTCCCTGTGCAATAAAGGCATAAAATAATAAAAAAACAAAACAATGATCAAACAAAACTAATATTGTGACTCAGTAGTTAAGAGCACAGCAGTGCTATTTTGAAGATTGAGGGTTCAAGACATCATCTTCCCACCAGAGAGCACATCATGTAGCTACATTATATATATGCACTGTATTCTTAGCCACTCTTTATAAACGCAACAATTAAGTATTGTCTTCAACAGACAGATCCCTCTCAACTCAACCCTTGTCGCTATGGTCTCTGCAGCCTACAACTGCTATGCACAGTGTATCTGAGAGAGACTAACCAATTAACATATTGTCACAAAGCTGGGGTTTGTTGTGACAAGAACTCAAGCAGAGAAATAATCTTGGTTTTTATGTCAAACCCTGTGCCCCATACATCATACATGTACAAGAGAGTTGCTGTTTATCAGCAACAGAACACATCATCTGTAAGGTACAGACTGAATGGAGGTTACTAACTGTGCACATAACTTACACTCATGGTGTGAAAGTGCCTATTTCTGTAACAATGGCAGTAAGCTACTAGAACGTCGTAGTTAGTGTGAAGAACAGTAACACTAATAACTGTGTACCAGATAATATCTATGTTGATTTAGAACACAATTTACTTGAACTTATGTCTATTACACATGGTCTCAAAGCATGCTGGGAAAACTCCACCCACCTACCCCCAACACACTACAGTGTTTGTTCAATAACAGTACACAATTAACTATTGTATGGCATGAAATGATGGAAAAGACCTTGGCAGAACACAAGTAAAATGAATTGATTAAGGGGATTACAAGCATCTACACACTTGAACATGGATAAACCTGGGTAATTTGAATATTTGAGGGTGAGGATCTAATACTCATGCTTTCAACAATCCTTGAAGAACTCTTGGTTCCAAAAAGGGTTGTAAGAGTGTAGGCTTATCAAAAGAAATGAGCCCAGCAATGACATAAGGGAAGTGGAAGTTAAAAAAAGAGATTCTAGTAATACAGTAATGGTTTGAGATGCTGGAATTGACTCCTGTATTTATGTTTTGGTCAGCCATGCCCATTAGCCACCATTCCTGTTGATTATCAAGCACCGAAAGCCTTGAGATCTGCATCACACACTCAGTATTTCTATTATTTTCATCAAAACCTTGTGATGTGCAGTCCTGCCCTCCAGGTTATTGTTCTGCACAGACCCAGCACATAGCATTCATTATTTTAAATGAGCTCCTTTTGAACTCTTAAACTTCTATGGACATTTGGCTTGTATGATTTATTAATCTATACAGGCTCTCTTCTCTTTGCTCTCTTCCTCGAGCTCAGGGTTGTGGCTAATTAGCCCCCGGCGGCCTCTCACAGCGAATGTCCTTGATAAAGATTTCATTAGGCTTCCCAGCGTCCTCTGGGCTTCACAGCTGCTCCCCAATCAACACTCACTTGCAGGCATTACCTTCAATCCTTTGCTCTCCAAGACAGGTAAACAGATCAAGGTGGGAGACATAATTAGTGCAGCTGCATCACAGGAGCCAGAGCCGCTGATAGATGCAGTTTGGACATTAGAGTTTAGATAACTCTGCCCTGCTTTGGCACATTATACCAATCCAAGAGTTGAGTCCCCTTGGCAGAGCAGATGAATGCAACAACATACAGGTCATATACAACAGTTGTAGCCAGCTCACAAATAAGCAGCTCATTCTTGACCTTGGAAATAGCAGTCTGACAGCAGGTCTCAGTGAAAGTGCCATAGCACTTGCAGGACTTTTTGGCCATTAAAGTTTATTCTTTACTACCAACTCAAGGTCCATTAATAAGCTTTTTCAATAACAAGACTTCCCCAGGGAAAAATCTAAGTAATGGAACTACTGTAACAGTGAATAATGTCTGAGACATTCCAGTAGAAACTCACGGTCACACAGTACAGTTAGCTTCTTGTAATGACAGTTTTGATCTACATGACATATTTACTGGATTGATTGATTAATATCAACATCACGGGCAGTTAATGTTAATGTTTGTCTAATTAACAAACAAGCATTTACTTGACTTTATCTGCCATAAACTCCCTCAAAACCCCAAATTTCCTCCCACCTCACTGTTTCGAATGTTTTGAAAATCAACATTCAACCCATTGTGGACCTGACGGCTTTTGGTCTGATGATGATAAGCCTCTGGGGGCAACGGGCAATATTTTGGCAGATCTGGTGTCGCTAGCAGATATCCCCGCCAATAATTTCCCTTCTGTGCATCAGTCATTTCAGCTTATCTCTATAAACAGATATCTGCATATCAATTAAATTGTTGTGAAATCTGCACACCCCCCACCCCCCCAAACACACACACCCTTACTTGCTGCCACTGAAATTCTAAAAATATGTACAAATTCACTAACACATGAGATACGTTTCTTTTTTCTTAGTGAAAAACATGGATTAAAATCTTATCAGCAAACTACTGACTAGAAAGAGTATTGATACACATCATACACATGGGGGCCAACAGGAGTCTGTACATTAACATAAGACTGCTGTAATGTCTTTATTAGATCTTAACCATCAATATTTGCTTCTTTCTCAATTCTCACTCACCTCCATGTCACCAGATTCTGTCCTCCTGCCCTCAACATGTTCTGCCTCTGCCTCTCTCACTCTACTCTGAACACACCAAAGGGACCATGGAAGAAATATCACTGATATCAGTAAATTATTTACTAGAAAGACTACTGATACACACTATACACATGGGGGCCAACGGGAGTCTGCTGTGATGTCATTATTCGGTCTTAACCATTAATATTTGCTTCTCTCTTAGGCTACGCTACTCACCTCTATGTCACCAGCAGATTAACACACTCTCCCTGTGCTTTCATCCTCCAAATGTTCTCTCCCTCTGCTTCACTCTCTTTATTCTGAACACACCAAAGTGAACATGGAAGAAATATTATCAGATAACAAGTGGTGTCTCTTGCTCAGATAGGCTACAAACAATTTCTAATCTGAATGACAATAATTCTTATATCAAGAAACACTGACTAATTTTTTGTACTAACGTTACCGTACCGTACAACTAACGTTACTTCTATAATCCGACTGATAGGGTAATGCTTCTCATTTTCTCACTGCTCTTAAAGGGATAGTGCACCCAAAAAATGAAAATTCAGCCATTATCTTCTCACCTATATGCCAAGGGAGGCTCAGGTGAAGTTTTAGAGTCCTCACATCCCTTGCGGAGATCCAAGGGGAGAGTGGCTAGCAGCGCAACTTCACCTAATGGAGGCTGGGCGCCCCAGATTAAAACGTCCAAAAAACACATAATTGAAACCACAAAAGATCTCCATACTACTCGTCCGTAGTGATCCGAGTGTCCTGAAGCCCCGACATAAAAAGTTGTTTGATGAACTCCCTTCCAGACGTCGCTCTCCAACCCACTTGAGATCCAGCCGCACTGACCGGCATAGTCACTGCGACTCACAGCCTGGTCACTCCGCCCGTTCCTCACCTCCAAACATATCTGACTGGACAGTCGCTTGTCTAAAGCACGCTCTCAGTCAGCGAAACATCCCTTTCCACCGCTCCGAGAAGAAAGTGAAACTTTTCAAACTGCTCACGGAATCACAGCGAAACTCTACACGCTCTACTCTCCCTCACCAAGCCTCCAGACAACTTCCGGGTTCCCAGCGTTGCGTCTGCGGCAAAGTCGATGACGTCACGACACATCCCTCATCCGAGCGACATCAGCCTTCCACATCAGCCCTCTCTGAGGGCCAGGTCGTATCGAACCTCGTTCAGGCTGTCTTCGAGCAGTCCATTTCTCCAATTTTCCTCAGGTTTCACACAATTCCTGTGCACATGCATCCCTCCATCCCCACATCCTTTCTTCTTCTCTTACTTCAACCGTTCCTGTCCCACCTTCTTCGGGCATTTCAGCTCCTCCCAGGTCGGTACCAACCACCACAGCTGCACAGACCGCTCCCTTGACCACAATCCAAGGTGGTTATGGCAGCACTAGCCAAAATCCATCGCTTCCACCTGCTTCCTCTTTTTACATACCGATCATAAACTTTTCAAACAGACTGGACCCCCGGAAAAAAAGCACTACTCACAAGACTCAATGACACCATATCCTCCAATTACAATTTCATCCCTGAGATCAATCCACTACTGTTTCAGACTGGTAACGATAACATACATTGGACTGCCCAGTTGGCCGAGATGTTGTTCAGGTACTGGAAACAGCAATCAAACTTAGGACGGGAGACAACTGTTCCATTACACCTCCCTCTGACTTATCCAACATCACTAACCTCTCTGCTGTTTTCTCTCTCACAGTTGCACAGTCGGAGATACTGGAAAAAGGGCTCACTTTCATCCCAACACCCAAACCTCCTACCCGACCGGAACTCAGGAAGGACCTCCATACATTTCACAGAAGGCTGAAAATAACTGACCACTTCCAGGGGGAGCAGGGGCGGGAGCCTGTGCTCTTCAAGGGGCCGTCCCACTGGGAACCACACATTGACACCATCTCACCTACTATATTACAGCTTATCCATAAAAACAACCGCACACTCACACATTGGCACCCCCTTCCACACAGAGCACCCAACATTAGTCAGGAACATAAACACATTCTCAGCACACTAGGTAACTGTAAACACATAGTTATCAAACCTGCTGATAAGGGGGGCCAAATCGTCATACAGGATAGAGATAACTACATATTAGAGGCACAGAGACAGTTAAATAACGGCATGCACTATAAACCATTACAATCCTCATTACAATCAGAAACACAGACACTAGTAAGGGACATTACAGACACATTATAGAGACAAAAATTCATCAACACAAAACAAAAACAATATCTGGACGGTCCCGATGAGCCCAGGCCCCACTTCTTTTATTTGCTTCCTAAGATCCACAAGCCCCCTGGAACGTGGACTGTCCCTTCTGTTGTTCCGGTTGGCCGACCCACAGGCAGCAACTGCGGATCAGAAACCTACTCCGTAACAGAATACATAGATCATTTTATCAATCCACTTGTCAAACTTCACCCCAGCTATATCAAGGACACATATGAATTTGTTAATAAAATAAAGAACCTTCAGGTATCCAGTCACACTCTTTTTTCCATAGCTATAGATTCTCTTTACACCAATATTGAAACTCCACTCTGCCTAGCTGCCATACAAAACATTTTCAATAAACACCCCAACCCATCCAGACCTGACAGGCAAATTTTACAGTTGCTGGAAATCACCCTCACCCGTAATGACTTTATGTTCAACAGCCAACACAATCTCCAACTGTGCGGCTGCGCTATGGGCCATAAATATGCACCTGCATATGCAGACATTTATCTGGCCCATTGGGAGGAAACGGCTTTCACCAAACTTTCCATAAAACCTCCTGTATTTCCGGTACCTGGACGACATCTTTGGCCCCTGGGACAACACACCGGAAGAATTCATCACATTCATCAACACACTCAACTCACATCACCCCAAAATAAAACCCAAACACAATCTGCAACCTTTAACAGTCGTACTTTTGGATACATGTGTTTTCTTCCGTGACTCCAGCGACCAGAATAAGGTACTGGCCACAAGGACACAGACTGCCATTCACTCCTCCATAAATCCAGTTACCTCCCCAGGGACACGTACAGAGATCTGATAAAATCCCAGCTGATACGCTTCCACAGGATCAGCACCTAACCGGGGCATGTGGAGGAGGCTACAAGCACCCTTTTTAGTGCGCTGAGGCCTAGGGGTTACTTCCTCAGGAATGTTAAGGCAGGGGTCTATTGGTTTTATTCATCTTCCCCACATTTTAACCCTTATGCTAAAACAGGAGTGAACCTGTGGCAGGCCTTATCAATCAATCAATCAATCAATCAATCAATCAATCAATCAATTTTATTTATAAAGCCCAATATCACAATTCACAATTTGCCTCACAGGGCTTTACAGCATACGACATACCTCTGTCCTCATGACCCTCACAGGGGATAAGGGAAAAACTCCCCAAAAAACCTCTTTAACAGTGAAAAAAAAAACAGTAGAAACCTCAGGAAGAGCAATTGAGGAGAGATCCCTCTTCCAGGACGGACAGACGTGCAATAGGTGTCGTACAGAACAGATCAACAGAATAAATTAACAGTAATCCGTATGACACAATGAGACAGAGAGAGAGACAGAGACAGAGAGAGATGCAGGACAGACGGTAATGACAGTAGCTTACAACAACATTACTGAAAGTAATAATATTATAATTATGATTCTGGCTATTGTGGTACAATATGTTGAAAGTAAATATTAATACCACCTCCTCCTCCGAGAACCGTCACCTTATCGTGGTGGAGGAGTTTGAATGCCCTAATGACCCTAGGAGCTATGCTGTCGGGGGCATTTTGCCCCTGGTAGGGTTTCCCATGGCAGAATGGTTCTGGGCGAAGGGTCAGACGAAAAACGATTCAAAAGACCCTTCATGATGGAAAACAATAGGAGATTGTGTACCCGGCCCGGAGGGTTACCGGGGCCCCGCCCTGGAGCCAGGCCTGGGGTTGGGACCCGTGGGCGAGCACCTGGTGGCTGGGCCTTTGCCCATGGGGTCCGGCCGGGCCCAGCCCAAACTGGCTACATGGGCTTGGTGATCTGATCCTCGGCTACGGAAGTTGGCTCTTGGGACATGGAATGTCACCTCTCTGGCGGGGAAGGAGCCGGAGCTTGTGGAAGAGGTTGAGCTTTACTGGCTAGATATAGTCGGCCTCACCTCGACACATAGCTCCGGCTCTGGAACCCAAGTCCTTGAGAGGGGTTGGACTCTCTCCTTTGCTGGAGTTGCTCCAAGTGAGAGGCGGAGGGCTGGGTTGGGCTTTCTGATAGCCCCCAGACTCTCTGCCTGTACGTTGGGGTTCACCCCAGTAGACGAAAGGGTTGCTTCCCTGCGCCTTTGGGTTGGGGAACAGGTCCTGACTGTTGTCTGTGCTTATGCGCCGAACAGCAGTTCAGAGTACCCGCCCTTTTTGGAGTCCCTGGGACGGGTGCTGGACGGTGCCCTGTCCGGGGACTCCATTGTTTTGCTGGGGGACTTCAATGCTCACATGGGCAATAACAGCAGGACCTGGAGGGGCGTGATTGGGAGGAACGGCCTGCCTGATCTGAACTCGAGTGGTGTTCAGTTATTGGACTTCTGTACGGGTCGCAGTTTGGCCATAACTAACACCATGTTCGAACATAACGATGTCCATCGATGCACGTGGCACCAGGACAGCCTAGGTCGCAGGTCAGTGATTGACTTTGTAGTCATATCATTTGACCTGCAGCCATATGTTCTGGACACTCGGGTGAAGAGAGGAGCAGAGCTGTCAACTGATCACCACCTGGTGGTGAGTTGGATCAGGTGGCAGGGGAGGACGCTGCGCAGACCTGGCAGGCTCAAATGAGCAGTGAGGGTCTGTTGGGAATGCCTGGTGGAAGAACCTGTCAAGATAATCTTCAACTCCTGACTCCGGGAGAGCTTCGACCGCGTCCCGAGGGCAGTGGGGGAAATTGAGTCCGAATGGGCCTTGTTCCGCTCTGCCATTGTCGAGGCGGTGGTTGTGAGCTGTGGCCACAAGGCCGCTGGGGCCAGTCGCGGTGGTAATCCCCGAACCCGCTGGTGGACACCAGAGGTGAGGGGAGCCATCAGGCTGAAGAAGGAGGCCTACAGGGCATGGTTGGCCTGTGGGTCTCTGGAAGCAGCTGGTGGGTAACGGCGGGCCAAGCGGAGCGCAGCAGCGGCAGTCACGGAGGCAAAGACTCAGGTGTGGGAGGAGTTCAGTGAGGCCATGGAGAAAGACTATCGATCGGCTCCAAAGAGGTTCTGGCAAACCATCCGGCGCCTCAGGGGGGGAAGGCGGCAACTTGCTCACACTGTTTACAGTGGGGGCGGGGAGCTGCTGACGTCAACTGGGGACATTGTCGGGCGGTGGAAGGAATACTTTGAGGAGCTCCTCAATCCCACCAACACATATTCCTGTGAGGAAACAGAGCCGGGGGTCTTGGGGGCGGGTCGTCCAATTTCTGGGGCAGAAGTTGCCGAGGTAGTGAAGCAACTCCGCAGCAGCGGAGCCCCGGGGGTGGATGAGATTCGCCTTGGATATCTCAAGGCTCTGGATGTTGTAGGGCTGTCCTGGTTGACACGCCTCTGCAACATTGCGTGGACATCGGGGGCAGTGCCTCTGGAGTGGCAGACCCCATCTTGGTGGTGGTCCCCATCTTCAAGAAAGGGGACCAGAGGGTGTGTTCCAACTACAGTGGGATCACACTCCTCAGCCTACCCGGTAAGGTCTACTCCAAGGTGCTGGAGAAGAGGATCCGGTCGATAGTTGAACCTCAGATTGAGGAGAAGCAATGTGGTTTTCGTCCTGGACGTGGAACCATGGACCAGCTCTTTACCCTCGCCAGGGTGCTGGAGGGGGCATGGGAGTTCACCCAACCAGTCCACATGTGTTTTGTGGATTTGGAGAAGGCTTACGACCGTGTCCCCAGGGGCATCCTGTGAGGGGCGCTCCGGGAGTATGGGGTTGGTGGCCCCTTGCTATGGGCCATTCAGTCCCTGTACCGTAGGAGCGCGTGTCCGGCAGTAAGTCGGACCTGTTCCCGGTGAGAGTTGGACTCCGCCAGGGCTGCCCTTTGTCACTGGTTCTGTTCATAACTTTCATGGACAGAATTTCTAGGTGCAGCCGAGTGGTGGAGGGTGTCAGGTGTGGTGATGGGAGGATCTCGTCCCTGCTTTTTGCGGATGACGTGGTCCCCCTAGCCCCATCGAACAGTGACTCTTGCTAGGACGGTTGCCGTGCACTGTAGAGCCAGTGCGTTGCTGGTTCTGCTGGCCTGAATAGAATATAATCCAATCCAATCCACTTTATTTATATAGCACGATTTTAACAAACACAAGGTTTCCAAAGTGCTGCACAGCAAAATAAAAACACAATAATAGAAGCACAATAAAACAATTAAGTACACAATAGGATAAAAGTAATAAAATAAGATAAAATAAATAAAATAAAATAAAATAAAATAAAATAAAATGCACTGCCCGCACAAGATAAAAAATATGCACATACACATAAAATCATAAAATCAACACGCTACATGGTGTCAAAAGCCAAAGAAAAGAGGTGGGTTTTAAGGAGAGCTTTAAAATGAGACAGTGAGGAGGCCTGTCTAATGTGCAGTGGCAATTCATTCCACAGTTTTGGAGCTGCAATGGCAAATGCTCACTCTCCTCTGAGCTTAAGCCTAGCTTTAGGCACTGTCAGGAGCAGCTGGTCACCTGACCTGAGAGAGCGGCTGGGAGTGTAGGGGTGCAGCAGCTCAGAGAGGTAGGGTGGGGCAAGGCCATTCAAGGCTTTAAAAGCAAATAAAAGAATTTTAAAATGAATCCTAAAATGGACGGGCAGTCAGTGGAGTGAAGCTAAAATAGGTGAAATGTGCTCATACTTGCTTGTGCCAGTTAAAAGACGTGCAGCAGCATTTTGTACCAGTTGAAGTCAAGCAATGGAGGACCCACTAACACTAAAGTGCATAACAGTAATCCAGCCAAGTGGTCACAAAGGCGTGGATTACTGTTTCAAAGTGTTGTCTCTGAAGGACTGGTTCAATTTTTGCCAGCTGCCTCAACTGGAAAAAGCTTGACTTCACCACAGCTTTAATCTGGCTGTCAAATTTAAGGTCTGTGTCCACTTTTACCCCCAGATTGTTCACAAAAAATTCAGAAAATTTAAAGACATCCAGGCTTTGATGTCATGTAAACACTTTAGCAATGGCTTAACACAGTAGGAGTCTGACTTTTTAAGGGGGACATAGGTTTGACTGTCATCCACATAGCAATGAAAAGAAATGCCATGTTTCCTGAGAATTGAAAATAAAAGAGGGTCAAGCACAGAGCCCTGTGGTACCCCACATGAGAGGGGAGCAGTGGAGGACACAGAGTCATCAAGGCTGACACAGAAGGTTTGATGTGACAGGTACAGGGGCGGAAATCCCAGGGGGGACAGGGGGGACATGACTCCCCCTTCTGTAAAGCTGTCCCCCTCTAGAATAATTTGAGACACAACTAATAATTTTTGAACAATGCAGTAGTATTTATTAAAAGCACAATGCACAATGTGTGCTCATTATAAAAGCGCAATAATGTGCTATTTAAATCTTAAAAGATTTAGTCCCCCCCTCCCATTCCTAGTAGTGGTATATCCCACACTCTTTCCAACGGGCGGGGCTAGCAGCCGTTAGTACTTGGCAGCAGTTGCAGCGTGTGGCTGGACCCGGCTGCCCACATCGCGCGGGGTAAGATGTATACTCGCAGATACAGTTTAACTTACACAAGTTACAACACATCCCATTTACTGTTACAACAAGCCCCAGGCCCAGGCTGATAATATAAACTGTCTGCAACATTCCTCCTGCATTGTTCAAAAGCCAGAGTTTAGTGATAGTCAGAGGGGACAGGAGAGAAGAAGAGGGAGAGGACAGGACAAGAGCAGTCAGTGACGGAGCGGCTCGTAGTTAATATCTGTAGGCTCTCCACCTGTCAGTGAGACACACATGACAGACGTGCAGTTTAACTGACATTACGCGCGATTATTACGCATGGTTTTGAGGTGCGCAGCGGTAGATCTCACAGCACACTGTTTATAAACCAGTTCACCAGTTTAATTGCAGGAAATGTTTATCTCACTGCCGGTAAAAAAAACGAAAAAAACAAACAAAACTGTTTGCTCCTGCAGCCAGCCAGAGATGAAGGATCCATTCCACACACCTGAGCCAGAGCAAAAAGAGGGAGAGAAAGAGAGAGATCGAGTTTCGGTCTTTGATGAATGAAGCCTTATTGTTTTGCTGCTATTAAACAATGAGAGACATGTTTTCTCCATTTACTTAATAGCATAAATATTCACACTACTGCGCATGGGGAGATAGAGACCTGCTCTGCTCCAGACACACTCAGCACCGTGGACAGCACGGCACACCTGACTGTTGTCGTTGTGTACATGTTACTTTGATTTCAGTCATTTTGTTTTAAATCTGGACATGTGCAGGTGGACTCAGCCAGTGCTAAGAAAGGTCCTATGCCTGCCTGTTGGAGAGATAGAAAAAAGATTAAAGCATCAAATTGCAGTAAAAGATGTTGCATAAAAGACAGGCTACAACTTTTTTTCCTTGTCCCCCCCTGGAATTATTCTCTAAAATTTTACTGTTTATTGTCCCACCCCAACTATGAAATGGGATTTTCGCCCCTGGACAGGTAGGACCTGAACCATTCAAGTGCGGTGCCACTGATGCCCACCCACTGCTCCAAACGAGCAATCGGTCAAATCTAAAAGTACGAGGACAACACAGTGACCAGAGTCAGTAGCTAAAAAGAAAAAACTCTTAAAAGCGCTGATTCAGTGCTGTGCAATGTTTCAAAACCAGATTGGAAAATCTCAAGAGTATTCTGTTCCTTTAAAAAGTCCATGAGCTGAGAACAGACAATCTTCTCTAAGATTTTAGAAAGAAAGGCAATTTAGAGATAGGCCTGAAATTTGCCAAAACAGTAGGATCCAGCCCAGGTTTTTTAAACAAAGGTTGCACAACGGGATGTTTAAAATGAAAAGGGACCACTCCAGAGGACAGACTGCTATTAATAACTGCGAGAAAAAATGGTCCAATAGTGGGGAAAACCTCCTTAAAAAATCGGGGAGGGACAGTATCATCTGGAGAACCTGTGGGCTTCAAATGATCAACAATCTCCTGAACAAAGGGTAGGGTCACAGGTTCAAATGTGTCCAACACAGCAGAGCAGGGGACAGACACAGAAGAATCAATGGCAGGAGGTGAAATAAGTGCTCTGGTAGAAGTGACTTTATCAATGAAGAAGTGAAGAAAGTTTTCACACACAGCAGGGGAGGCCTCAATTCCAACAGTCTGTGGTGCATTCAGAGCAGAGTTGATAACTTTAAACAACACACGAGGCTTGTGGCAGTTTAACAGAACAATATCAGAAAAATATTTTCTTTTAGCCTCTTTCACAGTGGATTGGTAATGACGCCAACAATCCCTCAACATTTGAAAATACACTTGCAATTTGTCCTTTTTCCACTTCGACACTCCTGTCTGGCAGCACGGGTCGTTTCATTCAGCCATGGCTCCGGTTTAGATTTATGCTGCCTGGCCTTTAATGGAGCTGCAATGTATGTGGCAGTTTGACAGCTGTCGAGAAACTATGAGTTAAGAGCCACTGTATCCTCACACACCGATTCGGGAATGACGCAGTTCTGACTGAAAACAGCTGAGAAGTGAGCAGCAGTGGAAGGGTTAATAAGTCGACATCTGCGAGCAGCAGCGCGAGGTTTAACTGTGTGACAGCAAACAGCAGCTTCAAAAAGTACAGGCATATGATCAGAGAAAAAAGCATCACAGATCTCCAGGTTAAAAACAGGCAAACCATAAGATAAAACAAGATAGAGTGTGTGACCACACTCATGTGTAGGCCCAAGTACAGACTGCATAAGATTAAAAGAGTCGATGTTTAAAAAGTCTCGCGCCAAAGGGTTTTCAGGGCAACACACATGAATATTACAATCACCAACAATAAGGACCCGGTCATATTTGGACATAATATCAGCCAAGAACACAGAAAAATCTGTTAAAAAGTCTCTCTCTGTTACGTTTGGGAGGCCGATAAACCACAGCACACAACACCGTGTGAGAATGCCCCAGCTCAAACAAACTCAGTTCAAAGCTGGTGAAGGAGGATGACAGCGATATCTGTTTACATTTAAAGTCACTCTTAAAAACAGTCGCAAGTCCTCCTCCTCGGCCAGACGTCCGAGGAGAGTTAAAATAGCAGCACTCGTCAGATAAAAGTTCTGTGAAGACACTGGACTCACCAACACCTCAGCCAAGTCTCGGAGATAAAGAGGAAATCCAGTTCCCGGGATATGAAGAAATCCTTAAGGATAAATGATGTGTTCACAACTGATCTGGCGTTAACCAGGCCATACCTGGCAGGAGCTGGTGGGTCAGCCAAGGAGAGCAGGGTCCGTGGGGCTGGAACACGACATCCGAGCCTGCCACCGGTACCAACCAGGCAGTGACAGGGTCCAGCGAACGTCAAGAGACACACAGGCGAGGCCCAGTTCCATATCCACCTCGATCAGGACGTACCAACCCGGCCCTTAGCCTCACCAAACAGCCACTACGCTTTCCCCAGCGGCGATGCTGTTTTCGTCGCGGGGGGTGGTGCTGGAGTGCGGCAGAGGTATGTCAGGATATCCAATAGGAAATGAGGCTCAGTTTTTTTGTCCATAACAATCAAAGTTGACAAGATTTTTGGCGGAGATTCTCAGATCTAGCAGCGTTTGGCGATCATACACCAGCAGTGTGTTGACGGTACATGCAACAAGTGTTACAAGCAGCAGAAACACACACAACAGTCGAAGCAGCTGACGGCCCGCCTGACACACTGCCGCCATCTTGCCCTCTGTCTATAGCCTTACTGTTGTGTGTACAGCCTTTATAGACTGAGCTGAGTAGTGATGCGTGGGTCAACCCGTAACCCGCGGGACCCGCAAATGGATCTGCAGGTCGGGTAGCAGTGATCGTCTGTTAAATCGGTCTGTAAATGATATTTTGACATTATTGGCTATTACTGTCATGGCATCCAAAGGTACTGATGCGTTGAGCAGGTGACAGTCCACGGCCGTTTTCAAAACACACTTGTGTCACGCACTCCAAAAGAAACTTGTTGAAACTTTAAACAATAATTTATTGTACAAAATGGGGGAAACAAACGTTGACAAAAACGGTTCCATTATTCCTATTAAATTCAAAAGATAACGAAAAAAACAGCTACAAGTTAGAGGGAATAGTGATAAATTGGTAAAACTTGGCATTGATCCACAGCCTCAGACGGATGCGCTCAAGCGTGCCATGCGCACAAGCTCCGTTGGTAGGCCATACTATATTTTCACATTTTTAACAATGCAATTTAAAAGTTTTGATTTTTATTGATAACCTACAACCAACAACAAAAAGACTACATTTAGCACCAAAAAATATGTTAAAAAAAAGTAAATAAAAAAACAAATATCGAATACCAAATTTTCATAACGAATACCTACCCATAGAAACAAATATTCGAATATCCGAATATTTGAGTACAACCCTAAAAAAATTACATGGCTGACTCACTTTCTTGTCTCTCGTTTCAGAGATTCAGACAATTGGCGCCATCCTCAGACCCTCATCCAGCTCCAGTCCCACCATTTTCAGCCACCATCTTCAACTGACTTCGCAGCAAGAACACCTAGTCACCATCTCCCAAGACGCTATCCTAAATAGCATTGCTCCCCGCACTCTCTCCTCCTATCTCACCGGCTGGAATTGCTTTAAAGCTTTCCACGCCTCCCTTAGCCTTCTATTCCCTTCATTCGACGTCCTTACCCTCTCCAACTTCATTACGTAAACCCATTCCATCCTCAAGATCAAATCCTCCTCCATACAAGTCATCAAAGGTCTACGAAAGACTGAACCACAACCTATACAGAAACATTTGCCCCTCACTTCCGACCTCCTCACCTTCTGCTTTCATACACTATCTGTCTCCACCTATAGACAAAGTCCTAGAATCCATGTTTCTGTTGGCATTCGTCGGTGCTTAGAGTTCACGGCTTCTTCTCTCGACTTCCAACCTTCCAGACACGCGACTATATCTGACATCACCGTTCATTCTCCCACCAATCTCATCTTCCACCTCAAACGCAGCAAGACCAGCCAATCCGACCTACCTCAACCCATTCACCTCTTTCAACTAGATTCATATTTAAGTCCTTACGAACCCATCCACAACTACATTAACTCGAGACTAGCTGGACGAGCTTCCCCTCAGGACCCTCTTTTTGTTTCAGAGACAGGCGGGGTAGCCACTCGCTTTTGGTTTCATCACCACCTCAGCCAAATCCTGTCCAGATCCAGAATATCCCCAGAGCTATACTCGGGGCATTCGTTTCACATTGGAGCCACCTCTTCCGCCTCAAGACGGGGAATCTCCGACCATCTCTTTAAAATTCTCTGTCATTGGTCATCTCCTGCCTACCTCACGTACATTCGTAACAATCTGGGCGACCTCAGAAATGCCCATGCCAACCTTTGCTCTTGAAGTTCTCTTGGGGGCTCTGATCGTACCCTATAGATCCAAGAGACGGCTTCCCCACCCAGAGTCTCAACTTCTTTGTTCCACCAAGCATCCATCCATCCATCCGTCCATCCACCCATATCCCTCTTTCCTCCTTTCATACCTTCACCCCTTCTTCCCTCATCCCTCCTGCCCTCATCCCTTCATCCCTTGACCCTCATCCCTTCATCCCTCAACCCTCTCCTCCTCAGTCATTCATAACATGTAATATATCATTCTGAAAATACTATTGGTGTGTTCTTGTTAGTGAAATGAAGTTTTATAACTAAATTCGGGAACAAGACCACGCCTTGAACACGTCCCATTTCCATTGAATTAGTATTTAAGCACACCTCATCCGTTTCCTACTCCTTTGACTCAGTTTCCATCTCATCATCCATAACATGTAATAAATCATTCTGAAAAAACTATTGGTGTGGTCTTGTTAGTGAATTATATATTAACAGTAACTGAGCATAAAATTATTTTAAAATTCAAATTGCACTGCTAACAATGTTGTGTTCATTGTCAAATCTTACTTACATAATATTGAATGGATTCAGTTGAGAGGGCTGGCTGAGCCTCACTGCGTGGGAGAACAGCTTGGTTGTTAGATGAAGCAATTACCCAAAAGAATCTCCTGCATTGTAATTACATCGTCTACAGCAACTGCATTTGTTCTTCCAAACAAGGACAAATGCTGTTCTTTTTTAGACCCTGACCTTTGTGAAGCCGCCTAATTTGTAGTTTCAAGTTTATGTGATTGAAAGGACAGATCCTGCATGCTATGTTTAAAGACAGTGAGTCACTTATTATAATACTGTCTTATAAAATTGTTCATTTATTCATTACTTTTCTTTTGGACTTCTTGATATGGTATACCATAGATTATATCTCTACACGGCATGTAGACATTTAGGATTTGCAGGAATAGTTCAATATTTTGTGTAATACCCTTTTTTGCTTTTCCTTCTTGAGTGAAATGAGAAGATCAATATCAGTGCCATGTCTGTGTGTTCTGTACAAAGCTGGAGTCAGGATGTGGTTAGCTTAGCTTAGCGTAAAGACTGGAAACAAGACAAACAATGAAGAACAGCTTATTCATTCACCCATCACATCCGTGCAACCTCTCTGGCTAGTGTGGGTTACCAGATATGGTCCACCCAACAACACTTTACTGGCTTTCTCCTCCTCCTCCACACCAGCTTCTCTCAACAACACTGCACGGCCTATCCACTGAGTGTAAAAATAATTTCTGTAGCTACTGTGACATCACTCATTGGTTTGTGGACTCCTGTTTTGAATCCTCAAGTTTGTTTTTTTGGCCATCTTGGCTTTTTAGAGCCAGAAGTTACCATATTTGGACGAGAGGCTGGTGCTGTGGAGGAGTGAGGGTTGGATCTGACCAAGAAGTCGGGGAATCTATCTGTAGACAGCCGGTCACTCAAGCGGCCCGCCTTTAAATATGCATAACTTTAAGCCGTTAAGAAATGTAAAAGGGTGAGTTATATGAAAACTCACCCCCATACAGTTGTCATGAACAGGGAAATTAGCTATAGAGACTCAAACCATTTTTGCACCAGGCTGTAAACATGTTTATTTCTGCTGTTAAGTTGGGCATTTTAAACTTTTAAACTTAAACTTGAAACTTAATTCACCGGGCCATCTGCCGACGACTTCTAAGGTGAGACATTAACTTGTAATGTTACTTAATGCATGAGTTGACGACATAAATCCATCAGCACACTTTAAATATTGCACTGACAACTGTGACCATCGCTTTCGTTGTTTTCATATGACATACACTTTTAGTGATGAGTAGATCCTCAAGTGTTTATATATATACTAATTATGGCTGGATTATGTGAACTGCATATAGTCTGATCCTCACTCAAAGAAAAAAACAAGCGCTGTGGAGCGTCGGACTACAGCAACACTTAACCCCTGTGCTTACCTGAGAAGGAGTGAATGCACAAAGCCGCTATTTTTAAATATCCCACGGAGAGACTCTCACTGCAGCCTGTTATATTTTGTTCTGAAAATGTCAGCATGCAGCCTCGATACAGTGAGTGCTGGATGGAGCAGGTAGTAACGCCCACACTTAAGGGTGCTGTTTGCTGACGAAACACTAGGGTCTAGGTAGCATGTCTGAAGGGTTACTTTTGGTTCCAAATGTACCCTACCGAAAGTGTGGGGTGGAAACGGCTTAAGGGGACTGACTGGCTTCTGGAGCCAGCCTCAAGTGATTATTCAAAGAGCTGCGTTTTTTGGCTTCATTTTTCAGCACTGCAGGTTGCTGCTTGGGCCCATCACATCCTGCACAACAACCTTCACCCCGCCAGAGGGTGGGGCTCCCAACAGCATCCCAAGGGTATTCAGACTGTGTGCTCCCCAGCTGCATGGAGTCTTCCAGCACATCTTTAATCTGAGAATGTGTCTGGAGAGGGTCCTGTGCTGTGGAAGACATCCTCCCTGGTTCCTTTACCTTAGAAGGTGTGCCCTAACACTTCTAACGGCTACAGACCGATGGCACTTCTTATCTTATGAGGTCTCGGGAGAGACAAGTCCTGTTGCACCTTCGGCCCCTAGTTAAACCACTACTGGACCCCCCTCAGTTTGCCTATACTCACCTGGACGAATCATATTCTTTGATTTCCTCAGTGTGTTGAACACGATTTGGCCTGCTGAGGTGCAAGCTGACAGTGATGCGGGTAGATGCTCCCCTGGTGTCCTGGATTGTGGTGTTTGGGACTGGTCCATCACACAATGTTAGACTGCAGGGCTGCTATCTGACACTATAATGTGCAACACATAGGCCTCACAAGAAAATGTTCCTGTCACCATTTCTGTTCATTCTTTACACCTCAGACTTCAAATACAATGCCAAGCTCCCGGACGACTGCAATGGTGGGCTACATCGGGGAGCATAAAGAGACTGAGAACAAGGGCGTGGTGCTGAGTTGTGTGGGCTAAACCACCTGGTAATATCAATGAGTTGGTGGTGGACTTCTACAGGCTGAAAGCACCCTGCACGCCCCTTTCCATCTAAGGGGGTCATGCTGACACCTTGCAGGATTACAAGCACCTTGGAGTACACCTGGACAACAAGCTGGACTGGGCTGAGAACTCAGAGGCTGTGCACAAGAAGGGCCAGAGCCAACTCTACTTCTTGCAGAGGCTCTGCATGTTCAATGACCAAGCAACGTGCTGAGGATGTTCTAGCAGTCTGTGGTAGCCTGTGCTAGTGTGCTAGGGCAGCAGGGTGAGGACAGTCAATGCTAGTGGATTTAATTAGCTTTATTTTTGCACCTTATGGATTGTTATGTTTTCGCCGGCGTTGGTCTGTTTGTCTGTTTATTTGTCTGCAAAATAACTCAAAAAGTTCTGAACGGATTTTGATGAAATTTTCAGGAAAGGTTGATAATGGGACAAGGAACACATGAAAAAATGTTGGTGGTGATCGGTTGAAGCGAAGTGGATAAAATAATAAAATGGTGGGAAATCCAAGCTGCTTGGCAGAGGTCTGTGCTCTCCAAGTGCTTTTCTAGTTTTATTTGCACTCTGAATATTTGCATTCTTTCCCACTTTGTACTGCAACTGCTGCACAATAATTCCCTCAGGATGAATAAAGTTTTATGTCTCTCTCTTATCTTTTAAAAGGTTTGGCTTTGGTCTCTGTACAGGGACGATGGTACCAAACCTGGTAGCTTTACTGTGAAGACAGCACTTCAGGAAGCACACTGTCACTGTACCCAGCTATTGTTAACCAGAAATACAGCATATAATTCCCCCTAAAGCCTCAAACTGTCTTTTTCTGCATTTCTGTTTGTGTAGTTAGTGAACATAAGGTTAGATTTTGGGGGATTTAGTGGCAACTAACAGTGAAGACTAGATTAGCATGAGCAGAATCATCCACAGAGGTCTCTTCCTCTCCAAAACAGACCAGGGGTCTCATTTATAAAACGATGCATAGGATCCATACTAAAAATGTACATATTGACAAAACCCCAAAAAAGTGTGCATCAAAAAATATTTTTTTACAATCAGGCCTCCACCTCACCATCTGAATCACCAATATCCCATCTCTAAAATGTTCATAAGCATAAAGCCTGATTTATGGTCCTGCGGCGTACCTACAATGTACCTACGTCGTTGCCGTGACGTCGTCGTGAACCCTTCGAACTTCTCCGTCACTCCATTTCATCGCGGTGCAATTCACCGCCAGAGTGGTAGAAGGCTGTGTTCCTTTCCTGAATGGTTATCGTCCTCTCTAGTTGATTCTTTGTTTAGCTTCCGGCTTTTCTGGTCACAGAGAAATGAACGCGGAGCACGGACAGACGGCTCCGTCCGTATCCGTATTGAACGTTGAGCATAAATGGGCCTTAATACTGCAACATCTGCAACAGAAGATGTTTAAAGACGGCGGGGATGGCGCAATCTGGAAATATGGAACCGGAAATGCGTTGCTACCAAGCAAACCAATCACAGCCCTCTCGGTCTGCACTGGGTCTGCGTTGCCTCGACGTGTAGTTACATTTTTGGGGAGGTGCACGTCATCTTGGCTTTTTAGAGCCAGAAGTTACCATATTTGGACGAGAGGCTGGTGCTGTGGAGGAGTGAGGGTTGGATCTGACCAAGAAGTCGGGGAATCTATCTGTAGACAGCCGGTCACTCAAGCGGCCCGCCTTTAAATATGCATAACTTTAAGCCGTTAAGAAATGTAAAAGGGTGAGTTATATGAAAACTCACCCCCATACAGTTGTCATGAACAGGGAAATTAGCTATAGAGACTCAAACCATTTTTGCACCAGGCTGTAAACATGTTTATTTCTGCTGTTAAGTTGGGCATTTTAAACTTTTAAACTTAAACTTGAAACTTAATTCACCGGGCCATCTGCCGACGACTTCTAAGGTGAGACATTAACTTGTAATGTTACTTAATGCATGAGTTGACGACATAAATCCATCAGCACACTTTAAATATTGCACTGACAACTGTGACCATCGCTTTCGTTGTTTTCATATGACATACACTTTTAGTGATGAGTAGATCCTCAAGTGTTTATATATATACTAATTATGGCTGGATTATGTGAACTGCATATAGTCTGATCCTCACTCAAAGAAAAAAACAAGCGCTGTGGAGCGTCGGACTACAGCAACACTTAACCCCTGTGCTTACCTGAGAAGGAGTGAATGCACAAAGCCGCTATTTTTAAATATCCCACGGAGAGACTCTCACTGCAGCCTGTTATATTTTGTTCTGAAAATGTCAGCATGCAGCCTCGATACAGTGAGTGCTGGATGGAGCAGGTAGTAACGCCCACACTTAAGGGTGCTGTTTGCTGACGAAACACTAGGGTCTAGGTAGCATGTCTGAAGGGTTACTTTTGGTTCCAAATGTACCCTACCGAAAGTGTGGGGTGGAAACGGCTTAAGGGGACTGACTGGCTTCTGGAGCCAGCCTCAAGTGATTATTCAAAGAGCTGCGTTTTTTGGCTTCATTTTTCAGCACTGCAGGTTGCTGCTTGGGCCCATCACATCCTGCACAACAACCTTCACCCCGCCAGAGGGTGGGGCTCCCAACAGCATCCCAAGGGTATTCAGACTGTGTGCTCCCCAGCTGCATGGAGTCTTCCAGCACATCTTTAATCTGAGAATGTGTCTGGAGAGGGTCCTGTGCTGTGGAAGACATCCTCCCTGGTTCCTTTACCTTAGAAGGTGTGCCCTAACACTTCTAACGGCTACAGACCGATGGCACTTCTTATCTTATGAGGTCTCGGGAGAGACAAGTCCTGTTGCACCTTCGGCCCCTAGTTAAACCACTACTGGACCCCCCTCAGTTTGCCTATACTCACCTGGACGAATCATATTCTTTGATTTCCTCAGTGTGTTGAACACGATTTGGCCTGCTGAGGTGCAAGCTGACAGTGATGCGGGTAGATGCTCCCCTGGTGTCCTGGATTGTGGTGTTTGGGACTGGTCCATCACACAATGTTAGACTGCAGGGCTGCTATCTGACACTATAATGTGCAACACATAGGCCTCACAAGAAAATGTTCCTGTCACCATTTCTGTTCATTCTTTACACCTCAGACTTCAAATACAATGCCAAGCTCCCGGACGACTGCAATGGTGGGCTACATCGGGGAGCATAAAGAGACTGAGAACAAGGGCGTGGTGCTGAGTTGTGTGGGCTAAACCACCTGGTAATATCAATGAGTTGGTGGTGGACTTCTACAGGCTGAAAGCACCCTGCACGCCCCTTTCCATCTAAGGGGGTCATGCTGACACCTTGCAGGATTACAAGCACCTTGGAGTACACCTGGACAACAAGCTGGACTGGGCTGAGAACTCAGAGGCTGTGCACAAGAAGGGCCAGAGCCAACTCTACTTCTTGCAGAGGCTCTGCATGTTCAATGACCAAGCAACGTGCTGAGGATGTTCTAGCAGTCTGTGGTAGCCTGTGCTAGTGTGCTAGGGCAGCAGGGTGAGGACAGTCAATGCTAGTGGATTTAATTAGCTTTATTTTTGCACCTTATGGATTGTTATGTTTTCGCCGGCGTTGGTCTGTTTGTCTGTTTATTTGTCTGCAAAATAACTCAAAAAGTTCTGAACGGATTTTGATGAAATTTTCAGGAAAGGTTGATAATGGGACAAGGAACACATGAAAAAATGTTGGTGGTGATCGGTTGAAGCGAAGTGGATAAAATAATAAAATGGTGGGAAATCCAAGCTGCTTGGCAGAGGTCTGTGCTCTCCAAGTGCTTTTCTAGTTTTATTTGCACTCTGAATATTTGCATTCTTTCCCACTTTGTACTGCAACTGCTGCACAATAATTCCCTCAGGATGAATAAAGTTTTATGTCTCTCTCTTATCTTTTAAAAGGTTTGGCTTTGGTCTCTGTACAGGGACGATGGTACCAAACCTGGTAGCTTTACTGTGAAGACAGCACTTCAGGAAGCACACTGTCACTGTACCCAGCTATTGTTAACCAGAAATACAGCATATAATTCCCCCTAAAGCCTCAAACTGTCTTTTTCTGCATTTCTGTTTGTGTAGTTAGTGAACATAAGGTTAGATTTTGGGGGATTTAGTGGCAACTAACAGTGAAGACTAGATTAGCATGAGCAGAATCATCCACAGAGGTCTCTTCCTCTCCAAAACAGACCAGGGGTCTCATTTATAAAACGATGCATAGGATCCATACTAAAAATGTACATATTGACAAAACCCCAAAAAAGTGTGCATCAAAAAATATTTTTTTACAATCAGGCCTCCACCTCACCATCTGAATCACCAATATCCCATCTCTAAAATGTTCATAAGCATAAAGCCTGATTTATGGTCCTGCGGCGTACCTACAATGTACCTACGTCGTTGCCGTGACGTCGTCGTGAACCCTTCGAACTTCTCCGTCACTCCATTTCATCGCGGTGCAATTCACCGCCAGAGTGGTAGAAGGCTGTGTTCCTTTCCTGAATGGTTATCGTCCTCTCTAGTTGATTCTTTGTTTAGCTTCCGGCTTTTCTGGTCACAGAGAAATGAACGCGGAGCACGGACAGACGGCTCCGTCCGTATCCGTATTGAACGTTGAGCATAAATGGGCCTTAATACTGCAACATCTGCAACAGAAGATGTTTAAAGACGGCGGGGATGGCGCAATCTGGAAATATGGAACCGGAAATGCGTTGCTACCAAGCAAACCAATCACAGCCCTCTCGGTCTGCACTGGGTCTGCGTTGCCTCGACGTGTAGTTACATTTTTGGGGAGGTGCACGTCAGGCTACGCCGGGGGCTACGGGGAGCCTTCTGCATAGCCACGTACCCTACGACGTAGCGACGCAGGAACATAAGTCAGGCTTAAGTCAAAGTTTCCTCCATCAAGTCTGTTTTTATAGCTCAACATTTGCATGGGAAATGGCGTATGCCTCTTTCAGAGCTTGTTTTGTGCATTTGTAATGTTTATAAATGAGACCCCAGGTGATTAAAAGCATTAAAAACACAGAGTAAAGCAGTTTCATATTACAAATTAGTGTTTTTTTGATGGTGCTAGTTGCAGATGGGCTTCTATCCTTAGTGGCTGACAGGAAAACAGAAATGGCTCTGTCTAGAACCAGTGTTTGGTATGTCTGTTCTGGGCTACTGTAGAAACATGGCAGTGCCACATGGTGATCGCTATAAACAAGAACCCACTCCCTGTATAGACAGAAACTCATTCTAAGGAAACAAAATCAATTGTTATTTTCAGGTGATTATACACTGAAAAAAATATACTCATTATTTTATATTCCATTTCTGCCAATATATCTCCCTAAATCATACACACTGGACCTTTAAGAGGTGTTAGCTGGTTGTCTTTATGCTAAGCTATAACCACATCTTGCCCCCAGCTCTATGCTAACACACAGACATGAGGTTGATATCCACCCCATCTCACACTCGGAAAGAAAGCAAATTAGAGTATTTTCCAAAATCTTAAACCATTCCTTTATATATATTACATGAAATATGGATTTTGATCTATTAGTATGTATGCTGTCGGCAAAACTACAGTCCACAAACTTTCAAGTTTCAAGCAGGTTTGTGTTTACATGCTTATATTCACTTACATAACTGTGGAACTGTGGAGACTGGTGAAGAAAGTATGCAATGTATATATCTGAAGCTGTTTTATGCACAGCATAGGTGTTTCTAGCCCATTTTTGGTGGTGCTGAAGCACCCCTAAATTGAATTCCAGCACCCCTAAAGTTTGAGAGATTTTTTTAATTATTTTTTACTGCATGTCCTTTTTTAACAAGCTAGAAAAGTGTGAAAACCATACAGTACTTGGTTGAAACATAATATTTTAACAACAAAAATACAGCAGCAGCAGCTTCTCCCAGAAATTAGGGTTACGATATGTTTCTTTTATGATTCCAATCCATTCCTCTTTTGCTGTGGCTCAGCATTTAAATAACTTTTATCAGATTTGATGGTTTAGTCACAGACTAAAGTGTTGTGCTTTCCTTTAACAAATGTGGGAATGAAATTGCGTTAAAATGTACAAAACAGTGAAATTTATCTTGCCTGGCCGGGCAGCTCTCTGGGTGCTCAGCACCCCTAAACCTCTGATCCTAGAATCGCCCCTGATGCACAGAATCACACCCTTTGCTTTACATTTTCTGACATACAGCAGGATGATTCATCTGCACAGCCAAAAGATCCAAAGTCCTCTCCCACTGGTTTCCGGCAAATTTACACCTGAATCAGATAACTGATCATCAGTATCAGTGTTCAGTCAGCTCATAAGCTCAAACCACTTTCTCTTCTTCAAGGGATACCTAACTTACATTTCATCAAGGAGTGGTTCTTACTTGTCCCAGAGACAGTTTGAACACCTACAAGTAATAACCCTAACAGTTTAAGTCAGAACACATTGTCAGGCTGTTCTGTACTGTGACAGCTGGACAGAGCAGCTCCTTGTCTTTATAAAGTCATTAGATTAAAGGCCACCTATCGACCCACAGTACTGTGTGACTGGCAAGCTGCATTACCTCACTGCACAAGCTGAACTCCTGCCTCCTGCTTCTCATGTCTGTCCACAGCTAATAAGCTCTGCTGGGTCATGGAACAGGTGGCAACATGCCCACAGTTATTTTAAATGAACTACGCCTGGCTCCTATACTGCTGCATGTAGAGTCTTATGAAACAAAGTCATTTAAAATCACAACTAAGCAAACCTTTGTAGGGTTTTTAAGAGGATTATGACATTTTTCCACAACTCAGACAATCTGGATGAAGTGGAAAAAATGTGTAATTGCAAAAGCTTAACTGAAACAAAGCTGCTAACAAAATTTCCAAACAAAAAATGCCTTGAAGCTCACACACACACACACACAGACACACACACACACACACACACACACAGAAACACAAGGAACAATCCAACATTTAGGAAAATATGCTTATCTGTTTTCTTTCAGCAAGTGACATAAGAGGACTGATATCAGTCTCATGTTAGAATGTTGTTAGCGTAGCTTAGCATAATGACTGGAAGCTGGGTGAAACAGCTAACCTGGCTCCATCCAGCGTTTCCTTGCAGCAAACAAATATCGCACTTATTTATGTTGGGTTTTATACAAATCATGAAACTTGCGATTCATGTTTTCTTGCATTGTGAATCAGAGGCAGATCAAAGTCTTGTGGCTTTAGAGTCCTTTCCATACATCAGTGTTAAGGCCCGAACATACTCAGGCGGAACATACGCGGAACGGACTCCGCGGAGGTCCGCGCGGACTCAAAGCGGACGTCCGCAAGGCCTGTGCGCGCAAAGCTCAGATTTTACGACCGCGCGGACCGCGCACCAGTGACTGCTCGGCATGTATTTTTCACATCGCGGGGATTTTTCACGGACATTTTTACAGGAAACTACAACGCGGAAGTGCGCTCGACTATGGAAGCCCGAATGACTGTGGACATTCCTCGTGGAGTCCACTCCGCTTATAGTACGCCTGAGTATGTTCGGGCCTTTACATGTGAAGTTCTGCCTTCAACCTGTATTTATCGCACTGCACTGTCTTTTTTTTTTTTTTTAAAAAATGTAATGCTATTAGTAAAAAAACCCCGCTTAGTGCATCTTTTTATTGTTGCTATGCAAACACCCGATCACTTCCTTACCCTAACCTTCCCGTGTAATCAATCTACAGTTTTAATTTATTCATTTTACAGTAATCAGACAGGCAGAGGATACCTGCTCTGTGAGATCTGTGTGGGTACATGAGAACCTAAACAAGAGGGTGGATCATGGGGAGTACTACCAATTCAAGAAATCATGAATCATCTTTTAAAAGGAGCAGATGTTTATGTTACAGGTACCGGGTTGCAGCACCAGTATACACCTGTATGAATAACTGAAACAAAAGAAAACAGAGGATGACACAGGAGACGTGGTTTGTCTTTACACCGGAATCAATCAATCATCTCTCTCCCGCTTACAAATGGTACAAAACGCTGCAGCCAGACTTCTAACAGGAACCTGTAAGAGAGACCACATTACCCCCATCCTGGCCTCTCTCCACTGGCTACCTGTTCAATTCAGAATTGATTTTAAACTGCTTCTGTTTGTATATAAATCCCTGAATGGTGTGGCCCCCACCTACCTCACAGAACTTTTAAGCCCCTATACTACCTCCAGATCCCTCAGGTTGGCTGACCTGGGGCTCCTAGCGGCACGACGCTCCAATTTTAAACACAGGGGTGACCGTGCCTTTGCGGTCGCAGCCCCCAGACTCTGGAACAGCATCCCCCCTTCTATCAGATTTGCCCCTTCCATTGACTCGTTTAAATCTAGGCTCAAAACATACCTCTTCTCAAAGGCATTTGTATCCCCCTGACATGATATTTTAATCTCCCACTCTGTGCTTATTTGTGCCTTGATTTTTTATGCTGCTATGGCTCTGGTTTTTGTGTTATTGTGTTTCTTCTGTATTTTTTCAGTTTTAATTTTTATATGTACAACACTTTGGTCAACGTGAGCTGTTTTTTAAATGTGCTTTATAAATGAAGTTGACTTGACTTGACTTGAAAGTTGACTTTGCTGAATCTTCCTCAGTTATGTTTATTTATGTCACGTCATTCACTGTACTGTTAACATTGTCCATTTTAATATTCACTCAGCATCATACTGTATTGTCTTTTCAGACACATTTCAGTGTTCATAAAACACACATTTTCCACAAAACACACTATCAAACCAAAAATAACCACCTTTCGTCACAATATCATCTTTATGTCACCTTTCAATGTCCCAGCTCAACACTGGTCATAATTGCACTTTAAATGTACCTTAAAGAGATTACTGTAGTATTTCCTGGACTTACATGTTACACAGTAGCATGTCAATAGACATGAGCTTTTAACATACCTGTCAAGTTTTGGATTTGAAAATAAGGGAAATTTTCCGGCACCCGCCGTGAGCTGTCCCACCACCTGAACCAAGCTCCAGTATCCCTTACATTTTAAGACAGGTGTACAGGAAATCTAAAATAACCACTTGTCAACCACTTACTAACTACAATTAAGTGATCAGAATCTGATAGACCAGCCTTTGTTGGCATTGAAATGCTGTGAACATTCCTACGTTATAATACAGCCTAAATGAAAACACAAAAGGATATATGAAGCACATTTATTTATTTTACATATTTTCAGTTTATATACAAGTCAACACATTACATATTTACTGTTCATTTCACATTGCTTGTCTTTAAGTTAAACATTGACATTTTATTTTCATTACACATTTTATTTTAATTTCTCACGTTCACTCATGTGGCTCTCTGGCATTCACTAATGACTTATACAGATTTGTTGCAGACTTTGCATCCTTTAACACTTTTTTGGAAGGAGTATATTTGTGGGCTGGGCCAGAGTGGTTGATTTTACATCCATCCATCTCTCTCTCTCTCGTTTGTTGTTCCGGGTTTGTTCCCACTATCGACCCTAACCTTGCGACAACTGCCACCCAAGCTACTGCAGGTGGCAGTTCTCGCGAGGCTAGTGACAGAGTTCAGTTTGGAGAGGCAGAGGAATGGTTTTTTTTTTAAATTATATTATAATACAGGAGATTTATGGGAAAATACTAATACGGGAGGACGGCGGGAAAGAGGGGTAAAATACGGTAGTTTCCCGGCCAAAACGGGAGACTTGACAGCTATGGCTTTTAACGTTTTTTTTAACTAACTACTATATCAATCCATTTAACAAACATATTTCTAATGAATTTGTATACTTTTACTCAATTACTTTTGACATATGAATTTTCAATATTTCTTATCAACTAGTTTTTTTTGGGGCGGCAGTAGCTCAGTCCATAGGGACTTGGATTGGGAACCGGAGGGGCGCCTGACCAAAGGGCAGCCCCCTCACTCTGACATCTCTCCACTTTGTGCATGTATAGGTCCTGTTTGTGCATGTGTGTGTCTTTCAGACCTGTGTGTAATTGACAAGCAAGAGTGAAAACATTGAATTTCCCCTCAGGGGGATTAATAAAGTAAATAAACTTAAAACTTATAAACTTAAACATAACAAAATAAATCAAGGAGTTTACCACGGCATGTATTAAACCAAAAGAAAAGAGTTTTGCAGCTCACACTAGCCCTCCACATCTAGCTACTTGCTAGCAACGACAGAGCACGGCGCCGCCACCACCACTTCCTCGGCAGGCGTCAGTTACAGCTACTTTTGTTACGTTTTCACATACCACATACATGAAACAAAAGAAAACAGAGGATGACACGGGAGACGTGGCTTGTCTTTGCTGAATCTTCCTCAGTTATGAGGGAAGACAGCGGGATGCAGGCAAACCACAGGTTCACAGTGCCTCCTACTGGCAGGAATGCGGCAATTATCTATACTGCGTCTGGCTTTCCTAATTTGTTACTTGTGGTATAAATAAGCATTTTTTTAAAAAACAAAACAACAAACAACTAATATTAAACCAATATACACAAATGTGAACACACATTAGTGGGCTTCATATTTACCATAAGCTAGCTTGGGCTCCATTAAAGGGAAGGTCTCCTATCGTCCTAAATTTGTTTCAAGTGACTAGTGACATAAAAATAATAGTTAGCATGTTAGCTGTTAGCCTAGATACAGCCGGGGCGCATAGTAGTGTCAGACCTGTTAAAACGTAAGTGAACGGGCATACCTTCAAGTGCAGTAACTTTGCACTCACTTGCAGTCACTTGAAACAAATTTAGGACGATAGGAGACAGATTGAAATAAACCGAAATTTCCCTTTAAATATGATGTAAAGTAGCAAGGCAAGTTGAACGCCAACTTGCTTGGTTGAAAATGAAAACACAGACAAGGATCACTTACAGACAGAGGTATGATCATGTCATAGCACCTGAGGTATAACAGGTGATTTATTCCACTTGTTTCAGTTTCCAATCACTCTAGAAAAGAGGATAAGCGTACTGCTGATATTGGAAAATGACAGTTCTGCTTCAAAGCTGGAAGTCATGCCCATAATTCACACAAGGTAGGAATAACGTGTATAAGAGATACTACAACTACACAAGGGTTAAGACTGATAGGGAGATTATTTTGTTTCCAAATTTATTATGGTATGACCAATTCTGTGGGCTGCATATACTCCCATTTTATTAAAAAAGGGAAAGAGAGACAGCCATTCTCCTTTTCTCTTCAGTAACCAGTCCTTGGAGAGCTCAGTGACCTCTTCACTCTCTGCATGTGATGTCTATTTTTAGCATTATGCAAATGCAGGCGCATTCAGCGCTTATCAAAGCAAAGACCTTGGACCAAATGACCTTTTCGCAGTGCTGTCTTTTTTTCCCCATTTCTGTTTTTTACCTTTGGGCTTCAACCATCAGGCACCCCATGGCTCACTGTGTGTTCCAGTACTGTTGTAAATCCTGGTAAACGCCAGCTTTAGGCTGGCCTCACACTTGCAGACCTGTGAACTAATGTGAGAAAGTGTAAAATGTAACAATTTCAGACAGTAGCTTAGTGCAGCCACAGCAATACCTACAGTCCAGGGTGATGATGCTTTAAACTGAAAGCGGTTCTCAATCAGGGCTTCCTTTTACTCCGTGTGCATCCTTACTGATTATTAAGTTAATGCCTCTGCTCTGAAACACAATGACATTTAAGAGCATTAACCTTAAAGCAGCTGTGCGGAACTTTTTACCATTTATAAAACTGTCTCTAGTTCGTATCACCCCCCCTTGAAGATCCGCATATTTATTTGAACCCAACAGCGACAAAAAAGCCTTTCTCTATATGGCTATTTAGCGTAGCCTCACTCGGGTCGGACACAGCGGAAGTCAGCAAACCAGAATACAGCACCCGAGGCGGAAGTGATTCTGCTCGCCCGCAGCGGCCCGCAGCAATTAAACCACAGAAGCAGGAGCCATGTTTACAGTGTTCTTCGAGTAAGCAGTACGCAACGAGCATTGCTGAACACATAACACCTAACAGTTTTACCAGAGATGTATCTGAGGACTTGGTTGTACTTTTGATGTCATGGCGGATAACGAAGGAGCATCATGTAAAATTATCTGTGACTGTGACCATGAACACAAATATACAGCAGGCAGTTGTCCTCACTTTATAAGAAATTCAGAGCTGCACCAGAACTTTTATGAACAGGTCTTACTTTACTACTAATTTGTGTGTAACGTTAGCATGTTAGCATGTTAGCATGTTTCCACTAATTACTTGGACTGACCTAACGTTAGTAGCGTTAGCTTTGCAAGCGAAGGCTGCAGGTAACAGCTTTGCAGTGTCAGGATTATGTTATGTCTTCACTGTGTATCTTCACATAAAAGAATACTCCATTTGGGAGTTATGCCCTTTCTCTATCATTTTCATATTGAGACAACATGATCGATATCTTTTTTGTGTCTGTACGTCTAGTGGCTGGGTCTCAGCGGTTAGCATGGCGCTTAAAGGGGGTCAGTACGTCCTGCGTTGTGATCCGCGGAGGGATACACCGGTGAGCAGGCACAGACGTAGCTTGTAAACAAAACTCAGTTGTTTATTTAGCCTAGCAATATCTCCGGACTATAGTAGCTGCAATGGACGACTTTGAACGCGATTTTGAAGAGTTTCTTGTAGCGGACACAGATCCAGAGCCATACCTGTTTGAGCCAGAGTACACAGATGAGGAACTCCATTTGTTGCATGCTGAGCAGGTGAGAAGAAAGGCTGAATCCTCCGCTCCCTCGGTGCTACCATCGTTGGGGAGATATATCATCAGGAAGAAAACCGCCACAGAGAGTGCATCACAAGGAATGAAAACTTTGCAGCAATCACTAATCCTGGCGTGATTGAAACTTTTTTTCATGTTCCTAAGATGAACTGGAAAAAACGCCCCAGGCCTGCAGGAGCTGATGGACAGCTTTCAGTCGGGTGAGTAATATCATCCATGTCGTCTCTTTGTTTGCTTTTACCGAGTGACCTAGCGTACCTGTCCCAGAGCCAGCTGCAGCTGTTGCTCACCGGTGTATCCCTCCGCGCAAGATATACTGACAAGTGCCATGCTAACCGCTGTCTCAATATGAAAATGATAGAGAAAGGGCATAACTCCCAAATCGTCGGAGTATTCTTTTCACATAATAATGCGGACTCAGCAGATGACTTGTTAACTGTTTATTCCTCCTTACACCGAACGTACACGGCTGCTTCTCATTGTTTCCAGTAGCACAACAACGGTTACTACATTACCCAGAATAACTTGAGGCTCGCACTACTACGGTAGCTTTAGTAGCTCAAAATACACAACAGATTACATTAGATCAGAACAGAAACACGACAGGAGAATTTACTGAGTAATTTTGCTGTTTCCACTAATTACTTGGACTGACCTGACGTTAGTTAATCCTCTTGCTCTCCAAAACAAATGCATGCAGTAATTACCGGCTGCAGTTGGAATTTTACGACACCAGGCTGTGGGTGTCATACCGCTCCAACCAAAGGGGCGCTATAATCAACGAAACCGAAAAGTTCCACACAGCTGCTTTAAGTTATAGTTGTACAGCTGCTAATATGATAGAAATGGACTTTTGATTAGAAATGACTCTGTCTTTGCTGGACAAATATCAGAAAGGCCTCATGCAGCAAGTTAATCTAAGTTGGATGGCAGTTGGAAGTTGTCTTCAAATTTTGTTCCTTGCAAAAATAAATGATGTGAAAAATTGTTTCTCCAAGTGCAGTTTTTTAATATGAAATCACAATGGCATAGAGTTCCACTGACTAGGATGTGAAATAAATCAATTTCACATGAAGTGTCGGGTGTGTTTGTAAGTCCCATACTCTGAGAGCTTCTTGTGAAACAATGGTGACTGGATAAAATAAAAAAAACACAAATCATGATGAAACTAGAGGGCACAAACCCATGCCTATATGCAGTTCGCCATGTCTGCTAATTTGCTGCAAGGAAGCCTTCAGTGAATTTGATTACAACATTTTTTCAAGCTCAGAATATTGGTTTTATTGTATCATTTCATAAAAAAGTTATGTTGTGCTGGACCTCAGGTGAGCAGGAAGCTTGTTCCAAAGAGCAAGCAGCCTTTCTTTAGGTTTCCACCCACAGACAAACAGTTAGACTGAGTGGGCAAACCAAGATTTGGAGACCACCCTGCTTTGCCTTGTCTCCTGTAACCCCTCCTGCTGGAGTCGACAGTTGGCCTGGTAAGTATGCTCATAATTCTTTCTTTCTTTCTTTGAACCCCCATTTGTACCAGCTTAAGCACTGGCTATTCTTCCTGGGGTCCACAGACATACATACACACTTACAACAATACTAGAAATAAACACAACAAACTAAACAGCTCATCTTGTTGGTTTAACATTGAGTACAGAAAAGAAACAAAATTGTCATCAATAACAGACCTGACTTGGATCTTCATAAAAATGCATAGTAATTTATAATAAGCATAAATCCATCCTCCGTTTCTATGGGGTGCTGTTTGTAAAGTGGCTCACGCTGAAAATAACATCAACATTTTGCCACAATTAGCTTCAAACAATGTTTAAAAAAGTGTTGTGAAATTTTTAACGTCACCTTTTACCACAATTACTAATATTTGTTAACTTAAAAATATATTAAATAGTTAAATCTAAATATTAAATGTGGCACCTAAATGTTAAATGTTAAATCTAAATATTAAATGTGGCACCTAAATGTTAAATGTTAAATCTAAATATTAAATCTAAATATAAATGCTAAATCTAAATATAGATGTTAAATCTAAATCTAAATCTAAATATAAATGCTAAATCTAAATATAAATGTTAAATCTAAACGCTAAATCTAAATCTAAATGTTAAATGTTAAATCTAAATGCTAAATCTAAATCTAAATGTTAAATCTAAATATTAAATCTAAATGCTAAATCTAAATCTAAATGTTAAATGTTAAATCTAAATGTTAAATGTTAAATCTAAATGTTCTGGGTGAAACTAAATATTTAGCTAATATGCAAATTCACACTGCCGGTCACCGGAAGCACCAAAATAAAAGCTTGAGATGGTCAGACTGTGTTTATAGAATCAAATAACTAATTAAAACCAACTTATCGGGGGAAATGGACACTTGAACATACATTAGCGTGATAATAACTACCTAAAATAACAAGAAACATGTTTGGAGAAATTTTATTTGACGTGTACTTTGAGTTGTTAGTGTCCCTTCGGAGGGAACTGCCTTGTTGTTAACAAATACTGTTAATAAACAAAAACCAGCAGACTTTAGTTACATATATATATATATATGAATATCTCACATTTTTCACATCACTATATCACCATTTAGACTAATCTGATGTTTATAAAGTCTATAAACACAATGATTGAACAAACATCACTATTTCTGTGTGCACGATTTGTAAATAATAATATGGTTATCGTAGATTAGCAGGTCTAACCGTTAGCTGTTAGCCCCGTTAGCGGTGTCTGTAATGACTCATTAACTCTTAAACGGTCCGTTGCGATGTGTGGTATTTATTCAGTTTTGGGAAATCACGATGTCTAGAAAGCATCAGTGGCCGCAGCAGCAGCAGCAGCAGCAGCAGCAAAGCTAACATCAGGACGTCATCTGTTAAAAGCCTCCCGTTGTCGGATACGACCTGAAACTTCTCCAGTTAGCTCAATCATGTTGTAACTAAGACATCCGCAGGAAAAAAATATTTTTTTCACTGACTGTTTAGAGTTAATGAGTCATTACAGACACGTTAGCCCCGCTAATCTACAATAACCATGTTATTAATTTCAGAACTCATTATCTCATTATCTTCCAAGAGGGATTTCTACTTTCACCCAGGTATTTAATTAATTCATAGACCAATTCCATAATTTACAAACACAATTCATATAGTTCCTAAATGTTTGGAAATGTTGTTTAAAACAGTTTTTAAGTGATCCTTAATATTCTCTTGAACAATATGGACTGGCATCTGTACATGACTGTTTACGGCATCATACTTGTTTTAGCATTACGTAGCAAGAATCTTTTTTCTGTTGTGTATCATGTCTGATAATTGCGTTGAGCAAACTGAGTGAATAACCTTTCACATAATATCTTTGGTGATTGTGTCACCAGTACATTTCTGACAAAATTTAACAAAGCATAGGTGAATCTCTTCCTTGCAGTTATCCAACTCAGTCTGACATGCATGTCTTTTACATTAGTTCTGTAAAAGCACTGTAATGCACAGCATGCCACTTTGTTTTGAGCTACCTGTAATGTATGTATCTCATTATTTAAAGCATTTGACCAAATCACAGAACAGTGATCGAGCATTCAGAACTTGTCTAATGACATCTTGTTGCATAACATACAACTCTTCTAACAGCTGACACACCCCTTCCCATTTTATTCACAATAATATAAATTTGTTTAGACCATGACAATTTATTGTCTATGGTTATACCAAACAATTTTATGTCATGTACTAGTTCAATGGGTAAATTGTTTATACTTAATTTTAGTGTTGGTTCAGCCTTTAACTGATACATTGATCCTAATACAATAGGCTTTGTTTTACCAATATTAAGTACCAGTTTGTTGTTTGTTACCCATCCAACCACTAACTGTAACTTGTTATTTAAAATATTATTCAGGTCTATCATGGATAACGCAGCAGCATATGTATTAGAATCATCCACATACAGTACATAGCAGTTTGAGCCTTTCCACAAACAACAGAAACTCATTAGTGTCGACAGAAAACAATAGGGGCCCGAGACAGCTGCCTTTAGGTATCCCACATGTAACAAGTCTGATCTTTGAAAAAGTGCCATTAAAAAAAATGTCTGCCTCCTAATTGTCTGGCTGGAGTAAAACTGAAGCCATACTGTTTGAGGAGGAGCTGATGAATACCCATGCAGAGTCATTTGACCCAGGTGTGAATGCTGATTGTCCCGTTTCCCATTATATTGAAGAACCAGATGCAAGCGGGTGTTAGTGCGTTTAAGTTTAGTCTACAAAAGGACTTTCACATGGCTTCAACTGGGATTTACTGCAGAGAAAATTACTGTTTTATCACAAATCAAATTCTTTGCTTAACAATCTAATTTGATAAGACTGGGTAAAGCTTGACAATATTGCAATCTCTGAGGTTTAGGATTTCAAGCTGAACACTGTCTTCACATCACTCCCGTGAGGCACAGACAATGGCTTGTATTTCATTACAGCAGAGTTTTAGCCTAGAGCGGTTTCACATTATTATGCTGTACCTCAGCGGGGACTATTCTTGTGATTATAGATATGCATTTAAACCAGCATTAATGCATAGGTGAAGCTAGTGATACCAACTGACATAACTGCTGTAAAGTACCAAAGTAATCACAGTGAATAATGAAGATATGCTTTCTAACTTTTATGGTGACGTCTAAATAAGGAGGCACATAAAGGAAGGCAAACTCACGGAAGCCCTGAGAGGCAAGGTGAAAAGTTTTGTTTTTGTTGTTGCTTCTATATGTTTGCTATTTTTCTATAGATATATAGTTGCAAATATCCATGTGGCAAAGTATAATGTTGCCTTTGCACCAAGAGCACAGTAGGCAGAACAATGGCAGAGAGAAAAGAAAAATGAAAACCACAGATTGAGACCAACAAGGTGCAGAGGCCCCCCTGAAAACATCAGAGAGGAATTAAACATGACAGAAAAATGTGATATTACACTATCTTGTCGAAAAGGGGGCTAAATAATGTTCCAAATGGACACAACATTTTGGTGAGGGGAAAAAGAAACATTGCCTTTTTTTTTTTTTTAAATGGTGTATTCAAATATTTCTGCATACTGGGGTCCCTTGAAATTACATAGATTGGCTATGACTGGAGAACTGAGAGTTGACAACCATATACTCTTTACACTATTTCAGTTCTGCACACAGTTTGACCAATATATAATTAAAGTAGCCTCAAGATTGAATTAATAAATGAAGAAACAAAAAATTGCTCACTCCTGATTTAATCCTACGATCGAATACCTTGCAGTAATTTCCTCAATCAGTGTTTTTATTATTATTATTATTATTATTATTATTATCATTATTGTTTTTAACTAATATCACCATTGTTGTCACTATTATTAGTAGTATTTTATTATCTCCATTATTATTGTAATAATTTGATTACTTCCTGCACTCTTAAATAACACACACAAACACACACGCACAGTCACAGATTTTTACACCTTGTATGTATACTGTTGTATGTCCACTATATGTTGCTTGTCTTGTCATATTTCACAATAATAAAATAAAATAAAATAAATAATTAAAAATACATGCCATCAATGATAATGAAAAAAAGGTAACAGAGATCATCATGAGGGCTCACTCCCAAATAGTGCTTTGTCATCTTTGGTGATGTGGTTGCTAAGTTTAGTTTGTGTAAAACTGGTTTTGCAGCTCATCCCCTGCAGAGTGGACCAATACTGTTGATATTTTTTAGAGATGTTTACAACTTAAGCTACTGGCCACTGATGATATTACCATGACATTTTCAAAGCAAGAGAAAACGTTTGTGAAAACTGTAATGTGTTACATTAAAAGCAACTCTCCCCTACTATTAAGGAGAATAAAAAATTCTTCACAAGAAAATAAAACTGTTGTCTATTAAGTTCCCCTTCGCTATTGTTTGAACCTTGAAGAATGTCAAGTTAGTAAATCAGGGCTCGGAACAGAAGTGATGTTGTGAAGTAATTTTCTTTGATGTGTTTTATGACAGGGCAAAGGTTCACAGTAGCCTTGCAGGAAGGCCTTGTGATAAACGCCATAACATAATTAAGAACAGAGACAAGACATTCCCAGTAATTAATCACATCTTGACCTTTCTTTGTTGCCTGTGGTCTGCTAATGTTGGCGTTATGATCCATGATTGCCAGCTGGGTTCAAGCCCTAATGGCATCATTTCTGTAGTGCAGCTTCTTCTAATCATACTTCAGCATGGAAGAATGGTACACCCCTGGAGATCTGGTCATAGTACACCTTCGAATACCACAGTTGGTGCTACATCCACAGATTCTAGGTAACATAAGGGTGCTATTGGCAATATAACTAAACATTGGCAAATCATATAAACAGACTTTAAAAAGGGGCATTTCGAAATAAGAATCATATAAATAAATAAAAACTGAACTCCATTAAAATACATAATAAGATTTCAATAAGAACAACATAACAGCGTTTCACTTTCACTTGTTCTAGCTGCAACAACATAGATAACTTTCTACAACCTGCAACATGCATTTTCAATCGTGATTGGGAATCTACAGTGGATTTTTGATTATGTTACATTTCAGCATATCCTCATTCAATGGTTTGTATGATATCCTATGAAAATAAACAGTGGTTTTTATGATGTCCTACATATGAGCACCATGTGAATAAGGTGTATATACTTAACACTTGTATAGCTTGTATACTCAAGCCTCTAAGTTATATTTTCAATCTTTCTTTTCTCACAGGTATTTTTCCCGACAGAATAAAAACTGCAAAAGTTATTCCACTTTTTAAAACGGGAGATAAACACAGCTTAAATAACTATAGACCAATGTCTCTGCTCTCACAATTTTTAAAGGTATTTGAAAAAATGTTTGTGGAAAAACTTGATAATTTTCTTGAAAAGAACAATCTGCTGAGTGAGAGTCAGTATGATTTTCGAACAAATCGATCAACAGCTTTAGCATAAATGAAAATAGTAGAAGATATCACAACAGCAATTGAATCTAAAAAATACACAATAGGGATATTTATTGATTTGAAAAAAGCATTCGATACTATAGATCATAACATATTAATTGCTAAATTACAAATGTATGGGATGAGAGGTGTAGTTTCAAATTGGTTGAGCAGTTATTTAGAGAACAGACAATAGTATGTGCAGTTTGCCGGTAATATATCTGAGTGCAGGAAGATTGAGTGTGGAGTTCCCCAAGGCTCGGTCTTGGGGCCTAAACTTTTTATTTTATATATTAATGATATATGTGAGGTATCAAAGATATTGCAGTTTGTGTTGTTTGCAGATGACACAATTTTTTTCAGTTCTGGAGATGATTTGAAAGTTGTTCACAGATAGTATTGGAAAAAGAAATGGTTAAATTGAAAAAATGGTTTGATGAAAATAAGTTATCACTGAATTAAAAAAAAACTAAGTTTATGGTCTTTTCTAAACGGAAACAGGATGGAAATGTTTCATTGACTATTGATGGATCTGCTATTGACAGAGTGTCTGAGTTTAGATTTTTGGGTGTAATTATGGATGAAAACAAAAACAAAGGTGTCCAAGAATATTTTTGTTATGAACAAAGTAAAACATGTATTAGACTATAAGACAATGAGAATTTTGAATTGTTCACTTATTTTGCCTTATTTTAGTTACTGTGTTGAAGTGTGGGGTAACACATACACAACTAATATCAAGCATTGATCATTTTACAGAAAAGAGCAGTACGAGTAATACATAAAGTGGAGGCTAGAGAACACACCAATGCACTATTTATCGAGTCAGGATTAATTAAACTTATTGATATTGTTGAGATACAGACCTTATTAGTTATGTTTAAGGCAAAAAGCAGAACATTGCCAGAAAATATACAAACATTTTTTGTTTTTACTTCAGAGAATAATAATCACAGAAGAAAATTTGATTTTAAACATCCCTATGCATGAACTACTTTGAAACAAATGTGTATTTCAGTATATGGTGTCAAAATATGGAATTCTTTAAAAAATGATTTAAAAGCTTGCACTAATATCCATCAGTTTAAGAAAACTAGTCCATACCCAGGGATGTGTTATGTATAGAGGAATAAGAAATCAAAAACAGTATATTAGAGGAGATGCACTGTGTAATAAATATTAATGTAAGACAAACAATGCACACTGTATTTAGAAACATGCTTTATGGCAAAATACATGGAGCATAGTTTTGGCTGACGGCACGGAGGCACCCGCGTGCGCGGGGCCATGCACGGGCACACAGGTACACACATACACACGCAACACAGAGAAAGAATGAAAGAAACAGTGCAAAGTGCAGAGTGCAATGTTTAGTTTGTAATGTTTGTAGGCTAATATCAGTAAAGTGAAAATACGTAATGGCTGGCTCGCGCACACAGACACATACGCACATTCATTCAGTAAAAATAATTACCTTAGTCTTCAGCAAGTGTTGGTGCTTGCAATTGCATGTCCCAGCCATAAACTGTGGTCCGAGCGCAGGTGGTCTCCGCGCATGTGCAGCTCGCGCTGCTAATGGTGCTCACAGTATGAATGGGTAGTGGACAAAAGCGCGAATATAAACAGTAGAATTGTAGGTTAAAATGCAAAAACGGCATTGTGGCTGTCTGCACATGACCAAGATGAAAGCCTGTGTGCAAGTTCAGAGAAATAGGTCAAAGCAGTGAGGAGGAAAACGGATGATGACAGACGGAGGGAGGGACAGAGGTTTCTCCATTTAATAGTAGGATGTATGTATAGAGAAAAAAAATTAGAGAATATGAAATTCTGCTGATGTTTGATTTTTTTGTTTTGTTTTGTTGTTGCTTGGTTTTTTTGCCGTTTTTTTTGTTTGTTTGTTGTCCCAAATTTTTTATTTTTTTTTGCTTTGTTTGTTTTTTGTAGACGGTAAGTTGTTGTGTATGGTTCTTGTTTGATTCTTTTGTGCTTTCTACAAGTAGTGACTGTGAAATAACTGACTGACAGACCATGTATTTATTTCATTGCTGGTAATATAAGACTTTCTTCTTCCTGCCCCTTTTCGATCATGGAATGAAAGTATGTAACAAAATTGTGATAGATCTTGCAATATTGTTTCCATGATGCGGAATAAATAAAAAAATAAAGAGAAAAAAGAACATAACTTAAAGTTTCTGTGGTTAGGTTTCCTCATACAATGGTTGGTATGATATGCTATGTATGAGCACCCCACAAATAATGTTACATTCTTAACATAATTGGTAAAAGGTAAATAAAAGGTAAATAAAAGGTACTGTGGTTAGTTATCTTCATACAATAGTTTGTATGATATCCTGTGTATGAATGCCTTGTGAAAAACGTTATGTTCTTAATGTAATTAACATAATGTTACTGTGGTTAGGGTTACTCATATAATAGTCTGAATGATATCCAACATACGGATGCCTTGTGAATAAAATTACGTTCTTAACCTAATAAATGTAAAGTTACTGTGATTAGGTTTAGGAAAAACAAATGGTGAAGACGTACATTAAATTGACTCAGTTCCCACATGGTACAGAACACTGTTCTCCTGCGGAAAGTGCAGTGTTGAGTAACCTATCACTCGCACCAACCTGCACCCTGCTTCCTTCTTAACTCCCATCAGCCCATTGGTCACGTGATCACAGTCCTACAAAATATGTGGTCTATGCACGAATTACTGGCTCATGATGACATGGGATCCTATTTACATAGGAAAACGTACGAATAGTGCATGAGAACATCCTGTACATTTACTGACTATATATGTCTGTTTTCAAAAATAACGTATTCAATATATATTGAAAACCTCTGCAGCAACTCATCAGCAATACAGGGCTCTGTGAAAAGATCTTGTATAAGATTCTAAGGACTAACTGTGATACCTGTTAATGAGAACAGAGGATATAAGCAGCATATCTGTATTTGCCTTATGTCCCCAGTTCGTGTCCATCCCTAATGTAAATACCTTGTGACAAACTAGAGCTTATTAACACCCAAAGCTGTTCAGCGGTTTGCAACATTATGCATTTTAAAACGTCAAGTCTATAATTGGTGATGTTTGCTCAAGTATGCTGTAAATTGATCAATGCAGGCAGAAGTCGGGCTGCGTTATCAGTATTTCAGTTAAATCACTGCCAACAGCTATGCAGTGTGGGGTATAAAAGAGGACAAAAATTAACATAGCCTGAGCATATTCAGCTTGTAATTAGCATGGTCAAATTTGAAGAGCCATCCTGGTACTAGCTTAGTCCTTTATAGTGCGTCAAACACATGATAACAATGACCCTAATCCTGAGAAAGTTTATTTGATGTTGAATATGTTTTGCAGCGCAGCCTCTTAGTCATCATGCCAATTCAATTAATGTGCTTGATATTATTCCAGTTTTGAATCCCTGCCCCCAGACCAACAAGGCAGACAAAAAGCATGAATATTACATAGGATATGTTATTAAATTTGCATCAGATACAAATATGAGTGTCCTTTCAACAACATCTGTCTGCACTCTAAGAAAAGCTGCTGTATTCAGCACAGAGGCATTTGGTGTTAGTTGCTGATTTGTAGTCTATGGAAGCACATTGCATTCACAAAAGAATTTTTTTTGACATTTTATCACAAAATTACGGGATAAGACTACATAATTCTGAAAAAAATAAATGAAGACCCATCATGGCCTTTATGTTCAGGCATAGCTTCACTTGAGCACATTCTGTCTGGGCGTAACACAAGCTTGCCCTTTTCTTTCTTTGTGTATATCTTTGTATTGACATCTCTTGTTTGTAATCATTTTAAAGCTCACAAAGGCCAGACATCCACTAGACTAGTTCAAACTCTCCATATTTGCAGGGGCTGTGTGGGACTTTGTTGCTGCTCTGCTGTGAGATAGATAGAGCATACGTAGAACTTCCTTCTATGCCAGTAAACTCACTGGGGACACCATGTTTATTATAAGACATTAAACTGGTTTGTCCTCATTATTTTCATTTTTGCGCCCCGGTCTAGGGCTCTGAGAGTGCAACACAAGGACAAGAAATGAAGAGTGATTTAATGTAACCCTGAGAAATTTACTGCCAATAGGAAGGTGGTTTTAAATAGTCTGCAGTGCTATTTGTGTTGCATTGTGTGTAAGGCAGTGGCTACTGTGCTGTTACAGGTGGAAGGTAATCAAACTTCATTTGCAGCAAACTCTCGCATACCATGGACAATCACTCTCACATAATTCACTTAAGCCTGAGCAAATACAGAGCCGCACTGTAGCTTCTAAACATGATAAGAGTAACAATGCACGTTTATGTTCGTTACGAAACTAGAAGCCTATCTCAAGTTTTGAGTCATTTTCTCATCACACACCTCCTGTCCTACTGTTGCAAGATCTTATCTGTGGACAAAGCAGATTTCTTGGTTCTGTTTGGCCAAATCACATAATGAAATGAATTACAGCTTTTGCAGTTACATTTACCAGGAAAAACTACATCCTCTCAATTCAACCCACTTTTCTCCTTGAAATGACAAACGGTAGTAAACAGAACACAGCCTCATGCTTCTGCAACCTGTGGTGTGTGTCTCATCTTAATAAAATCTGCTCTACATGCCTCTGATGATTCATTAGCATGTGTCATAGTGACCATCAGTAAAGAGTTGACACTGACCACAGCCCACAGAATGGGCAGACTTGCTGCTGCTGTGTTGGCCCAGAAAGAGCAACACCCGCACAGTAGGATTTTTTCCCACTCAGCCAACAAGTGACAAGTCCTAACTGGCTCTTAACTCCTGCACACAAATAATTCATTCTCCTTAAGTATTAACTTGTGCTCAAGAATTAACACACCATTAAACAACAGTGTTAACAATTTAACATATGTTAAAGATAATAATAAATGGTAATATACTTTATTTACATAACACCTTTCAAACACAGTTACAAAGTGCTTTAAAGTTGAACTAAGCATGCTTAAAACACAAGGAATGGAACAAACTAAAATGTCATAAAATGTCACCAAGATAAAAGAAAAACTTAATGCAAGAAAATAAACAAGAAATTAAAAACACTCTGGAATTCTCTCCCCAAACACATTTGAGACTGCACTGACCTGTCCCAGTTCAAATCATTACTCAAAACATATCTTTTCAAAACAGCTTTTAAATTGTGAATGATTTTGTGTGTATTTTATTGTAGTCCATTTTGTGATTGTTTTTAACCAATATGAAGCGTCTTTGAGTACCTTAAAAAGCGTTCTATAAATAAAATGTATTATTATTATTAACATTGAAAATAAATAACATAGTATAAAATAGATGGACAGCTCAGATAAAGTAACCTTTTAGGAAAGACTTAAACTCAGCATACTGAGGTCACTTAGCATAATAGCTGTGAGTCATCCCCGTAATAGTAAAAAAAAAACAAAAACTACAAATGACATCACCCAAAGGGGGCTTGTATAGGGAGAACATAACTGGCCCAAGGACTCACCCCTGAGGCACACCATACTTGAAGGCAGCACTGTATTTAACATTCAAAATCTGAAGTATATCTATGTATCTCTGATCAAGATTAAATCAAAACTGCACTGAACTGAAGCTGCTCATCAAGATTTGATTGTCTGTGGTTTGACAACTTTAGCTGTATATTTTTCATCAGACTTTACAATAGGAAGCGTGCAGCTACTGGAACTGCAAGCAGCTTAAGATGACTGGTATTTCTGAAACAACGTCCAACGTGGCATCACAAGGACACAAGGATATATGAGAGTGAAGTTATTTCAAAAACCTGCTTGAGCCTCATTTCCACTCCCATAGTCAGCCATAACTGATTATAGAGATGCTCTCAAACATCCGTTTGCACATTGATCCTTGTGCCTTCCCCCACCAATCTTTAGACCTGTCAGTGAGAAGAAAGGCAAAGAAAGTGCAATTTCACAGATGAGGTCCTCCAACAGCACCAGGGCAGTTGTCATTATGCACGGTGGTGGCTATTTATAGCAGCCATATCACTGATTCATCACATGTACCTGTTCCTTGGTGCGCTAATAGCTCAGTCATCATTATTAAATGTCAAAGGGGTGATCAATAATGGAGCTCATATTGAATGAGACTTTACAAAGGGCTTCTTCATTTAGGATCAAATGAAAGGGTCACTAACAGATAATGACTCAAATGCAAATGAAAAGGATAGTAAAATTCATAATTCATAAATGATTTAAAATTGAGTATAAGGACCTGTCTACATGTATTCAGATATTTTTAGAAAAGTATATTTCCCTCTATGTTTTGACCTCTCCTCCATGTGTAAATGGATTTTAGGTCACTAAAACAGAGATTTTATTGAAGCGTTCTCTAATGTTCAGATATTTCATAACTCCAGTTACTGTTTATTTGTGTATGTGTAAGGGCCATAATATACTTGCTGCAAACAACACAAATGCGACCGCATCATGGCTGCAACGCGTGATCTGCGTTCGTTTGATGCGTCGAACACACATCTCAATGCGAGGTACCGCCATGCGTGCGCGAGATGCAATATTCGTATAACTGCTAGAGGCGCTGCTGCGAATGCACACAGTGACCCGACCGGATGACCAGACCAGATCCTTCTTCTTCTTCTCATGAGATTCTTCACGATTTCCGGGTTATATTTCTGTTGTCTGCCCCAAGTGGTGACCGCCACTATTGTGTATTTTGGCTGCATAGTGCTGCATACACAACGTGCCGTGCACAGACACAACGCACTGTGTACGCATTGTGTACGTATACATTCGATCAAGCAGCAAGTATATTACGGCCCTAAAGCGTACAGAGAAACGATGACATCATCTTCTCAATACATGCATGCCTATTGTTGCTTTGCGTAATGAGCATACCCTAGAAACAACAACAACAATGACCACCCACCAGTTTGCTAATGTTTTGTTAGCGCTACTTTGTCTAATCACTTGAACTTGGTATTGCTGCACAACTTCACAGAGGAGCACAACCAACCCAATGTTTGGAGGTTTGGAATTTTTTTTTTTTCTAATTTAATCTTTATTTTATCAGGCAGTCTCATTGAGATAAAGATCTCTTTTACAAGAGAGACCTGAGAACAAGGAACATTCACAATCAGCAGACAAAACAACACACAACAAACAAACAAAAACAAGATATAAAAGGAATTAGGAGAAACAGTTACAACAATCATAGTAAACATCAGACAACAGAGATTTAAAATATCCAAGATGAATGAATGTCTCAAGTTTAAGGACAGATTGCAGTTCATTCCATTCAAAGGGAGCATAATATCTGAAACCAGTTCTGCCAACATTAGTGCGTGTATATGGAATATCTAAAGTTAGATAGTTACTGGATCGTGTTCTGTAGTTACTGGATTTAAATGAGAGAAGAGATGTGAGGTAATTAGGAAGTTTCAGCAGTAGAGCTTTGTAGATGAATAATATGAGATGGATATTTCTTCTAGACTGTAACGAAGTCCAACCAACCTTTTGATACAGAGTACAATGATAAGTGTGAAATTTGTCATTAGTAATGAAGCATAATGCACTGTGATACACAGGGTTTAAATGCTGAAGAGTTGATGGGGCATCGTGACAATACAAGATGTCCTCATAATCAAGGACAGACATGAAGGTTGACAGTACAATGATTTTTCAGTTGGAGGGAGACAGACAGCCTTTGATCCTGTACAAGAATTTGATTTTTAGTTTTTGAGTTAACTGCTGAATGTGAATCTTGAATGATAAATTACTGTCAAGCCAAATTCCTAAGTATTTGTACGAGTCAGTGAGAGTAATGTGGGTGCTATTTAAGGTCTTGATGGCAGGATAGTTGGAGTCACTAGTGGTGGAAGTGGAGAATACCAAGTATTTTTTCTGTATTTAAAACTAGTCTGTGGTTATGGAGGGATAATTGTAGGGCATCAAAGGCAGTCTGTAGATGAGTCAGGGCTTGGGATGATGTAGAACTGGGGGCATATAAGATACAATCATCAGCAAAAATGTGGATGTTAAAATATTGATTCGGGAGAATTATGTTATTAATGTATAATGTAAATAACAATGGTCCAAGGATAGACCCCTGCGGCACCCCTTTTCTGATAGTGAGTGGACTTGATTGAGCACTGTCTGTCAGTGAGGTAAGAGTGGAACCATTTAAGTGAAGAAATATCTAAGTCTATGGACTGTAATTTATGAAGTAGAATTTTATGATCAACAGTATCGAATGCTTTTGAGAGGTCAATGAAAAGAGCAGCACAAAACTGTTTACTATCCAGGGAGGAGACAATGTTATCTATGACTGAAACTGCAGCTGTAATTGTGCTGTGACCCGGGTGAAATCCAGACTGTTGTGTCTGAAATAAGTTTGATGAGTCGATAAAATAGCTTAGTTGATAATTGACCAATGATTCCAGGATTTTTGCTGAGAATTTTGGATATTGGACGGTAATTATTGAGGTCAGAGATGTCACCATTTTTATGTAGGGGAGTTACAAATGCGCTTTTCCAAGAAGGTGGAATGATGCCAGTTAAAAAGGTTTGGTTAAAAATGTGAGCTAAATGTGGACTGATTAAATGGGCAGTTAGATTAAGAAGATATGGCTCAAGGTTGCAGCTTGATAGATCCTCCTAAATCCTACACACCTGTCCTTTCAGTAGAAGACTATTTCTGTCTGAGTCATAAATATGATTGTTAGTGTGTCTGAGTGTGTAAATTGGACAACAAAATGATGTTTTTTTTTAGTGTTTCACCTCTGTGCCAGCAGACAGCAGTAAGCATGCTGATAGTGATTTAGTCAACTGTCAACGAAATGAAAACTACAGCCAGCACAAACTGAGATCAGACTGATAACAGGGCCGACCTGATTGATATGAATGTCACTCTCTGACTCACTGTTGAAATAATAAATACATCCTGTTGCAGACAGGCACGGTGTTTTGCATCCTCAGGCAGCATCATAACCAGGAACACTCTGTTCCACATGAATATCCTGCAGACTGAGAACAACTTTGTCTCCTAACAGAAAAACTGAGGTGTCACAAGGGTTGAAAAGGATCCTCATGTCTTCACTGACCAACTGACACCAAACTAATCGGCGTTCACCTCCCTGCAGTGAAATCAAATCACCACTGATGTGATGAATACATTAAATGATGATGTTCACATCAGTGTAAATCCTCTGTATTTACTTTTCTCATCACAGCGTGTCAGTCAGGGGATTGTGGTGATGAACTATCTTTCCTCTATATTTTGAATGCCTTTCAAATGATCTATCACACGCTTGTTCTTGGGCGGCTACCTTCTTGTCAACGAAATAAATCTTGCTGCTTCTCTGCTGCCAGATGTAAAGTACTATGCAAAAGAGATGGAGCTATATAAAATCCCCTGTCATGTTGAAGAACATGGAAGACAGAGTACTTTAGTGTGTATAAATGAGTTTTGGCAGAGAAAGAAAAGTAAAGTCTAATACTGATCATCTGAATTTATGAGGTGGAATCCATTTAAAATGCAGCTTCCTTGGATTGCAGGATCTATTCCATTTTGTGAATAAGATTTTGATCAGTTAAGAATTATAAAAGAACAAAGTGAATATACAAATCAAATTAAGTATTGAGTAATAGCAGTACTTAAAAAAAAGGTGGAACATCCTTTGAGGTTCATGTGTGCACAAATGGTTAATTATCTAAAGACCAACAGTGTAAATGTATTGAAAATATACATACACAAGGCATACAAAGTTTGGATTGATGTTGATGGACTTATAGTAGACCAAAGACTTGAAATAAATACTTAAAGGGCCAGTGTGTAAAATGGGTTGAAAACAGTGACATCAGTGGTCAAATTCTAGATTGCAGGGCTCACTCGCTTCTCTCTCTCTCTCTCTCTCTCTCTCTCTCTCTCTCGTATTCTATTACTGCATCTTGCTAACTCGGCCATTCTGGATGTCACTAACTCGGCTTCTTCTCCGGAGCCTTTGTGCTCCACTGTCTCTCAGATTAACTCATATCGCAGCGGTGCCTGGACAGCGTGACGTGTGTGGTTGTGCTGCTGCCGTGGTCCTGCCAGATGCCTCCTGCTGCTGCTGCCATCATTAGTCATTAGTCATACTTCTAATGTTATTATACACATATGACTATTGTCACACATGTATACTGCTGGATATTAATACATACTTTCAACATATTGTACCACAGTAGCCAGAACTATAACTATAATATTATTACTTTCAATAATGTTGTTGTAAGCTACTGTCATTACCTGCATCTCTCTCTCTCTCTCTCTCTCTCTCTCTCTCTCTCTCTCTCTCTCTCTCTCTCTCTTTCTGTCTCATTGTGTCATACGGATTACTGTTTTACTGTTAATTTATTATGCTGATCTGTTCTGTACGACATCTATTGCTCATCTGTTCGTCCTGGAAGAGGGATCCCTCCTCAGTTGCTCTTCCTGAGGTTTCTACCGTTTTTTCCCCCATTAAAGGGTTTTTGGGGAGTTTTTCCTTATCCGCTGCGAGGGTCATAAGGACAGAGGGATGTCGTATGCTGTAAAGCCCTGTGAGGCAAATTGTGATTTGTGATATTGGGCTTTATAAATAAAATTGATTGATTGATTGATTGATTGATAGTAGGTGGCAAACGATGAAAGTACAGGCAGAGGGCAGAGTCTCTACAGATAAATACACCCACCGCTACACACTTTCAGCCAGTCATAAGTGATGATTGATTGAGAGGGATTCCTTTTGTATGAGTCCATACATTGTTTTTTGGAAAACCCCGCATAGTATACTGATGAAAGGGGTTTATACAACAAAGAAAAGTATTTTATCATAATCTCTCCCAAATTAAGACTGATGAATTTTAATATATTACGCTGTAGAGTAATTGGCAGAGCTGCCATTGTTGAGAAAATCACTATGGAAATCAAGAGTGTATATTAAAAACAGAACCATTAGAGGTATTAGAGACAAGCAACAACAAGAAAAATTAAAAAAAAAAAAAAAATCACGAATATGCAATGGGAGATTCTGTACAACCCCTTTAACATTTAGAGAGGAATGGAGTCTGCAATGAAAGACATATGACAAACCCTATAAAACACAAGATTGATTCATCATCATTAAACTTCCATCATGAAATAGCCAAGAACAAAATCTTATTAGACCAATGAGGAAACACAGAAGATTTGGAGCCACTCAATAACTGACCGTTATTTCATGTAGGACACTGTTCATGAAATTTGCAGTTAATCCCTGAATATGTATGACATTGTTTCCAATTATCCACTGAGTTTACATCACCTACCATTCACATAGTGGTTCCCTCCTGTATAAAGGAGCACATGGAGACAGTTTTAACAGACCCCATCCTGAAACTAGCTGTAGCCCCTGACCACACAGTGTTCTCTGCCTTAAGCATCTCAGTTCACTGTTCGCAGCTGATTAGATTTACAGCAGCACTAACAGCTGCATGTCCCTGCGCTTCTCCGTCCTTTCATCTCACAACCTCATCAGGTATTGAGACTGACAGCGCTACGAACAACAAAGGAGCTCATTAATCATTTAGAAGGAGGATGGGGAGAATCAGAGGAATGGGAGTCTTTTTTAGTAGGAGATGAGGAGTGAAGGCCAAGTAGCAGCACACCACCTTCATGCTAACATTAAACTATATTTTATTCACTGATCTGTACTACAGCCTCACTGAATAGAATGCAGAGGAATGGTAGTGCATGTAAGAGGGCTCTTCACACTTGCATTTCTTAACCTAGAAAAGTTATGTAAAGCCCATGCAACACTGATATTATATTATTTTATACATTTGATCAAATGGCTGAGTGTAATGCCAAAGGTGTTTGTTGTAGTAATAAACCCACAGAGAGCTATGCTACAGTATATTATTATCTATATTATATGTCCACTGTACACTACCTGAGTCGGACATTTGTCACAAGAGTTGATGAAGACCAAACCAGAGCAGCTTTAAGCTTGTTTCACATTTGTATTTATTAATACAACACAGGTAAACATCCATGAACCAGTCAAGCTGCAGTCACAGTTTATATCTATGTCTGTCAATACATGATTGCTTCACACACATGTCCCTCCCCAGAAGAACAGTAGATCTAGACAATCAGCACAGTTTTAAGGTGGCTGCCCAAGATTATTGTCACCAATTCAGTATCAGACCAAATGTCTCTTCTTCTGTTCCTGAGATATGATGCTGAATAATGGCAAGAAAAATATTTTTGAAGAATATTATGAGGTCACAGTGAAGCTGACCTTTGACCTCTTGGATAGAAAATGTCATCATTTTATGCCATTAGACACATATTTTGCCATATTAAGCAAAAGAATTGTTGAGTTATGGCCACAAACATGTTTTGTAAAGTCACAGTGACTTCTAATCAGGTCATTGTTGAGTCCAAGTGGAATTTTTGGCAAATTAAAAAAAAAAACCCTCAAGGTGTTCTTGAGATATTACATTCACAAGAATGAGATGAATGCAAGGTCACAGTTACCTTGACCACCAAAATCTAATCTGTTCATCCTTTAGCCCAAGTGGATGTCTTTAACAAATTTCAAGGAATTCTCTCAAGTCGTTCTTGAGTTATCATGAGAATGGGATGGACAACTGACAAACATTATACCCCTGGACACGGCGTGGAGGCATAAAAAAAGCAAAACTATATTCATGTCTTATGGAAGTTATTGTATTTACCAGTTTCTGAATTACAGTATCATTAGATTGTAGTCAGGGAATAAATGAATAACTTGTTGGACAAAGAATGGATCGTAAACACCCCCATCTAGGGCAAATCTATGGCAAGAAAATGCCATCAATACAGCACTTATTTACAGTACACAAGCAGTACCAGGGTTCAGACATCTCATCCAATGTGTCACTGTTACTGTGCCCACAGTCGTTTGCACTCTTGCTGTGCACAGCCAACACAGACTCTAATATCTGCGGTGTGCTTGTTTTGACAGTAAGATGCTGCATATAAAGCAGTAACTCACTGTAGAAGTTAGATATAAAGCTTCTCCAAAACAAAAGGTATGATTTGGGGTTTTAATGGTAATAGAGGATAACTCTTTCATATTCAGTATATATGCCACTGAATAAATATATATTCTATTATTTCTAATAATGCTGCATTATGACAAAACGGCCATGAAGAAGTCAAGATCATTTGTATACAGCCACTTCAAAGAAAAACTCATTTATTTGAGGCCAACTCAAATAAATGCAGCTTAGTTTAATTTATATAAACATGTCCTTTTCTGAAAATACGCATACTATGATGTTATTTGAAGACAGAGAATGCGTGGGACTCAGTGCTGGCCATAATTTACTGTTTTAATTATTTCTTAACACCTAATGAATTATTCTATCTTTTGACAGGCATACAAACTGAAAAAATGCATGTGTTAAAATTGCTTTCTGTGAGCACATACACAAGGGCCTAAAACTTTCGTCTGATGAGATTTTACCTGAAAGGTGACTAATAAATTGGAGACTCTGGGCTGGATACGATCTTCAGTGTTAATTGTGGGGCGGTGATATTGAATATTGACTATTAAAAAGGAAATAGAATGTCATTTTTATGGCAAATGATATGGCAGTGATAATTTCCTGTGATTGGTATCAGTGATTCCTCATTTTGTTAAGAATCCCCTGGAGCACATTCAGGACACTTATTACAGGTCATTTTAAATGGTGCAGTCGGGGGTCTTTTATTATTACAGGGTCAGTAGTTTGATCCCTACCTTCTCCTGTCTAAATGCAAAGTGTCCTTGAGCAAGAAACTGCCCCTACCTTGAACGGCAGGGTGAACAGCACTATAAAATGCAGTCCCATTAGTGGACATGGTCATGTTGAAAAGTGCAAAACTCTAGGTAATCAGTAGTTTAAATCTTGGCAGAGATCAAAATTAAGGGAGAAAAGAAAAATAATTCCTAGAAATAAAGCAAAATGTATGGACAAAAAAAAACAACAAAAAAACAAAAAACAAAGATGAAATAAGTGATATCATCTGAGGCTATAAGCAGGGAATGTAAATGGACATTCCTCTTGGCAATGCAAGACAATAGATGGCAGCATTTCTTCACGAAGATCTGTAACAATGTTCAGTGTTCAACTCAGTTCAAGAGTCCCTGCTCCTATTCATTGATGCTTGCACACAACATGCTGTGGTGGTATGTGATTATCATTGATTTTTTTCACCTAACTAAACTGAGACATTCCACTACAGTCTTTTGTAAACATAACCATATAAGTGAGTCACTTAAACTCCTATAGAGGAGGTCAGTTTCTAGAAGCTATACAGTCATCACGATACATGGTAGCTGCAGGCTGCTGTAAAGTGATTTGAGTTAATAATGACTGGAGAACAGGGCCCTGTCTGGGATGTGTAGCAATAATATTTAGACAGACCTGTGTTATAGTGCAAAAGGTTGTTGTTTAAAGACACCCTGTGGAGTTTCTGACCACTGGTGGTGCTATGGAACAATGTTTTGATGACCGTGTTTCATTTATATCACATGTACGACGTGTTCGTTGACATGTAACTCCACAGGGTACCTTTAAGGATGCACTGTACTGATATGTAACACATAGTAAATTTGTTACATATGTAACACAAGTAAATTTAAAAGTACTGTGGAATAGCCCTCTGGCCCTTGTGGAGCTTTGCCTAAGTTAAGACAGTAATGCTGATGATAGGCTGGAGACTTAAAATGTATAACAGGAAGCCTGACTTAAATGGGGTGTCTGTGGGATTTTAAAGATGTTAACATCATTGGCATGTGTTGTAAAGAAGCGGTGACCTCTGGGCTGAAAAATGAAGCCAGTGCAGAAGTGACAAAAACTGCAGTTTCTCAAATTCCCACTTGAGGAGGGCTCCAGAAGTGAGCAGAGGTGGGTAGAGTAGCCAAATATTATACTCAAGTAAGAGTACTGATACTTTAGAACAATATTACTCAAGTAAAAGTAAAAAGTAGTCATCCAAATAATTACTTGAGTAAGAGTAAAAGAGTATTTGGTGAAAAAACTACTCAAGTACTGAGTAACTGTTGAGTAACGTCTGATTTATTTGTAAAATAAGAACATGAACGTAATCAATCAATCAAAAATAATAATCTGCAAATTCATGTATTTTAAACGATACCCCTTTAACTAAAACAAAAATAAATTAAGTCTTTACAAACATAACATAAATCAAGGCACAAGAAACACAAATATATTCTTATATATACTGTACATATATATATATATGTAATTATGTACTCAGAGGTGGGTAGAGTAGCCAAATATTGTACTCAAGTAAGAGTATTGTTGCTTTAAAACAATATAACTCAAGTAAAAGTAAAAAGTATTTTGCATTAAAACTACTCTGAAAAGTACAATTTATCCAAAAAGTTACTCAAGTAAATGTAACTGAGTAAATGTAACTAGTTACTACCCACCTCTGGAAGCGAGATAATAGAGTGTGCCAGGGCTGACGTCAAAACCCGGAAGTTTAGCATTGCGCTGGTTCCCGGAAGAGAAAGTGAATGTGATTTTTGCATTGCGTTTTGGATTATGTCAGAAAATAACCTCTGTGGCTAACACAAGTTTATGATACTTACAGGTTTTGTTCAGTGAGATAATCTTCACATATGAACACCTTTCATACTGCATTTGAAGCTTAAATGCAATCGCCAGAAGTAAAAAGCTAACGTTAGGCTTTAACGGACTACATGACTACTCCACGGTCGCATGACTCTTGACGTCACCGCCACTAAGCTTTCAACTGATTTCGGCCGCTTTATTTTAAAAACATTGTATAATTTGGAAATCGGACTGTTTAAGCTAAATAAGAAGCTGTAATGGCGGACTGCCAGCACTCTCGCCTGTTCGGGGGTGATTACGTTTAATGTCCCCGACAGGGTTTGTAGTTGTATTGAGCAACTTGTTAGCAACCGCCTTTTTTACGACAAGTAAAAGCTTCAAAATTCACAAGTAGGGTATTTACTGACGTGTTCTATGTCGTAGAACAAAACCTGAAACTCGCTTAAGCTTCTGTTAACCACAGACCTTATTTGAGGCATTTTACCAAAATCCCATTCAAAAAACGTATTGACTTTTAGACGAGAGAACTGGAAGTGCTAAAAGCGCTAATGGAGTTCCAGGTTTACTGGCACACTCTATTCCCATAGACAGCCATGTTAAAATGCTCAGCTTCACAGCAGAAATAAACAGGTTTATAGCCTGGTAGGGAAAAAAAAGTTTTGCTCTCCATAGTTAACATTTGTGACAGCTGCAAGAGGGTTAAATATTTTGCCCATATAACAACCTGTTTAAATGTTATTAAGGTTTAAAGTTTCACATAATGGCAAGTTGGTGCTGTTCATTGCAAGTTTGTTACCATGGCAATGTTGATTGGCGTAACCCCAGATTCACACTGTGTCGGTGTAGCTGTAGCCTTCACTATTTCAGTATGTTTTTAGTTCATGAAAGTTAATTGTAACATCTTGGTCGCTTAAAAAGTTGTGTTCAGCATATGGTTGCACTTTGATGGCCAAATAACATCATGACCCCACTTTTTGAACCCCTTTTTGAACAGAGAGCACATTCAGCAAATTGAGCAACACAGGATGATTGCATCAGTAAATGCTGTTATTTTTGAAAATGTGCTCTGTTTTATTATTTATATAACTAATTACTCCTACCTGCCTATTTGCCCTGTTGTATCTTGTATATTTGTACGTTTTCAGTGGTGTATTGTGTTATGTGTTTCAGTGGTGTAGTGGAGGGTATACTTAGGTATACGGGGTATACCCACTTCTTTTTCTATCCAGTGACAGTATACCCACCTATCAGCTAAACAGCCACTGTAATATATAGGAAAGCATGCCCACTTCCTCATTGGTAACCTACCTATCTACCTATAGTACACCCACCTAATCAACTACCACTACACCACTAATGTGTTTAAATGTATCTATCTATCTATCTATCTATCTATCTATCTATCTAGTGGGCTCAGAAAATAAAGAAAATGTTTCATGAGTCAAATGTTCATTGGAAAGTATCTTTTGTTTTAATGTTTTTAAGCCTGTTTTTCACTAGGAAAAATGAGCATTAGCATTATAACAGTTATCCACAGACTGTATCATGCCAACCGAGCTAGCAGCTAGTATTAGGACTTTTTGTCCAAATATGGTCACTTCTGGCTCCAAAAATCCAAAATGGCAACAGCCATAATGCCAAACACGAGGCTTCAAAATGAGAGCCCACAAACCAATCGGTGACATTGTAGTGGCTACGTCCATTTTGATAGTCTATGGTTGTAAAGCAGTTTTAGTGGTCGCTAAGACGAGGATATATTTAAGCTAGCACTATATTAACGCAGTCCTCAGTATGCAGAACACAGTGACACACCGGTGGTCATTTACAAAAACTCTACAATGTACCTTCAATGATTTTGTTGTAGCATACCATGTTTCTAATGATGCACTGGGTGGGAATAACAGCTGAACATTCCCACAAACAGCATTCAAGAAAAGACATGGTAAGCATGGCTTTGGTCAGATTTTTTTCTTTTATTGGGACACAGTCGAGGTAGAAAACATGGTTAACACAAATGGGAAGCTAGTACAAATGGTCCAAACACAAAATATGATACATACAAAAACATTTGAGTTCAACTGATTACATAAGTAAAAGGCGTACTCTCTTTGATTTTGGTAGAGCAGCTAAGAGCACCCCAGAATCCCAAAGTTTTCTCCCAGCTCTGACGTTCAACAGAGAGCTAAGGAGACATTTGAGATTTGGGGTGCCAGTGGCTGGAATAACAAAATTTATACATGTATCTTCAACTTCAAACAAATTCAAGGTAGATTATAGATTCAACATTTAGTACAGATTAAATATGCTCTTCTAAAAACTGATACAGACAAATTCTGACAATGTTTTTAGAAGTCAATCAGAAAGAAACGTTCAGGCCCTTCACAACTGCCTGATTTAATATAAATGTATCTAAAACCTGCCTGTGAACAAACCAATTTTATCAAGAGAGGGAAGAAAAGTGAAAGGGACTAAACCTCCTGCTAATCCATAATCCCTTTCTTCATTCCCTCATCCACATCGTATTTCACTTAAGCAACCCTGGCCAATCACAGCTGGCCTTTAGGCTGTAGTCACAGCGGCACTTGGATCCAACTGGGCATCGTCTCCTGTCATCAGAGGGCTGCCCGACCTATAGGAGAGCAAGAGAGGAGGGTAAAAGGAGTTTTAGTGCATGAGTGGATTATGTGGGGTAGCAGGCCTAGGAGCTCAGCAGGGGAGGACAGTGGGGTAGGAGGGCTAATCCTTTCTGGATTAGGCCAGGTGGTTTCTCTGGAGAGATGAGGTAAGCTGGTAACATACAACTGGGCACTGTGACTAAGTTTGAAGAGCAACTGTAGCTTGTGCTGCAGGTGTCCAAACACTTTGTAATGAATGCAGTGACTAAATCTCTACCGTTAATTTCCTCAGAAGTAAAGCTCTACGGAGATATAAATCATAGATGGTAAAACTGTTAAAAACTAACAAATGAGACTGAAGGCTAAAATATAATAGACTCCTTATCTCCACTACACAGGACCGGACCACAGAATATGTGTTTAAGTATAGAATGCATTGTTTTTGATGCTTGACCCATACTAGGGACTAAAAGTTGGGATATATTGGTCTCCAGCCTGGTCTCAGAAATATGTGACATGGACACAAAGTCTTAACCAACCGTTACATTGTGGTGGGCACAAAATGTGTTAAAATTACATGCTGGCAACAAGAAAACAGTGCCAATGCAAACTCAGTGAGGATCCTTTGTTATGGTGGACAGATGAATTTAGAATAAAGAGTGAGGAAGTCCTCATAGCGTGGGTGGGAGGGATGATGGATGGGTCAAACAAATATGGACTTTCAACCAGAAGACCACTGTTTGTGTCCCATGTGAAACCAAAAGTTAATGTAATAACGTAGCTTTATGGACTTTATGTAACTACGCAAAATTTACATAACTGATGTCCTTTACGTAGTTATTTTAAGCTAAACCACAATGTTTTTCTAAACCTAACCAAGTATTTTTTTTAAAATGTTTTTACTTCCCTAAACCTAACCAAACTGTAACCATTTCCTGATGAAACTGCGCCAGTTCATAAAAGACTTTGCATTGACATTGTTTTCGTGTTGTCAGCATGTAATTCTCGCAAATTTTGTACCATGTAATGTGTTTTTCAACAACTACCTCGTCAACCTTACCCCACCTACCAACTTTACTTTCTTTCTTTCTTTCTTTCTTTCTTTCTTTCTTTCCTTTAAGTTTATTTGCTTACCTATAATTAGTTTAAATAACTGAAATCAAAGGGCCTATATCTGAGACAGGCGCCTATATGGGACAGGCCTTTAATTCCTTTCACACAAAACTGTTGCCCAGCAAAGATGGGAAATACAACTGAATTGTTGATTTAAACCAGTATGAATATTACTTTAATGATTAGGCTTCAGATTATATATCAATTATGAATCATCCATTTGATCTAGCTCTGACAGACAGCACATCAGATAGAGAGAGTTACAGTATTTGAGGATTATGGCACCCAGCATATCGACACACCACTTTAACCTGTTAAAACAATAATCACAACTTTGATTGATTTGAATGAAAAACATTTTTGATTATTTTGATCTGAGGGCCCTTAAGAGTAAAGAAGTATGAATAACTTACAGGATAATTGAGGAATGGACACATAATTTGAGGTAGCCAACAACCGGGTTTTATACATCAGAAGAACTTCTATGAAAAAATTAACGACTTGACAACTAGACCAGGTGCCTAATTGAGACAGGTGTGTATTTGTCAGTGTGAAGCCACACTGGGCTAGTTAAAGGGACTGGGCATTAACTGGGATCAGGCTTTTAATTTAAATTTTATGGCATTTTAAATATTTTTCTGTCCCCATGCCCCTTGTTCTTTATCACATTTTCATACAAACATACATTCATATACATACAGTATACAGCACATACATGTAGATACACTGACATGTTCATCTAACTAAAACATATACAAAAACACTCAGCACTTCTTTGAACTATAATAAACTTAGTAGTGTAGTGGAGGGTACACGCAGGTATACATGGTATACACACCTCCTTTCCTGGCTGTTTACAGTATACCCACCTATCAGCCAAAAAAAGTCCAAAAAATTGAAATGTATGGAAAAGTATACCCACTTCCTCCTCAATAACCTTCCAATCTACCTAGTAGTACACCCACCTTATTAACTACCACTACACCACTGATACTACTATTGTAATTATATTGTCAGTGAGTCTGTTTTTTTGTTATTTTTTCTGTATTTGTATATTAGCTGTTTCCACCCACAATCCCTACCCCACTCCATTCTCCTATCAACCGCAGCATATATAGTATGTCTCATCCCTTTTTTGTCTCCGTTCTGTAAAAGGCCACCTTCCATCAAACAAAGACTTTTGAAAAGCTTGTTACATATGACTAATCGGAATTTAAGTGCAATCCTGGAGTTTCATTGTCTTCGTACACTTTATTCAGTGGATTCAATTTGTCATTATGCCTTGGAGAGCTGCTGAATGCTTTCAGTTCCAGAGAACTTGAAAGGGCAGAAATGCTACATCAAAGGCCTTGTTATCCTGACAAGAATTATTTTTGGTTGACAACAGAGCATTGTTACAGGAGGCGAGTACATGTTGTCTTTCATTCTTTCATTGCTTTCATTACAGTATAGTTGAACTTTTCTCACAACTTAAGTCGAAGGTATAAGTCAGGCCAGTTATATTTCAAATATGCAGCTGACATCAATTGATTTATGTTTCAATAACAAGATGTCCTGTTTTACAACTCCCACAAAACTTGATCAGGAAAGACAAGCTATTGAAAAACTTGAGGGCTATTTTACAAATAAAGTAGGGGACCTATTGTAGCACATACAAATAGATAAACCAGGTGTGGCACCAGATTGGTTTTGTCTGCTGGGAATGCAGATGATCAGACATGTTGATGTCATTCACTTAAACAATAATGCAGACAGCTGGTGGAATCCACACAGGTGGCTCCTGATTAAAAGTAAACAACCACCAAAGGTCAAACTAACCTTACTTACTGCTTTAATTACACTAATAAAACCCTGATCACAAGGATCTAACCCTTTCCCGTTTCAAACTCTTGCAATTTTTTTGTAGACTATAAGAACTTTAGCTACATGGACACCATGAAACTGTCATGTTTTAGAAGAATATACAAAATACCAGATTTTTAATAGTATCTAATTGCTGCTTCAAAACCCAAGTTAAGACTCGACAAGTGCACAAGTTAAACAATGGACACTGATGCTCAGTTTTGCCAAGTAACACTTGTATTGTTAACTAGTCAGGTTTTCTTTCATAGCAATGAAACAGCTACAAAACCCAGTGAAGTTTACCTGGACCCACAACTTTGTGATATTACTTACCTATATTTTGTGGTAACAGGCTCATTCCCCTTGGGCTGTGTGGAGGCTGAACAGCCATCTTTAGTAAACTCTGAATAGGAAGTCACACTAGGCCTCTGTTCTGATTGGGTGCGACGGGCATTGTTGTCTATCCCTCTCATGGGAAGTCTGCCCCGGGAGGCCTCACCCCATGGTTTGGGAAGTACAGAACTTCCAGGAGGAATGCAGGTCTTAGAGTCCTTTTGACAGAAAACTGAGCGGGCATCTCGAAAGGACACAGATGGAATGATCTCTTCAATGTTGTTATCTGTGGCACGTGTAACCGTTCTTGGAGAACTTGGGCGGGATGAGGGCTTTGAGGCAGACTGAGGTCTGAACACAGGAGGGCTTGGGAATCTGTGGCACACAGAAGGACAAGATGGTGGTAGGCGGACTCTAGAGACAGGTGGTGCTGTTATAGGCAGGCTGTAAGTGGACATCTCCCCCTCAGTGAAGTCATTGCTTCCACATCTCTGGCTCATTCTAATTTGAATAGGCGAAGTTCCTCTTCCGCTTAGTTCTGTAATATCTCTGTTATCAGGGGGTTCCTCTGCAATGTGCGGGTGATTCATCTTACGTGCCTGTTGATAGTGACAGTTAACCTTCTCCATTTCTGGATCCAGATCAGTTTCTGGTTGCTGCTCTGTATCTTGTGCTCCCATAACTGCATCCTGTCTGACAGGACAGGCAGAAGAGATACTGATCGATCTTGGCTTCATGCTGGCTTTGTTTGGCAGCAGTTCAACATTCTGCACAGATGACTTTAGGCGCTGGGAGACGCCACTCTTTTGGTTTATTATTGGGAGATGTACAACCGAATCTTCCTGTGACCCTTCTTTATTTCCTGGTATGCCCTCAGTACTCTGAAAGGAATTGTCCATGAGGACCTCTGGGGGCGGAGGTGGTAGGTTGTCTACATCTAGGTCATCCCTCCCTTCAGGCCAGCTGTTGTTATTATTGTTGCCATTGATGACTAACCCCCCCTCATTACTATTCACTGTGGCAGATGACTGAAGGATCCCAGTTTTCCTGGGCCTCCTGATATGAGGTGGAATATTAGCAAGGCTCTGCCCTGGTCTACCATCAACCCCTTGGCTAAAGGTATTTATCAGCCTTCTGACTGATTGGTGCTTGGGTGGTTGAGGTGTTAACATTGGTAAGGAACCAGGTGACTGATTTATTCTGAGGGGGCCTTTTTGAGCTGATCCACTTACTGAATGCCGTCTTAGTCCAGCTCTATACAGGTTATAATGAGGCCCTGCTATCTCTTTCTCTCCTCGGATTTCAGCCATCTTCTTCATTCGTTGATCCAAGTCCCTCTGGCTCTTTTGTAGCTCAATCATTATGTTTACACACCTGGTGGATGTAGAGTGTTCAGGTTTGTTTACAGAGATAGCAGTCAGGGGTCGTTTGACTGTAGGCTGCCGATCCTGCATGTAACTTGCACACATGAAAAGAAGAGGTTGACTGGGATCTGGTGGGGAAGAGTTAGACCTCTTCCTTTCAGGCCTGTCCCCTTCATCATCCTCATACTCTTCATCATCATCATCATCATCATCGTCCTCCTCGTCCTCTTCATCATCTTCATTATAGCCTTCCAGGTTGTGTAAATTACTGTGCAGAATATCAGATGCACCTCGAATGTTGTTTCCAGATCCACAACTTCCAGATCCGGCGCTCCCGCGGTGGCGGCGGTGCCTCTCAGACCCTGTCAGACTCTCATTTTCTCCCCCGATGCCGCTGTCCTCACTGTGCAGTGCAGAATCCTCTGGATTAGACTTCCTCATGGAAGCCCCCTCCACCCGCGCCAGCACTTGAGTCAACCTTTGCTCTGCTGCCTGCTTGGCCTGCAGCTTCTCAATCAGCAGTTTAGAGACAGAAGAAAAATACTCCACTGCCTCTTCAAGCGTGGTGTCACCCAGTGCCTGGACCGAGCCCCCCACAAGTCTCATTTTCTCTGTTGAATGCTTGAGCAGTTGCTGTAACAGATCTGGATGTGGATTTGCAGGGTTGGCTGTGTCAGTCATAGATTTAGCTGGCATAACAACTGGGCCCAGCATCCCAGAAGGCAAGGCCATGTAGTCCCCATGCTCCTTCAACATGAGCTCCCCCTCCTCAGCCATCTCCTCTAAAGCTTGGTTGATCTCCTCGAACCGGAACACCAAAGCAGACATTGCAGGCTGGAGAGCAAGCTGTGTCTGGGCAGCCTGGTCCAGCAGGCCCAACAGGGTCTCATATTTAGAGATGTTTGGGTTTAAATAGGCATAGGCTGCCTGGTGAGCCCTCACCATGTGTGGTGGGAAGTCAACCTTCTTCTGGACGATAGAGGATTTTCTGTGCTTGTCAGTAGACCTTCTCTTGCCTTTATTTTTCTGTCTTTTCTCTGTCTTTTTAATCTTATCTGTTTGTAAAACCTCATGGACTATTTCTTGGGGCATCACATTCACCTCTGTTTCTTTAATGTCCTCTGTGTTTTGGGCATCTGTTGTGTTGCAGTCCATCTGAGACCATGCAGTGTCTTTTGTAGAATGTTCTTCAGTGGGTCGAGGAAGTTCATTTTCTTTCTCATCAGTCTCGAAACATTTATCCCTCTCCTCTTCAGGTCTTGAATCAACACCATCTTGTGGTGCTTCAGCCAGCAGAGCCTTTTGAGGACTGGGGCCTTCTGGCTTTGAAAATAACTTTCCTTTGGATGGAGAGCAGCCCATGTTTGCATTCAGAAGTTATTCAAGAAAACCTTGAAAAATCTCTTCTCTGAAGAAAAATGATTCAGGAAAATAGGTGAAAGCCGAAGTGTAAATCCATAGGTAAGGATGTCTGTAGTTGCTTTGACAAGGTCCTCTAGAATCCTCCAACTCTGTCCTTTTGTCTGTCAAGCCTCCACGTGCAAGTCTCCATATATCTCTTCAATCAATGTATGCTTTCTCCTCAGAATTGTTGCAGTCAAACAGTGCAGGAAAGTCATCTGCAACCTGTTGAGTGAACTGACTACCTACCAAGACTTGCGATGGTAAGGAGCTGAGAGGATAAGACGGATTGGGGGGTTTCTTCCCTCTCTCTTCTTCAGCACGCACAGATGGTCACGTTAAGTGCATCAACACGCACACGCTCGCACACACATACACAAACAGGCATTTGCATGTAAGACTTTAAGCTCATCAGGTTAATCAGAGCCAAGTTTGTCAGGTGGTGTTTTTAGCCTCATCCAGCATGCTGTTGGTAATTTACATGCAACTGTTGGGTTCACTTGAGAGATAAACAACTCTGTTTTCTGCAGGCTGATTGCCAGACATGTCTAGTTTACGTTGATATAGAAATTATTTTACTTTATTCTAAATAAAGAAATCTACTACTATTTTTTGATGTTGCGTCATGGTTTTCTAACTATTCACACACACACACACACACACACACATGTAGCTTTTCCTGTAAATGCTGGGGTAAGGTAGCCTGGTTCCAGACCATAGACCCCGCCCACTCAACTGAGTAGGCTTGCATCTCTGGTCTGGCATACTTCAATGAATTTGCGATTTATCTCGTCCAAACGCTGGACGGACCAGTGAACGCCAGGGGTGGAGGCGGGTCTAGCGATTAGCCAATCAGCGCCACGCTGATGTCAAGCTGTACGCCGGTGGGTAACTGGTGAGGATAGCAACAATGGCGACCGCTACAGATCCTACAGACCACATTAACGATGCTATCGAGGTATTTCGCCACTACTCGCGTTATTGGAGGACCAAATTAAGGAAGCTGCTAAACTGGATTTAACAGCGATGCAGCTGGGCGTGCACGACGACGGAGACATTTTAAACAGGCAATGCTCGCTTGTTTTCGGCACCCCCGAGGCATGGATACTAATGACGTCAGATTCTGGGTGAGTCGTTGATCTCTACTGATTGGTTAGGGAAAAAATCAAATTCCCTCCCCCTCCCCACGAGGCACTTACAGTTTTTTACAGTTGTTTACGCACTAAAATGAAAATTTTCACACAGTTAACAGCTCTTTACACTCAAGAAGCAAAACACTTGTCCATAGTTGCGCAACAATAAGCACAGACTCAGCTTCACACTTTTTGCAAAACATTACACACAGTGATTTGCAAAACTCTACCCGCATTATCACACCTTAGACACAGATAAGGATTGTGAGGTTACTTCCTTCTCATTATAAAGCCCCTGCTTGCCAACGACCACACTAATGAACGAATTGGATAATCACATCCACCTGGTGTGGAAGCACACAGGTGCTTACTGTAAACCAAGTGGACCACATGCAGTACATTGTTGTTTGGGACAATGTATCTTTCCATCTATCTGCGCTGGTCCACAATTGGTTCCATGAGCACCCTGAATTTGCAGTCTTATACCTTCCACCATACTCCCCATTCCTAAACCCAGTAGAGGAATTTTTATTTGCCTACACTTTACAGTAGTAAGAAAAACTACTATTTTGTTCTGATTTTCATTGTTGATCTGTTACTGTAACTGAGTATGGTAAGAAATAAATATTTTCAGTCTGCAGCAGTCTGCAATCAGTGTTGTGTTTGTTGTATTTGTGTACTTTCTCTGTATACCTCAAAGTAATCATGAAGAATGTTGTGGGTTTGACAATATCTTTTTGTCATCTAAATTATCCCTTACATAAAAATGTCTGGCAAAAAAGTCTAGCACTAGACCAGCTATTTCCTAAAATAGGGGTTTTTACAAATGTATTTTGTACTGATCACTGTAGTGTGTAACTGACTGCAATAGTGTCTGATCATTTGAAGACTGTGTTAGTGAGATGAAAACAAAACAGCATTTTTATAAATATGTGTATATGTTTTGACTGAAGTGTATATGTTTTGACTGAAGTGTGTCATTTTGCAAACAATCTAGAAGTTATGCAAATTGAGTGTGGTGTTTGGATAGTTGTGTGAATATTTTGAAAAAAGGAGCCCTGTTTTCAAAATTGCAGGTAAACATTTGAGAAAAACTGTAACAGGTTTCACTGTCATACCTTCATGCCAAAGTGACAGTTTGGCGCTCGTAACTTTATCTCTTAGTAAAAGCTCTCTCTTGGATTAACTATTATTATCACCCTTGACTCAGTTAAAATCCCCATTCAAACTTGACTAACCTCAACATCATCAACAAAAACATTTTTATCACCTGGCACTAATCCAGCCCCTAAAATGAACTGCACCTGCATGCTATGTAGAAGATCCCTCAGAGCAACAGCTGAATAAGAGCAGAAGAAATCACCAGTCATTTGCAAAAGAAACTGGACGCTTAACATCATAATGTGTGCAATAGGAAATGGTTCCTGTTTCAGTGTCACATGCACAATAATACCTATAAAAAGCTGAAATGAACAAGTGTGGTGCTTTTGCGCCAGGCTGACAACTGGCAATTGTTTTGAATTGTGGAGATTTGGAAAATTGGCAAACTTGTGTATTCCTGTTGTTACTGAAGTTATTGTTCTTGGCCCCAAACAACTCAGAGACTCTTTATCTGATGACATAGTTTCTCCAGATGGCATTGCTCTAGCCTCTAGCACTACCGTAAGAAACCTCGGAGTAATATTTGATCAAGATTTGTCTTTTAATTCTCATTTAAAGCAAACCTCACGGACTGCATTTTTTCATCTGCGTAATATTGCGAAAATTAGGCCTATCCTGACCCAAAAAGATGCAGAAAAATTGGTCCACGCTTTTGTTACCTCAAGGCTGGATTACTGTAACTCTCTATTATCAGGTAGCTCTAGTAAGTCCTTAAAAACTCTCCAGCTAATTCAGAATGCAGCAGCTCGTGTACTAACAGGAACTAAGAAACAAGATCATATTTCTCCTGTTTTAGCTTCTCTGCACTGGCTCCCTGTAAAATCCAGAATTGAATTTAAAATCCTACTGTTAACTTATAAAGCTCTAAATGGTCAAGCTCCATCATATCTTAGAGAGCTCATAGTGCCATATTATCCCACCAGAACACTGCGCTCTGAGAACGCAGGGTTACTCGTGGTCCCTAAAGTCTCCAAAAGCAGATCAGGAGCCAGAGCCTTCAGCTATCAGGCTCCTCTCCTGTGGAATCATCTTCCTGTTACGGTCCGGGAGGCAGACACCGTCTCCACATTTAAGACTAGACTTAAGACTTTCCTCTTTGATAAAGCTTATAGTTAGGGCTGGCTCAGGCTTGCCCTGTACCAGCCCCTAGTTAGGCTGACTTAGGCCTAGTCTGCCGGAGGACCCCCTATAATACACCGGGCTCCCTCTCTCTCCCTCTCTCTCTCTCTCTCTCTCTCTCTCTCTCTCTCTCTCACTCTCATCCTATTACTGCATCTTGCTAACTCGGCCATTCTGGATGTCACTAACTCGGCTTCTTCTCCGGAGCCTTTGTGCTCCACTGTCTTTCAGAATAACTCATATCGCAGCGGTGCCTGGACAGTGTGACGTGTGTGGTTGTGCTGCTGCCGTGGTCCTGCCAGATGCCTCCTGCTGCTGCTGCCATCATTAGTCATTAGTCATACTTCTACTGTTATTATACACATATGACTATTGTCACACAAGTATACTGTCAGATATTAATACATACTTTCAACATATTGTACCACAGTAGCCAGAACTATAACTATAATATTATTACTTTCATTAATGTTGTTGTAAGCTACTGTCATTACCTGCATCTCTCTCTCTCTCTCTCTCTCTCTCTGTCTCATTGTGTCATATGGATTACTGTTAATTTATTATGCTGATCTGTTCTGTACGACATCTATTGCACGTCTGTCCGTCCTGGAAGAGGGATCCCTCCTCAGTTGCTCTTCCTGAGGTTTCTACCGTTTTTTTTCCCCGTTAAAGGGTTTTTTTTTGGGGAGTTTTTCCTTATCCGCTGTGAGGGTCTTAAGGACAGAGGGATGTCGTATGCTGTAAAGCCCTGTGAGGCAAATTGTGATTTGTGATATTGGGCTTTATAAATAAAATTGAATTGAATTGAATTGAATTGAATTATTTTCAGCCATAAGTGCAACATTTAAAAATGTGTAGTTAATCTAGGTGGTCTGACCTGTCTGATGTTTCTGCTGTGCTTATTTTATGTACTGTGTTGCTTTGATAGTTTTTGATAAACCAACTCTACCAGCATGGAAGGTAAGCAATATATTGCCGGCAGCAGAGGCAGCAGCAAAACATATTTTAGCCATCTAGAAAGACCCACTTTAAGAAAAAAAAAAGAAATCAATATCATTTTGAATATACTCTACTGTACATTGGGAATACTTTCACCACTTTACCTTACACACTTACTGATTGAGGCAGCAACTCCCACTTTCTAAAATGACTGTTTTTGTTTATGGCTTTGAGATAACAGCCTCATTGAAAGCAGTGAAAATATTCTAAATATAGTGCACCTAAACAGATATTGTTGTTTTTTAGGCGGCTAAAAACTAACCATCTGAGCTCAGTGCCGTTGCATTTGATGTATGTGACATAGGGGTTTTCTACTTGGAAGTTTCTGTAAACAAACATTGTGATTTGGCCTATTGGACTTGGATCATGGAATATCAGCTGAACATACTATGGACTCACAAACTACATTTTAACCCTATTTGGTCTAACCACTGAGTAGACTGCAGAGGACCCAAAGAAAAACAGTTTCTAAAATATTTAGAGAATTGCATCGTTGTGGCTTAATAATCATCAACCTGGTCTCACTTCAAAATCATCGAAATCTGGCACTTGGTCAGTGAGTTCTGGCATCAGATTAAAAAAAAAGCCATTCTTTCACCTCAGCATTGTACGCTGCCAGTAGCCGTTATTGTTTAACAGCGCCTGGTGGCATCAAAAAAATTGCGGCGGAAGTCCAGGTAGGGTAGGCGGGAGGGGTGATGGATGGGTCAAACAGCCACTGACTTTCACTTGGGAGGCCAGTGTTAACTTCCTGTAAGATTGTAAAGCCATACCAAGCCATGTGCTTTTGTTGTCTAAACCCAACCATGTGTTTCTGTTGGCTAAACTTAACCATATGCGTTTGTTGTTGACGCTAAAAAAAAAAGGTAATTTGCAGTGATGTGCCGACTAGTGTGTTTATTTTAAAGGGGCTGCATGCAAACTGTACATTTCCTGTAAAAAAGATAAGTGCATTCTGAAAACAGACAATGCATGTAGCTTGCAGAACTTGACTCGGCATCCCAGAACGTCAACAACCAACGCACTCAGTGTACCTTACATATATGTGATGAAGTCGGAGTGAGAATGTGTTGTAATGATCGAGGGACACTTAAGCTTTTCTGTACTGAAAAACAAATTCAAAATCAAAGGGTATTTGGGGGGAAAATGTTACAACAGTACTTTCCCCTGTTATGCAACACTGTGCAAATGCCCAAATTCCATAAACGAATTCCAAGAACATGATCCCCGTTGTAGGCTCACTACTAAACATATACTGTAAGGCTGTGCTACTTATTCTTGGCAGTGACTTCATTTTCACAGATTTCAGACACTGATTGTGACTGTGTGAATAGGCCTTCCCTGAAAACAAGCAGGCTCATTGACTCTTCCCCGAATTAACAGAGTTTATAAAAAACTGTGCCCTCAGATAGGGGGTAATCACAGCATCACAGAATGCCAGTGAGCCTGAGCCCAGCTATCTGTCTCTAAACATCTCTGTAATCCTTACCACCCACGCCCAGGTGTATCACATTTACAGGAATTGGCACGCTGTTGGCCAACAGGGCAGAAGCAGCTTAAGCTGCTGGAGGTCTACCGTCTGCTCAAAGGGCTGTCTCTTATTTACAAGACTTGTAGGCAATTTTGAAGTACTTTGCTAATGATAATTTAGTATATTTAGTAGATGTTACATTATACTTTTAATCCACTTAAATTCAGAGGGAAATCTTGTACATTTAAGTTTCATATACTCTCTTTTAATATACTCCCACTTATTATTGTCTGTAAAAGGTGTGCTTGAACTTTGCTCTTGTGTGTTTATGTAGTCTGTCTTCTTGTTCTGTATACATGACATCTTTTACATGACTGCCGGTGCAGGAAGAGGGATCCTTTCTTTGTTGTTTTAACTGACATTCATTCCATTTTTTTACCCACTAAGTGCTTTTTAAAAATCAAGGACCTAAGCACAGAGGGTAACATATGCTGTACAGATCAAAGGCCCCTTGAGGGAAAATTGTGATTTGTGATATAAAGCTACTTAAATAAAACTGACTTGACTTGATTTGACTTGTCAAACTCCACTATATTTATTTGACATGTATAGTTACTTGTTACTTTTACTTAAGATTTATAATCATAACATATGAATGGTTTTTAATGAAGCTTCCCAACACACCAATATAGCATAATAATAATCTCGGTATACTTAATTACTTAAGTCAATGTATTTGCAAACAATGGTTTGTTTGATAACCTAGGAATTGATGTCCCACATATGACGTTACACACTCAATGGAAATATACCTAATTAATATAAAGTTATGTAGGTTAGGTTTAGGCAGGTAAATGTTGACATCGTTAGCAACAGGAAAAGAAACATGGTGATGACGCACCTTAAAATAAGTCAAAGTTTACTTAAAGTTCAAATCGTTCCATTTCTGGGGGAAAGTCTTGTGTTTTGTGACCCTTCCACCACCCAAACCTGCCTAATTAACGGACTGCTTCCTTCTTTACTCTATCAGTGCATTAGTCAAGTGATCACAGACTTCCAAAACATTATGTACATATCGCTGGTTCATAACTACATGGGATATGTAAGAATTGTGGTGCATTACTTTTCATGGGAAAATGTACAAACAGTGCATGACAACTGCCTGCTTAAGTTGAGGACTTCATGCTTAAGAACTGCCTGTTCCTGATCGTCAACTCTGACAAATTAAAGTGAAAGTTAAAACTAGCTTGCAGGACTTGTGTTGTAATAAGGTTGTGATGTAAAGAACCCTGGAAGTCTGAATGCATGTTTTTTAGGTTGTTATTGGCACACTTCAGTTCCAAGCCAAAATAGCTCAGTCAGGGCATTCACTGCTTATTTTGCTCTCAATATGTCTTGTAGCATATTAAAAAGCCCATATGCAACAGAGGTAACAAAAATCGATTTTCACAGTTTCACATTTTGAAAAAGCTACGTTTATAACATGCATCAAACCCTGTCAACACCCTACAAAGATAGGACTGAAACATCACATGTTTGAAACACATATACAGGAAAATATAAATTTATACAGGAAAAAAACCCAGTGGTACCAAAAACGACAAAGTTTTAGAGCTCCCAATATAATCACACATAATCCAGGTATTGCAACTGACATACTGTATCTTGCGTTCTTAGACACATGCACAGGTGTAAAAAAAGTGATCTGATTGAGATTAGAAATGCTATCTTCTGATTGGATAAAAGATAACGTCTGCATTCTTGCATTGCAACACTTGATTACGGTAAATCTTTAGTTTATATTGGCACATCCTCCCAGTAACACAAACAGAGAGGCACTGTCACAATAGCTGCATTGTGACTTTGACTGTTGAATTACAGAATGGGCATTCACAGAGAGATGGAAAGTACAGCATGTTGGCTTCCTATCATTGCTGATACAAGGAAGTATTCAAACTGGGAGGAAAGATTTCTGCACGCTTACATGTATGCAGTATTTTACTTTATTCTGAGCTTTCAGTCTATCAGACCTTCATCAGAGTATACATCTTTACTTATATAGGATATAAGTTCTGATGAAGGTCTGATAGACCAAAAGCAAGGCAAGAAAAATATATTTGTACAGCACATTCATACACCACGGCAATTCAGTGTGCTTAACAGGATAATAGTAATACAACAAAGGTGAAAGATGTGCTTGCAAGCGATACAAGAGGAACAACATTTTAGAAGTAAGCCTGTGCAATTTAAGTCAAGTTTAATTAAAATAAGATAATTGCATAAATAAAAAAGCACATTAAGTTCTCCCATATTTAGATGTACAGGTAAATTAAATGGAAAACAATTAATAGGCAGATTATGCAGTTTAAAATAGGATTTCTTGTTTTTTTTTTTAGCTTTGACTTGAAAGTGGTCTGTGTTGCATGATAACAAAAAGCTCCTTTACCATGTTTTGCTTTAAATCTTGGAGCGACCAGTGGGCCAGCCCTAGGTGTACCTTAGGGTTCTTGGAGGTTCATTTGGCACAAGCATATCAGATAGTATGTATTTAGGCCCAGAGCTAGAATATATTTTCAGTTTTTGTCATGACCCTGGCAGCAGCATTCTGAATAAGTTGTAGTTGTCGAAGAACTTCCCTAAACCTAACCTCTGTAACTACTACAATTATATAACTTTACATTAAAGACGTAACATCATTAATGGGCTGCTAAGTCGAAAGACAACATACCAACTTTTGTGTGTGCATTTTCATAGGATATCATACGAAGCATGGTATGAGGATATGTTGTCCATAGTGTCGAAAGTGGCACTAAGATACAATCTCTAAGACCTTTGTGACCTTTAAGTACCTTTATGAGGGCAGTCTTGGTGCCATGATAGGGCCTAAATCCTGATTTTAACTTATCAAAGCAATGTTAAACAGTTACAGGTTGATGGTGACCAACATTTTTAATAACCTCAGCTAAAAATGGTGGCTTTTTACATATATCGATAGTTATTTAATGCATTAGCATAAAGACTGTTTTTAAAGAGACTTTATTACTGCAGTGTTCAAAGCTTTTGGAAAAATGCTGGATTGGAGAGGGTTGTTAACTATAACTAATAGTTTCAGGCAATAATGCTCGGAGTAAAGTGAAGCACTGCATAGATGTAAGTGTGCGGGAATCTTTTCTACCACTTTAGACTCATCTATGTTTCCAGCACCTTGCAAAGATTAAGTCAGGTGGAGGGGTAGATGTTGCAATATCTACAAGGAAGTCTTCAACCATTTCTGTGAAGGCTGACAGTCACGTCACTGTTTTTGAAAAGATCAGATTTGGATGTTGGACAATAGGGGCTGTAATCAGAGAGAAAATGCTGTGTTTTCTCATGTAGTCTTAACAATGAGGACATGCCACCAGTTGCAGTCGAGCATGGGCAGTGTGTCTGTGTGTTGGCAGGACAAGCCACCTTAATACCTCTGAAGAGATCAGTAGTGCCTACTGACTGACAGTTGTGTAACAGTCTCAGGTGGCTATGCTGTTCCAGCTATTTCTCTCAGGCTCGCACAACAACAGCGCCATAAAACTCTGAAGCTGACTTCCCCCCTGAGGACAGAGGTCACGTCAGGGATATCAGGAGCTATTTATTGTTGTGTAGAGGCATCAGCATCTTTGTATGAATCTATAGTATGGTCAGCACAATGTACAGAAGGCACCCCTGCAGGGATTGACTTTTCATTGTTATATTTTATAATTATATTAATAATGTTATGGTAATAATAGAATAATATTTTGGTTAAGTTCAGTTTTATCTTCATTCAGCTTTTTGGTTAAATGAAAGTGTTGTGCAAGTTCACACTCTAAAGTTCAGATCATAGAGATTAAAATTTTGTTTGTGAACACATTGAAGGGTTTTTTTTTTAGTGTTTCCCTCAATGAACTTACACACTAACAGACATACAGCAGAACAAGAACAACAACAACAAAGCTTGAAAAAGTCAATTCACATCAGTTTTATTCATGAGTATCCCTGTTTCACAAATCAAAAAATTGCCTCAAGGTGCTTTGCAATCTGTACAGCACATGGCATCCTCTGTCATTTCAAGGCAAGGCAAGATCAAATGTATTAATGTAGGACATTTCATACCCAAAGGCAACCAAAGGGCTTTTCAGATTAGTCAAGTCACCATGTGATGATGCTCTCTCTCATACTTCTGTGTAAAAATATCCTTTAGTGAAGACAGCATGTTTCTGACTGGAAATCATTCATTGGAATCAAACATGGCAATACAGTGATTTCCATTTCACCAAAATTACACTTAAAACATTTTATTTAATTCCTTCCTTCCTTTTCTCTTTATGAGTCTGGACAGATGTGACTGTAAATTGAAACTTGACTGGTTGGTGGAGGCATACAACCACAAGGAAGTAATTCTAGTTTTGTAATTTAGATGACACCCTTCCTACTTTTATGAGTCAACGCTGCCAAAATGTTGAGTTGGCTAGTCACATACATGCAAGCCCATATTCCTGGTGGAATTACTTTGCGACATGAATGGGTGTCTTTGAATTACAAACTGTTGTGCAGTCTTTGGTGTCTGTTAAAGATTGGCTGTAGGGTTTCTGACCCCTAGCAGCAATGTGGAGCAGGGTTTTTTGAGTATAGGTCCATGCGTTATTAGTCTCAGATACCTATAATTTAATTTTGATGGGTTCTAATTACATGTTAACATATCCATTTTGAAATTTTGATGACTTGCAAATAAATGCTACAACTCAATATTCACTAGTCAAAATGTGAATTCTTTATTTCAACAATTAAATTCTCTGTAGTGGAAATATACACTGTTACCAACAATTGAATTGCTATTAGTGGCAATGTTCATTATAAATATCTTCAATTGTTCTTACATTACAGATAACAAAAATGGAAATCTAAATATCTAAAGTTCAATTCTTACTAGTCAAAATTACATTATGGATATGTTGGCTTGGAATTCTAACTAGTCAAAAAGCAACTGGTAATATGTACAATTTCTGTCACTGCTACAAATCAAATGTTAAAATGGCTTCCCATATTGTTACTAGTCATAAATGTAATTTCAGATATCCAAAGTGAAAACCTTTCCAGATATCCATAATGTTATTTTAGCAGATATCCACAATACATTTTTGGAAATCTGCAATTTATAGTCGTAATGCCAATTGTGGATATGGATAATAACATGTTTACTTGTTAAAATGTATTTTGGATGTTCAAAATTACATTATGAATATCTGGAATGGTTTTTCATTCTGGATATCTGAAATTAAATTTATGAATACTAACAACTGAACTGTAGATATCTGAAATGCAAATTAAATGCAAACCTTCCCATCTACCTGGTGGTACACCCACCTCATCAACTACCACTACAGCACTGGTTAAAACAGCTTACCAAAGGGCCTCTAAAATCCTTTAAATGCATTAATCTGTTACTCTAACTGGACTTCCTGCATGTATTTGTCTCACCAGTACGTTAAGTAATACTCCCCGACCAATGTGCATTGTTTTAACACATGGTTGTTTTAGATCTGAACATCCACTCGGCTTGTATCAATCTATGTGGCCTAGCCACAAAGAGTGCATGCTTTTGAGATTCTTAGCAAATTCACATCACCTTGCCACAAAGAAGACCATGTTAACCCAGTTGGCACTAGATGTCGATGTGATGTCAAATAGACTTTGGACTCTTACGTTGAACAGATGTTAAATGTTAGTTGGAATGAAAATTGGGTTCACGATACTTAAATGTTTAATGACGTTAGAGTTTTATGTTGTGTGGACATTATGATGTTCTGCAGATGTTGTTTTTTTTCTCCATGTTTGTAGCCAGTGAGGAAGCAACAAGTTATCCAGCTCACCTACAGTAATTACATTGTTGATCTGTTAAACAGCTGACTTATGGGTTGTAATGAAGGAAAAATGGTGCACATGCTTTATGTTTGACTTTAATATCTCCTGAAGTTGTTCACAATATAAATGAGTCATATTTGGTTCTCTGTACAATAAAGAATACAACAGTTTTCAGCAGAAAACAAATTTAAACTTTACATGGATTTACAGTATAAACAATCTTAAAAAAAACATTGGCTCTAAAAAAGGGAAAAGGTATAAAAAAAATATCAGTGCAATACATATCAGATTTTCCTGGAACCAGTATTAGCAGGACACACTCCTACATCTCTGTATTAATTTTGTTCCTAACCTATTAGGCAGATGGTAGGCATGGATAGGCTTGGACATAGACATGTCAACCGGCACCAAAACGGGGCTGTCCTCGCCTAGTTCAGTTGTTGTACTTGATATGGAAAACCTCTCATTCTTTTTTGGGTGTGTAGTGTTTCCAGAGATATCTATATCTGTCTCCAAATCGACATTTGGGCTGGAGAAGACTCGCCATCTCCTCAGAATCTTCTCCAGTGTATCTGTGTTTGACCCCCAAAGTGCTTCGTGGCACTTGGGTAAGAAATGGCAGAAGATGATGCCATAGCTAGACACTAGAATGGCTGAAGCCTGCACAGAAGTGCCTTGTTCACTGTTGGTGATATAGACTGGGACAAAACATACCCATACAAACAAGTACATCAGCATGCTAAAAATGATGTAGCCTGTTTCGCTAAACTCCTGAGGAACCTTCCTGCCTTTGACGGCCAGCAGGAAGCCAACAAATGCTAGGAGAGCTATGTAGCTCAACATAATGCCAAAACCTATGTATGTGGCACCTTCACTACACTGCAGTAGTTTCATCATGCTTTGTGGGGATGGAGGTGTGTCATCAATATCAGGAGAATCAAAGATCAGCCAGAGAAGACAGATGATCCCCTGGAGAGAGGTTATGACGATGACAATTAGAGGTGGTCGGTAAAGTTTGTGTAGTCCTTGGTTCGTCAGCTGACCAAACGGAAGGAAAGCCAGAATGGTACGAAAGGCCTTGACTATGATACAGGAGACACACAGGGTGAACCCCATGGCATACATTACCTGGCGGGCCCGGCAGAGATGTACATTGGGCTTGCCCATGAAACATATCACACTTGCGAAGCTCACTGACAGACCAGCCATCATCACACAGGACAATCTCACCTCCGCTCTTTTCATGGGTGAGGACTTTCTGTACACCAAAAAGATAATGAAGATAACTATCAAGAGCAAGGTGCCAAAGCCTGCAGCAGCCATCATGGCGATGGGATGAGGATCGCTCCATCGCATGTAGGACTCCAATCTTGGCTTGCACTGAGTCCAACCCTTGAGAGACCAGGTTCCATTCGGACACTTTTTGCAGATATGGAGATCTGTTAGAGAAAATGGTGATGAACATATTAGCCAAAATAAGGCCATTGTGTGTATGAGTGTATGTATCTATCTGTCCACAGCTAATCTCGCAAACTACTGGACCAAGTAGCCTTATGTTTGTTTATGCATTTATGACTGTATGGTCAAAGCTCCATTGTGGTTACATTGATTCACAATTATGGCCGGTTAACTGTTTGTACCATCACTCCTGGCTCTTCTTAATGGTTGGTAGTTTTCTGGAAATCAGCTAAAAACAACAAGCCTTAGTGTTGCAAGCCACATTTTGGTCTTAGTCATGGTTCAAAAACTGCCATCCATAAAATGGTTTGGTCAATACACAGTGAGTGTGTCAATTGCTTTTGTTGTCTTCACCACTATCTTGACTGCAAGGTAACAATTCCACCAGCCATAGCTGTGCCACATTCCGGCCACCATCGCTGCAACCCAGTTTATTCCATCTGCCACATGGTGTCATACCACACCTGGTAACATTTAAGAAGTGGAGTGTTTTGCCTGCCCAATTTTGCAGACTTGCAGATTTTGTTGATTTGGTTATTTTTTTTCTTAATATTTGTGCCTCTACTCTAGTAGGTCGCTATGTAAATAAATTATGTCTTTTTTTTATGGTAAATGGACTTGCACTTGTATTGGGCCTTTCTAGTCGTGTGACCACTCAGAGCACTTTTACACTACATGACATTCACCCATTCACACATACACATTCATACACTGGTGGCTGAGGCTACCATAAGGTGCCACTTGCTACTCAGTGAACCAGTTCACATGCACTCACACGGGGCTCAGTGTCATGCCCAAGGATACTTCAACATGCAGAGTGGAAAAGCTGGGGATCTTCTGATAAGTGGATGACCCGCTCTACCTCCTCAGCCACGGTTATTATTTCCTACTTTGTTATGCTGTAGCCTACAGGCAGAGTTAAAAGTCCAGCTATAAACAATGAGCAGGAAAACTGGATCTGCTTTTGCAACCCACCATGGCTCTGTCAAAAATAGATGAGGGCCATATTTTTCTTTGCTATTTGGGTGCTTCTGAAAACATGCTGCACCATGTAAGATGGAATTATTACAAGAATTGTCTAGAGTGGCTGTGGTCAGCCCCGGCAGCCGTCTGGCAGACCTCAGCACTCTCTTTTTATTTGAAAACAGACCTCATATAAACAGCATTATTCAAATGTTGGCCAAGCATACAGGCACAGCCAAAATTTCACCTCTCAGAGACCTGTTGTCTCAAGTCGGTTTATATTTTGATAGGATATTTGTACGTTTTCCTACATAAAATGATGCACTCACACTCATTCGTAGGATATCCTACAAACCATTCTATGAGGATACTTTGATTTTGAAGGTAAACTATAACATTAAAATCAATTGGTCAGTCAAGCATACCATAGGCATCTGAATAGGTCCCCATTCTATGAGGATACTTGAAGCTAAACTTTAACATTGAAGTCAGTTAGTCATTCAGGCATACCATAGTCATCTGAATAGGTCCCTTCTGCACACAGGGTGCAGTTGTAACAGCAGGATACATTCAAGATCGTCTTTACCCAGCCAGGGGCGCAGGGCGTTGAGCATCTACACTGAGGGATCTGAGAAAGCAAGACAGAACAAGAGTGATCAGTCTGAGGAGAGATGGCCTGTACATTTTTAAGTAATTCTTTCTTCACTAAAGATTGTCTTTCTAAAAAGCTGAAACACACTGAGGTTTATAGGGGAGACCAGGGACAGTTGCAGAATTTTCCCAGTAAATAAAAAAACATTAATCAATCAAATACTCAAATGAAAAAGATTGTGACTATTCATTCTTTTTTTTTTCTAAACAACAATAACCTTTTATCTTTAGGCCACATGATAAAAAACAGATTGAGGGCTGTAAAATTATAATGCAAGGATATCATTTATGGGTAGAACAAAAACAGTATACTCCAATAAGTTTCAGCATGACATTAGAATGGATGAGTTTGAGGACAGCCTGAAACTCATCCATTCTAGGCAGAATGTGTAATGCAGAATTCATCTTCATCAGATGAGTCCTGAATTTCCTGTCTCTACCTGTATTGGGTTTTTTTTTGTCCTTAAAATTTAAATTTTCTGAGCTTTAGACCTGCTTTTTCACTCACTATTAGCATGCAGTTGATTATCATTGACTTAGCATCTAGTGTATTGAGACCTTCAGAATTTTAAAATATAGCCTAAATGAAATTAGCGCAGGGATGGTTGTAGCAAGGCATTACAATGGCCTCAGTATCACCAGCTATGTTTTAGTTTGACATGTTAGCCATTTCTAATCTGAGCTCACAAAACAGTGATTCCAGGCATTTGATCTTTGGACAGTATCCAAAAAACACGTGATAGAAAAGTTAAATTTCTACCTCAAAAAAGCACTTTTCTATGAAACTTCCTCTAGGAGTTTAAAATGTGGTTCCTTTTTTGAAAGCAAGAAGACAATCAAACTGAGCATGTGCACAGTGAGTGCAGTTACTTTAACTTGTTTCTGATTTGAGGAATTCCGGGTGTCATAACCATCCCAATTAACGTCTGTCTCTGGCCTCACCATTGTAAAAAATATAAGAGTATCTGTTACTGGAAAATGAGCCCTTTCTTGTCAGAGGTTGCGCTATAGTGCTGCTACGAAGTCCCTTCTTTATGCTACCTTTGCAGTTTTACACAGAGCCAAACAACGGCAGCATCATGCTGCTCCAGTGTATAATTTTATACAGCAAGCTGGCATCACGGAAGGAAAAGAGGCAGGCCTGTGACAGTGACAGGCATGACATAGAACATATGCGTTGGCAGCTGTTCTTATTTGAGTTAGCTGCTAACTGCCAACAGCTACTTTTAAAATCTCCCATGAGGGTTGCAGGCATAACACATTGTAAAAACATCACACCTGTGCCGCCCATGATCCGTCCTGCCAGCTGCCCTGTTCATACAGACATCTGTTACTGCCCCCAGTGCTGCCCTAAAGGCGAGACAACTCTGTCCCCCTATTCCGTGATTTTACCTTTCATACAGAACAGAAAGGCGGCATAATGGTGTAAAATTCCTGCCGCGAAAAGCCAGTATAAAGGGGCTATAGAGACTATATTGTTTGCATTCAACAGCTACAGCTTCCCTGTGTCTTAAGGCCCTGACACACCAAGCCAACGGTCGGCCGTCGACCAAAGTCGAGCTGTCGGTGAGCGTCTGTCGGCCTAGTTTTTGCACCGTCAGCACTTCGGGGTCGGCGTCGGCGGCTTTTCAGCCGATTGAGCATGTTGAATCGGCGGCGGAGCTCGTCAATGAGAGAGATCACTCTGATTGGCTGTTCAGGTTTTATTTCCTCGCTCCTGTAGCGAGTGAATCTTCCTGTTGTGAAACCGAGGCTTCCTCCTCAGGCTCCACTTCACTCAGCTGCCCACAGACCCGCTGCTTTTTCCCACTTTAACCTGAATAACAAACCGGAGCTAGCTGGGAGCGGCTAGCGGAGCATTAGCCGCAGCATGACTGGAGGGAAGCACAGCCAGTTAGACTCTGCTAGCCTCCCAGCTAGCCCCGGCTTTCCGTTTGGATTCAAACAGAGGGCTGGGGCTAGCTGGGAGCGGCTAGCGGAGTGTTAGCCGCAGCATGACCAGAGGGAATCACAACCAGTTAGCCTCCGCTAGTCTCTGAGCTAGCCCCGGCTCTCTGTTTGGATCCAACCGGAGCCCTGAGCTCTGGTTTGTTATTCAGGTTAAAGTGGGAAGAAGCAGCGGGTCTGTCGGGCAGCTGAGTTAAGTGGAGCCTGCAGAGGAAACAATGGGACCGTCTGGGTGTAATAGTCCGTGGAGGTGCTGTGGTGCTCAGCTGCACAGTTAGGAAACCCCTCGGCTGACAGGATGTACCACTCTGTCACTCCACTCTCTCTCACGCAGGTGCAGAACCTACGTGCTAATTGGCCGTCGGATGTAGTCCATGTAGTGTGTTCAAATGCAACTGACACAGGCGACATAGATGACGCAACAGTTGGCTTTCGTTGCTGCTAGTTCTAGCCACTGGCACTCTCTCAAATTCTCATGTGAGCCATCTTTACAGAGAAGAATACAGAATACAAAGAATTATTGTTTTATCATATGACAATGTTTTTTGTCCGGCGAAAGATATCTGCAAGCTAGATTCCTATATTGCTAAGGATGTTCATAGTCCCCAGATGATTTCCTAAAGGCTCAGTACACATTCAACACTACACATAACATCTTTTTCCTCAGCGATGGCATCTTTTTCAATTGCTCTCAATGAGAAGAGACTAGAGAGCACAAAAGCACCATGCACAGGATCTTTCTTCAGAACGCTCCGGCATTTTTGCGCGGCTGCTCTAAGTGCTTCTAGTTGAAAATCTCTGGACTTTTCAGAAAGGCCCTGGTGATGTCACTGCCACTCCTTTACCTAGGCCACGGTCACAACAAAGACAGAAAAGCCCAGTTGTGGGAGCAGATCAGCCGGTGGACACTGAATGTTGATCAGTGTGTTGTACTTTTATCACTGTACTGTAAGCTTCTCGGCAAATGTAGTCAACCCTCTGTTAATTTACTGTTACGTTAGCTATCTAGCTAACACTGATGTCATTATATTGTTGTCATAGAAACATAACCTACATGCAGCCATCACTGAAAAAAATAAAACAAACAGACAAACAAACAAACAAAAAAAAAAAAACACTGAGAAATGCTGGGATGAAGCCCTGCCACCTTTCTTCTGCTCAAGAAAAATCCTGTGTAGACACAGGCCCTAATATATTGTCCCATCACATATAAAGGAAAAACTGTATATACCTGTTCTAAATGGCCATACAAGGGAAGGTAGTAAAAAAAAACAAAACATGCCATTTTAGCCTCCTCCAGGCTACATCCTGCTGCCTCTCTGATCCCCCTTAGATAACTCTGTGTCTTTTGCATGTCTGTGTAGTTCCAGTGCTATTTATTGTACAAATGGCGATAATGGTACGAACTTAAAGTGATAGTTCAGGTTTTTGGACATGAAGTTGTGTGAAACGCTGACCATCTGTAGCTCTGATGTGACAGTGTCACTACTCTCAACGAGCCTCCTGCTCTGAGAAATGGCCCGTAGCTTACCGGAGAAAAAGTAGTTCTGAAGATGTACGGGGGACACGTAACCAAAAGGTTTTAAGCTACAAAAAAGTATGCATGTGTTTTGTTAGACTATTTCAATCATTTTAAAACATCCCCGCATTACGTCAGACCTTGCTATCAATTGGGACTATTTTCTGGCCAGTATCACTCCGCCGTGCAGGCCCGCAAGACAGCACGGCAACAGAAATCAATAAGACAGTTCATCACCACGCCGTGCAGGTGCGCAGGATAGCAACGGCTAACGAAAACTACATTGGCTGTTTCCAACAGAGAACCAGTAGGCTATTATTAGTGAGGAAAAAGATGTACTAGCCCTATATATACCTACTACTACAGCGCGAACACCGGCTCAGGCTCACGACACACCCTCGTCAGCTGCTGTAGGTAAACAGAGGAAGCAAGCGTGCTGTCTTGCGGCCCTGCACGGCGGAGTGATACTGGCCAGAAAATAGTCCCAATTGATAGCAAGGTCTGACGTAATGCGGGAATGTTTTAAAATTAGTGAAATAGTCTAACAAAACACATGCATACTTTTTTGTAGCTTAAAACCTTTCGGTTACGTGTCCCCCGTATATCTTCAGAGCTACTTTTTCTCCAGTAAGCTACGGGCCATTTCTCAGAGCAGGAGGCTCGTTGAGAGTAGTGACACCGTCACATCAGAGCTACAGATGGTCAGCATTTCACACAACTTCATGTCCAAAAACCTGAACTATCACTTTAAGCACAGTCTCCTCTCAAAGGCCTCAAGGTGTTGCACTCTGTAACACTGGTATGACTGAGGGATTGTCTGTTTTGGAGAGCTATGATTATTCCACCATCACAGAGGGGTTCTCAGAGTGTTTTATGATCTAACAAGCAGTTTAAAGTATGAGGGCCGTAATGAGCTGATTACCACTTGCCCTTTTCTCTTGCCTCAGGTACTGCCTTGCCTAAGGACAGTGACTACACTGACTACTGCAGCAGTCAAACCTATGAATGGATGCTGTAAGTATGGTGATGTCTTACCGTGGTATTGCCTGTTGAAAGCCAGGTGAAATTTTTAATATCGAGTTCAATTTCTTTATTAAGGACACTGTATTTCCCAATCCTGAGAAAGCTTCTGTGGTCTCCATCTTTTTTCCATGTGATCAAATCATAAAAATTTACAAAATCACCATATTCATCAAAGTAGAAATTGTGGTTGTCATACTCAAAGTTAACATTCTTCAGCTCTTGAAGAAGCTGCAAAGCAAAGGGGAGAATGGCAATTAAAATGGTCCTTTTGCAGTGGTTGGTAACCGTAGTATACAATTTCCCACTATCTAACTATAATTCACAAGAATTCTAAGGGACAGAAACACACACAACATTGTAATTCCTACATTATAAGGAAGCTACACTTACAAATTTAAATCTGTTTTCTTCTGTGCATGATATCAGTACTCACCTTCCATGGTTGGAAGTCAATTTCTCCCGAGCATGAAGAACTGTTGCACTTTAGTAGCTTTTTGAGAGCATGTGCTACAGCCTGCACAGCTACTTTGTGAAGGAAGGCATCACTGGTATCCAGAGCCTTTACAAGATAGTCATCAGTTTGCTCTTGGGGATCCGTGAAATTACATGCATTGCCAGATTTTATTTCCAGGAGATCAGGTGGGGGACAATAGGATGGAGGCTTGTTTGAAGAACATTCTGGGGTGCAGTTGAATCTCAGGTTCTTGTATTCTTCAATGAAGCGGTTATACCCTCCTGGGGTTGCTGTGAGATTCTTGAGATAATTATCAAATGATTCACTCTTGTGTGAAACAAAAGTAAAGCCCAAGATGTCCCCAACCTTGTTGATGCCAACCATTTGGGCAAGGGTCATGCTCCTGGACCAGGCATCACTGGCAATCCAGATCCTTGATGTGTTGGTACTGATCATTTCCTTAAAGAGGGCCTTCACCAGCTCTTCCCTAATGATCAGCAGTACCACGTGGGCAGTGGAGGAGCGGATCTGCTGGGCAACTTGCTTGATACGTTGATTGCTTTCTGAATGATCGAGGTAATGAGGCAGCACCTCTTGGAAGGCCAAACATACACTATTTTCCTCAGCAGCCCCAAGGAAGCTCTGGAAAGCTGCTCTGCCATATTCGTCGTCACCATACACAACCCCAACCCAGTTCCAGCGATAGTAATGCATAATTTTGGCCAGTGCTTTGGTCTGATGCTTATCACTAGGAACAGTGCGCATAAAAACTGGGTAGCGTGTCTTATCACTCAGCTCTGGTGAGGATGATGTGCTGCTCAGCTGAAAAGAAGATATAATTTATACAGAAATTATTTTAAATACACACAAAATAAAAAAATAAATATAAACTGTAAGCATGGTTTACATTTGTCAATCACATTCCTAGAATTTGTAATGGCACCCAAAAATCCCCCCAAATCCCCAAATTTCCAACCAACACATTTTGTTTTATATTTAAATGACAAAATTAAGGAGTACATCTTTATATCTTAGTGGTATTAGTAATATTACTATATCTAACATAGTACTAAAATAGTACAAATGTTACCAATAGCCCACTACAAACTTCTGAATCAAATTTAAAAATACAATCACAAGCAGTGATTCTGGCATTCAGGCCACCATGAATGATCAAAAGTTTTGACGGTTTTTGACATCTGCATTAAAGATAACATGTATTATGACAACTGGACAGACGCTCATTCATTTACAACCAATCCTGCTCTGGGGTGTGCTTTCTTTCAGCAACGCCATTACCCCCTATCAGCCAATTTCAAAAACTTTCCAAAAAAAATCCATAGAGAAGAACAGGTGTGAATTTGGACACACTATGTGTCATTCGGGCCCATAGGGTTAAAAATATAGTTTGGTAAGTTTTGGACAAACTGTTCAGATTTAAAGTAAAATTTGCATTTGGCCCATGCACGTTTGGAACTGATGGCTCCCCCCCATGAGTGATTTTAAATAGTTTTACACATGTGGTTTAACATTGTTATGTAACATATTGTGCAAGTTTCAAATGATTAGACAAACAATTTTTGATTTATAGTCTGATTTATACTAAGCCATGCCCATTTTTTTGCATTTATACTTTCAGGGTATGTTTCTGGTACAGATGTGGAGAAATCATGGCAGTTTCGAGATGATTGGCCCAACAGTTGCCATGTCCCTTTTAAAGTTTATTGGTAAATATCTAGAAAACTAAATATGATATCAATAGGCTTTATGCAACTTCTGATAAGCGTGGTCCAGTAATGATCCAGAGAAAAATTTGATAGGATTCAGACTCACAGTTTAGATGGAGATATCAAAGATGTTTTTACAAAAATTTTAAAATCCCATGTTGGCACCACCTAGTGAGCAATTTCAAAATAGTTTTACACACATGGTCTAACATTTTCATAAAAACATATTCTGGGAGTTTTGTAATGACTGGACAAATTATTTCTGATTTATTGTCTGACTTGTGTTATTCATTAGAGGCTGATTTTGGTACAGGTACTTTAGGTACTTAAAGGGGCCACGCCACTTTAAACGTCACTGGTCAATGTCTTCAAAACGCGATAAGATAAACTGGAGCTTTTGATAAACTTGAATCAATAATGATCTATTGGTAAAAATCTGACCCATGGTTTGGGAGGAGATGTCAAAAATGTGTTTTTCAAAAAAAATTTAAACTCAGGAAAATCTAGTCAGGTGGACCTCAGCCATTTGGGCTTGAACCCCTAAATTTGCTTGTTTTGGGCCTTACCAAGAGTTAGACAAGGAAATCATACCAATTTAATCTCTGACTTCAGATTGTTCCAGGATATGCTTGACTGTAACACAAACACAGGAAGCTGGCGCAAACAGCTAGCCTCTGACAAAATGCCGAAGATATCCCTTTCAGCTGTTCCAAATTTGTCTTATTTTAATGCTATAGCAAGCTAGGCAGCTATATTTAAAAAAAAAACAAAAAACTTGTGTTATATAATTGGAAAAATCCTGCCAATTCGTTGTGGGAATAGGACTTCTCAGGTGTTGGGCCTATCAGTACCTGATCTGTCACGGCTGGCTGTTCGATACTTTGCATGTGCAACCCTCAACTGTGATAGTTTTTCGATCAGCGTGACGAGGAAGTGGCTGACTTCTTTATGCTATGCATTTCAGAATCTTGGAGTAAATACACTGTGGCTGCGGTTTCTGATTTATTGTAATGAATATGAATTAAAAAAAACAACAATCTTTTGGTTCTTTTGCTCTGAGGAACCTTACAGACTAAAACAATATGAATAAGTTACATGGTAATTGAGGAATGGACATCAACAACCCGCTTTGATACATCACAAGAACAAGTCTTAATCAATAACATTTTGAATTAAACATCGTTTTTCTGGAGCTAATGATGGAAGTCGCCAGCACAGATCAGGCACTGATGGCGCTGTTGTACTATAAAAAAAATCTACACATGTAAATATGACAGCTTTGGAGTCTCTGGAAGGTGTCTTTGATGAAGCTGGGCTGACCATTTCCATTTGCTTTCATTATATGTGCTATTCAGTGATAAACATTATCTGTTCATTGCTTCTGTTATTAGTGGTAATAAGCCTCATAGATATGGTGAAGACGGCCCTGCTCCACCCACTGATAGGTTCAGAAGGCTGTTATCAGCCTATTCAATGTTTATTACCAGTTCATTAGATTCCACTTTCACTTTCCTTAGTGTTATTCACCAGAACCAATATGGTTAGGTTTAGAAAAAGATCATGACTCAAATCCTGGTGAAACAACTATGTGTGACCCACCCGCCACCACTCTCTTTCACCATATGTGAAAGTACTTTCCTGCAGAAAGCCTCTCTAGCAGAAAGTTTAATTTCCTGGCTTGATAATGGCCTTCTCAACTAAGCAGTAGGTATGGCAGGCCCCTACTAACCCATATGTATGACCCTTATCACCCCTAAAAACTGCCTTTTAATAGCCTCAAATTGATCACCCACCTCCCTATAAGAAGCCACAGATTTTTCCCTAATTTGTTGTAGTATATTGCAGCTTAAACATTAAAGTCTCCACAGCTAACACCAGTGCATTAATCACCCAGAAATTCTTATGATAGCTGAATGAGTGATCATGAATGACAGTGGCAGTAAAATGTATCAGCCTGTTCTCATTACCAGGTCGTCAAATGTAGACGCTTTGTCACACCCCTGTAAACCTTGGTGCCTTAACCTAACCATAACCATTTCACAACATTAACCACACATTACGACGTTTCACCCAGGACACAACTGTGCGTCACATACGGATGCGAAAGGGTCATTCTTAAGGAGATGCAAAGAGTGCCTTCGGCGTCAGTATCACACCGATGGACGTGAGAAAATGTCAGTATTTGACGACCTGTGATGAGAACATGTTGAATGTGCTTGCTAAAGAGACAGTATTTGCGACTTACTAGAGGGACCATGTACACATTAAGCAGTCTGGCCACAGCAATGGTCACCTCAGAGTATACAGCTCCCAAAATAATCTTGACTCTGGGCCTGTAGTCGGTGTAGTCGCACTCCACATCTAGAGAGCTGTTGACTGCGAGCATGGGTCCCACATTCTGTAATGCCTTGCTTGCAGAGGAGCATGTGTCACACAGCAAATATCCCAGACGCACTCCTGGGAGGAAGCCAGCTGCATTTATCTTCTCAATTTCATGGATTGCAGCCAAGGATCTCATAAATGACTGCAGATCAAAGCTGAAAATGGACAACGTAGAAAAACATTAATTTCTCTGTGCTAGAGGCAAAAGAAGCAAGCTGTATACACATGTACATCTTTTAAGACATTTTGATTAGAGGTGTTTTAGCTTATAGAGGAAGTCTTCAAAAGACCATGATGGGGAAACCTCCAGCTGAACTTTCTGAAGATCAGAAATCTTTGTTTAGAGTCATCAAGATCAAAGCACTGGAAAAAGGTGGGAAAAGACCACATCCTCAGACCTCGAATAAGTGAAAAAGTAAAATTCCAGAAGTACAATTTACAGATACATGTACTCCAAGAGGAAAAAAGTGGAAAAGAGGTAGGCAATGTAGTCAATTGAAAATTAGAATGATACATCATAGAAAAAAATGGTTACAAATCATCTTTCCCTCTCATAAATTGTAAAATTGTTGCCAAATAAACTTTTTTTTTCAGTGTAATAGCACTAAGACTGTGTCCTCTTTGGGGTTTTTTTCTCAGTCTCAAGACAATAGAGGTGAATAGAATTTAGTTGGTGCTCACAGTATTGATTAATTACATTGAGACCTAAAAGGGTAACACTCTCTATGAAGACCACATCTATTTTATAAGGTCATTCATAGTGAATTATAATGCATTTATAATGCTCTACAACTACACTCATAAACACACATAATGCTCCCTGATGAACTATATCAACAGTCACAAAACAATATAGATGCGACTAACAATGAATTATAAGTGTCTGTCTTATGGATGCTCGTGACTAGTTGTAAACGAGAGGATGACTGATGGGGCTTATAATATCACCTGTATACACCTCAACCATCAACTGTAGTAAGGACTCATAGCATGTGATAATAGTTAATGCAGTATCACCAGTTAAAAAAATTGGGCATCTTGCGAAGTCACTATTTGCAAGATTGTTAGCTTGAAAAAGGAAAAAAAATAGAAATTGTTGCAGCTTTTTAAAATCCCCAAGGGATATACTTTACTATAGCTAGTTAGCAAGCTAACAACTTTCCCCATTTCAAATAAGGCTGCTAGGTAAGCTAACGTTAGCTACTGTAATGTTTGCAATAGCCCACAAACTAACTGTACATTTCAGCTGAGGATTTCTTCTTTCTAGCTATGGACCCGCCATGTCATTGGTCCGACAGCCCATTGGTCCGACATCCCATTAGTCCGACGTCCTGTTGTTCCGATATGTGATTATACTAGGCTATACTGTATTTGTGTACCATAGAGAATCAGCAAACGCAACAAAAGTAGGCTACTGGTCGAGATACAAGTGTCATAGAGAGAAGAGAGTGAAACACCATAACCTCCTGTTATTAACTCTGGGGTCCGGGTTGTGTGGGGAGCTCTCCGCGGTGCTGAACGGCTCCCGGCGGGCGTATTTCTGCCTTGATGGTGCGCCGCGACCGGCTCTGGGTCAGCTGGGAAAGGCTTGAGGCGAAGCAGGCTTACGGCTTATGTGTTTGTCACTTTCTTTTTCATTTTAACCCACACCATGATCTTTTCCTGACCCTAGTGGTTTTTGTGCCTAAACCTAACCAGACCTTAACCACAGGGCGTCATGATGATTTCGGAACGGACTTCGGAACAATGGGTTTAATATGGTCAGAACAATGGGATGTCGGACCAATGGACAGTTCCCCTTTTCCTGACCCTAACCAAGTGGTTTTTGTGCCTAAACCTAACCAGACCTTAACCACAGGGCATCATGATGATTTCGGAACAACGGGACTTCGGAACAATGGGTTTAATATGGTCGGAACAATGGGATGTCGGACCAATGGGCTGTTCCCCTAGCTAGCTAGCTTCTAGCTTAAGTAATATGGACTGGTTAATGCCACTGAAGCGACTGTGTCGTTTCTCTTAGAATGTGGAAAAGGAGGAGAAAGTGGAGTTGTGGAGTGAACAGGAGTGCCTCTTTGACATGTCCTCGCATTTGTGCTACAATAGAGAAGGGAAAGAAAAAGTTGATAGAATTTGTTGTAGCCCAAAAAATCCCCTGCAAGTATGCTGTATGCTATAGCTAGCTAGCTAACCACTGTATAGGCTAGTTGCAAGCTAACATTAGCTACTGGAATGTTAGCCTATGAGCTAACTGTATGTTTCAACTACAGATTACTAGCCTCAAAAATCACATCATGTAACCACTTAAATGAGTAAAGCTAGAAATCTTCAGCTGAAATGTACAGTTTGTTTGTAGGTTAATAGTAAACATTCAAGAAGCATTAACTTGCAAGTAGGTTAACCTTGTTTGGGATGGGGCTGGTGGTTAGCTAGCTCTGTGACACTCACTCGGGATTTTCGAGGGCTGCGACAATTTCTCTCCACGTTTTTTACCTCTTTGAAGCTAACAGTCTTGCAAATAGTGGGTCTGCAAGATGCCCAGTCTTTGCAAAATCTGCTCCTGTGACTAAAAGCTCTTTGACTCATGTCATATTGTCTTTAGATGTGAGAGGGTGTCACACTTTAGATTTTAAAAGTATTTTCAAAGTATTCTAGTGTAGGCATTAATCACTTCAGTGTGTGTGTGTGTGTGTGTGTGTGTACACACACATAGATATTCTGAATAATCTGGTTAAGTACTTTCTACCAAAGGAATGGTGAGGTATCTGTGAACATCACAAACTCCGTTCACCTCCGTGGTTGAATTGTGGCGGTTGGGGTGGAGACAGATATTTCAAATTCTCTGACTGCATAGATACCACTGGAGGGAAGAGTCAACGTGTGTTTTTCATTTAACCCAACAGTTACCTTTCTGGAAATGTTACACTTTTCTTTGTTTAGGTTAAAATGTTATAAATAAGCTGATGGCACACTAAAATGTAAGTGAATTCCACCAGAGATAAATACTACTAATATTGCATTCGGACCAAATGCTATGATTGGCCGAGCATCCTGTCTGTCTTCCCCACGTGGTGGCCTCCGACTGACGTAACCACTTGCATAAAGCAAAACATATTTCCTCTGCTAGCTGGATGAGTTTGCAAATCCTGTGAAATCTGGAACATGGGCTGAGGTGAAAGGAACTGTTGTTAGTTTTACTCATTAAAGTGGTATTTATTAATAATTCAGTGAGCCTACTTTGTAAAGAGGGCCTCTGATAAAGGCACGTTAGGCTATGTGTTATTTATGACGTATAGTTTTAATTTATTGAGGAATGACTTCTTTTCGTAAATTGATTGATCAATCAATCAAGTTAAAATTAATAGTAAAAAACTGAGAAGAAATGTACCCAAGTGCTCTCAAATACAAAAACAGAACAAATTAAGTCAAAAAGAGATCATAGCAATGACAGAAACATGTAGACTGAACCAAGAGGTTATGACACCTACCCCTCTCAAAATACATAGGCTACATGATAAGACTTGTGAAAATATACATCATCAAGTTATGCATGTAGCTACACAAATTTGCCCCTTGTGTTTCTTTTTTTGTAATTCATGTAGCATAAAGTATATCACTCATATTTTGTTATGTTATTTTGTTATGTTTTTAAAAATGTATGAGCCACAGTTCACATTGTTGATTTTCTTTATCAAGTGTTAATGAATATGGCTGTATGAAATGGGGGTTTCCAAAAATGATTTCATTCCAAATATCAGCCATTTCTTAAAATTACTGAAAATATTTTTTCTCACAATTACTAATAACAGTACAACCCACATACTTCAAATGCAAGACATACTTCTTGACACATATATAAATAGCATCTAATGTATCTGTTCTTGTACTCACTCTGAGCATTGGAAGTTTCCAGGTCTAATCCGTTCTTGGAGACCGGTCACTTTTCGATGAGAAGGCAGCATCATACCTATTATAACGTCCCCGGGGGCTTCAGCCCCGCAGATGGGCTCAGCAAAGTCACATCCATCCACACTGCTCAGTATCATCAGGGCCGAGAAAAGGCTGCACAGTATCTGCATCTTGAATGGTGCAGGTGAAGAGGCACATCTAGGATGTGTCTCTCACATGGAATCTGGAAGGCACTAAACACAGTGTTCTGCAAACCTGTTTTAAAGCGGAACTGAAAAGAATGTTTTATGTGAGAAATGTTGCCCTGCAGGCATTTCCTTATGTGCATGCTCAAGGAAGTATCAAATAAAAACTTTAATTAACACAATTGTTGGATAGAATAATGAAGACGATCGTTTCTGTGGTTGCTGAAGTAGGGTCAAGGCACTTGGGAGTGGGTGTCTCAGTAAATGAGTGATTGGATCAACCAGTCAAAAAATGCTGGTTGTTTATTTGCTCCATATTCTGATAAAAGCAATGTCATTCTCATAACTGTTAGCTTTTTGAACTGGTATGCTCTTTGTTTCATGTGACAGCTCTGCAACAACTGTGTTGGTGTTTATGCCTTCAGCTTGGCTGGGCTCTCTCTTTTTTTACAGTGAAGTCTGAGGGTGGAGTGCCTAGCTTCTATTAGAATAATGAATAATTTGTTGTCAGACCTGAATTAACCATGCCAAAAAATCTGGCAGGACAAGAAAACATGTCAGCAGGGCGGCAGGCATAAGATGCTGGAGCCAGTAACACTGGCAGGCTAAAGACAGCATTCCACAAACTGCTGTGGGACTACTTGCCTTTTTAAACAAATGGATCTTTGTCATTCCCCTTCACTAATGTGATTCTGTTCACTGCAGACACACTGTTGACCCACTTTTGAAACAGGTTGTTTTGGGACTTGCATGTCATTCCAGGTTAGTTGAATGCTATTTCTAAACTCTTAATCAATCCATTCATGCAATCTAAGTCAATCTGTTATTCCTGTTCAGAGTCACAGAGGAGCTAATACAATTTACCATGTTAGCACCCTGATAAACCAAGCTGACAGTCGACCATTGGTCAGTGTCGAGCCGTCAGTGAGCGTCTGCTGCCCTAGTTTTTGCAGCATGTCCTGCATCGTTGGCTCTAGTTATGGTGTGATAACTGAGTGGGCCTACCAGGCACAGGCCTAGGGGCCCAAGGTGTTAGGGGGCTCCCCTGGCCTTTACTTGAAAAATGTCACTCAAATTAATAGGTACAGACCAGGAAGTCACTCGAAAAGACCACAAACAGACACAAAAAGAACACAAAGAGATGCAAAGAGACACAAAATGACCACAAAAATGGGCAAATCAACCACAAACAGACACAAAACAACCACAAGGTGACATAAAATGACTACAAAGTGTCATAAAAAAGCCAAAAAGATGCATAACAGCTACAAAGAGATGCAAAACCACAAAGTTACCTCAGAGATACAAAATTAGCTTTAAGAGACCCAAACAACTACAAAAAAAAAACAACCACAAAAAGACATAAAATAACAAAAGGCACAAAAAAAGACCACAAAGAGATGCAAAGGAACTGCAAAGACACAAAAAAACCCTACAAAATTGGCAAAGCAGCATAGAAGAGACACAAAATGCCTACAAAGAAACACCAAGCCAATACAAAGAGGCACAAAACAACCACAAGAAGACATAAACTGACCACAAAGCGACATACAAAAATCAAAAAGATTCATGACAGCTACAAAAAACGACGCAAAACTACAAAGTTGCCTCAAAGAGACACATTAGCTCTAAGAGACCCAAACAACTACAAAAAAACAGGAAACAACCACAAGTAGACACAAAACAACGACAAAAAGATACAAAATGACCTCAAAAAGACACAAACCGACCACAAAGAGATGCAAAAGAACTGCAAAGAGACACTAAACGGGCAAAGCAGCAAAAAAGAGACACTTACACAACAACAATGTGACACAAAAAGACTACAAAGTGACATAAAATGACCAAAAAGATGTGTAACAGCTGCAAAGAGATGCAAAACCACAACGCTACCTCAAAGAGAAAAAGTGCTTGAGAAGAAAACTGAAAGTGATGAAAGCAAATGAATAGAGGGTGTGACATCAAAACAAACTTGTTAGATAAGATTTTTTTGTTACCATTAGGTAACCATTAGTTACCATTTGTCAACATTAGGTTGTGTTGTCAATATGCTAACTGGCTAACAAGCCCTTTTAATGGTAATGTTTTAATGTTTATGATACAATGAGTGTGATTACATGAACATGAATAACCTGTTCATAACCAGGTTTTTGGAGTATCCTGCTTATGTGTTTGAGCATGTAAACACCATATTCCATTTGTGAGAAAACTGAATATGCTAGCTGTAGCGCTCTGAAAGAAACCAGGATGTATATGGGGAATATAAATAACCCGGTGTCTGTGCTCATGTAAACACCATATCCCGAATATGATCATAACCAGGATAAGCCTCATAAACTGGTTATTCATGTCCCTGTATATGCACGGAATGATATTTGGTGGCTGTAGCTCAGGAGGTAGAGCAGGTCATCCACTAATCGGAAGATCGGTGGACTCCAAGCAATGAACAGAAAACTGTCTGAACAGTTTTGAAAAAGTGAACTTGATGTAGAGAAATGTAAAAAAAAAAAAAAAAAAAAAGTAAAAAGTAATGGTGGCAGTACACATAGTCTACATCAGACTTTTTCTCCAGTTAGGATCACCTGACCAGCTGACAGTTTGATTGACAGTAGCGCTGGCCTCTCAGGTGGAGTATGGCCGGGACAAGGGCTCCAGCTGGCAGGTCAAATAAAGTTCAACATGGACACCTGACTGCATGATGAAGCTGCAGGAAACTAGATCATTGCTGAGAGACAACAGTGGTCTAAATGTGTTAAATCTACATTTTATTGAGAGCAAAATGTGTTAGTGTTCACTTCAGTTTGTATTCTAGTTTATTTGACTCTATTTATCAGGTTACACATAATACTTGCAATATTTAAATTTATTAAGTGGATGAGTGAAAAAAAGTGATTTAATGGAACCAGTGGTTGGTATACTTTCAGTACCTAGGACTGAAACTAGAGTTACAGTGAATAGCTATGTATTTCAGGAGGTTAATAATGAGCATGAAGAACATTTCTGAAAAACCTTGGACAATGCTGCCCTCTGCTGGCAATTTTAACAACCAAACATGTTGGACATGCACAGGACTTTACACAACTCCAGTGATCTGTGTGAAGATAGGTCTAGCTGGTCAGCAAAGACTTTCAGACAGGAAGCTGGCATGCTATCTGGGCCTGGTTGCTTCCCGACTTTCTGACTCTAGCCCCTTTGACACAGAGATTATGCAGTACTGCTGTAAAGAAGATCCTCCATTACTCCAGCTTTGCTTTGTTACACTGCACCAAACAACGCTGGAATCTTGCTTCCACAGTGTGTGATTACAAATAGTATGCCAGCATTAAATGAAAATAAACAAATCTTAGATAAGAATTTTAACTACTTATCATATAACTTCGGCAAGGCATTAAAACAAGCTGATATTGTCTTCACAGTGTGGGGAACACCCCCCTTTTTGGAAGAAAGGACACTTTTTAGCCTGGAAAAAGTAGTTTGACGAGAAAATTTTAACTCAAGGTCCACTTACTTTTCCAGAGCTTTCAACTCCTAAAAAAAGACCGTTGTGTTTGAGTGTCCTGCCTCCAACTTTATTATTTCAGACAGATAATTCCGCAAGTCCCTATTCATGGGGCACAGGAACATAAAATGAAATTCATCTTCAATAACACCAAGATCACAAAAAACATATAAAATATTGCTTCTGTATCTGTCCACCTCAGTTACCAGTTGTAAGGTGTCAGTTCTTAACTGAGCACAAAGGGACCTCTGCCCTTTCTAATTACATTTGACGTAAGGGTTCAGTGTAGTAATCCTCTTTGATTTAAACATATGAGCTTTGGCTTATTCCAGATCTTATCCTTCCACCGTTCCTTATGGATCTTCAGTAGTTTATTTATTTATTTACTATATTACACTGCAAATGATTCCTAAAAAATAAAATGTAAATCAGAAAGAGAAAACATTGCAGGGACCTTTATTGACTAAAGGTAATGGTGTGCTCTCTCCCATTTAAAGATCTTTTTGGTCAGCCTTTCCTCTGGCAACTGGACCTGGTGGCTCCAAAACTGAGCTTTTTCACTCCCCTGCTTTAGGACATGGGTAGTGATGGCCTCATGAAGCCTCATGAAGCCATATGTAGTGATGGCCTAATGAAGCCTCATGAAGCCTCATAAAGCCTTTTCTGAGCCCACTAGATGGCGCTTTTTGTTCAACAAAAGGTTGAAAGCACACTGAATTGCTATCCTTTGAGGCTCCCTCTTAAAACCAAGAGCACCATCTAGTGGGCTCAGAAAATAAAGAAAATCCTTCATGAGGCTTCATGAGGCCATCACTAATAAAAACCCTTTTGATTCTTTTGATCTGAGGACTAAAGGAATATGAGTAAATTACAGCGTAATCGAGGAATGGACATATAATTTTAGGTAGCCAACAACACGGTTTTATACATCCAAAGAACTTCTACTAAAAATATATATAATAATAATAATGCTTAACTTAACTTATAACTGCTTGGCAACCAACAAAAAGCACCATCTAGCGGACATCGGTAGTGTAGTGGATAGTGCCGGCGCCCCATGTATAGAGGTGATGCCTTGCTGCAACGGTTGCGAGTTCGACTTCAGCTTGCAACCCTTTGCTGCATGTCGTCCCCCCACTCTCTCTCTCTCTCTCTCCCCCCCATTTCTCACACTGTCCTGTCCATTAAAGGCAAAATGCCCCCAAAAAAATCTTTAAAAAAACAAACAAAAAAAGCGCCATCTAGTGCGCTCAGAAAATAAAGAAAATGTTTCATGAGGCTTTCATGAGGCTTCATCAGGCCATCAATAGACATGGGACCCATCCCACAAGCCCATCCATGGCCCACTTAACAGTATATTTATGCACTCCAAGAAATTACTGTCAGGGACATCTTTAAAACCCCATACTCTTGCATTATAAAATAAAACTGATCTTACCCCTAATTCATAAAGTTTTTGAACTGTTGAGAAACCAAAAACAGTTTTATTGTATTTTTCATATACCCTGATGTTTTCTGCTCACTCTGTCAATGCTTTTCCTCCCTCTGCAAAGCTCATATATTCATTAGGGACTAAGTGATGGTATTTATATGAACTAGTGTACTTTAAATGACATTGACCCGAACTGAAATATATGGTTGCTCTGCTGCTCACATTGGTTTCCGAAATGTAAAAACTGTTTTTTCACTGGTAATAGCAAGTCTGCATTTACTACACCATAAACTCATAATATGCATCATTTTTTTGTACATGGCATCTCTGTCTCTGCAACCAACACAATATCATCAGCTAACATTGTACTGTATGTTCATATTATCAATCAATGTAATTAGACCAGCCTGCTTCATTTGTTGAGTTGGAAAACTTACTAAAACTGAGCTTCTATAAGGCAATCAATATTGCGGAGGGCGTGGCTCATCACATAAAGGTGTATAACATCTCAAGGGTTTCACCGATCACCACGCAACTTTGTAGGCATATGACCACACATTATCTGAGGGGAGCCCTCCATTATTGACCGGATCAAACAAAATGGGGGCGTTAGAGAGCTAATTTCTTGTCTAGGCCTAACCGCCATATCGATTTTTACTAAACTTGGTAGATATGTAGAACAGGATGCCTCATTCTAATTGGCAACTGGGTGGCGCTATAACAACAGAAAAATGCTTAAAAATGGCTAAAATGCAACCGATCGCTGTGGCTCCCCCTGTGGACCAATGTTTTTGTTTTTTTTTCTTCTAATTTTTGGTATGACTAAGTCATGGTATGGTATGCTGTACATAATCAAGGAAACTGTCAGTGTGTCATTCTGTCAGTCAGTCAGTCATTCTACCAGTGCGCCCCACTTTTAAGTCAATACAACATATAAACACTTTAACTATCTGCCTTTCAACGTGCTACCTCAACTACTAATGTTTTAGCCCACTAACCATCCCACTATTGGCAATGGTACTACTGTACTTTCAATAAAGCAATCGTACTATCAAATTCACAAAAACTGTCTGAATACATTGCTCTTCTTAATGGGTTCAGTTGACTATTTAATGTGCAATTTCCTATGACCTATATCCCAAACACACACCATGTGAAACTGTACGTGGGCAACTGTGCACTCAATGGGTATGGACTAGTTTAACTGTAAACATACAACTGGGGAGTGCCGAGTAGCTCACCTGGTAGAACAGGCGCCCCATGCACAAGGGCTACGTCCTTGCTCCAGCGGCGGCAGGTTTAATTCCTACATGCAGCCCTGTAGTGCATGGCATCTCTCTCTCTCTCCCTTTCATTCTATCACTGTCATATTAATTAAAAGCCAAAAAAGCCTCAAAAATGATCTTACAAATCATGCAACATGCATGTTACAACATACATATATATAAAATTAGATGTCTTTAAGCCACCATGTAGGTTGGTGTTTCACAATTAGTGCAGCTTAGTGTTGTTTGATTTTTACCATGCAGGGATTGTTCTAGTTGACTTTCTTTCAAAGTTCAGAGGTTTCTGGCCGACAATGCAGATGTTTTACTTAAATAAAAAACAGACGATGAGACCATGAGACAGGCAGGTCAATTCAGACAGCCTCTCTGACTCTCAGCAAATCATTATGCAAAGATCCAATAAAGAACTTGTGCTGTACTTTGCACTACATGCTCTGTTGTCCTGCTTGTGTCACTGCAGACCTTCAAAGTCTTGTTTTTGTCATCACAGTCTGCAGTTTCTGCAAAAAGCTTGGAGAGAACTTCAGCTGTCCCAAAGTGAATCATCACACGTGATGATCATTAATATTCTTTAATAGTTCATGTTTATTGTTAAAAAGTTGAGCTGCATGATTACTTTACGTTATCTAATCATCACTGATCTGTTTTTGACATTTGGCAAGCTTTCTGTTAAACTTCAAGTTGGGTTTTTCTCAAGATTTATGTATTTGCTACAATAAATACACTGTTTACACTGTATTAGTCACACCAGTCCTCTGTTTACTTACTGAAAGTGAGCCCATGGAAAGTTCTGTCATCTTCTTATCATTGCTTACATAAAAAAAATACAGACAGTGGGGACTCATCAGTGTTTCTTTATAGTTACAGTAAACATGCAACCAAAACCTGACCAAACATAGCCTTAAAACTAAACCCAAGGAAGATGGGTGGCACCTTTGTATTCTCACTAATAATAGATCCTTTACTTGATGTAGGACTGTGTGTAACAAACTGTTGTATTAACTGTTGTGAATAGCTTCAAGAACATGTTGCTTTATCTGTTTGTCTCATTTTCCTTACATTTCAAATGTCACACGAGTATAGACTTGAGACAAACAACAGCAAAGCAAAGAAAAGGCCAGCACAGGGATGTTGGCGACTCTCATATGGAAGATTTCATCCCAGAATGAATACATTACAGGTCATGCATGTCACCAAGTGTGGGTTTACTGACTCAGTAAAAACCATACCAGGTCCTTTAACTTCAATCTCAGTGCAGTTTTGAGTATGTAGCAAACATATCCAGCAAACAGAGTAAATAGGGTTGAAGGGTCAGATCACCCAAATTACAAAGCACATATTTTGCTGACTTCCCTCAAGTTGTATCTATCCTTACAGTTTCAGTTTTAAGGATGTGTGATAAATTTGGTATTTAAAGGCAGTCTAAGTCTTCCAAGCTTGAAAAGCTTTTGTCACATATAGCAAACATCTCCTCACAATCCGCTAGCTACATGTCCTCTGAATATGCTGTGAAAAAGTCCAGTCTCTGTAGGCAGCCCAGGCTCCGCAAATGGCAACCAAAACACTTCACTTCTGTTTACGTTCAACAATGTTATCAAACACAACGGAGCTAGCACGCCTTTTAGCCTCATTGTAGCTCTCTGGGCACCGCATTCACGTGTGCGCGAGACCGTGAGACATGGGCACCGCGTTCATGTGTGTGTGCTTGCTTTCGCCTGTCTCGCACTGGCTGGTTGATGCAGCCTGGACCCAAATGTTTTTGTTGTCATTTGCGGAGCCTGGGTTGCCTACAGAGACCGGACTTTTTCACAGCATATTCAGAGGACATGTAGCTAGCGGATCATGAGGAGGTGTTTGCTGTATGTGACAAAAACTTTTCAAGCTTAGGAAGACTTAGAGAGCCTTTAAGTATTCAAGTGAGGCAGCATTCCTCTTCTATAGGAAGGAGTTGACACTAATAAAATTGTTACACCTCCAGTTGAGTCATTCCTATTTAATACCGCAGGGCTGGATCACCAAATGGGCAAAATGGGCAACTGGCTCAGGTCGAAGACCCATGGAAGCCTGAGAGCTCATGGTGGAGGAATTAGTTTGTGGTAATTTTATGAATTGAGAATGTGTCTGTTAATCCTATCCACCATGGTGCATTATAAAGGGAAATGACAGGAGCCAACACCTGCCGTTAAGTCGTTAAGTTATTTTCATATGGTGCAATAGAATAAACAGCCCAGTCTCATTTTGAGGTAGTCAAATACTGAGACTTTGTCACACACCCTGGCAAATGATATCAATGCCAAAAGCACCCTTTAGCTTCTTTAGGAGATGCAATGAGCTTTCATCTCCAATGTAAACCCAATCCCAGGCAATACTGGACGCTGAGAGTAATTGATGTGGTATAAAGAGCGAAAAAGTTTGCATAGCTGGGCTGGTCAAACAAAGCCAGACTTTTACTCAGGACACTGCTGTTGGTGTCACATTTGGAACCAAAGGTCACAGTTGTTTCAGTGCAATGTTACGTGACAAACGTACCTATTTTAACCCATAACATTATGTTTTCTTAACCTAACCAAGTTGTTGTGTTGCCTAAACCTAACTGTGACAGTTTCACAATATTAACCATGTGTTACAATGTGTTTCAGCTGTGCTTCATAGAGATGCTAAGGGGTGCCCTCTGCATCACTATCAGATTCTAAGGGGCATGAAAAAGCAAGTCGTTGAAAACTGCTGCTTGGTCAGTGACTTCCAGCATCAGACACCGACGAAAAAAGTTGTCCTTTCACATCGGCATGATACACTGCCAGCATCAGAAGGAAACGAGGCGGGACAACACCAAAAGTTAAAGGAGCAATAAGCGAAATTCATCATTTCTAGATTGAAGGAATTAAAAAATTGCTGTGAAACCAGGAGTGTATTTTGAAAACAGACACTGCATGTAACAGGCTGAAGTTGACACGGCGCCCCAGAACATTGACAACCAACGCACCCAGGGTACCTTGCAAATCATATGTCTCTGTGGAAAGACCACGACCAAATGTCCATATGTGGCGAGGTCAGAGTGAAAACGTGTTAGTTACTATAAAGTTATTCCTAATGAATGACTACTACATACACTGTGCATGGAGATTGGGAGCAATGGGGAGGTCACTATTCATTTTTGCCCCAGGGCCCCCCTGGTGGGTTAGTCCAGCCCTGTCTACAGGGTGGCATAATTCAACATACATAGATACTACAGTTTCTAATAAGGAATAAATTATTAAAACCATTTACTTGCGTTTATGTGGAGCAGTTCTTTTAAGAAAATTCCTCTGGAGATTGAAAAGATTCTCTACTTAATACAACTAATCTAAATCTAATAACTGTTGCAAAAATGTGTCTCCATTTTGCTTTATCTATTATCTAATTACATAGCTCTTTCTAAGAAGGTTTTAAGACATGATTTAATTATTACTGGATATGATGGACTACACGTTGAAAATAAAACCCTCTTAAGACTCTTGTATGAGCTTCCTCGATTGATGAAGTTGCCAGTGTGGTAGAGAGCTCCAGAAAAAAGCTGGGGCCGGTTGCACAAAACATCTTAAGTTAAGATTTTCCTTTAACTCCTACTTAAGGTTTCCTCAAAATAAAATCTGTTGCACAAAACACCCTTAAGTCTTCTCATTAAGGTTTCCTTAAAAAATTTGTCTTGGTCTTATACTTAAGGAATCCCTAGACCGCTGTGCAAAAGACCTTAGCAACCAAAGCAAGGTAAAAACAAAAAAACAAAACAAAAAACGTAGGGTACATCTGACTCTACCTTAACTGCATCATGACTGAGTTTATGGTGATAAATTAAAGAAACTAAAACACCCTGGGTAGAGTGTTTTGTGCCCAGGAGAACCCAATGGATATGCTTTTAATATTACACTATAGATTTGACTGAATTAATTTTTGTTGCAATTTCTTCCTGCAATCGTTTTCTGTTTTCTGGTATTTGGGGATCAAATTTACTTTGTACTTTGTGCTTTCTATGATTGTATTCCTCCAGAAGTATATATATTTTCCTCCCCTGACCAATTTGGTTTTCTTGTCTTCTTTTCTACTGACATTTTTTTTTACTAGCTAACTATGGGCCAACACTGTGAGATGATAACAGGCATCACAACCATGAGACCAAGCAAACAAACAATCTCCATGGAAACTTTTACCACTGGGAAATCCCTTTCAACGCAGTAAGTGAGCTGATGTTTTTCTTTAATTAAGGAAACCTTTTAAGGGATTCTTTGCAACTGTGTAAGCCCCTCAGCTAAGGAGGCATTAAGTGTCATATTTAAGGAGAAATCTTAAAGTGTTTTGTGCAACCGGCCCCTGGACCTTGAGTTAAAACATTTTTGGTCAAACTCCAAATTCGAGAATAAACTTTGACACTCAACAATTGGAGTTGGATTATTTTTTCACCAGTCATTCTTTGTGGGTAAATTGTAGTGAGGTGATGAAACCGATATGTTCAGTGGCGTTCAAGAAAGGCGTCAAGAAAGGCACAATGACATTATCTCTTGGATTCCTGTTTATTTAAAATAATCAGTCATCCAAAGAGTTTTCAAGTCACCTGATATTCTCCAATGATCTATAAGATCACTTTCTTTATCATTACTGTTAAATAAAACCCAGAATAAATTAAAATCACCAGTAACACAGGTCATGTAGACTGTACTCATCAGTATCTGTCTACTATGATATGATACAGTGGCTTAAATAGCAGTAGTATTAGTAGGTAACACTTTAGAATGAGGTTAGACAAATAAACTGCTTATGAATTCCTGTATTAGTGTAAAAAAGTTTAAGAATATGGCTGTATATTCCTTGGTGTTACCACTGATGGCTGCCCTGCAAACTGCCTCCACAGTCCCATCAGCCTCCAGCTCCCAGTAAATGCAATCAGTGGGCTAACTGTGTGATAAAAGTCACATCTTTAGGCAAAATTCATTCATTTGTTCCCTGACTGTTAGTGTTTATTTGTGCAGCCCTATAATGAAGTGTTACCGCTTTACAGACAGATAAGCTCTTCAAACACACACTCCCACACACACATCATGCTAAAACAGAACACAGCATGCATCATGTCATACTGATGCTACACCACCCTCCTCCTGTCCCGGGGGGTCACAGGCAGGCCGGGCGGTTTCAGAGAGGAGGGGATGGGCAGCTCATGCAGACTGTCCTGGAAGGTCGCAGGGCTCAGCTGCTTCAGAATAGTCTGCATGGCAGTGAGGACCAGCGGCGCCGGGCTCCTTCCTGTTAGGTACATGTACGTCTCCTCGCCCAGCACCTTGCTCCACCGCTCCGGCTCTCTTCTCAGAGCCGCTTTCATTTTAAAGTGAACATTTGGAATGAACATGAGCAGGTTGTCCAGACACTGCCTCCTCGCCCCGCCGTTCGCCTCCTTGGGGTCCCTGAGTTTCTCCAGAATGACATCCAGCGGCGTCAAGCCGTTGTGGTCCAGGGCGTGAGGGGACGCCCCGCTCCCCAGCAGCATGATGACCGCCTCGGGCCGCAGGAGCTCGCAGGCCAGATGTAGAGGCGTCCTGCCGTCCTCCATGTGAAAACACCCAGCTCGGTCCGTGTAGGAGGGCGACCTGGGTGACCGGTGGGTCTCCTGTAAGATGAGGCCCAGAATGTAGCGCCTGTCGTAGCGGACAGCCATGGCCAGGTGTGGAGCGGAGGACGGGCAGCAGCAAAAGCGCTCCCCGGGCTTCGCCAGCGCTTCGTCCGGGAACCGGTTGAGCAGGTACTGCGCGTACGCCTGGTGATCGTGAACTATAGCGTACAGCAAAGCCTCCGACGGGGTATAAATCCTCTGGCTGGAGTCCTCCTCCTGGTAAAAGGTCTCCATGGTCCTCACATCCTCCAGCATCCAGACCGGCTTCAAGTCCCGCACAGCCCGGTAGAAGAGCAGCGAAAAGGACTTGCGATGCTTGTCGATGCTCTGAGCCGCCGAGCTGACGGTTAGAGAGGCCATGGCGACAAGCGAAGCTGCCCGGGTAAACTTCTGTCCTCAGCGGGTTACACAGCGTCCTTCATCGCTCTGGAGCCATTACTCAGACAGCTGCGGAGTTACATGAACACAACACAAACTCGTTATGTTAGCTAAGATAACAGAGGGTAAAGATGTGACTGCAGATTTGTCTTTAAAGCCATTTATAAAGTGACACACTCACATTCCTGAACGCTCCTGACAGCTGCGGGATTCCTCTCTGCAGTACTCAGCTAGTGCGCATGCGCAGCATATAATAACGTCAAAACAGTCTTTGAAACTTTATTGACAACGTAGTGAATTATTATGGTCAGAATTAGAACCGAATACTACAACACACTCACATTTAGTCATTATTACTATATATGTGTTTCTTTTTATAAACTGAGATGCTTCGATAATATCTTTTAAGAAAGCACAGAGGTGAGTACAATCATGAGAAGTATAAACTTTCACCAACACTGTTACATCAGTGCCTGATCGACCACATTTGGAGCCCTAAACAATTTAAAACATGTTAAAGGCTACAGATTTACAACAAAAGAATAAAGAGAGAAAATATAAAAGGCAAAATTAATTACTCTATGATTTACATAAAGAAAAACATTGCCTTTAAAAATAGCAAAAGTGCAAATTCGTCTTCTTTTCTTCAATCATTATTTTATTGTAATTGTTGTTATCTTTTATATGTGTTGTGTTTATTACAAACATGAACAAGAGTGAATGAGAAATCAAAAATAAACAACATAGCTAACAAACAATAATACTAAAAAACAAACAATGGGTGCAAATTTGGTTTTTGGAAAATCTGCCGCTGTGTTGTATACATGAAAACGTATGTTACAAATGGTTATTTTTTGTTTGTTTGTTTTTGTTTGTTTTTTATTTGTACTGCACCCCATATAGCTTTTGCCTTTACATTCTTTACATTCTTTCTCTCTCTCTGTCTCTCCCTCTCACTTTTTTTAATTGATGAAATATTGTAAATAAAGGGTGGTACATGTACATAGAAGGCGAATAGGGCAATAACATAAAGCAGTTATGATGATGTATGTGGTGACATGATAAGAGTCCAGAACTAGAGTTTAGATTGAGGGTGTGTGTGGGTAATGTGTGTGTGTTCATGTTTTGATGTTTGTGTGTGAGGCAGCTGTGTGTGTATGTTGTTACTGATTCGAGAAAGGTTTGTTTGTGGGGTAAGGAGTAGGCTATGGGATGTGTGGCAGGGTGGGAGAGAAATACAGGCTGTGTTGATGTTAAAGTGACATTAAATATATCTAATGTAATAGCAATATTATTTAAATAATAATATATTGATTAAGTTATAAAATTAGGTGGTATGATAATAATGTAGTACTCATAATTACAAATAATACATTACAATATAATAAGCACTACTGTAATAAAGTTTGAAACTATACAGTGATGAAGAGCGGGCCTGGACTGGTGCAAGAGAGAGGCCTTTACATTTTCCCATACTCTATACTTCACATACACTCCCTTATGTTCAATTCTTTTGAAAAAGAAAATGTAGGAATGCGTTACAAATGGTTATGCTACATAACAGTGGTGTAATACTTGTTACTGCGAGCTAATGTAGATTGTTACTTGAGCATTTTCAAACTGAGCTTCCTTTACATTCCTCAATGTCACTGGGTGTAAGTCATTACCAACAGCTTTTACACTGGCTAACTTGCACGTTATCAGCTTACACTGATAAGGGAGACAGCTATATTTAGCAAAGGCATTCTATCCAGCTGTGGCTTCAGGGTGTGTGACAGAAAAAATATTCTACAAAAACCTAAACTTAGACTGAAACCAGGCCTTCTTCAAATCCGTATTATTTCTCAGCCGATGGAACATATTTTGGAACAAATGAAGCAGAGGAACATGCTGTGAAATGATAGGAGTGCTATATATGTCTAGATATTTTATCCAAATATGCAAGAATCAATCCTACTGTGAAGCAGAATCTGTGATTAATTTTAATACATGACAAAGGATTATTTTTGTTTCACCTCCAGAAAATAAGCTACTACAAACAAGTTTTGACTTTGTAAGATTAGCCTCCTTTTTTACTGAGGGTTTGGCCCCAAGTTAAGTCTGAGGGGTGTCAAGATAATTTATTAAGGAAGAAAAGCAAAAACAAAGAATATTGCTGAGACTTTTCTCAATTTTCCTTTTTTGTCTTGAAAAATACTGGTACTTTTATTGCTTCTTTTCCATAAAACCCTTCAAATTAAAAAAGCATGACAAGGTAAAATCACTTTTTGGTGACTCCATTTTCAGCAGTCACTGCAAAAAACAAAAACAAAACAAAACATTGCTTTTCTGTGTAGATATCCTAAAAGTTATTGGTAATGAAATTCCAAATTCCCAGACCATCTATTAAAGATAGTATATATCGTCTTCTCTTATTATGTGTGTCAGCACAAAAATGAGAGTACATAGCTTCAGTGCGCTCTTCCCAGTGCAGTGTGCATGAAGCCTTAGTGTTGTGTAGTAATCACCTTTAATCACACTGTGGCAGTATTGATCTACTAAATGCGGACTTACTCTGTGTTGTAGATGCAGAAATGTCCCCTAAACTACAGGAAACACACAATAATAAATGTTCTGAGTTGGAACAAAATCAAACAGCTTCATCATTCTGTTGCAGTTTTACACATCACAACATGTCTGAATGTCTTTAGGGGTACTTGGACAGGATAGTAAAGACAGAATAATGCTAGGGATCTGTTACAGAGAAAGACAACAGACTATGTTAAAGTGCAAATGGCCTTACAGTCCCATTACAAAAACAGAGTCAAGCTCTGACAAGCTCCTGAAGAAGACAACCTCCTGTAACATGTTAAAAAAAAGGAACACTGGGACAAAACTTAGTTGTGGACATTCAGACAAAAAAACAAAACAAAAACAAATATCAACCAAAGGGAATAAGATAACTAAATATGAGTCCAATCATAAGGTTATGATTCAAATGTTGATATAATGACCCCGTTTCCACCTGGTATTAATATGTGATCTGTATCTGGAGATCTGATCTTAATAAGGAAAAACACATGTTAATGCAGGTCTAAATGCAGACACTTCTGTCACAGCTGGAGGGGGTCGGGCTTACTCGCACTGTGATCAGATCTCAGCCAGGCATAAATCATATCTGTATAGTTTGAATGCTTAAAATTGTTTAAAATTATGGATATTACACTTATTTTCTTGCTTTCCAAGAGTGAGATGAGAAGATTGAAATGAATCTCCAGATCTGGAGCAACGATGTGCATGCAGGAGACTGACGTGAAGTTAAGTGGCTGCACCACTCACGACATAAATTATAAAGCAGAGACAAGAGCAAGACAATGAATTGAAGACAGACATGGAAAAAATAGCATCAACTAACAGCATGACTTTAAAATTGAGCTTGAAGGTTCATTCCTGACCTTAAAAATAACAGTTTGACGAAAACAATTCTCAATGCAATTTCCTTCTTACTACTGGTTTGGAAAGCTTTCAATCGCAACTCTTGGTCTTCCTCTGTTGGAGTTGATAACTAGTGATGGCCTCATGAAGCCTCATGAAGGATTTTCTTTATTTTCTGAGCCCACTAGATGGCGCTTTTTGTTCAACAAAAGGTTAAAAGCACACTGAATTGCTATTCTTTGAGCCTCTCTCTTTAAACCAAGAGTGCCATCTAGTGGGCTCAGAAAATAAAGAAAATCCCTCATGAGGCTTCATGAGGCTTCATGCGGCCATCACTATTGATTACCACTGGGGAGAGGTCAAAGGCTGTCAAAGATCAAGGACAACATTCCCTCCTGACACCAGGGATCTTTGAATAAAGACCAGGGTTGCCATCTCCCCCCATATATAACCAACTGTTATGTGATTAATCATTTATTATAACCGAGAAAGCAGCATATGCTGTGGAAACAAGTAAGTTGGCCCTTGTGTTGAAATTTTTTTTTTTGTCAGAAGGACTATAAAGACATATATGTAGGTCTATTTTGACAGAAAAACCTTAAATCAACGTCTACTTACTAGCTTTTCAAGAACTTTCAAGCACATCTTCTTCAGCAGGTGGAATTGGCTTTGTTGTCTCACTCTGCATACAAGAGATGAAGTTAAAAAATGAAATCATCATATTAAAAACATTTCTGGGGGCAGTTTACAATATTGTTCCCTTGACCATGGCACTAAACAGCCCTGTGCTCCTGTGATGTTTCTCATTCCCTGCCTCTCGCCTGATGTCACCTGGGATAGGGTCCAGCCCCCCCGCGACCCTCAAGAGGATGAAGCGGTTACAAGATGAATGAATGAACAATATGGCTTTTCTAAGAATACAGTACTGAGATGCTTTGTTAATTTGGCCACCATATATAAAGCTAAAAGAAACATTACTTTGATTGCTGCAAGTCCATGCTGGTTTGACTGTTATCAGGCCATTTAATGGTCATTGTCAGTGGTTTTAAGCATCATAAATATTAGTTAGAAGGGGCCTCAAGGAAGTTAGGTGATGTAGTACAAAGAGCGATAAAGTCCACATTGGGCAAGCAGGAGTCGTGACGGATTGGTCAAACATACATGGGAATTTCACTTTGGAGAGAGGGGTTGGGGTTTGTGTCCCCCTGAAAACCAAAAGTCAACGTTGACTTATTTTACCAGTGATGGTTGTTACCAGCCCTGATGTTGCTGGTATTATTTTCATCCCGTGAGTCCGTGTGTGTGTGTGTGTGTGTGTGTATTGTAGTGGCAACAAGATGCAGTCACGAAACTGGTGAAACTAGTGATGTTCAAATGAAGCCTCATGAAGCATTTTCTGAGCCCACTAGATGGCGCTTTTTGTTCAACAAAAGGTTGAATTGAACACTGAATTGCTATTCTTTGAGCCTCCCTCTTAAAACCAAGAGTGCCATCTAGTGGGCTCACAAAATTAAGAAAATCCCTCATGAGGCTTCATGAGGCTGCATTCAGCCATCACTAGGTGAAACATGTGAGGTGTGTAGTTATAGAGGTCAAAAGGAAGGCCAAGTTCAGCTGAACTTATTTTAAGAAGTTGGTCAAAATCAAAAACATTTTGACATTTTTTTGAGTAGGATGGAATTAAGATAAATAAGTAATCTTGAATAAAATAGCTTGACCACTAGATCTCAACAAAACTTTGGGATAAATATTTAGTCAGTTCAACTTAATGAAGTTTTTTGAGGTCAAAGCAAATCATGTTGGTTGTACTAAAATACTTTGGTTTGTCAGACTATAAAAGACTCATGGGATTGGCTCAATGATGAGTTGGAACTGCTTAAGATGATGCATGCAAATTGTTACTTTTTCTTTTTTTTTTAACTTACCTTCTTGTTTTGTCATCCTGTGGTCTGATCTCATGTAACACAGTACAGTGCAGCCCTGCTGAGTCACAGCTCTCAACACATAGGACATCTGCCTTATTGTCTGCAGCTCTCACTGTTTGATTTATTTGTTTCCTCCTGGATCGCACACTACAGCAGAATATGGCTGTGCATATTTCATATTTCACTGTGACTGATCAAATTGCCACGACTAATAGTGTACTCTAATCAAAGATTCTTTTGATTAGAGCTGCAGCCTCTCATCACCTCTGGCTAAGCCTTTGATTGAATTTGCATTTGGTGGGTGGTCAGCAACGCATTTCAGCTGTGACCACGTCCCTTTTATCCTCAGTAATTACACTCTTCTATTCCGACCAATTGAATTAAATGTCAGAATGAGCTGGCTCAACAAGCACTTTGGCACACTTTGAAATATAATGTGAGCACTGCAGATCTGTATGAGGCCCTGATTTCTATGCAAAGCGTTCGTTTAATTCCCCCAACAATTAATGTAGTGTCTGGTCGCCTCTGATCATCAGCGTGTGTGAAGATCTGTTTGTGAGATACTGATCTGGGAGCAGCATCTCTGATGCCACAAGCACTCAATGAGTCTGTTTACCAGGGTTAGACCTTTATATTAGCCTGCAAATATAACAGCGTGATATTTGGATTTTAAAGCAAATACTCACCACAAAAAATTTCAAAGATCCATTCCAAAAGAGTAGATATATTAAAACTGCATTCCTCTGCTGTTGACAGAAGTCCTTGTGTTGCCTGGGAGGCTGAAGTGAATCCTTGTAGGATGCAGTGTTAGTCCTCACCAAAACAACACACTCTGGTTTATTCAAAGGCCTTAAATGCATCTGTTGTGTTGACCTGATTGGGACCTCCAGGTGACTTTTGACTGTTCCGTGTCAGGAGCAAAGGTGTGACGCAGATGTCTGACCATTGTTAGTTTCCTGTCTCCTACTAACAGGCAACATCAGTGTCTTTAACTATGACCACCATCTTGACCTCAGCCGAGTCATAAACAGAACCAAACCTTAACCACAGAGTTGGCAGATTAAGAAACAGTTGTATGTATAATTTTTGCAGCACTAATTTGCAATGCTTATACACATGTATACATATACTATATACATCAGATCAGACAACATTTTAATGTTCATTTTAGAGCACTGGCTGGTTAGTTAGAAAGCCATCCCTGCAGGGACACATAACAACAATCTAAAGTCCCTAAAATGAGGAAAAGGAGACCTAAGAACAAGGAGGAGAAGCAGGCTGCAGTCCAACGTCGAATCTTAGCAATATATTGCTGTGGAGGGTCAGCAACAAAATGTATTTCAGGCACCCAAAAAAGTCCCACCTAAAAAAATGCTGAGCCCACTAGATGCTCAACAAAAGGTTAACAGCACACTGAATTGCTATTCTTTGAGCCTCTCTTTTTAAACCAAGAGCACCACCTAGTGGGCTCAGAAAATAAAGAAAATGCTTCATTCGGCCATCACAACTACGGCATAACTGTCCTATTAAATATTTTGATCTCCTTTGACGTTTTTTTTAACCTTTAAATCCATGTGTTAGAAAACAGCCTTGTCCCGGGGAGAAGAATTTACAACTTGAATCAATTAAAAAGCCTTAAAAAAAATCTAAAACTAAGAGTATGCACTGATAACACTGGTGTAAAAATGTACTGTTGTCATCATCATCTTTGTTTTTAAAAATATATTTTTATGAAAATGTTGGCCCTTTAAAGATGTGCCCCAAATTTTTATCAACTCCATCAGATTTCCACAAAAACAACATGCTGATTAGCATTGAGAGAACTCTTAGCAAGTCTGAAAAATACTCATTACAACTGCTATGAAATTAATAAATATCTCACTTTTTGTCAACTACATAAGACACCAACTCCATCAGATCTTACCTCCGACATTCATTAAGAATGCTACTCAAGAAAAAAATAAAATCACTGGGAGGCTGGCCCTTTACAAGGTTTAATAGTCAAGACAATTATCTTTTTAAATATATTTGCAGCCTATTTTAAGAGTAAAGAAGAAAAAAACAGTTTTCAAGAATGAGTGATATTTAAATACAGTCTGTTGGCTCTGGCCATTGCAATTTCTGAGCTGTTTGTGGTTAAACAAAAAAGTTTATCTCTGTAGGTTTCTTTCCATAATGTTGTTGGACACTTATAAAAACAATCTGAGCCTGTCAGTGGCAAAAACAAACACTTTTAGTGGATGTACATTGAGGGTGCACCAATACCCCAAGTGATTACATTGCAGCCTGTTCTGCCACTGCAGCTCAATACTGGACCAATGTCAAAAATTGTTGACACAAAAATATGCAACAATAGTTTATTAATTCTTCTCATTTCTGTAGCTAGGACATTGTTTTATAATAATAAAAATAACTTCTTACTCACCAAGTTAGTTGTTGAGATCTGATAACAGGATAACATCATTAAAGAGTATTATGACAGACCTGAATAAAAATAAATATCTGACACAAATGGCCACATAGTCACATCACAAATTGATATCAACCAGTGCAGGAAGATCAGATGGTAGATGCTTCTTTAAAAGAATCAGAGGGTCAGCCATGTTCAATAGCTGTGTTGAAGATGTGACTTGACTCAACACCTTCAGGCGTGTCATTGTGTAAAAACTGTTGTGAATCCTGCTTCAGCCTGCCTGGAACAACTACTTCCTCTCCTGCAGTACAGAAAAAATATTTTATTAGTCTGGGTTTCAGTGGAGAGCGTCACTGTCTCATAATGCTCTAAATATTGTTTTTACTCACTCAGACAAGAATAATATTTTGTAGAAATATTCAAATTGTTAGGCCCTGACTGAAAAAAAATAAATATTTGTTGATCAGCAACATATAAGCTGTTATTATGTTTTACTCAACAATAAAACCTCAATCTGAATGCATTCATACAAGAATTTATACACAGTGGCATGCACAAGTTTGGGTACCCCTCATCAAAATTTCATTTACCATGCAAACGTTTGGGCACCCCAAGACATTTAAGCTCTCAGACAACTTTTACCAGGGTCTCAGACCTTGATTAATGTGTTAGGGCTCTGGCTTGTTCACAATCATTATTTGGGAAGGCCAGGTTAAACAAATTTAAAAGCTTTATACGTAAATAGTCTGATTCCTGAAACCTTGTTCCAACAATCAGCAGCCATGGGCTAGTCTAAACAGCTGCCTAGCACTCTGAAAACTAAAATAATTGATGCCCACAAAGCAGGAGAAGGCTATAAGCAAAGTGTTTTCAGATAGCTGTTTCCTTAATGTAATTAAGAAATGGCAGTTAACAGGAACTGTGGAGGCCTTTCGAGAGAGCTGCTCGTAGGATTGTTAGAAAGGCAAATCAAAACCCCCATTTGACTGCAAAAGACCTGCAGGAAGATTGATCAGACTCTGGAGTGGTGGTGTACTGTTCTACTGTGCAGCGACACCTGTACAAATGTGACCTTCATGGAAGAGTCATCAGAAGAAAACCTTTCCTGTGTTCTCACCAAAAAAATCTAACATCTAAACAAGCCTGATGCTTTTCGGAAATAATCCTGTGGACTGATGAAGGTAGAATATAACTTTTTGGAAGCAATGGGGAAAGGTGTGTTCGGAGAATTTAATGAAAAGAACACCTGTCCAACTGTTAAACACGGAGGTGGACTGATCCTGCTTTGGGCTTGTATTGCAGCCAGTGACATGGGCAACATCTCACAGGTAGATATGGGGTGCTGTTTGTAAAGTGGCTCACGCTGAAAATAACATCAACATTTTGCCACATTTAGCTTCAAACAATGTTAAAAAAAGTGTTGTGAATTTTTTAATGTCACCTTTTACCACATTTACAGCAATATTTGTTAACTTAGAAATATATTAAATAGTTAAATCTAAATATTAAATGTGGCACTTAAATGTTAAATCTAAATATTAAATCTAAATCTAAATACTAAATCTTAAATCTAAATATTAAATCTAAATATAAATCTAAATGTTAAATCTAAATGCTAAATATAAATATAAATATAAATGTTAAATCTAAATATAAATGCTAAATATAAATGTTAAATATAAATCTAAATGTTAAATGTTAAATCTAAATGTTCTGGGTGAAACTAAATATTTAGCTAATATGCAAATTCACACTGCCGGTCACTGGAAGTACCAAAATAAAAGCTCGAGATGGTCAGACTGTGTTTATAGAATCAAATAACGAATTAAAACCAACTTATCGGGGGAAATGAACACTTGAACATACATTAGCGTGATAATAACTACCTAAAATAACAAGAAACATGTTTGGAGAAATTTTATTTGACGTGTACTTTGAGTTGTTAGTGTCCCTTCGGAGGGATTAACAACCTAAGCTAAGCTAACAACCGTTAGCTCTTAGCCCCGATAGCAGTGTCTGTAAGGACTCATTAACTCAAATGGTCTGTGAAAAAAATATTTTTTTCCAGCAGATGTCTTAGTTACAACATGATTGAGCTAGCAAAGCAGTTTTGTGTTGCGATGCGTGGTATTTATTCAGTTTTGGGAAATCACGATGTCTAGAAAGCATCAGTGGCTGCAGCAGCAGCAAAGCTATCAGGACGCCATCTGTTAAAAGCCTCCCGTTGTTGGATACAACATGAAACTACTCCAGTTAGCTCAGTCATGTTGTAACTAAGACATCCACTGGAAAAAAATATTTTTTTTCACGGACCGTTTAGAGTTAATGAGTCATTACAGACACCGCTAACGGGGCTAACAGCTAACGGTTAGCCCCGCTAATCTACAATAACCATGTTATTAATTTCAGAACGTGATAGTAATGTTTGTTCAATCATTGTGTTTATAGACTTTACAAACACCAGATTAGTCTAAACGGTGATATAGTGACGTGAAAAATGTGAGATGTGCATATATATATGTAGCTAAACTCCGCTGGTTTTCTACCCCGAAGTATTTGTAAACAAGGTGATTCCCTCCGAAGGGACACTAACAACTCAAAGTACACATCAAATAAAATTTCTCCAAACACGTTTCTTGTTATTTTAGGTAGTTATTATCACGCTAATGTATGTTCAAGTGTCCATTTCCCCCGATAAGTTGGTTTTAATTCGTTATTTGATTCTATAAACACAGTCTGACCATCTCGAGCTTTTATTTTGGTACTTCCGGTGACCGGCAGTGTGAATTTGCATATTAGCTAAATATTTAGTTTCACCCAGAACATTTAGATTTAACATTTAACATTCAGATTTATATTTAGCATTTAGATTTAACATTTATATTTATATTTAGCATTTAGCTTTAACATTTATATTTATATTTAGATTTAACATTTAGATTTAGATTTAGTATTTAGATTTAGATTTAATATTTAGATTTAACATTTAAGTGCCACATTTAATATTTAGATTTAACTATTTAATATATTTCTAAGTTAACAAATATTGCTGTAAATGTGGTAAAGGGTGACGTTAAAAAATTCACAACACTTTTTTAAACATTGTTTGAAGCTAAATGTGGCAAAATGTTGATGTTATTTTCAGCGTGAGCCACTTTACAAACGGCACCCCATAGGTAGAGGGAAGATTGTAATCAGTTAAATTCCGACAAATTCTGGAAGCAAACATCACACAATCTGTAAAAAAGCTTAAAGGTGAAGAGAGGATGACTTCTTCAACAGGACAATGATCCTAAACACACCTCGAAATCCACAATAGACGACCTCCAGAGGCACAAACTGAAGGTTTTGCTATGGCCCTCACAGCCGACTTACACATTGAAAATCTGTGGATAGACCTCAAAAGAGCAGTGCATGCAAGACGGCCCAAGAATCTCACAGAACTAGAAGCCATTTGCAGGAAGAATAGGTGAAATTCCTCCAAACATGAACTGAAAGACTCTTACAAAAAGCGTTTAGAAGCTATGATACTTGCCAAAGGGGGTGCTGCTAAGTACTGTCCATGCAGGGAAACTAAAGAAAAGATTACATACAAAGTCAATGCAAAGATGTGGTTAGACGCGAATTCGCGCCAGGTGGCGCGATGGACGGGATAGACGCGTAGGCGCGGTGCGATAGCCGCAAAATTTGCATCCATCGCCTCATCGCTCAAGTTGAAAATATTGAACTTTTGAGGCGAATTTGCATGATGCTGTGCTGCAAAAGCCAATCAGCGTTGAGATTCTCCCGATGTCACTGGCGTCAGTGACGTCTTGACGCCCTGACGTCCAGTTGTTGATGCCAAGATGGCATTGCGGTGTGCAGCTACCCAGAGCTATATGACACTACGTGTCTACTCTACAGAGACCGCAACAAAAAGGAGCAGACTTGGGTGAAAGTCGCCGAGGAGACTGGTCTACCTGGTAAGTTCTGTAAATATGTGTCTTTTATTAGTTTGCAGAATGGTTGTACTATGAACGTTAGCACTTGCTTAGCTCCACTTAGCACAGCCGGCTTCCACGCCATAACGTCCTTGTCTGTTACAATTGTGTTTTTTGTCAGTGGAACAATGTCGAAAGAAGTGGAAGAGCCTCAGGGACACTTATTTAAAGGAAAGGTGGAAGGAGACAGAAAAAAAGAGCGGGGCAGCGGCAGGGCCAGTGAAGAGGTGGAAGTACTCTGCGGTCCTTTCTTTCCTCGACCCCTTCATAACCCCAAGGACATGGGTCAGGGGTCAAGGATAGGGCCGCAGGGTACAGAGAGTCGGAAGCAGGGCCAGTTGAGGACCAGGGAGACGCAGCAGGCCCCTCAGGGATTGAGTCCGGAGGTTTGTTGACAGATGAAGATGAACACACATAAAGCAGTGCAAACTTATAGGAGAGATTTCTGTATCAATGGCTGAATAACTGACTTGTATAGATGTCTCAGTATAGAGATTTCTCTTCACAGCCTGTACTATAAAAACTGACAAAGAAAATTTGAAAATACCCTAAATGAATATGTATTCTCACCTACAAAACCTGAAATTAAAACACTTGGATATTGAATGGAACAAGCCCATGGAAGAATACAAAAACACCCGAAGTCACTGAATGGGAGAAACTGCTTCCTTTGAATCCTCAGTAGCTAGAATGAACAAAACAAAAGGGAAATTAAAGTAAGTCAGGGATCATTTCTTTCTTTACATGAAGGGTTCACTGCATTAAAGGGTTGTGGAGGCTAGATACTACCATGGCTGGAACTGTATGATGTATTAATATGGGTGCATTTGTAAAATGCTTTATGTGCTGTAATTGACAGTGAAAACTACAATGACTGAGACAATTAAAATGTAAACAAAAAACTAAAGACACCTTTGTCACTACTACAGACCACCCAGCACAAGACTCTCCCAGCAGCAGTGACACTGAAGCTGCTCCTGCTGCCTCTCCTGCTGATGGCCCTGCTACTGGCTCTTCTTCTGGCCTTGCCACTGCCCCTACTGCTGCTGCTGCTGCACGAGGGAGAGCACCCAACTGTATGAGTATAATTTTTGCATGGTGTTTTTCACTATGAAAAGTACCTTTCAAAGTTACTTTAAGTTTGACTCATATCTTTTTGTCTGTTGCCTGATTTCAATATTTTAACAAATATTCACTGAGATATTGTGTAACTCAGACCTATTGAATTGATTGAACGCAGCAGTTTATGTTTCCAAAAAATATGTTTCCATTTCACACAGTGACAAGGAGGGCCAGGAAGAGAGGGAGGGAGGACGGAGAGATGCCCAGGCAGAGCCAAATTGAGGAGCTGCTTCTGGAGGCCCTCAAGAGGCAAGCGCAACCAGGTCCACCTGCTCCACCTGATCCTCCTCGTCAACCTCCCTCAGAGGATGAAATGTTCCTCCTCAGCCTGGTTCCTTCCCTGCAGAGATTGTTGCCCCAGCGGAAGGAGTATGTGAAATTTAACATACACAAATTAATTTTTGAAGCCAGCCCTGTTATGCTAAATTTTGAACAAAGTGAGTAGCTTTTTAGCTAGTGGTGCAACAATCTCTGCAGGGAACGAACCAGGCTTTTCAGTTTTTTTTTTTAAAAATAGGTGCCCTTGAGGCCTCCATTTCAGATTGTTAATCACCCAAGCCTGCTCCTTTTTGTTCTCTGTAGACACATTATTTGTATATGTTCATCACTTTTTTATGTTTTGTTTATATCTATGTATATTTTTATAACTTTTTTATGTTTGTGTTTATATCTATGTATATTTTTATAACTTTTTTTGTTTGTGTTTATATATATTTTTATAAGTTTTTTATATTTGTGTTTCTCTGTATATATGTTTTATATTTCAAGATTTATATATAAAAGAAAAAAATAATCTACCTCAGCTGTCTTTCGGCTTCTCTTTCCTACAGAAACAATTCTCATCTGATTTCATATATTTATTACACACACAGAGCACTGTGAACTGTATTCTGTAGGTTCCAGCTGTGCAGAAGCTTTTAACATAAAGTACACAAAAGTAAATAAATATTGCAGGATGTTTGCTCAGTAGTAATGTGTAGGTGGCTCTTAAAAGAGCCGTTTTGTGAGTGCTTGCACACTAGACGTTGGCCTGCCACGGGACCGTTCCCTCTGCTGAGAAGTAAGCTGCGAAGGTCTTCCAAACCCTGATGGCCTCTCTTGCCGAGTTGTTCGCAGCCAGTCTTCCCAGACCTGGCAGAGGCTCCACCACACCATCGGAGATGCTCCCCCTCATTGCAGGCACTGGGGTCGTCTTCTGCAGGAAGTTGTGCAGGACACAGGTCGCCTTCACACACTTCTCTGCAATGTCGGGCTGGAGCTCCATGGCACGCCGGTACGTAGGCTGAGTTGGCCAGGATACTGCCACCACTGGTCCTGCCGTAGCCCCCGATATCGATCACCCTTAAGCAACACTGGGAAGGAGAACTATCGAGAATGTCCCCTTGTAGTTGTAGTACTGGGATCCCGAATGTGCAGAGGCTTTCAGGACCACATGCTTCCCATCCACAGCGCCACAGCAGAGAGGAAAATTCCACCGCTCCTCAAACCCCTCTGTGATGGACCTCCACTCCTCTGTGGTGGGCACAGCCATGAACTCCTCCACGAGGCAATCCCAAATAGCTGTGACTACAGCTGGAACAATCAGGGAAACAGTGGAGACCCCAACGCGGAAGCTGTTTGCAATGGTCCTGATGGAGTCACCAGTGGCCAGGTATCTGCAGCATAGAAGAAAACATTAAATGTAGCTGAGTTGAAGTGAATGTAGGTGGCAGTCTATATCAAATCTGTTGTTACTTGTACTATTTTATTGATATGACTGAACAGGTGAAAGTATTTATGCCATTACATTATTGCAGTGGATAAAATGAGCTAATTTTCTATTGAAATGCATGACAAGCAGGTCAAGATCTAGGATTTACCCATAAATTGTACAAATTGCACATGAATTCAGACTTTTCATAAATCGACATCATGAAGTAGACTAGTAATTTCATCAGCCTTTCACATGCTGTTATCTTATATACTGTATATATGTGTGTGTGTGTGTGTGTGTGTAAAATCTTATGTAACATTACGTTTTTAACATGTTTTTTTGTTCATTTTATGTCTATTTTTAAAGTGAGGCACACAGTGCATGTAATTTCTTTGTTGTAAAGCACTTTGAGCTGCATTTCGTGTATGACAGGTGCTATACACATCAAGATTATCATTATATTATGCCCTTATTACATCATTATACTTTTGATCCGTTTATTGAAATTGAATCACAGCAAAATGTAGGTTCATACCACTATAGTGTCAGATAAGCCGACGTATGACTTGCTAGATACAGTGAATATTTACTGATTTTGACACAACAATAAACTGCTACTCACCGGAGACAGGTGGACAGACACTCTGCAGCTGAAATGGAGCGCCTGTAGTTGGTGTCCTGCCGGGAGATCCTGGTGCCAACCCTCGCTAACAGGTCCTCAAACTGGGCCCCAGTCAGCCTCAAGTACCGCTAAAAGTGGCTATCATCCAGACGGAGTTCCTGGAGGAGGTGGTGAAACTCGCCGAGCTGGATGCGCTTCTGCAGGATAGGGTGAACCCAAAAACGATGGCGTTTGGCCCCCCAACACATCTGGGACTTCCAGAGCAGGTACAAAGCAGCGATGGTGGTTATCTCAGCCATGGTTGAGGAGAGAATGGCGGGCTAGATGTTGTTATCTAGTGAAAATGGGCGGGCTCGCAACTGACGTGATAATGCGAATTAACAAAATGGTCCGGCGTCCAAACTCACGCGTTACGCGCTAGTAATTCGCTTCATTCGCGCCCGGTGTGAACACACAGTAAAAGACTAAAATATTAAATAAATGTTTCATTTTAACTTCATACCTTTTGGAAACAGTTTATCTCCTACTTATCTTACTAATCACAGTCAATGAAATTTTTACCAGGAGTGCCCAAATGTTTGCATGCCTTATAGAATACATTCTGTGGATGCACTGGGATACATCGTCAGTGATGTATCCTGGGGTCACTGGGTGTTTCGGGTCTTTTCAAACTTTTCAAAGACATCCTCACCCAGGCCACCCAGCTGGGGGTGATCAGTCCCCAGCTTGCATCCCAGTATCAGCAGACTATAGGGCCTCCTTCCTCAGCCAGAGCCACCTAGTGCCTCTCTCTGTGGTACTAATGATATCCTTGATGGCCCTCTTCTTAGCCAGCCCCACTATCTTGCAGGACTGTTTCTGAAGTGTGTTTGTTCACAGCAAACATCCAGTGAACCAACTACACAGACGTCAGCTGGGATAGCTAACAATGTACATGCTGATATTCTACTATATCTTTACATTGCAAATAGTGGTTTGCTACTACGTTAACGTTTCGAATGTTGCATACAGAATCTTTAAAGGTAATTTAAGACTATTTCAATTAATATAGCCTAAATATGTACAGTATACGACATCCACCACTTTGTCTTTGGACCCCTGTAAAAGTACTGTCAGTCAATGGCACAAATCTGAACTAAACAGCTATGTGGGTTTACTTTCTATTTCTTTCTTTCTATTCCTGTATTTCACTGACAATCAGATCTGCTGGTATTGCTTGCTGAACTGATGATCTGCTGCGTCATAGGCTGTATGTTGTATTTCATGTCGGAGTCAAAATATATGTGTTCATAACGATGATGATGGCATCTTACACTGCAGCAGCAATTGTAATAGCAGAATTAACTGTTTCCATTACTAAAATGGTTTACCTTTTGTTAAATACAGTTACAACAGTTTTGAGCTGCCCCTGGCAATTGTTTGTGAATAAACTAAACACTCTATCAAAAACTGTCATAGTCCTCACAAAGGGAGAAAGTACCAGGGGATATTTACTGACAATGTCCACGTCTACATCACATGATGGTTTTTCCACTTTAGAAAAAGTCAGCAGTGGAGATATTCAGTTGTGCTTTTGTCAATGTGGACAGGTGGAGAAACATAAAAAAAACCTCACCTTAAGCTGCGGGAAACAAACGTCTTGGCAAACCGTTGCAACGTTTTGTCACTGATTTAAGAGGAACAACAAATCTTAACACCAAACGGCAGAATGGACATACAGGGTATATCACAATTTTTTGCTTCAAAAAAGGACATGAGGGGATTATCACTCAGTGTTGTCCATGCATCTTAGCCACACTTTGGTCCACTGCATGATTTCGTAACAACTATTGACCAGGTTGCCATTAATTTAGATATTCATGGTCTGGAGAGGATTGCTCAAAATGATTCAGGTGACCTCTTGACCTTTTGTTTGGCCCACTTGTGTAGTTGTAGTTGATGAGGTGGGTGTTTTACTAGATAGATGTGAAGGTTACTGAGGAGGAAGTATACTCTCCTACAAGCCAGATGTTAGGAAATATGGGCAGGGGAACAACATTTTCAAAAGTGGGTCCCTTATCTGCACCCATCGCGGGGGAGGGGGCAAAATCACTTTAACCCTATGGGCCCTAGGCCTTTTTGGGGTATTTTTTACTGCCTTTACTTTTAAACTCATATCACAGTCATTGTAAAGGCTACATACATATGCTATATCTTGTTTTTTTCAGGACAATCTGGGCTAACCAGATTTAGATCTTTCTTTCTTTCATTTACAGTAGTACAATTTATTTTTTTTTTTTTGTTACTGGAACATTTAACCTTGTACACTGTAAGGGCATGAACAAAATTACATCCACAACTGGAACAAATTTCACTTCAACTAAGAACAGTTATTATTACTGACTCCTTTATAGTCACTTTTAAACAAAACTTAATATAACTAACTAAATTATTCAAAATTTGCAACTAAATTTAGCTAGAGCAATTATGTTCAAACCCAGTGTACTTAAACTCAACTCAACTTTATTTATAAAGCACTTTAAAAACAACCACAGCTGAAACAAAGTGCTGTACAAAAATAAAAACATAAGACAAACAATGAAAACAATAAAAACAATAAAAGAAGAGCAGAGTCTCACGCTGGGTTAAAAGCCAAGGAGTAAAAATGGGTTTTAAGACTGGTTTTAAAAATGGACAGTGAGGGGGCCAGTCTAATGTGGAGAGGTAAATCGTTCCACAATCTGGGAGCCGCTACAGAAAAGGCTCTATCCCCTCTGAGCTTCCGCTTAGACCTCGGTACATCCAGGAGCAGCTGATCAGCTGACCTGAGGCACCGAGCAGGAGTGTAGGGATGAAGCAGCTCAGAGACGTAAGGGGGGGCGAGAACATTTAAAGATTTAAAAACAAATAAAATAATCTTAAAATGAACTCCAAAGTGCACGGGCAGCCAGTGGAGGGAGGCCAGAATGGGTATAATGTGTTCCCTCTTACGTGCTCCAGTTAAGAGCCGAGCAGCGGCGTTCTGAACCAACTGAAGACGTGCGAGGAAAGACTGACTGCCTCCAAAATAAAGTGCGTTACAGTAATCCAGCCAGGACGTGAAGGCATGGATTACTATTTCAAAGTGCTGTTGTGCAAGAAAAAACCACAAAGTTTAAATTGTTGGGACCCAACCAAAAACAAACAAAACAAAATATGAGATCTCATAAACCAAAATGTATACATATATAGAGACAGCAAGGTGAGTATGAATTAGTCTTTGGTTACTCAACCCAAGTTTGTGAATTGTTCCTGTTTGTTTGAGTGCACTCAAGTTCCTACCACCCTTAATGAGGAAAACTGTCCATCCTGGCTCCTCAGAAGATGAAAAAGATGAAGACTGCTAATGGGATGAGTAGAGAAGATGAGGGATGAAGATGGTGGGCGGCAGCGATGATCCAGTGAACGATGATGGAAGGAGACGATGAGGTGGAAACCAGGACGCAGCAAGATGAAGGCAACTTGAGCAGCTCAATCCAGTCTGTAGATCAGGCTCAGCAAAAAAAACAGCCTGCACCAAATGTGCAGGGAAATCATTAATTGTCCTTTTCAATAGTCCACTTTGTGTTTTTTCCCCTTCATCAATGTTACACAAACACACAATATCCCCACATACTACACATTATAATATTTCACTCACACATTTATGCTTGAACCTAACAAAGTTCACACAGCTTAATGACATAGCTTACAAAGAACATATAACAGTGCAGCAATTATATAAAACATGACCCTGCCTAAGTTAGCTGAATCAACTAACCATTATCTCAACATGTCTCTAATACACAGTATTCAAACATTTCACATACACATAAGCTTAACGTTACATCTGGTAATATCATCAGGTTATGAGCTTATCCCGACTGTTGCTGTTTTTTAGCACAAATAAGTCACAAATCTCAAAGTTAACACATTTCAAAGCTATCAACAACCAATGCTAGTTCACGGTTTTAGCTAGCAGCTAACTCACCAGGGTATTCAATACGCCGTTTGGACGGTCGGCAGCTCCGTGGCGGTCATGTAACTTCTCTTCCAATGGTCAGAACCTCTTCGGATGTAAGTTAGCCTTGCTGCTCTTTTACTTTATTCAAAGTTCAAAGTTTGTTTTATCTTTCTAACTACGAGTTTCTGCTGACGCTGTTGCACAGTGCTCAACGCTCGGCTCGTGTCTGTCTCTGAATGGAAAATTACCCGTCAAGTGCACTCTCATTTATCTCACTCAGTTACACCACTAGGCGGCGCCAAAGACCACCAAACTGAGGAAATAACTTCTAATACTAGAAAAGTATTTCTGATGACTGTTCTTATAATAGCTGCTCAGACTACCTGGCTACAATTAGACAAAAGTCAAATCAAACATTGACTAAAGAAATAACTGCAAGGTATTATCAAATTATAAGATCAAATCATGTGTGAACAATTTGTTTTTCTTCAGTTATTAATTCAATCTTGAGGGCTGCTTGAATCATATATTGGTCAAACTGTGTACAGAACTGACAGAGCGTAAAGAGTACATGGTTGTCAACTCTGAGTTTTCTAGTTATATCTAATTTATGTAATTCCAAGATTTGATAAAAATGGCAATGCTCCTTTTTACCTCACCAAAGTTTGGCGTAACTTTGGAGCATTATTTGGCCCCCTTTTCCGACAACATGGTTGGAACCAATGGATGCCTTAGGTCCTGTAGTTTAGTTTAGTTTAATATGATATGTGTCTTTACCGTAAAACTGAGCCTAATACAGCAGGTTTTGTTCACTAAAAATGACTCTCACTCACTCCTCACCTTCAGCTCCGCCTGTCATACCTGCTGCTTCTTCACATTTTTTTCCGCCAGACATCTGGCCACTGCTTCTCTGTTCCTTTCATTTTCTTGTTCTGTCTGTACCCTGACTTTTCCTTTAGGAGTCCCTGATTTTTGGTGAGGCATTCTGACTTAGTCAGGCTGCAGTCAGCCTCACATGTTTACATTGGCGGAGCCTGTGTGTTCTGCGCATCTGAACCCTTCTTTTAGATGGACTGAACCATTTCATAATACCTGTGGGGAGTGGGAGTATCAGATGGTACATTTTAATAATAAAAATACATTTATTTATCATGTAAATACATATAACTTGTACTGTCAGTGATATAAGTAAGTAGGGAAATTATTGTTCTTGATCCTATTTAAGGGGCAACCATGGACCTTTTCATCAGGCAAGCAGTAAACAGGTAGTTAGCAAAGGAATAAGTCTGTAAAGTAGAGATGCTTTCATAAGAATATGTGGGACGATGATCATTACGATGAGGAGCTCTGACAAGAAGGTGATTACACTTTCTACAGATCGACTGTCATGGGCGTAGAGTATCACTTTGAGCCAGAGTATATCCAGGAGTAAATCATGCTGAGAGCAGAGCGAAACAGAGAAAGAGCAAGAAGAGAGGACACTGCTGCTACGTCATCGGATCAAACAGAACACCAGCTGCTCAAAACCAACAGGCGACAGCTGCTGGTAGAGCTGCAACACATGACAAACAACTGAATGTTTTTGCTGCCATGAATGGAACATTTTGAAAGTGCTGTTGGAGGAGTCAGAGCAATGCAGTGATGCAGTGGAGGAAGCTATGTGTGTGACAAGCCATCCCGACCTGAGGGGAGTCTTGTAAGTACAATGTAAAGTTGACAAAGTTGTCGATCCCTCCTAGCTGAGGATTTGGTCAGAAACATTTGCATGATGGAGCAAAGTCTGTCCGCTATACTCAACTCAAAATAATGCCAGTCAAATCAGATTTGACATGTAATGTTGTAAACAAGCTAACTACACTAATGACAGATCCGAAATTTGAAATCACCTTTTTTTGCAGACACTAGATATAAAACAAAAGCCAAAGACTGTATTGTATCAAGTTGCTGGGAGCTCTAACCTTACCGCTTCTAAGCAGAATGCAAAAGATAACCTCACTGTGAGGCCTTACAGGGAAAAGCCTCTCTTCCTCTGGGCAGCTGCCTCGGTGTCCACAGCTGCCTGTACTGAAGAGCAGCTTGAACGTGAAGAGTGCTCATGTTGCAGCAAAATCTGTGGACCAAAATATTCCCAGAATTAGGCCACATTGCACACTAGTGATGGCCAAATGAAGCCTCATGAAGCATTTTGTTTATTTTATGAGCCCACTAGATGGTGCTCTTGGTTTAAAGAGTGAAGCTTAAAGAATTACAATTCAGTGTGCTTTCAACCTTTTGTTGAACAAAAAGCGCCATCTAGTGGGCTCAGAAAACAATGAAAATGCTTCATGCGGCTTCATTTGGTCATTACTACTGCACACTGAGTGACAAAAAAGGACTGCTTGAAACAGAGTGAGCTCTAAAGTTGCCTAAAGGGTATCCAAGTGATAATGTGAATCTTTGACTTTCAGGGGTCAGGCATATTCAAGAGCATGCCAAACCAACAGGTGATGATAAAACCCTAACCCTAAAGCCATGCAAAAAAGATGTTGGCCAAACAAAAGCTAGTAAAAAAGCTCAGCTAGCAGTGACATCTGTAGCACTTTCTGATGGTTCTGTGCCTCAATAAAGTGAAATAAGTAACTGTACATTTTTTGTAAACATAAAATTTTTCAAATTTGCATGGAGACAAAATGCCAAAATGTGGAAAAAGCTACACTGTAAAATCTGACAAGCTGATATTACTTAATATGGACGCCACGTCACCTTAAGCCTGTTACATGCATTGTTCTTTTTTCAAAATACAATTCTGTTTTCACAGGAAATGTACAGTTTGCATACAGTCTATTTCAATATAAACACACTATGTCAGTACAACGATGCGAAATGACGTTTTTCCTTCAACAACAAACGCACTTGGTATGTTTAGCTAAAACACACATGGTTAGTTGTAGGCAACAAAAGGATGCTGTTGGGTTTAGAAAAAAGAACAGAGTTTGGCATTACATGCAAACAGGAAGTGAACACCAGCCTCCTGGGTGAAACTCAGCCTCAGTATCACGCCTATGTGAAAGAATGGCTTTTTTTTATTGGCGTCTGATGCTGGAAGTCACTGACCAAGAGCTGGTTTATGATGACTTCGGAGTGAGACTGGGCTGCCTAACTAGTGAATGAAGTCACGCTACCTCCGTGTGTTTTGTAATTTGAACTTCTCTGTTCATTGTCATAACCGGTCCAGCCGCATGTGCATATTAATCCCTGTGTGTGTCTGACATCGGCTAGCTAATTGCTGCCTCTTACCACTGTGCTTATACAGTGCTTACCACTGAGTGTAGCGCCCACTCTCCACCGCTCCCCAGGTTTACATCATTAGCGCCATCAGCTCTCAGTGCCCTGCCATGTTACTATATTGACTCTGTGTGTGTGTGTGTGTGTGTGTGTGTGTGTGTGTTTATATGTGGGGGTGGGAGGGGCGGGTTTTCAATATTTGTAGTATTTTTGTTGTATGTTTTTATTTTGTGAAGCACTTTGTGTTGCATTTTTAATGTATGATGAGTGCTATATAAATAAAGTTTGATTTGATTTGATTTCACTTGTTAGCATTGTTTAGCACCATTAGCTGTTAGCTGCTAGCCGCCAGCTCAGACACCTCCGTGCTGAGAGCCATGCGGAGACAACCTCTACATCATAGATTTGCTCTGTGGAACACCTTTAAGGTACTGTATAAGCAGATAGTAGTTATTAGGTTTGAACATGCAAAACCACTGCTGTAGGCCCTTAATGCTCATTTGGTTGCTACATGATCTTTTGTCTTGCACCATGCAAATGATCCGTAGTAATTATGAACCTTGTTAAGATGATATCCAATTAAAATAACCACTGGCTGGGTTGTCACGGAAGTAGCTGTGGATATTTATACTTCTCAGAGAAAGAGAAAATTAAATGTGGTGTCTCCATGACCTGAGCTACAGCGCTGTCCTGAGGTAAAAGCTTACATTTCTGTCCCTCTATTCGTAAGACTAAAAGCAGCAAAATCATCAGTCTGTTGTTTGTTGTGCCTGACACTTTAGTTTTGTTTTGACCATTGTTCAGGTGTTTGAAGGTAGATTCTGGCTTGAAAGAAGCTCTAAGCCTCTGGCCTATCTCCCTCTAAGCACTCCCAGCACAGTCCCACAGAGACACACCTTTGGCTCTTTTACTTGCTGCAGCAGTGAGACTTGCTGGCTGGATATCAGTAAACACAGTGAGGTGGTTAGTCAGACAGAGGAATCAGAACAAGATGTAAAACACTGTTTTGATCCTCTCTCAATGTCTATCTAAAGGAAGTGGTTTTTGCCTTGGTGTGCCACAGTGAGTGTCCCCTTAAAATCAATGTTCCTTTTAATTTCCCCATAGCTTTAAAGCCCCACTCCAGCCAGTGTTACTTCCTGCTTTTCAGCTGACTGTATTTTCTCAGGCAGAGAATTGGGTGTTGTTTATAGGCAGATGTAATCCAAGCATCTTACCAATCAGTGAAACGACCACCACACTATCCAAATTCATCTGTCACTCACAAAGCAAGGCACATAGATGTGTCTTTGTAGCTAATGTATTAGTTTATTGGCTGGTCAGATGTTAGCGTTCTACCTAATGTTTGACTAGATCTTTAAAATTTCATATGAATGACCTGTCACTTGCTTGACATGAGTAATGACTTGACTTGTCTTGTTTAATTTTCACCACAGTAACTAAGACTTGAAGATTAAGATTTGAGACTTGAGCATGTGTGACTAACTCCAGCCTTGGCTGATGGATTGTTAATAGTTTTTAGACAACAGTGGAGCTCTATGGCAAAGAGGAAGAAGATACATCAGGCTTTGATACACACAATACTTGTCAGTAATGCTGGTTCAGTTTTGTTAACAATAAGAGAATATCATCACACTTATCTGATAACTGCCTTGTTTACCAGCAGGAACATGCAGAGGCAGGCTGCAGGGTCACAAACTGGCCTTAAAATGCCGTTTTACCTTTGCCTTACACTAAAGAAGCTGTGAGAAGCAGCTTGAGGACTCTCTGAGTTCACCGGCCCAGCTGCTCCACTCATCAAATCATTCCACGCCGTGCAGTTCCTCTAAAACAAAAGCTAAATCCTGTGACGGCCTGTTCTGAACTGCTGAGCCCAGTATCGCACTTGAGATTAAGTTGGGTGACCTGGTCGAGTCCTCTGATGACCTCTAATCCAGTTTTTCTACAGCATTGGAGCACGAGCAGTTTAATGATCTTGACCTCAGGATGACATGGGCAAAACACTGTTTTCTTCACAAGCTCCTTAAAGGGTTAGGCTAAATAAGTGGGAAGAAGTTCTTACACCAAAGTGTAATGGTCACAAGCAGGAGTGTAGACTTGAGTCACATTACTTTGACCTTGTGAATTAAGCAATTTTATGTGATTTTCATAAATTAAACATTGGTATCTTTTTATTGAGCACCTTTTACTTGTTTAGGACTTGAAAATCAAAGTTTAGGACTTGAGACTTGCCTATCTTGACTTGGGACTTGAGCGCAAAGACTAGAAACTTACTTGTGACTTGCAAAACAATGACTTGGTCCCACCTCTGGTTGTAGGCTCTCAGTTATTCCCTACTTTCAGTTAAGTAAAACTTTGGTTTTATTTTTATAGTTTTGGCTACCACTGTGATCAGTCATCATAAACATTGTACTCAATGTAAAATGAATAGTTTAAAGTTTTGGGAAATTTAATACTGATATGTCCACCGCTAGATGGAATTGAGGCAGCCTGGGAACAAGATCTGGGACCCAGATCTGAGGACCAATGGGTCTATTCTTTCAACAATACAGTACATAGATCCGCACTTTGTGCAAGACCTTGCTTATTACAATTCAAGGTGGTCTATAGGGCCCACATGTCTAAGGTTATGCTATCTAGCATTTGCCCTGACAAAACCGCCACCCGTGACAAATGCAAAAACGATGATGCCTCTGAATCTTATCTACAGGCTGTGCCCTCACTTACAAACATTTGGAAAAGATATCCTCCATACCCTGTCTAAAATCCTTAAAAGTATCCAGAACAAGACTCTACTGTTGCCCTGTTTGGCACTGCTGCTGGAGATGACCCCCATCTCATACCTGCAGAGCACCATATGGTGACTTTTGGTTTGCTCCTGGCCAGACGCGCCATCTCATTTAAATGGAAGGAGGCTGCCCCACCCATATCCGAGATGTAATGTCCTGCCTAAAATTATAGATGCTACGCTTCAACACCCAAACAAAATCAGCTCTCAATGCGTTCTAATTCAGCTCTTGATATAAAAAAGTAAAATCGGACTCCATGGAGGTTGCTACTCTGCACAATAAATCCAGACATTGTGCCTTAGAAATATTTAAAGGAAGGATAAAAACAGGGGACAGGTGGAGAGGTGGGGAGTGGGAGGGAAGGGTTGTTGTATCATATAAGGTATCACTGTAACCCTCAGGGTTATGTTTACTTCTGTTTGCTCTGCACACTGATATTTACTGTAGTGTTGTGGAATATGTCTGGCCAATCCTGGCGTTTTATCTTTTTGAAAACCCTTCTAAAAATATTTTGAAAATAAAAGTGTTGAAAACATACTTGATTTCCTTTCTGTGGTTTTGGTCAGTACCCTGTTGCTGTCAGGTTAGTATCCCTATGATTTAATTCAAGAGACAAGGCACCCTGAAAAGATTAAAACAAATAAATTGGATATTTCATAATTTATTTTTCTGTCCACATCCTCTGGCTTCTAAAGTCAGCAACAATCACAAACCTCTGAAGGGTTTCTTTTAAATTGCAGATTGGTTTTCCTTTGTGCCACTGGTGGCTTTACAGATGAGTGAGTACTGTACCTCAGCCTCAGGCAAGGTGACAGCTCATCAATATGACTGACAGGTGTCAGGGCAGGAGCTTGACCGACGGAGTGGAAGGAAGACACTATGAACAATACACTAACAGCCTCGGGGCCAGAGCTGCAGTTTGTGGCTTTAACACCATTTGTTTGAGTGGTAACAACACACAGCTCTGGTGGTGCTGATCAGCTCTGAGGTGCCGAGAAATCTAAAGATCATCATTTAATCAAGAAATTGGAAGATTTGATGAAAGCAGTGCTGATGTCATCAAAATAAAACCATTAAATAAAATGAAATCATTTCTTCCTCTGGCACAACATTTTATCATTCAGTATTATTCAACAACCAAATCCAATTTATCATTTCAGGTAAGCTCTGAGAAAGCTCGACGAAATATAAACTGACAAAAGCTGGTTATCAAAATGAATATAAAACAGCTTAACTGTAAAAACGTCAGTTTTAGACAGACGAATATTTGCAGCCTGCTAAAGCTGGGTTTATACCTGAAGCATGGGCTTAACAGCATGTTCTGCCATAGATACCCACATTGTTTGGATGTATAGTTAGCAGCAGAATTTCCCTTGTTGATAAAACCACAACATCAGATCAATGTGTTGAACATGACTCTTTGAGTCAGTGATTCAGGTCATGGTGGTCAGGTCGTCTTGTGTCATTACTGAATGAGACTATTCATTGCAGTTTCCATATTCATGTTCTTCTACTTACTGTGATAGAGAGTGCAGATTGTGGTGAGTGCTCCTTCAACCCATATGACCACATAGGTTGTATATTCCTACCTCTAAATACAACCCACAGTAACGATTCCTAAATTAGCGTCCCTACCAGTGGATGACGGAATAGCTTGTACGTGACCATTAAGTGTCGCAGTTTTAAACAAGTGTTTAACATTGCAACCTGGTCTCACTCTGAAGTCGTCGGAATCCGGCGCTTGGTCGGAGACTTCTGATGTCACACACTGACAAAAAAGCCATCCTTTCACGTCAGCACGTTACACGCCCGGTCGCTGTTGTTGTTTAATGGCGCCTGTGGCATCATGGGGAGACACGGCAAAACAACAAAGATGGTGTTGTATCGACGTAGTGTGTTTATTTTTAAAATAGACTGTATGCAAACTGTACATTTCCTGTGAAAATGGAGGTGTATTTTGAAAAACAGATAACGCATGTAAAAGGCAGCTTGTTCAAAACAGCACTGCTCTGTGTGGAGGGGATACATGTCAGCCTGTCATGATGAGAGCGGAAGACAGACTGGCATACAGCCTTATCCAGTACATAAAAATATCTGTGCCTTAAGAAAACCTACACACCTGTATTCACAGCTAACACTCACTAGCCATGTTTCCATCAGCCTGTTTAGATGCGCAACTAGAAGTATCGCATCGGAAAATTATGATGGAAACGCCAAAATTCGAATTAAAATCCCCTGTTTCGCACAAACTAAAATACGCTCGCTTTAGCCGGGTTTTGGTTAATTCGAAAAAATGTTGATTCGCAAAACGGGGGATGGAAACAGTTATTTTTGAATTAAGTCTGACGTAGCGCACCTCTCTCCATGGTGATATCCACACTCCGGGTCGGGAAGGCGGTAATGCATTTACAAGCTGGTTGCCAACTGCCAGAAAATGTAGAAGAAAAAGAATGCGAGACTTGTTTTGTTTCCGGTTCTGGGGAAAACTCGCGCGAGTTCGTAGTTTTCACCAAAGTCTGTACATTTAATGGAAACACACAGGATTCGTATTTCTTTTAATGCACGTTTCCCAATGATTCGAATCACTTTTGGATGGAAACATAGCTACTATTGATAGACACCTTCATGACACCAGACATGCCTGCTTTGGAAGCTTTACTGTAAGAGCCACTTAAGCACATATATTTGTCTGTGCTGATATGACATGTCATGTTAGTTTTGATATCATTTAAGTTTGCATAGTTTGTATATTTTGAATAGTGTATAGTCATGGACTACGCTAAGTTTGTGTTTATATTTACTTTATTTCTGCGTAGCTGCGTTCACACCAAACGCGAATTTGTGAATTTGCGTTTGGTGTGAACGCAGCTACGTCAAGATTACATACAAAGTCAATGCAAAGACGCGATTAGACGCAAATTCGTGCCGGGCGACGCGATGGACGCGTCTAGCGCGACGCAATGGACGCAATAGAGGCGTCTAGTGCGGCGCGATAGACGCGAAATTGGCATCCAACGCCTCATCGCTTGAGTTGAGAATATTGAACTTTTGAAGCGAATTCGCGTGACGCTGTGCCGCGAAAGCCAATCAGCGTTGAGATTCTCCCGACGTCACTGGCGTGTGTCAACAATGTCCAGTTGTTGACATAACAATAAACTGCTACTCACCGGAGACAGGTGGACAGACACTCTGCAGCTGAAATGGAGCGCCTGTAGTTGGTGTCCTGCCGGGAGATCCTGGCACCAACCCTCGCTAACAGGTCCTCAAACTGGGCCCCAGTCAGCCTGAAGTACCGCTAAAAGTGGCTATCATCCAGATGGAGTTCCTGGAGGAGGTGGTGAAACTCGCCGAGCTGGATGCGCTTCTGCAGGATAGGGTGAACCCAAATACGACGGCGTTTGGCCCCCCGACACATCTGGGACTTCCAGAGCAGGTACAAAGCAGCGATGGTGGTTATCTCAGCCATGGTCGTCAGTGACGTCTTGACGCCCTGACGTCCAGTTGTTGATGCCAAGATGGAGGGGAAACTTATCATTGCGGTGTGCAGCTACCCGAAGCTATATGACACTACGTGTCTACTCTACAGAGACCGCAACAAAAAGGAGCAGGCTTGGGTGAAAGTCGCCGAGGAGACTGGTCTACTTGGTAAGTTCTGTAAATATGTGTCTTTTATTAGTTTGCAGAATGGTTGTACTATGAACGTTAGCACTAGCTTAGCACCAGTTAGCACAGCCGGCTTCCCCGCTACTCGCGCGAATGACGCGATAACACAAATTAACAAAATGGTCAGGCGTCTAAACTCAGGCGTTATGCGTGGCGCGTTACTCGCGTTACTCGGTAGTAATGTAGCGTTCACACCGGGCGCGAGTGAAGAGAATTACTTGCTCGTAACGCGAGTAACGCGCCGCGTTTGGTGTGAACGCAGCTTAATTCGCTTCACTCGCGCCCGGTGTGAACGCTACATAAGAATACAGGCATAAATTATTCACAACAGGTATGGTGCAATAAGGCAGTTTAGTGTGTATGACAAAAGGAGATTGTTGACAATGTTGTGCATAACGACGACATGACTTTTGTGTTGGTTTGGATCTTAACAAGTTTTGACTGTTATGCAGTGTTAAAGTGTAACAAGTAATACACTGTGAATATATAGAAACAGGACAGTCGGTGGTGGATCGTATGAGATGTACTTGGCCTGCCGTTTTGTTTTCTTTTTTGAATTCTCAATAAACCTCATTAAATTTTTTCCCTGCCTCGTGTGAGTACTGTTGATTATCAGAAAAGGAACAGGAACACAAGTCAAAACTGAGGCAACTTGCAGGCTAAGTGGGCTAGGAACTTTGGTATGTTGAAATGGCCACTATACTTACCAAAGACCAGTGCTTTAAAGAAAACTGTAATGTACGGAGCTATGTCAAATTGGAATAAACCACCACTATATTTAACCCAGGTTATCAGTAGGATTAGTTTTAGAAAGAAACCAAGAACAGCAATTATTAAAATAGAAATTTGTTTTACCAACGTACGATGTAATGTTTGTGAATGTTAATTGTATGAGTGGCACTCACTAGGGTGATGCCTCACAGTACATCCACCCTGTCGTCACATTTCGTTCATGCAGTTGCATATAATTCTTTGTGCCTAGTTTATGGGCTCTATAGAGTGTGCCAGGGCTGATGTCAAAACCCGGAAGTAGTATTGCGCTGGTTCCCGGAAGAGAAAGTGAATGTGATTTTTGCATTTTTCAGAAAATAAGCTCTGTGGCTAACACAAGTTTTATGTTTTGTTCAGGGAGATAATCTTCACATATGAACACCTTTCATACCGCATTTGAAGCTTAAATGCGATCGCCAGAAAAAGCTAACGTTAGGCTTTAACAGACTACATGACTACTCCACAGTTGCATGACTCTTTACGTCACCGCCACTAAGCTTTCAACTGATTTCGGCCACTTTATTTTAAAAACATTGTATAATGGGGAAATCGGAGTGTTTAAGCTAAATAAGAAGCTGTAATGGCGGACTGCCAGCACTCTCGCCTGTTTTGGAGTGATGATGTTTAATGTCCTCGACAGGGTTTGTAGTCGTATTGAGCAAATTGTTAGCAACCGCCTTTTTTATGACACGTAAAAACTTCAAAATTCACAAGTAGGGTATTTACTGACGTGTTTTATGTCGTAGAACAAAACCTGAAACTTGCTTAAGCTTTTGTTAACCACGGACTTTATTTGAGGCATTTTACCAAAATCCCATTCAAAAAACGTATTGACTTTTAGACGAGAGAACCGGAAGTGCTAAAAGCGCTTACAGAGTTCCGGGTTTACTGGCACACTCTGTTGGTTTGCCTTGATGATCTACTGATGTGGTGACACTGTAAATGGAAGATCACTACTGCTGTCTTGTTTTTGTTTTATTCAGTGTTGTTAATGTACATTATCTGTGATGTGAAAATTTAATGTCTTGTTTTTTGCATTTTATGTGGACCCCAGGAAGGGTGGTCGTTACTGTGGTAACAACTAATGGGGTTTCTGACTAAAGAATAAAGACCGGCCTGTAAACTAGAGTGAGCTTTTCCACTCACTGGCCACTTTATTAGGTACCCCTATTCAACTGCTCGTTAGCGCAAATAGCTAATCAGCTAATCACTGATCTACTGGGACTTTAACATGCAACCATCTCTTAGGTTTACAGAGGATGGTCCGAAAAAGAGAAAATATCCGATGAGTTCTCTGGCTTAAAATACCTCGTTGATGTCAGAGGTCAGAGGAGAACGGCCAGACTGGTTCAAGATGATAGAAAGGCAACAGTAACTCAAATAACCACTCGTTACATCCAAGGTATACAGACGACCATCTCTGAACCAACAACACGTCCAACCTTGAATAAGATGGGTGACAGCAGCAGAAGACCACACCAGGTGCCACTCTTGACAGCTAAGAACAGGAAACTGAGGCTACAATTGGCCTGGGTTCCCCAAATTGGACAATGGAAGGTTGGAAAAACGTTGCCTGGTCTGATGAGTCTGGATTTCTTCTGTGACATTCAGATGGTAGGGGCAGAATTTGGCGTTAGCATAATGAAAGCATGGATCCATCCTGCCTTGTTTCAATGGTTCAGGTTGCTGGTGGTGGTGTAATGGCGTGAGGGATATTTTCTTGGCACACTTTGGGCCCCTTAGTACCAAGTAAGCATTGTTTAAATGCCACAGCGTACCTGAGAACTGTTGCTGACCATATCATTGACCATTATCACCACAGTGTACCCATCTTCTGATGGCTACTTCCAGCAGGATAACGCGCCATGTCACAATGGAGCCAATATGGAGTAAAATCTCTCAAAAGTTCTGAAGGCAAAAGGGGGTCCAACCCAGTACTAGCAAGCTGTACCTAATAAGGTGGCCAGCGAGTGTAGGTTTTGTTGTTCAACCACCAAATGTAAACATAATTTTATCCAATAACCATGAATTGATCAAATGAATAGATACAATAAACCATAATGTTTTAACTCATATAGATATTCATTGCCATTTTGTAAATCCAATCCACTTTCATCACCTTTTTTCTACCATGTGCTTCAACCTTGTGGGTCTCATGTTGATGATTGCCTTTGTTTTGATATATAGCATTCATTTTCATTATATAGTTTCTGTGATTTTCAGTTCCCATATAACCCAAGTGCTGCAGAGAAAATGCTGACATCACACGGCTGTCTCAGGAATTTTTTAGTTTTATCTTAGTAGCAAAAACAACAAATTTGACCACACAAACATCTTTTACAGCTCCAGGTAAGAAATGTGCAGTTAAGTTGCTCCATTGCCCCTCCCCTCCTCTCGTACTGTACAGTTCAACTGCCACACATATTTCAACTGGAGTATGGTAAAAAAAAAAAAAAAAATCCAATATATAGAGACACTGTACACACGCAATCATATCAGAAATATCACAAAAAAGTCATTCAGACAGCATGTGAGGAATGACAGCATGGGTGTATACACCGAACCAAACTGTCTCATGGGGTCAGTTCAGCAGAAACATGCAACACCAGACAGTAAAAGCAAACAACTTCATATTGTTTAATAGAAATGTTCATTATTACTTTTACTTATTAAACCCATATCTCCCGTGGGTGGTTTAATATCATCTGTAGGAATTCTATGAATACTGACTGGTGTATAAGGAGGAAATGGAGAAATTTAGTTTCCAAAATGTGATGTCAATCAATTGTAAAAGGTGTATTTGTATAAAATAACTTAAAGCACAATCTCAAAACAAATTCCAGGACTTTTTGAATGATGTTAGTAATTTACAACCTTGGTGGTCATGAAAGACTTACTGACTGGACCTGTATATTTTAAAGATAGCCTACTGATCGAAGGAGTAAAGGGGAAGGGGAGTGTCTGGTTTATACAACTTGGGTCCCAAAGGAAACATGGCAAGAGAGAATGCTATGTTGTGCTTGTTGACACTGGTTCTGTAGTTTTAACCTGTGTAATAATCAAGTACAATGCCCCACTTTGGATTTCATTGTGGTTTGTTACTAAATTAAAACTGTACGCCTCTCAGCAACACTCACACAGATTTCATGTCCTGCTGTGATAATGGACCATTATCACACCAATGGACTGTTATCACACTAATGGACCTCACATACAGATGACCTATTTTGGTAAAGAATCAATATATTGTTGCTGGTGGCATGACAGGAAGTGATGAGGAAAATCACAGTATTGACTTGTCCAAGTTCAAGTTAATTAAAATAGCCCATGATAGGCTAAAGGAAAAGTAAAGTTTTTAAAAATTATTTGTTGAGCTTTTTTTAGGAGAGCTGAAGGTAGCTAGGAAAGATTAGAGAGAGGGGTCGACATGCAGCAAAGGACGACACGACATATTTGTCTGTTCCAGCAGTCACTATGTCAGATTAGGGTGTTTGTGGAGTCATAAAATCTTGCTGTGACTTGGCCGACAGACAGACTACATGTTAGTCCACAACCAACCATCCCTGGTCGTCTTTTATGACATGCATGATGTCATCAGATCTTGTCCTGTTGTTATTATAATTATTACTATTTCAGTCACTATGGTTGTTCATGTCCCAGCTGAACTGTTAATGTAATAACGTAAAAAAAAAAGCACCACCAGATGGCAGGAGCTACATTTGAAGTACTGCATGCAAACTATGCAGGTCTTTGAATTTTCCATAACAAGTGCCTGCAAATGTTTCACAATAAAAGCCCTTTTATAAAATAAAGGGAATCTTTCAGCTGAAATGAATTAATTTTAATTTTAATTGGATACAGGAAGTGTTGAGTTTGAAGTGACAGCACACTGCCTAAAACTTATCAAGGCAAACGGGAGCAGATTATAAGTCAAAATATAAAAATACAGAGGGAATAATAAATAAAAACCCGTTTCTAATGCCCTCTGCAGTTGTGGTAAGTAAAAGCCCTGCTACTATTTTTACTTTTATAACTTTATATCCTCCATTATGAAGAAACAACATTCTTTGCTAGCCTTACGCTAATGGCAGTGCCTACTGGGTTGCTAAAGTGCCTCTGCCTCACGCCATCATTTTTCCATTTTTACTCTGTGGTAACATCCCTAGAGGAAATATCAAAAAAGCTGTTGCCGTACAGTTGGACACAGCAGCAGATTGCTCTGTGTTTCTATTGGTCAAAGTGATGGCTTTTGTCATGAACGACAAAACAGAAAATCAAACATGCTTTCTGTCCAGATGTTGTGAGGCATCCCAGATGTGGCGTCGGTTGTCATCTACTATGACACACTACATGAGAAAACGATGGATTATCACGTATGACACTTATTGTTGTTCACAATCCGAGCCGACACCGTACAACACTGTACCAGGCTATCATTGGGGTGATATCATGTAGTCTGGACCTGCCATTAGTACATGGGGTGCTTGGGGTGAAACTACCATGCCTGTGAAGTGATCATTATCACTATTATCATCATCATCATCATCATCATCATTACCCATATTGCTTGGAACTTTTGGTGAAAATAATATGGATAAATTATTGGTATTATGGTCTGACTACTTGTGTTTCTTGCCCTACTGGGCTTTGTTATGGTGATGCTGTGTTTCCAGATTTCAACAATACCTTTGACAAGTATAACATTATTATTACTGTTACAACTGATGTTTAAAAGTACAAAAATAAGACTCAAGTTGTATGAAACCAGAACTATGTATGTATGTCTGTATGTATGTACACTGAGCAAAGATAATAACACTTTTGTTTTTACTCCCATTTTTCACAAGTTAAAAAAATATCAAATACTTTTTCTATGCACACAATAAACATGTTTGTCTTAAATTCTGTTCACAAATTGGTTAAAATCTGTATTATTAATGAGCACTTCTCCTTTTCCAAGATAATCCATCCACCTGACAGGTGTGGCCAACACATTCATCACATATTGACTTTGGTCATGGACTTTCCACGTCGAGAAACTGTATGGTGTGTAGTGTACCCTGGGTGTGTTGGTTGTTGTCAACTTCAGCCTACTACATGTATTGTCTGTTTTCAAAATACACTTCCCTTTTAACAGGAAATGTACTGTTTGCACTTTCAAAATAAACACACTTAATATTTTCTTTCAACAACAAATGCGAGTGGTTACGTTTTGCCAACAAAAGCATGTAGTTAGGTTTCGAAAAAAAGAACAGGGTTTGGCTTTACATTGATTTGAGAAGCGGGCATCAGCCTTCCAGGTGAAAGTCGCTGGTTGTTGGTAGTGATGGCCAAATCAAGCCTCTTGAAGCATTTTGTTTATTTTCTGAGCCCACTATATGGCACTCTTTGTTCAACAAAAGGTTGTAAGCACACTGAATTGCTTTTCTTTGAGCCTCTCTCTTTAAACCAAGATCGCCATCTAGTGGGCTCAGAAAATAAAGAAAATGCTTCATGAGGCTTCATTTGGCCATCACTCGTTGTTGGACCCATACACCACCCCTCCTGCCCACTTACTCAGATTTCCGCCACCTCGGATTTCCGCAGCAGTACAACAACTTTTGTTGCTGTCCTCCTGCGTTTCCCCCCTGACACTGCCATACGCTATGGTGACTGGCCAAGTATTGTACAGACGTGAAAGGATGGCTTATTTAGTTGGTGTCTGATGCCAGAAGTCATTGACCAAGTGCTGGTTTTCAATGATGTTGGAGTAACAAGATGCTGATTAGTAGCATCATTACTACACAGGTGTACCTTGGGAAGGCCACAATAAAAGCCCATAATTACTACCAATGTTGCAAGTTTTGAGGTAGTGTATTATTGGTATGCTGATTGTCGAACTGAACTGAATGGCGTTTTATGAGGATTTGGCAGTACATCCAACTGTCTTTACAACTATGTTAAACCACAACAGCTCAGAACCTCTGCATCCAGCATCTTCAGTCGATTGGTCTGCACTACTGAAGAATTTCTGCACAAACGCTCACAAACCATCTGGATGTTCATGTTAGTAGCTTGCAAGTGAAGGTGGAGGTACTGAGCTGGTTTCACAAGGTCTGCCATTGTGAGGTTTGTTGCAGAGTCTCAGAAATTACAGTGGAGACAGCTTATGCTAGTGAAATAAACATTCAGTTCAACAGTTTTGGTGGACATTCCTGCAGTCAGCATGCCAATGGCATGCTCCCTCAAATTTTAAGGCATCTGTCAGGTGGATAGATTATGGATTATGTTAGCAAAATGCTCATTTACACAGATTTTAATTTTATTTATTTTGTGAACAACATTTTAGAGAAATAATTCTTTTGTGTGCATAGAAAAAGCCTTAGATCTTTTTTTTCGACTCCTGAAAAACTGGAGCAAAAACAAAAGCGTTTTATTCTTATTCAGTATATCTGTGTATATATGTTCAAAAATATACATCCTGGTTTTGTTGTAGTATCCAACATTGCCCTGAATGTGCAGTTAATTTCACTGAACTTGGAGGAGATGTTTGGTTTCAGGGCATTATAAGGTGGTGTAACAAAACAGGGATTTCATCTTTTTTTTTAAAAAAAAAAACTTCAATTAATAACAACAAAACCCATAAAAAACATCCATTTTGCTACTGGATCTACCAAATGTACATGAAATAAACAGGCCTAATTGTCTTGGGACATCCTGCCCATTGCACCACTTTCCTCCTCGATAATTTGGCATTTTTTAAACAATGAACTGAGTCTTCACATATAGTACAGCCATAGTTTAGGAAATGATGGGTTTCATAATCTATGCAGTCACATAAATTTTGATATGATAAGCATACAGAATCATTGAGTGACCCCTCAAATATATACTCTGTATAGAAAGTAAATATATTCACATACAGCTTTGTCAATAAATCTTTTTCTTAAATCTTCATGAATCATAGCATCACATCTACGTATATATACTTCACCATTCCGTCAAAGAAGGTTAAACAGCGTCGGTAGGTAACTGAAATGAGGATGAATTTACAGTAGAAGTTTTTATAGTGTAATGACCTTGCTCTTATGTCAAGGCAAAGGCCAGTAATGGATCATTTGTGTTTGACCAGCAAAATAAAAAATATAAAACTTTAATTTCATTACATACTTTAAATTTATACAGTATAATAACAGTCCACGGGCATGATCACTATAGCAGAGGGTACTGCTCAGTCATTTCCCTTCAGCTCTTGGTGCCGTGTTAATCCATCTCTGTACAAAGTGTGAGGCAAAACAATCCAAAGGTCTTATTCCTGAAGTTTGTATTTGGCTATGACTGTGAAAACCCCTCATCCTGTCCCACTTGAGTCTGAGCGGTGGAGTGGAAGGGATGAAAATGTGTGTGCTTCATGCGGGACAAAGGCTCTGAGAACAGTGGGTCTGTCTTGGCATGGCTGTTGGCCGTCCAATTAGGCAGTGTTTGACAGTGTGATGGTCCTCCATCTTTCCTAGACAGTACTCTCCATCACCCAGTCAGCGCTGTCTATCGTACCCTTGCTCCCTCCCGTGTCCCCCTCCTCCTCGCACTGCAGCAGCATGCCATTTACAGAGAGGCTCCTCTTAGTCCAGATACTGCTGATCCTGCGTGGTTTGTTGCACAGCTGTGTGGCCCCAGCGCTTGGTACGTCTCCCATGTCGAAGGACTGGCTCCTTTTTGGCTTGGAGTCCAAAGGTAGCATGAGGAGCCGGCTGAGGCTGGAGTCCAGCGTCCGGCCCAGCAGCGGCTCCCTGTCTGTGTGTGGTTTCCCTGTCGCCATTGTGGCGCTACTGGAGGTTCCTGGGTCACGGCCCTGCGCCCCCCGCAGCTCCAGCGAGGTGAAGGCCCCGAGCAGGTGGTCCAGGTTGGGCCGGGGCTTGGAGGGAGCTGACCTCCAAATGCTGGCAAGTGTGCTGTTGGGGCTGTAAGATCCCGCCGCCATGGAACCTGAGGACGAGGAAGAAGAGGTGAGGCTGCTTTGGAGGGAGCCGCACTTGAACTCCACCACCTCATCCTGCAGAGTCACTTTGGCCTTGACCAGCTCAGGCTGAGGCTGAGACTGGGGCATGAGAAGTCCATTTTGCCCGAGTCGACCCCCGTTGGTCTGAGAGTGTGTGTCGCTGACGTTGGTCAGTTTACCCACTGGGGGCTCAGTATCTGCAGCTTTGTAGCGCACCATGAGGATGACGATGAACACGAGCAGAGTGGCCACAATGATGCCCCCCACCACCAGGATCATGGTGCCTCCAAGCAGCTGGCTGGGCAGAGACTGGCACTGAGGGTAGTCATCCTGGGTGAAGAAATGGGTGCAGCCCACCACGTTTGTGGCCGTGAGCGTAGTGGCGGTGTCATCCCAGGCGGCCAGCACACACAGATCGTAACGCGTTCCCGACACCAGATTCGTCACCAGGAATGCTTTGCTGGAGGCCGGGATCATCCTTAACAAAGACAGAAAAAACAATTAACACCTGCAGGTTAATTACACTATTAAGATAAAGAGGTGCTCCTCCACTAATAACCTGGGCTGATATCTCCTTTAAAGACACAGAGGCAGCTGTAAAAACCTAGAGGAGTGATACAGCAAATGATTGAGCCATCAGCATCTGAACAGGGTACACATGTAATTTCAGCACATGGAGACTTAACTAACTGCTGCAGGAGGTAGCGAGAGCTCTATTCACTATGCAATTTTTCATTAAAGGAGAGCCAGGATTTCCATTTGCATTCCCTGGAGGTTCTCTCCACTGCTAAGTCTCTGCGGTGGCTGCTTTAACAGACAGCCAACAGTAATTGGCTTTATCTCTCAGAGCCATCTGTCTTGCTGCAGTGAACAGAGGGTCCATTTGATATTGGAGCTCTGGAGCAGTAATAAATAAGTAAGTTAAAAAACAGGAAAGGCAGAAAGACTGGAGAGTGAGGCGTATTTTCTGTGTGCCAATCCAAGATAGATTTGAACCTGTGGGAATTGTCAGGAGACCTTGTGGTAGAGACAACGAGAAAACAACCAGCCAAGTCATCAGGTGATAATGTTGGCATTGTATGCTTCTGCAAACTATGGAAATGTTTCATTAGTATGTTTCATACATTATCAACATACCAGCATTTCTAAAGTGACATCATTCTGGTTACATGTATATGGCTGACTTTGGGGGAAGGTTGAGGGGAAGCTAAATGATGTAACACCTGGGCAAAATCGCTACAAAGCTGCAGACCACTGTTCTAGACCAACAAACAGCAACACTGGTTGGTTGCGGTGGCATTTCTGGTGACAATTGTGCTACCAAAATTGGTTGTTTTTTGGTGAGATATTGACAGCATGTCTAGCAATGATTGTGCCACCAAACTGGACACTCTTTTTAGTGAGATAGCGGCCGCATTCCTGGCAGCAACTGTGCCATGAAAACTGGGTGTTTTTCAGTGCAACATCTGGGGCTTTTCCATCATCTGCTGAAGCCGGCGGTTTCTTAGTGAGAGATCAATGGCATTTACGGTGGGGATCATGTCGCCAAAACTGGTTGTTTTAAGCAAGAAATCGGCACCTTTTCCCCCTGTGAATGTGCCACCAAAACTGATTTTTTAGCAGGACATCTGCGGTATTTCAAGGGGTGATCGCGCCACAGAAAATGGTTGTTTTTCAGTAAGACATTTGCGACATTTCTGGTGGCAACTGTGCCACCAAAACTGTTTTTAAGTGAGACATCAACAACATTTCTGGTAGCAATTATGGCACCAAAACTGGTTGTATGTGTTTCTGGCGATTGGAGCATGTCCAATGTTGGGATATTAAGCTCTGGTGAGCTGCAATGCTGTATGCACAGGTATGTATCTGTGTGTGTGTGTGTGTGTGTGTGTGTGTGTGTGTGTGTGTGTGTGTGCGTGTGTGTGTGTGTGTGTGTGTGTATGTACTGAGGAAGAAATGCTACTTCCTGCTTTAACAGCTACCATCAAGATGCTAAGGTGCCTCAGAGAAAGACAGCAAACCACCAACTGCCTGAGGTCAGCTGCTCAGCACCCGGCAGCAGAGGGCTGGAGGTTGTACTGCTGCAGTAACACTCACACCAGCTGTTTACATGATATTACTCATTCATTTCCAGACCCAGTTTCCCCCGCAGAGTAAATTCACGAGTCATGAATCTGATGGTCTAAACTTAATTCGACTCTGGGTAAAGCTGCACGGTAGATCTGATATGAAAGTAACATGCCACAAAGGTAACAAGTCTGTTATCTCAGAGTATTAGGATGATAGAAATGTTTGTGTCTGTAAGGCTGAGTAAATCATGCCAGCTTTTATTTCTCTGCCAGAATTCTGCCAGCTTTGTCTATTTTTCTAGCTTTACATCTGAAAATCTACCCTCAATAAAAACTGTTTGTGATGTGATGTCAGTTTCATACTGGCTTATAATAGAGCTCATTATTATTTATCATTTTCTGCTTTCTGTATTACATTGATCTTTTTAAAATAGGACAAGGCCACATTAACCCACTTATAGGCCCAGGGGCCAAAAATTAAAAAAAGAAGCTGAACCTATTGATCAGGTTACAAAACACAAATACAGGTCATTGTAAAGGCAATGAGAACCACTGTATTTGTCATTTAGTTCAGAGGACTTTCTTCATTAAAGGGATAGTTCATCCTAAATCAAAAATACATATTTTTCCTCCTACCTGTATTGCTATTAATCAGTCTAGATAGTTTTTGTGTGAGCTGCTGAGTATTTGAGATATTGGCTGTAGAGGTGTCTGCCTAATGGAACTAGATGACACTCAGTTTGTGATGCTGAAAGTGCCCAAAAGACACATTTGAAAAACTCAGCAGCAATGCCTCTTTCCAGAAATCATGACCCAGTTACTCAAGATAATCAACAGACTTTGTTGTGAGCAGTTTCCTGTAGGAACTGTTATCTTTCTACCGAACCACACCTGCCAACCATATCACCACACAGAAGTTAGCATGCATCTACTGCTAGCTCAGCTAGCACCACTGAGCAGTTTAAGAGGACGCCATTACTGTTTTTATCTCGCTCTGTCACAAGCGCAAGCTTCTTGTCCATGAGTTCTTCTGTGTGGTGATATGGTTAGTGGTGTTCAGTAGACAGAAGTTATGCTCACAACAAGAGGCTTTGTGGATGGGAGAAACTGTTTCATAGTTGTAAGAACCCCCCTTTTTGTTGTGTCTGCTTTTTCAGAGTTGGAACTCTCCTAAAAGAAAAACCATGAGTAATGTAAACGTAGGTTGATTGGTCAAACACAGCCAATGCATTTAAAAAACCTAGTAGCTGTGTAAACAACAGACAACATAAAAAAAACAAACAACAGCTTGTAACCAAAAAAAGGGAAGAAAACAAGGACATATGGACCGACCGCGATGTCCAGGCTTTACTTAGCATATATGTGATTTTAATTCACTCAAGCATTCCTTTTGGGAACACTGAAAACAGTAGTAAAAATAGTACACAGTAAAAAAAGCCCTTGAAGGTAAGTAGTTCTCAGGGGAGCTACCTGTTTGGCAGTTTCTCTCAGGGAGTCCCCAGACCTATTTGATCTGAAAACGCAAGCAATAAAAACATTATGACATCCTCCTCGGCCTAGCTGTAACATTGGCTAACTCAGTGGTGCTAGGTGAGCTAGTAATGGAAATGGTAGAAAGGAAGTAGTTCCTACATGAAACTGCTCACAACAAAGTCTGTGGATTATCTTGAGTTACCTGGTCGTAATTTCTGGAACAAGACATTGCTGTTGAATTTTTCAAATGTATTTTTTCAGCACTTTGAGCATCACAAGCTGAGTGCCATCTAGTTCCACTATATTGGAGAGAAGTCAGACATCTCTACAGCCGATATCGCCAACACTCAGCAACTCATACGGTCTAGACTAATAAATAGCATAAATAGCACGACAGGTTAAGAGGAAAAATATGTATTTTGATTTTGGTGTGAACGGTCCCTTTAAGGTTAGGCATGCAGAAACATCCTTCATGTGATACAAGTATGATCACCGGGTTTGGACCCTACTTTTGTTTGCTCCTTGAGACTTTCCAATTTATCTCACATCCTTCACCAATAGGACATTTATCTGACATGTAACAAGGATCAGTCTGACCTCAGCCTTTTCCCAATTAGTTGCCACAGCTCAGACAAAAGAAGCTGTTTTGCAATAAAAAAGTTCTACTTCTCCAACAATGTGTGCTACAGTTCATTACACTATTATAATTGGCTGCCTGGGTTTGGGAGCGAAATTCTTTAGCCTAGTGATGCTTTCACTGCTCGCTCCTGTGTCTGGGTCTAATTGATTTCAGGTTGTCTGCATAGACTGGCTAATTCATTTTAATTCATAGGAATAAAGCCCAAGTCCAGAGAAACCTATGCCCACGCTTATCACAGTGAGATAAAAGTTTTTCCCGCCCCTTCAGGCTGCAAAAGGCAATTTGTGGAGTGGCCTGCTTAGCTCGCCATGATGGCGTGAGGCCATAGCATTAATCAGAGTGAAAGCAGAGGAGAGAGGAGAGAGAAAGAGTGGGAGAGGAGACATAGGAGGAGATGGGCTCTTGGCTTAGGCTTCTTTAAGCTTTTGCGAGAGATTTGTCAGTTACACTTTTTATATTCTACATATTTTCTCAGTTCAAAGAAAGAGCTGACAAAACAAATATATCATCACTCCAGGCTGCAACTTCCCTGTCCACCACCATTACACTATTTCCTCTTCTGGATTCTTTTTTCCAGCTGCAAAGAATCGCTGAATCATTATTCATTACCAATACTGAGTTCTCAAGGCCTTTTTTCCTCTGGACAAATACAGACAAGGTCATGCCAAATGGTCTCCTGCCCCATTGATTCAGCCTAAACATCGGGGTGCTGCTGGGAAATTTGATTATGCTTATATAAGCAAAATCCCTAATGGCCTCTCCCTGGCTGCTCCTCACTCTTAGACTCCACAGCTGTATTGTCGAGCATTAAATGGGCCGTGACATTCTTCTGTGTCTGTGTCTATACCCTTGAATATCTCCTGGTCGCAATAAAACATCCCCTCCGTCTAACTGTAATGGATGAATGCATTAGGAAGAGGAAGTTGTGCTGAAAATGGTGCCACCTCAGGCCTGTGGTTTGTGTTACAGCCTCCACTTGATAGAACTCTGATAACAGCACAGCTCATGGAAACATGAAGCCAGCACTGCAGGGAGCCTTCATGTATCTGGCAATAAGCGCTCATTAAAGACAATCATGGCATAGATATGAGTACACAACAGCCAACATAAAGGGAAATTCTCGCCGTCTATGCCATAAAAATCAAGCAGCTTGAAATTCAAAACTTCACAATAAACTGAACAACTAAAGCTGCATTAACTGAGTTTTTTAGGCAACTCAGAACAAGCTGAAGACATGAGACCTCATGCAATTGTTTTAACATAAGTGTTGAGTATGTAGACATGAAACAGAATTAAGGATCTATAGGTGAGACTATGTAATGTTGCACAAATGAAAATGATAGGATAATGCCACATACTCAAACCTACTGTAATATTAGCATAGGTGAACGTGTTCTCATCCCAGGTCCTAAAATACTGCTGCTTTCACATGCCCAGCATGTGATACTGCAACATGTTCTCATCCCACGTCATCACATACTGCTGCTTTGTCAGTGGCCTTTCACGTCTACATATTACACGCTAGGTATCCTGCATCTGCTGTTGATGTTCCAGGATGCCTCTACCAACACCAGGATGTCAACCAAACACAAGGTTAGGTTTAGGCAATACAAGCAGGCTAGGTTATGGAAAAAAACTTTATGGTTTGGCTCCTGGGTGAAAGTCTGGAGGGACCGTGGGCTGGCTAGCTAATTCTTGTCTCATTTGTGGCCTGAGAACCAGCAGAGAGAGCAATGAAATAAGATTTTTTTTTCTTTTTTTCTTGGTTTGTTTATTTGTTTGTGTGGTTGTTGTTGTTTTTTTTTTTGCCTTTTTCAGATTCCTAATGTCCTCAGCTTTAAATCCACACGTGCTTTTCTCTGCTGCTGACACTACTAAGACATACAAAATTCCTGCTGTAACACATTCTTTTACATTTCTCTGCATACATGATATTTTTCTGGAACACTGCCTTGCTCCTGGTGGAATTTCAAGCTCCCCGTGGAAGCTTGACATTTCAAAATGACTTGGTATGATCCTTGTGTTGTCTGAGCTGTGATCAGAACACTACAGTATGTTTTTCAGCACAGAAGTCATGAATCCAACAGGCCTTTAGGCTCAGCTAATAGCCAGTAATGGTAGCCTTGGGAGCTTGCTTTCACTCCTGACATACAGTACATCTCTGTAACAAAAGAGCATAGGCATTAAATCCCATGACATTTGACACTGCAACCATTATGTGGTTAAGTATTGCTCTGCGTATTGCAATTTGACTGAAATATCACTGACAGGCTGCAGCTGACCTGTACCTTCCATTAGGACAGCCACACACAGTACCGTCACACTGTTCACACATCTTAGCACATTATGGCCATGGACAGTGTGTGTTCCTGTGGTTAAAACAATATCATATACCCATACAATTAAACAAATTCATACATACTTTAGAAGTTTGTCACTTCTCACCTAGTTTTATACTCTTACTCAAGTTGAGTATAAAATCTGAACATTGCATAATGCCAGGTTTAAAATTCTTGTGTCATTTTGTTGGCATATTAGAGTCAAGGTTTTAAAGAATGAATTTCAGATCTCTTTTTGACATTTCGTATAACAGAAAATACTATCAGCAACCATGAATTAACACCTCACCATTGTATAACGCCACACACTCACCAAACTGCAGTCACAGTTTACATCCATGTCTGTGAAATCATGGATGCTTTAATACATCCCCCCACGGCAGCACAGAAGATCTCTACAATCAGCACAGTTTCAAGGTGGACACCCAAGATTAGTGTCACCATTTCAGTATCTGACTAAATATCTCTCCTTCGGTTCCTGAGATATGATGCTGAGTTATTTTTGCACTACATATGATGTGACAGTAAAAGTGACCTTTGATCTTTTGGATAAGAAATGTCATCAATTCATCATTTTATCCTTTTAGACATTTGTGTGAAATTTTGTCAAAATTTGCACATGAATTCCTATGTTATGGCCACAAACATATTTTGTGAGGAGAGAGTGACCTTGAGGTTTGACCTTTTCACCACCAAATTTAAATTAGTTCATTCTTGAGTGCAAGTGGACATTTGTGCCAAATTTGAGGAAATTCCCTCATGACCTTCTTGGGATATTTCATTCACAAAATGACATAGACACGAGGTCACAGGGATCTATGACTGCTAAATAGCAATCAGTTCATCCTTGACTCAAAGTGGATGTTTGTGCCAAATCTGACTTAATTCCCTCAAAGTGCTCTTGAGAAATCACATTCACAACAATCAGACAGATGCAAGGTCACCGTAACCTTGACCTCTGACCACCAAAATCTACTCAGTTCATTGTTGAATCCCAGTGGACATTTGTGCCAAATTTGAAGAAATCCCATCATGGCGTTCTTGAGATATTGCATTCACCAGAATGAAACAGATTCGGTCACAATGACCTTGACCTTTGACATACGACTTCCAAAATCTGAAAAGTTCATCATTTTGTCCAAGTGGATGTTTTGTTTTTTTTTACCAAATTTGAAAAAAATCCCTCAACGAGTTTTTGAGATACTACATTCACAAGAATGACACAGATGCAAGGTCATGGTGACCTTCACCTTTGACCACCAAATTCTAATCAGTGTATTGATGACCCCAAGTGGACATCTGTGGCAAATTCAGAGAAATTCCCTCAAGGCCTTCTTCTGATATTGTGTTCACGAGAATGGTGAAGGATGGACAAATGGACAGATGGATGGACAGGCAGATGGACAGCTGGACAGATGACAACCTAAAAAAGCATAATGCCTCCGGCCATGGCTATCACCAGCGCCGGAAACTGGAAAGCTACTGAAGTCGAGATATTTGGGTATGGGAAAAAAAAAAAAAAAAAAAAACCTTTAAGAAAACAGCCTTTATGTATTGTAAAATTCCATACATTTTTAGACAAAACATAAGACTATGGTAAAAAAAATTTTAATTGACAGATTCGCCATGAAACTTCCCTAGTTGATTACTTACATTTAGACAATAATTTTTTGTAATGCAAGTTTTCTTAAATGTCATGTTTAGATATATAAATATGATTATGCACTTTTTTGAAATCTAAATTAAATATATATTTTGGACGTTTTGGCAGCTCTACCCACCTCTGATCATACTGCAATCACAAACTTTGGAGCATCCCAGAATAGTACACTTTTCAGGAATTTAAAAGAACCTGGCAATGGCACTTTTTTTTTTTTTTTGAAAGTCCTGTTTTGAATAAGTTCTCTGGGCCCTCAGGCCTTCACATTCCACCATCCTACATAAAGGATCACGTAAAACCTTTAGTTCAAGTAACAATGTGCCAATCATGCAAACTGGAGCAGTGATAACATTGTCCTCCAGCTCCAGTGTTTGAAGAGGAAACAGCTGACAACTCTTACCTCTTGTGCACAACAGTGGAACACAGCTGAAATGATTAAGCTGTCTGGATCCCAGCAGCTACAGACCTATTTCCAACTTCCACCCTTATCTCAACTTTCACTGAGAGTTGTTTCCACTCAACTTTTCTGAATTCACTTTGGCTTTTATGAATCAATCTGTGAAATATTTCCGGCTGCTTTCAGAACAGGTAGAGACTGCCCTTATTAAGGTAGACAGCCACATTCTCATGGCAGCATGAAAGCTCTATTTTAATCCCATTAGATTTGCTGCAGCTTCTGCTAACATCTTAATTGATCAGCCTGGGTTAGCATTAAGGGCTTGTTGGTTCAGTTCTTATCTGTCTCGTATTCAAATTTGAGACATCTTCAGCAGACATCATCAATGGGGCTCAGCAAGGTTCAGTTTAAGGTCCCTGCTTTTACTCGTATGGCTCCCAGTGAGCCACATCATCATACACACAACTTATTTCACTTTTCCACTGATCATATGCAGCTACAACTAAGCTTAAAATACAAAGCGTCTGAGAGCTGCTGCTTCCAGAGGATTTTTTTCTCCCATTTTGCATTTAAATCTTTCTTTCAACAGTCCCCTCAGTGTTTCACAGAAGCACAGGGTCTCCTGGACAATGTAATGATTATTCTAATGGTTTGAAATTCTCTCCTCTACAGAACACTGTATGCTAAAACAGCCTGACACAAAAACAATTTCTTTCCACGGGCTGTTTTTCTGATAAACACTTACAGTAACATCAGTCTCATTTTATCAGGGACAATTCCTGTGCAACGACCCTGTAACACGAACATCCATTGTACCTGTGAATTATATATTTATAGTTTAAATACTGTTTTTAACATGTGCATCCATAAGTTCTGCTGTGAGAGGGGACTGTGTAACACCCTACACCTTCTTCAGTCACTGTAAGAGGTTCTCACCCTGTGGAACACCGGGTGCACTGAACTATGAAACTTAGCCGGCTACCATACCGTCACACTAAGTCTCAATGCCTAGCTTTTGAAAAGACAGACGTGAACATTTTGAATCTACAAAGTACATTGCTAATTATGATTATTATTGTCAAGACTGTCTGACTTTCAGCTGACTTATCCCCTTTTTGCACTCCCAAATTAACGGATTTGCGTGGGTATGTATGACATATTTACTAGTACTTAATTTGACAGTGTGGTATGAGTTTCTATAGTTGTGTCTGTGGACCCTATTTAAACAATATATGTTGCATGGTAAGTAAGTGGATTGTGCAAGAGCATTTAAGGCATGTCCAGCTTCACTTTTGACAGTTAAATGGCGCATAATCTGGGCGCAAAGTAAGCCTCAAGGGGTAAAGGGATTGTATTTAGTCCCTTAATTAATCATAGGTGTTGAATTCACCTGGCACACTGTGGGACATTTAAGCAACAAAACTAAAAGCTATAGTTATGAACTTGACAGAGGAAATAGAACTGAACTTTTAGCTTCTGAAATAACCAATGAAGTTATGCTGCTCTTTTTGCATAAATGTGCACAGCGTCTCTCTTTATGGGAAGTCGGACAGCAGCTCTGCAGCTCTGCAGCTCTGCTCTGATCTCTGCTACGTCCACATTTTAGTGACTTTCTCATTTATAACGTATTATTTTACCCACCTGCGCATTTTACTATCTGAATAATGTGCCCTTTAAATAACAGGAAAATAGTCTACCATTCTGACTTTAGACCAGCTTTTTGTTGGTCAATGGCACAATCACTTTCTGCTGCCTCAAAATAGCAACACATGAACAATGCATCTGACCACACCTCACTTTAAGACCCACAGCCCCATGGGCATATAATTTAGATGGGTGCTACTTAAACAACTTGGACACTGGCCATGAAACTGACAAATGCGTCAAACTGAAACAAGCAATGACAGTTTGTCACATCCCACTGTGTGGATTACATTGTTTTTCCTGTTTGTATTTATCAGTTATCATATCCTGTTTGTTTTGTATACTCACCTCTTGTCTCATTTCAGATAACTTCACTTCCTGCCTTTCTGTGCCTGTGTGATTGTGTCATTAGTTTCACCTGTCACTCATTACCCTTCCTCCCTTGTGTATTTAGTCTGTGGTGCTTCTAAAAGTCAAAGAAGGGTCCTTAAACGGCTGAATTTCAAGGAGGCTACATCATCAAATCCTGTGGATTCTTTGACTCCTACCAAGGACTGTGTCCTTCCTTAAGAGAATTTTCAAGAATGCATGTGTATGTCCTCAGTGGGCATGAAGTACCCACACCTTTTAGCGCACAATTTGTCTGATTGTCTTTAATGACGCACAGCTGGGCACTTCAACGTCCACTAGGGTTGCAACGGTACGAGATTTTCACAGTACAATAATCGTCTCAGAAAATATTGCGGTTTCATGGTATCATGGGTTGTTGTTGGTTGAACAAACGTTTTATTTCTATAATTCAAACTAGAAACCATTTTGTTAATGGAAGTATGTGTAAAAAGTCTGCCCTTAGAAAATAACTAAAATAAAGAGGAGATTCAACGTCCAGTTTAATCAGTATTTCAATATCACAGATAAGCAAATTTACACGGTATGATAACCGTCAACTTATATGTCATGGTATACCTTGAAACCTGTATCAAATCAAATGCAAGGAAGAAGTCTTGCTTAATCTCTGTAGAGCCTGACTTCGTAGGACCTGTCCTACCAAGGAAGCATTCATGACTTTGAGAAGGAGCATGCATTTTTCCCTGTTCCCTGTGCCAGTTTGTCTTAGTTCCATTGTGTCTGTGTTCCAGCGTTTATCTCTTTTTGGAACGTCTTTTGGTTTTTTATCTTGTGTTGTATTTTTGACAATATCTTAGCCAAGCATTTTTGGATACCTCTGCTTGTTAGTGGACTTATTCCGTAGTACCGAACCCAGCCTGTTAAGTTAACCTTTTTGACTTAACCGGCTTTTGTGTGTACAGTCTTGCATTTAAGGCCTCCTTTGTGCCAGGTGGAAGATCGGGCCTTAAAATTGTGATGCATGGCTTATGTATTAGATGTATGATATCATCATTTTACTACCTTGTAACAGTATATTGTAACATCAAGACCAACATTATAATTGTCAAGCATGGCTGCTCTTCATGGCTGCATGTGTTAGAAAACAGTTCTAGCTCTTGAGATTTGTATTCTGTTGCCCTTATTTGGCATCTTGTTGTCCATCACTTCACTGGTTTTAATACATCTCACACAAGGACTTCAGTTAAAAACTGAACCAGCTGGCACACTGGCACATTTACAGAAATGTTGATGTGATTAATGATTAATGTGTGTTGCCCTTATACATAATTAAAATGAAATTAGGATTTGACTTTACAACAGCTGTCATTTCTCTAACTCCTGTGTGGCTTGGTGCATACGTCATTTCAATATTTACATAACATGAATACTGTCAATTATATAATATAACCTTTACACATATTTAGATTCAAAATGTTGATTTTCAAATGAAAATGTTTTGTGCAAAAAAACATCAAAAATATGAATGCTGAATAGAACACACACTGGGTGAAACAAGAAAGAAAATATGCTTCATAATGAAGGGAAATATTGCAACAAAAGGGTGGCCACCACGGCCCTGAGGGTACAGCTCTAAATATCTTGCTTTCCACAGTTCTGAGATGAGATTTAAATGGCATTAAGTAATTGGATTTTTTTCTGGCTGGTTTCACATTCGTTTTAGAGGCGGTGGCGGTGGAATACAAGCCTCATCTAATACAGTTTCATCCCCATCAAATGCTGCTGGATTGACAGAAAGCCCTGCCTCCTCAGCTTAGAAATTGCTCCGGTTCTGGACCGTTGAGCATAATGGAGCCCAGTACAGCCCAGAACTGTGCTTCATCACATGATGAAAAGGTGATGAAGAAGAGGAAAGAGCTGTTTTCATTGCTGTCAAACAATTTGATGGACAATGTAGATATATATATATACAGTATATTGGATGTTGGATGAATCTCTTTGGATGTGCAACATCATTGTTAAACATTATAGAAAGCTCTGAATACACTGATTCTACAGGGAGGTCTGGCTGTTTTGTTCTGTAAACACTGCATCCTGTAAATAGACATCATTCATGTTTAAGCAAAATGCATCCATCTTTATCTGAGACCAGATTCCTCTCTAAAACTCAACATTCTGTGTATTTAGTTTTGTGCTGAGCCTCTCATTCAGATACCGTGACTTCTTCCCTCCATGCCATTCTCTCCTCATCTACCAGTAATGATGATGTACTCAGTGCTGAACAAATATTGAAACAATATTGACACTGCCATAATGACAAATGTAATTTCCAAAATGCATAAGGCTGCTGCCGTTTTAAATGAGACAGAAAGCTCTTCCAGACAGCTTCTCAACATGTTTCTGGTGAAACTGAATGGATTAACAGCATCAAACTGATTTTTTGACCACTTGGGGGGCAGTGGACCAAGCAGAAAACACATTATCTGATATATCTAATCCAATTATAATTATATTAGTGAATTATCTAATTATCTGATTTAAAGGCGCAACTTTTTCACTTGCTTTTAAAAAAATTAAAAGGGGACATGACAAATGCCACTCGACAGCCTCAAATTTTTTTTTCTTTGATGCCCTCTAAGTGTTCTATAAACTGTTTTTGGTTTTATTCAGTTTCTAGTATTGTGTTTTTTCTCTATTATTGTTTTAGTGTAATATTGTATTTTATGCACCTTTATTTCTTTAATCATATATACACCTTTATCGAGGCAGGTCCTAACCTGTCTGCCTCCACTGGAAAGCATTTTGGGTCAGCACTTGCTGTTTTTACATGTGCTATATAAATAAACTGACTTGACTATATGATCATCTTATCATCTAGTTATTATGCCAAATGTCTGACCAAACTATTACTAATTAAAGCATCTAGCAGACACAAATCAGCTTTCATCTGGAGTTGTTTTTTATGGCCACCTTATGAAGTGTTAAACAATCACGCTCTGTTTAGGTCTGATTTGTTCTCCACCAATTTCTAAGAGACTAGATGTTCAACCCAGTTGCAAGAGAAAATGCTGGCATTATATGTTTCTTCAGTATATGTTGTTTATATACTACCTTACTCTAGAAATGCGTATATGTATGAAACACGCAATAAAGTATTTATAATTTACAGAAACATACAATGCCAATATTTTCTTCAGCCAACTGGGCTGAGACATTTCACTATGTTCACAAGCCAGTTCCTAACTTTGCCTATGGTTTGGTACTGGGTCTGTAGTGCATGGTGAGTGTAAGAGTGAGAGCGTGATTAAGTTTTTCTTTCTTTTCTGCATTTTCCATTCCAGATCCTGCTCAACCAATCCTGTATAGAAGTTGTCCCTGATCAATATCTGCCTGCACATCTGCACCTAATTTCCCCTAATCAGGCCTCCCACTTCATTCATTTGACAGTCTATTTACAAGCCTTTTTCAAAGAGGATATTTTGAGAAGTGATAGCAGGAAAAGCACAGGTCTAAATAGTAACAATGATGGCAGAATTCCACTTAGCTGCATCAGTTTCAGGATCACGGTATTGTAGTTCACTGTCATAGCTTACTGCTACACTTCAAGATTCCTAAAAGAATATGCAGATATTTACCTGTAGATGAGAACCTCATCATCAGAGCAGTTGTACTGGAGCTGGTACATCTTCACTTTGGGAGATGACTTGCTGACTGTCCACTTGACCAGCGCTGAAACAGCTGTCACCTCAGAGACGGACACAGTCCTCTCTGGTTGGCTCTTGGGAGCGCCCTTGCTGATCCTAGTGGTCCCTGTGATATCAGAGAGGCGTGACTTCGGTGGTGCTGGCTGACCAGTGCCGTTGCTGAGGTGCGGGAGCTGAACGATGGACACCTCCACAGAGGCGGTGGACTCCCCGGCCACATTAGCAGCGATGCAGGTGAAGGTGCCGTAGTCCTTCGAGGTGGTGATTGTGATGCTCAGGGTTCCGTTGCTGTACACTGCGGTTCGGGAGGAGTTGCCAAGCAGCCGATCATCAGGGGAGATCCAATGGATGGTAGGAGAAGGGTCTCCAGTTGCTTCGCACCTTAAGCTGGCCGTTTGGCCCTCCAGTACCAGCATTCTGTGGGTGTGCTGGGTAATAAGAGGCGGCTGACACAAAAACTCCTCCTCCTTCACATTCCAAAAGTAACGACCCTTCACAGCAGGAGGGGAGGCACAAGTTTCCAGGTCGTCGTCTCTTTCAAGCCTGCGCAGCCACAGCATCTCACAGTTGCAATGCAGTGGGTTCCCACCTAGACTTAGAGACAGCTGGGGAGCATAAGGTGTAGTCAGAATCATTGAGTCCTGGGCACGGGCAAAGATGGGGTCTGGGGGTAGCTTTTGCAAGCGATTTGAGGTCAGGTCCAATCTCGCCAGCCTTTCTAGGTCAGTAAAAGTCCCCTCTGGAATAAAGTCCAGAAGGTTGTGGTCCAGACTAAGCTGGTGCAGGTTAATCATCTGGCGGACTGAGTCCCAGGGCAAAGACATCAAGTTGTTGTAGGAGAGATCCAGATCTTCCAAGGCAGGTGCCAGGTCCTCAAAGGCCTTGTCATGGACGCGTCCCAGTTGGTTATTGTTAACGATGAGGTGCTGCAGGTTGACCAAGCCTCGCAAGTCATCAGGGCCTAGCTCCACCAAGCGGTTGTTGTCCAGATGAAGCGAGCGTAGTGTTTCCAAGTCACCAAAAGAGAAAGGCTGAATGTAGCTGATGGTGTTCCTGGAGAGGGTCAGGTCCACCAGGTCGGTCATATTGGCAAAGTCCTGCTGCGTAATGCGGAGGATGTAGTTGCCTCCCAGACGGAGCTCCACCGTGCTGCGGTCAATGTCCGGAGGCACAAAAAGAAGGCCTTTGGAGGGACACAATGTCCCCAGGGATTCGGACAGATTCTGGCATACACAGTACTTGGGGCATGCATGGGTGATCATCACTGTGGATCCCAGGACCAGCAGGTAGCAGATGATGTGGTCCATGGTAGAGTCATACATAGGAACCTGAGTGAGAAACAGAAAAATATAGACAGATGAGGTAAGGTAATATTCATAAACTTAATTATTTTTCAAACGTTATCATTAATTCAACAGACCCCTCTGAAAGACCATAGAATCAGGTGCAAAACAGATTTAACGATCTGTTGGGGAGCTACAATCCCAACTATGCAGTGTTAACGGATGAGTTTTCACTCTGCTCACACACAAAAACTCTGAAGTTGTCAACAAACAATATGCAAAAGTATACAAAACAGGTGAATGGAAAATTACAGGCAGAGACACAACATTTTCCAACTTAATTCTACATCTGAAGTTTCACAAAGAACGATGGAAGTAGTTGAGGCAAATTAACATAGTTATTGAGCTAATGCGGGTGCTATTGTATTGTGCTAATTGTGGTAGTAGTTAATCGTGATGAAAGTGCAACGTCAGCAACTTCAGTCTCACTTGTTTAACAGATAAATACAGATTTTAAAAGCATTCATGACTTTTGTTACTTTAAATGGAACTTAGGTAAAGAGCACATTATGACTTGTTTAAGACTTGGAACTCAAAGGTAAGACTTGTTGTGGGACTTGTCAGTCTTGACTTTGGACTTGACTTCGAACCTGAGTGCAAGGACTTGAAACTTGTGATTAGTAAAACAATGACTAGTCCTACCTCCGACAACTTTATTATTACAAGTTAGAAAGGTGGCTTAGGAGACAAAAATCCAAGAAATTAAAGGCAATCAGGTTACAATAACTGTGTTTCCAAGGGATATATAAAGCATCTGAATATTGACATTTTATTCAAAGCAATATACACTCCATCGTCAGTGGCATTCATCTTGTGTTTGTCTTGTACAATTTGCTCCATAATGGAGCCTGTCAGTTATCGGCCCTCAGGAAGACAAGAGCGGCCTCTGTCTGGGACGTCATGTGATTCAGATCCATTTCTCTAGGTGGATAGAACACTCAGGTGTAGATAATTCTGCAATCATAATGTCTTCCTGTGATCAGGGAATACAGTGCAATAACTCAAGTGAAGAGCATTAGACAGCAGGTGCTCAGAGACGAGGTGCGAGCTGTAACAGCGGGCCACCAGAGGGACTGTGGTGATGAGCGGTATTTTTATGCGACGATCATAAATGAGCATATCTCAGTCGTCGAATAAAATAGAATCATTCCATCCTGCTACATATGACACAGTCTTCTCCCTTGTTGTTACTGTAGAGAAAACGGCACACCTGCAATTTTATGTATGCATTGTTTCACATGTGATAATCTTTCCGTCATGGAGTGTAATAACTCAGACAAAGACAGTCAACAGTCTAAAATAGGAAGGATTCCAAATGAATTCAGCATACCACTGTGCACATTTACACATCATTTCATGCAGTGTCATTATTCAATATTATTATTCAGAACAAACATGCAGATAAACAGCATGAAATAAAAAAACAGCATGCTTTCCAATATAAACTGAGATTATCCTTTTTTTCCTTGCTGGCTCACACCCACACATCTACATCTGTACAGCACACGTATACACTCGCAGATGGTGGCACACACCCACACTCACATGTTCAAACACCTAAGTACACACCATTGCATTACCAAATATTGTCTGTGATGAATCCTATCTTTGTATTGAGTAGAATTATCTCTATTCCTATGCACTTCAATTGAACACAAGGTTTTTTTGCCACACAAAGCATCATTTGCTTTATATAAAAGAGGTGCTAACAGTTGAGTGAAACAGTTGGAGGAAAGCATAAGGACAAGGTTAAGTCAATGGCTAACTCAAAACTCACTCAAAAAATAATGTCAATTTGATGGAGGGCTATGTGTATTTTGGTGTCATTGAAAAAAATCTCTTTATAAACTTTGGGCATAGTGTAATTCAAGACAACTAGGCTTCTGCACCTCCTCTTGGCTCTGTTTTAGGTTGTAATTAATCTAGACCGTAATGGGAGACTTTGGCCAATTATAGAAGATTTCAGAGTGAGGATGTTCAGCTGTTCTGCAAATGCAGATGCATGTGCACTTTCCTGAAAGCCTGATTCAACTGTGGAACATCCTGCAGAGAAAGCTACTATTCCAACATTGGCAACAACTGCCTACACTGCAACACAACCCAAAAAAGGAAGACAGACTTATCAAAAAGAGAGTCTAAAAGACAGTCTGACAATAAACTAAATAAAACGTGTCAGTATCAAGGAAGTGTTTCAGAGATGGAGAGAAAACGTTGTTACTAGTTTAGCCCTCTGCTAACCGCTGCAGCTAATTCAAGTTTCTATTTATGTACCTAATGTTAGCTACAGCCTTGAATCACAGTGTGTCCTCCACCTCCCCAGACGCAAAGTGGGCAGCAGCTCTGAAAACAGACCCCAGGCAGTGGCCACAGCAACCCAAATCCAGCCAGCACAAACCCCAGCTCAGGTGGGACCAGGTAGCTTCGACCCTGACTGGATTAGCAAACTTTCTATTGCTGCTGTTGCACAGGTTAGACCCATCGCTACTGCTGGTCACCAGCCTGCTGTGACACCTGGCACTGAGGGGGTTGTGCTGGCAAAATGTGCTATAACCATCAGGGTAAGGAGGGGCTGAGTGAGTGCGCTGCGCACAACTCTTGAATGAAATGAGATCAAATAAATCAGTGGGGAAACACTGGGTAACTGTTTCCATCCATTTTCACCTGCATATCCGTCGCCGGGTTGCGGGGACAGCAGACCGAGAAAAGCACCCCAGACATCACTCTCCCCAACAACGCTTTCCAGCTCCTCCTGGGGGACCCCAAGGTGTTCCCAGGCCAGATGAGATACGTACTCCCTCCAGCGTGTTCTGGGTCTGTCCCGAGGCCTCCTACCAGTGGGACATGCCCGAACCACCTCAACTGACCCCTTTTGACGCGAAGGAGCAGCAGCTCTACTTCGAGCTCCCTCCGGATGTCCAAGTTCCTCACCCTTTCTCTAAGGCTGAGCTCAGCCACTCCATGAAGGAACTCATTTCCGCCGCTTGTATCTGTAGTCATGTTTCCATCAGCCTGTTTAGATGCGCATCTAGAAGTATTGCATCAGAAAATTATGATGGAAACGCGAAAATTCAAACTAAAATCCCCTGATCCGCACAAACTAAAATACGCTTGCTTTAGCCGGGTTTTGGTTGATTCCAAAAAATGCTGATTCGCAAAACGTTGGATGGAAACATGTTCGAATAAAGTCTGATGTAGCGCACCTCTCTCCATGGTGATATCCACACTCCGGGTCAGGAAGACGGTAATGCATTTACAAGCTGGTTGCCAACCGCCAGAAAACGAAGAAGAAGAAGACTGCAAGACTTGTTTTGTTTCCGGTTCTGGGGAAAACTCGCGTGAGTTCGTAGTTTTCACCAAAGTCTGTACATTTAATGGAAACACACAGGATTCGTATTTCTTTTAATGAGCATTTCCCAATGATTCGAATCACTTTTGGATGGAAACATAGCTAGTGATCTCATTCTTTTGGTCACTACTCAGAGCTCATGACCATAGGTCAGGGGCGGACTGGGACTAAAAAACAGCCCTGGACTTTGACTCGGCCCAGCCCACAACAACCGGTGCGCATACGGTATGCGCTTCCTTCTTCTTCAATTTGATTGGCGGCCAGCCGGCTCATAGATATCTATGGGCATCCAATTTAAAGGCTGCCACCTAGCGGACTGGACGTGGAACAGTAGATTATTAGGAAGGAAAAAAAACAAAACAAAACGGTGATGACTGCGTGGCGGCCGCCGGCCGTTCTGTGATTCTCCAGAACCTCCAGATGGCCAGTCCGCCCCTGCCATAGGTGAGGGTTGGGACTTAAGCTTGTATATATGCTGTTTGGTGGGAGGGGCTTAGGACATAAGAGGGAGAGCTGCCTATCCTAGCTTTAAGGTTTGCTCATCAAAAATAAATTGAAAATCCCAGGTTAATATCACTTCATATTAATGATTCTCTAATCTTTGGCAGAATATGTGCTTTTATTTATTTTTTGCCACAGGAAACATTATGTCCCTTGCTCCTATGAAATAAATATTACTGGTTTATGGTCAAATCTGCAAAGGTAACTTGTGAAAGAATAGCTAGCAGGTGGCTATTTTGAGTCTAATATTTATTTTTTATATGTTTTTTTCTTACTGTACACCATTGCTGTAAGGTTAAAATTTACACACTGTAAATGTGCTTCGTTATTCAAAGTGCAATGAGTCCAATGTGTAAAGTGCCAAAAAATTGCATTTCCTCTATTGGCCACTTGAGGCTAGCTCCAAGAGCGAGTCACTCTCCATAGTGCTATCATGACAACTGTACAAGGGCTGAATTTTTATGTTACTCACCCATTTACATCTTATTATGGCTTTAAGTTTTGCATTTTTAAGAGTGTGGCCTCTTTGAGTGACAGGCTGTCTGTGAGGGATCACCACACCCCTGCTCCTTCATAGCTCCACCCTATCATCCAAATATGGTCACGTCCAGCCCCAAAAGAGAATTACTGCCTTGCAGTTGTATGGCTCAGTGCACCAGTCAAATTGCAGTTACAGTTTATCTCTATGTTTGTGAAAACATGGATGCTTCACACACATTTTCCCCTGGCAAAGAGGATCTATACAGTCAGCGAACGTTTGTGCTAAATTTGAAGAAATTCCCGTGAGGTGAGACATCGCATTCACAAGAATGGTATGGATGGACAACATGAAAACATAATGCCTCGGTCCGTGATTTTTATACAGTCTATATGTAAAAATGTACCTCAGTTTTTTAAAAATTCAGATAAGGTGGCAACTGGTTTTCATGCTATTTATACAGTTTTCTAGTTTTCAGTTTTTCCTACCTGCTGTTATTGTGTAAATGAAGATCAACCAAGTGATAAACAGTATAGCAGAAAAATGGCTCAGATTAATGCTGTACCCAAGGACCTCAATGACCCTGAAACTGTTATTTATATACGTAATGTACAGTTGATGGGTTATTTTTCCCCAAACTTCAGCTTAGAAAACCATACATTGCAAATGACCTGCAAAGTCCTTTAGAATGTGCTCACAGGGCCAAGGGAACACAAATAGAAGCGTTCCATCACAGAGAGCAGAGCAGCTCACTGACGAGAAGTGTTTAGTAAATCATCCGGTCAAAGTCAAGGGCGCTCTGCGGAGGATGGATGGTGTGGAGGTCAGGGAGTTAGCAAAACGAGATCTCTCCTGACAAGTCAAGCATGGCAGCAGTGCAGGTGACTCTCTTGTATGTTGAATGGAGCCAGGACAGCAGTAATCACTGGAGGCCTTGATGCGAACACTCATCACAGCTCCTGACAGACGCCGCCAGACCTCAGGGCCCACCAGGCTCCAGCGTCCGTGCCCTGTCTGGCCCAGAGGTGGACGGAGAGCGACCAGCTGCAGAATCATTTCACAGCAACACTTATCTCAGTGCAGGCAGGCCCATACTGTCACTGGAGATAGACTTGGAAATGTGGGTCTCAGTGTTGTCGTGAGATCCACAATTTCAATACTACTTCCATACTGTTGTGAAAGATTGAAGTCAATATTGAATTTCTGGAACATTCACAGCATTCACCGACTGTGTTGTGCAAGGTGAAATTTCATTTCAGCATGAGCTCCAGAGGGTATAGAGTCTGCACAGACAGCACCTGAGTTTGAATGGTAAAGAGGAGAAGAAAAAGTGGCAGAACTGAAATGTACAGAGCCGCAGTCTGTCTCCTGACAGCACACTGCTGCAGTTGATGCAAAATTCATCCGAAAAAAAAAAAAAAAGTCAAATGGGTGGAAAATGGGAACAGCATCAGTGTAGCTCACAAAACTGGATCCCAGTTCACCTACAGCGGCTGATTAAACTGTATCCAGCAGATGAATACAGACACTAAAACTACATATGAAAACTCTGTGCAAGTTTCTGTCTCACTGCTTCCATTGTCTCTTGTAGTATCATGACACTGGAGAGCACTGAAAGAATAAGAATTCCAATATGTTATTTCCATGGCCTCGGAGAGTTCAGTCAATATTTGTGAACATGAGCTACTTTCTCAAAGCCAGAAACCAGAGAAGTACATGTCAAGCTTGTGATGTCATCAAGTGTGAAGTGTGGAGCTGCTCCATAAACAATCAATCCAGAACATGTAGGTGGTTTTGGTGATTGTGTGCTAATGCTCTATAACTTGCCCATTTAAGACTGGTTGGACGACATATTGCGTGAATGCTCATCGTTTTAATCGAAGGAGACTTGTTGAATTCTGCTTACAGTACAGCTGTACCAACACCACTGCTTATGCGATTAGCAAGCAGATAGTGAAAGTGTGGAAGTAGTATCTCCCAACATAAGTGATGTAGGCAACAAGAAAATTTGACCACAAGTGGTCAGCTGGAGACGCATGACTTGCATTTGGAAGACTTTTTACTTGACGACATCATAAGTTTGAGTTTTAGCACTCTAGATGGGACCTTCACCCAGGAGACCACTGTTTGTGTCCCATGGGAAACCAGAAGTCAGCGTTGTTTAAGTGTACCTTACGTATGGGCATCAAGTAGTTACGCCATTCAAGTGATGTATTTACGTTATGTCTAACAATGGATGGATTACTAAACAGGCTTCCCTGGCCTTCCAATGCAAAAATGTCCCTCAAATTAACATGTACTGACCAGCAAGTGTTAAAATTACTTCAAAGAGACACAAACAGATCACAAAGAAACACAAAACAACCAAAAAGAGACACAAAAAGTCCAAAAGATGCAAAGGAGCTGCAAAGATACGCAAAATAACTACAAAAAGGGCCAAATAACCACAGACAAAAAACAACCAAAACAGAGACAAAATTACCTCAAAGAGACACATAATGACTACAAAGAACACAAAACAACCACAAAAGGGCACAACAATACATAAAACGTTCGAGAGATTAAAGTGTCTGAGATAACACGAAATGGCCTCGAAGAGGCAAAAAGCCATCAAAGAGATATAAAATGCTATTAGAGACACAAAAATGTCATTACAGAGACTAGAATGGCTACAAAAAGACACAAAATGATAAGGGGATACAAAATAACCATAAAGACAAAATTACTTTTAAGATACACAAAACTACAAAGAGATACAAAACAGACACAAGAAGACACAAAATGACAAAAAAGATACCAAATGCCCTCAAAGAGACATAAAATGCTCTTTAACAGACATGACATGCCCTCAGTGAGACACAACCTGCCATCAAAGAGACATAAAATGTCTACAAACAGATATAAACTGCCATCAAACAGACGAAATGCCCTCATAGAGACACAATATGACTACAAAAAGTGAACAAAATGACTACAAGAAGACACAAAATAACCACAAAGCCAAAATTACTTTTCAGAGAAAACAGATGCCCTCAAAAAGACACAAATCAATGACAAAAAAGCAGTACAAACACCACAAAGTCTATGTGAGTTGTGCACAGGTGGGGTGGTGGGGCCGCCCACATGTCTGTGTCCAGGGAACCATTGTCTCATAGTCCGCCCATGCATCGCACCGTAACCCTGTAACAACCGTACAAATTGTATCCAAATGTGATCTTTTTTTCTAAACATATCCAAGTATTTTTGTTGCATAATTCTAACCACAGCTGTTTCACAATGTTAACCATGTGCCACATTTTTCACCCAAGAAACTGCTGCGCCTCACAAACAGATGCTGAAGGGTGCCCTGTGTGTCGTTATAAGACACAGAGGGGTGTGAATCAAAGCTTCTGTATTTGACAACCTGGAATGAGATTTTCAGTTACTCTGTAAAGGGACTCTATAGAGTTTTCTTGTAAAGCCAATTTTGGGAGGGGGATTTCATAAATCCTGCCTTGTTAACATCCATGTTTGTAGGCTGCTGTAGTTAGCTCGCTCAGCGGCCATGGGTAGGCGGAGGTGGTGGGAGGATGTATTTACGTACCTCTGTAAGCCTGATGAGTACCAGCCTCCAAAATGAATCTGCACCATAGAGTTGTTCATTCAGTTTGAGCAAACACTTATGTATTCATCCGAAACCCAATGAAGATAAAAACCCTTCAGGCTTTCAGGCTCCCTCACATTAGTTTCCCTTTTTTGTCCATATGACAGGGCCAGCGTGTGTTTAGGTGGTACATTTTGCTGTTCTACATCGTATGCAATCCACTAATGATAAATGATGATTCAGACATGGTGAATAATGTGCCTCTCTGTCCTTACATTTCCAGAACAAGAAGCCTTCTCATTAGTAAACAGCTGGTGGTGGGAGGTTTCTCTGTTGGTTTATTATTTCTCTTCCATATCACAGATAGCATGTCGCCTTTTCTCTGACTCATTCACACCTTGGTAATTGGTGTCTACAAGTCCTCTTAAGAATATATCTTTAAATCAACTCCAAAAATTAAATAATGGATGATATAAGGCGATGTACACTCAGCGACAACAACAATATGAACCCTCTTGCAGGCGACACGGGCCCTCGCCTTTCATTTGCATAGACGTGATCTATAGACTGTGAAAGAGGCATAATCACAGGGACGGGGGTGTGAGTATTTGTCGAGACTGTAAAGCTGCTGGGCATTTTGAAGGGCAAACTCAAATGTGTACAATGAATGTTCCAGAACACAAATTGCAGGCTGCCCTTCATAGGCAAGTCTAAAACACTGTAAGGCAAGGAGGCAAGCTTGCCCCCTCTCCCTACCCCTCCAAAAATGTGTTGCTTGTTGCTACATGTAGCATGTTCATTGGCCTGTGAATGTGATACGATCATGCATGTAAGAAACAGAATTCCAGGACAGTTACTTTGTGGGTGGTTGAATGGTGCTTAAGCAAGACAATCATCCTCACCAAGTATTTTGGTCTAATTTCTATCTGTGTCTTACTGTTAAACTAAATAACTTAAACCAACTGAGCTCAGTGCACAGCTGTTAAAACAAGAGGACTGAAGCAGGCTGGCCCAACAGTTGAGTGAGCAACACTAGGCCTGTCACAATAACAAATTTTGCTGGGCGATTAACTGCGTCAGAAATTATTGCGATAAGCGATAATATTGTGCTTTTAAGACCATTTTTATTATTGTTGTAATTTTGCTGTTTTTAGAACATTTTTTAAACTAATATAATGATAATAAAGGCATAGTGATGCAAGTACACCCTTTTAAAGAGAAATAAACACTTATTTAACAAGAATATTTAGGAATGCAAAAAAGACAAAATAAATATCTGAAATAACATGTAAAAATATCGAAATAAATAAATAAATACAAAAAAATAGACTCTCAGTCTCTCACTCTCAGGTGTGCAGTTAAGTTGGTCATATTCGCTCTTTTTGTTGAGATGGTTTTAGAACAAACCCGGCACACCAGCTCATCCAAATTAATGGGCTCCCCTCTGTCATTTGGTTTAAATCCAAAACACTCAGGGGCCGTGGCATTTGGTTTAGGAACAAGCTGTCTTTTTCTTACGTCTCCCCCTCGTCTCCCCTTCACTAAGATCGCACTGTGTGTGTGTGTAGCCCATAGCCCCGCCTCCTCCACAGAGACAAAGACACTCGGTGACAAGAGCTTTCCCTCCGTTCATTATGCTAATGAACCAACTCACCTCGTTGCCAGACGATGCATGGCAGTGAATGCTCTTGTCGTCCAGTCTCTTTGGTGGAGAGAGACGAGGAAAACAAACACGCATGAATATGGCAATTAATCGTGGCTGGAAAAGTTACCGTCTCCCTTTTAATTTACCGTGCAATTAACCAACTTATGGCATATCGCGACAGGCCTAAGCAACACTGCTTGGAACGAGTGAAGCGAAGGTGGAAAGTTGGTCAACTTCATTGTAGTTTAGGTAAGGCATGCATTCTTTCCTTGTCGAATTAAAACCAAGGCATAACATTTATGTTGCGGCCTGTTAGTATCGCAGGCACAACCAAAACACTTAGTGGTAACTAATCCCAAGACCAAGCCACACATTTTCCCAGTGCTGCTTGTGCTGTGACTGGTGATGTCAGTTTTGGTTCATTTTGGCTTTGGTAGCCCCACCATCTGTGAACCTGTCACTAACCATAAATTTTCAAGTAAAATCACAAAATGACGCGAAATACAAAAGGCCTTTCATTTTAGTCCAGTGCTTCATTGACTCTTGAGCTTTTACATCCTATTTGGAAGTGCTATCCATTTAAAGTTGGTGAAATAATAATGTTTTGTGCTGTATGTCTTGCCTTTTATTTTATTTTCTAGCCAGCTAATTGCGCTCACATGCAGAAACATAGCACCCACCCTCCAGTCTCAACTGGTTAGCTAGCCTTAGCACTACCCAGGTCCAGTAGGGGCTAGCTAGGTGCACTACAGATAACTGCTGGTGGTCCCATCCAGACTTGTTGTAGCAGGCCGGCGGAAACATGGTGTCCATCCTCCAGTCTCCCTGTTATTAGTGGACCTAGTAAGCAGCTTAATTTTAAGTCAGAAAAAGCTCCTTTAGCACAGTAAACTATGTTATTACCACCAGCTGCACCGACAATGCTAATGGTGCTAACAGCGCTTTCAATAGCTAACAATGTAAAAGGGGGTTCGTGGCTCAAAATTAAGCCGCTTACACACCAGGGTGACCAGGGACCACAATGTTTTCACAATGTTTTACCAGCAATAATTACTGAATGTACAGTGCTTCTAGCTAGCGTGCACCCGACCCAGGTGGGGCACAGTGCAGTACACTGAAGAGAAGCAAAATTAGACCAACATGTGTAACCTGTCAAATTTTCTTGGTGGTTAATCCATTAATGGTTAACTCATTAAAGGTTAAAAGCTGACATCCTCAGCTGTAGCACAGTTAATACAATGATTTTGTTCTCTATATTTACATATTCATGGAAAAGTTACAATTGAATCACTGCAAAGCAGCTGCAAAATGTATTCACTGTGTCAGAAACATGTTAGCTACAGGTTGTCATTTAGAAGTGTCTCTGCTTGCTCAGCCAACACAAGGCGATCACACATCCACATGAATTTTTGTATTTCAATTATTTATCACTTACATTTCTTACAAATGTATAAAATGTTTAGAGGATTCAGTTTGATAAATGGATTCAGATGGATTAAGATAAAATGCCGTGTCCTTTCACTGTTTTTCTGAGGAAGGTCTCAGACAAAGGATTGTATGCATTTAAGTTCTTTGCTTATGACAACTGTCAGTAAAGTTGTCATAAGCAATTAAGCCTGTTTCATCTGACCAAACAGAGCAGATTTCTCCTTTCAACACTGAAAGGCATCAGATCACAGGGGGAAACTGTGTAGCTGTATAGAACTAATGCGATGCATATGTCACATGTAAGAGTGCATGTCGGGTTAATGACTCAACTTGCCCTGGGCATGGTGGTTTGCTTTACCCAGCCACTATGTTACCCTCTTCTATCCTAATGATCAGATCTATCCTGGAGTTTCCACTGCCACTGAATAAAGGAGTTGAAGTGTCACATAATTAATGCTGTTTCAGGTCCTTTTCCACACTAATGAAGATTAAAACACTGCACCATATGGCATAATAACACTCATTACACCTTAAACACTGCACTTAATATCTCCTTATATTCAGCAGTGAAGAATATAAATGCTACTGTATTAGAGAGGGTATATGACCCTTTTATATACTATACTTTGCGTTTCTGCTGTATATTCTGCTGCAATGAGGATTTGGCTGGGGAGGCTTCAGCTCAGATGTGACAATCAGACTTATCACATCCACAGACATGAGTTTTGGGTGTAAGTATGCGTGTTGAAACATTTGTCTACAGGAGAGCAGCTAGAGAAGCAGGATCAGGGCCTTGATATTTAATCTAATCTCCAAGACATGGCAGACTAGCTCCTATTAGCATTCTGCCACGGCTGGGTTTTGTGAACAGCTCTAAGTAGCTTTTGGGCAGAAATCTGCCTATCGTCTTCAGAAGGCTGCTGACTCTGCAAGATGATACATTGAGTTTGCACTTTAGCGGATGAATGCAGAGTGCAGAGCTTAATAGAGACAGTTAAAGTGTTAGACTGGGAAGGTGTGACCTTTAGAAAGGAGCTGTAGTTTAGGTGGCTGCAAAGCAAGGTTTAGAGAGGAGACTAGATGAGGAAAGAATGACGGGTATCATACGAATTAGCACCCCACAAATGATGTTACATTCTCAAAGTAAAGTTTTGTAGAAATGTAACGTTATCAAGGTTAGTTTTAGGCAAGTAAAATTACTGTGGTTAGGTATTGGGTGAGACATGGTGAGGACATACCTTAAAATCACCCAAATTTCACATATTTTCAAACACACGTCTCACACATGATCACAGCCTTCCACAATACGTGGGTTATGCATGAATTACTGTGTCATGATTACATGGAATATTTACAAATTAGGCAAGGGATAATGCTGGGCAAGATGTTTAAGGCAGCCCAGTCACCAGAAGAACGAATTCATTGTGCGTTCATGTTACATTTGTATGTTTTAAACGTATCTTATCAAAGTTTCTAAAGTGATGTAATTCTAAATACTGTCTGTGAGCTGACTTTGTCACTACCCAGCGAAGGGGATGGTAGATGGCGTGAGACCTAACCAAAATGGCCGCCTGGTTGCTGACCATTGTCTGAGACCAACAAACAACAAAACTGGGTGTTTTTAAAGTTTTTTCAGTGAGACATCACAGCATTTCCAACCATGACTGTGCCACCAAAACTGTGCATTTTAAGCAAAAACATGACCTTTGCCAACCATAACAGAGTGATATTTGTGCCTAAACATAAACACACATTGAAACAGAAAAAAATGTAAAGTTTCAACATATCCGCAACAAAATAACATACAAAAATGTACTGTGTGAACATTTACTCTGGCAATTCAGCTGATTTCAAACTTGGTAAGAGAAACATCGTTCTGCACTGAGGACAAATCTTATATGCATTAGACAGATGTTAAGGAATACAATAGAAAAAAATTACAAAACAGTGATGTGATGCTCTGAAATTCATAAAATATCTATAGAAAAATGACTTCTTATTATTATAAGAAATAAGAAAAAAAAATCCATCGAGCATTGATCATATAATTGGAGAAAAACTACAAAAAAAGCAAACCAAAAACAATTTCTATTTCTATTAATTTTGGTTACTTCAAATACCTTATACAAGTGCTTCCAGAAATGTGACTATAGCAATAGAGTGGAAATGGAAATCTTGTTCATTGTCTGGATAGACATTGTTACTATAATGCTGGGTTCACTATGTAGGCAGGAGCACCACAAAGCACGTGGGTGACTGTGTGACAACTGACATAGCGAGTGCTTCTGCACCCAGTGTGAGCATGATGTAAGTTAAGGGCTTAAATGCCCTGGTACACCAGGGCGATAGACAGCCATCAGTCTATATCAGGCTGTTGGTGAGCATCCATGCTTCTACTTTTTGCAGTGTGTCCCACACCCTTGGCATTAGTCTGCCTTTGTCGGCTTTTTTTCAGCTGATTCAGCATGTTGAATCGACATCTGTGCCAGACTAGCCTGTTGGTGAATGAAATCACTCTGATGGGCAGTTCAGCTCAGTGCATGAGGACAGAAACAGAAGAGAGGAAAGCAAACAAACTAGTAAAGTCGAAAGGGTGTAACATCAAAATGGCAGAAATGGTTCGTAATTGTTTGTGTTATTGGTCGCTAGCGCACAGTAAATATAATTTGTTCTTTCAACATCAGGTTGTGTTGTTAATGTGCTAACCGGCTAACTAGCATCTTGAATCTGTCTTGACAGTCTTCTGGTTTTCCTTTTTAAATTATATATTCAGACAACCACCACCTGCTGGTATGGAGAGTTATTACCTCTCATGCAGGTGCAGAACATTTGTGCTAGTTAGCCGTTGACTGTAGTCTTTGCAGTGTGTTCAAGTGCAACTTTTTGGTGGAGACACAGGTGACATGAGGTGGGGTGAACAGTCAGCCTTCATCCCCACTCATTCTTTGATGTCGCTTTGGTGTGTCTGGGCCTTGAAACTTAAAAGGCTTAGATGGACATGAAAGTGTCCCAGCTAATTATCAGCAAGACAAGTATGTTTGAAAATCTCAGGCCTGTGGACATGAAATTGTGACGCTCAAGGAGCATTTCAGTGACAAATGTCCAAAGCTGAAAATTCTTTTATGTGTTACATTGAGGGCACAGTGGAGATACAATTACACTTGATAAAAAAAAAAATATCAGCAGTTCAGATTTCAGTTCACTCTTACATTCTGGGACAATGTTATGTGAGACAGAGTTGGGATTTCTGGTACAACTTCACCTAACTCTGAGGTAAATGGAGAAGGGAAAACGTACACCAACACACATAGTATAAAGAATCATTTTATCGTGAGAGCAATGAATTGGGTGGCCCTGATGAAGCCAAAATGCCTTGGTCTCACAATAAAATTGTTCTACTGTCACTGGAGTCTTGAGCCCTTGGAAGAATTCAGTAACTGTGGTCTCTTGTCTCTTTGTTCCCAGCTGCACCTGGCTTTTTCACCATAGCAACAGACATGACAGAAAGCTGCTGCATAACACAGTTTAATTATCAAGCAGACACTTGGATTTCTATGTTGAGGAACACTGAGGATCACTAGAACAGAACTTTGAAATAGAAATATACATTGGGGAAAAACACTTCCTTACCCTGCATATCCCCCACTTGGTGACTCTATGTTGTGGTTAATGCATCTTATTAGTGATTTCCGATTGCTTATCTAATTGCTGATGTCTGTGTTTCCACACATTATTGTGTCAATCACAATCTAACACACACACACACACACACACACACACACACACACACACACACACACACCCATCCCCCACGTTTTTGAGACATAAGCACTATACTTTAGAATGTGTCTTTTTCTGCTGCAGTGCCATTTCAAGTTCTCCGGAATGGCTGCAAGTATTTTTCTAGTTACACCGATCTCATTTATCAAAAGTGACAGGGAGGCGTTTTCGTAAGAGCCACTCAGGGTAAAGATCAGCTTATTCAGCTAACTAACAGAAAGAACACATAAAGAAACCAGCCTGACAGTCATCCCACAGCCCTGTCGCTCTCTGGTTAATAGTTCAGACATGGCTCAGCGTCGGCCCAGCTCCACTTAACGCCTGCCTCTCTCTCTCTCTCTGTCTCTCTCTCTTAGACAAGTCTCAACCCCGCTTCCAGGAGGCTCTGTTCAAAAGATTAATAATTTCAGTTGGAAGCAGAAGTGACATCATGAAATTGCTTTTCTATTGTCTGGCTAATTAACCTTCTTGCTCAGTGCCCTGAATAGTCTCTCAGATTCCTCTTTGGTGTGACAGCAGTACTATGGGCCTGCTTCACGTTGCTTCCAAAGAACAGACACCAATACTGGAACAAAGATACTTTCCCCTCGAAAGAGCGACAGTGCTGTGAGGCGCCCTTTTGGGTCAAAATTCTCCTCAGATACAAATTCGCGAGGGATGCTGAGCAATGGCATTTTACATTTTAGACATTCTGCTTTCAATCAAACAAAGAAACTTCAGCAAGTATGGCTGTCAAAGAAACTTTAAAGCCTGGACTGGCAGCATCAATAGAATATTATGGTAAACTAGGATTACGGCCTTGTGGTTGTATGCATCCACCAACCAGTCAAGTTACCAGTCAGTGTACATGCATGTTTGTCCAGACTCCTATGACAATAGACAATGATTCACATAATGTTGTTGCATATAATCTACATATTTTAAACGTGGATGCTTCACATACATCTTCAACCAGGCAGCACAGAGGATCTGTACAATCAGCACAGTTTCAAGGGGGATACCCAAGATTAGTGTCACCTATTCAGAATCTGACCAAATGTCTGTTCCTGTTCTCTATCCAACCTGTTCTCTCTTTTAACTTATTAAATAGTGATGCTTGGTCATTGGCCCTTGGGGTCGGATACCTACACCCCGAGACACCCTTTACTGTCTGTATAAGAAACACTGTGTTATTATGTGTTATTATGTGTTATTATTAGACGCTCTGAGCAACTGACATAGTGTAAAAAGTGAGAAAGTCTGCATTAGGAGGAGGTCAGCCAGGGTTTTAGAAATACTGAGATCATGGCATTAAAATCCAGTGGAAAAATCCCATAGGCTTTTCGACAAGGGAACCAATGCGATGCTAACTTCCTCATTGGCCTACATAAAAATGTAATCTCTGGAGTAGTCTCGCCACCAGACAATCAGAGATCTCCGCCTTCTGATAGTCTGGGGACACTCCTTTCTAAAGTGTGTTTAACACACCGGAGTAAACGGCCGTCAACAAAGCAACGCCTCTTGCATTTTTGAAAAGGACACGCCCTCCCGGAAATGTGCGCTCCCCCTTTTCTCGTCCGCAAGGAAACAAACACACAGAGAGCTTGAAAATGGATGTCGAGAGATTTAACTCCGTTTTATCAAACGTGTGCTCAGTCCACAAGATTGTGGAGAAGGACTTACAGCGACTTGAGCCATTTTGTACCGCTACACGTGTTTCTAGTGGGACTATGTTTACGAGCACAAGAGTTCAGCGAGCCACCGAAGGACCACCCTGCAGATTTACTATTGGTTCTGCAACGTAAGGAGTTTTTTTAAACTCTGAAATTGTATCCGCCCATCTAAACACAAAATCAGGGAGAAAGTCATCAGTCTTTAGTTAAGCAAAGCGTCTAAAGACTGACTTGTGAGTCTATCTCTGGAGCACTCTATTTCATGTCATCTGTAGAAATGAAATCATAGCTGCTGACTAACTTCATAGTGCTAGCTAGTTGTTATAGTTACCGTCCCGCCCACTTTTTGACTTTTTTTTTCCCCTGTCCCATCCCAGTCACATCATGAGTAGGGAAATTGACTTCCATCCGGGGGAAATCCCACAGGAATCATGTGACCCACACGATTCCCAAAAACATGCCAGCCTTTAATGCTGATTTGTGACAACTACCAGAGTAATATTGACCCAAAACAGGGTCTGCTAGAGGTAAGTTGTTGTATAGCCTAAACTACTGGAAGCTATTCTATTGAGTTTCCTTTTAGTGAAATGCTCAGAGTAATTCAAGTTTCCTCTAGTAATCACTTGAGCGGTGTATATGCCAAGAATTTTTATTCTGAAAGGTAAGAATGGAGGGAATAGAAATTAAGTTTGCCATCTTGGTTCAGGTCCATGTCATTGGTCCGACATCCCATTAGTCCGACGTCCTGTTGTTCCGATATGTGATTATACTAGGCTATACTGTATTTATGTACCATAGAGGATCAGCAAACGCAACAAAAGTAGGCTACTGGTCGAGATACAAGTGTCATAGAGAGAAGAGAGTGAAACACCATAACCTCCTGTTATTAACTCTGTGGTCGGGGTTGTGTGGGGAGCTCTCTGCAGTGCTGAACGGCTCCCAGCGGGCGTATTTCTGCCTTGATGGCGCGCTGTGACCGGCTCTGGGTCAGCTGGGAAAGGCTTGAGGCGAAGCAGGCTCACGGCTTATGTGTTTGCCACTTTCTTTTTTATTTTAACCCACACCATGATCTTTTCCTGACCCTAACCAAGTGGTTTTTGTGCCTAAACCTAACCAGACCTTAACCACAGGGCATCATGATGATTTCGGAACAACGGGACTTCGGAACAATGGGTTAAATATGGTCGGAACAATGGGATGTCGGACCAATGGGCTTTCGGACCAATGGGCAGTTCCCCTTGGTTCATAGTATGGAGCGTGTTTTAAAAGTGTAGGCACAATGTGGTGCCTTGATTTGTGGTGCAAATGTTAGACACATCGTTCCAAAAAAAACTTTGTTTTATTGCTGCATATTTAAATTCTATGAAAAAGATATTGATGAGCAAATTAAAGAACTGCTCCAGTGTGTAAAGGCCTTAAGGAGAAGGAAAGAGCAGCCAATATCTACCACCTGACCACGATAAGCTGAAACTAATGTCATTCAAGCATAAATCATTTTTCAGTCTAAAAATCTATTAATGAAAATTTCATCACAAAGACACAGAAGATTTTAAATGGTCTGTTGAGAGAATAACATATTTGGTCAAACATGTATTGACTCTCTATTCAAGACATGATTTTGAGGCTTTCCAAAGCAAGGCACAAGTCTGCATCTCCATACACTTTCATATTATATTGATAAAGGTATCACATGTGCAAATGTGATATCAAATACTGATAAGAGGACAAAAGTAAAAAAAAAAAAACTTTTCAGTGAGCAGCATTCAGCTCATATCTGAAAATCCCCTGCTCCTGTAGTGTAGCAGCATCCTGTAACCTCCTTCTCTGCACTATAGATCACATAACTGACCTTCACGGTTCAGCCTCTCCAGGGAAAATCCTGAGAGAGATAACAGGCTCCAATGAAAGGAGTCTCCTCAAATGCCATGGCAGCTGAGTGAAGGGTAACAAACACCATGGACTGCTCAGTGGCATGGCCGTTCCCTCTTTGATTGTGTTGCACGTGAGCTCAGCTGACGTGCATAGGAACATGTGCAAGCAAAGATATTTTTGAGAGGCAACAAGTAAGAGTTCTTGAGGGAAACCGGGTGGGCTGCTGCAGAAATAATTATGGGTGTAACTGCTGTCAGAGGTATGATTACATTGTCCCATCTGAGGTGTAACAGGTGGTGTGCTCCACATGTTTTATTTCCCAGTTACTCTAGGAAAGAGGATTAGCATACCATTGGAAAACGTTGGTTCCGGTTCGGTAACAGAAGACGTGCCTATAATTCATGCAAGGAATCATGGGGGCTAGGAATATGGTGGATAAAATATCATTACTCGAAGGTCTTCTGGTTCTAGCCTTTTGGTTGTTCTAAGGGTTGGTGAAGGCTTATCGTCTTGGAATACCTCTCCTGTGCAACTGAACACTCTGAGTTATGTTTTCTGTGAAGCACTTTGCATCACTCCTACAATTAAATGTGCTGTGTAAGGTTCTGCTTGCTTGCCCCCTTTGTAAAAAGTGGCCTCATAATGGAGGAGGATGCCAAATATTCTTAGGCACAAAACATTGAAAGGTCAACAGCAAAATAGAACCACATCACAGCTGTAGGCCAGTACCAACTAATCAAGTTGCAGTTTACATCCATGTTTGTCAAGACTCATAATGTAGCCATGACAGGAGACAATGCTTCAAATATGGATGTTGCTGTTAAGAAGCTACATATTCTAAAATATGGATTCTTCACACACTAATTCAGTATCTGACCAAATGTCTCCTCCTCTGTTCCTGAGTTATGATGTTGGGTAACGGCCAGAAAAGTGTTTTATGCAGAACATTATGATGTCACAGTGAAGTTGACCTTGACCTTTTGGATATAAAATGTCATCACTGTATCATTATATCTGATTGGACATTGCATGGAATTTTGTCATATTTAGTATATGAATTCGAGTTATAGCCCAAAATGTATTTTGGGGGGTCACAGTGACCTTGACCTTTGACCAATAAATTCTAATCAGTTCAGTCGTGGGTCGTTTGTGCCAAATTTGAGGAAATTCCTTCAAGGTCTTTTTGAGATATTGCATTCATTAGAATGAGACAGACACAAAGTCAAAGTGATCTTGACACTTTGAACTTCGACCACCAAAATCTAATCAGTTCATTGTTGAGTCCAGGTGGACGTTTGTGCCAAATCTGAAGAAACGTCCTCAAGGTGTGTTTGAGATATCACATTCAAGAGAATGGGATGGATGGACAATCTGAAAATAAATGCCTTCAGCCATGGCTGTCGCCAATGCAGTGGCATATAAACTCAATGGTAGTGTTAACTGTTCTTATAGCCTGTTTTGCATGCATTACCATTTCACATTAAAATGTGGCTGTTAGCATCAGATATATAGTAGAAAACAGCGTTGGTTAAAGAGGAAAAATACCATTCTTGAAGTCAAAAGTCAGGTTTGATCCCAGGACCAGCCAGAACACCCAGCTGTCTGAAAGCTGTCCTTGAGCAACACTCCCACTCCCACTGCTATTGCTCATTCATTGTGAGTAACTGTGGATAAGAACATCAGCTAAATGTCAAAACTGTAAAATGTAAATTACAAGTTCAATAAGGCTTCAGGACATTCAAGGACACAACAAGCTTTGTCTCCCCGGCATGGCCCGAATACGTATTATTGTACACACTGCACTCTCTAGTTCCTGAATTTAGGAAGGGAGTGCAGTGTTGAAGCCACAAAAACACACACACACACACACACACACACAAAACACAAACTTCAGCTCAACACTGCGCAGCATCTTACTTTGATATTCTGTACTCTCACCTGCTTCTGATTATTTATGATGTGGCCTGCATTGCTCTGCTGTCGAGAGGGGACTTGCTTGCTTTTCAACCTATAAGCGAGTCATAACACACATACATTATGCATGCAGCTCAGCTCATACATCTCAGCTCCCGGACTCCGAGGCTCATCACATGAGGAGCCAGAGAGAGAGGGAGTGCGGAGTGCTGTGGTTGTGAAATTATCTTCCAAACATGAGGCAGTAAGCTATAGTTAACCCATCTGCCTGCCAGCGTTACTCTCTCACTCCTGTCCTACACCGTCCACACAGTCACACAATAAAAGCTTTTAATCAAAGGATGAAAAAAGAGCTCTCAACCCTTCTTTTGACTTTTTCTTAAAGTTTAAAACAAACCCCCAGACATTATTTATCATCTACTGATATCTTGACCCTCATCACAGTTTAACAGAGCTTCATCCGTCAAGTTTCAGTTCACCACTGGGATCCACCAGCCTCAGACAAACTCAGATTTACCTCCTGCTGCTGACACAAATCTGAGGAGAAACCCCTGCACCATTAGTTGCAACTAAAAAGAGATGTGTCTGCTCTGCTCTCTTAAAAGTCTAATTTCTCTAATATGGTTTATTGAACCAATTCCAATTGTGTGTCCATAAAAATAACAACTCTAAACATGCAGTTATGCCAAATATATTTCATTAAAGTATCCTAAGATGAGTCATATTACTCAGCAGGACTGCGATAAAGCCGTATGTGGGGTGGAAAAACTAGTAACTATCAGATCAATCAGATCCGATCACTCCAGCTGTGATACAGCCTCAAGTGGCCAATAAAGCAAATGTGGTGCATTTGCTTAGAGCATGTCCATCCTCAAACTCTGCCTACATTTTGATTGTGTTTTGTAACTGCATCTGGCACAGTTTTTGATGCTATTGCATTGACAGTTCCACAGACAGACATATAACACACCAGACAAAATACTCAGAACTGCTTCTGTAGTAGTTCCCCATACAGCTGGTGTCACCAGGACAATATTCTTGGCCACCCAGTAGCTCAGTGGGTAGAGTAGGTGTCCATGCACAAAGGCAATGTCCTTCCAGGAGTGGCCACAGGTTTGACTCCAACATGCAGCCCTTTGTATTTGCAATACTACTTCTCATTGTCATATCATATACAATATAACATGATTATCAGGCTCAATCTGCATTTTTCCACCATTTTAGTTAATTTTTAATAACACTTGTACAGTACTTATCTTACTTCTATAGTTACATTATTAGGCAACACGTTTGCTTTATGCTCCTTAAAAGCTGTATATATTGTATATTTTGAATATTTTGCCATATATCTAACACTCTTGTTTTTAAAACTGGGCTCAGTGTGTGACCCTGACCACTGGAACCCACTGGTTGTTTTGGTTATTACTGGTTTGTGAATGTTAATTGTTACTGTATTTTGTGTTACTGTGATTGAAGTAGTCTCTGGCACAATAATTTCCTTTTGGATAAATACAGTTCTATTGAGCTGAATTGAATTGAACTGAATTGCATTTTGCCATGATGGCACACACATACAAGATGAAAACTAGAAACTGTGTTGCAATGGGATCACTACAGCTGTGATACAGCAATCCGTGACTTAAAACAAATGTGGGCCAGGTGCATAAATAAGGGGGCCAACATTCTCGGAACCCATCGGCTGTATTCGGCGTCAGACTTCCGGCAGATTTTTTGACATTCCGGTTTGATTTGGGCGGAAGAGGCGAATTTCCGTTTCTGACGTCCGTTTATATTTAAGTAAATATGCTGAACCATTGCGATGGATTCAGAGTTTGCAGTGACGCCAATTATGTTCCGCCTCGTTAGTTCACTGCATGGACCGTTTAACCTGGCAACAACTGCAGCCGGCTCAAAAGTGATTGGTCAATATCACGCGGACTACAAACAGCCTACAACCGGAAACCAGGGCTCTTCCGCTCTTCTTCCGGAGGCAAGATCTCCGGGGTTTGCCTGCAGACTCTACATTAACTGAATGTAGAGTCTGTATATAGAGACTAGGGGGCCAATGACTATTTCCCTACTTGCTACCCCTGTACTTCCAGCTCCCTTGCTTGGACCACACCCGACTTCAAACTCGGCTTTCATTTTGATCTCAACTATACACCTGCAAAATTTCGTGATTGCATCTTGCACAGTTGTGATGCTATTGTGCTGTCATAATCTGTCCACAGATACAGAGAGTAAGCAATAACCCATCTGCTTTCCAGCGTCACTCTATCACAGACCAACATTTAAACACCTGGCAAAATACTCCTCTGTGGTAGTTCCCACTACAATAGGCGTCAACATTTGTGACAACATTTTGCCATGATGACACACAGACACACACAGACTCAAAACAATACAGCCATTGCACCTTGTAACAATACAAATCATTTTACTAGTTTACTTGTTTTATCAGTTTATTGGCTATTTCTATAAGCCCCAACAAGAGTGTCACCAGACAAGAATCCCAAATCAAGTCCAACAAAAGTTCTCACTTTCAACATCTGCGCAATACAATATTGAATGGATATGTTTAGGCAAAGCCTGTGGTTATGGTTAGTAAAGAGTGAAGGTCTGAGATGGGGCATGAACTTGGGTCGTTTGCATGAAAGTTGGGTGTGAAACACAATCTCCACACCCTTACTTTCCACCTCCCTGCATTTAGAATATACTACTCCCTGCATTGGCACTAAATGTTGGCAGTGGATGATAATTCAGAGGTCAAAAATTGCCCAATATGACTACAATTTCTTGGATACTGGGCTGTTTTACCCCAATAGCATTCTGAAACTGTGTGGGTTGTTGCAGAAGGTAGCAAGTCTATCAAGATTTGGGTTGTTAAAGGGGAACACCACCTGAATTAATAACTCCAATATGTTATTTGCATGAACTAGGAAAGTCCAATCAATATTTGTGATTATGAGTATGAGTTTTGAGAGTCTCTCAAAGCCCAATACCAGAAAAGGAAATCTCAAAGTTGTGATGTCATAGAGTATAAAGTTTGGGGCTGCTTCATAGAACTGTTTTCAAATTCAGACCCAAATGAGCTTAATTCTATTGTAGTGTTGTCGACTCTGAAACAGAAAATATATCCATATACTCACAGCATTCCCCTAGGTGCTCAGTGTTGTCTAGACCAGTGGTTTCCAACTGCTCCAGCCACATGGTCCAGATTTATCCTTAGCCATTCGTTCAAGGTCCACATGGTTTAATATACTCAGAAAAAAAAAATCATGTAAAGCTTAGGATTACAAATTAATGTTGCTATTGTTATTTTGATAAACTTGTTCTGTTCTCTTGTTCTCACCCACATCAGGATCGATGAGGCTGCAACCCCTGGGGCTGAAAAATAAAGCCAAAATCGAAGTGCCAAAAACTGCAGTTCCTTGAACGACCACTTGAGTTGTCCACAGTTACTGTATGCCACTGTGATGTAATCACCAGAGGACCTGCAGATCCCTCTTTCAACCTGTTGTTTGTCTCCCAACTTCAATTCACTGTTACTCCACTATCACTTCCACTCCACTCTGCCACTGAATATAGAAACACTGAGTAGCACATGTCAAGCGTGGATCATCCCACGCACTCTATTACTGTGTTATAGGTCAGCCCATTGTTCCTCGTCCACTCAGTGAGCTGCCGTTGCCTTCTGCACTTTCACAGGACACGGAACTTCAAAAATAACTGCCCAGTCGTGTGCTCTCTATCTCACAGAGCCTTTATGGATTTCCAACTTCGCTCTTATCTGTGCGCGTCAGACACGTCCCACATCCTCCCACACAAAGGCCTGGCAGGCACGCACGAGCACACAGTATTCTCACTTACACTGAGCACAGTTGGAGAGGATCACATTCCTTTTTTTATTGCGGGATGATTTGCTGAGTGCAAATGACAACACCCTGTTTCACACATATTCAAGCCAAGAAGCAGGATGCGGAGGGAACACATTGGCTTAGTTGGCAGGCTGATGACTACAATGCCCATATGGAAGCCGCTGTTGGCTACGGTGCAAACTGCAGCGACCCCATGTTGGAAATGGGACTAGTCTTGAGCAGCTTTACCAGTGTTAGGCCAAGGTAGGAGAGAAAATAAAAACATGTTTTACATTTTTATAATCAATGTGTTTAGTGTCATTTCAAAACAAAATACATCATACCAAGAGGGATCTCACCAGAAATAAAATACAGCATCTGGCATTTGTTCCAATAAAGTAAAATGCTTCCTGAACATCAAAGTATGAGTAAGAAAAACTGAGAATGAAAAAAATCTGGAGGTGTGGAGTTTGAAAAAAGTGAGTTTACCAGACCTCTGTAGCCCAGTACATTAGCTGCTAATGGCATAACACCTGGATCTCCTACTGAGCTGTGGGTGGTCCAGTTGCATTGTTGGTAATGTAGGCCCAGATTTCAACACCCCCCCTTCTGTATTTAATACTGCTTTAGTTTTCTAACAACATAACAATATTGTTTGTAATGAAACATACAGTATTATATCGTTTTACCTGTTTATGCCACTAAAAAAACGAGCCCGGTCTCACTCCGAAGTCATCAAAATCCAATGCTTGGTCAGTGACTTCTAGCATCAGATACTAGTGAAAAAAGCTGTCCCTTTACTTCAGCATGCTATGCAGCCAGTTGCCCTAATAGTTTAATGACACCCGGCGGTGTCAGGGGGAAACATGGTGAGACAAGAACGAAAGTCAAGCTGGCGGAATTCCAAGTGGGGAGGGTAGAAGTAGTGGTGGATGGGTCTAACAACCACTGACTTTCATCTACCTGTTCTTTTTTCCTAAACCCAATCAAATGCTTGTGTTGCCTAAACCCAAACCTCATTTTGCGGTGTTGTCCCAACATAATGCCTTCATTTGAAAGAGACTGTATGCAAACTGTGCATTTCCTGTGAAAACAGAAGTATATTTTGGAAAAAGATAATGTACGTAACAGGCTTAAGTTGACACCACGTCCCAGAATATCAACAACCAGCGCACCCAGGGTACCTTGCACGTCATATCTGGTAGTGGAAAATCCATGACCAAACATCGATATATGATGAGGTCAGAGTGAGAATGTGTTGAGGAAAAACAGTCTAAGAAGGGAAAATAGACAGACGAGGGGTCACAAGCAAGGCCAGATAACTGACCATGCAACTGCCCCTGACTGTCACAGGCTCCAAAAGCCAAAAAGTAAATTGGGCTTTGGTCATTTGATCAACTGCAAATTTTGGCAAAAAAAGAAAAGAAACATACTGCACATACACAATTGCCAGACACTGGGATGAAGGAAGGGGTCAAAAGGGGCCGAACAACACATTTTTGCAAATAGATCAATCCAACAATGGTCATAAATAAACACTGCTTAAGGAGTCACAACTAAAAACATGACAACCTCTGAAACAACTGAAAACAGAGAGGGCCTAAGGTGAAAAATGGAGCTCTACCTCACATAAATCAAGTAGTGTAAATAACCCCTGACCAAATGTTGCAAAGCATCTTGAACCTAAGATATATTTAATGTTTAATATTGTATTTTGGAGAACAGGGAACAGGATTGGACCCCAATGCCAATCTCTAATCAGTTTGTCATTTGTGCCAAATATAGGGAAATTCCCTCAAGGCCTTCTTCTGATATTGTGTTCATGAGAATGAGACAAACAAGGTCACAGTGACCTTTGACCTTCCACCACCAAATTCGAATCAGTTCATTCTTGAGTCCAAGTGGATGTTTATGTCAGATTTGAAAAAAATCCCTTAAGATGTTCTTGTGATATCACATTCAAGAGAATGAAATGGGTGCAAGGTCACATTGACCTTATGAAAAAAAGCCCTGAAAAAGACCTGCAGTAATCGAAACATGTTAGCTCTTTTAACGATTTAGCCTCTACAGTAAAGGCCTTTTAATAGTTCCTTACTGGTTTATATGTTTTTGAAGGGCCTGGATTGCCTTCCTGTGTATCCTGTTGTTTCCTGTTTTCCATGAGACACACGATTTTGATTTACATGTGATAATACAGAACAACCAGTAATCTCTCTCAGTTTGGATGTTTCCCCAATGTTCAATTTTTAATGTTAAGATGATGGACATATTATTGCCCCAGAGGATTCACCAGTGTTTTTGTTGCTGCTGTCTACATTCCTCATGATGCAGATTCAAAAAACACACTACACAAATGCACTACTCTTTTTGTTTATCTTGTGTAGCATAAAGGGACTGCAACCAGGGATGGTTTAGAGACAAGAAGGTACACTTTAATGTAATTTCCTCTATCTGTGTCTCATTGGTTTCGCTGCTGCCTGGCCCCTTTACGTGACTTGTGGCAAATCCCGCATCCTTTCACTCCACTGGGAGCTGTGGACATGAGCGCAGATTATGACAGATTATTTTGCCCCATAGTCACTGAAGTAAGGATTGGACCTTTTTTTTCACAAGCCACATCTTGCCAACATTCTAACACTAAAATGGCATTTTTCAGATAGACAAATCAGGAGAAATTGAACTTTGTTGGAGGTCTCTGTCTCAGCAGTACACTCTCAGAAGATCTGGCAACAACTGATGATCTTGTACCAAGTTGCAGCCTCTGAGGTTGAAAATGAAGCTAATACAGAAGTGCCAAAAATGGCAGTTCATTGGCTGGCCAACTGGCTCCAAAAGCGAGTTAGTCCCCTTAGAGCCCCGTGTTAAAATGCCCAACTTTACAGCAGAAATAACAGCCTTGTACAAAAAAACTGTTTTGTTCTCTACAGCTAATTTCAATGTTCATGACAACTGCACAGAGACCGAATTATTATATAACTCACCTGTATACGTCTTATTAAGGCATAAAGTCACACATAACTAAAGGCAGGCCGCTTTGAGTGACTGGCCATCCGCGAGGCCTTGCTACAGTCTATAGCCCTTTTTACAAGGAGATTGTGCTATAGGGCCACTACAAAGTCCCTTCTTTATGCCACCAAACGCAAAGGCACAGTAACAGTGGCAGTCATTTACTGTCCTTGTTATATCATGGCTGATCTCGTCCTCTGCTCGGAAGGTAAGGAGCTCCTGGACCTCATTGTTTTCCCAACTATTTTTCTTCTTTGTGTTAGCTGCTAACTGCTATCAGCTACTTTTTATATCTCCTGCAGTGGTTAGCATACATAATATATCATCAAAATGTCACACCTGTGCCACCCATGAGCCAGTCCTGCCAGCTATCCTGTTGAGACAGACATCGTTTTGGTGTTATAAACAACATCAACTCTGTCCCCTGTAGTGTAAGATTTAATCACTAATCAGGTAAATGTTTTATTTTGCATAAGCTGATTAAGGTTGGAGTTCATGTAACCATGTTTTATGTATCCATGTATGGCAAAGCACTTTTACACAAGTTTGCGTATTCATATATTGAAAACACACACATACCATACCATGTATTGCCTGGAAGTGTAATAGTAGACAGTAGTAGTAGGCCGGGAGAAAAAGATTAAACCATAGGGACATGTCTGGGCATGTCTGGGCATGTCCAGGCATGTCTGAACAAAGGCAAAAAGGCCTGCCACCAGTGGGTAGGATGGACTAAAGGAAAAAGGTGGAGATTCTCTCGAATCCTCACCAGCATAAAAGGGAGCAGCGCAAAAGTGAAATTTCAGTCTTGCTCCGGAGCTTGACTCATTGAGTTGTGATGTGTTTGTTGCCTGCGAGCACATTAAACTCAGTTGCATCTGATTCTACGTGTCTCCAGTGATTTTTTTTGACCTCTGAGTATTTGAGTTTTTGATATCTAATGGAAGACAAAGAAAGTCCGTTTGAGAAGAGAAGAGCAAGGTCGCGAGCTTTCTGGCACGGCTCAGGACCTTGACTTTTTTGCTCCAACGCCCCCCATCCTGTCCCATTTAACATAACGGCGAGGCAGTATAACTGTGTGAAATTCTCACCTTGAAGAGGCAGTGTAAATGGTGCTAATTAGTCAGGTCCACCCCTCCCTCCTACACAGCTCCACCCTATCATCAAAATATGGTAACCTCGGGCTCCAAAAATCCAAGATGAGGACAGCCAAAATGACAAACTCAAAGCTTCAAAACAGGAATCCACAAACCACTGGGTGATATCATGGTAGCTAGGTCCACTATTTTTACAGTCTATGTCTTGTACTTTGTTAAAATCGGATATTAAGCTAGCAGTTTAAAAACAAGCAGCAAAATAAGGAGCAAATTTATACTGTGTATAGTGTCCACACCATGTTCACAACAATTCAAAATGAGGTTGGGGGATGCAGGGGGAGGCAGGAAGTGTATGCCAATTCAAACTGATGGCATGGCTTGTCATGTGTCATCTTTTGTTATAGCTCATTTTTGCCACAACTGCATTTCGTATCCTGTGTTGTACAATAACAATAAATGAACCTTATACAGTGAACTTCTCTTGGTGGCCATGAAGGTTTGCTGCCCTAACTGGGTGACTTGGGATTTGAACCAGTAACTCTCCATTCTCCCTCCTCTAACCTTGAGCCTCTTTACCACCTACGGGCACAGAGATGCACAGGAAGATGTGCAGAGAAAGACAAAACAGACCTTTCACCACCTTTGAATAAAAGTATTACAGCACGGTGGGCAGAGGTTGGTATGGAAGTCGCTTGCGAAGATGATGATGATGATGATGATGATGATGATTGCAGTCTTACTGCTGCTGAGATATCCATTCATACTACGTGGCTCTCACACACTGCTGCTCTATTCCAGAGCCCAAATTGTAGAAACATGGCAATCTCAGCACGGAAACAGGAAGGGGGGAAAAAAGCCTACAGTTTGGATCAAAGTGTCGATGTGTGGCTTTGAAACATTAAGGCTAACCCGTCTTGGGATACATTATTATCATAGTAACTTGCAGATATTCATTAGTTCAGAAATGAGAAAGATCAACAGTTGAGGTAAATAAAAGCCGGCCTTTTCTGTTGTGAGCCTTTCAACTAACGAAAGAGCCAACATTGTTATTTTTAGCATTCTAATTTAAGGCTTATATAACTTATTTCATCCATATATCACAGCCTGAGCTTAATACTTAGCAGCCGCTGACAGCACTCCCCACATACTGCAGCATTAAACTACAATGAGACATGACAGGAAGTGTTGTTAACTGGTTTCCTGCAGCTCTCTCTGTGCTGTCAGTGAACCAACGGGGAGGTTTTTCTAGATGATTCTGAGATGAATGCAATCATCCACAGGGATGCAGTCTTTTTTGGACCATGAACCGTGCAGAGCAGCTGACCCACTTTTACACTGTTTACTGTTTGTTGACTTCGCTTTTGTTAAGATGCTTCACGGGACGTTCAAAGGAGGGTATCGCGGGCCTGGATTGTGGCTGCTTAGTGAAAAAGAAAGGGATTAATTACCTTATAAAAACGTATCGACAGAACACAGGGTAATCTTGAAGTAATGAGAGCAATTAAAGCACAAGGAAATATTAAGAAGGGTGTGTATTTCTGCTCTGTACTTTTCCCAGTCAATACAAGTCCCATAAATTGCTCTTTCTCCTGAGGGGGAACCACGGCCTCTCTGAATGCTGTTTGCATCTGTGGCGGAGGCGAGAGAGAAATTCAAAGAGGCATAAATTGTCTGGAGCATACACAGTTCCTCCATAAACACTCTGTAGATAATTTATGTGCCGCTCTCCAATGTCAAATAAGTCATTGGTGTAATGAAAAGCTGTGTGTGTGTGGCCGGTGGGGATAGTTAGCCATGGAAGCGTCAACTGCATGGGGATAAAATGCCATGATATTGTTCATTTCAAACCTCCATTTGTAATGATGAAGACATGTTCAGGGCCGAGCTCAGTAGTACAAAGCACAGCCTCAAAGTGAAGCGCTGTGGATGTACACAGTGAAGCAGAAAAACACTCGCTGCCTCCACATACTCACATTCCCACCCAAAACCTTTATTCAAAATCAGCAGTGAAAGAAAACCATTTTGTATTTTTCTTGGCCTCAACAGAAAAAATGATGGAAAGATGAGTCTTTATCATTTAGTCTTGTCACACTACTGGAATGTGGATTTTGGTTTTAATTCCCTGGGTTCCAGCACCTAACACAAATCTCGCAGAGTTGGCAGTTTTAATTTTGCTGCAGGTGGGAGCATGTGGTCAAAAACTAAACAGTGGGTCTCAGGATTTGTTGGAAAACAACAAAATTAGGAGTACTACTCCAGATCAGTGTGTTAAATGTCTGTCTGTTTACCAGCTCTCTGTGTGCCTGTCATATGGATTGCACATTGGAGCGCATGGGTTCACTGGCTTATCCCAATCCAGTTAGGTCAAATTGTGCTAATGTCAAAGGCTGATGCTGACAGTGCTTGTTGCTACAAGTTCAACAACTACTGTGCATGTAAGAGCAGAAACACGAGCAATCTTTCCATATATCCAGTGAACCATTTTCGACCACCTAGCTCGTACTTAATCTCCTGTTACCCCATCCACTTCAGGTATGTTATAGTCTATAATAGTAATTCATTCAGTTTTCTAGCATATGTTTCCTTGTTAATGGGTTTTTTAGGGAATTTTTCCTTATCCGCTGTGAGGGTTCAAAGACAGACAGATGTCTCCTGTAAAGCCCTCTGAGGCAAATTGTTACGATATTGTGTGTATTGTGTGTATTGTTTACGATACCCATCCCTAGTAGTGACAACTCAAAGGGCTAATTGGCAAACTATGTGAGCAGCGTGCTCACCCCTGACCCTCAAGAGATTTTTTTTACTACCACTAAAGGGGAACTACACCTATTTTTTATTTGTTTTATGTTATTCCTACAGTGATAAATCTCAAATTTCTGATGTCATAGGGTATAAAGTCTGGAGCCGCTCCATAACCAATGAACTGAGAAAGATGTTTCAGATGGCACTCGATGGCAATGTTCTGAGTATAGACCAAATCACAGTGTTCGTTGACAATAACGTCAGAGTAGAAAACCCTTGTCTCAAGTACGTGAAATCAAATGGTATTGAGCAAACGCCTCAATTCATAAGCTTTTAACCACCTTAAAAAAAAAAAAAAAATCAATATCAGTTTAAGTGTACACTATTGAAAATATCTTAACTGTTTAATCTTGTGATCAAAGCCACCAGACTCCATTGACAAAAACTGTGATTTAATTTAGCAGAATGCTGACTTGCTAGCCTCTATTGTTTAGTGTGTAAAGTAAAGCGGAGCAAATATTCGAATATAGCATACACTTACACTGGTAGTGTATTTCCTGGTGGCTAAAATACATTTTTTTCCTGCACACCTGATGCCAGGGCAGTACATTTCTTAACTTCCATGCCAATAGATTTGGATTATCAAAAATGATAGTAAAATAGAGGACATAAGCACAGCAGAAATGTCATAAAAGGTCGAACTGAGAACACTACAATAGATTAAAGCTTATTTTGGGGTATAAAAAACAAACATTGCTTGGGTTCACAAATCAGGCTCCCATGCATTGTCTATGGAGCAGCCCCAGACTTTGACATTTCCTCCTCTGGTTTCTGGCTTTGCGAGAGAGTAGCTCATGTTTACAAATGTTGACTGAACTTTCCTAGGCCATGTAAATAACGTATTGGAATTCTTCATTTAGCTGGTGTTGAGCAGCATTTCTTTTGACCTGGTTTTATGTGCATTTTTAATTTGCCTTGTGAGTAGAGTATTGCATAAAAATGTTTTTTCCACACTTGGCTGATGAGGAAAAGTTGGTTTAACACTTACATCAGCCTCAGCTATACTTTAAGTTTGGTGCTAATTAGAAAACGTAGGCCTGCTAACATACCTACTTATCATTAGCATTGTTATTGTGAGAATGTAAGCATGCTGAAAATGCTAACTTAACATCTCAGTTACCTGTAAAATAGTTTTATAAATTTAAGATCGAGAGCATAAACAAAAAAACCTCATAGTGATGATGTGTAAACAGAGTGAGATGTGTTAGCTTGGACAGCCTGTTAATACTCAGGCGATGAGCTGCTGGCTGGCTGCCGGACTTAATCAGCTGAATAGCCCCTGGCACCAGTTGTGTCAGACAGTTGAGGTGGACTGGGATCCAGTTCACAAGATTTTAATGCTAGACTGCAGAAAATGTCTAACAGCTGAGAAGATAGCAACAACATCAGAGTCAACAGCTCTGCCTGTAACGTGTGTTACACTATTTTTTTATTGACATTCATATGGAATCTTAACTGGCAGAATAATAAATGAAGCTATTAAATCTTTATGAAATTCAGTAGTGTTTGCTGACTCATAAAAGCACAGAGAGTGTGTGTGCTTGTAAGAGGAACATTAAGATAGACACACACAAACAGAAAAAAAGTGAAAGCAAAAAATGCAGTGATGTGTGGACAACTGGGAGATGCGGTTATTTTCAGTGACGATTTTTATTAAGCTACCTGTCTCAAATACACTGAGATGGATTCTCCCTCTGAGCTTGGCTTTCTGACCCTTTTATTACAGGTAGTGATCTAAAGGAACAGAAGTGTGATGGAGGTTTAAATGATATTCTAAAATAGAGACCTTGTGGTAGCTCAATCCAACTCCTGAAGAATGGTGTTTGTTTTACATCACCTTGTAGATATTTGGGCAGGACGCTTATGGCCCAGGGGGAAGCCAAACACAGCTCATCTGCACACACTGTGGTGACACAGAGCTAGTTAAAAATAGGCAAAGTTTCCCTTTAAGCTCCTTTTAACCAAACTTAACCAAAGACCCTAGACACTACTTCTCTGCACACACTGTGGTGACACAGAGCTGGTTGAAAATCATCAAAGTTTCCCTTCAACATAACATACTTAGTGGTACATACATAGATGTTCATTCTTGATCATGGAAACAATAGTCTTATAAATAGTCTTAGGGGAATGTCGAGCCTCTAGTTGCTTTTTCCTGGAGCTTTCAAACACAATTAGGAGTTTGTCCCTTGTGATGCATCTCCATGACACCACAACCAGATTTCAATCATATGTCAAGATTTTTTAAAAAGACAGTAAGTGGACAGTCAGTTTTAATATCATGCATTGTATCATATAGTAACATAGGGATGTCCCAATCTTATCCCAAAGATTGGGATCAGTGCTAATCAAGGCCTTTTTTAACTGACCAGGATCCAATATACTGAGCTGTACAGAACCCTATCCGATCCTTTGTTTAATGTCATAGTCACACAGGTGTTTTCAGTCACGGTTTCATGCACAGTATGTAAATATATACACACACACATATATATATATATATATATATATATATATATATATAAAAACAATAAAAGAAATAACTTATTTTTTCCTTAATGCTGTACACTGTACAGCCATATTTCCTTGTAAAAATAAAAGTATAGGACTGGGACTCGGTATTGGCAGATACTCATTATTAAAAGACTGACTGGGATCAAGGGCAAAAAAACTTGTTTGGGACATTCCTGATTGTACCCATGTGCCCCCATCTGTCGGACTCAGCAATGATGTTTCTTTCACGTAACAGTTATGCCCAAAGTTTTTTCAGATGATGGGAAGTAGATTTGTCTGTGAGTTGTTTTGTCACAGTTGCTACTGCAGTAGTCAAGGCTAAACAGTGTACACAAAAAATTCCACACCCACTGGAGGGTCAGCAATCCCAGTCCAGTGGGGTGTACTAATGCTAACTTGCTCACGGAAAATGTATGAATTTATGTCCATATAGGTGCAGTTAGTATGTTTATTAAAACTAATAAAAACACTTCTGCTGCTGTCACCACTAGGGTTAGAAGGGCGGGTCATGCTTACTGTTTTGAGTCTTTTGTTTTAAACTCAATTTTTGTCTCATGTGAGGCTGTTTTTTTTTTAATGTGATGAAGTGTTGTAAACCATTTCTTAATTTAAATTTATAGAAAAAATATTGTATTGCTATACAGTACATACTGTTACAATGATATAAAATTACATATGCCGTGATAGAAGACTTTTGCCATATCACCTCACCCTAATCACTGATGGAGTTGACTTTTTAAAAATTAACTCTGTACTTTCAGAAAACTCAAGTCACAAACCTGGACCAGCTGTATGGAAAGATACCACTATGTTGTTTGAGCTGGCCTTCAAGTTTTACATTTTTCTGCCTTAAAAAAAATCAAATATTCTATTTCACCTACACCCCATGGGACACTCTTCAGTAAAATTCAGCCAACAGCACAGCAGCCTGAGGCAGGTTGATCTCCAGCACTTATTCAACAGGGGCACCGGTGAAGCAGTGGAATTGGTTTAATATGCATTATTACTGCCCTTATATAGTGCAATAAGGTTAATATATTTAAAGGGGTAAGGTGGGAAATTCAGACTGTGAAACATTCAAGGACATATTGATGTGGCCTGAGACAATAATACTCAACACTTGGCGCACACAAACTTGGCTGCAACTAAATGCTGATTACAGTGTAGCACAGACGAGGAGCAAAGACGATGGCCAAATAAGTGGGCTCTGTTTCCCCAGCCGCTATTAGGCTTTACTCTGTCTCGCCTGTACAGATCCATCCATCAGTTCTGGAGGTGACAGATTTCTGGTGCCATGGCAGCCTGCACACAGGCACCGAATCCCTGTTTGTTTTCTCCAGGTGTCTCAGTGACACCAACCCCCCGCCTCTCCCTGGCACACAGTGACTCATAGTGCGATGCCTTAGGGCCAAATGCTGAAAAATAATGGCTCCCTCTGCAATTATCAACAATTATCTTCAGCGTGTATGTGTGCTGGTGGAGACAGCTGCCACTGGGATCAGTCAGGTCTCTGCTGCTCAGCCTGCACTGTGCTTGCATAGATTCTGAATAGAAGATAGATGGAGAGCCAAAAATGTGAAAGGTTTTAATACATTGATTACTGTAGGACAGTGTGACCTGGTTAATTGGTGCTGACACTACAAGACAGTTACATGGTGCAGGACTAACAGGACAAAACACAACAGGAACTCACACATGTAGTGAAGTGGATCAAATGAACTGGAGAACAACAGAGTGAGCTTAAAAATACTGCAGGTACACCCTCACACTCAAGGAACATCTTAAAGGATCATAATGGTTTATTACAACTTTTTTAACGTCTTATTTTATTATTCATTTCTATTAGTAATAATAATACTCAACAAAATCACTTCCTGCAAAGACGTTTCATATGAAAAGTCTTCCAGCAACTCCTGGATTTGTAACATCTTCAGAAAGTGTTGAGTTTCACTGATGGTAATTCAAAATAACTAAATTTACTGCCTTGTGTTTGTATGTCTCCATGAACCTGACAAGTTGCAGTTACATCCATTTCTGTGAAACACTGGATGCTCCACACACATCTTCCTCCTGGCAGCACAGAAGATCTATACAGTCAGCACAGTTTCAAGGTGAACACCCAAGATTAGTGTCACCAATTCAGTATCTGACCAAATGTCTCTCCTGCTGTTCCTGAGATACGACGCTGAGTAATGGCCAGAAAAGTGTTTTTGCAGAACATTATGATGTCACAGTAAAGCTGACCTTTGGCCTTTTGGATATAGAATATTGTCACTTCATCATTTTATCATATTGGAGATTTGTGTAAAATTTGGTCATAATTATTGTATGAATTCTTGAGTTATGGCCAAAACATGTCTTATGAGGTCAAAGTGACCTTGACCTTTGACCATTGACTACCAACATCAAATAAGTTCCTTGTTGAGTCCAAGTGGATGTTTGTGCCAAAGTTGAAAAAATTACCTGAAGGTGTTCTTTGAGATATTGTGTTCACAAGAATGAGACAGATAAGATCACAGTGACCTTGACCTTGACCTAAATGGATATAGTACCAAATTTAAAGAAATTCCCTCAAGGTGTTCTCAAGATATTGCATTCATACTGTCTGTGGTTGAGAGGGCCAGGTTGGCCCATGCCATGATCGAAGACCATACGGTAACTACTAACATCAAAAATTAAATAAATAAAAACTCTATGACCACTAGCTGGGTTGGCCTACCGGTACAAAGTACAGCTGAGGCTGATGGAAAATGTCATTACTTCTACAGTCTTGCATTTGGTCATGAAACTGCTTGATGTAGAACTGTTTTAGTCTTGACTTTGCTTCATCATTAACCAAGGTGTAGCCATTGCCTTAAGGGTCTGCAGTCAGCTTCAGAATTCCATTATCAAAACTGAAAATGCTAGTGTTAAAGCATTATTAAAATCTTGGTCAAAAAGTTTATGTTATTACAAAACCTTGACTCCTTAATAAGCGATAGTCTTTGATACTGGTCCCAAAATTAAAAGTCTATGCTACATAATTTACAAGAGGAGCTCAGTTTATGAGGAAATAATTTATGGTCTAAAATTACTCAAAATCAGGATCAGAAATATAGTAAATTAGTAGATTATCTGCATTTCTTAACAATTATGCTCTTCTCAAGGTCTCAGTAGCAGTCCCTTGAAATGAGCCTGAGATTGGAGCTTAATTGCAAGGAGTTCAGTAGATATGGCAAAGAGGAGGGGGGATACGGGCAGCCCTATCGTGCGGGGAACATACAGATTTATCATTTCTGGTTTGTAGTCATTCCATGGGTGGAGAATATTACAATTAAATCCATGCAACATATTTTATATCCATCTAACTTTAATAGGAGTGTTATTAATAGTCCCATCCAGTTAAACTCAGTATTTTTAATTAAATTAACCTCAAAAGCGAAAACTAAAAACCAGGCTCACAGTGACACTGTTTTTCTCATATGTAAACTATTTGTGTCTATGCCAAACAGATGCCTTCTATATTCACACCCACTTCTTTCAGCATCAGCTTCTCGGACACACAGACAGCATCATCTCAACAGTGTGGTTGGCATTAATATCTCCTGTGCCGCTGTGATTGCCGAGCCTTCAGACAAGACAAATTCCTGTTCATTAGTTATACTTTCATTTACATCACAGGCACTTTGCTGATGCTTTTATCCAGCGTGACTCTCTGACTTGCAAACACGTAGAAGAAGCTTAAATTCTTAGTGCAGCATTATCGCAACCAGTAGGGACTACAGCATCAATAATGCTAAGCCTCTGGAATTATTTTATGTGATAAACTGACAGACGTAACAAAATAAGAAGCTGAGACAGAAAAAAATGAAAGGGGTTGTGATTGTGATCACAGTCCCTGCTCACATATCCCCGAATGCTAATCTGCTCATTTTTCATCTATAGACAAGTTGAGCTTTGCATTGTCTGCATTAATGTAAAAAATTATTCCAGTTTACCACAACTTCCTTATGATTGATGACTTCCTTGATTCCCTGACATCTCCTCTTGCACCACAGGAAGGTTAAAGTTTGTATTAACCCTTGCAAAATGTTTAACAGACACATACTGTTTCTAGACAATGTATCCTAATGACTTTGGTAATCCTCTAATTTTTCCTCATATGCCATCATCAGGTCAAAGCTTTAAATTGTCCAATACAAATACATGCCTCAGCGGCACTCTGTGGTTTGTGGTAACTGGAAAATATTTGCATGCCACCATGCTAAACTAAGATGGTGATCATGAAAACTGTACTTACTGACTTAAAGGAAAATTCCTGTATATTTAAAGCTGTTTCACATATGCTGTAAGTGGCTATTGTGAGTCCATGGCTCATGCTGACTGTGCACTTGTCACTCCTGTTGTCAGGTTTGGGAAAATGAGGACTTGTGCAAAACATGTAAAAGCAATTATGTGTGAGCAATTGCAAGATGTATGACCCACCAACAATAAACACTAGCATGCTGTTATACATTGTCCTTGACCCACTATGATCTAACATGTCAATGGTAGCTGAGACAGAAAGCCAGCAAGTTGACCCAGATGTGGATCGCGTTGCAGTTAGCTGTGAAGGCTGTTCCAGGGGCTTACTGCCTGTGTTTACTTCTGGTTGGACTCAGAGACAAGCATTTGAAATTATTTATGTAAAAAACCATCTTTATTTGGAAACTCCTGCCCAGTCGCCAGAAGAAAATGTTTGCATTGTACATAAATGCAAACATGATTCAGATAGACAATACATGACACATGGCATTTCCATCTATGTTTGTTGCGACAAAAACTGGGCATTTTTTATTGTGATGTGTGCACACGTTTTAAACCAGTAATGGTTGTGACTACAACAGCTGCGTATTTTTAAGGTTACATTGGCACATTTCCAGTGGTAGTCGTGGCAACAACAACCACCAAGTATTTTCAGTGATTGTTGTGGTGAGAGCAACTGGGTATTTTTGAGCTGATTTTAGCAGCTTTTCAGCAGTGTTTTTGACAACAACAATTGGGTACTTTACGGCCACATCAGCACATGTCCTGTGGTGGTGGGAGCAACAACTGGGTATTCTTTAAGGCAACGTCGGCATATTTTTAGCTGAGTTTGTGGTGACAAAAAATGGGTATTTCTAAAGTGACGTCTGCACATTTCCAGCGATAATTGTGGTGAAAACAGCCATATACCTTGAAAGCAACTTTGGCACATTTCCATTTCTAGTGTTTATGGCGACAACAACCTGGTATCTTTTAGGCGATGTGAACACATTTCCAATGGTGTTTGTGGTGACAATAACTGGGTATTTTTTTATGGCGATGTTAGCACATTTCCTCAGCTCAGCTCAGACATCTGTAGGGAGCTCGGAGTAGAGCCACTGCTCCTTCACATCAAAAGGGGTCAGTTGAGGTAATTGGGGCATCTGATCAGGATGCCTCCTGAGCACCTCCCATTGGAGGTGTTCCAGGCAGGTCCTGCTGGTAGGAGGCCCCGAGGCAGACCCAGAACATGCTGGAAGGATTACATGGCCATTATCATAGGGTTCCCCAGTAGGAGCTCGAAAGAGTTGCTGGGGAGAGGGACATCTGGGGTGCTTTGCTTGGCCTGCTGCCCTGGATGGATGGATGGATGGATGGATGGATGGGTTGGAAATGATGGTGGTGAAGACACAGCTACAGTAACCCATAGAGTCACAAAGCACAGCTGTAGACTTGGGTAAGCCTACAGTCTACACATCAGCAGTGTCTTGATGTGTGTAATTAGTGGCTGACACGCCTTGTTGCATCAGCAATTTGATCACTTGTGCTTCCCAGACACATCCTGGCTACTGTACCCTGAATAATACTTTTGCCTGTATAATCTCTGTATAGTCTCTGGTGTGTGCTATGGGCATCAAATGACTAGCCTTGATGTGTGAGCCAAGGCCGGTGTGTATATTGCACTTACAAGTACACATGCAAACAGAAATATTTCTGAACTGGAACTCGAGAATTTTGCTGATGAAAAGTATCTGCATGAATCACTGTTGATGTTGACTTTTCTTCCTCCTCCCTAATCATTTTCATCCCTCTGAATCTGAATTCTCATTGGACATTGCCAATGGGAAAGTCCCTTTAACAGTGTTACAACTACATTTTGTTTTCATGCCTACATGGAGGCGGTTTGTGAGAGACAACCCTTAAAAAACACACACAGGAGCTGTGTCTGTGTACTCTTATGAGAGAGACAGAGAGAAAAGGCAGAGACAGAGATGGCGTGGGAGAGCGGGTGGGTCTGTCCTTTGTTCTGTCTGAATGCCTCCTCCAGCGCAGCAAACGTTTATCCCGTTGCTCTCCCACTCGTCCTCTGTCTCTGCTTGGACACGCAGCTTGCATTAAGATGGGGGGATTACATTTCTGCCTCCCTGTACATAACAGACAAACCTTCAACTCAACAAGTCCTTCAAAGGTTTATTTATTTATCTTTTTTGACAGCTTCAGCTCGAGCTTGATATAAAAATGTTGAAAAATACTATCAGTCAAGTGTGATAATCTTACTTGTTTTCAGTGCAGTTCAATCTCACCTGGGGACCTTAGCTGAAGACATTCAATTGTTTGAAAACAAGTGAAGCATTCTGCAGGGTCCTGTCATGCAACTGTATCATGTATCTGCCTTGTTTACATGCATATCCTTCACCTATGATAGTACAATGCTTCTTAAATGCTTTGTAGTTTTGTGAAATACATCATATATAGTATCCTGTCAAACCAGAACACACAGATGTCATAGACACACGCTACTACATAATATATCTCTTCCATGGTCAGTGGGCACTAATAAACATCCATTAATCTGCCAAAAGAGCATCAAAAACAGACTCCTTGTAACTTCACTTGACTTTTGTGTCATAGTCTTCATGTTCAGCATGCTTTTTCATGGTGTAGATTTGCCAAACTGTAAAGAAATATAGCATGAAATGAAGCTTGCAGCTAACTTACTGTCATCCTGTTTACATCACCCGAAGCATGATGGGGACCCTGATGGAAAAATCTCAAAAACAGATTCATCCCTTAACAGTAAGAGTTACAAAATTATTTTAAACTAAGTCTTGTGTTTACACTAAATTTTGTACTATGGCTCAGAATATATATATTGACAGCATGTCAAACCATGCTGTGTTAATTTGCGTTTCCATTATCAGTTTGAACTTGCCCAGTTGTACCGAGTCATGCGCTGAGCTGGACCATTCTGGAGTCAGGTCAAAGTACACCTGGCCACCTCCAAGGGGCTTGTGGTGATGTGAAATGGGCTTTGTCATCATTCAGGGTAATGTTTCCTCATACAATGGTTTGACATTTTACGCAAATGCACATACAACTGTACATGATAGCTAATCAATTAGTGCCGTCACATTATGCACTTAACATAAAATTACGTAGGTAAGATTTAGGAAAGTTAAGGTATGAAGGTTAGGGTTAGGAAACGAATGTGGTTGATCATCATCAAGTTCCGTACATCATGTAAAGTTATGTAGGTTAGTTTAATCAAGTGAGGTCGTGTGTTAGGTTTAGGAAAGTAAAGTTACATAGGTTAGGTTTAGGAGAAGAAACATGGTTGGGCGTTGTCACTTTGGGTACTTAACATAAAGTTAAATAAATTAGGTTTAGGCAAGTAAAGTAACATAAAATAAATCATAGTAGTATGGAGATACAAATCCCAGCTGCACTGAGTTGACACACAGAGTCAAACTGAGTAAAGCAAAGCCAGTATGTGTATAGAAAAGGGCTATTAGTCATATTGCCCCAGTACATTGACATTTTCCTTTATCTATTTATATGTAAATGTATGGTGTGGTGAGGTGCTCTGAGACATGTTTACTACCACTGATAGGCCAAATGATGGCATTTTTTGAGAAGCCAAATGTATCTAAAATTGATAACAAATACATTACATGCCACAGATAAGACATATTGTGACTATCCAAAAAGCATGTAGTAAGACGGAGCCATGGGGTCATAGGGTTAAAGAAATTATCCTGTCTTATTTTTGTCATTTTGTCCACCATTTCTATCAGTTACAGTAAGATTAGATTCACTACATCTGTGATAAAATCAGATAAAACCTGTGAACATGGTGAGACCAAAACAAAAGGCAAGAAACACGGACAGTTATGTAAACCACTTTATTTGGTTGTAACACTTAAAGTGAGCACACCTCAAATGTTACTACTAGTTACTGCAAAGTATCCTCACAATAGTTTGTATGATGTCCTACAAATTAGCGCCCTATGAATGACATTACGCCCTTAACGTAAAGTTATGTAATTAAGATAACATTACAGAGGTTAGGTTTAGGCAAGTAATGTTACTGTGGTTAGGATTAGGAAAAGGATGGTGATGATGGGGAGGACATAACTTAAAATGACTCAGAGTTCACATGGTTCCAAACACTGATGTCCTGGGGGAAAGTCCCATGTTTTGTGACCCATCCACACCCCAACCTACCTCCTAACAAGATGGAACCGCTTCCTTCTTAACTGCTGTCAGGGCATTGGTCACATGATTGCAGCATTCCAAAATACATGGGTAATGCACAAATTGCTGAGTCATGATTACGTGGGATATGTATGAATTTTGGTGCATTACTTTTTGTAACTAAACAAACAAACAGTGCACAAGAACAGCCTGATTACTGTGTGCATGCACACAATTTTTTCAGATCCTTCAACAGCATTCACATCCGATGCCAAACACCAACAGAGACACAGGTAACGATCAATACTTTTTGTCAAACTACTATTTTCAAGGTTAACCAAGACTTTTCACACCAAAGACGCAAACGTTAATTTTCCTTTAAGCCGACAGCATGATCAGGTGAAGGATGTTTTTGCTGTTCAAACACTTTTTGGATGAACAGCAGAGCTAAGAATCCTGTAGCTACACAGCGCTGCTGGCATCAAAACTAATCCCATGTGACAGGAGAGGCAGTTCAGACAGGAAACAGTGGGGTGTATACAGCTGTTTCCAGAGACACAACTACACAGATAAAGGCACAGTGTCATGCTTCAAGTAAGTTATTTGCACAGGAAGACAAAGACCTTTCAAAGCCTTCATTAGCCTTCATGAACATTTGATTGTGCGCTTTTTTTTTTTTTACACTTAGCCCACCTTGCCTTTCTGGTTTGTATTTTAAATAGGGTCAACATTTCTAGCCTAAATAATGCACAAAAGGATGTACTTATTCCACTGTAGTTAATCAATTTTTACTGTAGAACAATAAACTCTGAATAGTGCCTTGAATGCCAAATTCAAATCCTGTCCAAGTAAACAAACATTTTGAACTAACAGTTTGGTCCAGCCCCAGAGACAATGAGAAGGGAGACTGAGGTTTGTTAATCCTGATAACACTCTCTGTTGTTGTAGGTTTGGTTTGGAGAAAAGATGAGAATATCCCAAGGATACCTGCAGTAATGATGTGTCTGTTTTGGACAGTAATGATAACGCTGATTAAAGCAACTCTGATTTATGTATCGCTCCCATCAGAAAATGAGAGCGAAATGTGATATGGGAGTATTTCCTAGGGTGAAAACAACTGAAGCCACCACATTCGCTGATTCACTTAGATGATTAGAGGAGGATGCACATGTGTGTGTGTGTGTCTGTGTGTGTTTGTGTGTGTCTATAAAAAACACTTTAAAACAAAGCAGATAAACCGAAAGATGTATTGAGGGCAAGCCATTATTTTTAGTTCCTGAAACATAGGAAGGTTCTGAGCAGACAAGAACTGGTAATATACCAGTTCCTTCATAAAAAGAGCATATGTGCTCCTACAGTGTACAAACACCGAAGGCTAACTGAAAATAAAGTGCAAAGTCTTCTTGGTCTGTGCTCTCTTTTGAAATAGAATTCGGTACTCTAAAGGTAGAAATTTTTATCTGCGATGGATTTGTGAATAAACTCTCATTTAGATTCAATCTAATAACATTTTGACTCGCAAAAATTCAAACTGAGATATCTCTAACTAGAATATGACAAGTAAGATTGACCCATAGAGTTGCATGGATACTCAAAAAAGATATCTTTAAGTTTTGACTGTGTGATATGCGATTCCCAGATACCTTCATTCAGTGGTGTAAGGTAGTTACAATGGGCCCTAATGCACGCTTGTTACTATTTTTGCGCCTAAACTAGTTCTGTATAATCTTACCTCATCACATGATTAAATGGAGACTTGACACTGTATAACACCAACATACATATTACCCAGAAATTAATCATTGCATATAGGTATATGACAAAAATACTAAGAAAATAAGGAAGTTCTTTATAGCTTATGTATAGTTTATGTAGCATTAGCATATATCTTATCTTACTATATAATGACTTAAAATGACGAAAACTCTGTGTGTGGGTGTGTCTGTGTGTCTGTTCCACGTTTTTCTCCTCACTGACTTGGTCAATCCATGTGAAGTTTGGCACAGTGGTAGAGGGTCATGGGAGGATGTGAATGAAGCAATATTACATCAATTGGCCAAAGGGGGAGCTATAGCAACCAATTGAAATTGCAAACTTTGAATGGGCATATCTCATGACCCGTATGTCGTAGAGACATGAAACTTTGCACAGAGATGCCTCTCCTCGTGAGAAACAAATTTGTCTCAAGAACCCATAACTTCCAGTTATATAGATTTTCCACCATTTTGAATTTTTTTGAAAAACACTTAAAATCGATCTCTTCCTAGGAAGTTTGACCGATCGTCATGAAACTCGGTGAACATAACCTAGGGACCAATATCTAAAGTTCCCTCTTGGCAAAAGTTGGAAAACTTACTAAAACTGAGCTTCTATAAGGCAATGAATTTTTGCCTATATTTGACAGGACAGTGAAGCATGACAGGAAGGATGGGAGAGAGAGAGCAAGGAAGACATGCTGGAAAGAACGAAGGCCGGATTCCAACCCACACCAGTGCAACAATGGCTAGCCACACCTTTCCCATGTGAACTACCAGTGCGCCCCACTTTTAAGTCAGTACAACATATAAACACTTTAACTATCTGCCTTTCAACATGCTACCTCAACTACTAATGTACAGTTTAAGCTCACTAACTAACCCACTATTGGCAATGGTACTACTGTACTTTCAATAAAGCAATCGTACTATCAAATTCACAAAAACTCTGTCTGAATAACATTGCTCTTCTTAATGGGTTCAGTTGACTATTCAATAGGGCTGTCAAAATTGCTCAAAAATGACGTTCGAATATTCCTTCTAAAAATAACTCATAGGTTCGAACTATTTGAATATATTTTTTTCTGCCTTATGTCCACAAGAGGGCAAACTAATACAAGGAAACATGCTTGTATATGTATTTATACAAGGAAACGTAACTACTTGTAGGTATTTTTATTTCAACATAAACGTCTTTGAAAACATTTACATACCTACACATTAAAACACATAAAACAATTATCTATAACATTACGTTATAAACGACCGTGGACCTCTCGCTCACCCCCCCTCTCTGACCCGTCAGGCCACACCGCCCGCAGAAGCGCTGCGAATAGCCTCGAAGCACCGGACCGTGACCGGCTCGCGCCCTGCAGCGATCGTTTCGGCGTCTGGTCTATTTTCTGCGCGAGCTGCGAGCGAATGTGTCAAGCCGGGTGACGGAGACAACAGGTGGGAACAGAACCGCTTGTCGACCAGCGTGGAGAAATGCACGTCTGATGCCAACGCCCACTCACAAAGAGGACAGCTGCGGTGGTGTTTTTTTTTCTCTCCACAATCGAATATCAATTTTCACATTTGAAGGTCCTTTTTTTTTTCAAATTAGAATTTAAATTCAAATTTAGAATATTCGTTGACAGCCCTACTATTCAATCTGCAATTTCCTATGACCTGTATTCCAAACACACACCATGTGAAACTGTACATGGGCAACTGTGCACTCAGTGGGTATGGACTAGTTTTATAACATATTTTGTTATAGATTGCTACTGACTGTTTTACAAAAAAATACAGGAAAACCATGATGGGGATGGGTTAGCCTTTTCAAAGGCATATAGCCTAGCAAATGTCACCATTTTATTTCATGTGAGCTTTTTTTTTTTTTTTTTTAACACAGGCATATATCTAAGGGGTACCTGCAGTGTTTCAAAATGGTGCCTTACAGCAGCGTATCATACTAGAGCCAGTGTTTGGTTTGTCTGTTCTGGGCTACTGTAAAAACATCGCAGTGCAACATGGTGATCTCTGTATACAAGGACCTGCTCCCTATGACGATATCAAAGGCTTATTCTAAGGTAAAGAAAACACTAAGATTCTTTTTGTCCAGGTGATTATACACTAAAGAAAACATATTTATTAGATTATATTTCTTTTCTGCTAAAGGAATGAGATATAAATCCTACACACAGAAAATTTAAAAGAGCAGCACTTTTAACTGAAACCAAAATCACTGTCACAAATTATGTTGTCCTGCTGATAGGAGTGTCACATCAGAGAGGGCTTCTATGTGTCATGCTAAAGGGTGGTTGTAAAAAATGAATTTTGTTTTTTTAATTTGGAGGATTTGTTACTAATTATCTTTGGGGGTATATTAAATAATACAGTAATTCTAACTAGTTAAAATGAGCGTGTGTAAATGTAATGAAGTCAAACTTATTGTTTTCTACAAGACAAACACAGCTTTGTTCACCAAACCCACTCTGACAGCAGCTTGGCTAATCAGCTAGTCAGTGCAGTGAACAGCTTAAAAATGTACTTGCAAATGTCAACATCAGTCACTTCAGGGACTTACTGGCATGGTCCTTACTCCTCAGCACCACTGCTAACAAAGCATTGCGTGTCCTTGACTTGTAAGCCAGTTATCAGTTTGTTTACCCAGTGTCTCTGTGACCCTGCTGTTCATGAAGCACATACACCGCCCACCCAGAGGCTTGGAGAGTAAAGGAGCATTTCTGATGTAGCCTTTCTAGATGCCCTGTTTTTTCTTCCTGCAATAAAAATATTCAGAATACGTTTACAATACAATTATTCATACATTTTTCTGAAAGCAAGCAGTACTGTGATTTTATTTGGACCTGGAAAGAAGGAACACACACACGAAAACACACACACACATACACACACACACTGAGTCACATGCAAATTATGAATATAGTTCAGGGCACTATGTAGCCTCCATTCTGTATTTTGTAAATGCTGTCCTCACCATGCTAAATTTGACGTCTCACTGCCTCTGAAGTCAGCAGACTGTAAAATGGTCTGACTTATTAACTTTTCAAAGGTAACAGCCATGAAGACTGTAGTGTTAGCGATTTAGCCGTGGCCTGGCAATGCCCACGTGGCCTGTGTGTACTCATGGCAGTGTAAAGACAGGGGCTGGTAGTGCGCCAGGCAGACACACACAGTGTTTCCATATGGCGATCCCCTACAAGGGAGAACATATCTGCTGCTATGCCAGACTGCCTCTGTGATCTGGTCCGCTGGGTACTGAGCTGCTGCACACATCAGCACATTATACCATGTTTTGTGCATTCACATTCATGTGAGGTCCTTTGCTGCAACAGCAAGTTGGAGCAAGTTTTTTTATGGCCTACTGCAAATTCTCATATTTTTTGTGTCATAATATAGTTAAAAGCATTCATGGGTTTGGATCTGCTCCCAGATTTAATTCGTTTTTTGGCTGCTTGTGACAGTGGTGGCCCCAAGGGGGCTAGGGGGGGCATGGCCCCTCTAATACTATTGCTGGCCCCCATACTGTTCCCCCCTGGAGAAAATAATTGGAGGCTGACATTACTGCCTACATGAAGCTGTGGCAGCTTATGCAAAGGTGGTGGTATCCTGTGATACTAGAGAAGCTATGGTATCCATCAGTTACCATCAATATCAGCATAGCTTGTAAGATAGGGGGCTGAATAACATTCCAAATTTAGGCTAAATTTTGGTGAGGTAACTGCTGGCATGGCCATTTTCAAAAGGATTCCTTGAACTGTCACCTCAAGATATCTAAGTTAAAGCGGGTGCTATGGGTACCCACAACCCCCCTCATTCTTAACACGGTCTCACTCCAACCTCGTCATATATCGATGTTTGGTCATGGACTTTCCATGTCAGTATATGACAAAATATGACAAGGTACCCTGGGTGCGTTGGTTGTTGATGTTCTGGGATGCCGTGTTAACTTCAGCCTGTTACATGCATTGTCTGATTTCAAAATACATTTCCATTTTTCACTGGAAATGTACAATTTGCATACAGTGTCTTTCAAAATAAATGCACTACATCGATACAACACAGGGAATCGATGTTTTTTCCTTCAACAACAAACGCACATGGTAACATTTTGCCAACACTCGCACTTGGTTGGGTTTTCAAAAAGAGAGGAGGGATTGGCTTTACATTCATACAGGAAGCAAACACTGGCCTCCTGGGTGAAACTCGGTGGTTGTTGGAAGACTTGAAACTTCTCCATGCTTTGCTGTAGTATCAAACGTTATTATTTCCCTAAACTCTTCACCTTGTCCTCCAGTTTCTGGAACAACTGAATTAGGTAATGGAGACAATATTTCCAGGTAAATTATTTCAGACATATCTCTGGCATTTTTATATTTCTTGTTATGTATCGACCAACAAATACTCCATGACTGACATATAGTATCTTCAATAAGCTTAACTTGTCCCAAATAACGGTCCAGCAGATGTGTCTGCAGATTAAATCCAAGTGTCTCACTGTAATATTTAACAACAAAAGCCTGTCAGGACAGGGAGGGATCATGACCTTTGACCTACTGGGAGGTTTTTAATGTACAGTGTTTTGGTTTCATTGACAGTCGCTGAAAAGAAGACTTCTGCAAAATGACCATGGCATATCAATTAGTCACTATGTGTTACCATATATTTATGAAGAAATCTTTGCTTTTCTCACGTGCCTCCAAGGTGAGCGAAGAATCCAAACAAGGGGAACATTCATCATAAATTGAAGTCATTGGGGACCACATTTAACAACAGCAAAACTTTACCAAAACACTGGTTTACAAACTCTCACACAACTCCTGCAGGACAATCCAAGTCTCATTATCCAGTCGTATGCTCATGACTTCCCAAACACATGCATTTTCACTAAAATGTTACAATTTAAACACGTCAAACAGTCTCATACACGACCGAGTGGCACGCCTGTGCATGCCTTTCAACTCTACCGAAGAGGAGCTCATACACACACACACACACACACACACACACACACACACACACACACGCTCAGGCATGCTACTTGTAGGAAGAAGTGTTTTTTATAAAACTGCAAAGTAGAATGAATGAAAATAGTGTTTTTTTTAACCAGTGAAACTCTAGCAGAAGAGTGATAGAGTGATGAGTAATGGCCTCCACTCATCCTTCACTGTGAATACTGTTCTATCTAATCTCTTATCTTAGCAACCAGCCTTTCTTTACTCAAACTGGAGCCCATCTATTCTTCAACACTCACACACTGTTTGAATGCCATCTTTAATTTGAGAGTTTACAGTGTGAGATTGATTGGAGATTGGAAGGGACTGGGTAAAAGACACTCAAAATAAGATTAGAGCATTAGTGTGGGTAGTTTAGATTAATTCTAAGGGACTGTGCGAAACTCACTGATCAGGTGAAAATCCCCACGCTGATTGTTTTGCTTACGCCTATTACATTTATCCTAATCTTCAGTAATTTGAGGCACTGCACAGTGTAAGACATTTTAATGACAAAAAGCACAGGTGATTTATAATCTAGTTAGATCCAGCACAGGAGGAAACCAAAACAAAGCTGACATTTAACTGAGTCGACTTCAGCGTGTACTGCTTTTATCCCCTTTACGTGTCTTCTGCTGCTGGTTGGGAATACACAACCACCTCACAGCTGTTTCTCTACCGACTATAAAACTGTACAAAAATATTTTAAACTACAATGTAAGATAAGACTATAAATCAATCACTGGAATTGTCTCCTAGAGGCTAATATGTGGATATTTTGTCCTTAGGTGGTGTTAGAGGAACGTGGATGAAGCATCCAAAATGGAAAGAGTTCATCCACTAAATCCTTTTTCTGGGTTTAGTACATTTCATTTCAATAACTTTACTCAGTTTTTCAAGAAGTTACTCAAGTTCCAATGTAGTGAAGAAAAACACAGGAGGATGCAGAGGTGGATTTGACACATCTGACTTCCATGTTTTAGCTGCCTATCTTTAACCAAAGTGTAACGCTATTTTATCTGCCCATTATCACCATGTTTCCATGGCAACATCCATTTCTTCACCAGTAATGCGGAAATAAATGCTGGAGTAGTTTCATGTTGTATCCGACAACGGGAGGCTTTTAACAGATGACGTCCTGTTACCTTTGCTGCTGCTGTTAGCTGTCCCTGTCAGCTGCAGCCACTGATGCTTTCTAGACATCGTGATTTCCTAAAACTGAATAAATACCACACATAGCAACACAAAACTGCTTTGCTAGCTCAAGCATGTTGTAACTAAGATATCCGCTGGAAAAAATATTTTTTTCACGGACCGTTTAATGAGTTATTACCTATTACAGACACTGCTAACGGCTAAGAAATAGTAATGTTTGTTCAATCATTGTGTTTATAGACTTTACAAATATCGGATTTGTCTAAACGGTGATACAGTGATGTGAAAAATGTGATATATATATATATATATGTATAGCTAAAAGCTCTGCTGGTTTTCTACCCGGAAGTATTTGTAAACAACAAGGCGATTCTCTCTATAGTCCGGCCGGACAGATGAGTCATGGCCTTGTAAAGATTATGTTTGTTTCTTTCGTTGGCGAGAATGTGTAGCCGCAAACGCGACAAACATCCACGAACTTTGACGGCGTTTTCTGCGAGCGTGGCTAGGCCATTTTGTACCGCTGCACGTGTTTCTAGTTGGACTATGTTTACAAGCACATGAGTTCAGCGAGCCACCGAAGGACCGCCCTGCAGATTTACTATTGGTTCTTTGGAGTTTTTTGAAACTCTGAAATTGTATCCACCCATCGAAACACAAAATCAGGGAGGAAGTCATCAGTCTTTAGTTAAGCAAAGCATCTAAAGACTGACTTGTGAGTCTATACTAAGCTTGTCTATCAATTGAGTTATCATTTGGTTTTGTTGGCCAAATTTTGTATTAAGGCTCAAGCTGAGTAATTTTGGACTGCTCCCACAGAGATGCCATAATTTCATATATACTTTCTAAAATTTTGGTTGTACTTGCATTATTATGCTATTACATTATCATTATATCAGTAGCATAAAATGGTCTCAACATGACAACAATATTCTTTATCCCAATCATTTCTGGGACAATATATTGTCCAACAAAAGAAACTATCATGACAGGCCAGTTGCAATACCCTGGCTATGGGTTATGATATTTCTTATGCACAGGTGGAAAATTTTGACTGATGGCCATGCAAATGGGAAGGTGAGTGGGTCAATGAAAACATAAGGGTTTTTAGCAACCAAACCACAGGCAATTTCATCGCAATAATTAGCAAGTGGTAAGTTTTCAAAATCATTGGAATGATCCATTGAGGTCCTTGATTATCCATATTAAATGACATGGCAATCTGGCCTGTGGTTGTGGTAATCTTGTTCAGACAAATGGACAGACAAACTAGTCACCTGACTAACTGCCATCCTTGGGTCAAAACTGACAGCTAAATCATGTCATTGCACCTACTCTGCTTACACTGTGCCAGGGTGTGTAAATGAAAGTCAACAAATACCACCACTTGGTCACTGATTCCTGTGGTAGACAGCGAAGAAAAAACGGCATCTGTTACTTTACGTCACTGGATGGCATCAGTTAATAACGCCACCGGACAACAACTTAATTTAAGGATGTGAAAAGTCTCTATAGGGCAGGCAGAAGTGTTGGGTCCAACAATACCGGACTTTCACCCAGGAGCTCGCTGTTTGCTTCCTGTGTGAATGTTAAGCCAATCAATGATGTTTACTTCTAAACATATCCACATGTATTAATAAACCTAAACACGCAATGTTTTACTGATGTTGTAACTTAATTTTTAAAAAGACTGTATGCATCAAATGAGCAGAAACTGTATATTTCCTGTGAAAACTGAACTATATTTTGAAAAGGACGTCAACAAGAGACAGGGTACCTAGCATGTAAAATATAGACGTGAAAGTCCACTGACCAAGCTGTGATATGAGATGACTCAATGGAAAGTTCCTAAGTGGATGCAGACTGAGGAAGGAAAGATGTGACAATGTGAACTGAAAATGTTTCCACTTGACTTTTAAATTTGCCAAAACTTATTGAAGACTCTGCATTTGGCATTGACACAAGTATGAGATGGAACCTATTGGACTACTCTCACATTCCCATTGAACAGGATACAAGTGGTTATTCTGCATTTTGTCAAATGCAAAAAGAGCAATCCAATAAAATCGAGAAGTCAACAAGCTGACAAATGCTGGTCTCTTGTAACAGGCTGTTGGTGGAGAGGCATTTGAGGTAATGATATACACACCTTCTCTTTTCCCTGTAATTTAAGTGTTGGAATGGATGATGCTGGTGTGGAAGAGGAGAGCCATTTGTGTTCCTAGCCTCAGAAGTGGTATCAATTAACCTTGACAGAGCTCCTGATGCTAACGCTGATATTAATATGCTCTTCTCTCCCTCCTTCACACAGTACAGTAACGGATAGTTCTGCAATCTCTAACTGAGGAACACACTGAAGACTTACGCAGATGCTTGGTTTTTTTTTTCAGCTGAATTGCAGCAGAGTTAAATGTATTGTGTAAAGTCAGAGTATAATGTGAATGTATGTTTAGCATCACGCAGTGAAATGAAACATGGTGACTGTGGCTGTTTACAGTTACAATGTTCTTTAACAGTTTGCCAAATTGTAACAAAACACTATGGGCGTCCCTTGCACGCATTACTTTGGTGTCAAAATTTGAATCAAAATTTGCTGCTTATAAATGATATGTCACTCTATCAAACATCTTTTCCATTAGCAGCAGCACTCACAGGTAGCAGACTGGACTATACGTTTCACAGACCTGCATGCACTGCTGCACCACACCAGTATAAAGCGATTTAACCTTTCCTAACGCAAAATGAAATTTACCAGACTTGATAGACAGACTGGTTTCAAATGGATGGAGTTTTGATACAAGCCCACCTATCTGAAATCTGTTGATCTGCCCAGAGGCTTCTGGATTACAAATATACAATGAAATGAAAACTTCACTGTTAACAGTTTAGTCTGCCAACTCTTTAAAAGTGATTTTTTTATTTCATTATGCACATCTTCATTATGCATATCTTCATCATCTTCACTGGTCAAGGTGCCGACTCCCATGATGCGGGAGTTATCTGCCTCTCAGTCACACTGATCAACACTGGTCCCCTCTCTTACATTTTTTTAAATATCAGCTTTAAAAATGCATATTTCCAGTCAATATGAGCATTAGGATATAGGGAAAATCCCTACAATTAATGTAATCCTACTGCTCCAAAATTAATGTGAGGGCGACATCAGTTGATGGTATGAGAGAGTGCAGAGCCTGGTCCAAAACTGTATTAAAGTACATTGTATAACATTGCAGCTAACAAAGATGTAAGTGTTTTTTGCTCTTTACAGCTTGAAGACAGAGTTTAGATATGATGTTTCTAAACTAATTTTTCAACCACTACAACTAAAAGAAAAACTGTCACAAGGTAATTTCAATTCAGCTCCAGTTGTTTTCAGTGAGCTTGACATTTGCCCCTTTCTTCGGCAACATAATTCGGCTAATTTAATTAGCCTTCTGTTTTTCTGTTTTACCAAATCACAAGTAACATAGGTCAATTTAGCTAAATCTCAGTAATTTTTTATTTATATTAGGGATGCACTGCTTGTGTAATTCTGGGCCGATCCACATACAGATGGTTTGTTGTTTATTTTGTCTCTTGTGCCAAGGAAACAAAAAAATCCGGCAGACTGCTAACGGCGGATCACTAATTCTGCTCCTGCTGATATCAACAGTGATTTGTTGTTCACAGTGTGGCATTATCAGAGAGAGTTACTGATTGGCTTTTTTTTTTTAAATCAGCCTTCAAACTATTGTGTGTTCTACTTGTAATCCGTGCTCATCCCCGACTCTGGCTGCTTAAAGTGGAGATATATTGATAGTTATATATGGAGAGATATTATAGCAGCAGCACCAGGAGAAACACAGGCTAGCATTTGCTAAATCAAAACAACTCAGCCCAGTCAGGCTCAATAACAGTCCCAGCTTGACACAGTCAAGCCAAGTAAGGTTATCATAAGAGATTCTTACCTTAGGGCATACGAGCAGACTAAAACTGACCTCATATCATTTAACTCCCTAAAACCCTGTCGTCACTGACCCCACCCTTTCAAAAACTCATTGGATCTACACAAATCTCAGTTTTAAAGTGTTTGTTCAGATTAATCAAAATCACACAATACCACAATCAAACTACTGATCGAGACAGTGGTCGACCGGCAGCTCCCATGTTCAGCAAGGTAAAATTACTTTTTTTGTCAATGAAGTCTGGCTTTGAAGAGACATAAGTTTCACATTCAGTTCAGTTTCCTGTCAGAAAGGGCTGTCTGTTTGGCAGGTATTGAGCATATGTTGTTAAATGAGACTTGTGTTGGCTTTTAAACTGATGTTTTGTTATAGTTTTGCGGCTGTTTAATGCTGTTGCTTATGACTTCAAATGATCATAATTGTCTCCATTTTCGGATTCTTCATTTACTGTGGAGGCATGGCACAAAAACAAAGTTTTCTTCATAAATTCAACATAACAGGTTGAGGAACTGATAAACAAATTATTATTTGGAGGATTAAGTATTCCCTTAAGATAACTGCCCCTGACTTAATTTTCTCCAACACTGTTATCAGTATGCCTGGTTATTCAATTCAGGCATCATGTAATTGGTTTATGACATTAAGACATATGATTTAATACAGGCTACAGTATACTGTGATGGAAGTTCATTGTTATTTTTTGTATCCAGAGAGGAGTAAAAAATAATAGGGGGTGTCTGTACCTATTTATTTCATTCAGTTACAGTTGCAAAGCCAACTCAGCTGTGTGTAAAAGAGCTCACTGGTCAACAGGGGTTAAATTGGGCTGGGGCCATCTGGGACTCAGCCCCGGCAGATAGCCTGCCAAGGTAAATAAAATCTGATTTCCAATTTTCACAGTGGGCTGTGCTGGGTCTAAGCTATGGATCAGCAGCAACAGAAAGTTTGCTGATCTGGCAGGGAGTTGCTAGAGTTGTTAGAGCCGCAGTCCATGAGCTGCCAAAATACATCGCCACCTAACGGCACACTTCAAACAGTGGCCTCTATCATTATCTTCTATGTAAAGTGGAGTGAGATGATGGAACTAAAGGGTGTCCTTCATGGTCAGCCAGCCCCCCAACATAGCAAATCCTAATTTAACCCCTGCTGGTCAATAGAGTGAGAGTGCATGCTGCACACAGCTTTGTCTTTCTTTTGCATCCACAACCTGGCATTCGTTAGTTACCATGAAAAGCAACGGTTTGTATCGAGTGCTATTTTTGAGAAAGCATACAAGTTTCACCACAGACATCAGCTAGATTAAAAGCAAAAAAAGGTAGTTAGTCGGAGTACCATTCTGAGAATAGACGCAACAAACTTATTTGTTTGGCCCTAGGAAAGACATGTTACAGATAGACTCAGAAACAAGGTAAAAATACCAGCAGGGGACTGAGGCAGAGAAGGAGCTTTTTTCTGATGAGAGGAAATTAGAGTGAGAGCAGGAGAAGGATGTGGGAGTGTACAGGATGATTCAGTGGGGAGTGTAGGAACCGATGCTATTAGACATAGTTCACAGTCTTATCAGTGGATGTTGAGCTGATATTTTTGGAGGGAAGGCTATTACAGAGACATTAAGTTATTTTAATTAACTAATACTGTGCAATTTTGACCAATTTATTGGATTTAATTAGACTTTAAACACTTAATATCTGCTGAAAATTAGAAGTACATGTCTGGTATGAGAATGTTTAGTATGCAGGGTCAGACAAATTAACATGGACACAGTGGAGGGAAACAAAAAGCAGATATTGTATTCGATTGCAGTGGAGCGTTCCGGTTTATTGAAGAAAATAATTTATAAGATAAAAGTTTAGATTTCCTTTTTGGTAACATGAAGAGGCTTTATACTACTTTTCTTTGTATTATCCACGGGGGTGGACAAAATTACAGAAACACCTGACAGTAGAATGTAGCAAAAACAAAACATTTTATTGTATTTGCAGTGAGGTGTTCCTGTAAATTAATCATATTTCATATTTTCATATTTCAAACATTAGTTTTCTTGTTTGGTAACAGAGATAGCCTCCACTGACTTGCCCATAGTCAGCCTGATCTCATAGATATTCATGAAATAGGCACGAAGTCTTAAACTTAAACAAGTAATTATTTGTTCTCTAACGCTAAAACAAAGGCCTGGTTATGCAAACCTAGCACTAGGTTGACCGATGCCCCCAAGAAGTGTGCCACCCTTTGAAGCCAATTTTTGTAATGGTCGAACAGTGTAATTACACCGTCTCGTAATGCCCTGCGGCCCCAATAGACTTTTTCCTGTTGACTTATACATGGACTTATACAAGAGACATCTGTAAATTCTACATTTCTCTGAGCGTCACAAACCTCGTGAAATATTGCAATTTTTAATTCAAAAGGTCCATACAAATTGAAAAGTCTTCAAGGTAGCAGAGCACTAAACAGGAAGGGGCTGGCTCAGCTAGCGGAGGTCTCTAGGGCATCTGCTCTACGGACCACAGTGAAGCAGTGCCGATCATTCAGGTAATTTCATACATGGCAGTTAAACCAGTTTGGCTTCATGCACTACTGAGCAACCTCTGTAGACATGAACAGGGCCCCTCCTCTAACACTGTATCCAGTTCAATACATTCATATGGTTACAGGAAACATCAGGCATACATATTTGGGCCTCAGTCAGACTCAGATGAGAAGCCCGTTGTGCATCAAAATTAGTGACTAGCAGACGAATTAGAATGGTAAGCGCAGTATGCATCTTATATTTGTTAATATTGTTTATTAGCTTGTTAGCTTGTGGCTAACTGGCAGTGGCTGACACAGTGTTGGTGATTTTAAACAAACAGTAACATCAGCTACGCTGAAGTTTTTGGTAGATAGTGAAAGAAGGCTCCAGGATCTGGTTTCCATCCAAAAACTACGCACTCTACCGTGTTAGCTATCAAACTTTTCCTATGCTAATGCCAACTCTGATCTCTGTAATGGCAAAGTCTGTTCTGTGCAGGAGGTTTCAGGTTTCTTTGGTGGTGTTGTGTCCTTCTTCCATCAATACTGTATGTGCTTCCCATATTAGATAGCGATTGGCTTTTGTGTAGGTGAGTTACCTTATTTAGTTTGCCGGCATACATTTGAATCTCAGATCGAGGGAAGTACACAGACATCACCCACTTCAGTAGAGGAATGGAAAAACGTTTCTCTAGTGACACACTTTGCACAGAAACAAGTCAATATAGTCAAGGTCAGACATTTTAGGGGACATAAACAGAAGAAGAACACATTTTTGAATGGAGAAACTTTAAATGTTGGGGTATATTTGATGGCAATTTAATGTGTGTTTAAAGTCTTTTTAAAGTATTAATTTAAAAACTGAAAAAAATCGGACATCTTATCTGGTAACATTGATAGTCTTCCCATAGCTCTGCTGTCAGTCACTGTCCTGCCTGAGCACTACTCGAGCTGCCTAATGACTAAGAGGGCTATCTCCCTGCCCTCTGGCCCCCGTGACGCCTGTGGTGCTCTGCCTTTTGGGCGTGAGTGAGGTTTGCTCCACCCTGGTGGGTGGAAGGGGTGACTTTGATCTGCGAGAGCCAAGATTGCTGCAGCCCCTCTGGTTCTGAAGGATGATAGGCGGCAGCATGAAGGCCGACAGCTGTAATTCCACCTGCCAAACTGAATCAGATTATCAGTGAAGCAGACACTGCATCAGACTAAGCAGCAGGAGTCCATGTTGCCGAGATTTCCTTGTCACTCGTCTTGCTCTTGAACAGGTATGCAGGGTGACAAGCCAGCTTAATATAAAGCAGGTCTTAGAGAGCAGTAGTGGTGAACACTACCTGGGTTTTTGAAGGCTGATAGCACAGTCAATATTATTCTACTGAAGCTGTCATGTATTTCGTGTACCTACTGAATATTTACCAGCCCAGGCGCCAGAAGAAAACAGTCTCACAGGAAGAAATTAAATGACCACAACCTCTTAACACTTTCGTACCGGCATCATAGAAACAACAGAAAGTCAGTTAGGATCTTTTGTCATGATGGACACATGAATTCCATGATTAAAAAAACATCACGCAGTGGGCAGTGGTTAATGGTATGACTCCATAGGTAGTTTAAAGAGTGAGAAAGTCCTAATAGGGAGGAGGTCGGGGTGGTGGACTGGTCACACAAACACTGGACTTTCACCCAGGAGATTTCTGCTCATGTGTTGTTTGAAACTAAAAGTCAATGTTGCCTTCTTTTAACTTAATGTAATGACATACTTTACATAGTCTCATCATGTTATGTAGTGCATACCTATGTCCCATATGTAACAAACATAGTAATTTTAACTGACAACGCAATCTCTTTCTGAACTAAGTAGTTTTGGTGCCTCAACTCAACTATGCCACCACGGTTGGGTTTAGGCAGCCTTGTAGTGGTAGTTGATGAGGTGGGTACTAGGCAGATGGGTAGGTTACCGAGGAGGAAGTGGGTATACTCTCCCATGTAATAAAATGGCTTTTTGGCTGATACGTGGGTATACTGACCGTCAAAAAGAAGTGGGTATACTCCATCTACCTGCGTATACCCTCCACTACACCACTAGTGTCGAGTTACTATGGTCATTTTATGTATTTCTGTGAGATCACATTGGAATACAATGTTGGCATTGCACGTTTCTGCAAAGCACAGCTACTGGTATGTTACATCTGTACATTTTGTATGTATGACTTAGTTTCGATTACATCTGAGCTGAGTTTCTCATCAGGGGAGGGGATGATGGATGGTCGAGCAGCAGACAGCAGTGGACCACTGTTCGAGATCCAACAAAAGGAGAAATTTCTTCAACGAGACATTGGGGCATTTCCTTTTGCATTTGTAGTGTCCAAACTGGATATTTTAAGCCAAAATGTGATCTTTTCCTAACCATAACCACGTGGTTTTTGTGCCCAACCACAGCTGTCAAAACATAAAATTAACAATTGAAATTTAATGAAATTCAATAAAGCTATGTTTGTTGTTGTGTGAAACTTGTGAGTCTGTCCTCTCTTGCTATCTATTGGCTTTATCTATGCCATCATGTTTCAAACGGATGTATCTATTTCCATACATAAAGGGAGTTCAAATGAATGCGAAGTAGTACTATTTGGTATTTGTACATATACTTTCATTAGTTTGACAAAGATCTGCAGCATCTTAATCGTCTGGGCAGGCATGACTGCAAAGCGTCAGTGGAAATAAAAAAGAAAAAATGTCAAAAACCACCCCACAATCTGGATACACACTTGTTCAGTTAAATCTGTAAACTGAATGTGTCCAATTTCCTTTTTTGAGTTTCTCATTAAGAGACTTTGATAAACCTTAAACGAAGTTATTAAACGTTGAGATGAGTGTGAGAGGAGGCTGACATGTAAATGTAAAGCAAAAATGGCAAAATAGATGACTGAGTTTCTACACAGCATGCAAAATAAGGTACAGTGACCTGTTTTAAAAACATGCAAGCTGTGATTTTTAACAGAGATTACTTTCTTCTTAATTTTGACAAGTCTCTTTCATCAAAACAAAAGCCATACCTGTGTTTTTATTTGCACCTAAACCTACCGCAAACCAAAAGGAAATTGTAAAAATGACATTCCATTGTTTGTTTACGGAATTGTTGATTTGAAGCATTTTAAATCTCTGAATGCCTTATTTCACTTTTATCAAAAGTATATATTTTTTTCAGTGTGCATCCGTTATATGAGAATGCAAGCTCCCTGTAGGATTTCAAAATTTATCTACAGTTTGTAAGAGATGATTGGTGAAGCATGACTACCAGCATTTGTGATCTGAGTGTAAACAATACAAAGCTTTTAATATGAAAAGTAATCCATCTGAAGAATCCTTTTGTTAGCAATTATAGTGTTTTGAACGCTTCTAACAGTCATGTAAGTGGCATTATATACAATAAAATGTTGATATCGGCCCAATAAATTGTAGTGTAACTATAGAAAAAAGACAGCACAATGTGAAGAAAGTCGGACTGTAGATGAGACTGACTGAGGGAGTGAGTGGGGGAGAAGACTCTGATCCTTCATGGATTTCAGCATCCCATTTGCATCAGTCCTGAGTGGGAGATGCAGATGAACTGAAAGGTAATTTGAAAAGACTTTTAAAGCCTCCAGCCAGTGGAGTTGTTCATAAGAGGATGCAACTCAATACTTGGAAGGTGTGCCAGAGATTGTGTACACTCGGTGTGGCGCGTTAAAATCCTCACATTATCCATGAAACGTAATCAGAGGGATTTCAGCCTGGGAACGCTCTGAATTTCACGGGCATTTCTCAGATTGATCCACTCAGCTGCAATTGCTGCTCAGGCTCTTTAGGGATAAGAGGACCCGACAGAAAGAATGTGACTGAAGAAATACATGAAATCCTGTCTGTAGGAAATTTCATTGCCCTGAGAGAGAAAATGCACAACTCTGCTCTGAGCCCTCCCCAGTGGCTTTTAAAACTTCAAAGGAATACCAATTTTATAGGTCTGAAAGAGCAGAGTAGTAAGACAAAAGAGATTTAACCTTTAAAATAATACCTGTCAGGTGAGCCTGAGCGCCATATATACTTTTCAGTAAGGACTGATTCAGTGGTTCTCATTGATATTCTTTTAAAACAGATATGAAGTTGCATTTGGTTCGATGTTGAAAAAATCAATGTGTTCAATCTACAGTTTTGTGATCTTTCTCTAACTTTAACCAGGAGCTCAAGTTGCCATCACAGACCTATAGAGCCTTCACAATTTAGCTGCAGCCCTGTCTCTTGAAAATTAGCCTATATTCACATTCAACTAATTTAAAACAAGTAGCAATCTCAGGGGCTGAAAATAAAGCCAACCCAGAAGTGCCAAAAACTGCAGTTCTTTAAATGGCCATTTTCCAAAAACCAGTCAATCCCCATAGGCCTCCATGTTAAAATGGCAAACTTTACAGCAGAGATAAACATGTTTACAGCCTAGCACAAAAAACCCAGTATTAGTCTCTATAGATAATATCACCATTCATGACAACTGTACAGGGGCATAATTTTCATAGAAGTCACCTGGTCAAAATTTAAGGGCTCAAAATTACATAGTTTAAGGGCGGGGTTGTTTGAGTGACAGGCTGTCTGCGAGGCGTCGCCACAGTCTGTGAGTCAGATCCACCCTCTCATCATGTCTGTTTTCAAAAATCCAAGATGGCGACAGCCAAAATGCCAAACCTGAGGCTTTAAAACAGGATACCACAAACCAACAGATGATGTCACCATAGATACCTCCATTATTTTTTACAGTTTGACTTGTAACAACAAATAGGTTTTCTAAGGAAACATAATGCTGAGTGAATTGTGCTTTTATTAACATAATGAGGAATGTTGATAATTAGCATACCCATCAAGTCATAAAAATGTTTAAAATGAACGTCAGCAAAACAAATTTCTTTTGTTTTCTGCCGAAATAGGCAATGCTGCAATACACTATCCACTTGTAGTGACTACAGCATTATATTTTTTTCTTGCCTGTTTTTTTTATTTTAACATTTGACCAAAATCACAGTCTTTCCCTAACCTTGACCAAAGAATACTTTGATGAGACACTGGAACATCTCTAGCCATATTTGTAGCATCCAAACTGGATATTTTAAGTCAAAACATGATCTTGTCCTGACCCCAACCAAGTTGTTTTTGTGCAAAAACCTAACCACACGTTAACCACAGCGCTTTCAGAACATACAATGAAAAATCAGCTGGTTAGAATTTTTTTTCCTCATGTATAAATAAGTCTCCATTAATACTTTGTAAAAATTATATACATACATACATACATATATATATATATATATATACATATATATATATATATATATATATATATATATACAGTACAGGCCAAAAGTTTGTACACACCTTCTCATTCAATGCGTTTTCTTTATTTTCATGACTATTTACATTGTAGATTCTCACTGAAGGCATCAAAACTATGAATGAACACATGTGGAGTTATGTACTTAACAAAAAAAGGTGAAATAACTGAAAACATGTTTTATATTCTAGTTTCTTCAAAATAGCCACCCTTTGCTCTGATTACTGCTTTGCACACTCTTGGCATTCTCTCCATGAGCTACAAGAGGTAGTCACCTGAAATGCTTTTCCAACAGTCTTGAAGGAGTTCCCAGAGGTGTTTAGCACTTGTTGGCCCCTTTGCCTTCACTCTGCGGTCCAGCTCACCCTAAACCATCTCGATTGGGTTCAGGTCCGGTGACTGTGGAGGCCAGGTCATCTGCCGCAGCACTCCATCACTCTCCTTCTTGGTCAAATAGCCCTTACACAGCCTGGAGGTGTGTTTGGGGTCATTGTCCTGTTGAAAAATAAATGATCGTCCAACTAAACGCAAACCGGAAGGGATGGCATGTCACTGCAGGATGCTGTGGTAGCCATGCTGGTTCAGTGTGCCTTCAATTTTGAATAAATCCCCAACAGTGTCACCAGCAAAACACCCCCACACCATCACACCTCCTCCTCCATGCTTCACAGTGGGAACCAGGCATGTGGAATCCATCCGTTCACCTTTTCTGCGTCTCACAAAGACACGGCGGTTGGAACCAAAGATCTCAAATTTGGACTCATCAGACCAAAGCACAGATTTCCACTGGTCTAATGTCCATTCCTTGTGTTTCTTGGCCCAAACAAATCTCTTCTGCTTGTTGCCTCTCCTTAGCAGTGGTTTCCTAGCAGCTCTTTGACCATGAAGGCCTGATTGGCGCAGTCTCCTCTTAACAGTTGTTCTAGAGATGGGTCTGCTGCTAGAACTCTGTGTGGCATTCATCTGGTCTCTGATCTGAGCTGCTGTTAACTTGCCATTTCTGAGGCTGGTGACTCGGATGAACTTATCCTCAGAAGCAGAGGTGACTCTTGGTCTTCCTTTCCTGGGTCGGTCCTCATGTGTGCCAGTTTCGTTGTAGCGCTTGATGGTTTTTGCGACTCCACTTGGGGACACATTTAAAGTTTTTGCAATTTTTCGGACTGACTGACCTTCATTTCTTAAAGTAATGATGGCCACTCGTTTTTCTTTAGTTAGCTGATTGGTTCTTGCCATAATATGAATTTTAACAGTTGTCCAATAGGGCTGTCGGCTGTGTATTAACCTGACTTCTGCACAACACAACTGATGGTCCCAACCCCATTGATAAAGCAAGAAATTCCACTAATTAACCCTGATAAGGCACACCTGTGAAGTGGAAACCATTTCAGGTGACTACCTCTTGAAGCTCATGGAGAGAATGCCAAGAGTGTGCAAAGCAGTAATCAGAGCAAAGGGTGGCTATTTTGAAGAAACTAGAATATAAAACATGTTTTCAGTTATTTCACCTTTTTTTGTTAAGTACATAACTCCACATGTGTTCATTCATAGTTTTGATGCCTTCAGTGAGAATCTACAATGTAAATAGTCATGAAAATAAAGAAAACGCATTGAATGAGAAGGTGTGTCCAAACTTTTGGCCTGTACTGTATATATATACATATATATATATATATACACATATATATATATATATATATATATATATATATATATTGTTCTGACCATTTTATTTATGTAGTCTGTAGGCTTGGTGACACAAAATTGAAATTGTAATGAAGTGATTAGGGTATTGAAAAATGTGTTCGGTTATGCACTGTTGTGTTATTTTAAATTATAAACACGGTATTTTCTCCTCACGTTCCTAGCATGCTGTTATTTTATTTTGAAAATTGGCCGGATTCTCTTGTCTTTTCTGTGTTAGACTTCCTGTTTGGTACGATCCGCTCTATCCAGCTTGACAGAAGCACTCGCGGCTCGCATGAAAAATAGACCAGACGCCAAACTGAAGCACTGCGGTGTATGGATGTCTGTTCATCTTTTCGTTCATGTCCTTATTAATGCACACTTTATAACTTGCTTGTTGGATTTATTAAAAACGAACGAATGAAAACTAAATGTCTTTGAATATCTTTATTATCATTTAAAAACGAAAATTAAAATGACTGGTAAAAATAGATTATGACCAGATTTTTATGACCCTGTCGGTCAAAATGACCGGCGACAAAAAAGTCTAGCACAACGTCTGATATGAAGTATATATATATTTTTTCAAAACTATTCACTATTCAACTATAATATTGGGAAGAACAAAAAACACAAGAAAATATTTTCATCACTCCTCCTACATCTCCAGACCAAGAGCACCACAGAAATCAGACATATCCACAGATAAAGCCATTCATGCTTTGTGATTTATAAAAAGACACCTCCAGTCAGACACCTCCAATGTACACTGGTGCATTCACTGGAGCTGAATGCACCACATTGACTCCTTTATTTGACTGTGTTGCTCGTGGAAGCCTGCTGTCCTACCTGGTTGCTACAGATTGATTTGCTGTTTGAGGGCTGGAAGGTGACGCATGGCTGCCCTCTGTGGATGAAAGACGCATCTGCTGTCAATGCCTCTAAAGTCCAGCATCCGTCAATCCTAAAGACATCTCTGGATTAGCTGGAAGAATGATGAACTCCACGGAGCTCCCACTGCACTGATAGACCCTGGCTCTTATGTAACATGTGTATCAGCTGCTCTCCTAAACCTACTCCACGCTCACTGCTCAAATGCATTCTTAAATGAATTTTTTTTTTCTCTTTCTGCATGCATGTGAGCTTTTTTAAAAAAACAACAGCAGTGTGCATTTTAAACATTGAAGATGAGTAAATTTAGTTGGCAGACGAGGCAACAAGAGCAAACTCATGGCGTATTTGGATGAAAAATAAGACTGATGTTGTAGCTCAATATTTCAGGAGAACTGCTTGATGGTAGTGAGAAAGTTTTCCAGCCTCTAACATGGGCAGGAAGCTTGTTGCAAACATTGCTTTATATAAACTACAAAAGCCGCAGCCTGTGGTGTTTGTTCTACTGCTCTGCATGAGCTTGTGGACAATTTTAGTTAGTACCTCCTCTTCTCCTCACAGTCTTTTTACTGCAGCTTTTAGGATATGTGAATCCCAAAAAGGCTATAGTCAGCCTTAGCAATCAGACATAATGTATCTGTGACATCCATCCTGTGGTCAGCTCTGCCAATCAAAAGGAGTGCACTGAGGGTCAATCCCAGCTCAGCGGACTCGCTCCAGCATGGTAGTGTGCCAGGGAAAAAAAAAGTGGATTAATGTCTACTGTCTGATTGGCAGCCATGATAAGTCAGATAACAAAACATACAATTCTAAATAGGATAAAATCAATAAAGTTCAGGCAATTTTAAGAAATCATCTCAGTGATTTCGGCTTTCACTGGCATTAGATTTGGATTATGTGCACTCAATTGTCTTACTGCTGCCCTCTTGGTCTTTCCTCTAGAGCCATCATCAAGCCAAAATTTAAATCTATACAAAACAAATATTCCAACATGCAAGTCAACATGGGGTTTACTGAGCACATTCATCCATTCTGGGTCCTCCACAACCCTTTCTCTAATAAAAACATCAGAACTACCACACATTTTGGAATTTGTTGGATGATCAAACTCAGGCGTGACAGCAGAACTGAAATTGTCAAATGATTTCAGCATATCACACAGACTGTTGACAGTTTACATATTAATAGGTAGGTATTCATAGGATGTCTGTTACATTGTGGGTATAAGCCTGTGGGAAAAATTCATCTGAAAGGGACATCTGTGAATCTCTGTATGCATCACTAGCAACTTTTATAGGAATGAACCAGGCCCCACCTCAAATGGTATATCCGGTTCTCTTTATACATCCATTAAACAAAAATAGGACTTTGACTCATAGACTGCTGTTCTTGTCCTGTGTAAGTCAATGTTGACTTATTTTAACTTGCATACATAAGTAACTTACTTAATGTACGTAACATATTTAACTGACATAGGCAATATACTTATTTTAACCCAAACCATGATGTTTTTCCTAAACCTAACCAAGAAGTTTTGGTGCTGTTTCACAAACTCAACCATGTGTTAGTGAGTATATGTGTCTGTTGCTGATGTTCTCTAACGGTCATTTTGGAAGTGATAACCTTTTTCTGTTATTTTGGTCTGAGGACAGGTTTTCTTTTTTACATAGCCTACTTTTTCCAGAGAACACTGACATGTTTTATTTTTTCAACTGGAAAATGTAACCCTTACGCCATATCTTGGTCACAGTTCTTTAATAAACAAAATTTTGTGTTTGTAGTTCTATATAAAGGAACAAATAAAAGCTTACGTCAAATTATTAGCCAAGCTCATGGTGTGGCTTTGTGTGTGGCTGTGCTGGTTTGTTGATCACTTGGGCCCAGACTGAAATACCTTTGATTGGAATGCCCTCAAATTTGTACATGTAGGCCTATTCATGGTCCCCAGAGGATGAATCCTACTGACTTTGGTGCACAGATTCACGTTCCCCTTAGGATGAATTATATTAACTTTGGTGACCCCCTGACTTCTTATCAAGCAACATAATCAGGTCAAAGTTTTTATGAATACTGATCTGTGAAACTAATGACACCCCCTTCAGCCTCAGCTGTACTTTGCGTCTAATGCTAAATGTTAGCATGCTAACACACTAAACTAATATGGTAAACATGTGCTGTGTCTCAAATCGTGTACTTTTGTACTTACACTTACTATTTTGACTGCAGAGGTGTGTTCACACTGAGAAGTATGGAAAAATGCAGTGCACTATGAGTACCCGGATGGTGCACTCAAAACGGTCAAAAAGTTGAGTGTGGAACTATGGACACTTCTCGCACTCAATGGTCGCCATCTTGGCTACGTAGCAGAAGGGGAGGGACCACTTCTCAAACTGGAAATAGCAGCCGAGGACTGTGCGACCTTGAACATTGCTGCACTGTACAAATTCACGTGTTTTTTGCTCTAAGCACCACTATACTGTTGTCAGATATAAGCCAGCAGTATGTTTGTTGGATTAATTTAGCAGTCTGTAATGATTTGGTACCACGAACAGTAACGCGAATGCTAATGCTAGTTTGCTAACTAGCTAATTTGCGGTCGTCATTTCCGGTGAGTGCACAACAGCGGTGTTTGGTTTGAGACAACACTACCCTGTCGAAATTTGCGCACAACGCCAATGAGTACATAGTGCACACAGTATACTACATGGAAGTGTACTAACGGAAGTATGTGATTTGAGACACACCAATGGTTACTATTACACCTGCTAAACATCTGCATGTTAGCATTTTCACAGTGAGCATGTTAGCATGCTGACATTAGCATTTAGTTAAAGCGCCACTATGCCTATGTACAGCCTCACAGAGCTGCTAGTGTGGTGGTAGACACATAATCTTGTGTAAATTCTCAAATACAGTTATCACTATCAGCTTGGCTCTGCTACAAACATCACAGTATAATCCTCTGTGTGTTGTTCACTGTACCACTCTTGCATTTTTGGGTGTAATAGATCACAGTCACTAAGGGCTGCTACATGTAGGCAGGTTTAAGATAGTTAGTCATGTTGGACTACCATCTGCAACAGAAGGCTCCCTCCCCAGGTACATCCTCATACAGATTGTGTTGTTTTGTTGTATTAGAGTTGGATACATACTGTCTGTTTGTCTCGGTGTGTCTAGCAGTTCTTACCTGCACTGTGCTGTCTCTCTGCCATAGGTTCACTCACGGGCTCAGCCCGCTAATCACAGCCTCCACGTCTCCCACTCCCACACCAACAGAAAGAGACGACCTGGAGAACACAGGATGACAGCACACCTTCAGCTCAGACATGCTCTGTCCCACAAAACAGGAGTCACACAGTCAGACATGCAGGTTATGACAAGTACCCTGCAGTACACTCAAAGCAACAAACCAGTGTTTTTACATGGTTTAGCACATTTATTTTATAGCTATTGATTTACAAAAATGCTGATCTCTTTTAAAAGTACACCAGTTATTAAGAATGAATAAAGGAATAGTTCATACCTAACTCCTGACTCCAGCTCTCATAACACAGACATGATATTGACATTGATATTGATCTTCTTACCTCACTCTCGTAAAGAAAGCAGATCAGCATATTTTTCCAAAAATGTTGATCTATTTCTTTCCGTGTGTTTTCTCAAGTTAGATAATCTATCAATACTACATGTCTGCTTTTATTATTGTCAAAGGGACTTTATTGTGGGGCAATGCATTGTGCAGATTGACTACTAAGGCATACCTTTCAAATCTTGACCTACTGTGTGTATGTGTACACTCAAATACTGTTTTATTCTAAAAGTACCTCCACAGTACATATACACATCCAACTACGTGCAGCCCCAAAGAGCTTGCGCAGCCTTTAAGTTTTTTTCTCTTGGGAGCGATACAATAGAAGTGTAATGGATTCAGGAGTTCCACATTTTCATAGTGGCATAGCATTTATTTAGGCAGATGCTATTAGCACCTGTGTGTCCAGCATTTGGTGTCTATTACCAACAATACTATAATGCTATTTGTACCCGGGGTGTTAATATTCCTGGGCATTCTAGCAACATTAAAAAATTATGTTAGCATGAACGGCCATTCTGCTGTTTGAGGGCTATTCTGCTAAAGTTTATGTGGACTACACAGTGTGCTTTCAGCCAACACATTCTCACTCCAACCTCATCACATATTTATGTTTGGTCATGGACTTTCCACATCAACATGTGATGTGCTAGGTACCCTGGGTGCATTGGTTGTTGAAGTCCTGGGACGCTGTGTCAACATCTGCCTTTTACATGCATTGTCTGATTTCAAAATACACTTCTGTTCTCACAGGAAATGTACAGTTTGCATACAGTCTCTTTCAAATTAAATGCACAATGTGGGTACAAAACCATGAATTGACCTTTTTTTCCTTCAACAACAAACGCATGTGGTTACATTTTGCCAACACATGTATGTGGTTGAATTTATATTAGGCAACAGAAGCACGTGGTTGGGTTTAGGGGAAAAGAATAGGGTTTGGCTTTACAGTCTTACAGGAAGTGAACACTGGCCTCCAGCAGGAAAGTGGGTGGTTGTTGGACTCATCCTCCACCCCTCCCAACCACCCTACTTGGACTTTCCCCCCTTAACTTACACTGTTATCCCACCGCGCTTCACACGGGAACTGCCCATTGGTTCAACAGCCCATTGGTCCGACATCCCATTGTTCCGACCATATTAAACCCATTGTTCCGAAGTCCGTTCCGAAATCATCATGATGCCCTGTGGTTAAGGTCTGGTTAGGTTTAGGCACAAAAACCACTTGGTTAGGGTTAGGAAAAGATCATGGTGTGGGTTAAAATGAAAAAAAAAGTGACAAACACATAAGCTGTGAGCCTGCTTCGCCTCAAGCCTTTCCCAGCTGGCCCAGAGCCGGTCGCGGCGCACCATCAAGGCAGAAATACGCCCACCGGGGGCCGTTCAGCACTGCGGACCATCGGACTAATGGGATGTCGGACCAATGACATGGACCCCTTCACACTAATGCCGCTGGGCGCTATTAAACAATAAGAGTGACTGGATGTGTATCATGCCGGCATGAAAGGACAGCTTTCCTCATTGTTGTCTGACACCATAAGTCACTAACCAAGTGCCAGTATTTGATGAGATCAGGTTGATTCAGCAGCATTTTACATCCTAAAAACCTGAAAATAATAGATCAACAAAGTCTAACAATAAAAAGCCAATTTTCACCAATAAAATGATGAATATATCCGTCCAATGTGTAGTTTAGGCCCTTTTGGTTACTTCTCAATGACATCTGATCATTATGTCCCCAGAAATCATCAACTGCCTCACGCAAAATGCCGTGTACTGTGACACCTGCCATAGCGCTGGTCACTGAATGTTGATAGTTTGTCCGAGTGAGTGGAGGGGGGCGTGGCTTAGCCATAGGTCAATTGCTTCTTCAGTCCACTATATACATTTTGCTGCAATATAAATGACTGAAGTGTGATGAACAGATTGAAAACGTTATCATATTAGATAAAACAGATGTTGACAATTTTTTTTCCTGGGAATATAATTTGCAGTTTCAAGGTTCCGTGTGTTAGATTTAGGGGGATATTAGTGGTATCTAACAATGAGGATTGCAGAATGTAACCAGATGGAACTTCCCCTGGTTAGAATTCCTTCAGTGTTCATTGTTCAGGAGGTTTTTAACAAGAACCGAATCATCCACAAAGGCCTCTTCCTCTCAAAAACAAATGGACCAGGTGATTAAAACCAGTAAAAACACTGAATAAAGCAGTTTCACTCAACAAATCAGTGTTTCTCTGATGCTGTTTAGCACACTGCAGATGGGCCCTACCTGTGTGTGCTAACCTTTTTTCTCTGGTAACTTCAGATTCAGACATTCAGGGGATTTGAACCAGAAGCCAAATTATCTGCAGAGGTCAGAATTACCATCTTGTAGTTGTATGCCTTCAGACACCAGTCAAGTTACAGGTACAGTTTACATCCATGTCTAAGAAAACATGGATGCTTCACACACATCTTCCCTCCAACAGCACAGAGCAAAACAATCAGCATAGTTTCAAGATGGAGACCCAAGATTAGTGACACCAATTCAGTACCAGACCAAATGTCTCCCCTTCTGTTCCTTAGAGATGACATTGAGTAATGGCCAGGAAAGGGTTTTTGCAGAACATTATGATGCCACAGTGAAGTTGACCTTTTGATCATCATCTTATCCTATCAAACATTTGTGTGAAATTTTGTCATAATTAGTGTATGAATTCTTGAGCCAAAAGCATGTTTTGTGAGGGCAGTGACCTTGACCCGCAAATTCTCGTCATTTCATTTTTGAGTCAGAGTGGGCATTTGTGCCAAATTAGAGGAAACTATCTTAAGACCTTCTTGAGATAATGTGTTCACACATGAGACTAATGCAAGGTCAAAGTGACCTTGACCTTGAACACTGAAAAAAGCCATTTTGCAAAAAAAATTAAAAAATAACAGTGTTCATTCGATGCTGTTTGTTGCGGGAGGACTGCTCATTACGTTGGCCGGTGCCAAAACGCAAATGGCCCTGTGTAGAGTCAGTGTTTGGTTTGTCCATTCTTGGCTACTGTAGAAACATAGCAGTGCAACGTAGCGGACTCCCTCCCTGTCTACATACATAATATCGTATCATGGGGCCTCTGCTGATTTCCAATAGCTTCCTGTCCAGCTATGATTAATAGAGTAACAGCCAGCCCAGTACCAGAAAACCGCCCTGAGATCAGTTCCTGTAACTCCAGCGTCACTGTAACTAGTCTCAGTGGATGCTCTGCTGGGACGGAGATGAATGGTAATGACCTTTGGTTCTTGCTGCGCTGACATTTGCAGCTAATTTACACATTTTATATTTGAGATATTTAGCTCATGTTCCTATTCAGAGAGAATTACAATGCTAGATTTCGCTTCAGTTCCAACAGGACGAATGTATTTCCTTTCCTGTTGTTGGTAATTGTGATGTCTGATCTGTTTCTAGCGCAACCCTTGTGCCGTTTGAGTTCACGGAATGTGAATTTGACCGATGGATGCCCTCGGAGGGGGTTTGCTACTCATAATATTTCCTCTGGCAGTGCTCTGACTTGGGAAACAGAAGAGTGATGTGTTGGCATGGGGTGGGGCTCTCTGTCTTTGGTGAGTTCACACAGCGCAGAGCAGAACAGCACCACAGGCAGACCTCGTATCAATATCTGCAAATCCTGTCTGACAGAATAAGCCGATGAGATGCACTGACACGGCAGCCTGATCCCACAATCATTTACAGAATGTAAATAGGACGCGATCATCTAGTCGACCTGTCAGGGACCAGCCTCATCACACCTGCATCTGCATATTCATCCGACTTGTAACAGCTGAGCGATCACATCCTTCCTTTTTTATGTGGTATTAGTTTCTGTCAGCTTCAAAATACAGAGATCAAAACCTGTGATATTTTATGTGAGGGTTAAAAACAGAAAAGTGTGGGAAACTGCTTTCAGGTAATACTTGGCCCATTTATAGTTTTGGAACGGTAATCCTGAGAAAAGGCACTCAGATGGAAAAAAACAAGAGCAGTCCACAATAAGTAAAGAGAGTCACTTAAGCAGTGCGCACAGGCCTGCTGTTATCCAACCACACCTGTGTTAAACATACATGAGAGAAACTGAGCACATGCAAAATCAGATCAGTTTCTGTGCGGAATGTGATCTAAGCCCAGTGTTGTCTTCACTGAAGCATGATAATCACACACTTAAAGCTACAGTATACAGAGCTTAAAGTAAGGAACATTTCTGTGCCTGAAATATGTTCTGGGGTTAGGAGAAAGAATGGAAGGAAAGAGAGGATCATGAGAAGGAGGAATTCCCACTTACTCAGTTGACAGCTATTTCAGATTTAGTCTTAAAATGCTTATTAGTTTTAGTCACATTTTAGTCATTTTTATTTTTCATGGTTTTAGTCTATGAAAATTCAAAACATTTTAGTCAGTGAAAATTCATGACATTCATCGTAAAGCCACATTCAACTATTAGTTATTTTGTTTTCTATATGTTTTTTTGTTTTTATCTTAATCAACTGAAGGTAATTCATGTACCAGATATCAGAATCAAGGTGACAGGTTGTATAGAATTTCATTTAGACAACTAGGATTTGTACCCAGTTAAATTGTGAACTCTGACATATCGATCTCACTGTTGAGAAGCTGTGACATGTTAAGCAGGAATTATGACATAGGATCTATGTTGACGTAGAGCCTATGTGTGAAGACAATAAAGCCTCGAAAAATAGCATTTACGTCTTGTGTGTGATTTATCATGGCTTATCATGGCTTACAACGTACTTACTACATTACAACGTAAAATGCCATAGGCCTTGCTAAAAATGTTAGCATGTTGTATTTGTTTGGAAAACGTGTTAAGTATAAGACAGCTGTTTTGTGGGTGAACCTTGTGAGTTGCAATGAAGTCAAATTTTGTAACATTATCTTTATTAAATGTTGTTGTTGTCCCTGACTTTACATGAGTAGAGAGTGTCTGCTAGCCCCTAAGCTAATGTGTACAATGTAAAATGCCATAGTTCTACGCTAATAACACAAGCATGTTGTATTTGTGGGGAAAATATGTCCAGCAAAGGACCACTGCTTTGTCTGTGAATCCTGTGAGTTATTATGAAGCTGATTTGTGTACTTTTTTTTTTTTAATTGTCACTATTAATTCTCCACAGCACCTTAAAGAAATCCCACTACCGACTAGTGCTTTGGAGGTGTAATTGCAGAGTGACACAGATACAACACAGCACAAGTATGAATGCCCAAAACGGCGTAGGCCATGTACGTAAGCTACGGCATAGGCTCTGCATAGAGCTACACACACACATATTAATTCGCCTTTAGTCTGTTGGTTTAAAGTCATCCTCTCACAGAGTCTGTGATTAAAACTGGACTTTCAGCTGTCTGAGAAAACTGCGCTGAGTTCAGACTGTTTACTTACAGCACAGCTACACTCACTGAGCCTCCTACCTGCCTGTCAAACAGCATTAACTCATAAAGCGTCTCCAGTCCGGACTGAGTGGAGTCCTGCAGGGATCAGCTGTAAGGTCTGGCGGCCGGTGGCTGCTTGCTCCGCTGCCGTTCAGCAGCTAACAAGCAGAGCTAGCTGCTAACAGCCAAAGCTGCAACTAAACAAACTCCACAAATCAATTCAGCAGCTTCACCATCCACAGTCAGACACACATGGCTGATTATTTACTGCTGAATTACAGCTAACAACTCGCACCAATAGCTGACACTGCTCTGGTGTGTGTTTTTTTGCTGGCTAGCGAAACATCCTGGTGCAGACTTTTTCCTGGAGTTTACCAGCCTGACACTTGTGTGACGTTTGAAGTTAACTGTAAGTACTCAGCCCACCACGAACATTTTTTTCCCAGCTCGTCATCGTCTCATTTTCATCACGGAAAAAGGGTTGTTGATGAAAAATTTTCATCATAAATTTTGGTCAATGAAATTAACACTGCGACTTATGCTTACAATCAACACACAGATGAAAGATGTCAGAGATAAACCACTTTGTGGCGAAATAAGATGCAGGGCTTTTCTTCAGGAAATGAAGTAGCCAGGAAGTGGGAAAAAGTAGCCAGCTTTGTTTCTGCTTAATTTGTGCATTGACATGCGGTTGACCTGAAAAGCATCAGTGTCCTTCGCACTCACCATGTCTTATATTAAGAGGCTTCAGCCTGACCTTTGTTTATGCTCCAAAGTAATACACACTCTTTGTCTGAAACTTGTCTGATGAGGTGATGAATGAGGATCTGAATGATGAAGAACAGACACTGGGTGAGGCTGAAAGGCTTGTTCTGTACTTTACATTTTTGGTATGGCTCTGACTATGCACATATGCTGATCACATCTGTTTTATTATTCATCAAAATGATGACTGATGAAAGTACAAGTTTTTCCACATCAAGGAGGTTTAGTTAATGGAAGAAGACAAGAGGAAAAACGTTCTGCTACACACATCTATATTCATGTTTTTTGTGATCAATTTTATATTGGCACCATTCATTCAATACAGACACATTAGTAGTACAGCACTAATGGTGTGAACAGTCCTTATCCCACCCCCCACACATATACCCACCCACCCACAGCCACCTACATAATGCCCTTCTTAACACCCCTTCAACCCCCCACAGTCTCTATTCAAACTAAACACACCACGCTTTCCTGCTGGAGCACTGATTCCCGAGGCACTCTGATTATCAGGCTGGAAATCTGTTATGCTGAATCTCTCCAAAGGCTGTGGGTTGAGGACTTTGCCTTGTTGATCCTTGCTGTGGATAGTTCAAGCATCACCATGACACGAAAATAGGCTAACCACTTATGAATGCTGAGTGAGTGAGGAGGGAGCCAGTGTTGGGCTTTCATTTACTTGGTTTAACCAACAAGGCAGATTTTCCTCTGTTTAATTTAGAACTGTCAGCTCAATTGGGTTAACAGGGATTTGATGCTATTTTTATGTTTTTGATGTTTCTCTAATGTTTGCTTGTGAAATATTTGATTGTTTGTAGAACTGCTAACAACTCATAGACAGGGACCCCAAGCTAAACCAAAACATTCTCATTTCGACCTCGTCACATATTGACGTTTGGTCACGGATATTCCACGTTAAGATATGACTTGCAATGTACCCTGGGGATGTTCTGGGATGCTGTGGCAACTTCTGCCTGTTACACTTTTGGTTTTTAAAATACACTTCAGTTTTCACAGGAAATGTACAGTTTGTAAGGCTGTGCAATACTGCAAAATTTGATATTGCTCTGATACCAAGTAAATACAGGGCCAGTATTGCTGATACCGATGCCAATACTGATACTTTTTACTTAGAAAAGCAGCTTATCTACTTTTGTGTAGGGCAGAGCCATGCGTCATAATTTATGAAGTGAATGCAATATGCAAATTCGAATGAAAATTGATAATTTGAATTTTCATGATCATGATCCGCCCCCCAGTTTGTATACAGTCTTTTTCAAGATAAAAGCATTACCTCAGTACCACACTGCAAATTGATTTTTTATTCCTTCAACGACAAACTCACATGGTTAGGTTTTGCCAACACGTGCACATTGTTGGGTTTAGGAAAAAAGAAAAGGGTTTGGCTTTATAATATTATGGTAAGTGGAACCCAGCCTCCCGAGTGAAAGTCAGTGCTTGTTGGACCCATAGACCACCCCGCCCGCCTGCCCCTCTCGGATTTCTGTTGCCTTTATTGTTGTCCCGCCACATTTCCCCTAAAGCCATCAGGTGCCGTTAAACAATAACAGCAACCAACCATATATCACGTCAACATGAAAGTTGTCCGTCACCATAAGTCACTGACCAAGTGCCGGCTTTCTACTACTTGGGCCAGGTTTGACTTGGTTGACTTAAACAATGTTTTCTGTGAGGGTAACAAGCATTACAGTTTTGGAGGCACCAATTTAATCTTCAAAAATAAATTTTATTGTATAGACTCATATGTTTGTTTGTTTTTTGTTTTTTTTAAATTGTAAAATCCTAACCTTATCCTAAACAATAGCTGTCCAATAAATGTAATGGAGTAATAAGCCCAGTATCTCCCTCTAAAATGTAGTGGAGTATAGCAAGTTCATTTGCATGAATTGTAAATAAGTACATCAAAATTTAACTTAAAGGAGCACCTCACCCACAAAATGATCATTTGCATATCACTTAGTTATGCCATGTCATTACTTTGAATGTATGGAATAAAAACTTTTTATTGTATGCCTCCACAAGAAATGGGAAACACACTGATTTACTGAATGGATGGGGTCCATGTTTAACAAGAGCAAAACTATATCAACTCATCTGTTTACAAACTCACACACAACTAATGCAGTATAATCCAAGTCTCATTTATCCACTTGTATGCTCAGCACTTCCCAAACACATTCATCTTTGCTTGAAAAAAACAAACAAAAAAAACCCTCAGTATTGAGTCTGGCTTTGAAGAGAGCACAGATAAGTTTTACTTTTAGTTCAGTTTTAAAAAAGTTAGGTTTTTTTTGCAAAAATGCACATGTGTGGGAAGTACTGAGCATATGACTGGATACAGAGACTTGGATTACACTGCACCAGTTGTGTTAGAGTTCAATCAATCAATAAATCAATATGTTCCGTTTTCCATGGAGGCATGGGAGAGAAACAAAGTTTTCTTCATGAATTCAGCTGTTGGTGGTGGTTGGTTACTCATATAACCCTAGCACTAAGCTCTTTCGCCAAGCCTCACTTTCTACCTTTACCCACAGTTTAATACTATTAATCAACCTATTAAACAATCAAACATGTACTTCATAGGTGTCTAGTTATCCTGTCAGATACTAAACTTTAATCCATTTAACCAATCAGACCCAGAATCATCAGTGGTCACCTAATCACAATGTTTGTTCACAACTTCTGGGTAGAAAACCCCTGCGTCACGTCAAGTAAGAAGTTGCTAAGCAAATGCTGCCTCAATTGGTCAATCAATATCAGGTTAAGAGTAGGCCTATGCTATATTTAGAATATTTTCATTGCTTCATGTGTGTGGCTTTGAATTGAAGTCATTATCTCAAAGCCACCAGACTTCTTAGACAAAAACAGTAATTTTACTTTACAGTACACAAGAGTTGCTGGTCTACCACTGCCTCCATCAGTTAGTGTGTAAGTTAAAGTGGTGAAAATATTCTAAATATAGAGTACATGTAAACTGATACAGAATTTTAAGGTGACTTAGATTCATTTTGCTGCATCCCTCCTCCACAACAGTACATGGCAGCTTTTATGCCAGTAGATTTGGTTATCAAAGATGATAGCAAAGCAACACAGTACATACAATTAGCAAAGTAGAAATGTCAGATAGGTCAGACCACTGTGTTAAACTATGTATCTTTATAAATTATAGTTACAACTGAACATGACAACAAAAGTAACAAAAAAACAAAAGTTAAAAGCAAGGCCGAATAATAGCGGCGTTTTGATAACGCAATCAAACAACGTGCCGTGACGGGCGGATTAAAATGTCAGCAGTGTGGCGATCACTCGCATTAGCGACTAAAAATAGTTTTGAGCGAGCAAAATAGGCTTAAATCATTCAGCACGCTGTGCGAGCAGCCTATAGATTTCAACCAGCAGCAGAAACGAAAGGGGAATCCCACCGATTGTGGGTTGAATGGGGGTCACAGACACAGACAGTAATGTATTCCTGTCAAATACGGCGGCCATCGGCTTACCGGCGACAGAGAAGTCAGCTCCAATAATATCCTCTTCTTGGCGTCATGACTGCCCAGAAGTACCTGAACAGCCGAGCCAGCCTAACACAGGTATGTGACGTGTCAGAGGAGAAACGAGCCGTTCACGGCCCACAAACCTCACCGCAGTTTAGGGACTGTTCATTACTTATGAAGGGACTTGTCAGGGGAGGAGGGTGGCTGGTTGATTCTTATTTTATTTATTTATTTTATTTTGATCCCCCCTATGTTCATCACTCATTGATGCTGTTTTCGAAGTATGCATAAGTCAATAAGTAATTTATTCCATTGAAATATCATTGATGTAGCCTATAACAGAAAAGTGATTTATCTTTTTATAAATGATGAAAGGCACATCTGCCTCATTTTCGCTGTGGTATCGTGATACTACTCAGAACCATGATATTTTCATTGGTATCGTACAGTGGGTCCTAATTTTGGTACTGCGACAACACTAATCTGGAGGGGGTTCATCTGCAAAAACTAATGAAAAACTAAACAACGATATTTGGTATTCGGTACTCGGTATTCGGCCAAGCGTTTAATAGTATTTGGCTTCGGCTTCGGCCACAAATTTTCATTTCGATGCATCCCTAAAATCAACTGCCAGTTGTCTACCTGGAAGTGGTGGTTGTTGTTGGCTGGGTGTAACAGTGATTTGGTCTATAACATTCATGCTATTGAGCCACTCTTTCTGGGCTGAGACTGTATAAATTTGGTTGTTGTGTATACCCTGTTGTAGACAATAGTGTGCTACAAACTCTGTGGCAGTTTCCATCATAAGCATTCCTATTTTGGTTTATTATTGTATTTGCTACATTTTGATTCACATCCACTGCAAAGTAAGAAATAAAGTCACATGGAAAAAGTCTCGGTAAACTGTGCGCATGAGGCCAGCATTCATGCTGCCAATATCATCAAATCATCCGTCTGGTTTTCCTCAGAGAGAGCTTAGTACGATAGTAAATCTCTGTAGGGGATTTTGCCATGGCTTTTATTAGTTTGCTCACTAACTGTTGCAATATGAGCTTCTGGACTGTGAAGTGGTTGGCACATCATGAGCCCATGTGCACTCAATAAATGAGAGATGAATGACTGACAGGGATCCAGTTCCTCTCTGTGTGTACCCAGTTTAATTCAGAGATGAATGCTGCACAAACCATGTTAAAGTGTATTTTAGCCATAACACACATAGTATGTACTTTACATTAAAATCAAGGGGCTTTTAATCTCTCATCCATGATGCATCAGCACACCTGCTGTTTGACGCACTCATTCTGCTCAGCGATCATATTATTATATAACATCCATTATAAAACAAATATGAGCATGATGTTGTGGTTTTGCTGTGCTTTATGTGGGTTACTATACGGGTCCACTGACTGACTGGATTCTCCGTCCACACTCCATTCAACATCCACTTAAAATAGATTTACGGTCTCTTGTTTGTATGCCTCTGGGAACCAGTCAAGTCACAGTCTACATCCATGTCTCTCCAGACTCATGTGAAGCCATTACAGTTGATAATGCTTCAAATATGGATGTTGCTGCAAAGGGTCTGCATTTTCTAAAACATGGATGCTTCACACAAATCTTCAACTGGACAGCACAGCAGATTTACACAGTCAGCCAAGTTTAAAAGTAGACACCCAAGATAAGTGTCACCAGTTCTCTACTTGACCAAATGTCTAACCTTCTGTTCCTCAGACACTGAATAATGGCCAGAAAAGTTTTTGCCAAACATTACAATGTCACAGTGAATTTGACCTATGACCTTTTGGATATAAAATGTCATCACTTCATCACTTTATGCTATTAGTAGTAATGGACGAATGAAGTCTAATGAAGCATTTCCTTTATTTTTTGAGCCCACTAGATGGCACTTTTTGTTCAACAAATGGTTGAAAGCACACTGAATTGCTATTCTTTGAGCCTCTCTCTTTAACCCAAGAGCGCCATCTAAAGGGCTCATAAAATACCTATTAGACATTTGTGTGAAATTTTGTTTATTCTTGAATCAAAGTGGACATTTTCCCCACATTTTTTCCTTCAAGGCCTTCTTGAGATATCGCGATCACGAGAATGAGACAGACTCAGGGTCACAGTGACCTTGACCTTTGACCACCAAAATCTAATCAGTTGATTTTTTTTAATCCAACTGTACATTTGTGCCAAATCTGAGGAGATTCCCTGAAGACCTTCTCGAGATATCACATTCAAAAGAATAAGACAGACTAAGGGTTACAGTGTCCATGACCTTTGACTAGTGTTGTAGTACTCAAGATCGGTCTTGGTCTCGAGACCATTTTTGAGGGTCTTGGTCTCCTCTCGGAATCAAGGGCATTTTTACTCTGTCTTGTCTCGGTCTCAGACTGGGCTGACTCGGGTTTTTTGAACGAGACCACCACTGATGCTTTTTGTCCGTGCTTTACTGATAAGAGTGAAAAAGACCATCTCAAAAACAGCTAATAACTTCAAATCATTGGTAGCATAAATATTTCCCCCAGCTGCAATTGCTACCTGCCCGGTGTCAGTGTGAGTGACTGACACGCCCCCTGCATACAGAGGATGGAGATGGCAGGAGGAGAGGCTGTGTGAACTCGTCAACGTGAAAGATGTCTGCCAACTCGGCAATTATTAAGTTTGGTTTCACACAACACAAGGAGTTTATTTGTAACACTAAGCGAAAACACTCGGCAGTGTGCAAATTCTGCAGTGCACAGCTCACTGAAACCGCTGGGACGACGTCAAACTTTTATCGTCACCTCGAGAGGAAGCATCATCAGGAAGGAAAAAAGAGAGAGGGAGGAAGGAAGGAAAGAAGGAAGGGAAGGAGGATGGAGGAAGGAAAGAAGGAAGGAAGGAGGGAGGAAAGAAAGAAAGAGAGAAGGAGGGTGGGAGGAAGGAAAAGAGGAAGGAAGGAGGGAGGGAGGGAGGGATGGAGGAAGGAAGAAAGAAAGGAAAGAAGGAAGGAAGGGAGGAAGGAAAGGAAAGGAGGAAGGAAGTAAGGGAGGAAAGACAGGGTGGGAGGGGAAGATGGGAGGAAAAAAGAGAAAGGGAGGAAGGAAGGAAAGAAGGAAGGAGGGAGGGAGGAAAGAAAGAGGGAAGGAGGGGAAGAGTGAAGGAAAAAAGAGAAAGAGGGAGGGAGGAAGGAAGGAAAGAAGGAACAGTCAAAACAGATGGGGACCCCGGAGGACAATACAAAGGTTAATTTAGGCCTTGTTCTTTACTGTTTTTCATTCTTTCTCTCTGAAATGAAAGATTTATTGTGACTTGTCAGGTCAATTCAGTTTTGATATGGTGAACTTTTTCAAAAACTGAAACAACAAGTTTGCTAAGATTTGTTTCATTGTGCTCTGCAGCAACAGAGCAGATATTGTTTTTGTTGTTATATTTATTTAAAAGCAAACTTAAAAAAAAACCTCACATTTTGATGTTTTGTTATGATTTTCCTTTGATATATATGGTCTTGGTCTTGTCTCGGTCTCGACCTTCAAAAGTCTTAGTCTTGTCTCGGTTTCGACCTCTAAATGTCTTGGTCTTGTCTCGGTCTCGGTACTCTCTGGTCTCGGTAATGTCTTGGTCTCGGTTGGTGCGGTCTTGACTACAACACTACCTTTGACCACCAAAATCTAATTAGTTCATTTGTAATACAAGTGTATGTTTGTGCCCAATTCAAGGAGATTCCCTTAAGGCCTTCTCGAAATATCACATTTATGAGAATGACATCTGAATCTGAGTCTGAAGAAATTCCATTAAGGAGTTCTTGAGATACGTGTTCATAAGAATGGGATGGATGGACACATGGACAAACAGACAGCCAACGCCAAAACATAAAGCTTGTTGCCGAGGCTATAGCTGGCACGGATGCCTAACAAAAGCTGAGGAGCAGGTTTGTTGTTGTATGGGCCCTAAATCAAAAGAAAAATGTGTGAATAATTACAGAGTTTGTGTTATACAGAAAATTTGAAAGTAATTGTACAGTTTATCTGTCAAACATGTCTGAGCATGCTTTATATAAAATGCACCCCATTCAATTCTTCAAATAAAAATATGACAACCATTTAGGTCTCACTGTGATTTGCAGTTTTTAGAACAAATTGGGCCATAAACACCATTTCACTGGTGTTAAACTTTCACTTGTGGTATTAAAGGTTCAGGGAATCCATTTCATAGCATAACAGACCTATAATCCCACAAATCACTGTGTGGAGTCAAAGTGCAGGGACACAGTGTTATATCCTGCACTAATGGAGTATGTGATCAGACACAGGAGCAGGCAACACTCTACGTATGTTCATGTATGTATGTGTGTTAATGCTTTCTGCGCAGTGGAAGGCCTTTGTGTGAGGGAGCTTCTCCCAGAAATGAGGCTAATCCGTTCTGACAGAAAATCACTGCTGCACCAAAATGTTTAATAACCTACTTTCCATGATTACACCATGGTACACCTGCAAAGCTCATTAGCTTTAGGTTATCAAGATGAAAGATTCAAAGGCTTTTTATAAGTCAATTAACAGAGATGAAAGATAATGAGTTTGATGGAAAGCTTTAATAGGCTTTTCTGTTATATGTCTTGTTGAATAGGAGAACGCATTTTCAAAGGGTTCAGCTCCCAATACAAGGGCGGAGATAGAGAGGCATCTTTTTTTTTAATTATGGCTTATTGTTTGGGTCTTGGTGTAGGGGTGGGGGGGGGGGGGATTTAAAGATTTTGTTTAGTTTAAACTGATGATCATCCCAGATTTTAAAGTCACAAGCATCAAAGAATTGAAGTGCACAATAGTAGGGACGGCCAGATGAAGCTTTATAAGCTCTTAGTTGTATTTGTTGATCCCACTAGATGGCGCTCTCAGTTTGAAGAAAAAGCTCAAGAAATTGCAATTCAGTGTGCCTACAAACCTTTGTTGAACAGACAGCGCCATCTAGTGGGCGCTGTCTGTTCAACAAAGGTTTGTACAGACAGCGCCATCTAGTGGGCTAAGACTACTGAGAAAATGATTCATGAGGCTTCATTTGGTTATCACTACTTAAAAAGTGTAAATTTCCAGTATATTTCTACCTGGTGTATTTGCCTTTTTATGGCATTATGGCACTATGCTGGCTAGAAAAAAAACAACACTTTCTTGGTGCTCTCCCAGCAGGAAATGCAGTAATGTCTTGGCAAAGAATAACTGCTTTTCGTGGCGCTATCCTCAGTGGAAACACAGTGAAGGGTCACTAAAATACACCCATGTTTGGTGGCTCAAAGCTGCTGGAAGGTTTTGTCATTTGTTGGTCTTGAACGGTGGTCATCAGTGGTCTGCAGCCTGGCAGTCATCTCACCTAGGTGACACTCCATCCACCATCACCTCCACATCCAAATGACAAGGTCAGCTCATATACTACATTACTCAAAAAATATTGATATGATGAAAAATGTGAATGTAAGGCATCTGTGGTTTGAAGGAACATACAGTGCCAACATTTTCTTCTGGCTACTGGGCCGGCTAACTTTGCTCTTGCCATCTCTGTTGTAGAGAATCAGAGAAACTGGGTTTCACACAAAAGAGCGTGTATCAGGGCAAGCTCTGCTGCTGCTTTACAAATAAAAAGGATTTTTACCTGAATCATTTCAAATGCTTGTCAGACCCAAAGTTAACACAGAAAGAAGCCGCCTGTAAAAGCCATTATGGCTTACTGCATAGAGATCCACACTTGGTTCCCTGTCCACACATTTACCAATCTACTTTTATTCTGACCACATATACTAGTTGTGACTTCCCCACAAATGACATAGCTTTATAAAACGCTTCCTGCTCATCTCTCTGTTTTTTTTTATTTAATTTTAAATCTGTGATGAATAATAATAAAGAAAAGTTAAGGTGTCCTCTTTAATATTCAGAATAAATACCCTGATTATGTTGGTTGATTTATTTGTTCGGCAGCACAACATCAATTACCCTCTTTATTGTTTCACCTCACATTCATCCCACTCTGAGAGGGAGGACAAAGCGTCTTCCTCTCCTTAAAAAAAAAAAAAAACTTCCTTTCCCCATATTTGGTCCTTGAATGCACCACAAAACAATGAAAAATTCAGCAAGAGGTAAGAGGCTCTTGTTTTTCTCCCCACTTGAATTATCGCCTCCTCTAATACACATTCCACACTCATGCCTCACATTTATACTCTGTCTGGATATTTATGCTCATTTCCTTTGCATAATTTTTCAACTAATGGTAAACTAATGGAAGCATTATTCTTGAAAACACTCCTTAAAGCAAGACATGCTTCCTATTAACTGGCCTGTCTGTCTGCAGGGTCCAGCACAAATAGAAGTAGGAATATAAGTTTGCAAGGACTATAGCCGCATTCCCACCAAACACTTTTGTTATAGCACTCTTAGAACCTGCACGTAACTTGTACGGACATGTAGCTAAACCTTTTGTGTTTCCACTACAAACAGTACTCTCAAATGTAGGCAGGGTTTTTACCACTCTTGCTGTATTTCCTCTTTACCGACGATGCAGATTAACATCTGCATGTTGTTAATCATCCATGGAACAGGGTTGCACGTGGACATTTTCAGAACAAAAAAAAAAAAAAGACTGGATTGTTAGAGTTTCTGTTGTAGTTGATGGGATATTTCAAAATATTGAGCCGAAATAAAACCGAAACCCTAATGGTTACAGGTATTTTAAGCCAAAACATGATCTTTTCCTTACCATAACCAAGTGGTTTTTGTACCTTAACTTAACCACACCTTAACCAAAGCATTATTGAAACATAAAGAAATGTAAAGTTTGAACTAGGGTTGTTAAGCCAGGTACTCTGATGAAATGAGTGTCACTGATCTTTGTTTTGAAGTTCAATTCTGAGGCTATTCTGTAAATAGTTTTCTAAACAATGTCTATCTATCTATCTATCTATCTATCTATCTATCTATCTATCTATCTGTCCAGTTTAAGCCAGTTTAAGCATTCTGAGTACAGACACGGATACAGATAATTTTGTTGGATGAACAGATGCAGATACAGATGATGGTGCACTAGATTATTGCTAATCTGAACACATTATAAAGTACAAACATAACATATCCATGGCAACAGTATACCTATCTCTTTGATGTCTTGCACTAATGTATTGTTACAGACCTCCACTTGCAAACAAACTTCCATGAACTTCTGAGTTTTCAAACAAATCTTAATTGACAGTCATCAAAAGCAAGAATGGTCCACAGGGGCCAACAGGCTGTTTTATTATTTTTTTTTACATATACAGTGTGAGCATTCAGGTCGAGGCTTGACAATCGGATGATACAGTGTGAGTTTTTTTCCCCATTAAAGGGGTTTTTGGGGAGTTTTTCCTTATCCGCTGTGAGGGTCCAAAGGACAGAGGGATGTCGTATGCTGTAAAGCCCTGTGAGACAAATTGTGATTTGTGATATTGGGCTTTATAAATAGAATCAATTGATTGATTGCTAAATCATGAGCTTTGGCTTAACATCATAAGCCCCTTTTCAACTGCAGGAACTTTTCTCATTTACCTGAGATTTTGAAAAACCCCTGCATGTTTCCACCGAAATTACCCAGGTAAAAAACTTTCCCTCACCCCCAAACTTTCCCTGAAAAAAGTACCTAGTATGGGGGTAAGACTATTCAGATTACCCAGAATCTTTGAGGGGTGGGGCTGTGTGCTGAAGAACGCTGACTGGTGGAACACACATGCAGCGTTCCGCACTTCCGTGTCACTGTGGCTGCAAACTTTATTTCATTTCTACAAGCTCCACTTCGTTTCTGTTTTGATGAAGGATGTGTACCAAAACCCAGTACTAAATCAGCCCCGGGGCTAAATCATCAAAGACTGTAGTATTGATAAGCGCTAACGGTATCGGTTCTTTTGTGCCGGCACTGAACTCCTCCACATACAAACAGACACACACACCGACGCCACACGGTAACTGGTGAACAGCCGAGCAGCCGCGGTGGAAACGAATGAGGGGATAACTTGAAAATGACTCGAGTTAACGGAAGCTACACTCGTTACTGTAAGTGACATTAACCCTTAGCGAGTAAGAAGCCAATACTTTATCAATACATGTGTTCAACAAGCATGAACATGTAAACATGTAGACAGCGATATTCAATATGCTCCATCCACAGTCTCTCATCCCCCGTCACTAACGTTATGTCTTACACAAGGACAGCACACTAGTTCAGCTGATAGTGAATTGTTACTAATAAGCTCCAATGACAGCTGTCTGTATGTAGACTAACTTAGTTTGACACTTACCTTAAAATACTTTTAAACTTAGCTGCTGGCTGAGACAAACAGCCCCTCCTCTCTCTACCAGCACCATGTTACCAGTAAACAAGCTGGTGGAGCCAAATACAGGACACACGCCGAATCATCTACGTCTTTGCGCTAATTTGAATAACTTTTCCGGAACTTTGAGGTGCGGTGGAAACGCAAACCACACAGATTACCAGGAATTATTTTACCCAGGTAAATAAATTCCTGGTAATAAAAGTTCCTGGAAATGTTGGTGGCAAAGGGGCTATAGAGTATTTACTCCTACAGTAAGCTTTGGAATTAAACAACAGCATTTCTAAAACCAGTTCAAATCATACAGTAAATGCCCAGCTTTACTTTTTGACTCACTTCACATTCAGCAAACTACTTCATGCGTTGGCACTGAGCATAAATTGTGAGGTGTATAACAGTCCGATATGGATAAGATTCCTAGGGATATAGGACTACAACTTGTTTTTGTCAGTAAGGATTGAGGACATTCTGATGTACCATGGCAAAACACAACAAGAAAAGAGATTTAGATCTGCTCATCACCGTACCAGTGTGCCGGAAATGTCAGAAACTTTAGTTGACACTTTCCTTTTTGTCTCTGAGATAGACGGCTCTGTGCTGGAAAGAATGATGTTGTTAACAAGATGTTTCTTACAGTACAGTAAAGCTGACTCATACAATAGGTTTTACAAGAAACAGAGTTCCAGCATGGCTCTCACATTTCATGTACCAAAAAGCAATAAAAACAATTAGGAAAGCCAGAGAAGCTCATCTCGAGAAAAAACGACCTCGCACTACGATCACTTTTCACTTAGCACAACATAGATGAGGTCTTTTTCGATGCAATACCAGAAATTTCTAACAATGACTTCTAAGATGATGTTTTTCCTCTGTGCACACAGTCATTGTAAGGGGACATTCCTGTTTTGTTTAGTGCTGCATGTCCCCAACATGTCAGCCTGAGGAGACAATTCAGAGCTGACATTTTGGGGTCAGCGTGCAAATTTCCTGAAAAACAGAGCCCTGAAAAGTCGATTGTCAGGGAGCACAGTGTGCTGTCTGTGGTCTGCCCACTGCTAAAATATTAATCCAATCCCTGGTGATCTGCTCACATCCAGGCACATTACACACACTCTTCCTGGAAAGCCAGCATAAATAGCGGAAACAGAAGCTAAATTAAAAGCGGCAGTACTGTTAAGGTCCACATCATTGGTTGCAGATGCTTTTTATAGCAGCCCCCTGCTCTGACATGCCCCAGACCACCAACCTCACTGGATGAGCTTGGTGCTTCATTATAACAACACTGCTAGCTATTCTCAGCCATTTGGCTTCAACACAGTGGTATTTGACTTAAATATAAATATATTAAAGAAGGATTCACGGTTGAAATTTAAGATAAAAGATAAGGAATATTTCTCAGAGTATTCGTGACCTTGGTCTGTATACGTTCAGCATAGTGCTAAAATATAGTAATATGCAGCCGCCTCCAGTGGATTTGTCCCGGGAAGGACCAAAAGTTCTGGTTCCATTACAGTCAAGATGGTGGCAAAAATAATTGTGTCTTAATTTAGTGGATCAAAACGTATCAGGTATGGAAGTAATCTGAAGACACTTCGGTTCAAAATGAGACCAAACCTTTTTATGGATGTCAGTTTTTGAGCCAAGACGAAGGCTAAAATATGTCCTGCAACAGCAAGGCTTCTCGTTTTTAGCTGAGCTGATTTCCAGAAAACATGCGCCCTCTACAAGCTGGTTAAGAGGAGTGAGGAGTCAGCAGTCACTGACTGTATAAAACAATCAGTAAATCAGATTTTTTAACAATATCGAATCACCACAAGAGGTCTTTGAGCATACAGTTATAAATGTATTAGGCTGATTAGTCCAGTAGTATATGAGATTTGCAATGGACAGACAGACAGACAGACAGACAGACAGACACACACACACACACACACACACACACACACACACACACACACACACACACACACACGACTCAACCCATGATCCCCCCCCAGGCTTATGCCTGGTGAGGACAAAAAGTACTTGAGCCAGAGAAGAACTTTTTTGACTATGTGGTGGCATCAGCCCTCTTCTATGGAGTGGTCTGCTGGTGCAGCAGCACCTCGAGGGCCGACAGGAAAAGATTTAACCGCTCTGTCCTGGGATGCCCCCTCGATCCAGTGAAAGTGGTGGGAGAAAGGAGAAGGATAGCTGAGCAATCATCCCTGATGAAGAACATGTCCCATCCCATGCAGGACACTCTGACAGCACTGGGCAGCTCCTTCAGTGACAGGCTGCTTCATCTATGGTGTGTGAGGAAGAGATACCGCAGCTCCTTCCTTCCTGCTGCTGTCAGAGTTTTTCCAACCAACACTGTAGCAGTGGTCACACACCAAAACTGACAAGCATCAATCATGTGCAATATCAATTTAATCTAAACTGTACAGTATCAATATTTCCTATGTGCAATAATATGAATTTAACCATTCAGTCTTTCTGCTTATATCTTCCTCTTTACTGTGTACTTATTTATTGTATCTGCCAGGCACAAGCCTGGAGGGGATCATGCATTTGGTTGTGAGTGTGCCTGCGTGTAAGTGTGTGCATCCATCTGTCTGAAGCTAATCTCACATACAACTGGACCAATCAGTCAAATTTTTTGTGTGCACATTTTTGACTATATTCTTAAGGACCTGTGGTGGTTGTGGTGATTCACAATTGTCAAAAAAACTGTTTTATTGACTGTTTTATACCGTCATTGACTATTAATTCCTCATTCTTCTTAACTCCTCCTGGTTCCAGTCCTTCCTCCACATCTCTTTGAGGGGGACCACCTTAAAATACCTAGCACCAAGAGCCAATTGCCAGTTTTGCCTACCTGATATTGTGGACTTACAGCTTTTGTTGATGTGGTTATTTTTCCTTGATGTATGTGCTTCTACCATAAGTAAGTAAGTAGGCTGTGTGGTTAAATGGTTTCCTTTTTGGTCTATTTTAATTGTTATTGTTGTTATTTCCTGCTTGTTGTCCTGTTCTCACAAGTTGTCACAACATAAAATTGACAACATAAAAAACATTCAAATGTAACATACCCATGGCTGGCTAGGATGTACAATACCAGCATTTATTTTGGGTTGGATGAAAATATTTAATTGTATGAATATAGAGGAAGGCCTTACTGTTATAAAGGAAGATATTAATCTCTGTGTCCTTGGAAACTTGGACAATTTTGCAGCCCACAATTTATGTCTAGCACCAATGTTCGGTGTCAGTGCAGAAAGTAGTGTGCCCTTTATGTAGCTAAGAGGAGAGCAAAGCTTTGGAGGTCACATGGGTGGATGGGCATGCAGTGAGTCAGACACTCATGCAAGAGACATTAGTCTGTGTCCTGTAACAACACTTCATGCTTTCTTTGCTCTTCTTACACTTTAAGAAAGTGGTAAACAACATGCATGGATATCCAAAAAATAAATAAATAAATAAAATGTTGGTATTGAGCCTTAGAAATGAGAAATTCCATGGTTTGAAACCAAGAATCCTCCAAAGATACTGGAGGATTCTTACAGTGAGGATACTGTGCACTTGGAAAACCTCCCCTACATTAAGACTCGAATATCAATATTTTGAGCTGGTTTCAGGGATGCAGTAATACCTGAGTTTTTTTTAAAGATGCTTCTTAAAATCAGACTTTTTAAGAACACAACCTTTTAGTTCCAGAAGATTAATCCATATCTGCCAGCCCTTGTTTAAAAATCCTAACAGCCTGCCCTTTCTTCATCTGCCGCTCTGACATTTTGTGAATTCCTCTATGACTTTATGTGGTCTTAACACTCACATAGATGTCTTTGCGGAAAGCACATCAGTAACTGGATGAAATACTCACAGTGAGGATTATGAGGTGGAAGAACCACCTGAGGTCAGGACTCCATCTTCACACCTTTGCAGTGCCTGGGGCTCCGAACACATCCTCATCGTCACAACCTCCTGTGGGAAGACAGACAGAGTGGTACACTTAAGCAATCAATCACTGTCTACACACTCTGGCAGACTCCAAAGTGTATTGAAGCCATGGTTGCATCACTTTTCAGAGCATACCACGGACTTCTGTCTGTCTGATGACACTGTACATCGATCTAAGAGCAAATCTCCTCTATTCTGCTTTTAGTATCGACTATTCCAGAGCCTTCAGCCACAGACTGAAATGACAAGCTAAAAACACATTTGTGCATAGTGTGTAGGCCTGGAAATGTGTAAGTACTACTCTTTAAAACATCTGCTTTGATCAGAGACTTTAGCTGTGTCCAAATTCATTCGCATTTGGGATCCCTTTCTTGGCAGCTTCAGTGCTGATGAAAGTCATATGAAACCTTTTGTTTTCTCCTTGACTTTCATTAACATAGAACAATGTACAAAACTTTAATATTAGCTTGAAGGTTACGTTAGCAACCCTCTAATTTTAGTTAGTACAAAACAGCGGTGATTTTTTTATTTGCCCCTTTACTTGCATTGAATAGAACTGAACAGAAGGCAAATATTTGCCAATGTTAATTTTGCGCATCTGTGACCATACCCCAAAGAGCAACAAAGTCTGCATAGAGAGGCGGTTGGGGTGGATGGATGGATCAAACAAACATAGGACTTTGACCCAGAAGACCGCCGTTCGTATTTCGGTGAAACCAAGAGTCAACGCTGAGTTTGCATCACGTCACATTGTCATGTATCATTAAGGACTAATGTGATGATGCCCAACAATAATTCTTTTCCTGAGCCTAAGATAATTAGTGTGGGTGCTAATTTGTAGGATATTCATATGAACTGTTAGACAAGGATCAGTGATCAGAGGTCAAAATTAAACTTGGCTCTAGTCTGGTTAAAGGATTGTCCATCTTAATACGTCACTGACACCATATCTATATATCAAGAGTGCTGGCCACCATAATTGTCACCACCAACCATTATGGTAATGCAGTGATATCTTTAAAGAGACAAACTCCACAGTGCTCAGTCTGCTCAAAAAGAACCTTTTTCGTTGTCCCAGTTTCAGCCAAAGGTAGTCTTCATCAATCTGATTTAGCTGAAACGAGTCTTTTCAGCACAGAATTCTCCATTTGCGTTTCCTCAGACAGTGTTTGCATGCTGGAGGGATACGTCCTATTAATTGCATTGCAGGAAGAAAACACAAAAAGTAAACCTACATTAGGCTAGGACGAATATACCAGCTCGATTTGTCTAACTCTATCTGCTTGAGCCTAATTTTAGCTTCAGCTGAACTTGAGAATACAACTCTGCGCAGAACTATGAGCCTTGTATTTTCTCCTCCAGCTCTTCCTGATTGCAGTAACCCATAACTCTTTGGAAGCACCTATAGCATGTAAGCACTGAATTTAGACAAACCTATCCTTTGACATGTTCTCTACAAATTGGTGTGTGCACTTGATTGTAAGTTTTTTTAAGATCTACCTGTAAGTTTGACTAGTACATCAAAACGTACATTTAATGCATTGTGACGCAAGGTTTATTCATCTATACCTGATGAAGGTAGGTAGTGCAGTGAGCATAAATATAGAAAAGCTCCTGATCAGCAAAGAGCCCAGCTGTTTGTGATATAGGTGGAGGTGAAAAGTGTGGAAACAATGCAGAGAGCTTATTACACACTTGGCGGACTGCTGTTCCACTAAAGGGCAGCTCCATATATCTGGATGAATTATACTTGGTAGATTCTTACGCTCAAGTAGCTGCTTATCTTTCCTGTTTGTTCTATATGTCATGATGATTATGCTTTCAGGCATTTCTACAGTGCACCTCTGCTGCCACTAGTGCATAACTGTTATATCACAAGAGCAATATTACTTGACTTAAACCCTTTTGCTCCTTGGGGAGCATAGGTCATTCACAAACTTTCTCCAGCTGGTTCGGTGTTGGGAGCAACATTACCTCATCTGTAATGTTCTGCTTCTGGTTTCATCAACTGATTTTGCCTCCTTAGCCGAGGAGGACGCCAGTAATGTTTTGTCCACAAGTAGATGCATACTTCCCTCTGCATTGTGATACAGTTGGGGGAAGAGCGCCATCTCACTATATTCAAGAGAGGGCAGACATCTCTAACAATCTGGATTGATAAATAGCGCTACAAGCAAGAGGGAAAAAAATGTGGGTTTTTTTTATTATTATGGGGTGAACTGTCCATTGAAAGGAAAGCTGCAGGTTTTTACAATTTGGGTTTTATGTTTGTAGCTCTGGTGGGCTAATTGGTTGTATCAGTCATAATCACAATGTGTGTGGCATCTCTTAAAATAGATCCAATTTGGTAAGTAATGCTAGCAGTAACACAGTCATTGGGTTATAATTGTATTTTTCATTTTCTCTTTAAAATATAATTGTCTGTCATTGTGGTTCATTTATCACATCTTACTGCACATGTTTCTTGCCTCACTGGAAATGTTTTCAGCAATGTCACAATGTTTCCAGATCTCAGCATTTGCTTTGGTGAGTCTAATGTTATCAAAACTAATAGGACCAAAGACCAGAGTTTGAAACTAAAACTGAAGTTGTGCTAAACTGTAGCTTTTCTGTGAGTTCATTTCATGGGTGTAATCCACAGATGAGGATTTCATACAGAAGCTCGGAATCCAGAGTGTCCCATTTACTTGTGGGGAAGACTGTTTTGTCGACTGCTTCCTCCAAGGTCAAGAATGATCCTTGTAGCTGAACAGGAATAACAACTATAATACAAGTAGGGATGAGTTCATGTTGCAACCTTACAACTAAACTAAACTAGCAAACTAAATCATGTTTCTTGAGAGTACCATGAGTGCCAGTCCTGTTACGTAGCTGAATATGTAAGCCTTGTGCCGACAGAAGTCTTAGCCCAGCCCTAGTAAAAAAAAGTACTAAAATCAATATAACATTATAGCTTCTTTAAAAACCTGGCATAAGGTAACATCTTTGCAACCAAACTAATAATTGGAATATGATCAATCAAAGCACTGTAACATTTGCAAATCTCTGTTCAGCATTGACTGGAGTGATGGTACAAACAGGACAGAATGGTGAGATACTTTCTCAGAGCATGAGGCACGCATCCTGTGCTAGACTCATACTGGCTCTGTTAGCGGACAGAGGGTCTTCACAGGAGGCCGTGCTATTCATCAGAGGACAGTACAGGCTGTGAAGCAAACTGTCCACTTACAACAGCTCCACCAGAAGCACCAAACTGTGAGCAGGAGAACCGCAATGACACAAATCCCTCTTTCAGTCATTAGTGACCAGGAAGCTATCAGTCACAGTGAAGTGAGCCCTGCTCATTAGGTCCCACAAGCTGCTCAGTTCCCACTAGTTTAATGCCCGCTGCAGCCGTTGCTCAAAATGGATTATGATTTCTGATCACATTATTCTCTCTGTTCCAGAGAGCAGTCAGTTCTCTAATTACTGTTCTGAGCACAGAGGCCATGTTCATCCTTACCACGCATTCAGACTGACTCAATACAATTAAACGGTCACCAAGACATTTAGTCAGCTTTCATTTCAAACCTATTTAATGCTGACAATCAGAATTAAGTCTTTGGTGCAGAGCTGTTAAACTGGCTTTAGCAGCAGCCTCTGTCATGGGACTGCAAACACTGATGTCTGATTCTCTGCTCTACTTTTTGGTCTCTGCATACCTTTCTCACTCTGTCTCGCTCGGAGCTTCCTTCCAAGTATTTCACTCCCAGTTGCTTTCTCTCCCTATTAATATTATATATTCCTCCCTCTCCTTTTGTTTTCTTCTTTCCTCTCACATCCACCCAACCATGCACACAAGTTCAGGCTCATTATTGTCATGCACAACAATTACAGGGAAGCAGTCACTGGCAATGGAATTCTTAGTTCTCAGGCACCCTACGACAATGCTCAAACAAATATGTATAAAGAGAAAGTCATGCAAGTAAAAATGAGACCAAACATAGCGCAGAAGTTAAAATTTAGAAAAAAAAGCTGCAAGCAGCTGGTGAACAGGCTCTTGCACCTTCCTGCATGTTGGGGTTGCTGGCGTCCTGCCCGCACTCCACCCTATGCTTGTGTCTGACGGTTACATTTCTGTAACCATCACACACTCTGCCCACTAATAGACGGGGTTGGATGGGGCATCGCAAATTGACCTCCTTCCTGTCGCCAGTACGTGGCACACTTTTTTTTACTCAATATTGGCAAGTAGATAGCTTCAGGCCTGGAGTCTTATCCAACCTGTACAATTTGGGGCAGATTGGACAATATATTCTCAAGTTACAACAACTTCCAATTTTATGGCTAAGTCACGCTGTTCCATGAAAACTCTTTTCAATAACGTGTTCAGATTGTACTGCCCGGGTTTGAAATCAATCTGATTCATTCATAGGAGGGCTTTGTTACAGTATTCAACATGAAGTCAAACAGGGAAAGATAGGGACACAATGTACTGACGTTAGCGACAGACCTGTCAATCTTTAGCCCCTTTATTATTATTTTATCATTATGTGTCTGTGCATGGGTAATAATAATTCCATGCAATACAATGGGGTGCACCAGTTGGTGCTTGGGCTCTGATAATATATACTTGTGGTAGACAGGTGTGCAGAAGTTGCAGAGTGACTAACTGTAGTGTAAGTCCTGCTACTGCTTTTACCATTATACATGTGTCTCACACTGATATATCAGTAATCATGCTTCACAGGCAATTTTTTTAATCATAATTGCCCCCTTTATCTAGTTTTGCACAAATAACTTGAAAATGTTACCAAACTATGACACAGGTCTGTTTGGGATATGATGCTTAAGAAACCCTGTGTCAGCAAACGATACGGTGGCAGTTATGTAATGATCCGCTGTGTTAAATGAGAAAACTTGCTGGCACAGGCACTTGTGTACAAACAGTGCAGCGCAGTAAAAATATCTTGGTGCCATGAATTACTGTGTGCTTTGCTTTCATAGTTATTTCTTTATTAAAACATGGCATTTCACCTCCAGCTTTTTCCTTCCATGACCCAGTTGAGAGCCACAGTGAGTCTCAGCTGGCTGCTTCCAGCTGACGGTGCACTCACACCCAGGCAACTATATTGGTAACGGTTCCCACTTTAAAATAGGAAGGCGCCCAGCGGTGTGGTGTGATGTGCTCTGTAATTACATGCAAACACAACCGTGAGACAGAATGATAGTCTGAATGCAAATAAAAAAAAGTATTTTCTTGGAGTCTGATCTTATTACACACAAGAAGGCAGTGGAGGTGGAAATTACACATCACTTTGCTAATTCAAGTCATGTTATTTATTTCACTACAAAGATTGGTGAAGGGTAAGGTTAGAGAGTTTGTGTCCTGTCACAGATTTTATTAACCATAACCATTTTCCCCTAACCTTCACCATGGGGAGGCTGCCATCTTGTAGAAAGTGAGTCTTTTAATTTTTTTGATATTAGAAGGAGCCATGTTTACAGTGTTCTTCGAGTAAGCAGTACGCAACGAGCATTGCTGAACACATAACACCTAACAGTTTTACCAGAGATGTATCTATGAGGACTTGGTTGTACTTTTGATGTCATGGCGGATAACGAAGGAGCATCATGTAAAATTATCTGTGACTGTGACCATGAACACAAATATACAGCAGGCAGTTGTCCTCAGTTTATAAGAAATTCAGAGCTACACCAGAACATTTATGAACAGGTCTTACTTTACTACTAATTTGTGTGTAACGTCAGCATGTTAGCATGTTAGCATGTTTCCACTAATTACTTGGACTGACCTAACGTTAGTAGCGTTAGCTTTGCAAGCGAAGGCTGCAGGTAACAGCTTTGCTGTGTCAGGATTATGTTATGTCTTCACTGTGTATCTTCACATAAAAGAATACTCAACATGATCGATATCTTTTTTGTGTCTGTATGTCCAGTGGCTGGGTCTCAGCAGTTAGCATGGCGCTTAAAGGGGGTCAATACGTCCTGCGCTGTGGTCCGCGGAGGGATACACCGGTGAGCAGGCACAGACGTAGCTTGTAAACAAAACTCAGCTGTTTATTTAGCCTAGCGATATCTCCGAACTATAGTAGAGTTTCTTGTAGCGGACACAGATCCAGAGCCATACCTGTTTGAGCCGGAGTACACAGATGAGGGACTCCATGTGTTTGATGCTGAGCAGGCGAGAGGCTGAATCCTCCGTTCCCATTTTGCTGCACAGAATGGGATCGTCTACCATCGTTGGGGAGATATATCATCAGGAGGAAAAGCGCCGCAGAGAGTGCATCACAAGGAGTGAAAACTTTGCAGCAATCACTAATCCTGGCGTGATTGAAACTTTTTTTCATGTTCCTAAGATGAATTGGAAAAAACGCCCCAGGCCTGCAGGGGAACTGCCCATTAGTTCGACATCCCATTGTTCTGACCATATTAAACTCATTGTTCTGAAGTCCGTTCCGAAATAATCATGATGCCCTGTGGTTAAGGTCTGGTTAGGTTTAGGCACAAAAACCACTTGGTTAGGGTCAGGAAAAGATCATGGTGTGGGTTATAATGAAAAAGAAAATCACAAACACATAAGCCGTGAGCCTGCTCCGCCTCCAGCCGGTCGCGGCGCACCATACGCCTGCCGTGAGCCATTCAGCACCGCGGACTAATGAGATGTTGAACCAATGGGCTGTCGAACCAATGACATGGACCCGGCCTGCAGGAGCTGATGGACAGCTTTCAGTCGGTTGAGTAATATCATCTGTGTTGTCTCTTTGTTTGCTTTTACTGAATGACCTAGCGTATCTGTCCCAGAGCAAGCTGCAGCTGTTGCTCACCGGTGTATCTATCCGCGCAAGACGTATTGACGTACAGAACAGAAAGACGACAGGAGAATTTACTGAGTAATTTTGCTGTTTCCACTAATTACTTGGACTGACCTGACGTTAGTTAATCCTCTCGCTCTCCAAAATAAATGCATGCGGTAATTGCCGGTTGCAGTCGAGATTTTACGACACCAGGCTGTGGGTGTCATACCGCTCCAACCAAAGGGGCGCTATAATCAACGAAAATGAAAAGTATCATACCAATAGTGTTGGTATGATAGCAAAACCCCTGGTTACATTCAAGGGGTTTTATTCATGAAATGTTAGCAAATGTGTGAGTAGATTTGCACATACAAAACCTTGGTTATGGAAAACCTACACTGGATTCATGAACTCTGCGCAAAACTCAGATTTGACCATAGGCATGTGTGCAAGTTCACGAATGCCAATTGACTGCAAACTGACAGCGCGCTCCCGCCAGTCAGCAATTAGCATACATCCATATCCATGAATAGCCAATGACCACTATATATAGAGGTGACAATTACTATGGATAGGTGCTTTATGAAAAGGTCCTGTCCCCTTGCAAACATGGGGCAAACAAAGACAGTGAGAGACAAAGAAATACTTTTCCAGTGCTTAGATTAAAGTTATTTTAGGTAAAATGGTTAGAACATGTTTAGAACATTTTATTTTCTTCTGTAAGTAATGGTGTGACAGGGTCAGGTATATCAAAGGCCTGGAAAGAGGTAACAAGTGCTGTTAACTCCATATCCTCTGTTGTGTCTGTTATGAAGTCCAAAAATCGTCTCCTATGGATGTAATTCTTAACAAAATTGGGCTGTGCTGTCTTTTGGCCAAGTCACTGCAACAATTTATGACTCTCTGATTGCCTGATCTGACACAGAGACCTCAAATGACAAAAAGATCATGTAGCCTGATCCTGCCAACAAAGATTTGTTCATTTACCACATGATGAATGGAGCAGTAGCACAGCAATACATCCCGGTATAATGATACAAGGACAGGAGGAGCTCTCAACATGTACAAGATAAGCTGTAGACTTCAGCACATTAATCTCTGCAGACAAACTGTAACTGCATTTCTGCACCAGGATTAACATGAAAGTGATGGATGCAAGGTAGCATGTTTCACAATGAGCACTGTAACAAACGGACAGTTTGCCCGTTGAGTTTAGAGGAGACCTGCAGGACTTCACACTTTGTCAACACAGTTCACTGATAGCCCATTCTATCAGCATTTGACCTTCCCCATGAGGAGGAGGCTCATGAGCGGTGCAGCTCTCCAATTAAGTCAAATGAGCCAAATACAAATCCACTGCACTGAATGAAATAAAGGGTTTACAACTGCAGTCAGACTGAACACTATCTGGGATCCTGCCCTCTAATAATAAACTCCTGGTTATTTTAAGACTGGAAGAAAGGAAGATATGGAGCAACTTTTTCTGCATGCAGACAAAAAAAGAGTCAGCTGACGTTAATTAGCCGACAACATCGGCTCATTAGTTTGTTTGAAGCTTGTACAAACAACACGGCAACTTTGATGTAATCCAAGGCCTCTGCGGGGAATGGCACAAGTGAAAGAATGTTTTGATTGAACCATGGGAAAAAAATAAGACAACATGCGAGCGGATAATAAATACGTTAAGATGGCTGTGTGATGCAGAGAGACGGCTCAGCCAAGCTGCCAAACAAAACTCCCACGGGTGTCTCTCTCATGAGTTGTATCGATCTCCATCAGCTGCGGCGGCCCGGCCAGGCAGTGTCAGCCACTAGGCTAATTGGGAGAAAAACACACGGGCGAAGAGGCACAGACCTCATTGTGTCATTGATCCATAAAACATGATTCAATTCCTGTCTCTCCTTTCATTAACTTAATCAACATGTCAGGAAATGAATAAAACATTCGGTGAGAAAATGCAAAGTGAAAACAACAACAGGAAATGACTTCCTTTAATGCATGTGCATGCACATGTTGGTTGGGGAGAAACCTCTTTGAACAATTAAGGAATCTTTTTTTCCCATCACTCCACACAGACACGCTGTGGCAGCAGCCTAAAGGTCAGAGCCCTGGGCTAATGACTGCAAGGTTGCCAGTGTGTGTGTGTGTGTGTGTGTGTGACACTCTCCCCTTGCCATCTAACAACCATCAACACCTCCAGCAGTGCACTTAACCTCCAGCTGCTCAAGGGAGGCTGTGGTAGGACTGGGCAGATGTCACTGTGTCTGTCTGTATCAATTAGAAGCATAGTGTGCCTGTAGGATAGCAGGCACGCATGGTCAGTCAACAGTACATATAGTGAATACAGGTTTACATTTTATCTGTGTAATGAGTGAGCGCAGGGCAGGCTGTGTCTCCAGTGAGCATGCATGACAGTACTGGAATAAATTGGAGACAATACAGGTTACATTATTAAGGTAAACCAGAGCAGACAAGCTATATGGAGGCAAACCTCCGATGCAATGTCAAATAAAATCCCTCCATACCTCCTTCTCCCCTCCCAAAAAAGAGGAGTAGTAGAGTGGCCAAGCTCAGCTCCGATGGCTGTGTTGCAGCCGGATTTGGCGCAGAATGTGCTCGGTGGAATTCAGGGGTTACATTCAGTGAAGATAACAAAAATGGGGATTTATTCATCTTGCATCATGCTTACCTTTAGTGGATCATAACATATTAGGTATGAATCAATTAGTAGGGGCTCTGGTTCAACATTAGACCAAACCTTTCTATGGATGTTAGTTTTTGAGACAGGACAAAGACAAAAATGTGGCTTCAACAGACAGAGAGGTGCACTGTTTATACCCGAGCTGATTGCCAGAAATGTATTTTACTATGTGATTTTGTTGAACACTTGTGGCCCCTTCCAACAGGTTAATAGGAGTGAGGGGTCAGCAGTTAATCACAGTATAAAACAGTCAATAAAACAGGTTTGTCAACAATTATGAATCACTGCAACCATGAGAGGATCTTGAGCATACAGTCATACATGTGCACACAAAATATTAGGTTAATTGGTCCAGTAGTTTGTTAGTTTTGTTAGCTGCAGACAGACAGATGCACACAAACATATGCACACAAATGACCAAATGCATTAAATTAAACCTGAAGGGGATAGAAAAAAAACATTATTGATGTTTTAATCATTATCCACCTGAATACAGTCTCTGTTAGAGCTGTATTATTCAGTAGCAGCAGCTGTAGTAGTAGTAGTAGGAGTAGTAGTAGTTGTAGTGGTAGTTGTTGTTGTTGCTGTTTTGGTAGAATAGTACAGTAGTATTGGCACTGGTAGTGAATGTAATGCTCGTACAGGTAACAGTAGCAGTAATGGTAGTTGTATTGTTGTAGTGCAGTAGCTCTGGTAAGAATATGGTAAAGAAGCACTTGTGGTAGTAGTGATGATAGCAGTAAGAGGAACTGTAGCAGTAGTGCTAGTACTACCAATATTTGCATGAGTGGTACTACTGCTAACAGTTAGAAAAGCAGTAATGTAGAAAAAGTCATACTAATAGTAGTAGTTATTCCAGTGGTAGTGGTAGGAGTAGTAGTCATGGTGCAGTAGCGCTGTTTCATTTGGTTTTCAATTCAGTGTAGTACTAGCATTGGTATATATGGTAAAGAAGTACTTGCAGTAGTAATGGTACTGCACATGTACTTATTGTAATATTAGTAGTACTAGTCCATACCCATTGGTAGCTTTGTCACCTTCTACCTATGCCAATCCTCAATGCCTATGTGCAGTTTCACATATATTGACCACGTCAGTGAGTAGAAAAACGTGGGACAGACACACAGACAGAGTTTTCGTCATTACATAATAAGATGAGGAGTAGTACCAGTACTAGTACTAGTAAACAATGGGTGGACAGCTACTTAACAGAGACAGCAAACTAGCTTGATGACATGGCCAAGGGTGGTATGACAGTGAATATATTAAACTGTGTAGACCTTGAACTAATGACTAAGGTGAAATCTGTGGCTGAACCAGGAGGGAACCACTGGTCTAAAGTCCTGTCTTCAACAAGAAGTCCAGTCCAGTTCAGTTAAGTTCCGTACGCTTTTTATTTGTTTCCACTGTGAATAATTGTGAATAGTACCAATGGAACTGTTTCTTATTGTCCCCATTTTTGGTCACCCCTCTGTTTGGGTACACAGATCTGGTAACTAGAGGGTGGAGCTAGAAACACTGCAGTTGATTGCAGTGCTCTGCAATGCAGTTGATTGGTCAATAGAGGACAGTCACTCTGCTCAGGGCCAATTTGTGGCTGGTTTTGAAGCAGCATTATGTAATACATACACTTAGAGTAATTAGTAGATCTTCCAGCATTTAAAAATATACATTAATCTAATTTATGTGAACCACGTATATTCTAATCCTCACTTGGTGAAAAAAAAAACATTGCAGAATGATGTTTCTGCGGGCTCTGGCTGTGCTTGCCCGAAAGGGACTAAATGCACCAAGAGAGACTCTCATTCTTACCTGTTCTATTTTGTTCTGAAAATGTTGGCTTGCAACCTCGTTCTGTGGATGATAAACAAGGTGCTGCTGACTTACCTCTGTGTCACCATTGATGTGGAAACACAGCAAATGCTGGACTTAACAGTGAGTGACAACAACCCTGCCCACATTTAAGAGTATTGTTTGCGTAAATGCTGAATGGACCTTGGGTCTAGGTATTATGTATGAAAGCTTAATTTGGGTTCTGAAGGTACTATACCAAAAGTATTTGGAGTAAATGGGGCTTAAAGGGATAGTGCACCCAAAAATGAAAATTCAGCCATTATCTACTCACCCATATGCCGAGGGAGGCTCTGGTGAAGTTTTAGAGTCCTCACATCCCTTGCAGAGATCCCAGGGGAGAGGGGCTAGCAACAAAACTCCACCTAATGGAGGCTGGGCGCCCCAGATTAAAATGTCCAAAAAACACATAATTGAAACCACAGAGTATCTCCATACCGCTCGTCCGTAGTGATCCAAGTGTCCTGAAGCCCCGACATAAAAAGTTGTTTGGAAAAACGTCATTTAAACTCTGTTTTTAGCCTTATTGTAGCCTGTAGCTCTAACTGCCTCTCTGTAGACCGCGCTCACGTGTGTGTGCGTGAGACATGGGCACCGTCTTCATGTGTGTTCACGTGCTTTCCCTGGTCTTGCGAATTTTCATTTTTGGGTGCACTATCCTTTTAAGTGGTATGGAGATAAAAGTGGTACAAGTAGTATTGGAATACTGATTGTAGTGGCAGAAGTATAATAGCAATAGTAGTGATGATATTTATAGTGGTATTATAGTAGTAGTAGTAATGGTAGTAGTAGCAATACTAATGGTTGAATCCCTATTGGTACAAATAGCAGCACAGTAGTAATAGTAGTACCAGTAGAAGTATTTATACTAGTAGTTGTTATAGCAGTGGACAGTGAACGTAATTGCAGTAGGACTGGTAGTGGCAGTAATAGTATCAGTGAAAGGCCTGCAGCCATGTGTCCTGCTGTGTTCACAGTATGGGCAAACATTTTTATTCTAACCTATTCTAACAGTAAATGAGCTGATATCACTCATTGTCTTCTTTGTATTTTACATGTATGATTCAAAACACAAAGGCAGACCCAGAAGGAATGACTCAAGGGATGTAATTCTAAACCAGCAGGGGGGAGTGTGGCTCCTGAGTCAGGGGGCTTAATTTTAATACGACAACTGAGCACACAGAGTAAACCCACACTGTGATACCGCGTCAGCATGTAGACTGATGGGTTTAATGAACTGAACATTACTGTTGTCCTTCACTGGAAGGAACAGTCTGCACCAATGTCACCCAGGTAAATGTCAGCATGCTGTCATCAGTATAATCAGAGGTCTGTCCATGGTCTACCTGATTACTCTCTGCAGTCCTACATTATGTCTCTCTAATAAACACATACTAGTTTTAACATTCACTCATACAGTAATATGGCTGTAAAGCAAACTGAGGAACCAAAGACAGGAAAGTTATTTTTAGAGACATCATGAGGCTTTGTTTCTATTCCAATTCATAGATGTAGAGCAACAAAGCTTATTGGAATGGCTCTCATTTCCCCAGATAAAAATGGAAAACATTAAAAGTCCAGACTGCTCTAAATACCAGTGGAGCGGAAGGACACTCTAAGCAATGCAGCTGAACCGAGCAGTGTGTGCTGGTCCATGAGCTGAGCAGCTCCAGTTTAATAATAGCACTAACAAGATACCAGATCCCTAATATTCAATTTTTTATTTCCTCTTGCACACAGAGGTCAGGGTCAGCTGCTGACCCAGTTGGCGCTGGAAGGATCTCAGTGTCTTCATCATGGCCTCAGTGTGCAGACGCAGGAGCTTGAACACAAACTTGTCCAATTCAAAGAGCATCTCCCTAGTCGCTGTGCCACCTCGCCTCAGCTGACTTTCAGCTACGTAAAGAGGAACCTTTTCATGTCTGTATGCTTCTGTTTGAACAACAGTGCGATGACAGGTTAAAAAGATAGGAAACAAAAAATCAGGGCCTTGGCAGGAGACGTGAGAGCGCTGTGCTGCATGCAAAGCAGCTTATGGTTTGAAGACAGACAGAAAACATTTTATAGGTAAATGAATGAGAAACATACAATGAGGCAGTGCTTCAGGGATTAAAGCCTATTTCCCACTGGACAAAAAAACACTTAGACCCACAACATCTGGCTTTGACTTTAGTGGGAAAGGTTACAATCTGCATTAAAAAGGGATTCATTCATTCTACTCTGCAGTAGTCACAGGCTTTTATCTATTCCAGCTCTGATAAGCAGCGATGGGAACATGACACTCCGGGTGGACATGTTAACTTTCGTCCCTTTTCCTGCGCCTCCATCTGTAACTGTTGCCACTTTGCCACTTTCTTTGTCAGCTCAGCCACAAATTCTGTCTGTCTCTGTCCAAATTAGTCGGCATCGAGTTTGAAAGAGAGACTTGATAAGTATCAGATATAAAAAATAAGTGAACACCGTAACATTTTAACCGGCCTTCATGCTGCTTTCTATTGTTTAGGGACTGTTCTTCACTTATCAGAGGAGTGGGGTGGCTGGGTTTTTTTGTTTTATTTAGACCCTGCCAAAAGCTACAAATATTTTTCCTTGAGCCTCCCTGAGTGACTGGCGGAAAAACGCATGACCCTCACACCACTATATATTAGTTATTAGATTTTTAAAACTTAACATTTAAAACGTTTAAAAGTTAAAAGTTAAAAATTGAAGACAAAAAAATAGTGTATAATCACATGAAAATATGAATAATTGTGTTTCCCTTACCTTAGAATGAGCTGTTTCTATCTATATAAGAAGCCAGTCCTTGTACACAGAGATCACCATGTTGCACTGCCATGTTTTTACAGTAGCCAAGAATGGACAAACCAAACACTGGCTTTAGATAGAGCCATTCACTCTTTCATGTCAGTCACTGTAGTTAGCAGCCGGGCTAGTGTTGTGTCATTCGCGAACAAATCGTTCAAAAGAACGAATCTGTTGAGTGAACGTACTGAACTGAATCACTTCTGGAACTGATTCGTTCATTTCTCAGTTTAGTTGAGCTCAGCAGCATGCATGCAGGCTGGGAGTGGAACTGCCGATTTGGTCCATGTGAACGATGAATCACTCACGAGTTGCGAGTCAGCCAGGGTGCAGGGAGGAACTGCCTACTGCGTGATGAATCACTCGGTGAACGAATCACTCGGTGAATAATCCTGATCCCTAAGTGATTCACATCATTTCTTCTCAGCGATACACTTTCATAGGGACCGTTTTCTCCAAGCTAAAGGCTAATGTAGCCAGGAGTCAAGCCACAGGAACACAATCGCACACCTCCCCATTGTTTTAACAGACTTAGTTTCCAGACAAACAAACTTAAAATGCAGGGCAGACACAGCAGCAGCTCAGCCGTGTATCAGTTCAGTGAGTTGGACTAGGCAGTACACAGTCAGGGCTCCTCCCGCCAAGCACTGAATGAGTCGGTGAATGGATCTTTTGAACGAATCTTTTTAAAGGGAAATTAAGTTTATTTCAACCTGTCTCCTATCGTCCTAAATTTGTTTCAAGTGACTAGTGACATAAAAATAATAGTTAGCATGTTAGCCGTTAGTGTAGATACAGCCGGGGCGCATAGTGGCGTCAGACCTGTTAAAACGTAAGTGAATGGACATACTTCAAGTGCAAAGTTAGTCCACTAAACAAGCTTTTTTTTCCCACAAAGGCCGCCTCATATTGTTAGGATAAATGTCAGAGAACATATAGATAACGACATGTAAACATGTTGTCTTACCTTGCCGGTGTGCTGCCATGTTTGTTTACCATTTAGCTCTGCTTTCCAAAGCGCTGCCGAAATATCACGAGGAGGGATAATTCAGCAGTAAATAATCAGCTGTGTGTGTCTGACTGTGGATAGTGGAGCTGTTAAAATGGATTTGTGGAGTTTGTTAGTTACAGTGCAGGACTCCACTTGGATTCGGACCATCTGGAGAAGGTTTACGGGTTGATGGTGTTTGACAGGCAGGTAAGAGTAAACACATTTACTTCAAGTTGACTAAAATGTCATGAATTTTCATTGACTAAAAGTTTGTTAATATTTGTTTACTAAAACTATGAAGGATTAAAATATCTAAAATGTGACTAAAACAAATAAGCATTTTTGTCTCAAGTCTGAGACTAAATCTAAAATAGCTTTTAAAATTAACACTGGTGAACACACATTAAATGTCAGAGAAAAGGTGGGCACAAATTAGCATGTGCTGGGAAAATGGCCCGTTTGTAACGTGCCAAACAGCATAGGAGAAACACTGATTTGTAATGTGAAACTGCTTTATTCCCTGTTTTAACTGGTTTAAATCACCAGGTCAGTTTGTTTTGGAGAGGAAGAGACCCCTGCAGATAATTCAGCTCCTAGTAAGAACCTGAATGTCTGGATCTTAAGTTATCAGAGAAAAAGGTGAGCACCCATAGCAGGCACTGGCATTTACTAGCTGGAGGCAAAACAAGACTCTCCACCACAGGGCTGTAGGCTACATAGGAGTCTTAAAATGTCATCTTGTTGTGTTATTAGGTGTCAGAATAGAAGGAGTCATGGCTCAAAACTTAAATTTTATCATATACCAGCCAACACTGCCCGTCAACAAAAATGGAGGCAACTATGGTTAAAAGGACTGTACAGAGGCGATCATCAAAACTGCGCATACTAATCAACCACAAAGCCGGCCATTCCATCTTCAGCAATCCTGTCAAATCATCCATCCACTGAGTGAGAGCATACAGGTCGGCCAGTCTGGTCCCGTTGATCAGTTTTTACTTTTTCAAGTAACACTTGTGGTCCCCGAGAGTGAGTGACCTGACATGATGCATTCGTAGTCAGTCTGACACTCTACACTAAATTGAGAGCCCTGTTGGTCGCAGAGACAGAGCTCTATATTTCTATATAAATTAACAAATGGTTGAGTTAATCACACATGTGCTCTGCTGCTCCAAGAGTGCAGTGCTCTGGATAACTGAACAGTATGTTGCGACAGCGCTCTTAATTTACAGACGGTCCAGTTTGTGCCAGTGCGCTCCGGGACTCTGAATGAATATTTTTGAATGCACCACTCGCATCATCTTCTTCCACTTTCAAAAACAAGCCAACAGAACCTGCTAGCTAGCGTTAGCTAATGTCTGTGGAGAATTGCTTTGCCTCCAGGTAAGCCCTGCCCACCAAACAACATCATACTGTTTACTAATAGTAAAAAGGTCTACTATAGGCAAATGCTAAAATCAAAATGTTTACCTTTTACTATTTTTAACCAATACTATTACTACTATTATTTTGAAATATTACATATGACCACAACAACATAAATACATAGTAAAGCCTAGAACGAGATAATTCAGCTCCCAGTGAAAACCTCCAATGAACACTGAAGGAATTCTAACCAGGAGATGTTTCAGCTGGTTAAAGTTGCCAATCCTCTTTTAGATGCCACTAAATCCCCCTGAATTTTACACACTCCTTTTAGTTTTTTTTGTGTAATTATCTCGTGAAAATTTTGTCCTCACATTGCAACATTTAAAATTAAAAAAATGGCTTTGTATCTAGGGATCCATACATCATACATATTTATCGTCTTTGCTAAATTTTCTTCCCTTTTTCCCCCATTCCTGGCATTAATGGGCTTCTACATAATTCCATAGAATACAGATGTGTGTGTGTGTGTGTGTGTGTGTGTGTGTGTGAGAATGAACTGTATATTATCCTGCCTTCTAATCTGTTACATATGCTTCTCCATTACAAAGCTATACTGTCACACAGTAACAATGCATTGTCTTTGCTACTACAGCACAACACCCTTTTTTCTCATATGAGTTGGAGGAAAAGCTCTTACTTCGTCAAGTGGGAATAAAGATAAAGCTGTAATTTATTCCAGCAAATACTTTGACAATTACGGTGTAAGAACCCTTCTTAGAACAAAATGCGTGTCAATTCCAATTTATTTATGAAGCAGTTTTAACAAAACAAATCTGTCATAAGGGGCTTTGCAGAGTAATGAGTGACACAACAGGAGACAAACAAACAAATCACAAGAAACAAAGCTTAAATCCTTTTGCATCCTCACGCGGGTGAGAACGTGCACAGCCATGCGTGTCCAAGACAACTTCCACTCCCCCCTCGAGGAGAAATTAAGACTTCGCCCCTGCAAAATGTGTCACAGAGCAGGTGGGACACTTCAATACTTCATTTAATGTGTTAATATTATGCACCAACTTGAAAAAAGTACTTATTTATTTATGTATATCCTTTTTTGTCTGTGTCTCCCCTAACTTTATAAAGACATTAATGTAACAGCCTCAGAGTTGCCATCTCAAGTAAATGCCTTACAAAAAAATGTTTTAGCTCGCTACTCACAGATCCTACAAGGACTCCTTTTTTTTAAAGACCAAAAATAACAGCAAATAGCCATTCATTTACAGATCAATGTTTTGCATATGAGGGGTAGAATCTTAACTGTGTTTTGCTGTTGTCATGCTAGTTTCTGTCCTCTGTGTTTCACTGAGGCCAGGACTTTGTCTGTCACATACACGTGGATGTCTGCAGGATCCATCACTTTGACATTTCCCATTCATTGTCTATGTAAGCAACCATGTAATCCATTCTGGTAATGCCAGGCTGCGTTTTGAGATACGGGGTGTCACATTGGCTCCTCACTTGCTTGCAGCTGAGGTCTAGCCCAGCAAATTAGGGGCATCTAGCACATCTTGCCGCCTCTTGAAACTCCCAAAAGACTTTTAAACTAACTGTTGTTGATTTAAAAATGAAGACAGATTCAGTGACAACATGGTTTATTTCACTTTTCTATGAGAGCAAGCTGTTGAGAGCATGTTGGTCTAGTTTGAAATCCAGGAACACAAGGCCCAAGGGTGACCATCAGCTGCCAATCCCAAGCAGTTTAAAATTAGGGGTGTAACAGTTTGTGCATTCATCCTTAACTCTTTGGTACAGAATGTTTAGTTGGACAAGTGACTTGGTTTGGCACGCCTTATAAATGCATTATGAACTAAATTATTATAAGGTATGGCAAATATAGTATGGTTTAAGTATGGTTAAGGTTAGACAACTAAAACACTTGGGTAAGGTTAGGCAGACATATGATATCTTACAAAAATTTTTTGTAAGATATCATATGTCTGCCTTAATGCACATACCACCAACCTGGTCTCACTCCAAAGTCGTCAAAAACTGGCGCTTGGTCAGTGAATTCTGGCAGCAGACACTGACGAAAAAGTTGTCCTTTCACATTAGCATGATATGCAACTGGTTTCCATTATTGTTTAACGGTGCCCAGCAGCATCAGGGGGAAATGCAGTGGGACAGCAACAAAAATTAAGGGGGTTGATGGGTCCAATAATCACCAGCTTTCACCCGGGAGGCCACTGTTCACTTCCTGTAAGATTGTAAAGCCAAACCCTGTTCTTTTTTCCCTAATCCCAATCATGTACGTGTGTTGGCAAAACGTAACCATGTGTTTGCTGTTGAAGGAAAAAAAAAAAACATCAACTTGAGATGTTGTACCAACGTAGTGCTTTTATTTTGAAAGAGACTGTATGTACATTTACTGTGAAAAAAGAAGTGTATTTTGAAAACAGACAATGCATGTAACAGGCAGAACTTGCCACAGCATCCCAGAATGTCAATATCAGAATATCTTGCACGTTGTACCTCGACATGAAAAGTCCGTGACCAAACATCAGTGTGACAATGTTAGAGTGAGATTGTGTTGATACAACAGTTTGTAGCATATCTTGTTAAGTTCTTAATGTTAAGTTATATAGCTTAGGTTTAGGCAAATAAAGTTACAAAGGTTAGGTTTAGGAAAAGAAGCATAGATGGGCGTTGTCAAGTTACGTTCTTAACGTGAAATTATGTACTTAACGTTAAATCACATAGGTTAGTTTTAGGCAAATAAAGTTACGTAGGCTAAGGTTAGGAAAAGAAACATGGTGACGATGTACCTTAAAATAATTCAAAATTCACTTGGTTGTACATGTGACTAGTGATGGCCTCATGAAGCCTCATGAAGCATTTTCTTTATTTTCTAAACCCACTAGATAGCGCTTTTTGTTCAACAAAAAGTTGAAAGCACACTGAATTGCTATTCTTTATGCAGACTTTCACTTTTTATATTACCTCCTTCTTTACTGTGGTCAGTGCATTGATCACATGATCACAGCCTTGCCGATAACGTTGATTACGTGCAAATTACTGGCTCATGATAATGTGGGTAATATATTTATTCTGGTGTATTACTTTATGGACAGTGCATGAAAACAGCCTGCTTAGGTTAATAAATAGCCAAACATTTTTGGCATGTCTATGATTAGACTACTACTTCCTGCACTGGCACTGAATGTTGGCACTGGACGTAAATTGTGTAGCACAGAATTGTTCAAAAGGAATGCATTTCCAAAGCACACTGGACCACACAAATGCAAATAAGAAAACTTAGTGTTCAATGTTATTTAGATCTGTTGTTTGAAAGGGTTATGCTTTTCAAGTAAGCAACAGCAACACTGGACAAAGAGTGGAATGGATGAAAACTGTTTGCTGAACGACTGAACATATTTTCATCATTTGTTACAGCATCTATAGCCAGCCATGTTTCCTACAAATTACTTTCATATACAACTTATTTGGAATAGCAAATAATTTTTCAAAGGAAACATAATGCCAAGTCAATTCTGTTTTTTATTTACATACTGAGGAAATGTTGCTAATTCTATCAAGTCACAAAAATATTGATACTTAACAAATTAGCAAAATGTCCACTGAAAATGTAATGCATTCATTTGTTGCCACAATAGCTAACTTGCAAAACACGAATCACTCCTTGTTACTACAGCATAATTTTTATATTATCTTTTTTATTAACATTAAAATGATACCATGATCTTTCCCTAACCTTGACCAAAGTGCTTTTGTTGCCTACACCTACAGGCAGGAGTGTGCAATCCACCCTTACCTGCAAATCCAGCTTAATACATGAATATTGCGTTAAATCATCTCAAAGCAACATCTCTGAGTGTAGTCCAGGCAGTGATTACGCTGTCACCAAAACATAATTATGAAAACAGTTTAGTAATATACAAGCATTATTTCTATAAGGCAGTGTTGCTATAGTATCTAGGCATTTATTACAGAGACTGAACCTTGCTATAATGTTCCTTCACATTGTGCCTGTATAAACAAGAACAAGCTGCACAGCTCCATATGCAGTGGCAGATGGCTGTACTCTTTCAGCAGCCGACTGATATCCACACCCAGGTTCTCTGCAGATCTTGGGCCAGCTCGCTGCTGCCATGCTGTCAGTGGGTGGGTGATAGTCTGTTGGCAAACCAATGACAGAGTGAATCAGCTCTGTGATCACTGGATCAGGGCCGAACTAAAACTTTGCTGGGAAACTAAGACTAATTAAACTCTGGCTACATCACGTTAGCCCGACTTATTCAAGCGACATATAAAGAATTCCACCATGTCAGAGAACTAAGAGAATCCAACACAATAGGTCCTCAAACTGAGGGACAGTTGCACTGAGCTCCAATTTCTTGGCATTGGGAGAAACAGCTATAATGTGGATCAGCTGTACAGTGAGAATCACTGCAGTGTGGCGGGTCGTTAACCCAGCAAATTAATGATTCAAAAGAGAACATCTGGCTGCCATAATAGTGGTTTCTTCAAGTGGTGGTAAATAGCATAGTTTTGTTATTCCCAAACAAAAGTGACCTAATGTAAGCAGTGTGACATCTTATTTTGACATCATGCTAACATATTTTGATGGCTTTAAATGTTATCTGATACGGACATCTAAACTAAAACAAAACATCAGCCGTGAGAGGTATTAATGTGAGGCTTCAGTGTCATCTGTCAGAGGTGGGCAGCAGTAGCTCAGTCCGTGGGGACGTGGCTTGGATTTATCGGCACAGGTCCAGCTTGGACCAAGTCCGTGTTGTATGGCAGCTGGAGAGGTGCCAGACTGCCTCCCGGGCACTACAGAGGTGCCCTTGAGCAAGATACTGACCCCCAACTGCTCAGGGCATCATCCTGCAAGGTAACTTCCTCGCTCTGACATCTGTCCATAATAATAATGCATGTATATAGGTCCAGTTAGTGCATGTGTCTGTATTTTGTGCCTGTGTATCAACTGTACAAAAGGAAGATACCAACTGCTGCTGAAGTACAACAAAAAATTGCCTTATTGAAAAAGTCATCTCTTCACTAAACCAAGGCGTTTCAGTGTCAGGCTTCCATCACTGTGATTTACACATTTGGTAAACACCATATGCATACTACAAGAATCTTTGTCAATTATTTAACAACACCTAGACACAGAGAGTAGGTGGTCAACCTCAGAATAACAGAGAATGACTTCAGGCTTCAAGTGCACATCTAATCATTACATGATACATTAAACTTGCCATACTATTACAATAATACCATCATGAAAGTAGGACAGAATTTGTTGTGTCATAATAATATAATAATATAATATATAATATAATAATAATTAAAAACAGTTTATTGTATTTAAAAAGCTACAAAATGAACAACAAAATTGTTCTGTCATTCCTTGCAAACCTTCTGGGATTATAAATCCAAAAAGTTTCTTTCTTTCTTGCTTGACACTTGAGATGCCAGTTGAAAAAAATCTTTATTGTAGGGCTGAGCAATTTATTGATATTATAATGATATCGTAATGATATATTGGATACCACAGTATTGTAGGTGTTGTCTTTTCACAGTTTTAAAGGCTGAATTACGGTAAAGCAATGTAATTTTCTGTCTTACCAGACTGTTCTTTCTCCTCTATTATTTACCTTTACCCAATTAGTTATTATATCCACATCACTAATGATCATTTAGCAAAAATGTCATTGTGTAAAATAAGTTGTGAAAGTTCCAATAGTCAAACCTACTATATTGTTGCAATATAGATATAGAAGTATTTGAGCCAAAATACTGTTAGATTTGATTATCTCCATATCGCCGGAAGCTGCTTTACTGGCTTAGATGTCAACATTTTAAAACACTGGCTCAAGGATGATAAGGAAACAATATTTTACAATGGTAGAAATAATGTTATATCACAGTACTGATGTATAAAGTACCATGATGTAGCAATATATCAGAATTTTAAAAATGTAACCAGATAGGAGTATCTGTTTTTTGTAATCTAGTAAATTACATAGCTGAAAATCAAAATTCTAGGCCTGTCACAATAATTACTCTTGTTGGACAATATATTTTCTCAGAAACAATTGCTATATTTAAAATGTATTTTAAAAAAGTGTTTATTAACACATGTAAATATACAGGGGCGTCGTTTCAGCAAAAGCTAAGGTATGGCAATATGACATAACGTCACAGAGCTACTGATGATGGAGTTTCAAAAATATGAACTTATATAAAACTTCACTTTGGTCTTTGACCTGTCAGAAGTACATACTATGCTACTGAAAACTGTTTCAAAGGAAATGAAGCTGTTTCTCACGTTCATAATACCTCATGTCTGCATGTAATGCATGACGTGGTGAGAGCAGTGAAAACATTGGACCTATTTCGGCGCATATTTCAGCACCACGGACAGCGAGCGAACATTTAATTATCATTAGTCATGTGTTTAACTTCACAGAAAATAAAGAAAATTAATGAATTACAAGCTCATTTCTAGAAGATAACCAAGGGGTCCGGTGTATGAAACACAGTAAAACAAAGGCCAATTTGGTACAATACTGAATAGGCGAATTCATTGCAGTGTCTCCAGAGAGCGAAAATACAAGCTCAACATGCCGACATGAAGAAAAAAAACCCACATACAATCAGACAGGCTTCAAGACATCATTTAGACAGGCTGTCTACAGCAGCAGAGCAAAATGCTTTTACAACACATAGATACCATATTTTTCCAAATAGCAGCCCGGGTGTTTATTTCACAAAATCGATTTTGACCCCAGGCATTTAAAAGAACCAGGGGCTATTTGCTCAAGGCTTTTTTTTTTTTTTTTGCACCGACCTGCCGTTATTTGGTTACAGTTCCTGTCCAGTATGTTTTTAGTGCAAAAATACTGTAAGGTAGGGGTGAGTTCTTGTACAAAAATCTCTAAACATTTAGAGTGGGTCATTTTTGTCATGTACATGTGTACACGGGTTTCACCGTTGAGTGGTGCTATGGCATTATACCAGTAAAGCCCCAGTTATCCGAATACAAACGGGCCATTTAACCAACAGTTACAGGCTGCCACACCGAAATATTGCCATTCCGACGGTCCGCCATCCCGAATTCTGGTCCGTATGGCAAGCCTGTAGAAGCCGTATTCCCCATGCATGTCAGCGATTTTCATCGGGGACGCACGCGAGTAATTCAGGCTGACATTACCTGTTTTTCAGCGAACTCTTCTGGTAATTTTATTAAAAGGCATGGCATATAGGTCCACAGTAACTTATTATCATTATTATTATTATTATTATTGGGTCTTATAAGAGTGGGCTACAATGAGTACCGGGCCATCAAATCACAGCATCCGCGGTGAGAGGACACGGAATTGTGTGCGCTTTTACGCACGCGGGTCAAGGCGATCACGGATATTTGATGTGGGAAAGATGTAGCCAGATGTATTACCTGTTTTAGATACGTGGCTGTCTGTCCGTCCGTCCATAGCACGAGTCATATGCACCACTTCACCACCGACCCGCGCGTAAAAGCGCAAACAGTCCCTGAAGGAGGGACAGCCATGAGGCAATGAATGAGGAAATAATCGCCCGGGCGTTTAATCAGACCGGCGTTTAATACACAAAATGGGGTCAAACCCCCGGCAGCTATTAGGTGTGCCCAGAAGCTATTTGCCACCGGGCGACTATTTGGAAATATACAGTAACTCACATAACTCATAACTGGCGAGGAGCAAAGTGGCGAACAATTTGATTCAATAACACTCATATTCACTAACACTCCTATTCACTGATGAGCATGCTATTGACCTATTTAAGTGCAATACAATGAAAACAACCAGCCAGTGCGCCTCAAGTAAGATGACTGCAGAACCTCTCTTTTTTTTTCTCCCGATTCCAAGGTATGGCAGCTGCCATACCTTGCCATACCTAAATGACGCCTATGTAAATATATACAAGAAGTACATAAAAATATAGAACTACAGGACCTTTACAGTAATAGCCCAAAATTACTCTGTTTGAGACTTAATACAAAATTTGGCCAACAAAAACAAACCAAGTGATGCCGCTTGTGACTAATAGAAAAGCTTAGCAAAACGCTGGAAATGCTCTGGGAACACTGGGAATACTACAGTTATATCCATATTCCAGCCTGTGTGCCGCAGTTGGCTTCGGGGGATGGACGGCCTGGTTTGCTGGAGGATTTACAGAGTGGAGGATAAAGTTGTTGGAGGGTAAAACTACAAATGACAGGCTTTTTGGCTGGTTGCCAGGGGTTGGCAGGCTAATGACTATCAGGATGGTGCCTCTTCCACTCAAAAAGCACAGCAGCAGGCTACCGGTAAGCTACACTGTGTCGTCTTTGAAGTGTTGTTTTATTTCTGCGCTGTGTTGTCTTTGAGGTGTTGTTTTATTTTTGTGCTGAGCTGTCTTTGGAGAGTTGTTTTATTTCTATGCTGTGTTGTCATTAAAATGTTTTACTTTTCTTATAATGTCTTATAAGTCTTATAATGATTGGGAAAAAAACCTGCTGATTATTCTGGCATCATGTCGGCTAAAATGTTGGTGACAGTCCTCTATAAACAAACACACATGTAAACACATAGGGCAATAACAAGGTCAGCATAATGATCATGGTCATCTCCGTATACCATACGATAAGTCAATATCATAATTAATATGACAGGCCTACAAAGTACCTCTTTAAATTACTGCACAGAAATCCTGTTAATTTGCCATGAGCAGACCTCCTGATTGATTTTGCAACATTTCCAGACATTTTAAAAGACTAGCTACCTCAGTAAAATAAACATGCCTCACATGTCGGTGATGAAAGTATATAATCTCACAGTATATATATTCATACTGCACACTTCTGCCGGCTATTGTGTGCTGCTGAGGTGCTTTACTTTGTAAACAGTGATAACAGTAACAAATGGGGAGGTAATGATTTAAAGAGTGATAAAGTGCTTTGATAAAGCAATGTAGAAACTATCAGCAGGCCTTAATTTCCCTAGGCACATGTCCTATCTACATTAGACTCGCATCTGTAATTTACCTCAGTGTGGCCCTTTCTTTTAATTTTCAAAAGGAGAATGATGAGAAGATGGAAGTGAGGGTAAAAGCAGATAAGGATTTAAGGTAAGGCCCCAGGGAGTAGATGATTGAGGTAGAGCTCCTGCATAGGGGACTGGAGCTTTCCTTCTTTGCTTTCTAAACAGGACCACCTCTCTGTCTCTGGGAGGAAAAGAAAGGGCCATAAAACAGCTGTGGTCGGTACAGGAGCGAACACCCTTCAGCTTCGTCTGACAAACACATTAACCAGCATTGCCACACACTCATACGGGTGGCATGGGGCATCTGCAATCCGCCAATTGTTATTCATAGCAGACGGCAACAGCAACACCTTAGCTGTGTTATTAAATAAATCTACATGTCTGTGGAGACAGAAGATCAAACCGCAGGGACTTGTCATCCTTGGGAACAGGAATAAAGCAGAGATAAAGGCGAGGGGCCCATTTGCTTTGTTGTAGCACGAGCTGGTGAACGACTGGCCGCACCCATTCAGGATGTTGGACACGTCTACCCAGGCCAAAAGCAATCACACACTCTGTCCAATGATTAAAACAAAGATGAGACTATGTCTGTGCCCGACCCCATCCTCTCTGCTCCCGCTAATGGGATTCTTTGAGCCTCAGGACAGGTGTGGAGCTGTAATGAGTGACAGCACTGCGGGGGAAATATTTGGCCAGCACTGCTCGCCTTGATCCTCACAACTCTGATGAGGCTATACACACTGCCTCCCGTTTTCACTTGATCCTGCCCTGTTGGGCTTCTCAGAGCGAGCAACACACAGGATCGTATTTTTGAAAAAAAAAAACGAACAGGAAACCATGCCCAAGACATTAGTTCTGTATTGTTGCTTTATACATAAAAAGATGTTTTCCACCCTGGAAACGGCCAATTTTGGCCAGGTACTCAGGTGAATTACTGAGGAATTACCTGGACAGACATTGTCACTGAGAAACATAGGCTGTCAGATGATCAGACAAATTGGACGAAAACCTCTAAATGGAAGTGAATTGTATAATTCTAACCCAGCTGGCAGCAGATGTCAATATGAATTCAGAAGTTGGACTCTTCGTCGGACAGATTTTAACATTATGACATTTTTACGGATATTGGGTTTTGTTCTCCATACCTCACAGCTACATGTTGTTTTTCCACATTAAGAAGTTGGCAGGTGACTTTTGAACGTCATTTGTCCTCAGCATTGTACATCAAATTGATGTTGGTGTTAAACATTGTCCTGACATTGAAATTTGGTCAGCTGACTATATCCATCACAGACTTTGTTGTGGTGATGTCACTGTGGTTCCAATAAACTTGGTGATAGACATGATGGACAAAACTACAAGAATGAGACTCAAGTTGTAAAACAATTACATAACAAGTTATATTCATCGGAGTTCCTTTAATCAGTGTTGCATACTCTACAGTATGGGTTTTGAATGCTCAAGTGGCCTTACCTTAAAGGTGCCATACAGAGTTTCTGTATTAAAGGGAATGTACATTATTTGTATTTATTTATATTTTTTGAGATTTCTATATCAGTCTGTAGATTCCAAGTAGTGCTCCTTATGTGTTTAAATCTAAACTTTCAAAGTTTGGTCAATATCTGTTCTATTTTCCCAAGCCCTGCTAAAATGTTTTCTCATGTGACCTGACATAGATTTCTGCATGATAACAACATGATAGCAACATATCAACCCCCTTGCCTGCCTAATGGACCTCTTCAAGACTGAGCCAAGACATATTTGAGAATTATGTGTTATTGATCTTCCAAATTAGCTATATTCCTCTAATCGAATGTCCAGCAATAACACAAACAAACTAACCAATCAAGGTAGTGGTTGACAATCAACTCATGTGTTCTTTGAAGTAAAATTACTGTTTTTGTCAAAGGTGGCTTTGAAGATAGTGATACAATTAGAAATATAACAGCTTCATTTCCTCGCAGAGAGGGCTGTCTGACAGCAAGGTAAAGCGCTGAAAATATTACACTGACTATGTTTAAGTTCCTCATACAACCTCACTTAAAAATATCCAAATTAACCATTTCAGTTATTGTTATTGGCATTATCTGAGATCTCTGCTTTTACATACATTACTGCTTTCAACAACCAAGTCACCAGAATAAATGTTGGCATTGTACGTTTATGCAAACCATGGAAACTTTAAGCTTTAAGTTTCTTTACGTTTCAATAACGCTGTGGTTAATATGTGGTTATGATTAGGCACATATACAACTTGGTTATGGTAAGGAGAAGATCTGGCTTTGGCTAAAAATACACAGGTTTGGGATCATAATCCCGACTGGAAACGCAGTGATGTCTTGGTTAAAAAAAGAGAAAAAAAGTTTTATCTTTTGTTGGTCTTGAAAAGCAGCCTGCAGTTTGGCAGGAGCTTTGCCAAAATGTCACAACAACCACATCCTTTTCAACTGACAACTGGGCTGCTTTTTGATAAAAGCCCTAACAAAGAATGCAGAGACCTGTCCTTTAATGATTTATATTAGGGACAAGCCAATTTCTAGTCAAATTGATCATAATTAGGTAAGAAGCCTGCCTGTTTTCTGATGGGCTCCTGTTTCATTGATGCTGTTAGATGATTTAACACTAATTCCATGAGTGCAACCACAGTCATGTCATATGTTCACTCTGTCATTCTCTAATTATTTCCAGTCACTTCCACTTTTCCATTTTTTGAAGGCTATTAAACTAAAGCAAAATCCCTTGCTTTCCTGGTCGGCTTTTAATTCGAAATAATGGAGGAAGTGTTCAGTGTCAGTGACAGCAGCTAAACAGCAATTACAAAAAAAGGAAAATAAAAAGCAATGAAAAAAAACAATAATCCAATAATGTGTAAGTAGCATTTGAATGTTTTTGCATTTCTGCAAACCACTGATGTGTTACATTTTTATATAATCATGCACTGGACATGTTGAAACTTCATGTTTCTTTACATTTTAACAATGCTGTGGTTACCATGTGGTTAGGTTTAGGCATGAAAATCACTTGGTTATAGGAATGAAAAGATCATTTTGACTGAAAAAACTTTGTGGTGTTATCTCAGCAAGAAATATAGCAATGTCTTGGTAAAAAACAACTGCTTTTTCAGACACCATCCCTGGTAGAAAAACAGTGATGGGTTGCTAAAAAGCACCCACATTTGGTGCCTAAAGCGCCCCTGGAAACACAGTGATGGGTTGCTAAAATACATCCACGTTGTTGCCTAAAAAACTGTTGAAAATTTATCAACATGTCTCTAAAACACACTCAGGTTCTGTTGTTTGTTGGTCTTGAGTGGCCTGTAGTGGTTTCAATCAATCAATCAATTTTATTTATAAAGCCCAATATCACAAATCACAATTTGCCTCACAGGGCTTTACAGCATACGACATCCCTCTGTCCTTATGACCCTCACAGCGGATAAGGAAAAACTCCCCAAAAAAAACCCTTGCAGCTTGGCAGCCATCATGCCTTGGTGACAAGCCATCCACCATCTTCTCCATGTGCAGATGATAGTCAGCTCGTATACTACATCACTTTAGAAACATTGATATGATAAAACTTACAAACATCATGACATTACAAACATCAGAAATGTAAACTGACAACATTAACTTCTGGTGACTGGGCTGAAAACTTATGTGCTGTTGGGTTGTATTGAGTAATAGTGGGAAGTAGGTCTAATATTTTGAATTCCCTTTTTAAAATAAATGTGGTCGCAAATGCAATTGGTGCTTCTGAGCTACTGACTGACCACCACAACCTGAACATTTAATGTGGCTATACTTCTAGTTACTAGTTCTAGGTTAATCCTGGCCAGTTACAGGTCACCCAGTTAGTGAGATTAGACTAATCCACTTTAAACTGCTGTTTTCACGTTACTCTGGCATTAGAAGAAACTCACGTAGTATAGACAGCAAAAAATCTAAACAAAACAAAGTAAGATTGAGAGTAACTTTCTTCACCCACTGTTTGGGAATGTGGAAATGAACTACACTTAGATACATGTGAGTAATGCACTACCTTGTTTCTCATTCAAACTTGTAGAGAAGATGTGTTATTGAGCTTTGAGGCATTGACCAAACTCCGCCATGATCACATATCTGTTGTTCACTGATTCCAGACATGCTAAAACATATATGCGCTTCCCCTAATACTTTACGATACTTTAGTGAATAGCCTCACCAAGTTGCAAATGTGAGTTGTACTGTGGGATGTGATAGTTATTACTTTGATGACCTGGCTGTTTGTTTTCTTTATTGTTCTCATTGCAGCTGTAAAGTGTACTGTGGCGTTTCTACATATCATGCGGTTTTAAATTTGATATGAGGGTCCATGCTGACTCACAGCTGTGTACGTCCTCGAGAAATGCTTTACAGTAATTGACTTTAAAGTGTTTGAACACCATGATGCCAAACACTTGAGAAACTAAATCCAGAGACGCCCCTTGTATTTTAAGAGTTTGTTCTCTTTGGTTCAAACTAGAAAGGGCAAAGCGACACAGATTCACATGCAGAAAACATGCAATCTGTGTTTGTTGTAATACCAGGCCTTTTCAAATTAACAAGCATGAATTTGCAATAGCTGCAACCATATAGGTCTACACACCTAGCCTCCTTTTGCCAGATGGCATGAACAGTTCATCACTTGTTCTTTGGCCCACACCCAATCATTCCACAAAATCTTGGCAAGTCTGTGAATCCATTTGGAATTGTTGTGCCTTTTTCACTTTAAGCCACTCCCACTGCCACAACCATCACACAGAGAGAGAGAGAGAGAGAGAGAGAGAGAGAGAGAGAGAGAGAGAGACTTGACCTTCACGCCAAATTTCAGCCTCATAGGTCAAAAACTGTGGCTGTGTGTGGCTGCGTGTGTCTTGCTCATCCGCCCATATATGATATATAAATATATACACACACACACACATATATATATATATATATATATATATATATATATATATATATATATATATATATACAGTACAGGCCAAAAGTTTGGACACACCTTCTCATTCAATGCGTTTTCTTTATTTTCATGACTATTTACATTGTAGATTCTCACTGAAGGCATCAAAACTATGAATGAACACATGTGGAGTTATGTACTTAACAAAAAAAGGTGAAATAACTGAAAACATGTTTTATATTCTAGTTTCTTCAAAATAGCCACCCTTTGCTCTGATTACTGCTTTGCACACTCTTGGCATTCTCTCCATGAGCTTCAAGAGGTAGTCACCTGAAATGGTTTCCACTTCACAGGTGTGCCTTATCAGGGTTAATTAGTGGAATTTCTTGCTTTATCAATGGGGTTGGGACCATCAGTTGTGTTGTGCAGAAGTCAGGTTAATACACAGCCGACAGCCCTATTGGACAACTGTTAAAATTCATATTATGGCAAGAACCAATCAGCTAACTAAAGAAAAACCAGTGGCCATCATTACTTTAAGAAATGAAGGTCAGTCAGTCCGGAAAATTGCAAAAACTTTAAATGTGTCCCCAAGTGGAGTCACAAAAACCATCAAGCGCTACAACGAAACTGGCACACATGAGGACCGACCCAGGAAAGGAAGACCAAGAGTCACCTCTGCTTCTGAGGATAAGTTCATCCGAGTCACCAGCCTCAGAAATCGCAAGTTAACAGCAGCTCAGATCAGAGACCAGATGAATGCCACACAGAGTTCTAGCAGCAGACCCATCTCTAGAACAACTGTTAAGAGGAGACTGCGCGAATCAGGCCTTCATGGTCAAAGAGCTGCTAGGAAACCACTGCTAAGGAGAGGCAACAAGCAGAAGAGATTTGTTTGGGCCAAGAAACACAAGGAATGGACATTAGACCAGTGGAAATCTGTGCTTTGGTCTGATGAGTTCAAATTTGAGATCCTTGGTTCCAACCGCCGTGTCTTTGTGAGACGCAGAAAAGGTGAACGGGTGGATTCCACATGCCTGGTTCCCACTGTGAAGCATGGAGGAGGAGGTGTGATGGTGTGGGGGTGTTTTGCTGGTGACACTGTTGGGGATTTATTCAAAATTGAAGGCACACTGAACCAGCATGGCTACCACAGCATCCTGCAGCGACATGAAATCCCAGCCGGTTTGCGTTTAGTTGGACGATCATTTATTTTTCAACAGGACAATGACCCCAAACACACCTCCAGGCTGTGTAAGGGCTATTTGACCAAGAAGGAGAGTGATGGAGTGCTGCGGCAGATGACCTGGCCTCCACAGTCACCGAACCTGAACCCAATCGAGATGGTTTGGGGTGAGCTGGACTGCAGAGTGAAGGCAAAGGGGCCAACAAGTGCTAAACACCTCTGGGAACTCCTTCAAGACTGTTGGAAAACCATTTCAGGTGACTACCTCTTGAAGCTCATGGAGAGAATGCCAAGAGTGTGCAAAGCAGTAATCAGAGCAAAGGGTGGCTATTTTGAAGAAACTAGAATATAAAACCTGTTTTCAGTTATTTCACCTTTTTTTGTTAAGTACATAACTCCACATGTGTTCATTCATAGTTTTGATGCCTTCAGTGAGAATCTACAATGTAAATAGTCATGAAAATAAAGAAAACGCATTGAATGAGAAGGTGTGTCCAAACTTTTGGCCTGTACTGTATATATATATATATATATAGATATATAAGAGCCCCACAGTGCTCTTCATATTGATGCCTGGGTTACGTGTATTATGTCTGTTTCGATTATTGAAAAATGCTGAAATGAGTGAGTGAGGATATTATCTCATGTTTCAAACTATTGCTTACATGTTGCAAACCTTGTGAAAGGGCTCCTGGTGTATTGATTAGAAGAGAAGCACATGTCTTGTGTCAGATCCATGTGAGACAAATAACTGAAATGCATTGGCTAATATCTGCTACATCTTCCCTGCAGCCTGTAGCCTAGCAGTCATATCTTGTGTCACTTTGCTCATTTTTGCTCGAGTTCCCAACAGACTAAATGACTTGAATGTGGCTTGTACGTGTATTTGTCATTTACAGGTGGAGTCACAAATGTGCAGCTGGGGATTTCCCTCAGGTAGGGGGGGGTCAATGAGGCATGTCAACTCATCATAAAGGTTCAATACTCAATAAAAAAGGTCAGAACCACTGCTCCACAGACACATTACATACATAAAAAAGGCACTTTAAGCAGTTTGTTCACTCCATGCATGCTCCATCAAGTCCCCTGCCTTAGCTATTGCTGCCCTTATGACCTTTTAAGTGGCGATGTGGTGTTTGACTTGTTTAGTAATTTGAGGGCCTTGAGGTTAACTCATGGGTTGAGTCATAAAATTTGTGAGATCAAGTGGCAGGTCAAAGATACAAGATTGAAAGGAAATACATTATTTCATATGATTTAAAAACATCTTTATGCGTTGCTAAACCACTGTTATCATATAACAGCAGCCATAGGGGTTGATGTACTTAACTTATAACAAATTACCACAGACTCAAAAGTTTGCATAACCAAGTGTTATTGTTATAGAAGTTATTGTGATAACAGTCATTTTGAGACCATTTTATGTCACTGATATAAAAATATTCAGACACTGTAATTAGTTTTTTTAAAGGAATTCACACCTTTTAATATATACAAGGAAGTATACAAAAAATTGTAGTGCCTTTACAGAAGTAGCCCAAAATGATTCCGTTTGAGACTTACTACAATATTTGGCCAACAAAACCAAAACCAAGTGAAGCTCCAGGAACACTGCAGTTACCTCCATAATCCAACTGGTTTGCTGCAGTTGGCTCCTGAGGATGGACGGACTGTGAGCAGGGTGGTGTGCTGATGGATTGACAGAGTGGGGGATAAAGTTGTCGGAGAGTAAAACTACAAACGACAGACTTTTTGGCTGGTTGCCAGGGTTTGGCAAGCTAATGACTATCAGGACGGTGCCTCATCCACTCCACGCACAGCAGCAGGCCACTGGTAAGCTACACTGTGTCATCTTTGAAGTGTTGTTTTATTTTTGCGCTGTACTGTCTTGGAGGTGTTGCTTTATTCTACGCTGTGTTGTCTTGAGGTGCCGTTTTATTTTCCACTGTGTCATCTTTTAAGTGTTTTATGTCTGCGCTGTGTTGTCTTTGAATTGTTTAATTTTTCTTCACCTCACACAAGGCAGGGTGGGGATAAAAAAATTGCTGCACCCCAAGTCTAACAATGCTCCAGAAACCCTGCTGTTTATTCTGGCATCATATTGGCTAAAGAGTTAGTGACATTCTTAAGTAACAAATGGGCATGTAGCCTCAACACAATGGACAATATTAAGGTCAACAAAATGATCAAAGTTGTGTCGGTATAGTCTAATAAGTCAATAATGTAATTATCTTGGCAGGCCTTAATCGAGGATAAATTATTTGTATGAGAAAACTGGTCTCACTCTTACATGCTATTCAAATCTGTTCATATAAATGGCTCTTACATGAGGCCCACTGTAACCAGCCCCACTTATTAGAGGAACTACTGCAGAAAGTTACTTTGTTTGGTGAAAAAGGCCTCATGAGATGTATCTGCATTCTTTTGACACATGAGCTCGGTCCTTTGTTATCTTCTCCCATGCAGCTTGCCTAAAACTTTGGAACTTTTCTTTCTTTTACATAAGGGTATCTTACTTTTTAGGGTCATGCTGTCCCCAGTAGGGAAAACAAACAGATAAAATAAACTCATGTGACATTGGCAAAACAGTTAAAGACAAAACGAGGCCAGGAGGAACCAGACTGGGACAGACTAGTATGGAACACTGTGCAGTTCTGTTTGCTTGATCTCAAATGAAGAGCTGGAATCAGCTATCCATCTGCCAATTAGCCAGTCCACGTGCCTAAAGGAAACACAATATATATCCATTATGTGTGCTCACATGAGGCAGCCGACCCCACAGGGTTGTCTCCCTTGCAATTCATTACTGCGATACGCAATCCTTCCCTTGGGGCAGAGCCAACACTATTACCCTGGACACACACCGTATCTGGCTCCTACTGCTGATATCACAATCTGTGAAACTCAAGGAGAGCTGGCGGTCTTTCACACGTGCCTTCCTCCTTCACTGATAAGCTCATATTACACCGATGTCATACTTGCACTTCTTATCCAGACCCCCTCCAAGAACACCGCCTTCATGTGGACATATGCAGCCCTCAAGCAAATACTGTAGCACACACGCTAGACAACGCATTCTCACCTCATCATGGCCTCATTTGCCTCTCCTAGTCATTTCACTGTACTCATAATGTTTGTTATTGGGCATCACAAAAGTTCCACATATGTGTATAGGTGCTTGCTAAATTGTCCAGTCGGTGGACCACAAGATTACTGAAGGTCAATTATCATTCAGCTAAATATCTAACAGTCAGAGGCCCTTAGGATTTAACTAGTGACTGTAAAGGGACTGAATGATGAGCGCCCGCTCAATGTGACTGGTCTAATGTCCAGGTGTTTAGTGTAATTGTCTGGTTACATCATTACTGACTCCAGGTTTAGCATTTTTGCAGTCAGATATTCAACAAATCTTTTTTCAACCAGAAAAATATGTATGCATGTAACAACTGAATTTCTCATTCTCAGGGAATTTGTGGTTACTTCACTGATAGAAGGAATATATGCATTTATTTAATGATGACTAGTGGTCTTTTGTAACCCAGTCATCAGACTAAATGCTGGCACTGAATGTTTCTGCAAACCACAGATATTTCACATTTATATTTTATTGTGAGTTGGAATAGGTTTGTCTGAATTCCAGCAACGCTGTGGTTAACATGTGGTTAGGTATAGGAACAAAAAACACTTGGTTATGGTAAGGAAACGATCAAGTTTTAGCTTAAAATACCTGCGTTTGGAAACACAGCACTGTCTCTGTAAAAACAAACAAACAAACAAAAAAAAACGGTTTTGTTGCTTGTTGGTCTTCAACAGTGGTCTGTGGATTTCTGCAGCTTTGCAGCCATCTTGCAAGTGTCACACCATCCATCATGCCCCTTACCTGTCAGTGACAAAGTCAGCTCATGTACTACATCAGAAATTTGCAGAAATGTACAATGCCCATATTTTCATCTGGTGACTGGGCTGTCTTCTGTTCTCATCAATGTGTTTTTTAGGTCTTTGACATTTAGACAGTGGACTTACAATATAGATGCTGCATATGCAAGTGACATATGTCACGTGACGTACATGATATATGTCACATGACATTACATCACATTAACAAACATACTTATTTTAAGCCAAACCATGATATTTTTTCCTAACATGTGCTTTTGTTGCCAAAACATATATTGACACACAGCCCAGCATGTCTCATACAGCCATTAAAGGATGTTTCAGGCATTGGTATTTGGCGCGGAGGGCCACTAACTAAATGTCAGAATTTGATGAGTTGGGACTGAGAATGTGTTGGTCTTTTTAGGAAAAGAAGCCTTTATCAAATTACCTGAATGGCAGTCTGCGTGTTTTCTTAGAAATCATCCCTCCACTCATAATGTGTTAGTCATTGTTACTTGGCCGTGATATTTGAGTTCCACCGTTTAGAATGACTGTTTACAAATTTAGCATGCCCATGGTCGGACAATCTGATCTTTGGTGTGTCCTCTTGACACTCTCACTGTGTTTTTTATAAAGTTGTTATGTTACATTGGCTAAAACACTAGATTTACTAACCTCTTGTTACTGATTGCTGTTTGGCTGCAGTGAGTGCAAGCAAAACAAAAGAGTTATACAATGAGATTTGTGAGTCAAATCCACAGCTGCAATGGAGAAAAATTCAGGGTTTGGCCTGCAATGAATAACTTGGACAGCGTTGTTTATTCAGTTAAATTTGCAGCGGCACATAGAGATTGGAGGCCCCGGTGCACTGATGCTTATGAAGATGTATGGGTTAGTATCCCCTGGGATCCACCTGCTCAGGCAGCACAATCTTTTCCAAGCAATGACTCTGCAACAGCTTTTTTTTTCTGTCTCCTGCTGAATCTTAATCACTGTCACTGAAATACAGGCCAAGCGCTAAAACATTCTGATGGCCTTGCAAGAAAACAATGTGCACCATATATATATATATTGTATTCGGTACATCTGTTTTTTGATTACCTTGCAGAGTATAGGGTTCAACATCCTCTATCTTAAATAAGAGTCAGGGCCATGGGAGTTATGACCAGGGTTACTTTTAATGCCTTTTGACCAAGTTAAAAGTTCTTTTAGATCCACTGAAACATGAACTACACTCATTCATATTCATCACTGAACAAGTTAGTGGCATCATTGAAGATACATGATGTTGAGTAAAGTTCTCAGCAGGCTAGACTAGACAGAGTGAGCAAGGTTCAAAACCTTAACATCATTGCCAAGACTTTGTAAATAAACTTCATCAAATCATTTTTTTGAGTAGTAAACTTCTATTTACGATCCATCACAAATATAATACGAGACCCTTTTCATTTGTTTGAAGACAGCAAGATGTCAAGATCTATGCCTACAGATATAAATGAGTAGATAAGGTGATTTTGCTGTGTGCTAGTCATTCTGTCAAAGGTCAAGCTAATAGGCTATGTACAGGTGAAAGTGTTCACCTCTAATCATCAATCGGCTGAGTTGTACAAGAGTAATTCTGCTGACCTACATTATTAGAGAAAAGGGCTGTGGTCAATATAATTGTTCGGTCATATGTCAGCATTTCAATCAGCAGAATTTTGCAGGAAAATCAATTTCTTTCATTGAAGTGCACCACAATCAGTGTACTAAATCTATGAAAATCTCTGATGTCAACTTTAGTAAATTTTGACACAAGTTTGTTGACCAATAGCAATCCAACCTATGAAAATATCACAGCTTATTACCTGCCTTGCATCAGCCACTTTTATTTAATCTCCTGTGGCAGACTGTAAACTGTTCCACAACAGAGACATGGGTCTGTCATCAGTTATTAGTAGGGGTGTAACGGTACACAAAAATCTCGGTTCGGTACATACCTCGGTACACAAGTCACGGTTCTTTTTTTTTTTTTTTTGGTACAGTAATGAAAAAAATAGACAACTATTAAATATCTTTTACTTATTGGTAACCTTATTAAAACATACCACCACAGCAGTTAACTCTTTTTACACAATTTTTGAATAAAACAAATATATATAAAATCCTGCTTTTTCACATTGTTTGAATGAAAATAGAAATATAAAAGTGAAAAATAAAATCCTGCTGTTGTTTTAACACATTTTTTGAATGAAAAATATAAATATACATTTCTGCTTTAACAGTTTTACTCAATTAAAATAAAAAGTATAGTGCAGCTGGTCAGCTTTAAAGCCTGCTCAGATTCAGTTTTACTAGGAACTTACTTAGCTCTCCCACTTTGTTAAAGTGCAGTAAACAAAACATGCTTATATCTAAAGTGCAGCTTAAACATTTTACTCAACTCCAACGGTGTTGGTTATTTCTTTAGCGCGATGGTCAGGAAAACGCTCTTTCTTTTTAAACGACGACGATATTGTAGTTTGCACCAGATTGCTTTTTCTAGTCGTGCCGGTTAACGTTCAAACTCGGGTGGTGTCGCTTTAGATGCGTTAGCATGTTAGACGTGTTTCCAAGTACATACCCGACCGCTGTTCTGCAGTGTCAGCACACTGCTTTTGTCTCGTCCACTTGTTTATTTCCATCTTCATATTTTACCCTGAAACCAAAGTGTTCCCGAATGGAGGACTTAAGATTTGTGGGTGGGTCTTCAGGTTCGTCAGGCTCACTTGCCATGTTGTCAAAATGCGAGAATGCGCTGCACAAAGTGAAAGCAGAGATTTACGGTCGGACTCAGTCCGTCACTCAATTATGTCCGTCGGGGAACTAGTTATTTTAAATGGTTCGGCTCGCAAAAATGGAATTAAAATAAAACAAAATAAAATCCTGCGCCCAATAATTCAGTACAGGGTTGTGCCGAACCGAAAGTCGCGTACCGAACGGTTCAACACAAATACATGTACCATTACGGCCCTAGTTATTAGACAGGATTTGTACAAATACATCTCCTGAATAAACTGTTAACCCTGTGTTCTTTTAGCCATCAAGCTACCTTGCTTATTGGTTAACTGACACTTAGCAAGTGAGCTACCTTATTGTGACTGACTAATGTGCTAGCATTTTTGGGGGATGTCCATTGTTACTATGGGTCATAACATACAGTAGCCCCAACAGTCAGAAAAATTAATCATTGGACCAAAAGCCCATTTGTTCAACAGCCAGGTATCCTGAAAACAAATGTGAGTTGCTCCGAAGAACATGGCTAATTATTATGCAGAATAGAGTCATCAGACCGTCCTACTATTGTAAAAGCATCCCCATCCCTACTCTGTCTCTGATCGGGTCGTACTCATTGCCGTCATTGGTTGGGTTGGTTAGGTTTAAGCAGTGGGACTGGTCAGGGTAAGGGTACGACTGGCAGGGTAAGCAAATCAGAGGCAGAGTAGGGTAGGTCATGCCTTTGCCATAGCAGCGTCATTCTGCATAATGAGCCATGTGCTGTTTGGGAGAGTATGTAACCTATTTTCAGACAAACAGTCCTTCAGAGTTGCATGGGCCAAACTAAAAGATCAAACCTGAAAGGGAAGAAGAGAGAAAATCTGGAGACAACCAATTGCACTGGCTTTGATTCTCACATAAAATGGAAGGTCTTTGTTGTCTTCTCTACTTAATTATGCAAAAGAACTTAAGACAAAAGGAGGAAAACCTGATTCACCTTAACAGTTTCCATATCCTCTACAGAACAAGAAGAATGATATACACACACACACCACCCAGGGAATAACTTATTTCATAATGCACCAGAATACCGGCAATGGAAGAAAATAGCTATCTAATCCGAGTACATAAATTACATGCCTGCCACTTTGAATCTGCTTGGTTGAACAGAATCTTTTACAGAACTGAATCCCTGCACCTACAACGCCCTCACTGCCCTCACTAGATTTAGACCGCTTTAAACATTTTTGAACTAGTTTTATGAGCCAACACTGGACTGGACCAGTATTTGAAATTTTACCACTAGGTATTGCACTTGACTCAGCAGATGCTTCTGAGTGGAACATAATGACACTGTGTCCCAACAGAAATTGAGTGTCCAACTTACACCTTCCTCCTCTGTCCATATTGATTCCACTAAATATGCACTTTTTTTTTTACATCATGTAAACAAACCACATAGCAATGAGCTGTGCACTCAAGGTCAGACTAGAGATGTAACCATTTAAAAGAAGGGTGAGTAACCAACTTACTGTTGTCCTACATTTGTACTTCTTAAACAGAAACACATGTTTTATATTGTGTTATGTACTAGAAATGACATCCAACATCAAACTCGGTTGTTATTAGCGATGGAGATTTACTAGTAACTTTCAGCTTCCTGGTGATCCCCCTCCAGCCAGCTGCAACCTTACTTTGATTTTTGTGGTTACATAAGGAAGTATCATGTAGATAATTCCTCCCTTGCAGTATTTGACTACATGAATCAGCCGTTTCTTGTCCACTGCAACCAGTGAAAGGAATAAATTGAAACAGGATGTTTAACAAAAGCTGCCTATGCAAACTGATATACATCAGGCCAGACCAGCAAAACCAGAAATCAACCCAAAACTAGCCACCAACCTCTGTACCCTGGTGCATATGTAGCCAAAGGACCATGCTTTATACAGACCCCCCCCCCCCCCCCCCCCCCCGGCATTTTTAAAAATACACTGGAAGGGAGGTTACTTGTTTACTGTAGCATTTCTCCCAAACTCTGAGAGTAAAGTTAAAAACACTCAAGAAGGAAAGGGAAAATGTACATCCACTTCTTTACATATAGTCCCAAACAGACTGTAGACACTGGGCAGACTGCAGGCACTAATGCAGGACACAGTGGATGCAGCAAAGGCCCAGGTGGGGGGGCTTCGATTAGTGAGTGCATGCAAATATCCTGTAAATTATTAATAAGTTCTTGTGGGGAAAAGAGTGCCTTTGTAATCATAACTATCTGTGGACATGAGGGGATAGGAAGTGGGGTTTTAAAGTCCACAGTGGTGCCTTTGATCAAAGACTGAACTGAAAGGTGCTGACCTACACACTGCTAATACTTTCCACATCCTCTTTTATATGAGAGCTGCGACTGGAGGCGCCCAGCAGGTACAGTATGCAGCAGAGGAAAACTGGTTACGCATCAGTGCACAGCTGCAGTCTAAGGAGCAGACACTCCCACAGCAGCATGGAGAACCTTCACATCTCTCTGTTGGGTCATCAGGCTCAATGCTCTATGCTGCTGCAGCACATAACAAGACTCTGTGTTCCCTGTTGTGTTCATATGCTAAACACATTACTTGCCCTCTCAGGAATATGTACGGCAAACAAATGCATTAGCTGCCCTTGAATGGTTTTCCCCCTGTTCACAGTCTGTGAACACTGTAGTACTGCCAGTCCTAATCAGCGGTGTAGAGTCAGAATTGGAGTACATTATCTGCACAGCAACAGCGACAAGAAATACAAAAAAAGCTGAGAGATACACAAAGCTTTTCTCTGTCTGACAGAGCTTTCAGCCAGCCTGGTTTCAGACCTCTGGTCTCTCAACTACACCTCATAATCCACATCATTCTGGTGTTGTGCTGATTGATGGCTATGTTCTTCAGTTTGGAAAAAAACAACTGAGACAATTAGAGCTTTGTAGGTGGGATAAGAAATGGTGGCATTATTTTACTGTACCAGACCCAGAAACATGCCCACAAAACAGCCACAAAAATGGCCGTGGACACAATTGTACTTTACTTGTAAATACATTTGTACATTGTTGTAAGTTATAAGTTAAGTTAACAAATAGCAACTCTTAACGTATTCCTTTGACTGACATGCTCCTAGCATCTGCTAGGATGGAGGTTGGAGCGGTGGATGGGACACTTTCCCCAGGAGAGCAGTGTTCAGAACTGTGTGAACTTAGAGTCATTTTAAGGTATATCCTTTTTTTTTTTTTTTTTTTCCCTCCAAAACCTAACCACAGTCACTTTACTTACCTAAACCTAAGGATATCTAACCATGTTTCTTTTACTAGACCTAACCAAAGTAACTGACACTGAGCTAGCTTAATCTTTTGGGGGCTGTCCATTGTTCCAAACTTAAACACAGGACTTTCACCCAGGAGATCGCTGCTCATGTCCTGTGTCATGTTTAAACTACGTAATGTAGTTAACGTCACGTAACATATGTAACATACCTTACACGACAAATTTGTTAACACTTACATAAGTTATGACAAACACATTTATTTGAATCAAAATGTTGTTGTTTAAAAAAAAAACCAAAACCTAACCAACTTTTTTTTTTTTTAAATGAACGCGTAAGTTTATTTTGAAAACACACAACACATGTAAAGAGTGGAAACTGAAACACTATCCCTAAGCATCCAAAACTGATGTGTAGGGCCACTGACCAGGCTGACGTACAGTATTTGAGGAGTTGGGAGTCAGAAGGTGCTGGATTAATAGGAGGTTTTTCTGTACACATTCATCCAGGTGATCCATGTAAGCCTAAATATCTTTTTAATAAAATTAAGGATTTTAACAGATACAAAGCTGTTTGCACTAAATTCTTGTGGAAAAACAAATAAACAAAAACAAAAATAAAGGTGCCAACCTGTATTACAGTATAAAAACAATGTAGGCCTTTGAAAGCTGGAATACCTTCCTAGAATTCCTGAGCTAGCACCTGGTGACTATTAAAAAACTGCAACTTAGGATGCTTCAGCACTGGCCTTACCACTTATACATGTCCATTCCTGTTTGGCTTTTAAAGCAGAATTATTAGTAACTTATGGCAAGAGAAATGACACATTTTTCCTGTGCTGCTGTTACACTTCATGTCTCTGGCAAACATTTCTATGGTTTTATTTAAAAAATTAAAGAAGCAACAGACAGCATTTTTGCCTATATATACCATTATGTAAATAATGTGGGTTGCACAGGGTAGTATACACAGTAAAATCAGACTATCAGCGTTTACATAGGTTACTTAATGGCTTTGCAATCTTTGCAATATGCTTCTGCCACCAGGGACGAATTTTCGCGGAAAAAATCTGCTTTACGGCAGGAAATACGTTATGTATTGCCAAACTGGTCGGTCAGCCAATCAGGGACTGGAGCTGGTCCTTATGAGGAACTGGGCATGAGATAGTTGAGTCATGAGCACAATGGCAGACGGACAAAGTTTGGAAACAAGTGAAAAACGGCCTAGCGAAAGATAACAAGCTCCTCTGTCTGAGGAGGCAAAGAAGAGCAAAAAGGAGAGTGATAAAAGAAGAGGGAAAACAAGAGTAAACCTCAGTCAGGCGTTCAAGAGATGGAGGGAGCTCCGTGACCAAAGAGGCTCAACACCGGTGTCCTGCTAGCTTTCTTTCTAATGGCTCAGTAAGTAACATGGCTAAATGTTAGCTAACGTTAGCCGAAGGAGGACTGTACTGTACTGGCTGCTAGTTCATTCCTAGCTGGCCAGCATCGCAAATCGCCGCGACCAGGGACCGGGTAGCGAGTGTTGGGCGGCTGACATCCTCGTTGCCATTCTACGGCAGCCCTCGGACTGTGAATACCCCCCCCCCCCCGCTGCCGCCGCCGCAGCTACTGGGCACAGAGGCCTCTCCGACCGGGAGAAGTCTGTCCTCCGCTCCCGTTTGTCTGGTAAACGCCTCTCCTCTGTCAATACACTCTGCCAGCAATTTAATAATATTGATGCCAGTTGTAACATTTGAATGTTTTAGTAGTAAGCCATGTTCTAAGCGGGATAATGTATAGTGAGCCGGTGACCGTTGGAAAAATAACTCAGCTGCGCATCGGGGTTCCATTCCCCTGTCGGGAGTTATTTTTCAACAGGCACCGGCTCACTATACATCATCCCTTACGTGTCTACTGTTGTTTGTACTGATACTGTACATATTGGTATCATTTACTGTGAGCTGTTTGTACTGGTACTGTGCATTCTGGTATAATTATTTGCATTACTATTTGTTTTTTCTTCAGATAAATCTAATAACTGTTGCTCTGTCTCTTTACTCATTTATTTAGTATAGTGTCCACACAACTTCTCATTCTACATATACATAGAGGTATACTGGTGGCTTTACAGCCTACATTTCATTGATTTTCTCTGATCCCCACGGTCAATTTGGTCTTTGCGACAGTGCGAGCAACACTGCTGATGCTAGGTGGCGCCAAGCTAAAAAAACCCTGAATCCTATCTGTTGCCTCTTTAAACAAGAATAAAACACACTGCACCCAAACAGGAGACATATTCATTTTGTCTTGCTTCTGGTCACACTCCATAAACTCACATTCAATGTACCCTTGTCCTGTAGTTGAGGCTTTACTGCTTCAATACAAGAAACTGTAAAAAACACACTAAATCTGCAAACAATATTGACCCCGAACAACAACCAGGAGGATACCATTGTGGCACCCATCAGCTCACCTCTTTTGCCCTTTTGTATTGCATCGACCTGTAGTTAAGATAAATAACTGCATGCCACTTTTTCCCAACAGAGGTCGGTCATAGAAACTGGAATGTTTAATAAGCAGGTATATCACCGTGAAAAATACTGTAAAATTAGTTTCATTTTGTCATTTGTCTCACTCATGTTTCAGTCTTTTTGGCCTTGTCATTAGAAAGTCAGACAATTTACAACTTGCTAAAGTAATTGAATCATTAGTATTGATCAGTAATCCTATTACCACCCTCTCTTCCCCTCCTTGATATATTATGGTCATTTTGTAATATGAGGCAGTAAAAACCAACAGTAGGAGTACAATGTAACAGTGGGGATGTTGAGCCTGTTTGCTTCTATGCAGCACCCTGACTGGAAGCAGTCAGCATGCTGTGCTGTTGGATTGTGGGTCGCCTAGAACAGAAATCGATTCAGCTTAAAGACACAGTAGCTAGATATCTGTTCTCTCACAGTGGGGGGAAGTGGTTCTACAGGGAACGTGTTCTAAATGAGGTCCTCTGTCAGAGTGACACTTCCTCTGCCATAGGCTACAGAGACTATTCATGGTGCTGCTAGCTCTCTCCGAGTGAGAACTGACCTTCAGCAGAGATGCAACAGAGCCACAAACACCAGCAACAATCAGAGGAAGTCAACTGAGAAGCTTGGTTTGTACACAGTGAAGTGCACATTAAATATTGACCAAGGCTGGAATCCTGATCAGAGTGAAGCCCTTCTCTACGGAAAGATTTTTATTTCATCCTTTTAAAGTCATAATCTGCAGCTTGTTTTTAGATAACCAGATGCAATTTGCTGCTCTCTGAATTCTTAATTTTGTTTACAGAGGCAAAAACATTTGAGTAAATATAAGAAGCTTAGTGTGCATTATCACAGATGACTCCTTGAGAAAGCAGACTAAAGCTGTGGACAGCACAAACATTAAGGGGGGACTTTGCCCATTTCCAACCAGCTCTGTCATCACAGTGTGGGAAGTGTGTGCAAATGAATGGTGTTAGTTTCCCCGATGTGATGCGTCATTGATAACACCATCATGGAACCCACTGGCTGTTGTCTGAAGACTATGGTCCTCTGGAGACAACTGACGATATTTAAAAAACCCTGTTACAATAAGCCATGCCTTTATTTTGAAATTCCCATGGCACATGTGTCACCATTTCTGTCCAAGCAGACCTCCTTCCTAAACAGTCAATCAGTGCTACCAGCAGAACACAATGCAGATAATGGTGAGCAGCCAAAAGACAATGAGGATATTTACTGATATCGTTTCATTGTTAAAAAATACATTATTAGCATGGCAGACTTTGTTAATTAGTAGAAGCAAATATCATATCGTTGTCCAAAGAGTCAATGTAATATGATATTGTGATTAAACTAGTGATGTACAGCCCTAATACACATATTTATGCAGATGCAGATCAGTTTTAAAAACCTAGTAAAAAGCTAAATGGTCATCAGACGATACGATAAGTGGTGACGTTGCATTTTGGCCAGTGCGCTCTGCCTCTTTTGATCTCCACATAGACTGTTTACCTGCGGACAACAAAAGCCGGCTCGAACACGGTTGTTCAATACTAACCACATTATAAATGGAAATCAGAGCACTTCCAACATCAAAATCTTGTACAGTTGATTCTATACACATATGCAAATATCTGTTTATAGAGATTACTGATAACATGAAATGCATCACCCAGTGGATAGGAGCTCTGAGCGCTGACAGCACAGGTAAAAGCCAAACACCACTTATTTGCACACACTACAATGAAACAGAGCTTGTTGAAATTGGCAAACATTATTTTCAAATTTCCATTGTAATGATCTGAAATTTATTGTCATCAACTACAGACCCAGAATTTGGGGTTTGGGATGTTAATGTTACCTGAGAACATTTGATCTACCACAAATTCTCAAATTACAGCCAGAATTAAATTTATGGCTTAGTCTAAGATAATAAACTGGCCGGATGCTAATAAAGGCTGGATTAAAAAAAGAAAAAAAAAAGACTGAGACTACCTGTACTATAATTGCTGAATTCTGAATGTAGCTAATTTCCACAGCACTGATATTAAAGGGCCACTGTGTAAAATGGGTTGAAAACCGTTGAAAACAGTGACATCAGTGGTCAAATTCTAGATTGCAGGGCTCACTCGCTCACCCCTCCCGTCGGGTAAATGACAGTGGCCTGACAAATAGCCTTGCGCAGACACAAGTTTTTCAGGAGTAGGTCTATCTAGCGACGAGGTGAATGTTTATTTAGAAATCTAAACCATGTTACGATATTGTAATGAATCCCTCACGAGCAGGAGACCAGAGTAGCATTCGGGAAAAAGGCCCGTTTATTTGAGCACTCCAAAAACTCTCACTCCAGGGGATAAAAGACTCCGTCCCAAACTCTGACTCTTCTAGCATAACACACACACACACACACTCCATACACACATACACACTTACAGTACCTAGCGGGTACCCCCTCCCCTCTCTGCTCCACCAATCTCCAGCCCGCACACTGACTGACAGCTTAGCCTGTAAACAGAGCTCAGCTGTTTATTTAGCCTAGCGATATCTCCGGACTATAGTAGCTGCAATGGACGACTTTGAACGTGATTTTGAAGAGTTTCTTGTAGCGGACACAGACCCAGAGCCATACCTGTTTGAGCCGGAGCATACAGATGAGGAACTCCATGTGTTTGATGCTGAGCGGGCGAGAAGAGAGGCTGAATCCTCCACTCCCATTTTGCTGCACAGAATGGGATTCGGTGCTACCATCGTTGGGGAGATATATCATCAGGATGAAAAGCGCCGCAGAGAGTGCATCACAAGGAGTGAAGTTGCGTCTTCTTTTTCTTTTCCCTGCAGATGACGGTTCGGGTTCATTCTCTCCTGTTGCGTGGTAAGTGTGGTCCATTCGCAAACTTTATAACTAAAAAAACCTTTCACTACTCTATATCGACGAACTACTAACACTCTCTGCTGTTTCCTCCTCCTCCTCCTTCCTTCCTTCCGCTGTCTTCGTTGGTTTATTTATATACGCGAAACGTGTTCTCTGGCTGGCTGGATTGTCCGCTCGGTCTGCCGTACATACATGGCGGCGCAAGATGGCGACCTCTCTAAAGCAAGGCCCTTGCTATATATACATATGTATATATATAATATATATATATATATATATATATATATATATATATATATAAGCATAATTATAAGGCTACGAAAACGAAACAAATTTTATTTTATAGCGATTATACACTTATATAAACATATTAATGGGTAGAATATTCAGATTCAGATTCAGATTTGACAATAAACCATGCCAAATATTACACACTGGCCCTTTAATCTCCATCAGTACAATAGCAGAATGTTACCCAGTTTACAACTTGACTCACGCTTGTAACAAGAGGGACTCCACACAGTTTTCAAAACTAGTTATTAATTTGATAGTAAAAATAAGATGGGGTGTGGAAGGAGTGGGTGTTGTACGGGACTACCCAGTCTCATTCTGAAGTTGTCGAAAACCAGCAATTGGTCAGTGACTTCCGGCATCAGCGACGAAAAAAAGCCATCTTTTTACATTGGCGTGATATGCAGCCGGTTGGTTTAACAGCGCCCCATGGCATCAGGGGGAAACGTATCAGGACAACAACAAAAGGTGAGGTGGCAGAAGTCCGCATAGGGCGGATGGGAGTGGTGGTGGCCAAGCAACCACCAGCTTTCCCCTGGGAAGCCAGTGTTCACTTCTCGTATGATTGTAAAGCCAAACCCTGTTCTTTTTTCTCAAATCCAACCACATACTTTTGTTGCCTAAACCCAACCACATGTGTGTGTTGGCAAAACCTAACCATGTGTATTTGTTGTTGAAGGAAAAAAAAAAAGTGAATTCGCAGTGTTGTGCCAACGTATTGTTTTTTATTTTTTTTTTGAAAGAGACTATATGCAAACTGTACATTTCATGTGAAAATTAAAGTAAAAACAGAAAATGCATGTAAGAGGAAGAAGCTGAAGCAATGTCCCAGAATGTCAACAACCAACTCACTCAAGTTTTTCCATGTCATATCACAACGTGGTAACCTGGAAATCCAGATGCCCTGCCCCTAGCAAATTTGAATTTGCTTTGCAAAGGGATCTGGCCCCGACGAGCAGAGCCGTCGGACCAATCAGATCAGTCTATCTGACAGAGGCGGGCTCTGGGCGGGCGTAACATGATGAGGACAGCGCTGCGCTGTAGGGGTAGAAAAGTAAACAGCCCAAATGGCAGCTGCTGTGTCCATTCAATTTAGCTTTGGAAGAAACGCTAAGCCAACTACACTTATCTTTTTCCTTGAGAGAGGAACAGAAGACTGCCCTAGAAGCCTTCGTTTCCAGGAAGGACGTTTTTACAGTTTTGTCGATGGGATACGGCGAAAGCATAATATATTAGTTAGCCCCACTGGTCGGCAAACCAATGGGGCTTACTGCAATGTGATGAGGTTGGAGTGAGAACGTGTTGTAAGGGAGAAATGCATGAATAAAAGTACGTGTATGTGAGTGCTGTAATCTATGTAAACCTAAATTAAACTACAAAGATGGGAGTGCCATGAAGAGATTTTCAGGCTGCCCAGCAAGAGGGAGCTTAGCCTGGGAGAACAGCCCTTTTGTCACTCTCCCCTTTCAATTGTTGACAGTTGCTCTGACGACCAACCCAGGCTCAGCAGAGCAGCACAGGAAACCAGGCGGGCGGGCCATTGCAAGTCATGTCACTCATTCTTTCTCCGTAAAATAAATACTGTTTCCATTCCACTTCTGCTTTGATGTTTTTTTTTTTTTTTTATCATTCAAACTCAACACTTGCTGGTGTTTGACATTAAAAGCCAACTTGGAAAAGAAGAGATTATGCCTTTTGAGCTGCTGAAAGGCTTTTAGTGTGAACTGTCTGAAGGACATGTTGAGTTTCTCCGACTTCTGGGAAAGTACTTTAGAATGACTACTCATTGAAGAAACGATTCAGTCAAATGAATGTAAAATATTAAAGCTACAATAACTTATAAAAATAACTTTCTCATATTTACTGGAATTTCACTTCAAACAGTAGTATATCAGAAAAAGTCATATTCCTCTGCCTCCTCATAGTGCTTCTAATGGCATTTGCAAAATCAACCAGGCCTGAATGAAAACCACCAATCAGTGCTGAGGAGTCTCTATCACAGCTGTCAATCATGTCGATCAAGTCAAGTGAAAAACCAACCACTGCCCACCAGCTGAAGCAAGCGCTGCCTAGTTTGACCGGTTGACCGCAGCCCACAAGCACTGATAGACGGCTTTGGCACAGACTTCTTGGCTCTTATTGGTTGTTTTTGTTCAGGTGCAGTGGAGTCTTGCAAATGCTATTAGAGGCCCTACAAGGAGGCAAAGAAACATGATTTTTTTTTTTTTTTTTTAGAGAGATTATCTGTCTTGCATTACCGTGGATATACAGTAGTGAGTTTAATCAAATCAGTATATCCTCATAGTTTGTATGATATCCTACAAATTAGTACCCCAAAAATGATGTTACATCCTTGACGTAAAGTTACGTAATTTATGTAAAGTTACGGAGGTTAGGTTTAGGAGAGTCGTGGTTTGGTGTCTTTATGTGTGGGCAAGTAAAGTTACTGTGGTTAGGTTTAGGAAAAGAAACATGGTGATTGCGTAATACAACTCAGAGCATAGCTAGGCGTATAACAACTATGTACGATACGTCAATATATTTTCAAGCAAGATACAGATTTAGACAATACCATTTATATCAATGTAGGATCAAGTTGCATTATCAAACACAGTTCTTCTAGGTAGCCATGCCAGTGTGCACCTCTCCTCTCTCACACTCACTGCATAACTCTGCTCCACTCACACAGAAGATCTAGCAACACTGACAGCGACATGGGAACTGTCCATTGGTTCGACAGCCCATTGGTTCGACATCCCATTGTTCCGACCATATTAAACTCATTGTTCCGAAGTCCGTTCCGAAATCATCATGATGCCCTGTGGTTAAGGTCTGGTTAGGTTTAGGCACAAAAACCACTTGGTTAGGGTCAGGAAAAGATCATGGTGTGGGTTAAAATGAAAAAGAAAGTGACAAACACATAAGCCGTGAGCCTGCGCCGCCTCAAGCCGGTCGCGGCGCACCATACGCCCGTCGCAAGCCGTTCAGCACCGCGGACAGTCGGACTAATGGGATGTCGAACCAATGGGCTGTCGAACATGGACATGGACCCCAGCGACACAGAGCTGCTCCTCTGTTTAATCTGTCGGTTAATTAGTCAACAGTGCCGCATCGGTCTATACTGTATGTTGCACATTATACGCTGAATCAGTATGTGAGATGAATAAAATGACTGCAGTAGCACATGTATGTGGGGGAGACAGAGCTGCTTGATTCGGTCAGGTCAGGTCAGGGTGCATTGAGACAGGCACTCACTGAGACAGCGCCTGAATGTTTTAAAAAACACAGCAACAACACAGGCATTTCATATACAAGATGTTTACAATGTGTCTCTTGCTCCTTTCCTCCCTCAGCCTCTCTGTTGATGCTATGTGCATAAATAAGATTAATGGTCATCTGAAGGGCCACGGAAAACCACATAGATATTCAGTTGTTTCAGACCTTGATACTTTTAAACTCATGTTATAGTTTTGTGTCCTGTGCAAACCTTTAAACCGCTGCAGCTCCAGTGCTATTTGCAAAATGTTAACATACAACCCTGCTATTCCTTTTATATAATTTTTCATTTACATGTTGTGCAGCTGTTTATTTTCAAACAAGTTAAAAAAATCCCTGTCTTTGCATTTATTTTGATCACAGTCTGTTTTATTAAAAGTGCTTGTGACATCTCAGTGTGGCTTTGACTTGAACTGAGAATTTCGTAGAAAATACCGAGATAATAATGTGTATCGCCACTAAGACTGAAAATACTGGGATATGAATTTTAGTCCATATCGCCCAGCCCTAACTCAGAGTTCACTCAGTTCCGAAAACACGTGTCCTGTAGAGGGTCAGTGATTTGGTAAAACATCCACCACCCCAGCCTACCTCCTTACAAAACTGCTCGGGAACGCTTCCATCATTACTCCCTTCAGCGTTTTGGTCACATGATCGCAGCCTTCCAAAATACATGGGTTATGCATGTATTACTCGCTCATGATAATGAGGGGGGAATTTGGGTGCATTACTTTTTGTAGAAAAACATATATACAGTTAATGAAGCAGCCTATCAATATGACAAAAAGTTATTCTATTAAAGTTACCAACTGTAGCTTAAATAATTATATAACACATTTAGCAGGCAAAGTTTCCACATAGTGAGGTGTATCATGAATCACTTCTCTGATCTGTATAATGGCACTGTAAAGGCTGAATTGGTACTGTTACCCCTCAGATTGCATAGCACATAAGGTTCTCCATGTCATTGCACTCACAAACACAATCAACACCCCATGACACCTGGCCAAGAAAACCTTTTTGATGTTTGTAGAGGATGTAAATAATGGATTGGTGACTTGTGGTGCGTCACAGGATGGGTTCTGGGGGCTCTGCTGAGACACAGTGATCTCAGCGGATCCTCCTGCACTTGTCTCTGAAAGCTGTCAGATGATCAGGGAGCTTCACAGTGACTCTTTGGCAGAGATAAACAACAACACAAAGCAGCTCAATGAGTCCTGGTGGGCCTCTGGCAATCAACCAAATGTAATATCACTGTCACAGATGCAAATGATCCTCTCCTCTGTATCACTTTCCTCATGGTATACAAATTATAGCTACACATTTTGCGGAAATCTGGAGACTGTCTAAAGATAGTTGGAAAGTCAAACCCTGAGTTAGTTACTGTTTGACATGTTTCCAGGAACAAATGCTTGAACTGTCAAGCAGGTGAAAATGAGATTTTCCTCTATGCTTTCTTGCCCAAGCACCAAAAATTTCCAGTCACCACAAGTCCATAAAACAAGCCTAGCCGATTGCATTAAGTTTTGTTGGCTCTGGATGCGCTGACGTGACCTAAATCCGCTGCCTCGCTGGCTGCCTACTCACATCATGGTCGTCTCGGCCTGTAAGAGCTTCTCCTTCATCAGGTCCGGCTAAAGCCTCACACACACTGCCCATCACTGGCAGGGATTAGAGGGCTACTGCTTGCACACGTCTGAAACTGTCTGCTCTCACTGAGTCATGAGAGGCTGCAGCAGTTCTTCCCAAACCCAAAACATTACCTGAAACCCTTAAGTCAAGAGTTTTTGGTAGAACTTATCCTCCTTAAAACATAAGCCCTCAAATCCAGCACTCTGTGGAGCATTATCTAGTCATGGTGTAGCTTATAAGTCTGCAAGTGTTAACAGAATTAAAGGCAAGTTTACTTTGAAGTTCTGCATACAACATGCAACCTAAATCTCATCCAGGATAGTAATGAGCTGCTTAGAATGTTCAAACTTCTACTTAAGTTTTTTTGGTCCATGTTATCTAGTGATAAGCAGGTTACTGTTGAGACGAATTTAGTTTTTTACAAAGTTTTCTCAGCTGTAACAACTTTTGACTCACCTGTTAATTGTGGAGATGTGGTTGCAGGTACTCTGCTTAACAACAGAATTCAAGGCCATCTCTGTAAAAAAAAAACACAACAAATATGGTGATCAATATTTAAAATAGTCCAGTTTCACATAAACAGCTACACTTTTTAAAGATAGCAGTGGTTGGCAGTGACACATTACAAGTAACACACAAGTAAAATACTGTAAACTTCAATTAGTAGCCGGTGCTATTATTTGCTTAACTCGCTGGAATGAACAGACCTATATTTGGGACAGGCTTAAAGCAGTGTTGTGTCAGTATGTATGCCAAAATCCTAGAGTGCCGTAACACTCTCTCTCTCCCTCTCTCTCTCTCTCTGATGCGCTGTCTGTCGGAGCTAAATCGAACGAATGGTTCATAATTGATATATTTATCTGAAGCCTTACATTCATATGAGTAATATTCATGCTGGTTTAAATAAACAATTTTAATGTACTTCCCATTCCCAGTTTTGTGTGAAGTGAATGACAGGCCTGTCCCATAAGGTAAACCTCATATTTCTGCTACCAATTAAAAGGAAGTACAGGCATATGGCCAGCGGTCGCTGTGTTCTTCTGTGTTTTACCAGTTTTCAGACACAGATTTTTTGCTGATATCCAATATGTCGATATGTAACAACTAATTTGGCCAATCCACTTTTTTCCCCAGATACTTTTGGTGCTCATCAAGTCTCTTCTATAGTGGAATTACCATCATATTATGCATGCATACTCTTATTGTGATGGCCCACCGGCAGATGGACACATGAATCACAATGCTTTTAAATGTATGCAATAGTTGTTCATTGTGTAGAATAAGAAAAAGAATGTTGGGCGATTCTCAGAGTTCATTTCAAAGCCGATATTGACCGATGCCGACAATGTACTGATATCATCAACATGTTGGCTGATTCCGATGGTTCATTTTAAAGCCAATATCGGCAGATACCGATAACTTCCCAATATTTTTGTGTATTCCTAATCAGCTTGGCTGTACATCATGACAACTAGAAGTAAGAGAGGCAATAGGGAGTGCTACAACTATTAACATGGTATATTTGCAAATATGGTTTGACGCCCTGCATCACGCATCAATTGTCCTGGTCTTTCACAATGAAATGTGGCAACTCTACAGTTGTCTTTTGGTTTCACAGGGGGCACAAACAGCGGTTTGACGGGTGAGTTTGGAATCAAGGCTAAATTCATTATGGCATCAACAAATAGGGTGAAGCTGCATATGCTTTGCAAAAACACAGAGAAGGACAAGAATCAGTCAACATGGCCCCTGCACTGCTGGCTACATTTCTTCTTTACTACTTCTGGGGATCATTAAAGTACTCTCATGTAATTACTTCTGACTACAGACCAAGTTAGTCTCTCTTTACTGTAGAAAGTTACTTAGGGAACATGTTTTTCTGGCTAACAATAATTCAAGTCATCTTAAAAATGGGTCAGCAACCAACCTATCTGTCCTTCTCCAAATCTCTTAAAAAATTACTACAGAAATTAAGGAAGAAGTAAGCCTGGCTGACATTGTTCATCTGATGATGTAGCTATAAATTGGCTGGCTAGTTAGCAAGCATTTTGCTAACATTAGCTAACATAAGATGTGACTATTTACAATGATTTGTGTTCTTGAAGATGATAACAGTCCTCCAGCCTCCAACTTATAACTAATTTCAACATCTGTGTGTCAGACAAGCAAATAGCATATCGAAGTATTACAGGGAAGGGGAAACTTGACTGAGGTTCTGTTGAAGCTTGCTCAACTTTTACTGGAGCAAAGAGTGAAAAGGAGTGAGATTTAGGAAGGGTCAATTAAACATTTGTCAAAAACCAATTCATTTTATGTCAACTGACTAATCATTCAATCAGCTTGTGACGCTGTGTGGACTCTTTCCCCACAGCCCTGCTAAGCCAAGTTGAGGCTACAAAGTAGATTCCATGGTAATGAGGTGAGTTTGAATTTCTGGACTGGCTGGGAAAACAGACAAGGTAATTATGCAGTGACTAAGCAATAACATACTGAATGTAAAGCAGTGCCATTTTCCTCCAAGCACAAAAGTATCTTTCCTTGTCAGTGTAGCCTCATCTTATTTATCCTTGAAGTACAATGTGGTCAAAATGTATGTGACATTTTTTACTTAACAAATCTTGATAATTCCAGTCATCCATATTTGTCCCTTGTTTTACCAGTGCCGTGTGCTTTAGAACAGACTTTTATTGTAACTAATTAAATATGCATAACCATCCTGCACAACACTAGAGCCAGCTTGTTCTTTGTACTTCAATTTCCCCTGGATATTGAAGCATAAAAGGTCAACATGCGACAGCTGATCCTGGGAATGCTTCCCCTCTGCCTAAAAATGCCATTGTACCTGTGATGTATCTGTCCCTGTCAGGGTCTATATATAGGCCATCAGCTGGGAAATGAATAAACATCAGCGTGATCTGCGCGTCTGCCTGCCGATGGGGCCATCCCCAGTCACTCAGGTGGGCTGACACTGCTGCCACAGCGACGGCATCTCTATTCTGCCTGTCAACCTCTGAAGATGCTTAGAAAGAGCCGCCAGTCTGGCTCAGGCATTTATATAGAGACAATTAAATTAAATATCTTTTTATAACATGCATCACACACATAGAGCAGATGAGATATAATGGTTAGTGGCCAGTTTGCTGCTCTATTAAATAAATAGTTTACAGCCTGTTAATCATTAAATACTTTCACAAATCACATGAATGAATAAATCCTGCAAACATGACTTTAGTCACAATCACAGTCACGAAACAGTCATGCTATAGTCTTATCAACTGATCTGCTGAATCTTAAACAGTAATCTTAAACCCTATTCGTACGGGACTAGTATTACCTGGGGACCTCTAGTCATTTGTAATACTTGCGGAGGTTGTCTGTGATCTTAATCCCGTGAGAATCTAGCGTGTCCATAATTTGTTCCACCGCAAATTACCAACCATATTTCACCAAACACAGATGTCACGTGATGATATAAGTCCTGTGCAAATCGGCTTCTTGATGATAGGCTGCTTTAGACTGCATTATTGTTTGTCAGCCCTATGTGTCTTATTGAGCTCTGAATATGGCACAGTTATGGATGGGCCACTGTGTTGTGTTTACTGCCGCAGAAGAGGAGTAAATCTCTTTTTGAGCAATCCGAGTCAAGTCAAGTCTGATATGCTGCCAAGTCTGTTGAGTGTGAAAGGTTCTTCAAGAGCAGGAGATCATGTTGAATGCTCTGGAAAAAGCAAGTAACATAACCTTGACTAAATAGGGTTTTTTTTAATTAAAATTGCAAGTTACCTGCAAGTCTTTCGGATCTTTGGATGCTTGCATGTCATTTGTTTGTTTTGCTCTCAAAGAACTTCACCAGGTTTAAACCCCAGCCTTTAGATTTTTGCTGTCAAGTATTCAATTCCAAATCAATTCTCAAACTCAATTTTTTTTGGTATTGTCTCCATTTACGAGGGTTGTACCTGTCAGTCAAATCAGATTTGGCTGTTCAATACGAATACTCAACGATTTCTTTTTTTTTTTATTTCATAGAATGTTTGAACAGGCTCAGTGGGATGTTCAGAGTGACAGCCGCATTCACACAATACAGCAAACACATGCATTAATGTTGGATCAGAAATCTGCAACAACATTTTTTTTCTGACACTAGATACCAAGCAAAAACCAGAGACTGTCTTATTAATACATATTTCTGCCTTACAGTGATGGCAACACAGCTTATTTAATCTAAAGTTGCCTATAAACATTCCTAAAATGTATAAATGAGCATTAGTACCATGTTGTACAACAAAGCAGCTACTCTGCAGTGGGCATTTTATGATTATTTGGTACTTCAACTTTGCAGCGTTAGTGGTGAAAGCAAACAAATCTGTCCACTCCGTATGAGGTTTTTTTCTCAGAGACATTTTCTTGTTTGAATTTGGAATCAATAGACAACCTCACTATGGAGACTCAAGACTAGCCATCACTATTTCAATGTATGATGCACATTGCTAATGAGATGTTAAAACTTTTTTTTTAATTTGGTGAAAAGGCTACATATTGATACAATTGGAAAATGTAAGAATCACTTTAAATTGAAATGTTAAAAAATTATTCATTTCCATATAATTTTTTGTCAAAGCCACAGGGAGACACTGGAGAAGTGCTGAGGAGCCACTTATGGTGTACTGTAATATCATGGTATAAACCTAGTTTGTTTCACATCAGGACGTATATATCTCCAAAAACCTCCACCAATGAGAAGGTTAGGGCAGCCTATAAGCCAACAGAGGCAAAATAGTTGAGGTACTGGCTGCTGCTTGTAGATGTTATTGCTGTGAATGCAAAGTAATAATTCATGACAACCTTGGCATCTTTTTATAAGTTCAGAGCTTTCTTTGAAAAGTAGGGGGAGAAGCATTTGATTTGTGCTTGTATTGCGTGCCCAGTGACTGGGGTCCACATATGAGTTGGTGATGAAAATGTCGGATGAAAGATTTGCACAACAAGAAGGAGCCATTAAGGCTGATGATGAAGTAACAACTTAACTTTCTGTGCAGCAGTGCCACTAAGACGAATACCTGTGTACACACTTGCCCATTCTCACTCTGAAAGTGACTGATACACTCGTGTATGATTAATGAATCCATTTGCAACTAAGAATTTAACTGGAGCAAATTTGCATGCGCACAAGAGAAGGAGAATGAAGAGCAATGATTTGGTAACTGGTTGAAGTAGCTGATAGGTTGTTTGCTGTTATGATGTATCACTGGCTGCAGGGCAAACAAGTATCTGTGGCTGACTCAGGGAAAAGCTCCAAGCTTTTTCTGGGCTTCAGACTGGAGGGAGCAGATCCACTTAGCTTTCCACTGCACTGCTTCCTATTGCTTTGGCCATTCAATTGACAAGCAGCCAGCCGGCAAGAGCACATTAAATTTTAATCTGAGCGTGATGCATGCTTATCATTCCTGACGGGCCCAAATGAACTTTTGTCACTGTCTGAGTGAAACAAAGCAAAAACAAGGGAGGAGCAGTGCAGTGTGCACTGAGTGATGTTACAAGTCTTCACTCTCATTTACATTCTCAGATCACAGTGTATATGAAGTGATATTATGGCTGCTGCTGTGCTGTTTCACCAGTGCCAGCTCTAGCATAGGTGGAAAGCTCTAAATAAACACCTCAAATATTAATATACAGCGTTTATTACACAGCATCCAAAAGATACGTTCAGGGCCAGATGACTGTGTTTGAATTTACATTTAGGGAGACACTGAAAGTGTCCTGAAATTGTGTCTATGACATGTACAAATGTACAGTCCATCTAAAGGCATTTATCAAGTATCAATACCATGACTGCAAATGAATTCTATTGCTGACATGTTCACCATAACAACTTTATAAGTGATAATAAGTCAGTAGCCATGTTTCCAAAATGTCTTTTTATGCTTATTTTTGAAGTAGCACATTAGAAAAGCTGCATGGAAATTCACTAATACTTCCTCAATTGCGCAAAAAAGCCTTTACGCCTGTGCTTAAAGTGGTGTATGCCTTTGTCAAAAAAGAGCTAATGTGATAAATGGGATATTGAAATGCCTTCAATAAATAGTTTTGACATCGCTAACATTTCACTTACATGAGTGATGATCAGCTGTCTCCACTGTTGGCTTCTTCCCGTGCTTAAGAATTGTAGTTGTGCCTTTTTATGCAGATAATGAGATAACTAGAATTACTGCCTCGCAGTTATATGCCTCTTAGAACCAATTAAGTTGCACTTGCAGTTTACATCCTTTGTCTGTGAATACATGGATGCTTCACACACATTAACTCACTGTCCGACTAAATGTTGCCCCCTCTGTTTTGGAGCTATGACATCCCATAACGGCCAGAAAAGTGTTCATTATGATGTCACAGTGAAGTTGACCTTTGACCCTTTGGATATAAAATGTCATCATTTTACAATTTTATCCCATGAGGCATTTGTTGGAAATTTTGTCAGAACCACAAATTTTGTCAGAACCACCAAATTCTGATCACTTCATTCTTGAGTCCAAGTGAACATTTGAGAAAAGTACCTCAAGGCCTTCTTGAAATATTGTGTTTATGAGAAAGAGACTGACGCAAGGTCACTGTGACATACACAGTAGCCATGTTTCCATCAGCCTGTTTAGATGCGCATCTAGAAGTATCGCATCGGAAAATTATGATGGAAACGCAAAAATTCGAATTAAAATCCCCTGATCCGCACAAACTAAAATACGCTCGCTTTAGCCGGGTTTTGGTTGATTCGAAAAAAAATGTTGATTTGCAAAACGGGGGATGGAAACAGTTATGTTCGAATTAAGTCTGACGTAGCGCACCTCTCTCCATGGTGATATCCACACCCCGGGTCGGGAAGGCGGTAATGCATTTACAAGCTGGTTGCCAACTGCCAGAAAATGTAGACAAAGAAGAATGCGAGACTTGTTTTGTTTCCGGTTCTGCGGAAAACTTGTGCAAGTTCGTAGTTTTCACCAAAGTCTGTACATTTAATGGAAACACACAGGATTCGTATTTCTTTTAATGCGCATTTCCCAATGATTCGAATCACTTTTGGATGGAAACATAGCTAGTGATATCATACACTGTTGTATGAGGATAGCCCAGGTGACTTGTTCTGTTTCCAGTTTGCAACTTCAACTTCTACTCTTCTTACTGGCAGGTTACAGCCATTTGTAAAGTGAGGCCTACCAATTTCTGACCAAACTACACTTTGAGGAACTTTGTTTATTCACTCTAAAGGAGTTGATGGAAACCATAGCCTATAAAAAAACAACAACATGAAAACAGTGACTGGTTTGTAGACTCCCATTTTGAAGCCTCGAGTTTGGGATTTTGACTGTTGCCATCCTGGATTTTTGGAGCCAAAAGTGACCATAATTGGAAAAGAGGGTGGAGATTTGGAGGTGTTTGAATAATAGAGACATTAGAGACATTTGCTATTTTATTTCCAGCTCTTTACTGGTGGGTTTTTCTTATTTACATATTGTTTTTAAATATCCTTTTATAATGTGTTTCTTTTGCACTTTATCTCACTTTTGAGGTTTTATGCAAAGGTCTTTGAATTGCCTCATCGTCAGCATGTGCTATGTAAATAAACTTGCCTTGCGACCAATAGCTTTTTTAGACTGCAAACATGTTTCTTTCTGCTGAAAAGTTGGGTATTTTAACACAGGGTGTCTATAAGGATTGACTTGCTTTTGGAGCCAGCCTCAAGTGGCCATTAGAGGAACTGTAGGTTTTGGCACTTCTGCCCAACAGTTGCTGCGTAATGTCAATGCATCTAATTCGAATTTCCTTTGAATGAAATTATAAAACTTGGCTGAACATTTGCTTGACAATTTAATGGAATCACAGCTAGTGTTGTATTTACAGCCTGTTGCACTACTCCCAAATGAAGCTTTGTGTCAGTTCATGCAGGACACAGAAGTCATACGCCCCAGCTGTAATCAGCTGACAGCCAGCTGTTGGATCATTGCTTCTATTCAGTCACACACCAACCACAGGTGGCCCATTTAAATATGGCCTCCCTCTCACTGATCCCTGCTACACCAATGCTGCCACACACTGCTGCTGCTGCTGGCAAAGCTTTACTTCCTCCGTCCCAGCCCCCACCTTTCTAATTGAAGTCTTAGCATGGCTCAGAGGTTAAAAAGGTATTATATGTCTTGCCTTGGGCCCACTCTTGTATACCCAGGGGGGGCTTCTACATAGCATTTAGCATGCTGCTTGTCCAATCTAGGGGGCATCTTTGGAGAGTAGCTATCAGTGCCAAGCATAACTGTATTTCCATTTGTTGCAATAAAAGGTTAAATCTATGATGATCTATGAATGGATAATCTATTCAGAATGTTCCTGACTGAAGTAACTAAAAAGAAAATTGTTTTGCTGTTTGTACTTCAGCATAGATAAATAGGGGAAATGTCACTTCGTCTTTAAGTTAGTTAAAGGTAAGTGTTGTATATTATGCTAGCCCCAAAAAATGACTTAATATGGTCTAAGATTCATGGCACATTATATTTACCGCACCTCCTTTTAAAACTGCAATCACAACTCCCTACAACAGCTCGTAAGTGGAGCAGGTCAGTTACTGTTAGATTCAGGTGCTGTGTCGTATTAAAATAATTACTCAAAGGTACCCACGATGTAGAAGCTTTGCTTACATCACTCCAGATGAGACACATAAAATCTTGCTGCTGCTGCATGAAGTTGAAAAGGGACTTTAACTCTTTCTACAAACAATTGTGAGTAATATTATTATTAAGAATCAGCTATTAAGCTCACCCACAAGCTTTGCCTTAAAGGCTTTAAAAGTTACAGCGACCGTGCCAGCAGCCAGCTCTGTCTTTGTCTGGTCTATGAAGAAAATGGGAAGTGATTAACAACTTGTGCAAGTGTGCCGAAGCTGTCAACTTCTATTGGCAATGGTATACCCTGACGGAGACCTAATGGCTATAATTACATTGGAGAGGAGGGAAAGTACAATCGGGCACACAAACAAAGTCTGATGATCCCATTCCATAAAAACACATTAAATGCTGCTAATTGTCATTGCATGTAAAATTTGTTCTTTAACATATGTTCGTTGGAGATAAAATGAGATGAAAGTTTGGTCATTGCTGCAGGGAAATTAGGTCACAGCAATAAACAGTAATAAGTTAAAGGGAAATCCTGCAGAATGTAGCTTTAGATAATAATTTATGACGGTTTTACTACACAGTGTGTTAAGCAGGAATGTGTGGAGTATTATTGATGTAATATATGTTCACACTGAAATACAAGCTAGATGATAATGATTTTGTATGCATGATTCATCCATCAAGAAAAGAACATTTTAACCTAACAGCTGCAACATACAAACACAATCTACTCCTTCTGATTATTGAGGAGTTTCAGAGTCATACATGTTTAAATGCCTTGCTCAGGGGCACTTTACAGTAATTACTGAAGGAAGGAGAATTATACCTAGGTGACAAAATAGGTCTTCTATAACCTTTTTAGTCCTTGGGATCCCTTGGAGCATCCCTGCCTCCAGGTCCAGTTTGAAATGTGAGGGGATCGGAGATGATTTTACTTATAAAGGTCAAAAAACTAATCACCTGGAGAAATACTCTGCCTGACAACAACTGTATAATGTTTGAAGTCTGAGGAACAATGATAACGTCATAGTGATGTCACAAGGGCTTTCTCGGCTTGGGCATGGAGGTTACACATTGATAACAGAAGGCCGTTGTGCTACAAAATGAAGGTTTTGAGTTTGAAAAACTTGGATGTTTATCAGGCAGGAAGGTGTGTGGACAAAATTTGCGCAAGGTGACACAGATAAACGCAAAGACACATCATTTCGAGGTGAAGAATATAAATTTGAGTAAAAGATTTGCATGACACTTTCGCAAGTCTTAAAGCGTTGAGATTCTCCTGACTGACTGAATTAGAAATGGAGTACAAAGTTATTGTCCCTGTCTGTGAGCACCTGCAGCTCCACCACTTAATGTCAGTACTGTACAGAGGAAGAACAAAAAAGGAGAGGGCTTGGAGAAAAGTGAATGAAGCATTAGGACTACCAACGTGTCTCATTTCAAGCCATCACATATCGCCATTTTGTCAGTGGCTTTTCATGTCTACATATTATGTGCTAGGTATCCTCCTGCATCTGCTGTTGACATTCCTGGACATCGCTACCAACTCGGGGACATCAAGAAAAGCATGTAGTTAGGTTTAGAAAAACAAACATCATGGTTTGGCTCTACATGCATACAGGAAGGAAACACCAGGCTCCTGGGTGACAGTCCGGGGTTTATTGGTCCCATTCACCACCCCTCACTCCCGCCCTATAGGAACTTTCAAGCTCCTTATATTACGTCGTTACCAAGAGTGTTTTAACCTGACACTGTCCAGTGGCATATCATACTGCTTCGACAGGTGTCATCCAGCCGACAAGTAGCATATCAACACAGCGTGAAAGGTTACATCTCTCTGGTGCCACTGCATACCGCTTCAGGTGTCTGACACCGAAATCGCTGACCAAGTGGCGGTATTCGACAACTTCAGAATGAGAATGCTTTGGGTCTACATGGAAAGTAATCTGAAAATATGTATTTGTTACTTTTGTAAGCTATTTTGTTGAGTTGCCTCTCAGCAAAATGCTCTGTGTAATTAAAGTTGGGCTGTTATACTGAAGGGAAAAAAAACATAAGTTGCAATGTGACAATTTGAAAAAAAACATTTGCTGTGTTGGTTTAAGCTGTTTAGACGGTGGGCCAAACGCGTTTTTCGTGTTGTTGATCGATCTCCATCGATAGAGTACACAGTTTTTTGTGTGTGATATTAAACAATTCTATAGAGTCCGGGAAAATTTGTTGGCAGCTCTGGTTTGATCATATATTTTCACAAACTTGTATTTTAATTGTCACTCTGCTCAGGCAACTTGCGGGATAACTCTAGCTGATGAACCAATCAGATTGTAGTTTAGAGAATATCAACCAATGGCAGACGGCCTTAGGAACGGAAAATATAAACAGGGAAAACTGACAGCTCCGTCTTTTTTTGACTTATTATTGTGTCAAAATGAACAATTTAATGTAAATATATGGTATATAATCACCATCATCATTAATATATGTATGTAACATGATTGTATAATCTTAGGGTCTACACAAATCCCTTTGCAGGTGATAAAAATGGCCAGTGTTGTGATTTATTTTTCTATGTATGCCCCCGTTAAGTTTCTTTTATATTGCTGATACCGGTAATAGCGACAGCCTACAGTCTCTGCGTTGTGTTGTGATAATGATGGTGGACTAACGGCTAACAGTTAGTAACGTCAGTTGACTCCAACAAAGACACACAGACGCTCCGATGTCGATTCAATGATGACTGTTTATTGCTTACAAGCACTTCGGGGTCTGGGGGATACAAGCCCGGTCTCAGTAAAACTATTTAATATAAATAAAATCATAATCAAAGGAAACTTACAATACCAATAAATGATGTCAACATGACGAAGCTTAATAACCGTTAAATAACAAATTACATGGTCAACGGTCTAACCTTGACCAGGATCAAAGACCATACCTGTCAAGTTTTGTATCTGAAAATAAGGGAAATTTTCCAGCGCCTGCCGCGAGCCGTCCCACCACCCCAACCAAGCTCCAGTATCCCTTACATTTTAAGACAGGTGTACAGGAAATCTAAAATAACCACTTGTCAACCACTTACTAACTACAATTAAGTGATCAGAATCTGATAGACCTGCCTTTGTTGGCATTGAAATGCTGTGAACATTCCTATGTTATAATACAGGGTTATTATGTTATTATAATACGGGAGATTTACAGGAAAATACTAATACGGGAGGACGGCGGGAAAGAGGGGTGAAATACGGTAGTTTCCTGGCCAAAACGGGAGACTTGACAGCTATGTCAAAGACTTACTATATTAAAAATTACATAAAAAACACTATTGATACAGATGAACCAGTACACATTGATAATCACTCTGAATGTCAATATAGTTATAATTAGTAATAAAGTCTCTCTCAGATCAGCTATACATTTATATTTACAGGTTTCCATTTAACATTTACACACTGACGTGGGGTATACAAGCCCGGTCTGACTTGTTCCCCCGGTGATGGGCTTTATAGCTGCATCGTTACCTTGGATACTGTGTAGCAAAGTATTAAATTTGAAATATAAGATAACAGCATAAAAATATGAAAATAACACAAATATGTACACCTTACAACTATTAAATAAAGGTAAAATTACTGGCAAAATTATATTCTATATTACAAGATTTTGCTATTCGACATAATGACCATTTAAAGCTCAACTGATGTATTTAATGTAACATGCAAGAGGCATATGTTACATCTGCTTCTCATATTGTTCTAATACTATACAGAGTAATACTATACTAGAGTAATTTTAATATATATGTATATATTTCTTAATAATAGACCCTAAACTGACTAGTTTATAAGCTTCTAGAGTCTAATGAATGACCTAATAAACTACAATATACAACAAGTGATGAGTCTGAGTCGTTTTCTCCACTTGATTTGATTTTTTTTTTAAATGTCATCTCATTTGCATCAACCCAAACACATGTTTACCTTAGCTAGCACATCTGCAGCTAAGGATGCATCCTGGAAAATATGGAGTGCTGCATGCAGCACAACTCCTAATATCATACAGTTTTCAGCCGAAAGTTGGGCAGCATTTGTAAGAAGTTCTCTGAAGTGGGTCAGTTTTGATACTAAAGAAAGCCAAGTTGCAGCAATAGCTGTAGAAAAATATGAGTTAAAGGAAAATGTCTTTGTGTGCCAGCTAATGTTGGCTACCACCGAGAATGTTCTATGCAATATGCCAACAGAAGAAACATTGAGAGAGCTCGCAAGAGTAAAGAGAGGGCAATACAGCAGATTGGTTTGTACAACATTGTGGTTTTGACTTTGGACAGTACATTCAATTTCAATTTTCATAAATATTCATATATCATACAGTGGTGACGTATTCAGATCCTTTTGTTATTCATATATCATACAGTGGTGAAGTATTCAGATCCTTTTGTTCAGTAAAAGTACTAATATCATAGTCATCACATAGTTTGATAGTTAGTTTGCGTCTGATTTCCTGTCAACTCCATGGTCTCTCGAACCAGCAGGCGAGGATCAAGGTGTCACACGTGCCCAGACGATGTGTAACAGCCTTTCAGTCATTCATTCAGTCAGTGGCGAAGATGAAGACGGCCCGTCGATGTCGTCCATGACAGCGGGGCCCGAGCAGTGCAGTCAGGATACTCTGAGCGTTAGCTGGGTTACTCACAGCACAGTCCGTTTATTCCTCAGGTTCTCCTCATCGGAAACTATGAACTGCAGTCTCATTAGTAAGCTGAGCTGTACTTATAGAGGCTGTACTGCGGCTAAAAGTCCATTCACTTTGCTAGTGATGAATGCTAACAACACATCGGTGGCTAATGAGCTAATACACAACGTGAATAACTGTTCAAAACACTTAAACTAAGTTAACGTTAGAAACGTCTTCAGCTTCTCACAGAAGATATGCAGAAAATGTCCAGGTGAATACTGTCGGTTAGATAGCATAAAGACACAGACTACATACTGTTTATGGTTAACTCCGGTCAATTCTGGTCAACTCCTCTGAGCCGTGTTTATTCGCCCAAATAGGAAGTAAACACGGCTCAGAGGAGCCGTGTTTACTTCCTATTTGGGCGAATATCATTGGCACACTTCAAGTCAGGTGACGCTGGAACTTGTTGTTGATTGGTTTGCGGTATAGTACGCCATAGCGTTTGCCTGATTAGTTTATCAAATGTAAGTTTAGTTTTCATAAAAATATGATCAAATTGAGACTGCCAAAAAACGGAAACGTGTTCAGAAAAAATATATTAAGTTAATGTTAAAAAAGCAGCTACTCTATCGCTGAGGATCGATCATTTCAAAAACAAAAGCAGATAGCGACCTTCGGCCCACCGCCTAGTTCCAGACTGCAGAGCCTTTGTATTCTGCTAGAAAGAGCTGTACTTTATTATAAACCAAGTTAGCACTAGGCTCTAAGCGCTAAACACTTAGCTACCCCTGCCTGCCCAGTTTTTAGCCCAACCATTAGCACAGCTGATAAGATAAAGTTAAAATTTGTGTGTTGTGAAATACCCCAAAACTCCTGCTTGGCACTCAGCATCAGGGGTTGGAATTGGGGGATTAGATCACCACATGATTCCCAAGTGCGGCACCGCTGCTGCTCACCGCTCCCTCAGGGGATGGGTCAAATGCGGAAAACACATTTCACACACTCAGGTGTATGACAATCAGTGGAACTTTAATCTTTAATCTTTAAAACACTCCAGTGGTCATACCTGTGCGAGTAACACAGGTCTGTGTCACTATAGTGTGAGGATGCATGGTGCCCATCCACAAGCTTAAATGTGCCAGATGATGCAAGATTCATCATCACTAGTGCAAAATGCTGCATTTTGCACTATTTGGCAGGTTTTTGCTCACAGCATAGGTGGGATGTTCTAAGCCTTGCTGGCAAGGGGAGCGCCTTTACACTGTTTACCTGCACACACTCCCCCCTCTGTAATGACACAGATCTGGTTGAAAATCTGCAAAGTATCCCTTTAGTGCTTTTGGAGATTGACCAATACTAAGGACTGACATCATCACCCCACTAAGATGGCACTGAATCACATTTGGGTGATTCATTCACAGTGGGGGGAGTGTGTGCAGGTAAACAGTGTAAAGGCGCTCCCCTTGCCAGCAAGGCTTAGAACATCCCACCTATGCTGTGAGCAAAAACCTGGCAAATGGTGCAAAATGCAGCATTTTGCACTAGAAAACCATGTCCATTTTCACTAAATTGTTTTCAAAAAGGCCAAATCTCTTCATCCTTTTTCAGCAAACAACTACAATCAACTTCTGGTAAGAAGATGGACAGTGTGGTACTCTGCCGGATCTAAGCCCATTAATAAACCTCTATTCTATCCTCTTTAGCAACATCCGTTGTGTATTTTATACAGCCAAACTTAGAATTTAGTTGTTCTCATTTACATATGTCTCCGTTTCTGTTGACACTAAACAGGCTCATTGTGTTTTCCTACTTTGTGTGCTCACAGAGCTGTGGATTAAAATGTACTTAAGGTCACATTCAGGAGGAAAATGTTTTTTAAAAAGTTTTCGTTTTGCAAAATCACTATCTGCCTCTACCTCTGTCAACTTTACGTTTGTGCTGCTGACCTGACTACATATGCAGAGCAGTATTTCACAAAATGTGTAAGAATTACAAGAAATAGATGTCATTTCAATTTCATTGTTTCTCCCTCTCTCTCTCTCTCTCTCTCTCTCTCTCTCTCTCATGCACCCACATCATTACTGCTGTCATAATTGCTTATGAGCTGCTTGAGAACCTCTTCATATCTGTCATTTAATTTTATTATTGTTGAACTAGTTATGTTTGAATTACGAGCTTTCATATTTAATCAAAAGTGCAGAGTGATTTTCAAAGTCATGGAAATGATCTGATAATAACTAATGCTTTTCGAAGTGTGTCAGTTTGGAAGGTTATTCATTTGCAATATAATGACAGCATAAACTAAGTGCATTTATAACAAATGTGTTACGTCATCATGGATTTAGGGGTGTGCGATATGGACAAAAAATAATATCTCGATATTTTGGGGGATTTTGACCATAACGATAATTAGACGATATTCTTTTAAATATGTGTTTTGAACAGCCTGAGTTATAGCTCATTAATTGTTTCTCATGGATGATATTAATGGACACAATGTTTTAAAGGAAAAATGGTCTTAAATTTCTTGCTGCTTTTTTACCTGCTCGCTCTGTTTGACTCTGGTGACGGCCTTTTGTAGCGTCAATTCCGGGTCCATTTGCAACTGTTCAGATAGGTGTTTGTCCCGCAGACTCACCACAAGCCTGTCCCTCACCATCTCATCATGTAGAGCCCCGTAACCACAGTGCTCCGCCAGGCAGTGCAGCGCCGTAACGTTAATCAAACTGTCAGCCGTCTCGCCCGTTTCTTGAAGCCGCTGATTAAACTTTGCTCTCTCAAAGATCACATTCCTGCGATTCTCTTCTGCTTGCGTCTCCAATCCAGAAGTAATGCGGAATCTGTCCAAGCGTTTAATCCATTTAGGCCAGTCTTCAGCCTTGAAAGTGAACTTTTCCGGCGGGGAGACTTGAAACTGTGCCATGTTGCCGCTTCGTTTAGCTAACTGTGGCTAGGCTAGGTAGCTCCATAGATGGTCTTCCGGTACTGCGAACTTTCCCGACCTACAACTAGACACTTTTGCGTGTCACTATATGCAGACTAAGTCACTAGTACTGTCGCTCGCGTCTGACTTTACTTCTGACACCATGTTCAGTTATTTATTGGTATAACCGCAAACCACTCATGAACCACGCAGGCTTCAGGTACTTGAGCAACCCTTTAATTGTTCCCCTGCAACACAATACAGCATGAGTTCCCACCTTACAGGCTGGGACCTATCACTAAGGTTGACCCACGTCTTCCGAAGCTGCTGGAGCATCCGTGGGCGGTGTTGCCATGTTGTCTCGCTAATGTTTGTTTAGCAGCAGGCTAACCTGCTGGGAAGGTGTCAGTAAGAGATCATGTGACCATCTAGGCGTACTGCGGCGTGCTGCTGCACACAAGTTACATAACTCTTGTTCGGTGGATGTGTGGGGTTTCAACCTGGTTTCAACGCGTGTTTTCAGTTGTTTTTGTGAAGACATTTGCATACTGGACAATGTAAATTTGCACATTGTTAAAACAACAATAACGATATTTTCGTTAACGATATATATCGCCCACCCCTACATGGATTATTCATTTTATTGTTACTTAATGGTATTGTCGGGGGAGAATGTCTGCAGCTGGTGACCCTGCTTGATCACCATCATCAACATCTTATTTATCATCATTATAATAGTCACAATTGAGTGTTAAGATGGAAGGACAATTTGGGATTTGTGGGCACTGGCAGATGCCATAAAAAACACCAGGACATGTCTTTAAGCTGACTCTGAAATACAAAGTTGCACTCTACTGTTGAGCCCCTTTGCCACTGGACGAAAAAAAAAATAAAAAGAAAAAACTTATACCCACTAGCATCAGGCTTTGGTACTGATTACTTAGTATTTATCAGCTTCAGCTCCTATTGGCTCCGATCAGCAGTGATGGGAATACAAAATCCAGCCGGACGTGCTAAATTTAACCCCTTTTCCTACATGATACAGTGACGTGCCACCATACTATATGTCTCCATTAAAGCAGCACCTGAATATTGTATTAGTCAGCACCGAGTTTGAGAAAGAGACTGAATAAGTAATATCAAGAGATATAAAAAGAAGCAACCACCGTAACATTTTCACTGCTCCATGCTGCTTTCTACTGTTTACTAACCTGTTTTACGGCCAGTCCATTTCACCGTATGTGACACCACAGGGAAAAAAAAAAAAAAAGTCTACTGGCAAAATACTGCCAAAAAGTTTGGTGTGTAAAGAGTATTACTGTACAAGATATTGGAACTGTCAGTTTCCATAATAATAAAAGTATCCCTCTGCAACACTGAGTGAAACATGCGGATGCTTGGAACTTTACCTGTTTTCTCATGCTTTTCATGTACAGGTCTGCAGAGAACACAGATTTGCACATCCTAAAACACACAGCCAGCAGTGTCCCATGAGATGCGTCAGAATGAGATGCAGCAAGTCAAAAGAACTGCACACTATATAAGGACAGCTTTCCAAGTGAGATGGCGCTTTTCTTCTTTTTGTCTTAACTTAATAATGTCTGTTGACCGTTGTAGTTTGACCTGATGTCAGCCATTTGTGATTGACATTCTTAAAGGTATTTTCTAAAAAACAATGTATAGACTCATAAAAAAGTAATCCCTTTGTGTTTCCCTGGATAGCAAAGGTATGGTCCACCCTACTTTCTCTGTTACCCCTTTTCTACACGGGTAAACCCACTAAAAATAGCCTTAAGACTCGTTCCCCATTGCGGGAGAGAGGAGTGGGATTGGTTAGGGTAAGAATGTCATCACTTCCACGTCACTTTCTCCCATTTTTCTCTGCTGTTGAACTTTTGCTACTTTCTGCCTAAAGTCAAAGCCACAATCCTATTGGATGGGGTTCAAAGTTCACTTCTACCGCACACATTGGTATTTTATGATAAACAAAAAAAAAAAAAAAATCAAATTCAGCACAATGGGAAAAAAGGCAGTGGAAACACTTGTTTTGTAACTTGGGTGAATCAACCCTTTAACTGTTGAATAAAGGCATCGTACAACAGAATGTGTTTAATTAGTGCGCTTCTTCCCAGCGCTTCATAAAAAACTGCTTCCAGTGCTTCTTAAATGATATGCTACAGGTGATTTTTGTTTCTATGACAACAATATCTTGACACTAATGTCAGCTAGGTAGCTACAGTGACACTATGTTAACCGAGCGTTGACTACACAGTTAACAACAAACTTACAATGTGTACATAAATAAAAACACAACACTCACCAACAGCACTCTGTGTCTGGCTGATCTGCTCCTACAAATGGGCTTTTCTGTCTTTTTCGTGACAGTAGACAGTAGGGACGCACAATAATATCAGCACATCATCCGTATCGGCAGATGCTGGCTTTAAAATGAATCATCAGAATCGGCCAACATTTTCTTTTTCTTAATTTGCACAATTAATGAATATTACTGTAAATACATTGAAAAGTATTGTGTTTCATGTCTCTGTCTACTGGTTGGCCATCATGATAAGAGTATGGATGCATAAAATGATGTTAATCCCACTACAGAAGAGACCCACTAAAATTAGGTAAGGAAAAAGTGGATATATAAATATCGTTATCAGTTATTGGTCAAATGAGTTGTTACCTGTCAGCACATCAGATATCGGCAAAAAAATCCAATATCGTCCATAGTAGACAGTAGCCTAGCTAAAGAAACAGCAATGATGTCACAAGCGTCAGAGATTTTTCATCTAAAGGCGATCTGAGTGGCTGTACAAAAAACCCCAGAGTGCCCCGAAAAAGACACTGGGCACGACGTCTTTTCTATAGGTGACTGCATGCTGCCACAGAGTGCCCAGAAAAAAAATGCTATGTGGACCTTTTAGCACACAGACCTTTGAGCGGAAGAAACCTATGCAGAGGGCTTTGGTTTCATTTTCCTATAGTTTTGAGATACTTGTCTCCACGGGAAAGTATCAATGTAAAATGTTGACATTATAATGTGTGGATTAACCACAGTAAGACAACAAATGGTTTCTGGAGAGAGAAGTTGCTGTTGAAATTCCTAAATCTAAATTCTTAATACTCGCAGGACCACAAGTAAAATTTTTATTCATCTCAGTTGTACTGTGGTTGAGTTGAACCTTCCAGAGACCAACATCTAAAAGCTGGACACATAAAAAAACTAATATGATCTGCATGACTAGATGCCATCAGAGGGTAGTGGGAGAATCTGTTTTTGTGTTGTTTTGTAATTTGGGTGAATCAACCCTTTAACTGTTGTACAAAGCCATTGTACTACAGAGTGTGTTTGATTAGAGGCACTTCAGTGACTTCTGTGGTACTTGGCAGCCACAACACTATCATAACTGTAATAAGAGTAAGGAAGTGACTGTGTGGTATTATTACTGCTGTGTGGAATCTACAGAAAGCTTTATGGCTCATCACGGAGCAGTAACATCTACACCAAACCAATGAATACAGAGTAATGTGGCTGTTCTCAGTTTAGCACGTGGAGCTTCCAAAAGTGTGTCCAGATTCTTCACTAAGCAGTGACCTGTTAGAGTGAGAATGCTACAGTTAAATAGGTTGAGCACGCTACTGCCTGAGGCCCATTTGTCTTTCATGCCAAGTTGATCTGATTAGCTGGGCTAAATCCAGGATCCTCTACACACACATATACACACAACCACACACAAACACATACTGATCTGCATCCTCGCAGGCACCCTAAGTGCAACACTGTGCTACATAGACCTGAACGTGTTTATGTCCCCTGGCAGAGACTATATGGCGGAGGCTCATGGGAGAATCCAGCTGCATACATTTCATGCACTGCTTCCTCAGCAGCGTCTTCATGGGCAGTCAGGGAAAAAGACCTCCACTACTAACTGTCAGGCGTCGGATTCTTAATGTTGCAACATGTTTACTCTACTCATACTGCGAATAGGTGATGCTATTTGTGAAAATGTCCACCTGGTACTCAAAGATCCCCATTAATTACACATATCTTGTAGGGCTAGGCAATATGCCTTAAAATAATATCACAATATTTTTAAGCGATATTTACAATAAAGTTATATAAAGGAGCTATTGTTATAATAAAGTTAGAAAAGTACTGTCATAGTAAAGTTAAATAAAAAATGTTATAATGAAGTTAAATAATATATACAGCTATAATAAGTTCAAATAAAGTACTATCATTATATTTGATGGAGTGACAACACTCTTTTTTTTACTTATTTATAGTTTAAACATCTAACTGCTTGTGTTTTTTGTCTTGTGTGACTCCTTTTTAGCCGAGGAACCAGACAAATTTGCGGGGACTTCAGAAGCCCCATGGTCCACAAAAATGTCCAACTGGACCAAAAGCCTACGTATTTCACTTACAGCCCATTATTCCCACAACATTGCTCTGAAGTGCTGTTTCTCAAAAATACACACTCTCTGCAGTTATACATCTCTAACACCCAAAAAATGTGCTCATTGTATGTTTCTGTAAACCATACGTCAATAACACTGTTGTGAAATGCTGTTACGAATATGTGATTAGGTTTAGGCACTTCATTATGGTTTGGAAAAAGATGTTTTGGCTTAAAAACAACTGGGTTTGGTGGCTCAAATGCCACCAGGAAACTGAAAGTAACTGCAGGAAGTGTGTATTTTTGGAAAAAGGGGAGTTCGGAGCATGGGTGTTTGTTTATGGAATGATGGACTGTCAAAGAAATGTGCTTTTGGTCCAACAGGACATTTTTTAGACTTATGAGTCTTTAGAATTTTGGAGCATTCGAACAATGGCATGGCACCACATCTGTGAGCTCATCTTTTATTTGCTCTGACAGATGCATCTGTTCCCCTCCTGTTTGGACAGCTTTACAGCCGGCCTGGTCAACTTTGGGTGAATCACAACCATTTATTTAATATTTGGCATTTTTAAGGCCCAGTTCAGACCAAAGATTCAGGATGAGATTAAACCATTTTAGAAAGTTGCAGAGAAAAGCTGCAGCGATGTAAACTGGCCGTTCTGAGCTCGACTCAAGCCGGCTGATGGTGTCACCTGCAACTCAGCTGGTCAAATCCCCTGCAGCTGGTTTTAGATCATAAAGCTCATCACCTGTTTCTGCAGCCAGCCGGCTTGTAGTGAAGTCAGCTGATCAAGTCAAAATGACCGTAGATGGCATTTTTGCTTGCTGTGGCAGGTGTTGTGTCCCTGACACTGTTTCTGTCCCAGTGTCGAATAGTGGGTCGCTGCTCTCTGTATGTGCTTATGCCCCTCACACACACACATTCTCACTGACTGATTAATTGGCGCTGGTTAGTTATATTATTATGTCATATTTATTGTGAATACAGTCCATCTGATGTTTGTTTTGTTTCTGTTTTTCACTGTTTCATTGCTACTACAAATGCATCTGTAGCCAGTATCTCACTATCACTATCTTCATTCATATTTTAAGAATCTACAAATTATATTCAGTCACAAAATAAGCCTAAAAAGCTTGAAATCAGAACAGACATACAGAGAGTTGTTGCATAGAGATGATACACCATCTCATCTCTGTGCATTGGTGTGAACCTTGCAGAACGGCTCCTTGCAAGTTGTTGCTTGTTTCAAATTGTCTCATGGCGTATCTCTGGGGTCTGAACTGGACTTCAGATGATGACTGACAACATGCAGAGCCATCACGCCATATATCATTGATAACATCTTTGGAGCTGTGCATATTTGGACAGACGAGGAGACACAGTTTATGCTGTATCAGCTGAAAGAGTTACATATTTAACAGTACGTACAAAATGTACAAACTCTAAAGTTGTCCACCATGGTATCAGTTTGCTGCTAGCTAACTGAAGCTAACTTGTTTGTCGATTGTTTGGTCTGTAATGAAATAGCTTAGGAAAAAGGTCCAATACTTACAAGCTGAAAGGGGGCATATTGCCCCCTCCTGTGCTTGCATACTGGGACAAGGACAGTAGTCTGATCAAATGGCCTAGCTTTAACTGTAGCTCCAATTAACTGTGCATGTAAACTTTATCACGTTTCTCTGATTGGTTGTACATCTGGTCTACAGCTGCTGATAATGGCCCTTGGAAAATGAAAGATTAATTCACATTTGCAGTTTGGTCTGGTGATGTCTGGCTAACTTCTTTTAGTCATGATAGATAACAGTAAGAAAATAAGACCGAAGTTGTAATATACAGGAATATAATGATTTGACTTCATGTGGATATACAAATGCATATTCTTAAACCATTTTACCAAACAGTATATCAGTAACCCTTGCTAATAGTGAGCCATGTCCCTGCTTTCATTAACCACTCCACATTGTATTTAAGTTTAAAATGCCTCTTTATTTTATCCGGCTCCCTCTCTCACTATCAGCTCAGCTAAAAACCTGTAACTGCAAGTTTTTTTCATCCTCACAAGTTAATGCATTTTAGTCCCCTGAGTCACAGAGCACACAAGCTGTGTATTTATGTTTTAATCGTTTCCGCCAGCTATGAGAATGAGTCATCACACTCCTCTTGCTGCAAAAATGTAGATGGTAAGAAGTGAAACTTAACTATGGAAGTAATATGTAGATACATGTCGAAGGTGGTGAGGTGGCATCACCCACACATGTTAAGACATACACGTCCACTAAGCACGCACATGCATGCATACACATTCCCAGCAATCACTCTCACACCCTCCTAATTGCTGATTTAACAGCAGCTTAAAGCTTCTTTCTCTCTGCATCAATCCTCTCTTGTCTCCCAATCCGCCCGCAGAAGCGCTCATCATCAGAGATGGCACGTCTCTGTGGGTTAGATTCTCACCTGCCACTCCACACTGCTCGTTTCTCTGAGCGGAGGCCTGTGTGGTCTGTTGAGGCAAGTAGAACATCAAAAATGTTGTAACATGCTGTACACTGTTTTATGTTTTATACATCAGTTTGCAAGATGGAGAAATCCAGCTCTGGATTTGGAGACTTTGATTTTAAAATACTTCAACTTGAGGTGTCAATTTTGTCAATAAATAATAAATCACATGTTTTTATCATCAAAGTGTTTAAATGAAATGGACTGGTTGACTACAAACTTCAAACATGTTCAACACGGAGCTGCTCTCATGTAACATCAGTTGTTCTTTTAGGAAATATGCTTAAGGTATGAAAACAAAGGTGCATTTCAGTTATTATTTTGTGTGATTTGCCCTACCCTATCAGTAGTGAGTGACATTTTCTTCCCACAGTGATCCTTTGTTGTTGACACAGAGGTTGCAGTAGTGATATTCATATGCCGTTAACATTATGTTTTTCTATAACAACGGAGGATATATTCAGATCACAGAGTTGATATTTCTTCAAGTCAGCTTGAGTCAACTATCTCATACATGCCAACTGCTATATTCCTGCTGCTATTTCTACTGCATGCAGTTAGGCATCTTGCTAGCTGTGCAGGAATATGAGACCCTCCTTCTTACTAGGGTTGAGCAATACATCAATATCTTCATGCTAGACTTGATATTGTGTTGGATTTTGGATATCATAATATTGAAAGTGTAACAGTGAAGTGATGTAATTTTCTGAACTTAACAGACAGTTTTAGTTATTCTATTATTTGCCCTACCCATTTTAAACATATAAACCTACATAGTATTCCAAAAATTCTGAAAAAAGACTGATTGTCAGGGCCTGCTCATAAAGACCAAATGCCTGGTCGGTTACTTTCCTCCAGTTCTCTGAACCGCACTGATGGTGCAGATCATCATAGCTATGCACAGGGTAACCTCTGTGACTTCCCTGGCCCATTATTGTTTAAGGCAGCAGAATGTATAACACATACATTTAACCCTTTTTAAGCTTGTACTTGGAATTTAATCTTCGGTAAGCCTGTGCATTAAGGCGCCATTGCATACTAACTAGTTTCTATCCATGGACTGCTTCACATACAAATACAACTTTATGCACACAGTCCATTGCATTGAGAATTAATTTCTGTCTTTAGAGAACAGACACAAACTCAGAGGGAGTGAGCTTTTATGTCTTCAGCCTTGGAGCAGATGTAGATTGGAAATGGATAAAGTTCAGTTCCACCATGAAAATGACTGACCTGAGTTTGGGCTTGACCCTTAGATCCCAGCAAGTGTAATGTTTCTGAAAATAATTTGCCTCCTAGCTTGGTGCCAGGCCTCTAAATCATTGCCCAGATCTCTATTTTTGTCGGTGTCCTCAGTGATTGCTGTATTACTGGTTAGAAAAGCAACAGTGGCAGAGTTATGTCAAAATCAAAGTTATAACTATGACTGATTTTTCCAAAAACTCAAAAATATCTTGGGGTTAAAAGAAAGTGCTCGAGAACCAGACAAGCATAGATGTTTCCATCTGCCAAATTTCATTACGCAGAGTACTCAAAAATGGACATAGTGTTATGCTTTCAATGCACAGTATTTTTAACCATCACTTGACCAACTCCTCAACCATGAAACCATCTTGAGTTGGTCAATAACATTAAGGCTCATGAGATTCTCACAGGATTATTTCCTATCTCTACTATCCATAGTATACGATGTTAACACGCTATTTGTAATCATAAGAAGTAGAGCTGGGTAATACAGGGAAAATCACATATGATATTTTTGAGCAAGTACCTCCATATTGGTACTAGAACTATATTGTAGGGTTGACTATTGGGGCTTTTACAAAATATTCACAACATGCTTATTTACTGTATATTTATTTTATGAAATGCAGTTCAGTCAATATTAATGAATTGTGACCTGACAGTGCAGCCTATTATTTCTAAGTATGGTAAAGAATGCTAAAGTTGTGTATTCTCAACCCACTATTAAACCTTACAATTCCCACACAAGCAGTCTGAGGCCTAAGCCAGTTATTAGTGCAAAACAATGTTACTAAAACAGTGACACTGTGACAGTTCAGCACTGTAGACAGCACTACACAGCAAACAAGAAAGAGTATGCCAGTGTGCAGCTCAGGGGACATTTTATTCTACTCCCTCACAAATCTATTACTCAGTACTGACAAACATGCATGGAAACCACTGACTGACCAGAAGAAAGCACTTCTGAAGGTAAAATAGCCAGTCTTATACTAGTTTTTATACTGTTAAGCAGAGTTTTCAATTGAAAAGACTGATCTTGCCATGTTGCCGCTGTGCACACAGGCCTACTTTGCTGATAACCTACCTTTGTCTTGCCTGATGGATTTTCTTATGTTGATGAGTTTTGCATTTGTATCTGTGCTATGACAGGACGTTCTGAATCAATGTTGCTTGGGCATATTGTAAAGGGAAGGAAGGGCCTCCAAAATGTCTGTGGCCCCAGGGCTTAAAGTCAACTCTCTTGTATCTACTGCTTCTTGACAGTGTACTGCTGTGTACTGCTTCTTGACAGTGTACAGAAACATCTTTACTATTGATCTGATGATGATACTGTTGTCCTTGAGGACTTTTTTTTCCATTGGGACACAAACTCTGTATCTGACAAGACGAAAAGTGTTCCCCACAGTTTGAATATTAAAGAACAGACAATTGCACAATGTGGTTCTCAAAATGGTCACTGCTACAGGGAAGCTACTGTGGGTTTTTAATAGAAGTCAGGTATTATTATTATTCACAGCAAATTATAAGGATATTGCCCCTCTTTTCTGCCAATTTCAAGTCAAGATTTTTATCTCATGGTGGTATAGTCATAGTGCTTTATACTATAACGTATATATATATATAACATATACCCACCAATGCCACTAACATTGTATCCTAGGGTGCTGTGTGGTTCAGTTAAAACGAACTCAGGTCCGTTTGTGCAGTTAGTGCAGTTCGTTTGGGTGGTTGTGGAAGCTGTCAGTCGAACCCTGGCGTGGACCAAACAACAGAACCTAGACCGCTCATGAAGATGGGTCTCAGTCCGCTTCCAAACTGACTCTGGTGCAGTTTGTGGTATGAAAAAAAACGAACAGCAGATATGTGATTTTAGCAACAGCCAAACCAATAATAAATCCATCTGCTGATAGTGAAATCTGTCTGATCTCATGTATATCCCATAACCTATCTATGCTAATGCATACATGTAACCATGGCAACGTATGCATGTCAGTGAGGGTATTTTCCCTGATTAAAATACTGTTCAAACTGCCATTACCGTAGCCAACTCTGTGTACTTTGTCTGTTCATTAAGCTCATTAAAAAGTTTGTGACAGTGATCCCACAGTATTAAGCCCCAAATCATTATTGTACCCTCTTTTCATCCTGTCTCTACATTAGTCATCATTCATAACATGAGATTGATTTACAATCTAATAATAACCCACTAATAATGCTTAAAATCAGTTATTTCTCTATGAGCTCTTTGCGAAACGAAAAAACATAAATGTAAACACTTTAAGAGGCATTAAAGTGCTGCTGTATAAACGTCTGTCAGTCACTGGAATTTGATTTCCCCATGTGGGTCCTGATGATGCAGGGTGACAAACACCAGAATAATCCAATCCTCGAGTTACCTGTCAGTCGATAGAACTTGATGTTTACTCCTCTTGGTTCATTAGCAAAAAGTCAGTGTGAACAGGAACCGAACCAAAACTAAAATGCAACAATGTATCATTCTTTCCGTCTGTTGCGACCAAACAGACAAAACAGCTCCCGTAGACTTAGATGAATATGGGTCAATAGATGACTCCATAAAAGAAGCAGAGCATGAATAATGGAATGAATGCTATAACCTTGACAAAAACTATGTTGCGTTCAGTATATCACATCAAAACGTAATTAGAGCTCCAATCAAACTTTATTGTTTAAACTTTGTTATTTTTAAGCCAACACAAATCTATAAAGTCAAGGTTCCATCCAAGCGTAGCTCTGTAGGATTTTGAGTAATCGGCAAAGGAAATGCAAATTCATGATAATTCCATCCACTGCCGTTATGGAAATTTTAGTAGTTGGGCTCATCAAGACATACAGTTAGTAGTGCTAATTATTTTGGCGCTAATTAAACCATTGCAGAAGTAGAGGGTACAAAGAGATGATGTAATTAAAGCGTTCCAGCCAAATCTCAGATGGAGGAAAAACAATGTGGAAAATGTGATGAAACATGGCATCTCTGTTTGTTTCATGTAATCATTTGAGGAAGGTTACAGTCTCCTCATCGCTTCACACAGATCTATTGTTTTGTCTCTTCACTGGAAGCTTGAGTGGTGCACTATTAATTCATAAAGTCTGTTTCCAGTGCAATTTGTTGAATTAATTTTTTTTTTTTCAAGACACCAGCCTCAGAGAAGCATAAAAACTTTTTTGCAATATTTTTGGGGGAATTTCTGGTTCTTTAACTCAAGTCTTTTAATTCAGGAACTACAAAATGCACATATAAACAGATGGATGGAAATGCACTAAGGAAATAAATCCAACCCAGCATGGATATTCTCCAACAGTATCAAAGGCATCCTACTGCAGAGCTCCAGGCCCATCTTCGGCACTGGGGTCCATCTCAAAACAGAGCATGTTCCATGTGTGTACTGTAAACTGTAAAATTGTGTGTGTTTATCATGCTTCTTTATCAATAAATGTTTCATCACAATAATAATAAAGTTGCCTAAAAATACTATTTAGTACACTGTATGACATCCATGCCATTGTGTAAATAGCATGCATCATAAGATGATGTAGCCTATACATGTATGTTACAAGGCTTATTAGAAGCTGACTGGTCACATGCTTTCATGTTTAGGCTGTAGTTCTATTGTTACCATTAATAAATAAGTGCATTATATGTTTAGATGCCACTGTATTACAGGCTATAGAGCATAAATGTTTAAATTAGATGCCATGTAGGCTAATCTCTGCCACACAGCCTCCAACAATAATCACCATGTTAACAATGCAGCCTTAATATTTTTCGATATAGCTGTTACTTACAAAGTTAGGTAACATGGGGTTAAGCAGCAATTACTTACTTACTAACCTTATGAGTTTGCTAACATATATTAACGTTAAGTTACATGAGAGTAGCATAGCTAGCTAACGTGAACTTATATTAGCTTATGTTAGCAAAAGTTATTTGCTGCTCACAGTTATGTTACCTAACCTGACTTTCTTCTTTCTTCTTCTTATTTAAGTTACAGTTTTATCAAAATATTAAGGCTGCATTATTCACCTTGGTGTTATAGAGTGCTGCAGAGACGAAATTTATTTGTAGCCTAGCACAGTAGTTAGCACCACTCTTGTTCCATCAACAAAAAGCCATCGGGATTCTTCAATTTGATTTTGGATCACTGCAGAAAATAAGCTCTGCGGCAAAGAAAAGTTTGATGCTTACAGGTTTTGTTCAGCAAGATAATCTTCACAAATGGACATCACTTTTATGATTTTTGAAGCCTAAATGCTATTGCCAGAAATAAAAAGCTAATGATTGTCTATATACAAACTAAATTATGGTCACATGACTTCAACACTGCCACCACCAAGTGGCTGTAAACATAGACATATATACATAGACGCCGCATTGACTGCCGCTGCCTATCAGAGCCGACGTCCTCACCGGCCGCCATCTTGGATGGATCTCGCTTCGCCTCCACAGTGCATTCACTTCTACTGAGGAAGGAGCTGTATGCAGAAGTAAAATATAATAACTCACTGAATTTTCAACTGATTTTCACGCGGTTTGGTTTGTTACAAACAGCACACATGTAGTTATGATACAGGATGCTTTCGTACATTAAAAATGCAGGATTTCATGCTTTAATACTTTCTGCAGATAACAACAGCATGTTATTTAGGTCATAACACAGTTTTTTTTATTCACCTCAACCCCAGAGTGGGATATATATATATATATATATATATATATATATATATATATATATATATACACAGTATTTATATACTGTATAAACATACTGTATAAACACAATATACACAATACAAAACAAAACACAGTATAGCATATTATGTATAGCACACCTTTGTGCACATATTCACTTTTCCACCAGCTGTGCTGCAAATATCCCCTGCTGCTCATCATTCTGTATCTTTTTTCAAATTATCTTGACCACAGTCCTATTTTCATAGTTATAATACCAATACCAAAATTAATTTCAGTGTTTATGTAAATACTGAAAATGTTTTTTACTACTTTTGAGGGCTCACAACAGTCAGTGTAATAAGAATAAGAAGAACTTTATTAATCCCCGAAAAGAAAATTTCAAAGAAGTCTGTAAGATCATCTATTTAACAAAGAATTATTAAGTCTGATGGCTGTGGGTATAAAAGAGAGTGGGTGTGTGTGAGAAATAAACTCAATCAACAATCAAGCTTTTTCTTTATTAAAATATATTAATACATTTATTAATATGCTATACTATGTTTTGTATTGTGTATACTGTGTTTATACAGTACAGTATAGCCTATATATGTATGTGTGTGTATATCAATCAATTCAATCAATTTTATTTATAAAGCCCAATATCACAAATCACAATTTGCCTCACAGGGCTTTACAGCATACAACATCCCTCTGTCCTTTGGACCCTCACAGCGGATAAGGAAAAACTCCCCAAAAAAACCCTTTAACGGGGGAAAAAACGGTAGAAACCTCAGGAAGAGCAACTGAGGAGGGATCCCTCTCCCAGGATGGACAGACGTGCAATAGATGTCGTACGGAACAGATCAGCATAATAAATTAACAGTAATCCGTATGACACAATGAGACAGAAAGAGAGACAGAGAGAGAGAGACAGAGAGAGAGAGAGAGAGAGAGAGAGAGAGAGAGAGATGCAGGACAGACAGTAATGACAGTAACTTACAACAACATTAATGAAAGTAATAATATTATAGTTATAGTTCTGGCTACTGTTGTACAATATGTTGAAAGTATGTATTAATATCTGACAGTATACATGTGTGACAATAATCATATGTGTATAGTAAAATTAGAAGTATGACTAATGACTAATGATGGCAGCAGCAGCAGGAGGCATCTGGCAGGACCACGGCAGCAGCACAGTATATGTGTGTGTATATCTATATCTATCTATCTATCTATCTATCTATCTATCTATATATATATATATCCCACTCTGGGGTTGAGGTGAATAAAATAACTGTGTTGTGACCTAAATAACATGCTGTTGCAGAAAGTATTAAAGCATGAAATCCCGCATTTTTAATGTACGAACGCATCCTGTATCATAACTACGTGTGCCGTTTGTAACAAACCAAACCTCGTGAAAATCAGTTGAAAATTCAGTGAGTTATTCTATTTTACTTGTGCATACAGCTCCTTCCTCAATAGAAGTGAATGCACTGTGGAGGCGAAGCGAGACCCATCCAAGATGGCGGCCGGCGAGGACGCGCTCAGGCAGTCGATGCGGCGTCTATGTATATATGTCTATGGCTGTAAAGCCGTGTGCGGCTTGATGATGATCTGTAGTCTCATTTAGCCACGTTAGTAAATGTCTTGTTTAAAGTCATACCAAGGCCTCAGAGTTCTTACAAATTTTATGTCGTAGAAAAAAACCTGTGAAATTCTCTTGAGATTATGCTAACCACAGACCTTATTTCAGGCATTTATCAAAAAACCCATTCAAAAAGCCATTGACTTCATGACAAGGCAACCTGGAGTGCTAAAATGCTAACTCATTCCTGCACTATTCTATTTGTGGAGTCATGTGGCTTATTCAAATTAATGAAGGAATGCTATTGTGTCCTGATGATCGACTCTGGCATACACAATTCACTTCCATCTCCAAGCTCCAGACCAGAAGGGTCCGACGGAGGAGGTGAACGGCAGCCTGAAGCTTTGCAGCTAGATCCATCTCAACAGAATAAAGCTGTACAGTGCAGACGTAGCCTATTGTATCAAAAAAGGATAACCTGCAACACAGCTTTTTGAAATGGTGGTATTGGTATCTGTTGTCACAGAGAGGTTTGGACAGGATTTGGACAGTCTCTTTCCATCCCCAGTGGTTTAATTGAAGATTGAGATAGCTGCTGTGCCCAGAATGCAATGGATAACATTAGACCAAAGACCAGAAAAACACAGAGGTTTTTATGGCTGATCAATAAAAAAAAAAATCCCTTAATTTTCCCTGATACCTTTAAACTCGGGAAATTGATATTCTTTCGACTGCCTGCCATTAAACTACTCATCGAGTCATCAGTGTGTAAATATAATAATGCTCCTTTTGATTTTGCTCCGATTTCATTCCCCCTTTCCCTTTAGATGCTATTTAATCTGGCTGTGAGGAAACCAAAGAATTCTGCACACTGTTGCTCACTTATACTCACTTTATTAACAAGAAATCAATTGCCCAATGGAAATCAGCCTTCATCCCAGCCTGATTTTTCAAATACATTTTGCCATGACACTGTCCTGTGTAAATGTAAAAATGTTTAATTAAAAGTGGGATAAGGGATAATATAGTACATGGACACAGTTATAAACTGACATTAACTGTAAAAGCGACCACTGGTTCCCTACTACTAGCATAAATAGCCATACCTGCACCTCCTGACGCTTTGTTCCCTCCCTCCTGACTCTGAGAGCCAACAGGTGAGGGTCTCATCTTAAGGTTCTAATTTTAGATGGAAAAGGGGCTTATAGGAGAGTGTTAAGGCAGTGATTAAATCAGCCCTAGGACTTTGTCTGCAAGGAGCTTCATTTACTCTGCCTTCACTAAGAGGAGTGTCTTCAGTCTGTCTCAAACTGAAACAAAGGTGTTAATGCTGTCATGATTCCTTTAACTATTTGTAGAGTAAAAAAGACATCAAAAGGGAAGTTATATTCCAAGTAACATTTGATCAGATACAGTATGTTGCCTTTTTTCAAGTCACTGTTGGCCTTTTACTGGCACTCAGTGAGTCAGTGTGGTTTACATATGATGAAGTGCAGTTTCTTTGAATACTGATTTATTTATTGGATAATTGACCAGTACCATATTGGCTGTTAAGTGAGGCCACATCCTAACGTCATGGTTTCCCTTTGGATTTGATGTGACATATTTATTTGAAAAAATGTGTAAATTATAGTTTGTAAACATGCAATCCATTCATAAAAATACAAAAAACATAACTGATAAAGTAGATGTAAAATAGGCTTAAAGGTTAATTGTGTAGGATAAGTGGCATCTAGCAGCGAGGCTGCAGAACAGAAACTTCTCCTGTGTGCCAAGCATGTATAGGAGAACTGTGGTGGCTGAGGCAGAAACGCGAAAATGCAAAAACATGAAAATGTGAAAATGCAAAAATGCAAAAACATGAATGGCCCTATCTAGAGTTGTTACAGTTGTGTGTGTTCTGTGCTGCTGTCCCTTTTCCCTCCATTGTAGATCTGCACAGGTGTGCTGCATTAGTTAACGAGGTGCAGTACACCTGGCATGGAGGAGGTGGTTAAGAGCTCCTGTGGCAGCAGCAGAGGGGAGAGGCTCTGGTGTGGGGACTGCTGGTCCTGCTGCCTCTCACCATGGGGTTTTTGTTGTCTTGTTGCTTGTTTTAATTCTAATAAATCCCATGGATTTGAGTGTTTTAAAGGTGTTCATGTGATTATTTTGGGTCAGTGTTGTAGTTTTGTTCGCCCAATAGGGCCACCTAAGGGTGGGGCATAACAGTGTTTGTTTGTCCACTCTGGGCTACTGTACATGGTAGACTCATGGTACAGGACCCACTCCATATGTAGCTTGCTCTTAGGTAACAAGAACATAGTTCTCATTTTCAGGTGATTATACACTAATAAAAACGCATTAATATATTATATGCCCTAGGTTTTCAACAGGGGTCCACGAGACCAAGGGGTCTTCAGAGTTACTGCAGGTAGGCTATCAATCATTGTTTGACAATTTTTTAACTTTTTTTTTTTTTTAATTCTTTTTTAAAAAATGTCTAAAAATGTGTTAACGTGAATTCAACATATTGCAACAACTTATCCTTCTGAAAGTGGAAAATCCTCCCTCACCTACCTGAAAAGTAAATACAGATGAAGACTGTAGCCTGAGGCTGATATAGCCCTCTACCCAACAACCTCCATCCACCTAGTTTAATGTACAACTGCATTTTAGACAGTATATGTGGTAGGGGTCCCTGCTCCGTCTGTTTTTCAGCCAAGTCTCCTGTTACCTTATCTGCTATGCTAGGGGTGAGAATAACCCATGATACAATATCGTCATGATACTCAAGTTACGATACAATATTATTGCAATTTCAAACATGTTGCTATATGCTGAGTATTAACATAAATTCATTGCTATATAATGCAATTTATTACTTATTTCATCTGCAAATTATAGCCCCTTTCACACTGCACAAAAAACCATTAACACCTGCTAACATCTGGCTTTTAATGTAATGGGAAAGCTCACAATTACCACTCACACCTGGGTCAAATAACTCTGCAGGAGTAATGGGTATTTGTCAGCTCCAGCTCCAGTCAGCAGTGATGGAAACACAACACCTGGGTAAACACGCTAATTTGCAATGACGTGCCAACACAATTTATCATCCATCTCCGTCCAAGCAGCGCTCAAATATTGTTCTGAATTAGTCTACACTGAGTTTGAAAGAGACACTGAATAATGGAGAGATATAAAAAGAAGTAACCTCGGTAAAGTTTTTACAGGCCTCCATGCTGCTCTCTACTGTTTACTAACCTGTTTTCCAGCCTGTCCATGACATCAAATGCGACACACCAAAAAAAAAACACACACACAGAAAGCATCCTCTGCTGCAGAGCCATGTACACAGCCCTGGTCCACTGGCAATGAGAAAGGAGCTTATCGCCTATTTTATTGGGTTTACCCATGTTTTAAAAAACTACATTTTTAGTTTTTTAGTCCATTCATCTCACTTCATTCATTTTCATTGGAGCAAGCAGCATCTAGTGGACTAAACTGATACTTGCCGTCCCTGTATTGACACAATATTGCTGAAATATCATACTATGCGGTATCGTCTTTTTTCCCCGCCCCTAATAAATGCTCCCTACACACTATTTTTGTTCTTTTTTTTTGTAACCAAAAAATATCTGCTTGTTATCCAAAGCCTGAAATAAATTCTTTCTCCATGCCATAGAGCTTGATTATTGTCCAGAAACTATTAAAAACACATTAATGAGTCACACTGTTGCTCTGCATGACATGTTCCTTCATTACCATGAACATACACACTGAAGTCTATTTTGACTCAGTCCCACACACACACTGTCTTGCTGCCCCAAATACTCACTAGAGCACCAAATGTGGAATAATCCACCTCTGAAAATAGTCCCAAACAAACATAGTAAACATTTCTAAAAATATGACTTTCTCCAATTTTTGCGCATGGCAACCATGGTTACACTTCATAAAAAAAAAATAGAATACATTTTTAAATAATAAACAGAAGGCAACAGTTATTCACTATGTGATATCCACATAAATAAGCAGGCAGTATGAAATTTTCTCTAAATTGTGTATTCTTGCTGGCTAGTCGGACAGGCCTAAGAATGGATACAGCGTGGAGCCACAGTAAACACACACACACGCGCGCACACACACACACGCATGCTGCTAAATTAAAACACATAAGAGTACAGAGGATGGTATCAAAAGCTATTTATAATGTGACCTGCTTTCTGCCGGCAGAGCTTTCACAATAAGAGGGACAGAGGAGGTACATTGATCTGTTTAACCAATTTGTCTGAGATGGCACATACATCTATAGGTGATGTTAATGAGCGCTGTGCATGACACATTAATTACACTGTGAAGAAACACATTAAGAGGGACTCTGAGGACATAATTAAATTGGTTTTCTTTAGAACCACACAAATGTTTCTGCATGTTTATGCTCATGCAGTCATGAACTAAGGTTCTGCGGACTAACTTTATCAGGTTAAAAATAAATTATTTAATCTTTTTTTGTTCACAGTTAAAACTGTCCTAAAAAATTTGAACACCATAAAAATAAATAAATAAATAAATAAAAACTAGTTAAGATTTTTTTTAATAGTAAAAAAAATTGTCTTTTTGGTAAAGATGAAAATACAGTACAACATCATCTATCAGAAAGGTATCAAGGAACCAAATGCCCTTTAAAACCAAACCTACACCCTTGAGTTTTGTGATAGGTGATCATTAATTCCTCAAATAATGTTACATAAACAGAAAAAATTATCACAGTGTAACAGAACGCGATCACAAAAAAGGATACAATTAAAAAGGGATCTGTATTTCAAAGGCTAATGCAGTGCAGAAACTACAACACTTAAAACATAAATAAATCAGTGGATCGACATCTATAAAAACTTAAAATTTGTAATTTTAGAGTAGGCTTCTGAGATTAGGAGACCAAAAAAAAGCCTCTATCTGCATTCTAATATCCACCACATCCCACACCCCAAACCCCACATTCCAACCCAACAGCCATCACCTGTTTACCATCACATCTGCAGTATCATATAGCCTGACAACTTGAACCCACATTTTTTTCACACTGTAGTCTGGCTATGGCTCAGTGGGGATGTGCGTGAGGCAGATGTCATTTAAAGTAGGCTGTGCATGACTGACAGATTTGTGCCTCGCTCAGACATCAACATGAACACCTGGACGGACAAACACACCAGTCACAGTGCTGTCATTGGTCTCTGCTACAAAAACATACTAGCTGTTTCACAAGGTGTCCATCTCACCAGGTTTTAAGGTGAGAAATAGACCAAGCAGTCACACAACCATCCCAGCAAGCAATAGTCGTGATTTAAACGTATTGGCTATATTTAGCTCCGATTTAGTCTAGCTACATGTAACCCAAATCTAGCTTATTTAATTTTGAAATTGATTAAATGTAATTTTCGCCATTGCAGATGGCGTGCGGTATGATATTCAATCACGTATGGAGAGTCAACAGTAATTAAAATATGTTTATCTCCATTTTTTGGACATGGTCTCTACATAGCCATATAATTGATGACGTCTACACTTTGGCTATGGTTTGAAGTCTACCAAATTTTCACTGACAGCCCACATTCAGCCGTGATTTAGCCTAGACGTCAGGTCATGTAGACGGCTATTATACGTTTTTTAAACCAAAAAATGCTTGCTGGGATGCTTACATTAGGCAGTTGTTCATCATGTTTGAGGTTTCAGGAGATGGTGAGTCATGTCATCATCTAAAGACTTCCAGCTGCTGGGTTCAATCCATTTTCATTGGATATTTGCCAAAATTACTTTTTTTTTTTTTTGCAAAGGCTGAGCTTGCAACAAGTGCACTGACTTGGCTGTCTATGCAGTAGGAAGATGCATACACTTTAAAATTGACCACAGAGAGCATTCTCTTTTTCTCTCCATCTGCTTCCATACTCTTTGTAAGCTAAAACATGTTTCTGAAAATATTTTAGGCGAGAATAGATAATGGAGTAAAAGAATCTTGGTTCATGTTTGATCAGTCCTGCCTAGATTTACAGTTGATCTGAGTTTGGTCTGAGTGTAACAGAAAGAGACTGGGATGGCTTTTTCTCTCGATCCACTTTTGTACTCTTTGTAAGCTAAAATATGTTTCCTGAAAATATTTTAGATGAGATATAGGCAACACTATGGAGACCGGGAGGTGACATGCATATGTTATTTTTTTTTAAACGCACATGCGTTTTATTACTATTTTGCGCATGCGTTTCCCTGGCTATCGGCGCCTCATACTCCCACCAACTGCAGCAGGAGGACAGACATCAAGAGGACGGATACCACATTAATTCATTGTGTAGTCCATTGTTTTACATGTTTGACATGTATGTTCTTATACTGTGGTTCTGGCAGAAGCATCCGTGCAGGTTTTGTAACCTGGATTTGAGTGTAGCTTTTCAGTAAATACGTTGAAAAAAACCTTTCATATGACATATTGATGTTTCTTTATTTCTTCACTCTTCCCTCATCATTCACATTAATCAGGTCCACCTGAGCATTTAAAAAAAACACCTCCTTCTGCTCCGTAGCTTTCCCCTCTTCCAAATGGACCAATATTGCATGCACAGCCTTTTGAACTATTGCTTTTATAAAACGCACATGCACTTTAGTAATAAAACGTGCGTGCGAATTAGAAAGCGCACGTGCGTTTAAAAAAAAACAAAACATGCATGTCACCTCCCGGTCTCCATACAACACAGTAACAGAAGCTTGATTATTATTTGATCAACACTGCTGAGTTTTACCGTTTGATCTGAGTTTGGTCTAAGATTGACAGAAAGACAAAGCTGCCCCCCTCTCTCTCAATCTGCTTCTATTCTCTTTGTGAGCTAAAGATGTTTTTGAAATCATTTGATGCGAGAAAAAGACAATGCAGTAACAAATTCTTGGTTAGTATTTTATCAGTGCAGCCTAGTGTTAGTGTTTGATCTGAGTTTGGTCAAATGAGTTTTAGAGAGAGAGAGAGAGAGACATCTCTGTTACTTGATCTGCTCCTTTCTGTCTGTGGTGGCAGCAGGTTTACAAAAACAAAGAGCTACAATCTAGAGAGCCAGCGAGAATTTGTCAGATGAGCAGGAAGATCTGGGTGCTGGATGATGGAGGGATGTTTACCACAGTTAATTTACACATCCTAATTTGGGGAAGTAACAAGAGACAGAAAAAAAAGAACAAAATCGAGGCAGAAGAGGCTGGGGTATCCAGATTGTAAGGGTCTCAGTGCACTTCAAACAAACTAATTAGTGGGTCATATTGTCCAACAATGTGTAAAGTGTTTCTGTTTCTTATGAATGGCAACACTTGGAGGGGTGAACGCCATCACATCCTCCTGGCTGCGACCCCTTGCCTCTGTGATCTCACTTCAACAACTCTGTCTTTGCAGTCTTGACACCAAAGACATTCATGGTGTGGTTTGTTCACATGTAACACAAGTTCAAACCCCACAAATAATTTGAACATGGAATATAGGTTTTAAGAGACAGGAATGATGTATAGTTGCACAATATTTTATAATACAAAAATCTTCAAAGCTACAAAGTGTATCACAGTATCAACAAAAGCAAAACAAAAGCAACTAAAACAGCAGTTTCTGTGGCTGAATTGCTTTTATTTCATAAAAGCAAGAAAAAGTAAAAGGCAAATTCACAAGCTTTTGTGTGGGTGTCCAATCGGTGTTGATGGAAAATGAATGAAGTAATGAAAACCTCTGTGTGTGATGTACTGACCATGAAACAGGACTCATTCAGCTGCAAAATCTATTGTTCTTTCTCCTTCCAGCACTGTCATTTGACACAGCAGTGTCATTGCTGGAAGGAGGAAGAGCTATAGGCTGTTCTAGCATTGATAGGGGTCATGCCCTAGATGCCGCTCTTAAACAGAACTTCCTTGTTCTTTTGGTGAGCTGGCTATGTTTCCAACAGCAATTCCAAAACATGGGTGAGGAGGATGTTATGGATAAGGATACATTTTAGAGTGGTTTGGCTGAGATATATAGCTCGGATACGCCAGCTGTTGCTGCCATGCAGAGGATGTGGCTGGCAGGGACCCTCTGGAATCTGAGCTGCCGAGAGCAAACACTGACTGGTGGTGTCTTGCCCTCCAATGCCAACAAAATGGAATCATTCTGCTGCACTGACTTTCAACTGAGGCAGTTTTTGTTTTGTCTGATGCTCTCAGATGCCTGGAGAGCTCCGAGAAAGCAGGCTGCTCTTATGCACTATCTGTACGTTTTCCTGTTAAGTAATGCACCAAAATTCATATGTATCACACGTAATCATGAGCCAGTAATTTGGCATAACCCACATGCTTTGGAAGGCTGCAGTCACGTGACTAATGCGCTTATGGGAGTAAAGATGGAAGCGGTCCTGGGGGGTTACCTTAAGGAGGCAGGTTGGGATAGTGGGCGGGTCACAAAACACAGGACTTTCCTGAGGAGACTGGTGTTGGGAACTATGAGTGAACTCCTCAGTACCTCCTCACCATGTTTCTAAACCTAACCACAGTAACTTCAATGTAAATTTACATAAAGTATGCAGTGGCAGCTGCTGGTCTTTCAAACAGGGGAAGCTCAATTTAAGTTTACATCATAAAATTTGTCATATTCTAGCGAGACAGTAACTTATTTAAGCAACATTTAATTGAAGCTGTTTTAAAACCACACTCATGCCATAGAATCACAGCAAAACACACCTCAAAGACTTTCAGATGGGTTTAACGGTGAAAATGAGCTGTATCGCTTATGGAAATAAGGCATTCCAGACGGCACTCTGTCAGAAGACTCCACCCGCCGATGCCGGTGTGTATTTTCAAATCACTGTCAATCGCAAAGGGGTTCAGCCTTTTAGACAATTCCTCCAATCACCATGCAGACTGGTGGAATGCTTGGAGGCTCCGCGTCCACCGTGCTGACACGAGAATGTATGACAGGGAGGTCGCGTTTGAAAACTGGTGATAAACAGCTGACGTTTAATACAATGTAAATTCTTATTTTGATCTAAATTCAAATGTGCATATTTGACCATTTCATCCATGAAATTTTAGGGGAAGGTCAGCCTCCCTTGTTGTCTCAGAGCAATCAGCCCTGTAAGTATATAACGTCAGTGTGAAGGACATCATATGAACCACTGTATGAGAATGCGTTGGAGAGAGCCCGTGTGCGTGTTACTATGCATGAAAGTTTTAATCCTCACTCGGACAGAGGTGTGCTGGAGACCTTTTTCGGGATACTGAAGATTAACTGGAGAGAGCAGATGACCACTGAGTTAGTATTTTTGTCACCTAATGATTTGTGACAAGACAAGACAAACAGGCAACTACTTGCAATGCGCTGTTCTGCAATGCTCTAAAAACATGGCGGTTTACACCAATGCAACTAGATGAGACGATCTATCATCTCTATGCAACAATTCTCTGTACTTCCGTTATGATTTCCAGCTTTTCAGGCTTATTTAGTGGCTGAATATAATTTGTAGCTTCATTGTAGCTTCATAGTGAGGATAGTGGTAGTGCAGGTGACACCATCAGCCAGCTTGAGTCAAGCTCAGACCGGCCAGCTAACACCACCGCAACTTTTCTCTGCAATGTTCTAAAATGGTTTAGTCTTGTCACAAATCTTTGGTCTGAACTGGGCTTAACACTATTGTAACTTTCTTTGTTGAGCTGCCTCTTTACGAAATGTTTAGTGAATTTAATTTGGGCTTTCACTGTGAAAGGTAAAAATAGGTGTGAAGCAGCAATGCGCTGCTGTTGACAGTGTTGAAAGTAATAGAGTGTTGCTATCTGGGTTTACGCCAGTTTGGACTACGGACGCTCCGTGTTTTTTAAATTTACCACCTGCAAAGGCACTGTGTTTTAGCTGGGCATCAGAAGCTTGCCTGCAATGCATCCTGGTACATGTAGGCACTGCTGGAACGACTCTGTGAGCAGTAGAGCTCAGCTCTCTCAGAGCACACAGTGAGGAAATTATTGCTTCAATAGGCCCATTACAAGCAAGTACATTGCTGAGTATAACAATGTATGAAAATGTGTATTTTGCCTTCCCTAGCTGCTCAAAGTGAGAACACAACAACAGATGGCTAGTGAGGAAGTCATAGAAGAGTTATAAATATATCTGTTTCTTCCAAGTTATTTTGGTGTCTCTTTATGTATTTTAGGCACTTGAAGTGATAGTGTACCCAACCTGTGACACAATGAAGTAGCAGTCAGATTAAATTGGTAATAACGCTACACACACTTATATAGTACATGCTGTTCCACACGAGAGACAAATCAGTGAAAGCCTGTAATCAAGCTGGGAGACTGCAGCAATTTGTTATGCTCAAAGAAAATGGTGGCATTTTGAAAAATATTATGACCAGTGGCACTTCGGCAGCACAGAGAGACTCATAAGTGCTTATTAATGTTAATAAGAAAAAAATAGCAGCACAGTGGGAAAAACGATCCAATGGGAACGCTGGCAATTTTAAACCAAGAGGAACAGGGAGGTGATTTGTATTCCCCTGCTGTCTCCCTCCAGTCCTGGCATTTTTGTTAAATTTGGGTTCAATTCAGGGAAAGCTCCACTTAATTTTCAAGCAAATAAAAGTCATAAATATTCCATCGGAGGAGTATATGAACAGGGCTGAAAGTGCTTAGCCGCTCACAGGGATCATTGGTACAAATAAAAATTATAAATATTTAATATCGGAAGAGGCCTGGAAATGCTGAGCTGAATTTCCTGCATGTCATCACTTCTCATGATTCTCGATCGATTCAAAAGGCCTGCTAAAGCACATTACCAGTGACTGGTCCTCACTGAGTATGTTAGTCATTAATAAAACACACTGCATGTCTTCAGGAGCACTTAAGTAATTTGTAATCAACATAGCCACGGGATATATATGACACAATTATTCATTAGGTTGTGTGTGTGTGTGTGTGTGTGTGTGTGTGTGTTTTTTCTCCCTGGGATGACTGTAATGCAGTGAGATTTAATCAGTGAGGACTAATTTAATTGCAGTCAGTTGGAAAATACCACAATCTGATATGTTAATCTGCCTCTAAAACCATGCTGGATATTTCTGTTCCTCTTTTGTTCCACAAAGAGCAGGGGAGCTGATAACATGTTAACACAGCAACAAAACACATACACAGGATGAGAGCAAATACATACTGAATCTCACCAACTGTACAATACAGCAAACAAGCTTAAAATATAATGACACACAACAGGAAATCGCGGCAGTAGGTTTGAAAGGAGAAAATGACTGACAGCATGAAGACTGCCTTTACCAAACAAACAATGATATGGAAGCCCATTTCTGCCAGAAAAACAAAACAAAAAAACAATAACAAAAAAAAAATGGACTGTCAAAAGAAACACTTATAGAACGTCAATCTTCTGAGATATCAAAAGTCTGAATCTCTAAGACACAATTATAGGATATAATACCAAACTTCAAAATTTCTCAGCCAAAATTATGAGACACTAAGTCAAGATTTTGAGTCAAAAATAATGAGGTACTACAAAATGATCACATATGACTTTATTAAACAGAAAACACTGCAAAACTTCAATCAAAAGCCTAGTAATCTGGTGTAGGCTAGTTACCGCGCATTGGTTCGGACAGCTATAAACAACAATTTATGCGTTTTGTAAGAATTCTGCTGGTTTGGCGTGTCAGAGAATCAGTGTGCCAAAATAATTTTATGCTTTTGTATTTGTACAGCTGTCTGTTATGACCGCAATGTCCTGAAACAGAGAGGGAGCGGATCGATAAACAGGCAAACAGAACATAGATCATTGGGTGGCTGTGCATAGGACCCTAATTCCAGTATGCTTACTTAACACAATATCATCAGCTGCACTCAATAACATCTTGCCAATGTCTCAAATCAAGCATGAAGTAGAACTTAATCAAGTTGTGTAAATGAGCCATATTCCTTAATTTAGCTGTTCTCCAACACTGTTTCCTCATTTAAACATGAGTTTCACATTACCTTAAGTAAAACATAACATATTATAACGTAATAACACGATATATTTCATATCACCACATGATAAGTGATGACCACATTAAATAAATTGTTTTAGTGTCATAACAAGAAAAGTTTCTAGTTATAAGGTGAAAATATCTTATTATAACAAGAACATTTGTAAAAACATGAAAAACATCCTGTTCTAAAGAGAAACTTTTCATGTTGTTACCTGATACTTAAATTTTGTTTTTTTTTTTTTTGTTTTTGGCATCGCAACAATATGCTTTGGTAAGAAACAAAGTTATAATTTTAAGCAAAATTCTAAGTAACTCTCTAAATTCTGAGTTAATTGCATGAGTAAAATGACTGACTTTGACTCTTTAAGTTAACATTATTAGTAAAATGTTGAGTCATAAATTTGGGTCACTATGAGGGATTTTTCTGGCATTATTCCTAGAATTTCATTTTTCTTTTCCTCCTGGCTGTGACAGGCATTCATATAATCAGTACATAACTGACTGAGAATGTACTGTCACTTAATATCTTTTGATGCCTCTCAAAGTCAAAGACAGATCCTTAAATGGCTGAATTTCAAGACGGCTACCTCATCAGATACTGATCAGTGTCAAGGATACTTCAAATTCTACCGAGGATCCAGTCCTTCCTTCAGAGAATTTTCAATGAGGCATGTGTGCATTTTCAGCGGGCAAAAAGTACCCAAAATTTCTTTGTGTATGATCTGCTGTAATTGAAGGTGGGGCCCATAGGTGTTTCTAGCCCATTTTTGTGGGTGCTGAAGCATCCCTAAATTGAATCCCAGCACCCCTAAAATTTGAGAGATTTTTTTTTTAAATTCTTTTTTTACTGTATGTCCCTTTTTATGGGCCTGAACGACGCATAGTGCGTCCAAATTCACACCTGTTCTTATCTATTGATTTTCTCCGGGACCGTGCATCATAGTGTGAAGCCACGCATATCACGTGAAACAGTGGAATCATAGCTTTCCAACAAGTCCAAATGATAAAGTTACACTAAAATCATGAATAACAGAGCTTTCATACAGCTTTGCACACACATTACTGTTGGATGGATTACTCGCGAATGCAGGCTCGCACAGAAATGCCACACATATCACATGAAAGCACTGGAGCAGAGTTTTCCAATGATAGCCTACCACACACATCATTGTGCTGTCATCCCATCATGCTATAAATACAGATCAATTGTCTACAAAATAAAAACCTGACGAATTTCTTTACAATCCATCTTGTTATCAGTCACTTCATATAGTGAGGAATATGTGTCTTACCATGTCTTAGGCTTGCGTGTGTTTCTCCCTGTCTATCCACATTTGTAGTCCAGCTTTCAAGATGCAAATATCTCCATATTGTCCAGTTGACACTCCATCAAACTTTGTATGACAAGACCAGCCACTTCACCTTTGCGCACCCACTAACTGAAACTGAGAAACAACAATAAACTTTGTTTACTGCAAACAAAGTGGCAAATATTATCTTGGAGGACATCACTGCACTTGGTTGACTATTTTTCTATGATCTTAGATGTAAATATTGCATGTTTCTTTCAGATAAAACACATTTTTGACTTGTGAATGAGTCAATGGAATTTCTTCATATATGGCAGAATATGTCAACTTCCAACTTGCTATGCTGAGATACATGTAAAAATGTAAGAATTTAGTAACATGGATTTGTTTTTTTCATTGATATAAAAATTAATATAAAATACAGGCACACAGAAGGACATGAAATGATGGCAAATCTGGTTAGCCCAGATTGTCCTGAAAAAAACAAAACAAGATATAGCATGTGCATGTAGCCTTTATAATGACTGTGATATGAGCTTAAAAGTAAAGACAGTAAAAATACCCCAAAAACACCTAGGGCCCATAGGGTTAACAAGCTAGAAAAGTGTCAAAACCATACAGTACTTGGTTGAAATGTAATATTTTAACAACAAAAATACGGTATATACGGTAAAATATGGTTTGATCCACCCCATCCCTCCCACCTTTCCCCGACCTGGGCTCTGAGCGCTCTATCTGTACAGAGCAATGCGCTGCCTTCCAGAGTGGATGATTTGCATTAGTGGTGTAAGTACCTGGCTGAAACCAGGATATGTGGAACATTTCTTAACTTCTACCACTCAATACCAACACATTATTATCATTACCAGTCCTCATTTTTGCTGCATTTAATCGTAGGTCACTGTTTATGTTGTTAGGTAGGAGTTAGCTGACGTTTTTTCTAGCTAGGAAACGTTACAGGTGGTCAGTACCACTGTCCTCTGTTTGAATTGGAATGAGAAAAGCTAGCTGTTGTGTCATGTGCATGTGTTAATATTAAAGCCAAGGTGTTCCTGACTAGCTAACTGACTGGATGCCCATTAACATTATAACTCCTATTGTGTGTATTTATTATTATTATTTTGTAGATTTCAAGCACTTTTCTTTTTTTGAAGTGTATTTTTATCTATGTATTTGTATTATATAATACAGACAAGAAGGAAAAAGGCAGAGACAAACATTGAAAAAGTCAATTACTCTTAATGTGTTAATGTTACATGTTGTGCATTGCATTTCAAATAAAAGTCCAAAAAATAAGTCCAAGGTCCATTTTTGGTATTTTTGGTACTCACTGTAGGGGGCTGGTTTACTCCAGAAATATACATACTGTTTATGTGTATGTTGAGGAGCTGCTGTATCAAAATGAGTTGTCTTCCCCCAGAAATTAGGGTTACGATATGTTTCTTTTATGATTCCAATCCATTCCTCTTTTGCTGTGGCTCAGCATTTAAATAACCTTTATCAGATTTGATGGTTTAGTCACAGACTTTCCCAAAAAGTGTTGTGCTTTTCTTTCACAAATGTGGGAATGAAATTGAGTTAAAATGTACAAAACAGTGAAATTTATCTTGCCTGGCCGGGCAGCTCTCTGGGTGCTCAGCACCCCTAAACCTCTGATCCTAGAATCGCCCCTGGCGGGGCCTCTTCAATGATGCACACCTGGGCACTCGCTAAGTTGTTCCAATGCGAGGACAGAGTCTTGCCTGGCCTCTGTAGGACTTGACTTGGAAGGTCCCATTCTACCAAGGAAGCATCCTTGACTCTGAGAAGCAACATTTGTCTCCTGCATTCACACAAATATTTTTCCACCTTACGCAGATGTAACTTGAGTGGCAATTAAGCTAATAGCTTATCTCAACTCCTTATCAATGACAGCTCTCCTAATATAAATAGCATGTACATTAACCTAAGCATTTCTTAATGATAAATGCTCCCTTTAAACATGTATCTGATAGAAACACCTGTCTTTGATCACAACAAGAATTACAGAGAGTTCGCAGCAGCTACACACTTCTCTCACCCCTTCATGCTGTACTTTCTGTGTGCTTATAATCTTTAACAAGTGTTTTTCCCCCTTGCTGTAAATCTGCAAGAGAAAATTATCTTTTATGGATAAAGAATTTCACAGTCTCATTTATGTGGTTATCAGTTGGAAATATTTTTTCCTCACCTTGTTAAATAAATCTAAATACCACAGTGCTCACTTGCTGAATTAATCCAAAATCTTAAAGTAAATTGATTCCCCAGATCAGAATTGATTTGAGAAGGTCTATAATGCCAACCTCTATTTTCGTTCAGAATTTAAGCTCTCTGATTGGATGAGTCTTATTGCACTGTTCTAGCAACTGGAAAATAGTAAAAGCTCAATCTTTAAAAATAGACAATAGTTCAAATAATTATGTAATAAGAGTTGCTCTTAGTGATGTTACACTCAGCTGTACTGAACTTTATAGCCTATTTTAGCTCATTGTTTTGTATTTAGTTTACCCACCCTTATCAACAATAGGTTTTCACTAATTAAGTTCTGATAACACTGTACGCTATCTGCTAGTGATGGCCGAATGAAACCGAATGAAGTCTCATGACACCTCATGAAGCATTTTCTTCATTTTCTGAGCCCACTAGATGGCGCTCTTGGTTTTAAGAGGGAGGCTCAAAGAATAGCAATTCACTGTGCTTTCAACTTTTTTTTGAACAAAAAGCGTCATGTACTGGGCTCAGAAAATGCTTTATGAGGCTTCATGAGGCTTCATGAGGCCATCACTATCATCTGCTTAACACCAAACAGCAGACACAGTTAGCAACTAGCTAGTGAACATAGCAAAGCATTTAGTAGCTAAAGAGTCAGATATTTTTCTCAAGAGTTGGTGGAGACCAAAACAGAGATAAAAGGAGAAAAAAAAATACACAAATATACCTGAAAGATACATAAAACAACCACAGGGGACACAAAGTGACTACAAAGAGATGCATAACAACAAAAAAGACACAAATATATCTCAAAGACCCAAAAACACTAAGGAGACACAAAGTGACTACTAAGAGACACAAAACAACAAAAACAGAATTATACCTCAAAGACAATATAAACAACCACAAGGAGACACAAATGAAATAAAGACAAAAAAAATCCACAGTAGGACACACAAAACAACTTCAAGGAGACAGAATAAATACAAAGAGATATAAAAAGATAAAAAAGACACAAATCTATCTCAAAAACCCACAAAACAGCCACAAGGAGACACAAAATGGCCACAAAGAAACACAAACACACAAATAGATGCATAATGTGTACAAAGAGACACAAAACTACCACAGTTTGTGTGTCTACCTAGGAGAGATGGAGGGGCCCTTTGCATGTATGTGCCCAGGGGCTCATTGCTTCATAATCCACCCATGCCTGCCGGTGTACTTATGAACATCCTAGCATCACTGTTGAGTGTGGTCACTTAACAAAATGGCCACCAAAGTTTGCCTTATGTCATCTGAGAGGCATAAAAAACCATCACAAGCTCAACACGAAGAGAATACAACTGTTAGAGGTTACGTTTTGTTGTTAAAGCTGCATCCTCTTTTCCCCACCCCAGTCAGGGGACTACAATGTCACCTTGCAGTGTACCTGTGAGTGTGTCACCCACCCACTGCCCCCAGCTGAACAGACAGGAAGTGCTAGAGGAGAAGGACTGCATCTTTGCCCTGGCGGTGCAGTTTGCGTGCCTCTAATGGAAGCCCGCTGGGCCATGTTTAATGCATCGGGCTGCATTAGTGTTCTGTGTCCTTCTGACATCATTTACTTCTCTTGTCACCCTGAGAGCCGGCCCCTACAGAGACTACAAGACTCATTTTAACCAGGAGAAGGAAAATGCGACGAGCAGACTTACATTAAGATGAAAAATGAAGTTGAAGAAAGATCAAAGTGTTCTTCTGCTGAGATCTAAAGGATGAACTGATGGCTCAGAGTTTCTGTCTTGTATGCTGGTAGCATGAAAATGTTCTTAAGTTCTTCAGCTGTATTTTTATGTATGTTTTCATTAGAAGGAACACAAAGAAACAGCATGGGGACAAGCTATAACATTGTTTTCCTTATTGTGAAAAGAAACAACCACGACTTATGACATGACATTACTTAACATGTATTAAAGAGAGTGTTTCCATCAACCAAGTTTTCGTCAATAAGGAGGGTCCCTGAAGAATTTTAACTCTCAAACAATGCATGCTGGGAAGTCTGCTTATATGGTGATCAAGTGTCTTTAGAGACATTTAGAATTTAATTAGACATTTAGAATTTAATTAGTTAAGTTAACTCTCAGCATTATTTTTTTCCAAATTAGAACAACTCATGTTTGTAAGTTCTGGTCAGAAAATAAATAACAGAAATTTGAAGTTGAATTAACTTGAAAGTATTAAAACATATATGGTTATGTTTAAGTTGATGAGACATGGATAGTTGATTTCACCGAGTTCCTGTATAATGTTTTACAGTGTAGACAATGATCAATTGTAACTCCCCTTGGCTTTAAAGAGCTTTATAATGAGTTACAGCTAATGTCTGACCCACAACTTTACTGTTTTGGTTGATTCTCTCTGCTCTCATAGCGTTTTTTTTTTTTTTTTCCTTCTGCTGCAGCAGGCAGCTGCTTTCAGAGAGTAAAAAGCCACGTAGACTAGCCGATAAACCTAGTCAAGCATCTAATGAAACAAAAATGATTATGTTACTCTGTAACTCTTAGAATGTATATAAGCAACAGTTTGCTTTCAAAAAGCTATACTAATTTAAAAGGTGATCATATCACACCATAAACACATTGTGTGTGTCCTTAAAGGATAACTTTGGTATTTTTCAACCTGGGCCCTATTTCCCCATGTGTATGTGTGCGTATGATTCATAGGTACAACTTGTTTTAAAATTGGTTCAGTATTGAGGGAGGCGGATGCAGCCGGGAGCCACGAAACGAGCTAAAACGGTAACGGGGGCAAATGCGTCCCGTATAAGTTTGCGCATTAAAAGTGCTTTTTTTCACCACTGACCGGTTCAGATCGCCAGTGCTATCTCTGTAAATAGCATACTAAGCGTTTCCCTTACCTCTGGGCTGTGTGTGACGTCATCTCGCGAGAGCTTTGCTCCACTGTGTCTGTAGCTCTCTCTACTCGTGGGACAGCCGTTTTCTTGAGGAAGAGGTGTTTCGGGATTGGAGGTCTTCTCTTCTTCAGCTGGCAGTAGTCATCTTGGGAGAAGTGAGCACTGCAGACCCGATGGTCTGCAAGGCGCAGTGTCTGGACAGGAGTGTTAGCATCCATTTGTAGCACAACTAGCCACAACTTCAGCATCTCGCTGTCCGACAAAGGCAGCTTATGGAAGCTGTATGGGGTGTTGCACGACATCCTGTTCTTGCAATTCGGATAAGCACAAACACGAACCATTGTTTTCAATCGATGCAGTAAAACTCTCAACTGTACTCTGGGACAACCAGCGCCACTCGCAGCGGCGCTCTGCATGGCTCCTCTGTTTTCTTCCGGCAACAAGCAAAGCTCTCGCGAGATGACGTCACACACAGCCCAGAGATAAGGGAAACGTTTAGTATGCTATTTACAGAGATAGCACTGGCGATCTGAACCGGTCAGTGGTGAAAAACGCACTTCTAATGCACAAACTTATACGGGACGCATTTGCCCCTGTTACCGTTTTAGCTCGTTTCGCGGCTGCCGGTTACATCCGCCTCCCTCAATACTGAACCAATTTTAGAACGAGTTGTACCTATGAATCATACGCACACATACACATGGGGAAATAGGGCCCAGGTTGAAAAATACCGAAGATATCCTTTAAATTTTAATAAATGTGTTGAATGCATTTCGTTCCTCCGAAAACATTTGCAAAGATGATTTGTTTGCATCCATGTTCACTGGCCATCAGTGTTTTTCTTCCCTGCTTTTCTTGCAGTATTGCTAAATTTTTTGGTAAATCATCTCTGCCTATTGACCAGTGGAATAGTGTGAAACCACTGGCAGGAATGTAAATTGTGTCACCTGCATGCACCCATATACAAGAAAAGCAAAACTGACAGGGCACCTTAAAGGTTGTGACAATGTCAATGACAATGAAACAGCGACAGACAATGATGTTATTGGGATGGGGAGGTCATCTTATGGACTACTCCTGCAATGTTACTATAAATATTTGTATGGACTTTCTTTAATGCTTTTATATGTATGTATGTTGGATATTATTCACTACTTTTTGCACATTTGAGCCCACTTACATCTCATCTTCACCTACACCCCTGGTCTTTCCTTACTTTTCCTCCCTGTACGCTAAAAGCCACCTCATCTGAGTCTTCTGATTATAAAAAGTATTCTAAATACTGGTCATAGTGATGTAACTGCAATATGTTCCAGTGAATTTAAATTAAAAAAGGCAGTCAGCCCAGCAGATGTGAGCAGATATTGATAAATGATGCTGGCAAATCTTCACAATGGAGGCAACAAACTTTGTCGCCAAAAAGGTACCACGTTGCCCATCTGGCAGATAACGCATCTCAAGTACGACATGTTTGAATCCTTTAATTTCACTTGCAAAATCAATCCACGCATTATTGATACATCAGAAGTGTTACTTTTTAAGCACACAATGAATGCCATTAGCATCACCGTAAACTCATGCCCTGGTGTTTGTGGGCTTAGCAGTCGATGACTATCAACCATCGGGAGATCTGGGAACATGCCGTCATCACTAAAAAGAAGTCAGATGTGGCAAGAATCAAGAGCAGTTAGACGATCAGACAGGTTATTAACTTACTTGTACTATGCTCCTTGAACTTAACTTTTAAACTGGAGAGTACAGTGTTATTAACAAAACAAAAATAAATGCAAAAACAACAAAAATTAGACCCATCCAAATGATTATTTAATGTGACACCTTACGAGTCATTGTTTTGTCTGTTCTATTAGTTGTAAAACACTTTGAGCTGCATGTCTTGTCTGTAAGATGCTACAAACATAGTAAATAAAGGCTTGTCTGATGGACGATCTGGCTGTGAGCAGTCAACACTTCATTTATTATCACTGAAACGCAAACCACATTCTTCCATTCTTCCTCACGAGGTTGTTTGTTCATACAGGACACTGACAAAGAATCTATGCACATGCTGCTGGATGTGTGTTAGGCAAACTGTGACTGGTGACTCATGTCCATTTACTTCTGGTTCTTACAACTTGTCCTTTCAAAAAACATTCTAATACAATTACATTTTGAGTACTGAACATCAAAACTGAAATCATATCACACATTAAACCATTCTTACATAATGTGGGACACAATCGCCTCACTATGGCTGTGCATTCTCTGTGAATCTGTAGGCATCCTGACCTAAACTATATCAGATATCAACATGCAGCCTGTAATTCTGCCCCTCTGATCCTTCATTTACAGAATTAGAGACACCATACTGATCTGGGACAGTCCAGGAGGCTGGCAGCCGGCCCAGGGCTGGATGGCAGGCCACGCAATGAGGGAGAAAGGGACTAATCCCTGGGACCGTCCATAGTGATATGTCAGCGAAAATGAAACGCTGCTGGACACTGAATGTCGGCCAAAGGTACAACATCAGCCCTGCCAGACACATCCTGAAGGAAACGCTGTGGTCTGCTCGACAGTAAACACTGGAACCAGAAGTGAGCAACAGTGACCTGACACCACTGTCCACAGTATTTTAATTACATACAATAAAGGCATGCAGGATAATCATTGCTCTACAATGATGCTGGACGGATCACAAGTGACATACAATTAAAAAAATAAATAAAAAAAAAAACAACAAAAACACTGTTATTCAAGTAATAGCTGAGTCACACACTCTTAGAAATAAAGGTGCTAACTAGAGCCATAAAGGCTTCTTTGGCTTGGCCCCGTATGAGAACCCTTATGGATATAACATAAAAGGTTGTACCTAGAACAATCTGTGAAAGGTTCCACCCAGAGTGCCAAATGAGAGGTTCCATCTTCTTTTGGTGCAAACCCACCAATCCACCCAGAGGCTTCTACCGAGAACCCTTTTATGTTCCAAGGGTTTCATCTAGAACCCACCCAGGGGAGGCTCTCAAAACAGTAACTGATACACTACCCATAGATTTCTCTCCCACTAAAGCTGGATTTATACTTCTGCTTCAAACTGACACCGTACCTACATCAACACAGAGCCTACGCCGTAGCCTGACGTTCACCTCCCCAGAAATGTAAATACATGTCACAGCAATGCAGACCGCCTGTTTATTTTTGTAAGCTGAAACCATTTCCCTCAGTGGACAGAAAGCTTCTGTTTACTTTTATATCACAGATAAGACACAACAAACTGTGAAGACAATAAAGTCCCTCAAAATAGAATTTTAAGCCTTGTGTGTGATTTATCCTGACTTCATATAAGTAGATTTCATAAAATCACCACTACTACAGCTGTTACTATTTCAATGGTTTAGTAAGGTTGAGAACCTAAACATGGTTCCATCTCAGAACTGAATACAAAATACCAAGTAACAGCATTTTATAAAAGAAAAAAAAAGAAAAAATTCAGCAGACCATGTGGTATTGTATGGCAAGAAATTTTATATATATAAATATAAATATATATATATATAGAATATATATAGAAATAAAAGGTTCTCTGTCAATAAAAGAAGCCTCTGTCATATTTACCACTCTGCCTTTCTGAATTTGTCTTTTCACACACACATTAATTCTAGTCGCTTCAACTTTGCAGTTTTTTGGATCAATAAAAAAATCAGTGAAACTCAACACTTTACTCAGATTTAAAGGTAAGACTCGGTAAACTTTGAATTTAAACCACCTGCAGTAAGTGTTGAATTTCATTGAGTGCATTTACATGCACATTAGTATTCTGGTTTAAAGCCTCATCCTGGTTTTGATCATGTTCTGGATATGACATTTACATCTCAGCCCTTTTTTCTGCAGCAACACAGTTGCTACAGCACATACTAATTAGAATACCTGTGCACATGTAAACCCACTCACTGACAGTAGCTTAACAGCAAGTTATAAAAAAAGAAAGAAAAAAAAACATCAAAGTAGAAGCAAGTGGAAATTGTTAATAAACTAAAACAGAGCAGTGACTATGAAATAACTGTTGTTGCACTGGTGGAACATATTATTATTAATGTATCAAGGCTACCGGTAAAAATGGAAGGTACCCCAAGAACACGAGGTGAATTGACTTGGCCAGTCAGAGGCCAAGTTAAGTGCAACACACACCGCCGCCGTACACCGCGCGTCAAAACGCCCGCCTCCATTATATTCTATGAACCAACCCACACTGGCGCCGGCCGCCGCACCGTGCCGCTCTGCTTCAGCCCACTGCTCTATTTCCAGCGCGGCCGGCGCTCATGGCGGCGCTGCGAGAAAAGCCTTTTATGTACGTCTCGTCTCGTAGGATCAACTCCGGTTGTTTCAAATTTTTAATAAGACGACTTTGATAAGAAACTCACCCGTGAATTTCAAGTTGTTGTTGCCTCAAAGTTTTTCCTCTTCTTCTTCCGTTACTACCAGTTGGCAACCCTTGGCAACTAGTGTAGGTACAGCCACCTAGCGGGCTGGGGTGGGAAATACATGTTGACGGTGCTGCTGCGCGCCGCTGCCAGTGTGTGTTGGGGGGCGGCACTTGACGGCCACAGCGCTGCGCCGGCGGCGGTGTGTGTTGCACTTTAGGCAGAGCAGGATGGGTCATGCCTTCATTATCCCAGGAAAAAAAATTCATGACCAGGGGGTGTTAGGTATAAAGACCTGTCTTTCTTATGCATCTGTTCAAAGTAAAGGCCTTGTTCAACATTGCTCTCAGTTCATTTTGGCATCAGATATGAGTTGCTAAAATAGATATAAACCATCAACCATGAAAATCTGATGAGACACGATTCAGAACTGCATATGAAAGCTCTGAGAGTGATAGGCTGAATGCTACCTAAGGTTAAATTTTGACTCACATTTCATTTTATCACCAAAGATCAAACCAAAACATTCTCTTTTTTCTATGCATGACTTGCATGGCCCTACTTTCAGCAGACAGTGAGCTGGCCTAATGTGCCTGAGTAAAGATGGAATGCCATAATCTGAGACACTATTAGAGTATAAGTGAGTGGTTGGTAATCACATTTTAGAAATGGATCTTTGGCTCCTCAGAGGACAAGAAGATTCTGATCATAGAGGTTTTATAGTATTAAACAACAATCATTTGAATTGAAAAGTGTGATTAAAATACATAAAACCAACAAAAATACATAACAAACTTAGTTATTTTAACCAGAAATCATGATCTTTTTTCTAAACTTAACCAAGTGGTTTTGTTGCCTGAATCTAAAGTAGTTTTGGTGATGAAATGTAAGTCTCCTGCAAACAGGGAAGTTTGTTTTTAAAAAGACCCTATGCATACAACAAGTGCAAATTGACATGCCATCCCTGAGCATCCAAACTCGATTCTAGAGGGGTACTTAGAGTGTCATTGTTTGAAACATAGAGCCACTGACAAAGCTACTACACTGGGAGTGAGTTAGTAGTGAGAACGCACTAATACATCTGATGTCATTCACTGTAGCCTCATATGATGGTTTGTGTGATATCCTATAAAAATGCACACACAATAGTTCATATTATATCCTACAAAATTAGCGCCCTGCAAATGATGTTACATCCCTGTCATGAATTAAATTATTAACATATGGTTACAGAGGTTTAGTATAGGCAAGTAAAGTTACTGTGGTTAAGTGAAGGAAAATAAACATGGTGATGATGCAACTTAAAATGACTTAAAGTTCACATGGTTCCAAACACTGGTCTTCTGGGGTTAAGTCCTGTGTTTAGTGACCCATCCATTTCCCCAGCCTGTTTCCTAACTGAACTGCTTCAGGACTGTTTTATTCTCTACTACAGTCAGCATGTTGGTCACATGATGGTAGCCTTCCAAAATCCATGGGTTATGTACTAATTACTGGATCGTCATTACGTGGAATATGTATGAATTTTGGTGTGTTATTTTTCATAGGAAAACGTACAAACAGTGCATGAGAACAACCGGTGTCATTCAGAAACTCCAGAACCAAATGGATCTTGTAAGATTGTTTTATCAAGTGTTGTTTTCAGAGTCAAAAAAATCTTGGATCATATATGGAGTGTGCTTGACTCCAATTCTCTTTACACTTAAAATGCTTTTTAGATGATCTGATTGCAAGCTCATAGTGCTTGACCACATGAAAGTACAGGTGTATATCCACCCAAAATACACTGGAGACAGATTGTGATCCAACTGGCCAAACCACCTCTGGAGATGGTCAGGGACACATTGGACCACATTGAACATAAATGTAAATGCAACTGTGTTTTCAATCCACATACAACAACTACATGGGTGGAAATATGCAATTGCATTGGTCTGTTCCAAGATAGCAACAATTAGCCTGTTAGAAAGCTAAGCTACGAGCAACAAAGGAGCAAGAAAGCTTGTGGGAATTCAAGACAGTCATGGAGGAAGTCAAGACAGCACCACAAGCTTTCAATTTGGCCTGACAAAAGTATACAAGCAAAATCTAGCAACGTGTATTGCAACCAAGCCATTTATGAAGCAGTGGCTATGCAAATGGTGGAGGACAACCAACCATCCAGTTGTTTGAACTGGAAATGTTATTGGGATAAATCTACAATCTGGATGGATTGACTTTTAATGCAAGGTGTAAATGGGGTCTCTGAATGAGAGGGAGCCTGTTATATAGCATGATTACTAGGACTGTAGTCTCCTGGTCGACTAGTCGATTATTTGGTCGATTTGCTCTCATCCAACTAAATTCTCACTGGTCAAATAATCGCTGTGTTACTTTCATAAGGAGAAAAGTGCTACATCAACAGCAGGATTAATCCATTATTACCCTGATGCTCAGCATCGCGGTGACGCAGACCTCCTGTCAGTTTCTGTATACTGACACCATTTCCTTCAGTGGAAACAAAGCTTGTATTTCACAGATAAGAAACAATAAATTGTGAAGACAGTAAAGCCTCCACTAAAATAGCATTTTAAGTCTTGTGTGTGATTTATCTTCCAGGGATTTATACTTTGGGATTTATCCTGCTTCATATGAGCAGAGGAAATCTCTGTTCGTCGCTAGGCTAATGTATACAATGTAAAATGCCATAGGCTATTGTATTTGTTTGGAAAACGTGTTTAGTATAAGACAGCTGTTTTGTCGGTGAATGTTGTGAGTTGTCATGGAGCCAAATTGAGTGGCGTTACCTTTGTTAAATGCTACTGTTGTCCCTGTTTTATATGAGACAAGGGGAAGATCGCTAGTTGCTAGGCTGATTTATACAATGTAAAATGCCATAGACTTAAAATACATAAAACCAACAAAAATACATAACAAACTTAGTTATTTTAACCAGAAATCATCTTTTTTCTAAACTTAACCAAGTGGTTTTGTTGCCTGAATCTAAAGTAGTTTTGGTGATGAAACGTAAGTCTCCTGCAAACATGCGTTACCTATGTTAAATGCTGCTGTTGTCCCTGTTTTATATGAGACAAGGGAAAGATCGCTAGTTGCTAGGCTAATTTATACAATGTAAAATGCCATAGACTTGTGCTAATAATGTTAGCATGTTGTATTGGTGGGGAAAATGTGTCCAAATAAAGACAAGTGTTTGTCTGTCAATTCTACGATTTATAGTGAAGCCAGTTTGTGTACTTGTGTTTGAAATCTATTAAGCCATATTTAATGTGTGTTTTGAATCAACTAAACTTCACAGCACTTAACACCGTCCTCCACCGCCAACTAGCGTTTTGGAGGTGTAACTGCAGAGTGACACAGACACACCACCACAGAAGTAAAAATAACGTGATTTTTTTTTCCCATGACTAATCGATTAGTTGAAGATTATGTGCGACTTTAGTCGACCAAGATTTTCTTTGGTTGACTACAGCCCTGATGATTACACCTACTTCACATTCTTAACCATTCACATACTTAACACTCTCACATACACTGGCAGGCAGACACACACACACACACACACACACACACACACACACACACAAACTGTACAATAACAGCAGGTGTAGATTCAGCATTGGGGAAAGTGAGTGCCTGCAGCAGAATGACAGAGCAGTGTGGATGTGCTCACCAGGCAGTGTCCTCTTATTGTCATCACTCATATCCGTCTGTGCTTTGGGCACATTTGTTACACTTCAGTCTGGAAGTCATTTGAACATAAACATAAGTCGTTTTGGGGCACTGGCTCAAACTGTCATTCTGCTTCTGAGGACAGTCTCTTCGTGTATGTTTGTGCATCCCAGAGGAACCTCATTACACTGACACTTGCAGAAACCCTGCTTTTGTTCACTCATTATTTTCACTCTACCCTCAGTGATCCTCTTACAACGGATTTTTAACATTCAAGATGTGATATGTAACTTTTCCACACTAAATGTCAAAAATGACTTGACCAATGTTATATGTTTTGTTGAGTTGTGTACTTAAATTATCCAGAACATTGTTCACAATGTTGAAACCCCAAAAATTCTGTAATTCTGATCAAAGACATGGTCATTGGCAACGATTCCTCATACAATGGCTTATATGATATCCAACAAATTAGCACCCCACAAATGTCGCTGTGTCCTTAATAAAAAGTTACAGTGGTTAGGTTTAGGCAAAAAAAAAAAAAGTTACTGTGGTTATGTTAAGGCAAATAAACAGGGTGTACAACAGTTTGTACGAAATCCTATGAAAATGCACACACAACAATTCATATGAAATCCTATAAATTAGAGTCCAACAAATGACGTTACATCTTTAACGTAAAGTTATATAATTATTGTAAAGTTAGGAGGTTTGGTTTAGGCAAGTAAAGTTACTGTGGTTAGGTTTACGTAAAAGGAACATGGTGACAACATACCTTTAAATTAGTTCACAAGATTCTAAATTTTGGTATATTACAATTTTTAGGGAAATATATGAACAGTGCATGAGAACGTTCTGCTTAAGAAAGGTCTTGAGTTTGCATAAACCTAGAAACAGGAGAAATTAACACACGGTCTGTCTCATATACATTAGCTCTGAATAAAAGCCAGGTTGTCCCTACACTGAGGTAACTACAGGCCCTGATTACCATTTGAAAATTTATGGTATTGTGTTGAGAGCCTGCCGGGGACTGTGTCCAAAATCATTCAGTATTAATTATACAGTCCACTGTTGCTAATTTGTAGTGTTAGTGGTGAGAATTACACTGTAATGAACTCTAATTATCCCATTGAGCTTAAAAGTAGTGACCAAAACAACAACCAAAACCACCCCTGATTCAATGACGAGTAAATGAGTGCATGAAACACAAATATGGCTTTCAACATTTTGTGCTCATGTGATAGTGAGAACAGCAGATGCAGAACACAGGCCCACACACCGCAGCGTGCCATGAATAGCAGTCGCACGTGTTCCTTGCTGTGCTGTACTGTACAGTATGTAGGTTGATTTCTTCCTCCACGATTAGCTTCACTTCAAAGCTTTTTTTTTATTTTTTGCTGCTCCAGTCCCCTAGGCTCCTCCGTCCTCTTTTCAGGGTTTGTCTCACGTCTATAGCTATGCAGGAAGATCAATTACACAATGCATGTGTGTGAGCAAAACGACTATAAACAAGCTCTGGCTTGGAGTTAGCACTCCCACGTAACACTCGGTCATTAGGCTCACGTTATACCACAGCCTTTCAAACAGAAAACTGTGGGCAGTTTTGCCACTACACCATTAACAACATGAAATGTGATGCAGCGCTTAAGTGGAAGGAGTCTCAGATTCTTTGTGAAAATTCATGAGTCTGTAAACTGAACTTGCACTTTTGAGGGTCTGCCTGCTTCAGTCAAGTTTGTAATGAGCAACTATAAAAAAGGAGATAAGAAGCAGCCCAACAACATCAAAAATGATGTTGGCCTAATTAAAGACAGTCTGACTCTTTGTTTGGTTGTATCTTCCACTTAAAAAGAACTGACACAGACACAATGATAGCAAGAACTAAAGGAAAGCACATCATGGGCCATTAATCAAGATATCAGTCATAGACAGGGGTCCATGTCATTGTTCCGACAGCCCATTAGTCCGATGGTCCATGGTGCTGAATGGCTCCCGGTGGGCGTATTTCTACCTTGATGGTGCGCCGCGACCAGCTCTGGGTCAGTTGGGAAAGGCTTGAGGCGAAGCAGGCTCACGGCTTATGTGTTTGCCACTTTCTTTTTCATTTTAACCCACACCATGATCTTTTCCTGACCCTAACCAAGTGGTTTTTGTGCCTAAACCTAACCAGACCTTAACCACAGGGCATCATGATGATTTCAGAACGGACTTCGGAACAATGGGTTTAATATGGTTGGAACAATGGGATGTCAAACCAATGGGCAGTTCCCATAGACAGTCACTTGCTACACGGGGACAATAATAAGAGCTGAATGCCAGTCTCAAATAATAACCACGGCATGGCCAGCAGAAACAAAGTTTAACGACAATCAGGTTTTTATTACCTGTACTATAATGGCTCACATGAAAACTTCACCATAATGTGCATGTCATGGTCACCTCTTGGCTTTTTTTTTTCTTTTACATTCAAAGCTTGTATTGAGTTTTTTCAAATGACCTTCGAGTGTCTGTTGTCACGTGTTATGACATCATCATGCTAAAAATGTTCTTTAATCCTTAATTTGAATAGACTCAACTTTCTTTAACAAGACAGGATAATTACGTACAATGTATGGACATGACCTTGATCATTTTGCTGACCTTGATATTGCCCGTTAGAAATGTCACCAAAATTTTAGCAACCATGATGCCAGAATACACGGCAGTGTTTCCGATCATTATCAGTCTTGGGCGCAGCTATACTCCTTCTTTTTCTCTTCACACACACAAGTCCATAGAAAAATTAAACAACACTTTAAAGACGACACACCATAGATATAAAACAACAAATCAAATATGACAAAGTGCAGAAATAAAACAATACGTCGAAGACGACATGGCACCATAGTAAAACAACACTTCGAAGACAATACCATGCAGATAAAATCAATACGCCAAGACAACATGGTGCAGAAATAAAACAACACTTCAAGGACAACACAGTGTAGCATACTGGTAGCCTACAGCTTCACTTTAGTAGAGCAAAGTCCTAATAGTGATTATAGTTTGCAAACCCCTGGCAACCAGCCAAAAAGTCTGTCATTTATAGTTTTACCCTTCAGGGCAGTTTAACACTGGGAGCTGACTAAAGCTCACCAGTCAGATTACAGAGGTAACTGTAGTGTTCCTGAAGCTTCGCTAAGCTTAGTTATTAGTCGCAGAATGCATCACTTGGTTTTGTTTTTGTTGGCCAAACTTTGTATTAAGTCTTAAACTAAGTAATTTTGGACTTCTCCTATAAAAATACCATCATTGTGTATATATAAAATTTCTTGCATATATTAACAATGTTAATTACACTTTTAAAAACATGTTGAACATTTTTTTCACATTCCAATGTCTGAATATTAATAAGAATTAAAAGTTCATTGCTTTTTTAAAGGAACACACTTGCTTTATAAAGCTATAATATTATCATTATATCAGTAGCATAAAATGGTTTTAAAATGACAATCATATTGTTTATTGCAATTTTTCTGGGAAAACATATTGTCCGACAAGAGCATTTATTGTGACAGGCCTGACAGTAACTGATCAGAAAAGGGGGCAATACAGCCTCTGGGGGCAGACCCCCAATTTTTTGGCATTCCGGTTTGATTTGGGCGGAGGAGGCGAATTTCCGTTTCCGATTTCCGTTTATATATAAGTAAATATGCTGAACCACTGCGATGGATTCAGAGTTTGCAGTGACGCCAATTATGTTCCGCCTCGTTAGTTCACCGCATGGACCGTTTAACCTGGCAACAACTGCAGCCAGCTCAAACGTGATTGGTCAATATCACGCGGACTACAAACAGCCTACAACCGGAAACCAGGGCTCTTCCACTCTTCTTCCAGAGGCAAGATCTCCGGGATTTGCCTACAGACTCTACATTCACTGAATGTAGAGTCTGTATATAGAGACTACGTTTTAATAGACAATGATAAAACATTGAAATTTAGGAATTAAGATCTGGTTCTGATTAGAAGTAAATAAGGCCCCAGCTACTATTTGAGTAAAATACTCAGTGAATTTAACATCTGTGAATGACATCCCTACATATTTGACTCTCTTCCCTGCTGAAGCCCAAAACTGTATGAACAAATACAAAAACAGTGGTAACACAGCTGGCACTGTTATCTGTTTCCCCTCAAGTGCCTGGTTGGGTGGCATAAATCTCTGAAGAGGGAGGCATTAATTATGTCTAACAACAAAGGAGGCTGGACATTTCAGGAGCATGACAGCAAATTTGTCACTGATAAAACTTAAATGTTAGTGGAAAACAGGGCAAGGCTGTCAAATGCTTTAGAGAAATATAAAGACGTAAATAATTCCAGGGCGGGCACTCTGGCTCCTGAGAGACGTCAGTATTCACTCACCAACCCTCCCAAGACACACTGATTTTACAACGGACACTTCATAGAAATAGTGGCTAAAAATACCAAGAAACCCCAGCGCCAGGTTCTATAAAACAAGCCTGTGTGTGTGTGTGTTTGTGTGTGTGCATAATGAGAGGGAACAGGGAATCAGCTGGCTGATTGGGCAGTGGCGGGACAGAGCTCCATTCATTAGAGAGCAGGAACAACACAACAACAGAGACCCCGAGAGGTGCCTGCTCTGCCAAAGCAAATAGGATCAGCTTTTGATTCAATCTACCTGTTTTCCATTAAGTCAATTAAGGTGCACGGAACTAGAGAGACAAACAAAAGTAAAAGCATCCTCCCTTTCAGGTTCAGGTGCTCAGCATGCAGTGGAGGCAGAGAGGAAGTGAAGGAACCAAGACTGGGCTAGTTGGAGCCTCTAATTGGCTCAAGGGCCATGGTGCAGTGAGTGGCAGTGTGTCAGCTGCGGCTCACCAGCGCTGACACAGTAACCCTCTGATAGGCCTGCTAACAAAGAGGGAAGGGGGGCAGGCTTGTTTGTGCAATGCCAGAAACAACACTTCACCCTTTCTTCTTCCTCCTCTCTTCCTGCTCTCTGCATGCATCAACCTCCCTCCACTTCTCTTAGCTTTTTACCTCTCGCTGTTATTATTCTCACATCTTGCTTTTTCACACACACCACAGACTGTACAGAACCATACTGAGGTTAACATGTTTGTATTGGAAACTCATTATCTGCTTCAAATACACACACTCCACCTCTGAGAGGTACTGAAGCAGGTGTGTTGTCACTTATTTATCTTGCACAAATACGTGGGAATGCAGGTGATCGCTAAACTTCCCCTTCATACGTTCTGCTAATTGTTTGCAGGTATCACAGACATATCAGTTTCTTTCCTGAGTGAATGAGGTGGGATTACCCAGCTCAGACCCCCAGGGTGCTTTGTTTGTCAGTAGGCTGTTTGGTAATTTAATTCATTGCAAATTTGTTTGGGAATTTACACCACTTAAGTACAATATCAGCTGAGGAGTATTAGTGGCTCTCTGGACGTACAGTGTAATTAAGTTGTCATGTATATTCCTGTGTGTGCACTGTGCTTAATGGGAACTCTGAGGTGACAAGGTAAACACACAATGCACAGTGGGCAGTAGGTGTGGGGTGCAGGGGTCAGCAGCAGCCTGTGAACTGATTAACAAAACAGTGATTTTGAATGTTTTTCAAATTTGGATAATATATCACAATATTGTAAATATACTGTATGCAAAATGACATCTGAAATGATAAAATGCATTCAACGCATTGTTATTCTTAACACCAGACTAAACTCTTCACATTTGTTAACCAAACATTTACTGTTAATTCTTGAAAAAATGTATGTACCTCAGTGGCAGAGATGAACAGTCCTTTATTTGGGCTTATATTGAGTCACTCCGTTATTTTGTTCTTCCCGTTCCCCAGTTAATGCAGACTCACAATTCCATCTTAACCTGTTGTCTTGATAAATTCAGTGTAATGTCTATTTCCACAGCATTAACTCATACCAGTCCCGTTCCACTAAGCCTTTTTTTCCAGATGATGTTAAACTACCATTGACAACACTCAATAACTCAACTTTGCAGTCTTCCATTTATAGGTACACTTTTAATGTGAAACTATAATTATCACCTCATGGTCTTTTGCCTCCGCAAACCAGTCAAGTTTGACTTTACATCTACGTGAGTCCAGACTCATATATATGTTATAAAGACTCTAATAAAAGGTATTAAGTGCATTTTGTTTTGGTGAAATGTGGATGCTTCACACACATCTTTAACCTGGCAGCACAGAAGGCAGTCAGCACATTTTCAAGGTGGACACCCAAGATTAGTGTCACCAATTCAGTATCTGACCAAATGTCTCCCCTTCCTGAGATATGATGTTGAGTAATGGCCAGAAAAGTATTTTATGCAGAACATTATGATGTCACAGTGAAGCTGACCTTTGACCTTTTGGATATAAAATGTCATCACTTCTTAATTTGATCCTAGTAGACATTTGTGTGAAATATTGTCAGAATTAGTGTATGGATTCTTGAGTTATGGCCCAAAACATCCTTTGTGGGGTCACAGTAATCTTTGGTCACCAAATTCTAATCAGTTCATTCTTAAGTCCAAGTGGACGTTTGTGCCAAATTTGAGAAAATTCTCTTAAGGCAATTTTAAGATATTACATGTAGGAGAATGCAATGAACAGAGAGACAGATGAACGGAAAACCCAAAAACATAACACCCCCAGCCACAACTGTCCCAGCATGTAGAAACATGAGGAAGTGAGTTTTGTATGTTGTGGCTTACCAGTGATCAGAATAGGGATGCATGATATTGGATTTTTTTGCCGATATCTGATATGCCCATATTTAACAACTCCTTTGACTCGTAACTGATACCGATATATCCACTTTTTACCCCACCTAATTTTAGTGATCATCAAGCCTTTTCTGTCAAGAAATTAACATCACACTATGCATGCATGCTCTTTTCGTGATGGCCCACCAGCAGATGGAGATGTGAAATGCAGTGCTTTTCAATGTATCTAATATTTATGAATTGTTTAAATTAATATAAAGCATGTTGGCTGATTCCAATATTTCATTTTAAAACCAGTATAAGCCAATACCAATGACGTGCCGATATTATCGTGCATCCCTAGATCAGGAGTATGCCAAGGGACTGCATTTAGAGTATATAAACATTATTTCTGCCAAAAAAGAGAAAGTGACAGTATCAGAGCGGTGATTACGACATGACTCTGTTGTTGTACTAATGGAATCAATGCTTTGGAAACGGACATAATACTGAATTCACCATGTGAGCTGTTGTAATAGGCTCCAGGTAATTCAATGCCCTCAATGTCTTTTTTCACCCATTCTTTATTTGTATGTGCTGGCAACATCCCCAGCTATTATTTGATACCATTATTTGAACATTGGATTTAATATAATAGATTTAATATACTGCTTGGAATCATTAATTTTACCAACATAATTTTGTAAAACATGGACACAATATGATCTTATCATCAGAATATAATTCCACTGAAGGTTAGTCATATTTTTCCCCAGCCCTACATGAAAATCAGTTAATGAAGTAAAAATAAGTAATAGTTTTCATCACTGTCCGGTCACATTCTATTTCTTTTTTCTCTCTCCTCAGTCCAAAGTGCCATTCTTCAAGCGGAGCATTACATTCATGAATATAAACCGAAAATTCCAACTAAACACCCCAGAAACAATGTCCCCATGTCTCAAACCATCAAAATGAGAAGCGGAAATAGTTGTGTGATCCATTTCACTTTCTTGCACCAACTCATCTCATCACTGAAAAAAAGATAGTCAGAAGCTATCAGGAAACAACTTGGACGTATTAAAGATGGAGTGTTCTATGAGAAACTGAATATGGGATTTTATTTGTTCAAACTGTGGTGAGAAATCCTGATTTCTTCAGAAAAACTCTAAATTTGTGCTGAGGGGAACTTTGACCTAAAGTACAAGACCACAACCAAAGTAAATAGATGAGTCAGGGCAATCACTTCCTGTGAGATACGATTAGGGATGTCAAGAGAATCGATAATTTGATACTAAGTCAATGCCAAAATTCTGAAAACGTAACTGTAGTCCTCCACTACCGTAAGTACCACGAATGCAGTTCTTCATAGACTAGTACTCTGTCTTTGGGCAAATCATCAGGGATCAATAATAACATTAAAATTAAATTAGAATTAAAGGTTTTTAATGATGGAGTGTATTGTATTTTCAAGTACATGGGAATTGTTTTGTTTTTGTTTTTTAACATGGTACCAAATTGGGTGTGGAGAATAATTTAATTTTACTGGTACTGGAATTGACTAATAAATTTCTGTTGTTGTGACGTGCCTAGATATTATACGGAAATGTACAGTTTTTGGGGAATCTGTACAATAAATTTTGTACGGTATCTTTGGAGTTCAGTATTAATATTTATCTTATCTTACTATATAATTACGAAAACTCTGTGTGTGGGTGTGTCTGTGTGTCTGTTCCACGTTTTTCTCCTGACTGACTTGGTCAATCCATGTGAAATTTGGCACAGTGGTAGAGGGTCATGGGAGGATTTGAATGAAGCAATATTACATCAATTGGCCAAAGGGGGGCGCTATAGCAACCGATTGAAATTGCAAACTTTGAATGGGCATATCTCATGACCCGTATGTCATAGAGACATGAAACTTTGCACAGAGATGCCTCTCCTCATGAGGAACAACAAAGAACCCATAACTTCCGGTTATATAGATTTTCCGCCATTTTGAATTTTTTGAAAAACACTTAAAATCGATCTCTTCCTAGGAAGTTTGACTGATCGTCATGAAACTGGGTGAACATAATCTAGGGACCAATATCTAAAGTTCCCTCTTGGCAAAAGTTGGAAAACTCACTAAAACTGAGATTCTATAAGGCAATGAATATTGCAGAGGGCGTGGCTCATCACATAAAGGTGTATAACATCTCAAGGGTTTCACCGATCACCACCCAACTTTGTAGGCATAAGACCACACATAATCTGAGGCAACCCTCCATTATTGACCCCATCAAACACAATGGGAGCGCTAGAGAGCTAATTTCTTATCTAGGCCTAACCGCCATATCGATTTTTACTAAACTTGGTAGATATGTAGAACAGGACGCCTCAAGGTGACTGGAGAAATTTAACTCTTATTGGCAACTGGGTGGTGCTATAACAACAGAAAAATGCTTAAAAATGGCTAAAATGCGACCGATCGCTGTGGCTCCCCCTGTGGACCAATGTTTTAGTTTTTTTTCTGATATTTGGTATGACTAATTCATGGTATGGTATGCTGTACATAATCACGGAAACTGTCAGTGTGTCATTCTGTCAGTCAGTCATTCTGTCTGTCCCACGTTTTTCTACTCACTGGCGTGGTCAGTGTATGTGAAACTGCACATAGGCATTGAGGATTGGCATAGGTAGAAGGTGACAAAGCTACCAATGGGTATGGACTAGTTCATTATTAGTTTATGGTTGTTCTTCTCTTGTATCATCTTCTTTTTCCTTGAAATTTGTTGCCATTCATCTCTACATGGCTGAAGAATGGCAGTGAATTTCTGGCAACCAATTCAAAGTGAATATAAAAACCTATACGAACACCAACTGGAGCAGTTGTAAAACTGATGGTTTAGATGTAACGTTTCATGGCCACGTGGGAATGAGCTGACACAGGGCTTCTGTGACTCACACAGCTCCATGTCTCCATTTTCATATCTCTTTACAGGGGCTACCCACCGAGACAAATACTGCAGGTTATTAACTAGATATTAGAAATTTAAGAAATAGCAATTGCAGCCAGGGAATAAGCTGCTTATGCTGAATGTTCACACAGTGTGCAGGCACAGCCTCATGATCTATTTAGAGCCGGAGCACAGCCGTATTTCCAATGAGAAAAGTGTATTGTGATTAAAAGATGACATCTCAAAAGCTTTTCTGTTGACCGATTTTTCCGCCGCAGTTGTGTGACCTCATTTCAGAAACAAAGAGGGTTTCTTGTCAGCCCGGATAATCTGATTGGAGAGGATCCTTATGTTACGGATACGATGTGGTGAAGGAAAGATAAAATGACAAAGACTGCAGAGTAGAGGACAGAGAGGCTACAGAGGGTAAACACCAAGAACCCCATTTCTACCAACCTACTTTGGTCCCATACATTCAGTATAGTGCGTGGTGTTAAGTGTCGTTTCTATTTCAGTTATTAAGGTGGTGCTAGTTTTGCTCTCACACATTATTATATTTGAATAACAATACACATATTGACTTTTATGAATTTTGTTTTTCAAAGAGGTCATTCTGATTTTTTAAAAATAATATATAATTAAAAAAATGTCTCAATTAATTAGTTGATTAACTGATGATTTCTATTAAGTAATTGATCAAGAAAATTATCAACTCGTTTCTATTGATGGTTGATTGTTCATTATAATGTATTGTTTTGTAGTGTTATTTGGATCTTTTTTTAACATTTTAGTTTAAATTATTACAACAGATTAAACTAAACAATAAAAATCATACAGAGAGAACGCTTCATAAAAATATCTTTAGTGCTATATAACAAAATACATAAGTTGATAAAACAAACAAAAAGAGAATAAACCAATACAAAAAAAGTAGTTTTTTGGTCAATTCTGAGTTGAGATTTTGTTGAACAATCCAAAACTTGGGGCTTTCTTTCTAATCAGGTGGTCTTGCATGAGGTATCCTTTAGAAATGTCACAATTTTTTTACATTTATAGATGATCAAATAATTGATAATCAAAAAATATTAACAGATAAATCAATAATGATTCAAATCAATTATTGTAGTTGGAGCCCTATTTAGGATGAAGTTTGAGATTGAAGAGTGTCTGTGGTACCACTCAGGGATGTTTCTAGGTTTTCAGGAAATTGGGGGCTCAGCCCAGACTTCTGTAGGGGAGCTAGGGGTATCCGATATGGTAATTAAAAAATAAATAACTAAACAAGTTGGTTTTTTTATGCTTTTTTTATGAACTTGGCATCTTCCTTACATTCAAAGTATGTCTTAATTATTGAAAATGTAAATGTGTACCTCTAAAACTACTACTTTCCAGAGTATTTATGATTTGTGATGTTAAAATGAATTAATCCATGCAGTGTAGTATATTAATTGTTCACCTCTCCATCATCTGCTGCTGTCTGTCTGTCTGTCCACTGTGACTTTAAGAAAGTTTGGAGCCACATTGTAACATAATGTTATGTTCTGTGAGGTTTGCATAATAATTTGGAAACCTTTTTTTTTTTTTTTTTTATAGAATTTTGATGTATCTACAGGACAAACCCTGCTAAGGTAAGATAACGTTCTGTAGGATCACACGAGTATGGAACGTTAGCTAAACAAGGGCACCCACAATCATAATGAGGAGAAATGTAAGTCATACATATATTGTACTATACAAGGGTGTAGGGCATATATTAGGTGTGGGGTCTGGGTGTCCCCCCTGCAAGAAATTTTGAGCATCAAAGACTCGTGGCATGTTTGGAAATAGTCATTCTGAGTGCCAAAGCACAGTCTGGCACAAACTGGACCATTCGTACATTTGGGGCTCTACTGAAGTGTACCATTTGGTTATTCAGAGCACCACACTTTCCGAGTGGCAGAGTGTAGTCTGGGCAATCTGTTTGGGGAGATGGAGCAGCAGTGTGCCAAGTGGAGTGAATGTGTGATAAACTTAAGTGTTTGTTAATTCATGTAGAAACAGAATGCTGTATTTCTTCCAACAACCGCCCTCTCATTTGGTGTAGAGCATCCATGGATGTACCAAGAGACCTGGATGCAGCATTGGCAGTGGGACTCTGTTCATTACTATGGAGGATGCTCAGGGTTGCATGACGCCACAATCGCGTTATTTCCATAGTATGAAATTACCCACGTGATCAGCACTGCTTCCACATCATTGGGCCCATAGAGCGGGGGCAATACATAGTACTTACAGCCCCTGAGCACGACTGAGCATGACCAAGTCGCTGACTCCTAGTTTAGTCCTCTGCTACCTTGAATGAGGATAAAATAATTTGCAAGTTGTTTTGACTTTTCAAATGTTATCGGATTAAATTGATGAAATCTTAACAGTGGAATGAGTCATTTCGCGGGGCAGTGACGCTCAAACAAATTTATCCACTGATTTATAGATAGATTTTTTCCAATGTAAGTATATGGAAAAAAAAGTCTCTTTGGGCCCAATGGCATCACGCAAGGACCCAGAAGTTATAATTCCACGGTCTGACCACAACGAAAATTGGCTTTAAAGGCTGGCACACTTCCTGAGGGCCTGAGAGCGTCAGACTGGATTTATGAAGACACCCTTGACTTCCTGCTTTCTGATTAATTTTTATGCACCAATTTATGGTGGAAATGTCAGAGTACTCCCTGATTTAACCGTGAATAGTTGCATCATCTTCTTTGTGTTTTGTAGCAGATTGCAAATGTTGCTTTGGAGGTTTGTTGCTGCCATCTGAAGCATTGTTGCGTCTATGTATATTTATACTAAGGGGGGGAAAAAAGATTGATTTTTTTTTTCTCCACCTGGTCCTGTACGCTTAATTTTCTCCTCTACTCTTCCCTTGTGTCACTCAGCGCTGACCATCAGACCCCCATCCTGTCCAAGAGCCTGTTGCTGATATTTCTCTGAGCAGTTAGTTGCTAAAAGGGTCTGAAAAGTCCAAGGCTGTCCAAAAAATATATATTTTGGGCTGCAGCCTTGGACACCCAGCCTTAACGACGCCAATGGGCCTGACGCCAAGGCCCTGCTCATTTATTCATGATTTCTGATCCCCTCTCATATGGCCAGCCCAATCCTGGTGCTGACAGGTCAGCACTCACAGAGCCAGACAGCAGTCCCTCAAGACTGAGCTCAACAACAGGCTAGAGCCTCATTTCCTGCCCTCTCTCCTCTCTGTGCCAGAACTGTGCGGTGGCCTTGTACGGACCTGTTTCATTGTGTTTACAGAGACTGAGGTCAGTTCAGCTTCTACTCAGTCAGTTGGGAGGATCATTTTAGCTTCTGTTTGGGTTTTGTTGATGCTAGCGTGTGCATTCTCATTTGTCACAACACAATAGGAGCTGTCCCCACAGTGGGCAAATTGTGAATATTCGTGCATAGAGGTGCATATTTTGAGAAATTTCTTCCTTGGCTAGGTAATCAGCGACCCATTACCACCATGACTAGTGTGGTCCCCAGGTAACTTAAGTGTTTGAACAATAAATTAAACATATTTTAAATCATAATAACAAAATTATGCCTTCACATAAAAGTTACTGTGCATCAACTCCATTTTGTTGCTATTTAGTGAATGGCAAAATATTAACCCTTTAAAAACAGACAGCCTATGGACGGCCACAGAATGTTGTTTGCATGATCCTTTTTCAATAGATCTAAAATAAGAACCATAATAGCTGCAGCATTCATTCTTTCCTTTTTTGTATTTCCTGTCTCCACATCATTATCGTATCTTACCTTCACGTGATGCAGCCTTAATATTTAGCTGTACTTTCCCCTAGAATTTCTCTGTAATAGCCACGGGGTCATCCCTATGTTTCCAGGGTTCTGTGTTTCCCGGGTTCTATGTTCCCCATTTAACCCTGCAAAAAAAGCTTCTATGTTCCCCGCTTACACAAAAAAGGTTCTATGTTTCTATGTATATATATATATATATATATATATATATATATATATACTAGGGCTGTGGTCTCCTGGTCGACTAGTCGATTATTTGGTCACTATGCTCTCATTCGACCAAATTCATTCTGATTAGTCGAATAATGGCCATGTTACTTTCATAAGGAGAAAAGTGCTACATCAATAGCTTTCCAGGATTAATCCATTATTCCCTGCGGTGGGGGACAGGCTAAGTTACCTGTGAAAATGGGGGTGTTTTCAAAACGCTCAGCGTCGCGGTGACGCAGACCTCCTGTCAGTTTCTGTATACTGACACCATTTCCCCAGTGTAAACAAAGTATTACGTAGTTGTATTTACTTGTATTTCACAGATAAGAAACAATAAATTGTGAAGACAGTAAAGCCTCCACTAAAATAGCATTTTAAGTCTTGTGTGTGATTTATCTTCCAGGGATTTATACTTTGGGATTTATCCTGCTTCATATGAGCAGAGGAAATCTCTGTTCGTCGCTAGGCTAATGTATACAATGTAAAATGCTATAGGCTGGCGCTAATAACGTTAGCATGTTGTATTTGCTTGGAAAACGTGTTTAGTATAAGACAGTTGTTTTGTCGGTGAATCTTGTGAGTTGTAATGGAGCCAAACTGTGTGCCGTTACCTCTGTTGAATGTTGCTGTTGTTCCTGGCTTCATATGAGAGGAGGAAAAGATCGCTAGACGCAAGGCTAATTTATACCATGTAAAATGCCATAGACTTGTGCTAATAATGTTAGCATGTTGTATTGGTGGGGGAAATGTGTCCAGATAAAGACAAGTGTTTGTCTGTCAGTTCTGCTATTTACAGTGAAGCCAGTTTGCGTACTTGTGTTTGAAATTGTCTCTATTAAGCCATATTTAACGTGTGTTTTGAATCAACTGTATAAATAAAGTTTGATTTGAACTAAACTTTACAGCACTTAACACAGTCCTCCACTGCCGACTAGTGTTTTGGAGGTGTAACTGCAGAGTGACACAGACACACCACCACAGAAGCAAAAATAACGTGCAGATTTATTTTTTTTTCCCCACAGCTAATCGATTAGTTGAAGATTATTTTCTGTGGTTGACTACAGACCTAATATATACATAATTAATCTAAAATAAAAACCATAATAGCTACAACATTCATGTGGTGGAATCCATGCGAAAAAGCACAGTGGTGCCACTAGAATGAATGAATGCATTTACACTTTGCTCAACTAAACAACTTGCATAGTTGAAATTACTTATGGAGTGATAAGAAATACTTTGTTTATGTTTCTACATTTAAAAACATTTTGTATCAATATGTTTTGTGTTTTTATTATATAAAATCTGATTAAAAAAACATGTCCAGAGTTCCCACAGTCATGGAAAACCTGGAAAATTCACGGAATTAGTAAAAAGTATTGAATGTTTTGGAAAGTATTGTACATTTTGTTGTGTGTAATGAAACTGTTACAGTAATCTTGGGGGCTAACCCTCATGAAATGTAACAGTACAGCAAATTAATGATCTGTAGCTCTCGACAAAAAACCATCACCATCATGTACATTTCTTAATTTTCTCTCTGCCTTCCTTTCCTCCCTTTATGTATGCCAGCTAGCAAAAAATCGTTTGAATAGAGTTTGAGTCTGATATGTTTGAAAAACGCTGGGCAAGTTGGGAAAGAAAGTCGTTGAACTGTCTATGAAACTGTGTGGAAACTCTGAATTTCACTGCTTTTATCAATGTTTATGGTGTATTGACATAACCTTTTAGCTAAAATTGTACAGATTTTAGGGATATGAAGCATGTAAAGATACACCAAGAAATAACATCACAATGAGCATTAATACCAATGTAGGCCCTTGCGGACTATTTCTATTGCAGAGTTCAAAGGGTTAAATATAGCAAATAATGCTTCACAGCTTTATTTCACTGGAAAGCATGGATCAGCACAGATCAAGCACAGAGAGTGTAACCACCATTTTTCTACATAAAAAGGCCTGTAGTTTTCAATAGCTACTGCTAATTAAATATAGAACACTGATCTCCAGTCAACAGATGTCTGTCCTATTCATTTTATTTAAAGTAATTATCATATCCTAGCTACAAGTAAGGGCGAGCTGCTGGCTATAGATGGTCCAGCTGCTGAAAACACCTGCTCGAATGGGACAGGTGTAATGGGGATGCACAAATACTGCAATTCCACTTTTACCAGCCCAAGGAGTCTTGAAAAACTCCCAACAACAAACTGGATTTGAATTGATGACTTAAGTTTTAAAGAATGTTTGTAAAGTACTGCTCATCACCAACATGAGCACTGTCGCCACATGTGTCCCAGACTACCTCCAACTGGGCTGAGCGATGATATCTCAAGATGCATTGGGAACATTTTGGATGCATTCTCACCTGTAGGCCTACTTACAGCTTTCCACAAGTATGTGTAGCATGTCTGTGTCACTTTTAACAGCGGTATGAGTCAGAAAGGGAAGTAATTGAGTGCTAAGGGTTTTAAAGTAGCTCCCCTAATTGCCTCCCTAAGCTGTGTGTATCAGCCACTGCTGCTGCTGTGTTGACAATCATGCCAAACTGCAATATCTAATTTCACGTTGTTCTTAGAACCCCAGCATGCACCTGTCCCTTTCACCTCACACAGTATCACACATCGCTCATCCTACCCCGCCCCCCCCTTCTACTCTGTCATCAGCATTAGCGGCACGCATGACTGCCACAGTGAGCACAGCATGCCATTATTTTTTCATCCATAGAGGGCTTATTTATTTCTTGTGTGTGACCCTTACAGGCCGCCAGCCTCTCAAACAAACAGAGGCACCACCTAACGACTCAAGCCTGGACACCACCAACAACAGTATGTTTTCTGCAAATGTACACCAAAAATCCATCATCTTCTACATTCTGTATTGATATATTGTTAATGGATTAAATCATGAGTGGGCTTACACTGCGAATCCATTACTTTTTGATATCCCTTCTCGGACTGCAACTAAAAATGATTTATTTTTTATTAATGGACAGATTAAAGATTTAATCTACAATACATGGGCAGTAATGACAAATGCAGACCATCAAATACCAGATGTTGTTGAGTTATTAGTTGACTTATCGTTTAAGCATTAATTCACCACTCAACAGTGCCAGGGCTGCTTAATTGTGTTAAAACACAGCACCTTTCCCACCGGAGACCAGCACTGAAAATTGTTGTGGACAATTAAAATAGTGCCATATGTGTGTGTGCATGTATACACACACACACACACACACACACACATATATATATATATATATATATAGTGACACAATAAGCAGCTGTTTTTTACAGATACATCACTGTTTTTCCGCCAGAGAAAGTGCCACCAAAAGTGCTTATTTTCCAAGACAGTGCTGCATGTCTAGTGGGATAGTGACACGAAAAGTTGTTGCTTTTTACAGAGACATCGCTGCATTTCCAGTCGGGATAATAAGTGGGTTTTTTAGCCCTATGGGCCCGAACAACGCAAAGTGTATCCAAATTCACACCCGTTCTTCTCTATTGATTTTCTCCATGACCGTGCATCATAGCAAGAATCCACACATATCACATGGATGCGCAGGACTGGAGCTTTCCGATGATACCAAACACATCACTTTGCTGTCATCCCATTATGCTGTAAATACAGATCAGTTGTCTACAAAATAAAAAGCTGACAAATTTCTTTACAATCCATTATACAGATCTTGTTATCAGTCACTTCATATAGTGAGGAATAATATTATTACTATTTTTCTATGATCTTAGATGTAAATATTGCATGTTTCTTTCAAATAAAACACATTTTTGACTTGAGAACGAGTCAATAGAATTTCTTGCAATATTGAAAAAATACTGGCAATCATGTCCGCCTGGCACAAACCACATGTTTTGGACAGCTATGAAGTGACAGAATGTCCCACCATCATGGTTCTTATATTGCCGGATTCCAGAGAGTCTCCCCTCTTCATATATGGCAGAATATGTCAACTAAGCCTTAGCATGATATTTTCCTAACCATAACAAAGTGGGTTTTGTCCCTAAACCTAACCAAGTCAACCACAGCTGACACTTAGAGAACGTACATTTTTAAGCTATCTGCTTCATATGAAATAACTTACTAAATTAATGTATGTATGTATGTTTAGCAGAAATGTACAATGGCAACATTTATTGTGGCAATTGGGTTGCCAAACATCTAGGATGACTTCAATGTTTTATTCCGAAATAATTGCAGGGAACAACTAGCAGAACTTCCTTGGTGACCAGAATGGGTCAATGAAGTGATGCCAGTTAACTTGCATAGTTTGTAATTGTAAAATGGTAAATGGACCTGCACTTGTATAGCGCATTTTTAGTCATACTACCACAGAAAGCACTTTTTACACTACAAGTCACATACACCTATTCACACACACATTCATACACTGGTGGCTGAGGCTACCATACAAGGTGCCACCTGCTTCTCAGTTTTTAACACACACACCGATGGAACTGCCATCGGGAGGAATGTGGGGTTCAGTATCTTGCTCAAGGATACTTCGACATACAGACTGGAGGAGCCGGGGATCAAACCGCTGATCTTCTGAGTTAGACGACCCGCTCTACCTCTGAATGAAATTATAGTTATTATGTAGAATGAAAGAAAAAGACTTCAATTTGGGACAGTTTTGAGTCTGGGACAGCTGAAAGTAGAATTCGGGACAGCTGTGGGACACTGAGGCGAAAAGTTAATTTGGAGCCCTGCTGGAGACTCACCAGTACAACTGTTTTTTCTTGTTTAGATGGATGTCATGCAGAATCCCCACAGGGCTGAGCACTCAGTTAGGCACTTTTCTAATATATGCATGTTTTGGTGTTCCATTGGAAAGAAAACTGTGTAATCCTTTGTGCACACTGGAGCAGGAAATGCTAATCTCACCCAGATGGTCATGTGTTAGTTCAGGCAGGTGGAGGGCATATGGACAACAGACCACTGACCCAAATGCTGCTTCCGCCACCTATGAGAAGGCTCAGAAGGCCTGGCATGCTGCGCGTTACTTCCTCCCAGCCTGCCAAGGACACACACACACACTCACACTTACACTGTCCAAGGCTGATCACTCAGGAGTACGAACACTAGACTCTCATACATATCCACTCGTACAGCTCTTCTTGGAGAAAATTGAGGCTGAAGAACTGGCAGGCATGACTATATAATCCCAGCTTTAGGGATGTTCAGGGAGAGGCAGAATCGATGGCAAATGAGGGGACAGTGCAGCCGTCCATAGCAACAGATGAGAGTCTGACATCAGGACTCACACAGGGAGGAGGGGGGAATAAACGGAGCGGAGTCCCGCTGTGAATCGCTCTTTCTACCTCCAGCCTTTTTTATACCTTCCAGCCCAGTGCTAGGCTGCTGTAACTGACTCAGTGGCTGCTCCTTTACTGACCGTCACAACAGTAGGTCAGGCTAAATGTGACATTAAAGCAACACTGGGCCGCGGGGCACCACAGAGGCAGGCACTGCTCACTCTGGCAGCAAGGCTACGTGTGGTCGAAGCAAAGGTTTGTCTCTGGATTACTGATCATCAGCAGTCGACACAAACATGACATCTAGGGCATCCTCCTCCCAATCAATTAACTGAGTCATTAGGGATGGTGAAAAATCAATTTACATAAGTGTTCACATTAATACTCAGAATTAAGATTTGAGATTTATAATCCATTTTCTAATGTCGGAATCATTAAATTTCAAATGCAGAGCTGGAAAAAAGCTGCTCATATTGTGGTAGTCTATGACATGACGTCACATCTGTTTCAAGAAAGCCAAAGCCAGAGAACAAAAAATGGCAGACGGCCTGAGAACACGGACCTTTCGCTGCTTGAATACCAACTCAAATTCAGCCAGCCAAGCACTAACTCCCAGCCAGACAGCCAGATCAGTAAACTCTCTGTACCTGCCATTACACAGATTAAACTCAGCTTGCTGTGAACACTGGTAGTGGGGTTTGCACCGGCTGAATTCAAGTTGCTACAGTCGCTACTAAAGCTCTGTCTCCAGAGCTCACACTTGCTCTACCCCTTGTGAACAGTCTTCTGGTGGTGGGGAGCAGGCTGTTCTCATGAACTGTTTGTACATTTTCCTACAAAATGTAATGCACCGAAATTCGTACATATCGCACATTATGAGGAGCCAGTAATTCCTGCATAACCCATATATTTTGGAAGGCTGCGATCGCATGACCAATGCACTGACAGGAGTAATGAAGTGTTTCAAGCGGTCCAGTAAAAAGACAGGTTGTGGTGGTGAATGGGTCACAAAACACAGGACTTTCCCTTGGAGACAGGTGTATGGAACTTGGTGAGTGAATTTTGAGTCATTTTAAGGGACATCCTCACCATGTTTCTTTTCCTAAACTTAACCACAGTAACTTTACTTGCCTAAACCTAGCCTTCGTAACTTTAGATTCAGATTACCTAATTCACAGAATATCATACAAACAAAATATGCTACTAACACATTAGTAGCATATTTTACCAACAGTTGTATGAGGATACGTTGCAAGATTTATGGGGATTTAGTGGAATCTAGTGGTGAGGGTTGCGGAATTTCTTCTGGTTCGAATTACTTCAGTATTCATTGTTCAGAAGGGTTTTACCGGGAGCCAAATTATCAAAAGAGGTCTCCCTCTCAAAAACAAACAGACCAGAGGATTAAAACCAGTATAAACACTGAATAAAGCTGTTTCACGTTACAAATCAGCTTTCCTCCAATGCTGTTCAGCCTGTCCATAACAACTATCTGCTAATGTGTGCTCACCTGTTTTTTTGAACCAGACGTTCAGGGGGTTTTTACAGGGAGCAAAATTATCCATAGAGGTCTTTTCCCCTTCAAAATAAATGTACCCAGTAATTCAAACCAGCAGAAACACTGACTAAAGCAGTTCCATGTTAACAAATCAATATTCAACCATCACAATACATAGCAAATTGACATCCGGGTATCCAGACTGTATCAAATCAGGAGATAAGCATATTGTTTCAGCCCTGTGAATCATTGTTTGTTAGGCTCTTTGTTGATACTGAACTTCTTGGTAATTTGTTGCTCTTTATGCTCTTTTCATTAGTCATTAGCTACTGGTGTCACATCTCTGACACATTAATTATGACAAGCAGAGAGCCTCAGATTGAGGCATCCTGGTAGGCAATGGTCTAAGTCAGTAACCAGGTTCAAATCCAGCCCTTTGTTGTTTGACCTCTCACCCTTATTTCCTGTCACCTGTCTTCTTTCTGCTAATGAAAGGCAAAATGCCCCCTGAAACACTCATTTGCATTCATTTATGGGAAGCCAATGAGTCTGGAGAAACAATCTGACAAATGTTTTAATGACATCAACTCATTAAACAGACAAAGTCCTCTGACTGTTAGTTGAGGACATTCCCATTTTTCACTATCTTCCTACATATAACTGCTGTTGCGTTAACCCCTTAAGAAGTTAATCTAAAAATGAATGAATTAATTCATTCTAAATTTCATAACCTTTATGTGAGTCAAAACCAAAAGTCAAAAGTTAGTAAGACAATATATTGAACTCATCTCATTCTACCTCAAAAATAACCATAAAATGCCTTTTATGTTTTCAGTTTCAAACATGTCAGCTTATTTACGCTGACATCACCCCAGTGTGTCAATTAGTGGAATGAGATGTAAACAAGGAGCAACAAACACTACAAACTAACGTTATCCCTGCAGCATTTAGACAGTTGGTGCTTCTCAAAGTCAAGGATCCTTATACTAATTTTGTAACTACTAAAATGACAAAATATACATGACATATATAAATGTACTGTCACTTCAAATCTTTTGGTGCTTCTCAAAGTCAAGGAGGGATCCTTAAACAGCTGAAGTTCAAGGAGGCTAAGACTAGTGATGGCCAAATGAAGCCTCATGAAGCATGTGTGTATCCTCAGCAGGCATGACGTACCCACAATTCTGCCTGTTCCAATGTGTGTTTACCTTGGTAGGACGGGTCCTTGGAAGGACCCGTCCTACCAAGATTTTTTTAAACATTTAAAAAGGTAAAAAATAAAGACATTTCTCTGGCATTTCAGAGACACAATTGTTTCTTTGAGCAATGCCACTTAGAAGACGACCCAGATTGGGTCACTCAGGTGTAGCTCCATCATTGTTCAAAGTCAAAAAGTAGTATAAATAAATCAAAAATGTTCACAATCAAGGAAATTTCCTTGGCATTAATACTTTTCGCTGTATCAAATACGTACCAAACTGTGACACCACTGTATCAAATCAAAGTGAACCATGAATTTTGTGACCCATAACATAACTTATAAATCATACCTGTCAACACTGCAGTTTTTTTTCTGTGTTTCCTCTGTATGTCAAGGCCATCTCGAAGTACCTTTGCATTCTGTTATTTCTCCTGGGAAACCGTAGTTTTTTTTTTTTTTTTTTTTTTTTTTATGTATAATGTGTTATGTTTGTCTGATGACGTCCTAGGTGCCAGATCACATATGAAACACAATCTACGTATACACCATTCACACACTACATGCAGTTTCAACCTGCCTGGTTGCCTGTCAATCTGTCACCACAACCTGGAAACCCAAGACCTAATTCAAGGTACATGTGCAGAGTTGATTTCTGCAGGCAGACAGGCCAGCTAATTTAACGTAGCTGTCAGCTTAGCTGTTGTCAAAATGGCAGGGCAGGACGGCATTCCATTTTATCAAGCTAATGTAACTTTTCAGTCCGATTGTGTGGTTGCCTAGATTGTCAGTATACTGACAGTGTTGAAACCTAAATGTTGACAGGTATGCCTACCTATATGGTTTCCTTGGCTGGGATTTAATTTTCACTCTCAACTTTTAAGCGACATGGACAAAAATTACTCACAGGAATGGAGTGGCCATGACAGTTGGGCAACTCCATGCTGGTGGAGGATCACATGATATGATCACAAGTTCTAGCAGCTCAAAAATGAACTGTCAATTTCACAGTGTGTTTGTTTAGAATATAACTCCACAGTTTAAAGTCTTACATTTTGTGTTTGTTTGACTGATTCAACCTCACACTTAACCATGGTGGATACTTTGTATTTTTTTTTTTTTTCCCAGTCCAAGAAGTGGCGCATTCATCCGATGCTCAAGATTTTGACACAGGGACCTGAGGTTTCTGTTGGTGTTGACTATTTAAAAATTTAGACCAACATCTTTCTCTAACCTTAACCAAGGGTTTAAAATTAAATCATGCTTTAGCTGGCAGAAGCAGAAGATTGCAGAAAAGGAATAAAATATTTTTTCAATGAACATTCATAAATATATGAGGTATAAATATTTTGTGAAATTGAAAATACTTGGAAGATTAAAAGATTTTATCATGTTGATAAGAAATTTGACCCGGGCTGCAGTCCATTTCTTTTATCTTGCAAATTAGTAGACTATAAAACAATTTCAAGGAGACAGTGTTGGTGTCTTTCACTCCAGTAACTGCCAAAGATGGCCGTGAGTGTTAAACCCAAATCCAAGGTTGTAAATGTCTCTCCAGAAAACTTTAACTTCAGTCTATCAGTGTCTGGCATATTGATTTTACTTTGTACAAATGAACATGCAAAACTTTACAAAAACCTGTTGGCTACAAGAAGAGCTCCTTTATTTGTTGGTTTCATTGTTGGTTTCATTTTAATAATATTTCTAAAAAATCAAAAAAACAGGAAAAACGGTGTTTGCAACCACAAGCCAACCATAACCCAGTACCAAATAGTACTGAAACTCCTCCAGTCAAACGATACCTGCATTGGATGCTTTTGTACTCAGATTGTACATGGATGGTATCTATGTTTGATGGTATTTGTTTTTCATTGTACCATGTATGTTCTTGTCTTACCTACACTGCTAGCCTACTTAGACAAGTCTTTCTGGGTTTAAATACCCATAACATAGTGCATAGATAGGAAATAAGCACACTTTTTACAGGACCCAGTGGTACTTGGGTCAATGGAAATGATGTGTTGGATAAAATCATTAGGCTAATAAACTGCTTTCATAATTGGAAAAAGTAATCTTAAGATAAAGTTACATGTGGCAATACTCATAAACATGGGAAGGAGGCATTTTTCTTTTACTTGTCCTGTAACATTATCCCCACCACTTGCATCTTTCTCAGCTCAGCTGCCCGTTCCATCAGTAGAGACTGACCTCAGATGGTGTGTGCTGTGCACTACATCACCCTAAAACAGCATCTCCATATCAGTTTGATATTAGAAGAAGCATCTGTACTCTTGATGGTATTCAAAATCATACCTTCAGGATTTCTAAAAACCCTAGTATACCTTGATACTCTCCAAGCCTAAATCAGATCTAGAAAAAAAAGACTATTTGTATGTTTTTTTTTTTCTTTTTTTTTCTTGTGACCAATCACTGCAAGAGTTCTTCAGCAACGTAACTGGTCCAATACCACAGCAGATACAACTAGGGATGCACAATAAAACCTCATCGGTATCTGCCGATATTGCCTGTAAAATGAAATATCAGAATTGGCCTCGGTATCAGCCAACATGCTTTTTCTTATTTTGCACAATGAATGAATATTACATACATTGAAAACTGTTGTATTTCATGTCTCCATTTGCGGGTGGGCCATCACAATAAGAGTATGCATGTATTATATGATGTTAATTCCACTATAGGAGAGACTTGATGATCACTAAAATTAGGTGAGGTATAAAGTGGATATATCAATATTGGTATCGGTAACAGTCTGTGGTGTGGGGAAGGTGAGCGCTGTGTACTTAACAGAACTGGCAGTTCAGCATGCCGAGATGTCACCAAAACATTTAAAAGTATGACTATACTACATGCCTGGAGTAGAAAACAAGAGGTATCAAATGAAGAACTCCACTGGTATTGGTATCACTGTAAGGTCACTGATATTGGAACTGATATTAACTGACGATACACAAGCCCTAGCATTCACTTAACAAGAAACAAGCATTCACTTTTTTTTTCTTGTCATGTGCAGTTGGTACGTGTTCACAGAGTGCAGCACGACGACTTGGGCAGGTAACAAAATTTACGTCACACAGACCCTTGCGGCCGTGCACATGCAGAGACCATGAATTGGCCCTCAGCCCATTATATTGTTCTATTGCAGGAACAAACAAGCTGTTAATCGTCTCGATGGTAAACACAGGGTCAGCCATACAAACCATGATTCATGTGTGCATATGACTGTGCTGTACTGCTGTTTAAAGCCCTGCTGCTGCTGTTTCTATGAGATGATGACTCAACGACTGGTCTCAGTGTGTCCCAGAGTGCCGCTCCTGTCTCCTGCTGCTCACAGTGATTGGACTCCTCACAGCACATGCGATACTGTTAAACAAACAAGCTGTTACTAATGCTGCTCTTCCATCTCTACACAGGCTGCGCGGGGAGAGGAGGTGGAGGTGGAGCTGGAGCTGGAGCTGGAGGCTGATTCAGGGAATGAGCAGAGAGAGGGATGATGAGCAGAGATGAGGGGACAAATTGAGAAAGGAGGATGTCAATGGAGCGTTAGGTGTGCTATAGTCTGTGTCCAGACTGAAACACAGCGCTGTGCTTGTCCCTATGGAGCTCAGGATGGGGCTTAGTGTACGTCAGCCAAGAGCATGGTGACATATGTGCCATTATTTATAGCCAGCAGATCCGCTGAGAGGCCCAGGGGCTGCTTAGAGAAGGTATTATTTGAGAGCACAAAGACCAACCTGGCAACCATCAAGCTCACAGGACATTTAGCAGCAAACACATTTCTTCTCAGGAGAGCTGCTAACACAGTCATCAAAATCGAATTACAACAAAGATAATCAAGTGTGCACTGAGACCGGTGTTAACCAGATCCCAAGTGATCAGCTGGAATGGTAGCACGGATATTAGACAACAGGAAACCCGCTTCTCATCCTGACATGACACTTTCTGCTACACCGGAATATTTCAAACTAAATAACTCTCGTGATACATTTCACGCTTTGCAGTCAAGTGTTTCCGCTCACATTTAGTGCTACAGTGAGGTAAAGCAAGTCATAGCTCTGACAGATTTAAGCTATGCTTACTGAGGGATTAGCAGTTTCACTGTGGTGCCCAGCCTGGGAACTCAGTGATGGACGACGAGGTAGATTAATGCCCCCCCTCCTCCTCCTCCTCTCCCCCTCTCCACACACACAACAATCTGGACATGGTGCTGCTCCGGCTCCTGCAGCTCAGCCGCCTCTAGCATGACACCAAATATGTGTTGGAAGGGGTTAAAGGTAAGTCAATTAGAGTGTGGCTCTAATCTGCGCGAGGCAAAGGTCGTCTCTTAGTAGACAGTGGGATTGGGGCCGGGAGGTTCCCTCGCTTGGCGTGCTGCTTCACCTGAATCCACACTCCCTATACATCCCAATCCTGTGCATGAAAAAGCTGCAGCCCAGTAAACAACTTCCAGCCCCCATCTGTGGCTACCTCAGTGCTGAGAGGGATGAACAAGGCCATGCATTATTCAGCTCCTACAGTACCACCCCACCCACATGGTTACCCCATCATGAAGCATGGGAAAAGTCAAGGTCGTGAACCGTGAAGTGTCGATAAGGGCCACACACATTCAAAATTCTTTGCCCTCAAGGCCAAAACAAGAAAAGAAATTGAATTCCAAATGTGCACAGTGTTCAATAATCAAGCTGCAAATATGATCAAGAAGATGTCCTCAGGCTGATTCGCCTGCTGCAGTCTCACCTCAGGCTCTTTGCTGGGCTTTAATCAGCTGATTTGATCACTGCAGGGACACACTGAAGTTTCATGTGTCTTTCCAGCCCATTAGGACTGTATGCTGCTACTGTATGTGCTCTGCAAATGTGAAAACACTCTTAGAGGCTATATGAGTATTGACAGATGATGTTGACTGAACATACAGCTGTATTTCATTTGTCAGGCAACAATAAGTTGGGCTGGATGAGAGCTGTGGTGGAGCGCAGGGGCGTAGTGTATTTTAACTGGAGAATATTTTATCTTACAGCACATTACGATCGACCAGGGATCCTGCAAGAGGGGCGATGATATTCCACTCCGTTTGATGAGCAAGCCGCGGATCCATTTCAGCTAAATAGGGCAGTGTGATAAAGGCGGAGCAGACGCGGCGACAGATAGTGGAGAAGCATCGGAATCAGACCACAGTTTGGTCCAATTAACACTTAGTGGAAAGTATTACATTCAAAGATTCCCAGCTGTAACATCTGACTAGTCACTAGATTATATGCATAGACAACACAGCAATGTGTCAGACAGTTGAAAACGTATAGTTAAGTTGCCGCGTCCACATCAGATTATGAAAGGAGTCACCGTGCGGCTCACTGCGACTTCTTACCTCTTGTATCAGGCGTTTTCCAGCGGCTTCTCAGTCCAGGAGATGCAGTCGATGATCAAGACATTGTCATTTCAACATTTAATTCCAATTTGTAATTTCCATTTCTCGTCATGGATTCCCGGTGTTGCCTGATCACTCTTTTCCCTTTGCGCGTAAAGAGCGAGCGAGGCGCGCACCGCTCCGCCGCTCACAGCCCGCTCTGACCACACTACTGGCGAGCAAACCACTTCGCTGGCTCCTCGCATCGATCAGCTCCCAGTGTGAGGTGTTTTAAGTTTGAGAAATTGGAACAGTCTGAATAAACTTTCAAGGAGTCAGATAATTCTGTTCTGACGCGCGTTTAAATAAAAATCCACTCTGCGCTGATGAGAAGGAAGGAGATAATATCCTCGCACAGCGGATACAAATATATTTTTTCCTCCGCGCTCTGTGCTGTTGTCTGCGTTTTGATCTGACTGCAAATCCCCGCAGCCTGTAGTCCTCTCCATGCACTGACTGCGCCCTGTGTTGACGGCAGAGAGAGACGGCAGATGGACTGGAAATTCATTGGGCATGTGACACATTTAAAATGCAAACACTGGGCGTTTCAGATCGCACTCAGATAGCTCATTAATAGCAGCAGCAGCAGCAGCAGCACTTGTGAAAGAGATGATCGTGATGATGATGATGATGCTGAGAACATTCATGACGAAAAAGCCATTCTTTTTTTTTTTTTTTTTTTTTTTGCTAAACGCGCTACAACTTTCTCAAAAGACACCCTGGTTTATAAGTGGCAGCCTAACTAATGGCTTCATTAATGGTTAATGAATCACTTAATGCTGTTTCATGGTGGAGTGCCCTTTCACTCTCTAATAAAGCTTATTAATGGTTAATAAATCCTTAACTAATGCTGTGTAGACTTCAATTTTTAAAGACAGCTGTGTAGCCTACATGTTAGTCAATACTTAAAGGGACAGTTCACCCCAAAATTAAAAACACATATTTTTCCTCTTACCTGTAGTGCTATTTATCAGTCTAGGTAGTTTTGGTGTGAGTTGCAGAGTGTTGGAGAAATCGGCTGTAGAGATGTCTGCCCTCTCTCAAATAAAATGGAACTAGGTGGCACTCAGCTTTTGGTGCTCAAAGTGCCAAAAAACATTTGAAAAACAGCAGCAATGTCTCTTTCCAGAGGTCATGACCTGGTTACTTAAGATCAGTGGTGGCAATGAGAGGTCTTTCAATGAAATGTGGGCTCCTCTGCTTAACTACCTACCTGAGGATTTGACTTGGCTAGTGATGAGGGGCCAGTTTTCCCTACAATGGCCACGCCCACCTGGGATAAATCATAAGTGTCTTCTCTTGTACTGTGGTTCTTAAATACTGTCATATTTTAATGTTTTAACTCTGCTTGATGTATCACTGCTTACTTTTGTAGAATATTGAAGCTGTTGTGACTATGGCTACACTAATGGACAATGTGTGTGCATGCAGAGCAATATGGAGAGAGGCTTCTGTATGTACTGTCAAGGTGAGAGGGGGGGCAGTAGACTGAGACATTTTCCTGCTAAGAATAGATGGATGGCAATATATATATATATATATATATATATATATATATATATATATATATATATATAGATAGATAGATAGATAGATAGGTAGATAGATAAAGATCAGTGGCAGCTGCTGGTCTTTCAAACAGAGGAAGCTTGCTTTAAGTTTACATCATAAAATTTGTCATACTGTAGCGAGACAATAACTTATAAAAGGAACATTTAATTGAAGCCGTTTTTCAACCACACTCATGCCATAGAACCACAGCAAAACACACCTCAAAGATTTTCAGATGGGTTTAAACACCTGAACTGTGTCTACACCACCAGAACTGATTTTCTCTCAAAATAAGTTTCCCTGAAAGGAGCAGCACCTTAACACTGGCCCAGGTATCAAACAGTGCTATATAGCAACATTCTCTAAACAATCTCAAATATTATTGAAACACACATTACACATTCAATAATGCAATGTTTATGTCTTTATTTACAGTGTGTGTTGTGTGTGTACTGTACAAACGGTGAAAATGAGCTATATGGCTTATGGAAATAAGGAACTCCGGACGACACTCTGTCAGAAGACTCCACTCGCAAATATCCGGACCGGACTGAGCTCAAAATGCGAAGCACTGTCAATCATAAAGGGGTCCAGCCTTTTAGACAATTCCTCCAATCACCATGCATACACCGAGTGTCCTTTACCACCTACCGCTCCATTAGGTCCCAGAGAACCTGAGCCTCCCTGGAAGTGACGATTTTGCCACATTTATCCAATGACCGTCTCGTTTTGCTGCATGAAAAAAACCTGCTCAGCGCTGTGTCATAGGAATGCTTGGAGGGTCTGCGTCCACAATGCTGACACGAGAATGTATGACAGGGAGGTTGCGTTTGAAAACTGGTGATAAACAGCTGACGTTTGAACATCAAATGCATTGTAGCGCATGTTTAATGCAATGTAAATTCTTATTTTAATGAAAAATCAATAGTGCATATTTGACCACTTCTATGAAATTTTAGGGAAAGTTCAGCCTCCCTTGTTGTCTCAGAGTAATCACCCCTGCTTGCATGTTTGAATGCAAAAATAAAAACCTGTTATTTTTTTGTACACCAAACCACACGCTTTTGTTGCCTAAATGAAACCATGTGCGTTTGTTGTTGAAGGACAAAAATGGCAATTTGGGGTGTTGTACCGTCGTAGTACATTCACTTTGAAAGAGACTGTATGCAAACTGTACATTTCCTGTTTACAAAAAGTGTATTTTGAAAGCATACAATGCATGTAACAGGTTGAAGTTGACACTGCATCCCAGAATGTCAAAAACAGATGCACCTATGGTACCTTACATGTCATATGTCAGTGTGGAATGTCCACAACCACACATGACCAGGTTGGAGTGAGATGTGTTGAGTCACAAAATGCCAATCTGAGGACGTCCCATTAATACGTAATGTACTTGTGCAGTGGTGTTGTCTGTGTGGCTCTGCAGTTACACCTCCAAAACACTAGTTGGGGTTTCTGTGAAGTGCTGTAAAGTTTGACTGATTCAAAACACACTTGTAACACACATTAAACATGGTTTAATAGCCACAATTTCAAACACAAGTATACTAATCAACTTCATTATAACTCACAAGATTCACAGACAAAGCACTTGTCTGTTGCTGGATATATTTTCCCGACTAATACAACATGCTAATATTATTAGCACAAGCCTATGGCATTTTACGTCGCATAAATTAACCTAGCAGCTAGCGGAGTTCTCCTCTACTCATATGAAGTTGAAAACAACAGCAACATTTAACAAAGGTAACATTACAAAATTTGTCTCCATTACAATTCACAAGGTTCAATGACAAATTAATTGTCTTACACGAGACACGTTTTCCATAGAAATACAACTTGTTAACATTCTTAGCATAATGCTATGACATTTACATTGCATAGCACAGCCCGGCGGCTACTCACATGAAGCTCGGACAAATCGCACACAGGACTTTAAATGCTGGTCTGCAGTCAGTCCCATCCATTTCGCAAGCGCTGTAGTTAACTTCCTTGATTTGTTTAATCCACAGGTCTGTGGTGATTCACACACTTCAAAATAGTGCTTTCCCAGCTTGGGTAATGGGGTTGCCCACTGACATCAGTCTGATTAGCTGCACCTGTGTGCTCAGCTCGTAGGTGGTAGCTTAAACTCAAAGTACTCTGGTGATATTTTAATTATTTTTGACACAAGGTCCATTTTACTTTTGACTTGTTAACTGAGCCATCTAGGAGTTTTTTAAAGTGAAAGGAGCCATTCAAAAGCACGGTGGTGTCTTATTTTCCATCACTGCGTCAGAAGGAACTTGCTGCGGCGGCTCAACTATAGGTGAGCGTGTGTCAAAGGGACATAATAACAGGATGCGATTAACATAATTAAAAAAAAAGGAATAATGCATTATGTAAAAACTTAATTTGCATCGCAAGTAGCTAATGCGTCAACACTGTCTTTATTATTAATCATTTTTTGGCTGTTTGAGAATCTCTGTTTGAGATTACTTGTTTTATTTTTTGCTAATTATCGCTCGTTTTCACTTAAAGATCAAAATAAAATTGTTTTTTCACAACCTGGCACCCAAAAAGATTTCAAGAACTGATGTATGAAGTATTGTTTAATTAACCTTAAAGCAACACAGTGGAGTTTTTGAGCCCTCAAAATATATATCCAAGATCCTTGTGATGATACATCAACTCACAATAGGTTGGATGACACCTTCGTCATTGCTTGAGAGCGTCTGTTTCGCTTGCACTGGCACTATGTCGTTTCAGGGTTCAGGTAGGAACCCGGACACAAAACATTACTACAAAATTTGGCTGCTTTACGGCATATGTCATATCTACTTCCTCTCTTTAGAATAGAGTAGCCGAACCAAGGTGAATGAAGTTAGACATGGTTGTCATGGCTGAAGTGACAAAGAAAAGGAAGAAGGTGAAGGTGTTGTCCGAGGAGACAAAGAAAAGAAAACAGGAGAGCAATAAAACAAGAGCTCGAACAAGGATTAATATTGGCCTGGCTTTCACACGCTGGCGAGAGCTGAAAGAGGAGGAGGGATGCCTGACTGATGGTGACCTGGCGCTGTTACTGCTGTTACCCTCTACTGAGGAGACTCACTGTCTGCAGGTCGGCTGCCTCAGGTACATCTTCAGATAAAGTGTTAGCCTACGTACAGACAGCTTTCATTTTAGTTTGTCTTTAACACTTTGCTGTTAGCACCACTAACAGCAAACATAATAGTGATGAATGAGAGACTGCAGACAGAGCAGATTGAAATATGGCTTTCTACATGCTGATCACATGTATTGATAAAGTATTGGCTTGGCTGGCAGAGGTTTTATCATACTTACTTACAGTAACAAGCGTAGTTGTCGTCAACTAGAGTAATCTTGAAGTTATATTCCCTTCATCTGCACCGCGGTCTCTCTGCTGTTGTCTGACTGCACTCTGTTGAGTTTGTGTGTGTGTGTGTGTGTGTGTGTGTGTGTGGAGGAGGAGGTTGGCCCTGACATGCAGAGAGCAACTCATTTGTGAGTTTCGAAAATGAATAAATAAATAAAGCAATCGGCCTAATCATGTAACATATTTTTTCAAATAGTAGCCCGGGCATTTATTTCACCTGCACACAGTTCCTGTCCAGTATGTTTTTAGTGCAAAAATACTGTATAATGTAGGGGTGAGTTCATGTACAAAAATCTCTAAACGTTTAGAGTGGGTCATTTTTTTCATGTACACGTGTACACGGGTTTCACCACTGGGTGGTGCTATGGCATTATACCAGTAAAGCCCCAGTTATCTGAATACCAACCAAACGGGCCATTTAACCAACAGTTACAGGCTGCCACGCCAAGATATCGCCATTCCGACGGTCTGCCATCCCAAATTCTGGTCCCTGAGTCCTGACAGTAAGCTATGGCGAGCCTGTAGAAGCTGTATTCCCCATGCATGTCACCGATTTTCACCGGGGACACACGTGAGTAATTCAGGCTGACATTACCTGTTTTTCAGCGAACTCTTCCGGTAATTTAATTAAAAGGCATGGCATGTCTTCACCACCGACCCGTGCGTAAAAGTGCAAGAAAGATTTTTGCGACAGTTGTAACAGACAATACCGTTTTTGTCTGCAGGGGGACCCCATGAGGTAAAAAGGGCAATCCTCCATTGTGTTGCTTTAAAGGAAATGGCCACTTTAGAATGAAAATACAGACAGTACTTACTGACCCTCATGCCGACAAGAAGTACAGTGTAGTTTTTTAATCCACAAAACTCGTTCGGGGTATCCACCAGCTACACTTGAAGTGCATGGAACCCACATTTTGAAAATGTAATAAAACTCTGCTAATGCATTTCAAAAACGTCAGAACGGCTCGTCTGTCGTAATCCAAGTGCCCTGAAGCCACGGCATGCAAAATTGACTTGAAAAGATGTAATTTACTCCACTTTTATAGCATAATTTCTCACCGTGGTCAGTTAGCCTGCCCTGCAGGCGTGCTGTGTTTACATGGCAACTTGCGCGAGACTAGCTGACGGCTAGTGGTGGTGCTAGTTCTCGAGTCTCGCACAAGTTGCCATGTAAACACAGCACGAGAGAGGTAGCTAGCCTGGCTCTGTCCAAAGTGCAAAAGTACATCTTCCAACACCCCTGAAGCTCACTGATTAACATGTTGCATTTCATTTGTGTAATCTGTGTGCAACCAGGAATGTACAAATGACAATTTGTGATTCTTCAGGAAGTTACATGCAAAAGACAATTAAACAGACATTGTTCCAGACATTTCACAGTCCAGTGAACACAAAGAAAAGAAAAAAAAATAGATAACAAAGAAATAATGTGAGATGGGTTAAAAAAGAGGGTTTCAAGACAAAGTTTATTCATATCTGTCTACCGAGTTTTGTTTAGAAGTGGAATAAAGGGGTTTCATCATCACACAGTCATTCTTTAAGTCGCTGACTTTCAGCGATTCAGTTAGTTATGCTGGTAGAGTCTAATGTAGCTTGGACCTGCAACAGTGAGCAGCAGGCTACAGACATGAGTTAAGCTCACTTTTTTCTATGCCTCCAGATTCTTTTCATTTTCAGACAGACCCAACCAACAATGACTCAAGTCACATCCCTTGAGGACATTTATCAGACTTCACACAGCTCCCTCTGGAGACACAAAAGGCTGTGTACAACTTTTGTCACAAATGTAGTCTCCCCAACACCCAGAAACAGACTTTGATGTGTAAAATCTGTGGAGTTCACCTTTAAGCAAAGAAGTGTCACCAAGAAGTAAAACCAGCTGTTAGCATGTAATAGTTTTTGTAAGACGGTTGTTTAGAATGTTGAAACTTCCTCCCTAGGGGATGCACTTCAGGGCAATGGCTTAATTTATGTCAGCTCAGTATAGCCTAACTGTCCCTAAGTGTCAGGTGTGTGACATATCACAGATCTGCAAATAGGTGTCACTTAAATATTAACTGTCGCCATTTCTCTTCCTAATTTCAGCCATTTATTAGCCATAGTTTATTTGCTCACATCTTAAATTAATCTTCAGTAGTTTCTATAGTCAGGTAGGTAGGTGACTAAAAGAGCACTCTATGGCAACCCAGAAAAAACATGCAGATTCTGCCAAACTATGGATATCTTAACATTTGCCTGTTATTATGTAGTAGTTAGGTTTAAACTTTACGTTTCCGCAAAGACATGGTTACTATGTGGTTATTTTTTTACAAAAATCACTTGGTTATGTTTGGGAAATGATCATGTTATGGCTTGAAATACCTGGTTTTGGGAGCACAATCCCCACTGGAAAAGCAGTGATGCATTTTATGCCACTATCCAAGCAGGAAACTTAGAGCTGTCTTTGGAAGAAGCAATTACTTTTTATGGCACTACACCCACTGGATAAAAAGTGATGGGTCGCTAAAAACACCCACATTTGAGGGCTAAAATTCCACAGAAAAAAACAGCCACAGTACCCATGCTTCTTATGGCACAGTGATGGGTTACTTAAAAAAAAAAGCTGGGAAAAACAGCCACAGGTTGCTGAAGAACACCCACCCTTTTTGTGGCACTGTCCTCGCTGGAAAAACAACAAAGGGTTGCAGCCACATTTGGGGGCCAAAATGATGCTTTAAAACTGCTTCTGCTTTATTTGGTGATATTTTATGGTGTTTCTGTGTCAAAAACAACATCAGCTATCATAATCACACCTGATTGATTAGACGAGGTACAGTGTTTGAAGCTGGCTGAGTGTTGTTTGATCACTGATAGTAGCTACTGTTTTGAAGCCGAGTGACCAACTTGTCATTTGGAGCTCTGCCTGGATCTTTTCATAGAAAAAACACTGTAGAATGGTCATACTTTGAGCAATCTTCTTCAAATTTGAACTATATGTTCACTGACAGTGTGCCCACAGACAGTTATTCATCCTGAAAAACATTTTTTATTTTATTTTAGGCAAAATCTTCAATTTTTTACTGACTCCAGAGGCCCTGTATTATCTCTGTATTATCTAGAGTGTTTCTAACACTTTCACAAGAAGCTTCAAAGAGTTTTCTTTCTGGCAAGACATCATGCATGCATGTAGTCAGAGTGGTTCAGAAGCTACAGTCATTTTAATTTAGGTATGTCATTTTAGGCATTTCTGCTACAAAATGGGGGGTGGAGTACAAGAGGTTAAAAACAGACACAGGTCCCTGAAAAACACCCACACTTTTGGTGGTAGTATCTGCGATACAAAACAGCAATTAGTCACTAAAAAACACCCATATTTGGGGGCTTAAAGGGATAGTTAGACATTTTGGCAAATTCGCCTATTGCCTATAATCCCTATGGTCATATGGGTAAGTACATTACCTTTAATTGTCAGTGCCTGCAGTTCTGAGATCGGTGGAGCAGAGCTGCCCGCTGAAATGGAGGTGAATGGTACAGCCCCTTCTCTCCCTCAAACAGGGCTTGACGCTAACCTTTTTCCCAAGGAGCACATGTGCTCCTAAGTTGAAAAAGTAAGGAGCGCACAAAGAACTTTAGGGGCACAATGTAAATTGATCAAATAATGTGTTTTCTGTAATAAACGTGATGCAAATAGACATTTACAAGCAAAATTATTTAATGAATTTGTATACAAAATGTACAGAAAGGTAAAATCATTAAGTTTTGAAAAAGTAGGCCTATTGCAATGTAATTTTGTCTTTAATGTTATTATCTTATATATATGTCATCTCTGCAATATGATGATCTTATATAATGTTATTACTATCCTAAAACATTCTCCAGGTCCTCTGAAACTTAAGGACTTAAGCCTCTTTCACACAGAGCTTTCGCGGCCCCCACCGCGGGGTAGGGCGCAGAGGACAGGATTTGGGGGAGTGCAGGCTCGTTCAGGAGCTACAGCTCCATGGTGACCACTTCCGGGTCTACTTCAGGCTCTTCTCTGCTATTGGACGCGCGGCGCTGAGGTGTCGTCACAGCGCGTTGCGGTGAAATTAAAAAAAATTCAATTCGAGCGCAGGCTGGGGGCGCGCAGACACTCGTGCCGCTCAGCTCGGCGGCAGAGCGGTGCGCTCTTGTGCCGCGGTAGCACATACACATTGAATGGTTTCGTCGGCGGAGGTCTGCGCTTTGCGCGCTCTGTGTAAAAAGGGCTTTATTTCCACCCTGTCCAGCAGCGGTACCGTGGCGAACGGTCCCTAAAGGCCTCTACACATAATCAGCTGTAAAACCGCTTTGCGCTGGCTGTTCCATTGTCTGTCTATGAAGAGGGCAGCAACGCCTGACAAAGCGGCACCGCTACCCTTGGCGTCGCACACCGCTCTGATTTTCCGCCCGAGCGCTGCGCTCAGAGTTGAAATTATTTGAACTACGGGGAGAACAGAGCAGGCTTCCCTGGAGATCCACCCGGTCCATCTCCTTCACACTTTGACTTAGGCTATTTCCACGCTGCCGACAGTGGGACTTATATTCATTGTGCCGACAGTGGCTTGGAAAACCGCCCATAACCATGTCACACGGGAAAGAGGGAAGGCGGCTGGAGTTCCTCCAACATTTGCGGTTACATTATCATATTTTTTTATTGACAAAAATATAGGCTGCTTCAGCTGATTTTTTAATGCGCACATGTGCCCCTAAATATTTTTTACAGTTCGCACACACCTATTTTTAGTCGCAAATGCGAGTGAAACGCTCGCACTGTCGAGCCCTGCCCTCAAAACTAATCAAATACACCATCAAATGACTCCAAAATGCTCTAGTGGACAACACATGGCTTGCGGATTCCCCAGGCTATGAAATAATAATGTATAATTAAGTAACATTACAACACATGAAGCAAATACTCGGAACTACTTTCTTGAGTAAACCCCCTGTATCGTCAGCTGGACACACCAGAAGGTTTGAGGAAAGTTTACAAGTGTTTCTGTAAATCATAGTTTACACATGCATTGTAAAAGGTTGCAGTAACAAGCCGAAGACATGGAGAGTGAAGTTTCACATAGTACCAACCAGTAATACGGACAGGATGAAACAATGGCTATTTGTGCTGGACATCGACCCCCACACGCCTGTGGAAACGGTCCGGAAAATGCTTGTGTGCTCCTGCCATTTTTTACCGGAGGACTACGCTGAAAGGATGGAGCGCAGAAGCTCAGGAATGGTTCAAACGCTTTTCTTGAGAGACACTGCCATACCATCTGTCAGCATCACAAAACGAGCAGACGTGGTAAGTGATCGTTGTATATTTTGCTCAGCAATCTCTATTGTAACGTTACCTCCATGTTGAGTAACATTAGCCTACAACCCAAGCATGGTAAATAAGGCTAAAATGCAAATGTTGTTGTGGTTATGTTGTGGATAAGTGCTTGCCCAGAGCATATAGTGAAGTGACTGGCATTACTTCTCATTGTTGGGAATAAACAGACTGCTCAGTAACATTTTATGTTGTTGTTCCCTCAGGAGTTGTGGTGATTTATGAGTGTGGAGTTAGCATGTTCTCCCCTTGTTCCGGTGATTATTTTGAGGCGTACGCTATATTTATATTGCACAGGTGTACCTAATAAAGTGGCCAGTAAGCCCCACATTTACACCACCGGCTCTGGGTCTCCCCTCAGCCCATGGTTGCTCGGCAGCCTCAGCCTCTCTTCTTGCTCTCTCTTCTTCCAAAACCTGTAACTCTCCCTCTGTATATTCTGGCTTCTTCTCAACAAACTTGTTGTTTTGATGACGGGAGTAACTGCACTAAACATACGCTGTTTGAAATCACTCCGCCCAGCAAGTACTGTATGTCTGGAATGTAGTTCCGGCTGTGCATTTGGCTTCAAAACAAGTCTGTCTCGTAATATTACATTATTATTTCATAGCGTGGTGAATGTGTAAGCTACAAGTTGTCCACAAGAGCGTTTTGGAGTCATTTGATGGTGTATTTGATTAGTTTTGAGGGAGAGAAGGGGCTGTACCGTTCACCTCCATTCTGTGCACTAAGCAGCGGGCAGCTCTGCTCAACTGATCTCAGAACAGCACGCGCTGACAATTAAAGGTAATGTACCTACCCATATGACTATAGGGATTACGGCAATAGGCGTATTTGCCAAAATGTCGAACTATCCCTTTAAAAGCAGTTGGATAAACAGCCTTAGGTGGCAAAAAGACTTTTCACAACACCATTCCCGCTGGAAAAACAGCATCAGATCATTAAAACACACCCATGTTTGGGGGCTTAAAGCAGCTGGAAAAACAGCCACAGGTCACTAATAAGCAGTTGTCTTGTGGTATAATTCCCACTGGGAAAACAGGAATGGTTCACTTAAAAACAGCCATGTTTGGGGCTTTAAAGCGACTGTAAAAACAGCCACTACTCTCTTCATGGCACTATCCCTGCTGGAAAAACTGCCACATTTGGGGGCTAATAAAGCACTGGAAACACAGCAGTGCCTTGCTAAATCACAACCGCTTTTGTTGTTTATTGGTCTTGAACAGTGGTCTACAGCTTGGCAGGCGTCTTGCCCAGGTGACATATCATCAACCATCCCCTCGACCTGCCGATGACAAAGTCGGGTCATATCCTCAGGGGTTAAAGTTCTCCGGAACAGCGCCGGATTTCCGGCGTGGCGAAGTTTCTGTCCGGCATGGGCAGAAGTGCTCTGCATTGCGAGCATTTCACTCGCATTTGCCCCTAAAAATCTATATATGTGTGAACCGGGAAAATGATTTAGGCGCACAGTGTGCGAGTAAACACAACCTACTGTTTACCGTAATCGTCATCGGATGTTTTTTCATCGATAACCGATCAAATAAATGTATTTTAAAACTCGCTCCTTTGGCTCTGATACAGCATCTCCCTCCATGCCTGCAGTCCTCACTGCACTGGGCTTTGTAACAATGTCCCGCCTACAGCCCCCTCTGATTGGTTACACGGCACAAGTGATAGCCAATCAACACTGATGCCTGTGCATGCTTTTGGCTCCGGTAAGCCAGCGGTAATTTTGAAGGTAAGGAAACAGAAACCAGACAGAAACGAAAGTTGCGATAAAAATCCTCTATTCTGAAGTTTTAAAGTCACCACCACAACGTTATATGATCCATTTCAATGATGACATTCTTGCCCAGAGGCGAAATTTCGATGTAACTGCCTGTTTAATTCATATCAAGCGCGATACAATTTTGCAAACAGCCTAAATGATTTAGCTTCTAAAAATAAATAGTACCAAGGCAAAAAAGAGATGTAGGCGCTATAAGTCAAAAAGTCTGGTAACCACTGAAAGTTTAATCTTTATTTATAAACTCCTTATGCTATAAAAGTTTAATCTGAAAAATAACGACTAAAGCTATAATCTTTTTGTTTGTTTTGATAATAAACATGTTCCTTGCACACATACACATACATACAAACACATACATTTCTATTTCTTCATTTTGTGACTGCAACACCAAGCCCCCCGCTCCGGAAAAGATTTCAGATTTCAGGCACACAAATCTTCCGTGCTCCATATTTCAGGCACAAAATTTTTTCTTGCTTTAACCCCTGTATCCTGCAGATCTTTAGAAACGTTGATATGTCACATAAGAAATGTACACATTTAAAGTATCCGTTGTTTGCACAAATATACAATGCCAGCATTTTCTTGTGTTGACTTGACTGCTCTGGGGAAGCTCTTGTTCTTATGAGAATGATAACATATAATAGGTTGATTGTATAAACTCTTGATTTGATTTACAGATGAGAAAGGCCTACAGCAAGCCTTGATCATAACAAAAGACATTCTGGCCACAAGCCCATTGGACCACAAAGGATCCAAATCAGCTTGGATGTCTTTAAACATTAGTAAACCAATGTCATCAAAAGCTACTCAGTGTGTGGTAATTCCTCAGTGCAATAACTCCTTTCATGAAACACATGATTCATTGTTAATAATAGACAAATGTATTGCTAGTAGTGTAGCTGGCAACCTGAAACATTGTGAAAATGACAAAGAACATGCAAAAATGCACTGCTAGACACAGCGTTATTCACACAGTTGTTCAAGCAGCAAAGCAGACAGCTGTTTTTAGTTATTTAAATACATTATGAAATGTGATAGGTGGCATTTCCGTTTCCATTGAAAGGTGGATTATTTGAAACATCAGTTGTTTGCACATGGCTTATAGAGCACTGTCTGCCTCCCAAAAAAACTGCAAGAAAAACTGAAGTTTCTGAATGGTGCAAAGAGAAGAGCTTTGTCTTGTACTGTGAGAGGATGTATGGAGGTCCCAGCAGCACTGACTGAATGTGAAAGCTAATCTCTAATGCACTTTCATTTTACAATAAACCACATAGGAAGGGAGGAATCAGTGAATTCCCACGCTCTCCCGCTGTGGAGTCAGAAGTCTTTGAATGCAGTGCCACAAAAATATAAAAGCTCTTACACAAACAGAAATGGTCCAGGCACTCAGAAAGCCTGCAGGAGCCGTGAGGGAATTGAACTCTCCACATCCACATAGGCTCACTACTCCTGCCTGAGCAGGCTTGACTGGGGTGTAGTTGTCATAGTTTGTCACCATCAAACCTCATATATTGAGTGATTACTGCCAGTCCATATTCTCTGTGAATTCCTCAACACAGTGGATAGAGAAGAAACACACTGTAAAATCTCCATGCCGCAGTCCAAAATGACGTAGGCTATCTGTCAACCTGACTCAGTCATGTATAGGATCGTGTATAGTAATTCATTAATTCATGCATGCCTGTCATATGGCATTTCAGTGTCTCCTCACTTTCCCTGAGGGTCATTCAAGATAAATTATCAGCTGCTGTGATTTTCAGCAGTTAAAGGAACAGTTTGGGGATGTGATTGATATCAATTCTACGTCTGTGGGTCCAGTATACTCTATATTCTATCTAGGAAGATACAGAGAAGAGGACTATCATTTTTCACCCAAGAATCTCCCTGTATGGGTAGGCACACTTCCCGTCACTGGTGGGATTTGTTAGCCCTTCCTTTTTTTGTTGTGTCATTCAAAATAATAATAAAAAAAGATTTGAAATTGCTGTCCATATCTTTTTAACCACTGTTTATAGCAGACCCATCTAGCATAACAGTTGGTCATAGGAGGTGCACAGGCATGGTAGAAGCAATGCTGAGCAAAGCTGGCCTTATTAAAGAGGCAACACTGTCCGAGGGCTGCCGTAGAATGGCAACAAGGATGTCAGCCAACCAACACTCGCTACCCGGTCCCTGGTCGCGGTGATTTGCGATGCTGGCCAGCTAGGAATGAACTAGCAGCCAGTACAGTACAGTCCTCTCTCGGCTAGCTAACATTTAGCCGTGTTACTTACTGATCCATTAGAAAGAAAGCTAGCTGGACATCGGTTTTGAAGCCTCTTTGGTCACGGAGCTCCCTCCATCTCTTGAACGCCTGACTGAGGTATAGTCTTATTTTTCCTCTTCTTTTATCACTCTCCTTTTTGCTCTTCTTTGCCTCCTCAGACAGAGGAGCTTGTTATCTTTCGCTAGGCCGTTTTTCACTTGTTTCCAAACTTTGTCCATCTGCCATTGTGCTCGTGACTCAACTATATCATGCCCAACTCCTCATAAGGACCAGCTCCAGTCCCTGATTGGCTGACCGACCAGTTTCGCAATTCATGACACGTTTCCTGCCGTAAAGCAGATTTTTTCCGCGAAATTTTGCCCCCGATGGCAGAAGCTTATTACAAAGATTGCAAAGCCACTAAGTAACCTCTGTAAACACTGATAGTCTGATTTTACTGTGGACAGTACCCTGTGCAACCCACATTATTTTCATAATGATTAAGAAAAGATGCTATCTGTTGCCTCTTTAATGTAGCACATTTAATTTCAGAGGGGATTCAATGTGCTTCACATAAAAACACATGTAAAAACAGTATTTATGTTATGTACACATATAAACAAATAACTACAACAATCCCATACCAATTGGACACCATAATAGAAACAACCCAATCGCTAAAATAAATGTTGGCATTGTACGTTTCTGCAAACCACAGATACCTAACATTTGTACATTATTATTATAGTTATTATTAGATATTATTATTATCATGTTGCAGATATGTTGAAACTTAACATTTCTTTATGTTTCAACAATGTGTGTGTTTAATGTGTGGTCAGGTTTAGGCACAAAAATCCTTTGGTTATGATTAGGAAAATATCCTGTTTTTGGTTAAAATGCCTGGTTTTTGTAGCACAATCACAGCAGGAAACAAAACAATGTCTTGGTAAAAAACAATCACTTTTCGTGTCACTATTGTTGGGAATAGAATGATGTTATGTGTTTTACTATAAGTTGTGTTTCACTATATAAGTTTTAGATGTGTGAACAATGAGAATACTGAGATGATTTCAGCTGATCTGAATGTGTTTGCTTTGCAGAAGTGGAGAAGTACAGGAGAGGAAGAGACATGAAGTCTGAGGAGCACATACCGCAATGCTTAGATAATTAGTTTCATATATGGTAAAAAGAATAGAAAGTGATATACAGATAGTAAGGTACAGCACGTGTAGGGAGTTGTGTTGTTCTCTTGTCTTTCAAAACAGGAACCACGCCCCCACCGCCAGCGGGAAGGAGTCAGATTAACACGAGGCAGGGGCGTGGTGTGGTGAAGGAGGAAGTGGAACTGCCAATGAGAAGAGGACGACGCCTTGCGTGCACAATGACACTCTGTTACGCTCAAATATACTGGGTCAGGGAAAGGACAGGAGGTCAGACTTCGTGAACTGACACACCTTTGTTGTTCGTCAGGGACGTGAAGTTGAGACCCAGAGCTCTGTAATTTTATTCCTTTACTGCTTAATAAACTACATTAACTGAGACCGAATATCTTCTCCTATTGCTTCATTAAAGAACACGCAGGACTGAGCTCACACATAGCACATTAGAGAGTAGGATGAGACTCTTAGTCCATCACTATGCACGCTGGAAATGCAGTGATTTTTTTTGGTAAAGACAACCACTTTTTGTGTCACTATTCAGGCGAAAAATGTAGTGATGTCTTAATAAAAAACAACCCCAACAAAACTAGTTTTGGTGGCACTATCGTGGCTAGCAATGCAGTGGTGTCTTGGAAAAACAACAACGCAGTTTTTCATGGTACTATCCAGGCTGTATATGCAACAATGTCTTGGTAAAAAACAACTGCTTTTGGTGGGACCATCCCCACTGGAAACACACACAGAGATGTTTTGGTAAAGACAACCACTTTTTGTGGCACTATTCAAAACACAGTTATTCATGGCACCATCCCCAGTGGAAATGCAGTGATGGGTAAAAACACACCCATGTTTAGTGTCTACAAGGCCTCTGGAAACACAAAGATGAATCATCAAAAAACAAGTTTTGTTGGCACTGTCGTGGCTGGATATGCAGCTGTGTTTTGTTAAAAAAACCACTGTGTTTCATGGCATTATCCTGACAGGAAATGTAGCGATGTCTTGGGGAAAAAAAACAACTGCTTTTGGTGGCACGATCCCGAGTGGAAATGCAGTGATGTTTTGGTAAAAAAAAAAACACCCATGTTCAGTGGCTACAAAGCCTCTGGAAACACAATAATGACTCACTAAAAAACAACCAGTTTTGTTGTTTGTTGTTCTCCAACAGTGGTCTGCAGCTTAACAGCTATTTCACATAGGTGTCACACCATCCATTACCTCCCTCCACCCTCAAAGACAAAGTCAGCAATGTCACTTTAAAAATGTTGCTATGATGTGTATGAAACTAATGTGCCATATCCATGGTTTGCAGAAATGTACATTTTCTTCAGGCTATGAGGCTGACAGAATGCACAGGAGAACAGGAACATTTTCAGGCTAATTTTAAACTATGTTAAAGTTGGAGCTCATCAACTACAATCTGATAAAGTGTTAGCTGGGACCAAAAAACCACACTCTGCTCAACCAACTTTTGATTTAACTCTTGGCTCGACTGGAAGTCTTGAGCCAGAAGGCACTAAAGTAGGCATGTGTGCTTGACTTGATGCAAAAATTGCAGTGTATTTTTTGCTGAGAAAGTTGCTCATAAATGCCTTTTAATGGACATCTTTGCTTAATGCTTTGCTGACTGTACATATCATATAGACTGAACTTTCCATTAGGACTGGATAGAGGATGAAATCACCTGTAGATGTGGGTATTTCCTGCAACAGAGACTCAGACTGTGGCGGGTTCTGAGTCTATGTAATTCAGTCTAGATAGCATTGCACTTCCATCTATCCATTAACAAAACGCTGGACGCTGAATGGATTTTAATCCCCTTTCCCTATTCTCTGAAGACTCTATATGCAAAACACAGGGATGTCCGCAGATGGCCTGTGGGACGGACATCTCCCCACTTTGCATAAGCAGTCAGGTAGCAGGCTGGCAGTGGGGCTCTCATTTCCATCCAAGTTGCATCAAAGTGAGGTTTGCTTTTGGAATAGAGCTCCTATGACACCAGGAGGGAGGGCTGCAGTGTTTGCAGCAGGCTGTTTTTCCTGGCACCTGCCATAAATGGAAGCCATGACAGAAGGAAGGAAGGATGCTTGTCAAGAGATGCCCAGGCCTTTCAGAGCTGAGGATTAATCAGAGGTCACGTAAGAGCACACGATTTCATGTTCCCTGTGCAGCTCAGAGGTCGGGTCGAGACACCAGACAGTCATGCTTTTGGCCGGTTTATACACCATCCGGATCTCATTCCCCTTCTATGTGCATTAGAACATAAGCCCTCTCTGTGGCATTGACAATACACTACTGTACCATGCCGCCTTAGTCAGATAAATCCACCATCTGCTTTGTGTGATACCATAAAGCTGAGGACCAGATCAGCTTTCAGATCCATTAGCACCCAGACACATAATGGTTAACAGATAGATGAGCAGAGTACTGTAGAGCTTGGTGAGACTGACAATTTACAATTAAAATGATTGAAACACACCAAGGCAGTAACACTACATTAGACTGTCTCTCAAAGTGTCATCTTAACTCTAATCACCAGGACTTTGATGAAAATGAATAAACGTTTTATGCTTTATTGTACATAATAGAAGTGTGGAATTCCAGTTTACATAAATAAATCCAAGCACAAAATTTATTTTTTTTTTTACAATTCTGATGGTGTCACACTGTGTCAATACAGGATGCGTTAAGTAAGCTGCTTGTTGGATGAAATACGCAGTTCATTTCCATCAGTGTCTGCACAGTCATTGGTGTCTCTACAGGCATTTTGTTTTATAAAAATACTTAGCTTCTAAGAACACTGTGCTAAATTGCTATCTTTTGCCTAAAAACACTGTTGATATTAACTTTCTTCAATTCATAAATATGTAAAAACCTGAGGACAAATGCCATCCAAAGAATGTCTATGTGTATTGCCCAATCCTTTGGCTGGACAAAGGGCACAACAAAGCAGGATTTATACCTCTGAACTGAATCAATGCCAAATGTACTGTGTAGGCTCTGCATAGATGTGTAGCTTATTCCATAGTCCGACGTGTGCCTCCCAAGAAATTGCAGCCCCCACAAAATAGCATTTTAAGTCCTGTGTGTGGTTCATCCTGGCTAAAATGAGAGAAAAACCACTAGCCAGTAAGCTAATTTATGCAATGTAAAATGTCATAGGCTTAATCTAATAAGGTTAGCATGTTGAATAGGTGGGGACAACGTGTCTAATATAGGACAACTGTTTCGTCAGTGAACCTTGTGAGTTATAATGGAGCTGAATTTTGTAACATTATTTTTGTTAAATGGTGCTGTTATTCCCAGCTTCATATGAGTAGAGGGAATCTCTGCTAGCCGCTAGGCTAATTTATGCAGTACAAAATATCCTAGGCTTATTGTAGTGGCAAACACTTCAGGACTAGGTTATACTTTGACCCATTTCAGTTTCTTCTGTTCTAACGACAGGGAGAGTGCAGGTGCAGTGTGTGTCAGACTCAAGGCTTCCTCCCAATAATGATCCAAGAGAGGTTCAGCGGTCACTGCAGCTTATAATTTATTGCAAAAGAACATAACATGATGCAGTGATTTCAGAATCCTTTTATTTTAACTGTAGCGTTTGCAGGTTCCATTCAACCACGGAGCTTATGACTGCTGTGATGATAAGCCTGAGGTCGATGATGGTGTCTGCTGTCCCCTGCCTTCTCTCCGCCATACACCATTCACATCCACTGAAAGGACAGCAACCTCACTACCTCTGGTGGGTGCACATATTGCAGACACACTTATACTCAACTATAAATCAGCAATAAGTGTAAGGTGATGGCCCCCAAACAGTTAGAAATTGTTATTGGGGGATGGGTGTTAAGTGGTTAACTTAAAATAGGAATGTTTAATTGATATAACAGTTAGTCTTTCTAAAATAATTGTCTCTTTTGGAATAACTATGACAATTATAGCTGCTGCGCAGCGATGGGTCGGGTCCGGGCATTTTTAGGCAATTCTGAGCAACAAGCAGAAGAATTGGAAGACATTTAGCAACACAATCTGCCTTTTGCATCAGCTGAGGCTTGAACTGACAACCTCTGAGACTAATAATCAATTTCTATGTCACTGAGCTAATTAGTCAGTGACAATTCATGTGTAGCTTCACAAATTGACTAAGCCAGACGTGCAGGTTTAGTAGCCGTTCATGCATGGAAAAGCAGATTTCAAACCACTGTAAAAAATTCAGTTATCGAAACAAAAATCTGAAAATACACATATTGCATCTAGACAGCATGGAGATGTTGGTCATTTATTTTAACAATGATTGATTTGCTCCATAAGTGAAAAACTGATGTTTAAAAGTGCCATTTTTACATTGACTCCAGTTGTTCACATTAGAGGAAAATTTAAAATGCTGTCAAAAATTCAGTTTTTGAGATAAAATTCTGAAATTTGCCACACATCATCTAACATGACTCTAGAATTGTCATTTTTTTCATGAACATTGAAGATTTATTTAGCAAGAATTTGCATGTATGTTTACAGTATCGTTTACAGTCAAACATTTTGATGCACTGTAGGCTCAATTTGATAAATCAAAAATCTGAGAAATGTAGTTTTTGTAGGACAGTCTGAAGATGCTCTGTAGCAAGTTTGGTATCAATTGAGCAAAAATTGTGGGAGGAGATAGGTTTAAGAAGTTTTAGAGTTTTTGAAAAAAAAAACAGAGTGATGAACTTCATAATTTTTAATAGGTTTAAATGTACAAAAGTTTCTTCAGTATTGGGGCTACAGTTTGATGAGAGTTGTGAAGTTGTAGCACGTATGGTTGATTTGTTTCAAAGTTTTGAACTTTAGACGCTTGCTGTAGTGCCACCATCAGGACTATTGGCTTGAGTTTACAGCTGAGGATATCTGGCATGAGATTGGACCTTTGTGCAAAGTTTGGTGAGTTTTCACCCATAGGAAGTATGATTTCCTTGGAAGAAGAAAGAAGAAAGAAGAAGAATACCTAGGATTACAATAGTGTCCTGGCAGCTTAGCTGCCCGGACCCTAATTATGGGAAAAAGTATTAGAAAAAGAGAATAATTGCATTTACAGGTACTTTTATCAAAATAGTAAAATGTCTTGTTTCATGATGGTTTAAAGGAAAACTGGTTTATGTGGTTCTGTCATGTTATGTACTTCAATACAGCTAATGGAAGTCCAAAGTAGCAACAAAGTTGAACAATGAATAAACAGATGTGCATCTCAGGCTACAGTGAAGGTTGGCAGGTTTGGTTGACGATCCCAGGCTTTGTGTTTTTGTCTCTGTGAGGAACAAAATCTAGCAACCTCATTCTCTCAGCAAGACTCCTACACACAGGCCCTGCACCTGACTGTTATTCACCAAGACATAGTTCCAGCACATAACTCCCCCAAAAAGCACAAACAGGTGCTTTTATATTTTCATCCAAGAAGAGATACAACGTGTTAAATAAAGATTTTTTTCAAGGTGTTGATAGGTGAATTTTTTAACATTTGTCCCTGCCTCCAGTCTTGATGCTACACTAATCAACTCCTGGCTTCAGCTTCAAAAGATAACAAGGTCCAAGGTTTACAAATCATTCCTTTATATACCATTAAATATTCATGACTGACAAAGTAACAAAGTGAAAAAAAAACTTCAAAGGTTGTTGGTGACTTTTAGATTGTTGTCACTTTTTAATGGTGTTTTAACACTTAACGCAAGGGGAAATTCGCTGTGCGAAATGTGTTGCATCACTACCTTCAACCCTATTGCTTGGCACGAATTTGTGTCTATTTATGACTTTGCATTGACTTTGCCAAACATTTGCTTTGCGTCAGGATTGTGTGGATGCGGTTTGATCAGATTTGACTGACAGTGACCAAACAATCCCCTAACTCTATCACATTATGATTCAAATGGTGCCAAATTCTGATTAATGCTCCGAAGTATGGCTGACACTTTACAATACAGTACATGAAGTTGTGAGTAAGGCAAGGTGGGTGAATATATATATATATATAGCATCATTCAGACGAAGCAATTCAAAGTGCTTTACAGGAGCAAAGAAATATATGAAATGTATATATATACTAAGAAAACAACAGAATTGCATTCAAAAGACAATAGGTATTGTACCAAGGAGTGAAAAATTAGAATACCTGACAAGAATTAATCATAAAAAAGCAGTTCCTGACTTACTTAATCAATGACTTTACAGGAGATAATAATGAGTTACTAGAGAACAGACTGTGAGGTACTGTATTTATGAGTCAGTGAGTAATGATTAGTTCATGACCACTGTCCTTATGAGTCATTTCTAATTATCTGTGAGGAAACATTTGCCATGACCTTCTCAGGAGTTCTTACATTTTTGATATAATGATGATACTTGTTTTGATGTATTCCGTTTTCATGACCATTAAATTGGTTTCACTGTGAATTTTTTCGGAATTCTGAATCTCCTCTATGCTCAACAAATTTACCCTTGAGTCCTAATAAAGAAAGCTCAAACTCTGAACCTTGAGAGAATAAAGAGAGAGAGAGAACTTAAATTTCTTATGTGAAAAAAAGTACTTTTGTAGTTTTGGCAGTACATAGTGGTTAGGATGATCCCATCACTCAAAGTAAGAAACCAATTGAGAAAATCTGTTTTCAAGGTCTTAAATGTTTTGTAAGTATGGCCCAGGTTTTTGCATTGATAGCACAATTCACCAGGCACTTCAGGCCTTACTTTAACAGTGTGCAGAAAAAGACTGTGCTCCCAAACAGAATGACAGCAGCAGTCAAAATGACAGCATCCTGTAGCCGTTGTAGTAATTATTGACGGGAGCAGAGGGGAAAGTCAGTTGATGTTCTGAAACCATCTGCTATCGTCTGATGACAATAACCCTTTTGGGCAATGGCCAATATTTTGGGAGATCTGGAGTAGCCAGCAGACATCCTCTTTTGTGCGGCACTCATTGTTTACAGTTTGATTAGCATCTTGAGACAGGTCCAGGCAACATTCTGGCTAATGTCTATAAATAGATATAAGCCTGTGGGTGCAGATAAATTAGAAAAAAGCTATTAAACGGCTTAATCATCATTAGATGATAGTTGATGGGTTTTGAGATTGCGTACAGACTCTTTACCTTAAGGTTACCAAAGCCAGCTCAAAGTGATTGCTCAACCGCTAAGACCACCAGAAACCAGAACGATCCTGATACCAAAATCTTGTCCGGTAGCCAACAGATTCTGCAATGATTTGCAGATATGTCTGTTTTTTGAGATGAACGTTGTTACAGAGTGACAAAGTCACAAAGTCTGCCTATTGTAAACAATTTTAAAGCATTGCCACATCACTCAACAACCTAAATCATCTTCCTGTTACTGTAACCATGACAATTTTTCATTTAAACACAAACCATTACCATTCCTGAAACCTAAACCTAAGTCTAAATGCATAAATGATCCCAGCCAGTGCCTGTTACTGTAATTAGTAATTAAAATCATGTCTAAGTAATATATACACACACATTTTATCACTTTAATTTCAGTCACCAAAATAGATAAGCTGCAGACAGGAGCAATGTCTCCTTTTAGTAATAACTGCTGAAAGCTAATGAATAGTTGCAACCTGAAGCTGTGAAGTCTGCAGGAAAGCGTGCAAGAAATCACAGTTGCCTGGAGGCGAGAGGAGCCGAGGCCATCCGTTAAATAATTTGATTGGAAGGCAGGTGTTTGTTAATAGCTGACAGCTCCTGCTGCGGGATGCAGTCTCCCCCCATGCAGAACAAACAGTTGATGAGAACATTGATGTTTTCATCAGGGAAACCTAAATGTCTCCACCACTGCTTACTCATAACAACACAATTAGGAATTGAGGAATATGAAAGCTGAAAGTAATATGCTACTATTTTCCATGTAGCTGGTCTGTGCTCAGGTTATTTAGGATATAGAGTTAATGAACTATTTTCACTTCATTGCAGTCACAGCATTCAAACTAATGCAAAACCAAAGGACGCATAAAGGGACAGGATTGTTAGCGGTGTCATCAGATGACATGTATAACATGCTGAGATGACACTGGAGTAAAAAAAAAAAAGTCTACTGCTATAATATCCACCTTACAGTTGTTTAGAAATAACTACTAGAATTTTAGTGATAGCAGTGTCTGTTGTCCAGACTGAAGTATCTCAATTATTACATTTTTGCTATTAAATTTTGTGCATATACATTTATGATCCGTAGAGAATTAATCCTGTGACTTTGACTGTGCAGGGGAACAACAGGTTGTGTCACTGGGATTTCTTTTTTTTTCAAATGCTTTTTAAAGTTTCATTTCATATGGAATTTCTCTCACTATCATGTAAATTTCACAGCCTCCTCTTATATTTTGTGCCCTCTAACACCAGCGCAAATTGTTGGGAAGACGCTGCAATTCCAATTTGACTATTAGGCACCTAAAAACAGCCTGAAAATGGATGGACACAAATTTAAGAAAAAAAATCTGTCATGATTTAGTTAATGTAGATTTTGCCTTTATGCACACATTAAGCAGTGACAGTTGTTCTTGAATGGGTCAGTTATTCAAAATTCAGGCAGGTGACATCGTTATGTCAACAATTATGTGATTACCTCTGTCAACAGAGAGACACCTGTACAGCATAAAAACAGCTAAATTTCTTCTTTGCCCTAATATCAGTTGGCAAACAAAAGTGCATGACCAACATATGACATATTTTTTCCTTCAATAACAAACACATGTGGTTACCGCGTTTTCCACTGAACCCACTGGGTGCAGTTAAACAGTAATGGCAACTGACTGTGTATCATGCCGACGTGAAAGGACAGCTTTTTTCATCAGTGTCTAATGCAGGGAGTCACTGACCAAGCGCTGGCTAACGACGACTTTGGAGTGAGACTGGGTTTGATGTGCAAGGTAACCCCATTGGGGATTGGGGATTACAACTGGCTGGCATCCAAAACAACATCTGGTGAGAAGCGAGACAGACAGCCCAGACTATCTACTCCTTATTTCAGTCAGGATGGACACAGAAATTAAGTAATGAGTGTACAAATTACCAGATGATTTGTACTGATTAAGATTTGACAGAAGTCTTTGGCTCTTTGACACCAGAGGGAGATATTTTGTGTTTGAGGAACATCTGAGCGGCAGCAAGGTGAATCCCCTCATGGAGTCCAGTCACTGGTGGTGGTGGCTGCTGACTCTTAGGCTGCTGACTGCTGAGGCTGCTGAGGCTGATGAGGCTGATGGGGCTGATGAATCCATAAAGACTAGGTGGTGATGGGAAGGAGCAAGAAAGACCTACAGTAGAGAAAGAATCATATTTAAAATTAAGAGCAGTAAGATGATAGGCCGACAGAGAAGGTGTGTTGCTTTCCTATTGGTTGATTGTGAATCAGCTGAAAAACAGTTGACGACTCAACTGACAGCCCCAGACAAAGACAGCTAGATAGAGAGTGAGCATGCATGCAAGGAGTGAATGGCAGGGCGGGTAAGAAAACTTACAGCCTGAGCATGAAAAGTATTGTCTTCCTGACTGAACTTTTGCTAGAGCTTCATATCCTGGTTGTGATGTAGTTTTACAAAATCCAGGTTAATGACAACAGCTCTGCTGTGTGATTGTCAGGACTGATATTTAAACTCACAGAGGATCACAGAGGAAGTTGGGGACGACAAAAAGTTGTCCTTGACTCTACTGCCCAACCTGATCTCACAGAAATATGTGAATTGACCAGTACCTATTAACACCTTACATGGTAGTGGCATGTAATGTGTTTACACCACAGAAAACAATCTCTCAAATAGACAATTATTCAGGCATTTCTGTCTTTGTCAAGCATCTCCTTCTTGGCACACTATGTAAACTGTTTTTAAGAATAAATATAACAGAGAATGCATTAATACATCTTACAAAAGTAACATGAAAAAAACAAAAAGCAAAATGTGCGAACATGATGTCTCTCCAACCATCTACTTTGACCTCAAACATTAAAAAAACAAGTCAAGCCTTGCAAGACATTCTCAACACTACGGTGTACACAGTCCCACAGCAAATTCTGCTGTAGCGGCACACCTAACACTGAACATTAGGTCCGCCACAGAAATACAGGTAAGTTAACAATGAACTAATGCCTTAGTAGCTTCAGCCTTTGCAATCATGCAAATTTTAACCTTGATGAATTCATAACTACATACAGTACTACGTCACATAATAATAATAATAATAATAATAATAATAATAATAATAATAATAACAATACATTTTATTTGAAAAGCGCCTTTCAAAATACTCAGTGTCACTGTACAATAGTAAATAAAGTATTAAATGACATAACATGATGCTGTTATACAGTACAGGCCAAAAGTTTGGACACACCTTCTCATTCAGTGCGTTTTCTTTATTTTCATGACTATTTACATTGTAGATTCTCACTGAAGGCATCAAAACTATGAATGAACACATGTGGAGTTATGTACTTAACAAAAAAAGGTGAAATAAGTGAAAACATGTTTTATATTCTAGTTTCTTCAAAATAGCCACCCTTTGCTCTGATTACTGCTTTGCACACTCTTGGCATTCTCTCCATGAGCTTCAAGAGGTAGTCACCTGAAATGGTTTTCCAACAGTCTTGAAGGAGTTCCCAGAGGTGTTTAGCACTTGTTGGCTCCTTTGCCTTCACTCTGTGGTCCAGCTCACCCCAAACCATCTCGATTGGGTTCAGGTCCGGTGACTGTGGAGGCCAGGTCATCTGCCGCAGCACTCCATCACTCTCCTTCTTGGTCAAATAGCCCTTACACAGCCTGGAGGTGTGTTTGGGGTCATTGTCTTGTTGAAAAATAAATGATCGTCCAACTAAACGCAAACTGGATGGGATGGCATGTCGTTGCAGGATGCTGTGGTAGCCATGCTGGTTCAGTGTGCCTTCAATTTTGAATAAATCCCCAACAGTGTCACCAGCAAAACACCCCCACACCATCACACCTCCTCCTCCATGCTTCACAGTGGGAACCAGGCATGTGGAATCCATCCGTTCACCTTTTCTGCGTCTCACAAAGACATGGCGGTTGGAACCAAAGATCTCAAATTTGGACTCATCAGACCAAAGCACAGATTTCCACTGGTCTAATGTCCATTCCTTGTGTTTCTTGGCCCAAACAAATCTCTTCTGCTTGTTGCCTCTCCTTAGCAGTGGTTTCCTAGCAGCTATTTGACCATGAAGGCCTGATTCGCGCAGTCTCCTCTTAACAGTTGTTCTAGAGATGGGTCTGCTGCTAGAACTCTGTGTGGCATTCATCTGGTCTCTGATCTGAGCTGCTGTTAACTTGCCATTTCTGAGGCTGGTGACTCGGATGAACTTATCCTCAGAAGCAGAGGTGACTCTTGGTCTTCCTTTCCTGGGTCGGTCCTCATGTGTGCCAGTTTTGTTGTAGCGCTTGATGGTTTTTGCGACTCCACTTGGGGACACATTTAAAGTTTTTGCAATTTTCCGGACTGACTGACCTTCATTTCTTAAAGTAATGATGGCCACTCGTTTTTCTTTAGTTAGCTGATTGGTTCTTGCCATAATATGAATTTTAACAGTTGTCCAATAGGGCTGTCGGCTGTGTATTAACCTGACTTCTGCACAACACAACTGATGGTCCCAACCCCATTGATAAAGCAAGAAATTCCACTAATTAACCCTGATAAGGCACACCTGTGAAGTGGAAACCATTTCAGGTGACTACCTCTTGAAGCTCATGGAGAGAATGCCAAGAGTGTGCAAAGCAGTAATCAGAGCAAAGGGTGGCTATTTTGAAGAAACTAGAATATAAAACATGTTTTCAGTTATTTCACCTTTTTTTAAGTACATAACTCCACATGTGTTCATTCATAGTTTTGATGCCTTCAGTGAGAATCTACAATGTAAATAGTCATGAAAATAAAGAAAACGCATTGAATGAGAAGGTGTGTCCAAACTTTTGGCCTGTACTGTGTAAATATGTAAAGTTAAAAGTACCCAGCATTGACTTTTGGCTTTACACAGGACATGGACAGCAGTTTTCTGGTTGAAAGTCCTAAGTTTGATTAACCCATCCACCACCTTGACCTCCTCCCTTTGTGGACTTTCTGGCTCTTTATACTACGTATTGTGTGACGTTGTCCAGGAAAAAAATCTTCTTAACTTTACTGTCAGACAGCATCTGACTGCCACTGGGTGGTTTATGTCACTGATTTGCAAAAGCTCTGTTTCTCTTTTACACACCAAAATACCTGTCCAGCATTCTGAGATTTACACACAATGGACATTGTCTTTAGGGTAGAAAAGCAATCTGGCCAGAAATAAATAATTACCCCACATACACACTGGAATAAAGACTAAACAGATATGAAAAGCCGAAGCATCGTGACAACATGCATTTTAGCCTGATTACACTGTGTTACTAAAACAGAATGGCCTACAATTGAAAGTGTTATGTAATCATCACAGTGACAGCTCTGCTGCATTCCTGCTGTCTGGTCCCTGAGGACTAAGAGACACATATCAGCAGATGTAAAACAGTCAGGAGATACACAACACAGTCAAGGAATATGCAACACATGGCTGGTTTGGCCTAAATCAACATTTTCATGGCCTGTGGGGACCCGTCTCCTGAACCTAACCTGCAGCAGTGCTGGAAGAAATATTTGCCTGAGTAAAATAGGAATACCAAATTTTAAAATAATCCATTAATGAATAAGAGGAAAGCTGATACCATGCAGTTTTAAAATTCTTGGTGGTGTAAGACGTAATTTATGATTTAGAATGTGATTTTTTTTGTACTGAGTACCACAGAGCTTAAAGTAATTTCTGCATGAATATCAGAACCCTGTGGATAAAACAAATATCAAAAAATAAAAAACTTTAGAAATCCAGCAAGGGAGTGTGTGGATCAAACATGTCCGGTTTGAGGTTTACAAGCTGTTATTCACCATTAGGTAGTGTTAACATGCTTTGACTGGAGAGCTGCTAGCCCACTCTTACTGCTGCTTTGGCTCAAAGCAGAAAGTGTGGGGTGTTATAAAATGGGAAAAAATAGCAATGAAACTTTTTCTTGGTCTGATGTTGAATTTTAATACAAATGTTTTTTCTGCATAAATTACACAGTATTAGCATTAACCCTTGAGGTCATGCTGATGTTCATTGGCAAAGAAAACCAAGTCCAAATTTTCAAAGTTCAAACTGTCCTCTTTGGGATTTTAAATGTACTTTAGGCTGTTCTTTGGGCTTTTAAAAAAATCTTTGACATTGAAAATTTAAATGAAAGTCTATGGACATAAACAGTTGGACATACTGCAATGATCTTGATTTTAAGGAGTACTAAAGATCAATGCAGTATCTCCAACTGTTTTGCTCTCTGTTCATTAATCACAAGGGCATCTCAAAAAGTTCAAAGTGTGAAAAGTCTGGAGTTCACAGTCATCTGTGAAATTACATTGACTTGCAGCAGTGAAAACATCTACAGTAAGAGTCTGAGAGGATTTTAAACTCCCCCTCAAAATAAGTTTGAAGTAATGCCAGTGGAACCAGCTCATTGCTCGAGCACATTTCCAGGAACACAGAAACCCAGAACTCTCCCTGAATCCTAATGAAGGCAGAGTCAAAAGCCCTCATATGGAGACACATAGACCAAAATGTAGTTATAGCTTGCAAATAGTGGAGGTAAAGGGTTACCTAAGTTTTTTTGTTTGTGCTTGTATCATGGTTTCATTGCTTGCGTTGTCATCCAAAAATTGGTGGTTTAATTTTAAAAGGTATTTAACTGAAATAAAGATTTATTCTAATCAAATACTGTAACACTAGTTCACCAGCTCCATTCACATTTATGACTACATCTGTTATGTAACAAATTTTACTCACAAGAATCACAAAAACAACTTATCGTATCCAAGGTTCAGCTTTGCTTCTTTGGGCTGTTAACAACATGGCAACCGCAGGGTTGGACACATGTCCTAGAAAATATGCTTGTATATCGCATTTATAATAACTGTTGTCAGCAGGTGCAGTATTGTACATTCGAGGTCAGGTATGGGTCCTGAGAATCATAACTGTGCAGTCAATGAAACTCTTCATTCATGTACAGTGCTGGATTCACAGGGAGGTGGTCAGGAATCTTTGGCGGACCTACAAAATGCAGGACTGTTCCACCAGAACCTGTCTGTGTCTATACTCCTGTCTGCAGTTCAGTTCAGGCAACAAAAGCACTTTGATTGTGGATAGTGGTTGGAAGTGGATAGTGTATTGCAAGGTGACCTATTTTGGCGGAAAACAAATAAAACACATCAGTGAAGGTTTTGCTGATATGTTCAGTATCAACATTTTTTTAACTTGTCAGTTAATAAGCAACTCTTTCTCATTATGCTCATAGAAAATATAATTTGCCCTGGAATATGTTTCTCTCAAATGTATTTGTTTCAAATTAGCAGTTTATAAGTATAATTTCTAGAAGACAGGGCTCAGGGATCATTATTTTCTATCTCAGTTCCTGGCTTATTGCCTATATACTTTGTAGTGAGGAAGTTTAAATGTTTTTTTTTTTTTTTTTGCCCTTGGAGAACAGCTGTCTGTGGTCCCCAACCAGCTGGTTTGTCAGTGTTTACTTGCATATTACAGGCATAGCTACTTCTAGCATCACAGTTTGCCGATGCAGATTTTCATGCCTCATATTTCCTCAGCTTAGGAGGCATATATGGATTAAAGTGACAGTGGACTCTGAGAGGTATCAGACGTTCATCCACTCTAACTTCAGGGCCTGTTTACTGTGTGTGTAAACAGTGTACATGCTGACTAAAGAGCAGCCAGGGCATGAGTCTTTCATTGTATGAAAATGCTCTGGTAGCAGTTTTGATGCATAAGACAATACATTTCTTGAATCTTTGGATCGTACATAGCTAAGGCGCTGAACCCACTTTTTCCAGACATTCCTAATGGCACCAAGTTTGACTTGTTCACAGACTTTACTGCAGGTCTTCTTTCCTGACTGATAGTTAACATTGTATATGTTTTAATAATTATGTGGTTACCTCTGGGAGGAAAGCTGGCACAAAGATGCAAAAACAACACCATTGGAAATTTCATGCATGCCTGCCACAGAGAAGCTTTTATGAGACGTCAAGGATGAGGAATTCCCAATGTGTAATTTCAGGTGATTTTCCCTTTAATATTTTCAAAACCTGTATCGTGAAATAATCTGAGTTTTTGCTTGTCCATAGTCAGGGTCGTTCTAAACAGGATAAGCTGACCTTTTAGGTTGATTTCCCTGCATTTCACAACCAAAGAACACCAGGTAAGAAAACATCCTCACTTTGTGATGAGTCACAGCCAAAGATAATATATTATCAAGAATTGCCCACAGATTTTAAGCCAGACACTAGACTGATTTGTTGGCACAACTTCAGCTGTTTCTTTGAATGCAGTTTATTTATGACCTGATGCACCAGATGGTTTGTTACACAGAACCATCTGAGAAGCCATCATCGTTTAGAAAAGGCCAGGAACTTTCAAAAAATACTTGGCAGGTGATTGGCTCAACCATCTGTCTATAAATGTCTATCATGGACCAGAGGGGAGAAGAGTGAAAACATCTTCACTACCAAGAAGAGCCTTTAGTTCTTTGCTCTTCTTTACTTTAGTCCTTGTATATTGCATTGGTTGTATCTGCACCCCTTCAACTTTTTATTGCAACTGCTGCACAGCAAATTGTCTCAGGATAAAGTTTTATCATAATCTCTTATCTTGAAGCCAGACAAGATGGATTTTCATGTGATCTCATGTGATTGTATAACATCACTAGCATCCAGCTGCTGAACAAGGTAATATAGAATAACTTAAAATTCCAAATAACTTGTAGTCCTTATTCATGCCAAATACTTTCAGTTGATGTTTTTATAGGGTAACATTTAAAGATCCACTGTGTAGAACTGAGTGGCATCTTGTGGAGAGGTTTCAGATTTCAACCAACTGAAACATCTCCCATGTGCCAAGCCTGTAGGAGAACTACAAAGTTTGGTTTGTCTGCTCTGAGATTGTGCAGAAAAACACAGTGAACTCCATGGAAAAGGACCCACTCATACAAAGATATAATTGGCTCATTCTAAGGTAACGAAAACACAATGATTCTTAAGCTCTATTTCCACCATGCAATCCGGTATGCATTTTTCCTTTTCCACTTTGAAAAGTTGTGGATGGTACCAAAAGAACTGTTACTTACCACGCCATATTCTTAGTTACCCCTCTGTTGGCGTACTTAGCACACAGATCTGGTACTAAAAGGTGGAGCTAGAAACTCTGCAGTCTGTTGATTGGTCAATAGCAGGCGGTCACTCTTGCTCAGGGCTGAGTTGTGGCTAGTTTCGAAGCTTATGTAACCACTCCTCATACTTAGTCTTAGATACATTAGTAAACTATGACTATAAAATGAAATGATGTATTACTGCCTCTCACAGCAGCTGGAGTCTGAGAAAAATAAAAACAACTTAATTCACTGGGCCAACTGATGGCAACTTTTAAGGCCGAATGTTTACTTATGTTACTCAGTGCATGAGATGACGACATGAATCCATCAACACACCTTAAATTTCAATATGACATCTGTGAACATTCATTTTTATTGTCTCTTGGATACTTTTAATGATGAGTGGACCTTAAAGTGTTTAATATATATATATATATATATATATATATATATATATATATATTAATTTCGACCGGATTAGGTGAACTGCATATATTGTAACCCTCACTTAGAGAACAAAAAAAAAAAGGATTGTGGAGCATCGTTCATGGGCTACAGCAACACTAAACCCCTGAGCTTGCCTGAGAAGGACTAAATGCACAAACCCACAATTTTTAAGTATCCCACGGAGAGAGATTCTCATTGCAGCCTGTTTTATTTTGTTAAAACATGAATGAGATGATGAATGGATGATGAAAAAGGTACACTCTTCCATCTGTGTCACAGGTGATGAGTAAATACAGCAAGTGCTGGATGGAGCAGTGAGTGACAACCCCACTTACATTTATGGGTACTGTTTGCGTACCTTGCAGACCAAGGGTCTAGGTACCATGTCTGAAGGGTTAATTTAGGTTCTAAAGGTACTATATCGAAAGTCTTTGGTTGAAACGGGGCTTTAGTTTCAGGTGATTATACACCAATTAAAAACAGTGGTTAATAGTTAGGAAAAATTATATCCCATTTAGGTCGATATATCCCCCTTTGTCCTACACACTGCACCTTAGGGTTACTGAATTTCCGAAGTACCAAAAAGTGGATAATACTCTAAAACTTTCTGATTGGACTCAGTGTCACTGAGTGAAATTTAATGAAGCCAATATGAACCGAACTAAATTTAACTGTAGGTCAAGACAGATTCATTATTTCAAATTTACTTTAGAGGTAAAATGCAATTAAATAACATGTCATGATGAACATTTTCTTGCACTCTGTCAATTATGGAGTCACCCTCATTTAAATACAAGGCAGGAATATGCCCTTTTTTATTATGCGACAGCTGTACTCTGACCGATGTCAGGTCTAGACTGACGCTGAGGCTGAGGTTGGCTGACCAAGCACTAATAGGGAGCATTAGTCTACTTTATGTCTCCTTGTCGTGAATGTCACTGGTGTAGCTGCACAGGCATCCAGCATTCTTCAGCTGTTGTAACTGTGAGAGAGCATGAGCTCCATTGGTGGCAAACAATAGGAAGTTAACATGATGGGAGGATTGAGCTGGGTGGGGACAGGGAGTGCGTCCTAAGCCATTTTAAGCAAGTAATAACTGTGTCGTGCCTCTTGGAATGAGACGGCGGGTCTGTGAAAGAACAGCAGGGGACTCTTGAGATTCAGCCCGCCCACTGATTCCAAAGCTCTGCAGGGGGGGTTGGCAGTTCAACGGCCCAGCAGAGCAGCACACAGCACAGGGTACGGACTCTTTCATCACCACCTTAAATCCACCGAGGAGGGGTGTAAAATACTAACAACATTATATCTGCCAAATACTTAACGTGATGCTTAAAGTGTGTTTCAGTGTGCTGCTGTCCTTTGTGCAGAACGCTGCGAGCTGAAGAGGGTTCACTCAGACTCTATCCATGGTGCTGAAATACACAGAGAGAACTGGGCTCAGATACAGCTGCCAACAGTTTGGTCTGTGACAAGGCATATTAAAAATGATGGGCAGATTTTCATGACATATAATAAGCTTCTCACTGTGAGATGAAGGATAACACAAAAAAAACATCTAATAATAGCCTGCATGTTGTTTTTCTTTCCAATACTGACATTTTCAGCTATTTTTAGCATTTTTAGATGTAATAAAGAGTGATAAGCTGTAATGGACAGCCCATGGAGAATACTAATAACGGGTTCCTTCTAGTTTTAAAAAGTCTTAAAAGGCATTAAATGCATCAATCTAAACATCCACTAATCGCAAGATTGATGGTTCGATCCCCAGCTCCTCCAGCCTGCATGCCAAAGTAACCTTAGACAAGATGCTGAACCCCAAATTGCTCCTGGCTGTTCCACTGGCGTGTGACTGCAAGTGAATGGTTAGGTAGTGGAGGGCACCTTGTATGAATGTGTGCTCGAATGGGTGAATGTGACGTAGTTTTACCATGGTAGTTAGTCTTACCATGTACCATTCACAACAGAATGGCACCAAGGTCACCAGATCAACAAACTACCTGCAGCTGGAAAACAGGTTAGACACAGCACTGAAGGACCTTCTCCAGACTGTTAGCACGAGCTAATTAGCAGCAGGAGCTTACATCCAACACCAAGCTTTTAACCGCTAGCCATGTGATGCTACAGTTAGCAATTATTTGTATCCTTACCTGGTAACCCAGTCTGGAGCATGTGTGACGATATAAACATTTCGTACACCAGATGTAATGCAGACCTGCTGATGCACATTCAACCCGCTCATACGAGTCAGCTGTCAGTGTTTGTCTCCTTTAGTAGAGACTCCATTCTGCAGTGTAGCTAATACACTCTTCTGATACAGAAGAGTTACAGAAGTAACAGAAGAGAATTACACAGTAACACTGGGCTTCATAATTTACCTCTCTCTTACCGTAAACAATATCTTACTATATAATTACGGAAACTCTGTGTGTGGGTGTGTCTGTGTGTCTGTTCCACGTTTTTCTCCTGACTGACTTGGTCAATCCATGTGAAATTTGGCACAGTGGTAGAGGGTCATGGGAGGATGTGAATGAAGCAATATTACATCAATTGGCCAAAGGGGGGCGCTATAGCAACCGATTGAAATTGCAAACTTTGAATGGGCATATCTCATGACCCGTATGTCGTACATGAAACTTTGCACAGAGATGCCTCAAGAACCCATAACTTCCGGTTATATAGATTTTCCACCATTTTGAATTTTTTGAAAAACACTTAAAATCGATCTCTTCCCAGGAAGTTTGACTGATCGTCATGAAACTGGGTGAACATAATCTAGGGACCAATATCTAAAGTTCCCTCTTGGCAAAAGTTGGAAAACTTACTCAAATTGAGCTTCTATAAGGCAATGAATATTGCGGAGGGCGTGGCTCATCACATAAAGGTGTATAACATCTCAAGGGTTTCACCGATCACCACGCAACTTTGTAGGCATATGACCACACATAATCTGAGGGGACCCCTCCATTATTGACCCCATCAAACAAAATGGGGGCGCTAGAGAGCTAATTTCTTATCTAGGCCTAACCGCCATATCGATTTTTACTAAACTTGGTAGATATGTAGAACAGGACGCCTCAAGGTGACTGGAGAAATTTAACTCTAATTGGCAACTGGGTGGCGTTATAACAACAGAAAAATGCTTAAAAATGGCTAAAATGCGACTGATCGCTGTGGCTCCCCCTGTGGACCAATGTTGTTGTTTTTTTTCTAATTTTTGGTATGACTAAGTCATGGTATGGTATGCTGTACATAATCACAGAAACTGTCAGTGTGTCATTCTGTCAGTCAGTCATTCTGTCTGTCCCACGTTTTTCTACTCACTGACGTGGTCAATCTATGTGAAACTGCACATAGGCATTGAGGATTGGCATAGGTAGAAGGTGACAAAGCTACCAATGGGTATGGACTAGTATTTAATACTGATTAAAAGTAATTTTACTTGTACATAATATGTTCATCCGTAGTGTAGGGGTAGCATAATATGGGGACAGGGGCGTTGATTGTAGACCATTTGACAGTACCCCAGAAAATCTCCCTTTTTTCACAGTCTAATGATGGTAGGTATGGAAGAGTCACAACTCTTCTTTGTTTTTGTTGTTAACAGCAGTGATGTCAGTTTGATTTGGTTAGGTCAGAGCTATGGAATATTAAATCAGCAGTGTTTTTGCACTACATCTTAGTCTTTATTACGCTCAGGTGTACATAAATTACAGGTTATACACTTATTTTTAAAATACAAAAATGTGAAATTAGTGGTTATCATTTCGGTTATCGGCCATGAGAAGCAGATAATTATCAGTTATCAGTATCAGTTGAGAAAATCCATATTGATGCATCCCTTCTTCTTTTTATGATGTTATATTGTGAAATCTCAAAATAATTGGTAACATACATTAAAAATAAAAATTCCCGATGCCTCTTGCATTAACATCACACAGATCAGGAACCGCACCCCCTTTTTTAACAAGTGTGCCTGATTGTGAGGCAAGAAGGAAGCAAAAGACATGTTTCAGTTTGTAAATCATTTTGTGTAAGTATGTAATTTGTGTTTAAACTGTGTTTAAAGTAAACATGAGATGTTTATTACTTCTATGTGTCAAAACATCATTTTCAAATATGTCCATTGATTACAATGGAAGAAGGATCTGATTGTCTCCAGAAAATGAAAAGGGGAAATACTGTTCTGATCTTGTTTCTAATGAATCAGTCAGCTTACAATACATTCTACTAATTATGTAAACATGAAGCTCAGCGTAAATTCAACCAGGAACACTTTCTGCTATATTCATTCACATGTCTTTCTCTATCCCACTCCCACGACTTCTACCAATCTGAATGAGTCTCTCTTGATTGAAATAATATTAATCTCAGGAGGCTTTCAAAATACTGTTTTCTGGAGATGCTACAGAAATTGAGAATTTGTGCGTCATAATGACAAATACAATGCAAATTCTATATGCTATGTCTTTTGAAGCATCACTTTGTTCATCAAATAAGAGTAAAAATAAATAAACTTATGTTTTCTGTTCATAAAAGGTCTTTAAAGACCATTCATTGTCATTTTTCCTATTAGGTGGGTAGTGCGTTAGGATTCTTCATCCATTGGAATTGACAAAAAAAAGTATCTTTTTTTTTGTCCGAAGAAGGGCAGTGACCCGACACGTCACATGTGGTGATACTTCATTAAAAACTGGCTTTTGGAGCTATTTCTGGTGTGCAGACTTTATTCCTTTTATTTAAAAAAAAGTATCCTCATCAAAAGATTTTTTAAAAATTATTTATGAGTGCATTTAGAGTAAAGATCCACCATTACATTATTTATTTATTTTTTATCAGCGTTTGGAAAATAATTGGACCTGAACGGGTTAAACCCAGCAAGATGGGAATCAAGGCAATGGGATGCCTCTTGCAAAGTAAGGGGCACAAGCTCACAAAGTCATGTTTTGTTACAACAAATGTTTGGGCAAAATTGCCCTTGGGTAATTGATAACCATTTTATGATTGATAACCGTTTGTTTGTTTATTTCTTTATTTTTTACTTTTTTTTTTTGTAAAACTGGTCTGGATTTTATTGCGAGTGACATTCATTTTTTCAAGTCTTAAAATGTCTTGTATCTAACTTGCCTCACACTGTAGTACCCTGTAATAAGGCTTTAGATCAGGGGAGTAGAAAAAAAGGTATATCCACCTTTTATTTTAAGACTGTCTTTCTTTTTTTGTATTTATTATATTTTATTTTTGTAAATTTTCAGTGGTATATACATGAAACGTTTAAAGAGACTAAGGCAAATCAACAACAAACTAGAAAAAAGTTTATAGTAATCAAAACTTAAAATAAAAAAAGGCTGCCAAATGTATGTGCAGTGGAACTCATTTGTAAACCATTTTATTTTCAAGATCTTACAGTCAAGTGTTACAAGAGTATGAGTGAAGGATAGACATACATATTTAACAATACTTTTTCTCGGAGAAAGTTGATGAATAGACTGCACAAGCTCTAAAATCAATTGGATGCTTTAATGTTGAAGGACCATATTCTCTCCATTTGTATGATTATGATCATTTTGTGTTGTTTCTGAAAGCAGGGGGCTAAAGGAGATTTCCAGCTGTTTATAATCATCTTCACAGCAGCTACCATTCCGAGCATCAACGTCAATCGTTCCTCAGATGTATAGTTCAAAACAGACTTTGAGCATCAGAGGAGTGCCAGCTCTGGGACCTGGGGAATATCCCTTTCCATGGAACCACTGAAATATTTCACACCAGTAATTGTGGAATTGAGGACAGAGCCAGGAAGGCTGTGTTAGAGGGCCCTCTGCACCTCTGCATCTGTCACATAATGAGGAGACAGGCAGATAAATCTGGTTTACCTTGGTCTTCGAATAATGGAGTCTATGGATGACTTTGTATTGAATCAGTTTATACCTGACATTAATCGAGCAAGTTGGAATTCTAGAAAAGTCTTCCCTTCTTTCACATAGTCAGTGAATGATGGTGTTGCGAATAGACGTACAAAATGAGGTATCAGGTGTTTGGAGTATGGGGGAAGCTGCAGGAGCTCAAAAAATGGGCAAATCTGTCTCAAATATTTGGACTGTTATCTTTGACATAGTGCCTAATTTTGAAAAAAAATGTGAATTGGGAGTGTTGAATTTCATTTTCAACTGATTAAATTATGCAGAAACCCTTGGTGACCTATATCTAGGTCACCAAGGGTCCTAAGTCCCTGTACCGCCAGACATCAAACATCCCATCCGTCTGAGAGGGTGACAAAGAATGTTTATGACACATAGGATTGTATATCTATGAGGCTATCTTAATGAGTGAGTTCAAGGCTCTTTGTGCTGTACACTTCAATCTGCAGTAAGATGATTTGAGCATTGTTAAATTTCACACACCAGTAAATATCCCTCCTAATGGAAACAGTAATGCGGGGCCTTGAACTGTCAGGTCAGGTGTTCGTCTTGTAGTGGAGATTCAAAGTACATCAGAGAGGCTTTTCTTTCAAAGCACGATCAATTTCACACCTCAGAGTGTAGAACCACTTCAGAATGCACATATTTTGCATCAATTTTTGACAAGAAAGCCTGACACTCATTAATTAAGCCCTCTTGATTGGATGAGATGAACAGTTTGAACAACAGTACTCATCACATCATCTAGCTGTGGTTTGCATAATGTGCATACGCTGACAAATAATGCAGACAATTAATGCCAGTTTTGAACCTGTGACCTAGTTGGGAGACGTTTACCAACCACTGAGCTACAATGCTTTGTGACATTTTATAGTCTGTAGGATATGTTCTTGAATTAAAGGGATAGTTCAGCCCAAAATCAAAAATACATATTTCCCTCTTACCTGGAACCCTCTTTATCAATCTAGATTGTTTTGATGGGTGTTGCAGAGTTTGGAGATATCAGCTGTAGAGATGTCTGCTGTCTCTCCAATATAATGGAACTAGATGGCACTCGGCTTATGGTGCTCAAAGTGCCAAAAAAAAAAAGAGATTTGAAAAACTCAACAGCAATGTCTCTCTCCAGAAATCTTGACCTGTTACTCAAGATAATCCACAGACCTTATTGTGAGCATTTTTGTGTAGGAACTTTCTACTTTCTACCAAACTACACCTGCCAACTGTATCGTTGCGCAGAAGGAAGTGTGCATCTACTCATGGACAAAAGGCTTGTGCTTGTGATGGCTGAGCTGTAACATTAGTTAGCTCAGTGGTGCTAGGTGAGCTAGCAGTAGATGGGCATTTCCTTCTGCGTGGTGATGCAGTTGGTGGGTGTAGTTCAGTAGAAAGAAAATAATTCCTACATGAAACTGCTCACAACAAGGTCTGTGGATTATCTTGAGTAGTGGGGTCATGATTTCATGATTACAAAAATAATTGTAAGTTCTGTGATCCTCTGACACTGTTGTTGTTGTTTTTTCAGTGAGCACTCTCATTACGTCAAAATTATAATTTGCCTTACACCTGCAAATCTAATAACATTCTTTGCAGTCTCTTTACCACTGTACTTTGTGTTTAGTGCTAATTAGCAAATGTTAGCATGCTAACATGCCAAACTAAGAACATAGTGAACATAGCAGACATCAGAATCAATAAGACTTGCAGCTTGACTTAGATTTGAGAATTTAACTTAAAAAACCTTGATACCAGACTCTTTATCTGGGTCACATTATGTTAAATGGCAAGCAAAAAAATTAATCACTAGAAGGTAGCTAAACCCAGTACCACCTATGATAGAAGACTGGTACTAAATAATTCCATTGGTATTTAAAATGAAAAGGCTGGCCTTCACTTTAAGGATTCATAAAGAACAAATTCTATCAAATCTTGAACAAACTGATCGAATTTATAACCTCATTATGAGCAGACTTTGTATGGCTCCACTAATGTTTAACCTTCCTCTCTTCTCTATAGGACCAGTAGAAATGTAAGCTCCCATAGCTCCAGTGTTTATAATTAATTTTTATTACAGAGTTTGGGGTGGGCAAGTTTGCATGTATATGCTTATGTGTACATATGTATATGTGTAAGCTGTTAAGCTGTGAGTATATGTTTATTTGGGCATATTATGTACCTTTTCTTTTAACAAAAAACAATGAGAGAAACACCTGAAAGTAGGGGAAAAGGGAAATGCCGCTATTCTTTAAACTGTGCTAACTCTGCATCACACAAGCAATTCTTAATCTAAGTATAGTACATTTATTTATTTCATTTCATTTTACTATTTACTTTGTATCTGTTGTTTTTGAACCACAAATGAAAAGAAATTTAAAAAAGAAAATAACTGATACCATCCCCCAAGCCCAAAGATTAGAAAGTATGTTATTTAGAAAGTGTGCCATGAATTAATTCATTTCCTAAATTAACAAATGTTAACACTAAACCAATCCAACACATCCAATCAAGTTGCAGAGAGAACCATTACATTACTTAGCACAAGTTGGAAAAACCGATACCAAAGATAATTTTATTTGTGTTAAAAAACTATGTAGTATTTGTGTTAAAAACTATGTAACATAAATAATAACATAACATAACTGTAACATAAATAATTTCCCCTCGGGAATCAATAAAGTATTTCTGATTCTGATTCTGATATTAACATAGTTACAGTAGTGAGCTAATGCTAAGCTAACGTTAGCTTAACCACTAAGTAACTTTCTAAAATTTTCTTTATTTCAGCATTTATTGTTTTTGTTAATTTAATATTAGCAATACATTAGGTGAGAAGAACATTATGACTTGTTTGGCGCTCAAAAATGTTCAGGACACTGGAGTTGACTTGTAACTTGTCAGTCTTGACTTGCAACTTGATGGCAAAGATTTGAGACTAATTTGTAACTTGCAAAACAATGACTTGGTCCCACCGCTGGTAAACATTATACATAAACATATCAGTACAGTCACTGTACTTTGAAGGTTGTGCATTTTGTTTTGTCTGTGCTCAAAACATCAGTTATATCTGGCATAGATTTAACTGTCGCTGTCGTATAGTATGTGCTATCCTGGTTGATCTCAATGTCATTGTCAGAAAAGTCTGTTAGATCTCATGAGTTTTGTTTTTTGTTAAACTGAACAGGATGTAAACAATCTGGCACACATCAAAGGAATGTCAGAGGTTGACAAGACTAAAGCTTGAAAATAGATATGATATTAGAATAGATATTTTGTCCTCAGAGCAAGTTGAGAATACACCCTCATACAAGACAAAAGACTAGTGTTACAGCATACTGGAGGGCCTATAACACACATGTCCTTGTAGTGAACCCAGAATGAGACAAAATTGCAGAGAGGAGAGACTTTAGGTTCAGTCAGACTAGATCTTTAATCTAAATACAAGATTTCCTACTTATGTAGAAATACAGTTTTCTCCCTTTTCATCAACGAGAGGTAGAATTTACTTCGAGAATGTATCGTGAAAACACATAATCTCATTCAGGAACACATTCAATGTTGGATACATTTGGATGTTTCAAATAGTGAATCAGGACGTCTAAGCAGCAATTATTCTGTTAATGAGGATCATTAAAGCTCCCATCACATTTGCTCTGACCTTTTGTTCCTCCACTGACTTCTATAAACCACAGACCAATGCACTGCACTTAGAACAGAGGGAAAATGACTCCCTGGCAGGTGGGAGAGCTCTTTTCAGTCTGCCTCAGTGTTTCTGTGAGCTGCACCTTCATTCACTGACAGAGCAGATGGCTGCTTCCATTGATGGTTTTAATGAGCGCTGGAACAGATGTGGCAGGTGTCACTCATCTGCTACAAAAAGACACATATGAAAGGTTCAGGAGCTGTTTGAGGTGATGTGCAGGTGATCATTATTCAAACTTCAGAGAGTGTTGTGCCTTCTTGTCAACATGCATATACATACACTGATGGAGCTTTTACTGCTCTCTCTGTCATGTCTGGCACTGTCCATTTGCACTTTTTGTCAAATGTACTGCACATTTTAACCAACAGATACACTGTAGGTGAGTTGCTGTTTTTGTTTGCTGTTTTATTTTAGCGCTTATTTGTGAGATTGTTTGTTCTGCTGGTGCAGCCCAAACACCAGAATAAAATGTTGGCATTGTACATCATGCAAATTACAGATGTTACATTTGTACATTTCATATGTATCATATTAACATTTCTCAAGTGACACAATCCAGACTACATGCATCCTATATGAGTGTCTCATCACAAGGTGGAGAAAATGGTGGATGGCGTGACAAATAGGCGAGACAGCGGCTACCCAGCAGACTACTGTTCATCATTCATTTGTTCATCATCATCAAACAACAAAAGCAGGTATTTTTACCAAGAGGTTGGGACATTTCTAGACGTGCTTGTAATGATATGACCAGGTATTTTTTGACAAGATGTCGGAACCTTTTCAGCCCTTTGGTGACAAAACCTAGTGTATTTGATGAGAAGAAGGGACATTTCCAGTGATGTTTGTAGAGATCAAGCTATATATATATATATATATATATATATATATATATATATGTTCACAATCAGCTGTATTAGAAGTTGTGTTCAGTTGCTGCTCTTGCGCCAGGTAATTTGCGTCAGGTGTAAAATAAAGCCCAGTAAGGCCCAATATTATTTGTTCTATTTGTTTATTTCACCCCATTTCATGTTTCTTCTACTATTATTTTATCACTGGTTATTCATTCTGTTTCACTGTCTGTACTAAGTGCCTCATTTTATTGAATTTTAATTGTACTGAATCATTTCATCTTGATTTTCCCATATAAACACTTTTTAAACTAAAGAGCTTTATAAAAAGGTGTATTGTTATAGACAGTGCTGTGGTTTCTGTAGGTGCAGCTCTTTTCTTTGCATGTTCAGCCTCCCTTGTTCTTCTGTTTATTTCAATCAAAGCACCTTTGTTGCTGCTATAAAAAAAAATCACTTCCAATCTCCACTGCAATTTTTTGTCTTTTTCCACCAGCACAGTGTTGAGAACAGCGCATGTGAAAGCTTCCCTACAGAAGATATAAGTTGAATTGCTCTTACGACACATCAATCAGTGATAGAGCAAAGCAGGCATGTATTCATATAAACAAAGGTCATTGATTATTGCCTTAAATGATCTGGTTCGGGCAGCTGCCTGTGCCTGCTTCAGCATTTACTTACCTGTGCTTGTGTATCTGACAGTAAATCCATCCTCTGGCACAAACAAATAATCACACACAATCACTGGGAGACTGGAGCTGACCCGCAGAGAGCGCACCAATCACCCTGCCAGCCCTGCTCTGGATTGGGCTTTATCCTTGATAATTTGGCTCCCACAGCCTCTCTTTCTCCCCTGGCAGTTTACGGCCTCGGACTCCAGAGAAACCGATGCAATAAACAAGTCCAGTGACAGCAAAGGTGAGGGGAAACACAGTCCTTAGAGAAGACAGCTTTGGGGATTTTCTTTATTGCTGTCTTCCAGTGTTATTTTACACAGGAGATTTCAAATAAGTCTTGAAGGAACACTATCGGGCTGCCTCCTCTGTTTGTGCTTACTGTCTAAAGCTAACAAAGGCCATCACAGAGGCCTCCACCTCCTTCCTTCTGTTTAACACGCATGTTCTTTCTTTTTGTGTGTGTGTGTGTGTGTGTGTTTAAAAGGCTAAGATGACTTAGCAGGGACTGTAAACAGGTTATCCCACTTATCTTGAATTCAGTCACTTAAGCTGATCTATCAGAGTCTGCGGTTCTGGGAAGTGCCAGATCAATGACTAAAAGGGATGAGAAGCTAATGGGGTGGACAGACACAAATTCTAGCGTTTGACACCGGATTTGCACTTAGCTAATTTGTCCCAGCTGTAATTACCACCAAATCAGGTCATTAGCTGACCACGGCAGCCTGACAGAGCTGCTGGATATCCTTGTCTGCCAAGCAAAACGTTTCAGCTGGAATAGTGATTAAAGGCCCACTAAGAAATTCTTCACCAATTGACTGACAGATCTTTTTATTGTTGTTTTCTAAAGCTGTAAAAGTTCAAAAAAAGATTACTGTTATACCACACCCAGCTTTTGATATTATTTATGGTCTGCTTTTGTTTTAAATATAGTGTATTCACGTACAGCCTGGAAATTAAGTCTTAACAACGCATTGTGTGATGGTGGGCGCAAAATGTGTTAAAAGTACATGCTGGCAACACATAAACAATGCCAATGTAAAGTCAATGAGGATATTTTGCCATGGTGGACCATATAGGCCTTGTCCACTGTCACAGCAGCTTTTCTTCAATAAAAACAAGTCAAGTCAACAAGGAGGAAGAGTATAAGCAGAAACAGCCACAGTGAGATGTTGATGAAGAGCTGCAGTCAACAGGCTCTTACTGCACCTCTGCAAACAGCTCACCTCCACTGGTTAACTTCTGTCGCTGTGCGATGGAAAAACACACACAGCAAAAATAACGGGGAACGTTAGCCATGGATCAGCATGCTGCTTTTGAACATCATCACTTAAGACAAGCCGCCATCAGTTAAAGACACACTTTCAAGCAGGTAGCCCTTTTTTAACGGTAATGCAAATCCCTGCTGTGCTGGGCTGATGGCCCAAACCAAAACAAGCCAAGCCAAGCCAACCCATGACCGTCAGAAAGGAGTAATAGACTGTATTCTCCGCTTCCGCCCACTGTATAAAAAGAAGCCAAAATATCCCTGATATAGCCATCTTGTGTAGGTGACATCATTTGAAGCCAGAGTTAATGCAGTAGCAATCGCTGCAGTATGAAGTTTTCGCCCTTACACCCATCCAACCAATCATGAGCAATGCCACTGATGGTGAGCACACTAACTGGCACACACAGCTGTCAATCATGACATCAAAGACCCTTTGAATAGCATCAACTAACTAGTTAAAATTAAATTTAAAAGAAAAACGAACACTTAAACGAACATTAGCATGATTAGAACTATCTAAAATGACAGAAACCATCCTTTGGGAAAAACATATTTGATGGGTACTTTGAGTTTTTACTTTTGCCTATGTCCTATCTGCTAACATGGAAGGGGCAGGGTCTGTACATCAGCCAGCCACCAGGGGGCGATCAATGAGTTTTTGCTTCACTTTTGGGAAGCTGTCATGTCATCCATCTCTAAATAAAATCTATGTGGTGGACACACGAATTAAGTGCTAAGTTAAGTGTTAAGTTAAGGAGACTGCTGTTTGTGTATTATGTGAAACTAAAAGCCAACGTAGTTATGTGACTTAATGGACTTTACGTAACAACACTAAGTATGTGCGTTTATGTCACTTACGTCCTGTAAGTAGTTATTTTAATGGAAACCACAATCTTTTCCTAAACCTAACCAAACTGCAACCAGTTGTATTAGACTAGACATTGGCATTGTTGCATTGCACTGTTGAGATGTTGTGTCTATTATACGTAGTTATGTGAGACTGTGTTGTTATATAAGGCAATTGCCTCTATGTCATTTTATTCCAACTTCACAGTAAATCATGCATTAACATGCTGCATACAGTGCAGAAGGAAAATGTCTTGCATTCACAAACATTTCAGATGATGACAAAAACATTAAGTTCAGTGTTGCCATGCCAGACAACACTGTTGTTGTTCTTCAGTTGTATTTGTCACAGAGCAGTACTTCAGGGGTGTTTGCTGCCTTTGTTATGTATTTTTCTTACTGTCAACAAAAAAATGAATAAATGAAAAGACCAAAAGCAACAATGTGTTAGTCTGTCTCTCAATACATTCTGACTTCCCTGCAGCCCCTACTGTTCCTGCTGAAGACACAAGTCTGTAATAACAGCTCATGAATATATTGTTTCATTTTAAAAAAGCATCAGTTTTTTAAAGGGGGGGGGGGTGAGACAACAAAGGTCCCTGGCTGGAATTGAACCACGGTACTCTGATCCCTTGCCTTTGGAAAACTTAAACAAGTGCATTTATTGGGAACTATCTCAGCAAATTAATAAACAAGGCTGTTCAAGTGAGTCTTTATGGCAGCAGGGTGGCGTTTGTAGGATCACTTTGTTGTTGGTTTGAGTCTGCATGTAGGCTCTGTTGTGAATTTCTGCTGTGCATTTTTAACAGGGTACATTGAGGTTATTTCCATAACATTCTGGCCACTTCTTTTTGTGAATGTACACCCATATTAATCTCTGTAAAAAGATATTTGCATATGCAGAATCAAAGTAGGCAACAGGACAAGATTTTGATACTTAAAGTGCTCTGATTTCTGCTTTTATTAGGGACCTTGGCCGTTCAAACACGCACACATGCCAGGCCAATGCCTGCTAAACAGATCTTACTCATAACTTTGTAATTACTCAAATGGTTTAGATTTTATGGCCTCTTCAAGGTGACAACCCACAAAACCTCCTGAAGATCTTCTTGCCACCTAGAAACACTAAAATGACCGCTGCCGCCGATAAGAATGTCATAGAAGACAAAACCAAAACTGGCTTGTTCGTCTCACCAAGACCTACAAATCACGTGCTGACACCCCTGACCTAAGTCCAACAGGAAGTGAGCTATTTGCCCTTTCAAAGTAAGATGTCATTTTTCAAAAATTCTCTTTCTCAAAAAATATCTACTCCTACACAGTTTATGGTATCGGCTTCAAACATGCACACATGACAGGCCAAGCCCTGCTAAACAATTTCTCTGAACAACTTTGTCATTACTCGAACGGTTTGGATTTTATGCCCTCGTAAAAACAGTGGTCCAACCTATCTGACATTTCTGCTGTGCTTATTTTGTGTACTGTGTTGCTTTGCTATAATTTTTGATAACCAAATCTAATGGCACAGAAGCTAAGCAATGTACTACTGTGGACGGCGCTGCAGCAAAATGTATTTTGCTGGCTTAAAAAAAAATTTAGCATACATTTAAAGTGATGTTGATTTTTTGAGGTGAGCCTTTTTTGGATAGTTAAAAAAAAACAACTGAGGCAATGCACCATTTCATTTTCTGTATGTGACATGTGGCTTTCAACCTGGAAGTTACTGTAAACAAATATTGTGATTTGGTCTATTGACTGTTAGCCCCAGAGGCTAAATTAGTGAAGGGTGGTCTGATTCATTTTACAGTTCCAGTTCCTTCAAGTTGATCTCTCTGTGACACTCCATTAGTACAATAGTACATGCACGTTCAACAGTTAGTGCTGCCTGCCCCACAAAACTTCTCTTCAGTGCAGTACCAGTCATGTGAAGGTTTACATCAACAGAGCTAATATTCATTTTAATGCATTTCAGTATCCCAATAGGCCACTTAAAGGGATAGTGCACCCAAAAATGAAAATTCAGCCATTATCTACTCACCCATATGCCGACGGAGGCCCTAGTGAAGTTTTAGAGTGCTCACATCCCTTGCAGAGATCGGCGGGTGGAGCGGCTAACAGTCTGGGGCGCCGTCTACCATTAGGTGTGCTAGCTGCTCCACCAGCCGATCTCCGCAAGGGATGTGAGCAGGCTGAATTTTCATTTTTGGGTGCACTATCCCTTTAAGCGCTCTTGAGGGCAGGTAGCACTGCAGACATCTCAGTTACCTCTGCAGTTTTGTGCTGCATTCAAGCAGTATCAGAAAAATCTGAAAAATGGTCCCCCATCATATTTCATGGCTCACCTGATCTGTTTCCTTTGCTCCCCATTATCAATGTGTTGTTTAAATGCTCTGAGCAACAAAATACAACATATCATGTTTGTAATGTCCCTGTTGTGTCCACATCACAACTTTAACCTCATTAACACATATAACTCGGACGGACAATCGTCTGAGGCACACTAAATGCACCATTGGCGTTGGCTGGCTGAGGTTTCAACCTGAGTTTGATTTAAATGGTCCTCAACTGTTTACATCATGTTTTGCTCATTTTTCACATTTCATGATACCCCTTTTTCACCACGCTGCCATGTGATCACACAGAAAAAAAAGCTAGACAGAATAAAAATCAACAAGTGATTCTTACAGTTCTGTAAGCCACAACAGCTAGTAGCCTATACTTAAGGCCTTTCATTCAGTCTAGTGACTCTCTTTATGGCAATGTGAAGACAGCAGGCATTCGTTCCATTTGCTCTCTGTGACTGCCGTGATATTGCCACTCTCAAGCCACAATTACAATCAGCACATCTGCTGGCAAACTTTGTGCAACAAGCCTTCACACTGTTTTGAAATTACCACAGAAACTTTCGTGCACATCAACCTTGTCATTTGGATGAATTAATATTGACAGGTTTGTTTGTTTGTTTGTTTGTTGTTTGTTTGTTTACGTCATTTTTGCAACAAATTACTGGCTACACCTTTGGCACTTTGATGACAGAGCAAACATCTATTCACAAATTGACTGCCTATCAATCCATGACAACCCAAACTTAGCAATATAATATATATTAACATAAATATGCTCCTCTGTGTGAGCAGTACACATTACTGCCCACAGAAAGGCACCTGTTGTTTACACTGTTTCTACAGGTTATGTTTTATATGGTGCTGCCTTTTACAGATGATTAAACAAATTATGTATGCACTGGGAAACCCTGATGAGTTTTTATCTCACACCAATATGCCTCTATAAAGGCAAATCAAATGAATAGGTAATTTTATTGAAGCTGAGTTGACCGGTTAGGGAAAACAGTACAGCAGTTTGAGTGCTGTGATGTGTAAGGTTTAGGTAAAGTGCTGCATCATTTACAGAGGGATCGGCGTGCTGCATAAATCTCTCACACAGCATTAAGTCGACAGGTTCATTAATTATGAGGCCGATCAGCAGCGCGGACCATCAGATCCACTAACCTCTGTGTTGGGGAGCAGGCTGACCCACTTTCCTGACAGAGCTTTTCATCACCTCGTTTTTCATCAGCTCCACTGCCTGCCTGGGCAAGCTGGACTTTGTCAACTGTCTGAGACTTGATAAATTGTTAGAGGGGTGCTGATATTGTGCAGTGAATGAGTCAGTGTATGAGAGTGTATGTGGCTGGGTGGTGGTACACAGGGCACAAAGGCTGACAGGCTGACAGATAGAAGGTAGACATTAACTGATTGGGTGACAACCCTGATGGGCTGGTTTGTGAAATCACCTCTTCTTCTGGAACACTATTGACATCACTAGAAAATACAGAAATATTCTTTATTTTGTCTATTAAGACCACAATAAGAAAACATTATCATAAAAACTAGCATTTGAACAGACACAGCATTTGAAATTAACTGTAATCATACAATCCCATAGGTGACCAACAAGCCCCTTCAGAGATGTACCCACAGCTCAGACCTAATTTGTGACTTGATTTGACTGTAAAAGATCTACCCAAAATACAGTCCAACCTAATCACCGGAGAAATATTGATATTGGCTGTCTCTACAAAGCACAAATAAGTTATATTTGCAGGTTATTTTGTAGGTAGGTACTGCAGGAGCCTAAATGCAATTTATTGATGGTTGGTTACAAGTGTTGGGCAAGTTACTCTCAAAATGTAAAATATTACATATTACTAGTTACCTTAATTTAAAGGAAATAAATTATTTTACAATATTACTCTCTGTGTAGAGTAATAACTTACTCACTACACTACTTTTGTGTTGCTTTTACCAAAATGCCCTCAGTAGAACTAACAGGCATTATAAAGGGTCATGTTGTTCACCAGCAGGTAATCAAAGCACAGAGGCTCCAGTTCATGACAGTTCATTTCAAATCCAGATCTGACCCATTAATGTACTCACATACAGTGGTGAAAAACATGATAATGAATGGTTAAATAGCTTAGAACTTTTAAAATAAATGAATAGCCTCAGACACAGGGAGGGTCAGGCAGAGGATCAAAGTCTAATAATAAACGCCTCAGTGTGTAAAAATGGTGAGTAACAGTGACATCAGCGGTCAAATTCTAGATTGCAGTGCTCACTTTTTCGAGTTTTTCAGGAGTATCTAGCGATGAGGTGAATATTTATTTAGGAATCTTAACCATTTTACAATATGTTATAGCCGACCAGTGAGATATAGGTTATCTGTGAGATATATGTTAGGAGTGTTTTATTTCTAATTGTTTTGGTAACATGAGCAAACATTAGCACGGTAATGCTAAAATAACAAGTTTTATGTGATAGTCACGACACAGTGTGGCAAATATAGGTTGGTATGATTATAATACATGCGTTTCCAGAGTGTTCTTCCACAGGACACAGGGAGATGAGGAAGAGGGAGAGGGAGAGGAGGAAGACCAGGGACAGGAAGGGGGCGAGGGAATAGAGGCGATGCAGGAACGGCCAAGCAAAGAGGTGTGTCTCGGCTACCCAGAGGGAAGAGGAGGAGGACAGGGTGACAGCCTTTGCAGCAGCGCGAGAGGAATCAACAGATTAGGCTGTAGGCTAGGCTAACCATCTAGTTGTAGCTCTGGGATAACTTCAGCCATGGCTAGGATAACGTTAGCACGTAAAGGTAGCCGTCACTCAAACTTAGACGAGAGGGAAAAGTAGTTGCAAACATGAATTACCTGTCTAGCAGAAAGCAGGCAACCTCCGCATCCCTTGTGAAATCCTTCTCCTTCAGGAGTTCTTTCCACCTGGAATAAGCAACACCGATATTCACTCGCGTTTTGTCCCGTCCTCGCTTATCTGATCTTTTTCTTTTATTTGGTAGCGTGGTTTCCCTCTTATGGGGCAAAACATGTGTGTGCTCCTCCATTTAAAGTGCGACAGAATCATAAAAGTACAAAGCAGGTTCATGCAGAAGCGCCCCAGATTGATCTTCACCTTAACCGTCTCCAGTGACGGCAAGTTCTGGGTAAACGTGAAAGGCGAAGCGTGTATATCCCTTTCGGCCACTGTATTCAAATATGGCGACGCAAGAGGGCAGCCTCCAGCAGGCCGCGCCCTGCCTGTGTATATATAGAGAAATCATTCTAAGCCTATGAGAAAGCCTCCATTTGTATGTGAATTGCATTACACTTTAGTAAATATATATTTATGAAAGCAATAGTTGATATTTGCTAATAAACAACCACGTAAATTACACATTGTAACTTTAAAAGACATAGATAAATATATGTGGGCCTATGATATAACACACAATAAACAAACATTGAGGTTAGCACAACAAACAGAATGATGTGTGACAAGTGCAAATTAATATGCCAGAGCTGGAAGACCCACCTGCCGGTTCCTGGTGCGACAGTCAGCTACAACAGCCCCGGAGAGACAGTTATGCATAAGAACAGGACAGTGTGCCGGCGTTGCTCTGCAGTTGTAGGGGATGTGAATGTAAACACATCCAACATACACTAACATCACTCAGGCCAGATGTACTGATCACTGGGACAAGGAAAAAAACAAACCGGAGGCCAACTCCTTATCCCTGCTGCTTTCAGGCATTCTTAGGACACAAAAGCAGAACAGGATACATTGTAGTTGTTTCGCACAGTACCAGATGTGCCGATCACCAGCATTCTCTTGTAGCCTATAATGACATGACAACACACAACAGGCTTTGGGGGATGATTTTTGTGGTGGCACTCTGGCAGAAGTGGAGCGGTGTGGATCAGTGTGGATGAATGAAATATGAAAACAATAAAAGTTTATTTCAGGTGGTAATGTGTCATGTGACATTGTAAATGTTACAATATTACCCATACCCATACCTATATTACATCATTATTGCTAAAAAGTAATATATTACTGTAACATGTGTTACCCCCAAGCACTGTTGGTTACCTATGGCTAACCAACAGTGCATAATTTAAATAATAATTTAAACAATAATTTAAATGGTTCATCCATCTAGAAGAAATATTTACAGGTTGATGTAGTTATAGCTCATATTTAGAATAATGACTGTGGAGAATTTAAAATGCATAACACTTATTTATAATTACATTTGTAACATTTGGGAATAGAAGATTATGATTGTTGCTTCCTAGTGCTGCCAAGGAGGATTAAAAAAGGAGAAGTCACAGCATCGTGTAATTTTACATCATTGTGGTACAACACATGCACAGTGAAATCTGGGCTGTACTTGCTGAAATGCTCAATGGCTGGCAAACTGTAACAGAACATGGGGAACGATGGATTTGTTACACTGAGATGTCCACAGTCAACCTTGGGTTAGAATATTGTTGTACAAAAAATAAACATGTATATTGGCCAGCATCCGATTAAGGGTATCCAAAAGTTCTGTTCTGGCACCCAAAGGAGGCTAAAAAGAGCACACCCAATAAGCACCCGAGTGAACACCGTCCTTTTATTTCTAGCGCTGTCTACACCCTCCAACATCGCAGCTCCAGTTATATTACACGTGTCACACCCCATAGCTCCCATGGGGTCAGAGAGCGTGTTCCAGCCTTCTTTGAATAGCCTTGGTAACTGCGCTCCTTTTATTGCCCTTTTTATACTCTTGCCAGTAGGGAGTTCTCAGATGTGGTAATGAGAGGGCAATCAGACAAGCGGAAAGTGGAGTCACACTGTTTTTTGACCTCTCAAATCTTGTTTGATAACTTTGCACTTTTGGAATGGACAGTTGTACTGTACTAATTGTATTTTTGTACCAAAATAAACAGTTAAACTTTACCAAATGGTCCTGCAAATTTTTTGGCGTGGATTATAATAAGGGGGGTTGTTCGAGCGTCAAGCTAACGCTATATTCATTGGAAACTTACAGCTAGATTAAAACTTTTGCTGTGTCTTGAACAAGACATGTGACGAGGTTTAGGCACAAAAGCAGAGTGGTTATGGAAAAAATCTTGTTTTGGCTTAAAATACCTGTTTCTGTTAGCCTGGAAATTCAGACTCAAATCTAGAAAGATTTAGAGTCCGACCCTCACCGATACACCCTTCCTACCCAAGTGGCAGCATTAACTGAGGCATTTCAAATGCCGCCGCATGCAATTGGATAGCACAATGGCCAATCAGAGCAAAAAAGCGAAGGTTTCTAGGGCAGTCTTCTGTTCCTCTCTCAAGGAAAAAGATAAGAGCAGTTGGCTTAGCGTTTCTTCCAAAGCTGAATTGAATGGATGCGGTCCTTCGGCAGCTGACATCTTGGCTGTTTACTTTTAGACTCCTATGGCACAGCGCGTTCGTCATCATGTTACGCCCACCAAGAGCATGCCTCTGTCAGATAGACTGATCTGATTGGTCCGATTGGCGATCCAGCGGGCTCTGCTCGCTGGGGCCAGATTCCCGTGCAGTGCAAATTCGAATTTGCTAGGGGCAGGGCATCTGGATTTCCAGGCTATGTTTGCCTCTAGTGTCCAGCGCAAGGAAGTGCATTCCTTTAGGGATGGATTGAAACTTTTGATGGCTGAATGAAGCCTTATGAAGCATTTCCTTTATTTTCTGAGCCCACTAGATGGCGCTCTTTGTTTAAAGAGAGAGGCTCAAAAATAGCAATTCAGTGTGCTTTCAACCTTTTGTTAAACAAAAAGTTTGCTCTCTCATAAGGAACAGTTGCTGTAGCCACTTTGAATAAATGTCATTGATGATTGACTCCAAATGTGATCAGATTTACTGGAAAATATCCATAAATAAATGATAACAAAAGTAAATTAAACCTTTACCTTTCCAGGCATCAAAAACTTGCTTGAATTCCTGTTGCAAGAAGACAGCAGCAAAAAAAGTTGTAATTGGGTTACACATTTTAAAATTGTTTTTAACTTATTTTATAATTGTATTTTTTTGTGTGTATTTTCTATTATTAAAGTTAAACAAAAAAGCCCAGTGTGTCTTTAACTCACTTAAACATATTTAGTGAGAAAGACTTTTACGTTTGGTCAAGGAAATTACCAACCAAAATCAAGCAATAAATCACAGCAACATCAAGAACAAATCAACATTTAATTTTCAAAATAATGCATCACTGACTATGGTGTGAAACTGAAATTTTCTTGGAAGCAAGTCAGTCCATCTATTTTTATTTTCCAAAGGTGATGTCCAATAGTGTCTGCAAGCCCTTTCTTACTGCAAAATATCCACCAACACCGGCCAACATCTGGTTTTTTGATGCAGGGGGAAAGGTTTTAATCGGCATCAGCACCAAGGTTAAATGGCTCTGCAATAGTCACGAGTATTTAGCATCTACAGCTCTGATCAGCATTGATGGGAACACAAAACTTGGGTGAACGCATTAACTAGCAAGATGCAATTAGGAGCCGTCACAAATACCGTCCATCCTGCCCAAGCAGCACTTAAAGGCGAACTAATGTTTTTTTTAAACCTGGGCCCTATTTTCCGATCTACTTTTGTCTAAATGAGTGATAGGATGTTCAATATTTGACATTTCTCCAGTACAACACTAGGGCTGACCTGCCTTCAGCCCGTGAGCCCTCCCTATATTAAATAATAGGACACTCAGACAGTGTCAAACAACGTCAAAATACGTCCACTAAATGTGCATTTTTTTCACACAGATAGGCTCGAATTGTTAGTATAATTATCCGACAACATAACGGAAAAGAGAAATGAATGTCTGTGTTTACCTTTAGCTGGATTCTGCTCTTCAGTTTCAATGAGCTCTGCGTCTGTGTACGTCCGTGTACTCAAATAAATTCAAATAAATACGGGCGGTCATCAAATTCAAATGGCTTATCCAGATCCAGTTGGTCAAAATCGGGTAAAAATTCAGCCATGATTACTCCAAACAGAGTATCTCCTCACGTTTGGTAAGGTCACTCCAGCGCTAACTTCCTGCAACAACTCAACTCTCGCTAGACTTGAGATTACAGAGCCAGACTTTCACTCTCTTGAGTGAGTGTTTTGACATGCCACAACAAACATGTCTGAATTTGTAACTGATTTTGACCAACTGGATCTGGATAAGCCATTTGAATTTGATGACCGCCCGTATTTATTTGAAAAGAGCTCATTGAAATTGAAGAGCGGACGAGGAGAGTGGGAGCAGTGTTACTTCTGTAGCACATACACTAAAATTGCAACAGGCAGAGGAACATGTCCGAATCCAGCTAAAGGTAAACACAGACGTTCATTTCTCCTTTCCGTTAGCGCAAGCATTCACAGACTGCAGGCAGGTCAGCCCTAGCTTCATACTGGAGAAATGTCAAATATTGAACATCCTATCACTCATTTAGACAAAAGCAGATCAGAAAATAGGGCCCTTTAAACATTGATCTAAATTTACCTATGACTAAGTCCTGCCCTGAGCCAATCACAGTGCGTATAGCCATTCCCATACACTCAGACATTCTCTGCCTGGACATTCATTGAAATGCATTACAGAAAGTCAGTTTTGTTCGGTTTTATGAGTTTTTTCAGAGATTTGAAGTTTAAAAATGGTCAACCGGTGTGCATGGGGTACATGCAACTCCCACACAAGGTATCCTGAGAGGCTGGGCGGCGGGGTGTATTTTTTACACCACATCTCAACCGAGAAAAGTGTCTCCTTTGAATAAAGTGTGGTTATGGTAGACCACAACATCAACTCAGTGTGAATAAAATTAACAAGGATGTCTACATCGGTTTTAAGGTAAGACAACATTGTGTTTGAGGTAACATATTGTCACTTTGTTGGAAAGAAATATAAAGTTATTTTTAACATCTAGCTAATGTTAGCTAAAGTTAGCCTAACGTTAGCTCCTAGCTGCGTTGTTCATCATGTCACCTTGTTTGCTGGAAGTTCATTAGCCTATTTTGTTCTAGTTTTGTACTTTGGTGATCGTACATCATTGTTAGCTGTTGTCCAGAGGGCTCTAGTTAAGCTATCGTTAACTTCTGGATCTTAGCTTCATTAACTTAGCTGTAATCGCAGAGATAACAAAGGTTGGCAAACATTACGCTGAATGATTCAATGTAAATACTGTAGCACCAAACTGACAGAGAGACACTCTTGGTAAAGATGTTAAAAAGGCTGTTATGCTTTTCTCCTATTCTGAGCCAAAAACCTTAACTTCAAAGGCACTTTATCTTGTTGTCTTGGTGACGGCAACGAGATGCGGTTCACAAGCGTACACTGTGACCTGTAAATTTTGGCTTGTAATTTAAGCTTTTCATTGAGCTTCTCAACAATAAAATGATGAATATATCCCTCCAATGCTTAGTTTAGGCCCTTTTGGTTACTTTTCAATGATATCTGATGGTTATGTCTCCAAAAATCATCAATTCCCTCCTGTGAAATTCCGTGTACTGCGACACCTGCCATAGTGCCCGGTCACTGAATGTTGATATTTTGTCCGAGTGAGTGAGTAGATGAGTAGACCTTTACTGGCAATGGAAAAGGAGTCTACAGCCTATTTTTTAGCATGATTTAAAATCCATGTACACACGCTAATTTTGGTGGAAACTGGATACAGGACAGCACTGTGCATTATTGTACTTTTAATGTTTTATATTCAATTTTGCAACTGTTAATGTCATTTCACAAATAAGCTAATTTGTGATAATGTATTAAGCATTATAATAGTTTCTTTCATTAGTGTTTAAAATTTACACTCACCGGCCACTTTATTAGGTAGGCTACACCTTACTAGTACTGGGTTGGACCCCGTTTTGCCTTCTGAACTGCCTTAATTCTTTGTGGCACAGATTCAACAAGGTGCTGGAAAAATTCCTCAGAGATTTTGCTCTATACTGACATGACAGCATCACACAGTTGCAGCAGATTTGTCAGCTGCACATCCATGATCAATCAATCAATCAATCAAACTTTATTTGTATAGCACTTTTCATACATTAAAAATGCAGCACAAAGTGCTTCACAGAATAAAAACAAACAAAAATAATACATATATATTGAAAACCCGCCCTTCCCACCCCCACATATAAACCCACACACACACACACACACACACACACACAGTCAATATAGTCAATAACATGGCTGGGCACTGAGGAACCAGGTGAGGAAAGAACCACCTATGGGGAGCCATCCACACTGAGAGGCGCTACAGCCCACGGCCACAGGGAGCGCCGCCACAGAGTCCACCCCGACCAGACAGACCGGGGTGGACTCCACACATGGTGTGGAGATTAGGAAAAGTTAAAGAGTTAAAGATTAAAATAATATTAATAATAATAATAAATAAATATGATACAAATCTCCCGTTCCACTACATACCGAAAGTGCTCTATTCGATTGAGATCTGGTGACTGTGGAGGCCATTGTAACCATCAGAAGATGGGCACACTGTGGTCATAAAGGGATGGACACGATCAGCAACAGTTCTCAGGTGGGCTGAGGCATTTAATTAATGCTCAGTTGGTACTGGTACTAAGGGGCCCAAAGTGTTTGAAGTGTGTGCATGCTTTCATTATGTTAACCCCAAATTCTGACCCTACCATCTGAATGTCACAGAAGAAATCCAGACTCATCAGACCAGGCAACGTTTTTCCAATCTTCCACTGTCCAATCTTGGTGAGCCCATGTAAATTGTAGCCTCAGTTTCCTGTTCTTAGCTGTCAGGAGTGGCACCTGGTGTGGTCGTCTGTTGCTGTAGCCCATGTGCTTCAAGGTTGGACGTGTTGTTGGTTCAGAGATGGTTGTCTGCATACCTTGGATGTAACGAGTGGTTATTTGAGTTACTGTTGCCTTTCTATCATCTTGAACCAGTCTGGCCATTCTCCTCTGACCTCTGACATCAACAAGGCATTTTCACCCAGAGAACTGCTGCTCACTGGATATTTTCTCTTTTTCGGACCATCCTCTGTAAACCCTTAAGATGGTTGTGGGTGAAAATTCCAGTAGATCAGCAGCTTCTGAAATACTCAGACCAGCCCGCCTGGCACCAATAACCATGCTCCATTCAAAGTCACTTAAATCACCTTTCTTCCCCATTCTAATGCTTAGTTTGAACTTCAGCAGGTCGTCTTGACCATGTCTACATGCCTTAAATGCATTGAATTTCTGCCACGTGACTGGCTATTTAGCTATTTTTGTAAATGAGCAGCTGAACAGGTGTACCTAATAAAGTGGCCAGTGAGTGTATGTGGAGCACACATTTGGAATGGTGATAATACTACTGGCAGGTGAAGTGATTAACATTGATCATCTTGTTACAATGCAATGTTCTGCTGTGAAACTTTTGGCTCCTGGCATTCATGTGGATACCACTTGACACACAGCACCCAGAACAATGCGCCATGCCTCACAGGATTAGCCCAAAGTATGTGACGGAGAGCTCAATGCATCGACCTGGATTCCCCAGATCCCAATCTGACTGAGTATTCGTGGGATGTGCTGGTACCCCAGAGGTACCCCCGATCCACAGTGGGGCCTTTTTTGGATCAGACTTGGCTCTGACATGTCAAGGCATGGACACGGGACCTCAGGGGTTGTGCTTTGGAGTCTGGCACTGGGGTGTTGGTGATAGATCCTTTGATACCTGTTGGTTGTGAGATGGGGTGCTGGCCCATCCCACTGATGCTCGATCAGATTGGGATCTGAGGAATTTGGAGGCCAGGTTGATGCCTTGCACTTTTTGTCATGTTCCTCGGGCTGTTTCTGCGAATTGCAGTGTTTGGATGAGTAAAGTGCTTCAAGTGGCATCCATATTAATGCCAAAACCGAAGGTTTCCTAGCGGAGCATGGCATTGTAACAAGATGGTCAGTATTGTCATCTGCCAGTGTTTTTAATGCTTTGGCTGACTGGTGTAAGTTCTCATTATTCATGAGCTATACATTTTGAAAATAAAACCTGTAAGTCATAACTAAAGCTGACATAGCATTGTATGTATGGAATTCTTTTGAAAAATGCACTTGGTTAGTGATATTTAAGTAAATTTTACTAATATGTGTATGAGGCAATACATGGTTTGCAGCCAGATGAATCTATCACAGCCATGTTTATATATCAAAACATAATTTTGGGTATATTATAAACCAAAGTCTCTCTCTCTCTCTCTCTCTATTTATGTATGTAAGGATTTGTATAAGTAAATGTATATATTGTTCATATTATTTCATTTTATTCTGTTCCCATTTAGATATTTGTGTATATGTTCTATGTGTGTGTGGCGTTCAGTGACTACAACTTGCAATTTAATGTGAAACCCTGTCTTGTAAAATGATGAATAAATGAATAAATGTACATCTGTAAAATTGTAGACTGTGCTTGTAAGTGTGTTTACACAAATGTACTCAGTTTCTTGAGTCACCTAACACTGTTCTCCTCCTTTTCCTTGTTGTTATTATTACACTCAGCCCTGCTGTCATAAGCAGCCATCACAGGTTAAAAGTTCACAGTCAGCGGGAACATCATTACACATCAATTTCAATTTCCTCTCTGTAAAAGATAACCTCTGTGTAAATGCTGTCTCGCCTCTTACCTGACTATAACTGAGAGCTGGTGCACTACTCAGGCTTCACTGAGAGCTCAGTCATGCAAAAAACATGCTTTCTACAGGGAGGGGAGGGAAACCCAAAATAGGGCATGCATATGTAATCCATTCATATTGATGAATGTATCAACGGGCACACTAGAGACTTGCTGATACTGATTTCTGACTGACTCACATGTTCAGTATCCAGCCTCCAAGCATGAAGGGGGACTGCCTATTGTTTTGACAGCTCATGATGCCGAAGCCCCAATAGTCCAAAAAATGCCCCACTGGAAGAAAAGCCCATTTATCTGACAGCATGTTATCCCGAAAACAATGAGACAATGCTGCAAAGAGACATTTCTCCAATGGCCCTCTCTCAAACGGTAGCACATAGCTAATTATTATGCAGAATGAGAAAGTATGACCCGCCCTACACTGCCTCTGATTGGCCAATTCTCGTTTCCTTCATTGGCTGGGTTGGTCAGGTTTAGACATGATAAGCCAGATTTGTATCTTTTTTTTAAATACTTTTTTAGGGCATTTTTTGCCAGGACAGTGAAGCATGAAGGGGGGAGAGAAAGAGGGAGAGACATGCAGCAAAGGGCCACAGGCTGGACTGGAACCCGGGTCGCTGCGGCAACAGCCTTGTACATGGGGCGCCTGCTGTACCACTAAGCCACCGACGCCCCGCAGATTTCTACTTTTGCATCAAATCAAGACTGTACTGATGGGCTGTGTGTAGATGCAAACCCTACGCTGTAGCCCAATGTGCACCTCCCCACCTTTCCTAAGTGTCGAGGCATCACAGACGTAGGCCTCTAGTTTCCCGGCGCGGCGCAGGGTGGCGAACCCCGCACAGAGCTAGTTTCGAGCAGCGCAACCCGAGGCGCGCTCAGTTTGGTAGTTTGGCAGACCAAGGTGCACTGAGATGGGTGTGGCGGCGCAGCAGGGGGAGGTGTTGACAGATCTTGGCGCAGTGACAGTTTCGTGCCAAAAGGCTTCGCCGAAGGTGTGCTAAAAGCTCGCCAGCTGAAACCAGGTCTACTGTCAGCACAGGCGGAGCGTAGCCAGTGTAAGCCGAAGTTTTGCTGACCGGCGGACAGTGCGCACACGTCACCAAAACCTCACAGGCAGGTTTCCAGAATATCAGGCACATTAACAATGCAATAAATACCCAAAAAACCACTATTCAATGCAACTATCTGCAATCAGCACATAAATGTATCTCGATATCGACTGTCCCATCACATCTGATGTCAGATCAAAGGGGATTGGCACCGTTTGGCACGTTTAGCACGTTTGGCACGTGTAATGGAAACCCAACCTGATTTGATTAACACAGCTGCAAACTAATGAGTTCACATCCCTCTCAGCCAACCACAAACAGCCACAGCATCAGATAGGGAGTATATATTCAGCATCTGTCATCTTAGAAAAGTCAAAAGAAAAGAAACAGAGTGAGACTGCGAGAGAGAAAGAGAGAGAGCGCGCTCGCGCAGGAGAGAAACGCAACATTGATTTACAATTGTGGTGACCTCCTCCCAGGCTACCTTTGCATCATCAGCCCGTGGAGGTCTGCTCGCAGTTCCGTATATTCGGACACTGCGAGCAGACCTCCCGGACCAAAACATCAGTTTCAGTATTTTTTTAAACATCAGTATTTTTATAAGCTGAAACGATTCTCCTCAGTGAAAGCAACGTTTTTCATTAATCTTTTCTTGTGAAGACAATAAAGCCCCCACAAAATGGCATTTTAAGTCTTATGTGATTTATCCTGGCATCATATGAGTAGAGAAGCCTGCTAGCCACTAGGCTAATTTATACAATGTAAAATGCCATAGGCTTGTGCTAAAAAGCACAATAATAATAAGCATGTTGAATCTGTGGGAAATATATGTCTAGTATAAGATTATTGGATTGTCAGTGAACCTCATGAATTATGACTGAGCCAAATTTTATAACATTATCATTGTTAAATGTTTCCAACTTTTTTGCTTTATTACGTACGTACTTATAGTTTGTATTTTTATGACTGACATTTTGAAGCTGTGCCCTCTCCAGACATGCTGATCAAGAGAGTTCTGGTCTGTTACTTCACTCTGAAATTACTACTTTCATTCAACAATGTCCCCCCAGGGATTAATACAGTATCTCTGATTCTGATTGTGTGCACCTGGTCATTAGTCAGCAAGATTTCATTGGAAAGAAAAAAAGTGAAACTGTGCCTTGTCAAAATAAATCAAAACCTATATGAATGGCCCATGTGGGAAGTTAATTTGAAAAAGCAGACAGATAAGCAGGACACCCTCAGCAGTCAGACAGGAGTCATGTTACCAACCAATCACAGCCAACAGATATCTTTCTCCTCTTCTGAAAATATTCAGTCTGAGATAAGTACAGCGGAGTTGATCATTTTAGTACAGAGCTGCCAGAGCTTTACATCTGTCCTATGGACGATAGGCCTACACACTTACAAACAGCGCCTGGAAGAAAATCAGCTCCGCACTCAGGATTTCAGGTAAATAGGCTATACGATGCTTGTTAAGGTCGCTCCGCAACTTCAGATCTTCCACCGCGTTCTTGAAAGCTGGCATAAAAAAGGTACTAAAGTAGCACCAGTGCCCGACCTCGTGTTTTCCAGGCGATTAAGGATGTGGTGTTTGTACGGCCCCTCATTTACAGGGCTTGTACCTGCAGTTATTTCTCAGGCAAGTTAATAACATGTCAGGCAGGAAAAATCAAAAGTGTGGGATCATTTTGAAAAGGGGAAGGGCAAACAGTGATAAACTCTGCAGGCAAATATGTGTCTATCATTTGTCGACTGCAAACTCTCAGGCGGCTCTCTCAGTGTGTGACATGCACTTTTAGATAAAATATAGGTATATTAGCTATAGCTAGCTATATTAATTAGCCTAAGGTTCATTAGTCAAGTTTTGTATTCCTCTGTAATGTAGCAAAGTGTTAACAGTGTTACTTATCATATTCTTTCTCAGACCTTAACTCAAACCATTGTGTTGCCCTGCCTAAAATATATAATCCAATAATAAAATTTAAGAAATGAATGTTATAATTGAAGACTCTGAATGGAATGACATATGGGCAGGATGCCATAAGGGAATTAATAGTCAACTATGGAAAGAATTCGATTGGAAGGTAAAAATTAGATTTTTTAATACTCCCCTTATTATTTCTACGTATGTGAAGATTTCCAGTGCTGCATTATGTTGGCGAAACTGTGGAAATATTGGAGACACCACACACATCTTTTGGGATTGCCCAGTATTGCGAGGATTCTGGGATGACATCAAAAGGGAGATTGATACTATGTTGGAGATAGATGTTGCTTTAGAACCAAAGTTGTTTTTGTTAGGAATCATACCCAGAGATGTATACAATGCCGAGCAACGATATACACTGAGGATTCTCTTGCTAGTAGCGAAAAAAATGATAACAGTAAACTGGAGAGACGTAAAACCTCCAACTATAGGTCAATGGACCCAGAGACTGAAGAATGTCTATTTGATGGAAAGAATGACGGCCAGTCTGCAGCTGAAAATGGACACTTTTGATCGTAGATGGTCTCGTGTTTCAAGATATCTGGGGGTGGAATGAGCGGAGTGAAATGAGAGTGAAATTTCTCTCTTTCTCTCCATTATTGTCGCTTGTTTATTAATTCTTATTCACTACCTGGTTGTTCATTTGTTTCTGTGGCAGCTGGTTCTGCTGCGTGCGTCTACCACCTCTTTTTGTGATGTGATGTATGTATGGTATGTCAGGAAATGTCTTGTTGAGTGTTCTGTAAAATGTTGATAAAGCTTAAATAAAAAGTTCTAAAAAAAAAAAATAAATAAAAAATAAAATTTATACGTAAACATGCAGGGGACTAGTCGCTTAATGGCCCTAAATGAACAGTATTGGTCGACTAGGAATATTCTTTGTCGGGAGCAGCCCTACATTTAAGCCATGTTTAATGTGTGTTTTTGGTGTGATTTGAATTAATCGAACTTTACAGCACTTCACAAAAATCCCACTGCTGACTGGCATTTTACAGATGAAACTCCAGAGCGAAACAGACACGTACGAGTATAGATGCTCAAAATGGTGTAGACCAAGTACATAGGCTATGGTGTAGGCTCTGCGCATAGGGCTGACGAAAGACTATAAATCCGCCTTAACCTTTTCAAAGCTAAGCCTATTTTATAGGCCTCTGCTCGAAAATTGCATACCCATAATGAAATGAATATATATCTGCAACCACAAGGTCTATAAGGTAAAGGGAACATTTGTGAGATTTGTTAAGATGTGTAAATATCAGTATATGTGTTATATGTGAAGAGTAAATGAAGATGGCACACAGCACAAATGAAACATTTCAAGGTTCGCCTAAAAAAAAAAGAAGCTTTTTCAGGATGAGTATCCCTTTGGAATGATGCAACTGCAGCTCTAAACCTCTAAATCATAGTACATTATGTGAACATTAACTCTGCAAAGGTTGATTCTGATGAAGTGAAGCAGAGAGGAGAACATATGGAGCAGCATGGAACATGGAGCAGAGAGCATAAGAGAGGTTTTAGTACAGAAAATTCAGACGAGCTCTCCAAAATTGCATCATATTTGCATGTGATTTTTGTCATGTACAAGCCTATATCTTTCATTTTTTGTTTCTGTAAATCCCTAATGATGTTTAGGATATACACATACAATTGTCCGTTTCGTTTTTTCCTGTATTTCCCACTCCAAACTGACCAATACACACCTACTACATTTGAAACTGATTTTCTATTCTGAGCTTTGGAGGCTGGTATCTCCGTGACGGCTTGGCCGATTTGAGTCATTGACACATTGTTTGATTCGTTAGAGCCAACAGAATGACGCTATACCCACCAAAAAGAGATTGACAGCACTGTAAGCCAATCAGAGTCAGCAGAATGTCGTGGGGAGATGTCGGCTGCTGTTAGTGGTCATTGTTATGCTTCACCCGGAACCTCTGGCCGTCAAGTTTTCTGCCTGGATTCATTTGAATGACGGACAACATGTCGGTCAGCAGGAATGAAGCTTGATTTTAACGGCAGAATGAGCTTTTCATGCAAAAGATATTACAAATATATTTTGGCGAAAAGATTTCTGTTATTCTTTGGCCTGTAGATCTCTGATGGTTTGGTTTAACGTGCTTTGGCACAAATGTGTGGAAACAGCGGAATCTCAGCTTTCATTTGAGATGAAAGGCGTGTGTTTTGAATAACGTGTGGTCGAGAGTGGGTCGGGATATCAGTGCTGTATGGAGTTCAATTTGTTGTTGTTTATTTAGTTGTTGTTTGAGCTGTGTTTGGGGCATGTAAAAAGGGTTTTTACAGCCTTGTAGCCCAGGTTCTGCTGTTTATTTTGATGTGCAACATCACTATATTCTTCGTGATCAGTGTATTGTTTCACACTGTGCTTGCAAAGTCGCTCTCAAAGTCTTAAGCCCAAAAGTCTCAAAGACTTTCGGGTTTAACAGGTGGTTACACCAAACTGACATGAAAGCACTAATGAAGGTGAAGGTCGTTGCCTCTAATGCCTGTGTCTCAGTCAAAAAAACAGCCAGCCAACAAACATGTGCGTTCTGTGCCTGTCTGAGAGGGAAGTGATTCCTCATACTAGCAGGCAAGGAAAACCGGTAGACAAACAGGACCGATTGAAGACACAATGTATGCTACGTTAACATGGAATCAGGCACATGGTAGACGTAAAACTGAATATCATTTTAGTGGATGAGAGCAGGACGGTAAAACTAGGTGAGGCCAGCAGAGAATACCAGCAACAGTAATGGTAAACGGCACTGCCCTTCAGAGCTAAGTGTATATTAGTATATTAGTATTAGTAGTATTAGTATATAATAGTATATTAACTTTTTGCCATCCTCTGCAATGGAATTTAATGGATGTTAAGTAGCTGCTTCACACAAGGAGAAAACATGTGTGAGCTGGACAATTACTGGATATTACTAGAATAATTATAATTTATAAATTCATTTAACATGTTTTATTCCATTCTATGTAAACAATACAGTGTCATCAGGGCACCATAAGTTTAAGGATGTTTCATTTTAACACTGCCATTCAATGTGTGTTTTTCTCGTGCCATCCAGAAGGTGTTGTCCGTGTTCCGTTTACTATCTACTGTGTGCTGTAATTCGACCTTTTAAAATCACTAGCTGTGTTTAAAATATTTATCATGTTCTCCTACTTTTTATGTGGAACTCTGAGAGGCAAAATACCCCTTTTTTAGATGTTTTGATTTTTTTTTTTTTTTTTTTTTTAACTTTTCAGCTCTTTAGCTTTAAAAACAGGGCAGGGGAAAACTTCAGTGCTCACAGCTATTAAGCTCTTCAGACACATTTAATAGCTTTAAATGATCATATTTCTTCTCTCACACAATGCAGCTTTCTACAGAACCCAGGAAGGGGCATGAAGGGACGAAAAATCACATGGTTAAAAAAAAAAAAAAAACATTTACTTTTGTGAGAAAAATGTCTTTTAGCTTAAAAAAAAGGGTTAAGGCTTATTTATACTCCCTTTACATTTGGAAATAGACTAGTCTGTTTCAAACTTTGTAAATGCCGCCCTCACACTTCCTTTATGATGGTATAAATACAGCCAATAGATGGCACTAGAAGCCAAAAGTTTCATACAACAATAAACAAGGCGATGGTGAAGGGATCTGCACACCCATATTATACATCCCAACGTGTGGACAGAGAATTCTATCCACTAATCTCACTATTACTACATATTACTACATATAGTTATATATTACAGATTCATTCTGTTCCATCATTGTTTAAATTTCTTCATCATCTCCTACAATCGCATCTCGTTTGAACTACGCTACACTGCCTCCATGATCTCTGGTGGTACTACTCCATTTCGACTTTACATTTGTATCCATGAGCTCTCAGAAAACTTGCACAAATATGGACGAAATGAACACAGAATACAGATAGAAGGCTTTGTCTGTCAGCGTCTCTGTAGCTAACCACTAGTGATGGCCTCATGAAGCCTCATGAAGCATTTTCTTTATTTTCTGAGCCCACTAGATGGCACTCTTGGTTTAAAGAAAGAGGCTATTCAGTGTATTTGAAACTTTTGTTGAAGAAAAAGCACCATCTAGTGGGCTCAGAAAATAAAGAAAATGATTCACAAGGCTTCATTTGACCATCACTACTTTTTGTTCAACAAAAGTTTGAAAGCACACTGAATTGCTATTCTTTGAGCCTCTCTCTTTAAACCAAGAACGCCATCTAGTGGGCTCAGAAAATAAAGAATATGCTTCAGGAGGCTTCATGAGGCCATCACTACTAACCACAACAATGGAACACACCGAGGGGTCGTTCAGAGTAATGTAGAGAATAATATTAATTTATTCATTATCTGTAACTGTTTATCCTGTTGAGGGTCGCCAGACCATCACAAGGCTGACCTATGGAGACATGCAAACTCCACAAAGAAGGGCCCCATCCGGCCAGCAGGTTCCAGCCCAGAACCCTCTTGCTGTGGGGCCACAGGGCTAATCACTGCATCACCAAATGGTGTATGGCATAAACAGAAAGTGTAATAAACATTAGGAAGTATGAATACGGTATGAAAAGTATTAACAGTGTGTATAAATACAATAATACACTATCAATACAGTATGAAAAGTATTAACAGTGTGTATAAATACAATAATACACTATCAATACAGTATGAAGATGGTAGGTTATGCAGGTACCAGTATAAGGTGTATAGTGCAGAGTGCAATCACAGAACACAACATTTATGGTATACACTGTGTTCTACAGTCATGCTGTTTCAATTAAATATCATTTATGAATGATCTATAGGAAAGTTTCTAGTCATATTACAACAGAAAATTGACATCAACCTGATTTCGTCATCTAAATATTTCAAATAGTGACATTTCCATTGTGGCTGCAGATGTTGCAAACAGTCCCTTATAGCTTTAAAAATTAATCAGAGACATGACGCTGAATGAATTATAAAAAGAAACCACAAAGATCATCCACACAATTATGAAATGTACTGTTGAGTCTTCTGCAGTGGTCATGTGAGGTCTCTTTAATGGTAACAATGTGCATGTAGGCTTGGAAACATCAGCTGTTTGTAGTCTGCAGCCTTTAATAATCCAGACCTTGATGCTGAGCTGTAGGGCAGAAAAGAAGAAGAATTTTGTCATTTGGCTCAGGAGCAGACTCTCGAATGTTGGCCTTTAACGTAATCTGTGTGGTAAGCATTCATCCAACATGAATGGAATTCATAGGGCTAGAAAAGGTCACGGTCAGTACAGAACAAGATCAAAGAGGACATTTACATCCAACACCAGAGATCCTCTTTGAGCGGAGAATGCGATTACCACCTGTTTTTATGATAACTGAAGCAACACTATAACAACTGACTGACCAAGAGATCCAATTAAGTTGTCAATGTCATGAATACATTTTCATGTCTAGACAACATGGTGCTAACAAGTGAGAACTAATATACTGAATTACCGATGTCCAGATTAAGTTTTTTGACTTTGATTGCAATCTGAGTCCTGTAAAACTGAGTATGTGCTGACACCAAGTATAAAGGCAGAGAATAGAGCCTGTTCTCATTACAAGATCAATAATACCGTCACTTAGTCATGCCCCTCAGAGTGTGATTTCGACCCAGAAGGTAGCCTTTAGCACCTTAATGTGACACACGGTATTTCAACCAACTCCAGTGTAAACCCATCTGCAGCAATATTTGATGCTAATAGCAACTGATGTAGTATTAAGAGTATTATTATTAATTAGTATTATTATTAAGAGTATTAGGGTGGGAAGTATGGGGGTTTGGACTTTCACCAGGGAGTCTGCAATTTGTTTTTCTTGTGAAACCAAAGGTCAGTGTTGTTTTAATGTAATGTTAGGCAATTTCTGTACAGTCGTCACACACTGAAGTCACTCACATGATGCCATGTCGAGATATGGTGTGCAACGTACTCTTGGTGTCTGTTTTCAAATACACTTTCATTTTCACAGGAAATGTACAGTCTGCATACAGTCTCTTTTAAAATAAATGCACTACGTCAGTACAATACCACAAATCGACATTTCTTTCCTTCAATAACAAACGCATGTGGTTGGGTTTATGAAAAAAAGAACAGGGTTTGGCTTTACTTTCATACCAGAAGTGAACACTGGCCTCCAGGGTGAAAGTTGGTGATTGTTGGACCCATCCACTACCCTTTTGTTGCTGTCTCGCCACATTTCCCCCTGGTCAGGTGCTGTTAAAAAACTAACAGCAACCAGCTGTGTCATGCCAACGTCAAAGAACGGCTTGTATCGCTGGTGTCTGATGCCAGAAGTCACTGACCCAGTGCCAGTATTCCTTAAGTTTAGGCAACAAAAAGCATGTGGTTAGGGTTAAAAAAAACTTTTCTGTTTCTTACTTATGTCATGAAACGCCATGTGACATATGTTATGTCACATACATCACTACCACTGCGTGCCACACATACTAACAGACTATACAGTGATTAAAATAACTCTACTGACATCTGGTTTCACATGGGACACAAACAGTAGGCTCCCAGGTGAAAGTCCAGAGTTTGAGCTCGACAGTGCGAGCGTTTCACTCGCAAAAAATATTTAGGGTCACATGTGCGCATAAAAAATCAGCCAAAGCAGCCTATATTTTTGTCAATAAAAAAATATGATAATCTAACCGCAAATGTTGGAGGAACTCCAGCCGCCTTCCTCTTCCCTCTTCCCTCTTCCCCGTCTGACACGGTTATGGGCGGTTTTCCAAGCCACTGTCGGCAGGGTGGAAATAAGTCAAAGTGTGGAGGAGGCAGGGACGGTTTTTGCTATGGGCAATGTGGGCGACCGCCCAGGGCCCAATCTATGTGAGGGCGCACGAGTGCCCTCCAAAAAAAAAAAAAAAACTCGCCAGTTTTCTAGACTACCGCTCATTTCCATGTCAAGTTAGTGGAGTGGGCGCTGGGGCGCCCCTATTATCACGTTTCAACCAGCAGCAGAAAGGAAAGGCGAATCCTGGCGGTTGTGGGTTGAACGGGGGTCACAGACAGCAATATGGCGGAGGCTCATAGTGCTCTGTGGCGCAAGATAATGGCTTACCGGCGACAGAGAAGTCTGACTCCAGACAGTAATTTCCTCTTTCGTTGGTGTCATGACTGCCCAGTAGTACCTGGACCACCGAGCCGTGGCGGCACACAGGTATGTGGCGTGTCAGAGGAGAAATGAGCTGTTCACATTTCTGTCTTTGTGTCAGGTAACGGCCCACAAACCTCACCGCACTTTAGGGACTGTTCTTTACTTATGGAGGGACTGTTGTTTACTTGTCAGGGGAGGAGGGTGGCTGGTTGATTTTTATTTTATTTTTTTATTTTATTTTGATCCCCCCTATGTTAATCACTTATTGATGCTGTTTTTGAAGTATGAATATGTCAATAAGTAAGAGAGGGATGGTTCGCCCAGGGCGTAAAACTAGCCAGGACCGCCTCTGGAGACGTACCGGGTTAAGTGGTGGACCTCCGGGGAAGCCCTCTCCCCTCTCCCCACAGTGAGGGACCGTTCTCCAAGGCCAGGCTGTTGGCTGGGTGGGAATAAGTCCTGCAGAGTTTCAGAGGACCTGGAGAATGTTTTAGGATCCTATTAACATTATATAAGATAATCATATTGCAAAGATAATATATATAAGATAATAACATTAAAGACAAAATTAAATTGCAATACTTTTTCAAAACTTGATGATTTTACCTTTCTGTACATTTTGTATACAAATTCATTAAATAATTTTGCTTGTAAATGTCTATTTGCATCACATTTATTACGGAAAACACATTATTTGATCAGTTTACATTGTGCCCCTGAAGTTCTTTGTGCGCTCCTTACTTTTTCAACTTAGGAGCACATGTGCTCCTTGGGGAAAAAGTCAGCGTCAAGCCCTGACTTATATGCAGTTAATTGCTACACTGCCATAAAAGAGAGCAGGATAAGTTGGACACAGTCCAGTTCAGTAAACAAAAGAGTCATGTTTCATCTGGTTTATTTTCGCCATTACAGATTCACTGAAGCAGTGGTTCACACATTTTTTTTCAATGAAATATATTTTCAGCCAAGTACCTCCTGAGCAGCACAAAACATGTTTGATAGGGGGAAAAAAACCTATATAAGAAGGTAAGATACAGCACTACTCTATCCATGTCCGGTTTACTAAACAACGACCTTGTCACTGAAAAACAATGAAATACTAAATTTCAAATGTTTAGAATGATTTCCAGATTCATAGATTCATCATGCAATAACCTGAAACAGACATTGTTGTTGCACTGTACTGTTTCTTTTTGAGAAGTTTATTATTTCAGAAATTAAGCATGACTGATATGTTTTTAGTTACCATGTAAAATAAATCACACGTACCAATCCCTAAGACTGGCTCAGGACAACCCTTTTTTTAACTGCCTGGATAATGTTTAGGGAATCTTCCATCATAAATATAAATAATGCAACACTGTGCTTCTCTACAGGGGGACGTTACATTTAGAGACATAATAACAAACCTGCTGCTGTGATGTTACCTTATCAGTTTGTGTTACAGGTACAAAATAACTTCCTTCTGTGTACTTATGTAATACCAGAGGTTATGTCAGGGTTTGAATATACGGGAACTGCCCATTGGTCCGACATCCCATTGTTCCGACCACATTAAACCCATTGTTCCGAAGTCCGTTCCGAAATCATTATGATGCCCTGTGGTTAAGGTCTGGTTAGGTTTAGGCACAAAAACCACTTGGTTAGGGTCAGGAAAAGATCATGGTATGGGTTAAAATGAAAAAGACAAACACATAAGCCGTGAGCCTGCTTCGCCTCAAGCCTTTCCCAGCTGACCCAGAGCCGGTCGCGGCGCACCATCAAGGCAGAAATACGCCTGCCGGGAGCCGTTCAGCACCGCGGACCTTCGGACTAATGGGATGTCGGACCAATGGGCTGTCATGGACCCAAATATACTGTATGCTTCCAAGGTTTTATTAACCATAATTTATGAACTACACTTTCCCCAGCAACATGTCACTGTGTGTCTGTGCTAATTTCATTTTCCTCTTTCCACTGAGCGCTGTTTAACACTACATGGAATAGATGTCCTCCAGATGACATTACTTAGAGAAGAAATTCTGCCTTATTATCTGCCAATAGCTCTCACAGCAAATGACTCTGAGTGAGACTGTCAACAGTTCAGAGGATATGTGTGAGATTACCTGCATGACAAATTAGTTTTTGTTCTTGGTTCAAGAACCTCTTTAAAATTCTGACAGTCACGTCATCCAGGAGCCTACCACACGTGTGATGTGATGGTGATTATCATGTGATTAGCCATGTTTCCATCAGCCTGTTTAGATGCGCATCTAGAAGTATTGCATCGGAAAATTATGATGGAAACGCCAAAATTCGAATTAAAATCCCCTGTTTCGCACAAACTAAAATACGCTTGCTTTAACCGGGTTTTGGTTGATTCGAAAAAATGCTGATTCGCAAAACGGGGGATGGAAACAGTTATTTTTGAATTAAGTCTGACGTAGCGCACCTCTCTCCATGGTGATATCCACACTCCGGGTTGGGAAGGCGGTAATGCATTTACAAGCTGGTTGCCAACTGCCAGAAAATGTAGAAGAAGAATGCGAGACTTGTTTTGTTTCCGGTTCTGCGGAAACCTCGTGCAAGTTCGTAGTTTTCACCAAAGTCCATACTTTTAATGAAAACACACAGGATTCGTATTTCTTTTAATGCGCATTTCCCAATGATTCGAATCACTTTTGGATGGAAACATAGCTGTTGCTGACTTATGGTAGTTGTGAAGGTTTACAACAACAGGGCTGAGTAGAATTCAGGAGGACTGGTTCGGTGTCTCATTCATGCTTATGCAGAAGGATATCGATCACAGTTTAGATTTGTAAAGTGGTCTGAATCTAACATGATCTATCATGAAGCTGCAGTACAGGCAATGTCATAGAGAAACAACATGACACAGGTGAGGCAGAAAGCCTCTCCGAAGCTAATGAGGGTGGAGGTGTTGAAGAGGTTTACCCGTCAACTGTGAACCACGTGTTCCCTCGATGCTTTTCATTACACTGTTGCTTGGATTGAAAGCTTTGATTCATCATTTAGACTGTTCTCATACACTGTTTGCACTGTATCTTATGAGAATGAATGCACCAAATATTTTCATGTAATGTCCCATGTAATGATGACCTAGTAATTTATGCATAACCTACGTATGTAATTTGGAAGGCTGCAATTACGTGGCCGATGCCTTGACGGGTTAAAGACTTTAAAGCCTATGAGAATTTTCTCCCTGAAATGAATGACAGCCTTGGGATCCTATTCACTGGACTGAAAGCAAGGCAGACTTGACCATTAAATAGTTGTTTGACCAGTTAAACATGAAGAGGGGGAACAACACCAGCGGGATACTCTCAATACATACAATATCACCAGTTTTTGTTCTGGTTTCACGCTCACTGAAATGGAAGAAAATCTATTAGAAAGAGGACTTAACCCTCATCCTGATGCCGAAGCTACCAGACTTATTACAACTGAAATATGATCTTTATCCTTACCATAGGAAACTGATTATTTTCAAGGTAAACATAACTACAATCAGGAGCCATTTACCTATCCTTCCCACTGGGAATCTCCGCTAGATTCAATGACAAATGAAATTTTGGAATTAATCAGGGAAGACAGTGCCACTCTATCCACCTTTATACCTACATGGATAACTAAATATAACATACCCAGGGCACAAAGGCAGCCTTTATTAAACCTAAGTACAAATAAAAACAGAATCATCAAACCAGTGAATAAGAGAGGACAGATAGTACTACAGGACAGAACTATCTATTTCAAGCTGAGAGCCAACTCAGTAATTCAATCTATTATATGCCCTCACCCAAGCGACTTCAAACTGAAACACAAATAATCATTAGAAATATCATTACTAAACTCTATCTTTTTTGCCCTCAAATTCCACATTCCGCATTGTTCTAGGCTACTCATTACCAAAAATTCACAAACACCTAAATACATGGACAGTTCTACATAAAATACCAGAAGGAAGACCTACTGTAAGTGATTGTGGTTTGAAGACCCACTGTTGCAGAATTACAACAATTTTGGTTATCCCCCAAAAACCTCTAATTTTTTTTTTTTTTTTGGTTCAACCATATTAACATGATCATTAGGTCCTATTGTTTGTTCTCACAATGCGATTGGATCCAACATTTGTATATAAGGCCCGCCCTCAGGTCAAGAAGTCACACAACCTCCAATATTTTGATCGAGCAACATCCCTTCGATTTACTGGACTGAATTCATCTGATTCAAGTAAGTAAAATGCTTTGAATATTTTTTTTGTGTTTATTACAGTGTCTAGAACGTGAACATATGTAGTTATTGTGGAAAATATGCCCTACATTTTATTTAGAGCTTGTTTTATAATTGTAGCAATATTACAACGTTGGGTGAGAGTGGTAGTCAAAACAGCCCTGTTTTTGAGAGGAACGTCTTGAGAGGAACTTCAATTAAAATTTTCACAATATAACTTTAAACTACACATGATTTACACATTCTAGCCTTTAGCCTTATATTGGATTACATATTCACATATTTTATTGTATTAGAAACTAAAGTGCAAAGATATATTGCCGTATCTAAACATTTTCATTTACTTAGAATGATTTCTAACCACCTTCAACACTCAGTATTTTCTCCTTATCACAGAATGCAGGACTTTCTAACAAAGAAATTCTGTTTGTGCATGTCTGCCCTTTGTCTTAGTCTCTATTGATAAGAAAATGTTCCTATCAATTCATAGTCAAAGCAGTTGTGGGGGATGCTCCTGGTGCATTTGTGGCATTGTTCTGGAACAGGTGTTAATGTTCATGACTGTAAGGTGTGGTTGTAAACTGGAGGCTACATGCATTCCTATTTGGATGATAATCACAGTCTACAATAGGTCAGCCATACAGTATTGTGACCAGTGAAATGTGTGAATAGGCTACTTCAGTGCAATGTGTAAACACTTCATAATGAAATCATTCTCCCCACCACCCCATCTTTCCTGCTGGTCATCTAGAATCTAGTAAGCATGTGTGCTATTTGTATATACAGTGTACATTTGTTTCAATTTTATTTTTTCCATTTCAGAATGCCACCAGCAAGGAGAGATCCTCGGTACAGTGCGCAGGATGTAACTGCCATCGTCCAAAACGGAGAGAGTGATGTGGACATGGATTTCGACGACACTGATGCAAGTGACGAAGAATCAGATAGCGATGCCTGTGTGGACAAAGAAAACCAAGAACCTACTGACTGCCCAGCCAATGTGGACATTGAGCCCCAATCAAGCAAACACATCATGCCCTGTGACAGATATCGCTGGCAAAAAAAAGATTTTATCAGTCCCAATACTGATTTTTCTGGTCCAGCTCTCACAGATGATGTCACCTCCCTCCACACACCACTGCAATACTTCCAAAAGTTTGTGTCAGAAGACATGGTTCAAGCTCTGGCAACAAATACGAATGAGTACAGCATTCAAAATCACGGAAGATCGGTTAACACTAATGCAAAAGAAATACAGACAGCGTTGGGCATGTACCTGAGGATGGGCCTGGTACAAATGCCTGGAACCCGTATGTACTGGGAGACGGACACACGGCACCCACCTGTTGCTGATGTGATGTCACGCAACAGATTCCAATCGCTGTTGACAACATTACATTTTGCAAACAATTTGACAGTGTCAGAGACTGAAAAGAGGGACAAACTCTGGAAACTCAAACCATGGCTTGATTCACTCAGAGAGAACTGCCTGCAGGTGGTACCAGAAGAGCACAATTCTGTGGATGAGATGATGATACCTTTCAAGGGGAAGTTCAGCTGCATCAAGCAGTATATGCGCGGCAAGCCACACCCATGGGGGTTTAAAGTATGGGTGAGAGCTGGAATCCCTGGCATGATGCTTGACTTTGATGTTTACCAAGGGAGCAATAATGGAGTACGAGTCAAATCTGAACTTGGATTGTCAGGTGATGAAGATGAGAAGAGCTTGAAGAAGAAGGGCAGAGGAAGCTTTGACCACAGAGTGGAGGGGAAACACAACATCTGTGCTGTCAAATGGTATGACAACAGGGCCGTCACACTTGTGTCATCCTTCGCTGGACCAGAACCTGTGCAGGAGATTCAACGCTGGGACAAAGCCACCAAAACCTACATTGACGTCAGAAGGCCTTACATTGTGGGTACCTACAACAAATTCATGGGAGGTGTGGATTTGTTGGACTCATTTACAGCGAAATACAAGTATGCCCTGAAATCCCGGCGGTGGTACATGTACATCTTCTGGCACACCATCACCCTCGCTGTGGTCAACGCCTGGCTCCTCTACAGGCGGCACTGCCAAGCTCTCAAGATGCCAAAGAAGGAGATACTGAACATGAGAAAGTTCCAGGCACAGCTAGCATCCTCTCTCATTCTGGTGGACACAACACTGAAAACTCCAAAGAGAGGACGACCATCTTCAGGCAACGGGAGCCCAGACGCAGCAGGGAGCCCTTTGAATGCTGGAAAGAGAGCATCCTTAGGTGATGGGAGTCCAAACGGTCCCTCTTCCAAAAAATCATGTGCACACCCCCCTCTGGATGTGCGCAGGGACCTCACTGGACATTTTCCACTGAAGACAAAGAGAGGACGCTGCAGACATTGCAGTAAAGGGTATACTAATAATCAATGCAGCAAGTGTGATGTCCGCCTCTGTTTTTCAGAGGACAAGAACTGCTTCTGGGACTATCACTGTAAATAAATGTGGATGTGCACACGGACTTCACTGGACATTTTCCACTGAAGATGAAGAGAGGACGCTGCAGACATTGCAGTAAAGGGTATACACACAAAAAAATGCTGGGTTATTTCTGTAAACACATTGTTGGGTTGTCCATGCTGGGTCATAATTCTGGGTTATTTGGGGTACTGTAAACACGTTGTTGGGTTGTTTCATGCTGGGTCAGAGGGGTTGGAAGGGGTTCATTCATAGCTAAACAGTTGGTTGGGTTATTGTGACCCAACCAGTGGGTTATTAATTTTCCCGCTCTTCTATTGTTCAACTTTCTGGAATTTTCCATGAGACATCACAGGACATCAAGCAGACAGACACACACAGATTTTCTGGTAAGTTAATATTAATACATTTATCTATATTTTCAGTAGTTGGTGGTAATAGAGTGAGCTTATTATTATTTCACAATCCTGGATCTTAGGGGGGTTAATTTTTTTTTATTCTGAGACATTTATTAATAAAGTTGAGCAAGTTTAGAATTTTTCCCTAGATGCTAACGTTAGCTGACTTTAGCTAATCTTTAACAATGCTATAACGTTAGCCGTTTTGAATTTTGCAATTTAATGTGTTGTAGTCTCCAGGCTTTATTGGTCATCTGGCTTTACTACCCACTGCACATTTATATCTTTACATTTTTAGGCAGCATTAGCTGGTTATCTATCATTAAGTTAGCCGTAAGGTTAGCTAACATTAACTAGCTATCCTAGGAATCTCTGGTGTAACGTTAGGTTAACGTTAAATTAAGGGGACTTGGCGTTATACATGCCGACCATGTTTTATTACTATTACTTACCTTGATGCGGTGTTTTAACCGGAGAAAAACCTGAGCAAACTCACAGCTCCTGCCAGAGTTTACGCCTGCCGAATAGCATTGGCGTAATGGTGATTTTTCATTTGAAACGGCTATATTCAGTGCTATTTATTTTAATCACTGGGTCTGTATATTTTGGAGAGGAGTAGACCTCTGCGGATAATTCGGCTCATGGAACAAAATGCTCGAGCTTGTAGATCAAAGGTTATCAGGTGGGCTACGGGTCAGCGGCAGCTTGGCTCACAGCATCTGCTTACATAAGTCCTGTGTAAACCGAACAGCTTCAGATAAACACAGATTTTTAACGTGAAACTGCTAAATCCATTCTCACTGAGGATTATTCTCGCGGAAAAATATAAAAGTTGATTTCATGGATTCTTATGGAAGTTTGCACACCGGGGCGGAACTTTCGTGCGGTGAAAAAAGTTTCCGCCCAGACTTTGACGCCCCGCGGAATTCCAGTCAGGCAGGACAGCATGGGAGAAAGGTTGATAAACCTCGTTTCACAGCACCCCGTCCTTTTTGATAAAAGACGGGATGATTTTGTGCACAGTGAATTAAAGGACAACGTCTGGCAGTCCATTGTCTAGTTTGGTGGCAGCGATGAGAGTGGTAAGTGCTAAAGAAAGTTGATGTTGACGCTTGTTAAACGTTAGCTTGCTAGCTCGCTGCTGCTGCTGCTGCTACTCTCGTCCATGTTCAGCCACACCCGTTCACGCAGCGCGGACTTGGAACACAACAACAACGCGAAATCCCGCACCACATCCGTACCACGCCTGTGTGTATGGTTTGAGCGAGGAAAAGCACTGCGGGAATATTCCGCAAATCCGTCCCGCATTTCTGCATTATTTGGAGAGGAGTAACGTTAGATCTCTGCCGATAATTCGGCTCATGGAACAAAACGCCTGAGCTTGTAGATCAAAGGTTATCAGATAAACTAGCTGGGCTATAGAGCCACTGATGCTTTCCAGATATCGTGATTTCCCAAAACTGAATAAATACCACACTTAGCAACACAAAACTGCTTTGCTTGCTCAATCATGTTGTAACTAAGGTCCTGGTATTGTACATAGAGGGATATTTTGCCCCAAAATAATAAAAAAAGAGAGAATATAATTAAGTGTGCATAATAGGTAATGTGTGTATGACTGAGATGTCAACGCGCATGTAATTGTATCAGTACCTGGAATCAATTTTTGGCAGGTGAAATACTCTGATTTATGCATTGTAATGGCCCTTTAACTCACTTTCAAGTGGTAAAAAGCACTGGTTGAAGTCAAATCTTGTAAATATAACTCTGCTGAGTGATATTAAGTCATTTTGAGGCAGAATACCCCTCTCTGTGCAATACCAGGGGCTGGACTCAATTTTTGGGAAAAAGTGAGGGGGAAAAAATGGAAAAAATTAAAAAAGTGTAGATAGCCATTGCTGCAATCAGGTGGTGCAAACATGATCAAATGTAATTTTATGAGCTGGAAGAATCAAATGAAACATTGATCATAGGCATCTTTTATACAAATACATGGAGAGGTTATAAGAAGCCCGTAACATGTCAATGTGATCTGTGAAGTGTGGCATAGATCCATTGATGTTACTTAAATTCATTTACTCAATCTGAAATTTCATTCCAGGGATGCAACTGAGTGATGGACAGTTTTGTGAGAGAGAAGTTAACTGAATGGCAGCTTGACAGCCTGGCAGACACCTTTGAAGGTAAGTTCACATTTATTAAGACATGAAGTTGAGATGTTAGTGTTAAGAAACAGAAAGAGATCATTTCCTTGATATTTGACATAATGTTTAATTGCAAAACTAAAATGAAAATCTGCTCCGGGCTGGGCACTGTCCGGTGCTGAAGGCTTTCAGCAGCTTTGAGCAGTACCACCTGAGACAACTGTGTTAATAATGCTTCTGATCAAATGGTTATCACAATGTCAAAAATGAATAGGCTGAGGGTTGTTGTTCCCATTCATTGCTAAAAATTTCATTCACATTTTTTTGTTTTATGGCATCAACAATTTCTTTCTTTGTATAAGCAAGGAAGAAAGGATTTCACAACAACTTCACATCTGTTTCAGTTCCTGGTTGTGTTTCAGATTACACAAATATGACAAATTAAATATTAAATATGAAAATATGTATTGTGTGATCTTGTTTCAACAAGGCCAATAGCTAACAGCTGTTTTTACGTTTTAGTGGATAACTTAACACTACCCTTCTTTCCCCCCACTCAGAGCTGTCGTGTCATTTTCTCCATTGCCTTTTTGAATTTCAGACCAGGAAGTGGATAAGGAGAGTTTCCTTCTTTTAGATGACTGTGCCATAGCCTGCCTCATTTCCAAAGTGGGACTGCGTGTCAAATTCCAGAAACACCATAAGGAGCTTGTGAGTACAGTTCAGTAGTAGATTTAACCTGAATTAGGTAAGCTTCTGTTTCTCCACCATACACTTCTGTGTTTCTGACCTTGCCTTTGATGTACTATTAATGCCACTGACTATGTGACTGATGGCGGGGTAAATTAGGGTGTTTTCACGTTAGGAACACTTTAACCGAACCGTGCCCAGGAACACTTGCCCCCCCTTTCCAGACGCCCGCTGGTCAGCTTTCATACTAGTATTTTTGAAGCGTTCCCTGGCATGCTTGTGTTGGTGGCATTATATACTGTCATATACGGTAATCACATGCGCCTGCGCATATGCGGTGTTACTTATGGTAATGCTCCAGTAACTGCAGAGAGTGCTGCACAAAGTTAGTGAGAGTTAGCAGACGTGCTATGTTGTTGTAGCCTACTGCTCAAGTGTTTCATTAAAGCTTGTAAAAAAAAACCCATCATTTCGCTGTCGGACCCGGACCACGTCGCTCCCTTTCCTGCTGTTATGTGGCTGCTTTGAACACAACGGTTGATTAGTTAGGATGTCGCATGACATTGTAAACACTCAGAGGTTCACTTTGAGAGGAGGTTTGTGTTCACACTAGAAGCGAACCGAAGTGTACCGTGCCCTAGACCACCTTTCCCAAGTGGACCAGGGAACGGTTTGCTTACCGCACGGCACGCTTTTGTTCACATTTATCAAGCGAACCGGACTTTGACGTCAAGCGTGCCAGGGCACGCTTCAGAGTCCTAAGTGTGAAAGCCCCCATAGTCTCTCACCACGGTTGAAGTATTATTTAAACTGTCATGCTACACATGTAGTTTAATAATGGCATATACGTGCTTCCGCTGCAAACAAAAAATAGCCGGTGATGCAAAGGGTCTGTTTGTTCACTTGAGAGCAGTGCATGGTATAAACAATGCTTCAACATTCTTTCAGTGCTGCGAAGGTGGTTGCAGGCGGACTTTTAGCTATATTCGTTCTTTCAGGAGACATCTGCTTCAGCATTCAGTCCCAGAACAGCATTTTGAAACTGAGCAGCATTCCAGGAGGGGCACAGAAGTATCCATGCAGGGCCGGGAAGTGCAGAATGCAGATGTTTCAGATCCTTCAGAGGCTCTGCCTCAAGACAATGAAGACAATGATTTCTGGGATGACTTGGAACCAGAAACCATAACTGAGCGAATAGCTCTGTTTTTGGCAAGCTTAAAGTCCAAATCTGCACAGACCTACAGTACAGTCAGCTTTGTTGTCCAGCAGACATCAAGCTTGATTTCAGACATTGTTGGTTCACTTCAGAGGAAGACTTTGTCTCTGTTTGGAAAATTAGGTCATAAGGACAATCCAGGGGTCCAGGAACTTCAACATCACTTTGAAGAAGCAGCACATCCATTCAAGGGATTAGAATCTGACTTTAAACAGATGCAATATTTTGCAAAGTCAGGCAACTTCATTCACCCCGTAGAGGAGCCTTTGCCTGGAGTGTCCTATGTGCAGAGAAGCAACACTACTGGGTCAGTTAAACAGGTTGCAGTTCAAGATGTGTTTTATCGTGTCCCACTGAGACCTGTCTTGACTAAACTGCTTGAGATCCCTGGCATTTTGGATGCCATCTTTTCATGGCAACAGAGAGAAAATGGAGGCCTCTTAGACTTCAATGATGGTGAGTATTGCAAACAGCACCCTCTCTTCTCCAGGAAACCATCTGTTCCTCTTCTTTTGTACAATGATGACTGTGAAACTGTCAACCCACTTGGCTCAAAGGTTGGGGTGCACAAGTTGGGGCTCCTTTACTTCACAATCAAGAGTCTGCCTCCAGAGTTTCTTTCAAAACTGTCATCACACTTTCTGGTTGCAGTTTACAAATCAGACGATGCCAAAACATATGGAATTGACAGTGTTTTGCTCCCAGTCATAGAGGAACTTAAGGATCTTGAGTTGAACGGCATCTCCCTCAACACACGTCATTTCAAGGGTGAAGTGCGGGTTTCAGTTGCCCAGTTCTGTGGAGACAATCTTGGCTTAAATGCCCTTCTTGGATTCACAGAGAGCTTCTCAAGCAATTACTTCTGTCGTTTGTGCAAGGCACACAAAACGACTGCAAGGGCACAGACAAAAGAAGACGCTACCCTGATGCGAACTGAGACAAACTATGCTGAAGACGTTCGTCATGCTAATCTATCTGAGACAGGTGTTAAGAGGGACAGCATTCTGAATAATCTGTCCTTCTTCCATGTCACACACAACAAAGTTGTGGACATAATGCATGATTTGTTGGAAGGAGTGGGACCATATGAACTGAAGTTGATACTCAGGTCACTGATTGAGGACAAATATCTCACCCTTGAAAAGCTCAACTTCCGAATCACGAGTTTTGATTATGGCTTCCCTGACCTGAAGAACAAGCCATCTGTGATTGGGAACCATGAACTGAAACATCCAGAAGGAGCAATGCATCAGTCTGCAGCCCAAACATGGTGTCTCCTCAGGTTGTTGCCATGTATGATTGGAGACCTCATACCTGAAGAAAACAAGCACTGGGAGCTTTTGCTTCTTCTTCTGGAATGCATGGAATTTATCTTCTCTCCATCTCTTACACCAGAAGCTGCAATTTACTTGGCCGCCATCATTGAAGAGCACCACTCTCTGTTCCTTGAGCTGTACCCCACTTTGCATCTTCGTCCAAAGCATCATTTTATGGTGCACTATCCAGATGCTATTCTAAAGTTGGGACCTCTGATTCAGTTCTGGTCTATGCGATTTGAGGCCAAACATGGCTTTTTTAAACGGATCAGCCACATCACCTGCAACTTCAAGAACATTTGCAAGACCATGGCGTTTCGACATCAGATGATGTTATGCTACTCCCTCCTTTCTGGTTCTGTGTTCAAAACTGACACAGAAGTTGGTCCAGGTCACAGCACTTGCTGAAATGGATGGGTTTAGTGACGTACAAAGTGGACTCGAAGATATCCCACCTTTTACAGAAGCTTTCGTGCCAGCTTGGGTTAAGGTACATGGTACACAATACAAGCCTGGTATGACTGTATTTCTGTCTTGTGCTGCTGATGGTGAGCCTCAGTTTGGTCTAGTGAAAACTATTCTTGTCCTGGATCACTCAGTCAAGCTTGTTGTCCAAAAGTGGGATACAATAGGTTTCGACAGGCATTTTTTTGCCTATGGTGTAACAGCAACCACCAGCATGTTTGCTGTTGATCAGAGTTGTCTCCTTGACCATCATACTCTTCATGCAGTCAAGTCATACAGGGATAATGACAGATGCTTATATGTTTCACTTAGATACAGAGTCTTTTAAAAATTCTGTATTCCGGTCATCTGGGATTCATCTACACATTCTTGAAGAAATACAGTGGGTAAGGAAAGTATTCAGACCCTCTTAATTTTTTCACTAATTGTTATGTTGAAGCCTATGTCAAAAAAAAAAATATCCGCATCATTCTACACTCAGCACCTCACGAGTGCTAACACTAGGAGACGAGGGGCAGCTGGCGACCGAGGTCGGCCGCCAGCTGCCCCTCGTCTCCTAGTGTTAGGAGGGATTGCTCGGTCTTGGTGCAGCGCTGCGCTTCTCTCCCTTGCCTGAGGAACTAGATCCACCTGTGGGCTGAAGGTGTTCTGGCCCTGTTTGCTTCCAGCTTGTGGGTTTCTAGTATATCTGCCAGCTTGTGAAACACCTTATCGCGTCGCCATCTGTACCTGCCCTGTGACAATGCCGACTTGCAGCCGGAAAGAATGTGCTTCAGGGTTGGGTTTGAAATATTACAAAGCTGGCAGGGTTTAGCCAGTCTATGGCCTGGTCTACTGCCTGGGTTGCTTTCCACTTGTGTCCTGTTTGAACCTGGGGATTGGCCATTTGGATAGCTGTGTCCGGTGAGTCTCTAAGCTCGAATAAGAGTCTCACCTTCTCCTTTTTGTACACTAGGCTGATTGACTGCAGTGGGAGCTGTAAGGTGTTTCTTCCAAAGCGCTGTGGTGGAGAAACATCTAGGAAGGCCAAGCAATTTCCGGATGAAGCTGTTGGCTTTTGCCACCAGTTTCAGGATGGTTGTCCAGGTGATGTCACTCAGTTTCAGAGGCCACATGAGGCATTGGTATAGTGTAAACTGGTAGCACCAGACCTTGAATTTTCCTGCCAAGAGGCACTGGTCGATCTTGTGCAGGCCGTCTTGAAGTTGGGTTATATCAGTTGAGGCAGTGCTCATATCTGGACATAAGGCTTCAACTTACCAAAGTGAAAAACTGAAGGAGGTCTGAATACTTTCTGACTGTAATGTCACCTTACTTTTGATTTATGGAGATTTATGATGCCATTGCCTGATACCAGCTCTGTAAATAAGTTGAGTCTAAAGTTTTTTGGTAAGTATAACTGATATGTGGGTTCTAAAAAGCAGTACACATATCAAATTCTGTGGTAAGTATGCTGCATTGAATTGTGCATGAATTTGCATGTTGAATAAATATGAATCGTTCTTTATTTCCAACCATGACTGTCTAGGTTGCCATTCACAGCAACCCACTTTTCACCTAGTAGTTGCTAGAAATGTTAGCATCAGCACTGGCGACTGCCTGGAGCTCACATAAACGGAGCCTGGGTCAGTTGAATGTGGCAGTGCCGTTTGGTAGCATCAGCACTGGCCACTACCTGGAGCTCGCGTAAACGGAGCCTGGGTCAGTTGAACGTGGCAGTGCTGTTTGGGTAAGGTGATAGGATAGGCAGTATTTGCTAGGCTCTGACCACTTTTCCACTAAGTGACGCACCAAGCATCTTGCACCATATCCACATTCCTCTAGTGGTTTTTGTTTGTAGCATCGTATCTTCGATGTGTTTCTGTTACTTGGCAAGTATAAATGATATGCAGGTTCTAAAAAGCAGTACGCATATCAAATTCTGTGGTAAGTATGCTGAATTGCGCATGTTCTACAATATTATCTGTATAGTACAAGAATAAATTTGAATCCGTCTATATTCCCAACTATGACTCTCTAGGTTGCCATTCACAGCAACCTACAAAGTTCCAAAGACAGTCATGGTTCAAGAGAAACAGTGGAGACAGGGATGGAGGTGCAGACACAGCCAAATCCCATCACTCTGACTTTGCAACTTTCTCCAGTATTTGTAAGTACTAACTTTCTATGAAGAAAAAAAAAGATGAAAATGCAATGCCAATTCAATTGAAATATTTAATTTATTCAGCAGTGAGTTGATTTAACATGTTCTTGCATAGTCAGTAAGTCCTGAAGTTATTCAAAATGCCTCACAGAGGTTACTGTATGTCACCATTTGTGGTCCATTCTATTTTTTATAGGAGATTCGCAAGGTTTTGGAAGGCAGTATGGACGGGAGGTCAATGTTAAAGAGTCTTGATGAACTCCAGTCCATCACCAGCAAGGAGAGAAAACTTCTTGTTAGACTGCTGGTGTCCCACTTGCTGGAAACCAATGGTGAAACGTGAGTCAGTTGTACATAAATTGGCCAGTGAACATAAAGCAGAGGGGTGATCATGTCCTACCAAGTGCTTACCATAGTTATTATAGTTTTGTATTTTTCCATTAGGTTTTATTTTTATTTATTTCTTAATTTTTGTTTTCAATTCAGTTTAGTTTCAGTTTAGTTTCCAGAGTTTAATTTCAGTTTAGTTTTTGTTAAAAAATGTTTATTTTTAGTTTCGTTTTTATTAATTTCAGTATTAGTTTTATTTTTTTTCATAATGTGCCAAATAATAATATATAATGTGACAAAAAAACTAAAGAAATTTTCTGTATATTTTTATTTTATTTTAGTTAGTTTTGTAAGTACACAATACTGTTTCAGTTAGTTTTCGTTTTTTTCTAAAGTCTAGTTTTATTTTTATTTCAGTTAACTAAAATAGTTTGAGTTTATAGTTTAGTTTTAGTTAAATATAATAACCTTGGTGCTTAAAATACACATTTCATTGACATATCAAACCAGCTGATTTCATTGACACTTTCAAACTGTATCATCAGTTTATAGGAAATTTCACTGAAACCACATTATATATGCTCTCAACTAGGCCTGAACAATTTGGGAAATTAATCTAATTGCTTTTTTTTTTTTTTTTTTTTTTGGACCAATATTAAGATTTAATGTGCGATTATTTTTTAAGTTCATTATCATTTGTGTTATTCAATATGGCCTAATTGTTCTATATCATGGCCAGCAACATAAATTGGTCTTGTAGGATTTGTCACGCCTGGAATCCACTGGCATTTCTTGCGTTCGTCATGACGCCTCACTGAGACACGGCGCCTGTCCGAAAACAGATGTCTGTGGGCAGAACCCGTCCAGCTTTTTGAAATAGCCCTTATTACCAACTTATGCTCAGTTATGTTTGAAGACATGGCTATTTCTGTACACAACTGAATAAATATGCCTATACAACTGGTTTATGACTTCTAGATTATTCTGAAGTTTGTTACCTACCCAGCTAGCATAACAAAGCAGGCTACTCTTAGCTGTCGTATAGAATCGGATCGTTGTAAGCCGCAATAATTAGCCTGTCCCCCATCACCATGCTGTTTGGGAGGGAGTATGAGTATCACGACAGACCTCCCCGAACTGTTGTCCAGCTTTCTCTCCATTGGCTGGAGTCCTCACGTCTGACGGATTCATTTGCATAAAGCTGAGTTGCGGTCAACTTTTCGATGCGCTGGAGCTGCTCAAACGGCCGCGCCACCTAAAATGCATTGTGAGGGCATCAGTAATGGTTTGACGTGCTCAATAGCAAATGAATAGGGATACGCGTCGCCACAGACACAAAAAACGCCAGTGGATTCCAGGCATTAAACTTACAGGCTTGTTGCTCAGCATTTATTAATTATCACAACAACATAATGAAGCCCTGACAAATAGCCTTAATATAAATAAACACTGATACAAAACTCTGTAACACACTCACCACACAAGCAGCTCCATATTCTCCTGTGAAATGTTCAGGGACAGATCAGGACAGTCTGAGGACAGACAGCTTTGAGGTTGAACTTCATATTATGGCTGCCACTAACAATTATTTTCTTTGCCAAGTAATCTGTCGATTATTTCTGCGATTAGTCGACTAATCATTTTATCGAAAAATGTGTTAAAATGTTGAAAAATGTCAGTCTGTCTCTCCCAAACCCCACAATTATGACATCGAATGTCTTGTTTCGTACTCATGCCAAAGGGTTTTAGTTCACCGTCATGGGAGAATGTGTAAAGTTGCCAATATCTGAAAGTAAGAAGCTGCAATAAGAGTGTTTTGGGGTACTTTTATAGTACTTTTCTATGAAAAATGACTCAAACCGATTAGTCGACTACTAAAATAGTCACCGATCATTTTGATAGTCGATTAGTCATCGATTAGTCGACTAATCGTGGCAGCCCTACTTCATATTAATGAAATATACATCGTCAGACTGTGATAGATCTCTGCTGTAGCCTATGTCTCAACCACATGTTAGCTGCGGTAGAGAAAAGCTCAGCTGATTTCAGCTCCTGCTCCTGGTGTTCATATTAAGCTATATTTTCAAACACTTCACCCGTGTCAACCCATGTTTGTGGCTTTTTGACTTGTTAGACTCACTGGTCATCAGCATTTTTTAGCCATGCAGCGATCGTACACGGTGAAGTCATAGGACTCATACAGGTCGGTGGTGTTGCCCTGTGAGACAGCAACAGTACCAAAACAGGTTCTGCACACCTGACGCTGTGCAGCATCTTCTTTTTCAATAGGAATAGTCCCACACAGGGACATCCCCTGACATTAAAGATCCTGTTGTGCTACATTCAGCTCAGTCTGAGGCCAAACAGGTAACAGTGGTGTTGTAGCGTCTTTTCACCGACAGCTCCACTCTCCTTTGCAATAAACATAACTAGAGGATAATGAGCGATGAGCAGCCTGAGCGATTACAAAATCGTGTTTTATACATATCGCAGTTTAATTGCAAAATTTTTTTTATTTTTTTTTTGTCTACTTAACAGGCCATCCTCAGACATCAAGAGAGCACTTGCCATGTCACTGGTGAATGAATTTCCATGTCTCAAGGATGATACAGGCAGTGGTTATGTAAGTTTATCAAGTGATACACAAGTGGAGCAATCAATAATATTTAGCCCCCAAAACGGAATTACATACAAGTAAGTTAGTTGTCAACCTTGTTTTCCATAGTGCACACTCAAATAAAGTGATGATTCAAATTGTTTTGCAGACTTGAAAACTGGAACCATTTTGTTCAGAAAAAAACAAAAGTAAAACAAATTATTGCCATGACTATTTAGAAAAAAAAAACATTCTCAAGGAAAATTGTTGATTGCTCCTTAAAATCCCTTGTAGTCACCTTGGTATACAACTCCCTCATTCTGGACACTATAAGATGACTGTAATCTAATGTTACAGGGAGCTTGGTTCACACCTGGTCGCAAACATAGACCTGCCACAGGTTTTCTGGAAGAGCGGCTGAGGAATGTAAGAAAACGTTTGAGAAACCTGAGACGACCGCATCACCAGGAATCAGAGGAGGAACATACCGTCTCTGCACAAGGCAGGGATCATAATTTCCATTCCATTTACACTTTCCATTCTAAATTGTTGCTTAAAATTGTTTAGTGCCGCTTTAAATAGCATTGTTTCACAAGCATGTAAAAAAATAGTAGCTTCATGCTTGGACTTTATCATCCTCGTTCAGCAGAATCTTGTTTGGCTCCTGAAAAACTTCAACAGATGGTTGACTGGTTGAAAGTCAACAAATACCCAGTCTCTGAAGTCGAAGTATACATGAAGGAAACAGTTATATACCAAGGCAAGTGGATCCGCAGTAATGGATCTAAAAGCATCCCAGAAATATTGAAGGAGTTCCCCAGGCTTGTTGACAATCCTGGCATGGTAAGAAATTCTTTTACTTTTGTGTTTTTGGTTATTTTGTCTTTATTGTCCTCAGATTTCTGATTATGTTTTATAAATAGACTTGGAGGAATTCCATGCAATTTTTACCTACCAACAAATGTACAAATGTAACTGTTTCAGATCTAAAAATTTGACATCAATTAGCGGTTAGTGGAATTTTATGTATTGACTTATTGACTCTTCTAAGTAACAACCTGTCTGGCTGTCTAAAGTGATAGACATGTCTAATTAACTCACTAACAAACTGACATTTACCTATTGAACTGTTGTGCATCATATGTCAATATGAGCTTGCAAAATGACAGCTTGACTCCTTCACAGGTGCTTCCTGCAAGATCCCATAAATTCTTTAATCACTACCATTCTAGTTACACTTGTTTTCCATGTTTCAAAATGTATCAGATATCACAAGACTTCCAGCAGCTTCATCCAGAGGCAGCAGGAAAACTTTTTGAAAACTGGGCTGCTATCAGTGACGGAATCCTTGCTTATATCCAGCGTGAAGGAAAACTGAACGTAGCACTGGATGACATGACACCAGGTAAGCTATCTCTCATAGTAAATATGTCAAAAATCTATTTAAAAATAACAGAACATGGTTAAAATGTTTTTTGAATTTAGACTGATTTTTTAAGTTTATAATCATGTCTTTTTGTCTGGTAAACCTGACTGTCTGCCAGCTCTCATGATTCATTTGAACTGGCAGGACAGTCTGGAAACTTACCTATTGTTACCTGACTCTGCTCCTAGGGAACTTTCCTCTTCTTTTGAAAATAATTTAAAATACTACGGGGTCCTGTGCGAGCAGGCGATTCCGGTGCATGTTTTTCAAAATAAAATGTAGTGAAACATTTTTATGATATTTGAAATTTAATTTCAAACTAATTATGGTCAATATGTGCATAAATAATAGGCTATATATGTATCTATAAAACATATATCTTCCATTCATACAATATACTACTTAACATTGTTTTCACATTAAAAACAACAACAACAACTCATTTTTAAGGTGTGGCGGCTTTTATTTTGCCGAGGGAAAACCCTGCTAACACTGAATAAAACTTACTGACACATTTCCTCATTTTGATTTTAAAGCAACACCATGTAACTATTAGTTAATGTTTCCCCTGTGTGGTTGTATTTTGGTTGTTGTTGTCATGGATACATTGTTGCTTCTCTGACATGGAGTGATATGCTGTGATTTGCAGCTGTGGGCATATGCTCATTATATCACTTATGAACCAATCAGATTGTCTGATTTCACCTTTCCGTTTTAGAAGAGTTGTTCTACCACTGAAATAATTTTAGAAACATTATTCTAAGGTCGAAAAACAACATACTGTACTGTGTCTTATGTTCAATTTATTTTAGCTGCCAACGGCGAGAGAGCCCTAAAGCTGCTGCCAACCTTGCTTCCTCCTTCAATTTATAGAGACGGAGGAAAAGTGTGCAGATCGACGATTGAAGAGTCAAAGAGAGAAAGAGAGAGACTCAGCCTGTAAGTTTCACTTTAGTTTTGATATTTCAATAAGAGTGTACATTTGTACTGCTTGATATGCATGGTAACTATTAAAGGGAACCCATTATGCTTTTCCTTCTTTTCAGACATATATATATATATATATATATATATATATATATATATATATATATATATATATATGTATACAGTACAGGCCAGCAGTAATCAGAGCAACTACTAGCAGCTACTCTGCTCTACTTTATTATGCTCTGCTCTACTCTACTATGCTCTGCTCTACTCTATACTCTGCTCTACTCTGGCCTCTATTCTATAATCTACTCTACTATGCTCTGCTCTATAATCTGCTCTACTCTGCTTTGCTCTACTCTACTCTGGTCTACTGTATAATCTACTCTACTCTTCTCTACTCTCTATTCTATTCTGCTCTATTCTTCTCTGCTCTGTTCTACTTTACTATACTCTGCTCTACTTTGCTCTACTCTGATATACTCTGCTCTGCTTTACTTTGCTCTACTTTGCTATACTATGCTCTGCTTTACTCTGCTCTACTTTGCTCTACTCTACTATGCTCTGCTCTACTCTGCTCTTCTCTACTCTGCTCTACTATACTCTGCTCTGCTTTACTCTGCTCTACTTTGCTCTACTTTACTATGCTCTGCTTTATTCTGCTTTGCTCTACTCTACTCTGCTCTACTCTACTATGCTCTGCTCTACTCTATAATCTGCTCTACTCTGCTCGACTCTATTTTGCTCTACTCTACTGTGCTGTGCTCTACTCTATACATCCTGATATGCCACGTCTGTGAGGTGGGATGGATTATCTCGGCAAAGGAGAAGTGCTCACTAACACAGATTTAGACAGATTTGTGAACAATATTTGTGAGGTTCAGCTCATGAAAAATGTGAGCAAAAACAAAAGTGTTGTGTATACATATATATATATATATATATATACACACAGTACAGGCCAAAAGTTTGGATACACCTTCTCATTCAATGCGTTTTCTTTATTTTCATGACTATTTACATTGTAGATTCTCACTGAAGGCATCAAAACTATGAATGAACACATGTGGAGTTATGTACTTAACAAAAAAAGGTGAAATAACTGAAAACATGTTTTATATTCTAGTTTCTTCAAAATAGCCACCCTTTGCTCTGATTACTGCTTTGCACACTCTTGGCATTCTCTCCATGAGCTTCAAGAGGTAGTCACCTGAAATGGTTTCCACTTCACAGGTGTGCCTTATCAGGGTTAATTAGTGGAACTTCTTGCTTTATCAATGGGGTTGGGACCATCAGTTGTGTTGTGCAGAAGTCAGGTTAATACACAGCCGACAGCCCTATTGGACAACTGTTAAAATTCATATTATGGCAAGAACCAATCAGCTAACTAAAGAAAAACAAGTGGCCATCATTACTTTAAGAAATGAAGGTCAGTCAGTCCGGAAAATTGCAAAAACTTTAAATGTGTCCCCAAGTGGAGTCGCAAAAACCATCAAGCGCTACAACGAAACTGGCACACATGAGGACCGACCCAGGAAAGGAAGACCAAGAGTCACCTCTGCTTCTGAGGATAAGTTTATCCGAGTCACCAGCCTCAGAAATGGCAAGTTAACAGCAGCTCAGATCAGAGACCAGATGAATGCCACACAGAGTTCTAGCAGCAGACCCATCTCTAGAACAACTGTTAAGAGGAGACTGCGCGAATCAGGCCTTCATGGTCAAATAGCTGCTAGGAAACCACTGCTAAGGAGAGGCAACAAGCAGAAGAGATTTGTTTGGGCCAAGAAACACAAGGAATGGACATTAGACCAGTGGAAATCTGTGCTTTGGTCTGATGAGTCCAAATTTGAGATCTTTGGTTCCAACCGCCGTGTCTTTGTGAGATGCAGAAAAGGTGAATGGATGGATTCCACATGCCTGGTCCCCACTGTGAAGCATGGAGGAGGAGGTGTGATGGTGTGGGGGTGTTTTGCTGGTGACACTGTTGGGGATTTATTCAAAACTGAAGGCACACTGAACCAGCATGGCTACCACAGCATCCTGCAGCGACATGCCATCCCATCTGGTTTGCGTTTAGTTGGACGATCATTTATTTTTCAACAGGACAATGACCCCAAACACACCTCCAGGCTGTGTAAGGGCTATTTGACCAAGAAGGAGAGTGATGGAGTGCTGCGGCAGATGACCTGGCCTCCACAGTCACCGGACCTGAACCCAATCGAGATGGTTTGGGGTGAGCTGGACCGCAGAGTGAAGGCAAAGGGGCCAACAAGTGCTAAACACCTCTGGGAACTCCTTCAAGACTGTTGGAAAACCATTTCAGGTGACTACCTCTTGAAGCTCATGGAGAGAATGCCAAGAGTGTGCAAAGCAGTAATCAGAGCAAAGGGTGGCTATTTTGAAGAAACTAGAATATAAAACATGTTTTCAGTTATTTCACCTTTTTTTGTTAAGTACATAACTCCACATGTGTTCATTCATAGTTTTGATGCCTTCAGTGAGAATCTACAATGTAAATAGTCATGAAAATAAAGAAAACGCATTGAATGAGAAGGTGTGTCCAAACTTTTGGCCTGTACTGTGTGTATATATATATATATATATATATATATATATATATATATATATATATATATATATATATGTGTGTGTGTATATATATATATATGTGTGTGTGTGTATATATATATATATATGTATATGTCTGGGTGAATACTCAATTCTCATTGGCTGCAGGATATCCGTTAAAAAGTGTTATAGCTCAGCTATAAAGACAAAAACAAAACATGAATCTGAAATGAAACCCATAAACAAAAAAGTTAAGGTCAAGTCCATCGCCGTTCTTTTCTGGGGTTTTCATATGGAAACGCCCACTCTGCCTTTACAAAAAAGCAATGACTTAGGTTAGAACAGTGTTGCCCTCCCTTCCTCTTCCATACCTTCCCCTCCCCACACACAAAAGGTGTCCAGTCCTCTAGTAGTCTCTGCTGGGAGATGTATACCAGCAATGCTGTTGCAACTTTCAAAAGCTCTTAGCTTTTATAGTATAAAAAACAAAATAAACTCACAAAAATATCAAGAAAGGAAATATTCTTACATCGGTTGTCCGTTATAAACCGTACACCTTTTGAATTCATCTTTCTTTCTTTTACCATACTAAGACAAGCTTGTCTGTAAAACACACTTAAGACTCAACAGACACAAAATAAAATATAAATAAAATGTGAAATGTGAAAATATTGTGGCTCCCTGCTGCCTCTCTGATGCCCAACTTCCTTCTCACTTCTCTCTGCTTCACACCTCTCCTGTCCCCACTCAACATGTTTATTGTCCTATTGATTTAATGTAATTTCAACGTTATATTGCATCACTGAGTGACTGATGTTTAATCAACAGGTTGGGACCAATATGGTCGAGTACCTCAGTAAGACCAGCCAGCCATTTCCACATGTTCTGTGCCTGGGAGATGACACCACAACATCCCAGGCCTTCACCATCATCTCTGGGAATGCCTTGGAGTCGGAGTCCTTGCTGGGGGCAGTTGATGTATGCTTCAAGGCTTTTTATGTTTTCGACTTGAACTATACCAAACAATGCAAACAAATTTGGGAGTTTATCCAGCACGCAGTGTATGGTATTGAAGGGCACGAGTCCCCCTCTGTCTCATTTTTGAGGACAGCCATCTCTGCCCGCATTTGGTGAGTTTGGGTTTTGGATAGAAATTTAGTGAGACCTCACTAAAACCCAACCCAAAGGAGAGAAGAGGGGAGGGGAGTTGAGAGGAGGGGAGGAAGAGAAAGGGAAGGAGAGGGGAGGAAAGGAGAAAGGATGGGTGGAGATGAAAGGAGAGGGGAGGAAAGAAGAGGGAAGGGCAGGAAAGAAGAGGGGAGGAAAAAAGAGGGGAGGGGAGGAAAGGGGAGGGAAGGAAAGAAGAGGGGAGGGAAGGGGAGGAAAGAAGAGGGGAGGGGAAGAAAGAAGAGGGAAGGGAGGGGAGGGAAGGAAAAAAGAGAGGGGAAGAAAGAAGAGGGGAAGAGAGGGGAGGGAAGGAAAGAAGAGGAGAGGGGAAGAAAGAAGAGGGGAAGAGAGGGGAGGGAAGGAAAGAAGAGAGGGGAAGGAAAGAAGAGAGGGGAAGAAAGGGAAGGAGAGGGGAGGGGAAGAAAGAAGAGGGAAGGGAGGGGAGGGAAGGAAAGAAGAGGAGAGGGGAAGAAAGAAGAGGGGAGGGGAAGAAAGAAGAGGGAAGGGAGGGGAGGGAAGGAAAGAAGAGGAGAGGGGAAGAAAGAAGAGGGGAGGGAAGGGAGGGGAGGAAAGAAGAGGAAAGGGGAGGAAAGGGAGGGGAGGAAAGCAGAGGGAAGGGGAGGAAAGAAGAGGGGAGGAGAGGGGAGGGAAGAAAAGGGAAGAGGGAAGGGAGGGAAGGAAAGAAGAGGGGAGGAAAGGAGAGGGGAGGGAGGGAAAGAAAGAAGAGGGGAGGGGAGGAAAGAAGAGGGGAGGGAGGGAAGGGAGTAAAGAAGAGGAAAGGGGAGGAAAGAAGAGGGGAGGAAAGGGGAGGGGAGGAAAGAAGAGGGGAGGAAAGGGGAGGGGAGGAAAGAAGAGGGGAGGGAGGGAAAGAAGAGGGGAGGGAAGGGAGTAAAGAAGAGGGGAGGAAAGAAGAGGGGAGGAAAGGAGAGGGGAGGGGAGGAAAGAAGAGGGGAGGAAAGAATAGGGGAGGGAGGGAAGGAAAGAAGAGGGAAGGGGAGGAAAGAAGAAGGGAGGGGAAGAAAGGGGAGGAGAGGGGAGGGAAGGAAAGCGAGGAGGGGAGGGAAGGAAAGGGAGGAGGGAAGGGGAAGGGAGGGAAGGAAAGGGAGGGGAGGGGAGGAAAGAAGGGGGGAGGGAGGGGAGGAAAGGAGAGGGGAGGGAGGGGAGGAAAGGGGAGGGAAGGAAAGGGAGGAGTGGGGAAGGGAGAGGAGGGGAGGAAAGAAGAGAGGAGGAGAGGGTAATTGCATTACTATAAATAGTTCACTTTTTTATTATATTTTAAAATACTTGTAATCTGAATTTTTTGTGTTTTAACTTTTTTGAAAACACGTTTTCAAATTCACACTTGTTCAGACAGTTTTTATACATGTTCTTTTTATTTTTATTTACCTTCTTTGTGTGCTTGTTACAATTGTGTGATCCTACTTAAAACATTTATACAATTTTTATAAAATGAAACATAGTTAACTATAAAATGCAGTTACAGTGGTCTTTTTGTGTAGTGTGTTTGTATTGTTGTGTTGTGTGTTTGGAAATTATGGGAAATTGTACTATTATTATTATTATTATTATTATACTTTATTATTTAATGAGACAGGAAATAACCCAACATATGAATAACATTCAACCCAGGAACAGTTTTAATTTCACTCTCTAGGTTGGTTAAAAGGAACAACCCAACATATGAATAACATTCAACCCAGCAACAGAGTTAATTTCACTCTCTAGGTTGGTTAAAAGGAACAACCCAACATATGGATAACATTCAACCCAGCAACAGTTTTAATTTCACTCTCTAGGTTGGTTAAAAGGAACAACCCAACATATGAATAACATTCAACCCAGCAACAGAGTTAATTTCACTCTCTAGGTTGGATAAAAGGAACAACCCAACATATGGATAACATTCAACCCAGCAACAGAGTTAATTTCACTCTCTAGGTTGGTTAAAAGGAACAAACCAACATATGGGTTGAATGGCAAAACCCATCTGTTGGGTCAATCCAACCCAGCACGTGTTCTGTCCCATAGATGATCAGCAGTTGGGTTAAGGTTGGGTTATTTTTCAACCCAGCATTTTTTTGTGTGTACTAATACCCAAAGCAAGTGTGATGCTGTGAGACTGGCTTGGATGTCTGCCTCTGTTTTTCAGAGGACAATCTGCTTCTGGGACTATCACTGTAAATAATGTAAATAAATGTCAATGATCTTGTTGTTGGAATAAATGACTCTTCATAACAACATGACTGAGATTATTATTCATGTTATATACTGGTTTGGGAAAACCAAAACCCTGCAAATGAATCCTTAGTTCTGTACTGTTGTTCAGACAATGAGTGGAAATACAGGAGATTCTGCTCCCCATTAAGCCCAATGTTGCAATATTACAACATTTCCGTAAAAACTTACTAAAACATAAAATTTTTGAAAACACTCCATTTTCAGCCCCAAAGGCCTCCTACAACAACATCTGAATGGTTGAATTTTTTTTTTTTTTTTTTTTTTTGCGTTTTTCTATATTTGGGTTTTACAGGGTTAAAATCATACCACATGGCCAAATATATGAAATAGTTCTTTAACCCTCTTTCACAACAATATCCAGGCTGTGTTAAAGACGCTTGGGAGTATAGTATATATAGCATATAGTAGTGTCATATATAGCTTTATCTTGTGATGACTTGTTCTGACTACAAAAGCAGTTAATTAGCAACAAGATTTTAATTGAACACATCATCTCTGTTCAGCCCCCTGATGTGTTGGTATCTGCCACGGCAAGTGTCAGCGGGTTCTCCAGCAAGATAGCTGTTAAGTTCCTGTCAATTCTATGGCTCAAAAGTAATTTAGCCCAGCAGGACTTACCTCAGTCAGCTAGAAACACAGCATTGTAGGCTAGACAATGGCATACATTACAATGACTTCTATTACCATTAGTTGCGCTTTTACGTTAAGCTTTTTTTTTTTTTAAGTTTTTTTCCCCCTCAAATACAGCAATATACTCCATGCCAACAGTTTATAGTATACAAAGTTTTTTACACACACTCTAAAATACACTAAAACATTAAAACAGACCAGAGTAGAACACATTCAATGAAATAATAAAACATTAAAACAAAGACCATAAAAAGTTCAAACAAAACAGGTTGGATCGAAATGATGATGTAGACAAAGTTACTGAAGTGAAAAAAGAATACCTTTTCAATAAATACGTTCTTAGAAATTAACATAAATTCAGAACTACTGAATGTTACTGGATGACTTAGATACACTTTACACACTTCGGGTGCCAGGGGCAGACTATGGATAAATTTTACCCTTGGAAATTTTTCTGTTTCTTACCTGTTGTATTTGTATGTGTTTATTTTTTCCCCCTGTTCCTGTTTTCCACTGTAGTCAGCCAGCCGCTGCACAGCTGTACAGGCGCTTTCCTTTTCATTTGGCGCTGGCAGACTGTTAATACTTTAACCATGCAGCTAGTGGGATTTTGCATGGCACTGGGATAACATTATTTTTGAATAATGAATAATAATAATAAATGTGCCATGAGTCTTGAGTTGTTGTTTTTTGTTTGTGGGTTTTTTTGGAAGCCCAAGGTCAGTGAGTGGTTCGGGAGTCCTGGGGTGTGAAAAAACTTAAAATAAATTAAAATAATTATAAAGTAGGCCCTCATCTCAGTGTTTCATTCAGTTTGTTATTTCATTTTTTGTTATCAAAGGTATAAACCAAAAAAAAAAAAAAAAAAACCTTACAGGATAAGGGACCTGAGCAGAAGCTCTTATTACAGAGTCTTTACTCTCTGCCACCCCAAAACACCCAAAACGAAGAGTTAAAAGAACAATGGCCAAGCGTCAGGGATAAGAAAACACTCAATTTGTTAAAAAGCTTATAACGTGTGTATGATTGTTGAAATAAAAAAAAAATTAAAAAAAATCATACAGAGAGAAAATCATATAAAAGGTTTCCTAAAAATAATATGAAAACTCTGGATTAATCTGCTCAAAACTCATCCAAATTTCTTGTTTTGCACTTCCTGGAGTTACTATGTTTACTGTTTGGGTTTGTTGTACTCTTTATGAGTTGTTCTGTACTGTTATTGCTATGCATTGAATATACTATGAAATTGCCTTAAAATAGGCTATGTCACTTAGTCAGGGGCATCAGCGCACTCAATAAAAGAAAAAGGGGTCCCTTAAGGCAGAGGGTTGGGAGCACGATGTGATTCGGACATGTTCCTAGATCAACATTCCACATTGTGTTCCTGGACCAACATTGCAATTAACCAATCACAACCCTCTGACATCATCAGTGCGCTTCTCCTGTGCTTCTTTCTTTCCTTATGAGCTACTGCCATGTGAGTGAGTTAGTTTGGGAAGTGGGTAGGCTATGCTAACAAGTGAGCTTGCCAGTAGGCTGGAATATAAGCGAGTTAGCTTGCTGTCTAAGTAGGCTATGCTACTGTGTAAGCTCACCAATAGACTACAATATTACCAAGTTAGCCTGCTAAGTAGGTAGGCTATGCTAACATTATTTTTCAGTTGTAAATACCTGTGATTAAAACATTTCCCTCCTTTTTTATGGCCTATCATAAACTTCAAATTAGAACCAACATGGCTATGATGAACCCGGAGCACAATATGGGATGTTTTACTTAGCAAAATCACATTGTGCAAGGCTGGGAACCACTGCCTTAGGTCACATACTGATGAGAGAATATTACTTGATCAATACACATTTTGTAGTATATTCAATTATGTTTCCCTGTGTTTAAATATTGTCTCCAACAGCACAATATATAATAATACTCTACCTAGCTATACTATTCAGATATAGTAAAGGTGGTAAAGGTAAACACGGTATAGAAACTCATGTCACTTCATGCTCATCAGCTGTCACAGAGGGTAATTATTTCATCACTGTGTTTTGGATCCACTTGTTGAAATGAACGCTTGATCACTCTTTCTAACAGAATACAATAACAAATGTTTCTCAGGTTGGTGCAATAGTCTGAAGTGTTCCCCACAGTCCTCATGTCAAAGTGTGGCAGTGTCCCCCAAAAGGCATGTGAGCCTGTAGGTTCTCTTCTTAGTTGAACACTCAATTCATTAGGCTTGATCAAACTGTCAAATGGACAGCGGTCAGACGCCGAGGCTCTCAGAACACATCCCTGTGAAGGTCAGGAATGAGAAGAATATCGATTTGGAGGCATTTGGCGATCTAGTCTCACTCCTCTGTTCCCTGCTCATCTTCTGTTACTGTGGTGAGACATTGTTCAGTCCTTTATTTAATGTTGATACAAGGGCAAAATTGTGCACTGCTGCTCCCATGGACTCTTGCAGTGATGCTGAAGATAGTACATGCAGCTTGATGTCTGACACAATTTAATGAATAATGGGATATATACTTTCCTACTACCCCTAATCCCATCCTTATAGACTCTACGGTGAGTGCTAAGAGAGCACAAGTACATTCTTGAAACCCTTACATACTGTTATGTATTGTAGCCTAAATTTAAACATGAAAACCTGGATCTTAAAATGACCTTTGATTTGCAGTTCTCAGATCAAACTCTTCAGCAATAATCTGTGACAGTATATTTTAGCAACTGACAAAAACAATAAGAAATAAGAAAAAAAGCACTTTTCTTTTTGGACCACTCTTTGAGTTCGTTCAGTCCTGATTCAGCTGATCGATCAATCAATCAGAACAGCCAAACAGAGTGGAGTTTTTCCTCACAGTGTCTGAATTAACAAACCATCAGTTATTTAGTGGTGGAAAAGTGATTTATTTAGACTTTACAGGCTACTTTGTTTTAGTTTCAGTTTTAAACAGACTTTGGATGGAATTATTCATAAATACAAGAGGACGTATCGTTTCATCCTTTCATCCAGCTGCTATGCACTGTGCTATCAATCCAGTCTCTCTCCAAACTTGTCAAATACTCACACTTGATCAGTGGCCCTTAGTGTCAGATACCAACACACTGAGGCACCATTTAACAGTGGTGTAAGACCACCAGTTTGACACTCCAAGCAGCTGCAGTAGTAAAAAAAAGCCAGCCCATTCTCATTTTAAACTCCTCAAATTCCGCCACTTTGTATCGGTGATTTCAGTGTCAGACACCTTTTGTGGTGGAATGTTATGTAGTCAGGTGGCAGTACGATACGCTGCTGGGAGATGTCAGTTAGAAACACCGCCAGTAACATCTATTAAGTGGCTGGACAGTCCTTCTAGGGCAGGTGGAAGGGCAGGCGACCTTGGACTATCACCAGGGAGACTGCTGTTCACTTCCCGTGTGAATGTTGAGCCAAACCATGTTGTTTATTTCTAAACCTAACAACTTGCTTTTGTTGCACCAGGAAATAAACATACAAATGAGGTGTTTAATCACCATTGTAAGTTTATTTTGGAAAAAGGGCATGTGCATGTAATAAACAGGAACTGTAATGAATGGTAAATGGACCTGCATTTGTATAGTGCCTTTCTAATTATTTGACCACTGAAAGCGCTACACTACAAGTCACGTTCACCCATTCACACACACATTCATACACTGTTGGCTACCATACAAGGTGCCACCTGCCACTCAGTTTTTGTCACACTCACACACTGATGGAAGCATCATTGGGAGCAATTTGGGGTTCAGTATCTTGCTCAAGGATACTTCGACATGAGGACTGGAGAAGCCGGGAACCGCTGATCTTCTAATTGGTGCACAAATATGGATAAAATGAACTGAGAGTACTGACAGAAGGCTCCATCCGTCTCGGTTTCTAACACTGAGCATAAATGAGTCATTATTTAGAGCATCGTAGCTTGATGTGTAGGGCCACTGACCAAGCATCGGTATTTGATTTGTTGGGAGTAAGAATTTGTATTTGTGCTTTCATTATTGTCATTGACAGATTTAGTAGTGATGGCCAAATGAAGCCTCATGAAGCATCTTCTTTACTTTCTGAGCCCACTAGATGGCACTTTTTGTTTAACAAAAGGTTGAAAGCACAATGAATTGCTATTCTTTGAGCCTCTCTCTTTAAACCAAGAGTGCCATCTAGTGGGCTAAAAAAATGAAGAAAATGCTTCATGTGGCTTCATGAGGCTTCATTCAGCCATGACTAAGATTCAGTGATCTGGGGGCTTGGGGGCCAGGCAAACTAGCTATATCTTCACTCTTTCTCTAATTGGGAATGCTGGTAGGTTATTGGCAGCAGTGGAGGAAGTACTCAAAACTTGTTTTTCTTTAATAAAACTATTAATGGCACACAGCAATTTTGTTAAATTTCTCCATTCAGAAGAGGTATTATTAGCACAATATATTCAAATTTACCTAAAGTCTGTTTTAGGTGGAGCTTTTAATTCTTATATAATGCTGGATAGTTTTTTTGTGAGTAAAAATCTGAATCTGCAGTATAACCAGTAACATTTATCTGTAAAGTAAATGCTAAAATGTAATGTAAAATACTACAATTTATACAAGTATACAATTGCTTTTTTTTAAAAAGTGCTTTAGGGGTACAATTAATTAGAATAGTAACATAGTTCAGTATTTTTCATATCTAAATAGAAAAAATTAGAAAGATCTATGACTGTTTGGGGCCCTTTTAGTTGCAAGCTAATGGTAAAGTCCACCCCTCACCAATCAGATTCTGCCAGCCTGACTTCAGGGTTTTCTATCATGTGCTGAGTGTGCAGTCACCATCAAGACTGATATACTTTTGTCTTATGTTCATTATTGACCATAAAATATACTACAAACAAGACTATAGCTCTGCATCAGCTGTAACCAGCTGTCAGACGTCTTTCCTTCCTGCAAAGTGTTTCACATTAAAATACTTCAGAGCATTAAATTGAGATTTTTTTTACAGGTGCAGAGTGGCCAGCTCGGCAGATCTGTGTGGGTCCTCTGTTAATGCGTCTTATCTAATCGCGTGAGAGCAATTCAGCATACAAGCAGGCAAATCATGGAGGGTAGTGACAGGAACAAACAGATGGCTTGTTCAAAACTTAGAGATGTTGACACTGAACATAAAGAGTAAAAAGATGAGTGGACACACAAATAAGCCTTTATTCTCCCAACAATAAATGCATCAAGGCCAGTATGCCTGATGTGTGCTGAGTCTGTGGCAGTGGCAGAATTAAACGCAATTACGAAACACAACACAGATACTTTGAAGAGAATTATCCGCAAATGTCTGAGGTAAAAACATACAATATAAATGAACTCAGAGGGCAGAAATATCAGTCTACAAGAGTCCTCTCCCACTCTGTCACAGCTCATGTGCAAGCATTGTTTGCCAATTATACAATTAATTTTTGAGAAAAATGAAAAGCTGCTTACAGAAGGGGGATGTGTGAAAGAGCGCATGAATGCAGTTGCTGAAACATTGCTAGACAGTAAACAAAGAGATGAACTGCAGGGAAAAATCAAGCAAATCCCGCTGTCAGCTACGACAGCTACAGAAGAGCTGACATTTTGGCAGAACATGTGCAGTCACAGCTGAATGCTGCCATTAACAGTGCACCATGCAAAGGCTTAGCAGGATATGAATTGACTGATATAAGTGATAATGGCCAGCTTTTGATGTTTGTGAGCATTTTACCATGCAGAGAGGAAGGATCTCTGTGAGAACCTGGCAGGTATGATTATGCTGACAATACACACAAGAGGAGAGCACATGTACCTGGCTATAAATGAGATGTTAAGAGATGGATAAGTCTAAAATCTGTGGTCTCTGTCACCACCCATGAGGTGCCCTCAATGAAAGCAAAAGAGGAGGAGCTGTTACTCAGATGGAAGAGGACAACCCAAACCTGTCCTCATACCACTGTTTTGTGCTCTATATTGCTCTATATATATTCATATTTTACCCACTGCCAGTACCGGTGCCGGAACTCGGAATTTGGTACTGATACCAAACAGTACCTTTTTTTAAGTACGTTCCCTTCTCTGTAATAACAAAGCTGCAGAGATGACATAACGTTAAAGCACTGATGTGCTTCGATAATAGTTTTAGCTTACTGGGAGGCTGACAGAGTGGCCTTGGAGGTCTGGGATGTCTTCCAGGCTTTGTGGCACTTCTACCTCCTCTCTAAGGCCTTGATCACACTAGAAGCCTTTTTGCAGGTTGCATAACGCGAGGTGCACCACACTGCCTTTTTTTTTTCTTTCTTAATTGAATGCCACTAGCAAAAAAAACACTTGCTGCACCTTTTTATTGTCGCCAGGCAACCACCCCATCACCGTCTTACCCTAACCTTACCATGTAATCTACCATTTATTTTGGCTAGCTGAAACTACCCACTTCTTTTCACATTAATCTGTGGCAAGTTACTAAAATGAACAGGCAGAGGGTACTCGCTGTAGCTCTGGCTGAGGGAAACAGAGATCTGTGCGGGTACATGAGAACCTAAAAAAGAGGGTGGATCACGGGGAGTTCCACCAGTTGGTCCACCACAGAAGGCTCGCCTTTCAAATCATCCCATTGGATGATGGGAAAAAAGTGGCAATGACATAGGGCGCTTTCTCACTCTGAGTTGAAGTTGAGGAGTTCAGAGTTCTCCGGCAAAAAAACCAGAGAAACTCCAGGCACGTAGCAACATAAAAACAGTGAGTAAAAAGCTTAATTGCCATTAAGAACAATTACAAAAAGCTGCCTCCAGCTGCTAAAGCGCTTTCTGCGTGATCGGGGCCAAAACTCCGCCGTTCTCACCCAATTGCTCCTTGTACAGCAGTTGGCACTGATGGAGTAAGTTTTACCAATGTTGGTACCATTAAAAGTACCAAATTTGATACTCAACCCTAGTGCTAACATTACAATTAGTGATAAAACTTGTCATCTTTCTCTGGGCATCCTTATCCCATCAACATCACCTGCTTAAGGAATTCCTATAAAAGTTGATGCAAATGACCCACTGCTGCACTGCAACATATGCTGGCTGAGCAAAGGCAGGGTGTTGGAACCAATAACTGTATATGAAAATGAACCACATGTCTTCACTTTCTGCCACTGTATGAAAATTAAACTAAAACATCTTGGATATGGCTGTTGCCATTTTATACTGGTTATATCATTTGAAGCTAGAGCCTGGACAGTAGCAGTCTCTGTGGTATCAACGTCCAGCCATCCAACCCAATCCAATCACTCGTACAGCACGTACAAACATGACGTCAAACCCCTTTAAACACATGCATGAACATACATCAGTGTAATAGAAAACTATGTATAATGACAGGCACTATCTTTGTGGGGGGGGGGGGGGGGGGGGGGGATGTTGTTCTCAACAGTCACTTCGACACGAAAACATGGGAAAATAGGATCCAGGTTGAGAAATACCGAAATTTCTCTTCAACTTAAAGCTGTAGGGAAGGAAAAACTCCCTGTGTGATTTAATAGCAGCTGTCTAGTCTTTCTGGAGAAAACTGGACATTTTCAAGGTTGATTTCCAGGCAGACTGTGCTCACTTCCCAACAGTGAAACAACATATTCAGGGAAAGACAGAGTTTCTTCTCATGTTGGGTTTATAAAGAAAGTCAAAGGAAACGTTAGTGATCATTGTGGCATCTATAGAATGGGAGGGCAGCCTTCAAGGCCTCGTAAGAAATGCTAACACCTTCTCAGACGCTTAACAGACCTTCATTTGGAAATATACCTGATTTCTGCAGATGAACTGACTGATATGCACGCCAATGCTGCACTGAGAGAGACGTTGTGACCATGTCTTTTTTTTTTTTTTTTAAGATATTTTTTGGGGCATTTTTTAACTTTATTTGATAGGACAGACAAGTGTGAAAGGGGGAGAGAGAAAGAGGGAGTGACATGCAGCAAAGGGCCACAGGCTGGAGTCGAACCCGGGCTGCTGCGGCAACAGCCCCACACATGGGGCGCCCGCTCCACCACTAAGCCACCAACGCCCCAGTGACCATGTCTTTTTGTCCACAGGCAGTACCTCAGGCTGCGTTTCCTGGACTTACCTCACCTGAAGTGGCAGTACACACTAGGGATGGGCATCAATTTTCAATTATCAATGATTGATTGTTAAGGCTTTTGATCGATCACAAATAATTTTGATCGATAGTCGCAGTGTTTCCCCTACAATGCCTGACATAGGTCCGGTGCGCCGCCGTGCCAACAAGAACCCCCGCCCGGCCAGTTGCCGTGCCAACGAGACCCTTCCGCCCGTCGAGCACGGCGGCTTGACGGGCCTACGAGACCCCTGCCGCACCTATGCCAGGCAAAAAAAATCATAAACACACCGAGGCTCTCATCGCTCTCCAAAGCCTCGGCGGCTTCCCTTGAGGCCTCTGAAAACACTACGCCATTGAAAGACGGAGGTTTTGCTGAAAACTGAAGCCTGTAACTCTGGCTGGCAACGGTTGTAAACACCCCGGGGTGAATTGCGCATGCACGCCATTCTTCCTCTTTGGTCTGGGGAGTTGTTCAAAACTGGGGCAGCTGTGCTCTCTTGCGGCGACAGTCTGCACTGCACTCTTTTGTTTTCTCTTTTTTGAAATACTCGCTTATCAATTAATCGATAATTGATCGTTAATTTTTTTGATGATCAAATAATGAATTTTGATCATTTGCCCATCCCTAGTACACACCATGACCATGTTTAGCTTCACGCACAGCTGTGAATAAAAATCCTCAACAAAATGGAAATCATCATAACAAAATGTTCAAGAATGACCAAAGAGTACCTACATGCCTGTTTGGGAATGGCACTGACTCCATTCCTCGCAAGGTTGAAAATAGTAGAAGGGAAGTGAAAAACTAATTTCACTAAATGAGAGAAATGAAGAAAGAGAAAGAGAAATTGTGAAAAAGAAAAAAAAAGACATGATGAGTCCATGTAAAAATTGTTTTATCTTCATTCAGGTTAAGCACAATTAAAAAAGTACACAATGGAGGATTAGGAAAAAAAAATTGTAGATTTTGAGAAAAAAGCTGTAAATCTATGAGAATAAAGACGTAAATCTACGAGAATAAAGTTGTAAATCTACAAGAATTAAGTCATAAATCTATGAGAAATAAGTTGGAAATCTCTGAGAACAATGTTGTAAATCTATGAGAATGAAGTCATAAATCTATTAGAATAAAGTCGTAAATCTATGAGAATTAAGTTGTAAAACTCATAATATTAAGAGAAAAAAAAAGTCACAGATTAAGACTGGAAAGTCGGGTAACAAGGTATAAAAAGTGATAAAGTGTGTACAACTGGTGTTGGGGGTGACATTAATGTACATTTTAGCAGTACCGAAATAATATAATGCGTCACCAACAAGATCTTGGGTGACATGTCACGTAATGCGCTATCACCTGAAATCTGTTAATTGTTATAAATTTTTCGTTCATCCACACTGATCCACACCGCTGTACTTCCACCCATGCGCCACCAGAAAAATCTCTCCTAAAGGTTGTTGTGTCATATTACAGACTACATTACAGAAGGTTGGCGCCAGTAATTACACATCTGGGGGGATGCTGCATTGTGTGTTATCATATTCAGTGTGTTTTCATTCATATACAGTACAGGCCAAAAGTTTGGACACACCTTCTCATTCAATGCGTTTTCTTTATTTTCATGACTATTTACATTGTAGATTCTCACTGAAGGCATCAAAACTATGAATGAACACATGTGGAGTTATGTACTTAACAAAAAAAGGTGAAATAACTGAAAACATGTTTTATATTCTAGTTTCTTCAAAATAGCCACCCTTTGCTCTGATTACTGCTTTGCACACTCTTGGCATTCTCTCCATGAGCTTCAAGAGGTAAGTCACCTGAAATGGTTTTCCAACAGTCTTGAAGGAGTTCCCAGAGGTGTTTAGCACTTGTTGGCCCCTTTGCCTTCACTCTGCGGTCCAGCTCACCCCAAACCATCTCGATTGGGTTCAGGTCTGGTGACTGTGGAGGCCAGGTCATCTGCCGCAGCACTCCATCACTCTCCTTCTTGGTCAAATAGCCCTTACACAGCCTGGAGGTGTGTTTGGGGTCATTGTCCTGTTGAAAAATAAATGATCGTCCAACTAAATGCAAACCGGATGGGATGGCATGTCGCTGCAGGATGCTGTGGTAGCCATGCTGGTTCAGTGTGCCTTCAATTTTGAATAAATCCCCAACAGTGTCACCAGCAAAACACCCCCACACCATCACACCTCCTCCTCCATGCTTCACAGTGGGAACCAGGCATGTGGAATCCATCCGTTCACCTTTTCTGCGTCTCACAAAGACACGGCGGTTGGAACCAAAGATCTCAAATTTGGACTCATCAGACCAAAGCACAGATTTCCACTGGTCTAATGTCCATTCCTTGTGTTTCTTGGCCCAAACAAATCTCTTCTGCTTGTTGCCTCTCCTTAGCAGTGGTTTCCTAGCAGCTATTTGACCATGAAGGCCTGATTCGCGCAGTCTCCTCTTAACAGTTGTTCTAGAGATGGGTCTGCTGCTAGAACTCTGTGTGGCATTCATCTGGTCTCTGATCTGAGCTGCTGTTAACTTGCCATTTCTGAGGCTGGTGACTCGGATGAACTTATCCTCAGAAGCAGAGGTGACTCTTGGTCTTCCTTTCCTGGGTCGGTCCTCATGTGTGCCAGTTTTGTTGTAGCGCTTGATGGTTTTTGCGACTCCACTTGGGGACACATTTAAAGTTTTTGCAATTTTCCAGACTGACTGACCTTCATTTCTTAAAGTAATGATGGCCACTCGTTTTTCTTTAGTTAGCTGATTGGTTCTTGCCATAATATGAATTTTAACAGTTGTCCAATAGGGCTGTCGGCTGTGTATTAACCTGACTTCTGCACAACACAACTGATGGTCCCAACCCCATTGATAAAGCAAGAAATTCCACTAATTAACCCTGATAAGGCACACCTGTGAAGTGGAAACCATTTCAGGTGACTACCTCTTGAAGCTCATGGAGAGAATGCCAAGAGTGTGCAAAGCAGTAATCAGAGCAAAGGGTGGCTATTTTGAAGAAACTAGAATATAAAACATGTTTTCAGTTATTTCACCTTTTTTTGTTAAGTACATAACTCCACATGTGTTCATTCATAGTTTTGATGCCTTCAGTGAGAATCTACAATGTAAATAGTCATGGAAATAAAGAAAACACATTGAATGAGAAGGTGTGTCCAAACTTTTGGCCTGTACTGTACCTAAAACGCATCCTGTTCTACTTTGCGTCCTAAGGCTGCCTGAAAGCAGCAAGGACAAGGAGCTGGCCTCCAGCATGTTTTTTCCTTGTCCCGGTGATCAGCACCTTTGCGTTATGACATCATATATTGGTTAGTATGTTGAATGTGTTTCCATCCACACCCGCTACAATGGCGGAGCAACACCGGCACACCATCCTGTTCTCATGCATAACTTTTGTAGCTGACTGGCACACAGAGAACTGGCAGGTGGGTCCTCCTGCTACGGTGTATTAATACGCTAAGTATTTGTCCATTGTGTCTCATATGATAGGCCAAAAATATTGATCCCTATCTCATGATTCATCAGATTTTGATCCTCCGTCTGCCCGTCTTTGTGTCCAAGGCTATTGGTTTCTATAATTGCATTTCCATTGGTACTTGGTACCAACATTTTGCTAAATGGTGGAAACTGGCAACACTATCACCATAATGCAGCTCATTGATGAACTGATGAACACTCAAGCTGCAGTTGCTGCCTGCCTCTACTTCAGGTTAATACATTTGCATAGTTGCATTTATGAATTTTGAACATTTTAAAGCTGTAACCACTGTTTCAGGGGCAGACTGGGAACAAAATTCAGCTGCTGTCAGTAATACTCAACGGCAACAGCACAATAGCTACATAAATTCACCTGTATCCTATTAAGACATAGTTTACAGCATAGGATGCAGCTACACTCAACTAACAAATTAATGGTTACATAGCATATCAGCTAAGCTATATATTCACCCTCATCTCAACGGGATTCACAGTACAGGAACACTTGACGCCAACAGCACAATAACCAAGAGATAATGCAAGTGAACTCTGAGAGGATGATGCACAAAAGGATCCTTCATCATCCCATATTGATGTAAATATTATTTTATTGCTTGCACTAAACATCTGTGATCAGCACTGCAAACACAGCAGTGGTCTGTATTTATAGCAGCAGTTTGCTATTCAGACATACCAGAGAACGTATTGAAAACAGGATTTACAGCACATATACACTCAGTCAAAGCCCAGTAAGAGATAGTCTAAGCCATCTGAGTGGTCTAGCATTGCCACTGACAGGACTCCCATATTTGGTTCGCTCCGTTAACTGTCACTACATGAGCTAGCCAAGCACTAGCGGCATCACCTATTGAGAAGTTGTCATGTTGTCGTCCTCAGCACCGGGCAACAACATCTTCTTTGGTGCCACTGGCAGACTGTTGTTATTGTTATCACTGCTGCTAACGTGAGAAACTCTTTGCAGCACCAGCCTCAAGCACCCTTATCCATCTGGTTTGTATTAACCTTCCACTTACTCCACTCTTTTTGTCTTGATTTCATTTATTTGACCTCTGACAGTACATGATGGACCACTTGACGGGGTGGGAGGAGGTATAACAGCCAGTACCACTACATCTACCTTACAGCATAGGTATTGCATTGAAAACTTTTGGACTGTTTAATCTCTAATCACATGGACTGTTCCAGCATCGAGTGGGCCGCAGCCAGCAGGTCTTTCTTTCATTTCCGTAAGTGTATTTTTATTTCTATTTTTAAAGTTTGCAGTGTCTGTTGTCTCATAATCATGAGATCTTTTCTTGTAGGTATGAGATCCAGATGTTTTATGAGATCTTTATGGATACAGAAGTCATAATTTAGATTATATTTACTAGTGCTGCACGATTTGGGAAAAATGTGCGATTGCGATTATGGTGGACAATATCGCGATTTGCAATTGCGATTGCGATTACAATATAATTACAATAAAATGTAATAAATAAATGGTATCATGAGTCTTTTTGCTTGATTCAGTGTTTCCCCTACATTATATCAGGGGGGCACTGACCTGACCTGACATAGTTATTGTTATGGACAGACAGTGTGTCAATGACCATCAACAGACTGAGCACAGTCAAACACACTGCTCACACAGCAGCGCAGCACGGAACTGTACACACAGCGGAGTGAGCATATGTTGCGTTCAGGCGTTGTCACGTAAATGACAAATTCCAGCGCCATAGCACAACACAGCAGCATGTCAAGTGGGCCGAAACCAAGCAAAATTGCCCAATTTTTCATTTGTTATGGAGTCCATGATTTCCCTGTGACACTTACAAATGTTTGCTTAACTGTGCTTGGATGTTGTTTTATGAGGCTCTGGCGGCTTTCAGTTGTCTCTTTGTCTTTAACGTTACATGAAAACAAAAGAAAGTCAAATATCCAACACTTTCTGTCAGGATGGCGCAAGGTGTCCCAGATGTGGCTTGGTTGTTGTCTACTATGACATGCTACACAGGATAAAATGATAGATTAACACGTTCAGCACTCATTGTTGTTCATGATCTGAGCCGACATGGTAGGGCACCACGTCAGGCTATAATAGGACTGATATCATGCAGTCTGAACCCTGCATAAGCCAAGCTAATCACATCCTGACTCCAGCTCTGTACTTAATAAAAAGAAACGTATTCCCCAAAATATGATAAACTATTCATTCGGTGGCTCTCTTATACTGATCTATATTTAGAAACTTTTCAGTAGATATACCGTGAGAACCCCCTGACTGGGAATAAAGCTTTTTTTTCCAGGCCTGCAGTGACTGAATGAGGCCAGCTGGTCACCATACCAGCAGGCACAACAGGGAGCTCTGAGAAGAGACTAATAAGATAATGGATGTCTTGCTTTCTAAAAGCCTCACTGCAGGTAAGGTGGAGAGGCTCGGGTATAGATTGATTGAAAAACGTTTCATGCATTGTTCTTTGTTCTTCTTCATGGCAGGTGATTTACAATGGCACCTGAAGCTGCTGTGATACGGGCTCTTACTTTAATTGAAACTGGGTGAGTATCTTTCATCATCCAAACACAGGCTGAAGAAGAAGTTTGGATGAGGAGAGATAGTCGAGAAGAAGCTTTAACAGCACATAGGAGCCCTGTGGTTTAATGACAGGACCGCTTTGCTGAGCTCGGCCTGGGCTGCACAGCGCTCAGCTCGGGAAGCCTGCAGAGGATGTATAACCTTATTAGATACAGGAGTACTTGGAGGAGATAAGCACCGGGCTCAAAGCAGAATTATTCACAGATTAACTCATTTTAATCCCTGAGGCGTTCAACAGTTGGGAGTTTTGTTAGCTGTTATAAACTTCTTCATGCGTGTGTATTTTTTTATGTGCAATATGAATGTTTTATAGAGGAAAGCACTCCATCTACAAAAGGCTTTTATATTTAAATCTTGACATTAGGAGTCAGTGCTGTTAATGTTCACTGAGTCGGAGGCTGATTGGGGAGCATAAAGGATAAAAACCAGGGTATTGTTTAACATCAGGAGAAAAAACTTTGTCTCCAAAGTGTATTTCTTATGAACAGTTTAAGACTACTTAAATACTGGTTTGGACAGTAGGGATGCGTCCTTGCCAATACTGTGCTGAGGCAAAGCCTTTGTATGGTTGCCACATTTGTGTGTGTGTGTGTTTACTTTGATGGACAGTTACAGAGTTAAGTATGGGGGATACCTAATCTAATACATCTGGAAAATCTCAGTCTGAACCCAACCAGCACCGGAGGTCAGAAAGACGTTGGACTCTTACATCGGACAGATAAGTGTTGGTTGGAATGAAAATCAGGTTGACAATATTTCACACATCTATCTGTGTTATAATTTCACTTTGTGTGGATGTTAACATTATGAGTTAGATAAGTTAAGATGAAGTTGGCATTAGGATAGCAATGGTGTGAGATTTTTTATGGTAGGTCTCAGAAAATACCGCGATTTCACTGTATCACGGTATGTTAGAATCATTATTATTATCAGTCATAGTGATCCTTAAAGGAACGTTTATTGTGTCTGTATTATTACTAGGGGTAGAAACCACAGGTTTGATATTGTATTGATTCTTTGGACAATGATACGATATTTTCTGATATTGCTGCAATCCGAATTCGATTCAACGTGATTCAGGGGCCTGTGATCGATATAAAACGTTATCATCGCCCATATAACAATCAATTACAGAAGAAGCTGCCACCCCTTGCTTTTTTGCTTTTGGCCATAAAAGATAAAAACAACACTTAAATAATGTAAATAAATGGAACTGCTCAAGGGCAGTAAAATTTACTTCATACTGATTCCACTAACACATACTACACAGCACATGGAATAAGTCAGAAAGCCCTTTCTGGAAGAAATCTTTTCATTTTAACCCAAACCATCATCTTAAAACTTCAGATCCATCTAGCTAGTGTTGCTGTTGTGAGAAGTTAGCAGGATGAGATGCCCGTTCAGGGAGGTAAAGTTACCTCTTATTTTATCTCATAATGGCATTGCTTACATACGGCATGTGCTTTGTCTGTTGACCCCCATTTTCTCTGAAATCAAAAATAATTCCACACTAGGGATGGGAATCGAGAACCGGCTCCTGTTAAGAACCGGTTCCAACTGGTCCAATTCATCGACATCATTAGCCTTTATGCTTAACGATTCCCTTATCGATTCTTTTCATTACGCCTAATCTATGCTTGTCAGTCAGCAGCCCATTCAACAACAAAGAAGACGTAATGGCGGAGAGACAGAAGCGGTCAAAGCCGTAGCTTCACTTCATGCTGTTGTTAGCCTCCCTGGAGCTGCTAGCTCACTGTAGAGCTTCGGCGCATCCCCGCTCCAGGTGGACGGTGGGCGGGGCGCTGTTGTTGTTAGCCTCCCTGGAGCTGCTAGCCCACTGTGGAGCTTCGGCGTATCCCCGCTCCTGTTGTCGGATTTCATGGGAACACCAAGGATGGTAAGATGAGGGCAATTGAGTTGATTTGCACGCTATTTGTTGTTGTAATATGCTGGGCTAGCTGCGTTAGCTGCCTCACCTGAGTTAGCTGCACTAGCTGCGTGGTGTTGACACACTCAGGCTGGGGATGCTTTTTTTCAAATCTTTCTCATCATCTTTCTAAACTAGACCATGGCTTTAAGGTTCATAATAAAATGTTCTGAAAGCAGATGTCTTGGGTTACAAACAACAGGAGGTGATATCATTAATTCACAGGAGGAATTGATAAGGGAATCGATAAAGAATCGGATCGATAAGCAGAAACGATAATGGCATTGATATCGATAAAATCCTATCAATTCCCATCCCTATTCCACACTGCTGATTTATTCCCAAATAAATAACAGTATCCTCATCTTATTCCTCTTGGCTGCTTGCCGTTTGCCTGCCACTGTTTGACCGTGACACAAACTTTCAAAATAAAAGTGTATCCTAAAGATGATGGTATAGGTTGATGTCTTCACTTTGCATCAATGACACTGGATCTTTGATCATTGAATTGATGTATCGAGTCAGAGCGATGGATCGTAAAACCCTAAATTATTACTACGATTGAAACTAATTTTTAAATTGAGGTATAAAATCAAAATAACAAAAACAACGATGAAATTCTCCACCCAGTGGGTTTTTTTTTCCATACCACACATAAGCAAATGTACACAGTATGTACACAGTAGACATCAATTTTCATATCACGGTATACCTTGAAACTGGTACACTGCTGCAACCCTAGTTTGCATGAGATGTTTTTTTTTGTTTACTAACAACTAAAAACCAACAAGATATCAACACCATTTGTTGTCAGCGTTCTAAGTCAAATTGATGTAGCGAACTTGTAGATTTTAAAATAGCATCACTGATGTACAAAGCATACAATAGCATGTTACCAGACTGTATTCAGAGGTTGTTTCAAATAAGAGAATGTCAGTATGAACTGAGAGGAAATTGTATGTTCACAAAACAAAGAGCAGAACAATTGTATGGCTTATAACACTCTTATTCACTGAATCGGTGTTTTCACATTTAGTCATTGTTAAATGAACCGAACTCAGTCCTCTTAAAGTGGACCAACAGAAAAGGGACACATTGTCAGTTCATTTGAAAGATGACTCAGTTCGCATTCGGGTCAGCTTCAGCTCTGATGGGGCCTCAGTCATTTTTCTGTTCACACTATTGCCTATATATAATAAAAATTGATATAGTTTTGTTTTTACTTTGACGTGGCACTGCAGTGTGGTTATGAAGCCCCTCGCTTTCACATGAACATACAATTGGAGGAAAACCTTAGTGTTTCTGTGTGCTGTAGACTCTTGCCATTTGATGTATTCTACATTCCACATCTGGATATGTGCAGTATCTTCCATGGACCAAACTACTCCTCGTCCTGCATTCTTGCAAGCGTTACAGGCTGATGTGGTTTTGTCCATTTTTGTCAAGTGCCCAGTGCAACAGCATGCGATCTATAGGGCTGAATACAACGGCAAAGAGCAAAGCCAACCTGGAGTGCTTTGTGTTCACAAAGCACGCTAAGTGAACCGCAACGAAGAAACTGAACTCAAACGGAGTTTAGTTCATTTCAGAGGGGTTTGAGTTCTCTTGGAGTGTTCACAAAAGTGCAAAAAATGCTGAGTCACAGCTCAGAGTCCACTTGGAGGGCTGAAAAGGACACATTTAAAGCTAATTAAAAATGCTCATAAACAAAGGTGGATGGAAATACACCTACTAAAGTTAAGAGAGTTTACTGTAGGATAATTGTAGGGAATGGAGTGGGGAGAAGATGATGGCTGGCTGAGCTGGAGGGCAGAGGGGCAATGGCGGATGGCAGACTAGGCAGAAGGAATGGAGTGGTGTGGGCAGGCTAGAGCTGCACAACGGTTAGCAGGCAGGCAGATCCTGAGGTACACGGGAAAAGCCAGTTAACTCCAGGCTAGAAATCAACACGAAGAACAGTTCTTCGAATTCACTAAACTAGAGGCCTGAAAAGTGTGACTACTATGGTAGCTGAGATAACGAATAGTGTGAGAAGAGCCGGAGTTGATATACAGGAGAGGTGATGAGCTGATTGATGGCAGGTGTGTTGGCTGAGCAGGGAGCCACGAAGACAGGAGAGGAAAAGAAAGCCTCAGACACACCACAAGCGCACACACACACACACACACACACACACACACACACACACACGCACACACACACACAGGGAGCACAGGGGAAGTGGAAAACACAAGGTAAAAATACAGGAGCATGGCTGTTCCTGTGACAGTTGCATTAATGTTTATTACCTAATGCCATCCCTCACCTGGCCTTTCCCATCTGTGGATTGTGAGTTATTATGGTATGGGGCATTATAAATTGGACAAGGTGCAATACTATGATTTGAAAATATTCTTGTAGGCTGAGGCTGTACCTTATGTGTGGAGTTTGCATGTTCTCTTTCTGTCAGCGTAGGTTTTCTCCGCATGCTCCAGCTCTGTAGGTGTGAACATGCTCATGAATGGTTGTCTGTCTCTATGTGTTAGTCCTGTGATAGTCTGGCGACCTGTCCAGGGTGAAACCACCCCTTGCCTAATGTCAGCTTGGATAGGCTCCAGTCCCCCACAACCCCTAACAGGATAAGCAGTTACGAAAAGTGAATGAATGTCCAAAGCATGGCCTTGAAATTAATGCAGCAGCTTTACCCTCACAATTATACAGTAATTGGAAAACTAATACAGATGTTCAAAAACTGTGGGACTTAAGCATTAACTGACTTTCTCTTCATCTTGATGAGAGCAATTACAAACTGTGGCATTACAGGTTATTGTGGAATACACAACTTGGGAGTTACTTCTTTTTCAGAAAATGTCTTCTCAACCACTATTAGTTTTTTAAATTATTATACATTTCATTTAGCTTATGGATTAATTACTGAATAATTAGTTAATATCTTGTCTGTAATTTAAAAGGTTAAAAAGAAAAAGACTTCCCTTGAGCAGTATACAGTGTGCAGACTTCAGCTTTAGTGCTCAGTATTTTCTACATCATGTTACAGCACACATCTACTGTAGAGTTTCCTGGTTATTGATTGAGAAAGATCTAAAAAAAAGATTGTCCCAGCGGAGAATTCAGTTACTGGCTTTCCAGTGAAACTATCTAGGGCTTTTTATGGCATTCAGTCTCTCCTTTCTCGCTGTCTAACCTGCTACACATACTGTGTAAATGATAGAGCTGTGAAGGCTGTAAGATCTCAGTGCAGAGTAAGGTAAAATAGGGTTGGTCTTATTAGAAAAGGGGGAACAAGATCAGATTACCTGGACCAGCAGATGAAACATTTTGAAAACAGTGGCAAAAAATCAACTGCTAAGGTGAATTTATGCAGCTGTCTGAATGGTGGATTGTATTGCCTGAAATCCCTCTGGGAAACAAGCCAAGCCAATTGGCATTTATTGGGAGCGGAGGATATCGGAAGCAGCAGCGTTGCACTGAATACCCAAACAGGTCAAGGCCAAGCCAGCGCTGTGAGAGTGAAGAGAGACTGTGTCAAATAAAGCATCTGGGGACTTTAGAATGGGGCGGCACAGAGACGAAGCTCCTGTTTTTCTTCATCACCCAATTTTCAAGGCACAGAGAGGCACGGTAAAAATAGCAGACCCTAGCTTGTTCTTCTAGGGCAGCATAGCGCTGTTTCAGATTACTGCTCAGCCACAGCCAGCTGATTAAGTGCTTCTGCATCTGGCCTTTGAAGAGACAGACAGACAGACAGACAGACAGACAGAATGAGGGAGAGACAGAAAAAAGTTTCCGAGAGTAAGAGAACATTTGAATTTAAAATGAGAGTGTTTGAGCCAAATTAGAGGACTGAAAACAGGCATCATTCTGGGCATGAAAACAAGCAGCGCTTTCAGAGCAGCAGGAAATGAGAGCAAAATGGAACAAAGAAAAACAAGGCAACCACTTCCCAACAAGGCATACATTGTTTACCCGTGGACTATTATGTACTGAAGGCTGGACATGGAATACATTGACCTTGACAATGTACACTGGTACCAATAAAGCTGGCAATGAAAATCAAGCTTGTTTGCAGTTGAGTTTGAGCCATCAAGTCCCTCAGGACCAGGTATTATAGACGCCAAATTAATTTTTGCCTCAACACATGAATATTCAAATGAATCCTACAAACTGAGCAAAACCTGTCATATAATGATAAAATATTAGGCCCTCTTTTACACCTAATAATGATGTGTGTCATAGGTGACTTGATAACATGTGGGCCGCTTTGAGTACAGGTGTGAACAAACCCAAAGCGCCCTTAATGCATCTTCAGGTCCAATTGTTGTCCTTTGTTTACTTCTATTCGTCATTCATGCTTAGTGTTTACTGTTAAATTTTGTCACTCCAGTTTTGATTGTCTGCCCTGCCCTGATTAGGCCCTCAGTAGACCTGCAGTCAGCTAACCTGTTCTCACCTCCCCAATCAGTTTTGCCTACTTATACCTGCCCACAGTTTCCCTGTGTTCTGGGATGTTCCTGCTCATGAAACAGGCTTTTGGTGTTCTGGAAACCATCAACCTTGTGTTGCTAGTTTCTGATGACCTTCCAGGAATCTGAGTCATACAGCAATAGGCCGTGATGTTGCTCTTGTAAGCCTCCTACAGACTGTGAGATTTTAGCAATCTTATAAGTTTAGCGCAGCTGCACTGTGCGACATGGATCTTATAACTTGGGTGCGACATCAAGTGCAGACTCTATGATGACAATGCCTACTGAATCATAGGCTAGAATGTAAGATGCAATGGCTTCCCATACTGAGTTCACAAGGATGCTGCATGGGTTATTACTTCTCTAGCTGTGAAGCACAACATAGAGGATCACATTAATAAATAACTTAAGTTTTGTGGGCACTATATACTGCAGTGTCTTTTTGTGTGTTTGCTAGCTGCTAGGCTGCTCACCTGGCAGCTGCAACTGCGACGCTATTTCCTTCTATGCTTCATCCTTCTTTACGCGATCATGGTAAGAACTGGAGGACATCATACAGGCAAAGCTTCTGTTGCCACAACTCCACAAGGTTTTCCTCTTTGCTGAAATCCCACGTATTTCTTTTGGTGTGTTTTGCCTCCATGATGAGCTGCTACCCATCTGTCTGTTTGGGTTTAGCGCCACTGCGTTAACACTTCTAGATGGGACGAAGTCGACTACTTAACTAGCTTTGTTAATCCAGGCTTTGATGTCTTCCTTGGCTACATTGTTATTTAAAGGCCAGCAAACCAACATCAAAGCATAAGTGGCGATGACAGCCGACTGGTGCTGTTGTCTGTGTGTTGGCTAGAAAGTTGCACTTGAACACACCACTACAATTACAGCCAATGGCCAACTACAGTAGCATGTGTGTTCTTGGCTTGCATGAGAGAAAATGGCACTAGTTTGCCAGTAAGCACAGGAGCGCACAACTACACAAACCGTTTTTGCGTAATAGCTCAGTGGCTTAAAAAATAATCTTGTCTAACGTAACAAGTTTGTTTCAGTCTCATGCCCTCTTGATTTTAGCTTTTTATTTCCCTCACTTCCATTTCCCTTCTCATAAACAGAGCTGAACTGCCAGTCAGAACGATTTCACTCACCAGTTGACTCCGCAGTTTCTGGCACTGATTAAGTGTGCTCGGCTGAAAAAAAGTTAACAAGGGCTGACCAACACTGACCGACAGCCAACCATCAGCTTGGTGTGTCAGAGTCCTAAGGTGTCAAGAAGCTCCAAAAATGCTAAAGCAATAGCCATGTTAATCCACATTTAGGCTTTGCACTAAACATACTTTACAAAGCCTTTTACCAAGGGAAGGAACTTTTATTCTAAAAGCACTTTCATTACAAGTTAACCTAGATTGCTGTACATCAAAATACATAGAACAACATTTTACACACAGAATACCATAATAAATAAAACAAGAAAATATGACAGCAACCCAGAGGTTTGTCAGAGGACTTTCAGTTGACAAAGACAAAATCACAGCCTCCTTTATGTCGAATAATATGATCTCAGATGCATCAAAACAATTCTCAAATGAAATTACATTTGTTATCAAAATCTAATCTATTCAACCATGCCTTTTATTATAAGCAAAATTACTTTTCCAAATGATGTGTACAATCTTCACCAACTGAAAAACAAATAAGCCCAGTACATTGGGATAATAATAGCAATTAAATGCACCAACTAAACACCCAAATTATAGCACTATTCAACCATGAAGACAACTGAAATATATATTTGACATTTTCTAGCTGTTTTATTTCAGTTTTATATCACAGCACAACAATACACTTGCCTCTGTGTCCAAGTGTTGAGACTGGAGGTCACATGGTGGGTGACCTTGTCTGTCCCTGCAGGCTGCATCTCTTCACACATTACATCCACCCACAGCCATTCTTCAGTTACATTAATGCAACATGTAAGCTCACAAAGGAGGTCACAGAAACCACCACTGTGTGTAAATATGTGTGAGGATTTTAACTCAACCTTTTTCTTTTTCTTTTTTACTTTAAGATTTTTGTGACCTAACCTGGCTTACAGACTGGAACAATGGGAAACAGGAAGCCTGCCTCTGTTCAGAGTGGTTAATACAACAGCACATCTAAAGCTTTGTTCAAAGTGCACCATGTTTGTTTTATCAGTAAATGACAGTTTGTGGTTTTAGGGGGAGTTACATGCAGGAAATGTGCTGGAACAATTTTTGGTGAACAACAGCTGGGAGCAGTGACTGTGTGCAACCTCCTGAAATCTTTACAGGGAGGTTTCCAGGTTTTGTACCACCATGCCTGTACACAGACAAAATCTGTTCTTACCAACCACATCTGATTGGACTCACATTGTATTTCACCCTGATAGGCATGCTACTGCAAGCTCCGTGATCATCTAAACCCGTGCTCTAAGTGCACATTCATACATTACATGATAACTACTGAATTAATTTGGTTTGATAAAAATTAGAAGTTAGACAGAGAGTGTCAAACTAATAATAATAATATAATAATAATATGGAATAATACACACTACAAGTATGAAGGCCTACAGAATATACTGTTCATGTTTTCCTAGAATTAGTATATTTGCTGGGTGCTGGGTGATACTCTTGTGCCTTTTTTGTGCCAGCTTTCAAGAGTTGCTAAAGCTTGCTAAGCAACATTAACAAGCATTGTACACAGTAGTTACCTGAAATCCTGAGTGCAGAGCTGATCTTCTTCCAGGCACTGTTTACAAGCTTGTAGACCTATTGTCCATGGGACAGATGTAAAACTCTGGCAGCTCTGCACAAAAATGATCAACTTTTCCATATTCATCACAGACAGATATTTAAGAAGGGAAAGATATCTGCCGGCTGTGATTGGTTGTTCCCTGTCACATGACATGCAGTGCGCTCTGCTGCGTTCCAAAGATGAATTCGGTTTATCTCAGGGCACAATGGCTGTGCCCTGGACATAATTTAGTCCATGTAAATGTCAGTATATTTTAGCACAGTTTTACAGGTTGACCAAACAAAATACAACTTGTTATTTAATGATCTTCAAAGGTGTTGGAAGGCTAGCTGTTTCATCCTGCTTCCAGTCTTTATGTTATGCTAAGCTAATTACATCCTGACTCCAGCTTAGAACTTGTAGCATGCCTCTGTACACGTGGACATGATAATAACATCAACCCAATCTGCTGAAAAAGTATTTGCATTGTAAGTTTCTGCCAACTACAGATATGTTACAATTGTACATTAATTTGTAGTGGATACATTGAAACTTGAAAAGTTTCTCAACATAGCTGTGGTTAAGGTGTAATTAGGTTGGGAAAAAATTAATGTCTTGGCTTAAAACACCCACATTTGGTGCCACATATGCCGCTGGAAAAGCAGGGACAGGTCGATGGAAACCACCCAGGTTTGGTGTCTCAAAACACTGCTGTGAAATTCTGTAATGTAAAAATGCACAAGTTCTGTGAGTCACTCCCCACTGGGAAACACCAGGATGTGTTAGTGAAAATATCACATTTGGTACCACAAATTCTGCTGGGAAACGCTGCGATGTGCCACCAAAACACCCAGGTTTTGTAAAAAACAATTATGTTTGGTGTCATAAACACTGCTGTTAAATGCTGCAATGTAAAACACCCAGGTTCTGTACCACAAACACCACCTGGAAATGCCAGGTTGTGTTGGTGAAAAACACCCAGGTTCAGAACCACAAATGCCGCCTGGAAATGCCACGATGTGTTCGTGAAAAGCACCCAGGTTTAGCACAAACACCTCCGGGAAACACTAGGATTGTGTCGCCAAGTTCAACCAGTGTCATTGTTTGTCGGTCTGCATCTTGTCAGATGTTTAACTGAAGTGACACACTGTCCACCATCCCCTTTACCTCCCAATGACAAAGACAACTTATATGTCATTTTAGAAATGTTGATAAAATACATGTGAAACGTGCAAATAGAAAATATTCATTGTTTGCAGAAATATATATGCCAACATTTTCTACTGGCAACAGGGCTTTAAATATCCATCTTCTTAGCTTACTCTTATCTAAGAAAGCAACTTAGCATTCTTCCCAAAATGTCTTTAACTGACTGTCTTTAATAGGAAACCTTTTAGTGCTGTTAAATGAAAACTTTTAGTGGCTTCATTAACAGACCCTAGATGTTTTGGCACCCCACGCAGCAGCTGAGGATTTAAGTCAATTTAGACTAAGGCTGCACCTTCAAAGTTGGAGATTTGAATCATCCTTAGGAGAAACCTCAGTTGACTGAGATTGCTTCAAATCAGCAGATTAATATGATACAGTCTCTGGCTTTTGTTCGGTATCTAGTGTTGGAAAAATGTGGCACATCTCCGGTCCATTGTTAGGGCAGTTGCTTGTTCGCTATATTTTGTGATTGTCACTGTCACACTTAATGTCCCGGGTACAGCCGTAATTTACACATTTTATAGTTAATCTTAGCATTTCAGTACATAACCTAAACAATCAGAAGCATGAGCACAGATTAAAATACTCTTTAATCTGACTCCCTAAATAGTGACCACATTGATTTACCATATGAAATTATAACTAGCAAACACTGATAAAACCTGTTTCCTTCCTCTGAGGACGTGCAGCTGGGAACTGAGTTACCAACCAGTTTTACTACTTCTGCTGCTCTTTAATTTGGGCTCACAGGTTCTCTGCGCTCTCAGCATAATGAATTATGTTTGATAAAGAACAACTGTTGTGTGCTCTGGTGATTTCTGAGGTAAATGTTTACCAACTTCAGTTGTTCAACACGGCTCCAGCGCACTGAGTGTAGAGAAGCAATTAGCTCTCTGATTAAAAGTCCATCAGCATTAATGAGCGGGTGAGTGCATCCAAGCAGGAGCAAAGCTGTCAACACTTCAGTCCCATGGAGAGGCGGGAGAGAGAGTCTGGGGAAGTCAGTGGCAGTGTGTGTCCCCAGGTCCAGTCTTGGGTTTAATAACCAGATTCAGAGCAGGAAACTTGGCAGAGAGCTACATAAAGTTATACAGTCTGAAGTGGGTCATTATCCAAGCCCCAGGGCTGTGCTGGATGTGGCGGTGTCCCCTAAGGACAGAGAACCATGAGAGCTCTCAGCTGATGCATGTGGAGAACCCTTCAGGTGCAGGTGAGTAATTATTCTGAGGTGGCTGAGTCTCTGTGGGAGCACAGGACCGGAGACAGCACAGAGCTGAAAAGTGACCGGCCCGGATTCCAGGAGTAAATGTCCCATTTATTTTCTCTGTGCACATTTCAGAAAAAGCCCTTTGCAGACAGTTTTAAGCTTCAGACTGAAGCAGCCAGTTTCCAGATAAATGATGACCTTCCAACAACTGGTTCTCCGGGAAAAAATGTACAAAAAGGCCCAAACTATGAATGTAATATCTTTTGAGGGAATGAACAACAAATTCAATGAAGCGCTGGGAATGTCATCAAAACTTTATAACTCTAAGCCGCTTCTTCACAGGTAAGACTGGCCCTTTTACTTTGTTTCATTTCATTTCACACATTCCTTATTGTTCTTTTGGACCATCAACTGACAGCATTGTTGGCACAGCCACATCACTGTCTCGCCTGGTCTGGCACTGTGAATGAACAGGATTTAAGGATTGAGGCTGTGGTTTAAAGGTTCTGCACAGCCACACACTTATTCTGGCTGATTAGACCTCTGCTCAGGTTGAAGTTAGGTGACAGTCTGCTGGAATGACATGAAGTCCCTGGACTCAATTTACATATTCAGGCTGCAAACAGGAAAAGAATCCAGACACTCCAAACAAAAATGAGAATGAGGAAGGAAAGATTAGATTAAAAAGCCTTTAATATAATGCCTGGATTCTTTTCCTGTTTGCAGTATTTTGGAGTTCCCTCCTTTTTTTCTAAGAGCACCCAATACATTTTTTGATCTACACTCTACAACACAGAGCAACCAGTTATCTTTTTTTTACCTATTCAGGCTGTTTTCATTTACTGTTTGTACTTATATCTATGAAAAGTAAGGCACTATAATATGTACATTGCATGTAATCATGAGTCATGAATCAGGAGGATCAAATGACCTACGCACTGCAGGCTGTTGTCTGTCATATGACAAGAGCAAAGGTGAAAGTTAGGTCACATAATATAAAGACTGACAAACACAGGACTTTGTCCCAGGAGGAGACCAGTGTTCATGTTCGATGCAAAACTAAAAGTCAGTTGTGAGTAAAATATGTCATATGCATGTCACATCACATCACGTCACGCTATGTGTTCTCATAGAGCTATTCGTATGATATGTTAACGATTTAGCACACCATTAGCACCCCTAACAGTTTGGTTAAATTAAAGAAAAGAATTATTGTTGGGCTTCGACAAGTTATGGACTTAATGTAAAGTTACACAGGTTAGGTGTGGGCAAGTAAAGGTATATAGGTAAGGTTTGGAAAAAGAAACGTGTTTGGGTGTCGACACATACTTAACGTAAAGTTACATACTTTACATAAAGGTACATAGAATGGGTTCAGGAAAAGAAACATGATTGGACGTTCTCACGTTACGTACGTAATCTAAGTTGCATACTTAACTTAAGGTTACGTAGGTTAGGTTAAGTAATTAAAGCTTTGTAGGTTAGGTTTAGGAAAAGAATTATGTTTGTATGTCAACATGCACTCAATGAAAAGTTCCGTATTAAGTTAGGTTTAGGAAAGTAGGGCTACGTAGGCAATATTCCTTCTAATTTTGAAAACTCCTGAGCAGACATTCAACTCCTCTGATCACCTACTTGAGCGACTGTGGGCGACATCTGACGGGTACACACTACATCCACATAGCGGTGCCATGGCATCACCTCTCCGACCCCAAATATCATTACAAGTGAATATTACTATGAAGATTAATAATAAGATTATTTTAACAACATGGACTATTGAATATCGAGGTCAGTTACAATTAACAATAACAAAACATTGTTTTGGCAAAATAGATTTTGCATTTATTGCCATAATGTGACCAATTAAGAGAAAAATGTGCTCCATAAAAGTCACTTGGAGACAATACACAAACATTTAAGAGTGATGGCAACACAAAGAGCAAACAACTCTTTGGAATACAAAATAAGTAACACTCTTTAATAGTAATTGCCAACTACTTTAGGCCTCTAAACTGCAACAAATATAATGCTAGATCAAAAACTAAATGTAAACTTAAATTGTAGTTGTACTACTACAGACAGCGCCACTGTACTGGGTGAAAACATTTTCCTGGCAAAAAATATTAGTGGCCAGGCAGTGCAATCAGTGCATGTAAACATACATTGTATCACATCCATTCTCGCTTGAAAAAGAAAAAATATCGCTGAGTTTCACCGGTGGCGTTCACTCATCTGTTTGTATGTACTCCGACAGCCACTCCACCTTAAATGACACGCGTTTTTTCTTAAGATTTCCTGAGGACGAAGCGCCACAGCCCACACATTTAGCCATAGCTACGATGCTATGGTTAAAGGCTAACAACAAATACGACAGCAGTGAATACCTAACATAATGCCATTGATTGGCTGTCAAGCTAAACAACCATTGCAGGTATTGGCTGGGCAGCGCCTGGTGGGCATGTTCTTTTAATCATCACTGACTGACAGTTCACTGTCATCTGTCACTCATTGCACAGACAAACACCCATAGTGAAGTACATATTTACTGTTCAAGTCACAAGAGACATGTGAGCACGCAACTTTTTTGTCATCTGCACAAAGAGGTGGGGAGCGGGGAGCAGTGCGCAATTGCGCAGTAAAACAGCTTAGAGGGAACAGTGTAGGTCTAGTCAATGTATGTGCTTCCACCGGCTGTGACTGTGCTGCGTTCCGGCTCCGTCTCAGCTCCGGCACTCCGGAGCCCTCCGCAACAGATATGCAGGACTTCTATTTTTGCCGTACATCAGAGCACAACGCAGCAATTCAGCAATTCAGCAGGAAGTCGTGCACAGAAACAAAACAAAACATCCGGTTAGTTTTCAAAATAAAATACACAGTGTTCATGGCAGATCATATTTCCCTGCACTACACCTTGAAAACTACAAAATGGGTAGAGGCAGGCCTGAAGTCAACAGGTCAGAGGTTCTCAGATGTCATTTCACCCTGTTGACACCATGGACGAGGAGATATTAATCATGGAGGTGCACCGAGATGTCTTCGGGCGGAGCTGCACCGCTCCGCACAGCAAATGCAGCCAGTGGATGCTGACGGACGGCGGAGCACACAGCGGATAACCAGCGGTGCCGTTACGCAACGGACATGCATCCAGTGGAATTCTGGCATTGGCTTTAAAACTTAAGGGGCGTCGGTAGCATAGTGGATAGTGCCAGCGCTATATATACAGAGATGATGCCTCACTGCAGTGGTCACGGGTTCAATTCCAGCTTGCAACCATTCCCCCACTTCCTCTCTCCCCACTTCACTCTGTTCTATCCATTAAAGGCGAAAAAGCCCCCAAAAATAATAAAATAATAGTAATAGTAATAATAATAAAAAAAACCCAAAAACTTTACATTTAGTTTCTTATATGTGTTGTGAGAGCATGTAAAGGCATTTGGAGAGCTTTGTGAATGTCAAAAATGCTAAATTAGCAGCAAAGAGTACTTTATTTTAACAGCTAAATTAAAATAGTAGCCTATTGCTGCAGCAGCCATCCTTTCAAGCAGCTGGGCAGAGCAAGCGGTAGATAGGCAAAAAATTCCACTGTCATAAATTTTGGGCACTAACTAAGCATATGCTCATTGATGGACATATTAAGCAGAATTGAGCCATTGTTTGTTTATGTGATTGAAATTATGTGATTGGAATTGCACTTACGAGTTCATTTGGTAGTCACCACACTACAATGATGTAAAACAAGGCAAATTAGAAACATGATTCATGACAAATGCAAGGAAAAAAAAATTATATTAATATTGACACAGCATTTAGTTTTTAATATAAATTTATGTCCATGTAATAGGCCACATTATGTTAAATGAAGGTTTTGTGATTGGCTGTTGTATTTGTATTAAAGTACAAGTATTAAAACATAATTGTCTGTGATATGAATATAATTAATAGGTATTAATGTGTAGGCCTAAATGACAAAATTGTGGTCAGCCCCGCTGAATCTCACTCCAAGGTTTTTTTGAAAAGTTGACAGCCCTGTGATACCATACTTTACTGTTCCTTATCCAAGGCCACTTCTTCCGGTGGCTCTCCCATCTGTCAGTATTAGAAGGCAGAGGTATGACCACACTAAGGTGAGACAGGCTGTGCTCTCACATCATTTATAGCCTTAAAAATCTCTAAGAAAAGGAAAGACACTTGTTGCATTCCACTGATGCTCACAGACGGCAGTTCACTGAAAGAAATATGATCCCTCTCAACTGGTCTCAGTGATAGGTAATTATTGTGTTGTAACTGTTGTAGCCTTAAACCTCTTTCACATGTTTTCCATTGTAATGTGACTTGCACTCAGGGCATATCTCAGTGGGATCATTGCTCTTTAAATTTCTTTAGCAGTATTTGTGGCAGTATAATGGAAACGGTTTATCACTGAGATCTTCACATTGTGTTGGATAACTTAGCTCATTAACACTGTCAGAGGCTAACTGTAGAGTCATACTGTTATTTCTCCAAACTGGGTGATGTGAAGTAGATTGGTCCAGTAATTCTAAAGTTGATGAAATAGTGCTATTGTTTTGCTTTTTGGGTTAATTCGCATTTTTTATTTCTTGTATTGTTTTCGTTCTTACAAACCAAATACACAGTACGATAAATGTGTACTTCACCCTTCAGCAATAAAGCCCATTAAAGGCCTTTTTTATAATTTTATCAAACCAAATCAAATTGCTACAGCGTCAACAGTAAAATGTGCATAACAAATATGTGTATTGCTGCCATTGCACTATTAATTAGACAAACTCACCAATTACTCACCAAACTCACCAGTTGCACCCACCGCGTCCTTAACTAAACACTGTACAGTTCACTTTGTTTTGTGTTTAGTTCTGGTTTAAATGTGAGCTGTGCACAAATTTTCTTTTCCTGTAATAAGTGTGGTATCATGGTGAAAAGATGTACACTTTTCACCTGTGTTAGCTCTGCATGTCCGAAAGGTCAGAACTCCCCTCCTGCTAACATCAATCAGACTAATGACTGTCAATCACACATCAAAGGAGACGAGCAGGTGGAGCAGTGTTCCCTATTTGGACCTGTTCTCTATAACTGAAAGAGCAAACAGGGTGCCATGCCATAGTTCTGAGGGCTCAAAATTCTTGAGTGCCAATAGTCCAAAACATGTCCCATTGGACTGAAAGGCATGGCTGAATAGTATCCAGAGTGATGTCATCTGTCTTTACTATTATGGAGACAGAGTGCAACATGTCACACTCTGAAAACCACGCCCACCAGAGGGGTAAATTACTGGCTCACATGCTAATAAATGCCTGTAGCTAGCATTAGATATCAGCATTCCAAAGGATTATTTAAGCACCTTAAGTCAACCAGAGAGAAAAAGTTACATTAACAACTCAGTGTTGACGATCAGTCTCTGTCCCCTCTCCTTACTTTGCTTATTTTGGAGAAATGATCCCACTGAATGGCCAGTGGTGAAATACTTTGATATTTACAACTATTTGATGAAATCACCTGGTAATATCATCATTTAACATTTCTAACAAAGATCAAAAGTAGGCATTACAAAGCTTAGCTTCCACCACTAGAGTTTCTCTCGCCAAGACGCTAACAGTTTGAGGGCCAAACGCAGTTTTGTGCATTAGCACGTACTCGTCAGCTAGCATGGCAGCACAGGAAAGAGAGAAAACCTTTTGTTCATTCAGATAAACCACAATATGATCGGGCAGACACCTCTTAAACTCCTCCACTAACAACATCTCTCTCAGAGACTTGTAGTCAGCCACTTTACACGAAAAACACCATTTATCAAATAAGGTTCCCTTTTCCCTGGCGAACTCAACATGCGTCTGGCCTGAAGTTTTTTTATGATTGCAAAATTTTTGCCAATATGTTTCTGGTACCAACTCGTACGCATGGAGGATGGCTGCTTTAACATGTTCATAATTTAGGCTCTCCTCCACCGGGAGCGCAGCCACGGCATCCTGAGCTTTGCCATGTATTTTGCACTGTAAAAGTAATGGCCAAACTTTGCTGGGCCACTGCAGAGCAGAGGCGATGCGTTCAAATGCTGCAAAATATGAATCGACCTCTGTTTCTCTGAATAACGGAACAAGTGCAATATGTTTACTAATATCAAACGTAGTTGGAGAGGGTACGGATGGTAAGGAGGTGGAAGAAACTGCATCTGTCACAAAGCGCCCATGCGTCTCCTTCTGAGACGCCAGCTCCAGCTCGCGGAGGCACACAACCTTCTCCGCCTCTATTTCAAGCCGCTTTATTTCAAGCATGAGCTGAGCCTCTCGGGTCTGAGCTTTTTCAATCTTGAGACGGGTGAGGCGGACCTTCAGTCTGGCCTCATGCATCGAGTCTACGCTCGCCGATGAGAGAGGATCATACTTAGGCAGAGTGAATGGAGTGTTTGGTGACTGCTCTGCCAGTACACCTTTCTGTCTCTCTCGGGCAGGTGGAGCCCCCTCCTGCTCGTGGCTGCCCTCTACACCAAGGGTGCCCAACAGCTCAGACGGCTCTGACTGCGCCGGCAGCATGACAAGCTTTTGTTCCACCAACTCACCGAGTACCAACACTTTAAGATCTCTTTTAAAGGATCTGTTTTGAATGTTTTAGGCCGAAATGGGCAGCAATTTGGACCAGCTCATCCTTTTTACAGCGAATGAAGCTCTCATAAGACGGATTGGCCAGAAAAAAAATTTAGATCAAACCCCGTCGCCATTCTCCCGAACGATAACCACAATGTCAAAAAAAGGTAAATACACAATCCCAGGACCCCTTTAACAGGTAAATCTCCCGGACGAGCCCCCACGTATGTTACGAACCCAGCTCATTGAGGGAAAAGGGGAAAGTAACACACACAACCTGATGGAAGGATTGCAAATTAAAGTGGTATTTATTTTTAAAGACAAGTGGATATTAATAACAAAACCAACAGAAAAGGGCTGCCAGGTGCTGTCAAATCAATAAACAACTATAACAAAAAGGGGACTCCTAAAAAATTAAATGGAGCAAACTGTCTAATGATGAACGTGAACAGTGAATGACAACAAATCAAGTAATTCTAAAACAAAAACCTAACTAACTGCTCTAGTGCGTGTTGAAAACAGAAATACAAATGATCAGCACCCCTAAACCTGGTGTTGCTAAACAATGTGACAAAATCCTAACAGTGAGTGCAGGTGACCAAAATCTTTTTGAGGGATTTCTCTTGGTGAAATCTTGTGATGTGTGACTCCCTGTCGCCGCTCATTTGTGTGCATGGTGAGTGTTTGTGCAGTCTTTGTGGGCATCTCAGACTTTGATCTTAGAACTTCCTCTTAGACCTATGATCACCTGACCACTATTGAGAATTATGCCATGGATCACCCATCCCCACTATTCTGCACATCTCTACGCCCGTTTTTTGGCCATTTTAGCCTTTGTAAAAATCAGTGCTATAAAACTTTTTTCCCAGTAATAAACTATTTGGCTTTTTCTTAGACCAGAAAAATCCTTGAGCCTTTGTAGTGCAAATAAGCTCCAGTGGATGTGCGAGTATATGCACCCTGTGTCTTTTTTTAAGCCTGTTCTGGCTTTTTTGTGTAGCCACTTCAGGCACTTCAAGCTGAAAATATTTTGGACTTTTCAGGAAAGGCTGCACTTTTCTTGTTAGGATGATGCTGTCATAGACATAAAAACCCACATGCAGCGCTCTTTTCACAGCATGAAAGCACTTCATCTCAGCAGCCTGCAAGTGCTTTTCACTCCATAAAAAAAAAGACGCCCGGTGGACATCTGCCCCCAAAGTCTCTCACGACCTTTAAAGGTACCCAGTAGGGCCTGAGCATATGATGTGTTGTTTGTGTGTGTGTGTGTGTGTGCAACCAGCTTCATCTAATGGAATTCTGTGCTTCATACATAGTGAGACAATTATGCTCCCTCCTGAGCAATCACCCTTTGTAGAAAACATCATTACAAATGAGACATTAACACTATACTGCATGTGCAAAGTCAAGGTGGTGGACAGTAGAGGTGTAATCGGGCTGAGATTCTCAGACGGTTACCCGACCAAACCCGACTTGGTACTGACCGACCCGACCCGACGACCGACAGTCATTACCAAAATTATTACCGACCCCACCGAGCCCGACTTATATAAGCAGATGAGCAACATACAACAAAATATAATAATACTGCCATGCTTGCCATAAACCCAAAAAACGAGTCATTTCCGACATGAAAATATGACATGATTCCTCACACATATGTGGCACCAATCAGGCAATCTTACAAGGTTTTATAAAAAATAAAAAAAAAAGAATGTAAATGCCAGGGATATAATAATGTACAAAGCACCACGGCAGATGCCAAATATTAAGCCAGTATCACCACTGCGGGTGTTCATACTGTAACGTTCGTAGGCCTAATCATGTCATCATAATAATTAAAACAATCACCACGGCAAAAACAGTAGCACCACATCATATTTATCATGTAACCTTGATATTAACGTTACAACAATCACCACGGCAGGTGAAGGTGAAACAAAACAGGACAACAGCAGGTGTTTGCTATATAACACCACAGTGGTGTAGCCTACACCTAACACATTACACATTATCAGCATTCAGAAGTGATAAATATTAAAAAAAAAAATATGTCTTACCATTAATGACTGAAGTCCATTGTCTCTTGTTGAACTCATTTTAAAGAAACCAGCCTGAAGACAACCGCTGTTAACTCGAACCAGTCTTGAACTTGAAGCTGTAACTTAGCCGTTTAACTGAACTATTTACATCCAATCATCATGGTTTACTTGGAGCTATGAAGGAAGAGGATAGCGTCCACTGTGGACGGGTCCAGCGATGTCCTCCTCTGTTCGACGGTTCTTCCAGCAGCACTGAAATTGCGCTCACTTGCGCTGCTGCTAGCCGGGATAGCCAATATGCCGCCAGCCAGGACACTCAGCTTGGGGTAGGTGTTTTGGTGTTCTCGCCACTAGCCCAAAAGATCCCTCTCGTTCGTCATGACGTGATTCTGTGTTGCATACAGTTCGACTTCATCCATACTGTTATCCAGGGGTAGATTTTCCCAGTCTTCAAAGTCAAAAGCAGCCCTTTTCGGTGCAGAGGGTCCCTAAAAGGCTGTGGTGCATTCAGGTGCCCTCAAGCGAATCGTAAAAATGGAAATCCCAGCTCTGAATGGAAAACAGAGGGGAAAAACATATAGAAAATAGGCCGCCGAACCCGACCCGGCCCGACCGCCACTTCTAGAATACTACCCGAACCCGGCCCGATCTGTCGGGTCCCGACGGGACCCGTCGGGCTTCGGTCGGGTATCCCACCTCTAGTGGACAGGTTAAGTCTAAAGGCCCGAACATACTCGGGCGGAACGTATGCGGAGCGGACTCCACGGAGGTCCGCCCGGACCAAAAGCGGACGTTCGCAAGCCCTGTGCGTGCAAAGCTCAGATTTTACGACCGCGTGGACTCCGCTCCGCGCACCAGTGACTGCTCGGCATGTATTTTTCACATCAACGCGCAAGAATTGTGGGTAATGTAGTGTGTTTCACAGACATTTTTACAGGAAACTACAACGCGGAAGTGCGCTTGACTATGGAAGCCCGAATGACTGCGGACATTCCTCGCGGAGTCCGCTCCGCTTATAGTACGCCTGAGTATGTTCGGGCCTTAAAGGTCCGTGCTCATGTATCAGTCGTCTAAGGTGAAATTATTGCCATTACTACACTAACCATTCTTTACAGGCAGCTGAAGGGCAGTATCCTAAAAACTGCAATCATATTAGACAGTTCTGAAGCTCACAAGTACATCCAGTACCAGCGTTCAGTTCCAGTGCAGTAAGTGGGATGTCCTTAATATAGCAAGGGAGAGACTAATGTTGTTCACACTAGGCACAAATAAAACAATTCAAGTGAATTACATGTAATGTCAATGTAAAGATGTGATTAGATGTGAATTCTTGCAGGGCAGTGCAATGGATGTGACGTAAAATACGCAAATTAAGCTGCACTAATCAAGTAAGTAGCACGATTTCACTTCATATGCTTGTTCACAAGAGTTGAAAAATCTGAACTTTAGCGATTAATTCATGCTGTGATAGCCGATCAGCATTGAGATCCTCCGGGGACGTATGACAACAGTCATACAGTGATAACAGTGGAAGTTAATTTGTCGATTCAGCAATTTCACACACGTATGACCCATGTTACAAATGCATATGAGTCAAGTCAACACAAAATATTCTAGCGTTCAAACTCATGCGAGTAACGCGACGCGAAAATTGGCATCCCGCTTGGTGTGAACACAACATAAGAATGAAAGGTATGCAGATTGAGGTAATGGATGGGCGTGTAGCAACTTTCATGCAGGAGACCAGAGTTTGTATCCCAGACTTGTGGTTGATGTTCATTCTTTTACTCATAACCAGAATCTTTCGCTACCCATAGCTGTCTAATCATATAAACACTTTATAGTGAGTTTATACTGCTCAAATTTAGCCCTGATTCTCCACTCACAGTTTTTGGAGACTGCCAACAAAAGCCCACATCTGAGGCAAATTGGCACTTACATGAGCAACAATAGCTGTGTGCAAATTTTCAAAGCTCCGTTCTGAGAGATGTGCTGATGCGTCACAGACGCCCCAGAGATATCTTGCGGGTTAAACATATAGATTTGTCTGTGGGTCCAAATCCTGTAATACTAAATTTGTTTTGTGGCAGTGACAACCTAAAGCCAACAAGGGTGCACAATACTGGGTGAGGGACATCTCAGGTGGAGCAAATAAAAGCCTGTCTCATGCACAGTCTTGCGTCTTTTCCAGTATCACTTCTCATGCATGTTTCTTTTGACTTAACACAGTGGGGAGACCAGACAAACTTTTGGGGGATTTCTGTTAGTGAATCACTTGTTTAAGGCCCCAATCACAGTGAGATATGTTGCTACAGGTGCAGCCGCTTCAGAAACACATTGACAAAGCATGTCAGTCTTCCCCATGCCCCTTTTTACCTGCAGTTTCTCTTTCTTTCTCTCACAGGCAGTAGCCTACATGAAACTATCACAAAATCATAGTAATTCCCTCTTACATAGCTGTCTCAAAGTCTAACTAGCTAGCTAGCCTAATTATTGGCATAGTAACGTTAAACAGCATTACACTCAGAGAGATTTACCTGGCTGCTCATGCAACTCCATGCATGTGTTTACAGATTAGTATTTGAACAATGGGGTGACCTACCTTCATTTTAATTAAACACTGCTAATATCAACATTTTGTCTACATTTGTCATAGTCCCACTGTTCCTACAACATCTACCAGCATCAAAAATGCAACTCAACGCCTTACACTGAGAAACTAAGAATGTTTTAACTTTTATGTGTTTCTAAAAACCACTAGTAAAATGCAGCGCAAGATAGGATCGCACTTCAGGCATGCTGTACCATAGAAAAACAATGGTTTTGCCTGTGATGCGTTTTTATCAATGTGTCTCAGAATGATCAGGGTCATTCGCAAATCACAACAACTCACAACAAATCACAGACAGTCATGTTACGTGACCAGTACAGCAATCTGACAACCTTGAAAGTGTGTAGGTGCCATTAACAATAGTTTTTTCTGCCTAACCTTAAATAATGTTTCTATGTTACTTCATTTCACCTTTTTGGGACACATCGCTCAAATGACCACTGGAGAAAAATTCATATTTGTTTGCATTTGCCTTTGAGTAGTTTGCTGGCATTGTGCAGAGGGGCAGATGTAGATTGGTTCCTAAGAGCCTGATCTAACTGTGCCATGGTCCATTAGTATTACGCTCTGTGGCAATTTACAAAAGTTATGCCTGTGTTTTTCATGTTAATGCCTTTGACTGCAACAAAGTGTAGACTTTCTACATACTATCCACTGCTCAGCATTCTTTAGGTTTGATCAAATCCAAGGCAAGAGAGACAGTAGCTTCCCAACTCATGTCAAGATGCCATCTACAATGATAAAAGGCCTCATGGGAGTTTTCTCCCTTACTGTGTAAGTTGCCAAACCTCTATTGTTTACATCCTCAGAAATCTGCCACTACAAGCCGACATCTCTTCCAGCTTCAGATGGACTGCTGCAGCCCTGAGCAAGGATTAATTACCCCTGTGACAACTGTAAAAATGCCCCAGTTAAAAGCCTTTGGTAATGGTAAAACAGAAAGTGGACTATATTTTGGAGTGCATATGTGACAAGATTAATTATTGGTAAAACAGTGAGATTCAGGGATGGAAACTAGCCTGTAGCGTATGATTTTAATGAACGCTCACAAACCCTCTGTTCTGCATTTTCAACAGCTTGGAGGGAGAAGTGTTGACAAAAAACTTTGGCAACAAGAAATGATCTTGATTTATTCTCTTGATACTCTGCAGCCCGAGGCTTTGAATGATGAGTTTGATGGCAAAGTTATGCTGTTTCACATCTATAAATTGTGTATTGTATATCATACATTTTCTGGACAGCACTCTTCTTTACAATGGTGAGAGAACCCAGTCTAGGTCTTTGTTCTGGAACACTGTAGTTATACTGTAGGTGAAGGGTGAGAATTCAATTTTGTCAGTACTAGTGTCCTTTTAAAATATGTTGCTGTATTATGCACACTGTAGAAAATGAAACCTTTACATTAAACAGCACATGGGATAAGTAAACTCTTTCAGGAGGAAAACTTTTCATTTTAACCCAAACCATCATCTTTTTCCTAATACTTCTGGTCCCCCGTCTTTAAGTGCACCTGCGCTTCACCAACTGGGTGTGGCCAGGCGGATTTTGCAAGTTTGGCACACCGTGCGCGCTGGCGCAGCTACTCCTCTTTCCCACCTCCGTCCCTCCTACCTGCGCAAGCCGGAAAGAGGGAGGAGAGAAGGCGTGGAGTGGGTTTTACACACATCACACCAATCAAATGAGCCCCTCTCCTCGCCCTTAAATGCACCGCGTGAAGGCGTAATGAGAGTTTACTCAATTCGCCATGGCAGAAGAGAGCAGCAGCGTCAGACGGCCAAACTTCTCCCAAGAGGAAACTGATGTTTTGGTCCAGGAGGTCCAAGCTCACAGTGTCCGAATATACGGAACTGCGAGCAGACCTCCACGGGCTGATGATGCAAAGGTAGCCTGGGAGGAGGTCACCACAATTGTAAATCAATGTTGCGTTTCTCTCGTGCACGCGCGCTCTCTCTTTCTCTCTCACAGTCTCACTCTGTTTCTTTTCTTTTGGCTTTTCTAAGATGACAGATGCTGAATATATACTCCCTATCTGATGCTGTGGCTGTTTGTGGTTGGCTGAGAGGGATGTGAACTCATTAGTTTGCAGCTGTGTTAATCAAATCAGGTTGAGTTTCCATTACGCGTGCCAAACGGTGCCAATCCCCTTTGATCTGACATCAGATGTGACGGGACAGTCGGTATAGAGATACATTTATGTGCTGATTGCAGATAGTTGCACTGAATAGTGGTTTTTGGCTATTTATTGCATTGTTAATGTGCCTGATATTCTGGAAACCTGCCTGTGAGGTTTTGGTGACGTGTGCGCACTGTCCGCCTGTCAGCCAAACTTCCACTTACACAGGCTGCGCTCCGCCTGCGCTGACAGTAGACCTGGTTTCAGCTGGCGAGCTTTTAGCGCACCTTCTGCGAAGCCTTTTGGCACGAAACTGTCACTGCGCCGAGCTGGATCTGTCGACACCTTCCCCTGCTGCGCCGCCACACCCATCTCAGCGCACCTCGGTCTGCCAAACTACCAAACTGAATGCGCCTCGGGTTGCGCTGCTCGAAACTAGCTCTGTGCGGGGTTCGCCACCCTGCGCCACCTTGCGCCACGCCGCGAAACTAGAGTCCTAAAGCCCTCAAGGCAAACTTCTCCCAACAGCCATAAACCTCAAGATCATTTAACAAAAGTGTCAAATTCAGCTCAGTAATAACTGTCAAGGTTCATAGACATGTCAGCTGTTTTTTGCTAGTCACCCATTATTAGCTGAAACATGTTTATATTGTATAAATTAGCCTAGTGGCTAGCAGACTTTCCTCCATTCATAGCTAATTACATGTATTATTTATACTTTTTCTTACTCACTATTGGTTTAAGTCACTACATCTCCTGACAGAACATCACAGCTGAATTTCAGCCTAAAATTGTTAAAACAAAGTTGCTAATGTTGCTGTAGTGAGAAGTTAGACTGAGATGCTCGTCCAGGCAGGTAAAGTTATGTCTTGTTTTATCTATCTCATAACAGCATTGTTTGCATTTGGCATGTGCTCTGTCTGTTGACCCCTTTTTTTGACCCCTTTTTTTCATCTTCATCTTTTTACATTGATCCTGATCGATGACAATGACGACAGGTTGGCGGTGTTTAAAATGTATAGGTTTTAGTGATGCACTGAAATGAAAATTTGTGGCCGAAGCCGAATAAAATTAAACGCTTGGCCGAATTCCCAATACCGTTTAATTTTTCATTAGTTTTTGCAGATGAACCCCCTCCAGATTAGTGTTGTCACGGTACCAAAATTGGGACCCATGGTACGATACCAGTGAAAGTATCACGGTTCTGAGTAGTATCACGATACCACAGCAAAAATGAGGCAGATGTGCCTTTTGTCATTTATAAAAAGATAAATCACTTTTCTATAATACATCAATGATATTTCAATGGAATAAATTACTTATTGACTTATTCATACGTCAAAAACTGCATCAATAAGTGATTAACATAGGGGGGATCAAAATAAAATAAATAAATAAAATAAAAATCAACCAGCCATCCTCCTCCCCTGACAGTCCCTTCATAAGTAATGAACAGTCCCTAAAGTGCGGTGAGGTTTGTGGACTGTTACCTGCCACAAAGAGAGAAATGTGAATGGCTCGTTTCTCCTCTGACACATCACACCTGTGTGCTGCCACGGCTCGGCTGTCCAGGTACTTTTGGACTTCGCCGTCGCCGGTAAGCCTTATCTTGCGCCGCGGAGCACTATGGCTGCCATATTGCTGCTGCTGGTTGAAATCTGTACTTGCACAGCGTGCTGAATGATTTATTTTGCTTGCACAGAACTATTTTTAATCGCAAATGCCAGTGCGGTGATGGACGGAGTAAAATATCGCCACACTGCCGTCATTTTACTCCATCCGTCACCGCACGCTCTTTGATTGCATTATCAGAACACGCCGCTATTATTTGGCCTTGCTTTTCACTTATTCCACCGAAGACCGAATGTGTGTTTTGTTGTAATATTGGGCCGAATATATTCGGTTACCGAATATTCGGTGCATCCCTAATAGGCATTAGAGGTGGGATCGGGCTGAGAGTCTCAGACCGTTACCCGACCAAACCCGACTTGGTACTGACCGACCCCACCGAGCCCGACTTATATAAGCAGATGCGCAACATACAGCAAAATAAAATACTGCCATGCTTGCCATAAAGCCAAAAAACGAGTCATTTCCGACATGAAAATATAACATGATTCCTCACACATACGTGGCACCAATCAGGCGCTCTAACAAGGTTTTATAAAAAAAAATGTAAAAAAAAAAAAAATGTAAATGCCAGGGATAATAATGTACAAAGCACCACGGCAGATGCCAAATATTAAGCCAATATCACCACTGCGGGTGTTCATACTGTAACGTTCGTAGGCCTAATCATGTCATCATAATAATTAAAACAAACACCACGGCAAAAACAGTAGCACCACATCATATTTATCATGTAACCTTGATATTAACTTTACAACAATCACCACAGCGGGTGAAGGTGAAACAAAACAGGACAACAGCAGGTGTTCAGCACCGCGGACAGTTGGACTAATGGGATGTCGAACCAATGGGCTGTCGAACCAATGACATGGACCCTTGTTCACCATACCTTATGACTAAATGTTGTTATTCTACATCAATATTATGTTGGCATGAAATGTTTGGAAGACATTGGATTTTTGTTACTCAACAACACAACTAAAACCAACGAAATATCAACATCATCTGTTGGCAGCATTATGTTTAAAATAGATGTTGGAATTAGATGTCCTGACATTGAATTTTGGTCACCAGACCTCACAACCTAAATTCACCCAAAAATCAACATCTCACAATGATGGCCAGCTGGGTGGGGGTCTGTATGTCTTGGGAGATCATGAATATCCACAATAAATATCATAGCTGGCCATTACATATCTTGCTTGAAAAGCTGACAGCTTGGCCTCTTGTTAGAGTAAGGAGAAATTCCACGGAGAGGCTCAAGGGTGGAATGGTTCATCTTATGTCGAACATGAATGTGCTATCCGTTTCCATAAAGAGGACGATCTGGGCAGAAGTTATTCAGATATCTTGCTCTAGTCTAGAGATGTTTAAAAGAAAAATGCAATCTCCAACAGTACTTTTTTTGGCCTAGTTTTCCTTAACAGGTTAATCTGGGTAACCCACTAGCAATGCAAAAATATTGTAGTCCAAATGTGTTGCGTTAACCACTGCATATATTTCTGTCTGGACCCAGTCACACTAATACACACAAAACATCAATATCCCAGGCAGGCAACCCGCCAAAAGCAGACATGAGGGTGGCTGCCAAGTGAAGAAAAAAAAGATAAGACTGCACTGACAGCAAAATTACACAACAGCTTATGTCGAGTTGTTCTGAGGAACACACTAATAACTAAATCATACTCTGACTGCTGCACTCTTGACTCCTGACAGCGACTGCTGGCAGGGTCTCCATGTGCAAACTTGTCATCAGAGGACCAATAATGAAAATGGAGGAGTTGGGTTCAGCAGACTGAGTAATGATGTTGTGTAAGTGGGCTGGATTCCCTGTCAAGGGAGACTGATGGGGCGTGTTCTGCTGATCCTTGTCATAGCCATAGTTCACCAGCTACTGGTGGTGCTAAAAAAAAAAAAAGGCTGATCATTGTAAGTCATTGAACGGATGTCCTGAGAGGTAAGCCAGGATCATTTTTCCAAGTCTTTCTGCCCCCCATCTGTGAAAAAAGGTGACTGTTTTCAGGATTTTTTTTTCTTAATTACAAGTATGAAAACAGGTAGAGGATCATCTTTCTACTGTGCTTTTTTTTATCTGTAAAAACAGGTAAAATAAAAAGCATTTACGTTTTGTTACAGGTGAGTTTAAATTTCTCTACGAACTCTAAAAGCAAGGTACATTTATTGAGAGTTAGCAAGATATGTAACATGAGTTTCATGTCCTTCTTTTAGCAGGAATTGTATTTTAATCAGCACTAATATGATGTTAGCCCTCTGCCTGGACCTCACCACTTCCCGCTGCCATGGACTAGTGCTCGCTGTACCCTCTCCTCCTGTGTGAAGGGACAGTGCCTTCTACTCCGGGCATTCCTGTCAACTGCATATGGAGGCAGAATATGTAGGCAATGGGAGAAGATTTTGGTATTGGAATCTAGAGCTGGCCCGATGCATAAGCAAACTCAGTTGCTGCTTAGGGCCACTGTTGCCAACTCCTCAGTAAGAAAAGTAGCTACTGGCTGTCCTAAAAGTCACTAGAAGTCGCTAAATGATGTAATCGCCTAATTTGCATAATTGTCCATATGCATGTAATTGTAATGGCTGGTGTAGGAGAGAGGAAAAACGTCGTGGGAGAGACAAAAACTAAGTAAAAAAAAACACCCTGAATATGTTTAGAACTACAAGTGAACCTTCTTTCAGTAATTTATATTAGACAAAGACAATTTTACATTTACATCCCGTCCTGACTGTAAACCAGGTCGGGATCAGCCAGCGGCGGTTCCGCACATGCGCGATTCACTAGCAGTCTGGACGTGGAGGGGTTAACATCTCCTGCTCTGACTGCTGCTGCGAGGGAGGACTGGGCCGTCTGTGAGTGATTTGGGGTGAGAGAGGAGCCCATGGCAGCATCCGCTGCTCGTTGAGAAGTGTAAGAATGATACGTGCTCTCACAACAGAGTCTCCAGAAGTCTTCAATAACTTCAGAAAAAGTCGCTAGATTTGTCGCTAGTCGCTTTTTTGAAAAAGAGTCGCTAGAGGGGTCTGAAAAGTCGCTAAATATAGTGACAAAGTTGCTAAGTTGGCAACACTGCTTAGGGCCTGTGGCCGGCACATAGCCTACGCCGTAGCTTACTCACATAGCCTAAGCCGTTGTGAGCATTCATACTTGTGCGTAGTGTGTCTGTGTCACTCTGCAGTTACTCCTCCAAAACATTAGTCAGCAATGTGGTTTCTGTGAAGTGCTGTAAAGTGAGTTGATTCAATAGCAACAATTTCATTTACAAGTATGCCAACTGACTTCATAATAACTCGTGGGATTGACAGAGAAAGCACTATTTTTTCGGGGTCCATGTCATTGGTTCGACAGCCCATTGGTTCGACATCCCATTAGTCCGACTGTCCGCGGTGCTGAACGGCTCGCGGCGGACGTATGGTGCGCCGCAATTGGCTTGAGGCGGAGCAGGCTCACGGCTTATGTGTTTGTCACTTTCTTTTTCATTTTAACCCACATCATGATCTTTTCCTGACCCTAACCAAGTGGTTTTTGTGCCTAAACCTAACCAGACCTTAACCACAGGGCATCATGATGATTTCGGAACGGACTTCGGAACAATGAGTTTAATATGGTCGGAACAATGGGATGTCGGACCAATGGGCTGTCGAACCAATGGACAGTTCCCTTTTTTCGCTGGACACATTTTCCCCACAAATACAGCATGCTAATTTTATTAGTATAAGCTAATGGCATTTTACACTGTATGAATTAGCCTTGCATCTAGTGCTCATTTTCTCTACTCACATGAGGCCAGGGACAACAGCAACATTCAACAAAGGTAACATTAACAAAATTCATCCCTATTTCAACTCCCATTGTTCACCAACAAAACAACTGTCTTATACTCAACAATACAACATGCTAACGTTACTAGCACAAACCTATGGCATTTTACATTGTATAAATTAGCCTAGCAAATAGCAGAGATTTCCTCTACTTCAGGGTTGCCAAGTGTCACGCATCTGGCGTGTGACAGACACATTCACCTTCCATCTCACAGTCTCACTCTGCCCAACCAATTCTCACGCCAGCGACGAACGCTGGAAAAAAGGCTGGCAGCTGAGTATTTTAAATTAATTTCAAACAGCCGGCATGCCGGGCAGGCAGAGTTGAAGGTTGCAACCAGACTTCAGAGAGGGGAGAGGAGAGGAGAGGAGTAGACTCCACCTGACCAGCGTAACCATAGACATATATACGTAGACGCCGCATTGAGTGGGTTTGCCTGCTGCTGCGATACATCAGCGTCGCCGCCATATTGGATGTGGCAAGGCTGCACTGTAAACTAATACAAGCAAATGGCCTTAATTTCATAAAGCGGCTTTCTACAAAGAAATTTACGTTAATGCCTCTCGTTTATTCATTCACACATGCACTAATATACTTGGGAAACAGATAGGCACCAAAAATAATGTATTTGATCTTCTCAGATGGCTAAGATAAGAACTTTATTGATCCCACGCAGGAGCAATTCACCTTACATCAGCTATAGAGAACAAGGTTGTGCCGAAAAACAATACACAGTATATAGCCTACACATATGCATATACATACATACATACATATACAGTATATAGCCTATATATACATATATATATATAAATATATATATATATATACATACACCCACATACATATACATATATGTATATATACAGTATCTCACATAAGTGAGTACACCCCTCCCATTTTTGCAAATATTTCATTATATCTTGTCATGGGACAACACTATAGAAATGACACTTTGATATAACTTAAAGTAGTCAGTGTACAGCTTGTATAGTAGTACAGATTTACCTTCCTCTGGAAATTACTCAAAACACAGCCATCGACATCTAAACAGCTGGCAACATAAGTGAGTACACCCCACAGTGAACATGTTCAAATTGTGCCTAAAGTGTCAATATTTTGTGTGCCAACCATTATTATCGAGCACTGCCTTAACCCTTTTGGGCATGGAATTCACCAGAGCTCACAGGTTGCTTCAGGAATCCTCTCCCACTCCTCCATGATGACATCATGGAGCAGATGGATGTGAAGACACCTTGCGCTTCTCCACCTTCAGCTTGAGGATGCCCCACAGGTGCACAGGTGAGTTCAGGGCTGGATACATACTTGGCCAGTCCATCACCTTTACTTTCAGCTTCCTCAGCAAGGCAGTTGTCATCCACTAGGTGTGTTTTGGGTCATTATCATGTTGGAAAACTGCATTGCGGCTCAGTTTCTGAAGAGGAGCGATCATGCTGTGCTTGGAATTCATGTTTCCCTAAATGAACCGAGCTCCCCAGAGCTGGTAGCACTCATGCAGCCCCAAGCCATGATGCTGCCACCACTATACTTGACTGTAGGCAAGGGACAGTTCTCTTGGTGCTCTTCACCAAGGTGCCACACATGCTGAAAGAGCATGTATATATTTATATACTGTAGCGTCCACCAGGACGTGTAGAAAGGATGGCGCAGTTATTCGGCAAACTACCGTTTATTACTGAACAGTACAGGTTACGGTTGGCCGTAAAACAAACAAGAACTGTAACTCCAACTGTGCACTCCTGCTTTCTCTTCCAGCTCGCTCCTACACACACCAGCACGTGCACTCACACAGTCCTCATTCCCGTCACACTCGCACCCCTACCTATACTCATTCAATCCCAAACATGCCATTAACTCACAGAACATTGACATTATAACAGAACATTTACTGCAGGGTCGCTACAATACATATGTATATTTACATGTATATGCATATATATATATATATATATATATATGTATATATATATATATATATATATATACATATATATATATATGATGTGTATATATACTGTGTATTGTTTTTCGGCACTACCTTGTTCTCTATAGCTGATGTAAGGTGAATTACTCCTGTGTGGGATCAATAAAGTTCTTATCTTAGCCATCTGAGAAGATTAAATACATTGTTTTTGGTGCCTAACTGTTTCCCAAGTATATTAGTGCGTGTGTGAATGAATAAACGAGAGGCATTAATGTAAATTTCTTTGTAGAAAGGCGCTTTATGAAATTAAGTCCGTTTGCTTGTATTAGTTTACAGCGCAGCCTTGCCACATCCAATATGGCGGTGACGTTGACATACGGCTCAGCGCTCGATGTGGCGTCTACGTATATATGTCTATGAGCGTAACGGTTGAGGGAAATGGAGTGCAGCCAAATGTTTCTGTGGAAAGCTACACTCTGATTAGTGCGCAATCCATATTTGCGCTTTGATTGGGTAGCTCTAGTCTCACAGTCAGCTGACTACGGCAGGGTTGCCAACTCTCATGCATCTGGCGTGACTCTCATGCCCATTTAAGAAATTTCACTCCAGCCCATTGTGTGGTTTGACTGGACCGCATACTGGATGTCCACTGGATCCGTCGCGTGCGCGATTAGGCCGCGGCGCAGACTCACTCCATCCTGTGCCGAGCGTCAATATCCACTGGAACTGTAGCGACACACACGCAGGCGGCTGGAATTGTCAGATCGCGAGATCATAATGTCACGCGATAATTTGCGGAAACCCTGGAGGTATAAAGCAGGGCTGGACTGGGACAAAAAAATGGCCTTACACAATATATTACATATTTGTAAAAATGGAATGTTCTTCCCCATATGGTTGCTTTGTGCATCATATCTTTTCGGTCACATTATATCTTTTTATCAGACAGGTAAAATTAAGCCCTCTAGAATGAGAGCACAACACTAAAATATGCATCAAACTTTAACCAGATTGAGCAAAAGGCCCTGAGAAGGACCACTCATAGGGTAAGTGGGTAATAGACACTGTATTTCCTGTAGTCTATTTAAAAATGATGTTCCTGCTAAGAGGTCTCACTTTAGGCCTTAGATGCTTATTTGTACATTATGAGTGCTTAAACTCATATATTGTGAGGCAGTTCACAAAAGTTAAGTTTGAACCCCCTGGAATGGTGTTCGTGGCTCATTGCATGGACATTGCTAGCTTGCTGTTGTGTGCCTGAGCTAGAGACCACAACCCAGCGTGGTTGCCTTTGCTGATGTAAATGGCTGTACCTGTATGTTCAGTGATCACCTGCCTAAGTTAAGTAGAGTGCAGACATGGAAGAGTCCTTGTCGTGTGAAGTGATTTCCACTCCCATCCAGATGGAGTAGTCTAGCTTACTTTGGAAGTGGAAAGCACAACAATATACAATACACATAAGCTGGTGTAGTGCCATGAGAGGTGGCAAAAAGTTACTTTGATGAGGGCCTCCAAAAGTATAGGGCCAGCCCTAATGGAGGCATTCTGGTTTCTGTTCTAAATCAGTGTAGTACTGACCAGTCACATTTGAGCAATAAACAGTCTGTGTGGAGAGCAAAACAGGCAGAATGTATTGGCTGAATGCAGCCTCAAAATCCATTAGCTACCAGCAGCTGATTTTTTTTAAAATGATTAAAAAAATTATCATCTTATTGCCCCGTTGATGAGAGGATGTTTTAACCAGTTGTATGTTCAGTACTTCCCAAACACATGCATATTTGCTGAACCCTTACTATTTCAAACTCAACTGAAAGTGAAACTTTCTATGCTCTCTTCAAAGCCAGACTCCACTGACAGGGTAATTTTACCTCGCTGAACATGGGAGCTACTGGCCTGGTGTTTTAAGGGTTAGATTCACTAAAATCACATATTAACATAAATAAACTGATCGAGGCAGTGATAGACCAGCAGCTCCTGTGCTCAGCTAGTTAAAATTTCTGTTTTTGTCAGTGTAGTCTGGCTTTAAAGAGAGCAAAGATACGTTTCACTTTAAGTTCAGTAGGTTCTAGTGAAATTGCATGTGTTTGGGAAGTACTGTACATATACAACTGCATAAATGAGACTTGGCTTATACTGCACGAGTTGTGTGACAGTTTTACTGTTATTAAACTTGGAACGCCCATGACTTCATTTCATCAAGAATTTTCTCTGTTTTTGGATTCTTCATTAACCGTGGGAGCCCGCTTTCACTTGGAAGTCGTCGAAATCCGGCACTTGGGCAATGACTTAGGGCGTCAGAAACCAACAAACAAAGGCATCCTTTAATGTCGGCATGATATGTGACGTTAAAGGATGCCTTATAGTTTATGGCACCCATCGGTATTAAAGGGAAAGGACAACTGGAAAGTACAACGCCAAAAGTTAAGGCGCCAAATGTCCGAGTGGGGTGAGCGGGTCCAACAAACACTGACTTACACCGGGGAGAGAGGTGTTCATTTCCCATAAGATTCTAAAGGTAAACCCTGTTCTTTTTTTCGAAAACTAATCACATGCTTTTGTTGCCTAAACCTAACCATGTGTTTTTGTTGTTGAAGGAAAAAAAAAACGTCAATTTCACAGTGCATTTATTTTGAAAGAGACTGTATTTAAATGTTAAATTTCCAGGCAGAACTTGACGCAGTGTCCCAGAATGTCAACAACCAAGGCACCCAGGGTGTTGACCATGGAGGCATGCAACATTAACAAAGTTTTCTTCACAAATTCAACGTAATACAGGGTGAGTAAGTGATATACAATGGTTATTTGGGGATGAAGTATTTCTTTATTGTTGCTGGAGGATCTGAAAATACTTATCATTATATCTATAACTAAGACTTTGAAGCATTTCTTTTGCACTTTTACATTCATTTTTTGGACATAATTATTATTGCCTCTCGTTCCAAAGGTGCTTAGATTTGTCCAGCCATAATGACTGTCACTGCCAATGCTAAATACCCAGGTTTTCTGTTTGTGTCAAACAAAATGCTAGGAACATTATGCTATAATGCTTTGATGCTATAACATTATTATAGATGTAGAGTAGAACTGCAGACAGGATTCATATGACAGGGTCGCTGATTTGTACCTAAATGGAAGAATCAGCTACAGGTGTATGGATGATTTGATGCAGATGGTGATGCTGCTGATAATCATCACTTGCCATATCCAACAGTTTATTTTCATTAAATAACAAATTCAAATCTGTCTGTATGTCTAAAATCTAACAATACAGACTATGTTACAGCTGTGCAGACCAGCTACAAGCTATTATCTGTTTTAATTAGTCATCATCATATATTTAGTCATTTAATCCTCTTTCACTTGCAACAAAGAATCAGGTATTGAGTTTGATCTGCAGTTCTCCCTGCAGGAGTCTAAGTGTGTGTACAGGGGGACGGGGACTGTCAGCTGACAGGATAGTACCTTCAGAATTATTGTTTCCTGTAAACTGGGCGAGGTACCATCAGCGTCATGGGCTCGGCTCATAGATTATATAATACCCAGCCTTTAATCTAATCCCCTCAATAATGCATTAGCATATACTACAGTATAAGCCTGCTGTGAGTCAGGTTGATTGTTATCTGAGCTATAATAAACTATACTGTCTGTAATAACGCTGTGGATAATATTATGTGTGACTGTCTCTGTCGTAGTGTGTGTGTGCACATCTGCATATCACACAGGTGTCGCAGGTAAAAATAACCTGTTTTATTAAAACTATTTTTAGTGGAGACTAGGGAAATGTTGTGTGCGTATTGTGCACTGTATGTATATTGGTGTGTGCAGGCAGTAAAATGAGGGCATGTGTGCAAACCACAGAGGTCAGTGAGATTAACATGAGCATTGTGTGCTTATTTAATTGTCTGTTGCTTGATGTAATGATGTCATTAATGTCAATTATATCAGTTATGTCATGGGTGGAGGAAGCTTTTATGGTTTCTGTGGTGGGTAAGACACAATGAGGTCAGACATTTCATTCTGTATAATGAGCACATTCACTTTTGATACAGCATGTACAATTATTTTACTGCTAAAACTTCTCTGCTCTTACTTAAGAAACCATTCCAATGCAGGGTTTTTTCAGGTGATAGTGTATTATAACAGTGAGGTAAATAACACTTTCAAAACACAGTTGTAATTGCAGAATATATATTTGAATATTTGAAGCAAGTTTAATTCATAGCTTTATGAAGTTCAATATACCAGTAAGAGGGTTTTCTATTTAAGAGAGCTCTATATGATATTCAGGTCAGGTCACAAACTTCAGTCAGGTTTGCTTCCTCCATATATTTGTGGTAACATTAAACAAGCTGTATACAACATTCAGAGCACAGGGGCCTATCTGTTTAGCAGGATTCATACTTCTGCGTCAAATCAACGGCAAGAAAAGAATGACATCATTCTTTTCTTGCAGCCCTGGTTTGGGAGTTCTTGCAGCTTGTTCTCGACAAGCTTGACAAACCTGGGCAGAACTTTTTTCTTGTGTGGTGTATGATAACTATTGTGTGATTGGTCAGAAATTTTAAGTGGGCGTGGTTAATGCAGAAAAGCTCATGTGACATATGCTGCAGTGGGAGGGGTCTATGAGGACCTCCCAGGAGGAGTTCTGCACTTGAGTTTCTCATTAAGTATGAAATGTCCTGGCCAGAGAGAACTTTGTTCTTGTTCTCGCCACCTCGAGAAAAAGAACAAATTTCTCTGTTCTTGCAGAGGATGTACAGGGCTTAAACCAGGGGCGTCGTTTCAGCAAAAGCTAAGGTATGGCAATATGACATAATGTCACAGAGCTACTGATGATGGAGTTTCAAAAATATTAACTTAAATAAAACTTCACTTTGGTCTTTGACCTGTCAGAAGTACATACTATGCTATTGAAAACTGTTTCAAAGGAAATGAAGCTGTTTCTCACGTTCATAATACCTCATGTCTGCATGTAATGCACGACTTCCGCGCATATTTCAGCACCACGGACAGCGAGCGGACGTTTAATTATCATTAGTCATGTGTTTAACTTAGAAAATAAAGAAAATAAATTAATTACAAGCTCATTTCTAGAAGATAACCAAGGGCTCCGGTGTATGAAACACAGTAAAACAAAGGCCAATTTGGTACAATACTGAATAGGCGAATTTATTGGAGTGTCTCCAGAGACCGAAAATACAAGCTCAACATGCCGACATGAAGAAAAAAAACCCCACATTCAATCAGACAGGCTTCAAGACATCATTTAGACAGGCTGTCTACAGCAGCAGAGCAAAATGCTTTTACAACACACAGATAACTCACATAACTCATAACTCGCGGAGGAGCGAAGTGGCGAACAATTTGATTCAATAACACTCGTATCACTAACACTCATATTCATTGATGAGCATATTTTTGACCTATTTAAATGCAATACAACCAGCCAGTGCGCCTCGAGTAAGATAACTACAGAACCTCTCTCTTTTTTTTTCTCCCAATTCCATGGCAGCTGCCTCACTATACCTAAATGACGCCTATGGCTTAAACGTTACAGCACCCCATGGAATCCCCACCACCAACTAGTGTTTTGGAAGTGTAACTGTAGAATGACACAGACCACTGCACAAGTATAAATGCTCACAATGACTAGGCTAAAGCATAGACTCTGCATTGAGCTGACCCACAACTAAATGCTGCTTTAGCCCAATGTCAGATCACCAACTTCAGCGAGGTCAGCTTTCTCCTGTGGTAATGTTATTTACATTGTTTAACGCTCCTTTAACACAACATTCAGAGCATATGTTTCTGAACCATGATTGACTGCACACTGCTCTTAACATAGCAGTGGCTGAGCCAGAAACTAGTAGCTAGCTACTTAACTAATTTAAAGCTAAATTGAGCCAAATGTCACTTCAGCCAGATCTGCTTCCTCGTTATTTTTGTGATAATGTTAAAGGAGCCGTATACCACAATTAGAGCATATCGATGATTCTAAGGTGGGATTGTCTGCACAAGGGTCTTAAAATGGAAGTGGCTGAGCTGGCAGCTAGCAGCTAACTAGCAAGCTAATGTAAAGCTACGGGAACGTATCTATGTTCCCAGGGTTCTTTTTCCCCGGGTTCTATGTTTCCCGGGTTCTATGTTTCCCGGGTTCTATGTTCCCCACTCAACCCTGCAAAAAAGGTTCTGTGTTCCCCGCTTACACAAAAAGGTTCTATGTTTCCCAGGTTCTATGTTGCCTGTTACCAAGCGGGAAACATAGAACCCTTTTTGTGTAAGCGGGGAACATAGAAGCTTTTTTGCAGGGTTAAGTGGGGAACATAGAACCCAGGAAACATAGAACCCTGGGAACATAGGGATGACCCCAAAGCTATATCAAGAGGAGTTAGACTCCAATCACCAACTTCAGCTAGGTTTGTCTCTTCATTATTTTTCTGTGTTAAAATTAAAGGAGCTGTAACTGATTGTAACTGATTCTGAGCTGGGATTGTCTGCACATGCCTCTCAACATGGAGGTGTTTGCAATGGCAGCTAACAGCATACTAGCTAGCTAATGTAAAGGGCTCAGATCACCAACTTCAGCCAGGTATGCTTCTTCCTTCATTTAGTGGTAACACTGAAGGAGCTGTACACCACAATTAGAGCATATCAATGATTCTGAGGCAGGATTTTGTCTGTACAAGGGTGTCAAGATTGGGGTGGGTGAGCTGATGGCTAGCAGCTAACTTGCTAGCTTATCTATAGTAACATCAGAGGGAGTTAGCCTAATAAGTCACAAACTTCAGCCTGGTTCACTTCTTCCATATTTTTGTCGTAACACTGAAAGAGCTGTATTGGGCTTTTACAGCATATAAGTGATTCCGAGCTGGGACTGTCTGCACGGCAAGCATGGTGGCAAGCATGCTTAAACGCCACTGTGATTGGTCATTCCTCATCACATGACATGCGGTGCGTGCTGCCTTTGCAGCGTGCACACGTTCTGAGCGTCTATTTTTCAGGGTGCAACGGCTGCGCTCTGAGAACTGAGTACAATGCAGTGGCGCCCACCGCATGTCATGTGACAAGGAATGACCAATCGCAGTCGGCAGATATCTTTCCTCTCTGCCGTAGATAACTGTCAACCGTAACTATGGAGGAGAAACTTATCATTTTAGTGCAGGGCTACCCAGAACTTTATGATTTGTCCCACGCACAATATTTCAGTTTGAACTTGAAAAACAATGCCTGGAAGAAGATCAGATTCTCATCAGATTTGTGGTGAGTAGGATATGCTATTTTTTTCACAAGGTAGGCACACAGTGCCAAACGGACGCACCTCCCTTTTTCCGGGCGGTCAACAACACCGCATGTGTACAGCCCCTAAGACAGTCACGGCATTTCTATATTCTGAGCTGGAATCATCTACACACGGCTCTCAACATGCTAATGACTGAGCCAGCAGCTGGCAGCTTATGATGCTAACAGCACAAACAGCACTGACAGACCTCACAATGATAACCTGGTGGGGGAACCTGAGAGTGGGCGTTTCACTTCTGCAACGACACTGTTGCTGTTTTCAGCAATAACTGCCGTATGAGTGCAATGCAATTGGCGGCAATAAGCTAGCCCGAGGGGATACATAAACAGGGACTTACATGCACTGTTGGCCAGACCATCTATTACAACAAAGAACAGCAGAGTTCGGGTTATAAGACACACAGAGGGAATGTGATTTCACTCTCTGCTCAGGACGCCATTACTCCACTACATTTTTACATTAGAAATCGTGGGTTGCTGCTTTATTGATGCTCTACCTATCACATTGAGCTCCTTTAAAGTATTAGCATTGTAAAACTTTGTCATAATTATATGTAACTGTGGTCTCAACAGGGCAAAAAGAATAGGCCTACCTTTTTAGCTGTATGGTCCTCTTATGATGTCACTACATAACCATGTTTAATCTCTCTGCAGGCCACATCTCTCTCCCCAGCAGTGTGTGACATCAAACACAACCGGGACGTGACCTGGTCCTGATTTCATCACAGAGGATGAACACGGATAATAATTTCTGCCACCATGAAATGATTTTGCCAGTCCAATGAAGAGCAGCTGTGGAGACAAACTCCTCTTTCATACCTGCTCCTACAGTATACTGCAGGGTTCATCAGCGCAGCCACAAATCCTGTTAGTCCAACTTTTAATCTAAATGGAATCGATCTCCTGTGTGCAGTCAAAGACTTTGCCCCTGAGGTGTTAGGAGCAGTGACTTCACCACTGTTAATGTAACACTCATTAATTACTCTCTCTTTTGACCGCACTGTGATGTGCGCAGCTCCGATGTAGCTCTGCATCTTTTGGGACCTGACACCAATGCACCACTAATGCTAATGACTTTCTTCAAATGACTATGACAGAGGACAGCTCTATTACACCTTTTACTGCTGGCCAAGTGTAACAGATAATACCTACCTGCAAGAGGTCCTATTTGTTCTGGTCTCACACCACAAGGTGCTTTGCTGCTTGACTGGAGTTTAATAAGGGCCTCATCCCTGAGACTGTGCATGGCATTTGCTCCTCACAAGGTGATTATTTCCAGCCCAGAGGTCAGTGTGAAATGACCGTCTGCTCTTTCAGGAGTTCTGCAGGGGCATTAAAGAGGTGAACATGTCACATAGCAATATCACTGAAAATATGAAAAAAAAACTGATTGCAGATTTCTAGGAAAACACGTTAACATGGCTTCAAATCAAGTCTTTACGTTTTAATAAAAGAAGTCAATACATTTTAATGATGTGCAATCTCTTCTCTATTTATTTTATTTATTTTTAATAATAAGGGATGCCAAGTCTTCCTTGTGTCCAAATTGCATACTATATACTGACACAATACTAAGAAAGTATTTAGTTTATTGAAAAAAAGACACACACACCACAAAGGTTATACGTTCATTGGAAAACATACACCAGGGCCAGGTTTACTTAGAATATGATGATACAGGAGCTTTCTAGGAGTGAAGGAGATGGTGCAGTTCAAACAAATCCTCCAAATTAAACAACAAAGTACATTTTTATGCCTCCGTGCTGGTCACTGCTGCATTATGTTACTGGGTTGCCCTTATGTCCGTCTCACTCTCATGAACGTGATATCTCAAGCACGCCTTGAGAGAATTTCCTCAAATGTGGCACAAACGTCCACTTGGACTCAAGGGTGAACTGCTCAGAATTTGGTGGTCGAAGTTCACTGTGATCTCACAAAAATGTTTTTGGTCATGACTCAAGAATTTATACACTAATTAGACCAAAAAAAGTCTAATAGGATTAAATGATGAAGTGATGATATTTTCTATCCTAAAGGTCAAAGGTCAACTTCACTTTGACATCATACTGCTCTGCAAAAATGCTTTTCTGGCCATAACTCAACATCATATCTCAGGAACAGAAGAGGAGACATTTGGTCAGATACTGAATTGGTGTTAAGACTGTGTGAAGCATCCGTGTTTTCACAGACATGGATGTCACCTTATCTAGATAGGTGACAAAACTAGATAATTTTACCAGTGGACTGTTTGTAATTCAGTGTTATTCATCCCCTGTCAGACATCATTTGATGAGAATCATTACAGCTCCTCCTGTGCTGCAGTTGTGTTTGTGCAGTATATTAACCCTTAGCTGAGTAGAATAATCAAATATCAGTGAACTCTTCGTTTACTTTCTTCATTGACACAGAGACAAAAATGAAAAGAGAGAAACAAATTCATGAAACAAAGCTCAGCTTAGGGAAGGTAACAGGACAAGAAAAGGAGAGAGAGAGAGAGAGAGAGAGAGAGAGAGAGAGAAAAAGAAACAGAGGTGATGGAGCTGAGAGAGGTACAGTCAGACCCGCCGTCAGGGGGGGTCAAAGGGATTGAGCTATCCTCCTCCACCCCATTCAACCTCAGTTTTTTATCGCAGCCAGCGCCCATGGATCCCTCCACTGAGCTCATCAGAAGTCCAGCTCCATCCATCCAGATCTTCAGCATTGCTCCTCATCCCTTTAACTTAACCACCTGGGTCTAGACTCTATTGAGGATATTCCTGTACAGCTCATGGCATCACTACGCCCTGAAAATAATGATGGCATAATTGAGTCTAATTTTTACAGGCTCCTCTCATATTTCTTCTACTTTCCGACTGTGGACTTTGTCAAATAAATTAATTTAATTACTTTTAAAACCTCTTTTTAATTAAGCCTCTCCTGATTGGAATTACTTTGGTGAGTAGTCAGCTTAACTGATATAAATTATGGCCATAGCTACTTTTTTTCAGAACTCGAAAAAAGAAAATTAATTATCCATTAATGTTTCCAGTGCAGCAATTACTGAAAAAGAAGCGAACAATCTGCTTTTCTTTCTTGCCAATAATCCTTCTAAAAAGGACATATTTCATTATTTCCAAGTGAAGGACATCCAGGTTTCCATATTGCCAGTGATACCTGTGTGTTCATGCTGACAGTCCAACTGTGCTTCTATCTCCCTGTGTGAGATCCTCTGAGAAATGACATGAATTTAATTGCAGGGTTTGTTATAGCCCCACAGTCCGAGCTGTGTCACATACTGTATGCATGAGGCCAATACGACTCAATTTAATGCTCTGGTAGGCTTTGCAGTTGCAAAATGTCCATGCTCAAATTATAATGATTGATTCCTCAGAGCAGACCTGGCAGATTGAGTCTCTGTGTCCAGGAGAAAAAACAGTGTGTGATGATACAAGACTTTCAAAGGTTTTGCAAAACCAAGACGTGGTTACAGTAGCTCTGCAGTTATGTTGAGATTCCTTATATTAAAAATCTTCCCCTCTTGGGGGTGGTGTGTCTTCAAAGCCCCAAGTGCTCCAATTACCACTTGCACCACTGTTGCCTTTATTCCCCACATCGTTTCTCTTTTAACCCTTCAGGATTGCTACATATATCACCACTGCCTTCTTCTGTTGTTTGTCGATCACTACGATGTCTGGTTGGTTAGCCATCACCAGTTTGTCGGTCTGGATGTTGAAGTCCCACTGGATCAACTATGTCTTCTTCCAGTAACCCACTTCTGATCAGGTTACCCTGGTCCCTCAACACCTGACGCAGACCTTGTTGATCCGAGCCGGTATGACTCTTGCATTTGCAGTTTCACTCACCCTGAGGTAGGCTAGCAGCATTAAAAACCTTGCCTAGTAAGATTGTACACTAGATATGTGTTGCTCCACCCTGACAGGGAATCGAACCCCCAATACATATATATATATATATATATATATATATATGTATATATACACACACTGTATATAGGGACTTACAGTGCTTTCAGACAACACAATTAATTGATGTAGGCACAGACATTTCCAGTTTGCTCTCTGTCAGCCCTGATAAATGTGTGCTAAATTTAGACTCAAGTGTCTACTTTGCAAGTGTTGGTGGTTCTTTTTGTGGTTGGCTTTGACGGCGGTGGCATTTGGCTGCGAGTCGTTCCTATCAACTCACTAGTTTGTAAACTGTCCCTCTGCCTACTTCTAGCTGGTTGCAGGTTGAGCTTTTCAAATCTAAACATCAGTAGACATAGAGAAAAAGATGAAGAAGATGGGCATCAACTGAACTAACATCCTGCTAGCCATTGTACAGGCATTGGAAAATAAAACTGGTTGACCTCCTTGCCGCATCAGTGTTTCAACAGGATATCAGGAACTGTAATACCTTTGATTCACCGAAACTTGGTTAAATCCTGGTCAACGCCGTGCAACCAGGGGGCTCTTTTTCTACAAGCCAATCAGGCAGAGAAGAGAGTTCTGGAGAGAAAAGGAGAGAGAAATCGTGGATACCAGAACCATCCCGAAACACGGACGATTATAAAGCAGCAGCCAACAATGTAAGAAGAAAAAAAGTTCACAAGTTAAAGGAACTGATGGGATCACATTTCACTTAGCCTCGCGTCACCAGGCTCTTCACGTACGGGGAAGAGCCTGGTTTCCATTAACTCTGAATTTTGGTTCCGGTCTAGAGAGCAGATCCGGAATTCACCAAATTCACCAAAGTAAGAGTGTTCACCAAAGTAAAACTTCTGGCACACTATTGATTTACAATTAAAGAAAAAGATTAACTTAATGGCTTGGGGCTTTTCTTGTAAATTATATTCTTTAAATTAAAAAAGTTTCACTGCATTTTTATTAGCTTGGTGCTTTTATTTTGACGGAAAGGTGCATCCATCGAATTCCGGATGCTTTCTCTCTCGCCCTAGTTTCGACTCCTTACCAAAACGGCCACTAAACAGCCCCAGACTACATTTCACTAGAGTTGTACCTTGTATTATTCCAGCAGATTAATTTTTTTTTTTTTAAAGATATTTCTTGGGCATTTTTTGCCTTTAATGGACAGGACAGGTAAGTGTGAGAGGGGGGATGACATGCAGCAAAGGGCCACAGGCTGGATTCGAACCTGGGCCGCTGCGGCAACAGCCTTGTACATGGGCCGCCTGCTCTATCCACTAACCACCGACACCCCAGCAGATTAATTATTGATTAGTTGGTTGATTGGTTGGATGATTGATTGATTTGTTGATGGACTGATTAAATTATTGACTGATTGATTGATTGATTGATTGACTGATTGATTGTGGTATATGGGGTGACACCATGTGAGCAAACTCTCAGTCCTCCTCAGCCTCCAAACTTGTTAAACCTGTGCCACTAAAGAATAATTCTGACTAAAGTCATATGTTTTTTAACTGTATTGTGGTACAAGTATATTGGCAAAAGATCAGCAGAGAAATTATGTGATTAAACTAGGAATTTGTATCACTGATGAATTTATTCTGCTTGGGAAAATCCCCAGGGGAATGGGGGAAGCTGGGATGTGTATCTAATTATAATATTAAGGATAACTGCTCTCAAACTTATAGCAAAAATTGGCTTCCAAAATTAAGTCCCACTGCAGAGAAGTGGAGGGACCTAACAGAACAAGTAAAACAAATAGGATGAACTGATCAGACTTTGGTGGTCAGAGGTCAAAAGTCACTATGACCTTAGGTCCATCTCATTTTGTGAACAAGATATCTCAAGGAGGCCTCGAGGGAATTTTCTATCCAAAAAGTCAAAGGTCAACTTTACTTTGACTTCATAATGTTATGCATAAACACTTGTCTTGCCAGTACTCCGTGTTATATTTCAGGAACAAGAGAGGGAGAAATTCGGTAAGAGACTAAATTGGTGACACCTTCTTCGGTGTCCACCTTGATACTGTCTTGATTGTATGGGGCTTCTGTGCCACCGAAGGGAAGGTGTGTAGCATTAATGTTTTCACAGATATGGATAGAACCTGTAAAATGCAACTTAACAGGTGTGCAGACGCATACAACCACAAAGTAGTATTTCTAGTTTCTTTTTGTATTTATTTATTTCTCTAATGTACAGTTCTGGTAGGGAGTTACTCCATGAAAGAGTGGGATCTAGGGGGGCATAAAGAGTGGGTGGGGTAAATGTGAGTGTGTGAGTGTAGAGGAATGAATAAACAGAGTACGAAAGAGAACTGCAAGGTAGAGCATATGAATGGGGAAGGGATTTAAGTTACTGTACATTTGTGATTTAACTGTGTATCACTGTGGTGCCTAACTGCTTTTAATTCTGAAAACAATTAAACAAAAACATGATCAAAAAAAATAAAGAAAATATGTTGCCTATGACCAGTGTGATCTAGATAATTTGCTTGAGCCAGTGATTTACTGGTAACTATATGCTTTGTGGCTGGTAACTTGTTTGAGTATATTTTTTTATTATTTTTTTTTTTTACCCTAAAGGCAAGCTCAGACTACAGGAGTTTTAAAATCCTAACCAATATTGAAATCGGGTTGCGTCACTTACATACGAAGAAACTTCACCGATGTTCTCTCTAAGAACATAAAATAACATAAAATAAGTTAACATTTTAGCACTCCCGGTTCCCCTGTGTTTAAGTCAATGGATTTTTGAATGGATTTTTGGTTAGAAGCCTGAAATAAGGTCTGTGGTTAACACAGGCATAAGAGACTTTCATATTTTGTTGACATAAAGTATGTCAGTCAGTCAATACCCAACTTTTGAATTTTGCTAACAAGCAGCTTTGTGAGACTACAGAGTGACATCACTTTGAACAACAGTTTACATTGATCTATCTATCTATCTATCTATCTATCTATCTACATAAAGTGTGCGTGCATGCGTGCGTGCGTGCGTGTATGGGCAAATCATTTAATTATGAGTGCAGGTCGGGCTGCAGGGTGTGGCTTTGACTTAGACATAATGATGGGTAATGGGTCAGTTCTGGTTCTGAGCTTTGCGAGTATTGACAGGTGTGGGTTTTCAAAAATGAAAAGTGTCATACACTTTTGTTTGCCACAGAGCTAATTTTATCCACTAACCCAAAATCCAATGGAAAAATCCCATTGGTTCTTTGGCGAGAGAACCAGGACAACAATAACTAACAAAATATATAATTCCTGCAGCACTCTATGGCGCAGCATACACTACAGAATATTATTGATGCACACCCACAGGTGATTTCACTTACGTGAAAGCAGATGAAAATAAAAGGGAGGCTGATGTGCTGGGACAACTTGCTGTAATATTAATAATGCTTTGCTGTGGGAAAAACACAAGCAGAAAGTCAAATGAGTAAGACTGGGGATAAATCAGCCCAGAACTCTTGTTGTTTGACCCCAGCTTGAGCTTTGTTGTATATAGTAAGAAGTATAAAGGTTGAATCACCATTTTATTTGCCACTGTTTTCTCCCGTTTGGTTTAGCCTAGAGAGTTTGGATTAGTGGAGGTCTTTTAGTTTGTTTTTTGTCTTCACCGAAATATGTCAAAACCTTTGTTAGGAGGATAGTTTGTTTTATTTATTGCATTGGCTTTTGCTTCAACCTAAAAGTTTGCTTCACTCTTTGTAAATAATTCTCACTGTGTGTAGAAATAAATGGTTCACTTTTACACTCAGTTCAGAATGAAACTCTTTATGCTCTCAGACGAGGTGTAGTAACAGCACCAGCAACAGCACCAGCAAAGAAGTATTAGCCCTACCATTGGATTCAACTTGTGTACTGAAGAATTATTCAAAATGAATGTAATTCCTGGGGTGACTACACTGCATATACACTACATTCATACTGTGACTACAAACCCAGACAGTGGTTAGCATTAGACAGCATTAAACAGCTGCTGGTCATCATTTCCTGTCAGTTACTTTATCTGCAGTGACAAAAGCTGTCCTGAACATCCAGATAATGAGCTCACAGGTGAGATTTGGCACTGTGTGGTCTCCTCGCAGGCCACTGTGAGACATCCATGGATCCTCCCCTCTGTTTGACCTTATCAGCCTGCCCTGTGTTAATCCTTCTTGCAGGTCAGGAGGAGTTAAATTAATCCCATGAAAGACAGTATTTGAGGATTAAATAATGCCCCATCTTCAGCATTTTATTTCAATCCCACATTCTCACGAAAAGCATTAATAGAGTCCCAGTACACCACCTTTAATCAATATTGCTTACATGTGGATACATGGGCACACACGTGCATGTATTAATTTGGAGAGATAAGTATACTGATGACTATACAATGTCTAGAGTATTTGCTGCCCCCGCGACCTGGCCCTGGATAAGCGGATGAAGATGGATGGAGAAACATATGTGTAAGCATTAAGTTTTATATTCATTCCTTGATGTTTGTACTCTTGTATTCACTTCTCTTCTGTTTTTCAACATGGAATTTGTAACAAAGCCAACTCCAAGTAATATTTTTTATTGTTTCCAAATTAATGTACAGTTGGTCTGGTTTATAAAGGGCCACTAAAGATAGAGCTGCAATGCTAACTTGGTAATTAGCCTCTGGTACACATTTTTTTCTTCACCATCAGTGACTCTACAAAGGGAGCCCCCCTTTGTAGAGTCACTGATGGTGAAGAAAAAAAACAGTGAAGAAGAGAGGTCTGAGATCTCTCACAGGCTGCATCAGTGTTTTATTATTTTGCCTTAAGTAACCCTTCTATCATAATAATATACTGGATTACATCTTTTTTCTTCCCTGAAAATCTTTGAATTTTCCTCAGTTAAAAGGATAGTGCACCCAAAACTGAAAATTCAGCCATTACCTACTCACCCATATGCTGAGGGAGGCTCAGGTGAAGTTTTTAAAGTCCTCACATCCCTTGCAGAGATCCAAGGGGAGAGTGGGTAGCAGCACAACTCCACCTAATGGAGGCTGGGGGCCCCAGTTTAAAACGTCCAAAAAACACATAATTGAAACCACAAATCTCCATACTGCTCGTCCGTAGTGATCCAAGTGTCCTGAAGCCCCGACATAAAAAGTTGTTTGAAAAAAAAGGCCTTTAAACTCTGTTTTTGGCCTCATTGTAGCCTGTAGCTCTAACCGCTTCTGTGTACACCAAATTTTTATGTCGGGGCTTCAGGACACTTGGATCATTATGGACGAGCAGTATGGAGATATTCTGTGGTTTCAATTTTGTGTTTTTTGGATGTTTTAATCTGGGGCACCCAGCCTCCATTAGGTGGAGTTGAGCTGCTACCCACTCTCCCTTTGGATGTCCGCAAAGGATGTGAGGACTCTAAAACTTCACCTGAGCCTCCCTTGGCATATGGGTGAGTAGATAATGGCTAAATTTTCATTTTTGGGTGCACCACCCCTTTAAGGTCATGGCCTTAGTTGTAACACGTGGACATAGCCATAGACATACTAACTCGATATGTATATAATGATGATGTGTGTGTAAGAAGTTACACAGACACAAAATACAAATGTGTCTTTGTTGTTATGACTGGTTTTATTCAGACTGGTTCTGATTAGCCTGTCCAGGTAAAATGAGCGTTCCCACAGTTATAACTGTTGTATGAGATAAATGGTTAACGTACAAAGGAGGGTGTTTTGAAGCTGCTATTTCTTTCGTACATGTATGTTTTACAACACTTACCTTGTATACCATCAATCAATTTTAGCCATGCTATTTATATGGTTCTATAGGTGGCAATGTTAATTTGTTGGTCCACCATTTTGGTTCAGAATGAATTATCTCTTCAACTATTAGATTGTCATGAAATGTGATTCAGACATACATGTCTCCATAGCATGAATCCTACTTACTTTGATGATCCCCTGACTTTTCCAATGGCACCACCCTAAGGACAACATTTTCAGTTTTTAGTCATGCATCTTTAAAACTGTCAGATGAATTTCCTTGAGGTTTGTTTGTTGCCTTTAGAATGAATTGCTATAACTTTGGTGATGCTCTTTTCATTTAGATCCATCAATCTTGTAATGTGTCCAATACTTTGGTTTATGACCAAATACCTGCAGAACAAATGACGATCCCATCAGCCTCAGCTGTCCTTAATTTTTTAATGCAATAAAATGGTAATGGAAAATGGTAAACAATATACCTGCTAAACTTTAGTATTTTAGCAATGACATTTTGAGCATGTTGGCATGCAGGTGTGAGCTCATATTCTGTAGCACTGCTCTGCCTAACAATACCACAATGTAGAGATAAGCTATAATGACACTGTGTCATAGCTGGATGCAAGCATCAGACTATCGCGCTGCATTACATTAAATCAGACACTCTCTGTCCAGCCTGGATCCGTTAAATATGGAACTCTGTCACGTCATGTAAACAATCACTTACCCAGCAGCTGTGGTCTCAGAGTTAACACTGAAAAGATGGGTGAGTATGTACTTCCTTGTTATTCCACATGCTGCCCGCCTGCTCACCCACACCCGCTCCCGAGACCACATCACCCCCATCCTCCAAAACCTACACTGGCTCCCCATCACACATCGCATACAGTTCAAAATCCTCCTCCTCACACACAAAGCACTCAGCAACCAGGCCCCCTCCTACCTCACACACCTAGTCCACCAACCCACCCCCTCCCGCGACCTCCGCTTATCCGAAGGAAATCTTCTCTCACTACCTGCACGGACCAAGCACCGAACCTGGGGGGACAGGGCCTTCTCCATTGCTGCCCCATCCCTCTGGAACTCACTCCCCAAACCCATCCGTATCTGCACACACCTCCCAACATTCAAGACCATGCTCAAAACTCACCTTTTAAATTAGCTATTAATGTATAAGTTTGTGTGTTTTATACTGTTTTATTGCTGTTTTTTATTCTGACTTAACTCTATTTTATGATTTTTTAAAAACTGTAAAGTGTCTTTGAGCATTTGTTAAAAGTGCTTACAAATAAAATGTATCATTATTATTATTGTTATTCATATTTACAACAATGCTATCACTTTGTGACGGATTTGACCTCTGAGGTTGGGCTGGTTCCGGTCAGAGAACACTAGGAGTCACCAGTTCAGTTTACTGGGTTTTACTGACACCATATCCGTTGTACAGTACAGAGTAGCCTACAGAGTATCTGAAAATATAACAGAAAAATACAAAACTTAAATATCTGTGTGCTCTTGTACACAGTGGTAAATAAACACGTTACTGTAAATAAATGTGCACACATATGTATGAATATAAACACTTTCCTGTATACATATATGAACATTAGCCCGTTGCCGTACTATTACCATTAACTACTGCATCTCCTCATCACCCTGAACATATTAACTCAATGTTAATTGCATACCATATAAAACACATGCTAACTAATTAGCTCAAATTAATGCTAATTTCCGAGTTGAATAGTCAAAAACGGACCTTTTCAGAGTGCAAACACACATCTAAAGCTGCTGAACACAGAGAAAAAAGGTCACCAATCTAACCACCTCAGTATTACAGCATTATAAAGATAACTCACATCATCACTGACTTCTGTATTGATGCCAATTGCAAGACGAACTAAAAACGTGATTACGTGAAACAGGAAGAGCAAACAACATGAAGCCTTTTCAAATTAAAACATTGACTTCAAAATAAAACACCATTAACATAAATGCCTAACTTGAAGAATTCTTAACAACGATTAACTTATAGATAATGTTGTAGCTACCATACTATCTCATACCTCCATCTCCACTTTGTAGAACAAGCTAGCATTCCACACAATTCTCACCAGAAATGTTTATCCTCTCTCCAGCCAGATGCCAATTTATTTAGGTTTTTGTAGTGACATAAGGAGGCATCCTGTAGGTAATTCCTGATTTAAACCTCATTAATCTGTTGTTCCTCATCCATAGCAGCTCTTCCAACGCAAGTGACAGAATAGAAATAGCAACACTGCTTCCGACAAAAGTTTAGCTTAAACCACTCTGTGTTGTGACGCACCACTGGTGGGCAGTTAGGACAGTCCATAAAACAAACAAACAATGCAATCAGACTGATTTAGTTGCTGACGCTTGCTTGTGTCGCATCCAGTTGGACACGGTCTAAGATAGATCTCTGTTTATCCTGAATTGTTGTACAGCAATTACAGTACAAAGCAGAAAGCCAACTATAATATAAAAAGCAAATAAACTCAGTGGTAAGTGTGTATGGTTAATTCAGAATGTTCATGATTATGTCTATGATGTTGGACATTATGTCCTGTAAATCAGAGCATTGAGATGATTTAATCCATGAAAGACAGTAATCCAGGCAGAAAAAGAGAGATTAAGCTATCAGAGCAGAACAAAGCTGAGAAGGAGGCTGGGGCCACCTCAGCACCTCATGTCTCCACTGCGCATCACTCAACATGCGGTAGACGTATCCTAATAAACATGTTATATCACAAATATGGGCTGGGGGTTCAGAAAAGTAAATTTTTAATTAAGAATACCTCAAACTAACTACATTTGGTTTGGAATAGTCCAAAAATCCAAGACCATTTTTGTATGTATAAAGAAAATATGTGTATACAGTACAGGCCAAAAGTTTGGACACACCTTCTCATTCAATGCGTTTTCTTTATTTTCATGACTATTTACATTGTAGATTCTCACTGAAGGCATCAAAACTATGAATGAACACATGTGGAGTTATGTACTTAACAAAAAAAGGTGAAATAACTGAAAACATGTTTTATATTCTAGTTTCTTCAAAATAGCCACCCTTTGCTCTGATTACTGCTTTGCACACTCTTGGCATTCTCTCCATGAGCTTCAAGAGGTAGTCACCTGAAATGGTTTTCCAACAGTCTTGAAGGAGTTCCCAGAGGTGTTTAGCACTTGTTGGCCCCTTTGCCTTCACTCTGTGGTCCAGCTCACCCCAAACCATCTCGATTGGGTTCAGGTCCGGTGACTGTGGAGGCCAGGTCATCTGCCGCAGCACTCCATCACTCTCCTTCTTGGTCAAATAGCCCTTACACAGCCTGGAGGTGTGTTTGGGGTCATTGTCCTGTTGAAAAATAAATGATCGTCCAACTAAACGCAAACCGGATGGGATGGCATGTCGCTGCAGGATGCTGTGGTAGCCATGCTGGTTCAGTGTGCCTTCAATTTTGAATAAATCCCCAACAGTGTCACCAGCAAAACACCCCCACACCATCACACCTCCTCCTCCATGCTTCACAGTGGGAACCAGGCATGTGGAATCCATCCGTTCACCTTTTCTGCGTCTCACAAAGACACGGTGGTTGGAACCAAAGATCTCAAATCTGGACTCATCAGACCAAAGCACAGATTTCCACTGGTTTTTTCAGGGACCCTTTTAAGTTTGTTAGAGGATTGTTCAGCCAGGAAAAGGGAGGGCAGCTTAAAGCAGAAAGGCTAGAGGTTGAAGAATATTTGAGAAACACGTATTCAGATTTGGAGAAGAATAGGATAGTAGGTTTCCCACCTGATATCCCTCCATTAGGAGGGATAGAGCATGAGATGGATGTCAGGCCACCTAGGTGGAAGGAAGTTCAGGAGGTGGTCAGGCGTGCAAAGGCTTCTTTGGCCCCAGGGCCTAATGGAGTCCCCTACCGGGTTTATAAAAGTGCGCCTGATACCCTTAAATTTTTGTGGAAACAGCTAAGAATAGTTTGGGAAAAACAAATTATACCAAGAGCATGGCGTAGGGCAGGGGGTGTCCTCATTCCTAAGGAGAAGGAGTCTGTGGACCTTAGCCAGCTCCGGATGATTTCTCTCTTGAATGTGGAGGGGAAGATTTTCTTTAGTGTAGTAGCGCAGAGACTAGCTAGCTACTTAGAAAGGAATAGCTTAATAGATACCATGGTGCAGAAGGCAGGAATACCAGGTTTTTCAGGGTGTTTAGAGCATACTAGCATGATCTGGCACCAGATTCAGGCAGCGAAGATTAACAAAAGGGACCTACATGTAATATTTTTAGATCTTGCAAATGCGTTTGGTTCAGTACCGCACAGCCTCATTTGGAGTGCGTTTGACTACTTCAGAGTGCCACAGGTAGTTGTTAACTTAGTGAAAGCATATTTTCAGGATATTAGGTTGTGTCTAAGTACAGCAGGTTTCACAACAGGTTGGCAGAGGCTAGAAATAGGCATCATGGCAGGGTGTACAATTTCTCCATTAGCATTTACTATGGCAATGGAAGTAATCATCAGGGCTTCTAAGTGGGTGGTAGGTGGGGAGAGACGGCAGAATGGGTTGCATCTTCCACCAGTTAGGGCTTACATGGATGACATGACACTGGTGACCACAACAATGCCATGTACAAAGAGGCTACTAGAGAAGGTAAATAAGAACCTCAAGTGGGCCAGCATGAAAATCAAGCCTAGTAAATCTAGAAGCATCTCGATATGTAGAGGGAAGTTAAGTGATAGGAAGTTTGTCATAGATGATGAGGACATCCCAACAATTAGGGAAAAGTCAGTAAAGAGCTTAGGTAGGTGGTACAATGTAGAGTTGAATGATAAGGAACAGGTGGTGAAATTTAGAAAAGATGTGGCTGAAGGATTGGATAGAATAGATAAATCAGAACTTCCAGGAAAGTTGAAGTTGTGGTGTTTGCAATTTGGGCTATATCCTAGGTTAATGTGGCCATTGTCAGTTTATGAAATTCCAATATCTGTTGTGGAGAGAATGGAAAGGTCGGTTAGCTCCTACATTAGGAAGTGGTTGGGCGCTCCTAGGTGCCTAAGTAGTGTTGCATTGTATGGAAAAGGGATACTTCAGCTGCCAGTATCTAGTTTAACAGAGGAATTTAAATGTACCAAGGTCAGGACAGAGCTCTTGTTATCTGGGAGTAAGGACGTGGTAGTTAGGAGTGTGGTTCCAAATCCAACCAAGGGGAGGAAGTGGAACCCAAGATCGGCAGTTCAGGAGGCAGAGGCAGCTCTTAGACATGCAGAGATTGTAGGTAATGTTCAGTTTGGCCGGGGAGGCCTGGGGCTTGGCTCAGGTAAACCGGTATGGAATACAGCAGGCCTCAAAGATAAAAGAAAGCTGGTTGTAGAACAGATACGCAGACAGGAAGAGATAGTAAGGGGTGCAAAGGTAGTGGCCCAGGCTAAACAGGGACAGTGGTTGAATTGGGAAAGTGTAGAGAAGAGGAAGCTTAGTTGGAGGGACCTGTGGAGTATGGAGGAGAATCGTATTAGATTCCTGGTAGGGGCTACATACGATGTGTTACCAACCCCCCAGAACCTAAAACTGTGGGTAAATGAGGACCCATCATGCCCATTGTGTTCACGTACCGCAACTTTAAAGCATATTTTGTCAGGCTGTAAAGTTGGCTTGTCACAAGGCCGATATACATGGCGACATAATCAGGTGTTGAAATGTTTAGCTGCAGGCATCGAAGGGAAACGAAGACAGGTGAATTCAGAAGGTGTTAAGGATAGGGGCTTAGTAATTCAGTTTGTCCGTGAGGGAGAGAAATACAGAAGGGATAAGTTAGTGAGGAGGCAAGGGTGTGGCCGCCTAGAAGGTGCTTGTGATTGGGAAATGCAAGTAGATTTAGGGGGAAAGCTTGTTGTTCCTCAGGAAATAGTCTGTACCAGGCAGAGGCCTGACTTAGTGTTGTGGTCAGTGAGTCAACAGATAGTTTATTTCATTGAGCTGACAGTTCCTTGGGAAGACTCAGTGGAAGAAGCCTATGAAAGAAAAAAGCTTAGATATGCAGACTTAGGAGCAGAAGCTGAGCAGCGAGGATGGAAGACTAGGATTTGTCCAGTGGAAGTGGGGTGTAGGGGATTCATAGCAAGATCAACTGTCTCACTCCTGGGGGAACTCGGAGTGCGGGGACAGAATTTGAGGAAGACAGTGAGGGAAATGTCAGATGAAGCAATTAAATGCAGCCAGTTTATCTATTACAGAAGAAATAATGTCAGCTGGGGGCCAGCAGGGGGAACTACTAAGCAGGGCACATAACTCCTTGAGATCAGGTGGAGAGATCCACTTCCTGTCAGGAGAAATCCAGGAAGAGGAAGTATTTAAGTGTGGGAGTGGCCTATTGGAATCCATTTTGTTTGAGGCCATGCGGCAAGGTGAGTGTGCTTGCTGATCCTGTAAGTCCAGTTAGCTCCTTTAACTTTAGCTTATATTGTAGTTATGCTATGTAGTGTGTGAAATAGAGTATGGTGAATGTGACAGGAAAGCTAGTATCAGCATTGCTTCTGCCTGGAGCTCGCATGTATGGAGCCTGGGTTTGGTTGAAGATGGCAGTGCTGTTTGGGCTGAGAAAGCCATGTGTAAGTAAGAAGGAAATCCAGGAAGAGGAAGGTTATTTAAGTGTGGGAGTGGCCTATTTGAATCCATTTTGTTTGAGACCATGCTGCAAAGTGAGTGTGTTTGCTGATCCTGTGAGTTCATTTATCTCCTTTAACTTTAGCTTACATTGTAGTTATGCTATGTAGCGTGTGAAATAGAGTATGGTGAATGTGCTAGTAAAGGTAGTATCAGCATTGCTTCTGCCTGGAGCTCGCATAAACGGAGCCTGGGCTTGGTTGAAGTTGGCAGTGCTGTTTGGGCTGAGATCACTGTCCAGCCTCCTGGAGGTGTCATTGTTGTGAGGGCTCGTCCTGGGGAGGTAGACTGTACAGCCTAACCCGGCGGGGGAGTGTGATAGCCTAACAAGGCTTCCTTCCCTGGGTCTACCTCCTCTGTGGTAGTATAGGTAAGGTAAAGGAGGTTGTTCCGTTAGTGTGGGGAGCAGTGAGACCTGGCATTAGGGGAGTGTCTCTGGGACGCCAGAGATCACTGTCTAGCCTCCTGGAGGTGTCGTGGGACTAACTAGACGAAACACCGGTGAAAGGAGGTTCCCACCCGATGACCCCAAAGACATGCTAGTTATCACTGCTCACGGGTCTGTATAGTTAAGCCTTGCCATAATAGCTTATCGTAGGGCTTAGGAGGATTATTCACTGAGCGCTGATCCCTTTTTTTTTTTTTATTATTATTAGAGCACAAACTTCTTGTGTTTATTTGAATGAATGTCCATTCCTTGTGTTTCTTGGCCCAAACAAATCTCTTCTGCTTGTTGCCTCTCCTTAGCAGTGGTTTTCTAGCAGCTATTTGACCATGAAGGCCTGATTCGCGCAGTCTCCTCTTAACAGTTGTTCTAGAGATGGGTCTGCTGCTAGAACTCTGTGTGGCATTCATCTGGTCTCTGATCTGAGCTGCTGTTAACTTGCGATTTCTGAGGCTGGTGACTCGGATGAACTTATCCTCAGAAGCAGAGGTGACTCTTGGTCTTCCTTTCCTGGGTCGGTCCTCATGTGTGCCAGTTTCGTTGTAGCGCTTGATGGTTTTTGCGACTCCACTTGGGGACACATTTAAAGTTTTTGCAATTTTCCAGACTGACTGACCTTCATTTCTTAAAGTAATGATGGCCACTTGTTTTTCTTTAGTTAGCTGATTGGTTCTTGCCATAATATGAATTTTAACAGTTGTCCAATAGGGCTGTCGGCTGTGTATTAACCTGACTTCTGCACAACACAACTGATGGTCCCAACCCCATTGATAAAGCAAGAAATTCCACTAATTAACCCTGATAAGGCACACCTGTGAAGTGGAAACCATTTCAGGTGACTACCTCTTGAAGCTCATGGAGAGAATGCCAAGAGTGTGCAAAGCAGTAATCAGAGCAAAGGGTGGCTATTTTGAAGAAACTAGAATATAAAACATGTTTTCAGTTATTTCACCCTTTTTTGTTAAGTACATAACTCCACATGTGTTCATTCATAGTTTTGATGCCTTCAGTGAGAATCTACAATGTAAATAGTCATGAAAATAAAGAAAACGCATTGAATGAGAAGGTGTGTCCAAACTTTTGGCCTGTACTGTATATATGTATATAGTCCCTACAAATTAAAACTTTTTCCAGCTACAGCCGTGTTGTGCCACAGAACATTTATATGTTAATATTATCAAAAAAATAAAGCAGTCAGTAACTGATACATACTTTCTAATATGTATCACTGTCTTCATGTCCATGTTGAGATCTGTAGAAAATAAGAATAAAAACAAAATTCAATAACTTTAGGGCATTACAACTGAAATAAAATGAATTTTAACTATTAGTTGGAGAGCCAACAAGTCAGTTGATAGGACAGATAACCCAATATGGTTACCAGTTTTCCATCAAAAACAATTTCTGATGAGAACACCTATAGAAAACATTATTTATTTAACTGATTCTTTTTTAATAAGAATAAATGATAACACTGATAGGATGACTTTATGTTGAAATTAAATATACACTTTAATCGGTATACTTGTACAATCTGGTGCAATCAAATACAACAGAAACATAAATTTTACTAACATGAAGTTTCTAATGTTAGTTTTTGTTGATGTTATAATTTAATATTGGGTTCATAATTTGTCCACCCCATTTATATCCATGCAGGGTGCAGCATTTTAGAGGCACCTCTCAAAAAAGCAGTGCAGAACACTTTCACTGACTATGATTTTAAAACACATATAGTGGAATCACCTCAGTGACAGTGTCAACAAAATTGGAACATTAAGCTTCATTAACGTAGAATTTATGGAAGAGTTGTTATGCTGGATTGCATTAGATGGTACAGGTGTGCTTAAGTAAGTGGCCACTGTAGTTAGCATGCCCTTACATTGCAGGTCAAAGTTCAAATTGTATGCAATACAGAATAACTGAAAGCATTTAATTTTCCCAAGGCATCCTCCAATATTACCAACTAAAACTTTTCAAATTCCCATGTATCATGTCCATGTTTGATGTTCATTTTCAGTTCATTTTCCACATGCATTCATGTCCATTTTTATGTTCATTTTTTACCACCTCCGACCACTTCTGGCTTTTAGATCTTCTTTAGTCCAGTTCAGATCAGTTCATATTGCTTACTACACGCAGCCATTTTAACTCATATGTATTTCCATTTATTCCTTACCACAGCTGACTGCTTGCTGGTTCTTCACAGTTCACCTGTTGGGCAATCTCATCACCTCTCTTTAAGGGACTGATGGTTTTGGTTTAATTGCTTGATTAAAGAAGGTCTCCGTTGTTCTATGATCCTGGAAATATTCTGTCTCTCCATTGAAAGTTATGATGAGTGTTGCTGGTAGTTGATTAGACCGTGTTTTATCTCTGCCTGATGTAATTTCATCCTGAGATCTTTGAACTGTGCCATTCTTTTGGACGTCGCTGTTATCGGAGATAACATCCTCCTGTCATTCAGCACTTTCTCTTTTTTTGCTATCAGTAGAATAATGTCTTTGGCCAGGTATCTTTGCATTCTGACAATCATTATTCTTCTTCTTTTAACACTGGCCCCACTCTGTGCGCAATTTCTACTTCAGGCAGACAGTAGGATTTCCCCACCCCCCATTCATTCTTTATCGCGTGCCAGAAAGCTCCAGCTCGACTTCAACCAGTGTGTCTATACATTTCCTCAATCTTCTCAAACTTCTATGGAATTCAGCTGAGGCTGCAATTTTTCAATAGCTTCATTTATTTGTTTCCTCTCTTATTATTGAGTGGATTAATGCAGCAAATTCGGATCAAATTCGATTACTCCACTGTGCTCTGTTGGCCTCCATCTCGTTTCTCCCAGGTGTAACACTTGGGCCAGTTGGTGTTTTCTTTTGCAGTTTTCTAGGCATCAGAATTATTCCAGCACCAGTTCCACTGTTAAACTCCTAGAAACTCCTAGTTTAGTACATTTTGGATGATGCACTTCATTTCCAAGTTATAATTACTCAAGGAGTTTAAGCATCTTCGGCATCCCTTGCGCTCGCTCACCCACTGCAACCAGACATGACAATGTGTTCAGGTGCAGTCTAGCCAACCAGCAGTATATCTTAACATCCATCCGACTGTGTTACAAACTGGAACGCCCAGCAGTGAATCATATTGCCAAGAAAGGTGGCTTTTGGTATCAGTGTCTGACACTGAAATCACTGTCAAACTGGCGAATTTGATGATTTCAGAATGAGAACGGGCTGTGAATCCACAGTATCTATGAAGAATGAAAAAAAGAGAGAGATTCAGTTTGTTTTTTTCAATCACAGGGCAGAATTTGCTACAGATAGGCTGATAAAAATATGTATAATCTCTCAACTCCCAGTTTTTAAGTCCATTGACATTTGGGTTGAAATGCTTCCTGTCTATATAAATGTCAGTATTTGCAAAACTAAAAACTGTATCCAAGCAAAAATGTTTACAGTTAAAAACGGTAGTTCTAACTTTCTGTGTTTTGCTTTAGGACTCAATTTGCAATCTGCCTCTTCATTTGTAATAGCCATTTATCTTTATTTAACTAAACCTTCCATCCCTGTCCTCCGCCTTCTGGGAGGCCAGACAAATGAGACACAACTGATGTTGTAAATGTACCATATGTGCTCACCTGTCACTATGGCCAACTTTTAGCATGTCTTGACGTCACTGTGTATTATTTCAGAAACGGTGTTTGCAAATGTGGGTGGAAAGTTGTGAAACTGTATCTGAGTCTGTGTACCCAAGTTTGTGAAGGTGGAGAAGAATTTGAAAAGGTGCATTGTAACAACCCCAAAAAGTGCAAAAATAGTGCAGTTCTTTAAACAGCCACTTGAGGCTAGCTCCGGAAGCCAGTCAATTGCTCAGCTGCTCCATCAGTTGACTGGCTGTTTGATGTAGCTGGGATGTGAGCTGAGAAATCTATGCTCAATTTTTGGTGCCTACGGGTTACATCTTTAACAGGAAACCGATGGAACTGGGAGCCGGCGTTGTTTTTATTCCCACAGCTGTTCGCACCATTTTGGTATTCCTCTGTTTACCTACAGCAGCTGATGAGGGTGTGTCATGAGCCTGAGCCGGTGTTCGCGCTGTAGTAGTAGGTATATATAGGGCTAGTACATCTTTTTCCTCACTAATAATAGCCTACTGGTTCTCTGTTGGAAACAGCCAATGAAGTTTTCGTTAGCCGTTGCTATCCTGCGCACCTGCACGGCGTGGTGATGAACTGTCTTATTGATTTCTGTTGCCGTGCTGTCTTGCGGGCCTGCACGGCGGAGTGATACTGGCCAGAAAATAGTCCCAATTGATAGCAAGGTCTGACGCAATGCGGGGATGTTTTAAAATTACTGAAATAGTCTAACAAAACACATGCATACTTTTTTGTAGCTTAAAACCTTTCGGTTACGTGTCCCCCATATATCTTCAGAACTACTTTTTCTCCGGTAAGCTACGGGCCTTTTCTCAGAGCAGGAGGCTCATTGAGAGTAGTAACACCGTCACATCAGAGCTACAGATGGTCAGCGTTTCACACAACTTCATGTCCAAAAACCCCAACTATCCCTTTAAGGGGCACATTATTTACACAGTGAGATGCATCTACATAGGTGAGTTCACAAGTCGTGTACGCTCTGGTGGTTATGCACACAGGGAGACACAGTGGGCTGCAGGTGGGTGAAATAATCCATCATTAATGAGGAAAATATTAACTACACTCTCTAAAATGTGAACGTAACAGAGATCAGAGCAGAGCTGAAGCCCGAAGAGCAACGCTGTGCACATTTACACACGAGGAGCAGCGTGACTTGATGAATTATTTCAGAAGCTAAAAGTTTAGCTTTGTTTCCACTGTCAACTTTATAACTACAGTTTTTACCTTTGCTGATAAATGTCCCATGATATTTGCTGCTGTGACATTACTGCTCTTACTGCATTACTCTCCATAGGAAACCACTCGCTGCTCCACTTTGCTAAATCCACCATGTAAATAGCAGAGTGCCAGGTGCAGGTGCAGCTGGCTTTTAAAGGAAATGGGAAATGACACTTGTAACCTTCAATTCATGTTACACCCAAAACACACCAATGATTAATTAAGGGACTAAATACAACCCCTTTGCTCCTTGAGCCTTACTTTGCACCCAGATTACGCACCATGTAACTAGCAAAAACAGAGTCGGACACGCCTTAATTGTGCTTGCGCCATGTACTTTAGACCATGCACTATAGATCATTTAAATGGGGGCCTTTGTATATGTAGTTTGACACTCTACAGAGGTATCAGTATTCTGTACAGCACACAGTCAAAACAAAGAGATAACCTGCACAGAGCTGAATATCTGGACTGTTCAGTGTACTTTAAAACAAGCCTCAGATGGATGGAGTCGCTCACTGCTTGCAGACAGAGAGACAACAAAGATAGAAATAGATTTCCAAAAATGGAACCTTTGGCCACTTTTATCTGTCTGGAGTCCTACTGCTGAGAGTTATGGCGTAGTGATACAATTCCAGTGTACTTCTGCTGACAACCCAGTTGAAATACCTCTGCCTTCTGTTAGATGATTGTTTGTCACTTCAGAGTTTATTGCTGACTTGAATGCTTATTTCTTTCACTGAGAAAGTGTCCTATCTTTACCACTTAAATGCAGCTGAAACTCTTGTTCCTGCTGACCTCCAGAGGTTTTAAATTCTCACCTTGCTGCAGTAAAGTAGAAAAACACTTCAGGTTGTGTCAGTACACTTGAGTTTTAAGTCATAATATCAAAGACTTTCATTTATCCTGAAGGAATGTCTGTACATTTTCCTATAGAAAGTAATGCACCAAAAGTTGGGCATATCCCATGTAATGATAAGACAGTAATACATATATACAGTACAGGCCAAAAGTTTGGACACACCTTCTCATTCAATGCGTTTTCTTTATTTTCATGACTATTTACATTGTAGATTCTCACTGAAGGCATCAAAACTATGAATGAACACATGTGGAGTTATGTACTTAACAAAAAAAGGTGAAATAACTGAAAACATGTTTTATATTCTAGTTTCTTCAAAATAGCCACCCTTTGCTCTGATTACTGCTTTGCACACTCTTGGCATTCTCTCCATGAGCTTCAAGAGGTAGTCACCTAGTCTCGATTGGGTTCAGGTCCGGTGACTGTGGAGGCCAGGTCATCTGCCGCAGCACTCCATCACTCTCCTTCTTGGTCAAATAGCCCTTACACAGCCTGGAGGTGTGTTTGGGGTCATTGTCCTGTTGAAAAATAAATGATCGTCCAACTAAACGCAAACCGGATGGGATGGCATGTCGCTGCAGGATGCTGTGGTAGCCATGCTGGTTCAGTGTGCCTTCAATTTTGAATAAATCCCCAACAGTGTCACCAGCAAAACACCCCCACACCATCACACCTCCTCCTCCATGCTTCACAGTGGGAACCAGGCATGTGGAATCCATCCGTTCACCTTTTCTGCGTCTCACAAAGACACGGCGGTTGGAACCAAAGATCTCAAATTTGGACTCATCAGACCAAAGCACAGATTTCCACTGGTCTAATGTCCATTCCTTGTGTTTCTTGGCCCAAACAAATCTCTTCTGCTTGTTGCCTCTCCTTAGCAGTGGTTTCCTAGCAGCTATTTGACCATGAAGGCCTGATTGGCGCAGTCTCCTCTTAACAGTTGTTCTAGAGATGGGTCTGCTGCTAGAACTCTGTGTGGCATTCATCTGGTCTCTGATCTGAGCTGCTGTTAACTTGCCATTTCTGAGGCTGGTGACTCGGATGAACTTATCCTCAGAAGCAGAGGTGACTCTTGGTCTTCCTTTCCTGGGTCGGTCCTCATGTGTGCCAGTTTCGTTGTAGCGCTTGATGGTTTTTGCGACTCCACTTGGGGACACATTTAAAGTTTTTGCAATTTTCCGGACTGACTGACCTTCATTTCTTAAAGTAATGATGGCCACTCGTTTTTCTTTAGTTAGCTGATTGGTTCTTGCCATAATATGAATTTTAACAGTTGTCCAATAGGGCTGTCGGCTGTGTATTAACCTGACTTCTGCACAACACAACTGATGGTCCCAACCCCATTGATAAAGCAAGAAATTCCACTAATTAACCCTGATAAGGCACACCTGTGAAGTGGAAACCATTTCAGGTGACTACTTCTTGAAGCTCATGGAGAGAATGCCAAGAGTGTGCAAAGCAGTAATCAGAGCAAAGGGTGGCTATTTTGAAGAAACTAGAATATAAAGCATGTTTTCAGTTATTTCACCTTTTTTTGTTAAGTACATAACTCCACATGTGTTCATTCATAGTTTTGATGCCTTCAGTGAGAATCTACAATGTAAATAGTCATGAAAATAAAGAAAACGCATTGAATGAGAAGGTGTGTCCAAACTTTTGGCCTGTACTGTATATCCTATGTATATTGGAAAGCTGTGATCACATTGTGATCACACAAATGTGCTGACCGAAGTCATGAAGGAAGCATATTGGGGTGGTGGATTGGTCACAAAACACAAGACTTTCCTGACTGGTGTTCAGGACCATGTGAACTTTGAGTCGTTTAAGGGTACCTCATCTCTATGTGTCTTCTCCTAAACCTAACCACTGTAACTTTACTTACCTAAACCTAACTTCCATAACTTTACATTAAAGCTACTCTTACCTTTCTTGCATTTCACACAGCAACATCCAGAACTCCTGCCTCCCTCCAAAGTCCCATCCCCCTGCTCCTGCAACTCCACCTCCCTCCAAAGGCCTACTCCCCCCTCCTCCATTACATCCTCATTACGTCTATGATAGACGTAGGCGTTGGCAAGGTAACGTTAGATACACGGAAGAGGAGAGTGAGTGTAACGTTATAACCAAGACAGTCCAACACAACCCTGGAGTTTTAAAACTCAACCGGAGTCAGTGATGACTGATGAGTTTTAGAATAAGGTTACAGTGCTAACGTTAGATAGTAGCGTTAACGTTACTAGTAAGTGGAAACGCACAAGGAAGATAACGTTAATGTTTCAGAGGCTACGCTACAGTAGGCTAACATTAGCCATTAGCAACTGGATGCTGTGTTGTCATATATAACATTATGAACTGAACTGAACTTCTTTATTTGTCATTTTTATGGGCAGTACAAAAACGAACTGACATTTCGCATACCCCAAGCAAAAAGAAACAAAACATTTAAAAACAATTTGTGCAACATACAAGAAAGAACATATAGTGCAATAGTAAGATGAAAAGGGTCGACATTTCACAGTCAAAAACTCCTGAGAGCAGAACTGGGAGCTCCTCTTCACATCACAGCACCATGAATTGTTTGTGTATACACCACGGAGCTTACCAGATGATGCAGCCGTCCTGTCTGCTCTGTGTAGTGTTAGCCTCCTTAGCTCAACACCGGAGTCTGATGTGTTACCATTCATCCATGTCTCAGTGAACACAAGGACGCAGCAGTCCCTCACTCCTCGGTGAGTGGATCTCCATAGTCGGATGTAATCCATTTTCATGTCCAGTAAGCAGACGTTCACCAGAAGGACGCTGGGAATAGCTGGTTTGATGGGGTTAGCTCTGAAGCCACTGTCACGGTGCTACCAGCGTCTCCCCGTCGGGATAACTCCAGGCGAAACCACAGTCATCTCAGGGCTAGCTCGACGTCCCAGGCCAAACTTGCTACACATCCTGTGTATGACATGTTACGCGAGCGGTTACGTCAGTCGGAGGCCTCCACTTGGAGAAGACAGACAGGACGCTTGACCAATCATTGCATTCGGTCCAAATGCAATGATTGGTCAGAGTTTTCTTAGAACCGTATGAGAATAGTATAATTATGAGTTTTGATCTCTGGTGGAATTCACTTACATTTTAGTGTGCCATCAGCGTATTAATAGCATTTTAACCTAAAAAAATTCCAGAAAGTTAAGTGTTGCTTTAAGTACATGTTGAGATGCTTATACATTAAATAAATATTTACACAATATAAATATACTGTATACCTTTGAAAATACTGTATACTAAAACTGGGTAGACTACAGTAAAATAAGAAAAAGAGTGAGAGTGCAACACATTAATGGATATATGTGATACTGTTTACATTGTAGGGCGGCACAGTGGTGTAGTGGTTAGCACTGTCGCCTCACAGCAAGAGGGTTCCTGGTTGGATCCCAGGAGGGAGCCCTTCTGTGCGGAGTTTGCATGTTCTCCCCGTGTCAGTGTGGGCTTTCTCTGGGTAGTCCGGCTTCCCCCCACAGCCCAAAGACATGCAGGTTAACTGGTGACTCTAATTGTCCATAGGTGTGAATGTGAGTGTGAACGGTTGTCTATAGAGACCTATGTGTCAGCCCTGTGATAGTCTGGCGCCCCAATGTCAGCTGGGATAGGCTCCAGCCCCCCCGTGACCCTCAAGAGGATAAGTGGTTACGAAAATGGATGGATGGATGGATGTTTATATTGTTTCGATTTACAAGCACAGAAATACACAGAACCTATTAAAAAATAAAGCTCATAAATAACTTTATAAAGGGGTAATCACACCCACTGTTGGGCAGTAATGTGTTACTGTAATAATATTACTTTTTCCAGTAACCAGTAGTGCAACTTATTACTGATAAAATATCAGTAGTAATATTACACCAACCCAAAACCAAACATCACATTTTGTTGCTTTTGGTATCACATCACTACTGACTTGAAATCACATCAGCAGACTGTTTTTTTTTCTAGTGAAATGTGCTCACATCAGCTCCTTTAATTTGCACACTGTAATTTAGTCTTTTTTTTTGCGTCTTCTTGCGTTGTTGGCTGCTGCTTTATAATTGTCCATGTTTCCAGATGGTTCTCGTGATCCGTAGATTCTGATTGTGGAATCACGCACTATACAGGAGTTTCCTAAAAAAACAAAGTATATTTTCATTCAGAGGTAATCCCCCACAATCAGCACCCTCAGTGTGTGCAGAGATTCTGCCCTCTGCCTTTATTTTCTTATTTTCTTTTTATTTTCTGTGCTCAGGACATAAAAATTAATAAAACAGAGAAAAAAATGTTAAAAATGCCAGATGTTCAGACCAAATATCACCTTGAATTCAACTAGGATTAAACGCTGAAATCCTTGCTTGGTGCTCACTGGTTAAAGACTCAGGTTGTGAGTTGTGTGAAAAGCATGTCTTCCTGATAGTGCAGTGAGTTAGTCACCTTCTCTGGGGATGACAGGTTCAGGGTTTGATTCTCCTTAAAGTCTGACATTTTCTTAATCAATTTCACCAACATCTTTGTCAGTACACGGAAGAAAAGCAGGTTGATGTGTTGTTTTTTTCTTTCAGAAGTGTTTCCCCAACATTGTGCTGTCGCTCTGTCTGCCCTCTGCTTGTGAGGTTGGTTTGGCTTCCTGGCCCAGGAGCTGGTGGCGGAGTCGCAGAGGTCACCGACACCTTAGTAGATGCACACAGGGTGTGTGCAGCCTCCTATTTCTGCCCATCTGTCATGACTCTTGTGGTTTAAAACATACCTTATATACCTTATACTGCACTTCTTTATTAGTTTCCAAACTCAAATATCCAGTCTCCTGTGTGTTAAGTTATATATTCAACTCATATAAAAACAACTTCATTCAATTGATAATTCATCCTCTCATAACCTTCTAGGCAGGGCTGTAGCCATGGAGTCAACACTGGGGCGGGACCAAAAAGCTATCCTGACTTTAAGCTACATACTTTAAGCTACTACCTTACAGTCCTCATGAGGTAAAAAGTTACCCTTTCACTCCTCACATTCAGTGTGACTTTTAATAAACAGCAGTTAAATATCAAACCAACGATATCCTCATATTTTCTTTAATGCGGCGGTGCCTGGAGAGACAGATCAGATGCATAATGATGATAGTTTATATCGTCACACCTTCAGCGCTGTTCTCCGTGTCCACAAGAAAACGGATTGTAGAAAATAAATACATGATAATATTGCTCAGGAAATACCAGTTTAGAGTATGTTTCAATGGCTGGAGCTGATTTATTAAGATGGTTTGACCTCTTACTATGTAATTTCTCCTCATAAACATTCTCATTAAAACAAAACTAATCTGATTTTTACATTGTGTATGAGACTTTACCACTATATTAAGATGTCATTTTGCCTTTTGTATACTTTTACTTACTGTTTTGTATGTATACAGTACGTTTTTCTTATGGTTATATACTTATAATTATATGTATATTTTTGCTGTTAACTCAATAAATATGAAATCTAAAATCAAATTTGTTTTTCCAGATTTTTTGGTTAATAATGAATCCGCTTCAACTGCTTCTGCCTAAACAGGTTTTCTGTAATTTTAAATGGTTAATATTGTGTGGCATCTTTCAAATTATACTGGTGGCTTTAGTTTTTAGGAACCAGTTTGTCATGAGTCAAATGAGTCAGCCTTTGTTAAGGGTTTTTAAACATTAATTAATGGCTTTATTTTTGGTTAATAAGTCATGCATTTTTTCAATTTATGGGCATCTTATTAACATTTACAACTGCAACATTAATAGATTGATATATTAATCCTTCAATAAAGACTCAATTTCTAACTGTAGATATGATGACTTAAAAGAAAGTGGGAGACACACAAGCATCTTAAAGCCGAATTAAGTCAAATTTATTTATAAAGAGCTCAGTCATAACAAACCTAATGTCAGGACACTTTACATTTAACTTACAAAGACCCAAAAAATTTCTATGATTCCCATGATGAGCAAGCACTTTGGCGACGGTTGTGAGAAAAAACTGCCTTTTAACAGGCTGAAATCTCGAGCAGAACTGGGCTCTTTGGTGGGCGGCTGTTCTTCTAGACCGGCTGGGTTTAGAAAGGGAGAGAGGGGGGATGGAGGGAGAGAGGGTGGAGTGTCTAAAGTCCAATAGGACCTGAAGAAAAGCACAAGGAGTTTCCACCTCAGATATTCTAAGGTGTTCTATTACACAGATAAAAAACATTCCGGCTTCATTTGATAACCTCTACAGGCTTGATCATTTCTAACATGCATTCAAAGTTCAGATGAACTGAAAGTGCATGGCTACACAATGAGACATGACCAAATATATCATACTGCTATACAGCAGCCTGATCCACACGACCTGGGGAAGAAGAGCTCTCTATGGTTGGTGAAATTCAGCATCGCAGTCAGCCAGGTTTATGCTGATGGGTGTGTGCTCCTCTTTCACACAGGGTCTAGAAATACCTGTGAGACGAAGATGATGATGTTAACAGGGTTTAATTAATCAGCCCAGGCAAGCTAATATTACACAGCTGTGTTTAAGTATGTTATCTGAAAGGTTATATTTACATCTCTGATCCCTGTTGTTTCACTAACATCAGGACAGGAGTCAAAGACGCAGGATGCTGGAGGAGGCTGTAGATGAAGGTGTGGCCACAGCTGTCTGCCAGAATCTGCAGGTGGGGGCTGCTATTGCTGGTTGCTGGCAGAAGCTGGAGGTGGAGGTTGACAGAGGTTTTAGAATCTGTAGTTGGAGGCGGCAGCTGCAGGTTTCTGACAGAGGCTGTAGGCATATGTTTGGCCACAGCTGTTTGCCAGAATCTGCAGGTGTAGGCTGAGGTGCAGGTTTCTGGCAGAGGCTGTAGGTGAAGGTTTAGCCAGTGCTGACTACCAGAAACTGCAGATGGAGGCAGTGACTGCAGGTCTCAAACAGAGGCTATGGGTGGAGGTTTGGCCGTGGCTGACTGCCAGAATCTGTAGGGGGAGACAGTGACAGAGGCTGTGTCACAGTTCTGCTCCTCTGCTCACCTCATGCAGTACTTTTCCATTTATCCCACCTCTGCTCCACTCTGACTGCCAGCCACACCCATCTCATCAAGGCAACTCTGCTCACCTGCTCACTCAGCCTGCCACCTCATCAGCCCAACTCCACTCACCTGCTTTCTATCACTGACTGACTCAGTATAAAGACTCCTGCTCTCCACACACTCACTGCCAGATCGTTCTTCCCCTCTTCGCATGCAAGACTCTCCAGCACTACTTCCTGGACTAACTTCCTGTTGCCAACCTTGCCTGCCTTTGACCAGCCAACCTTGCCTGAATCCCGGTAATTGCCTTTGCCTTCTGTCCCCGACCACAAGTTCTGCTTTTGCCCTCCTGATTTCTGTCTGCCTGTTTCTGTGGCTGCTTGGAGATTGCCTGGCTTGTTGCAACAGTGTGAGTTTCGTCCTTACAACCTGTGACTCCCTGTTAAGCAGAGACTCTTGCTGTGTTGCCACACTGGTCTCGGTGTGTGTGCTGTGTGGATATTCACCTGCTGGATTATTCATCTGTATTTCCCTGTGTCTGCTGCAAGCTTCATTAAAGTCATTACCAACTGTCTGCCTGCCTCACTGAGTGCTGCATTTGGGTACTATCACACCCCGTGACAGTACAATTTGGCCAGAAATGTACCCAGTGCACTCTCCCTCATCATGGAGCCACCGCAGAGGGATTCCATCATTCATGGACCCAGCCGGAGACCTTCATGAACTGAAATTTAATCTTATGTGTTAAAAAATGACTGGAGATATGCCAGAAGTAACTGTGACAGAGAAGCAGCCTTATCATCAGCACACCAGGAGGTTTCCTTGAGGCCTGGGCTTAAGAATTTGCTACCCAGTTGGATCAAAGACTTTGTGAGCACCCCTGATTCTCAGTCTGCACATGAGTCAGCTAGGCTGGGGGTTGTTAGCATGCAGCCTTCACAACCTAAGCAGACCCCAGCTGTCAACCCGTTCTTGGGAACCCGCCTGTCCCTGGGAGGTCCTTGGAGCCTCAACCAGACTACCAGACGTGGGAAGAAATCCCGAGCCCGTCCTGCCAGCAACCAGGCCAAGCCTCAGTCCCAGTTACCCAGCATCCAGCAAGTCCCTCAATCTGTTGTCCTGGCCAACGCCATTCCTGTTCTGGCGTCGGAGATCCCGGCAGACGTCGCTCCTGTTCATGCGTCGGGGATCCCGGCTGACATCACTCCTGTTCATGCATCAGGGATCCCGGCTGACATCACTCCTGTTCTGGCGTCGGGGATCCTGGCAGACGTCACTCCTGTTCATGCGTCGGGGATCCCGGCTGACATCACTCCTGTTCTGGCGTCGGGGATCCTGGCTGACGTCACTCCTGTTCTGGCATTGGGGGTCCCGGCAGACGTCACTACTTTCCGGCGTTGGGGGTCCCGGCAGACGTAAATCCTGTTTCTGCTTTGGCAGGCTGGCCGCCACCTGCTCCTCAAGCCCACTTGGCGGCCTGGCCGACCCCTGCACCCAGAGTCCAGTCGGTGACCCGGCTGACCCCTGCATCCAGAGTTCAGTCGGCGGCCTGGCCGACCCCTGCACCCAGAGTCCAGTCGGCGGTCTAGCCGACTCCTGCACCCAGAGTCCAGTCGGCAGTCTGGCCAACTCCTGCACCGAGAGTTCCTGCTGAGCTGCAGCACTCCCAAGTTCCAGTTTGTGCTATGCTGGGACAGACCCAGGTTTCTGAGCTGCTTCTGCCCCCTGCTGACCCTGTTGGGCCAAAGCAGCCTCAAGACCCCGCTCCTGTGATGCTGCAGCTGCCTCTAGTCCCTGCTCCTGCTGGGACGCAGCAGTCTCAAGTCCCCACTCCTGCTGTGCCGCTGCAGCCTCCCAGCTGGTCTCTAGATGTGCTCTGCCTGTCACGTTGGCCTCCCAGACGGCCTCCACATCTGTTCTGCCTGTCACGCTGGCCTCCCGGCCATCCTCCAGATCTGATCCGCCTGTCTGGTTAACCTCCTGGCCACCTCCAATTCTGTTCTGCGGGTCAAGGCAGCCTCCCGGCTGGCCACCAATTCTGCTCTGCAGTTTAAGGCGGCCTCCCGGCCTCCAGTCCTGCTCCACCTGTCATATTGGCCTCCCGGCCTCCAGACCTGCTCCGCCTGTCTGGTTAACCTCCTGGCCACCCTCCGGATCTGCTTCACCCCTCTGGTCAGCCTTCAGAGGTGTTCTGTCCACCTGGTCGACCTCCTGGCCAACCCCCAGATCTGCTTTGCCTGTTTGGTGCAGAAGAAATACCTAGAATATTTGCACTCGTAATACAGTTTGGGGCACCACCCTCCTAATGAGGGAAGCGACTAATCAAATTAATAACTCCGTAAACTAATTATTAATTCGTCAGCATGCTTATCAATAATGAATCAATCTCAATATCTGGGTTATGAATTCTCTATACAGTGATCTTAGTTCCTGCTCAAAAGAGATATACACAGACAACGACATGGTGATAAATGAAGATTTATTTAGGCTAAATGTGTAACAAATGAGTAAATGAATGAGGATGATATGAAATAACTAGGGGTGTCAAATTATCGCGTTAATTACGAATAATCAATTACAGCCATATTTAACGCGTTTTTTGATCGCGTTAATCTCATTTTTAATCTCTAACTTTACTGTTTCTGTATGCCACAGAGTTGCCTTTTATATCCGTCTGTAGGTGTACGATTGGGCTTCTTTGTGCTTGAGTTGTGGGAGAGCTGCAGCGCTACAGAGCAGAGCCCAGCATCAGCATTGTATGAAAAGCTGTCTGCCCTAGCACGCAAGTATCTGACCTCCCCGGCAACCTCTGTGTAATTTTTGGGACAATCAGGGCAGGATTCAGGATTCAGTATCAGAATCCTGAATCCTTGCTGCACATTGGCTGCAGCAGTTCCTACATGAATTATGGGTGTTGTAGTTTGAAGAAGAGAAGACAGTGCAAATTGCAGCCACAAGGACAGGGAAAGCGCAGGCAGCCACGAGAAGGAGTGATTTGCACGTTGCAGTGCAGCCTCTTGTTCTAACTGTTCAAAACTGTTCTATAAACTGATACAGCTGTAACGAATGTACCAGGTGTCTTTTATTTTGTTAGCTTTTATTTTTTATTAAGTTTAAAGGACAAGTGCACTTACATTGATCACTTCCATGAAATAAAACGAGAAATTGGAAAAGAGGACCACACCAATTTAAAGATTTAATGAAGATGTAATTGTCAGAGAAATGGTTATGAATGGGGGAGTGCACATTTGCAGATGAATGAACGGGATGGAGATGACGTCATCAGAGGGTCGGACTGGGTGAGGTGTAGATGTGGGCGGAGAGACTCAGTGTGGGGGTTCCGTCTCGTGTCTTGTTGAGCCTATGCTGTTAGGAAGCCCCCCAGTCGATGCCTAGAATGAGATGAGGAGAGGTACACAGCAGATTGACAAGAGGGAGGAACAGAAGGGGAGGGAGGGTGGGTTCGAGAGATCTGACAGGCCTGTGGTAGCGCTGTGCTGGTATATATACGTTAGTCAGGTGATTAGGTTGAGGCGTGGTCCTGCTCCTGAACCTAAGTTAAACAATTAACTCCATTTCACTAGCAAGGACCACACCACAACGATATGCAGTTTAAAGATTTAATGAAGATGTAATTGTCAGAGAAATGGTTATGAATGGGGTGGTGATGAATGGGGGAGTGCAGATTTGCAGATGAATGAATGGGATGGAGATGACGTCATCGGAGGGTCGGACTGGGTGAGGTGTAGATGTGGGCGGAGAGACTCAGTGTGGGGGTTCCGTCTCGTGTCCTGGTGAGCCCGTGCTGTTAGGAAGCCCCCAAAAGAGTCTGGTTAAGTGAGACTTAGGCCCAATCCCAATAGAGTGTGCCAGGGCTGCCCCGGAAGTTTAGCATCGCGCTGGTTCCCGGAAGAGAAAGTGAATGTGATTTTTGCATTGCCTTTTGGATTATGTCAGAAAATAAGCTCTGTGGCTAACACAAGTTTATGATACTTACAGGTTTTGTTCAGCGAGATAATCTTCACATATGAACACCTTTCATACTGCATTTGAAGCTTAAATGCGATCGCCAGAAGTAAAAAGCTAACGTTAGGCTTTAACGGACTACATGACTACTCCACGGTCGCATGACTCTTGACGTCACCGCCACTAAGCTTTCAACTGATTTCGGCCGCTTTATTTTAAAAACATTGTATAATTTGGAAATCGGACTGCTGAATTGCTAGTGCTGTCCCGATTCTCAGGATGCTGAGTTGAGGGTCAAGAATAAGGGCTGTATGGCCCTCACTTTTAAGATTTTCCAGGACCACCCTGGGCAATAAGTGCTATCCCAGAATCCTTTGTGTATCATCCGCCGAGCTCAGCCGAGCCCCACCGAGTACAGACGATTCAGTCAATGCAAGATGACAGCGACAAGCGTAAGGAAGCGAAGTTATCAATGTGAGTATTTTCCTCGTTAATAGTTATTTTAAAATTATAATAACCATTGCATTATCTTAGTTTAACGTCATTTTATGGACTATAGACCTCTTTGTAGTGTAAACACATATTTTTGGTCGCGGGCGATGGCTTGGGAACTGATCACAGATGTATTGTTTCTGTGTGTTTTTACATCTATTATTGCGTTAATCTGCAGCTATACTTTTAATGAAGCTGACATGTCATGACAGTCAAGCACCCCCCTGGTGGTCGAGACTAAAGGTTGCAGCACTCTTTATTGGGACTAATCTCAAAAACAATAGAATGTAATGGCTAGGTGTACTGCATCTGTGCTGAAGTGTGTTATTGTTGAAAACAATAATTATGACTTTATAAAACCACTTTTTGTAATATATATCAATCTTTTGATCATCTGCCACAATAATGTAATGAATTTAACTGAAAATACCTCAAGTTGAGGGCTTTTCTCTGCAATTTTGAGATGAGATTAAAAAAGAGATTAATTAGATCAATTAATTACAGATCATAATTAATTAAAGCAACCCTTACCTTTCTTGCATTTCACACAGCACTTAGAAAACATTTGAACATCCATAACTCCCGCCTCCCTCCAAAGTCCCATCCTCCTCCTCCTGCAACTCCACCTCCCTCCATTACGTCCTCATTATAGACGTAGCTGTTGGCAAGGTAACGTTAGATACACGGAAGAGGAGAGTGAGTGTAATGTTACAAAAAGACAGTCAAACGCAACCCCTGAGTTTTAAAACTCAACCGGAGTCAGTGATGACTGATGAGTTTTAGAATAAGGTTACAGTGCTAACATTAGATAGTAGTGTTAACGTTACTAGTAAGTGGAAATGCACAAGGAAGATAACGTTAATGTTTCAGAGGCTATGCTACAGTAGGCTAACGTTAGCCATTAGCAACTGGATGCTGTGTTGTCATAATGTTATGAACTGAACCGAACCAGCACAAAAACGAAACAACATTTCGCGTACCCTAAGCAAACAGAAACAAAACATATTTGTACAACATACAAGAAAGAACATATAGTGCAATAGTAAAATGAAAAGGGTCGACATTTCACAGTCAAAAACTCCACATCCTGAGAGCGGAACTGGGAGCTCCTCTTCACATCACAGCACCATGAATTGTTTGTGTATACACCACGGAGCTTACCAGATGATGCAGCCGTCCTGTCTGCTCTGTGTAGTGTTAGCCCCGTTAGCTCAACACCGGAGTCTGATATGTTACCATTCATCCATGTCTCAGTCAACACAAGGACGCAGCAGTCCCTCACTCCTCGGTGAGTGGATCTCCATAGTCGGATGTAATCCATTTTCGTGTCCAGTGAGCGGACATTCGCCAGAAGGACACTGGGAACAGCTGGTTTGATGGGGTTAGCTCTTAGCCTAGCTAACCCCTCTGCGCTTCCCCCGCTCCCGCGTCCTGTCACAGCACTGCCAGCGTCTCCCCGTCGGGACAGCTCCAGGCGAAACCATGGTCATCTCAGGGCTAGCTCGACGTAGCAGGCCAAGCTTGCTACACATCCTGAGCTCTCTTGGTTGTAGCGTTAGATCTCTGCAGCAGTTTCTAATGTCTGTTAGAAACTCACGGCTGTATTGCACTGATTAATTTACTTCTTGTTGCATCATTTCTTTCTTTTGCCAACTGATTTCCCTGTTGGAGCGGCTGAAGGTGGAAGCGGCGGAAGCGGCATTTGTTTGCTTTTGTTACGGAGAAAAGTTTATATCCACAAGGGTCCCTGTCACTAGTTTATATCCACAAGCGTCCCTGTTACTAACCTGTTTGTTGTCTCAGACTCAGGGGTGGAGGGTGTGGGGGGTGGTTACGCGAGCGGTTATGTCAGTCGGAGGCCTCCACGTGGGGAAGACAGACAGGACAGGAGAAAACTCTGACCAATCCGAATGCAATGATTGGTCGGAGTTTTCTTAGAACCATATGAGAATGGTATAATTTTAAGTTTTCATCTCTGGTGGAATTCACTTACATTTTAGTGTGCCATCAGCGTATTAATAGCATTTTAACCTAAACAAAGAAAAGTGTAAAATTTCCAGAAAGGTAAGGGTTACTTTAATCTCTCCATTTTTCTAATCTCTTGACAGCACTAGAAATAACAAAATCAACAGTATGTATAAATGGACTAAAACAAGAAGCAACACTTGTGTAAGTTATTTAGTTTGGCGATAGTGAAAGAGTATGTGACTATAAATAAATTGGGAACGCAGGGATGTGCAAAGCCATTTACCTAAGGAAACCTAAATTGAGATCAAGATAATTAAATCTTCAATTCGACATCAGCTCTTACCTCTGTACATCAGGAGAGGGAAATTCTTTGCCTACTTTCTTAGCAGCGAATCAGGCAGACGTTTCTCCTGAGAACACCGGACTATCACTTTGCGACTCCCGGCTTCACTTCAGGACCTTCCAGCAGGGTGATACCAACTGGAACGCAGCGGTGAGGGGCGGTACAGCCTGGTGGTGGTGTCCTTTAGGTGGTCCTCACACGTCGGTGATATTAGGCTGCAGGTTGGTTTGGCAAAAGAGTCCCTGTGACAAGTGGTTGACAGCCACTGGATCTGATGAATCTTTGGGGGGAGTTGTAGATTTAAAAGTTTATCTTTTTAGCTGTGGCTACTAATAAAGTTGAAAACAATCTCGTCGGCCGTTCGATACTATTATCAAAGTTACTATCAACATGCAGAAAAAAATCTTGCAATCAGCTGGCTTCGTCGCTTTAGGTATAATGTTACTGAAGGCATGGACAAAAAGAAAGAAGACATAAAAAAAGAAATAAGTGTAAGAGACGTGACAGAAAAGAGTGAAAGAGTCAAAAAATAAAAGAGAGATGAGATGCGCCGAGCTCACTTGTTTTATCCCACCCTTGAGGGGGAGTGTCCAAAGTGGGGCGGGCCTCTTAGTCTAGACATTACTTTATTTTGGAGGAAACTTAATGAATTTTTAATGAAACTTTAATTTGTGAGATTATGCACTTTAGCAAGTTACACACAATAGACATATACTCTTCCCATTATGGTCAAAATTGGCTCTTAACATCAAATTTAATGATTATTATACCGCATATATCAGTGGAACACAAGTATAAACTGTTTCGTATACACACACTCTAGACTAAGTTGCAGTTGCAATAAAACAGAATGAGAAGGCACATATTCATGAAAACAATTTGATTAATCAATCCAACTATATTTTAACTCTAAATATACTATGGGGCTCCTTAAGGGAACCCACTTTAACTACCATCACAAGATGGCAGTATGGTTCCATGTTAAATGAGGGATTAAAAACCTTAATTCATAATTTCCTTATATTTTGTCTTACAAGATTAAAAAAACATCATTCAACTAACAAACAAGGATTATGCACATTTACAACGTTATAACATGGATAACATTTATAATTTCACTTCCAACAGACATTTCAAGTTTTTTACCACAGAAACACTTGGTAAGAGAGGGGGGGGATGTCCCGGGGTGACAAGCAGGGACAGGATGTATTTGGACTTAAGAAGCATTGTCTTGCGCGTCGTTAGATGACATCTGGAACCTTGAGGGATCTCAAGTGAACATTTTACCTCTTTCTGGCATAAGGATGGCTGAAAGGAGCGTTTGTCAAGACTGGGGTTGAGTCCTTAATATTTGACCCTCCAGTGGTCTCTCGTTGGTCTGTTGATAACCCTGGTGCAAGGGAAGTTCAAAAAGGGGGTGTCTGTCCTACACTGGTCATCCTCCTGCCCGTCCTCCAGATCTGCTTTGCCCGTCTGGTCGGCCTGCTGGCAGCCCTCATGATCTGCCCCTCCCGTCTGCTCTGCATTCTGGTCACCCTTCAGATCGCTCCATCCTCCTGGGTGGTTCTGCTCAGATGTCAGGCCCTCAGTCTGTCCATCCAAGGTTCTCTGCTCCGCCCCTGTCCATCCATCCAAGGTTCTCTGCTCCGCCCCTGTCCAGCCCTCTGGGCCTTCTGCCAGAGGTCTCCTGCTCCACCCTTGACCAGTTCCCAGACCAACATTTGATCCTGTGTGTGCTGTGTGGATTTTTACCGGCTGGATTATTCCTCTGCAAGCTTCATTAAAAGTCATTACCAACTGTCTACCTGCCTCTCTGAGTGCTGCATTTGGGTACTATCACACCCCGTGACAGGCTGTGGGTGGAGGTTTAGCCCTAGCTGACTGCCAGAATCTGCAGGTGGATGTAGAGACTAAATGTTTCTGACAGAGGTTGAAGGTGGAGGTTTGGCTTCAGCTTTTTGACAGAATTTCCAGGTGGAGTCGACGACTGCAGGTTTCAAACGTAGGCTGTGGGTGGAGGTTTGGCCCTAACTGACTACTAGAATCTGCAGGTGGAGTTAAAACTGCAGGTTTCTGACAGAGACTGTAGGTGGAGGTTTGGCTGTAGTTTTCTCTCTGTTTACAGACACCTGCACATGAATAACCTGTTTTCTGAACTGTTTATATTGTGTCCTGCTCAGAGGCACAGAATGCATTTATGTTATTCACTGATATTTGCATCTATATTTATTGATATTCTGATTGTGAGTTCATTTTTATGACATATTTTAAACACTGAACATGATTTAGGCTACACGTTTCAGGGAAAACTGAAGCTCTGTAACTCATCAACATGACGCTCAGGAATGATCAGCCTCATGTGTAATTGAATGGAAATGATGACTGTTGATGTAAAAGTGTTTCCTGCTGACAGACACACTCTCTCTGACTTTAAATTACTCCATAATAAATGTAAATGAGGGAAATAACAGATCGTAAAAATAAATCTTTCTGATAAAGGAAGAAAGTTGTCTGTCTTACACAGCTGGGTTTTTTTTTTTAACTATATCATGAATCGGAAATCAAATTATATATAAAACTTAGTGATGATACACATGAGTTTAATCTCTTATACGTTTTCACTCCACTATGAAACTCCACTGATGTTGAAATCAGTCAGATTCACTGCAGTGTCCAATCAATCCAATACGGGGGTTTGTTGGCCAATAAAAGACTTCCGTGAAGGCTGCTCTCCTGTATCCTCACTTATCGCTCCACAGAGGTCCCTCCATGATCCTTGCTTCTAAGAGCACAAATAAGAGCTTTGGGACAGCGTTAAAGATGCCCCACCAGAACAACTTGTGGTTCAAGCGAGGAGCAAGGAATTGACAAATAAGAGACTTGAGATGCACCTACTGATTGTAGATAGGGCCATTCGCATTATCATGTGCGCCACTGTAATTTTCCTACATGCGTGGCAAACAGGAGGAGTTTCAGTTCTGCAACCTCACCCCTTGCTGAAACTAAATCTGGTTTAGTTTAGTTGCAGAATGGATCTTGATGATGAATGGGGGGGAAATCGTGGCAGAGCAGGTAGGTGTGGAGGCTGGCTGGCAGGAGACTGGTTAAAATTGGCTGACAAGGACTGCAGATGAATAGTGGAACTGAGGCACATGAAAGCAAAAATTAATGGTCTGAACACTACCACATAGGTAGGCTGACCAAACGTCCTCTTTTGCCCGGACATGTCCACTTTTCACGTCCTGTCCGGGGCGTCCGGGTTTTTTTTTTATAAACTGATGATAATGTCCGGTTTTCAGTGTGTTTGCGTGTGTGTGTTAGAGTGCGGCATGGGCCGCATATTTCTGTCCGAACCTGAACCTTGGTTATTTAATGACCAAAGCACTGAGTTTGTGTCACACAGTGGTTACAGGCTATTTAACAGGCTGGGCGTGCGCCGTGGGTGCTCAGCTGCGGAGAGGGAGACCTCCGTGTTTGAGACAGGAGCGGGCGAACGTATGATGGGATCCTGAAAATTGGACAGTGAGGAACAGAGGTGAGACATGATCATTGATGAATATTAAAATGAATAAATGACAGATTTAGTAATATTTTCATAGACTATGTACTCACCACATCAATAAACAGCACAGCAACACATAATACTTCCTCAAACATGGCAACCTTTAAAAAGTGAAGGGATATTTTAAATTGAATGGAAACATGCCCACAATAAAAACAAAATACAGGTAATTATTGTCCACAAGAGTTTGCTGTTACATGTCAGTAAAAAAACAATAAGATAAAAACAGAACATATCTAGAATAAAGAGGATATTTATGTATAAAAGACAAATACATTTAAGTAGTTACTTTTAACTCCAAGCCACTTTTATGTTAATGAGCAGCATCACATCTCCTGGCAAATCCTAATTTGATTCAATCTAAATTATATTTGCAAGTGGGTTTATGATGAATACTAGCCTAATCATTTGGTTTTACATGAACATTTTTGCTCTGTTGAGCTTTAGCTGTTTCAGAGTAAAGAATTACTGCATAGTGCACTTATATCAATTAATAGACACTGAAATATTTTACTACCTAACTAATAAAGACTATACTTAACTAACTAAATGAATAAAATAAAGTTACTGAAGCACTAAGATCACTATCACTAGTACATCATAGAAACAGCCCAGCAGTAGAGAAACCCCGTCATGCTGCTCAACAGCCAGATAAATTGTTAAATGGCCTACTCATAACTATGCTGTGTTGAGAGTTAGCAAGCACAACGAAAATAAACTAACCAATAAATCAACCAAACTTGATTCATATCTGACCCAGGTAGACTGCTGTTCATCACTTCTTACCTGAAGTTCAAATTCCCCTCCAATCGCCCCGCCTGTGCCGTCGTCATATAATGCAGCGGCCGCGGGTCTCCTCCTCCTGCCTCCCCTTCGCCTCATTACCTGCTGCGGCTGCTTTGGATGCCAGTGCGGGTGCGGTCACTGATGCTGCCGCTGAAGAAGCTCCGCCATAGCAGCAAACATCTGTGTTATTTTAACACATTTGGCAGCATCTTCCTAAAGGGCTTGTCTCTTTTTCTCTCTTATTTTTTCCGCACCTTTGAGTTTCTTCTCAATTTTGTCAATCTCCTCTCTCTCTGTATGATTGATTGAGTGGCAGCCGAGGCCCAAGTGGGAGGGGGCATCGGCCCTCGGCTGTAATTGGTCCAGCCCAGAATCAATCATGACTAATGGGCCAATCTACCAGTTTTGTGTACCAATAGGTATCATGACATGACTAAAAAAAAACAAAAAAAAAAAAAAACAAGGCCCGGCAAATGCCCGGTGGGCCGATGGCCAGTCCAGCACTGATGGTCACCCTACACATAGGTGAACTTACGAAGACTGGAGTGAGGAACCAGGGAGATGTACTACTGGGTCTCAATTCATGGATGAGCTGCAGGTGTGCATGGTAAATGGCAGCAGCAGGCAGGCGGAGCCTCAGCAGGACACGCAAACACAGAGGGAGAAGACATACAAAGACAGGGTGCCAACCTGGAACAAGAGGGAGGGGGAAACACAAGGACGAAGAAAGACAAAGTCTGATGTTGACGCTGATATCCTGTTGGAAACTGATGTGGCATGGATGTCGTCCAGTTTGTTATCCAATGCTTACACAGTGGCTAGCAGGATGCTAGTTCAGCTATGCCCCTCTTCTCCATCTTTTCCTTAATGTTTATTGATGTTTACATTTGACTTCAACCTGGCTAGTTAGCAGCTAGCCAGCAGAAATTTGCAGGGGAGTAAAGTTTACAGACTGGTGAGTTAAAGGCTCTCTAAGTCTTCCTAAGCTTGAAAAGCTTTTGTCACATATAGCAAACATCTCCTCACAATCCGCTAGCTACATGTCCTCTGAATATGCTGTGAAAAAGTCCAGTCTCTGTAGGCAGCCCAGGCTCCGCAAATGGCAACAAAAACACTTCACTTCTGTTTACGTTCAACAATGTTATCAAACACAACGGAGCTAGCACGCCTTTTAGCCTCATTGTAGCTCTCTGGGCACCGCATTCACGTGTGCGCGAGACCGTGAGACATGGGCACCGCGTTCATGTGTGTGTGCTTGCTTTCGCCTGTCTCGCACTGGCTGGTTGATGCAGCCTGGACCCAAATGTTTTTGTTGCCATTTGCGGAGCCTGGGTTGCCTACAGAGACCGGACTTTTTCACAGCATATTCAGAGGGCATGTAGCTAGCGGATCATGAGGAGGTGTTTGCTGTATGTGACAAAAACTTTTCAAGCTTAGGAAGACTTAGAGAGCCTTTAATTTCCTCATCCTAAAAAGTAACTCACAGACACACTCCACCATCGTCCAATGACAACCATAAAAGCAAAACATAAAAAAACCCACCAACGCATAGACATAAGAGCCCCCTTTGCATTAATGTGTGTTATCTCATCACAAAACGTGCCTTAAGACTTCCTTGTTTTGTTTTGATTAAGTATGATGTAGAAAACAGTAGTGTTGGTCAAGTCAAAAACTTGAAAAAAAATTATGTCCATTGCAACTGCGTTTTTGCTAGCTTGTAAACAATGAAACCAGATGGCCGTCTTATTTGCGATACAGTCCTAATTTGCCACTAAAGCTTTTTGACATGTGCACCTTATTACAGTTGAGAGAAAAAAGAGCAGTAACTTTCGTCAATAAAGAGAGAGAACAGCCTTCTGAACAAACACAACTGACATCTCCTGTCTCTGCTTCTGTGGCATTTGGCCTGCTCCATATCCATAAGCCTTCTCAGGCACCGCACAATTGCATATTCTGCCACTTTAAATGATTTTAAACTTGTCAACTACATGAGTTATATGAAAGAATTCATCTTCAGAAAATTTTTATCAGTAGTAAAACCTAAATTATGAGTTCTACTGAAAGACAAGGCCTTTTGCTTGCCTTTCTTTAATTAAATACAGCCTAGAAACTGACAATACAATATTAAGTCTTTTATAATCAAATAACTTCCATAGTTTAAAATATCACATCCCCCATTTAACAGTAATAATCTTTTATGAAGGATATGAAGTGGATCTGAAGCACATCATAAGCAACAATGAAAGTAGTTATGATGTGTCTGTCTGAGGCAAAGACATGTAAATGAGCCTGTTCTAGCCACTGGATTAGACATATACAGTTAGATTAAATGGAATTATTCTATTACAAGTACCTTATAACTGTCATTAAGCATAGTACTAGAGTGAACGTATTGGGTTACTTTCCCCCACTGGTATGAAGGACGTGACTGATTGGCATAGAAGCAGCCATTTACCTCTGTCTTCCTCTGACATGACAAGCTCACTAGAGCAGCCACTGAACAGTAACTACACACACTTACTTAATATTTTCATGGTGGCAGCAGTGGTGGATGGGTTTAACCACCAAATTTCACCCAGAAGGCCAGTGTTCACTTTCCATATGAATCTAAACTCAAACCCTGTTATGTTTTCCTAAACCCAACCACATGTGTTGCTGGCTTAAAGTAACCACATGAGTTTTTTGTTGTACCAACGGGGTCCATGTCATTGGTTCGACAGCCCATTGGTTCGACATCCCATTAGTCCGACTGTCCGCGGTGCTGAACGGCTTGCGGCGGGCGTATGGTGCGCCGCGATCGGCTTGAACCCACACCATGATCTTTTCCTGACCCTAACCAAGTGGTTTTTGTGCCTAAACCTAACCAGACCTTAACCACAGGGCATCATGATGATTTTGGAACGGACTTCGGAACAATGAGTTTAATATGGTCGGAACAATGGGATGTCGAAACAATGGGCCGTCGAACCAATGGGCAGTTCCCGTACCAACGTAGTGCGTTTATTTTTAAAGAGACTGTATGCAAACTGTACATTTCCTTTGAAAATGGATGTTTTGAAAAAAGATGATGCATGTAACAGGCTGAAGTTGACACAGCATCCCAGAACATCAACAACCAACGCTCCCAGGGTACCTTGCACGTCATATGTCGTGCAGTGCACAACATGGAAAGTCCATGATCAAATGTCAATATGCGACAAGGTCAGAGTGAGAATGTGTTGGATTTTAGACACAAAGTATGCCAAAACATGAAATCAACATGTCTTCATCTAAATGCCAGAACAGATAATTTGCCCATGACTTCCAAAACAACATATATGACTGAGAAAACAAGGAAGACTTGCCTTGCCTTGGAGTCTTCCTTGTTTTCTCAGTCTAAAGATTCCCTTCCAAAGAGCACCTCAACAAAACTTGTCTTGAGTCCAGGAAGCGCTCCTAGACTGACATTTTGTGAACATATATGACTGTTGCAGAGTACCAGCGACAGATTCTATTTAACAAGAGACGGCTGCAGTTTTAAAAACTTGGTTAACGTTTAGGTTTAGGCAACAAAACTATTGGGTCAGGTTTGGGAAAAGATCATGGTTTGGGTTCAAATAAGCCAGTTTGTTACATAGCTTAGAAAATTGATTCTTTGTGGTAGCCTGACTTATCAAGCTGAAAGGGGGCATATAACCACCTATTGTAGCGGAGTTGGGCATTAGGGATAGGCATCAATTTTCGATTATCAGTGATTGATTGTTAAGGATTTTGATCGATCACAAATAATTTTGCTCGATAGTTGCAGTGTTTCCCCTACAATGCTACAGGCCCGGCTAGCCGCTGTACCTACGAGACCCCCCACCAGACCTATGCCAGGCAAAAAGTCATAAACAGACGGAGGCTCTCATCGCTCTCCAAGGCTTTGAGGCCTCTGAAAACACTACGCCATTGAAAGACTGTAGAAGCCTGTAACCCCTGGCTGGCAACAGTTGTAAACACCCCGGGGTGAACTGCGCATGCGCACCATTCTTCCTCTTCGGCCTGGGGGGTTGAAGTTCAAAACTGGGGCAGCTGCGCTCTCTTGCGGCGACAGTCTGCACTGCACTCTTTTGTTTTCTCTCTTTTGAAATATTCGCTTATCAATCAATCGATGATTGATTGTTAATTTTTTTTGATGATTGAATAATGAATTTTGATCGTTTGCCCATCCCTATTGGACATACTTCAGTCAATAAATTGATTCCCCTCCTGTGCTTGTATACTGTGACAAGGACAGTAGCCCAATGAAATGGCCCAGTCAAGCTATAACCGTAGCTTGACTTAACTGTGTGTAACGGGTGAATATAGTTGTCGGGTGAATTTCACCAAATCAGCTTTTCTCTTTCTTTATAAGAACTTTTATTTTGTTTATAGTCTCCTGCCTGTGCGTGTGCATGTCTGGTGTATGTGAGTGAGAGTGAGGACGTAGGCACGCCGTGCGCGCTCTGGCCACAGTCCTGCTTTACGTGGCTAGAGGTGAGTCTGTTTGAGCCGTGCTCTGCGGTTAAAAATGTTAAAAAGTTATTATTTACTATGTAAACTGAGTCTAACTGCTGTAACCTACTATATGTATCATCCATCATATCACGTTATTGTTCTTTTGACTTTTGAGTTCGCCAATTTTAGGCTTTAATAAGTTAGTGGCTGTGCTAATGTTAGCATGCTAATTAGCTTCTGTATTGATGTATTGCTGACTGTGGCTAATGCCGTTCGTGTGTGTTATCAGGAAAGCAGAGCTCAGCAGGCGCACGGTGGTCGCACTACTCACCCTGTCTTTCTGTTGTATCACAGGTATGGAGACGGTTTTTATTTTGACAATGTATTTTTTTTTCACATTGTAGTATGAATGTAGCAGTTTAACAAGACAAGTGTTAAACTTATTAGTTGCACATTGGAATAGGAGTCTAGCAGTTTAAAGGGACAAGTGTTCAACATTTTAGTTAAACATTGTGTGTTTATAATGTTTTGTATATTAAAAACAGCACAGAAAATAGGGTTTTCTGGTTAATTTATGGTTAATTTACATATGGTTATTTAAGAAATATTCTTTTAACTGTTTTTTGGAAATATGTTTTTTATATCTTTGTTGTACTTTATAAGTTTTTACCGAGAAAAGTTCTAGTTTAAAGGAGCAGCACTTTTTTTTTGTAATTTTATTTATTTTAAATTATTTTATGTATTTGCATTGTACACAGTCCTGCTTTACATGGCTAGAGGAGAGCAGAGCTCGGCAGGCGCATGGTGGTCGCACTATTCACCCTGTCTTTCTGTTGTATCACAGTTCAAGAGTAAAGAACTGGAGACCCACTTCTGCCTCATGTCTGATAATTTACACAACCCAGAACACAACGCAGAGTAACACAGGTTACATGTGCATGTAAACTGACTGTGGACTTGTTTGTTTCACATCGGACATGAACCGCTGTCTCCTGGATGAAAGTCCTGTGTTTGTTTGAGCCACCAAAATCGACCTCTCTATGCAGACTCTCTTATTCTTTATATTTTGTCACCTGACTACCTCCTATTTTCCATCACAATGAACTAACAATAAACAGGAATAAAGGTAGTAACAGGGCTCATTTATGCTCAGTGGTAGATATGTACACAGTAGTGATGGCCTCATGAAGCATTTTATTTATTTTCTGAGCCCACTAGATGGCGCTTTTTATTCAACAAAAGATCGAAAGCACACTCCACCATCTAGTGGTGCGCTTGGTAATTCTACACTGCAGTATTGCCAGTTTAAGGATCTGAATATAAATTCTCTTCCTCTCTCTCTGAAATTAACTAGTTGCCTACTTTGTCTTTCTCATTATTTCTTAAATATGATTTTATTTTCTTATACATCAATATCTTTGTTCTAATATTAATGGGGCAGTGGTGGCCCATCGGTGGACCAGCAGAAAAAGTGTGAGCGGGGAGAAGCAGTGCTTGCTGCTCTCATTTACCCAAACTGCTGGTGTGAAGCTGCTCAGGCTCTGGTTGTAATGGGCTGGTGTGAATTTGTGTAACTCTGAGAGTGGAAAATATTTCTCTCAGTGAAGCTCTCCTCACCAGCTTCATTTACATTCATGACTATAAGTTTTACACTTGAAAATTACAGTCTATGAATGTATATTTCACTTGAAACTTCACTGAATTCTTTTGAGTAAAAGACCCATAATTTATTTTACAGTTTGGCTTTAGTTAAGAGCAGACAAAAACTTCTAAAATAATCTTTTCAAAGACCTTTTTTTCTTAGTTCAGCAAGATTATTGCTTTGAAATCCCAACATTTAAATTCAATGACAGAGTAAAATGGGTGGCGCAGTGCTGCAGTGGTTAGCACTGTTGCCTCACAGCAAGAAGCTTCTAGGTTCCAACCTGCCTGCCTTTTATTTGGTATACACATAGGAACAGACTAGCGAGTGCCCCCCAGGTGTGGTCATTAACCCACTGATTGGGGGTTTGAGATTACTGTAATAATTTTGGCACTCTCTAATGTTGCTGAACATTTGAAACAAATGTAGGTTAAGCAGTATTTTCAGAGTCACATGACTTTTAGGGAAAATATATTTCCTCTTGATATGCTTTACAAAGCCAGAGCAGCAGCACGAGGCAGTGGTCCCTCCTTTCTCCTGGCAGTGAATGGTGCACGAGAGCTGACCTCGACCGGCAGTTAAAGTTCCTGCAGGAAATTACACCTACTTCCCTTTGGCCTGATATTGTCCTCTGGTCTTCTTGTCATCTTCTTGTCATCATGGCCCTTAGACGCTGTTAATGTCCAGAGTCACCTGTAAATTTGTGATGTGCATGAAATGATCAATTTACATTAACTAAGCAGTGATTACAACTTAAACTAGCCGAGTGGAATCTGGAATATGCTGGAGGTTTCCTTCCAAGCACTGGAGTGCTATCATAATGTTTTAGCTTAACTGCTATCCTTTAGAGTGTCATTTTCAATCTATCAATACGTCAATCACTAACGAGCAGTCATACTGCCTTGACTTTCCACAGTGAAGCCTCTGAACAGATCAGTGATAATGGAAAATTGAGCAGCCTCTGTTCCTCTTTCATTTGTTAATGGCTCCCGCACTTTAGGCAGCTGCTGATAAAAAGCACAGTTAATGACAGGATCTGTACCTGTAGCTTTTAGTCCAACTGCAGTTTAAACTCTCCTGCTGGGCAGCTCCACTGAATCAAGTGCACCAGTCTTCTTCCTCTTAAAAAAATAATGTGTTACTATCATCACTTCAACCTCCTCCATTACCTTTAATGATGTCTACAGGATTAAGCTGATGGGAAAATGTTGTTAGCGCTGGTATCAGCTGTCTTGCTTACGTTTTTTTAAACAAGTAGTAGCTGAAAGGGGAGTTGGATAAAAAAGGGTAAGGCTAAAAATACCACAATAGTAAAAATTCAGGTTACTGGAGGCTTCTCTCTACACTCACGCTGAAAATAATTCATTTCGCAGCAGAAGAGGGGGAGTAAGGGGTTTTAATGTTCCTTAAGCAAGACCTGCCATAACCTTTCCATCATCTTGACTCCAGACGGAGCCTCAAATCAAACAAAGAAATGCAATAGTGAAGTTTATAAATGAATAAAGGAACACAAGCTTCTCTTGGGGACTGATGGATTGTTACGAAACACAGCCCAAAAATATCTCACCCACTGATGACAAGCGAGATTCTGCCTACAACAGACTGCTCTGTAATCCTCCTTTACGCTGAATAAACCTTTTTAATGAACTGCATTAGCACCATAATGCTGTGCAGATGGTCTGGCTGGATTTGGGGGACAGTTTTGTTGCCAGTCTAACTAGCTTCTAACTACTTGCCATTGTCTTAGAAGTTACTAGAACCAGACAATCAAAGATGGTTAAAACTGGTGGAACTGAGCAGGGACAAGCATTGAGACAGAGTGTGTTTAAGTCCCGCCCACCCTTGAGGGAGACAGGCTGTTTTCATGCATAGTTCGTAGGTATGCCTATGAAAAGCCTCATGTGGCAGTAATCATGAGGCAGTATCTCGTGTATAACCAACATAATTAGGAAGGCTGCGATCAAGTGACCACTGCACTGGTAGGAGTATAAAAGGAAGTGGTAAACAGACCAAAAGTCTGACTAAGCAGGACGGTTGGTGGTGGTTGTGTCAAAAAAACACAGGACATTGCCCCAGGAGACTGGTGTTCAGTACCGTGTGAAACCAAAGTGAACTTTGAGTTATTTTAAGATATGTTATCATCATGTTTCTTTTCCTAAACCTTACTTAACCTTCCTGACTTTACTTGCCTAAACCTAAATACAACCAACCATGTTTTTTTGTCCTTAACTAATCTAGGCTGACCAAACGTCCTCTTTTGCTCGGGCATGTCCACTTTTCACGTCCCGTCCGGGCGTGCGGGGCGTCCGGGGGGTTTTTATAAACTGATGATAATGTCCGGTTTTCCGTGTGTTTGTGTGTGTGTGTTAGAGTGCGGCACAGGCAGCATATTTCTGTCCGAACCCGAACCGAGCCCGATATTATTTAATGACCAAAGCACTGAGTTTGTGTCACACAGTTGTTACGGTTACAGGCTATTTAACAGGCCGGGCGTGCGGGTGCTCAGCAAAGAGGGAAACCTCCATGTTTGAGACGGGAGCGGGAGGCGCAAGGTCCGACGCTTCCAGTGAGAGGAGAGGGAGAAATAAAACAAAATAAGATAAAATAGGAAAAACCTGTCTCCCTCTTTTATTTTATTTTCAGCATTTAATCAAGGCGGAGGCGGGCGGCTGGAGGTCCGAGACTTCCAGAGAGGGGAGAGGTAGAAACAAACAGCCAATGTGTGTCTGTGTGTGTTATGTTCAGGTGTTGTCATGTAAATAACAGTGCCCAAGCAATAAACAGGACAGACAATAGGATTTTATTTATTTTTACACTACATTTTCACTGAAAGCTGATCGAATCCGACCCGAGCCCGAATACAATTTATAGCTACATTTTTGACCAAACCCGGCCCGACCCGTTGGGTACCGTCGGGCTCAGATCGCCACACTCTAGTGTGTGTATGTGTCCCCTATTGGGGCCTATCTGAATTTCTGTCTTTGAGAGATATTATTTTGTAATATAACTGAATTTTCTATCCATACATATAGATTTTAAATATATTAAAATGATAAGGCATCTTTGAGTAAACTGCTAGTACCATTTAAGTAGGCTATGTCGTGGCCGGCCGAGTGTCCTCTTTTTTGGAAATCAAAATATGGTCACCCTAAACTAATCAAAGTAACTTAACTTGCCTAAACCTAACTGAACTTATGTAACTTTACATGAAGTAGGTATCGTAATTCATGAGGTGCTAATACATTAGAGATCATACAAAGTGCATTTTCGCAAGATATCATACCAACCCTTGTATGAGTATGTTGAAAAGATAGCAATTCATTGCTGTCCATTGACTTTGTGTTGCGTGAGGGTGCCTTCTTGTCAATTGTGTAGCACACTGCAATCCTGATGCTCATTATGTTGGTATGCCCACGTGTGCAGCAAGCATTTCATTAGTTTGACTGGACAAACTGTAGAGGTTGAGGCTAATTTAGCTACACAAGGCCTGGTTGTGATCTTTGTTAGGTTAAATGGTGATCTTACCTGGTGATTTCATCAAATAGTATTTAATTTCTGGCCATTCAGTGGGATCATTTCTCTAAGATAAGCAAGGTAAGGAGACGGAACACTGAGATAGATCGGGAATACTGAGTTTGTCATATAACTTTTCCTCTCCAGGAGACATAGAGAGCTGAAATAATCCTTTGCCATAATAACATAGCTAGCTACAGGCATTTTGTCAGCCTTTTAGCCCTTTGGTGTATCAGTGTTGTGAAGTTTAATGGGGACAAAAATCTCAATTGTTATCCACCAAGGAGGTTAGGTTTACAGTTAAGTTTGTCTGTCTGTTTGTCAGCAGGATTACATAAGAAGCCCTATTTTCAACAAACTTGGTGGAACAGATGTTTTGCTTTTGTTACATTGCGAGATAGGGCATTTTGCCTTGAGGTCTGTGGTCTCCAGGTGCCATCTAATTTTTAACACAATTCTAGTTGTGCGTTTGCATTCTAAAACACTGGAATACCTGTTTATTAGTATTATTTATAATAAAAGTGTGTTTTAAAGTTCTTTTAACTTTTTGGCCTGTTCCAGACTAGTATGTCTGACAGCACAACAACCTGAAGCTCCAGGAAATACACCCCACCAAAGGTAAGTCCTCCTTGGCTGCAGAGATTGGCAACACGCTACACTGGCTAAACAACCAAAACTAGATTTAACTCATGGACAGCTGCAGCTACAAAGAAGTAATAAAGATAGTGCCTGGATATGTTGTGGATAAAATGCTGCTCCACAAGTGACTCTTTCAGGCAGATCTTTGAGAAAATACTGGTCACAGGCAACTGAAGATCCCCAGGTAAAAAAAAAAGAAAAAAGAAAAAATCATTTGCATGCTATCTAGCCTTATACACTTTGAAGCAATTACTCTGACATTCTCACAGAAGCACACATTTGAAGTTTGGGAAGATATGCAATTCCAATTCTTTGGGTGTAACTGAAAAGTAGTATAACGAGTAATGAGTAATGTATTACATTTTTAGAGTAACGAGCCCAACACTGATTTTAATGGCATTAATCGCTTTTTTTGTGGCCCCTGTCTTTCAGAGCCTATAGATGGCTGTGTTTATAAAGCTAGAGTGATTATCCTGGTATCATGTGAAACTGGAGGACCAAAGGGAGCTAAATAACGCTCTAAAGTTAGACTACATTTTGGCGAGAATCAGTCTCTTGGAGAGATCGAACCCTGTGGCACCCCACACCTAACCTTTAAGTAGCTTGAATTTGTATTATTGACGTGAACAGACTGATACCTGTCTTCCAAATAACTAGTTAGCCAATCATGGGCCAATCATCTGATTCCATGCCTCTGTAGTTTTGATAGTAATATTTTGTGATCGACAGTATCAAAAGCTTTTTGCAAATCAAGAAATATCCCTATTGTGTATTCTTTTCTCTCAGTGGCTTCTATAATTTGTTCAACAAAATCTACCAGTGCTAGTGAGGTGGTTCGTTTTTTTCTGAATCCATATTGCTGTTCATTAAGTATGTCATGTTTTGAAATAAAATCATTTAACCTCCTAACAAATATTTTTTCTAGAATTTTTGAGAATTATGGTAACAATGAGATAGGTCTATAATTAGAGAGCAGATGTTTGTCACCAGATTTGTAAAGTGGAATGAATTTAGCTACTTCCATTTGTTTGGGAATTTTTCCAGCCATCAGGGATTGATTACATATATAATGTAAAGGTTTTATAATACAATCAATAATTTTCTTAATCAGAGACATATCATAACCACTATAATCTGTCGATTTTTTATTTTTACAGTTATGTACAATATCAAATATTTCTTTTTCATCAGTTTCTCTGATGAACATTGAATGAGTAATTTTGTTTATAATATCACTATTTACACCATCTGTACATCTTTTCTATTGTAAAAGACATATTTTTAACAATTTCACAGTGGTAAGATGACTTAATATATAGTGCAACACCCCCACTCCTTTTAGTCAACCTATTCGTAGTAAACAAATCATATCCTTCAATCTGCACCATGGGAGTATGTTCATCATTTAACCAAGTCTCAGAGACAGCTATGGCAGAGAAATTCTTGTTGTATTGTTTCAGACAGTCCTGGATTTTGGCGATATTCATACAGAGACTCCTACTATTGTAATGTATTATCGAAAAAGTCCAATCAGTGATGACATCATTTCTGAATTGTTCCTCTGTAAAATAGTTACATTACCGAGTTATGTTGTGATAAAATTGATTATCAGGGTCAATATCATGTTCAGTATTGTGAAATCTGTGGTCTGTGAAGTCAAAAGTTTTTAAATTGAGTTCGTTCGCGGAAATGAAGGGCTGAACAGAGTTTGTTCTCGTCACAGTTTCAGTACTTGTCGGTTCTTTATCATACAAGTCCATAAAGATGAGGATCACTACTTACTCGTAATGATTGAACGAATGAACGAGTTCTCTTACCCAGATGACTTTGGCCTCCTCCGGTGTTCCGTTTAACTTGATCCACACTTTGCAGTTTCTTGTCCAGGTTGCCTGTATTTTGTTTTGCTTCCTGAGAGCCCTGGCTTGCCAAGCGATGTCCTCGTTCCTCTTTGTCAAATGTTCGTTGATGTAAACATCGGAACCTCTTAGTTTTTTCCTTGTCGTAGCAGGTCGATCTTAACTTTTCTGTTCACAAATCAGATAACAATAGCTGGTTTTGCTGTGTTTTCCTTCCTCGGAAGTGTATGACAGGCTGAGATGGTACTACTGTCAATGTCAATGTCTTTCGAGGCAAAAAACTGTAGTACCTGTTGCTCCAGTGAGTGTATTTCTCCCGGTGTGTCATCCTCACTGCCGCGGTCAGGCCCGGTTGCTGTCCTCGCGTATGAGCGGTGTCTGGTGTTTAATCCGCTCACAATCACATCATCCATTCTCATATACTGTTCCAGTTCACCCGAGGAGATATCTGAATAAAAATGGGTTCTGTGGGTACCTACGAGTCTCCCCTATACATACATGTCCTCCACTTTACATTAGCCCCATACAGTTTGGGGCACTGTGCACTTTCTTGCATGTAAATTTTTTTACTCTAATAACTTGACACACAGTGCTGCATCTCAAATTAATCATCAGGCTTCCAGCTTTCAGGTGATATGGACAACTTCTATGTAGCATGTATTGTTGACCTTCTATCTCCCCCAAAAGATCCCCTGTCTAACCACCCCCCTCCCCCCAAAATGAGAAATTGCATTTTTGGGCAGCATGACAAAACAGATATGGCGCACAATGGGCTAACACTACTAAACGGAATGGCAGTGTGCTATTGATTCACCTCACACACGAACACTAAAACCCTCACCTCAATCAACCAAGCAGCTCTGTTTTAGATAGATTTTCAGAGTCGGGGTGGAGGGTGGAGGGCAGAGGCTGAAGCGAGTGCGATCAGGCGGGGTCGACAACGCGTGCTCCAGACTGGGTTGCCAGGTACCACATTACAAATTAAATGGACTATGTGAAGGAGATTATACTTTCCTCCAGTCTAATCTGGCAACATACATCCCACACAGGAACATGTGGGACACACTGATTTGATTAGTATATCACTATGAAATCAGGTTATTAGTGGGAGACATTTCCATCCAGGAGCACAGTGGGAGAAAAGATTAATAATCGGGAGTGTTGACAGGTATGATGGTGGGCATTTAGCAGGCCTTTTCATATCACGCATTCTACTTCTTTGTCAAAACCTGGTGCTGTTAACCATCGACAGTTTTTGTGTGAAACCAGTTAATTTTAGTGATGGGTGGTCCAGTTCTTCTTACAGTTGCGGTTCCTGCGAGTTGAGATATGTAAATGTACCAGACCTTTTGAACCTTTTAAGTTTTGATACATTTTGCAAAATATGGTGTCATATTTTCTGTGACACTCTGGTGGTACATGCACATCCGACAGCTAGCGCTGCCAACCCCACAAAATTTCTCTTCAGTGCAGAACTAGTCATGTATAAGTTTACATCAATACAGCTTGTATTCATTTCAATGCATTTCAGCATCCCACATCAGCCATGAAAGCTTCTTTGGGGGTAAGTAGCACTGCAGACGTCTCAGTAACCGCCACACCCCGGTGTCGCATGGGTCCATGTCATTGGTCCGACAGCCCATTGGTCCGACATCCCATTAGTCCGACTGTCCGCGGTACTGAACGTCTCCCGGCGGGCATATTTCTGCCTTGATGGTGCGCCGTGACCGGCTCTGGGTCAGCTGGGAAAGGCTTGAGGCGGAGCAGGCTCACGGCTTATGTGTTTGTCACTTTCGTTTTCATTTTAACCCACACCATGATCTTTTCCTGACCCTAACCAAGTGGTTTTTGTGCCTAAACCTAACCAGACCTTAACCACAGGGCATCATGATGATTTCGGAATGGACTTCGGAACAATGGGTTTAATATGGTTGGACCAATGGGCAGTTCCCGTGTTGCATTCAGGTGATGTCAGAAAAATTAGTCCCCCATCATATTTCATGGCTCACCTGATCTGTTTCCTTTGGTCTACAATTAATGTGAGTGGTTGGAGGGATTCATGAGCCCTTGGACGTTCGACCAGGCACATATCGAATACTTAAACGAGTTGTTCAAAAAGATTTGTTTGTTCATTTTTGACCATCACCAGTATATATATATCAAGTTCTGTTTTGATTAGCATCTTGACTGTTATGGCATGTAAAATCCTCTCTTCAGCAGCCTGACATTAAAGAAACAGTTCATCCACCCACACTATTCAAATGACATCTACTCGGAAATAGGGGGTGGATCAGCCCCTGGCAGAGAGTGTCATCACTCTGACACCAGTATAATAAGAAACCCTTTACGACAGGCTCTTAACGACAGGTTCTTTCTTAAAGCAAACGTTTGTAAAAACTGCAGCAGACAGTGAACTCTGGGTCTCTGTGAACAGTCTAAGCTAACACACAGTCTTATCACTCACAGACCATTTTAATCATGTGGCACCAGGATGGAGGAATACACATGTTTACATTCTGCTCGAACAGTTGGAGCTGTAGCTCCTCCATCATTTGTATGAATACTAAACTGCAGTATTTTTGGGGCTATCATTTGCCAGCTAACAAGGTCGAATGGAGGTACTTAGAGGGGAGATTCATACTGAAGGTGTGTAATTACACTTATTATGTGTTCTGATAGCGATCTGAAAGCACCACAGCCACAGCTCACCTCGACCCTCCTGCTCTGCTGCAGTCAGATCGATGTCACTGACTCACAGCAGTGATCGCATCTTTATTTCACACACTGTCTCATTTCCTTCATATGAGTTATTTTGTTTCCACTCACTGCACTTTATTTTCAACAAGTCCCCAATTTAAATGATGCTGTTTGTCCGTGTCCTCTAGAGTGAAACATTAGTCAAAGTGTTCCGTAAAAGTTTAAAAATTTTCCTTGAAAAACATTTTGTCTGTTGTCACATACTGCTGCTTTGTCAGTGGCCTTTCACGTCTACATATTACATGCTGGGTGTCCTCTTGTGTCTGCTATGGATGTTTTGGGACATCACTAGGATGTCAACAAAAGCTCATGGTTAGGTTTAGGCAACAGAAGAACGTGGTTAGGTTTAATAATAAACATCATGGTTTGGCTCTGCATTCAAACAGGAAGTGAACACTGGCCTCCCAGGTAAAAGTTTGGGGTTTGTTGGACCCATCCACCAGCCCTATCTCCCACCCCATAGAGAATTTCTGGCTCCTTATTTTACATTGTTATTAGCATCATGTGAACCTGAAGCTCTCCAGCAGCGTATTATAACAATGTGGAAGGTTCAGTCCGGACACATCATGGCGCTACCTGGCAGCATATGGCAAAAAGTGGCTTTTGGCATCAGGTGTCTGACACCGATATCACTGACAAAGCAGCAGTGTTTCTAGAGTTATCAGGTAAATTATCTAAATTATCAGGTTTGGGCTGTAATTCCTATTTTGTTAAGGCTGAGGGACTTTTTGATTGTCATGGTTACTGTTATAAACACATGGTAAAGGTTAGGGGATGATTGAGATCTTTTTTAAAGACAAAAAAAAGAAAAAAATGAAAGTCAGATGTTTTGTTGAGAATGAGAAATATTTTTGTTCTATCAGTGCTGAAGGCAGTTTAGCCAGCCCATAGATGTAAAATGGGCCAGCCTCTGCAGGAGCTGCTGCTGACAGACAGCTGCTTCTGTGGACAGAGGCGATGAATGCAGGTTTGAGTCTGTGTGGATTTAAGACTACTGTCTCCGTGGCAACGATAGTAACACTATCAAACAAAAAAGTATGACGATAATCCACAACATAAGAAAATTCTCCCTATGCGCAACAAGACGGAAAAAAAATACATAATTTACTCTTAAAAAATGCCGTGGGCCAAGTACAAATTAGGTTTAAGGCTGTGGCTGTAGTTACCTATGTCTGTAGCTGTGGTGGTGGCTAGTGGTTGTTGGCATAACTATAAAATTGGGTGTGGCTGTCATTGTGACTGCATGATAACTCTTAAGATAGTAACATTGATAAGACTGTAAAGGCAGACACATTGAACCTGGTGCCTATATCAGATATGACAGATATGTTAACAGTACATATCAGGACATCAGGAAGAATCTCATCACTAAGCTTGCTACTTCAACCACAGTAACAGCTACAACCATAGCCACAATCAGAGCAACAACAAGGCCCTTATTTATAGTCATCATCATAGTCTAATCACAGCAAGTTACAGCCTCAGCATGCCACAATCAGCGTCAGCAGCAGCCAGTCATAATAATTTCCCCCCCGTTAGTCATTGTCACATCATGTGAAATGATCGAGACTTGTGTCTGAGTTACGTCCAGCCACCTCACTGCACACGTTTACCATGTGGACCACAGTATGAGCTCGGCCCTGCTGCAACATCAGCTGTCTGTGTACTTTGTGTCTGTAATGCTTTCCTCAGCTGCAATTCGCCACTGCCTATATAACAGACACTCAAGAGATTACGGTGGACAGTCAATTGAGATTTCAGACTCTTATGAATCATTGTCAGTCTGAGTCATCGTTGAAAGCTATAGTAACATGACTTTTAACCTGAATTTTAACCTCTGTATTATTTTGGGATTGTTTGCAGGAAAAAAAAAGTGCATCCCAGACATAATTCAGTTGCTGAAATTGTTGAGACTATGTAATGCATACAATTCACACTCAGATTTTGGACGCTAAGGAAATGGCAAAGGGTAAATACAGTGTACTATAAAGTGACTAATAACAGCCTTATACCAAAGGACTTTTCAAGCATTTTCACTTTTGCTGACAAATTTCCAATGTTGTGAAAAAATCATTAGGGTTTTACCTCAGTCAATGTGCGCTTCCATGACCTAGATTGTTTGTAAGATGGTCATAAAACTGAGTATGAGCTGTCTTAAGTCAGCCTTTTTGTTATCTTGACGTTCCAACAAAATCGAACATGTTTAATTATTTTTTTCAAGGTTATAATCTTGGTCCATGCAAATACTGAAGTTCAATGACATGAACATTGTCAACAAACAATAGCTGCACTCTCTTCAGTACCAAACCAACATAATATTCCAAAGTCACTGAATACCGGCTCTTGGGCAGTGACTTTTGCATCAGACACCAACGAAAGAAGCTGTCTTTTCGGGTCAGCCTGATAAAAGGCCAGGCGCTATCAGTGTGTAATGCCGACTGGTGGCAACAGGGGAAAAAAGGGGTGGGCAAGAATGCAAATAAAGGGGGCAAAAAGTTTGAATGGGACAGGTGGAAGGGGTGGTGTATGGATCAAAAAAATTGCAGACTTTCGCCTAGGAGGATGGTGTTCGCAGGCTCGAAGCCTTCTAAGATACAGGTTCAGTCTGGGGCTCTGGGCATGGGACTGCTAAAGCCAAAAAAAGTGAGTAGCTGGCGTCCAGATGCACACACACAGCGAACAGTTCAATAGTGTGCAACGGTACCGTGAGGGAGCAGGCAGAAGGCGATGTCAGACAAGCAAGGAATCTGGAACCAGGAGAACACACAAGGGAAGCCAGCACACCTGCGTGGAGCTGGCTGTGGATAGGGTGGTTCTGGCAAGAAGTTCGCTAACCAGCGGTGATGATGAATGGAGACACAGGTGGAATATGCAGCCACGTGGCAAGGCAATCCACAGCACAGGAAACCACAGGCAGTAGAAGAGGTAAACTCACAAAGTAAAGCTGAGTGACGGTCTCTCCACATTGCTACGGGAAAAAGGGGAACAGAAAGCAAGAACACGGAAGCAGACCTCTTGGTCAAGGACAGAAAGCTGAGTGGTTTACCAGGGAGCAGACGAAGCAGGAGAGTCAAAGGCAGGCAAGGTCGGCAAGGAGGAAGCAGTCCGGGATTGAACATTGAAAAGTCTTGCATGGATATGGCAAAGAACATTTTGGCAACTAGAGTCCGTGAAGCTGGAGTATTTCTAGTGACAGCAATTAGTGAACCACAGGTGAGCAGAGTTGGCTTGATGAAGTAGGTGTGTTGGACCTGCAGGAGCGGGAGATGCGTAGACAGGTGATAGGCTGACAGATAGGTGTGGTGGAGAGGCGCAGTGAGTGGAAATCTACTGAGTGAACTGAGAAGGTGGCATGTATGGCAGGTCAGAGGTGCACACTGTGACAAAAGTGTGATTTCTGTTACAGCCAGGGTGATCCTTCACACTCACCTGTTAAATGGATTGATTGAAATGATGATGTCTAATTAGACCACTTGTTAAATCCCTTGCATAGTGTTTGTAAGACAGATCTGTTCCGCTGCCTTCAGTTTTATTCATTCATATATACCATTATACTGTATATACCAAAGGTTATTGAGAAGGTTTGAGAAGGTGTCTTGGCTCAGTGGACAGTAAATATGTGACAGACACACATCCTAAAAATCCTGAGTTCCTGAATGTATATTTCCTGAAAAACAGGGGAGTTGGCAAGAATTCCCCAGAATATATCAATAAAGCATTCCCAACATAAATGCAGTGTGAACACGCTTAAATTGTTCTTGGCAATAAGAATTTCAGAGTGAAGAACAATGACTTCAGCACAGACAACTGAGAAACAGAGTAACAGAGACACAAGAGACATCTGCTTTGTTCTGAGCAGCCCACCATGTGAAACAGTCCTCCCCACACCTAAACATCACATTAATGATTCTGTTAGTACTGTCACTCCACAACCGCCTCTCTGCTTCAATCAAATATTCACACTGTAATTACACCCCCTCTGTCTGTACTGTACCTCAGAGGACAGACATAAAGCTCTATCAGCTGTCACATACTCCAGATGACTGTTTGTTTTCCTCTTCACTTCCAAAGCGCGGTCTTGGTGACTAATGTTAGCACTTGAGTGCATTAACAGAGAGAACCATTAGAATATACATATCTCTTTGCTGAGAAATGAAAAGCAAAAAGTTTCAAAACATCATACATTAACTGAATTCATCATTCTATAACTGAGGAATATGGAGGACTGATACGCTCTTACCAACCATGAAGTTGGCTGCCATCCTTGAAAAAATAGCATAAGTATTTTTCATTTTCTGTTGTCAATCACATTGTGAGAGTTTTAATATTTCTTTCAAGTTGTGGATTTCCAAATGCAACTCTTCATATGCAACAACAACAGCGGCTGCTTCCCGCACCATTGTTGACCACAGACGTGTGGCCGCCTGTAGCACTTCAGATTCCCCACCACGGCCCTCTATTGTCCCCGTGTCTGCCAGCCTGAATACAAATGTGATTGGTTTTGTCTTCTCAAGTGGATCTGGGAATGTATTTCTACCGTCCATAATCCCCCTGCCTGCAGGCCCTGAGCACACAAATTATTTTCAGATGCACTGTGCAAGGTGATGCCAAATATAATCGAGAAATAAGTTTACTTTGGGAAAGTGAAGGGCACAAATGCTTTGTTTTAATCAAGACAGCATGTTGCAGTGGATCTGATAAAATGAACAGTGTTCAATGTCACACGCACAAGCACACACACACACACACACACACACACACACACACACACACACACACACACACACACACACCCCAACTTCTTCACCTTTGAAATACAAATGCACTGAATTATTTAAGGCTGCTCTGATCAATATTTTTCCTCTAACATTGGATCAAATGACTGTAAAGGTGTGATGAACCCACATAGAATTCAGCCAGTTCTCACTCCCAACTCGTCAAATACTGCTGCTTTGTCTGTGATTTCAGCCAGTTACTGACATACAGAGACACTTTTTGCAGCAGTATAATATGCACCAGGTGAGCTTTTTCTCACACTACCAGCCTCAATCGAGCCTGTCAAATACCACTGCTTTGTCAGTGGATGTTGGCGTGAGAAAGTGAGAAAGTCCATACAGGGTGGACAGGAGGGAATATGTCTGGATCAAACAAACACACGGCTCTCACCCGGGAGCCTGCTGTTTGTTTCCTGTGTGAAACCATAGGTCAGTGGAGTTGTTTTAATAGCAACGTAATGTGCTAGTATGTGTAACGTGCTACATTACCCACCCACCTTTCAAAGCAACCTTTTTTTTTTTTTTTCAGACATAGAGAATGACTATATTCCGGTCACTGATGCCAGTCTCCAGTGCCCTCATTTATAAAACTGTGTGCAGGAGAGCTGACTAAAGGTGACGTACGAACAAAGCACAGAAAGTGCTTACGCACAAAAATATCTTGATTTATAATACAGTGCGCATGCATGTCCCATGCTCGTTTCCCTTTATAAATCACAATTAAATTCACACAATGTGAAGTTAAAGTTCTTGTTGGGGAGGTTGATGACACAAAGACAATGCTGTTTGGTGGACTCAATATGGGCATTACTAAGGCTAAAAATACAGCGGAGTGTAAATGCTGCCACCTCAGACTGTTTGAGAAGTCAAGAAGAAGTCCAATATGAAGGTGTTAAGGCTATTTGCGGGGTTTATTTAAACAGTAAAGTCAGGGATGTTTGGAGCTGACTGTCAGACAGTTTCAGTGACTCTCTGAAATGAACACTCAAAATGAGGGATACAGTTGCCATAGCTGTTCGACAAACAGTCTGATTGTCTTAACTCAAATTATTTCTTAAAATACGTCTTGTTTTCATAAATGATGCATCACATTCAGACGCTGGCGCTGAAATGCCTGGGGATAGAGGTCGGGGTTGAGGCATCAAGTGCAGATGGCACGTTTTTCAGCTGTGCCACATTGTACAGCACAGCACCAACACAGCTTGGTCCCTGCTGATGCTTCTTTGTAATGTCGGGCCCGACGCAGTGCAGAGATCCAGCAGCATTGCACGTGGCAGTATGAACCGGTTCATAAGCCGGTTCATACTGCCACGTGCAATATGAACGTGGCAGTATGAACCGGCTTATGAACCGGCTCATAAGCCTCTCATCATCGTTGGCCAGTAGGTCTTGCCGGTCCCTGAAGATCTACTCCCTCCGGAGTCTCCCATCCTCTAACAATGCCTAAAAAGCCATTGTGTGTCTTTATGCACTGTGATGGCTGCTTTTTATACCCAATCATCAACTGATTGATTGCATGTGAGAAGGAATTCCCTGAATTTTAACTGAGGGGCAATTTTAGCCAATGAACACATGAGATAAATATTAATACATGTTGTTTGTGTGCACTGACACAAAGCTTTTCTATGACATACAGCACATTTAACACATAGAGCTCTAGTTTCCCAGCGCAGGGCAGAGCTAGTTTCGAGCAGCGCAACCCGAGGCGCGCTCAGTTTGGTAGTTTGGCAGACCCAGGTGCGCTGAGATGGGTGTGGCGGCGCAGCAGGAGGAGGTGTCGACAGATCCAGCTCGGCGCAGTGACAGTTTCGTGCCAAAAGGCTTCGCCGAAGGTGCGCTAAAAGCTCGCCAACTGAAACCAGGTCTACTGTCAGCGCAGGCGGAGCGCAGCCTGTGTAAGCCGAAGTTTGGCTGACCGGCGGACAGTGCGCACACGTCACCAAAACCTCACAGGCAGGTTTCCAGAATATCAGGCACATTAACAATGCAATAAATACGCCAAAAACCACTATTCCATGCAACTATCTGCAATCAGCACATAAATGTATCTCTATATCGACTGTCCCGTCACATCTGATGACAGATCAAAGGGGACTGGCACGTTTGGCACGCTTGGCACGTTTGGCACGCGTAAAGGAAACCCAACCTGATTTGATTAACACAGCTGCAAACTAATGAGTTCACATCCCTCTCAGCCAACCACAAACAGCCACAACATCAGATAGGGAGTATATATTCAGCATCTGTCATCTTAGAAAAGTCAAAAGAAAAGAAACAGAGTGAGACTGCGAGAGAGAAAGAGAGAGCGCGCACGCACGCACGAGAGAAACGCAACATTGATTTACAATTGTGGTGACCTCCTCCCAGGCTACCTTTGCATCATCAGCCTGTGGAGGTCTGCTCACAGTTCTGTATATTTGGACACTGCGAGCTTGGACCTCCCGGACCAAAACATCAGTTTCCTCCTGGGAGAAGTTTGGCCGTCTGACACTGCTGCTCTCTTCTGCCATGGCAAATTGAGTAAACTCTCATTATGCCTTCGCGCTTCTGCTTGTATTTAGTATCCTAACTCATGTTTCTTAATGTGTGCACACCAGGGACTATCAGTCAAAGACATATTTGTTCTTTAGTCATGTTTATGCAAGTGCACTCTTCATATACAAAACGTGAGAGGTCATATCTATCTTTATTTTACACAGTGTTATCAAATTCACAACACTTCTTCCTTTCCATCTTTCTGCCATGGGGGTCACAGTTTCTCATGTCTACAGTTTTTATGTGTATGCGTGGGTCAGAGCTTCCGTGGAAGACTGCACATTTTCCTGTCAAGTTTGATTTTTATAAATCCCAAGTTTGTGTCGAGAGTGGCATATGCCGCCTTCTGTGTGTACACCACATTTATAAATGAGGCCCCTGGTCTTCCAGGTCCCCTCAAGACGAGAGGAGTAGTACAGAATTCATTCTTTTATTCTGGACATTTTTGAGGAGCCCATGCCATTTTTTTTCTTTATCATTTTAGTTATATTTTGACAAAAATAGAAGATTATTCAGATTATTCAAATATGACTGTTTTCTTCATTTTGAAATGTCTTTAATATTCTAAATAACCTTACTCACAGGAAATACTTCTTTTTGGTCACTTATTTTTTTAAATATGTAAAAAAAAATCCCCCCAAAAAACCTCCTTGCATGGATTTCGCCTTGTTGTAGTTTAGCAAGTGAAACAGCTGAAGTAGCAATTGCGCAGTTCTGTGCGGGGGAAAGTGAGAGCAAGGGCTCGTCCAGCAGCAGGAGGGACACGTCCAGCAGCCAGTGGGTCGAGTCTTGTGGCCAGTTGCAGGAGGAGGAGCATGAGGAGAGTCTGTCTTTTTTCTCTTTTCCTTTCTGTCTCTTTGAGTATCTGTTTTGAAGGTTGTGTAATCCATGTGACAGGAGCCTGTGGAGCAGGAGGAAGAGGTGGTGGTGGACCCTAGCCACCCACCCTCTCTGCCAAGAGAGGTTCGACCTTGCAAAGGTCCTTGTGAGGAAAAAACCTAGGCTGAACAAGTATCCCAGGAGCCTCTCCATGTGGAGTGATGGACATGGCCGTAGAAATAGGATGAGGCTCATCGCTCTGCCACCAAGCAGGGGTTAGTATAGCATAGCATAAATGTAGTGTCCATACAATTTTTTTGGGGTCCTCTCACTTATTTTAACATGATTAATGATAGTGATGGTAAAATCGAAGCTTCATGAAGCATTGAACCACTTTGACATACCTGCTTCAAGAATGACACACTGCTTCAAAGCATTTCATACAGTCAGAAGAGTGACATCTGCTGGCTGTGTGCCAGAACTGCATCTGGAAAAGCCTCAAGACTGCCTGTAACGAGGCCTCGCTCCCGGTATTTACGTGATTGTGGGCGTGCCGAAGCAGGAATCGAAACACTGCCTCGGAACACTTGCACTTCAAAAGATCGACACTGTGTCGAGCAAACTGGCTCAAGTGTAACATCACTAGTTAATGATATGTCGTTACAGGGGAATATCTGCAGAATTATAGGACCTTCTTTTGTTGCCTAAACCTAACCACGTGCTTTGTTGTCTGAACTTAGGGAAATAAACGTAAAAATAAAGTGTGTTACCCACACTGTAAGTTTTATTTTGAAAAAGAGATAATGTGGGAGTCGAATTACTCCTGCATGTATACAGTCAATGAGACTCAAACTAGCCTGGACGCTCTGCGCATGCTTCACAGTTTCTGCCCCGGGTTTTGACCTGGAAGTTGAAAAGCACTAAATGCGTAACAGAAGAAGAAGCCAGTAACAACAGGGTGAAATCTACACTACAAAAGTAAAGTGTACAGAATGTTCAAAATGTGCAGAGCTGTAAAGTTGTCCATCATGGTACCAGTTTGCCGCTAGCTAACTGTAGCTAACTTGTTTGTCTATTGTTTGGTCTGTGACGTAATAGGTCAAATGGAAAAAGGTCCAATACTAACAAGCTGTAATCGCAGCAGAGTCGGGCATACTTCAGTCAATAAATTGATGCCTCTCCCATGCTGACATACTAGGACAAGGAGAGTAGTCCAATGAAATGGCCAAGTCAAGCTATTACCGTAGCTCAAGTTAACTGGGCATGGAAATGTACTGACTGTTGGACCACAGACAGCAAGCTGACTGAGTGAGCCATCAGATCAGGACTGGGGCAGAAAGGCAGCAGGTGAGCCAGCATCACTTACTGTGAGCAGCTGAATGCTACTCTGTGGTAATAAATGGCAGCCAAATCCTTGAAGCCCTAGATGAGTGTTTTCCCTAAGCAATGGTATCAAATAACCAGGGTTGTATTTGCCATGACACTATGTATATATATATATATATATATATATATATATATATATATGTACACACACACAGAGAATAGTCAGTACTGCAACCGTACTAAGAAAGTGTAGCAAAGACTTTAAAACAGCTGAAAAGGTTTTATACTGTATATCACAGGAAGGTATGATGCAATTTTATTGTGTGGAGATCGAGACACCTCAGCAGCACCTCAGTAAGACAGGAAATGTCTAGACAAAATGGTACTCACTGCAATAAAAATAGCTACCATCCCTTGCTGAAATATACACAATTAGATTACGGAATAAAGGATACAGTATTCCTCTTTACTTCTCTCCTCCTGCTTACCTTTTTTTTTATATCTCTCTCCCTTCTTTTATGGGGCCAAAATGTATCAGAGTTCAGACCTGCCAGTTTCTGACACAGCATCTACCAAGAGGCCTTTTTCCCCTTACTCTTAAAATATTAATGTGCTGCTATTATTCCTGTCTGCAAGACACTGTTTGACACTGTAAGGGTATGTATACAATAGAATACATTATAGTTGGTTCTACATTTTTACCAAGAAATGTAATAGGACAGATCATTATGGCATCAGTGGTATGGTCTAGTGCTTCCATGACCCGGAGAGAGAAATTGCAAATTGCTCAGAATAAAGCAGCACATTGTACCCTTCAGTGCTCATACAGAACTAATGTAAATACAATGCAGAACTGTTTATCATAGCTAAAGGTAATAAATAGATTTACTGCCTCCTTGCCTTACTTTGTAAGAAAAAAATATGTTACTAAAGAGTCAAGGGTTCTTTAATAATAACTATGGCTGAGCTCAGATGTACATAACTACCATACTAGGCACGCTACTGGAGGTAGAGTCACACTACCCACAGTGAAAACCAGTATGTTGAATCACTGCATTGTACAGAGCCATGGGTAGACTCATAGCTCCGATAAAGGGAAATCTTAATGTTCCAGGATGTATTGACATAAGATGATAGTTCAGGTTTTTTGTTACAATATCACAGTGCCCCTGTGCACAAAGCCAGCTCCATAAAGAACTGGTTTTCCCAGTTTGTTGTGGAAGAATCATACTGGTCTGCACAGAGCCCTGAACTCAACCCTAACCAACACCTTTGGATTGACTGATCTGCTGACTGTGGGCCAGCTAATCAGTGTTGCACTCATGAACAATCAATCGGCTGAATGGGAGCAAATCCCTGCATCTGTCAACATTTAATATGATGTCATAATGACATTGGACTCTATATGTTGGCCAGACATTACATTTTGGTAGGATTGAAAAATGTGATGATGAGTGTGTGACGATATTTTATGTCTTACCACATTGGAATTCTACTTTGTTTAGATGTTAACATTATGACATTTTGCAAACAATGTCACATTAGCATCTGACGTTGTCCTGATGTTGAATTTTGGTCATTGGACATCACAACCCAAATTCAACCAAATATCAAAGTTTAAATGACATTGATGGCCAGCTTGGTGGGTGTCATTTTCAGGTGAAGGTGAAGAAGGTACTCCAGGAAAGTTAGAGAATTGTCCCAAATAAAAAGTAAAAAACATAGCCTGATGGTGTGAAAGGAAACATTAGGATTCATTCTCCATCCATCCATTTGCATCCACTTACCTGGGGCTGCAGGCTGAGCATAGCACCCTACCTCTAATAGGAGGCACCCAGGAGACATCCTAATCAGATGCCCGAACCACCTCAACTGACCCCTTTCAGAGCAAAGGAGCAGCGGCTCTACTCCAGATGTCTGAGCTGGACCAGAAAATCGAAAGCTTTGCCTTCCAGCTTAGCTCCCTCTATACTATGGGTTTCCAGTGCAGCATCGTCCTCACTGCAGATGCTACACCAAACCGCCTATCCATCTCACGCTTTATTTTACCCTCACTTGTGAACAGGACCCGAAGATACTCCTTTGCTTGAGGCAGTAACTCTCTCCCAATCCAGAAGGGGCAGTCCACCCTTTTCCTCTGAGAATCATCACCTTAACGTGATGGAGGGGGTTGTGTGTTCATGTGATCCTGGCAACTGTGCTGTGCGGGGATATTAGGGTCTCCCAAGGAAAAGTGGTCACACTGCATATTCGAAAACCTCAAGTACTTCGCCCAACATAGGGACATCAGGACCCCCCTCCTGGAGCCCTCCTGGAGAGTGGGACAGGAATCAGGGTCAGGTGCATTGGGTGCCAGGTGGCAGGCAAGAACGGGGCCCCGGGCGTGTTGATTCCTGGCATCGGATTTATTCCTATCAACAGTGAATCTCATTGGATTTCAAATAGTTGTTCCAATATACTGTGTCATGCACCAGTGCTAATCAAGGAGTTGTCATTGTTTACTAAAATCACAAACACTCTGGAGGCCATGAATATCCATGTCAACTTCATGACAATCAAGCCAGTGGCTGTAAAGGTATAACATGTTGTTCTGGACCAAAGCCATCCTCAGACTCTCTGCAACAGAACCGCTTTGTGCTAGTGAAACAAAGTGTTTTGCTAGTAAGACAGGTGAGACAACAACTTCATGGCAGCACTGTCTTGGATGTTTGCAACCAATTAGATGACGCCTATCAGGACGAAAGCTAAAAGCATTGCATAATAGGAAAAAAAGGATAACCAGAAGGTTTCAAACCCAAATCCTTTTTGATCACTGGATTCATGCCTGTTTTTTTCTCTGAATGTAAATAATTGCCATTGTCCTTCTTTGTGTTAAATTGATATACCTTATGCACAAATGATCTTTGCTAGGGCCACTGTTCCAACCAGTCCTAGAAATGTTCCAGATTACAATGCATTTCCCTAAATTATTCCACATACTGACCCTCTGTACAGAAAAAGCTGAGCTGTATAGAGAGCTCGAGGAGCATTATACAGTATTATACATCATTTATCAGTTTAATGCTTGCTAATTTAATCAAACTATCCAAAGTCTAAATTCTCAGATCTTTTAGCAGGGTTAAATCTGTTTTCATTTGTACTAGTATGCCATTTTAAAATGTTTGACTCTAGGTTAGTTTGCTTGAGACTTTCAAATTACACAAAAAAACTATCAGCAAACAATCACTAGCTGCAGTATTTAATAATTAAGAGTTTCTGACAAATTCAAAAGAGAGAAAGCCAAAATCTAAAAGCCAGATATTTGGCTTCCTGGGAACACAGCACACCTACCAGTAATCAAACTGGAGGCACTCACATGAGACAGCCATGAATCACAGGTTTTATCACCACAACATGTATCTGGCAGACAGTTGGTGGTTTTGTTAATGAATTACACAACAGCAGTCAACCCTTTGGGCCCTAGGCCCTAGGGTATTTTTAAGCTCATATCACAGTCATTATAAAGGCTACATACACCTGCTGTATCTTTTTTTTTTTTTTTTTTTAGGACAATCTGGGCTAACCAGATTTGATGTGCCTGTATTTTATATTAATTTTTATATCAATGAAAAAAACAAATCTGTGTTACTAAAGTCTTACATTTTTACATGTATCTCAGCATAGCAAGTTGGAAGTTGACATATTCTGCCATATATGAAGAGGGGAGACTCTCTGGAATCTGGCAATATAAGAACCATGATGGTGGGACATTCTGTCACTTCACAGTTGTCCAAAACATGTGGTTTGTGCCAGGCGGACATGATTGCCAGTATTTTTTCATTATTGCAAGAAATTACATTGACTCATTCACAAGTCAAAAATGTGTTTTATCTGAAAGAAACATGCAATATTTACATCTAAGATCATAGAAAAATAGTCAACCAAGTGCAATGATGTCCTCCAAGATAATATTTGCCACTTTGTTTGCATTAAAAAAAAAATTCTGGATGTTTTCTTGTCGACATGATCTTGACTTACTTCTCTGTGCTCTGTGCTGCTCTTTGACCTGACATGAATGTTTTTTTGTTGTTGTTTTTCAGTTTCAGTTATATATTGGGGAGACATTTTAGGCACTGGGGGGGGGGGGGATGTATCCCCCTCAATGTATATGGTGATTACGGCCCTGTCACGCATGCATAATTAGGCTACTGTTGTCTGGGTGCGCAAAGGTGAAGTGCTGGTCTTGTCATACAAAGTTTGACAAGTGTCAACTGGACAATATGGAGATATTTGCATCTTGAAAGCTGGACTACAAATGTGGATAGACAGGGAGAAACACACGCAGGTTTTGATTTTGTAGACAGTTGATCTGTATTTATAGTGTGATGGGATGACAGCACAATGATGTGTGTGGTATCGCTGGAAAGCTCTGGTCCTGCGCTTTCATGTGATATGCGTGGCATTTCTGTGCGACCCTGCAGTCGCGAGTAATCCATCCAAGAGTAATGTGTGTGCAAAGCTGTATGAAAGCTCTGTTATACATAATTTTAGTGTAACTTTACCTTTTTTTCCCCCTGTGAAAACACTGGACTACCGACAAGTGCTTGCTTGTCGGAAAGCTACAGTTCAGCTGTTTCACGTGATGTGAGTGGCTTCTTGCTAACGGTCGTGGAGAAAATCCATAGAGAAGAACAGGTGTGAATTTGGACGCAATCGTTCGGGCCCATAGGGTTAAGTGTCTATGGAGGGGAGCGTTTGAGAGTGGAAGGCTATTTCAAAGCTTTGGAGCCGCTACAGAACTGGCATAATCCCCCTTACCCACAAGCCTCAATTGTGGGATAGTTAAAATACATTGTTCTGAAGATCTAAGAGGTCGAGAGTTGGAGTAAGGGTAGAGAAGTTCAGCAGTGGACTGTGTAGCCAGCCCATGTATGGCTTTTAAAACAAATACAAGAACCTTACAATCAATCCTTGTAGCCAGGTAGCCAGTGCAGGGATGCTAGCACTGGTGTAATGCTGTCTCTTTGTCTGGTACCAGTGAGGAGTCTCACTGCAGCATTCTGCACCAGCTGCAGGCAAGGCAAAGATGCCTCAAGCCTTGGGGAGATTTACCACAATGATTAAGATTTTCATGTCATTGTGAGACTGAAATTAGCAATGTTTCTTAGTTGGAAATAACAGCCTTTCACCACAGAGTTGATTTGACAACATACAATGAGCACACTGGTCAAACACAACAAGAGCGCATAAGAGATAATCACAGATAAGTTTTAAAATCCTCTGAAATTAATTCTGTTTCTAAAAAGGTGCAAACTAATGGAAAGCAATCTTTAGGTTCTACCTTTCACCTGGCATTACAGCTGATGATAATTTCCAAAAGAACAGTCATGGTGCAAATTTTCTAAAGTTTAATTATTTTTCTTTAACAAAATAAAATTATTTTGAACAGAATTTTAACAGAAGTTACAGGAACATGAGCTGACAGTTCATTCTTAGGGCTCAGAGCCCACACACAGTCTCTGGGTTCAGGGTCCAGGGAATGGACCGGGCTGGACTCGGAAATGGGACTGAGAACGAAGATGCAGGTCCTCGGATCCAAACAGTTCAATCTGACAGCAGGCAGAGATAACAAAGAGTGGCTTACCGATGGCGTTGATGAGAAGAGGAGGGGTCCGGAATCAGAAAAGCAGTCCAGCAAAGCAGCAGAGCCCACTAGGGATGAGTAGCAGAAGGACACACACAAGGCAGCATGTGGCACCTCACAGCAGGCAACTAATAAGCAGGTGGGAACACTCACGCTAAAATAAAACATTGTGGCAGGAAAACACCACACAGCCACAGGCAGACGGAAACCAAAGACGCTGAGACAGAACTCATGGTTGGGGAAAGAAGGCTGGCGAGTTTACCAGGAAACAAACGACGTAGAGTGGAGTGGAGTTGTCTTGATGAGGGGGGCGTGGCGCAGGTGGAGTGGAAAAACACAGGAAGAGCAGGGGAGCTTATTATTGTTAGAACTGAATAAATAGTTTGTAGCTTTTAATGTTAATTAAGAATATCCAATCTGTACGAACACAGACCCAAATTCAGAAATGTATAATTGAAAAATGCCTTCCCATCCATTAAAGAAACAGTAAATAAATGTGACCACAGAATGACTGGGCTTGGGATGCTCAGTGATGGCCCATCGTGATATGCTTGTTGAAATATCACTGAATTTGCCCTGATTGGCTCTGAATTTAGTAGCTACATAGTTTCTCTCTATTTGTATTTATTTCATTTGTGCATAAATAGTGCACTCAGTCCCAGCACACAATGTGAGCAAATGAGTTAATGCTACAATCTCAGATGAGTCGGAACGTTTGCAACTAATTAAACCAATTCACAGTAATGTTTCCATTCAATGAAAACAGCACTCATAATGAAGCACTAAAGCACAGTGAGCTGTTTGGAGAGGAGCAATTCAGTATTCAGCCATGAAGCGTTCAGTCTTCATTCAATTTTTTCTACACCTCCACTGTTTTAGCTCTTTTCACTCATAGATATAGAGATACACAGTCTTGTTTTAAAAAGAATACTGTAACAGTGGACCCTTGAGGCATTATATACAAATAAACAACAAGCCTAAAGCCCCATTTTGCAGCCCCTAGAGGCTGCAAAAAACCCCAACATAATAATGATTTCTTTTCTAAGAGCCTGTCAAGTGATGTAATTCGTCCTCTAAGGAACATGAATGTGCTCAGTAAACTAAATGACAACAAGCCAGTTAGATTTTGATCATTCTGGCATGTAAGTGGAACATCTGGCATGATGGTGACACCGTTCAGTTTAAGCAAGCTTTGCCCTTGATTATAGCTCTATGGATTTTAACCAGTCATCTTTATGGATCCAAACTTTGCATTGTTCAGGCAGGTGAGCCTAGCCTCGAAATATGATCCCCATCACAGTGGTAAGCATTGGCTGAGTTTCCTTTGACCCAAATCAGGGGTCTAAGGACAAAGGGTGTCTGTGTTGTACAGAAAATTTTAGATTTATATCTGGCTATATAATAAAATTGACTCTCCTTGACAATTGCATCCGGATTTAATCAGTGGCTTACAGTACAATCTTCTCACACAACAGTTCTATTAACAACTATTTTCCCAGAGAGCAAGAAAGAGCTGCCATTTCAACTTATTTGGAGCTTCTTTGGGATGGTAGTAAGTGGACTAGAATGACTTTTTCCATTCCACCTTATCTCTTTTACTCACCCCTTCTGCACTGAATAGAGGAGAGATGATCCTGTAGAGGATCCTGTCATCATATGATGGATGTCTGCCATCCTGGCAAGAAGGATCCAAAGTAACAGACAGCCAACTTTCTGACATTTACTACGGTGAAAAATACCATGCTACTCTACTGGCTCTCCCTCAGGTCATGTTCATGTTCAGTGCTTCAGAGGTCTACAAGCTGCTGATGTCAGGAAAACCTGTGTCTTGAAATCTTGGTCTGATTCTTTGTGGATTAAGGTGTCTTCTGGGGAAACACCACAAAAGGTTTAGAAGGGCCTTCTACCACCCAGTGATTTGGTGACTGTCCATGTTGTCTTTAGTATGTGCTGTGTGTAGGCATGAAGCAGGAAACTAACCCAGCCCCAGCTCAGCCTAAGCACAGTACCCCATACATCCTTCTCCCCACCTACACCTGCCACACCTCTCTATGGATTCCATGCCACATGGGAGACATAATCCCCCAGGATCTCCTTCCAATTGGACATGCTAGAAATACCTCTACTCGGAGTGGTCAAAGACACATCCTGATCAGATGCCTAAACTACATCAATCCTTTAAATGCTAAGTAAAAGTAGTGGCTCTACCCCAAGCTCTACTATACTCCTAAGGGTAAGCCCAGACAACCTGTGAAGGAGACTAAGGGCCTGTCCCAATACCCCCCCTTAGCCCTACCCCTACATTTGCGCGTTCCCGCGAGGGGTAGTGGTGTCCCAATTCCTTTTTGCGTGTAGGGGGCATAACGAGGGGTAGTGGGTATGAAACTAGCCCTTTGGAGCGAGGGATTTCAGATGCTGACTTGCTGGCAAGGGGTAGATGTTGCCATGGCAACCATCAAGCAAGAGATGGGGAAAAAAGTTCATACATAGCTAACGTTACCGTTGTCAGGTTGCTTGTTAGCTAGCTCGCACTATCTGGCGTCTGTCATCTGTCCTGTTCTGCAAAATTGTTGGGCTTTTCACATTACGCTAACACGCCAGCTAGTATAACTATGCTGCCTCGTAATGTTAGCTGGTTAGCTAGCTAGCAGACGTCCCCTGCCGTCTGTCGTGCATCAAACGAAGCATGATGAATGCAGCAAACGTGATCGGTAGGATGAATGAGACTCCATTGTAGATGCCGGTTGGAAATGTAGATGGTTTGCAGCTTCCTGTTTAAAATAGTTACGTATGCGTGAACATAGGGAGTGGTGTCCCAATTCCTAGGGAAAGATTTCTACCCCTACCCCTCGTTGCTTCATTTTGAGGGCCATGGGGTAGTGGGCTAGGGGTAGGGCCAAGGGCTAAGGGGTAGTGGACAAGGGGGGTATTGGGATTGGACCTAAGTGGTTAAAGACTTTTCTTTTACCACTTGTATTACTTCTGGCCCTCACCAATTTTACATTCCATCTTACTCTTACTCATGAACATGACCCCGAGATACCTAAATTTCACATGGGGCAATCCAGCATTCTCCAGCAGAGGACTTAGTTCTACTTCACATTACTTGGTTTATAATCAGTTAAAATAAAATGTACTGATTGACCCTCTAGAGACAAGAAGTAGCCATACCAGATTTCGTACAAATCTAGCCACCAGTTGTTGACGAATGTTGCTCTAGACCAAAAATGTTGGACCAATAGCTGAACATCGCCATTCATATGGTCCACTGCTAGTGGACAAAACACAAACTCCAGTTTGTGATGAACATCAATGGCACCTGGGGAACCTGGAAAGGGGATAACTAGATTCATGTCACTAACAGAGTATTATTGTCTACCTATTACCACTAGATTAATTTGCCTTTTGGGCCAACACAGACATGCCAGGTCTGATGCCAAGATCTGGGATTAAATGGTATGTGGGTTTGGCAATAAATGCCAGACAAAGCCAGTTATTGTCTCACTGTCAAACCTCTGCCAAGTGGTACAATATCACAATTGCAATCATATCATTGACTATGGCCTTTGAGCTGGCACATATTCATACACATTATCAGTCCCAGCCATGAGATTATCAAGAGCACTCAAGCTAAAACGTGGAAATAATCAGCAAATGGCTGAAATATTGATGTTTACTATCTCCTGTCCAGATCTAAACAGCAATGTAGTAGACCCTTGAGGATGAGAGACATGTGTGTGTGTGTGTGTGTGTGTGTGTGTGTGTGTGTGTTAGTTGGGGGGGAAGGGGCAGGTTGCCGAACACATAATACAATCACCACACCATCTGTCACTGCAGAAGAAACCAGGGCCAGCACTACTCTGCTGTACTGTAAACTGATCTACAAATGTGTCCATGTGGGGCCTCGCAGATGTGATCACTGCCGAGTCTGACAGATGTTTACCCTTTCTATACCCACGTCAGCGCAGAGCAGATAAAAGGTCCAAAAATGCAGATTAACTCAGCGATTCTTTTCCTGGAATTCATTGGATGCATTTTGCTTTAGAGACATTACGACATGATAATCCCTGTACGTCATATACTATAGTTTCTTGTCCCACTGGGATCATTGGATTTGTTTAAGATTTTTGATAAAGTAAGATTAAAGCATATTAAAGGCAATTTTATCTCTGATGTGATGAGAGGATTCCATTTAGTATTGGTTTAGTCTATGCAAATGATGTACAACTATTGTGACATTTTGCTCTTTTCTATTGTTTTCTATCTATCTAATTAAAAAAATGTGATGACATACATACAAAAAAAATTGCAATGAAATGCGTGTTTGACTGCTAAAACTTTTACCAACTTCATAAAATTGTTGAAAACTACAGTTACACTTTAGCTGGATTTATAGTACTGCCTCGAATCCACACCATACCTATGGTGTAGACTCTGCGTACTGTTTAGTTTTGTACTGTAAACCATTTCCCTCAGTGGAAAAAAAGCTTATTTTTTTAAATACACTTTTTTCACAAATAAGTAAAAATACATTACGCAGACAATAGAGCCCCTACAAAATATAAGTTAATTTATGCAATGGGAAATGTCAAAGGCTTATGCTAATAATGGTATCATATGAGTAAAGGAAAAGCCCAATTTATGTGATGTAAAATGTCATAGGCCCATGCTAATAATGTTAGCATGTTATGTAGTGAAAGCGCATCTAGAATGAGACAATTTTTGTTGGTGCACCTAGTGAGTTATAGGTGAGGGACTGAATTTTAAATTCTTTATTGTTGCTATTGTTCCCGGCCTCATATGAGTAGCCTAGAGGAAACGTCTGCTTGCTGCTAGGGTAATTTATGCAATTTAAAATGCCATAGGCTTATGCTAATAATGTTAGCATGTTGTTTGTTTGGAGAAAACATGTCTAGCAAGAGAAAATAACTTTATTTTAAAACCTTTTAAGTTATATCATGTACTTTTGTATTATATTTTCACTATCAAGCCATGTTTTGGTGTGTTTTATGTGTGTAAGCTGAATCAATCATACTGTGCTGCACTTCACAGAAACTCACAGTGGCATAGAAACTCAACAACAATTTGAAAGTCTAACAATTATAAATGCTCACAATGGCGAAGGCAACTTGTTTAGGCTACAGTGTAGGCTCTGCATAGAGAGGGAGCAATTTGTGGTGCCGGGGATGGTTGGGGGTCTATTGCTTGTAGCCACTGTGGCATGTAAAAGCAATGTTTTTGGACAGTTAGTTGGAACAGCTGGATGATCTGTTGCACTTGGTGCTCCACCTGTTGAACACAACACGAATATTGACTCTATTGCTCTGATTCAGGATGAAGGTCCACATACCAGCCAAAGGTATAACAGAGGAAAAAATGAGCAGTGACATATTTATGACAGCGTGTCCAGCCACTGACTTTTCAGGTTATGTTTCAGCCTGAACAAGGTAATGTTCAATGGCCTTAGGTGAGCCATGGATCACTGGCAGCAGTACAGTAATGTGCAGGAATGCTGGATAAGAGCTTGAGCAACAGCAGAGCACAAATCCTAGTCTGAGTTCAGACAAGGTTGAAAACTGACAAAAGGGTGTAGATAGTGAAATACACACAGAAGAAGAGAGATTTTGCATTGAAAAGGCAAGACAAGCTTATTCAATAAGCAGCTCATTGTTGACAGAGCTGAGATGTGTCATGAAATGACTTCCCAGGTATCAGCTCGCATCTCAAGGTGATCAGGAGTTTTAGAACTCACGCATATCATGCTGTAGATATGGGGAGTCCCTGTCATTGCAGCCTTATCTCCAACTGCTCATGCCAAGTCTGACACACTGCTTTCAAGCTTATCATTTTGAAAATGGTTTTGCATATGAAATGACTTCAGGCTGACTTTTCAGAATCACAGACCTTTGAGGGATTTTGGTTAAAAAAAAAATTCACGCAGGAGAGATGTAGCTACAGTATATTATACTCAAGCCCTGATAGGTTTTTCATGTTTCCTAAACTTGTATACAACATAAATCTAAAAACCACAACACAAATATATGAATTTACCTGGATAGCGAGACTCCTCTGTAGTGTTTTGAGGCTTAAATCAAAGTCTTAGTACAGAGGAGGATCTCAGTCTTCACACAGTACCTACTGAGGCACAAACAAGCTCCATTCCTTACATCAGAGGGAAGCTGTTGAAGGTGGGAATGACATTTCTTTGACGCACAGCGAGCTGTCTCCTCCTCATACTATGAATAGATGATTTCAAACTGGGCCCAACAGTCTGTGAGGAGCGGCAAACAGCAGCGTTTGTCTGTCTGATTCATCCCCACGCTGATTTAGAGCAGCTTTAATCGCCTCACATCTGGAGTCGATCTGCGATAGAACAACACAGAGCGGTCTGTCAGCTTCTTTCTCCTGCTTAAATGCAAAGCACAGGTATTAGCATTGGCATTAACAGACAGTTCACAAGAGCTCAAGTAACATTACATCATTCTGATGACAGCACAACATTTGAAAACAGCAGTGTAATTCTGTACACATCAGCTGGCCAAACTGAAAACAAATAAAAAGGATATCACTGCTTGATACAGTGAAACTCACTAGGAGCACCTAGCTGCAATGCTATTGACACCTGCTATAATACTCCTGATTGTGGTGCAAGAGAAAAGGTCAGGTGGCTATTGTTTACTTACGACCTGGATCCTTTTCTCATAGTTCTGGCCATCATTTAGCCATTGTTTGACCACCCATTATCACAACCTTTTCTCCCCTAAGGGCTCATTCATTCTCCAAAAAAAAAAAAAAAATAGATACATCTAATTCAAATATTGTGACTGTCACTGTCCCCATACCTCCATGAGTCCTTTTTATTGACATAGGTCCACCAGATGGAGCAGAATTACAACATTTTGGCCATCATTTTTTAACAGGCCCTGTCTAAAGACTCTTTTTGTGTTTGCAAACGGCAATGACGTATTTTGTGGGCGGAGCCGAACTGGTGGCAGAAAGGGACAGTAGTGGTGTTGGTGTGAGTGCCAAATAAAACATATAAAGCACTATAATGTCAACCAATTGCAATGAGTTGTTTTTATATCTATGAGTTTATGATCTTCTCCTTGTAGAGAAAAAAAAGTTTTTCTCCCCAGTTAATTAGAATCTTGATATTTAGGCCAATCAGTGCTGCTCAGTGCTTAGTAGAGGAGTGTGTGTTTGGCTTATTGAAGTGAATTATTTATGCAGTGGAAGATAATTCATCATAAGAGTTGTAAAAACTCATGTTTGTCAAGCATGAATTTGGCTTGTTGTTTGATATTATTATTGATTAATAGTTGTGGAGACATCATCGTATGATATACTTTAATGTGTAAGTACAACTTATAAACTTGTTAGCCTTTTTGAAAAACACCTACTAGAGATCTCATCACCGCTGATCCCTTTCATTTTAAGGAGGAAGAAGCTTGCTTAAACATACAAGTGATGCTCTGCACATCTGGTTTTCCTTCCTCAGAGGGAGGAATCAAAAAGCTTTAGCCATGATTTCATCATCATTCATACTCCCTTACGTACGGAAATAAATCTGTTCATTTTAAATGTTGTGACCGTAACTGCCCCCATTCTTCTATGCGTCCACTATGTTAGAATGGGTCCACTAGATGACACAAGAGGCCAGAATCAAAAAGTTTCTGACAGAATTAGTGAGCCATTACTAGTAGTGATGTACCTTTTAACAGAAGCAGCATGGTGGATGGTGGTCATCCATGAGGCCGTGTAATATATCCCGACATGTGAATGGAGAATTTTTATTTTTTATTTTTTTAATGGACCAATATGTTGTCTCTTCCCCCAGGAGGGAAGTAACTATCATCATTCTCCACTCCCTGCCGTGCAGAATGGTGTTTCCCTCTAGGGACTGACAGGATGCCAAACATCAGTGCTCTACATCTCGAAAGTTCAGGTATAACTTTCATGTGAGATGGCTTACTGAACTGAAACAGGAAAGGCTACACTTCAGGACGGACTTACTATGCAGGATTCACCTTAAGGCCCTGGTACTTTCATGGTGCATGACGTCTCCCCTGAGGGTACTAGAAACTCAATTAAACACTCATTCTACCGCCTATCGCCAAACCAAATTCTTCTCCCAAATTTAACACTTTGAAGTTTCTTTAAAGATTTATTAGTCACTTTTCAAATATTTATCAGTCCATAATCCCCATGAATCGTTCTTCACATCAGCATAAATTAAATCCAACAAACAGTGCTTAATTAAACAGTAAATGCATCACTTTTAAAGCTGCTTTGCCTGTTACTCCTGTTATTTCCTTCTTTCAAAACAGCAGTGAAGAACACTAGGCGCAAATCTTTGAGTTGAGTTTTCATTAAAACAAAATTATGACCAGTGTGTTTGCCACTGACAAATATATCAGAGCACACAAGGCCAAACTGCCTCCAAAGTTACCATTTGACCGGTTGCTGACATGCAACTTTTTAAGAAAGAGCTTTGTGCAGAGTTCCCTTTACATAAACACTAGTGCTTCATTACATTACATTACATTACATGTCACAAAGTCCAAAGAGGGTAAAACATTATCACTGCTCTGTTTTTACCAAATATACTCTGGGAAAGCTCAGCTAAAAACATCAAATCAGCACGTTAGCATCATGTCACTGCAAGCCTGTTTGTAACCGGTAGCCTACCAACATTATCTTCACATCACCTCTTCAGCTGACTACAGCAGTTTAGATAACAGACACTTGACTGTCCTGCTGTTGTTACATATGTGACCTAACAACAAACACTTGCCTCATCCATGGACTCACAGCATTGCTCTGCCACAGATCACTGTGGTGCGCCGCTGCTGGAATGAATAGTTGGCATTATTAAAAAAATTAAAGAAATGTTTTGACCTGGTGGGTGTTCTAGTTGAGGAAACACTGGTGCATATTCCCATATAAAATTACTGCAAATCAAGTGACACATATGGAACATGTGGGGCCCCTGGAGACTGGGGCTCCAGGGAAGTTTCATGCTTTGCCTTGCCTGTAATTCAGCTTTGGTTGAGATATGGCACCATTGCAGCATTTTTACAACATAGTCCAACAAATCAAGTGACATGATGATAAACAGTCAGATGATCTGATTGATTAAATATATTGATTAAATACATCAGGAAGTCACTGCGTTCTTCTTCTTTTAGGTTAATTAGTGAGCTTTACAGGTGTGTATGTCTGAACTTTGGACAGAAGCACACTTGTGTTTCCCCTACTTCCAGTTTTATGCTAAGCTAGGCTAATCCCCTCACCCCAGCTCCAGCTCCATACCTCATCATGTCATGTATAAAGGCTGTATTGATCCTTACATCATACTATCAGAATGATTACACTGAAGCAGTGTTCACTATCTTGAGTTAAAAAGATGTACTGGGAGCCATCTGTCAAGTCTGGAGTAAACAAGGGCTAGAACCCAAATGCAGACCACTACACAGACACAATTCTGTCTGCGAACCGGTGCAGGTCATTCCTAAAAGTGTACATGCCGACAAAAGTGTAAAAAATTGTGCATGTGCTAGCTAGTACGCAATTTTCTTAATCACAAATCAACTTGGAATTGTCTGCACATGGATCAGCTTCATTTTCTACGCTCTACACAAATATCTTTTCAACCACAAACTGTCAATGCAAAGCATCCCATGAATGTTGATGTGTAGAAATGAGCCTGCTGATCAGTGGGTCTTATGGATTATCCATGGCAACATCTGTGTGTCACCGCAGTATTTATACATTTACAGCATTAGAGTGATGGCTTCACACCTTACAAAAATAATCATGTCAGTGGAATTCCCGAACCTGAGATATCATTTACCTAACTTAAACTTCTTTTGTCAATTTATTTATTTCAGTTTGACATTGTGAAGTCAGCCTGTATTATCATCAAGACTCATAATGAAGATACGGGGTGTTATGATTGTGCAAGAGCTGTCACTTTTTTCCACAGACTTTGTTAATTTACATATGTCCATATGTGCAGGTGGTGAAGATGTATGTAAGGTGACAGGAGAGGGCAAAATGTGTGTGTGTGTAGCCACCATCGTGTCTCCAGTGACAGCATAATCATGTTCACTGCACTAATTTTACACACATAAACTACATTAAAGTCCTATCAGTGATATATGCACAGTATTAAGAGACATTACTGAAAACTATTGACAACTATTGCAATTATTTAATGACATTTTAGTGTGCATTTCAACAGCTATGGTGTGTTCCACAGCTGACCATGAGCAGTGTGTCTCTGATGGTGGGGAATGTAATGGTGAGACAGAGCTGATGAAATATTGAGTAGAATTTGATTTTGAGATTGATTTTGAGATTGATTTATATACAAACAACTGTTGGATTAAATATTGATAAAGTAGATCTGTAAGTAATATGAAATATGAAGTGAAATTTAATGTGTGAGAGACATCCTAATGTACAATGATTCCTTTCACATTTAATTTGCACAGTCGGCTTCAATTCACCACTTAACCAAAATGACAATGTATTTGAGTAATTTCAATCTGGTTTTCGCACTCTGCATAGCACAGACACTGCACTCTTCACTGTACGTGCACACCAAGAGCTGCAAAAGCTGCAAAGACGACCGATTTAATTTATTTTCAATGGGCACTGGTGACCACGGCTGCAAAAGCTGCAAAGCTGCAAAGCTGCAAAGCGTCCGCGTTTTGGCGACCAGAGAGTCAGATGAAAGTTGGGGAGTCGTCCATCCCTTGTGTGGAACCCAGAGAACATCGGAAACCACACATTCAGAGAGAAGCTAATCACTGCTGTAGCTGGACACCGAGTCCCTTATGATTAGAGCCTGTTTATATAGAGGGACCGAAATTAAAAGGAGCAGGCGTGGGAAGCCGGGTCCCGAGTAGTTGGTTTGCTCGGTAAGTTGATATTGAGAAAGAATAGGGGCGAATACATTCATGCTAATACAACACCTAGCATGCTAATCTTCCTTGTTTCATGTGAATTTGACAATTTCATGGTCTGCCGACTGTTTTGTCTGTGCAGATGTGAAGAATGCAAATAAATTAAAACAAACGAGTCACTTCAAGCCATCGCATAATAACTCTGTACATGCTACCCATGAGACAAAATATCTCCTTCCATAGCTACGTGGCTGAGACACGTCTTTTAAACTCTTTAACACCAGTAAACTAGCTTCTCTTCATAGTTTCCTGTATGACATAAAAAGCTGGATGTCCCAAAACTTTTTAAAATTCAAATTTCTTATCAGATTCTTATCATTGTCCCTGAACATTTCTCAAAACAAATTCTTCTGCTCATCAGCCCCCTCACTGAACAAAAAATCAGGTGTAAAAATCATGTGTTATTCTGGACAGTAATTTGAGGCTGGAGCAATATGTAAAGACCAGGGGCGGACTGGGACTAAAAACAGTCCTGGACATTGACTTGGCCCAGCCCACAACAACCGGTGCGCATACGGTATGCGCTTCCTTCTTCTTCAATTTGATTGGCGGCCGGCCAGCTCATAGATATCTATGGGCCGGATGGCATCCAATTTAAAGGCTGCCACCTAGCAGACTGGACGTGGAACAGTAGATTATCAGGGAGAAAAAAAAACAAAAAACAAAAAAAAAAACAGTGATGACTGCGTGGCGGCCGCCGGCCGCCCTGGAGTACCGGCTGTTCTGTCATTCTCCAGAACTTCCAGATGGCCAGTCCGCCCCTGGTAAAGACTGGAGTCCAGTCTTGTTTTTTACCAAACGAAGGAATATCTCCAAATTAAGATTAGTTGTCCTTTAATAACACAGAAACAATCAGACATGTGCTTATATCCTCCTGCCTTGATTACTGCCTTTTACACCTGCCTAAACAACTGAGCTACTCATCAGCTCCAAATCGTTCAAAATTCAGCAGCTTTTGACCAAAACAAAATGATCCTCATACATCACACCTATTGTGGCTCCCTGCATTGGCTTCCAGTCTCTTTTAGAATCCATTTTAAAGTGCTTTTAATCACATACAAGGCTCTCAATGATCTGGCACCGAGTATATAACTAAGCATCTCACACCGTGGTGCCCAAACAGGCCCCTCAGGTCTGCTTGTCTGGCTCTTCTAACTGTTCCAGAGTCCAGGTTAAAGACAAAGGGTAATTGAGCCTTTACAGTTCTTTCACCTCAGCCGTGGAACAGTTTCCCACTGAGCATCAGATCAGCTGACTCTGCTCACATCTTTAAATCTCATTTCAAACTTATTTTTACAGATTGGCATTTCCTGACAGTTGACAGACTTATTGTGTGTGTGGGTGTGTATGTATTTGCAGCCATGTGTATGTATACATGCTTACAGGTACATATGTGTTTATGTGTAGGTGTAGGCATATGTATATGGTTATGTTTTATTAATGCCACTTTTGTATTTTCTTCACCTTGGAAAGCACTTTATGCTTTCAGCTTGAAAAGTGCTCTACAAATGAAGTCTCTCTCTCTCTCTGTCTCATTGTGTCATACGGATTACTGTTAATTTATTATGCTGATCTGTTCTGTACGACATCTATTGCACGTCTGTCCGTCCTGGAAGAGGGATCCCTCCTCAGTTGCTCTTCCTGAGGTTTCTACCGTTTTTTTCCCTGTTAAAGGGTTTTTTGGGGAGTTTTTCCTTATCCGCTGCGAGGGTCATAAGGACAGAGGGATGTCGTATGCTGTAAAGCCCTGTGAGGCAAACTGTGATTTGTGCTATTGGGCTTTATAAATAAAATTGATTGATTGATTGATTGATTGATTGATTATTATTACTATTATTATTATTATCATTAACCATCTGTGTCCAAAATGTTCATACACATGGGTCAGAGTTTCAGAACAGGTGGGAACATTCTCCCCTCAAGTTTGTTTTTATAGATCACAACCTTTGTGTGTGAAGCAGGATATGCCTCTTACAGGCCTAATTTTGTTCGTACACATCAGATATAATTGAGACTCCTGGGCTTCATTGGAAAATCAGAAAGGTACAATATCTTATATGAGAACATGAGCAGGCAAGCTTTGAAGCTTTAAACCAGGAAGGGAATTCAAACAGAAGGTTAGGCAGAGGATCAAAAATCTGTGATTCAGGCAGGTCAGGCAGTCAGACAGAGGTCCATGTTAAAACACAGGTTCAGGTAACACAAGACTTGAAAGCAAAATGACACAACAAGAAAACAACAGAGAAACTTTAGCAAACTGGTAAGGAGTGTGTAGAAAAGGGCTGCTTAGAAACTGCAGGGCTGATGAGGGAAAGTGGGAACAGGTGTGTAGATGGGTGTGGCAGTCAGGTGATGGGGAAAGGAGGGAAATCCAAGGGCATCTGATGGAAAATGGCAATGTTTTGATTGGGGAAAGCAGAAATTTGGCTGTAGAGGAGGAACAGAGAGAAAGAGTGGTACACCACCCTGTTTCTAGTTTTCTTTTTTGGCATTGGTTGTCCTCTAATGCCCCTATTTAGTTCCTTGTCGTGTGTGAACTACCGTAAAAGGATAACTGATGCATAGTCGGAAAGTTAACATGTCATTCGCTGAGCTCCTACCATTTATATTTTGAGGTTGTTATTCGTTAGATCCCATTAGAAAAGTATCTGAGATGGAAAAATTGATATGCAGTGCACTCTTTTCCCTAAAAGTTAATGGTGAGGTGCCCTTGAGCAATGTGTCCCTGAATGTTTGGAGCAGACAGTGACATTTAGGGCATGCAGAGCATTCAGGTGTGAAGTATGGGTGAGAGCTTCAACGTTTATCCTCAGAAAGCCTTCTCTGAATGAAAAAGATAACATCTTTGACAGTGATGGAAAAATAACAAAGTATTATTAATAATGAACTGGGAGTGCTTCAGAGTGCTGAAAGCCAACCTCTCTAGTTCAGAAGCACAGCCTGCTGAGGCACATCAGCAGGCCATCTCTATCATTAACCATCGCTATCATTATTCATTTTTCATTCATCTCAGCTCTACTTTGAGACTAAAGCTGGTGTTATTAGACCTTTTTGATCAATCTCAATGAATACAAATAGACCAACAGTAACAATAAATTAATAATAATAATCCTATTATGTAAAGTTCTGCGTAGACTCTGATAGCTACTCCAGGCCATGAATTACTTAATTGTGTTCAAAAATTAAGTAATTAGTTCTCTGAAATTTATATTAAGTAGCACAAAATGAAGTTGCCATTTTTGTCTTACTCTGATTAGTTAGACAGGAGCACCCAGAGTGTTAAGGCAATTTATTGTTGTTGCTCTATGCAGAGCCTACACTATGGCCTAGACTACTGTGAGCATTTATACTTGTGTGTTGGTGTGTCTGTGTCCCTCTGTAGTTAAACCTCCAAAACACCAGAGGGCGATGGAGTTGCAGTGCTGTAAAGTTTGACTGATTCAAAACACACCTAAAACACATTAAACATGGCTTAATAGCAACACTTTCAAAGACACAAACTGGGATCTTTTGCTGGACACACCAAAAACAACATGCAAAAACAACATTTTACATAGTATAAATTACCTGAGTTTTCCCCTTCTTATATGAAGCCAGGAACAACAGCAACATTTGGCAAAGGCAACTCACAAAGTTCACTGACAAAACAGTTGTTTGATTTTAAACATGTTTTCCCCACAAATAAAATGTGTAGATTTTATTAGCATAAGTTTATGAAATTTTACATTGCATAAACTAGCCTCATGGCTACCTGAGTTTCTCTCCACTCATATGAAGCCAGGATAAATCAGACACAGAACTAAAAATGTCATTTTGTGCGGAGTGGAATGGAAGCATGTAAATTTAAAATAAAAGAGGACCAAAGAAAAAACTTACATGCTTCCATTGGGCCACATAATAAAAAACAAAAACATTAACTATGCAGATGACACACAAATCTGCCTTGCTCTGTCACCAAACAACAACTGTCCAATAGATTCTCTCTGCAAGGGCTCTTAACAAGTAACTTTGGCAGAAAAGAAAAAAACTGTAAGTTGGCACTCATCTTGACTCCCTCTCTGAAACCAGGGTTGTTAGAACTGCTCAAAAAAATTAAGGGAATACTTAATGGTCACAGTATAACACCAAGTCAGTTAAACTTCAGGGAAATCAATCTGTCCATTTAGGAAGCACAAGTGATTGTGAATTAGTCAACCCCCAAAAAGGGAATGGTTTTACATGTGGTGGTAACAGGCAGTTACGAGTCCTCGTCACTACTGGTCGCATGAGGCGGTATGGGCAGCCCAATCAGGTTACACAGGTAGTCCAGCTCCTCCAGAATGGCACATCCATACGTGTGGTCATGAGAGGGTTGCTGCATCACCCAACACAGTCTCACGAGCATGTAGGAGATACCAGGAGACCGGCCTTTACATGAGGAGAGCTGGACAGGGCTGTAGAAGGGCATCAGCCCACTCCATGACGGTGCCATGAGGGCCCGATGTTCTCTAGTAGGACCTGGGCTCACAGCCCAGCACCATGCAGCTCCACTGGCATTTGACAGAGAACACCAGAACTGGCAGGTCCACCATTAGCGTACCCTTCTTGTCACAGTACATATGGGCACATGGGGGCCATACACACTACTGAGTCACATTATGAGTTGCCATGATAAAATTCATGCAATTTAGATCAGCCTATAATTTCAATGTTTTGCTTTGATTTCAGTGTGATTTCAAATCCAGCCCTCAGTGGGTTGATGATTTTGGTTTCCACTGACTGTTGTTATGTCACTGTGTTCTCCATTATACAGTGTACATCAGTTAAGATTTTCAACTTGAATAATTCATTCATCAAGATCTGATGGCTGATTTAAATGTTTCCTTAATTTTTTTTGAGCACTTAGAGTGTATGGTACACATCTTGACTGTTAGGGTACCAAAGCTTAGTTGTCATCATTTGAGGTAAGTGTCAGAAATATATGTGATAACAAGTGGCTGTATATGGGATAGATTGTAAATCCCTTAGCGTAGGATGTGAATGGCAAAAAATATCATCCTTCAACAAAGATAGGGGTTATTGACAGAGCTACTTTTCAAACAGCGAAAACAAAGTCAGCTTAAAAGAAACTATATTGCCCATGTTAATAGAATAAATTGTTGTAGGTTGTTGTGGTATCTTGACTTTACTTGTTGGTAATCAATAGATGGATAAAAGAAATCCAAGCAGCCCACAGTGAATGTGTTGACACAGTCATGGACAAATTCCCCAAGAGTGAATTGCAGCCACTGATTGAACCATGAGTTGCGCATTGCTTGCAACTGCAGTCTGCCTTGTTTCAGTTTTCAGTTCACAAAAGTGCTAATGATATTTCAATGCAAACACACCCATAAAATTTTACAGCTGAGTGCAATCTGCCCTTTTTGATTCTAATAGCAATTGCAATGGCAAAGTATAAATGTTGCCTTTGCACCAATGGCAGAGAGAAAAAGTAAACTAAACATTTTCAGACTGAGAACTACCGGTCCAGACTGACAAGGTGCAGAGGCATTCCTCAAAACTTAAGGCAAGGAATTAAAACAAGACGGAGAGAAACCATATTTAGGATGCATTTCACAAAAGGGCCCTTTCACCCTTTGCAGGTGCTTTGAGGATCACACAGTTTCTTTTTGTCTTATTGGTGCAGGTTTAGTTACCACAAAAGTCACAGTCCTTTCATGAATCTGCCCATCAGTGTCTTTACAGAGAAGTGTGGTTCAAGACATGAATACTTCATAAGCTATCCCATGGATGCTTTTGTTGAAAACACCTTATTGTGTCAGATGTGCACACATTTGAGGCATAGACAGTCCAAATTGGAATCAGACCTCTGAACCTTAGTAGTAAGCTATACAGCGCTCCTCATTTCCATGAAAATGCAATTAATTACAACAATCCATATTCATTGTGAGTAACATGGGATAAAATACTTCAGGGAAAAGATATAAATGCAATGTTGTCAGCCAGCCAAATACTATAACTCATGTAATGAATATAAATGATGCCTGTTCATGCATTTATGCAGTAGGTTTTTGTAAGTAATGAATTCATCAGGCTCTACGTCTTGTCCCGTCTATACTTTTATCAAAGATGCTGGGCCATGTTCATGTTGGAATAAACTTTAACTCTTGTTAAACTAGGCAAACTGACAAGAAATACATTCTAATTTACTGCAAAGGCCTGGAGGGATGACTGCAGTTGTAGGGAGATGGGGCAGAGCTTTAGTAGAGAACCTTGTTAATGGCTCGATTATTGGGAGGGCCTAATGGGCTCAGAGTCTGGGGCCCAAGAGATCAAGGGCCCCCTATATGGTGGACCCCATGTGTGAAGTGAGGATAAGGATAAAAAGTCTTTATTTTGTATTAACAAATTACCTTTGCAGTTAAAAGTAAAAAAAAAAAAAAAAAAAGTCACAGTAACACTCAGGCAGGGGAAAGCCAAATTCTCTGAAAATGAGCAATCATCACAATTTTGGTCTTAACCACTCTATTTCATCATAAACAAACCAGAAATGGGGCTCAAAGTGCAGAATACTGGACTTCTCCTTTAAAATATCAAAAACACGAAATAAAAACAAATCGTAAGGTACACTTAAGTAGAATGCATGCAAAATGCAGAGGACACCCTAGATTTAACCCCAACATCAGAACGCTCCAAAGCACAAAATCATTTCAGCATACTGAAGAAATAAGAATTTCTAAGAGCATGCCTGGTTCTACATAGTACAGCTGCAGCCCCTAGAAGGAAACGCATCTCTAGAGTAGTGGTTCCCAACTGGTGGGTCCTGGTCCAAAAGTGGGTCGTGGGTCCATTCTGAGTGGACTGAAAGTGACTCACAAGTATAACACTGCCTTAAATTTTATTTCCTCTTTAATCTGTTTATTATATGGTTATTATACGCACCAAGCACCAAGGCAAATTCTTCTCAATTGAAAACCTACTTGGTATTAAACCTTATTTTGATTTTGACTGCTATAGCCATGCAGTAAATAACTAGCGCTTAGCCTGTTAGCACAATGCTGTCATATAATGGGAATAACCATTAATGTGCTAAAAGAATTTAGCATTGCAGTCGCCATATTATCATAACAGACAATTCATTTTATTTCACATATTTAACATAAAACGACGTGTGCTCATACCTACAGGCATATACTTCCTATCCTCTGTGGAGACGAACAAACTTAGCTCCTAACTAATGTCACATTGTTAGCTCAGTACTGTCAGCCGACTATGATTCTCGTCCTGTCTACTCCCGTTGACCTTTTTCCTGTTCCTGTTTGACATGAGGAATGCTGAAATTGACACCAATCCTGCAGGAATCCCACAGCAATCCTGTGACCAGGATTCCTGAAAAATGTCAGCCTCTATTTCTCAGTCAGGTAGGTGAGGGCTGATTCGTGAGTTGATCAGTTATGGTTGGGAATCATAGGGATATCGTAATTTGCGAAAGCTCCTTCAGAGCCACAGAAGACATTGTGCAACTGCTTTTACAGAGTGGCACTCTCTATGACTAATGAACTGAACTTCATGTGCAAAATCAGTAGAGTGCCCCTTAACTATTAAACTCTAGATCAAAGCCAAAAGGTCTGGCCCACATGTTTAAAGCAAATTGCAACAGACTCTAGTTGTTACTGTTGCTGTGATTCCCACTGCTTTGAGGCCTAGATGTCTGGCCAACGTACAATCAGCTAGTCCACATGGACAGCGATTAGGGTTAATGTTATGTAGAATTCCAAGTGATGACACTGTATGGAAATACTGCAGCCTACATGCTGATGGTTAAAGAAACTACACTTACTGTATATGTGAGAATACTCTTAGCTCCATGCTGGGAGAGTTTGGGGTATCTGATGATGAACAGCCATCAGGTCACTACTTCTCTATGCTGGCCTCTACTCAGTGATGACTACGCATTTTACAATATCGTAGGAAACTTGTCTTTGACTGAATATATGTACCCTGTGTATGTGTATCTATTTTTTAGATGACCATTATGGTTCATTTAGTTCATTTGTGGTCATGGATGTTTTTTTTTTTTTAATTGTCTAATCTAAAGTGAACTTATTTTGTGTTTGTATCACTGGCCTACCTTTTTTTTCCACTGGATGAATCCAGTTTAAACAAATTCACTAATTCTGAAACAAGCTTTGTCCGCGTGGTGTTTCGTCTCATTATTATTAATTTTTTTTCTGTGCTGTGTCCAAGATTTTTGTAGCTTCCTCTTGGATACATGCTGCTACTACTACCTGGCTGCTACCTTTCTATAAAGTCATGACCTCACCTATTCACTGTTATTGGCTTTGGGACTGCACACCAGTGCCCAAAGGTTACACACCACTACACACTTCTAGCAGGTCATAACGCCTCGTTTTCATATAGCTCTCTGTGTGTGTATATATATATATATATGTGTGTGTGTGTGTGTGTGTGTGTGTGAGTTAATCGGCAGTCCATTCATCCGAATGAGAACCTCCATAATCTCAGATGTGTTTGCACAAAACTCCTCATTCCTTTTTTTTTTTCGGTCTGGAATTTGCCTTGAGTACTTTGAAAAAATTAAACCTTTGAGGCAGATTTTGGAGAGACTGCACTGTGCTACAAGAAACTATCATCAAGACAAACTGGCTAACAGACTGATGAATATAATATTTATACATTTTTTCTTTGTGAAAAGTCGATGGCAGGTTTAGCTAGCTAACATTAGTAGCATGCTAGCTGTGGATCATAACTTTCAACTAAGCATTTGATATATTCCACAAGATAGGATGGCAAAAAACACTCAAAATGAACTTTTCATCCATAAAGAGATACATTTCCTTGTTTTGAACACTAGGGGCATACTCTGTATACTAGTGATCACCAAATGAAGCCTCGTGAAGCATTTTCTTTATTTTGTGAGCCCACTAGATGGCACTCTCTGTCCAACAATGGGTTGAAAGTAAAGTGAATTGTCATTCCTTGGACATTTTTCTGTAAACCTAGGCTGCCATCTAGTGAGCTTAGAAAATTAAGATAATGGTTCATAAATCTTCATTTGGCCTTCACTACCGTATACTATACAGAAATACAGTGCTCCAGGGATATCATTTTTCTGTAAGCCGACGTGTAAATTAGCTTTGCTATTATTTAATTGGATTTTGGATTGTTACAGAAAATAAGCTATATGGCAAACTAATGTAAAGATACTTACACATTTAGTTCAGCAAGATAATCTTCATAATGAGCACCCCTTTTATGATTTTTTTAAATGCAAATGTAATTGCCAGAAGTTAAAAGGTAACCCTTTGCCTATAAACAAACTACACCACGGTTGCATGACTTAACATCCCTACTACAGTGCCACTGTAAAGCCGTGTTTGGCATGATGGCATTCTTTAGTCTAATTTAGCCACTTGTTAGCAATCAGCTTTTACAAGACATATAAACGCTTCAAAATTATGAATGGGGTATTAAATTATGTACTTTATGTCATAAAACAAAATGTGGAAGTTTCTGAAGCTTGTTAAAAACACTGACCATAAATTATTTCAGGCATCTAACCAAAAAACATTTTAAAAAATACTCCTATCTCCAAGAAGAGGGAAGTGCTAAAATGCTAACTCATTATCAGTTTTTAGGACTCATTCCTGAAGCTTTCTATAAAGACACAAAATGAAACTGTGGCGTAACCAATTGAAAGGGATTACTTTTTTAAGAGTCCATACATTGTTAATTTATTTTTAAATCCTGCATAATACAAAAAATTACAAACTCTACTTAACCCTAACAATGTTTTTAAGTTGCATTAATTTAATCATTTTGTATTTGAAGTGTTTGGATGTTTGAGGAGTAATTCATTTTAAGTGGGTTAATCATTTCTACCTATATGAGGGTGGCTTTGTCCTTTATCTATTCCCAGGATTGGTCTATCTACCATTTCTCCATACAAGATATGAGTCTAAGAGCTCTTTAATTTGGCATTCTTTTTTCACCTTACCTTTCCCTTAAACAACATGATGAAATCAAATTCATGCTGCTTCTCTATTTTCAATACAATAGTTGCTACCTGATCTGCCACACAGTCTCACCTTTTGCAGCACTGTATAGATAATATGATGGGTATTATGACACTCTATACAAACTCAGTAAACTCTTTTCCCAGTGCCACATCATTGTCAGATGAAAGCTGTGAATCTCATGTCATTATTCTGCAATAATTTCAAAGGTGTAACAAGAAAATGCGAACACTCACACTAATGATGGCTTTATACCAGTGTGGTAACAATAGAAAGGCTACAACACTGCCTTCAACCGACGGCTATTTTGAATCTTAGGAGTGAAATATCTTAGCATTAATTCTGCTCCTCTGTGGCATTTTATAGAACCATTTTCTGCAAAAATGGATGCTGTGAAATTTTCCCCAACAGAAAACAAGCTCTAATTATATTTATTACCTTCAACTGAAAGTTTATTAGTAATCTTAAAGGGACCGTGCACTCAAAAATGAAAATTCAGCCATTATCTACTCACCCTTGTGCTGAGGAACGCTCTGGTGAAGTTTTAGAGTGCTCACATCCCTTGCGGAGATCGGCGGGGGGAGCGGCCAGTACACCTAATGGCAGACGGCGCCCCAGACTAACGTCCAAGAACACAAAATTGAATCCACAAAGTATCTCCATACTGCTCATCCATAGTGATCCAAGTGTGCTGCAGCCGTGACATAAAAAGTCGTTTCGACAAACGGCATATGAACTCTGTTTTTAGCCCCACTGTAGCCTGTAGCTCTGACTGCTTCTCTGTGCTCCGTGCTCACGTGTGCGCGAGACCAGCGAAAGCATGAACTTTGCTTACCCGTGTTTACATCACGTGACATGTGCACCGCAGGGAGAGACAACGGTAACCACAGTAGCTAAAAGATAATTTCCACTACGGTCTTTTAGCAAAGGACAGCCCAACATGTCTGAAGACTTTGAAACTGAGGAGGAACAGCATTTCTTTGTTGAGCCGTATTTGTTTGAGCCCGAGTATACGCACGGAACTCAGGCTACTGGACAAAGCAGCCGCCGCAGCTCATGAGCACTGGAAACCTGGTGGTGTAGTTGTTTCAAATGCAAAGCATTCCTCGGATGAGGAAAGTCTTTGCTGCTCAGACTGGGAATTGGCGATGCCTGCACTTGAGAATCTGGACATCAGTACTGATGAGACTGCTGCTCTTCAGAGACCGTGCATCACCGATCACCCTGAGCGCGCGCACACGTGAGCGCGGAGCACAGAGAAGCAGTCAGAGCTACAGGCTACAGTGGGGCTAAAAACAGAGTTCATATGATGTTTTTCAAAACAACTTTTTATGTCAGGGCTGCAGCACACTTGGATCACTATGGATGAGCATGTTGTAGATAATTTGTGGTTTCAATTTTGTGTTCTTGGACGTTAGTCTGGGGCGCCGTCAGCCATTAGGTGTGAAAAAATGTATACACAATATTATTGCATGTAAGTTAATTTGTATGGTAATTTAAAACCACACTGCCAATGTACTGACACTGTTTCCATCCTTGATTTTACACTACGCATCAAGGAGATGGCAAAAAGAGTTAATCTTCTCAAATTTAAAAAAAAAAAAAAAAAAGGAGAAATACAGATAATCCATGGCTCATCTGAAACTTGAACTAAGACAAAGGCCACAAGTAAGATTCTTACAAAGCACTCAAAAAACTTTACAGGATAATAAAAAGTCTTTTCAATTACCAAAAACTCCGTAGGTCAGCTGCTTTTTCTGCTCCTGCTGTATCTCAACCTGCAAAAGCCAATAACCCGTATCTCCTGATCTGTTTGACTGATGTCAGCACACAGCAATATTATCCCGCATTATGCATGTTTGGGAAAGAGTGAAGCAGAGAATGACCGGTTCTGCAGTTTGACCATAAAACTATATTTCATTTTCTATGTTGAATCTAATCTTGGAAATATTGGAAAACCTCCAACAGTTTACAAGCTTCCCTGAAACTCACATACTCTGCTGCTGAATTAGTATTAGCAGTAATGCACTATATGCCCCACAGATAGATAGATACATACACAGATAGTAATTAGTAAAATCGCAAGACTCAATACTATGTAATTTTCTGGTAAGTTGAGCAGGATAACTAACTGATTTTACAGTAATGGCCTTATAAGCAATAGTGGAAAGAAAGTGAATACATTTAGCACAATTTAATGGTACTTGTACTTTAATTGAGTATTTTCATTTTATGCCAATTTACACTACTTGCAGCAGTGGCAAGAATTACTCTGGAAATGGATGCGCACACAACAGTTTCTATCCTATCATAAGAAAGTTATGCACATGGTATGAAACCTAACCTTATCCTAACCTGTCCTCTCCTCTCCTATGCTATTATGTATACTTTGGAGAGAAGTTTATTTTGTTTTTCATTGTTCAATGTTAAATAAACATCCTGCAGTTTTACTTTTGAAATACCTTTATTTTGAACTCAGACACTAGAATCTGCTGAAAATATAACAAAGGACGAAAAGGAAAAACAGTTAGGGCACAGTCACATATGAGCGAATGCATGCGAATGACCATTGCCTGCAGTGGCGATATTCACGAGTTCTGCAGACCAGAGTCTTTGAGAGGGCGGAGTAACTGTCATTTATTTTAATCTGGCCAATCAATTTTTTAATTTCACCAATATTCCCGCCTGAACCATCTGTTTTTATTTCACCAAATCACTTAAAGTACTGTAGAGGGGAGGAAGAAAATATTTTTACAGTTATTAGACACAACTGCTAAAAAAAACCTTTGCATGATGTCCACTATATGCATATTGCGTAACTGTACTTGCCTAAACTTAACCTGGGTAACATTACATGAAGTATTAACAAAACACAGGACTTGGACTGTTCGCAATCATGTGAAAACAAGTAAACATTCAGTCATTTTAAGGTACGTCATCATCATGTTTATAAACCTGACATACCTAATTTCACTTTTTCCTAAAACTAGAGACGCTTACCCATTTTTTTCTTAAGCCTAACGAAAGTAAGTGTACTTGTCTAAGCCTACCCTATGTAACTGTACCTTAAATACATAACTTAAAGTTAAGTGTGTTAATGTCATGCATGGGGTGCTAATTTGTCAGATAACATAGGAAATGTTGAGTGTGCATTTTTGGGGAACTGCCCATTGGTTCAACATCCCATTGTTCCGACCATATTAAACCCATTGTTCCGAAGTCCGTTCCAAAATCATCATGATGCCCTGTGGTTACGGTCTGGTTAGGTTTAGGCACAAAAACCACTTGGTTAGGGTTAGGAAAAGATCATGGTGTGGGTTAAAATGAAAAAGAAAGTGACTAACACATAAGCCGTGAGCCTGCTTCGCCTCAAGCTTTTCCCAGCTGACCCAGAGCCGGTCGCGGCGCGCCATCAAGGTAGAAATACGCCTGCTGGGAGCCGTTCAGCACCGCGGACCGTCAGACTAATGGGCTGTCGGACCAATGACATGGACCCACATTTTTATAGGATTTCCTATGAACTGTTTTATGAGGATATGTTGCATGATGTGCCCATGTCTGTGAGTGCCATGTGCAGACTGTCCACACCTGCAAATATGCGTAATCAGAAAGTCAATGCAGTGTAGATTTCCATGTGTGTGTTTGTCCGCTGACTGCATCCATTTTGGACAATATTAGGCCTGTAAATGTAGAGACCAGAAAAGCCCCTCATACCTTGACTTTAAAGCATAGCGAAACCCTCCATGTCCTTGTTTAGGCTTTGACAGCTGATAGAATTCCTTGTATTATTCTGGAAATCAGCACCTTTACTATCAGAGCTCTGCAGCCTGGCAGCTGGTTTCACCTGGGTTCACTGTCAATTGAACAAACTTTTAACAGCCCAATTCTCCAAACTCTCACCCTCCGACTGTGAAGATAAAGAGGCAATCACAGCTGGCCTGACAAGAGGAAGCTTCATAGCGCTAAAGAAATGTGAGGTGATCAAATGTAACCTTTTCAACACTGCAAATGACAGGAACATTGTCGTCTCTATTTTCTGCTGAGTCATTCCAAATCAACCTGCCACCCACTGAGAGGGTTGTTTTTTCATTCCTTCACAGCTGCTGGATAAAATAAAAACTACACAGCAGCAAATAGCTGCCATCACAGACACAACACAAACATGGTAAAGGGCAAGCCACCACAAATTTTTCTAGAGCGTTTCAGATGTCTGTCACTTGTATCCTAATAGAACAGATCTGCTTCAGTTTTTACAAACATATTGAGCCACACAACTCCTGAGGCACGTGTGATGTTTGTCACAACATGACTCCCTGTCAATTCACAATTATAAAACATTTAACAGTACAACAGACTGCAAACCAGAACACAAACACACTGTGTGCCAAAGCAGCCACAGCAGTTACACAGGCAGAAACAGTGAGCCACTAGATTCAAACTGCAAGGACATGAAGATGCGGTGATCTATACAAGGGGGGTGGGGGGGTTTGACTCATGACCAGTTTATTGTAGTTTCTAAAAATGCAGCATATTGAGACTACTACCATTTCATACAGGAGACGAGTGTGCTACTGATGCACATTTACAGTGTCTGTTAACAGACACTCCAGTCTGCAGTGTATCCACTTGTAAACCAGAGAATTTTACAGAGCTACATGTAAATACAAGTAAATCCCATTTCCCACCACAAATACTTGTGTAGTACATAAAGCCTATACCTCAGTAAGAAGAGGGAAATTGTTATAAATCTTAAAGTTTGTTCTTTTTAAAATCAATCATTTCTATAATTGCTTTTTTTAGGCAGTTCTTAAGTTTCCTTCACCCCCCTAGAAAATTGTGTAACACAATTGCAATACAAGTATTATGTATTGTATTACATAATACAAGTATTATGTTGTGTTCACACCAAAGGCAATGCAAATTTTCATGTGGCATTACTCGCACTAATTTAAGCACTAGAATAGACTTCCGTCATACACGCGAGAAATCACAGAATCATCGGATGAACTTCCGCTGGTACGTCCTTGGCATCATACATGTCTGGAGGATCTCACTGCTGACTGGCTATTGCAGTGCAAATTGGTCGATGAAGTTTGATTTTTCAAACTCACGGATAAGCGTATGACACAAAAATCACGCTACTTGCTTTGTTCGCGCCACTTATGTTGGGTATTTTGCATCATTCACATCCATTGATCCGCCCGGCGGTAATTTGCGTCTAATTGCGTCTTTACATTGACTTTACATGTAATGCATTTGTGCAAACTGTTTTATTTGTGCCTGGTATGAACACAACATTAAACAAAAAGCTACCTCAGCAGTTATGAATATTAGATCTATATGTCTTATGCCTGCCACTTTGGCGGCCAAAAAGTCCTCCAAGCTAAACAACAAATTGAGTCACTTGTCAGTGCATTTCAAAATAACCTCTACCATTGTTTTCTTCCGGACAGCCGAGTGGACTCTGCATGCAGGAGTCGGCCGGACTGCCGAGTGGACTCTGGGTGACGCCTGAACAGAAGTGACATCTGCCAGGACCCCCGATGCCTGAACGGGAGTGACATCTGCCGGGACCCCTGACGCCAGAACAGGAGTGGTGTCAGCCAGGACAACAGGTTGAGGGACTTGCTGGATGCTGGGTAACTGGGACTGAGGCTTGGCCTGGTTGATGGCAGGACGGGCTTGGGATTTCTTCCCACGTCTGGTAGTCTGGTTGAGGCTCCAAGGACCTCCCAGGGACAGGCGGGTTCCCAAGAACGGGTTGACTGCTGGGGTCTGCTTAGGTTGTGAAGGCTACATGCTAACAACCCCCAGCCTAGCTGACTCATGTGCAGACTGAGAATCAGGGGTGCTCACAAAGTCCTTGATCCAACTGGGTAGCAGACTCTTAAGCCCAGGCCTCAAGGAAACCTCCTGGCGTGCTGATGATAAGGCTGCTTCTCTGTCACAGTTACTTCTGGCATATCTCCAGTCATTTTTTAAACACATAAGATTAAATGTCAGTTCACGAAGGTCTCCGGCTGGGTCCATGAATGATGGAATCCCTCTGCGGTGGCTCCATGATGAGGGAGAGTGCACTGGGTACATTTCTGGCCAAATTGTACTGTCACGGGGTGTGATAGTACCCAAATGCAGCACTCAGTGAGGCAGGCAGACAGCTGGTAATGACTTTTATTGCTGAGAACTGAGCAAGGGATGCAGGACTGGTGTTGCACCATGCAGCCACAGAGCCGAGCGGACGGGAACCAGGAATGGGGCAGGCAGGAAACAGAAGGCTGAGGTAATTACCAGAGTTCAGGCAGGGTTGGCTGGTCAAAGGCAGGCAAGGTTGGCAACAGGAAATCAGTCTGAGTAGTGCTGGAGAGTCTTGCATGCGAAGAAGCGAAGAACAATCTGACAGAGAGTGTGTGGAGAGCAGGAGTCTTTATACTGAGCCAGTCAGTGATAGAGAGCAGGTGAGTGGAGCTGGGCTGATGAGGTGGCAGGCTGAGTGAGCAGGTGAGCAGAGTTGCCTTGATGAGATGGGTGTGGCTGGCAGTCAGAACACAGGTGAGTGGAAATTTACCAGGAGCAGGTGAGGGAGAGAAGCAGAATCTGACAAAAACAAGGTGGTTTACCGACATTGGTTTATTTTGAAAAAGACTGTGTGCATCTCATGAGCATAAACTGTACATTTGCTGTGAAAAGTGTATTTTAAAAAGACACAATGCATGTAACAAGCTTATATTGACACACTGGCCTGAACAGACAGTCGACAACAGATGCTACAGAGTACCTGGTGTGTCATATTCAGACGCGAGAGTCTCTTCCTCTCCAATACAAACAAACCAGGTGAGTGTTTTTCCTAACCTGTGTGGCATGTCAAAAATGAGTGGCTCAACCACCACAAGCTATTGTGTGCTCACCTTTTTTCTGATCCAGATTTCCAGGAAGTTTTTTACCAGGGGCTGAATTATCCGCAGAGCTCCTTTCCACAAACAGACTGGTGATTAAACCAGTAAAAACACTGGATAAAGCAGTTTCATGTTACAAATAAGTGTATCTCTGATGCTGTTTGGCATGTTGGAGAGGGGCGACTCGCCCACCACACGCTAATGTGTGCTCACCTTTTTTTCCCTGATAACTTATGATTCAAAGGCTCAAGAGCTTTTAACCTGGAGCCAAATTATCTGTTAAAGTCTTTTCCTCTCCAAAACTAACAGACCAACGGATGGTCTCTACAATTCAGTACTACAAAATTACTGGTCTTTTCACGTTTTTTAATGAATGTTTCCTAATATATAAAATGTGTTTCAAAAGACATCACCAATTTTGTTTTATCTGGACTTTAACTGTTGAATAAAATGCAATAAAATTACAAGGATGGATCACAGGTAAGCAGCGCCCTTTGGGGCTGAAAAATGAAGCCAATGCAGAAGTGCATAAAACTGCACTTTCTCTAATGACCACTTAAGGCTGGCTCCAAAAGCAAGTTAATCCCCATAGACCCCCATGTTAAAATGCACAGTTTTACAGCAGAAATAAACATGTTTACAGCCCGGACCACACACGGTTTTGGTAGGGGAAGGATTCTCTGGAATTAAAGAATGATTATCCATAAGAATGTTTGATTTAATTAACGCTTAAAGTTATGCAAGGCAGTGTGCACTTTGAGTGACAGGCTGGCTGATAGGAGCTATGAGTCAAATCCACCTCTTAACTCCCCCCTAGCTCCACTCTCTCATCCAAATTTTGTCACCTTGGGTCACTTGTGGCTCCACAAACCTGAGATGGCATCGGCCAAAATGATACTTGAGGCGTCAAAACAGGATTCCACAAACTAATGGGTGACGTTAATGTGGCTATGTCTATGATCACATGACCCCTTACTGATCTGCCACAGCTGTGGTTAGGAAGACGACTGGATTGCTACCATTGGTCTTAATGGATAATGACTGATGCTGTGGTTTTTCTATTGGGAACAAGCTCATTTTGTCTCTGCTCCTCTGCGTCCAAGAAATTATAGAGGGCACAGAAATATAGAGTGAGACAAAAGAGACAGACACAAGCAAAATGGAACTCCCAGTCATTGCTGACAGAAGATGTCAGAGTCAGTGCTTTGACTGTGCAGCCACACTTTGTCTGAGTTCCTACCCATGTGATAGGATGTATCAGTCACTGGGAATACCAGTCTGGGAGAACATCTAGAATTAGTCTGTGCTCATTTCACACCATTAATGCAGAGACATTATATTTGAGAAACTGCTTTGCATGTAAGTTCTGTTTGGAAACAAAGTGGATGTCATTTGGAACAGATACTTTCACCCTGCCAGCAGTACTGACCCAAACTCCTTGGAAACACTGATGGGCTTTGCTCTGCTGTCCTCATTTTCCATTTCTGTTCAGAAAAATGTTATTCCTACTCGCTGATTTCCATTCCCACTTCACAATAACTTTCTTATCTCAAAGTACAGTCAGGTGTAAACATGATGCCAACACCAATGTAGTTGCTGCACAGCCATTCATGTGCAGCACATGATCCTCACAGGCCTTCCTGACTTGCACAAGCTAATGCATGCAATCCACCATCCCAATCGCACTCCATCATGGATGCATGGCCCTTATCAGCCATGACCCCAGCCATTCAAAATGGATCAATTGTTTCTCTGTTCTTCCTGTCAATTCTTTTCATGCACTACCATAACAAGTGGAAGCTGATGGCCGCCTCAACTCTTAGCACCATCTCTATTTATTGATTCAGATCTCGTATGTCAATGCTGCGAAGACACTGATAAGACCCCAGTCGACTCATAAACACTACTTGGCGGTTGCAAGCAGGTGGAGTGATAAGGCCACTGAGGATAGTAACGAAGTCAGAGCATTGTAAACCTCCTCACTGCTGTCCACCTTCTCTCCATCTGGGAAGATAAGGCTCAGCTGACCGGTGTGATTGGTGGGGATGTTATGAGCCATACCAGTCTGCCATATTGAACCTTTATTGGCTCCTTTATTGTCATTTTCATGTGTGTTGTGGAGATCAAATAATAGTTGGAGCTGTTCAACAAAAGTAAGGGGAAGCTTTTACTTTTATTGAGATCTCTATTGAATTGGAGTGCAAAACAATTGTGTTACAAGCTTGGTGGTGCATATTGTGCAGCAGCATTGGGCTAATTTAGTTTTATTCATCCAGCTGAAGATGTGGGCAGCAGTAGGGTGATATACTGTAGCAGCGATGTGGGGGTGTTTGATAAGGAAAATCTTGTGGAAAAACTTATGACCTTAGTTTGATTTAAACAAAGTCTTTGTACCACACTCTTGGAGTGGCAGAGTGGACTCTGGGCACTCTGTCTGGGGAGACAGAGCACCAGAGTGCAGAGCAGAGTGAATGTGTGATTAACTTAACTGTTCATTAATTTATATAGAAATATAGAGCTCTGTGTCTGCGACCAACAGGGTTGTGATGGCATTTTAGTGTAGAGCATCAGACTGAATTTACGAACACACCATGTTAGGTCACTCATTCTCCGGGACCGCAAGTGCCACTTAACAAATTAAACACTCACCAACGGGACCACATTGGCCAACCCGTATGCTCTCACTCAGTGGATGGTTGATTTGATACAATTCCTGAAGATGGAATGGCCGGCTTTGTGGTTGATTACTACGCCACTCTTACAAAGGAGGACAACACTTGATCGGTTTCCTCCAGTTTGTTCTGCTATCGAAGCAAACGTCAGTTAATAAGCTAAGAAGTTAGCATTGCAGAGAAATCTAATATTCCTCTTAATACCTCCCCAATTTCTGATTAGGTGGTCATGATAACCCTTAATACACATCACGTTATATCCCTGCAACAGTTAATAGTTTTCGCCAAACTGATAAGAAATGTGTGCTGCACAAGCGAAGAGTTTTGATGATCGCCTCCATCCAGTCCTTTTGTCCTCTTACATTTAACCATAGTTGTCTTTGTTTTTGTTAACAGGCAGTGGTGGCTGGTATATGATAAAATTCAAGTTTTGAGCCAGGACTCCTTCTGTTCTGGCTTCTAATAACTCAACAAGTTAGACTCTGATGTAGCTTACGAGTCATGTTTTGCCTTTAGCTAATAAAATGACGTCATGGTGACGTTGGCCCTAAAAGGGTCTATAAAAGTGCCAGCTTAATAAATGCAATGTTAAAATAGTGTCTCACAGAAATGACATAGTAAGACTGTGACTGAGTTTAGGAAAAAAATATATATAACTGGTATATACAGTATACCATATTCAATGAATGGCAAGTCAGTGGTTTACTCTATTACTACTACTCCTTATCCTCTTTGTTTTGGCCATTTGGCAACATTTGGGCCTCCCCTGACTGCAGCAGAAACTGTTGTTGGATGACAGAAAGACTGCAGAGGTGCAGGGGCGATTACTCTGAGACAACAAGCGAGGCTGAACTTCCCCTAAAATTCCATAGAAGAAATGGTCAAATATGCACTATTGAATTTACATTAAAATAAGAATTTACATTGCATTAAACGTGCACTAGGATGCGTTTAACCTCATGACTATGATGTTCAAACGTCAGCTGTTTATCACCAGTTTTCAAACGCAACCTCCCTGTCATACATTCTCGTGTCAGCATTGTGAACGCAGACCCTCCAAGCATTCCTATGACACAGCGCTGAGCAGGTTTTTTTCATGCAGCAAAACGAGACGGTCATTGGATAAATGTGGCAAAATCGTCACTTCCAGGGAGGCTCAGGTTCTCTGGGACCTAATGGAGCGGTAGGTGGTAAAGGACACTCGGTGTATGCATGGTGATTGGAGGAATTGTCTAAAAGGCTGGACCCCTTTATGATTGACAGTGCTTCGCATTTTGAGCTCAGTCCGGTCCGGATATTTGCGAGTGGAGTCTTCTGACAGAGTGCCGTCCGGAGTTCCTTATTTCCATAAGCCATATAGCTCATTTTCACTGTTTGTACAGTACACACACAACACACACTGTAAATAAAGACATAAACATTGCATTATTGAATGTGTAATGTGTGTTTCAATAATATTTGAGATTGTTTAGAGAATGTTGCTGTATAGCACTGTTTGTTACCTGGGCCAGTGTTAAGGTGCTGCTCCTTTCAGGGAAACTTATTTTGAGAGAAAATCAGTTCTGGTGGTGTAGACACAGTTCAGGTGTTTAAACCCATCTGAAAATCTTTGAGGTTGCTTTGTTTTGCTGTGGTTCTATGGTGTGAGTGTGGTTGAAAAATGGCTTCAATTAAATGTTCCTTTTATAAGTTACTGTCTCGCTACAGTATGACAAATTTTATGATGTAAACTTAAAATGAGTTTTGTTGCCTTCTTTTTTTCCAGCCCCAGAGATTACCACTTGGCAACAACGCAACAATGCAAAAACAACATTCTGAGCCACTCTGTGTTCACATGGTGGAAAAAAAGACATGATCCGTTTTAACGGTTTTGTAATCCGTGCCCTCTGATTCACAGCACACACGTAAATTAGGAATAAAACTGTTAAATCTAACATGTTTTAAAGATAATAATAATAATAGTAATAATAACTGTATTCCTTTGTATTATCTGTTTTAGGTCTACAGTACAGGCCAAAAGTTTGGACACACCTTCTCATTCAATGCGTTTTCTTTATTTTCATGACTATTTACATTGTAGATTCTCACTGAAGGCATCAAAACTATGAATGAACACATGTGGAGTTATGTACTTAACAAAAAAAGGTGAAATAACTGAAAACATGTTTTATATTCTAGTTTCTTCAAAATAGCCACCCTTTGCTCTGATTACTGCTTTGCACACTCTTGGCATTCTCTCCATGAGCTTCAAGAGGTAGTCACCTGAAATGGTTTTCCAACAGTCTTGAAGGAGTTCCCAGAGGTGTTTAGCACTTGTTGGCCCCTTTGCCTTCACTCTGCGGTCCAGCTCACCCCAAACCATCTCGATTGGGTTCTGGTCCGGTGACTGTGGAGGCCAGGTCATCTGCTGCAGCACTCCATCACTCTCCTTCTTGGTCAAATAGCCCTTACACAGCCTGGAGGTGTGTTTGGGGTCATTGTCCTGTTGAAAAATAAATGATCGTCCAACTAAACGCAAACCGGATGGGATGGCATGTCGCTGCAGGATGCTGTGGTAGCCATGCTGGTTCAGTGTGCCTTCAGTTTTGAATAAATCCCCAACAGTGTCACCAGCAAAACACCCCCACACCATCACACCTCCTCCTCCATGCTTCACAGTGGGAACCAGGCATGTGGAATCCATCCGTTCACCTTTTCTGCGTCTCACAAAGACATGGTGGTTGGAACCAAAGATCTCAAATTTGGCCTCATCAGACCAAAGCACAGATTTCCACTGGTCTAATGTCCATTCCTTGTGTTTCTTGGCCCAAACAAATCTCTTCTGCTTGTTGCCTCTCCTTAGCAGTGGTTTCCTAGCAGCTCTTTGACCATGAAGGCCTGATTCGCGCAGTCTCCTCTTAACAGTTGTTCTAGAGATGGGTCTGCTGCTAGAACTCTGTGTGGCATTCATCTGGTCTCTGATCTGAGCTGCTGTTAACTTGCGATTTCTGAGGCTGGTGACACAGATGAACTTATCCTCAGAAGCAGAGGTGACTCTTGGTCTTCCTTTCCTGGGTCGGTCCTCATGTGTGCCAGTTTCGTTGTAGCGCTTGATGGTTTTTGCGACTCCACTTGGGGACACATTTAAAGTTTTTGCAATTTTCCGGACTGACTGACCTTCATTTCTTAAAGTAATGATGGCCACTGGTTTTTCTTTAGTTAGCTGATTGGTTCTTGCCATAATATGAATTTTAACAGTTGTCCAATAGGGCTGTCGGCTGTGTATTAACCTGACTTCTGCACAACACAACTGATGGTCCCAACCCCATTGATAAAGCAAGAAATTCCACTAATTAACCCTGATAAGGCACACCTGTGAAGTGGAAACCATTTCAGGTGACTACCTCTTGAAGCTCATGGAGAGAATGCCAAGAGTGTGCAAAGCAGTAATCAGAGCAAAGGGTGGCTATTTTGAAGAAACTAGAATATAAAACATGTTTTCAGTTATTTCACCTTTTTTTGTTAAGTACATAACTCCACATGTGTTCATTCATAGTTTTGATGCCTTCAGTGAGAATCTACAATGTAAATAGTCATGAAAATAAAGAAAACGCATTGAATGAGAAGGTGTGTCCAAACTTTTGGCCTGTACTGTATGTGTGTTTCTCTTTGTGTCATAGATCTGTCTCAACATCTTTATGTGAGAACTTGAGAGCTTCTTCTACAATATGTTGCTTTTTAGGCAGCCAGCTTGGATCAACATCTAGAGAGCCAATGGAGAGGGAATGGTGTGCTCAACTGACGAATGAAGATTTCAGAGAGGGATGTCACCACCCTCGCGTCAGCAGAAAGCAAAAAGTTGTGCAGTTGAAAGCAGAAAATCAACATCAGCGTTCAGTTTTGTTCTCTGACAAACTGGTCTTCCTCTGGAAGTTCTGCAACAAAGACACAGTGTTCACGCTGCCTGCCTGGCTGGATTAAGGATGCTTGACATTGCTTCCTGTAACAAGAAACAGAGAAGTGGGGAAAAGCTTGCAGGAAGTGTCTCCAATGGGAAGTGACCAAGCTGTTGTTATGAATTCCCAAGACCAGGCATTCCTGACACACATGACTTTTCAGTTTAAACAGAAGCATTCTCAGGTAGTGTTCTATTCAACGTGGACTGGGTTGCAGGACATGGTGAAGGGAACTGGAAGGGAACTTAGTGGAACTGTTAGCAATAAAGGACCGCAGACTGCGGCAGACGATCCAGCAGACCACCTAGGTCCATCAGTAAGAGAGTGGAGCAAGAAGAGGCCTGCATCCCATCTCTCTATCTGCTGACCCTGCTCTCTGGTGGTGGCAGAAGAGAGATATGCACTGCCCCTGTTGTCAGATCTCGCTCAAACCTATTTGTATGTTCAGGGTCCCTACACCCCATCTGACAGGGTGTTATTCATAGCTGTTGACATCAGCTATGAAGAAAGCAGACATCCTCGTTTTTACTGACCGATTGTTGATTTTATGTGCAAGTTTTATATTTGGGTCATACTTATTGAACCCAGGCCCCCAGGAGCACCACTCAGCCTTGCTTCTGAGTTTTATCTGTGGCCACTCATGGTATTGCAGCATCCCCAGCCCAGAAAACAAGTGTCACCATCAAAATGTAAACTCTACGGGCCTATTTAATCTCCAACAAAAAGAAGCTACCAATAAGCAGCTTGATTATCTGCTAACACAATGCATCAACAGGCCTACAAACCAGTCATCCACAGTGTGAAGCTCCTACAGGAAGAATGGTTGGACTTGGTGTGCTTTGGTTCATCTTAATAGTTTTAGACAAAATGGAACTCTGCATGTGGCACAGAGGAAGAAGATATATTATCAGTTTTTGGATACACAGACTTTTTATAGTGTACGGATTGTTGGAGGATTTTTGATTGTTTCATGGGATTGATTGATGATAAGGAAAATATTGAATTTTTAGTGAAGGGTCTGAATACAAACAAAGCACATTCATTAATAAATTTCAAAATGTGTCCACAATAAGCTACATCCTGAAAACAGCAGATTAAATACATCTCTGTCCTCATCTCTTTTATCTTCTGTGTTCTGTGTTTTTCCATCCAAATGTCTCATTTTCCTACTGACAGTTCAGCAGATTCATGAACAGCAGATGAAAAATGTTTTTGACAGCAGCAACTTCTTGAAGAAATTTTTCATGAGAATTGTTGAACCAGTAGAATATTTACTGATTTTCTCCAGTGTCAGAAGAGGAGCGTTCTCACCATCTCCACATTGCCACAGATTTAGCCTGCGCCAGAAACACTCACATTAAACCCATTTATTGAGGACGATAACACACGCTGTCTAAGGTCCAAATAGGTCCGTAATTGAAAAGTGTCAATGTGACATTTGCAAATGCTGTCAAGTGGAGAATTGCATTCCCTGGCCACTGGACACACATGGCAATTTTCAAAGGTCTGATCACATATTCAAGTGTCACAGGAGAATTTATTATATTTCTTTCTTTCTTTTTCATTATGGTGCAGATGTTTGCATGTTGCTGTTTTTATCTATGAACCTTCTCAACATGGTAATTGTGTTGAACCAGACTTTGGGTTCCAGAGCTTCTTTTTTAATTCTTACAATGTTTTGTCTCTGAAGGCTCATTTATACTCCCTTTAACATAAGAAAATAGGTACGTCCATATGTCACTGTCCTCATACTTCCACATGTACTTTATGTTTGCATAAATAGAGCCAATACATCACAACAAAAGGGAGAATCAAGGTTTCACACAACAACAAACAAGGCGACAGTGGAGATGGTCGTAATATTGTACTTTAAACAGAGGAAGCGTTGTAGAAGGTGGTGGACAGCGTGGTTTTGTAACATTACTTTCTGACATGTGGACGGAGATTTTTTTTTCAAAATATTACTGTTTTGTTCTATTCCACCATTATTTAATTATCTTCATTGTCTCCTACAGTCGCATCTCGCTAATACTATGCTACGCTGCCGCCACTATCTCCGGTGGTAAGGCTTTGTGTCATACATATCCACAAGCTTTCAGGACACATGCACAAATGTGGATGAACTGAACACACAGACAAAAGGCTCCTTCTGTCTCTGTATTTAACATTGAGCAAAAATGAGCTCTTTTGGGTGTCTGAAAGACAGTAGTAAACATCTGACTTGACATTAGAGGTAGGAATCACCATCATACAATACTGTCACAATACAGATCACGATATGATATTTTTGCAATATTGTGATATGCTGAGTGTTGCGATACAATATATTGCAATATATTGCTATTTATTACCTTTTTTTCCAACTGCTAATTATTTCCCCAAAGGGAAACTTTGTCAACATCAATTTTACCTCATAAAGTATGTTTTCAGTCTGTTCATCTGACTTTGAATCCTTTTTATTGCAGCAAAAGCTGATGCAGAGCAGACAGACTGACCAACACCGTCATAAAACCTGTCAGAAATTCTGCATACACCTGACAAACTGAACTGACGGCAGATTTAACACCCTCTGCTAGGCCAGATTAAGCCTCTGAGCAAAACACCCATGTTAGAAGTGTTGTCTGTTAAAACCACAAACCCCCATCCTTGTGCTGTATTTTGCAGGAGGTCTGCAATGTTCCCTCCGTTGTGACTTTCGTCTTCTGCTTTAGTACTCTGTAAGATAATGTGCTGTTATAGTCACATATCAATCCACTGACCTTGAAGTCCATGGGCGTCAGAAGTTAATGCCACCCTTCCTGCTGCCTGTACTCAAAGATTCCTCAACTTTATGCTTCACTTCTCTGTAGAGCTTGGGTATGGCTGTGTCGGTGAAAAAATGTTGGGATGAAGTCACAAACCTGGGTTCCCAGTTTTCTTTGGTAATGATGCTGCATGGATGCAGATCTTTGCACATGAAGCAGGTGATGGACTGTGTTAATTTCTTAGCTGCCTCCCCGCTGGACAGTAGTTTTGTCAAGCCAAGTGTGTCCAGTGTTGGTTGAATTTTTCAGCAGAGCAGGTTTAGTGTTAGCTTGGCAGTCAGCAGTTAATGCTATCTCTGGATGGCGGCGTGTGAGGTGAGCCCTCATGTTAGTAGTATTCCCAGAGTATTTTAGTCTCATATGACACTGCTTGCAAATCACGTTTCAAATCCAAGTCTTCCTTTCCTTCCATGTTAAAAAATCCAAAACAAGTCCAGACAATTGATGTAAACACAGACGGCACATTTCTGATTTTGTTCTCCATGGCCTCCATCTTTTTGATGGACTTCCTGCCACATGCTGCTGACTGATAGTGATGGCAGAATGAAGCCTCATGAAGCCTCATTATGCATTTTCTGAGCCCACTAAATGGCGCTTTTTGTTCAACAAAAGGTTGAAAGCACAGTGCATTGCTATTCTTTTAGAGCCTCTCTCTTAAAACCAAGAGCGCCATCTAGTGGGCTCAGAAAATAAAGAAAATGCTTCATGAGGCTTTGTTCAGCTTCATTTGGCCATCACTACTGACTGAGACCTCGCTGACCTGACCAGAAAACCCCCCAAAACATCAGCACCATCAAGTGGACCCAAAAAACAATAGATTTTATTATTCTAGTACCAAAAGTTGTATTAAAATGTGTATTTGCAAATATTAATAATGTGTGTAATAAAAGATCAATACTTGTAATATACAGTATCGAGATGCTATGCTGTATGGATTTTTTCCCCCACCTCTTGTTGACATATCTACAAGATTGAATCAAAACTGTTAGTTTTTGACACAGACAGGTCCACATGGATATATAATGCCTTCAAATGGGGTCATGGTTAACTAGAAGAAGTTGCACTCCAGTCATTAATATTCATTGTCCCAAATATGCTGTCAGCGGCAGAATGAGCAGACTGCTCAGGTGTATGCAGCAGCTGCTGAAATTTCGCTACACCTGGTTATGGTTGATCAAACAATTAATGGTTCTTCTCTGCATAGTTAAAACATTAATAAAATGTTCAAAAATAAACATGAAATTGCCCTTAAATTTTTAAACAAACAAATGCAAAACGGGGTTTGCAGATTTGCTCATCAGTGTTTAGAAATGTGCACAAGGTCATCTATCATTAAATCAAGGCATCCTCATTGGAAGATTTAAATAATTTATGAAGGTATCCACACTGTGCCATCTGTGTTTAAGGTATGCAAAATTTTGGGTAGTTGTGAGTGTAAGCCTCTGCCATGGAGCACAACTGAAAAACAACTGAACATATTCCACTGGATACATGGAAGGTCAACAGCAAGGGGGATATCTGACATTCTACAAAATAAGGCCTTTGCACACCAAGTCTGTATTGAATTTCTTATCCAAAATTGTTACACTATAATAATGAATATGATGTCACATTGTGTCAATCATGTTTACACACTGACTCCAAAACTTTCGTTCCTCAGAGTTCCAAAGTTTTTGGAACAGCTTTGATTTTTTGATTTTTTTTTTCACATCCATTAAAGCCTTCAGAGAGTTGTCTGACCAAGAAACAGTGAAAAAAAAATGTGACCCAACCTCCATGGGACATCCACAAAATGTAAGAGGAGTGGGGTGCACAGTATCATTTCATTACTCTGATAGCATACTTTGAACAGATTATGTAGTAATATTCAGGTGGATGTGTGATCTGGTGGGAGGGGCTGGGGTGCCCATATAAAGACATCAGACTGACTTGCATATGTAACAAAACTAGACTATGAAATCATGTTTTATTTATGTAGTAACAACCCTTTGACCTTTGTCGCTTGCTGAGTGATTTGATTGGTTGGTTTGTATCATTGCAAGTGTGACCACAAGATGCACGTACGTGATAATAGCCCCTTTTCCACCGCAGGAACTACCTGGGATTTTGAAAAACCTCCAAGCGTTTCCACAGAAATTATCCGGGTAAAAAACATTCCCTCAACCCCAAACTTCCCCTGAAAAAAGTACCTAGTAGGGGGGTAGGATTCAGATTACCCGGAATTCTTGGGGGGCGGGGCTGTGTGCTGAAGAACGCTGATTGGTGGAACACCAACAATGTACAGGTACTTCTACAAGGTTGACCACAAGATCAGGTCTGGCCTGAGATTGGTTGTAAGGATCTCTGGTGAAATTGGTGGTAATTCTCCTTCCTTTAAGATTATCACCACTTGACGCGGGACCTAAGTGTGCCTCCAGGCGTAAGAGATTAAGGTCAGGTCATACTGATTAATAATACAGTGACATGTTAATGTTACTTACAAAATTATAGAAGACATCTTTTACACTGCACACATACTCAGTGGTTCAATAAGAGCAAGAATGACCTTGCCAATAAAATAAACAGTATTCTTCAGATTTTCTGCATTACCAGTTGAATGTATGTGGGGTCTCATAGCAACGTGATGCATAGTTTGCTGTACTGTAATTGCACTGCTTTGTTCGGTGGTATTACTAATGTAGAGTTACAGCTCGACACATTTCCATTTACAACATATTCCCTCAGCTAAGAATCTGTATCACGCATAGACTGAGTATTGAATACACAGTGGCTGTATTCAGAGATGGGGACTCGAGTCACTGTGACTTGGACTCGAGTTGACTCGAGTCGCTGTTTTGATGACTTGTGACTTGACTTGACAAAAAATAAAAGACTTGAGACTTAACTCGGACTTGGAAGTTAAAGACTCAGGACTTTACTTGACTTGAGACACGATGACTTGAATGACTTGAATGTTATTCACATCATGTTTTTGGTTAGAATATAAAATTAATAAATTAATTTAAAAAATAATGTCGATTACCCGGTAGGAGCGCAGGCTGAGAATGGCATTGTCATGATTGGATCACTACCCTGTCAATCAGTCATGCCCTCTCTACCTACCTTACGTGTGCATTGGAGAAACAGGCCCTCTTATATCAGATAGGCATCAACATGTTAGCGGGAGGGGTACCGAGAGTCATCGTCTTCGGCTTTCAGAATTACCATTATTACAGCAAAAGACGAACAGCACAGTGCAAGACATGCGGCATAAACATCGCGGACAGCCAGGCGACAACTTTGTTTGTCATTTGAAGAGCCATTCTGCCCAGTAAGTGCTTGTCAATTAGCTAATATTATCTGGTTAGTCGGTAGTTAGCTAACGTTAGCTTGATAGGATACGGGGGTGAGGGGGTGGGTCAGTTTGGTGGAACTTGTTTTTTAATTTATTTGCTAACATTAACCCCAGAAAACGTGAGCGAACATTCCGACCGGTTCATCACAAGACCGGCTGTACGTTTTATGAACGAGCAACACAGGGTTAAATGAACTAAATGGGTGATTTTGGCCGCTGCCTTGGTTAGTGTGTGTGTGTGTGTGTGTGTGTGTGTGCGGGTGTGTGTGTGTGTGTGTGTGTGTGTGCGCACGCATGGGGGTTGTCCCTGCAAAGTAAACATTGCAGCGATGAAGTCAATGTTTACTGACAGTTGCTTATATCTTGTCTTTTCACTTTATTAAAATCAGATTCTGCAGGTAAAATTACAATAATAAGGTGACTTGACTTGGACTTGACTTGACATAACCTGTGACTTGACTTGACTTGCCCAAGAAAAAATGACTTGGGACTTACTTGAGACTTGAAGGTTAAGACTTGAGACTTACTTGAGACTTGCACATGTGTGACTTGGTCCCATCTCTGGCTGTATTTTCCAAAGGAGTTGAATAGTGAAAAGCGCTTTTAATCCAAATTCAAGCCAAAACAAAAACTAGTCCTGACCAGGTGAGCCGTGCAGTATAAGTTATCATGGCGAGTTAGCCAGGTTAAAGGAGAGCCACCTTTGTGAGATAGAAAAGTAGCGTTAGACTCAACATACCTCGCTAACCTACTAATCTGGCTTTGTGGAACATGTCTCCAAGTAAATGATAATGTTGCTCCTTAACTATGGGACGTGTAAATAAGCAACTGTTTACTCACAAGTTCACAATATTAACCAGTGACTATATACTGTATAGATGGACGACAAGTCTCCACTTCCCTGGGTTGTACAATAATGAAGCCAAAATTTCTGGGATACAGCCGCTGCCACTGCCTTTCATTTCTGTGCAGCATCTTGGTCCCAAAATATGGTTCATGAACAGAGGTTTTGGCACAAGTTTACCAAACCTTGGAACCTCAGATAGTTCCACTTTGAATTTCTCTCTGAAACAAACAGGCTGACTCAACAAATTAGATACAGTATTTTAATAAGCTGTAGATGTTTGCAAATGTAAGCATGATATGGTTTTTGTTTTTTGGTCCAGACAATACAGTTAACCTTTCTTCAAGAATAAATGTCAAGCACTGAGTTTGGCAAATATACAGTATGTTGATTTCATTTTATCACCCACAATAAAGACCTGTTTCCATAAATGCTGCTGTGTTAACATCTGGAAATGTCTCCTGGGAAGTGGATAAGACAGTTCAGGGTTATATGTGTTGTTGTTCTATTGAGATACATTTAACAGCAACATTTGTGTGCTGTTCAAAAATAATAATTATTTATAATAATAAATAAGTGCACACTGTACACTGAAACTACAGCCTATTAGTTAGATTGTGTCCTAGCCCAGCTGAATTGATTAATTTATTTTCAAACTAAAATAGACTTCTTTGTACAAGTCCTGATGCATCAAGGGATCAAAACCTTGTCCTAAGAAATGTTTTCATGTCTAACTATAGTTTACAACTTCAATATTTCATGCAGGTTTGGTAGTAAACTAAATTAGAGAGCAGCACTTTAAATAGACATGCTTTTTTTGGTTCCTCTTTGCTATTCTGAGAGAATTTCAGTCTCGGAGGACTGTCCACCACATGCACAAACTCGTTGTGGGTAAACCCATTGACTCAGGAAGAAAATACAGTCTTGTATTAACGTCAAAGACAAATCTAGTTCTTTTTAACTAGACTCTCATCAGCTACATAAAGCCAGATATTCATTCAATGATACTGCTTCCATCACTGTGAGTGAAGTTTCATCTTCAGCCTGACTACTGTGATGTTAACTGTCCTTACTCTTTTTTTACAGTACCAGACAGTTAGTAATTTAAAGGTTTATGTATCAATATCCCTGCATTTATTATATCAGGGTTAGCCTGTCGTACTGTGTGAAAATGTGACAAGTGGTTATACTGTCAGAGGTTACATGGTGGCATGACACTGGAAAACATTATCCTGTGCCAATCTCACATAAGCAGTGGTGTGTCTTTATTCCATTAAGGAATGTGACTGAAATACTTTGTGTCACTGTAACGCATTACCCTTATCTGATCAGTTTAAATTAATGACATGCACTTCATTACTTAATTTCTGGCCTTACTGCTCATTCGTCTCCTCCTCTCTGTGCACTGCAGCCTGCTAAATGAAAGCAGAAGAGCGAGGCTGGTTAGAGAACAGAGAGGTTAAGAAGCAAACTAGAGCCAGTAATTGAATTATTAGAGAATGACTTAATGTGCTTGCCCTCACACTGCCATTTGAAAAGGAACACTTTGAAATCTGCAGTGAACTACAGCCAGCTGAAGCTGAAAACAGTAGCACCAGTGTTGGTATGTTTATTCAGAGTACACAGATATGGATGCTGGTGTGGTGAACACGCTCTACATGACAGTGAGGACATCCAGCGTCACAACTATTAGCTTTGTGCTGTCTGACGCCTGAGAACACTGTCTCTTCTGTGCTAAGCCTCAGTTTGATCTCTTCTCCACAGAGACACTGTCTACAGAATCAAGTCTTTAAAGGAATAGGTCAAAATTTTGGGAGACAGTTTGTGGAGTTTTCCTCTGAGAAAACTTGTTATTGTCTGGGACTACTCACAGTGTCAAATATGAATACAGCCGTTCAACTACACTGCCAAGAGCGGATAATCTATTTTTATTACTTGATTCCACTTTCCTGGAGAAGTGGAAGGAGGTGCACATTTTTAATTGTCATCACATTAATCCATACAATAAATATCTGCAGTTCAAAAGTTAAAAATGCTGTCTACTTTTTTTTGCATTTTTTCATTTTTTTAATTGTTTTTCTGAAACTATTTTTTTTTTTTTTAACTTTGATTCAATTAAATTTGACAGATTTACAATCAAAAACAATGTCTGACATTCTGAAAACAAAATATGCCTGCTTATCTTTACATGACATGACCTCCTAACAACACTTTACATGGTGGACCACCATGTTTTTCTTAGAACTAGTACTGCTACTAAGAAAGAAGAACTAGTAAAACTATAAGGAAAATAACTGGTACTAGAAAAAGAACTAGTACTACTACTAATAGAAAATGAAGAGGAAGAACTAATACTACTAGAAGAATAACTAGTACTATAAGAGTCTTATGACATGCTACTAGAAGATGAAAAACTAGCATTACTAAAAGAAAAAGTACTAACACTACTTCCTATAGAAAAAGAGGAAAAAAGAACTAGTACAACTAGAGAGACAGCTAGCACTACAACTAGCTAATAGAAGAAGAAGAAGAAGAAGAACTAGTACAACTACAATAGATGGAAAAGAACTAGTACTAGAAGAAGAAGAACCATTAGTAGAAGAGTGCTACTAAGTGCTGCTAGAAAATGAAAGTTGGACTTGTTTGTAATGGATCAAATTATTAAAAATTAGTAAAGTGAAATGAAAAAAAAAAAAACTCTACTCAGCACTACTCAGCAAGGTTTACCACCAAGAAAGTGGCACCATGAAAACCAGGGATCTCTCTAGACAGGTCAGGCACAAAGTCCTAGAGAAGTACAGATTAGGGTGGGGTTTTAAACAAATATCTGAAACTCTGAACATCCTGATGAGCCCCACTGAATCCATTATTACAAAATGGGAAATACACGGCGCCACAACAAACCTGCCAAGAGAGGGCCGCCCAATTTGGTTGGATTACTTTTCACAGGAGAATGAAAGTTAAGACATACACCTCTATGGTTCACTGATTAACATACTGCAACTTTTGTGTTTGATCTCAAATCAAAAAGATGGTAAAAAGCAAAGTGTAAAAAACTCTTTGTAGTTTTGGGGGTAGTTCCATGTTGGAACCATTTCTTGGCAAACAGAAGTGTGTCCATCCGTCTAGTACTGTGGCTATAGCACAGGTTGCCAATACAGTTGGTGAGCACAGGTTTAAATATAGAACACTGAGCAACCAAAATTTGAACAGAGCAATGTTTCAGTCAACTGAGATATTTCCCAGACATTGTGAAGTAAACATCCCAGAACAGAACTGGTAATAGACATAAACACAGTCATTTTGAAGCTATCAGAGCAGAGTCAAATGACACTCTCTGACTGTTTGGGACAAAGTATGCCAATATCATATACATATGTATACACACACACACACACATACACACACACACACACACACACACACACACACACATATATATATATATATATATATATATATATATATATATACGTATATTTAAAACATAGAAAAGATAAAGACAAGCAGGTGTATAAAACTATTATTTACAAACAGCTACATCAGAGATTACGTGGCATTGTTCAAACAGTTGTAGTTTTGTCAACCTCTGTTACTAAAGTCCAAAATAAATTTTGAAGCCTGAGACCTAGTTTAGGCAACCAACTTGAGCTGCCACTGTGCTTAAATGGTATCAAATGCACCTTTTGCATTATGGTGGTGTGCTCAAGCTGCCAGTGCTTTGCTCACTCTTTTGCTGCCAAGCCTGCTGCCACACTGCTCACCTGAAAGCTATGCTGATAGTTGCTGCCACTGCTAGGGGAAAGTTATGACCCTCACTCCACACTCCCTGCTGGTGTCAGCTCGGTATTTCTTGTAAGGATTGGTGAGGTTACAGCTTGTACACCAAATACTGACTCTGACTCTGCCGACTGAAATATTGCCCCCCATGTTTTCTGGCTGTAAGACTCAAATAAAAATTTGGTACCATAAAAATTTGGAACACTCATTAGGAATCATCCTCTGGACCATACATACTCACTCATGGCTGTCTGGTAACTGGAAAAACAGAATGAAAGACCAAATTCGTTTTGCACCTCAAGCATGCATATTAATGCATATCAATATTGAATCACCATTAGATCATTTACATCTTTTCACCGTCTCATAAAAACAAGCAATTAATGTGTTGAAGGACAGGGCTGCTTACATGCATTATCTTAAGTGTGTCTATTGAACTGGAGACTTGCTTCCCTGAAAAGGCTGAACGTAAGGAGCTCTACAATGCTAATGTAGTTCTGCTCACTGAATGAACAAAAAGGTCCTTTCAAAATAAACTGATGTAATGAAAAATAATAAGAACTTATAATTTATGCATGCCTGCACAGACTAGCATCAGTTCACAATAGCTGCCCCTTTTTCTCAGTTGCCATGAACAGTTAATCAGCTGTCCTTTGGCTAATGACCAATCCCAGCTGGCCATCAACATTAAGATGTCCTCATACAATGGTTTATATGATATCCTACAAATTAGCACCCCAAAAATGACATCACATCCTCACGGTTAAGTTACATTATTAAGGTAAAGTTATGGACGTTAGGCAAGCAAAGTTACTGTGGTTAGGTTAAGGGAAATGAAACATGGTGAGGACGTACCTTAAAATTACGTTGTTGAACAAATTACAATGTTCACAGGATTCCAAACACTGGTGTCCAAGGGAAAGTCCCAGTGGAAAGTTCTGTGTTTTGTGACCCGTCCACCACTCCAACCTGTCATGGCTGCTGACTTCTTTACTCCCATCAGCGCATTGGTCACGTGATTGCAGCCTTTCCAAATACGTGGGTTATGCACAAATTACTGGCTCATGATTACGTGGGATATGTACAAATTTGGGTGCATTATTTTTTGTAAGAAAACGAATACAAATAGGACAGCCTGTCAACATCATTAGTCATCTTGATGTAGAATAACAATATCAACAACAACATTCTGTTGTAAGATATGGAAACCAAAGCCGAACATCTGCAAAATGTCAGAGTTTTAACGTCCACTAGTGATGGCTGAATGAAGCCTCATGAAGCATCATGAAGCATTTTCTTTATTTTCAGAGCCCACTAGATGGCGCTCTTGGTTTAAACAGAGAGGCTCAAAGAATAGCAATTCAGTGTGCTTTCAACCATTTGTTGAACAAAACTATGGGGTGCCGTTTGTAAAGTGGCTCATGCTGAAAATAACATCAACATTATATTAAATATTAAATCTAAATCTAAATCTAAATGTTAAATCTAAATGCTAAATCTAAATCTAAATATTAAATCTAAATCTAAATGCTAAATCTAAATCTAAATGTTAAATCTAAATCTAAATGTTAAATCTAAATATTAAATCTAAATCTAAATCTAAATGTTAAATCTAAATGCTAAATCTAAATCTAAATCTAAATCTAAATATTAAATCTAAATCTAAATGTTAAATCTAAATGCTAAATCTAAATGTTACAGTTTTTCTCAATTGCTAAAACACATTTCACAAAACTTTACTCCATTTTCCCAAAACTCTAAACACAACACACTTTTCTAAAGCTACATAAACAAAACCACACCTTCTCTCTTCAAAACTCAAACTTTCACACCAAAACAGCTGCTCAAAGCCTGCAAAAATTTAAAAACTATACGCATCATTACAGACTACAACAAAACAACTGAAAACACAATGTTCAGTGTATGAGAATGTTCTTTTTTTTCACAACTGCCAAAGCACATTTTTAGAAACCTTACAGTATCTGTTCTCAGAATATATCACTGTAGAGTATTGGGCATTCATAGATTTGTGTGTTTCATATGAACAGTATGTAAATCTACAGAAAATACAGTATGTACACTACTGTACTGCATCATAACTCAATGCAAACACTACAGAGGATCCACAGAGGATTATTCATTTATGGAACTATACAACACACACACACTCCACAATCATTGTGCGGCATCACGTCGTCGAGCTGGGTCGGGCCACAGGACCTCATCTACATCGCAGGCAATATTGTCCCTTGCCAGGCAAACTGTGCACTCTCAACTGGCTTTTATAGGTGTGGTCACATCATTTGCAACAAGTGTCTTCAATTTTGAGTCGTTATGTTTAATGAATGAAGCCAGGTGTGTTGTGTTCATATTTTGCTGACTGTGGCAAGCATTTTGCATCACATGAGCTTTAATTTGATAATTTGAGCAAACTTTTTTGAAACTTGTGTTTAAGCAAGACAAAATGTGTTTAGATTTATGAGAAAAGGAGGATTGTGTTTTGTGAATTGTGTCTTAATGTGAAATGTGTTTATGGTTTTGGCAAATGGGGGCTAGTTTTATTAAACGTGTTTAGAGAACTGGTCATTTGGTTTAGAGAACTGGCTTTTGTGTTTTAGCAATTGGGAAAAACTGTAAATCTAAATGTTAAATGTTAAATCTAAATGCTCTGGGTGAAACGAAATATTTAGCTAATATGCAAATTCACAGTGCCGGTCACTGGAAGTACCAAAATAAAAGCTCGAGATGGTCAGACTGTTTATAGAATCAAATAACGAATTAAAACCAACTTATCGGGGGAAATGGACACTTGAACATACATTAGCGTGATAATAACTACCTAAAATAACAAAAAACATGTTTGGAGAAATTTTATTTGACTTGTACTTTGAGGGGCTAACAGCTAACGGTTAGCCCCGCTAATCTACGATAACCATATTATTATTTACAAAACGTGCACACATAAATAGTAATGTTTGTTCAATCATTGTGTTTATGGACTTTATAAACATCAGATTAGTCTAAACGGTGATATAGTGACATGAAAAATGTGAGATATATATATATATATATATATATAGCTAAAGTCTGCTGGTTTTCTAGAAGTATTTGTTAACAACAAGGCGATTCCCTCCGAAGGGACACTAACAACTCAAAGAACACGTCAAATAAAATTTCTCCAAACATGTTTCTTGTTATTTTAGGTAGTTATTATCACGCTAATGTATGTTCAAGTGTTCCTTTCCCCCGATAATTTGGTTTTAATTCGTTATTTGATTCTATAAACACAGTCTGACCATCTCGAGCTTTTATTTTGGTACTTCCGGTGACCGGCAGTGTGAATTTGCATATTAGCTAAATATTTCGTTTCACCCAGAATATTTAGATTTAACATTTAGATTTAGATTTAGCATTTAGATTTAACATTTAGATTTAGCATTTAGATTTAACATTTAGATTTAGATTTAATATTTAGATTTAGATTTAACATTTAGGTGCCACATTTAATATTTAGATTTAACTATTTAATATATTTCTAAGTTAACAAATATTGCTGTAAATGTGGTAAAAGGTGACGTTAAAAAGTTCACAACACTTTTTTAAACACTATTTGAAGCTAAATGTGGCAAAATGTTGATGTTATTTTCAGCGTGAGCCACTTTACAAATGGCACCCCATACAAAACGTGCCATCTAGTGGGCTCAGAAAATAAAGGAAATGCCTCATGAGGCTTCATGACCCTTCATTCGGCATCCACACAACTTGAAATTCTAATGTTAGACATTTCAATATCATCAACTAATTTTCATTCCAACCATAAATTAACGTCTGTCCAGTGTTAAGAATCCAACGTCTTTCTGATGTCATAATGATGTCTGATGCCAGTTAGGATCTTTCCACAAAATCTTTGGTAAGCCTGTAAATTAATTTGGGAGTTATGCATCTTTTTGCAATATGCCACCCTCATTGTTACTCCCCCTTTTAGCCAATTAGCATGAACACAAACACAAACCTTCACTCATACGCACTTGACCTCCATGCCAAATTTCAGCCTCAAGGGGCAAAAACTGTGGCCACCAAAGGGTAGGCAAATTTTTTCGGACCAACTGACAGACCAACAGAACGAGCCACAGAGCTGCTGTTCACAGCTAATAAAGTATTTGGAACATCTTGTGTTAAATGTAAAGGTAACATATTGTTGTATGAGTATGATAGTTATGATTTACAAGAGCTGATCAAGCTTGTTTTGTGTTTAATCCTGAAGTATTTCTTCAGCTTTTGTCCAATGGCTTAAAAGTTGAGGTAATTTGAAAGTTTTCATCCTTTTCTCTCCCTTGTGTCGAGCCTTTCAGTGTGAGAGAAAAAACATAGTAGGTGTGTGATATGGTCAGGCAAAGTGCAAATTAATTAGCTCTGAAAAGAATGGATTATCTGCTTCCGCTGGCATAGAAAAGCTTAGTATTTAACTGATCTCAAAGCATATTCTCATTAGAATAGCCGACACCCCTTCTATCTATCCTCTCAGGCCATGAAGCAGAACTGTAGATCCTTTGTCTGCCTGGGATCATTGCTGTGTGGAGGAAACAAAAAAGACCTGGCGTGATTAAGATGGCTGAATAGACTCTTTTCTTTATCTCATTTGAAAAGTGAAGCAGAGCAGTGGGATGAGCGCTGACGCCCGAGCAGAGTGAGGTGGCACTGCAGCAGCGTCATCACTGACTGCATGCCGTGACTCATGATGACAGCAGTGAGGCCAGCCAGCATTTATCCTCTTTAGCACTTGTCAGGGGCTATCACAACCCGGTCTCTGCCACACACTGACAGGTCACAGTGCTGCGACCACTGTGGAAGGAGAGGAACAGCTGCTGTTTGGTGCTGGGAATCTTGGTCAGTGGACACCAAATGACCTCTGAGCAATTCTGATGGCTTGGCTACATTTGAAGAAAAAAATCTGACATTGTCCTATAGGGGTCATCCCTATGTTTCCAGGGTTCTATGTTTCTCGGGTTCTATGTTCCCCACTTAACCCTGCAAAAAAGCTTCTATGTTCCCCGCTTACACAAAAAGGGTTCTATGTTTCCCGCTTGGTTGAGCGGGCAACACAGAACCCGGGAAACATAGAACCTTTTTTGTGTAAGCGGGGAACATAGAACCTTTTTTGCAGGGTTAAGTGGGGAACATAGAACCCTGGAAACAAAGATATGCTCCCGTCCTATAGACATAACACTTTTCCTGAACATTAGAAAGAACAACAGTTTTATATTACACTGTAAAATATTACACAATGACAAATGGCAAAAGGCCATGTTCTGTATTTCCTGTTGTATATATTATGCTACGATGTCGGATGTTCACAATAAACATGGCCAAAATTTTGAATAATCAGGTAAATGTATGTAGAAGCTGCTCCTGTGAGCAGAAACCTCAGCCTTCAGAATGTTGTCAACACTTTCTTTCCAACATTTTTTTCCTACCTTTAAGACAAGCTGATGTCAGCTTGTGACAGATTTCTATGGGCATCTGCTCATACATACACTGCTAGATGTGGCTACATGCTAATGTCAGGGAAACATTTAATCTTGGATGCTGATTTTGGTAATTTCTCCCCAATTTCGTACCAGATTCCTGCTGGAACATGTCGTGTTGTGAATATTTTAGTTTAGAAGCTTTTATTGATGGCTTTTCACAACAGGAAGTGTCACTATTCTCAGTTTCAGCCATTCCCCGGCTGCAATGATGGTGTAGAGATGTCGAGATATGGACCAGTCAGAGCAGACTGGGGTTTCTTGGGAGGAAGTTTAGGCCATGTTTACATGAAAACGATCCACTGAAAACAGAATTGTTTCTCATTTTTGTTTTGAAAAAAAGTTCCGCGTTTAGACAACAACGTTTTGATAACAATCACTGTGCACACAGATCCGCAAAAATGAACAAAAACGCTGCAGTATACATGCCAGGCCAGTAGTTGGCGGTGTGACACTTACGCTTCCTTCTACAGAGAACAAACAAAATGGCAACCGCGCGAACGTTTGTCTGGACGGACGACGAGGTGGAGTTGCTACAGTAAATCTACACTATGATGGGGAAGCGTTGATAAATTCAATAGGGTGAGCAGCACAAGCAGAGCTCGGGAGTCCGCCATTGTTGTTGTGATGGTCGACTTTCTCGTGCATGCCTAGTGACTGGAAGCGTAATGCGCATGTGCAAAAAGTCTCCGTTTTCAGAGGGACTGCATATTGCAAGTTTGCATGACAATGGAGACCAAAAAACTGCACTCTGGAATGCATTTTCAAAGCGTTGCTTTTTCAGGCACACAAAAAGCCACTGTCGTGTAAATGATTGGCCAAAACGCAACTATAGTTTAAGGTTTTCAGTTGAAATCATTGTCGTATAAACGGGACCTTAGTTGTTCAATTTGAATGTTTTAATTTGTGTGAGATATTTATTGGTGTTAGGTTTATATTTGGGTGTATATATTTGTAAACTCTCCTCTGCCAATGCAGATATTTTTTAAGATCAGGCAAGGCAAAAGAAACACTTCATTAAAAAAAAAACCAACAACAACAAATCAAACAAACAACAAAAAAACAACCTTTTGTCAGATGAAAAAGAACATTTCATAGAGATAGAATTGACTGCCATTATTGGTTACTTGTGTAACGTTCATCATCATCTGCAGCTTTTGTCATTTTTTGATGGTGTCTAATCTAAAATCCAATCTAGTCTAATGGACAATTCTTGCATGGCCAATCAGCACAAATATAGGCGGGTTCATTTCCCACTGATAGGTATTTTAGCATCTTTGCCTGATAACAACATCACTACATCTGTTTTAAATTTCAAATTCTTGTTCTCGTTTCCTTATTACATTTTCAGGAAATTATGACATTATTGGGTGCTATAAGTTGCTTGGTCCCTATTATTTTATTGGCAGTTATCAGATGTTTGCAAGTATTTCTGGGCAACAGGTGCGTTACCACATCAACAGTGTCATTGAACCACAGCACAACCTTTTGCAGTAAAGGAGTGTGTTCTGCTTATTCTTCAATTAGTCAATGCACCATCATCAGCATTCTTTATCAAAAATCTGTTTGAATACTGACTGATACCGTTTGGTGTAAAAAGAAGGAGACCTGGAACCAAATGATTTAGCAATTCCCAGACTAATTTCACTTGCTGTCTTCTACATGTTAGAAAATCCCTGATCCAGGAAATAAGATGAGCACTGAGACCAAAATGATGAGCGACCTTTTCTGCTAAAAATGGATTTATCAATCTTGTGACAGTGTTTCTCAGTTATGTACACACTAACACCTTATACTTGACACAACCTGACCTAGATTTTTTCAAAACACTACACACTGTCCTCTACATTTGGCACAATCATCATGAATAAAATATTTTGTGTTCACTTGGAACACTCTGCCATTCAAAATGCTAAACTTAGATTTCCTACTTTTCACTCTGACTCCTCCCATGTGCAAACACACGTTGCACAACTGTTCGATTAGGAATCAGAAATTAGCAGTACAAGGGCCACAGGTCAGCTCTTCTCTTACAGTTTTTCACGATTGCTTAAACACATTAATTGGAACATCAGACACAATGTGCACAATCTGAAACTCATGTACCAACTCCCAAACCAATCCTGCTGAACTCCAAGCACAATCTCTGCTTGAGACACATGTTCCCATTCCATACCACACATTTTTCACAACACTACACACAATTCCCTATATCTTGCACACTCTTCCTGAATTCCTTCTCTTGCTGTTCACACATAACACACTGCCAATCACATTTCTAAACTCCAAAGGCTGTTGTGCAATTAGCAATCAGCAATTTGTCATAAAAGGGTCACAGATGGGCTCCTGGTTTGTTTGGAGAACAATGGATGGTGGCAACATTGAAGAGAGAGGTGAGTAGCAAGGCAGAGGAGTGAGAGTAAAAGGAGGTGGAGGAGGAGGAGGAGGAGGAGGAGGAGGAGGAGGAGGAGGAGGAGGTGGAGGAAGAGGACAAGGAGGAGGAGGAGGAGGAGGTGGAGGAAGAGGACGAGGAGAAGTGAGAGTAAGAGGAGGTGGGAGAGGACAAGGAGGAGGAGGAGGTGGAGGAAGAGGACAAGGAGGAAGAGGACAAGGAGGAGGAGGTGGAGGAAGAGGACAAGGTGGAGGAGGAGGTGGAAGAAGAGGACAAGGAGGACAAGGACAAGGAGGAGGAGGTGGAGGAAGACAATGACGACAAGGAGGAAGAGGACGAGGAGGAGAAAGGAGAACCATAATTTCTGATGAGATTAGGACCACTATCATTGATCATGTGGTCAACCATGGTTTGCCCATGAGGGAGGCTGGCCAGAAAGTCCAACCCAACTTGAGTCGCTTCTCGGTTGCCTCAATAATTCGGACTTTCAGAAATGAGCATAGGTAAGAAACCTACTCGCCTTGCTGTAGTACTGCATATCAATACAGTATTCAGTGAGTGTTGTAAGGACCTTGCTGTATTTGTATCTATTTGTATCTTTTGCAGAACTGCAAGATTACCACACCGTGATGGGAGAGGAAGACTCCTCACAGATGAGGAGGAGACTGCAGCAGTCAACATGGTGCTGGCAAACAATGTCATAACCCTCCGACAAATCCGAGATGCAGTCATTGCAGACCAACACATATTCCAAAATACAGCAACAGTGAGTTTATCCACAGTGGACCGTGTTCTCCAACGCAACTCCATGAGGATGAAGCAGGTATACAGGGTTCCTTTTGAGAGGAACTCTGCCAGAATCAAGGAGATTCACCATGACTATGTGCAAGTAAGTCCTATACATTCCACAACTGTGTCCTATCAGCACTGACAGACTACTGTATTGTACTCCAATGTTGTCCTTTTTTTTTTTTTTTTTTTTTTTTACAATGTTTCACAATAGCCTTTACTCTGTTGAACACTCTTAGTGTATGGTATATACTGTAATATTGTCTTGTTGTCTGTTTCAGAGATATCTTGACCTAGATGCAGCAGCAGACCTGCATGAATTTATATTCATTGATGAAGCAGGGTTCAACCTTGCAAAGAGAAGGCGCCGGGGCAGAAATGTAATCGGCCAGCGTGCTGTCATTGAGGTCCCTGGCCAGCGTGGAGGGAACGTAACAATGTGTGCTGCCATCAACCACCATGGCGTCCTCCATCACCATGCCACCCTTGGCCCATACAACACTGCCCATCTCATAGCATTCGTGGACACACTCTACAACATCGTTGTTCAACCAGACCAGATGGATGACACAGAGGTAATCAGGTTTGTTGGGTTAGGGTTAGAACGATGTTGCGCTTGAGCCAATCACAATGGAGGGGGCGTGGCTGAGACAGTCAGGTGTCCCCAGGAATTGTGTACCTACAGAAACCGCAAGCTCCGTGTCCATAGCGACCGCTCCACCCAAAACGCTGTCTCGTCAATGTGAAATTTTTTTTTTTTTCCAGCGGATGTCTTAGTTACAACATGATTGAGCTAACTGGAGTAGTTTCATGTCGTATCCGACAACGGGAGGCTTTTAACAGATGACGTCCTGATGTTACCTTTGCTAACTGCCCCTGTCAGCTGCAGCCACTGCTGCTTTCTAGACATTGTGGTTTCCCATAACTGAATAAATACCACACATAGCAACACAAAACTGCTTTGCTAACTCAATCATGTTGTAACTAAGATATCCGCTGGAAAAAATATTTTATTCATGGACAGTTTATTGAGTTATTACCTTATTTTTATACAGTCTATGGTTATTACAGACACTGCTAACGGCTAACGTTAACGTTAACAGCTAATGATTAGCCCAGCTAATCTACGATAACCATGTTATGAATTACAAAATGTGCACACAGAAATAGTAACGTTTGTTCAATCATTGTGTTTATAGACTTAACTAACATCAGATTAGTCTACACGGTGATATAGTGACGTGAAAAATGTGATATATAGCTAAACTCTTCAATATCAATTGAGCTTACTACAATGTGCTACGATGCCAAGTGGCGCTCACATCTCTGGTGCAAGCCAGTGCAGAAATCTGTTTTTGTGGATAAGTTCGTGTTAGCCATTATCACTGATATTTGTCAGCGAAATTTCAGCACAAGAAGGAGCAGTTATCCAGATAGCTAGCTATTGGCTTATATTTAAGTCTCATATCCTTCAATCTGTAACATTATCTGAGTCCAACAGCTATTGTAGCATTATTATGTAGCATTAGCTTTATTGCTACTTAGCTAGCTGCAACAAATGAAACATCTAATGACGTTACACACAGAACGGCATTTTAACCCTATGGGTCCTAGGCCTTTTTTGGGGTATTTGGGATACTGCCTTTACTTTTAAGCTCATATCACAGTCATTGTAAAGGCTACATACACATGCTATATCTTGTTTTTTTCCAGGACAATCTGGACAATCCAGATTTGCCATCATTCCATGTCCTTCTGTGTGCCTGTATTTTATATTAATTTTTATATCAATGAAAAAAACAAATCTGTGTGACTAAATTTTTACATTTTTACATGTATCTCACCATAGCAAGTTGGAAGTTGACATATTCTGCCATATATGAAGAGGGGAGACTCTCTAGAATCTGGTAATATAAGAACCATGATGGTGGGACATTCTGTCACTTCACAGCTGTCCAAAACATGTGGTTTGTGCCAGACGGACATGATTGGCAGCATTTTTTCATTATTGCAAGAAATTCCATCTAAGATAATAGAAAAATAGTCAACCAAGTGCAATGAAGATAATATTTGCCACTTTGTTTGCAGTAAAAAAAAAAATTGGGCATTGGCATATGGTGACTACGGCCCTGTCAGCATGCATAATTAGGCCTCAGTTGTCTGTGTGCGCAAAGGTGAAGTGCACTTGTCATACAAAGTTTGATGGAGTGTCAACTGGACAATATGGAGATATTTGCATCTTGAAAGCTGGACTACAAATGTGGATAGACAGGGAGAACACACGCAAGCCTAAGACGTGGTAAGATACGATATTCCTCACTCTATGAAGTGACTGATAACAAGATCTGTATAATGGATTGTAAAGAAATTCGTCAGGTTTTTATTTTGTAAACATTTGATCTGTATTTATAGCGTGATGGGATGACAGCACAATGATGTGTGTGGTATCACTGGAAAGCTCTGGTCCTGCACTTTCAAGTCATATGTGTGTCATTTCTGTGGGAGCAATCGCGAGTAATCCATCTAACAGTAATGTGTGTGCAAAGCTGTATGAAAGCTCTGTTATACATCATTTTAGTGTAACTTTATCATTTTTTTTCGCTGTGAAAACACTGGACTACCGACAAGTGCTTGGTCTTGTTGGAAAGCTACGGTCTCCACGGTCGCGGAGAAAATCTATAGAGAAGAACAGGTGTGAATTTGGACGCACTATGCGTCATTGGGGCCCATAGGGTTAAAGATAATATAAGACAGACGACATACCTCTATATTGGACTTTCTTTTCCTCCTCTCCCGCACCTGAAGGCTTGGACCTTTTCATTATTATGAAATGCAGGTAAAATGTAAATATCTGCCCATCTTGACCAGATTTTGACACAGACCCCACTCTCAGTGCACACATACAGGTGCAGGGGCAGGTCAGATGAAAAATTTTGAGGAACAGGGGTGCAAAGTGTATTTCTTTCTTTCTTGCTTGCTTGCTTTCTCCCTTTCTATCTTTTTTTCTGTATTTGTTTATTTGTTACCTCCGGAAAAAAAATAGGATGGGCGCCCACTGGCGAATTTTTATTATTATTATTATTTTTTATTTTATTTTCATTTTTTTCCCCAGCGCCCACCAGACAATGTGGCACCCTAGGCGACCACCTATATCGCCTATGCCTTAAGCTGGCCCTGTGTTAATGCAAACCACAGATATAACATTTGTACCTTATTATGTAGTGGATATGTTCTTTAAGTTTCATCAATGCTGTGGTTAATGTGATGTAATGTTTAAGCACAAAAAACACTTGGTTATGGCTGGGAAAAGATAGCTGCTTTTTTGCAGATGTGCTCATAAAAAATAAAACCAGTTTTGTCATTTCTTGGTTTCAAACAGGGGTCTGCAGTTGGCAGCCGTCTCATCTAAGCTCATGCACATATTTACTATGCAGCACCAATGTGTTCCCATGGGCTAGAGGGGTACCTAAGAGTTTAGTAGTTTGAAGGGCCACTGACAAAGCTGCCATATTTGACGAGTTAGCAGTGAGATCATGTTAAGTGAAACAGGGTTATAGAATTTGCAGAAGAGTGCTGCCAGTCTCTCTTCTGGCATGCTCAGCACATACTGTGTATATGCCATTTATTATACACACCTCCATATGTGAGCTCTAGGTGATGGACCTAATTTGAAGGATGGCAGAAAGCTAATGAATTTCGTTACATGCCGCTGAACATGGGTCTAACCCTGAGCTGCTGAAGAGCCAGCTCTGCTTCCAGGGTATATTCAATGAACACCAACTCTCCTCACACAAAGAAAGACGGAGAGACTGCTGTGACCTTATGTTGAGGATAACGACACAACCATCTTCACGCTGGTCATACTTCATTTACTGCTCCAGTTGAGAGATTTTTCTGTTCCTCTTCACACTGCACTCTTCATACAGACTTTTAACAAACACACTTAAGAGAGAGACAGCAGAGAATACATTAGTGTCCTCCTTACAGGGTCCACTTCCTGTCTCTTGTTTTTGTGCTGTGCTTTGAATAGGTGATATTGACTGCCCTTCTTCTTCAGAGAGCAGCCAGAGCCTGTACACTGGAGCATTTTAGTCAGTGTAAGTGAATTTAAATCAGCTCCCATCCTCCTACTGACATCTGATAATAGCAGTTCTACCATGGTGATAGAAAATATTTTTTATTTTGAAGCAAATGCCTGATAAAATTATAGCTCAGGACATTTCAAACAGTTTCTGTCACCAAACTGACTAACAATCCGCAAGTAACCAAAACATTATCACTGTAAAACAATGAACATATATAAAGTGCCATCTAGTGGGCTCAGAAAATAAAGAAAATGCTTCATGAGGCTTCATAAGGCTTCACAAGGCCATCACTAGCTACAGCCAACCTCTGCAGCAGAGGAGGGCTCACTTTTGGTGGGGTGTATTTCCTTCAGCTTCACGTTGTTGTGCTGTCTGTCATAGTAGGTGTTTCAGACTGAACGTTTGAGTACATGTTATTCACAGTTGAAAGAGTTTTAGGACCTGTATCTGCAGAAACGGTGTTCTTGTCATCTTTCCTCCCGACAAAATCAAAGCAATTGGAATATTTCCAGCCACTTAACATCTTCCAAACTGCAACGATTACTAAAATAAGTCAGCTGATGTGATGATGTAGGCTATTTCAAGTCAGTAGTGATGTGATAACAAAAGTAACGTTGTAATGAGTTGTTTGTTTTTTTGTTTTTTTTTTATTACTACAGGAATTTTAATAGTAATTAGTTGCACTACTTATTAGTGGAAAAAGTAATTATTACTGTAGCGTGTTACTGCCAAACACTGATGAGGATTGACTCGCTTCACGAGCCAGCCTCAAGTGGCCATTAGAGGAGCTGCTGTTTTTGGCACGGCCACATTGACTTCATTTCCCAGCCCCAGAGGTTGTCACTTAATTACTTTACATGAACATTAGATCTTAATTAACATACAACACCAAAAACCTTGTTGCTGTGCCAACAAAGTGAATTGGTACAAGTGTATTAGCACTAGTGAGAAGTGTCAGGTCATAATGGCCAGGGTGTACATCTGTATGAATTTCATTGGACATACTTTACTGGTCAGCTGGTACCCAAACAGCTGATAAATTTGCCACTGATGCTTACAGTAAGTATGTGTAGACAGCTAAGGTAAGTGTAGTCTGAGTGGGCGGAAGTTTGCTGCAAAGATCAGCCTCTCATTGGGCAGAACGAGCCACCCGCTGAAGTCCCGCCCTACCACCTCCGGTTGTGTAGCAGTTTTCAACCGTTTTCAACACGTCCTTTAGTAACTTTTGCGGTGTTTGATCTTGCGGGGATGTAGCCATTTTTCTGCCATGGTTCGCGTCCTGTAGGTGATATTTTTGTGGGCGTGTTACACCAAAGCCTGTTTCCCCCCGGCAATATTTTTGCAAGCGCACCGTTGCTGTGGCACCGCCAAGAACAATTGTGATTGGCTGAAAGAAATACAAGCAGCCGGGGCGTTTTTTTCTCCAATCTTAAAGTGAGAGTCGGCCCAGCCAGACCTTTCTTTTCTTGAGAAAGGTCTGGTGAGCGAGACTAAGGTAAGTGTGACTTCCTCAACATTAACAAAACACATTACAACATATTTGATGGGGTGCAGATGTGGTGAAAAAGAAAGAGACTTTGGCGTACATGGTGTGCATCTTACTGAACCACTAGGCTTCCAGAACATGTCTGCATTTGGTTTTTAAAAAAATGAGATAAGAAATGTCATATTCTTGTCTTAACTGTCTTTCTCTGCACACAGAACACAGAGACACAACGGTCGGTAAACACTTTGCAATTTAGGAGTTAACACATTTCAGGAACACAGAAAGATTTAAGCTGCCTTGACAGATGCCACTTCATCCGTCTTTGGTCCTTTTTATATGAAACTTTTAGCAGCACACTAGGACTAACAATACATTAGGCTTATGTTATTCAGAATGGTCACATACATATTTCAGCAGGATATTTATATCAGCTGGCAGCCATTTAAGAATGTGTGTGTGTGTGTGTGTGCTGCTGGGTACAGTGTGTGTGGAGCCGCTGTTTCCACATGTCTGCACAGTGTAGCCACACTTCACCAAGACCATTCTACTGTCTCAATGGAAGGAACTGTACCATGAGGAGAGCGTGTGTAAGCACTGTGTGTTTAAAGCATACCATTCTCATCTGGAGCTGAAAATACTAACTACAATACTCCCTCTGTTTTCCAGTCTGATTCTTTTCTGGTTGGTTGTCATGGTTAGAATACAGATGGAGACTCATCCTACCTGATTAGCATCTTTAATAAGCACAAAAATGTTTGTTCACATCTTAATGCATCTGGCTTTGATGAAAACTTGTATCAATTAAGTTATCATACTGTAAAATCCTGCTTTTAGTATGGTGATGTGTACGTCTTACACAGACAGGGTGAGATACATTATATGGTCAAAATTACATTGGACACCCAAACAATACACTCATATGTGTATTAATCTGCTGCTATAACAGCCTCCAATCACATGGTTTAAGTCTGTGACGGGTCAGGTCAGGGCTCTGTGCAAGGCAATCAAGTTCTGGGGAAAAAATTGGGAAAAACATTGTTTTCATGGAACTGGTTTTGCACACAGATGCACTGTCCTGTTGAAACAGGAAGGGGAATATAGGAGTAACACTGTAGGCTGTAACTGTACAGTTAGATACCTCGTTATTGAAACCAAGGGACTCAGAACAAACCAGGAGAAACAGACTCAGACTAATGAAGTATGTGGAAAAGAGTGTTCAAACATAACTGCTGGAATTTGGTATAGTCAGTGTGTGACTAAAAAAGATTTTGGTGAACACTGACTAGGGATGCAGCAATTTATCGGCCTCACACTGGTATCGGCCAATGTTTGCCTTGTTCATTGCTATCGGCCTATCAGCAAATAAGATGACATTCAGCAATGGCAGTGGAAGATGTTATACTATTGTGTCATACTAATTTTGTGCAGGTTAAAAAGCAGGGCTTAAGAGTAATGGCGTCCACTGTTCCGGGGACAAGAGAAAACGTCTGTTGGATGAACAGAGATCTAGCCTGGGATGTATTGTAAAAGTTGTGTCATAAATGTGTATGACTGAATTTATGTTAATTTAAAGGTAGAATGTTTAGACCTGGTATTAACATGTGTCTCAGGTGATCTGATGACAAATGGACAGTGTTAAGTACAGATGTAAACAGCAACCAAGATGTACTGTGATCCGATTACCCAAACCACTTGCGCAAGGGGTCTAAGACACATTCGACCATGTATCTTTTGTAGTATAAATGCTAGCGCCATCCTGATGCATCCCTGACAAGGACATCATCTTTAGTGCAAGACATGGTGGTTGTTTTAGTGACAGTGTGCTAATGCTCTATAACGTACCCATTTTATGTGGAGTTGGATGAGGTTGTTCATTGTTTTGCCCTGTGGAAGGAGATGTGTTGAATTCTGCTAACAGCGATATCTCCAGCTTTACTGACACAACTAGTATCAAGAGTAGCAAGTATGCCACAGAGCAGCTTTCAAAATTCTGGATATAATAACTGTGTTGCGGGGCAGTGACGTAATCAAAGCACAAGTGGTCAGCTGGAGATGCATGATAGGCATAGGTGTGAACAGCAATATGTCTTGCTCTGTCCACTTGTGTTCAGATCAGCAAAATGCTTGTTAATACCAGGTCTAAACAGGCTGCAGGTGCACTCCCAGGTAGGCATACTTGAAATCCTGCGCAGTGTCCACATCCACTCCCTGGTTGGAAAATGGTTTGGGGGGGTGCTTTCCACCTGCTGAAGTCCACCATCAACTCCTTCGTTTTGCCAGTGTAAAGCTGTAAGTAGTACATCAGCTCACATCACTCAGCACTACACCCCTATACTCAGCCTTCTTCCTTTTGCTGATGAGGCCCATCATGGCAGAGTTGTCGGAGAGCTTCTACAGGTGTCAGAACTTAGATTTGTATCTGAAGTCTGAGGTGTAGAAGGAGAACAGAAATGGCTTCCATGTTGCTCACCACAGACACTACATGAGCCTTCTCACACCAAACCCGACGTCAAATCATGTTTTGTACATAAGATAATTCATGGCTGGACTGACATAAAGTTTACTGTGGACCTTTCCTCACCACCTTGACACCACTATTTTCCTCTGCACACAAAATATTTCATACTATAATAGGGTTGCTGCAGTGCAGTGACATTTCATAGTGTGATAATGCTCTCCTTTTCAGTTTGGTGATTCAGGGAGCGTTTCTGTAGAGTTACCCTGAGGGGAAACTTTACATATTTGGCACTCTTAGTGGCAATGCTCTCAGAATAGCACTGATACTGTCAGGAAAAGTTGTATCATTTGTTTCCAGATTTAGCTGCTACAATTCCACCTTTTTTTCCAGCTTGTGTGTATTACACCACTGTGTGTAATATGCAGTACAGCACTGTATGCCTAAGAGTGTTTCCTACAGCTGTTGTGGATGACAATAGAAGTAACATTAGGGCATACATTTTCTCCACTAAGCTGACCCCAATATGCATTTCTGTGATTGTGTATTTTGTGGCATTAAAAGAAAACTACAACTTCAGATGGATCATTTCTAAGGTCTGAGAATGCTACATTACTTTGAAAGGGCCAGTGTGTAATATTTGGCATGGTTTATTGTCAAATCTGAATCTGAATATTCTACCCATTAATATGTTTATATAAGTGTATAATCGCTATAAAATAAAATTCATTTGGTTTTCGTAGCCTTATAATTATGCTTATATACAGTACAGGCCAAAAGTTTGGACACACCTTCTCATTCAATGCGTTTTCTTTATTTTCATGACTATTTACATTGTAGATTCTCACTGAAGGCATCAAAACTATGAATGAACACATGTGGAGTTATGTACTTAACAAAAAAAGGTGAAATAACTGAAAACATGTTTTATATTCTAGTTTCTTCAAAATAGCCACCCTTTGCTCTGATTACTGCTTTGCACACTCTTGGCATTCTCTCCATGAGCTTCAAGAGGTAGTCACCTGAAATGGTTTCCACTTCACAGGTGTGCCTTATCAGGGTTAATTAGTGGAATTTCTTGCTTTATCAATGGGGTTGGGACCATCAGTTGTGTTGTGCAGAAGTCAGGTTAATACACAGCCGACAGCCCTATTGGACAACTGTTAAAATTCATATTATGGCAAGAACCAATCAGCTAACTAAAGAAAAATGTCTTTGTGAGACGCAGAAAAGATGAACGGATGGATTCCACATGCCTGGTTCCCACTGTGAAGCATGGAGGAGGAGGTGTGATGGTGTGGGGGTGTTTTGCTGGTGACACTGTTGGGGATTTATTCAAAATTGAAGGCACACTGAACCAGCATGGCTACCACAGCATCCTGCAGCGACATGCCATCCCATCCGGTTTGCGTTTAGTTGGACGATCATTTATTTTTCAACAGGACAATGACCCCAAACACACCTCCAGGCTGTGTAAGGGCTATTTGACCAAGAAGGAGAGTGATGGAGTGCTGCGGCAGATGACCTGGCCTCCACAGTCACCGGACCTGAACCCAGTCGAGATGGTTTGGGGTGAGCTGGACCGCAGAGTGAAGGCAAAGGGGCCAACAAGTGCTAAACACCTCTGGGAACTCCTTCAAGACTGTTGGAAAACCATTTCAGGTGACTACCTCTTGAAGCTCATGGAGAGAATGCCAAGAGTGTGCAAAGCAGTAATCAGAGCAAAGGGTGGCTATTTTGAAGAAACTAGAATATAAAACATGTTTTCAGTTATTTCACCTTTTTTTGTTAAGTACATAACTCCACATGTGTTCATTCATAGTTTTGATGCCTTCAGTGAGAATCTACAATGTAAATAGTCATGAAAATAAAGAAAACGCATTGAATGAGAAGGTGTGTCCAAACTTTTGGCCTGTACTGTATATATATATATATATATATATATATATATATATATATATATATATATATGTAGCAAGGGCCTTGCTTTAGAGTGGTCGCCATCTTGTGCCGCCATGTATGTAAGGTAGACCGAGCGGACAATCCAGCCAGCCAGAGAACGCGTTTCGCGTGTATAAATGAACCAACGAAGACAGCGGAAGGAAGGAAGAAGGAGGAGGAAACAGCAGAGAGTGTTAGTAGTTCGTCGATAGAGAGTAGTGAAAAGTTTTTTTAGTTATAAAGTTTGCGAATGGACCACACTTACCACGCAACAGGAGAGAATGAACCCGAACCATCATCTGCGAGGAAAAGAAGACACAACTTCACTCCTTGTAATGCACTCTCTGCGGCGCTTTTCCTCCTGATGATATATCCCAACGATGGTAGCACCAAATCCCATTCTGTGCATTCAGTCTTTCTTCTCGCCCGCTCAGCATCAAACACATGGAGTTCCTCATCTGTGTACTCCGGCTCAAACAGGTATGGCTCTGGGTCTGTGTCCGCTACAAGAAACTCTTCAAAATCGCGTTCAGAGTCGTCCATTGCAGCTACTATAGTCCGGAGATATCGCTAGGCTAAATAAACAGCTGAGCTCTGTTTACCGGCTACGCTGTCAGTCAGTGTGCGGGCTGGAGATAGAGCAGAGAGAGGGGGGGGTCCCCACTCTGTATGGTAAACGAGTATGTGTGTAAAGTTATGAAGTGTGTCTGTTATGCTAGAAGAGTCAGAGTTTGGGACGGAGTCTTTTACCCCCTGGAGTGTTACCGGAGTTTCTGGAGTGCTCAAATAAACGGGCCTTTTTCCCGAACGCTCCTCTGGTCTCCTGCTCGTGAGGGATTCATTACAATATCGTACCATGGTTTAGATTTCTAAATAAATATTCACCTCGTCGCTAGATAGACCTACTCCTGAAAAACTTGTGTGCAAGGCTTTTTGTCCCTACGAGGCCACCGTCATTTACCCGACCGGAGGGGTGAGCGAGTGAGCCCTGCAATCTAGAATTTGACCACTGATGTCACTGTTTTCAACCCATTTTACACACTGGCCCTTTAATAGTTCTATCAGAAGAAGGTTAAGAAGAGGATATACTTTATTAATCCCTGAGGGAAATGTAATTTTTTTCACTCTGTTGTCATATACACACAAGCCCAAAATACACACACGTGTACAAACAGGACCCATACATGCATTAAATGGAGACATGTTAGAGGAAAGGGGCTGCCCATAGACAGGCGCCCCGAGCAGTTGGGGATTTGGTGCCTTGCTCAGGGGGAACCTCTGCAGTGTGCAGGAAGTGAACTGGCACCTCTCCAACTACCAGTCCATGCTCAATATTTGGTTCGGACAGGGACTTGAGCAAGCAACCCTCTGGTTCCCAACCCAAGTCTCTATGGACTAAGCTACTGCTGCCCCAACAGGTCAAAAAACACAAGCTGAGAGTCAGAATGGTTTAAATGAATAACCATGCAGGGGAAAAAAAGCATTCTCACATCTCGCTGACCAAAAATCTCTGTGATGCTAAATACTTTGATAATTAAAATGTCCAATGTTAATATACAATACACTGTATATTTTATGATGAATGTATTTAGTCTCTGACTAATAAACTTCACCATCATTAACACAGCATCTATTCTGTAAGCAGGATAAGCTTTTAAATCAGACAAACAAAAAAGAGCAACTGCAGCGCCTGGCTCTAAAATCTGTGGCCGCCTTGTTCTCACAAAATTAAGGCTGTCCACTTTTGTATAATGTCAGAGCAAGTCAGGATGAAGTCGCACACAAAACTAACTGGCATGCATTGTGCTCATCTTGAATGACCCTATTATGTATCTGTGATGGGGTGCTCTTCAATACAGTGTAGGCATAGTGATAGTGAATGCAGCCCCAGGCCTGCATTCTCCTCCAACCACACCCCTAATTGGTGCCAGATAAGGCCCTTGGTGGCTGGTGGTTTGTAATAGATATCTAGTTAACCTTCCCATGGACAAGTCAGCTCTTTTAACCGTGTACACTCAGTTGCTTGCTTTTTGTTTTTAACAGCTTTGATCTCGTCAGTTATCTGAGCACAATACATGAAATCCTGTTGTCATGCCCATGAGTGATCCTGTGTTAATGCCCCTTATCAGAGGTGGTGAGTGGGCTTCCAACACCAGCATTTTACATTGAGCATGGTGAACCCTGTTAATTTTGTTTTCCCTTTTGTAGGTTAACCTGCTGCTGTTTTGCTGTTTGGTTCTGTTTTGTGCTGTTTTATTTTTATTTATTGCCCTTACCTGACTTTGTTTTAATGAGCCTTATAGTTGATTTGCTGAAATTGTACCTTTTGCTGTTATCATTAAACCAATTGCGTTGTTTATTTGTTTGTAATTCTTTTTGTATAGGTTCTTTCTTTCAGTGTAGCAGAGTGCCATCTTGTTGGAAGGCTAGGCACCTATGGTGAGGTTCCTACACTTTATGAGTAAGAGCACTGTGACACCAGTAGATTGCACCATTTTGCAGTGAGTATTGCTGTGTTGCACCTCAAGTAAATAGGTGGTGGCACCCCTGGGCACTCCTCAGTGTAGGACTTAATATTTTACCTAACTTGTGGTTTTAGATTTTGTATCAAGACTCCTTTAAGCTAATTATCCTGCATCCAAGGTGTTCCTGTTTTTTTTTTTTTCTTTTTTTTTCTTTACAAAATAACAATGTAAAATAAAGAACCCTCTTAATCTTTTTGGCCTTGTCATTGTCTCGAGGGAATTTCTGTCCCTTTACTCTCCAGTGTTTGTTGCTTTGGTGTAGTCTCTTCCTGAGTTACCTGAATTAACTGTGTTCCACTGAGTGCTCATTTTTGTCCTCCTAATAACTGATTACCCTTATTTTTTTGCTCACAGGGCTTTTGTTGCACTTGTAGTGAGTAAGCGTGGTTGTCCTGCTCTCCATTAATGTCTGTCTCTCCTGCGACTGTGGTGAGACACCATAAGCAAGCCAAGCAGGTAAGTAAGTAAGTAAGCAAGCTGTCAGTTATGGCTGTGTGGTGTTTTGCAGGCAGGTGAGGAGGTGAGGAGCGGAGGAGGGATGGAGAGCTGAAGACACTGCACCCATTGCTGCACTGCTGTACATGAACCCTTCTCAAGTGAACACCTATGTGACAGCTGACATAAAACAAAGGATCAGATATGTCTCTATAAGCTCAATAAATCTGATCCCAATCAGTTAAAAAATGCCCCGATTAGCCCTGGTACAGATCTTTGAGATCAGATCAAGGTATCCATTCATTCAATGCTGCATGTGGAGCCAGAGAGGTGGAGCAGTTTTAGGACCACTGAGTCCAGTGAAAACACCAATCAATGTTCTGCGGAAGACCAAAGGCTTAAAATCTGGTTTCAGTTTGCAGGGTATTATTTTTTCTGCTCTGGTGTCATCAGAAATTCTAATTTGCTAACTCATCGGTATTCAAAGCATTGTTTCTGTTTGATTAGCTGAGACCTTTACAACTTCATTATAGAAGAATTCTGTGTATGTAGAAAAGCTATTAGAATTAGCTTAATTTTATTGCTGCTGTATTTATTGCTCTACTGTACTGTTAACTTACACTTGTATAGAGAAAATTAAAGTTAAAAGGAAAAATACAAATACTGGTACAATAAATCAGAATGCAGCAAACCAATTACCTTTATTAATCAGGTGTCTTGAGACTACCTTGGATGATGATGGTAGTTTGGGGATTGTGTTACAGTTTCTGATATCCACTCCATCTCAAAACTTCACCAGTACAGTTATGCCCCCATTTTTCACAGGTTTAAGTTATTTTTTTATGTACTCAATAGACTCATAGTCACAAATTAGTTAAAATCTGTGTTTGTAAGCACGGTTCCTTCTCCAAGATAATCCATCCACCTGACAGGTGTGGCATATCAAGATGCGGATTAAACAGCATCATTACTGCCTTGGGGGGGGAGTCACAATAAAAGGATACTCTAAAAGGTGCAGTTTGATCACACAACACTGACACAGATGCCATGAGTTTTGAGGGAGCGTGCATTGGCATGCTGACTGCGACATGCAATAGGTTTTCACAACCAAAGAATTTGTGCAGAAACCGTCTAAAGAAAGCTCATCTGTATGCTTATTGCCCTCACCAGGGTCTTGACCTTACAGTGGTTTGTCACTGTAACCAACATTTACTGTTATGCCAGTTGGATGTGCTAAAAAATGAATGGAAACAACACTGGAGACAGCTTATGGTAGTGAAATGAACAGTCATGACAGTTCATGAGCGACAGCTACTGGTGGACATTTCTGCAGTCAGCATACCAATGGCAAGCTTCCTCAAAACTTGTGACAGCTGTGGCATTGCTATGTGTGATCAACCTGCACACTGTGGCCTTTTATTGTGACCCTCCCAAGGCACACCTGTGTGGTAAAGATGCTGTTTAATCAGCATCTTGATATGCCACACCTATTGGGTGGATGGATTATCTTGGAAAAGGCAAAGTGCTCACTAACATGGATTTCAACAAATTTGCAACCAAAATTTTGAAATATATTTGTGTGCATAAAAAGTCTTAGCTCTTAAACCTAACCTGTGAAAAACGGGAGCTAAAACAAAGGTTTTGCTGTAAAGTTTTTGTTCAGTTTATTTTATAGTTATATGACATTGTACAGGGGTTTCTATTTCATGCATTGTTCTACATATTATAATAGTGGACTTATGAAATCAAATATCTGTGTGTGACATGGACTCTATAGGTGGGGGAGTACCCGTAATTTTGTCCTGGTGGGTCAAAGTCAGAAGTCTTGTTTCAGTTTTCATTCCTGCACAGGCCAACAGTAGGTCAAAGCCTCTGTTTTCTCTATCTAATAAGTTTATCTCACCTGTCTGTTTACGATCTGTCTGTCTGAATGCTCATGTTTTTGACCTGTCTCCCTTCTTTTTAGTGATGTCAGTGTGTTCCAAGATCTCAGCTATATCAGAGTTGTTGGCAATTTTCTTTTGATTTTCCTGCATTGCACAAATACTATGACAAGGCTAAATGTGCTTTTAGACTTTGACCTCTTGGAATGTGTAGACATATCAGTTTATAGATTTTTACTGATCTTTGCCCCTTTTCCACCAGCAGGCCTTTCCTCCCCTGCTGTTCACTATCGACTGCAATAACACAGCACACACTCCTCACCTTTAAATAGGGCTGTGCTATCTGACAGCTATTTTACTTTTTTAGCAGACTTTTTTCAATAATGCTTTCTCAATTTTTTTGATTCCTTAATAAATGACACATCCTACAGTTTATTATTGAAGAGTGTTATGTAAATGCAAAGTAAATCTTCCTCTTTCATCTAACCTTTTTTTAAAAATTGTTTTAAGTTATCCTAGCAGCCAAAACTGTATTTTGTGTTTAGTTCTGATTAACAAATGTTAGCATGCTAACACGCTTAACCAAGATGGTGGATATGGTAGGCATGGTAACATCAATCAATCATTTATTTTATTTGTCACATGGAGTTATACAATGTACAACCCCTTTTGCGTCTTGTTACATTGTTAGCTGCTGCTTTATAATTGTTCATGTTTCTGGATGGTCCTGGTAATCCATGGTTTCTGGTTGTGGAATGATTTAATTGACAACACATCCTGACCCCAACAAGACAGCTGTATGGTCACCCCTCCTTAACAAGGGCAGTGACTCTACATCCCCCTCTGAAAGGATGCAGTGATCCACAGCAGGAACAGGACAGGACTTCACATTTCCAGCATCACACCAGTCCTTATTCACCATAAAGCAAATGCCTCCTCTCCTCTCTCGCCAGAGTCCTCTGCTCTGTCAGATTGGCTTTTAGAAAAATAGCCTCCTGGTTGAATGATGCTGTCCAGAATTTAGCCAAGTTTGGGTGAAACATCGTCCAGTTTATTTTTTTAAAGCCGGTAAAATGGGTAGCAGGATGCTAGTTCAGCTGGTGCCATCTTCTCCATCTTTTCCTCAAGGTTTACTGATGTGTACATTTGCAAACCTCGACCTGGCTAGTTAGCTAACTTAGCTAGAAGTTGGCAGAAGGAGAGCCCATAGACTGGTGAGTTGATTTCCTCATCCAGCGGAATGATTCATGGCCCCAAGCCACCATCATCAAGTCAGCCACAAAAAGCACCACTAGCACTTGCAAAGTGGACATAAGAGCTTTACAACAAATTTAGCAGAGCTGACAGAGAGGTGGCTGGAAACGCCCATGCTTACATCACAATACGTAAATGTAGAGTTAGCATAGTTCTTGGTTGTTTCTTTGACAATTTTTTTAAATCTTTAAAGTGTGCAATATTTTTTATGTGCCCGCCTTCAGTATTTTTATTTTATTTAAAAAGTAAATTAATCTTAACCCTAAACATTGTTTTTGTTGATTTCTGTTGATTTATCTCTCACCTCAAGATGTGCCCTAGGGTGACTGTAGTATGGCTAGATGCAAACAGGAAGAAGTTAAGACAGAACTTAAAGTACCGCAATGTGTCCCCCTTGTTTTGATAATGTAGAAATTAGACCTATGTAATAATTTATTTCTTAAAAGAATGGAGTAGAATGGCTAAAATTCCTGCTTCTCTAACGTTAACTACAATGACTAATAACACAAGGAATAGAGGGACAACCTCCCTTAAAGCCGCTACAAGGAACTTTTAACTGGATATGTGCAAAAGTCTCTCGTTTCTGCTGATGTCTGTACGTGACCTACAACAGCAAATGAGACCATCGGTGTGTAGATAAGCTATTTCTATATAGTGTATATCCATACCTTTAGGAAACTGTAACCGGGTCCGCCCCAGGTCGCTTCCAGGACGAAACAATTTACGGCACTCAGTCAGGAAATCCTTCAGGATAAACGTTTTGTTCGCTAGCGATCTAGCATTTACCAGCCCAATCCTGGCAGGAGGAGCCACATACAGAGGCCGCAGGTTGCACAGATTCACCCCGCACCAGTGGGGACGAGGAGAGCAGGGGCCGCGGGGCTGGAACACCTCATCCTCATCTCAAATGTAGGCTTCATTCCGGCAAAACACTACCGCTTTTGTCCATAGGGTCGCCAAAATCAACTCAAAATGAAAGTTTCTTGTAGGGGCTTTAAGTGGGCATTTGATTGGCTACGCATCAAGCCACTCATGCACCCATAGTTTTATTGCTTTTAGGATGCTGTCCTCTGTTCCCATCCTACATCCACTAACTTCATTCTGTAGATTGCTGCAGAATCAGGAAGAAAGAGGTGGCTTGGGAACCTGAGGGCTGGATCAAGTACAAGAGGGTGGACTGGCAGCCAGACAGGTCCCTCCTGGGCACAATAGAGATGCCCATTGAGCAACAAACCCCCAACTGCTCAGGGCATCATCTTGTGATTCAGCCCCCCTCGCTCTGACATCTCCCTATACAACAATGCATGCAGGTCCTGTTTTGCATGTGTATTTCAGGCCTGTGTGTGTGTGTGTGTGTGTGTGTGTGTGTGTGTGTGTGTGTAGAACAACAGAGTGGAAAACTGAATGTCCCCTAGAGGGATTGATAAAGTATGCCTTCCTCTTCTTATTCAGTCAGTCTGGCTGCATGGCTGGGGTGGCCCCCATTAGGAGAGAAAACAGAACTTCTTGCAGTTAATTTCATACTATATAGCTTTGTTGGCCAGCTTGGGGCAGCGCCAACCCAGAGAGAACAATACATGGTTTTCTGGCAGAGAAACCATGGCTTTAGACTTGGAGGTGCTGACTCTCATCCTGAATACTTCACACACTTAAAGGAATACTCCACCTGCATAATGACCATTTTTAGGCCTATACCAATTATTCACTGTTTTATCATGAATTCATTTGGAAAGCTGTTATTCTGCATTGCCTTCACAGTGAACCAATGATCCAAAAAAAGGTTTCATTCTTCAACATTCTTCTGTTGAAGTCATAGGGGAGCACGTTAACTGTAACAGCTGTGGTAAGGACCGAAAAACAGCACCACTGACAAAAAGGACAGTTTTTGATAAACTTCAATACATCGCTTTGCAGAACACAAAATGAGCAGGCAGGTGAAATAGAAAAAATGCAACTTTTCAGCCTGAGGCCTTCCAAGGCACAGGTTACAGAACTCAAAACAGAGAGCAGGATAATCACTGGCATCCGCTGGATACACATTCACACCAAACAATTCCCATAGTGCACACACAAGGGTGGAGTATGCAGCCACACAGCAAGGAAATTCACAGCACAGGAAAACACAGGTAGCTGAGCAGGTAAAACTACTTTTAGAGTTGACAGGAAAAATGTCCACACTTCCGAGGGGAACAGGCAACCAGACACCAAGAATGCAGAACCAAAGCTTGTGGTTGGGGACAGAAGGCTGAAGAGTTTACCAGGAGGCCGGTAGAGCAGGAGAGTCAGAGGTTGGCAAGGTCAGCAACAAGAAACCAGTCTGAGGGTTGGAGTATATATGCTGGCAGGTGAGCGGGTGAACTGAGTTGCCTTGATATCATACAGTATCATACATTAGCAGCTGGTTAGTTACAGTAACAGTCAATGTCTCCTTCACACATGCTACTTTTCTATTAGTTGGGGCTGCAACATTGCTGGTCAAAGTTCAACAATTTGAACTCTACAAGATGTTAAGATATGTATTAGCTTTGCCACCAGAAGCAAACTTTTAATTTGCCGCTCTGCTCACAATGAGTAGACGTAAAAGGGAGATGAATATTTTCTAATGTTAATTTTGCTCATGTGTGACCGTACCCTAAAGACCAATTCATAGTTTGCTTGTCTGCGAGTGTCCATTTTGGTCTGTGGGATGTAAATGTCGTCATCCACCTATGTCTGCAAGGTTCACATGGGCCCTATGTGAAAGTCCATGCGCATTTTTTGTGACTGTGCCAACTGTATTAATAGCAAGTGCACCGACTGCTCCAATCTCTTGTTGCACACTTCAGTACAATCCAAAACACTGCTGTCAAGCCAGCAGCAGCTACTGCACTGCGGTGAAGTTCGTTTTAATTTGGATAGTTCACAGATATTCACTCTAGACCCAGTAGCAGCTTTCTCGTTTCAGTTTCACACGATGTCGGCATCAGGGGGATGGTTAGATCACCCTGCAGCCCTCCTGTTTACTGCCAGGGGGCTGACACAGACCATCAATTCTACTATGAATAGAACCACGTGCATGTCTGTGTGTCCACGGATGTTCAGTGTGAAAAGTATGTCTGAGCTTTAATCCAAGTCTCATTTACCCAGTCATACGCTCAGTACTTTCCAAAGACATGCATTTTGACTAAAACATTACAATTTAAAAAATGTCAGTACAAACATGTTTCATGCATGGCAGAGTAGCATGCTGGGCATGCATAAGAATTTGAACTCTGCTGAGGCTGAGCTAATATGCAAGTGCATGTTCAGGCATGATCAGGGCACAATACTGATAGGTGGAGGTGTTTTATATTGTTGGGTTTTAGCAAAAATGCATGGGTTTGGGAAGTACTAAGCATACAACTGGATAAACTGAATTGGATTATTCTGCACAAGTGGTGTGAGAGTTGGTAAACAGGTGTTTTGCTGTTGTAAAACACAGTCCCTCTTTACTTCAATTTATGAAGAACGTTCACCCTTTATGAATTCTCTGTTCACTTTGGAAAAACAAAGTTTTCTTCACAGTATTCAACGAAACGTGCAGTGGTTAATTGATATACCAATGATCATTTTTGGAGTGAAGTACTTTTAAAATGCTGCAGTGCATGCTGAGAATCACTGTCAGATGGAGCCATTTGGAACCACATCATCTGCAAAGAGCAGAGAGGCTATTCTGAGGCCCACAAACTGAACACTCTTTTCCCCTTGGCCACACTTGGAACACTTGGAGATCCCATCCAGATGGAATTTGTGACAAGGGACAACCCGGCAGAGCCCAACACCCACTAGGAAATGACAATAACCCTTGATTGGTCCACAGCTGACAGAATAAGTATTTCAGTCACAATCTTCTAGATGAACCCTCCCACAATTAATGAATTCATGAATTTCTCTAAACTATCCAATCTCAGGCTTGATCTTCCTCTCATGTTGCTATCTTGGTTTACCGCTGTAGCTGACAAGCAAAAATTTGCTGAGTGAATTCATCCTTCGGGGCATTGGGTATACTGGAGGAGTCCCTTTTGAAGTCCATGTAAACAAAATCAGTTAAATGCTTTATAAGGAGGATTTTCACTTTTAACTTACATAATATTTATACTCTTAGAGACAGTCCTGAGCAAAGTTTTCCAGTTATGTAACTCGAGTCCTGTAAACAAAACAGCTGTGAGGATGTTATGGCAGCATACAGGTCCGTTGGTTCAACCTAATACAGAATTTACAGCACATACAGTTCTCTGCTATGTTTTCCTGCCAATGGATCCTCATAAATAACTGAGTGTAATCTCTCTCTGTGCCTCTCAAGATATGTTACATATTCAAAGTAATCCAGTAGCCAGAGACTCTACAGGATGTTTTGGTAGAGTTGATTTATCACAACTAGGAGGTCACAGAGTTCATGTCTGCAGCAACACACACTGTCCATAGAGTGTCCTTGAACATCCATCAGTCCATCACATGCGTGTGTATCTTACATGGATATGAAGGACAAAATTCTAAATTGCACATTGGCGTTATGGGCTCTGAAATCCTGTACCTTTCAAAAAAACGAAATCCAGCATGCTCAGTGTGCTCCACAAACTCCTTCACTGTATCTTCTGCCCAAATCATTTCATCTGGTTTGGTTGTAGTCAGATAATCTCAGACTCTGTTCTGAGAATTATGGGATTATTTATCCTCAATCCAATTCTACAACCTTCACCTGTGGGACAAAAGTATCATTTACCAGACTCAAAACAATGACCTCACTGTTTTCAATACTCTGAATTAAAGATTTATCGACCAAATACAAATATAGTCCACTTTGGCTCACAAGGAATAAACTATATTAAAAAATTGAAAAGTAATATCATACAAACAGTCAAACAGTTGGGCATTTAGTTCACATCCAAATCCTTAGTCACTGGATGCACGCACAGAGTGGCTAAAAATCCATGTGGATGACAAAACACTTTCACTACAGCGTCCATTACAGCGTGGTCTCACTCCAAAGGCATCAAAAAAGCACCCTGGTTAGTAGCCCATGGCATCAGATTCCAACTCACAATGCACCCTTTAGCATCTGTTTAAGATTTTCCAAGCTTTTAACCAACTCCAATGTAAACCCATCTGGGTCATTATTAGACATTTAGAGCAACGGATGTAGTTAGATAGAAAGAGTTGATGGGAGGATATGGATGGTTTTTGGGTTTTTTTAACTACCTTATTAGGTTTTATCTCTTCATGTTAAGCACTTTGTAACACTGTTAAGAAAAGTGCTATATAAATAAAGTTTATTATTATATTGCTAGGGTTGTGGCATACGCCCGTGATCTTGATTGTTTGGTATAAGGTGGTCAAAAAATCCTGTCTTAAGTCAGTCTTTTTTCTCATCTTTATGTTTCAACAAAATCAATCATGTTTATTTAATATTATTGCAGGATTTTAGTAGTGATGGCCAAATTGAGCCGAATGAATAATTTAATTTTCTGAGCCCACTAGATGGTGCTCTTGGTTTACAGAGAAAAGCACAAGGAATGGCAATTAGGTGTGTTTTCACCACTTTATCATGAATTCATTTGGAAAGCTGTTATTCTGCATTGCCAATGATTTTGGTACGTCTAAATGATGCAAGATAGAAAAGGCAGCCAGTGTTGCTAGAATGAATTGTAAGCTGTATATTATTGTATAGCATTGTGTAGCATAGAGATCAGGATTACCGTAATTACCGTGTTTCCATGTTATCATGGTTGAAAAGATCCAAGCAGAGTTCTTGATTACTGAAGCACAGTATTCCATCAGAATTTGTATGGGAATGATTTATAGGAATTCCATTAACTGCTTATTTACTTTGAGTGTGTAGATTCCGTAGTAGCTAATAAATCTTTAACTTATAAAGAAATTGATTGTGTTTTGTTTGAAGTATTACAGTGACTGTACACAAGTCAAGAACTCAGTAGTAACCTTCAAAATTGAAAATTAATTAATTAATTGGCTATCAACTACCCTTTGAAAAGAATAGTGCCCAGATGGATTTACCACAAGTTAAAGTCTGTTATTCAATATTGATCTTATTATTTCTGCTAGGGCTGAGCCAGTGTACCCAAGTGAGAGCCACAGAGAGGCAGGAGACTGGAGTTTGAGTAAGTGAAGGTTGTTTATTGAAGGGAATAAGGGAATGGATATGAGCCAGGAATCTTGCTGAGCAGAGGGTAGCCGCTGCTGAGCTGAACAGGGTGTCCAGAGAAGGGGGATACTGAGCCTGCTGGTCCAAAAGGGAATCAAGAGAGTAGCTGAGCTGAGTGGGGATCCGGGGCAGGAAGGCAAGACCGACAGAATGGAAACAGGGAGGGAAGCAGAGCAGACAGAACGGCAGTGAGAGGAGGAGCAGAATTAGGCTGGGCCAACAGTCGACAAGCTAATGCGTAGCAAGAAAGGCTGAAATACAGACTGACTAAGTGGGTACCTACAATCTGGCAAGGTTGATGTGGAAGGGTCTTCGTAGGAGTCTTGATTGCAGGATGGGATGCAGCTGGTGAAGCTATGGCTCTGGGACACCTGCTTCCATTTAGGCAGTCACAGACAGAAACACAGAGAAAGAGAAACACTGTAGGCTATACAGAGGTGGAGGACATGACAATTTCTGAATTTCCCATCACAGAGTACATGCATCCTTTGACATCATAAATAAATATCAAGGCATTTACGCAACAATGATATTGGTTATTTGGGGATGGGGATGGTGGTGGAGGTTTCTAGGCAGGCAGCTATATGCCATGTACTAATCCAGGTTGTTCTTATAAGCCATTCATATGTTTTCCTTCTGAAAAGTCATGCACACAGATTCATAACTTTACATTAATTACATAACTTTACTTTAAGGACGCAAAGTCATTCATGGGGTGCTAATTTGTAGGATATTGTATGAACAGTTGTGCGTGCATTTTCGTAGGACATCATACAAACCTTTCTATGAGGAGAGGCTGACTAATCAGTAAAGCTTTGAATAAACTCACAAGAGTTCAGGCTACACTGAAAATACATTTGGAGTTTACATGGAAAACGTGGTTTTCAGATAAGGTTATTATAGAAACTGAGGTCAGTGGGAGTGACTTTTGTTGCTTATGCACACACAGACACACACACACATATATATACATACATATACACACATTATATATATATACAGTACAGGCCAAAAGTTTGGACACACCTTCTCATTCAATGCGTTTTCTTTATTTTCATGACTATTTACATTGTAGATTCTCACTGAAGGCATCAAAACTATGAATGAACACATGTGGAGTTATGTACTTAACAAAAAAAGGTGAAATAACTGAAAACATGTTTTATATTCTAGTTTCTTCAAAATAGCCACCCTTTGCTCTGATTACTGCTTTGCACACTCTTGGCATTCTCTCCATGAGCTTCAAGAGGTAGTCACCTGAAATGGTTTCCACTTCACAGGTGTGCCTTATCAGGGTTAATTAGTGGAATTTCTTGCTTTATCAATGGGGTTGGGACCATCAGTTGTGTTGTGCAGAAGTCAGGTTAATACACAGCCGACAGCCCTATTGGACAACTGTTAAAATTCATATTATGGCAAGAACCAATCAGCTAACTAAAGAAAAATGTCTTTGTGAGACGCAGAAAAGATGAACGGATGGATTCCACATGCCTGCTTCCCACTGTGAAGCATGGAGGAGGAGGTGTGATGGTGTGGGGGTGTTTTGCTGGTGACACTGTTGGGGATTTATTCAAAATTGAAGGCACACTGAACCAGCATGGCTACCACAGCATCCTGCAGCGACATGCCATCCCATCCGGTTTGCGTTTAGTTGGACCATCATTTATTTTTCAACAGGACAATGACCCCAAACACACCTCCAGGCTGTGTAAGGGCTATTTGACCAAGAAGGAGAGTGATGGAGTGCTGCGGCAGATGACCTGGCCTCCACAGTCACCGGACCTGAACCCAATCGAGATGGTTTGGGGTGAGCTGGACCGCAGAGTGAAGGCAAAGGGGCCAACAAGTGCTAAACACCTCTGGGAACTCCTTCAAGACTGTTGGAAAACCATTTCAGGTGACTACCTCGTGAAGCTCATGGAGAGAATGCCAAGAGTGTGCAAAGCAGTAATCAGAGCAAAGGGTGGCTATTTTGAAGAAACTAGAATATAAAACATGTTTTCAGTTATTTCACCTTTTTTTGTTAAGTACATAACTCCACATGTGTTCATTCATAGTTTTGATGCCTTCAGTGAGAATCTACAATGTAAATAGTCATGAAAATAAAGAAAACGCATTGAATGAGAAGGTGTGTCCAAACTTTTGGCCTGTACTGTATGTATATATATATATAAATATATATATATATATATATATATACATATACACACACACACCTGTTTCGCTCAATTTGAAGCTTTTCCAATTTGTGCGATAGCCTATATTTCCCTGGATATCTGCGCCAAGGCTTCCTCTTCTGTGCGCTAGTCAATTTGGCTGATCTCTAAAATCAGATATCTGCATATAGATGCAGATGATTAGAAAAATGAATGAATAAAGCTAACAAAGCTAAAGCTAATATAAGGACTGAATTTCAGTAAGTGTGTTCCACCTCTCCACAAGGATCATTTACCTGCCACTCAAACGTGATTGGTCAATTCTACTTAGACCACAAACGATCTACAAATGGAAACAAAGAACACCTCTTATACCAAATGTTGTCCCGTTACCCAAAGATTCTGCATACATATGCAGATATCTGTTTATAGAAATAGAGTTACCAAGGCACCTGCTCGCATGTAGGAAACAGGATTATGTACAAAAACAGAAGGCTACAGATGATGTTCAGCAAAGACCAGTTGGCTGGGGTTGTTTTAAAGAAGACACAGAAGGCTCTTTTTTTTCTGATAGTTGCTCTAATCTCAATAATACTTAATAAGCTAATTTTTTGCTAATTCCACTGGGGCAAGTGATGAAGACTCCTCTGAAGATGGTTATGAAGCTCAGAGACTTGTCATACAAACATCAGTTTGCTGCAGATGACCATGTTTTCCTGAGCAGATGCTCTGAGATGCATTAAGTCGGGTATACAGACACAGAATTATCAATTTCGGACTTGCAATAGATTGCAGCATCTGAGCTCTGGAGACCGTGCACAATGGTCAGAAAAGCCAGCTAATTACATTCAAATAACTTTTCAGCTTATCAAAAACTTTCTCTTAATGCATCAGCAATTTTTTTACTGAAATATATCTGGTGTTCTGCAGTCCCATAACAAAGAAAAAAATAACTTAAGACTAAAGACAATAGGCTCTGTTTAATCTATGATATAACAACTTTGTTTTCAATTGCATGCATATAAAAGTCTATTCTGCCGTTACCAGATAAAAATGTTTAGCCCCTTTAATACAATTAAACAATTATTTACTAAGTTGACCTTTCATACATTTCAGATAGGAATGCAAAATATTGGATTTTTGCCAATATCCGATATGACAATATGTAACAACTCATTTGAGTGATAATCAGTATTGATATATCCACTTTTTTCTCTACCTAATTTTAGCGATGATCAAGTCTCTTCTGTAGTGAAATTATCATATTATGCATGCATACTCTTATCGTCATGGCCCACCAGAAGATGGAGACACGAAATACAATACTTTTAAATGTATGTTATATTCATTCATTGTGCAAAACAAGAAACAGCATGTTGGCTGATTTTGATTTTGATACCGATGACATGCCGATAATATCGCGCATGTTTTATTTCAGAAAGTATCTGAATCACATCTGCATGAGGCAGACACCCACGAGTATTATGGTAAGAATCATGTTAAACATTTAACCAAAATATGTACACTCAGTTTACATACATACTGTTAATGCTACAGTTTACAGCTGACTAATTGTGTTTTATCTACTGAAGTTAATGTGGATGGAGACTGCATGCACAAAGCTTATATAACATTTGTGTGTTCATTATTGACAGGTTTTGACTCAACAGTGGCAGAATGATTTTTAGTGATGGCAGTAACAGCTACATCAACATCTACATCATTTATTTAGCAGCAATCACATAACTGGTTAAATGAATTCAAGAATACAAGTAATTTCAAATAGTGAAATAACTTTATATCAGGACTAATTGCTATGTGTGTGTATGTTTATACATGTTTGCAAAAAATTATTAGTGACTGAAGTAAAGCTGTAGAATGGGTGAATCACAACAAAGCGGCTGTTTCAGGTAAAGGTCCTGTCACCATCTGTGCTTGGATTCTCCCCAGCTGACAGAAGACAGGCTTTTGAAAACTTCATGAAATAACAGCCATGTCTACACAGGCAAGAGAGGAGTATCTGGATCCATTCCAATTTGTTTTCAAACACAAAACAGACATGGAGATATTCCTGCAAGAAGTGCAGGATGTCCAGAATTTGAAAATTAATGCCGTGGGTTAGTGAACATTTATCCTTAAAAGAGAAGCTATGAGCATCTAGTCATTCACATAATGAAATAGAAACCACCATATTGTTAATGTGGTTTGTTTGTGTATAGTATATGCCAATAAAATAATATCTTATTTGGCTGTGTAGAGGAACAGTCTCTCTGGACTTCCCTTGAACCAGTATTATCAATGAACAAGACCCACGAGACCACTGGGGGTCAAATGTTTAGGACTCGACCCCTGTATTACCCCAGACGGGACAACCGCTTCTTTCAGCCATCCTTAGGCCAAAAGGAGGTAAAGTCCTTTGCGTTTTAAAAAAACTTGTGCGTTTATATGACGACGTCGCAAAATCTACTGGAAATGCTGTAGTATGCACGCCAGACCACTGGGTGGCAGTGTAAATTTGCAAAGCAACACCACGGCATGACGCCATGCGCCTGCGCTGAAGCGTCTTCCTTTACAACATGGTGATTACAAACCAAAACAAAGAAGACACAATGGCAAAAGCATGCACAGGTAACTTTGTCTGGATGGATGACGAGGTGGAGTTGCTACAGTAACAGATCTACACTTCACTTCAAATCAACAGGGTGAGCAGCACAAACAGAGCTCGGCATTGTTGTTGTGATGGTCGGATTGCCTAGTGACTGGAACCGTAATGCGCATGTGCTAAAAGTCTCCGTTTTCAGAGGAACTGCATATTGCACGTTTACATGGCAACGGAGACACTGCTGTTTCCAACAAGTTGCACTCTGTTGGAAGTGAAATTATACATTTTATCTATGTTACAATGTTGTTGTTTTTCTTGTTTCCATAAGGCAAAAATTAAGGGAATTAAGAAAATAAGATTTTAATCCCTCATCTGACATGGAGCCATACTGCCATCTTGTGGCGGAGTTAAAGTGGGTTCCTATAAGGAGCCCCATATTATATATTTGGAGTTAAAATAAAGTTGGATTTATCAACCTGTTTTCATATGTGCTTTCTCATTTTGTTTCTTTATATATTGTAACTATAGGTTAGTCTAGAGTGTGTTTATTTGAAGCAGTTTATACATGTACTTTGCTAATACACATGGCATAATAATAGTATTCATTTTAAAACCAAATACCTGTGTGCATCTCCCAGAATAATTTACACCAGTGAAATTTCACAGTCACATGTGGCACAAAACAAAACTTTCCAAAGGGTTACTTACCAGGAAAGACAAACAAGTGCCAGCATTACAAACTAGGCCAGTCGGAACTGCACTGGTCTGTTTGAACGAGCCCCCATTTTGTCATGAACTGGCTCAGTGTTCAGACAAACAAGGGAGACCACACAAGTAATTTTGGTTAAAGTAAAATAAATTTATTTAGCCAATATTAAACATTACGGAAAATAAGTTGAAAAGTGTAAATCAGTATTATCAGTAATGCAGGGAGTGCTTGGGTGGAATGAATGTGTGGTGTAGTTGAGTGTGAGGGACAGCAAATCAAACTAACATAACAAAACAACCCACAAACCCTGTTTGCCAGGAGCAGAGAGAGACTGGAACTGAGGCATCCAGTCCTATATAGACTCAGTGGCTAATTCATAAAACTGGATTCAGGTGTGGCTCACACCTCTGCTTGCTGGCCCGCCTCCTGCAGAGGAGCAGAAAAAAAAGATAACACAGGAACAACCACCAAAGAGGGAGGGTTTATCACAAACTTAAAAATGGTAACATCAGACAATTTTCTGTCTGTCTTCAGATGGCGGGGGTTAAAATCATCCTTGATGTTTGCAGTTTTATGGTTTCAGAATGATGAAGACAGTTGAGGAACAGTTAGATACAAAACAGAATGTAGGCTGTACAGGATGATTTCTTTCCTTGGTACCTATCATGTTTTTCCTGAATAATTTACAGATTTTTTGGTATTCTATAATCTCAAATGGCTTGAAAAAAGTGCTGATGATGATATAGACAGTACAGCACCTCAACATGAGTCCACTTTTCAACCACTGACACACAATTTCCTCAGTGATAGAACACAGACTGTAGGCGTTGGCATTGCAACATCTCCATCCATCACCACCAACACCGAAGCCTCAGTCTGTGTGTCCTCAGCCCCCTTCTTTACGCCAGTGATACTCAACTTGTGGCCCCTGGGCCAGATAGGGTGCTGGGTGGCCCCCCTGCTACTTTCTAATTCATAATGAAAATAAACTGATTCACCCCAGAGGAAATGAAAATTCAAAATAAGATCTGGTCTTTGTCCAGCGTATGTCTCCTTGATGTAACTGAGCTAAATTTAAGATCAATTTTGGGTCTCCGTGGTCACTTTTGACCACGATGAGTCAAGCCATGCCACGCTGATGTGCATTTCTATTACCAGTTTGGATGCGCCGTGCCACGCTGTGCCAGAGATAAACGGACCTTCTCCAGAGTAGGTCCAAAAGCCGTGTGTGTTGTCAGATTCTAATCACCTCTGTCTGCAGGAGACCAGAGAGAAAGGCTTTTTAAAAAGTCTCTGTGTGTTCAGCTCTTAGTATGTCTGTAGTTTCTAACTGAATCTCTGTGGTTTGGAGTTTAGTTTCTCTCCTGTGTGTTGATTTTACTTTAGATATCTGCTTTATTTTAGTGTTCCATGTTCGCTATCAGCCGTATTAGAAATTGTGTGAAGTTGCTGGTTGAAAACTCAGCATTTACTTATTTAGCTGCTTCACAATAAAAGTTTATACATAACAAAAAAGGGGGGCTTTTATTGTGAAAAATCTGTAGGAAATGAAATGTGTTCATGGCTGATTTACCTGAACTTTGTTAGCTGCTTTTCTTCTGTAAAGACAGGTTTAATAATACAGGAAGCGTAAAAGCAGCAACAGCCACAATGAGATGTTGATGTAGACCTGCACCTCTGCAAACAGCTCACCTCCAACAGGTAAACATCTTTACCTTTACCTGCCCTGCTAAGGAAAAACACATTACAAAAAAATTACAGGGGACTTTAGCCGTGGATCAGCCTGCTGCTTTTAAACATCATCACTCAAGACAAGCTGTCATTAGTTTAAGACACATCTTCAAAAAGGTAGCCCTGCTGTAATGTAAATGCAAATCCCTGCTGCGCTGAGCTAATTGCCCAAACCAAACCAAGCCAAGCCAGCCCATGACTGTTGAAAAGGGCTTTAGGTGATCTTGACCATTTTCTCATACTTCTTAAATTCAGCTCCTGCGAAATAGCCTTCCTCTTCTCTCCCCAGAGGAAAATTTAGCTGCTCAGACAACAAAAGAACTCCTGATGATATAGTATTTTGGTTCTTATTTCTCCTAAGGGGGGATTTTGGAGAAACATACCAGAATTTAGTAATCTCCAAATGAGAAGATGATTTATGTCTGTTAAGACAAAGAAAAAGACTGTGCTGAGCAGCAAAATGTTCCTCTCAGGGCTGCTGTGACTGGCCCCTGGCCTCCTGTTTTTTGTTATTTGTTTAAGTGGCCCTTGGGTATCCCTGCTCTACACCCTATGCACAAATGACTGCACTAGCCCATCTCCACATTAATTAAAAGAATACTTCACCCACAAAGTTAACATTTGTTTTTCAGTTACTCATTGTGTGTGACACTGAATTCATGAAAAAAATACTTTCTTGCATGTTTCCAAGCTGAACAAAGAATTAAAAAAAAACAGAGAAAAAACTTGAATGTGAGTAAAAAGGATCTACTGAAATGCACAAGCGAAAAACGCACACACTTGCCCAGGCACGCCACTTTTCCATGCACAAGACTCTTTTGCAGTGTCTTTTGTTTTAAATTGTAAGGTTTTAGCAAAAATGCTTGTGACTGGGAAATATGGATACCACACAATATAATACATTTAAGCAGTAACAAAGTAATATAAGGTAATATAACAGATTTCGGGTTATGCTAACCTTACTATTTGTTTATTGTGTTTCATATCATAGGCCCACAGATATTGAATCCATATCTCATAATTATCAGACTTTGATCCTCTGCCTGACCCTCTGTGAGTCTGAGGATATTCATTTATTTAAAAAAAAGTCTTGGCTATTTAATTGTTCAAATCAAGTCAAGTCAAGCCAAAATTTATTATAGCCCAAAATCACAAAAAATGCCTCAATGGGCTGTACATAAAAACACATAAGGAAATTACAAATAACACAACAAATAAAATATATAAAAACATGTGAAATGACTATGTAGAACATAGTATCACTATATCATCATGCTATTATTAATATAAGCATAATCCAAACTAGTAACCACTGTTTGTGAATGCATGAATGGGTCAGACCTGTGCAGCACTGGATTTGAATTGAACTGTAACAACCTGGAGCTTCTGTGCTGTGATTATCTGCTGTGAAACAACATGAGCCTCATCCAATTCATTTTGGTCATTTCAAATGAGGGTAACTGGTCATAACTTGCCAAACATTGCATCTCAATGACTATAACTCTGTGATAACTTACCAAAACACATCTCTCATTTCGTTCAGTGTGAAACAGTAACTATCCACAGCTGAGCTAAGACAAAGGAACTAGTTATCTGCACCCCCACACACACTTCACTGAATTCCATTTCAATCAATGGTACAACAGTCGAGCAGGTTGATAGTTTCAAGTCATCACACTGGAAAAATAAACTTAGTTTTGGCTGACACACTGCTGACATCCACAAATGCTGCCAGCAAAGACTCTCTGCCATTCACAAACTCAAAGCACCCTTTGTTGCCCCCACCTTCTGTGACTGCTTTACAAGATTCAATCCAAAATACTCTACCGCTCCCCCCGTTTTCTCACCATGCTATCTGTCTCCAACAAGAACAAGCTGTCCCATATTACACACACTGCTTCCAAAATCATTGGCCTACCAACCACCAACCTCTCTGATCTCACTAACAAAGCCATCACTCACATGACACTTACCATAGCACATGACCCCTGGACAACCCCTCAACCCTTATTTTGCCATACTCCCATCTGGTTACAGATACAGGACATGCTGACATAAAAAAAGCACATCTTAGCTGAAGTTCTCTTACTTCTGCCTTAAATTTTAATTGTTGAATAAACAGCCATTTGTTTAAACTTGGTGTTTAATGTAAAGCACTCTGACCTGCATTTCAGGTTACATTCCCAGGCAGGCCAGCCGTTAGGAAATACGGGTATTTTCAAAAGTGGGCCCTTCATCTACACCCAACACGTGGGCAGGGGTTAGGAGTTGTGTGGGGGCTGGAGCCTATCTTAGCTGACACTGGCGAGAGGCGGGGTTCACCCTGGACAGGTCGCCAGACTATTGCAGGATTAACACTTAGGGCTCTAGTTTCCCAGTGCAGCGCAGGTGGCGCAGGGTGGCGAACCCGAGGCGCTCAGTTTGGTAGTTTGGCAGACAGAGGTGCGCTGAGATGGGTGTGGCGGCGCAGCAGGGGGAGGTGTCGACAGATCCAGCTTGGCGCAGTGACAGTTTCGTGCCAAAAGGCTTCGCCGAAGGTGCGCTAAAAGCTCGCCAACTGAAACCACGTCTACTGTCAGCGCAGGGGGAGCACAGCCGGTGTAAGCCGAAGTTTTGCTGACCGGCGGACAGTGCGCACACGTCACCAAAACCTCACAGGCAGGTTTCCAGAATATCAGGCACATTAACAATACAATAAATACCCCAAAAACCACTATTCAATCTAACTATCTGCAATCAGCACATAAATGTATCTCTATATCGACTGTCCCGTCACATCTGATGACAGATCAAAGGGGATTGGCACCGTTTGGCACGTTTGGCACGCGTAATGGAAACCCAACCTGATTTGATTAACACAGCTGCAAACTAATGTGTTCACATCCCTCTCAGCCAACCACAAACAGCCACAGCATCAGATAGGGAGTATATATTCAGCATCTGTCATCTTAGAAAAGTCAAAAGAAAAGAAACAGAGTGAGACTGCAAGAGAGAAAGAGATAGTGCGCGCACGAGAGAATCGCAACATTGATTTACAATTGTGGTGACCTCCTCCCAGGCTACCTTTGCATCATCAGCCCGTGGAGGTCCGCTCGCAGTTCCGTATATTCGGACACTGCGAGCTTGGACCTCCCGGACCAAAACATCAGTTTCCTCCTGGGAGAAGTTTGGCCGTCTGACGCTGCTGCTCTCTTCTGCCATGGTGAATTGAGTAAACTCTCATTATGCCTTCGTGTGGTGCATTTAAGGGCGAGGAGAGGGGCTCATTTGATTGGTGTGATGTGTGTAAAACCCACTCCACGCCTTCTCTCCTCCCTCTTTCCGACTTGAGTAGCTGCGCCAGCGCGAGCGGTGTGCCAAACTTACAAAATCCGCCTGGCCACACCCAGTTGGCGAAGCGCAGGTGCACTGCGCCTCCACCACGCCCGGTCTGTGAAACTAGAGCCCATAGAGACAGACAACCATTCACGCTCACAATCACACCTGCAGGCAATTTAGAGTCACCAATTAACTTGACCTGCATGTCTTTTGACTGTGGGAGGAAGCCGGAGAATCCGGAGAAAACCCACTCTGACCAGGGGAGAACATGGAAACTCTACAAGGAAGGGCTCCAATTATTAATCATATTTCCAGATGTATTTTATATCTACTTGTACTTTTATCTACTGTTAAGACCTTGTTTTCTTTCTGGAAAGCAGAGGTAGTCATGTTTCAGTATCAGATGGCACATTAAAATGTGCTTTAATTGTAAAATGACATGCATTTATCTAAAAAAAAAAAAAACAATTTAAAGGTCAACAACAGACCTTTTCAGACCCTTCTCGTCCCTACACTGCCTGTACCAACACTGCAAGCTACTACCATAGGAACTTAAAAGCTCCCCAGGATCAGCACCAGGCTTTGAAGCCAATTTAACATAGTGGCCAAACATGGAATTACAACTTCCAGGTTCGTCAAACGATGCAGTGTGGCCCCCCAAAATTTTTTCCCATAAACTTACATTGTAAAGGAGCCATCTGTAAAACAGTGGATTCCTTTTTTGAGAATTACATCCCCTGTGAAATGACTCCTTTCACTTGTATTTACTAGTATTTGATCCATTCCGTCCAAACATTTTGAAAGTCGAGCCTTATGATTAAATTATTTTTATCCCTATTTAAGTTAGCTGAGTGCTAAGCAGGAAGTTAGGACCTTAATATAATAATTCCTTTTTGACATTATACATTGTAGAAAGAGAATATATCGCTGCAGCGAAATGATTGTTTTTACTGCACTGAAAAACAAACAAAAAACAATCCATTATAGTGGTTACTTGTAACTCAGACATCATAGTTAATGTAAAAATGTCAAAGTCCAATCACTTTTTGACTGTCATTTATTACAAAAATCATGTCATACTAAATTGACTTCCTTTATTTCACTATATCACTAAAACTATTAAACAATATTATTTGTAATAACCCAAGTTGAAAATGACAGTATTCAGAAAATAACACTGGATTTAAACACCAGTGACCTGCTAAAAGCTTCACAAGTACATACTTTTTAGATCTGTGATAGGGCTTTTTCACAGCTCGCCCTCAATCACGTATTTTATTTATCTATTTGTTTTAATAGCCTAGGTATTTGATTAATGTTGGGGTATGAGGGGAGGTTCCATTTCCTCTTCAAAGCTGACACTCATAAAGGCTTTGTAATGGAACATTCTTATTCTGGCTTTTAATTTCATGACAGGTTTGAAATATTCCTGCTATCTGGGTCTGTTAGCAACACAGTGATGCAACACAGTGGAAACACAAAAGCTATTTAGCACATACACTAAAATTGCAACAGGCAGAGGAACATGTCTGAATCCAGCTAAAGGTAAACACAGACGTTCATTTCTCCTTTCCGTTATGTTGTCAGATAATTATACTAACAATCCAAGCCTATCTGTGTGGAAAAAAATCCACTTTTAGTTGATGTATTGTGACGTTGTTTGAGGCTGTCTGAGTGCCCTATTATTTAAGCGAGCTGCAGGCAGGTCAGCCCTAGCTTCGTACTGGAGAAATGTCAAATATTGAACATCCTATCACTCATTTAGACAAAAGTAGATCGGAAAATAGGGCCCAGGTTGAAAAAAACATTAGTTCCCCTTTAATTTCCATAGCTTTATTAAATACATAACTATAATGTCATTCATGGGTCGCCAATTTAAAGGACATATAAGAAGAACTGCTGTGTGTGCATTTTCTTATAAATTGATGGAATGAAAATGTCTGTTATTCAAAAAAGCAAATTCTCGTGTGGTGCCCTTATTGCAATATGAGTGTATTGACTGCGCTGATTACATTTGGGAAAGCGGACATCACTGCAAATTGAACTTTGATGTTGGCCTGTTTATTCATGTATTGCTGGGTCATTCTAATTATTCCATTGCACACAGATGGCTTTACGAGACTCAAAAAGGGTTGTGAAATCCCTGACCTGTCTGCCAATTTTCTATGGAACATACTGGTTGCCAGAAACCCTGGAATGGTCAAAACCTGTAAAGGTACTGGTATTTTGAACATATCTCACGTAATCATGAGCCAGTAATTTGTGCATAACCCATGTATTTTGGAAAGCTGCAATCATGTCAGCAATGTACTGATGGAGGTTAAGAAGGAAGCGGTCCTGAGCGGTTTAGTAAGGAGGCAGGTTGGGGTGGTGTATGGGTCACTATGCAGGACTTTACCCAGGGACTTTCCCCTAAGTGTTAGGTCTCATCCTTACCATGTTTCTTTTCTTACGTCTAACCTCCATGACTTTATGTTAATAACATTACTTTACATTAATAATGTGACATCATTCAATGGATCACATCAAACAAACTGTTGTTTAAGGGTATGTTGTACAGTAAAAGCGATACATACCTTAGATTGGATCCTGTTAATGTATTATAATATTTTTAAATGTCTGTATAACTTAACAAAACACATTTAACCACAGAGAAAATCTTACAGTTAAATCTTTAGGGGAAGAGAGGACTAATCTAAAAAAAAAAAAAAAAAAAATGTTCAGAAATAAATTAATTCATATGTTATAAGAATATAATTTTCCAACACGGGCCAGTACGTGGGGATGGAAATAACAAATTACATTTACTCTCATCTAAAGGTACTGTAACAAAATTGTTTTTTTTGTGTGTGTATGTCTCTATGTACTTTTTAAAGTATTTTCAAAAATCTGTAATTTTGCTTTTACTTGAAGAAGGATTCTGGTGTATTTCAGCCTGTCATATTTCCAATAAATGTGGCCACTATGACTCTATGGGCCAAGAGAGTAGTCTGTTGTCATGCACTGTTCGTACGTTTCCTTACGAAAACTAATGCACCACAATTAGTGTATAACCCATGTAATCGGGAAGGCTGTGATTACCGGACCAACATGCTGACAGGTGTAAATAAGGTAGTGTAAAAACTTAAAGTCCATGTTAGGACACAGGTTGGGAAACACCACAGGACACTCCACCAGGTGACCAGTGTTCGGAACTATGCGAAACCAAGTGACCATGAGACACTGACATTAAGTAAAGAAGGAAGCCATCCCATAAGGTGGCAGGTTGGGGTGGTCCCAAAACATGGGACCTTCTCTCTGGACTTTCCCCAGGAGACCACTGTTTGGAACTGTTTAAACACTGAGTGAGCTTTGAGTTGTTCTAAGGTACATTGTCACCATGTTTCTTTTCCTAAACCTTACCACAATAACTTTACTTGCCTAAACCTAACCTATGTAACTTTATGTTAAGAAGGTAATGTCATTTTTGGGGTGCAAATTCAGGATATCAGATCTTTGTGTGTGCATACAGCCCACTTGTATGAGAACAAGTTGTTTCTTTTCCCAAACCTAACCTTCATAACTTTACGCCAAGTCCTTAATTTTACACTAAAGTACATAACGGTATTTGTTAGATGCTAATTCATTAGATATTACACAAATTGCTGCAAATGCATTTTCATAAGATATGTGGATATGTTTTACTGAGTCAGACCCAAAGTAAACACAGAAACCACCATTACAGCAAACTGCAAAGGGATCCTCTGTAGGAGAAATAGTTGCCTTCTCACCTCAGTATGTGAGGCAGAGAGATGACAAACAGATTTAATAATTGTTTTCATTTCTGATTATCCACTAAATGAGGTCATATTCATCATGCCATGTTTTGATGGATGAGTGGACTTTCAGCCCATTTCCCCAGACCCCTGCAAGGTTTCCAAACAAAGTCTTCCTGCTCAAGCACAGGAGAGAGCAGCTTCAATCTCCCCACTCAAAATGAAATTATGCAAAGTCAAACAAGGATTTGCATAATAAGTTTAAAAAAAGACCCCCTGGATGATTAAAACAATCAGTTGTAATACCTGTAGCCTCCCCTGAAGCATTGTGGGTAGGGGGGAGGAAGGGGCATTGCTAACAAAAAGGTTGCACTTGGGACGGCTGTCTGTCACCAGCAGGATCACAGACTATTAAATGTGCTCATCAGCGGAGGTCAGGAAAGCAAAGCCCCGTGTAAAGCCAGCCTGCTGTAATTACAGACAAGCGATGATATCCCTCCTTTCTCCACTCCACTTTCATCCATCTCTCATCATCCCGGTTGCAGGGAATGCTGGATTATTCCCTGTCTGGAATTCAAACTTTCTCCAAGGTCAAGGGTTTTGTTGTTAGAAAACATGGACTATGACATCTCTGCATGGTCTGGGGTACTAATGACAGACAGTGCTGCTGAATAGATTCTTTAGCATGGTGGAGTAAAGGTGCTAGAATTCACTGCAGGTTTGGAGGTGAACAAGTACGCCAGGCTGCACGCTGTTCTCATAAAGTGTTAGTATGTTTTCCTACTAACAGTAATGCACCCATACTCGTACATATACCAGGTAGTCATAAGCCAGTAATTTTTGCATCACCAACATATTTTAGAGGGCTGTGGTCACATGACCAATGCACTTTTGAGAATAAGGCAGGTTGGGGTAGTGGATGGGTCACAAATGGGTCATTTTAAGATGTGTCCTTACCATGTTTCTTTTCCAAACCCTAACCATAGTAATTTTACTTGCCTAAACCTAACCTCCATAATTATAAGTTAATTACGTTAATGACAGAATGTCATTCGTGGGGTGCTAATTTGTAGGATATCATACGAAATGTTGTGTGTGCATTTTAGGTTGTTCTCATGCACTGTTCAAACATTTCCTTATGAAAAGGGTTAGGGTTATAATATACATATATATATATATATATATATATATATATATATATATATATATATATATATATATATATATATATAATGCAGGAAAACGCATACATATCCTACAAAATCATGAGCCAGTAAGTATGTAATTGGGTGGGTCTTTGCTCTGACCTGCTGAGCGAGTGCAAATGCAAATTGGCTCTAAGCTACATTATGCTACAGTGCATCAAATGCTAACATTTATGTTGTTTTTTTTTTTTTTTGCTGTACATGGTCTCTTTTATATAAATAAATATATAATAATAATAACAATGCATACCCCACATATCTGGGAAGGCTGCTATCACATGAACAACGTGCAGATGGGAGTAAGAAGGAAGAGGTCTCGAGCAGTGCCTGTGAGGATGTAAACTGGGTTGGAACACAAGACTTTCCCTGGGGCACCATTGTTCAGAACCATGTGAACTTTGAGCCATTTTAAGGTCCATCCTCACCTTTTCCTAAAACATATTGCAATTACTTTACTTGCTTAGACCTAACCTCGGTAACTCTGTAATTACATCCTTAATGTTAAGTTATGATAATCGTAACTTAACATTAAGGATGTGTCATAAGAATTTGTTTGTAATGACCTTTAAAGCAAATAGAGACCAGAACCGAAATATTTATTATCTTGTACAAGAGGAGCATTTCACAATGCAACACACAAGATGAGGTTACAGAGAAAAGGCTCCCTGAGGAGCATATACTACAGGCTTTTATACAGTACAATTGGGCGTTGGAGTTTGGGGGTTTCAGTTCCCCTAATCTATCAAGTACACACTTCATAGATAACAATGGTTGTCAGTTGGTGTGACGTCTTGTCTCACTGTCCTCCGGATGACACTGTCCCCGACCTGTCTCCGACCCCCTGTTTCTCTCGTTTCCTCTTACATATATAATGACGGACTTCCCTTTATCCTTAACCACCTGCTGATCTTGCAGTTGCTATAGAATTAAACAGGAACCTCCAGCACTTGCACACTGTGACGCTAACTCATAGGACATTATATGAACTGTTGTATGAGGATACCCTCATCCATACTCCAGAGATTCTAATTTTTTTGTCTTTTTTTTTTAAGTCCAAGTCAAATCTCATGTCTATTAGAGGCAGGTCCAAGTCAGGCTTTAGGTCTTTCACAGATGTAATGAGCTATCATCTGCTGCATGACATCCTGTCTGCTTGGAACACTGCATAGCTATGTATACATTCAAAGTATACACTGTATTATCATCACTCATTTATCTGGTATCACACAGTATCAGCATTAATGTTTTGTTCGGTATGTACTCACTTTAAATTGTACTTTGCCTCAAAAAAAAAAAAAAAAAAGGATACAGACTAATGTTAGTTAGGGCTTAGGCCAGGGTCCGACATTAACGGTTGCCCGAATGCCCGGGGCAAGTAAAAATAGCCGGCGGGCCAGCAGACCCTGCACAGACATGCCCGATCGGGCAAGCAGCAACGACTCGGACACACACACACATATCGGACAGCCTCTCAGTCTTTAGCCGCTAACGTTAGCTCATGTACAACACAGGTACACAGAAACTTTTACAAAGGGTCATAATGTGCTTCTAGTGACTGTCAAATCGCCAGCGAAAGTTGTTTTAAATGCGGACACGGAGAGCACACTGCCTGCTCTCATGGGACAAAGATCCTCTGAGAAGAAAGAGGGTTCACTTTGCTGCAGGGTTCACCAAAACGTTTTTTTGTTTTTTCTTTTTTTCTTTTAATAAATTGAACACACATTAAAGAACATACAAGATCCTGTAGAGAATTAATACATATAATACAATACAACAAACATTGTCAAATTAAATGAAGGAAGAGGATTTTTTTAAAGGCAAATTAAATATTGGGGATTTATGTAAAAATATACAGAGACATATAAATAATTATATAATTAAAGATATGTAGGCTATGTTAGGTGAATACTCCTGTCAGTGACCCTGACCACTGGCACTGGCAAAAGAACTGGAGTTGGTCCCCTGACGCTGCACTGTGGCTGCCCACTGCTCCCAGTGTATACAGTAGGATAGGTCAAATGCAGAGGTCAAATTTTGTTTCAATGTATGTAATGTGCTGAGAAAGGACAATAAAGAATCTTCTTCTAATAATAATTCTTAATAACTAGGAGATAACAAAAGAATAAAGAGATTTCAAAGACTTAAAAAATAAGGGACATGAATCAAAACAACAAGAAACGAGATATATCCCCAGTCATGCACACCCAGTTTTAATAAACTCAGTACTGTTTTTCAACACATATGTTGTTTTGTCTTCATTCAATGTAGTTAGCACATATTGTTATTGCGCCATTGGTTTTGGCCTTGGTGCCCCACATTTTGGCCGCGATGCCCCAATAAATTTGTATTTATCAAAGGCCAAAGTGGCCTTGCCCTAAAAATATCTTAACTCCAGGCCTGTAATCGTGTATTTCCTCTCCTGTTTCTGTCCTCGGAGGGGCCAGTTGCAGTGTGCTGCTTTTTTATGTGCTGCTGCCTCCATTGGCTGAGCGTCTCTGCTGACGTAAGATATAAGTCATGAGCAAAAATATGCACCACACAGCCAGAAAAAGAACCTCTTAGGCAGGGCAAGTAAGAATTTAGATGGGGCAAGTAGATTTGAGAAGTACTTGCCCGGCAGGGCAAGTAGGAAAAAAACCTTAACGTCGGACCCTGTTAGGGTAAGGGTTGTATTGGTGACGTTATTAGGTTATTAAGCACACAATAATAACTATAACCTATTCTTTTAGTAAGAGTTTTTAGAGAGTATAATATATATTATATAATACAGCCTCCCCAATCGTATAATTACACAAAGTCTCAATCTTGGCAAAAAAGTATGATCATGATATTCTATTTTTATCACAGTACAGTATTATGCTAATGCTGCTAGTTTGAAGCGTATCCAGATAATGATTGACACCTAAATAAAAGAGTTATTGTTAAACTTAATATTATTATATAAAATAGAACAACATTTAACAGTGTTTAGAATATATTTTCTGATCAAGAATATATTAAATTGCCTTAATGTAAACATTTCACTTTGCAAATATGTTTTATCTGCATTAATAAAACAACACAAGTCAGCTTGCCTTGAAATAGTGATGTGGTTTTAGGGATTGTGGCTTTTCAGGTAATGGAAAATATGTGTTTAAAGTCTTGGATGGCACTGACTGACAGCATACTTTGCAGACAGTCTTAGTCCATGCTTTGTTGCTTTTGAGATAATAATTCCATATGATGTCATCTTACTTTTTTTGGTCAACACTTCCTCAGCTTTGGAGGATAACACAAGTTCACTTTTAGCACTTTAACATAACAGGCTCTGTGGCTTTGTAAGGTAAAGTGTGTGGGGATTGAGAGGAGGCAGCAAGTTACCACGGGTAGAATAGGTGCTTCCTTTTCCGGAGTTGATGAGTGTGTCTCAAATCAAAAACCATACGTGCCTTAGTAATAAAGGCAAAAAGACAAATAAAAAAAAAAGCTTGTGAGAGATATTGGCTGCCACATCTGCATACTGCCGTCACCATGGTATGGTAATTGTAATCTGATCACAATGTCTGCCAAATGCGCTGCAGCAGAGAAAACCTGAACATTAGTTTTTTAGATTTTAAATTACAACTGAAAACACATTGATGTTGTCCAAAATTGCATGAAAGTTAATGAAAAAACATAAAATATTGTTACTGTGAAGCCACTGCTTCAAGACCTTTCACTCTAATCTCTCACACCATTTCTCCCAGCAGAGGAGAGGAGGAGCTTAACATGCGTACAATAGGACCAGCGTTTCCAGGTGTAAGATAATTATCGTATTTGTACGATAATTTGGCCGTCTGTACGATGTACGATCAATAATCCCAAAAAAAAGCCAAATGTACAATAATTTGACCATTTCATTGTTGTAATCAGTATTTTTTTTGTGAGCCCTGAAGACATCTGTTCCCATGTGAGATGTTTCCAGCCAATCGCACTTTGCTTAGCGTGAAAAACGGGTGACGTTTGTCTCTGAACAATGAGCACGATTGGCTGAATGGTCAGCTGTACCCACCCCACGAGGCGCTAGGACCCGTCAGGAAGTTGAGCGAGAATGAGATTCAAAACACAAGAAGAAGAGGAAAAACAGAAGCAAAGAAAATGGAAAAAAGTAAACCAAAAAAGTAAACACTAGAATGACTATATTTGCCTATAGTACATCAGTAGGATTGTTATTTTGGTTAAGACAGATGCACGATAATTTCCCTCAAAATACCATAATTTTGAGTCTCTGGTACGATCATCCTAGATTTCCCACCTGGCAACGCTGAGTAGGACAGAATAATGGGAGAACTGCACATGGGGTTTCATGTGACACAAGGATGCTATGGAGCAGTGTACAATGTGAAGGCATGGACAAGGAAAGGCTGCCAATCCATTTCCATGCACATGGAGCAGCTGCCTGTATTGTTGTTCATCCTTGGAGAACACTACCACACAGGAGAGTGAGCCACTCCTGAGTTCTTCAACAAGTGATCACACACACACACACACACACACACACGCACACACACACACACACACACACCATGCATGCAAGCACAGATTAAACAATGCAGCAGAATACAAGAAGAAATTACAAAGAGCCGCTCCTCCATATGCAGTAAACATTAACGCACAGATGCACAAATCCATATGCATGAGGCATACATACATACATACATACATACATACATACACACAAAATGTTTTAAAAATATTGCAAACATATTGAGTCTATGGTTTGCAGAAGCAGGACTTGGTGCCTTTGTGCATTTATGTAGCCCTACGTATGCTGACAGAGCAAAAGTCCTTTTTTAGTGCAACCGCCACACTTCTGCATTAACCACTGAGCAGGTCCTACTGCAATAACTGCAGTTCATTGTCTCAGTAAAAGGGACAAAAGGTTTTTGAGACAGTGCTGAGTGTTACTGGCTCACCTCCTCTCTGCCGGTCATTGACTGCCTTAAGCCTGATTTAAGATTGGGGTGCAACACTTTTGAAGAGTGCTGCTTGACAGAAGTTTGACAGCAGCGTGATGTTTTTATTCATGCTTTGGTGAAAGGTTTCAGTTGTCTCTATCACAAAATATTTTGGTTTTTGCCCTCATTTTGAAAAAGACAATATTTCTACTTAGCTTTACACGGCTAATGAAAATGAATATTTCACTATAATATTCCTGTTTACATACAGCTGTGCATACTCTGATTATTGTGCCCTAACGTCATTTATGACATCAGAATATGGAACAGCTGGACATGCTAGTCTTTTTGCTTCTTTGCATCAAAATAGCACTTCTCAAAGTCTCATACGGTTGAAGTTGTAATACTTGTGCATATTCAAAAACTGGTTGATAAACGTATTTAATAATGTTTAAAGGTAGGTGTGGTTCTCCTTTGACTAGCAATGTGAGCTTTTCTTTTGGGCATGCATCTCTACCCCAGCCTTGCAAACCTTTGGCGAGTTGGAATTCAGCTTCAGTCCTTACCCACATCAACATACAGCAGAAGAAGTGGAAGTGAAACTGCTCCATGAGACTGTGATTAACAGGTGTCAAAAATGCCCCAAAACACTTCAAAAATAGACGGAGGTATGAATTACCATTTGCCTTTGGGATAAATATCACCAAGTTATAATAACTTAAACAGATTATTGCATGTTTATGTCCTCAGTAATATTCATGTAAGTCACTATCATATTCACTAATGCTGATTTCATTTCATAACTCCACTTCTTGCAGGTGATAAAATAGTATTCCTGTAATCACTTTCTCACTTGCTAAGAAGCTTTCATGCATATGAGGTCAGAGCCAGTAGGACATTCATCTTAAAATCAAATTGATTCAAAGTGCTCTTGGTCCTCTGATTTTGCTCAGCATCTGTGCAGCCCAGCTCGCCAGACATACATTATCAGCATCTGTGAAAGTTTACACTTTCTCTATTTAGAATGAATTGGCCATAAGGGCTTTCAGCCCCTCTCATCTGCTCACACTTGGCCTTTTGCCACTGATGGTACTGTGCTGTCCTCTGTGGGATCAGCCTGGGCTCTTATATGTATTCAATTCAAAGCAGTTATAATGTATTTCTACTTAAAGGAAATAAGCCAAACATACAGTTTTGTGCAAAACAGTGGTGAGAGCCGATTTCAGGGTAAAGATGTGAATGTGTGACCCTAAGGTCACCAACTCCCCAGTGAGTCTGGGAAAATGTAGCACCATAACCTGCTATAATCTCCTTTGAGACAAGTACTTAACCATGTCTACTATGGACATACAGAGTCCGAAATGGAGAGAGCTTATCTTCTGAAGTACATGATTATACTTAATGAATTTCACAACAATAGAGGCAGAAGGTAAACATAGGCATCTGAGCAATGGCGCAAGTGTAGCAGCTGCACCCTGACTGTTAATGCGTTTACACACCTCAGGTGTTATTTTTGTGCATTTCATTTGCACATCCATATATTTTACAAACTGCTGTTTCTGTCACAAGTACTTTAACACAGAATGTTGATACTATCCAGCAAAAAAAGCAGGATCACATTTTAACCTACCGCCTCAGCCGTGTCAGGCAGCTTCAGGATTCTCCCCTCTCAGGAGGAGGAGGAGGATGTACAGAAGGGTCATTATGGTGAGCCCTGAAAAGCTGGAGAATTTTGATAAGGCCACCCATGTCTTAGAATTTCTTTTGTGAGTGATAACTATGAGGAACAACCAAGGTGCAGGCACACAACACCTGGGAGCGCAGGATCAAGCTCTTTATAGTATTTGTTGGACCACAAACAGCCACACCACCAGGGAGGCTCTCAGGGTAACAGGCCTACAGGTCTTATTTCAATAAAGAGGATGCCATTTAATGGCAGCACTTTGGGTAGTGACCAAAAGTCCACAAAGTTTACTTGAAGAACATATTCTATATCACTGCCACCATCCATTTACACTCCAAAGTGGGTGACCAAAGTGTTCTATTCCAGTATATTAAACTATAAATGTACCAAATTTGGCGCTTTTATCACAAAAATTCATTTTTTTTAGCTATGCCGCCCAATTTATTAGTTTGTTAGCAGAATTATACAAAAAGTGCCTGACCGATTTTCACAAAATTCAGTGGAGGGATGTAACACATGCCAACTTACAATACATTAAATTTTGGTGTTGATCCAACTCAGGGGGTGTGTCCACAGGCAGGTAGGATTGCCTGCTCTGGCCACCAGGGGGCGAGTTTCTGATGCCCCAGTATCCAGACTCTAAATATATTTGTCAACACATCTGCCAGAGTTGGTGCTTTTATCACAAAATTGAAGAATTCTAGAAAAATATTGAGCTATGCCGCCCCACTACTATGAATGGTTGGAGAACTGCCCTTGACTCATATTGATACACATATAAATGTCCTTGATAATCCAACTATATTTGTGCAGAAAAGGTAATTTAAGCACACAATGCTCAAAAATGAAATTTCTCAGACTGTGTGATTGAAATGCTTTTGGGGGAGATTGAGGCCATAACTCTGTCATTCCAAACAAAAGGAAATTTATTAGGTGGGCACATGTAACTGTAAATTCTACCAGCTCTGAGAGCCAAATCATACCGGAGGTGAAGAAGAAGTGGCCCAGCTTCAAATTCAATGCCAAAAAGTGCCACTGCTCAGGGACAACAGACATCTCTCTCTTTGATGAACCTATGGCATCAGTTCTTGGGGACACATCAGTTGTCGGTGTATCCCCAAAATATCATCTAAACCTTTACCTGGTGTAGTTTCACATTTTCGTCTTTTATGCCATGAATACTCAGAGTTTGTATAGAACTCAACAAAGCAGCAAACTTTTTAAAAATTTGAAACATTTTAAAAATGTCTAACTTTGAGCAAGAACTGAGAATATCCCCACCTTCAACAACTTTAACCAGGGCTTGACGCTAACCTTTTTCCCAAGGAGCACATGTGCTCCTAAGTTGAAAAAGTAAGGAGCGCACAAAGAACTTTAGGGACACAATGTAAATTGATCAAATAATGTACATAATAATGTAAATAATAAATGTGATGCAAATAGACATTTACAAGCAAAATTATTTAATGAATTTGTATACAAAATGTACAGAAAGGTAAAATCATCAAGTTTTGAAAAAGTATTGCAATTTAATTTTGTCTTTAATGTTATTATCTTATATATAATATCTTTGCAATATGATTACCTTATATAATGTTATTACTATCCTAAAACATTCTCCAGGTCCTCTGAAACTCTGCAGGACTTATTCCCACCGTGCCCAGCAGCGGTACCGTGGCGAACGGTCCCTAACTGCGGGGAGAACGGAGCAGGCTTCCCTGGAGGTCCACCGCTTTTCCCAGTCCTTCTTCTGCGCCACACTTTGACTTATTTCCACCCAGCCGACAGCCTGGCTTTGGAGAACGGTCCCTAACTTTGGGGAGAACGGAGCAGGCTTCCCTGGAGGTCCGCCGCCCAACCCGGTCCATCTCCTCCACACTTTGACTTATTTCCATGCTGCCGACAGTGGGACTTAGATTCATTGTGCCGACAGTGGCTTGGAAAACTGCCCATAACCGTGTCACACGGGAAAGAGGGAAGGCGGCTGGAGTTCCTCCAACATTTGCGGTTAGATTATCATATTTTTTTATTGACAAAAATATAGGCTGCTTTGGCTGATTTTTTCATGCGCACATGTGCCCCTAAATATTTTTCACAGTTCGCACACACCTATTTTTGGTTGCAAATGCGAGTGAAACGTGTAGACCAGACTGCGGGCTCTTAAATTGCATTGAAACCCAAAGATCAGTTATTGAGGCAAAGGTGGCATCAACCATGCCTGGACTTACAACAGAGAAGCAACTTGGAGATAGACAGCAAAGAAGAAAAAGAGAAACAGAGAGGGAGAGACAGTAAAACTGTCTGCAATGTATGTACTCAAGGCCAGTTGGAAAGATAAAGCTTCACTCCCAATTGAGTTTTGTTTTTCATTTGGTTTATCATTTAGGACTGGTCAGATGTTGATTTTCCCGTAAACACCAAATCAACCCAACATTCAGATCCCAAAGTCAGCCCTTGGATCATATCCGCAGTCCTTCAAATATTTATGAAAACCACCCATGGCTTGAGTGAGACTCAGAAGTTAAAACCTTCTGCCATAACTGCAGAATGGCTGAACTAAACTTATTTTTATTTTCAAAATGAAGAGAAAAGGCCTTCACTTCCTAAGGTTTTGGTTACTGGAGTTAGGCAAGCATGAAATTCAAAACCCATGAGAAGTGATATGCTCACAGGGAGGCAGAGTTGAAATTCAGCATTTACTTGTCCTCCACTGTGCTGCATAAAATCCAAATAAAGCACTCAAAGAATGTGTAAAAGCCAGAACTGCACTGCTCAAGATCCTGGAGTTGTTATGTTATCTTGCAAGACGGGGCACAGGGGTGTTACAAGGGTAACACTGATGGCCAGCACAACCTCGGCCAGCTTCTGAAATTATGTGACCAACTCCAAAGAGCTTACAGAGTGGCTTATCTGCAAAGGAAAAATCTGTGATGTGTGATAGCTCATGTCTGCCTGTGTGCAACTGCAGAAGAAGTGAATAACAACCGATTGCCGATAACTTCCAGTAACTGCTTTGTCTCCAAGGGTAAATTTGTCTCATAGCCAGGTAGACACAAAACACACAGAGATGTAGGCTCCCGGACTCTGGAACAAAAAATATAACAGAATACATTAATATAAAAATACATTAAGAGACAACCCAGAGGCCTTTGCACACAAAGTCCGTTTTTTTGTCCAAAATTGTCGCATGTCAAAAAATGAATAAGACCTCACATTGTGTCAATCACATCTGCACACTGATTCCAAAACTTTCATCTGTCAATGAAGTTTTTGGAACAGGTTTCATTTTTATGCATTTTTCACGTCCCTCCGAAGTCTTCAGAGAGCTGATTGACCAAGAATCAGTAAAGAACATGTGACAGCGTGACACATCCTTGACAGAACAGAAAAAAGGGCGGCACAGCATCCTTTCATAATAGCACACGTTCAGTGGGTCAGACAGTAATATTCAGGTAGATGATGATGACGAGGAGGATGTGGACTGCACACAGACAGAGACAGTGTGGAGACAGAGACGGGACACTGGCAGCTCCAACCCATAATGCAGCTGTGGCTCCAAATGAAACATAGGGAGAGATAACTCCATTGGAGAAAACCAAGGGAGGAAATGTGTCTTTTCATTTTGTCTTATATTGTGAGATTTCACAACGCATGGAACAAAAAAATCCTGGGAAAGGCTACCCTGATGTTGACCCTCGTTTTTTGAATTCACCGGTCACGTTGCCTTTTTGATTCCCTTTTGTACTTTCTTGGCGACGAGGATTCCGTCTCCCGTGATGCTGCGTAGCCTATGCATGATCCTGCATTATGCTCAAAGAGTGGGACTTTGTTATGCTGCAATAGTGCAGGCTTACAAATTTTCCTGGGTAGTAGCGAAGCGCCTCTTGCTCCTCTCAACGAAAACGCAGAAGGCGGGGCTATTCCCTGGTAGTGCTATATGTCCCTTGCTGGCGGATGTACTTTCAAGATGGCGAAACGTTATGGAACCCCCCAAACAACTTACCTGCCCAATGTACAAACAAATCCTGAAATTCTCCTTTTACAAGAATAAGTCAGATTATTGGTGGAGGTAATAACACACCAATGGTGGCATATTCATGAATGCAGACATCGATTTTTGCCAACCTTTAACATACCTTTCATGTTGTGGATTTAAAAAAAGAAAGTTTGCTGTAGATAAAAATTTTGAAAATTGCAACGTGGAAATGGCACCCGTTTCTTAGAATGACCCCACCATGTTCATTGTAAACACCATGACTTTGTATTAATACAAGGTCACATATACATTCTGGAGCATATAAGCCTGACAGAAAACTTTAGTGCTGATTTAGTGTTTATGTATAGACAGGTGTGATGCCCACTAAAGTGTCATCACATTTGTGATGGTCTTTCTGAATTTGATATTTCATGTTTTAATTTTATTTCCATGTGTAACCAACTTGTTTCCACTATATCTACACAATACTATTGTAGTTTACACATCAGGAGTAATTAATGTGTTTGCATTCAGCAGGGGACAGTGTGGCACTTTACTTGGCTCCAAGACCGTCTTCACGACAGTACAGGTCACTTCGCAGTCTCCCTCTTTCTGGTGAGCGAGGCTAATGAACAGATGTGAAGTTGCCCTGTCTGATGTATTTCTTCTATTTACAGGTTGGTGAAACAGTAATCTAAGATAACTTACTGAGGTTCACTATTTTAACGTTGCTGGATGTCTGAATACCCAGAAAAGACGTTGTTGTAATGATACATGGACGTATTTGTTAGGCTGACATAGTAGCAGGATTAGCTGGTGTATCTTGAGTGACAGCGCCGCTCTGTTGCTTTCAAAGTCACATCAGTCTGAGTTTTAGTTTAGGCACCACTAACATTTCTGAATAGTTTATAATCTTGTTAAAATGTGTAAGATTGTTTAAGATGAGATAAAAATGGCAATGTAGAAGCCTTGCAGACAGTTAAAAACAAGGTTAAAAACTGTAATTTCATGTACTATAAAAATGTTTAAAGCTAGAGTTAAATACTGTCATTTCATATACTTTATAAGGGTTGAAAACTAGTTCAAATCTGTCAGCTCAGGCATTTCGAAAGAGCAAAAGACAAGCTAAAGGAGAAAGCTACTGAGAGCCATATGTAAATATGTAGCAGAAGCTATATTTTATTTTAAGATTAGGAGACAACCCACAAGTGTAACAGTGGTTACTTTGTTTTTATTTATTGAATCAGCACAACTTATCACTCAGTAAACTGGAGGTGAAAATGTTAGGCTATTTTATTTTGGGTAACTGAACCAACACAGTTTAAAAAAACAGTATGTTTGTTGAGATATGGGAAAAGACAATGTGAAACTATTTTATGTTCAAGTTGTGTTTTTGTCATATGGAATATACAGTGATGATGTACAGGTGAAAGTATTGACCATGTAAAAAGGGTTTATATTGTATTTGTTTAATAAATCCTCTTTTCTCTTTCTGCTGAGTGAGGCTAATGAACAGATGTGAAGTTGCCCTGTCTGATTTATTTGTCCTGTTTACAGAAAGAATTAAGCTGTTTATATGGTGCCAACGGGTACCTGTAACACAGGCATGATGAGAAATGAGGGCTTGCTATCATTACTAGACTCTCAGCAGCGGCACCGAGGTGCACATCACAGCAGATATGGTGGAGCAGAGTCAAGTGCTCACAGTTACAATTGTAAACTATGAAATACATAACTCGAAAGGTAATACAATGACTGCAATTTATTAAAAGTCTAATGTAATTCTGCTGCTGACAGCTGTCATGTCATGTCACTTCCTGACGGGTCCTAGTGCCTCATGGGGCGGGTACAGCTGACCAAGTGCGATTGGCTGGAAACATCTCACATGGGAACAGATACCTTCAGGGCTCACAAAAAAAAACTCCGGCATACTGATTACAACCACACAATCAGGAAATGGTCAAATTATCGTACATTTGGCCTTTTTTGGGATTATTGATCGTACATCGTACAGAGGGCCAAATTATCGTACAAATACGATAATTATCATACACCTGTCAACATTGCATCCAGGTTCCACATATACCAGGGGGTGTCCCAAAAATATGGAATGTGATTGGCTGAGGTCAAGTAAGCCCAATATCCACTTTTTGAAGACACACCTGTCACTGAAAGACCAGGCTCTTGGTAGACAACTGTTCCAACAGAGCAATGATGCAGCAGAGGGACCTAAACCATAGATTTCAACTCTGAAGCTGGTGAAGTTTTCTAGCAGCATTAAGTGCATTTTGGTGAGTAGCACTGAATGTAAAAACAATTAACATCCACGTTTAGTGGAAGTCTTAAGGACACTGTTTTTTTTTTCCCCAATTGGAACACTTTCTCTGCTGTTTTTATTGCTATGGCTCTCTTCACTCAGATTCAGAGAATTTAGGCTTGTCCCTGGTAAATTACCAAAGGGATTTGTGGAAAATAACGGATATTGCAAATTAAAGAGTAAACCAAACTCATCAGCCTTTATAGCCACAATTTAATCTCACTTTAAAGAGCTACTGTAAACCTTAGGTATATGAATATGAGTTCACCAAATTTAATTTAAGACATATTTCAATAAACAACACAACCATGAATTGCCAATTGTATCATTGTATTTAGGCATAAAATACTGCATAATTTTATATGTGGTTATATTTAATGCTTCTTCTAAAGGCTGTTAGCATTTTTTATCTTGTTATTTACAACAACACGTGTGAGCATTAAATCATGGTAGGATCAGATTGAAAATAAGCACAGAAGCAGTAAACAGGTGCTGACAGAGTAACTACTCCCTGGGGAAGCTATCACTAGGACTCTCAGCATTGCAAAACACTTGTTTCAATCCCCACCGGTCATCTTCATCTCAAATAACACCAATTTAGTCCCAGAGTACACACATCTCAGTCAAGCATGGGACAATAGAGATTGTGTAACAAGCAACAATGATTAAAAACTGTTTTCCTAAAATAAATAACTCAGGTGGAGGGAGAGCTTCATCTAAGAGGGACATGTTGATATGTGATATGCAGTCAGTCCCTCCAGGATGTTGTGTTGTTGTGATCACAACAATTAACACAAATTCACTGCAAATTTGAGTATTTAAAATTGTAAAATCTCATTTGATTTTAGAGCTGCACACAACAGACTGATTCGCTCAGCACCTCCTGGCCCGTCTCTCTGTGGTTTTTATTAGACTTCTGCTGCACGACAGTGAGCTATGCCTAAGAGCCTCAAATCTCATACTTTCACTTTACTTCTTGCAAGGTGCACTGATTTCCATTGGGTAGTGTTGTTTCAAATCATGTGCTGCCATTTTGCATTTACCAGCAGCGACAACGGCTTTTTTTAACTGCCTCTTCTCCTTCTGTTCCGTTATATCGTCAGCAAATGCTAACGTTAGCTACAAGCTAACATTAGCACTCACATTACTGTGTTGTTGAAATGCTGGTATGCAGCACAATTAAAATAATTCAAAGTCAGTGGTTCAAGAGGTTGCATGATGTGTATATATTTAATCTTCAGCTTCCCTAAATATACCAATAGTTGTTGTTATGACATTTCAATAAAATGACAGATGGCTTCATAAAACAGCAACCCACCTACTGTGCTTTAAATTACCATAACTGTATGTGGGGACTGTGCTAAACCAGTCTTCCTAAGAGATAATAGAAGGACTTCACTATTTGAACTTTACATATGAAATCTGCACAGCATTTCTACTACCATGGCTGTCAGTGTGTGCCTTATACAAGAATAGCAGGACAAAGGGGTTTGCTATACCTCAATCACCCCATCGTTACGTTAGACGTTAGAGTATCTTGCAAATGCTGCAGTGCCACCTGTCGAGCTTCTAATACTTGCAGGAGATGGCACTAGCAGCCTCTTCTACCAGCAAGTGCCTCTGATATGACCCTTTGTACATAGTGAGGTGGCAAATTTATGAACATTTCCTGGCAGCATCTGAATATTTTCAATTCTGAAAGGTGGCAGTGAGAGTCTGACCCTGCACCAGCCTCTCTAGTTTGTCCTCAATTCCAGCATGCATAATATAGTGGTCATTTTATTTGGTGGAGGTACACCCATATAAACATCTCTGAAATCACACAAACCTTGCCTTGAAAGAAGTGGTAGATATAGAAGTCAGAACTCTTCGGTTTTAGTAGGTTTTATTGATGCTTCAAAGGCATATGACCGAGGCAGTCATCGGAAGTTATTTTTAAAACCTAGAGAAAGGGTTGTGCCTGACAGCATTATAAAAACCCTGACATACTGGTATGCTAACCAGAGAATGCAGGTCAGGTGGGGAAACAGAATCTCTACTCCGTTTACTGTTGGAAATGGGGTCCGACAGGGAGGTATACTTTCACCAGCCCTGTTTAATTTATATATGAATGACTTATCTGTACAGCTAAGCTCCTGTAAAACTGGCTGTACGATTGATGACACTTTAGTAAATCATCTTATGTATGCAGATGACCTGACTATACGCTCTCCTAGCAGTGCTGGTTTTCAACAACTGCATATATGCTCTGAGTATGGTGTAGCATTTGACATGCTAAGAAGAGTTGTTATGATCTGAGGGGATAAGGATCTGGCCTTACCTTTGTTCTTCCTGGCAGGTCAACAGCTCACGGTCTGTAGTAAGACTAAGTATCTGTGACATTGTATTAATGACCAAATGACTGATGATGATGATCTCTATAGGCAGCGCAAAATATTGTACGCGCAAGCCAACATGCTGGGGAGAAAATTCCACAAATGATGTTAAGGTAAACCCCTCTACACTGCTTTTATTGGGGTCTGTGATGTATTGTTTTTGTTTTGTTTAGTTTATTTTATTATGTTGTATGTTTTTTTACTGGACCTTTGAGTCTGTGCAAATAAAGTTAATTGATTGATTGATTGATTGATTGATTGATTGACTGATTGATTGATTGAAACCCATCTGGTCATGTTTTGTTTGTCTTTGTTTGTTCTTTTTATTCTGTGTTTTTTAATCACCTGATGGGATTGCACAGAAAAATTCATTCAGATTATAGCACCATTTCCAGCCAGTTTATGAGTGATTCTTGTCATGGCAGCTAGTTGCCCTTATTGAAGGCCTTTAATTTGCAGTAGTGACTCTCTTTACAGCCATCTGAAGGCAGCATGTACCTGTTCTATCTGCAGTCTCTGATTGAAGCGATGTTGCCACTGTCAAGCAACAATCACACACAACTAGTCTGAGTGGGCGGAAGTTCGCTGCATAGATCAGCCTCTCATTGGGCGGAACGAGCCACCTGCTGAAGTCCCGCCCTACGGCCTCCGGTTGTGTAGCAGTTTTCAACCGTTTTCAACACGTCCTTTACTAACTTTTGCGGTGTTTGATCTTGCGGGGATGTAGCCATTTTTCTGCCATGGTTCGCGTCCTGTAGGCGATATTTTTGTGGGCGTGTTACACCAAAACCTGTTTCCCCCCCGGCTTTTTGCAAGCCCACCGTTGCTGTGGCACCGCCCAGAACGATTGTGATTGGTTGAAAGAAGTACAAGCAGCCGGGGCGTTTTTTCCTCCAATCTTAAAGTGAGAGTCGGCCCAGCCAGACCTTTCTTTTCTTGAGAAAGGTCTGGTGAGCGAGACTACACACAACAGATGCACTATTTTGTTCAACAAGCACCAGATTGTTGTAAAATAACATCATAAACTTCTGTGCTTATTTGCACATTAGACTTCTTGTTTTGGTTCGTAATTCAGCTGTTTCTATTGCATATCAACAGGTGTGCAAAGAAAAACTCATTGAAAACAGTTCATACAGTTCCATGAAAAATTGTAGATCAAATAAAACTTATCTCTCTGCTAATAACTCCCTCAGGATCGTCTGTTCCTGCAGTCTCCCCTCGGTGTCTTAAATCTGGTTTCCCAGTCCTCTCAACAGACATATCCAAGTTTATGACTCATCCTTTCACACTCCTTGTACCTGTTCTCGTGTTACTACAGCTCATTTTGTCTTTCCTTCTTGGTTGTCAAGCAAGAAATAATTGTGAAAAATATCAAGAGAGCAGTGAGTGATATCCTCAGAGCCAAAAAAGCAAGCACAAAGAAATAAGCTCAGTAAGACTGTGTGAGCATGTGTCTGTGTGTGGTTGGTTAGAAAAGCCCTTTCTTCTAAATTAATTATAGCATTAACAATGATTTGGCACGGTAACAGTGGCATTTCAGTTCATAATAAAAGTGAATCCTATTCAAGTACTGTATTTTTATAAGTGCAACGGGGTTTTTTTTGTTTTTTTTGCAGGATTTTACTGGTCGGCTGTAAATATTTTATCAGACCCTGCTCTCGTTTCTACACTAAATGTCAAGTTATAAAAATTCAAAAGTGCTTTACACAATAATAGACATTACCTTTGTGAATAATAAACATGTCATACAACAGTTTATATAATGAAAATGTACAAACATTGTATGATATCCTAAAAAATTAGCAGCCCCACAAATGGCGTCACGTTACCAAACACACATTTATGTACTTAATGTAAAGCCACATAGGCTGGGTTTAGGAAATAAATAATTGTCATTGTCAAGTTACCTATTTAACACAAAGTTACATACTGATGTCAAGTTACGTAGGTTAGGTGTAGGAAAATAAACATGGTTGGTCATTGACACATTACCTATTACGCACTTGCGTGAAGTAACATTCTCATTTAAAGTGAGTTATTCTGCAGTGTGGGTGTTTCCACTTTCCATGCCTTATTGAGGCGTCTGATGTTCAGTTTTAGTGGCAGATTGAAGGAGTCTCAGAACTCTATTATAATGATATTGTCAAACCTTAGACTAGGATGGGTTGGGTTGGGTTGGGTTTAGGCACCTTAAATTACATAGGTTAGGTGTAGGAAAATAAACATAGCTGGGCATTTTCAGGTTACCTATTTAATGGTAAATTGCATACTTACATAAAGTTATGTAGGTTAGGTTGAGGAAAATAAACATGATGGGTTATTGATGCATTACCTATTTAACATGAAGTTACAAGTAAAACACTCTTATGTAAAGTGACATAGTTTTGGATTAGGCAATTTCCGGAGGTTAGGTGTTGGAAAATAAATGATGGGGCATTGTCCCATTGTCCCGTTTTTCATGTAATGTAAAGTTATATAAGTTACATGAGTCAGGTTTAAGTAAATAAACATGATGGGTTATTGACACATTACCTATTTAACATGAAGTTACATACGTATGTGAAGTAATACTCTTATGTAAAGTGACGTAGGTTAGGTTTAGGCAACTTAAGTTACGGGGGTTAGATGTAGACAAATTAACATGGCTGGGCATTGTCACCTCACCAATTTAACATAAAGTTACATACTTACATAAACAGCCTGAAGAAATACACATAGAAATGTTTGTGACTGTGCAGGGTTTTTTAGCAAAAAGTGCATTAGAGAAACATTGATTCGACATTTATTGTATGCCTAATCACATTAAATAAAATTAAAATTACTGATGATATTGACATTTAGGTTGTTTTAAAAATCCATCCGTTGTGATTTCAGTTCAGTGATATAAACTGTATGGGAGCACAAAGCGAGTTGTTGTCCACAGATTCTCTCCCTGTAGTATGCTTTTAACTTTCTACAGCTTTGTTAACTGTATGTCTAGACATCCTCTGAGCAGCATACACAGTGCAAGCTCTCTTATTACTTTAAGTTTAGGATTCTGCCCAGCACATGTTGCTGAGGATTGTTATGAGTATGTAAGTCGATGTCACCTCTACTGCTGTGCAAAACTGTGTGAACTCTAACAAAGAAAATTGTCCAATTTCATGGTCTTTAAGCACAAATTTGTACATCACATGTAAGCGCTTTAGCCCACCTAAGCACTACACCTCTGATTGAATGCAGTAGAGTCCCATGGTTCAGCTTAATGCTGTCAAGAGAGGTCATTTTCAGAGCTGTTACTCAAATTTAAGCTAAGACATGAGTCCAGATGAGATCAAGGATCTTTTTTCAGCAGAAGGAAGACAGTAGTTTCCTGGAAGATTGTAGCTGCATTAACACAAATCCTTGCAGTTTTTTTAATAACAAGTTTTAGTGGTGTCGGAGTCACTGATCATGTGAGGCTTCATTGACCATTTGCTAAATTTCCTCCCCTGAACAGCGATTGCCTGGGGGCAATCATAGCTTGGCAACTGTTTTTCAGCACAGCAGCTCAGTGAAACTTTGTTCTTTGGACAAGTTGAAGCAGTGTGCATGGAACTATAGTAACAGCAATAGAAGGGGTTGAGGGTTATGTCCCATTTTACCTTTTGCAAAACTTTAATACAATGGCAAAATTGTCAATAATGAATAAAAGAGTGTTTATGTTTTCTAATTTAGGGAACATTAGCATGACTGCCTAATTACCTTACTATTCAGGAGTATGTCATTAAGTAATTTTGTTAGTTACATTAGAAATTGACCACTCAGGATGAAATAAACTGTGTGGAAGCTAGCCCAGAGTGCTACAGAGTTCAGATAAACAAATGCACCTCTGTTCTGCTTTTGGCTTTTCACTCCAGCAACCACAAGTGGTTGCCAAGCATTGGTAAGTCATTGTTCTCTAACCCTTTTGTCTTGTGAAATGTAATAACTGGAAATATTATGCATAAATCTTGCCCTTGTGTTGCATTTTCTAGAGTAACCATCCACACACAGCCATGTTAGGATGACATTTTTTTCTTATTATAGTCTAATGTGCAAGACGATAGCATTGCTGTTTCTCTGTTCTTGATATAGCCTATGTATCAAGTGGTGAGGGTAATGACTGTTTTACCCAGGACCTGTTAGGGCTACTTGTGCACTAGCACTATGCAGAGCCTACACTGTAGCCTCTGTACGTGGCCTACGCTGTTGTGAGCATTTATACTCGTACAATGGGGTTTCTGTGAAGTGCTGTAAAGTTAAGTTGATTCAAACACAAGTACACAAATTGGCTTTATTATAACTCGTAGGATTCACCGACAAAAGCACTTGTCTTGGTATTTGACGATCTGGGAATGATAACAGGTTGGGATATCAACTAACACGTCATTATGTGATGCTATGTGTCATCGCAGATGTATGGTCGGGCTTAACAAATGGCTAAATTGAGGACCAACTACTCTGACTTGTTATACATTAATGATGTGATTATAGCCAGTAGTGGCTCGTGGTGAATTGGGTGGGAGGGCTAACGCATTAGGCCTGTGGCCGATACTGATCAATGATCAATCAGCTGCAGTAACAGAGATACCCCGAGATACAGTACCAGGTTACAGCAACAATGCACTACAACAAAACTAGAGAATTAGGCTAACTTCAAAAATGTTCTGATGCCAAAAGCTCTCTCTTTCTCTCTCGCTGGCTTGCTCGCACATGTGTGTGCGCGCACACACACACACTGACTATTTTCCACTGTACACAGACGGGAAAGGTAAAGAAAGGAAATGAGTAATGCTCCTTTAATAAGAGGTTAGGGCTTGGGCCTAGGGCTGTGTGGTATGGCCTAAAATCACTATCAGGTATTATTTTGGGGGGATGTGGTGACGGTATGATATCGCGGTATCATCTTCTCTCTTTATTTTTTTTTTTTTACACCTTAAATAAAACAATCTAAAAAGCCATACAAGTCTAGGATGGAAACTATTTATTGTCATAAGTAAAATGGTTGCTAATCCATGTATTATTGTGTATAAAACGTTATATACTAGTATGTATAAACGTTAGAGGGAAGAGGGAGGGAGGGCCGGCGGCTCCCGGGCCCCCTTCTCCCGCGGGCCTCCATCACGTAGCGAGGGAGGTGCGTGAGGCAGGCAGGCTGGCAGGCCGGCCGCCGGGCCCCGTTCTGCCGCCCTAGCCGGAGTACTGAGGTATGAAGGTAACCACAGAAACAGTACTGCGGCTCATGTTTACTGCGGTAACGCTAAGTTACCGTCACCGCGAATACCGCCCAGCCCTACTTGGGCTTACCTTATTTGAAGAGAAGCTCCCATCGACGGCCTTTCCGGGATGCAAACAGGTTAATCACCATGTCCAATGATTTTTGGATGAGGTCCCGCTTGACAGACAGCATTTAAAATAATCCACCTCGTTGCATGACTCAACGCTCACTCTCCCACTACAGTCAGTGTTGCCAAATCTCACGAGACAAATAAGCAACAAGGCCTGTGAAAACAAGGCCAAAACAAGCGACTTTTCTACGGAGCCCCCCTAGGTTCTGGGGAGAGAAAATCAAATAAAAGAAAAAACTGTGCACGGTTTTACAATCTGTGGGGATGGATTTTAAACTGTGGGTACAGATTGTCAATTTACATCCATGTGGACAGATAAGTAAACTGTGCACAGTTTTGCAAAACTGTACCCACAGTACACAGTTTATTTATTTTTCTCCCCCCTGAGCTTCAGGACAATGACCACAAGAGGGAGTTAAACCACCTTTTAACATTATTTAACATTAGAAAACAGATGGGCTATCAAATATAGACCGATGTACCAAGTACATTATATACACAGTAAACCTCTGATAATTAAAATTTGCACACACAAATAAATATCATCCTGAATTCACAAATTCTTTATTTATTATTGCTTTTTATGCACTCATCTAACTTTTTTCTTTTAGTTACAGGACTAACGTTTTCCTAACTAGAAAAAAAAACACATTGCCCTGCTCTGCCTCTGATTGGCTAGTACTCATTGCCATCAGGGTCAGAGCCAATTAGAAGCAGGATGCGGGTGGGAAAAAACTGCTGTCTCCTGTGTGTATGGGGAAAGGGGAGGGACAGAGGGAACAGGCAAGACAAACTATCCTACGTTTAAATAACATATCGAAAATATCTGCTTGACAACTTATTATGGAGCTGGGAACAAGCCCAAATAAGCAACTATGCTTTAGAAACAAGCCCAAAAAAACCGCGACCTGCGACTACCAATATTTGTAGGCGACTTTACAGAAAAACAAGCCCAAAGTCGCTTATAATAAGTGGACTTGGCAACACTGACTACAGTAACAGTGGGCAGGCCCTCACTGTACTTCCACGCACTGTCATTGGCCAAAAGTCAGTGGCCTGGGCTGAATTAATTTAGCCCAACCGGACAGTAAATCAAGGGGGCTTGTCACGACACCTGTCACTCACGATGTGACAACAATGATTGGAAACTGATTCTAGGAGTATGGGCTGTAAAAAATCAGCCCATTTAGATAAATCCTGCATTTTTGTGACTATTTTAGTGCTGTCGCTGCTATAGGTTCCACCAGAAACAATCAGTTCTAAGGTTCAATAATAACTAATATTTTAATATTTTCTTTAATTTAATAATTTTCTAGTCTTTATTGTAAAAGATAGGCAGGGCTTAGCCGTGCTAGCACATTTATACCAGCCGTCTCTTATAACTATCCCTGCATTGTATAGCATTATTGCCTTGGCCAGGTAGTAGTATAATATAAAGTAGTGTCCATTTTGTTACCTATTTTGTTTGTTTGTTTGGATATTTAGTCTTATTCTGCATTCAGTTGGAACCAGGCAAATGGTAGACAGACGGAACAGCTTTTGGATGATACTGGAAAAACAGTCAGACAACACAGCAGGACAATGAATCAAAAAATGTGTCACGGTAAGTTGTAATGGTTATATATTGTTTAAAAAGAATGGAATAAAATATATATTAAAATATGCTCTACTCTTAGATATATATTTAAAAATCTAATCTATTCTATATAAATACAATTATTTTGTGTCTTATTTTATGTAATTATTTTAGTAATGTCCAGTAGTTATCCAGGTTTTCCATGTTTTCTTCTTGTGTGAGGGAGCCACACAACAGCCGCTTGCAAATTCTGTCTTTGAAGGGCAAAAACTGAAAAGTATTTAACTTTGGATGGCAGTGCTGTTTACTGTTACCGACGCCAATATTCTCTGGCGGCCTCACCCAATCTTACTGTCCTGGTCTCGTCAACTAAAATGATCTGTGCTAGATTCCATGTGAAGACAGCATTAATCCTGTGCCAAATGTCTTGTTAATTTTTATCATATAGTCAATTTTTTGTCAAGTTTTAGTTGACTAAAAGTCTGGCTGATTTTGTCTTATTGTAGTCAAAGAAAATCCAAACTATCGTTTTAGTCAATGAAAATGATTGACATTTAAGTATTTTAAGTCATCAGATGATACTGAACATGTCGGTCAGTCTAGTCTGGCCAAATCAAGTAATTTCTTGACAGAACATTCATTAGGGTATTTATTCTGTTTAATATTTGTGTACATTTTATTTTACTATATTGCTATATTTGTGTGTCATTGTTTTATTCTGTACGGCACTTTGGTCAACTGCAGTTGTTTTTAAATGTGCTATATAAATAAACTTGATATGATTTGATTTTGATTTATATTCTGAGATGTAAAGTTCATGTCTTGTCTGGCAAGTGTCCTATTGACACCTTTTACTATTGGAGATGAGGGACAATTCACCAGATCCAGAGTTTCTAACCAGAGGTTCAAACTAAAGTTCCCCCCTGGGACTTCTACGGGGGGAAATTATTAATGATCCAGTTCTACTGTCTTACACAATGTCTGGCTCCAGTTTCTCCTATGTGTTCACTACACAACATTTATAATTTAAAAGACAGTGAAAGGATCTTGTCAGTTTGGTACAAACAACGGGACTTTAGGCATTTCAACAAATGACTGAAGCTGTAGTTTTTCATGGGAGGACAGTCTACAATGTGGACAAGGGTTTGAGATATGTTCTTTCGATCCCTCTAGAGTAGAAGACTGGTAGCAGGCAGACTGACACAGACTGAAAATCCTCCAGTGGCTTTGCACAGCACAGATTGCTTCATTGAATTGAAAATATGTGCAACAAGCTGTATCAAAGTTTTCCTTGAAGCTGCTTCGCCAATTATGCAGCTCATGTCATGGAAGTGCTGGAGGAGTACATGTTGTGAAAAGATCAGCGGTCCATGAGCCACAGAGCCACCTCGTGTCGTTTCCCAGCAGGAGATTCCATCAGGGTCAGCTGTGTTCGCCTTGAGGTACACTGGGACTAAAAGGTTAACAGCAGAATGAAAGTGCCTTAATGCATCACTGCTTAGTCAATAAGACAGGGCAATTCTACGGGGGATGTTCAGTCACATGTTACATTACAGCAGTAATACAGTCATGTAATCATTAGACTATTGGTCCCTGGAAACCACAGCAGATCAGATAAATAATGCAAAGCTGCAATTCATAAGAGCTTCTCTGTAGTTCCATCAGCTGAAAATGGAAGTTATATTGATGTGAGGGAGGCTTTGTATATTGATTGTGTAGTCTTAGCCACACAGTGACAGATGAAAATGTTGGCAATGACATCTCTGAAAACCACGAATACGTAACATTCGTATGCTTCACATTTATCACATCAATGTTTCTAAATTGACATAGTGTATGAGCTGACTTTTTCATCAGGAGGTTGAGGTAATGGTGGATGATGTGACACCCAGGCCAGATGTATGCCAAATGCAGACTACTGATCAAGACCAACAAACAACAAAACCAGTTGTTCAGTAGTGACACATTGCGCCATTTCCAGCATGATCGTGGTGATGAAGTTGGGTATTTTAAGCTAAAACATAATCTTTTCCGAACCCTAATCATGCTGGGTTTTTTGTTTGTTTGTTTTTTTACAGCATTTCAACATATCCTTTACATAATACCATACAAATATTACATATCTGAGGTTTGCTGAAATGTACAATGCCAACATTATTCTGGCAACTGGGTTGTCTGAGCTCAAGGCTAACAAAGACTTACAAAACAGTTACATCAAAATGGGCATGATGAGCAAAAGCAATGAGTCACTGTGTCCCAGACACAACACAAATATGGCCTGCAAATAGCAGCCAACTCTGCATAAATAGTTTCTGACTCTGACTGCAGTTATAATCAGTGATCATGAAAAAACTGTAGGTTTTGACAAATCCGTGTAGAAAGTGTGATGCACACCAAAGATAAATATTTTCAAGACTAAATATCCTGTCCAGTTGTTGTAGTTGTTACAGGTATCTAGCCTACGGGAGTTTTGTGACTTGGTCGCAGAATCTGGGTTGTCATTCCAGCCTGTGTAGTCCTACGCATCCGCATGGAGTTGAGACCACCCCTGGATTGAACCAGGTCACTTAGCTGGCCGCGCTTTGGAAAGCAGAGCTAAATGGTAAACAAACACGGCACCACACCGGTAAGGTAAGACAACACGTTTACATGTCGTTTTCTATATGTTCTCTGACATTTATCCTAACGATATGAGGCGGCCTTTGTGGAAAAAAAGCTTGTTTAGTGGACTAACTTTGCACTTGAAGGTATGTCCGTTCACTTACGTTTTAACAGGTCTGACGCTACTATGTGCCCCGGCTGTATCTAGTTTAATGGATAACATGCTAACTATTATTTTTATGTCACTAGTCACTTGAAACAAATTTAGGACGATAGGAGACAGGTTGAAATAAACCGAAATTTCTCTTTCTCAAAAAGTTACATACTTACGTGTGGAAACATTCTTATGTAAAGTGACATAGGTTAGGATTAGGCAACTTAAGTTACGTGGGTTAGGTGTAGGAAAATAAACATGGTTGTGTGTTGTCATTTAACCTATTTTACACAAAGTAACGTACTTGCGTTAAGTAATCTCATGTAAAATTACATAGGTTAGGATTATGCACTGGGTATTATCACTTTACCTATTAAATGCAAAGTTAAATACTTAGTTAGCAAAGTTAAAGTTATGTAAGTTAGGTATAGGACAAAAACATGGTTGGGTATTGTCACATTACCTTTTTAACCCAAAGTTACATACTTAAGTGAAGTTACATAAATGAGATTTAGGAAAATAAGCATGGTGGGTCATTGACACATTACCTATTTAACATGAAGTTATGTATATATGTGAAGAAACATTCTTATGTAAAGTGATGTAGTCGTAGTATAAGGCAACTTCAGTTATGTAGATTAGTGTGGGGAAATTAACATGGCTGGGTATTGTCACCTATCTACTTAATGCAAAGTTACACAGTTATGTAGGTTAGGGTTTCGGAAAATAAACGTGGTGAGTCATTGATACTTAAATATTTAACATAAACTTGTGTACTTTTGTGAAGAAACATTCTTATGTAAAGTGACGTAGGTTAGGATTAAGTAACTTTTGTTCCATAGGTTAGGTGTAGGAAAATAAACATGGCTGGGTATTGTCACATCATCTATTTAACATGAAGTTACGTATTTACGTAAGGTTAAGTGCGTGGTCGTGGTGATTTTTTGTGCCCATTCCTAACCACACATTAAAAACTGCATTTCAACATATCCTTTACCGTCTAACATACATGTTACATATCTGTGGTTTGCAGAATCATACAATGCCAACAGTATTCTGGTGACTAGGTTGTCTGAGCTCAAGGCTTACAAAGACTTGAACAGCAGTTTCTTCTTAACGGGCATGATGAGCAGAAGCAATGAGTCACTGTGTCCCAGACACAACACAAAGTTGCCCACAGGCCTGAAAATATTAGCCAGCTCTGCATAAATAGTTTCTGACTCTTGACTGCAGAAATCAGATGTTACATTTTAAGGGTCAAATAGCAGAGTTTTACTGCCTGAATGCACTAAATGGTCATAATATATGCGGATGGGAGTGACAGTAACACTGATTTGCGAGTGATTTAGTCAGGTGCGCAATGTTGGATAAACTTAAATGTCCTGGTCCCAAATTAAAATCATTCTTAGTCAATAATAATATATTTGTGCTTCTAGCAAAAAAAAAAAAAAGTTCTTAGGGTTAAAAGTCAAATCATTACTATCACAGCATTTTCCTCAAAGAATATGCTTGATGAATCCCTGCCCCTGCAATGCCCTTGCTTTGTTGTCTTTTACGTTATCTACCATAACCTGAACAACACAAGGGCCACAGGATCCAAATCCTTACTTCTAATGTCAACTTTCTGTGTTTTGACTGTAAAAAAAATATGGACTTAGCTTCTGTGATGTCAGCCATTGGTATGTGAACTCCGTTTTAAAGTCTCGCGTTCGTCATTTTGGTGGTCACCATCTTGTTTTTTTGGAGCTGGATAAATGGAGGTATATTTACCTCTGCCAAGGAGGTTATGTTTTCGCCGGTGTTGGTCTGTTTGTCTGTTTGTTTGTCTGCAAAATAACTCAAAATGTTCTGAACAGACTTTGATGAAATTTTCAGGAAAGGTTGAAAATGGGACAAGGAACAGATGATGGCGGAGGTCTGCGCTCTCCGAGTGCTTTTCTAGTTGTACATACCTTGTTTTTCTAGTTCATATATACTAGTCCATACCCATTGGTGTGGGACACACAGAATGACACACTGACAGTTTCCGTGATTATGTACAGCATACCATACCATGACTTAGTCATACCAAAAATTAGAAAAAAAAAAACATTCATCCACAGGGGGAGCCACAGTGATCAGTCACATTTTAGCCATTTTTAAGCATTTTTCTGTTGTTATAGCGCCACCCAGTTGTCAATTACAGTTAAATTTCTCCAGTCACCTTGAGGCGTCCTGTTCTACATATCTACCAAGTTTAGTAAAAATCGATTACCTCAGATTATGTGTGGTCATATGCCTACAAAGTTGCGTGGTAATTGGTTAAACCCTTGAGATGTTATACACCTTTATGTGATGAGCCACGCCCTCTACAATATTCATTGCCTTATAGAAGCTCAGTTTTAGTAAGTTTTCCAACTTTTGCCAAGAGGGAACTTTAGATATTGGTCCCTAGATTATGTTCACCAAGTTTCATGCAGATAGGTCAAATTTCCTAGGAAGAGAAAATTTTCAAAAAAGTCAAAATGGTGGAAAATCTATATAACCAGAAGTTATGGGAGGCAGATTTGTTCCTCCTGAGGAGAGGCTTCTCTGTGCAAAGTTTCATGTCTCTATGACATACGGGGCATGAGATATGCTCATTCAAAGTTTGCCATTTCAATTGGTTGCTATATTGCTGACCGGCGGACAGTGCGCACACGTCACCAAAACCTCACAGGCAGGTTTCCAGAATATCAGGCACATTAACAATGCAATAAATAGCCACAAAAACCACTATTCAATGCAACTATCTGCAATCAGCACATAAATGTATCTCCATATCGACTGTCCCGTCACATCTGATGTCAGATCAAAGGGGATTGGCACCGTTTGGCACGTTTGGCACGCGTAATGGAAACTCAACCTGATTTGATTAACACAGCTGCAAACTAATGAGTTCACATCCCTCTCAGCCAACCACAAACAGCCACAGCATCAGATAGGGAGTATATATTCAGCATCTGTCATCTTAGAAAAGTCAAAAGAAAAGAAACAGAGTGAGAGTGCGAGAGAGAAAAAGAGAGCGCACGCGCGCACGAGAGAAACGCAACATTGATTTACAATTGTGGTGACCTCCTCCCAGGCTACCTTTGCATCATCAGCCCGTGGAGGTCTGCTCGCAGTTCCGTATATTCGGACACTGCGAGCTTGGACCTCCCGGACCAAAACATCAGTTTCCTCCTGGGAGAAGTTTGGCCGTCTGACGCTGCTGCTCTCTTCTGCCATGGCAAATTGAGTAAACTCTCATTACACCTTCGCGCAGCGCATTTAAGGGCGAGGAGAGGGGGAGGAGGGACGGAGGTGGGAAAGAGGAGTAGCTGTGCCAGGGTGCACGGTGTGCCAAACTTACAAAATCTGCCTGGCCACACCCAGTTGGCGAAGCGCAGGTGCGCTACGCCCCCACCTTACCCGGTCTGCGAAACTAGAGCCCATAGAGACCAAAACATGTACCAGGCTGTAAACATGTTTATTTTAGCTGTAAAGTTAGGCATTTTAACATGGGAGTCTATGGGAATTTGCTGTTTTGGAGCCAGCCTCAAGTGGCCAGTTGATGAATTGCAGTTTTTGGCACTTTTGCTTTTGGCTCCCAGTAAAAACCTCCCGAATAATGAAAACTAAAGGAATTCTAACCGGGATAAGTTTCAGCTGGTTGCTATCTGCAGTCCTCACCACCAGATACCACTTAATTCCTCTAAATCTTACACACTGGACTTTGGCTAAGTTTAAAATCTAATTAAATGACCCTAACCTACAGTTTGTAGAGCTCTGGCAAGAGAGTGGGTGGCAGAGTGAAAATTGGAGACTGCAGAGCTTGGTATCTGGATGGTTGCCAGTTTAAATTTACAGCAAGTAAAATCTGCTTGAATTATTTAAATGACAGTTTTCCCTCTTCAACCAACAACTGTCAACGCATTTCCACTTAACCCCCAGCTTCTGCAGTGGCCAACTGTATACATACTGTGGTTGTACTGGTCAGCTGTCAACTCTTGCCTGTGTTTACGACCATGTTAACATGAAGAAGAGCACTGCTGAAAGAGTATTCAAGCTCCATAAATCCTCCTGGGATGAATTCAGACTAGAATGAGATTAATCATAAATGTTTCAGAGTTGGAATCTGTGTTTTAAGGCATCACTCCAGTCTAATCAAAAGCCTGTAGTAATCAACTATTTCACTGTAGTTTTCTTCTAATCATCAGGAACCCATATACTAATGAGATATCTGTTTCATGTCAGTCCTGTGTGTCTGATACAGACTAGAGGGCACTGTGAATGTGAAAATATCATTCATTATCATTTTCACATGGGAAACAGAAGATTTTACACCAAATTGAAAGCCAAAATGTCTCCTAAAGATGACACGTACAGTTCCTGTTTTTCTGTAAGCTTTTTCAGTGCAGTAACAATGAAGCAGGAGAGATCTTAATCTCACAAAATTCAACCACAGAGTGAAAATTCATGCATTGTAAAGAAGTTTCTGCAGATACAAAAAAAGTTTCATGAAGCCTGACTCATTTTCTTAGATCAAAGGAGTGTGAACTGTAGCATGATGAGCTGTTGCAGGGAGATAGGTAGATGAATATACATGACTCAGCACCAATTAGCAGAGGAGCAGGGGTGAAGCCCACATGAATATTCATCCAATGCTGATGACCCATTGCCAGCCACATCACGTCCCTACATATTTTCGCAGCCAGTTGCATATTGTTATATTTCCACACCTGTCTCCCCATCCTTCCCTGAGTTCTACAAACTGTTATTTGTTGCCTCAAACACAGCAGAGGAAAAAGCCAACAGCAGGAAAGCCTTTCAGGATGACAGAAATACATAAAGTAAATGTGTGTGCTGCACATCTGTTGCTCTCAAAACAAGAAAAAAAGAAGTGCTATATCTATGAATAACTTGAACACTTGTAGCTGTTCTGGCAAACATGTTTTTTTTTTTTACGTTAATATAGATTTACTGCTGCTGTTAACCCTGTTAACTTTGGGATGTATTTTGCTCCACAGCAATATGTTTTATCTTTCACAAGAAATAATGTCACATTTGGGAAATAAAAAGCTGAGCACAAGACAGCAGCCTGCCAAGATTTAATAGTGTTATTATGCCCCACAATGTTTGAGGTCATGTAAATCAATTAATCAATCAATTATTTGTCACATAGAAATAATACACGGTACAACTCCAGTGAAACGCTATCCCATCAGCTCTTTTAACTTGTGCACTGTAATTTAGTCCTTTTTTTTGTCTTCTTACATCACTGGCTGACGCCTTATAATTGTCCATGATTCCGGATGGTTCTGGTAATCCATGGTTTCTGGTTATCTACACATCCTGACCTCGACAAGATGGCTGTATGGTCATACCACAGGTATCTTTTCTTAAAAAAAAATATTGCAAGCAGTGCAAGCTTCCCATGTGGTTTCCTTTGGTATTGTACAACTGTCTGTTGAGGCAATAAGGTTTGGGCCAAATTCAGATAGCCTCTCTTGTATTATCAAAATAAAGTTCAAATTAAACTACAAAGACATGTCACAGACAGAGCTGTTGGATAGAGATCAGGAGGCAATAGGATGCAGCGAGAAGGACGACATGATGGCAGGATATTCAGAGCTGATAAACTTACATGTCGCAGTAAGCAATTGTTAAAATAGGTAAAATATGCACACAAATTGAAATGTGTCCAGAAATATTGTATTCAGTAGCTTTCAATATAAAACAGTATTCAGTATAGATTGATATTTATAATCACTGGAATATTAGACTGAGCTACATAAAAAAGAACATAGCTATGTAAGTGTAGTGTAACTGTTGCTGCTGCCACTCCAAATAAATAATGCTCTTAGATTATATGGAAAGCACATTCTGCCTCCTGGAGGCAAGCATATTGACCAGTGGTGGAAGAGTTTTCCAAATGTATTCTTTGGCACTTTAAGCACCACAAGCAGAGTGCCATCTAGTTCCATTATATTGGAGACAAGGCAGATATTTCCAACACTCAGCAACTCACACCAAAACTATCTAGATTGATAAATAGCACTACAGGTAGGAGGTAAAATATGTACATTTTAGTTTGGGGTGAATCCCTTTAATTCCATCAGGTCACTCTCCTGTCCTTTCGTGTCTGTGCATTTATGAAGTTGATTCATGAAGCCCCATGTAATGTGTATGTTCAAGTAGATCAGTTCTTTTAACTAAAGTAATCTTCAACACCCATGACAAATTTTATTTTATTCAATAATTCTTGGCATTTCTGCATAATTTTGCTAGTATGAGAGTGAGGGAGTGGGCAGGGGAGAGAGAAGGGATGACCTGCAGCAAAGGGCCTGGGCCAGACTTGACCCTGAGACACTGAGGTGAGGACTCAACCTTAATGGTACGCACTCTACCCAGTGAGCTACCAGGGCGCCCCCGGCCCTGGCAAATTTGCATCTTATTGCGTCTTTCCATTAACTTTGTATGCAACTCTGCTGCCTATAAAATTCGCTCTGCTCTGTCTGGAAACAAACAATGAGTTCACAAATTTGAAAACCACATATCCTTAAAGTATGTCAGGCTGGTCTCACAGAATGATGATCATGACCTCTTAACCCTGAATTACATAGTAATGGCACATAATGTGTTAAAGTGATGTGCTGGCACAATGGAAACAATGTAAAGTCAACTAGGAACCTTTGTTGTGGTGGACATATGGATTCCCTTGACAACGTCACATAGGATGGAGGTTGGTGTTGTGGGTGGGTCAACCAAACACAGGACTTTCTTGCAGGAGACAGCTGTTTGTGTCCTGTGTGAGGCCAAATGTCAACAAGCTTCTTGTCCGTCTTTTTACTGAAACCACAATCTTTTAGTAAACCTTACCCAGGATTTTTTTCCTTGAAACCTAACTAAATTGTAGCCATTTTACAAAATAAACCACATTTTAAGCTGCATCTGTTCATAATTGAATTTCATTGTCATTGTTTCCATGGTGCTGACATGTAATTTCAACACATTACATGCCACAACCTCATAATGCTTGTGAAGATGTTGTGGTCATTTCACTTATTTCTTTGAGATCCATTCAATAGCCCAAATTGCTGCTCCGTAGGTTTATGATCAGTTGTGTTTTATTTCAAAATTTTTAAACATTTTTTTTCATAATCTGTGTCTAAATTTTTAATCACCCAGATTAAAACCCACAAGCCGTAACGCATCACTTTTACATTAGATGTACTTACTGTTGCCTGATGACTAACAGCAGTTGGTTCTTGTGGGCTAAGTGACAGTGAATGTGTCTGTGCTTGTGGTTTATGTTTGTGGGTTGAATGAGTGGTCAGTCACTGTGTTTTTGGTATTTATTCTTGCATTTCTAAAATTTTGTTATTGTTGCATTTTCTTTACTTATTACACGTACAAATGATTTGTATATTTCAGTGTTAGTACACTAGTGTTGGAATTTAGACCACCTAAACCAAGACCAAGTCACAACAAAGAACAGAGTGCATCAAGGCTGGGACAAGACCAATACTTTGAGGGGTTGAGACTAAGCTGCAACCTCCGGGGCTGACACAAAGTGCCAAAAACTGCAGTTCTTCGAACAGACACTTGAGGCTGGCTCCAGAAGCAAGTCAATCCTCATAGACCCCCTTATTAAAATCACCAACTTTACAGCAGAAATAAACCTGTTTACAACCTGATACAAAAAAATGGTTTTGGTTTCCATAGCGAATTTCAACATTTATGATAACTGTACAGGGGGTAAATTTTTATATTTTTTATATCACTTTGAGTGACAGGTTTTCTGCTGATGATGTCCTTGGCTTCTCAGTCAGGTCCACCCCTCGCTCCTCCACAGCTCCAGCCAAATATGATCACCTCTGGCTCCAAAAAATGCTGAACCTGAGGCTTCAATATGATAGTCCACAAACCAATGGGTAACATCACTGTACATGAAGCTACTAGTGATGGCTGACTGAAGCCTCATGAAGCCTCATGACACTTTTTTTTTATTTTCTGAGCCCACTAGATGGTGCTTTTTTCTTCAACAATAGGTTGAAAGCACACTGAATTGCTATTCTTTGAGTCTCTCTCTCTGAACCAGGAGCGCCATCTAGTGGACTCAGAAAATAAACAACTGCTTCATGAGGCTTCATGAGGCCATCACTAGTAGCTACATCTATTATTTTTACAGTCTGTGGGTTTAAACTGCGTCTACTGGTGGTTGACTTTCCACCGGCATACTTTCCATGGTGTTGGCATGTAATTTTTACACATTAAATGCTGCCACCATGTAATGCTTGTTAAGAGGTAGTGGTAATTTCACATATTGCTGTAAGATCCAGTCCATAACCCAAATGGCTGCTATGTAGTTCTATTTCATCCATCCTGACTGCCAGGATAAGCACTGAATGTCTTTATCTTGCACATGCGCAGGTTGAATAGCTATACCAACAAAGTCACCTGTGACCCCTGATGACCCCGGACAGGCTATATCTTCCGGTGTCGTCAGAAGATCTGTTCCTTTTTTCTTCTCGCTGTCACAGGTATACTACAGTCGTGGTATCGGCTTAAGCTGATTGTCCTCTACGCACTGTAGCCGAAGCTAGTGTGTTAGCAGCTTGTCGCCGGTAGCCTTGTGACTGCACATCGGTTGGAGCTGTGAAGTGCTTGTAGAGTTCTCAACGGGCCCAGAAATTCAACCTGAAACCGAAATGACCCGAGGGACTTGAAGTCCAAAACCGGCCCGGTCTGACATCATCATGTACATCACTGGGTCCGAGCCCGACTGAACCCGAGTTGTTGTTTTTTTAAATGGAAGGGGGAAAAAATGATGCTCCCCCTGTGCGCCTCAGCAGTCTGGCTTCCCTGGCTCAAATACAGTATCTTTAATCACCAATCAACCAATCATTCATGTCCCAAAATAATATTACCAGACAGACAGACTTCAACGTCAGCATGGGGGAGAGCAACCATTGTGCATCATGTAGCGCTGCGCCGCTGCATTTAATGAGCCGCAGCCGCTCTCAACACTTTCTTGCACCTGCACGCTGACTGACTGACTGAACTTCGCTCACACTTCACAGCAGCATATCTTTTTTTATATTATTTTTTTCATCAGAACGGAATTCAGCATTCTTTATTTTTAGCCTATAATTCGCATATTCTTCTTGCTTAATTATTATAGCCATATTATCACCCCCCTATCACACACACACACACACACACACACACACAGCAGACGATACTTCAACTTCAACTCGAACACTTTATTAAAAACGGTAACTACTGTATAACCTTCAAACATCAACAACATAACATTGAATAATGAATGGATTTGGAATGACAGACATGCATATTTTCTTCCTCACAGGCTGCTCAGAAGTGAGAACCATGGACAGCAGCATTGTGTGTTACAGCCTATTTCCACCAGATGCGTGTTGGTTGCGTCGTATATGCAGGACTTCTATTTTTGCTGGATGCCGGAGCACAATGCAGCAATTCAGCACAGAACAGATCGTGCGGGGCAGGAAGTCGTGCACAGAAACACAATAAAACATCCGGTTAATTTTCAAAATAAAATACACAGTGTTCAGGGCGGATCATATTTCCCTGCACTACACCTTGAAAACTACATAATGGGTAGAGGCAGGCCTGAAGTCAACAGGTCAGAGGTTTTCAGACGTCATTTCACCCCGTTGACACCATGGACGAGGAGATATTAATCATGGCAGTGCACCAAGATGTCTTCCAGCGGAGCTGCACCGCTCCGCACAGCAAACGCAGCCGGTGGGTATTGACGGACGGCGGAGCGCGCAGCGGATAACCAGCGCTGCCGTTCCGCAACGGACACGCATCCAGTGGAAATCTGGCGTTAGTGCTGCTGTCGCACCCTCACACAGTGCGCTTCTCTGACAGACACACTTTTTTTTTTCTCTCTCTCTCTCCGCTGTCCGAGGCCGACTTAGCCCGCCCCAATTAACTTAATTAGTCGGCCCAAACCGACCCGACCCGTCGGGCTTATTCGGGTTGGCTCGGTTTGAAATTGAGAATTCTAGGTGCTTGCCCTCCAAGGGCTGCGCAAGCTATCCCTCTGGGATGCGGTGTGTGGCTGTCTCACCGGCATCATGGACACACCTCCCTTCGGATCATCATCCTAGACGAAAGGTTAGTCATTTGGCTGGTTAGGTACCAAGCGTATATTGTTACTTTGTTGGTGACGTCAGCGTTTCCGCTCCCTCTCCCAGCATAGGTGTGCTCTGTTGTAGCTTGTTTACAGTTAGCAGCAGTGTGTCCGCTCGAGCTAACTTAATTTATGTTGTGGCAACTTATAGGTGTACCTGTTTTGTTTCATAGTTTACAGAGGCAAGCTACCTTGTTTATAATGATGACCTGTTTGTGATGGCAGTGTTTTCGCTCCCTCTCCCAGCATAGGTGTGTCATGTTATATCTTGTTATATCTCGGTTAGCAACGACTCGACCGTACCTAGACTGTTTTTATAGTTACAGCATTACGTATTTGGAATTGACTCTGTGTTTTCTACAGTTAGCAGCAGCATGGGAATAAAAGTGGTCTTGAGACAGGTTTTGAGACCCAGACTGAACACTAAAGCACATTTCACCCGTAATTAAATGTGGTACACATAAAATACCACGCCTTTGTTTATTTATACACAATTAATTACATACAAGCTTAATGATTTGCTTGAAAACTGGATAGTTAATCTGGGTGTACAAATGTCTAATACCTGCTTACAAATTTTCACAGCCTTTCCAGGCTTGACCTGCCTCTATTTACGTCTTTATCAACTCTTATGTTTTATGTCAAAGTTAAAATTTAAGAGCAGATTGTTCTGCTTTTAAATGTCTGTTCATATATTCATATACTGTAGTATAGTTTACCTCAGTAATTTCATGACATGTGTCTAACTTCTGGCTCCTACCGACTTCAGTCTCCTCCTAACACTCCAAAGGGGAAAACTACCTAGTACATCATTTTTGCAACAACGTAACAAGCATCCTAATACCCTCCAAACATACACACCGGCCTCCCTCTGAGCCCATACCACACATAAATTAAGTGTGCACATCCTCCACTCTGAAGAGGAGATCCATACTGACTATTCATGGAGGCTGCTAACCGAGATGAAATGCCATTGATTCACACCATTGTGGGTGATTGCACTTGTTAAATTTCCACTCCTTTTTTTGTTACCTCCACTATAACGTTCAATATCAATATGTGTCTGTCTGGGCAGCCCGGGCTGTCTGGGCTTTTATTACGAGGAGGCATTAAAGAATATTTCCCCTTTGGGAGGAGAGAGAGAAGAGCAGTACACTCCCAACACCGAACCATCTACTCCGCCAGCAGCTACAGTTCCTACCCTACCTGTTCCTGTGTGCGTGTCTGCTGTCACACTTCCTGTCACACCATGTTCAGCTCGTACAAGTCACACATCCTCACAGATTCCTCCATGAGAGTCACTGTGAGTCAGCTGAGCATTTTGGAATCCTGAGCTTGGCCATCTACCAACACACACAAGCCCCAATCTATCTCACAGCAAGCAGCTCCCCTGATTCATCTGCACTAACTGATGTACTGTACCGTGTATATAATCTATGATTATGACCCAGAGGAAGACACAGGGTGCAGCAATGCCTAATCATGGCTCTTCAGCACTGAACAGAAAACCCCTCAGCTTCAGTCTTAGGCTGCTCATAAAGTATCCATACTGAGAAATACACATGAAAAAGATTTGATGGAGAACTAGTGTAAAAATCACTTTTATTTGAGTGAAAAGGTGAATGTTTCCACTTTTATTTTCTCATTCAAATCTTTTTCTATTATAAACATAATCTTGCACTACATCATTTATTAAATTTAATTCAGTTTTAAGACACTCAGGGCACTGTTTCAGATATATTTCATTTGATCAACCCTTTGAACCCTTGGCTGTTTTTGCTCCGTTTCACTCAAGGGCTTTTTTTTTTTAACTATATAGCTTCTAATTTTCAGGTCAGACTGAGCTACTCAGAATTGCCCTCCTTTGGCATGTTAGTGGTACTACACATATTGTAGCACACAATTTATGTACTTCAAAAGTCTTTGGGGGCTTGTCCGTATGTCCATGGGTTTTCAACACCAATATCAGTCAATCTGAGCTTTCATAATGTTCGAGGAATGGATTGATAAGGCAAGCAAAAAAAGTTAACATTCATTGAATTTGCATTGGGATAGGCATGTTATAAAGTTTAGCACTACAGTCACACTTTGGGTGATGCAAACAGAAAGTATAATCTTACAACTCAGTCAGCACAACCATATTTCTCTCTCTTCCCTGCATCTTAGTCCCTCCCACTGAGAACTGCAAGTAGAGATGTGGGAGGAGATGCAGGAAAAGATGCGACAAGAGATGTGGGAAAAGAAATGGGGGAAAGGATGAGAGGAGAGATGCAGGAGAAGATGAGAGGAGAGATGGGGAAAAAGATGTGAGGAAAAATGCGGAAAAGATGCAAGCAGAGATGCAAGTAAGATGTAAGGGTAGATGAAGGAAAAGATGCGAGGAGAGATGGAGGAGACGATGCAACAAGAGATGTGGAAAAAGATGTGAGAGAAAATTGGGGATAAGTTGTGAGAAGAGATGCAGTAAAGGATGTAAGGGGAGATGAAGACAAAGATGCAAGGAGAGGTGGAGCAGACGATGTGACAAGAGATGCAGAAAAAGATGCAAAACTTAATTGGGGGAAAGTTGTGAGGAGAGATGCAGGAAAGGATGTGAGGAAAGATGAAGGAAAAGATGCGAGGAGAGATGGAGGAGACGATGGAGGAGACGATGCGACACAAGATGCGGAAAAAGATGCGAGAGGAAATTGGGAGAAAGTTTCTAGTGTGGATTGTGGCCCCCAAAACATGAGTTAATCCAGAACATTATGTTTTCCTAACCACAATTGATTTTGTGCCAAGACCTAACCACATGTTAACCACAGTGTTGTTGAAACATTAGGTTACTAGGTGTCTACTAAATAATAACCTACAAATGTAATGTATTCATGCTTTACAGAAACTAACTACCACACTTCCTTCTCCAAAATAAGCCCTACATCATGTCCAGTTGGAGCATGTATTGAGTCCTGTGATTCCGGACTGTGCCAGTAAAAATAAAAACTACAAAGTAAAGAGGCAATTTCAGAATGCTAATATACTGAATGGCTAAAAAGATGTCGACCATAAACTGTGTTACTGTTTCTTTGTATGAAAAGTGCTATATAAATAAAGTCTGACTGATTGATTGATTGATTGATTGATATCAAAAATGTGTTCTGATATAATAAAATCTTGAGGTTAGAAGTTGCAAAAAAAAAACAAAACACCCTCAACCTGCTGTACAAGGTCTCTGTGAGCTGCGGCCTCGGATGTCCTCAAATTGTAGAATTGCCTCTGGGCTGGACAACTTGGCTAGACGAGGCAAGCCTGCAGCAAAGTCACATATTCACAACAGGAATACTCCCTAATTACAGCGGAGATCTAAAGGAAACTCCTGGCTGGTGGCTTGCCTGTAGCACTGTCCTCTGTTAATGAGCGACTGATAGGGCAGAGGATCATGAATTTCCCAGAGGCGGTGAATTTTTGTGCCAACATGTTGTAAACATGTCAGAACGTGAGTTTAGGGAACTACAGATTGTTACACCACTGATCAGCAGCTCTAATTTAAAGTTCATTCCGTGCTGTCGTGCAGTGCACATCTTACATATCCTCACTTTATTTTGGGACTGAACAGCATCATCATTTCAGTCGTGTCTTCATCCCCTGCAACAGACACAATCAGTAGTTTAGATGAATCCCAGGGCCCGTGGGCAGGACAGCTCGGCTCTGGGCTGTATTCCAGTAAAGGTCAGCCCACCGAGCTACTCTGCCACTCCAGCAGACGATGCGTGCGTGCTGCTGAACAGGATGACGGGCAGACTGAACCAGTAACCCTCAGGGCATGTGTGAGGGTCACGACTGTGCATGTGTGTGTGTGTGTGTGTGTGTGACAGGGAGAGTGAGAATGCATTCTGCCTACCTGTGTGTGGGTGTGTTTGTGTAGTGGTATATATTTGTCTGCTGATGGGGGAGTGAAACCACAACAGTCTCTAAAATGTCAGCTTTTCGGGCACTAAGGAGAACAGTTCCAGTCTGACCACTGTCTATTTTCCAGTTGATCCAGTAGCTTTTTCCTCTGTTACAGCAGCAGGTAATCCTTCCAGTTTGAGTTAAAGGATAACTTTGGCATTTTTCAACCTGGACCCCATTTCCCTGTGTAAATTGATCAAAGAGACTGATGTGAACAACAGTTTTTGAAATTGGTCCAGTACTGAGTGAGCCGGCAGTGACTGCGCATTTGCGGAACAAGCTGCAATGGAGGCACATGGGGCAATTAAACACCGTCACTGTATGTCCATTAAAAGAGGTTACCTTTGCCACAGATTAGCGCAGATTGTTATTATAAGTGAGGTGTCTCTTTACCTTTCAATTGATCCTGCCGTCTTACACAGAAGTCTCTTTCTGAAATATCCAGAGAGATATTGGTAGAGATAAATGAGATGTCACGAGATGTTGCAGTCAGACAGCAGTGGAAACATGAGTGTGATTTCGAGAGAGTATAATAATCAGACTAATTTATAGAAAATGTTTTTTAGTGCTGTCTAAAAGATTTTCAATATCACGGACTCAATTCTATTCTTTCGCCGTCCGTATTTATTTGTGACTGAGTATATGCATGAAAAGTGAATGAGGGGGCGTCGGTGGCTTAGAGCAGGCACCCCATGTACAAGGCTGTTGCCGCAGCGGCTCGGGTTCGACTCCATCCTGTGGCCCTTTGCTGCATGTCACTCCCTCTCTCTCTCCCCCCTTCACGGTCATCTGTCCTATCGATTAAAGGCTTTAAAATGCCCAAAAAATATCTTTTTAAAAAAAAAGAAAAGTGAATGAGGACAGAGAGAAAAAGAGCAGCAGAGGTTTTTATTTCACTGTTTACATATTCATTACATCTTTGTCCTTGTTATTGCACTATCCTCTTTGCTGCTGTAAATGCCCCCATTGTGGGAGTAAATGATTATCTTATTAGAAAAGACCGAGTAGGCTTGTACTGTAACTAACATTACCATCATCATTCCTAGCCATTAGGTATCTTCTTGATGTATAGGAAAGCCAAATGTGGGGATAAGATACAATAAAAATATATTATAGGTCGTACAATACAAAAGCATATTGTTCTGCCATGCACACACACTGTGGCAGAGATAGTGTAAGCTTGTTGATGTCACTTATTTTATTATTATGAATGTCAGCTTATGAAAATGGGTAATCCATCTATGTAGATTTGTTATAATCAGTGCTGATTCAGTTGATATTTTGCACCTCCTAATCGCTGATTGACTGTTTTTGCAGTTATCCTGCCATGCTTTCACATAAAACGTTGTGCATTGTGAAAATAATAACTTAAGCTAATAGCATTAGCCTACCTACACTCGTCTACAGCAAGTAAATGCACTGTTGGAACTTTAGGAAAACAGCTCTGCATTTTTTCCCCTCTTTGACAGATAGAGGTTATCACTGTAGTCACTGCAGACCTGCAGGTCTTCATGCGCGGTGTATGGAGTGTTGGGATCTATTTGTAGCTTAACAAGCCAAAACTTCAGAGTGTCCACATCTAACAAGATAGTCTATGACAGCTGCTCGAAGTGTAGCTCCTCATTTTGTCGGCACAGGTTGGGAATGCACAAACACGAACCAGTCTTCACAAAATGCGCATTTTTCACAGTGGGTAGAAGGTCACAGCAACTCCATTGTCTCCCGACTTCATGTCCTGCTTTCACCCTCTGCTGCCATTTTTCCTCTCTCTCCCAATTACCATTTGACAAAAACTAAAGTTAGATAATGACTGAACCTTTAAAAAAATAAAACAATATATTTGTGAGCTGTTTGTAAAGACTGATGTCTTCAGTAGGAGCTAAAGGTCTTGAAGCTGAGAGCAACAGGCAGGGCAGGAAAGTCAAAGTGTTGACAGACTAGCACACTGAGTACATTTTCAGTGTATATGTTAGACAGTAACTGTCTGTTTGAACCTCTAAAAGAAGCCCATTCTGGATTACATGTGTTACAACCTTTTAACCCTCAAAAGAACAAGAGTAAAAAAGAAATGAAGGTATTAAACCATAAGAGAGAAAGCCACATTCACCTTTATCTGCTTTGCTTAAGGGACAAGGATGACATGAAAAATTACAATCTGAAAAGTACCTTTGTAAGGTCAGTTTTCATTTTTTCCCAGTTAGCTCTTGAGAATTAACGTTCATGGGTGAAAGGCTGTATGTGATGATTTAATCATTTAATTCCAATGAAGTTGCTGTAATCAGTGGATTGTGGTCGAGTTCAGCTTTGGTGAACTCTGAGTCACAGCTCTGCAGTGTTGACCAGTAGTCGTCGTGACAGTGCTGACCTTTGAGGGTTAAGCTACTGTAGCTTAAACCTACTGAACTTTGTCTGTCTGAGTACAAACTGCTCCACAACAGAGACGTGGTTTACAAAGACGTGTTAGCTTTCATTGATGGAAGTCTTGCGTCGTCTTTTCTAACAGTATTTCAGTTAGAGAAGAGAAAGTGAAAGCAGCAGAGTGGTGAGTGTGACATCAGATGTGATGGAATCAGTGCTGTGGAAATTGAAGGTGGGGGAAAAAATCGATTAACATAAAAACGTTCTCATCTTCTAAGATTCTGAATTGATTCACAACTTCCGAAAATCATGTTTTAAAAATGCTTTTTTTCCTTGTCTGCAGCAAGCTGGATTGCTTCTATCTAACGTTAGCTCTCTGAGTTGGTAGCCTATTTGTGTGTGTGTCTCAGTGTCGCAGGTGTCGGTTATATGCAAGTACATATTTAATACAATAAAAGTAAACCATGCAGGATTTTCTTAAAAACAATGTATAGACTCATGCTAAAGTAATCCCTGTCAATCATAATTTACGACCCACTCTCAGTGTGTGGTGGAGCGAGACTCTGCCCTCTGCCTAGATTTTATTTTGCTGTTTTCTACCAGTGTTAATTTCATTGACGAAAACTATGATGAAAACTTTTTGTCAACTTTTTTCCATGATGAAAATGATACGATGACGAGCTAAAAATAGATCTTGATTTAAAAAAAAAAAAATTAAATGGCGTGACGAGACGTGATTAAAATGCTAGTGATGGACTGTCAGACATTTAAAGCCTAGAATGGCCATGCTTACAATTTTATTCAAAAGCTGCATGAGTGACAGGCTGGTAAACTCCAGTGAACAGTCTGCTCCAGGATGTTTAGCTAGCCAGCAAAAACACTCACACCAGAGCAGCGTCAGCCGTTTGTGCAAATTGTGAGCTGTAATTCAGCAGTAAATAATCAGCTGTGTGTGTCTGACTGTGGATGGTGGAGCTGCTGAATTGATTTGAGGAGTTTGATAGTTACAGCAGTGGCTGTTAGCAGTTAGCTCCACTTTTTAGCCGCTGTACGGCTGTAGAGCAAGCAGCTACCAGCTGCCAGACTTCACATCTGTTGATCCCTGCAGGACTCCACTCAGTCCAGACTGGAGGTTTATGGGTTGATGCTGTTTTCACAGGCAGATAGGAGGCTCAGTTATCTGTGAGTGTAGCTGTGCTGTAAGTAAACAGTCTGAACTCAGATCAGTTTTCTCTGACAGAGATGAAAGTTTAGTTTTAATCACCAACTCTGTGAGAGGACACAAGTTTAAACCTCCAGACTAACATGTTGCAGATTAAGAAAGAATTCATTCTTTAATGAAGTTATTTCTCTGCTTCTTAACAGTGAGATGGATAAATCAGAGTTTACAATGAACCTAGGTACAACTCCTGGTTGTCTCAGATTAGTTATTTGTGATGTCAAAGTTTTTCAGACCATAAATAGAAAGATGAAAAAAAAAGGTCTAAATGAAATTTTTATACAACCTGTCACCTTGATTCTAATTTCTGATACATGAATTACTCTCAGTGAATTAGTTTAAAGATAAAGGAAAAAAAGACAAAATGACTAAAAGTTGACTAAAAAGTCATGAATTTTCATCAGCTAAAAATGTGACTAAAACTAATAAGTATTTTCATCTCAAGACTAACACTAAATCTAAAATAGCTGTCACAATCACACTTTGTTCAGGACTTTTCTGAGCACAGCACACAGATGAGGTTGGGACTTCCTATACAGGCAGCAGGTGTCAGATCGTAAGCAGCACTCACACAAGAAGAAGCTACAAAAATTGCAGACACGGCACAGAAAAACTGCAAATGAGCATCTGTCCGATGGTCATAAAACCTGCTAGTTATCTTTAATAGAGGTGTTTGTAGGGATGAGTACCAATACCCAGCATTAAATGGGCCCCGGGGGCCAAATTATTAAAGACCATAGTATTGATAACCTCTGATGTTAACGGTTCTGCTGTCAGTATTGGACAAATTCAGAAGATATATTTCAGTTTTTATTTCCCTAACTCCGTTTTTAATTTGCAATAAGATTAAGACATTTGTCACTGATGCACTTTTGCTATTCAATCCAGAGAAGAGCTCTCTGTGTTGGAGCCTCACAGCCTGCTGCATGGGCGAGGGGCGGGGTCTCTGCCACTCTGTCACACACGCACACACACACACACACACACACACAAACCTTTGTCTTTGTTGCATTGACAAGACTAGACCAAGCATTGTGGGGACCATACTTTCTTAAGGTTGTACAGCACTGAGAAAAATCAGGCAGTGTTCTGGAGTGACTATAAACATAGATGTCACTTCACATTATCAATCAGACAAAGTAAATTCCCTCACCAGACTAGGACCAGCCTCCTGGGGACTTGTCAGGTATTTAGTTATAAGTGGGATCAATACACACACTGTCTGTTTTTTCTTCCTTCCCGAGTACCATTTAACACACATCCAGGTTAAAATTACTTTGTGGAACAAGTTGCCTTTTATTTTCAATGAATTACCTTATCTGAGTGTCCGATTGGTGCTATAGAGTTGGAGAAGGCTACATAGTCAGGGGCTTGGCCATGTAGTGCCTTAAAAGTTAACAGCAGCACCTTAAAATAGACCCGGAATTGAACTGGCAGCCATTGTAAGGAGGAAAGAATTCGAGTAATATTGAATCTTCTATTGGTTTTGGTGAGAAGGCGGGCAGCTGCATTTTGGATAGTTTGGAGGCGGTTAATGGATGATGCGTTCATTCAAGTGAAGAGTGCATTAGAGAAGTCTAAGTGGGAACTGATGAAAGCATGAATTATCATTTCTAATTCTGCCTTGGTCAATGATCTTAATTTGGCAATTTTCTTAAGTTCAGAGAAGCATGATCGTGATATCTGGCTGACGTGTTGATCTATAGACAGTGTTTGGTCAAAAATAACGCCTAAATTCCGGAGTTTAGGTTGAACACGAGTACTGAGTGATCCGATATGTGACTTAACAGTTGGTATCCGTCCATCTGGTGCCAAAATAAGGGCTTCTGTTTTATCATTGTTAAGCTGAAGGAAATTGTCGGACATCCAAATTTTAATGGATTCAAGACAATCCAACAAAATGGACAATTTGGGGACCTCATCAGGTTTAAAAGAACAGTACAACTGAATGTCATCAGCATAAAGGTGATAGGAAATGCCCTCGAACTGGCGAATGATTTCACCTAATGGAAACATATAAAGGGCAAACAGCATAGGCCCAAGGACAGATCCCTGCGGGACACCACAGGTTAGAGGAACAGTGTCAGACATAAACTGGCCCACCGACACAGAAAAACTTCTGTCAGTCAGGTATGATGTAAAGAAGTCTAATGCAGTCCCAGAAATACCCAACTGAGCCAGTCTTCTTAAGAGTATTACATGATTAATCGTGTCGAATGCACAGCTAAGATCCAATAAAATCATCAAGGTGCAATTTCCATTATCTGCAGCCATCAAAATGTCATGTGGTTTATTAAATAGCGATGATGTGAAGGTGATGAAGGAGACTCCGCTGACACAGTCAGTCATTAGTGACTTTAACCAGAGCCGTTTCTGTGGAGTGTAGTTTGCGAAGTTTAAGGCACTTATCACAGTCAATTTTCCCTGGAACATGACATGAAGTGATGAAAGACACCATGTGCGCCGATCTCCTCTTTCTCCCACATCCTTCTCTTGAATGGTTGGCAACCTGTAAAACAATCAACACAAATGAATAAAAAATATTTCTGTTTCTCTATGGAAGTGTTATTTGAGGAACAAAAGTAAGTAAACACTCTTGTCAAATTGAATGAATTTTGAGTAAAGACCAGAGAAACTTTATGTGTGTGGATCAGAGTTTGCCAAAGGGAGGGAGCATATTATGCTACGTAATTGAAAAAATAATAATTTTGACAATACACTCAAGGTCATGTGCATGGACTCTATTATACATACATATTCTCTACTATTTTTGCTCAACAAAACAGCACGTGCCAAAGGTCTGGATAATGGTGATGACTCATTATCCTCTCTGCCAGTCACATTACTTTCCTCATGGCTCTGAAACAGCTGTGCCAACCACAGAGGAGCGTGAAATAAATCTGTTACCAAATAGGGAGACGGCTTCTCCAGATATTATTATTGTATTTACACTTCACCACAAACCTGCAGCCAAAGACAGATGGTATGGCTTTTAAAGTGTTATTGTTGGCCAGCAATGTCATCATTTCGACTCAACAACAATAACTATAGGTAGATACAAAATACAAAAGGTTTTATTATTTCCTGTATCAGACTCAAACTCACTCTTACTTTTGATAGTTTAGGTTTGCGCTTATCTCTGTCATAAAAATGCCATCTTCAGTAATCATTTCAGTTGAGAACAAGTAAAGGTGAAGTCTGGCAGGATGAACTGACCTGGGACCAACAGCTGCATTGACTGGTAGAAGGCAACCTGAGCTCAGGTTCAAGGACACATGTCATACATGGAGTTTATTTTAAGTTTATGGGATGAAATATGACAGTAATGTAATTAAATGTGAATAATATAATGCACATTTAATGTAATTAACACATTTAATGTCTAAATGCACCAAAACTGGAACCCATTAAATCATCAAAACCAGAATTTGCTTACATTGATCTTCACAAAGCCAAAATTTACCTTCAACTGTTAACACTTCAACAATCACTCACAAAGGAAAAGCTGAAAAACTAAAGTACGAACAAGTGAAAGACACAGAAAACAATCAGCCTCAGAGGAGTCACTGGCAGCCAATTGTCCTCCAACCTGAAGAATGAGTTCAACATCATCACTGAGTAGTTGGCCAGCAGTGTCATCATTTCAACTCAACAACAATAACAATGGGTAGATACAAAAGACAAAATGTTTAAATGTTTCCTGTATCTGACTCAAACTCATTCTTACTTTTGATTTGACTTTTTACCCCACAACTATAAGAGACCTGATAAGTGTGTGTTAAGAGTGCTGAAATTGGGGCGTCGGCATTGCCTTGCTGCAGCGCCCGCGGGTTCGAATCCGGCTTACGGCCCATTGCTGTATGTCAGTCCCCACTCTCTCTCTGTCTCCCCATTTCACTCTCTGTCCTGACATTAAAGGCAATAAGCCCACAAAAATATTCTTAAAAAAAAGAGTGCTGAAATTAAGGTAAATAAACCTTTTACTACTTTGCATAGACATTGTGTGCACAACCTGTCCCTACATATAAGAAAAAAAATTATTGTATGAGGCACACTGCAATGCTATCCAGGACCAGGCAAAACTTAAATAATCACAGGCAGAAACACCAGTACTGGTTTATGTCTGAGGAAGGAAAAACATTCTGTATCATTCTGATGTTCACATTTATGCCAATATGCACAATCAAGCGAAAGCATGTGAATACACATGAACAGGGTGCCCATGTCTCATGGTCTCGCACAAGCGCACACACGTGAGCGCGGTGTACAGAGAGGCAGTTAGAGCTACAGGCTACAATAAGGCTAAAAACAGAGTTTAAATGACGTTTTTCCAAACAACTTTTTATGTCGGGGCTTCAGGACACTTGGATCACTACGGACAAGCACTATGGAGATATTTTGTGGTTTCAATTATGTGTTATTGGACGTTTGAATCTGGGGCACCGTAAGCCTCCATTAGGTGGAGTTGTGTTGCTACCTCCTCTCCCCTGGGATCTCCGCAAGGGATGTGAGGATTCTAAAACTTCACTTGAGCCTCCCTCGGCATATGGGTGAGTAGATAATGGCTGAATTTTCATTTTTGGGTGCACTATCCCTTTAATACTGGATCAAATCATGATCCCAAGCACCTAAATTGGATTCAACCATGAGATACCAAAACATGCACACCCTTAGTGGAATTGTACACTATACAGACTTTATCAAGATGGCAGATAAACAGGGTAAAAATGGGAGGAGAAAACAGGGAGGCTTCATAATAAATGTGATCAAACATAATGCATACATAATAGGGGAAAAAGCCTGTCACAGATAAGCTTGTTTTAGATAAAGACCTGGTTCTCTCTGCAGTTGAGGTAAATAAGGACCCAAACTTTTTGAGAATTTATGGTAATACAAACAAAGGGAATGGCGCAATGTTTTAATGTTGAAATTCAAAACTCAGAGTCAGTCCAAACCTTTAAATGTACAGTACAGGCCAAAAGTTTGGACACACCTTCTCATTCAATGCGTTTTCTTTATTTTCATGACTATTTACATTGTAGATTCTCACTGAAGGCATCAAAACTATGAATGAACACATGTGGAGTTATGTACTTAACAAAAAAAGGTGAAATAACTGAAAACATGTTTTATATTCTAGTTTCTTCAAAATAGCCACCCTTTGCTCTGATTACTGCTTTGCACACTCTTGGCATTCTCTCCATGAGCTTCAAGAGGTAGTCACCTGAAATGGTTTCCACTTCACAGGTGTGCCTTATCAGGGTTAATTAGTGGAATTTCTTGCTTTATCAATGGGGTTGGGACCATCAGTTGTGTTGTGCAGAAGTCAGGTTAATACACAGCCGACAGCCCTATTGGACAACTGTTAAAATTCATATTATGGCAAGAACCAATCAGCTAACTAAAGAAAAACCAGTGGCCATCATTACTTTAAGAAATGAAGGTCAGTCAGTCCGGAAAATTGCAAAAACTTTAAATGTGTCCCCAAGTGGTGTCGCAAAAACCATCAAGCGCTACAACGAAACTGGCACACATGAGGACCGACCCAGGAAAGGAAGACCAAGAGTCACCTCTGCTTCTGAGGATAAGTTCATCCGAGTCACCAGCCTCAGAAATCGCAAGTTAACAGCAGCTCAGATCAGAGACCAGATGAATGCCACACAGAGTTCTAGCAGCAGACCCATCTCTAGAACAACTGTTAAGAGGAGACTGCGCCAATCAGGCCTTCATGGTCAAATAGCTGCTAGGAAACCACTGCTAAGGAGAGGCAACAAGCAGAAGAGATTTGTTTGGGCCAAGAAACACAAGGAATGGACATTAGACCAGTGGAAATCTGTGCTTTGGTCTGATGAGTCCAAATTTGACATCTTTGGTTCCAACCGCCGTGTCTTTGTGAGACGCAGAAAAGGTGAACGGATGGATTCCACATGCCTGGTTCCCACTGTGAAGCATGGAGGAGGAGGTGTGATGGTGTGGGGGTGTTTTGCTGGTGACACTGTTGGGGATTTATTCAAAATTGAAGGCACACTGAACCAGCATGGCTACCACAGCATCCTGCAGCAACATGCCATCCCATCCGGTTTGCGTTTAGTTAGACGATCATTTATTCTTCAACAGGACAATGACCCCAAACACACCTCCAGGCTGTGTAAGGGCTATTTGACCAAGAAGGAGAGTGATGGAGTGCTGCGGCAGATGACCTGGCCTCCACAGTCACCGGACCTGAACCCAATCGAGATGGTTTGGGGTGAGCTGGACCGCAGAGTGAAGGCAAAGGGGCCAACAAGTGCTAAACACCTCTGGGAACTCCTTCAAGACTGTTGGAAAACCATTTCAAGTGACTACCTCTTGAAGCTCATGGAGAGAATGCCAAGAGTGTGCAAAGCAGTAATCAGAGCAAAGGGTGGCTATTTTGAAGAAACTAGAATATAAAACATGTTTTCAGTTATTTCACCTTTTTTTGTTAAGTACATAAATCCACATGTGTTCATTCATAGTTTTGATGCCTTCAGTGAGAATCTACAATGTAAATAGTCATGAAAATAAAGAAAACGCATTGAATGAGAAGGTGTGTCCAAACTTTTGGCCTGTACTGTATCTTTATTTGTAACAATGTTTCCTGCTGTTTTGAGCAATCAGTGACTTGTGCAGTGTCAGACTGATGCATTATTCAGTATTAGAAGATTGAAATACAACAAACACTAAGAATAAATTCAGATGTTGACATGAAACAGAGGGGTGCCTTTTAGTTCTGATGTTCTCCGAAATGAGAACAGACAGTCTCTACACACTCATCTGTTTTCAGCTGGGTTCTGAAAAAGAATAATGTGGTGTGTCTCCAGGAAGCTGCACACACACAATCATTCTCAGTGATGTAAAAGACCATTACATTACTGTTAGAAGGAAATTATGAATTGATTTTGGCAGGACAGGTAGTTATACCATGTTTTTCTTGAATGATAATATGGTGCTGTGTGAGGTGGCAGGTGGGGCGGCATAATGTCTGGCCATACCACTTGCCAACTCACACAACATATTTGGGGTGATCTTTTTTTTTTTTTTTTTTTACTAATGCGGGGCCATTTCTCTATGCAGCTGCAGCTCCACTTAGGACACTTTTTTACAGCGCACTCATCTGGTTGCACAGCCCCTCTTCCACCCACTCTGCATTCACCTCAGTCGCTCCTGTAGTCTGAGGGGAGATCAAACACATGCTGTTACTGAGATTTGCTGATTTGGGATAAAACTGGAGTCACTCCTGGTAGTGTAATCACCAGAGAGATGTTTTTGGCAATGGTTTTAAATGTTTCATTAATGGATCTATTTTATGGAAGGACAAGTTTCAGGCATCCTAAGCACAAAATAGCTTTCATATGGTTGAGACTCACATTCACGGATGAAGACCATGAGTTGCAGTTTAAAAGCCACAATTTGGACTGTGAGTAAAAACTACTGTTTTTAAGGTTTGTCAGTCAAAAGTTCCATTATTCTGTCTGGGTTTGATGGACCATCGTGGTGAAGAGCAAGCTCAACACACATCACCATTTGGTCATGGACTTTCTGGCCTCTAGTTTCGCAGACCGGGCGAGGCGGAGGCGCAGCGCACCTGCCACTGGGTGTGGCCAGGCGGATTTTGCAAGTTTGGCACACTGTGCGCCTGGCGCAGCTACTCCTCTTTTCCACCTCCGTCCCTCCTACCTGCGCAAGTCGGAAAGATGGAGGAGAGAAGGCGTGGAGTGGGTTTTACACAGCCGATTCACATCACACCAATCAAATGAGCCCCTCTCCTCACCCTTAAATGCGCCGCGCAAAGGCGTAATGAGAGTTTCGTCTGCCCGTCCAGGCCCAGATGCAGCCACGGGACCAGCCCTTCCTGGACCTTCAGGTGGGGGGTGTTCAGGATGCTGGAGAGGGAGCTGGGCTCTCTAATCTCCTGGGTCCAGGGGTTAGAGGCCCAGCTCCAAGGAGTGGAAGACCGGCTCCGGGGCGTGAATGACAGGCTGCTCCCGCTGGCCTCAATAGACGCCAGCCTGCGTCGGCTGGTGGATGCAGCCAAGCACCTGCTACCGCACCCAGGTGGCCATTAAGGCCACGCACGCGTGCTGGTGTCGCTAACCAGAGGAGAGGAGGGGGGGGGAATCAATAAATAAAATAAACATTGAAATAATTTGTTCTGGGTGATTTGTTGTAGCCTATATTTAATGTGACTGAGTAAATTTACACCATGAATGTGTGAATGGATGTACAGGGAAATGCTCACATATAAGGACAGAGCTGTGCAGCCAGGTGGTCTCTCCTCTCCCGTGCGCCCTGATGCTCTTCCTGCTGATTCAGCACATGCAGTTCGGCCTCTCTCTGCGTAAGTCCTCCTCCTCCTCCTCCTCGCAATAATGTACTCCATCTTTGTAGATCACGTTAAGCAAGAACATATTAACATTTGTATAGGCAATCACATGAAGCACGTAAACCCTTAAGACACCGAACATAACTTACAATTTGTTGACAGCATATGCACGCGCGCTCTCTCTTTATCTCTCGCAGTCTCACTCTGTTTCTTTTCTTTTGACTTTTCTAAGATGACAGATGCTGAATATATACTCCCTATCTGATGCTGTGGCTGTTTGTGGTTGGCTGAGAGGGATGTGAACTCATTAGTTTGCAGCTGTGTTAATCAAATCAGGTTGGGTTTCCATTACGCGTGCCAAACGGTGCCAATCCCCTTTGATCTGACATCAGATGTGACGGGACAGTCGATATAGAGATACATTTATGTGCTGATTGCAGATAGTTGCATTGAATAGCGGTTTTTGTGGGAATGCATTGCATTGTTAATGTGCCTGATATTCTGGAAACCTGTCTGTGAGGTTTTGGTGACGTGTGCGCACTGTCCGCAGGTCAGCCAAACTTCGGCTTACACCGGCTGCGCTGACAGTAGACCTGGTTTCAGCTGGCGAGCTTTTAGCGCACCTTTGGCGAAGTTTTTTGGCACGAAACTGTCACTGCGCCAAGCTGGATCTGTCGACACCTCCCCCTGCTGCGCCGCCACACCCATCTCGGTCTGGACCCATCCACCACCCACCCTAATTGGTCCTCCACCACCGTCACCTCTGCTGTGTTTCCCCCTGATGAAACAATAACTGTGACTGGGTGTGTATCATGCCGACTTAAAAGGACGCCTTTTTTCAGTGTCTGATGCCATGAGTCACTGACCAAGGGCCAGTTTTCGACAACTTTGGAGTGAGACATGGTTGACCTGCCAAAATGAATTTCCTCTAGTGATGGCCAAATAAAGCCTCATGGGGCATTTTCTTTATTTTCTGAGCCCACTAGATGGCGCTTTTTGTTCAACAAATTGGTTGAAAGCACACTGAATTGCTATTCTTTGAGCCTCTCTCTTTAAACCAAGGACCCCATCTAGTGTGCTCAGAAAATAAAGAAAATGCTTCATGAGGCTTCATTCAGCCATCTTTAGTTTCCTCCATAGGGTGTCTGGGCTCAGCCTTAGAGATAGGGTGAGTAGCTCAGACATCCAGAGGGAGCTCGGAGTAGAGCTGCTGCTGCTTCGTGTCAAAAGGGGCAAGTAGATGTGGTTTGGGCATCTAATTCAAATTCCTCCTGGGCACCTCTCGTTAGAGGTTTTCAAGGCACGTCCAACCGGCCCCAGGGCAGACCCAGAACACGCTGGAGGGATTATATATCTCATCCGGCCTGGGAATGCCTCGGGGCCCCCCAGGAGGAGCTGAAAAGTGTTGCCGGGGGAGGGGGATGACTGGAGTACTTTGCTCAGACTGCTGCGCTCACAACCTTTATAAGTGGATCAAAAAGAATGGATAGCTTAATTTTAAAAAAGATATTGCAAAGTTTCTCTGCAGATAATTTTCCATCTCACAATTCATTTGTCTCATGCTCTACACATTTACAGTTAAAGCTAGCTTTTTTTTTTATTTAAAGATGTTTAAGCAGTGCAGTCCATCAGAGCAACAGCTGGAGCTCTGATTGGTTAGCAATTGACCTGTAATTAGTGAATGTTAGTATATCGAAACAATGTAGACCGTAAATCGGTGAGAAATTTTAGGCATTATAACTTTAGAGACAGAATAAGGAAACACAATTTAGTTATTATTATTGTTTCCTAATTTTAGTTCTTTTAAATAAACTTTTATAATTTAGAGTTCTCATTTACCCATGAAATGTATGGGTGTTTTTTTCAAATGTTCCTACATCACTTAACACAGATTAAGTCTTGAAATTAAATCCCATCACTTGTAAACTTTTTGTAACATATTATATGATATGAATATCTTTTAGAAATTCATTATAATATTTAAACATAAGCTGTCATATTTCATGTCTGTAGGGTTTCTACAGACTGTTACTATTGTTACTTCACATAGACTGGCACCTGCCACACCCAAATTAGTCAGCACAGTAGTATGTCCATTTTTAGTCATAGTTACAGTGAGACAACAGTGCCATAAGGAGGCCAAACAGGAAAACATATCATTATCTGCTGTCACTTGCATCCAGCATACTATGCATAAAAAAATGTAACATTCTTACAGGACACTGGGAAAGGGCAACTGCAGAGCCCAAAGGAAATTTTATTAAATTTCTTATGACTAAAGAGCAACTTTTACGAAAGTCGGAGCTACTGTACATGAAAGGGTGGGGTTTAGAAATCATGTTTATATACAATTAATATGAAATGGCAAATGGCAGAGTGAGTTACATTTCTATTAACATAATGAAGAAAAAAAGACTTCTCAGCTCAGAATGCGGCAGCACGTGTACGGATGGGAACTAAGAAAAGAGATCACATGTCTTACACTTTAGCTTCACTGGCTCCCCGTAAAATCCAGAATTGAATTTAAAGTCATTCTCCTCACTTGCAAAGCTGTAAATGGTCAGGCACAATCATGTCTTAGAGAGCTCATAGTGCCCTATTACTCCACCAGAACACTGTGCTCTGAGAATTCAGGGTTACTTGTGGTTCCTAAATTCTCCAAAAGTAAAATGGGAGCCAGAGCATTCAGCTATCAGGCTCCTCTCCTGTGGAACCATCTTCCTATTTCGGTCCGTGAGGCAGACCAAGGGCGTAGGTTTGATTTTCACATTGGTAGGGACATAAAAGTGCTCCATGGCGGCGACCTGTACGTTGATGATTTTTTAATGCAATTTCACATCATGTGAAACTGATCACTGCTTTATAATGCATATTGAGATATCTACACTAAATACAAGAATGTCTTGGTTAATGTATTCTCTAATCTTATCAGTTACATGAATATACACTGATAACTTCACCACATCTGTCTGTATGTGCTTCCCAGGGTAAACTATAATAATAACAATAACAGTATACTCCGAAGGGGCTTAACTTCAGTACCAGCCTGCGGTCTGCAGTTGGGTTGGTAATAGTGATCCGAATTGATATTGATATCAGGTAAAAACATATATTATGCGTGAATCAATATTTTTACTTACCCCTAGTCACAATGCTGAATCTCACTATCAACATACAGTTAGGTCCATAATTATTTGGACAATGATACAGTTGTCGTCATTTTGGCTCTGTACACCACCACAATGGGTTTTAAATGAAACAATGAATACCTGCTTAAAGTGCAGACTCTCAGCTTTCATTTAAGGCTTTTTTCAAAAATGTAGTATGAACCGTGTAGGAATGACAACCATTTCTTCACACAGTCCCCCGACTTTAAGGGCTCATAAGTATTTGGACAAACTAACATAATCATCAATTAAACAGTCAGTTTTAATACTTGGTTGCAAATCCTTTACAGTCAATGACTGCCTGAAGTGTTGGACACATAGGCATCATCAGATGCTGGGTTTCTGCCCTGGTGATGCTCTGCCAGCCCTTTACTGCAGCCGTCTGCACTTCCTGCTTGTGTTTTGGGTGTTTTGCCCTCAGTTTTGGCTTCAGCAAGAGAAACGCATGCTCAGTTGGATTCAGGTCAGATGATATGACTTGGCCATTGCAGAACATTCCACTTCTTTGCCTTAAAAATGTCTTTGGTTGCTTTTGCAGTATGCTTCAGGTCATTGTCCAACTGCACTGTGAAGCATCGTCCAATGAGTTTTGAAGCATTTGGTTGAATCTGAGCAGATAATGTAGCCCCAAACACTTCAGCTTTCATCCTGCTGCTCTTGTCAGCAGTCACATCATCAATAAATACAAGAGAACCAGTTCCACTGGCAGCCATACATGGCCATGACATAACAGTACCTCCACCATGCTTCACTGATGAGGTGGTGTGCTTTGGATCATGAGCAGTTCCTTCCCTTCTTCCTTCTCTTGTCTTCCCATCATTCTAGTAGTTGATCTTTGTTTTATCTGTCCATAGTATGCTGTTCCACAACTGTACAGGCTTTTTAGATGGTTTTTGACAAACTCTAATCTGGCCTTCCATTTTTAAGGCTAACCAATGGTTTGCATCTTGTGATAAACCCTCTGTATTTATTCTAGTGAAGTCTTGTCTTGCTTACAAGAGCAGCAGGATGAAAGCTGAAGTGTTTGGGGCTACATTATCTGCTCAGATTCAACCAAATGCTTCAAAACTCATTGGACGATGCTTCACAGTGCAGATGGACATTGACCTGAAGCATATTGCAAAAGCAACCAAAGACATTTTTAAGGCAAAGAAGTGGAATGTTCTGCAATGGCCAAGTCATATCATCTGACCTGAATCCAACTGAGCATGCGTTTCTCTTGCTGAAGCCAAAACTGAGGGCAAAACACCCAAAACACAAGCAGGAAGTGCAGACGGCTGCAGTAAAGGGCTGGCAGAGCATCACCAGGGAAGAAACGCAGCATCTGATGATGTCTATGTGTCCAACACTTCAGGCAGTCATTGACTGTAAAGGATTTGCAACCAAGTATTAAAACTGACTGTTTAATTGATGATTATGTTAGTTTGTCCAAATACTTATGAGCCCTTAAAGTTGGGGGACTGTGTGAAGAAATGGTTGTCATTCCTACACGGTTCATACTACATTTTTGAAAAAATCCTTAAATGAAAGCTGAGAGTCTGCACTTTAAGCAGGTGTTCATTGTTTCATTTAAAACCCATTGTGGTGGTGTACAGAGCCAAAATGATGACAACTGTATCATTGTCCAAATAATTATGGACCTGACTGTATATCCTTCACGATTCAATCTCACCTGTGAGGCTCCTGTCTCTCTTCCATTTCCTTCTGTCTCTCTTCCTGCCTCTCCTCCTCCATCTCCTCCAGTCTCTCTACTACTTGTCATCTGACAAAAAATATATTGATGCAAGACATGTGAACAGTGGGACAATTTGAGATGCAACAGTCATAGATTTTGATTGTTGTAGCCTGAGGAAAACATACTGTATGTTTTACAATTGTGTAATTCATTAAACAACATCTGAATGTATATAGGCTAAAGAACAGCCATAATGTCAACACAAGTTAGTCAGCTTCATCATGTTAAACATAAATAAAATAAATCAACAAAAATGTAAATGCTCCAAAATCATTATAATACAACTGTGTGCAAAATGTTGCACTTACACCCAATATCTATTACATAAATATGACTCAGTGTTGGTGTTTTTACTGGGAGCAGTGGATCTCTATTCTCCTTAGTCTCTCCTTCACACACCATGGATGCTGAAGACTGTCACTGAAGGAGCTATTATTTATAGTGTTTACACTTTATTTAGGCTATTCAGACTGTTTCTATCATGTTATCTTACTACAAACATTAATTTGAACTGTGTCATCACTACATGACATCTATGATTGCTGATGGAGCATGTGAAGTGGAATTTTATGTTCTCTGGCATATAATATTGATCTAATAGTTGCCAAACTTAGCTCAGCTAGTATTAGCTCGTTAGCATCTCATTATCTAGCAAAGAGTTGCCAAGGAACGCCATTCAGTTAGCCTAACATTTTTTTAGCTTATTTACTGAACCAACCGACTCACTGTTCACACTTAGCGCTCCGCTGTGGAGCGCTAACGAGGACGCGCATGTATGTGTCGTTCCCTCACGAACTGCCGTGAACTGTACGGTGACGCGCACCCACAAAGTCAGTGGAGAGAGCGGTGCTGGGGAGGACCAATCACACGTTACCAAAATAACGGTAGAGCCAATCAATGAGCAATACTAGGTTAGAGGCGGGACGTATGGTAGACACCAACGATTGTTAACCCTTTGTGTACCATATTGAGCGAACGCCGTCAGCCAGTGTTTATATTGGTAGGGACAATACAGAAGGGGCTGAGGGACTGACGTGTCCCTACTGTCCCTACCCAATCCTACGCCTATGAGGCAGACACTCTCTCCACATTTACCACATCACCAATTAACCCTAGTCGTCTTTCACAACGTGTGTGATGTCATCAGGTTATTCTTGTCCTATTTTTATTACTTTTACTATTATTTGAGTCACTGTGTCTGTTCATGTGCCAGACGAAATGTTGTTGTAGTCACATAAAAGCGTCAGCAGATGGCAGGAGCTTCATTTGAAGCACCGTACGCAAACATTCAAGCTACTGTATCCTCCACAACAAGTTCCTGCAAATGTTTCACAATGACTAGACTTAAGACTTTCCCTTTTGATAAAGCTTATAGTTAGGGCCGGCTCAGGCTTGTCTTGGACCAGCCCCTAGTTAGCCTGAAATAGGCCTAGTCTGCTGGGGGACCTCCTATAATGCGTCAAGCCCCTTCTCTCCTCTCTCTCTCCTCAGTTTCTGAAAAGTTGGTTATTTTTCATTTGCTAACATTTATATCCTATTACAGCATATCGCTTACTCAACCTAACTGCATCTCACTAACTCGGCTTCTTTGTGGCTAGCTACGTGATAGAAGAAATGCTGCCATTGTCTACGGTGGAGTCTAAAACATTCCGCAGGATCGTCAGTAAAATCCCCACGACTCAATAGATGGATGACAGACAGGTCAGACTCAGGAGGACTTGCATTATGCCTGGTACACACTACACAACTTTTCTGCCCGTTCTGAAAGTTACTATGTCACATTACACAATTGTGGAATCCTAAAATCGTGCCGTGACTTGGCCGACAGACATGACACACTACACGATGGTACTCACCAATTATCCCCAGTCGTCTTTCATGGTGTGTGTGATGTCATCAGGTTATTCTTGTCCTATTTTTATTACTTTTACTATCATCTGAGTCACTGTGTCTGTTCATGTGCCAGCCAAAATGTTGTTGTAGCCACCTAAAAAGTGCCAGCAGATGGCAGGAGCTTCATTTGAAGCACTGTATGCAAACATTCAAGCTACTGTATCCTCCACAAGTCCCTACAAATGTTTCACAATAAAAGCCTATTTAGAAAATGGAGGGATTCTCTCAGCCGAGGTTATAAGGGGCTTTTAATCTGAAACAAATTCAGGAAGTGTTGAGTTTGAAATGATGGCGCGATGTGTTATCTTTATAAAGTGTCACTGTAAAAGTACTGTGATTTGTCGAGTTTGAAGTCAAATTTGACGACTTGTCTCACTTGGGTGTGACCATTAGGCATCCTGTGGAGATGAATGTCAAATAGCTGTCTTTGTATGAAGAACAAAGAACACGAGGTCTCTTACCATTTCAGATGGCACGAGGAGAAGCCAGGGCCGCCCCTCCCTAAACGCAGAACATGCGCTGTGCGTAGGGCCTCATCTTCCATGGGGGGCCACATTTTGCGCGAGGGGACGCATTTGCGCATATGCGCAATGGATGCATACATGTGCTACAGTGAGGCGCGCGTAGAATCAGCTCGAGGAAGGAGAGAAGAGACCTGACCGCCCATGCGTCGCTGCAATGGTTGACAGCACTCGACATCTGAACAATAAGAGGGGTGCGCCGGCAGGCACTTGCAGAGCTGCAGCAGGTGAAGAGTTATCGACATGTCATCCAAAAGAGCCTCAGGAGTATGTGCGGGGACGGGAGGGCGGACGCCCTCAGACAGGGGAGAGGGAGAAATATAGCTAAATAAGATGAAAATAGAAAAGAATGTCTCTGTATTTTATTTCTGTTTTCAGTGTTTAATTAAGGTGGGAGAGGTGGAGGGCTGAGGGAGATCGGACGCCTCCAGAGAGGGGAGAGGGAGAAATATAACAAAATAAGATTAAATAGGAAAAACCTGTCTCCCTCTTTTATTTTATTTTCAGTGTTTAATCAAGGGTGGGGGATTGAGGTGGTGGAAGTTACTTTCTTTTGATAAGTAATTGATGGCTATTTGTGACTCAGATTTGTTTATTTATTTATTTCAGTTTGAAGTTATTTTTATTTAATATTTATTTATTTATTTCAGGTTGAATTTTTTATTTTATTTGACTCATACAGCCAAACTACTGTATCTACAGTACATTTGTTATTGCCAATAAAGGTTGTCAAGTTAAATGGCAAGTTGTTGTACGGTCATTTTGTACCTATGATACATTTGGGATGGGGGCCTCCAAATAAAATTTCGCTTAGGGCCCCACTTTGGTCAGGGGCAGCCCTGGGAGAAGCCTTCACATGTCCAGTTTGGATTTTAACAAATGACAAATCATCTGTTGTCCAATGAATCCCAACACAAGTATATGAACCTGAGTTTATAGTTCTACTCATTTTATTTGTCACTTTTAGAGTTTAAGCTGCAAAAACTTACTATTAGAGCCTGCTTCCAAAACCTAATTGAAAAATGTCCAGGAACCAAATAGACACCATTATCCAAAATGTACAGTTAACGAGCACAACACAAACAGATCAAAGGACTGCAAAATTGCTCTCCTCCCCCTGAAGAAGAAAGGTAAAAAAGAAGAAAAAACATTTGATAGTCCACAAATTTGCAACTTGCCAAATACTAAATACCATCAAACAAATAGATAAAGCCCATGGTATGACAGGAAGTAGCAACTACAAAAACCAAATTGGATCAAATTATGAGCAAAGGCCCTTTCACCCAACTGGCGGCAACATTCATTTGTGACAAAGTAATTGATCATTTGCTAAGTCTCACTCCTTTTGGCCACTGTTGTCAAGCCTGTCAAGCTTTCACACCCAAAATGCCAATATGACGCTTTCGAGGGTATCAGTTAGCGATATTCCAAAGGAATAATAGCAAATTTCTGGAATAATAGTTATGAACTATCAGAGAGATGTTGACAGAATGGACTACAATATGCAGTTGAGAGTTGCGTTCAAAATGTAGATTGTTAGCAGAGTAATTTGAATGAAACTGAGGTAAAAGTTCAACAGTCCCAGTGCAAGCCTTAGGCACCCACATCTTGACAATTCACGTGAAGGACAAAAATATACAGGGACAATGTTCTTGCAGGGTTAGTTAATAAATTGAATTTTAAAAGAACAACCTGTTATGACTAGTGATTCTCAAATGAAGCTCCATTAGTTATTTGGTGAGACCACTACATGCTGAATTTAAGAAAAAGGCTCAAGGAATGGCATTTCAGTGTGCTTTCACCCCTTAGTTGATCAGAGAGCGCCATCTGGTGGGCTCAAAAAATTAAGAAAATGTTAATTTAATTTAGCTTTATTTGGCCATCTAGCCTATTCTCACTTTAAACTCCTCAAATACCACTGCTTTCAGTGATTTCAACATAAGATACAGATGCACAGGAACACTTTTCCCGGAAGTATTATATGACCCACCAACAACCTCAAATGTACCTACCTAGTGATGGCCAAATGCAGCCTCATGAAGCCTCATGGTTTAAAGAGAGAGGCACACAACTTCATCGGTCAGTCTCCTGCAGAGAGAGGGTATAGATTCATGTCATGGGGCTTATCCCAAACATTACTTCGTGTATTGGGATCTGGTGTACGGACTGAAATGGTGCTATAAATTTGCTGCATATAATTGGCCAGTAATCATGGATGTGACCTCTTTTATGTGTGAACTAGTAAACTTGGGGTTAACAGAGAGCTGCTTTGTAATTTAAAACAGTCTCCATTTGAACTCACTTTGTGATAAAGGCTTCAGTCATGGCATCTGTTGTTACTGTTAGTCTGCATCTGCATATCTTTGTGAAAACTGTGAGCTCCTGTTGGCATTTGGCTCCCTTTTAACAGCCATCCCGACAATCATTTTCTCAGCACAGCTGAATTCTCCCTGTTTGCCTCTTCAATCTCTGAGTAAAAGTGACTTTAAGCAGTGTGTCCCAGAAGGGTCAGAGCTGTCTCATATCATTAGTATCATCCATCCTGTGCAGTCATTTGTTGGGCACCATTTAGACAAAAACAAAAAACACACAGCAATCACAGCTCTGCCAAGGTGCTAAATGTTAAAGATCCCCTCCAGACATGTCTTAAAACATAAAATACACTGCTGTTAACAATAACTTGTTTCAGGTATGTGCCATTTCTGCAAAAAGTTCAATTGCTTCATTAAAACATCTTAAAAACTCCCTTCTTTTTAAAATCCAGAATTTATTAATATGCAAATATTTCATTTTCAAAAGTGCACCCACACACAAATAAAGTCGCACAAACAGTGTACATCAGTGACACGATAGCATAAAACCTCAGGTCCATCCTGCCAATCATCCATGGTTGAGTATTTGACTTCCAAATTGGTTGTGATGTCACAAAATCCTGCTCATACAAACTTTTGCCTGGCAGATAATTGTGAAAACAGCCAGCTACTGTCAAACTGCATATACATCATCCTGTAGTGTGGAGCTCAAACCTCCAACTGGATAGGAAGAAAAACATTTTTTTGTAATAGAGAGGACTTAATTATTTATTTTCCTCTGCCAGACATCAGTCTCCAGCTAATCTTGGATACTACTGGACCAATCCGCCTAAACTTTGTGTGCACATTTATGACTATATGCTCACTGACCTCTTGTGGTTGGGGTGATTCACAATTGTTGAAAAACCTTATTTATTGACTGTTTTATACGTCAACTGCATAGGCTATTCTATCTTTTCTGGAATTCAGACTGATTTAAAACAACAAGCCTTACCATCTGTTGCAGGACACATGTCTTTCATCATGGCTCAAAAACTGAAAAGAAAAGTTTGGTCCCATTTTGAAGCGGTAATTCCATACCAGATATGTTATGATCCACTATAGTTAGGCATGATACGAGATGAATAAGTAAGTTGTTTTTGTTCTCTGCACTGTCATCTTGACTGCAAGGGAACTGGGAGGGAAAAATTTCACCACGTGCAGCTGCAAAGACAGACCTCTCCCATTAGGCCATATAAATATCCGCATAAGCGGGAGAATATTTTCTGCCCATGGCACAACCACAGATTTGTGTAGGAGCAATAACTTCAGAAAATGTTTGCACGAGGGAAGGGAAGCAACTAATCAAATTAATAACTCCGGAAACCAATTATTAATTTGTCAGTACACTTATCAATAATGAATCAATCTCAATACCTGGCTAGTATTTCGTTTTTTCTGTGTATGCAGATACTCAGTGGAAAATTACAATAAATAAATCTTGTAATCTTGTAAATCTAATATGTGAGTGTTGACTAAAGGTAAGACTTCCTTAAATAGCCTAGTTGGGATGGGGTCTAAGAGACACGTCACCATACAGGACTGCTTGGTGTTAACAGGGCTTTAGCTTCTGGGACGCTTCTCATGTGTTGCACCACATCTGCTGGAACTACAAGAATTGTCCAGAGTGGCTGTGATCATCTGGACTCTACTGCGTGCACTTTCCCAGTACATACACTTTGTCACAAGTGTACTTTGGCAATGAGAGTCACCAGACTGATGGGGCAGTTTGTCTTCTATTCTCAGCCAGGACAACATAACATTTAAGATAGACACAATACTATCAACTCCTGCAAATCAAATGCTAATTCCCTCCCTGATGGAACAGGCTCTGGGCTTTGTGGTGAGAAAAATGATGGCTTTCTGTGTGAGAATGTAAGCTTTTGTCATATCCAGGCATCACAAAGAGTGATAATTACCCAAACTGAACTATCCCACTGCTAAGGAAGAGAGACACACAGAGCAAGACAACTAATTGAAGGAGAGACGATTCCCTGAGGTCACTAAAGTAGAGAAATGTATCAGTTTCCTATTGATTGCACTGATGCTGTTACTACATTACACATCTCCACATCCTGCTGTTAGCTATAGAAACCTCATGAAGCATTATACAGGCTGGCTGTCATCAAAACATTTTTATGTCCTGCAACTGTGAGAGCAGGCCACTGGTAATGCCTCACCATCCCTCACTGATTACCAGATACCTCTGAGTCATTCATGTGGTGAATGCATATAAGACACATTCTATGGATGAATTGTGTTAAAAACCCGCTATTTCATGGGCTTCGCCATCAGATAATATACTCTACCTACACTTTTGAACATGGTTTGAATGGGAGGGGGAAGCGTTTTGTCATGTTTTAGTCATGCTGTGTGCATGGAACAGCAGTGCATGTCTAACATTTACACTGAGCCTTAAGCTGGCTCTTCAACAAATCATGGCTATAGCATGTCGGACAGAAAAATAAAAGTCTACTGAGTATTCATGAGCTTCAAAACAATGGATCCAGAACATCACTACCCGTTGTACCGTGGACCGAAGAAATTGGGATCTGGATAAATGAAAGAGGGAGACTGTATTTTTCACTGTAACTGTATTGTTCACTATTGCATTCTTTAGCCATGCTGCTAGCTTTATGGATGGCAGTGCTGGTTGTTCAGTCCAACAGTTTTATTGAAGGTGTATGCCCTCAAAAATGGAAAACTGCTAAAATCATTCTGCTGCCAAAAAATGGAATATTGCTATTCTCAGGACAAAACAGTCGCCCCATAAGTTCATTTCCTGTGTTGAGTAAAATTCTGGAAGGTATTGTGTATGAACAGATTAAAAGATATTTCTCTAGACTTCCGGGTCAAGTGGCAAGTATGGAGGAGTAGTCACGCCCTCTACAGAAAGAAATTCGGTTACAGTCACTTTATCCAAGCAAGCTGAAAGTTTTCCTTGAGACTGGAGTGGTTGTGTTTTAACTCGGCCTGGGAAGCGACAGACTGCCTGCGTGGATACGGAATAAACTGCAAGGTGTCTGAAGCAGAACTGGCCCGAAAAGAACTGCATGGACTGGGTGGATCAGCTCTGTGGAACATAAGGTCTGTGCCCGAACTGAAACGTCCTATTATTAAGTACATTGCAAGTCTCTTTGGGAGGGAACAATCCTAAACCGGGATCTTCTACAAACTGACAGACTGGTACTCATGCTCACTCTCTCTCACACACATGGGCGCAGACATGCAGAGGCACACACATACGTTTACTCACTCATCCGCACTTTTAGTAATAGGCATATTATTTCTCTTAAAATCAGGGCCTGCACAAAGGCTATGATGGTTCTATCTTTCCAATATATGGATGAGGTACAAGTTTAGGAGGAGACAGTCTGTAATATTATGCTTCTTATTTTTCTGTTGTTGTGGGGGTTTTTTTGTTGGTCTCATCTCTACGGTTGTCTTTCCAATTTGACTCCATAAAGAAGGTCACTAGAAGTATTAGAAGAATAATAATTAGATATTGGTTTGGTAATTATATCCAATATTTTTGTTTTATTAGCACATTACTAGATGTAGAAATAAAGGCACACATTGAAGAGTAAAGGGAATTTCATAAGTGTACTCTCTTGGTTATGAGGATGCTTGCATCCACTTCATTTGTATTGTTTGATTGTGATCTTAATGCTGTTGTCACTTCCCCCTAAATTACAAAAGAAAAAAAAAGTTTGAACCACTTAATTATATGCTAATACTCTGTCGAGCTGCTATTAGGACCTGCCAGCTCTGGGTCATAACTAAAGACCCTAGCATCCATGCAGGGGCACAAACATGGAAGACTGTGGACAGCTGCCTTTGGCCTTTGGTAGCACAATTAGAAGTCAAAATCTTTTTTTTTTTCTTTTTTCTCAATCTTGTGTATTTTTTTTTTTCAGAAGGTATGAGGATATATGTGATTTTTTTTCCTACAATATGGGCACTTAAAAGTGTTTATTTAGGTTTACAAGGCCCACAGGATACATCATTGAAAGAAAAGGTACATGAGGGACACAGGGATAAGTATTTTACAACAGATCATATTACTTGGTAGTCTATGAATATTACCATAATTTCACCTCATGTCAATGGTCTGAACAAGCCAATTAAGTGGAGTAAAGTGTTGGCTGGAATGAGACATAAAGGAGGTGATATTGTGTTTATACCAGAAACAAAATGGAGCATGAGAAATTAGCAAAACTGTTTGATGCCCAGGTTTTTTTTATTTTTATTGATCCTACAATTCATCAAGAAGAGGTGTTATAACATTGATATGGAGCCATATTCCTTTTGAGGCAGAGGATGTAGTCTGTGACAAAGAAGGTAGATATGTGCAAAGTAAAGGGATAATTGTGGTAGGATTTATCAATGGGTGAAAATGGATTCACAAAGTAGTACAAAACACAAGGCCCAAAAAGATGCACTCTTGATGTGTGATAACCAGTGGGGGTGCAGAGGACCAGGACACAAACTCAGAGCTGAGCAACGAACACAGGTTTATTTGGTGGGGGAAAGGTAGGTTGGAAGGGAAGGAGGGGGCTCGGGGCGAGGAGCGGGAAGCGAGGAGGGGATCCAGGCAGCGAGGCAGTGGAGGGGCCCGGGGAAGGCAGAGGAGCAGAGGCATGGGGGAATGGTGATGGCAAGTGGAGGGCAGGGGTGAGGGGAGCCGGGACTGGAGCGAGTCCAGGGAGGCAGCGACTGAGCAGGAGCTGGATGATTCCTGGGACACGAGAAACACAAAGTAAGCTCAAGGAGGCACGTGGAAGAAACACTGAAATTAACACAAGCAGGAAGTCAGCCTGACAAGAGTTACTGCATGGTGAACTGTAACAATCTGGCGGAGAATGACAGGAGAGCCGGAGTATTTAAGCTGAGTGGTGATGAGGTGATGAGCTCCAGGTGTGCGTCCTGCAGGCGCTGCCTGCGCCTGGGACCCGCCCCTAGGAGAGAGAGTGAGACACACAAGGGAGGGAGTGGAAAAGCACAGACTCTACAGGCATGGATATGACATGATGAGGAAATTCTCTAAAGATTTAAAGAGATTTTAAGAGTTAAAATTATACAGATGAATGTCTCACCAAGATTTCTGTTCCTTTTCAAAGCACTACCAATATATATTGAATCAAAGTTGTTCAAAAAATGGGATTCTATTATAATGACATTCATTTGGAACGGCAGGAAACCAAGATTAAAAATGAAATCCCTGAAACTGCCAAAAGAAATGGGTGGTCTAAATTTACCAAACCTACAAGCCTACTATCAAGCATCACAAGTACAAAGTATCAAAGTGTGGATGCTAGAAAGCTCACATATAAGATGGAGAGAAATGGAATTGTGGAGATTTTAATGATGGCCTCATGAAGCCTCATGAAGCATTTCCTTTGTTTTCTGAGCCCACTAGAACCAATCAGCTGGTTTTGATTTGTTGCATATTCTCAAATTGATATGATGAATCAACCACATAGCAAATCTGGGAGTAAGTTATACCCAAGCACAGAAAGACTGCACACATTACAGAGGGAGTGGGAGGAACAGGGGTCTCTCAGGGCCTATCTGAGAGGTAAATCCACCCATGAATATTTCCCAGCCCAAATGACACATGATAAAGTTTTTGACTGCCTGGGTAGTCTACTTAACAAATGGACTGCCTCTCCCAGTGTTATTGAACTCTAAAGCTGTGTAAAGTGGTTGGCAGGCCTGGCAGACAGTGACACTGATGCATATTAGGATTCACAGTGAGAGCCTGCTGAGCTGCCTTCCTGCTCACCGCGACTCATTATCTACCACATCCAGTGTACAGAGATACACAGACAGACAGACAGACAGACAGACAGACATAGACAGACAGACAGGCTCTCAGCCTGCTCCTCCCAGCTGCTCAATACAGAGAACTGCTCAAACAATCACTCCCTCATCTTCAGTGGACTGAGTGCTTACCTCAACACAGTCTATTACGTTCTGACTCGCGAGGACACAGGGTGCCGTGACAAACTTTGTCATGCCAGTGACGAACTTGTGTCAATGATGTCTGCGATCCAGTGCAGCTAACAGCGACAGAACAGCTGAACTGAATGCCATTGATGGTGAACAGAATGAATGTGCCAGCGTTGTATATGAAATTTGTGTATTGTCATGCTCATCCAGCTGTGAGCCACAGAACTGTTGTGTCTCTTGTGTGGGTGCACTCTCTCCTCCCCAGTCAATACTGCCTATTTTTGAGTGCGTAGGGAAGAAGAAAACAGTCAAGAAAGCAAACAAGCCAAGTTTTACTGTTCATTACAGCCTTGGATAATTGATACAGCTGTGGCCGATGTTCTTAAACACCTCTGACTCTCATACCACCCTTTAATATCAGGAGAGGCTGTTTAGTTTAAGCAATGAGATGAGATGCTTCTTGACCTTGTCATAAACTGTCCCAGAGGCTTCAACAGTTTTTAAACATGTTTAATTTTTATACCAAAAATGGTGGTTTCATTGCAATGGTGCAAAATGGAGTAAGTGATACTGGAACTCCACAGATGAACTTGTCATTTGTGTGATTTTGGATTTTTATTGTAAAATGGAACTTCCTTCCTGTGCTTTGGCCTCAATCGACTCAGCTTCCTACTATACTCTCATTTGCACAACTAGGTGTGAAGTCCTGCCTATAGAGCCAGTTTTTAACTGTTGGTCACTGTGACATGTGACCCATCATCATGAGGCCAACCCAACTCCAGCATCTATTGTTGGGCTCCTTCTTCTCTCTGGAATCTCCACAAAGGAGGATCACCGCTGCACAATGTAGCCAACTAGGCAACTATCTCACTAGATTAAGCAACTTTTTAGTCCCTCTTGATTTCTGAAGTGACAAGTGACAGTTTTAGCAACTTATTCAGACATTTAGGGAAAAAATGTTGTGTCCTGATTCATTCTCATGCATGTTTCTCAGGGTAATTGCAGTCCACGGCTCTTTTGCATCTCTCCTCTTGATGAAGTTTTATAACTAAATTCGGGAACAAGATCACGCCTTGAACACATCCCATTTCCATTCAGTAAGTATTTAAGCACACCTCATCCGTTTCCTACTGCTCTGACTCAGTTTCCACATCCCTCCCCCCCAAACCCCCTTTCTTTTTGTTTCCTTTGCTCTTTTGTGTTATTACAGGGACCGGGGGCTCTGACCTTACCCCAGAGATCGAAGAGACGGCTCCCCCACCCAGAGTCTCAACTTCCTGGTTCCGATCACCACCATCCATCCATCCATCTATCCATCCATTCATCCACCCATAACCCTCTTTCCTCCTCTCATACCTTCACCCCTTATACCCCTCATCCCTCCTTCACTCTACCCTTATTCCTTCATCCTTCATCCCTCAAACCTCATCCCTTCATCCTTCATCCCTCATCCCTTCATCCTTCATCCCTCATCCCTTCATCCTTCATCCCTCATCCCTTCATCCCCTCATCCCTTCATCCTCATCCCTTCATCCCTCACCCCTCAATCCCTCGACCCTCATCCCTTGACCCTCATCCCTTCATCCCTCAACCCTCTCCTCCTCAGTCATGACTACTCATCATCCATCACATGTAATAAATCATTCTGATAATACTATTGGTGTGGTCTTGTTAGTGAATATGCAGTAGGTGTGGGGCAAGAAGAAGGAGGAGGAGAGAAGATGCCACTTACCTTGGGAGTTCAGTTAGAATGAGTTGACACTACTCTCTCTCTAGTTTGGAGGCGTGAGAAAGTGGTGCACTATAGTATTACTGCCATAGTTCTCATGCCATTCATTTGGTGAGGATTTTTTTTGTTGAATCTAATCCAGCAAAGTTTTAATGTGCAATGACATCACCAATATGGAATTACACGTCAGACATCATATGGCGACTTTCGGTGACATTTGGAGCTAGTCCTTGCTACTTTCACTCGAAAAGGGTTGGCAACACTGCTACTGCAGGAGGGCCCGCATTTTCACACCTCTCAGCTGCCAGCAGCAGCCAAAAGTCTCTTCTCCACCATGGCCCTCTAATCACCATATGCAGACTGTTCAAAGAAGACACAGAACTGAAGTAAAAATCCCTGAAAGATAAATTGCACACAGGACTTCAAATACTTTTTTTGTGGGGGGTATATTATCATCACAGTTGATTGTTTCTTATCTGTGACATGAAAGTTAATAAAAACTTCTTTTCCACTGAGGGAAATGGTTCCAGCTTACAAAAATAAACAGGTGGTCTGCATCGCTGCAATGTGTAGTTACATTTCTAGGAATGTGCACGTCAGGCTACAGCGTCGATTACGGGGCAGAGCCCACACCGTAGGTACAGTGTTGATTCAACGCAGAAGTATAAATTCTGCATTACCTGCACCATTGAAACATACAGCAGCTATCAAGCAGCAGACCAAAGAAACCCATTCATGGATTGACTGGCAGTATGACTGGAACTAGCATAGCAAAAAGTTAGCATAACTGTAGAAAGCTAAACAAGACCTTTAAAATTTTGTCAATGTATTTGTAATTATATCAGTTTGGTTCAACACTGTTCAATGAGCTTCAAAGTTGTGATTGTTTGGTTGTCAGGTTATTAGTTATTTACACTGCTAAGCTGATGTTAGTATGCTTCACACTGACACAGCATCTTTAATTGAAACTAACATCTTCTTTTCACACACTGGCACCAATATAATGCATAGATCAAATTTTAAATGCTTTGAACTGGTTTTAGACACAGTCTGGTATAACAAAACTTTCAGTCTCACTTTGTATATTAGCATTTGCTTACCGTGCCATATTGACATTCAACACCGTTTAAAAGCACACCAACATGTGAGTGTGGGTCAAATTGCCAGAACAGGCCTTTATTGAACTCAGGGTTACTGACAATAATTTTATAAACACAATTAAAGTTAAAATGCTGCAGGGGTATGACATTCCAATCAGCAGACCAATGCGCTGAAAGTATACTAACAGTGGATAACTCAAAATTTCACATAAGATGAGCCCATTTTTCCCAACATTAAAAAACACCCAAACTAATACCAATGCCACAGCAAACCTTAAATTATATCACCACAACTCAACAGGTGAACTCCTACTGCACCAGCCACTCCTGTCAGCAGAGGCCAACACCAGCTCCACCAATGTTTTTGTACTGCAACCAAGCGAGAAGTTGAGAGATTCTTTGATCCACCTCGGGCAAGACAAACATGCTGCTACAGATGGATGGTTAACAGAGAGAACTGGTGATGATTACCCAATGAGTGCTACCTGAGCACATCCATTCCACATCTCCAGATAAATACACCTGATTCTACAGCAAGGCAGCTGCCACAGGACAGAACATATGGCCATCCATATTAAAGTCAAGCTGCCATCTTTACTTGGCACTGTTACAGTAAAGAGGTATGTGTGCATTTACTGAATACTGTGGAGTCCAAATCAGTCAGTCCAGCTGTTTATTTTATACCTCTTCTGAGGATGATACTGAGAGTGGTGATGATGAGGTTTATGAGGAGGTAGGAGGATTTATGTGCTCTTCATACACACTGTATATCATCAGACAGACACTATAAAATGGACATCAGGAAATTGCATTGATGTTCTTCTACAGCATATGGTTATGTGATTTAGAAATGACTGTAGACTTTTTCCAATCAAATCGTTCCATCTGCTCAGTCATATGCTATTTTCTGCAGTGTGTTGGTTTGGATAAAAAGGTGAAGCACTATACAGAGTCAGTCACAGAAGAATAAATGTAAATCATACCCTTTTCTAACGCTTTAAAGCAGGACTACATAACTGTTTCTATGGCCAGAACAGGCAGTTTCAAGATAATGACAGAATTAATTTATTTTCTATGCTTTACTTTAGAGACATCATCACTAAGTGACTCGGCCGAGAGATGCAGGCCTATTATTATCATCTTTTCATGTTACTGACGGTGTTTGACAAGGTAAGCTCACAAAGTGGCAACTAAAAGTCATTTCAAACTATCATTTGCAACCATTTACACAAAAGGGAGATTTGCAAAAGCACTAGCATGAAACTTTCTGTTTTTTTGTATTACAGTAAGGAATGCAAACATTTTTTTTTTGGCAAATATCACTTTTTCATGTCAATTTGTGTGATGTGTGCAGGTGGAAGTAACAAATTACATTTACTCTTGTTACAATAACAAGGTTGTATATTTGTGTATTTGTACTTAAGAATTTTTTGGTTTATGTATTCTATTTTGTTACATTTATTATGTATCCAATACTAAGTAAAAAAAAACCAAAACAGAAATATATGACAAAACCACAAAACAGTAGGCAGGAGGCACTCAGAGGAAAGATTGACAGCCAGTCAATCAAAGACGCTGCTTGAAAGACGCTTTTCACTTGACTGCTCTTCCCCAAATAATGGAGGAGGAGCTCTGTGGGGACAATAGCAAACCCATGGCTTCCTTTCCAGGTGGCAAGTGGTGAGATCACCTGAGAAAAGGCCATTAGCTTTGTTCTGTTGGTTGACTGTTTTAACTGGTTTTAACTGTTAACATTATTGACTCTATAGGAGATGAATGCTATATCTGTTTAGCTAACGCTGTTGTACTCCCTGTCAGAGTAGCTTCTCTTATGTAAGATTTCCACTTGTAGAATAAACTTCACAGATCCCATTCAGGTAGTTAGCTGTACAGTGCTGAAGATGATTTAACCTTATGCAAATTAAAACAAAATTCCAAATAAAATTTCCTTATCTCTTATCAGTATGTAGTCATGCCAGCATCTTTGGACCAGCCCAGCTAGCTCTCGTAATCTAATGTTAGCAGTTTTAGAACATTCAATAATTGTCTGAAGTCAGCAAAATAATGCTCATTAAAAAAAGTGTTGCATAGTTTACTAGACCCGAAGTAGAAATGTAGTGTACAAAAAAATATTATAGTGTTATATGCTGAAGATAAGTTTACTTACTTAGTCATCACGCAGAATGGATTTGACATTCAAAAATGAATATGAGACAAGAGATCAGCATTTCAGCTTTTATCTCCAGGTATTTAAATCTAGATCTGTTAAACAAGACAGAAGATAACACCTTCAGTCTGAACCCACCCATTTATTTAAATGTGTGTCCTACTACATTGATTATTAAAATAATAAGTGGCTCTGAATGTCTACTCTGAGTTTCAGATTTAGGTTTTGCCTGTGCAGACTACATTTATAGTTAAAAAGGTGTAATCAAAATGCCAATCAGAGAGATGTTGATGGGAGAAAAGCAAGCAATTTTAAAGCTGAGAGAAAATGGAACATCAATCAGAGCCATTTCACAAACATTGGCCATAGCCAGCACAACCATTTGGAATGTCCTGCAGAAGAAAGAAACCACTGATGTAACCACTGAGGAACAGACATCAAACTGGGTGGACCAAAGAAAACATCAGCAGTTGCAACCCTTTCTCATTTGCAGGTTGTCAAATATATGGAGCTACATTAGGGTCAAATGTTTTGTACTTGAAAAAATAAAATTTGAACTGAAAATTCATGTGTTGATCTTGAATTTTGAAAAATACAACAATGTATTCAAAATAATAAGTATATGAAACGTTTTTTCAGGTTAAATATAATTTTGTTTCACTTTGGTAATTGTTCTGAATGAATAATTTATTTTCACTTTTCACTTCCATATATATTTTAACATTTGAGGTCTTATTTTTTTCAGTGGCATGTTTTATCTTTTCAGATTCAGATCTTATTTTTTACAGTTTCAAATCTTATTTTTTCACTTTCAAATCTTTTTTTCACTTTCAGATCTTTTTTTTTCAGTTTCAAATCTGTTTTTTGAGTTTCAGACTTTTGATCCTGATGTGGCATGGGGGGCGTGGCATCAACTGAGAGGGGTGTGGAATCATGAGTGACAGTGCCTTCAGGGAACGTAGGAACTAAAAAAATTCTGACTCAACACTTCCATTTAGAAATCTGTTTTAGACAGTACTGAGCACCAATTGCAGCATAAGAGCGATAAATTATGCCAGATTTTGCAGATCAACAGCCACATTTTAAGTGCTGATATGTCCAATTTCCACATAGCACTGTGAACGCAGCGTAGTGTCTATTTTGCTTGCCATGATGGCATCTGGTCAGTCGGGTCAATCTGCTGGAGCCCATACATCCAGCACACAGTTGAGAAATGTTACACTCGACTCTGTCTATCTCGCCCACCCTACATGTACTCTCTCATTCTTTGTACTGTGTGAGTTGCTCGGAGCATCTAAAAACAACATGACCCAGGTGCCTTTGTGTGTTGGTATCATACACTGAGGGCCACTGAACAAGTGTCACTATCTGATGAGTTGGGAGTCTGAAGAACCTGCTGTGTGCAGTTTCAAGAAATCATGGCTGAGGGCTTTAGCCAATGTATCATCCATAGAGGGTGCCACAAATGGGGAAAGAAAAAAAATCAAAATGTTTATCTTTTACTATTTTCTACTAATACTATTACTACTATTGGAGGTGGGGGCTTGCCTAGGGCACCAAATGTACTAGGATCGCCTCTGAGTGGACCATTTCCTTCTCTACTCCCATTAGTGCATTGGTCACGTGATCACAGCCTTCCAAAATATGTCGGTTATGTACAAATTACTGGCTTATATGGTATTTGTCTCAGTTTGGTGCTAAAATGTACTATATGTAATATAGTACAATAATGTTATATAGAGTGTCCTGTAATGTTACTTATTTTATGCACTGACTTATGTGTCTATGTCTTGTGTCTTTTTGTATGATTACTTTGTTGCATTGTGATACGTGTGAGTGATAAACTGAAATTGCAGCTGTGGCATTGTTGTCCAAGACAAATTTCCCTCCGAGGACAATAAAGTCTATCCTTTATCCTTTATCCTTTTAAGACAGTCTCTTTCTTTTTTCACAGTCAGTGGTAAAGTTGCTATGAGGTAGTGAATATGCTTACTGAAACCTTGCTCTAATAGTTATTCACCCTCAGCTGAACAGCAAATCCGATGCACTTGTTGCACTGCTTCTGCATTATTACCCCTCAGGTCTCTTTGTCTTGCATGTGTCAGAATGAAGATGATAACCGTGAGTCATTGAGTGCACTGCTTTACCTGCAAGGTTACCCTGCTGATGCTGTGGAATATCTTTTCTTTAGGACACAAAGTGGCTGAATGGGAGCTTTGTCAACACACATCTCTTTGGTTTTTGTGTGACAGATGACATCATGTGTTTGCCAGTCACTGAGTCAATGTTGTATTCTTGTTCTGCTTGATGCTTCCTGATCAGCTGGTAAGGTTTGAGGTTCTTCAGTGTCACTGCCCCCAGTTATTGGATAGATTATTATCTCAGGTGAGCATAAATATACACACTTATGGAATTAAAAGAGTATTCCACAGCTAACAAATACATAGGTGCCCCAAACACAAACCTATAGCCTAAAAACCATGCATAGACTGTTACATCACGCAGGTTACTCAGGTGTTTCTGGCCCCGGCTGCACATACAAACACAACTACACTCCACAGACAGAAATGTTCCTCTGAACATCTGACTGGCTGATCAGGGAACATAAAGTCAGAGACAACTCTGTGAATCCATCTACTGCCCTCTGATTAGCTGATCAGGTGGAACAAGATAGATTAGATTAGTTTCTGTGTAATTCAACTGTAGGGGTATTAAACTGTATCATCCAGCACTTTCACCTTGAAAGAGGAGCAGGCTAAGCTAGGCTTGCTAGAGAAACTCTATAAAGACATATTTATGGCTTCAGTCGATTGACTCATGCTACTTCATGCCTAGGTTCATGAGTGGTGGGGCTGCAGTGTCTGTGCAGTAGTCCCGCACAGCTTTAGTTTGTTTGTGTGTATGTTGTTCGGAGCCTGAGAATCCATGGGAGCTTTTATGCATTATTCCAAGTACACAACCTCCCTCACCCCCTTCTGACAACAGCATGGCTCCGCAGCCACAGCATGGAGACACCAACGTGGGTGGTATTGATTCAGATTACGATTTGAGCACAAACACAGCATAACAGCTTGTGCTGAAATCATACGCAACGCTTGTGTTTAGCTAGCCTCCCTGTGCATTAACCAGGGCTGGTAATGCTGTCGTGGCTAGAATACAAAAGCAAGATGCATGCTTTTGCTTCTCTTGTTAAATATTTGGGGCCACCAGTAATACAGATGTTGTATTTAAAGAGCAAAGCTTTACCAAAAAGAGCATTGGATTGCATTGGATTGCTGTGAGAGAGGCAGCTAGTGAAACTGTAACCCACCTGCTCAGACCAAACCAAATTGAGAAGAAATGACTGTGATGTGGTGGTAAATAATCTGTATGGATAAAGGTGACAGGATAACACAAGCTCATACTGAGGGACCCAAATGCATAAAATGAGGACGTTCAATTGACTTTGTTGTTCAAATATTCAGCTAAAGGTGGGGTAGTGACTATAAGTGAGATTCTACTCTTTACTGTAAAAACTCCAATTAAGAGTGGCTATGGACATAAAATAATGTCACATTTAATGAAATCATATGTAAAGTACTGTTTTGTTACATTCAAGGTCATTGTCACAGCATTTAGATAGCATATGCACTGAAAGTACACAGACAAAACAGAGTTTCTTTTATATGCCATGACGCAAAATCTTTGTGAAGACTTTGACCTTCTCCTGCTCACTCAGCTATTATGCATTACCAAACTAACTGTCAGCGATCAAAATAGAAGCATTATGGCCTAAACTATGTTTAAAAAAAAATCACTCAAGTACTGTGTGACAGAATAGTTACCCAGTTGGCATCAGACATCAATATAACATCAGAAAGACGTTGGACACTTGGGGGTGAGGGGAGGCAGGTCAACAGTAGATGCCACATAGAAGTGGTATGTATCTGAAAGCTGAGAACCCTGAAGAGCATTTTGAGCTGCAACTCAGCACTGTGTGTCAAATTTCAAATTAAATTTCAAATTAATCTATAATTAAGAATGTCTTTTGGTCTGGTACCAATTAAAAGTTTGAAAGTTTATAGCAGGGGTAGGTAACCTGCAGATTTGGATCTGTATGTGGCTCTTCAGACCCTCTCTATTGGCTCCCTGTGGCTTTGACATCCAATTATATGGAAATGATTGATGATGATGAATAATTGGGTTGGTAGACTTTGTTACAGATTTAGTGCACAATTTAACAATTTTCGACCACTTGAGAATGAAATTAAGAATTAATTTTTAAAAAGAAACTCTCCAAAGTATGACATTAAGACACCAAGACCAAGACAAGGAATACCATAGAATAGATTAGATTTGGTATCAAAAACTGTTGACATTTGGAGATTTCTGTAAAAATACCTTCTTTTTTTTCTTTCTTTTTTTTTTTTTTTTTTTTTTGGCCATTGATTGGTGAGCACTTCTGTTCTAGAAACTGCTGAGAAACCCCATTGTTGTTAGTGTGCCGTTGAAAGCTATACAACTTCTTAGTTCTCTAGGTCTCCAGTTTATGTCTGTAAATTTTCTTGAGGCTGTGATTATCCCAGAGGTAGGAGTTCAAGTTTCAAGAAAATGATCTCACTACAATGAAATGGCCACTATGGAGTCAATCATAATCACACATGAATAAAATTCCAATATTTTGCAAAAAACTGCATGGGATTTACATATAAAGTGGGCGTGTCTGTGAAGGGGAGACTTCTGGGTACTCATTTTCATTTAGATATCTTGAGGCCAGAGATCAAGGGACCCCTTTGAATATGTAGAAAACAAATGAGTACACACACCAAGCAGCTCCCATTTGGAAGGATTTAGTGACTTTTCAAGCCCACAGCTCCTCCTCAGAATTCTGATAAATGACAGTAAGCTGCCATCTTCTGTACTCATAGTGCCTGAGCCAGTCATGTGACATGCCACACCTGTTGCCCATATTTATCATAAAAATAAACCAAGAAAATAACCCCCCTAAGCCACAAGCTAGCATGGCATGGTTAGTACTAATGGATGCCTTAGGTTGTCTAATATCATACGACAGCTTAGCAAAATAAGCGCACCACAGCCTCCTAAAGAAAGTAACATTGGCCTCCAAGTATTTTCGAATTGTTTTTGTGGGGTGGGGCAGCAATTGTATCAGGCTGCCATGCTTTCCCTGAAGGTTCTACCCTAGCTATTTGTGCTTGCTGCTGAGACCATTCACTACAAACCAAACTTGTGTACTCAACTCGAGCTGACCCGACTGCTGCTGAAACCAGCTTTTGTGAAACTGTCCTCCACACCTTCTGTACAAGCCATACTGCAGCCCTTGTGCTGAAGAATACTAAAGAGACCCACTGGGGGCTTAAGAGCTCGCCAGATTCATTTATATACCTGAGACAGACGGTAGACTCATTGCTTATTGGCCCATGGATATTATTCCTGCTGCCTGCACAGTGTGACGAAACTTACAGCTGCAGTTTGGTTGATAGTTTATTCTTCTTTTAGTACCTGTTAGTGTCAATGATTGTTAAGCATACTGATTTCTTTTTTTTTACTATCTCCAGGTTTCATATTTCTGATAATGTCATGATACAACCATACATGCAAGTTGGTAGAGTTTTTGTGTATTGACTGTAAATAATCCTCATTGCATTGACCCAATTATCATAGGAAGTGAAGTCAAATACTTCTTGGTTGCATGAGTTATGTAGCCTACAGCTTCAACCTTTTAAAGGCCAATATAGGAAAAATTGCTTAACTTCCACTCTGGGTTCTTGATCAAAGTGTCTAGCCCTTAGAATGTCAGAATATGAATCAGTTTCTGCAGTAAACCTCTGTGAGAGATGAGTTTCTGGAAACAACTCTGTGTGGTAATAATGCCAATGTGTAGCTTTGTGGGCTGATGAGTCACAAGTGCCAGATTTTTATACTATCCGTGGCAATGGGGTCGGGTTTGCAAGCAGCTTTTCTGCACCTCACTCTGTGTTCCAGAGATAAGTAAAGTGTTAGATGTGTTGGGGCTATCAGGACGAGACGGCTGACAGTGCAACAGAGGTGTGCTGGAGGAAGCCCATCCTCTTACACAGCATCACCGTAGGGAATGACAGAGAGCTGCTAGCATCTGTCTGACTCCGAATGTGAAGCCGTATCCCTGCATCTGCTGTGGAATTAACGAGACGGGGTATCAGCAACAAAGCGCTCACCAACGAAAGCATGTTTAGTCCCCCATGGCAAACTGTCCACATTAGTTACAGATGCTGCGCTCACGTGAAACCACTGAACCTAAGATCACATCATCAAGGAGGGAAATGGTACCTTCTCCTTTTTTCATGGATGCCATCACTTGGCGGTGAACATATTGGCATGAGGTATTGAACAAAGGCCAATGTAGTATTTTTATGGAAGCGTCAGCTGTGAGATCACCCATCAGCCCTCTAATTACAGAGATTCAGACATCTAAGCCTGAGCTGGACTGAAAGCATATGACTGCACAGAGAGTGGCCACAGGCGATGCTTGAGAAACCCTTCAGATTAAATCTAATGAGCTAGAAAACAAAGTTGACTCCCTCGTCCAGCTCCATCCTTATGCAAGACTCCACAAAACTGAATCCTGCAGAGACACCACCATCTCTTTATTTGTGTTCTACAGAGGATGATGCGTCAACCTCTATGGTAAAACCAATAGCACTGTGCATAGAGGATAGTTCCTGTGGAAGTCCAGGGATGCTAGTGTTGAAATGAAATGACTTTATCAAATTGAAATCGTATGTATGTGCACATTACATCTGAGAAATTTAAAACAACTAGAATTAGCACTTTGCAGTCATATGTTGTCGCAAACCAGTCAAGTTGCAGTTACAGTTTACATCCATGTCACTGTCAAAATGAATTTGGGTTTTTTGTTACCTCAGCTCATTTTCTTTAGTCAGTCCAACTAAAAGTATCTAGATCATTGGGCCAACTTAAAATATTAAGTTTTAATGTTGTAAACTCCTCAGTTAAATCACAACAGTCCAGGTAACTCAGATTACTCAGTTGAATGAGCTAACCCTAATGCTAACCGCTCTGTCGTCTATGTAGTGAGTGTATTTGGTTAAAGATAATAGATTTTTCACTTTATTACTGGCACTCAGTTGAACATATTAATTCAAGTGTTAGTGTTAAGAAAGTATATATTCAAGATGCTGTTCTTATTTCTTGTGGTAAGTTGACAGTACGCGCTCGTCACAGCCCGGTGCATATCACTGATTTTTAGAGTAGACAAGCTGTTACTGTTGGCTCGTGTGTGTGTATATCCCCGTGTGCTGATGAAAACTACTGTAAACTTAATGCATCTTCTGCCCTCCTCCCTCAGAGACACAGGAGAGGAGGGGAGGGAAAGCTGCAGTGGCACCTGTGGCTTCCACAGCCAAACTCGCTTTGCTCGGTCACAAGGCAATTTCGGTAAACGTGCACGATCAAAGTCAAGTGTGTTGTTTTTTTTAAATAAAGTTCATGGAAATGTAAGTCAATGGCAGATTTGACATGATACATAACATGAACATGATATAAAATAATGCCAGGGGATCACAGAATGTAGATAAAAATGATACATTAGCTGCCTTGGAGAAATGTGGAGAAAGGTACATAACTCAGTGGTTTTGATGGCTTTTCTGTTTTTAGAATGTTGGATTGTTATAATGTATTGTTTGAAAATTGGATTTATGAATGTGGTATTTTGCAAGTAGCAAAATTAAATTGATGAGGTTATATTGGTCTGTTTTGTTAGGAGTATAAGAGAAGAAACCTTCCACAAATCTTCTAGTTGTAGAACCAGAAGAACTGAAAACTATCAACCCCATACAGTTTATGGTGCATGGAAAACTCCTGGTCTCACCCAAGGCGTTTTTACTTCACTGAGGTAAGAAATGGGGTGAATTTTCTTTGAATTCAATCATTCTAATTTTACATACAGGGTTCCCATATGATATATTTCCTGGAAAAGTGATATGATAATGATATTTTGCAAGTAGCAAAATTTAATTGATGATGTAATATTGATCTGTTTTGTTAGGAGTATAAGACAAAACAAACAAAACATTTATATACATGAGCTTTCCAGTGATATACATTACGGTAGTGACGTCATTACCTGTGGAAGAGGGGAGGGAAGTGGGCACAGCAGGAGGAGTGTGACAGCTGACGAGGAGAGTGCAAGTTGGAGTGAGTTAGCGGTGTTTTAGTGGAGTTTTGGTGAGTTTTAGTGGAGTTTGGGTGGTGTTTTCTTTGTAAATAATATTAAGTGTTTTTTGAGAGCTTTTGAGTTTTTTTATGCCGTGTTTTTGAGGGTTTTTCGCCGTGTTTTCACCATAGTTCGTAGTTTTGCCATTGTTCATCTTTTTTGCAATAGTTCGTGTTTTTATAGTTCATAGATAGTTATAGTCAGTTATAGTTTTGTAAAAACTGGAGGAGAAATGTCGAGGAGGTCGACAAGGGAGAGGAGTATGGAGTTAGATTTATGTCTTTATTACATGCGAGAAAATAAATGATATGAGAGAAAAAAAATGTTTGAGAGAAAAAAAGTATCTGAGAGAAAAAGTTTTCACATTGATAACAAAAAATAATAATAATTGAGACTAAATAAAGTTTTCAGAGAAAGTATTTTGTCGTAGAATATAAAAAAAAATAATTTGAGATTTAAAAAATGATTTCTGAGAAAAAAAACTCAAAAAACTTTTTTTTACTCTTAAATATTATTTTTTTGCTATCAGTGTGAAAACATTTTCTTTCAAAAAAAGAAAATGAAAATAAATAAATTAAAATAAGTCTTTGCTGTCGTGTCAGGATTTTGCTTTCGCTGCGAAAATAATGTCATGGGCGGGGCCACGTTCCTATTGGCCAGTCTCAATCGAATTGACAGCTAGGTGAGGATCGAGTTCCCAGTCACTACAGACGTGAACAGAGGAAAGCGTGTCTGTACATTCTTCTCACAATATCCCCCTTTTTCAGGGCTTTACAATAACACAGCTTGGTAACACAGTCAACATATAGCTGCCAGCCAAGTTGCCTATAGTTGGCGGTAGATATGTACCTAAAACATTTTATTATCTTCTTTTTTTAATTATAATTATTAGTCAGTGATTGATTGTTAGTTACAGTTTTTCTTAATTGCTTAAACACAAAAATCAGAAATTAAAGCACAATGTGCATAATCCTTGATTTATGTACCAAATCACTAAACCACTTCTGCTGAATTCCAAACACACACATCTACTTTACACACAGCTCTCAATTCCTTTTCATCCCTCTTCTCAAAACACTACACACAAGTCTCTATATTTGAACACTCTTTTCCAATACAAATCTCACTGTTTTCACATGGAACACACAACCAATCATCCAGTGGCATCCAGTGTAAGGACATTCAGAAATGAGGATAGGTAAGAAATACTACTCACTCGACTTTACTGTATGTAGTACTGGATACTGTATCAATACAGCACTCAATGATTACTGTAGAATATAGTTTTGTAAGTGGATCATTGTACTGTGCTATAAACAAAGCATGTTCTACAGTATGGCACATACGTATGAGATTGGGAACTGCAGTCCTACTTTGTCTATACAATACTTAATGTATGTTGTTGTATCTGTATCCAGTGGTGTGCACGGTCGGCTCTTTTTAGAAAGCCGGTTGTTTTGACTCGGCTCACTAAAAAGAGTTGGCTCTTTCGGTTCCCAAGTGGCTCCTCAGATTTTTGTTGCTTAAATTAATTTATTACCAACAATAATCTAAAATTATGTGCAAAATAAATTACTAATGTAAAAAAAAAATACATTGCATCAAATGTTTACTATTTATATGGCCTTATATACTCTACAGAGTGCTACAAAAAATAAATTATAAAGTACAAAAAAACTTTTAACTATTTTAAACTTTTAGCTTTTTACTACACTTAACTATCTTAAACTTGTAACTATTTACAGTGAAACAACATAGAGAAGTTTACAGAATCACACAACAGAATATAACTAAAGCTGCAGCAGCAGTTGCAGTAGACGCACTGGCACCTTCATTAATAGCAGGTTTGCTTGCTTTCAATTGCACTGATGGATGAACAGTTCTCATACATGTGCCTGTGCAGGTTGTTTGGATATGAGATTTTAATCTTGCAGACTCTACACTCTGCCCTTGTATTGTCATTGTAATTGAAATGATTCCAAATTTTACTGCTTTTCCTGCTGTATTCATTTTCTCAACTTTTTTACCTTTCCAGCATGTTGTCTCTCTGTAGCGCCTGCTCTCTTTCTCTCTCTGTCTCCCTCCCTCCTGTTCATGTGCTCACTGTGCTGTGTGTGCCTGTAACCCCCGCCCCTCCCCCTTCTGTTCACCGCGGACACACAGACGACACCACATATATTGACCAATCACATGCGGCTTGAACAGAAAAACGCCCCAAAAAACCCCAAAGCGGCTCCCAATCAGGAGCCGGCTCCCATCGTTCACTTCAAAGAGCCGGCTCTATGAGCCGTTTCGTTCGCGACCGACACATCACTAGTGTGAGGTAGGTAGCTAATAATGTTATAGCAAGCTGTCTCTGAAGTTACCAATTATGCATTACTAAATACTAGTGTTGCACGGTATACTGGTACTAAAATAGTACCGCGGTACTAGAGTATTGCAAACGGTACTATACTGCATTTGGAAAGTACCGGTACTTTGAAATTGATTCAATTCATTAATTTAGTTAATTTATTTTACTCATTTATGCACACAAACGCCTTCCTTGTTCCTACTGGAGCACAGATTACACAAGTGGTGTGTATGACAGCACCTGTATCAACATTTGCAGCTGGCACACGTAAAAAAAGACAAGAGAAAGTCTGCTTCGCAAAGGGAGACAACACGAGACAACACAAACTTGGTGGAACATTTGAGTTACCAAACCGTGACGTCCATACTGAGGTACTTACCGAACCATGATTTTTTTGGTACCATTACACCCCTACTATTTATTGTTCTAAAGGTTTGTATCCAAAAGGACTTTTCCTTAGGAAAAGTACTGAAGAGTATCGAAAAGTGTCAAAATTCATATTGGTATTGGTACCGAAACAAAGATTTTGGTATCGTGACAACACTATTAAATACTAGTGTATGTAGCCTGGAAGTGCTATTATTAGGTAGAGATGCCTATCACATGTTTAAGCCTAGGCTGAGGAGCTAGCCTAGCTAAGTCTTGCGGGAATAGCTTTTTAAAGCTAGCAAGTAAAGTTAAAAGTGGGGTTAGCATTGCATATCATTGTTTCTGCCAGGTTGCCGCCGAGCTAAGCATCTGGGATTTTTTATTCTATTTTAATTTGCTTTTTAATGCTTTCTTTAAAATGCCTTTTAAACTACAGTTAAGGGGCGGCACGGTGGTGTGGTGGTTAGCACTGTCGCCTCACAGTAAGAGGGTTGCCGGTTCGATCCCGGGTGTGGGAGCCCTTCTGTGCGGAGTTTGCATGTTCTCCCCGTGTCAGCGTGGGTTCTCTTCAGGCACTCTGGCTTCCTCCCACAGTCCAAAGACATGCAGATTGGGGACTAGGTTAATTGATAACTCTAAATTGTCCGTAGGTGTGAATGTGAGCGTGAATGGTTGTTTGTCTCTATGTGTCAGCCCTGTCAGCGACCTGTCCAGGGTGTACCCTGCCTCTCACCTGATGTCAGCTGGGATAGGCTCCAGCCCCCCCGCGACCCTCAAGAGGATGAAGCGGTTAGAAGATGAATGAATTACAGAATTACATGAACTACAGTTAAAGTGCACAGCTCAGTTGGAAACACAGATATGGTTGGAAAGCCCAGGACAGAAAGTCTTGTTAGTAGGTCTGTTATAGTCCAGAGCAGTCTTGACAATTTGAGGCACCACTCCTTTTAGCTGCAGACAGTGCGGAGGCTAACGGCTAATGCTAGCAGCTCGTTGAGAGGGAGAGAGAGAGAGCAGTGTGGCGATCAGCTAATTGGAACAGAGCTGGGTGAGCATTATAAACTGTGAATGTAGCTGTAGTGTATATTATGATACACTTTGTGATCATAATATAAATAGATTATGCAGTCCTCTGTGCAAAGCAGATTTCCTAAATTTTGTGAAGGCTAGATACATTTAGCTAATTTTAGAGACATGAATGAGCGGCAATTTATTCCACGGAGCAGTAAATGTGTCTCAGAGCACCTCATAACACACTGCCAATCACATTTCTAAACTCCAAAGGCTGTTGTACAATTAGCAATCAGCAATTTGTCATAAAAGGATCACAGATGGGCTCCTGGTTTGTTTGGAGAACAATGGATGGTGGCAACATTGAAGAGAGAGGTGAGCAGCAAGGCAGAGGAGTGAGAGTAAGAGGAGGAGGAGGTGGAAGAAGAGGACGAGGAGGAGTGAGAGTAAGAGGAGGCGGGAGAGGACAAGGTGGAGGAGGAGGTGGAGGAAGAGGACAAGGAGGAGGAGGAGATGGAGGAGGAGGTGGAGGAGGACGACGACGACAAGGAGGAAGAGGACGAGGAGGAGAAAGGAGAACCATAATCTCTGATGAGATTAGGGCCACTATCATTGATCATGTGGTCAACCATGGTTTGCCCATGAGGGAGGCTGGCCAGAGAGTCCAACCCAACTTGAGTCGCTTCTCGGTTGCCTCAATAATTCGGACTTTCAGAAATGAGCATAGGTAAGAAACCTACTCGCCTTGCTGCAGTACTGCATATCAATACAGTATTCAGTGAGTGTTGCAAGGACCTTGCTGTATTTGTATCTATTTGTATCTTTTGCAGAACTGCAAGATTACCACACCGTGATGGGAGAGGAAGACTCCTCACAGATGAGCAGGAGACTGCAGCAGTCAACATGGTGCTGGCAAACAATGTCATAACCCTCCGACAAATCCGAGATGCAGTCATTGCAGACCAACGCATATTCCAAAATACAGCAACAGTGAGTTTATCCACAGTGGACCATGTTCTCCAACGCAACTCCATGAGGATGAAGCAGGTATACAGGGTTCCTTTTGAGAGGAACTCTGCCAGAATCAAGAAGATTCGCCATGACTATGTGCAAGTAAGTCCTATACATTCCACAACTGTGTGCTATCAGCACTGACACACTACTGTATTGTACTCCAATGATGTTCTTTTTTTTTTTTTTTTTTTTTTTTTTTACAATGTTTCACAATAGCCTTTACTCTATTGAACACTCTTGGTGTACGATATATACTGTAATATTGTCCTGCTGTCTGTTTCAGAGATATCTTGACCTAGATGCAGCAGCAGACCTGCATGAATTTATATTCATTGATGAAGCGGGGTTCAACCTTGCAAAGAGAAGGCGCCGGGGCAGAAATGTAATCGGCCAGCGTGCTGTCATTGAGGTCCCTGGCCAGCATGGAGGGAACGTAACAATGTGTGCTGCCATCAACCATCACGGTGTCCTCCATCACCATGCCACCCTTGGCCCATACAACACTGCCCATCTCATAGCATTCCTGGACACACTCTACAACATCGTTGTTCAACCAGACCAGATGGATGACACAGAGGTAATCAGGTTTGTCATTGTCTGGGACAACGTCAGTTTCCACCGGGCTGCTCTGGTCCGTGACTGGTTCAGGGGCCATCCTGAAGTTTCTGTCCTGCATCTTCCTCCATACTCTCCCTTCCTCAATCCTATTGAGGAGTTCTTCTCTGCCTGGAGATGGAAGGTGTATGAGAGGAACCCACAGACACGGATCCCACTGCTGCAAGCCATGGAGGATGCATGTGGCGATGTGACTGCTGAGACCTGTCAAGGCTTCATGTGCCATTGTAGGCGATTCTTCCCCCGCTGTTTGGCCAGGCAGGACATTGCCTGCGAAGTAGATGAGGTCCAGCCAGGGACCGTAGGCAGGATGCAGCCTAGTTGTTTTATGTTATTGCTTTCTGTTTATTCTTTATAACATCACCATGTGTGCGGCAACGAATCACCAGGGTATCCTCCATCACCATGCCACCTTCGGTCCCTACAATAGTGCACTTCTCCTGGCATTCCTGGACACACTCCATAACCACCTCATCCCACCTGACGACCAGTTCTTTGGGCCACAGCAGCTCAACTACGTTGTCCTCTGGGACAATGTGAGTTTTCACTGGGCTGCTGTGGTCCGAGACTGGTTCACCGACCACCCACAGTTTTCTGCTGTATTCCTCCCACCATACTCCCCCTTCCTGAACCCCATTGAGGAGTTGAGGAGGAGGCCTGTGACGACGTCCCAGCTGAAGGTTTCATGCGACATTCAAGGCATTACTTCCCCTGCTGCCTGGCGAGGGAAAACATCGCCTGTGATGTGGATGAGGTCATGTGGCCAGACAGGAAGCAAAGGCACAATGTGGCACACCAGTAAATCAGTTTTGATGGTTGTGGCTGTATTTGTTTGATTTTGGATGAAAAATTAAAAAAATTCTGTTACTGCAAATATGTTGTTTTATATTTGGATATACCACAAAACATTATACTGTAATACAGCATTTTACAAAATGGGCAAGTGTGACTGCATGAACATGCAAATGTATAATTCTGAGTGTATTCCATTCAGACAGTCATGTTTTCCATTTTGCACTGCAATGTTCAATTGGTGCTACAAGTTTCTACTCATATGATGGCTGTGTGTGTCATTTGAACACAAAGTTCCATTTTGAGAAGATGTTGAGCTTGTTTTGGAGGCAGAGTGTTATTTTGCAAGAGAAGTGTTGAGTTTAGCAGTTTGTGTGTGTGTTTTTGTGGTTTGTGTGTAGAGTTTTGAGAAAAGGAGGTGTTCCTCCAAAAAATGTGTTTAAGCAATAGAGAAAAACTGTAAAAGGCTGAACGTGGTGTAGTAACAGTGATTCTATATTTGCTGTCGATGAGGTTTATTAGTCTAATTCTGCATTTACTGTGGATGACATTGTGGGCTGACAATTTTACTGAAATAACACGATATAGAGATGTCAATATGACACTGACTTGTTTCCTTTACAGGTCTGGAGGTTGGATGACTTGGACTTGCAAATACTGTATGTTTTCATCATCAAACCGGCGCAGCATTATACAACATTACAAAGTAAAACATGGACATTTCAGTAGATATTGCCCCTTGCCTTGCATCTACAGTGCCTGTGTGTGCTATTTTAAAACACAATTTGCTGTCAAGACTCATCTTTTGAAACATGGGTCTCACACTGATTTTGTTGCTACGGAACTTAAATCCACAGACATCTGCACTGACCGGAAGTGGGGAGGCAGTAATATGCCAAACGTGGAAGTGATTGTGCAAGTAGCCTATTTACACAATTGTTGATGTGCAACTGTCAGTACTTTTAAAAACAAAGAAACGGTGCAACTGCTAAGCTTTTATATTATTACATTTATACATATTTTTATTTATAGTTTTAATATAAAACTTCTATATTTTGTGTTGCAATTGTATAAGTACTTCTGTTCAGCACCTTAAGCACCTTTGGCTGGCATTTTTCTAGTTCACTGTACTATGCCTGAACTTGAGATTGAAAAGATGGTGAAAATAAATAGTTTTTTAAAAAGTAATTCGTTTTCCACTCAGTCATTTTAGAGAATAAGGGATTTCATTGACTTGACAAATAATGCTATTGAAGGTATTGATCAAACCTAAGATTGTTAATGAGGTCAACTTTTACAGAAAAAGTTTCCTTGCTGTAGACTTGGGCAGTATCCAAATTTTGTTACTGTTAAACCTTCCCCACATTTTCCCGGGGTATACAGTATTACCGTGACTAATTAAAAATCACTTTAAAGGGCTCAGAGGGAGTCACCAAAATGCCGGCTTGTGCCTATACCATTCAGAAACATAATAACAAACATTACATAGGCCTAAGAATACTGAAAAAATAACAACAAAACATGTACAACATTAACAACTTTTATATTAATAAATATAAAAAAAATAAAATAAAATAAAATAAAAAAGTGCAAATGCAGCAGTCAACCAAACAGAATGAAATAATAACACTGTCTGTGGGTTACAGTCCACTTCCAAAAAAGTATCAATAAATAACAACGGCGGTAACGATAATGTGTGCTATACAGCGTATCCGACCGCAGCAGCTACTGTCCAATGGTTTATTTGTAGAACCTATCAACATAAATCAAATACATTAAAAGCACAGCTCTACAGCATCCAGTACTAGGGCTTATCAAATAAGAAAAACACAACAATAAATAACAAGGCATGACTGAAAATGGGCATATATAATCCTATCCTGAGAAGCAACGGGAAAAACTGTTCATTGGTTTATTTTTAGAGCCTACCTTTAGTTTGAAAATTTCACCCTCTCCAAGTCCCAACTGTTTTTACCGTCAGAACAGGCTACTCTTCATTGAAAATGACATAAAAACAAAGTATAATGATAACTATATCAGCATCATATGCTTCAAAACTATTCAAGGTTTTTCGCCAGACAAACCAGCATGTTTACTTTTTCCAGTGGGAGCAGGGCACGTAGTGGATTGACAACTTTGGCTGCGGTGCTGAATATGCGCTCTGATGGAGAGCTCGTGGCACAAACGCACATGTACTTTCAGGCAGCCCTCGACATCAGAGGAAAACGCCTGGCTCCATCACATTTCCACCTGAGAAGGAGGTCTTCGTCTCCCTGAATAACAGGCTCACAACAACAGGCAGTTATCTCTGCTCCTGCTCACTCCTGTATGGTGCCGACCGGACCTGCCACCGCATCAGCTTTTCTTTGAAGGAGACTGCCCACAGTCATCTGTTTTTGGGTGGTTCAGGTTGCGCTTCTCCCTCCTCCACTCTGATGGAAACTGGACCTGCTGCTGCTGCTGCTTGCAGAAGATGTGAAGTTGTGGGGTTTTTGGGGACCAACTTGCTTGATGCACAGCTTGCCATCTTTTCTTCTCTTTCTCACATCTGAGCTGTCACGTGACGAAGTCACATCCGAAAACTTTATCAAAGTCATCTCCCGACAACAGTTATGAGAAACATTATAGCCTATTATTAGTTTCAGATTGTAATAGTATTAAATTGAAAACTCAACCACACATACATAAGTGCTGCACAAACAGTCATTATTTAGACCATTAAATAAATTATATTTAATATTATATCAGGCCACTGTAGGCCTATATGGGTAGCAGATTTTTTTAATGACAGTAATGAAACTGATACCTTTGCTATTTTTAGATAGGTCATCAAGTACCATTCTGAAGTCGTCAAGTACCATTCTGAGGTCATCAAGTACCATTCTGAAGTCATCAAGTACCATTCTGAGGTCATCTTGCTGCCTTGAAATTTTATGTTGATTCAACTAAGGGCTAAGTTGGAATAACTTATATTTCCTTGTTTCTGAAACAAATGTAGAAATACGTGTTTTTTGGTTCGACTTGTCATGTCACCTCAACTAGGCATTAAGTTCATACAGCTTAAATTTCCTTGTTAGTAGTGCTAAAAATGTCACTAACTAAACTTAAAATATTAAGTTGATCAAACTGTTTGTCAGTAGTACCATTCAGATTAGTCACTTTAACTTAATATTGTAAGTGACTGGAACTTGCTTGGAAATGTATAAAACTAGATATCCTTAGCTCACTTAAATCAAGATTTTAAGGCAGCAAGGTTTTTTTTATGTTGAGACAACAAATTCATTTTTGCAGTATGAAAACATGAATGCTTTCACACACATCTTCCCTCTGCACAGAAGATATACAGTCAGCACAGTTTCAAATGATGAGTTGACACTGCATAATGGCCAGAAAAGTGTTTTAAGCAGAAAATTATGATGTCATCGTGATGTTGACCTTTGAGCTTTGCATATTAAAGCAACCCTTACATTTCCCTTGCATTTCACCCAACACTTAGAAAAAATTTGAACATCCACAACTCCCGCCTCCCTCCAAAGTCCCATCCTCCTCTACCTGCAACTCCACCTCCCTCCAACGGCCTACTCCCCCCTCCTCCATTACGTCCTCATTACATCTATGATAGACGTAGGCGTTGGCATGGTAACGTTAGATACACGGAAGAGGAGGGCGAGTGTAACGTTACAAATGCAACCCCGGAGTTTTAAAACTCAACCGGAGTCAGTGATGGCTGATGAGTTTTAGAATAAGGTTACAGTGCTAATGTTAGATAGTAGCATTAACGTTACTAGTAAGTGGAAACGCAGAAGGAAGATAACGTTAATGTTTCAGAGGCTACGCTACAGTAGGCTAACGTTAGCCATTAGCAACTGGATGCTGTGTTGTCATATATAACATTATGAACTGAACTGAACTTCTTTGTCATTTTTACGCGCAGCACAAAAAAATGAACTGACATTTCGCACACCCCAAGCAAAAAGAAACAAAACATTCAAAAACAATTTGTGCAACATATCCACCTTATTCCTAGGCCCCATGAGCCCTTGCGTGAAATATGGGCGCGACTTCCGGTATGAACCGGAACCGACGTTTGTTTACATGCTAACTGTTCACGCTAATCCACCTTCTATGAGCGTTAGAGATGTAAACCATGTGGGAACACCAGCTGTCACAGCTCAAACGAGACAACATTACAATCCCGCTGCCTACTAATATAGAGGGGTGGGAGGATGACATGAAAAAGTGGCCAAAGATAATGTACGGTCGCATTTTTAGCTACTTTCTTAACTCCGACGCTTCAGACGGTGAGGCAATGAACAATCTAAAAAGCTCTGAGGCGTATCAGTACCTACACAATAATAAGGTTGGTCGCGTTTTGTTAAAAGAGGTGGGGCACAGTCTTATTTACCTTAAAGCAGACGTAGAACCCAGCCAAAGCCTTAACGTCCCTCATCATCGAGCCTGGGTTTTAGTTTCAACATCAGATGAAATACAAACAGCAGGATGTTCATGTATTGCAGGTCAAGGCAGATCTTGCAGCCATGCTCCTGCCATCCTTTGGAAGGTAAATGTTGATTGTTCTGGTCGTTTTAATGATCATTTTCATTGCATTTAATGATGTATGATGCTTTTGCTTCATAAAAACATTGTATGTGTATATATCTTTAATTATTTTCAATTCAGGTTGAGAATGCAATCAGACAGGGAAAGACAGGGACATCATGCACTGATGTACAGATAAAGTGGAATGCAGGCACAAGAAAGAATGCTGAGCTGAAAAGGGTGAAGCACATAAATTTTAAACATCATAGAGCAGACCATATTAATGAAGGCTCATCAGCATCAACATCAGATCCCATAAGTGTGTCATCAGCACTGTGTGTCCCCAAACTTTTCAAGGATCACGAAGAATTTAAAACTTATATCAGTTCTTCTGTGATGGCCCCACTATATCAGCTGCAGACGAATGGCCCCCTTCAACAGTGCTACAGATTAGATGTTGATAATGAGTCTTCTCAGAGCCAGTGTGATCTACAGATGCCCCATACAGAGCACAGCACATTGCTGACTTGCAGGAAGTGTCTCAGTTTTTATGAAACCTATGTTCAACTAAGCCCAGCTCAGGTGGAGAAGTTGAGCAAAGAGACCCACGAACAGAGCGCATCACAACTATGGCATGATGCAAGGAAGCTGCGACTGACTGCGAGCACGGCAAAGAGAGTGCCTAAACGGAGCGCTACTAACCCACAGAAATTCCTCAATGAACACTTACACCCCACCTTCACTGGAAATACTGCCACTAAATATGGTAAAGAAAATGAGGACAAAGCCATACAGCTCATGGAGGCTCAAGGGCACACAGTGGAGCGGAGAGGCCTGGTGGTGTGTCCTGACTACCCCTGGTTTGGAGCAAGCCCAGATGGAATTCTGGACTCAACACAGCTCCTAGAGATCAAGTGTCCACTAAAGAGCAGCACATCACTTGCAGAGTTACTAAGTCAGCTAACTGGTGACATCAGATGCTTAGAAGATGGGAGACATCTCATTCTTCCCAATGGGCCACTTGGATACTACCTCCAGGTGGGTAAATTTTGTTAATTATAATGTATGAACTAATGTGAGAGGGTACTTGTCCGCCTTCGTTAAAATAAACTCTAAGCCATATTTTACATTTATTCCTCCAGGTCCAGCTGACAATGATGTGACTGCGGCTGCAGACGTGCAAGCTGGTTATCTGGACACCATCTGAGCACCTGGAGTTGGACATTTCATTTGCCCCAAATATCTGAATCTTGTGAAAATACAGTAAGCACTTAACAGGTGTAATGTGTGTTACAGACAACAAAAGAGCACTGTATGAAGGAAAATAAGACATTTTCAGTTTATTTTTTTTGTTACAAGGAAAAGGGTGTTTTCAATACAATATTTTGGTATGTTCCAAATAAAAAAATCATAAACCTAAAAGATCCCATCCGTACATATTAGAGCATACAAGAATTCAGAAAATATTCACAAGCTGGAGTCACATTACTTGAACTGTCTTTGCATAAAAAAAGTACTAAACAAGTTTTGATTACTAGGTAAGTAGTCTCACAACAAATGCAGCTCTGAAAAGATAGAGCACTTTACCTGTTTAAGTTATGTTAAAAATAAAGTAGAGCTATACCTCAGTTGTTTTACAAAATCATTCAGTGAATGAAATATGTATGTATGTATTTATGTGTGTAAGTATGTAAATATCTATGTACGTAATTACATATTTGTGTGTTTAAGTGCAAAAATAAATGTCTTCTCACTGTTCACTTGAAATAAGCTCAGCTCTAAAATTCACTAAACCTGCACAGATTTTGAGAATCTTGTCAACTTTGGGCACCAAGTTCATTGGCACTGTTTGTGAGACAATCTTGTAGACCTTCAGACGCCTTATCGCCCGTTCAACATGAATGCGAGCATGAGCAATGCGGCGTGTACGTGTGACCCCCTCGTTGGTCAGCTGGCACCCTCTGCGTGTGAATGCTGGAATGATGAGGTTCACCCTACACTCCTCCAGCAAGTCCCTCACCGTGAACCCACGGTCACCCATCACCTCATCTCCAGCACGTAAGTAGTCTAGTTTAGAGTCTAGAGTCTGAGTTTTGTGTTATGTACCTGTCACTGCATTTTCCACCATAAGCGTCAGAAATAAACATAATTACTCCAGAGGGAGAAACAGCCACTAAATACTTAACTGTGTTATTTGCATAATAGTGACTGTATGACTTACTTCTTGAATCCAGGTTTTTTGCTTTTTGTAAAACTGTCTCTGTGCAGTCAGTTACACAGGTTGTGTTACCAAAGTGCTCTTTAAAAGCCTTTGGCAATGTTGCTTTTATGGTTTCACGAGGCAACCACACAATGAGATCCTTCATGTGATCACACATAATGTCTAGCCACATTCCCATTGTCTTGCTGACCTGACCTTGTGATATTTTAAATCGGCGTGCTAGATCAACCGTGACAAAGTTTTGTCTTAACTTCATCAAAGTTCGAAATTCTGTGAGTGGAATCCCTGTATACAGAAGGGAGTCTGCCTCACTCTCTAATATGCAGTCAGCAACAGGGTGTGGCACTTCTGCTGGTGGTGTATGCATTCCACACGTGATGGTGGGCCCTTTTGAATAGGTGTGATCCTCCATCCCTGGGTCTGACCACTGTGTTTGGGCATCACAGGATGACTTCGCTGCTGCGCACAGCTCCTCGCCCTGATCCATCTCATCTTGCTCATCTGAGAGTAACAATACAGTACATAATTATCAAGACATGATGCATTAGGGGTTTCTCTACCATTATAACACTTTTATTACACCCACCCCGCCCCATTAATCTTCCATCAACCCCACTACTTCCCACCAGTAACCACATCACCTATGTGCTCCAGAAATCTAGGGAAAACCTGGTACATAATAACTGTTACAATATTAAATTCGGATTAAGATTAAAATACTGCATTGTTGAACATTTTGTTATGTCTGTGCTGAAATTATGGCATTTTTAGGTTAATACTGACCAGCAGTCCAAAAGCACATCACATTTTAACTGTTCAGAAAAAGGTAATACTACATGTTGTTGCCTGACTAATACTGCAGTGCTGTGTCCTCCATACACATGAAATCATACCTGATGTTCTTGTGACACTGCTGTCAATCCTCCTTAGCACCCGGCGTTTCTTCACCGGTGATTTGTCATATCCCAACCACAAAGTAGGATGTAGGTGTTCCTCTGTGGGCTCAAAACATTGCTCTTGTAGCCACCGATTTAACTTCGTCTGGTTGTTAGTACAGCCGCGAACAGTGCAACATGTTCCTGAGCTGCGCAAGGACATTTTTAAATGCTACGGAGGCTGATCATTGTTTAGAAAAGAAAACAGTAAACATTCAAATAAACCGCTATGGGAAACGAAAACCCCTAGCAACCAATGGCTCACTGCCACTTCCGGTGTCTCACAGGAAGTTGCACCCATAATCGTTTCTACATCAGTACCCCCAGGAATAAGGTGGATAAGAAAGACACATCACAGCACACCACAGAGCTTACCAGATGATGCAGCCTCCCTGTCTGCTCTGTGTAGCGTTAGCCTCCTTAGCTCAACACCGGCGTCTTATATGTTACCATTCATCCATGTCTCAGTGAACACAAGGACGCAACAGTCCCTCACTCCTCAGTTAGTGGATCTCCGTTGTTGGATGTAATCCATTTTGTGTCCAGCGAGCGGACGTCCACCAGAAGGCTGCTGGGAACAGCTGGTTTGACAGGGTTAGCTGTTAGCATAGAGCTAACCCCTCCGGTGCTCACCCCGCTCCTGCGTCCTGTCACAGCGCTGCCGGCATCTTCCCTTCGGGACAGCTCCAGGCGAAACCATGGTCATCTCAGGTTACTAGTTTATATCCACAAGCGTCTCTGTTACTAGTTTATATCCACAAGCGTCTCTGTTACTAGTTTATATCCACAAGCGTCCCTGTTTCTAGCATATTTGTTGTCTCAGACTCAGGGTTGGAGGGTGTGGGGGGTGTTATGCGAGCGGTTATGTCTGTCGGAGGCCTCCACGTGGGGAAGACAGACAGGACAGGAGAAAACTCCGACCAATCATTGCATTCGGTCCGAATGCAATGATTGGTCGGAGTTTTCTTAGAACCATATGAGAATGGTATAATGATGAGTTTTCATCTCTGGTGGAATTCACTTACATTTTAGTGTGCCATCAGCGTATTAATAGCATTTTAACCTAAACAAAGAAAAGTATAAAATTTCCAGAAAGGTAAGGGTTGCTTTAAATGTCATCACTTCATCGTTTTATCCTTTTAGATATTTGTGTGAAATTTTACCATAATAAACATGATTTCTTGAGTTAAGGCCAAAAACATGTTTTGAGAGGTCACAGTGACCTTTGATGGATGGGTGGACTTGCACTTGTATAGTGCCTGTCTAGTCTTCCGACCGTTGACAACCAACTTCCAATTACTTTATTCTTATGGCCAAGTGGATGTTTGTGCCAAATCTGACAAAAAAGATGTCCCCATTCATTCACAAGCATGAGACAGAGGCAGGGCCACAGTGACCTTTGACTACCAAAATCAGTTCATGATTGAATCAAAGTGCACATTTATACCAAATTTGACAAGAATTCTCTGAAGGTTTTCTTGAGATACTGCATTTACGAAAATGAGATGGATGGCAATGGCTGTTGCCATAGTGAAGACACAAAAAAATCATGCTGATAGTAGATAGCAGTAGATTTTACATGAAAAACAGGAGGAGCTTATAAACATGATGCAGTGTTTATTTGTTAAACTAATCAGTAGTAGGCTATAGAAAGTTTTATGAGGTAAGGCACAAACATTTCAGTTGCCTTTCCTTTCGAGTTGGCAATTTTTTTGCAAAATTTGTACTCCTTTGTCTATTCTGCAAGTGTTGGTGGTGGTTTTTTGGTTGGCACTGGACAGTGGTGGTGTGTGGTCAGTAGCAACTCGTGGTGAAATTGGGTGGGAGGGCTAATGCATTAGGCCTGTGGCCTATACTGATCAATAGTTCAGCTGCAGTAACAGTAACATCACACCGAGATACAGTACCAGGTTACAGCAACAATGCACTACAACAAAACTAGAGAATTAGGCTAACTTCAAAAATGTTCTGATGCCAAAAGCTTTCTGTCCCGCTCCCTCTCTCTCTCCCTCTCTCTCTCCTGTCTCTCTCGCTCCCTTGCTCGCGCACGCGTGCACGCACACACACACACACACACACACACACACACACACACTAACTATTTTCCGCTGTACACACAGACAGGAAAGGTAAAGAAAGGAAAGGAGTAATGCTCCTTTAAGAAGAGGTTAGGGCTTTGGCCTAGGGCTGGGCGGTATGGCCTAAAATCAATATCACGGTATTATTTGGGGGGATGCTGTGACGGTATGATATTGCGGTATCGGTAATTTAACAAGCCATACAAGTCTAGGATGGAAACTATTTATCGTCAGAAGTAAAACGGTTGCTAAACCATCTATTATTGTGTACAAAATGTAATATGGTATGTATAAACGTTAGAGGGAAGAGGGAGGGCCGGCGGCTCCCGGGCCCCCTTCTCCCACGGGCCTGGGTTTGGTGCGGTCAGCCAGGCCACCTCCAACAGGTAGCAAGGGAGGTGCGTGAGGCAGGAAGGCTGGCAGGCCAGCCACCAGACCCCGTTCTGCCGCCGTAGCCACAGTACTGCGGTATGAAGGTAACTACAAAAGCAGTAACGTTACCGCGGCTCTTGTTTACTGCGGTAAGTTACCATCACCGTGAATCACCGCCCAGCCCTACTTGGGCCTAACGTTACCTTATTTGATGAGAAGCTCCCTTCGACGGCCTTTCTGGGACGCAAACAGGTTAATCACCAAGTCATGTTGCTGCTATAGGTTCCACCAAAAACAATGTTCAGCAACTAATATTTTAGTATTTTCTTTAATTCAATAATTTTCTCGTCTTTATTGTAAAAGATAGGCAGGGCTTAGCCCTGCTAGCCCATTTATACCAGCTGTCTCTGTGTGTATTTGTGAGTCACTTACCAGGATGAAGAAATCAACTCACCAGCCTGTAAACTGTGACTCTGCTAGTGAGCCAGGTCAAGGTTAGTCTCGCCACCAGACAATCAGAGATCTCCGCCTTCTGATAGTCTGGGGACACTCCTTTCTAAAGTGTGTTTAACACACCGGCGAAAACGGCCGGCAACAAAGCAACGTCTCTTGCATTTTTGAAAAGGACATGCCTTCTCGGAAATGTGCGCTCCTCCTTTTCTCGTCCGCAAGAAAACAAACAGACAGAGAGCTTGAAAATGGATGCCGAGAGATTTAACTCCATTTTATCAAACGTGTGCTCATCTGTGAAGAAAATATTTTTTCCAGCGGATGTCTTAGTTACAACATGATTGAGCTAACTGGAGTAGTTTCATGTCATATCCGACAACGGGAGGCTTTTAACAGATGACGTCCTGTTACCTTTGCTGCTGCTGTTAGCTGTCCCTGTCAGCTGCAGCCACTGATGCTTTCTAGACATCGTGATTTCCTAAAACTGAATAAATACCACACATAGCAACACAAAACTGCTTTGCTAGGTCAATTATGTTGTAACTAAGATATCCGCTGGAAAAGATATTTTTTTCACGGACCGTTTAATGAGTTATTACCTATTACAGACACCGCTAACGGCTAACAGGGCAAACAGCTAACGGTTAGCCCAGCTAAACGTGCACACAGAAATAGTAATGTTTGTTCAATCATTGTGTTTATAGACTTTACAAACATCGGATTAATCCATACGGTATACAGTGATGTGAAAAATGCAACCTGATCTCACAGAAATACGTGAAATGACCACGACCTCTTAACACCGCATTCCGTGGTGGCAGCACGTAATGGGTTGAAATTACGTGCTGCCACCACGAAAACAATGCCAATGTAAAGTCAATTAGGATCCTCTCCCGTGGTGGACACACGGATTCCCTGATTCAATCACGTCACGTCAACCTCGTTTTCCTCAATGATATCTTTAACATTCATGTATACACACAAAAATGCGGAAGTGTTCTTGATATTAAAACGGCAAATACATTCCCCTGTTATAATTTCCCACCAATAATAATAATAATGATAATAACGTGATAGTTCGGCTGTTCTAGATATTTGTTATAGCCTATTCAAATATTCAATCACAAAAACGCCGTTTCTAGAGAACTTGCTAAAATATCTGAAATGAACCATCATGCCTACTTTTTCTTAACATATTTCATCTAGGTGCAGTGTCATTACTAGTTCAGCTTTACTAGACATTTGATATACTCAGTAGATGTATCTTTTTACGACCCTGTTTTACAACAAGCCGCAAAAAACCTACCGTCCCAAAAACGCCGTTTTTAGAGTACTATCTAAAATAACTACGATTAGCCAATATCCTTGCTTTTTTTCTTAACATAGTCCATCTAGGTGCAGTGTAATAACTACTTCGGCTTTACTAGATATTAGATTTATTCAGTAGATCTAGCTTTTTACAACCCTATTTTACATGCCGCAAACGAACCTACTGTCCCAAAAATGCCGTTTCTAGTGTATTAGCTAAAATATCGAAAATTAGCCGACATCTTTACTTTTTCTTACCATAGTTCATCTAAGTGCAGTGTAATAACTAGTTCGGCTTTACTTGATATTAGATATATTCAGTAGATATATCTTTTTACAACCCTATTTAGAGCCCTACTTTGCAAATCAGAAGAACTACAACTATGTTGCTGATATGTATCAAACTGCATGGCGCGGTCCCAGAGAATTGTAGTTTTTTTAAAAATCTAAGTGTTTTTCCCAGATTTGGAAGTTGTAAATATTGAATTGAGAGTACACTGTGGACTTTAAGGGGATGGTAAACACATTTGTGAAAACAGATTTTAAATATCTAATTTCTAAATGGGTGAAAATTAATTTTATCCATATTTTATCCATATCTGACAGCACCCTCAGTTGTTGACTACACTCACATGATAGCTGAGGTCAAGAGCTCTCTATAACAGTTGGTCCCATGTCTGTACCCCCTTTAGTTGCTGAGTTATAAGCCCTCAAACATGCACTGAGGTCAAGGTTCAAAGGTCAATGGCTGAAAGCAGGAGCCATGTAGAATCTTCATACTGACATATGTCACTCTCCAGGTTGAGACCTTTCCAATGATGTATTTGGTTTAGCTCTATGACAAAGTTTAGATTTTTTCATTTTTTGGACACAAGCCATGCCAGGTGTAGTTTCAGAGAGCGCTTTGAAGGCCCCGTGTATAAAATGAGTTTTGTTTGTTTCTTTGCTTGTTTTTTTCTTTTTTACTGTAGATAGTTACTAAAATGAGTCATCCTCAGACAATACAATACTACTAAAAAGTAAAACCAATAATAACAATAATGAAATAAGCAAAAATAATATTAAAATCATATTGAAATGTTAAAATCTATTTACAGAGTGGAATGGTAGCCTAATAGATAACTTAGATAATATTTATTATTGTTTAGACACTTTATTATTGCTTAGATAGCCTACTATTTAGCCTATTATTGTATTTACTTTTAGCATGTTCTACTTTTGAGTAATTTTCGAGAAGTTATGATAAAAAAAATAAAAAATTACAGACTATAGGAGACAACCTCTTCAGTGTCTCACGTCAATTAATTAACACGATTTGTCGGCTTTTTATAATGCCTTTTTTTTTTTTTGCTGCTGTCTCCAGTTGAGAGTGGTGATTTGCTAAATACATTCTACAATAATAATTAGATTAACATTTGGTCTATAATATTGTTGGCTATATTATGCATTTTAATTAAAAAAACAGAAGAATAAAAGAAATAAACACCGAAATAATTACTTTTTTTTTATTGATACTCCTCTCTAACACACACACACACACATTGAACACGCGATTGAATGAATGAATGAATGAATGAATGAACATTGGAAGTGGTTCAGCCGCAGTCCCGCCGGCTGGCTCACATTGAGATTACATTTGTTTTTTATTACTAACAAAATGTTTTATATTGACCGTATGAATGGTTTCGTTTTCAAATAAATATTTGGAAACGAAAATATGCTTTGGTGTACTTTTACAGAGTTTTGCAATATGTATATAGCCTACCTGTATCAAAATGTATAATTTTCAGCAGCGGTTTGTGTGACAGCTGCCACGGTCGGACGTATAACCAGCGGGGCAGCCGCTGGTTCTGTGGCGCTGGCTTGGGGTCCGCTCTCCCCTGGTGGAGTAGAGGGTGGCCGGGTTGCCAGGGGCAGACGGCTCCATGTGATGGTGTTTCCTCTCTGGTTCTTCCGTGCTCAGCCTTATTTTTATCTTCTCATTTATTTATTTATTAGTGGCGTTTGGATTCAGTTACGGCAGACGGATGGCAATCTGAAATGGAATGAAGCCCACAGACGGCGGACAGCAGCTACAAAACAGTAGTGGAACGCGCCCCATACACCCACAGCACAATGCTCTTAAAGCCCTACGCTATCAAAAGCTGGCAAAATACATTTATTTTATTTTATGGCCTTGACACTAACCTGTCATATTGTTGAGTTATCAAGGACACTTCCGCGTTTTTGTGTGTATACAGGAATGTTAAAGATATCATTGAGGAAAACGAGGTTGACGTGACGTGATTGAATCAGGGAATCCGTGTGTCCACCACGGGAGAGGATCCTAATTGACTTTACATTGGCATTGTTTTCGTGGTGGCAGCACGTAATTCCAACCCATTACGTGCTGCCACTACGGAATGCGATGTTAAGAGGTCGTGGTCATTTCACGTATTTCTGTGAGATCAGGTTGGAAAAATGTGATATATAGGCTAACGTTATATATATAGCTAAAAGCTCTGTTGGTTTTCTACCCGGAAGTATTTGTAAACAACAAGGTGATTCCCTCTAACGTTATAGTCCGGCCGGACGGATGAGTCATGGCCTTGTAAAGATTATGTTTGTTTCTTTTAGTTGGCGAGAATGTGTCGCCGCAACATGTGACGCGACAAACATCCACTGAACTTTGACGGCATTTTCTGCGAGCACGGCTGAGCCATTTTGTACTGCTGCACGTGTTTCTAGTGGGACTATGTTTACGAGCACAAGAGTTCAGCGAGCCACCGAAGGACCGCCCTGCAGATTTACTTTTGGTTCTGCAACGCAAGGAGTTTTTTTAAACTCTGAAATTGTATCCGCCCATCTAAACACAAAATCAGGGAGAAAGTCATCAGTCTTTAGTTAAGCAAAGCGTCTAAAGACTGACTTGTGAGTCTAGGTCAAGGTCTGTACGTGTACATATCAGTAAACATCCAAGAAAAGATAGAAGAGATGGGCACCAACTATGATCGCAACCACTTAGGTAAGACAATCTCTTTATTAGTACCTACATCGGAGGCATCATGGCAAGCGTGGAGGAATCAAATATCGGCTGCAATCCAGAGGTGGTGAGGTGCTGTACCATTCCTGCTCGCCCTGCACCACAAGAGGAATAAACACCTTGGATCACTGCTATGTGCTGCGCAGAGGTGGCTTCAGTGAGGAGTTGCTGCCTGTGTATGTGAAGGGTGACCATGATGCATCGCCGCAGTGTTGTGAGAGAATCAGAGTCAACAGCACGTTCCAGAACGCCACGGTCAACATCACATCAGTGTAGGGATGCACCGACTATTCGGTAACCGAATATATTCGGCCGAATATTGCAAAAAAACACACATTCGGTATTCGGGGGAATAAGTGAAAAGCAAGGCCGAATAATAGTGGCATGTTTTGATGACGCAATCAAACAGCGTGCGGTGACAGACGGAGTTAAATGTTGGCAGTGTGGCAATATTTCAAAGTGTTGGACAGTGATAGAAGAAAAGCGGTTTGCAAAGAATGTAATACTGTACTATCTGGAGGGGGTTCATCTGCAAAAACTAATGAAAAACTAAACAACGGCATTCGGTATTTGGTACTCAGTATTCGGCCAAGCGTTTAATTTTATTCGGCTTCGGCCACAAATTTTCATTTCGGTGCATCCCTACATCAGTGAACATCAGTGAACTTGCTGAGTCTGTGTTGGGTTTAATTTGTAAAAACAGCAGAGTCAGCTGAACCCTGAACTACAGTTAAATCATTCCACAACCAGAAATCATGGAGTACCAGAACCATCCCGAAACATGAACACCTATAAGCAGCAGACAACAATGTCTGATGAGGCAAAAAAGGACTAAATTACAGTGCACAAGGAGCTGAAGGGTTCACATTTTGAGTTGTATGACTTCATGTGTGAATAAATTATTGATTAACTGATTGATTCCAAGATTTACCAGACAACTGCCAAATTACAGCATAAAGTAATGATATCTTATAATCTAATGTATTACTGATAACATAACACTCTAAGTATCAAAGTAAAAGTACTCCCTGTGGAGAAACCCTTACTTCAGAGTACATTTTGCTGATAAAACTTTTTTACCTTTGCTTGAGTGCAAGGTGTTTACTCATGATGGACTGTACTTTTGGACCAAGGTTTTTCTACTTTTTTTTTTTTTTTTGAGTAGAGGCTCTTAAAGTGCTAGTGTGCAGGATTTAGTGGCATCTAATGGTGAAGTGCAGGTCTCAGCCAAATGAAACTTCCTGAGTTTGCCAAGGGTGTAGGAGAACTACGACTGCTGAGGGGAAAGTATGTAAGTGGCTCATTAACACAGTGATTGTTAGTTTCAGGATTTTATTGATTACACACTAAAGAAAACATGATTATGAATATTATATTCCACTTCTGCTAATATACCCCCCCCCCCCTTAAATCCTACACACTGGACCTTAAATACTTCTTCCACCACTATTAAGTTCTAAAAATAACAGTTTAGCTGGCAAGCTAACAGATGTACATACATACAGAAACCAACACAAACACACTCCAAGTGAGACAAAAGTTTTTCTCTTCTTCACAGGCTCTAACTCACACTCCCTCCCCCATATTGCTCTCTCCCCACAGTGATGATTCACAGGTTTGACTGATCAGGCTTCAGATATATTGTACAACAGGACGTTAAGCCGTCTATATTACCTAGTGTGGTGAAGCTGCTGGAGCCAATTTATTCCTGTCACTTTTTGACAGCGAGAATTACTGCTAATTTTGCTGTAATTTTAGTGTCACTTAAACTGATGTCATCACAGGGCAGTAGGCACTTCTGCTGATATACTTCCACTTGGGAAGAGTAAAGATAATGTATTAAAGTTGTGACCCATAAAGGGACAGTTGGGATTTTTTAAAGTGGGGTTGTATGAGAAACTCATCCATAGTCATGGTATTACACATGGTAGATGTCTATCTGCATGTTCACAGTTTGGAGGAGGCAGCAGGAGTACAAACACAGAAGCTAAGCAACGTTCAGCAACAAAATGTATTTTTGGTAATGGAAAAAAAGGGCCACCTAAAAAATCTTTAACAGTGTAACTGCATGCTATATTGAGTTTATTTTTACAGCTTCTGTTCCCATCTATACTCTTGTCAGTCACCAAACACTATTGACAAAAACAGTGATTTATCCTCACCGAACAGGACAGCTGCTGGATTGCCACCCAATAACACAAACAAAATCACAGGGGTTAGCAGCAGTAGATCAGCAGCTCCTGTGTTCAGTGATGTTAAATCACTGTTTTTTGTCAATAAAGTCTGTCTCTGAAGGGTGCAATATTATGGCTTAATTTCCATGTTGGAAATAACTGTCTGACAGCAAGGTAGAGCAGTGAAAGTATTCTTAATATAGCACGCTTAAATCAATGTTGATGTGGGCCACGGGCCAATAAGCAAAAAACATTTTGTGGCTGACCCCTCCACAGCAGTACATTTCTTAGCTTTCACGTTTGTACTCAGTCTTGCATACTACATCCAGACCCCTGACACAGAAGTAGAGTTGCTGGCCCAGGAAAGAACTATCAAGGTATACTGTTTTTGTTTTTTTCAGTCAAATCAGATCCTCAGCATTGGTTAATGTTACATTTTCAAACTGTAACTGGCTGTTACATTAGCAGACTGACACACTGCTCTCCTCCATATTAAAGTAGAGAGTCTGTTTTACTTTGTGTGTGTGTGTGTGTGTGTGTGTCCCTTTGTAACATTCTGTATCCTTTCTGGGTTCTGTGCAGGTGGAACTCTTCATGAGATTTTTTCCTTGCAGCTATTTGTGAAGTTTTGAGGGTAATGAGCAATTGAGTTTCACTTTCACTGTGCCTGTATACTCTGCGTCCAACGAATAACCGAACCATATGTATATTCAACCATGCGCCTTATGAATGGTCCAGCTCCAAAACTATAACTCTGTAGTATGTGGTGGCAGATGTTGACGTCGTGGCAAATAAATGAATATGTGGAAAACCTTGGTACTGGATCGAAATCAAATATTTTGGTTTCGCCCACTCCTACTAAGTGATCACTCCAAATCACACCAAAATCATATTCATATTGTGGGTTTTTGGCAGGAAGTTCACAAATTTCACAGTGCAATATGATACAGTGGTGTTATTTTACAGTATGTTTCTGAAACAGCAAAAAGTAGAAATGCCAGACAATTTTTTTTTTTTTTTTTTTTTAATTTTATACTTTAATTGATTTAATTTGAAAACTAACATCATCATGTATTATAATTTTGGAGTAGGAACAATCATTTAGCTATATCTGAGTGACTCATTTTCTGAGGTGTCTACTTACCAGCACATAAAAGAAAAACAGCTCCTTATGAAAAAAAGTTTCATTACATTAACTATGAATGAACACAGTTCAATCACACATATTTATGAAACAAAGTTTAAAATGACCTTTCACATGAAAAACATCTTAAAAATTGCTTCAAACACCTTTTTACCATATATATCCTAATTCCCTCTAATATCTACAACATTAACACATTTCTTCTTCAAATAGCCGTAATTATTGAAGTGTCTTGATAAAGTGTACATTTTACTAGATTACCCCGAACACATCATGAGAACCTTATAATTCACTTTCACCCAATACTCATTTTTACCTTATAGAGTTTGAATGCATCATAATGTAACTCAATTCACCCTCCTTTAGCTGTTATTTTACAGCCACTGACCACTTAGAGCTAATGTGAACTAGAGCTCATTTGCCAAACAGTGAAACTGATGTGACACAACAGGAAAAATATCGACCACTGCCAGCACAATCACAAAAATACTTCCAAATTTGCAGAAAATTCAGGAATGGTGTGCTATGACTTTTTTCAGAAATTCACCTCGGGATTCATAAAAAAGCCCACACCAAATCGCCATACTTTAACATAGAAAAATGATTCAAAGTTCAAACAGCTCATGAGACTCTGGACTTTATTGAACCAAAATGGGAATTTTGGTATCTAATGCAGTGTTTAAGAAATTACAGTTTACATTACATGATGTTTTTCAGACATTTCAGATTTTATAATAGGTGTCTATGGGAGAGAGCTAGAGTGTGTGACAACATCGCTAGAGTGCAGAGAAGCTGGATATGCATCTTAAAAGTTTCTCAACAAATTGCTCTCACTGCTACAATTTTCATCTCTGCATACACAATTTATACATCAAAACGCAGGAAAATTTGTGGTGGCCGCAGAAATGTAAGAATGGAATTAAACACAGTTACACATTTTGGCTCACTGAGCCTCCAAGCAAAGGGAAGGCCAATTTTCTTTCTCAAACTTTCTTGAAAAGAGCTGGGCCACCAGTTTTTAACCAGCAACCATGATCACATTTGTGACACCACAAACATAAAAAAATATATCTTCGCATTCGGGACAATCTCCCCTCACGGTTGATATCCATATTTTGACAACTGGACTCTCAGCTTTGGTGGTAAAAGGAGGTGTTTGAGAAGTTTCAACTCTATTAGAACAGCTGCCTGCTCTGAGCTGCTGACTGCCCCTCTCTGCTCCACTGCTCCAGATGTCCCTCATTAATTACCATCGTAACAAAGCAACTCTACATGTAGTATGAAGCACTTGTAGTAGGCAGTACATATAGTAAATGTATACATGTACATGGTGGCGATAACAGGCACCCATCAAAATTTCTTGTGAAATTTTCTAGTCTAACATATTGTTCGGTGCACATTGCGTACCAAACTAAAAGCCTCATACTGAGTGGTTCAATGTGAACATGTGAATTGTTACACCCCAAGTTTTTGGCAGGGTAGGCGCTAGTCTGATGGTTTGCTACCTCTCAGGTCTCAGACTGATTTGCACCTATGAACAAAAGTCTACTTTACTCATCAGATAGTTGATTAGAACTAAACTATAGCCAATCATAGTTAGAATAATGAGGTGGCATCTAACCTAAGGTACCTCTTTTATGATGAAAAATATTTTCAACCTTGTAATGGCAGCACTCACGCAGGCCTCTTAAGTAAAAATCTGTCAATACTCTCTGTAAAGTGTAAAATACAGAACAGTATGGAAGGAGACAGATATGCCAACTGGTGGGGGAGTCCGCAGATAGGCCAGGAAGCCAAACTCCAATCCTTTTTGATCCATTTTTCCTTTGCTTCAGCAGGCTGGTAAAACCTTTATCAAAGATGTATTTGATGTCTTTAATCTCCCTGCCTCCCCCCTCTCTCCACGGTGAAAATGTGCTCTGGTGGCTTGTAGCACATGACTGTGTCACTGCTTAGGCCCTTTCAGTCACTGGCTGCTCCCCATCACTGCTCATTAAAAGGCAGGGGTTTCCAAAAACTCATAACTTAAGATTATCTGTTTCTTTGACAGTATCCAAGTGAATAAAATCAGATGGGAAATTTTGAATCAATACCACTTTTTGGACAATCCAACATAGTACTGATTTGTGGCCTCTACAAAACCACACAGTACTCACAGTGAAGGAGCAGCAGTGCTACCTGATATTTTCAGTTTTCTGTTCACCTAAAGCCATTATTCCTGTTATTTTGACTTTTTTGACCTGCAAACATGCCCCAGAGTAAGATTCAGCTTTTTGCCACTACTAGGTTCATAGTAAAACACATCATCTCATGGCAAAAATCAGAATGCGAATGAGTGAGGAGGCTAGGGTAAAGAAAATGCTCCATGAGGCTTCATTTGGCCATCACTACTGGAAAGTCCCTATAGGTTGATGGGAAGGGTGGTGGATAGGTCCAACAAACCCCAGACTTTGACTCAAGAAGCTAGTTACTTCCCATATGAATGTTAAGCCAAACCCTTTTTTTAACCTTACCATGTGCTTTTGTTTCACAAGGAAATAAATACAAATAAATACAAGTTGTTTTACTGATGTAAATTTATTTTGAAAAAGACTGTATGGATCAGTTTGAACCTGGGGTGGGGGTCAATTCAATCAATCAATCAATCAATTTTATTTTTAAGTCCAATAAAAATCACAATTTGCCTCACAGGGCTTTACAGCATACAACATCCCTCTGTCCTTATGACCCTCACAGCAGATAAGGAAAAACTTCTCCAAAAAAACCCTTTAACGGGGGAAAAAAATGGTACAAATCCCAGGAAGAGCAACTGAGGAGGGATCCCTCTTCCAGGATGGACAGACGTGCAATAGATGTCGTACAGAACAGATCAACATGATAAAATTATAATTATAATTCCGTCTATTGTGGTACAATATGTTGAAAGTATATATTAATATCTGATAGCATACATATGTGACAATAATCATATGTGTATAATAACAGTAGTATGACTAGTGATCACAGCAGCACCAGGAGGCATCAGGCAGGACCACAGCAGCAGCACAACCACACACTTCACACTATCCAGGCACCACTGTGACATAAGTTAACCTGCGAGACAGTGGAGCAAAAAGGCTCCGGAGAAGAAGCCGAGTTAGTGACATGCAGAATGGCCGAGTTAGCAAGATGGGTTCAAACCCTGAGTTGGGGGAGCCCCTCCGTGCGCAGTTTGCATGTTCTCCCCATGTCAGCATAGGTTTTCTCTGAGTGCTCTGGCTTCCTCCCACAGTCCAAAGACATGCAGATTAATTGGTGACTAAATTGGCCGTAGGTGTGAATATGAGTGTGAATGGTTGTCTGTCTTTATGTGTCAACCCTGTGATAGTCTGGCGACCTGTCCAGGGTGTACCCCCCCTGTGACCCCTAACAGGGTAAGTGGTTTTGGAAAATGAATTAATGAATGCATCTAACTAACAGAAACTGCACATTTCCTTAAAAACTGAAGTGTATTTTGAAACGTCAACAACAAACACAAAAGGATACCAAGTGTGTAATAAAGATGTGAAAGGCGCTGACCAAGCAGTTATATATGACTAGTTGGAATGAGAGCAAGTCGGATATTGGTCCATGGCCTGCACCTTTGCACACAAGGCAAGCTCAGTAGTTCAGTGATTCCATTTTTCAGCACATAATTGATTTCAGCGTCCCAATAACTACACTTCTCTTGACTGATTAGATAAATCCTCTAATGTAGGAGATGCAAAAACAATGGTCAACAATTGTTTAATTGTATGCGTACAAGATGGAACGTTCCCAAACAAACTTAGATATGTACCTATAAGCTCTGCTAGCTCTGTGTGCTGTGCCTCTGACAAGTGAACTAAAACACGACCCAGATTTTGAAGTATTTCAGAGTTTTCAAACCGGCAGTGTAAATTTTGACAGCTATTTCAGATTTAGTCTTAGTCTTGAGATGAAAATGCTTAGTTTTAGTCACATTTTATTCATTTTTTGTACTTCATAATTTTAGGCTAGTTTGAGTCAATGAAAATTCAAAATGTTTTAGTCAGCAAAGATTCCTGACATTTTAGTCAACTTTTAGTCATTATGTTTTCTATATGTTTCTTTATCTTTAAACCAATCCAGTGAGGCTAATTCATGTATCAGAAATTAGAAACAAGGTGACAAATCCATTCAGCAGCTCCAACATCCACAGGCAGACACACATGGCTGATTATTTACTGCTGAATTACAGCTCACAACTCGCACCAATGGCTGACACTGCTCAGGTGTCAGTGTTTTTGCTGTCTAGCAAAACATCCTCGAGCAGACTATTTACTGGAGTTTACCAGCCTGTCGTGCATGCAGCATTTGAAGATCATGTACGGCTGTTCTCAGCTTTTAATGTCTGATAGTCCACCACTAACGTTGTTGTCATGTCATGTCTGGTCTTAATTAGAAAATCAAACATAGATTTTTTTTATTATCAAAACCTACTTTAAGCTTGTCATTATCTTGTTTTAATCACAGAAAAAAGGTCGCATCAACAAAATTAACACTGCAAACCTGCTGTTGGCAATACTGAATTACGGTTAGGCAAACCATCCTTACAAAATTTTTCACTACCAGAAGGGAGTGTTTTATCAATGAGCTCAATCTACTGGTGCACTTTGCTTGTGACAGTCAGACAGTTGGTGACTAAAATGGAAATTAGTGCAGCTAATGCAGTTGGCCTGTTTGGGGACTTGGGCACAGCACTGTCTTTTTAAGGGTTGCAGTGGTATGAGATTTTCATGGTATGATAACTATCTCAGAAAATATCACGGTTTCACTGTATCACAGTATTACAAAACTATTCAGATCATTAAACCATTAAAGGAATGAAAACAGAAGGGTTATATTTGGCTAAACAAATGTTTCATTACTATAATTGAAACTTGTAAGCATTGTTTTAATGGAAGTATGTGTAAAAAGTCTCCCTTTCGAGAAGCTGAGATTCACAATTTTTTATACAATGTGGTAACCCAAACATTTCTTATTAAAGCCATTAGTTTTTTTTAAGCCCTTTGTAAAGGGTGAGTTTTTTTGCTTCAACCCAAATTAGTTACATTTCAGTATATTTTGCCATCAGCATGTTGTGTTGAATATTGATCCAAATCCCCAAAGACGTTCTGAGACAAGGAAACCTCTAATAAGGCAAGTAAGCTACCTGACATCAAAAATCCTTTTGGGATATATTCCAAATAATAAACAAACAACAAACAGCCTAATGTATTTGTATGTGACATTTGTCAAATATGTAATATGAAAGGAAAATATGCTCGTGGCTGTCAGCCCGGCCGTGGCGCTAATGATACCCAAGGGCGACAGATGACTGCAGATGCGGTCACATCTGCCATGTCCCAGAGCATTGCCACAGGCTGTGGTGACTGTAAACTAACTGCAGATGTGGAACACAAATCATTGTCACTCTGTTTCTGTTTGCCTGAAAACAAGGGGGCAGACCTGCTCAATATCCTTGGGTCACTCTGCTGGCAACAGGACAGTCAGCACTGGCCAGCAGAGGGTTGGAGCAACAGTCAATGCTGGACTAATGACTTCTGAGACACCAGCAGGCCAGGGACTCCTGTCTGTAGCACATCAGTACTTTCATACTTCAATGATTCTTTTTTCCTATAAAACAGACCTGACATCATTCAGGAGAAAATTCAAAATGTAAAATATAGTTCACTACATCATAACATCAAAGAGAGACAGATACATAACAGAGGACTCAGCTCCTCACAGCGGCAGAAAATGTGTGCAGGTTTTGTTTTTGTTTTTTTTTTGCTCCTGCTTAACTCTACCTATGACTCCATCACCTCCATGCCACATTAGAAACCACAGAGATACATTCTCTGAGGCAAAAAATCCCTGCCCCTGTGCACAGTTAATGTAGAAAACTTTAGGACAGTCTCAGAACAGCTAATATGATATCCTACGAAAATGCAGACACAACAGTCTGTATGATACATTACGAATTAGTGCCCCATGAATGACGTTACATTCTTAACATAAAGAATAGGACCAATCTCCCGTCTCCCAGGAATTTCTCCCATCTAACGTTGGAATCATATATTGCATTCAAACGGACAGGGCACTCTAGCACCTCACTGTTTCAAATGCCTATTGCAACAATGGTAGCTGCTGTGTACCAAAAAGCTATGATAACATTGATGTAACGAAGTCATCCAATACTTCATGGAGTATTCATTCAGGCTCCTACACAGACACACGCGACACGAGTTGACAAACCCCCTCCTCATCATGCCGGCTGTGTTTATAACGTAGGACTGTTGGGGCCAGCGTTGCTGAAACAGCTAACGGCTAACAGCTGTTAGTGGCCACCGTCGCTAACAGTGGCTGACAGCGGCGCTGGCCTGTGATTGCATTACATTTCGCCGAAGGTGGGGCTGTATGTCTCTTCCTGCCGGATGTATTTTCAAGATGGCGAAACGTTATGGAACCCCCCGGACGACTTGCCCCGCACAATGTACAAACAAATCCGAAATTCTCCTTTTACGAGAATGAGTCAGATTATTGGTGGAGGTAATAGTACACCAATGATGACATATTTATGAATGTAGACATCAATTTTTGCCAATAAACAACTGAAAATGTTACACAATGTCGTTACGGAGGTTAGAGTTGGGACAGTAAAGGTACTGTGGTTAAGTATAGGAAGAGAAAGAGAAAATGGTGAGGAAGTACCTTAAAATGACTCAAAGTTCACATTGTTCCAAATGCACGTCTCCAGGGCAAAGTCCTGTCTTTTTGTGACCGATCCACCAACCCAGCCTGCCTCCTTACAAGATCGGTCGGGACAGCTTCCTTGTTTAATCTTGTTAGCATATTTCACGTGATTGCACCCTTCAAAAATACCTGGGCTATGAATGAATTATTGGCTGATGATTATGTGGGATATGTATGAATTGGTGTGCTTTACTTTTCATAGGAAAACACACAAATAGTTTATGAGAACAGCATCAAAGGATAACTCGATGAGCCTTAGTTTTGACTTGAATATTTTACAACACAAATTTGATATCAAAGAAGGTCATGTTCCAGCTGGTAAATAAAGACAGATGCCAAAATTTAAAAGTAACAAGAGCATTGTTGCATAAGCCTTGGTCCAGACTTGAATCCTAACCTCGAGTCACCCAGAACCTCCTCACAAGAGGCATGAAGTGTGAGGAACTCCTGTGCCTCTCGAAATACCAAACCAAAACAAAGAACAAATCATTAATTTCTTTGTGTCTAATACTTTTTTTCATTACACTAGTCATTACCCAAGTATTAACTTGGCCTGGACAAATATTTATTTCCAAGATTTCATATCAGGATTGCTGGACTCCTAACTAACTGCATTTACACGGGCCCTTTTTGCTCCAGTGCTCAGAATACTATAGAACTGGAACAGTGACAGTAAACTTTGGCATTGAAAATACAATATAATATTGAACTGAAGACCTTAACAGAAAAAATATAATAGTGACAATGAAACACTTGTATTGGAGAAAGTTGTATTGGCACTAAAATTGGCACTGAAAATGTTTAAATGGAATAAATTAAATGAAAAGTTGTGTTTGATTGTTATATGTTTTGCATTCTGATGTGTTTTTCAGTGGCAATATTCTTTGTGACAGGTTTATTAATATTTTATTTCATTTTTTTCATTTTTAATTAATTCATTGGTTTGTTTATTCATTTTATTTAAAAGAGACAGTGTTTTTTCAGTTTCAACTTTCTGTCACTGTTTTGGCCTGGAGAGGAGGGATTTGAGAGGAAGGGTAATGAGAGAGTCATTTAAGTACAATCTGCATTAGAACATCACTCCTCCGGTCCCGACATACGCTTCTTGGTAGGTGCAACTTGAGACTGACAGCCTGTCAATGGCAGGTATTTTTTTAGGATAAGCAGAATGTGGAGTGAGGGGATATACTGACACTAAAGCTTCACAGCTAGGTTGTACATGAACTGATGATACTGATGATTACTAATTATTAACCAGTTCCATCAATCAGAGTTAAACTGAATTGGTAAATGCTGTTACTATATAGCCATTAATGTTGCTGCTAATTTAATTACTGATTAAGTGTTTGAGCTTAAATGAGATTTTGGAGTAAACAAATATGAAGTGATGTTTTTTATGAATTGGATGGGTTTTAACCAAGACTGTGTGGAAAACTGTCTAATTTGACAACACTGCTGATTGCATGTCCTGTTAGTGTTTCCCTTCTAAGCAGGGGGTGCCGGCCTAGATATTACAATGAAAACAGATTATTACATACACATACTTACTATTGTATTCTTAATTGATGGTCTACCATTAAAAAATGGAGGTGGCAAAATGCAGAGTTGCCTGCCATTACGTTGTCAAGCCTACTTTTACTGCTGAAGCTGGTTTGGGTGCAAGCAGTAACAGCATTCTGAGAGAAGATCTGGATGATTCAAGGGTACTGGAGACATTGACAATGATGATATTGCATGTGACTAGCATTGCCTGCAGTATAACAGCTGAATGTGATGGTACTGAAACAGGCACCTCCTCAGATGAATCAAGTGTTTTAACGAGTGGTTTGGAAAAAGGGCTGTTCAGAATTAAGAAATGCGCACATCTGTTGACGCACTCCTCTCTGTCTTGAGAAAAGAGGGACATTGGCTGCCTAAAGATGCAAGAACACTGTAAGGAACTCCTCACTGAGTAGAAACATGGAAAATCTGTGCTGTCTTGAGTCTGGAATTGTTAAAATATGTTCACAAATTCCCAGTGAGTTCTCTAAAGTAAATGATGTAGGCCCTAAATTTCAACATAAATGGTTTGTTATTGTTCGAGTCATCAAATGTCCAATTGTTTGCTGTGTGAAAAGGTTTCAGCCATTTATTGTACCCATATTTTATAGCATTGCAAAAACCTGATTCTGTGAGTGATTTTATGTCAGATTTTCTTGAAGAGCTTAATGGAAACAAGATGGAACTGCCTTCCAAAATGGAGCCTTACATGTGGAAGTCAATTCTTTCATTTGTGATGCTCCAGCAAGAGCTTTTGGAAATGCATAAAGGGACACAATGTGCAGTATAGTTGTGAGCAATGCACAATCGAACATTCACAATCACTAACATTTGGCTTTTGTAAGGAATGGAAAGGGTTACAATTGGCATCCACACCTGGGGCAAATAACTCTGCAGTAGTTATGGCAACACACCTTGTCCTTGACCTTGTCACATATTAATGTTTGGTCTGCTGTTTACTAACCTGTTTTCAGGCCTGTCCATTAAATTGCACATGACACACCAGTGGAAAAAAAACAACAACAAAAAAAACAGAAAGGCATGCTTGTCTGCTGCAGAGCTGTGTTCACAGCTCTAGTCTACTGGAAATGGGAAAAAAGTCTATGGCCTACTTTTAATGGGTGTTTAAAAAACCTATGTACATGTGCTAGTTGTGGTGGAAAAGGGGTATATGTGAACCACAGGGTTGTGTATAATTACAGATGGAAGTAACTGAATTCCAAGATTTTAATGTGCACTGGACTTAAAGCTCTCTGCACAGTGCAGCTTGAGAGCCTCTCCAACCAGCCCCTAACACTGACTGATTCTGTTTCCATACTGTTGGACTGTGATGACAACACCAAAGATGCATTAAACTGCCTATATGATTTAAGCAGTTCTTGTGTTGTCATCACAGTCTACTACGCAGTTAAAGTGTCAGGAATGCAAAAAGCTCAATTTCAAACCTACTTAAGAGTAGTGATGGCTGAATGAAGCCTCATGAGGCATTTTCTTTATTTTCTGAGCCCACTAGATGGCGCTTTTTGTTCAACAAAAGGTTGAAAGCACACTGAATTGCTATTCTTTGAGCCTCTCTCTTTTTAAACCAAGGACCCCATCTAGTGGGCTCAGAAAATAAAGAAAATGCTTCATGAGGCTTCATGAGGCCATCTCTACTTAAGAGGGGAGCTAAAATGGATAACGGCAAAGTTCACATGACACCAGCACCACACGAGATATTTATGTTCACCACTATGCTATGACTTCATGAAGGAAAAGAGGACAGATAAAGTGTGTGTGTGTGTGTGTGTGTGTGAGAGAGAGAGAGAGAGAGAGAGAGAGAGAGAGATGTGTACCACCTTGACAGTTTAGAGAGTTTATTTGACAGTCCATGTACGTAACTCTAAACTTATCAACACAGAACTTCTAAAGGAGAGAAGAAGAAATGGAAAATGAAAGCTCATTGAGCAGAAGGACTTGAGGGAGAAAGCTTCCATATGGAAATGGCGTTGTTTTAATACCAATGCTACATGGCAGTGAAATGTATTAAGAGCTGTCACTGGATACTGGATGTGCCAGTCTTAAAAGGTGTTACAGACATGGTAGTTTTTTTTTCCACACTCATTTTCAGTGTTTCAAGGATGTGTAACTATTAGTATTGAACTATAACATTAAGCATAGCAGCACCACTGTGGAGGTGCTTATACTCTCAACGTGTTTGTACACCTGTAACATTAATTGCTTTATGTAATATTTAAGCACTTTCAACTATAGCTCACATCTGTTATCACTGCATTAAAATGTTTTACTGGGATCATATGAGCTGTTTAATAATCTACACGTTATCTTTCATCCCGCGCAAAGCAGCATACAGTGCTACTGTCATCACTGGTTTCACAACATTGCAGTTGTCATTGTCACAGCCAGCGCCCATATTGTGTAAATAGCAAATGTACTTGCACCCATATGTGTGTCTATGGGCATGTTAAAGTCCCCATGAAATGAAAAATACATTTTCCCATCTTTAATCCGGTGTCCCTATGTTGATCATTTATCTCTTGTCATATGTTAAAAAATATGCCAAAAAAATAAAAAAAACGGTATCAGAGTAGTTTTACACTAAAATCCCTGTCCCTGTTCTCTCTCTGTAAAACCAGGGAAAATGGTTTCCTTGATATTCGTGCTTCTACCCTAGGTATGCTACCTTAAGTAAGTAGGCAGTCAAATGGTTTCTTGTCAACATGATTTAATGTGTTATTTCCTACTTTGTTGTGCTGCAGCTAGTGATGGCCCTAGTGATGGCTAGTGATGACCCTCCAGTAGGGCTGGACGATTAATCAAATTTTAATCATGATTTCGATTTTGGCTTCTTGCGATCATAAAAACATTATAATCGAAGAAAAACGATTAATGCGCCGCACGGCGCGGCGTGTATGTATGTTCCTGTGCTGGAAAAGCACCGTGAATGCACCTGTGTTACGTGCAGCAGCAGCAAGCATGTGATGTGTGTGGATCAATATGTGGAGCGAGCGATTGAGAACATGGCAGTAAGGCAGCCTTTAGTTGAGAAGAAAGGCAGGACAACTTCAGTCATCTGGAAACATTTTGGCTTCAAGTTGATGGACGTCGAGCAAAAGGAAATTGTTTGCAAAGTTTGTCACGCTGTCATGTCTGCCCCCCAAGGCAACACGACCAACTTATAATCGTGTTTATTAATCGTGATTTCAATATCAATCAAAATAATCGTGATTATTATTTTTGCCATAATCGTCCAGCCCTACCCTCCAGGGCAAGCTTCCAGTGGAAGATCTGGATTTGTGAGGCAGGAGTTGATTAGAGGGTGTTAACATTCTTACATTTCATGTCCCAACTGGTCAGCTCTAAGTCTGCATTGCCCTTATTAGATTCAGGGCTGATATAAAACTGTAAATGGTGTGTTGAGTCCTTCAGAAGTGAGTGGCATAACTTCATGAAATACATTAAGCAGACTCGAGAGCTGCTGGGTAAGTTTCCTTCCATTTTAACAATTATTCTCATCACAACATGATACAGAGGTTGTTAGCAAAGGTTACTCCTCAACATAATTGATGTTGATTGCTATGCTCTTTTCTCTTATTATCAGACCTCCTGGGGTGGAACCACAAATACATTTACAGGTTTCTCTTTTATGGGTACCAGTGTGCCTACTGGGCCTGCCCATTTGGCCAAAATTCTGCATCCATGTATGCACTACTGCACTTCTACTAAGGGTCTTCTGGCAGTATTTGCTTTGATGGTTTGCCCAGATGTTTGCTTTGGTGTAATGGTGTTGGTAGTTGGGAGATGTAATTAAACTTGTATATTATCAAATCTCCCTGCTCTCTCTCCCTTCTGTAACTCAAAGAGAGAGACTGAGAGACACCAGTTGCCCACTCAAGTTGGATGCAACAGCGGATGGCTGTTACGTCAGGACCCTACTGAGGACAATGAGCATGCATGAGCAATCTCACTCTGAAGTCATCAAATACTGGTGCTTGGTCAGTGACTTCCAGTGTCAGACACAGACGAAAAAAGTTGTCTGTTCACGTGGGCCGGTTGCCATTGCCGGTTGCATCAGGAGGAAACTCAGTGGGACAACAATGAAAGTTAAGGGGACAGAAGTCCGAGTAGGGTGGGTGGGAGGTGGGGTGGATGGGTCCAACGACCACTGACTTTCACCCAGGAGGATGGTGTTTGCTTCCCACAACATTGTAAAGCCAAGCCCTGTTCTTTTTTCCTAGACCCAACCACTTGCTTGTGTTGGCTAAACTGAACAAAGTGCGTTTCCTGTAGGAGGAAAAAAACGTTGCATTGTGCCAATGTACTGCGTCTATTTTTAAAGAGACTGTATGCAAACTGTACATTTCCTGTAGTGATGGCTGAATGAAGCCTCATGAAGCCTCTTGAAGCAACTTTTATTTTTTCTGAGCACACTAGATCACGTTCTTGATTCAAAGGTACGGTACGGAGGTGAACAAAACCCAACATCTGCAAACATCTACACAATGTGAAATTTAAATTTTTGTTTGATGTAAAATATAAAACATTAATGCACACAGATCATGTGTCTTTTCAGAATTTTATTGCAATAAACAGAGTTCACATTTGCAAATGCGGATCCACCATCATCCATTACGTACGACATCTATTGCACGTCCTGGGAGAGAAATCCCTCTTCAGTGGCTCTTCCTGAGGTTTCTACCATTTTTTTCCCTGTTAAAGGGTTTTTTTGGGGGGAGTTTTTCATTATCCGCTGCGAGGGATTGATTAAGGTGAGGGTACTTAAACAGGTGTGCGTCGAGAACATCTCTCATCCACCCTTGGCAGGTGTCCTTAAAGATGCGATGTTTTGTTAGTAGGTAACCTTGGAGAGTCTGTTTCTGCTTCTGAGTTGGAGGCTGAATTCCACAACTTTGCTTTCGATATCATTGCTTCGGAAGCTCAAGGCTGAATAACACGACTACTTCTCAAAACATCTGGTGTGACGCAGCAGATAAATAATTTCACCAGGGAAGGAGGAGAAGACAAGGTCTTAGGCAGTGTTACATAATCGGAAGTGTAGAAGGTTTAAACTGCCAAAACAGAATGCCTTGTTGAAACACATTAAAGAAGTGGCTCATTAAAGAAATTAAGCATACGGAAAATTCTTTACACTGCTAATTACTTTCAGAGTATCTGTAGTCTCTGTGCATAATGAGTGCTGTACAAAGAATAAGAGCCTTTCCATTTCTTTGGCTCTGGAAGATGGAAACAGGAAACCTTAGACTATTAACAGTGCACTTGATCACTTAAATCTCACACAAAGAAATACACAGAAGATGGCTAATTCCCCCTTTTGGAAAACTGCTGCACTACCATACGGTCAGTCCACTGCTAACCCACACACTGAGCTCTCTGCCCATGTGGACTCTCTTGCTGGCAAAGCCACATTAAAAAAGATCTCCATATGGCTCTGGCGACTAAAGCTTCACTCTGTAGATGAACTTAAAAAGCCATGTTTACAGTTGGTAAACTGGTCCTGGTCCTTTTTCGATTTGCAGTAATTGCAAAAAATGTAATTTTTTTTTCTAAATTTTGTGCCAATTAGTCGTGTAAAGTCTCGACACTTAAGAACTATACTTTTCCTTGAGCAAGACAAAATAACAAACCTATGTAGTGGCTGTTTGGAGCTTTCAGTCATATCAGACGCTCTTCATCAGTACATGGACTACCAACTTAAATGCTAAAGGGGATTTTGCAATAGGATTGAAAGGTCATGGGGGAGGCTGCTAATGGATTTTTAGTCTGTTGTATAGAGATAATGATAAACAAATTATGTCTCTCTTTAAGAGTCATTACATGTGTCATGATGTAGTTTTAACATGTGCTATGAAGGCTTATATTTTCAGTTTGAATAGTTACCAAATAACACTCTGTCAGCCATGCAGTTCATATGCTACTGCTCTTTACTTGTACAATAGGGCCATGTATATCAGTTTTAAGAATCTCACATCTGTTTACTTCCTGTCAGCTCTACAAGAATGTTACCTTTGCCTCCAAGTGATCCAAACGCTTTATCATTCTGAAGTTAGTTGCGCTTCTTTACTTCTAATAATGAGCTTTGTACATATTGTTGATGGTATTTGCCATCCATGTTTGCATATAGTGTGCTACTGCCTCTCTGAACAAATCAAGGCTCTACGAGACACCGACCATGTAAAGGACACTGCAAACAGTTCCATGGGGGGAATATCAATATGTTTTATTATTAAACAAGTGTGAAATAGTAATAGTAATAAGTAGTAATAGTAATAGTAATAGTAGTAATAGTCAACAGGCTAACTCATGGTGGGGAAAAAAGAAGAAGGGAAAAAAAAACACATCTCCCCATCACCAATGTGCTGGTGCACGTGCATGTCTCTTTGTGTCTCCCACACCCCTTAGCTCCCTTATATTCCCTCCTTCCCAATCACTCTCAGGTGCTGCTCTCCTGCAGAAAGACAGACAGGAAGAGAGGAGAGAAAGAAAAGGAGGAGAGGAAGAGCGAGAATGACAACAACAACAAAAACAACAACAACAACAGACACACCCACTAGGGTGTGCAGTGCAGTTACTGATCATTTTTATAACAACCTGATCTCACAGAAATACGTGAAATGACCACGACCTCTTACCACCGCATTCCGTGGTGGCAGCACGTAATGGGTTGAAATTACGTGCTGCCACCACGAAAACAATGCCAATGTAAAGTCAATTAGGATCCTCTCCCGTGGTGGACACACGGATTCCCTGATTCAATCACGTCACGTCAACCTTGTTTTCCTCAATGATATCTTTAACATTCATGTATACACACAAAAACGCGGAAGTGTCCTTGATAACTCAACAATATGACAGGTTAATGTCAAGGCCATAAAATAAAATAAATGTATTTTGCCAGCTTTTGATAGCGTAGGGCTTTAAGAGCATTGTGCTGTGGGCGGATGGGGTGCGTTCCACTACTGTTTTGTAGCTGCTGTCCGCCGTCTGTGGGCTTCATTCCATTTCAGATTGCCATCCGTCTGCCATAACTGAATCCAAATGCCAGTAATAAATAAATAAATAAGAAGATAAAAATAAGGCTGAGCACGGAAGAACCAGAGAGGAAACACCATCACATGGAGCCGTCTGCCCCTGGCAACCCGGCCACCCTCTACTCCACCAGGTGAGAGCGGACCCCAAGCCAGCGCCACAGAACCAGCGGCTGCCCCGCTGGTTATACGTCCGACCGTGGCAGCTGTCACACAAACCGCTGCTGAAAATTATACATTTTGATACAGGTAGGCTATATACATATTGCAAAACTCTGTAAAAGTACACCAAAGCATATTTTCGTTTCCAAATATTTATTTGAAAACGAAACCATTCATACGGTCAATATAAAACATTTTGTTAGTAATAAAAAACAAATGTAATCTCAATGTGAGCCAGCCGGCGGGACTGCGGCTGAACCACTTCCAATGTTCATTCATCATTCATTCATTCATTCAATCGCGTGTTCAATGTGTGTGTGTGTGTGTGTGTGTGTGTGTGTGTGTCAGAGAGAAGTATCAATAAAAAAAAGTAATTATTTCGGTGTTTATTTCTTTTATTCTTCTGTTTTTTTAATTAAAATGCGTAATATAGCCAACAATATTATAGACCAAATGTTAATCTAATTATTATTGTAGAATGTATTTAGCAAATCACCACTCTCAACTGGAGACAGCAGCAAAAAAAAAAAAAAAAGGCATTATAAAAAGCCGACAAATCGTGTTAATTAATTGACGTGAGACACTGAAGAGGTTGTCTCCTATAGTCTGTAATTTTTTATTTTTTTTATCATAACTTCTCGGAAATTACTCAAAAGTAGAACATGCTAAAAGTAAATACAATAATAGGCTAAATAGTATCTAAGCAATAATAAAGTGTCTAAACAATAATAAATATTATCTAAGTTATCTATTAGGCTACCATTCCACTCTGTAAATAGATTTTAACATTTCAATATGATTTTAATATTATTTTTGCTTATTTCATTATTGTTATTATTGGTTTTACTTTTTAGTAGTATTGTATTGTCTGAGGATGACTCATTTTACTAACTATCTACAGTAAAAAAGAAAAAAACAAGCAAAGAAACAAACAAAACTCATTTTATACACGGGGCCTTCAAACTCTCTGAAACTACACCTGGCATGGCTTGTGTCCAAAAAATGAAAAAATCTAAACTTTGTCATAGAGGTAAACCAAATACATCATTGGAAAGGTCTCAACCTGGAGAGTGACATATGTCAGTATGAAAATTCTACATGGCTCCTGCTTTCAGCCATTGACCTTTGAACCTTGACCTCAGTGCATGTTTGAGGGCTTATAACTCAGCAACAAAAGGGGGTACAGACATGGGACCAACTGTTTTAGAGAGCTCTTGACCTCAGCTATCATGTGACTGTAGTCAACAACTGTGGGTGCTGTCAGATATGGATAAAATATGGATAAAATTAATTTTCACCCATTTAGAAATTAGATATTTAAAATCTGATTTCACAAATGTGTTTACCATCCCCTTAAAGTCCACAGTGTACTCTCAATTCAATATTTACAACTTCCAAATCTGGGAAAAACACTTAGATTTTTAAAAAACTACAGTTCCCTGGGACCGCGCCATGCAGTTTGATACATATCAGCAACATAGTTGTAGTTCTTCTGATTTGCAAAGTAGGGCTCTAAATAGGGTTGTAAAAAGATATATCTACTGAATATATCTAATATCAAGTAAAGCCGAACTAGTTATTACATTGCACTTAGATGAACTATGGTAAGAAAAAGTAAAGATGTCGGCTAGTTTTCGATATTTTAGCTAATACACTAGAAACGGCGTTCTTGGGACAGTAGGTTCGTTTGCAGCATGTAAAATAGGGTTGTAAAAAGCTAGATCTACTGAATAAATCTAATATCTAGTAAAGCCGAAGTAGTTATTACACTGCACCTAGATGAACTATGTTAAGAAAAAAAGCAAGGATATTGGCTAATCGTAGTTATTTTAGATAGTACTCTAAAAACGGCGTTTTTGGGACGGTAGGTTTTTTGCGGCTTGTTGTAAAACAGGGTCGTAAAAAGATACATCTACTGAGTATATCAAATGTCTAGTAAAGCTGAACTAGTAATGACACTGCACCTAGATGAAATATGTTAAGAAAAAGTAGGCATGATGGTTCATTTCAGATATTTTAGCAAGTTCTCTAGAAACGGCGTTTTTGTGATTGAATATTTGAATAGGCTATAACAAATATCTAGAACAGCCGAACTATCACGTTATTATCATTATTATTATTATTAGTGGGAAATTATAACAGGGGAATGTATTTGCCGTTTTAATATCAAGAACACTTCCGCGTTTTTGTGTGTATACATGAATGTTAAAGATATCATTGAGGAAAACGAGGTTGACGTGACGTGATTTAATCAGGGAATCCGTGTGTCCACCACGGGAGAGGATCCTAATTGACTTTACATTGGCATTGTTTTCGTGGTGGCAGCACGTAATTTCAACCCATTACGTGCTGCCACCACGGAATGCGGTGTTAAGAGGTCGTGGTCATTTCATGTATTTCTGTGAGATCAAGTTGCACATAAATGCCAGGACCCAAAGGATGTGCAACCAACACCCTGGTGACAGACACCACAGGACACCCCACAGGTCCTTTGTCTAGGCTTCGACAGGTCAGAGCCAAGTCCAGTTTAAGAGGGTCCCAATTTAAGAAGGATCAGGGGTACCTCTGGGGTACCAGCACATCCCAGGGAAGCTTGATCAGAGGAGGGGAATTTGGAGGCCAGGTCAATGCCTTGAGCTCTTTGTCACATTCCTCGGGCCATTCCTGAAGAGTTTACACAGTGTGGTATGTTGCCTTTCTCTGCTTGGGGCACTACTGCCATCCAGGAGTGCTGTTTCCATGAGAGGGGTTACTTTTTCTGCAACAGTGTTTGGGTGGAGTATGTCAGGTGGCATCCACATAATTGTCAGGAACAACGGTTTCCCAGCAGAACAGTGCATTGTAACAAAAGAATCAATGTTTTTCACTCCACCAGCTAGTTTTGATGTTTTGGGCTGATAGGTGTACGTCATACTGCATTGCGCAGGTAGAGAATTGGGTGTAATGTGGGCAGGAGCAGAGATTATGAGATGACTACTCTCAGACCCAAACATGACTGGCCTTTAGCCTGAGATTGAATGTGAATGTCGTTCCCACAGAGGGTACATCTGCTGTGTGTCAGACAGAACTGCATCATGCCTCACTGCCTGTTGTTTGGTTGCTGTGGCTCATCAGCACACTGCTACAGCTCCCATCGCCCCACACTCACACAGAGAGGGGGGAGTCAGTGGGAGAGCCACACTGCCTCTCAGTGCTTTGCCAACAAAAAAACACTGTCTATCTCCAGGCCATGCCATTTCAGAATTGCTTGATGCATGGCTTCCTGTATCACAGCTGCTGTGGGGCTTTGGAGCATGAGGGGCTGTTGAGAGCAGCTGAGGAGCAGCCGAGATAGCAGACAAAGATAAGCGAGAGGCTGGCAGTGCAGCAGATAATAGGAGAAAGACAGATTAACAGCTCTGAGATGAATAGCTATAATGTGTGTATGTCTGCTCTGATTCTGAAGCACACACTGATATGAAAAGTGTTGGCTCATTATTTTTTATTATGGTCATGCATACAACTACAGTACACCCAACCTACATAAGCTTACAAGATACAACACACTAATATGACGAGGTCTGTAAATGCAACAATCAGTTTATTATTTTCTCAGGTTTTCATTTTGTCAACAAAATTTTAGATTTAAAAAACTGCTCACTGCAATTTCCCAGAGCCCAAGGTGACATTTTTTTAGTCTTATTTTGTCCAACCAACAGTCCACATCCCAAAGTTATTTAGTTTACTGTGATATAAAACAGAGACAAACATAAAATCTTCCTGTCTGAAAAGGTGAAAACAGAAATGTTGGCATGTTTGCTTAAAAAATGGATAGTTTAAGTGTAGTTTAAGCACCAATTAACAATTTAAATATTCCCTAACAAAAGGTATAGTTAATTGGACCGGGGGACCGTAATTGCAGTCTACCACAAGAATCAAAACAAAGACTTATTAAATATCCAACTTTATTTCCAGACAATTGAAACAAAGTTAGCCATTTCTGACCATCTGCACACCAGAATACTTCATGGTGCTGTTATGTCATTTAATTGGAAATGGAATCTCCTTAGAAACCTCTCACAAGAAAATAGATGTCAGCAGACACACTCACAGTTGAGGACTGGGTTGATGACATTTTTGTGATGGAAAAACTTATTATGTTACAATTAAAACAAGAGAAGCTCAAGGATTGTTGGACTTCTTGGACTGAATTAGTTAATTAAGAATTTGTTTTGGGCACAAAGTAGATAACATTTTCCCCAACCTAATAACTGAAAAGGAGCGTGGTACTTTCATTTTCACTACTGTCACAATATTAAGGTTATGATGAGATGGATGAATTATGTTCGCTCTCTCAAGCTACTGCCACAACACAGCGGGGGGCTGGCTCTGTGCCAGATTTCTTCCAGAAAAACCAGAGACTAAAATAATTACTTCATATTTTAAAATATGCAGTTAGTATCTCAAAAATGACTTTGTCTCTTAAAATAGTGAGACTTTTTCAAAATGACATAAGTAACTGTTTTCAAATAGGCCTACTAAGTCATTATTTTGAGTTATTTCCAGAGTCTCTCCTTATTCTGAGAGATTTACTCAATATTTTGAGATGGGGAGACCTGATGCAGGATGTGATTTTAAAAAAAGGATATCTAAAAGAATAAGAATTCTTCACTTTATAAACTAAAAAAATGATTTTGTCTTTTAATTAATGTTAATGTTATTTTAAAATTTAAGTCTCTTAATGAACAACTTTTTTTAAGTCATTACTTTCAGGCACTGAGTTATTTTCAGAACGTTTCTCATTATTCTGAGACTAACTCAATATTTTCAGATAGGGGAGACAATTGTAACAAAATTAACACAATAACACTGATGCTGCAGCAGATAAAGGAGGTCATTTTAATAACTTAAATACTGCTGGGTGGCTTATTGTAACCTGTAATAATAGAACCTAGCAACAAATTTATATTATTGTGCAAAAGTATTGTAACTAGTAGGCCCAACTAAATCTTTAAGATGAAGTGCAATAAAAGTGTAATATTCGCATCTGAGACAGTGGAGTAGATTAATAATATAGCATAGAATGGAAATACTACTAGGTAAAGTACACGTACTTCTAAATCTTTGTTAGTTTTTGTGTTTCTGTGAGGGAAGCGCCATCTCATGGTGACACCTTGTACACCTTGTAATTGAATAAATGGGCATGTTACAGTGGAATCTAGGCACACCCCCAGAAAGGTGGGGGGAATGGTATTTGGCTGGAAGTTGGGAGGGCATTGGCAGGCATCTGGAAGACTTTTGGACAGCCTGGGAAATTTGAAGTGGCTGCATCTGTATGCCTTTTTTTTTTTTTTTACTTATTTAATTAATTTTGTTTATATCTTCCTACCCAATATTTTTACCAATTGGCACTTTGGCAGTTTTCTCAAGGGCTGAAATATCCTTTATAAGTTTATTTTTATTTATCATTACACTAACACCATCGCTGAATGATTAGTCATACAACAAATGTTTTATCTTGATTTGATTGCTTTATTACTTTATTTAAAAAAAATAGACAACTTTGTAATTATGATGTGCTATAAGACTTGCTCTAACTTTGTTCTAAATAAAAAAAAAGAAAGAAAGAAGAAGAAGAAAAAAAAGGAATCTACTTTGTCATGTCATGCATTCAGCAGCTGGAGAGCTGGAGTCAAAACATGGTTAGCCTAGCTTAGCATATACACTGGAAGCAGGAAAAACAACTTTGAAGGTTCCCACACATTTTTGACAATGGATTCTTGAAACTTTTCCATGATGTATAACCCGATTTCTATGACTTTACTTAAGATGGGTAAAGTTACTTAAATTGGGTAGGCCTGTATAATCATGCAGCCATACATTATGCAGGCTGTTCTTAAAGTAACGCACCACTATTTTAAAAGTAATACACCATAATTCATATACAACCAGCATAATCATGAGCTAGTAATTCATATATAACCAGCGTAATCATCAGCTAGTAATTCATATGTAACCAGCATAAGCATGAGCTAGTAATTCATGTATAACCAGCGTAAGCATGAGCTAGTGATTCACATATTACCAGTATAATCATGAGCTAGTAATTCATATATAACCAGCGTAATCATGAGCTAGTAATTCATATACAACCAGTGTAAGCATGAGCTAGTTATTCATATATTACCAGTGTAATCATGAGCTAGTAATTCATATACAACCAGTGTAAGCATGAGCTAGTAATTCATATACAACCAGCGTAATCATGAGCTAGTAATTCATATATAACCAGTGTAAGCATGAGCTAGTAATTCATATATTACCAGTGTAAGCATGAGCTAGTAATTCATATATTACCAGTGTAATCATGAGCTAGTAATTCATATACAACCAGCGTAATCATGAGTTAGTAATTCATATACAACCAGCGTAATCATGAGCTAGTAATTCATATACAACCAGCGTAATCATGAGTTAGTAATTCATATACAACCAGCGTAATCATGAGTTAGTAATTCATATATAACCAGCGTAATCATGAGCTAGTAATTCATATATAACCAGTGTAAGCATGAGCTAGTAATTCATATATTACCAGTGTAATCATGAGCTAGTAATTCATATACAACCAGTGTAAGCATGAGCTAGTAATTCATATATTACCAGTGTAATCATGAGCTAGTAATTCATATACAACCAGCGTAATCATGAGTTAGTAATTCATATACAACCAGCGTAATCATGAGTTAGTAATTCATATCTAACCAGTGTAATCATGAGCTAGTAATTCATATATAACTTGCGTAATCATGAGCTAGTAATTCATATACAACCAACGTAATCATGAGTTAGTAATTCATATACAACCAGCATAAGCATGAGTTAGTAATTCATATATAACCAGCGTAATCATGAGCTACTAATTCATATACAACCAACGTAATCATGAGTTAGTAATTCATATATAACCAGCGTAAGCATGAGCTAGTAATTCATATATAACCAGTGTAATCATGAGCTAGTAATTCATATATAACCAGTGTAATCATGAGCTAGTAATTCATATATAACCAGCGTAATCATGAGCTACTAATTCATATACAACCAACGTAATCATGAGTTAGTAATTCATATATAACCAGCGTAAGCATGAGCTAGTAATTCATATATAACCAGTGTAATCATGAGCTAGTAATTCATATATAACCAGTGTAATCATGAGCTAGTAATTCATATATAACCAGCGTAAGCATGAGCTAGTAATTCATATATAACCAGTGTAATCATGAGCTAGTAATTCATATATAACCAGTGTAATCATGAGCTAGTAATTCATATGCAATCAGCATAAGCATGAGCTAGTAATTCATATACAACCAGCATAATCATGAGCTAGTAATTCATATATAACCAGTGTAATCATGAGCTAGTAATTCATATACAACCAGCATAATCATGAGCTAGTAATTCATATATAACCAGCGTAATCATGAGCTAGTAATTCATATGTAACCAGCGTAATCATGAGCTAGTAATTCATATGTAACCAGCATAAGCATGAGCTAGTAATTCATATATAACCAGCATAATCATGAGCTAGTAATTCCTATATAACCAGCGTAATCATGAGCTAGTAATTCATATGTAACCAGCATAATCATGAGCTAGTAATTCATATGTAACCAGCATAAGCATGAGCTAGTAATTCATATACAACCAGCATAATCATGAGCTAGTAATTCATATATAACCAGCGTAATCATGAGCTAGTAATTCATATGTAACCAGCATAATCATGAGCTAGTAATTCATATATAACCAGCGTAATCATGAGCTAGTAATTCATGTAATCATGAGCTAGTAATTTATGTATAACCCACGTAATCAGGAAGCCTGCCATCATGTGACCAGTGCACTGACAGGAGTAAAATGATAGTATGAAGATGAAAAGTCTGTGCATTGTGAAAGGTTGGGGTGCTGCATGGGTCAAAAAAACAGCATTGATTAGTTGCATAATCAATTTCAAAAAAAAACTTATGTCGGTTACATTTATTTCCTTGAGCAACAAAAGCATGTGGTTAACTTTGGAGACAAACACCATGGTTTGGCTTAAAACTCACATGGGAACCTAACAGCAGGCTCCAGGGTGCAAGGGTGCAAGGGTTTGTTGGAACCCATCCACCTCCACTCCTGCTTGCCCTATAGGGACTTTCCAGCTCATTATATTACGTTGTTGCCAGCTGCATTATAACCTGATGCATCCCAGCAGCCTTACAAACTGACATTGCATTGTATCATATCACCACCAAAGGTGCCTTTGTGTGTTGGCATCTGACAATGAAATCGCTGACAAAGCGATAGTGTGTGATGAGTTTGGAATGAGGACTGGCAGAAACAACACAGAACTTTAACCCAAGAGACCTGCGTTTGTAACTGAGTGAAACCAAGTGAACTTTGAGTTATTATAAGGTACATTGTCACTGTTTCTCTTCCTATACCTAACCTACCACTTCACTTGCCTAAACCTAAAGACACCCAACCATATTTGTTTTCCTAAACCACAATAACTTCACTTGCCTAAACCTAACCCACGTAATTTTATGTTAAGTACATCAAGTACGTAATGTCATTTGTTGGGCACTTAGTTGTAAGATATCAACAAATCATGGTTTGAGGACACTTTGCATTATTAAACATGCACTAAACTGCTAGTGCTTGCTAACTTTACTTGCTTGTTAGACATTCCTGTTGCCAACTAGTTGCATGTGCCAATAGACTAGACTGGCACATACGGGCACTTTGCAAAACATCAAGGCTGTGTCCCTTTTTGGAGACAAAGATCTATAGACCCTGCAGAGGTCAATGCAGTTTGACCTGTGTTTGGAATCCAACTTTGACAAGTTTGTTTGCATTTATGTCTTGTTAAACCAACATTTGTTTCATAGACATGTATTATAATTGTCAAAAGCAGAAAAATGAGCCTGATGAAGCTGTAAGCGAAACGCGTTGCTCTGCTTTATTAAGTCTTGATCCTCTTTCAAAGTTCTGTCTTGTATGCGGTATGTAGCCACAACATATATGTTTTTTTCTGAACATGTCTAATAATTGTTTTTTTGCAAGCTTGCCTAATCTTGAGAGTTTGCGACACCTTATGCTGGACGCCATCATCTTCTGTCAAGCTGAAAACACACCAATGCTGCTGCGGTGCAGCACATCATGTGACACGCATCAAGTGCCACCTTTACGCACACTGGACATGTTAGGCTGCAGCTCATAGACAGCCCCGCAAAATTATTACTACTTTTACTGAAGGATCTGTACCTCTTCCACCCAGGCCAGCCATTTGGAAATATGGGCAGGGGGGACAGCATTTTCAAAACGGGCCTACTACAGCAGGTTTTATTACTAAAATTTAGTGTGCCTCACTTCTCCCATCAGTTTTGTCTGCCATACCTGCTGCTTCTTCACTTTTTTTTTTTTTTTGCTTGACATTTGTCCATACCTCTCTGCTCCTTTTATTTTTTTGTTTGCTCTCTCTGTACTCTGGCTTTTCCTTTAGTGGTCCCTGATTTTTGGTGAGATATTCTGACTTAACTTTAGTCGGCCTTATAGGTTTGCATCAGTGGCACTTGTGAGTTTTGTGTATCGAGCACCTGACCCATGTCAGTAGACTGCACCATTTTCACGCTCCCTACCCGTTCAAATGTCTTTTATTTGTAAAATTACATTTATTTATCATACAAATACATATACCTTGTATCATCAGTGATTTAAGTCAGTCAGTCAACTGTTGTTCTCGATCCCATTTAAGGGTCAACCATAGACCGTTTCATGGGCCTGCTCTTAGCCTTGGGCTGGGGCCATCTGTACCCTTTTACCCTCCCTGATGGCGGGCCTGCTTCCACCTCTACATTAGCGTAAAATCCTGTATGGACAGCCCCCAATTAAACTTGATTTCTCACCTGAAGAGCCAATCTCCAGAGCAATGACTCGACAGGTAATGTCTTTTTGGCTATTGTCTTTATAATGACAGGATTGTGGGTCATTAAGCTAGGGATATTTCTTGACCTCAATAACGAGTCTCTCCTCATCCATTCTTCCTCACACACAAGACAGCAACAGCTACAGAGTTCTCCTTGTAGGTTAATGGTGAGGAGTCCAGCTGCCATAGGAGCAGAAAAAAAGAGCTGCTTAGGGAGCTGGTATTTACAAGCAGAGAGCGAGTAGGGAAAAATGCATTTAATCCTGAAAATGGGACAGTGGCTAGCTGCCACCAGTGTGGGGTTCTACACTGAAAATAATAGGGGTGTATTTTTTCAGTGTGTGTCATTTGTTAACAACTTTCCAATGCAAAATGTTAGTAACCATTTTCCATTTCAACCCATTTTTTCTTTTACAATTAAAACAAACATTTAATAATAAAATAATAATTTCTGAAGTGTTTGAGCAGAAACAGAGGTGCTATGCATGTGAAAATTTGTTTTGCTATAGATCATCAGGCATTGAAGGGAAGTCCTGATTGGATGCATTTAACAGTGTGCATGTATTGCCACCTGCTGATGAGATAGTGGAATATCTTTTGCCAAGCTGTTTCCCCTCTGTGAACAGTAGATGCAAACTGGCTTTCAGTGATAATGGACAGTAACTGTACTCTCAGATAGATCATCAGTCAGCTGAGGACAGGGGTTAAGGAGACTTTTTTTAATTTACAAATGTTTTAATATGCACAAATAGTTACAGTCAATGTTACAGATATAAAGTCCATGTTTTCCAGCTGATTCTGCATATGGAATTGAGTACAACATGGTGTAGGGTCCCGCCGCCTGCAATTCTCCAAGGCCAAATTGAACAGAATTTTCCCCTCTGTGTCTGCTACAGGCGACAAGTGTAAATCAGGTGTGGGGACCTTAGGACTCAGGAATTTCTGGGCAGGCATTTTTCAATTGTACAGTAACATACGCTCACCGATCACTTTATTAGGTACACCTGTTCAACTGCTCATTGACGCAAATAGCTAATCAGCCAATCACGTGGCCTCAACTCAATGCAGTTAGGCATATAGACATAGTAAAGATGACAGGAACAGGAAACAGGCTACATTTTGCACGGGCTCACTAAAATTTGAGTCTCGATACCTGCTGTGACTTTCAGATGATGGGGACAGAATTTGGCATAAACAACATGAAAGTATGGATCCATCCTGCATCCTCCATCCTGGTGGTGGTGGTGTAATGGCGTGGCAGATATTTTCTTGGCACACTTTGAGCCCCTTAGTACCAACTGAGCATTAATTAAATGCCACAGCCTACCTTGTTGCTGACCGTGTCCATCTCTTTATAACCACAGTGTACCCATCTTCTGATGGCAACATGTCAACATGTCATGTCACAAAGCTCAAATCATCTCAAACTGGTTTCTTGAACATGACAATGAGTTCACTGTATTCCAGTGGCCTCCAGTCACCAGATCGCAGTCCAAGAGAGCACCTTTGGGATGTGGTGGAACAGGAGATTTGCAGCATGGATGTGCAGCCGACAAGTCTGCAGGAACTGCACTATCATTATACTATCATGTCAATATGGACCAAATTGAATTCCATCCTGGCACTTAAACTAAATAGAGGAGCCCCTGGGTCATGAAGTGGGGTCAGTCTGCATGGCCTTATGCATAGAGGTTTAACAACTGTCCGTTCAAATTAAATTCCCATATGGCCTAGGTTTTAAATCTCAACTAATAAGCAGCTGGAATATTACAGATACTATATACACTATGTGTAGGCCCATCCAAATAAAAGAGTTGCCATTGTTGTTTGTGCTGTTGTGTCTGTGCCTTCCAAAAATACAAATCTCTGTTGACAGATAAACATGATGGATGATGTAACAGTTAGGGTTTGGTGAGGTTTAGGCACACTCAACACTTGGTCAGGATGGATCTTAGTTTGGGTTAAAATAAGAACTGTGTTAAGGATGCATGATATGGGATTTTTTTTTGCCAATATCCAATATGCCATTATTTAACAACTCCTTTGTTGTGGTTTGAGAACTATCATTGTCATGGTTAAAATAATTAACATATTTGAGGTTAGGGGACGATCTAGGTTGTGCATCAATTAAACGACTTTAACTAACTAAACGAGAACCAAACAGCAGTCTCCTGTATTAAAGTTGTGCTGAGCCTTCCACAACACAGTCTTTATTGCTCTCTAACAACATCACCTGACATCCTCCTCTGGGAGGACTTTGTCACCTGAATGTAAACATGATTCATGGCAAGCAGCTAAAGTCTTCGTAAAATGCTGGTAAATTTATCATGAGACTAGTTTGTAAAATAAAGTCATTGAAAGGGTCTCTAAGGTCACCTAAGCTGCAACAACTTTGCTAAGTTGGCAACACTGGCTGAGGTGAGTCGATGACTTGTATCTGAGACCTGAGCTGGGTTGGGGCAGGGGAGTAGGAGGTGTATTGGATTAGCAGAAGAAGAATTGTTGAAGGAAGAGAAGCCAATGCATAGTGTTCACATTTTATCTGTAGATCTTGTCAATCATGATTCTTATCTGTCAGGTTCCAGTGTAGTACTGTTGGTCAGTGTTAACTGCATTGGTAGACTCTGTAGATGTAACTTCCATCTCTGACTCAGATGATGTGATTCTCCAGAGCTAGAGGGAACACACACAGCAATGTAGTATGGCTGATCCAAGAAGGTAGTGTCACTTACCTTTGTGCGCACACTCACCACCTTTGTCTCAGATATTGTGTTGGCAGTGGTGAAGGCTACAATAGTTGTGACAGCAGCTGATTTTAGTCGTCTTCCCCCAGTGCCATAGCGAAAACACTCCTTGATGAAATGCAGAGCACATATCCTTCTATCGTACAGTGTTTCCTCTCAGTAACACACCCATTTTTGTCATTTGACACTTGCAATACATCTTCAAAAAAGAAGCAGGACCAATGGCAGTGTCTTAATTTCTCACGTGACTTTTGTTGAATCTCTTTTCAGCCTTCCTTACATGGCTCAGCTCAATACATGACTTAAACCTGACTACAGCGGACTACAACAGGTTGCGCGCTGGTGATGTCATAGGTGATAGAAACATGGGATTTTGACTGGTGGCAAATTCAAAATCAGAGCTCTTGACACACACATAAAGTGTAAATAAAAACAAATCAGCTGAGTTTTTTCCCTTTGGATGAAATGGCCAATCAGGCTACATGCTACGGAGGGGTCCGTGTCATTGGTTCGACAGCCCATTGGTTCGACATCCCATTAGTCCGACTGTCCGTGGTGCTGAACGGCTCGTGGCGGGCGTATGGTGCGCCGCGACCGGCTTGAGGCGGAGCAGGCTCACGGCTTATGTGTTTGTCACTTTCTTTTTCATTTTAACCCACACCATGATCTTTTCCTAACCCTAACCAAGTGGTTTTTGTGCCTAAACCTAACCAGACCTTAACCACAGGGCATCATGATGATTTCGGAACAGACTTCGGAACAATGGGTTTAATATGTTTGGAACAATGGGATGTCGAACCAATGGGCTGTCGAACCAATGGGCAGTTCTCCTATGGAGAGAGTTTAAGAGGTCCTGATCACCTTCGGTATGACGAGAAAGTGAAAATGATAGGAGGTGTGTGCCCTTTTCAGCTGCCAGCCTCTGTGTGGACGAATGTCCTGTCAATTCATTCATTCAATTCATGTCCTGTCGATTCATTACTTAGCTAGCTAGCTAACGTTAGCCAACGAACCTGTGATGAAGTGCCTGCTACAGACGTAAGTGTAGTGACTGGCTGGATCCCACAGCCTTCCATCTTTACCCTGCCATTTGATGGTTGTGAGCCACAGATTTCTTCTTTCCCCATTCTTCACTCAACCCGGGAGCAAAGAAAATCTGTTTTTTTTTTTTTTTTTATTGTTTGCTGTGCAGTGAACAACGCAGCAACTTTTCAACATTATGAACTTTATGTATATATGCATTATGTATAATCATAAAGAGTCGGTAGCAGACAACAACAATGGTTACATTATGTTATTTTTGAAGCTAGCAGACTTCAGCTAAAACATACAGTTAGCTCGTAGGCTACTAGCAAACATTCCAGTAGCTAACATAAGCATGCAAGCAGCCCCTGTGGTTAGATAGCTAGCTAGCTAGCTCTAGCTCTATATGCTAGAGCTAGCTAGCTAGCTCTAGCATATAGCAAACTAAGGCCTCGATTACACAAAATGTTTTAGCAGCTGGAGGCAGCTTCTTGTAATTGCTTTAAATTAAACTGAAGCTTTTTGCTCACTGTTTTTGCGTTGCTACGCACGTTTCTGCACTCTAGGTGACTGACATATTTTGCCCGAGCGCTCTAAACTCCTCAAGTTGAAGAAACTTCAACTCAAAGTGGAAAAGCACCCATCCTCTCTACTTTTTTCCCATTGTCCAATCAAATGATTTGAGAGGCGGGCCTTCTGTGGTGGTCAGGACAACAAGTTTACAGTTGGTAAACAATGGAGGAGAAACTGGTGGTAGCGGCTGCTGGATACCCAGAGCTATGCAACTTTACAAACCACGATCTTAATAGAAAGCAGCTGGCGTGGAAGCATATAAGTGCACTACTTGAAACCAACATCATTGAGGTGAAGCTCCTGGACCAACTGGTGGTACTCGCTTGCTGTGTCTCAAATCATGTACTTCTAGTACACTTAAAATTTTGAGTGCATAAGTGCGTTCAAACTGAGAAGTATGGAAAAATGCAGTGCAATATGAGTACCCGGATGGTGCACTCAAAACGGTCAAGAAGTTGAGTGTGGAACTATGGACACTTCTCACTCATGGAAGGGGAGGGACCACTTTTCAAACTGGAAATGGCGGCCGAGGACTGTGCAACCGTGAATGTTACTGCATTGTACAAATGTAAGTTATACATGTGTTTTTGCACTAAGCACCACTATACTCTTGTTGGATATCAGCCAGCATTATGTTTATTGGGTTAATCTAGCAGTCTGTAATGATTTGGTACGACGAACGATAACGCAAATGCTAATGCTAGTTTGCTAACTAGCTAATTTACGGTCGTCATTTCCAGTAAGTGCACAACGGCTGTGTTTGGTTTGAGACAACACTACCCTGTCGAAATTCACGCACCACGCCAATGAGTACATAGTGCACATAGACATGAAAGTGTACTAACGGATTTGATTTGAGACACAGCACCTGTGATCCTCCTTTTAAGGGTCTCATGTACCCACACAGATCTCTGTCTCCCTGTGCCAAACACCCAGAGCTACAGCAAGTACCCTCTGCCTGTCCATTTTAGGAAGTAGCTACTGTGAAATAAATAAACAAATGGTGGATTGATAACAAAGGAAGGTTAGGGGAAGGAGGTGATGGGGCGGTTGCCTGGCAACAATAAAAAAGATAGCACCAGCACTTTTTTTTTAACAAGTGGCATTCAATTTTAAAAAAAAGGGCAATGTGGTGCACCTCGTATTTCGTAAACTGCAAAACACTTTCTGTGTGATCAGGGCCTTACTAGTTCTTTCCTTTTCCACTCTATCATTACACAAATGTGAGGACCTGTCAAAGAGGAACTCAGAGTAGAGCTGCTGTCTCTTCCCGTTGAATTGAGTGAGTCATTTGAGGTGGTTCAGGCATCTGTTTTGCATGCCTCCTGGGCACCTCCTGTTAGAGGTGTTCTGGGCATGTCCTACTGCTAGGAGGCCCCAGGGTAGACCCAGAACACACTGGAGGGATGACATACAGTACAGGCCAAAAGTTTGGACACACCTTCTCATTCAATGCGTTTTCTTTATTTTCATGACTATTTACATTGTAGATTCTCACTGAAGGCATCAAAACTATGAATGAACACATGTGGAGTTATGTACTTAACAAAAAAAAGGTGAAATAACTGAAAACATGTTTTATATTCTAGTTTCTTCAAAATAGCCACCCTTTGCTCTGATTACTGCTTTGCACACTCTTGGCATTCTCTCCATGAGCTTCAAGAGGTAGTCACCTGAAATGGTTTTCCAACAGTCTTGAAGGAGTTCCCAGAGGTGTTTAGCACTTGTTGGCCCCTTTGCCTTCACTCTGTGGTCCAGCTCACCCCAAACCATCTCGATTGGGTTCTGGTCCGGTGACTGTGGAGGCCAGGTCATCTGCTGCAGCACTCCATCACTCTCCTTCTTGGTCAAATAGCCCTTACACAGCCTGGAGGTGTGTTTGGGGTCATTGTCCTGTTGAAAAATAAATGATCGTCCAACTAAACGCAAACCGGATGGGATGGCATGTCGCTGCAGGATGCTGTGGTAGCCATGCTGGTTCAGTGTGCCTTCAATTTTGAATAAATCCCCAACAGTGTCACCAGCAAAACACCCCCACACCATCACACCTCCTCCTCCATGCTTCACAGTGGGAACCAGGCATGTGGAATCCATCCGTTCATCTTTTCTGCGTCTCACAAAGACATTTTTCTTTAGTTAGCTGATTGGTTCTTGCCATAATATGAATTTTAACAGTTGTCCAATAGGGCTGTCGGCTGTGTATTAACCTGACTTCTGCACAACACAACTGATGGTCCCAACCCCATTGATAAAGCAAGAAATTCCACTAATTAACCCTGATAAGGCACACCTGTGAAGTGGAAACCATTTCAGGTGACTACCTCTTGAAGCTCATGGAGAGAATGCCAAGAGTGTGCAAAGCAGTAATCAGAGCAAAGGGTGGCTATTTTGAAGAAACTAGAATATAAAACATGTTTTCAGTTATTTCACCTTTTTTTGTTAAGTACATAACTCCACATGTGTTCATTCATAGTTTTGATGCCTTCAGTGAGAATCTACAATGTAAATAGTCATGAAAATAAAGAAAACGCATTGAATGAGAAGGTGTGTCCAAACTTTTGGCCTGTACTGTGTATATATATATATATATATATATTTATATATATATATATATATATACACATACATACATACATACATGTATATATACATATATATATGTATTGTAGCGACCCTGCAGTAAATGTTCTGTTATAATGTCAGTGTTCTGTGAGTTAATGGCATGTTTGGGATTGAATGAGTATAGATAGGGGGGCGAGTGTGACGGGAATGAGGGCAATGTGTGAGGGTGCTGGTGTGTGTAGGAGCGAGCTGGAGGAGAGAGCAGGAGTGCACAGTTGGAGTTACAGCTAAGTTCTTATACATATATATATATATATATATATATATATATATATATATATATATATATACATATACGTATATATATATATATATATATATATATATATAGATATAGATATATATATATATATACATACACGTATATACATACATACATACATACATATATATATATATGTGTGTGTATATATATATATATATATATATATCTGAGAAGATCAAATACATTGTTTTCATTACGCTTAAAATAAGACTCATCTCCTTAAAAAGTAGTTTTCACTTGAAATAAGTAGAAAAAATCTGCCAATGGAGTAAGTATTTTTAGAAAAAAGACACTTTTTTTACACTTACTGCAAATGAAATTTTGCTTGAAACAAGTGGAAATTTTCTAGAATAAAGTTACTTTTTAGGTGATGAGTCTTATTTTAAATGTAATCAGATTCGTTTTGACTAGAACTAAGACAAATATTCTTGGTAAGATTTTTGCAGTGCACTCTTATTGTACTTGACATGTACTATTTAATTGATCCCATTTTAAATATAAATGAGGAATATGTTTTTTATTAACAATTATTTTCACCTCCAAATTAATCTCTTAATTTTGTAAGTGCAGTAAAAAGTGCTACTGATGACATTTTCTTTTCTCAGTATAACCTGGAACACCTATCTGTCTGCCTTGTCCTCTGGTGTTGGTGCTGAAATAAAGAGTCAGGAGTCAGTGCCGGGTCTGTTTCTTTAGTGAAGGTTTTGCATAAGCCAACAGCTGATTTGACACAAAGTTCAGTTGTATAGGTTGTGCAATATGAATCACATCATTTCACACATTTTGATAGACAAAATTTCCAAACTTTTCCATAACTTTTCAAGGATTTAGAATTTAAAATTTCCATATAATGTGAGACGGTGACTGAATCAATACTTTAAATTATTAGTACATTAGGCAAATAGGACGCCATTAATATTGGATTTTAGTGTTTTAGGGTCACTGCATCACATTACATGGAAGCAATTGAAACAATACATGAATTTTCCATAAAAAAAACACGTGAAATGACTAAAATCCATCATCAATCATTAATTTAAAAAACATGCAAAATGGTAAACCAGTGGTTCCCAAACTTTTACAATTCATGGCCCACTTGAAAATCTCAAAAATGTTTGCAGCCCACATAATGCATTCTCAGAAGTTTTTATTCTAATAGCGATCGAACATTCAGGACTGAACAGAGTGCAGGGGAAACAAGTAGGAAGCTCCACAGTCACTAACACAGCATCTGAAACATGTTGCAGCATTTTCAGTATTACAGTTTTCAAGGAGCTGTGTACACACACACACACACACACACACACACAAATCATTCAAGAAGTTGTCCCTCATAAAATTGTACTGATTTGCAAATGATTTGACAGCCCACTTGCAACAACTTCGTGGCCCCGCAGTGGGCCCCAGCCCACAGTTTAGGAACCACTGTGGTAAACAAAAGCCAAAGCGCTAGACAGGCTTGTCACTTTGGATGTCCAGAGGGCCTTGGTAGTGGGTCAACAGGCAGCACACTGCCCACAGATGGTTGATGGAGCCTGCCAGGGAGAGGGGAACAACTCCATCCCATATGTGGTACTCTCTGACCCGTCTTATTGCCCTCTCCACCAACACTCTTAGATGGGCAATGGCTTGAATTTTTTGTGTGTCTGTTGTGCTGAGCTGGGGGGTGGTTTTGAATGGGGGGATGACCAGCGTTGCCCCTACCTCTGCCAGCAGATCTTCAATTAAAAACCCTTTGTCAGCCATGACTCCATCTCCAGGCAACAGCAACTGTGTTAGACCTGATTCTCTGGTGATTTCTTTGTCAGAAATCGAGCCAGTGTACAGCTTGGATATAAATGTTATCATACCGGAAGGAGCGATCCCGATCAAACCTTTAAAGGTGGTGTGGTTCTTGTAGCTGGAGAAGGTCTCAGACTGTAAGATGAGGGAAGATGGCGTCTCACAGCGAAGCTCAGTACAGTCGATTATCACTCTCACATTAGGACAATACTGCCGGAACTTGTCAGGCATGGTGGCCTGTACCTGCTCCCGAGTCATCCACGTAGGCTGTGACCCAAGGACTTGGTATAAGTAGCTTGCCCATGTGAGGATGGTCTGACTGACTGTCGATACACTGACGTTAAATATGGATGCCAGTACCTTTTCCTTCAACCCAGCAGCGATGCGGCAGAAGAACATGAAGCACTCATCAATAAGAGGCAGCTTGCGGTGGGGGCTTGGTGCTCCAAATGCTGTTTTCTGTGCCTCTGACCAGTAGACTAGCCTGGAAGCAGATGGATGGATTGATTCCCAGAAAACCATGAACACCGCCTCTGATGGGAATCTGATGTAGAAGTGGAAGTCTTCATCTGAGGCACAAAAGTGGTTAACTTTGGGCTGCTGTTGTTGTGTTGTAAGCTGTTCAAGTTCCAGTTGTAGTTCCTGCACTTTAGCTTCTAGTTCCATGATTGTCTGACCGACATCATCTGATGTACCTAGGCACAAAAATAAAACAAAATCAGGTGCATGATTACCCATCTGCATTATGCAATACACCACATTCTCTTTCAACTTTGATATGAGAAAAGTACTGGTTCCAGGACATTGTGATATTTTAACATGCTAGGTGCAAGTGTAAACAACATAATTTTAAAGCAAAGTTAGCCCACACACCGTTAAGTTTTTATTAGTGTCTATTAAACAAGTTTCCATTTAGATTGTATTTAGTTATGTTATTGAATAACTGGGATGTGCATAAACTTACCAGGTGGAGGGGGAAATGCATAATTATGGTCAGGGAGAGGAGATGCGTCTGCCTCGTTAGCATCCCCGGCGGTCCTAACGTCAACACCCAGTCTCTCACTGGCCCTTTCATACACCGACTGCCGTTGTTCTCTGGGTCCCCAGTCATTCCAGGCAAACTTCAATGGGACAGCCCCCCTTTTAAGACGTCTGAAGCCTTTCGGAGTTAAATAAATGTCATCATTGTTGAAATGCAGACTACAAACATAGGTGCTCCCATGAAGAATCTTGAACGTTGCGCCCTCGTCTCTTCTGATGGCTGTAACCCAGCGAGCTCGCAATTTATCATCCGATGGAAACTCGTGAAAGCTTAAGTATGGATGTTTTTGCTTGTTGTTGGAACAATACGGGACACTGCAGTGACATCTCCAACGCGACTGTGCCATTTTAACCTCTTAGATTTCTCAATTTCTGCCGTTGTAGATCCATGCTCGTCATGTAGATCTCGAAGATGACCCCAGGGACGAACCGGAAGTAAACATCCACGGACTTTGACTACTTCCGCTTTCGTGACGCACAGCGTGAAAAGAGCATTAGGCTCGTTCGAGATGAACTGCGCCTCGCCTGGAAAGTAGACGAGAGCAGGCGGCCGCAGCGGGGGCGGTGACAAAAAGCTGCGATGAAGTCGGACAGTTTCCCCAAAGAGCATGGATACCAAGTGGCGAAGCTCCGTTGAATTTTTTGCCAACAGCCACTAGGGGCGCTGCCGCCACTTTGGACTGTTGAGCTTGGACTGTTGCGCCCAGACAACGGCCCAATTCCAATCCGGCCCCTAAAGACTCAAGCCCTGAACCCTCACTGACTTAACTGACGTCAGCTGTAAGTGATTGAGTGTGAGAGCCTGAAATCTATAGATAGTGATGGACTAAGAGTCTCATCCTGCTCTCTAATGTGCTATGTGTGAGCTCAGTCCTGCGTGTTCTTTAATGAAGCAATAGAAGAAGATATTCGGTCTCAGTTAATGTAGTTTATTAAGCAGTAAAGGAATAAAATTACAGAGCTCTGGGTCTCAACTTCACGTCCCTGACGAACAACAAAGGTGTGTCAGTTCACGAAGTCTGACCTCCTGTCCTTTCCCTGACCCAGTATATTTGAGCGTAACAGAGTGTCATTGTGCACGCAAGGCGTCGTCCTCTTCTCATTGGCAGTTCCACTTCCTCCTTCACCACACCACGCCCCTGCCTCGTGTTAATCTGACTCCTTCCCACTGGCGGTGGGGGCGTGGTTCCTGTTTTGAAAGACAAGAGAACAACACAACTCCCTACACGTGCTGTACCTTACTATCTGTATATCACTTTCTATTCTTTTTACCATATATGAAACTAATTATCTAAGCATTGCAGTATGTGCTCCTCAGACTTCATGTCTCTTCCTCTCCTGTACTTCTCCACTTCTGCAAAGCAAACACATTCAGATCAGCTGAAATCATCTCAGTATTCTCATTGTTCACACATCTAAAACTTATATAGTGAAACACAACTTATAGTAAAACACATAACATCATTCTATTCCCAACAATAGATAGATAGATAGATATAGATATATTTTCTTTGTGTGTGGAATATAACCACTGGTATTCCTCTGACTTCATGTGTGTTTATGTACCATCTTAAATCCTTGTTAATGTAATGTTTCATTGTTTATCTATCTGTTTTTTTTGCTCTCCTTCCATAACGTTACTGTTTGCATATCTGCCGACCGTGTTTTCGTTATTTTTTTTTTTACAACACTTCCGGTGTTCCGAGGGCAACCCCTGTATTTGACATCACAACGCTATGAACTGTGGGTAATTTTCTTACCGTAAGTCCGCATCAATGCTGACCTACAGTAAGGGGGCATAAAGGGCTCACTCACTGACTCACTGACTTGACGATTTGACAATGGGACAGCCCTCACACACTCACGCACTTCACATGAACGCGCCTCTAAGTCAGTGAGTCTGTAAGGGATCAGATTGGAATTGGGCCAACATGCAAGATGTCAAGGAGAGAGGAGGAAAAAAGTAATTAACTTTAATGCAAGTAGTGCAATTAACTGCAACAACTATCAGTGGAACACCCCGCACCTGGCCTTCCACTGTTTCCTGAAGGATCCCGACAGGTAAGAACTCCTGAGGTGTAAGTTTTGAAGTGTTTTAATATCAATTTAATATGCCAGTTTTGGAGGGAAGATAACACACACACACACACACACACACACACACACATACATACACACACACACACATATATATAGATATATATATATATGTATATATGGCCTCTTGGACCATTTATATCAGAACTGATTACTGCTTTAGCATTAAAACATATCATATTAAAATAGCCTATATATTATTATTATTATTATTACTGTCCCCTTACTGTACTGTTTTTTTAAATTTTTTTGGTAGATTGGCTTATGGGGTGATTTTGAAGGAGTAATTAAGTTCATCTTCTCATAAGTGGATGTAATATGTAGAGATGCCATCTAGGCCGTTTTTCTTCTTTTGTTTTTTTTTTAAAGTCTATATTTTGCTTTACAAAAACGTGAAAAAGCAGCTGTGACCAAGCTATCACGAGGTGAGTAGCATTGTAAGCATAATTAATAGCGATATACTTCAGTTTGTCTGTGTGTTTTTGTATGCAAGCGGGTCTGCTGCGGTCTGCTGACAGTCCAAAATGGCGGCGGTAGGACGAAACCATGGGCGAGTCTGTTGCTATGGGGCGTTCTATTGAGCTTCGCCTCTTGGTATCAATGCTCTTTGGTTTCCCGACAGTTTCCAGCAGCCTTCAGTCTGTACAGGAAGTCACAGACACACTTACATTCTGTCTGGAATGATGTCAATTCATTAAAAAAGTGATCAGACCCATATATCAGTTTGTTCTCAGTCTCCAGGTGTTTTAATTATGATAGATTAATTTATTAAAATGCTTTACAGGTGATCTGTAGTTTATGTTCATGGTTTATCCTCTATTTGATATGAATTCTCCTGTAAATCAGCATCATATCAGTTTGACCTGTCCCCTCAACTACACAGGCTAAATAAATTGTGTTTGACTACAAGGTTCATATTTTCAGAGGAAAAAAAATACAAGACAACAGCTTTCATTAAAGATCAGTCAGATACAGTCAGGGCTTCACATCTGTACAGATGTTAGTTTAAGAATCCTCACATCCCACTGACCACAAGTCTCTGTGTTGCTAAATACTTCAGTAATTAAACCGTCCAATATTAATATACAGTAGACTCTGTATAGTTTATGATGAATGTATTCAGTCTCTGACAACTAAACTTCACCATCAGTCACACAACATGTTTTCTGTTACAGAATAAACCTTCAAATCAGACAAATACAATCTTAATCTCTAAAATTCAACAAAAATAAGTAGTTTATCTAAAACGTCATATTGTTGAGTCGACATCTAAACCAGTCAGCTGTTAGATCAGGTTAGAGCCAGGCGGTGCAGTCGGTGGAGAGCAACTGCAGCGCCTGGCTCTACAAACTGCGGCCGCCTCGCTCTCGTGGTTTTATCACCGTCCACTTTTGTAATATGTCAGAGCAAGTTGGGATGAAGTCGGACACAAAACTAACCAGCATGCATTGTGTGCCGATCGACGGTGATCGAATCTGCGCAGGACTGGCTCATCTCGAACAAGCCTATTGATATATATATAGATAGAGTCGGCAATGACGGGAATGCCCACATCCGGTTAGAGCCGAGGGGGAAAACAAACCGGTCTCTGCCATTAGCCACAATGCCGAAGAGTTGCTGTGTGCCTTTTTGCACCGCAAATAAACAAAAAAAATCACCAATTAAAGTTTTACATTTTACCAAATAATAAAACGATGGCTTCAAGCTATCAGAAGAGAGCTTTTAGCTTTGCACAGAAACAGGCAATAGAAATGTCCTTCAGAGGGCTATATTTTATTTTATGCTTGGAGTACATTTCAGAGCCAGCACTCTACCGCCACCACAGAACTTTAATCAGTACTTCTACTTTTACCAGACTTTTGTACACAAGTATCTGTACTTCTACTTTGGTACTGAATGTGTACTTTTGTACGTGTTGCGAGGAAATCTACACAAATTACAAATGTAGTACAAAGTTCACTAGCGTTTAAACAATTAATCTAATATTCCTGATACCCCTGACATAGTTTATGATTGTTTGGAAATGGTTTACATTAAATTAAACTTCCCTGAAATGAAGTGCTGACTGCAGACATACACATGTTTTGTTGTTGGGTCCCATAATCTGCCAAACTCGTCCTCTCTTCTGATAGCTTGAAGCCATTTTGTCCTCCTTTGTGGTTCCGTTTTATTATTTGGTAAAATGTAAAACTTTAATTGGTGATTTTTTTGTTTATTTGCGGTGCAAAGGGGCACACAGCAACTCTTCAGCATTGAGGCTAATGGCAGAGACCGGTTTGTTTTCCCCCTCGGCTCTAACCGGATGTGACATTAGTGGGCGTTCCCGTCATTGCCAACTGTATCTATACATAGATGCCGCACCCTGGCTTGTGGGCTGCGTTAATACTGCCGCCATCTTGCCTAGGTGCTCTGACCGGTTCAGACCCGTGCCAGACTCGGCAAAAATGCCACATTTTTGCTCTGCATTTGGGTGTACTAACGAAAGAAGTGTTAAAACCAAGCAGAAGGGAATAACTTTCCACAGGTAAGAAGTTGTTTTACAATATTTTACTGTTACGAACACGTTTAATGAGATATATATCTCAAAAAGTGATCCTTCTTTTAAGCTAATCAAGTAAAGTAACTGTCCTGATCTGGTCCTAATGCCAAATTAAGCTAACGCTATGTCACACAACTTAAAGAAAAAAAGGTTAACATTTATATAATATTACTTATAAAATGATGATGCTTTGTCAAACAGCTATGTCGGTGTATGTGTTATTCCAAATTGTCAACTATCTGTTTCATGGCACCAACGTGACATAACGCAGTATAACGTTAGTAGTTAACTTGTGGTCTGAATTGTAACTACAAATTATGTGGAACTGCGTTGTTCTGACACACTTATTTTGTGTGTAGTTTCCCAAAAAACACAGATAGGAGACGGGCATGGGTAGCAGCAGTGAGGAGAAAGGACTTTGTCCCGAGTGACTCCTCAGTCATCTGTAGCTGTCACTTCAGACCTGGGGACTTCGACAGGACTGGGCAGACTGTCCGTTTAAGGGATGGAGTGACTCCTTCTGTATTCAATTTTCCCGAGCATCTCTGCAAGGACTCTTAAAAATAATACTACTGTACACTGTGTATATTTTTTGTAAATATGACCTAATAATGTAAACAGTTCTGTGTCCAGGCTCCCATGAGCACTGTGGAGTTATACATATGAGATTAAAGCAAAATTTTGTGTAAACATGCAGCTCTAAGTCATTTATTTTCACTTGTACAAAACCAACATTTGTTAATCAGAATGTGTAACTACACTGCAGCTTGGCACAACCCCGCTGATACACTATTTTTTGCACATTGTGTGACTTAAAATGTGAATAAACATTTATAATCAAAATTAATAATTAAATGACATCATGGTGGGCATTGTACATCTAGTAAGAAAAAAGAATATTTATTACATGGGGAAAGTTTAGTTTAAATGTGTTGTAGAACTATTACTGTTACTTTATCTACATAAGATCAAATATTTTGGTGTGAAAAGCTGCATTTTTTATTTAACCAAGTATCCTGTATCATAACTACATGTCTGACAATTGTAACAAACCAAACCGCATGACAATCGGTTGAGAATTCAGCGAGTAATGATGATTTTAATCATAAATAATCTCCTGCCTCAATAGACATACATGCATTAGGCAGCGCGGCTCCACCTGGGCAAGATGGCGGCCGCATTGATGTATCACTCCAATGAGGAGCGCCGCTGAATGCGGCATCTACGTATATATATCTATGTGAAAAGGGCCTATAAGCTGGTAGACTACATTCCCATTGCTCTAACTTCACATACCTGTAAGCTAATGGAATGAATGAGAGGTTTGTGTACTGTCTGGAAAAGAGGGACTTGGTTGCTGAGTATCAAAGTGGATGTAGGAGAGGCAGGAGCACAACGGACACAGATCTCTGTCTGGGGGATGAGGTCAGTCAGGAAAGCCCAGGTTAATAAAGAAATAGTAGCAGCTGTGTTTTTTGATGAGGAAAAGGCTTATGATATATTGTGGACAATGTTAATTTTGTTAACAAAAACTATGATGGAAATTTTTGCAACAACCTTTTTCCATGATGACAATAAGACAATGACAAGCTAAAAATAGATCCTGATAATAAAAACTTAAGAAGAAATCTATGTTTAATTTTCATAGACGAGACATCATGAAAATGTTAGTGGTGGATGACCTGACACTGAAAGGCGAGAACAGCCACGCTTGTAATATCATCAAATGCTACATGAGTGGCAGTCTGGTAAACTCCAGTAAATAGTCGGCGCCACAGTGTACGCCGCTGAATGGCAGTGGAGCAAGTAGCCACCAGATGCCAGACTTCACAGCTGATTCCCACAGGACTCTCAGTTCAGACTGGAGGTTTATGGGTTGATGCTGTTGGACAGGCAGGTAGGAGGCTCAGTTATCTGTGAGTGTAGCTGTGCTGTAAGTAAACAGTCTGAACTGATCTGATCAGTTTTCTCTGACAGAGATTAAAGTTTAGTTTTAAACCTCCAAATTAACATGTTGCAGATTAAGAAAGAATTCAGGCTTTATTTAAGTTATTTTTCTGCTTTTTAACAGTGAGATTGATAAATTAGAGTTTACAATGAATCTGGGTACAAATCCTAGTTGTCTCAGATTAGTTATTTGTCGTGTCAAAGTTTTTCAGATCATAAATAAATAGATGTTGAGCTTTTCAAATGATGATCAGTAAGTGTGCACTTGTATCACCTCCTTAAACCTGTCAAAACTGCTGGAGAAATGACAGTTTGTAAGTGTGTAGAATAGAGGTTTAACAATCCATCAATCTGGATCGATATATCAATTATAAATGATCAATGATCCAATGTCATTGACAAAGAGAAAACATCGATCTATATCATCATCTTTAGGATATGCTTTTATTTTGAAAGTCTGGGTCACTGTCAAACAGCAGCAGGCAGACGGCAAGCAGCAGAGAAAAGACAATGAGGATAGCATTATTTACTTGGGAATAAATCAGCAGTGTGGAAATATTTTGGATTTTAGAGAAGAAAAGAGGTCGACAGACGGAGCACACGGTGTATGTAAACAATGCTGTTACGAGATTAAATACGATGTAACATTACGTCCCTGAACGAGCATCTCATCTTGCTAACTTCTCACTACAGCAGCATTATAGCTGCTCTGTTTCATCAGTGTTCAGCTAAAACAAATGCCCATGAAGGCTGAAATTCAACCATGCTGTTCTGTCAGGAGATGCAGTGACTTAAACCACCAGTGAGTAAGAACAATAATAATGTTACATGTCACATGTTAAGCTCTGAGTAGAGGGAAAAAAGAAGTCTGCTAGCCGCTAGGCTAATTTATGCAATGTAAACAAGCTTATAATGTGTGACAAGCAAAAAACTGTTGTTTTGTCTCTGAACCTTGGCAGTAATTATTTAGCTGAATTTAATACTTTTGTTAAACACTGCTTTTGTTAATCCATGTTTTATGGCGGTTGGGAGAAGTTTGCCTTTAGGTCTTTAAGACAGATAGTCCTGAAGTTTAAGGATACGGATGATGGTTTGGGTTAAAATGAAAAGATTTCCTCCAGCAAAAAGCCTCTTTGTCAGAAAGCCGTGAAGGTTAACTTATCCCATGTGCTGTTTTTTTACATGTTAGTGGAATCAGTTTAAAGTAAACTTTACTGCAGTAAGTGGTTACAGTTATTTACATTATTTATGTGTTGTTTTTATCTTTCATGGCCAAAAGCATAACAGAAAGGGGTGGCAACATCTTCTGTAACCAATTGTATTAAATGGGAGGATGATATCGCCTCATCACATGACATCTTCCCCTCAAACCAAACGACTAATCCAAACTCACCAATATCTTCAACTGCATCAATGAAATAAAGTCCTGGATGGCAGTAAACTGACTTCAACTAAACAAAGCTAAACCTGAAATCATTCTCTTTGGCCCCTCTGACAACATCAACCTGATATCCAACAGTATTGGCAACCTGTCCACTCTTGTCAAACCTCATGTCAAAAACCTCGGTGTCATTTTTGATTTTGCACTCAAGTTTGATAAACAGGTCAACTCAGTAGTCAAAGCCAGTTTTTTCCAACTTCGCACCATCTCAAAAATCAAACCATTCCTCACTTTCAAGGACCTAGAAAAAGTCATCCATGCTTTCATTTCCATTTGTTTAGACTATTGCAACTCTCTTTACACTGGAATTAATCAGTCATCTCTCTCCCGTTAACAACTAGTACAAAACGCTGCAGCCAGACTCTTGACAGGTACCCGAAAGAGAGACCACATCACCCCTGTCCTAGCCTCTCTCCACTGGCTGCCAGTGCAGTACTGTATTGATTTTAAACTTCTTTTATTCGTATACAAAGCCCTGAATGGAATGCCCCCCTCCTTCATGACAGAACTTTTAACCCCTTACTCCACCTCCAGACCTCTCAGGTCGGCTGACCTAGGGCTTTTAACTGTTCCACGCACTAATTTTAAACTCACGGGTGACTGTGCCTTTGCGGTCGCAGCCCCCAGACTCTGGAACAGCATTCCCCCCTCTGTCAGACTTGCCCCCTCCATTGACTCTTTTAAATCAAGGCTAAAAACGTTCCTTTTCACAAAAGCTTTTGAGTCCTCCTGATGTTGCCTTTATTGCCTTTAACTGTACAGCACTTCGGTCAACTTGGGTTGTTTTTAAATGTGCTTTATAAATAAATTTGACTTGACTTGACTTGATATTGATCACAGGCCCCTGAATCGCATTGAATGGCAATCGTATTGAGGCAGACTTTGTAATATCTGCAAATACCACAACTTGTCCAAAGACTCTAAGTAATATTGTATCATGATGAACAACTGGTGATTTACATTCCTGGTGTAGAAATTATTTGTACTTGTAGAAAACAAATGTCTAAATGAAATCAATCATCATCAAAAGTTGACTAAAATTTATGTAGCAGTTCAACTTAGGACCCAAATGCAAACACAGCCAGGAAATGGGGAATGGTTAAAGGCAATTTATTGCAATTTGAAGATGGGAGGCTGAAGGCTTGAGTGGAATGATGGCTGAGGTGGGCTGGGAATGGCAAAGCAGAGGAGGCAGAGGGGCTGAAGACAGAGCAGTCCAAAGTCAGAGGCAGAAGACGAGAAAGATTGGGAATAGGGGTCCAAAAAGTGCAATAGACCAAGTGTCAAAAAACGTAGACGTTTGCCTTGTTATCTATACCGTAGAGGTGACTGAGCAATCTGGCAGATTCTGGACATCTGAGCCAGGGTTTTATACTGCAGTGGCTTGATTGTAGATGTTGTTGAGGTGTGCAGGTTCAGCAGCTGCTGGCACTCAGGAGGATTGGCAGGCTGCTGCTCGCAGGTTTGCTTCATCTAAGCCTGAGGTTGATCGCTTGCTGAGCGTGTAGCAGGAAGGAGAAACATCGCGTGTCCTTTTGTGAATAAAGTCGTGGACGTTGAGGCACAGTTTATTCAGAGGCTGTTGCGTAAGGAGAAGGTGATTAGACCCCGTTTGGATTTCTCCCCTTAGGAGTAGGCTATCTGTATTAAAGATACAATTTCACCTCACACTCTATCATTTATCTAACAATCTGTTCCACTGTTATATCAAATACACATCGTGGATTTACATGATTTACATTTTCTTCGGCAGCGGCAGTTTTCTTTCTAACATCAGAGACACTGAACACATCAGTGAGGCAACGGTTTGTCGGGGAGTAAGAAAAGTGACTCTGACTCTGGAAAGACCTTTGCCAACTTTTGTGGTTTTCCCTGGGCATAATCAGAATTGATCAAAATGCCTGCCACGGGGGATTGGTGGCTTAGTGGATGGAGCAGGCGCCCCATGACCTGATGCTCATTCCTTATTGCAGTGGCCGCGGGGTCAAATCCAGCCTGCAGCCTTTCGCTGCGTGTCGTTCCCTCTCTCCCTTAACATTATGCTGTTTTGCCATTAAAGACAACAAAAGCCCAAAAAATAAACTTTAAAAAAAAGAGGAATTCCATAGAACTGCAGGTTTGTCAGTGTTAATCAGAAATGAATCTACGTGGATTCATTATGCAATAATTCATGAATACTATTTTTATATTCAAAGATTCTGTGGTGTAATTGGCTCATTTATGGGACTCATCATAGCTCCATCTGGGAATAAAGGAGATTATGTGAATCAGAAGTCATTCAGCAATTCAATTAACCTCAGCCTAATATTGACAGAATTATTTAAGTACAAGCAAAACTTTAACCAGTCTGCTCAATATCTTTGTGTTTGATTTTGAGTTGCTACCCAGTGTATTTGGGCTCCATCAGATTACAGCTGAATAAGAGAATATAGCAAATTATATTATATTATATATTATATATGATGGCTTGCGGTGCTCGCCGTGAACGCGCTTCCCTAAGGCTGAACATACGCAGAGTTGTTTGAGCTTATTCTGATCAGCTGTTACTAAACCGAGAGTTTCCTAGCTCAGGCTCAGTCAACTCGGAGATTGGGATTAAGCTCAGAGTTTGTTGAGCCCGCTTTCTGAAATAGGGCCTAGGTAGGGGAAATGGGAAACACAAGGGAGAGGCACTTTTGTGATTTGTAACTTTTGTGTTTTATATCCTTTGTTCTGTTTTTTTCCTCTGTGAACATTATTTTTCTTAGCTGTTAAATTAGACTACCTTCACTGTTGATTGTTGAGGATGTTTTTACTGGGAGCTGAATTATCCGCAGAGGTCTGTGTCTGTACATAGGACTGGACCTTGATGATGTTTCCACCTCCCGTGGTAAGCATGTTGGACAGTGTTTTTGCATGCTGAATCATTATGTTCTCTGATATCAGATTCGTCTTGCAATAAACATGTTTAAACAAGGACAATAGAGGCTCATCAAGTTGCTCTTTTATTCATTTAAGTAAAGATTTGCCTAAAGTACAAGTTTATCACATCATGTTCTATATGCATCTGGATCTAGATGCCCTTTTGAATACACAGCCATAGATACTTATGCTAACTGAATACTAATACTAAATGTAGTGTTGATATTACTCTACCCCTACAGTTTTGGTAGCATATCATAACTAGTTAGTTCTAACAAAATCACTTTATATGTTCCACAGTATATTTAACACCATGTACCCCAAGCTCAAGTTTTGTTTCAGGACTAAAGTCAGTAGATACTCAGCAGTTACAAAAAGAGTAGAGTTTATTCCTCTTTCCCTCTAAAAAGCCAATTGGTTTTACCTCACCATATCCTTGTTTTTTTTATTGTCATTACATTTTTTACATTTTTTTTATTGGTACCTGATTCGTACAGCAACATATTAAAATTGTTACCATACCACAGGCCCATCCATCAACACACAACCTACTGTATTTGCCATATGCTAAGTATATCGCACCCCCCAGCATGCAAGACCAAGGCTGAGAAATTCATGGATATAATGTGTCATGCAGAATGCGTTCCTCAGACTTTCTTAAATGGTTATACTGTTCTCTATCTCAGCAGGATTCAGATATGTGTAGGGTACTTCAAGCTGGGAGTTTCTTGCTGTAATTGCTTCACTGAGGCAGGACAGCGCTGCTTGAAATTCCTTAATCATCTGCTTAGGGGCAGGCTCATTGAATCGGTCCTCAGGGTATGAACCCAAGGTAACCTACCAAAGTGACAAAACAAGAAAGGAAATTAGACTGACGACATTTCATGGTAAAAAAGTACACCAAACTGAACACTAAACTTACAGTATCCGTGTACTTGCTCGTCAGTAGCCACGACAGATCTGCAAAGCTGACTGTCTCGCCAACATCTGGGAGGGTCTCCAAAATTGTTTTCATGCTTGACTGCCCCTTAGTTGTAGGAGGTGGTTTGCGAAGCAGGAGTGAGCCATTGGGCACCCAGGAGTAGTAGTCGTACTAAATTATGAAAGAAGCTTTAATGTATTTCTCTCATTTTTTATTTACATTTTATTTCATTATATATTGTGAGGTTGTGGGCCCAATTTTGATGGGAAACTAATTCATTAAACTTATTCTAATGTTAAACATTAAAGAAAAATGGATGTAAGCCTACATAGGAAATGCACCTTTGTACTGCTGAGCTAATGCCCTACTAAAATAAATTATTTATAGTAACAGTTGAAGCAGACTACAGATCTGCCAATTTTTGATACATTTCAAACAATATTTACAATTTGTTATTTACAATCACACAATATACAGTATATGTATTCAATTTCCCCAACTGTTTACCTGCCCATTGTTTACTGCAGCATGTTGAGCCGTTGATGTAAAGATCACCATGGTGATGAACTTGATCACTTCCTCGACAGTATAAAAGCACGCTGGAATCTCTGTTGGCAGCACAGTTATTATCAGTTAATTATTAGTATTCACTATGCATTAAAAAATGTAGAATATCAGAGGCTCCTATGAAGTGTATGCATGTATCAGATTTTCATTCCATATGTGTGTGTATATATATATATATATATATATATATGTATAAAGATATACTTTTATTATGTATAGTCAAGTGTAATTCTAAATATTTACACTTTCATTCTATATAATCATACTTTCATTCAATATATTCAGTTCCATTTAAGTTAAATACCTGAGGCTTCATTCCCAAAGAAGCCATGTGTGAATATCTCACTGATCCATTCCTGCAGCTCAGTGTCTCTACACACATCACTGTCTGAGGGATAATAGTACTCCACTACTGCCTTCACAAAGCTGGGGAACACAAAACAATTTCATTTAAAATTTTAAATAGTTACATTTGTATATGAAAAATGACAGAGAGACAGTTATCAAGACAAGACACAGGAATTCTTGAACCCACTCTCTACACTTAAGCTGTTGCTTGTAAAAAAAAATAAAATAAAATAAAATAAAATAAAATTTAACCTGTTGATGATGTTCCACACCTTCAGGCCATCATCTCTGTAGTAGTTGTTGGGTATGGACTCCAGTCCTCGTGCAGCGATGTTCTCTGGGAGACAGAGGAAGCTGTAGGTCATCTCAGAGTGAGACCTTCTCATGACCTCTGTCAGTCCGTCACATCCAAGTGAGCTCTAATGAGTATTAGTACACAATATTCACCATCAAACACGTTTCTTGAAGTTAAAGCAATAATAATTATAAAAGTGTTTACATTGTTAAAAAAAAATCAAAGGCTGAAATTTAGTTGTGTACAATAAAATTTTAATAGTCTGAATATTCAGAAATATATATTTAAAGAGCCGTACTATATTCAGACTCCCCTCAGGTCCAAAGAGATGTATGCGGGCTCCAATGTTTACGTCAAGGGTGTACCGGAAGTGTGGAAACAGCAGCTGTACAGACAAAAGGTCAGAATAAGATGCTTAATTGAGCAAACAGGCAGCACATCCTGGGTGTGTCAATCCCCAAGAAAGCCATGAGCAACAAAATGGTGGGCAAGTATGGGAATGAGATGGAACAATTAACAGTGTGCACTCAGGCTCAGAAAATCCAAACTTGTAAAAATTTGGAGTCTTGTAGGCCCTGTACTCTACATTTGCGTAAAACCCCCACCTCCGTTTTTCCTCCTTATTGCTTGATCCTACAATTTCTATTAATATCCTTTAGTTATGTGTTTATCATTCAGTGTAAAAGATTTAATTGAAATTGAAAATTAAATGTTAGACTGTGATTTCATCAGTTCAGATCAAGGGAACAGAAGAGAGAGCAACAGCATCATGATTTCTGCTGTGTAATTTTACCTTGTAGAGGGGATGAATCTCGGAGAAGCAGCGGACAGCAGCAACAGTAAAGACCTCTGCCAGAAGGTGAGTGTTCATCAGGTGTTGAACTGCTTGATGATCCATGGAATCTGCATTTTTAATAAACATCTTGGCCAGCAGCCAGTCAGTCTCTGGGTCACTGGGCAGAAAGATGGGGTTCTGCTCAGAAGGTTGTTGATGCAACTGGAATGTGATAAAAACATGTTTAATCTTTATATTCAAACTGGTGCAACAGGATTTCTAAAAAACTTGCAATAAAAATTCACCTACATTCACTTAAAGCACCCATCCAAGCTCACCCAAACTAAACTGAAAACTGTTTTTTCTCAATTTTTAGTACATGTACATTTTTCCCCAATAGTCCCCAATGTAAGGTTTCAACACGCTGAAATAAAAGTTGTTTTTTCACCTTTGCCTGAATATTTAAAAAAAAAAAAAAAAAGATGCTGCAGATGCCTAAAACTGGACAGTATTAACTGGAAAACACAACAGGGCCATATCATAGAGCTTCACATATTCCAAATTCAAAGTAAATGGCAGTATCACAGAAATTTAACATTTTACAATGAGTGAAAAACTAATAAACACAGACAGAAATGTCTATTTAGGAGCTAACTGTACAGTAGCATGCAAATGTTTGGGCACCCCAAGACATTTGAGCTCTCAGACAACTTTTACCAGGGTCTCAGACCATAATTAGCTTGTTGAGGCTCTGGCTTGTTCAGAGTTATCATTAGGAAAGGCCAGGTGATGCAAATTTCAAAGCTTTATAAATTCTCTGACACCAGAAACCTTGTCCTGTCAATCAGCAGCCATGGGCTAATCTAAACAGATGCCCAGCGCTCTAAAAACTAAAATAACTGATGCCCACAAAGCAGGAGAAGGCTATAAGAAGATAGCAAAGTGTTTTCAGGTAGCTGTTTCCTTAATGTAATTAAGACATGGCAGTTAGCAGGAACTTTGGAGGTCAAGTTGAGGTCTGGAAGAAAATGCTCCAAGAGAGCTGCTCGTAGGATTGTTACAAAGGCAAATCAATCAAAGGCAATCAGTTTGACTGCAAAAGACCTGCAGGAAGATTGATCAGACTCTGGAGTGGTGGTGTACTGTTCTACTGTGCAGCGACACCTGTACAAATGTGACCTTCATGGAAGAGTCATCAGAAGAAAACCTTTCCTGTGTCCTCACCAAAAAATTCAGTGTCAGAAGTTTGCAAAGGTACATCTAAAAAAGCCTGATGCTTTTTGGAAACAAGTCCTGTGGACTGATGAAATTAAAATAGAACTTTTTGGTGCAATGAACAAAGGTATGTTGGAGTAAAAAGGGTGCAGAATTTCATAAAAAGAACACCTGTCCAACTGTTAAACACAGGGGTGGATTGATTGTGATCTGGGCTTGTGTTGCAGCCAGTGGCACGGGAACATTTCATAGGTAGAAGGAAGAATGGATTCAATTAAATTCCAGCATATTCTGGAAGCAAATATCACACCATCTTTAAAAGAAGATAAAGAGAGGATGGCTTCTACAACAGGACAATGATCCTAAACCTCGAAATCCACAATTGTCTACCTCATGAATCGCAAGCTGAAGGTTCCGCCATTGCCCTCACAGTTCCCAAACCTAAATATCATTAAAACTCTGTGAATAGACCTAAAAGGAGCAGTGCATGCAAGACGCCCACCTCAGAGCTAGAAAGCCTTTTGCAGGAAGAATGGGTGAAAATCCTCCAAACAAGAATTGAAAGACTCTTAGCTGGTTACAAAAAAGCGTTTAGAAGCTGTGATACTTGCCATACTGTGATACTTAGTAGTGGGCGCTACTAAGTACTGACCATGCAAGATAAGTAATCTTGGTTAAAATGTTGAATAACTTTAACTTTAACTTCATGTCTTTTGGAAATAAGTTCTTACTAAACTACTCATAGCTACTGGAAACATTTCCAGAAAACCTGAATTGATAAGAAAAACTGTTTTTCCCTGCCTTAAGGCGACATAGGAACCATTTGTTTATCATTTCTGTACATGTATAACAGTCTATGATGACAATGAGGGGTTAAAATCTACTGTGAAGCTTCGGAGTGTAATTGACTACAAGACCCATAAGCCTCGGGTCAGCTGGGCAAATTACTGGGAATGTGTTCCTTTAGTTCAGGCCGTGGTTGGCTATTGAGGCCATAGCAACAGCATTGGAAGCTCCTATTGGCTCAAGTAAGGTGTTAATGGAGAGGCCAAGAGCTCGCTTGATTCTGAGATGCACCAGTCAGTTTGTTTACATGCAGGACAGACAAATTAGGGATAATATGTTGAGAAATATTAACATTTGAATTGTATTCCGTGAATATCTATGCATATAATAATGTGGACTAAATATTTTGCTGAATTTAGATTAGATTAGATTTAGATTTATTGTCAGTGTGTGAGAAATGAAATGGGAGCTGTTTAATGCGTGATTCAGTCTGGACAATATGGATATGTGGATGATGATGATAACACTTCATAGGTGAGTAATAACTGTTTGTTTTTTGTCTGACAGAAGCATTTATTGAGTCTGCTGTGGTGGTTCTATTTTTGTATTTTGAAATGGTCCGCATTAATGATGGCACCACAAGGAGAGTAATTTTCAGACAATATACTGTATGAGTGAACAACTTAAATACAACAAATACAGCTGTTGTTTTACCTATCATAACCACCAAAAATCACCTTAAGGGCTGTTTGATTTCTAGATATTTAAATACCTGTATTGCTATTGGCATCAGTTTGTTTGCTGGGTTCAAGTAGAGCAAACATAGACCAGCAGTCACATGCAGAGGTTCACCATTGTTGGCTCTCGGGGGTATTCCATCCATCTTCTTCTGGTCGTACAGGAATATATTGCCTTTCTGTATGGAAAGAAAAGACCGTAGAAAGAAATGTTTAACAAAGCAAGCTATAGGATTCATGGAATTTTCACTTCGACATTAAAACACTCAAATCTTCTCAACAGAAACATTAGCCACTCTCCTGTCATACCTCCATTTCCTCCTCCAGAGAGCTTCCCTCTACTAGGAATGGGCTCACCATCTCCTCTGTGACTGGAAAGTTTGAGGGAAGCTCAGAGCAGCGCTTGATCACATTCGGGTTGAGTCCATTCAGAAACTGGAATCCATAAAAGGCATCTTCCTTCCAGTGATCTGCAACATACTCTGGAAGAATAGCAACTGGTCAGTTTAATATCCAATATACTTTTCTTTCTTGAGGTTTGAAGTACAACATGATGATCATTATCATTTAACTAAAAAAAAGATTGATGTTTTTTTGGTCTGAAAATCTTTGACTTTGTGCAACTGAAATAATTTTATCCAACAGGAAGGAACTGCATCTGATCTAATGTATGTCAACATTTGGTCATTTTTAAACATTAAAGAAATTCATTCACAACTTTTTGTATAGACCCAGTTGAATATTGTAATAATAATGTGGTTATCACAGAATCCTAATGAACAAGCTTCATTCTGATGCGATATTCCCACCTTGAACAGGCAGTGCAAAAGGGGCTACAGATGCGAAGATGCACAGTAACAACAATAAAAACATTCACAGCTAATAATAATAGTACAGATATGTCTGATAATAAGTGATAGAATAATATGAAGAGTAGCAACAATAGCAGTAATGGTGATAAAAGCTTGACTAATAATCTAATAATGATCTCATAGTATCTGTCAAATACTTGTATGCCGTCACTTGCTTTGAATCTATGACGGTGACATTGCTGTGGTGAGTTATGCTGCAGAACTGAAAAATGGGTGACAAAATCTACCTGATACTGTTGTCTTTTTCCACCAGAAGATTTTTCTTATGTCTTCAATGCTTTCCCATTTTTCAGCAGATCCAAGCAGCCCTTTAAGCTTGAGTTCAATGACGCTGAAGAAAGACAGGGTAAGAAAAAAAAAGATTAACATAGCAGGGGACTGAACAAATATTAATCCTTTTAATGTACTTTTTTGATTCAAAACATAGAAAATATGGTTATTTTGAAATCCAGTTCTGTTCATCATATATATCTATGTAGACCTACTTTAACGTTTTTGTATCTTCTAGTTCATTGTGTCTGGACTTAGAGAAACGAACTTCAGCTGGGAGCTCAGTTGCTTTCTCAAAATGGATGATGTGGGGTAGTCCTTCAGCCATAATTTTCCATCTGCAAATAAATAAATAAACAAACAAAAAAAACATGAACAGTTACAGAAAAGCACTTAAATATGTCTCTAGATCAACCCAGTCTCCTTCCGATGGTGTTAAATACCACAGCTTGGTTATTAATTTCTGCGTCAGACTCCAATGAAATAGAAATGGACATACTTTCGTGGTGGTATAATACGCTGCCGGGAAACGTTTTCTAACACCGCCGATTGGCATTAGTTTGAAACACAGCTGAAGACAAATTGTAACTTAAGGAGCAGGAAAGTCCCTGTAGGGTGGGCTCGAGGGGCAGTGGTTGGGTCCAACAAACACAGGACTTTCACACGGGAGACCACAGAAACTGTGAAAATGGAAGTGTATTTTGAAAAGACACAATGCATGTAGCAGGTGTAAATTAACCTGGTCTCCCATGACATCAACGACAGATGCACCCAGGGTACCCAGTGCGTCATATGTAGACATCAAGGGCTCTAGGTTCCCGGCGCAGCACAGGGTGGCGAACCCCGCGCAGAGCTAGTTTCGAGCAGCGCAACCCGAGGCATGCTCAGTTTGGTAGTTTGGCAGACCGAGGTGCGCTGAGATGGGTCCATACCTGCAGCTCTAGCTACATGGTGTACTGCACAGATTGAAACTTACTGGTAAAAGCTCTTTTTCATTGTCAGCTCTTTTCTGCGGTGTTCAATCAACAGGGGATGGTCCTCCTCAAAATCCTTGATGGCTGAGGCATGAAAAAACAGTCAAGTCAAAAAACTATGAAAAAAATCAAAAATTGTCAACAAAACAAGAAATATGTGAAAACAAATGAATCTATTTGGGGTGTAACAGTACACATGTTCATATTGAAGCATTCAATGCAAGTCTTTCAGTTTGGTATAGCATTACACACCAACAATACCTTGAGCTATTCTATTACATTTGGAAAATTAAATATATAGTTTAAGCTGTGTTTAATATGTTCTCAACAAGGCAGCCCACAGGAGGAAACAGGCAACATACTCTCTGCCCCTCCCACCCCAAACCAGAACATTCTACTCCAGTGAGACACACTAGGAGGCAGCTACACTAAGCTAGGTTATTACAAGATGATTAGTAACGCCATTTCCAGACGAAAAATAGAAGATCCCCTAATAACCTACAGGTCTGGTGTTTGGAGCTACTTTGGTTTTGCTGTGTATGGAGAAAGGAGTTTATCACCTATTTTTTAAAAAAAAAAACTATGTACATGTGCAAATTTTGGTTTATATAATTAGAAACTGGCGAGTATAGCTCTGACATCAATGTGGTACAAGAGAAATGGGAAAAGGACTTTGGCGATTTATTCTCTGGTAGTAATCATTCAGCCTTCGATGATAATTTTCTTTAGACTATATCGGACACAAAGCCAATGTTGGAAGATGAAATGAACAAGGACTTTTTGGTTGTAATTTATATCTGAATGCAAACTTTAATATAGAGGAGGTTAAAAGTCATTGATAAGGCCAAATTAAAGAAATCAGCCGGAATAGATGAGATTTCTTACGAAGTCCTGAAGTCTCCAAGATTATTTAGAATTCTGTTTGAGTTATTTCAATTTTGTTGTGATCATGGCATCATTCCTGTTCAGTGGTATAAATCTATCATAAAGCCTATCCCTAAGTCATCTAGAAATGACCCCAAATCACCACTTAGCTACAGAGGTATAAGCCTTATTAGTAATGTTTATAAACTATATTCTGTTCTACTAAATAATAGATCAGTTGGTCATTTAGAAAGGTCAGGATTGCTGGTAGATGAGCAAAATGGTTTCGGGGAACAAAGGGCCTGTATAGACCACATATACTCTGTCACTTCTGTTATCAGAGAGGGGGGGTGAGCGAGAGGTCCGCCGTCGTTTCTAACATAATGTTACAGATAATTGTTTTATGTGTTTTAATGTGTAGGTTTTCAAAGACGTTTATGTTGAAATAAAAATACCTACAAGTAAATATGTTTCCTTGTATAAATACATATACAAGCATGTTTCCTTGTATTAACGGTCCCTGTGGCCGTGGACCGTGGGCCCTCTCAGTGTGGATGGCCCCCAGAGGTGGCTTTTTCCTTGCCTCGGGTCTCAGTGCTCGGCCATGTCTCTTTAGTGATAGCTAGTGTGTGTGTGTGTGTGTGTGTGTGTGTGTGTGTGTGTGTGTGTCTCTGTGTCTGTGTGTGTGTCTGTGTGTGTGTGGGTGTGTGCGTATGTGTATATTTATGTATCTCTATGTGGGGGGGAGGGTTGGGTTTTCTCTTTTCTTTTTGTTTTCTGTTTTGGATCTTTGTTGTTCTTAACCTCTGTGAGGCACTTTGTGTTACTGTCATATGAAAAGTGCCATATAAATAAAGTTGATTTGATTTGATCTGATTAGTTTGCCCTCTTGTGGACATAATGCAAAAAAAAAAAAAATTCGAATGGTTCGAACCTATGAGTTATTTTTAGAAGGAATATTTGAACGTCATTTTTGAGCAATTTTGACAGCCCTACTCAGTTCCCAGTCTTTTCAGGTTTTCAACAAGTATTTTCTAACATGTATGATGTGCTTTGAAAGACATCACTGATTTTGCTACACCCAGACATTGGTGAGCCCATTTCAGCCACACTGTAATTCACTTTGTACGACAAATAATGTTACTTTTCATACATGTAAAATTTTAAAAATCTGGGAAATTTCTGTAGCATTTCTACCAAACTGTGAATTTTGTGAATGTTACACCCCTGATATCTATGAATCTTAATTTTCATTATATATAATAAGTTATTTGAAGAAGTTGAGGCAGACCTTTCCCTCCTCTCAGTTCCACCAGTTCTCCCCTGGAGATCCATCTGTAACAGGGGAAAAGAATGGCATCTCCTTCTGGAGTCGTCACCACTATTTTGGAGAAGTACCACTCATCTTCTGGGAGAAGCAAAAAAGGATCTTTCTCCACCTTGACCAGCAGAAGTCTCCCCAGAGATAAATTGGTTTTCATGGTGTAGGTCCCCATCTTGGAATAATAATTATTATAAATATTATAAACAAAGTTAGCAACATTTGTCCAAAAGGTTTTTTCAGTTGAGCCAGACAGAGTATTAAAATGTGTTAGTCTGACTTTGAGAAATTTGATATAGTACGATTTCATCCATGCTAACATGTTGACATGTTTTTTGAAAAGTCTGGTTTTAGTCAGACTAACACAATAAATTGGTTTTCTCTAATGTCATGTAAATGTACTGAGTAATGTTCAACTGGATTTGACTTACTGTTCCACTTCCAAAGTCGATGCCAAAATTGTCCAGCTCAGTTCTTTCACTCTGCCCTTCAGTTCCAATTAAAGTGATATATATGTGGTCCCATGTTCCTGCATCTTCCATGTGACCAGTTGTCACCTCTAGCTTGTACTCAGCCATGGTCACTCTGTGGTAACTGTTAAGAAAAAGAAACAAAATAAAAGTTCTACATTGTGGAGTTAGTGTTCCAACACTCTGCAGAAGGAAACTTCTTTTTAAACTTGCAAATAATGAATTTACTAAAAGCATTCACTATAAATATTTGCCACAGATATAAACAAAAAACTTTTTCATGTTTAACTTTGTCAAGTTTAATCTTACATTGTTACATGTAGAGTGTTTTGATCATCAACTATCATACCATGAGGAATTATGAGTAATGTTCTTACCTACACCTTCAGATGGAGGCTGTTTTTACCACCTCTTTGTCAGGTCCAGGTTTTCTTTGTCTGTTGTCTTGTTCTTGCTCTCTGTCTCTTTATGTTGCAAGCCCCTCCACCCTAATTTGCTGACGTAACTCAAAGCAGTCTTGTTTTTCTGGTTCTCCACTTTGCCCCGAGCTTAAAAACAACCAGATGTCTGAAAAAAACACACTTCAATGAGTATCAGTTCTGTATGATGAATAAGTCACTTGATACGTAATGAAAAAGTGTGAATGCGAGGCGACTATTGAGGGATCCAAATGCTTCAGGCAGACAGGGGGAGTTGGATGATATACAGACAAAAGTTAACATACATAGGCTTAAAGGCATGTATAGCAAGTCTGAACAGATATAACTGAGGGGGAAGGGGAAACAGGAATGGAGCAGGGAAAAGGACATAGCCAGACAAGTTCTAGTTTACTGATACATTACCGTTTTTTGAGAGCCTTTAAATGTCATCTCAAACAGGCTGCTTATTATCATGTATTACTGCAGCACTGTAGCTCATATTTCAGACTACAGCAGCTGTTTATTGTTTAACTTTCACACTGAGCTGACAGACAGCAGACAAGAATGTTTACAATGGGTGTACTCCCAATGTAAATTAAATGTCAAGTTTGTTCAGATGTCATAAACCCAGCATAGCCACTCCTTTAGTTTACAGTCTAAATATCCATGCAGCACATCTACAATGTGTGATTCTAAACCATTGGAACATGATACTGTATTATTCTATGCCTTTCAGCAGTGCTCGTTCCATATTCTGTATCATGTTCTACATAGGGCCATGTCTCTCTGCTACTGTTCTGTGGATTTATTTTAGAAATGATGTCAGAAGTCTTCCACCTTTACATTTGTATGCTTCTTTTTTCAATAAAGGGATACAAAAACTATAATAATCTATTTTTACCTTCTTCAGCTTTACAGAGGTTGATGGCCTGCTGTCCTCTGCACCAGGTTACAGAACCTTCTCACACTCTCACTCAAACACATCATCAGTTAAAAAAAGTACTACGTTACTGAACGTTCATTTTGTGCAGATAAAATCCAACTGAACATAACTGCAAAATGTCCCCTTATCTAACATGTTTTACTTACCTTAATGAAAAAAATGTATTATTCATTCAAGTAATAAATTCATTATTTATATATCAGAGTGGAAAATTAAAAAAAAAAAAAAATTGCACTGTGTATGTAGGCCTATTATGAAGAGTCAACTAGTTATTATCCATCTTAAAGCATGTATTTACATATTCATTTTAGGGCTGTCAGCCTTAACACATTAATCACAATGCGATTAAGGTCTGTATGTGATATGTTATTTTATTTAATCACATGCTGTTATTTTGTCCTTTCGACATACCCTTACTTGTAGTCAAACTGCGGGAGAAGCTTCCTGCTACCGCAGTGATGGAAAATTAGACCCCACTGTGCTTCTGAATGGCTCCTTTTACTTAAAAAAAAACTTCCAGATGGCTCAGTTGACAAGTCACAAGTAATATGTGTAACAAGTACAGAAATGTGTAACTTGGGAGAAGCACTTCAGTCAGAAAGAGCAAAACAACACCTCCTGTTAGATAATATTACATTTATTTCACACTTTAGAAAGATTAAGTATACAGTAGTTGTTGTGTTTTTAAATAGGGGAGACCAGGGACAGTTGTAACACTTTTAGCAATTTTCCCAATAAATCAGAAACCGTTTACACTGGAACAGCCAATTTGCTATATTAAAAACTTTAATGTGTCAAGTACAGAAACAATTTATGAAAGTGCTTTTAAGAAATATATTCAGGTTGCAAAATTCATCTAAAGACAGTGACTCCAATGTTACAACCATCCCAGTGTACAGGGACAGTACATTCCTTCACTGTCTTCCCCCAGGAGCGAGACAGCTGATCTTGCTATGAATCCCCTACACCCCACTTCCACTGGACAAATCCTAGTTTTCCATCCTCACTGCTCAGCTTCTGCTCCTAAGTCTGCATATCTAAGCTTTTTTCTTTCATAGGCTTCTTCCACTGAGTCTTCCCAAGGAACTGTCAGCTCAATGAAATAAACTATCCGTTGACTCACAGACCACAACACTATGTCAGGCCTCTGCTTGGTAACTATTTCCTGGGGAACAACAAGCTTTCCCCCTAAATCTACTTGCATTTCCCAATCACAAGCACCTTCTAGGCGGCCACACCCTTGCCTCCTTACTAACTTATCCTTTCTGTGTTTCTCCCCCTCACAGACAAACTGAATTGCTAAACTATCCTTAACACCTTCTGAATTCAACTGTCTTCGTTTCCCTTCAATGCCTGCAGCTAAACATTTCAACACCTGGTTATGTCACCATGTATATCAGCCTTGTGACAAGCTAACTTTACAGCCTGACAAAATATGCCTTAAGGTTGCAGTACCTGAATACAATAGGCATGATGGGTCCCCATTTACCCACAGTTTTAGGTTCTGGGGGGTTGGTAACATATTGTATGTAACCCCTACCAGGAATCTAATACGATTCTCCTCCATATTCCACAGGTCCCTCTAACTAAGCTTCCTCTTCTCTACACTTTCCCAATTCAACCACTGTCCCTGCTTAGCCTGGGCCACTACCTTTGCACCCCTTAATATCTCCTCCTGTCTAAGTATCTGTTCCACGACCAGCTTTCTTTTATCTTTGAGACCTGCTTTATTCTACACCGGTTTGCCTGAGCCAAGCCCCAGGCCTCCCCGGCCAAACTGAACATTACCTACAATCTCTGCATGCCTAAGAGCTGCCTCTGCCTCCTGAACTGGCGATCTTGGGTTCCTGCCTCTGCCTCCTGAACTGCCAATCTTGGGTTCCACTTCCTGCCCTTGGTTGGATTTGGAACCACACTCCTAACTACCACGTCCCTACTCCCAGATAACAAGAGCTCTGTCCTGACCTTGGTACATTTAAATTCCTCTGTTAAACTAGATACTGGCAGCTGAAGTATCCCTTTTCCATACAATGCAACGCTACTTAGGTACCTAGGAGTGCCCAACCACTTCCTAATATAGGAGCTAACCAACCTTTCAATTCTCTCCACAACGGATATTGGAATTTCATAAACTGACAATGGCCACATTAACCTAGGATATAGCCCAAACTGCAAACACCACAACTTCAACTTTCCTGGAAGTTCTGATTTATCTATTCTATCCAATCCTTCCACCACATCTTTTCTAAATTTCACCACCTGTTCCTCATCATTCAACTCCACATTGTACCACCTACCTAAGCTCTTTACTGACTTTTCCCTAATTGTTGGGATTTCCTCATCATCTATGACAAACTTCCCATCGCTTAACTTCCCTCTACGTATCGGGATGCTTCTAGACTTACTAGGCTTGATCTTCATGCTGGCCCACTTGAGGTTCTTATTTACCTTCTCTAGTAGCCTCTATGTACATGGCATTGTTGGGGTCACCAGTGTCATGTCATCCATGTAAGCCCTAAATGATGGAAGATGTAAGCCGTTCTGCTGTCTCTCCCCACCTACCACCCACTTAGAAGCCCTGATGATTACTTCCATTGCCATAGTAAATGCTAATGGAGAAATTGTACACCCTGCCATGATGCCTATTTCTAGCTTCTGCAAACCTGTTGTGAAACCTGCTGTACTTAGACACAACCTAATATCCTGAAAGTATGCTTGCACTAAGTTAACAACTACCTGTGGCACTTTGAAGTAGTCAAACGCACTCCAAATGAGGCTATGCGGTACTGAACCAAACGCATTTGCAAGATCTAAAAATATTACATGCAGGTCCCTTTTGTTAAGCTTTGCTGCCTGAATCTGGTGCCAGATCATGCTGGTATGATCTAAACACCCTGAAAAACCTGGTATTCCTGCCTTCTGCACCATGGTATCTATCAAGCTATTCCTTTCTAAGTAGCTAGCTAATCTCTGCGCTACTACACTAAAGAAAATCTTCCCCTCCACATTCAAGAGAGAAATCATCCGGAACTGGCTAAGGTCCACAGACTCCTTTTACTTAGGAATGAGGACACCCCCTGCCCTACGCCATGCTCTCGGTTCTTGTTTCTCCCAAACTATTCTTAGCTGTTTCCACAAAAATTTAAGGATATCAGGCGCACTTTTATAAATCTGGTAGGGGACTCCATTAGGCCCTGGGGCCGAAGAAGCCTTTGCACACCTGGCCACCTCCTGAACTTCCTTCCACCTAGGTGGCCTGACATCCATCACATGCTCTATCCCTCCTAATGGAGGGATATCGGGTGGGAAACCTACTATCCTATTCTTCTCTAAATCTGAATATGTATTTCTCAAATATTCTTCAACCTCTAGCCTTTCTGCTCTGAGCTGCCCTCCCTTTTCCTGGCTGAACAATCCTTTAACAAACTTAAAAGGGTCCCTGAAACAACCTGTCCTAGCATGTTCCTTCTTCCTCCTCTTTTTCCTGAGATGCTCTGCCCTTCTAAGAACTGCTAGCCTGCTTCTCAACTCCTCTTGCAACACCTTAATTCCCTCCCTTTCTTCTTCTGTAGCCTTTTTCCACTGCTTTCTTAATTGTCTCCTTTCCTTGACTAACTTCTCTATTTCTCTTTCCCGCCTAGACTTACCTGACTGTACCCTCTCACTCCTCTTGAGCTGTTAGCCATTTCTATTTTTAGCTTACAAAACAGTGAATTCAGTAATAACTGTTTGAATTCTTAGATATTTGACAGTATGCAAAAAATACATCTGATAGAAAAATCAAAATTTTTACCTCGAAAACACACTTCTGTAGATAAATTCCTCTGAGTGCTGCAGATTTGGCTCCTTTTTTGCAGGCAGGAAGACAATCTAACTGAGCATGTGCAGAGTGAGTGTCATCACTCTAGCTTGTTTCTGACTGGAGGAATTTGAGGTGTTACAACCATCCCGTGTTACAACTGTACCTGTTCTCCCCTACTAAGAAATCCAACACAAAGACTGAACTATGATTTAAATAATAACAAACTCAGAAAACATGCACTAAACTAAACCTAGTTCAGTCAACACAACACACACATACAACAAAAACTCCAACAGCCACTGGTTACACTTGTACTAATTCTAAAGGAGAAATAAGTTACTGAGAGAAACACAAGAAAAATAAACAAGCTTTGAGGCAAGATAAAAAATCCGTCTAAAATTACACCACCATAATATACAATAACATGCGTGCATGCAGTTTAAAAGAGTCCGGGAGCGACCAGGCCGGGAGACTGGGCTCAAACATGCTGGAAAAAAAAAAACAGGAGAACTCTCTCTGCTGAGAATCTTAACATCACAAGATTTCCACTAGGGATGGGTCACGATTTTCGAATTTTCGAATAGACGTTTTATTTTGAAAAATCAATTTTTTAATGCGACTATTACTATTCGCCGTCTTATTTCCCCCCTTTATTTGACATGCAATTCAGCTCCTAACTGCACAAGGGCAGTATAGGATTGCTACAGCGGTGTGAGATGGGCTACCAGCTAGTTTGATGCTCTTCTACAAACAGGAGAAACATGCAGAGACTACTACAGTCATCAAAAAGTTCCGTGTGGAACAACTTAGACAAAATAAATGAAAATGAGGTGCAGTGCAAACTCTGTGAGGCAAAGCTTGCGTATCACAAGTCTACAACAAGCATGCATGTCATTTGAGAGAGAGGCACGCAGGAGGCAGCGAGGGACCGTACGGCCGGGCTCAGCGGCGCGACACGATTATGCGAAAAATCGTCGAATAGTTGCCATGATTTTCGAATAGTGTTTTTGCTTGTGCTGCCCATCCCTAATTTCCACACAATCGTGCCCAATATCCAAACTCAATTTTTCCTCTTAGGATACCACACTCGAGCCGTTTGCCACTCCGTCTCAGTTGCTCTCTGAACCCCGACTCCTGGTCCAAGCAGTCTTTGAGGAGGCTCGGGTAGACCTAATTGCCAATTCCTCACACCTGTGAGGCTCTTGCGCTATGCAGCTCACCGGCAGGCCCCGGAAGTGAGGGAGAGGGAGTGAGAGAGAGTTGTTATTGGGGAGCAGTTGCTTACATATGCACCAGGGGTGTTAATCACCAGTTTCATAACAATATAATCTTATATCAATTCTTTGGACAACACCACGATATTTGCCTGTATCACAAAGTCTACCCTGATACAATTTCAATTTGATGCGATTCAGGGACATGCAATTGCTATGAGACAATATTATATGCCCATTTAACACAGTCTGTTACAGAAGAAGCTGCCCCCCCTTTCTTTTTTACTATTGGCCATAAAGGATAAAAACAACACATACATAATGACAGTAACGTTTACTTTAAACTGACTCCACTAACACACATAAAACAGCACACACAGAGACCTTTCTGGAAGAAATCTTTTCATTTTATCCTAAACCATCATCTTTTTTTAATAAAACTTAAGGACTGTATGGTTTAAAACCCTGAAGGCAAACTTCTCCAAACAGCCATAAAACATGGATTAAGATAATTTAACTAAAGTATCAAATTCAGCTCAGTAATAATAGACAAATGTTAGACACTCATTATTTGCTTAAGCATGTTTACATTGCATAAATTACCCTAGTGGCTAGCGGATTTAATTCCTGTACTCATAGCTTAACAAATTACATGTATTATTTACACTTTTTCTTAAGCGAGATTTATATTTGTGTGCAGTGGCGCCATAGTGGAGAAATGTTAGGACAATTCCAAGGGCCTCTGACTGACAGGGGCCCCAAAAATAGGTAAAAATTAATGTAAAATTATTAAACTGTCATCATTAAGATTTTTTTTTCAAATATAGTAATAAAATGAATGATCTCTTTGTTTTTACTTGTTTTTGGCAGTAAAAGTTAAATAACCCCATTGTACACATCCATATTGACTGTATCTGCATGAAATGGTTTGGTCCTGCCTTAGCGCACTGACGGTGCCGTCGTGTTGCCATCTTAGCGACTTTGTTGCTATATTTAGCGACTTTTCAGACCTCTAGCGACTCTTTTTCAAAAAAGCGACTAGCGACAAATCTAGCGACTTTTTCTGATGTTACTGAAGACTTCTGGAGACTCTGTTGTGAGAGCACGTATCATTCTTATTCTTCTCAATGAGCAGTGGATGCTGCCGTGGGCCCTTCCCTCGCCCCAAATCACTCACAGGCGGCCCAGTCCTCCCTCCCAGCAGCAGTCAGAGCAGGAGATGTTAACCCCTCCACGTCCAGACTGCTAGTGAATCGCGCATGTGCGGAACCGCCGCTGGCTGATCCCGACCTGGTTTACAGTCAGGACGGGATGTAAATGTAAAATTTTCTTTGTCTAATATAAATCACTGAAAGAAGGTTCATTTGTAGTTCTAAACATATTCAGGGTGTTTGTTTACTCAGTTTTTGTCTCTCCCACGACGTTATTCTTCTCTCCTACACAGAGCATGTGAGCGGAGCGGGGAGCGGGGAGCGGAAGGGTTTTGTGTTGAGCGAGGAGCGGCTATTTTTTTTATCTCTCGCTGCAATTTCGCTCCGGTCACTCATGCCCCACCCAGAATGCATCTTTGCACCTGCGCACACCCACACTATTTTCTCTCAAAACTATGGAGTTTACTGTGTACTTCAGAAAAGAAACTGAGAAGAGAAGCAGCGGTACTTTGGAGAACGGTCCCTAACTGCGGGGAGAGGCAAGAGAGCTTCCCCGGAAGTCGGCCGCTTAACCCAGTCCGTCTCCTCCACACTTTGACTTATTTCCACCCTGCCGACAGCGGTACCGTGGAGAACGGTCCCTAACTGCGGGGAGAGGGGAGAGGGCTTCCTTGGAGAATCTACCAAGCACAGGTAGGATTACTACAGGTTAGGGTAGTACGACGCAGTTTTTTTGAGCAGAGTGGTGAGCGAGTGGAGCGGGATAAAATTTATGATGGAGCAGAGCAGAGCGAAGAATGCGCAGAACCAAGCGGAGCGGACGAGCGGCGCAAAATGACAGGTCTGCAAGCGAGGAGCGGAAATTTTCACCCAGTCCACTCCACTCACATGCTCTGCTCCTACAGCAGCCATTACAATTACATGCATATGGACAATTATGCAAATTAGGCGATGACATCATTTAGAGACTTCTTGCGAGTTTTAGGACAGCCAATAGCTACTTTTCTTACAGAGGAGTTGGCGAGTAGCAGTCAGCAGTTGCGTTGATATACTATACATTACGGTAGTGGCAGGGATCACTAGCCTGGTTCCAGACCATAGACCCCGCCCACTCAGCTGAGTAGGCTTGCATCTCTGGTCTGGCATACTGCAATGAATTTGCGATTTATCTCGTCCAAACGATGAACGGACCAATGAACGCCGGGGGTGGGGGCGGGTCTAGCGATTAGCCAATCAACGCCACGCTGATGTCAAGCTGTACGCCGGTGGGTAACTGGTGAGGATAGCAACAATGGCGACCGCTACAGATCCACAGACCACATTAACGATGCTATCGAGGTATTTCGCCACTACTCTCATTAATGGAGGACCATATTAAGGAAGCTGCTAAACTGGATTTAACGGCGATGTAGCTGGGCGTGTGCGACGACGGAGACATTTTAAACGGGCAATGCTCGCTTGTTTTCGGCACCCCCGAGGCATGGATACTAATGACGTCAGATTCTGGGTGAGTCGTTGATCTCTACTGATTGGTTAGGGAAAAAATCAAATTCCCTCCCCCTTGTAAAGCGCCTTCAATGGAGGCCATGTCAGACTGAAGGTTCTGGGAGCTTCAATCTGACGCTCAGGCTAAGGGATCACTGGCAAGGGAGGGTTAGAAGTGAGCAGAGCGGATGAGCAGCAGCGGATGATTGACAGACGGACTTGTGTGGAAATATAGCGGTATTTTAGCAGTGTTTTAGTGGTGTTTTCTTTGTAAATAATATTGTAGTCTTGTAAATAATTGTATTAATATTGTTTCTGAGAATTTTGGAGTGTTTTTTGCCGTGTTTTTGCTGGATTTGCATTGTATTTTCGCCATTATTCCTTTTATTTATTTTTTTTTTGCCATCGTTCCTGTTAGCATAGTTCGTGTTTTCGTAGATTTTCTTGATAGTAATTTTGTAAATACTGGAGGAAGAAATGTTGAGGAGATCAACTAGGGAGAGGAAAGTCCCACCAAGATTTGTGGAGGAGAGTGGACAGGAGAATGAACAGGAGGAGACAGGAGTGTCACCATCTCAATCACAGTAAGTAATACAGTTTGTATACACTGGATATTTATTCCCAGCTTTATTACAATAATGTTTTTCAATATCTAGTGTAACTTTTCATATTGGCTTTGTCTCAAATTGATTTACTATTGCTTAGTTTTTTACTTTACCTGTTATATTTATTACTTTTCCTATTCTTATACTGTTGAACATTTTTTTTTCTTTTGGACAAATCTTATCTAATCTTATGATATATCTCTATATTTTTAGAGATTCTTCTGATGAAGAGCCATCCACCAGCACTGGTACAAGGCGGGGACGGAGTCCCTGGATGTGTGAGGAGTGCAAGGTTGGGCTCTGTCTTCAGCTGGACAGGAACTGCTTCAGAGACTTTCACTGCAGCTAAAAAACGCCTGGAAATGAACAGTTACAACAACCTGTAGCAGGGACACTGAAAGGTGTAGGCAAACACAACTGCTTGACAAAATGTAAAATAGGTTATGTTTCATTTTTGTAATCTTAATTTTTTTCCATATGTACATTTTCAATTGTTTTGTTGTTTTTTTACTTTTTTGTTATTTCACACTGTTTAAAGCATTTATAACATATAATAATAACAAATGCTTGCCAGATTTTGAAAGTTATATTTCTCCTGAAAAAAAGGGGCAAAATAATTTACACAAATGACATTTTCTGACACATTTATTGGAAAAAAAAGACAAAAAGGACCAGGTGGACTGTCATAATTATAGTATATAAAGGGTTAATGTCCATAGTGAAATAAGCTAGCTACAGACTAGTGTTAACCTACATTTCACTCCTTTTAACCTACATTTAATCAGTGCAGGTAAATGTTTAGCAAGATATTCATATTAAATCAGTTGTCCTTGCCCCTTTTACCAGACTCAATAACAGATGAGTCAGAAGCAGCAGCCCTGTCTCCCCATAACTTTACCCCTCCTCGTCCCAATGAAGAAGGTGAGCAACATTGTGCTGAATGACATGCCAGTTAGCATCATTGCAGGGAGTGTGTAGGAATTTCTCTCTCTCTCTCTCTCTTTCTCTTTTTTACCATTGCAAAAAAGAAAACAAACCATTTTAATGACAGAAATTCAAACAAATTATTTTTCCACATAATGATTATTATGAAAAAAAAAACAGCCTACAACTGTCTGTACTGGATGCTGGACAGTTGGAAACATAGCCTAACTCAGCCTGTATTAAAGTTACAGGCAATATTAAAACAATCCAGTTAGATGCTTTCATTTAGATTGAATTATGGCCGTTAAATGAAATTTATAGATACAGATTTATTATTCCCGTGAAGGGAAATTTATTTGAGCAGCTTGCACACACACACACACACACACACACACACACACACACACACATTATAGTATTGAACTATAAGCTTGGAAGAACAGAAAAGTTTTGAGTTCCACATGGGAAATGTTTTTGCTGCAGAGTAGCACCTGTATTATCTGATGTAATAGAGTTATAAAGTGGGAAGTGTTAGAGTACACATTGTTTGCTTTCTATGTAGTCATTTTCTGTCATAATTACATGAAAAAGACAAATTCGATTTTTGTTGTGACAACTGAATTGTTTTCATTGTGACATGTATTTTCCATCCCTCATTTAAATTCAGTCACACAGAATTATATTTCAGTGTTGTGCAGCAGAGGGCAGCATAGACCTGCTAATACTACATGCAAAGTACTGTCACTATGGAACTCTTTTCTTTTAAAGGGGAAAAAGTATTATCAGTGCCAAAATGAAAAACAACCACCTGATCACAGACCAAAAGCTTAGAACACACAAACATTTTCAGATTTCATACATTTTTATTGGAAACCACTATTTACAGACAGAACATCTTATCAGATCCTGAAGAACACAATACAGAACATCTAAGACACATCAAAACCGATAACTGAGTAACAGCAACAGCTCAACAGAACCATAGTAACGGTCACACAGACACATACAGATGTAACCAGTAGAACTGCCACATGAGTTTGTTGTATGTCCCCCCTGCATGGCACAGCCTAGTTACCCTGTGACTGTTTTCAGTGTTGTTGTCCATGCCTGTTTCATTTGTAGACTCCTCATCCATTTCCTGCCGATGTCCTCTCTCTTTAGAGCCCATCAGTTTCTCTCATTGACATTAGTCACTGTGCTCTGAAGCCACAACCTCTTCGATGGCACGGGATTCGATTGTGAAAAAAAATTGAATATTCAGCCTTTTTTTTCTCCCGTTTTTTGGGGGGGACCTTGAACGCAACACTTATCATGCTGTCCGTTTACGGTTGTTTTTTTCCCCTTTAGCCATATGTAAACTCAAAGAACGAGAAGCAATGTCAAATAAAAGCTTTAACTTATTGAAACATTGTATATAAACGTACCGCTTTGAATGCTTCTCATATGGGGTAATGGCTGCAAAACACGACTGGATAGACTGTTGTTTTGCTAAGCTGCCGCTAGCGACGCTAACAGCAGATGAAGGGGTCTTGCTAGGCTGTGTGTAGAGTCGGGGCAACTTGAGGCCACATAGTTAGACTCTGTGTAGTCACCGGGATGGTGCCGTCTCAGGTGATTGAAGAGGTTTGTGGTGTTTCCCGACCTGGTTGGTACCAACCGCGAGCATATTTTGCAGACCAGCTTCATCTGCTCCTCGTCACTTTTGAGGTAATGTTATCCAAACCACTTCCACACAACTGACGTCGCGTTATCTCTTTTTTTCAACAATATCTTCGGTTTTGGATGATATAGTGATGTCGCTTTCACGTTCTGCATTATTTTTGCCGTCCTCGACTTCAGTTTCACTCATTTTTTTTCTCCTTTTTCCAGCTTCTCTCTCTTCACAACTGTAGCAACGCTTACAATGAGAAGTGGGCGTATCCTGCCTGCATGGCATACGGTAGCTGGCAGACTCTGATATGCTGTTGTTGCGCTTACTTTTGCCATATGATATCGATTCAAAACGTCCCATGCTGATAATTGAGATTGATCAAAATTTTATCGCTATCCCGAATTGAGATCGTATGATCGCCCAGCCCTAGGGTACACTTGACATGCGGTGGCAAAATAGAATAAGATTCTTCACCACTCCTTACATTAGAAGGTTTCCCACATGGTGTTTGTGGCTGCTAGGTGTTTCCCCATTTTCCTCTGCTTTACTGTACCAACACCCAGAGGGCGTGCACCTGGAGTACAAGGAGCTGTCATCAATGGACACTGAGTAGAGTAGACCTGCCCATATTTCTGCCTTCACCTGATCTAGTGAATAGGGTTGTAAACAGTCGTGTCGGGCAGTCACGTCACTAGTAGCAATGTTAGTAACTTTACATTTCTCTTTTCATGAGGCTTCATTTGACCATCACTAACATAAAGTCAAAAAATAAAAGTAGCTTTGATTTGAGAGAGCCCAGAAGCCCAGCCCCGTCTCAGCATACAGTGAAAGCATGCTTTAACTAGTGAGAATCAACATCTTCTACCTTAAGTTTGCCATGGCCCGTGGCTTTCATCTGAATTCAGAGATGGACAGGCCCCTGGCTCCCTTCAAAACCTGGACTGGCTTGCCACTCATGTTGAAAAAAGAATCGTATGACTTGGATCAGTTCACAGCCTTCTGCGGATATTTTATAGAAGACACAGCTTACAACAATGAGACAGCACTGTAGAGCAGTCCACCAAACATTCTTATACTCCTTCTCAGACAAACATCTTACCTAACTTTCCATGTGTGTGTATGTGTGTATGTGTGTGATTTCCTGCCATTTCCCAGAACTTGTTTCACCATCCCAATGTTTGCCAGGTCACTTTGCTCTCACCATCACAATGTTTGCCAGGCCAATCTGCTCTTAGACTTCACCCCAGAGTGAGATCATTAAGGATTATTCAATTTTTGTAAACAGGTTTTGCTCCTAACTTTATCTAAACTGTCAGACATTTCTTGGCCTTTTCGTTACCACAGTAGCAACCTACTTCTTGCCATTTTCTCATAGCTTAGCCTGCTACATTTCTCTGGGGATAGCTTCAATGTAGTGAAACTTCATTTTGATGTAGAGTAACTGGTAGCTGAGGTTATATTAGCTTGGGCACCTTTACATTGCCTAAATTAGCCTAGCTGCTAGCAGAGTTTTCCTCTACTCATAGCTTCACAGATTACATGTATTGTTTTTACTATTTCTTACTCACTGTTGGTTTAAGTCACTGCATCTCCCGACAGAACAGCTTGGCTGAATTACAGCCTACATGCCATTCTTTCAGCCTAAAATTGTAGAAACAGATCAGCTAACATTTCTGAAGTGAGAAGTTAGCAGAGTGAGTGAGTCATGTTTTTTATTTCTAACGGCATTGTTTCTGTTCACTCACATTTTCTCCGACAGTACAAGTCGTAACTTAAAGATGGTGATATGGATCAATGTTTTCATGTTTCATTAAATCGATAATATCGATCCAGATTGATGGATTGTTATACCTTTTCTAATGAACCCTCGTTATTGGTAATTGTCCCCCTGTAATAATTTCTTTACAATGCTTTGCATTTACTGGCAATCAGCTTCTCCACATCTTTATCTCCTTACTGACTTTCTGCGCTCAGTCTTCTTAGGGCTGCAACCATGCGCTTGTGAGCATGATTGATACACTCAGATTTTACAATTCCATGCCCAGGGTATGGGTTTAGTGCAACCACCTCACTAAATGCTGCACTATACCTATCTGATAGCACCTTAGTGTGTTTAGCACAATCATTGTGTGTCTCTCTCCAGCTGTCAAACTCCTGCTCTGATATTTTTTTCCTTTGCATGGCATTTTCCTTCAGGGCACAAATGTAGCAATATAAGAATAGGACCTGATAGTCTATCCCCAGTGCCTTAAGGAGGTCAATGCACACACCACAAAAAAAACAACAAAAAAAAAACATGCATAAATTTATGACTGCATCTGCATCCTCCCTCAGCAACGCCACCAAATCTGGGTTAACATTTTAAAAGCCTGCCTGAACCCACAAATATAACCTCAGTGGACAACATTAAACCAAATCAATCCCTATGCACTGACATAAGTTTAAGACTCCTGTGCTCAGCTGTGTACCTTTATGCTTTGCCGTGCCCAGTTAACATTACCAGTCCATTCTGTCGGATGTGGATGAGCAAGGCTGGGAAGAGTTGTTGTTCCAATGTTGAAAGATGCAGTCTTTGCTGTGCTGCTGTCAGTAGTGCAGGTCAGACACACCCAATTGCTTCTTAGTTCTGCCTGCAGTGATACCAGTGCTAACTTGCTTTGTTGCTCCTGATGTTTGTAAAGTTAGCTTGCAGACTTTTTTGTGGCTGCCTGTGCTAAACTTGCTTACTCTCGTTTAACAGTGTGCTGCTGGGAGTCCCTACTGTCTGACTGGAGCAGACTACACAGTGGAGGTCAGAGGAACATCAAGTAGAGCGTAGAGATGAGAGCAGTGGAAGAGAAGGAGAGGGCAGAGGGAAGAATAGGGCAACTTGTGGGTTTTTTTTTTTTGGACATCAGATCATGTTGTATGGCATCAGCTACAGCAGCACCACCGCTACATATATGCACATTACGCATTGTTCGTAGTTCATCAAGGGCTGGAAGTGCACCAAAAGCGCTAATGATCATCAATTATAATCATAATGAACAATATAAATGTAAAGTGAAGCACAAACACAATAGGCACCATTAGACCATTACGGGCGAAATTATATTATGCTATTGGTCAAAGTAATACAAGATTATCAGATCATTTTGTCTGTCTTTCTGCTTATGCCACACATCTCTCCCTCTTTTTCACTGGCCAAAACTTCACTTCCCTGTTTCTATTTTGTGAATTGCAACAACAAAAACAATACCAGCCACTGCAACTTTGGCTGGTATAATAATAATAATAATAATTTTAATAATAACAATAATAATAATATTAAGGATAAGGATACTTAATAATAAGTGTACGTTTTCTTTCCAGATCTATTAAGAACCTCTGTAAGCTGTGGATGAACTCCACTGCCTTTGCTTATACTTGCCAAACTATTTAATAATTTCTCTGAGAGAGGAGAATGCAGAGCTGCTGTATTATCATCTGATTAGGGTTCTTCTTGTCTCTGTGCTCATAAAAATTCTCCATTTGATATTATAATTAGTGTTCAGTTTCATCTTATGTTGTGGAGGATATCTTTCCTTTAAAAATTATTGTGAGCCTGCAATAGGTTTTTTTTTTTATTTGTTTGTTTTTTTTTGCTCTACAGGTCTGTAGTTTGGCTCAAATAAACCTTAAAGACAGCCTGGTCAATGAAATCCACATTGCATCAGTGTAACACAACCAGATAATCAATTACCTTTTCCCACACAGTATCCAGTCAGTGCAGTGCAGTAAGAACCCACAGTGAAGGTAGCATTCATCTACACTGTTTCATTAGTTACTTCTATGAGGTGACCTGAGCATGGTGTCACAGTTTTGTTTCCTGGGCTGCTGAAGCTTATTGATCTGATAAAGCAACTGTAAATACGGACAAGTAGTGGCATTTAATCAAGGCATGTAAAGAGTAATAGGAATGTGCATACACTTTGATGTGAGTTTAACAAAACCACGCTTTTAGGGGAAAAAAAGCCCTTAAAGCAGCTGAAGAACCAGGGGCAAGCTTTGCTGCTTGAATAGGACACTTAAGGTTTAGTTCTCCCTTAGCTGGGGAAATTACTTAAGGGTGTTGCACATAATCTCTTAAAAGGTCTCCTTAGTCAAGGAAAGACGTTAAGTCATTTAGGGCCAGATCTACTAAGATCCCAATTTGCGTGTACTAATTTGCGTGTGGGGCTGAACCGCGGTTTGCGGGTGATTTACTAAGAGTGATTGCGTAAATGACAAGAGAAGCAAACATGTTGGAGACACCCTATTTAAATGAGGGTTTTGCGTGTTTTATGGTTTGCAGCATGGCGAGTTTGGAGAGAAAGCGCAAAGTGAAATTCGACCCTATGGAATTAGAGGTGTTGGTAGATGAGGCCAATAAACACTTAAATGAGCTACAGCAAAGAAACCTGACTGTCTCACAAAGGAACACTATATGGGAAGAAATCTGTGACCAATAGCCAGGGACCGGAGAGGGAGGAGAGGTGCGCACAGCGGGCAAGTTCCACATGCGTCAAAGGAAACACAAATAATACACTCAACTGTCACGTTTAAGTTTTCTTATATTGGCTGTCAATAGGTCGGCGTTCTCCTCCGGCATGGCATTATGTTCCAGCCCGTGTTGCTTGGCGATGTTATGTAGCATGCAGCAGGTCACTACAATCTGGGCCACTTTTTCTGGCCTGTACAGCAGTGCTCCTCCAGTGCAATCCAAACAACGGAACCTGCTCTTCAGGATTCCAAAGGTGCGCTCCACAATATTCCGTGTGCGGATATGGGCCTCGTTGTACCTTATCTCTCCAGCAGTGGTCGGGTTGAGAACAGGTGTCAGGAGGAAGGGGTGTAGGGGGTATGTACTATCACCTTAAAAAACATATGAATCAATATGAAACACACTCTTGTTTTTAATGTAATTATTTTACAAAGGATTTTACAAATTGACTCACCTACAAGCCAGCCATCTCCAAACTCAACATCTTGCAACTGGGAAAACAGAAAACTGTTTCTCAGAATAAGAGAATTGTGTACTGACCCGGGACAGTTCCAAAATTGCACTGCTGGATAGGCGATATGTTTTAATGATTGTTTTCTCATTCATTCCAAAAATGTTCACACAAGGGTGAAAAATGTGTTCTCTGCGTCTTCTTTCATCGTTTCGATGTCTCCTTCTTGCAACAATAACTGCAGCCATGTGTGCAATTACGCATACAAACCGTTTGCACCTCCCTTTGACACGTGTTAAATATAGACGCAGTTTCTACGAGCAAAATTGCTTTCAGGTTTGATAAATCACTTTGGGTGTGCTAAATTAATATATTTACATTTTCTCCTCCCAGCACACACACACACATTGCGTGTAAACACCCCATATTGCATATTCATTGCAGCAAACGTACTAACTGGATGCAGACACGCTAGTTTAGTTAGTTTAGTTTAGTTTATTTACTTTATTAATCCCCCTGAGGGGAAATTCAATGTTTTCACTCTTGTTTGTCAATTACACACAAGTCCGAAAGACACACACATGCACAAACAGGACCTATACATGCACAAAGTGGAGAGATGTCAGAGTGAGGGGGCTGCCCTTGGTGAGGTGCCCCGAGCGGTTGGGGGGTTTGGTGCCTTGCTCAAGGGCACCTCGGCAGTGCCCTGGAGGTGAACTGGCACTTCTCCAGCCACCAGTCCACGCTCCATATTTTGGTCCGGACGGGGACTCAAACAGGCGACCCTCCGGTTCCCAACCCAAGTCCCTATGGACTGAGCCACTGCCGCCCCACCACCGCTATTTTGCACCTTTGAAAGACGCAACCCTTAGTGTGCACTGTTAGTAAATCAGTTATACACGCAAACCTTTAGTAGATCCGGCCCTTATTGTACTGAAAGACATTTTATAGTAACAAAATTCTACTGTTTCCATGGAGACCACCACACCTTTAATGTGTGCTTGTGGTAGCCTATGCCAGACATTGGGACAAACCATAAATTAACCTCTGGACAAATTTATAGTGCAGTTGCTCATCATTGAGGATGTCCATTGGGTTCTCCCAGTCGTGGATCACTCTTCTCCGGATGCATTCATTTCTGTTATTTATCACCATAAACACAGCCATGTTATGGTTAAGATGCAGTCAGAGGTACCTTATGTTTTTTTCCCCTTCTTTCATTGCTGAGGTCCTCTGTGCAACACTTTAACAAATCAAGATAAATTGCATTCATACCTTGAGGATGCCAATAAGAGAGGTTGGATCACCAAATCAGAATATGATTTCCTGTATTGCAAGCACCCAATATGACCTGTGATATACACTTTGCCTAAAGTGCACAAATCACTCACCAACCCTCCAGGTCGTCCCATTGTGGCCAGATTCATTATGGTCTCCTTTGTCTGAGTTTGTCGATTTCTTCATTAAACCTTTTGTCCAGACTGTGCCAGCTTACATCAAGGATTCCACTGATTTCATTGACAAAATTTCAGACCTTAGGGATTTGCCAGAAGATGCCCTCTTGTTAACCCTTGACATCACAAGCCTTTATACAAACATATCCCATGAAGGTGGCTTGGAGGCGTTAAGTTTTTATTTACAAGACCAAGACAGTACATCTAACCCTCCTAATCAATTCATTATTGATTGAGCCAGTTTTGTTATGAAGTACAATTATTTCAGTTTTCAAAATGATTTTTATTTTCAAGTTACAGGCACAAGCATGGGCACCATTTGTGCACCCAATTATGCAAATTTATTTGTTGGACGGAAAATAATTTCATCTTTAATCCGGACAAAAACACACATTTGTTCAAGATTATAAAATGGTACAGGTTCCTTGATGACATCTTCTGTGTGTATAATGATAATCCTGATGAACTGGCAGATTTTGTTACTCTGCTAAACAGCTTTGACAGTAATTTACAGTTCAAGTTGAACTACAGTGATGAAAAAGTGAGTTTCCTAGATATGTGGGTTATTAAAAACTGCAGCTCTCTCATTTCTCATCTATCGAAAGGACATAGATAAAAAAACACCTTATTGCTAGCCACCAGTTGCCATCCACTCCCTTAGAGAAGGGTCTTCCCATCAGTCAGTTTTTCCGTTTGAGAAGAATTTGTCATTCCACAGAGGATTTCACTGAGAAGGCAGTGGATATGAAACATTTGTGCAGCGAGGGTACCCATTATTGTGGATTAATCACACATATGAATTGGCTCTCAAAAAGACGCACTCCGAGTTGCTAAAAAAAGAGCGTTAAAAAACAAAATAAATTCTCTGTTATGTGTACCACTCAGTACTCTGCCCACTCTGCTGCAATAAGATCTGTTTTTCAAAAACACTGGCATATTCTAAAGTTTGATCCCGAATTTACCTCCGTGTTCAAAGATCACTCTTTCTATTGTAGCAATAAAAATTAAAAAAAAAATATGTGCAAAGGAATAGTGAGCACAAGTTCTGCGGAGAAATTAAGGAGGAGTGGGATTATTCCTAGCATAAAACTAGCTAGCAAGCAATTTAACATTGGCGACAATAACATTAGTATTCTTGTTAACTAGCTTAACGTGATATATTGGCATCTATTAATTAGTCATCATTTAGCTAACATTATCTACATGCAACATTACTCAACTTACATGGTTTGTTCGGAAGAAACTGTGCAAGGTTCAAATTGAACGGTGGTAACAGCTGTAAAATGTGTACAAATAGAGGGCACAAATACGGGAAGTGCGGGGGACATGTCCCACGCGTAACCTGCATCCGCTACGCCCATGCTCCAGAGGGCCAATCAATTTAGTCCTGGTATGCACACCTGGGAACCATAGAAAATGCACACTACAGTCATCAGCCACAGTGGTTCTGATGATTTGAAGCTTTGCCTTGAAACACCAACCACAGTAAACAAAGCACCACTGTCCACTGAGGTGATTTACTATTTAGCTGTGATGTAAAGCAGCAGAGGTGCTACAGAGACTGGAACACTTAATTGGCCTAAAAGGTTCTGCACTAAGCTGGTTTAAATCTTATTCATCTGATCGTTTTCAGTTTGTTGATGTTCATAATGAATCATCCTTATGTACTAAAGTTTGTTTTGGAGTTCCGCAAGGTTCTGTGCTCGGACCAATCCTATTTATTCTATATATGCTTCCTTTAGGCAACATCATTAGAAATCACTCTACAAATTTCCACTGTTATGCGGATGATACACAGTTGTATTTATCGATGAAGCCAGAAGAAAGTAATCAATTAACTAAACTCCATAACTGCCCTAAAGACATAAAAACCTGGATGAGCACCAATTTCCTGATGTTAAATTCAGACAAAACTGAAATTATTGTTCTTGACCCCAAACAACTCAGAGACTCTTTATCTGATGACATAGTTTCTCTAGATGGCATTGCTCTGGCCTCTACCACTACCGTAAGAAACCTCGGAGTAACATTTGATCAAGATTTGTCTTTTAATTCTCATTTAAATCAAACCTCATGGACTGCATTTTTTCATCTGCGTAATATTGCGAAAATTATGATGCAGAAAAACTGGTCCACGCTTTTGTTACCTCTAGGCTGGATTACTGTAACTCTCTATTATCAGGTAGCTCTAGTAAGTCCTTAAAAACTCTCCAGCTAGTTCAGAATGCAGCAGCACGTGTACTAACAGGAACTAAGAAACGAGATCATATTTCTCCTGTTTTAGCTTCTCTGCACTGGCTCCCTGTAAAATCCAGAATTGAATTTAAAATCCTACTGTTAACTTATAAAGCTCTAAATGGTCAAGCTCCGTCATATCTTAGAGAGCTCATAGTGCCTTATTATCCCACCAGAACACTGCGCTCTGAGAACGCAGGGTTACTCATGATCCCTAAAGTCTCCAAAAGTAGATCAGGAGCCAGAGCCTTCAGCTATCAGGCTCCTCTCCTGTGGAATCATCTTCCTGTTATGGTCCAGGAAGCAGACACCGTCTCCACATTTAAGACTAGACTTAAGACTTTCCTCTTTGATAAAGCTTATAGTTAGGGCTGGCTCAGGCTTGCCCTGTACCAGCCCCTAGTTAGGCTGACTTAGGCCTAGTCTGCCGGAGGACCCCCTATAATACACCAGGCACCTTCTCTCTCTCTCTCTCTCTCCCTCTCTCGTATCCTATTACTGCATCTTGCTAACTCGGCTATTCTGGATGTCACTAACTCGGCTTCTTCTCCGGAGCCTTTGTGCTCCACTGTCTCTCAGATTAACTCATATCGCAGCGGTGCCTGGATAGTGTGACGTGTGTGGTTGTGCTGCTGCCGTGGTCCTGCCAGATGCCTCCTGCTGCTGCTGCTGCTGCTGCCATCATTAGTCATTAGTCATGCTTCTACTGTTATTATACACATATGATTATTATCACACATGTATACTGCCAGATACTAATATATACTTTCAACATATTGCACCACAGTAGCCAGAACTATAACGATAATATTATTACTTTCATTAATGTTGTTGTAAGCTACTGTCATTACCGTCTGTCCTGCATCTCTCTCTCTCTCTCTCTCTCTCTCTCTGTCTCTCTTTCTGTCTCATTGTGTCATACGGATTACTGTTTTACTGTTAATTTATTATGCTGATCTGTTCTGTATGATATCTATTGCACGTCTGTTCGTCCTGGAAGAGGGATCTCTCCTCAGTTGCTCTTCCTGAGGTTTCTACCGTTTTTTTCCCCGTTAAAGGGTTTTTCTGTGGGGAGTTTTTCCTTATCCGCTGTGAGGGTCCAAAGGACAGAGGGATGTTGTATGCTGTAAAGCCCTGTGAGGCAAATTGTGATTTGTGATATTGGGCTTTATAAATAAAATTGATTGATTGATTGAACATGATATCACTATGGCTACAATACACATAACAAGAAATGTCTGTGATTTATTGCACTTCTCAATGTGCTGTCACACATTACTTTTAATGGCAAACTTTTACACAACAATAACCAGCTGAGGGACTCTGATGACAACAAAGGGGAAGGGAGAAAAATGGGGACAAACAATAGTTCTAGTCTGTGTGGGCCTGATCTAATTTGGATGCAAATGCACAGAGGTTTTCTGCTTGGGTCTTCCATTTATTCTGCTTTATGCAAATGATACAATTAGGCTGCTTATCTCGACAGGATGCGCGAGTCCAAAACAATAGGAGATAACGGGTACTATCAGAGGCAGGCCTCTAAGGGGACAGGGGGTATTTAGATGAAGCTAGCTTCATCCTGAGAGATGATGGGATTCTGTAAATGAATCTGCAGAGTGGTGTGTCTGCTGATGGAGACAGAACATTGTACACAAAGTACATGCTAATAATTCACAGGAGTGGGACTTGTTTTGTCACATAGTGAAGGTGAATTTAATGCCAGAAAATCACAGCAAAGTATTTGAATGTCCTAACAGTTTGCTGGTTAACGCAGTAACTTGAATGCACCCAAAACAATAACACTAACATATTCTCAAGGTACACACTACACTTACTACGATAAGAACACAATGTCACGTCTACTGATGGGAAAGATTTTTCATCCAGTTTAGCTCTCTGTTCATGCTATTAGGATACTTTCAGGGAAGTATTACTCCATGTGGGTAAGGCAGCATATAATTGGTCATTCTTGCTATTTCGCATCTTTCTCATAGAGACAAATATGTTAAAGTAAAAAAACAAGACCAACAGTCTGCAGCCAAACAAGCAGCACTGCACTCTTTACTTACTTGACTGCTAACAAAAGAATGAGAGAAATGTTTATCATGTTCACTATCTTAGTTTAGCACATTAAGCAATGTCTACCTCTGCATCGAATCAACGCCATACTGTAACATGCGTTGTAGTCTGATGTGCACCTCCCCAGAAATGTAACTACATGTCATGGTGACACAGACCTCTTGTCTATTTTTGTAAGCTGAAAACCATTTCCCTCAGTGGAAACAAAGCTTTTATTTCACAGATAAGAAACAATAAATTGTGAAGACAATAAAGCCCCCACATTATAGCATTTTAAGTCTTGTGTGTGATTTATCATGGCTTCATATGAGTAGAGGAAATCTCCGCAACCTGATCTCACAGAAATATGTGAAATGACCTCTTAACACTGCATTGGTGGCAGCACGTAATGGGTTAAAATTATGTGCTGGTACCACGGAAACAATGCCAAAGTAAAGTCAATTAGGATCCATTGTCGTGGTGGACACATGGATTCCCTGATTCAATAACCTTACGTCAACCTCGTTTTCCTCAATGATATCTTTAACATTCCTCTATATACATAAAAACACAAAAGTGTCCTTGATAACTCAACAATATGACAGGTTAATGTCAAGGCCATAAAATAAAATAAATGTATTTTGCCAGCTTTTGATAACGTAGGGCTTTAAGAGCATTGTCCTGTGGGCGGATGGGGCGCGTTCGACTACTGTTTTGTAGCTACTGTCCGCCGTCTGTGGGCTTCATTCCATTTCAGATTGCTGTCTGTCTGCTGTAACCGAATCCAAATGCCACTGATAAATAAATATATAAGAAGAAAATAAGGCTGAGCACAGAAGAACCAGAGAGGAAACCATCACATGGAGCCGTCCGCATCGGGAGACCCGGCCACCCTCCACTCCACCAGGGGAGAGCGGACCCCAAGCCAGCGCCACAGAACCAGCTCCTGCTTTGAGCCATTGACCTTTGAACCTTGACCTCAGTGCATGTTTGAAGGTGTATAGACGGAATCGCTGTGTTGTTTACATTTACTTCCGGGTAGAAAACCGGCGCATCAGTTGAATGAAGACGAGCGAGACGAATGAGAGGTAAGCTATATATATATAATCCTTTAGAATAATTTAATGTTTGTAAAGTCTATAAAACCAATGATTGAACAAACATTACTACTTCTGTGTGCATGTTTTTGTAATTAGTCATGGTTATCGTAGATTAGCTGAGCTAACGGTTAGCTGTCAAAGTTAGCTACACAGTAGTGACAGATATTTATAACTAACTAACTAACTAACTAACTAACTCAAACTCATATTTATGAGGTAGTTATAAATATCCATGTATTGGACAGGAGGAAGCTTAGCAGGGTCAATAAACCACCCATCACTGATATTATAGGGGTCTGGGAGTGGCACGATGGCATCACCAACATGGAGCTGCAATTTCTCTTTATAACGATTATAATCTGCTGTGTCTAAGCCAACAGCATAGGTGGACAACTGACTCATCTTTCCTTTGCTCTTGATGGTCCTGCCTGTCTTGTGCCTCTTGTTATTTACTCCTGCTTCTTCTCACCTTCCTCATCTCTGCCTCTTCTTATTTACTCCTGCCTCTTATTTAAATATTGTCTCTTCTTATAATTCTTATTTATCCCTTCCTCTTCTCTTTCTCATCTCTCTCATCTTCTTACTCCTGTCTCTTATTTACTCAAGCTTCTTCTCATCTTCCTCCTCTCTGCCTGTCTTACCCTGGTTCAATACTTTTTCTGTAGAGGTGAATAACGTGAAACTCATGAATGAAAAACTGTTCAACATTCGTCATTTCCAACATTTTGTTTATTAAAGCAGATCGTCAACATCAACACACCACTTGTTACATTGCTGGCTAATCATGTGAGTGTAGTCAACAACTTGGGGTGCTGTCAGATATGGGTAAAATATGGATAAAATTAATTTTCACCCATTTAGAAATTAGATATTTAAAATCTGATTACACAAATGTGTTTACCATCCCCTTAAAGTCCACAGTGTACTCTCAGTTCAGTATTTACAACTTCCAAATCTAGGAAAAACACATATTTTTTAAAAACTACAATTCCCTAGGACATGCAACTTGATACATATCAGCAACGTAGTTGTAGTTCTAAATAGGGTCGTAAAAAGATATATCTACTGAATATATAGTAAAGCTGAACTAGTCATGACACTACATCTAGATGAACTATGTTAAGAAAAAGCAAGGATGTTGGCTAATTTCAGATAATTTAGATAGTGCTCTAGAAACGGCGTTTTTTGGGACGGTAGTTTTTTGCGGCTTGTTGTAAAATAGAGTCGTAAAAAGATACATCTGCTGAATATATCAAATGTCTAGTAAAGCCGAACTAATAATGACATTGCACCTAGATGAACTATGTTAAGAAAAAGTAAGGATCCTGGTTAATTTCAGATATCATCTATCTCTAGAAATGGCGTTTTTGGGACTCCGGTTGTCAAAGTAGTTGTCAAATAGTGTCATAAAAAAGTAAATCTACTGAATATATCAAATCCCTAGTACAGCCAAACTATCATGTTATTATTATTATTTTTGGTGGGAAATTATAACAAAGGAATATTTTTGCCGTTTTAATATCAAGAACACTTTTGTGTTGTGTGTATACAGGACGTTGTTGAATCAGGGAATCCGTGTGTCCACCATGACAAAGGATCCTAATTGACTTTACATTGGTGTTGGAATGTGGTGTTAAGAGGTCATGGTCATTTCACGTATTTCTGTGCGATCAGGTTGAATCTTGCTAGTGGCTAGGCTAATTTATACAATGTAAAATGCCACAGGTTTGTGCTAATAATGTTAGCATGTTGTATTTGTTTGAAAATTGTGTTTAGTACAAGACAGTTGTTTTGTTGGTGAACCTTGTGAGTTATAATGGAGCCTAATTTTGTAACATTACCTCTGGTAAATGTTACTGTTGTCCCTGGCTTCATGAGTAGAGGAAATCTCTGCTAGCTTGGGTAATTTATACAATGTAAAATGCCCTAGGATGCAAATGCATCCGTAGCTGCTTATAGTATGATACTTAAATGGTTGGTGTTGATAAAAAACACTGATGAGTATGTTTTTAAAGGAGTAAGTATGCTTTTTGGGGTTTCCCCTCTTCTTTGGTGTGTTATAGCATTTTTCTGCCTCTATAAGGTTTGCTAAGTAAAAAAAAAAAAAAAAGTCCAGCCTAAAGAGAGTTGTCTCCCCACAGACACACAGTTCCTGACATGCCTGAAACAGCTTGTTTGAAAAAAATTCAGTTATTAAGACAAAAATCCGAAAATACACAAATTGCATCTAGACAGCATGGAGATGTTGGTAATTTGTTTTTAACAATGATTTATTGGCTCCATAAGTGAAAAACTGATGTTTAAAAATACCATTTTTGCATTGACTCCAATTGTTCGCATGAGAGCGAAATTCAAAATGCTGTAAAAAAATCAGTTTTTGAGATAAAATTCTTTCCAAACATCATCTACCATGATGTCATTTTTTTAATGAACATTGAAAACGTATTTAGCAAGAATTTTCAAGTATATGTTTTCAATACCATTTACAGTCAAACATTTTGATGCACTGTAGGCTCAATTTTCGATAAATCAAAAATCTGTGTGGATCATTTGTGTAGGACAGTCTGAAGTGGTGTCAATTGAGCAAAAATTGTGCGAGGAGATAGGTTTAATAGGTTTTACAGTTTTTGAAAAAAACAGAGTGATGGACTTCATAATTTGCAATAGGTTTAAATGTACAAAAGTTTCTTCAGTATTGGGGCTACAGTTTGGTGAAAGTTGCAAATCTGTAGCACATATGGTTGATTTGTTGTGAATTTTCAAAATTTTGAACTTTAGAGGCTTGCTGTAGCACTACCATCAGGACTACTGGCCTGTTTTTGCAGCTGAGGCAATCTGGCATGAGACTGGACCTTTGTGCAAAGTTTGGTGATTTTTCGCACATGGGAAGTAGGATTTCCTCGGAAGAAGAAGAAAGAAGAAGAACATGCAGGATAACAATAGGGTCCTGGCAGCTTAGGCTGCCCGGCCCCTAATAATACACACACACACACACACACACACACACACACATATTTTCTTTCATTTGGACTTTTGGCTGTCATCAACACCTATAAAGGGCATAGGTTTCAAACCGAGTACAAGACCTCATGTTGAGTTGGAGGACAAAGAGGGAGAAACTCAAACAGATCAGGATCAGGAAACTCCTGGCATATCCAGAGTTCAACACAGGATGGGATGGACGCCTGAATGGAATGAATTGGACACTGTTAGTGTTGCAGATAAAACACTGCTGTGTTTATAAATCTATCTATTGTCTATCATTTAGTACGTTTTTTTGTAGTTTTTGTTTGCTAAAAATTAAGTTCTATTGACAAAAGACTTATTTTTCATTTCTTTCTTTGTTACTGTGAGTGCACTAAAACCTCCCAGAGGAAAAAGGCCAATACTTTATCAATCATAGCTTTTTGATACACAGCGGCTACCGTAGTTGCAATACGTGTTTGAAAAAGTGAGGCGCTAGAGTGCGCTATGCGTTTGAATGCAATACACAATTTCAACGTTAGATGGGAGAAATTCCTACACACTGTGGTACCTAAATGTTAAATCTAAATCTAAATTTTAAATCTAAAAATCTAAATGTTTAATCTAAATCTAAATGTTAAACCTAAATGTGCTTGGTGAAACGAAATATTTAGCTAATGTGCAAATGCACACTGCCAGTCACCGGAAGTACCAAAATAAAAGCCTGTATGGTCAGACTGTGTTTATAGCATCAAATAATAAAAACAAACTAATCTGAGAAAATGAACATTTGAACATACTCAAGTTTGTGTTCTTCCTGAATGTGTTCTGTGTTTCTCTGTGCATGTTTTTCCTCTGGAAAAAGTGCTATATGAGAACATATAGAAAACGACATGTAAACGTGTTGTCTTACCTTACCGGTGTGCTGCCATGTTTGTTTATCATTTAGCTCTGCTTCCCAAAGCGCAGCCGAAATATCGTGAGAACAAGCAGCGATCTCATAGTGTGCCTGAACAAGCAGCAACAGCTGGAAGGATACACTGATGAAGAACTTTGTGAAACTGAATAACGGAGGAGGAGAGAGAGAGAGGCGCAACAGGTAGAGGACAAATGGCTGCTGCAAGGCTGCGTAGCTCTGGAGATTGGTGGTGTACCTGTGAATGCTGTGCCCCAGTGCCCACAGAAGAGGAATGCCTCTGTTGCAAGGAATGGGAGCGGTTGCAGCCTTATTTTCAAGGTCTGGATGTGACCGAGGACGAGACACCTCCACCTGGAGTAACGTTAGTATCCAGCTGGGCTTTATCTAGAGCTGGCGAGATATATTTCGGCCGCGCTTTGGAAAGCAGAGCTAGAGGGATAAACAAACATGGCACCACTCCGGTAAGGTAAGACAACACATTTACATGTTGTTTTCTATATGTTCTCTGGCATTTATCCTAACGATATGAGGCGGTCTTTGTGGAAAAAAAGCTTGTTTAGTGGACTAACTTTGCACTTGAAGGTATGCCCGTTCACTTATGTTTTAACAGGTCTGACGCTACTAATGCGCCCCGGCTGTATCTAGGTTAATGGCTTACATGCTAACGATTATTTTTCGTCACTAGTCACTTGAAACAAATTTAGACGATAGGAGACAGGTTGAAATAAACCGAAATTTCCCTTTAAGTAGGGGTGGACTGCCAGTTTTGTTGCTAACCCTTTTCTCCTGTTTATTTAATTAGGGAGGTAAGATTTTTTGTCATTTATTTCTTATTATTTGATTAGGTTATTTACTTACTCCCTTGATAGAATTGTTTTGTTAGTTATTTTGGCCTTAGTCCACCCTGAAGTTATTATTTCACGCATTACTGTTATTCCATTTATTGTAATAAGTTACCTATTTTGATCGTTAAACACATTTGTATCCTTGTGGCCTACTTGGGACTTGGGGAAGATGGGGGCCTTTCATGTTGTGTCCCAGACACCCCTAGACTGGTCATGAGAACTACATAAAATGACAGAAACCATGTTTGGGGAAATGTTATTTGACGTGTACTTTGAGTTTTTAGTGTCCCATCTGCTAACATGAAGGGTGCGAAATTTATGGGTACACTCCACTGTTGGGTCATTTTCTACATGCTCTCCTTGCTTGCCAACATGTCCGGCGATTAAGCTGAAAACATTGGAAGGGCTGTTTTGGCCACAATTCAGAATATCAGCAGTGCAATTCTGTTAGTTAGCAACACTCGTGCCTTCCCTGGTCAATTTGACCCGGTGGTATGGTGCGTTCCAGGCAGACTTTTGAACTCGTAAGTCACGACTTCAAGTCACAACTTACGAGTTTGTAGCGTTCCAGGAAAGTTACGTCAAACTGCCAGTTATGCTGCAGTTACTTCCTGTTTAACGTTACATTGGTGAACATGGCAAACCGTTTGTTTGTGCTTCTCCATCATTTCCATCGCCAAAGGTGCCTGCTCCTTGCTCATTTGAGCGAAATGGAGGAGGAGAAACGGCACATAGGGTAACAGAAGCTGTTATACCTTTTATCTTACGTTATTTGTGTTTTTTGAAACGTATTTTGTATTGATTAATGCACTGAAAACTAGCTAACGCTAAAGCAGCTGCCAATAATGCATTAACATTAGCAGATAAATAACGTTAGAGCAATACCTTGTTATAATAAACATTCTTTAATGTTAGAGAGACCAGACCAGCCATCTGAAGGCATCTGACCACCTCTCTCTCTCTCTCTCTCTCTCTCTCCCTCTCACACACACACACACACACACAGACACACACACACACACACACCAATAGCCTACACACAGTTCAATAGCCAACAGTGAAGACCAATAATTAATAATAATAAATAATAATAATAATAAATGGCTTACCTCCTGAAAGATGAATCACATTATGAGGATTTTGCTATTTGTTCTTTAAGACTGTCTCATCTTACTTTTCAGAGATGCAATTGCTCAATTTGTCCTGCTACACCCAACAATTTTGAAGACTGGCATAGAATGTGAGCTTCTGTTCCATATGGATGCGCGGACATTTTACCGCCATCTCCGGGTCACCCACTTCCAGTTCGACTACCTCATTGAGGTCCTGAGAGAGCAAGATCTGAATGCAGGGTCTCTGCAGGTTTCAACAAGTCAAATTTAAGACTTTTTAAGACTTTTTTAAGACCATAATGAATACAATTTAAGACCCATTTCACATTGATAATGGCAAAAAAGTACAAAAGACCTGAAGGAAAATTGGAGGCCCGGAATTACTTGCAAAGTATATGAATTTATTCGCAGCTCTTTCACATTGGAATACAAAATGCTTAACCTAACTAAAAACACCAGAAACCTCTCTGTTGTGAATTAATATTTGTTTGGAACTCAGAATAAAAAAAAATATTGGTAAACTCTACAGCCAATGGCCATTGTGTGTATGTGTGTGTGTGTGTGCGTGTGTGTATGCGTGCACACAATCTCGGAATCCGGGAACATAGTCTGGAACAGCTCACCAATGTTCTCATTACCAGTATATGACTGGTGCTTAGTTACCGTATGAAAAGTCCATAGCACCTCCGCTTTTAGTGTGGGTGTAGACCCAAACGCTGCCCGGAGGTCGACTGGAGTTGCAGCAGACTGGGTCGCGCAGGACCTCGATGCTCCAGCTCCTGATGTGGAAAATTACTGGCTGATTGACAGCGTTTGCTGCTGGCATTTTATGACCGCTTTATGTTTTTCTGATTTGCAATGGGATTCCAATGCCCAATGTTCCAAGTTTTAAAGTTTTCTCGCAGAAAGTACAGTGTGCTTCATATATGTTTCCATCCACCAGCTTCAACCATGTATTAAATTGTTCGTTCTGAAGCCACAAATCGTTGAACTTGCACTTACCCATCTATGCAAGTAATTCGGCTTTGCTGTGGGCTTTTGTTAGTAGGTTTTCTCCGCTGCTATGCTAAGCTGTCTGTCACAACACACCGCTGTGCGCGCATGGCACATTAGCTGGTGGTGTTCGATAAATTCTGACCGGGCAGCACAGGTAGCCTACTTCAGTTCCGCTTTGTAGTTACGTTATAGCGTCCTCAAAAATCGAAACATTTAAAAGCGAGACTGAAGTTTATGCATGTTTTAAATAAAAGTAATGTCAATAGATTTTTAAGACCTTTCAAAATCGTATTTAAGACCTTTTATGAGATTTTATGAGAATTTTAGACATTTTAAGGCCTTAAATTCAAATTATTGGATTTAAGACTTTTTTAGACTTTTTAAGACCCCGCGGATACCCTGTGAATGGGGACCATAATGGAGGTCTTGAGATTCCTCTTAAGCAAAAGGGCCTATGCCCCGAACTGTTTTTTTGAAAATGCTGGCATTTTAATTCAGTAGCCGTACCATAATACATTTCTCCCTTTGTGATAATTTCTTGAGTGTCTGGGATACATTATGTATTTATAGGTTGCACTGTTCCTCTGGTACATGGCAAACCAGAACAGCTTCCGAGAAATCTCAGACAAGTTTAATGTGTCCCAGTCATCTGCACAGAGGTAGAAAGTTTAGGTGGTACACTGCTGCTAGAAAACTGATTAACAGACTGTAAAGGATTGATAATGGCTTGAGTTATGGTCATAAAAACTAAGATTTGCAGTGCTATTCTATTCTATCCTGTCCTATCCTATCCTACAGGTGTGTGGTTCACGTGCTGAGAACCTTTTGCACTATGGTTCCAACTTTTATCAGCTGGTTCACAGAGTGTGAAAAGTTGGCAACCTCTGCCGCCCTCAGGGCAATGTGTGGCATTGACGGCATCATAGGTACAGTACAGGCCAAAAGTTTGGACACACCTTCTTATTCAATGCGTTTTCTTTATTTTCATGACTATTTACATTGTAGATTCTCACTGAAGGCATCAAAACTATGAATGAACACGTGGAGTTATGTACTTAACAAAAAAAGGTGAAATAACTGAAAACATGTTTTATATTCTAGTTTCTTCAAGTACATAACTCCACATGTGTTCATTCATAGTTTTGATGCCTTCAGTGAGAATCTACAATGTAAATAGTCATGAAAATAAAGAAAACGCATTGAATGAGAAGGTGTGTCCAAACTTTTGGCCTGTACTGTAGATATAATATAAATAATAAACATGTTTCTTATAAATTACTTAAATACTATAAATAAATAGGAATCTATATAATAACATGCAAAAATCTGTATCTTTGCATATCTGAGAACACAGGACGTGCAGTTTGGATGCTTCGAGGTAAAACAGAACATTACATGTAAACAGCAACTAATGCAAATGATACTTTGCAAACAACAACGCTTTGAGGTGAAGTAAGTACAAAACTGTCATATATTATGCTCAGTCCCTTCAAATAAACAAAAAAAGTGCAAAAATGGATACAAATAAAAAAGTAATGCAATTACCTATAAAATGTAACACACGATACATATATATATATATATATATATATATATATATATATATATATATATATAATATTAATAATATACATCTTTCTTATAAATTGTTGAAATACTATAAATAAATAGGTGTCTATATAATAACATAATGCAAAAATCTGCATTTTTGCATATCTGTGTGTCTACTGACATGCATCACAAAACCAGGAGACACCAGCTGCAGTGGTAGGATCAAGTCTGACACAGCTGAAGTGGAACCATTGGATCGCACAGTTCTTGTTGTCACATGCAACCATGTCTTCCAGTTCCTCAGGCCCACTGCACAGGCACCACAGATTCTCCTTGTTTTCTGCAGTCCTCTTCCTCTTGTTCTCTTTCTTTTGCCTTCTTACTTGAGGGACGTTTTAGTGCAAGGTGGTTTAACAGCCATAACTCTGGAGGGCTGCGTTGTGGAGGCATCTTGTGTGTAGTGGCGGCAAACAAGCTCAGGGTGGGAAACCTTCAGGAAAAATTCCTGTGCCTTCTGCAGACATGACTCCCAGAACTTGACATCCGGCATGACTCGGACAACAATAAGGTCTCTCTGTGTCCACACCACAAAATCACAATATGTAGACTCTGTCACAAAGATCTGTGTCTGCACCTGTGTGTAGTATCTGTGGCCTCATTTCAGTTGAAATCTGTTGTCCACAACATGGAGACAGAAGTCCCTGTCACCATCACAAGCCTCCTAGACAGTGTTATTTTTGTGCTTTGCTGGACACTTTATTTCCAGGCAGCCTTTCCCGCAGCAGACACAGTGAAGTACTCCATCAGGTGAAGCGCCTACTTGTGGAAACGCAGGATTGATGTTGAATCCAGAGAGCTCAATTTTCAGGTCAGTGTGGTGTGGTGCTTGTTTGGCTTGATAAGCACTCCTTGCAGCCTCCTCATGCTCAATCCCCCATCTCATGTCTGGGGTTGTCACCAGCGCTGTTGGGTAGCACATCTTCCTCACCGTGGACACAGCTGGCTTCTCGATGTTGGTAGCAACAACTGCATGCATATTTGAGGCGGTTACTCTCCCTGCCTGTACTCCATACCAGGCAGATGCCTTATGCTGCTGCTTTGTGTGTGCCCTGATCATGTCTGCTTGTTCCTTGGTCACAGCTGTGATGTCTTTCACCGTCTCACAGTGTTGGAGAAGGACAGATAGTGGAGCTTGATCAAAGTACAGGTCACGCAGACAGTGTTGAAGGGGTTTTGGCATCACAGCTGGCTGGACAGGGTCTGTATAGGAGTGGTAGTAGTCATCCATTGTGGACATACAAACTGCCCTGTGTTTATGTAGAACAGGGAGCAGTGATGACAAGTCATCCAGGGGGCGTGTGTCTGCTGGCTCGTGTCCGTAGGCCAGCTGTGGGACTGTTGCCACTGATGACTGTCCAGGGCAATCCTCTGGGCTGCAGCAGAAGTGAAGTCAATCTTGTAGCTGACCTCTCCATGGACCTTGTTAATACCAGATGGAATTTTCCAATATGCTGGCACATCAGTCACTGTCTTTTTTCCACAGATGCGGACTGCTGCCTCAATTTTGAATAGCAGAACCCCAACATGTGTACATGACTCTGCAATGCCAGCCATGCATGTGCAGTGTGCACAGTGAACCTGGCCATCGTTGGCAATGATGACCCATGGCTTAGAGGAGTACACTAGATGCGACTCAACTACTGCGTTTGTTTACTGCTGCCCATAGCCATCAACATGGCGGCGACGTCCATGGCGACGTCACTGTGCCCATTCCCTATTAGCTATTATTTGATTTGGTACTATCTATCTATCACTAGAACTTTAGGTTGGCTAATGTAAATGATGATGGCTAACATAACGTGAGGTAACTTGACTAACTAAGAGCTAACGTTGTATTGACTTGGCACAAGAGTCCCGCCAAAGTAACTGTGTAGTAGCTAATGTCATCATGCAAGCCCTCTAATAACTGTATTGATGCATGGTGGGTGCGGGATGTGTGAGTGATAGAGAACGAGAGAACGCGTGTGTGGGGAGCTCGAGGGCACGGAGGCAGAGCAACTTGTGATGTGGTTATAGAATCATAAGTCATTTAGCTAGAAAATGTAACCCAAAATAAATATCAGAAGTCTCAGGGCCAGCATGGTGTCCTGTGTGCCGTTTCCCTGACTGCCGTGTGAGAAGAGGGTATTTGATCCGGGGTTAGCTTAGCTAGCTAGCTAGCCATTTATTTTGTGACCTTCTGTACCTTACAGGTTATATTTTTTGGGTTAACTGACCAGCTTCTCCTAACCACAACACAGGTTGCTCTGCCTTTGTACTCTCGCACTCCACACACACACACACACACACGCTCTCTTTCTCTCTTGCTCCACCACTCACACACACCCCTCACCAATACAGTTAGAGGGCTAGCTAGCTACACTGCTCCTAACAGCTAGGTTTGTTGACCTTCTGATAGCTAACAGCTAATGGAAGGTGAGCCATGGTTGGTTAATTTAAAGTATTGTGGTAAAATATTGAGTTGTGTGCAAATATTTAATCAAATTACCGTTACGTTATTAACCAGGTGGCGCTAATAGAGCCCTTTCCACTATAGAATGGTCTGTAATCATTTTTTAGGCTTCTAGTTCAAGTTAGCATTGTCACCATTGTGGATTGTAGGCTGCACAGCCCACGTCCATGTAATTCTAGTTAGATTCGTTTTGGATTTAGGTTTATTTGCAAACTCATCACACTAAGTGTAAATGGAATTTCCCCCTTTTCCCCCCAGGATCCTGACCTGGAACCTTAAGCTGTCAGAGTTCTTGCCTCTGGCTGTGTCCGAAATCACTCCCTACTCACTAAATAGTGCACTAAATAGTGTGTTCGCCATTTTGTAGTGCTGTCCGAATGTTTAGTGTAAATTAACATACCCTATAGTGGACTCATACTATCCCACAATGCAGCGCTTAAAGTAGTGTACAACCGATGGTCACTAACCAAGCAATATGTACCATGATGCATTGCGGTGGCGCCAGCAGCAGACGGCAGACATGGCGGACAGTGAGGATGAGCACCCTGTGCAGCATACATACATACAAATGTAAGTAAATTTCCGCTGACTTTCGATATGTTGAATTTTAACTGTTTTTATTTAACTGTTGTGTCTGAAATCACTCAACTACTGTATGCGTTGCGTCATTATGGCAGAAATCACGGCTACTGATCATGGATGTGTTAACGTTACATGTACGTTAATTGTTTCATCCATGCTAGTGATCCAGTTTGCTTTCCTTTGTACAGTAATTTTTATTGGCAAGGCAAGCTATAACGTTAGCTATAACTAGATGATCGTCAATTTCTTTTTAAAATGACAAGTAATAAAATTACATTGGAGTTAGGGCTGCAAAGATTAATCGTTTGACTATTGAATTAATCGCCAACTATTTTGATAATCGACTAATCATTTCGAATCTTTTTCTTTTTAAGAAGAAAAAGTCCAAATTCTCTGATTCCAGCTTCTTATATATGAATATTTTCTGCTTTCTCTAGTCTATGACAGTAAAGTGAAGATCTTTGGGTTGTGGACTGTTGGTCTGAGGACATCTTCTTGGGCTTTGGGGAACAGCGAACAACATTTTTCACCATTTTATAGACCAAAAGCCGAACACATTAATCGTTTTTATTTACTTTTTGTAGCAGCAAAATATCAGCAAAGTTGATTAAAAGATGTAATTTTCAATGAATTATCATCTTTCTTGTGTTTATTATTAATGTGCACATAATTAAAGCAAACTAGTGCTAAATTTAAAAGCTATTAGTTAAATAAGAGTAATTTAATAATTATTCAATACATAATCAGATTAGTCAACTCATCAATTCAATGGTCGGTGAGTAGTTGACTATCAGAATAGTCGTTAGTTGCAGGCCTAATTGGAGTGTCACATAAGCAAAAGGCAAAAGGTTTGCCACGGCAGCTGAATTGAAGTGAGTTATGTCAAATTCTTTTGAAGGAGTATCTTATTTTAATGTGAATTCATAACAAAAGTAAAATTACTCGTAATCCTTTTACTATATTCCCTTATATCAACATTGTTGATGATACTGATAGATTAATTTCTTGTTTTTCAATTCACTTGTTACGTTTTGTATTGTTGAAGAGCTGTACTGAAAGAGATGGGCTTGGTTGGGATGGTGAGCCCTGCCCGAGCAGCCAAAAAGTGGGAGAATCTGAAGAAGATGTACAAGATTTGTATTCATTGTTTTTACCAAGAGTCCTAAATAGCGAAAGCATAGATGAAAGATCAGTTACTATTCTCCTTGAGTAATTCCTTTGCTGTATTAACTTGCCATGTGTGCAGGAGGTCAGGAAGCCACCGTCAGGGAGTGGCACTGAATCGGGGGAGGCCACGGCTGAGACATGGAAGTGGTTCTCCCTCATGGATGAGGCAATAGGTGGGAGGCCATCCATCCAGCCTCCATGCCTCATTGCCTCAGCCTGAGGGGGAGAACACTTTAATGTCGGCATCAGCCTCCCACGAATCAGTGGCATCAGAGCCAGGGAGTCAGACTCCAGAGCCTGAAGAGCCAGGGCTATCAAAAAGGCAGAAGAGGGACCCGATACTGGAGCTGCTGGAGCGGGAGGAGAAGAGGGCAGAGGATAGGGCAAAGAGAGCAAGGGAGGAAAGACTTGTGAATTTATTGGAAAAAAATGTTGAAAAAATGTAAATGTAAACAAATTCATAAACAAACTCTGAATTAAATTAAAGTATTTTCCAAACTGATGAGTCCAGACTAATATATAAACAAATTCTGAGTCAAATTAAAGTATTTTCCAAACTGAGTATAGACAAATATGTACAAAGTAAATTCTAACATATATTATCATTTTTTGTAGGCACAAGCTTAGCAGTGCAGCACAATCTGGAAAAAGGTCTAGAGCAGGAGTACATTGTTAGTATCAGCAGGTGAGGTTTCTCTGAGCTTTAATAATGGCGGCCAGAACACAGGCCCAATAATCAAAGAATGGACTTGCTCCAAATGTAAACAGCACTTCACTTGCAACTTTCTGTCTATTGTCTGTAGTGCAGATGAACAGACTGTCCTAAATGAAAAAGTGAGCAACATGGAGTGAAGTTTGCCTAAACCTAAGAAGGATATCCAAAAGTGTTCAAACATTAAATTCCACTGAAATCCAACAACATTGGAGTGTTCTTTGCTATAAAGCATAGAACAACTGGGTTGGAGTGTGCAGTTTAATGTCACCACATTTTAATACCTCTGGTTTCTAAAGTTTCAAACTGTTGCCTGTTTCTGGTAGATTTCAGATTGATAGAAAGCAGAATGATTTACAACTGACCACTCAAGTTTAATGTGTCCTCCTCTTCCTCTCTCCTCCTCCTCTCACTCTTTCTCTTCCTCCTCCTCCTCTCTCCTCTTCCTCTTTCTTCCTCCTCCTCCTCCCACTGGGAGCACTTTGCAGGTTGTCACAGGTATGACAAGGGAGAATTGAGCTATATTGTTAATAACTATTTACACTATTAGCAAAAGCAATGGAAACTATTTACATTATATTAACCTTACACCAAAAACTTGTGTGAATATATGATTTATTAATGACTGATCTGATTGAAGATGATTGATGATGAAGGTTTTTCAATAGTCAATAGTCATGATCCTGAAGAGCTGCAGGAGGGTTATTTGGTGCTGAGAGAGCAGCAGCAAAGCGACCATGCAGCCGTTCCCCACACTGCAAGTCTGGCTGAAGCTGACCGCCTCCATCATCTGGCCCCAGTGCCTCTTCAACAGGCTGTCGCCATTCTTGAGGCAGACGTTATGCAAAATGGCACAGCATGCGATGACCTTCACAGCAAAAATATGGTGCACTTCCAGGGCTTTGAAAAAGATTGAGCGCCACCTCGTCTTCATGATGCCAAACGCCCGTTCGATGACAGAACAGGCCTTTGCGTGGTGCCGGTTAAACCTTGCCTGAACTGCACCTCTCACTGGCTCCATGTATGGTGTGATGACGGTGATGGGCTCTGACATACAGGGATATCCTCCATCCCCTAAAATACAGTAGCCCTCAGGTCGGTACAGACTATGGACATGAATGGGGCTGTTTATGAGAACTCTGGCATCATGTACTGAGCCAGGGTAACCTACAAATATGTCGATGAACTGACACTGCGGGTCACACACTGCCCGGAGCTGAACAGAATAAAACAATTTACGATTGAAATAACACTGGGCATCTGCACTTGGTGCTGCAGAACCAGCAAGACGGTGAAAGCCTGCACCAACTCTCTCAAGCTCCTCAGGTGGTGGAAAGCAGATGACCTTGTTTTTCAGGCTGATGATCTTGTCTGCTACTCTGTGGATGATATCATTGACTATGGATTTGGATGGATTTTGAAAAAAAATCACCAATCCCGGGAGAATCCTTCCAGGAGTGCATGGAGGCGGAGAAGGATGGAAAAATGCTTTAGACTCGAGGAGGATTATTCTGAAGGGGAAAACTTGTAATTTGTAGTTTAGATTTGAAATAATTTTTTTGTGACCCCAGTCCTGTTCCTTTTCTGACGCACCTCATAAATACTAATAACAAATAAAGATATTAACACTTTTAACTTGTCATGGAATTAAATATGTGAATAAAAGCTATGTGACAATGTGATCACATTGTGATAATAATAGTTATATGTTATAATAGTTTATTGTATGTCAGTGGTTCTCAAAGTGGGGTCCGACACCCAGGGGTCCAGCAAAAAGGGGAATAATTTATTTTCACTCTAATTCCATCCAAGTAACACAATGACAGATATTTTGGCCATGGGTTTCAATATACTTCTTTATGTAATAACATCTAAAAGATAAAAATCTTATCAGATGGAGGACCCTGGGACAAAAATCTTATCAAATGGGGGTCTGTGGTCTAATTTATATCAGTTTAAGGGTCCTTAATGGTAAAAAAAAAAAAAAAAAAAAAAAAGTTTGAGAACCACTGCTGTATGTGATGTGAAAAACAAAATAGTCATGTTTAACTTTCCCCAGGAGGGGGTGTCATTTGGCCACTGGTCTGACACTGAAAGTTTACATTGACAATTCAGAAATGATGGTTTGTGTATCTACTTAAATGTACAGGCCTAGCATAATCTTTTCACTTACGATTCTACGATGTCTTGCTAGTCTAGCGAGAGCAGCACATCTCAGCCTTCTCTCTCTGGTAATGTGTTTTCTTCTTATCAAAATTATTTTGGTAACTGTAAAAAGGAGCAAAACTACGGTGCCATTTGCTTGCATTTCCGCAATGTTTTGTTGTTGGTAAAAAGACCGAAATGACAGGAAAGAAAGTAAGTATACCGGTTTTGGCTTTGTTTGTTTGTTTTTTTATGGCGAGGGCGAGACATTTATGAAGGTGATAAAACGGCAGTTGGGGGTGGATTTACGGAGGAAAAAACGTTATTATAAACGGAGATACAAGTACAATTAAAAAGTTAAATAGAATAAAGCTTACGGTGCAGTGCGAGGAATTAATCAAAAGCCTCTAATATGATATAATAAAAGGCAACGGCAAGGAGAAAAGGTGTTTAGTCTTGATTTAAAAGAACTGAAAGTTTATTAAGTGTATTTATTTTTGTATTTATTCATGTGGGAAAATACGCTCAGTATTATGTATTTGTCACACAAATGAATTTATTATTTATTTCGAAAACCCACCAGACGACATCTCTCTGGCTCGTTTTAACCCAATGGGCCCTAGGCGTTTTTGGGGTATTTTTACTGCCTTTACTTTTAAGCTCATATTACAGTCATTATAAAGGCTACATACACATGCTATATCTTGTTTTTTTCAGGACAATCTGCAATCTACATTTTTACATGTATCTCACCATAAAAAGTTGGAAAAAGACATATTCTGCCATATATGAAGAGGAGAGACTCTCTGGAATCTGGCAATATAAGAACCATGATGGTGGGACATTCTGTCACTTCATAGCTGTCCAAAACATGTGGTTTGTGCCAGGCGGACATGATTGCCAGTATTTTTTCATTATTGCAAGAAATTCCATTGACTCATTCACAAGTCAAAAATGTGTTTTATCTGAAAGAAACATGCAATATTTACATCTAAGATCATAGAAAAATAGTCAACCAAGTGCAATGACGTCCTCCAAGATAATATTTGCCACTTTGTTTGCAGTAAACAAAGTTTGTTGTTGTTTTTCAGTTTCAGTTATATATTGGGGGGGCATTTTGGGCATTGTATATGGTGACTACGGCCCTGTCAGGCATGCATAATTAGGCTGCAGTTGTCTGGGTGCTCAAAGGTGAAGTGGCTGGTCTTGTCATACAAAGTTTGACGAGTGTCAACTGGACAATATGGAGATATTTGCATCTTGAAAGCTGGACTACAAACATGGATAGACAGGGAGAAACACACGCAAGCCTAAGACGTGGTAAGATACGATATTCCTCACTATATGAAGTGACTGATAACAAGATCTGTATAATGGATTGTAAAGAAATTCGTCAGGTTTTTATTTTGTAGACAATTGATCTGGATTTATAGCATGATGGGATGACAGCACAATGATGTGTGTGGTATCACTGGAAAGCTCTGCTCCTGCGCTTTCATGTGATATGTGTGGCATTTCTGTGCGACCCTGCATTCGCGAGTAATCCATCCAAGAGTAATGTGTGTGCAGAGCTGTATGAAAGCTCTGTTATACATAATTTTAGTGTAACTTTATCATTTTTTTTCACTGTGAAAACACTGGACTACCGACAAGTGCTTGTTCTTGTCGGAAAGCTATGATTCTGCTGTTTCACGTGATATGCGTGGCTTCTCGCTTTCTCGCGGAGAAAATCCACAGACAAGAACAGGTGTGAATTTGGACGCACTATGCGTCGTTCGGGCCCATAGGGTTAATTGTATGACAATAATGACGTACTTAACTACGCGACGGAGAAGTGTCCGAAAGTGGTTTAATGAGCTCACTTTATAGTCCTCTATATAGGAATTCTTAGGGAGTAGGGAGTAGTGAATGATTGTGGACACAGCCCAAAATGTGTAGCATTAGCATACTAGCATGCTCATCTGTTTTAATGCTGCAGTCTAGGGCTGTGGTTGACTAGTCGATTATTTGGTCACTATGCTCTCATCCGACCAAATTCTCATTAGTCGAATAATGGCCGTGTTACTTTCATAAGGAGAAAAGTGCGACATCAACAGCTTTCCAGGATTAATCCATTATTTCCTGCGGCAGGGGGACAGGCTAAGTTTCCTGTGAAAATTGGGGAGTTTTCAAAACACCCCTGTTGTTGACAGAAAGTTGAACTCGCCCACCCTAACGCTCAGCTTCACGTTTACGCAGACCTCCTGTCAGTTTCTGTATACTGACACCATTTCCCTCAGTGGAAACAAAGCTTTACTTGTATTTCACAGATAAGAAACAATAAATTGTGAAGACAGTAAAGCCTCCACTAAAATAGCATTTTAAGTCGTGTGTGTGATTTATCCTTCAGGGATTTATCCTGGCTTCTTAGGAACAGAGGAAATCTCTGCTCGTCACTAGGCTAATGTATACAATGTAAAATGCCATAGAGACAGAGCGCAACGCGTCATAATCTGAAAGCCATGCCCCCAAAAGGGAAACAAGGCCCATTTTCCTCTCTGCTTCTTCGCTCGTTCGCTGTCGTTCTGCCTCCACAGCCATGCCTTCAGGTCTCCACGACTGAATTGCTAGCTAGCTAGCTAAAATTATTAGCTATAGCTAGCTAATAATTAGCTAATAATAAGATGGCAAAGGATTATTTTAGCACGCTATGCCTACCAGAGAGGCAACGGTATATTGATAAGCTTAATATTGCCGGTCTACCTCAGTGTCCCTTCTCCTTACCTTGCTCGTCTTGGAAAAAAACATGATGTGGAGATTCTTTTTTAAGAAGATGAGCATGTCGGCATGCTCAGCTGTCAGCCTGCTCCTACTACTGGCACACGTTGTTTTGAGACATGCCTCTACATGCTGGTAGATTGATAGAAGTGCTAGAGCGGACTGCTGGAATGGACTGCTTGAATCGCGGAGCGCTGGGCACAATTATAACAGAAGTTGTCAATGCTTTAGCTTAACATACATAAATACAGTTAACTGTTACTCTAAAAAATACATTTGGAGGGTCTGACAAAGTGTTTGCTGCACACATAGGCATACCGAGTGTCAGGATCCCACAATTTCTTCCCTGTTGAAGCCTCACATTTTATTGCCTGTATCCACTTTTGTCTTCTACAGGGTTCCGTTTTTCTGCTCGGCAGCTGATAAAAGCTAAGCTCTGGGTTTTTAATTGGCCGTGCAGCCCACCACACAGCAACTTTTTGGCATTTGGACTTAGGGAAAACTCAACAGGCTGGAAACAGAGGGGAAAGTGTGAGGGGAAAGCAGGCCTCGTTTCCCCTTTGGGGGTGTGGCTTTCAGATTATGACGCGTTGTGCTCTGTCTCTATAGGCTGGCGCTGATAACGTTAGCATGTTGTATTTGCTTGGAAAACGTGTTTAGTATAAGACAGTTGTTTTGTCGGTGAATGTTGGGAGTTGTAATGGAGCCAAATTGACCTATGCCAAGCCACACCCCCCTCCACTTACTCGGACAAACCATAAACATTCAGTGACCGGGCGCTATGGTAGGTGTCACCACAGACATATATACATAGACGCCGCATCGAGCGCTGAGCCGTATGTCAGCGTCGCCGCCATATTGGATGTGGCAAGGCTGCGCTGTAAACTAATACAAGTAAATGGCCTTAATTTCATAAAGCGCCTTTCCTCAATGAAATGTACGTTAATGCTCTCATTTATTCATTCACACATGCACTAATATACTTGGGAAACAGTTAGGCACCAAAAATAATGTATTTGATCTTCTCAGATGGCTAAGATAAGAACTTTATTGATCCCACACAGGAGCAATTCACCTTACATCAGCTATAGAGAACATGGTAGTGCCGAAAAACAATGTCCACTAGCCTATACATATATATATATATATATATATATATGTATATATATATATATATAGCCAGGAAGTTTCCACTCTGAGAGAGAGATTGGAAACACAGGCAAGCGTGATCGAAGACCAGGGAACGGCTGCGGCTCTGGATCGCCGGATGATGGACTTGGAGAGGTGCTATTGCCATGGATCACCCAGCCAGGCCCATGGGGCTGGTGCTGCTGCGTCGGGAGAGGGAAGCGCCGGGGTCGTCGGAGCCTGCTCGGCAGTCACTGGGGTGACGGCGTGCCCCTAACTCCTCTCCCCAGCATGGAGTACCGTTCTGAAGGAAGGGAAGCGCAAGCCTCAGAAGCCCCAAAAAGTGTAATTGTGTAGGATATCTGAGTCACCAAACAGCTTAATTTCAGCACTTGCAAATCCTGCCATTAGTATGGTTAGGTTCACCTCAAGGCTTTGGAACCATTGGCGTTTTAGTTTATATGCAAATATTTGCTATTTTTGTATCTGTCTGTCCTTTTACTGTGTCTTGTATTTTTATTGTAGGCCTACTGTACTATATACACACACACACACATATATATATATACATTTATATATATATATATATGTATATATATATATATATATATATATATATATATATATATATATATATACATATATATATACATATATATACACACATACACACACATATATATTTGTTCTCTATAGCTGATGTAAGGTGAATTGCTCCGGCGTGGGATCAATAAAGTTCTTATCTTAGCCATCTGAGAAGATCAAATACATTGTTTTTGGTGCCTAACTGTTTCCCAAGTATATTAGTGCATGTGTGAATGAATAAACGAGAGGCATTAACGTAAATTTCTTTGTAGAAAGGCGCTTTATGAAATTAAGTCCATTCACTTGTATTAGTTTACAGCGCAGCCTTGCCACATCCAATATGGCGGCGACGTTGACATATCGCAGCAGCGGGCAAACCCACTCAATGCGGCGTCTACGTATATATGTCTATGGGTGTCACAGTACACGGCATTTCGCAGGAGGCAGTTGATGGTTTATGGGGCCATAACGATCAGATGTCATTGAAAAGTAACCAAAAGGGCCTAAACTAAGCATTGGAGGGATATATTAAAAATTTTATTGTTGAGAAGCTCAATGAAAAGCTTAAACTACAAGCCAAAATTTACAGGTCTCAGTGTACGCTTGTGAACCGCATCTCGTTGCCGTCGCCATCAAAGACAGCAAGAAGTTAAGGCTTTTGGCTCAGAATATGAGAAAAGGATAACGGCCATTTTACCATCTTTACCAAGAGTGTATCTCCATTAGTTTGGTGCTACAGTATTTACACTGAATCATTCAGCATAACGTTTGCCAACCTTTGTTATCTCTACGATATACAGATAAATTAATGACACTAAGCTCCAGAAGCTTAACTAGAGCCCTATGGACAACAGCTAACAATGATGTTAAAAGTAGTACAAAAACTAGAACAAAATAGGCTAATGAAAACAAGGTGACATGATGAACAACGCAGCTAGGAGCTAACGTTAGGCTACCTTTAGCTAACGTTAGCTAGAGATGTTAAAGATAACTTTATATTTCTTTCCAGCAAAGTGACAATATGTTGCCTCAAACACGATGTTTACTTACCTTAGAACAGATGTAGACATCCTTGTTAATCTTATTCATGTTGAGTTGATGTTGTGGTCTACCGCGCAACTTTATTCAAAGGAGACACTTTTCTCGGTTGAGATGTGGTTTAAAGTGTAAAAAATACACCGTCGCCCAGCCTCTCAGGATACCTTGTGTCGGAGTTGCATGTACCCCATGCACACCGTTTGACCATTTTTAAACTTCAAATCTCCAAAAAAGCTCATAAAACTGAACAAAACTGACTTTCTGTAATGCATTTCAATGAATATCCAGGCAGAGAATGTCCAAGTGTATGGGAATGGCTATATGCACTGTGATTGGCTCATCGTCTTTGAGGGCGGGACTTAGTCTTCAAAATACCTTTACCAGCGAGGGACATACAGCCCCGCCTTCTGAGTTCTCGTTGAGAGCCAGGCCAGCCCTGCGTTACTGATAAGCCAAAGGAGAGGCGCTTCACTACTACCCCTGCACTAATGCAGCATAACAAAGTCCCACTCTTTGAGCATAATGCAGGATCATGCATATGTAGCATCACGGGAGACGGAATCCTCGTCGCCAAGAAAGCGCAAAGGCAAATCAAAAAGGCAACGTGACCGGCAAATTCATAAAATGAGGGTCAGCGCCGGGGTAGCCTTTCCCAGGTGGAGAGAGCTGCTGAAGGAAAAGGCAATGCAATCACAGGCAAGCGTCACTGTTAGCTGTTAGCCGCTGTTAGTGGCCAGCAGTTGGCTCAGTAAAGGATATACCTGGGCCCACTCATCATACTCACTTGGAAGCAGGGTCATGACCTGTGCTTGTGCCTTGACCTAGGGAAATAAGTAAATGAGATATTAATTTCACATATATATCATAACGACTGAAGCTCCGGTATCAGCAGTGTTTCTTTCCCTGGGAGAAGATTTTGCCAGAATTTTGAGATTGGCATAATTTGTGACATCCCCCAGCACAGTGTGCCAACACACTCATGGCCCCAAGGATTAGGGATGCACCGATCCGACTCTTTCAGTTCTGATGCCAATACCGAAGCTGGGGTCTTACGTATTGGTCGATACCCGATACCGATCCAATATCATTGTTGATTTAAGAAGCTACAAACCTGATCAAGACGAACACACTAAAGGCATCAGGTGTGACTACACCTTTCTTTCCTGAGACAATATATAACAAGATTAAACAAATAATGCAATGAACCATTTATTTGTTACAAAAGTAAACAATTGTGCAACAGCGGCAATAACTTATGCATCAGCATTTAGATTCAAGTAAATTCGTATATGATCTTATTAGAAAGAAATACAAATGTTGTAGTTGAAACTGAATTGGGCAAACATAGAGACAGTAAACATACACACAGTTACCAAATATTAAAACAAATAGTAGTACACTAGAAAGGCAGAGAAGGAGAGGAAATCCTCCTTCCTGTGTGTGCCAGTTCTTATTTCTGAGGTTTATCTATTAAAGATAGATTCTGTTTGATTTTTGCAGTTTGATTTTTTCTATTAAAAGAGAATATAACAGTTATAACAAAATAGGATGACTTGCATCAGATGATGGTTATAGTGATGTGACTCCAAACAAAAACGAAGTCACTTAGAGGCTAAGTGAGGGAGCATTGCACTGCTGACTTGCCACACAAATGACAAAGCCATTTCCAAGTTTTCCAACAGTATCCCGAACAGCGAACAAACAGGCAAAGCAAGGCAAGGCACGGCAAGATGGTCAAATACCTAGTTTTTGTTAGTTTAAACAGTCAACAAAAAATACACTCTCCCTACTCACCCCCTCTCCATGCAGCCGCCGCAGTGAACAGGTGACTATAAGCCCGTGGTCAGGGAGCAGTGATTGAGTGATTGGTGTCAAGCTGGAAGCTGATGTCAGCACAAACACAAACACCAATATCTCAGCATATAGCACCTACAATGGTGTTATTTCTTTTCTCTTAGATCCTTCCCTGCATTCTGAGCTAAAAACCCAGCAGAGGGCAGCACAGTCCTCTGATGTGCAGCTCCTCTTCTGTATGATTCAGTAGGCTGTTTCAGTCTATTGCACTGCCAGAGGGGGGTTTACACATGAACCCAAGACTAATTGTGCAATACTCCATTGGGAAACCTTTGGTCCTGGCATTCATTTGGATGCTACTTGATGCGCTCCACCCACCTAAACATTGTTGCAGTCTACTACACATGTAAATATTTGGTGCAATTCCACACCAGTCATGACTTGTTGGTGCTCTAAATGCTCACTTAAGCAAAGTAGAAAATAACTTAGCAACTGAACATGAGAATAAACAATTAATCTGGTCAAATACAATCATCAATAATCAATGAATGTAAACATGTTGACATTTAGTGCAGTCTCACCAATCATGGCCTATTGCTGATAATTTGAGTAGCCAGGATGGGTGCTCCCTGAAAACAAGCATTTCTGCTCTCTACTGGATTATGCTTACTTGGCCAAACATACAATAATCAGATATTGTATAAAGGTTCACATTTATTGCAGTCTCTCGCCCCTTATGAATGCTTGTGGACAGCTGAATGCTCACTGAAGCTGCAGTGACAAATTCTTTGTCAGGAAGACAAGCATCTCTGCTCTGTCTGCAGTCAGTCTGTTTCTCCTATCATCCACAATGTTGGAAACTGTGTTGAACAAACTTTTACTTTCAACAATGGTGCAAGGGACACATAGGTATTTTTTGGCAGTGGCAGCAAGATCAGGTAGACCTGAGGGGCCTTCTCTGCTGGCTGCAGAGCCTCTGTTTCTCCTGCTGTGCTACTCAAGTCTCTCTCCCGAAGCTCCTTCAACAGCGCATCTTTTGTATGGCTGGCAGAGGCCTCCCTTGTAAAGTACCCGAAACAGGAATAGAAGAACAGCTTAGGCTAAATATGAAAACACTGATCAAATTACAAACCCTGCTGATAACTGATTTGACTTGACAGTGAGACTGCTAAAAATATTGCACAAATGTTGTAGTAACATTGATATGTATAATAATGCATTTTTAAAAGTTCCACTCAAATGTACCGTATGTCAGCATCTTGTCACATCATTACCATGTATAATATACCATACTAATGTAGGGCTAATGTATGTTACATTAAAATGGCTTAGCTGTCCTTGTATCGTGGGTCCAACAAGGTGGCAATGGTGTATAAAAGCTCCTGCTCTACGTAAAGTAGTAAGTAAGTAAAATCGTTTTTTTGACAGCTTCCAGCAGGGTTTTTTTCATCGTTTTGATGCCAGCATCTGCCTCGCCTTCCCTGGGCAGGATGCGCTTGAGGACAGTGACAGCAGGAATTACATCAGCAGAAGAAGCGGTGGATGAGCTGACTTTTCTTGTCAGCTCCTCAAACGGTTCCAACATAAGGCTAGTTTTTTCTAGCAAGCCCCACTGGTTAGTTGTCAATGTTGTCGGCAGGTTGAAGTCAGCAGCATAAGCTCCTAGGATGCGCTTCTGCTCCAGGAGACTCTGGATCATCAAGTACGTGCTGTTCCACCGTGTTTTTACGCCTTGCTGTGAGCATTTCGGTTTAAATTTGCATCTGGACTTGGATGTCATTTAACTGTGAGGAAGCAAAAGGAGACTTTTTAAAATGCTTTACAATCGCTCTGGCGTTTGCGACTGCGTCACTCACACTCCTCTGAGACAGCAGGCCCTTGTTGACCACCAGCTGTAGTGAGTGGGCATAACAGCCTAAGATGCCCACTCCCATCTTGTCCATGGCCTTTTCCATATTTTTTGCATTGTCCCTTAGAATAAAATGCACTTTGCTAAGCGGAATATTCCACTCGGCAAGCATCGCCTTAATGGCAGCCGAAATCCTGTCGTTGTTATGGGAACCGGGGAAATTCTTCGCTTGCAGTACAGCACTGTGAGGGGTCATATTTGTGTCTAGCCAGTGGACAGTTAACCAAAGCTTACTTCTCTTACTTGTATCATCAAGGGGCTTGGGAGCATAACGGTGATAGTGCCTGTTCCTTGGCCAGTCGCGTCGGGTGTTATCATGGTGTATTACTGTTACCCACTTTTGTTTCAACACCTCGGCGCCACCCTCACAAGTTTGTGCGCTCCACCACAAATAAATTGTAGTGGATGGAATCCAGTATCCTAGGCCTTCACATTCCCTCCTCTTAGCAGCAGTGGTCAGATTTTACACTCCTTTTGCCACATGCTAGGGATCAACGCCGTGGTGTTTTTCTGGATGGCAGACCCTCATTTCTGTAACGATTTGTGGATGTCTGTCAAGGAAATGGAAGAGACCTTCAGTCTGGTCTATGGTTTTTAGAGCTTCCTTAAAATCCTTGATTCCCATGGAATTAGAGCTTGAAACCTGGGTGAAGCCTATTACCTTGAAGTCCACAACCTTCTGCCTTCACACATTAAAAATGTTGTCACTACCCAGCTCTGTGGCAGCGACAAGGATGGGAGACAAGACAAGTTTTTACCATGAAAAAATAGATATTTATTTACAAAAGACTCAAATGAAGGTAAACGTGGAAGTCAGTAGTCAGTAGTGTAAGCATGTGTGGATGTGTGGAATTGTATGGCGCAAACAAAAGAAGAAAACAGCAGCAGCAGCCGTGCCCATGCTCCGACCAGAGAGAGACTGAAGACAGGCAGGAAGAAGCTTTTGACAGAGACACACCCATCAGGCTGATGACCCTCCGCCCTGCGTCCTGCAAGAGAAAGAACAGCAGCAAAAAGGCAGGGACAACTAGTGGAGCGGAGGGGTCATCACAAAGTGTATGTGCAGTATTTGGCTGAGTTAAACACCTTGGAGTTTGGCTTGATCCAACACTATCCTTCAAACATCACGTCCAGACCATTACAAAAAAACCATAACCTTGCTACATTATATCACTCAATAAACTGCTTCACTTTCCAGATCAGGAAAAGAATAGTCTCCCAGCTGTTATGACCCATATTAGATTATGCAGACATTGTCTATCAGAACACTTACGACACACATCTCCAGCCTCTCAACATAATCTTCAATAGTCTCTGCAGATTTATCTTAAAGGGACATTGTTGATGTCTGCATTCATAATATGTCATCACTGGTGTACTATTACCTCCACCAATAATCTGACTTATTCTCGTAAAAGGAGAATTTCGGATTTGTTTGTACATTGTGCAGGTAAGTCGTCTGTGGGGTTCCATTACGTTTCGCCATCTTGAGAATACACCCACCAGCAAGGGACATACAGCACCGCCTTCGGCGTTTTCGTTGAGAGCCAGGCCAGCACTGCGTGACTGAGGAGCCGAAGGAGAGGAGCAAGAGGCGCTTTGCTACTACCCTGGCAAATGTGAAAAAAAGTCCCACTCTTTGAGCATAATGCAGGATCATGCATATGCAGCATCATGGGAGACGGAATCCTCGTCGCCAAGAAAGCGCAAAAGGGAATAGAAAAAGCAGCGTGTCATTTATTTCCCCAAAGGGAAACTTTGCCAACATCAGTTTTACCCCCTAAAATAAAGTTTTTTTAGTTTCTTCATCTAACTTTGGTTCCTTTATATTCCAGCCAAATGTGATGCAGAGCAGACAGACTGACCAACGCCATCATAAAACCTGTCAGAAATGCTGCAGTCAGCTGACAAACTGAACTGTTGGCCGACTTAATGCCCTGTGCGAGGCCAGTTTAAGTCCATGAGCAAAATCCTTCACATTCCGCTAACTAAATGGCAAGACCCATGTTAGAAGCGTTGTCTGCTAAAACCATAAGTTTTTTGTAGGCAATCCCCCATTCTCGTGCTGCTTTTTGCAGGAGGTCTGCAATGTTTGCTCTGGTGTGACTTTAGTGTACTGCTCTACTTTGGAGAACGTGAGACAGCAGTCGTCAGATAATGTGCCGTTATAGTCACATATGAATCCACTGACCTTAAAGTCCAGGCATCACAAGTTAATGCCACCCTTCCTGCTGTACACAAAGATTCCTCAACTTTATGCTTCACTTCTCTGTAGAGCTTTGGTATGGCTCTGTCAAATAAAAAATGTTGGGATGGAGTCACATACCTGGGTTCCAGTGTTTCTGGCATGTAACAAAATACTTTGTTTTCAACAACGCTGTATGGACACAGATCTTTGTTGCACATGAAGTAGGTGATGGACTGTGTTATTTTCTGAGCTCTCTCAGAGTTGGATCATAGTTTTTTTTAGCTGTCAGCAGCTAATGCTATCTCTGGATGGTGGAGTGTGAGGTGAGCCTTCATGTTTGTAGTATTCACAGCATATTTTATTCTCATATGACACTGCTTGCAAATCACATGTGTAATCCAAGTCCTCCTTTCCTTCTGTGTTAAAAATTCCATAGTAAGTGTAGACATTTATATGCAGCTGGACATTTCTCATATTTTTCTCTGCTGCCTCCATCTTTGTTTTGATGAACTTCCTGCCAAATACTGCTGACTGAGACCTCTGCTGACCTCATTAGGAAAAAAAGCCTCAGCACCATCTAGTGGACCAACAAAGCTGTTGATTTTATTATTTTAGTAATCTCTCAAGACAGATTCTGCAATTTACATTGTAGAATCACAATGTAGGGGTGGGGGCTTTGAGTTTTAACGATGCTGCGATTTGGCCAATCACAATTGAGGGGGCGTGGCCGAGACCTGCAGGTGTCCCCAGGACATGTGTACCTACAGAAACAGCAAGCTCCGCGTCCATAGCGACCGCTCCACCCAAACGCCGTCTCATCATCAAAAAATATTTTTTTCCAGCGGATGTCTTAGTTACAACATGATTGAGCTAACTGGAGTAGTTTCATGTCATATCCGACAACGGGAGGCTTTTAACAGATGACGTCTTGATGTTAGCTTTGCTAACTGTCCCTGTAAGCTGCAGCCACTGATGTTTTCTAGGCATCGTGATTTCCTGACATAACTGAATAAATACCACATATAGCAACACAAAACTGCTTTGCTAGCTCAATCATGTTGTAACTAAGATATCCACTGGAAAAAATATTTTATTCATGGACCGTTTATTGAGTTATTACCTTATTTTTATACAGTCTATGGTTATTACAGACCCTGCTAACGGCTAACGTTAACAGCTAACGGTTAGCCCAGCTAATCTACGATAACCATGTTAATTACAAAACACACAGAAATAGTAACGTTTGTTCAATCATTGTGTTTATAGACTTAACAAACATCAGATTAGTCTACACGGTGATATAGTGACGTGAAAAATGTGATATATAGCTAAACTCTGCTGGTTTTCTACCCAAAGTATTTGCACAGCAACAACACAGCAATTCCCTGGGGGCACCACCAGAAGTGAAGGGCGTGAGCGATCGCCGAGGCCCCTGCACTTCCGTTAGTCGAAAAACTCCGGGCTGTGCCTCCAGAGGTAAAGGAAGGAAAAAAAAAAAAAAAAGTTTTTTTTTTTGTTTTTTTTTACTGATGGATTTCCAGATTGTTATTTTAGTACCAAAAATGTTATTAATGTGTATTTGCAAAAATTAATAATGTATAATTAAAGATCGATACTTGGTGTTAATGTAATGACACAATATCGTCATGCAAAATATCGTGATATCGTGATTTTTTCCCCCACTGCTAGTAAATTTGTGTCTTTTTTAGTCATTTTTTATATATTTAATATATTTGTAGTCTTTTTGTGTCTCCTTGTGATTGTTTTGTCTTATTGTAGTTGTTTATGTCTCTTTGAGGTAATTTTATGTGCCTGGTAGGCAGCTCCAGTAATCTATCGATGGTCACATAGAGAAAAGTTTATTATTTTGTTGTTTTTTTCTCACCAGAGCAAGAAACCATGGAAGGCATTGCATTCACTGAATAAATAAAAAAAGAATTGTCGCCTTATCTCATAGTTACGAGATCTTACATTGTATTTATGATATCCTGATGTTGCACTACAAGGCCTTTCGTTGATACTATAATAAGGTTAATGTTAGCTGATTTGTAAAGTGAGTCCACCAAGAAACACAAGGACAATACTTCCAGTCAACGTTTTTTAGAATAAAAGCATTACATCTGTAGACTACGGAAGATGGAAGACTACGGATGACATAAGGTCTCTTAATTCCGAGATCCTGATGTCATAATTTCAAGATTTTATCTCGTAATTACAAGATAATGTACTGATTTTTATTTATTTATTCAGTGAATGCAATGCGCTTCCCTAAGGAAGAGTCTAAAAGCCAGGTTGAAAGAATGGCCTTTGGTAACAATCTGATACAGGAGTGATAGAGAATCAGCACCTAGGATTGGAGGGCGTGTGAGATGTACATGAACAAATAACAGGACCTGATGAGAGGTAAATAGAAGACACTTTTTGCTAACAGGTGGGTACTTTAATAAGCACAGCTTTTTAAAAGACTTTAATGATGAATACTTTTATAAAAGCATTCACCTTAAAAAAATTCAGAATGAGTCCAGTCTAGTTGGCAAAGAGGACCTGGGGGCATGTTAACCTTATCAGTCCCACAAGAACGCCAGCGTTCCACCCACTTTTTGAATGAGCTTATGTTTGAAATGTATTTTCCTGTCAGTAAAGGCCACTCCTTACCCTGTTTATGAAGCTCAGTCTAAGTTCAATCAGGAAGACTTTCTTTATGCTTCATTCATTCACAATTCTTTCTATCTCACTTCTTCCACTCAGCTCATTATGGGTGCTCACTCTTCCAGTTTAATCAATCAAATTGTGCCATGATCTCTATCGGCCAATCATGTTGCCACTGTTAAACTTTAAATAAGTTCTCCTCTCCTTAGGTGGAATCGTCGCACCCTCCCCGATCCCATTCAACTCCATTCAACTTGTCTAGAGCTCAGGGCAAGCTCATCAAAAGTGCACTCCTCATCACATCCAGATCCTCAGCTCCCTCTTCATCTCATCACCACTACTTCCACCACCACCGCAAGACTCCATAGGGGGTTTTCTCCAATCTACTGTGACTTCACCACCTCCCTTGAAATAGAGGGTTGACATCACAATGGGGTCTAATCACTATACATAATTAACATTTCTAGTACTTTTGTGCATAAATATTCTTTTACTCAGAATGATTCTCTCCTGATTGAACTATTTTATTTTGCTATGTGCTTTTGCTTTCCACTTTATTTTTTCACCAACACACCTTACTCTTACCTCACTCTGTTCTTCTCTCTTCCCATTACAGTTAATATTGTAGTTCAGTGATTTTAATACAAAATTGGATTTGTAAAGGTTTAACCTGCCAAGCTGTTATCCATTGCTATGTACAATGATGCAGCAAACAAAAAAGTGCAATGATTGGACTGACAAAAAGAGGCAGCACTCAATGGTTCCTTTGGGGTTTATTGATGTTTAGGCTTCAGCCCTGGAGTAAAAGTTGCTTTGAGTTGTTTGTTGTTGCACTTCATCATTTTTCACCTGTGTCATTTGTTAGTTACAGAGTATAAGCCTATGGCTGACAAAAGAAGAATGAACAGTGGCTAATAGCCAGACATTTGTTGACATTTACCAGTATCATTAATCTGTTACTGCCTCCAGAGTTACAACACATCCGATACATATTTATACTATGCCCTTAGTGTGTATATCTCACTTACTCATATCTATACTACTGTCTATACTTGTACTAATTCTGCACTTTATAGTTCAGTAACTGCTACTAATGTGTCATTTTGCTTACTGTATCTTAGTGTATTCATTTAACACTGTTAATACAGTCACAGACACTGTAGGTATCTTAGCATATTTATATTCAACCTTTACTATTTATTCTACTGAATATAGTCTATACATTACTCTGCAGTTTACTGCTAGATGCTTAATTGCATTGTTTGCTCAGTACTTTAACTTTGTGCAATGACAATAGTATGACCTCATCTAATCTGATATTGTCTAGAGAGAAACATGATATGCTACAAATCCTTTACTGTAAGATCCCCTATTACAAGCTTTTAAGAATTACCTGCACATTCAAATAGGTGACCTGAAAATTATAGAGAAGTCTGCACTGCAATTAGATTTTGAAACCAACCCCATAATAGTGATGGGCAAGTTGACACTTCACAAGAGCTAGCTCAAAGCTCAAGTCACACAGAATAAAATCAACTTGTATAAATTCAAAGATTACAATAAGAATTTTAAACTCGCAGTCACAGTTCACAGTCCCCAAAATGACTTAGTAAACATTAATTTCTTCCATTTTTCTAAGTGAGCAGCTCCAAGCTTTTCTCCAAGCTTTTCTCCAAGTAGAACCTTCTCCTACTTCAAACACTGCACTGCCCACTTCCCAAACTGTGATTAACTGTATACTAATATCAGACAGAGACACACAGAATTGTGCAGGCAGTGAGAAAAAACATGCAGTAAATGCATACTGTAGATGGAATGGAAATTTTATTTCGCCTGCATGAACCAAATTATCAGCTCAAAAACATAAAGTACAAAATTTATATTTTTCCAAGCAGGCCGGTCCAGGCCCCACCGCTGCCTTCATTACAGTTGCTATAGCAGGAAGATGCAGTATGATTTCAGTTCTGAAGAGCACACAATTTAGAGAAAGCAATACTAAATACTAAAAAAAAATTGTGACTGCTGGCTGGAGGTCTCACCCCTTGCTAATGATTTCTTGTGACCATCATTCACTCGCAGATATTTCCAAAGACTGGTCAGATGCTTCAATTTGATATGTCATTTCAACTTCGTTGCTGACGTGGCTGATAACGTGACATCATCCATTGGTCTGTGGACTCAAGTTCTGAAGCATTTCAGCTGCCACCCTCTTGGTTTATTGGAGCCAGAAGTAAACATATTTGGGCGAGAAGCTGGAGCTGGACTTTTTAACATGGGGGTCTCTGGGAAATGACTCGCTCTTGGAGTCAGCCTCAAGTGGCCATTGGAGGAACTACAGTTTTTGGCATTTCCATATTGGCTTCATTATTCAGCCCTAGAGGTTGCCACTTGGTTCATGCTGAATACTGCCAGTGGCCATATGGACAAAGCCAGCAGCAACACAACAAAAAGTGGGACAAATTAAAAATAATGAGCTATGCGTGTAATCCCTCTTCTAGCCATATCAGTGTACTGAACCATGAATCTCATCACAGTTTGACATAATTTTATCTGTAAAATCTGTATGAAGAAAATCTGAAATCAGCTCTCTTAGTTACAATAACTAAATGAATAAACAAACAAAATATGGTTCAACACTTGTTGAAGGGCGTTACACCCATAGACTGTACAGGATAATGGACGTAGCCACTGTGATGTCACCCACTTCTGCCATTTTAGGTCCTTGGATTTGACATTTTGGCCATTGCCATCTCAGATTTTTGAAGCCAGAAATGCCCAGATTTGGACGAGAGGGAGGAAATAACCCTAATGCCGGCTGCTAATTTGGTTAGCATGGTGCATTTACAGCTATGTACAACTGCGATTATAGCCTGCTAATGCTAATTTTCACTGACAGAAAAAAGAATTAGAAGATGCTCTCTTTGAAAAAAACTGAATATGGGACTCCATAAAGAATCTTTTAGCACAACCAAACGCTTAACAAGTCTTTCTCAGGCAACAAAAATGTTACAATTAACCTTCATGAACTGAAAACACACTCCATTACACTAACTAACCAGTGTTGTCACTGTGGTAGCAGCTTGTCAATGGATTGCACACACCTGTTACTCAAAGCAACTCTGGTCTACATTGCACAAAAATGAAGCCAAAGTATCCTGGATACATTGGCAGTCATCTCTCACTGGTGAAGTCACTTGGAGTCAGAGTCTGCGCAGTAGCAATCTCTACCAATATCTAGTCCCTGTCCATACATTCATCCAACCAATTGTGAGCAGTGTGATTGATAACGAGCATACCAATAAGCACACATAACTGTTAATTGTGACCTCAATCCCCCTTTTTTAACATTAAATTACTGATTATAACCAAATTTATCAGAAAAATGAACACTTGAGTGACAGGAAAGTGACAGGAACCATCTTTGGGAAAAATTTGGCGTGTACTTTGAGTTTTTAGTTTGGCCCATATTCCATCCACTAACATGGACAGGCGGGGTTTATGACCAGGCACTGGGGGGTGATCGAAATGTTTTGGCTTCACCTTTTAGGGGCTGTGATGTCGTCCATCTTTATATACAGTCTATGGTCAGAACATTTTAGAGCACTGATGGGTAAAGGACTGTACTGTATGTGGAGAGCGTCATTAGAGTAGATTAGTAGTAGATTCTTTTACTGTGGTTTTTTAATACTGCTTAGTAGCTGAGTTTATATTTTTCATTAGCTCTTGTTCATGTTCCCCCCACAACAATAAATAAATAAATAAAAGAAGAATAAAATAAGAACAGCTTTCATTTAGTTCTGTTATTTTTACTGTTTGTATTACTGTCTTTTATTTATTATGGTTTTACTGACTGAAAAGTCCATTTTGGAATTCTGTTTTCTAATTACTGACAGAGCCAGATAGCCTAGGCCCTACTGAAAGTGGCATGTTATTTAAGGATATGTTCAAATGTCACAGTGTTCAAAACAAAACAACGAATAAACAAAAAAAAAAAAAAAAAAAGTTTTAATTTAAGTTCAGCTGAGCATTTTTTGCCTATTGCCTATAGTTTTTCTTATCATTGAGAAAAAGATGATTTGACATGAAGTCAAAAAATAAAAGTAGCTGTACATGTAGCGAACTACTTTTGCCATTTTCTCATAGCTTTGCTTGCTGCATTTTTGGGGATAACCTCAATGTGGTGAAAATTAATTTTGATGTAGAGTAACTGGCTTAGCTCATTACATTTCCTAAGGAGTTTGCCTAACACTGGTGTCACAGGAGGAAATAATGTTACAACTGACCCCACCCTCCCCTACTAGTTGAGCTCTCTTTCCCCACAGGCTGATTATATTCACTCGCTCTCTTCACCCTCTCTTAAATTTACTTCCATTGTGATAGAAAACGTGATCTCTGAATATAATAATATAATAATGACCCCCCCGCCCCCCCCCCTCTCTCTTTCTCTCTGTCTCTATCTTTCTCATCCCAGTCTTCAGTATCTCACTGCCTCCCCGCCGCCTCCCACTTGAACACTCTGTGCTCCCCCTGCACAGACAGTACCTAAGGAAGATCTTGATGTTGTTTGGCGTGTATCGGATGATGCTTAGTGTTACATCTAGCGGAGGATTCTGTCCTTTCCAGCGGGAGTAGGCGACTCTCCACGTCGTTTCAGGAGGACCAGACGTCGGGTAGCCTACCTGTCCTCAAAGACCCCGCCACCATGGATTTCTCCTTCATGGCAACGCAGGTACACCCGTCGCACTTTATTTCTGCTTTTCGTCCTCCTCATTAAAGTGAGGTGTAATATTATGGAGCTATATTTGTGTCTTTATTACATGCGAGAAAATAAATGATATGAGAGGGAAAAAAATGTTTGAGAGAAAAAAAAAATATTTGAGAGAAAAAGTTTTCACACTGATAGCAAAAAATAATATTTGAGACTAAAAAAAGTTTTGAGAGAAAGTATTTTGTCATAGAATATAAAAAAATTATTTGAGATTTAAAAAATGATTTCCAAGAAAAAAAATTCTCTCAAAAAACTTTTTTTCTCAGATATTATTTTTTTGCTGTCAGTGTGAAAACATTTTCTCTCTCAAAAAAAAATTGTTTCTCTCAAAACATTTTTCTTTTCTCTCTCAAAACCTAAGTCTTTGCTCTCATGTCAGGATTTTGCTCTCACTGCGAAAATAATGTCATGGGCGGGGCCACGTTCCTATTGGCCAGTCTCAATGGAATTGACAGCCGGGTGAGGATCGTCTTGGGAGTCGAACTCAACTGAATCATTCATCCACCATAGTCGATTCACCGGCATAGATGTGCTGCGTTATTTGGGAGCAGAGACTCCAATGTTTGGGTAAGATGGTGACACACACAATTGATGGGTAGCTAGCTGAGCAAGTTGGTTATCAAAATCATTCCTATAATGAATCCCTTTTCTCATGTAACGTTATTTTACCGAGACTGTGTTATTAACTGCACTAACCAGCTAGTGTTAACTTTATATCTAGCTAGGTTATCCCATTAGCGTTACTTTACTACGGTGCTTTTCTCTTCCAACATTCCATGTGTGGCAGAGTGAGCACTGCTACACCTCCGCCCTTAATTGGCATCAGCTGGGTCTAATTTCCAGTTGTCGGAACCTAATTGCGCAGCGGTGGCACCTGCGTTATTTGGTCTTCCCCTCACAGGCGCGCTCACTTCTATCTGGCGTTTACCTGGCGTGCTTTGTGTGTGTCGTGCTCCAGTTTCTGTACCCAAACTTGGGACTCATAAGGTAGGCATGGGTGCTGCAATGTTTGTGAACTGTTAAAGCATATTATGGTGTCACAGCTACCGTGACTCTTCGCTTTACAGCAGCTTTGGCCGTTCCTGTTGTGTGCACCTTCGGAGGGGACTTTGAAAAGCGTGGTGTCTGCTCTTCCTCACTGCAAGACTGTGACTGGGTTTGAGCTGTGCGCTGTGCTTAAGCTCCCTTCGCTCCGGTAAGCTCGCTCTGTTTTTTTTATTTCTACTTCTGCTAATTCTGTTAACTTTATGTTAACAGGTTGTCCTGCTCTCTTGTCCTGCTGTAGCTGAGGCCACAGCTTGTGGCTTCTTCTCCTCCTCTGCGCACTGTGTGGGGCTGCACGGTGACGTGGCCCATCAGCTAGGCATCCTGAAGGACGGCTATCCACGGCCTCCAGCCCTGGTGCGGCCGCTCCATTTTCCACTGCTGTTCTGCCGGTTTTCCACAGACTGATTAAAGCACACTGTAACGCGGCTGTGCATTCATGCGGCTTTGGACCTCTGTGTTATATTTGGAAGTCCGTCTCCTGTCCCCATATTTACCAGTGTACAGATCTGTGTGACCTTCTGTTGTTAAGAGTAGTCTACAGGTTTGAGTGTATTCCCTGGGGTGCAATTCCACAGGTGGTGTTGTTGGTTCATTTCCCTCTCCTCTCCATTTGGCCACACATGCATAACGTTATATATGCATATCCGCTCCCAAATAACGCAGCACATCTATGCCGGTGAATCCACCATGGTGGATGAATGATTCAACTGAATTCGACTCCCAAGACGATCCTCACCTAGCTGTCAATTCCATTGAGACTGGCCAATAGGAACGTGGCCCCGCCCATGACATTATTTTCACAGTGAGAGCAAAATCCTGACACCAGAGCAAAGACTTAGGTTTTGAGAGAGAGAAGAAAAATGTTTTGAGAGAAACAATTTTTTTTTGAGAGAAAATGTTTTCACGCTGACAGCAAAAAAATAATATCTGAGAGTTAAAAAAAGTTTTTGAGAGAGTTTTTTTTCTTGGAAATCATTTTTTAAATCTAAAATTATTTTTTTTTATATTCTATGACAAAATACTTTCTCTCAAAACTTTTTTTTAGTCTCAAATATTATTATTTTTTGCTATCAGTATGAAAACTTTTTCTCTCAAATATTTTTTTTTCTCTCAAACATTTTTTTTCCCTCTCATATCATATATTTTCTCGCATGTAATAAAGACACAAATATAGCTCCATATAATATGCATTGATACAACAAACAGGTAGCCTATGTTTGTGACTCTGTTGGACCTTTTTTTCTTCTTCAAATACAGTGGTAAATATTTTTAGCTTCGATTGATATATTAACCAGATGGACACGGTTTACTGCTTCTACAATGCCAGACAAGTTCGCATTTTCACTTCACACTGCGCTGAACCAAGTCAATTACACTGTGACATCTGAAATATGACTTGTTACTAATAAACATGCTGCATCTGTTAACATTTGTTCTGTGAACAAAACTTTAGTCCATCTTTGCCAAGCCAGTCCCACATGCTGAATAATCCGCAGGGTCTAGATATTATAATCTGTCTTGATACCATAGCAACTAGTTACTAGTTGCATCCTAAACCAGGGCTGAAATCACCTATTTCACATGGGGGGCATTTTATAAACACCTTCTGCAACCCAACCCTCTGGGGAGTGGACTCTGTAGCACAGCTATTTTTCTTTATATTTCTTTTCAATATATTGGGGGGATCATTTACACAGACTCCAGGGGTAGGCTCTGCCTTAAGACCCTCTCCACTGGCACCCTGTGGCTTTGACCTAAAATTATCTGGAAATGTTTTTTTGACATTCAGATTTTCATTTGTCAATAATGTAGGTTGAGAGTGATTATTGCATTCTACAAACATGTTTAGCCTACAACATCGAATCAAAAAATGTCTTCCTAGCAAGGCTAGCTCTGGATTCCAAAACTAAAGAAGATATAAACTTGGAGGAAAACAGAGGATTTAATAGTGTGTGGACTTGTTTCACTATCAAAGTTAAAGTAGTTAAAAATAGCCCAGTGCATGTAGCCACCATGTAGTAAATCATATCAATAAATAATCATTAAGACCTATTCGTCATGTTGATGGGCAAATTTGGACTTGATAGGTTAATACCTTTATTCAAATATGTTTTGCGTCTCCAGACAGACTTTTTTTTTTGGCCAATAATGGCTTTTTAATAGTAAAGGTTGCGGACTCCTGGTCTTTTCCTTGACATATTACCACCTTTTAAATGTAATGCGTATGATGCACTGTGCACTTACATCAACATGATGAGCTACGGTTAGTTAAACTAAATAGGTGTATCAAATTTTCTAACTTGTTGACATCAGTATAGGTCACTTTAAGTATGTGACTATGGATGGATTCACCTGCTGCTTGGCCTGTGATTTGTATTCATAAACAGGCACATTACTTGGCACATGGTTTGGTGTGTTGCAATATAACTGTTTTAAGATTTATTTATGAATATGCTTTCTGTAAGAAGAATGTCACTAAAATAGTAAAGGGTCTTAAACACTTCTGTGAATGAAACTTGCCCACAAACAAAGCACAAACAGGTAGTCTTATATGGCAATTTTAGAGGATGAGCACTCACCTCCTCAGGAACAGGTGGCATTCATCAGGCTGATGGTGACGATGCAAAAATATGCATCTATCAGCCACCCAAACCAGACCTGACCTGCAAACCACCAATCCTATACATCACTGTAGCACAATTGGTAGGACCGAGAACTCAAACCTCAGACAAGGACAGAGACGTTAGGACTTTCCAAGGTGTGTGTGTTTGAGAGAGACGGAGAGAGAGACAAAGAGAGAAAGGTTGGCGAAAGGTTGACACTGAGAACGTGCTTTGTCACTTTTTCACCCGCCTGCTGGAACCTTTGATATTTCTATCGTGTTACCAGTGAATTTAAAAAAAAACAAAAAACAAAACAGCTGTCAGCCCAGCTGATGTGCCTAATCTGCAAACTTCACATTTATTTTAAAGCTAGTATAGCATTGTGTCACTGTCACGATGGTGGATGCTAGAGGATGCCAAACATCTAATAACTCAAGAGCATTTAAAGTCCAAAAGTCAAACTTAATTAAATAAAGGTAAAGGAAATCCTTTCCAATATTCACAACATGTTGTTCTGTAAGGAAATATTCTGCTTCGATTCATATTTGATGCCGTTAAAAAAGAAATTCTTCCACTGTTACACTCCACTCCTGAGAGGCACACACTTTGACAAACAGCACCATAAATTATACTAATGACAGAAAGTTCTGCAAACACAGTGGTTAAGTTCAAGTTACAAAATTGTTTTTAATTTAATTATTCTATTTATGTTACTAGAACAGCTGAAGAAACAGCCTATTATTTGTTTATGAGATATCCTAACAAAACATTTTTAGGTGGCTTTTTGTTAGTTGGCTTTTTTAGGTAATTTGAAGTAAAAAACAAAAAATCTTTTAGATTTATTAGTTCAAGGCAGGGTCTGGAGGATTTTCCAGTTGCTGTTTGTAAACACACATTCAAATTCGGCCCCATCTATCAGGCTCAACTCTGTCGGGTGTACGGAGCCCGGAGGTACGGAAGAAGGCTTCACAGAAGAGGTTCAGGCAAGGCTCGCGCTGGTGCACACTTGGACACGCTCGGGCACGGCACCTGTGCTCTCTCATTGGCTGGGGAAATCTCCGCCCAGAAGCTGTCTGAGCTCACAAAAACATCAAAATACAGTTAAAGGGCAGGAGCTCTGCAAACAGAGTCACCACCACACATGAGTAGAAGCCCATAGGTGATGATTAAGCAGGATTTCATTTGTATATGTCTATATTTTGTTTTGTTTGAAAATCCTCCAGATCCTACCTTTAATAAATGTTGACTTCCAGTGAATATTTATTTACATATTAAGCTGTATATTTTCAGGAATCTGACGATTCTTGTTACATTTTAGCCCATATGAACACATATAGAGCATCAATCAATCGATCAATCAATCGATCAATCAATCAATCAATCAATCAATCAATCAATCAATCAATCAATTTTATTTATAAAGCCCAATATCACAAATCATAATTTGCCTCACAGGGCTTTACAGCATACAACATCCCTCTGTCCTTAGGACTCTCACAGCAGATAAGGAAAACCCCCCTAAAAAAAAAACGTTTAACGGGGGAAAAACAGTAGAAACCTCAGGAAGAGGGATCCCTCTTCCAGGACGGACAGACATGCAATAGATGTCGTACAGAACAGATCAACATGATAAATTAACAGTAATCCGTATGACACAATGAGACAGAAAGAGAGACAGAGAGAGAGAGAGAGAGAGAGAGAGAGAGAGAGATGCAGGACAGACGGTAATGACAATAGCTTACAACAGCAATAATTAAAGTAATAATATAATTAATATTACAGGCTATTTTGGTACAATATGTTGAACATATATATTAATATCTGATAGTATACAGTACAGGCCAAAAGTTTGGACACACCTTCTCATTCAATGCGTTTTCTTTATTTTCATGACTATTTACATTGTAGATTCTCACTGAAGGCATCAAAACTATGAATGAACACATGTGGAGTTATGTACTTAACAAAAAAAGGTGAAATAACTGAAAACATGTTTTATATTCTAGTTTCTTCAAAATAGCCACCCTTTGCTCTGATTACTGCTTTGCACACTCTTGGCATTCTCTCCATGAGCTTCAAGAGGTAGTCACCTGAAATGGTTTTCCAACAGTCTTGAAGGAGTTCCCAGAGGTGTTTAGCACTTGTTGGCCCCTTTGCCTTCACTCTGCGGTCCAGCTCACCCCAAACCATCTCGATTGGGTTCAGGTCCGGTGACTGTGGAGGCCAGGTCATCTGCCGCAGCACTCCATCACTCTCCTTCTTGGTCAAATAGCCCTTACACAGCCTGGAGGTGTGTTTGGGGTCATTGTCCTGTTGAAAAATAAATGATCGTCCAACTAAACGCAAACCGGATGGGATGGCATGTCGCTGCAGGATGCTGTGGTAGCCATGCTGGTTCAGTGTGCCTTCAATTTTGAATAAATCCCCAACAGTGTCACCAGCAAAACACCCCCACACCATCACACCTCCTCCTCCATGCTTCACAGTGGGAACCAGGCATGTGGAATCCATCCGTTCACCTTTTCTGCGTCTCACAAAGACATGGCGGTTGGAACCAAAGATCTCAAATTTGGACTCATCAGACCAAAGCACAGATTTCCACTGGTCTAATGTCCATTCCTTGTGTTTCTTGGCCCAAACAAATCTCTTCTGCTTGTTGCCTCTCCTTAGCAGTGGTTTCCTAGCAGCTATTTGACCATGAAGGCCTGATTCGCACAGTCTCCTCTTAACAGTTGTTCTAGAGATGGGTCTGCTGCTAGAACTCTGTGTGGCATTCATCTGGTCTCTGATCTGAGCTGCTGTTAACTTGCCATTTCTGAGGCTGGTGACTCGGATGAACTTATCCTCAGAAGCAGAGGTGACTCTTGGTCTTCCTTTCCTGGGTCGGTCCTCATGTGTGCCAGTTTCGTTGTAGCGCTTGATGGTTTTTGCGACTCCACTTGGGGACACATTTAAAGTTTTTGCAATTTTCCGGACTGACTGACCTTCATTTCTTAAAGTAATGATGGCCACTCGTTTTTCTTTAGTTAGCTGATTGGTTCTTGCCATAATATGAATTTTAACAGTTGTCCAATAGGGCTGTCGGCTGTGTATTAACCTGACTTCTGCACAACACAACCGATGGTCCCAACCCCATTGATAAAGCAAGAAATTCCACTAATTAACCCTGATAAGGCACACCTGTGAAGTGGAAACCATTTCAGGTGGCTACCTCTTGAAGCTCATCGAAAGAATGCCAAGAGTGTGCAAAGCAGTAATCAGAGCAAAGGGTGGCTATTTTGAAGAAACTAGAATATAAAACATGTTTTCAGTTATTTCACCTTTTTTTGTTAAGTACATAACTCCACGTGTTCATTCATAGTTTTGATGCCTTCAGTGAGAATCTACAATGTAAATAGTCATGAAAATAAAGAAAACGCATTGAATGAGAAGGTGTGTCCAAACTTTTGGCCTGTACTGTACATATGTGCCAATAATCATATGTGTGTAATGCATCTGACGGGACCACAGCAGCAGCACAACCACACACGTCACGCTATCCAGGCACCGCTGTGATATAAGTTAACCTGCGAGACAGTGGAGCACAAAGGCTCCGGAGAAGAAGCCGAGTTAGTGACATGCAGTAACAGGACATGAGAGAGAAAGACAGAGAGAGAGAGAGAGAGAAGGAGAGAAGGTGCCTGGTGTATTATAGGGGGTCCCCCGGCAGACTAGGCCTAAGTCAGCCTAACTAGGGGCTGGTACAGGCCAAGCCTGAGCCAGCCCTAACTATAAGCTTTATCAAAGAGGAAAGTCTTAAGTCTAGTCTTAAATGTGGAGACGGTGTCTGCCTCCCGGACCACAACAGGAAGATGATTCCACAGGAGAGGAGCCTGATAGCTGAAGGCTCTGGCTCCTGATCTACTTTTGGAGACTTTAGGGACCACGAGTAACCCTGCGTTCTCAGAGCGCAGTGTTCTGGTGGGATAATAAGGCACTATGAGCTCTCTAAGATATGATGGAGCTTGACCATTTAGAGCTTTATAAATTAACAGTAGGTATTTAAATTCAGTTCTGGATTTTACGGGGAGCCAGTGCAGAGAAGCTAAAACAGGAGAAATATGATCTCGTTTCTTAGTTCCTGTTAGTGCACGTGCTGCTGCATTCTGAATTAGCTGGAGAGTTTTTAAAGACTTACTAGAGCTACCTGATAATAGGGAGTTACAGTAATCCAGCCTAGAGGTAACAAAAGCGTGGAGCAATTTTTCTGCATCATTTCGGGTCAGGATAGGCCTAATTTTCGCAATATTACGCAGATGAAAAAATGCAGTCCATGAGGTTTGTTTTAAATGAGAATTAAAAGACTAATCTTGGTTTTGTGTTTGTCCAGTATGCACCAAAGCAACAGTAGCAGCAGAAGCCAGTTGTTTACGGGTGCTGAAGTTTTTGGGGTGAGGCCTAGACTAGTTGTATGAATTGAATTGCATACTGCCATTAAAAGTAAAGTTGTTGAAACAGCTGTCCATAGAGTAGTGAAGGCCAAATGAAGCCTCATGAAGCATTTTCTTTATTTTCTGAGCCCACTAGATGGCGCTTTTTGTTCAGTGAAAGGTTGAAAACACACTGAATTGCCATTCTTTGAGCCTCTCTCTTTAAACCATGAGTGCCATCTAGTGGGCTCATAAAGCGTTGTTCCCTTCATTAAATTTCGATAGTAAAGTCTATGTCAGTGTGCGGAGGATTTTTTTGTATATCTTAAGGCTTCATTTGGCCTTCACTCCCATAAAGTTCATGCCTTTACTATTTTGCAAGTGATGCTGTAGAGCTGTTTGAGGGGCTAGCTCCCAAAGGCCTGGTGTTTCCACTGCTGGCACACAGCCTGTTTCTCAACCGTTTTTTGTTTCCTAGAGAAGGTGCCCAGTCGCTGTTTAGAGAACTCTCAGACTTGTGTCCACAAATGGACATGCTTGCTTCTAATCTGCCCTCGGCTAATTTCTGGATGTTAGTTCTCCTGATGCACTGATTTGTGTAAATCACTGATGTGCAGGCCTCTTAAGAGATTTGTTTTAGCATGGATCCCAGGTAATTGATACCCAGAGATTTAAAGAAATTCATTTTACAAAAAACAAGGACATATCGATGTACAGAAAGTCTTTGAAATGTTAGCAAACCCTACTTTCTTTCAAAGTAAAGAAAGTGATACTTAATTAACACTAAGCAATAATTTAACTTCAAATTAATAACTAAACAAAAAGTCTAATGCCCTCTTTCCAGACGATGGTGAAGATCACTGACTCCGGTGCATACCAATGGCAGAACTCCAAACTGCGACCAACACACAGCACCTAAGCTGCCACACTGGTGCATTTGCATATTTGTATTCTGTAAATACAACAGGAATTTTTAGTCAAGTTTGATCATGTTTCTTCATAACATCACTTATTATTATTTTGTAATTATTATGCTATTATGCAAAACAAGTCTTAAGCCTCCTTGATGTGGTTCTTTGACTAACAAACCTGTTAAAACTGGATTTATTACAAGAGATTGTGGCGTTAGTTTTCTTAGACCCTCCTTTTTTTTTTTCAAAATGTAGCTGGATGTTAAAACTCACCATGTTTACAAGGCCCCGTGGTTTGTTTGGGCTCATTGCCTCTGAATTCCTCAAAATTATCAGGTTTGCATAATTTTCAGTTTTGTCATGGCCTGCTCTCCCTAGACATTTTATGAGTCAACTAAAGACAGAAACAAAGAGAGCAGTCAAATATTGAAATTTGAACATAAAACTGCCATTTGTACTTGGACAGTGGAATACCATAAAGCTTCAACTGAAAGTCTAGTCCCAATTCAACACCCAGTCTCTTTTAATGGCCTGGTGTGGCAACTTTTGTCAATATGGAGATGCTACATATTGTTAGCTTGGTTAGATTTTTCACAGTTCAACCGTTTAGTTCATGTTACTGAGTCTACCTTATGAGCACCAAAGACAATAATTCATTGAATTTACCGGCCTGGTAAATAAGAGAGATGAGGAAAAAAGTGGTAACTCCCTGCCTCTGAAGGGGTCATATAGTCACAATATGTGTCCATTCCTTGATTACGATAAGTTGTTAATATTCCATCAGAAGAATCAAAAGGTTTTTCATAAAAAATGTATCCAAGTAGTAAGCATTGTTTTAACAAGATAAAGTGATGTGTCAGTATGCCGGGTGCCATAATCCTCAAGCTAGATCAAATAAATGATTGATATGTTATTCAAAGCCGTTGTATACAAGTAATATTCATACTGGTGTAAGGTATACAAGCTCAGTCAATTTATGCATTTCAGTAAATCTTACATCCCAATACCAATTCCAGGCCACTCAGATCATCTAACCAATCTTTCTCATCAGTACCCCACTCCCTCCACAAATCCACAGATGATTGCACTTTTGCTGTTGGGGCCCCTTCCCTCTGAAAATGTATAAACCCCTCTATTAGATAAGCGGAGTCCATAAGTTGCTTCCAAATACTTGTCAAAACCCATCTCTACCAACATGACTTCCCTGAATAGGGGCTGTAATTCATGTGTCCTCCGTAGTTTCCTGCGTCCTGTATCCTTGGAAACAGTCTGTAACTTTGGAGGTCCTTTATAAATTAAAAAAAATATCTTTCTTACTAAGAATGTGCCTAAATATGAATATGCTCATTTGCACAGGTAATGTGCTCTAAATAGATGCAAAATACATATAAAATAATCACACAAATTATTTTTGCAGTAATATGGTTTAGACATAATTTTAGAAACACATTCCTTGACCTTCATCAGGTCCTGTGTCATTATCATCAGACACAGACTACTTCTTATGTATCAAAAGTAATCCAGGTGATGGTCAACTAGATAGTGTGAACGGGAAATGGAGCATTGACATCAAGTTCAGGCATAACTTGATGTGAAGTTTAGTTCACATCCCAGCTACATTAGCTGATCTCAAGCAGCCTAATCACCTGATGGGTCACTGATTGATGGAAGGGAATCAGGAGATAGATAACATGATTCCTTTCTATGCAACCAATCAGCAAATCTCATTCAGGGCCCCCTATTTGAACTGCTTTGGCCTGCCTACTGTTGCTGCTTCCTCTGCAAGTTGCTTAGCAACCCACCTCCAACCCAGCTCCTCCTTTCATGTTGTGTCTGACTTATCAATGTCATTTCTGTTTGTCATTGATGCTTGCTCTGTTCTGTTCCCGGGGCATCTTTGCTGCTGCTCTCCCTGCCTTAGGCTTTCCATGTAGGCGCATGGAAGGGCAGGGAGCTGTGCTCTCTCTGCATCAGACTTTCCACATAGGCATGTGGAAGGGCAAAGAGGTGTGCTCTCTCCACCTTAGGCTTTCCACATAGATGCATGGAAGGGCAAGGAGGTGTGCTCTAGGGCATTAACAACTTTGATTTTTTTCAGGTCGACTTATCTGTCAATAAAGTCGAAGTCGAGTCGACAAGTCATTTGATAACGTCATCACATTGACACGGCGGAGGAAAGTGAAGTATCTCCACACATGTGATGTGTGTCTGGCAAGGCCCGAACATACTCGGGCGGAACGTACGCGGAACGGACTCTGCGGAGGTCCGCGCGGACTCAAAGCGGACGTCCGCAAGCCCTGTGCGCGCAAAGCTCAGATTTTACGACCGTGCGGACTCTGCTCTGCGCACCAGTGACAGCTCGGCATGTATTTTTAACATCGCGGGGATTTTTCACGGACATTTTTACAGGAAACTACAACGCGGAAGTGCGCTTGACTATGAAAGCCCGAATGACTGGAGTCTTATAGTATGCCCGAGTATGTTCACTTAGTCAAGGATAAAGTATCAGTGTAAGCTAATCAGAGGCAGCGATTGCATTCCGTACACAAGCACACAGAGAGAGAGAGAGGGAAAAAACACAGGACTTGTCGACTCCTCCCGGGGGGTGTCGACTTGTGCCACTGATGTCGACACGTTGACAAATCGATTTTTCTGTTAATGCCCTAGTGTACTCTCTCTGCATTAGGCTTTTCATGTAGGCACATGGAGGGGCAGAGAGGTTAACTCTCTCCGCCTTAGGCTTTCTGTGTAGGCTCGAGGAAGGGCAAAGAGGTGTGCTCTCTCCACCTTAGGCTTTCCACGTAGGTGTATGGAAGGGCAAGGAGGTGTACTCTCTCTGCCTTAGGCTTTTCATGTAGGCACATGGAGGGGCAGAGAGGTCCCAGGACAGAGCCATTTTGCCAAAGATAATTCTGCAATGGAAATAAAGTTTTCTTTGACCAAAGTGGTCCTGAATGAACTACTAGTAAGTGTTTTAAAAACGTGGAGGTGTACACTGAGGTTTAACTTTAAGTTCAATAGAGACATTCAGCCCGTTCCCTATAATGACTCATTTGTGACTCATGTATGTGTACAAACACGGATGGAGCCTTCTGTCAGTACACTCTGTACATTTCTTCCACATTTGTGCATGTTTTCTGATAGCTAACAGATAACAAAATGGACAACATGGAGTAGTGTAGCATAGTTCAAGCAATATACAACCATAAGACACGACAAAGAAATTTAATGATGGCAGAACTGAACTAATCAGTAATATAGTAGAAGAGAAGAATTCAATGCCCACATGTTGCAATGTATTTAATGGCCACATAGACCACCACTGTCTACAATGCTGCCTCCTTTAAAAGGTAACATTTTAGTAATACAACCTCCTCCACCCATCCCCTTGTTTGTTGTTGTCAGAAACCTCTGATTCTGCCCTCTAGCGCCATCTAGTGGATGTATCTATGCCATCATAAAGGAGGCACAGAAGTGTAATGGAAGTGTCGGTCACAATATTTGAAATGAATATCTATTTTCGTACATAGCCTTAACTTATTATCAGTTTTCATGAAATGAGCTGTCTAGTGTAGAATCATGATGTCTGATGCGCCACAGGTGTTATTTTTACCTTACGATACTGAAGCCTGCATAGCACCTTGTTGGTAGAAAAGGGAACTGAGGAGCTGAGATAAGGGACCATCTTAGAAAGAAATTTAAATGGGCCAAAGGGGCTTTCTAAAATTTCTGTCAATAGCTTTCTCATTTTTGAAATAGACATTTTAGACAGAATTTATTTTGGACCTCTTCCCACTGCAGGCACTTTTTTAAAAAAGCTACAGGGGAGGTATTATGAGCTAATATCGGACGATCTTTATACAGTCCAGTTGTTACAGAAAATCTTGCAATATGGCCAAATGGCAATTCTGACCACTAATGTCCAGATCCTATCTACTTTTAATTTCCACAGAGGAGCATACATGGCAGTAGAAAATGACTGGCAGTGAAAGTCATGCCCATTTACAGTGCAATTCCAGTACAAATACAAATACACAAACAGATTTAGCTCACAGGAACTGCTCTCAGCTCACAATCCATGGACTTGCCAATATATATATTTTTTTAAAGATATTTTTTGGGCATTTTGCCTTTATAGATAGGACAGCTGAGTGTGAAGGGGGAGAGAGAGAGAGAGACGGAATGACATGCAGCAAAGGGCCACAGGCTGGAGTCGAACCCGGCCGCTGCAGCAGCAGCCTAATACATGGGGCACCTACTCTATCCATTAATCCACCGACACCCCAGAACTTGCCAATACTAATGCTTTGGAAAACCACCTCTCTTCACCAGCCCCCATCAAACTGTCTAGGAACAAGATGGCAAAACTGTGTGTGTGAGATGTTAAGAACAGAATCCATCCTCTCTTAAGCCCAGTATTAGCAGGGAGCAGGCGAGTTGTGAGGCAGGAATAATAATAAGCTGTCAGCTGTTCTAGACTTGACTGTCCTTCACCGGTGCATATGGGCCGGGTGTTTAATGTTCTTTTGTGGAAGGATTTTCCTCTGTCCTCATTTCTTTTCCAGCCAAGACAAAAAAGAGCTCTAATCCTTGGCCAAAGGACTTTTTTTTCAGGGTGTGCATTGAAATTAATGGCTGGCCTGATTAGTTCTGACACAGAATGACGGGTTCTTGATTTATTTTTATGGTCATAATGAATTCTTCTTGTGTGAGGAAAGTATAAAGGTAGATACATGAATGTATCCAAAAACACTGACATTTCTTTTAGACTTATTATCTGTGCGTCTTGTACAACAATGATTATTTTGCTTGGTATCTGAGACATTTTGGGGGCACAAACTTACACATAAAGGTCAGTTTACTTGTCATGGTTTATAATGCTCAGTCTGTGAGCAGGTTTGTTTGGGTGCAGCTTTGTCAAGTCATGGAAAAGTACTTTGATGTTAGTGTTAGGCCTGGCATTTTATTATGCCTCCACTCTGGTGATAGTCGTGGCTCGAGGCTTTGGGCTCTAGTTTCTCGGTACGGCACAGGGTGGCGAACCCAGCGCAGAGCTAGTTTCAAGCAGCGCAACCCGAGGCGCGCTCAGTTTGGTAGTTGGGCAGACCAAGGTGCACTGAGATGGGTGTGGCGGCGCAGCAGGGGGAGGTGTCGACAGATCCAGCTTGGCGCAGTGACAGTTTCGTGCCAAAAGGCTTCACCGAAGGTGCGCTAAAAGCTCGCCAACTGAAACCAGGTCTAATGTTAGCGCAGGCGGAGCGCAGCCGGTGTAAGCCAAAGTTTGGCTGACCGGCGGACAGTGCGCACACGTCACCAAAATCTCACAGACAGGTTTCCAGAATATCAGGCACATTAATAATGCAATAAATACACAAAAAAACACTATTCAATGCAACTATCTGCAATCAGCACATAAATGTATCTCTATATCGACTGTCCCGTCACATCTGATGTCAGATCAAAGGGGATTGGCACCGTTTGGCACGTTTGGCACGCGTAATGGAAACCCAACCTGATTTGATTAACACAGCTGCAAACTAATGAGTTCACATCCCTCTCAGCCAACCACAAACAGCCACAGCTTCAGATAGGGAGTATATATTCAGCATCTGTCATCTTAGAAAAGTCAAAAGAAAAGAAACAGAGTGAGACTGCGAGAGAGAAAGAGAGAGTGCGCGTGCACGAGAGAAACGCAACATTGATTTACAATTGTGGTGACCTCCTCCCAGGCTACCTTTGCATCATCAGCCCGTGGAGGTCTGCTTGCAGTTCCATATATTTGGACACTGCAAGCTTGGACCTCCCGGACCAAAACATCAGTTTCCTCCTGGGAGGAGTTTGGCTGTCTGATGCTGCTGCTCTCTTCTGCCATGGCGAATTGAGTAAACTCTCATTACGCCTTCGCACGGCGCATTTAAGGGCGAGGAGTGGGGCTCATTTGATTGGTGTGATGTGTGTAAAACCCACTCCACGCCTTCTCTCCTCCCTCTTTCCGACTTGCGCAGGTAGGAGGGATGGAGGTGGGAAAGAGGAGTAGCGCCAGGGCGCACGGTGTGCCAAACTTGCAAAATCCGCCTGGCCACACCCAGTTGGCGAAGCGCAAGTGCGCTGCGCCTCCGCCTCCCCCGGTCTGCGAAACTAGAGCCCATTGTGTTTTCAGGTTGTCCCTCTGTCCATCCCATTCTTGTTAACATGATACCTCTAAAACGCCTTGAGGGAATTTCCTTCAAATTTGGCACAAATGTCCACTTGGACTCAATTATGAATTGATTAGATTTTGGTGGTCAAAGGTCACTGTGACCTTGTCTGTCTCATACTTGTGAATGTGATATCTCAAGAAGGCCTTCAGGGAATTTCTTCAAATTTTGCTCAAACGTCTTAAGGATAAACTGAATTTTTTTTGTTTTTGTGTTTTGGTCAAAGGTCAAAGTCACTGTGACCTTGCATCTGTCTCATGAACGAGATCTCTCAAGAACACCTTTAGGGAATTTTCTCAAATTTGGCACAAAGTTCCACTTGGACTCAGTGATGAACTGATATTTTGGTGGTCTAAGGTCAAGGTCTATGCGACATCATAATGTTCTGCAAAAACTCTTTTCTGGCCATTACTCAACGTCATATCTCAGGAACAGAGGGGGAGACATTTGGTCAGATACTGAATTGGTGACACTAATGTTGAAACTGTGCTGACTGTATAGACTGTTAAAAATTAATAAAGCTCAGTAGTATATGTGCTACCAGATTGAAGATGTGAATGAAGCTTCCATGTTTCAGAATGTTTAGTTTTTTTCAGCAATATCAATATTTGAGACATTCTCAACTATCATGGCAACATACGAGTCTGGATAGACGTGGCTGTAAACTGTAACTGCAACTTCAGTGGTTCACAGAGACGTTGCAGTGATTCCACTTTAATCTGATTGCAGTTTCAAATCTGAAATATGAACAGAACATTTCTCAATGCAACTAAAAAATTTTTGTACAAACATTTGTAGTTTTGACATATGCTTACTTTTGTGAGTGACAGCAAAGTGCATAGGTGTTGCTTGTTTCAAGTGCTGTATGTTCACTTGGGGTAGTTGTCATGGCAGTTCAAAGATGTCAAAGATGACACACAGGGGCACTTTGCAAACGATGCACATTAATGGTGTGTTTCTCCCACACACATTGCACTTTTTACACCCCTCTGTGGCCTTCTTGGAGGGATCCTCACTCGTAGCAATGCTACAGGTGTGCTGGTACTGCCTCTCTTGAGGTGCGTCTGAGAGTATTTACTTGTTTGTTTGACAAGGACAAATGCATAAAACATTGACTCATATGTGAAATACAAAGTTGATACAATGCATATAGATTTCTAGCCACGGGTAATTAGCAACTCCTGTTCTCGGTTAAGCTTTTAGAATTAAAACAGGAAATTCAGGATCACTAGGCTTGGAGTAATACTATACAATAATACAACATATACACTAAAATGCGAGCAAAGACTAAATGAAAGTGGAGACCAAAATAATGACTATGTTATTTGAGTATTGTGTGTGTGTGTGTGTGTGTGTGTGTGTGTGTGAGAGTTGTGTGTGTGTGTGTGTGTGTGTGCGTTGTAGCCTGAATGAGGTTGACGTTTGACCTGCAATTTAACAGTTGAACAATAAACACTTTCTAAGAATTACAACCTGCCCCATGCCTAGCAGCCATGAAAGAGCTAACCGTTTTTAGCATTTAGCTTCAAAGCTAGCACTAATGAAACACATCAAATTAAACTAGAGAAACTACTATTTGAACCTATGTAAGTGAAACAATTGTACATACAACACAATGGACACTGCAAAAAACAACTGTGATGAAAATGTTTGGTTTCTCACCTGAAAAACTGTTTTTTGGCTCTAGAACAGACAAATTTGGACTCAGAGACATGCTGCTTCACCAGTGAGCTCCAATTGTAAATGAGCATGGACTATGTTGATGATGTCACCACAGCTTGTTTCTAATTGGCCAAACTGAGAGTATTACAACTATCACTTTGTTACAACCATCCCCGCTCTCCCTACAGCGTTTATTGTGAAGTGAGTACTGCACTGAACTCTTTTTAACAAAAATGTTACATTGCTTGTCAGTGACCGGTTATATGGAAACAAAATGGTGCTTTTTGTTCAACAAAAGGTTGAAAGCACACTGAACTGCTATTCTTTGACCCTCTCTCTGAAAAACAAAAGCGCCATCTAGTGAGCTCAGAAAATAAAGAAAATGCTTTATGAGGCTTCATGAGGCCATCGCTAGTTGTTTTTAGGTTTGTTTTCTTAGATTTAGGCAAGAAAAGCGTGTGGTTGGTTTAAAGTAATTTACATGGGAAACAAACAGTGGGCTCCTGAGTGAATGTCCAAAGATTGTTTGACCCATCTGCTACTCCTTTCATCCTCCCTATACAGGCATTCTTACTCTTTATATTACCGTAGTTGCCAGGGTCGTTACAAATGGATGTGCCCGATGCATATCATACTGCCGAAAAAAGTACCTCTGTGTGTCTGTGTCTGATGCCTGCATCACTGACAAAGCAGCAGTATGTATCGAGTTGGGAGGCCAAAGCAATCATCCTAGGGAAAACACTGCTCTTTGTTGAGAGAGTTCCTGATTTGTTTGATAAAGGACAATCAGTGCTGCTGTCACCTTGAGAACATCGAACCACTTGCATTTTCATTCTATCACTAATTTCCTTCATCAGCAGTGTTAAATGAGTTTCATTGTAAGCCATTAGAATTCATGATAAACACACACATCAATGTCACACCATTAAACCATTAAGTCAATCCAAATTATCATTAATCTTTTCTTTCTAACACTGGCCTACACACAGAAGAGATGCTAATTTGTTATGCAAAAATAAATACATAAAATGCACATACTGTATTACCAATGCTCCTTGAGATCAAATCTCTGCTGAAAGAATTCCTTTCTTTTCAATCGTTTACTGCTTTTATGCAAAACATTTCAGCCACCTTTACTGCAAATAAGTTGCACTTTTTTTTATCTACATCTTTTTTTTTTAATTATGTCCATATTCACCCTCTATATATGTAATATTTTATTTAAAATGAGACTAAAGCTGCATCCCAATTCCATACTACATTAATTCTAAGCTATTTACAGTGGACATAAATTATTCTCAGAGTGATCACTATCCAATTTATATATATATATATATATATATATATATATACATACACACACACACATATATATATATATATATATATATATATACAGTACAGGCCAAAAGTTTGAACACACCTTCTCATTCAATGCGTTTTCTTTATTTTCATGACTATTTACATTGTAGATTCTCACTGAAGGCATCAAAACTATGAATGAACACATGTGGAGTTATGTACTTAACAAAAAAAGGTGAAATAACTGAAAACATGTTTTATATTCTAGTTTCTTCAAAATAGCCACCCTTTGCTCTGATTACTGCTTTGCACACTCTTGGCATTCTCTCGATGAGATTCAAGAGGTAGTCACCTGAAATGGTTTCCACTTCACAGGTGTGCCTTATCAGGGTTAATTAGTGGAATTTCTTGCTTTATCAATGGGGTTGGGACCATCAGTTGTGTTGTGCAGAAGTCAGGTTAATACACAGCTGACAGCCCTATTGGACAACTGTTAAAATTCATATTATGGCAAGAACCAATCAGCTAACTAAAGAAAAACGAGTGGCCATCATTACTTTAAGAAATGAAGGTCAGTCAGTCCGGAAAATTGCAAAAACTTTAAATGTGTCCCCAAGTGGAGTCGCAAAAACCATCAAGCGCTACAACGAAACTGGCACACATGAGGACCGACCCAGGAAAGGAAGACCAAGAGTCACCTCTGCTTCTGAGGATAAGTTCATCTGTGTCACCAGCCTCAGAAATCGCAAGTTAACAGCAGCTCAGATCAGAGACCAGATGAATGCCACACAGAGTTCTAGCAGCAGACCCATCTCTAGAACAACTGTTAAGAGGAGACTGCGCGAATCAGGCCTTCATGGTCAAATAGCTGCTAGGAAACCACTGCTAAGGAGAGGCAACAAGCAGAAGAGATTTGTTTGGGCCAAGAAACACAAGGAATGGACATTAGACCAGTGGAAATCTGTGCTTTGGTCTGATGAGTCCAAATTTGAGATCTTTGGTTCCAACCACCGTGTCTTTGTGAGACGCAGAAAAGGTGAACGGATGGATTCCACATGCCTGGTTCCCACTGTGAAGCATGGAGGAGGAGGTGTGATGGTGTGGGGGTGTTTTGCTGGTGACACTGTTGGGGATTTATTCAAAATTGAAGGCACACTGAACCAGCATGGCTACCACAGCCTCCTGCAGCGACATGCCATCCCATCCGGTTTGCGTTTAGTTGGACGATCATTTATTTTTCAACAGGACAATGACCCCAAACACACCTCCAGGCTGTGTAAGGGCTATTTGACCAAGAAGGAGAGTGATGGAGTGCTGCGGCAGATGACCTGGCCTCCACAGTCACCGGACCTGAACCCAATCGAGATGGTTTGGGGTGAGCTGGACCGCAGAGTGAAGGCAAAGGGGCCAACAAGTGCTAAACACCTCTGGGAACTCCTTCAAGACTGTTGGAAAACCATTTCAGGTGACTACCTCTTGAAGCTCATGGAGAGAATGCCAAGAGTGTGCAAAGCAGTAATCAGAGCAAAGGGTGGCTATTTTGAAGAAACTAGAATATAAAACATGTTTTCAGTTATTTCACCTTTTTTTGTTAAGTACATAACTCCACATGTGTTCATTCATAGTTTTGATGCCTTCAGTGAGAATCTACAATGTAAATAGTCATGAAAATAAAGAAAATGCATTGAATGAGAAGGTGTGTCCAAACTTTTGGCCTGTACTGTATATATATATATATGTACTATATATATATATATATATATATATATATATATGTACTGTATATATATATTTATATTTCACTTGACCCCGCCCCACTCTCTCTTACACCACCTCTCCCAAACTGGCCATCAGCCAGGTAGTCAGGCAGGCTACAGCTACAGTAGTTCAAAAATGAATGAAGCAAGCAGCAGAAGAAGGTGCAGCAAATCACAGAGAAAACTAGAAAAAGAGGAGCGGGAGACATCACTTCTAAGAAGTGGGCTGTCAGTTAACACATTTTTCATGAAACAAAATCACAATGAAAACGTTGTTAATATTAACAAAATGAGACTAACTGCAACAATGGTCAATAGGCCTGTACCTTAAAGATAAGTATCCTGTAAACAGTTAGTAACCTATGTAGTATGGAACCAGGAAACAGCCCCGAAAGATTCCCGGTCTTCAACTAGGGTTCTGTGACTTCAAGGGGGTCCTTAGAGTAACTGCAGAGAGGCCACCAAATTATTGAATTGTGTTTTTTTTCTGTCCATCAGAAATTCATGTTTGAAAATACACAGCTAGCTAACGCTAAATCAGTGTGCGGCACTTATTCATAAAAGTGAGGTTAACTAGTCAGCTAACATTTACATAGGCATATGGCAATTAGTTGTATTATTATTCCAAGTGCACAGACTTTCTTGTGAGCTACAATGGATCGTTTTGTAACTTTTTGAGCAAAAGACACTCAGAAAACCACCAACAAAAGTACAGAGGATGAGGCTAATGCATCTAGCCATGCTCCAGCTGCTGCTGACTAAGCAGCTACAGGCAATGCAAACGGGAACTGCCCATTGGTTCGACAGCCCATTGTTCCGACCATATTAAACTCATTGTTCCGAAGTCTGTTCCGAAATCATCATGATGCCCTGTGGTTAAGGTCTGGTTAGGTTTAGGCACAAAAACCACTTGGTTAGGGTCAGGAAAAGATCATGGTGTGGGTTAAAATGAAAAAGAAAGTGACAAACATAAGCCGTGAGCCTGCTCCACCTCAAGCCGGTCGCGGCGCACCATACGCCCGCCGCGAGCTGTTCAGCACCGCGGACAGTCGGACTAATGGGATGTCAAACCAATGGGCTGTCGAACCAATGACATGGACCCATGCAAACGACAGAAGACTTGAAAATATCCAGAGAATTATCTCAAGTTCAGCTCAGTTTTACATATGTAGGAGGGGGCCCCTGTTCCCTTTCTTTTTCAGCTAAGAGGTCCTTGGCTTGAAAAACATTGGAAAAACCCTGGTCTATAGCCATGCTAACATTACTGTAAGGCTTTACTTAGCTCTGCTTTGATGCTAACATCAGTGAGCTAATATTCTCAAAGTGATAATGTTTACATGCTGATGTTAACCAGGAAGTTTACCATGGTTGGTAACATAATTTAGTGTGTTAGCATGCTAACACTTGCTAACTATGGCAAAACACAAAATGCCGTTTATTTGGTCAAGAACGAAAGAATTGGACACATTAAAACTGTTCACCATAAGACAGCGCAAGATTCAAAACTAAATCAAGTTATTAGAATCTATCTTGAAGCGCACATGGATGATTGCAGTAAAATTTAAAGCAACCAGTCCAAGGCAATTGTGACGATCAATCCAATAATTGGTTGGTCAGATCAACCAAGTACCATAATATTACGTTGACCAATTTCAGGCTCATCATAATAACTTCTGATTTGGTCCAGCCCACTTTAGATTTAAAATCCACCCACTTATGTCTTAAACTCCGCCAGTTTCAAGAGCAGATAGAGATAATTTAGTTGACTGAACATATACAGACACAGATACAGATAATGGTACATTCGCTCATCCCTAGTAATTACTAATTGACCACACACTACACACACACTCTACACCCAATATCACAAATCACAATTTGCCTCACAGGGCTTTACAGCATACAACATCCCTCTGTCCTTTGGACCCTCACAGTGGATAAGGAAAAACTCCCCAAAAAACCCTTTAACAGGGGGAAAAAACAGTAGAAACCTCAGGAAGAGCAACTGAGGAAGGATCCCTCTTCCAGGATGGACAGACGTATAGATACATGTCGTACAGAACAGATCAACATAATAAATTAACAGTAATCCGTATGACACAATGAGACAGAAAGAGAGACAGAGAGAGAGAGAGAGAGAGAGAGAGAGAGAGAGAGAGAGATGCAGGACAGACGGTAATGACAGTAGCTTACAACAACATTAATGAAAGTAATAATATTTTAATTAATATTACAGGCTATTGTGATACAATATGTTGAAAGTATATATTAATATCTGATAGTATACATATGTGACAATAATCATATGTGTATAATAACAGCAGAAGTATGACTAATGATAACAGGAGGCATCAGGCAGGACCACGGCAGCTGCACAACCACACAAATCACACTATCCAGGCACCGCTGCAATAAGTTAACCTGAGAGACAGTGGAGCACAAAGGCTCCGGGTTAGTGACATGCAGTACGGCCGAGTTAGCGAGATGCAGTAACAGGACATGAGTGTTAGCAAAGGAGAGAGAGAGGGAGAAGGAGAGATGGTGCTTGGTGTATTATAGGAGGTCTAATTAATAACATCAATTAAGAGAGCCACTTTCAGAAGGCTTGGTATTGTGTATGCTACCCCACTGGAATGACTGTTGGGACACCTAAATTGAACTGAGCTATCATTTTAAAATAAATTACACTTTGTTTCTCCTGCCATGACCTTGCCTTTTAAAGCCATTACAAGTCACTGCCACAAAATGATTCATATGATCATTCCCTGTTCTGCCTTCTCTATGATTAAGGTTTGATTAGGTTGAGGCACAGAACTTACCCTGATCATTTTAAAGAGAAAAAAAAAGGGTTACAGGGGTTTGGGATTGGGAACAATTTTATGACAACCTTTGGTGGAAACATGTATGCTGACCACGTTTAGGACCACAGGAACAATTTTCCAACCCAATCACCAGAACAAATGTTAGCAAGTTTCTGCAAACAACGGATGTGTTACATTTCTACTTTATTATGTAGCAGATACATTGCAATGTGTCAGTGTATCATCATACAACATTTTGTGTGATATCCTACGGAAATGCACACACAATGGTTTGTATCATATCATATGATTTAGCATCCCATGAATGATGTTATGTACTTAACTTAAAAAAGTACACATTTAAAGTTACTGTGGTTAGGTTTAGGAAAAGAGACATGGCAATACGTACCTTAAAATGACTCAATGCTCACTCGGAGTTTACGCTGTTCTGAACACTGGTCTCCCTGTAAAAGTCCTGTGTTCTGTGACAGATTTACCACCTAAATCTGCCACCTTATGAGACCGCTTCCTTCTTTATTCTTTCCTCACCTTAGTGCATTGGTAACGTGAATGCAGCCTTCCCAAATACCCGAGTTATACACAAATTACTCGCTCATGATAATCTGGGGTATGTACGAATACGAAGTACAAACAATGCATAAGAACAGGCTCCACGTTTCAGCAGCGCTGTTGGACAATGTGTGGTTAGACTTAGGCACAAAAACCATTTGGTCATGGTAAAGAAAAGATGCTGTTTTGGCTTAAAATACCCAGTTTTGGTGCCACAATCCCCGGTGGAAACGTAGCAGTGTCTGTAAAAACAAACACTTTTTGTGGTACTATCCCTGGTAGAAATCTCCTGAGGAAACCATTGCTTTCTGTGATACTATGCCACATAGTCAACAAGTTGCCAAAAAAAAACAACCATGTTTGTTGGGTAAAAAGCTATCAGAGACCCCGCAATGACCCCCTAAGAAAACCCTGGTTTTGCTGTTTGTTGGTCTTGAACAGTGGTCTACAGCACTATCCCCTCCACCTCCAGATGACATGGTCAGCTTACTACGTTTCTTTCAAAATGTTGGTATGATTCATATAAAATACCCAAATATAACATATCTGTGGTTTGCAGAAACGTATGATGCCAACATTTTCTTCTGGTGACTTGGCTGACTTTTCTATGTACAGTGAAACTTTGAGTTGGTAATATGTATTTGTGATATGAGTGATGGCATAGAGTTTCCATATTGTGTACAATTTCCTAAGAAAATAGACTGTCTATGGGCTCGCCATTCGCTTGTGCTGCAGTGCAAAAGTTTTGTTCCAACTGGCCCTGTAAGCTGCATGTTGGGTAATAGACTTGTCTGTCACTGCCAAAACAGCTTTGTGAAATGGCTTTCTGAACAAAACACATGAATCTCACATATTGGATTCCCAATGGGCAGCCTGCTAACCCATAACTCAGCCAATAATTAGGAGGCATCAACAGGACAGGGAGGCCGGATGCTTCAGACAGACCTGGACACAGCCTGGATTTACTACCTCATCTGTGTTGATTTTCTTCACTAGTCTGGTTCCCCATTTGTCACTGCCATGACTCCACAAGTGTATGCTGCTATAAATACTCACTCGATTCAGTTAGGACAGTGTCTCTCTGATTACAACTAATTTGGTGGCAAGTGCAATCTCACAAGGATGGAAAAATAAAAGCAGATTTTGGAAATATCTCAATTATATACTATTTCCCAAAAAGAGCCAATACAAAATTAGTATGCAGATAAACTAGAATACTGATAAACTCCCAAACTCTCATCTACCATCTAATGGAACATTCAAATTCATTCAATTTAATCTGTAAATAAAATGGTAAGAAGCAATTTCCCCAGCTCCATCTTTTAGTCTGTCTTGGCTTCTCATCACCTAATCAGCTCAAGTACACAAAATAATGGCGCAACAGCTCTCTCCTTTGAACAGAATGATCAGGTGAAAACTATTATTAGTTTTTAATTATTTCCACTTCGTACAAGAAAGGATGAATACAGCTGAGACGCACTCTGAGCTAATCCAATGTCACATGAGCTTCTTCCTACTGCCAAATTCATCACCAACTCTGGATTGCACACAAACTCTGCTCTCTTCAACCTGGTTTCCAGCAGCAGGTAACAACCACTGATATACACACAGTACACTACCTGCTCAGCACCAAACAGCCTACAGACAAAATAATAATAATAATAGCTGGTGAAAAATGTGGAACTTGTTGCAGCCGAAGAGCCCAATAAGTCCTCCAAACTAAAAATTCATTGCTTAAACTACCGCAGATGTCTTTCCTGATCAGTCCTGATGTCCTTATCAGCAGGACATCACTGCTGTAAGTGCCCTCTAAAACATTTACAAAAACAACCAATATAACAGTTTCCTCTTCTGCCACCACAATAATTAATGTTTGGATGGATTCAGACACAAAAAGTATGCGGTTATGGTTAGAGAACAACAAAGGTCATTGTTAACAGTATGTCAAAGGTTAACCATTAATAGGTTAACTGCTGAGAATATTGCTGACCAGTTATGCATGTTGGTCTATAGTTTAATTTGCTACTCTTCAGATTACTGTGCTGTGCACCACTCAGATCTGGTAGGAGACAGACAGCTGGTTAGCCATGTTAAAATGCAGAAACATAGTGCTCACTCCCCACACTCCACTTCTTAGCTAGCCTCGGCCCTCTGCACTGCACACCAGCTGGGTCAGGAAGAAGCTAATGTTAGCTAGCTGTGCTGCTTATTTCGGCGATTATTGCTAGTAACACCAACCTGACCCAACAGTGTTGCCATGGAAACACTGTACCCACCTTCCCAGGTCACTGCGGTGATTAAGCAGCTCAATTTTGATCACAAAATATTTGAAGTTCACCACCTAAATGCACTTTGAAAGCACATTGACAAAGTTCAATGTGTCAAAGGAGCGCCAGACCAATAAGAAAGGCCCCTCGTATTTCACATCATTTTGCTTTTTTTTTTTTTTTGTCTAATAATGATAATGGCTATTAAAAGGAAAATTTACCAAAACTGACATCCCTAGTTAAAAGAAACCATTGTTGACTTTCAGAGGAAAACAGGAAACAACAATGATCTCCCATGTTAAATGCACGGTTCCACAGCTCTGTAACAGCATCAGTCTATTTCAGCCTTTTGTATTGACAGTCATAATACAGTATAAGTGGTTATGTAAATGAGTGGGAAAAAAATCACATATGCTCTTTTAGATATTTGAACCAATGACTGATGAATCCACCCACCATGGGAGATTTCATATCAGAAGGATATATGAATACAAGGTTGAAATGTGGAAATTTTCTTAATTCCTCCGATCTGACATGACAACGTCATCATGTCAGGTGAGGTCAAAGTGTAATGGTTGGGGTCAGCTCATGGGGCAGGTAACCTTAAACTTGGGGAGAGAAATGTGGTAGCGGGTGCAAATCAATAGCTGAAGAGGCTGAGAAAAACCACTTAAAAGGTTGCTGATAGCGGTTAGCAGCCAACTCATAGAAGAAGAACAGTGCTGAAAATGTTTGATGACAACAATGAGGTCTGGGGGCTCCTCACCCTCCGAGCAGAGGACAAGATCAGCCACCATATAACAGGGATGGTAAATGATTGCTATTGTCATGTTAATGCCATTGTCATTAATTATAAGGCCCTGCCAATGCATATATTGTATGTCATACTAGAGGCCAACGCTGTTGTGTTACATGTCACTCCTGTCACACCTCTTTTGCTGCTGTTATTTGGCTCTGTGTAAAAATGCAAAAGCAGTGTAGAGAAGAGACTTATAGCACAATCCCTGTGAAAAGGTTTTACTCACACTATCCATCCTGTTTCAGGATCAAAGTGTGAACACTATAGCTCAGAAATAGTTAACCGAAAGAACTCGTTGTATTAGTACATATGAGAATATTTTGTCAAACATCAAAATGAAACTGCTTTCATATATTTATAAAAAAAAATCTGTAAAAGCTCAAACAGCAGAACATGAAAAATAACAAATGATGCAAAAAAAGGCCTCAATGAAACAGTGAAAATGCATGGAAGTGCAAAATGGCAAATAAGTTCAGCCTCTGAGTGCTGGAATTTCCAAATTCTTGCGTAAAAACACAAGCTGGTCCACATGCTGAGGAGTCAATATGCTTTACTGTGCAGTAACGACATCTCCTGTGGTGGAGAATACTTGCTCTGTGGAAACGCTGGTGTTTGGGATGTACAAATACCTCTTGGCCAGCTTGGACAGGAGAGAAAACATCACTTCATGCACAACCTTGGTAAGAGGCATGCTTAGAGGATCCTTAGAGAGAGACATAAGAGCTTTACAGCACTTTTCCATTTCCTCCTCAGCTCTTGCAAAGGGTGTCTTGTGTGAAGTTTACCTACATCAGTGAAGGTCTGCCCAAGCTGACACGCAAGCAAATACAAAGCCCTTTTGATATGACACAGAGGACATTACCAACCTGAGCAACAACCACCATGTTGGTAGAGTTGTCTGTCACCAATATTTCAACTACTTAACATCTTGCAACAATACCGCCAAATTGGCAGCTGTGTGGCTCTGATGACCAGCTCTTGTTTGGAGCACATGACTGATGTTGCTGATATAATGTGCAGTCACAGTTACACAGGAGTCTGTCGCAATGGAAATCCATGAATCGCAGGTTATTGCCACTCGACTCTCAGTGACCATTACCTAAGCTTTGGTGCCGCTGTAAAGTGTTGGTATAGCTATATAAAAATGGGATGTTGTACCTTGGTTCCAAGATATCAGGAGAAAAAGAAAGCTTTGGAGTTCCACGATGGAGTAAGAGCTAATTTCTTTAGTAATAAAACTTTAAACATAATTTTATCTTTGTGGTTGTGTCAGAGTTAGGTGCCAGCTTTGGTTCAACACAACAATTTTTTCCCTGCCGTTAGCCCTGAGTGGACCCGGACTGGATTGTACTTGATCCGTGTGAAACATATCAAAGATGGCTGGCAGCTGTCATGCTTTACAGTGTATAAATTACCTATCCGATATTGACACCTTACAAAAAAGAGTGAATCACCTCAACTGATATGACCACACTGTGTCATTAAAGGAGCAGACATTCCTCACAGTTTGCATATCACTGTCTGTCTCCTGGTGGTCTGATGTACAGTACAGGCCAAAAGTTTGGACACACCTTCTCATTCAATGCGCTTTCTTTATTTTCATGACTATTTACATTGTAGATTCTCACTGAAGGCATCAAAACTATGAATGAACACATGTGGAGTTATGTACTTAACAAAAAAAGGTGAAATAACTGAAAACATGTTTTATATTCTAGTTTCTTCAAAATAGCCACCCTTTGCTCTGATTACTGCTTTGCACACTCTTGGCATTCTCTCCATGAGCTTCAAGAGGTAGTCACCTGAAATGGTTTTCCAACAGTCTTGAAGGAGTTCCCAGAGGTGTTTAGCACTTGTTGGCCCCTTTGCCTTCACTCTGCGGTCCAGCTCACCCCAAACCATCTCGATTGGGTTCAGGTCCGGTGACTGTGGAGGCCAGGTCATCTGCCGCAGCACTCCATCACTCTCCTTCTTGGTCAAATAGCCCTTACACAGCCTGGAGGTGTGTTTGGGGTCATTGTCCTGTTGAAAAATAAATGATCGTCCAACTAAACGCAAACCGGATGGGATGGCATGTCGCTGCAGGATGCTGTGGTAGCCATGCTGGTTCAATGTGCCTTCAATTTTGAATAAATCCCCAACAGTGTCACCAGCAAAACACCCCCACACCATCACACCTCCTCCTCCATGCTTCACAGTGGGAACCAGGCATGTGGAATCCATCCATTCACCTTTTCTGCGTCTCACAAAGACACGGCGGTTGGAACCAAAGATCTCAAATTTGGACTCATCAGACCAAAGCACAGATTTCCACTGGTCTAATGTCCATTCCTTGTGTTTCTTGGCCCAAACAAATCTCTTCTGCTTGTTGCCTCTCCTTAGCAGTGGTTTCCTAGCAGCTATTTGACCATGAAGGCCTGATTGGCGCAGTCTCCTCTTAACAGTTGTTCTAGAGATGGGTCTGCTGCTAGAACTCTGTGTGGCATTCATCTGGTCTCTGATCTGAGCTGCTGTTAACTTGCCATTTCTGAGGCTGGTGACTCGGATGAACTTATCCTCAGAAGCAGAGGTGACTCTTGGTCTTCCTTTCCTGGGTCGGTCCTCATGTGTGCCAGTTTCGTTGTTAGCGCTTGATGGTTTTTGCGACTCCACTTGGGGACACATTTAAAGTTTTTGCAATTTTCCGGACTGACTGACCTTCATTTCTTAAAGTAATGATGGCCACTGGTTTTTCTTTAGTTAGCTGATTGGTTCTTGCCATAATATGAATTTTAACAGTTGTCCAATAGGGCTGTCAGCTGTGTATTAACCTGACTTCTGCACAACACAACTGATGGTCCCAACCCCATTGATAAAGCAAGAAATTCCACTAATTAACCCTGATAAGGCACACCTGTGAAGTGGAAACCATTTCAGGTGACTACCTCTTGAAGCTCATGGAGAGAATGCCAAGAGTGTGCAAAGCAGTAATCAGAGCAAAGGGTGGCTATTTTGAAGAAACTAGAATATAAAACATGTTTTCAGTTATTTCACCTTTTTTTGTTAAGTACATAACTCCACATGTGTTCATTCATAGTTTTGATGCCTTCAGTGAGAATCTACAATGTAAATAGTCATGAAAATAAAGAAAACGCATTGAATGAGAAGGCGTGTCCAAACTTTTGGCCTGTACTGTATATAGACTCAGAGAGCACTTTACAAGGCAGCTGTCGCAAAGGCTGAACATCGTGATGTTGCCATGGGCAACAAATTAACCTCGTGTTGGATGACAGTCATGGGGGGTTTAAGTGCTCTCTGTGGTTTAAATGCTCCTCTGTCTGTCTCCTGCAGGGCCAACACATGAGGAAATGATGCACTGTATTCTACAACAGAGTCAAAGAGCCTGCAGCAGCTGTTTGTTCACTGAGAGCAGGCTGTTGTTCTCAAAACACAATGTACTATGCAGTCACAATGGAAGTTAAAATGGAATCACAGAAAAATAACAGCTCACATCTGAATTATCTAACTTGTTCTTGCTTATGTGAAAATCATAGCATAAGAAAATACCAAAACACTTATAGGGAAGTAACCCTTGGGATCAGGGCAGACATCTGTGGCTATTCAACATACCAAACCAAAACGTTTATTTTTTATTTTTTAAGTTAAATAGAATCAGCTCCCAAGACTTTCTTTCTTTATCTGTGGAAACTGTCATAAACTGTCAATCATAGCAACCATAAAGAATGAACCATAGAGATGGGTCAGTTTCTGGTTTTGCCGATCAAGTCCAGTGTATGAGCTCAAATCAGTTTAATTGTATGCAAACTGGATGAAACCTGTTATATTTAAGGCAACTTAAAAAGTAGTCCAAATCAGCAACCTGTTCTATCAACTTCACAGTGCTAAATCCAACGTGTATTGCGTTAGTAATCAGCAGTAGGACAATGGGACTGACAGTGGCACCACCCATTGGTTCTATAGCCCAAAATTTTGAAGCCCTGTTAGTCTGAAAAATGTCCCATTGGACTGAAACCTAGTGATGGCCTTTTCTTTACTTTCTGAGCCCACTAGATGGCGCTTTTTGTTTAACAAAAGGCACATTGTGCTTGTTTACCAAAAAATGAATGTGTTTTTTGGGGTGAAGACACGTGACATACTGGAGTTAGTCTCTCAAGAAAACTAAAATGGTGCCAATATAGCAAAGGTTTGGATTGTAAGCTTATGAGGGAGGTGTCCAAACAGGCTGCGGGTGACGCTGTGCGCCTGTCTGATGTCCCATTCCTATTTACTTTCTGACACTTGCTTTGAAAGCATAGATGAGGAACGGCTGATTCATGAAGCTGAAATAAGGAGGTGGCTATACAATACATTCTTAGTTCACTACAAAAACTCAAATGAAGGGGCAACTAACTGGAGGGAGATTGCCAGCCGTAATTTTCTCTCTACTATCAATCTACTTGCTGTTGGCTTTATTGTGTGTCATCTCAAATATATATATCACAATACTAAACTTACACTTACTTAATAGCAGGTAGCGTACTTGCCCATCATTAAAGCGGTTATGTCTCACAGACACAGCAGATGGGTACCTGGTTTGTTTACATGAAGTGCATATTTAAATAGATTCAGTGAGGAGAGAGAGCTTCAATGTCATGCAATGACATGCGATAGTCGGTCGCTCATTTGCTATGTTATTATATTCCACTTAGGAGCGGCTGCTGAATCAAGTGTGACACCTCGTGGTAAAATTCAGTACACTGGTCTAGTTGGGTGTTTAGCTTAATATCAAACCAATTTGAAAATCTGTGCACCCACCCAACCATATGAACCAGTTGATACCAGCACAGTCCAAAGGAGACATCTAAACTGGTTGTGGTGTACCCCTGTTCAGGAAAAAATGCAAAAATTTGTGTGAAAGTTGTTTTATAAACCTACAATTTGCAGTGTACTGTTCCATGTTCTTTTTTTTTTCTTTTCAGTAATAACTCGAGGGACTCTGGCTGATCTGCAGCATAATGACCAACTGCTTTTGTTTTCCCTACATTTTTCTCTTTGAATTCTATTAGTGGAAGCTTGTAACTTTTGATTTGTGGAAACATAAAATCAATGTGACAGTTCTGCAGAATGTTAATGCATGCTTACATTTCTAATCTGATCTGTATTACAGGGCTTCCTTTAAATGACAAAAAAGCTTTAATATCAGCATTATGCCAAAACACTGCTCCCTCTATTTTCCTTAGTGAATCTCAGATACACACCCTGCCAGACATTTAATCATCTTCTGCTTCCAAGAGCTAATTTTGCAAATGGTGGTGCAATTATTGGATTTCTAACCTGATAATCTATAGTGGATGGTCTTTTCACAGGTTCTGAAATGGGCGCCTGACACTTAAAGAGCAGAAGTCATTTGTCACATTGACATTCTGCAATATTTGATCATTTGGCATGTCTCATGCCAGTAATGAGTTTATTATAATTGCTAAATATAGGCATGTCATTGTGCTTTCTCTTCTCTGAGCGAAGCAGCTCTATGCAGAGCCTACGCTATAGCCTACACATGTGGCCTATGCTGTTGTGAGCATTTAATACTTGTGCGGCGGCATTTTTGTGTCACTCTGCAGTTACACCTCCAAATCACTGATGCTCTGGGTTGTTTGGGTTTTTCCAAACCAGACACAACTGTCCTGGGCGGTGCCAAACCCAGGATTCGGAAACATTGCCCTTTTATAAATAGTGATTCGTGACAGGGCTAACTGTTAACATCACACAGCTAACTTTACCCAATGGTTGTTACAGGTTTAATGGCAGAGTCAAGCCGTTTCAGTATTGTGTGAGTGTGTTGGGACTTGGCTCAGGGTCTGGTGTTAGCACTGCTGCTGTGTTAGGTTGTGCTAATCAGACAAACTCATGGGTGTAGAGCAGCTCTGTAGACAGGCAACAGAGAATTTGCTGATCTGGCAGGGAGTCAGAACAGTTTAGGATCAGACCCCTGGGACAAAAAGGATCGAATTCAGGTGTTGTTTGACTGGAGACGTTAAAAAGATTTGAAAGCAGGCAAAACCCACATCTTTGTCAAAACTTGCCATTTTCAGCATGTCGGCTGTTAGCTCTGAGGTTGTTGATATTGTTTCCCATAGTGAGGCAGATTTTGAAAATGGTCACATACAGATGGTTAAAGGGGGTGACAATACTGGTGTAAATAGCCAGCCAATGGTGCGTTTACGGCCTCAGTCGAGATCCCGTGAGTCAGACTACCCTCAGAATGAGTTTTTAATAATCTGCTTGTGATGTATAATCACTGTGGGGGACAGGAGGTTATGCCACCTTCAGTATATGAAATATGGAAATTTGTCCCCCCACCAATATTTTTAACAGAACCTGCACAAAAGCTGAGATAATTTGTTCCTTTTCTATTCAGTGATAGACAGACTCCAAAACGTACTTTATTTACAGTAACAGTGAACGCAATGGCTGCAAACAGCAGAGGGGCACCTACTTCAGTTTATGGTTCATTCTGTATACTTTGCACACCATGTACAGATCTCTGATACACAAGTTTAACACTTGCATGTCTACGCAAGTAATTCTATTAGAATCACATCACTATTACACATTTCAAATATAAACCAGTGTCTTTTGGCTGTTGTTGACTACAGTATGTCTGTACAGGTGTGTTTCAGTGTAACAGGTTGGAGGATGATTCAGAGTTTCACTCATGCTGCCTATTGAAAACCAACCAGGTTATCATTGTGTTGTTGTTCAAAATGCACTTTTATTGGACATCTAAGTAAATACTGGTTTAAGAGTTCATACTGAAATCACAGAATCATGGACATCATACAACTCAATCGCCAGAAATAATGTTGGTGCAGAAACATATGTTAAAACTTTATGTTTCAACAATGCTGTGGTTAATGTAAGGTTAGGCAAAAAAAACCAAACACCCACTTGGTTATAATTAGATTATGAAGATTATGGCTTAACATACCTGGCTTGGAGGGCCCTATGCCGGCAGGACAAGCAGCGAAATCTCTGTAAACTTTTTTAGCAGAACATTATGATGTCACAGTGAAACTGACCTTTGGCCTTTTGGATATAAAATATCATCACTTCATCATTTTATCCTCTTAGACATTTGTGTGAAATTTTGTCATAATTACTGTATGATTTTTTTTAGTTACGGCAAAAAACATGTTTTTTGATGTCAAAGTGACCTCATTCTCGGAACCCATTGGCTATATTCGGCATCTGACTTCCGGCAGACGGCGATACAGCCTGTGTGGGCAGATCCCCGATTTTTTGGCACTCCCATTTGAGGAGGCGAATTTTCGTTTCCAACTTCCGTTTATATATAAGTAAATATGCTGAACCATTGCGATGGATTCAGAGTTTGCAGTGATGCCAATTATGTTCCGCCTCGTTAGTTCACTGCATGGACCGTTTAACCTGGCAACAACTGCAGCCGGCTCAAAAGTGATTGGTCAATATCATGCGGACTACAAACAGCCTACAACCGGAAACCAGGGCTCTTCCGCTCTTCTACCAGAGGCAAGATCTCCAGGGTTTTCCTACAGACTACATTCACTGAATGTAGAGTCTGTATAGAGACTGAAGTGAGCTTGACCATTGACCACCAAAATTTAATCAATTCATCAGTGAGTCTAAGTGGATGTTTGAGCCAAATTTAAAGAAAGTGACCCTTCTCTGAGTCCCACCGATTGAACACAGACTGGCCAATAATAGCATAGCATCAGCCAGCTACGATGAGGGTCCAACAACAACACGGCTGTGTTCCATAGACTCTCATGCAATCATTTCAGATTTCCTTCATTTTTAGGTTTGTTTTGTGGATTTTGAGCTAAACATTGTTCCTGGGGCATGAAAATTAATAATAGTCATTGACTGGAGAGGTTGGAAGGACGTATATGTTTCTGCCCCGTTTCAAAACCAAAATCAGACCTTGAAAAGTGTAGGGTTAGCTCGCTATCTACTGAGGGTGAAGCCCTCTGAATGTACTGTATATACATGCTGCTCTTGCTTTTTAATGATTACAACAGTGAATAAAAACCTACCCTGCTCCACAGAAACCAGTGAAGGGAAACTTTGCCAATATTAAACTAGCTGCGTGTCACTGCAATGGAGCTTACCCGGAGCTCCCTGCCTGTCCGCCGGCAGACTTCTAGTGAGGTCCGGGCACTGGAGATGGCACAGGGGAAGGCAAACATTGTTCATCACCACACAATGTGATGGCACACAGGTGGTTAATTATATTCATTGTCTTCTGTCTCTATCACCAGTGATGTGGCAGTTCACTTGTACACTGTCATCTGTAGCCTATATTTAAGCTTCAGCTTCAAACTAACTTTAGCTTTAACCTGTTTTTGTTTCTCAGTCAGTTTGGCATCCTGGATATATCCTTTAAACACATATTGTAGACCCCTCTGTCTGCTTCTCTCTGAAACTGCTTCTTAGTTTTCCCAAAAATGTAATGATTTTTCTTCAGGGAGTGCAGTTAGTTACAGTGTGGGCTCCATGCTAACTCTAACAACTTAACATACTATAATAAAGGGGCAGGGCTTAGCTAAGGGTCAGTTTCCTGACCATTGACCATCAAAATCAAATCGGTTCATCCATGAGTCCAAATGGACATTTGTGCCAAATTTAAGGAGTTTCCCTCAGGCTGTTCTTGAGATATCTCGTTGACAAAAAAGAGATGCACGCAAGGTCACAGTGACCTTGACCTTTGACCACCAAAATTGAATCACTTATCAGTGAGTCTAAGTGGATGTTTGCAGCAAATTTAAAGTGTATCTTGCATTCTTGAGATATCGTGTTCAAAAGGATGGGATATACAGACAGACAGACAACCCAAAAACATAATGCCACCAGCCACAGCATTTGCTGACCTAGAGGCATGAAAACAACTGCTTTTTGTGCCTACAGTAAAAAAGTCGTTGGAAAAACAGCAACGGGTGGCTAAAACACACATTTGGTGACTAAAAAGCTGCTGGAAATGCAGCAATGACTCACTAAATCTTAACCAAGTTTGTTGTTTGTTGGTCTCAAACAGTGGTCTGCAGCTTGGCAGGCTTCTCTTTTAGATGTCACACCATCCACCATCCGCTCCACCTATCAGCTCACAAACTACGTCACCTTAGAAAAGGTGATATCATATACATGAAACGTACAAATGTAATGTATCTGTCGTTTTCTGAAACGTACAATGCCAAGATTTTCCTATGACGACTGGGCTGCATCATGACAACATTGTGGGACTGTTAGCAGAAAGCACTATACTAGATATGGATACATGTATACACTTAAATAAAATGGCAAACTGTAAACATTACATTTACCTGCAGCCAGTCTACAGTGAGGTCTGTGAAGCCTATCTTTATTAGAGTGTAGCCTCAGCACTATTTCTTCCACACTCACTGTAATCTACACTGACATTTTACAATTTAGCCATGAAGATGAGCCTCTCCTGCTAAACAACATTGCATGCCGGCAGACAGCGGTAAACCTTGTGGCAACCAGAATGTTGACATGATGTTCAGACATATTTATCATCAGTTGAGCATTTGCAAAGCAGACAGTGACAGTGGCTGCGACACCTCATTCACCTTTCATTTGTCCTTCCATGACAGGGGACTGATAATAAGATTGGAGATGAATGAAGTCTGGCATCATAGAGCCGTGAAGCCGCATATAATACATCTGGAACAGATAACATCATAAAAGAGATATCCTTCCACCTCCCTGCTGCCTGAATGTTTTGAGTGGTGTGACACTGCAACAAGCTGATAGCAGCCACCAAGGGTATAAATCTCATGTGAATGCTTTTTTTGTACCTTGTTGTTAAATGAACAGCATGTAAACATTTTATTTGCCTTGACATTGAACTTTGAGATTAAGTATCATTTTTTAAAATGGGGCCAGAGTCAATTAAAATAATGATTCATTGTCTTTATGGGATACTCAGAGGGGATGTTGTGCCTATTTGTAAGTTAGAAGGCAGAGACTACATCTTTAACCAAACACTGCTCTCATTCTGGTGGTGGTGCAGTGGTTAGCATTGTTGCCTCACAGCAAGTGGTTTTCTGGTTCGAACCTCTGGATGGGGAAGCCCCTCTCTGTGGAGTTTGCATGTTCTCCCATTGTCAGTGTGTTTTTTTCTGGGTACTCAGGGTTCCTTCCACAGTCAAAAGACATGTAGGCTAGGTTAATTGGTGACTCTAAATTGTCCGTAGGTGTGAATGTAGTCTGACTGTTGTCTGTCTCTATGTGTGCCCTGTGATAGTCTGGTGACCCGTACAGGGTTTACCTCGCCTTTCGCCCAGTGTCTGCTCTGATAGGCTCCAGCTCGACCTGCAACCCCCAACAGGATAAGCAGTTACAGAAAATGAATGAATGCTCTCATCCTGCTCAGGACAGTCTTGATGAATTTTAGTCCACATTTTAAAATAGAATTTTAAAACAAAAATGATCTCTATACTCATAAGCATTTTAGAATAATCTCTGTCCATACTGACACGCCTAAGAATGTATTCATTACATGAGCATTCACATACACTGGGCACACGCGTGTGCCGACATAAACAGGAAGCAGATTGTCTATGGTTGGTTGCTTAGTTACAGAAACTACTACAGAAATGGTGAAAAGTAAGACCAAAGATTTCTTTGTTTGGACCGATGACAAGGTCGAGTACCCACACAAGAAGGATAGCTATAATGTTTTTACCTGACATGTTGTGACTGACAAGACCCAATGGGAAGCGAAGGTCTGCGTCTGTTAGCGGTGGCCAAATTAAGCTACTCTACACTACACTTAAAGAGGACCTAATATACTCATTTTTGGGCCTTTGTATTTGATTTCTGGACTCCTATAGAGCAGCTACACACGATTACCTGCACACAAAGCTTTGTAGATCTTCAGGATGCTGTGCCTCTCCCTGTACTGCTTCCTTGTATTTCCTGCATCCCGTGAAAACGGTCTGTGTAATTTACTCCACCCCCCGGCCCTCGCCTCCCACCAAGCCCACTCCGCTGTGATTGGTCACACTCCCGAGGACTTCCCAAGGGCTGCTGAGCGCTGCCGGCATGCCTGGGCATGCCCATATAAGTAAGTCCGGCACGCATTAACGTCACATAGACTACACTGTTTTAAAAAAGACTGTAAAACACAGCGTGCAGAGCCATCCAAAACAGCTTGCAGGGCTCACTTCCAAATGTACGAATCTCATTATTTAACGCGTTGGCATCGTTTAACACAAGTATGCAACATTTATAGGTCAGAAAAGAGGAAAAGCATAATAGTTCTCCTTTAAGAATCATCATGCTTTTATTCAAGTGAAGGGGCACAGTGAATGAAGTTCAAAAATAATAATATCACGATATTCCAGAATATTTTTGCACTAACAATATTCTTGACAATATGACAAATTAGTAAAAAAAAAAAATAAAAAATACTGTTAAGAAAAAAGAATTGCAACAAAATAAGTTTGACGTATTAACTTAACAGTTTGCCTTCAAATATTCTGTAAAATCAGAACAAAAATGATCTCTCATTTCTTTACTTTGTAAACAACAACAGTAACTCAGAGTGAGATTCAGATTCTGTATACAATATTAATAGTGCAACAAAATAAAATCTACTACAAAATACTAATTCAAACTGTTTCCAAATACAAAAAAATGTACCCTGGGATCAACATTTCCACTGTTTTAGCAAAATCCTAAATTATTGAATTATTTTTTTTCCCATCTGGACCTTTATGCTCTGCCATTTCTCCTCTAATCATCACGCTGTAAACTGTGACAGGCTGTTAAAATCCCATAACTATCGCACATCCACATATATGTAGTTTTATGTTGAGCCGCGAGCATCACGTAGGTTTACATTACCAAAGGTTTACGAAAAAATCACTTGACACCACTGACTTGAGTGTGCGTACGGCAAGAGAGGAGAGGGAGGGACACTGTGCTGTTGCCAGAGGAGCCACTGAATGAGTTGCCTCTGTGCGGTAAGTCGCTAAAAGAGTCTCAGAAGTCCGAGGCTGTTCATAAAACATTCAGGACGCCACACTTTATTCCACACTACTGAAGCTGCTCGCCTATTTGGAACCATTGGGAGTCTGTAATAATTTCGCTTTCAGCCATGCTGAAAGTATCACAATATGAATTTTTCACATCATATTAAGAATTATAATGATATGATATGGCACACCCCTACTGGACCCCATCATTGAGCCAACTTTGATGAATTACATATCTTAAATGATGAAAATGGAAAGTAAACACAACCCCTTACTTTTAAATGAAAAAAAAAATTGCCTCTCTATGGGAAACTGACAGCTGACTTACACCAGTCTGTTCTGAGAGCAGCCAGTGATGTCGGACAGGAAATCAAAGTTTAGAAAAATGAAAAATTAAAGTCAGCTGGACTCGAACAAGACCCAGACTGAGACAAGTCCATATTAAAACATCTGAGAGAATGAGATAAGTCTGATATGGTTAACAACATCTCCAAAGTGGACATGTAACTGACATTAGACCGAAGCACTGACACTACAATCAATTGTACTCAGAACTTGGAGGGAAAAAAAAATGACCTCTGTTGGATTTCCAAATTGTAAACTCAGGCAAGATCCACCATGGTGGAGTTTGCCAGCATAGACAAACGTGATGTCATGGCAACATGGCAGCGCTCACAGTAAACCCAAGCTGAATTACCTTTTCATAGATTTCGACTTTATTCAGTCTTTTCTGTAGTGTTTGTGTCGTGAAACGTGCTGTAACACTACATATTGTTATAGAACAGTTCATATGATATCCTAGGAATTTGCACCCCACAAATGATGTTACATTCTTAGTATACAGTTATGTAAGTAGCATAAAGTTACAGTGGTTAGGTTTAGGCAATAAAAGTTACTGTGGTTATGTTTAGGAAAAGAAACATGGTGAGGACATACCTTAAATTAACTCAAAGTTCACATGGATCTGCACATGACTCCGGGGGAAAGTCCTGGAAAGTCTGATTATTTGTGATCCATCCACCACCCTAACCTGCCTCCTTACAAGCACATGGGACTGCTTCCTTGTTTTTACTGCCATCAGCGCATTGGTCATGTGATCACAGCCTTTCAAAATACGTGGGCTGAGTAAGAATTTGGGTGCATTACTTTTTGTAGGAAAACATAAGAAAAAAATTGTGAGAACAGCCTGTGTAACAACATTGTAGCTGCCATTTCTATTCTCACTGAATTGATTTGGGCTTGATAGAAGTCTTTGTGAGCATGCGTATCTCCATCTCCATCCACACAAAGCAAACGCACACAATAACTTAAAGCAATTGGCTGTGGTGGTTCACACTATTATGGTCCTCAGTTTTCACAGTTTGAGCTGCTGCTCATGACTTTTTAATGAGCAAAGATGAGCAAAACAGTTGAATCATCTCATACGTCCTTTTGGTTCACTAATGTCACTGTGGTCATTAATGTAGGCTCTCTGACGATGCTTTTGAAGCTCATAAACTTGCCATACAAATACCAGTTTGCTGCTGGTGTTTATGTTTCCCAAGCAGATGCAATAAGGCACATTCAAGTCAGATGTTGGGATTTTTGACTTGGAATGAGTCCAACTTGCAGTGCGTTGCAGGGTAAGTCCCTGGGTGAATTACCCCCCAAAAGAGCTTGGGCTAGGTACTGGCTTTGTCAAATTTTAAATGATCAACAGATTAGTCAGTAATGACAGTTGATGGATTTTGTTTCAGTCCAGTTCCAGTCAGAAATCCTTCTAGTATGACTGAACACTGCTGAAAAGGTGAAACATTAAGTTTGGTCTGAGTCAGAACACAGATACTGTCCTGTTGAGGATTTTGTATCTACATGAGTGCATTTATCCACCAGCCATGTGCTCTGCTGCAGAGTGTCCTTTGGCACAGTGCCTCAGCCCTGTTTCTCACTCAGTGTATGATGAGGGCCACTTAGATGTCTGAAATGTACGACAAGAGCAAAGACGCCTCAGTGCTCTGGTACAACTGTAACTGACAGGCACAGGTCAAGCTCCGAGGCTCTTTGTGCTGTCTGTTCACTGAATGATGATCAGTCTGAGGACGGTCTGTTTGGGCTCCCAAAGTCCAGCTGCTTTACACATAATGTTCAGTAGACAGTCCGGTCATATTCAACCAACTCAAGAACACACATGCCTATGACTACATACGATGACGTAATATAATAAATACGTATGTCTGTCATTTCCTAGAGTACGGTCCTGTGATTGTGACACACCTTCTATTGGCTCATTAATCAGTCTTACCGGGACACATATATAGAGAATACAAAGAAGTGATGTTCATAGAGTTATTAGGCTGTAGAGATCAGAGCATACAGACTCTTCCACACTTTTTTACCTCTTAAATCTTGACACTAAACAATAAGAAGGGGACAAATCCCAAAAGAGGGCTTCTGTTTTTGAGACAGCCCTACCCGATGTCAAACAAGGCACAACCATGTTATTTTTTTCCTAACTTTAATATGTCTAGTTTTTTAAATGGATGGTTGTTTAAAAAATATTTTACTGCATAATTAGTCTTTGGTCCCCAAAAGTGTAATGAAAATTTAGGCTTCTCCGAAAGGAACAGCATGTGCTTTATCATGTGTATCTCTAGAAATTTTCATCAGAATGTCAAAAACTATGGGCAGGATGTTCACAGACAGTCATTGCATACAAGAAGAACAAAGACTTCATCAGTTCAATCAGGAGAGACTTTTTTATAGTAAAAGAATATTTATTAACATGTGCACATAAGAATAAACTGTGGCAAGTCTTTGGCGATTAGACCCCGTAGAGACAGCTTGATTTAAGGAGGGTGATGAATCCATAGTCGAATAGGGAAACCCGTGGGATGGAGAGAATTGTGAATGGATGAGCACAGTGAAAGTCTTCCTGATTGAACTTACGCGGAGCTTCATTACTTTTTTCAATTTTTTTTAAATGTATAGACTTAAACACACAGGTTTTAGGCAGAAAGTGAACAAAAAATAAAATAGAAAATTAAATAAATCCAATATATATATATATATATATATATATATATATATATATATATATATATATATATATATGTACAGTACAGGCCAAAAGTTTGGACACACCTTCTCATTCAATGCGTTTTCTTTATTTTCATGACTATTTACATTGTAGATTCTCACTGAAGGCATCAAAACTATGAATGAACACATGTGGAGTTATGTACTTAACAAAAAAAGGTGAAATAACTGAAAACATGTTTTATATTCTAGTTTTTTCAAAATAGCCACCCTTTGCTCTGATTACTGCTTTGCACACTCTTGGCATTCTCTCCATGAGCTTCAAGAGGTAGTCACCTGAAATGGTTTCCACTTCACAGGTGTGCCTTATCAGGGTTAATTAGTGGAATTTCTTGCTTTATCAATGGGGTTGGGACCAACAGTTGTGTTGTGCAGAAGTCAGGTTAATACACAGCCGACAGCCCTATTGGACAACTGTTAAAATTCATATTATGGCAAGAACCAATCAGCTAACTAAAGAAAAACCAGTGGCCATCATTACTTTAAGAAATGAAGGTCAGTCAGTCCGGAAAATTGCAAAAACTTTAAATGTGTCCCCAAGTGGAGTCGCAAAAACCATCAAACGCTACAACGAAACTGGCACACATGAGGACCGACCCAGGAAAGGAAGACCAAGAGTCACCTCTGCCTCTGAGGATAAGTTCATCCGAGTCACCAGCCTCAGAAATGGCAAGTTAACAGCAGCTCAGATCAGAGACCAGATGAATGCCACACAGAGTTCTAGCAGCAGACCCATCTCTAGAACAACTGTTAAGAGGAGACTGTGCGAATCAGGCCTTCATGGTCAAATAGCTGCTAGGAAACCACGGCTAAGGAGAGGCAACAAGCAGAAGAGATTTGTTTGGGCCAAGAAACACAAGGAATGGACATTAGACCAGTGGAAATCTGTGCTTTGGTCTGATGAGTCCAAATTTGAGATCTTTGGTTCCAACCGCCGTGTCTTTGTGAGACGCAGAAAAGGTGAACGGATGGATTCCACATGCCTGGTTCCCACTGTGAAGCATGGAGGAGGAGGTGTGATGGTGTGGGGGTGTTTTGCTGGTGACACTGTTGGGGATTTATTCAAAATTGAAGGCACACTGAACCAGCATGGCTACCACAGCATCCTGCAGCGACATGCCATCCCATCCGGTTTGCGTTTAGTTGGACGATCATTTATTTTTCAACAGGACAATGACCCCAAACACACCTCCAGGCTGTGTAAGGGCTATTTGACCAAGAAGGAGAGTGATGGAGTGCTGCGGCAGATGACCTGGCCTCCACAGTCACCGGACCTGAACCCAATCGAGATGGTTTGGGGTGAGCTGGACCGCAGAGTGAAGGCAAAGGAGCCAACAAGTGCTAAACACCTCTGGGAACTCCTTCAAGACTGTTGGAAAACCATTTCAGGTGACTACCTCTTGAAGCTCATGGAGAGAATGCCAAGAGTGTGCAAAGCAGTAATCAGAGCAAAGGGTGGCTATTTTGAAGAAACTAGAATATAAAACATGTTTTCAGTTATTTCACCTTTTTTTGTTAAGTACATAACTCCACATGTGTTCATTCATAGTTTTGATGCCTTCAGTGAAAATCTACAATGTAAATAGTCATGAAAATAAAGAAAACGCATTGAATGAGAAGGTGTGTCCAAACTTTTGGCCTGTACTGTATATATATATATATATATATATATATATATATAAAAGAGAGAGAGATAGAGAGATACTGTATGTCTGTCATTACTAAAATAAGGAGACCAATCACCAAAAAATGACTTTTATCTACCAAAGACTGTTACCTTATTGTTAAACAGTAAAACTGTGAACTGATAAATCCAGCTGTTTGAAGGAGACATTTCTTGGTGTTTTCACAGCACTATAAAACAGTTGTTAGTGGGGGAATTATGATGTATTGTACATAGTAAAAAAAGGCTTTTGAAGCAATTTTTTAAAAAAAATCCTTTAAAAAGATGTTTTTCATGTGAAAGGTTGTTTCATAAACATGTATGATTGAATTTGTGCTTATTGAAACAGTGCTAGGTAATAGAGACATTTCTTAGTCCTGGTTGTCTCCTGTATGTAGCAAGTGGGCAATAACATTAGAGAGTTAGCCAGCCACCACCACTTCCCGGCCAGGTACAGCGGTTGGCGAAGCGGGAGTTTGGCGTTGTCACACTGTCTATGACCTGTCCACAGATGTGTCTTCTGCTTCATTTGGTCTATGTACAAATGTTTTTGATAAATGGTAGAAAACACTTTATCTAATAAAAGCCCTTCAAAAATGAACACAGAATTCAAATCACAGGGGTGGAGATGGATGAGCCCGTACTCATTTTCTTTAACACCAGCCTGCGCATTAAGATAATGAATTCCATACATCATATTTATATTTCTCATCATTAAGGAGCACTTCAGTGAGCAGTATTTAATCTACATATTAATGAGCACGATCTGTTTCTATATGACACACTGTTTTCACACATTACAGGCTCAGTAGCTCATAGTGCTACCGTATATATCATGTTTCACAAAGAAATGATTGTACACAAGCCATACGCCTAATGAGGACTCCTTTGTAAAAGAAAGATGAGTGTGCGATGTTCCATTCAATTCAGTACTGACATTGGTTGGGTCTCCTGCTTATACTGAACCCTTAACTTTTTTCTATAAATCAACTATTACTTGCTTTCCCCCCAAAGAGAGTCTGTGTGTGTTACTGTGCATTAAAGTTTTTTTCCTCACTCGGACAGAGGTATGATGGAGACATTTTTCAGGATCCTAAAGACAAACTGGAGAAGACAACCAAGACCAGCAGGGCTGATAAGGTAGATGACCATGGATTGAGTATTTTTGTCCCCTAAAACTGTGTTTCTGTAATGTTTCTTCACTGTTTTGTTATTGGCCTCAGAAGCTTGCACACAATGCATCCTGGCACAGGTACTGCAGGCACAGCTCCTCGAGCAGAAGAACTCAGTTTCTCAGTCAACAGAGCACGCACTGAGAAATTCATTGCATGAACTGACTACATACACAAACCACCACAAACCAAGTGCTGCCAGTGCCTTAACCATGTTGTAGGTGTTGGAAGATCAGATATTTTGGCAGAAGATAAGTGAAACACTGTGTCAGTGAACAATCAGGTCTGTATCAACCAGGGGTCGCGTTAACCGGATATTCTCGGTCCATGACCGTTTTTTTACAACAATGACCGGAAAGTCTGAAGGCTGTCGGTCATTTGACCAGTTGCAATTACCACCCCTGCCCACTTGGCGGCGGAGTGCACAGTGAGTGGTTTAAGTGGCTGCCGTTTTCATTTTAAACATGGGTAAGTCCATATTTTAATTGTTTTTTATAACATAATAAGTTAATGACAATTTGTCATTGCATGTCCATGTATTGAGCGTGTTGGATTAACACTGAATGAATAGGGCATATTGTTCTGACCATTTTATTTATGTAGTCTGTAGGCTTGGTGACAAAAAATTGAAATTGTAATGAAGTGATTAGGGTATTGAAAAATATGTTCGATTATGCACTGTTGTGTTATTTTAAATTATAAACATGGTATTCCCTCACTTTCCTCAGTGCATGCTGTTGTTATTTTATTTTGAAAATTGGACGGATTCTCTCGTCTTTTCTGTGTCAGACTTCCTGTTTGGTACGATCCGCTCTATCCAGCTTGACAGAAGCGCTTGTGTAGACCAGACGCCGAACTGAAGCACTGCGGTGTATGGATGTCTGTTCATCTTTTCGTTCATGTCCTTATTAATGCACACTTTATAACTTGCTTGTTGGATTTATTAAAAACGAACGAATGAAAACTAAATGTCTTTGAATATCTTTATTACCATTTAAAAACGAAAATTAAAATGACCGGTAAAAATAGATTATGACTGGATTTTTATGACCCTGTCGGTCAAAATGACCGCCGACGAAAAAGTCTAGCGCAGCCTCTGGTATCAACATTTTAGAACTTGCCAGATACATTAATTAATACAAATGCATCGATTGCACTTCTCTTGACCAATTTGCAATTTTTTAAAGGTCAGACTTGCTGATTTCAATTTTGGCCAATTCAAATTTCCTTTCTTTCTAAGAACTATGGTCTAACTGACAGTATGCATTAACACATTTGGAACTTTTCTTTAAAGCTGCTGGAAACATGTCTTGTATTAGTATGGTATCGAAGATGAGTGTCTCAATGAGCACCCACAAAAATCTGAGCAAAAATGAATGATCATACCTATTTAAAAAAAATCTAGTTTGTGATCAAATCGTGCTTTATTGACAGCTCCCTATCAGCTCAAGTAATGTTACCATTTTAGTTTCCTTTCAATCACTGGCAGAAAAACTACCAAATCTATCAAATGGACACTATTTAGTATGACAGCTAACTAAACTAACTAGCAAATTAAATTAGACCATGCAACTCTGTGTTTTGATTTAACTATACCTCCAGGAATATGACCCTAGTTAGCATTTTCCATTCACCTAAAATAAAATACTTAGCATAAGGGTTTTTTTTTATGTGAAACTTTTGAGTTTATTATTAACTACCCCAGTATTTTTCTAATTAATCTAACTAACTAGCAGACTAGCACCCAAGTTTGTACATATTCCACATATTTGGAAAGGCTGTGATCACATGACAAATGTACTGACAGCAGTAAACAAGGAAGCAGTCACAAGCGCTGTGAGGAGGCAGGTTGGGGTGGTGGATGGGTCACAACTGACTTTCGCCCAGGACTCTCCCTTGGAGTGTTGTGTTTGGTTCCATGTGAACTTTGAGTGAACTCTGAGTCATTTTAAGGTACGTCCTCACCACGTTTCCTAAACCTAACCATAGTGATTTTACTTGCCTGAACCTAACCTCCGTAACTACATTAATTACGTAAGTGTATGTTCAGGATGTGTGGGGCACAACTATCATGCGGCGCATGCATGTTTATTTGATCAGCACAGGATCGGCTATAACCAATACTGACCAACCAGTCACTGATCATGGCCAGTTCCTGTAACGAACCAGTGCATCTCTATTAATACACAATTTCCTTATAATCTTTATGGAAACCTTTAATCCATGTAGTATCATATTTGCTGCTGTAAATAAAGAATTTTCTCAGAGACAGGCTTGTTTTTTTCATCACAGTAATAACAAGTGAAACTTCAAAAACAAAACTTCTTCTTGACCCACCTGATGAAAGCACATTGCATCATTTGGAGCATTATCTAATTTGCTCACTTGACCAACCATGTCTGGATAAAAGCCTAAAATGTCTGATATCTTAAGGCTCCTGTACAGTGGATCCATTAGGTGGCTAGACAGGCTGCCATACCCTGTCTCTTTGAGATGCTCTCAGAGAGAGAGAACCCTGCTGGCTCACTGGATGACTCATTCACTTTATGGCATTTCCTCCCTGCAATGCACTGCCACTTATTGTCACTGGCTTTTTCTTTTTAAGTGAAAAGACCTTGAGCATCTTTACTGCACTGTCTTTTTTACAGTGGTAGAATAAGATGTGGCTTTCAGATTGTGCATCATCGTTTGGAGTTTCTTGTGTCACAATGGGTCAACAGTGCTCATCTGATCTAATAACTGTTGTCACATTAACCTGTTTGCAAAGTGGTTTCTTCTAAAAAAGCTTTTTCTCTCGCTAGCTGCTTTGTGAATTGCTCACTGTGAAGAAAACCACATTTTACAATGGATAAAAGTGAAGGTCAAAAGTTTGTTTTTGATCTTTAGCAGCTGTGAATATGAAATTGTTATGATGGTGGTGGTTTGTATGCTAACATGCTCACAATGACGCAATGTTCGCATCCTGATGTTTAGCAAGTAATATTTACTATGCTCACCTTCTAAGTTTCACATCCAAGCATTTTCTTATTAGTACTGGACACAAAGTGTGTCTGAGGCTGATGGGCACTGGCGCCTACCCCTATAGGCAAGTAAGGCAAATGCCCCCCCACTTTTTCAACTCGTTTTAAATCAAAACGTTGTTGCATAATATTTAATTGAATATTTTCAATATAAAATGTAATTAAAAATTAAATAAATTAATCTTATTTACATTTAAATAATTGTATTTGAATTATTCTGCACCCCATTTTCAATCCAAGTGGCATATTCCAGGCAGTACGAAGCAAGTGCATCATGGTTGCCATGTCCGCTTATTAGAAGGCGTTTGGATTGTTTGTATTTCTGTAAATTTGCTTTCAAATACTGGTAGTTAAATTGCCTGTTTTAGTTGTGGATGCACTTCACGTTTTCGCCATTGTAGTTTGAGACACATTAATGATAAAAACGGGAAAGATGTGGAGAAGCAGCTTGTCTGATTGCGCGTTTCACTCCGGACATCTGGCGCTGCTCTCTGCACACGCATACTGCAGCAGAAGCTGTACTGTCCGGTACAGCGTGCCACAGAGTGTAGGCTACATGAAAAACCAACCATGAAACGCCAGCTAACTATCCATAACTTATGGAACAATAAGATAAGGAAAAAAACATGTGAGGTGACCAGACGTCCCGCATTGTGTGGGACTGCACAGCATGTCTGTCTCTTTTCACGCGTCACGCAAATTGAGACCATGTCCCGCATGATTGGTTGTCACCCGCGCTTGCATTCATGCCGGCCCACGTAGGCTCTCTGTTTATTGTCATTGTAACACTGTATGTGCGTTTAAGCCCTATAGGGCTCGCCCCTCCCGCCCCATATAGCAACTATTTCAACCTCCTTGATCGCAACAGGCGACACTCGTTAGCTAATAGGCTCGTTCGAGATGAACTGCACCTCGCCTGGAAAGTAGACGAGAGCAGGCGGCCACAGCGGGGGGCGGTGACAAAAAGCTGCAGTGAAGTTGGACAGTTTCCAGCAGCCTTCAGTCTGTACAGGAAGTCACAGACACACTTACATCCTGTCTGGAATGATGTCAATTCATTAAAAAAGTGATCAGACCCATATATCAGTTTGTTTTCAGTCTCCAGTTGTTTTTGTTTTGATAGATTAATTTAGTAAAATGCTTTACAGGTGATCTGTAGTTTATGTTCATGGTTTATCCTCCATTTGACATGAATTCTCCTGTAAATCAGCATCATATCAGTTTGACCTGTCCCCTCAACTACACAGGCTAAATAAACTATGTTTGACTACAAGGTTCATATTTTCAGAGAAAAAAAATACAAGACAACAGCTTTCATTAAAGATCAGTCAGATACAGTCAGGGCTTCACATCTGTAGGCTACGGATGTTATTATAATAATCCTCAAATCCCACTGACCACAAGTCTCTGTGTTGCTAAATCCTTCAATAAACAAAACAGTCCAGTGTTAATATACAGTAGACTACGTATAGTTTATGATGAATGTATTCAGTCTCTGATGACTAAACTTCGCGCTGGGGGCGGGTGTCCCACATTGTCCCTCACAAACCTACTCCGTGTCCCACATTTGGTTTATTGGGACCTAGTCACCCTACCTACAGTTGTGATCAATGCAGCGTTAATGCAGAGCCCTCCAGCGTTATGTTGCTCTGGACAGTTGAAAAAAAAGTGTAACTTCTGCCTTTGTAATCAAATTCGTAAACTGTTAAAATGGTATTTGAATGTCTCATTTCTTTAAATTAATTGGTCCTGCGACATAGTATTGAGACTCATAATCAATAAATTTATTGGAATATGTTTTGTTTCTGGTTTTTCGCACATCCTTACTCAGGTCATATTTTGCCCCCCCACTTTTACACAAAGTTAGGCACCCATGCTGATGGGAGTGTAATTTTTTTGGTATTATTACCAAAGCAGGGATGTGTCATATCAGTCATGATAATGCTGATATAATATCCATCCATCCATCCATCCATTTTCATAACCGCTTATCCTCTTGAGGGTTGAGGGGGGGCTGGAGCCTATCCCAGCTGACATTGGGCGAGAGGCACGGTACACCCTGGACAGGTCGCCAGACTACTGCAGGGCTCACACATAGAGACAGACAGACAAACACTCACATTCACACCTACGTACAATTTAGAGTCACCAATTAACCTATCCCCAACTTGCATGTCTTTGGACTGTGGGAGGAAGCCGGTGTACCCAGAGAAAACCCACGATAACATGGGGAGAACATGCAAACTCCACACAGAAGGACTCCATCCTGGGATCAAACCAGGAACCCTCTTGGTGTGAGGTGACAGTGCAAACCACCACATCACCGTGCCGCCCATTGATATAATATAATGTAATAATCATGATGAGACATGTTGACATTTTTAAATCAGGGCTACCTAGAACAGCTACAATCTGAAAGCAAAAAGCTACTGGCTCCACTGTGGAGGATTTAACCCAACGAAATTGAATGAGAATAAAATAGACATGCAAACTTTTCAAAACAGCAAGATGGCTAGAGCGCTGGCCATTTTTATGTGTATCAATGCCAGTGCATTTGGGGGGCAGTCCATTTCTTTACACCTGTATCCATTGGGCCCATTGCAGGTTGGTTGGATGGGGGATTGAGATGACTGAGCTTGAACCTTTCGAATGACAGCTGCCAACAATTGAGCTGGCTCTGGATCTTGGAAATGGTGATGTTATTCCAGGATAAGCCAACATTGGTACAATTTGCTGGCATTTCATTGCTGGTTGACTTCATTCCACAGGACATAGGGATTGTGTAAACACACACTGTTTACAATGCATTATTATTGTAAACAGACATGTTTAATGTTGTAGATCCTAGGTTCAGCAGGCAGTCTTGCGCTGGCAGCTGCATGTTGCTGTGACTTTGACCAGATAGTCTCCTCTTTTGGTGGAGCTGTAGTCCAGAATCATTTATGGCTTCTTGTTGTCTCTTGTGCTCAAAGATGCAACATTGTGCACTGTGCTAAGTACAAGAATGTTCTTGTTTTTTTGTGTTTTTTTTAGCAGTATGAATTTGGCAAGTTGCATTCTCATTGAAAATAAATGTTGAGGAATGCAGAGGTCTGCCCTCCATCTTCAGAATTTCACTGGGAAGTTCTGACTTATTTCCTCTGTCTGTTCCCACCATGGTAACATGTTTGTGAAGTGGATGGACACAACAGACGTGTCTGTGTGCTCCATGCTGCACACTGCATACTGAGGGGGGACAGTGATAAACTGATAACTATGACAGGGTGGCAGTGCCAAGACCTACTGCTGTGGGGGATTACAGCTGCTTCATCTCTGACCAGCTTATTGGATACTATTCCACATCTGTGAAGAGCACATAGTGGAACAGGACAGTTTTGTACCACTTTTTTGACATTGCTGCTACAAACAGCAACACTCTGCACAAACAGCTGTGTGCCACCAGAGGTGAGCAGCCCATGATGCGCCAGGCTTTCTCCTCTCCTCTTCTCTCTACTGAGCTGTGCAGAGTGTAACTGGATCTAACTTTTTAAATGGTGCAATTACTTGGTTTAGGCCAAATCTTGAACACACAGAGCAGTGTGTTGGAGTTAACTCTAGCCAGTAACCTGTTAGCTGAATGGGAATTCTACAAGGTTCAATTCTGGGCCCTTTACCATTTAATCTGTATGTAAATGATTTACCTTGCAAAAGAGTCAAATGCCAAATGTATGCAGATGACACAGTTGTATTAGTGTCTGCAAAAACCCAAATGGCAGCAGAAATGCTCTTAAAAGAAATGTCTAGAGTGTCACAGTGGCTCCAAAGTAATCATTCTGACTTTGAACTAAAGCAGGATGGTCTCAATGTGCTTATCATTAAAAAGAAATTGGAGAGTATAAGGACTGACGAGAAAGATAGTTGAGTTTAAGTTTTTGGTGTAATTTTAGATTCTCATCTTAAAGCTATAGTGCGTAACTTCTGTCGTCTCTCAGCGGATAATGCGTTATTACAACTAATAAGCCGGCAGCACTTCCATGTACACAGAGTAACACTCGCCACACACCATGTACACAGAGTAACACTTGCCAGTCGCCACACACCATACACAGAGTAACACTTGCCTTTGAGATAGGATCCACTTCTGAACCGTGTCTCGGCCGCTTCTCCGCCATGTTGCTTTCTCTTTCTACCTGCGCTCTACCTCTTGCTGTGACACTCTCCGCTCTTCCTCCCCCTCCCTTCTTGTTGTGAGGAAGCATTTCCTGTGCGCCAGCGTGGGAATGTCACCGGTCGACACGCATACTAAAAATGATATTGAAAAATACCGCGAGATGTTAGAGGAGCCGATCGGCTTAATCAGCATTGTGTCATTTCCTCTAGTAGTGGCTTGGGTGAAACGGACATTTACGGACCTGTAGAAGTTACGCACTATAGCTTTAAGTTTAACACTTTAAGAGACTGTGAAAAACTGCCAAAACAAGTGTCAATTGCTTTCTCTTACTTTCACCTCGCAAGGCAGCATAGCAGTTAATGGGTACCATGATATTTCCTCTTCTATTATACTGTGTAACTGTTTGTGGCCAGACCAACTCAACAGCAACTACACCCAGTAGGTCATTATATAAACAGACACTGAAAGTAATGGATCGTAAATCTGCTGGATGCCACCATTACCTAATTCTACAGAAATTCAGTATATTAAGTTGTGACAGTTTTGTAAATTTTTCATTCATAAAACTAATTTTAAGTGCATGAACAACCTTGCAGCAGGAATACTCTGTCAACTGGTAAACATACAAAATAGTGAAATTAAAACTAGAGATACAACAAGTGGAACTGTAGAGCAGCAAAACGCAGGACAACATTTGGTCAATCATCCTTTTCAGTAAGAGGTATACAACTGTGGAAGGCATTACCATCTGAAATAAGAAAAAATAGACAACTCAAGTTTTTTTTAACACATAAAGCAATAGCCGAAACTGAAGCAAACCTGTGATAACTAATTTTGCAAGCTACAATCTTTGATCACACAAACACATACACATGCATGTGTGTTAAGCACAATGCATGGATGTATATGTGTGGGCATACACACACACACACACACACAAACACACACACACACACACACACACACACACACACACACAGTTAATACTTTATTATTCTTGATTTTATTTATTTTATGTTATATATTTTGATTTATTTTATTGTACTTATTTTTGTATTTATGTTATACATTTCTATTTATTTTAACATTATAATTATTGTATTCTTACAAGTTTATTGTTCCTTCTTTATTATTCATTAAAGTACTTGAATACATTTAGCCTATTGTGAATCTTTTTTAAGCACAATAATTTCATTGTTACATCCATCCCCAGCTAGTGTTACCACTCACCCCGGTACTGGGGTATGTTGTAACAATATACCTCTTTGTATTTGACATTAATTTCCATAATCTGTGATGGTGTAGTAGAGGTCAAAGTGTGTGTAATTTATAGCAGACAAATATGGGTACCACGCAGGGGCGATTCTAGGATCAGAGGTTTAGGGGTGCTGAGCACCCAGAGAGCTGCCTGGCCAGGCAAGATAAATTTTACTGTTTTGTACATTTTAACTCAATTTCTTTCCCACATTTGTGAAAGAAAAGCACAACACTTTAGTCTGTGACTAAACCATCAAATCTGATAAAGGTTATTTAAATGCTGAGCCACAGCAAAAGAGGAATGGATTGGAATCATAAAAGAAACATATCGTAACCCTAATTTCTGGGGGAAGACAACTCATTTTGATACAGCAGCTCCTCAACATACACATAAACAGTATGTATGTTTCTGGAGTAAACCAGCCCCCTATAGTGAATACCAAAAATACCAAAAATACTAATAAAAATACTAATAAATAAAGTCCTCTCTCTGCTCCTCTCTCTCTCTTTGTACTGTCAACCAAAAGGCAAATAACCAAACAATGCGTTTTATATCTAATAAGAGATATATACTGATACACTGATGTATTTTTGTTGTTAAAATATTACTTAGTACTCAACCAAGTACTGTATGGGTTTGACACTTTTCTAGCTTGTTAAAAAGGGACATACAGTAAACAAAAAAAAAAAAAAATCTCTCAAATTTTAGAGGTGCTGGGATTCAATTTAGGGGTTTCAGGGGGTTTCAGCACCCCCAAAAATATATACATATCAAAATTTAAGAGCTCTAACAAAAAAAAAAACCACTGAGTTACACTTGCTCAAACAAAAAGTGTTATAATCATCCCCGGTCTCCCCTATCACATCACTTCCAGCAAACTTCAGGAAGAACAATGAGGGCAAAACAGCATCAACAGTCTGTTTTAACTTAATATTCTCTGATCTAATGCAGCTAAAACAGAACCTGTCAGCACATACATCTGTAATTCACTACAGAACCTGTTTGTAAACTGTAACCTACCAATGAAGCTGAATGAAGCCTCTAAAGCCTCATAAAGAATTTTCTTTACTTTCTGAGCCCACTAGATGGCGCTCTTGGTTTAAAGAGAGGCTCAAGAATAGCAATTCAGTGTGCTTTCAACCTTTTGTTGAACAAAAAGCACCATCTGGTGGGCTCAGAAAATAAAGAAAATGCTTCATGAGGCTTCATTAGGCTTCACGAGGCCATCACTAACTTCAACACACATCACTAATCATATACAGTGGCAGCTTCCATAAGGCTCTATGTGAGCCCTTTTGTTTCTCTTCAGCCTACACATACAATAAGTTAATACATATGCATATGTATATATGTGTATATATATATATATATATATATATGTATATAAAGCCAACAGACTGACAAACAGCTTTTTTCTGCGAGCTGTGAACTCACTGAACTGACTGACTGACTGACTGACTGACTGTACCGAAATGCTGCACTGCACTTTACTGTACTATACCATCTATCAACACATCATTTACTGTACCATACTGCTGATCCAACAGTCGATCTCATCTATTTTTCTTCTTTTTCTTCATCTCGGTTTTAATCTTAATCTTATTTGACTTTTATTTGTATACTGCACTTTACAGCACTGTTTACATTTAACCACTGTTTGTTGATCTGACCTGTGTGATGCCTAAACAAAATTTTGTTGTATCCTGTGTACAATGACAATAAAGCTCCTTATATATACGAACCGTTTTATGAGGATACGTTGATGCAAACACATTGAATGAGACCACTTTGTTGGCATCTTGACACACAGGGTTCCAGCTGAAACAGTTGAAACTGGCTCAACTTTTGCTGATACACAATGCAATGTAATCATGTCACCCACCTCAGCTAGTTAAGTAAATGCATGTGCATATTCCTGGTAGATTATTTACCTGTATTGTTGTAATGTGAATGGTATAATTCTACTCGTTTCCTGGTGATTGTTCGGACAAAGGATAAAGTGATTGTCACTGTGTAAAAGTTTTAAAATTCAGTCTAATGCAGTTTGTTGGCAGTCAAACTCCTGGACTCATTACTGAAAGTGTTCACCCTGGATCCTATTCTTCTCATCATCTCACCCTGTCAACATACTAATTATACCACCAAGCTGATAATACAGTTCTACTTTTAGAATGTCCAGTAACATGCTTAACTAAGATAATGAACGAGGTGAACATCAGCACGCTAAACTGGAACTATGGATTTGTCTTTGAAGATCTCTACAGGGACGCGTCAAAGAGGTAACCTCAAAGATTAACTCCCCTAATTTTACACATCAAAGTCTGTTTACAGGTGTTGGGGGGTTATTGTTGCCATGCAATAAAGCCTTTTGTGTCTATAAAGGGAGCTGCAAGAAATCTGATAAAAATTGCTTTAAGCAATGTCCATGCATCAATTTTGACCCTTTTGTCAAACTGTCTCAGGGTATGGAAAATGAATCCAGTGCAGAAGTGCTTTAAGTGTATTTTGTCACGGCTTTAAGGTGAAGTTGCAGAACTGAAACTTCTCCCATGTGCCAAACATGTAGAAGAACAACAGTGGGTGAAATAAAAATGTGAATGGCACCATCCAGAGCCACTGTTTGAGTTGTCTATTCTTGGCTACTGCAGCTGGCGCTGTACATCAATAAGATGTCAGAAAGACATTCGACCTGCTCCAAATGTAGATATAAACAGTGCATTCTAAAGTAACGAAAACACATCCATTCTTCTTTTCAGTTGTGTATAAACTGAAGAAAACATGGTTATGAATATTATATACCATGTCTGCCATGAGATGACCCTAAATGACCCTAAATGCTGAACCTTAAAACCTTCAAACTAATGTCGAGCAGGGGGTAACTCCCTGGGTGCTAAAAGAAATCTGACTGAATAGAACTTAATAAGAAAGTTTCTTCTTCAGTACAGCATGATGTTCATTTTGTAAATTATGGTCTCATTTAGAGTAAAATAGATGATTAAATGGGATGCTTTAGGGTGTGGCTACCTTGGATTGACAAGTTGTTACCACGCCAAATATGGTAGTTTCTAGTTTCAAAAAACCAACAAAGTGACGTCTGAAATGCTGAACTTAAAGGGCCAGTGTGTAAAATGGGTTGAAAACAGTGACATCAGTGGTCAGATTCTAGATTGCAGGGCTCACTCGCTCACCCCTCCTGTCGGGTAAATGACGGTGGCCTCGTAGGGACAAAAAGCCTTGCGCAGACACGAGTTTTTCAGGAGTAGGTCTATCTAGCGACGAGGCGAATGTTTATTTAGAAATCTAAACCATGTTACGATATTGTAATGAATCCCTCACGAGCAGGAGACCAGAGTAGCGTTCGGGAAAAAGGCCTGTTTATTTGAGCACTCCAAAAACTCCGGATAACACTCCAGGGGGTAAAAGACTCCGTCCCAAACTCTGACTCTTCTGGCGTAACACACACACTCCATACACACATACTCGTTTACAGTGCTTAGCGGGTACCCCCTCCCCTCTCTGCTCCACCAATCTCCAGCCCGCACACTGACTGACAGCTTAGCCTGTAAACAGAGCTCAGCTGTTTATTTAGCCTAGCAATATCTCTGGACTATAGTAGCTGCAATGGACGACTTTCAACGCGATTTTGAAGAGTTTCTTGTAGCGGACACAGACCCAGAGCCATACCTGTTTGAGCCGGAGCATACAGATGAGGAACTCCATGTGTTGGATGCTGAGCGGGCGAGAAGAGAGGCTGAATCCTCCACTCCCATTTTGCTGCACAGAATGGGATTTGGTGCTACCATCGTTGGGGAGATATATCATCAGGAGGAAGAGTGCATCACAGGGAGTGAAGTTGTGTCTTCTTTTCCTCGCAGATGACGGTTCGGGTTCATTCTCTACTGTTGCGTGGTAAGTGTGGTCCATTCACAAACTTTATAACTAAAAAAACTTTTCACTGCTCTCTATCGACGAATTACTAACACTCTCTGCTGTTTCCTCCTCCTTCTTCCTTCCTTCCGCTGTCTTCGTTGGTTTATTTATACACGCGAAACGCATTCTCTGGCTGGCTGGATTGTCTGCTCAGGCTGCCTTACATACATGGCGGCGCAAGATGGCGACCTCTCTAAAGCAAGGCCCTTGCTATATATATATATATATATAAAAGCATAATTATAAGGCTACGAAAACCAAACGAATTTTATTTTATAGCGATTATACACTTATATAAACATAATAATGGGTAGAATATTCAGATTCAGATTCAGATTTGACAATAAACCATGCCAAATATTACACACTGGCCCTTTAAGACTTCAAAACAGGAGTCTACAAAACAGTGGGTGAGATCACGGTGGCAAGTTTGCAGTGTTGCATGCTTACAAAGAAGTCAATGGGTGCAGGTGTGTGTAGCCTTCAGTCTTGTTACCTCACTAGTGACAGGTCTTGAGAATGGTGATGCCGGCTCATACTTTGGTTGTTTAAATTTAACTTGAATGCAAAAACTGTCAAAATGTAAAATATATTGAACACATTTATGCTCCACAGAAGGAAACATCCTTTCCAGTGTGGACACTCCATTAGTTTTCATCCAGCGGTACTCTCAGGTCAAATTGTCAACTTTTTATACAAGATATCTAAAACTAATTTAGGCTTTCAGTTGTAAGATGGACATGTACTTAGACCATACACCAAAACTCTTCCTGTATCATGTCAAATAGCCAGGCCCTGATGTCACTCTGTAACACCTTTCAGATTCACCTCATGTCTGACTCTTCTTTGTTCCTACTTAATTTCATTGGTTCCACTCCAGTGACTCATTGTAAATTAGATTCAGATGAGCCACAGGAACCTCTGTGTTCCACGCTCTTGACTTTAAAGCAGACCTGCTTCATAAATAAAAGCTTCACACTGCATGAATATGAACAATTGTTAATCTTTTCTTTTTTTCAAGCAAAACATACATAAATATATGTACTAGATAGCAGGCAGATGTTTTTATACAGAATGTGTTTAGTGCATACAGGCAGTGCCCTCCTCATGTTTCCTAGTCTGCCCCTAGCTGTCCTCAGAAATAAGGTGCCTCTCCTTTGTTAATCGAAAAATTGACATGCAAGTGTAAATTATGATAGATAATGTTAATATAGAAAAAAATATGTGGAAAAAAAACATTTCTTGGGGTGATAGAAGATCACAAAATCAGCTGGAAACCTCAAACAAGTCACATTCAATCAAAGCTGGCAAGGAGCATCGCAGTTATGGGACCATATATCATCTGCTGCTCACTCATTTTACTGTATCTTAATTACTGTGTGGAGGCCTGGGGTAAAACCTATAAAAGCAATTTCTATACATTACACATATTACAAAAATATACATAACGTTGGATATAGAGAGCACAAGTCACATGCATTAAAATTAGGGGATTGGGGATGGTTAAATTTAATTTTTTTAATTTAATTTTATATACTTTATTAATCCCCCTGAGGGGAAATTCAATTTTTTCACTCCGCTGTCATTAACACATAGGTCCGAAATACACACACATGCACAAACAGGACCTATACATGCACAAAGTGGAGAGATGTCAGAGTGAGGGGGCTGCCTTGGTCAGGTGCCCCGGCAGTTGGGGAGTTCAGTGCCTTGCTCAAGGGCACCCCGGCAGTGCCCAGGGGGTGAACTGGCACCTCTCCAGCCACTAGTCCCCACTCTGCATTTTGATCCGGACAGGGACTTGAACCGGCGACCCTCCGGTTCCCAACCCAAGTCCCTATGGGTTGAGCTACTGCAGCGTAAATAATGTACAAAGCAAGACATGGTCTACTTTTAGGCAAATATTCAGGAAATGTTTTCTGGCAGGCATGCATACAAATGCGCATACAACTTTAAGAAGTATGTGTATTTCAGTGTGTGAGGTGGATTTGTAGAATGGGTTCTTTTTCTAACTTCGTTCAGTGTTTCACTATGGGAATCGCTCTCGGTGTGACCATTACGGAAGCTCCAATGACACAACATCTGTCTTGACAGACAGGTCGACTTGTGGGAGGCCCCGCCCCCTCTGAATATCACAGTTGACCCCCCCAACCAGGTCATTCTCACTTTCTTCCCATGCGGAAACATTACTAAGCTCCCTCAGCGCATCCAGGAAAGTCGGATACCTGCTTAACAGCTAATAGACGTCCCGTTATAGGAACACAACGGTTATAGCTAAGCTTACACCAGCTTTAACTGGCATGTTTCACAAGGCTAACGTGTCGCGATGACCCATGTTTCCTAGGCTAACATCTAGTTCATTGTGTTCTCTCTCCAGTGGACCATGTCTGCACCCGCAGCCCCCACCAAAGGGTCCGAGCCGAAGGGGTGCCTCTTGCCCGTGTCCCGCGTCGTGCGGAGCATCCACCTCGGGCAGGGATCCGCACCCGTTATGCATCGCGTGCATGGGCGCTAAACACCCCCAGGCTTCGCTGGTGAACCGCCTCATCTGTACTCACTGCTCCGCGATGCCGGAGAAAATCCTGGAGAGGAGATTGAGAGTGGCGGTGACTAGCGCTAGCGGCCAAGACCCTAGCCTAGCTGCTCCAGCCACCGGAGCAAAAGCTGACCATCGGCCGCGAGCCTCGAAGGGCTGGGCGGACTTGATGGAAGATGCTGATGTTCGGGATGTTCAGGTTATACCCCCGCTGTTCGAGGACGACGGTCTCATCGGACCGGGAGGCGAGAGCGACGATGCAGATGGCGATGCCGGCTCCGACATCCTCGACTTTGACATGGAGGAGGGGGAGGATGACACTACCTTCCCAATGGATCAACAATCCCGACCTCCCAGCTCGTCCGGAGCGGCCTCCCCGGTCGACAACGGCCTGTAAATTGAACATCCCATGGCCAGCGGCCCAGGACACGGAGGGAAAAGAGAGGGACCTGTACAATGGTAAACGTCTCCCTCCGGCCCATCCTCCGGCCAAACAGCTGCTTCCAAGCTGTCCCGGCCTGCATGAAAGAAATTAGCTGTTTTTTGTCTAGCCCATACAAGAGCAAGCTAGCCACACAGGGCTATTCCAAGCTGGAAGTGCACGGCATGGGTGACCTGGGACTGGCCGAACCCCCAGTGGTGGAGCCTTCGGTGGCTTACCACCTTCACCCGAACTGCCGGGCCATCTCAGCATCCTCCCACATCTCCTTACCCGGTAAAGGTGAGCGCACAGCCGCAGGTATTTATCAGAGGATGTATAAAGACGCGGCTCAGTCTGTTTGCTCTCTGAATGCTGTCACACTGCTGTCGGCATATCAGGCTGAGATTTTGGAGGAAATGGGTCAGCAGCTGGACTCAGGACTCCCAAATCCGGCACTTTGGGACGAAATATGTGTGGTTAATGATCTCCCCCTGCACTCCTCTCGGGGAGTGGTGCAGGGCAGCGGCCGCATCATGGGCCTAGCGGTGTCAGGAGAGAGAGTTCTCTGGCTGAACCTGTCTGGGCTGGGGGATGCACAAAAAGCTAAGGTGATGGACACTCCCTACGACCCCACCAAGTGTCTCTTCGGCCCGGCTCTGCAGAAGATGAGGGAGACGAGCACCCTCAGAAAGCAGGAGGGTGAGGCTTTCAACCTGTGTTTGCCTCGTAAGCAGGCGTCGCGACCCACAGTGCGCTCAGGCAGAGGGAGGCAGCCCGAGGCCAAGGTGGCGCACAGACCCGCGTCTGGCCGCAGCAAAGAGGGTGCTATTGCCCCTCTAGAGCACAGAGAGGCTCCGTAGGACCTCTCGCTACACAGGAGGGAAACTGGTGCGCATGCGCAGTTCACCCTTGGGTACTGTCAACTGTCACTCTGGGATACAGACTACAGTTTGCTATGAAACCACCGAGATTCAACAGTGTTTTAGAGTCAGTGGTGGAGGGGGAAGCTGCACAGGTGTTACAGAAGGAGATCACATCTCTTTTAACCAAGAGAGCAATCAGAGTGGTCCCGAGAGAGGAGAGTCAGCAGGGTTTCTACTCGCGGTACTTCCTCATTCCAAAAAAGGGGAGCGCTGCACTCCGCCCTATTTTGGATCTTCAGGTATTAAACAATCACTTGAGAAAATACACGTTCAGAATGTTAACACACAAGGTGCTGTGTCAGTCTATCCGCCCGACCGATTGGTTTCTGACGATAGATTTGGCGGACGCATATTTTCACATAGATGTCCTCCCTGCACACAGGAAATTTCTCAGGTTTGCGCATCAGGGCATAACCTACGAGTATCTAGTTCTTCCGTTTGGGCTGTCACTAGCCCCTCGGGTGTTCAGCAAGTGTGTGGAAGCAGTGTTGTCTCCGTTAAGAGACAGCGGCATCAGGATTTTTTCGTATATAGATGATTACCTGATATGCTCTCATTCACAAGAACAAGCACACAGAGATGCAGAGACGGTGACGTCACATCTCATGAGCCTGGGCTTCAGCATAAACTGGTCCAAAAGCCGAATGCAACCCGCACAATGCACTGTTTACCTGGGTCTCAACATAAACTCCCTCTCGTATTGTGTCACTCTCTCACAGGAGAGGATACAGGCATTCACTCAGTGTTTAGCCCGTCTCCAGCTCGGCGCGGCTGTGCCATTCAGGGTCTGCCTCCAGCTACTGGGTTTGATGGCGTCAGTCATATCGGTAGTGAGACTGGGCCTCCTCATGATGAGGGATGTGCAGAGATGGGTGGCGTCATTAAAACTGTGCCCCCGCCGTCACCTCTGCCGTTTGGTGACGGTTTCACCAGAGGGCATGGTGGCTCTCCGTCAGTGGCGGAACCCGGAGATTTTCTCTCAGGGACCGTGCCTTGGGACAGTAGCGTCGAGGGTTGTCATGACGACGGACGTGTCGCTGACAGGATGGGGAGCGACCTTCGAGGGCAGAGCTGTGAACGGCTTCTGGCCATCGGAGCTGACCCATACTCACATAAACTATTTGGGGTTAATGGCAGTATTTCTAGCACTGAAACATTTTTTGCCGCTCCTCAGGGACAAACATGTTCTGTTAAAGTCCGACAACTCCACGGTGGTGGTGTATGTGAACTGTCAGGGGGGCACATGATCGTTGCAGCTACACAGATTGGCTCGCAAGATTATTCTGTGGAGCAGCTCTCGACTCGGGTCGCTGCGGGCAACGCACGTAGTGGGAGTGTTGAACAGAGGAAATCCTCTGTTTGGGGAATTGAAACTTCATCCCCAGTTTTTGCTCAGGTGTTTCAGAGATACGGCCAGGCTGCCATAGATCTGTTCGCATCGCAGGAAAACGCACAGTGTCCTCTGTATTTCTCCCTGGCAGACGCAAATGCACCATTGAGTGTGGATGCATTGGCTCACCCGTGGCCAGAAGTCCTATTGTACGCGTTCCCTCTCCTCAGCCTGATATCCCCCACTCTAGCCAGAGTGAGGGAGCAGGGTTTGTCACTGATCCTGATAGCACCACGGTGGCCATCCAGACACTGGGTGGCGGAGATGCAGCTATGGAGCTGCTGTCGGGCCAGCCGTGGCCCCTCCCGCCACACAGGGACCTCTTGTCCCAGGCCGGGAGGAAGATTTATCATCCCCACCCTGAACTGGTGGCACTCTGGGCCTGGCCCATGAAAGGCTGAATCTGGATGCAGTCGGACTGCCCCCAAGAGTGATCGACACTATTCAGTGTGCGAGGGCCTCTTCCACCCGCTCGCTATACAGCGGTAAATGGCGGGTATTTGAGAAGTGGTGCGAGGAGAGGCAGATTGTCTCCTTTCAATGCTCAGTGAGGGATATCCTCTGTTTTCTTCAGGAGGTGCTGGACAGAGGGAAAGCCTTTTCCACAATTAAGGTTTACTTGGCGGCTATCTCAGCGTGCCATTTGGGCTTGGGTGATAAAACACCGGGCCAACACCCGTTGGTGGGCAGCTTTATTAGGGGGGTGCGCCGCAAACGCCCTGTTTCTAGGCCCCTGGTGCCGTTATGAGATTTGTCAGTGGTGTTAGATGCCCTTTCTCGACATCCATTTGAACCTTTGGAAGGTGTGGGATTGAAGTTCCTCTCACTCAAAACTGCGGTGCTCTTAGCTTTGACTAAAGCAAAGCGAGTGAGTGATCTACAGGCGCTGTCGACATGCTCAGCCTGTATGCAGTTTGCCCCAGGGGGATCTAAGGTGTGTTTAAGGCCTAACCCGGCGTACAGATGCCCCATGGTGGTACTGGGGGCTTTTCACCCTCCCCCGTTTGAGACAGCGGAGGATCACAGACTGAATACTTTATGCCCGGTGTGGGCATTACGTCTGTATGTGGATAGGACAGCAGGGTTCCGGAGGAGTGACCAGCTGTTTGTGTCCTGGGCTACGCCCCACAAGGGGAAACCACTGTCCCGCCAGAGCTTATCCCACTGGATTGTGGAGGCCATAGAGCTGGCTTACAGATGCAGGGGCCTGCAGCCTCCTGCAGGGTTAAAAGCTCACTCCACCAGAGGCATGTGCTGCGGCAAGTTGGGCCACACCACACACATTTGTGAGATTTTAGAGGCTGGACATTTCTGACACGTCCCTAGCCCATGCGGTCCTGGGGACAGGGGCTTCGGATGCCGTTTAATACGTCAGACTGGGTCGTGGAGCCGGATGGCTTCGGGAGAACATGCAATCCGTGAGTGGGCCATATCTCCCATAGTGAAACACCGAACGAAGTCAGAAAAAGAACGTTGGGTTACTTAACGTAATCCCTGGTTCTTTGATAACAGAGTGAGGTGTTTCACCAACATTTCCCTCCTTGCATCGCTAGAGGAAGAAACCGGTATAGAATGACCTGGTCGGGGGGGGGGGGGGGTCGACTGTGATATATAGAGAGGGCGGGACCTCCCACGAGTCGACCTGTCTGTCAAGACAGACGTTGTGTCAATGGAGCTTCCGTAATGGTCACGCCGAGAGCGAATCCCATAGTGAAACACCTCACTCTGTTATCACAGATCCAGGGATTACGTTAAGTAACCCAACGTTAGATGGGGAGTTAAAAGGAAGCACTACTATAGAGCACTTTAAAAAGAAGTACAGACACAGAATGTTTAGGAGATATGCAGACGAAGAGGGGTTTTGCTGATGGGTTTGTTTACTTAGCTCTGGGGGCTAATTGGGATGTAAATGAAGTTGAGATGGGGTTTGTTAGTTCATAAGTCATTATTAAGAATGGCTTTTGGTTTGCCATCATCAAGCTTAAAAGAACAGAACAGTACTAATGACTTTTTTTTTTTTTTTTTAAAGATAATTAGATAATGCTGATGTTTGACTGAAGACTATCTTACATCATTGTGTTCTGTTTTAATAACATTGTTTTGTATTAACAGTGGCAGTGTTTTTCTTTTTAGTATAAGGGGGTATGGTCACACATTAGTTAAATTAACACTGGTGAGTTCAGCCATGTTGAACTTTGACCCTTGAAGTCGCAGCCTCAACTAATCGCAGAGTATGTGTACAGGAGACATTGATTGTTGCCGTGTTTAACCAGCTGATATTATGTGACACTGGCCATTAAAATACAAACTGCCCCACATGACAGATGCTGCCTGGCTGGTAGTGAGTCGGTAGACATGTATGGAACATAAGAAAATGGAAACATCACATTTGGCAATATTCATTAGCTAACCCTAACCTCTGCCCATTGGTCCGACAGCTCATTGGTCCGACATCCCATTGTTCTGACCATATTAAACCCATTGTTCCGAAGTCCCGTTGTTCCGAAATCATCATGATGCCCTGTGGTTAAGGTCTGGTTAGGTTTAGGCACAAAAACCACTTGGTTAGGGTTAGGAAAAGATCATGGTGTGGGTTAAAATGAAAAAAAAAGTGGCAAACATATAAGCTGTGAGCCTGCTTCGCCTCAAGCCTTTCCAACTGACCCAGAGCTGGTCGCGGTGCACCATCAAGGCAGAAATACGCCCGCCGGGAGCCATTCAGCACCGCGGAAAGCTCCCCACACAACCCAGACCCCAGAGTTAATAACAGGAGGTTATGGTGTTTCATTCTCTCCTCTCTATGACACTTGTATCTCGACCAGTAGCCTACTTTTGTTGCGTTGCTGATCCTCTGTGGTACACAAATACAGTATAGCCTAGTATACTCACATATCAGAACAACGGGACGTCGGACTAATGAGAGGTTGGAACAATGAGAGGTCGGAACAATGCTATGGCACCAACATTAGCTAGCAAGCTAGCTTTCTTTGTGTGCACACTGATCATGAAAAGCGCCTCAGCAGTTGTTAGTCACTCACCTGCATTCTCTGTCATGTGTGATCGTGCCCTAATGTGGTTGAAAATGTTTGGAAACCATTTATGCACATATGTCTCTCTTTCTAAAAAGCCATTAAGTCAGCAGTTATTAAAGCAGCTGTGCGGAACTTTTTACCATTTATAAAACTGTCTCTAGTTTGTATCACCCCCTCTTGAAGATCCGCATATTTATTTGAACCCAACAGCGACAAAAAAGCCTTTCTCTATATGGCTATTTAGCGTAGCCTCGTGCGGGTCGGAAGGACAGCGGAAGTCAGCAAACCAGAGTACGGCACCCGAGGCGGAAGTGATTCTGCTCGCCCGCAGCGGCCCGCAGCCATTAAACCACAGAAGGAGAAGGAGCCATGTTTACAGAGAGTGTAAGTAAGTAAGCGGTATGCAACAGGCATTGCTGAACACATAACAGTTTTACCAGAGATGTATCTATAAGGACTTGGTTATACTTTTGAAGTCATGGCGGATAACGAAGGAGCACCATCTAAAAGAAAAAGAACAGAAGAAGGCTAAACGGGACAGTGATAGGGCTCGTGTAAACCTCGGTCGGGCATTCACCAAGTGGAGAAAGCTGAGAGAATTGAAAGGTTTTAAAACTGATCCCGAGTTGGCCCTTTTCCTAATCGACAGGTATGTAATTTTTGTTTTTATTTAGAGAATATAACGCAACTTGTTAGACGTTTTTTCACTTCAATATATGATGACATGGAAGTTAGAAGCAAGCTAAATGTAACGTTAGCTGATGTGAACCGCTTTTGTCTAGTAACGTTACAACAAACGCCACAAAATTCTGTGACTGTGAGCATGAACACAAATATACAGCAGGCAGTTGTCCTTAGTTTATAAGAAATTCAGAGCTACACCAGAACATTTATGAACAGGTCTTACTTTACTTCTAACTTGTGTAACGTTAGCATGTTAGCATGTTTCCACTAATTACTCGGACTGACCTAACGTTAGTAGTGTTAGCTTTGCAAGCGAAGGCTGCAGGTAACAGCTTTGCTGTGTTAGAATTAGATCAGAACAGAAACACGACAGCAGAATTTACTGAATCATTTTGCTGTTTCCACTAATTACTTGGACTGACCTGACATTAGTTAATCCTCTCGCTCTCCAAAACAAATGCATGCGGTAATTGCCAGTTGCAGTCGAGATTTTACGACGGCTACAGTCGGAATTTTACGACACCAGGCTGTGGGTGTCGTACCGCTTCGACCAAAGGGGCGATATAATCAACGAAAATGGAAAGTTCCGCACAGCTGCTTTGATATAAGTCATAAATAAAGGGTCTTCATTTTCTCATTTTCTAATAAGCCATCAACAAAAGTCAGTCAACTCCAATTTTAAATATATTTATATATTTATAAATGAAATTTGGTCCAGATTTCATGCAGCCGTTTTTGTGTAACTGCTTTTGTAGTCACCTTCAGAGCTGAGTGAAGCATAGACTAGAGAAGGATATATTTGATCATTTATACAATGTAACCTTTAAAATGTTAACTTCTGCATGACAATAGGCCTGTAAATGTTGTCTTGATTTGAGCAGGTTACTTTTGGAAGAGTGGTCGTGGAACTTTATTTGTACAGAGCATCTTCCATGAAGAACACAGTACAGCGTTGCGCATGGTCAGTAAGTCAGCAGCAGTGCAGGCTCACTTGGTTTTGTAACTCACTTCCACTCCTTTGAGTAATACAAGAGTTCTTGAACGGGAAGTGGGTACCATACTGTTTCCTGTACTGTGAAAACAGAGGCTTAAAAAATTGAGATCAAATGGTAAAACAAGGCAGTGTTGATCAAATATAAACCAAGATTCTATAACTGCATTGCATTGCCAATTTCTCACCTAAAATGTTTTCAGAAACATGTTTTACTGTACTATTTAACTGTAATACGAGATTGTTTGTTACAAGCCAGCCATATAGTTTTTGGACGAGCCAACACTCATTGTTTTGTCATTGTTGCTGGTCTGTTGAAGCACAGTGCACAAAAGCAAATACCACAGTCCTGTTGTCTGTTTTCTCTGGTTGTGTAGCACCAATTTAAAACCATTTGCATCTTTCTTCTGCATAGCGTAGTTTCATGAAAAGACCATCTTTCCAGCAGTGACATAAGTCACTGTCAATTAACCTCTGTGTAAGAAGCCCTTTTACACCTTTATCTGTGTGTCCTGGCCACTATTTGAACAGCAGTTTTGGTCTAATTCTCCAAGGAATAGCAGTGCATTAAGTGCTTTGTTTTCTTTTCCCACAGATTCCGGTGATGACAGGTGCCTTCATGGACTCGTCTCTCAACGATGACTACAGCACAGATCACTCTCTGTTCAACTCGTCCGCCAGCGTCCACGCTGCCTCCATGGTAGCTCACAGTCAGCCTGAGGAGTCCCAGTCCATGTCCGGGGACGCCATTTGGCTCTGGATTGCCATCACCGCCACCATTGGGAACATTGTAGTTGTGGGTGTCGTGTATGCATTCACATTCTGAGAGTAACTATCTGAGCCAGGATGTTTGAGAGAACACCAGATATAGTTTATAACTAGCTATGAACAGTGGTGGGCTGCACTTTCTGTCGAGTGGACTGACTCATGACTCATCAGATGGAATTTCATTTAGTCACTAAAGGATATATCAGCAAAATTACCCAGCAGTCATCAGCTGCAAAGCACCAGAGTCATAATGAACTTCTGCCAGTAAAGTCGTTGTGAGGGTAAAGCCCTGTGAGGCAAATTGTGATTTGTGATATTGGACTTTATAAATAAAATTGAATTGAACTGAAGTGTGGAAGAGTGGGAATAGTGGTAATAGCGGACATAATATACAAATGTCTTCTTTCTTCAATGTGTTTTGTGCTTCAAAGTATTTTTTTTCTTTAATGTCATATGTATATTTGCTTACAGTATATTGTTCTTTGCAGGTACAGGGTATATGGAGAAATGTCATACTGCATGACACTTGAGGGTAGAGTTTGTGTTTGTGTGGGTGCTGGCTGTGTAACACTTCGGCACATTGCCTAGCACAAGACTCTATCAAAGATATGTTGTGAAAATTTTCTGTTCAGTTATTTCATTAGAAAAACCTTTTTTTGTGAAAGAACAGATTTGAACTTTTCATAGCCTTTATGTTGTGTTTTCACTGTTAACCCTGTCTGCAAGTACAGTTTCATACACAATACACTTGTATGAACCGTAAACAAAATTAGACAAACCATAGACTTTTAGAGGGTGAAACTGTCACAATCTTTTTTTTTATTTTAATGTGGCCAATCAGAGGCTTACAGTACTCTGAAAGCCATGCCCCCTGGGGGAGGGGAAACATATGCAGCCGAGCGCAGGGCACTATTTCTGATTATTTGGTACTTTAACTTTGCAGAGCTGGCAGTGAAAGCAAACAATGTACAGGCACTACTAAATTCTCTATTTAATTCCAAGACTTTTACTTTTTTGGATTTGGCACCCAAAGCTAACCAGCTAGGGAGACTCCAGACTAGTAAAAAGGTGCTAGGCAGTAGGCCTAGATGTATTATGCACATTTTAGTTGTTAAAAATATTAAATAATATTTTTATTCAGCATAAAGGCTTCACATTTTTCTTTACATTAGCCACAAGGAACCACTGGAGAGGAGCTGAAGAGGCACATGAGGCTGCGGAGCCTACAGGTTGCCTACCCCGTGGTTTAAGCTAATGAAGATCAAAACCAGGCCTTGCAAAGCTTGGTTAGCTTCAACTTCTAAAGTTTGTATGGCCGAATTAGCAAAATGTTTGCTGCCCACAATATACTGTTGGGATTCACGGGACCATAGATGATTTATCATTTGGTGAAATCACTGATTTCAAGGCTTTTTCCTCTGCATGCTCTTTGTCTTCAAACAAAGAGAGCTAAGTGGCACCCATCTCCACAGGAGGTCTCACCTCACACCTCAGTGAGACTCAAGTCCCATGTTACAGCCTCCATGCAAACACAGAAATCATGGCTCCATAGCAGCGGGAGGCTGCAACATATAAAAGAGGATGCCACACCAAAAGTAACAGTTTACCCACAAGCTTTATTTTTGTAACCCAAAATATTAACCAAAACACAAACAACTAAAGGAGAAACAAAAGGGACTGGAGACCCCGGCCAAAAAGAACAAAAGGAGGGAAGACACTGAGCCAACCACACAGTGGGCCGTCGCTCCCAGCGTCTCCCCCTAAACTACCTGAAAAGGAACTAAACCTAGAATAAACAAAAAGACGAATAAAGTAACTACCGGTAATCTCCAGCCCAAACTAAAACAACAAACTAACACAACAAAACCCCAGCTCCTAAATGGGCATGGGGGAAAAACCTGCTTGGGGAAAGAGAACAAAGGAGGAAAAGGGGGGAAAAACTCCTCACCACCTGTGCTGGTGTCTGTGCCGTGTGCAGAGCCCTGTCTCTACTCTCCCTGTCCCTCTTATCCCCTCCTCCTCTCTCTACCTGAGTGCCGATTGCACTCAGGTGCGCAGCAGGCAGAGGGAGGAGGGAGACAAGCCTGACAGGAGAGAGAGACAGCACAGGCTGCTGCACGTAACATCCCAAAACTTGATTGGGCAAGACCTTTTAGAGTGACATGTGACTCTGTGATGTCACAGGCATCGGTACAAGGTCTGCTCCCTCCAAGCTTTCTTTCTTTTCTTGCTCCAGCTGTTGTACAGCTAACAACTCTCTCTGGTTGGGCCTGGAACAGTCCAGAGGCCTAGACCCTGGCTCCATAGCCCAAACCACTAAAGGGAGGGCAACCGATCACAGACTCTGTTGCAAACACAAGGTTTGCAACCAGCTTTCCAGCAACAAGGAACTAAGTGAGTTAGCACCCAGCGTCTAACTCTGCAAGGACCCTGACCAGCTTCCTCTAAGTTTCACCTTTGGAACAAAGGACCCAACAAAGACTGCAGCTGAAACCACACCTTCCCAGCCTTCTTCTGCCGGCTAACAGCAGCACACCACCAAGTGACTCTTTCTTCCATCCATTCAAGGATCGGTAATCGGTAATAGCTTATCACAGCTTTACAGGCTAAGCAAGACTGTTTAACTTGTTGTATGTGATTTGATGCTGTTTACTGAGTTATTGTTGGGATAGATTGCAGTTAGGTCATTGATTAGTTGGCTTCGCCACAGCTAGGTGTTTAGTTTGCTAATACTATTCACAAACAGATTCTTGCATGAAAATAAACAATCTCTGCACTAATCCAGACCGTTTGCAACACATGTCACATTGACACAGACTCATTAACAAATAGGCTTTCAACAGAGCTACATCCAAACAGGCATTTCAAAGTTCCCGCTTCTTTTCCTTTGTCTTTGTCCTGACCACACGGTCAGACAAACACCTCCCCCGACTGGAAGCAGCCTTGATTCGGCCATTTTGGTAGTTCTGTTGTCAGCCATTTTGTTTTGTAGGCCAAACGGCTACTTGATCACCACACCCACCTTGTCTTTCTCTTTTCTCTCTCTCTCTCATTCACACACACACACACACACACACACACACACACACACACACATACACACACATATACTCACATATACACGCCAAGCTTGTATATAGTTAGTTAGAATTTGTGTGTTTTGGTTTGCTTTGCTAATTTGTGAATAAATATAATTATTTGGAATCATACCTGCTGTCTGTTTATTGTTGCACAAGAGTGAATTAGTAGTCAACCTCTGCTGCGTCAAGAACGCCGAAATCCTTCAGGCGTTACTGTTAATTTTGGTTGTTGTCATTAATTTAATTATTAATCAAACTCCAAATTAATAGTTTAGCCTATTTTATGAGACTGATATCTTTAACTGGCTATCATTTTTCCCTTTACGGGAATGGTGCCCCATGAGGTGATTTAATGTTAATTAAGTCACATTATTTAACTTAATTATTAATAATAATTATTAATTATTTCTGATAGCCAATTTAACCCCAACATATTTGGTGCCTCCGTGTGAAGCCTAAGGTGTTGACCCCAACATATTTGGTGCCACCGTGTGAGGTAAATACTGTTGATTCCCAACATATTTGGTGCCACCGTGTGAGGTAAGTATATGTTGATTCCAACATATTTGGTGCCACCGTGTGAGGTAAATATATGTTGATTCCCAACAATACTAAGTATCAGGATCCCACAGGTTTCCCATTCTCCCTGCTTATTCCTCATGTCTGTCCACTTTTGTCCTCTTAAAAGCTCAGTTTTACAGTCCGACAGCTTACAGAAACTTATATCTGGGTTCTTTACCCTGTTTGTAGATCATTCTACCACAAAGTAGCTTTTTATAGGTTGCAAACAACAGAAAAATCTGTTGTTTGCAAGGTGTTGTGACAAGGTGGGTCCTTTATTACATAGTAGGCTACAGAGTCAATCTAGAGCAATAAATTGAGTCATTATTTGTTTAAAGGTAGGGTCTGGAGGATTTTCCAGTTGCTGTTTGTAAACACACATTCAAATTTGGCCTCTCCTATCAGGCTCAACTGTCCGGATTGTACGGAGCCCGGAGGTACGGAAGGAGGCCTCACAGAAGAGGTTTAGGCAAGGCTCGCGCTGGTGCACGCTTGGACATGTTCGGACACACTCGGGCACGGCACCTGCGCTCTCTCATTGGCTGGGGAAATCTCCGCCCAGAAACGGTCCGAGCTCACAAAAACATCAAAATACAGTTGAAGGGCAGGAGCTCTGCAAACAGTCACCACCACACATGAGTAGAAGCCCATAGGTGATGATTAAGCAGGATTTCATTTGTGTATGTCTATATTTTGTTTTGTTTGAAAATCCTCCAGATCCTACCATTTAATAGTCTCAACAAAGACCACTTTTTTTGTGGTGACCTAAAATGAGCAGTGGTGAAATATACTACATTCTGTTGTGATCCATGACCAAATAGTTGATAAGCAGCTGGTGTTAGCTAGAGTAGCTACCTAGCGTAGCGTAGCGTAGCGTAGCTGGCATGGTAGCTAATTGAAAAGTTGTCTATATCTACATTAAACAGGCAACTGAGAAGTCAAGACTCATGTTATTTTTACAATAACAATCTAAAAGATATTTTGTGTTAGCCTGCTGTATCAGCCACTTGAATAAAGCATGAAGTAGTAACGCTAATGTCTGCAAAGCAATGGAAATCCCATGATTATGATACTATGAAGTGATTCGTGCTGAATTAAAAACTAAATGACAACTGGTTCAGGCAGTCTTTTGGTGAAATTAGTTTTTGACTGACAGAGGACTGTAAACCTCTGATTAGCCGAAACAAAAAAAAAAAAAAAAAAAGATTGACAATTACCACTCCCCTCTCAAAGTCTCCAGTCTGCAGAGACACCTCACTCAATGAGTGGCCAAAGACACTTCACAACTTAACTAACAGTACTCCTCAGCCATGTGTTTTCTTTCTGTAGTACAGTATAAACCAGTATTTATTGTATCATCTCCCCATGCTGACATTACCTTGTTATTTCAGTAAATTGAATGATATGGGGCCAATGTTGCTAGATTTTTTGCAACTCTGTGTGAATGTGAGGCTTCAATTTGCAATGTGCAAGCGGTGAGTTGCAACATGAGATCTTTGCCTGTGCTGCTAATTTGCTCAAATCAAACACTATATTTCAAAGCCCAAACATATCCTATTGTGTCCAAACTTTGATGCTAACATTGAATTTCTTTATTTGTTCAGACTGGTGGGTCATGACTTGTGTAATTGCTAGTCAGAACTGCGTTTGAGTATGAACATAACCATTACGACCTGCCTTTTCAATAATCTCTGTCCTTGCTCTGCCCACTGGTGGCAGCCAAATTGCTTTCTGAGCTGAATAAGCTGTAATGACCTTTGGGGTAAAAGTTGCCTGTTGCCATAGTGATGCATCTCCCTGTTCCCATCATCGTGCTCCCATGGCGACACACCTGCTTTATGTCTCCCAGCCCACCTGGCTACATGCCACACATACACTCAGCTAATGACACCACAACACACACTCTGCTGCCCACAGGCAACAGCAAGCCCAGCTATTGTCAGACAAGTCAAAATTTTGAATATTGTTACAGAAAAAAAACAACAAAAAATGGTGAAAGAGGCATTGAGGGGATCAGTCAACATTTTAGGAAATATGTATGTTTGTTTTTCTTTCTGAAAGTCATAAAAGATGGATATTAAGACCATGGGCTCTAGTTTCCCGGCGCAGTGCAGGGTGGCGCAGGGTGGCGAACCTCGCGCGGAGCTAGTTTCGATCCAAAAGGCTTCGCCGAAGGTGCGCTAAAAGCTCGCCAACTGAAACCATGTCTACTGTCAGCGCAGGCGGAGCGCAGCCGGTGTAAGCCGAAGTTTGGCTGACTGGCTGACAGTGCGCACACGTCACCAAAACCTCACAGGCAGGTTTCCAGAATATCAGGCACATTAACAATGCAATAAATACCCACAAAAACCACTATTCAATGCAACTATCTGCAATCAGCACATAAATGTATCTCTATATTGACTGTCCCGTCACATCTGATGTCAGATCAAAGGGGATTGGCACCGTTTGGCACGTTTGGCACGCGTAATGGAAACCCAACCTGATTTGATTAACACAGCTGCAAACTAATGAGTTCACATCCCTCTCAGCCAACCACAAACAGCCACAACATCAGATAGGGAGTATATATTCAGCATCTGTCATCTTAGAAAAGTCAAAAGAAAAGAAACAGAGTGAGACTGCAAGAGAGAACGAGCGAGCGCGCGCACGAGAGAAACGCAACATTGATTTACAATTGTGGTGACCTCCTCCCAGGCTACCTTTGCATCATCAGCCCGTGGAGATCTGCTTGCAGTTCCGTATATTCGGACACTGCGAGCTTGGACCTTCCAGACCAAAACATCAGTTTCCTCCTGGGAGAAGTTTGGCCATCTGGCGCTGCTGCTCTCTTCTGCCATGGCGAATTGAGTAAACTCTCATTACGCTTTCACACGGCGCATTTAAGGGCGAGGAGGGGGGCTCATTTGATTGGTGTGATGTGTGTAAAACCCACTCCACGTCTTCTCTCCTCCCTCTTTCCAACTTGCGCAGGTAGGATGGACGGAGGTGGGAAAGAGGAGTAGCTGCGCCAGCGCGCAAAGTTTGCTTTGAGGTTTTGGTGACGTGTGCGCACTGTCCGCCGGTCAGCCAAACTTCGGCTTACAGCGGCTGCGCTCCCCCTGCGCTGACAGTAGACGTGGTTTCAGTTGGCGAGCTTTTAGCGCACCTTCAGCGAAGCCTTTTGGCACGAAACTGTAACTGCGCCAAGCTGGATCTGTCAACACCTCCCCCTGCTGCGCCGCCACACCCATCTCAGCGCACCTCGGTCTGCCAAACTACCAAACTGAGCGCGCCTCCGGTTGCGTTGCTCGAAACTAGCTCTGCGCGGGGTTCGCCACCCTGCGCCACCCTGCGCTGCGGCGGGAAACTAGAGCCCAAAATGGGATACACGGGATACACACCCTGAGTCAAAGAGCTAATGCCATTACACAATGATAGTCTCTTGTTCAGCAGCTAACAGCAGCTAATGTTAGCACAATGTTCACGTCCATAGGAGTAAGTAGTGACTGTAGCCGATTTAGTCTGAGAGACTGAGAGGTTTTTTAGTGACAGCTGTTCAGCTTGTGTTTATATGACTCTGGCATTTAACAGAGATGTTTATTGATGAAGATATTGGACTGAAAGAGCTCAGAGAGCACATGGGATGTAGCAACCTCACCAGGGGGTGAACAAAACAACACTGATAATATGACCTCTAATGTCGGTAGTAAAGTAGTATTTATATAGTAAAGGAGGGTTATGTACAGAATGCCTCCATTGTGTCATCGAGCAGGCTCTTAGGCCCACCCAAACAATTCTGGATACAGAAATGATGAAAAACAGTTTAACTCCACAGTTCAGTACTACACAGTTTAGTCTTTTCACATTTACTCACATTTACAACAAGTATTTTCTAAGATGTGTAATGTGTTTTGAAAGAAATCACTGATTTAGTTTTACCCAGACTTTAAAGTGAGTAAGATCTTAAGATCTGTGTTTAAGAGAATTCATACTGATACAGAAAATTAAAACAGTAAACACATGGATCCCTGAAAGCGGTTTAAAAAAAACAAAAGAGAAAAAAAAAAGAAAGAAAAAACATTTTCCTTTACCATTAAGTCTTTACCATATTTACATCAGTAAAATACTTCTAAGACAGGGTCATGGAAGTCCAGGTTTGAAAGCCTTAATAAGTGATTGATTAATAAACATCTAAATAATGGATTAAAGCTCCAGTGTGTAGGAGTTAGGGGGATATATTGGTAGTAATGGGATATAATTTAATCAGTATGTTTTCTTTGGGGTATAATCACCTGAAAATAAGAATTAGGCTACTACTCTAGCTACAACTTTGAAGGGGATAAATGATAGAACAGCGATGGTGACAACTTCTACTTTTGTCACTTCTAGAAATTTTACAAATGAGGTTGTGACAAGGGCAACCTTTGCCAATAAAACTGTAATGACATCTCCAATGCTTATGAAATTTGTAAATGTAACCCAGAATCCTATGCTAAAGATAGAGCTGAGTGTGAACAGTAGTGATGAGATTCTTGAACCTAGAGAACAGATGGTGGAAGAAAATGATGCAGATTCATCTGTGACAGCTCAGAGAACTGTTTCAGATGAGAAAGATGAGTTTTTTTACTTAGATTGGACATCAGAAGACATGACTGACCACTACCATGCATTACAAAAGAGAGACACTTAGTGGAAGGCATATGGATTTGATTCCTAGGTGTTACAAATGGCAGACCCATGGACAGGTAGGAACTTATGGTTTCAGCAGTTAACTCATTCTGTAAGATCGGTTAGGAGGATGAATTGTCCATGTGTGGTGAAAGTTCCATCACCAGGCACGTGGCCTTCAATTTTAGAGAAGGTACCAGAACCACTAACTACTGTATGTCAATCTTATGCACTATCATGGCTGTTGTATGAGCAGCAATAAGCAGAAGATACAGTGATGGCTTTGTCAGTGAATCTATTTAAACCTAGACTTAATTGTTCTTGGTTGAGGGAATTACCATATGTGAATTTACTTGATCAGCAGGAAAATATAATGGCAGCGGTCCCTGACACAGTGGAAGTAAAATCTGTGAGGGCTAAAGATTGTTTTTGTTCAAATGATACACATAATGGGCATGGAATGTTTATGGGAATTTCAAGGATATTTGGTGGGGTTTGTGGCGATAAGGCATACATATTTCTACCATATGGGTGGATAGGATGTTGTTACATGGCAATGCTAAAACTCCCATATGAGGTTCTTGCTGTCCAGAAGGGGAATGTATCTGATGAGGATCAATCTAATGTTGTTCCTGGCAGTAGAAAGAAAAGGGACATGGCACGATTTCATAATCTGGAGTCCTACCATTGGAGGATAAGTCTAGGAGAGAAGTGGGATATTGGATTATTTCCATGGTACGATGTGACATTTTTGGCAGATCACATTGATAACATAACCTACACTCTACAGGGTTTTGCAAATGAGACTATAAGAGGTTTTGAATACTTGTCAAATACCCAAAGGAGTCACAGACTGACGTTGCTAAAACATGACATGGCTCTTGACTATATTTTGGCCAGACAAGGTGGCCTATGTGTGGCTTTGAACTTAACTGGGGATGCTTGTTATACTTTGATTCCTGATAGTTCTGACAATGTGACTAGTGTCATAGATGCATTAAAAAACATAAGGGATGTATTTGGCTCATCGGAAGGATCCGGATGGTCTGAGAATGCTTGGTTGCAGGAGAAATTTGGACCGTTAGGAGCAGTGTTGGTTCAGGTTTTGGGAGCAGTTCTTTTATCATTGTGTGTGATGTTCTGCTTTTGTATGCTGCTATTGACCTTTGCAGAAGGCTATGATATTGAGATGGGTTGGAGTTGTGATGCCTGGGGATTATGTTCAGATGCTATTATTACAGAGGACTGACACAGATGTTGACGAAGAAGAAGTGACTGGTGAACTGGTTGAGAAATATCCATTTTAAATATCTAATAAAATTATGCTCTTAACATCTCTTATTGTGTTATTTGGTAGTTTCATAACGAGTGGTATGATTAAAGGGGGGAAATGGAAAATATGACTTATAATTAGGAATAATGTGAAAGTATGATATTGTGAATTTCACATCTACTTATAAGGTGAAGTTTTGCATTTGATGTTTCAATTGATTGCATTATCTGTCTTTGCAAAGATACTGGTTGGTGTTTTCTTTTCTCTCCTCCTAGGACGATACTGGGGGAAGACCACTGTGAGGGTGGTTGATTGTTCAGGGACCCCGACATTCTGAAGGGATTCAGACACTTAAATATGGACAATAATATGGACTGGAAGGCCCTGAACAAGGACACTATGATAAAAATGTTCAGATTTAAAACATCATCGACGCCATATTGAGAGTCGACGCTGCTGAGGAGCTGCAGTGTGATACATTTTTATGTCTTCTCTTTGCTTGAAGAATGATGGTTTCTGCTATGGAGTAAATACATTGGGACCTCAGATTTCTTTTTTTTCGGGTGCTTAGGGATATTGGTGCTAGGCAGGGAAAGGTCCATTGGAAGGTGCGATGGGTCGACCAGCCTGAATTTGGACATTGTTTTGATTTTATTTACTGAGGTTTTCACATGTATTTGTTCAAGTCATATCCCTACACAAAATATTAAATTCCTCTTTTTTTAAATTGGTCTGGAGTACTATATGTGGTCACCTAAGGCAGAGGGGCCATGAGAGAATTTTTTCTGTCTAGATTGTTTGAAGGTCATTTCAGGAAAGATAGCTGCCTGACAGGTTTTCACTCTCGCTCTCCGTGAAGTTGCTATATTGTTAAGGTTATGCTGTAGAAAGCACCATTGGAGGAACTGTTATTTTTATCACAACTGCAAAATGTATGTATTACTTTTTTTTATTTTCGAGACTCTGTGTAGTCTCGAAGGGGGGAAATATGTAGTGTATTAAGATCTACTCTGAAGCTTTGGAACAGATGACCAGTTAGGGGCCCAGGGTCTAAAGTATATATGGTCAGGGTCAAGAAGGTATTTATGGCCCAGGTCAAGGTTTGGTGAAGTCCAACTAGAATATCTCTCTGTCGTCTGTTTGACTTTGTCTCACATTTCACAAACACAACCAAGTCTATATAAGCAGGGTATTTGGAGCTGTTTTTCAGAGCAGTTCATATTGGCTTCGAACTCTCTCACAGGCATCCTAGGCGCTTGATTTGATGCTGTACTTCTTGTAATAAACCTTTTCTGTATACTAGCAAGACGGTCTCAGCGGAGTCTCCTTCATCACCTTCACATCATCACTATTTCATAAACAACAATTTTGGAGTCACGAACAGGATTAGAAGAAGGCACAACACCTTCTCTAAAGCAGTGGTTCCCAACTGGTCTAGCCTCAAGGTCCAGATTTCCCCTTTGTCATTGGCATCAAACTTACGTTAGGTGTCTCTGTCAAGTAGCCATCTGTTAGTCACTAACTCTTCAGCAGGAAACAACACTCCAAAATAAAAGCTCTGTGCTGGAATTTAACTGTACTTGAAAAAATCACTTGACACATTTGCAAGTCACTTGCAGTCCATTCAGAATGAGCCCACAAACCACTTTTGGGCCATGACCCACCAGTTAGGAACCACTGTTATAAGACCATCCTAATGACATGAGCTCAACATTCTGTTTCTCTCTCTGTATCAGTCTGGTTCTCCTGCTGCCTCAAACACTTGACAGAAATTACAATCCAATTGGGCCAATCAGGGATCCACACCATAGCTGACAACATAAGCAGCCAATTAGGGACTGCAGTATAGATGATGACATAAATTGCAGGCTGTCACTTGCAGAACAGTAATGGCAGCTCCCATAGCAGCAACCACCAACTCTAATGTCAGTACAGTAAACAGAGCAAAATCAATAACAATAACAGCAGAGTTTCTTGGAGAAAGAAGAGGTTTTCGCTCTTCTTCAAATTTGTGTTTCTGTCAGTGGAGTCTGGTGACTGGACGGGGGAAGCAGCAAGACATATTGTAGCCACGTTAAAGTATGACCACCTAAAACAAATCAGTATCAGTTTAAGTGTGTGCTGTATTTAGAGTATTCACACAGCTTTATGTTTTTGTCAGACAGCCCTCTACAATGGGAAAGTGATGTTGCAACATTATGCTCTCCTTAAAGCCACCAGGCTCCATTGATAGAAACAGTCATTTTACTCCACAGAGCACAATCTCTGTCTCTGGCCTTCTGCTGCACATTGATTGGGTACTTAATTTGTGTTATTTTGTGTTTTCCGGACCGACCTAATCATGCCGGTTGTCTTGTCTGCCTGTCCAAACCAGGAGCCTAAGTTCGATAACAAGTAGTTCTCAATGTAGGCTCAGACATGAAGGATACTCAACAACGTCCTCCCCGCCGCTCGCCCTGCACGTGCCCTAGGTCCAGCCGTTTCCTGTGCAGTGCTGCTGCACAAAAGAAGAGAGGGGGAGAGACTAAGCAGAAGAGCTGTGGATTGTGTTTATTCTGTGTAGCATGCATGTGAATGCAACATATTCAAATACATTTCTTGCTTTTACCCTGATGGTGTGAAATTTGCTGCTACACTGTTCCCCAGTACAGATCCGATGTTCACTGTTGTTTTGCCACTGTTTGGCTGAAGGAGTTTGTCTGTCAAGGTGGGTACTCCTGCCCACTGAAAGTGTTTGGGGTGGCAGTGGGCCCAGACTGATACAGAAAATGAAACAGAATGTTGAGCTCACATCATCAGGATGGTTTTACCAGGCTAGCATTTTTGCACCTTAAGAGGCAGACTGAAAATGGGGGAGAGAGGGAGTGGTGTGACATGCACCAGAGTGCTTCATGTTTGCCTTATTTTGAAAGTTAACGTAGAAACTTAAAGGAAACACTGAGAGAGAGCAGGGTTGATGGCATTTGATAAAGCTTCCAAGCCGAACTGATGTAGGGTACTAGTCAGGCTGTTCTCATGCACTGTTTGTATGTTTACCTACAGAAAACAATGCAATAGAATTCATATACAGTCTTCATGATGATAACCCAGTAATTGGCATGTAACCCACGTAATAGGGAAGGCTGTGATCACACGACCAATGTGCTGACAGGAAGTAAAAAACAATGTACACGCACTACTAAATTCTCTATTTAAGACTTTTACTTTTTTGGATTTGGCACCCAAAGCTAACCAGCTAGGGAGACTCCAGACTAGTAAAAAGGTGCCAGGCAGTAGATGTATTATGCACATTTTAGTTGTTAAAAATATTAAATCATATTTTTTATTCGGCATAAAGGCTTCACATTTTTCTTTACATTAGCCACAAGGAACCACTGGAGAGGAGCTGAAGAGTCACATGAGGCTGCAGAGCCACAGGTTGCCTACCCCGTGGTTTAAGCTAATGAAGATCAAAACCAGGCCTTGCAAAGCTTGGTTAGCTTCAACCTCTAAATTTTGTATGGCCGAATTAGCAAAATGTTTGCTGCCCACAATATACTAAGTATCAGGATCCCACAGGTTTCCCATTCTCCCTGCTTATTCCTCATTTCTGTGTCCACTTTTGTCCTCTTAAAAGCTCAGTTTTTCAGTCCGACAGCTTATAGAAACTTAGATCTGGGTTCTTTACCCTGTTTGTAGATCATTCCACAACAAAGATGCTTTTTATAGGTTGCAAACAACAGAAAAATCTGTTGTTTGCAAGGAGTTGTGACAAGGTGGGTCCTTTATTAGTACAGAGTAAATCTAGAGCAATAAATTGATGAGTCATTGTTTGTTTAATAGTCTTAACAAAGACCTTTTTTTGTGGTGACCTAAAATGAGCAGTGGTGAAATATACTACATTCTGTTGTGATCCATGACCAAATAGTTGATAAGCAGCTGGTGTTAGCTAGAGTAGCTACCTAGCATAGCGTAGCTGGCATGGTAGCTAGTTGAAAAGTTGACTATATCTACATTAAACAGGCAACTGAGAAGTCAAGGCTAACGTTATTTTTACAATAACAATCTAAAAGATATTTCATGTTAGCCTGCTGTATCAGCCACTTGAATAAAGCATGACGTAGTAACGCTAATGTCTGCAAAGCAATGGAAATCCCATGATTATGATACTATGAAGTGATTCGTGCTGAATTAAAAACTAAATGACAACTGGTTCAGGCAGTCTTTTGGTGAAATTAGTTTTTGACTGACAGAGGACTGTAAACCTCTGATTAGCCAAATTAAAAAAAGATTGACAATTACCACTCCCCTCTCAAAGTCTCCAGTCTGCAGAGACACCTCACTCAATGAGTGGCCAAAGACACTTCACAACTTAACTAACAGTACTCCTCAGCCATGTCTTTTCTTTCTGTAGTACAGTATAAACCAGTATTTATTGTATCATCTCCCCATGCTGACATTACCTTGTTATTTCAGTAAATTGAATTCTGTTAAATGAATTTCTTTTTTTGTTTTTGTGATCAGTTTTTTTTATTTTATTTTATTTCATTTGATTCCATCCAAAGCCCTTACCCCCACCCTTGTCCCGAGGGCAACATTAATTATGGACAATTACAGGGAAAAAATAAATAAATTAATAAATAAATAAATAACAAAACAAAACACACACACACACACACACAAAAAACAGCTGTACATAGCAAACATATTCATAAGGTGTTTCTCACTTTTCTCAAAGAAAAAAAAAAAAAAAAAAAAAGTTAATAATATTTAGCGGTATAGCCTCAAAACAGTGCTTTGACTTTCTCTGCTGCCGATTCCAGATTCTGTATCGCTTCTATCTTTGCCATTTGAGCACGGGCACTGGAGATTTCTAATGGCAGGACTTCATAAAATTATAATTTCCACAGATACACATTTAGAACATGTGGTGGTTTCCATCGCTTTATCAACATTTTTTTTGCTGCAGTTAAACCTGCGAACAGTACTCTCTTCTTGTGGAGTGTTAAATTCAGAGAAGTATCATCATTTAAAAGCAATATATGCGGTAAACAGGGTATGTTTGTCTGAATTAAACAAGAAAGAATGTTTGAAATACTGAGCCAGAAGGAATAGACCCCAGGGCATTCCCACATCATGTGGAGGTAGGTGCCCAACACTTTGTGAGGACATAACTGACATAGTGGGCTCTAAGTAATACGGATCTGGCAGCATCGTCTTGGGGATAAATAATATCTTTGTATTAGCTTATAATGAATTAACTGATGATTATGATTACGAGATGTTAGGGGAATATTACTCCACACTCTCTGCCAGTTAATGCTAGGCCCAAACTCTTTAATATCTATATTCCAAACAAGAACATTGCCTGTGGGTCCAGTTAGTCTTCCTTGTAGCTCATTATATATTCGAGAAACGAAACCTTTTTTAACTTTTGCAATGTTCAAAAGATGCATCAGGGGATGAATTAATAAAGTTTGATTCCATGGGACACCATATGTACACATTGCTGTGCGCAACTCTAAATGAAAAAATAAAGAGGTGCCAGGTATATTATAGATTTGTCTAAGTTCATGGAATGGTCTAAGGCAATCTACATTATACATATCAGACAAAGTATGAACTCCCTGGTTTTGCCAAGAGGAGAAAATGATTGGTTCACCACCTATAAGCAATAAATTATTTCTAAAAATTGGTGTATCTAAGTGCCACTTTATATCCCATTTGACTGATTTGGCTATGTTATTCCAAACAAAAACTGAATTTGCAATAATTGATCCAAATTTGTTCAGACAGAATTTTTGGGAGAGGCCCGAGAAGAGAACATCTTTAAGCATGTATGGGGATACAATATGATTTTCTATGTTCACCCAAGGTATGTCAGCATTTTTGCCAAACCATCTTGATACAGATCTCAGCACAAAGGATAGGAAATACATTTCAAAATGAGGCACCGAGAGCCCTCCTGAGGTCCTACTCTTCTGAAGCGTAGACCTACTAATTCTTTGGTGCTGGTTTTGCCATATAAATTTAAATGCTAGCCCCTGTATCTTCTCCCAAAAACCAGCTGGTGGGGGTAAGTGTAGCATGTTTGCATAGAAATTAACCTTGGGATCCACTCTCTACACACTGATATTCGTGTAGAGAGTGGAATTTATAATGCAGACCACCTATTTAGTTCATCAGATATTAATTTCTTTAGGCACTTATAATTTTTAGAAACAATTTTTTCAAGAGATGGATATATATCAACTCCAAGATACTTAAAATGTGTAACTACTGGAATCCCTACATCCAGCTGCAGATTGCTCATAGCAGTATTCAAAGGAAGCAAAGAGGACTTGTTCAGATTTATCTTATGTCCAGATATTAAACTAAAATTATGAAAAATCTTCAATGCGGCCGGGAGGGAAAACAGCACGTCATTGAGAAATAATAATAAATCATCCGCATACAGAGAGGTCTTATGATAAGTTCCGCTCACTACTATTGGCTTTACCTCATCTGAGTTTCTGATTTTTGGTGCTAAGGGTTCCAGAGATAATGTGAACAGCAGTGCAGAAACTGGACACCCTTGGCAAGCTCCTCTTTCAATAGTAAAAGGTCTAGAGCGTTGTTTAGATGCAATGACGACAGCAGTTGGGTTATGGTACAGCATTTTAAGCATGCCAATGAAATTATCACCAAAGCCTATAGTTTCCAGAGTATGCCACAAATATTCCCATTCGAGCCTATCAAAGGCTTTTTCAGCGTCTACAGACAGCATTGCACAAGGTGAAGATATGTTAGTACCAGCATCAACAATGTGCAAAAGACGTCTCATATTATCAGATGCATATCTTTGTTTTACAAAACCTGTTTGGTCAGGATGGACCAAAATTGGCAGAACTGTCTCAAGTCTCCGAGCCAGGACCTTTGCATAAAGCTTAATATCTACATTAAGCAGTGATAGAGGGCGGAAACTAGAACATAAGGTGCTATCCTTGCCTCTTTTGTGTAGCTGTGATGATAGCTGTATTTATGTCTCTATTGAAGCATCCTAATTTGATGGCTTGTTGAAACATTTCTAAGATAGAAGGGCCCAAATTATCCCAGAATTTTAAATACAACTCAGGGGGGATTCCATCCAGGCCAGGTGATTTGCCGTGGTTCATGCATTTAATTGCCTCATATAATTCATTAATAGTAAATGGGGAATCTAATAGATTTCTTTGCTGTTCTGATAATTTGGGTAAATTTAAACCATCAAAAAAGGAAACAAGATCATTTTTTGTGAAAGTTGCTTCAGATGAGTACAGCTGTTGATAGAATAACTTAAATTCATGATTAATTTTCAAAGGATCATATACAACTTCACCCTCTCTGTTTTTAATGGAGACAATGTCTGCTTTTTTATCGTTGTAGTGTATTTTCCTTGACAAAACAAAGCTAGGTCTATTTCCATTTAAATAGTGGGTTTCTCTCGCTCTATGAACTAGAAACTCTGCTCTTCGCATAAGAAATGCATTAAGCTCAGCCTTTGCCTCCCCTAATTCTTTTTCCCTCGCTTGGTCGTACTTGTTTTGTTGTTGAGAGATTAGGGATGAAAATCTAGTCTCCAGCTTTGCTAATTCTTGGAGATGAGTCCTATTACGTCCCGAGGCAAATGAAATTGTACAGTTACAGATACTTCCTTTAATTGCATCCCATAGGTATCTTACATCAGGTACTGAGTTCTTATTAATACTTATAAATGCATTAAGATCTGATTTAAAATGTTCACAAAACTTAGTATCCTGAAGTAAAGTTAAGTTAAATTTCCACCTTAAAGCACGTTTGGGGTTGTTCTCAAATACTAATTCACACTTGTTGGCGTGATGGTCAGATAAGGATGTATAGACTATCTCGACTTTTCTGACTCAGTGAGACACATTGGGAGTCCCCAAAATATAGTCTATTCTAGAATATGTTCTGTGTCTCGCAGAGAAAAAGGTGTACTGTTTTGTTTGAGGGTTAAAAGTTCTCCAAACATCAATCAGGGAAAAGGTATCTACCATTTTTCTCAGTGTTAAATTGGCTGTACTCTGAACAGCCTGCCCTCCATACCTATCCATAGAAGGATCTAGCACTGCATTCATATCACTACCTAATATGATTAAGCAGTCTGAAAGGTCCTGTAACATCTTTGTCAATTGTGCATAAAATGAAGGGTCAAAGATGTTGGGAGCATAGGCTGATATAAATGCCATCTTTTTGTCAGTAAGAGTGCCTTTAATATAGGAAATTCTACTGGCAGAGTCATTTCCTTGCTCCGTTATAATAAAATTAGAAGTCTTGCGCATAGAATCATCACTCCCTTTGTCCTATTGATAGAATGAGAAGATGAAACAACATCATATTTACTGTTATCTAATTTACCTATATCTAATGTCATTATGTGAGTTTCTTGAAGCAGAGCAATATCAATTCCTTTCCTATCTAGAAATTCAATGCAGCTTGTATATTTGGTACTCTTATTAATACCTTGTACATTCCAGGAAAGTATTGAGAGTTTCAACATTTGAAGGTTATATTAACTAATTTACAGAGTTTTATTTTACGCATTCCATAACCAATAGGCTAGTCTTACGGCTACTGTCAGAACCAAAATAATAAACATAATGAAAAAAAAAGAAAAAAAAAGGGAAAGGACAGGAAATAATTACAAAATCCTGCTACCCCAGAGAAGCCCATCCCCTTACACTTGACTTCATTCCTCCCATACCTCCCACATTCCCCCTTCCGCCCTCTCCCACCCTCCCCCCAGGAAAACGGTCCCGTAAACACAAGACCCTCTTCGGATTTCCTAATCTCGACCTAATGCGAGAGTTGGGACATGGGGGCCGCAGTCTGCAGTCCCCTCCAATATTAATGCCCTATTTCATTCATTCATTGTTGCCACTCAGTAAGAAAAGGAAAAAAAAAGAAAATTAATATTGAACAAAATATGTTCACCCCTAAAATGTCAAAATGAGAGTGAGAGTGAGGGGCAAAGAGTGAGTCACCATGAGGGCATTCTAGAATAACAGTCCTCCAATTATCAAAATAAATCTGTTAAATAAATTTCTTGAGTGGTAATGTGACTTCCCAGTCATTGGCAACAAAATGTATGCTCTGTTATATCAAATATGAAAAAGCAATGATATGGGGCCAGTGTTACTATATTTTTTGCAACTCTGTGTGAATGTGAGGCTTCAATTTGCAGTGCAAGCTGTGAGTTGCAACATGAGATCTTTGCCTGTGCTGCTAATTTGCTCAAATAAAACACTATATTTCAAAGCCCAAACATATATTGTGTCCAAACTCTGATGCTGACATTGAATTTGTTTATTTGTTCAGACTGGTGGGTCATGACTTGTGTAATTGCTAGTCAGAACTGCGTTTGAGTATGAACATAACCATTACGACCTGCCTTTTCAATAATCTCTGTCCTTGCTCTGCCCACTGGTGGCAGCCAAATTGCTTTCTGAGCTGAAAAAGCTGTAATGAGCTTTGGGGTGAAAGTTGCCTGTTGCCATAGTGATGCATCTCCCTGTTCCTATCATTGTGCTCCCATGGCGACACTCCTGCTTTATGTCTCCCAGCCCACCTGGCTACATGCCACACATACACTCAGCTAATGACACCACAACACACACTCTGCTGCCCACAGGCAACAGCAAGCCCAGCTATTGTCAGACAAGTCAAAATTTTGAATATTGTTACAGAAAAAAATAAATAAATAAAAAAAGAGGCATTGAGGGGATCAGTCAACATTTTAGGAAATATGTATGTTTGTTTTTCTTTCTGAAAGTCATAAAAGATGGATATTAAGACCATGTCATGAGTTAAGTATGGAGCTGGAATTATCTTCAGTTGAGGACTGAAAGCTGGCTGTGCTGACTACCTCCAGGATGTTACACAGTCACTGCAAACACCTCTTCACCCAGGACCGTTCAGCATGCAACTTGTGAAAATCATTTTTGTTTTTGTACTTCTTTTTTGGCATGTTTGCCTTCTCTAAAGCAGTGGTTCCCAACTGGTCTAGCCTCAAGGTCCAGATTTCCCCTTTGTCATTGGCATCAAACTTACGTTAGGTGTCTCTGTCAAGTAGCCATCTGTTAGTCACTAACTCTTCAGCAGGAAACAACACTCCAAAATAAAAGCTCTGTGCTGGAATTTAACTGTACTTCACTGTCACTTGACACATTTGCAAGTCACTTGCAGTCCATTCAGAATGAGCCCACAAACCACTTTTGGGCCATGACCCACCAGTTAGGAACCACTGTTATAAGACCATCCTAATGACATGAGCTCAACATTCTGTTTCTCTCTCTGTATCAGTCTGGTTCTCCTGCTGCCTCAAACACTTGACAGAAATTACAATCCAGTTTGGCCAATCAGGGATCCACACCGTAGCTGACAACATAAGCAGCCAATTAGGGACTGCAGTGTAGATGATGACATAAAATGCAGGCTGTCACTTGCAGAACAGTAATGGCAGCTCCCATAGCAGCAACCACCAACTCTGATGTCAGTACAGTAAACAGAGCAAAATCAATAACAATAACAGCAGAGTTTCTTGGAGAAAGAAGAGGTTTTCGCTCTTCTTCAAATTTGTGTTTCTGTCAGTGGAGTCTGGTGACTGGACGGGGGAAGCAGCAAGACATATTGTAGCCACGTTAAAGTATGACCACCTAAAACAAATCAGTATCAGTTTAAGTGTGTGCTGTATTTAGAGTATTCACACAGCTTTATGTTTTTGTCAGACAGCCCTCTACAATGGGAAAGTGATGTTGCAACATTATGCTCTCTTTAAAGCCACCAGGCTCCATTGATAGAAACAGTCATTTTACTCCACAGAGCACAATCTCTGTCTCTGGCCTTCTGCTGCGCATTGATTGGGTACTTAATTTGTGTTATTTTGTGTTTTCCGGACCGACCTAATCATGCCGGTTGTCTTGTCTGCCTGTCCAAACCAGGAGCCTAAGTTCGATAACAAGTAGTTCTCAATGTAGGCTCAGACATGAAGGATACTCAACAACGTCCTCCCCGCCGCTCGCCCTGTGCTTGCACTAGGCCTAGCCGGTTCCTGAGCAGTGCACAAAAGAAGAGAGGGGGAGAGACTAAGCAGAAGAGCTGTGGATTGTGTTTATTCTGTGTAGCATGCATGTGAATGCAACATATTCAAATACATTTCTTGCTTTTACCCTGATGGTGTGAAATTTGCTGCTACACTGTTCCCCAGTACAGATCCGATGTTCACTGTTGTTTCGGCACTGTTTGGCTGAAGGAGTTTGTCTGTCAAGGTGGGTACTCCTGCCCACTGAAAGTGTTTAGGGTGGCAGTGGGCCCAGACTGATACAGAAAATGAAACAGAATGTTGAGCTCACATCATCAGGATGGTTTTACCAGGCTAGCATTTTTGCACCTTAAGAGGCAGACTGAAAATGGGGGAGAGAGGGAGTGGTGTGACATGCACCAGAGTGCTTCATGTTTGCCTTATTTTGAAAGTTAACGTAGAAACTTAAAGGAAACACTGAGAGAGAGCAGGGTTGATGGCATTTGATAAAGCTTCCAAGCCGAACTGATGTAGGGTACTAGTCAGGCTGTTCTCATGCACTGTTTGTATGTTTACCTACAGAAAACAATGCAATAGAATTCATATACAGTCTTCATGATGATAACCCAGTAATTGGCATGTAACCCACGTAATAGGGAAGGCTGTGATCACACGACCAATGTGCTGACAGGAAGTAAAAAGGAAGTAGTATAAAGGGTAAAAGTGCATGTAAGGAGGCAGGTTGAAGTGGTAGATGGGTCAAACACAGGACATTTCCCTCAGAGACTGGTGTTTGTGACCCATGTGAAACAAAGTGAACTCTATCTTCAACACCTTTCTTTTCCTAAACCTAACCTATGTAGCTAAGTTAAGTACATAACTTTACGCTAAGTAGTCTACATAATGTGACAACATCCCAACGTTTTTTGTTTCTTTTTCAAAACCTAACCTATGTAACTTTACTTTCCTAACCCTAACCTAAGTAACTTTACTTACCTAAACCTAACCTAAGTAACTTTACTTACCTAAACCTAACCTGTGTAACTTTATGTTATATAGGCTACATAACAGGACGACACCCGAACACCCATTTCTTTTTCCAGACCTTACCTACGTAATTTTACTTTCCTGCCCCTAATCTACTTAAGTTTATGTTAAGTATGTAACTTTACATTATGTAGGCTACATAACAGTACAACACCTAAACATGTTTTTTTCCAAACCTAACGTAGGTGTCTTGACTTTCCTAAACCAAACCTATGTAACTTTATTTTACTAGCCCTAACTTAATAGTCTAGTAGCCAACTAAGTGAACTCGGAAATGTTGAGTACACCAAAGTTTTATTGCAGAAATGTGAAGTATGGGTCCCCAGCATACAGCATACATATTTGCATAATTAGCATAATTAGAATAATCGTCTATTTGGACCATATATTTTACACTGTGTGGCCAATTTCTACAATATTTGAATGGGTTTTAAGGGTTTTAGAGGATGCTGAAATGATTTCTGGCTTTTCTAGACTTCAAAATGTTAATTTTATAACATATTTTGTTTAATTTTGATGAATTTTTATTAATTTCGGGCAGAATTTTAGGTTATTTTCATGTATGAATGTTAATACATTGTTTTCAGGTTCTAGTGAAGCTGAATCCATTCCTGACACTTTTGGAGATTCAAAATTGCTATTTGGATCAACTATGAATCTTTGTTAGGCTGATTGTTATGCGTTTCTGGAGGAATAAGTAATGCAGGTATTTGAAATAACTTGGATCCTGTAACTGGATAACAAATTCTTGCATAATTCTGAGCAGCTATTGACAGGCCATATCTGCTATGTCTCACAATTGCTCAGCCCTAATTGATGCTTCCCCACCCAGACTTAGTGAGGTCAAGCAGGTGATTCTGCAAGCAAGGTCAGTTTCATAAGAACTGTCCTAGTGTGCTGAAGCTTCTGTTGTCCCTCGTGGAAGTTGTCTGGACTAAGACGAGCATCCCCTCTGAGTGGCAGAGAGCAGTGGCAGTGGCAGTCCCGAAAGGACTGGACTCCAAGACCTTCAGCCAATTCATGAGTGTAGCCCTACTCAACATGGAAGGGAAGAGCACCATGTACTTGATAGAGAACAAATACAATGACACTAGCTAGCAGAAGGCTGGGGTGCCTGGCTCCCCAGGCTGTGTGGAACATGCATCCCTGATTTGGAATGCAGACAGTCAAAGGAGAGAAAAAAGATCTGCATGTGTGGCTGGACCTAGCGAATGCAAACAGTATGGAACATTCCCACATCAGCTCATCGCCTTTGTACTGGACCACTTTTACAATCCAGACAATATCTAGAGCATGGTGAACAGCTACTTCCAGGACTTCCAGATACATCTTGCACTCCAGAATCTCCTCCTGTTGGCAACGGCTCGAGATGAGAATTGCTATGGGGTGCTCCATCTCCCCAGTCCTCTTTGTGGCAGCCTTCTAAATAAGGCAGGAGCAAGGCAAGCAGTGGGGGGGTGTCAGGCTATCAGCGGATCGCAGAGTCCCCCCTCTGAGAGGCAACATGGACGACACCACTTACCTGCTAAGGTCTTCCTGATGACCTTGCAGCTGACCATAGCAGGCACCAGCGGAGGCGCAGCAGGCCCAGAGCCATGCAAGAATACCATCTCCATGTAAACTGAATGTTTAGAGATGCCATCCAGCCATCCTAGACTAGCAGTCCAGACTTTTACAATACTGGCTAGTGTTCTTGACTCTTGATTGGCGTTGCTGAGAGGTTACAGGTTCAAGCCCCAGGGCAGGCGGACCATGCGGGAAGACCTCTATTACATTGGTGCCGTGACCTAAATGGGAGTGAGGTTTAGGAGGGTGAGTGTAAGAGAAGCCAGTTACTGAGGCTAAGTAGGTATATGAACATGAATAAACCTCACCCAGAGGTAGGGAGGCCTTGAGGAATTTTAGGATATTGGCTAGCACTCGCGATTCCCAATTCGCCATTGTTGGGTGGTCGCAGGTGTGACCGAGGGCCTCTGTTATACTTGGCTAGGTAAACCTCCCTTCCAGTGTTATGAAAGACATGCTAGTAAGTGAAACTAGCCCTTTTATCATTAAATAGTATGTTTTTTCATACATTTTAAATGGAATATCAAGCATGTTACAACTAGCCTGGGTATACCTATGCTCCCTTACTTTACAACTTATTTATTACAGCTACAATAACATGACCAGACCTCAAGAAATTTAAACAAATATAGTTTATCAATATTAACACCAAAGAACAAGAGCTCTTGTGATACTGAAATGTAAGATTATGTGTATGTATGGGAAAATAACCTAAAAATCTGCCTGAAATTAATCAAAATTTTCAGAAATTTATTATAATATGTTATAAAATTAATATTTTGCAGTCTGGAAGTGCCAGAAATGAATTCAGCATCCTCTAAAACCTCTAAAACCACTCCAGTGTTGTAGAAATTGGCCACACAGTGCAAAATATATTGCCAATATGGACGATTATGCTAATCATGCTAACTGTGCTAATTATGTAAATTGCTCAACATATGCAAATTAGTATCCGGCAGTTTCTACATGCTGGGGACCCATACTTTACATTTCTGCAATAAAACTTTGGTGTACTCAACATTTCCGGGTTCACAATGGGGCTCTATGGGCTGGCTACTAGACTATAAGTAAATTTATTTGCCTAAATTTAACCTACCTATATACAGGCTGTGTAATTGGATGACGCCGAAACATGTTTCTTTTTCCAAACCTAATCTAGATGACTTGAGTTTGCTGAACCAAACCTATGTAACTTTACCTTCCTAACCCTAACTCTAAATGGGAAAAAGGCTGTGGGGCGATAATATCAGCTGATTTTTTACCGAATGTTTTCCTGTTCCAAACTATTGTTTTTATATCACCATTTAAAAAACTTTACTCATCACTTTTTGTGATTTTCTTTACAATCAAAAATAAAGTACCAATTGTCTGTACTTTCAGACAAATGTGAACTGCAAGCAGCTATTGCAGCATACATTTTTCATGGTGCAAATTTAAATTGTAAAGAAATAAAACCAACATGATGGGAACTGCAGGGCCAAAACTCTGAGCAGGTTTATCCTAAATGGGAGAAAAGAAAATAAAAACAATAGGAGCAACTTATGACATTTATGTGAGGCATATTTTGGGTGCTGAATGACCTTCATTTGGCCATCATTACTTTTTCTTTAAGCCAAGAGCACCATCTAATGTGGCCAACAAATACAACGAATGGTTCATGAAGCTTTATTTAGTCATCAGTACTTTTGAAACAATTCCTCTTTCCTTGCCATTTTTGCTACTCAGCCTAAACACCTACATAGGCCTGGTTTTTCTCTGTACCACAGCTGAAGCAATTTCATTGTCTTTATAGAGTTCCCAGAAGATTAATTTTATATTTGTTTCTAGTCAGTGATTAAAAAACAGCAATATTAGATAGTGGTTTATTAACAATGATGGGCCTGTATTACAAAATAAAAATTAAAACTCATGTTCCTCAAAGACAGAAATGTTTCATTGCATTACGTTACATATTAGTACATGCAATCACTCAACTCATACAAATGTATTTTTTTAAATGCTAAATCCCAGAAAACCTCTAATGTGTAAACCCTAACATACTCAACCAGGTTAAATAAATGAATAAATGTGTACATGTATGTTTACAAATGTATGTTATGTTATGTATGTTATGCAGCTGTGATGTCTGTACACAGAAATTTAAATATAGGCACAAGTGTCAATTCTAGGGCTCAAGCCAGCATGACCCTAAGACGTAATAAGACCTTTGACAGTTGATAACACCTGCATTAAAGAACATACGCTCATTCATTTATGTCCAAAGCTTTTCTTGGCCACACCCCTTTTATGGTTCACTGGTCAATATCTTCAAAACACAATGAGATATTAACAAGCTTTTAATAACTATTGGTAAGCCTGGACAAAAAAAAAAAAGATCAACAGAAAATGTAGGAAACAGACCCAATCTTTAGAAGATTCCAAAAATGTGTTTGTCAAAGGTTCATCATTGTTATTAAATATAACTGCAAGCTTTGTAATGATTGGACAAAGAATTTCTGATTCATAGTTCCATTTGTGTTATGCCATGTTTTTTTTTTTTTTTGTTTGTTTGTTTTTTCTAATACATTTGTAGCACTCCCTAGTGGTCAATTTGAATGAAACTTTCAGGGTATGTTTCACATAACTTGACATCTGGAAGTTTCATGATGATTGGCCTAACGGTTGTGGAGTAAGGTCTATGTGTGGTGCTGAGCCATGACTCTTTTAAAGTTCATTGGTGATTATTTTCAAAACGCAATGAATGATCAACAAGCTTTGGTAACCTTTGATGAGCTTGGTCAGATAATGATCCACAGAAAATTTTGGACAAATTGGATGTACAGTATAGGAGATGTCAAAAATGTGTTTTTTTGTTTTGTTTTTTAATTCAAAATGGTGGAAAATCTAGTCAGGTAGACCTTAATGATTCTGTTTTTCTTTTTTCTTCTGTGTGGCACATTGAGCTGGACTTGCGTGTCAAATTTCCAATTTATGGTGTGAAAGGTGTGACCATTCCAAAATTCAATTTTGGGGTCTTTATTAAAGCACCACCATCAGGCTGATTAAGCTCATATTTCTTGAGCAGCAGAACAGTTCCCAATCACTGGTGAACATTTCATGTGCCTACGATGTACCATTTCACAGGAATGTTTTCTGAAGAAAAAATAAATTCACACAAAAACAAAAAGGTTTCTCGGCGCAGCGCAGGTGGCACAGGGTGGCGAACCCCGCGCAGAGCTAGTTTCAAGCAGCGCAACCCGAGGCACGCTCAGTTTGGTAGTTTGGCAGACCGAGGTGCGCTGAGATGGGTGTGGCAGCGCAGCAGGGGGAGGTGTCGACAGATCCAGCTTGGCGCAGTGACAGTTTCGTGCCAAAAGGCTTCACCAAAGGTGCGCTAAAAGCTCGCCATCTGAAACCACGTCTACTGTCAGCGCAGGGGGAGCGCAGCCGGTGTAAGCCGAAGTTTGGCTGACTGGCGGACAGTGCGCACACGTCAACAAAACCTCACAGGCAGGTTTCCAGAATATCAGGCACATTAACAATGCAATAAATAGCCAAAAACCACTATTCCATGCAACTATCTGCAATCAGCACATAAATGTATCTCTATATCGACTGTCCCGTCACATCTGATGTCAGAAACTGAACCTGATTTGATTAACACAGCTGCAAACTAATGAGTTCACATCCCTCTCAGCCAACCACAAACAGCCACAGCATCAGATAGGGAGTATATATTCAGCATCTGTCATCTTAGAAAAGTCAAAAGAAAAGAAACAGAGTGAGACTGCGAGAGAGAAAGAGAGAAAGAGCGCGCGCGCACGAGAGAAACGCAACATTGATTTACAATTGTGGTGACCTCCTCCCAGGCTACCTTTGCATCATCAGCCCGTGGAGGTCTGCTCACAGTTCCGTATATTTGGACACTGCGAGCAGACACCTTCGCGCGGCGCATTTAAGGGCGAGGAGAGGGGCTCATTTGATTGGTGTGATGTGTGTAAAACCCACTCCATGCCTTCTCTCCTCCCTCTTTCCGACTTGCGCCGGTAGGAGGGACGGAGGTGGGATAGTGGAGTAACTGCGCCAGGGCGCACGGTGTGCCAAACTTACAAAATTCGTCTGGCCACACCCAGTTGGCGAAGCGCAGGTGCGCTGCGCCCCTGCCGCGCCCGGTCTGCGAAACTAGAGCCCTAAGGCTTAACCCCCCTTAAAAAAATGTGGTTCAGTTGAGTTACATATTGGATCTATTTCTTGATGAACAACAGTGTATCCATCTGCCCAGCACTCCTGTGCAGTGTTTCTGGCTATAAAGCATGAGCGCAGCCACAATGAACCTTACATCCTTTTCCTGTGATGAGGATTTCAGAAAACTGTTGTTGATAAAGAAGTAGTGACAGCAAGTAACTCCCTCTAAAACAACAAATAGTTGTTTCTGAAGTTCATATTATGTACGAATTTGACAAATTAGATACCTCATGTTACTCAGTGAGCTTTGAAGATGTTGGCAGGTGTATTTTTGAACATAAACACAGCCAGGCTAGCTGTTTGCTCCTGCTAACAGTTTTTATTGTTAACTAGACTAACCAGCTGAACTCACAGACATAACATTGATGACAATCTCCTCATCTCAGTTTCTGTGTATTTCAAAACATGCTGAACTATTTCCCTAACAGAAGACATATAGGATTTTATGGCCTTCGCTGACCTCTGTAAGAAAATGCAGATCAGTCTACCCACATAAATTTACATTTTGCCCTTTATAGTACTTCTTATCTCTTTCCATCAATCACTTTGTAGAAATAGCTGTCCTTATCCTGTGGTGGATATCACATTTTGGAGCCTCATGATTCATGTCAACAGTGTGACAGATGTTGATGAATACTCCCCCTGTAGATTCTGATGATCCTCAGCACACAGCCCAGACAGTGACCTCCTCCACATCAGGTCTGCAGCCAGGACACACAAAGTCACTCTCCAAACAGCAGTGGACAGCCAGCCTGCCCATTAGGTGTAATGCAGAGGCAGAGAGGCTAATGAAATGTCACTAAATCCCTGCTGCCTGTCACAACCACAGGATGAGGATGAGTCCCTTCGGAGGAACACATGATGCAGTTGGTCCTAACTGCTTGTTATCATTAGTTTGTGTTATCAGATGGTTCAGCTGGGACTTTGATTAATGTGTTTTTACCTGGGAGATGGATGACTCATAGAAATGGGGCTAATGATATGCTGAATAAAGGACTGGAAAATTAGAGTAGCCCTGAGTGTACTAAAATACAAAGGTATGCAGGGAGTTTACTGAGATCCATCTGCCCATCCACAACCACCTGTCAGAGGTAGAGCTCAGTCATTTCCTAAAAGCTGTGATAGCTGGTCACTGTAAAGACGGAAGCGGCCCAAGCAGTCCACTAAGAAAGCAGGTTGGGTGGTGGATGGGTCACAAAACACAGGACTTTCCCCTGGGACTTTACTCCAGGAGACTGGTGTTCAAAAATGTGGTAACTTTGAGTCATTTTCAGGTATGCCCTCACCATGTTTCTTGTGTGTAGTAAAAATCAGTCAAAAGTTCCTAGTCCTCTTGCATTAAACTTAGAGATGCTGTGTTTCTGAATACAAACAAATAACGCATAATGAAATTATGGATCCTACATTTATTTAAAGACATTCACACAGAATGCATACAGTTTGAGAGGCTAATCTGCACACTGAGTTGTATGTTCACATACTGCATATCTAGGACAGTGACAACTTTGATGTAAATATATGCTATAAAGTGGAAAAGAGATGCTAATCTTAAGTGTAAAAGTATGTCATTAGATCCATGTCAGCAAGTCAATAATGAGTCAGACGAGTTTAAAATGAGTAAAATCACCTTGAAATATTTTCCCAGATATTATCATTTTGAAAGAAGTTCGAAACCAGGTGTAAAAGAAACCATAGACAAATGGATTGAGCATTGAATTTGACCATCCAAGCCATTTAAATGATGCAATCACAGAGGCTGGTATTGCATTATCAGTCAGAGGATTAAAGGTGAAACAAAGAAAGAAAGGAGTCCAACAGATGAGAAAAACTCCTATAACAATAGCCTCGTTTTTCTTTAGTTAGCTGATTGGTTCTTGCCATAATATGAATTTTAACAGTTGTCCAATAGGGCTGTCGGCTGTGTATTAACCTGACTTCTGCACAACACAACTGATGGTCCCAACCCCATTGATAAAGCAAGAAATTCCACTAATTAACCCTGATAAGGCACACCTGTGAAGTGGAAACCATTTCAGGTGACTACCTCTTGAAGCTCATGGAGAGAATGCCAAGAGTGTGCAAAGCAGTAATCAGAGCAACTTTTAGAGGGTTTAGAAAATAAAATCATAATTTGGTGCTACATTCATACAGGAAGTGAACACTGGCCTCCCGTGTGAAAGTTTGGGGTCTGTGGGACTCATCCACCACACCTCCTGCCTGCCCTATAGGGACTTTCCTACTCCTTATATTACGTCATTATTGGCAGTGTTTCAACCTGACCCTGTTCAGCAGCATATCTGCGTATATGATACAACATATCATATCACCGTGAAAGGTGGCGTTTGGCATTGGTGTCTGATGCAAAGATCATTGACAGAGCTGTGATATTTGATGACTTCTGAGCAAGGGCACAAAAATTGTCTATCTATAAACATCACAACACCGTCAAGTCTGTCATTGGTATTACACCCTATAGATCCACCTCTTTGAAATGTCAGGTTGCAGAGTGTGGGGGAAGAAAATCTGATAAAGAGATCACAGTACAATCTGGTTTTTATCCTTACATCAAATGAGGTGACCAGTTAATGGCTGACAGAGGTTTCCTAAAACATGTTGCCACTTTTGTCATGCCCCCATTCCTCCAAAACAGGCAGCAACTCCCAGGATATGCAGCTGAGAGGGCTCGTCAGTTTTTCATCCCAGTAGCAAGTGATATTTTTGACTGTCTGTGCTGCCCTCCAAAAGCTTATTTAAAGATTTTTGGGACTTTAATTATATGCAGTTGGCCTTACAAACTGAGCTGAGTATAAATTAGTAAAGCACTGATTTCATAGACTATAAGTTTAAGTAAGTTTTCAGGAGGAAATTCTTATAATTTGCATAATTTCTGGAGTCAACATAGAATTGTCTGTATCTTTTTAGGACAGAATGCAGATGGATGCTATCATATTTTAGAAAGTACATTCTAATACATAAACCAAATTTCTTTTAATTTCATTTATATGTATGACATGTTTATTACTAATGTTTACATCACAGTTTTTCAATACACATTTTTACACTTCAGAGATGAGCTGCAATTGTCCAAGAGTATGATAATTTTTGGACATTTGAGTAATTATTTTATTTTTAGCAAATTTCCATTTTAGTGAATACACTAAGGTTGCTGATGGAATGCTCCAGGATATTGTCATGGAATGGTTCATATGCTATCCTAACAAAAATCCATGCACAACAGTTTGTATGATTTTCTACAAATAGCAGACTTTCACGTCTTTTTCTATGACATAAATATTTTCAGCAATTCCCCACTCGTGAATTTTTGAAGCTTTTATGTGTCTTAAAAAGGGTGGTTGCTAACTGGCAATATGAGACTACAGAATGTCATCACCCCAAATACAGCGTTACAGCCTTGTTGTGGCAGAGACATTAAGTCACGTGACCAAGTGTGGTTTGTTTATGACCTAATGTTAGCTTTTTACTTCTGGCGATTGCATTCAGGCTTCAGAAATCATAAAAGTGGTGTTCATTTGTGGAGATGATCTTGCTGAACAAAATGCTTGCAGTTGCAGAGCATTGTTCAGAAGGCTCATAATTCCAAATCCCAATTGTCCAGATTGTCTGAAGGACTCAGAAATACCCAGTGGACCCAGAAACAAGTACACATTCTCCCAAACAGAGGCATATGGCTAATATGCAGAATGGGGACATTTCTATGGTGAGGGCATTACCTGCCCTGTTCTGCCTCTGATTGGCTAGTGCTCACTACCTTGATTGGTTAGAAAGGTTCGGTTTAGGCATCAAGAGCAAGACTTGTCAGGGTCAGGGTACCAGCTATCAGAGTAAGCTAGTCAGAGGCACGCAGTCCTCATAATATGAAGGTCTGATGACATCATTCTACATGAGAATTTTTTGTTGAAAAATGGAGCAGTGTGTGTTTGTTTTCGGGATAACATGCTGTCGGACAAATGGCCCTTCAGTCCAACAGGACATGTTTCAGACTACTGGGACTTCAGGAGCCATGGGAATACGTTATGGCACCTTACAAACATGACAAACTATGATGTGTATGTGTTACATCATAAAGCCAGACACAAATTACAGTAAATGGAACATTAAGAAAAAAGATCCAAGTCCATTGTCAATAAATCTCGGCATTCATGTACATTCATAAGATGCAGCATGTAAAGATAGCAGAGCAATGAAAAGAGTCTCCAACAGCCAGTATGGAGCTGGAACATATCTGGACCTATCTGCTGAGCATTCACATCACACATTCAGCGCAATCCACGTCTATCACCACTCCAATGCACCGCTCCCCTGGCTGAGCAACGCACAGCGAGTCGTGACCAGCCAACCTTCCTTTCAGGGCCGCCCCGTTGACACCTACATGACAAAAGCCTGATGTCAGAACCCTACAAGCGCCTCCTCTGGGCTCAACTGACAGTTTTCTGACACACTGATGTAAATATAGCTCAGTCTGACTCACCAAAGCCTGTTTATTCAGAATTTATCAACCCCCTCAAGCATTTATTGTATGGCGAATATAGCATGGACTTAAATCATCAAGTGAAGAGTACCCAAGTTTGAGTTAAATGTCATGCCTAAAACAGATCTCTGAGCAGCTTATTTATTTGACAATGATTTTGTATAATATTAATTATCTTCAATCATTATACTTATGGTATTAACATATAATATGGGACATCAGAAAATTGTATTTCAGGATGCTGTGTTTGCTGTGTCACTATTTTCATTTTACAAGAACGCTTTGATGGACAAAAAGTATTTATGTCATTCTCATCAATGTTAGAAAATAAAAACTCTAAGGGTAAAGTTGTGTTTGAATTCCTTTCAACAAAGATAAACAGAGAGCAATCACAAACTGTAGACCATGTGTGAGAATTTGTACTCATCCCAGTATGGCCCACCTGGCCTGCCTGCCTAAAGTTTTTCTCCAAACAATCTGCGAGTTTGAGTGACAATTGCTGATGTTGTTCCCCGACTTTGTGAATCCTTCCCCCTGTTGGTTTTCAACAGCACTGAAAGCACTTCTCAGTGGCCAAACAAACAGCATTACTGCTAGCTGAGTAGTTTTTGTAGGCCACCTCTGTTCTTTAATGCTAGAGAAGGATGTATGGAGTCCAAAGTCCTGTGATGTAGCTGATGGCTGTGTCTTTGTACTGCGACACTGTCTACATCTGGGAGGTCAGTTATGGTTTCTTCTTCAGGCAAAAGCACTTCCACATGCTCCACATCCACCCTGCATCCAATATTGACATTTGTTGAATCAAGGATGTCCGTGTGGTCATGAAGAGGACAGCTGCCCGTGCCCTTCCTCACCTGATGCCTTCTTGAGGCACTTGAAAGCCCCACAAAAGTGTCTTGCACTGGGGTCATTGCTGGAACTCCAACATGCTGCTTAGAATAACAGCTCCAGGTGATCCTGACTCAATTTGTATGTCAGAAGGTATCTACTTGATGCAACTGGTCTCTCTACAAGATGTTCATAGATATTAAGCACACTTCTACCAAAAGCAATGAAGATGGGAGCTTTCTTTTGAGAAGCATCCATGTAGACAAAGTTGTTACCCTTGTTTCTAGCCTTGAGCCCATGGAGACACAACTCTGCTTGTTCTAAAATAGCCCTGGCATGACCTTTGGTGAAGGCTTGATTGGTGCTTCAAGCCCTTTTCTCAAATCGGTTGCTGCTATTATAGATATCAAAAGCTGCACCAATTGTTGGGCTGCAAGATGGACCTTCATTTCATTTTTTGTTGTACCCACTGGATGCATGCCATTCTTAGCTTGTTGTCAAGTCACAAACCTTCCTTTTATTGAAGTTTGTGGAGTTCTTCAATGTACTCCCATCTGATCTGTTTCCCATCTTCTGTCTCCAACACTTAATCTATAGAAAACACATTTCTTATTAGTTTTAACATGTGACATGGATCCAAGAGCACATGCACCTTTTGTGTTTGATCCTCTGGATGAAGAGAATAAGGTGTCATGTTTGTGATGTCAAGTTTGGCACCAAGCTGGTGGTCCATCCATATGTTTGCCCTCTTTGCTCCACCGCTGATAAGAAAGTATGTAATGGGGATCTTCCAAGATTCACTGATGGTTACAACCACGATGATTAATGCCTGCCTGTCTACTGCGTTTTCTATTTCACCAGCACCAACATTGACATTGCGTGAATTTCAGAATGTCTCTGAATAGAATCCAGAAGAGCAGCATCTGAACAAAATCAAACAATTTCCTGTAGTAGTAGCGCTGAGCATCAGCACTTGGGCCCTTGTTTCTTATATTAACAATGCTGCCCACAACCTGGCGAATGCTGCAGATCCAAGTAGCTACACATTCAAAGTCAGCACCAGTTCTTTGAAGCTCACCAGGTGGTAAAAAGCAGACCTTGTTCTCGAGCCTGATTATTTTATTTGTGACCCTGTGGATGACTTCATTTACTGTGGAAAATAGGACAACATGTTAAGAAGTTTCATCTGCCATCATCAAATGCAGAGGGGAGGATGTGAAGAAGACAGGCTGCTGGTCTGGAGAGATGGACATCTGGTCGCAGTTCACTTTGTTATAAGGCCAAGACAGGGATTTGGTTGGTTGGTTTGTGGTTCAGTGCACAACACTGAGATTATTTGTCATACTGTAAATAAAGACAAAAAAGAAAAGCTACAATAAAATATCAAAAGCTATTTGACAATACAATCACTCTCTGTTGTAACTGTTACCATATGTGACATAAAAACAACATTGTGCCATGTTTCCCTAGGAGGTGGTGTAGTCTGACACTATATGAGGGTTAACTGTTTACACTGAGAATTCAGAAATGATGTTATGTATGTATGTATTGTAAAGCACCGTCTTCATTGTTTCCCTTGCAAGCTGACAATGTGTTTTGAGTGTAGCAAGAGTAGCACACAATCTTGTATGTCTGATAATAGTTTCTTAATCGAAAATATTTGAATGATCATGAGAACAAAGAAAGAAGTTTGATATATGTGATATATGATATACAGTCAGGTCCATAATTATTTGGACAATGATACAGTTGTCATCATTTTGGCTCTGTACACCACCACAATGGGTTTTAAATGAAACAATGAATACCTGCTTAAAGTGCAGACTCTCAGCTTTCATTTAAGGCTTTTTTCAAAAATGTAGTATGAACCGTGTAGGAATGACAACCATTTCTTCACACAGTCCCCCAACTTTAAGGGCTCATAAGTATTTGGACAAACTAACATAATCATCAATTAAACAGTCAGTTTTAATACTTGGTTGCAAATCCTTTACAGTCAATGACTGCCTGAAGTGTTGGACACATAGGCATCATCAGATGCTGGGTTTCTTCCCTGGTGATGCTCTGCCAGCCCTTTACTGCAGCCGTCTGCACTTCCTGCTTGTGTTTTGGGTGTTTTGCCCTCAGTTTTGGCTTCAGCAAGAGAAACGCATGCTCAGTTGGATTCAGGTCAGATGATATGACTTGACCATCATAGAACATTCCACTTCTTTGCCTTAAAAATGTCTTTGGTTGCTTTTGCAGTATGCTTCAGGTCATTGTCCAACTGCACTGTGAAGCATCGTCCAATGAGTTTTGAAGCATTTGGTTGAATCTGAGCAGATAATGTAGCCCCAAACACTTCAGCTTTCATCCTGCTGCTCTTGTCAGCAGTCACATCATCAATAAATACAAGAGAACCAGTTCCACTGGCAGCCATACATGGCCATGACATAACAGTACCTCCACCATGCTTCACTGATGAGGTGGTGTGCTTTGGATCATGAGCAGTTCCTTCCCTTCTTCCTTCTCTTGTCTTCCCATCATTCTGGTAGTTGATCTTTGTTTTATCTGTCCATAGTATGCTGTTCCACAACTGTACAGGCTTTTTAGATGGTTTTTGACAAACTCTAATCTGGCCTTCCATTTTTAAGGCTAACCAATGGTTTGCATCTTGTGATAAACCCTCTGTATTTATTCTAGTGAAGTCTTGTCTTGCTTACAAGAGCAGCAGGATGAAAGCTGAAGTGTTTGGAGCTACATTATCTGCTCAGATTCAACCAAATGCTTCAAAACTCATTGGACGATGCTTCACAGTGCAGATGGACATTGACCTGAAGCATATTGCAAAAGCAACCAAAGACATTTTTAAGGCAAAGAAGTGGAATGTTCTGCAATGACCAAGTCATATCATCTGACCTGAATCCAACTGAGCATGCATTTTTCTTGCTGAAGCCAAAACTGAGGGCAAAACACCCAAAACACAATCAGGAAATGCAGACGGCTGCAGTAAAGGGCTGGCAGAGCATCACCAGGGAAAAAACCCAGCATCTGATGATGTCTATGTGTCCAACACTTCAGGCAGTCATTGACTGTAAAGGATTTGCAACCAAGTATTAAAACTGACTGTTTAATTAATGATTATGTTAGTTTGTCCAAATACTTATGAGCCCTTAAAGTTGGGGGACTGTGTGAAGAAATGGTTGTCATTCCTACACGGTTCATACTACATTTTTGAAAAAAGCCTTAAATGAAAGCTGAGAGTCTGCACTTTAAGCAGGTATTCATTGTTTCATTTAAAACCCATTGTGGTGGTGTACAGAGCCAAAATGATGACAACTGTATCATTGTCCAAATAATTATGGACCTAACTGTATGTCTGATATTATGGCATGTAGAGTTCTAAATGCTGTTTTATAAAGAGCATTACACAAAGTCATTTCAACAGGAGCATAGTTTGTTTTTCCGTATGATGACAGGCAAGAAACAAATCCAGTTGTGGTGCCAAAATAATATTTTTAACACAACCCAACGCAAAGGACTTTAATTTGGGAAAATATGCACAGTATAATATCAAGCATATCTAGTCATCTAAATAGAACTCCCTAGATGGTGAGTTGGGATTAATAAATAAGTAAATGATTTTGGACACAGCCACTGTCTTTACGTTCTGTATTCTGCTACATTTAGCTACATGCTAACATCTTACTTCTCTGTCTCTTCACAGCAAACTTCTCTGGTCTCTTATTTCTCACAAATGTGCCTGTAGAAACAAACAGTATGTGTGTTTATAGTTTAAAAAGTTCATGCATAAATACTGAGTTGACAATATGTGATATGTAACTTTACAATGAAAGTAGCTAGCACTAGCTCCAAAAGTTGCTAAATATTGCCAAATGAAGTGAGGTGCTCATTTGCATGTCATTGTGCATGTATTTGGGATAATGGAAGCATTTTACAACTTTGCTGAATTAGATTTAATAGAAAAATCAACAACTAAATACCCACACTGTGACGAGTGACATGTCCTCTCTTCCTGCCTGTTCCACACCTACAGCTTACCTGCACAGTGCTGTTGCAGAGGAGAGAGGGAGAGACTTGGCTGTTGGCAGAGGAGCCATGGGATAAGAATATTTTGAGCAGCATGCATGGGAATAATTACAGTCGAATATATTTGAAAATATTTCTTGCTTTTTCCCAGATGTTCTAAATAAGGGCTGATTTAAAGTTGTGCGTAGGTTCTATGTAGAGCCTACGCCATAGTCTACACAAGTGGCCTACTCCATTGTGAGCATTTATACTTGTGCAGTGGTGTGTCTGTGTTGCTCTGCAGTTACACCTCCAGCCCAGTGCCAGTTGGCAATGGGGTTTCTATGTTATGATTCAAAACACACCTACAACAAATATAAAACACAGCTTAATAGTGACAATATTAAACACCAGTACAAAGTCTCCATTATAACTTACAAGGTTCACAGACAAAACGCTTGTCTTTTGCTGTACACATTTTCCCCACAAATACAACATGCTAATGTTATTAGCATAAGCCTATGACATTTCACAGTGCATAAATTAGCCTAGAGGCTAGTGGAATTTTCCTCTACTCATAAGTTAATAACTCAGTTTGAGTGGAGTTACTCAAAGTTATGAAGGTTAGGTTTAGGCAGATTAAGTTATGTAGGCGAGGGCTAAGAAAAAAAAACATGGAAACAATGATCCTTAAAATAATGTACAGGTAACTAGGTTTCACGTAGTTCCACAATCGGTTTCCTCCCCAACCTGCCTCCTTATGCAGACTTTTGGTTTTAATACTCTTTAGGTCCTGATCACACAGAAAGCGTTTAAGCTGCTGGAGGCAGCTTTTTGTAGGTGTTTCCATGAGAAGGAAGCTTTTTGCTCTCTGATTTTGCGTTGCTACACGCCTTGTGTTTCTGCGCTCTTGGAACCTGGTATTTTTGCTGGCATGTTCTGAACTCCCCAAAGCAGAAAAGCACCACACATCATCTCTGCTTTTTTCCAGTTGTCCAATAGATGATTTGAGAGATGGGCCTTCTGTGGTGGTCACGACAACAAGTTGGTAAACAATGGAGGAGAAACTGGTGGTGCTCAGTCGCTCAGCAGGACCAATGCTCCTTGTAGTTACTATTCATTTTTGTTATGCTGGGCAGACAGCAGGTTGTCAAACTGCCCCTGAGTCATCGTAATATATGCCTGGAAATGGCCATCATTGAGGTGAAGCTCCTGGATCAACTGGTAGTATTCCCTGTGATCCACCCCCCTCCAAAAAGTAATAATCAAAAGCTCTGTTTTCACTGAGTAAAATAGTTTTCAGCTTACAATAATAAACAGCAGGTCTGCGTTGCTGCAACCTATGTCACAGTTCTGGAGATGTGCATGTCAGGCTACGGCATAGGGTATGTGTCTACGCAGAGCCTACACCAAGTACAGCGTCAGTTAAACACAGAAGTATAAATTCAGCTTAAGTCACTGAAGTTGTCACTAGTCACTATTTGAAATGAAGTTACTAAGATTGTCTGAAAATTTCACCAAGTTGGAAACACTTAAACACTGACCTATCAGAGCAGACTGGGCTTTTGAGGAGGGGGGTCTTAAAGGAGCTATATGTAAGAAATCTAAAGCAAATAGTCATAAAATCATCCTAATATGTCACAGAGACTAAGGAATAATATTCATATAACATACTGATCTCAATAGTACAGCCAGAATATTTGCATCTAAAAAACATTTTTACAGTCCGCAAATCGTGTTTATGTTTTGAATTTGTGTTTTGGCCTGTTGTGCCACCGACCGCCGTCTACCAGTCACGCAGTCAGTAGAGTCTCAGCATCAATTACAGTTACGACTGAGCTACAACAGCACAGCAAGCAGCATTAGCAGTGTCCCAGTACATAGCATTAGCAGCCGGCTCCTCCTCAGCTGTATCCCAGCAGCAGCGTTAGCAGCAGAGAAGCCGGACTTGCTCGAACGGTCCGCTGGAAAACCGAAGATCACAGACGCGGCGACGCGGCCCTGCCACGGCAGCCGCCCGTGGGTAAGCAAATCAGTCTCCAGCGTGCTGCTGTCCAGCAACCTCGAATCTGTAGCGGAGGGGGGGCGGACACGACTCGTGGCAGTATTTTCAATTTGAGTGCAGTAACCGTTTTGGCCACATTCTTACATACAGCGCCTTTAAAGAGACTGGCGCTGAAATGGAGCATTTCAGAAAGAGGGTAAATATATATTCAGGCAGACAGTTTTTAAAAAATTTTTTTTTTTTGAACATTAAAGCATGTAATGATAGTAGTATGAAACCCAAAGTACAAGTCTGAACCTCAAGATGAGCAAAATATCTCTCAGACCTGACATCAGTAGTTTAGTTGTTTGCTGTTTGCTGCAACTGTTGATACACGTGCAGTTCATCGTAGTGTCCACCAGGGGGCTGTGATGAGTGATTTCTCCTGGGTGGATGCTCGTAATTACAGAATTTAATCTCATCTCTGAATGGTAGTGATGGCATTATGAAACCTCATGAAGCTTTTATTTTCTGAGCCCACTAGATGGCGGTCTTGGTTTAAAGAGAGAGGCTCAAAGAATAGCAATTCAGTGTACTTTCAACTACTTTCATGCAGCTAACAGCATCCCAGTTACACACTCTCTCCTCCAGACCAACAGTTACTCACCCATCACAAAAGCCATTATATAGTAACAGTGTTACATATCAAGTAGTTTCCTGCTGCTGTGCTGGTTGTACTGGAAATGACTCAGAAGTTTAAAAGAAAATTAAGTAATGGAAGTTCTCTGATTCCTGTCATAGGTGTGTGGGCAGGAGGAATTTGTGGTTTCTAGATCGAGTCAATGTGTGATTATACAAACTGTGATGTGTCTGTTCAGTATCCCTGTGCTGCTCTGAATAAAGGAGGAGGCATTCTTCTTCATGAGGAGCGCTGACAGCAGGAAGTCCTCATACGGTCTGGGAGAATGTGTCGGAGTAAACAGAGCCTGCAGCAGCGTGACGCTGGGCCAAATACAGACAAGGAGTGGGCCAACAGCAATTTCAATAGACAAAGCTTGTGCAATGTGTCTGCTGTCAGCGAGGCAATTTCTCATAATGAGTGCCAGGATAATACAATCAGGGAAATGAGAGGCCAAGAGGAGACCTTACTCCTGTTGAGACTCTGATAGGAAACCCTGGTGAGCTGATGACAGCTCCTGCTGCAGAGAACAAGTAGAAGTGGTTCTTTGTTATGTTTGATATAAAATGTTGTGAAAGACTTAAATCAAAGCCTCCTAATACACAGATCTGTGTCAGTGGAGCCCCCAGAAATATTTTATGGGGTGGCCAGATGGGGCCACAGAAAATCTTTGGGACGTACACCAAAAACAAATTCTTTAACTGAATTTCAGGCTTTCCATTATGCTGTTAAAATATATAGGCTAGTTGAATGTAGATTTATCAAGGAAATGTATACTCATATACTTTGTTTTTTTATTTTACAGTTAATAAGATGTGCATAGCAGTTAACATTTTGAGTTCCACAAGAATCCTGTTTTAACGTTAACCTGTTAGACGATTCATTGTTCTTCAGATGGGCTAGACGTCCTTTTCCTTCAGCAACAGCTCTAACTTAAAGGAGCACATTGATTGTAAGGAACAAAACACTTAGTGGGAACATGCCTGTGTAGTTCAAAGGGAGACTCGTGTGTACCCATAGGGCATATTTTCATTCAGATATCTTGAGGTTAGAGTTCTTTAAAAATGGCCCCGCCAGTTGTTCCCTCGCCAAAATTTAGCCCGACTTTGGAGTGTTCTTTAGCCCCCTCAAGTGCAACACACACCGCCGCCATACGCCGCGCGTCAAAACGCTGCGCGTCAAAACGCCTGCCTCCATTATATTCTATGAACAAACCCACACCGGTGCCGGGCGATGCGCCGCGCTGCTCTGCTTCAGCCCACTGCTCTATTTCCAGCACGGCCGGCGCTGCGAGAAAAGCCTTTTATGTACATCTCTGCTGCCATAGTATCAACTCCTGTTGCTTTAAATTTTTAATAAGACGATTTTGATAAGAAACTCACCCATGAAATCCAAGTTGTTGTTGCCTCAAAGTTTTTCCTCTTCTTCTTCCGTTACTAGCAGTTGGCAACCGTTGGCAACTAGTGTAGGTACAGCCACCTAGTGGGCTGGGGTGGGAAATACACTTTAGTGTCAACGTTGCCGCTGCGCGCCGCTGCCAATGTGTGTTGGGGGGCGGCACTTGACGGCCACAGTGCCGCGCCGGCGGCAGTGTTTGTTGCAGTTTACTGACAAGTTATGCAGACCTCAGGCTGTGTAGTTCTTAAAGGATGAGCGTGCCACAGCCTCTTCAGCCTTTGAACTCTGCAATAGAAATGGTCCGCCAGTGGCTACATTGGAATTTTGCTTATTGTGATGTAATTTCTTGAGGTATCTTTAAATGCTTCGTATCCCTAAAATCTGTACAACCTAAGCTAAAAGGTTATGTGAGTTAATAAGCCATAATAAGTGATGAAAGTATTAAAAATGTGTCATAAAAAAAATGTTTTTCCATTGGATTTTACAGAATAAAAACACACAAAAATTGATCCAAGAGGTTTTTTAAATGTAGAAACAGAGAGTTATTTAGTTTTTCAGATATGCTCATTTTTATGAGCAGAAAATGCGTTTATTCGTACCTCTGGTGCCAGTGTGCCACTGCACTGTACGTTTTCACTGTATTTTGCACCAAACGCAATGTAGCCCAGTTAGCCTATGTCATCATGAGTGTACAACATGATGGCAGGGAAGACAGAAGCCTTAGCTTTCTGCTGCAAAAAGTATGAATTGGCTAGCTATTATTTGGATCGATAAAAACCTCGATTAATTTAATTAATTTTTTTAATTTAATTTAATTTTATATACTTTATTAATCCCCCTGAGGGGAAATTAAATTTTTTCACTCTTGGGGCTCTAGTTTCGCAGACCGGGCGAGGCGGGGGCGCAGCGCACCTGCACTTCGCCAACTGGGTGTGGCCAGGCGGATTTTGCAAGTTTGGCACACCGTGCACCTGGCACAGCTACTCCTCTTTCCCACCTCCGTCCCTCCTATCGGCGCAGGTCGGAAAGAGGGAGAAGAGAAGGCGTGGAGTGGGTTTTACACACATCACACCAATCAAATGAGCCCCTCTCCTCGCCCTTAAATGCGCTGCGCGAAGGCGTAATGAGAGTTTACTCAATTCGCCATGGCAGAAGAGAGCAGCAGCGTCAGACAGCCAAACTTCTCCCAGGAGGAAACTGATGTTTTGGTCCAGGAGGTCCAAGCTCGCAGTATCCGAATATATGGAACTGCGAGCAGACCTCCACGGGCTGATGATGCAAAGGTAGCCTGGGAGGAGGTCACCACAATCGTAAATCAATGTTGCGTTTCTCTCGTGCACGTGCGCTCTCTCTTTCTCTCTCGCAGTCTCACTCTGTTTCTTTTCTTTTGACTTTTCTAAGATGACAGATGCTGAATATATACTCCCTATCTGATGCTGTGGCTGTTTGTGGTTGGCTGAGAGGGATGTGAACTCATTAGTTTGCAGCTGTGTTAATCAAATCAGGTTGGGTTTCCATTACGCGTGCCAAACGGTGCCAATCCCCTTTGATCTGGCATCAGATGTGACGGGACAGTTGATATAGACATACATTTATGTGCTGATTGTAGATAGTTGCATTGAATAGTGGTTTTTTGGGTATTTATTGCATCGTTAATGTGCCTGATATTCTGGAAACCTGCCTGTGAGGTTTTGGTGACGTGTGCGCACTGTCCGCCGGTCAGCCAAACTTCAGCTTACACCCGCTGCGCTCCCCCTGCGCTGAGAGTAGACCTGGTTTCAGCTGGCGAGCTTTTAGCGCACCTTCGACGAAGCCTTTTGGCACGAAACTGTCACTGCGCCAAGCTGGATCTGTCGACACCTCCCCCTGCTGCGCTGCCACACCCATCTCAGCGCACCTGGGTCTGCCAAACTACCAAACTGAGCCTTGGGTTGCGCTGCTCTGTGCAGGGTTCGCCACCCTGCGCTGCGCCGGGAAACTAGAGCCTTGCTGTCAATTACACACAGGTCCAAAAGACACACACATGCACAAACAGGACCTATACATGCACAAAGTGGAGAGATGTCAGAGTGAGGGGGCTGCCTTGGTCAGGTGCCCCAAGCGGTTGGGGGGTTTGGTGCCTTGCTCAAGGGCACCTCGGCAGTGCCCAGGAGGTGAACTGGCACCTCTCCAGCCACCAATCCACACTCCATATTTGGTCCGGACGGGGACCCGAACAGGTCACCCTCCGGTTCCCAACCCAAGTCCCTATGGACTGAGCTACTGCCGTTACTGAGCTATTATTTGCTTAAATTACTGAACTCAACAGGCCTATATCTGGGACAGGCCTTTAAATCCTTTTACACAAAACTGTTGTTCAGCAAAGATGGGAAATACAATCAAATTGTTTATATAAACCAGTTTGAACTTTACTTTTATAAAAATGAGGCTAAAAAATAACATATTAATTACAAATAATTCATTGATCTAGCTCAGACAGCGCATCAGAGAGAGAGAGTTACGACAATTGTTTCATGGCACCCAAGGGTTATAGCGCCAGGCATACCAACACAAAACCACTTTATCACAAAACAATACTCACTTGGATGAATTTTTGTGAAAAACATTTGATTCTTTTGATCGGTAGACCCTTACGGATTAAAGGAATATGAATAACTTACTGGGTAATAGAGGAACTGAAATATATTCCCACGCTTGTATATCTGAATGAATTACGATCTTCTTTGGTGCTCATGGTTATATTTGTATGCATGATCAAAGCTGCTTATTCACATCAACTCAAGTGGGTAGCCAGCAACCCAGTTTCACACATCCAAGAACTTCTATAAAAATGAACTGCTTAGCAACCAGACCAGGCGTTTGACTGAAACAGGCCTTTGTATGTCAAAATGTGTATTCACACCAGGCTAGTTAAAGGGACTGGGTGTTTAATTGGGACTCGGCTTTTAATTGAAGTTTTACGGTATATACAGGATTATGCAAACAACAACCTACTGCTGCCATTGCAGAGAAATTCCTGGCATAATTACAGTATGATACCACGTTTGCAGCACACATGAGGTAAAGTAACATAAGGTCATGACATGATGATGGAGAAGACAGAAGTCTTAGCTCTCTGCTGCCAAAAAAGAATGAATGTTCTAGCTGTTATGGTTCTTATTTTAGATCTATTCAAACAGGATCATGCAAAACAACGATCTCCTGCGGCCGTCTGTACAGCTAGGGTTGCTCATGTTCACGTACTGCCTCAAAGAAAAATTCCATGTACATTTTTATTTTTTAAATGCTGTACATGGCTATAGGGCTCTATGGGTGGCCAGCTCTGATGTAAAGATCTGAGGAAAGAAGGGCTCACTCGCACTAAACAGCATAGCCTATATCGGGGCAAACTGCTACCTGCTACAGGTTTCCATGTAAAGATGACTTCAACATGAATCATTCAAAACATTTGTTATGGAAGTAAGAAGAACTGAGAGAAGCCCCTTGTAATAGCCATTATGGCTGACTGCATGGGGATCCACGTCTGGGTCAACTTGCCAACTGACCCTGCATATTCATCCACAAATGCTGTTTTGTTTACATGTGTGACGCTTACTTTTACTTCCATTCACAAGAGATCAACCTGTGGAATAACATGAGGATGGTCACACAAAAGGAGATAAATCAAATGGAAAGAGAAAAGATGGACATAGAGGCAGAAAGATGGCATTTATCAGGAAAGTGGTGGTGTTCCTGCATTCTGTGTTTCTCTATGCAGACTGAAGAGGCACATTTTGCTGCAAAGAGTGGGACCTATTGATGTCAGACTTTAAAATCTAGATGTCTCTACAGGTGAGAGTGATGCCAGCAGTAAAACTTTTTCCATCTATCTTGACATTTACAGTAAAGTGTGCACCTTGATGGATAAAAGTTGTTATGAAGCTCATTCAGGAAGAGTCTTCATTCACTGTTCTCTCTGTTCCTCTCCAGCTTCTACTCTATCAGCTGACTATGGGCGTCACCGTAAATTAATCCAACCAGACTTTGCCACAATCTCCCTAAACAGATCATGCCTGTCTACTGCCGTCAGTTGTCCGTGTAGCACAAACAGATGCAACCCTCCTCCACCCCATACACCTCCAGTCTTCAGCCCATCACTGGCCAGTCCTGCTCCTCATCCTTCAGCCATCCCTCTCTTCACCTCCACCACCAGTGTCTAGACTCCATCAGGGGAATATCCCCTTCTCTACCACCCAAATATATTTACGTTATGATGGGGTCTAATTGCCAAAGAATTCTTTACAATTATCATATTTCCCATTTTGTAATAAATTATTGTAACTCTAAAATAAATCTCTCCTGATTGATATAACATTATAGAATTTTTCATTGCAGTTTAAACCCACCACAGTTATATTTACTCAAACAAATCATTACACATGAATTTGTTCATTGTGTGCCAGGTTTCCTTTCAGCTGAGAGAGCATGCCCCTGCAGTGCATCATCGTACCTGCCAGCTCAGTTCAGATGGTCTAATGAGACTCTGTTACTGGCATTGTCTGGGGAGTAGAGAGAAACATTCCTCCGGTGATTATCACAGAGGCCATTAGCCAGAGATCCATGGTGCTGTAAGCCTGCTTCTACTTATCTTCTAAAACTTGCCGTCATCATTGAGTAAGAGGAGAAAGACCTGATCTGAATGACTAACAGTGACTCCTGTTGGAGCTGATGAATGTAACATAAAGCAGAAATCGAATTGATCTGTGCATGGATGTTCAATTACCTGGGAATAATATGATGAGGAGGAGCTAGGCTTAAAGGTCCACTTACTAGTTACTCTGAGTTTTTAACCCTACATATGTAACAACTCATCAATGCCAAAATTTGACATTTAGGATATGCGAGACAACCTGGCGAATGTTGATTAGTATTAATACTATATAGTCTTTTTCCAACCAAGTCCTGAAGGAAATATCTGGCTTCTTCAGCTGCTCCTCTAATATCAGTGCAGACTGGCAGAGTAGGAGCACAGTTTGCTAACCTAAGCCTACAGAGCACTGTTAGTGACCTGATAATGAAGCAGTGTTCTTTATTTGATGACTCGCTTGATCAATTGATAGAGCATGGCCTCACTCTGAAGTCGTCAAAATCTGGCGCTTGGGCAGTGACTTTCGGTGTAAGTGACCAACGAAAAAGGGCATTCATTAAGGTCAGCATGATACGCAGCCGGTTGCGGTTATAGTTTAACAGTGCTCACCGGCATCAGAGGAAAACGCAGCGGGACAAGAACAAGAGTTAAGGCGGCAAAAGTCCGAGTGGGGCGGGGACGAGAGGGGGTGGTGGATGTGTTCAGCAAACATTGACTTTCACCCAAACGAGCAGTGTTCACGCACGGTAGGACTCTAAAGCCAATCCCTGTTCTTTTTTCCTACTTCCTTTTGTGCTTAAACCTAACTGTGTTTTTGTTGCCTAAATCCAACCATGTGTTTGTTGTTGGAGGAAAATAAAGTTAATTCACAGTGCTGTCTCGACGTAGTGCCTTTAATTTGAAAAAGACTGTATGTAAACGTTAAATTTCCTGTGAAAATGGAAGCGTATCTTGATAAAAGAGAACTTAAATGTCACGGAATGTCAACAACCAATGCGCCCAGGGTACCTTGCACATCTTATGTGGACATGGAAAGTCTATGACCAAAGCGCCAATATGTGATGAGGTCGGAGTGAGAATGTGTAGTGTAAAACTTAAGATGTGAACAAATCACAAGTGTCATGACAATCGCCAAAGGTGGCCTGTACCCTACGCAAGAGAAATCATCACAGCAGAAGATGGCATATTCGCAAATTCTGGCAATACTTGTTGCACCTGTTTATGTAAATTCCAGCATGGCTGACTACTGATGAAGTATCAGGGTCTTGAAGGGTTATCCCATTTTACAGAGGAAGAATGCAATCACTACCCTTTGTAACTCTGTTCTGGGGGGCCTTGTGGAATTCAAAAAGGGGTACGGGTAAAATTAAGACATAGGATTGGGCCCCTGTCAGTCTGGATGGATTTCCTAGAGTTTTTTTTTTCTTTTTACTGAAAAAAGGTGCCTGCTTTGACTGAAAACTAGGTTGATGATACCCTGGAAATCCAGAGTTCTCGCGAGAGCACAATTTGAATTTGCTCAGCGAGTCACTCTGGCAATCAGTGATGATGGTCATTACCCATGCCCTTGGAGCCGAGCTGCACCAGTCACATCGGTGTATCTGATATAGGCCAGAGGTGAGCTAAACAGATGACAACAGCGCTGCGACGACGAAGTCCGGAATCAGTCAGTAAACATTGCAAGATGGCTACGGATGAACACCAGTTGTTTGAAACGGCTTTGGCCGCTACAATGAATGAGTTAGACTTGGCTTTTTCTCTAAAAGAGGAACAGAAGACGGCGCTTGAGTCTTTCCTTTACAAGAAGGACGTTTTTTGCTGTTTTGCCACACGGATACGGCAAGAGTCTAATCTACCAGTTAGCTCCACTGGTAGCGCTCTGGATATGTCACCCCATGCATTGTTCTGATTGGTCGTAGTGTTATCCAATTGCGTGCAGTGATATTTACAAATGCATGCTTGGTGCTGCCCCTCGAGTTGGGCCATTTGCATTACTCATAGCCAGACCCTAAATCTTTCTAGATTTGGGTCTGGATTTCCAGGCTAGGTTGATGAGAGAGGAGGGGCTGAAACAAAAAAAGTAAAGCTAGCTCAGTGAACTGAGAAAACACTAAATTGCTCTGAGAGAGTCTGCAGATTCAGATCTGTCTCTTTACATTATACACATTCATTAAAAAAAAAAAATGAATTAGTGCAGCTTTAATTTAAAGGTCTGGTGGGTACAATTTAGGGGGGTTGGCAGAAATGGAATATAATTTAATAAATATGTTTTCTTTAGTGTATAATCACCTGAAAATCAAAATCATTGTTTTTTGTTTTTTCATCACAGAATAAGCCGTTTATATCTCCATAGGGAGCAGGTCCTCGTCTTAGTCCGGCATGTTGCACCACCATGTATCTACAGGAGCATAGAATGGACAAAAAAAAAAACTGGCTCTTGATAGGGCCATTGCTTTTTCACGTTGGCCATGGTTGTTAGAAGCCCTTCTGCAGTGAGCAGTGTCAAAAAAAAGCACTGTGTTTTTTTTATAAGTGAAACTGCTTTATTCAGTGTTTTTAGCGGTTTAAATCACCAGGTCCATTTGTTTTGGAGAGGAAGACACCTCTGTGAATAATTCAGCTCCTGGTAGAAACCTCCTGAACATCTGGACTTTAAGTTACTATAGAATAAAGGTGTTGGAAAAAGACTATTTGTAAAAAAAGAAGAAAAAAAAGAAAGAAAAAAAAAGAGTTATTTTTCATTGTTTTCACTGGATTCAGTCGCTTGGTGCATTTGTTTCAGAGAGGGAGAGTCCTCTGTGGATAATCTGGCTTCCAGTAGGGTTTGCATGTTCACGACACAACCTCTGCCACCATAACCAGAAGCCTTGGAAGCTGGAATGACCACACCAAAGAAATGGACACAAGGTGTGTCTCCATTATCTCCCTTATCTTCAGCAGGTGTTTGACGGTGTTACCTCCTCTTGGATTACGTTCTTTAGATGCCTTAAAAGCACACACCTGTTGCTGATCATGTGAGGAGCAAACCTCCAGATGCAATATGTACTGTTATTTACAGATTTCTGTGCAACCACACTGATGACTTGAGATGATCTAGACATTTTTTTGGGGTGTGCTGGAATTGTTATGCTTATGATGACAGTGCGTGAAACAGGGTTTATTTACGCCAGAGATCTGACCTTCAGGTCACAGTCAGTTAAAGGAAAGCCAAGCTCAGAGTTCAGTTTCTCTACGATTTCTTTGTTTACCTCATCTGTCCAGGATTGCAGTGTGTATTTTAGGACTCCTCCGGGGCTAGTTGTGTAACACTGTTGCTGGCAGGAAATGACAGTGGGGATAAAGATCATTAACTGCTGGCGTGTCATCATACTAACCCCTCCCTCCTTATGTGTGAGTTGGTGATGCACAAGCACAGATCTGTTTATTTTCTTCTTCATATTTTTCTCCTGGTGCTGAAAATAGCCTTCATGTGAGAGTCAGAGGGGAAAAAAGTCCAAGGTCTAATGAAAACTTCACCAGTTCAGTGTATAATAAAACAAAGACATTTTATTGTTGATTTTCAAGAGTCCAAAGAGACAAATGGCAGAACAGAATGTCTTCAATTTTCCCTCGGTCCTTCCAAAAGAAGAAAGAATTAAGTGTTGGCTTGACTGTTACATAAATGTTGTGACACAAGATAAAGTGCTGGTGGTGTGTAGTCTACTGTCTGGTTTATATTGAGAGCTATTATAAAGGGATGTAAAGTTAAGGGCCACAATTATTAATAAATGTTCCCATGAATGCATCATCCTACCTTTTTTTAGCTTTATTTACTCAATGGCAATAACACAGTCACTCTGACAACCCCCTCAAAAATCAAAAAATGCAGGGTATAGAATCTTGAGTTGTTGAGGCACTTTTCTATATTCTGGTATGATTGTATTGTTTTTTCTATTGTGTGATTGATTTGACTGTCATGATGTATGTTGCGTGGCTGTGATTATATATTGGGATTGCTGAGTTCCTGTCACACAACAAATTTACCTTCGGGTACTAATAAAGAAACCTTGAACCTTGAACCTTGATGTGTGTCTCTGATGGTGTCATAAGTCAGTGCAGGTATATTCAATTTTTATGTCTTCGCGCTGGCGACAGCCATGGCTGGAGGCTTTATGTTTCTGACGGTTGTCCGTCCGTCAGTCCCATCCTTCTAAATGTAATATCTCAAGAACACGTTGAGGGAATTTCTTAAAATTTGGCACAAACATCCACATTGACTCAGCAATGATTAGAATGTTTTGGTTTAGTTTAGTTTAGTTAAGAAGGGACAGTGCAAATTAATAAATACACATGGTATAAAAAAAAAATGCCAGAATTAGCCAAATGGCTATTTTTCATCAGTAGGTCCTTAGCCAAAATGTTACACAAGGCTACCTAAAAAACAACAAAGCAAAAAACAAACAAATAAAAAACAAAACAATTCAAAAAAGAAAACAGTGCATCTGTCTTATGCTCATGAACATGGTATCTCAAGAAGGCCATGAGAGAATTTCCTAAAGTTTGGCACAAATGTTCACTTGGTCTCAACAATGACCTGTTTAGAATTTGGTGGTCAAAGGTCAAATGTCAAGGACACTGTGACCTCACAAAACATGTTTTGGGCCTTAATTCAAGAATTCATCCGCTAATTAGGACAGAATTTCACACAAATGTCTCATATAATGATGAGGTCAAAGGTCAACTTCACTGCGACATCATAATGTTCTGCAAAAATGCTTTCTGGCCATTATTCAATGTCATAGTAGACAAGGGGAGACATTTGGTCAGATACTGAACTGGTTACTCTAATTTTGGGTGCCCACCTTGAAACTGTACTGACCACCACCATATATGGAAGTGATAATTCCATGACTGTAGGATATTGAAATAAATAAGCTAAATAAATAAAAGTAAAAGATATGCTACTGTATGTAACTATTTTGTAATATATATGGGGTTTTTTTGTTTTGTTTTTTTGCTTGAGCACCTGACCCATAAAACATCTGTCCATGGTGCTGTTAATGGTCTTAAAAACCTCTCTGAGAAGGGGGTGAAGGAGACAGGGTGGCTACAGGGGGCATGACTGGTAGTTGGGGAGGAGTTGGCTTATTTGCTGGCAGATAAAGTGCCAGACAAAGAACTGGAGACTATAAAATGTTTGTTCAACTAGTTTAGCATCTAGATTTATTTGACAAAAGGATGGAGCCAACAACAATATTAGGAGGCAGCTCCCAAGTGCAAGAGCTGGCAGATAGAAATATTATGGTTTGCAAAAATCTCCTAGGGTCATCTGGACTGTCTCTGGTCTATGATATATAATCACTGATTTAGGCTTTTATAGTGGAAGCAGTGCAGTGATTATGTAGTTGACAGAAATGTTGCCTGTCAGCCTCGGAGCCAGACTTCCTAGCCTTGGCACAAAGCTGGTTTCTCTAACGTGAGAAGCCTGCCAGCTGAGAATTGAACCAGGTGCTATCACGGCCCTTCCCCACCCTGAACTGACAAATAGGACCATGTTTATTCATAAAATAATCAAGTGCCATGGTTGCTATGCAACCATAATATTACTGGGAAATGTATTTACAGTAGTAATGTCACAATGCAGAACTTCATGTATTTGTGTTTTTCTGTATGCACTCATTGAGGGGAAAGGGAAAGCCCAGCAAAGGAGAGGACCTCCCTAAAGGGATTGATGATGAAGCATCAGGACAAGGAGGGTTCTCCTCCCTCCGTCACACTTTCAGTAACATTTAATATCTAGATAGCACGAGAAGCTATGATCAGGGACTCAAGGATTTGGATGCTTGGTTCTTATTTGATTGACAAAAAGCAAAGCTCTTTTCTTTAAGATAATTCATCAGGGTCATCACTGTATACTGATGCTCTGTTGAGGTAGCCTATGTAAATCTACTTTCAGAAACATTTGATGTACTCTTTTGTTAAAATATGTATCACATGCATACATTTTGTGTTGGACTTGGATACAAGATCTGGAATGCATCCCATGTCTAGTAGTTTATACATAAATACTAGTACTGTGTGAAAAGTGAGAAACGTCTCCTGGAAAAAGCAAAAATTCAAACCACGTGCAGGATGGCAAAGGACAACAACCACCTTATCACTCAACAACTGAGCATATCAGCTCAACACTCATTCATGAAGTGTTGGTAAATCTGTGAGTAGATTTGCACATAAAAAACCTTGGTTCTTAAAACCTGCACCGAGTTCATGAACACCACGGAAAACTAGGTTTTGATGTGTGTATGTTTATGAATGCCAATCAATCGTAAATTTACAGCACACTGCCGTTGGTCAACAATTAGCATACATCCACGTCCATGAATATCCACTGACCACCGTATATGGAGGTGATAATTAGCTACTATGCATAGGTGCATCCAAACATGGGGCAAACAAAGAAAGAGAGAGAGAGAGAAAAACAAAAACATTTCCGACGCTGAGACTGAAGTTCGTACTTGTACTCATCATCTTCTGCTTATCCGGGTCCGGGTCGCGGCGGCCTCAGCCTCAGCAAAGAAGCCCAGACAGTCCTCTCCCCAGCCACTTCCGTCAGCTCTTCCGAGGGAACCCGGAGACATTCCCAGACAGCCGGGCGATGTAATCCCTCCAGCGTGTCCTGGGCGGCCCAGAGGTCTCCTCCCAGTTGGACATGCCTGAAACACCTCCCAAGGGAGGCGTCCGGAAGGCATCCTTACCAGATGCTCGAACCACCTCAACTGGCTCCTCTCAGTGTGGAGGAGCAGCGGCTCTACTCCGAGTCCCTCCCGGATGTCCGAGCTCCTCACCCTATCTCTAAGGCTGAGCCCAGCCACCCTGCGGTGGAAACTCATTTCTGCCGCTTGTTCTCGCGATCTCGTTCTTTCGGTCACTACCCTGAGCTCGTGACCATAGGTGAGGGTTGGGACGTAGATCGACCAGTAAATTGATAGCTTTGCTTTCTGGCTAAGCTCCTTTTTCACCACAATGGATTGGTTAAGTTGGCTCTTGGGACATGGAGACTGAAGTTATTTTTATATTAATTATATATAGACCCAAGTAAAAAAATCCAATTAATGGCCACATTTATGAGTTGGACCTGACACATATTGAGTGAAATTTAAAAACGCCATAATGTACAAATTCAGTAGCAAAACCATCTGAAATATCATCAACATGGACATTAAAGTCACCAGCAATCAAAACTTTGTCATGACAGAGAACAACAGAGAACTGGATTTTGGAGGACGATAACAACACAAAGATCAGCTGGAGAGATTGGTTGAAGGCAACAGGCCACGTTTAAAAGACTTTGTTAAAAATAACAGCCACCCTACTGCGACCACGAGTCCTGGTAACCTGATAAAATTAATATTAAGGGGACATAATTCTAAAACCAAGCTGTGTTCCCTCAGTTTGGACCAGGTCTCAGTAAAAAACATAAAATCAAGATTTTCAGATAAAATAAAAACTTAAAAAGTCTTATTTGAAAGCGATTGTACATTTAAAAGAGCTAACTTGACACTAGTAGTTTTAGGCACAGCTGTTTGCTCATAGAGCCACAATCCTGGTTTCATTTAGTACATCCTGAAAATCCTTCCAAGCCTGCAGGAGCAAGCTGTAGAATGATGTCAAAAACACCTGCTCAGCCTGTAGCAGGTGTCACCTCCCAGTCCTCCTCAGCAGCAGCTAGACAGCATCCAAGCGACTACATACACACGTCATACAGAAGTCTCTGGGTAGTTTGTAGCTTCAACAAAATTGTCTTTGACTGAATGTTACTGAAGTGAGCCCATTCCCACCCTCCACCATGGGCAGGTAAAGGCCGGCTGACCACACCCCTGTCATGTTATTACCAGTGTTTGGGGTAATACATTAATACATTGCAAAGTAATGCATCACATAATTATGTTGCTAGTTGCGTTACAGAGGTTCCTCAAAAAATGATGCCAGCCATCTCTGAGAAGTCAATCTGCAGCTGATTCTGACCAAAAAGTGTAAATCCTGACCAGATTTTATGTTTGAAACCTTTTTATTAATGCTTAATTATGTTTGTAGTTTGATATGGCATACAAATTTGACCAACTTTAGCAATAGTAACAAGCTAAGATGCTTTTAGTTAGGAAGTACTTGTCTGAGGACATCAGGGCTTTATTATTGTATTATCACAGCATTTCACACAGGCCAATCAGGTGTGACAGACTGTTCCTGCAGATAAAAAGGATATTCCTGGCTTGGCGTATGGAGCAAGGAGTTAAAAATGAACAGTTCAAAAGGCTTTTAGATATGTTGCATTATTTGGATTGTTTTATTCTTTGCACAGCTGTGTTCAGGCATTTAAATGAACAGTGTGGACAGTTTGACATGAACAGTGACCCCTAACTCACAGAGTTACAAAACATTGAACAAATGTTGCATTGTTTGTAATTTTGTTTTTGCAAAACAAAATTCAGACATTGAAATACAGTAAATGGTTTTGTACCATATTTTGCATTTGTGACTATTAGAAATGAACCCATCATCCCCATATGAAGACATCTTTTTTTTCCAAACCATTCACTGTTCAATAACAGTGCTTAGTTTTTTATACATATCAGATATAACTTATCACAAAGAGCTAGGAAAAATTAAAAAAAAAGGCATAACAAACAAAAGCTTGGGTCTCAGAAGGATGAAATAGTTACAGGTGATTGTGAAAAGTTTGATTTTGGTGGTGACTCAAAATCTGAAACCAGACTAGGACATGTTGATTCAAAGACTATGAGAAAAGAAAACAAATGCAAGACAATGAATGTCATTCTTTTTCTGCATCAGCACACGTGTGTTCTTCTGTGTTCTCATGTGTCACTAAACCCAAAAAGACTTTTTGTCACCAATCACTGAGTCAGGGATTAAAGTAAAAGCATAATGCTACTGGATAGTGAATACCATTTTGGTGAGGCAGAACACAGCAGAGGAGCTGTGGGGGGAAACAGATGGAAGTTGTGAGTGATGACGCAGTGATTATCTCTGGGTCTGCATGTATAAAAGTGACCAGTCTTCCAGTGCTCACTCCAGTGGAGGCCTGATCATTGCGTCGATTATGTGCTGGAAATGAACCTGAGGCACATCTGGATGGAAAACACAGAGCCAGCCAAACTACAGAGATAAGGTGAGCGGTTCAAAAGCTTTTAACAAAGCAGATAGAAAGCAAAGTATATTTCTTGGCAGTTTCTCTGAGCTTTTTATTTTTAGTGCATGGATAGGGACAAATTTATTACAGCATGCAGTGACAGTGTGTTGTAGTTAGGCCATTTCTGGTGTTGAGTATTTACTATACACTTTGATCCAGTCCTACTTCCAGCAAAACTACACTTACCTTAAATGGACATCTGTAAAAATATTACAGAGTTGGAGCAATAGACGATCTCAAACAAAAATGTAAACAGTGGGGGAAAAAACAGGCAGAATTTCACACCATTTATGACACAACACGTCATGCTTTTGCTCTGAGTAAAGACGGAAAGTAGGCTATGGCTGAGCCACTCTGCGATGGTATCTGTTTCTCATAAGTGATGAAGCATTGCTCACCTCCAAAGGAGGGAGGCAGAGATACCATATTTCATGAAGAGATAGCATCTTTCTGCAGGAATTACAAATTTATGCAATAACAGTAATTTAAGGTCCGTGTGATATTTTCCGACTAAGAAACAGCAAAAAATCGGAACCCCTTACAATGTGGCAAGGAGTCATCCATTACCTTTAGTATGAATGAATGGATGAATGAATTATTCTGATTATTGTGTCATGCAAGCAGTTATGCTCAGCCCACATGGGCTTACAAGACACCGTAAATTCAGCGCAAGCCAGGATCAGAGTCCACACATAAATTCAGGCAGCATTAAAGGAAAGAAAATAGAGCAAAGTAGCAAAAGCATCACACATAATCAGATAATCACTTTGGAAGACGAAGTTTGCGGATCACACACACACACACACACAGGCATTTATCATGTAAAACTGAAAAAATAAATCAAAATAAATACTAATTGAACAAACTTTCCAGGCTTTAGCAACAAAGTTGGCAAACTTAAACACATCAAAATTAAACAGCTACTCTAGCTTTTGGTCATCTGAGCACCAGAAAATATCAGGGTCAGAACGAGCCATTTCATGGAACATTATATCTCTTAAGTCAACACAGTTTGTATAATATAAAATAAAATGGGACTCACTTTGCACTTCACCCAATCACACATCTCACATCGCCTGTTTTCTTCCTCAATATCATTGAATCAACTAATCTCAGTGGCCAGAGGAAGAGTACCAGCTCTCAGCTGTGCAACTAAAGATCTTTGGCTTCCAGATAAGTAGGATGTTACATATGGTTCAGGGCCACACATCTGTTTTATATGCATTCGTATTAGGCATTGACAGAATGTTTTCAAACCACTTTTTTTCTTAGTATGTAACACCTTGTTCACCTGCCTCAGCAAATCAAAATTAGGTAACCTCTAACAGAATCTGAACTGTGTGGCAAGGCTTTGAACAAAACCGAAATGGTGATCACATATTTCTACAGCTGTAGCTTCATTCCATTGGCTCTGGGTCAAATTTTCAAAATCAATCCTGTAAGTATGGGACTGAATTAAAAATTTTACTCTTGATATACATGATCAGGCACCTCTGTATTTAAAAAGAGTTGTTGGGCCCTCTGACCACTAGGGGGGAACATCAGGTCTTCTAATCATTTCAGTTTTATTTGACTTAATTGCATAAATAGTACTGTATTGGTTTATGTGAGTTTCTTACGACGGAGTATTAGGGCCACATTGAAGAAAAAAAAAATCTGAGATTTCGAGAATAAAGTCGAAATATTACGAGAAAAAACTCGTAATATTTCGAGAATAAAGTCATAACTGAGAAAAAGTCATAATATTACGAGAATAAAGTCGAAATATTATGAGATTAAAGTCATAATTTAACGAGATTAAAGTCATAATATTACAAGAATAAAGTCGTAGTTTTTAAGGATAATAACCAACAACAAACAGAATATCAGATTGTCTTTCATGCCGTTGTAAGTAGCCTACTTAATTAGGTTCGGGAACCGGCACTGTGCTGGTTCTGTGTCAGTGGAAACTCCGGGCCCAGCTCTGCCACTGACTGGCCAGTCTGACATTCTTCATAAGACATAAAGAACGTTAGTGAAGGCTAGTGTAATATTAATGTGCCTGCTGCGGCTGGATCTGTGGGCGTTTGGTGGCTAAGAAGAGTGTTAAGAGTGGGTCAGCTCGATCTTACAACTGCTTCTTAGTGAAAGATCTTAAGCTAAAAGCGATCCGGGAAACGTGGCCATTATCATGTCAACATACAGGGAAAATGTGTCCAGAGTTTATGACATTTACTGGGAGAGCTACAGCCATTTGACTAAAGCTGACGTTATTACTGCTGTAGCATGATGTTATTAGGCTAAATACTACATTTCTAACAGTGTCTGAGCTGATTTATTGACACAGCATGCTTGTAGGCTGCTGTAACGTTAGGTTTACAGAGGAAATAATGGGATGTGACTTAATGGGGTGAAAATATCGTTAGTGAAACAGAAACAAGCGTTAGTTAGGGGACAAGAGTCACAAAGACTCACGTATGTTAAAAGTTACTAACAACCGGTGTATTTACTGTCTGCTATGTGTCCGGGGTCCTTCACCTGTGGAACGAGTAACGTGACCACTAATTGTCCCCAAACGAATGCATGTTTCTGTTAGGCCTATGTGTTTCACTAACGTTCTTTATGTATTATGAAGAATGTCAGACTGGCCAATCAGTGGCAGAGTTGGGCCCGGAGTTTCCACTGACACAGAACCGGCACGGTGCCCGTTCCCGAACCTAATTAAGTAGGCTACTTACAACGGCATGAAAGACAATCTGATATTCTGTTTGTTGTTGGTTATTTCCTTAAAAACTACGACTTTATTCTCGTAATATTATGACTTTAATCTCGTTAAATTACGACTTTAATCTCATAATATTTCGACTTTATTCTTGTAATATTATGACTTTTTTCTCAAAATATTACGACTTTAATCTTGTAATATTTCGACTTTATTCTCGAAATTTATGATTTTTTTTTGCTTCAATGTGGCCCTAATACTCCATCGTAGTTTCTTGACTCAGTTAAATGGAAATGTTATTTGTGATTGAAAAAGTGGTAAAAGTGTTGCTTGGTTTGACTGTCACCAATCTGCCCAAGGAGAATCCCAAAAATGCCCAATTTCAATAAAGCAGCCCATTTTTTTTTTTTAATTTTTTATTTCATTTCTAATTTTAAATCTAAATTTTCTAATTTTTGCCCTTTCAGGAATTGAATAGACTTAGGATGTGCCTTCAATGCACTGTTTTAATTAATTACAAAAACCTAAAACCACTGTTATATATTGAAAAATTATCTCCACCAACTCATCTTGATAATTCTTGACTAAATTTAAAAGCCTTCACTTATGTGAACAGATGTTAGCTTTTACAAGTCTACAAAGTTTCATTACAGAGCCACAGTATGAGTGAGTAGTAAATCCAGTTGGGAGATCCAGTTGGGAGAAAAATGTTCAGATCGTTACTTTAGTTAAATGAAAAATAGCCCAATTCAGCACACCTAGCCTGACAACAAGGCTTATACATTTTTATCCTTGTTTTATGTACTGTGTTCTCTGTCTCCAGCCCATTCTCACTCCCAGGTTGTCAAAGACTGATGCTTTGTCACGTTCATTGTGAAACTGATGCGGAAGGCACCCTTTGGCAACTCTATGAGACATGCTGGGCTTTCATCTGTGGCAGTATTTGAAGCTCAGAGTAACTGATGTGAAATAAAGAATGAGAAAGTCTGCATAGCGTGGGAGAGAGGGGAGTTAGATGGGTCAAATGCAGACTTAAACGTCCACTGTTTATGTCCTGTGTGAAAACAAAAGTCAGTGCAGTTTTAGCGTAACGTTACATTGTTCATTCGTCACATACTTACATCACTCACGTGATATATTTACCCCACGTTATGTATTAATTTCAACTCAAAACATGACTTTTTTCCTACACCTAACCAAGTGGTTTGTTGCCCAATCTTCTCTTTGACTATTTGACAACGTTATGTGTTTCATCCAAGAGGCATTTATGCGTCATGTCACGTCAATGGGTGTTTTTGGTATCTGTATCACATGCCGAGGGCCGTGAGAAAGTGTCAGTTTTTGACGACCTGGGATGAGAACATGTTGCTGAGTTGTATGTTCTTCTGCCCCTTTTCTTCTCGCTGTAAAGTACGTTCTAACTTCAGTTTTGAAAAGTGCTGTAGTACTGTACATAAAGCTTGCTTTCTTATGATGACACTGCTTTGATTACAAATGTTCTTTGACCACTGCTGTCATTCACAGGTTCCAATGGTTGTGAATGCATCAGACTGGTTGGTCCCAACTGTGGGCCCGGAGCTGGACCCCTGCAGTAACTACACTGAAGCCTGGCTGTGGCTGTCCTCCCTGCAGCCGGCCTACCTGGGTTTGATCAGCATTGTGGGGCTGGTGGGGAACGGCCTGGTTCTCTGCGTGTTCTGCCTGCAGAGGAAGCCCTGCACTGTGGCAGATGTCTACCTGGGCAACCTGGCAGTTGCTGATTTGGTCATGATGTCCTGCCTACCCTTCTGGGCTGTTACCATCGCCCGAGACTACCAGTGGGACTTTGGAGAGGTCCTCTGTAAGCTAGTCAATGTGGCCATCTGTATGAACTACATCTGCAGCATTCTGTTCCTCATGCTGGTCAGCATGGATCGCTATCTGGCTCTGGTGAGGCCCATGAGCACCAGCCGTCTGAGGAGAGCCACCTGGGCCAAGCGTATCTGCCTGGGGATCTGGAGCCTGGGCTTCTTCTTCACTCTACCCATCCTGCTCTTCCGCACAGTGATGCACGTAGAGGATCCTGGTGTGGACGCCTGCATTCTGGCCTACCCCCACCCAGCGTGGAGCTTGCACCACAATATTACCAGTAATGTGTTGGGCTTCCTGATCCCTGTCCTGGTGATGGCTTACTGCACTCGTCACATTGTGACCGTGCTGAGGGACAGGGGAGCAGGAGGACTCCCTGGGGTGAGGGCGGAGAGGAAGGCCACCTACTTGGTCCTGGCCGTTCTTGCTGTCTTCCTCTTTTGCTGGACACCGCACCAGGTGATGCGGTTTCTTGACACTCTGGATTACTTCCAGGTCACACCTGGATGCCTCTGGGGTCATGTCCTGGACATTGGCATACAGCTGTCTACATATCTGGCATACAGCCACAGTGCTGTTAACCCCTTCCTGTTTGTCATTGTGGGGAAGCATTTCAGGAGAAGGGCCAAAGAGGTGTTTGGAAAAACATTGAACCCCTGGTCCAAAAACATGTCCTACCTGACTGTGAGCTTCACTTCAGTGAATAGACTCAATGAAACACAACGTATAAGTATTGAAAAGTTTAAAAAATCTGGACTAAAACAAACTGTATCATGACCAGTGGCCTGGTCAGGCAGTGGGACGCCTCAGTGATTAACTTTAAAGCTGTACTCATTGAAAACAGCAGAACACACTGTAAACACAACACTGATATATTATCACTTTATAAAGTTGATATGGCATTTTTGTTTGTAAACAGTTGCTTAATTATATGTCCAGCAGACACATTAGCATCCAATCTTCTTTGCATTATTGCGTAATTTTGTTGATGCAGTCCCCACCCATGGAACAACACAGCAGAGCTCTTTGCTTGATGCAGTTGGACCAAGGGCCACTGACCAGGCATTGATTTTTCATTAATCAGGAGTGAAACCAGGTTGCATAAAAAGGTCTGTAGAGTGGAACTGCAAAGTTGTTGATGGTGCTCTGTGAGGGGTTTTGAGGGTGAGGGCTTAATTCGATCTATTTTCAATATTAAAAATACTGATTAGTGCAGCTTTAACTACAACTTCTTGTTTGCCATTGACGTATGCATGATCTGGAATGTTCCAGATGATTCTTGTTGAGTTGTAATTACCGGAGGCCGCATGCACCAGTATTGCCAAGGGACTTATTAGCACAGAAGTTCCACTTGGTTCTGTGTCTATGCCCTCCTTCCCTTTGCCTTTTCTTATTGTCTCTGTCATTATTTTGCTGACATGCTGAGAAACATTATCATCTCTAACAGATTCATTCCCAGTGTAAAATCTTGGAGATTTATGATGTAATAGATGCTAAATGACTGCTGTTAAGTGCTGGAGATGAATCCCAATGTGATTTATTAAGAGTATTATTGTCTCTGAGCTTCTGCTGTCTATGAGCAAGTGCATCATTCAGGTCCTGCACTATGAAGGGAACTTATTTCAACGTGATTAAACTGAAGGACGGTCACATTTCACATTTCTTTAAAAAAAAAAAAGAAAGAAGTTGCTCAAAATAGAAGTAGTTTGATAAAGATCCAATCATCATCTTAGTTGGTAGTCATTTTATAATCAAGGCACGTCTTTTCTCGGATAGGCACACAAGGTGCAATTAAAGTGACTTATCAAATGTTTTGGCAGTTTTAAATGCTAAAGTGAACACACAGTTTCAACAGTGAAAGTAATTATCTGACTATTAAAGGCTGTTTAACTTTTTCTATGAAACATAAAGGGTAAGCCTGGTAATATTCCATTATTTTTATTGTCAACAAATCATGTGCAGACCAATGAATTGATACTGAGAAGTACTGTATGTGTATCCAAGAGAAAAACTCTTGTTTTAATTTAGAGTTGTAATTATTTTAGCATGAACACAGTAGTTATTGCCAGTTGGTATTGGTGAGGTGTATAGATGTGTTATTATAATCTTCTAATTGATGAAGTTTATTAAGGGGTGTAGGGGTTCAACTGTGTTTTAAAAGGGTCTCATTGGTATTGTTGGGATTTTGTTTGAAATTAACAAGACCAAATGTAATTTGTATACCAAACCTGAGCCATCATGTGACACTTAGGCCTATTTTCCTTTCGTAATGTATAACGTATGGAGTAAGTTGTTTTAAATGACATGACACCAGTGAGAGGTGAATAGTTCTGAAATGTATATATTGTATTTGTTAATGTATTTCATAAACCTTTGTCGTACCTACCTTGCATATCACTGGATGTATTGAATGAGCATTTGAGAAATAAAACTGCTGGTGGTTCATAAGTGATGATTGAGAGGGATTACTTTTGTGTGAGTCTCTATATTGTTTTTTTTTCGTTGTTGTTGTTTGTTTTGTTTTTTTTAAGGAAAGTCCTACATAGTATACCTTTAAAGGTCCAGTGTGTGTGATTTAGGTGGATATATTTTTAGAAATGGAATATAATGAGTATGTTTTATTTAGTATATAACGATGTGAAAATAAGAATTGTTGTGTTTTCATTATCAGAATGAGCCATTTATAACTACATAATAGTGATGGCCTCATGAAGCCTCATGAAGCATTTTCTTTATTTTCTGAGCCCCCTAGATGGTGCTTTTTGTTCATCAAAAGGTTGAAAGGATACTGAACTGCCATTCCTTGAGCCTATCCCTGTAAACCAAGAGCGCCATCTAGTGGGCTCAAAAAATAAACAAAAAGGCTTTATTAAGTCACATTTAGCCAGTGATGGCTAAATATTAAGTCACATTTAGCCATCACTACCACATAGGGGGCTGCTCATTATCTACGGAGATAGCCATGTTGCACTGTTTCTACAGGGGTCCAGAATTGACAAACCAAACACTGGCTCTAGACGACGACATTCGCATTTTATTTATTTATTTTTTATTTTTATTTTTACATTTTTGCATCAGCTACGGTAGTTATCTCCCCACTCCAAAGAGCACTGGAGAAACACCTATTTGTAATGTAAAAACTGCTTTATTCAGTGTTTTACAAGTTTAACTTTCTGAACGTCTATATCTTAAGTTATCAGAGAAAAAAGGTGAGTGCAAATTAGCAGGTGCTTGGATTGTCAGCCCATCTGTGATTTGCCAAACAGTGTGGGAGAAATACTGATTTGTAACGTGACACTGCTTTATTCACTGTTTTTACCGTTTTTAATCACCTGGACCATTTGTTTTCGAGAGGAAGACACCTCTGTGAATAATTTGGCTCCCACTAAAACCTCCTGAACAATGAACACTGAAGGAATTCTAACCAGGACAAGTTTCCATTGGTTGCAATCTGCAATCTTCACCGCTAGCCAGAGTCCTTCACAGGTCCATTTTTAAAAACAGGCACACCTCCATACCTCCATTCCGTACCAGAAAACATTCAGTGAAATCACTGCCAGGTTAGGAAACATTTTAGCATGCTCCACCACCATATAACCTCAAAAAGATTCTCCTTGTGTGTCTTGAAATCAATGTGGGCTGCCACCCAGGCTGCAAAGTTTCATGGCTGGAGTCCTCCACGTCAGTGACAAATGTGACTACGGTGTCAAAGTTTGACTTGTGTCACTGACTTTCAAAATAAAATATATTGTGGCTTGATAATAGTGATTTAGATGTCTATATACTGCAAATCTTTTTCATTTCTTTTATTCAGAAAAATAAAAAATAGATTTAAGTTCTCACCCTCTGCCCACCCGCATGTAGTTCATTTTTACCTGTGCTCGTACCTGTGAATTCATATATATACCTTTTTGTTTTTCACTTGTCACACAGCTTTTTGCAGGTTACCTGTAGGGTACAACCCAGCGCTTGATGCTGCCACTAGCTGCCACTGAAATTTGACACACAGTTCCTTTAAGTGAACACACACACAAGACTAAGTCATTAAAAACAGTGTTCTGAAAGCTGGGCTCAATTCAGCTGACCCTCATGATCACATTGGTGAATAACATGGTAACCGATGGGAGAAGGTGACATCTTTAAACTACTAAAAAGAAAAGCTGCTTCACTGACCTGTCCGTGTTTTAATAGCTTGATTTTTCAAAAACAAATGTTGCCTCTCAGTCCTCAGGTATGTGATCCCTTCACCCATCAACAACCACTGGTAGACCTTCAATTTGCTGGAGCGCAAAACAGTAGCACCATCTAGTGGAGACACTGGCACAGTGCTTAGTGTCACCATCAGTATGACAGGTGTGTGTCCAAGCTTGCCTGGCAAAAATACAAAACAAACTACTTTTCAACCATGACTCTGACTGAAGAAAACCAACTGTGCACCTTACACCTTCCCTCTGTTTTTGTGTTGCCATGTTTCTCTATATTCCTCCTACTCACACTTCTCCTGGTAAACACTGTGGTTATTACAAAATGTGTGAATTGCATTTTTTAATTAAAATGTAATGATATGATGTATCATGTAATAACCAACCAAACTGGATAGATGGTAAATGGTAGCGATGGCCTCATGAAGCCTCTTGAAGCAATTTCTTTATTTCCTGAGCCCACTAGATGGTGCTCTTGGTTCAAAGAGAGAGGGTCAAAGAATAGCATTTCAGTGTGCTTTCAACCTTTTGTTGAACAAAAAGTGCCATCTAGTGGGCTCAGAAAATAAAGAAAATGCTTTATGAGGCTTCATGAGGCCATCACTAGTAAATGGACCTGCATTTGTATAGCGCCTTTCAAGTCTTCTGATCACTCCAAGCACTTTTGTTGCTTTAATCATGAAAATATCTCCCATTCCAGTTTCAAACCTGCCACCTTTTTGCTGTTAGGTGACAATGCCAAGCACTGCACCGCCATGCCACTGTGCAATGTATGTTGTATAACCTTTTATACATTTGTGTAAAAAGTCTATTGAATCAAATTTTTAAAAGAAATTCAATGGCCGAATAAATTTCCTCTGAAATAAATAAGTTCCCTGAAATATAAAAATGTGTTAATACCAAATAACAGTCTATAACTAAAAAAATTTCTCTGAAATAACAAAGTGTGGGATTATGAAATAAAAGTTCCCCAAAATACATAAATATAGAATTAAGAAATATATAAATGTAAAATTACAAAATAGTAGTCCCCTGAAATATATAAGTATGGGATTATGAAGTAAAAATACCTGGAAATAAATGAATGTAGAATTCCGAGATAAAAAAAATCTCCAGAAAAAAAAGTGGGATTTTAAAATAAAAGTAAAAGTAATAAAAATAAAATAAACAAATGTGGGATTACGAGATGAATGTCTCCTGCATTAAATAAATGTAGACCTGTGAAATAAAAGTCCCTTGAAATACATTAATGTGTATATAAAGAATATAAGTCCAGTTAAATAAACAAATGTGGAATTATGAAATAGCCTAAATGTTCTCTGAAATAAATAAATCTGGAAATATGACATAAAAGTCCACTTAACTGAAAAAAATGTTAAATTTTGAAATAAAGGTAGACCTACCCTAAAATTAATAAATGTGGAATTACGAAATAAAAGTACCCAAAATAAAAAAATGTGGCTATAATGACCACTTTCTATATTATATTTATTTGTATTAAACATGTATTGCCTCATTTTTTTACTTCAGGATTTGTTCATAACCATATTTTTTTATTTTAAAGTTTATTTTTATTTTTATTTTTATTTGATATTGGCCGAACTGACACTCCGTAGCCCTGACAGTGGCTGCAGTGGCCCGTGGTTGAGCTCTGAGCTGCGGAGGCGGAGTTTGTTGAATCACTTCCTCTCAGAGGACGTTCAGCTCCGGACGTGCGGGCTTAATTTATAGGAAGGATACCGTTATAGGACGGAGAATGTTTTTCACACCGACAACATTTCAGATACGGTTTTTTTAATCATTTGTACTATAATGTAATGAATATCAGAGTACTCGTCTTTTCTGATTTTGGCCTCGTCCTTTATTTTGTCCTCTGATCGGACTGACGTTTTTTCCCTGCTGTTTATAACATACAGCCAAGAATAACACAGAATGTGGTACAGGAGTGATTTAGAAGACGGATACGAGTCTACTAAAACAGGTGAGTCGCCTATAAGATAACGGTGAGAAGAGAGCGGTGTGTGCTGAGAAGATGATGCTTGAGATGCGAGCTAGCTGGATGTGGTTGTGGTTTAAAGGCCACCAGCTGCTGCAGTACAGCAGCTAGCACACATGAGCAACTACTGGGATATTACACCACTGTGATACTACAGACTGCATTAACACGAAGGATCAACTAACTGAGCACAGAGAGAAGAAGAAGTGTGTGTTGGTGTGGTTTCTTTGCTCTGAGGAGTCACACAGCAGCTGCAAGTAAACTGAAGAGAGCAGATAAGAAAGCAGCTGAGATTACTGGAGGTGCGGCACTAACTCGGCCTAAACGAGTCAGTGATCATTGAGGACTGGGATGTGCTTGAAATCAATTGATTACAATAAGTATCAATACGTATGTAAATACTGCATATGGACTAGAGTAGTATACCACAGTAGTCTTCATAATGTAAACAGTGGTGTAGTGGTAGATGATGAGGTGTGTGCACTACTGGGTAACGTTAGATGAGTAAGTTACAGAGGAGGAAGTGGGAATACTGTGCTATATCAATGGCTCTTTAGCTGATAAGTGGGTATACTGTAAACTGACAGAAAAAGAGGTGGGTTAACCCTGTACACCTGTATACCCTCCACTACACCGCTGAATACAGTTTCAGTTTAATTTATTTAAGAAGGGACAGTGCACATTAATAAATACAGGAGGTAAAAAAATGTCACAATTAGCCAAGAGGCTGTTTTTCATCTGTAGTCCCTTGACCAACATGTTACACAAGGCTACCTTAAATACAACACAGCATAAAGCAAAAAAACACCAAAACAAAACAAAAAAAAAACGTGGCATGCACTTTAAAATATTTTTTGAACAGGACATGCAATTTAAAACTGGAAAAGGACATACTAGCAGGAGTCAGCAACCTTTACTATCAAAAGAGAGACAGTTAAAGTAAAAAAAAAAGTCTATATCAGTATATATTTGTGCTTTACAATAAAGATAACACAGCCTATTGGGTCCTAATAAGCTAATCAATATTACTAGGCTAATAGTTGTAAATGAGCATTGATTATTTTGTGCATAAACATTGCGTTGGCGGTGAAAGCAAAGAAATCTGTCCCTCACTATTGAGTTCTCTGTTTTCCTCTGAGAATTTTTCTTTCCTGGATTTGGAATCAATAGCTAGCCCAGCCAGGGAGACTCCACCACTAACTAGCCACCGCTATTCAGATTCACCAAAATTTAGGAGAAGGCGCCAGGTCATAGATGTATGACGCAAACTTAAGTTGATGTAAGGAGTGTTAAAACTTTTTTTTGAAAGTGTATGAGTGTTTTGAAAAATGTATGAATCACTTTAAGCTTACGTCAATGTAAAATGTAAAATTAAAACATAAAAAAATAACTTGTTATTGACTTCCATATAATTTCTTGTAAAAGCCACATAGAGCCACTGAAGAGGGGGTGTGTATATCAAACACAAGTTTTAATATTTTATTAAATCATCTCAACTTAAAATCTGATATTTTTTTTAGAATTGGGCAGTGATGGAAATGCTTTGGTTTTTTGTCTAGTGTTTTGAGTGCTTGTTTGAATGAAACAGTATTTGAGTGTTTTATTGTAGCCTACATCATACAAAGCTCTAATCATACGTAAACAAAAGCTTCAATAGCTATTTTTTTTAAAAAAGTTTTTAATTACTACTGTCTCGAATCATTATTCATAACATGTTACTGTTAGATTTTCAATAGAAGGGGTGAGGGGGTAAAAATCGATAAAGCATTGTATCGCAATATTTTTGTGTGTCAATATTGCATCATCACACAGTGCCAAGTATCATTTTTTAAATTATATTGATTATTAATAGGACAAATACAAATTAAACCTCCACACTAGAATAATATAATCAATTGCTTTTTCAGACCACTAGATACATTTTGCTGCTGAAAAAAAAACTGGCTGAAATGAGATGAACAGACTGCAAACCTTATCTTATTAGATAAAACATATGTTGACAAAGTGTTTTTCTTTTGGGACATAAAATGCAACTGAAAAAGGTAATGGTAAGGTAAATCAATATATTTTATCACAATACTCAGCATATTACAACATATTTAAAATTGCAATAATATTGTTTTATGACTTAAGTATCATGATAATATTGTATCGTGGATCCTGTGGTGATTCCCACCCCAAGTTTATATACCAGGCGAATACTGTTGTGTCACTAACACTCAGCGTAGTTAATACTATGAAATACTGAGTGAAATCTATAAAGGAATGCAAGTTCATTCTGTAGCATCACCAGGAAGTCACATGATGGCATCCACCACTCCAGTCTTTGTGGAGGTGGTTGGGTAGGGTCCACCTGTTAATGCATTCCTGTAGGCCACATTTGATCCTGACAACAGGAGGGATATAATATATAAGGAAAGACTACCTGCAGATACTAAAGAGAGAGACTGAGACAACAGACTTACCTCGAGCTCAAATAGGCCTTGTGGATTCACTTACTGGTTTACACAAAATTAGGGGTGGGAATCTCTAGGCACCTCACGATTCGATTCAATTCTGATTCCGAGGGCAATGATTCTCGATTCTAAAACGAGCCAATAAGAAAATTTACACTAGATATTGAAAAAACATTATTGTAATAAAGCTGGGAATACATATCCAGTGCATACAAACTGTATTACTCACTGTGGTTGAGATGACTACACTCCACCGGTCCATCCTCCTCATCCACAAATCTCAACGGGACTCTCCTGTCCCTCGTCGACCTCCTCGACATTTCTCCTCCAGTATTTACAAAACTATAACTGACTATAACTATCTATGAACTATAAAAACACGAACTATTGTAAGAAAAGACAAACGGTGGCAAAACTACAAACTATGGTGAAAACACGACGAAAACACAACAAAAAACACTCAAAAACACGGCATAAAAAAACTCAAAAGCTCTCAAAAAACACAAATACTATTATTTACAACACTAAATATATTTCACAAAGAAAACGCCACCAAAACTCCGCTAAAACATTCCAACTTGCACTCTCCTCGTCAGCTGTCACACTCCTCCTGCTGTGCTCACTTCCCTCCCCTCCTCCACAGGTAATGACGTCACTACCGTAATGTTCTTGCTGTGCTTCTCAGCTTTCAGAATCCGTTGGAATTACGTCAATAGTGCGAATGGTCGAGGAATTACGGTAATTTGAAAAATCAATTATGAGTTTTCCACATCAGTGCTCGCATCGTTCAAGACAGAATCTCGATGCATCTAAAAATCGATTTTTTCCCCCACACCGACACAAAATTATTTGGCAACTGTTTTGATAATTGATAAGGCTCATCATTTAAGTCTTACTTGAAAATGCAAAAACATCACAGGTTCCATCGCCTGAATATTTGCTATACTTTAAAATGAAACATCATATTTTTGGTTTTGGATTTGTGGTTGGACAAAACAAGACCTTTGAATGTGTCAGCTTCATTTCCATGTCTGGGTCTGTTTCACCTCGAGACGCGCACTCAATCCTTCAAACACACACATACACACACGAGTGTGTACATGCACACAGCATTATGGCAGTCTCCCACTGGCTGATGATAATCATGAGGGCTGACGAAGTGCTGTTAGTGAGCAATGCACCTTTGTTCAGTCAGAACTCCCTCAGATCAAACTTGCTAGATATTTACAGTGCGTCTTAGATCCTGACACTGAGAACAGAGGCTTTTCAGCATTCAGCAGTACATGGAATCCAAAGTGTAACACTTACCTGAGTATCCAATAACTATTGGATGGCTTGCCATGAATGTTGTACACTCAAGTCTCTGTCAGAATTATTTGTCCAATATTTTGTCTTTGACCAATTACCGAAAAAAAAACCTAATAAGAATATCATTTTCAAAACTGTTGTTTTAGGCTCCAGTGGCGGTGGATCTCCAGGATGGGTTCCTGGCCATGAATCAGCCTGGCACAGTAACCCTCCTGGTCCTGGGAACAGTATCTGTGGTGGGCGCAGACACAGCACGGTGTCTGACAGTGGGGACACTGGCATTGGCACATACTGCTCTGACAGCGTGGAAGGTAGGAGGTCCTGTCTGTGTGCTCTGCACTGTTTGTCTCTTGCAGTAGTTTTGTATTAGCTTAAAACAAATGTGAGTGTGGTGTAATGAACTATCAGCAAAACTACAGCGTTATTTTACAGGATCCCTCTTACAGTCAAACATTCAGCATTCCCAAACAACACAACACATCAAGCAAACCTAAGAAACCAAATGGAAAGTTTGCTTGTGCTGAACATGATTGATATAGCAGCATTACCAATACACTAGAGATATGAGGCTTATGCATCACATAACACCAAAAAACAAAGAGGCTGATGGATATGTGGATTTAATGATGCTCATAAGCTGTTTAGCATTCACCCACAGCTGGAACAGTAAACCATGAGTGTATATTTAACAACTGCAGTATCACTGCCAACACACAATAATTCATGACAAACAACTCCCATATTATGTAACTCCAGAAAACTCCCAACAAGGGAGCTGCTGCTCTGTCTCCTCCAGAAGCTCACTTTGTTTTGCTTCTAGTTCTGCTAAAATTTGCACAAATCTTTATTTTCTCGTTATTTGGAATCAGCTGCGTCAAAGTTTTAAGGTGATACATTGTGCCAAATGTATGTTTCTCTTCTGATTGTTCTGCACTGTTCTAACATATAACACAACAGCGTTGACATATAACATACATGTCAGCAGCACTTTCTAAACAATAACAATGGCATTAACATGGCACGAAGATCATTTACCGTCCTCTGCTTTGAGGGTAAGGAGCTCCTGGACCTCATTGTTTTCCCAATTTGTGGCTATTGTTGTCCACTGTTTTTCTTTGAGTTACCTGCTAACTGCTATCAGCTGCTTTTTTCCTGTTGGTGGTTCGCACACATAATAGATTGTCAAATGTTACACCTGTCAAGTGGTGGGGGAAAAAGTGATAAAGCATAGTATCACGATATTTTGCATGGTGATATTGTATCAATACAATACATCATACAATATACACACCTTTTGGTACTAGATTATAAAATCAATTGCTTTTTTGGTCCACTAGATGGTGCTGATGGTGTTTTTCCTGGTGAGGTCAGCAGATGTCTTAGTCAACAGCATTTAGCAAGAATTTCATCAAAGCAAAGATGGAGGCAGCAGAGAAAGAAATCAGACATGCGCCGTCTGGGTTTAAATATCTGGACTTATTTAGGATTTTTTAACATGAAAGGAAAGAAGGACTTGGATATGACATAGGCGATTTGTAAGCAGTGTCATATGAGAATAAAATACTCAGGCAATACTACAAAAATAACACAGTCCATCATCTGCTTCATTTGCAAAGATCTGCGTCCATACAGCTTTGTTGAAAACTAAGGCTTTTGTTACATGCCAGAAACACTGGAACCCAGGTATGTGACTCTGTCCTGATCATTTTTCACCGACACAGCCATACCCAAGCTCTGCAGAGAAGTGAAGCATAAAGTTGAGGAATGTACTCAAACAGCAGGAAGGGTGGCATTAACTTGTGATGCCTGGTCTTTAAGGTCAGAGGATCCATATGTAACTATTACGACACATTATCTCACAGAGGAGTGGTGACTGTTGTCTCACGTTCTCCAAACTAGAGCAGTACATGAAAGTCACACCGGAGCAAACACTGCAGACCTCCTGCAAAATGCGGCACAGGAATGGGGGATTGTGGATAAGCCTTACCATTCAGTTAGCAGGATACCTGCATGTGAAGTGTTAATCTGGCCTCACAGAGGGCGTCAAATCTGCCAACAGTTCAGTTTGTCAGGTGTATGCAGCATTTCTGACTAGCTTTCAGTCTGCTTTGCATCACATTTTGCTGCAATAAAAATAATCAAACTGAGATGAACAGACTGAAATCTTTAACTTATGAATTAAAATTTATGTTGACAAAATTTCCCTTGGAGGAAATAACTAATAATTGCAATATATCGCAATATATCTTATCACAATACTCATCATATTGCAATATCCTGGGTCCTCTGGCGATTCCCAACCATAGTCCTGTCCATGGTCCCATCCTGCCGGCTTTCCTTTTTACACAGAGGTCGTTTTGGCACTGTTACTACCTCTGCTACTACCTTCAAGGCGAGATCACTCTGTCCACCCATTACATGATTGTACCTTTTATACAGAATGGCGAGGCAACATAATAGTGTGAAGTTCTTGCCTTGAATAGACAGTGTGAAAGGGGATATAGACTGTAGATCACACATTAAAGGTAACATAATTTTTTCCTCTTACCTGTAGTGCTGTTTACCAGTCTAGATTGTTTTGGTGGGAGTTGCCCAGTGTTGGAGACATTATCTGTAGAGATGTATGCCTTCTCTCCAATATAATGGAACTAGATGACACTCAGCTTATGGTGCTCAAAGCGCCAAAAAAATACATTTGAAAAACTCAACAGACTCACAAACAACAACAGCTCAACTTTGTAGAAATCATGACCTGCTTACTCAAGATAATCCAGACCTTGCTGCTTGCCAACTGTATCACTGCACAGAAGGAAGAGTGCATCTACTCATTGGCAAAAGGCTTGTGCTGATAGTGTAAGCCAGCAGTATCAAACTAAGATGCACACTTCCTTCTGCAATCTAGACTGATAAATAGCACTAAGGGTAAGAAGAACATGTGTTTTTAATTTAGGGGTTAAGTGTGTGAAGTGCCTTAAAAGCACATATATACCCGAAATTTTAATGCTTAATTCAAGTTAAAGTTTAATAAAAAACATTTTCTCTGTGTGACCAAACCCTGCCTAATGGTCTGTTTGGCCTGTATGTCTTACAGACGACTCCAGTTCCAGTACCACGCCTCTATCCTTCCAGCCGCTGTCCCAGCATCACTTGGGCCAGGATGATAGCGCCGTCCCTTTTGTCCACGTCATGCTGTCCCCGTCCTCCTCACCCTACACCAGTTTTAGAGTTCCAGCCTCACCCAGCAGCTCAGGTCGTTGGAGCAGGTCTTGCCAGCTGCTTACACCAGCCATATCTCCCCTGGGTGCACCAAGCTGTCTGGACATGAAGGACCACCAGCCCATCAGGAGGTGGTCCTCCCTCACCAAGTTGTCATCTGGGGCTGATAAAAGCTCCACTAGGACATCATGTGATCAGTACAATGCAGATTCACATGGCTCCCTGGACAGAAATCTGCTCTATGGGTATAAAAAAGAGCCTGCTCGGGCAAACGTGGACCTTTATCTGCCTTTATCCTCTTCCATGCTCTGCCACAGCCTGCTGCAGCGCTCACCAGGAGCTGGCCCCTGCTACCGGTACAACCACAGCAGTAGATCCAGCGGTTTGGACACAGACATGTCCCTTTCCTCAGCTCTGTCATCTTCAGTCAAGCACAGCAGTTTGGACATGAACTACAGTGCTTTACCAGAAGCTAAACTGTCTCGTGGAGGTACACAGGTTTATGGCCTCAGCTTACCCAAACAAGCAGACTCTCCACTGGGTCATCAGACTGACAGAGGCTCCCCGATTCAGCCCTCAGTCCGCACCCAGATGTGGCTGACTGAGCAGATGGAGTACAGACCCAAAGGAGAGAGTGTAGGAGGTCAGATCAGTACTGCTGGGACAGAGGCCTGCGGCGGAGATGGACCGTTATCATGTCAGCAAGGACATCAGCAGGAACCAGGGCTTAGTCAGGTGAGAGGAGGGGTATAATAATGAAGCTAGAGGGAGAGGGAAGGTATACACAGTGGCATGCAAAAGTTTGGGCACCCCTGGTTCAAATTTCGTTTACTGTGGACAGTTGTAGAAGATGAATTGATTTTCAAAAAGCAACATTACTTTTTAATTTCAATCTTTTACAGTTTCAAAATAACAAAAAAGGAATAGGGCCTGAATAAAAAAACAACAACAAAACTTTAAAAACCAAAACTCAACTCGATAATTGTTTAGATCTCCCATGCCGTGGTTCTGATAATTCATTTAAATCAATCTGAGTTTCAATTTGGTGCTGCACATGCCTCGTGCTACAGGCATCTATTCTCTGGGATTCTTTAAGAATTTGTGTATACACAAACTTTTTGTTGTTTACAAATTCTTGGACTTTGGATTGAATTTTGAAAAAACAACTTTAATGTCTGAACCAACAGGAAATAAAGTATTAAGCTTGATCGCAGGCTAAATTGAAGGGTTCTGATAGGAAAGTAAAAACAAGAGAAAATATAAACTAAAGCTTGCATTTAAGGTCTGAAGAAAAGACCCATGTTTGCAAGAGGCTAAATTAGAACCAAACTTCCCCCCAAAAGACTCTTTTCTCTTCAGCACTCTGTTAACTTCATATTAAAGAAATGTGAGGTAAAAATTATCCTCAGTGTGTCAGTATGTCGGAGTAACCTCTACTCTGTACATCCAGAAAAATTTAAACCTTACTACAGAACATGGTCCATCATTAATACAGAGTAAAAGACATGTGTAGACTCAGCAGACAACATGAAATAAGACAGGTTGATCTACAGGAGAATAAATACTTGAAAACAGTACAGAATGGCTGAGAGTCTTACTGCATTATATTCAATTATATTGTTATTTTGATATGTCACCTGCCACCTGAATTTTGTTTTCCTTTACATAAATAAATGCAACAGAATGCAGGATGTTTTGCGTTTGAGACTCAAAATTTCCTGATGGAGGACCCCCAGACACCCCAACTTAATATGTGTCGCTCACAATATTTAAACAAAATGACACCCTTGTTTGCATCACTGTATGGGCAGTAAAACAGTTACTTAAGTAAGCAAAACTTGTTACTGTATATAACTTTATTTTTGAAATTAAATAGACGGGTACCGTTTTTTTCTTTGCTTGAGCACCTGCCCCCGAAACGTGAGCAACGGATCAAAAACAGATTATGAACATCACTGTTATCAGTTAAGTCGGTATGTACTTGTGCACTGTGTGTGTTACAGCATGTGTGTTGGTGATGTGTGTTTGCAGATGCTGATGGGGAGCTCCCTTCCAGTCAACACTCTGGTGAAAGTTAAAGAGGGGCTGTTGAGACAGAGAGAGCTGGAGATAGAGAGGTACTGCCGGACACACACTTGCCCAGCACGTATTAAGGTGCGCTCACCTATTTTCTGATCCAGACATTCAGAAGGAGCCCGATTATCTACAGGAGTCTCCTCCTCTCCAAAACAACTAGACCAGATGATTTACACTGGTAAAACAAATGAATAAAGTAGTTTCATGTTAAAGAAATCAGTATTTTTCAGATGCTCTTGTTGTGGACTGGCTGCTAATTACACTGGCTACCCTGAAAATGCAAATTTGTCTATCTAGAGCCAGTGTTTGGTTTGTCTGTTCTGGGCTACTGTAGAAACATGGCGGTGAACATGGCAATCTCTGTGAATGAGCACCTGCTCCTTATGTAGACATAAGTGGCTCATTATCAGACAATGAAAACACAGTGATAATTATTTTCTAAGTAATTATTCACTAAGAAAAGATACTTGCATCCATATTCCATTTCTGCCAATTTATCCCCTCCAAATCCTACACACTGGACCTTTAATACAAAGCTGCTGTGTGATGCTCTCGAAAGGCCAGATGACAGTGTTTGTGAGCAGGCTCATGTTGTGTGTTTTAGACAGAAGCAGCAGATCTTGCAGCTCCACGCTCGGATCAGAGAGAATGAGCTCAGAGCTCAGCAGGTCCTGCAGAGCCAGAGAGGATGGTTCGATGAGCCACACATCCCAAGTACTAAGGTACCAATACTTTGTGATGAATGAGTATCCAAATTCTTACTGTGATAATCACATCCCTTCATAAGACAAGTCACAGCACAAGTTGTAGTTTTTCCAACAGGAATCAGCGATGAGAACACCATGCAAACAGCCGTCTGACAGGCTGTGCTGTGATGAAGATCTTGGTAGGAAGCTGGCAGTGGCTGAACTGGAAGTTCTTCATTTGAACGAGTTCTTCAAGCAAGCCACACAAAAATACACAGAGGACATCAGGAAACTGGAGGAGAAGGTACAACAAGGACAGAACAGAGCTGATGAGAACAAATTCATCCATGTGTGTTTGTCAATATGTGTTTATGCTTTTTATATTATGTTGAAAACAGTTGAAGTCCCCCTCCACTCAGATATGTGTTTTTCTTCTTTTTATGTCCCCTGAATGTCTGACCTAGACTCTACTGACTTGTATCTGTGCGAGGTGTTTTCACTCCTCTACTGTGCACAAATCTGAGATTCAGACGTACGCTGAGTGAGCTAGATTAGGTTCATCACTAATACGAAAGCCAATCACTGACTAATACAGGAAACTCATATCAACAAGGTAACAGACGTTGACACAACACAAGCAAAGAGACCTGAAACCCTCCAGCACAGAGCGGACTCGTCGTGATGTTGTTACTTAAAAATCTCTTGAACTTTTTGGACAGAATTTTTATGTAAGTAACTTGTACACCATCTGTGCCCTACTTGTTAACAGACATCTACTTATTTACAAGCAGTGTAAGAGTCACAGTATTGATTGACACACTAGAAGTCAAATGCTACATCTGCCCCAACACTTAGAGCAATCATATGTAATTAATCATATCAGCTATGAGAGGTTAGTGTGAGGAAAATACTGTAAATGAAATTTCTCAAAATGAGACATCAGTTTGTCATTTGTCAGGCGAGAGGATCATCGCAGACCATGTGTATAATGACTCATGGTTTTGTCTCGTTTCTGATTGGTGCAATTTTAGATTTTACAGTCGCCCCTTGTCACAGTTGTCCCCAGTCTCCCCTACAGAGAGCAGAGTTAGCATTAGCAAAGTGAAAGTTTAGACAGCAAACATGGCAGAGTGGCAGTTTTGGGATGGAAACCATCCCCAGATGGTCCATACACTGTTTACCAAAAACCCTCATCATACCACATTATTGTATGTTTCACAAACCCTAACGCTGTGTCAGTCACTTTCTGCAAGCTAACAAGCTAACAAATGAAAGATGCTGACTACACTTACCATGCTGAAACATCTTTTTGTTGCGGATTATGGTGCACAACAGACTTGTCATCTGATTCTGACTGAGGCTCAGACATGTACAGCTGAATCGCTCCCGTGTTTACGCTAACGCTAGCCATCTCCATACACTCTCCTCTTTCACCATTCACCCTCGAGCAGCGGTGATTTTTTTTGGTCTGTTTTTATATTTTTCTATTTATACATCATGCTATTTTAATATCTAACAAGTGCTGCTTTATTTAATTTATGTGCATGTGTGTTTTGTGCTCTGAATTTATTTGTGTGTGTGTGTGTGTGTGTGTGTGTTTTACTATATACTCAGGGAATACCTCCTAATCTCATTATTTTGCACTGCAGCACAATGACAATAAAGTCTATTCTATTATATTCTATTAAACGAAGAAAAGATCATAACAGTTTAAACATGTCTGGAGGGGGACTTTAATTACATTCACCAGGATAATATGAAATCAGTGTATAAGTGACATGATGTGTTTCTGTTGACAGATAAAGACGAGGGATCGTTACATCAGCAGTCTGAAGAAGAAGTGTCAGAGGGAGAGCCAACAGAACCAAGAAAAACAGCAACGCATAGAGACACTGGAGAAATACCTGTCTGACCTGCCGACACTGGATGAGGTGCAGGCCCAGGCCCAGCAGGTATATACACACACACACACACACACACACACAAAATTGTTTGTAATGCTCAACTGGTTAATGAATACCCCATTAACTTGTAGTACAGTGATGTTCATTGACCACACTGTGTGTGTGTGTGTGTGTGTGTGTGTGTGTGTGTGTGTGCGCTCAGCAGGAGGAGGTGCAACAGAAAGCCAAGGATCTGGAAAAAACAGCATCTCGCTTACAACAGAGCCTAGAAGAAGGGTTTGCTCTGATGAAGGAGAAAGACATCAGCATTGAAATGCAGGCCATGAGGGAGAAGGAGCTGATGGCATCTGTACAAAGGTACATTATCAACCAGAAAATTACACAGTTAACACAAGTTCTCCTCAACTTGCTGTTACACTGCTCAGTTCCCCTTTTGTATGCACCATCCATTTGGCCCCATTTTACCATGTTGTTCTGCAGCTTTCATGTTTGGTAATCCTTCCAGAAAGATGCTTAAGATTCTTTAAGCCTGTTCTTGACCAGGTACCATTTCCTCCCAGTAACACGTAAAGAAGAGTTTTCTCTGACAGGCTGGCCGTCATCCATTTTTCCGTAAGGACCAGTCTGCATGAAATTTGATTATTTTCACCAGAGGTTTGGTTTATTACATTATCCTGCATCTGGCAGGCCCCAAGGTGTTGAATCTTCCCCAAAAGACAGACTTTGACACATTTGTGCTGTAGAAGACAAACCACTTGGTTTATGGTGACCAGAAAGAAACACTAACTTCTGATTGTACAAACAGTACTGCAGTGGGAAATTATTTGACCCAATAACAATGATGGGTTCTTGTCAAAATGGTCTCAACTACAACCAGTAAAGGGTTAACTAATGTTGGCAGGATCTGACTGGGGGTAGGTAAATAGCAGAGGTCTAACCTGTCACATCACACCTTTCTTTAAAACAAGTCGGAAAACCCTAAGAGACAGTGCACATGCTGCGTCTTTAACTGCCTGGAAAATGCAAGGTCAGGCACTGGGTGCTACTCCTGTGCCTTTTCTGTACCAACTTTCAAGAGCACAGTGGCAGGTTGCACCTGTGGTTGCTAAGCAACCATAACAAGCACCATATCTTAGCTGAAATCCTGAGGGTAGAGCTGATCTTCTTCCAGACACTGTTTGTGTGTAGGCTTGTTGTCTGTAGGACAGATGTAAAGCTCTGGCAGCCCTGCACTAAATTAATAAACTTCTTCTCCATATTTATCACAGACTAATATTTACTCATGAAGGGAAAGACGTCTGCTGGCTGTGATTGGTTGTTTCTCAGGGCGCAGCTGTCGCACCCTGGAAAATAGGCGCTTGGTGTCGCTCTGGTTTTGACCATGCCTGCTGTGCATCTACACTGAAAGCAATTAATTTGAGGGCTCAAAAAATGCAGCATGTGCATGGCCCCTTATTTCACAGTTTTTGCTCTAGCCACGTCAGAATAAGACATTCCACTGTATTTGCCATACAAACACTGCAGCAACATGTCCACAGATAGAAGTTGCATAGTACTGTGTGTACCGCTGATTTAATGAAACACAAATAAGATGGCATTTGCTAATAAACAGTGTATTACTACAGCTTTCTTTACAGTTGGAAACATGGAGCAGCCATCTTGGATTTGGAGGTCAGGGTTGGTGAGGTTCTCCCAACTTTCCAGATCAGAAAGTCCAGGAGGATTTCAAGTTGAAATTTCTTACTGAGAAGTCAGAAGCTCCAACCTCTCAGTTCAAATGGAACGTACCAAGAGTCCCAAAGGCTGCTTACAAATGAGCACTGATCTGATCGGACTAATTCCTAGCACTCTTGTCTGAGCTGGGGTTCTGTTAGACTGCAGGAACAACACCACGGCTTTCGTGCAGGGATAAACGGGAGCCTTTCCCTCTCTCTCTTTTTATCTTATCTCCGTACAAAGATAACATCTTGAAATAAAAGGGTTTTTTAATCAATTTAAAACATTTTTAACTCACATGATCACATCTATACCTTAATTTGCAAGGCCCAGAGTGGATGTGTGTCAACTGGTGTCTATAACTTCATATGCAGTTGCGCTGCACTAAATTCCTTTGCACTTAGTCTGAAGGAACTCCCCCCTCTACATTCGATAAGAAACTGCTGTGAACATGGTCTTATGTCTTGCTCTGTGTAAGTACATGTCTGTCTCTTGGTGCAGCCTGCAGCAGAAGGTGCAGCACTGCTTGGACGATGGGGTGAGGTTGCCCATGCAGGACCTGAAGCGGCTTGAGATGGAAAACACTCAACTCCTGGAGCAGCAAAACCACAGCAGCAGGGTAGCATCCCAAACACACACATGCACAAAGCATGCACACATAAACAAATGAACTCCACTAACATGTTCTCTGTGTTCCCCACCAGCTGATCGAGCACCAGAAAGAGCGGATAGAGAGGCTGACCTTGCAGCTTACGGTGAGAAATAAAAATCACACACTCAGTTTTTTTTTAACCTTGAGGCCATTGTCTTTAAATAGAATAAAGACGTGTGCCTTAATTTAAAACAAAAATATAAGATGTTGTAGTTTGGCTTTAACTGCCTCCTGACTTATATTTAACAGACAGACATGAGGGTGGGATTGATTTGTAATCTCACTCTTAGGAAGAAATCAAGAGTTCTCCTCAAATCTATAGAGCTTTTTATGTCAGGTTCAGACTGCATGACATTTTTGCCTGTTCTGACAGTCACTATCCAAGACCAATGACCGCTGGTAATCTTTCACAACTTGTGTAATGTCATCAGATTATTCATGTCCTGTTTCTTAATATATAATGACGAAAACTCTTTGTGTGGGTGTGTCTGTTCGACGTTTTTCTCCTGACTGACTTGGTCAATCCATGTGAAATTTGGCCCAGTGGTAGAGGGTCATGGGAGGATGCGAATGAAGCAATATTACATCAATTGGCCAAAGGGGGCGCTATAGCAACCGATTGAAATTGCAAACTTTGAATGGGCATATCTCATGACCCGTATGTCGTACATGAAACTTTGAACAGAGATGCCTCTCCTCATGAGGAACAAATTTGCCTCAAGAACCCATAACTTCCGGTTATATGGATTTTCCACCATTTTGAATTTTTTGAAAAACACTTAAAATCGATCTCTTCCTAGGAAGTTTGACCAATCTGCATGAAACTTGGTGAACATAATCTAGGGACAAATATCTAAAGTTCCCTCTTGGCAGAAGTTGGAAAACTCACTAAAACTGAGCTTCTATAAGGCAATGAATATTGCGGAGGGCGTGGCTCATCACATAAAGGTGTATAACATCTCAAGGGTGTCACTGATCACCACGCAACTTTGAAGGCATATGACCACACATAATCTGAGGGGACCCCTCCATTATTGACCCCATCAAACACAATGGGGGCGCTAGAGAGCTAATTTCTTATCTAGGCCTAACCGCCATATCGATTTTTGCTAAACTTGGTAGATATGTAGAACAGGACTATAACAACAGAAAAATGCTTAAAAATGGCTAAAATGTGACCGATCGCTGTGGCTCCCCCTGTGGCCGAATGTTTTTTGTTTTTTTTTTCTAATTTTTGGTATGACTAAGTCATGGTATGGTATGCTGTACATAATCACAGAAACTGTCAGTGTGTCATTCTGTCAGTCAGTCATTCTGTCTGTCCCATGTTTTTCTACTCACTGGCGTGGTCAATCTATGTGAAACTGCACATAGGCATTGAGGAATGGCATAGGTAGAAGGTGACAAAGCTACCAATGGGTATGGACTAGGTTATCACTATTACTATTATTTCAGTCACTACGGCTGTTAATGTCCCAGCTGAACTGTTATTGTAGGAATGTAAATAGTGCCACCAGATGGCAGGAGCTACATTTGAAGTACCGCATACAAACAATGCATGTCACTGAATCCTCCACAACAAAAAAAGTAGAAGTAGAAAAACCTCTCAGCCTGTAAAGTCCTTATGATGGAGAAAAGCTGTCATTTCTGAGCTCACACACATGGTGTATATTCTTCCTCTAAAGAATAAATCAGGCTAACCTGTCACATTTTCTGCTTTGATAGGCCACCAGTACAAGACTGCAAAAAAAGAAAGGTCTCTCTCATCGACAGCAGTCCTCTCTGGAAAAGGAGGACAACCTGACCCCCTCATCCAGAGCCTTACCACAGGTAGCAGTGTTGTCTCTGTCTTTCTGTCTGTCATGCCGCACAGCATATTCTGAGCTAAGGATGTATTTGGTCAGTGATCAGTAGTGGTGATTTGGTTAGGTTGTTCAGATGTCCTCTAGAATTTCAGCACAATCCATCGACTATATACAGATGGACGACATGTCTCCACTTCCTCCCACTGTATGAAATTGAAGCCAAAATATCACAGATACAGGCACTGCCATCCTGCGCTGGTGATGTCATGTGGAAGAAGAGTCTGCACAGTAGTGATTGGTGGGTGGAGCTGTGGTATCAAGGTCTGATCCATACACCTGCCAAACTCAGTCTAGGGTCTGTCACAACTGTCATTCATAATGTGGAACTCCCTTTTTATAGCATTAGATAACTTGAATAAACATAAGTGCTACAAGTGTTACCTAAAATGACAGAACCAGATCGGGAAAAATGTATTTGGTGTGTACTATTGAGTTTTGGTTTGGCCCATGTCCCATATGCTAGGGGGGCGGGTGTAAGACCTATACTGCAGCCAGCCACCAGGGGGCGATTGAGATGTTTTGGCTTCACTTTTGGGGAGCTGTCATGCTGTCCACCTTTATATACAGTCTATACTGCAAACCAAACTGATCTAAACTGAACTTTGTGTCTTCATTAATTCACACAAACTCATAATGACGTACTGTGTGCCACATATTGCCTGCACTCAAGAGTTCCTATAGGCAGTCAAATCTTTTACTTTGTACACGCTGTGAAGTAGACCCAGCCCATCAGTTCTAAACAAAGTTAGAGAGAAATAGAGATATTTTGAACTGAAAAAGAAAAGTTAGCATCCATATAAGATCAGATCAGTGAAGCGTATTAGCTGGGGGAAAAAAGTTGGATTAGTGCATCCCTGAGGGTCAGGTTTTTTGCTGCATGACATAAATGGCTACCAGAAACTACAATAAATACCCATTTGTTTCCCACTGAGAAGCAGCGACAGGTGGATGAAGGGCTGCCGGTGAGTCCCTTGTCCCATGTGGAGATGCCTGAAGTGGGCCGGCTGCTCAAAGAGATGTCCCTGTGTTTACTGGACCTCCAGGCTCTCTGCAGCATCCTGGCTCAGAGAGCACAGGGCAAAGAGCCCAACCTGTCTCTGCTTCTGGGCATGAAATGTATGTGGGTAACACACACACACACACACACACACACACAGACAGACAAACATAAAACATTAAGTTACAGTATTAAAAGTGTTAGTTGCGAGAGCACCAGTCTCTTAAATGTCCAGTGTGTAAGATTTAGGGGGATATGTTGGCAGAAACTTTAGTCTATAATCACTTGAAAATGAGAACTGTTGTGTATGAACTGTGTGAGCTGCAGTGACATGCCAAAGTCTGTCAGAAATACATGAAACTGTGTTTTTGAGTGTTCTATAATTGCCAGGTCTGTTTGTTCAGGAAAGAAAGAGACCTCTGTGGATAATTCGGTCCATGGTATAAACCTGAGCCCTGAGATGCTGAATAGTGTCAGAGAAACGCTGAATTGTAATGTAAAACTGCTTTATGCAGTGTTTGTAGCAATTCTAATCACCTGCTTCATGTGTTTTGGAGAAGAAGAGACCTCTGTGGACAAAAACTTTCTGAACAATGAACACTGAAGGAATTCTGGCCGGCACAAGTTTTTAGCTGGTTGCAATTTGCAATTCACAGCTAGAGGCCACCAAATCCCCCTAAATCTTACGCACTTCACCTTTGACTAAATGTCCACTGAGTTACTTCAGGTAACAATCTGGCACAATCTGATAACTGTTTGCTGTCTGTGTCCAGCACTGAGTGTTTCGGCGGAGGAGAGTGACAGCAGAGAGGTGGTGGAAGAAGAACTGCGGTTTAAGCTGCTGGAGGTGGGCCAGCTCAGGAGAGACATCGATGAGCTGAGGAAAAGCATCTCAGACCGCTACGCTCAGTATATGGGTGACAGCTGTGTCTCACAGTGACACCCAGGAGCCTCCAGCTCTGATGGCTCAGTGTTTGTTTTGACTCTTTTACTTCCATATACTTCAGAGATAACCACATCAAGATTAATAATAATAATATATTTACTATAACAAGAATGATAAGGTCCATAACAATGCAGGCTTTCCACAGACAAGTGATGTGTGTCGTCTTCATGATGTGGTTTGTACATGATAACGCATAGTGTTAACATGTCATGTAAGCCAGTCATGTTGTTCAGCCTACCCTCAATATGGCGTTGTTGGCCTTCACATTTATTTTGTTGTGCGCCAGAGCTCGCCCAAAGTGAACCACAAACCTCAGTTTGGTGTTGGACTCAGGACCAGTTTTCTGTATCACACCAGTTCACAACTTTAATATATCAAACATACCAAACTTTCCTGGGTAAAAGCCTCGGATCCAGAAAGAACTTTAAAATTAGCCTAAGTGTGAAGACATCTTCCAACAGTGAACTGCCAGTAACTACACAACTGAAGGAAAGCCTGTTGAGAGAGATGAGGTGTTAGGTCAGACTGGTTTTCTAAACTCGTCTGCTATGAGTCCTCCATCCCATTCGACCACAAAGGTCATATGTTCCTACCTCTGAATATGACCCACAGGACCATGGGTAACTTCGTGGTTAGATTCAGGAAAAAGATCATGGTTTGACTTAAAATAAGTATTACTGTTACTAAAAAAAGACCTGCAGTCTTTTTTATATCTATTTGTATGTCATGTGACACAGTCCTGCACAGGTCCATTTTTTAAAACCCTCACCTGCCCATACCTGTAAAGCTCAGTACCAGAACCGACCCATTACCTGTCATTATGTCAAAGTCAAAGCCGCACCCGCCCATACCCGTTACTAAAAGTCCTGCGACCCAACCCGCACCTGTGATTAAACACACACAGGCTACAGTCACTCCCATTAAGCTGGATGGAGGAAAATTCTCTTTGGCTGCACTCAATGGTGGGATGGTGAAAACATTCTGTGCAATCACTACCAGGTAAGAAAACATTTTAGCATGCTCCTTCCACCACCATAAAACCTCAAAAGGATCCTCCTTGGGAGTCTTGAACTTGTTGTAGGCTGCCACCATATACTGCGGCCATTGGGGCCATATTGCGGCTTGATAATAGTAATTTAGATGTCAAAATATTACACATATACTGCACATCTTTTTCATTAGTTTTATTATGAAAAGTTACACAGCTTTTTGAGGGTTACCCCAACCCGGTGCAGGACTTCTGATGTGACATCTGATGTAACGTCATCACACACCTGTCATATGTGCTACATTAATAATAATAACTGAACGCTGACTTTTAGTTTCACACGGGACACAAACACCCATCTCCTGGATGAAAGTCCAGTGCAGCAGACTTTGAAGCTCTTATTGCTAAGCCACCTGACTTCTTCCTCTGCTCCTGTAGTAATTACTATGGCCACTAGAGGTCGCCTCCTAGCAACAAACACAGTTATGAGCTGCAATTTCTGCTTGTGAAAACAACCTATGTGGTTGTATTTTGAACAACTCAATATTTTTAAGTTGACAATGGATCAAATTATCTGTAATAAAAAAGGTGTTGCTTGTAGTGATGAACAAAGTGAATGAATTCAAACTGTGCAGTTCAGCTCAGCTTTATGGAACGTTTTATTTGTAGCTGTGTATATAAGCAATTGTTATAAGGTGATATGTGAATATTGTATTTACAGCTTGTTATGCTGCCCCCAAGTGGCCCAAAAATTTGTTAATTTCTATGAATACTACAAGCTTGCATTGCTTGTTAATAAGCTTAAATAAGCAGAGAAATTATGGAACGCAGAAGGGCTTTAAACATCTATTTTGACGTTTAATAATTGATAAGTCAAATTTGTTTGTCTTAACAGGTAAAAATATAACGTCTTAACACGTCAAATGCATGTTAAGAGGACAGGAAATGCCTTGTTAACAAGTACATTTCTGACCTTTAAAACAGTCAAGCTTCTATGCCATTGGTTGACATTAACATACCCACCCCTTTATGATGTAGCAACTGCATTCTAGTGATAAGATTTCTCTTTCACTTGTGAGATTGCATCACGTGATCTAGATGTTGTAACAGACCCAGAATAGACTCTGCAGATGTAAAGTTTGGCCATAGCAATGCCCTTTATAAACAAGCCTGTCAATACAAGCAAGTGCTAGCGAGGGTGCTCATCAACACGACGTGAATACAGTGTCATGGTCGCGCACACACAAACATTCACAAAACAGTCCAGAACATGTCCCATTCGTACCAGAATAACCAACAACCTCCCCTTATCCCAAAACACGGCCAAAGGGGCTCTCAATAACAAGTTTAAATTCTAAATTCAGACTTTTTCCAGCGTGTCCGAACTGCATGCTGGATAACATGTAAACTAGCTGCCTGGCGTCACGCCCAGAGTAAATTAAATCAAAGAAACAAAGAAATTAGGAAGTGGCTCGTTCACTCTAAAGAGCCGGTTCACTCCTTCACTTCAAAAAGCCGGTTCAAAGACTTGACTCACCTTTGGACTCTAGCCTCTGTCGCTGAACTGGAACTGTTGTTTTCCTGTTTTAACAGTACAGAACAATACACGCAGACGGCATGCTAATCCTCTTTTCTGGAGCGATTAGGAAATAAAACATGTGGAACACACCACCAGTTGTACCTCAGACAATATAACATGATCATACCTCTGATCATCTCTGACAGCCATCTCAAGGCATTGGTTGTTTTCCTTTTTAACCAAGTGCGTTAGCAATTAGCTTGCCTTGCTCCGTTAGCACATTGTTAAATTTAACAGAGAGTGAGCTAGCTCACGGTAAACAGCTACTCCAAAAAGATGATTTATGATTTCTTATGACTCATGAACAGACAGTAACACGAGGCAAACAATTTACATAATTCTTAATTTCAGCTCCATGTAAAGTGAACAAACGTGACGTTTACCAGATAACGCTCCGCTTGTCTGCCTTAATGACACAGTTTACACATTTACATCACTGCTGACTTACTAAATCGGCGTTCTGCCGAGTGAAACATGACACTGAATTCAGCAGCAGACCTCAGTAATATCAGTAACATAAAGTCGTAAAACAAATAACTTTCGGCATTCATTTCATTTGATATTGAATAATGATGGCAAATCAGTAACACACTCAGAATAAATTCAACACTATGCCCAATGTACTCTAATTTAATTCTGCCCTTTTTGTTCAACAAAAGGTTGAAAGCACACTGATTTGCAATTCTTTGAGCCTCTCCAAGAGCGCCTTCTAGTGGGCTCAGAAAATAAATAAATTGCTTCATGAGGCTTCATGAGGCCATCACTATATTAAACATCTTAAGACATCAGAAATGTACTTGTTAACAGGGCATTTTCTGTCATCTTAAGGTGCATTTGATGTGTGGAGATGTTTTATTTGTACCTGTTAAGATGAACAAATTTACCTTATTAATACGAATGTTAAAATAGACATTTAGAGCCCTTCCACATTCCATAATGAAATCCCACCTCAGCTATGTGGATCTCATGCATCTCTCCTGTTGGTGGTGCGTATCAGACTTGCAGATGTCGGATAACTGTTAGAAACTTTTATCTTTATAAATTTTAATGTCTTAAAAGCAATATGAAGTGTGCAGATGCTCTGTCAACCACCTGATTAAAGCTAACCATAGGACCCTTGAATAATCAATGGGCAGTTTATATTTAACTAATAACTCATCAGGTGATACAAAGCTGTTCCAAGAGGTGTTATTTTACAGTGATCATGTCATATATCATTTGTCATCTGTCACTTGTTAAATGCTTATTGTTTCCAAAATTGTTGGGGGAATTTTGAGCCAAAGACGCTGAAAGAGCAAACTGAAACAGCACAATGCACTTTGTGATAGATTTTGTCTTCTGTGCAACCACACAGGTAACTAAGCTTAATCTATCACACAAACAAACTGACATTTTTTGTCCATGTGATTTAATAATATTGAAGTAGTATAACCAACCGTGAAAACCAAACCAAAGATCTGTTTGGTTATTTAGATGAGTCCACCTGTGGATGTTTGAACAAGCCACTGGATGGCTTGTTACTCTGTATAAGATATTACTCTTTGTTTGATATTATTTCAGTTTCAATGAATGCCAAAGGTCTGTGTTTTGTTTTTCTTTGTTCAGATGGCAAATAAAATTATTTTTCTAAAGTATTTGCATGATTTCTTACAAACAGCTGTCAGAATACCTGCAGGATATTGTGTGCAAGATAAGAAATGAAGCTCAGCGTAAGTTCAGTCAGGAAGTATTTCAGTTGTCTCCATCCCACTGCTTACTCCAATCTATCTAGACTATAAGTGTTCACTCCTCTATGTTTTTTTATGGTCAAGCTGATCAACTTTATTATTTCTTGTAAAACATAGACGTATTTTAAACTTGATGCCTGCAACATTTTCCAAAAAAGTTGGGACAGGGGCAACAAAAGACTGGGGAAGTTATGGCATGCTCAAAAAACAGCTGTTTGGAACATTCCACAGATAAACTGGTTAACTGACATCAGATTAAAGTATCATTAATAGGTATGGAAGGGGCCTCGAAAGGTTCAGTTGTTCACAAAACTGTGTGGGCAAATAGTTCAGCTGTTAAAGAACAAAGTTTCTCAGTGCACACTTGCAAAAAAATATTGATTTCAGCATCTACACTCCATAATATCATTTAAAGATTCAGAGAATCTGAAAAAATCTCTGCATGTAAGGGACAAGGCTGAAAACCAACACTGCATGGCCCTGACCACTGAACCCTCAGACAGCACTGTGTTAAAAACTGACATGATTTTATACTGCACTGCTCTATTTATTTATTTATTGCAGGGCAATACAAAACACTAACAAACTAACAAAAACAGTGAATACAGGCCAGTGAATTAATTGTTGTCATGGGATAAAGAGGACAAGGTTGTGCTGGCTGTCGTGTGTGTGTGCGTGAGAAGAAAAAAATAATTACAAGAAGAAGAAGAAAAAGAAGAAGAAAAAAGAAAAAAATAATAAAATAAACAAAGATAAATTAAAATAATAATAATAATAAAGGGGAAAGAAGTATATTAAAACTAATCCTGCCTTTACCCTGTTACCACTAATACCAATTATTAAGTAATATATGATAATAATAAAGTCATAGGGAGTGTCCCCCCATCCACCTGCAGCGAGGCAGTACCAGGGCATCACTGAAAAAACTCGGGTCAGCAGGGGGAGCTCATCAGGATCAACCAGGTTATTGTTGCATCTTATGGTTATTAATATGACGTTTGGGCAAAAATGTTATATTGTTATAACTGTAGTTTTATTTAAATTTTTGTTATTACTATTATCATTATTATTATCGCAGGTGAGTTGTGTTTCTTTATTTTGACTGATCTGTCTGACTTTGGGTCGCCCCTAGACCCTAAAAGAGCTGGACCTGTGCAGACTAAATCCCTTGAGAAAAAAACCTGCTCCCAGACTGTTCTGACTTCCTGACTGTGTTCACTCTTCCAGTTATCCAATCAAACCTTGTCACGATCTTTCTTAGCCAATCAGGATGCTAATGTCAAATTTAAAATCTGCTCTCTCCTCTGCTGCTGTCAGCTGTCATTTTGGACAGAGTTGATGTGCCCTCCTCCACCCTGTTCACCTCCAGCCATCAGAGTCCAGGACAAGCTCATTCAAGCCCATTCCTCTTCTCATTCGGGCCATCAGCACAATATTTTAAATGTCAAATGGTATTAGAATATCACGTGTGGATGTGCACATTAAGACATTTTGCAGACGTTGGGATCACTGTGTGGGATCACAGTTAGAGAAAAGAGCAGTTCAATGCAGAAGAAAAACCTGTTTGACAGATTGAATCAAAGGGGCAGAATATGATGTGAATACATGGATTAAAAACAGGCACTGAAAAGGTAAGTGGGTAAGAAAACAATTGCTAATTAATGCTCATGCAGTTATAGATGTCCCTGCTAAATATATAACTTCAAACACAGAGTTATTTTCCTCTGCATTGCCTTGCTCCCCTCATTAAAGGCTCAGTTTGTCTCTTTGTCTCTGTAAAGCTTCTTTCAGGCAGTTTTCTGACCCTCTGCTTTTCACTTTACCTCCAGCCTTCTGTGTAATTTAAGATATTCTGTATGTAGGGAAATAGCTTTTCTTTTGTGAGCAGATGAAAACCAGGAAGTTATGACATTTCTCAGGTAAAGTGCAGGACTCTTTCTGTCCATCATACTGACAAAATCTTCAGTATGATTGTGTTGGTCTGGGTGCCTTTGCTTCCCAGTGAACACTAGAATTTCCAAATGTAGCATGAACGTCCTTTGAGTGTCCTTGATTGGGAGTTGACTGTGACCATTGACTGGTTGTAACCATGAGACACAGTTGATGTTGGGCATTCACTGATGGTGTACACTCATCAAAACCACATGAGCTTGGCGAGACATTTGCACTGCATTGTCTCATAATCCCTCCAGGGAGTGCAAATGTCATGCAAAAGGTCCCACCACCTCCCCTACACCAGAACAAGACACTTTGTGCTGACTTTGTGCTGTTTTTTTTGCGTCTCTCTGTAGTTCCTTCACGTCTTCGTTGTCATTTTGTGTCTCTTTGTAGTGATTTTGAGTGTGTGTACACAAAAGCAGGGAGAAAGATCACTTTTCACACCCAATATTCAGTTTATTTTCTTGGTGGTGGGAATTTCTGATGTTAAGACTACACTACTGTAAGCATGGATTACTTTGGGATTACTTTCGTCTCAAAGGTTTAACATTCCTGGACTATCATCATGAGAATGCTTGTGCCTCAAGGTTTTTAAGATTATATGATATCCAGATCAGGTTGGAAACACAGAATGATGCAGGTTAAGGGTAGAATAACTAGTTATTACTACTTATTACTACTACTTATATACTACTTATTAACATACTTTCTAATCACATCAGATTTCATGAGCACATGGGTATGTTTTCATGTATTGTCATGAAATCATAATAAAGAAATGATATCTCTTTGTAGTGAACTCAGTCTCATCCTATCTGATGCTGCCATCTGGCAGTCTCCTAATGGTATTACACACTTTTCACCACTAGAGGGCAGCATAGTTCCATTGAATTTTTCTAAAACGCCAGCCGTTTTCCCTTAAAGGGATAGTGCACCCAAAAATGAAAATGCACCCATTATCTACTCACCCATATGCCGATGGAGGCTCACAACACTTGCGGAGATCCAAGGGGAGAGGGGTAGCAACACAACTCCACCTAATGGAGGCTTACGGCGCCCCAGATTCAAACGTCCAAAAACACATAATTGAAACCACAAAATATCTCCATACTGCTCATCCGTAGTGATCCAAGTGTCCTGAAGCCCTGACAAACGTCATTTGAACTCTGTGCGAAAGCACGTGAACACACATGAACGCAGTGCCCATGTCTCACCGTCTTGCGGAAGCATGCACACCTGAACATGGTGCCCAGAGAGGCAGTTAGAGTTACAGGCTACAATGAGGCTAAAAACAGAGTTCAAATGACGTTTTTCCAAACAACTTTTTATGACGCAAGGGATGTGAGGACTCTAAAACTTCACCTGAGTCTCCCTCGGCATATGGGTGAGTAGATAATGGCTGAATTTTCATTTTGGGGTGCACTATCCCTTTAATGGCTGTCAACACCTCTCCATATCAATGTGTTACTCTATTATCTGACCCTTTTCTCTTTCGACCTGATCACCTCTGTCACAGACATGTAGTCAAGCAGACTATACACACTACATTACTGTGCGACCTGTTTACATTACAGTTTGTACATTTTAACTGGGGATGACCAAATCATTGCTGATTCTGTTATAAACTGCCCTATTTAGATGCCTTTCAATTATGCTGAGAGTTTTGGCTTGCGTGGGACCAAGTCATTGTTTTGCAAGACACAAGTCTCAAGTCTTTGAACTCAAGTCCCAAGTCTAGGCTGAGAAGTCCCAAATCAAGTCCCAAGTCCTAGACGTTGAGTTTCAAGTTCTGAACAAGTCATAACACACTCTTCAATAAAAATAACGCAATATTAAGTTAAGAAAAAATACAAATGCTTTTTAAAATTGCATTAATTGTTAAAATAAGTTTGCTAAAAAGCATTAGCTTTTCATTTTAGCCTTGACTTATCATTCTTTGTCCAACTTCAAATGTCAAGTTAGGAAGTTGTTCCTTCTTTGTCTGTACTTTTCAACCTGCACAATCTTGCATACTGTGATACCTTTTTTGTTGACCAATGCATATTTTTTGTATGTGAACAAAATTATCTTTCATATCATTTTTTCAGACTGGTGCTCAGTAACATAATGTTAGTTCTTCATGTTTCTTTTCTGCAACTTGATTGGATGCTATCTGATCGGTTCAAAGTGGATCATCTGGGGAGTTAAATGTCAACTTGTGTTTGTTGATTCTGAAAATGAAGGGAAATGACTTGATTTGAGGCTCACTTTTTAAATAATTTGCTATCTTCAGGTTTGAGGGTAGGTATTAAGTATTTTCAAGACATATGGCTTAAATCCAAGAAGTCACTGGTGTGAAAGTCCAACTCGAGTTGCAAGTCTGTTTTGATTTTGTCATGTCGATTCTAAAGTCATTAAACTTGTGATCATGTCTAACTCGAGTTCAAGTCATGTGACTCCAGTCCACACCTCTGGCTTGGAGCCTGTCACACCTGCTTGCAAGTCTAGTTAGAATTCATCTTCATTTTATAAACTCTGAGGTGAGTTTAAAGGCACTTAAGACATTTTCAAAAAGACAGCAACAACAAAAAATACTCCAAATGTATTACAAATAAACCAAATTGGAACAAAACTTTATTTAAAGGCTAAATAAATTGCATGACTTGAATACATTACTTATAATAAAGATGCACATCATATGTGTGAAGAGTTTAGAGACACAAACCAAGCACCAAGGAAACAGAATAACAAAAAGCAAGTAAGGAAAGTGACACGTATTCTGGAAGGGCACAAAGTCATGGCGTAGTAAGAGTTCCACTCACTCATGTTCCTTTGGGCTGGATCACTGGCAGCTAGCAGTGGTGACACATATACAAGGGCTGGGCACAATAATGTATCAACTGAATGTCTTTGCATCAAACAGTACAGTGGTGAGGCCTGCGTCTTAATCCAGTTTAGAGGAGTTTGTGGTTTGTTGTATTTTACTACATCATACTGTCAGGTTTGACAAAATATAATGTGCTACAAGAGAATGTAATGTGACACAATAAAAAAAAACAATAACAAATGTAACAAATTACAGTCTACAGCGATACACAGTTCAGAGAGACCCCGTCATTAAGAATGATTGCATTCAATTACATGATATCAGACACGTGTTATTGTGCCCACCCCTGTATTTTCAACATACAGTGACATGCCAAAATATGTTAGTGATGGAACAAGGTTAGAAAGCTATGGCGGGAAAACGGGTAATATCTACCCCACCGTCACCACCTTATAAACAGGATACAATACCAGGGAAAGGTTTTTAGGTCATACAGAGTATGACAAATACAGTCTATAATTACATTGTCTTCAAGGACTTGGGAGGGTATTTGCAATGTCAGTTGTGACATTCTTTCTTTTAAGTATTTAAGTTTTAAAAATATCTAAAGATGGAAGAAAACCTGCTCCCTTACCTAACAACCTAACATGGACATATGGCGTAGTTTGTGTGTTTGATTGTTTTGCTAAATGCTGGCTCTGCAAAGCTGTATGAATTGACAAGGACCCCCTGAACAATGAACATGCCATTAATATCTGGGAATTGGAATACTACTGGGGTGTTAAAGGACACCAGTTGTGTGCCCTACAAAGTTAGAGAAAAAGAAGGTAGCAGTTGTGGCTGGAATTTAGAGGTGCCTTTGAAATGGTACTTCTCAAGATTATTATGGCACAGTGCCTTCAAAGACAGAAAACCCAGGATGGGACAGGATGGGATGTCACTGGCACTGTTGTCAAATGGCGAGAGCAGTCACCAGAGGGTGAGCTACTTCACCTGAAAGCCATCCATTACAAAATTATGGAAGAGGATAAGGGCCACATTTGATAAATGTGTTTAAATTCTGAGTCTAACAAGAAAATTCTGAGCAAGTCAGAATTTTGACTTCAAATTCAGAATTTTGATTATAATCTCAGAATTATGACTTTAATTCTCAGAATCCTTAATTTAATCTCAGAATTATGACTTGAATCTCAGAAATATAATTATTTTTACTCAGAATTCTGACTTTAACCTCTTCATTTTCACTTTAATATGAGAATTCGGACTAATTTTTCCATAATTCTGCTTTAATCTGAGAATTCTAATTCTTAATCTCAGAATCACAATGATTTAAATTCTCATAATTCTCACTTTAATTAAAGAATTCTCACATTATTCTGAGAATTCAGACTTTAATCTAAGAAATCTCACTTTAATCAGCGAAATCTGATTTCAATCTTACAATTCTGACTACAATCTGAGAATTTTGATTTTAATCTCAGAATACTGATTTAAATTCTTAGAATTCTAAATTTAATCTCAGATTTGACTCCGTTCTCAGAATCCCTAACTTTGTCAAGATTCTGACTTCAATCTCAGAGTTATACCAATTTTGATGTCAGAATTTTGACTTTACTCTCAAATGGCTTTTTTTGTTGTTTTTTATTTTGTTTTTTTACATATGACCCTAATCTCCTTTCATACAGATTTCTATGTTGAATGAGAGAGAGAGAGAGAAAAAAGAAAAACAATAAGATTGCAATATGTTCATTGTATGAATAACTATAAAGGTTCAGCATTTTAAACTTTAGAGCCAGAAGTAGCTCGTCAAGTACTTTTACACAGTTCAACATGGATATCTTCAAAAGAAAATTTGTCATTCCTCTTAGCTTTCAGTTATTACTACGTTTATTTATGTGGTTGTTAAAACATTCAGACCCTGCATACATTATTTGACAGAATATCTACCTAGCTTGGGTTTTAAATTTGTTTTAAAAAGGTCGAAAAAGTGTTTTGGTAACAACAGGCAAGATTTTATAGCATTTTTCGCTTTGATATTTATTTCACAGGGTAGAGCATAAATGGCCTTGCTCTTGCTAAGTACAATGATCACTTTGTCTGAGAACGCTGGCAACAGATTTATTCTCTATTTGTAAAACAACACTGAAAATTTCTTTTTTTAATTTAATTTCCTTTCTGAGATATTTCCCTGGCTTCTACTAGGGCCCCTGCAGGACAATAGTCTTGTCATAGTACTGTCGGGACCAGATGAATAACTATGCAAACAGAGGCAAAAAACTCTACAGCGTTTCTCCAAAAGCGGCACCTGAAAAACATTTTTTTAACAATAAGTAACCTCTTCCTCTCTGATGTCAGCTTGGTGACATCTACTTCCTTCAGTTTTCTCATATACAGCGACTGTCTATTTCCATCAGTATCTTAATCTCTATAAACAGATATCTGCATATGTGTGCAGAATCTGTAGGCAACGGCACAAGATTTTGGCGTTCTGGTTTCGGTTTGTAGTACATTTGTAGTACAAGTATTATTGACTAACCATGTTTTAACGGCTGGTAAACAGTCCGTGTGGAGAGGCAGAACGCACTGGCCGAGTTACTATCCCCGAACCCATCGGCTAATGTGTTTTAGCTTTCTTTCTTTTTTGCATTTATATGCAATTATCTGTTTACAGAATTTAGCTGAAATGAGGAAATCTCAACACTCGAACCCCCAAAATATTGGCTGGTGCCCCCAGAAGCTTATAGTTGTCAGACCAATAGCCCATGGGTTCCGAGATTGTTAATCTCTTAATAAAATATCCAGAAAAAGTCAGACATTGTTCAGTATCACTCTCTGCTCTACATATGTTACACTTATGCTTCTTTAAACATGTGTACTTTTACCCCAAATCATTGCCACATGCCCAGACTAGACCCCCGAATTCCATTACCCTAGAACACCGAGAGGAAGAAGGGAAAACAGACGGTTTCTGTTCATTTTCCCTTGTCCCTTGGCTCTTCATAGAATTCTTTGATTCAGTTCTTTGAGAGGGATTTAACACCAATCCTCTTGTTATACCTTCAAATACCGTTGGCTTATTTGAGCCTCTAGGAGGAGCAGTCAGTCTCGGGAGGCTTTGAAGGGGTTTCCTCTGAAGGTGTCTCACTGGAAATCCCAGTATCTCCATTCTCCGCTCCATTGCTCAGTGTCATCTTTTCCAGAGCTACGGGGTGGACACAGATTCAGACATATAATAAGTAATATGTTATTCTACATCATTCAGAAAGCATCTTTCTAACCGCAGTAGAGTTAAGTGGTGTCTGGGCTTGTTTTAATAAGCAGCTCATAGTGGAGAGAGGGTGGAGTCAGTATTGTAGAGGAGGGTAACTATGCAGGTACACGGGGTATACCCGCTTCTTTTTCTGGCCTTTTACAGTATCAGCCAAAAATCCATTGGAATATATACGAGAGTATACCCACTTCCTTGTCGGAAAACCTGCCTATCTACCTAGTAGAGCACTCACCTCATCAACTACCACTACACCACTGGGCGTGGTTCCCTCCTACTGTGTCATTAAGTGTTTTCGGACCACAGGGACTTCTTCAAAGTGGTAAGAACCCCTGTTTTTATTGGGTCCTCACTACAAGAATTAGGAATGATCGCAATTCTTAGGACACAGTTTATAGTTCCTTTTTCAGAGTAGCTCCTCACCCAGCACAATAGGAAACTTAGAGATTTAAGTGTACATTGACTGATCTAAAACATGAGCCAATCCAGCAGCCACCATTCTTAAAAACCTGTTTGCAGACTACAAAAAAACACAAACAACAGCTCGTAAGAAAAAAAAGAAAGACAACATGGACAAATGGATGGACAGTGAAGTCCAGGTTTTACTGAGCATATATACATTGGGGAAACACAACAGGATTTTGATTCATCAAAGCTACGGTGAGGTTGCTATACCAACCGCAGGCCAGTTGACGTCACTTCCCTTGAAGGCATGTAGTACTCAGGGCTCCCCACCAGACAGTTCCTCTCAGGGAATCCCCACAACTGTTTGGTCCGAAAACACCAAATGTGGAATTTCTCAATTATGGGATCAATAAAGGTGTATCTTATCTACCTTTAAGCATCTACACAATGTGTTATTATTGCTAAATGTTGCTTAATGTCAGTCCTGGTCAAAATAATCACTAATTTGCAGTCTGGTGCTTTCACGGGTATCCTGTTTGGTTCGGTTAAAACCAAGCCTAGTCTGGACTTTTCCTCCATGCAGACTATAGTATTGTTCAGACGGGATTCGTTTTACATAGGGGTGTGGACTAATGTCTGTTTACCACAGGATGTCTGTAATATAAATGTCCGATTCGCACGGGACAAGAAATCTGTAATTCTACCAGAGATGGGAGTGGTAACTCGGTCTGTGCCCTGGCGTCACCTCCCTGTCGGCATGTGCGTGCTATGTTGCTTCCTGTAAGCACCAGCTGAAGGATAATAATAATTAATAATTAGCCCAATATGAAATATTGCCCATGATCAGGAATGTGTGTACACAATGATTAGCAATATGGATTTATATTAGGCCTACATAACACAACCAGAAGTCTCGTGGCTCTGAAAAGTGCTTTCCTCTTGACCTTTTTGACTGGTCTCCCATGGAGGGCTATGCGATCATTAGAAAAATGTCCACTATCACGACTGCCAACAACACGAATGCTTCTTCCTGCACCTCCATCATTGAAAAAATGTGGAAAACTAGTTGTAACCATGGAAAAATGGTTGTAAACAGGACGTGACGAAATATTTTCATACATTTTTACAGAGGATCGCGTTCGCGCAGGATTAATATTACGCGAGGTATTTTCTCCGGAGCGTTTTACAGAAGGTAAAAGTCACCGTAATTTTTACTGACATTATCCGTAATGATTACAGACATGACACATTCGGATGGGACTAAAATCCCTGGTAATAATTACTTTACCCTATGTCTCCATGTTAAACTAATGCCATCCTAATAGGGTTTATGATGCAGTTCATTTGTGGTGTGAAAGCAAACCACAGTATTCTGATACTAGATATGTGCTATTAGGATGATTTCAAAAGCTATAGTACAAGTAAAGTAGTGTGTTGTGTTTATATGTATACAGTTCATTAACTTCATCATGAGTGACACAGCAATCTCACCTTAATCTCTCCATAACATTGCTGGACAAGATTAAACTTTTTACTTATCTCACTACCTATTTTCATTACAACTCTAATTCCAAAATGTTGAGATGTTGTGTAACACGTAAATAAAAACGGAACGCAATGATTTTGTAAATATGCACTGATTCTGAATGTATGCCTGCAACACATTCCCATAAAGTTGGGATGAGGCAACATATGACTGGGAAAGGTTGTGAAATTAAAAAAAAAAAAAAAACACAACTGTTTGGAACATCTCACGAGTAAGCTGACTAATTGGTAACAGGTAAAGACATCATGATGGGTGTGAAAGGGACATCCTTGAAAGGCTCAGTTGTTCATAAGCAAAGACAGTCACTTTGTGAAAAACCTTCTAGCTAATAACAAATTGTTACCTAAAGCTAAAACAGCGGTTTATGTCAGACAGTTTAGCTTAATTTGCCTCGTACCTTAACACTCACCAACAGTATTGTTACCTGCAGGCAGTGACTCTCCTCAGCAGCAGAGGGAGGAGCAGAGAGGACAGGAGGACTGATACTGACTGATGTGAGATATTAAGTTTATATTGTGACTTTGTTGTCTTCACACTACTGTTGCTGCTCTAGAAACAACATTTAGCAATAAAATATTCAGTTTTAATCCTGTTTAATCCTTTTTTTTTTAAATAGGGCCTTGTAAAATTTACAGGATTCATTCCCTGAGAATCTCTTTAACATTTGAGCAACACTCTCAACTCTCAACACACAGTTGCATGGAATTTATGGATTTCATCATCTACAAACTATAGTATCATCTAAAGGTTCAGAGAATCCAGAGAATTCTCTGCACGTTGGTAGGCAGGGCTAAAAAAACAATACTCAATGCTCGTGTCCTTCAACCCCTCAGGCTACTTTGTATGAAAAAACAACAAGACTATGTAAAGGATATGCCCACATGGACTCAGGAACACTTAAAACATTGTAAGTAAACACAGTTTGTTGCTGTTTCTACAAATGCAAGTTACCATGCAAAGTGAAAGCCATCAACAACAACATCCAGAAATGCCGTCGACTTCTCTGAGCTGGTCTGACGAGTCCACATTTCATATTAAATATATTGTCCTTGTACTGTATTCAATCGATTAAAGGCAAAAAAAATATTTGTATATCATTTGGTTCTGTTTTTATCTTAACACACAGTGTCCAAACTTTTTTGGAATTGGGATTGTCTTTAACAAGCAATCGATTTGTAATCTAGTAATACTAATAATAATGCTCATAATCATTTATTTCTTTGTGAGCTCTTTGTGGGACTCACATGCACGTGTGGCTGGACCATCTACACACACAGAGGTAGTGCAACTTCATTCTCTGCCAGGACGCCATTACTCCACTAAAACTTCACATAGCAAACAGCAGTTTGCTGCTATATTAATGCTCTGAATACTGCATACAGCACCTGATCCAAGAACCAAGATGTGAGCATCTTATTAGTGGTCAAAACAAGTCTTGAGATCTTACCCTGCAGCGATGCAGAGTTGTTGCTAGGTGGCGCTGTGCTGCTGTCCTCCAGTTCATCTAGGTAGAGTCGATAGCGATGGCCGCTGTCATCTTCATACTCCACGTTCTCATCATCGCTGTCCACCTCCGGAGCCACGTACACCACCTCAAACTCTATCTGTCCTCGCTGACACAGACACACTGAATGAGCATTTTGAGGGAATTGTTGTGGTGCAGTGTGCGCACGTTTGTTAATGCCTGTGTTACCTGCTGGGACAGAATGGTAACAGCCTCCTTGTGTTTGGCATCTCGCAGATTAATGCTGTTGACGGCGAGGATGGCGTCTCCAACATGCAGACCTCCACATCGGTCTGCAGGCTGACTGGGATGGATCTCTGAAATCAGAATAGGAACACCATGCTCCTTCCCACCCTGAGGAGGAAAAACATTAGTTAACTCAACTCAATTTTATGGTGCTGTCGGGCATGTTTTATTAAAGGGAAACTTTGGTGTATTTTATATCCATGGACCATTTTCCCCATGTTTTGTGTCTAAGTGACATTTGGACAACTATTTTGGAAATTGGTTCAGTATTGAGAGACAAAACAGGCTACAATGGGACTACTCTGGGCAAATGACACCATCGATGTATGTCCACTAAAAGTGTTTGTTTTTGCCACTGACAGGCACAGATTGTTATTCTATGTGACAACATTATGGAAATGATCCCTACAGAGATACACATTTTTGTTAAAGAGTAAGATCCTTTTGTTTAACCAGAAACAGCCCAGGAATCACTATCACCAAGCCCACCAGACTCCAAAATAGACAGTGATTTTTGCATCATACAACAAACTTCAAAGTCCACAAACAAAATAAAACTCACAAAGACTGTCTCAGTATGTCACAATCAGCTCTGGTTTGGTAGAAATAAACCTTTAATTCACCCAGTTAGATTATGAAGATACGCTGGCTTTATACACACAAATTTCTGTTTATTTAAATGGTGTCTGGTAGTTTTGTTGCCTCTCTCAGTACTGGACCAATTTCAAAACTTTTTTACCTAGGAAAAAAAACATGGAAAAACAGGGTCCAAGGGTTGAAATATACCACTTAACCTTTATTTTTTTATCTCTAACAGTCCTTTAAGACAGTGAGCAGTTGCTGCTGTTTCTACCGTCTGTATTTTAAAGATGCAGCAGCAGGGCACAACCCCCTGCTACAACGACTACTTTAATCCTTCTAACCACCAGTACCATCAGAGGCTGCTGCTGTCCACCTACTGTTATCTCATCATGCAGCTAAAGAGAGCAGGCTGTGGCTTAAAATAGAGGAAATGGTTGGCAATATGACATAGTCAAGTCTTGCTCATTTATAACCTAATGTTATTTAGACCAGATGTTGAAGGTGATGTTGTTTCACGATAATTTCTTTTGGCCACTGTTGGTGCAGACCAATACAATTAGCTCCTATATTGTTTCCCTCTGTGTGGTTTCTGTGGTTGCCATGGCAACATGGTAAGACACAATGGCATGCTGAAAAAACTGAACCATAACCAACACAATTTAAGCATTTTTTACAGCATTTCTCTGTGCTGTGACATCCTTGACACCCACCAAAATTAGCGTGAATACAGATTTATTAAACGCGAGACCAGCTAAAAACAGGCCATTGATTGCTTGGATGCCCCACTGCCAGTAGATCAGAGCTGTGTACACAGCTCAGCAGACGAGTTGTCCTTTCTATGTTTTATTTTCCTGGTGTGTCACATCTGACATCACGGACAGGCCAGAAAACAGGTTAGTGAATTGTAGAAAGCAGCAGTAACAGAGCCAATACTACATTTTGAAAGATGTTCAAGTGTTGCTTGGAAGGAGATGGATGGTATTTTATGACGGCCTGTCACTACATCGCGGCAGCAAAGGGGCAAACATTGGCGTGTCCACCAGGGTTTTTTGTCCAGTGAGCAAGCTCCTTTAGAGTCAGTTCTCTTTATTTCCAGGTCATTCGTTAGCTGCTTAGAGGGTGTTTTAGTCCCAGATTTTTAAAGCAACACAGTGGAGTTTTTGGGCCCTCAAAATCCAAGATCCTTGTAATGATACATCAACTCACAATAGGTTGGATGACACCTCTGTCATTGCTTGAGAGCGTCTGTTTCGCTTGCACTGGCACTATGTCGTTTCAGGGTTCAGGTAGGAACCCGGACACAAAACAGGACTACAAAATTTGGCTGCTTTACGGCATACATCATATCCCCCTCCTCTCTTTGGAGTAGCGAACGGAGTTACACGTGGTTGTCATGGCAAAGAAAAGGAAGAAGGTGAAGGTGTTGTCTGAGGAGACAAAAAAAAGAAAACAGGAGAGTGATAAAACAAGAGCTCGAACAAGGATTAATATTGGCCTGGCTTTCACACGCTGGCGAGAGCTGAAAGAGGAGGAGGGATGCCTGACTGATGGTGACCTGGCGCTGTTACTGCTGTTACCCTCTACTGAGGAGACTCACTGTCTGCAGGTCGGCTGCCTCAGGTACATCTTCAGATAAAGTGTTAGCCTACGTACAGACAGCTTTCATTTTAGTTTGTCTTTAACACTTTGCTGTTAGCACCGCGAGTGCGATGTGCTTGTGTTGACCGCGATCGTAAATCATAATAGCGGTGAATGAGAGACTGCGGACAGAGCAGATTGAAATATGGCTTTCTACATGCTGATCACATGTATTGATAAAGTACTGGCTTGGCTGGCAGAGGTTTTATCGCACTTACAGTAATAAGCGTAGTTGTCGTCAACTAGAGTGAGCGCTAAGGGCTTTCGCACAGGCGACCTACACCATGTCAGCCTTATGGAATTTTTGTCTATTCAAGAAATTACATTTCATTTATCATTTTCATTTATCTATGGTTTTATTCATGCATGCCTTTTTTTACTTAATTATTTTAATACTGTACCTGAAGTTATATTTGAGCAAAAAGGAAAATGTTTCTTAACCTGTGTCACTGTTTTTATTTGTTTGCTTGAGATGATTACTGACAAGTTGGTTGTATCTTGGTTAAAATGTTCTAAAGGGAAAGATAGAAAATATTGCAATATCTTGTGTGCTGTGAAGTGGTTTGAAAAAAATGAAATCGGAATCAGCCAAAATTGGAATAGGCCATCCAAACAGTCGCAAATCGGAAATGGGGATCGGCCCAAAAAATTGTAATCGGTGCCAGTCTACTAAATAACCTTCCTCAAGTCTATAAGGACAACTTAAATACACATTGATATGTAATTGCTCTCCCCCTCCTCTTCTACTGTGTGCAGGCAGTCACTGTGTTGATGTGTGATGTGTAAAGCAGGCAGAAGGACACCGCTGGCTGCAGGAGCGAGAGTTCAGTCATAGTGAGGTATCAGCAAAACAGAGTACCAGCATAGTAATTGGAAACTTAATGTAACACGTGTGGGAAAGCTGAGTAGTCACTGATCGTCCCTGCTGTGATTGGTGACTAGCAAGCTTAAATCCCAATTGCATATTTGTACTGAATATCGGCTGATAAGGATGGGCAGCCGTTCATTGTGGGTATCCTTAGCTTAGAATTGTGAGGAGGACACCAATCCAGAGCCTTATCTTACAGTGAGAGTTTATTCTCTGCTGCCTGAACATCTTTTGAAGTAACCAGGCTTGCATTCAAAGATATGGAATTATTGGCTGCTTAAACAGATCTTGGATGGTATTTCAAGGGGCTGACTTAACCACATTCAGGAAGAAAAAGAACAGCTGAGACTTCTTACTGTAATGGAGATTCCAAGCCCCTCATGATCATCTTTGACCAGCACCACCTTTCTGATAGGGCCCACTCCCTGGGTCTTCTTCAACATGTCTGGGTCCTGTAATGACATCAACACATTCAGCTCTGGAAGCACAAATAAATAAAGGTATCAACAGTTCCAACTGTTCTGTGGTTTCACACTCACGTGTCCGACAGGAGAGGGGAGAGGTTTCTTAGGATCGTTGCGACCCCTGCACGCGCGGATGACGGTCTTATGGCGGTGAAGGTGAATCTCTGCCTCCAACTGGTTCCACAACTTGTCATGTGCCGGCCCTTTCATGTCACGACCCAGTAACTGGATCTGCTGCACCCTGGAGGACATATCCAAAGATCCTGCTGTCAATTCTAACACCAGGAAGTCCATCCATGTTTTGCTCATCTTTCACGTGAAAGGAGTTGTCCCTACCTGCCAGCTAGTTCCTTGTCCAAGTATTTGGCAGCCAGTCTGGCACCGTACACTTCAGCCTGCAGCACTGCCATGTGTCTGCGCAGAGCCTCGTTTTCTTTCTTAAATAGTCTCACCTCAGCCTCCAGCCTGGCCTCTGCTAATTTCTCCTTCTTGCTGACCTCCAGCTCCTGTTCCTACAACAAGACATCACATGTGAGCACACACAACACAACAAGCACTGGAAGCAAGATGAGTGGATGAGTGAAAATCCTGTTAAACTGTGGTGGCTGAATACAGCACAATTTAGCAGAGGTGGTTTTCACACCCCTTTTAATTCATTTCATTGACAAATGAAAGTACATGGAGAGTTGAATCTTAAAAGTATCTATGTTGAGAAATTTTAATTCATGTATAATAAATTCCAGCCATGCAAATAATAATCAAATAAGATTACTAACTCATATTCAGATTAGGATTAAATGTCTTCCTGAGATTGAAACAGATTACATTGGAGGAAATAAATCCCTGAGAGAAAACAGCTGAAGCTGAAAACTTGAACCAGTTATATCACTGTAAAAATTGCATTTGAAGGTCAGTATTTGGCTCAACAGTCGACAAAGGAAAAAGATTTGGGGAAAATTTACAGTAAAAACCAGAATCTCAATTGACCAATCCTAAATCCCACCCCTTAGTTACTGTTGGTAAATCAGACAATCTTGACAATAAAAAAAAAAAAAAAAAAAAGTTTTTCGTGAAATTCAAAAGTCTAAAAGACTAAAAAGATGACATCATGGCCACAAGTAGTAGAAAATGGATAAAATTTTAGGGGATGGAAAAATGACAATATGATTTCTGAAATTAAATTTTATTAATAAAGAAACAAATAGTGATATAACTGGTTGATTGACATAGCCTAATGATTAAAGCCAAAAAAAAAAAAAAAGGTTAGGAATAATACTCATGAATTATAATTACAGAGTAATACTGTTATGTACCAACTTGATTTTATTTTATAGATACTGTATAAGCGTTGTTGGAGAAAGTCTGAGGACTAAGGGGCCATACACATACTGCCTCTTTAACTGGACCATTTCCTAATTGAGACCATTTCTTAATCTCAATTAACATTGAGATCATTAAGAAAAAATACTGCAGTAAAATGAATAAAACACAGGATCATGATACCCTTTGACATCTCCTGTCATACTGGAGTATTAGTTTCTTTAGACTTTTTAATACAGAGCAAACAAGACCACAGCAAATAGGCAGAAACAGCAAGACTGAAAGGCAGTTTACCATGAGTAAGGACAATAAGAAAAATATGCTAGTTAAAATGCTTTAGGATAATTGCACTCTACTGATCATTCTCAATTTTTCAGTTCATGAATTAGCTTGAAAATGACTGAATACCACCATCTACAGGCATTACGCGACATTTAAGGTGGACCGAGAAATTCCAATCGGAAGCTGTGAATCAGATCACTGTAGATCTACCAGAGCCTTTGAGAGCAATGGCGATGTTACAGAGTCAAAGTTATGTTTTATGTCATGGCAACAAGCGCATAATCCATGTGACTCCAAGGCAGCCATAATAAACAACAGCCTACTATCAGTATCAGACAGTAAATTAAGTACGTGCTGGGCTGAATAAATTCCGGGGCACAGAAATGAGAGAGATTTAATATCAAAATAAAAAAAAGGGATCAAGACCGTTTTTTAAATGTTCTATTTTTGACATGCGCACTAAATGAAATATTTGAAAAAGAAATCGAAATCTGTTTCTTGTTGGACATTGAAAAACAAATAATGAAAGAACAAATCGTTTTCCATTTTATTGTTTTTTCGTTCTTAATTGAAATTCAAATGAACGAATGGTACCGACAATGCATGGGATTGCTGCACCTCAGGTACCTTACCTCAACTGCTTAGCAACTCCTCCAGTCTACAATGAATGCATTGGCCCCAGTATAAACTGTATTCTTTCATTGAAATTACATTTGAAAAAGTGCAGGTTGTATTATATTCAGGAACTAGTTTAAACATTTGGATTGAAGCCACATCACTTCACAGCTTCAGTGCAGTCAAAAGTGACAGCTGAGATGGAGAGATGCAGAAATTTCTTGAAAAAAAAAAGAGGGTCAAGAGAATGGCAAGTTAATTAAGGTTTGAGAGGAATTTCAAAATCATCAATGAGGCGGAAATGTCAAGCAACCATCAAGCAGCCAAGAAATACAGTGTGACAGGTTGTCATGTTAGATAATGGTGAGCTTTCAATGACAGTCTTAGAAATGCTAACAATCAGAATAAAGCTGGAAGCTTTGGAAACTGCCAAGTAGCTGACAAGTCTACAACCAAGTTCAAAGCTGTATCTTTGGCTGGGTTAAAAGAATGATGCACCAAAATGCACTGTCCCCTCAGCACAGAACAAATCTGGTGCAGTGTCAAAGGTAAGAAAAAGATTTATACCCACTTGACCAAACTGGAAATGCTAATCAGAACTGTGTTTTTTAGACTTGGCAGCATCTGTGACTACCCACAAAAAAGTGACACATTTATCATTGTTAAGTAAAGTGACAATGAGAAAAGTCTATCCTCCATCATGTTAGCATGCCAAATTGACAAAGCCAAGCTCCCTCAATATATGTTTATTCTGAAATGTGAGACATGTAGCCCCACTTTTTAAAGTACTTCAGTCTTTCTATTTCATAGACAGCCCAGTTGTTAAAAGACCATCTTTCCAGCAGTAACATACTTATTTGAGTCCTGACCTGCTGTGGAGAAGATCCCTGGCCTCCAAGAAACACAAATGAGGTGCTTGTCACCAAAATTAAGGTGCAGGTCGCTAATTTATCCAATTTTACCAATGTCTGCAAATGAGCAAGTTATTTGCTAGCTTGAACCGCCAGAACTTTCATAGTATGGACAGTGCTAACCACTGAGCCACTGAGCCACTGAGCCGGCCAGCTAAGATGTTTCTGTGTAGAGTTTGAATGTTCTCTCTGTGCCTGCATGGGTTTTCTCCAGGTGCTCTGAGTTCCCCCCACAGTCCAGAGACATGCAGGTTAGATTAATTAGTGACTCTAAAACTGCCTGCACAGGTGAACGTGAGCTGGAATTTTGTACCATTTTTTGTTGTTGTTTAATTTTCACTTAACAGTAACGGAAATTCTCTATGATCGGTCCTTCCTATATTTTACATGGACAGCTGAAAGCTGACTGTGTCAGTAGGAAGGAAGACAGTTGTGACTCATGTCCCAGGCCTTTCTACTCCTGCCTTTAAATATCACTGAATCACTACTTGCGTCAAGTGTAGCTACACAATCTATCCAAAAAATGTACATGCACAAACTTACCATATCGTCCAATGTTGCCGCAGGCTTTAGGAGAAAAGAGGCAGAGGAGGAACAGAAAGATGTTACAGATTAGAGAAAATTTGATTTCAGGCGACAGATTGTGAGTAAGTTAACCATTAAAGTTCAAGAGGCAGATATAATTTAAAGCACATCAGTTGAAAAAAGCAACTGAAAGCAGTGGAAGCAAAGGGAAAGGAGTAGGAAGCAAAGGAAAATGCACTGTCCCATACATGCACACCTTTGGCACTGCAAGTGAAAGTTTTAGGCTTCAAGTCTCAGACACTCTCAGTTACCTCAGACTTACACATGTAACTATACTGATTACACTTTGGGTCCAAAAAATCTTGTAGTGCACAGTTGTACTGCCACTAACTACGTCACACTGCTAATGCTCTGCTTTTGTTTGCCAGCATGTGTGGACAGTGTGAGGCGTTTCTAAATGTTGTCAGCTGTCTGGAGGATTAAATGTTAGAATGAATGTTGAGGGCCATTTGATATCTTATAATGATAATCTCTTAAGAGAAGGAACTATATTAGTATATGTCTGATAATCATGAGCAAAGATAGATTTACATTATTTTAATAATCTTCAATGAATAAACATCCTGTTATCCCTCACCCACCTGGTTTGAACCCGGGGTGGGGGATTCAAACCCTGGGCTGGAGGAGCCCTTCTGTGTGGAGCGTGCATGTTTTCCCTGTGTCAGTGTGGGTTTTCTCTGGGTACTCCGGCTTCCTCCCACAGTCTAAAGGCATGCAGGTTTCTTTGACTCTAAATTGGTTGTAGGTGTGAATGTAAGACTAAATGGTTGTTTGTCACTATGTGCTAGCCCTGTGATAGTCTGACGACGTGCTCCTGACCTAAATTAAGATTTCTTTGTATATTTGTTTTATTAATTGACATTATTTTAATTCTGATTGTTTTTCATCTACCTTGGATTTGTGAAATGTTCTGCTGTTCGGCAAGTGTTTGCCATGTCCTCACAATAAAGAATTGTTTGTGACCTTTACTGTTGTAAAATTATCAACATTTGTTGCTGTATCGTCCAGCTCTAATGGACACTAGCAATTAAAAGAACTGTGTTGGGAAACAATACTGAAGAGACCGCTGCTGTGTTGCAACTTAAAGCTTTGAGTTCACAAGGCTCTGTTAAAAACAATGACTCTAAGTTAGTTGTAGACACTATTTGAGAGATTGTATTTGGATTTGTTAAAAGAATGTGTATTGCAATGTGCTGGGAAACATCAACTGCACTTGTTTATCACAACAACATCAATACAACAAGACTTGCTGTGTGTGATAAACCAAAACTCATACAGAGACAAGATGTGCAGACATGTCAGTAGCTGCTCGTTATAGTCATCGTTTATTTGTTATGTTTTTCCATGACCTCAGCAGCGTACTGTAGGGGGATTATTTACCAGATCAATAAATCCAGATGTCTCTAATGTTGAGCTTTTTTAAGACAACCATGTAAAATAAGACAGAAAGAGAAACATCTGTGCTGTTCATAAAATACACCAGTGCAATGCATGGGGAATGGGCTCTGTCGTTGGCCCAGACTGAACCGCCACTTATACAGTACAAGCCAAAAGTTTGGACACGCCTTCTCATTCAATGCGTTTTCTTTATTTTCATGACTATTTACATTGTAGATTCTCACTGAAGGCATCAAAACTATGAATGAACACATGTGGAGTTATGTACTTAACAAAAAAAGGTGAAATAACTGAAAACATGTTTTATATTCTAGTTTCTTCAAAATAGCCACCCTTTGCTCTGATTACTGCTTTGCACACTCTTGGCATTCTCTCAATGAGCTTCAAGAGGTAGTCACCTGAAATGGTTTTCCAACAGTCTTGAAGGAGTTCCCAGAGGTGTTTAGCACTTGTTGGCCCCTTTGCCTTCACTCTGCGGTCCAGCTCACCCCAAACCATCTCGATTGGGTTCAGGTCCGGTGACTGTGGAGGCCAGGTCATCTGCCGCAGCACTCCATCACTCTCCTTCTTGGTCAAATAGCCCTTACACAGCCTGGAGGTGTGTTTGGGGTCATTGTCCTGTTGAAAAATAAATGATCGTCCAACTAAACGCAAACCGGATGGGATGGCATGTCGCTGCAGGATGCTGTGGTAGCCATGCTGGTTCAGTGTGCCTTCAATTTTGAATAAATCCCCAACAGTGTCACCAGCAAAACACCCCCACACCATCACACCTCCTCCTCCATGCTTCACAGTGGGAACCAGGCATGTGGAATCCATCCGTTCACCTTTTCTGCGTCTTACAAAGACACGGCGGTTGGAACCAAAGATCTCAAATTTGGACTCATCAGACCAAAGCACAGATTTCCACTGGTCTAATGTCCATTCCTTCTGTTTCTTGGCCCAAACAAATCTCTTCTGCTTGTTGCCTCTCCTTAGCAGTGGTTTCCTAGCAGCTATTTGACCATGAAGGCCTGATTGGCGCAGTCTCCTCTTAACAGTTGTTCTAGAGATGGGTCTGCTGCTAGAACTCTGTGTGGCATTCATCTGGTCTCTGATCTGAGCTGCTGTTAACTTGCGATTTCTGAGGCTGGTGACTCGGATGAACTTATCCTCAGAAGCAGAGGTGACTCTTGGTCTTCCTTTCCTGGGTCGGTCCTCATGTGTGCCAGTTTGGTTGTAGCGCTTGATGGTTTTTGCGACTCCACTTGGGGACACATTTAAAGTTTTTGCAATTTTCCGGACTGACTGACCTTCATTTCTTAAAGTAATGATGGCCACTCATTTTTCTTTAGTTAGCTGATTGATTCTTGCCATAATATGAATTTTAACAGTTGTCCAATAGGGCTGTCGGCTGTGTATTAACCTGACTTCTGCACAACACAACTGATGGTCCCAACCCCATTGATAAAGCAAGAAATTCCACTAATTAACCCTGATAAGGCACACCTGTGAAGTGGAAACCATTTCAGGTGACTACCTCTTGAAGCTCATCGAGAGAATGCCAAGAGTGTGCAAAGCAGTAATCAGAGCAAAGGGTGGCTATTTTGAAGAAACTAGAATATAAAACATGTTTTCAGTTATTTCACCTTTTTTTTGTTAAGTACATAACTCCACATGTGTTCATTCATAGTTTTGATGCCTTCAGTGAGAATCTACAATGTAAATAGTCATGAAAATAAAGAAAACGCATTGAATGAGAAGGTGTGTCCAAACTTTTGGCCTGTACTGTATATCCTGACTTCGGGGATCTCCATGTGACACTTCTCCCTCCCTGCATTTTCTCTCTGTATCTATACTGTCTCTATCTAATGTAGGCAAAATGTAAAAAAAAATAAATAAAAAAAATACTTTGCCCTATTGTAAAATGTTATTTATTTGCAGACTAACTCTGGCACACTGTCTAACTCGCATAAATAATTAAACATTTATGTAACTAGACCTCCATCAGGGGAACAGTTTTGTGACAAAGAGAGGCCCTCTAAGTAGGGAGTGGCTGAGTGTGCAATCAACCACATTCCCCACATACAGTGGGTGGGCATAAATATGAAACATCAATTTACTATGTGACAATCCGTAATATTATACAGAGAGAGAGAGAGAGAGAGAGAGAGGGGGGGGGAGGAGTCCAAAAGTCAAAACACACTGTTGTAAACATAAAAAAGTGGGTTTCTAAGACGTGGAAAACAACAGCTCCAACTCTTTCAATTGAGAAGGATTTGTCATTCCACAGAGGGCTTTTCGGGAGAAAGCCTTGGATGTAAAAAATAGATTTGCACGGCAGGGATACCCTTCACAGTTTGACCAGGCATATGAGCTGGCTCTGATAGAGATGCCCTCGGACTTCAGCAGGATTTATACTAATGTGTCAAATTGACGCCATTCCCTAGAAATGTAACTACCCGTTGCAGTGACACAGACCTCCTGTCTATTTTTGTAAGCTGAAAACCATTTCCCTCAGAGGAAACAAAGCTTTTACTTACTTTTATTTCACAGATAAGAAACAATAAATTGTTAAGACAATAAAGCACCCACAAAATACCATTTAAAATCTTGAGTGTGATTTATCCTGGCTTCATATGGGTAGACTCACAAGTCAGTCTTTAGACGGTTTGCTTAACTAAAGACTGATGACTTTCTCCCTGATTTCGTGTTTAGATGGGCGGATACAATTTCAGAGTTTAAAAAAACTCCCTACGTTGCAGAACCAATAGTAAATCTGCAGGGCGGTCCTTTGGTGGCTCGCTGAACTCTTGTGCTTGTAAACATAGTCCGACTAGAAACACGTGTAGCGGTACAAAATGGCTCAGCCGTGCTCGCAGAAAACGCCGTCAAAGTTAGTGGATGTTTGTCGCGTTTGCGGCGACGCATTCTCGCCAACTAAAAGAAACAAACATAATCTTTTACAAGGCCATGACTCATCTGTCCGGCCGGACTCTAGAGAGAATCGCCTTGTTGTTTACAAATACTTCCGGGTAGAAAACCAGCAGAGCTTTTAGCTATATATATATAACGTTAGCCTATATATCACATTTTTCACATCACTATCACCGTTTGGACTAATTCGATGTTTGTAAAGTCTATAAACACAATGATTGAACAAACATTACTATTTCTGTGTGCACGTTTAGCTGGGCTAACCGTTAGCTGTTAGCCCTGTTAGCCGTTAGCAGTGTCTGTAACAGATAATAACTCATTAAACGGTCCGTGAAAAAAATATCTTTTCCAGTGGATATCTTAGTTACAACATGATTGAGCTAGCAAAGCAGTTTTGTGTTGCTATGTGTGGTATTTATTCAGTTTTAGGAAATCACGATGTCTAGAAAGCATCAGTGGCTGCAGCTGACAGGGACAGCTAACAGCAGCAGCAAAGGTAACAGGACGTCATCTGTTAAAAGCCTCCCGTTGTCGGATACGACATGAAACTACTCCAGTTAGCTCAATCATGTTGTAACTAAGACATCCCCTGGAAAAAATATTTTCTTCACGGATGAGCACACGTTTGATAAAACGGAGTTAATTCTCTCTGCATCCATTTTCAAGCTCTCTGTGTGTTTGTTTCCTTGCGGACGAGAAAAGGAGGAGCGCACATTTCCGAGAAGGCGTGTCCTTTTCAAAAACACAAGAGGCGTTGCTTTGTTGACGGCCGTTTTCGCCGGTGTGTTAAACACACTTTAGAAAGGAGTGTCCCCAGACTATCAGAAGGCGGAGATTGTCTGGTGGCGAGACTATCATATGGGTAGAGGAAATCTTCGCTAGCTGCTAGGCTAATTTATGCAACGTAAAATGCCCCAGGCTTGTGCTAATAACGTTAGCATGTTGTATTTGTTTGGAAAATGTGTTTAGTATTATCAGCATTTTCAACTCAATAACGTGACCAATGAGTTTTAAACCACAGACAGACAATGAGCTGATTTTATGTGTTAAGTGTTTTGTAATGACTTTGTATGTTTGTTTTACTGTCTATTTGTCTGATTTCACAGTGTTGTCTTTTGTGTTTGGTGAGCTGAAGACAAATTCCGCCCACGGTGGACAAGAAAGATATATTCTATTCTGTTGTAGTATAATACAGTTGTTTTGTCGGTGAACCTTGTGAGCTGTAATGGAGCCGAACTGTTAAATGTTGGCTTCGTATGAGTAGAGGAAATCTTTGCAAGCCACTAGACTAAATTATACAATGTAAAATGCCATGGGCTTGTGCTAATATATTAAGCATGTTGTATTTGTGGGGAAAATGTGTCCAGCAATAGACAAGTGCTTTGTCTGTGAATCCAGTGAGTTATAATTAAGTGAATTTGTATACTTGTGTTTGAAAATGTCACTATGAAGCCATATTTAATGTGTGTTTTGGGTGTGTTTTGAATCAACTAAACTTAACAGCACTTAACAGAAACACCGCCAATATTCAAACCCTTACCTATGGTCATGAGCTTTGGGTAGTGACTGAAATAATGAGATTGCAGATAACTGTGTAGTAATGATGCTGTTTAATCAGCATCTTGAAATGCCACAGATGTCAGGTGGATGGATTATCTTGGAAAAGGAAAAGTGCTCACTATTTTAGCAAATATGTGACCAAATTTGGAGAGAAATATATCCCCTGAGTGCATTAAAAAAGTCTTAGATCTTCAGCATAAACCTGTGAAAAATGAGATAAAAAACAAACGTGTTGGGTTTAAATTTCTGTTCAGCGTAGATATATTGTCTCAAAATTATTGGTGTTGACTTTTTCTATATGCTGTTATGTTTGTCCACAAATCACAACTACATTGCACTCACGTTTTGTGGAATAAAGGATCTTTTCACAAGGACCTTAGTGTAAAGAATGCAGTCTTGATAAGGCAGAGGCTGATTTGATTATTTTTAAGTATACTTTGATGCAATTTTTGCCCATTGGCATTTTAAAGACCTTGTTGTATTTATTATGAAGGTTCCTATCTATGTATTGATATTGTTTTGTCACTTTCCATGCAAACACGTTCCTACAGGTTCATCTACGAATGCAACCTGTAAAATTTGGAAATGTATCTCTTTAAGCATTTATTAATAAGAGCCTACCTATTTAATGTAAATACTTTTGGGTATGTTTATGATTGTCACTATACAATGTGTTTTTACTTTTTGACTTCTCTCTATGTATAATATGGTGGATTGTCACATAGTAAATTGATGTTTCGTATTTATGCACACCCACTGTATGTGGGGAATGTGGTTGATTGCACACCCACAGCCACTCCCTACTTAGAGGGCCTCTCTTCGTCACAAAATTGTTTGCCTGATGAAGGTCTAGTTACATAAAGGTTGCAATTAATTTGTTTTTTTGGAAGTTAGTCTATGTACAGAGTGTCTAAATTGTGTCCTACTCGTCCCTCTCATGGGCACCTGTTTGGAAATAGATGTGTGAAGTATTCTTTTGATAAAATGTAATTTATTGTCATTGAAGGTTGGAGACAGCATCTCGTCTTCCTACCTACCAGTCTGTCTTTGATGGAGTCAGAGTCTTCAGCCTGGCCTTGCTTGGCATGAAGCTGCAGCTGGAGAGCATGAAGCTGGAGGAGCTGGTCATGGACTTCCCTCTCTATCACTTTCCGCTCAGCTTTAGCCTCAGTCAGCTCAGAACGCAGGTCCACCAGCTGAGCCTGGAGCAGAGGGCAGGAAGAATGAAGGCAAAGAAGAGAGTGGTAGAGGGAGAGGGGGGGGGGGATGAGGGGGGGCATCAGAGACAGATATGTCAGGTTTGAGTCAACACTGCGTTAGCTTCGGAGAATACAGAACAGTCCCAGCAGATCATCCCACTAGGACCTAGGAGTGTGCACTAATGGGGTGAGCAAAGTCAAATTTGACCATTAGATAAGCCATGATTCCAAGGAGTCAACCTCAAATGGGAGACTGAGCTAACATGACTGGACTGTCAGAACACCAAGTCACAAGGTGTCAGTGCTTACCACAAACCATTCAACACTTTATTATCACTGTCAGTACACTGAGAGGACAGCTATGTCCTCGGGGTCTGGAAGTGGGTCTACTAGTTTACAAATAGAGTTTCCATTATAAAGCTTCTCGACCAAAGAGAGCTGAAGTTGAAATGCTGCATTCCAGACAACTTGGAACTCTAAAATGTCTGATTTCCTATGAGTGAAAGTATGATGGAATGCCACTAAAGTCGGAGTTCTTCCTTGTAAACTCCATGAATGTATACAGAGAGCTGGATACAGCGCTGGAGGCAGGGCCCTATTCATTTCATTTCATGGGGATACAATTATCTAATCTTGCAGCTCTTCTAGACTTGCAAAATGTCATGCGATTGAATGGATCAAATTCTGATAGTGAAACGAGTTAATTTGTATATTTCTGTAACAGAGGTTTCCCGTACCGACTTTAAACTCACCCGAATTGATCATCTTGTCAATAGCACTTGCAGGCTCGCTGCGAACAGAACTCGACTCTGTAGCACCTCTTAAAAAGAAGTTAACAAATCAAAGAAAGTTCGCTCCTTGGTACAACTCTCAAACCTGAAAATTAAAACAAATATCGCGAAAATTTGAAAGGAATTGGTGATTAACCAAACTGGAAGAATCTCGTTTAGTCTGGGAGCAAAGTCTCAAAACGTATGAGAGGGGCCTCCGCAATGCCAGAGCAAACTATTACTCAGCATTAATAGAAGAAAATAAGAACAACCCCAGGTTTCTTTTCAACTTCTTTCCAGGCTGACTGAGAGTCACAGCTCTATTGAGCCTTGTATTCCTTTAGCCCTTAGTAACGGTTTTTTAATGACAAAATTCTAACTATTAGAGGCAAAATTCATGACCTCCTGCCCTCAAACGGAACCAATCTTGCCTCAAACACAGCTGTAAGACGTAATATCTAGATAGCTTCTCCTCGATTTCTCTTCAACAACTGACCGCAATGATTTCTTCATCTAAATCATCAACGTGTCTCTTAGACCCCATCCCAACTAGGCTACTTAAGGAGGTCTTTCCTTTAGTTAACACTCACATATTAGATATGATCAATATATCCTTATTGACAGGCTATGTACCACAGTCTTTTAAGGCAGCTGTAATTAAACCTCTTCTAAAAAAAAAAACCCACCTTGGATCCAGAGGTGAGACCAACTATAGACCAATATCTAATCTTCCCTTTCTTTCAAAGATCCTTGAGAAAGTAGTCGCAGACCAGCTGTGTGACTTCTCCATGATAATAATTTATTTTAGGAATTTCAGTCAGGATTTAGAGTGCATCATAGCACTGAGACAGCACTAGTTAAAATTACAAATGACCTTCTGATTGCTTCAGACAAAGGACTTGTCTCTGTACTTGTTTTATTAGATCTTAGTGCAGCATTTGACACAGTTGACCATCAAATTCTGCTCCAGAGACTGGAACATTTAATTGGCCTAAAAGGTTCTGCACTAAACTGGTTTAAATCTTATTTATCTGATCGTTTTCAGGTCGTTCATGTTAATGATGAATCATCTCTACGTACTAAAATTTGTTTTGGAGTTCCACAAGGTTCTGTGCTCGGACCAATCCTATTCAGTCTATATGGGTCAATGACATGATGCTACTTTTTTTGTGTTCATATGGTTTAGTCAAATTTAAAAGGGTTAAAATTTGAAAATAAATGTATAATTAACTTACAAATTTTAATTTTGTGTGGATCCAATATAAAATTTCTGCTTTTAATACATTTTGAGAGAATATATTAGAGGATAATGGCAAAAATGTGTAAGTGGTGTAACCATAAAAACTTGCACCAAATTATTAAACTTGCTTAAAAACACTAAAATTCTTAATGAAACACCATATCAACTAGTTTGGCATGATCTTTAAATTATTACTTTTTTTATTACACGGCTCTATTAAAAGCTGTATTCTGATTGGTCGGTCGCGGCATTTAGCAGTCTGATATTACTGTGTAATGACCGTTGCTAGTAGCAACGGTCATTACACAGTTGCTATGTAGCCCAGCGTTGCTAGGGATGCTGCCCTGCAACACTGCAGCTGTCAAACAACTTCCAAAGGAAAAAACAAACAGAAGTGGCTGATTTTAACATTTCTTTTAACTTATTTGGAGAGTAGCTACAAGGATTTTGAGGAATGGGATGCCGCTGAAGAATAAGAAATGGAGAAGGAAAGAAAAAAAATCAAGCGAAAAACGGCACAAGGAACTAACACCTGAAGAGCCTCAAGTCATAGAGGAGGACAAAGATGAGATAAATACAAAAAAGACAACAAAATGGGCTACTGTACTGTACTACTACTAGACTACTATTCTGACGGACTTTCTCTGCCAAAAAAAAAGAACACGGATTTGAATACACACTCGGCAGTCACGCTTAATGACGCAAGTTTTATGCCTCGGTTCAGTCCACTAAGCCTGGGTGAGTACAAAACTTTCACCAAAAGTTGTCGAATCCGGTCGGTTTTAATGCACTTCGCGGAGGCAGACAAAATTATTTATTTAACTGATAATTAGCCGTGTAATAAGCGGGATAATGTATAATAAGCCGGTGAATACTGGGAAAACAACTCCCTTCAGGGGAATATAAACCCTCCGCTGTGGAGGGGTTATATTCCCCTGTCAGGAGTTATTTTCCCAGTATTCACCAGCTTATTATATATTATCCCCTTACATATTCAATAAAGGTAATGGAATACAATTGTTCTAAACATGAAATTTAATTTGGGGAATCATGAAAGTCAAGTAAACTACATGAAGTGTCAAGTGGTGTAACCACCATTTAAGAGGCCATTTTATATTGTAAAGAAGGCAATGTGACAGGAAATGGTATTACAGAGAAGGACCTCTGATGATCACAACTGCTGCATGACAAGGTTAGAATCTCTTAAAATTACTAATAAATTGACGTTTTTAGACTCTGGTCAGGTTTGGTAAGTTTACATGTCAAATGGTATGACCCTAGAAAAACATTAATAATTCATAAAAATCATTAAAATGAATATTTACTTTAAAAATTATGTTTGAAATATTGAGACTAAGGCCATGTGCTTACACAGGTGTCCATGGTAATGCCTGTAAAATTTGATTTTAAAATGAAATGTGAAATGGTGTAACCGGTTACACCATTTCACAGAGCCTTTCTGTTATAGGCAATTATGTCAAATATCAAAAGTTTATGATAGTAATTTGTTAGATATCAGTAGTTTATGATGCTAATTAAAGATGTATTATAAAAAAAATCCTTTTGATCTTGTACAGTAGCTTTAAAATACCTAAAAATCCAATAATTCATTTAAAGTAGAAATGTTACTCAAACATTAAAATTTCTGTCTGTAAAATACAATTGTTTTATTTATTATTTCTGCTATTTCATTACTAATGTATGATACATTTATAGAAAACTAAAGTAATCAAACTAAATAAATAAAATAAATTTTCCCTATTAGATGCCAGTTTCTAGGAGGGCCACCTGACAACCCCTAAGGGTTTTCTTTTGGCTCCTCCTGCACACTTTTTTTTTTTTTCCTCTTTTAAGTCATCGTTTTTTATATGTGTCAATACTGTATGTATTCTGTTTCTTCTTATTGACATCCTATACTCTTTTTCTTGTGTGCAAATAAAAAAAAAAAAAAGAAAAAAGTGGCTCATCATAGAGTGCTAATGCAAATAAATGCTAATGAATGCTAATGCTGCAGCAAGGGCCAATTACGTCCTTACAAGTTGTTGTTGTCGGGTGACTTTTTCCCTTATCAGAATTTAAAACACAAAACATGAAAGATGAGTTAAATTTTAAAATTAAATGACTGTTGTTAGCAAAGAATTTACAGTAGAAGAAATTAGTTAATTGTTGTCAGCTGTTCCTTTTTCTGAACTTCCTCTCTCATTAAATATTTATCAACCGTATTCACAATAGTAGACCAGTTCACCCTTATGAGTTGTTGTCAGGTGACTTTTTTCTTATCAGAACTTAAGATACAAAACAGTTGAATTTTAAAATGAAACATGATTGTAAAATGTTTTTTTCAGCAAAGAATTGACAGTAGAAGAAATTAGCTCACTGCTGTCAGATGTTCTTTTTTTCTGAACTGAAATAACATGAAAAAAACAAGTTCACTTAACCTTGTTGACTGTCATATTTGATTTTCTGTGTCAATTCCTTCACCAAACAGTGGTGTTTGACTGTAGAAGGAACGTGGTCAGGCAGTGTATCATATTTTTATGAAAAATACCAGTTACACCAATTGACACAACCCAGTGTCATTTGGTGTAACTGGTATTTTTCATAAAAATATGATTATATACAGGAAAATAAATGTGGAGTAAAATGTGGAATACATGTAATCCACTTTTGCAGTGCAACACTGTGTTTTTTAACAAATTTTGCATAATTTGTCATGTGTTATTTAGAAAAAAGTTTTTAGGAAATATCCTGCTCAGTACTGCCAAAATGCACTGAAATTTAAATATAGAAATATTCCAAAAATATCTTATTTCAATTTAATGCTTTTGAAATAAAGATTTTTTATAAGTACACTTAAATCTACTGTAGGTGGATAAAATATTTAATATTTATCATTCTTTCGTGGTTACACCATTTGACATTTTCAGGAACATTCAGTCTTACTTTTCATTAAAAAAAATGTCAATTTCATGCAAATGTCATTTCAAATGACATAAAACCAACAAAAAACAGAATGTACATTTTAACAAATCAGATGCATGCTTTGAAAACTATTTTTGAAGATATTTCTGAATTGCTCATCTTGTCAACCCTTATTTGTCACTGACCCATATATGCTTCCCTTTGGTAACATCATTAGAAATCACTCTGTAAATTTCCATTGTTATGCGGATGATACTGAATTGTATTTATCGATAAAGCCAGAAGAAACTGATCAATTAACTAAACTTCAAAAATCTAAATGAGCACCAATTTCCTTATGTTAAATTCAGACAAAACTGAAATTATTGATCTTGGCCCCAAACAACTCAGAGACTCTTTATCTGATGATATAGTTTCCCTGGATGGCATTGCTCTGGCTTCTAGCACTACCATAAGAAACCTCAGAGAAATATTTGACCAAGATTTGTCTTTTAATTCTCATTTAAAACTAACCTCATGGACTGCGTTTTTTCATCTGCGTAATATTGCGAAAACTAGGCCTATCCTGACCCGAAAAGATGCAGAAGAATTGGTCCAGGCTTTTGTTACCTCTAGGCTGGATTACTGTAACTCTCTATTATCAGGTAACTCTATTAAGTCTTAAAAACTCTCCAGCTAATTCAGAATGCAGCGGCACGTGTACTAACAAGAACTAAGAAACGAGATCATATTTCTCCTGTTTTAGCTTCTCTGCATTGGCTCCCTGTAAAATCCAGAATTGAATTTAAAATCCTACTGTTAACTTATAAAACTCTAAATGGTCAAGCTCAGTCATATCTTAGAGAGCTCATAGTGCCATATTATCCCACCAGAACTCTGCGCTATGAGAACGCAGGGTTACTCGTGGTCCCTAAAGTCTCCAAAAGTAGATCAGGAGCCAGAGCCTTCAGCTATCAGGCTCCTCTCCTGTGGAGTCATCTTCCTGTTGTGGTCCGGGAGGCAGACACCATCTCCACATTTAAGACTAGACTTAAGACTTTCCTTTTTGATAAAGATTATAGTTAGGGCTAGCTCAGGCTTGCCCTGTACCAGCCCCTAGTTAGGCTGACTTAGGCCTCATCTGCCGGGGGGCTTCTGTCCTTCTCTCTCTCTCCTTTGCTAACACTCAAGTCCTGTTACTGCATCTCGCTAACTCGGCTGTACTGCATGTCACTAACTCGGCTTCTTCTCCGGAGCCTTTGTGCTCCACTGTCTCTCAGGTTAACTCATATCGCAGCGGTGCCTGGATGGTGTGACGTATGTGGTTGTGCTGCTGCCGTGGTCCTGCCTGATGCCTCCTGCTACTGTTATCATTAGTCATACTTCTACTGTTATTATACACATATGATTATTGTCACATATGTATACTATCAGATATTAATATATACTTTCAACATATTGTACCACAATAGCCATAATTATTATTATAATATTATTACTTAAATTAATGTTGTTGTAAGCTATTATCATTACCATCTGTCCTGCATCTGTCTCTGTCTCTGTCTCTCTTTCTGTCTCATCCGTGTCATACAGATTAGAGATGTACCAATACCACTTTTTCCTTCCCGATACCGATTCCGATCCCTGGACCTTAGGTATCTGCCCATACTGAGTACCGATCCAATACCAGCGCGTCAAACAAAAATGGATGGGATTTGAATTGTTGAATGTCTCAACTCCTAAAACTCTATGTAAAATATTAAGAAATAAATACATAATAGCAGAATGAATGCCATAAAAAAAATTTTATTATTATTATCCAGTGTTGATACAAATCAAGACACAGGTTAAAGTGCAGCCACACAATTTGGTAAAAAAGACATTTTAAAGACTACAGTAGAATGCTTTTTATACTCCGCTCCGTTTCCGTTTCATTTGCCTGTAGCGTGCGTATGCGTAATGACGTGAAGCATTATGTGGTATCGGATTGGTCATAGGCTGTACTCGCCAATACCCGATACCGCATTTTAGGCAGTATCGGGTATCGGTACAACTCTAATACGGATTACTGTTAATTTATCATGTTGATTTGTTCTGTACGACCTCTATTGCACATCTGTCTGTCCTGGAAGAGGGATCCCTCCTCAGTTGCTCTTCCTGAGGTTTCTATCAATTTTTCCCCCTGTTAAAGGGTTTTTGGGGGAAGTTTTTCTTTATCCGCTGCAAGGATCCTAAGGACAGAGGGATGTCGTATGCTGTAAAGCCCTCTGAGGCAAATTGTGATTTGTGATATTGAGCTTTATAAATAAAACTGATTGATTGAATTCTATGTGGAAAAAGTCAACTGGCACACTTCGCGCTGTCTTTTATTTACCTGTTGCCATGGTGAATCGTGGAGTCGGAGCTCCATTGATGATGGCTTTTTATTGTCGGCTTAACTCAGAGTGAACATACTCAGAGTTGACTGAACTAACTCAGACAGGCTGTTCTGGAACCGGTAACTCAGAGTTTCCCATCTCAGGGTAAATCAACTCAGAGTTCAGGGTTAGACTCAGAGATTGTTGAACCTCCTACCTGGAATACCCCTCAGCTGTGTATTCCATTGCAACACCAACATCAGTTTGTGATAGTCAGCCATGTTTTGTGTTTACACTGGCACTGTGCACCTGGAACTCTTGGAGATCGGAAATTGGACATTTCAACTGGGAAATTCCAACTTCTGACTCTGACTGGAAGGCAGCATGACTAAGACTAAAATCAAGTTTATAACTATGCCTTTGATGGGCACTTTACAGATTGCTGCTTTGACTGCAAAAATAAAACTAATTCATTAAATTTAAATTTGGCAAAAAACCTAAACAAACAATGTTTCATTACTAAATTCTGTCCCTCACTTTAATTTCCATCTCCATCTTTTTATACACCCTGGGCCTGCTCTAGAAAACCATGCATAGTTTTTCCTGGAATATGAATGCAATGTGTGCTTTCTCACCACACTGTCTGCTAGAGGTGGGGGGAAAAAAATCGATACAGCATAGTATCACAATATTTTGCGTGGCGATATTTTATCGATACACAGTGGCCAAGTATCAATCTTTTACATTACTAATTTTTGGAAATCACATTACTAACTTTTGGTACTAGAATAATAAAAATCCATTGCTTTTTGGTCCAGTAGATGGTGCTGAGGTTTTTATCCAAGTATGGTCAGCAGAGGTCTCAGTCATATGAGAATAAAATACTCTGGGAATACTACGAACATGAGGGCTCACACTCCACTGAACAATCGACCAGCATTGGACACACTTAGCTTGACAAAACTACAATCCAACTCTGACAGAGCTAAGAAAATAACACAGTCCATCACCTACTTCATGTGCAAAGATCTGCATCCATACAGCGTTGTTGAAAACTAATGCTGTGTCTCAAATCGCATACTTCTGTACTTACACTTAATATTTTGACTGCATAAGTGCGTTCACACTGAGAAGTATGGAAAAATGCAGTGCACTATGAGTACCCGGATGGTGCACTCAAAACGGTCAAGAAGTTGAGTGTGGAACTATGGACACTTCTAGCCCTCATTGGTCGCCATCTTGGCTACATAGCGGAAGGGGAGGGACCACTTTTCAAACTGGAAATGACGGCCGAGGACTGTGTGACCGTGAATGTCGCTGCATTGTACAAACGTAAGTTATACATGTGTTTTTTGCACTAAGCACCACTATACTGTTGTTGGATATAAGCCAGCAGTATGTTTATTGGGTTAATTTAGCAGTCTGTAATGATTTGGTACCGCGAACGATAACGCTAATGCTAGTTTGCTAACTAGCTAATTTGCAGTCGTCATTTCCGGTAAGTGCACAACAGCCCTACCCTGTTGAAACTTGCGCACTACGCCAATAAATACATAGTGCACATAGTATACTACATGGAAGTGTACTAACGGAAGTATGTGATTTGAGACCCACCATAAGGCTTTTGTTACATGCTAAAAACACTGGAACCCAGGTATGTGACTCCGTCCTGACGTTGTCCACCGACACAGCAGTACCATTATCTGGCGACTGCTGTCTCACATTCTCCAACCTAGAGCAGTACACTAAAGTCAAACTGGAGCAAACAGTGCAGACGAAAATGGGGGATTGCTGACGAAAACCATACGGTTTTAGCAGACAACACTTCTAACATGGGGGTGGCCATCCAGTAAGCCGGATACCTGCATGTGAGGCGTTTAGCTCATGCGCTTAATCTGGCCTAGCAGAGGGTGTCAAATCTGCCAACAGTTCAGACTGTCAGGTGAATGCAGCATTTGTGACAGGCTGGTCAGTCTGTCTGCTTTGCATCACATTTTGCTGCAATAAAAATGGTTAAAGTCAGATAAATAGACTTTAACTTTATCTTATGAGGTAAAACTGATGTTGACAAAGTTTTCCCTTGGGAATATATTTGCAGTTGCAAAAAAAAAGAAAAAATAATAAATTGCAATATATTACAATATATGTTATCGCAATACTCAGCATATCACAATATCACAATAATATTGTATCGTGATAAAAATTACACAACTCTCTTCACTTAACATTCATATGAAATTGGGATGATATTCCTCAAAAATAATTACTTGAATACTTCTATTACTGTTTTTTTAAATGGTATAAACACAAATTTGAACAAGTGAAAATAAAGCACACAGCAAATGTAGGCTACATATGAAATACTGCAGGTTGTAAAGGATGAGCATCTATGGCAAAAAAATTGGGGTGACTGGGATCCAAATTCTGCACAAAAATATTAAACCACAGAAAAAAATCAATTGAAACATTTCTTTTACAATCGGCTTGTGCAAACACATGGCTGCAGTGCTATTCATTTCCTTGCTTGCTTTCATATTTAGTGCTTCACAAGTACTCAGGACTTAAAAGGCTCTAACAGGGCGGTTCTTACTTCAAGTGTGTTGATTGATTCCTATATGCTGCTTGGCTGCTGAAGGAGATTTTGGATGTACGGATTGAAATCTAGTGACAGAGGAGGCCATGGCATATGATTCACATCATTTTCATACTCCTTAAAACCATTCAGTGAGCCCTCATGCCCAGTGGAGGGGAGCACTATCATCCTATCATCTCAATTATCTGTTCTGGTTTTTCCTTTAATTTGTCTCCCATCTGTATCTTCTTGTTCTTTTGGTACAACACAGGCAAAATATGAAGATATTGTTTTATATGAAAACATAAAATATTGAAAAGAAACATCAAAATACACAAATATAACTTTCAATAAATTTGAAAATGTTAGTTTATATTGTACACAATGAGCATAGATATACTGTTTCTGCTGACCATCCCTGTTTGAATTAGGAAACAGAGGAACAAATTGGGAGGCAGGTTTCTGTAGTGACAGATTATGTTTTTCATCCAGATATTTGGAAGAGTTTTGAGGTGTTTTAGAAATCCCCAGAACCGCAGTAATGTTGTTAAATAACCGTCTTTTTTAAATGTTTGGAATGAGTTGTTTTGTTTTTTGTTTTTTTTAAGCTGAATGCTAGTTTGCCCTGTAATGCAACTCTGTAACTCAAATGTAGTTGTATCGTCAAAATGATGCATTGATATCCATTCTGAATAACTGAAACAGTTTGAAAGTCATTTTTTTCCCTACTATCTAAACACCGGTACCAGCTGTGTCTTCTCACTGTCTCTTATTGTTAATGTTTACTACAGTCATTTTGCTGTTCTCTGCTACTAATCAAGACAAGAAAAGCTGTCATGGTCATTTCAAAGCCTTGTTATATTTATCTTTTAATAAAAATTGACCATGTATGCTCTAAATGTCTAATTATTCTCTGTGGTATAAATTGGTATCAAATACAGATATTTTTCAAGGTACTGAAATAATAGTATGAAATATATGAAATAATAATATCAATACACTGTCACCTCATTGCATACATTCTGCAGCAAAAAAAAAAAGACTTAAGTCAGATAAACACAGATAACTTTATCTTATGACATAAACCCGACGTTGACAAAGTTTTCCTTAGGGGACATGGTTTGCAGTTGACAATAAGACAATAAATTGCAATATGTTATTGCAATACTCAGGATATGGCAAACTGTTTAATTTTGAAATAATATTGTATCGTGATTTAAGTATCGAGTGATAATATTATATCGTGTTGCCTCTGGTGATGCACACCCCCAGTATTTACACTGAAATAGAGCAATGTTTTTATGTGCCATATACCGGTCGAGCAGCAGCGACACATCACTAGTCAGAATGACATAAATGGCATACCCAAAGACAGGAACAACACGACATCAACCAGTTTTCTGTGTCGGGAGGGAAGTCTGAACGATGACGAGCGTTACCCTTACTTACAAGGAAATCTGAGGTGTAACGTTAATCGTGCATCACACAAGTTACTAACCTCTAGTTTATGGTTCAGTTGGAAAACCGTCTGGGTTTTGTGACAGAGCTGAGCGAAACAGGAGCTGAGGCTGGTCATCTTCTGCCGACCCTCGTACGTTATATCCACTTGATCCGGGTCTATTTCTCCGAGCAGCAGATCCACGTCCACGAAGGCCTTGTCAAATTCTTTCTCCAGCACTTCTAACCAGCGAAACATGGACATACCGGGGCCAAGGCCCGTGCTTTGACCCACCGGGGAGCATCCAGCCGAAGCGGACATGGCTAGACCACAACAGAACCCTTACGTTAGCGTTAGCTTACTAGCTAACTTTGATGGGGAGTGACGTTAACGTCAGTGGATCCCCTCTCTGGTGACCACTGCGGAGGAACACAGTCGAAATAACGTTGAAACTCGATGACTGGGTTGCGTATTGGCTGGGTGGAATGAAGTCTGTCAAACTGCGTTGACTGATTCTTGGGACAAGCACTGCCTGACCAGGAAGTCCCACATCAGACTGATGACTGTATTTGTACAGCAACTACTACTGTCTGCCTCAATGCAGGCAAAAGTAGTCGACAGCAGAGCAAGAGCTCGAGGAAACCTCGCGATGCCATCTGCTGGTATTACAGGCGAATTATGCCCCCGATTAATCCATTACTAATTAAGAGCCATGCTGTTTCCATGGCAGAGGAAAGTTCAGTCATATTTGTGAACTTAATCTACTCTCTCAAAAATCAGAAACCAGACTAGTAAGGGACTTAGAGAGAAAAAAGAGGGGCATGTCAAATAATTGCACAAGGGAAGGACTATTGGCTATATTTTGGCTTAGGGGACAAGCATACAAATTTAAATGGTTGTAGGCCTATTTTGTAGGCTTCTTATTTCACCACAGATTGAAATAAAAAGGAAACAAATTGCCCAAACTAAACCACTTATGAAAGCCAGAAACTGTGAAAACATAAATTATTGTTGGACACATGTCAGGAACACCTCTTTCAGAAAAAAAATAACCAAATCTGAGCTAAAAATAGTGATATCTCATCACAATCACTTTATTCTATGTCTCACTTAAAATTTGGCCCAAACTAAAACGTTTGCGCGACAAGAGTGGAAAAACCCAGGCTTTTGTCAACTCCAGCATTTTGAACTCAACTTTGAACTTTTAAACATTAAAGGGTACATTTTAAAAATCTAAAAAATTAATTTCCCGCCAGTCACTCAGGGAGTCTCAAGGGAAAGTACTTTGTTGCTTCAGTGAGGGTATAAAACAACAAAAAAAGCAAGACAAAAAACAAAGTAACAACCAAGCCATCCTCTCCTCTGATAAATAAAAAACTGTGCCTAAGTCTCGAACTTGTGATGTCATATGGTATGAAGTCTGAAGCTGCTCCATAGAGAATGACTTGGAGTCATTCTGGACCCACAGTATGTTACTTTTTTTTTTATATATACCTGAATAAGCTTTATTCATTTGTCATGTTCACAGTTCTGAAACAGAAAATGTTCCCATATATTCAGAACATTCCCCTGGGTGCTTTCAGTGTCATCTACAGCCGTGGCCAAAAGTTTTGAGAATCACACAAATATTAATTTTCATAAAGTCTACTGCCTCATTTTTTATGATGGCAATTTGCATGTACTCCAGAATGTTATGAAGAGTGATCAGATGAATTGCAATTAATTGCAAAGTCCCTCTTTGCCATGAAAATGAACTTAATCCCCCCAAAAACATTTCCAATGCATTTCAGTCCTGCCACAGAAGGACCAGCTGACATCATGTCAGTCAGTACGTTTACATGCACAGTTTAATTCCACTTTTAATCGGAATGAAAGGCCATTCCGATTAAAAGTGGTCATGTAAACGGTCATTCTGAATGAAAAATGGTCATTCCGATTGAAAATTAAATCCGATTAAAGGGGGTGGTTTATTCCGTTCGTCATTCTGAATGAAAGAATTTTGTGTGCATGTATACACTCATTCCTCTTTAAGTTCATTCCGGTCTTTCTGCGCATGCTCGTTTCCTTGCCCTTCTGGCGCGATGACGTATATAGCGCGGCTGAGGTAGAGCAGTCGGACTCGTTGCACTCACCAGTTTCCATTCACCACAGCACGGTCTTCTATCTCCCTTCTCCTCCTCCTCAACAGATGAAGCATTAGCAGAACAAGGTTGTTGTCGTACTGCTGCTTCAAGAATATAAGCAAAACACGCCTGAAAAAGGCACTAAGAACGGCGTCGTCAAGCATCTTGTTATCCGGAGCGAGGACTACAGTGTTTTCTTCCAGTAAACGTAAACACGTAACATCCGCCCCGCCCCCTATCCAATCAGAAACATGCCCTGGCCCAAACCTTGCACAGACCTGAATAAAGGCGATTGAACTCATCTCCCATGTAAACCCTCATTCGGAATGAATATTTCCCATGTAAACTACCTGGAAAGACTTTAATTCCGAATGATTTCATTCAGATTTATTTCATTCCGAATGAGAAGCCATCATGTAACCGTAGCCAGTGATTCTCTTGTTAACACAGGTGAGAGTGCTGATGAGGACAAGGTGGAGATCACTTTGTCATGCTGATTGAGTTAGAATAACAGACTGGAAGCTTTAAAAGAGGGTGGTGCTTGAAATCATAGTTCTTCCTCTGTTAACCATGATTACCTGCAAGGAAACACGTGCAGCCATCATTGCTTTGTACAAAAAGGGCTTTACGGGCAAGGATATTGCTGATACTAAGATTGCACCTAAATCAACCATTTATCGAATCATCAAGAACTTCAAGGAGAGAGGTTCAATTGTTGTGAAGAAGACTTCAGGGCGCCCAAGAAAGTCCAGCAAACGCCAGGACCGTCTCCTAAAGTTGATTCAGCTGCGGGATCGGGGCACCACCAGTGCAGAGCTTGCTCAGGAATGGCAGCAGGCAGGTGTGAGTGCATCTGCACGCACAGTGAGGCGAAGACTTTTGGAGGATGGCCTGGTGTCAAGAAGGGCAGCAAAGAAGCCACTTCTCTCCAGGAAAAACAACAGGGACAGACTGATATTCTGCAAAAAGTACAGGACTGCTGAGGACTGGGTAAAGTCATTTTCTCTGATGAATCCCCTTTCCGATTGTTTGGGGCTTCTGGAAAAAAGCTTGTCCGGAGAAGAAAAGGTGAGCGCTACCATCAGTCCTGTGTCATGCCAACAGTAAAGCATCCTGAGACCATCCATGTGTGGGGTTGCTTTTCAGCCAAGGGACTGGGCTCACTCACAATTTTGCCTAAGAACACAGCCATGAATAAAGAATGGTACCAAAACATCCTCCGAGAGCAACTTCTCCCAACCATCCAAGAACAGTTTGGTGACGAACAATGCCTTTTCCAGCATGATGGAGTGCCTTGCCATAAGGCAAAAGTGATAACTACGTGGCTCGGGGAACAAAACATCGAAATTTTGGGTCCATGGCCAGGAAACTCCCCAGACCTTAATCCCATTGAGAACTTGTGGTCAATCCTCAAGAGGCGGGTGGACTAACAAAAACCCACAAATTCTGACAAACTCCAAGCATTGATTATGCAAGAATGGGCTACCATCAGTCAGAATGTGGCCCAGAAGTTAATTGACAGCATGCCAGGGCGAACTGCAGAGGTCTTGAAAAAGAAGGGTCAACATTGCAAATATTGACTCTTTGCATAAACTTACTGTAACTGTCAATAAAAGCCTTTGACCCTTATGAAATGCTTGTAATTATACTTCAGTATATTATAGTAACATCTGACAAAAAGATCTAAAAACACTTGAAGCAGCAAACTTTGTAAAAACCAATACTAGTGTAATTCTCAAAACTTTTGGCCATGGCTGTAGAACATGTTCCACCATTCATTGTCTGTGGAGCAGCCACAGGATTTATACCCTATGACATCACAGATTTGAGTTTTAGCCCTCTAGTTTTGAGATTTGGGGGAGAGACACTCTTATTTAAGAAATTAAAATTACATTTTATGCAGGCTGAATAAATATTAAGATTGCCTTATTAATGATAGGGGTTTCAATATCTCTATTGAAATGTTTTCTGGCCAATAAGGTACAGTAAGTTCCTTTCAAAATTATACGCTCTTTCAAAACTATAACTCTTTATTTGCAGTTGTCCTTGTGCAGAATCATATGCAGATATCAACCATATTATTATGGTTGAGATATGAAGCATATTAAACACACTGTGATTTGAAAATATTTTTTGAAAATTTACTGTTTGGTTTCAACATTTTTGATAAAAACAAGCAACAAGAGATGCAACTTTAATGAAAATGTCACCAAATCTTTATTTACTGTAGGCTATAAGGTCAAAAACCACCAATAACTCCTCCCCTACATCAAGGAGGGGACGCAGCATCTCAAATATATAAAAAGTAAACACGGGACAGTCTGTGCCAGTAATACTAATAAAATATTATATCCACAAATTTAAATATATAATAATTCAAAAACCCCTATTTTTGTCACTCATAGGTGGAATCAAACAGCACATTGACACAATTTCCTCTTCAAATAAAAAGTAGGCTGATAAAACAATTGATATGTGCTCTCTTTGATGTTTGTGTTTAGAAACATTTTGTTGTTCTGGATGTATTCTTTTATTGTATTATAATGAAGCCATACAACTGTCTTCAAACAAAACACACAATTGGAAAAACAAACAAACAAAAAACAGGACAAAACTATATAGCCTACACAGGGGTGTCTACAAGAAACAAAGACATTAAGGAAAATTATTAAAAACTTTACAAATCTCCTTTTTTCCCCATTGATCTACTTATTCTTTAGTACACGTAATGTGGTTCAATCAGTCTATGGTCGTAGCCTTCAAGTCTCAAGCAAGTCTCAAGTCATGGTGAGAAGCAAGCAAATCAAGTCATTGCTCAGGTGAAGGAAGTTGGAGGTCAAGTCATACTTGAAAAACTCATAAAGACAGTGGTAAAGTGCAACTTAATACATTAACTATGGTACTAAAAGTATAAATCTATGTAATTTCTTCTCATGCCACGAACTTTATCTGACAACTTAAGTTATTAGTCTCTTTACAAATTTAGATTTTTGCAAACCTGTGACAACATACTAGCTACATACAGCTGGAACTATGAGTGAATTAGTGAACTGACAGAAAATAAAGATTTAAGTCATTTTTTATGGGAAAACATGTCATGATTCCAGCTTCACAAATGGGAGGAATTTCACTGCTTTTTCTTTTTATTATTTAATAATTTCAATGCATTTTTAATAATGCTGATGTTTGGGCTGTTGGTTTGACAGAACAGACATTGGGGAGGTGTCACTTTGGGCTCTGAGTCATTGTGATGTGATTTTTCATTATTTGCAGAATTTTTATAAATTAAACAATCATTTAGTGGAGAAAATAATCAGCAGATTAACCCATAATTAAAATAATCATTCGTTAATGGTTCAAAATGAACTCCACCTCTACCAACTACAACAGTAAAATCATGCTTTTACATAACGCATGAGTCAGAATAATCACATGATATAGTATTATTATAGTAGACTATAACAGTCAAGGGGGACAAACACCTACCTGCCAGCCTATTGCTTGTCCACACATTTCCCACTCCTGTCGATCCACCGGGCCCACCTCATCAGGCTAACACAGCTCACCTGTGGATCATTATTCCCTGTCACTATAAAGACGCCCACTTCACAGACACTCCTTGCCAGATTGTTCTTCGCCTCATGCAAGACTTTCCAGTGTTTGTTTCCGGACTGCTCCCTTGGTATCGACCCTGCCCATGCCTCACTCTCCTGCTCCGTCTGCTCCCTGGTAAACCACTCTGCTTTCTGTTTTCGACCACGAGCTCTGCTTCTGCCCCCCTGGTTCCTGTTCGCCTGTTTCCTGCAGCTGTCTGGAAAGATCGTCACCCAGCTTTCCAGAGTGAGTTTACTGGTTCAGTCATCTGTGATCCTCTGAACTGTGGATTGCTTCGTTGTGCGGCAGTATGCCTCGCCTTTGAGTGCGCGCCACAGTTTCCACGTTTCATCGCTGCTGGCAAGCTCTCCCCTGTCCACTGCCAGCTTCACATCGGAGAGGCTGTTTTCTCAGCGAGTACTCCTAGTTATGGAACCTCAGCTCTTCTGACATTGCTCTCTGCCTGCCCCCTCTCATTACCATCGCATGCTATTGAACTGCCGCCCAGCAGACGCCGGCACCTCACCTGTGTGCTACTACAGCATTCCATGCGGAGAGCTACAGACTGATTCTGTTCCCCTGGACACTCTGAAACTGAACATTGACTCTCTCTGTTCCCTCACCAGTCTGCACTCCCTGTATTTATTGAAGTAGTGTATTAAAGCTAGGTATAAACTGTTCCGCCTGTACCTAGTGTTGCTTTTGGGCCCAAACTCCACTCGTTACATCATCTGCTGCTCCAGGCCCCTCTCTGAATGGTCAGGGTGAAAGACACTCAATTCACGTTAATATGCATGCTGCTGTGAGAGGGCAGGGATCATAATTATGTATATTTAAATCCCAAAACACAAGCAGAAACAGTAGGGCAAAATAACTTACTGAGTCACGGTGGACTAGGAGGAAAATATCACATGGCACTGGTGCACACATCAAGTGCACATACACACAGAGTGAACTCATGTTCGGAGAGCAGGCAGGATCCCCTTTCACACTGCCTGTTTGGAGCGGGAGCGCTGTATATAAGATACGATCACAGGGAGGGGGGATAGTGTGGTCTGGGTCAAAGTACTGGGAATGGAGGTAGTAACAGACCTGAAATGACTCTTTTCTGCAGGCAGTCTGCAGGATGGGATGATGGGCGGCACAGGTGTGACTTTTTCACAACATGTAATGCATGCGACCCGTTGTGGGAGATTTAAAAAGTAGCTGTTAGCACATAGCGGCTGACTCAAAGAGGCAAAGCAGCTGAAAATGTCTGCAAATTGGGAAAACAATGCGGTTGGGGAGCTCCTTACCCTTCTAGCAGAGGATGAGGAGCTGACAGTGTGTCGCTGGTTTCCAGGCATGTTCAATATTGAATGAGTTATAGGAAACTCACATGTATCACATAAATAGAACCAAATAAAAGGACACGCTGTGAAGCTCATGATGCCGCTGTACTTCCCTGACTGCCATTCCTCCATTCAAAGTTGTGCAGGAGGACACAGCAGTCATAGTGATGGCATGAACACCAGCTGGCGGGTCCGCTCGCACTGCGTTTAAAAAATAAAACTTAATTTCTCAATATCTAGAAAAATACAAATACTTCACAAAAAAGTTGAGTCCTCTTAAGTCACCTGCTGCAAGTCTTAGTCAAGTCTCAAGTCATGAATACCAAATCAACCTGAACTTGTATAGTGCCTTTCTATAGTCAATCTGACAGCTAAAAGCGCTTTACACTATGCATCTACACACACTCATCCATTCACACACATTCACACACAAGGGGCCGAGGCTACTGTATAAGGTGCCACCTGCTACTTAGTTTCTTGACACTCGCACAATTTGGGGTTCAGTATCTTGCCAAAGGGTACTTCAACATGTGTCCTAGAGGAGCCAAGGATCTGACTTCTGATCTTCTGATTAGCTTAGGACCTGCTCTACCTCCTGAGTCAAAGCTGCCCTGCATACTGACTGCATACAGAGTCAAAGTCAAGTTGAATCTTTCATCAGTGTTAGTCAAGCAAGTCTCAAGTCCTCTAGTCTCGCTCACCAGACCTTTCTCAAGAAAAGAAAGGTCTGGCTGGGCCGACTCTCACTTTGAGATTGGAGAAAAAAACGAACCGGCTGCTTGTACTTCTTTCAACCAATCACAATCGTTCTGGGCGGTGCCACAGCAACGGTGCGCTTGCACAAATATTGCCGGGGGGAAACAGGTTTTGGTGTAACACACCCACAAAAATATCACCTACAGGACGCGAACCATGGCAGAAAAATGGCTACATCCCCGCAAGATCAAACACCGCAAAAGTTACTAAAGGACGTGTTGAAAACGGTTGAAAACTGCTACACAACCGGAGGTGGTAGGGCGGGACTTCAGCGGGTGGCTCCGCCCAATGAGAGGCTGATCTCTGCAGGGAACTTCCGCCCACTCAGACTACAAGTCCTCTAGTCAATTCATGTGACTCAAATCCCCCACCTCTGCTCATGACTCATTAATTTCTGCCAGCATGGGTTACTTGAAGAAAGAACAATACAGTCCACTAAAACAGTTATATTTTGTAGAAAAACAAAAACAAATAAGCAGCACCAAGGATATGTATGTGTATGTATGATAAGGCCAGTGCCAAAAAAGTCATGGAACGTGATTTGGCCAGCCACCTGAACAACACTGTGGCCACTATGCTAGATCCACTCCAGTTTGCCTATAAGAGCAGCAGAGGCACAGACGATGCTGTGCTGACTCTGTTTAATACAGTTACAAAACATCTCATGGACCCCAAACGATATGCCAGGGTTTTGTTTGTGGGTTTCAGTTCAGCTTTTAACTCAATGAAGACACATAATACTCCTGAAAAGGCTAATTGATCTTAACATTAACACAGGGTTAGTTCTCTGGATCAGAGACTTTCTTTCCTGCCGTCGACAGAGAGTCTGTGTCAGGAGGAGCATGTCAGATGAGCTCACTGTGAGCACAGGCTGCCCACAAGGATGTGTTCTGTCCCCTGTGCTCTTCTCTCTGTTCACCAATGAATTAATGATCAATGAGGAATATTTTAGATTGTTTAAATATGCTGATGACATGGCCTTAGTTGGTCTTTTACAGCAAACAGATGCATCGGGTGAAACTGCCTACCTGGCCCACACTAAGGCCCTTCAGACATGGTGTCACATCAGCAAGTTAGAAGTTAATGTGACCAATACTAAAGAATTGATTATCTGCACAAAACAAGATTTGAAGACCGAGCCAGTTTCACTCGATGGTCAACATGTTGAAACAGGAAAATTTTAAATATCTCGGTACAGTTCTGTGAGCTTCTCTGGAAATACTGAGTATATTTTCAAGAAATGCTCACAGCAACTTTATCTTCTTAGGAAACTTAGTAGCCTTGGTGTTAGTCAGCAGATTTTAGAATTAGTGTACAAAACTATGCTTGAGAGTGTTGTAACTTTTCACCAGTAAACTCTGTAGGATTTTGACAGTGGCAAGTAAAATAGTTGGCAGGCCACAAAAGCTGTTGACCCAACTCTTTACTGAAGGACGAGAAAGAAAGCAAGGAGTATCTTGGGAAATAGCTCTCACCCTCTCTTTGGCCAGTTTGAACTCTTAAGCTCTGGGAGGCGCTATTGAGTCCCTCTGGCAACCAAAAATGTATTTAAAGGGATAGTGCACCCAAAAATGAAAATTCACCCATATGCCGATGGAGATTCAGGTGACGTTTTAGAGTCCTCACAACACTTGCAGAGATCCAAGGGGAGAGGGGGTATTAACACAACTCCACCTAATGGAGGCTTACGGCGCCCCAGATTCAAACGTCCAAAAACACATAATTGAAACCACAAAATATCTCCATACTGCTCATCCGTAGTGATCCAAGTGTCCTGAAGCCTCGTCATAAAAAGTTGTTTGGAAAAACGTCTATTTGAACTCTGTTTTTAGCCTCATTGTAGCCTGTAACTCTAACTGCCTCTCTGGGCACCGCGTTCATGTGTGCGCGCTTGCGCGTGAGACCAGCAAAAGCACGTGAACACACATGAGCGTGGTGCCTATGTCTCACGGTCTCGCGTTCAAAGCTGGCTGTTTGGACATGACCAGAGCAATGGATGTAGATGGGGAAACAGAAGAGGTGGTAGCAGTTGGTACTGGGGTTGTACAACCCATGGTAACAGCTGGAACAGCCTGAGGAGAAGATGATGATGGGTGTCTGCTGGATAGCTTAACAGTAGAAAAAAAGGAAAATAACAATTAATCACAATGAGCACACTGTGCCATTACTTCAGTGTTTTTTCAGTCAAACAAATATGTTAGTACCTTTGCAGAATGAAATCCACATACAACTCTGTGTTCATATCTGGCTTTTGTGCTGAAGAGGACACTTCTCAATTTGCAAGATATCAAACAAGGCATATAGAACTGAAAAACAAAATCCATATGCACCAGCCCCAAAGTCTTGGCTATAACTTGATTTAAAGGTAACAGTCTTACCTTCTGATGAAGATAATTTCTTCTGTCTTGATGCCGGCCTGTTTCCATCTTCAGAGGGTCAAATTCATGATGCAGCAAGAAACCTCCAAAGCCAACACATTCTTACTCTGACCTCGTCACATATCGACGTTTGGTCATGGTCTTTTCATGTCGAGATATGATGTGCAAGGTACCCTGGGTGTATTGGCTGGTGATGTTCTGAGACGCCGTGTCAACTTCAGCCTGTTACATGCATTGTCTGTTTTCAAAATACACTTTTTTTCACAGGACATGTACAGTTTGCATACAGTCTCTTTCAAAATAAATGGACAATGTCGGTACAACACCGTGTATTGATGTTTTTTTCTTCTTCAGCAGCAAACACACGTGGTTACGTTTAACCAACACACACACACGGTTGGTTTTAGGAAAAAAGAACAGGGTTTGGCTTTACTTTCACATGAGAAGTGAACACCTGCCTCCTGAGTCAGAAGAATCGGTGGTTGTTGGACCCATCCACCACCCGTACCATCCACCCTCCAACATCTGGGGTGCTGTTAAACAATAACAGCGACTGGCCACGTATCAAAGAACAAGCACCTGTTTTCGATGACCTCAGAGTGAGACCGGCTTGCTAAAGCCTGGCCATCCACTCATCATCACAACAATAAATACCAAATAGCATTTATAATAACCTTGCTATAATTACTGACTGATTTTATTGCATAATGACTGCTGCATCATTATATTTATTATTTATAATATTATTCATTACATTTACATAATGACTAAGGGCTCTAGTTTCCCGGCGCAGCGCAAGGTGGCGCAGGGTGGCGAACCCCGCGCAGAGCTAGTTTCGAGCGGCGCAACCCGAGGCGCGCTCAGGGGAGTGGGGAGGTGTCGACAGATCCAGCTTGGCGCAGTGACAGTTTCGTGCCAAAAGGCTTCGCCGAAGGTGCACTGAAAGCTCACCAGCTGAAACCAGGTCTACTGTCAGCGCAGGCGGAGCGCAGCTGGTGTAAGTGGAAGTTTGGCTGACCGGCCGACAGTGCGCACACGTCACCAAAACCTCACAGGCAGGTTTCCAGAATATCAGGCACATTAACGATGCAATAAATACCCACAAAAACCACTTTTCAATGCAACTATCTGCAATCAGCACATAAATGTATCTCTATACCGACTGTCCCGTCACATCTGATGCCAGATCAAAGGGGATTGGCACCGTTTGGCACATTTGGCACGCGTAATGGAAACCCAACCTGATTTGATTAACACAGCTGCAAACTAATGAGTTCACATCCCTCTCAGCCAACCACAAACAGCCACAGCTTCAGATAGGGAGTATATATTCAGCATCTGTCATCTTAGAAAAGTCAAAAGAAAAGAAACAGAGTGAGACTGCGAGAGAGAAAGAGAGAGAGCACACGCGCGCACGAGAGAAACGCAACATTGATTTACAATTGTGGTGACCTCCTCCCAGGCTACCTTTGCATCATCAGCCCGTGGAGGTCTGCTCACAGTTCCGTATATTCGGACACTGTGAGCTTGGACCTCCCGGACCAAAACAACAGTTTCCTCCTGGGAGGAGTTTGGCCATCCGATGCTGCTGCTCTCTTCTGCCATGGCGAATTGGGTAAACTCTCATTACGCCTTCGCGCAGCGCATTTAAGGGCGAGGAGAGGGGCTCATTTGATTGGTGTGATGTGTGTAAAACCCACTCCACGCCTTCTCTCCTCCCTCTTTCCGACTTGCGCAGGTAGAAGGGACGGAGGTGGGAAAGAGGAGTAGCTGCCAGGGCGCACGGTCTACCAAACTTGCAAAATCCGCCTGGCCACACCCAGTTGGCGAAGCGCAGGTGCGCTGCGCCTCCGCCTCGCCCGGTCTGCGTAACTGGAGGCCTCAAAGTCAGTTTTATTTATGTAGTGCCAAATCATAACCAAAATGATCTCAGGACACTTCTCATATAGAGCAGGTCTGGACCATATTCTTAAATTTACAATTCCCACCATGAAGAACCACTTTAACAACAGTGGCAAAGAAAAATTCAGTGGAACCAGATTCTATGGTGGGTGCCCAGGTAAATGACCCAGGTGTCAGGGTAACCCAATCCGGTTCCTACTGGGCTCCACTGACATAGAACACACAGCTAAACATATTTGGGACTAAAAATAACCTCAACAGGAAATTTCAATCAGGCCGTTAATGATCTCAGAAACAAGGGAAGGAGAGATTTCTATGCTATAAAAAAGTCTTCAAACATAGATATACCTAGAATACTTAGAACCTGGCTCAAGATATTTCAGTCTATCATCAAACTGATATTGATTAGTGAAATGTGGGGTCCTCTTTTAACTCAGGACTTGGAACAAACACCCAGTTGAAGATCTACACGCTGAGATTTGCAAGAGTATACTCAGAGTCCACAGGAACACCCCTAACAATGGATGCCCAGCTAAACTCAGCCAATTCCCTCGTTTACTTAGGATATAGACACATCACGTAACAGCACATCAGGACAACCCTCACACAATGCGGTCCAGCGAAATTATAGCTAAATAAAAAGAAAACGACATCAAGTATTGGACATCTACTGTACCACTAAAACCCAAAACGAACTTCAGAGTCATTTGACCCTAAAAAGACAGTACACAATGGCAAACTATCTGACCGCCGTGACAGATCAGAAAAGACCCTAACAACCGGTATGTATGGACTCAGTGATCAGTGATGTGTCGGCTCTGTCCTCAGAGACAGATAGAGCACCATTTCCTGTTATCTTTTTTTTTTTTTCAACTTTCTGTATGTATCCATACTTATCTCATTTGTATAAGTCATTATATTGTGGACATTACAGTATGTAGGGTAAATTAGCCACAGCTTGTCCAACTGATGAATTTGTTTGTAAATGCCATAAATTCTGGGTTCATCCCATTACCTGATCTCGCATCCACTTTTCCCTCAATTGCAACTCTTCCTTGCGTCTTAGCTCCGCCCTCGTAAGACATGAGGGAGAGATGCAAGGATGAGATTCGGGGAGAGAAGAAATGAGGAAATATTCTTTCAGAGAAATTAAATGTCTTTTCCTCTGATGTTTAAACGTGGAGCGACATCTGTTTCTGATGACGGCGGCAGCTGATTACAGATGGATCAACTGTCAGTAGGCTTTATTATAAACTTCAACTTTCAATGGAGTTTGTGTCATATATTTTGTTTTTTGCTGCTCAACAAATTAAGGGAACACTTAATCATCACAATATAACACCAAGTCAGTTAAACTTCAAGGGTAGTGACCACTGGTCTGTGCCAGACCACTGAATTGGCCACAACAAGATGACGTGCGTGCTGCGCCGTTCTGAGCAGCTGTTTGTATGTTACGGGTCCCAGTCCTGTGGAATGGCCCTATCCAGAGAGCGTCTGTCTCGCTGGATGGTGGAGGCCATAACATTAGCCTATTTCTCTTTGGGGAAGGACCCCCCAGGGGGCCTGAAGGCTCATTCAACACGGAGTGTTTCTACTTCATGGGCGCTTTTGCGCAGTGTGTCTGTGGAGGACGTGCGCAGCTGCCTCATGGTCGACTCCTCATACCTTTGTGAGATATTATGGTCTGAATGTGTCCAATGCTTCCACTGCGCACGTGGTATTGTCTGCAGCCAGACAGTGAAACGTTTTGGCCTCATTAGCATACTGGTGTATATTATATGGTGGTTTCCCATGTTAATTCCTCCTTAGGCCAGAAGGGATACGCACGTCAGCACGTTGTAGCATGAGTAAGAACTCGAGTTCGAAATAAAGTAAAACGTGAGGGTTGTGCTACAACCCAGGTTTTACGAGTGAAGAATGACAGTTCTTACTAATTCAGCCTTGTTGTCCCGCCGTATGGGTGCGGGCTGAGTAAGCTGCTATGAAAACAGTGGCAGGCGAGCGGGGCCTATTATAGCCGCGGGAGCGGGCCCAGGCTTGTCATAAGAAGAGAGCCTATCACCTGCCACACTGGCCAAGACATAACTTGGGTGGTGTTAAAGTTTTTATAAATAAAATTTATTCAGCAACACTGCTGATTGCAGCTTGGTAGCATGAGTAAGACTGGGTTGTAGCACAACCCTCACGTCTTGTGCAAAAACTGTAGAGGGAATAAATTAGTTGAAAGACTAAGAAAAGAAAGAAAATGAAAGTGAAAGAGGCAAAAGGCTTTAGGAGGGTCTCACCCACCCTAACCCTAACCCTTTGGAAATGTCCCATCCAACACGTTTATAATTGTTCAAGCAATAATTTGCGAGCAAACACTGGTTTAGAGTCTCTGGGAATTACTTTCATCTTCTCATTAGTTCATATAAATGATGCAGTGATAAATAAGATATTGGTAATAAATGACTAAAGAAGACTTACATTAACAACAATGAAAAATGGATTTGAATGGAACATTTCCTTAAGACCCTCCTGAAGTCCTTTTCTCTTTTTACACTTTTATTTAGTTATTTAAAAAAAAAAAAAATCTAATGATTTACTTTTAATACCGTGACGTTAAATTGATCAACACCCTAACTTTTTAATACATATATTTGAGGAATTAGATATCTTTTTTTTTAAGAAATTTAGAAAGCAATGAAAGAGAAGACCTATAATTACTCAGTATCAGTAACAAGAGTAAAAGAAGGAAAGGGTTTTAGGAGGGTCCACCCACCCTAACCCTCTGGAAATGTTCCATCCAAATATAACAAAACAACAACAACAATCTGAATCTGCTCTATAAACTCTTAAAACTGCTTCTATCTCATTTTCAGTTCATACACTGAGTTGTAATCTTTAAAAACAGACATTATAAATGGTTCTGGAAGAGTATGTCCTGAGTCTTTCCAATAACCTAAACACAGCTTTAAAAATTAAGTGAATGGTACATTTCCTTGAGACCCTCCTAAAACCTTTTCTCATTTTACACTTTTTTTTAAATTATTTTGGATAAAGCTTTTACTTTTAAGCAGATAAGGAAATAAGTCATAACACTAACCTTTACATCTACATAAAATGTTTTGGTTTGTTTGTTTTTAATAGAGGAAATGAGAGTTTAATGCCAAATAATTACTTAAATATATGCAAGACTTACCTTTACTTATTTATGACCTAAATTTAACACTTATCAATACACTAAACTTATCAATATCTTATTCTTAACATTACTCATTTCTAACCTAAACATAGCACTTGCCTATATCCTATAATTGTCAATACTTATAAATATATGAAACTTATCATTACCTATTCACAACCTAAACTTAGTCATTACTTATTTACAACCTTAACTAAACACTTATCTATTAGCTAAATTAAAATATCTTAACTTTACCATTACTCATTTATAAACTAAACATATCACTTATCTATATCCTACATTTGTCAATACTTCTAAATATATTAAACTTATCATTACCTATTCACAACCTAAACTTAACACTCATCTTTTACCTAAATTATTCAATACTCATCAATATCTGAACCTTACCATTACTTAATCCTAAACGTATCACTTATCTATATCCTATATTTGTCAATATTTGTAATTATATGAAACTTTTCATTACTTATTTACAACCTGCACTTAACACGTCTACATCCTAAACCTATCAATATTTATCCATTTATTTATCAATATCTGAACATGCAGTTACGTATGACCTAAACACTTATCAGTATCCTAAACGTATCATTACCTTTAACTTACCATTACTCATTTACAACCTAAACTTATCACTTATTTATATCCTAAAACTATCAGTGTCTTAAACTTAACATGAATTATCTATAACCTAAACTTAACACTTATCTATATTCTAAATTTAACAATATTTATCAATATCTTAAACCTAACATTAGTTGTTTTTTGTTGTTGTTTTTTGTTTGTTTGTTTTTTTGTTGTTTTTTGTTTTTTTTAATGAAAAGAGGAAATGAAACAGCTGTAAAGAAAGATTTAGAAAGGTGTGTGTGTGTGTGTGTGTGTGTGTGTGGCAGGATTGGAATTACCACTTAGTACACTATACCTGATCCTGCAGCTAAAGTGTCAGGAGTACTTAAAGCTCCGAACTGAACAGGGAGTTGACCCACCAGCCCCATACCTCTGCCATCACTTCCGACTGGTTAGCAGGCGGAAGCCAAGCGGGCATCTGTACTATGGGCCTGCCCACTTGGGAGAGTGTTACCTGCACAGGGTAGCGGCCGGTGGGAGGTTCGTCCTGCTCCTCCCTCCCTCCACGCCGTGGGTCAGGGGCAGATGGCTGGCGGTGGCGCTCACGGCGGTGTTCTCGCTCCCTCTGAGTCCGTCTCCGCCTCCTGGCTCGAGGCTGTTGGAGAGATGGGCAGAGAGGAAAAGAAAGCAACAGGTCAGTACAACAATGAGATAAGTCATTTGGGTTGAGGTAGGTCATGGAGGTCATTGAGACCATTCACAATTCAGTCAAATTTTCTTGATGGAAAAAAATCCATCAAGATGAACTTTATTATATTTAAATGAGGTTCTCTAAAAATGCCTGGTATTCCTTTAGAAATACTGTAGCCAGCCTCCACAGAAGGCATACATTTACAGCAGAGTGTTTAGGGTGGAATACTTACACCCGTCTGGGCAGCCTCCTGTCTTCCACCCTGTGGGCCTGAGGTGGACGGCTGAGGACTGGAGCTCCTCTCTGACTGCACCTGTGAGTAGGAGTGGGGGGGAGAATGGATTGTTAGATGCACCACAAGGGGGCCCAAGACAATTTGGTATCAATCACAAATGTCACCCAGCTTACCTGTGAGCCAGAGGTGGACGGCTGGGGGCTGGAGATGGCTCCAGGGCTGCTGTCCTCCTCCCTCTTCCTCTTGGTGTTCTTCAGTTTGTGAGACAGAGAGAGGGTAAAAAAGAAACACTTAGTTCAATCCTTTTTAGGTTAAAACCCTTTCAGACTGGTGCAGTAGAGTCGGATAAATCAAACTGATCAAGTTAGGATAGAGCGGTTTTGACTGAACTGACTTTGTAATATTCATATTATTGCAGAAGTGACTTTTGTGCTGTATCTTCTTCCTCTCAGCTTGTCTTCAATAATTAAAAAAATCTCTGTTCAGTACATACGCAGCAGCATTTTAGGGCAACTCAGTCTCACTACAAAGTTCTTGACATCCGGCACTTGGTCAGTAACTTTTGGTGTTAGACTCTGACAAAAAAAGGCGTCCATTCACATAGGCATGCTAGGCAGCCAGTCGCTGTTATTGTTCAATGGTGGCTGGCAGTGTCAGGGGGAAATGTGGCGGGACAACAAGATTGTAAAGCCAAAACCTGTCCATGTTCTTTTGTTGCCTAAACCCAACCACGTGCGTTTATTGTTGAAGGAACAAAACATTAATTCGCAGCATTGTACCGACTTAGCTTGTTAAATTTGAAAGGGACTGTATGTAAAGTGTAAACTTCCTGTGAAAACGGAAGTGTATTTTGAAAATGGACAATGCATGTCAGGCTGCAACAGGCTGAAGTTGGAACGACGTCCCAGAATGTAAACAACCAACTAACCCGACAACAACTACTTGCTTTTGTCTATTCATCTGTCTTTATTAATTAAGGTTAAATTAAAGTGTGATAACATGAACACTAAATTCATGAGACTTTCTCAAATGCTAGCATTAAGGTAAACGTCCCTATTAAGCCCACCAAATCTGCTTTTCAGACATTTTTAATATATACCGCCCCAATTTAAGTGAGAACATTTTAGTTGAAATGATAGTCTAATCATCTGACGTGTCAATAATTCATGTATACCATTTTTTTTTATGTTTTTATTGGTTAATTTGTCAAAATATGTCAAAAGTCTGTCATCGGCTTAATGGGAACTTAATGTACCCTTTAAGCCCATGGGTGTTCCAAATAAGCCCACTTCATGATTTGTTGATAAATAAATATTAAAAATCTTAGCAATCCAAACTTGTTCTATTAAAATCTGTAATCTCTTAGCTCTCAATAGCTATTTTCATTTTCTCTCCACTCCTATCCTCTGGCCTGTAAACGGCATTTGAAATAGATGTGATGAGACTTTTTGCTGTGTTGTCAACACTGAAAAAGCTAAACTTCTACCAGCTTCTCTGGAATGTAGACAAAAAACTACTCATGAACAAAATCTAAATTATAATGGAAACTACTCTTCAATACTTCATCTTTCAATATGAGTTATCATTTTGTCTGTATCTCTATCATACATTGTACTGTTGGCATTTATAATTGGCCAAAATTTCTGGTCCAGCCAGCTGGTTGAAAGTGCAGATGTTTTTATCAAGATTTCTGAAGACCTACTGACTCAAAGAAAAACAGTTTCCAGTTTCAATACTAATATTTTAAGGATAATAAATGATGATATTATGATATTTAATTGCCTGAATTATGGGGCTGATTGATTAGGTGAGGTCAAAGTTAGGCAGGAAAATGGTTCAAAAGTCAAAAGGGAGAAGATCTCCATTGAAACACAGTCAAGTGGGCTTAATGGGAGCAGGTGGGCTTAAGGGGAACATAAGTGAATTTCTGGTTAAAAGTCAAAATATTTTATTCTACACACATGACACTGAAAAAACAACTACATGGAATAAATCTATATATGCTGCACTAAGATAACATGAAAAGTATCAACTGATCATGCACTGAAGTAATTAGCTATACTCATTTACATCCACCCTAAAAGGTGTGATTTTTTTGCTAGTGTCCCCTTTAAGTCCACTTGGTAAAAATGTTAACTAAAAAATAAATAAAGATAAATATACACATTTATTATCTATTTAACAGTATAACAATATATTCTGCATACAAAAAATTTAAACTATACATGCTTATCATGCTTTATGTCATTGCAATGAACAATGCTATGCAGCGACTGTATTGATGATGCAGCATGTGGGCTGTTTGCTAGCATGCTAAAACACATATTTTGACTTCGAAAGAAAAAATATTTCTAATTCGAGTAATATTCTAATATATGTTTTATTCAAAGCACTGATCTCTTACATGTTGATAACAAATGAGTACTTGCCAAAAGCAGGAGTAGAAATATGGAAAAAACGCTGTTTTCTGAGGGCACCAAAATCACTGAAGTGTTTTTTGCATCTTCTTCTGGGAGCAGCAGGCACATGTGCTTTGATAACTCAATATTGACAAATCTGATTGGTTTACAATAAAAAGTATAATTTATGTAACAAGCAGCTTCATTGGAAGAACCATGACACAGCAAAATGGTGATTTTTTTTTTATTTGACTCAGAAGTAGGGGGCTTATATGGTAAGTGGGCTTAGGGACGTTTACCCTAATGTTCTAAACAAGCTAATTAAGGTTGACACCAACTCTAATTTTAAAAACTTTTAAAAGCTTTAAAATTATTTTAAACGGTAAATATTCTTACCTTGCCCATGCTGATGAAGTAACAACTGAAATGAGGTTAGTTGCTGGTCCGTTGAAGTTCGTAGTTATCGATGAGTTTCAAGTTATCTCGTGCGCACTGCTTCTCTCAGGAGTGAAAATGACAGAGGTAATGCGGCCTTCAAATATTTATACGATGCACATAGCAACCATAGAATCCTAATGGCATTGCGTCATCAATGCCAGCATTTAGCCTGCAGTATTTAGGCCTATTTATTATTTGTTTTATTCACTTTAATTTCGCAATAATTTCACAAATTATTCTTTCCCTAATGTGAACATATTTTAATAGGCCTATAGGCTGCTTCATATTGCATGTAGTTAAAAAGGTCTTATTTTAGTTTCGTGGTTGCGTTATTTCTTTGAGACAAACTTGATGCAGAACCTTACAAATACAATTTATTGGTCTGTCAGCTCAGTTACAGAGGTAGTAGCTTAAATTGGAAATCCAAGGGCGACACCTTGTGGAAATATGTAGTTAGCTGACAACTGTTAGCTGTAACGTCAGCTCTTTCAACACTCATATGCAGTGAGCCATATTTCAGATAAGCACACGCTGATTGTCTCATGACCCGATGTGGTGATGTGGTGAACACAGTTGAAATAAAATGCATCACTTATCTGACAGTTAAAACCTCCTTTTAGATAATGCTTTGATAATAATGATAATGCTTAGATACCTCCTTTTAGATAAAACACCAGTTGTGCTGTTTATCATTATAAACATTTTGACACCACAACATTCAAAATATAGGTTCAAAACGCATTTTTTTTCGCATACTACTAAACACAACAGTTAAAGAGTTGTCATGAAATTATCTTTAGCCTCGGTGTATTGTGCATATGGAGTTTTCATTTGTAACTTACTGAATAGATTCTTCATCTTGATGACAGCTAAAAGTACAACTGGGTGGAGGCATAAGATGCCATCAACATTACAATCAAGGTCATGTAATCCATAGGTCATCCATATAATCCAAGGTCATAATCCACTGTGATTCAAAGTTGTAAAAGAATAAAAAATAAATACACAAATATATAAATAAATAGTCCAAGATGAAGAGTGAATAGAGACTGTATATTAGCCTGAATGATGACTGAAATGGGTTTTGACATTACATTCAAATGAAATGTGCTGTGTTAGAGATAGAGATAAAATAACAGCACCCATGTTGACCTTTAGCTCATTTAATGAACAGGAGATGGTCCTGTAGATGCAGAAGCATCAGAGAGTCACGAGACTGAACCACTGAGAGGATAACAGAAAAAGGTGGCAAACCTTACTGATGTCAGAAATGTCTGTTTTGTCACTTAAAGTTTTATCATCATTTCTCCTCATTTACCTTGTTGTGCTAATACACCAAGCACTTTCTCTCCTTCTCACTCTTGTGTTGTGCTGCTGCCGTGGTCCTGCCAGATGCCTCCTGCTGCTGCTGTTATCATTAGTCATACTTCTACTGTTACTATACACATATGATTATTGCCACATATGTATACTATCAGATATCAATATATACTTTCAACATATTGTACCACAATAGCCAGAACTATAATTATAATATAATTAGGCCTACTTTAATTAATGTTGTTGTAAGCTACTGTCATTACCGTCTGTCCTGCATCTGTCTCTGTCTCTGTCTCCCCTTCTGTCTCATTGTGTCATATGAATTACTGTTAATGTATTATGTTCATCTGTTCTGTACAACATCTATTGCACGTCTGTCCATCCTGGAAGACAGTTTGTCACATTGGAATTAGCAGTATTATTGTTTCCACGTATTCATTCTAGATCTAACAGTACTTTAAACTCATCTCAGAAATGGTGAAAGATCGTACTGATGTGTTTTTTTGCATTAAATATATGATGAAATAACACTGAATTTATGATATTAACAACAGTGAATGTCCATCCTTTTTTATTTCATAAAAAGTATAACTTTAATATCTTACCATCACTACCTTTACCATAAAAGGACTATTTAGCAGTTTGTTTGAGGATGGCTTTAGATAGTAAAAAAATTAAAGGTTACTTAAAAAATATTTCATTGATTATTTTCATTGATTTGAATATATTATTATTTATATATATTGGATAACAATAATTGTATCATTTAAAAACAATGGATGAGCAAATTGTCGATTTTAATGACATTAGCTTGACTTCACTACCTTTGCCATAAAAGGACAAATAAACAATTTGGTAGAGCATGTTTTTGAAAAATTATTTGACCTTTATTACACTTTAATTTTTGTATAAATGTACATAAACCTATTGAGTAAGACCTCTTAAGTATAACATGATGAAAAAATATGTCTACGTTTGAAAATCCCACCACACAGAGCCCAAATTGTAGAGGTAGCTACAGATTGAGATTGAGGTAAGTTAACACATTTTTCATCAAGATTACTCAAAACAGTTGAGCAGAACGTTAAAGGGTTAACTGAGAGGTAACAGAGAAAAAGGAGGTTGATCCCAGAAAATAATAGTAACAGGATGACGTGTTCAAATAGGCTACAGATTCATGTAAAACACATGACAACACAATAATATCAACAACAATAAGGGGTTATGAATATGTGTTATCCAAAACCCATGAGGTAAAGAGCAGAACAAGTAAAAAATGTTTTTTCATATAGCAGGTTACATATTGGATTTGTCTATATTAACTGAATTAAGATACAAATAGTGCACTGTGATGTTTTGTAAATGTAGGCTTATCTATGTGGGTTTAAGTTACGTTCACACATTTTCATTTGGTTTTCTCTGAGTCATGGTTTAGCAATGAAAGTGAACTATAATATCATAAATTACAACGTTATGTAGCCCTCTGGTGTTTGCTCAAGACATCTGAAAAGAGAGTAGATGTAGAGTCTGTTTCAAGTATTGATTGACTGACTGCAGTCAGTTGCAGAATGCTTTTTAAAAGACATACCTGTTACTGTCTAATTACTGAAATAAATTAAAGGACTTTTTTACATTCTACAAACAGTTTTGGATGTTTTTTCACATAGTAAACCTCTTGCAGTAAACCTCCGACAAATGAAAGACTCTATTGGAATAGTAAGACTGCCCCTCTGTCAGGCATTATACAACCATCTCAATTCAGTCCTTATAGTACAAGGATGGTCTGAAACCTCCAAGCCCCTTGGGGACAGTAAAAGCATCCATCCATCCATCCATCCATCCATCTATCCATCCATCCATCCATCCATCCATCCATCCATCCATCCATCTGTCTGTTCATTCGTCCATCCGTCTGTCCACCCAACCATCCATTCATCCATGAAGCTGAACTGAACACAATCACTTACATGTAAGCCTGTACATAGCTTACTGTGTGACTGCTGATAGCCAATCACAACAGTTGCTCTGGTGTTATTGCTTTATATTGTCTACAGGAAAATAAAAAGAGGTCTTAGTGAAATGTGGCAGTTGTGTCACTTTTCACACGGTGAACCTTGTGGCTGACAAATAAAGTCTCTGTTGCTTTAATAAGGCTGCCCGTCTCTCAGATATTAAGCAACCACCTAATTTCAAACAATGTTGCTAATGCCCTAAAGTAAGCTAAAAAGGTTGTAGACTGAGCAGCTATGTTGACAGCTATGGTTTCAATATAGTGACTGACTTCTATTTTAAATCTGTATATGGGTGGTATCTTTTTAGTCCATATGCACATCTAGTATTTTCCATTTAAAATAAACAGTCTTTTACAATCAATATCATTCTTATCATAAAATGAATGATAAAATGAATACTTGAAGCAGTATATTTACAAAACACCTTGTTTTTGTTATTGTTAATAGAGCGTTTCTTTGAATAAAGTTGTAAAGGGAGGGAAAAAGTTGGATCAGTGATCAGCAGAAACAAGCTGGATCTCCACTTCTGGATTAAGTGGCCATAAATACAGACAGTAAAATGTCTTTTGGAGGATGTGTGGTAGTTTGTAAGGAAAAAAAGGCAAATTTCTTACACTTCACTAAACAGCTTCCCCTTAGCATTGGGCTTGAGCAAAACAGTGTGATTGAGTCTGAATAGTTTCACGCTCCTTTGGGCTTCTCCCTGAACCTGCACTTAACTTTACTTGATCAGAAAAGAAATCCTACATGTAGAGATGCCGACAGGCATTTAAATCAATTTAAGAATGAGTGTATGGTCATCTTCACTGATGGGTCTAAGGACCCATGTTCTGGGAAAACTGGTTTTGGGATGTATGAAGATAATGTTCAAGTCCAGCAGTGCATCCGTATTTCTGACAACATGTCTGTTTTTTCTGCTGAGCTATAAGCAATTTTATGGGCTTCGTGGTGGATAGAGGTGGTCAAACGCCCTAATAGTGTCATCTGTTCTGATTCTGTTGCTGCCTTGTTAGCTTTGAGAGGTGAGACATCAACAGCTTCAGTGGCAAAAAGAATGGAAAGTAGATTGCTGGGGCAGACATGACTTCTCTCTGCAGCCCTCTGTTTAGAGGAAGAGATGGATGATTAAATCTGGAAGAAGGGATGATGTTTTAACAAGTCTGAGACTGAGGCATTGTGGTTTAGCCAGTTATCTAAAAGTCACTGGCAAACATTTAGACAGTTTGTGTCAGGGGAATTGAAAACTGTCCAACACATTGTGTTCTCTTGTAACAAAAAAAAAGAAAAGAAAGGCAACGGTTGTTCGAGGAGCTGCCAGATCTGGGTCCACCCAGGATTTCCTTTAAATCTATTTTTGTGTCTGAAGTGGCGTTTCTATTAATTGGTAGAGCAGTCCTGGAATTTCTCCATGCTTCTGCACTTTATTTAAAAATATAGGGTGAATATTAAACTCTTTCCTATGGAGGGCAGCATTACGCTTTATTAGCATACAGCCTGCCGGAACCGTATTAGAAGAAGAAGAAGTCGTGTTCCCGGTTGGGCTCAGGCGGAAGTGCTGCGTACCCGCGTAATACAAGCTCAAGTCAGTCGTTTATTTACATCGGTGATGTGCCTACGAAGACTGTTTCAGTCATTGTAAATACGGTATGTGAATCCCTGTCTTTGTGTTAGAACAGTATTGCAGTTATTGAAGTAAAGTGTCGCTAGGGTAAAGAGTGTGTATGGCTAACGACGTTAACTTAAAGGCGGTTGTTAACACCGTTCCGTAGCTAACGTAATATATCACAGGTTGTCCTAATTAAAAATTGCGCACAGCACCTTTTTTAAAATTGGAGAGCGTAGATTAAGTGCGTATATGATTCACATTTTATCATTCAGACTGCCTTAGTTGCATTAAAACTTCAATATTTCAGTCTTTGGGCTATAAAAATGTTTATCACCTCGTTCAAGTGATTAGGGTTTGACATTTCTATGTTCTCGTGTGTATAAATGTACAGCCCTAAACACTGCATTGTTAATTTCTGTTCTTCCAGGGGTTCCCATCACCTCACTATGTTAATCAGCCCGGATCAGGAGGCCCTGATAGGCCGAGTGTTTGAGACCTATCTGACAGAGCACCATCATGAGGACATTCTCCAGCTTATTGCTGATACTAATGAAGAGACCCATCGCCCTGTTGTTGTTAATGCCATGACTCTGTTTGAAGCCAATATGGAGGTAATTTCATCACAGTTCAAAACACAGTCTTCTCTATTCAAAATAAACAGATGTCAGTCAGTGTACTTGAGACTTGGAGATGTGTTCACTTCACTTCAGTCAGGTGATGGGGTTAAAATCCGGCATTTTTTCCTGTACTGATATATCTACACTAAGTTGTATAAATATCTGGGGTTTATGTTAGATGACCATCTCACATTTGAAGAGGGGGTAAACGTTCTGTCAGACTCTACGGGTAGGGCTCTAGGAGCTGTCCTTGATAAGGTTAAGTTTTGCAGGGATCTTGGCTATAAAACCTACTCTCAGCTGTTTAAATCTTGTGTTTGTCCTATTTTAGATTATGGTGCAGGAGTTTGGGGTTATGGTAAACGTATAAAGTGTGAAGCAGTACAGAACAGAGCCATGCATTGTTTTCTGGGTGTGCATAAATTGGCCCCAATACTTGCATTATGCGGTGACATGGGGTGGGAGCCATGTGAGGTGAGGCATGGGGGTGACATGGTGCATTTGTGGAACAGGTTGATCAATATGCCTGATAATAGACTTACTAAACAAATTTTTTTTATGGGATCTCTTAAACAATTATTCTTGGGCCAGGCAGCTTGAAAAATTATTTTGTATGGCTGGTCTTCAATATGTATATAGAAATAAATTATCTTGTTCTGTCAGTCAAATTAAAAGAGTATTATTTGAAAATTATAAACAAAAATGGTCAGAAGAAGTTCAGTGTAAACCAAAACTGAGAACATATTGTCTGATCAAAGGTAGTTATGGCCCAGAGCACTATGTCACCCTCAACCTATCCAGAGCTCAGAGGTCAGTTTGTGCCCAGCTGAGGTGTGGTATTCTGCCTCTGGTTCTAGAAACTGGACGCTTCCATTTGATCCCTGAGGAAGACCGAAAGTGTTGTTTGTGTGATCTGGGAGAAATTGAAAATGAATTTCATTTTTTGTTTTACTGTCCTTTGTATCACGACCGTAGGCAAAGGCTCTTCTGTAAAATTTTATCTGAAGATGGACCAGATTTGTTTTCAGTGTCTGATGAAGGCAGACTCCAGTATTTATTTTCAGAAAAGGTATTCCTAGTAGCTAGGTTTATCCAAAATGCATACGAGCAGCGTAGAAGTACACTATATGTGTGAAACACTATTACCATCTAACATTAATATGTATGTAGGTAAGAATGTCCATGGGTATATACAGTGGTGGAAAAAAGTTTTCGGACACCCTTAAAATTTTACACAATCTCAAATATTATCATGAAATATTTGTGGAAAAATCTTTTTTGTGTTTCAAAAGGTGTGGCTGCATTAGACAGATACAAACAAATACAAATTCTATTTTTTTGTTTATTGTTTACAAGAAAAACTAACAAAACTAAATTCTTGACAGTTTCAATATGTCAGTTCTCAACATTGTCGGTATCAAAGTCAACAGATGACAGAGAATGTGTTCAGAACTGAACAAAAAATAAATAAACCATCACATCATCAAATTAATATTTAGTAGTCCTGCCATTGGCATGTAGTAGAGCTCTAATCCTGGCTGGCATGTTCCCCACGAGCCTTTCACACTGTTGAGGGGTAATCTTGTCCCATTCTTCTTGAATTACTGCTTTTAATTCTTCTCAATTCTTTGGTTTATGCTTTGAAACAGACCTTTTGATAATCCACCACAGATTTTCAATGGGGTTCATGTCCGGGGATTGAGCTGGCCACTCTAAGACCTGGATACTGTGCTCCTGCAGCCAAGTTCTACTGGCCTTGGATGTGTGGCAAGGGGCATTATCTTGTTGAAACATCCAGTTTTTACCTCGACGGAACAGTGCACGCGCAGAAGGGAGCATGTGGGTTTCGAGAATGGTACAATACTTGGTAGAGTTCAATGTGCCATCACAGACAGTGAGATGACCAACACCAGCAGCACTCATGCATCCCCAAACCATGATACTGCCTCCACCGTGCTTGACAGTAGGTACTGTACATGCTGGAGATAATGCTTCGCCTGGCCTTCTGTGTACCCTCACATTAGTAGGAGGAAGATAAAGCTGGAAACTGGACTCATCTGACCACAAAATCTTCTTCCAATTCCTGGCTGTCCAGTTCTTGTGTGCCTGGGCCCAACGACGCCGGGCTAACCTCTGTCTCTCATTGATCAGGGGCTTCTTGATAGCCTTGTAGGACCTTAAGCCATGATCTAAAAGTCGGCCACGTACAGTGCGGGTGGAACACTGGACACCAGTTTGGTTTGACCACTGCTGCTGAAGCTCCTGTGATGTCATTTGGCGGTTTTGCCTGCACATGCGGATCAGGATGCGGTCATTTCTTGCTGAAGAAACCCTTGGACGCCCAGATCTTGGTTTGTCTTCCAAGCTGTTGGTTCGTCTGTATTTCTGCAGAGTGTATCCAACTGCTGAAGGACTGCATCTGCACTTCCTGGCTATCTGGCGGCAGCTGTACCCTTCCTGGCTGAGAATCTTTATCTTCAGGCGTGTTTCCTGCGTTAGGTTCCTTGTTTTAGCCATTTTTGTGTCTGAAGAACTTTCAAATGTGCTGGCTTTATGTAGACACGAAGCTTGGCAACAAAAATTGTGTCTTTTAATAAAAAGAACGACCTTCATCAGTGGTACCAAAATGACCCAATACTCAAAATTTCTTATGTATTTTTATGGAACCAATCAATTTTAAGTTTTTAATGGCTTTTTTAGGATTTATTTAGTGTTTTGGCTGTGACTGTACTAAAAGAAATCGCACCTTAAGACCTAAGAGTGATTCTTAATGCAATATTTCACAAATGCATGGGGTGTCCGAAAACTTTTTTCCACCACTGTATATAAGTATGTATGTATATATGTATATGTATATGTGTGTAGGTGCGTGGATGCATATATGAAAGCATCATTTCCTGTACTTTCCTTTTATGTTGTATGGCTCCTTTATGTCAATTCAAGTGTCTTGTAAGCCCATGAGGGCTGGGCACCTTTGGTGTATGACACTTGGAAATAAAAACTAACTAACTAACTAACACAGTAAGGCTCATGTAAAATAATCAAATTATGTTCTGCTATCATGTGATATTATATATACATATATGCACTAATGACACTGCATCTCTTTTATCTGTGTCCACAGGTTGGGGACTATTTCAACGCCTATCCCAATGAAGTCTTGGCCATATTTGATAAAGTGTTACAGAGAACAGCTGTGGAGTTATCAAAGAGATCTTCTCCGAGTCAGTGCGGAGGACAAAGACCAAAAGAGAGAATGACCTACACTCTTCATGCTCGCATCACAGGTTAGACATCCAATTGGGACTGATGTTTAAATTAGGGATAGACCGATATGGATTTTTTAGGGCCGATGCCGATACCGATTTTTTTCCATCACCCTTAGCTGATGACCGATTATGGACTGCCGATTTTCTTGAGCCGATATTTGGGGCCGATACTGCTTTTGCTCCCTCAATTTACATAAAAAAATGACACAATGATAACAAATATTACAGGTCTCAAGTTTAAAATAAGAAACATTTATTGAACAGTAAAAAATACTAAAACAAGATGGAAAGTTGAGGTAGAACAGGTAGAATATTATTATTATTATTATTATTATTATTATTATTATACATTCAAATAAAAAAAAGAGTTCAGTGCTCTTAAATCTTCCAGTAATGTCTTTATAAAATAAACAAATATTTAAGCTGAAGCATAAATAAAACAACAACTACTATACACAGTAGGATTCAACAGCTTTGTTCAACTTAACCACATACTTTCAAATGAAAAAAAGTGCCAGGGAAAAATAAATCCGCGAACCCACGCGCGTATCGGCCAATGCCGATACAAGTAAAAAAACTCAAATATCGGCCCGATATATCGGCCGGCCGATGTATCGGTCTGTCCTTAGTTTAAATGTTAGCAGATGTTGGGCAGAGCTTGCACTGTGAGGAATGCTATTACTACCTCCGAAGCTGGCGTTGAGGCAAGACTACTCTGTCCTCCCATTTTACGATCGTACCTTTTATACAGAATGGTGAGGCAGCATTTCCATGTGAAATTCCCACCTTGAAGAGGCAGTGTTAAAGGCGCTAGTAGTACATGAAACAGATCATCTGTGAAAAAAAGGTTCGTGCTTCTAATGGCATTTGCAAGAATCCTCCACACCAAAAAAAGTATCTACCACTGCCTCTGACTCCTGACACCTTGCTGACTCTTTTCTGACTTTTCTGTTGCTGATTGACTGTCCCATGTTTGTCCAGGTCTGCCAGTGTGTCCAGAGCTGACCAGAGACACCATTCCCAGGTCCAGAGATGTAGGACACTTTCTGTCTGTCACTGGTACTGTCATTCGCACCAGTGTTGCCAAGGTAACAGCATGGCACACCTTCAGTTTTCAACAATCTGCTGAAATTGTACTGACACCAATACACCATTTCAGCTCTCCTATTCACCCTACAGCAGCAGCTGTCAGTTTTCAAGTAAATTGCTATTGTTACCTTAGAGAACATCACACACACACACACACACACACACACACACACACAGAGTGTAGTAGTTAAATGTGTTGCTTGAGGCAGACAGAGTATGAACAGTGAAGTGTGGGATTGCTGCTGTGTGTTAATTAGTGGATCATTAGGTTGCTGCTATTGTAGGTGTTCTTTCTCTGTTTGGGTCTGACACCATGTCATAACTGGATGCGTGCATCAGACTATTATGCCACATCGCGTTACATCATGCGCTCTCTGTCCACACTGGATCTGTTAAATATGGAACTCTGCCAAGTCATGTCAACAAACCACTTACGTAGCAGCTATGGTCTCAGAGTAACAGCTGACAAGATGGATGAGTACCTGCTTCCTTATTTTTCATATTCGCAACAAAACTATTGCTGGTAATGTATAGATATTATTGTTGTAGCTACCGTACTATCTCATACCACCATCTCCACTTTGTTAAACAAGCTAGCATCCCACACAAGTCCTACCAGAAACGATCATCTTCTTGGCGTTCTCCCTCCAGCCACATGTCAGCTTATAAAAGTTTTTGTAGTTACATAAGGAGGCATCCTGATTTAAACCTCATGAATCATCTGTTCCTCATTCATTTGTTATCTTCATTGGCTCCCCGAGATAACCAGCTCTCCCAAGGCCGTTTACCTCTCCACTCTCCTAGATGTTATGCAGACAAGATGCTCCGGCCCCATCTCCCCCCCACCACCTCCTCCTGTGAACTTTGTTTCTGGATCAGAACTCTCCGAGGTTGTCTCCATGGTAACGGCCGTGTCTTCGTCATCAGTTATCAGACGGCAAAGACAATGGGTTGGGACTGAGTGGAGATGAAGTACATGGACTTACACATACACACACATGAAGACACACATAACACGCACACCCCCTCCAACTCAACGCCTTCTTGGCCCCCTCCCCCCCTCCCTCCCTTCGTCACAATGTAGCCTGGGAGGGTGATGCGATGTGCCCAAATGTGGCTGTGTGTGCGCCCCCCAGTGTCTGTGCTGCAACGACCCCCCCCCCACCATATGTGCAAGTCTTCGAGTTTTGTTGTAATGTCTTATTATGTTGCTTATGTGCTGAGGTGTTTTTTTTTTCCTATTCCCACACTGTGCCCCCCTACAGGAGCCTAGTTTGGGAGTTGCTTTTTTTTCCTCCCTCTTGTTCTCCTTTTTTCATCTAAGTAAACGGGGCACTGCTTGTGTGGCGACCCACAGTTCTCCTGCTCCTGTCCTCCCCTGTTCTGTTATGTGGGGGTGGGAGGGGCGGGTTTTCAATATTTGTAGTATTTTTTTTTTTGTATGTTTTTAGTTTGTAAAGCGCTTTGGGGTTGCATTTTTGATGTATGAAAGGCGCTATATAAATAAAGTTTGATTGATTGATTGAGCCATTGTGGTGCTTCTGGTGCAAGCGACAGAGTAAAAATAGAAACATGGCGTCTGATAAAAGTTCAGCTCAAAACGGCACGCTGCATTGTGCTGCATTGAACTGATTTAGTCACTACGCTCATCACATCCAGTTAGGACAGGGTGTGAGACCTGACTGAGTCAGTTAAATCTAATTTCCAATCCAGCTTCCATGTAAGAAAGGTGGATTTTTCTTTTGTTTGTTTTTATTATATAAGCTATTGACATGCAATATCCACAGAACAAGAGTGTAGTATTTACTCAGTCCCTCAAGGATGTTGTGAAGCAGTAGTAATGCAAATTTAGCCAATCCCCGTGAATTCTGCATAACCTTATAATTTTGTCCAATCCCCACAACTTTACAGCAAATTTGTCTATTTGAAATGAGTAAAATCTCATTTCATTGTGCAGCGTATTGATTCAGTCAGCCCCTCACTCACTCTGTTCATCATGAGATTACTGCTGCACCTGTGACAGAGTCACACACACAGTAGCAGGGCTACCTGTAAGCATCACACAGCAGTCGTTACCCAATGTTTATGGGTTTAATGACAGATTTGAGCCGTCTCAGTGTTGGTGTGAGATTGTTGGGACTATTTAACAACTCGATGCCAGATGTTAGGCGCTGCTGCTGTGTTAGCAGGAGGAGAGCAGCTCACAGAGATGGTCCTTCAGTGCTGCTTCAAATGGCAGCAACAGCTGTTTGTCAGCGATCAGCTCCCATCCACGTTCCCTACCATCACAGATTTTTAATTCTATTGGAAACACTAGATGCTCATTATACTGGGCTCTTATTACGAGAAAGCATTGCAACTCTTTTTGCAAATTTCATTCGCTCCCGCACTTTCTTAGCAATGAAACACCTAAAAATATTGCAACATGCATTGCAGCTTTTTAGAAAAGCTGCTGTGAAATCAGTCATTACATGCCCTAACAACCATAAAAACAGCCCGTGAAGTCCTGGAGGTACTGACTGATATAAGATCAAAAGGTTACACCAATGGGGAAATCAGGTTTATCACAGTACTGGAGGATTCATAGGTGTTCTGTGCAAGCACTTGATTATTTTATGACCAGATCAACCTCAATAAAGTGCTGGCAGCAAGAAGGGTGTAAAGAGAGGAATAGACAGTCACATACTAAATGTGATGCTCACTTGTAAATAGGTGTGTGGGAGAGTAAAGCATGAGTGGGATTAAGTAAAATCACTTCCTGTACAACATCTTCATTTTTTTATTTTGAGTTTTACTTAGAATCCCTCTCCACCTCTCACAGGTTCTGGAATACGAGCGTGATTACATGTGTACAAAGTGTCGTCATGTCTTCACGGCGCAGGCTGATTTCGACCAGTTCTATACCTTTGTCCCACCGGTTGCCTGTCCCAATCCTGGTGGCTGTAACTCATTCAAGTTCAGCTGTCTGTCAGGAGGATCTGAGCCCGCTGCCTGCAGGGACTTCCAGGAGATCAAGATACAGGAACAGGTAAAATAGTTATTCATGTGTCAGTTGTTTCTTCAGTTAAGAAAAAGAGTGTCTATGGACTGTACTTGAACTGTACTTGGTGTAAATCTTGTCTCCCTCACACAACAGGTGCAGAGGCTGTCAGTGGGCAGTATTCCTCGTTCTATGGTGGTGGTTCTGGAGGATGACCTTGTCGACATGTGTAAATCTGGTAAGGACTTTAGGTAGCAAGGTTTGACAAAGACACACTTGCTTGTCAACCCATAGTAATAGTAGGGGCGAGGGATATAGTGTTTGTACTCAATGTATGGTGACTTGTTCCATGTGGGATGTATAAAATTACTGTATATCAAACATTGAGTACAACTATCATGTCACGACCCCCAAGACCACTGTCTCCTGGGCAATAGTGTATGCAAACAGGGTATGCATTGGTGTCTGCAAGGCTCCAGGCCGCAACTATTCAGTCACATTGTGCGACCATGAAGCACAAGTGCGACTCAAATATTATTAATATATGAACTGGAGAGCTCTAAGTGTGTTTTCAGTTCACAGTGAATTACTCCACATGGCTAACAATGGCGCAGTTATGGTTGAACTTTGTGCTAACTGCTAACATTTAATTGTTGACCTGAAGCTTTACGTTCACCACAAAAGCATCAAAATTTTGGGCCCAAGCCAGGTGCTTCAGAATAAAAGCACCAATGGGTCTGCTTTGATTTATTTTATTGAAACAGTACTTTTTAAAAACTTTATTGTAACAGTACATATTTAATATTATTATAACAGTACTTAATTTTACTTAATTATAACAGTACTTTATTTAATTTCATTTTAACAGCACTTTAATTAACAATATTATTAGTACTCTATTTAACTTTAATGCCACTGTATTTTTCTATTTAGTAGTTTAGTATTTTAATAAAAATATATTGCCCAGCCCTAACTACCTGCTTCTCCAGACAGCTTAAAATCAGATCGCCCCTCCATGCACATGTGTCATTACAGTGACTGCCTGTGATGATACTTTGGAATCCACAGTCTCATCACCAACTACCTCCGCGGGGTCGGAGACAGAACATTCACATGCATCATTTCCACTTATCCAAAACAATATTGTGTTTTTTTTTAATGAGGATGACTAGATTAAAAGCTTCTGTTACAACATACCTATATTAAATGCAAACTATTGTATAGGTCCTGTGTGTTGGCAGTGTGGGACAAAGCATTGTTGTAGCATCAAGGTTAAAAATGAAATAAACCTCATTCCACCAGCATTCATTTTCACCTGATGGTGGTAGTGTACAGTGTCATGCTCATCCTGTAGCTGTGCAGTTGTTATGGACTGTGTGGTGTGCTCCTAGGAGATGATGTGACTGTCTATGGGGTGATGTGCCAGCGCTGGAAGCCACTCTATGATGGCACTCGCTGTGACATAGAGCTTGTCCTTAAAGCCAACAATATAGAGGTGAACAACCAGCAGGCTGCTGCTGCTCTTCTCATGAAGGACATTCAGAAAGAGTTTGAAGACTTCTGGGATAGTTACAAACATGATCCCATAGCTGGTATGTAAGAACTGGCCTCATAACACTAAACATTCTCCTGTGGTTTCATTTCTTGTTTTATTGATTTTTTTTTTTAAGAATAATGTTCTTCTCTCCTCTCTCTGTAGGTAGGAACCAGATCTTGTTGAGCCTGTGCCCACAGGTGTTCGGCATGTATGTGATTAAACTGGCTGTGGCCATGGTGTTGGCTGGCGGCGTGCAGAGAATAGATTCTTCTGGAACCAAGATCAGGGGTATCTTTCTAGTTTCTTATATTTTTAAATTAAGCAGCTGAAAAGAAGGACACCAATATTTCAATTTCTATGACCTCTAAACCAAAGAGTTTACATTTTGTTTATGTAATGTATTGTCACAGCAAAGGAAGTACTGGTAAAATGATTTGTTTGAGATCTAGGGGATTTAATTATTAATTAATAAGAACCAACTACTAACAGGCCACAATATACCTGAATGCCTGTGTTGCCACTCAACATGAAAAGATGCAGGCCTTACCTTTAGCTCAGCCAGGCCCCCCACTTCATTCGGTCCCCACCCTGCCATCCGACCCTCCCTTGCTTACTGTTGTTGACTCTGTCAAGCCTTTGAACGCGGCATGCCAATATGGCAGTTTTAACAGTATCAGTGAGAAATACTCCAGCACCGTGGTGACAGACAGCTCCAACTTACGATGTACCTTAGCTGCTCTCCTTACAAGCACCCGACAAGGGACAGTTTGGGAAACACTGGTAGGAAAAGAAGTTCCTTAGCTCAGGTATATCTTAGAGACCTTGGTAGAGCGCTAGGATACATTGAAACTGGAAAACAGGAGACATCTCTCCTCTTGCATTTTTGGCTGAAGAAAAGTGGAACATGCGATACCTTCCTCTAAACTTTGAGGATATCTGCTGTCGGACTTGCGTCTCTGCAGTTTCCCTTGTTCTGAAAGTTTGACAGACCTCCTGTGCCTGGTTTTAGTTGCTAACGTAGGACTTGATAGTGGTAGTTCTGGGGAGAGGCTTAGCGAAGGGACAATTAGACACAGACAAAATGCAACGTACTGCAGGGATAAGTGTTATTGCTCATTGTCGATCAGTGTCAACGCAAAGGGTCACAAAGAATCTTACGTGTTATAAGCTGCCCTTTTGAGACTGTCAACCAATCAGAACCAACAAATGGTAACCTGTGGCTGTGACAATAGAGAAACTGTGACATATGTTTGCTGTATGTTGGTTTTTATGAGTGGAAAAACTCTCTGTTCTCTGTGGAACGCTGTCTCAAGGTAGAGTTGACCTTGTCCTCTCTAGGTGAGTGTCACATGTTGCTGGTTGGTGACCCCGGCACAGGGAAGTCTCAGTTCCTCAAGTATGCCGCTAAGATCATGCCACGCTCTGTCCTCACAGCAGGAATTGGATCAACAAGTGCAGGTAGGCCCTTTTTCACTGTCAGCTCTCAGATCAAAGGAGTTTGTTTTCGCTGCCTCTGAGCTTGATGTTCTCACATAAACAATTCTACATGCCTACATATAGACATGTCCAGTCAGTTAAGTGAATAATACACATGATGTCATGTGTTGAAGGACTGACAGTAGCAGCGGTGAAAGATGGAGGTGACTGGCATCTGGAGGCAGGAGCCCTGGTCCTGGCAGATGGTGGTTTGTGCTGCATTGATGAATTCAACAGCATCAAGGAACATGACCGCATCAGCATCCATGAAGCCATGGAACAACAGTCTATTAGTGTGGCCAAAGCAGGGTAAGACAGCCATGCACACACATCCACATGCTCATAGAAATCCAGTCTAGGCAGAGAAGACCAACATGCATCAAGTTTTAATGGGGTTAATGTTTGCCCCTCACCAGATTAGACAGGGCAAAAATATGGTGATCACTGTAAAGGTGGTTGAAAAGTTGTACACAATAAGGAGGTTACTAAATACAACATGGGTCACTGACACATAGAGCTATCTGGGTAACCTGAGACTCATCATGCTTATTGTGTTCGCCTCTCCTAAGAATCTTCCTGTTGAATACTTAATAGGATGAGTGTGAGGAATAGACTAGATAATAACTAATCAGTTATATGCCTGGTCCATGGCCTTATCAGTGAATGGCACTGTATTACTGCATGTCAATAGTCTATAGTACTTCAGAGGAGTTTTCAAAATATTGTGATATATATATGTTGTGTATCGCGATGTAGCCTGGAAATACCGTGATATTATTTTTAAGCTAAATTGCCCATCCCTAGTGTATTATGTGCATGCATATAAAACAATGGTTATGCTTTGTGAGCAAAGGAACAGTAATTGGTAAAAATGTCTTCAGTACTCATGGGTAAAATTGATTAAAAAAACTTGACAAACTTAGTGAGCACTGCAATTCTTGTAAATCATGCATACCACACAACTAAATGTAAAAATCTATTCCACTGTGTGTGGGTCAGCTATGTAAGCTGTGATTATCCTCTGCCAATATGTTGCTTTTTTTTTGAGTGGATTGTTGTTTTCTTGTTGAGTACTTTGTTAGTGGTGAGTAAAATTCTTCATGAAATTGATATGCTGAGAATTAAGACTTAGAGGAACTAGACTGTCAGCTTTGTCACGCTGTACTTAGTCAAAGCAGTGCTTCCAGCTAAATACTAACGTCAGCATACCAACAAAGTTATTTCTGAGAAGAACATCAACATGTTCCTATAACTGCTGTAACTGTGCTGAGTCTGTTAATCCTCTGTGACCATGTTCAACGGCGCCATGGTCACAATTTAACTTAATGAGATTAAAGATAGGGCTGCAGGGCTCCAGATCACAACTATGTAGTCACATTTTGCCACCATGGAGCACCACTGTGACTTGCAAATATTAATATGAACTGGAGAGCTGTAAGTGTGTTTCCAGATCACAGTGAATACATTCTCACATTTAAGGGCGCAACAGTTAACTTTGTGCTAACTGCTAACAACAACAATTGATCAGAAGCTTCAAGTCCACAGCAAACACATCAACACATGCAGCCCGAGACTAGCCCGGTGCTTCAAAATAAAAGCACAAGTGGTTCCACTTTGATTTATTTAAATACAGCAATACTTAATTTACCTACAGCAACCTCCAAAACAAAAAATTATGTAACTGCCCATTTAATTTACTCAGGACACCTCACTGAGAGGCTACTCAACAAAATTGCTTTCAGTACCACCAAGATGGCAGATTACATTGCTTACCTGTGATCTTTTGTTCTGTTATTACAGATATCTGTTAATGACAAAAAGAAGTGGAAGACTATTACATGCAAGACTCCATCCTCTCTTTCTAACCTATAGAATATGACATGCCCACTGAGGTTGTCACAGTTCTCACTTCAGGCCAAAGAAAACCTTTTATTTTGAGCTAAGTTTTTGGGTTCAGAAACAGTTTATTTGTGGTGAAAATGCTGTGAACGATTCAAAAGTAGATGCATGAATCTGAAAGGAAACTGAAACTACTCTTCATTGCCCCTCTTCTTTATAGTATTGTGTGTAAGCTGAACACTCGAACCACCATCCTGGCAGCTGCCAACCCTAAAGGCCGGTATGACCCCAACGAGTCGCTGTCTGTGAATGTAGCTCTGGCCAGTCCTCTGCTCAGTCGCTTCGACCTGGTTCTGGTTCTGCTGGACACCAGAAACGCAGAGTGGGACCACATCATCTCCTCTTTTATTCTGGAGGACAGAGGTACAGGATGTGCTACTGAAATGAAATTCTAAGAGAAAATCAACCACCATCAAATGTGAAATTGGATTATAGTAATATTTTAATGATTGTTATTTTTATATTTTTCACAATATTCTCATTAGCATTGCATATTGTAATTGTATAGTGAAATTTATACATCAACCCAGTTAAAAATCATCTATCTATATATCAGTTAATAGATGTTATTAATAAATGCAGTGTGGAAAAAAGATCTTAAATTGCTCTGAACATAGGTTTATTTTAAATTGCAGAATGTTTCAGCTGAACACTGCAAAAATTCTGTATTGTTTTTATTAAGGAATGATTCTGTTACGATAATTATCAAAAAATTAATTTTCTTTTGATGATGAAAGTAGTGAGATGTGAGTCATGTTGTGTTGCTGTCAGGACTGCCTGCTGAGAGTGGCAGCCTGTGGCCCATGGAGAAGATGAAGGCGTATTTCAGTGTGATTAAAGGCCTGCAGCCGCAGATGTCTGAGGAGGCCAATAGCATCTTGACCTGTTACTACCAGCTGCAGAGACAGAGTGATGGACGCAACGCGGCCCGCACCACGATCCGCATGCTGGAGAGTCTCAGCAGGCTGGCTGAAGGTGAGGACAGTCAGCTGTTGGTCAATGTTGACCCGTTGTTGAGCATCCATCGCCTTGTCCTACATTGGTGCTTCTTGTTGGCCCACGTTGACTTTTCTTTTGGCCGATCCAGCATTTTGAATCAGCATCGGCAAGGGTGGAGCCTGTTGGTGAATGAAATCCCTCTACCTGGCAGTTCAGCTCAGCGCACGAGGAGAGAAATGGAAGTGATGAATGTAAACAAAGAGCTGAAGTCAAAAGGGAGTGAGACTAAAACACATTTGATATACAACGTAAGATTATTTTACTTTTGCCATTGTGCTCTTTAGCATAAATGTTTCCTGATGGTTTGTGTTATGGTTCACTGGCACGTGGTAATTATACTCTTATCAAGACAGTCTTCCAGTTTCCCTTTTTGAAAGATGATTACATACTACCATCCCCTGCTGGTGTGGAGAGTTATTTCCTCTCATGCAGGCGCAGAATGTATGTGCTGGTTGGCCATCGGCTGAATTCTTTGCAGTGTGTTCATGTGCAACATTTTGGCCGAGACACCGCAACATGAGATGACGCAGCAGTGGGTCTTTGTTGCCACTAGTTCTCTGAAGTTGGTGTGGTGTGTCCGGGCCTTTAAATTAGTTGACTTTGAGTTGTCCTCATCCCTTGTATGATGTATGATCACAGACTGAACAGCTTTGGATTTTGGACTGTTCTGAAATAACATACCATTTAAAGATGTCACCTTGGGCTCTGGGAAATTACACAGGACATGTTTCACTATTTTCTGACATTTCATTGACAAAACAGAGTTAATAATGGGCATATTACTGGTAATTGATAATGAAAATAGTTATAGGCTGCTAGTTGCAGTCCTGCACCCAGCAACCTGTTGTGCTCTAATGTGACTTGATGTGGCTCCATACATCATTGCATTGGGTTGGTTTACTATTAAAAATGAGACTTTTTCAATACATCAGCTAGTTCATGTCTTTAAATGTAATAGAAAGCAATGTCTTCAAAAAACATGCTAATAAATTGAATTGTATATAAATAACTGAAAGCACTCACACAGAATTGTGTCTTACAGCCCATGCTAAACTCATGTACAGAGAGACGGTGACTGTAGAGGATGCTGTCATTGCGGTCTCTGTCATGGAGTGCTCCATGCAGGTAAGGAGAAAACTGAAGGAACCACTTTGCTACAAGAATATGATTTTACCATTGTCTTTTTGTTTCCTAAAGGGAGAGTTCACCCCAAAATCAAAAACGCATTTTTCCGTATCACTCAACAGACTCATGTCAGCACAAGATGTAAACATCCATTGTAAACATTAATGGCATCACCTCAGCTGAGCTGTAACGTTAGCTAACTCTGTGGTGCTGGGTGAGCTATCCTTTTGTGCAGTGATACAGTTGGTGGCTGTAGATGCATACCTTTCCACCAGTGAAGGCCAGACAGCTATGCTTACTGCTCAGCAGGAATGTTGAATTGATTTATATTAAACTATTTATCGTGATACATGTTGACACTGACACATTAATGACCATTAACATTTATTCTGTCCTTGTTTTCTACTCTAATACTGAGGCCTGTGATCCTGCAACTGTCTAACTATATGCGGCACTCCTCTTTTAGGGTGGTGCTCTGCTGGGAAATGTAAACGCATTACTCACCTCATTCCCTGATGACCCAGGTCAGCAGTATCAGACTCAGTGTCAGGTACTGCTGGAAGGGCTGAACCTGCCACTGCTCCTCCAGAAGGAGATGGACAGACAGGCCAGGTGAGTAACTGCCTGCTCATTTGATAAGTCTCAGTTAAACCCAATGTTGGTTTACCCTCCCACTGATATGCACATTTCAGTGTTTAAAGGAATGCTTTACCCTCCCAAATGATCATGTGGATAGCAGTTACTCAGCCCATTTTACAGTGAATTCATGATGAAAACTTTGCTTTTCTTTCATACCTCCACTTTAATCGGAGAATCTAAAGATATAAAATTCTTGATGAATTGAAGTAAGCAGAGACAGTGTTTTACAACAGTAAAAGTATATCAAAACATCTGTTTACAAACTGTCATACAACTCATGCAGTGTAATCCAAGTCTCATTTATCCAGTCATATACCCAGTACTTCCCAGCATAAGCATTTTCACTACAACCTTACATTTTGAAACTGAACTTGAAATGAAACTCTCTTCAAAGCCAGGCTACCTTGATGACAACAGTGATTTTACCTTGCTGAACACAGGAGCTGCTGGTGCAACACTACCTCATTTTGTGGTTTGTTTGTGTTATTGCGTGACTTTAGTGAAACTGAATTAACCCTTTAAAACACCAAAGTCACACAATAACACAAACAGCCTAACTCACCAAGGCAGTGATAGAACAGCAGCTCTTGTGTTTAGTGAGGTAAAATTACTGTTTTTGTCAGAGGAGTTTGGCTTTGAAGAGAGCATAGATACTTTCGGAAGTCTGTTTGTGCGTACAGCTGGATAAATGAGACTCACATTGCATGAGTTTTGTTAGAGTTTGTAAAGAATGTTTTCATATTGTTTTGATGTTAAACGTGCTCTCTGTAGGCCTCAATTCATCCAGAATTTTCTCTGGTTTTGGATTCTATGCTGTAAACCAGATGTATGTGAGAAAAACAAAGTTTTCTTCATGTATGTAACATAGCATGGGGTGAGTAACTGACAGAGGTGTGGACTCAAGTCACATGACTTGGACTTAAAGGGGTAGTGCACCCAAAAATGAAAATTCAGCCATTATCTACTCACCCATATGCCGACGGAGGCCCTGGTGAAGTTTTAGAGTCCTCACATCCCTTGCGGAGATCGGCGGGGGGAGCGGCTAGCACACCTAATCGTAGACAGCGCCCCAGACTAACGTCCAAGAACACAAAATTGAATCCACAGAGTACCTCCATACTGCTCATCCATAGTGATCCAAGTGTGCTGCAGCCGCGACATAAAAAGTTGTTTCGAAAAACGTCATATGAACTCTGTTTTTAGCCCCACTGTAGCCTGTAGCTCGACCAGCGAAAGCATGAGCTTTGCTCACCCGTGTTTACATCACGTGACACATGCACCACAGGAAGGGACAACAGTAACCACAGTAGCTAAAAGATAATTTGCACTACGGTCTTTTAGCAAAGGACAGCCCAACATGTCTGAAGACTTTGAAACTGAGGAGGAACAGCATTTTTTTGTTGAGCCGTATTTGTTTGAGCCCGAGTATACGCACGGAACTCAGGCTACTGGACAAAGCAGCCGCCGCAGTTCATGAGCACTGGAAACCTGGTGGTGTAGTTGTTTCAAATGCAAAGCAATGCCAACGGATGAGGAAAGTCTTTGCTGCTCAGACTGGGAATTGGCGATGCCTGCACTTGAGAATCTGGACATCAGTACTGATGAGACTGCTGCTCTTCAGAGATCACTGATCAACCTGAGCGCGCGCACACGTGAGCGCGGAGCACAGAGAAGCAGTCAGAGCTACAGGCTACAGTGAAGCTAAAAACAGAGTTCATATGACGTTTTTCAAAACAACTTTTTATGTCGGGGCTTCAGGACACTTGGATCACTATGGATGAGCAGTATGGAGATACTTTGTGGATTCAATTTTGTGCTCTTGGACGTTAGTCTGGGGCGCCGTCTACCATTAGGTATGCTAGCCGCTCCCCCCGCTGATCTCCGCAAGGGATGTGAGGACTCTAAAACTTCACCAGGGCCTCCGTCGGCATATGGGTGAGTAGATAATGGCTGAATTTTCATTTTTGGGTGCACTATCCCTTTAAGTCAAATTCAAGTAACAAATCTAATGACTTCAGACTCAACTTGACAAACTCAAAAAAGACTTGCAACTCAACTTGGATTTTAATTCCAATGACTTGTGATTTCACTTGGACTTGATCCCTTTGACTTGAAAATACTTTCACTTTTTTACCTAACCCCAAGCCCAAAGATTAAAAAGTGTGTTATTTATTATAATATACTACGAGTCCTTCCTACAGTTGGTTGTTGATGTTTGTATAGGGGAGTGTAGGTATTCATAATGCAATACAAGCCCCATCAGTCAGCCTCTACTTTATAACTAGTCACGAGCATCCATAAGACACTTGACAGTTAAAATTCATTATAAGTCACATCTATAATGTTTTGTCACTGTTGATATAGTGCATCAGTAAGCATTATGTGTGTTTATGAGTGCAGTCATACAGCATTATAAATGCATTATAATTCACTGAATGCACCTGGTTTGTGCATGGGGTGTTGTTGTGTTTAATATATTTTAAGTTGTTCTGTGAAACAGAATTGAACATGGATCAGGGTTGCTGTAGCTTTAAAGAGGAGTTAATCTGCATTTTTTTGTCCACCAGGCTGAAGAGCAACACCCCAGATGCCTCCCAACATGACCCACCAACTGATAATTACCAACATCAACTCAGAGACACAAACACCATCAACAAAACCCACTGCCATGACAGCACTGCCATGTCCAGTCATTGCAAGGGTGCTGACTCATCGGAGAGTGGCCTGGACTGGTTTAACTCCATCACTCCATCACTGTCGCTGGATGGTATGGCTTCATTCATGATTACATCAGCTGAAGAAAACCTAAGCAAAACAAAACCAAACTCCAGCTGGTCAGAAATATTTACAGTAACCAAACAGCCAGACTGTCAGAAGGACATTCTTATTAATGCTGGCTCATCATTAAATCATGACGGTGCGTCAAAAGCTTTCAGAAAAATTACGTCTGCTTCAGAGGAAAAGGAAAACATTAAAGAAAAAAGTCCCAGAACTCAAAAGGAGATGAAGCAATCTGAGAGACAGGAGGATGAAAAACATCCAGAGTCACTGGAGTGTGTGATTCAGAAGGTCTCCAAGAACCTAGTGGACAGAAGACGGGAGCTGGAACTGAATCATCCGCAGAGTGACAAACACGGAGGACGAGGAAGATGTGTGGATAGTGCAAGTAAAACTGTGACTAATGATTTTAATACAACTTCAGATTCCACGCTGTCATCAGGTCAGAAGTTCCCCTCAAATACCCGAGTTCAGGATAACGTGTCCTCTGGCGAAGACCGTAGTTTTGAGAAGGAAGACAAGAGGGACCAGACTGGAACAAAGACCATCAGTACTGTACTAAAGGAAAAGATGGCAGCTGAAGCTGAAACGGGGAAAGAATTGCATGAGAAGTTTTCAGGCTTTACATTCAAACCAAGGAAGATGAGACCTTTAGTCCACAACCACACCCTTAATGGCAGCACAGAGGTCGGCTCAGAGTTCCAGACGTATTGTAACCGAGGCAACAGAGATCCTCAAACCTCCACAGAAAACACAATCAGTAAACAGAAGCCAGTTAGTCAGGATGACTCAGCAGGCCCACATACAGACACGAAGAAGAGTAAAAGAAAGAAAAGACAGAACCAGGACCAAGATCTTTCAGAAGGTGGGAAACAGTTGAGCTGTGTAAGTGAGGTAGGAGAGGGCAGGTCTGAGGCCAGTTTCTCTTTTACATCCGAAGAGCTGGATCAAGACGATTTTACCTTTGTAAAGGGCAAAATGTCAAAAGGAAAAACTGTGGGTAGAATAAAGGGAAGTGATGATAGAGAAAATCTGTGTCAAGAACAGAGAATCAGAGTCAGCACTTGTGACAAGACTGAAGTAGGTAGCTTTACCTGCTCCACACCTTTAAAACCAACCACTCACATCAACGATCCAACATCTTCCAAACCAGGCCACACCAAGTCCACTGTGGCCGTCTCAACCCTGGCCAAACTCTCAAGATTCTCATTCACCAGCACAACTGAGCCCACAACCACCACTCAAACAAGCATGGAACAAAGTCCACTTCGAAGAAAAGACGCTGAATGCTCCAATGCCAAAGACGAGGAAACTCTGAATCCCCCCCAAAACAGTCGCTTACTAAGGAAGATTAAAACTGTGGCCACTGTGGGCAAAGTAAAGGACATGTTACCCCCACCAGCCACAGAGCTCACACCAGGACAGAATTATGAACAACAGACAGAGTCACCAACAAAAATTCAGTGCAAAGCAAAGCAGACAGAGCCTGTTCATGCTGCAAACCACAGTAACAGTGTAACAATGGAGAATGATGGTCCTGATATCTACCAAAGCACTGCCAATCTGAAGAAGAGAAAGTGTTTTGAGCTGGGCCCTCCACTGTGCAGTGTTGGGGGTTCCCAGAGTCCGTTCTCAGGACTGTCTCTGTTCAGCTCTGTTGACTTGAGTAATGATGTTTTTGACACTGACTGGGACCAAGAGGTTTCAAAGAAAGCCAAAATCTAAAGGCAAAGGCTACTGTCACAATGTGTGTGTGGATTAAAAAGAATATCACACCAATTAAATCATGTTTTCTCTGTGGGGCACATCAGTTGAATTTTTTGCCTGATGTATGATTTAGTTACCTTCTGCAGTCTGAAAATAAACCTGTTAAATTGATAAAGAAATTCAGGTGTTGATCCTGGAATTGTATTTTTCGGCTTCCTCTATTTATCTGAAAGGACTGGGACTCAGCCACAGCAGCTCGAGCTCAGGCTAATTAATTGACTGCATGGTGGCAACATGACAAGCAACATGATGTTTTGGCCAAAAACATATCAGTGTTTTTGGTCCATCCTTATCCAGAGGAGTCACCAGAAGGCAACCATATGTTTCCGCAAACCAAGAATATGTTACATTTTTACCTTTTAATACATATCATATGAACATTTCTTAAGTGACATATTAGCTGACTTTGTCATTGGGAGTTGGGGGATGGTTAATGGCATGACACCTAGGTGAGACACCTGCCAAGCTGCAGACCACTTTCAGACCAACAAATATCAAAACTTGTTCTTAGCGATTATTCCAGCAGCTTTCTAGCCACCAAATGTGGGTGCTTATTGTCAACCTGTCGCTGTCGTTTCCACCACGAATAGTGGTACAAAAAGTGGTTGTTTTTTTTACAGAGACATCACCAAAAGCAGGTATTTTAAGCAAAAACATGGTATTTTTTCTAACCATAACCAACTGTTTTTAGTTCCTACACCTAAATATATGTTAACCTAAATCTATGTTAACCAGTGTTTTTGAAACATAATGTTTCAGTGTATCAGCCAGTGTTGGGCAGTAGCGTCACTACAAATAGCTTATTAGCTTAACTACATTTCTCAGTAGCATGGTGGTAGTGTCTCTACTTTTTGAGTCAAATAGCTTTTCATTAGTGAAGCTGATTAACTGACTGAGTAGCACACAGTGTTGGGGAAGTTACTTTTAAAAAGTAGTGTTTGCTCGTTACTCGTTACTTCTTAAAAAAGTAATCCCTTACTTTACTTAGTTACCCTCTCTGAAAACTAACTTTTTACGTTACTTGTTACTTTTACGTTACTTTTATGGTGCTTGACTTTGGGTAGAACCCCATCTCATTTCCTAAATGTGAAAAAATCCGAGTTTCCCACTGGTATTTACCACTTTGGTGATAAAATAAAGATTAAAGAGTGAGAGTTAATTTGTGTTAACTAGGCTACATGAATTTGAATTTGAAATTTCAATGTCACAGCAGCAATTTAAAATACACAAAATAGGAGCTGCTGCAACAGGCTGCCGTTCACACAGCGCCAGGAAGGTAGGCAGGTTATGATTGTTCTGTTTTCTGTTAACACAATGCTGCATTTTATTGATGTTTTGGGGGTCGTTTTGATTTCCTTTGAGGTTCCGGGGTCGTATGTTGCCCATGTCTGAGGTCTGACTAGCGAGGTTAACGTTACATTAAACAACACTTACCCAGCCATACAAGTGCAGTTCGCTGTCAGTATATAGTTGGTCGACTTGTTCAGAATTGCCCAGGTCTTGTACATTAGTTAACGTTACTGTTTTGTGCCCTTGTCGCTGGCTCGGCAGTACTTCGGCCCATAGAGCACAAAAACCATCAGATAAATCTCGGTATTCAATATCTTGGACATGACCGCAAAGTACAAAATTATACACATCAAGGGATTTATATGCCTTGAGTTTTTCATGCGTATAAACGCCGGGTTTCTCCACAAGATATAAAAAAATGTCCGGCCACTGTAGCTTAGGCCATTTCGTTGGGTCGGAAACCTCACTCCGTTGCTAATTGTTAGCTTATTACAATAAGCTGTCTTCGGTTGACAAACCATTAAAATAATCCGAGGAGGCGTGTGTATCTTCCATATTCCTCATACGATTCTTGATTTTGGCGCTCCTGTCTGTACTGTTGACATGGCAACTGTCACAGTTCCTGCCTAGTGCGCAGCTGAGGCAGACAGGCAGTGTCACCGTCAAATCTGTCCCCGGGAAAAGTAACGTTGTGCCCAACTGACAAAGTAACTACGTTCCTTTACCATATTTTCAGTAGTAACGCGTTACACTACTTTTTACCCAATAAAAGTAGTTGCGTTACACACAACACTGGTAGCACAGTAGTGTTCACAAAAGTTACAAGCTCTCTCTGCTAGGAAAAGCTCTAAAGTGCAGCTGACTTTTTCTTTCTGAGATGTGGATAAAAGTTGCAAATAGATACTAAAGATAATAAAAGATAATAAAACTGAAAGGTCCGTTATTTTTATTGTTTGTATAACTGTCTTTTATTAATTATGATTTTAATGACTGAAAAATATATTTTGGAATTCTGACACAGGATCCCTGGGAGTGTGGCAGATCCATTTAGTCAGTGGGTTGTGAGGTGGGTTAATGGCATGTGCCACAGACGCTCATTCAGATTGGGATCTGGGGAATTTGGAGGCCAGGTTGACACTTTGAGGTCTTTGTCACATTCCTTGGGCCATTCCTGAGCGATGTTTGCAGTGTGGCATGGTGCATTATCCTGCTGGGGGGCCACTGCCATTGGGGAGTATTGTTGCCATGAGGGGGGTACTTGGTCTGCAACGGTGTTTGAGTGGGTGGAACATGTCAGGTGGTATCCACATAAATGGCAGAACCAAAGGTTTCCCAGCAGAACAATGCACTGGAACAAAATAATCAAAGTTATTCACTTCACCTGTCAGTGGTTTTAATGTTTTGGCTGATCAGTGCATGTCTTTATTTTGTTGTGTTTTAGGCCAGTGTGAGCGATAAAGCAATCAATAAAGAGGACAGCTAGAGGATTCTTGCATTATTTTTTGAATAAATGTTAGCATTGATTATAGGAGAGGTCAAAGGTCATCAACCAGGAGCCAGCGGGCGACCAGAGGAATATCAAGGAGACCATTCACATCCGTCGCCAAAGAAAGATTTCCCCCCAGTTTTACCTGTGATAATGTGATTGAAGTTGTATACTCACATAATGGAAACTAATGCTGGGTACACATTGCACGAGAATCGAGCAGATTTTGGGTGGTTGCAGGGGATATGTCCCACTCAATATTTACAAAGTGTGCAGTTGTCCCGTCCAATAGAAGTAGCAGAGAGCTTTTATTTTGACAGAAGTGATCTCCACCCTAAACTAATGCAGAAATGGCACAAATTGGTGTTTGATGCTTGAAATTTTCTGTTGACGGACGCCAAAAACCTCCTGTTTCATACGTATACCCCCTAATGTTGAAATGAAACCTATGCCCTTAGGTCTCTCACATATTCAGCATTGGTTAAGACTAAAAAATCTTTTAGCGTTGGCCAACCTTTGGTCGTCTCTACTCCACTGATGAAAACCACAAGTTGGGGTTGAAAACTCAGAAGAAGCCAGTAAGTGAACCCTTGATTTGAGATTTCAGTGTCACTCATACAGATTCCAAAGATCAAGAATGAACGCCCATGATCAAGGATCACAATATTTTTCTTCAACGTATCTTTAAAGCTGTATAAAAATGTTATTGTATATAATGTACAATGGTATGAATACAGGTGTATTACTGTATAAAAAGTAGTCCCACAGTACAAACAGGGCTAAAAACTGAACTGTTCCTCATCTGTTGCAAGTTCATTTATTGGGGAAATATGGTTTCTGTATGATTGGATGCGTCAGAAAGTCTGTGGTAGGTGCTGTGTCAGCATGTTTTTAGTAATTCACAATAACAGCATGGGTTGTCTGGAAACCTGTTTCCACAGCAACATGGAAATAAAAACCCACAATGTCATCACTGTACCGAAAAGTTACTATATATGGGTTTCCAAAGTGCTCACTGTGGGCCGTGTGTGGCCTGTGAGTTACTTTAAAATAAAAAATTCAGGGTTAAATCATTTTATGGCCAACAGAAGGAAGTAATGACCCAAAATGGAAGTTGAAAGCAGGAATGAGCAGGTTTCAGTCTTAACAATGCTGACAAAAGTCACTTCAGCATTAATTCTCTTTAATGACATATTCACACACTTTCATTATTATAATGTATGTCCATAAAACTTAATTAAATTAATTCATTATTTCAACAAAATAAGATGTCCATATAGTAGGTAAATAACAGAGATGAGATCACTGATGAACAATCTACCTCTGTTAATTAGTATTTTCCTCTTAAATGATTTAGCAGAAATAGATCCTGTAACTAGAATTAATGAACAGAGGAAAAGAGAGTACAAAATTGAAGGTGCTGTTGTTTGTACAGTTGATTCAAACTGAATGGTGTATTTAATATGTTGATATTTTGACAAGTATTACAGGTCCAGTGTGTAGGATTTAGGGGGATATATTGGAAGAAATGGAACATAATATTCATAACTATGTTTCATTAGTGTACAATCACCTGAAACTAGGAATAGTTGCGTTTCGTTACCTTAGAATGAGCCCTTCTTATCTACATAGAGAGTGGGTCCTCGTCTACAGAGCCCAGAATGCTGCTCTACAGTAGCCCAGAGCAGACAAACCAAACACTGGCTCTAGATTGGGCCATTCCTGTTGTTGCATCAGCCACCGTAGCCCTCCTACACACTTGGCACATCTGAGAAATTTCAGTTCTTCAACTTCACTACATGCCACTAACTTCTACAAACTAGACCTTTAAGTGTGTTTAAGGTTGTGTAATAGTGCTCCAGGAATAAGTCCTAAAACCCAGAAATCAGTAAGTATTTTAGCACTCACGGCTCCCTCTTCTTGAAGTCAGTGGGTTTTTGATGACTGAAATAAGGTCTGTGGTTAACACAGGCCTAAGAGATTTTCATGTTTTCTTCTACAACCTAAAATACAGCAGTATATACCCTACTTGTAAATTTTAAAGCTTCTAGGTGTCTTAGGAAAGGTAATGAGACTACATTCTACATCCTTATGCCAAAACCAGCTTTACAGCCCTGTTGTGGTGGCGACATTAGGTCATGCACCTGTGGTGTAGTTTATGTATAGCCCAACATTAGCTTTTTACTTCTAGCGATTGCATTTAGGCTTCAAAAATCATGAAAGTTGTGTTTATTTGTGAAGATTATCTTGATGAACAAGATGTGAAAGTATCATAAATGTTTGTTTGCCACAGAGATTTCTTTGTGCAATAATCCAAAATACAGTGGAATAATCTCATAGGCTTTTGGATGATGGGACCAGGGTGAAGCTAACTTCCATGTCAGCCTAAAGAAAAACATCATGTAAAAACAGATTGGAATATAGGCTACAGCCTCCTTTATGAGACTCATGCCTCTTTTGGGTTGTAGCATCAAGGGTCTAGGTGAATTGTGTACAACATGACTTCACTGTAACTTCAGGGCTGTGAGAGAGACGGACAAATGTAGAGTTGACAAATGTTACCCAGGAAGTTGTAATAAAACAGCAGGTCAGTGTGACCTCTGAGATATGAAGTAATTTCAGCCATGACAAGTTGATATTTGGGCAACACCCTAAAATCTGCTTAAATGCCATCTTGGTTTTATGTCTATAAATATTTGAGTCAGTGCTCTGTGTGGAAATATATATGAAAATGAATGAACTGAAGTTATCATACTTCCTAAGACAATGAGCTTGAGGTAGAGCAAATAATGAGGCAAACAACTGTCTAGGGTAGACAGATATTTCAATGTTAACAGACATTACCATTAAGTTTTTATTTTATAAATGAAAAACAGGCAGGTCAAGTAAAGTCCAGGTCCAGGCTACATGACTGATTCCAGGTCAGATCTTTCTGAGTGTTTTAACTAAATACTCATGTTGGTGAATTTACACTGTGACCAATACTTTACGTATATTAGATACATATTGCAATTGCTTTTGATAATTTTGTTATTTACAGAACAGTACTGTGTATTTTTTAACAGTCACCTCCCCAATTTAATCCAGTCTCCACTACAAGACAGCAGGACAGCATCCACGACCCAGCATCACTGTACCCACTGGAAGTTATATTGTGAGTGAAATTTGATCTTACTGTACTGCAGATTTTGGTGTGTAAGTTATTCTCTTTAACTTACAAGGCTCATATGGCCTGTGACTGTCTCCATGTGACTCCTGTTGGACACTCCCGAGCCACAAACCTTCTGTTCATACTTAAGTGATTTACAGTTAATATAGATATCATAACTGTGACTGATGTCTGAGGTAAACAGCAGTATAAAGCGTGGGATAATGTATTTTGGCTTTGATTCATCCCTAGTATTAAATCAGATGCCCAGCCTCTGTACTGTACACTACTTCTTCCCTCATTTACCAGGCCAGTAAATCTCAATGAATTATTCTTTGCTGCTTATGCTTTCAGTAAAATGAAGTGAATAATTGAATTGTGGAGAATCTATGTGAAGCATCTCCATATTGGCCATGTTTAAAGATTTATATTTGAATGCACAATCTAAACAGCAAGAACTTCTTAAAAATGAACTGCTTGGCAACCAGACCAGGCGTCTAATTGAAACAGGCATTTGTCAAACTGTGTGGCCACACCTGGCTAGTAAAAGGGACAAGGCGTTTAACTGGGACTACTGTACAGCAGTACACTAAAGAAATGTGATTTCACCAATGAAACTCTTAAAATGGAACAACATAAAATGTGTTGTACTACTTCTTGTTGAATAGCTATGTGTCTTTATTCAGTGAAAATCCCCAAAATACACTAAAGCAGAGAATACACTGTTTGATTTTATAAATGTTTAACTCCCACTGTATGAGTAAATTGTCTGTGTTGTAAAGCCAAAGTTCACCATTCATGTTTTCACACTCTACGGTTTGATCGTCAAGCCAGTGCTTACACCGTACAAGTAAAGCAGAAAATACAATGGCCTGTCGGCCCCCTGCAGACCGTTCTGTCTATTGAAAATTGTAAATAAAGATTAATTTGAAAGCTCCAAGGCAGGTAAAACTTAATTTGAACAGTACAGAAAATATTACTAGGTAGCTGAACATCAGTGATTATTTCCTGCCAACTTTTCTCTCATTCATATTGATTGCGATAGTGTGATAGATAATCTGGACGACACTTAATCAGGATCACATGATCAGTCCTCCCTTCTCCCTGTATACAGCATGGCAAACCACTCCTGAAAAAGCTGAAATTTGGTCTGACTCTAAAATGAGTGGTTCCACTCAAAAACGGGGTCAGAAATGGTCTCAAATCATACAGTGTATGTCCAGATTAACACTGTTTTCTTTTTTTATGTAAGAAATCAACATCCTAAGGTTGAGCTTCTTCTCAACTGTTAGCCAACTAAGCTTCCTAAAATGTCCAGGCTCAACATGTATATATGGATGAAGTTTTAAAATTACCAGAGTCAAAGTGATCCTGAACCAGAGCTTCAGACACACTATGAAATTTTGAGCGGAGTGACAATTTGGTTGGCGATATTTTAAATATCTAATGACATTAGAATTTCATGTTGTGTGGTTGTTAACATTATGATGTTTTGCAAACCTTGGGTCTTGGTTTCCATACCTTGTGAGTAAGTGTTGTTCTCGTATGTCAAGGTGCTGTTTGCATGAAACATTTGGAAGACACTGGATTTTGGTTACTTAACAACAACTCTTAAAACCAACAAAATGTCAATGTCATCTGTTGTTAATATTCTACGCGGAATTGATGTATGCATTAGACGTTGTCATGACATTGAATTTTGGTCACCTGACGTCAAAATCAACATCAAATGACACTGGTAGCCAGCTGGGTCAAGATGACCAAAGAATGTGGTCATCCTTACTAGAAATTCTATCCTAAGGTTGGATATAGCCATGAACTTAACAGATAGATATTGATCAAAATCACATTCAAGATAGAAAATACAAACACATCAGACTCCCCAGCTTTAACTGAAAACTCAGAGGTCTCACTCAAGCACAACTCCACATTCAGTACTCTTGGACCAGATAATGTCATGTTCACATTGACCACATGTGTGCAATTTTAATCGACAAGGTTGAATATAATCTCCTCTGCTACTTGCCACAGACCGGATTCATGCAAAGCTTGAAGTAAAAAGTAAAATATACAATGTATAACTGTTGGTACACTAAATACATGTAATAAAAAACTGGATGTGACTTAACTCAATATTTATGTCAAACAACCTTGAAGCAAAGGGAGAGGCAAGGTCCCTGGCATACTGACAGGTATGTCTGTGTGTTCACAGTCCTTCAACAGTATGTAACTCCCTCAGCTGAATTGTGGTTAGGTTTGTCAAGAGAGTATATCTCTGAACTGCTGTTCTTCCTTTTCCTGCTGATCATTTTTGAGATCATCAGGTGGAACATCTCCATGATGTTGAGGACCACAGAGAAGACGGACATTGCCAACATAAAGACAATAAAGATGGTTTTCTCTGTGGGGCGACTTATGAAGCAGTCCACTGGGGCTCGACAGGGGTAGTCAGAAAATGTAATCTTACTGGGCATGAATATGAAGCCATAGAGGTAGTACTGGCCTACGATGAATCCCACTTCAAGCAGGACCTTGGAGAGCAGCTGGATCATGTAGCTGGCCAGCAGGACGCCCTTGAGCTGGACTTTGCCATGATCGTCTGAATACTTTGGAGCTTTAACCATCCCGTTTTTACAGAGTTTCTGCTCTTGGCGTCTCCTCAGCTTGTTCTCTCTGCGAATCACCAGCAGGACGTGGCCCAGGTACATGAGTGTCGGAGTGGAAACGATGAGGATCTGGATGACCCAGAAGCGTGTGTGAGACATGGGGAAGGATCGATCGTAGCAGGCATTCTTGCAGCCAGGGCTTTTGGTGTTACAGTCCATGTTTGCTTGTTCATCTCCCCATATTGTATCCACGCCAGCAGCTAGGATGAAGATCCTGAAGAGGAAAAGAACACTCATCCAGACTTTCCCCACAATAGTGGAGTGTAACTGCACCTTGTCCAACAATGCAGACAGGAAGGACCAGTCCCCCATGATGACAGCCTATGACAGAGAGGACAGAGAAAGCTATCATGAATGCACAGTTACATTTAATTTGTTTACTGTTTATTTACACATATAAAAAAATACTAAAGATACAAACATCATTTGCAAAGGAATTTTAAGTAGAATTGCCTAAAAGCCCTCCAGGGACATGCAGGACAGCATATTACAGGAAATAATTACAGCTATCTAAAATGCACTGTTTATATCTTTCCATCAATATTTTATGCATAAAAGAATGAAACGAACACATAGTTTAGCATAGTACTTGACAACAATGCATTCCTAAAACACCCTACTGTTACACAATAATGACTGAGACAGTCACAAGACACACACTCAAGAATATGAGCATTTGCTCATCTGATATAGCTTAGAGCTTTCATAAGTCAAAAGATAAAGGAAAAAATAAACACAAGCAAAGGGAGAAAAGAAAACAAGCCGTAATCATAATAGGGCTTTAGGCTTGTATGACAAAGGGAAATATTGAGCCTAGCTTGGAGATAATCCACATGGAATATATCGGTTGGTTTAAAGGAGTGATTTCAGGTGTCTTTTAAAATGTAGTCAAGACGAATTAAAAAAAATACTAATAATAAGGTAAAGAATTCCATATTTTGGACCCACTGTAAAGTATACTAAACTGAGATTGGGAAGTATGGAAATCACCATGTATAATGTTATGCATATAAGTTCATGAAAAGAAGGTGGAAGATTTTTTTTTAAGAATTATAAACAAATAAACCAGTCTGGGAATGGTATACTGAGGAAACCTATTTGAAGAAATAGAGGCTGAGGAGAATGGTTTTAGTGTACACAATTATTATTCTCAGGGCTTGTTTCTGGAGACAGTGTACAGACTAGCCTAAGCTATATCACACAATAGTTAATAGGCCTATATGGAATAAGCATTAAATAATAAAACATAGGGGCTACCTTATGATCATATGGTGCGTCTTCCCCAGTATACCACTACTTTTTATTATATTTTCGTGGTTATAGCTCTGATACGTTCCCAAGATAAGTGTTTATCAAGCAGAAATCCAAGGAATCATGTAGAACACTAATTAGTTATGGGGATGTTATTGATTGGGATTTTAAAAATCCCTGATTTAAGACCAAAAAGAGTGAATGTTGCTTTTTTGATGTTACATGTAGTTTGCTGGACTAAAACCAAATAGACAACTTATTAACTTATTTCTTAAACACCTTAATGATGGTGTCAAGGTCTTTATGTGGATAGAAGACACCTGTATCTTCTGCAAATAGGATTCTAGATCACTTGTCTGAGGCATTTAAAAGGTAGGTAAATATATCAGAAATAACAAAGGCCCAGGAATTGAGCCTTGTGGAACATCCCAGAGTATGGGAAGCAATGGACAATTTGTTGCATTATAGTATACAAAATGCTGTCTATTTTTAAGTTTTAAAATGATCAAAGACAGAGCAGATTTCATGTCAGTAAAGTGGGCATCACCGTGACGTCATGATGGCTACCTCCATTATTTTGTACGGTCTGTGATTATAATACAGCTAACTGGCCGATATGTTTAAATAGTACGTAAATGTTAGTGAACTAGTTTGCCTTGCTGTTATGGACAGGTGCCACACAGTGGTTTAGTGTTAGCTAGCTAACAAGATTGCTCAAGGACTCATGGGTAACAATTAGTCTATCATCAGTGATGTGTACTGTAAATTAAATGGGTTTTGTTTACAAATAGGCAAATTTATCTTTGGTAATAATATGGTAGATTCATATGTATTTTCAGACATATTTTTAAAAAAAAAAAGAAAAAGAAAAAAAAAACTCCATGTAAAACTGATATTAAATTTTAAACAATAATTTGGTGGCCCCTCTGCATTAAGTCTACAGTTTATGGACTCCCTATTGAAGACCCAGGAACTAGGTAAAAAAGCTTTTAAAAAAAGCTCCCCCTTCTTCCTGGAATTATGAACAGAAGGACCGTTGGAGTCTTAAAATGTTTAATATAATAGCTATAATTCCACTTTGCACTAATCTGTGAATATAGTAGATGGAAGAAAAATGCACAGATGAATATAGATGAAAAATAAAAATTTTTGTTATTTAAATTCATTCATTGATTCAGCCTACCTAATAAATCAAAAAAACAGTCAACACCAGTATTATAGAAAGGATAGAATGATTATAAGGCAGATTGATTTTATATGTTATTTAGCATGTGCATATGTTTACAAATATATTTTTCTTAATGCATTATGTCACTTTATTTTTTTTTATCTATATGGATTATGAATTTTGAAAGACTGACTGACACCAATGCTTGTATTAGTGGACAGTAGTTGCCAGATAGATTAAATATCTAAGATATAATTTTTTTTAAATTCACATTTTGACAACTTCAGGACACTAAGCTCTGGTTATTAACATGTTTCTCAGGTGTATCAGGTTATAACATTTTATAACAAGGTTCAGCAACATGTTGCTATCCAGGACTGTTCATTAATCAAACTTCCAATACTGACAGCTGTGAAATATAATCAAATCTCCATCATGGCTTTCACATTTTAACTAATTCAAATCTGATTTGTACAATATTAAGTCTTACACAGTAATAACTGTTCCTACCTTGGTAATGACCACTGCCTCGTTCAGTCAGCTCTTCTAGTCTTCTACTGGGACTTCTACTTCCTTCTTAAAGGCCTAATCCAGACTGACATTGCAGAATCATCAGATTCTCACTAACCCGCCCACACTCCCTAACAGCATGACTCTGTCACCCCCTTAGTGTTGAAACGGACTGATGTCGAGAAATGTCAACTGATCTACCCATAACTGACCATAACTGACACCAAATCAGCTTTTCCCATACAAATGAATAATTCTCACTCCTCTGAAAATGTCACGTAGTATTGAGCTACGTGCTGAACAAAACGCCAACCTACAATACAAGGGCCATAAGGTGGGTCCTGCTTTATGACCTGATCTTGTGGCCCTGTGAAGGACAATCTTCAGGAAAAGAAACATCAAAACAAACCTGGGGTCAGGTAGCATTCCAGCACAGAGAAACTGCACACACTGTACAGAGGGTGGGACGAACGAGGGCTCAGTTTTGGCTGAGTAGATTATATTGGCCCCGGGGCCCCACTGCAAATTAATCTGGCCATGACTGTTAATGAAATGTGGCTAACACCAAGTGTTTCCAAGCGGTATTATTGTCTCTGTCCCAATGACAACTGGATTGCTTTCCATTTTACGTAAAGCCTAGCAACTACCACAGAATTTCATAGTGAAAGTGATCTTACAGGGAACCAGTCTGAACGCTGATGATGTAATTGTTCTATAGCCATTATAGAGTGTATTCAACGTTGACTTCATAATTCTAAGTTAAAACAAAAAAACTGCTATTTTTTATGTTAAGCTTTTGACAGTAATACTTACTGAAGAGAGCCGCTCTTTGCCCTCAGAGGTCCCTCTACTCATAAGCATCAGTCTGCTGCTACTCACCATAACAATGTTATGTGCTTTAACTACAGCCCATAGTAACACTCAACAACATGTTGCAATTGCATACTCTCCCTTTTTACACTCATACCGATTTCTTCACGTTAACATTTCACATAAACAGTGTACGTGTATGAAATGAATACACGCATACAGTCTAAGGTTTGTGACATATCTGTCCATCAAAGTGGGAGGTAGGGTGGAATATGACTTACAGTGTCAGTTAATGGTGGAAAAATGTGGTGCAAAGGGTCATCAAGGCTTTCTTTACAGGAACTAAGCATTATGAAACCCTTTTCATCAGACTCATCAAAAATATCACGAGTTTGACGGAGAGAAACGAGAAGCTGTGAGCTGACATCTGAAACGTACGTGCCTGAGTCAGTCGGACCAAACCCATAGGGCCTCGACACTATTTAAGTCTCATCCTGTGCAGTCGATTATGTCTTCGGTTGCCCGCGCTCTGACTCTTCTCTGATGGACTTACGGAAACTAATTTCTAATATCTGAAGCCTGACAGGTGAGTGTTGTGTTATGTTTCTGTAACCGTGCATTAAAACACTTGAGGTAATCAGTGTTTCTTTAAGCATATTTTAGTTGCAAACTTTGAATAACTGGCCTCCATGACAAGCATGTGTCATGTCTGTGGATTATTTGTATAGCCATAGCCTTTAGACATCTGGGCCTGTATTGATCAAACTGCTAAGAGTGATTGTTGGACTTGAGCAAAGATAAAAGTAGACACATAAACTTAAGAATAAAACACATTCATCTTATTTCCTTATACTTCATTAAAAAGGGACCTTTTGTGCTTTACCTTATTTTTTGTCATATAAATAAGGTTACAATGTCAGATTTTTATATTAAACCACAGCTTCAAATACTGAGGTAAACATAGCCAATGTAAAAGTACTCCCTGTGAGCAAAAACCTCAGACTTCAGACCATTCTGAATACCGGTTCCAATGTTTTTTTTCTACTCTGGCTACAAGCTGATGTCAGTTTGTGAAGGATTTCTTTATAGGGTCATCTGCTCGAGACATGCTACTGCAGGCGGTTACATTGCGTAGCCTACACTGGTATATGACACTACATGCTAACGTCAGGAAAACATGTAATCTTGGTTAATAACATTGTTAATTCCTCACAGATTTTGGATATATTATTCCTGCTGGAACATGTCAAGTTGTGTTTAGAAGATTGTAGCTACATGCTAACATCAGACAGCTCAGCAGGATATATTCCTGCACTTGGCATTAATTTTGTTGGCAGTACGGATATATTTTGTCTGTAGTCGGGGTCCCCCATATACATATATTTTTACAGACACCTATTATTTCATTGTCTCTCAATTTAAAAAGGTATTATCTTCATGGGCATTGCAGACACTTTGATGAATAAAAGATAGAGCTTTGTACTGGTCTCGTTTATTTTTCAGTAAGTTTCATGTCTGTGTGTTTCTCCTCTCCTTCAGACATTAGCCTTCAGCCATGGGTGACTGGTCTTACATGTCCGCACTGCTGGACAAAGTCCAGTCTCACTCCACTGTAGTTGGGAAGATCTGGATGAGCGTCCTCTTCCTGTTCAGGATCTTCGTCCTGGGTGCTGCTGCGGACAAAGTCTGGGGAGACGAAGTGTCCGAGTTCTACTGTGACACCCTGGAACCGGGATGTCATCACGCCTGCTACAATTGGATGTTCCCAATTTCCTACGTTCATTACTGGGTCCTGCAGATCACTTTTGTGTCCACACCCACCCTTGTCTACCTGGGCCATGCTGTCCACATCATCCACAAAGAGAAGAGGATGATGGAGCAGCTGCGGGACTGCACTAATGGAACTGTGCAAAAGAAACCCAAGTATACAGATGACAGAGGGAAGGTGAAGATAACAGGTATCCTCTTTGGCACATACATAACCCAGCTGGTCTTTAAGATTGTCCTGGAGGTGGCATTCAGTGTGGGCCAATTCTACATATTTGGCTCTGTGTTCATGGTGCCCTTCTTCCACTGTCAAATGTCTCCACCCTGTGCCCGTCACGCCGGGGCCCTGTGTAACATCTCTCGTCCCACAGAGAAAACCATTTTCATCATCTTCATGCTCGCGGTTTCAGGCGTTTCTGTGCTCCTCAACATCATAGAGATCATCTACCTGCTCTGTAATAAGAGGAGAGAAAGAAGAAAACAGCTTGAAGCTCACCAGCATATGCTCAGCCCGCAGCAGCACCCATCCAGCCCAGGCTGGGGGGGCATCAGCAGCCAGTATGGAGGTGTCCAGCTGCTGCCTCTGCCAGGTCAGGGTCTGACAAGCCTCTGCAACGATGACAAACACATCGACTCCATCAGTAAAGAAAAGGACACCTGATAACATGAACTATACATGTCAGCATTAGTTGTTTCTGGACGTTTCTTGTTATATGGCTTAAGATGAAAGTGTGAAAGGTTCTTTTCTGGATTGTCAAATGTACTGTGCCTCAGGATGATAATGTTTATAGCATAGAAATACATTAAGAGCAGAATGGACATTCAAATCATTCAAAGATTGTATCATGGAGCCACTATGAAGTCTCTTCTTTATGCTGTCTTTGCATTTTTACGCAGAACCAAACAACGGCAGCATCCTGCTGCTCTGGTGTGTGATTTTAGACAGCATGCCAGCATTGCAGAATCAAAAAGGGGTACAGGCATGACGCAACACAACAGCGCTGCCTCTAATGTGAAATACATGTGTCAGCAGTGCTTTATAAACAATACCAATGCAATTTTTTATGCCAATTACAATTATTTACTGTCCCTGTTATATGGCGGCCGGTCTCATCCTCTACTCAGGGGGTAAGGAGCTCCTGGATCTATTTTTTTTCTCTAATTTGCAGACAATTGTGGTCGCTGTTCTTCTTAGTTACTTGCTAACTTCTAATAGCTACTTTTTAGATCTTGGTGCGTTTCATGCATAACATGTCATCAAAATGTCACATCCATGCCACCCATGATCCTGTCTTGCTGGCTGTCCCGTTTATACAGATGGTTGTTTCAGCTCTGTTATAATGCTGGCTTAAAGGTGAGACAAATCTGTCCCAACATTCTGTGACTGTACCTTTTATACAGAACACAGAGGCAGCATAACAGGGCTAATGTAGCATAAGCAATGATGATGTAGCATGATGGACTGGACTTAGAAGAATGTCAGTCATTCTTCAGTGGAAGTCATTGAAGTCAATCTGCCATAATGTATACTATATATGTATTTGACAATGAATTACACTGCACTGCAATAAATGTTGGTATAAATAGATGGCAGTAACCATTTCTATATGCAGAAGTGGAATGTAACTACTTACATATAAGCAAAGGTAAAAATCGGAGGTACTTGTACTTGACTTGAGTATTTCTATTTTATTCAATGTTGTACTTGTACGTCACTACGTCTCTGAGGTAAACATAATACTTTTTTTACTCCACTACATTTACTTGACAGCTTAAGTTACTTTTCAGATTACAGTTTCCTTCCTGTAAAGTGAAAACTATGTATCTCCAAATTTGGTGATTTTAAACTGAATTCTGATAAACACAAAATTAATTGTTTTAATTATACAGCTCATTTGATCCTGTACAAAGGCTGCAAATTAGCTTTAGATGTCACACACGTTCTTCTACCATGTTATGTGTGTCTGTATTGTCCCTATTAAACAAACAAAGAGCATAACACTCGACTGATCCTTAGGGAGAGCGATTAACACGTTACAGCAGCACAGGAAACCAGTAACGTCCAAATGAGGGTTCGTGAAGTGTTTTCTTTATTTCCAAGACCCACTAGATGGCATTCTCTGTTCAGCAAAGCGTTGAAAGCACAGTGAGCGGCTGTCCCTTGGGCCTGTTCCTATAGACCAAGAGCGCCATCTAATGGTGTCAGAAAATAAAGACAAAGCTTCGTGAGGCTTCAGATGGCTTTACTGTATATGAACAGTCTGAAGAGACAGGAAACATTTTTTAAAAAAAATGTTTTAAATGAATAAATAAAACAAAAACAGTAATTAAAGGAACAGTTCACCCCTAAATAGAGAATACATGTTTTTCCTCTTACAGGTAGTGCTATTTATGAGTCTAGATTGTTTTGGTGTGAGTTGCTGAGTGTTGGAAATATCATCCGTAGAGATGTCTGCCCCTCTATAATGGAACTAGATGGCACCCAGCTTGTGGTGCTCAAAGTACCAAAAAAGAATACATTTGAAAAACTCAACAGCAGCGTCTCTTTCCAGAAATCAAGACTTGGTTACTTAAGATAATCCACAGACCATGTTGTGTGCAGTTTCATGTAGGAACTATTTTCTTTCTACCAAAACAACATCCGCCAACTGTATCACTGTGCAGTGGGCAATGTGCATCTAATCATGGATGAGAGGCATGTGCTCATGACAGTGTCAAATGTAAACATTAATGATGGCCAAATTAAGCCTCATGAAACATACAACATGGTGCTTTTGGTTTAAAGAAAGAGGTTCAAGAAGTGGCAACTCAATGTGTTTTAACCCTTTGTTGAACAGAGAGCACCATCCAGTGTTAATTTGCGACAGCTATTTTAGATTTAGTCTTAGTCTTGAGATGAAAATGTTTATTAGTTTCAGTCACATCACACACATTATCTTTAAAATAATCCACTCAGGCTAATTTGTGTATCAGAAATTACAATCAAGATGACAGGTTGTATAAAAATTTCATTTAGACATTTTTTATACAACTACAAATAATTTGTACACTTACAAATGGTCATTTCTCCAGCAGCGAGTTTAAGCAGGTTTAAGGGATGATTTACGAGCACACACTTACTGATCACCATTTGAAAAGCTCAACATCTTTCTATTTATGGTCTGAAAACTTTGACATCACAAATAACTAATCTGAGACAACTAGGATTTGTACCCAGATTCATTGTAAACTCTGACTTATCCATCTCACTGTTAAAAAGCAGAAATATTATCTTAATAAACCCTGATTTTTTTCTTAATCTGCAACATGTTAGTCTGGAGGTTTAAACTTGTGTCCTCTCACAGAGTTGGTGATTAAAACTAAACTGTCATCTCTGTCAGAGAAAACAGATGAGAGTTTAGACTGTTTACTTACAGCACAGCTGCACTCACAGATAACTGAGCCTCCTACCTGCCTGTCCAACAGCAATCAAACCAGCTGACGCTGTTCCGGTGTAAGAGTTTTTGCTGGCTAGCAAAACATCCTGGTGCTCATGCTGCATTTGAAGATAATTACAAGCAAAGCCGTTCTTGGGTTTCAATGTCTGATAGTCTACCACTAACATTTTCATCACATCTCGTCTTGTCAATGAAAACGAAACATAGATTTTGTTTGTTTTATCATAGTTTTCCTCAACGAAATTAACACTTGTGCCATCCTTAAGTTTAGGCAACAGAAGCATGTGGTTAGGTTTAGAAAAAACACATCTTGGTTTGGCTGAAAATTCATACTACTGTAATTTCACGTCACGTGACAATTGCGGTGACATCCGTTGCTATTGTAGCATGCTACACATACTGTACTAGCACACTACGTTGTTATATAGGTAAGTCCATTGGCTTTTAGTTCCACATGGGAAACATACAGTGGGCTCCCAGGTGAAAGTCCAGTGTTTGTTGGACTTGGACCCATCCACCTTCCCTCCCACCCTCCCTATACAAACTCTCTCTCTCTTTATACTACAGTAGTTGCCAGCAGTATCATAAATAGCCGCCATTCGGTGCGTATCATGCCGCTGTGATGAGTGTCTCAGTACATCATGTCTCACACCACCATCCACTGACAAAGTGCAAGCATTTAACAAGTTCAGTTGTGGCAGGTGGTGTCAGAAATAGTCTCCACCGGATGCGTATTAAACCGCTGTGAAAGGTTCATCTGTACGTCAGTGTCTGACGCTGAATTCATTGATAAAGCAGCAATATTTAATGTGTTAGGAGTGAGAACACGTTGGACACTCAGTACCAATGCCAGACACCATCAGTGTCTCTTGGTTCAGTGGCTAGAGACCTGATTGTCCTTCAGCCATGTTTCCAAACTAGATTTAAAATGTTTAGACAGACTGCACTCACTGATACTCAGAGGTAAAGAATTCTGTATTCCAGCTGCTTTAAAGCTATGGTCTACGTTTAGAAAGATTGATCATTATTATTAACATCATTCAGATGGTGGTTATGTGCCCAGTAGTGCTAGCTACACAATGTGAAGAGCAAAAGGAACCAAAAAAAATCCATTCTCTCTGGCAGCTGCAGGCCTGCAAAGAAAGTGACCAATCACAGCCATCCGGTCCGCATGGGAGTTACTCCTTGCTCAAATTTGCACTCTCTCTCTCTTACCCTCCGTCCAATCCCCTCGCTCCATTTTGACACTCCTCTGCTCCTCGTCCCGCCTCGTCCTAACCCCCCTCTGCATTTGAAAGTATGAGCAGTTTGTAAGGCCCTCGGGATGGGCGCGCTGCAGTTTGTTTACAATGGTTGCTAAGCTACTAAGAGCAATGCTAACGTTAGCATCCGGTGGTATGTAGACAGCTGAGATGGTGACAACACTCAGTTCCCGAGGAAGGTAGAATGGTCTGCAGGATATTGACAGAGCCTCAAGGTCTGGACAACAATGGTGAGCAATGATCCTGCTGTTGTTACACCAGTTGTTATGGAGATAAACACAGAGTCCCCCTCCTTTCCTCTTACCGGACTCGATGTTTCTGTCCTGCCGGTGGCTAGCGTGGCCCGCTAGCTGCACCGCAGCATCGGGTATGAGCAGGTGAAGCCAGCTTTCCGTTATGATCATAATCTAGGGTGACCATATTTTGATTTCCAAAAAAGAGGACACTCGGCCGGCCACGACATAGCCTACTTAAATGATACTCACAGTTTACTCAAAGATGCCTTATCATTTTAAAATATTTAAAATTTATATGTATGGATAGAAAATTCAGTTATATTACAAAATAATATCTTTCAAAGACAGAAATTCAGATAGGCCCCAATAGGGGACACATACACACACTAGAGTGTGCCCAACGCTACCCGACGGGTCGGGCCGGGTTTGGTCAAAAATGTAGCTATAAATTGTATTCGGGCTCGGGTCGGATTCGATCAGCTTTCAGTGAAAATGTAGTGTAAAATAAATAAAATCCTATTGTCTGTCCTGTTTGTGGCTTGGGCACTGTTATTTACATGACAACACCTGAACATAACACACACAGACACACATTGGCTGTTTGTTTCTACCTCTCCCCTCTCTGGAAGTCTCGGACCTCCAGCCGCCCGCCTCCGCCTTGATTAAATGCTGAAAATAAAATAAAAGAGGGAGACAGGTTTTTCCTATTTTATCTTATTTTGTTTTATTTCTCCCTCTCCTCTCGCTAGAAGCGGGGAACATAGGACCCTTTTTCTTAAAAAAGGTTCTATGTTCCCCAGTCCCATACAAAGCGGGGAACATATTTCCTTTTGGGGAAAGCGGGGAACATAGGACCCTTTTTTTTTAAAGGGTCCTATGCTCGTTTCATTTCTTCGGTCTTCCTCGTTTTTCCATCACCACACACACACGCCAAAATGCCCAGCAGGAGGAAGAAGAACAAGCGTCGCATGAGGAGGGTGCAGGCCCAGAGGAGAGCCCTCGAGGAGCAGCATGCAGCCAACCCCCCAGTCAAAGCGAGTCCTGGGATCGCAGTGTGTGCGCCCCCTGCAGCAGCCCCAAAGAGAGTTCAACCGTATAAGAGGTGAACATGACACTGTGCTGAGTGCAGAGAGGTCACAGCCTCTGGCTGGGTGTAGGGCAGCTCAAAGCCCAAGACATCCTATAACTCAGTGCCGGCTACAATGTAGATGTGTTCATGGCACTACACTGGTGCTCCATGGCATAGAGGAAGAAGATAGTAGCTCTGTACAGTAATAACATGGATGTGGTGGGCAGAATTGGCTCCTCCTCCCATTCCACATATCAAATTATCAAAAAGATTTTACAACCCCTGATCTTAGCACAGTGGCATCTGCTTTCTCACAAGATCACAAGATTAACATTACAGATGTGCCATTCATGTTACAAAGTAGTCTGCTAATAATGTACACTTGCACATATTTGATTGGCTGTGCCAGATGACGTTTTTGCAGCCACTGAACCATGAACATCACTTTACACCAAACAATGGACAAGCCAAGCAAGGCAGTCAGCGGGCACATGCAATCATATCAAACTTATCAAAATGTACTGGGAAGTTTGATCAGTTTTGGTTAGTCTCGCCACCAGACAATCAGAGATCTCCGCCTTCTGATAGTCTGGGGACACTCCTTTCTAAAGTGTGTTTAACACACCGGAGTAAACGGCCGGCAACAAAGCAACGCCTCTTGCATTTTTGAAAAGGACACGCCCTCCCGGAAATGTGCGCTCCCCCTTTTCTCGTCCGCAAGGAAACAAACACACAGAGAGCTTGAAAATGGATGTCGAGAGATTTAACTCCGTTTTATCAAACGTGTGCTCGGTCCACAAGATTGTGGAGAAGGACTTACAGCGACTTGAGCCATTTTGTACCGCTACGCGTGTTTCTAGTGGGACTATGTTTACAAGCACAAGAGTTCAGCGAGCCACCGAAGGACCACCCTGCAGATTTACTATTGGTTCTGCAACGTAGGGAGTTTTTTTAAACTCTGAAATTGCATCTAAACACAAAATCAGGGAGAAAGTCATCAGTCTTTAGTTAAGCAAAGCGTCTAAAGGCTGACTTGTGAGTCTAAGTTTTGGTCAGTAATCATGGCACAGAAGAAGGAACAAATAACCCTCTGATGTTTCAATCACAGCCATGGATGAAATATATCAAAAGTATCAACGTGTTGGTAAGATGCAAAAAAAGTCCTATCTGACCAGAGCTGAAAGTGATTGCATAGATAAGTTTCACTTTCAGTCCTTGTTGGATAGGGCTAAGATGGGTGTTGGGCTTGTTACTCTACATTAATAGTAATAAATTACTCATTACTCGTTAGTCTTTTCAAAAGTAATAATATTACTTATTGCTCCCCGCCAACAGTAATATTTTTTTTTAGTTTTACACTACATCCCATAAATTGGTAGTTGTGTAAATCCCCAAAATTCAGATGTGTACCCCTGTGTGAATCTCTGAGTAATTGCTGGGAAGTGTAGCAAAGGCTAGACAGCATGCAAATGATTTTTTTTCAACCTACTTACCTATTTTCCCCTAGGTTCTGCCTCAGAGACGGAAAGCGTGAAGCAGCATTTATCAACAACATATCCAACCACAAGCTTCATTACTTCTTTGTAGCTGCAGCAGTCCACAAGTTAAATCCAGTTTTGGTTGTTTAGCCTGTTAGGCTACAGCCGACGACCGTAACCAAGAAGGGCTTACCTTTGTCGGGGTGTATTTCCTGAAGTGTTATGTTGTTGTGCTGCCCGTCATGGTAGGTGTTAGGTGAAGAGTGAAAACGTGTTTTTCGCAGTGGCAAGTTTTAAGTTTTAGTACCTCTACCTGCAGCAACAGTGTTCTTGTCATCTTTCCTCCCAACAAAATCAAAGTAATGGGAATATTTTCCCACCCACCTGCTGTACAGGAACCAATGAAGGGAAACAGGGAAACTTTGCCAATATTCAACCAGCTATGTGTCATCTCAGTGTGTGCAAATGAATGTTGTTTGGCCTCCCCTGGAGTTCCCCGCCAATTCACAGGAGGAGGTCTGTCAGCTGACAACAGGGTGGGGTGATGGAGAGGCATCACAGTGTGATGTCACACAGCTGTTTAAAAATTCACTTTTACACTGTAGCCTATAGTTTTGGTGTTAGCTTCTAACTATCTTTGTCTTTTTGACCTGTTGTTGCTGCTGAGTCAGTTTGGCATCCTGGATATATCCCTCAAACACATATTGTAGACCCCTCTGTCTGCTTTTCTCTGAAATCACTTTTTTGTTTTTCCAAAAATCTGTTACTATTTCTTAGGGAGTGCAGTTAGTTACAGTGTGGGCTCCATGCTCTGACAACTTGACGGGCCGTCACAAAGGGGCAGGGCTAAGCAAAGGGTCAATTACTTAACACCTGAAGATGTTGAACTACAGTAAAGCTACCCTATTTAGAAAACTCTACACACACACACACACACACACACACACACAAAATTATGACAAAATATAATACAAAAAGTCACATGCCAGAAAAAAATGCCACTCAATAGAGTTCATTGCAAAAAGTGCCCATTTGTTCACAGGTCATACATAAACAACATTAAACATTCAGTTGCCTACTGTTCATCAGGCTTTGGTTTTGTCTACAATGTCAAATAATCAGATACAAGAAACAAGAAACAAGAGTACAGGTGGGGGGATTGCAGCAAACAGGATTACTCTCAGCCAGGTAACTTTTAAAATAGCAAGCATCAACTTATCTGAACATTTGTTAATAAATAACACTAACCAATACTTCTGACTAATTTGACACTTGATATATTTAGGTTGGTTTTACAAATTCTGCCTGATGAATACACTGCTTGGGCATGCCTCACAGTGTCAGGATGAAAGGAAAAGTGTGCAGGGCTGGTCCAAGTTGGTTCAATACAGTAGAGAAGCACTGGTAAGACAAAGAAATAAAATCTTCCTTTCCTTTTATGGAACAAAACTGTTTGTGATTTCAGGAGCTAACTACACAAAAAATGGCCAAAAAAAGTAATTTAACCACTTTAATCACTCTGCAAATGTGAGTAAAGTTGAATTACAAGCTACTGATAAATGTAGTTAACTACTAGTTTCATTACATGTACATGTTCACTACTGTAGCCCTTTTTACACTGCCTCTTCACGGAAGGAATTTAATGCCATTTTGCCACCTAGCAATTCTATGTAAAAATGTACAGTTACAGAGCAGGGGGACAGAGTTGTTTCACTTTTAAGCCAGCATCAGAGATGATAACAGTGGAAACAACCGTCTGTATAAAAGGGACAGCCGACATGAAGGGGCGGCACGGGTGAGATGATTTGATCACGGGTTATGTGTGTGATCCACCACAGAAGATTTAAAAGTAGATTGTAGTTAGCAGCTATCTCAAAGAAGACAAATAGCTGCCGAAAATGTACTCAGATTAGGAGAACAATGAGGTCAGGGAGCTCATTATCCTCCAAGCAGAGGACAAGATCAGCCACCATAAAACAGGGACAGTAAATTGATTGTTATTGCCATGTTAATGCCTATGTTATTGTTAATAAAGCCTTGCAGACATGTATGTTACATGTCACACTTGAGGGCAACGCTGTTGTGTTAAACGTCCATGATGTTTGCTCCTGTTAACTGTTAACTTCCATAGCAGCATGTTGTCACTATTGTTTGGTTCTGTGTACAAATGTAAAGACAGCATAAAGAAGGGACTTGGTATTGGCCCTACTGTGCAATCTCTGTGTAAAAAGGGCTTGTTTTTGTCTGTGTGTGTGTGTGTGTGTGTGTGTGTGTGTGTGTTGGTCATGTTACAGTAATTGAAGTTATGTGCTTTTTTTGTTATAGGCCACTGAAACACCCCCATGCCTTTTTCCAACTGGCATAAACACGCACACACATCTTCACACACACACACACACACACACACACACACACACACACACACGATCCGACGATCTGGATGAGAGGAGGAATGAGTCTTTGAGAGCTTGTCCTGGACTCTGGATGCTATGGTTGGAGGTACACGGGGTGGAGGAGGGTGCGAAGATTCTGCCTAAAATGATGGCTGGCATCAGCAGAAGAGAGAACAGATTTAAAATTTTGCAGCGGCATCCTGATTGGTTGAGAGATCGTGGCAAAGTGTGATTGGTTAACAAGAGGAATGAACAACCATAGCTGATTAGAGGGAGAGGTGAGAGTGGGATGGAGAGAAATGTAAAAGGGTGAGCACAGAGAAGGTCTTCCTGATTGAACTTACGCAGAGCTTCATTTCAACACTACTGTGTTGCTTCATCATCTACATGCTTCATCCTGCCAAAGTGACGGCTACAGTGGAGAATTTTGCCTAGTAAAACCAAAGCTTAAACAATGTTTGGCTTGTGGCTGGCCACTGTGAGTCAGGATTACTGAAGTGTACATTTCAAATCAAGCTGCAACATTTACAGCACAGTAAGGACTTGCTGGATTAGAAACTAAGCTGAAATGAGAACAATAAATTGCCCTTGCTAGTTTCTTGCAGTTTATGCTAATACAACTATGGGGACAAATTTAATAACATTGCACAACCCCCCGTGTAGTGTCAGACACTGTCGCCCACCGTCACTGGGGGTCAAAGGTTTGTGGGGCAGACATTTCTACAGAACATGCTTGTGTATGCACACAGATAAGGTATTTACAGAGCTGCTTTAAGCTAACAGTACCTGAAGATCACACAGGGGTCAGTCACAACACTGATTTCTGACGACTAACATCCTCATCAGTGGGGTCACCTTTATATGACCACCAGCATTTCCGATCTTTACGCAGAGGAATCAGCAGGTCAGCAGTGATGTCACTCTTGGCCCAGTTCCCTGTCTGTTTCCTGACATGAATGACATAATGTTTATCTGATTGCTGCTATCAGATAGGACTGTTTTTTCTGTCTGACCTTGGAATGCAGCGTTTCCTTTATTTGTTTAAGATATAACACCATTGGCTCATATTTTCTCCAGTCAGCATCCTGTTGCCAGCAGGATTTGCTCCACTGACCTCGTCTGTCCTCCCACTGGCTGAAGTTTATTTTTTGACTTTACTGAAAGGTTTGTATTAGATGTCTTAACCAAGAGTGTCCCACTGGTAAAAATGAACTGAATACTGAGCGCAATGTTTGAGACATTTTGAGCTTTTTAAATCCATGACATAGGTATTATATAACTTTGATGACATCATCCCAGTCATAATGGTTGCACAGAAAAAATACTAGGGGGGGAAATAGCAATTCTTTTGCCACAGACATGGCACAGCATGTTTTTGAAGCATCCCGGTAACTAAAAAAAAATCACGCCTCATCTGTTTTTTTTAAAGAGCTGCAATGCATTACAAAGAGCAGACTGACTTCTCCTGCTAACAGGTTCTGTATGTGTAATATGGATACATTGTAATATGACGAAGGATGTTTTTTAATAACTAAAACAGCCACAAATCCCTGATCCATGAAATCCATTTGCTCACTTGATCCATTCATAATTGGACTTTTAATAGTATTAATTTTGTCTGTAGGCTACATCACAACAAAGTAGTTAACAACAACAACAATAAACAGAATTGAAACAAACCCAAAAAGAGACCATTTATCTATGTAGCTTACTTAATTATTCAGGGTAGAAGCACAAATATCAAGGAAAAGTGACCAAATCAACAAAGTAAGGAATGTTTCGCTTCTGAAATGCTCTTGCTGTGGTATGATGCCTGCGGTGGATGGAACAAAACTGGGTCGCAGCCATGGCAGCTGAAATACGATGCAGTACACCTGGTGTAATTGAGCTGAACTTTAATGGATCATAACATACCAAGTATGGAATTAATCTGCAGATGCTCCAGTTTGAAATGAGACCAAACTTTTCTGTGGATGTCAGTGTTTGAGCCATGTCAAAGACCAAAATATGGCCTGCAACAGACAGTATGGCTTGTTGTTTTTAGCCAAGACTATTTCCAGCAAACTTGTGTAGTAGTGAGTCAGCAATCAGTGATGGTATAAAACAGTCAATAAAACAGGTTTAGGTTTTACATGTGCACACAAAATATTGGGCTGATTGGTCTTGTGGTTTGGCTGAAGGACAGATGGATACACACATGTAGGCACACAGGACCAAACACATGATCCCTTTCAAGCTTACAGCTGACAGAGATGAAAATACATATATTAATTTGTGCTTTTTGCGTACATAAAAAAGTACAAATATAGAAAATGACCTGCTTTTAAATTATGCTATCTGTGTTCAGTCTGGCTGAATGTGTTGTGAGGTTGCTAGGGGCTTGATTAGTTATTTTTTTAGACTAACAGGTACCCCGGTCTCAGTACAAATCGAATACTAACAAAATTACATAGACCAGTTTCGTGAAACCAGCCTCACACATCCATTTGTCATGAAAACAATGAAAGTTCCATGAACACATCAATGTCAAAAAGACTATTTCTAAAACAATTGAAAACTACAAAACTGACAAACAATGGTGTCAGTAGTACTGGACCGCAGGTGGGAACTTTTACAGTATGTGTGTGACCTGAAGTGACAATAGTAAAGTGTGTCAATTTGTAAAATTGGTCATATCTGTCAAGTTTAGTGTTGTACAGAACATTGTGATCACAGTCCTACAGTCCAACAGAGCCCAAACCATTCCCCCCATTTACAGCAGCTATATGAACTATTTAAGAGCCTGAAAAGGAAGGGGCCAATTTTTTAAGTTACGGCTTCCGTTTAAAAACCACAACAATTTACGGCCCCATTTCACAACATATGTGTATGTCTCTGGTGTAACATCATACCAAAATGTGTGAAGCAAAATAAATTGGATAACTGCTTTTCAAACAAATAGGCACTTTGCTCCCTGCCTCCCTGTTGTGTTTTCTTTTTCTCCATCAAAGCACACAGACCTAAGTCCCCTACAACAAAAACAACAAGAGAAGGGAAAATAAGTTGTGGCAAGGATTTTCAAAAATAAACCACAGTGTACTTTGTGTTGCAAAATACCACTATGTCAACAATCAGGCGCCCAGAACTGGGTGCCAAGGTCTCTGGGATCTCATGAAGCCCAGTGTGTTGGTGGGAAGATTTCCATGTCAGATTTGAGGCTGTAAGAAGAGACTTGGAGAGGTTAGAAAAGACTATTGCTTAAAAAAATAGTCACCATGTGTGAGCTTCAGTAAAATCAGACTACTGCTCCATGGAAATAAAAAACAGGCTGATGCAATGCTTCAACAATACCACACAGCAGCCAAGAGGTCTATATTAAGCTTCAATGATGAGTAATCTACAGAGCTGATAACTCTTTATCAGAGGTGCTGACTCGCATGACTCGGACTTGAGTCAGTCTTGAGTCACAAATGTAATGACTTTAGACTTGACAAAATAAAAGAAGACCAGCAACTTGATCTGGACTTTAACACCAATGACTCGTGACTTCACTTGGACTTGAGCCTTTTGATAAGTACTTGATACCTTCCACCAAGTCCAAAGATGAAAAGTATGTTTTTTTTTTTGACTTGGTATTCATGACTTGACTTTGACTTGAGACAGATGACTTGAAAGGACTTGACTACTTTATTAAATATTAATATTTTACTAGATATTGAGAAGTTACATTTTGTTTTTACAATATGATGGCGCTACCACAGCCCCTGAGTCATTCCACGAAATCTGCACCTTTTCAACTTTGAAAACTTAAAATTTAAATTAAATTGAATTGCTATTTTTTTTTAAGTTGCCAGGGATTAAAGACAGTTTAAAGTTACAAGAACTTGTACTGTGCCATCTCAGGCTTTGGAATTTCATATTTTATGACTGTTTTTCTCTTTAATGGTTTAATAGTTTTGTCAAACCCCATTATTGACCTTAGTATAACTATATATAATATGCTTAATTAGACATATGTAATAGATGACAAATATATCAGCAATACTCTGGTCCCTTTTTTCATTGAGATTATTTTCAGATGTGTTTTTTTTTCCAATTTGAAATTTTCATTCAGATTATCAAGTGCATCCTTGCATTGAGTGGCAATCACATGTCTATTTAGAAAAAAAGATATATTTTTTAGAAGAGAAATATTGAAAGAATGGCCCAGTCCAAAATAAAACATAATTTAGATTGTAATGGTAAGAGCTGAAAGTCCATTTATATTACTGTTATATTTTACATTTTCATGACATTAATAATAACAACAGGATTGATTGTGAGCCCTGTTACGGTAACCGGGCTGACATGACTAATGGATGACAGGACTCACATTCTACTGCCTACACTGTTTTACCTCCCAAGTTACAGAATATCATCAGAATATTGTTTTACACTTGATTGGCAGTGTTGTGTTATTGAAGCGCATTACATTTATAAGAGGTCTAATGTTTTTTTGTCATTGCAGTGCATGCATGCATTACTGACAAACATTCTGGATTTTTTTTTTTATTGAGACAGATTATTGTCAAATTGGTCATTAACATATTAAAACACATTGAGTCATGTTTAAGTGATATTAATTTAGGAACATTTAACAATATTTAATTCATTTAACATAGTACCAGTAGTAAAAAGATTTTTGTAGCAGTTAAACATAACTGAAAACAGCCAGACCATACAAACTCATCATATGTCAAAGGCCTCATTTTCACAGTGAAAAAAAAAATCAAAACAGTTTGATCATAGTATTGATATGAGCTCAATTATACTTACATGATGACCTTCAAAAATAATTTAATTATATAAGGCTGACTGTTAAAGACAGTAAAAGTAAACACTGATCTGTGCCACACCTGTTACTCATGTCAAATCCTGTTACTCTGGAAAGGTAACAGGGTTGACCATTTCAAGCTAAAATGCTTATTGCCAGTTAAAACAAATGCTAGCCTAAGCACATGCTGTGAACTTTCAAAGGCAGTTACCTGTAGATACTGATTATAATATGAAAAAATAAACAGGACTGTTTATTTTACGCCAGGATTGACGTTGTATGCTTGCCCCCCCTGGTCAAACCTTAATAAAACATCAAAAATAGTATATCAGAGATTAGACAAACGTACTTGTCATTGAAGTGTTAGCATCCAAGTTCAGAGATGATGCATCTTCCTGTAAATCATGTCAAATCTAATAACAGGATTGACATGAAATCAGGGGACACTGATAAACTGATAAATATTATATATATATATATATATATATATATATACATATATGTGTGTGTGTATTTTATTTTATTTTTTTACAAAAAACACTGTTTAACATTAAGATCAGACATAAAACAATATGTAAATGTGACCATTTTAACATTTTGCCAACATTTTACATTTGAAAATTCCTTCTGGGGTGCAACAATCATAGCGAGGGACAGGCCAAAAACCTCACCCTCACCCGCATAAAAGTAATTTTGATTTTTTAAAACAATATTTAATTGACTTTATTTTAATTAATGCCAGATTGAGGATAGAAGACATAATAATGTTATATTTTCCCTTGATAGGAGGCAGGTAGCTGTTTGTCCTGCAGAGGCGCTGTTCTCTCCTGATTTCTGCAGCGTGTCAGCGGAGGCCCGCCCACGCTGCAGCGATGGCTGCCTGTTGAAAAGGAAGTGCGCAACTCCACAGCACGGCAGAGGCAGAGGGGGCTCTCCACGGGGCAGTAGAACCATAAAACCGGGACTACCACTTTTAATCGACAGCTCATTCAGTCATTTCTTCCAAAAAAAATGACGGCGTCCATTATTTCTCCATTCTTCGACTACAGAGAAGCGTCCAACAAGGTAAATTTCGCTTATCCGAGCAGAAAGCGGTCGCCTGAGGTTTCTTCTTCTGGAGAAAACATGCTAACATTAGCCTAGCCACTTTTGTTAAGTTTGATGTCACGGTTTAGGACAGTATCACGCATCACCCACATGCTTGTTGACAAGTTACAGTACATTTGTGTCATCATTAAACACCATTCGGCTCCCTTAAACCAGTTAACGCTGCGTTTGTGTTATTCAGAAATAAGTTTTTGGCCAACTTTGTCTGCATTAAGTTGCATAACGTTAACGTTATGCAACTTAGGTAATTTTAATGCGACGCACACACACTGAGTAGACTGTTGAAAGTAAATTGTTACTGAAATAAAATGGCTACGTTGAATGTGAAAGCCCAGCGTGCGTGCGTGCGTGCGTGTGTGTGTGTGTGTGTGTAAACCGTGAAGGCTAGCGTTGTTTATAACTGCACGTAACGTTAGCCATTAAAAGTTAATTCCCGCTAACTGTTAACTTCCTTTGCGTCTTTCGTCTGTGTATGAACTTTGTGTTAAGCTAACTAGCTCATCGTCACTGTGTTATCGTAGTTATAAAACGGTAACGTTAGGTCATGGAAGATGTCATGAAGTTGCAACACAGCGTTATCGTATTAGCCAACGCTGCTTTTTTTTAATTTTAATTAGCTGTGTGTAAGAATCTTACGAGCTGTCGAAACCGTTTTCAGCATCCACCCCTTTATTTATATTTTCCATCAAGGCCATAAGATTGACAGTTATTGCTGCTGCCTGTCATTAGTATTCTGCATGGATATCAGTGCCCCAACAGAGTAGAGTGTAGTTAACGTTACAGGTCAGTCAAATATTGGCCATGAAATGCAGAGTAGCAGGCGCGTTATTCCCAGAGCAGACCTAATTATTAAACCAATTTGTGCGCCTCAAGCAGATTTGTACATTTTTAGTTTCGATTCTGGACATGGATTGCTTAGGTAATCTGTTAAATTGCTGGTAAGGCAGGCTGTTTTAAAGAGGCATCACATGTGCAACGCATGCGGTAAATATAGAATTAAAGATGTCCCAAAGTGGCTTTAAGGCAGTGCTTCTCAACTTTGGGGTCATACAGACTACTCTGTTTACAAAGACTGATGCAGATACGTTTGTGATAAGTTAAAATATACAAGCTGATCTGTGTAGTCTTAAAATACAAGACTGTTTACACAATGCTTTTAGACCTCTTCCAATGCTCATTAAGGGATAGTTTGGATTTTTAAAGGGGGTTTGTAAGAAGTACTTATCCATAGCTGGTGTATTATCTACAGTAGATGGCGGTCAGCACACCGGAGGGGTGACACGCAAGCCAAGCAATGTAATGCTGTGGAGGGGTCAGCAACAAAAGGTATTTTAGCTACCTAAAAAAATCCTACTTAAAACAATCTATCAGTTTTCATACACCAGGGCAAAGTGCTTTACAGAACAATAAAACATAATAAAGGATACAGCTCTATAATTAAAGAATAAAGAGGAGGAAAAAGATAAAAAGGTAAAATTAGTTCTGCATTAACAATTAAAAGAATCCCTATTTAAAAATAACAAAAGTGCAGTCAAGAGATGCAAAGATAAAAATATTATTTAAAATGGAGTTAAATAATGTTACAGTGCAGTTAAAGTCAATAAAAGTATTTCAGTAATAACAATTACAGTGCAGTGCAAGAACTGAAAAAAAATATTTGATTGAATAAAAGCCAGCAGCAAACAGAAAAGTCTTCAGCCTTGATTTAAAAGAAGTGAGAGATGGTGCAGACCTGCAGTTTTCAGGGAGTTTGTTTCAGATATGTGGTGCATAAAAACTAGATGCTGCCTCATGTTTAATCTTGACTCTGGGGAGACAAAGCAGACCTGTCCCAGAAGACCTGAGTGGTCTTGATGGTTCATGGTGTAGCAGAAGATCAGAAATATATCTAGACCCCAAACTGTCCAGTACTTTGTAAACCAACAGTAGTGTTTTGAAGCCCATTCTCTGACAGCCAGCCAGCGAAAGACCTCAGAACTGGAGTGATGTGAGTTAGGTGGCGGTAGATCAGCAGCTGCTGTGTTCAGTTAGCAAAAACTTGTAAGTCGTGTCTGATAGATTTGATGAGAGCATAGGGTTGAACCTGAAGCGGTTAATGGCTCCTTTTGTAAGGGCAAACTGTGTGACACAAGTGGTGACAATACTCCAAATATAGCGTACACTTCATTCAAAACGCAAACAGCAAAATGTATTTTAGCCACCTAAAAATCTGTTTGAGTGTAAGCTGCACTGCTTTCTGCCAGACAGCCTGACTGTGAAGCCATTCCATATCTATTGTCTCATATTAGCCACCAGACTATTGAGAAAAACAGTAATTTTAGCTCACTGACCTCCGGAGCTGCTGGTCTACCTCACCTCGATTAGTTAGTTAGTTTGTGTTATTAAATGACTTTGGTGAATCCTAACTTTTCCCCTTTTTATAAAAAAAAAAAAAAAGCGAAGGTCATACAATAATACAGACTAACTGGTCAAGGCAGCAGTAGACCAGCAGCAAGGTCAAGCAGTGAAAATATTCTAAGTACTTAAGCTGGTGTTAATTTTTTTTGGTGGCTAAAATATGTTTTGTTGCTGACCCCTCTACAGCAGTACATTGCTTGGCTTCTGTGTCAGTCTACTGCCAGCTTCTCCAAACTTTGGCGTGCTGACAGACTGCATTTAATAGGCCAACAATGGATAAGTACCTCATACAGCCACACCACTATTCCTTTAATTCCTAGCAGATTTAAACAGCCATTAGCAGATATTTGTCATATGACTTTGGCTCAAAGGTGACATAAAGAAATATAAACATATTCTCCATCAGGCCCTTTTTGAAGCTGTCAGTTTAACTTTGATTGTTTAGGAAGCTGAAGCACTAGCTGATGCTGAAGTTGTGTCGATATATTAAAAACACATTTGTATTGCAGCCTGCATGAAATGCTTTGTCATGTAAGATACCACATGTGAGCTGTGCTGATGTAAACAGAAGCACATTAGGTCCAAACATAGCTTTTAGGAAGTAAGATTAAAATTCATGTTTCTTAGTAAATGCCTGCTTTTATTAACCTGGAACCAGTGTCAATTTAAAGCAAGTCTCTGTTCCTAGCCAAGTTTGTGGTAACTTCGACTGCTTTCTAATTTCTTTTCTTTTGCTTTACAGAACAGTAAGATGTTCAACTACAGCAACAACAACAGTCTTGGTGGACCCCAGCTGACGTCTGTCCCATGCCCCAGTGCCAACCTCTCCCCCTGCACCCCCGCTGGGTCCCTGCTGGACAGGAAGGCAGTGGGGGCCCCCTCTGCAGGAGGCCTGTTCCAACGCCGTCACTCAGTCAGCCTCCCCAGTGCAAAGTTCAGCCAGAACCAGTTTGTCAACAACCTTAAAAGGGATCCCCCGGTGTTGGTGGGTAGCGGCTGCAGCAACAACAAGGAGAACCATTTCCGTGAGCGCTCCTACTCTGAGCTGGGGGACAGGCTGTGGTCTAGCACTCAGGTGTGCATGGGCGGAAGTGGCCAAGTCAACTCGAGCCGCTATAAGACGGAGCTGTGCCGGCCCTTTGAGGAGAATGGAACCTGTAAGTATGGCGACAAGTGCCAGTTCGCCCACGGCATGCACGAGCTGCGCAGCCTGAGCCGTCACCCAAAGTACAAGACGGAGCTGTGCCGCACCTTCCATACCATCGGCTTCTGCCCATATGGCCCCCGGTGCCACTTCATCCACAATGCAGAGGAGCGCCGCGGCCCCCCTCCCCTCTCCGCCTTCAACAAGATGGAGCGCCCTCGGCTGCAGCACAGCTTCAGCTTTGCAGGCTTCCCTAGCTCCAGCGGCCAGCAGGACAGCCCCACCTCCGTCACACCCCCACCCATGTTCTCCAACGAAGACCTGACAGAGTGGCAGAGCAACCCATTTGCTTACTCCAGCCAGGAGCTTGCCAGCCTGTTTGGCCCCAGCTCAGGACCCCCACCCATGTCTGAGCATCAGGGTCTGACCCCACCTTCCCCAACTGCCCCCTGCCTTTTCCAACCTGCGTCAGAGAGCTCCCCCAGCCCCCCGGACTCTCTGTCTGACCAGGAGGGCTACCAGAGCAGCCTAGGCAGCCAGAGCGGGTCTGAGTCCCCGCTCCTGGATCCCTCCCGTCGCCTTCCTATTTTCAGCAGGCTCTCTGTCTCTGATGATTAAGGCGTCTGCATCCCTGAGCTGAGATGGGAGTAAAGGAAAGGGAGGGAGAGAGGAAGATGGAGACCATTCACCTCCCTAACTCCCCTTTCCTCCTCTCAGCCCTGTTTACAGAAGAAGCAGGCAGCTCTGTGGATTGTTTTATCCAGCGAGTCACATCAGAAATCCAGATCAAGTCTCTTCCAATATTCTGAACAGTTGGTAAAGCAGAATCTTATTAGCTTAGCCCTGCACTGGTGCCATGGTGGAATGAATGTGAAAAGTAGCTCAGAGATCCCATTATAAAGTAGTTTAATATGGGCCGTAGGAGTGGAAGTGGGGTCAGTGTGTGTGTGTGTGTGTGTGTGTTCAGTACAGGGTGTCTCTGTGCTGTACAATGTGTGTTGCAGTGTTGTGTATCTTTACACAGCCATTATTATTATTATTATTATTATTATTATTATTATTATTATTATTATTATTATTATTATTATTATAATAATTCAGTGTTCAGCTCAGATCAGCACCGCAAAATCAACAAGAGGAAGTGGGAAAGATTCTAAAAGTGCCTTGCCTAGCTTACACTAGTCACAAATACTAGTCATGCGAAGCCAACAGTAATCATGCCCAGTTTCCTTTTCCTTTGGCTTGTCACATTGACAGATTGCTTTCCTTCAGTCAGCCTGGAGTGCTGGTGCTATGTGCCTTGTAATATAGAGCTGGTGGTCAGTTATCATTCTGTTTGCTTACCAGAGACTCACTTTTTAAAAACAGCCAGCATTGGGATGAATCTTTTAATGGGATTCAAAATGATTTCTGGAGTTGGAGGTTGAGTTAAAGGGTCATTTCACACAAATTACCAGAAAATGGATTCTCTCATTTATCATTAGTGGCATACCTGTACAGACCAAATCACCATGTTTGTTTACAATAACTTCTGGGTAGCAAACCCCTGTGTCAAGTACGTAAAAGCAAACAGCGCTGAGCAAACGGTAACTCGGGTTAGTTTTTAGCCACCTAAAGAGAGCCTGCCAAAAGATGTTGTCAGTTTCAGTGCACGCTGTATTTAGAAAATTTTCACAGCTTTACCTTGCCATCAGACTCCATAGACAAAAACATGTCGTTTTACTTTGCAGAACACAAGAGTTGCTGGTCTAATGCTACCTTGACTGCTTAGTGTGTAGTAAAGAGTTGAAACAATTTTAAGTAAAGTGCACACTTAAACTAATACTCATCTTTTTTTTTTTTAGGTGGCTAAGACACAATTTTCTCCAGCCCCCATCCACAGCAGTACATTGCTCAGCCTAGCAAAGCAAAAAAAAAAGTCAGATAGTTCGGACCACCGTGTTTAACTATGTATGTTTAAACGTTACAGTTATGGCCAAAATTGACAATAGAAATAAACAAGTTTCCAGTTTTCACATATGTCAGCAATTCAGATTGATAGTTGTCGTTGTTGTTAGTGTGAAGTCATAGTGATTTGGTCTCTGGCTGTGCAGGTAGTGTTGATTATTTGTTTGGAGATTTCTGTCTCCATCCTAGTACATTGGAGATGTGTGAACTGTGCTCACAGTATTAAAGAGTTCCATTTACATTAATTTAAAGAGCAACATCTTTCCCAGCGCGGTCTCCGTGTTATTCTATTGTCCACAAAAGTCACTGGAGACAGTTTTCACCCAGACTGTTCCTTTTGTGCGAAGTCATTCCAATAACAGCTATTCCCACTGAGCTCTCTGGAGTAACAGAGTAATGATTTGATCACACCCACGTGAAGTGGATTTTCGCCTCGCGTTGCTCACCCCAGTGTGGACGCTGGAATGTTTTTTGGTGTATTTTGCAACAATATTTACTATTAATCGCTGCGCTAACAGTTGTGCTAACTAACTGGGGAAGGCAGCTAAATGCTAGGTAGTTTCTTAGTTAAGTACAACCGATAGCTGGAATCAAGTGATGTTAGCACGGTAAACAAGGAGGCTCAGGGCCCTGAACCAGCATGAACCAAGATGATAACACTCTTAATTGTTTTTCATATTGTCATGGCAGCAAATTACTGCTTTACTTCTTCTGTTTACTTTGCACAGTAGCAAACCGCCTTAAATCACTAGAAGTGTTATTCTGAGAGTCAGCTCAACAAAATAGCTTACACTAGTCACAAATACATATTTTCAAATCTTAGCATATAACATTACATCTTTGCTCACTAATCTCTGAGCCCTGTCCCTTTTTGTTCTGTGTCTGTACAGTATAAACGTTCAGTGGCAGAGCTCCTGTGCTTGCAGACGGCAACAATACATTTGTCCTCCATTTCTGATTCTCTGTAACGTCAGGTGAATCTCAACTAGACTTCAGTGCTAATAGGTTTTTACAACACAGCGTCCCACAGATTTCTCACTCAAGTCAAAAATTTCAACTCGTGTGAATAGTGCAAATTTTCCATGTTTGCAATCACTTTGTAATCTGGCTGTTGAAATTACTTGCTTCATGTTTCAGTGTGAACACACCTTAACAGAGACTCTACACCGTAGGGGTTTAACTGTTAAAATAATTTCTTTGCCAACAATTTAATAAGGAGAGAAGTATTTGTTTTGTTTTTTAAGATTTGGGTGAACTGACCCTTGAACAGACTGCCAGCAGACAGCATTTACAGCAGGTGGCAGGCTCCTCGTGTTAACTGGTCACGTTTGTCTTAAGAATTCAAACTCTGCTAAAATGTTTTGATCGTTTGATCATGTTGGTCAGCAGCTGAGCCTGTCCAGCCCCCCATATATCAGTTCTCTCAGTCAGCTGTCTGAAATCAAACGCGCTCCTGTTAATTCCACCATGTTCATTATTATCATTATCATTATTATTATTATTATTATTATTATGTTATTATTATTATTAGTATTATTATTATTATTGTCTAGTTTTTTTCCCCCCCAAAGCCTTGTCAGTAAGGGCTTTGGCAGTCATTGCTTATTTATCAAAATGTATTTATTGCTGATCTTAAGCATTTTTATTTTGTATTTATCTCGTTAATGAAACAATAGAATATATATTTTTCCTTTATGTGAAATTATGATCTTCCGTATTAATCGCAAGATTGTGAAGACCTGTTTGTGTTATTATTATTTTTTTTCCACAGTTAATATATTACACTGCAATGACATGTTTTGTAACATTTGATTTATTTTGAAATCTTAATTTAAAACACAAAGGTTTATTTATTGTCCTCCCATGTGTTGGATTGCAGGTCGAGCTTCTCTGTCGCAGTCTGAAGGCACAAATGCACTGGAGGCATCAGAGTTGATGCCCCTGTGCATGTTAGAGACAAATTGTCGTTTGGGGGGGGGGGGGGGGGGGGTGTTAGGTTCAAATGATGTTAAAAGCTAATACAGTATTAGCAAACTAATCAGGTAACTAAGCTAGTGGCATATAGTTGTTAAGGGTGTGGATAAAGTGTGAATACACTCAGGGTGCAGGTGGTGCTGGGTTAACAGGGTTCTGTATGCGGCTGTTGGGTGTTGGCGGCTCCAGAGATGATAGCCGGTGTGTCTGTTTCTGAAGCTATTTCTTTCTTTCTACACATTGTTTCCGTTTTTGCCAGAGCAGCTGATGCCTAAAGTGTGAAATTCACAATGAATGTATATAAACCCCAAGTTTAATTGACAAGTGAAATTAGATCCGTTTTATATTTGCAAAATATTTTTTAAAATTTGCAAATCTTTGTATTTGTAGAAGGTGTTTTATATTTACAGATTACACATTAACACACAAACTGTTGATCTGTTAACACAAATAGTTGTGACACAAACTCTTTTTCCGAACCTTTCAACCATGTTTGGATTGCACTAAAATGTTTGGAGAAAATATGTTTGTATTTCTCAGATACATAAAACAATACATTTAGTGGTTTTAGACCTCCATCTTGTGTCATTCTAGAACCATCTGCAAAAATAATATTGCACAGCACAATTAGGGCTGGGCGTTATCGAGAAAATCAAGTATCACAATAACTTTGACCAAATACGTTGATAATAATATTATGATGATATTGTAGGGTTAACTACTGGTGCTTTCACAAAATATGTACTCAGATATTTTTTTTGTTTTTCATAAATAATCATCAGTAATGTGGATATGATGACTAATTGGGTGAAGACAAATAATAGAACAGCTACAACAGTTGGGCAAGTTCTGAAAATGACATCACTTTACTGTAATGCAGCCTTTAAAAACAGGAAAAGACAACACAACACATATCCAAAGTCTACAAGCATATCGAGTCTCATATCACCATGTTGATATATTGCCCAGCCCTGAGCACAATATTCAAATGTGACTATTAATACTTACCTATTGAATTTGTTTGAATGCTGGAACCCTGTTTACAGCTCCCACCTGCATCTTGCTAAATGTTAAATTTCCAGACTGAAGTGCCACACAGTAACCAGAGCTTCCACTGTGTTCAGGGCTCATCCCTGCTGCAGTTCTGGGCAGCATCTTTATTCTCTCAAATATAAACTGGCTCTGGAACAGTCCCATCAGTGTCCTCTATTAGGATGATTTGATTATTAGTATCACTGAATCAGTTTAACCCTGTGACTAAAGCATTTAAAGCTCTTATTTTGACAAGGTGATGGAAGCATGCCTGTCCCATGGTATCACGCACAGACTTATTAGCACTTTGAGTCATCATGATGGTGATGATGATGTAAAGGTTATTTTTTAACCACTTTTGCCCATGAAAGTGCCTATAAATACATTCCAGGTGTCCCACATGTTGTGCCTTCATATTTTTCTATAAGAGAGCAGATAAAAGCCTTAAATGTATTCCTGTAGGTTAGAGGTTAACAGGATTGACACATGAGAAGCAACTGTTGAATGTATTCTCCAGCAGCTGTTGCTGTTACTACAGTGGTTTTGTTCATGGTTTATTTTGTAATGACAGATTGCAGTTAAAACCAATAAAACATGTATTTATATTGAACGTGTGAGTTAATTTTGCAGCGTACTTTGCACCAACATTTAGCAGTTTACTGAGGTCAGAGGTTAGCCCATTCACTACATAGCTTGTGACATTACTACAGCCCATTTTCCAAAGGATGCTGTAGCGCAGTGTTTCCAGGGGTGGCGGGGTCACAGCCACCCTGATTCAAATGCTGCCCCCCCTCGCAAAAGTAATTGAAAATAATTTGAGGCTTCATAGTGATGTTTATAAACTTGAGTAGGTTTTTTCACAATTTATTTTTCTTGTTCCTTACAATCAATGTACTTCACATTAAAGCTGTATATGTCTTTTTTTAAAGGACAACCATTTTGAAGAACAATGACTCAAATGAGCATGTATAGATACAAAATATTAAAACAGGATTGTTGTTAAAGTGTCAACTGTACCAGTTTATATTGTGTACATTGGATAATTAGTAATGCAAAATAAATCAAATTATATTAGTATGCAATTGCTTAACTTTCATATCAACATAGTTTTCAACAGAGTATCTCAAGGACATCTTGAGGGGACTTCAAATTTGACACAAACATCCGCTTGGACTCAAGGATGAACTGATTAGAATTTAGTGGTCAAAGATCAAGGTCACTATGTCTTCATATGTCTTCATCATTCTCATGATTGCAGTACCTCAAGAACACCTTAAAGAAGTTTCCTTGAATTTAGCACAAACATTGAGGATGAACTGATCAGAATTGAGTGGTTAAAGGTCACTGTGACTTTGTGTCCATCTTATTCTCGTGAATGCGATATCTCAAGAAGGCCTTGAGAAAATTCCCTTAAATTTGGCACAAACGTTCACTCAACAATGAACTTGTAACAATTTGGTGGTCAAAGGTCAAGGTCACAGTGACTTCATCCATCACATTCTTGTTAATGTATTATGTCAAGAACACCTTAAGGGAGTTTACTCAAATTTAGACCTAACATCCACTTGGACTCAACGGATCGAGATTTGCTGGTTAAAGGCCACTGGGATCCTGCATCTGTCTCATACTCATTAACATGGTATCTAAAGAAGGTCTTGAGGGAACTTTCACAAATTTGAGACAGACATCCACTTGGACTGAAGAATAAACTGATTAGAATTTTGTGGTTGAAGGTGAAGGTAAGTATGACCTCACAAAATATCTTTTTGGCCATAACTCAATAATGTAAAACTAATTATGACAACTTCACACAAATGTCTAAAATAATCAGGTGAAGACATTTTGCATACAAAAGGTCAGCTTCATTGTGACATCATAATGTTCTGCAAAAAGACTTCTGGCCATTATTCAACATCATATCTCAGGAACAGAAGGGGAGACATTTGGTCAGATACTGAATTGGTGACTCTAGGTTGTCCACCTTGAAACTCTGCTGATTGTATAGATCTCAACCATAGAGCAGTAATTCTAGTTTCTTGTTAATGTTTGGCCCTCACTGTGCAGAATCATGTATGGGAGTTCTACACAAGAAGATGTTCATCCACTGAAGGGGGAAAGTATCTATGCTCTGTAAGGTGACCTTGGGTGACTTGAAAGGCACCTCCAAATAAAATGTATTATTATTATTATTATCTCTGTTATCACCTTAAATCTCAGATAAAATAAATACTTCGTCCAAATAATGACCATTTGTCAATCAGTTAGTCATGGTGTGTTACCTAGAATTTTTGAAGAAAACTCAGTTTTTCTCACGTCTCCATGGAAAATAGTGAACCTACGGCCCTCTCCTTTTACATCTTTACGCAGGGGCAGCATCTCTCCTGCATAGGACTGGAAACACAAAGACTTTTCGGTAACATAGCCTCTTTTTTGTTGTATTCATTTTGTGTCTCTTTGTTTGTTTTGCCCCTTTTGTTGTTATTTTGTGTCTTTTTGAGGTCATTTTGTGGTGTTTTTCGGTTGTTTGTGTCTCTTTGTAGTCATTTTATGTGTATTTGTAGTCACTGTTTTGCTGTAATTGTGTCTTTTTAGGGGGGTCATGTTGTGTCTTTGTAGTCATATTTTGTTTTTTGTAGTGTTTCTTTTTAAGGTAATTTTGTGGTGTTTTTTCATCATTTTGTGTCTCTTTTTGATTGTTTGCCACTTTCTTTACTTATTTTGTGTCACTTTGCAGTTGCATTGCATCTCTTTGTGATCCTTGTAGTATTAACACCATTTTCCATGGAGGCTTGTAAGAAAAACAAAGTTTATTTCATGAATTCAAGGTAACATGGCATGACTAACTGATTTACAAATGGTCATTTTGTGGCTGAACAAGTTGGGAGGCCAATTTTGGTCCTTAAAGCAATATATAGTGCTGGGCATCGGTACTTGATAACTTTTGAAGTCTCATTCAAAATAATCCAGTACAAAGTAGTATTGAAACTTCTCTCGTCAATTGATAACTGTTTTTAATTCTTTTTGTACCCATGTCTAGAAAAAAAAAAAAATCATATGGTTTTGCTCACAGCCAATCACTGCAAGCGTTCTTTGATTCATTGCGACATATGATAGCCCACTGTTGTGGCAGCCACAACCCATACAGTCTGTGGTGTGGTGAAGTCGAATGCTGTGTATCTGACAGATTTGGCTGTTCAGCGTGTGTAGATGCAACCAAAATGTTCAAAGGTATGGTTGTACATGCCCATGGTGGCATTTTTGCTCCCATTTACATGATGGGTATGAAGTAGGAAAAAAGAATACTATACTGATATTGGTATTACTTAAAGGGTACTGATATTGTAATGATACTCAGCTCTAGCAACAAAGCCAAGTGAGATGTGAAAACTTGCCTCCACTGCAAAAACACAAAGAATAGACTATTCAAAGAAGAAGGAGCTGAATAGATTTAAGAGGTTGTAACTCATTATTTGATTTTCTTTTTTGAAAGCCATTCCAGACACAAATTATTATTCAAAGCAGTATATTTATATGTCCTAAAACATGTTGGAGGGGATTTTTAATGAACCAAGCCTCCGCCACTAATTCCAGCTTTATTTCCTCAGAGAAAAGTAGATGATTGGAGGCTCAGCGCCTGAGTAAACACAAGCTCAGTTGCTGTTCCCCTTGTAGTACTCTGACCCCTGAACCAAACAACATGTCTTGTGTTGCTTACCTCCCAGCATATAATCCATCTGAGGGCCCGTGGACTCATTGCTCTCCTCCATGCTGTTTCTTTAACCCTGCAAGCTGTTAGTGGAGCTGAGGAGAAAATAAACGGGGACGAATATCTGGAAACATTGGCAGGAAAATTGTACAGTGAGGATGACCTCTGACTTTGGTGCTTTAGACCAAAACAAATCCAAATCTGGGCTGCTATTTATCAAGAGCTGGAGAGCCCTCAGTGAAAATGACAGGGGGATCTGACCATTAAGGGTTTCTCTCAATCATTTATATACTATAACTGGGCCTAAACATCCCAAACCATAAGGCCATCTACCAATGGATGACTTAGTAACAGTTACCCCTTAGCCATCAACATGGAACCAGCTCCGTTCTGGTTCCTGCACATATTTTTGACCGATCGGCTCAGAACCTGAATGGTTCTCAGCTGGAACCAATTAATTAGAGGTTTTCCATGGCCTGCAGTGCGAACTGGAATGACATCAGCTGGCGGGTCAAATTTCACAGGTTGCAAAGAGAGGATGAAAAGGCAACAGTAGAGAATTCAAGTGAGTAGTTGTCAGACAAAAAAGAATGTGCAGTGGTCCCATTAATAGTGGGTCCATGCTTTTGGGTAAAAACAATTATCTGCAATAACAGAACAAAAGTTTGCAGGTAATCAATGTAATCTGTGATTTTGCTACTACTGTTTACTTTTGTTGTGAATTGTGCAAAATCCTCTAGAAATGACTACAATGGTTTTGCACAAAACTAGTCGAAACACGGGTTGGTTTGCTGAATAGAACCAAGGTTCCAATAATCCTGAACCAAACTGGTTCAAGAACCAGAGCTGATTTGGTGAAAAAGGAGTATGAGGCGGTCTATCTGTTGGAAGATCTCTCACAGATGAGCAGGAGACCACACTGGTAAGTATGGTAATGGTCAGTATTGTTGTCATTTTGAGGGAAATTTAAACCCAGGTAGTTGAAGACCAGGTAGTCTTCCAATGAACTGACAGCATCAGTATTTCCACCAGTAACTGATGCCTGTGGTGATGTGACTCTGGAGTCGATCCAGGGCTGTATAAAGCACACAATGGCACACAAAAACATTTTCTCTTTTGGCGTCTTTGTTCACCGTTGGGGCATGCAAGAAAAACAAAATTTTCTTCATAAGGAGTTGCTTATGTAGCAGAGGGACACTAGGACCCAGGCAAAATTTGGCCACTCAAGGTGAGAGCTGCTTGGGTCCTAGCATCCCCCTTCTACACTTACCTTGTCTATAGCGTCTTTATGACATCATACATCGGTGTGCTGTCCACATTAGTGAGCAAGCAACTGGAGGCAAAGACAACCAACACTGCACAAATGTTCCAATCGATCAAATTGGGAAAAAACAATGGCCACTTTCAGACCTGAAAATAGTAGGATGTACAGGGAAGAAGGACAGAAAAACCTAAAGAATTAGTAGCAGTTGTGGATCAAAAGCCTCCGCCTTCAGTCTGGAGGAGCGGCGTCAACTAATTTTAAATGGTTATGTGAAAGCATTGTGTTAACATGCCTTGAGCTCAGTGCAATTACAGTGTGCGGTGACAATTTTTACATGTTTTCAGCCATGACCCAGATTTTTAACAGCGTTTCACCAGACCTCTGGTAACGGATGACATAAGTAGAAAATTGTTGCTAAAGTTAGCTAACGTTAGTAACGTTAACCTAAAAGCGGTGCATCCAATGTACAGAGTATACTATACGACTACATACTACTAGAGTACTATAAAAGACAGAAACACTCAAGCACATTTACTTACCAGAAACAAGACAGCAGTTGTTGCAGGCATGAACTCAACTGCACATGAAATACTTATAGTTCACTAGGCTCTTGCACGCTTTCCCTGGTTTACTGTGTAATATAAGTAATGTAAGGAGATCTGGAGGACAAGGTCATTTGTTACAACGATTGTTTCAACACCAGGCAAATCAGTCAAGTTGAGGGAATACTGTAAATCTTAAATTAATAGCCTGGGCTATTAATTGCTTAAATCAATAAACTCAACAGGCTTGTATTTGGGACAGGCGTCTATGTGGGACAGGCTTTTAATTCCTTTCACACAAAACTATTGCTTATCAAAGATATGAAATACAATGACATTTTTTATTTAAACTGGTATGAATATTACTTGTATAAAAATTAGGCTTTGAATAATGAAGCATATCAATTGTGAATTATTCATTTGATCTAGCTCTGAGGGACAGTGCATCAGAGAGAGAGAGAGAGTTACAAAATTCGTTCTGACACAACACTGCTTTATCCTGTTAAAACAATATTCATGACTTGGATTATTTTTTATGAAAAAGCCTTGATTCTTTTGATGGAATATGAAGGAATATGAATAACTTACTGGGTAATCAAGGAATGGATATATTCTGACTATTCGACAACTTCAAAGGTAGGGTGTCACCACTTTCATCTCTCTTGTTTATCATGCTAGTAAATCTCAATGATTTACTGTAATCTTTGGTGCTCATGCTATAGTTTCAGTAAAGTGAACTGATTCATCGAATTGTGGAGAATCTAGTCAAGCTTATAATATGTAGCATCTCCATATTGACACCTAACTAATGTTAGCTTAAGTGGGTAGCTAAAAACCTGTTTTATACTTCCAAATAACTATAAAAATGAACTGCTTGGCAACCAGACCAGGTGTCTAAATGAGACAGGCCTATATTTGTCAAAATTTGTAGCCACACTGGACTTGTAAAAGAGCCTAGGAGTTAAACTGGGACTAGGCTTTTAATTAAAGATTTATAGTATTCATTTTTCTTTGTTTTGTATGGATCACATGCAACATGAGTTTTAATTTTATGACGATACCTGTTGCCTGCAGTTTCATCCCCTTCATGTGGTCACTTTCGTCTATATAAAATTCACAAAATACAGTTATGACCATATATTTAAATATACCTAAGCTAAAGACATTCAAACTCAGTTTTTTACAATTCAATATATTTCATGTTACCAAACTTTTATTGTATGAAATGAATGGATTATGTTCTTTATTCCCTTGAGAGATAATTTCAAAATAACAGCCAAGACAGAAATGTATTTCAGATTTAATTTATCAAAACAGATTATCAGTGGGTCAAAGGTTTAAAAAAAACACTCTTTTAGTATTTGGTGACATTGTCTTTTAATTGTTTCACCTAAATCGGATGCTTGGGGTAGCCTCACACAATCTTCTCACAATACCCATTCCTCAGTCTCAGTCTCAGTCACTCAGTCTAACTCAGTCTGGTTTGTGGGCCTCCTTACACAGACATGCCTTTTCAGTTCAGTCCACAAATTCTCTCTTGAATTCAGGTCAGGGCTTTTTGATGGCCACTCCAATACTTTTTGTGCCATTTTCTGACAACTGTGGCTGTATGTTTAAGATCGTTGACCTGCTGGAAGACGCAGTTGTGACCAAACTTAGATTTCTCGCTGATGTCTTGAGATGTTGCTTCTGATTTTCAGATAATCCTTGTTCTTCATGGTGCCATCATGCTACACCAGTTTCATTTCCAAACAACCCTGCATGATATTGCCATCCCCATGCTTCACAGTTGGGATGATGTTATTTGGATGGTAGGCCTCACCCTTTTTCCTCCATACATAGCACTAAAGACTGAGGCCCAATAGTTCAATTTTTTGTGTAATTTGACCAGATAACCCTCCTTCAAAAGACTATCTTCATCCAGGTGATCACCTGCAAAATTAAGTCTCACTCTTTTTATGCTGGTCTTACAGTAGGGGTTTCTTCCATGCAAAACAGCCTTTTAGGCCTTGGCACTGTAGAGCTGTCTTGATAGTGAGCATAGATACATTGATACCTTGTGCCTTCAACTCCTTCACCAGTTCCTTTGTTGTTGTGCTGGGGTTCAGTTGAACCTTTCATGCCAAGGTTTTGTTCAGTCCTAGAGGATAATTTTCTCCTACTTCCTGAACAAGTAAGTGTCTGGTTCCAAGACTTTTCCCCTTGCATACAATACTGCAAAAGCACTTTTGGAATGTTCAGTCTCTTGGAAATTACTTCCTAAGGATAAACCAGACCAGACTGGAGGGCCACAATTCTTTTTCTGAGGTCTTGGCTAGGTTGATTGGATTTTCCCATTGTATCAAGTACAAAAAGGCAGTGACTCTAAGGGTATATAAGTAAATAAATACAAGTGCATTTCTTGTTAAAACACAGATGCATCCATATTATATTCTGGTTATGACAATTGGCCGGTCAAATGCTTTCACAAGTAATTCCATCAGTTTCTGGAATCCTTCATATGGTTTAAAAAGACAGTCATCTTGGTGTATTTAAACATTTGACCCACTGAAAATATCTTCTACTTAATAAAAGCTGAAATAAATGTCTTTCTTAGCGATTATTTTAAGATCACTTCTCATGGAAATAAAGTAGGTAACTTAACATAAGTAATATATGGTAACGTGACATATGTGGAGCTTTTAAAATTTGAGTTTCTCTGTCTTTAGCCTAGGTGTATTTAAATATATGGCCTCAACAATATATGGATTTATCACTTCCTGCTTTCTACAAAAATTTTGTGCATCATAATTGTCACATAATTGCAAACAAGCTAAGTGCCTCTTGGCTGTGAGAAAATATTAGCAAGCCATTTGTGGTTTTAAAATAAGTGTATAAATCATTCCAGTCAGCTCAATCACATGGATTTACAATCTGTATTAGAGCTGTGTAGCATTGTTTTTTTTGCCATGATTCATGCTGTGTGGAGGGCAAAGAAATACATCTGTGAATTTTCTTGTGTTCACAGTCTGATTTATTGCATCAGTGTATGGTCGTGACAAACACATTATCACTATTTCAAAACTGTGTTTTCCCCTAATGGAGTTGCTACATCCTGCACAAGGTCAGTCACAATTTTTTTTTGACAAAACATTAACTCTAATTAGCTCATTTTAAAAAGTGTTTCCATGACTGGTCTCCTCCCACAGTTACACAGTTAATATTGGATGAGGTAGGAGTTATTTTGCTCAGTTTTTGCCAGGACTGACTCTACCCTGAGATCTCTGATTAAGACCAGTCTTTGTCAGAGGTTTGCGTCCTTCCAGGGTCAACATTGCTGAACATGATATTGTGTCTATCAGGTTCTTTGGATAGGATACACTAAAAAGCACATTAGGGTATTTTCAGGAACTTTTTCATAGCTCTCGGAACCTAGACTACTATTATTACTACTATTAATACTACTACTATTATACACATATGATTATTATTACCACATATCATACATTAATATATACTTATAACTACTACTAAAATACTATTTTTATTATTTTTATTATTGTATTACTACAAAAAACAATACTAAAATGGTTTCCTTATCTGCTTTGAGGGTCCAAGGCTGTAAAGTCCTTTGTGGCAAATTGTGATTTGTAATATTGGGCTTTATAAATACAATTGAACTGAAAAATTTAATTTAACTTCTTTTTGTTGTGTCTGCACTGGAGGAACTAGGAATGATTGTAGTTCATAGAACTTCATTTGACTTTTTTTAAATGCTTTTTTTAGAGTAGGTACTCTTCCAGCACCATGAACCACCAGAACCATGACTTTTCTAAGTGCCTGTTGATTGGTCCAGACATAAGTGTATGATGCCTGGTCCAAACATTGTAAGTGTACAGTGACTCGTTCAGGTGTACAGTGTATGGTGATTGATTCAGATGTAGTGATTGATCCAGACATCGTAAGTGTGTGGTGATTGGTCAAGACGTAAGTGTACGTTGATTGGTCGTAAACAGCTAATGCAGCACAGGTGTTGTGTTGACTGTTTCCCTGTCAATATGTGTTTCCCCCTGCCTAAACCTGAACCAAACTCTTAACCCTAATCACTGAGCTGGGTTCAGGGGCTATGGAGCTGGAGCAGGAAATGAACTGTTGAAGTTCTCCATACATGAGTGACAGAAGACATGAGTCACTGTGCTGTTGGGAAGAAAAGAGCACTGCAGTTTAGTGTTGTTATGACCAGAGACTTTACAGTTTCTCTATCAGTAGTTTTTTTCCCCCCAACTGAAAGGAAGTTGAGCAAACAGAGGCAGAGTCTCTTGAAAACACCAATGTATCCTCATACAATGGTTTATATTATGCAAAGAATTAGTGGCCCAGGAATGATGTTATGTACTTAACAAAAGTTCCTGTGGTTAGGTTTAGGAAAAGGAACATGGTGACGATGTACCCTAAAATGGCTTAAAGACCTCCTTCTTAACTTCCGCCAGGAAATTGGTCACATGATTGCAGCCTTCCCAAATACATGAGTTATATATGAATTACTGGCTTATGATTACATCCGATCTGTAGGAATTTTTTTGTGTGTTACTTTTCATATGAAAATGTATGAACAATGCATGAAAACGGCCTCGAAAACCCAGAGCTCTCAGCTGGAGGCAAGAGGGATGAGCTCAGAGGGCGTGTTTGAAAGATAGGATGATGAGTAAAGGAGAAGAATACTGCTTTGAGTTAGCAAGAAAGATCAAATCTACAGGATATCTCCTGGTCACACTTCACTGGAACACATTCCATCTTCTCAGAGGGGAAATTACAGCTGACAAATAACATGATGACATTTATAATGCCTGTCCAAGACTAAGAGTAAATACACCCAACTCAACTTATCCATGGTTTGAATTATAGCTGATAGCATCAAGCTGACGCAAGTTACATGGAAACGAAGGTTCAAAAGAACATAAATCAAACATCCCACACTGAGAGAACTGCTTTCTGTTTGAGTGAATCAGCAATGAGAGTTCATAGTTACTACTAAATCTCTGGGGACACTCTTCAAAGGGTGTAGCATTGTTAATCAAAACTCAGTGTTTTGATTTACAGCTGTGGCTCAGAGGTAGCGGGACCTTCAGTTGAAGGGAATAATCTTTCAATGCTGTGTTTTCTTATATTTGATTTTGTTTTTTAATTGGAGGAAATTAACACAGGCAAAATTTCCCTGAGTAATAGCCAGGAACTATGACGCATGCAGGTCGACCCACCTGCAGGTCTCAGGTGGAATGCTTGCTAGAAAATTACATGGGTTTGGCTGTCAAAAAAATAACAGAGCAGTATTAGTAAGAAGTAAATTAGTAAGAATTCACAGAAACATTGCATGCAGTAAGTCCACCTACCACCTTTACTTGTTTAACCTTAGGGCGGGTTTGGGCAGGCGGGTCAAAAAAAAAGACTAAGCAGCGATCTGAGTAAGTTATTACTAATTTACAGACATTGATCAATCACAAACTGAAAAAGAAAAAGTTTTAGAAGTCGAAATATTCTAATTTACATAGTAAATAGAAACTATTTACAGTAAAGATATGCTGCATATAGAAAATATATTGTAGTAAAAAGGAATAATCTTAAATTTTAGGGATGAGTGGGTACACCTCTATCATTATCTGTGTCTGTATCTGTTTAACCAACCAAATTATCCACATTTGTACTTGGAATGGGTGGAGTTTTCCAATTTAAACCAAAGTTATCATTTAAAGCCTGAAATTGATATGGGTTGATCAGAAGTTGCAATATGTATTACTTGAGAAAACACATAAAAAGTACATTATCTGTACTGGATACTCATTTCATCCAAGTATTTGTCTCAACCCTATTAAATTCCAGTGATGCTGCATGTGCATGTATTCACAGTATATTTGACTGTTTTTGTTTTTTTTTAATAGAGGAAATTTACACAGACCACAGCTAAAAACTACAGGTGTTAAGCTTCATTTTGATTTGTGGGTTGCAGGGGTTTGAAAGAGATTTCCAGCTGCCACACCAGGTTTTGTCTCGGTACTCCTTAGTTTTCCTGAGTGATAGCCAGGAGCCATGATTTGTGCTGGTCCCAGGCTGATTCGGGAAAGCTTACTACTACTCATGCATTCAGGTGGGCAGGTTAAAGCAGCTTTCCTTATAAGTTAACAATTAACAGAAATAGTGTGTGCAATAGTCCACTTTCCACCCTCCTGACCCCCCCCTCCCCCCTTCATTTTATTTTTAACTAAACTAAGTTTTAACTAAAGTGTCTGAAACCCCACCACAAACCTTTTTATTGGGGGGCATCAATCATTAAGAGGCTGAAAAAAATGTTTTCTACCTACGGGTCCCAGATTGGTTTGGGAAAGCTTACTCGAAAATATCACAGGTTGGGGCAGGCGAGTCAAAAAATGATTAATTAATAATGATTTACAGAAACATTGCGTGCAATAGTCCACCCTCCACCTATTCTTGTAATTGTTTACCATAACTTTCCTCATGATGATTCCAAGAGTTTTCTACTTAGTTTTTCTTTCTTTCCGTCTTTCTTTTTTTTTGTATTTTGCTATTATTGTCATTTCTGCAATTTACACTGCACAACTGCTCTTTGCAATTGAATGGTAAAAACAATAAAACAACTACTAGCAAAAATCCTACATGTGTGGATTACTATCTCTCTGTGGATTACAATTCAATACAACCCAGGGATTTAGGGGATATCATGGTTCTTAATGTGCAATAATGGGACATTACATGCAATATCATGGACATAGTGGTTAAATATTTTGAATTAAGAATTTACAGTACACTTACCTGTACTTCAGGTTGGACATTGTTTATACAGAACATATATGCCACTTTTCATACACATCTGTGGTCCTTTCCATTGACCTGTTAACATTTCTGGTATGTACATTTGGTTTCTTGCAACTATTGCTAATCTTTTATATGTTATATATCTTATGTTTTTTTTTTTGTTGTTTTTTTTTTTTTTAATTTTCACTCCTTTTTATTTTGCCCTTTTGATGATGATGATGATAATAGTTTATTTCGGTCCAGTTGCATAGCAAGAAACATTTCCAAAATCAATAGATACATTTTACAATGGCCGAAAAGGTGTAGGCTGAAGCAAAGGCTTATTGTGGCTACCCTTTTTACATTTCAGTTAAATGTCAAAACAAAAAACAATTGCAACAACAAAACATGACATAACAGAGAACAACATGTAGTTTAGACATGACAAAACAAAAGAACAAAACAAAATCGAAAATCCAAAAGTACATATACACATATTTTCTTTTATATTGTTTATTGTTGTAGCTTTCTTTTGTTAACATATGACTTATGGTAATGACAATAATGATTTATATTTGTCTATAACCTTGGATTTACACATTTTTTTAAACTGACAGATTGATTTGCATATTTTTAGTTCATTGTCCAGGCTGTTCCAAAGCTTGTGCTGCTTCTGCACAACATTATCCCAAAAAGAAAGTCCTGTTTTATTTTAACATATATGAACAGTAATAGTTTCACCACAACACACCAGCAGCCAAGGACCAGCCAACTTAACCATGTCACTGCACCTGCACAACGCCGGCATGTAGTTAGTGTTACACCCATTAAAACCGTATGTATCACAGCCATGGTAATCATAACAGCCACGACCATAATCATCTTCGACCATAGCCATAATTATAGCCTACTATTCCCCATTTATAATCATAGCGTCAGCCATGGCCACAGCCACTGCCCATCACAATCACAGCCACAGCAGCAGTATGGTGTAGAGAACCAACTAACCTCCTCTAGTACTCTTCATTTTAGCTGCAATGATACAGACTTGTGGCCGAGTTACCTACTATCACAATAACACCAGCCAGAGCAAAGAGCACCGCTATGCTGTGGTAACTGCCAGTGGCTGAAGTGACTGTAAGACAGAAAATGCATGAGTATTTTGTGTGAATGCAAAAGTTGTTGAGAAAAATAATTCCCACCATGGTCTCTCAGAGGGTCTGTGCTTGCTTTATTGATCTATAAAACAAATATTAATTCTACGGCTATTTCAAGCTCCATGTTTTGACCTTAAGGATTCTTGAGTTATAAAGTTAGTTTGTTTTATCATTCTGATTACAAATGCTGAATGCTAACAGTAGCCCTTTTTACATGGAGATCACATTTTAGGGCAGCTACAAAGTCCGTACCTTATGCCTCTTTTGCATTTTTACACAAAACCAAACAGTGGCATCTGCATTAACATGTCAATCATTTACTGTCTCTGTTAAATGGCAGCTTATCTCATCCTTTTCTTGGAGGGTAAGGAGCTCCCAGTTTGCGGACATTTATGGCTGGTGTTCGTCTTCCTAGAGTTAGCCACTGACTGCTAACACCTGCTTTTTAAATCTCGCCTGGTGGGTCAACAACATAGTATGTAATCAAAATCTCACACCTGTTTCTACCCATGATCACATCTTTCTGGCCTTAGGTTTTACACAGATCTCGCTTTGGGGCTGTTACCACCTCCGTTCCCAGCTCAGAGGTGAAACAACTCTGTCTCCCCTTTGTACCCTATATACCAAACGGCGAGGCAGCATAATGGTGCGATCTTCCTGCCTGGAACAGGCAGTGTAACAGTGGTTAGAGATACAGGATCGAGGTGACACTGCTAAAGTCTATTAGGAATTTAAAAAACTAATCACATGCTTATGATGGACGGGTGAATAATGTAGATATTTCGAAAATACCAAGCTAGATTATTTGATGTGTTTCGAACATTATGCCAAATGGAAGTTGACACTCTGTAACTGCACTCTGTTGTATCTATTTTTGTCCAGCAGACAGTCAACTGCACAGAGGCAGAAGTGTATCTGACAGTGCATTTGTGTGTGTGTGTGTGTGTGTGTGTGTGTGTGTGTGTGTGCGCCTGCGCGCGCCTGCTGTGTATTCTCAGAGTGAGGACTTTGCTCTCTGCAGAACTCCGCAGCCTCGTGACTCTGCTCCAGTTCCTCGCTCATTATTATGACACAGATTTTCCAGACTGGGCTGCTAATCTAACCTCCAGCAGCCTCACTGCTCTGTAGGACCACTGGTCACCATAATCACTGATTACACTAAAAGAAATCTCCTCCAATATACAGCAATACTTAATTAAATCACATAATATATCACAGAAATATTGTTATTCTCTATTGTATTGTATTGATGCAGTGTCTATTGTGGAACAGTTTACTCGAGCAGAGCAGGGTCTATGCAACAAAGTTAACATAATAGCTTCATTGTGGAGCCTCCAGTTAAAAGGAACCTAATATGCTCATTTTCTGGTTCAAACTTGTATTCAAGGTTCTTCTAGTACATGTTTACATGCATTAATGGTAAAAAATAAACACACTTCATTTCCCTCATGGTGTCCAGGCTGGAACACTTGTATTCACCCTCTGACTGAAACGCTCTGTTTTATTGCCTGTCTCTTCAAGACCTGATCCAAAATTGATAAGAAATTAACATCATCAGGAACCAAGATTACATTTTTCCCGTATAACTGTGTATAACAGCAGTTTCTACTCTTAAACATCACCAATAAAAGCCTGTAAACACAACCAAACATGTTCCAACAAGAATACGATCTGAAAATGGGGAGAAATGAACAACATCAGCGACCAAGATTAATTATTTTCCCGACGTTAGCATGTGCAGCAGTGTACTTGCAGTTGAGATATGACTGTGTATGGCAACACTTTCTACCGTTAAAAATCCACCAATAGGAGCTTCTGAACACTACTGGACATGTTCCAGCAGCAATATGATGCATGACAGCTATGCACAATAGGCCCGGGGAGAATTATCCACATTGTCAGGTCCATTTTCACCAAAAAAAAAGGAAAGAAAAAAGAAATAGGTAAATAACGTGAACGAGGTCCATGCTGAATTGTACTCGTGTCCACTCCCCACAACAAAAAACTACGTATTTAGCAAGTGAATTGTTAAGGCATAAACATTTACTACATACATAAAGTAGTTGGACCCCAAATTTGATGCTTAGGCTTGCTGTTGTGGCTAGCCCAGTTCTGTGACCAGTAACGTTAGCAAGTGCATATCAGCTATATTACCATCTTCATCATATCTAGGCTACTGGGCAATCTCAGGCCACATATTGTCCTTGTGGTTGTTGAGGTGGTTGTTGCGATATTTGTTGTGCAATATTGGATGGTGAGAAACCGAATTTATAAAAAGTTCCCCCATTTTGGCAGCAATGACCTTTGACCTGGAAGTATGACATCAGTTGGAGAGGATTTTATTGGTCCGACACATATTTCCACTGGCAGAAATTCACTGAAATCAAGGTGTGGACAAATGTTTTTATCCCCTGCATGAATGTTCTGCAGGGCTGTCCAAGCATTCATAAGAACGCAAAAAAAAGTTTTCATATATTTCCGTGCAGCTTTTTGGGACCTGTGTAAAAGGGCTTTACAGTCTGATTATCTCTATGCAAAAACTCTGTGCAGCTTTACTCCAGCAGCACTGACAGTGATGATTCCATTGAAATGAACTGATTTTGCTCCAACATTTTGCTGTTATAAATGTTAGTGTGAGTAGACCCCCGGTCAGAGGGACAGCTCTGGGACACCCACTGATATTAAGATTAAGCTATGCTGACAAATATGATAAATATTTATAGAATTGATATGACTTTCTTTAACTAGAAGTACTGACCTTAGCAACCGTACCACTCAATGCCTATATCTCTGTCAAAGACAGCTCTGGGGATACAGCATAGCATTAAGCACACTGCCTTTCAGCTGGTGCTCCCACATTGTGTGTCCTTTCTGCCTTGGGAACAGGTGCAGCCCAGAGGTAAGTGAAGAGTCTGAGATGAGTAGTTTGGTTCAGGTTGAACTTCCTGACCCCCACCAGCCTGTCAGGGAGGGAGGACAAGGCTGAGACAGGTTCTCAGGTGACCTGTGAGAACACGTCAGTCCTCCAACTACAGCTGAAGTAGCTGTGTGTGTGTGTGTGTGTGTGTGTGTGTGTGTGTGTGATAAAAGTATGACACGACAGGGGCTAAACTGCCCGTGATGTTTTAGTAAAAAGAACGTCTCTGGAATGAAAAGCATATGACTGGGAAGAAAACAAAGGGAATGAATACTTGCTTACTGCTTTTCCTTTCATTAGCACCAAGTTGTAAAACCCACTACACACACAAACACAAACACAAACACACACACATACACACACACACACACACACACAAATCTACACCACCACCACAAGCTGTATATGACAGACTGCAGTGACTTCATGCTCTTACAACAAACAGACAGACAGACAGACTGTGTGTGTCCTTTGGTCAGAGAAACCTTGAGGAACCACTACAAAAAAACCCTACTATTGTTCAGATAATTGCCCAAACTTCCCCTGAAGGCTCTTGGCCATGGGAACACAAGTCATGGGAATGGCTGCCATGGTAACAGCCTGCCAGAGCCTGTTAATGACCAGCAGAACTGATGGGTCATGTTCAGTCCTGAGCATTAGCAGCTGAGTCAGGCTGCTGTGTGCTGAAGCAGCTGATCTGTGGAGGTGTAAACAGGCCTAGCCACCTTCATCTGCCCTCACTGCGCCGCAGCCTGCTACCTGCACTGCTCTGCACTGCTTAAAAGAAGGGTCTCCAACATTTTTCAGGCCAAGGTCCAGTTTGCTCAGAGAGACACAGAACTAAAAACTTAAATTATCAATCAATACTTTGGCAGACCCCCTGCAGTAACCTCCTGTTGAAGACCCAGGGTTTAAAAGCAAACTTCACCCACAAAATGATATTTAGTAGTTCAGTTACTCATCCTGCATTAACTTGAATTTGTGAAGAAAATTTGTTTTTCATGCATGTCTCCATGGTGGACGGGGAATCTAAAACCAGAAAACCTTCTTGATAAATTAAAGTAAATGGGGTCCATGTTTAACAACAACAAAATTATATAAAAAATCCATTTACAAACTCTCACACAACTCCTGCAAAATTATCCAAGTCTCATTCATCTGGTCGTATGTTCAGCACTACCCAAATAGCCTACACGCATTTTCCCTAAAACCTTACTATTTAAAACACTACACAGTCTCAAACACAGATAAGTAGCACGCCTGCACTGACCTGATCTCTAGCCTACTTGTCTTTTTTTGATGCTTGGACAAAAGCCCTGTCATCACTGTAATGACACCAGGGGCTTCCTTTTGTGTTGTATCTTGATGCCAAAGGGGTCGGGATCAGTCACTTAAGTCTAGTTGCATGACTGAGAAGGGGTGAGCAGTCAGGTTTAAGGAACAAAACTACATGGTTAGGGTCAGGGTAAAAGATTGTGGTTGATGTTAGTCACATGAGTTGACTTACGTAACTAACATAGGCAAGGAAATGAGACCGTAAAGCTAGTAAACACTGATTTTAACAATACAGGATTTGAAATACCAACAAATCAGCTTTGCAAATGTTTTATGAAAAATAGAAATGTATTCAGCACCTATGTTACAATGCAAGGATCTACCCAATGCATTTCCATGGGTAACAATGAATGTAAACATAACTTTTTTTGTTTGAGACTTGATTGATATTATCTAAGCACTGATAGTTTATCCAACCTGGTCTCACTTCGTAGTTGTCGAAATCTGACTCTTGGCCAGTGACTTCCAGCATCAGACACTGACCAAAAAAGCCGTCCTTTTGCGTCGGCATGATATGTGGCTGGTCACCTTTATAGTTTAAAACCTGGACAATGGGGCAGGACAAGAGCGAAAGTTAAGGGGGTGAAAGTCTGAGTAGGGTGGGCAGAAGGGGTCGTAGGTGGGTCCAACAACCACCGACTTTCTCCTGGGAGGCAGGTGTTCACTTTCCATATGTTTGTAAAGCCAAACCCTGTTCCTTTTTTTCTAAACCCAACCACATGCTTTTGTTGCCTAAACCCAACCACATGTGTGTGTTGGCAAACGTAACCATGTGCGTTTGTTGTTGAAGGAAAAAAAGATGTTGATTCACGGTGTTACTAATGTAGTGCGTTTATTTTGAAAGAGACTGTATACAACCTGTAAACTCCTGTGAAAAGGGGAGTGTATTTTGAAAAGAGACAATGGATGTAACAGGCTGAAGTTAACATGGTGTCCCAGTACGTCAACAAACAACACACCCTGGGTACCTTGCATGTTGAATGTCTATGTAGAAAGTCGATGACCAAATGTGACATGTGACATGTGACGAGGTTGGAGTGAGAACTTCAGCCAAGCCCAAAACATTATATGCAATATTTTGACTTTTTTTTTTTTTTAACATATATGGCATTTCGTTTTTTTAACACACACTGAATATATTGGCTTTCCAAAACAACTCAGCTTATCCCTGAATTCAGTGATGGGGATTTAAATTTGTATGTGGGTAAAATGTTGACACTACATAAATAGTCTGTATATTGTTTATTAACATAATTAAGCTGGAGCAGGGGGACTGTGTGCTGGGGGGTGGTGTGATGTCCAGGGGAGCGGGGGTGGGGGAGGTGTTGAAGCAGTAGCCCTTATTAGATAGGAATTGTGCAGATTTGCAGGAAAGCCCAATCAGTCTTTTTTTCAGCATTGGCAGTATAAAAACAAAATTGGGGAGGGCAGAAAATTGCCGCCTACCTACTTTTGTTTATACAGAATGCGCCTTTTTCGGGGCAATGGGCGGCGTGAGCAAGTAGCAAAATGTGAAGCTCAGCATGTGACGTAAACAGAGACGTGGGAGGGAAGCCGCGGCTAGTCAGGCGGCGGTAGTCAGACGGCAATTCTCTCGTAAATCGGCCTGTTCTTTTCTGTCCCCATCATGTGACGGTTAATGGCCTCTTCGTTTGGTGAGTGCAAGGAGGGTGCGCTATTCCTTGTCTCCCCAGTTGCTCATCTTTACAGTGTCTGTCAGGTTTGCATTTCCCTCTTGCTACTAGCTGTTCGCTAATTCCTGCTATCAGCTGTTTCCTGTTTCTTCAACAGCCCCAATATGACTACCCTACGAGGCGGAAAATTGGGCACCTTGGATCAAAATCTGGCAGTGTGAAAGGGACTATTGTGCCAGGAGTGTAGGGTGGGTGGGGGGGTGAAGGTGAGGATGTGTGGGGTTGCAGCCGTGATGTCTGGGCCAGGGGAGGGGCAGACTGATCAAATCTATTGAAGAACAGATTTACATCATTCGCCCACCTCTGGTCGCCTCTGGCCTGGGAGTGTGGTTGTTTGTGTCCTGAGACGGTTTTCAGACCTCTCTAGACTCTGCTGACGTCACTCTGCTGCAGCTGTTCCTCCATCTTCTTTTCATATGCTTCCTTTCCCCGACTGATGTTTCTCCGTAGCTCCTTCTGCATGGCCTTCAGCTCCTCCTTGGTTCCAGAGTTAAAAACTCTCCGCTTCCCTTCAGGAGAGCTTTTATATCTGGAGTAATCCAGGGTTTGGTGTTGGAGAAGCAGTGTACAGTCCTGGTGGGTATAGTGCTTTCCACACAGAAGATTATCTAGTCCGTAATGCATGATGTCAGTCTGTCAATGTCCTCCCCATGGGAATTGCTGAGTACCTCCCACACAGTGGTCTCAAAGCAGTCCCTCCGGGCCTCCTCGGCCTCATCAGACCACCTCTTCACAGTGCGGGTGGTTGCTGGTTCCCTCTGCACCAGAGGTTTGTAGACAGACAGAAGACGAACCAGGTTGTGATCAGCTCTTCCCAGGGGGGCAGGGGGGATGAGTGGTATGCCTCCTTGGTGTTGGCATAAAATAAATCCAGTGTTTTATTGTCTCTGGTGTGGCAGGAAACATACTGGTGAAGGTGGGCACGGTGGTGGATGGACAAGTGTAGTTGAATTCCCCAGAGATTAGAAGGAGGGCCTGAGGGTGCTGTGTTTGCAGCCTACTTGTAACAGAGTGGAGATGGCAAAGATGTCAAGATGACAAAGCAAATAGAAGATATACTTAACTAATCCCTGAAGGGAAGTTTTTTAACCCTGTTGTCAAACAGGACCTATACAAATGGAGATATGTCAGAGCTAGGGGCTGCATTTGGTACAGTGCTTTGCTCAAGGCACCTAGGATACCCTCCTGCTACCAGTCCATGCTCCATACTTGGTACATATGGGGACTTGAACCTTCGGTTGCCAGGCCAAGTCCCTATGAACTGAGCAACTGCTGCCCCAACTGAGCAAATAGATCAATCACTTTGAGAAGAGGTTATTTAGTTTTTTTTTTGCTGTTATTTTTTAAGATTCTTTCTTTTTGCAGATGTTTTACCCATTTGCTGCCACTCTACAGCCTCTCTCCACACACAGCAGTGTTAACTCAGGCCAGTCCATCTGGATCAGATCTGATCAGGTTGCAGCTGAATCCAGTCTGCACTGTGATTTGCTGAAGGCCTGGATCTATGCCCTCATCCAAGGTCTCCTAGTTTCTGAGAAAACACAGAGAACACAAACAGAGACACAGTCAAACACACAGTCACCTATCAGGTTCCCTCAGGCCAGACAGACCTCAGGTCTGTGTATCACTTTACCTCGACTACATTAAGCTACTGTTTTGCTTTCTGGCAGCAGACTATAACAGGTATGATTGGACAGTGACTGAACACTGCTCACTTTGAGGAGCACTTCCAAATCAGATAAAGTTGTCTTGTTCATTATCTCTCTCCAATTTGGCTAAAAAGATCAACATCAATTTTGACCTCAGCTCAGTTCACAAATTGATCTTGGATGAGTTCAGCCTACTTTGGCCTACAAACTGGAGAATGTGGGAAACTGCCAACCTAACTCCACAAAAGGTGAAAAATCTGCCTAACAATGACTCCAAGGCATACTGATCCTATGTATGAAGCACACATAACAGTAGAAATGATGCATTGTGGTTTTAGGAGCAATTAGTGTTGGAGCTATTTCTTCTGACTCAGACCACTATGTGCAGTGTCTCTGACAGAGGAAGGAATCTGAGTGCAATGAGAGTTAAAGTGAGCATAGAGAAACTTGCCCTCTTCAGCAGATGAATATGAATACATATGCATCACTGTGCGCAGTGAAAGTGGACTTTAAGCTGCTACCAGTTCTGCATCTGTTCTCTCTGGTTTGTTTGTCAATGCTTTGTTCAGGATACAACATATAAATCTGGCAGCTTTAGAGTTGCTGGTAGATTAGACTCACCTGTGGTAACTGATTGGACCTGATTTAGAAAACAGACACCTGTGTATATAAGGAGCACTATGTGTTTGTACGACCAAATCCGAGCCATGAAGTTTAAAGAACGCTCTGTAAATATCAACTTTTTAGGGAGTTCAGACACAAGGCATCCAGAGACACTTATTTACTAACTAACACTGTAGTTTCCATGACATCATTACCACATGCCACTGACCTGAGAACACACAAAGTAAACCTCTGAGCCCTGACCTACACTTCATGGTGGAGTATGACCTCCAACTCTTCCACTAAGCCTGTGAGCTTCAGCCCCAGGCCATCTGTCTAAAATACACACCACATCTAAAAGACAAACAGTAAACACAACATCTAGCTGCACAGCCCAGCAAGCCACACCCCTGTGTACAGGAAGCAGACTTTTCTCTAGCAGGGTGCTGAAACTTGATGTAAATTTAGCGTTCTATTTTTTTTTGTTGTTGTTGTTGTGTTGATGTGATTAGTGTTGTTTTAGAGTGTTTTTAGAATATCTTTTACAATATACAATTTACCTCTATGTTAAAAGATTCTGTAATTGTACTAATAATTGTTGAAGACCCATTTGAGGCTATGTTTTATCAACCCGGTCTCACTCCAAAGTCATTGAATACTGGTGCTTGGTCAGTAACTATTGGCATCAGACACCGATGAAAAAAGCTGACCTTTCACCTCAGTATGGTATCAGGGATAGGCATCAGGGGAAATTGCATCGTGATTAACACATTAACCTTTACAGCCCTACTATTCTTCTTAATGAAAAAACAAAATTATCAAAAACTCATAAGACTTTTATTAACATTTTTGAGCAATCCATAAATTATTGATTATTTACTTATGAGTGAATATAAATACCATCATAAACATGTTTATGATGGTATTATTAACACTTACATAGTCTTATTAACACATCATAATGTTAATACACATCTTATAATGGCTCATAAAGTCCAAATTAACTAACATTTATTACAAGAAACTTGATATAATGTGTTATCATTCTATCTGTTGTAGCACTGCCACAAAAGTAAATATGTTGCGATATGTTCTATGAGAGGTGGCACGGTGGTGCAGTGGTTATCACTGTCGCCTAACAGCAACAGGGTTTCTGGTTTGATCCCAGGAGGGAGCCCTTCTGTGCGGAGTTTGCATGTTCTCCCCATGTTATCGTGGGTTTTCTCCAGGTACTCTGGCTTCCTCCCACAGTCCAAAGACATGCAGGTTGGGGATAGGTTAATTGGTGACTCTAAATTGGCCGTAGGTGTGAATGTGAGTGGTTGTCTGTATCTATGTGTTAGCCCTGTCCTGGGTGTACCCTGCCTCTCGCCCAATGTCAGCTGGCTCCAGGCCCCCCCCCCACTACCCTCAAGAGGATAAGCGGTTATGGATATATTCTGTAAGAAAAAGATAGATTGACAGATCCTTCTTCAGATCACTAACTGATTCAGTTCATGTTCTGCAATACCTATGCAGCATTGTGGGTAATAACACTTCTGCAGAGTTGCATGCCAGCTACAGTGTAGAAAAGCACCTGAAGAAAAATGCAGGTATTTGCAATTCTGGGCCTTACTCAGAGTCTTATGACCATTATGACTGTCGGTCATGATGAAAGAAAGATTTAGGACTCAGGCAAGAACTTGGCGCAGATAGTGTGTGCTCTCCAAAAATCTTTAATATAACAAGCGATCTCAAACACTTGTTTCTACATCTGACCAAAAGACACAGACGAAAGTCTCCTGGTTAATCCTCAGCAGTGCTGGTTTCTGAATTACAAAAATAATCTGACAAGGGCTACACTGTGAAATTCTCATCGACTGCTTTTGTAGGTTGTAGGTTAAACAGAAACTCTAGCTATTGTTTTCTCAACAACTGCAGTTCATATTGTCACTTATGTATCTCCGCATTTTTATAGTCAGACAAAGATGGTGATGTGCTTTCAGTTTCTTTGTATGTCTTCTCTCTTTTTCTTCTCCTATCATTTGTGTGTGTACGTAGAGTAAATCTGCAGTAAAGTCAGCCAGCAGGAGTGACGCAGATTTATCTGTAGGATTGTTTGGGAACAGATTTTGGAGGAGAGAGCAGGGGAGTGAAGGGAAGGCAGCATGACAGTGCCTGACATTACAACACATTCCACCACTGGAACTACCATTGTGCCCAGAAACTTTTTGAAGCTTTACATAATAGTCCTAATTAGCCCCCTCCTCTAATAGGCCCTGACCCAACACAAACACACCGATAATCATATCAAACTGTTAAATTATAGAGAGCCATTACAGCTCTACATGCAGTTCAACCTCACAGCAGTTTAGTCATGGGAGCTTGGCCTCACTTGACCCCACAGCCCTGTTGACTAGAGGGCTCCAGAATCTGCATGTGTGAGAGATCACTTCCTTTCCAGAATCTTTTATCTCTGTCTGTGAAAAAATACACAGTGGGAGGGCAAAAAAGTTGAAAACAATGCAATTGGCCACTACAGTGGCATACATGTACATACATGCAAAGGACACATCGCTGCTATGGTGGCATGCAAAGGTTTGGGCACCCCTTGTCAAAATTTTGTTTACTGTGAGTAGTTAAGTAAGTAGAAGATGAACTGATTTCCAAAAGGCATGAAGTGAAAGATGACACATTTCTTCAATATTTTAAGAAAGATTACGTTTCAATTTCAATCTTTTATGGTTTCAGAATGACAAAAAAGGAAAAGAACCTGAAGCAAAAGTTTGGGCACTTTCAAAACACCACAAATAACTAATCTGTGACAACTGGGATTTGAACCTAGATTCACTGCAAACTCTGACTTCTTCATCTCACTGTTAAGTGCAACATGTTAGTCTAGAGATCTAAACTCGTGTCCTCTCACAGAGTTGGTGATAAAAACTAAACGTACATCTGTCAGAGAAAACTGATGTGAGTTCAGACTGTTTACTTTACAGCTACACTCACAGATAACTGAGCCCCCTACATGCCTGTCAAACAGCATCAACCCATAAACCTTCTTGAGACAGTTTGAAACTGAGTGGAGTCCTGTGGGGATTAGCTTTACACACAAGTGGCCAGTGGCTGCTTGCTCCTGCTAAGAGACGGAGCTGCTAACCAGTAATGGCCAAATGAAGCTTTGTGAAGCATTTTCTTTATTTTCTGAGCCCTCTAGATGGTGGTCTCTGTTCATCAAAGGGTTGCAAGCACACTGAATTGCTGTTCCTTGAGCCTTTTTCTATAGACCAAGAGCGCCATCTAGTGGTGCCAGAAAATAAAGACAAAGCTTCATAAGGCTTTATATGGCCATCACAACATCTGCTAACAGCCACTGCTGCAACTAACAAACTCCACAAATCAATTCAACAGTGCCACCATCCACAGTCAGACACACATGGCTGATTATTTACTGCTGAATCAATCAATCAATCAATCAATCAATCAATCAATTTTATTTATAAAGCCCAGTATCACAAATCACAATTTGCCTCAGGGGACTCCTCCCAAAAAAAACCTTTAACAGGGAAAAAAAATGGTAGAAACCTCAGGAAGAGCAACTGAGGAGGGATCCCTCTTCCAGGACAGACAGACGTGCAATAGATGTCGTACAGAACAGATCAACATGATAATTAACAGTAATCCGTATGACACAATGAGACAGAGAGAGAGAGAGAGAGAGAGAGAGAGAGAGAGAGAGATGCAGGACAGACGGTAATGATAATAGCTTACAACAACATTAATAAAAGTAATAATATTATAATAATTCCAGCTATTGTGGTACAATATGTTGAAAGTATATATTAATATCTGATAGTATACATATGTGCCAATAATCATATGTGTATAATAACAGTAGAAGTATGACTAATGATAACAGCAGCAGCAGCAGCAGCAGCAGCAGGAGGCATCTGACAGGACCACGGCAGCAGCACAACCACACACTTCACACTATCCAGGCACCGCTGCGATATGAGTTAACCTGCAAGACAGTGGAGCACAAAGGTTCCGGAGAAGAAGCCGAGTTAGTGACATGCAGTATAGCAGAGTTAGCAAGATGCATTAACAGGACATGAGTGTTAGCAAGGGAGAGAGAGAGAGAAGGAGAGAAGGTGCCCGGTGTATTATAGGAGGTCCCCCGACAGACTAGGCCTAAGTCAGCCTAACTAGGGGCTGGTACAAGGCAAGCCTGAGCCAGCCCTAACTATAAGCTTTACCAAAAAGGAAAGTCTTAAATCTAGTCTTAAATGTGGAGACGGTGTCTGCCTCCTGGACCGCAACAGGAAGATGATTCCACAGGAGAGGAGCCTGATACAGCTCACAACTCTCACCAACAGCTGACGCTGTTCTGGTGTGAGTGTTTTTACTGGCTAGTGAAACATACTGGTGCAGACTATTTACTGGAGTTAGCCAGCCCATCGTTCATTCGACATTTGAAGAAAATGACAAGCATGGCCCTTCTAGGCTTTCAGCATCCGATAGTCCACCACTAACATTTTTGTCATATCTGGTCAATGAAAATGAAACAGATTTTGGCATTTTTTCTGTAACCACTTATTCTGTTGGGGTCATGGGGGAGCTGGAGCCTATCCCTGCTGCCACTGGTCGAGAGGCAGGGTACACTCTGGACATGTCGCCAGACTATCACAGGGCTGACACATAGAGACAGGCAACCATTCACATTCATACCCTACGACCAATTTATAATCACCAGTAAACCTAGCCTGCATGTCTTTGGACTGTGGGGGGAGCCAGAGTTCCCGGAGAAAACTCACGCTGACACAGGGAGAACATGCAAACTCCATACAGGAGGGCTCCCCACTCTGAAGTTTAAACCCCTCACCCCTGGTTTGAACCAGAAATCATCTTGCTGTGAGGTGATAATGCTAACCACTGCACCAAAACCAGTGGGTGACATAGATTTTGTCTTGGTTGTTATTATTAAGATCTATGTTCAGCTCGTCATGGTCACATTTTTGTCATGGAAAACAAAGGTTTCATCATAGTTTTCATCAATGAAATTAACAATGGAGTTATTTCAGTCTGGATCAAAGTGGTGGATCTGCCCAACAGATAATTCCTTTATTAGAGCCACAATGCTAGTGTGAATAATAGCCATAAAATAACCTCTTCTGGCATGTGACCATATTTTACAAACATTATAACAATTTTCAATTTCCTTTTTTTCCTGACTTGAATTGCCCAAATCCACCATTTTACAGTATTTTAAAGATGTAACTTTTCATTAAAAGTTTCATTAAAACTCTTGACCTCAAGGTTTTAAAACTTACACAACATGCCCGGTAGTAAAACTACCTGTTTGGTGGATTTGGCCAACATGAGCATAGCCTCTTTATTTTGTGCCGCTTCACATGCAGTGGTAATGAGCAGATGTTATTGCTGCATGCCAACAACAACAATCTGCAGTACAGCCGTGTCCACCTGATCTTAAAAGCAACTCCAACTGATTGAGACAGAATGACACAGCAATGATTCATGGATGTTTCATTTCCTCTCTCCCCTCCCAAACACTGGCTAAATATGGAGAGGATTAAACTCTGTGTTGTGCAATTCCCTCTTTATATAACTGGGGCACTGAAGACATCACTAATATGCTTTTGTTTGACAGTTTGCTGATGAGTGTGTTTGTGTGAAGACCATTTCTAGGCTGACACCCATTTACAGTCTCTAAAGGCACACTGTTTTCAGAGATACAAGTGGACACTGTTGGACACAAAACACCTCTAAAGTACAAATCTGGAGATCTCTCAGTTTTTCTCATATTTTCACCCTCTGTGAACAAACTGCAGTCCCTCTATTGAATCTTAGGTTTCTGGATGTTGATGATTTCTCAGTGTTGTTTGAACCTGAAAGGATAACTCCAGTTTAAATTAAAATTGTGTATTATTTTCATAGATTTGGGCATCACTTCTATCAACTATGGTGATGACCAAAAATAATTGCAGGGATCTGGAAACATGGTTAAGTGTCGTAGGTAAGGAAACATGAGCAGTCAGACAATCACACATGTTAGAGGCCAGAAGTATTTGGGACATCTGGGTTATCTAAACCTCATTATTTTGAAGAACAAACAGCTGAGTTGTGCAGCTTAGTTAAACACTTAGTTAAGGTTAGGGTCCCCAGTTTTAAACAGGGCAGGGGTAAGGGTTAGGAGATTACCCTTGGCAAATAAATGCAGGTCTATGACGAGATGCAGACTGCGCTTTCTTGCAGAAAAAGCCACACTACTTCCCATGTAGGCATAAATCAGGCCCCCAGCAAACCAGGCTTTGAAGACAATATTTGTAATGGCCAAACAGTGGAATTTCAACTACTGAGCTTATCATGTGGGCCCAATGAGAGTCTTGAAGCCTGGTATAAACTGTGAGATTTTGGGCTATCTCAGATGAAAGGTGACCAACGTGAAAGAAACGTGGCGATATCATTGATTATATCTCTAAGACGGTGGTCCTACATTGCACAGTGAGAGAGGTTAAAGGATGGCCATTGTCAGTGTCTTGCAATCGAAGACAGCCTGGGATAAAATTCTGACAGTGTCAGAAATTTGGGATGACCATGTGACTGAGTGACTGCTGTTACAACCTACATCTACTAACCAACCAACCAATAGAAATGCAGCACGAGATGACGCAGTGGCACTAAACCCAAACAGACAGATAGGTAGCAGCTCATCATGGAGGCAAAACACCTTAAAAGAAATATATGGGATTTCAGCAGAAGCCTTGTCTGTATGATGTCCTCCAATTCTTACCATGATCGCGTAAAGAAGGATGAAGCATAGAAGGAAATAGCGTCGCAGGTGCAGTTGCCAGGTGAGCAACCTAGCAGCTAGCAAAATAATAACGTGAGTAGCTGCACTAAACTTTCTAAAATCTCACAGCCTGTAGAAGGCTTAAGACTTACGCTGGAAAGAGACTTCTGTAAATCAAAGAAAAAACTGTTTTGAGCATTACAGCTTCTGTAAAATGACTTGTTTCACTGTCAGGATTTGATCCATTTGGTCTGATAACATTTGGAAAGTGTAGAAGAGCCACAAGATTAAATCTTTTTATCCCCATGCACGTAAACTGAGCGCTAAACCGTAGCTGGCTCGGCCGGTGGAAGTCACTAGCAGGGGCGTAGCCATCATTTCAGAAGTGAGGGGGACAAATTGTTCAGAGGTCTATTGAGTGATTTTTCATCCTCTTGCATTCAACTGCACCTCTCCTAAAGAGCCACATATCACAGCCACAGTACAGGACCAGGGGACTGACTTTAGTTCTTTAAAATTATATATTATCAAAGTCTAAAGTTTTAGCTGCCAAACTCTGGTTGAGTTGACACAGAATGCCCCTGTGTCATGTAGGCTGACACACACCATGTAGCCAGAGAACTAAGTGCCAAATAACAACACTGAACATGAAAAGTTCTGTAAAACACCATTCCTGTTAGCAGGTTATTAGCACACAAAATGGAATGGAAGTGACAAGGTGACAGGGTAATAAGCCACATTCGCGTTCATGTGTGTTCACATGCTTTTGCTCGTCTCGAATGCAAGCGTGCACACGTGAGCGCGGTGCACAGAGAAGCAGTTAGAGCTACAGGCTACAATGAGGCTAAAAACAGATTTCAAATGACGTTTTTCCAAACAACTTTTTATGTCGGGGCTTCAGGATACTTGGATCACTACGGACGAGCAGTAGCTATGGAGATATTTTGTGTGTTTTTGGACTTTTGAATCTGGGGCGCCGTAAGCCTCCATTAGGTGGAGTTGCATTGCTACCCCCTCTCCCCTTGGATCTCCGGAAGTGTTGTGAGGACTCTAAAACTTCACCCATATGCCTCCCTCAGCATATGGGTGAGTAGATAATGGCTGAATTTTCATTTTTGGATGCACTATCCCTTTAAGGAGGAGTGGGTTTATTTCTGGCATGAAACTAGCTAGCAAGCAATTCAATATAGGTAACAATAACATTAGTGTTCTTGTTAACTAGCTTAACTTGATACACTGGCATCTATTAATTAGTCATCATTTAGCTAACATTATCTACATGCAACATTACTCAGCTTACATGGTTTGTAAGAAACTGTGCAAGGTTTTTTGCTTCTTGCTGGCTGGTTTGCTGAACATAGTTAACACACAGCAGCACTGCCCAGCAGCACAAGTCTGGTCTGTGCGCAGTGCGTTTAAAGACAGCTCAGAAAAACACGTTACCACATGTTAAAACCAAATTGAACGGTGGTAACAGCTGTAAAAAGTGCGGGGGGGGGGGGGGGGCAGAGGGCACAGATAGGGAAGTGCGGGGGACATGTCCCACAGGTACCCCGATGGTCTCTAGTACACCTGCTCCATGGGCCCAATGATGGAGGAGCAGCTGGGTGATTTAATACCAGGGAAATAGAGCTAGTTTGACTTCATGCACCATTGAGCAACTTTCATAGCAATGAATTGGGTCCCGTCTTCAGTACTGTATTGCTGTATACATGACACTGAGAATTTTATTTTTTAGTCTCTTTGAGTCATGCTGTTCTGTACAAAGCACATCCTGAGCCTTCTACTGGTGTAACACACCTGTGGGGGTGTGGCCAGCAGAACACAGCTTCTGTCTCTTCAAAAAGTGGGGCATCGCAAAAACACATTTTACAGCAGCAAGAAAGATCAATTTTTGAAAATTGTTTTAGTTCTGTTCTTATTTCTGGAGGATTTTTTTTTTAAGACAAATAACATAGCCTACACGTTATATATAATAACACACTGCACGGTACAAATACACATACCTGGGGTCATATCATCATGGCTCCCTCTGGCCACCACGTTAGACTTGCCATTAGCATGTTAACTGTTTTCCCTCAGAAAAGTACCATAACATATACACATATACAACACACACACACACACACATCTCCAGAAATGATGTAATACATAAAACAGGCAAACACATGCTGACACACACACACACACACACACACACACACACACACATTTGGGAAAATGCTATGTAGCCTATGTATGGAAAGAGCCCTCTTTCAAATATAAGGTGGAAGCTTCTGAGTAATCTTGCTGAGAACCAGTGTTGGTTATGGAATAATTTTGGCACGATGGATGCTTAGGGGGGAGTAGTTTATTCCTTTGAGGTTTAACAGTTTTAAACCTCCCTCTTCAAGTGTGTTATATAAATTTGCCCTTTTGATTTTATCTGGTTTGTTGTTCCATATAGATTTAAATATTCGTTATGAATATTTATGGATTTTGGATATGGATAGGTTTTTTTATTCATGAGAGCCATGAAACTTTGCGTTAGTACATGCAGGACATGTACGTCATACGCCCCAGCTGTAACCAGCTTGCTTCTAATCAGTCATACACTAATCACTGCCCATTCCTATGCAAGGCAATCCATTTAAATATGGCCTTCTACTCAATGATCCTTGCTGCACTAATGCTGCTTCGCACTGCTGCGGCTGCTGCTGGCAAAGCTTTGCTTCCACCACCCCAGCCCCCACCTTTCTAATTCAGAGTCCTAACATGGCTCTAAGGTCAAAATGGTATCAAATGTCTTGTTTGGCGCATTCGTGTACCCCTGAGGAGGTTTACTACATGATGCTCCCTGTTTTGGCCCAGCATGCTGCTTCAGAAAGCACCTCAAGAGTGGAGCCCTCAGCTCCAAACATAGCTGTATTTCTATTTGTTGCAATAAATGTTTAAATCTATGATGAGCGTTCCTAACTGAATTAACTATATTATATCAAGGATGTAGAAGTGTTTATTTATTAATATTTAACCCATGTCCTTTGTGGAGGACAGTGGGACTTGCTACATTTTATTTTCAATTATTTTCCATTAATAAGGGTAAACAGAGATTTTTTTTCTTGTACACACACACACACACACACACACACTATGTAAAAACCGCTGTAAGCATACATAATATTATATATATATATATATATATATATATATATATATGTATATATATATAAAAGTAAATTAAATTTTATAATGTAAATGTACTGTACAATAATAAATGTTTGTGGAAAAAGATGGACCCAATGTCCACCAAAAAAAAAAAAAAAAAAAAAAGGTATAAAATATTAATGTATAACATTTTTGAGAAAAGTATTTGTTATGTGTTTCTTACATTCCAATTATTTAAACTATGAAAAAAGAATATTCTTTTTTTTTCTTTTAGGGTTGATCTTTTTAAATTGTTTGCTTATTTTTATAATCATATTTGTATGAGCACAGTTGGAAGGATCCTGAGAACCAAGCATTTCAACACTGTATTGCTGTAAGTGTTGTGCACATGACAACTTGAGATGAGCATTTTTGAAATTTTATAGCTATGAGTGGTGCCGACATCTCTTCCCCTTTCACATTGCCCCCCTCCCCCACCCACTCATACCCACTCACACACTGTTGTAAGTTGACGTGTGGTGAGAATACTGAACAGCAGCTGGATCATGACTGGGCTAAGAAGCAGTTCTCTGCTCTGCGGTGGAGGCGAAACACTCCCACACCAGTGAACTCTCACACCATGCTACATGAAGAGCATGTGAGAGGTCACACAGCCTGGCTAGAGAACCTTCCAGCATTACTCATCAACTACAGTAAACTATACTATATAAACTATATTGACTGACCTCAGCTCCTCCCAGAGAACCCAGTGATGTGGAGGTTTTGTCTGATGTTGGTTTATGGCTCCTGTAGTCTGTCAGTTTGGCTCATTATCTCTTTAGCCAGCACTTCTCTGTCCTACTTTATCTTTCCAGAGAGTTATATCATCCACCTTTGCTGCTCCAGTTATCACTTGTACTCTGAACCACTGCTTGCTTGTTACGTCAGCCATCTCTGAGCTTAAGCCTCCTCGGCTGTCGCACTCATTTTAAGTTTCTTTGAATAACAGCATGCCAGTACTGACACAGAAGAGGAAAGAGCAGGGTGGGAAATAATATGAAAATGGAGGTTGAGCAACAACGGCCGGAATGAGAAAGGAGGGGTGGAATAAAAAGCTGGGGAAGAGGAGAATGAGTCAGGCAGGGGAGGTGGGGGGGTATGTCTTTACTAGACCAGCAGAACAAAGGGGGCTTTGTGCAGGGCTGAGAGAGTGAAGTGTAGCCAGGGCTGAGGGAGTGTGCATTCCTGTGATGTGATTACGACAAACTTTGAATGGAATCTCCTACAGACCAAACTCTACACCGTTCTGCTCAATCTTTCTCTCCTTTCCAGCCACTTCTTCCCTCCCGCTTCAACTTCAGGCAGTTTCTTAGGACTTGTCCACTTTAATGAGAATCAAGGGTAATTCTAGTGTATGACCTTGGATTCTACTGTGGCAAAGGTTTCTAGCAGTGACATATTGATGTCACTTTATACTGTAACTGCAAACCACCATTTGAAAGTGGGGAAATATTAAGCCTGTTCTCATTCCAAAGTCGTCAAATACTACGGCTTTGTGAGTGATTTTGGCAACAGACCATCTGTACCTGGAACATTAATGGATTAAAAGAAGGTGTTAAAAAAACAAAAAGCTCTAAGTCATTTTAAAAAACGTCCTTAGACAGTGTCTTCCTCCAAGAGCTCTATTTTAAACCTGGAAAAATACATTATCTTAAGAGACAGTGGGTAGAAAGGAATTTCCATACCATCTGAGTACTAAAAGCCTGAAATTTTATCAATCAATCAATCAATCAATCAATCAATCAATCAATTTTATTTATAAAGCCCAATATCACAAATCACAATTTGCCTCACAGGGCTTTACAGCATACGACATCCCTCTGTCCTTATGACCCTCGCAGCGGATAAGGAAAAACTCCCCAAAAAAACCCCTTTAACGGGGAAAAAAAACGGTAGAAACCTCAGGAAGAGCAACTGAGGAGGGATCCCTCTTCCAGGACGGACAGACGTGCAATAGATGTCGTACAGAACAGATCAGCATAATAAATTAACAGTAATCCGTATGACACAATGAGACAGAAAGAGAGACAGAGAGAGAGATGCAGGTAATAACAGTAGCTTACAACAACATTAATGAAAGTAATAATATTATAGTTATAGTTCTGGCTACTGTGGTACAATATGTTGAAAGTATGTATTAATAACTGGCAGTATACATGTGTGACAATAGTCATATGTGTATAATAACAGTAGAAGTATGACTAATGACTAATGATGGCAGCAGCAGCAGGAGGCATCTGGCAGGACCACGGCAGCAGCACAACCACACACGTCACGCTGTCCAGGCACCGCTGCGATATGAGTTAATCTGAGAGACAGTGGAGCACAAAGGCTCCGGAGAGGAAGCCGAGTTAGTGACATCCAGAATGGCTGAGTTAGCAAGATGCAGTAATAGAATACGAGAGTGAGAGAGAGAGAGAGAGAGAGAGAGAGAGAGAGAGAGAGAGAGAGAGAGAGAGAGAGAGAGAGAGAGAAGGTGCCCGGTGTATTATAGGGGGTCCTCCGGCAGACTAGGCCTAAGTCACCCTAACTAGGGGCTGGTACAGGGCAAGCCTGAGCCAGCCCTAACTATAAGCTTTATCAAAGAGGAAAGTCTTAAGTCTAGTCTTAAATGTGGAGACGGTGTCTGCCTCTTGGACTGTAACAGGAAGATGATTCCACAGGAGAGGAGCCTGATAGCTGAAGGCTCTGGCTCCTGATCTACTTTTGGAGACTTTAGGGACCACAAGTAACCCTGCGTTCTCAGAGCGCAGTGTTCTGGTGGGATAATATGGCACTATGAGCTCTCTAAGATATGATGGAGCTTGACCATTTAGAGCTTTATAAGTTAACAGTAGGATTTTAAATTCAATTCTGGATTTTACAGGGAGCCAGTGCAGAGAAGCTAAAACAGGAGAAATATGATCTCGTTTCTTAGTTCCTGTTGGTACACGTGCTGCTGCATTCTGAATTAGCTGGAGAGTTTTTAAGGACTTACTAGAGCTACCTGATAATAGAGAGTTACAGTAATCCAGCCTAGAGGTAACAAAAGCGTGAACCAATTTTCTGCATCTTTTCGGGTCAGGATAGGCCTAATTTTCGCAATATTACGCAGATGAAAAAATGCAGTCCGTGAGGTTTGTTTGTATCTCAACACAAAGCATTTAGCAGCGAACTCGGAGGTCTGAGTTAGCACAGCCTCTGATGCTAGCACTAGCAGCCAGCTTCGTCAAGCCACACTCGACCAGGCAATCAGACACCGTCTACCTGTGACCAACTAACTAACTCCCTTGCAAAATGGATGGCAATGGACTGCAGGTCAGTTTTGGTGGTGGAGGACAGTAGGAAAATTGTGTTCAAAGTCTAGCAGCTATACTATGACACATCAGCCAAAATTAATTTGAATTGATTTTTTTTTTTACTCTTTCACAGCAAAAATTGATGTATGCAATTAATTTAGATTAATTTATCACAGAGCATGTAATTAATTTGATTTTTTATTGTTGCTTGACAGCCCTGAGCAGAATTACATTTTCATATCAGGTCTAGGTAATGCAATATCAACTAAAATTTCAGATATAGTGATATGCTCCAGTTACATGTGTAATAACACCTTCAATAAATAAACTTTCCCATAAAATCCAGAGAATGAATGGAAAATATCTAACCAATATAGAATTTCTTAAATATATAAAAAATCATATTGAGATATTTATATTTATATCAGAGGCACAATTTCTAGTGATAGACCACCAATAGACATTGTATGGGACACATTTATGGCCTATATAAGAGGAATAATGATATCAATTTTAGTCAAAAAGAAGCAAGAATTGAATAATAAGATTGACAGTGCAGAAAATTAACCCCAAAATATTCATAACAAACCAAAGCTAAGGATGACGTAGAAAGACTGAAAAAATAAAAATTAGAATATGATAACCTTCTACAAGGGGTCAACAGATTATCAGCCTGGCTGATGACTGGGGCAGATATTTGGCATTTTGCCATGAGCTGCAGGGGTGACGTAGTAGACTAAAAAACAATTCTGCTCCTCTGCTCTTTTCTTATCACATATACAGCTAGTCTTCTGTCTCTGTTTGTCTGTCTGTCGGCTTGTGTGTGTGTATATGTAAGTCTGCTCATGTAACAGTGACTAACATTAAAATAATACAGAAAAGAAACTAGACCAGACACTGCTTGGCACTGTGGAAATAGTTTTGGCTTGCTGGGAAGAAGATGGAGTGCTTTGCGACACTTCAGCCTCTTGTCCAAATCCTGTGTTCCCACCAAGATGCACTCTAAGGTACCAACATTTGGCACCAATGGATTGAACATGAATCGGTATGCAGTAGGACCCATAGAAGTACAAAGTTGGGTACCCAACCCTGACAGACAGACAGACAGACAGACAGAAAGGCAGACAGACAGACAGACAGACATATACACTCCTAGCAAAATAGTCAAAATGGTTCCTGTGGTAGTTTCACTGGTGTCACCTGGACCACATTGCCATGATGACACACACACACACACACGGTCTTACAAAGTGAAAACAATGTCAGCTGTTGCAATGTTGTCACAGCTGGTAATAATGACATTTCCAAACACACAGATTCAGCAGCAGAGCAAACTTAGAACCCAGCAGGAGCAGCATCTCCCATAAGCATGCAGGAGCCTTAAATCCACTCACCTAAAACTGCATCTCAGCAGCAACAACACCAGTTCAAGAAAATAGCCAACAGCAAGGCTTCCTCATGGCTACATAGCTTCCTATCAATGTCAAACACAACAGCTTGCTGAACCAAGATGGCGTTGGTACAGGAGTCTGTGGAAGTGCTCAAGTTCACGCAGTCACAGGAGTCTGTCCATGCAGTCACACATTTTGGGCTGCATGCAGGGTTTCCAAGGAACTCCCATGATGCATCTGTGCCATTTGTACCCTGATGGTTACTCAAATGGAACACATAAGAACTGAGATAACGTATGTGGCCTTCTACATTGGGACAATTTTGCAGTGAGAGCACTTGGCCATTCCAGGCAGACCCATAAACAATCCTCGGTCACGGTAAGCTAATTCCCAGACATGCAACATCATGCTAAGGTGCATCTGTATGTCTCTCTTTAGTTAGCTCCCTCCCCTGCTGTCCATCTCCACTCTGCCACAAAGTCCGATTTTAATTTTCTCAACAGACATTTTCTTATATCAGTTACAAGCTTAAGGGTTAGAATATCACACACAAGCTTACCTCCTTCTTATGTCAGCTTTTCCCAGCCAAATGTACAACTCCCTGAAAGATTTGGAGCGACATATTAAATGTGGGTCTATGTAGATTATACAGTATTTAGAACAATCTGAGGTGCATGATGACAGGGGTTTATGGCAGAAAAGACACATGTTGTCAGTCACAGAGCAGCAATATCTTTGTTCAAATACATTACTGTGCCTGTCTAAGTTGTGGCACACACTGACAGTGTCTTCATACAAATCATGTCATTGTAATATGCCTCACTTGTGTTTCCCAGCATCAACCGTACACTGCATCTTGGCAACTGTACCCTGACTTCTTTTATCTGCATGGTGTGTTCAATGCATCCCACCCCCGTCAGTTGATGTGCCTCAGATGACGTGATTCTATGTTAGGCAACACTATGAAAGTGACACTATGTGATGTGGATGATTTGTGTTGTACTTTAGAGTACTGTTTAAATCTTCAACTCTAACCAGGATTTAAACAAAAGATGGGCCAATTACTCTCAACTATCTACTGTAAACTCTAGAACACTTATTGCATGATGGGATGCATGAAATTAAAGCTTTAAACAATATTCATGATCACTTTAGCTGAACCCCATCACTGATGTGTAATGTGTAAAATGTATCTATACTCATCATTGGATGCAGCACATATGAGTTTCCCTGCCTACTAGCAGTGACACTGACATGTCGGTGTTCACTGCTGTGCGCTCTCCTTCACTAGATGTGTGACAACGACAGAGCAGTGCCTCCTTGTGGAAAACATTCAGCCTGCAAGTGAGGGAGTTTGTAAATAAGTTACAACACAGTTTTATCCAGTGGTGGATAGAGTACTGAACATCTGTAATCAAGTATATGTACAATTATGCCCATTAAAATGACTCAAGTAACAGTAATAAGTACCTGGTTCATAAATTATTCAAAAAAAAGTTACTTTCCATTTTAATATTTTTAAGGGGCAGCAGGCCAGTGCAAAATAATGAAAAAACAGCATTCATTAATAAATCTTTTTTCTTATAAATTAATAATCCTAACTTCTTTTGATTAGAATTAATGAATTCAAGAGGCCAACAGACCACCAGCTATAAGTTAATATCATTGTAAAAACATCAAAGATTAACACTACACATAAAAATAATAATAATAATAATAATAATAATAATAATAATAATAACAACTATAAATAAACTTACATACCGGTTGCTTTCACCTACAGTATGTGCAAAATTAAAGGTGAACGTTATCTTCAGCTCACTCACTATAAATGCAAACATCAGCTGCTGACTTGTTAACACTAACTGTAATGTTACCCTTAAAATCAAACAAACGTTATCTAACTGGTAACTTTAACATTAACACTAATCTTATCCTACTGACTTGGGTTAAATTCTTTGTTAGCTGTCATGAGGTCAGAGGCTGGCGGCTCTATGCTGTGTTTGTGTGTGTGTGTGTGTGTGTGTGTGTGTGTGTGTGTGTGTGCGCGCGTGTGTGCAGCAACATATCCTGGTTCATATGCATATGATATCCTACAAAAAATGCATGCATAACAGTTCGTATGGTATCCTACGAATTTGTGTCCCACAAATTAAGTCATTTCCTTAATTTACAGTTACATAATTAAAATAAAGTTATGGAGGTTAGGTTTAGGCAATAAAAGTTACGGTGGTAAGGATGTACCTTAAAATTACTCAAAGTTGACTCAAAGTTTACACCAATCTGAACATCTGACTCCAGGGGAAAATCCAAGGCAATAGTGCATTTTTTTTGTGACCCATCCACCAACTGACCTGCATCCTCACAAGCACTCAGGACTGTTTCCTTGTTAACGTCCATCAGTGCAATGGTCACGTGATCGCAGCCTTAAAGCAGTTTCATGTTACTAATCAGTGTTTTGCTTTGCTGTTCGGCATGTCGGAGACGATCTGCTAGCCCGCTCACCTTGTATCTCTGGTTCAGGAGGATGTTACCAAAAGCTGAATTATCCGCTGTGGTCTTTTCCTGTCCAAAACAAGTGGACCAGGTGATTAAACCTGGTAAAAACAATGAATTAGTGTTGCATGGTATACTGGTACTAAAATAGTACCGCGGTACTAGAGTATTGCAAACAGTACTATACTGCATTTGGAAAATACCGGTACTTTGAAATTGATTCAATTCATTAATTTAGTTAATTTATTTTACTCATTTATGCACACAAACGCCTTCCTTGTTCCTATTGGAGCACAGATTGCGCAAGTGGTGTGTATGACAACACCTGTATCAACATCCACAGCTGGCGCACGTGAAAAAAGATAAGAGAAAGTCTGCCTCGCAAAGGGAGACAACACGAGACAACACAAACTTGGTGGAACGTTTGAGTTACCAAACCGTGACGTCCATACTGAGGTACTTACCGAACCATGATTTTTTTGGTACCGTTACACCCCTACTATTTATTGTTCTAAAGGTTTGTATCCAAAAGGACTTCTCCTTAGCAAAAGTACCGAAGAGTATCGAAAAGTATCGAAATTCATTTTGGTATTGGTACCGAAACAAAGATTTTGGCTACTTTACAATGAATAAAGTAGTGGGACATAAAAAAATGAAAAAGTTTCATTGCGGAGGGACCGCTAACTCAATTTTCAAGATGAAAATGCAATCACACAAATGGCTAATGCTATTGCTAGAGCTAACTAGATCCAGTGTTTGGTTGGTCTGTTCTGGGCTACGGTAAAAACAGGGCAGTGCAATATGGTGATATCCATGGACAGAACTTGCTTTAGATGTAGATATAAATGGCTCACTCTAAGGTAGTGTAAACACCGTGATTCTTATTTTCATGTAAAGAAAACTTATTATATTATATTCTATTTCCACCAATATATCGCTCTAAATCCAACACACTTGACCTTCAGCTGGTAACATAGCATAAAGCTAAAGCACTGTTGCTACAGATACTTGCAGTTTAATTGTTTTAGAATGGTGGTTGTATTTTATAAGAAGAAAGTATATCGTATGCAAACAACTATATCCCCCCAATATTTAACCTGATCCAGCTGTGATGTCATCAATGCTCATTGTGTGAACCATATTCTCATTCAAGATGTGGTAGATTTATGTTGTTCCAAACTATCCACAAGTGAGACAAAAGTGCATTAAGTTTGGTTAATGAATACAGATTCAAGAACAATTCTAAACTGAGACTGAGACACTTTTCCATGCACACAATCACTCCCAGGTCAAAATGCTGTATGTTTCTATTGTTGTCAGGGGCTGTACTTATCATTGCTAATGTTACCTTACTAGAAAATAAAGCTCTCTATTGTTGGCAAGAGACTCCGGGCAGACAGATAGCTAAATGCTTAACGTAAAAGTAAATGTCTTGCATCGGGGAGCTGCTCTACTCTGGCAAAGCTGTCTCAAACCCTGCTCACAAATACTCTCATTACAAAGACAGGGAAGTTATGTGATATAAAGAGACAGCAGCTGTCCTAATGGAAGTGAGGATGGATGGAATTTGTAATGAGATCATAGAATGACACACACAACAAAAGCGGCACTGCCTCAAGGTTTTAATTTTTCCTGAGATTTACACATTTTTTTAGGTAAGTTAATTATTTTACCTTCTTTTCACATTTTGAGTATATAATGGTATACTTGGATTTGAAAGGGTTTAAACCCCATAAAAACAGCAGATTTTTAGACAGACCACATGGAACAGTAATGTTCCTGGTCACAATTCTGTTATCATGTGTGTCTGAGGAAAAGGCTTTTTATCCTCAATTTGTTGCAGTTAGCAGTTGTATATCATTTGGGGCTTCCTGCCCACCATGTGTTGCACAACTGTTTGATGTCATCAGTCTGGCAAATTCCAGTAATCTGTTGATGGGAAGTGAAAGCATTGCACAATATCTTCTTGTTCCAGACACTTTCCAGTTCCGAAAAGTGATCTGTAAAATGATGATTGTGTTGAATATGTTGACTTGGCTTGAGATGTGTCAGCTGTCTTTGTTTATCTACTTGATGAGGTCTTGGCATGAGGATGAGGGAGAGAGTGTGAACACTATTCCACAATGTGGAAACCGTATTTTCTCCCTGTGTAAGTGTGAGTGTTCTCGGGGTAACCGGGCTTCCTCCCACAATCCAAAGACATGTAGGTTAATTGGTGACTCTAAATTGCCTGTAGGTGTGAATATGTCTCTATGTGTCAGCCCTGTGACAGACTGGCCACCTGTCCAGGGTGTACCCTGCCTCTCACCCAGTGTCAGCTTGAATCGGCTCCAGCCCCGCTGTGACCCCTAACAGAATAAGCAGTTGGGAAATGCTTGGCTTGAAAAATGTTGAAGACCTTTGCTTTAGAGAGTTGTTTGACCAAGGAGCAGTAAGAAAATCTGGTGCCACGACACGTCTGCTACAAGATAGAGGAATGGATTGTTCAGTATCATTTCATAACTCAGACAGCTCACTTTCAAGTAGTCAGATAATAATATTCAGGTGGATGATGATGACAAGGAGGACAGACAGAGAGAGCAACAGGGTGATGTCATCAGTCCGGCAAAAGGGAGGACTGCTCAGCCCCTTCATGTAGCCGCAGTACCAAATGCAAGACAGGGAGAGAGTGGTGACAGCCAGATAGGCACCTCAAGTGGAGAGAAGCAAGGGAGGAAAAGTCTTTTCATGTCTCGTATTACTATTTTTTTGGCAAATAAAACGCATCAAATTCAGTGTGCAAGGTTTCACAGACTTTTTTTTTTCTTTTTTGGATGACCGATTTAAAAAGAAAACCAATTGAAATAAACAAACTAATCAAAGGCCTTTTGTTCAATCTTCTTGACTGGACTTTCCTAATTAATAAAGGCAGAATTTGCAAAAGTCTCACCTCTAGTTTGTAACACAAGCTTTCTGTTATAAATGTGTAGTTTTAAAGCCAGAGATAACCCCGGTGACCTTACTGTGACATCATCGGGATTATTTTCATTGACTTGAGGCTGAGTGGTAGTGTAGTACTAACCATGACTAGTAAGCTGATCTTCATTTAAAAAGTGCACAAACAACTCTTTAGTCTACTGAAAATAAAATAGTGTCACAATGATAACAAACTGCTGTTACTCACACAGAGCTGCACATTATGCTGTCACATAAATACAGAGAGGCAGGAAAACAGTTAGCCTCAGAGATGTTTGGAAGAGAAGTATGTAAATACCGTCATTTTGGCCTGAAAAAAACAACTTTCCATTCACACAATGGTCTGTGGCTCATTATCTCTGCTACTTAACATAACACAGCATAATGACATAATCACATAAAATTGCTGCAGTGGATCAACATGGCTCTGGTGTTTAAGGAGGGTCAGTCTGAATGAGAACATAAGGCATGTTAGGTGAAGAGTGCTTGATGCTATTCGTTATGCATGAGTACATCCTCATTTTGTAAATGCCTTCAGTTACATTAACCATCACCTAACATGAAGCATCAAAACACAAATCTACTCAAATTAAGTTTAAATACAAGATACAGGTGAAACAATTTCAAGAAACTAGTTGAATAAATTGTTGCAGCAATATGATATATACAGATGCTTATAGGTCTCTCATTGAACACTTTAATGAGAATGAAAATGATGTGAATCATATTCTGTGGCCTTCACTGTCACCTCATCTCAACCCAACTGAGCACCTATGAGAGAGGAAGTTCTGAGATACGTACTGTCCTTACTATGAACCAAACTAAAGAAGACAGCCTGTCAGTTGTTGTTCAGTTGACATAGATTTTGCAACACTGTTTATGCCATGGCATCGATCTGTGTAATATCTCTGGTATGGTTGTATTGAAACATGAAGTAAAAGGTTGCATTAGTGACATAAATTAGGGGAGATAGGGGATGGTTGTAACATTTTTGATGGTTCATTCTGTATCTTAGTGCTCTTCAAACCAGTGTTTTTGAAAATGTGATATAAACTAGTTACATGTGTCTGCTATTAAATGGTGCAGCTGTTTTCTTTGTAACAGGAACAGAAAATGCATGGTTTAGTCTCAAACACAATCAATTATGAACTATGTACAAAATATTAACAATAAATAAAATATCAACTATAATTCTACTATACCAGAATTAATTTTCAATATAAATCTTACATATCATGAGATAAAGAAATATAATCAATGTAAGAATGCAACAATCAAGCATCATTGAAGCTATATGTGAAACATATAGTTCACTCCCTCTGTTTATAAATCTAAACTGATAATAAATACGTGACAATTTGAGGATTCTGGTGTGTGTGTGTTTTTTTTCTTCAGTTCTGGCGCAATGATTTCAAAGCCTGATATACAGAGTTATATGATTACTGTATGTTTAAATTATCCTGATGCAATACATTTCTTTTTTAAATGAGACAATTCGGGCACAATCTGTGTGTTGCTTTCAGCCAATTAATTCTTAATCTTTTTACAATTTTCTACATGCACTCAGGAATGCACTGTCGCTGACAGCTCAATATGCTGGCAGCGACTAACATTCCTCCCTCCTCTGCATGCTGTGGTTCTTTCATTGCTGGTAAATTACATGGCTCTTGAATGTGGACGCCTGAAAAGGATCCCAAGCAACCAGAATGGTGCAGAGGCTCAGCACTGTCATGTTGGAATTTCAAAAGCAAGCCATCCAGATTTGTGTGGCTAGGGCAGTTAGAGATGTGTGCTAGTGAAGTAGCAGTGAAGTAGCACGTCATGTGTCTGATGGATATTGTACATACAAAGAGGAAAAAGAATGAGGTCACAGCCCTCAGAGGCATTCAGCACCAACAACGAGGGCTTTCTAAGCTTCACAAAAACCAGAGAACCTTGGAATCAACTCCCTGTGATAATACACTCAGTTGTCAACTATTTAACTATGCCTGACTATGGATCACTTTGATGTTTGGCTAAAGATGATTTCTTGTGTAATTTTTAATTGATAAATCTTGAGATATTTGATTTTAAGCACAAAGCTGAGGAATATAAATACACCCTGAAGCAATGTTAGGACAGCCAAAGGTTCAATCATTACATACATACATAGGCACAAAATCACTTGTTATGGTTAGGAAAAGGAAAGGAAAAGGAAAAAATGGTTTTGGTGGCACCGTCACGACTGGAGAAGCTGTCAATGTCTCAGTCAAAAACAACAGCTTTTCTTTACACTATCCGCAGTGGAAACACAGTGACAGCACACTAAAAACATTTGGTGGTTATAAAGCTGCTGAAAATACAACGATGACTCACTAAAAACTGTGAAAAAGTCCATGAAAAATGTATGTTAAAAAAATCAAGCAATTTTCTTTTTCATGCTTGAAGAGGAATAAAATCACAGGAAAATCCTGACTGAGGTTGTCAGAACTTATGCATGGAAAACACTTTTTTTATGCTTTCAGCACCACAAACAAATATTATTCTCCTACATTGTAAAACTGGATTGGTGGCAATATTCTCTGCAGCTGAAAAGTCAAAAGGCCAATATGGGCTTTCAAAACATTTCAACGATTTGTTATGACTGTATATGGTGGCAGTTGGTGAAAACAAATAAAATAAAAAAATAGAAAAGAAAAGAAAATAATAAAGTAAATAAAATGAGAGGTTATGTGGAACTCATGAAAAATATCCAAAAAGCTTTAAGTTTAAAATGTATGCCATTTGAAATGAAAAAAAAACAAAACATTAAAAATCTATTCTTTTCCATCAAGTTCAAGTTTATCTGTCTTAATGTTACCCTCAGACAACACTGTACCACTATGGAACAGCCCATAGAAATGAATGGGTTGGGAGTGATAGGCATATTTCAGCAAACTTTACATCAACAGTTTATCAAACTAAACTATCATAACTCTCATCAGAACAAGATTGAGTTACATTTCAGTGTTTGATTATTTGTTTTACATTTAAATGTTTGTTTTCATCCTGACAGATTGTATGTTGTCACTATTTGGTGTGTTGCTGCTGTTGTTAGCTGCTTGTTGTCTTCCTAACTACTAAATTCTGATTCATCCTCACTAATATCAGCTCAGAGTGTTCCTTTAACCATCGTCTCATTTAAGGAGTGAGAGAATAATATTGCATACATTCTTTAAATTGTAGAAAAATATGTGTAAAATATAATCATACAGTCTGCTCTGCAGAGAGGACTCACACAGTGCAGTTATGGTAGACTTTACAGTGTCATAGCCTAACTTAATTACCACTAACACTGTTAAACTTTTCCAGGTTAATCTGTGGAAATAAAATAAAAAAATATAATGACTGTCATTGGAACAATGTAAACATGAATACACAATAGCAAAAACAGTCATGGTGGGATGACACCATGTGAATGCACAGTGTAGCTTCAAGGCAACATTTGCAATTTAACAATTTTCTATCACTTTATTATCCAATAAAGTACATTAAACAATTAAAATTGTTTTTATCATTTATCATTTATCATTGTGAATCCATTTTCCAATCCAATGACAGAAAAATATGTTTTCAGACTACTTTTTGTTGAGAGTTGTTGGAACAAACCATGTGAGGAATGTCCTAAAAAATGGGGTCAACATGGCCTCCAGAGCGTCGTGTTACAATATAAAGAGTGCTATTAGTTTCCTTATAGCCCACTCTTTGTTAAAGTGTTGCAACATAAGTGAGGATGTATTATGTGAGTGTAAACAGCCAAAAATTGGTATGTTACCTAGATCCAACATGGTAGCATAGAGGGATATGATTCACACATGTATGATTTAGTTAAAGTTTCTAGCAGATAACGGGCTGTTGTGTTTTTCTGTCCGTGAAACATCCTAACACATTTAGTGCTGTGGAGTTTCGTGTAAAATCTTGGTCCATGCTGCCATCTGCAGGACACATGTTACCTTCAACAAACAGTGACCATTTCCCTCTGAAATTCAAATCAAACGCCCATACAACAACATTAACATCATTACTATTCTCTTAATAATATTTTCTATTTAGAGTTGTTTTTTTTAATAAATTGAATAATTCATTTATATAAATTATTTAATATTTTTGGGAATGTTTAGTTTGAGGAGTTTTGTGTTTTTTTTGTTTGTTTTATTTTTAAATTAAAAATTCAAATGATTTCTTAGAGGTGGGCACACCAATTCACAAATATTAATTTAAACATGCTTCTTATGAGGCTTATGACAAATTCCAAGCATTTTTTCCAGATAGTAGGCTACCATAAAACTTTACCAGCCATATCATAAAAAACAGACTGTTATTGTTCAAGATATCCTATATGAATGATTTCTGAATGAATGATTTTATTTTATTTTAGTGTCATGCCACCTAGTGGCCCATCCCCCACAGGATTATATGTCTTCCTCCAACTATCCATTAAGGAGTTTTCAGGATAGATGTAGTCCTTCCAGTGTCCTTTCTTTCCTGAGATCTCCCCCAGTGTATGCACATGCCTTGAATACCTCAACACAGACTGGAACTTTCCAGGTGAGGAGGTGACCATACTGAGGTGTGGGTTAATCACAAGGGCTTCAAACCACTGCTATCATAGATGGATTACAGAATGGGCCTATCAGGCACAGGCACAGGGGCCCAAAGTGTCAGAGGGCCCCCCTGGCCCAAATGTCACTCAAATTAACATGTACCAACCTCAAAATGGCCACAAGAAGCCACAAGAACACCTCAAAGACATGCAAAACAACCACAAAGAGACCCCCCCCCCCCCCCCCCCCCCCCCTATTGCATTGGCACATTAAGGTGTATTAAAGAGGTTTAAAATATAAATACTTTGTAATGGTTATAATACATATTTTTACAGTTAAAATATGTAAAAAGATAAATAATAATCCATGTTCACGTAAAAGAATTAATGACCTGGAAAAGTTTGATTTCCGGTTGACCTCTGTGAAATCAGCTAAATGAGTTTGAAGAGAAGGATGATGATATTATTATTATTATTATTATTATTATTATTATTATTATAGCCAATTACAGCATAACTGTGGATGGAATCTCAGATATTCACTTATTCCATGTACAGTGCCACCTTCTAAATATAAATGGGCAGACCAGAGTCTTGATGGTGAGACATGGAACACTGTATTGTACTCTTCCTTACAAATATGTGCTGCCCAACAAAAGCAAAGCATTGCTCTTTAAAATTATACATGGATATTATTCAGTAAATTCTATTCTTTACAGAGACATTCTTGAAATGACAAATGCACCTTCTGTAACAATATGGTAGAAACACTTATCCTTTCAATGTGTGGGAGCGATGAGCGAGCATTGTCGGTTTAAGAGACATGAGACGTCCTTTCCACTGTAGCGTCACGTGAAGCGACGTCCATTCCTGATGATGGCGGCACAGCTGGATCTGCTGCATAACGGAGCCAGTGTCTGGCGTACATCCCAAGTCACATTATATTCGCTGATCAAAGCCGTAACGCCGTCATGACTTTGGTCACACACTTTTGCATGTATTACCATTGTTATTGAGTTTGTGGCAATTAAAGAACGGTCTGTAGCCCTGCCACTGTCACTGTGATGAGCATCATTATCATTATTATTATCATTATTATTAGCCTATCACTATTATTAAATCCACTCGCCATCATTCAGCAAGTCAGCTGCTGAGTGACGACATCAGACCTGTCAGTCTGCCTCAATCAATTCAATTTTATTTATAAAGCCTAATATCACAAATCACACTTTGCCTCACAGGGCTTTACAGCATACGACATCCCTCTGTCCTTAGGACCCTCACAGCAGATAAGGAAAAACTCCCCTAAAAAAAAACCCTTTAACGGGGAAAAAACGGTAGAAAACTCAGGAAGAGCACGAGGAGGGATCCCTCTTCCGGGCGGGCAGACGTGCAATAGATGTCGTACAGAACAGATCAGCATAATAAATTAACAGTAATCCATATGTCACAATGAGAGAGAGACAGTGACAGAGAGAGATGCAGGACAGACGACAGTAGCTTACAACAACAGGAAAGTAATAATATTAATTAATATTAATATTAATAATTAATATCACCTACAAGCTATTAAACATTATTCCACTCACATGACATGCAGGACAATTAATGATGGGCAAATGTGTGTGTGTGTGTGTGTGTGTGTGTGTGCGTGGTGTTATATCAACATGTGTGGTTCTGGACATGAGCAGCTGTACATTTAACAGCCACACATCACCGACAGTCCGCTGAACAATGCAACGGGTTGTGAATGAAATAAACTTAATTACAACATGACAGTCTTGCACGAAATATCATTAACGTTACTCTTTGTAGTCACGTAGACGTGTGAATTACAGCGTTTCATTGCAAAGAATGTATCTAACGGGTACACTTGCGCTGTTTCTCCGCCATCTCGTTCAAATGAGCCAGGTGTAGGGGGTGGGTATTTATACGTCATGGCCTCAAGCTGAAAAAGACTTCCTGTTAGGAACCTCTCCACCATCCTAGCTCGTAGCTGCTTAAAGCTTGCTGCTAGCTCCTAGCGCTAGCTCCTCGCTGCACAAATAAGAGACTTGGGACGGCCTAGAAGATGGCGGACCTCGAACGACTTCCGGTTCAAGCGAGGAGCTAGCAGTAGCACTATAAAAATAAGAGACTTGGGACGCACCCCATGTGTGTGTCAGGGGGCGTGGCTGGCTTCTCCTGCAGCAGCAGATGAGGCACACCTGTCTTCAATCACCTCATCTTCCTGTCTACAAAAGCCTGGTCTTCACTCCACTACGCTGCCAGATAATTCCGTCATGTTCGGTAGAGCTCTGTGTTCTTACATTTTGTATCTTGTGATCAACTTGTTGCATAGCCGTATTTTTGCTGCCTGTCCTTCTAGTGTTGCTAGAGTTCTTTTGAACTTACCTGTGGTTTTTTCCTGCTGTGCTCAGGTCGTCCTTTGTGCCTCACCGTGTGCCTGAGTTTTTTCAATCCATCCTTCGGTGAATATTCTACGAGCCAGCCAGCTCCCTGCCTTCACTGCCTGCTCTTTTGTTTTTTCGTGTTATTAATAAACCTTTTTTTGTTACTTACCTGCATCAGTATCTGCTTTGGGGTCCAAACAAAACCGGAACTTAACAGCATCATTATCTTCGGATGCCATTAAAGTAATAATGATTATAATAATAATGTCAAAATATTATTTACAGACTGATTTAACAGACGATCACTGCTGCCACGATCACTGGAAAGTCTGGGCGAGAGGCTTCCACAGAGGAGCGCCCAGTTTGCACCAGCTTTCTAAAGACGTTATTTACTTCATGGCTATTAGCGCTGGTGTTAGTGAATTAGACGTTGTTTATCAATGAGGCTCATTTGCATAGAAAGGGGCAATTTTTGCACCAAATATATGCATATTACCTCTTGCTTTGTGAATTAGATGGTATCTGTTTGCTCCATTTTTACCAGTTTAGTGGCCGCAAAAACCATGCAATCCTTTTGTGAATTCGGCCCTCAGTGCGCTTTCAACCTTTTGTTTAACAAAAAGCGCCATCTAGTGGGCTCAGAAAAAAAAAAGAAAATGCTTCATGGGGCTTCGTTTGGTCATCACTACTCACAGGCGTTGCTGTCTGCTCTATGCCATCTTTTCATCACGCTCCTGCTCCTCCAACTCTTCTTTACATCAATCTGGTGAATTCTGAGAGCCAAGTTATGATAGCAAAATATGCCTAGATTTCAACATCTTTGTGCTTTTTATGTGTGAAATGTTCTATTTTTACTGATAAAAACACTAATGGTATGTTATGGTGAACACTTAAAATACGGCTAAGGATTAGTGGTTAAACATTTCAGTAATCAAAAGAAAAATGACTAATGTGCTGCTGTTAATTGTTGCTGTGCTGCTGCAGACTGAGAGACATCTGGGGAGATGAGCTGCGGTCCTGTTTTCTTCACCCACACGGAGCTGCTGCCATCTTCTTTCCTATACATGGAGGAGCTGTGTCCCATTTTCTCAGACATTGCTGTTTCGTCTTCAACAAATAGAGGTAACAATGGTTAGTTTTCTTCATGAGCTCCAACTTTAAGCATGCCTATGAAACCTTAATGCAAAGCTGCCGAAAGAACTAACTAAAACAGAGGAAGTACACTTAAAGCATAAACAACAGACAAACTTACTCCTCTTCAGCCCCTATAAGACATAAGGCTTCAATGAGGTCTTTTCGTTGTATTCGATCCTAGGCAGCATGTTGCACCTCTCCCCATGACAGGTTCATCTTTTCCAGCTCTAGTGTCACGGTTCTGCCCCAGGTGGTTTTGGGCCTTCCAGGTTTTCTTTTGCCTGGTGGTGTCTATCTTAATGTGACTCGTAATCCAGCCCTGTTCCATTCTTACCACACGGCCTAGCCATTTGTGTGTGATTTCCTGCGTGATGATCCCACTACTGTTTTCTTGTACAGTTGAAGGTTGAAGATTTTGTTTGGCCAAAAGATCTGGCACATTTGTCTAAGGCATCCATTGTGAAAGGCTTCCACTCTCATTATGTCTGTTTTGTGTCTCTAAAATTTACAGCAGGACAGATTTGACATTGCTGTTATACAAGAGCATTTTCGTTTTATGGCTGTATTGCTTGGATCTCCAGATGGACTGGAGGTGGGAGAAGGCAACCTGAGCCTTTTCCAGCCTTGCTTTGATGTCTTTTTGGTCCCACTGTCCTTACTGATGAGGCTGCCCAGGTAGGTGAAGTCTTCCACAGACTCAAGTGTTTCCCCATTCACAAGAATGGGTGCTGTGGGGGTGACGTTTACACACATCACTTTTGTTTTGGAGCTGGTGATGTTGAGTCCCACCTGTTTGACAAAGTTGTTGAGATATAATAATAAATTGCCATCCACTTTTTTTTGTCTGTGCTCTGAGCTGCTGTGACGTGAATTTACCAAGTGTGGGATTAATAAAGTTTTATCTTATCTTATCTCTTTGGTTTAATTTAGGTTTTTCTTAACAACAGACAAAAACCTAAATTAAAGCCTCTGTTTTTTTTCTTTTATTATTTTTCATGTTGTGTTCCATGTGGATTCATTGAAATTGTTGAATACAAAGCCAAAACTGGGATACTGTGTTTGTCGTGTTATTCATCATACACTGTAGTTATGAAACTGGTTAAATAAACTATAATGAGGTGTCTCTTTCATTTTTTTAACCACATGTTTAAAGGGTTTAAAACTTCATAGATCAGCGTGGAAAGTGTTTCTGTTACCACAAAAGGGTTACACACAAAATTAGCAGAGATTTAAAAAAAAATGACTACAAAGACACTAAAAACAACCACAACAAATTAAATAAATAAATAAAAAAAATAAAAAAGAGGAAAAAAAATGTGTGTCTTGCATCTCTGTCGGAGAGGTGGTGGGGTCCTTTTGCATATCTGTGCCCAGGGGCCCATTCCCTCATAATGTGCCCATGACTGCTGTCAGTCTGACCTGAGCACAGGGCTTACAAAATGCTCCATTTTTTTTGTGAGCTCTCTGGCTGTAGCATGATGAGCCTGATGAAGCACTGATTGAAATGCATGAAGCTGATGCCCCATCCAGTGATGACAAAAGATCCTACACAGTTATAGGCAAGCAAGTCTATAGTTGTGGTTTATTTTGTCCTAAGAAAGAGAAGCACTCCGAGCAAACAGAATGGTGCACATCCTCAGTGCTGACATTCTGGGACTTAGGGAGATTTTGGAATGCAAATGGTCATCTTTTTCTTTGAGTTAAAGCCTTCATCTCTGCGTCCCATGACGGACTGGCAGCAAAGGTCAGTTTCTATTCCTGGCACGCACAGGACCAGTGGGACACAGTCATGTTTCCTGGAAAGGCATGGTTCACTTAGTCTGGCACTGGAAGCTCTGCTGGCTCACAAAATAGGCCGCAGTGTTAATTTAGCTGAAATCAAGGGGGACAAAGGGCTCTACTTGGTAAATCCAGGAAGAATGGAGACTGAAATGGTTAGTCTTTGAGATGGACATTTGCCTTGGTGGGATGGTCAGGGCGCATAATGGGACCAAGGATGTCATCTCAACTATTTGTTTGATATAGCTATAGTTTCATAACCTAGACGTACCTGCAGGATTTGGTGATACCACAAGATTGGGAGCCAGCTGTGATCCAACATGAAACCTGAACCCCCAGGTCACATATGTATACTGAGAGAGGACTTTTTGATGGAGTATTAGCCATCAGATGTTCAGCTGTTAAACTTTTCAACCATTCATTCAATCATTATCCTGTTAGGGGTTGTGGGGGAGCTGGGACCTATCCAAGCTGACACTGGGCAAGAGGCAAGGTACACCCTGGACAGGTCACCATACTATCACAGGGCTGACACTTAGAGACAAACAACCATTCACACTCACATTCACACCTACAGGCATTTTAGAGTCACCAATTAACCTGCACGTCTCTGGACTGTGAGAGGAAGCCGGACTACCTGGAGAAAACCAACACTGACATGGGGAAAACATGCAAACTCCGAACCCCCCAGCCCTGGTTCAAACCAGGAACCTTTAAGACACTTTATTATTCAAAGCAAAGTATTTATGTCTGGGGGGAACTTTATGCAGGTAATGCTTGATTCACAACCTGTATGGATTGTGTGTGCACTACAAAACCCTGAGTAAGCCAACCTCTCTGGTAAAACATTGCTTTAATTGCACAGATTCCAAAGCATGCAGCTGTGTTTTTTTAAGCATTAAAGCTGTAATGGTCCTTGTGGGTGCACCTTAAGGAAAAAAGTGTGCTTCTCCTATGTTACTAACTGAGTTACCATAGTCCAGTCTGAATGGGACACCACTCTAAATCAGCATAATGGCACTACAACAAGAGACACAACATCAGCCAGTTTTAGACCTGATGTCAGCTGGTTATCTGTGTGTCAATCAGTTTGAGGAAATGTGATTAACACAATTTTATACAGGATTGTGCACATTAGTGTGAAGTAGTCATGATGGGCCCCAGTGCACGTATATATATATATATATATGTATATATATATATATATATATATATATATATATATATATATATATATATATATATATATATATACGTCCCTGACAAGGTAAAATAATTAGATCTTTAAGCTGGCTTTTAAATCAGGGCCCACCCTACAACACAGGACCAAAATATTAGATAGTATATTAATGCAGAACTTGACTTGCTGTGCATTCCAATCCCCATACTACCACACTATATAGCATGCCCGAAAACGATTTAGTATGCCCCATTACATAGTATGTCAAATGCAGGATGCTAAAAATACCAGTATGTTCCACTACATGCAGTCTGATTTTGCAGTATGCAAGCCAGCATGCTTTTGTGGTTATTCTAACCCACAATCCTCTGCACAGCGGATGATATGGCAGCTTGTTGACAGTTGATTGACGGCTGACGGAAGCCGCAATGACGGCATTTAAGTAAGTGATAACCAGTGGCAATAGCAATGATAGGAATATTTTAACTGTTTAAATGAACAAAATAATAATAAAGATAACCAACCACCAAAGGACATAACTATGAGAATAACAATGAAAGAGACATGCATATGTAATTTTACTGTGGTGAATATATGTTAGATTCTACCACATATACAGTTTAACATAAAAGTTAAAATGATATACACTACATCGCAAAGTAGCAACAACAGCAGTGCTCTCCCCATTGACCTCCATCTCTGGCAAGCTTGGTGACCAACATTTTGTTTTATCTCCAAGGTAACGGACAGATGAGAAAGAGGGTCTAAGTCAAGGGTGTAATGTTAAGAGACAGTAGTAACGCAATCTCTCAGAAATACCTGAAATGACCACAACCTTAGAACACCGCAGTACATGGTTGTGGCACATAGCGTGTTGAAATTACATGGTGGCAGACAAGTTGGGTTTAGTATTCAAAACAACTTGGTTAGGGTTAGAGAAAGATCATGGTTTCTGTTAATAACTAACAGTTTGTTACGCATGGGACATAAGAACGTCATGTGTAGTCATGTAGTAGTGTAGTCATGTAGAAACTTAACATGGCGTAGTTAGGTGATTCTTTAACCATCATAATTCTGTCAGAAATAAAAAAGATAGATCAGTCATCTTACTATATAATGACAAAATCTCTGTGTGTGTGTGTCTGTGTGTGTGTCTGTTCCATGTTTTTCTCCTCACTGACTTGTTTGACCGATCTGCATGAAACTGGGTGAACATAATCTAGGGACCAATATCTAAAGTTCCCTCTTGGCAGAAGTTGGAAAACTCACTAAAACTGAGCTTCTATAAGGCAATGAATATTGCAGAGGGCGTGGCTCATCACATAAAGGTGTATAACATCTCAAGGGTTTCACCCATCACCATGCAACTTTGTAGGCATATGACCACACATAATCTGAGGGGACCCCACCATTATTGACCCCATCAAACAAAATGGGGGCGCTAGAGAGCTAATTTCTTATCTAGGCCTAACTGCCATATCGATTTTTACTAAACTTGGTAGATATGTAGAACAGGACGCCTCAAGGTGACTGGAGAAATTTAACTCTAATTGGCAACTGGGTGGTGCTATAACAACAGAAAAATGCTTAAAAATGGCTAAAATGCGACTGATCGCTGTGGCTCCCCCTGTGGACCAATGTTGTTGTTTTTTTTCTAATTTTTGGTATGACTAAGTCATGGTATGGTATGCTGTACATAATCACAGAAACTGTCAGTGTGTCATTCTGTCAGTCAGTCATTCTGTCTGTCCCATGTTTTTCTACTCACTGACATGGTCAATATATGTGAAACTGCACATAGGCATTGAGGATTGGCATAGGTAGAAGGTGACAAAGCTACCAATGGGTATGGACTAGTTATTTCTATTTTATAAAAAGCTACCTTTAAGGTGTGTTTTTTGCTTTATGTTTTCTTTGTGCTTGAGCCAGAGTTTGGATATCCAACTCTGCCTAATGTTGAATTTAATATTGATCTAATATCAACTTCAAATACAAATGACAAACACATAAACGCCCAATTTAAAGAAATGAAACATGTCTTGTAAGATATATTAGTACAGTAGTATATTAGTATTTTTTGTTTATAAAAAGCACCTGGGGGTGTGTGAATCATCCATGTTTTAGAATTTGTAGCTCCTTTGCAGCAATATCCAAACTTAAGGTATTGTCAACGGTCAGGGCTACTAGTCTGGACAGACATGGATGTAAATGTAACTTCACCATGACTGACTCTCAGAGGCATACAACCCAAAGTATAATTCTAGTTTCACCTAGTTTATCAATGCTTTAAAAAAAAATTCTGACACTCAGCTGCCATGACATTTTGTGATAGCCTACTGATGCAATGGCTAAGGCAAAGAGATAACCTCTTTGGCTAAAGCCAGCTAGAGGTCATGGTCATGTACGTGACATCAAAGACAAGACCAGACAAGAAATATGCACATGCACCAAGTGGACAGGGATGTGAATTACTTAAAGTTATGGTAGATTGTCTTCAGTGTTCTAATCTGTACAAATGACTATGACTTTAGGTTTTTCATTCACTGTTAAATATACATCAGTAAATGATGGAAACTGTTCAGTTAATGTGGCCTCTGGCTGCTACTTTTAGATCATCAAATTTATTTTGTAAATGATGTGTTGGATGTCAGTGGAGATTATGACTTTAAGTCAATAAGTCACTTCAAAATATAGGAATTATACAAGGCACTGCTATCAGCTGTTGTCTGTCTACAATACTTTATTGTGGAGAACTCTGATAAAAAAAATCTCAGGATAATTTAGATGTTTGTCACCATTAGAAATAATAAATAGCAAATTGTAAAATCAACTCTGACATGTACATGATTGTTTTATGTCCTCTTAAAACATAACCTCTTATCTATGTCATGTATGCATATTTAAAAATGTGTTTGATACTCCTATTCCTTAATTAAAATGTTTCAGGTCTATTAACCGCTCATCTTCTTTCACTTATTTTTGGGCTTTCCAGCTATTTTTTTTTTCATAACATAAGAACCAGAAAAAAAACTACGGAGAATTACCGAGGATAATACTTTGTGCTGATGAGGAAAATGACATTCTGTCTTTATTTAAGTATTTTACAGATGTTGCATTGTTTTGGCAGCGGATGGCAGATTGGTTTTCAAACAAGCAATCCTTTTACATTTATCTCCCTTTTAATATCATTTGGGGTTTTCACCATGATCTTAATATTACTTATATTTTGTACTTATGTTGGTTAGATTGACGAATATTTATTATCTCTTACATTTGTACCCTATTCTATGTGTAAATATGTTTTTTGTTTTTTTTAAGTATGCACCATTTAAGGACACATTTGCAATTTGGTTCTGCTTGTGTAATGACAATAAAGTTCTTGAAAAAATCTATCTCTGAATTCCATCATTTTATCTCTCAAACATCATCATTTACAGGAAAACACAATTATGAAAGGCAGAGCTCAAGTATGAGACATGGAAAATCTTTTACACATCAGACTGTGTAAAAGAATCATGTTGGCTGTACATATCATTTGTTGGTTACTGTAATACCAATTCATTGTGTAATGTTTAGTAATTGTAATCATGCAGGGTACATTTCAGCATTTCATTATGTTATAAGCATAAACACACAAACACATTCTATTTCACAAAAATAACTTTATTTGGTGAAAAAATACAGTACAACATTAACAATGGACTTCAGATTCATAAAGAGTCTGAATTCAATACACTGCAATGAGAGAGCAGTTCAAATTAGTTTGAGGATTTTTGCCCTCCATCAATGATGACATAAACAAAGTAACAGATTAAACAGATTAATTTAGTGCTAATACAAGTTCTGACGTACTTCCTATCATTTGTCAATAGACTGTTAAATGTCTCTCTTTGTGAGGGCCTTAAAAATACTACAATTTTAAAGGCAGCGGTTTGGTTTCAAGAGGGGACACAGTATATTATGTACCAAAAGCACTCAGTAAAGCAAGACAATATCAGGGGAGCAAAATGTACTTCCACTAAAGTTAGTTCTAAAATAAAAAACAAAACAAAATAAAACTTAAAAAACAGGAGTGAGGTAACATGCAAGAGACAGTCCGAGTCCAAGTGAGATGAACCAAAGTGAAAGCCTTTAGAATGCATAACATACAAAGTCCACCATGAGTGCAGGGGAAGGAGCAATGCTGTCCATAATCAAACATGAAAAAGCCTGCATCCTGTCCACCTCGCCATTACACATTAGCAACAGCACACCGACATCTTTGAGACTGCCTTGCTTTCCAGCTCCATGACAACCACCTAGTGCTTTAAAGGTGGACTTGAATTCAGGAGGGTAGTTTAGGTTCAAATAAAATGACAGCCACAAATACAGTTATCCATATCTTGCAACATCATCTTGCTCTTGTGGACAGTTCCAATGTCCTCTGGTGTATACACCACCATCCTTGTCTTTGATGACATGTATTCCTTCGGTGGTCTTCTCAATGGATCCCTGGATGACAGCTTTATGATCAGATTGCACATACACAGAAAAAACAATATGAGATCAAATAAAATACATAAAATCAGAATGTACACTTGCGAAATGAGGGGACAGGGTCTAAAGGAAGCCATTTCAAGTATCACAAAATATTCATACTGGTTTAAATAAACAATGTGATTGTATTTCCCATCTTTGTTGAGCAACAGTTTTGTGGGAAAGGAATTAAAGGCCTGTCCCACACAGAGGATAAAATCCACGACGTTCTACAGTTCACACGACAATAACACGAGGCTTCAACAGTCTTGAGTTATAAAATCATGTGGTTATCTTCCAAAGTACGTTTTTTTAGTGCCAAAAAGAACAATGGTAAATGGATGCATCCTGCTCTTTATACTGTTCCTAATGTCCTATAATAACTTCTGGGCATGCATGTTTTAGCTACCACGCCCCAAACATATGGAACATCCTGTCTTTAAATATTAGACTTTCTGGCTCAGTGGACAGTTTTAAACAACAGCTCTTGAAAGCTGGAAGCTAGAAAGCATTTATTGTCTATTGGCTGTGGTAAACCTTATTTGATTTTTGTCTTATTTAGTGTGCTGATGGCTGTGGGAGAGAAACTGTCTCTGAGTCTGGTGGTTTGTGTTTTGGCAGCTCTGTAGCACCTGCCAAATGGCAACAGTTTAAAGAGTTGGTGACCAGGGTGAGAGCAGTCTTTAATGATGCTTTTTGCTCTGCTGATGTAGTGGTTGCAAGTTCCTCAGCATGAAGTGGCAAGTCCTTCAACTCAAAACCCATCTTTTTAATACAGCCTATAACTAGCACTTGTCTGTTTTCATAGGCTATTTAATGCCTACCCCCCCTAATTTCTCATTGAATGAGTGTTGTATAATTGCATGATTTTATCTCTTCGCTGTGTTTGTATCTGCTGCTGAATTGTAAAGCACTTTCTGCATGGAAGGTGCTATAAATAATGCTCATTCATTCATTCATTCATTCATCCATTCATATGAAGGTTACTATTACTTGGCTTTTTTTTTATCTCCTGCTATAGGAAAAAACATATCATTTGAACTGATGCAGAAGTGATGTGATGTCATATCACAATTACATGTTGAACTTGATGTGTATGTATAATATATATGATTCATGTGAACATGTATATGTTGTCTCTTGTTACGTCGCCTGATGTTATTCTAAGCTGCAGTGATGAAATAAGATCCAGCAACACTGCTGGATTACTGCTGCGCGCCATCTGACTGGGTGACTCATGAGTTCTTACTAAGAGTGTTTGTCATTCTGTTGCGTTTTTTCCCTTGAAGCCGAGTTGATCGGATGAGGGGCGGGGCGCAAACCCCAGCTCTGTGGTTGTAAAGTTCGCAGTTCAAACGGCTGAGTTTGAGGAGAACAGCTCTGAAGTTTATTGGCTTTGATGGTCATTTGAACGTCTATGGCAAATCATTCTTCAGATAACAGACATTGCTATGACATTGACTACGTCCAGTACGGACAGCCCATCACATCTGGGGTGATGTTCTCGTCCGGTGTCCTGGGCAATATCGTGGCGCTGGTCCTGTTGGAGTTGCGGCGCAAGCAGACCAGTCCGTCCCTGTACCGGAGTCTGGTAATTGCGCTCCTCACGACGGACCTGCTTGGTTCCATCTCTGTCAGTCCTATTGTGCTGACATCTTATGCTCGGAATACATCTCTAGTGGGAATGAATTCAGACAAGGTGCTGTGCTCCTATTTTGGCTTCAGCATGACCTTCCTGAGCCTCTCCACGCTGGCGATCCTGTGCGCACTTGCGCTCGAGCGCTACGTCTCCATAGGTCACCCTTACCTTTACGAGAGGCACCTGAGTAAACGCTTTAGTTACATCGCTATTCCTCTTATTTACCTGAGCAGCATCCTGTTCTGCGTCGTTCCTTTTTTCGGTTTCGGTAAGTACGTGCAGTACTGCCCGGGGACATGGTGCTTCCTGGAGATGTGCCACGATAAAGGGGGGACTATAGTTTACATCGTATTGTACGCATCTTTCATTCTCATCATGATGTCCAGCACGGTGGTGTGCAACATATCAGTCATTATCCACTTGGTGAGGATGCACAGGAGGCGCAAAGGACGCAGTCGTGCAGTGTCGGCGCACACCAGGTACCACAGGTCTCTGTCCATGACGGAGGAAGTGGAGCATCTCCTGCCGCTGGCGATCATCACTGTGGTCTACATTTGCTGCACCTTTCCATTAGTGGTAAGAGCTCTGCCTCGAGAGATTAAAAAATGTATGTATTTATGTTCGTGGATGTGCAGCAGTCTTCCATCATGTTGGTGTGTCTGGATAACTCAATCATGTTCTCAGTCGGAAAAATTAGCCTACTCGCCCCAGCCTGCTTTTGTTTTTGTTCTTCTATTCAATCCTGACTCTACGGGTAAAAAAGTTATATACATGATTTCATAATTAATTCAAGGTCTCATAAACAACAGACCGCTTTCCCAAAAGAATTAATCACAATGCATTTTCACAGAACAGGAAGGAAACTCCCTCTTTTCACTTTTCTAGCAAGTCGGAATTTTTAATCCTCAAAGGACAAAAACCATTAGTCTTTGTTTTCAGTTACTATTGAAAATAAATCTAATCTCCTAATATACCTTATATGTTTTCTCCATATCAGTGGTGGGAGCTTTCACTTAGCCCAGCAACATGTCAATGATTTGTAGATAAGCAGGGCCACATTTAATTGCCACAGGGTCCTGGGGCAAAAAGTTGCTTTTGACCCCATAAAAACAAATACAAAAATACAGAGTGGGTTTGCTCATTTCAGTTTAGCTTTTTTTTTTTATTTAAAAGGATATCGTTTTAGTTTGTCTTAAATTAGTGTCAGTAGGCCTGTTGGCTTTATTTTTTATTATTTTTTATTATAATTTGGGGTGGGGGTGGGGGGTATTTGTCAGACAACAACACAACAACATGTCTACATGACTTTGACTCAGTTGCCACAATTACCTACACGGAGATAGATATATATATTGATCCTTACAGGAAATTACTTTATACGGCAGCTACATTCACACAAACACAAACAGGAGACACCATGGTGCTATATTGGGGCTGAATGTTTTGTACTTGAAAAAATAAACTGAAAATTCAAGTTTTGATCTTGAATTTTGAAAAAAATACATCAGTGTATTCAAGATAAAAATAAGTGTACAAAAAGTTTTTTCAGGTTAAATATAATTATGATTCACTCTGGTTCATTTTTCACTTTCATATATTTAGATAGTTGAGATCCTATTTCTTTCAGTTGCACGTTTTATCTTTTCAAATCAAATTCAGATCTTATTTTTTACAGTTTCAAATCTTTTTTTCACTTTCAGATCCTTTCTTTTCAGTTTCAGACTTTTGGCCCTGATCTAGCGTGGGGGCGTGGCATCAACTGAGAGGGGTGTGGAATAATGACAGACAGCTTAACAAAAAGCCTAGGGACCTTCCCCTATCACGTTGTCTTCAGGGAACATAGGAACTAAAATAATTCAGCTCAACACTTTGGGCTCTAGTTTCGCAGACCGGGCCCAGCGGAGGCGCAGCGCACCTGCACTTCGCCAACTGTAGTTGCATTGAATAGTGTTTTTTTGGGTATTTATTGCATCGTTAATGTGCCTGATATTCTGGAAACCTGCCTGTGAGGTTTTGGTGACATGTGCGCACTGTCCACCGGTCAGCCAAACTTTGGCTTACACTGGCTGCGCTCCCCCTGCGCTGACAGTAGACCTGGTTTCAGTTGGCGAGCTTTTAGTGCACCTTCGGCGAAGCCTTTTGGCACGAAACTGTCACTGCGCCAAGCTGGATCTGTCGACACCTCCCCCTGCTGCACCACCACACCCATCTCAGCGCACCTCGGTATGCCAAACTACCAAACTGAGTGCGCCTCGGGTTGCGCTGCTCGAAACTACACCTGCGCTGCGCCGGGAAACTAGAGCCCTATATGTAGGCAACACCATGTGATTGGCAGTGAAAAAACTGATGTCAGTACAAACTTCCATTTGCACGGCATGCACAAAAATCCTGCACGTCTAAATTTGTTTTAATTTCCAGTGTAAAGCTAAGGCTGTTAATATGTCACTTTATTAAGTTTTAATATTCTTCAATACATGGTAAGTTTATCTAAATATCGCCGTTTTTAAAATTTACTCTGACATTTTCGGATTTCAACATAGCACTGTGAATGCAACGCAATGATGGAGAGCCATACAGTCTTGCGATGATGGTGTCCGGTTCAGCAGGCCCACCTGCTGGAGCCAGCACACAGGAGAAAAATGTTCAAAAAGAGGTCGTTTTGTGACAACATACAATGTTTCTGACATCTTTAAGTGGTGAACTGGCAAAGCTGGAAGTTAAGCATAAGTCAGATTATATTACAGCGGTGCCTGGATAGTGTGATGTGTGTGGTTGTGCTGCTGCTGTGGTCCTGCCAGATGCCTCCTGCTGCTGCTGTTATCATTAGTCATACTTCTACTGTTATTATACACATATGATTATTGTCACATATGTATACTATCAGATATTAATATATACTTTCAACATATTGTACCACAGTAGCCAGAATTATAGTTAGAATATTATTACTTTCATTAATGTTGTTGTAAGCTATTAACATTATCGTCTGTCCTGCATTTCTCTCTGTGTCCGTCTCTGTCTCTCTTTCTGTCTCATTGGGCTCTAGTTTCCCGGCGCAGCACAGGGTGGCGAACCCCACACAGAGCTAGTTTCAAGCAGCACAACCCGAGGCGCGCTCAGTTTGGTAATTTGGCAGACTGAGGTGTGCTGAGATGGGTGTGGTGGCGCAGCAGGGGGAGGTGTCAACAGATCCAGCTTGGCGCAGTGACAGTTTCGTGCCAAAAGGCTTCGCCGAAGGTGTGCTCAAAGCTCGCCAGCTGAAACCAGGTCTACTGTCAGCGCAGGCGGAGCGCAGCCGGTGTAAGCCGAAGTTTGGCTGACCAGCGGACAGTGCACACACGTCACCAAAACCTCACAGGCAGGTTTCCAGAATATCAGGCACATTAACGATGCAATAAACCACTATTCAATGCAACTATCTGCAATCTATCTGCAATTGAGTAAACTCTTATTATGCCTTTGCTTGGCGCATTTAAGGGCGAGGAGAGGGGCCCATTTGATTGGTGTGATGTGTGTAAAACCCACTCCACGCCTTCTCTCCTCCCTCTTTCCGACTTGCGCAGGTAGGAGGGACGGAGGTGGGAAAAAGGAGTAGCTGTGCCAGGCGCACGGTGTGCCAAACTTGCAAAATCCGCCCGGCCACACCCAGTTGGCGAAGCGCAGGTGCGCTGCGCCCCCGCCTCGCCCGGTCTGCGAAACTAGAGCCCAATGTGTCATATGGATTACTGTTAATTTATCATGTTGATCTGTTCTGTACGACATCTGTTGCACGTCTGTCTGTCCTGGAAGAGGAATCCCGCCTCAGTTGCTCTTCCTGAGGTTTCTACCATTTTTTTCCCAGTTAAAGGTTTTTTTGGGGGGAGTTTTCCTTATCTGCTGCGAGGGTCCTAAGGACAGAGGGATGTCGTATGCTGTAAAGCCCTGTGAGGCAAATTGTGATTTGTGATATTGGGCTTTATAAATAAAATTGAAAATTGAAGCATAGGGCTAATGCACTCGCACTCACACTATGCATCTATTTGTGATATGAACTCACTAGAACTCGCGAAAGTGGTCAACAACTAGCCAGAGCCATACCAGCTGTGGGTTTGTTTACTGTTACCATAGCAACCGTTGCTAGTGTTCTTGTTTATTAGCATGTCGCCAGCTTTCTTCTTTACACCCATACTGTCACTCATAGCCTACACCCACACACTCGTACATACATCCCGTTTCCCCTGTTTTGATGTATTGTTTGAGTTGTTTTTTGCTTTTGTTTTTGTTTTTTTTTACATTCATTATGTTTAAAACATGATCATAATACATATATAACACCAACTAGTGAAATTACCTTCAAATTAACATAAATAAAAAACAAAAATAAAATTCCATGACCTCTATAACCTGGCCATCTCTTGATCTACAGATGAGGATTCCTGTTCCTGCTTTCCTCCTTGCTCTTGCTGTCCCTGAGAGAGGTTCTCTGTGGGCACATTTATAAGTCTCTGTGCAGATGCAGCAACTGTTGGATTATTGTTGACATTCTGGCAAGCACAGAATTTAATAAATATAATATACATTAATGGAAAAACTCTAAGCCTTTCCAGCCTTCTTTGGCTCATGACCCCACTTTGAAAAACTTTGGTGACCCCAGACGACCACAGACACTTTTTTTGTATGTTTTAATATGTTTTTTTGATCAAGGCTTCAAACTAATGTTGAATAAACAATGAGTCAAATTGAACAATGAATAATGAAAAAAGCTATGTAGCTACAAATATGGGCTATATCTGTTTAAAACATGTATTATAATGCTCTCTCTTAACCCGCCATATTTAATTGGGCGGCTGAGTTTGTGTTTTTAACATTATAAAGATGAATTTAATTGTAATTGATCAATTATTTAAGTATCTGGCAACCCCATTTGAGGTCCTGACCCAAGGTTGGGAACCATTGCTGTAAGGAGTACAATTCACAAACACTAGCTGATAGCATCAGGCCAAAGTCATACTGTAGCAGGGATCGACGTTTTCCACTGCAGGCTGCTGCAGGTTTTTTCAGCACCCCATGCATTCCCGCAGCCAAAACAGCACTGCCCTTATTCCATTTATTACCTCAGGAGGTAAGGAGGTTATGTTTTCGCTGGCACTGGTCTGTTTCTCTTTTTGTTTGTCTGTTTGTTTGTTTGTCTGCAAAATAACTCAAAAAGTTATAAACAGATTTTGATGACATTTTCAGGAAAGGTGGATAAGGGGACAAGGAACAGATGATAAAATTTTGGTGGTGAAGCGGTTGAAGCAAAGTGGATAAAATAATAAATAAAGTCTATTGTCTGACAGCCTCAACAGCAATTCCAATTTCTAATGAGACTGTGAAAATAGCGCCATCTGGTGGCTGGAAAGCATGTCTTGTTCTATTTGCTAAATATTGTTGTAATTCTAAAGTTGAAATTAATGTTCTGTGTTGGAAAAAAAGAAAGTGAAAAACATAAAAAAAACATATTATATTCTGTGTTGGTACAAAATAAAAATGAAATAAATACACCACAGTGTCTCCATGATGAAGGCATATAACCTAATAATGATAGTGATGCAAATAACCTAATTGGGATGCAGGCTGCAAAATCTGATGCAGAGGGGGAGGGAATATCATCTACTTGGCGGAGGTCTGCACTCTCTGATTGCTTTTCTAGTTTATTATCTGTGTTTTTCATGCAGTAGCTACGTACTACTGTCTGAATGCTAAATAATGTTAAGCTACTCAATGCTAACGTTAGCCCTATGCTTAACTTCCAGCTTTGCCAATTCACCACTTAAAGACGTCAGAAACATTGTATGTTGTCACAAAACGACCTCTGGTTTTGAACATTTCTTACCTGTGTGCTGGCTCCAGTGGGTGGGCTTGCTGATCCAGACGCCATCATTGCAAGACTGTATGGCTCTCCATCATTGCGAGCGGACACTGCGCTGCGTTCACAGTGCTACGTGGAAATCTGCAACTTTATGTTTATAACATAACTGTACATTAAAGACATAGAGTCAAATTGGTATGATATCATAGGAACCGTTCTCTGAGAATACGTTGCAGTATAGTCAGTAACTTAGCAGAATGAGCTGCGGTCAAGCCAGCCAACCTGATCTTACAGAAATATGTGAAATGACCATGACCTCTTAACACCACATTCCATGGTGGCGGCATATAATGGGTTACGGTACCACGGAAACAATGCCAATGTAAAATCAATTAGGATCCTTTGTTGTGGTGGACACACGAATTCCCTGGTTCAACAATGTCATGTCAACGTCGTTTTCCTCATGATGTCTTTAACATTTCTGTATACACACAAAAACACGAAAGTGTCCTTGATGACTCAACAATATGACAGGTTAATGTCAAGGCCATAAAATAAAATAAATGTATTATGAGGGATTATGTTAAGAAAAAGTAAAGCTGCTGGTTAATTTCAGATATTTTATCTAGTACTGTAGAAATGGCATATTTGGTAGTTCTTCCGGTTGTAGAGTTGTCAAATAGGGTCGTAAAAAGGTAAATCTACTGAATATATCAAATATCTAGTATAGCCAAACTATCATGTTTTTATTAGTATTAATGAGGGGAAATTATAAAACAGGAATACACAGCATTTGCCATTTTAATATCAAGGACACTTGATTAAGTTTTTACTTGCTGATATTGGAATTGGCATTGACCCCAAAAATCCAATATCAGTTGGGCTCTACCTGCAGTGTTACACATTGATGCCACCTGGCGGCATATCATACCGCTGCAAAAGGATGCCTTTTTTCATTGATGTCTGATGCCATAATCACTGACCAAGCAGTGGTATTCTATGACTTTGAACCTGTCATTTTTCTGAGTTAATTACATATGTCTCATATGTGTCATTCTTTTGTGCAGCCAGTGTTTCCACTGTAGAATCCAGTTCACAATTTGTAAGTTAATCTCCACTTTTGTGTTTAAAATATGAAAATATTTCAATGGAGAATCATTAAGACACTGCCACCACCTACATTTTATAAACCATCATGGAGAATGGTCTGTATGTCAGCTTCTATCTCTTCTGACATGGTATTGTTGGCCTCTTAAAAGCTTTATCTCAGTAAGTTATGCAGTATTTTCTGGTCCAGTCAATTCACACCATACTTGTTAGTCTACTCATGCAGTACATTAGAAATTCATGTTAATGTTGTTAATCTGTGTGAAATGTAGCCTCCCACCTCTTTTCACATCCCTCCAACAAAGCATCTGGTTTATATGTTATAGTAAATTCTTCCCTGTGTTGAGTAACCAGTAGGCCACAGTTTAATCCTCCCAATTCAGCCAATCAGCAGTCAGTAACATACAGTGGGGGAGAGTACCATCATACTCAAGTTCTCTACCTCTGTACAATTTTGAAGTATGTCTATCATATATTCACTACATTTAAGAGGGAAATGTTGCACTTTTTACCCTGATACATTTATTCGACTGCTACAGTTACTGGTTATTTTAGTGATTAGGATTTTTACATACAAAATATATGATCAACAAATATGTCAAAGATTTAAAGGTTTAGTGTTTAAGATTTAGTGGCATAGTGATAAGGTTGCAGAACTGAAACTTCTCCAATATGCCAAGCATGTAGGAGAACTACAAGTACAAACAATTGGCTGACAAGGAAACATGAATGGCCCGATCTACAGCTAGTGTTTGATTTGTCCATTCTGGGCCACTGGTAGAAACAACATGACAGATTCTATTGAAGAAGACCTGCTCTGTATGTACAACTCATTCTAAGGTAACAAAAACGAAACGATTCTTAGTTTTAGGTGATTCTAAACAAATGATAACAAAGTAATTAACTGCCGATACATCCCCCCTAAATTTAACCTGCTCTCATTCTAAAGCTGTCATATACCGCTGCTTAGTCATTGATTTCTGCATCAGACACCAATGAAAAACAGGCATCATTTTGCTGCCATATGATACACCACTGGACAGAATCAGTTTGATTTAATGACTTGCAAAGTCCATATAGGGTAGGTAGGAGGGTGGTGGATGGGTCCAACAACAGGCTGCTGTTTGCCTCTCATATGAATGTAGTGTCAAACCATGATGTTTTTCTAGCTCTAACCATGTGTTTTTGTTGCCTAAACCTACAACATTTTAAATTTATTTTGAAAAAGACTGTATTCATCTAACAAGCATAAACTGTACATTTCCTGTGAAAGCTGAATGTATTTTGAAAAGACACAATGCATGTAACAGGCGTAAATTGACCTGGGGGATATTCCAGGGTATGATAGTTTTTAAAGGATTCAAATTTCAAATAAGTCATCAACCATCTATATGTGCTTAAAATAGCTGCTGAAATTAGCAAGGATTCTTTTTTGATATTTTTTGAGGGGGCATTTTGCCTTAAATTGACAGGACAGTTAAGCATAAAAGGGGAGAGAGACAGAGGGAGTGACATGCAGCAAGGTGCCACAGGCCGGAGTCGAATCTGTGCCGCTGTGGCAAAAGCAATATATGGGATGTCTGCTCTATCCACTGAGCCACCAACATCCTGTCAAAGATGATTCTGCTTGCTAAATTTCATATGCCGCCTCCCTTCCCTCGGCAGCTTTAGCGGTGTTAATGTTTTTTAATGAAATATATGCTCATATTTGCTGTAGGCATTCATGAGCACCTCCAATTCCACAGGTGTAAAATAAGTTGATCGCTTTTTCTCTCCGGTTGCCATGGTGAAACGAGGTATCGGGGCTCCATTGATGATGGCTTTTTATTGTGGTTGTGCACCTGCTTAACTCAAGGTGTACCTACTCAGAGTTGATTGAACTAATTCAAATCAGCTGTTCTGGAACCGGATACTCAGAGTTTCCCATCTCAGGGCAAGTCATTCAGAGTTCAAACAGATATGTGACCATCATGTTTAATCATGTTAAAGTGAACAATGTGCAATTAATATCATGGGCAATTGTGCAATCACTATGGGCAATATGCAATTAATAACAGCACAAAGCACTGTCTATCTGTTTGTTGGGGAACCATCTCAGGACGTGGTCTGGCTTGTATACCGGGGATGTGCCGGTGACAAGCCAAGCCTGTCCTTGTACAGCTTGCATATAACTCAGTGTAATTGTGCGTACATAAATACATCTATGTATACTAATTTAAGTGCAATAATACCTGCACACACATGTGCTATAGGGCATTGTGCAATATAAACTAGCACTTCATAAACCTGTGCAATTGTTTATTTGTCATTGTTTTGTTTTTGTTTTTGTTTTTGATTAGTTAAACATCAACCTGCCAAGGGACTGAGGATGGAAATTAGCCACTGGCTACAATCCTACATATTTACATTTAATGTTCATCAATATATACTGGTAACATAGTGGTCCACAGTATACCACCATGCTGTTGGGAGACAAGCCCAGGGCCGTGCACTTAAATGCTCCACATGTTTTCAGGATTACAGATAAATTGACCAGCAGGCCACAGTTTGTAAGAATGAGTAACTGTATGTGAGTTAAAAGCAACATCGGCCCCCAGGGGACCGTCCTCCCCCATCCCGTTTGCCTTAAACACCTAACACGGATACATGCCATCTACAGAGGTTCTTTGATGACTCTGCATGTCTTTGTGGGCTGTATCAGTGGACAACAGCAGGAGGAATAAAAAGTGACCTGGTGAAAGGCTTTGTCGGATAATGCAGACCGAACCACCAGCAGCTGAACATTAGCTAGATGATGGTGCTGCTTTTGGACTTGGACAGGACTGAGCCTCCTCTGCCCATTGTATCTGTCCAGGGGGAAGATGTCAAGGTGGTTCACTTCTATAAATATCTCAGAGTGCACCTGGACAACTAGAGTCAAAAGTAGGCTGGAACACAGAGGTCCTCTATAAAGCCCCATTTCCATCCAAACGCTTTCCTTTGGAACCTTTAGAAACTCTTTAGACGTGGTACCTAGCAGTGTTGGGCTAGTTACTCTAAAAATGCAATGTATTACTCATGATTCATTACTGTTTTAATGTTTTTAAGGTAATAATATTACTTTACTTATTACTCCCTGCCAACAGTACTTTGCTACACTACTTGTTAGATTACTTTTCCGTTACACCCCATAAAACTGGTAGTTGCGTATCTCCTCAAAACTCTGATGTGTGCCTCTCTATGAATGTCAGGGCAGTTGCCGGTAACTGTAGCTAAGGCTACATAGCATCCAAATTTGCCTGGAGGTTTTCAGTTGCCTGAGACTGATATTTTCTCAAGGCTCTGCCTGAAAGACAGAGACATATTTGTGGAGCAACATTTATCCACAACATATTCCACCACAAGCTTCATTACTTCTTTGTAGCCTGCAGCTGCCCACAATAAAATTCAGTTTTGGTTGTTTAGCCAATGTAGCGCTACAGCCAATGTCCATTTATCCACAACATATTCAGCCACAAGCTTCATTACTTCTTTGTAGCCTGCAGCTACAATTAAATCCAGTTTTGGTTGCTTAGCCAGTGTAGCACTACAGCCGATGTCCATGGTCGAGGAGAGCTCACATTTGGTGGGGTGTATTTCCTGGAGCGTTGTGCTGTCAGTTGTAGTAGATGTTTCAGATCAGAGGATTGAGGACGTGTTTTTCCCAGTGGAAAGAGTTTTAGTACAGCTACCTGCTACTACCTTTTCATCTATCCTCTGGAAAAAAATTGAAATAGGAATATATCTAGCTGCTAATGTAGGCGTTTCCATCTTTATTAGCTGGCTGTTTTGTGACGTGCCTGTGCAGTGTGACAACTATGAAAATGAATCTGCTGATGTGATGTTGTATTTAAAGTCAGGAGTGACCTTATAACAAAAGTAACATTGTAACCAGTTGTTTGTTTTTGGGGTAAGTGTATTATTACAGAAATTTTATTAGTAATTAGCTACACTACTCATTACTGGAAAAATATTACAGTAACGCATTACTAGTAATACATTACTGCCCAACACTGGAACCTATACCCTAGTCTATTTGGCATTTCCACCACAAACAGTACTCTTAAATGTAGGTGGGATTGTTGTCACTCACTACTCCGTCCAGCACTTGCTGTATTTCCTCATCACTGGTGACATACTTGTCAACAGAACAGAGTTCTGAGCACCGACATTTTCAGAACAAAATAGAACAGGCTGGAGTAAGAGCCTCTCTCTATGGGATATTTAATAAGCGGTAAGGTGCACTGAAGGTAATGTGCACTGAGCCCTTTTCAGGCAAGCACAGGGGTTTAGTGCTGTTCAGTCAATGGACTAATTGTGTCAGTCACACTTGTTTATTTTTATATGGTTTGTGTGCAAAATTCTTTTTTTTCCCTTTAAGTTTTTATTAATTAATTTTAAACAGACAAAAAACAGAAACAACAAAACTGACACATTGTTCCAAGTGATGCAAACAAGATACACAGTAACCATAAGTCAGTAAAAGAAAATACCAAAAAATAAATAAAAAATTAAAAAAAAAAGGAAAGAAAAAAAAAGGAAAAGAAAGAAAAGGCAGCAATAACGTATCAGTTTTACATCTCATGAATATCACAGAGCAATACATATATATGTAGGGATGCATCGACCTGGGAACTTCGGCCAATCTCTAAAATCAACACCAATACCGCCGCTATGGCCGACAGCAGATACCCACCAACACCGACACGATCTCTACAAAAACAAAGACATGCCTATACTAAAATCAAATTTTGTGCTAAAAAAACATTATATCTTAAATTTGAAAAAATAATATCCTTTTTCACCTCCAAAAAAATTTAAAAAAATCCACAAATCATTGGATTACCATATTGTTTTCTCTCAACAAGTCGCAGCCACCCCGAAGATCACAAGCAGCCAGCAATAATAGGCCACTTGTACATCCGAATGACAATAAGATGTCGATCTGACAGACATGTTGAGGAAAATAAATAAATAAAAATATTATTTTTTGACTAGTATCACCCGATACCGACCTAGTTACCGACACATCGTGCATCCCAACACATAAATACACATACCTATCCTGTCAACTAGGACCCTACACCATCCCTAATACAAGCCAGAAAAGCCTGCCACATTTGGCTAATTTTGCTTGGGATATTGTTTACCCTGGCAATCTGTAAAAAGGATTGGCTGACTTCCGCTATCCTGAGATACTGTTGCCAGTGCAGGGAGATTGAGCCACCATAAATGATCTGTTAGAATCAGAGTTCAGGAGTTCAGATTCTGTTCAATTGTTTTATTGTAGAATGAACAAACAGTTAATTCGGTGTGGTTTCCTATAAAGAAATGAAACAGAAATAATTAGTTACAAACTCAGGCTGGTGACTGTGCAAAGGAAATTCATAATGGTAAATTATATTTGACTTAAGCAGAGGGCTCTTTAGCACCACCATAAGTGCATCATAAGTGACAGTCAACCATAATTAGCAAGTGGACCAACCTCCCAACAGCAACCCAACAGCATCTCCCACAATGTGTACAAACCTAAAGTAAGATCACCTCAACGAACACAAAGTCATGACAGTACTTACTTGAGCATGTACGCACACCATATTGAGGGACAAAGACTGGCTGTGTGGGAGAAGATCAGATATATAGGGGGATAACAGGTAGCTTGATTAGGTGCACTTAAGTGGCCCATCCCCCGTAACGTACCACTTCTGTGGGGGAGTTTGATTATCTTTTGAACACAATCATATTCTCAAAAGCAGCTGTCTCTGTCATAAGCTTAAGCCACTCTGCAAATTCTGGCTTACTTGGGCTCTTCCAGTTCCGTAAAATGATTCTGGCCGCTACCATACAGCCTGTTAATATCAATCCAAGCTCTGCCTTAGTTAGGCTTGATGGTATGAGAGACTTGTCTCTTAACAGACATAGCTGTGGTGATTCTAGTAGAGGTAATTTAAGCCACTCTTTGAATTTTTTCAGTATCATTTTCCAGAAAGGAAGTACTCTTGGACAGTCCCATATAGCATGAAGAAATGTACCCTCTTCTTTATTACATTTCCATCACTTTTTGTCCTGGGTTAATCCCATTTTAAACAGGTTCAGGGGTGTGAAATAATATCTATGTACAATTTTATAGTGGATAAACTTACATCTCACATCCCTCGTAGCCCATCCCACATTTGAAATCACATCTTGCCATGTTTCCTCATTAATCTCTTTACCAAGGTCCTTTTGCCATATCAATCTCAGACTTTCACACATTCTTTTATGTATATGTGACATTTTCTTATAAAATCCTGATGCAGAATGTAAAGTATGAGGTAAATTAAGAAATTTTTGGACCTCATTCTCCTCTTCCTCTACCCTTTCCAGCTTAAAAGTGGATTTCATACTACTCCTGAGCTGCAAATACTTCCAAAAAATCCCCTTTATTAGTTAAATTAAATTGCTCTTTAAGGTCCTCAAATGATATAAATATACATTCTTTATAAAGATCACTGACAACATGTATCCCCTTTGTTATCCATGTATCCCAAAAAAAACGCCTTTTTTCCTATACAGATTGAAGAATTATTCCATATAGAGGAATAACTTTGCTTATACTGTGAAAGCCCCAAAAGTTTGTGTGCTCTTGCCCACACCCATTGAGAGTGCTGTAAAATTAGGCTCCTCTCTTTTGTCTGTGTTACTATCTTCTTCTGAGATAACATTCCTACAACCCCAAATGGAGCTGCTAACGCCTCCTCTATTTTTACCCACCCTGGGTTAGATCCATGATTTGCCCAATGCCTTAATAAGTGATTGGTTACACCCTTTTGATGTTGGCATACCTTCAGATTTTTGCCAGTTTATTACATAGCCTGATATTTTGGAGAAGGATTCAACTATAGATAAAACATTGGGAATTGACATTATAGGGTCCTTGATCAGTAATAAAATATCATCTGCGTACAGAAACATATTGTGCTCCTCTTCACCCTGCACAACCCCTTTAATATCCATTTCTGCCCTAATAGCAGCAGCTAGAGGTTCCAAAAATAATATAAAAAGTAAAGGACTGAGAGGATCTCCTTGTTTAGTACCACGAGTTAACTTAAAAAAGGGTGATATTATTCCATTTGTTATTACTGCAGCTCTGGGATCTGCATAAATCACATTCATCCAATTAATGAAACCCTCCCCACATCCGAATAACCTAAGAGTATGTCGCAAAAAGCCCCACTCCACCCTGTATAATGCCTTTTGCGCATCTAGCGAAAAGGCAGCTATTGGTATATTTTCTTCCTGATTGAGCTGTATGAGATGTAACAGATGTCTTACATTATCTGTGGATGACCTTCCTTTAATAAATCCTACAATCCTACTTGAGCCGCATGTATTACGGATGGTAAAATATTTTCTACCCTCTTAGCGAGGACCTTTGTAAGAATTTTGCAGTCCACATTAATTAGACTGATGGGCCTGAAACTTCCTGGGTCTGTTAGGTCTTTATCTTTTTTAGCAATTAAAGAAATTAAAGCTTCATTAAATGTTTCTGGTAGCTTACCAAATAGGAATGATTCTTTAAACACTGTCACAAGGATAGGGGCTAGTTTGTCGACATACCTCTTATAGTACTCTGAGGGAAAGCCGTCTAAACCAGGCGACTTTCCGGCCTTCATCGATAAAATAGCACTCTTTACCTCCTCTACTGTTATAGGGCTATCAAGATAATCTTGCTGATCAGCTGATATTTCTGGCAAACCAGTCTTTGAGAAGAATGCTTCATAATCACTCACCTTTGGATTAATTTCTGATTTGTAAAGCTGGTTATAAAAATTTGCAAATGTCTTATTAATCTCCTTAGTGTTTGTCAACAATTCCCCTTTATTATTTTTAACAGCGGCTATAGCATGACTAGACTCCTTTTGACGCAGCTGTCTAGCCAGTAATTTCCCAGATTTTTCGCCACTCTCATAAAAATTACTTTTTAGTCTAAATAGGGTGTACTCAGCTTTTTTGTTGTATATTTCATTTATTTGAAGTTTCAGGTCACATATTTGTTTAAATACTGTATCATTATATTTTCCAGATATTGTTTTCTCTAGTTCTTTGAGCCAAGAATCAAGATTATTTATTCTTCGTGTTTGTTCTCTTTTTTTTTATACTGGAATAAGCTATAATTTTTCCTCTTATATAAGCCTTAGAGACCTCCCAAACCGTTCCAACCCTATCGGTTGAACCAATGTTCAGCCAAAAAAAATTGGTAAAGTTCCTCTTTTATCAAATTATTGAATTGGGGATCTTGAAACAGAGATATGTTCATCCTCCATCTATTTTTCTTTACCCTATCTGACTCCAATATTAAACCTAGTTGCACTGCAGCATGATCAGTAAGTGCTATGGGTCCTATCAAACAATCTGAGACAGTCTCAACCAAATCTTTACTAATCAGAAAATAATCAACCCTGGAATGAGATTTGTGATTATGAGAATAGAATGTATATTCTCTCTCTCTGGGATTGACAAGCCTCCATATATCAATCAATCCATTATCCTTCATCAATAGTTTAATTGCCACTCTACCTATCTTTAGGTACATTATTCGAGAAAGTGGTTTTATCTAGAGCCCCATCTAAAACCTGATTATAATCCCCGGCAATAACTGTATGCCCATCATCTTTCCCTCCAACTAATTTATTTATTTTATTAAAGAAACCTGGATCTTCCACGTTTGGAGCATATATATTACGTAAGTTAACTTTTATTCCATTAATTTTTGCTTCCAAACATATCATTCTTCCTTCCTCATCCTTTTGTTCCTTAATAATTAGAAAATTCAATTTCTTATGCACCAAAATAGCCACTCCATGTTTTTTACTTGAATATGAACTATGATAGATCTGGCCTACCCAATCCCTTTTTAATTTAACAGCCTCTGAATCGATCAAGTGAGTCTCTTGTATAAAGGCTACATGGGTTTGTTGTGATTTAAGATATGATAAACACTTCTTTCTTTTAATGGGGTTTTGCAGCCCGTTGACATTCCAGGACACTATTCTTACATAGTTAGCCATATTTTATCTGATGGGTTTCACATTTTTCAGAAGATGTCATCTTATAAATAGAAACAAAAAAAAGGGGGGAAATGAATGCCACCCAGCTGCCTATAAAACCAAAATACCCCAACCCATACAAAATGACAAAAAACAGAAAACCAGTGCAAAACCTCTTCAAAAAAGCAAACATCATCTAAAACCCTCATATGCAGAATCCTACGCCCTGACCCTCCCCTCCTCTCACTCTTGAGAGACCCACCACAAATACGGTCCATGAGTCACACTGAAGTGGTCACCTTCAGGTGCCCTTCCTCACCACCCCTCATATAATTACTCTTTAGTAGCTTTTTCTCACAAAAACATATGCTTATACTAGCCAGTGTTAAGTATTAATTATCGGTGTTCTACTGGCAACATTGAAGTCATATTTGGACACTATATAAACAAAACAAAAGAGAAAAGGTACTGAATTCACACATTCTTCGTCATCTCAACCCAACTGCTTCAAAAGTCAAGTGACACAGCCTTACCCTTATATTAAAACAAAATAAATTACAAAACATACCTTATAGCCTATTTGGTGGCTCCAAGTATCCCACCTCCCACTGCATCCCATACTCAATTAGTTAATCACATAACCCATACTCACAACTTCTTGGATGCAGGGAAAAAGAAATAGTTTATTCAGGTGCAAAAACAAGGGAAAAAAAATACTGCTGGGCTTCATGTCACTGCTTCATGGAAGAAGAATTAGTTTGTCGGAGTGCACAAGGAAGAAGAAAAAAAATGTCCCCAAAGTTTCAGAAATAATCTTCCTCACACATTCAAGCAGTCTGCCGCCTTCTAGCTTCTCCTTTAGACCAATAAGTCGCAGATTCTGGCGCCTGTCTCTGTTAGCAGCGTCTTCAATGGCTTGGTGTAATTCCTCACACTTTTTGGCACTTTTGTCTACTGTTTGGCTTAGCAGGTGGTTATCATCCTCCAGCTGGGAGATGCGGCTTTCTGCTTCGTCTAGCCGGCGAATTATTCCGTCGACGTCTGTTCTTAATCCGACATTTGCCTCCTTAATTTCTGTCATATCTGCTTGCAAAGCTGCCAGTAGTCTTCCAACTTGCCCCATCTCTTCTGTCACCTTTTCCAAGGACTGTTGCATAGCAGCCAGAACACCTCTGTCAGTGCTCGCATTTGCTGGCATGGTGTTAGCTCCTCCACTAGCGTCTTGTCAACATAATGCATGAATCACCAGATCTCTCAACTCAGTAAAACTGCAGCAGCTAGACAGCTATCAGATTATCACTTCCCCAAAACTTGTGGCACAACCACTAAGGTTTAGATAACGAATTTGGGGTATTGTGGTGGGTTCATCGGGACGCTCCCGACTAGGCGACCATCTTGCTCGGTGATATCACGTGACCTGATGTGCAAAATTCTTAATGTTAATCTTAATTTGTAAAGTAACTAACTGTAAAGGAACAAAAGTTATCAAATATTAGTAGTATGTGAATAAAAGCACAGTATTTTTCTCTGAAGTATTGTGGATTAGAAGTAGAAAGTCGCCTGAGATTAAAATATTCAAGTGAAGTAAAAGTACCTCAAATTTGTACTTACGTACAGTACTTCTATAAATGTACTTATATTCCACCACTGGTCAGCAGAGGGATGCACCAAAGTAATATTTCTTTTGCCCTGAAATTTAAAAATCCAATAATTATAATGACTCTAAAGTATTATCTAACTTTTATCATATGGAATTTATGCATTTTTTAAACAATGTGTGGACAGTGAAAATGCAATGTTTTTCTCTTATCTTGGTAAGAGTGCTCTTGACCACCTAAGAGAAGATCACAACAAGAAAACACGGGCAAATTCCAGATATCATTGGGCACTAACAAAATAAGAACAAATAATGGATGCAAACAGAAATAAGAGAAAATTTGTTCATATATTGTTTCTTGCATAAGGCCCATTGTCATTCTCCACTGGGCCTCCATGTTGGTGCCACTATGCATGTTTGATGCTTCTGGGAGGCCTCAGCTGACTATATTTAGTAATCATAACATGTATTTCTCTTATTCTCTTTACCCCCCCATTCCAGCTCCGAGTATACATAAACCTCTCAGGCAAAGGTGACAAGCAACTTGGAGGTGACCTTAGGGCTCTCCGTTTACTGTCTTGCCACACCATCCTCAATCCCTGGGTCTTCATCTTCCTCCGCCCCACCATTCTGAGAGTCATCTGGAGGAAGTTGCGCAAACCGCACAAGTCAGCATGCATCTGGGGGAAGAGTTCTCAGTCCAAGCTGACTGAGGGAAGGTCCCACTGTGCAGCTCCAGAGGCAGGGAAAGGGGGATGACTGGGGACAGGAATACAGATACACAGGCCCACTCAGACTCACGGTGTAGTCTCTGTCTGTGTGTGGACTGAAGAAAGGCTGCAAACTAAACAGAACTGATCTTATCACATCTCAAATGGCATGATTTTAATAACAGGACGTGCACTGGAGTGGTGAGTCACGTGAAACTGATGGTTGCTTTCCAGGAAGTAGACTTGTGGTGAAACACATGACTTGAATTATGAGAGTGAGCCTAGCTGTTCAGTTGTTATCTGAACAATGTGTGTTCACTGAGATGTAGGTGAGATGCAGCAGTCAGTGGATAATTTCACAGGAAATCAACCTATATGAAATACAACACAGTGTCAGGAAATTAACCTGGCGGATGTAAGAAGAGTGAAGCATGATGAACCTGCTCACAGCATGTGAGCCATGAGAGTTTCCGCTCCTCACTCACGGAGCTACGTTCCCTCCACTTCCCCCCTCAAAGTCACACCACTCAAATTGCTTTACTACTCATTTTTGACAGAAAATAGTGTGTCTTCGCAACACACAAGTCTATTCTGGGTTGGACATGCTTTAAAGTTGTGGTGTGAGCAGTGTTGGAGAGGAATGTCAGGGTTTATGACGATGCATTTAAAGTAAACCCAAAAACATTTTATATTTCTGTTTTTTCAATAACCTTTGACAACATTTTATCTTTGTAATAATATAGTAAATGTGTACTCAGTTAAGACAGCTTGTTCTCGTTCCAAAGCTATCAAATATCACCGCTTTGTTAGTGGTTTTGGTGTCAGACACCTGACGCCAAAAGCCACATTTTGGGATGTCAGTACATAATGACCTTGATAGCGTAAGATTTAAATGCTGCCAGTAATGGTGCAATATAAGGAGCTGGAAACTCCATATATGGGGGATGGGAGAGGTGGTGGATGGGTCTAACAAACCCCAAACACCTGGGAGCCTGGTGTATGCATGTATATGAATGCAGAGCCAAACCATGGTGTTTTTTCCTAAGCCTAACTGTGTGCTTTTGTCACTGGCATTGTTTAGGGCAACCCAGAGGGTCAACAGCAGACACAGGAGGATACCTAGCGTGTAATATGTAGACGTCAAAGTCTACTGACAAAGCGGCAATATGTGACGACTTGGGATGAGAACGTGTTGGTTAAGACTACTTGATTGTTGAGCAGTTGGCTCAATATCCAATCACACTCAGCATGTCAATATTGATACAGATTTTTCTCTGGTTTTTGTGTTAGTGAATTACAGAACATCTGACAAAATCAAATCTGCTAGGAAAGTGTAGGGAATGCATACAATTAAATAGTTTTTCAAAAAGCAGTTTAGTATTAGCCGATATTTAGAGTGCACAAAGTGGTGATAGATAAAAATTAAGATCACAGTACTGAATGTGACCTTTAGTTATGATCCTCAGATACTTACCTCCAAATATATCACCCTTGTTCTCACAATGACACAAACAGGATATGACCAATTAGTACCCATGACATAGTCTTTCACAGAAAAATGGACCACTTCCTGTGTAATTTGCACGCATTTACTCAAAATAATCAGTGACTTAAATTAATCTGCTGACTTCCAACTGGTAGAGTTTAATCATCATTAAATGTTTTTTTGGACATTCACTGGGGAATAAATTTAAGTAGGGTTGGATATTGTTAAAAAAATTACAATATCATGAAACTCGATCCATGGAGGTTTTGTTTTTGTAATACTTTTATCAAGCCAGGAAAAGTGACTTAAAGATCTGTGATGTCACCACAATGTAAAGTCTTTCCCATTCTCAGGTCATCAAATACCGATGCTCATGCCCCTTGGCATGTGATATCAAGCCAAAGGCAGCCTTTAGTGTCTTTATGGACCTGCATTTGTATAGCGCCTTTCTAGTCATCTAGTGACCATTCAAAGTGCTTTTTACACATTCACCCATTCACACACACATTCATACACTGGTGGCCGAGGCTACCATACAAGGTGCCACCTGCTACACTCACACACCGATGGAACTGCCATCCAATTTGGGGTTCAGTATCTTGCTCAAGGATACTTCAACATGCAGCCTGGAGGAGCCTGGGATCGAACTGCCTATCTTTCAATTGGTGGACGACCCGCTCTACCTCTGAGCCACAGCCACCCATGAGACACATAGGCTTTAAAATGACTCTAATGTAATCCCATATGAGGCAATATTTGATGCTGAGAGCAGCTGATGTGGTATAAAGAGCAAGAAAGTCTGCATAGGGTGGAAGGGAGGGGAGGTGGATCAAACAAAACAAGACATTCAGCCAGGACAACACAGTTCGTGTCCCATGTAAAACCAAAAGCTGACATTGTTTAAGGTGATGTTACATAACTTATGTACCTACATCCCATGTCAAATCAAAAGTCAGTGTTGTTTTAAGGTAATACAATACAAATTTATTAATATAGCACATTTAAAAACAACAGCGTTGACCAAAGTGCTATACAAAAAATAAGCATGACAAAAATACAAAACACGAAAAGTTTGTTAACACGAATTAAGAACACAAAATTCAGACCACAAAGCATCCTGCTATCACAAAGAGACTGAGAAGGCCAGAGAAAACAAATGGGCTTTTAAAAACAGGCAGAGTAGGGGAAGTCTAATCTGGAAGGGCAGCTCGTTCTAAAGTTTGGGGGCGACAACGGCAAAGGCTCTGTCACCCCTCTGCTTTAGCCGTGTTTTCCGGACAGCCAGGAGCGATGTGTCAGCAGACCTCAATGGTCGAGAGGAAACATGGGTGCAGGAGGTAGAGCTTAGTTTCTCTGCCCGAGCCCGAGCCCGGCCCAACCCGGCTTGGGCCCGTGGGCCGGGTTGGGCCGGGAGCCCCCCTCCCTCTGACGGGCCGGTCATATATGAGTTTTTGTTTTTTTTTTTTGTTAAAGCTATGATTTGATAATGTTATAGGCTATGTATTGTAGCGACCCTGCAGTAAATGTTCTGTTATAATGTCAGTGTTCTGTGAGTTAATGGCATGTTTGGGATTGAATGAGGTGTGGGGTGTGAGTGTGACGGGGATGAGGAGGGCTGTGTGAGTGCGCGTGCTGGTGTGTGTATGAGTGAGCTGGAGGAGAGAGCAGCAGTGCACAGATGGAGTTACAGCTAAGTTCTTGTTTTGTTGGTTGTTTTGGTGTGGTTACGGCCAACAGTAACCTGTACTGTTTAGTAATAAACGGTGGTTTAATTGCCGAATAACTGCGTCATCCTTTCCACACGTCCAATGTTGCAACATTGTGCGCGCACAGCCCTTCACCACCTGGATCCTAAAATAAACACCTGTTTTATTACATAATCATGCTTCCGCGTTGCGCCATTCTTTAAGATCCTATATTTCTGTCATTCAAATAACAAGAATTGTGGTTTAATACTCTTAATTATAACAGCCAACTTATTGAAAAATGTCGGGTTTAAATCGGGCTCGGGCCCATAATTACAGCTAATTGGACGGGCCGGGCTGGGCCGGTCCCAGACATAAAGTGCACGGATCTAAGCTCTAGCAGGAGGCTAGACAAGTAAGAGGGGGCCAACCCATTAAGAGCCTTTAAGGCCCTGACACACCAAGCCGACGGTTGGCCATTGGTCAAAGTCAGGCCGCTGGTGGGCGTCTGTCGTCCTAGTTTTTGCGGTGTGTCCTGCATCGTTGGCATTTCTGCGCCTGCAGCTTTTCGGCCGATTGAGCATGTTAAATCGGCAACAGAGCTTGTCGGTGAGAGAGATCACTCTGATTGGCTGTTTAGATTTTATTTCCTCGCCCTGTAGCAAGTGAATCTGCCTGTAGTGAAACCGGGGGTAACCGGTGTTTCCTCCTCAGGCTATTCAGGTTAAAGTGGGAAGAAGCAGTGGGTTTGTCGGGCAGCTGAGTGAAGTGGAGCCTACGGAGGAAACACAGGGACCGTCTGGGTGTAATAGTCCGTGAAGGTGCTGCGGTGCTCGGCTGCATAGATAGGAAACCCCTTGGCTGACAGGATGTACCACTCTCTCACTCTGCTACTTTGTTTGTCTCATGGATTCCTCGGACTTCCGGTTTCCCTTTTTGCGTTATTTCCTCTCACGCAGGGGCAGAATGTACGTGCTACTTAGCCGTCGGATGTAGTCTTTGTAGTGTGTTCAAATGCAACTCACACAGGGCGACGTGAGGCGACGTAGACGATGCAACAGTTGGCTTTCGTCGCTACTTGTTCTTTGATGTCAGTTTGTTGTGTCAGCACCTTAAAAGTAAAACAATAAGATCTTAAAATGAATCCTAAAAGATACAGGAAGCCAGTGTAGGGACTGTAATATCAGGGAAATGTGGTCTCGCCTGCGTGCTCCAGTTGAAAGTTGAGCAGCCGCATTCTGAATTAATTGGAGTCGTGAAAGGGAAGTCTGAGGGACACAAACAAGGTAATGTTACATACTTCACGTATGAACGTCACACACTGACATCACTTGTGTGATGTATTTACATCATGTTATGCTGTTGTTTTGTAACAAACTACTTATTTTAGCACAAAACATTATCTTTTTTTAAAACCTGAATGTGACTGTTTCACAAAAGTAACCTCGTGTAATGACGTGTTTCAGCTGCACACCACATAGAGACGCTAAAGGGTGCCCCGTGCATCGCTATGAGATGCCGAGGGGCATGACAACATGTTGCTAGCAGTGATGGCCTCATGAAGCCTCATAAAGCATTTTCTTTATTTTATGAGCCCACTAGATGGGACTCTTGGTTCAAAGAGAGAGGCTCAAAGAATGGCAATTCAGTGTGTTTTAAACTTTTTGTTGAACAAAAAGCGCAAACTAGTGGGCTCAGAAAATAAAGAAAATGCTCCAATGAGGCTTCATGAGGCCGTCACAAGTTGCTAGTTAACAACCTAGGAATGAGAACAGGTTGGCCAAGCGAGAACTCTCAGCAGGGCCAGAAGGAGAAACATTACTATGTATATTCAGTGGGCTGCACACCCTTGAAGTAAACCCAGAAGGCGGGAAGTTTTCAGCTTATATTCCTGGCAATTTCTCACTGGACTGAATAGATGCCATGTTATGGTCCAGTATCGAGATCCAATTATATCTGTCCTGAATTTCTATTTTTAGGTTGTGACAGTTAACCACATAATATATTTTTATTGTCTACTTGTATATTGAAGGAATAGCAGTCTACTTACATATAAATGTATTTATTATTGTACTGCTAACTTTTCACTGCTTTTGTGATCTAAAATGAATCCTTACATGTGCTGTGTTTATTTATTTTTAAATCATTTATATCAATCCTATGACTGTCCTGGTATAGGCAACTGATCTCAGAGATTTTTTTATTTCTACTTCTAGTTACTTATTTCTATATTTATATTTAGCAGAGAGCTGTTTTAAGCTGTTAAAGCTGTTTGTTAATTCTATATGGATTATGTTGTGCATCCACTGATAATGCTCTTCTTTGAAGCCTTGAAGAAAATCTGCTGTTGCTGATATGTCCGTTTATGAAATAAAGTCTGAGCTGCATACCTGTCATTGTATTTCTTCTCTTATATGTTGTTCATCTATCAGCTTTATAAATAACACAATTGCCAGAAAAATGTTTTGCATTGTTAGGGTGACCATCTTTTGATTTCCAAAAAAGAGGACACTCGGCCGGCCACGACATAGCCTACTTAAATGATACTTGCAGTTTACTCAAAGATGCCTTATAATTTTAATAGGCCTATAGCCTATTTAAAGTTTATATGTATGGATAGAAAATTCAGTTATATTACAAAATAATATCTCTCAAAGACAGAAATTCAGATAGGCCCCAATAGGGGACACATACACACACTAGAGTGTGGCGATCTGAGCCCGACAGTACCCAACGGGTCGGCCGGGTTTGGTCAAAAATGTAGCTATAAATTGTATTCGGGCTCGGGTCGGATTCGATCAGCTTTCAGTGAAAATGTAGTGTAAAATAAATAAAATCCTATTGTCTGTCCTGTTTATTTCTTGGGCACTGTTATTTACGTGACAACACCTGAACATAACACACACAGACACACATTGGCTGTTTGTTTCTACCTCTCCCCTCTCTGGAAGTCTCGGACCTCCAGCCGCCCGCCTCCGCCTTGATTAAACGCTGAAAATAAAATAAAAGAGGGATTTTATCTTATTTTGTTTTATTTCTCCCTCTCCTCTCGCTATAGAAGCGTCGGACCTCCCGCCTCCCGCTCTCGTCTCAAACACGGAGGTCTCCCTCTCCGCAGCTGAGCATCCACGGCGCACGCCCGGCCTGTTAAATAGCCTGTAACCACCGTGTGACACAAACTCAGTGCTTTGGTCATTAAATAATGTCAGGCTCGGTTCGGGTTCGGATAGAAATATGCTGCCCGTGCCGCAAACGGAGATTTCTCCTCTGAAAACGAGTCTTTCTAAAAACTCCGGCCAGAGTGGAGATTTTGGAAAACTCCGGTTGCGCATTTGCATGTAAACTGAGATAAACAGAGTTATAGGAAGCCGACGTCACAGTATGCGCCAGAACTTGCGCCTGTGTCAAAAGTGCGACCTATGTTGCTATGGTGACAATGGATACATGGAAGGCTTGAGCTTCTCATTACACTGCCACCTACAGGTTTGGCATGCTCTTGTGTATATATAATGGGTAAGTGTAAACGAAGATGGTGAAATGTCCGTTTATGAAAATAGCCGGCAACGTGTAAACGGCCTCAGAGTCTTTTGGTTTTCTGGCAGTTTTCTTTTTAACATCGGTGATGCAGAACATATCAGAGGCCGTTTACACGTTGCCGGCTATTTTCATAAACGGACATTTCACCATCTTCGTTTACACTTACCCGTGTATATATACACAAGAGCATGCCAAACCTGTAGGTGGCAGTGTAACGAGAAGCTCAAGCCTTCCATGTATCCATTGTCACCATAGTAACATAGGTCGCACTTTTTACACAGGTGCAAGTTCCGGCGCATACTGTGACGTGGGCTGCCTATAACTCCGTTTATCTGCGTTTATCTCAGTTTACATGCAAACGCGCAACCAGAGTTTTCCAAAATCTCCACTCTGGCCGGAGTTTTTAGAAAGACTCGTTTTCAGAGGAGAAATATCTTGCGTGTAAACGAAGGGCACAAACGAAGGAAGATGTCTCCGTTTATCAAAATCACCGTGTACGTGTAAACGGCCTCTCAGTGAGGCCACTGTGTGCAGAGCTGTGAGAAAAGTGAGACTTGCGCTGAAATGTCTGCTAAACTTTTTTGTTCTGTTCCCTGGGCACAAACCTGAGAGAGTCATCAAGGAGGAGCTCCATAGGATTGCAGGTGAATGATGTAGAAATCAGTTAAATTTATGATTACAACTCATATTCTGTTAATGATATGGTGCTGCAACCTCAGACTGGGTTTACTAATTTGAATTTCTTTTATGATTTCCCGGTATGATTGGCTGCATAGATGGAACACACATTCCTATCACTGCTCCCTCACAAAATGAAGGGGATTATGTGAATAGGAAGTCCATTCACAGCATTAATGTGCAGGTAAATTCACTACTGTCTCAAAATGTCAAAGACTGCATCACACTGCAAAAACTCAAACTTGCACCAAGAAGATTTGTCTTTTTTCTAGTCATAATGTCTCATTTCTAGTCAAAACAAATCTCATTACTGTACACTTAAAATAAGACACATCCCCTAAAAAGTAATTTGTTCTTAGACAATTTTCACTTGTTTCAAGAAAATTTTCACTTGAAATAAGTAGAAAAATCTGTCAGTGGAGCAAGTGTTATTTCTACTTATTGCAATTGAAAATGTACTTGAAACAAGAGAAAATTGTCTAAGAACAAGTTACTCTTTAGGGGATGTGTCTTATTTTAAGTGTAAAGAGATTTGTTTTGACTAGAAATTAGACATTTTGACTGACAACATATGTCATTCTCTGCACTGTCAGGATCATATGTGATGCAGCCCACATCATAACCAATGTGGAGGCCAAGTGGCCTGGGTCTGTGCATGACTCATGGATATATCGTGAGTCTAATCTGAGCAACATAATGGAACATGGTAAGCAGCCTAAAGTCTTGCACAATATAATTCACTTGTCTCCCTCCTTTAATGCACTCAAATGTATCCACTATACATTACAGGAGAGTTTGATGGCTTTCTGCTGGGTGACAGGGGTTACCCATGCCAGCCTACGTTACTGACCCCTTACCATGACCCAAGCCCCCAACAGAACTTCAACCTGGCCCATTGCAGGACGAGAGCCAGGGTGGAGATGACCATAGGCCTGCTGAAAGCCCGTTTCCAGTGCCTACGTCACCAGGGGCTGTGACATTATTGTGGCATGTGTTGTTCTTCATAATATTGCCACAATTAGAGGACAGCAACACCCTGCCCTACAAATGGAAGACCCTAATGACAACCCCATCCACCCTGCAGACATCCAGGATCGAAGAGCAGTCAGAGACATCATATGCCAGAATCACTTCACTGTTTATATCACAATCACCACCACCCAGAGCAAATAAAAGACAAATAATTTAAAATTTTATTTGGTCTTCTTTATTTCCTACAAATACAAAAGCAACAGTTAGTTTTTTGTTTTTTATACATCGCTCCAATCATTAACACAATTCACAATGCACCCACCTCTAACTTGTGTTTCAATATCTCAATTTCAAGATCCGTGTTTGTGATCTGCCGGTCCAGGAGCACCATTTCCTTTTCCGTTTTCTGCACCGTTTTAATTAGATGCACTCTATAAATCTCCTTCAGTGGTAACTGGGAATACATAAGGATGACATTAAATCATACAGTTGCACATGAATTCCACAGAATTAACCTTTGGCATTTACTGAACATCTTACTGTGTGAATCTGTGCTGTGGAGGTTAATGGACCCTCCTCCTGCTGCCCAGCCATGCTCTATTAAAAAGGATAAGAATATCTGTTAATACTTAAGTGTAAGCTAAACGTCACTCTATAATCCACAAAAGAATGTTAAGAAATGTGAAAGGGGAGGAAACTATCAGTAACAACATCAAGATGTTGGTCCCTCAGGCTCCCTCTCCATGGCAGCAGACAATGTGACATCATCATCCTCATCATCCTGTGAAGATGAGTGTTGTGTTTCAGTATACTTTAAACTACTATATGGCATAATCTATGGAGTATTGGCTACTTAAGAGAGAGGACGCCATCAGAATCTTTTGGGACAAAAGAAAAACCCATTAAAGGGAAATTAGTATTTCCATGAACTATATGGGCCCAAAAGAAGATATAGGCCTAGGCCTATTACATCTTATGAAGGCTGGTGGCTCCTGGGGGGTGACTGGCTCAGAAGATGAGCTCCCTCCAGGAATTCCCTCTGCCACTGGCCTCTCAGTGCTCCTCTGCCTCTGTCAGAGGTGATGATGGTGGTCCTCCACCAGTTTTATGGGCCTCAGCCTTCTTTCTGTTGGCTGAGTAGAAGTCAGATGTTACTTTAAATAGGTCTAATTTAACAGGATACAGGTGAGAGGACATTTATGTGTGTGAAAACAGCATTATGTTGGGGATAATGCACACTGAAACAGCCACTGAATGATATTTACTGGTAAACATGATTCAAATCAGGTACCCCCATGAGACTACTATGCTGAAGTCTCATCTGTTTGAACAATGTTTTTATATTTCATTTTGAGCTGCTTCCACGTTCTTTTTTCACCCGTGGGATTGCATCTAAGTGAAATAAATTTTAGCTTTAATACCATTCCACCAGTTTTCACTTAATAGGATTATGTGATTACACACATGAATAAAATACATTTAAACTTACGCATTAACTCGAGCAGCAATTTTCTCCCATGCCGACTCCCTCTCCTTTGCCGCTGCAGCCGTGTTACTCCTTTTTCTAAAGATTTCTTCAAATTCGCTGTATGAGCGCATTAAAATTTCCAACTCTACCGCCGTAAAATACGGCGACCTTTTTTTGTCACCTGTTGCCATGGTGAATCGTAGTATCGGGGCTCCATTGATGATGGCTTTTTAAAGTCGTGGTGCACGTGCTTAACTCAGAGTGAACATACTCTGTGTTGATTGAACTGATTGAAATCAGCCGTTCTGAAACCCGTAACCCAGAGTTTCCCATCTCAGAGTTACTCAACTCAGAGTTCAGGGTTAGGCTCAGAGTTTGTTGAACCTCCTTTCTGAAACGGACCCCAGATTCATGACAATGAGAATACGTTGATTGGTAACAAAAAAAAACAAAACACAATTGCTTTTCTTGCTTAAAAAGCAAAACACCCACGTGTTGGTTAAAAAAAAACTTTTAATGTAAAAAATGACTCTGCCTTGTGTGTGTTATACTGCTTCTAAAGGATGCCTTGGTGCGTCAGTGTCTTAAGCTGAGGGCCACTGACCAAATGTCGATATCTGACAAGTTGGAAGTAAGATCAGGTTGGGGTCATGGCTAAAAAACATGGAGAACTTTTCATGGCACATTGTATGGCAATATCATTTCAAAACATGTTTAACTCAACACTGTTATTTTGACTCTGCTCCTCCAGACTTAAGATAGAGAAGCTTTGTTTTTTTTTTTTTTTTAACTTTTCTCCTTTACTTACTATTTTCCAGATTCAAAACTAGCACTTGTTTTATTCCAATTTGATTGATTGGAACAACCGTAAAGAGCACAAAATTTAGCGTCTGTGCTCTGTTGGTGGTCGTTGCCTTAGAATCTGCTCCAGTTGACTGCCCTCCATCAGAAAAGAACACCAATATATGATGTCATATGCAAGGAGATATTTGACTTGGATGAAATTTGGAAATATACACTAAAGCAGATTGGAGCTTTACCATCAGCACTGGCCTCTCCCTGGTTTCCCACAGCGCAGTGCTGCTTTTATAAGCCTGTAAAACCCAAACTTGGCCATATAGCCAAAACAGGAAAAAGCAGATGGTTAACTTTCTCACCAGGAGCATATAAACAACAAAAGGTCACAGGTTAGGTAATGAGGAACTGGAGTAGGACTGCTATTTACATCCACATGCTCTGCAACAAATCAACAGCTTATTGTGCTTCCTTCATTTCATGTGACATGAGCATCTAACATTGTCGGGGAAATTCTCAGCTTGTCAGCCAACCTTTCCCCCCAATAACGCAAACAATGGTGCAAAAATAAGAGTAGCTGTCAGAGGTGATACAGAGGGGAACTTCCTGATGTAGTATCTAGTGTAGGAAGACACAGACAATAGGGACTTTAAGCAGCGGCGGATTTTGCCACGGCTACGGCTCCCGGAAATAGATCTGCACTCTGCTGATCAAGACTTAAGCAGTAGTGCCGGTGTTGCCTGCCGTAGCCCGCTGACTCACTACGAGAAAACAAAGCCTCTCAAGTAGTCGCTACAACGCGTGGTTCAGGTGAGTGAATTAAATGGTTTTCAATATATTTCTGAAATGAAACGTGTTCTACAATTGATAGTGACACACTACATGTTTCAGCGATCCTTTCCCACAGACGCAGGATACTATGTATATTTCACTGTATAAAAACCATAGTGAAATATTTTCTGCTATAGGCTATATTCTCCCCTCATCCTTGCATTGCAAATGGTATATAATTTCTCAGTATACCCTATAAATACTATGTACATTAGTCTTAATTCCATTCCTTCACACTCTGATTAAATGTGTGCTTAAGTTGTCAAATTTTAGGTCTTTTTTTAATTGAATTGTTCAAAGTTTATAAACATTTCTGCACATTTCTTTTCGTTATGCTCTGTACCTGTACTTGGCATAATGACAATACATTTGAATAATCTAATCTAATATTAACAGTTTCCCATTTCCCTTGAAGCTATGTCATCTGCATCTTTGGCCAGTGGGAGTGGGACAAATAAACGCACACAGTAGGTCACAGTTACAATTACAGTTCACACTGAACTAACTCCTTTGCTAACAACTTTGATGTTCATGTTGTCATTCTGCAGACCCCCAGTGGAGTGGACGGAGGCCCACAACATCTTCTTGTGCCGGGAAATATTAGTGACAGAGCCATTCAAACATAAGAAAGGCAGTGTAGAGAGAGGCAAGATGTGGAACAGGGTGGCAGAGTCCCTTAACAGCTGCCAGGAGCTCCACTTAAAAGTTTCCCAGAGGGCAGTGAGGGAGAAGTTCGCTGCCCTACAAGGAAAATTCAAATCTGATAACCAAAAAGATGAGATGAGCAGTGGGACCTCAAAAGATGTAACAGAATTGGAACTGCTCATCGAAGAAATAACTGAGAAAGAACAAGCAGCAGAGGAGAACAGAGGGGGTGAAGACAGCATGAAAAAGATAGAGGCAGACCAGGCCAAAGCAGAGGAAGTGAGGAAGAAGGCAATGGAGAGGATGGGACAAACAAAAAGAAGGGTAAGTGTAGATGGAGAAGAAGAGTGTGAGGGTAAAAGGAAAAGGAGAAGTGGAAATGATACAATTGCACATTTAAGAGAGAAAGGGGAGGCAGAGAGAGAAGGAAATAGAACTAAAGAGACTGGAACTGGAAGGCCAAGAGAGGAGAACCCAAGGACGCCAACAAACAACATAATGAAATGATATCACTTCTCCAGCAACAACAGGCCACGATGTTGCAGCAACAGCAGCAACAAGGGCAAGTTATGCTTGCCCTCATAGAGAGCCTCAAAAAAAGGACTAATTCTAGATTTCTTGAAATATTATTTGTTACATCATTTTTTACCAGCTGTGAATATTATTTTGAAGCATTTGTTTGTAAACTGAATAGCCTACCTCTGTGAATATTATTTATTTTGAAACATTTTTTTTACCCGAATACCAGCTGTCGATATTATTTTCCTTAAATGAATACCAGCTGTGGATTTTTGTAAACTGAATACGTGTGAATAAAAAAGTATGATTCATATCGGGACTTATAAGACATTTTTTCTATTCAGTTCTTGTAAACAATGAACACACATAGCAAGCATACACATCCAGAAATGTGTGAAATAGTTGGCTATGTCCCCAAATAAGCATTCCATGGACACCCTGACTTCATTCATGGCCTTGTTGAAAGCCTGCATTTGTGGCGTGAGCTGGCCATGGCGGAATGGAGCCTGAAGGTGCACATGCAGTGGGTATGCAGGGTCCCCATACACACACATGCGCTGACCACCTGGAGAAACGGCATGCTCCTCCAGGACACTTAACAGGTTGGAATCAGCAAGCATCCCAGAGTCGTGTTTCCTCCCCTCTGCAAGGCAAAAACAATTAGGCTATATTACATTTAGGCCGATTTAGCACACACACACACACACACACACACTATGAGAAAGATCTACTTTGACACACAAAGTAAGCATACAATTAGCAATGGATTTAGTTAACTACAATTAGGCTACATTGTGGCTAACAAAATAACACAAGCAATTATGTAGGTGATCTGCCTGAATTCTAGTTTCACAGTGTGGGCCATCAATTTTTTATTTTTTTTTTTAAGATTACTTTTTGGTGTATTTTTGCCTTTAATGTCAGGATAGTTTTAAAGTGTGAAGGAAGGAGGGAGAGAGGGGGCGACAGCTGGAATTCAAGCCATGGCATGCCTTTGTGCACAGGGTGCCTGCCCTACCTACTAAGCTACTGGGCTCCCCAGGTCATCATTTCTATATCAATTTTAATATTGTACTCATCAGTTTTATTGTTGACATTTACAGTAGTGGCAACTGTCACAGTTCTGCCATTTTGCTCACCTCACGCAGTACTTTTCCATTCACTCCACCTCTGCTCCACTCTGACTGCCAGAATCTGTAGGGGGAGACAGTGACAGAGGCTGTGTCACAGTTCTGCTCCTCTGCTCACCTCATGCAGTACTTTTCCATTTATCCCACCTCTGCTCCACTCTGACTGCCAGCCACACCCATCTCATCAAGGCAACTCTGCTCACCTGCTCACTCAGCCTGCCTCCTCATCAGCCCAGCTCCACTCACCTGCTTTCAGTCAGACTGGCTCAGTATAAAGACTCCTGCTCTCCACACACTCACTGCCAGATCGTTCTTTGCTTCTTTGCATGCAAGACTCTCCAGCACTACTTCCCGGACTGATTTCCTGTTACCAACCTTGCCTGAATCCCAGTAATTTCCTCAGCCTTTTGTCCCCAACTGCTTTTGCCCTCTTGGTTTCAGTCTGCCTGTTCCTGTGGCTGTGTGGAGATTTCCTGCCTTGTTGCAACAGGGCGAGTTTCTTTGATCCAACCTGTGACTCCCTGTTGAACAGAGACTCTTGTTGTTTTGCCACACTGGTTTCAGTGTGTATGCTGTGTGGATTTTCACCTGCTGGACATTTCCTCTGCATTTCCCTGTGCCTGTTGCAAACTACATTAAAGTCATTACCATCTGTACCTGTGTGTCTGCTGTGTTGCAATTGGGTCTTAAACACATCCGTTTCAGGCAACACTTTGAGACAAAGATCTCTAATGTGCACCAACTGCAGTGGCAACACGTGGACAAGGGGTTTTGGGTGGCATATTTTATTTTATTATATTCTGAGTATGTTACTGAGTATGTGTGTGTTTATGTATATAATTTCAACTACAGTTTGCACCACTCGGCCTCTTGTCTGTTTATGGTCAGCTTTGTGTGTTGTCATGGATATACTATACATAAACAAACAAACCAGTTCACAGTACTGGGGCAGTGATGTATGCCCAAAAGAAAAGCCCATTTCTGGTCAGAAGGACAAACACACCAACTTTTAAAAATTGTGAAAGACTAGAACATCAACAGGTTTTTGGATATGCACAAATAACACAATGATGACCTTTTTCAAGAGGGAGGCTATGTGCATGGTCAAGCAAGTCTGCCACTGGTGTAAGATCTAAAAGAAATAGCACAAGTGACAGCCATTCCACTTTTCCATAAGTTGACACGATAAAGCTGTGTTCACACCGGACCTGTTTTTTTTTTTTTTTTTTTTTTCGCTGTCGCTAGGTTCGCCCCTTTGATATCGCTTCATCGCTCAGTTGCAATCGCTCGTCAATGTGGCAGAAATCAACAGACTCGCGTTTTCGCTTTGATGACGTCATTGAAGCGATCAGGGAATTTGGGGGGGGGGGGGGGGGGTTCTTGACTGTCATGACATGTCAGCTTCATTAAAATTATAGCTGCAAATTAAAAGCAACAATAGATGTAAAAACACACAGAGACAATACATCTGTGATCAGTTCCCTAATTTAATTTGAACAATTTTTTCAATCTTCTCCAATTTCTCGTTTTATTTTATGGAAGTGATCAATGTAAGTGCACTTGTCCTAGAGCCGCCACGACGGTTTTTATAATGCAAATAACTCTGTTTAGATAAAACCTACAAGCTTCTCTTCCTATGACTTTTACTAAAAATGTGTTTTGTATGTTTTCTGAAGCCTTTAAGTTACAAAATGAAACACACTAGACTTCTGAGCATTTATACCTCGACCGCGGCAGAGCGCTGCTGAAAGTTATACATTTTGATACATAGGCCCTACAGGTGGCTATACATATTGCAAAACTCTGTAAAAGTACACCAAAGCATACATTTTCGTTTCCAAATATTTATTTGAAAACAAAACCATTCATACGGTCAATAAAAAAAACATTTTGTTAATAATAAAAAACGAATCTCAACAGTGACCGCGCCAGCCGGCGGGACTGCGGCTGAACAGCTTCCAATGTTCATTCATTCAGGTGTGGGTGTGTGGGAGAAGGCTATGTCAGAGAGGAGTAATATCAATAAAAAAAAGTTTCCACTTATTATTTCGGTGTTTATTTCTTTTATTCTTAAGTTTTTTTAAATTAAAATGTGTAATATAGCCAACAATATTATTACCAAAAGTTAATCTAATTTATTATTGTAGAATGTATTTATCAAATCACCACTTTCAACTGGAGACACAGTGCAGCAGCAGCTCAGCAGGAAAAAGACAAATAGTGTTAATTAATTGACATGAGACACTGGAGAGGTTGTCAGTCCTATTCTATAGTCTGTAATATTTCATTTTTTTTATCATAACTTCTCGGAAATTACTCAAATGCATTTTTGGTGTGCTTCTGAGCACATGGGCAGCATAAACAATTACATATGTTATATAAGTTACATATGTTGCGGCGCTTGGAGGGGCGCTGTAATCCTGGCGGTCCTAGTGTTAACCTTATGGGCCCGAACGACGCATATGCGTCCAAATTCACACCTGTTCTTCTCTATTGATTTTCTCCGTGACCGTGCGTCATAGGGAGAAGTCACGCATATCACGTGAAATAGCGAAATTGTAGCTTTCCGACAAGACCAAGCACTTGTCGGCAGTCCAGTGTTTTCATAGCGAAAAAAAATGATAAAGTTACACTAAAATCATGAATAACAGAGCTTTCATACAGCTCTGCACACACATTACTCTTGGATGGATTACTCGCGAATGCAGGCTCGCACAGAAATGCCACACATATCACATGAAAGTGCAGCAGCAGAGCTTTTCAGTGATACCACACACATCATTGTGCTGTCATCCCATCATGCTATAAATACAGATCAATTGTCTACAAAATAAAAACCTGACGAATTTCTTTACAATCCATTATACAGATCTTGTTATCAGTCACTTCATATAGTGAGGAATATCGTATCTTACCACGTCTTAGGCTTGCGTGTGTTTCTCCCTGTCTATCCGTGTTTGTAGTCCAGCTTTCAAGATGCAAATATCTCCATATTGTCCAGTTGACACTCGTCAAACTTTGTATGACAAGACCAACACTTCACCTTTGAGCACCCAGACAACTGTAGCCTAATTATGCATGCGTGACAGGGCCGTAGTCACCATATATATTGAGGGGGACATGTGTGTCCCCCAATGCCCAAAATGTCCCCCAATATATAACTGAAACTGAGAAACAACAATAAACTTTGTTTACTGCAAACAAAGTGGCAAATATTATCTTGGAGGACATCACTGCACTTGGTTGACTATTTTTCTATGATCTTAGATGTAAATATTGCATGTTTCTTTCAGATAAAACACATTTTTGACTTGTGAATGAGTCAATGGAATTTCTTGCAATAATGAAAAAATACTGGCAATCATGTCCGCCTGGCACAAACCACATGTTTTGGACAGCTGTGAAGTGACAGAATGTCCCACCATCATGGTTCTTATATTGCCAGATTCCAGAGAGTCTCCCCTCTTCATATATGGCAGAATATGTCAACTTCCAACTTGCTATGGTGAGATACATGTAAAAATGTAAGAATTTAGTCACACGGATTTGTTTTTTTCATTGATATAAAAATTAATATAAAATACAGGCACATAGGAGGACGTGGAATGATGACAAATCTGGTTAGCCTTGACTGACCTGAAAAAAAAAAAAAGATATAGCATGTGTATGTAGCCTTTATAATGACTGTGATATGAGCTTAAAAGTAAAGCAGTAAAAATACCCCAAAAACGCCTAGGGCACATATAGGGTTAAGCACCATGGACAGTACGAATGCATCTATCGCTGTAGCACAGAGGCTCTGATGCCTGAGTCAGAGCATGTGAGCGGAGTTGGAACTGCATGGAGCGAGGAGCGGGAGGATTATGTATGTGGTAAAAAAAAAATCATAATTTCTTCGTGTTTTGTGTAATAAAATATTTGGAAACGGAAATGTATGCTTTGGTGTACTTTTACAGAGTTTTGCAATATGTATAGCCACCTGTATGTATCAAAATATATAACTTTCAGCAGCGGTCTGCCGCAGTCGGAGGTATAAATGCTCAGAAGTCTAGTGTGTTTCATTTTTGTAACTTAAAGGCTTCAGAAAACATACAAAACACATTTTTAGTAAAAGTCGTAGGAAGAGAAGCTTGTAGGTTTTATCTAAACAGAGTTATTTGCATTATAAAAACCGTCGTGGCGGCTCTAGGACAAGTTCACTTGCATTGATCACTTCCATAAAATAAAACGAGAAATTGGAGAAGATTGAAAAAATTGTTAAAATTAAATTAGGGAACTGATCACAGATGCATTGTGTCTGTGTGTTTTTATATCTGTTGTTGCTTTTAATTTGCAGCTATACTTTTAATGAAGCTGACATGTCATGACAGTCAAGAACTCCCCCGGGATTCCGGGATTACGGGAGCCAATCAGCGTTGAGCTGCAAGCGACAGGACCCAGCGAAATACCGCTCCAGATGACATTTCTCATCTCAAGCGATGAGCAAAAAATCGCTCTGTCGCTCTGTTGCTGTTGCTTGGAACCCGAGCGATTTTTCTCCTGGGCGAATATACGCTCAATCGCCCGTTTGCATTGACTTTGTATGTAAATGCTAGCAGAAAAAAAAAATAGGTCCGGTGTGAACACAAACCAGAATATTCATGGCTGGCTGTAAATGTGAACATTTGTGGAATATTCATAGTCATTAGCTATGTAAATAGCTCAGGAGGAATATTATCTTTTTCAGAATAATGTTAAAAACAGGAATTTTTTATGCATGTAAACTTGTTTGATGATCCTACAGGAGCAGGAGCTTCTCAGTACCACCACTCTTCTTCTGCTTGTCATGAGCAGCAGACCTTCCTCCAGTAATGAGGTCAATGTCACAAATGCCCTAATATAGCAATATTATTTACATTTTTGACATTCAAGCTCCTTTTACACAAGCTGTTTGCAATTGTGTCTGTGATGTTATGAGCAGGCATACTTTACTAATCTCTCTAGGGGGATTTTTTTTTTTTTTTGTTACTCTGTTGTCAATTTACAAGCACACAGGCCTGAACTACACACATGCGAAAACAGGACCTATACATATGCATTAATGTACATAGAGAGGTCAGACCAACGGCTGCCAAAAAGGATGGTACTAATTAAGGGTCTGGTGCCTTGCAATCAGACTAATTAGTGATGCTGACCACAGCACTGTCCTTGTCATATTTTCCCAGGCTCAGTAACAGGATGTGATGAGAACTTGGCTTGAGATGACCACAATTGCTCCCAGATCCCAGACCAGTGTTTACGCGTCACTTTGACTCAGGGTTGTTGGACAGCTTTGGTTTACACACTACTTGAAGCAAGAAGAGCAGAGGCAGTGATCCAAGCTGCTGTTGTACACATACAGGCCATTATCATGCACTCTGACAGAGGCTATGTGGGTAGAAATATAAACTTCTGCAGCTCCTGACACTGAGCTTATTTTAGGGCATGAGTTATCTAATGAGAAATGCATCAATCTTCCAGATTCACTGACCTCCCCTCTGCACTTCAGGCTGATGCATTCTTTCTTCCTCCATGTCAGTATGGACATGATCCATATGTGAGCTGAATACATTTTTGTGCCGAGGAAACAGGAGGTATTGTTTGGGAGCACTAGTGCTGGTTAAAACACACATTTGTTTTATACTTGCATTGACAACACTGAAATGAGAAGTAAGTATATTGTATATTGTATATATTTCAGATTGTCTACTTTACTATTTTATTATTTATTTTATTTTTTTACTACTTTACTTTAATATTTTTTATTTTATTTTAATGTCTACTTTAATATTTTATTTTATTTTATTTTAATGTCTACTTTAATATTTTATTTTATTTTATTTTATTTTAATGTCTACTTTAATATTTTATTTTATTTATTTCATTGTCTATTTTAGTATCTTATTTATATCTTCATCTTTATCTCTTGTTTCCATTCATGCTGTATTTCTATTTCTACTTTGCACGGAGCATTGGAACAAAAACAATTTCCCCCCGGGGATTAATAAAGTATTCTGAATCTGAATCTGAATCTGAATCTGAAGTAGGCAGCAAAGACGCATTGGCACACTGTGGCTGTTGATTCCATCTTTTTCTCCCTTACATTTGTCCTCCTCCATGCTCTCTCTCTCTCATGCTCTCTCTCATGCTCTGTCTCTCTCTCTCTCTCTTGCTCTCGCTCTCTCTTGCTCTCTCTCGCTCTCTCACCTTATTCCAGATGTGTTGGATCTGGACCTTTGTCCTCCATAGATTCAGCCTGTGTTCTTGACTCTCTATCTCTGTTTCACTCTCCAACAGTGCCACCATTACACTCATCATGGTGTATGGCACCAGAACCAGAGGGGTCACCAAAACATCCCGTTTCGGTCCTCATCAGTTATGATGATAAGGATGAGTTATTTAATATTTAAAATGATGTACATATACAGTTTGTACCATTAGATTTAATGGCAAAAAATATGTAATTGCTTAAAATAATAAAATGAAATATAGTGACCCCTTTCCCTCATCTCACCGTGGTTTGCGCCTGTGCTGCCCTAATATGAAGCCTTACATGTAATATGGTTCTGCGTTGAATTGACGCGTAGGTTACGGCGTAGGCTCCATGTCGATTTGGAGCCTATGCCCTAACCCACGACGTAGCCTGATGTAAACCTCCCCAGAATTGTAACTACGCGTTGTGGTGACGTAGAACTCTGGTCTGTTGCTGTATTCTGACACCAATTACTTCAGTGGAAACAAAGCTTTTATTTAGGCTACTTTAATTTCACAGATAAGAAACAATAAATTGTGAAGACAGTAAAGCCTCCACTAGAATAACATTTTAAGTCTTGTATGTGATTTATCCTTCAGGTATTTATACTTAGGGATTTATCCAGGTTTCATTTGAGAAGAGGGAAAGATCGCCGGCCGCTAGGCTAATGTATACAATGTAAAATGCCATAGGCTTGTGCTAATAACATTAGCATGTTGTATTTGTTTAAAAAACGTGTTTAGTACAGGACAGTTGTTTTGTCATTGAACCTTGTGAGTTGTTATGGAGCCAAACTGTGTGCTGTTAAATGTTGTCATTGTCCCTAATTTAGACAATGTAAAATGCCATAGGCTTGTGCTAATAACGTTAGCATGTTGTATTTGTGGGGAAAATGTATCCAGATAAAGACAAGTGTTTGTCTGTGAATGCTGCGAGTTGTAGTGAAGCTGATTTGTGTACTTGTTTTTCAAATTGTCTCTATTAAGCCATGTTTAATGGCTGATGTTCAGCTCCCACTTGAGGTCCTGGGTGATGGTGGTCCCCATGAAGCAGAATGACTCCACACTGTCTTAAGAGTGTTGGGCTCCAGGTTGTTCAGCCTGCACCAGGTCACCAGCTGGTCAATCTCCCACCTGTAGGCGGACTCATCCCCGTGAGAGATGAGACCAATGAGGGTGGTGTTGTCCACGAACTTCAGGAGCTTGACGGACTGATGACTGGAGGTGCAGCTGTTGGTGTACAGGTAGAAGAGCAGTGGAGAAAGAACACAGCTTTGGGGGGATCCAGTGTTGATAGTCCAGGTGTCAGAGACATGTCTCCCCAGCTTCACGTGCTGCCTCCTGTCAGACAGGAAGTCAGTGATCCACCTGCAGGTGGAGTCAGGCACACTCAGCTGGGAGAGCTTGTCCTGTAGCAGAGCCAGGATGATTGTATTGAAGGCAGAGCTGAAGTCCACAAACAGGATCCTGGCGTAGGTTCCTGGGGAGTCCAGATGCTGGAGGGTGAAGTGGAGGGCCATGTTGACAGCGTCGTCTACAGACCTGTTGGCTCTGTAGGCGAACTGCAGGAGGTCCAGGAGAGGGTCAGTGATGGCCTTGAGGCGTGACAGCACAAGACGCTCAAAGGACTTCATTACCACAGAGGTCAGGGCGATGGGTCTGTAGTCATTAAGTCCTGTGGTCCTTGGCTTTTTGGGGACGGGAATGATGAGGTGTTGAAGATGTAGGCAAACACCGGAGACAGCAGGTCGGCGCAGTGCTTCAAGGTGGACAGAGAGACTTGGCTGCGGTCGGAAAGTCTTTTTTGCTTAGGAAGGTTCCTAGCTGAGTGAAATGACCCGGAAGTATTTTAGTGGCCGCCATGATAAGAGCTGTTCGAATTATCTAAACACTAAGGAAAGGAGGTTCAGTGATTCCTTTCAGATATCCTTTAGCATAGGATACATCGGACCTTCCTAAGCGATAGGAAAGGAGATAATTTAATCCCACAGTGCTTTGCGGGAGCAATATTTAAAGTGACTGACCGTTCACGGAGGCAAACGAATAAACCCGAAGAAGCTGGAGAAGAGGAAGAACGAAAGAAGCGACGAAAGGTAAAGAAAAAGAACAACTGGCTCTCAACATGACTGAAAAGTCACGGAGATCACCATGTATGTCACTGTTACATGAAGCTTTGCTCATCTCATGCCATAACTTGATAATATGCGTAACGTTATATGTTCCAAACTCTCAACAATATGTTAGACCCATGCGAACTATAAACGTCACGCTACTGTTGTAACATTACCCAATTCAAGTTAATACTGTGGTGTAAGATATGCTCAATGTGCATTAATCATGTCACTATTTGAGCGTTGTTGAATCGCCAGCTTTTAGCAATATCATTAATTAATTTGTCTTCAGTCACAGACGCTGACATCTCTGCACTCATACGGGCACGTGTGCGGCTGGAGCACCTCTTCAGCGGGAGGCAGCCCCTTTTAGACTATTACGCAAATGAATTTCACCCAAACACTTTAGAATAAAGCCTCCCACATCTCTACCCTGTATAAAAAAAAAAACTTCAAGGCACAATCATGTCAGCATTTCAAGGTGTATACTGAGTTTTGTGGTCGTTTTTGAACTATTGTAAGCAAATGACAGATGATGATTGATTGGCATATTAACACAGAAGTTTGTGTTTCAGGAAAAAGGGATATGAAACGTTTTTATTTAGATGATGTTTTTAATTCAACATGTTTGCAACTTAAGAATGATATGTACAGTAGTAGTTTTGTAAGTCTAACATTTGCCTCTCTTGCATACACTTGAACATTTGTCATAGCCTATATAATCACAGTGATTCAGGAGGGTGAGTGTGAGCAACCATTTTCAGCGTTTCAGTTTTGTGACTGCCTATCTATCTTTTTTAATTCAATTCAGACGTTGGTAATTAAGTCATATTTTTCACTCTGCTGTCCACGTTTATATAGCCTGCATGAAGCAACATGGTAAGTAGGCACAGGGCAGAGTATCTGAGATGCGCTTTTTGTAGTCCATCTAAACTAAACTGTAGTTTCACCACAGTCGACCTATGTCACTGACATCTGCCGTCGCATGATGACGTAGCCCAGCGTAAGTGCGGTCGGATTTTCTCAGCTCCGCAGTTCTCTTTTCCTAAGTCCTTATGAATTCTCCTACTCATCTTTCCTTGACCTCATGACGTTTCCCACCGAGGTCAAGGAATAGTGATTAGGAATAGACGAAAGGAGGGACTTTCCGACCGCAGTGAGAGCCTGGTCCAGCTACTTTGCGGGGGTTCCGCCTCTTAAAGAGCCTGTTGACATCCCTCTCCTGGATAGTGAGAGTAGTGGTGGGGGAGGAGGGGGCCATAGGTGTGGGCAGTTGAGGTGGGCGGCAGGCCCCTGCTGAGGTGGTGGAGGTGATGCTGGTGGGATGGAGCTGATGGTTGTGGGAGATGGTGTCTGGACTGTCCCACTGTCTTTCAAATCGACAGTAAAAATTTAAAAATTGTAATTCTTAAAATACTGGTAAATTTTGTCAAACCATGTCACCTACGTCACATTAATACTTTGAAACATCTTAAATCAGATGCCAATGTTAGCAGCAAGCTAATGCTAAGGTCTTATAACATTAGCTGTGAGCTTCATCTTACAGACTTTAAGGCATGTATTGTTGAGAGGAATCCTGGCTGTTGCGTCTGTGGGTCGATCGATTATATATTATACACTTTATATTACACAAACACACACACACACACACACACACACACACTGATTTTTAACATACTGCAGATGACCCTCTCACTTCAGCGCTGCTGTATATTTTATTGTGATTGGAATGATGAATCAGCTGAGGCAGTACTTAACTTACATAAGTGGATTCTATATGCATTATCACACAATCTGTTTCTAGCTGAGATGACTGTAAAGTCAGTGTGCTGCTCTGTGGGCTTTAAAGATATATGAGAGCTGAGCTCCCTCTAGAGATGTACCTAAGAAGCTGCACATCACAACAATTACATCCTGTAGCTGAGTAGCTGGCACTAAGTACTGGTACTGTATTGTTGTTTTGTTTTACCTGCAGTAGTAGTGGTATAATTAAGCAATATCACACGAGAGGGAGTGATGTTGTACTGTATATCGTCACGGCTGTCGCAGGCAAAAAAAGGCAAAGCAAAGCAAAGTCTTCTTCAAGTTGGAGAGGACATTGATGATGTACACCCACCACAGCCCAACAACCAAAATGCATCTCATTACAGAGACAGGATTTGTGCACTCATTTAAAGACAGGATACACCTTTACATTCATCCCCTTTTCTTTAGTCTTCTTTTTACAAGTTTTTGTGAGCTGGTGTGCAGTATGCCATAGGGCGATGTGAGGCACTTCAGATCAAATGCCAAGTTTATCATCGAGATCAAATACTACAAATATCACAATGATCTAAGGCATTAAGTTAGTTACCCTTTGACTGAAGTGCCTCTACATCATCAAGACTTCTGCTGTGCTTCCAAGTAGCAGCTCATGGCAACTGGGTGCTAAGAACCCAGGTGAAATCAGCAGCAGAGTATTTTTGGTCCCCAGAAGCAGTCATTTCATGGTTGTGAATTTGAATGAGCCAACCTCTTCTCCTTTTGTGGAGTGTTTTAGTTTACAAACATTTTTTCAGATTCTTCCCAACATATCAAAAAGACAGACACATAAATCTCATTCAACATTTTCATTTGGTATTGCTTTCTTTTAAGTCAATTATTTGTTCCTGCTGCTTTCCAATATCTTTTAATTGGGTAAGTACTTGTCCCATACATGAGATCATTTTTTTTTCGCATATTCTCTTCTTCTCTCCTTCAGTCTCCTCCACCTTGCCAATTCTGGCCTCACAAGTGACTCCAGAGCAGCTGTCCTCCGCTCAGCATGGGACTCGTCAGTGTCCTGAAATGATGATTTAGTTTTGGCTTTTTTTTTTTGGCAGAAGGATGTGTTGTCTGTTGGTTGTCTGTGTCACGCTGTTCAGGAGTTGATGAGTTCAGATGGAGTTTGACTTGGAAAGAGTGGTGTGGAAATGATGGTGCCTGGTGGTTTCACTCCCCACCCCGGAGCCACTAAATATTTCATCCATTTGCTGTAAAAAGGAAAAAAATTCAGTTAAAATAAGAGAAGCACAAGTGGTTAAAAAAATGACACTCTTTATTCCAACATTTAGATTACAAACCAAAAGTCACTGTACCTGTCTGGGATTCATGGCATTCTGGCTATGAGGATGGAAATGGGAGCAAGCCGGCCTGAAGAGGATGACTGTGGTAAAATGTCTGTTTCAGTAGTGGGGCATCGGGTGAATGTAGCTTCTGGCTGGGTTTGAATGAGACTTGGGGTGGTGGAAACTCTGGGCTGGGGAGTGTGACTCTGAGTGAATGTTGGAGGTTTAGGAGTGGGGGGGCAGGCAGTTGGGTGACAGGACTGATAGATTGTGGGTTTACTGCAGAGAAAGAAAGCCAGAAAATTGCAAAGAATTATTCACATGCATTTAAATATTCATGTTTAGCACAATCAAAAGAGAATTTACCTTGAAAGTCTCCCGCAGCTCTTATTTGCTCCAGTATGTCAGAGGCGTACTGGTTATTTAAAAAAAAAATAGCTCTGGTAAAATAATTGCCATCTATATTTGTAATGGGACAATGTATCATATATATATATATATATATATATATATATATATATATATATATATATATATATATATATATATATATTTTTAAACATTATTTTTTGGGCTTTTTGCCTTTAATGAACAGGACAGAGTGAAGTGGGGTGAGAGAGAAATTGGGGGTTGACATGCAGCAAAGGGTTGCAAGCCAGAGTCAGCCTGCAACCACTGCAGTGAGACATCACCTCTGTACATGGGGCGCTGGCACTATCCACTACGCTACTGATGCCCATATATTTCTTTTTACTTACCAGTTGCCAGTTTGTCAGCAGTTTCTCTGCTTATGCATAGTTTGACAGTACCTTTGTTGTCTTTGAGGGTAACTATGACTCTATCCATGGTTGCTGGTCAAAACCAGGTTCTGCAGGTGTCTTATATACCCAATCTAACCCAATATAGCACTAAACTATCACACACCTGTTTAAAATGAAGCAGATTTCTTGTGTGGGAACCCATGACAATTGAACAGATTGTGCCCCACCGCAGTGATTGCTCTGTGTTTTGATTATTTTGCTGATGATGTAATTCAAGAATGTGTTCCTTCTGCTTCACAGCAATTGTTCAAGCAATAACCAATAAATGTATCTGAACTGAACTCTGACTCAGTGTGAATAATAATTATACCTAGCAGTTACTGTTGCATGTTATGTAGCCAGAGAATAATGACTACATTGCACATAAATTCCATTGTATTAATCATCTTAATGGGTGTATGAGATGTTGTTTGTGATATTTAATATTTATTCTAACAAATTTAACACACTGAAAAACAAACTTTGTACCAATTAATTGGTGGTACTTTTGAAGTTCAATGTTTTGAAGTCATACAAAGTAGAATTCCTAAAACAACATAAGTACTTAACACAGTGGTCACAAGTTTGTTTATCATAACTAAAGGAGAGAATAAGAGAAAAATTGAGCAGATTATAGGCCTTGAAAGTCATATTGTCATATGACCCTAAATGTAAGAAAATTAACTACTTAATCAGCAGTCCAAGCTTTCTCAAAGCTACATGAATTGGCTACACACAGGGAGGAAAAGTAACAATTGTGACTACAATTGTATTATTCTTTTAATGGGCTTCCTTTTGCTTTACAAACTATGGAATTCTTGGACTAAACATATTACACCTCTCTGGCTGACAAACATTGTCATCATGTTGCAATTAGGTTTCCTTTATGGTCTTCATTTATTGATTTATTTATATTTGTTTGTAATTATACATAGGCCTATATGAAGTGCATTTGGAATCGAATTTTATCTTTTGTTCTTTTTATGTGTGCCTTGTAAAACACTATGTAATTGCTTGTTTGATAGACCTATAATAATAATAATGTTCGTTAACAGATTAAACCTTTATTGCACAGCATGAGACTAATAGCCTACAGTGTTAAATATTGTAATTACACTGAATATTCTGATTTAAAGGTAGTGTTTGTTGTCTCAATTAACAGCCAATCATGGTGGTATCTGTTAGTTATAATTTTAACCCTATTCACCTGGTGTGTCCTCCACTAAAAATCCTCACATCCCACTTACCAGAAGTCTTTGTGCTGCTCAATACTTAAATAATTAAAACAATTCAGTGTTAATATACAAAAGACTATGTGCAGTTTATGATCTGTGATATAAATCTCAATTAAACATCACTATCAGCCACACGTTTTCTGTTAACAGACTAAACCTTCAAATCTGACAAATAAAATTAAACTCTCTCCCATTCAACCAAAATCGAGAGTTTATATGAAACGTCATATTGTTGAGACATCTAAACCAATCAGCTGTTAGATCAGGTGAGAGCCAGGCGTTTCCTGTCATGCTCTGGGTCTTGCAGTCGGTGGAGAGGAACTGCAGCGCCTGGCTCTGAAAACTGCAGCCACTTCGCTCTCGCGATTTTAGCGCTGTCCACTTTTGTAATACGTCAGAGCAAGTCGGGATGAAGTTGGACACAAAACTAACCGGCATACATTGTGCTCCGAAAGCCGGTGATTGAATCTGCCCTCACTTCCAGCAAATCTCATTTAAGATCTGTTGTAGAATTCTTGAGGTCCATAGTCCCCTTAGAAGTTTCCCCCGTTTGTGAGGGTAAAGGTCAAACTGTGAAGCTCACAGTTCTCATTAGAACCTCACCCAGGTCAAGGATGAGTAGAAATTTTAAATAGACCAAATCGGTCCACAGGCGTAAGCTGTTTGGAATGATCCTGTGTTGCTTGCATCTCAAATTGAAATGCAGATGGTTTCTATAGTCTGCGAGCTCTCTGTTAAATTATCTCATCAGAATGCTTCTGCTTCAGATGTCTTGTCATTTTTACACAAGGCTTCTCACAGTAAGGTTGATAATTCTTGTTGTCATAGGGTCCATCTCAAGTCTCTTAATTTTATACTGCTAACTCCTAACTCCTTACTTGAACCGGAAGTCGTTCAAGGTCCGCCATCTTTAAGGCTGTCTCATATCTCTTATTCCTGCCAGTAAGGAGTTAGCGTTAGGAGTTAGGAGGGATCTGTTAGGTGCGATGAGGTAACACGAGAGATAGTGTTGTTTTTGGCGGCCTGTTTTAATTTTAGTTGTAGTCTAGTCTTTGTGTCAAACTGTCATTTTAGTTTTTATTAGTTTTAGTCACGTTCATACTCTTTTTTGTCTGGTCAAGTTTCAGTCAACTAAAAGTCTGAGCATTTTAGTCTTATTTTAGTCAGAATAATCTATGACTATTTTCGTCTTGTTTTAGTCGACGATAACTGATGACAGTTTTAGTCAATGAAAATTGTGTTTTAGTCTCTTTTTAGTAATGCAATTCTATTATACCCAGTCAATATAGTATAAGTACCTAGTATAGTATAACCAAACCAAAATTTTCTTTTCTAAATTAGCTTCCAGTTAGAGCTAAATATATATTTATTTATACAACAGTTAGTTCCGACCCAGTAATTTGATTGGACGAGAGGCATTCTGTGAGTGCTGATATAGAGTATAACATCACTGGGACATGTAATAGTAAAATCACTCCGCTCACAGGTGTTATAAATATAAATACAGCCGTTAATTAACCAACTGTCACAAAAGGAAAAAGGAAAGCCAGGACTCTTCTGTGCAGACCTCCGGGTGTGTTTGTGTAACATCAGCCGAGCTCGACAAACGGGAGAGGAGCAAAAATGAAGCGAACATAGTCAGGAATTATCAATGATCATCTGATGAGGTACTGATGAGGATGAGGGAGAGTGGAAGCTGAATTGCCAACATCCAGGTTTGCCAACGTTTCATTAGCCGAACTGGACGAAGTTACACAGTTGCAGATCAATGTAAATACAAAGTAGCTTGTGAGTTTCTGGTGTGTGTGCCACGTTGCCTGGGAACAGACTGGGGGAACTGTTTTTTTTTTTTTGCGTGTAGCTACATAACATACTTAAATAATTTATTTCATTACCTTTTGTTAACATTTCCTTACTCAGCATTGCTGTTTAAGCTGTTGTTGAACTGTTGTATAAAAGCAATATCACACGAGAGCGAGTGATGTTGTACTGTATATCGTCACGGCTGTAATCCGTCTGCGCAGTGCGACGCACAGCCTAGGAAACAGAAATACTGCAAAATAATAATAATAACGCGACTAAACATTATAACGTTATTTCGTCTCGTCTCGTTTTGGTCAATGAAAATGAAGAGACATTTTAGCAGAGGTTTTATTTTGTAAACCACATTTAGTCTCATTTTTATTCGTCAGCAATATTGCATTATATATTTAATTATAGTTATCGTCACATGACCACCATTTACGTTGCGTCTCATCTCGTTTTCGTCATGTGATGAAGGTTCGTTGACGACGATATTTAGTCATACTTTTCGTTGAGGAAAGCAACACTAACAAGAGGTTCCTAACAGGAAGTCTTTTTCAGGTTGAGGCCCTGACGCATAAATACCCGCTCCCTACATCTGGCTCATTTGAACGAGATGGTCGAGAAACAGCGCAAGTGTACCCGTTAGATACATTCTTTGCAATGAAACACTGTAATTCACATGCCAACGTGACTACAAAGAGTAACAAAAATGATATTTCGTGCAAGACTGTCATGTTGTAATTAAGTTTATTTCATTCACAACCTGTTGCGTTGTTCAGCGGACTGTCGGTGATGTGTGGCTGTTAAATGTGCAGCTGCTCATGTCCAGAACCACACGTGTTGATATAACACCACGCACGCACACACACACACACACACACAAACACATTTGCCCATCATTAATTGTCCTGCATGTCATGTGAGTGGAATAATGATGCCGCTTAATCAACATCTTGATATGCCACACCTGTCTGGATGGATCATCTTGGAAAAGGAGAAGTGCTCACTAACGTTGCGTTTAAACAAATTTTGCCACCAAATTTTCAGAAAAATATATCTACTGAGTGCAAAAAAAAGAGTTAGATCTGTAACTTCAACAAAGCCAAAAGTGTTGTGTATAAATTTTTGTTCAGTGAAGATTGCTTGTGACTATAAATGTAGAAAGATCTCTGTCAATCTGTTTGTGTCACTTAGTAAGGTTAGTATGTGTTCCCTGTGTTGCATGTCTTATGATAAAAAATACCATGGATGCGATTGTGGTAATAGTAAATTTTGTGGTTGATTCGGGCCAGTGGTGGAATGTTGTCCACGCCATAGGGCTTTCACACCCAGTTTCTTTTCAAAATTTCTTCTTAACACAACAGCACACCATGCCTGACTCAATCAATACCAACATCTGTGATTGCTAGCCTACCATAAACCAGAGAACAAATGACAATGGAAGCAAACAAACAAACCTCAAAACCTAACTAGACAGAGGAGTAATGTCAACTTTTGGCTCAATTAGTTGACGAGTGCAAAACTATTTTAAGAGGGAAATGCGGCCCCAGTGTCACGATACAAGCAGAGAAGCAGTCATGTGAGAATATAGCGCAGCAGATAAATGCTGTGTTCCTTCTGGCTGTACACTTTAGTGAGGAGTGTGAAATGAGGTGGTATGTGTTGTGGTCAAAAGGAAGAGTGGAGATTACAGCACACAAACGGGAGTCTTCACTCATCTGCTTTACTTATTACTCCTGGCAAATTTAAGTTACAAACAGAAATATATATACTCATATTCTGGATTATTTACAGGGGGTGAACTACCCGCTAAGCATCAGTCGCAGAGATTATAGTGTAAAAGTTAATCCTTAATCAAGTAAAAGTGTTATACTGCATAAGTTGATTAAGAAACAAAAGCCATATAACCACCATATAACCATGTCTTATGTATAAGTTCCTATAAAACTGATTGAGATGCATCTATATGTGTTAAAGCATTGTTATACATGTCAAAGTGTTCACAATACAAAGTTATGAGCTCACATTGTATTCACACACTGAAGAAACACACATATAACCTAACATGTTCTGTTTAATGATAACACACACACATTCAAATGTTTGTATTACCTGATGCACATTTAAAGGTTCACATTGCATAAGAGCACAAGGGACTGCATAAAGAAAATCCCTAAGATTCACATGTTTTTTAAAAAATAAAGTGAAAGCAAATCCAAATCTAAGGGTGGGAGATTTGGGAAATTCCAGGCTCAAAGTGAAAGTGATTACACCATTAAAAACAGGCCTGAGTGGGAAGGACTAATAAAAAGAGGTGGAGACTCTACCCAGTCTCCACCAGCATAAAAGCGAGCGCACAAAGAGCGAGTTTTCAGTCCAGCTCCGGGGCTTGACTCATGAGTTGTATGTGTTGAAGCTTGTGAACACATTAAACTCGATTGCATCGGACTTTGCCTGTCTCCAGTGTTTCTTTGAGTACTAATTAGATGAACCCAAGGTACTAAACTGACATCAGAGGACAACTGAGAAGCAACGTTGAGGACAGGGTCGGAAGCCTCCAGGCCCAATTCCAGGCACCGATAGTTTGACACCTCAAGATGATATTCAATGTCTTTGAACAGTCTGAGGTCAGCATCACTGGGCTGAGGGAAGGTACAGACAGTTCAGTGATTCAGCTGATGGAAATGGGGCACAGGTAGGACAAGTTGGTTTTCATGTAACAAAAAGCAGGTAAACAGAATATCAGGAACAGATTTTATTTAAGGTATAGGACATATATAGGTCATGTCTCAAATTTTTCTTGTGCAGCTATGCTCATTACTGTGTTATTTCATAAAATTAATGTAAACAAATGAAACCATCTGTATGAGTATGAGTTTTTATCTGCTGATCACCAAACCTAGCAGAATCACAAAGAATCGCTGTGCCACTCTAATTGATAATATATTTACTAATTATATGAAAAACAGCGTAATGAGTGGATTGATGATAAATGATATCTGTGATCATTTGCCTGCTTTTGTGATTTATGACTGTGACTGTGGGAAAAAGAAAGAAGAGCATTGTGACGACCCCTGAGCTGCTAAGTTGGTTGTGGATCACCACTAACTGTTTTCCTTTTTTTCCTTGAAGGCGAACACAGGAGTGTAGTGCTAATATGGAGCACCTGGGCTGAGTGCTGCTTGAGAACTAAAGCCCAGCTTCAGTGTTGCTCGCTCTCTCTCTTCATTTGAACTCATCCCCTTAAGCGTCAGCACATTTTGGTCTTTGTTTGGTTTTCTTTTATTTCGCTTTACAACACCTTACACATTTTCCACTCACTCACATCTACATCACTGACTTACTGATTAGCCACACTCCATATGCAGTATTTTATTAGTTATTTACTTTTTAATAATAAATATCTTTTGATTTAACACCCTTAATTGTGTCTCTTCCCGAGTTTGTCATGGCCTAGGAGCCAGTGTTTCTGATTTACTTACTCTGTTAACTGGTGACTTTCAGCCGTGTTTGTGGTTGTCATAGTAACAACAGCTGTTTTCAGGAAGATAATACATAGCTGTCCTCATAAATGCCTCTTTGTTCAGTGTTTCCTACAGTGTCAAAACCAAACACACCCGAGTCATCTGTGGAGTTTTGTTTAAGAAAACGCATCATGTATGATTAGCCACTTGTGTTTTGTACCTCATTTGTTGTGACGGAATTTGTTGACAACAGGAGGGAAGCAAGTTGCTTTTCCTATGAATTTCCATCAGTCAAGTTTCGCAATACAATTTTTAATCTTTCTTAGTCTGTTTGAATTTATGTGTTACATACAACATTGAGCTATGCCCATGCTGCAGCCCACTACACCAAGATCACCACCACACCTCAGGTGGAACCACAGAAAGCACACTGTGCACTTAATCTGAAAGAAAGAAGATAAATAAGATCTTTGTTTTTTGTTTTAGTGAGCTCTCCATGTACAAATGAACAGTTATGATGCACTCTACACTCTACTCTCAGTCGCCCCCCAGGGTATTTGTGTACTTACCCTTCAGTGTCGTGTCAAAACTTGTGTGAATGTGCTCTCTATGTTTTTATGTGTTTGTTTTTACCTACCTGCAAAGCAAATTTCCCTTTGGGCACAATAAAGTTGAAAGTTGAAAGTTGAAAAAACTCTAAAGGCTTCCTACCAGTTGATCTACAGGTCTCTCCACAGATTCTGCACAATTCTGTGAGGTTGTCTATTTACAGATATTCCCATTTCACAGTGGGTTTAAGTATATGAAAATATTTTGCCGAGGATGATATACTATTGATTGTAGCTTACCAGAATCATCCATCAGTCTCCTTGCCATTTCCATCCGTATGGAGTTAATGCTGTTGTAGAGGGACAGCCTCTCTGGACTTCCCTTGAACCAGTATTATCAATGAACAAGACTCACCAGACCACCGGGGGTCAATTGTTGAGGACTCACCCCTGTATTACCCCAGACTGGACAAAAACTTCTTTCAGCCATCCTTAGGCCAAAAGGAGGTAAAAAGTCACTTGGGATCCCTCAAGTTTCAGATGCCATCTTAAAGTATCCAGCCTTGGGTCAAAACACAGTGATGAACGACCCACTAGTTGTCGTGAGACAATGCTTCTTTTTTCCACCACATCCTGTCCCTTCCTGTCACCCCAGGAAATCACGCCCTCCACTCTCTTACCAAATGTCTCCTCTCCTGTGGAATCATCTTCCTGTTACGGTCCGGGAGGCAGACACCGTCTCCACATTTAAGACTAGACTTAAGACTTTCCTCTTTGATAAAGCTTATAGTTAGGGCTGGCTCAGGCTTGCCCTGTACCAGCCCCTAGTTAGGCTGACTTAGGCCTAGTCTGCCGGAGGACCCCCTATAATACACCGGGCTCCCTCTCTCTCCCTCTCTCTCTCTCTCTCTCTCTCTCTCTCTCTCTCTCACTCTCATCCTATTACTGCATCTTGCTAACTCGGCCATTCTGGATGTCACTAACTCGGCTTCTTCTCCGGAGCCTTTGTGCTCCACTGTCTCTCAGAATAACTCATACCGCAGCGGTGCCTGGACAGCGTGACGTGTGTGGTTGTGCTGCTGCCGTGGTCCTGCCAGATGCCTCCTGCTGCTGCTGCCATCATTAGTCATTAGTCATACTTCTACTGTTATTATACACATATGACTATTGTCACACAAGTATACTGTCAGATATTAATACATACTTTCAACATATTGTACCACAGTAGCCAGAACTATAACTATAATATTATTACTTTCATTAATGTTGTTGTAAGCTACTGTCATTACCTGCATCTCTCTCTCTCTCTCTCTCTCTCTCTCTCTCTCTCTCTCTCTCATTGTGTCATATGGATTATTGTTAATTTATTATGCTGATCTGTTCTGTACGACATCTATTGCACGTCTGTCCATCCTGGAAGAGGGATCCCTCCTCAGTTGCTCTTCCTGAGGTTTCTACTGTTTTTTTTCCCCGTTAAAGGGGTTTTTTTTTGGGGAGTTTTTCCTTATCCGCTGTGAGGGTCTTAAGGACAGAGTGATGTCGTATGCTGTAAAGCCCTGTGAGGCAAATTGTGATTTGTGATATTGGGCTTTATAAATAAAATTGATTGATTGATTGATTGAAATGTTTCTGTGTGACAGAATTGAAATGTCTGTTGGAAGTGAAATTATACATTTTATCAATAGTACATGTTTGGAGTTGTTTGCATGAATATGTGCTTCCTCATTTTGTTTTTCATTATATGTTGCAACTATAAGTTGTTTTTAATTGTATTCATTTTAATTGGATGTTAAGAACCGATTTTGACCATAATGAGAAGAGTGCCTATTGCGCGTAACATGTCAAAGTATATATCAAAGTATATGATCTGGTATAATAAGAAGCATTAAGTTTCTTTTCAAATAAAGTAATCAGCCTGTTTTACAACTAAGAAGACCGCCTTATCAGATCCGCCCGCTTTGGCCGGTTAAAAACATGTGCGCTCTGGTGCGCTCTCTCTCTTGTTTCCTCTCTTGTTTTCTCTCTCTTGTCTCGCTCTCTTTTGCTCTTCTTCTTGTTTTTGCTCTTTTTTTTCTTTTTGACTCTTCTCTCTTCTTGTTTTTTTTACTTTTGTTTTTTCTTTTTTGTATCTTAGCCTCATTCGTATTTATGTTTTAGTTGCTTTTATAATCTCACAATCAAAGTTATTTTAAACTTTTAAGTTTTGCTTATCCAGTTTTCTTTTATCTCCAGTGTTTTCAACATTTTTATGCGCATTAATAATAACTTTGATTACAATATCGAATGGCCAACACCATTATCATAAGCGAGTAATTATAACAAAGTAGACAAGTGCCTTTTTTGACCTGCCTCTTCAACCAAAGATTCATCAAATCCAGCGGCTGCCAGCCACTTGCCACAGTGGTTGTCGTGCTAAACCTAAAGGCTTTTTGCAGCGTAAGGAAACCAACGCTGGGGACACCCACAAGACTTTACAGGCTCAACCGCTCCCCCCTCCACAGTGCACCAGCTGATTTCATTCTGCTGGAAAGTCTGGGAGTTGCAAAGTGACAGTTCGGGGCCCCAGGAGAAACGTCTGCATGATTTGCTGCTAAGAAGGGAGGCAACGAACTCCCCTCACAGGTTATAGTCTAGTAGGAAGGGGGGGGGGGGGGGGGGGGGGGGGGGGACCTGTCTATCACAAATTTGGGAGTAGACATAGCTCTAACAGTCTCCCAGACTTTATTTTTTTAGTTACAGCAACATGTAACCAATCAAATGAAAGCTTAGAGTGCTGGGCAGTTTTCTATGGCTATTAAAAAGCTGATGTTTCTCACCAAATACCGACAAATTGGGAAGATTTCCTATAGGTCATAGCTTTTTTCATATTTTTTCTGCTAAATTTTGCAAAGAAAAGCCAATTACGCGTAGACATACATTTTAAATCATTAAAATAACCATTTTAATTGCTTTCTCATGCTTAATCTATGCAAAAAAGATGGTTTATTTGTCTCTGTACAATATATGGTTCAAAAGTTGTGGATAAATTTGATTTTTAATTTTTTCCATATATTCCGATTGATGGAATTCGAAATTCTGCCGGAATTCCGAAGACTACCCTTTTTCGAGATGGGAACATCAAAATTCATTATCTACAGACCTTCACGATTCCAAAAATATAGGTTTCATTTAGAAATCCACCGTGACCATGGGGACCCCCCCTTCCTACTAGACTATTACCTGTTGGGCAGTGGAGCTGATGTCGAATAGGAGATTTAATTATCTTAATCTTCATCTAGGATTCCTTAGATAAATATTTTGCGCATTCCTGCATTCCCAATTTAACATACTCTCTCACTATCGCCAAATTAAATAACTCACACGAGTGTTACTTCTTGTTTAATCCATTTATACATACTGTTGATTTTGTGTTATTTCATATTATCCTCATTCATTTATTCAGTTGTTACCCATTTAGCTTAAATAAATTTTCATTTATTGCCAAGTCGTTGTCTGTGGATATTTCTTTTGAGCAGGAATTAAGATCACTGTATGGAGAATTCATAACCCACATATTGAAATTGATTCATTATTGATAAGCATGCGGACGAATTAATAATTGGTTTACAGAGCTATTAATTTGATTAGTTGCTTCCCTCATTAGGAAGATGGTGCCCCAAACTTTATTACGAGTGCAAACATTCTCCAAAAGGTATTTCCCCTACATTGTCCTCATCAGAGCATGTGAGCGGACCAGGTGAAAATTTCCGCTCCTCGCTCGCAGACCTGTCACTTTGCGCCGCTTGTCCGCTCCGCTTGGTTCTGTGCATTCTTCGCTCCGCTCCGCTCCACTCCATCATAAATTTTATCCCGCTCCACTCGCTCACCACTCCGCTCAAAAAAACTGCGTCGTAATACCCTACCCTGTAATCTTCTATTCACAAAAAAAACATGGGTGGAAATAAGTCAAAGTGTAGAGGAGACAGACTGGGTTAAGCGGCCGACCTCCGGGGAAGCCCTCTCGCCTCTCCACGCAGTTAGGGACCGTTCTCCAAGGTACCGCTGCTTCTCTTCTCAGTTTCTTTTCTGAAGTACACAGTAAACTCCATAGTTTTGAAAGAAAATAGTGTGGGTGTGCACAGGTGCAAAGATGCATTCTGGGTGGGGCATGAGCGACCGGAGCGAAATTAGAGCGAGAGATAAGGCTCCGCTCCGCCTTTTAAAAAAAAGATAGCCGCTCCTCGCTCAAATACAAAATTCGTCTGGGCGGACTCTGGCTATATTCTTAAAGGGATAGTGCACCCAAAAATGAAATGAAAATGAAATTATATTCTGCGGCTGGCTGAGGCTCATGAGCTGCGGCAGCTGCTTCATCCAGTAGCCTGAGTCCCATCCGTATACTTGGGCTCAAACAAATACGGCTCAACAAAGAAATGCTGTTCCTCCTCAATTTCAAAGTCTTCAGACATGTTGGGCTGTCCTTTGCTAAAAGACCGTAGTGGAAATTATCTTTTAGCTCTGTGGTTACCGTTGTCTCTCCCTGTGGTGCACGTGTCACGTGATGTAAACACGGGTGAACAAAGCTCATGCTGTCGCTGGTCTCACGCAGGCGCGCACACGTGAACGCGGAGCACAGAGAAGCAGTCAGAGCTACAGTCTACAGTGAGGCTAAAAACAGAGTTCATATGACGTTTTTCGAAACAACTTTTTATGTCGGGGCTTCAGGACACTTGGATCACTATGGATGAGCAGTATGGAGATACTTTGTGGATTCGATTTTGTGTTCTTGGACGTTAGTCTGGGGTGTCGTCTGCCATTAGGTGTGCTGGCCGCTCCCCCCACTGATCTCTGCAAGGGATGTGAGGACTCTAAAACTTCACCAGGGCCTCCATCTGCATATGGGTGAGTAGATAATGGCTGAATTTTCATTTTTGGGTGCACTACCCCTTTAAGATGATAAAAACCTATCTTTGTTACATTTTGATGTGTGGAATAAAACTAAGCTCAGAGTCAAAAATGACACCCAGGTTCTTTACACATTGTGAAAATTTAAAAATTTGTAGTTTTGGTAAAAGTTTCTCTCTCTTGCCTTCAGGACCAATAATTAAAACCTCTGTTTTGTCCTGGTTGAGCTGTAGGAAATTCACTGCCATCCATGACTTGATATTTAAAATGCAGTTAAAAAGGGTATAAATTGGCCCTGTGTTATCAGGAGACACGGCGATGTACAGCTTTGTATCATCTGCGTAACTGTGGAAGATGATGCCATGCCTCCTGATGAGGTCCCCAATGGGAAGCATGTATAGATTAAAAAAGAACTGGACCTAAAATTGACCCTTGGGGCACCCCACACCTAATTTCATGTGTTCTGGAGGAACATGTATCCATACTTACAAAGAAACATCGATCTGTGAGATAAGAGCTGAACCAGTTAAAAACAGTACCAGAGAGGCCCACCAGGTTTCTGCGTTTAATAAAATGTGGTGATCTACTTTATCTATCGCTTAGATCCAGTAGTACCAAGACTGTGAGTTTTTGTGAATCTGCATTAAACCTGATATAATTTAAAATCTTTAAAAGGGCTGTCTTGGTACTGTGACACTTGTCTAAAATATTGTTTCTATTTAAAAAGTCAGTTACTTGGTTAAAAACCATTTTTTCTAAAAAATTACATAAAAATGGTAAGTTGGATACAGGTTGGTAATTATTAAAAATGTTGGGATCTAAATTACTCTTCTTCAGAAGGGGCTTCACCACTGCCGTTTTGAAGGCAGCGAGGAAGACACCCGTCTGAAGAGAGTAATTTACTATATTTAAAATCTGTTCCTCAAAGAATCCATAAAATGTTTTTAAAAGTTATGTGGGAATCAGATCTCTTTACCTGGGAGAAAACTCGACCAAGTGTCCTTGCATCAACCAGGGCAAAACTCTTCAGTGTTTCCTCAGGTAAAAGCAACTGCTGAGGTGTGTTAAAAATTACAGTCTGCTGGGATAAAAGACTGGATCTGATATCATTGATTTTACTTCTGATGTGGTCTGCAAAGTCCTCGCAGAGGGTGTCTGTCGACGTCTTGGATGATTTATTAAAATTGGTGTTGGTTAAAAGATCGAAGGTGGAGAAAAGGAATTCAGGGTTGTTTTTATGATCTGTAATGAGTTTTGAAAAGTGGGATATTCTTGCCTGTTTGACTGTTTTATTGTAGGATTTGAGTTGATCACGTAATATTTCATAGTGAACTGTCAATTTGGTTTTTCTCCACCTCCTCTCTGCACTCCTGCATTTTCTTTTTAACTTTTTGATATTGTCATTTCCCCACGGGGGTGTAGGTTTTGTTTTTATGTTTTTTGTTAAAAGTGGAGCCACTGAGTCAAGTGTTGACTTCAATTTACTGTTAAAATTGTCCACAATAAAATCACAGGGTGCAGGTAAAATTTCAGCAGGAGTGCTCTGTAAAATCATGATAAAATTTGCAGCCACTTCAGAAGTTAGGTAGCGTTTCCTCACTGTTCTCACCGGGGCCTCCTGATGGCGAAAACTGGTGATGTTAAAATACACACAGTAGTGGTCAGACACAGCCAGGTCAACAACAGAGGATACACCAGTGGACAGACCATAGGTTATGACCAGGTCCAGGGTGTGTCCTCTGTTGTGAGTAGGTCCTTTCAACCAAAGGACCTTGCCTTTTTTCGTTGTCCATATGTCTTGGGCAACTGGAAATTCAGAACATCTCAGTCATTTAAAAGAATAGGCCTATACAGCATTATTAAACATGAGGTTACATTGAAATATGACATACCATTACTATGGATGGGTTGACTTGCTCCTGGTAATGTGGCTGGTAAGGGTCCAGGGGAGCTGATGGCATGAGGACGGGTGGAGGAGCTGAGGTGTGGGGCTAACCAGAGGAGAGATGCTAACTTTTTGTATCTTTGCAGGGATCCTCTCCTCTGGCTCTTTGAAATGTATAAGCTGGTCAATATTGGCCACTGTTTTGGTTGTGGGGCTCGCAAGGTAGACAATTTTCCCTTTAATGTCTGTGATGGTGAATGGACCCAGAATGTTGCTTTCCATTTTACCTCCTCTGCGTTGCTGTTCCCTTGTTTTTTTTTTTTAAGGACAACCTCGCCAACTTTAAAGTTGTCCTCTCATCCTCTGTGGAGCTTTCTTTTTCGTGATCTTCTCATGACATTGAAGGACATTTTGTCTGACCCTTTGGTAGACAGCTGTTTGATTTTTGAGTCCTTCAAATACCTCCTCCCTCATCATGAGGTGCTCCTCACTTTCTTGTGTCACCTAAGTACAAAAATGCCAAGTGTTATATTGTGAGCTATATGACCCCAACCCCTCAAGTCCACGACAAACATAGCCACTTACCTCATATTCCTTAGGCACCTCAGATGGGTATCTGGCCTCCCTGCCAAACAGCAGGTAATATAGACTGTGCTGAATTGTGAGCTGCTGTTTGGTTTATATGCCAAACGTTGTTGCCTGAAGGTATTTATCCCATTTTTGGGGGTTCTTTCATGCAAGTTTGTTGAGAGACCTGAAAATATGCACATTACTTAACATAACAGCAGACATTTGTATGTCATTATTTTAGTCTATACCAATCATGTTGAGTCAGTGTATGATACCTGGAAACTCATGTGACTTACCTCTAGATGGTGCCATTAAGTTTCTCAACTAAGTCATTTGTTTGTAGGTGATGAGGAGAATTAAAACGCCTCTGAATACCCAGGGCCTCACATTTGGTATTCACCTTAAATTTATTTTGCAGAAAACAAATCACAAATCAGCATTCACAGTACGACTTGCTAAGAAATAAATATTTCTCATGAATCTTCTTCCTAATTTTTGAACTCTGTCCCCTGGACTGTAAGCAGTCTCTGATTGTATACAAAATCAAGAATACAACTGGTGACCTCCTCTGCAGACTTACTTTTCAGAGGGTAGGCCTCTGCCCACTTTGTGAAATAATCTACCATTGCACAAATGTATTGATTACCACCCTCTGTTACAGTGAGTTTGATAAGGTCCATGCCGACCAGCTTAAATGGCTATGTTACCTGAAAGGGTTAAATAACAATTAGACATCTGTATAGGAAAGAGCTGGTATGTAAGCACATTTGGCTTAGCATGGAACATTTCATTGCACAAAAAAACAAACTCTGGACCATGGGAGATAGGGACTTCTGTGCTGCTGCCCCACGTCTGTGGAATGCCCTCCCTGACACCTTGAGGGCACCACAATCCACTGACTGTTTTAAAAAAGGTCTTAAGACATTTCTTTTTACCTTAGATGTTTTTGTTTAAAACCTTTTAAATAACTGCTCATCTTGTTTTTATTCTCTCCATTCCTTTTTTTAATCTTTCTTTGTTTTTAAAATGTAGCACTTTGAGATCTTTTGATGAAAAGGGCATTATAAACAGGACTGTGCCTGACCAATTTGGCACCCTAGGCAAGATATTTGCTGGCGCCCCCCCCCCCCCCCCCCCCCCCGACTCACGGTTCGGTTCAAACCTTGGTTTTCAAAAACTACTGAAGAAACATTTCAAAAACTTCTTGAAAATGTCTGGATTTTATTAATTATTAAACAAATGTTGCATTGCAATTAACATGAACATTACTTAAGTTATATTAACTTACAGTTCACAATAAATAATAAAGCTTGTTAATCTCTTGACAGTCTACTGGCACTGGCAGTTTGTGTGTGGGAGGGAGATGCACTTGAAGTTGCATCACTCGGTGCTGAGGTGGATGAGGTGGCTGCAGTTACATTAGTAGGCCCAGGATTTGCAGAGGTGGGGGACAAATACTTCAGAAGTGCATCTAAAAAGAGGAGATATGTATATTTGACAAACTGGGCTTTTACAATATATTAATCAAATAGCTGTTGATTGTGAAACCATCATGGCATAACCATAATAGCACCTAACATTACAGCCTGCCTTGATCTAATGACATTTTAAACACAGCAAACAGCCAAAAATATAAAAAATGCAACTGTAAAATCACAAATTGCACAAATCTGAAAATTGGAAAACATAAATATACAGTATATGAATATATGCCTGGTTGGTAAACAGTGAGTGGTTTGTGCAGCAGCACACTAAACATTAAAAGAAAAGATAGGCCAATATATTCAATTATGTTGCTTATTCATTCCCCCAAACACTTTGAGTCTTTCTTTCCAACTTTCTCTAAGAACTAACTCTAGCTGAATGCTTAAAGTATTCCTAAAACAAGTGGCTAATGATGTCGCAGTAACATTGACATTACGTAGTAGTAGCCTAACTGATAATCATTAGCGGCTAATGAGCCGACGTTAGCTTGCAATTGCTTAAGTAACTGTAACTTACGTTGTGTTTCTACCATTTTAAATGAAGTGTTTCATCACATCACATCATTACCTTGGTCTCGTTCACGTCTCTCCTCCTCTTCTTTTCTTTTTTTTTGTACTGCGCCCCAGAGGGCTTTTGCCTCTTCATGACGATGACACCCGACTGTCAGTTTGTCACTCAACAGCATCACATTACAGGAGAGGGCAGGTAGCGGGGGGAGGAGGCAGGGGGGCGTGGTTAGGGACCGTGGCGAAATTGATGCTGTCTGCCAGAGAGGCAGAAGGATGCCAAGCAGGCAGAAATTTAAATTAGAAATATTATTTCATTATTATTTAAAGACGTATGGCCAGAGATGGCAAAAGTACCCAGATTCCTTACTTGAGTAGAAGTAAAATACCTATGTAAAAAAACGACTTGAGTAAAAGTAAAAAGTACTGATCCAAATATCTACTCAAGTAAAAGTAAAAAGTACAGGCTCTGAAATGTACTCAAAAGTACTTTTAAAAGTAAAAAGGATTTCTATTGCACAATTCACTGGCTGCAAAGCTATTAAACACAGGATAATTTATATGGAATCTACTTTAGCAATGTTATTGTTTGAACAAACACCACCTGCCTAGTATCCTCATGTACTTCACTATATAGTCCTTTAGGCATTTGTATTGTACACTTAAGGTTAACACATCACACTTCTGAACATTGAATTTTGGACCAGGATTAGCTTCTAAACTATGATGTCACAAATCATGCTCATATGCCCAACTCTTAATCAACCTTTTTAATAGCACTTTTTTTTAATAGCACATCAGGCAACAATTGTTTCTCACTGTACAGGTGTTGTGTTATTGTGAGTGACACACCCAGGGACTACAGATGAAAATAACTAAGCTTCTCTAGCCATTATGTCCCTGCCAATTAAATTAATAAAAAAATGAAAAGACAAAACAAATTTGTGCACTGTGCATTGAGTGAAGCTCAATGAAAAACCCTTCACACCTACACAACACATACTAGACCCCCTCTCCATCTCTCTACATTGCATCACTCCATCCCTCTATGTGAGTCTAATGTGAAGGCATGGTAAACAAAACAGTATAACAAAACCTTTTGTTGAGCTTCAAGAGAAGCAGGTTTTCCAAGTTCTCAGAAAGTAGCTTAGCCCTCTTGGGTCTAAAAATCATTCCTGCTGTGCTAAAAAGCCTCTCACAGGCAGCTGAGGCAGGTAGTGGTGTGTTGAGCTTAAGAGACAGGTGGCACACAGATGGAAATGTTTTCAGGATGTCCATGGTATCAGTTGGACTGGCCAGGTAGGACTCTAGTTACTTGGTGTTACCGTCCCGTTGATCTGTCTGCTTGATTGTCGAAAAGAAGTCCTCCTCCTCCGCCAACGACAGAGAGTCACCTGACTGGGCTGCACTACTCTGCTCCTTCAGGTGGGTTTTGATGTAGTCAAGACCTATGGGGGATACAAAACCAAATGAAGAAACAGAATTAGCATACAAGAGAAGGGGATAGACAGAGAAAGGAGGGACTGAGAGCAAGGGAGGACGAAGAAACGAGGGAGTATGGATGGAGGTGTGGAGGAGGAGGTAGGGAAGGGTTGTGGGGTTATAAGTGGTATTTAACAGGTGCAACAGTCGGTTACGATCCACTTTGTTTGAATGTACATATAGATGTGAGGGGAGTGAGTTTTAGGGTGTTAAGCATATTAAACATAATTTAAAAAAATATAGCAATACAATAAAATAAAGTGATGCAGCACATACCACATTTAAGGATGCCTTCATCAGTAGTCCAGCATGTCCTGAACTTGGGGACAAGAATGGCAGCAGCAATCAGCTCTGGATCAGCGAGCATCTCTCCAAAGTGACGTTCAAGCCCTGCTTGAAGAGCATCCACCAATGGCCCACAGTACTTGGAGGTGGTGTGAAGGTTCTGGAGCTTGGACTTGAGCAGTGTGATGGTGGGTACAAGCCACCCCATCTGCACGTTTGCCTCGCCCTGAAGAACATCAACTGCCTTTGCAACTGGGCCCATGGTCTTTGCATTTTTTGTGAGAAAAGCAATCTCGGCAGGACTGAACTTGAGAAACACACACAGATGCACAAAGCCATCAGTGTCTAAGCAGTCAAACATGTTTACATGATGGAATAATAATGCCCACAACACCTAAAACTATCCAAGGCAGGCAGTTAGTGTTGTGTTCTTTGCAAGCGCATTATGGCATTATTACCTAGTTCTACTCCCTGTTAGGCCACTAGGTGGCACTATAAGTTAGCACTACAGGTTATCACCTTCTTGAGTGTTGGTAGAAGAACAGCAGGGAAGAATGTATCACCTGAAAAGATGGTGAATAAAGAAGCTAGCTGCTCTTGTTGATTATCTCCTACATGTTTACTTACACCAGCCAACCCTACAGTTAGGTGGTAATGCAAAGTAAACTTACGTCGGAATCTTCAGCGCACTGAAGACCGCTGCAATGGCTGCTTCTCCTTGTTCCTTCACGATCCGTACAATCCTCTCAACAGCATAGAAGAGAGAATTCCACCTTGTAACAATAAAAAAGAATACATTATATTTGTATAGTACTTTACATCTGAAACAGATTCAAAGGGTTGAAGACATCTCAAAATGCAAAGTGTACCTTGTTTCACAAGGCCTCAGGAGCTGGAGTTTGCAGTGTTCTTCAATGATCTCTGTAGCTGGGGTGTATCTGCTGCTCTTGTTCCAGAGAGCCTGGCACTTTGCAAACGATGAGCGGGAGAGCTTCATGTAGACCCGGTCTTCATTCGCTGCTTTGACATCAACTGTTGCCACCTGTGAATATCAAAGGACCGTGTTGAGAATAAGTGTTCAAACTTACATGTCATCCCTTGGATTACCGTTTTTACTCAATCCATAAACTCAATCAAACACCCACCAGGTTCATAAGATGACAGGCACAGCGATGTTGCTTTGGCAGTTGGTATTCCAGGCCATCATCCTGCTCCAACAACGGACCGGCTTCAACAGCCTCCATCATGATCTCTTCACCATCCTCTTCTCCTTATTAATAAAATAATATATTAATTAGCATTCAAGGGTGCTTTTCAAGATATCCAAACACTTGACAATAGTTATATCATCTTCAGAAACCAATATGCAACTAGGGCTGAGCGATATATCGATTATATTCGTTATATTCGAGTATGAACTGATGCGCGATATAGCAGATGACCATATCGTCATATTCGAGTTTTCAATGTTTCCACTGGTCGTTGCTAAGGGGCAGTTATTTTCCTTCAGTCAGCCATCAAGTATGTAGATTAGCTCAGGCTGCAGAATAATAGTTCCTGAAAGGCTGTGTGTTGTGTTTGCTACAACAGAAAATAAATAAAAAGTCCCTGTTTAAGTAATGTTACTCCAGCCTAACTCTTCACAGCAGAGCTGCTCTGTGAAAAGCTAACTTAGCTAGTTAGCAGCTACGAGTAAACATGATTTTTTTTTTTCGCCATGGCTGAAAAAAAAAAAAAAAATCACATGAGAAAACGCGGTAGTTTGTCTGATCACGTTTGTTACTGAACCCACGGCTTCCAGCTCTGAAAAGTATCTGGAAGACCTCCGGTTGTTTTTAGACAGTTTTCATTGTCTTTAGCCTGACTCGTAGCAGCTAATTAGCTAGCTCACTTTCACAACATACCCCTCCGGACCTAAGACCTCCGTCACACAGGTTACCCACAAGCCCACCTTTCTTAAAGGGGAAGGCTCCGCCGATAACACACAGGTGCAGTGGGTGTGTAATTCAAGTCCACGACTTATGCAAAAGTACTAAAACCCCACATTGAAAATACTCCACTACAAGTTAATGTTCTGCAATTTAATCTTTACTAAGGTAAAAGTATGTAATTATTATAAAAAAATACTGAAAGTGTAAAAGTAAATGTAACATTACTCATTTTGCAGTAAAAATGTCCCTGTCAGTGTTTTACTATTACATCTGAAGTTTTTGGATCAATATTACTGTTTCATTAATATGTATGTTGCATTTTGCTGCTGTAGCTGTTTAAGGTTGTGCTAATTTTAACTACTTTATATACTGTTGGGTAGTTTAATCTACAGCAATGCATCATATTCTATAAGAACATCGTATGTTAAAACTATTTGAGAATTTACAGTATGTTATTTGAGAGAAAATGTGTATATCGAGGTATATATCGTATATTGCCGAATTGCCAAAAAATATCGAGGTATTATTTTCAAGCCATATCGCCCAGCCATATATGCAACACGCACCTGATTCATCTGGCTCTGCCCCGAGTGGTTCTGCGTTGTTGTTTTCATCGTCAACACCGCACACTCTGAAGGCTTTCAGAAAATTGGACCCACTATCTGTCGTCGTACGTACAATCTTGTCTCTGATGTTGAACTCTAGACAGACAGACGGGTAAGAAAAAAGGCATACAGATACGTTATTGATCCCACAGGAAATTTAAGTTCACAGTAGCAAGGGAAAAGGCACAGACAAATACACATGATTGCACACATTAGCAGTTAAGAATCCAGATATTCAAAGTTAAAGGCAAAGTATTAAAATGAATGAATGAATGCAGATGTGACAACAAGCCTAAATATTTAAACTGGATTGGACTCAAGTAAAATACTACTAAACCTACCAATAGCCTACATACCTGTATGGATCTTAGTCAGAGCATCTGCAAGTGCAGTGAAGTTGTGTGGTCCTTTCAGTTGCTTGCATGCTAGTGCAGCAGAGCACCGCTGCAGACTTGTAGGCTGTATCCAGTGGGCTGTGACACCGATGAAGCCCTTTCTGTTTGCTGTCCAGCAATCAGTGGTGGTCCCAATGAACTCCACATCGTGCATCGCCGCCTTGAGATTCTCTTTCATCTCTGTAGTTGCTTTGTCAATTCTGCTCTTCATGGTATTGCGAACCATGACAGATGCATTGGGTTGGAGGTATTTAATTAGACGTTGAAAACCCGGCTCTTCTACGATGCTCAGAGGGTGCAGGTCATTAACCACAAAATCAACAAGACGCTCATCCACACCTTTTTGTGTCACACGAGGCGTATCCCACAGTTTCAGCTGCTTGGGTGCTGCTTGGTCATTCGGATCTTCGTCATGCTTCCTTTTCTGAATAGCTAGTTTGGTGTACCTCTCCAGGTGTCTCTCGTGCTTTCTCTAGAGGGACAAATGTAGGAGAGCCATTATAAGTCAAGTAATACAAATGTGAGTCGGGGCGGCATTGTCTTCAGCCTACAACGTTAGCCTTATATCATAACCAGGGGTGCACACAACAGTTTTGATCTGGTTCTCAAGGAGCACCAGAGGTTGTTTCTTGGTGGCGCTCATTTTTTTCATGTCTGAGTCATGATTCAGATATTTTTCCTGATAAAATAAGATTCAATACAAAATTGGCAACTGAATAAAACCTACAGATTAACATCTGACTTCATGAAATGAAAAAGAAAAAACCCCCACAAGTTTCACTATAACATTACTGCTGTTAACAGTACTGTTTACCTTTTTGAATTTTAACAGTAGCACCACCTACCTAAAATCATTTCCCCAGACAATGTTTGTATCCCTAAGAACAAGAACATGAATTCATGTTACTCTAGACGCTCATAGCAATAATGTCTGCACTGTAAAATGTTAGGTACTCAAATGAGCACTAACACACTTGGATGTGGTGCTCATTTTAATATTTTCAGCGCTCATGAGTACTGAGCACCAGCTTATGTGCAGCCCTGGTCATAACGTTACAGCTGACTAGTAGAAAAAAAGCGCGATTTCGGCCGTTTCTGCTCAAACCCAAACCGACTGTGGCAGCTAACGTTAATACTAGCTAGCTTTCAGCATAGTCTGATAACGGTAGCTAACCTAGCCTTCTGCTCGTGCAAGCGCTTATCTTTGAGCGCTCTAACGTTAGTGCAAGCTAACTAGCTAACACGTAGCTAGCGCTAATGACTTACCTTTATGTGTTTCCTGAGGTTTGACAGACTGTTCTTGAACGCCAATACTTCCTGGTGTTTTGGTTTGCACAAGATGCAACGCATTCGCCAGGAGTTGTTTTTAGCACCAACAAACTCAAAAAGCTCTTTTAAATAAGGCCATGGGTGCTGCTCATCGACGGACTGCTCCTGTGACTGTGTGGGATCCTCACCGTCGTCCATGCTATACTGACTCTAGCCTGCTTTTCCTGGCAATCTGGACACTGAGCGAAGCCAAATTATATTCACATTATTGTATATCATATGCCTCAGTCAAGCTGACACAGTGAATGAATGATATAGCACATATGTGTTTTGATTAAATTCAGTTTATTATAGAGTAGGCCTTCAAGTAAGCTATAAAGCTGAAGTAAATTTGGATGACCATTTTAACTTACCCATTTGCGAATGTCAGCTTCCATAACAGGCCAGTAATAGCGGCTGATCACGGCATGGTGCGTTTTCTCCACACTACAGTGCGCACCAAGGCTGCTACAATTAAATTCTTGGAAGATTTAATTTGCATCAGCAGCTGATACTACCTTTGCAAGGTGTTCTTCCTTATCTTGTCCTCTTCTGCAAATGTAGTAGAGAACTTCATCAGGTCAAAAGAAAACTCAATTTAATATTAATATAACAGAATAAATGTAGGCTACTTATTTTGGTTGATAGTATATATAATTACTTACCCTTGAGCAAAAAGGTGTAAGACTGTAAAGTGTGACTGTGAGCCGGTGGATAAGGAGATAGCTGTTGGTGTGCGTCCAGCATTACCTATTGAAGGTGTGAATTTTATTTTAGGCAACGATTTGGCTGGTAGCAGAGTTTGGGCCGACACTCGTCCTGCACCTGTTATCACATAACAATTCCCTATCTCATTCTTTCGGTCACTACCCAGAGTTCATGACCATAGGTGAGGGTTGGGACGTAGATGGACCAGTTAATTGAAAGCTTTGCTTTCCGGCTCAGCTCCCTCTTTACCACGAGGGACTGGCGCAGCGCCCGCATCACTGCAGAAGCCGCACCGACCCGCCGATCCATCTCATGCTCCATTCTACCCTCACTTGTGAACAAGAACCCAAGATACTTGAACTTCCCCGCCTGAGGCAGTAACTCTCTTCCAACCCGGAGAGGGCAATCCACCGGTTTCCGACAGAGAACCATGGCCTCACACTTGGAGTTGCTGACTCCCATCCCAATTGCTTCACACTGGAGGTCAAGGTGTGATGGAGCCAACAGAACCACATCATCTGCGAAAAGCAGAGATGCAATTCTGACGTCCCCAAACCGGACTCCTTCCTCCCCCCCAGCTGCACCTCGAAATCCTGTCCATGAAGGTCACAAACAAAAGGACTGGTAACAAGGGACAACCTTGGCAGAGGCCAACACCCACCGAGAACGTGTTCGACTTTACACCAAGTATGCGGAGAGGACACAGTCTCACTTTGGTCATACAGAGACCGGATGGCTCGTAGCAGCGAGCCTGGCACCCCATACTCCCATAGTACCCCCCACAAGACCCCCCGAGGGACGCGGTCGTAAGCCTTCTCCAGGTCCACAAAGCACATGTAGACTGGATGGCCAAACTCCCACGACCCTTCCAGCAGCCTCGCAAGGGTAAAAAGCTGGTCCACTGTTCCAGGACGGAATCCGCATTGCTCCTCCTGAATCTGAGGTTTGACAATCGGTTAGAGCCTCTTTTCCAGCACCATGGAGTTAACTTTACCCGGGAGGCTGAGCAGTGTGATACCCCGATAGTTGGTGCACACCCTCCGGTCCCCTTTTTTGAAGATGGGGACCACCACCCCGGTCTGCCACTCTGCAGGAACCGTACTCGACCTCCACGTGACACTGAAAAGGCGTGTCCGCCAAGACAGCCCAACAGTGCCCAGAGCCTTCAGCATCTCAGGGCGAATCTCATCCACACCTGGCGCTTTGCCACTGGGGAGCTTTTTAACTACCTCAGCAACTTCTGCCAGGGATATAGGCGAGAGTTTCCCAGAGTCTGCAGGCTCTGCCTCGTTCTCAATGGACGTGATGGCCAGGTTCAGGACTTCCTCAAAGTGCTCCTTCCACCGCCCGATGATGTCCCCTGTTTGGGTCAGCAGTTCTCCCTCTCATATTAAAACAGCAAATATATTCCTCTGTTATAATTTCCCAAAAACCAATGATAATAATAATAATAATAATAAAATGATAGTTCAGCTGTACTAGATATTTGATATATATTCAGTAGATGTACTTTTTTACAACACTATTTGACAACTCTACAACCGGAGTCCCAAAAACTAGAGAACTTGCTAAAATATCTGAAATTAACCATCATCCCTACTTTTTTTAAACATATTTCATTTAGGTGCAGTGTCATTACTAGTTCGACTTTACTAGACATTTGATATATTCAATAGATGTATGTTTTTACGACTCTATTTTACAACAAGCCGCAAAAAACCTATCTACACCTACACCTTTACTTTTTCTTAACATAGTTCATCTATGTGCAATGTAATAACTAGTTCGGCTTTACTAGATATTAGATATATTGGGTAGATATATCTTTTTACAACCCTATTTAGAACCCTACTTTGCAAATCAGAAGAACTACAACTATGTTGCTGATATGTATCAAGCTGCATTCCTAGGGAATTGTAGTTTTTAAAAAATATAAGTGTTTTTCCTAGATTTGGAAGTAAAAACTGAATTGAGAGTACACTGTGGACTTTAAGGGGATGGTAAACACACTTGTGTAATCAGATTTTACATATCTAATTTCTAAATGGGTGAAAATTTATTTTTTCCATATTTTACCCATATCTGACAGCACTTCCAGTTGTTGACTACACTCACATGATTGTTGAGATTGTCAAGAGCTCTCTATAACAGTTGGTCCCATGTCTGTACCCCCTTTTGTTGCTGAGTTATAAGCCTTCAAACATGCACTGAGGTCAAGGTTCAAAGGTCAATGGCTGAAAGCAGGAGCCATGCAGGATCTTAATACTGACATATGTTACTCTCCAGGTTGAGACCTTTCCAATGATGTATTTGGTTTAGCTCTACGACAAAGTTTAGATTTTTTCATTTTTTGGACACAAGCCATGCCAGGTGTAGTTTCAGAGAGCACTTTGAAGGCCCAGTGTATAAAATGAGTTTTGTTTGTTTCTTTGCTTGTTTTTTTCTTTTTTAACTGTAGATAGTTACTAAAATGAGTCATCCTCAGACAATACAACATTACTAAAAAGTAAAATCAATAATAACAATAATGAAATAAGTAAAAATAATATTAAAATTATATTGAAATTTTAAAATCTATTTACAGAGTGGAATGGTAGCCTAATAGATAACTTAGATACTATTTATTATTGTTTAGACACTTTATTATTGCTTAGATACTATTTAGCCTATTAATATATTTACTTTTAGCATGGGGGGCGGCCGCTGGTTCTGTGGCGCTGGCTTGGGGTCCACTCTCCCCTGGTGGAGTAGAGGGTGGCCGGGTTACCGGGGGCAGACGGCTCCATGTGATGGTGTTTCCTCTCTGGTTCTTCTGTGCTCAGCCTTATTTTTTTCTTCTTATTTATTTATTTATTAGTGATGTTTGGATTCGGTTACGGCAGACGGATGGCAATCTGAAATGGAATGAAGCCCACAAACGGCAGACAGTAGCTACAAAACATTAGTCGAACGCACCCCATCCGCCCACAGCACAATGCTCTTAAAGCTCTACGCTATCAAAAGCTGGCAAAATACTTTTATTTTATGGCCTTGACATTAACCTGTCATACTGTTGAGTTTTCAAAGACACTTCCGTGTTTTTGTGTGTATACAGGAATGTTAAAGATATCATTGAGGAAAACGAGGTTGACGTGACGTTATTGAATCAGGGAATCCATGTGTCCACCACGACAGTGGATCCTAATTGATTTTACATTGGTATTGTTTCCATGGTAATTTCAACCCATTGCGTGCTGCCACCACGGAATGCAGTGTTAAGAGGTCGTGGTCATTTCACTTTTTTCTGTGAGATCAGGTTGGCACCTCAATACAACTTGTATCACACACATGTTCTAATTTAGCTTTTACACCTAGCTACACACACAGAGAGTAGACTTCTAGGTTCCACTATCATATGCTCTATTGTTGTTAGACATTGTGAACTCAGGGAGCAATTTTGTCTTTGTGTGTTCACACTGACATCCACAGACATATAGACTTTTTGTCTCTCTCTCTTACACACACAAACATATACACACCCATACTCTTATGGTGGCACTAGTTCAGATACATTGGGATATATTATGTGTAGTAGTTTTGCTTGCTTTATTGTGACCTTTGGAATCATGAATGAATGAATCCTCATCCCCATCTATGATAAGAACTCCCAAATTCTTCAATCTTTACTTTTGATATGGTAATTTTGGCTATAGTTATAAATCTAATTATAAATCAAAGTTCCAAAATTATCGTCTAATATATTTTATGTGAATGAATGAATGGATAAATATTTTTTCCCTTTTAGGGAATGGTGCCCCGTGCAATTAAATATTAATTAAATTGTATAACAACCCTTATTCCAAAAAAGTTGGGTTGCTGTGTAAAATATAAATAAAAACAGAATGCAATAAGAGGGGTGGAGTTTGGGAATCAGCAGGCTGGGTATTTCTTCCGCTATTTCTTCGTCCCCAAGCAGGATGGGGGGCTTCGGGAGATGTAGATGCACAAAATCTTATTCAGTACTTTGCAGTTACACACCATGCCTAATAATCCTGGTCTGTACATCTGCACCGATGGGTCTCCTTGGCCTCTGTGCTGCTGATCGGCATATTCACATTAAATAAATTATTCTGGTCTCATTAGCATATTTTGTTTAAAGGAGTAGAATTGATGTTACATCATGTTCAAACTGCTGTAACAATCCACCATTACACATATACTATATGTACATGTATGTTTATTTATTTTTATATATGTACTTCTACTGTTATTATACACATATGATTATTGTCATGCATGTATACTATCAGATATTAACATATACTTTCAACATAGTGTACTGCAGTAACCAGAGCTATAATTATAATATTATTACTTTCATTAATGTTGTTGTAAGCTACTGTCATTACCGTCTGTCCTGCATCTCTCTCTGTCTCTCTCTCTGTCATTGTGTCATACGGATTACTGTTAATTTATTATGTTGATCTGTTCTGTACGACATCTATTGCACGTCTGTCCATCCTAGAAGAGGGATCCCTCCTCAGTTGCTCTTCCTGAGGTTTCTACCGTTTTTTTTTCCCCCATTAAAGGTTTTTTCTTTTGGGAGTTTTTCCTTATCCACTGTGAGGGTCCAAAGGACGGAGGGATGTCGTATGATGTAAAGCCCTGTGAGGCAAATTGTGATTTGTGATATTGGGTTTTATAAATAAAATTGATTGATTGATTGATTGATATAGTATATATGTGTATGTATGTGTGTATATAATATGAAGTTGTGAGTGAAAGTATACATACATATTTTTTATCTATTTGTATGTACATATATATTGTTGACTTGTTATGAATACATTACCGGGACAGACAGCCACTTTTTACTTTTGCCTTTCACGTATAATGAAAAAATGAAACCAAGAAGTTATCCTTTTTCATCTTCATAGTGCTGTGAACAGTACACTTGTTGCTGCTAAAGTTACTGATTTAGATTTTAATGTGAGCGTACGTTGCAGTCACGCTGCCTTAATATCATTTAAAATAATGACTGTTTCTTAATTCCTTTACCATCTGCAGCCAAAATGAAATGATGTTCCTTTTAATTGTGTAGTAAAAGTCAGTCAAAAATTCCTAGTCCTCTTGCATTAAACATAGAGATGTTGTGTCTCTGAATACAAACAGTAAATACTGTAACACACAATGAAATTATGGATCCTACATTTATTTACAGACATTCACACAGAATACATACAGTTTGAGGGGCTAATCTGCACACTGAGCTGTATGTGCAGATACTGTATATCTAGGACAGTGACAACTTTGATGTAAATATATGCTATAAAGTGGAAAAGAGATCAATTCAATCAATCAATTTTACTTATAAAGCCCAATATCACAAATCAAAATTTGCCTCACAGGGCTTTACAGCATACGACATCCCTCTGTCCTTATGACCCTCGCAGCGGATAAGTAAAAACTCCCCAAAAAAAACCCTTTAACGGGGAAAAAAACGGTAGAAACCTCAGGAGGAGCAACTGAGGAGGGATCCCTCTTCTAGGACGGACAGACGTGCAATAGATGTCGTACAGAACAGATCAGCATAATAAATTAACAGTAATCCACATGACACAATGAGACAGAGAGAGAGACAGAGAGAGAGATGCAGGTAATGACAGTAGCTTACAACAACATTATTGAAAGTAATAATATTATAGTTATAGTTCTGGCTACTGTGGTATCTGGCAGTATACATGTGTGACAATAGTCATATGTGTATAATAACAGTAGAAGTATGACTAATGACTAATGATGGCAGCAGCAGCAGGAGGCATCTGGCAGGACCACGGCAGCAGCACAACCACACACGTCACGCTGTCCAGGCACCGCTGCGATATGAGTTAACCTGAGAGACAGTGGAGCACAAAGGCTCCGGAGAAGAAGCCGAGTTAGTGACATCCAGAATGGCCGAGTTAGCAAGATGCAGTAATAGGATACGAGAGAGGGAGAGAGAGAAGGAGAGAAGGTGCCCGGTGTATTATAGGGGGGTCTTCCGGCAGACTAGGCCTAAGTCAGCCTAACTAGGGGCTGGTACAGGGCAAGCCTGAGCCAGCCCTAACTATAAGCTTTATCAAAGAGGAAAGTCTTAAGTCTAGTCTTAAATGTGGAGACGGTGTCTGCCTCCCGGACCGTAACAGGAAGATGATTCCACAGGAGAGGAGCCTGATAGCTGAAGGCTCTAGCTCCTGATCTACTTTTGGAGACTTTAGGGACCACGAGTAACCCTGCGTTCTCAGAGCGCAGTGTTCTGGTGGGATAATATGGCACTATGAGCTCACTAAGATATGATGGAGCTTGACCATTTAGAGCTTTATAAGTTAACAGTAGGATTTTAAATTCAATTCTGGATTTTACAGGGAGCCAGTGCAGAGAAGCTAAAACAGGAGAAATATGATCTGGTTTCTTAGATGCTAATATTAAGTGTAAAAGTATATCATTAGATCTATGTCAGCAAGTCAATAATGAGTCAGAAGAGTTTAAAATGAGTAAAATCACCTTGAAATATTTTCCCAGAAATTATCATTTTGAAAGAAGTTCGAAACCAGGTGTAAAAGAAACCATAGACAAATGGATTGAGCATTGAATTTGACCAGCCAAACCATTTAAATGATGCAATCACAGAGGCTGGTATTGCATTATCAGTCAGAGGATTAAAGGTGAAACAAAGAAAGAAAGGAGTATAACACATGAGAAAAACTCCCATAACAATAGCTAGAGTTTTGGTGGCCTTTCTCTCCATCTTACTGATGGTTGCTCCAGACTTTGTGTTCTGACAGTTTGTGTTCTGGATGCTGCGTGCCTGTCTCTGTGCCACTATCAAAATCTGTAGGTAGATGGTGACGATTACAATACCTGGGAGGTAAAACGTTAAAAGAGTTGCCATTGCTAAACTTGTTAAATTTGTGTGTTGAAATAAAACACACCTTTTGGATTGTTCTACCTTTAGTCCCCGAATTGTGACACCAATTCCATTTAGTGCAGACACAGTCCAGCTCACTAGGATCATGATCACAATAACACGGACAGTTATTTTAGTTCTGTACCTCAGAGGCTGACACACTGCATAATATCTATCAACAGAAATACAGCACAGGTTCAAAACAGAAGATGTGCACAGAAATATATCAAAGCAGCGTCGGACTTTACAGAGCAAACCTTCAAGATGCCAACATGAGCTTACAGCCAGTATTGTGCTAAAAGGCAAAACTACAACACCAACAAGCAGGTCAGCCACAGCCAGAGAGAGGATGAGGTAGTTTGTAGGAGTGTGGAGCTGTTTGAAGTAAATGATAGAGATTATTACCAGAAGGTTTCCACACATTATAAGAACTGATAAACAGCCAACAAAGACACATAATACATATGAAGTTATGACTGCTGTTATGCCAGATACATTTGTAGATTCATTACAGAGATCATCAGACCTGTTGAGAAAGAATGTGGTTTCCATGCATAAATGATCTTACTACTGAGGTAACATTTGCCTTACAGTTAGAAAATAAAACACATCAGTATAAGTTTTCTACATACAGATTCAAAGGTTGATTTTAGTGCTCATATGTTTCACACCATGCCTGTTAATCCTGTGCATCTGTTTGTGCATCTGCACTGATGGGGTCCTTAGCCTCTTTCATGCTGAGCAGTATCTTCAGAGTAGATTTATTACTCTGGGCTCATTTACATATTATGTTCAGGGGAGTGGCATTCAATGTCAGTCAAAATTATGACTTATCATAGAACTGCTTGTGAACTGTATTTGCATCATCCTTTAACTGTCATACCCATACACCATTAAATGTTATTACTCTTAAATTCATCTCAACAAATTCATCTGAATGTTTTAAAGCAAATAAACCTATGATCCACTTTGTCTATGGCCCATGAAGCAGCATGACTACTTTTCCTTAAGACAAACCTCACTTGTTCAGGGTTTTGCACTTCATACACATTTAAACAGAAAAATCATGTTTTTGCTGACCTTCACTGGTTTGATTTCCAACCTCTCTGCAATGATGTACAAAAAAAAAAAAGAGTACTCAAAGCTGTGTAATAACACTGTGACATCATTATTTGGTGCAGTTAAAGGTGTTTTCAGCATTAAAAGGTTAGTGCACCCAAAAATGACAATTCAGCCATTATCTACTCACCCATATGCAGAGGGAGGCTCAGGTGAAGTTTTAGAGTCCTCACATCCCTTGCAGAGATGGGGCTAGCAACAAAACCGCACCTAAAGGAGGCTGGTCGCTCCAGATTAAAACGTCCAAAAAACACATAATTGAAACAACAGAATATCTCCATACTGCTCGTGCGTAGTGATCCAAGTGTCCTAAAGCCCCGACATAAAAAGTTGTTTGGAAAAACGTCATTTAAGCCTCATTGTAGCCTGTAGCTCTAGCTGCTTCTGTGTACATCGAGCTCACATGCGCGCGCTTGCGCACGAGACCAGCGAAAGCACGTGAACACACATGAAGGCGGTGCCGATGTCTCACAGTCTCGCACAAGCGCACACACCTGAGCGCGGTCCACAGAGAGGCAGTTAGAGCTACAGGCTACAATGAATATTGCACAGGTGTGCCTTAGGCTGGCCACAATAAAAGGCCACTCTAAAATGTTCAGTTTTATCACACAACACAATGCCACAGATGTCGCAAGTTTTATGGGAGCGTGCAATTGGCGTGCTGACTGCAGGAATGTCCACCAGAGCTGTTGCCCATGAATTGAATGTTCATTTCTCTACCATAAGCTGTCTCCAAAGGCATTTCAGACAATTTGGCAGTACATCCAACCGGCCTCACAACCGCAGACCACGTGTAACCACACCAGCCCAGGACCTCCACATCCAGCATGTTCACCTCAAAGATCGTCTGAGACCAGCCACCCGGACAGCTGCTGCAACAATCGGTTTGCATAACCAAAGAATTTCTGCACAAACCGTCAGAAACCGTCTCAGGGAAGCTCATCTGCATGCTCGTTGTCCTCATCGGGGTCTCGACCTGACTGCAGTTCGTCGTCGTAACCGACTTGAGTGGGCAAATGCTCACATTCGATGGCGTCTGGCACGCTGGAGAGGTGTTCTCTTCACGGATGAATCCCGGTTTTCACTGTTCAGGGCAGATGGCAGACAGTGTGTGTGCCATTGTGTGGGTGAGTGGTGAGTGGTGAGGAATTCCCTGTTGAGGAATTCCTTCTGCTGCAAACTGTCCATTCCCCTCCTGTTTGCCCTTCAACTGATTCACTGCCAGCAGCCCAGGGGGTTGTGGGGTCTGTTTCGGGACCCCTGTTCAGGTCCGTGACCTCCTCCTCCAGGCGCAGGATCGTGAAGGAGGCTGCTCTCAGGGAGAGACGCTCCGGCGGTCTTCCATGCCGTGAAGGGTTGTGTGAGCCCCCAGCCACCGCTGAGGTAGTGACCTCACCGCACACTCTGCAAACAGTCCCCACAGAGCAGCAGCGCTCGCCCCCTCGTTGTCGGCCACTGTTTCCCCCAACCACCGCCATAGTGGGTGACTCCATAACCAGGAACATTCGCTTTTTTAATTCCACCACCCACTGTTTTCCAGGAGCCACTGTCACAAAAATCAAAGATAAACTCCCAGACCTACTGCAATCATTTCCACACTCCATTAAACATCTGATCTTGCACATCAGAACCAATGACGTGGTCCTGGGTCAGTCTGAGCTGCTAAAGAGCGATTTTAACAGTCTGTTTTCTGCCTTAAAAGACTGTGGGATGTCAATCTTCATCAGCACATGCAGAGCGGTTCAGTCGGCTCCTTCAACTCCAGTCTTGGTTCCGAACCGCCTGCAATATCCACGGGTTTTATTTCATAGACAATTTTAACTTATTTTGGAACCGCCCCTCCTTTTATCAACATGACGGACTTCACCCGAGCAAGTTAGGAAGCCGTATGTTAGCAGCCAACATACAGCATACCGTACACACAACACCACTCACATATGCGTGACTGTTTACGTGCCACACCCCCTTCTCAGTGCCTGCCTCTTCCTCTACGGAGCATTCTATAGACATTGCCTCCCGTAGCTCCCCCTACAGGCTCCAGCTGCCACTAACCTCTAGAGACAATCCCTCCTGCTTTCCTATTGCTCCAACTACTGGGCTAGTCTCTACTGTCCCACAATCTCCCACCTTCATACCCGTAGCAATGAACAACAGACATCACAAACGTCAAAACCACACAACCCACAATTTCCGGTATCTGCAACCACTGTCACAATCACAATCTGTCTGCAAAGCTGGTCCCAAGTCTCTTAAGCTGGCATTGTTGAATGCTTGCTCGATCAACAACACATCATTCACGCTGAATGATTTTTTCATCACTAGAGATTTAGATTTCATGTTTTTCACCGAGACCTGGCAAAGGGATGAAGATTATGTGTCCATGAAGGAGCTATGCCCGCCTGATTGCGCATTCATATGTGCCCCAAGGACCACTGGCCGCGGTGGTGGCCTTGCTTTGTTGTACAAAGACAGTTTCTCCTTGAGAAGAATGAATTGTGGAACTTTTACCTCATTTGAACTGCTTATTTCTAAAGTTGGCCGCTCTAACCCGTTTTATTGTATTTTAATTTATCGCCCTTCTGGTATTAATGGCGCCTTTCTGGCTGAATTCAGTAACTTTTTGGCTTCCATCACTAAATTTCAAAGAATCTTAATGCTTGGGGATTTTAATGTGCCTGTAAATGACACCACAAACTCCTTTGATAATAATTTTATAAATCTCACCGAATGTCAATGGCCCGACACACATTAAGGGAAACACGCTGGACCTTGTTCTTACACTTGGTTTGGACATTGATTGTATCGTCTCTGAGGAGCTGCCCGTCACTGATCACAACTGCATCCTGTTTAATTTGTCTATTATTTCTGATTGTTCAACCAGCAAGCGTACAAAACTCACCTGTATGTTAAATAACCTCTCTGCTGAGAAATTCTCATTCGCTTTTAACAGTGTGGCGCAGCCTGTTAGTATTAATGTTGATGTTGACTCCCAAGTTTTAACTTTGAACTCACACTGTTCTGCTATTCTTGATAAGATTGCTCCTTTAAAGCCTCGAACTATCCCCACAGCTAATCCCACTCCCTGGCTGAGCGACGACATCCGCTGCCTTCGTTGTAAATGTCGGAGAGCTGACCGCTTGTGGAAATCAAGCAAGCTTCATGTACATCGTCTTTATTTTAAAGAACTGTTAGCTGAATTCAATTCTGTTGTTAGGGTAGCCAGAGCCTCTTATTTTAAAAATCTCATCATCTCCAACAAGAGAAATCCCAGGGTCATTTTTGACACTATAAGTAGCATTACTGGTGCATAACCGCCTGCTCTATCTGTGTCCTCTGATGAGGACTGTAGCAATTTTTTTAATGTATTTTGTGAATAAGGTTGCCAGTGTCAAGGCCAGTATAACACCCTCCTCCTCCTCCTCCCTTCCTGATCCTCCCAAACAACAGTCAATTATTGACAATTTCTCCCCTGTCTCCTTACAAGATTTAGCAGATCTTGTGTGCACTATGAAGATCTCTTCTAGTCTGCTGGATATCCTGCCCACAACTTTGCTGAAAAATGTTTTCAGCACTATTGGTCCATCTCTGCTCTCCATAATCAATAGCTCACTGGTTTCTGGTCGTGTCCCGTCCCATTTCAAGCAAGTGATTGTTCAGCCGCTTCTCAAAAAGCCCAATCTGGACCCCGATGTTCTTAGTAACTACCGGCCCATTTCCAAGCTGCCCTTTGTATCTAAGATTCTAGAAAAAGCAGTTGCAAACCAGTTAGTGACAGCGTCGAACAGTTACAGTATCTTAGATAAATTTCAGTCCGGTTATCGTCAGTTACATTCCACAGAAACTGCTCTTCTCAGGGTCTCCAATGACATCATGATGGCCTCCGATGCCAGTAAATCCACTATCCTGGTTCTGCTTGGTCTCAGTGCAGCCTTTGACACTGTTGATCACCACATCCTTTTAGACAGGCTGAGGGACGGGGTAGGAATCTCAGGGACCGCTCTTCATTGGTTTAAATCCTATCTGTCTGATCGATCCTTTTCTGTGGCTGTTGGCCCTCATAAATCAGAGTTTGCCCCCCTTTCTTGCGGGGTGCCCCAAGGTTCAGTGCTTTGGCCTATCCTCTTTACGCTATACATGCTCCCTCTCAGAGATGTCATTAGCAATTCTGAAGGTATCTCCATAACCATATGTATGCAGATGACCTCCAGTTATATTTTTCTTTTAACCATGATAGGACCGATGGAATTGACTCACTGTACGATTGTATGAATGTAATTAAGGACTGGATGTCTTCTAACTCCCTTCAGTTGAATGCAGCTAAAACTGAGATTTTAATTATTGCACCTGATGCCTCAGCATCTAAAGTGGCCAGCTGCTTAGGGTCCCTCAGTGCAAATGTGTGCCCCAAGTTGAGAAACCTTGGGGTCACATTTGATCAGGCTATGCTCTGCGATGACCACATCAAAACTGTCACTCGCTCCTGCTTTTTCCACCTCAAAAACATTTCCAAACTCAGATCCATGTTAACTTTTTCCGAGCTAGAAATGATCATCCATGCTTTTATTTCCTCACGTCTGGATTACTGTAATTCTCTTTTCACCTGTCTAAATAAAACTTCATTAGACCTCCTCCAGCTGGTCCAGAACGCTGCTGCCAGGCTTCTGTCCAGATCTCATAAGGCCACCTACTTACTGTCCCTCACACAAGATTAAAGACGAAAGGTGATAGCGCCTTTAAGGCTGTTGCACCGAAATGTTGGAATGCACTACCTCATGAGCTGAGAGCGGCCTCTTCCATGGACATTTTTAAGAAGCAGTTAAAAACACATCTGTTTAGGCTTGTGTTCCATTAATTGTCCATTGTATCATCTCTGTATTTCGCTGCACTTTATTTTTTATTTGTTTTTGTGTATTTTGCATTGTTTCTGTTATTGTATTTTTTGTATTTTATCTTGTGAAGCACTTTGTGAGTCCTCTCTGTGAGAAGTGCTATATAAATAAATTTACTTACTTACTTACTTACATGGAGGAGGAAGTTGATGTGTTAGGGCTGTCAGATGATGCAGATGCTGAGGGGATGATGGAGGAGAGTGAGGCCAAAGAGAGTAAGCACCAGCAATTCAGAAGCTTGATTGAGAGGGCCTCTCAGGCTCTGGGGCTTGGACCAGTGTTGGGTCAAGCTCCTTCCCCCTCATGCTTCGACGATGATCTCCCTGATCCAGAGGTGCCTTTTGCAGTCCCTCTCCTCCCAGACTTGGAAGACCTAATGCACAAGACATTTGAGAATCCCACGGCGAAACTCTCCTTTACTGCTACCACCAGACAGATGTCTGCCATGCAGGATAAGGAGAAGGTGGGCTGTGGTTCTTTGCCTCAGCGAGACCAGTCAGTGTCTGCCCTCTTATTTCCAACCAGCACCATGCTAGGGCCAGCTACTCCATCAGGGGACTGCAGAATGCTGGCTGCTTCACTGGCCAGACTGCACAGGTCTATGGCGGCTCAGACTTAACTGGCAAATACCAGGTCCATCTTAGTACCAGCGGAAGTTTGTATGTCAGCTGAGTACTGGGGCTGATGTCCATCTTATTTCGGAGATACAGCTTGTTTCATCTATGTTGTCATCACTGATGAGAGAGCAAACACTGACTGCTGGGAAGAGCATGTCGTCACTCTGGGTTACTAGGCACCAGCTGTATTTGTCCAGATCAATGCTGCAGTCAGAGGACAAAGGGGCCCTCCTGAAGTTGCCGGTCGTACCAACGGCCATGTTTGGGCCTGGTGCCACTACTCTTTTGCAACAAGCACAGGAGGCCCGCCATTGTGCTGAAGAGGTTTCTGGTGCACTGACCCCCAAGGCCAAGCCCAGGCGGTCTGGTCAGTCTGGGGGTAAGAGGGTTGAGGGCCCCACACAGGCACTTGGATCGGGTTGAGGGCCTGGTGACCTGAGGGCTACTCTGGATGCTCGCCACGGCCATGCCAGTGCTACCAGAGAAGCCGCCAAAGGCAAAGTGGGCAGAGGCGGAGGTAAGCCTAAGCCTCCGTCTTCCCCTTGACACCAGATCACACCCAGCCAGCCTTCAGCAAGCCCAGGTTCGAGTGGCAGCCTGGAAGTCAACAAATGCGAGCCCCTGGGTGGTTTCGACCATGACCCAGGGATATCGTATTAGTTTGCTCGGCGTCCCCCAACCTTAATGACACCAACAGTGTTCACGGTGATGGACGCAGAGTGAAAAGCAGTTCCATAGACCGAGGTTCGTGCACTGTTGGCAAAAAGGGCCATCAGGAAAGTACCTTGTGGCAACAGGCAAGCTGGGTTTTACTCTCGCTATTTTCTCATCCCCAAGAGGGGTGGGAAATTGCGACCCATTTTAGACCTCAGGGGTCTGAACCGGCATCTCAGGCGGCTGCCCTGCAAAATGTTGACGATTCCCTGGTGACAGTGTCCGTCAACAAAGGGGACTGGTTCATGAGGATAGATCTGAACGATGCCTACTTTCAGATTCCAATCTGCAACAAGCATTGGCATTTTCTTTGCTTTGTGTTTGACAGCAGAGAGTATGAGTTCAAAGTCCTACCGTTCGGTATCTCTCTGGCTCCACGCACCTTCACAATGTGCATGGAGGCGGTTCTGGGGCCTCTAAGGAAAAAGGGGATACAAATATTGAATTAATTAGACGATTGGCTCCTGTGTGCGCATTTGGAGGCTCAGTGCCGGGCGCATCTGACTGTTCCAGACCACGTTCAGCACCTGGCCCTGCATCTCAACCTGGAGAAGAGCAGGCTGGAGCCGTCTCAAGAGATGCAGTTCCTGGGCCTAGTTATAGATTCCCAGGCTGGTCAATCAATCAATCAGTTTTATTTATAAAGCCCAATATCACAAATCACAATTTGCCTCACAGGGCTTTACAGCATACGACATCCCTCCCCCAAAAAAACCCTTTAACAGGGAAAAAAAAATGGTGTACCGTCTCTGACAAAGGAGAGGCAACTGTCTCTCAGGTCTGCTCTCTCTCCATTCAGGCTGGGGGCCAGGGTCACATGGAGACAGAGTCTCTGCCTTCTGGGCCTGATGGCATCTTCAGTCCAGGCAGTCCCTTTGGCTCTCCTACACATGCAGCCAGTGTCCAGAGGAGGTCCAGACCCAGGGGGTTGGAGAGTACACCCTCAGGTGGTGAGGGAGATTTGGCTCCGCTACGGACGTGCAAAGGTCAACCTGTTCGCATCAGGGGAAACAACCCATTGTACCCTCTTCTTCTCCCTAGGGGGAGACAATCCTCCCCTTAGAATGGATGCTCTGGCTCACCCATGGCCAAGCGTCCTGCTGTACAGCTTTCCTCCATTTGTCCTTCTTCCATCCCTTCTGCGCAGGGTACGGATGTGAGGGATGAGGCTGATTCTGGTGGCCCCATATTAGCCACACATGACCTGGTTCTCAGACATCCCAACGTTGCTGGACGGGACTCCGTGGGAGCTCCCAGTACGTCAGGACCTGCTGTCCCAGGCTCAGGGGACTCTGGGTCATCCCTTTCCCCAAGGGCTCAGGTTGTGGGCATGGCCCCTGAGGGGTCTGACTTGTTAGCTATGGGGTTTTCTCCTTCAGTAGTCCGTACACTGCAGGAGGCTCGTGCATCATCCAAGAGAACGCTCTACACGTACAGGTTGAGGGCCCTTGCAACATGGTGTGGGGGGCGCCATGCTGATCCATTGACTTGTTCAGCCCCAGCTATCCTGCAGTACCTTCAGGGGCTTTTGGATGCTGGGAAGTTGCCTTCAACTCTCAGGGGTACGGTTGCGGCAATTAAGGCAGCTCGGATGGGAAGCTACCAGTTACCTGGAGAGGCAGAAAAGCAGTTTTCCAGTTCCTTAAGGGTGCTAGGAGGCATGCTGGCCTGCGTTCCAGACCATCTGTCCCACTCTGGATTTGGAGCTGGTCGTTAGGGCTTTTGGGGTACGTCCATTTGAGCCTTTGGAGTCAGTGGACCTGAAATGGTTGTCCTTTTAAGTTTGCTATTTTATTGGCACTGGCAACAGCCAAGAGGGTGGGGGAGCTCCATGCTCTCTCTGTGCATGAGCATCTGTGCAAGTTCTTGCCGGAGGGGGCAGGGGTGGTCCTATGTCCAAACCCTGCTTTTTTTCCTAAGGTTCTGTCTCCTTCTCAGTCAAGCCAGGACATGGTGGTACGGTCTCTCTTCTCCGAATCAACGGAGGAGGGAGATTGTAGGCAGTTGCTTGTGTGCCCAGTCAGGGCGTAAGGGTGTATTTACAGTGGACACGGTATGATAGGGAGACAGATCAGCTGTTTGTCTGTTTTAGGCTGGACCTCCGGGGTCAGCCGCTGTCCAAGGCCCGTCTTTCGCACTGGATTGTGGGAACTATCCAGCAGGCATATTCGACCCGGGGCATGGCTACTTCTTGGGCGCTGTGGCGCGGTGCTTCTCTTAGTGAGATTTGCACAGCAGCTACCTGGTCCGTCCCATCCAGGTTTGCGAGATTCTATTAGCTCAATGTAGCTGCAGGCACAGTGTTCGGGGAGCCAGTGCTTGGCTTAGCCCAACGGTAGTGACATTTTGTCTCTTTGTCGGGCCAGCCTGGGTGGCTTGCCGGAGTGGCCTCTCCCCCCCTCTTTTACTTGGGCCTTTGCATCTTGTGGGGCCATGTGGCCTAGGTAGCATCTGGCACCAGGACTTGTGGCAACAGCATCTTGCGGAGCTGGCTAGCCGGGGGTGTGTATGTAGTGTACATTTGTATATAGTTCATTTGGCACACGGTGTATTTGGTAGAGCACTTGGGTGGCGGGGACATCGAAGTTGATGCTGCTCTATCCCCTTGCGGTGTGCCTTACAGATCTCCAACAGTGATATATACAATATATCTCTGGGTGGAGGGGAAGCCTAGAATGATAGAGAACATGAGGTTACATGTGTAACCCTGGTTCTCTGAGTGAAGAGGCTTTCCCTCCACCTCGAGGCCGCTCTGGGATTCATTCCATCAGATCTAGATCACTGGGGGTGTAGTTGACAGGGGTTTATAGGCTGTCAGCCACATCCACAGGTGGATTGTCTCAAAAAAATTATCCATGTCACCTGACCCAAGGGTTCTAAAATCTTCAATCTAAATCTTAATCCAAATCTAAATCTAAATAAAATATATCTCTAGGTGGAGGGGAAGCCTCTTCACTCAGAGAACCAGGGTTACACATGTAACCTTACGTTTTGTTGCTTTCTCTGATACATACAGGTCTTGTATGTGCTCCAAGCGACAGTAAGGCGTTTGAATGTTCACAACATGTCAATCTGAGGATGTCACTGAGCCACGAGTCTTCCAAAATATTGACTTGTCCACAGTCAGTTGCCACCCATTGAAGGGAAATTTCGGTTTATTTCAACCTGTCTCCTATCGTCCTAAATTTGTTTCAAGTGACTAGTGACATAAAAATAATACTTAGCATGTTAGCCGTTAGCCTAGATACAGCCGGGGCGCATAGTAGTGTCAGACCTGTTAAAACATAAGTGAACGGGCATACTTCAAGTGCAAAGATAGTCCACTAAACAAGCTTCGTTAGGATAAATGTCAGAGAACATACAGAATACGACATGTAAACGTGTTGTCTTACCTTACCGGTGTGCTGCCATGTTAGCTCTGCTCTCCAAAGTGCGGCCAAAATATATCTCGCGAGCTCTAGATAAAGCCCAGCTGGATACTAACATTACTCCAGGTGGAGGTGTCTCGTCCTTGGTCACATCCAGACCTTGAAAATAAGGCTGCAACCAATTTCACGTTCAAAAATCCTGCCCTCACACTCAGATAGCCTCTGCTTGTGCTTGGATCTATTCTATTTCTGCTCAAACTGTGTGCTCGCACTCAGATACCATGTTTCATCTCCGCGGTGTTTGTTTGGAACTGGGACATGGGACACAGCATCTCATCGCAGTTGGTTTCAGGTAAGCTAACTGGAATAAATTGGCAGAAAATAGCTATGTTATTTATTCTGTGAGGTTCCTGGTGAGCGGTGAGGCACAACTGGGTGTATATAGCACATATCCCCACAGCTAACGTTATCTTTCGTTAGCTCATAGCTAGTTTAGCTCATGTTAGCTAACAGGCTAAAACTGTGGTGTTTTCATTTTATTTTCCCTAGTTGATGTTATCTGCGTATCTGGTTATCGTGAGCACTCGTTTAGGGTTAAAAGTGGAAGTGCCCGGAGCTGCCACCCGTGGTCCCGGGCAGGGCTCGAGACTTGGGATCCACTCACCTATGGTCCCGCCCAGGCCTGACCTCTGTGGCCTTGACGGATGCTCAAGTGTGGCTGAGATGAGCGGAGAGGACCGTGGAGGTCAGGCTGGGCGGGCCGACACTGTGTACTGTATCCTAGAACGGGTGCTCAAGTGTGGGTGAGAGGAGCGGAGAGGACCGCAGAGGTCAAATAGTGAAGTTTAAGGATGCCTTCATCTTTGATATGTTGTTAATGTGATTTTATGGGCAATTTATCAGTCGAGGTCTCCTCCTCTGCAAAGCAAACTGACCCCTGGCTATAGGTAATAGCGCAGTTTTGAAACCACTGTTTGTCCGAGATGAAGGACTGATTGTTGAGCTGCTGTTAACAGTTAACAGAGTTAACGGATCTCGTTATTTAAAGGGCCACTGTGTAAAATGGGTTGAAAACCGTTGAAAACAGTGACATCAGTGGTCAAATTCTAGATTGCAGGGCTCACTCGCTCACCCCTCCCGTCGGGTAAATGACGGTGGCCTTGTAGGGACAAAAAGCCTTGCGCAGACACGAGTTTTTCAGGAGTAGGTCTATCTAGCGACGAGGTTAATGTTTATTTAAAAATCTAAGCCATGTTACGATATTGTAGTGAATCACTCACGAGCAGGAGACCAGAGTAGCGTTCGGGAAAAAGGCCCGTTTATTTGAGCACTCCAAAAACTCCGTTAACACTCCAGGGGGTAAAAGACTCCGTCCCAAACTCTGACTCTTCTGGCGTAACACACACATTCCATACACACATTCTCATTCACAATACCAAACGGGTACCCCCTCCCCTCTCTGCTCCACCAATCTCCAGCCCGCACACTGACTGACAGCGTAGCCTGTAAACAGAGCTCAGCTGTTTATTTAGCCTAGCAATATCTCCGGACTATAGAAGCTGCAATGGACGACTTTGAACGAGATTTTGAAGAGTTTCTTGTAGCGGACACAGACCCAGAGCCATACCTGTTTGAGCCGGAGCATACAGATGAGGAACTTGGATGCTGAGCAGGCGAGACGAGAAGCTGAATCCTCCGCTCCCATTTGGCTGCACAGCATGGGATTCGGTGCTACTGCTACCGTCGCTGGGGAGATATATCACCAGGAGGAAAAGCGCCGCAGAGAGTGCATCACAAGGAGTGAAGTTGCGTCTTCTTTTCCTCGCAGATGACGGTTCGGGTTCATTCTCTCCTGTTCTGTGGTAAGTGTGGTCCATTCGCAAACTTTATAACTAAAAAAACTTTTCACTACTCTCTATCGACGAACTACTAACACTCTCTGCTGTTTCCTCCTCCTCCTTCCTTCCTTCCGCTGTCTTCGTTGGTTTATTTATACACACGAAACGCGTTCTCTGGCTGGCTGGATTGTCTGCTAGGGCTGCCTTACACACATGGCGGCGCAAGATGGCGACCTGTCTAAAGCAAGGCCCTTGCTATATATATATATATATACAGTACAGGCCAAAAGTTTGGACACACCTTCTCATTCAATGCGTTTTCTTTATTTTCATGACTATTTACATTGTAGATTCTCACTGAAGGCATCAAAACTATGAATGAACACATGTGGAGTTATGTACTTAACAAAAAAAGGTGAAATAACTGAAAACATGTTTTATATTCTAGTTTCTTCAAAATAGCCACCCTTTGCTCTGATTACTGCTTTGCACACTCTTGGCATTCTCTCCATGAGCTTCAAGAGGTAGTCACCTGAAATGGTTTTCCAACAGTCTTGAAGGAGTTCCCAGAGGTGTTTAGCACTTGTTGGCCCCTTTGCCTTCACTCTGCGGTCCAGCTCACCCCAAACCATCTCGATTGGGTTCAGGTCCGGTGACTGTGGAGGCCAGGTCATCTGCCGCAGCACTCCATCACTCTCCTTCTTGGTCAAATAGCCCTTACACAGCCTGGAGGTGTGTTTGGGGTCATTGTCCTGTTGAAAAATAAATGATCGTCCAACTAAACGCAAACCGGATGGGATGGCATGTCGCTGCAGGATGCTGTGGTAGCCATGCTGGTTCAGTGTGCCTTCAATTTTGAATAAATCCCCAACAGTGTCACCAGCAAAACACCCCCACACCATCACACCTCCTCCTCCATGCTTCACAGTGGGAACCAGGCATGTGGAATCCATCCGTTCACCTTTTCTGCATCTCACAAAGACACGGCGGTTGGAACCAAAGATCTCAAATTTGGACTCATCAGACCAAAGCACAGATTTCCACTGGTCTAATGTCCATTCCTTGTGTTTCTTGGCCCAAACAAATCTCTTCTGCTTGTTGCCTCTCCTTAGCAGTGGTTTCCTAGCAGCTATTTGACCATGAAGGCCTGATTGGCACAGTCTCCTCTTAACAGTTGTTCTAGAGATGGGTCTGCTGCTAGAACTCTGTGTGGCATTCATCTGGTCTCTGATCTGAGCTGCTGTTAACTTGCGATTTCTGAGGCTGGTGACTCGGATGAACTTATCCTCAGAAGCAGAGGTGACTCTTGGTCTTCCTTTCCTGGGTCGGTCCTCATGTGTGCCAGTTTCGTTGTAGCGCTTGATGGTTTTTGCGACTCCACTTGGGGACACATTTAAAGTTTTTGCAATTTTCCGGACTGACTGACCTTCATTTCTTAAAGTAATGATGGCCACTCGTTTTTCTTTAGTTAGCTGATTGGTTTTTGCCATAATATGAATTTTAACAGTTGTCCAATAGGGCTGTCGGCTGTGTATTAACCTGACTTCTGCACAACACAACTGATGGTCCCAACCCCATTGATAAAGCAAGAAATTCCACTAATTAACCCTGATAAGGCACACCTGTGAAGTGGAAACCATTTCAGGTGACTACCTCTTGAAGCTCATGGAGAGAATGCCAAGAGTGTGCAAAGCAGTAATCAGAGCAAAGGGTGGCTATTTTGAAGAAACTAGAATATAAAACATGTTTTCAGTTATTTCACCGTTTTTTTGTTAAGTACATAACTCCACATGTGTTCATTCATAGTTTTGATGCCTTCAGTGAGAATCTACAATGTAAATAGTCATGAAAATAAAGAAAACGCATTGAATGAGAAGGTGTGTCCAAACTTTTGGCCTGTACTGTATATATATATATATATATATATATATATATATATAAAAGCATTATTATAAGGCTACGAAAACCAAACTAATTTTATTTTATAGCGATTATACACTTATGTAAACATATTAATGGGTAGAATATTCAGATTCAGATTCAGATTTGACAATAAACCATGCAAAATATTACACACTGGCCCTTTAACCGTTTCAACACTAAATTAAGCAGAGTGACGGACCCAAAGTCTTCAATCTGGCTAAAATACAGCTGAAATACTAACAAAAAAAAATACAGTGGTGAAGTTGGGATTTGTTTCTTGAAGTTATGTACTCATTGTCTTTTCTGTCTCTTGCAGGCTGCCAGGAGAAGTGGACTGGCCATCAGATATTGTTTGTGGAAATTTGAAAATAAAGTTTGTCAAATTGACTTTTGTCTCTTCATTGTGCACACTTACACACGAAATAGGCTATGATAACAGTAAAGCTAGTTTTGAATGTTAGCATTGATTTCTCACAGTGAATGGTGAAATATTTGTAGTTTGAAAGGTCTGACCTAAATGAATAAAGGTCGTAGTTAATGAAGCATATGAATATTAATGAAGGAGTGCCCACTGAGCGCAGCGTCTTCTTTTTTTTTTTTTTTTTTTTAAAGATATTTTTTGGGGGCATTTTCAGCCTTTAATGGATAGGACAGACAAGTGTGAAGGGGGGAGAGAGAGGGGGAATGACATGCAGCAAAGTGCCACAGGCTGGAGTCGAACCCGGGCCGCTGCGGCAACAGCCTTGTACATGGGGCGCCTCCTCTACCACTAAGCCACCGACACCCCAAGTGCAGCTTCTTTTATTAATCGTTTGAACGTCGCGTGGTGGTCATTTTCGATTAAAGGCCAACGTCTCAGAGATGTCTTGGCAACGAGCAAACGCTCTCCCTGCTACGTCTTAACGATCAAAACTTGATAAATCGGGCCGACATCGGCCAGATGTGCTATCTGGGGTGAGTGCTGATGTAGAGTACATCATCACTGGGAAATGTAACAGTAAAATCACTCTGCTCACGGGTGTTAAAATATAAATACAACCATTAATTAACCAGCTGTCACACTCGCTACATTGACGCAAACAGACACTATAGTGTTACACCAAGAAGATGGATATTTTCCCCAAAATTACATTTGAATTAAATTATGAGTGGTCGTCAGGAGAGGACGAGGAAAAGGAAAGCCAGGACTCTTCAGTGCAGACCTCCAGGTGTGTTTAAATCCGGCCGTGCCAACATCCAGGTTTGCCAACGTTTCATCAGCCGAACTGGACGAAGTTATACAGTTGCAGATCAATGTAAATACAAAGTAGTTTGTGAGTTCCTGGTGTGTGTCAGAGTGATAAATAGAACATCTATCTGTCTATCGCTCTGGTGTGTGTGCTGCGTTGCCTAGCAACAGACTGGGGGAACTGGGGTTTTTTCATGGAGCTACATAACATACTTAAATAATTTATTTCATCACCTTTTGTTAACATTTCCTTACTCAGCATTGCTGTTTAAGCTGTTGTTGAACTGTTGTATAAAAGCAATATCACACTCGAGTTCATGACGTTGTACTGTATATCATCACGGCTGTAATTGCCTGCAGCCTCGTGCCATAGTGCCCATGACCCAATCACAGCCGTGACGATATACATTACAACATCACTCCCTCTCGTGAGATATTGCTTAAATATATACATATATATATATATATATATATATATATATATATAAGGGATAATAGTGAGCCGGTTACTGTTGAGAGAGGGTGAGAGTGGATGAACCCGGTTAAAGAGTACCTGCCTGGACGGGACGCTCTAAAACTAAGGCGAGCACACCCACAAGGAGGCAGGGATCATTTCATTGGTCAACAGTAAATCTGGCATTCTATTGGTTGGGGGATTTTGACAGGGTTGTTACACAAAAAAATCCAAGCGCAAGGCAGAAATTCCACGAGCGCAGAGAAACAGTTTGAGTGCGAGGAGAAAGACCGAAGCTTGAGCAGGAAATCTGTGCAAGCAAGATGGTAACTGAGTGTGAGCAACATGGTATCTGAGTGCGAGCACACAGTTTGAGCAGAAACAGAGAAGATCCAAGCGCAAGCAGAGGCTATTTGAGTGCGAGGGCAGGGTTTTTGAACGTGAAATCAATAAATAATGCTTTCAAACTGATAGACCACTCTCTTGAATAAAGATAGGGATAAAGCTCTATAAGTGACCAGATTCCTCTGATCTGCAACACTGGAACACAACACAGCAAAGACTGCACTGAAACCATGTAAGGTTTTTACAGTAAGTCTTTTAAGCCAGGCTTGTCCTCATTGGAAGACCACCTGCAAACAGCAAAACAAAGCAAATCTTCTCTCCATTCATGAACTGGTAACAGAACAACTTGGCATAGCATTGGTACAACAGTACAAGCTAAGTAAAACTGTAACATACATTGATGAGCCATTTTGCAATTTTATTTTTGTGATTTATTTGTACTCAGGTTATTGGCTTTCCCAAAAGTAAAATGATGGTAGTTAGCTCATGTTCCAGAGTCTTACATGCCGCTTAACATCCTTTTTACTGACCCAGCACCTCAATACAACTTGGCTCACACATACAGTACAGGCCAAAAGTTTGGACACACCTTCTCATTCAATGCGTTTTCTTTATTTTCATGACTATTTACATTGTAGATTCTCACTGAAGGCATCAAAACTATGAATGAACACATGTGGAGTTATGTACTTAACAAAAAAAGGTGAAATAACTGAAAACATGTTTTATATTCTAGTTTCTTCAAAATAGCCACCCTTTGCTCTGATTACTGCTTTGCACACTCTTGGCATTCTCTCCATGAGCTTCAAGAGGTAGTCACCTGAAATGGTTTTCCAACAGTCTTGAAGGAGTTCCCAGAGGTGTTTAGCACTTGTTGGCCCCTTTGCCTTCACTCTGCGGTCCAGCTCACCCCAAACCATCTCGACTGGGTTCAGGTCCGGTGACTGTGGAGGCCAGGTCATCTGCCGCAGCACTCCATCACTCTCCTTCTTGGTCAAATAGCCCTTACACAGCCTGGAGGTGTGTTTGGGGTCATTGTCCTGTTGAAAAATAAATGATCGTCCAACTAAACCGGATGGGATGGCATGTCGCTGCAGGATGCTGTGGTAGCCATGCTGGTTCAGTGTGCCTTCAATTTTGAATAAATCCCCAACAGTGTCACTAGCAAAACACCCCCACACCATCACACCTCCTCCTCCATGCTTCACAGTGGGAACCAGGCATGTGGAATCCATCCATTCACCTTTTCTGCGTCTCACAAAGACACGGCGGTTGGAACCAAAGATCTCAAATTTGGACTCATCAGACCAAAGCACAGATTTCCACTGGTCTAATGTCCATTCCTTGTGTTTCTTGGCCCAAACAAATCTCTTCTGCTTGTTGCCTCTCCTTAGCAGTGGTTTCCTAGCAGCTCTTTGACCATGAAGGCCTGATTCGCGCAGTCTCCTCTTAACAGTTGTTCTAGAGATGGGTCTGCTGCTAGAACTCTGTGTGGCATTCATCTGGTCTCTGATCTGAGCTGCTGTTAACTTGCGATTTCTGAGGCTGGTGACTCGGATGAACTTATCCTCAGAAGCAGAGGTGACTCTTGGTCTTCCTTTCCTGGGTCGGTCCTCATGTGTGCCAGTTTCGTTGTAGCGCTTGATGGTTTTTGCGACTCCACTTGGGGACACATTTAAAGTTTTTGCAATTTTCCGGACTGACTGACCTTCATTTCTTAAAGTAATGATGGCCACTGGTTTTTCTTTAGTTAGCTGATTGGTTCTTGCCATAATATGAATTTTAACAGTTGTCCAATAGGGCTGTTGGCTGTGTATTAACCTGACTTCTGCACAACACAACTGATGGTCCCAACCCCATTGATAAAGCAAGAAATTCCACTAATTAACCCTGATAAGGCACACCTGTGAAGTGGAAACCATTTCAGGTGACTACCTCTTGAAGCTCATGGAGAGAATGCCAAGAGTGTGCAAAGCAGTAATCAGAGCAAAGGGTGGCTATTTTGAAGAAACTAGAATATAAAACATGTTTTCAGTTATTTCACCTTTTTTTGTTAAGTACATAACTCCACATGTGTTCATTCATAGTTTTGATGCCTTCAGTGAGAATCTACAATGTAAATAGTCATGAAAATAAAGAAAACGCATTGAATGAGAAGGTGTGTCCAAACTTTTGGCCTGTACTGTATATTCTAATTTAGCTTTTACACCTAGCTACACACACAGAGAGTAGACTTCTAGGTTCCACTATCATATGCTCTATTGTTCTTAGACATTGTGAACTCAGGGAGCAATTTTGTCTTTGTGTGTTCACACTGACACTCACAAACATAGACTTTTTGTCTCTCTCTCTTATACACACAAACATATACACACCCACACTCTTATGGTGTCACTAGTTCAGATATATTAGGATATATTATATATAGTAGTTTTGCTTGCTTTATTGTGAATTAAGACCTTTGGAATCATGAATGAATGAATCCTCATCCCCTCCTATGTCAAGAACTCCCAAATTCTTCAGTCTTTACTTTTGATATGGTAATTTTGGTTATAGTTATAAATCTAATTATAAATCAAAGTTTCAAAATTATTGTCTAATATATTTTATGAGAATGAATGAATGGATAAATAATTTTTCCCTTTTAGGGAATGGTGCCCCATGCAATTAAATATTAATTAAATTGTATAACAACCCTGATTCCAAAAAAGTTGGGTTGCTGTGTAAAATATAAATAAAAACAGAATGCAATTATAGCTGCTGCACAGCAATGGTCGGGGCCGGGCAATTTTAGGCAAAATTAGACAATTCTGAGCAACACACACACTAAAACAAAGCATATCACAACATAGAAGTTACATCATATAATTATGACATGCCCTTCAAATTGTGGATGAGTGGCTGAAGTGATCAGACTCATAATATACAAAGGAAATAAAAAACTAGAAACAAGAAACAAGAAAGTAAGAATAACATTAACTGCTAGCAATTATGAACAAACTGGCCTGATCTAGCTTAAAGCTAAACATTATCCATGGTGACAAAGATAAAAACATTTTTTAAAATGTAAAAGTAGCTATTGGATAGACTCTGCATATTGACTGATAGCTAAGCCAAATAAACAGGGAAAAGAGACAAGGGAAAACAAGTGTTGATAAAGAGTATTTGTCTCTCCATGAAACTGCCTGGATCATAATTATTTTAACCTTAGTCTCTAATCCACATAACATGATGCCTGAACATAGGACTTTCACATTAGAATGTCTGTTCTGCCTTAGCTGAGGCTTGAACTCACAACTTCTGAGACGGAGGTCCGTCTTCTGTCTCACTGAGCTAAATGGCAAGACAGTAGCCATCCATGCCATGGAAAAGCAAATTTCAAAGTGAAAGTTCCAAAGCTGTAGCACATATGGTTGATTTGTTATGAATTTTCAAAGTTTTGAAATTTAGAAGCTTGATGTAGCGCCACCATCAGGACTATTGTCTTGTGTTTCCAGTTGAGGACATCTGGCATGGGACTGGACGTTTATGAAATGTTTGTGTAGATTTCTCATATGGAAATGTTGCACAAGCTGAAGCTTGAACACCAAGAACCATCCTCTATCTCACTGAGCTAACTGGCAAACAGAAATATCACATGTAGCTTCACAAACTGACTAAGCCAGTCACCTGTGTGCAAGACAGCAACTGTTAGTGTGTAAAGGCAGATTTCAAATGGCTGTCAAAAATTCAGTTATTAAGACAAAAATCCGAAAATACACAAATTGCATCTAGACAGCATGGAGATGTTGGTAATTTGTTTTTAACAATGATTTATTGGCTCCATAAGTGAAAAACTGATGTTTAAAAATGCCATTTTTGCATTGACTCCAATTGTTCGCATGAGAGCGAAATTCAAAATGCTGTAAAAAAAATCAGTTTTTGAGATAAAATTCTGATATTTTCCAAACATCATCTACCATGACTCCAAGATGTTGTCATTTTTTTAATGAACATTGAAAATGTATTTAGCAAGAATTTGAAAGCATATGTTTACAATACCGTTTACAGTCAAACATTTTGATGCACTGTAGGCTCAATTTTTGATAAATCAAAAATCTGTGGATCGTTTGTGTAGGACAGTCTGAAGATGCTCTGTAGCAAGTTTGGTGTCAATTGAGCAAAAATTGTGGGAGGAGATAGGTTTAATAAGTTTTACAGTTTTTGAAAAAAAAACAGAGTGATGGACTTCATAATTTGCAATAGGTTTAAATGTACAAAAGTTTCTTAAATATTAGGGCTACATTTTGGTGAAAGTTGCAAATCTGTAGCACATATGGTTGATTTGTTGTGAATTTTCAAAATTTTGAACTTTAGAGGCTTGCTGTAGCGCCACCATCAGGACTACTGGCCTGTTTTTGCAGCTGAGACAATCTGGCATGAGACTGGACCTTTGTGCAAAGTTTGGTGATTTTTCGCGCATGGGAAGTAGGATTTCCTCGGAAGAAGAAGAAAGAAGAACATGCAGGATAACAATAGGGTCCTGGCAGCTTAGGCTGCCCGGCCCCTAATAAGAGGGGTGGAGTTTGGGAATCAGCAGGCTGGGTTTTTCTTCCGGTATTTCTTGGTCCCCCAAGCAGGATGGGGCGCTTTGGGAGAACATATTAAAGGTGCTTGTATGATAATGATTGTTGGAGTGTACATCCATAAAGGTGTTTTTTTTTCTTATCATGAACACATTGATGGGATAGACTGAAACACAGAGAAAATCAGCAACTTATTTTGCTATTTTGCTGCAGTGAAACCCATAAATTTACCCCTTTCCAGTGTACTCTTCATTGTGTTGTGAACAATGCACAACATACTGCTAAAACTTCTGATTTTGATCAGAAAGATGTAGATGCACAAAATCTTATTCAGTACTTTGCAGTTACACACCATGCCTAATAATCCTGGTGTGTACATGTGCACTGATGGACATTAAATAAATTATTCTGGTCTCATTAGCATATTTTGTTTAAGGGAGTAGAATTGATGTTATATCACGTTAAAACTGCTATAACAATCCACCATTACACATATAATGTATGTACATGTGTATGTATATATATATATATCTATATATATATATGTATGTATGTGTATGTGTGTGTATATAATATGAAGTTGTGAGTGAAAGTATACATATATATTTTTATCTATTTGTATGTACATATATATTGTTGCCTTGTTATGAATACATTACCGGGACAGACAGCCACTTTTTACTTTTGCTTTTTACCTATAATAAAAAAAAGAAACCAAGAAGTTATCCTTTTTAATCTTCATAGTGCTGTGAACAATACACATCTTGCTGCTAAAGTTACTGATTTAGAGTTTACTGTGAGCGTACTTCAGTCACCCTGCCTTAATATCATTTAAAATAATGACTGGTTCTTAATTCCTTTACCATCTGCAGCCAAAATGAAATGATGTTCCTTTTAATTGTGTAGTAAAAGTCAGTCAAAAATTCCTAGTACTCTACTCTAACAGTAAATAACACACAATGAAATTATGAATCCTACATTTATTTACAGACATTCACACAGAATGCATACAGTTTGAGGGGCTAATCTGCACACTGAGTTGTATGTGCAGATACTGCATATCTAGGACAGTGACAACTTTGATGTAAATATATGCTATAAAGTGGAAAAGAGATGCTAATATTAAGTGTAAAAGTATGTCATTAGATCCATGTCAGCAAGTCAATAATGAGTCAGAAGAGCTTAAAATGAGTAAAATCACCTTGAAATATTTTCCCAGATATTATCATTTTGAAAGAAGTTCGAAACCAGGTGTAAAAGAAACCATAGACAAATGGATTGAGCATTGAATTTGACCATCCAAGCCATTTAAATGACACAATCACAGAGGCTGGTATTGCATTATCAGTCAGAGGATTAAAGGTGAAACAAAGAAAGAAAGGAGTCCAACATATGAGAAAAACTCCCATAACAATAGCCAGAGTTTTGGTGGCCTTTCTCTCCATCTTACTGATGGTTGCTCCAGACTTAGTGTTCTGACAGGTTGTGTTCTGGATGCTGCGTGCCTGTCTCTGTGCTACTATCAAAATCTGTAGGTAGATGGTGACGATTACAATACCTGGGAGGTAAAATGTTAAAAGAGTTGCCATTGCTAAACTTGCTAAATTTGAATACTGAAACAAAAGACACTTGTTAGATTGTTTTTCATTCAGTCCCCGTATTGTGACACCAATTCCATTTAGTGCAGAAACAGTCCAGCTCACTAGGATCATGATCACAATAACATGGACAGTTATTTTAGTTCTGTACCTCAGAGGCTGACACACTGCATAATATCTATCAACAGAAATAAAGCACAGGTTCAAAACAGAAGATGTGCACAGAAATATATCAAAGCAGCGTCGGACTTTACAGAGCAAACCTTCAAGATGCCAACATGAGCTTACAGCCAGTATTGTGCTAAAAGGCAAAACTACAACACCAACAAGCAGGTCAGCCACAGCCAGAGAGAGGATGAGGTAGTTTGTAGGAGTGTGGAGCTGTTTGAAGTATATGATAGAGATTATTACCAGAAGGTTTCCACACATTATAAGAACTGATAAACAGCCAACAAAGACACATAATACATATGAAGTTATGACTGCTGTTATGCCAGATACATTTGTAGATTCATTACAGAGATCAACAGACCTGTTGAGAAAGAATGTGGTTTCCATGCATAAATGATCTTACTACTGAGGTAACATTTGCCTTACAGTAAGAAAATAAAACGCATCAGTATAAGTTTTCTGCATACAGATTCAAAGGTTGATTTTAGTGCTCGTATGTTTCACACCATGCCTGTTAATCCTGTGCATCTGTTTGTGCATCTGCACTGATGGGGTCCTTAGCCTCTTTCATGCTGAGCAGTATCTTCAGAGTAGATTTATTATTCTGGACTCATTTACATTTTATGTTCAGGGGAGTGGCATTCAATGTCAGTCAAAATTATGACTCATCATAGAACTGCTTGTGAACTGTATTTGCATCATGCTTTAACTGTCATACCCATACACCATTAAATGTTATTACTCTTAAATTCATCGCAACAACTTCATCTGAATGTTTTAAAGCAAATAAACCTATGATCACATAACTGTCCACTTTGTCTATGGGCCATGAAGCAGCATGACTACTTTGCCTTCACACAAACCTCACTTGTTCAAATACTTTCTGCTTCTCTTGAGGTCAGAAAATAATTCAAATTCAGGGTTTTGCACTTCATACACATTTTAACAGAAAAATCTTTTTTTTTTTGCTGACCTTCACTGGTTTGATTTCCAACCTCTCTGCAGTGATGTAAAAAAAGAGTACTCAAAGCTGTGACATAACACTGTGACATCATAATTTGGTGCAGTTAAAGGTGTTTTCAGCATTAATGTTCAGCATTATCACCACATATTAAATCAGGGTTGCCAACTTTGAGATAATCACCTGCAAACCCAGACCTCTGTAGGGGAGTCCAGTTGACTGCTCCCCTGAGATTTTATTTTTTATTTTTTGATAAACCAGCTCTATCTTAATAGGTTATCTGTACAGTCAAGCACACTTTTTTTTTTAATTGAAAGTATGTGTTCTTATCACTGAAAAATGGAAATGAGTGCTCTTTTTTACTTTCCATAATAATTATGAATTGTAAAAAAATTGCTAGTGATTAGTATTGGTATTAAGTGGGAACAGAATAATTTACAACTGCTATCAATGAATATTTTTTACTAGAGTTGGAAAAGCAATTAAATATATACATGTTAACTGTGGTTGAATGTATAACGCTACATTTACTCATGTACTGTAGGCCAACTTAAATATAAGGTGACCAGATTTCAGAAATGAAAACTGGGGACATTTCCAGTTCTATGGGCAATATATAAGGAAAATTATATATCATCTATGAAAGGAGGATAATTAATGTTTCAGTTGACCATGTTATGTTACACTGCCATAAACTATAAACTATAAACTATAAACTGCAAGTCAACTGATACTATTGGGAAGTGTATATGCATATGTATATATATCTATATATATCTATATATATATATATATATATATATATATATATATATACACACATATATGTAATTGTCTTTTTTAAAATCGTGATAAATTTATGGATTTCAATAGTTAATCTGGATTAATCACATTTTCATTGCATGTTTTCAGTTCCATTGTTTCGCATTTCAAAACACTTTTTAAGGCCAAATTAAAAAAGTAAAGCAATTCTTCCATATTGTCTTAATTGGGAATACAATTGTCACAGTTCCTCTGCTCACCTCATGCAGTACTTTTCCATTTATCCCACCTCTGCTCCACTCTGACTGCCAGCCACACCCATCTCATGAAGGCAACTCTGCTCACCTGCTCACTCAGCCTGCCACCGAATCAGCCCAGCTCCACTCACCTGCTTTCTATCACTGACTGGATCAGTATAAAGACTCCTGCGACTGATTTCCTGTTGCCAACCTTGCCTGCCTTTGACCAGCCAACCTTGCCTGAATCCTGGAAATTGCCTTTGCCTTCTGTCCCCAACCATGCGTTCTGCTTTTGCCCTCCTGATTTCTGTCTGCCTGTTTCTGTGGCTGCTTGGAGATTGCCTGGCTTGTTGCAACAGTGTGAGTTTCGTCCTTACAACCTGTGACTCCCTGCTAAGCAGAGACTTGCTGTGTTGCCACACTGGTCTCGGTGTGTGTGCTGTGTGGATATTCACCTGCTGGATTATTCCTCTGTATTTCCCTGTGTCTGCTGCAAGCTTCATTAAAGTCATTACCAACTGTCTGCCTGCCTCTCTGAGTGCTGCATTTGGGTACTATCACACGCCGTTACAACAGTGACAGCATTTGCACTCTTCAGAAATTCCAGTTTTATTGCTTTCTGATACATATAGATCTTATATGTGTTCCAAGCGACAATAAGGCATTTGAATGTTCACAACATGTCAACCTGAAGACGTTACTAAGCCACAAGTCTTTTGGTCCGTTGTTGTACTACGGTTTAGCCTACTGAATCTGGTAAGTGCCCTTAAGTTAACGTTAGTGAACACGTTGCATTTTGAGACGACCATTAATTGAAATAGGCTAGGTTAAGGTTAATTATTTGAAACAAACAAATCTAGTGAAAATGCTTTGTTAATGCATGGGACAAAGCTATGACATTTTAACTTCAACTGTCTAGGTTACTTGACCATATTGGCTTTCATAATGTAAATTTACTTAATATTAGCTAATCTGAAGGGAACATAAACACAGAGTTAACATTACAACGCCCAGACGTTAACATATAGCTACTTTATGCAGTATCAAAATATAGATTTATTGTTATCTAGGGTTTAATTTCCACTGGGGACAGGGGAGACATGTCCCTCTCACTTTTTAAAATCCTCTTTGTGTCCCCTCCACTTTACAAATAATTTATTTTTTAACCACAAGCCATCAAAACCGTGGAGGAGCAGGATTTTTTTTTTTTTAATCACAGGATTGAACAGGGCTGTCACTGCACATAACTGTATCACCATCATCTGTGAAGGTTTTTTTATGCATTTGTGAGATTTTTCTCAAACTTTTTCTCTTAAATTAGTGAGTTTTTTTCTCCTAAATTTTCCTTTCCTTTTTCCTTTGTTCTCATGAATTTGATTTTAATCCCTTGTTAAGAAAGAAATGGATGTGACATTTGCTCTTCGCAGAGAAGAAGTTGTCAAAGACAAGCCTGCCATCAGCCAGATGGTCCATCGATGGCCAGCTCTTTTAACAGAAAGTCAGGTTTGAAATTACGTGCTGCCACCACGAAAACAATGCCAATGTAAAGTCAATTAGGATCCTCTCCCGTGGTGGACACACGGATTCCCTGATTCAATCACGTCACGTCAACCTCGTTTTCCTCAATGATATCTTTAACATTCATGTATACACACAAAAACGCCGAAGTGTTCTTGATATTAAAATGGCAAATATATTCCCCTGTTATAATTTCCCACCAATAATAATAATAATGATAATAACGTGATAGTTCGGCTGTTCTAGATATTTGTTATAGCCTATTCAAATATTCAATCCCAAAAACGCCGTTTCTAGAGAACTTGCTAAAATATCTGAAATGAACCATCATGCCTACTTTTTCTTAACATATTTCATCTAGGTGCAGTGTCATTACTAGTTCAGCTTTACTAGACATTTGATATATTCAGTAGATGTATCTTTTTACGACCTTGTTTTACAACAAGCCGCAAAAAAACCTACCGTCCCAAAAACGCAGTTTTTAGAGTACTATCTAAAATAACTACGATTAGCCAATATCCTTGCTTTTTTTCTTAACATAGTTCATCTAGGTGCAGTGTAATAACTACTTCGGCTTTACTAGATATTAGATTTATTCAGTAGATCTAGCTTTTTACAACCCTATTTTACATGCTGCAAACGAACCTACTGTCCCAAAAATGCTGTTTCTAGTGTATTAGCTAAAATATCGAAAATTAGCCGACATCTTTACTTTTTCTTACCATAGTTCATCTAGGTGGAGTGTAATAACTAGTTCGGCTTTACTTGATATTAGATATATTCAGTAGATATATCTTTTTACAACCCTATTTAGAACCCTACTTTTCAAATCAGAAGAACTACAACTATGTTGCTGATATGTATCAAACTGCATGGCGCGGTCCCAGGGAACTGTAGTTTTTTTAAAAATCTAAGTGTTTTTCAGAGAGCACTTTGAAGGCCCCGTGTATAAAATGAGTTTTGTTTGTTTCTTTGCTTGTTTTTTTCTTTTTTACTGTAGATAGTTAGTAAAATGAGTCATCCTCAGACAATACAATACTACTAAAAAGTAAAACCAATAATAACAATGATGAAATAAGCAAAAATAATATTAAAATCATATTGAAATGTTAAAATCTATTTACAGAGTGGAATGGTAGCCTAATAGATAACTTAGATAATATTTATTATTGTTTAGACACTTTATTATTGCTTAGATACTATTTAGCCTATTATTGTATTTACTTTTAGCATGTTCTACTTTTGAGTAATTTCTGAGAAGTTATGATAAAAAAAAAATAAAAAATTACAGACTATAGGAGACAACCTCTTCAGTGTCTCACGTCAATTAATTAACACGATTTGTCGGCTTTTTATAATGCCTTTTTTTTTTTTTGCTGCTGTCTTCAGTTGAGAGTGGTGATTTGCTAAATACATTCTACAATAATAATTAGATTAACATTTGGTCTATAATATTGTTGGCTATATTATGCATTTTAATTAAAAAAACAGAAGAATAAAAGAAATAAACACCGAAATAAGCGGCTGGGATGAGAATCAGCACCTCCAAGTCTGAGGCCATGGTCCTCAGCCGGAAAAGGGTGGATTGCCCACTCCAGGTCAGGGGGGAGGTCCTTCCTCAGGTGGAGGAGTTTAAGTATCTCGGGATCTTGTTCACGAGTGAGGGTAGGATGGAGCGGGAGATTGACAGGCGGATTGGGGCGGCGTCAGCAGAGATGCAGGCGCTTAACCGGTCCGTTGTGGTGAAGAGGGAGCTTAGCCAGAAAGCGAAGCTCTCAATTTACCGGTCGATCTACGTTCCAACCCTCACCTATGGTCACAAGCTCTGGGTAGTGACCGAAAGAATGAGATCGCGAGTACAAGCGGCCGAAATGAGTTTCCTCCGCAGGGTGGCTGGGCTCAGCCTTAGGGATAGGGTGAGGAGCTCGGACATCCGGGAGGGACTCAGAGTAGAGCCGCTGCTCCTCCACATCGAGAGGAGCCAGTTGAGGTGGTTCGGGCATCTGGTAAGGATGCCTTCCGGACGCCTCCCTTGGGAGGTGTTTCGGGCATGTCCAACCAGGAGGAGACCTCGGGGCCGCCCCAGAACACGCTGGAGGGACTACATCACCCGGCTGGCCTGGGAACGCCTCGGGGTTCCTGTGGGAGAGCTGACGGAAGTGGCGGGGGAGAGGACTGTCTGGGCTTCTTTGCTGAGGCTGCTGCCCCCGCAACCCGGACCCGGATAAGCGGAGGACAACGACGACGACGAATAATTACGTTTTTTTTTATTGATACTCCTCTCTGACACACAGACACACACACACACACACACACACACACACACAGAACACGCGATTGAATAAATGAATGAATGAATGAATGAACATTGGAAGTGGTTCAGCCGCAGTCCTGCCGGCTGGCGTGGTCACATTGAGATTACATTTGTTTTTTATTACTAAAAAAATGTTTTATATTGACCGTATGAATGGTTTCATTTTCAAATAAATATTTGGAAACGAAAATATGCTTTGGTGTACTTTTACAGAGTTTTGCAATATGTATATAGCCTACCTGTATCAAAATGTATAATTTTCAGCAGCGGTTTGTGTGACAGCTGCCACGGTTGGACGTATAACCAGCGGGGCAGCCGCTGGTTCTGTGGCGCTGGCTTGGGGTCCGCTCTCACCTCGTGGAGTGGAGGGTGGCCGGGTTGCCAGGGGCAGACGGCTCCATGTGATGGTGTTTCCTCTCTGGTTCTTCCGTGCTCAGCCTTATTTTTATCTTCTTATTTATTTATTTATTAGTGGCGTCTGGATTCAGTTATGGCAGACGGATGGCAATCTGAAATGGAATGAAGCCCACAGACGGCCGACAGCAGCTACAAAACAGTAGTGGAACGCGCCCCATCCGCCCACAGCACAATGCTCTTAAAGCCCTACGCTATCAAAAGCTGGCAAAATACATTTATTTTATTTTATGGCCTTGACATTAACCTGTCATATTGTTGAGTTATCAAAGACACTTCCGCGTTTTTGTGTGTATACAGGAATGTTAAAGATATCATTGAGGAAAACAAGGTTGACGTGACGTGATTGAATCAGGGAATCCGTGTGTCCACCACGGGAGAGGATCCTAATTGACTTTACATTGGCATTGTTTTCGTGGTGGCAGCACGTAATTTCAACCCATTACGTGCTGCCACCACGGAATGCGGTGTTAAGAGGTCGTGGTCATTTCACGTATTTCTGTGAGATCAGGTTGCATTTTTCACATCACTGTATCACCGTATGGACTAATCCGATGTTTGTAAAGTCTATAAACACAGTGATTGAACAAACATTACTATTTCTGTTTGCACGTTTAGCTGGGCTAACCGTTAGCTGTTAGCCCTGTTAGCCGTTAGCAGTGTCTGTAATAGGTAATGACTCATTAAACGGTCCGTGAAAAAAATATTTTTTCCAGCGGTATCTTAGTTACAACATAATTGAGCTAGCAAAGCAGTTTTGTGTTGCTATGTGTGGTATTTATTCAGTTTTGGGAAATCACAATGTCTAGAAAGCATCAGTGGCTGCAGCTGACAGGGACAGCTAACAGCAGCAGCAAAGGTAACAGGACGTCATCTGTTAAAAGCCTCCCGTTGTCGGATATGACATGAAACTATTCCAGTTAGCTCAATAATGTTGTAACTAAGACATCCGCTGGAAAAAATATTTTCTTCACGGATGAGCACACGTTTGATAAAACGGAGTTAAATCTCTCGGCATCCATTTTCAAGCTCTCTGTGTGTTTGTTTCCTTGCAGACGAGAAAAGGAGGAGCGCACATTTCCGAGAAGGCGTGTCCTTTTCAAAAATGCAAGAGGCGTTGCTTTGTTGCCGGCCGTTTTTCGCCGTTGTGTTAAACACACTTTAGAAAGGAGTGTCCCCAGAATATCAGAAGGCGAAGATCTCTGATTGTCTGGTGGCGAGACTAGGTTTGTATGAATGTGTTCTAATTGTAATGTTGAATAAAATTAGCAAATTAATAAGTAAATTCATTCCTTGGACAGCTTTTGCCAGCTTTACTCTGGACTAATCTTTCCTGCACTTTGTTGATGGACATATACTGTAGCTCCTTATTAAGTGGCATGTGAATCAAGTTGCACTCAGAAAAGCACAGAGGCATGTTTAAAGTCAAATAGTAAAGTAGACGGAAGTCGTCTAAATATAGATTTTGGTTTTTTTTTCTTGCGGACCAAAAATACAAGATGGAGCAGGAAAATGGATGAATGATGTGGAAGAGCAGTCTGATAGCAGATAGCAGTCTAATAGCAGTCTCATAGCATGTCGTGTTAAGGGTGAAAGATAAGGCCATTTGACCATGGGCTTATACATTGTTTGCTGTGTTTCATGTTTCAGGTTTATTACGAGTTCAGCAGAGTGGTTGGGAAAAACCTCAGAGAAAACTTCTTTGATGCACGTGACCGTTTCTCTCCAAGCCTGATGGACTTCTTCAGGAGGAAGAAAGGCCTTACTGGACAGCTTTTGGCTGAGCTTTTACGCTGGACAAAGGTGAGCTGAGTTGTCTACATCAGTCTACTCCTTGTCTTCCCGCAATGCAAGTTTCTCTCTTTTCCCCTAATCTTTACTTTCTCTGTTTCCTCTTTTCTCTACCTTGCTCTCTTTCCTCTTTTCATTGCTATTCCCTTACCTCTGTGTTTTCGAATCTCATTTCTTTACCTCTCATGCCGTTGCATTTTTCTCCCTTTTCTGATTCCTTTCTGCTTTGCTCTCCTGTTTTCTTGTTTCATCTCTCCTCCTCTTCCCTTTCATCTCCTCTTTTCCTTTCCATTCTCTCATCTTCTCTCCTGTCCTCTCTCCTCTTCTTTAATGTCCTCTTCTGTCTTTTCTTGAAGATTTGCGATTTTTGTCAGAACAAATTGTTGGGGGTGGGATACATCTACTAAGGATACATCTGAGTATCCTTGGTAAACTATGTTATATTCGTTGCCCTCTCCAGACCACTGAGCCAACAGACATCAGGTGATTTGTCTTCGGGGACTATCAGTCATCTTGGGAGATGATCATTCTGCCTTCTTTAAGACTGTTTCTGTAAGTAAAATTGTTTGTTGTAAATATTGCAGCTGCATGTTGTTGTTTTTTTCATTTTTGAACCATTAATGAAGACTGTCCCACTAATTCATTCATTTGCATTCATTCATTATTGATTAATGGCATGACTAAACTGAAAAACTCTGTTAAAATTAAATATTTTGCTGTTGTTATACAAAGTAAAAGCCCAGACCTCAAGAGTTTACCCACTTTCAGTCCCAGTCATGCTGCTCACAGTAACATTGTAGGATTCCTGTTACATGCACCAAAATTGTTTCTGTACTTTAATGTCACCAGTTGGAATTTAGGCAAATATCTAAGCACATGAAAGTTTCTGTGAGCGGTTTTTCGCAAAAAAGGATCCCAGATTCAGCACAACTGGGACTATAAGTGGGTAAACTCTCCTTAGTTGTCAAGCTACCAAACTGACAGTTTTGCAATCAGTACTTGTAATGCACAGATCCAAATATGACCAGTCTTTATTGTCCTTTCAATAATTACTTTCAGTTCACTGTTTATTTTCTCTGAGGCTTTTCATTTTAAACACCTAACTGGCATGATTGTGTCCTCTACTTGTCAATCTATTTCTTTCTCTTGTTATACAGAAGATCTGTTCAGCAGGAGTTGGCCTGGCATGTGTGCATGTCTGAAGCCGATACAAACAACAGTCTAGGAGAAGGTATTTTTTGAAAAAAGAGCATTTTTGAGGCAAAATCTCACTTTGAAAGGGCAAATAGCTCACTTCCTCTTTGGTTTAGGTCCAGGGTGTCAGTGCGTGATTTGTAGGTCACGATGAGACGAACAAGCCAGTTTTGGTTTGATCTTTCTACAACATCCCTACGGGCAGCAGCAGCCATTTTAGTGTGCCTAGGTGGCACTAGAGAGGCCATTTTGGCACTTTTGGGGTTCATTTTTTTCATTTTCTAAAATTTTTCACCAGTCCTGACATGCGTGCCAATTTTGGTGAGTTTTTGAGCATGTTTAGGGGGTCAAATTTGGGTTTTAGGAAACGGCGGGAGAAAGAATAAAGAATAAACACACCAAAAACAATAGGGCCGAGGTCCCTATTAAAAATGTAGGCATAAAAAATATATAAATGTGTTGTAAAGTGGCAGAAGTGGCTTAAAGTGGCTAAAGATGAGTCTGTTGGGATAAGAAGTTAGTTACTGCAGGTGTTGTTGTACAGTCTGACTGCTCTCGGGACAAAGGATTTTCTTAGTCTGTCAATGGAGCAGTTCAGTGGCCGCAGTCTGCCACTGAACGTGCTCCTTTGAGAGCTGATGGCAGTGTGCAGAGGATGGCTGTCATTGTGCAAAATAGCCAGCAGTTTGTCCATGGTTCTCCTCTCTGCCACTGACACCATGGACTCCTGTTCCATGCCCACCACAGAGCTGGCATGCCAGATGAGTTTGTCCAGTCTCAGGCTGTCCACAGCATAGAACAGGATGCTGGCCACCACAGACTGATAAAACATCTGCAGTAGCTTCCCTGCCCTTTCCTGTAGAGGTGGTCTGAGTTTACAGACCAATCCAACTTACTATCCAGCTGCAGGCCAGGGTACTTGTAGGAGTTGACTTGGCTTCGGGTGGGGACTTTTCCTCCTGTAGTCAACGACCATCTCCTTGGTTTTGGTGGTGTTAATCTGCAGCTGGTTCAGTCGACACCATTTCACGTCTCCACAGTGTTCCTGTACTCCTCCTCACTGCCTCCCCTGATACACCCCACAATGGCAGTGTCGTCCAACATGTAACATGTGTCCAAGTTGTACTGGAAGTCAGCAGTGTACAGGGTGAGGAGGAGGGGGGAGAGCACAGTCCCCTGTGGTGCTCCTGTGCTGCTGGTCACAATGTCTGATGTGCAGTCTCTCAGCCTGACAAACTGTGGCCTGTCAGTGAGGTAGTCTGAGATCAAAGACATGATGGAGGGGTCAACACACATTTTGGACAGTTTTCCTGCAGGAGAAGGGGTTGGATTGTGTTGAATGCGCTGTAAAAGTCGAAGAAGAGGATCCCCAGTGAGACATTTCCTTTGTCCAGGAAGGAGTACGCTCTGTGGAGGAGAAACAGGACAGTGTCCTTGACCCCCACCTTCTCCCGATAGGCGAATTGAAGGCAGTCCTAGACGTGCTGGACCTGAGGGCGGATGAGGTTGAGTATGAGCCAGGGGACCAGGGGGGTGGGGGTGGGGGCATGCATGCTGTTGAACCGGTTGAAGAAGGTGTTGAACTCGTTGGCTCTCTCTCTGTTTCCCTTTGCTGCTCCGTCCTTGGACTGCTTGCAGCCAGTGATGGTTTTCATGCCCTTCCACACCTCATGTTTTTCTGTTGTATCCTGCTCTCCAGCTTCCTCCTGTATGCCTCCTTAGCCTCCCTCAGACACAGCCTGAGCTTGCACTGTGCCCTCTGCATCTCCTCCTGATCCCTTCTCCTAAAAGCCCTCTTCTTCTTGTTGAGAACAGCTTTAGCCTCGCTGGTTATCCAGGGTTTGTTGTTTGTGTAGCAGTGTACTGTTCTCACTGTAGTGTAATGTACTCATTTACTGTAGTGTTTATGCTGTACCTTTAAGCTGACCTTTAAAGATACGTGTTAAAGCAATGTACTCTGTACACTTACAGTCACACACTGGTTTATAATTTCATGTATTTTCATCACACACAGACTCACTGAGCACTTGAGAACTGGAAAGTGCCTAGGATTCACTGTGCATCTTTAAAAAAAAAAAAAAAATAGCATGAAGATGAGCTCAAACATATTGGTGGAAAGTTAGGGGAATTCCAGCTTGGCCTGATATGACCCTGGTAATAGGAGGTGGGCCTAGACTGCCTGGGAAACCGTTACATGGGTAAAACTGGCTCCAAGGGAAAAAGGGAAAGCTGGGACACCATTATGTACGAGCTCAAGTGGGTAGGCTGGCTTCAAGGGAAGAATGGAGAGTTGTGACACCATTATGTTCAGCTCAAGTGGGTAGGATTAAAGAAAAAAGGTGGAGACTCAACAGAATCTTCACCAGCAATAAAAGGGAATGCACAGACAATAAAACTTCAGTCCTGCTCCGGAGCTTGACTCATTGAGTTGTATGTGTTTGTTGCCTGTGAGCACATTAAACTCAGTTGCACCTGATTCTACGTGTCTCCAGTGATTCTTTGACCTCTGAGTATTTGAGTTATAGACACTTAATAACAAAGTACGTTTTTTCGGAAAGTAGAGAACGAGGTCGGGAGCCTTCTGGCCCAGCTCCAGGCCTTGAATTCTGCTTCAACATCACCGCTGTTCTCAAGTTAGCCATCTTGCTCTAGCTGATGCTCATTTAATATTGAGTGTGTGTTTATATACATTTTGCATTTTTATAGAAAGTTTTGGTTTGCACTTTTACAGAAACCTTTTTACAGGACAGCAGTGTAAATAATTTTTTTTCAGTTTTATGTGTGTTTACAGTTTGCATTTTTATAGAAAAGTTCATTGTGTTTTTTTTGTTTTACCTGTGTTTTTATAGTTTGTATTGTTAGAAACATGTTTATAGTTTGATAATAATAAATATGGTCCATTTGGATTCAATATTCAGTTGCTTTGTGTGGTCAATTTTTGGAATGGGAAATATATAGAGGTCTGGTTGAATTTAACCCTTTGGGCCCTAGGCGTTTTTGGGGTATTTTTTACTGCCTTTACTTTTAAGCTCATATCACAGTCATTATAAAGGCTACATACACATGCTATATCTTGTTTTTAACCAGGCTAACCAGATTTGCCATCATTTCATGTCCTTCTATGTGCCTGTATTTTATATTTATTTTTATATCAATGAAAAAAACAAATCTGTGTGACTAAATTCTTACATTTTTACATGTATCTCACCATAGCATGTTGGAAAAAGACATTCTGACATATCTGAAGAGGGGAGACTCTCTGGAATCTGGCAATATAAGAACCATGATGGTGGGACATTCTGTCACTTCACAGTTGTCCAAAACATGTGGTTTGTACCAGGCAGACATGATTGCCAGTATTTTTTCATTATTGCAAGAAATTCCATTGACTCATTCACAAGTCAAAAATGTGTTTTATCTGAAGGAAACATGCAATATTTACATCTAAGATCATAGAAAAATAGTCAACCAAGTGCAATGATGTCCTCCAAGATAATATTTGTCACTTTGTTTGCAGTAAACAAAGTTTGTTGTTGTTGGTGGGGGGGGGCACGTGTCCCCCTCAATGTATATGGTGACTATGGCCCTGTCAGCATGCATAATTAGGCTGCAGTTGTCCGGTGCGCAAAGGTGAAGTATGCTGGTCTTGTCATACAAAGTTTCAACTTGTGTCAACTGGACAATATGGAGATATTTGCATCTTGAAAGCCGGACTACAAATGTGGATAGACAGGGAGAAACACACGCAAGCCTAAGACGTGATAAGATACGATATTCCTCACTATATGAAGTGACTGATCTGTATAATGGATTGTAAAGAAATTCGTCAGGTTTTTATTTTGTAGACAATCAATCTGTATTTACAGCGTGATGGGATGACAGCACAATGATGTGTGTGGTATCATTGGAAAGCTCTGCTCCTGCGCTTTCATGTGATATGCGTGGCATTTCTATGCGAGCCTGCATTCCCGAGTAATCTATTCAAGAGTAATGTGTGTGCAGAGCTGCATGAAAGCTCTGTTATACATCATTTTAGTGTAAATTTATCTTTTTTTTTTCGCTGTGAAAACATTGGACTACATTGCTTTCCGACAACATTGTCGGAAAGCTATGATTCTGCTCTTTCACGTGATATGCGTGGATTATCGCTATGACGCACGGTCGCGGAGAAAATCAATAAAGAACAGGTGTGAATTTGGACGCACTATGCGTCGTTCGGGCCCATAGGGTTAAAAAAACAAATGCCAAAAAAATGTTGCATTTGGATGTATTGAACACCATTAGTGATGTACAAATGAAATATATAATTTTTACATGAGAAAAATCAAATGGCACACATGGTACCAAACTGTGCCAAAATGTGCCAAAATAGCCATTTTGGAGACCTCGTCTGAATTTTCTGTACTAAAACCTCTCTAATATTCTTCTGCTTCACTTTAACAGAATCAGCCTTTGCAGAGATAATGTCCACATTAGTGCTGCACGAATAATCGCAATCGCAATCGCAATGTCAGGCTGTGCGATTACATAACCGCACAAAAGGCTGCAATTTGCGATTTAATGTAAATAAATGTTAACATGTGTGCCTGTGAACGTGACTACCTCTCCTGTGGTGTATGGAGTTTGCTGACATTACGCCCACAAGCTATCCTGGTGTGTGCAGCACGTATGGTCAAGTGACCACCTGGCGTGCAGCAGTGACCACCATAGACACTGAAGAAGAGCATGAGCAAAACCATGAACAGGCTGAGTTGGTGGCAAAAAAAACGAAACGTCTATTATATGGCGATACTTTGGATTCAGATACGGCGGCGTTGAACAGAAAGATGTGCTGTGTAAATGTTTAAAAGTTAAAGTCGCCATGTCCCGCAGCAACACGACCAATCTATAGCAACACTTGATACAGCACAGAGAAAAGTAGGAAGAATGCATGCGAGAGAAAGCCAAGCCAAGTAACATTAATATGGAGTTAGATTTATCTCATTAATACCTGTAAATACACAGAGGGTGATCTACAAATATTTCTTGATCTGCACGTTTCATAATTAAGTGTGTGAACAGATCGACAATCTGTGTGTAAATGTGTAATCTGTAATTATAAAACGCATTCCGCAAATACAAAAAATATCTGTGAATACATTAATTTGCAAATAAATGAAAAGCATTTGTGAATATCTTCCTAACATTTGCAACTTTCGAACAGGCATTTGTGAACTCAGTTTTTATTTGTGAATCGAAAAAACATTGTGAAAGTAAGAGCATGCAGTCTTTCTATGAGCTGTTTTTTTGTTGTTTTTTTAATAATAATGATCAGCGATAAGTAACATGCATTCATTGTTTTATGCTAATGTCATACAGTGAGTATTAGTGTGTGTTTATTTGTTCTATGTATCTGGAACACACTTTTGTATACATTTCTGTTTGAGTATGAAAGGCACAGTGGCTTGGCTGCTTCTTCAGTTGGCAGTTATCAGACAACTCATCCTTTATATTTTTCATTTCGGGTAGGATTAAAGTCACAAAGCACTTCACATCTTATTATTAGTGTACTCTTACTAATGTAGTTGTAATGTCTGTGTTGACCACACCGTGTTTAGTTAGGTTACTTCGTTTCAGTGAGGTTACATTAACTGCTGTAAGATATGACAAGTGGCAACACCCTCGTTAAGGTCTTTGATAGAACAGCTGTTGGTGTTGGTAGCTCTTTTTGTTTAGAAATGTAATATTGTAGTTGTATTGTTCATTGTTAATATGTAGATTGCGCTAAGCTAACGTTAGCTACTGAAACAGCATCTGCTGCCATGGCAACAGTAAACATTTATGTTGTGGGCTAGGGGGACGAAAGCAGGGTGCAGCATTTTATACATTGTTAATAGACCAGAAGTCAGTACCATCCAACCTGTAAAGAGGGCCACGGTAGAAGATGCTAGTGAATGACATCCAGACATCTCTCCACAACCTTTCAATGCTAGTGTAATCAGTACAAAATTATGGGGTTTAAGATTTAGACATTTTCAGCACAGCATTTAAAAGACCATTTTATCGTTAAACAATAATAGAAAATAAATACAGCTATTCATAAAGTATATTTGTGTTCATAAGAATGGATAAAAATGCAAAATATAAGTGTACCGACATCTGATCTAACCCATGCAGTCTATGTTCTAACTCCTGAGTTAGAACATAGACACAAACGAAAAAACACTAATGGTGGGTGATAAGTAGTGTTTAACTTTTGATTGAACACTAAATTAAAACCCTCAGTGCATACTGCAGCACAATCAAACAGATGCGCGACTCAGAGCATCAGAAGTGTCTCTGACACCAGACTCAGAGCGGACCGGTGGAACTGGAAAATACATATTTTACATCAATAAAATCTATTTTATCATTATTTTGAGTCACATTGTTGAAAGAATTTAGTCGTCTGTGTTCAAGCAGGATAATAGCAGGTCTCCATTGTGCGTCGGGCTTTCTATTTCCTTATCGGAGATTTTTTTTCTTTTTTAATTACTACTGATGTTTTTCAAAGTGATTTCCCAAATTTGTTGTTGAGTTGTGATATGCCAATTGCTTTTGGCAAATCTGGCACTCTGCTTTCTGGGGGTTGTCGGGGCATATTTTAAAGTGCAACCACACATCCGATGACCTCTTGGACATGTCTGCCAGCTCTGAGTGCGCTCGTTGTCAGTATCGGACTGGTGGGGGTTAGTGTTGCGTTTAACACCAAAAAACAAAAAAAAAAGTGCAGAAGCTTCAAATTTTTTTTTCACAATCGAATCCCGTGCCATCGAACAAAGCTTTGAATTTTTTGGGTCAGCCCTAGCATGACATTAACATAAAACAATGAATGCACGTTACTTATCACTGATTATTATTAAAAAAACAACAACAAAAAACAGCTCATAGAAAGACTGCATGCTCTTACTTTCACATGCGGCAATGACATCATCAGCTGGGTGATCATGTGCTATCCAAAGATGGCCGAGTGATACGAGTGCATTTTCGTTCGGACCGGCAGAAAGTTTGTCTCAAAAATCCGTGTGTGTAAAAAGCAAATCCACACGGGTAGAACTGAGATCCACAAATGTTTTTTCGATTCACAAATAAAAACTGAGCTCACAAATGCCTGTCCGAAAGTTGTAAATGTTAGTAAGATATTCACAAATGCTTTTCATTTATTTGCAAATTCATTTAATGTATTCACAAATATTTTTTGTATTTGTGGAATGTGTTTTATATTTACAGATTACACATTTACACACAGATTGTCAATCTGTTCACACACTTAATTATGAAACGTGCAGACCAAGAAATATTTGTAGATCACCCTCTGTGCATTTACAGGTATTAATGAGACAAATCTGCATTTTTTCATTTGCGTAATATTGCGAAAATTAGGCCTATCCTGACCCGAAAAGATGCAGAAAAATTGGTCCACGCTTTTGTTACCTCAAGGCTGGATTACTGTAACTCTCTGTTATCTGGTAGCTCTAGTAAGTCCTTAAAAACTCTCCAGCTAATTCAGAATGCAGCAGCACGTGTACTAACAGGAACTAAGAAACAAGATCATATTTCTCCTGTTTTAGCTTCTCTGCACTGGCTCCCTGTAAAATCCAGAACTGAATTTAAAATCCTACTGTTAACTTATAAAGCTCTAAATGGTCAAGCTCCGTCATATCTTAGAGAGCTCATAGTGCCTTATTATCCCACCAGAACACTGCGCTCTGAGAACGCAGGGTTACTCGTGGTCCCTAAAGTCTCCAAAAGTAGATCAGGAGCCAGAGCCTTCAGCTATCAGGCTCCTCTCCTGTGGAATCATCTTCCTGTTACGGTCCGGGAGGTAGACACCGTCTCCACATTTAAGACTAGACTTAAGACTTTCCTCTTTGATAAAGCTTATAGTTAGGGCTGGCTCAGGCTTGCCCTGTACCAGCCCCTAGTTAGGGTGACTTAGGCCTAGTCTGCCGGAGGACCCCCCTATAATACACCGGGCACCTTCTCTCCTTCTCTCTCTCTTTCTCTCTCTCTCTCTCTCGTATCCTATTACTGCATCTTGCTAACTCAGCCATTCTGGATGTCACTAACTCGGCTTCTTCTCCGGAGCCTTTGTGCTCCACTGTCTGTCAGAATAACTCATACCGCAGCGGTGCCTGGACAGTGTGACGTGTGTGGTTGTGCTGCTGCCGTGGTCCTGCCAGATGCCTCCTGCTGCTGCTGCTGCCATCATTAGTCATTAGTCATACTTCTACTGTTATTATACACATATGACTATTGTCACCCATGTATACTGCCAGATATTAATACATACTTTCAACATATTGTACCACAGTAGCCAGAACTATAACTCTAATATTATTACTTTCAATAATGTTGTTGTAAGCTACTGTCATTACCTGCATCTCTCTCTCTCTCTCTCTCTCTCTCTCTCTCTCTGTGTCTCATTGTGTCATACGGATTACTGTTAATTTATTATGCTGATCTGTCCTGTATGACATCTATTGCATGTCTGTCTGTCTTGGAAGAGGGATCCCTCCTCAGTTGCTCTTCCTGAAGGTTTTTTTTGGGGAGTTTTTCTTTAACCGCTGCGAGGGTCATAAGGACAGAGGGATGTCGTATGCTGTAAAGCCCTGTGAGGCAAATTGTGATTTGTGATATTGGGCTTTATAAATAAAATTGAATTTAATTGAAATCTAACTCCATACATTAAAGACAAAGAAATAACTTAAAGCTGCCAGAGCCTCATAAAACAACAAAGCACAGTTACTCAAACATTTGTTCACGGGGAAATCACGGACTCCATAACAAACTATAAAATAACAAATGAAAAATGTAGCAATTTTTCTCGGTTTTGACCCACTTGACATGCTGCTGTGTTGTGCTATGGCGTGCTGGAATTAGTCATTTACGTGATAACGCCTGAACGCAACACAGGCTCGCCTGCTGTGTGCACAGTGCTGTGCTGTGCTGCTGTGTTTGACTGTGCTCAGTCTGTTGATGGTCATTTACACACTGTCTGTCCATAACAACAACTATGTCAGGTCAGTGACAAATGACAAATCAGAACCAACATCAGAAATCTGACCACCATGTAGCTTAAATTCTCTGTGTGGGAGCAGAGCTGCATCATCATTAAACCTCAGTACCTGATCTCCCATGCTGGAAGATAGACTCACCCTACCAGGAGGAGCACCACCAAAACCTGGTGTGGGTGACTTGGCTAATGCTGAAGTGGTAAGGTCTCTTGCCAGCATAACATTGCCTCTTCCGGCAGGTGATGGAAATGTGTGGACATCTCTGTTTTCTGTAGATGGGTTAGTGTGTGAATGAATGCCTCTGTCCATGTGCAATGAATGTCTGGGAATGTCTGTAGTGGGGGTAGCTGGAGATCTGGTTGGCTGGCTGGGTTCACAATGAGGTGAAATGGAGCACCCCTGTTGAGTGGCTGCTGAATCTTCCTTCTCAGGAGGCACCGTCTGGACAACCCCAACCGCTTCACCTTCCATGGCAACCAGGTCACTCAACATATCATCAAGGTGGAGGAGCTGGGCCATGCCTCCATCCTCTAGGGCTTCCAACTTCTCAGTTTTGATGATGGCGATTATTCGACCAATGAGACTTTGGTCGGACGAGAGCATATCGACCAAATAATCAACTAGTCAACCATCAGATTACAGCTATGAGGGGCCGTCAGGGACATTATTCAGAATTACCTCTTACATACACTACTGAAACACTCTCACATAAACAACTGAAAAATTATTCACTCACACACACTACTAAAACGCTCTCACACATACAAGTGAAATGCTCTTATATACACTACTGAAATGCTCTCATACATACAAGTGAGTGAAACACTCTCACACACACTACTGAAACGCTCTCATACACACTACTGAAACGCTCTCACACACACTACTGAAACGCTCTCATAAACACTACTGAAATGTTCTCCCACACACAACTGAAATGCTCTCGTGCATGCACAACATTTTGCATAAACTACTAAAATGCTTTACCACATACTAGTAAAATGCACACAGCTGAAATGCTCTGATACAGAATGTTAAACTATAACAGTTCAGTGGTGAATATTAAAATTATAGTTAAACAGGAAGGCCTTCCTGTCATGTGATGGAAACAGGAAGACCATACAGGGAAGTGCATGTGCTTTTGCTGAGTTTGAAGTACTTCAACCCTTGCTTCAACCACAATGTATGTTCATCTGATATTCTTCATTTTTCAAATCCAAGCTTTATTTTTTGAAGTGAGAGGCAATGAGGAGGATGTTTTCGTTTTTTTTACTAGTGCTCTGCAATGCATTGAGAGGCTGCAAAGAGAGGAGTCTGACAATTTCCATCAGGAGAGGCTTTATAGAGAGCTTAATGAGCATACTCAAACTCTATCTGCATTTATTGCTGTGTATGATGATAGGGATGTCGGAAACCTTCTAGGATCATTGTATAGATGCTTTCGCAACTTGCTGCATGAACATGAGGCCAGACGGAGATCCACTGAAGTGACCACAAATTTGGCACCTCCAACAACCTTGACTGGCCATCCAGGACGGCCCAGGTACAGCATAGCCACTGAACAGATTTCTCACTGTGTGTCCATCGGTATGTCATGGCAGAGAATTGCATCATGCTTTGGAATTAGTCGAAGAACACTATACAGACACAGACAAAGACTGGGAATTGAGCCATTAAGGTATTCTGTATTGTCAAATCAAGACCTGGACAGAGTTGTAACTCATATACTACAGAACACTCCAAATGCAGGTAAAGCATACATACTTGGAAGCCTGAGATCGCGTGGCTTGAGGATTCAGCGCTGGCGGGTCAGACAGAGCCTGCATCAAGTGGATCCTATTGGGCGATCATTTAGACGTCGTCTTGCTATACATCGAAGAGTCTATAGTGTTCAGGCCCCTAACCAATTATGGTAAGTAAATGTTATGTATAAGGAAAACAAGTACATATATACATATGTATGTGTGTGGCACGCATCACGCATATACTGTATACACACACACACATATATATATATATATATATATATATACAGTACAGGCCAAAAGTTTGGACACACCTTCTCATTCAATGCGTTTTCTTTATTTTCATGACTATTTACATTGTAGATTCTCACTGAAGGCATCAAAACTATAAATGAACACATGTGGAGTTATGTACTTAACAGAAAAAGGTGAAATAACTGAAAACATGTTTTATATTCTAGTTTCTTCAAAATAGCCACCCATTGCTCTGATTACTGCTTTGCACACTCTTGGCATTCTCTCGATGAGCTTCAAGAGGTAGTCACCTGAAATGGTTTTCCAACAGTCTTGAAGGAGTTCCCAGAGGTGTTTAGCACTTGTTGGCCCCTTTGCCTTCACTCTGCGGTCCAGCTCACCCCAAACCATCTCGATTGGGTTCAGGTCCGGTGACTGTGGAGGCCAGGTCATCTGCCGCAGCACTCCATCACTCTCCTTCTTGGTCAAATAGCCCTTACACAGCCTGGAGGTGTGTTTGGGGTCATTGTCCTGTTGAAAAATAAATGATCGTCCAACTAAACGCAAACCAGATGGGATGGCATGTCGCTGCAGGATGCTGTGGTAGCCATGCTGGTTCAGTGTGCCTTCAATTTTGAATAAATCCCCAACAGTGTCACCAGCAAAACACCCCCACACCATCACACCTCCTCCTCCATGCTTCACAGTGGGAACCAGGCATGTGGAATCCATCCGTTCACCTTTTCTGCGTCTCACAAAGACACGGCGGTTGGAACCAAAGATCTCAAATTTGGACTCATCAGACCAAAGCACAGATTTCCACTGGTCTAATGTCCATTCCTTGTGTTTCTTGGCCCAAACAAATCTCTTCTGCTTGTTGCCTCTCCTTAGCAGTGGTTTCCTAGCAGCTATTTGACCATGAAGGCCTGATTGGCGCAGTCTCCTCTTAACAGTTGTTCTAGAGATGGGTCTGCTGCTAGAACTCTGTGTGGCATTCATCTGGTCTCTGATCTGAGCTGCTGTTAACTTGCGATTTCTGAGGCTGGTGACTGGGATGAACTTATCCTCAGAAGCAGAGGTGACTCTTGGTCTTCCTTTCCTGGGTCGGTCCTCATGTGTGCCAGTTTCGTTGTAGCGCTTGATGGTTTTTGCGACCACTTGGGGACACATTTAAAGTTTTTGCAATTTTCCGGACTGACTGACCTTCATTTCTTAAAGTAATGATGGCCACTCGTTTTTCTTTAGTTAGCTGATTGGTTCTTGCCATAATATGAATTTTAACAGTTGTCCAATAGGGCTGTCGGCTGTGTATTAACCTGACTTCTGCACAACACAACTGATGGTCCCAACCCCATTGATAAAGCAAGAAATTCCACTAATTAACCCTGATAAGGCACACCTGTGAAGTGGAAACCATTTCAGGTGACTACCTCTTGAAGCTCATCGAGAGAATGCCAAGAGTGTGCAAAGCAGTAATCAGAGCAATGGGTGGCTATTTTGAAGAAACTAGAATATAAAACATGTTTTCAGTTATTTCACCTTTTTTTGTTAAGTACATAACTCCACGTGTTCATTCATAGTTTTGATGCCTTCAGTGAGAATCTACAATGTAAATAGTCATGGAAATAAAGAAAACGCATTGAATGAGAAGGTGTGTCCAAACTTTTGGCCTGTACTGTATATATATACATATACATATATATATACACATATATATTTATATATATATATATACACACATATATACACATACACATATATATACACACATATGTATACATATACATATGTACATATATACGTATATATACATATATATAGTTTTAAGTATATATTTTCTTCCCAACAGGCATTTTGACGGCAACCACAAGCTGGTCAGGTGGCGGATGGTCTTTCATGGTTGTGTGGATGGCTTCAGCCGGACTATTATATACTTATGGTGCTTGTTCAACAACAGAGCCTCAACCGTCTTGTCATTATTTCTAGACGGAGTACAGAACTTTGGCTTGCCTTTAAGGGTCAGACGTGATAATGGTATGAAAAATATAAATGTTGCCCATTTTATGTTGGAAAGAAGAGGATTGAACAGTGTTATTACAGGTGTATCAGTACACAACCAAAGGATTGAGAGACTATGAGCAGAACTCAATAGAGTTGTATCTAGACACTTTATAAATATCTTTAACTTCATGGAGGAACACGGTGTACTAGATTCACTGAATGAACTACATTTATTTTGTCTGCATTATGTTTATTTACCAAGGATTGAAAGAGCAGTAACAGAATTCATCAATCAGTGGAACAACCATGGCCCCTCTACACAAGGGGGGCAGACACCTCTTCAGCTGTGGCATTCAGGTGTCATTAATAATGCAGGAATCCATCCAGCTATAAACAGCATTTTTGATGCCGATAACTACTATGTCATTGATGAAGAAGGGCCATTACCTGAACTTCAAACCAATAATAATGTTGTAATTTCAGACATAGATGTAACCATTAATGAGACCACAATGAACATTATTCAACAAGTGAACCCACTTGAAAATGATGGGAACCATGGAATAGATGTGTTTTCTTCACTTCTGCACTTTCTTCAGTAAATAACATGGGAATAATGTTAAGGTTTGTTAAAATGTTTTCTTCACTTGTGCAGTGTATTCTGTGAATTAAAGTTTTGTTAAAACATTGTAAAACATTTTATGAAAAACAAATGAACATGTTATACAGAGCATATGTTCAGCTTAATTGTTTAAATTTTAATTGTCTAAACAAGTATATGTTAAAAGAAAGTTTGGTAAGAATATGAAACGTGCCGTTAAAGTAAATGTAAATATGTTTTAAAACATAGGTTGACTGAGTCAACTGAATTGTGGTGAAACTATATAAAATACATCAGTTATATTGCATACGGCATTCAGAAATGAAACCAATAACTCTCTTTCAGAAGACAACTAACAACTAACTTTCTTCAGAAAACAGACTGAGACAAGCAGAAAGGTAGAGACTGAGAAAGTGAGACACAGACTGAAGTTTTCAGAGCATGACATGTTTATGCCCTGCCAAACCCATATGTGTTTCCTAATGCAAAGTCAAACTTCTCCTTGAACAGTTGGTAAGACACATGTAGTGGCAACTTGATGCAGTTAACACATGTGTTGGCAAGAGGGAACATTGATGTAGAGAAGCCATCATCTCCTTTGTGAATGAACTGGACAGAAGGAGTTGGGGGAAAGCCGATAGGTGGTACCACAGATCCTCCAGTTGTGAAGGCCAATATCTTCTCTAGTTTGGATGGCCCTTCTTCTTCTGTAAAAACAAAAATATTATCAGTGGTAGTTGGTCCAATAAATGTGTATGTGAATCATCTCTAAAGCAATTAACATCAGCTGATACTGAATAAATTGTCCAGTAAGAGTATTTCACTTCTCAAAACCAAAGCGTCTAAAATCTGAAAGCCTCTTATAGCAATAAATTTATAAAAGGTCTTTCAACATTTGCAGGTTGCTTTGTGATAATGTTGAAAAAAAAGAATGATACTAAAAAAACAGATGCATCAGTTTATTTGACCATTAAACCATTAATTACCTTCTGCATCTTGGAGATAGTCCCTCCAGAAAGTAACAACCATCTCCTCAGCAGCTCTCTTGTTGCTCCCTTCTGGAGAGAGACGAATGCTGAAAAGATCATCCACCTGGTCAGCAGTGAGTGTTTTCGGCTCATAGCAGAACAGGGGTCGAAAGCTGTCTGGATGTCGTCGTATTTGGTCCAGAACCCCAAGAGTTTTCAGTCCTTCACAGAATCTGTACAAACAACACGGAATAACTGTACAATCCATAATTCACCTGTACACTGTCAAACTGTCTCTTGGTTTTATACAAACATAATAGATTTTGTGAAGCTAGTCTTACACCTTGTTGGTCAGTGGTTACAATTATTACTCCTTTTGAGATTGATCTGACTGTACAACTAACACTGAATACCTATGAAATGGACCTTGAACCCTGTGGATGACCTGAAATATGACAATGTCTTGTACCAGCAGATCCCTGTCTCTTATCGACCGCATAGGCCTCAGACATCCTGCATTGGCCAAGTAGTCAAGCAAAGGTGCATTTGACTTCTCAAGGTCCTCAAGGGTTGTACTTTCAGCCACCTAGTATCACAAGAAACAGCAAGATGGCTTGTTATGGAAGTTTCTTATTAGTCTTTTAACTTAGTAAGAACCCAGACACTAGTGGTCTGCATACTACAAAATGCCTAGAGGTCCCCTAACAGTTCATAGCAGTGCAGGTTTTTTTCCACACATTGCTACAATGTGATAAATAACAAGGAAAATATGCTTTGCTGTCGACACTTGTCCGTTGAATAGTGGTGGCATTCAAATTACAACATATGGAAAAACTGGGCTGATACTTCTTTTCAAAATGAAAAACAAGAGAACCTTTTAATAATAAACTAATTCTAATGCAGTATAAAATTTAAAAGCTGTCAACTGACCTTTTTGACTTTTTCCAAGAGTTCTGTGTCAGCTATGTCTTCTAGTTTTGGATTTGCTGAACCATTGACCAGAAGACAAAATACTGTTGGCGAGAGGAAGTTTGGTGGTGGACCACCATGCACCAAGCTCACTGCAATGGCTCTGCCAGCAATGTAGTACCAGTCCTCTCTTAGAGCTGCAAAACAATGGCATAAAAGGAAATATAATATTCATAAATACCACATTTCAGCAAACAAAAACTGGCTGTCAATTAAAGGCTGGGTCTCAAATGATGACCGGGGCCATGGTTGACACAAACAAATAAAAGCTAGATCTAAAACATGAGTGGAGAAGTGAGCTGCCATATAATATGCATGTCAAGGATGATGCACATTTCGAATAACTTAATCTAATAAATTTAGCAATATAATTTTGCTAAGTCCAGGGTGAAAAATACTGACTTTTCCTTTTCAGTGTGACTATCCAAATTCAGTAACTGTGGATGCATTTCTTAGCAAAACTGGATTGCATAGTACAATACATGTGCCACAAGATGACAGTAGCCAAATTTCAAGGGCCATATGGGAATGTTGCAAGTCAAAGTTTTCCACAACACATTCCTGCAAATGTTTCACAATAAAAGATGTATTAAGAGAAGGGTTTCAATCTGATGAAACTGTAGAGGGGTTTTAATTGAAAACAGAAAGTGCTGAGTTTGAATTTACCACATAATGCAGTAGGCAGATTAACGCTTCATACTAAAATATGACCAATTATGCTTAAAGCCCTGCCTCTAAAACAAGCCCACTTTATAAAAGCCTGGTACCTTCTACAGTTGAGGTAAGTAAAGGCCCCCATCACTATTTGAGGAAATACATTAAGACACGCTACTATATGAAACCATGGGATTTCCAGTATTATATTATATAAAATGTAAATCTGTTCAAAAGCTACAAGTAGCATGTCAAAATCACAATAAATTAAAATGGCTCACATTATGAATTTTTAGAAAAGCCAGGCATTACCAGTACTGTCAAGAGCCAAGTTCTTGCTGTTTTATTTTCCTTCAAACATGGGTGACCTGGCAATAGTCTCCATCAGCAGCCATAAGAATTCCCTTCTTGGTCCTCCTAAATCAACTCCTTCTTCATTTCTCCCCATGTCATCGGAGAATTTAACACAGATCATCAAGTGGGGTCATAGGATACCCTTCGGAAGCCCCGCATGGCTCCCTCCCATACAGCAGAGAGATTTATATTAAATTTGCACTGCCATTTTGTGCTAATTTTGTTTGACAGTTCCAGCAGTATCTCTTGGACCGGGACCTTTTCTGCACTATAAACACAAAATCAAAAATGAATGACCAGACAACAACTTGTATTTTGTGAAATTTTTGATGTAAGCAACCATTTAATCCAAAACATGGATGTGATAATGTAAGGGATATAGGATTCATATCAATTATGAGATCACATCATTCTCAAGCATTATCCTGATCTCTCAAGCTCACATACTATGTGTGTGCTACTCACATTTGACTCTCCATACTGGCAATTATGGCTTGGTTTAATTCCTCATCATCTGAAGAGTCAGGCGGAAGAGTAGCCACAAGTGTCAAATATGAAGCGTAGTCACCATCATGATCAGTTGTACCAGGTTTCCCATCATCTCTTGCAAGGCAGCCTCCATCATCACCACTGGTGCCAGGGTTCCCATCATCTCTTGCCAGGCAGCCTCCATCATCACCACTGGTGCCAGGGTTCCCATCATCTCTTGCAAGGCAGCCTCCATCATCACCACTGGTGCCAGGGTTCCAATCACCTTTTGCAAGACAGCCTCCATCATGACCACAACTGCTGATGGTGTGATTGGAACCATAGCTGTCTTCATGACCAGTACTAGTGCTAGGTTTGCCATCTCCATCATGACTTCTAGTACCAGGATACTCATTACTCCTCATTACTCTAAACCTGGTAGCAGCCCTGGTGGTGCCATTACTGCTCATGTCTGTGCGAATCTGAGGACCATCAACTTCAAAACAATCATTGCTGCCCTTAGTTGCACGCATGCTTAACGTTGATCTGGTAGTAATGGGAGAACAGTCATTTTCTTCTTCGGAGTCAATCTTAAACAGAAACAGAAAAATACATATTTCTTTTTTTTATTATTATATTTAGCACAATTTTTTGAAGTGGTAAAAAACAAACAAAATCCCAAACGTACTAAAAGGGTCCTTGATGGTCTTACATACAGGGCTTTGGTTTTAAAGACCTTGTGAATTAGCATCCCATTCAGCTCCTGACCACCCTGGAGCTTAGGGGACACCAGCTTATTGCCACAAGCCATGAGAAACTGGAGGCTAGAAAGAAGATGGGGATATTACAATAACAACAAAAGCTTTAGGCTATGTAGCACAACAGTGTGTTGTACATTCATTGTTAGTCATTGTCGTTACTGTGTGTGTAGGGGCGCCACTTTGGCTTCTTGCTCCAATTAACTGTGTGACTGAATCAAGTAGATTTTAAAACAAATGCTGAGCAAATGTTTGTAATAATCATGATTGCATTTTTTATAATAAAAAGAAAAATACATTATTAATATATGTTACAAAGTAAGTGGAAAAAAGAGGCATTTACCTGACATCGTCTTGAATGTGCTCACCAAAGCCATCCCTGATGCGTTCTAAAACAGTCTGGTGGTCCCAGTCCTTCCGGAATTCAACGGCACTGAGGATGTGTCCATGTTTGTGTAACCATGATTTTGGACCTTGTTTGCACACTACTCCCCATGATTGATTAGGGAGTAGTATTACATCCTTGTTTAAATGGTCATGCTGCTGTGTCCTGACTCTGAAATAAGAATGTAACAATCAGACCACATGAAAACAGCCAACACAATATAAGTCATACTGCTATAGGAAATACAATACAAAATACTAACCCCCACCCCCTATCAATATTATATCAGTAATGGGTAGTGGTTATCAATATCAGTTATATTTTACCCACTAATATTCATATTTAGGTCAAATATATTCATTTTAACCTATTTTATCACTTCAAGCCCTTAACACCCTTATTTACATGATTTCTCTCTGAGCCATAAATCTACTGTGAAAAACCATATTCTGTCCTTCCCTTTAACACAGACTCATTAGCTATTGTAGGCTGTGGACAGGGCATGGAAGGTCATAATTTGTCAACTGAGGCGTCAACCGAAAGGTCAGAGTTCAGCAGCCACCTTGAAATAGGACTGGTGTTTCTGAGTGATACAAATGTAATGTAAAAAGGGAATATATAATAAACAGCCATTCCTTTATGCTGAGACATACATGAAAAATAAGCAAAAACCAAAAAAGGGGGCATACATAAAAAGTATATTTATGTATAATCAGTATTTTTTTTACTAAAGTACTTGACTTAAAACTTCAAATGCTGATGAAGGATTTATTTAATCACAGCAGTAATATGCAGTGTATTATTGCTTCAGTGTGGGGCAGAAAATAACAGAGGATTTACAGACTGTAACAACAGACAACAGTAACAACAGTCAGTAACGTTAGTTTAAGACATGGCACTGTTCAAGTAAACAACCAATATGACCAAATAACAACATTAGATTATGCCTGGTGCAACAGCAGAGCAGAAATGACTTCTAACATAATGGAAGGGATGAAGAAACATTTAGTAAATGGAAGTTAGGCTTTGAAGAGAGATATACAGTAGACATTTGAATTGATAATCTTTTAGGTGAGCTTTAGTTACATTTCAGTGGATAAAATATGTTTAGCTGCAGCTACCCTCTCACACAGCAGTTACATTTACGTTACATTTATAACTTAGCTTCCTGCAGTGGTGCTCCTGCTGCTTCTCCAAAGTGACCCACATCTACTGTAAGATTTGTTTTCACTGTCTGCTTTCACACACCAGGTGAAGAACAGCTGATTTTATTACCTGCTGACGTACCACCACGTGACTCACATTCCCGCATGTTACCATAGCAACAACGCTACAACACTACAAACAATACCAGCTGGCACATGCACCTAATTCGACAGTGTACTTTTCTGGGCCCCCTGCAAGACATACGCCAAGTTTGCAGTAGATCTGAGACTCTTAGGACCCGCGGAAACTCTGTATCACTATAGTGAGGGCTCAATACCCCGCTTGTTTGTAGTGGAGGCACAAACGGCTAACTGTTTAGCTCACTACCATGTCATGTTGCGTTGCGTTGTGTTACGTTTCATTGGATTAAACAATAATTTAGAAAAAAAAAAATTAAATTTCTAATTACCTTTTCTTCCTCCTGATGTGCCTGATGTCCAAGAGCTGAAGCGCTGCGCTTGATAACGCGGCGCACACTCTCTCCGGACTGGAGCTGCAGTTGGCAGTGTCATGCTGCTGTGCTGTCCGGAGGGGAAAAGCGACGCTATGTGACTGCCCAGTGTGTTGCGGCTTGGAGTTGCAACAGTCGGCTGCTGCCCGACTGTTGTCTCATTTGACAAGGTTCTGATGGTCTCCGCTGAAGCCAGTACAGTGTGAAGTAAAGCTGCTGCCTCGGTTAGGCTACTTGCAGGCTGTTGGGCAGACATTAGTGTTGCGAACAACGTGGCTGACAATCTACACGTGAACCAGGCTGTGAAGTGGGCATTTTTGTTGACCGGAAAACCTTCCGGTTTAACTGAAACACCTTCCGGTTTGACTGAAATGTCTTCCGTTTTAAGTGAAAACCTCTCACACATTATAGTGAAATATATTCACATAATATACTGAAAACCTCTCACACATTATAGTGAAATATATTCACATAATATACTGAAATCCTCTCATTTGTGTGAGATAATAGAACACATAAAGCTTTTTTGTGGAAACTTTTTTCAGTGTTTCTACAAACCATGAATTTTATTTTCAGATATGGAGGCACTTCAGATTTGGAAAAACAGCAATTTTGCTAAAGCCTGGTATAATACATTTTTTTCTTGTTTTTATACAAGGTCAATGTTTTTCACAGGCATAAATAGGCTATATTTCATTGTTGTGGGAGACAATAAACAGTATAATTTCAGAGGGTGATTCCTGAAGGGGACATGAAAAAAACTGCCTTATTTTACATATTTTTTTAAAGTCGGTATGTCAGTAAAATAAATAATATTTCTCACATTAATGTGTCCTCCTCTGACTGTCACTGCCTGTTGCAGCAGGTAGAGAGAGGAGAGGCTGTTTACAACAACCTGTAGAATTTTAAAATTCACAGCAAACTCTGATGTGTTGTTGAACAAGTGGTTTGATAAATGACATATTGGCATTTTACTCATTAAGATTTTATTGCACTTACAGTTGTCATGTAATATAATAACATAAATTGTAACGCTAGTGATAGCAGTCTAGTTAGAAATTATTACAACTGTACATTGTGATTTATGTACATTGTGATTTAGTGCATAAAAGCAGTTACAACACAAATACAACACAACTCTGAGGAGCAACTGAACAGCTGGTTGGTCCCGACTTGCTCTGATGTCATGCACTGGCCTGGCAACAGTAACCTCACGAAACTGAGGCGGACGCAGTTTTCTGAACCTGCGTTGCTCTCCACCAACTGCAAAACCCAGGGCATTATGGGAAATGCCTGGCTCTCACCTAATCTAACAGCTGATTGGTTTAGATGTCTACTATATCACTCTACTATATGAAGTTTTATAGAAACTTCTCTATTTTGTTGAAGTAGAGTTATTTTAATTTTATGTGTCTGATTTTGAAGGTTGATTGTGTTAACAGAATACATGTTGTAGCAGTTAGTGATCAGTGACTAAATAAATCAGTTTTACAAATTGTAAACTGCCTACAATAGTTGTTGTCTAATATATATATTAACATTGCACTGATTTTAATATTGAAGTCTTTATCAACACCAAAACTTCTATGTCTGAAAGTGATGCGATTGTTAAAAACATGTGGACAGACGTGAAGCCCTGACAGTCTGAGTATCTGACAGATCAATAATATGATATAGCTTTTCTCCTCTTTCTTCTGTGTTTGACTATTAATGTTTTTAATGTATTGATGTGGTTTAGAGGGACAGGTCTGCTCAGCTCAGTTATACACAGCAGCAAAGTGATAAGATGATGATTTACATGAGAATTCATGTCACATTGACATTTAACCATGAATAGAAATCACAAATCACATGTAGAACACTTTAATGCCATTATTTAAACAACTGGAGAGACTGTGTACAAACTGATGTATGAGTCTGAGAACATTTTAATAAATCTGAGTTAGATCTAATGGGGTGTGAGTGTTTCTGCAACTTCCTGTAAGGCTGGTCCACACTCCATCTAACATAGCTGGCGGCGATAATACATGTCGAACGCAAACTGCTACCCATAATTAAACAAAAACACGAAGAAGAAGACTGAAGGCTGCTGGAAATTGTCTGACTTGACCACAGCTTTTTGTCTCTGCCCCCTGTTGCTGCTACCTGATCTCCTCTGCTTTCCAGACTGCTTTTCCAACCGCATTTCCGTTGTTCATATAGAGCATTTCAGTAGTGTGTGAGAGCATTTCAGTAGTGTGTATGAGAGTGTTTCAGTAGTGTGTGCGAGAGCATTTCAGTAGTGTGTATGAGAGCATTTCAGTAGTGTGTACGAGAGTGTTTCAGTAGTGTGTGCGAGAGCGTTTCAGTAGTGTGTGTGAGAGCGTTTCACTCACTTGTATGTATGAGAGCGTTTCAGTAGCGTATATAAGAGCATTTCACTTGTATGTGTGAGAGTGTTTTAGTAGTGTGTGTGAGTGAATAATTTTTCAGTTCATGTGAGAGTGTTTCAGTAGTGTATGTAAGAGCATTTCACGTGTGTGTGAGAGGTAATTCTGAATAATGTCCCTGCTGGCCCCTCATATACAGCCCTACTGCATTCAAGTTCATGTTTGACATTCACACAAAAACATGTTACAGAAATAAAATAAATGTTGAAACCAAATTGACAATAAACAATATAAAACATTCTGTCTAAAGAAAAATAACTTAACACAAATTTCAAATTATGCCTTTCATTGCTAAATAAATAAGAATAGACTTAACTAAAATATAATGTACTATATATGTATAAAATATAACAGTAAAAACATTTTATTACCCAAAAACACATTTACTTTACTCACATTACTACATTCAATCCTATTTTACACATACATTACATTTACACTCATCCTACACTGATATAACGTACACAGAACCTTTCTGCAACATAAGCATACCACTCTCCTAGACTTGCACTTAACCTCTTAACCTCAAAATGGCATGACTACGCCCTGTTAGCGAGTGACCGGAAGTGAAACTGGTTTGAATATGTCTCTATTTACCATTAACTCATTGCTGACTGGCTTATACTCTAAAACAATCTCTTAAACACATTTTTGTATGTTACCACATGCAAATGTCTGTAACTTGCACTGACAAAACAGTAGAAAAACAAAATTCACAGAGGTAAATATTCTCAATGGCTGCGCTCACTAAGACACACCGCAACAAAAATACGTTCCCAATACATCTCAGAACCATGTCACAACTTCACAGAACGATTTGCAATGCATTTACATTAGGTATTAAACAAAGCTAATCATAGAAAAGCAAATTTTAACATACCTGTGGATTAATAGGGGAGAGGGTATATATCTATATTTATATCTATATCTATATATATATGCATATATATATAAATATGTGCGTGTGTGTGTGTATAATATGAAGTTGTGAGTGAAAATATTATTATATATTATAAATATTATCTATTTGTATGTACAGTACAGGCCAAAAGTTTGGACACACCTTCTCATTCAATGCGTTTTCTTTATTTTCATGACTATTTACATTGTAGATTCTCACTGAAGGCATCAAAACTATGAATGAACACGTGGAGTTATGTACTTAACAAAAAAAGGTGAAATAACTGAAAACATGTTTTATATTCTAGTTTCTTCAAAATAGCCACCCTTTGCTCTGATTACTGCTTTGCACACTCTTGGCATTCTCTCCATGAGCTTCAAGAGGTAGTCACCTGAAATGGTTTTCCAACAGTCTTGAAGGAGTTCCCAGAGGTGTTTAGCACTTGTTGGCCCCTTTGCCTTCACTCTGCGGTCCAGCTCACCCCAAACCATCTCGATTGGGTTCAGGTCCGGTGACTGTGGAGGCCAGGTCATCTGCCGCAGCACTCCATCACTCTCTTTCTTGGTCAAATAGCCCTTACACAGCCTGGAGGTGTGTTTGGGGTCATTGTCCTGTTGAAAAATAAATGATCGTCCAACTAAACGCAAACCGGATGGGATGGCATGTCGCTGCAGGATGCTGTGGTGGCCATGCTGGTTCAGTGTGCCTTCAATTTTGAATAAATCCCCAACAGTGTCACCAGCAAAACACCTCACCACCATCACACCTCCTCCTCCATGCTTCACAGTGGGAACCAGGCATGTGGAATCCATCCGTTCACCTTTTCTGCGTCTCCCAAAGACACAGCGGTTGGAACCAAAGATCTCAAATTTGGACTCATCAGACCAAAGCACAGATTTCCACTGATCTAATGTCCATTCCTTGTGTTTCTTGGCCCAAACAAATCCCTTCTGCTTGTTGCCTCTCCTTAGCAGTGGTTTCCTAGCAGCTCTTTGACCATGAAGGCCTGATTGGCGCAGTCTCCTCTTAACAGTTGTTCTAGAGATGGGTCTGCTGCTAGAACTCTGTGTGGCATTCATCTGGTCTCTGATCTGAGCTGCTGTTAACTTGCGATTTCTGAGGCTGGTGACTGGGATGAACTTATCCTCAGAAGCAGAGGTGACTCTTGGTCTTCCTTTCCTGGGTCGGTCCTCATGTGTGCCAGTTTCGTTGTAGCGCTTGATGGTTTTTGCGACTCCACTTGGGGACACATTTAAAGTTTTTGCAATTTTCCGGACTGACTGACCTTCATTTCTTAAAGTAATGATGGCCACTCATTTTTCTTTAGTTAGCTGATTAGTTCTTGCCATAATATGAATTTTAACAGTTGTCCAATAGGGCTGTCGGCTGTGTATTAACCTGACTTCTGCACAACACAACTGATGGTCCCAACCCCATTGATAAAGCAAGAAATTCCACTAATTAACCCTGATAAGGCACACCTGTGAAGTGGAAACCATTTCAGGTGACTACCTCTTGAAGCTCATGGAGAGAATGCCAAGAGTGTGCAAAGCAGTAATCAGAGCAAAGGGTGGCTATTTTGAAGAAACTAGAATATAAAACATGTTTTCAGTTATTTCACCTTTTTTTGTTAAGTACATAACTCCACATGTGTTCATTCATAGTTTTGATGCCTTCAGTGAGAATCTACACTGTAAATAGTCATGAAAATAAAGAAAACGCATTGAATGAGAAGGTGTGTCCAAACTTTTGGCCTGTACTGTACATATATATTGTTGACCTGTTATAAATACATCACCGGGACAGACAGCCACTTTTTACTTTTGCTTTTCACATATAATGAAAAAAAGAAACCAAGAAGTTATCCTTTTTCATCTTCATAGTGCTGTGAACAATACACATCTTGCTGCTAAAGTTACTGATTTAGAGTTTACTGTGAGCATACTTTGCAGTCACGCTGCCTTAATATCATTTAAAATAATGACTGTTTCTTAATTCCTTTACCATCTGCAGCCAAAATGAAATGATGATCCTTTTAATTGTGTAGTAAAAATCAGTCAAAAGTTCCTAGTCCTCTTGCATTAAACTTAGAGATGCTGTGTTTCTGAATACAAACAAATAACGCATAATGAAATTATGGATCCTACATTTATTTACAGACATTCACACAGAATGCATACAGTTTGAGGGGCTAATCTGCACACTGAGTTGTATGTTCACATACTGCATATCTAGGACAGTGACAACTTTGATGTAAATCTATGCTATAAAGTGGAAAAGAGATGCTAATCTTAAGTGTAAAAGTATGTCATTAGATCCATGTCAGCAAGTCAATAATGAGTCAGATGAGTTTAAAATGAGTAAAATCACCTTGAAATATTTTCCCAGATATTATCATTTTGAAAGAAAGGTGTAAAAGAAACCATAGACAAATGGATTGAGCATTGAATTTGACCATCCAAGCCATTTAAATGATGCAATCACAGAGGCTGGTATTGCATTATCAGTCAGAGGATTAAAGGTGAAACAAAGAAAGAAAGGAGTCCAACATATGAGAAAAACTCCTATAACAATAGCCAGAGTTTTGGTGGCCTTTCTCTCCATCTTACTGATGGTTGCTCCAGACTTTGTGTTCTGACAGATTGTGTTCTGGATGCTGCGTACCTGTCTCTGTGACACCATAAAAATCTTTAGGTAGATGGTGAACATTACAATACCTGGGAGGTAAAACGTTAAAAGAATTGCCATTACTGAACTTGCTAAATTTGTATGTTGAAATAAAACACACCTGTTAGATTGTTCTACCTTTAGTCCCCGAATTGTGACACCAATTCCATTTAGTGCAGAAACAGTCCAGCTCACTAGGATCATGATCACAATTACATGGACATTTATTTTAGTTCTGTACCTCAGAGGCTGACACACTGCATAATATCTATCAACAGAAATAAAGCACAGATTCAAAACAGAAGATGAACACAGAAATATATCAAAGCAGCGTCGGACTTTACAGAGCAAACCTTCAAGATGCCAACATGAGCTTACAGCCAGTAGTGTGCTAAAAGGCAAAACTACAACACCAACAAGCAGGTCAGCCACAGCCAGAGAGAGGATGAGGTAGTTTGTAGGAGTGTGGAGCTGTTTGAAGTATATGATAGAGATTATTACCAGAAGGTTTCCACACATTATAAGAACTGATAAACAGCCAACAAAGACACATAATACATATGAAGTTATGACTGCTGTCATGCCAGATACATTTGTAGATTCATTACAGAGATCATTAGACATGTTGAGAAAAAATGTGGTTTCCATGCATAAATGATCTTACTACTGAGGTAACATTTGCCTTACAGTTAGAAAATAAAACGCATCAGTATAAGTTTTCTGCATACAGATTCAAAGGTTGATTTTAGTGCTCGTATGTTTCACACCATGCCTGTTAATCCTGTGCATCTGTTTGTGCATCTGCACTGATGGAGCTCCTTAGCCTCTTTCATGCTGAGCAGTATCTTCAGAGTAGATTTATTATTCTGGGCTCATTTACATATTTTATTCAGGGGAGTGGCATTTAATGTCAGTCAAAATTATGACTTATCATAGAACTGCTTGTGAACTGTATTTGCATCATCCTTTAACTGTCATACCCATACACCATTAAATGTTATTACTCTTAAATTCATTGCAACAACTTCATCTGAATGTTTTAAAGCAAATAAACCTATGATCACATAACTGTCCACTTTGTCTATGGGCCATGAAGCAGCATGACTACTTTGCCTTCACACAAACTTCACTTGTTCACATACTGTCTGCTTCTCTTAAGGTCAGAAAATAATTCAAATTCAGGGTTTTGCACTTCATACACATTTTAACAGAAAAATCTTTTTTTTTTTGCTGACCTTCACTGGTTTGATTTCCAACCTCTCTGCAGTGATGTAAAAAAAAAGAGTACTCAAAGCTGTGACATAACACTGTGACATCATAATTTGGTGCAGTTAAAGGTGTTTTCAGCATTAATGTTCAGCAGTATCACCACATATTAAACCAGGGTTGCCAACTTTGGGTACTTGGCTGTAGTGCAATTTTGATGCCACAGAGAAAATCACCTGCAAGCCCGGACCTCTGTAGGGGAGTCCAGTTGACTGCTCCCCTGAGGTTTATTTTTTTATTTTTTGATAAACCAGCTCTATCTTAATAGGTTATCTGTACAGTCAAGCACACTTTTTTTAAATTCAAAGTACGTGTTCTTATCATTGAAAAATGGAAATGAGTGCCCTTAGAAACTGTCTTTTTTACTTTCCATAATAATTATGAATTGTAAAATAAATTGCTAGTGATTAGCATTAGTATTAAGTGGGAACAGAATAATTTACAACTGCTATCAATGAACATTTTTTACTAGAGTTGGAACAGCAATTAAATATATACATGTTGACTGTGGTTGAATGTATAATGCTACATTTAATCATTAGTACAGTGGATTCGCAGATAAATTGTGCACTTTTTGAAATAAGCATGAAATTTCTACCATAGTTTGTACATACCCTAAAGTTCATTTTCAGATGTGGAGGGAAGTCAGATTTGACCTCTGAGGCCCGGGAGAGGTCAAATTCAAGATGGCTGCCAATAATAATCAAATATGCTTAAGTGATACTTTTGAGATCACCAGAATTCAAGAAAATGCATTTAGGTCAAAGTCATGGTCAAATTATGCAGACGGAGTGAGATAAAGGGTGCAAAAAGATGGTTTCTTTCCAACATAATAACAGTAATGATAATGATCATTAAAAATGTATTTACTTACAATATTTCAGTAGGCCTACTATGCTTCTATTAAAACTTGCTTTGAAATCAGTCATAACACGTCTACATTTACATGCCAGCTATTAGCTCTCAAGCCTGTGTGATACCGGTGGCACAGTATTGAACTAGGCTACTTTGCTGTAACCATTAATTCAGCTATAGTCCTACTTCACACAAATTACCAAGCTGAAATCTCTAGAACATGCGCTGTTCAATCATTCAACTGACTTCAGCTCATGTATGTTCCAGACTGTCTTCTAGTTTAGCTAGCAGAATTATTTCGATCAATGCCTGCCTTTTTTTTTTCCACAGAAGCTAGCTAGCTAACTAACTAGGCAGACTCATTCCCGGCTACAATCAAATTCAATGTATTTGCATGTTAAGGCTTTACTCAAGTATACTTATATTGGCAGCGTTTCCCAGATGGCTCTTAGCGTAAGAAGATCTTTCACTAAGAAGGAGTTGTAAGATTGAGCTGACCCACTCTTAACAGTCTTCTTAGCAACCAAACGCTCACAGATCCAGCCGCGTCAGGCAAATTAATATTACACTAAGCAAGGAGATATTGAAACAGTGCGCGCCGTATATATTTTGATTTATTTTACACTTCAGATTTATATTGTTTAGCATTAATTGGTGACAGAAAAGAACGAATTTCATTCTGCAGGGAAACGCCTGTCCTTACTGTGCATATGACAATAAACACTTTGAATCTTGAATCTATATGTTTTATGAAGACCCTGTGTGCGCTCAAAGCTGTGGCACAAGTTACGCACCGAAATCTGGTGGAAGAAAAATAATAATAATAAGGTAAAATAAGTATTAGGAATAACAATTGTGTTCCTGTATGTGCTGTGCATATCAGGCACACAAATAAATTGAATCATCATGACTGTCATTTATCATAATTTGTCCGCACATATCCCACATCTGCATGCACATATCAGAGAGTTTGCCGCATCCAAAACCTGCGACCTATCACAGATATCAGGCAACTGACAGGTGTAATTGAGCTCAGCTGGAACCTGATCAAGGGATGCTCCACCCACTACTCTATAATAAAGGCGTTGCCATATCACACGTGTGTGAGATACCATGGCTGCTTTACAGCATATTCTCGCTGCTAACCAACAGCGTTGCCGTGTGCGAAGCCAAACCATATATGTAAATGCATTTGTGCATCAGCACTTCAGCCCACTCGACGTGCTGTCAGACCGGGCTATCCAAATGAAGTATCGAGATACAACGCCTCATCAACTAGTGTCTCCACACATCAGGAGGGTAACCCAGTGCAATTTCGCCCTCATCCCAGAGGTGCAATGCCTGGCTGCGCTGGGTTTTTACGCAGTGGGGAACTTCCTGGACATGGTGGGAGACGGCACTGGCCTTAGCAAGGCGTTAGCAAGGTTTTTTTGTTTCAATATAATACATTTCCTCATGATTCTCTTACCAAGACTACTTCTTATTTAGTTGTAGTCTTGTTTTCATCATGAAAATAGGTCATTGACAAATATTTATCGTCTTAGTTTTTCATTAGAATTATTAGAACACAGATACACACAAGCAGCAGGGAATTAGTGCGTTAGGTAGCAGCATTGTGTGTGACTTATGCGCTGATTAAGTGTTGGGTGATCCATTTGCCTAACATCGATTGTTTCAGCACCGCGGACAGCTCCTGTTAAGAGGGAGAAGGAGTTATGTACTTAACAAAAAAAGGTGAAATAACTGAAAACATGTTTTATATTCTAGTTTCTTCAAAATAGCCACCCTTTGCTCTGATTACTGCTTTGCACACTCTTGGCATTCTCTTGATGAGCTTCAAGAGGTAGTCACCTGAAATGGTTTTCCAACAGTCTTGAAGGAGTTCCCAGAGGTGTTTAGCACTTGTTGGCCCCTTTGCCTTCACTCTGCGGTCCAGCTCACCCCAAACCATCTCGATTGGGTTCAGGTCCGGTGACTGTGGAGGCCAGGTCATCTGCCGCAGCACTCCATCACTCTCCTTCTTGGTCAAATAGCCCTTACACAGCCTGGAGGTGTGTTTGGGGTCATTGTCCTGTTGAAAAATAAATGATCGTCCAACTAAACGCAAACCGGATGGGATGGCATGTTGCTGCAGGATGCTGTGGTAGCCATGCTGGTTCAGTGTGCCTTCAATTTTGAATAAATCCCCAACACTGTCACCAGCAAAACACCCCCACACCATCACACCTCCTCCTCCATGCTTCACAGTGGGAACCAGGCATGTGGAATCCATCCGTTCACCTTTTCTGCGTCTCACAAAGACACGGCGGTTGGAACCAAAGATCTCAAATTTGGACTCATCAGACCAAAGCACAGATTTCCACTGGTCTAATGTCCATTCCTTGTGTTTCTTGGCCCAAACAAATCTCTTCTGCTTGTTGCCTCTCCTTAGCAGTGGTTTCCTAGCAGTTATTTGACCATGAAGGCCTGATTGGCGCAGTCTCCTCTTAACAGTTGTTCTAGAGATGGGTCTGCTGCTAGAACTCTGTGTGGCATTCATCTGGTCTCTGATCTGAGCTGCTGTTAACTTGCGATTTCTGAGGCTGGTGACTCGGATGAACTTATCCTCAGAAGCAGAGGTGACTCTTGGTCTTCCTTTCCTGGGTCGGTCCTCATGTGTGCCAGTTTCGTTGTAGCGCTTGATGGTTTTTGCGACTCCACTTGGGGACACATTTAAAGTTTTTGCAATTTTCCGGACTGACTGACCTTCATTTCTTAAAGTAATGATGGCCACTCGTTTTTCTTTAGTTAGCTGATTAGTTCTTGCCATAATATGAATTTTAACAGTTGTCCAATAGGGCTGTCGGCTGTGTATTAACCTGACTTCTGCACAACACAACTGATGGTCCCAACCCCATTGATAAAGCAAGAAATTCCACTAATTAACCCTGATAAGACACACCTGTGAAGTGGAAACCATTTCAGGTGACTACCTCTTGAAGCTCATGGAGAGAATGCCAAGAGTGTGCAAAGCAGTAATCAGAGCAAAGGGTGGCTATTTTGAAGAAACTAGAATATAAAACATGTTTTCAGTTATTTCACCTTTTTTTGTTAAGTACATAACTCCACATGTGTTCATTCATAGTTTTGATGCCTTCAGTGAGAATCTACAATGTAAATAGTCATGAAAATAAAGAAAACGCATTGAATGAGAAGGTGTGTCCAAACTTTTGGCCTGTACTGTATGTATAGAATTGTTTTTTTAAAATCGTGATAAATTTATGGATTTCAATAGTTAATTTGGATTAATCACATTTTTTTTCAATTCCATTGTTTCACATTTAAAAACACTTTTTAAGGCCAAATTAAAAAAGTAAAGCAATTCTTCCATATTGTCTTAATTGGGAATACAATAGAGTGTGCCAGGGCTGACGTCAAAATCCGGAAGTTTAGCATTGCGCTGGTTCCCGGAAGAGAAAGTGAATGTGATTTTTGCATTGCGTTTTGGATTATGTCAGAAAATAAGCTCTGTCTGTAAGTATCATAAACTTGTATCAAGTTACAGGTGATACTTACAGGTTTTGTTCAGCGAGATAATCTTCACATATGAACACCTTTCATACCGCATTTGAAGCTTAAATGCGATCGCCAGAAGTAAAAAGCTAACGTTAGGCTTTAACGGACTACATGACTACTCCACGGTCGCATGACTCTTGACGTCACCGCCACTAAGCTTTCAACTGATTTCGGCCGCTTTGTTTTAAAAACATTGTATAATTTGGAAATCGGACTGTTTAAGCTAAATAAGAAGCTGTAATGGCGGACTGCCAGCACTCTCGCCTGTTCGGGGGTGATGACGTTTAATGTCCCCGACAGGGTTTGTAGTCGTATTGAGCAACTTGTTAGCAACCGCCTTTTTAACGACACGTAAAAGCTTCAAATTTCACAAGTAGGGTATTTACTGATGTGTTTTATGTCGTAGAAGAAAACCTGAAACTCGCTTAAGCTTTTGTTAACCACAGACCTTATTTGAGGCAATTTACCAAAATCCCATTCAAAAAACGTATTGACTTTTAGACGAGAGAAGCGGAAGTGCTAAAAGCACTAACGGAGTTCCGAGTTTACTGGCACACTCTATTGTCACAGTTCCTCTGCTCACCTCATGCAGTACTTTTCCATTTACCTCACCTCTGCTCCACTCTGACTGCCAGCCACACCCATCTCATCAAGGCAACTCTGCTCATCTGCTCACTCAGCCTGCCACCTCATCAGCCCAACTCCACTCACCTGCTTTCTATCACTGACTGGATCAGTATAAAGACTCCTGAGACTGATTTCCTGTTGCCAACCTTGCCTGAATCCCGGAAATTGCCTTTGCCTTCTGTCCCTGACCACGCATTCTGCTTTTGCCCTCCTGATTTCTGTCTGCCTGTTCCTGTGGCTGCTTGGAGATTGCCTGCCTTGTCGCAACAGTGTGAGTTTCGTCCTTACAACCTGTGACTCCCTGTTAAGCAGAGACTCTTGCTGTGTTGCCACACTGGTCTCGGTGTGTGTGCTGTGTGGATATTCACCTGCTGGATTATTCCTCTGTATTTCCCTGTGTCTGCTGCAAGCTTCATTAAAAGTCATTACTGTCTGCCTGCCTCTCTGAGTGCTGCATTTGGGTACCAGCACACCCCGTTACAACAAAGACAGCATTTGCACTCTTAAGAAATTCCAGTTTTGTTGCTTTCTCTAATACATATAGATCTTGTATGTGTTCCAAGCAATGGTAAGGCATTTGAATGTTCACAACATGTCAACCTTAGGACGTTACTAAGTCACAAGTCTTCCACAATATTGACTTGTTCACAGTCAGTTGCCACCCATTTAGCAAGTGCTGTAGTTGACTTCTTCAATTTAGTTTCATCCACAGGTCTGTGGCCATTCACACACTCCAAAATAGCACTTTTCCAGCTTTGGCAATGCAGTTGCCTGTTTACATCAGTCTGATTAGCACCACTTGTATGCTCAGCTCATAGGTGGTAGCAATTCCAAGATGGTTTAGGGACCCCAACATGCAGAAATATTCACTGGTCTCATTAGCATATTTTGTTTAACGAAGTAGAATTGATGTTACATCATGTTCAATCAAATGATCGAAAAGGAGCAGGAAGAAGAAGAACAAATCTTATTTTACCTGCCCCTTACATAAACATTGAAATAATTATACAGTAGATGGTCTGTCCATTACAGTTACTTGGCAACCATTACTTTTTTTTTTCAATTTTATCTACAATTTTTAACATGAAACTGAACAGAAACAAAACTACTTCCCCTTAGCAATCTTTATATAAAAGCAATGATCTTTCTTTGTACCTCTTCTTGAACTGAAATATATTTGTACAAGCTTTCAAATCATTGTCCAGAGAGTTCCGTAGTTTGACTCCAATAACTGATGGATATTTGTTTCCGAGTGGTCCGTGCAAACTGATGCTTAAAATTAAATTTTCTTCTGTGATCCTTGTCATCTGAAATAAAAACAAACCACTTTTGTACATTTCCTGGTAGTGCTTTGCTTTTTGCCCTGTACATAACCAGCAGTGTCTGCAGCTCAACCAACCCCCAAATCTTCAATAGTCCAGACTTGATAAATAAACTGTTAGTGTGTTCTCTAAAATGTGCCTTATGAGTAATTCTTAAGGCTCTTTTCTGTAGTATAAATAATGGCTTAATGTTGCTCATGTACGTGTTGCCCCACACAGTAACTAAAATATGGCAATATAAGAAGAATATAGAGCTTGCATTGCCCGATAATCTGATACTTTACTTTGTTCAAAACAAATACTCTTAGACACCTTCGATTTTATGTATACTATATGATATTTCAGTCAGTTTGTCATCCATAATTACACCCAAGAATCTAAATTCAGATACTTTCAATTTTTATTCCCTCTAAAGACAATGAAGTGCTTTCATCTTTTCTTTGATTAGCAAAAATCATAAACTTAATTTTTTTCAAATTTAAAGATAACTTAATTTCATCACACCAACTTAAGTTTGACCATTTCATTTTCAATGCTTTCCGCTAAAGATTTTAAATTAGGTCCTGAACTAAAAAAATTGGGTGTCGTTCACAAATAAGACAAAACGCAGTATCTTTGACACTTAACATATGTCATTGATATACAAAATAAAAGTTTAGGCCCCAGAACAGATCCTTGTGGGACTCCACATTCAATCTTAATGCATTTGGATTTATGACCAGCAAACTGTACATATTGCTGTCTGTTGTCTAAGTAGCTGCTCAACCAGTTTAAAGGTATCCCTCTCACACTATATGCATGTAACTTGGAAATTAAAATAGTATAGTCAATTGTGTCAAAAGCTTTTTTTGAATCAATAAATATATTTCTTGCTTTCTATTGCAGTAGTTATTTCTTCCATTATGTTCCTTAAAGCTAATGCTGTCAAAGTATCTTTATTGTCCCTTTCGGGGAAATTGGTTTGCAGCCAGGAAAATACACAAAACATACAACATATAAAACATTGATGGACAAAAACACATAACATGACATAATGGGCAGATTCTAGGAGGCTTTAAAACTAAAAATAAATGAAGATTAATAGAAAAACAATTATCATCAAAGTGCAAAATACCAATGCAAAGTGCAGATTCCAGCAGCCTGAACAATCTGTGCAAATAGACATAAGCACATAAACAATTTACAGACTATCTGCTATTCAACAATTGAATGGCTGAAGGGACAAAAGAAACCTTAAATCTCTTTGTCCTAAGAGCAGGCACCTTCCACCGACGGCCTGAAGGCAACAATACAATTCAGAGAGAAGGGGGTGATTTACACACAAAATAAAAGAAGCCTTCCTGACCACTTGCCTACTATACAGGTCAGTGAGCTGGGCTTGACTCCTCCCTGAAACTTTACTGGCCACTTTGATCAGGCTACCAAGGCTGTTTTGATTGGCCAGAGTCAGGTTTCCATACCAAGCACCAATGCAGAACAAAAAAACAGATTCAATAAAACTTCTATAAAACAGGGTCATCATCTCGGAGGAAACATTAAAAGAAGACATTTTCCTCAGGAAATAAAGCCATTGCATTTTTGTTGTGGAGGCAACATGAGAATCAGAGGACAGATTATTATCCTCAACTACTCCCAGGTATTTATAGCTGTCCACCAGCTCAATATTTGCACCTTTAATGCTGGTTAGTATTGGGCAAGGACTAGACTTCCTGAAACTGATTATCATGTCCTTAGTTTTGGACACATTTAGTTGGAGGAAGGATTCATCACACCATGATACAAAATCATTAACTACAGGCCCATGAAGCTGCTCATCCCCTTCAAGAAGATTCACGATCACTGAGTCTTCAGCAAATGTAATAATGTGTCTATTAGCATAGTTGCTGCTGTGGATCTATTTGACTGAAAGCCATACTGGCTCTCACTCAATAATTTGTTCTTTTCAATAAAAGTATCTAGTTTTTGTACAAACACCTTTTCGAGCACTTTGGAAAGTTGCGATAGCAAAGACACTGGTCTGTAGAGCTATGCTTATCTCCTGATTTGAAGAGTGGTATAACCCTTGCTACTTTCATTCTGTCTGGAAAAATATCCGTATGAAAGGAGAGATTAAATATTTAACACAAAGGTTTAATTATGCAGTCAATAGTCTTTTTCACACTGTTAGCCCGGACTTTAAATGCTTTAATTACAATGTATGTAAATGATTTAAGTTTTATTACATTACTATAAAATGTTAAGTATATTCTTCTAATTTGTAGACATAGTTGAAAGTATGAATAAGTTTAAGTTGAATGGCCTTAAATCACTAAGTTTTAGTCATGACCACACCTTTTTATCTCCACTGAGTTGTGAAGGGCCACCATTTTAACTTATACAGATCGGCAGTTGCATCTTTTGCTCAAATTCAAAAAGTGAGCCGCAGCTGAGATTCATTCTCTGAAGTCAGCTTGATGTGTCTGGGACTTTGTGGAGCCGGCTGCCGTGGGAATGTTTGTTTTAACTGTGTATTTTACAGTTTACCAGTTCGACGGTCGTTTTTATCTGTTAGTGGGGGAGGAGGGGCTGCTTCAAACGGTTGCACCGTTCAGTTACGTGGACATTTTTCACTTCTTAGCTAACATTGTGTTTCTTACTCTAGTGGCATTTTGTGGATACCTTTGGATTACAACACTATTGGAAACATTTCGGACAATGTACGTACACAGCTCAAACATGTTTAACATAGATCCGGTGATTACATATTGTACATTTATGTAGTTAACCTTAGACGTGACGTTCTTCCCGTTATCTAACTATTAGCCTCATTGAACACCCGACCGACAGCACAGAAGCAGCAGTCGTGTGAGGGGGCTGCAGCCATGCACACTGTGCAGCAGAGGAGAGAAGGAGAGACGAGAGAAAGAGAGACGACGGTCTGTTGTTGTACTACGGTTTAGCCTATTGAATCTGGTAAGTGCCCTTAAGTTAACGTTAGTGAACATGTTGCATTTTGAGACGACCATTAATTGAAATAGGCTAGGTTAAGGTTAATTATTTGAAACAAACAAACAAAAATCTAGTGAAAATGCTTTGTTAATGCATGGGACAAAGCTATGACATTTTAACTTCAACTGTCTAGGTTACTTGACCATATTGGCTTTCGTAATGTAAATTTACTTAATGTTAGCTAATCTGAAGGGAACATAAACACAGAGTTAACATTACATCACCCAGACGTTAACATATAGCTACTTTATGCAGTATCAAAATATAGATTTATTGTAATCTAGGGATTAATTTCCACTGGGGACAGGGGAGACATGTCCCTCTCACTTTTTAAAATCCTCTTTGTGTCCCCTCCACTTTACAAATAATTTATTATTTTTTAACCACAAGCCATCAAAACCGTGGAGGAGCAGGATTTTTTTTAATCACAGGATTGAACATAGGCGGTGGGCCGAAGCCACGTATCTGCATTAGTTTTAGAAAGTAATGATCCCCGTGCAGGGACAACCTGGATTTGTAAAATTGTTAAGATTATTTTATTCTTCATCAGATCCGGGTTGTTGCCACTCGATATTCTTGCACATTTTTCCACAATTATAATTTAAAGTTTGTTTAATATTCAGGCAAACGCTGCAGTCTACTATAACAGTTTGACCAATAGAACGCTAAGATTTCGAGGGGGGGCCATCGCTAGCTATCGGATTTAGCTACTGAGCACAGCTGTTCAACGGAGGAATCGGCAGATGGGCACGACGGAGACAAGTAAGTAACGTTATTATATTATTAAAACTTGATTGTTTTGTACAGTATTGAGTTCAAACGCATGACTTGCAACTTGTGTTTTGTACAGTATTGAGTTCAAATGTATGGTGACGTTTTGCAAGTGTAAAAGTAACATTAGCGTTAGCTTTAGCAAAAAAGCGCTCGCTAGCAGCTTCACGCACTTTATGGGTAAAGTTAAGTTGAAGTGGCTTGCATCTTATTTCTCATTGGGTTACGTTAGGTCTCTTAAGTCCTTGTGGTAGAAATAACCGGGACTGTTGCATGTTTATTATCTGCTGACCAACATCACTGAGTCTCATAAACCAAGCAAACACGCTATGATGATGATGTATAAACAATGTTGTCATTTAATCATTGTTTCCTCACATAACCTCCATGGAAACAGCAGAAGAGAGCTAACAGCTAAACGAAAAAAAGTAAGGTTTTGAAAAGAGCTTGAACTGATTGTAAATCACATGTGTAGCATTAGAGAGTTTTGTAACAAAGAAACAAAGCAAAACATATACATTATATAGAAAGCTAACGTTACATCATTTTTTTCCCCTCCTGCAGGAGTCATCACACACACCACTGCCTACTCAAAGGATGAAGCCATATGGGCCTAGTCTTCTTCAAAAGGCCCATTATCACAGTTTGTGCATTGACACAGGTTTGTACATGGCAGCTGTAGTGTAAAAGTCAAAACCCTCATCAGATATTAGACCATATAAGTTGGATAAGATACAAATAGTTATATAACCATGTTAGTGTGTAGACTTTTGCAAAAAACTAATCCTGCAATCATGTGTAATATGCAATGTAACGGTGTGAACTATTAGTGACATCTTAGTTGTGAACTCTTATTGACACAAACAACCTATCACGCGTGCTGTGTGAAGAAGATAGCACACTCACTTGATTGTACTGCTTAATGCACTTAAGAGTTTATATAAAGGTCACACACACATTCAAATGATTGTGTCACGAGGAACTGTAGCATGTGAGTCACCAGGGATCACATGTTTTTCTAAAAATAAGAGCACAAGGGACTGTAGCATGTGAGTCCCCACAGATCACATGGGTTTTTAAAAAATAGAGCGAGAGCGACTCCGGAAATACTGGTGGCAGATTCCAGCTTGAGCAGGAATAAAGGCAAAAGTCTGCTACCAGTAAAAATCAATCAATCAATCAATCAATTTTATTTATAAAGCCCAATATCACAAATCACAATTTGCCTCACAGGGCTTTACAGCATACGACATCCCTCTGTCCTTAAGACCCTCACAGCGGATAAGGAAAAACTCCCCCCAAAAAAACCCCTTTAACGGGGAAAAAAAACGGTAGAAACCTCAAGAAGAGCAACTGAGGAGGGATCCCTCTTCCAGGACGGACAGACGTGCAATAGATGTCGTACAGAACAGATCAGCATAATAAATTAACAGTAATCCATGTGACACAATGAGACAGAGAGAGAGAGAGAGAGAGATGCAGGTAATGACAGTAGCTTACAACAACATTAATGAAAGTAATAATATTATAGTTATAGTTCTGGCTACTGTGGTACAATATGTTGAAAGTATGTATTAATATCTGACAGTATACTTGTGTGACAATAGTCATATGTGTATAATAACAGAAGTATGACTAATGACTAATGATGGCAGCAGCAGCAGGAGGCATCTGGCAGGACCACGGCAGCAGCACAACCACACATGTCACAAGATGCAGTAATAGAATACGAGAGAGAGAGAGAGAGAGAGAGAGAGAGAGAGAGAGAAGGAGAGAAGGTGCCCGGTGTATTATAGGGGGGTCCTCCGGCAGACTAGGCCTAAGTCAGCCTAACTAGGGGCTGGTACAGGGAAAGCCTGAGCCAGCCCTAACTAGCTTATAAGCTTATAAGCCTAACTAATAAGCTTTATCAAAGAGGAAAGTCTTAAGTCTAGTCTTAAATGTGGAGACGGTGTCTGCCTCCCGGACCGTAACAGGAAGATGATTCCACAGGAGAGGAGCCTGATAGCTGAAGGCTCTGGCTACTGATCTGCTTTTGGAGACTTTAGGGACCACAAGTAACCCTGCGTTCTCAGAGCGCAGTGTTCTGGTGGGATAATATGGCACTATGAGCTCTCTAAGATATGATGGAGATTGACCATTTAGAGCTTTATAAGTTAACAGTAGGATTTTAAATTCAATTCTGGATTTTACAGGGAGCCAGTGCAGAGAAGCTAAAACAGGAGAAATATGATCTTGTTTCTTAGTTCCTGTTAGTACACGTGCTGCTGCATTCTGAATTAGCTGGAGAGTTTTTAAGGACTTACTAGAGCTACCAGATAACAGAGTTACAGTAATCCAGCCTTGAGGTAACAAAAGCGTGGACCAATTTTTCTGCATCTTTTTGGGTCAGGATAGGCCTAATTTTCGCAATATTACGCAGATGAAAAAATGCAGTCCGTGAGGTTTGCTTTAAATGAGAATTAAAAGACAAATCTTGATCAAATATTACTCTGAGGTTTCTTACGGTAGTGGTAGAGGCCAGAGCAATGCCATCTAGAGAAACTATGTCATCAGATAAAGAGTCTCTGAGTTGTTTGGGGCCAAGAACAATAACTTCAGTTTTGTCTGAATTTAACATCAGGAAATTGGTGCTCATCCAATTTTTTATGTCTTTAAGGCAGTTATGGAGTTTAGTTAATTGATTACTTTCTTCTGGCTTCATCGATAAATACAACTGTGTATCATCCGCATAACAATGGAAATTTATAGAGTGATTTCTAATGATGTTACCTAAAGGAAGCATATATAGAGTAAATAGGATTGGTCCGAGCACAGAACCTTGCGGAACTCCAAAACAAACTTTGGTACGTAAGGATGATTCATTACGAACGTCAACAAATTGAAAACGATCAGATAAATAAGATTTAACCAGCTTAGTGCTGAACCTTTTAGGCCAATTAAGTGATCCAGTCTCTGCAGTAGAATTTGATGGTCAATTGTGTCAAACGCCGCACTAAGATCTATTAAAACAAGAACAGAGACGAGTCCTTTGTCTGAAGCAATCAGAAGGTCATTTGTAATTTTAACTAGAGCTGTCTCAGTGCTATGATGCACTCTAAATCCTGACTGAAATTCCTCAAATAAATTATTATCCTGGAGAAAATCACACAGGTGGTCTGTGACTACTTTCTCAAGGATCTTTGACATAAAGGGAAGATTAGATATTGGTCTATAGTTGGCTAACACCTCTGGGTCCAGGGTGGGCTTTTTTAGGAGAGGTTTAATTACAGCTACCTTAAAAGACTGTGGTACATAGCCTGTTAATAAGGATATATTGATCATATCTAATATATGAGTGTTAACTAAAGGAAAGACCTCCTTAAGTAGCCTAGTTGGGATGGGGTCTAAGAGACACGTTGATGATTTAGATGAAGAAATCACTGCGGTCAATTCTTGAAGAGAAATTGGGGAGAAGCAATCTAAATATATATTAGGTTCTACAGCTGTGTTTGAGGTTAGATAGGTAGGCCTACCATCTGAGGGCAGGAGGTCATGAATTTTGCCTCTAATAGTTAGAATTTTGTCATTAAAAAAGCTCATAAAATCATTACTGCTAATGGCTAAAGGAATACAAGGCTCAATAGAGCTTTGACTCTCAGTCAGCCTGGCTACAGTGCTGAAAAGAAACCTGGGGTTGTTCTTATTGTCTTCTATTAATGCTGAGTAATAGTTTGCTCTGGCATTGCGGAGGCCCCTCTTATAAGTTTTGAGACTGTCTGTCCAGATTAAACGAGATTCTTCCAGTTTGGTTAATCGCCAATTCCTTTCAAATTTTCGCAATATTTGTTTTAACCTACGGGTTTGAGAGTTATACCAAGGAGCAAACTTTCTTTGCTTTGTTAACTTCTTTTTAAGAGGAGCTACAGAGTCGAGCGTTGTTCGCAGCGAGTCTACGGCGCTATCAACAAAATGATCAATTTGGGAGAGGTTAAAGTCGGCACGGGAAACCTCTGTTACTGAAAGTATTGGTATTGAATTTAACGACGAAGTAATCTTTTCCTTAAATTTTGCGACAGCACTATCTGATAAACATCTAGTATAGTAACTGTTGCTGAGTGGCGTGTAATAGAGTAAAAAGAAATCAAAAGTAATCAGATAATGATCTGATAGCAAGGGATTCTGTGGAAAGACTTTTAGGTTATCAATTTCAATTCCATACGTCAGAACTAGATCGAGGGTATGGTTAAAACAGTGAGTGGGTTCATGTACACCCTGACTGAAGCCAATGGAGTCTATTAATGAGATAAACGCGGTAGCCAGGGAGTCATTATCAACGTCGACATGAATGTTAAAATCGCCTACAATAATAACTTTATCTGAGAACTAAACTGGATAAAAACTCTGAGAATTCAGATACAAATTCAGAATATGGGCCAGGAGCACGGTACACTATAACAAATAAAAGTGGCTGTGAGGTTTTCCAGGTCAGATGTAAAAGACTAAGAACGAGGCTTTCAAATGAATTATAATCTAGTTTAGGTTTAGGGCTGATTAACAGACTAGAGTTAAAAATGGCTGCAACTCCCCCTCCTCGGCCGCTGCCTCGAGGAATGTGGGTATTATTATGACTGGGAGGAGTGGACTCATTTAGACTAACACATTCATCTTGACACAGCCAGGTTTCAGTGAGACTGAGTAAATCAATATGATTATCTGATATTAATTCGTTTACTAACACTGCTTTAGACGATAGAGACCTGATATTTAACAGTCCGCATTTAATTCTCCTGTTTTGTCTTTCTGTCACAGAAGAGGTTTTAATTTTTATGAGGTTGTTATGCACAACTCCTCTTTGTTTAATTTTAGATTTAAATAATTTAGGTGGTCGGGGGACAGACACCGTTTGTATAAAACTATGAAAACTATGGCTGGGTAACTGAACTAGAAGCTCAGAGAGGCGTTTAGGACTGCAATTCTCTGTCCTGGTCTCAACTCTGGGTTGTCGAAATGGGAAGGACTACAGAAATGGGTGGAGATCTCTTCAACCTCCACCAGCATATAAGCCAGAGCACTGAGAGCAGTTTTTCAGTCGTCCTCCGGAGGCTGACTTGTGAGTTTGTCTGTGTTGTTGCCTGTGAACACAATAAACTCGATTGCACCAGATTCTGCCTATCTCCAGTGTTTTTCTAAGTACCTGCCAGCCGAACCTAAGATACTGAATTGACAACAAAAGACATTTTAGAAGAAACAAGGAGGACGGGGTCGGGAGCCGTCAGGCCCAATTCCAGGCACTGATTTCAGTCACCTCACAGCTCATGCAGTTTACATGTGCATCTGCCCTTAACACAGTTGGTTTTTTTACAGGCGCAATGCACAAGCTCCAGTATTGCCTCTGGTGCTGGGGGGAGTATCATCCATTCCACCTCATACAAATCTCTTGCCATCTTCCAGCCATGACTTATGGGAGGAGGAATGTCTGGCCTACACTCAAGGCTCCTCCTGTGTATTGCTGCCTGAAAGTTTGCCCACTTGATGTGTTGGTACAAGGAGTCTTTGTTTGGAGGTAGTTGTCTCTCAGAGCACTTTCCAGTTTTGAAAAGTTTAGCCCTTGCAATGTTAATGTCCTGGCAGTCCTTTTGATCATATAGATCACATGTAAATGCTTCCACTGCCTGAAGGAGTTCTAGTGATGGGGAGAAGCTAGTGCCTAATTCTCTAAATAGACTGACATATTCAACCTTAGAATTTAGTTTCTTGTATGCCTTTGCTTTCCCCACCCCATGCAGAGCACTCACAGTGTCGCAACCAGAGAAGGCATGCAGACCAACAAGGGCTTCACATTTGTCTTTGCCAAGATGGGCATGAAGGCTGTTAATGTCAACAATGTGTGGGTTTCTCTCTTTGGCTGTGTGGAAGTACAGGTGACCATCAATGTGGCTGCAGAATGCAAGTGCCAACACAAAGACATCAGTGTCCGGGCTCTTGATCACCAGTTGTCTCAAGGTCTCGAACCTCCGTTACTTACAAGGTCAGTGTAGTTCTCGTTCATTTTAATTGAGTGACATTTTTCTCCATGCCCAACAATGATTCTTACATTTTCAATTATGTTTCTTGCAGATGTGCTCCAGTGTTGGAAGAAATACTCCAGTAAGTTTTCTTTATTTTGCCCACATGCCAGGAATTTTCTCCACTGCTTTGGTGTTTTTTGGTCATCTCCATATATTTTGATTTTTTGACAACCCTCTTCTGCCCTCCTACTTCGCTCAGCATTTTTGATGCTTTGGATTCTGTATGTGTCGCATACAGAATGAAGCTCTGTGGACTTGGTTCCTTAGCTGAGTTAACTAATGTTCTCAGTACATGGTCAGCATATAGGCCAAATATTGGTTGTGGCTTTAGCTGTTGCACTAGTGCCATAGCATCCCAAATCCAAACTGAACCATCTGGAATGTTCTTCTCTGATGCAGGTGGTCTGATCTCCTCCTCAAAGATGTGCATCAGCTTGGCTTTGTTGGTTTTTACCAGAGAGCCATCAAAGTTGGCCAGGGACTGTGGCAAAGGACCCAGACTGTAAGTGAGCATTTCATCTATGTTAATTTGTCTAACATTGCCCACAACAATTAACCTGGCAAACAAGTTGCGGTGAAATGTCAAAGTGATTTCTTTTCCTCTAACTTTTGTGACTGTACTGTGGCCAGTGTCTTTGAATGTTTTGATTTTCATTTTCTTGATCGGGTCGTGGAATGATGCCTCTGCCTTGACAATCCTTTTTTCACAGACGTCTGTGAGAGCCTTAACACCACTTTGTTTTGCCCCCAGTAAGTCTTCAGCAACATTATCGGATGCCTGTTGACCAGAGGAGATTTGATAAAGAGACTGTCCATTCAGCGAAGGGTCGAAGGGATTGACTATATTTTGGATAGTGGTGATAATATTCAACACATCAGCCTCATCTCTCTGCAGTCTCGTGGTGTCCAGCTCAGAGTTTAGATGCAATACTGGGCACTGTCCAGCCATTGATTTACATTCAAGTGTGATGGCTGCCCGCTCATGTTGTGTTAAGGTCCATCTGTGAACTGCACCCTTGTTTAGAGAGAACCCACTGATGCCTCCCTTTGTCTTTGAATCGCGATTGGCTGTTTGTTCAATGACTTGATCACATGCAGTGCCGGCAAAACCATGTTTCTGATGCCTTTGTGCCACAAAGTCACCTGAAAGAAGCTGCTGGTGTGCTGAAGGATGTGTGTCTTCCAGATTGGTCATCTCAACCCAATATGCTGTGAGATATCTGGCATAATTGACTTTATCACATGCAAAAAACCATGGCAGCATACACTGCACAGTTGACAAATGGAGAGCCCAGTTTCCCTCTCGGGTTGCCCTGATGAAGAGAAGCAAGTTTTCCACTATTTCAATGTATGTGCTCCAAAATGTGAAGGTCTGGTTGGAGTTGTTTTTTTCCACAAAAACTTCGTAGCTTTTCAGCAACTGCAGAAATACATCAGATGTAAGCATGGCATTGAACTCTTCACTTGGAAAGGTCTTTTGCAAATCCGTTGCAACTTTTAAAGCTGCTGCATGGTCCTCTTGTGTGAGAGTGCCCAGGTATGCCTGCCAGCGCAATCTCTGCAGTGCTTCCATCAGGAGCTTGTGTGCCCGTATGCTGCTGTTGTAGTGATGGCCTGAGAGAACTCCATTAATAGAACCTGCAGCCACAACTTCAGATTCAATCAAGACATCCTGTAAGCCTGCATCAGCAAAAAGCTTCCCAATACAGGAAAGATATGCCATAGCTGTGTGAAACTCTCCCATCCTTATTACAAGTCTCTCTGAGAAAGTGCTTGTCTGCCAACGTATCTCTTGGGCCTTAGCATATATGGCTTGATCCATAACTATCACTATTTCTTTTTGTTTCAGATTGACAGCAATAGCAGTGGAGCGGCTCAGGATGGTGTGGACAGTGTTGAGATCTGTTGGGCTAGCATCAATGACAGGTAGGTAGCCTACATTTGTAGAGGGTAGGATTGTGTCCTGCTTTAACATTATGTTAAAACCTGTCCATCCAGGAATGACTTTCCCCTCGGCCTCCTGTACTTTCATTAGGAAGAATGCAGCATCAGTTCTCCTTCCAGTGGTTTGGGCATCTCTGTATTTGTTCTGCTGGAGATCTACCTTGAGCACTACATTCTGGGGACCAGACCTCCTTCCTCTTGTGTAGGTTGAAAGATTTAGTGGAGGAGGATGAACAGGCCGCGCTCTTGTTCTTTGTCTGGATGATGTGGAGGGTAAAGATGCTGACTCACTAGCAATGGTCTGCTGAATAATTATTCCATTGGTGTTGTGCGTTGTTCCTTTACCTGAAAGTGTCTCCTCTCCAAAGTCATTATTATCCCAGACAAGTGTGGCAGGTAATTCAACCCTGATGTTTTCTGGGATGTATATATCTCCTCTCTCCACTTGTAGGTGAGCAAGGGCTGTATCATGCTCAAGAACCTGGGAGTTAGATGAGCAGTGGCCAAGACCGTTCAACAACCCTATGAGCTGTGCTGAGCCTGTCATATGCCGAACTGCCATTGCAAGAGAGCACTGTTTTGGCATGAGCCACCGTCCTTTGGTCGCCAAGGTAATGAGATCCTGACAAGTTGACAGTATCTTTCTGCTGTCCTCTAAAGTAACCTCAACACGTTCATTGTCAGATGGTTGTGTTGAAATGCCACATGTCCATGCAACAAAGTTAAAAAGTTGGTGAGGTACAAAGTCCAGGGCATTATTCAGTGTAAGGTCAGTTGCTCTTGGAGACCATGGGAGCTTTGGTGATGTTTTTGATGTCTTACAGATGATGTCCCTCAGAGTGACCGCTGCATGATATAAAAGACGAGACCTATCTGTCGTGATGGTGGCATTATCAGGCTGTCTTTGAGTCATCAGTGATGTTTCTCCTTCACTGTCTTCAGATAAGGAGGAAGAGGAGGAAGTGGCAACTTCATGAATGATCTCCTCAGCTGTCAGATCATCAACATACACAAGATATGTTGTAGATGCCTTTTGAAATCTCAAGAAAGGATGTGACTTTTGAAGTCTTGCCTTGAGTAAGTGAGCCTTGTATGTTGGAATGTTAACTCCCTCCCTTTCCAGAACAACATTCTTAAAAAGCATATTCAGCTTTGAGAGTCGAAGCACCTCCCATTTTTTTACAAGCTTCTCCTCGAACACTGTTTTACAGAAATGCTTGTACCCATTCTCATACAAGTTGCTTTCTGTGTTCTCACTTTTCTTTTTTGACAGGTACCGTGTGTAGTGTCTGAAACAGGAGAAGTGGTATCGTGCCTCACTAGCCACTAGGTCCCTGTCACGAATGTGTACAAGCAGACTCTCATCCTGTCTTTCTTCAGCAGCAAGAAGTAACTTCCCTGCAGTGAGTGTTTCACACCGAGAAAGTTTTTCTTTTATTATCTTCCGGATGTGTGCTTCAAATCTGTATTTTTCATGTTTGCAAATCAAACACTGTATTGGGAGCAGGTGTGGTGCTCTCTCAGATGTATGGAAGTCACTTGTGTGTGATCTTAGAGCCCGTGTCTTTGCCGGAGTTTCCTCACCATCCTCTGTTTCTGTTGCTACTTCTAGCACTAAAAGACAAACAGAAGACATCCACAGATTCAGGCTTCACCTTGGTTTGAGGCTGTGCACCATTCTTATTCCCCTACATCACTGGGTCGTGACATCACAATTATTGTATGTGAAGACACATCTTTATTCATATATGTAGTGCTTGTTAAAGGAACACTGTAACTTTGACCATGACCTGTGGCTTCAAAAAACTAAACTATGCACGTTAGTATGTCGCACAAAACAGGAATTTTAGTAAAACCGGGTGATATTTTATGGAGAAAATGTCCTCTGGTTTTCCCTCTGATGTCCTACCACTGCTCGGTCTCAACTCTGATTCATGGAGGTTCCTGAAAGCAACATGCAGACCGAAGCTGCAGCTGCAGCAGTGGGTAGTTGGGGACAGCTCTGCTAAATAAGCTTCGGTCTGCAGGCAGCCTACATGTTGCTTTCAGGAACCTCCGTGAATCACAGAGTTGAGACCGAGCAGTCTAGGACATCAGAGGGGAAACCAGAGGACATTTTCTCCATAAAATATCACCCAGTTTTACTAAAATTGCTGTTTTGTGTGACGCATAAACGTGCATGGTTAAGTTTCAGTTTTTGAAGCCCCATGTCGCAGCCAAAGTTACATACTGTTGCTTTAATAGTTGGCTTAGTACTTGTGTGTCAGAAATAGGGAGTACTAATGCTTGCATATTTTTCTTAAATAGGTCCCATACTATTCTGTCCTACCTCACTTGGGGGGAAAATAGCAGTTGTATAAAAATGTTGGGATTTTACTTTTGTGTTATTTCAGTAGATCATCTGAGATTAGGGTGACCAGACATCCCCAATTTGGGTGACCTGTCCCGAGCTAGAGCTGTCCCCGGAAATGTCCCCAATTTCAACTGTGGATAAAAAAAAACCACAAGTGAAATAGACACCACAGCTCTGATTCTGGTTGCGCACAGACTAATGCAGTAACATATACTGTTGTTGGTGTGGCTGTATTATAGTGAACTGTGAACATTACCGTGTGTGAGAGCCATTTGTATTAAATGTGTGTACTATTTGTATTTTTTGTTACACTCCCGCCACTTGGGAGTAGTGGTACTGGCAATTGGGCAGCGCCAGAGTTTATATAATCAAGGTGTAACCACACACAGGTGTTGTGTGGAGGCGAAGTTTTTTTGACCGTGCTGCATGCACCAGGTGCTGTGGAGACGACAGTCGAGTTATTTTGTTTGCTTATTTTTGGTTTATGAGTGGCAAATGGCTGTACCTGAACTGAATGAAAGTAAGTAATAAATCAACATTGGAAAACTGGAAATATCGTCTGTAGTGCATTGCACGCGTCATAAATTACCTCAAATGGCAACCGTGGTGGTGGCCTTTTTTTGATAGGCGAAGGGTCACTACACCGTGTGATAGCTATTACAATATATTATGATGTGACTCTGTTTTAGGAGAGGAAGATTACTGATAGAAGAGTAAAAGGAAGCAGGAGGAAAAGAAATGTCCTTTAATGACAAGATACCAAAAAACAAAACATTTATGCCTGTAGACCACAATGACACGGTGGTCCATTGCATTCTTTGAAAGTCGTCAAATTACATGAAACCGCAATTGCCCCCATTTTTTATTTCATAATGATAATATTTAATGACTTCTGTACACTGAACTTTAAATGTCCCTGCTTTTCATTTCAGAAATCTGGTCACCTTATCTGAAATGAAATGGAAATAACAACTGCGTGTTTTCCCTGGCTGTTTTTAATTAATGTAGTTTGTGAATGTTACTGAGCACTTTATTGGACTTCAGAAGTAATGTGAATGAGTGAGGGACTTAATTTAAGTTGCACTTTTCTTCATCTCAACAGTGTTCACTGCAGCTAGATGGGCAAATGACTCCCTCCTGTGATGGAATCAAGTGGGTGAGAATGCATTGATCTGATTTATCAAATACATTTTGACTAGGGTTTTGCTCATTTGAGTAGAGTGAAATACAAAGCTTATGTCTGAACAGTGAATTATGCACAATAAACTTGAGTTGTCAGAACCTGATCGTGTGAGAGGATGTCATTGTAGCTCCTAATTTCTTTTCTATGTTCACAGATTCAGCATTCAAGATTCAGATTTGAAGTTTAAGATCCACATTTACAGTTTCACACTGCATGTTTGATACCAACCTTCTGTTCCCTTTTCCTTTTGAATTAAAGCTTCCTTTTCTCTTCTCTTCTGGGCTCGTTTTATTTTTGTTATGTTAGTAAAATGGATGTAGCAGTCCCTGTGATAACCAGCATTAGCTGGTATAGCATATTCTGCAGGATCCTGGCTGTGAAAGTTAAATCTTCGCACTGCCTCTAAAGCTACAAGACTCTCTTCAGTCCCTAAATCTTTCCACTCAAACACTGATTTAACAAATTTTTGCCATCCTGTGTCTGTAAAAGGAGTGATTGGTCCATCTCTCTGAATTAAATGCATACAGCACTCCATTTCTTATGCTAATGTGATGCTAGCAAACAAATTAAAAAAAAAATAGCAACAAAGATTAATCTAGTGGCGGGAGGGGGGTCGTTTTTATGACGTTTCATCATTTTGACAGATAAATGACAGGTGAAGTTCCCAACCAAGATAACAGACCTCAAATTTGTGAAATCAGATATGTTTATTTTGTATGAGCTCACAGAGAAAATATACATGGTACCTACACAGACTGTTTAAAAAAGTCTGTAACGTGTAAAGACCAAGTTAAGTATTGAAGACATAAAAGAGACTTATTAGGCCATGTATGTATGGCTCTACATGCAGCGCCATTTTTCCAAGTTTTTTTTTCTTTTTTCCAAGCGTCCCGTTGGACGATAACTACAATCACATCACGCATGTCCGACCCCGAACGTAGCTGTCTGCTCCGTTTGCCGGAAAAAAGGTAACGTGATAAAGTGACCGATCTACAAAAATGCGCAAGAAGTACCGGTGGCAACAATTTTCTTTTGATTTATTGAAAACTTAAGAAGTTGTCAACAAAAATCTGGGTCCTCCCCCGATAGGGATCGTTTAAGTACAAGGAATCGCGGCTTCGGCCCACCGCCTAACAGGGCTGTCACTGCACATAACTGTGTATCACCATCATCTGTGAAGGTTTTTTCCTGCATCTGTGAGATTTTTCTCAAACTTTTTCTCGTAAATTAGTGAGTTTTTTTCTCCTAAATGTTTCCTTTGTTCTCATAAATTTGATTTTAATCCCTTGTTAATTGCTATGTGAAGAACTAGAGGTGTAATTTCATCTGGCGTATAGCATGACCTCACACACCCTGACATTACCTCTAAAGAAACAACGGTTGTTGGTGAAGAAGTTGTCGGATAAAGAAAGGGACAGAACTCGTAGCATGGGTTAATGTCCGGAGCTTGAGTTATTAGCGGCTCGGTCCCAGCAATGGGTCAGGCGTTACGGTTGTATTAGGTGAGTAGCCCGGCAGCCCAGCTAACATTTGCAATTATCATTGTAAAATGTAGCCCGGCGGGCAGCCTGGCGGCTGTGTTTAGCTATTCCCCTGCCTACTTCAATGATGATGGTCCCTGTAATAAATGCAATATATTTGCTGAAATGGAGGCGAGGCTCAGTGACTAGAAGAGCTGGTAGAAGCGCTCCATAGCTGCAAGCTATTCCAATAGCTGTAGTAGCTCTAGTGCTAACTCTGGGAGCTAACGCTAACATTCCTCTCATCTCCGTGAGCCCACCAGGAAGCAGGCTCCTGGAACGTTAGCATGGCAGCCGACTGGTGCTAACTCTAACGTCCCCACGCTTCTCGGTTCTGACTCACTGAGCCTGGTGGAGAAGCGTGGGGATGTTAGCTCTAATGGGCTGCCATGCTAACGTTCCAACTCTTCTCCGTGAGAGAGAACTCCCGGAGAGTTGGAGTTGGAGCGTTAGCGTGGTAGCCAAGTAGTGCTAACACTAACAGGAAAGCAGGGAAATAACTAAACACAGCAGAGACCGAGAGTGAGTGAAAGACATTGCTAACTGCTAAACTAACCGGCTAACCGGTGCTTCCTCCTCATGCTCCACTTCACTCAGCTGCTAACACAGCCAGTTAGCCTCTCCATTTGGATCCAACCGGAGCACCGAGCCCTGGATTGTTATTCAGGTTAATGTGGGAAGAAGCAGCGGGTATATCGGGCAGCTGAGTGAACCGGAGCCTGCGGAAGAAACACCGGGACCGTCTGGATGTAATAGTCCGTGCTGCGGTACTTGTCTTGCCGGCACAGACCAGGCGAGTGGGGTGGGGTTTTGGGGGGGGTGGAGAGCAGAGGTAGAGGGAGGAGTGGCTCATGATAGCTTTTGCCAGCTTTACTCTGGACTAATCTTTCCTGCACTTTGTTGATGGACATATACTGTAGCTCCTTATTAAGTAGCATGTGAATCAAGTTGCACTCAGAAAATCGCAGAGGCATGTTTAAATAGTAAAGTAGGCGGAAGTCGTCTAAATATAGATTTTGTTTTTTTTGTTGCGGACCAAAAACACAAGATGGAGCAGGAAAATGGATGAATGATGTGGATAGCAGATAGCAGTTGTGCTATCATAGCATGTCGTGTTAAGGGTGAAAGATAAGGCCATTTGACCATGGGCTTATACATTGTTTGCTGTGTTTCATGTTTCAGGTTTATTACGAGTTCAGCAGAGTGGTTGGGAAAAACCTCAGAGAAAACTTCTTTGATGCACGTGACTGTTTCTCTCCAAGCCTGATGGACCTCTTCAGGAGGAAGAAAGGCCTTACTGGACAGCTTTTGGCTGAGCTTTTACGCCGGACAAAGGTGAGTTGAGTTGTCTACATCAGTCTACTCCTTGTCTTCCCGCAATGCAAGTTTCTCTTTCCCCCTTATCTTTACTTTCTCTGTTTCCTCTTTTCTCTACCTTGCTCTCTTTCCTCTTTTCATTGCTATCCCCTTACCTCTGTGTTTTCGAATCTCATTTCTTTACCTCTCATGCCGTTGCATTTTTCTCCCTTTTCTGATTCCTTTCTGCTTTGCTCTCCTGTTTTCTTGTTTCATCTCTCCTCCTCTTCCCTTTCATCTCCTCTTTTCCTTTCCATTCTCTCATCTTCTCTCCTGTCCTCTCTCCTCTTCTTTAATGTCCTCTTCTGTCTTTTCTTGAAGATTTGCGATTTTTGTCAGAACAAATTGTTGGGGGTGGGATACATCTACTAAGGATACATCTGAGTATCCTTGGTAAACTATGTTAAATTCTTTGCCCTCTGCAGACCACTGAGCCAACAGACATCAGGTGCCTTTGTCTTCGGGGACTATCAGTCATCTTGGGAGATGATCATTCTGCCTTCTTTAAGACTGTTTCTGTAAGTAAAATTGTTTGTTGTAAATATTGCAAATGCATGTTGTTGGTTTTTTCATTTTTGAACCATTAATGAAGACTGTCTTACTAATTCATTCATTTGCATTCATTCATTATTGATTAATGGCATGACTAAACTGTTAAAATTAAATATTTTGCTGTTGTTGTACAAAGTAAAAGCCCAGACCTCAAGAGTTTACCCACTTTCAGTCCCAGTCATGCTGCTCACAGTAATGTTGTAGGATTCCTGTTACATGCACCAAAATTGTTTCTGTACTTTAATGTCACCAGTTGGAGTTTAGGCAAATATCTATCTATCTATTTGGGTTGCTTGTTAAATCTTGGTTATTCCAACAAGCGCACTCAAAACCAGTGTATGAGTTTAGGAACCAACAAATGCATTACTTTGTGAGCCTAAATTAAATTATTTGGGCAACTGTACTGGGAATAATATGACTTACAAAGACGTTGCATAGCAACATGAAAGTTTCTGTGAGCGGTTTTTCGCAAAAAAGGATCCCAGATTCAGCACAACTGGGACTATAAGTGGGTAAACTCTCCTTAGTTGTCAAGCTACCAAACTGACAGTTTTGCAATCAGTACTTGTAATGCACAGATCCAGATATGACCAGTCTTTATTGTCCTTTCAATAATTACTTTCAGTTCACTGTTTATTTTCTCTGAGGCTTTTCATTTTAAACACCTAACTGGCATGATTGTGTCCTCTACTTGTCAATCTATTTCTTTCTCTTGTTATACAGAAGATCTGTTCAGCAGAAATTGGCCTGGCATGTGTGCATGTCTGAAGCCGATGCAAAAAACAGTCTAGGAGAAGGTATTTTTTAAAAAAAGAGCATTTTTGAGGCAAAATCTTACTTTGAAAGGGCAAATAGCTCACTTCCTCTTTGGTTTAGGTCCGGGGTGTCAGTGCGTGATTTGTAAGTCACGATGAGACGAACAAGCCAGTTTTGGTTTGATCTTTCTACAACATCCCTACGGGCTGCAATGGCCATTTTAGTGTGCCTAGGTGGCACTAGAGAGGCCGTTTTGGCACTTTTGGGGTTCATTTTTTTCATTTTCTAAAATTTTTCACCAGTCCTGACATGTGTGCCAAATTTGGTGAGTTTTTGAGCATGTTTAGGGGGTCAAATTTGGGTTTTAGGAGACGGCAGGAGAAAGAATAAAGAATAAGCACACCAAAAACAATAGGGCTGAGGTCCCTATTAAAAATGTAGGCATAAAAAATATATAAATGTGTTGTAAAGTGGCAGAAGTGGCTTAAAGTGGCTAAAGATGAGTCTGTTGGGATAAGAAGTTAGTTACTGCAGGTGTTGTTGTACAGTCTGACTGCTTTCAGGACAAAGGATTTTCTTAGTCTGTCCATGGTGCAGTTCAGTGGCCGCAGTCTGCCACTGAACGTGCTCCTTTGAGAGCTGATGGCAGTGTGCAGAGGATGGCTGTCATTGTGCAAAATAGCCAGCAGTTTGTCCATGGTTCTCCTCTCTGCCACTGACACCATGGACTCCTGTTCCATGCCCACCACAGAGCTGGCATGCCAGATGAGTTTGTCCAGTCTCAGGCTGTCCACAGCATAGAACAGGATGCTGGCCACCACAGACTGATAAAACATCTGCAGTAGCTTCCCTGCCCTTTCCTGTAGAGGTGGTCTGAGTTTACAGACCAATCCAACTTGCTATCCAGCTGCAGGCCAGGGTACTTGTAGGAGGTGACTACCTCCACCTCCGCCCCCTCGATGGAAACTGGCTTCGGGTGGGGACTTTTCCTCCTGTAGTCAACTACCATCTCCTTGGTTTTGGTGGTGTTAATCTGCAGCTGGTTCAGTCGACACCATTTCACGAAGTCTCCACAGCAGGGCTGCCCCTGACCAAATTGGGGCCCTAAGCGAAATTTTATTTGGAGGCCCCCCATCCCAAATGTATCATAGGTACAAAATGACCGTACAACAACTTGCCATTTAACTTGACAACCTTTATTGGCAATAACAAATGTACTGTAGATACAGTAGTTTGGCTGTATGAGTCAAATAAAATAAAAAATTCAACCTGAAATATATAAATAAATAAATATTAAGTAAAAATAACTTCAAACTGAAATAAATAAACAAATCTGAGTCACAAATAGCCATCAATTACTCATCAAAAGAAAGTAACTTCCACCGCCTCAATCCCCCACCCTTGATTAAACACTGAAAATAAAATAAAAGAGGGAGACAGGTTTTTCCTATTTAATCTTATTTTGTTATATTTCTCCCTCTCCCCTCTCTGGAGGCGTCCGATCTCCCTCAGCCCTCCGCCTCTCCCACCTTAATTAAACACTGAAAACAGAAATAAAATACAGAGACATTCTTTTCTATATTTCTCCCTCTCCCCTGTCTGAGGGCATCCGCCCTCCCGTCCCCGCACATACTCCTGAGGCTCTTTTGGATGACATGTCGATAACTCTTCACCTGCTGCAGCTCTGCAAGTGCCTGCCGGCACACCCCTCTTATTGTTCAGATGTCGAGTGCTGTCAATCATTGCAGCGACGTATGGGCGGTCAAGTCTCTTCTCTCCTTCCTCGAGCTGATTCTACGCGCGCCTCACGGTAGCGCATGTGCGCATCCATTGCGCGTATGAGCAAATGCGTCCCCTCGCGCAAAATGTGGCCCCCCATGGAAGATGAGGCCCTACGCACAGCGCGTGTTCTGCGTTTAGGGAGGGGCGGTCCTGCTCCACAGTGTTCCTGTACTCCTCCTCACTGCCTCCCCTGATACACCCCACAATGGCAGTGTCGTCCAACATGTGACATGTGTCCAAGTTGTACTGGAAGTCGGCAGTGTACAGGGTGAGGAGGAGGGGGGAGAGCACAGTCCCCTGTGGTGCTCCTGTGCTGCTGGTCACAATGTCTGATGTGCAGTCTCTCAGCCTGACAAACTGTGGCCTGTCAGTGAGGTAGTCTGTGATCCAAGACATGATGGAGGGGTCAACACACATTTTGGACAGTTTTTCCTGCAGGAGAAGGGGTTGGATTGTGTTGAATGCGCTGGAAAAGTCAAAGAAGAGGATCCTCAGTGAGACATTTCCTTTGTCCAGGAAGGAGTATGCTCTGTGGAGGAGAAACAGGACAGTGTCCTTGACCCCCACCTTCTCCCGATAGGCGAATTGAAGGCAGTCCTAGACGTGCTGGACCTGAGGGCGGATGAGGTTGAGTATGAGCCAGGGGATCGGGGGGGTGGGGGTGGGGGCATGCATGCTGTTGAACCGGTTGAAGAAGGTGTTGAACTCGTTGGCTCTCTCTCTGTTTCCCTTTGCTGCTCCGTCCTTGGACTGCTTGCAGCCAGTGATGGTTTTCATGCCCTTCCACACCTCATGATTTTCTGTTGTATCCTGCTCTCCAGCTTCCTCCTGTATGCCTCCTTAGCCTCCCTCAGACACAGCCTGAGCTTGCACTGTGCCCTCTGCATCTCCTCCTGATCCCTTCTCCTAAAAGCCCTCTTCTTCTTGTTGAGAACAGCTTTAGCCTCACTGGTTATCCAGGGTTTGTTGTTTGTGTAGCAGCGTACTGTTCTCACTGTAATGTAATGTAGTCATTTACTGTAGTGTTTATGCTGTACCTTTAAGTTGACCTTTAAAGATACGTGTTAAAGCAATGTACTCTGTACACTTACAGTCACACACTGGTTTATAATTTCATGTATTTTCATCACACACAGACTCACTGAGCACTTGAGAACTGGAAAGTACCTAGGATTCACTGTGCATCTTTTTAAAAAAAAAAAAAAAAAAAATAGCATGAAGATGAGTTCAAACATATTGATGGAAAGTTAGGGGAATTCCATCTTGGCCTGATATGACCCTGGTAATAGGAGGCGGGCCTAGACTGCCCGGGAAACCATTACATGGGTAAAACTGGCTCCAAGGGAAAAAGGGAAAGCTGGGACACCATTATGTACGAGCTCAAGTGGGTAGGCTGGCTTCAAGGGAAGAATGGAGAGTTGTGACACCGTAATGTTCAGCTCAAGTGGGTAGGATTAAAGAAAAAAGGTGGAAGCTCAACAGAATCTTCACCAGCAATAAAAGGGAATGCACAGACAATAAAACTTCAGTCCTGCTCCGGAGCTTGACTCATTGAGTTGTATGTGTTTGCTGCCTGTGAGCACATTAAACTCAGTTGCACCTGATTCTACGTGTCTCCAGTGATTCTTTGACCTCTGAGTATTTGAGTTATAGACACTTAATAACAAAGTACGTTTTTTCGGAAAGTAGAGAACGAGGTCGGGAGCCTTCTGCCCCAGTTTCAGGCCTTGAATTCTGCTTCAACATCACCGCTGTTCTCAAGTTAGCCATCTTGCTCTAGCTGATGCTCATTTAATATTGAGCTGCGCATGAGAAGAGCACGTACGAGCGAGCTCCCTGAGGTATCCACAGTGGCATTAGAGCACCATCTACTGACATCTTTGAGTACTGACTTGAACTTGACTGACTTGTTCAAGTTCAGACAGGACCCCGACCAGACAAAGCCCCTCACCCACAAGACCTTCAGGGACGTGTTGGCAAAGGAGATGCTAGAGTTTGCTGAAAGGTCAGCAGCCACCTCACCATCCCCATCTCGCACCACTTGCATGCCTGTCTTCTTTGACAGTGAGGACACAAGAGCCAGGAAGCACTGCAAAAGGTGTCACGATGCTGGAACACCCAGGGTGTTCCCGTCTATTGCCGGAGGTGTAAGGTTCCTCTCTGCCTCACCTCTATGAAAAACTTCTTCCAGCTGTGGCATGACGACCTGTAAATTCCTGATGGTTGCGTAAATAAATGGAACATAGTGTAAATAGTTGTTTCAATTTTGTGTGTGTGTATATACATGTAACCAGCATGAAAAATCAGGTTACTAACCCTATATTTGTCATTTAGACAGTTCCAGTAAACCTCCAGTAGGGGGCAGTGTTCCCCCTTAGTGTCTGTATTCCCCATGAACCTAGGTCAGGTATCGCGTGAAGTCTGCACCTGTGAGCAGACGCCATTTTCTCTCAGACATAAGACAGACGGCAGCAGAGCAGACCATATCGAGAAAGTCGGTTGCAGAAAAAAACAAAGAAAACATGAAGCAAAGAGTAGCAGACAGCCACGGATAAAGGCAGAGAAGTCCGCAGGCAGACCCGGTAGTCACAGGTTTTTTTGCTAGTCTGAACTACTGTCTGAGAAATAGAGAGAGACGATTAAGATGGCGAGCCCAGCCCAGCGATTCTGAGAGAGAGAGAGTTGGAGATGCAGTGTGGCCAGCTGCAGAACCTACCTTGACGACTCCAGATCATCTGAATCTCATGCTCTGAGAACAGATAAGACATACACACTCCTCACCTACCCGGGTAGTAGTTATAGAAATTGAGGACAAAAAGAACCGGATTGGACATTGATACACAGAACACACGTACACACACACTGGATCCTTTTTCTTGAGCTGCCCTTACCAGAACTGTCGAGCAGGAGAGCTCGAGTTCTATGGACTCTTCTTTTTGTTTTCTTTTATTCTACAGCGCCTTATTTTGGTAAATAAATGCACAGCCAAGCTGTTGATGTTTATCATTTGTTTTGCATTGATATTAAAATATCACCTGTTCAAATGCCAACACCCGCTCCCTTGTGTGAGTCACTTCCTGGTGCAACTCCTACCGGACCTAGAGCGATGTGAGTATCCATTAAACCTAAAAGTCAAGACTAAAGGTGCTACATACATTTTGCATTTTTATAGAAACTTTTGGTTTGCACTTTTACAGAAACCTTTTTATAGGACAATAGTGTAAATAGTTTTTTTTTTTTAGTTTTATGTGTGTTTACAGTTTGCATTTTTATAGAAAAGTTCATTGTGTTTTTGTTTTTTTTTTTACCTGTGCTTTTACAGTTTGTATTGTTAGAAACATGTTTATAGTTTGATAATAATAAATCTAGTCCATTTGGATTCAATATTCAGTTGCTTTGTGTGGTCATTTTTTGGAATGGGAAATATATAGAGGTCTGGTTGAACTGTTGTATTTGGATGTATTGAACACCATTAGTGATATACAAATGAAATATATAATTTTTACATGAGAAAAATCAAATGGCACACATGGTGCCAAACTGTGCCAAAATATGCCAGAATGGCCATTTTGGAGACCTCGTCTGAATTTTCTGTACTAAAACCTCTCTAATATTCTTCTGCTTCACTTTAACAGAATCAGCCTTTGCAGAGATAATGTCCACATTAGTGCTGCACGATTGATCGCAATTGCAATTGCAATGTCAGGCTGTGCGATTACATAACCGCACAAAAGGCTGCGATTTGCGATTTAATGTAAATAAATGTTAACGTGTGTGCCTGTGAACGTGACTACCTCTCCTGTGGTGTGTGGAGTTTGCTGACATTACGCCCACAAGCTATCCTGGTGTGTGCAGCACGTATGGTCATGTGACCACCCGGCGTGCAGCAGTGACCAACATAGACGCTGAAGAAGAGCATGAGCACAACCATGAACAGGCTGAGTTGGTGGCGAAAAAAAAAAATGCAACGTCTATTATATGGCGATACTTTGGATTCAGGTACGGCGGCGTTGAACAGAAAGATGTACTGTGTAAATGTTCAAAAGTTAAGTTGCCACGTCCCGCAGCAACACGACCAATCTATAGCAACACTTGAGAAAGCACAGAGAAAAGTAGGAAGAATGCATGCGAGAGAAAGCCGAGCCAAGTAACGTTAATATGCACAGAGGGTGATCTACAAATATTTCTTGATCTGCACGTTTCATAATTAAGTGTGTGAACAGATCGACAATCTGTGTGTAAATGTGTAATCTCTAAATATAAAACACATTCCACAAATACAAAAAATATCTGTGAATACATTAAATTAATTTGCAAATAAATGAAAAGCATTTGTGAATATCTCACTAACATTTACAACTTTTGAACAGGCATTTGTGAGCTCAGTTTTTATTTGTGAATCGAAAAAACATTTGTGGATCTCAGTTCTAGGCGGGTGGATTTGCTTTTTACACACACGGATTTTTGAGACAAACTTTCCGCCGGTCCGAATGAAAATGCACTCGTATCACTCGGCCATCTTCGGATAGCACGTGATCACCCAGCTGATGACGTCATTTCTGCATGTGAAAATAAGAACACGCAGTCTTTCTATGAGCTGTTTTTTGTTGTTGTTTTTTAATAATAATCAGCGATAAGTAACATGCATTTATTGTTTTATGTTAATGTCATACAGTTTGTATTAGTGTGTGTTTATTTGTTCTATGTATCTGGCACACACTTTTGTATACATTCTAATATATTTTATGAGAATGAATGAATGGATAAATAATATTTCCTTTTTAGGAAATGGTGCCCCATGTAATTAAATATTAATTAAATTATATAACTCTGATTCCAAAAAAAGTTGGGTTGCTGTGTAAAATATAAATAAAAACAGAATGCAGTAAGAGGGGTGGAATTTGAGAATCAGCAGGCTGGGTTTTTATTCCGCTATTTCTCGGTCCCCAAGCAGGATGGGGGGCCTCGGGAGAACATATTAAAGGTGCTTGTATGATAATGATTGTTGGAGTATACATCCATAAAGGTGTTTTTTTTTTTATCATGAACGCATCGATGGGATAGACTGAAACACAGAGAAAATCAGCAACTTATTTTGCTGCAGTGAAACCTATAAATTTACCCCTTTCCAGTGTACTCTTCATTGTGTTGTGAACAATGCACAACATACTGCTAAAACTTCTGATTTTGATCAGAAAGATGTAGATGCACAAAATCTTATTCAGTACTTTGCAGTTACACACCATGCCTAATAATTCTGGTCTGTACATCTGCACTGATGGACATTAAATAAATTATTCTGGTCACATTAGCATATTTTGTTTAAGGGAGTAGAATTGATATTATATCATGTTCAAACTGCTATAACAATCCACCATTACACATATAATGTATGCACATACATATACATATATATATATATATATATATATATATATATATATATATATATACACACACACACATATATATATACACATATGTGTGTGTGTGTGTGTGTATAATATGAAGTTGTGAGTGAAAGTATACATACATATTTTTATCTATTTGTATGTACATATATATTGTTGACTTGTTATGAATACATTACCGGGACAGACAGCCACTTTTTACTTCTGATTTTCACGTATAATGAAAAAACGAAACCAAGAAGTTATCCTTTTTCATCTTCATAGTGCTGTGAACAATACACATCTTGCTGCTAAAGTTGCTGATTTAGAGTTTACTGTGAGCGTACTTTGCAGTCACCAATATCATTTAAAATAATGACTGTTTCTTAATTCCTTTACCATCTGCAGCCAAAATGAAATAATGTTTCTTTTAATTGTGTAGTAAAAATCAGTCAAAAATTCCTAGTCCTCTTGCAGTAAACACAGAGATGTTGTGTTTCTGAAACACAAACAGTAAATAACACACAATGAAATTATGATCCTACATTTATTTACAGACATTCACACAGAATACATACAGTTTGAGGGACTAATCTGCACACTGAGTTGTATGTTCAGATACTATCTGTGTATGACAGTGACAACTTTGATATAAATATATGCTATAAAGTGGAAAAGAGATGCTAATCTTAAGTGTAAAAGTATGTCATTAGATCCATGTCAGCAAGTCAATAATGAGTCAGAAGAGCTTAAAATGAGTAAAATCACCTTGAAATATTTTCCCAGAAATTATCATTTTGAAAGAAGTTCGAAACCAGGTGTAAAAGAAACCATAGACAAATGGATTGAGCATTGAATTTGACCATCCAAACCATTTAAATGATGCAATCACAGAGGCTGGTATTGCATTATCAGTCAGAGGATTAAAGGTGAAACAAAGAAAGAAAGGAGTCCAACATATGAGAAAAACTCCCATAACAATAGCCAGAGTTTTGGTGGCCTTTCTCTCCATCTTACTGATGGTTGCTCCAGACTTTGTGTTCTGACAGGTTGTGTTCTGGATGCTGCGTACCTGTCTCTGTGACACCATAAAAATCTTTAGGTAGATGGTGAACATTACAATACCTGGGAGGTAAAATGTTAAAAGAGTTGCCATTACTGAACTTGCTAAATTTGTATGTTGAAAAAAAAGACACTTGTTAGATTGTTCTTCATTCAGTCCCCGTATTGTGACACCAATTCCATTTAGTGCAGAAACAATCCAGCTCACTAGGATCATGATCACAATTACATGGACAGTTATTTTAGTTCTGTACCTCAGAGGCTGACACACTGCATAATATCTATCAACAGAAATAAAGCACAGGTTCAAAACAGAAGATGTGCACAAAAATATATCAAAGCAGCGTCGGACTTTACAGAGCAAACCTTCAAGATGCCAACATGAGCTTACAGCCAGTAGTGTGCTAAAAGGCAAAACTACAACACCAACAAGCAGGTCAGCCACAGCCAGAGAGAGGATGAGGTAGTTTGTAGGAGTGTGGAGCTGTTTGAAGTATATGATAGAGATTATTACCAGAAGGTTTCCACACATTATAAGAACTGATGAACAGCCAACAAAAATACATAATAAATATGATGTTATGACTGCTGTTATGCCAGATACATTTGTAGATTCATTACAGAGATCATCAGACCTGTTGAGAAAGAATGTGGTTTCCATGCATAAATGATCTTACTACTGAGGTAACATTTGCCTTACAGTTAGAATAGTTAGAATAAAACACATCAGTATAAGTTTTCTGCATACAGATTCAAAGGTTGATTTTAGTGCTCATATGTTTCACACCATGCCTGTTAATCCTGTGCATCTGTTTGTGCATCTGCACTGATGGGGTCCTTAGCCTCTTTCATGCTGAGCAGTATCTTCAGAGTAGATTTATTCTTCTGGGCTCATTTATATATTATGTTCAGGGGAGTGGCATTCAGTGTCAGTCAAAATTATGACTTATCATAGAACTGGGGAGTCCAGTTGAATGCTCCCCAGAGATTTTTTTTTATAAACAAGCTCTATCTTAATGGGTTATTTGTACAGTCAAACACACTTTTTTTTGTCCACAGTCAGCTGCCAACCTTTAAGCAAGTGCTGTAGTTAACTTCTTCAGTTTAGTTTCATCCACAGGTCTGTGGCCATTCGCACACTCCAAAATAGCATTTTTCCAGCTTTGGCAATGCAATTGCCCGTTGACATCAGTCTGATTAGCACCACTTGTATGCTCAGCTCATAGGTGGTAGCAATTCCAAGATGGTTTAGGGACCCCAACATGCAGGAAATATTCAGATACAATATTCAATTCAATTTTATTTATAAAGCCCAATATCACAAATCACAGTTTGCCTCACAGGGCTTTACAGCATACAACATCCCTCTGTCCTTTGGACCCTCACAGCGGTTAAGGAAAAACTCTCCAAAAAAAACCTTTAACGGGGGAAAGAAACGGTAGAAACCTCAGGAAGAGCAACTGAGGAAGGATCCCTCTTCTAGGACGGACAGACGTGCAATAGATGTTGTACAGAACAGATCAGCATAATAAATTAACACTAATCCGTATGACACAATGAGACAGAAAGAGAGACAGAGAGAGAGAGAGAGAGAGAGAGAGAGACAGAGATGCAGGTCAGACGGTAATGACAGTAGCTTACAGCAACATTAATGAAAGTAATAATATTATCATTATAGTTCTGGCTACTGTGGTACAATATGTTGAAAGTATATATTAGTATCTGGCAGTATACATGTGTGACAATAATCATATGTGTATAATAACAGTAGAAGTATGACTAATGACTAATGATGGCAGCAGCAGCAGGAGGCATCTGGCAGGACCACGGCAGCAGCACAGCCACACACATCACGCTATCCAGGCACCGCTGCAATACGAGTTAATCTGAGAGACAGTGGAGCACAAAGGCTCCGGAGAAGAAGCTGAGTTAGTGACATCCAGAATGGCCGAGTTAGCAAGATGCAGTAATGGGATACGAGAGAGAGAGAGATGGAGAGAGAAGGAGAGAAGGTGCCCGGTGTATTGCAATATGCAAAAATAACAAATTTATACTGGATGCAAAAAAGGTGCATGGTTTTTGCTGAGGCTGCATGGGACTAGCATAAAGTGGGTATATCTGTAAAGGCGAAGATTCAGGTTAAGATTAAGATATCTTGGGTGAGAGGCAAGTGAAATGACCATGCTGTTTTTCCTTGCAAAAAATTAAGCCTAGGTTTGGAAGTTAACATGACATGGTTGGTAAGTGTTGGGATTCACAGGACCACAGATGATTTATCATTTGGTAAAATCATCACTGGGCATTTAAAGGCTTTTTCCTCTGCATGCTGTTTGTTCTCCAAGCAAAGAGAGCTACTGTATGTGACACCCATCTCCACAGGAGGTCTCACCTCACACTTCAGTGAGACTCAAGTCCCAAAACTTGATTGGACAAGACCTTTACAGTGACATGTGACTCTGATGTCACAGGCATCTGTAGATCTGTGCTCCCTTCCACAGATTACTCTTGCTCTCCAGCTGTTGAACAGCCAACACCTCTTTCCGTCTGGGCCTGGAACAGAACAGAGGCCCAGACCCTTGCTCCATAGCCCAAACCACTAAAGGGAGGGCAACTGATCATGGACAAAGGAACAAGGAACTAAGTGAGTTAGCACCCAGCTTCTAACTCTGCTAAACCCTGAGCGACCAGCTTCCTCTGAGTTTCACCTTTGGAACAAAGGACCCAACAAAGACTGCACCTGGAACCATCTTCCCAGCCTTCTTCTGCCGGCTAACAAAGCAGTACACCACCAAGTGACTCTTTCTCCCATCCATTTAAGGATCGGTAACATAACAACTGGGCATAGCTTATCACAGCTTTACAGGCTAAGCAAGACTGTTTGACTTGTTGTATGTGATTTAATGCTGTCATTGAGTTATTGTTGTGATTAGTTTGCAGTTAGGTCATTGATTAGTTGGCTTCACCAAAGCTAGGTGTTTAGTTTGCTAATACTGTTCACAAACAGATTCTTGCACACAACTAAACAATCTCTGCACTAATCCAGACCATTTGCAACACACTTCACATTGACATAGACTAGGGTGACCATATTTCGATTTCCAAAAAAGAGGACACTCGGCCCGGCCACGAGATAGCCTACTCGCAGTTTACTCAAACATGCCTTATAATTTTAATATACGGTATTTAAAGTTTATATGTATGAATAGAAAATTCAGTTATATTACAAAATAATATCTCTCAAAGACAGAAATTCAGATAGGCTTCTCAGAGGTTACTTAACTTGCTTTATTTATGCCTAAAATAATGATCTTTTTACATGTTTCAATTGTACAAAAATAAATATAAATGTAAAATAATGTAAAATCTCTAGAATGAAATAATGATAGAAATAATGTCTCTTCTGTTTTATAAAAATCAATTTGTAAAATAATAGCTCTCTAACTGAACAAATAAATAAATAATATGAAATAATGTTTTAAATAATACCTCTTCTGTATTAGAAAATCCAACTTTAACAAAATATCTCTCACTACCTTTTCAGTGTAATGTAGGTAATAAAACAGTAGCCTCACAAGATATTACTTAAACAAACAAAAATGTCTGTACTCAAATCTTTAGTTCTCTTATTCATCATTGTTGCTCAACAAATGAGCATGAAAGTCTTTGGAAGAAGTGTCTTTGAAATCGTATTGCGCATACTTCAGTCTTTAGTTCTCTTCTTCATCCTGGTTTTCTTCTTCATCCCCCTTGTCTGCCCATCCATATTTTGCTGTAGAGCTGATCTTTCCCAGCAGTTTTCGGTTGCTCAACATGTAAACATGAAAGTCTTTGCAAGAATAGTCCTTGAAATTGTATTGCACAAATAGAATCCCCTTCAGTGACGCAACAGAGAGCTGGTTCCTCTCCTTTGTCCACTGGCTCTGCATCAGTGAGAAAACCCTCTCAACATTTGCATTATGAGAGGGAAGTGCAAAGACAAACTGTGCAATCTTCAGTAGTTCTGAGTAACATGCAATGCTTTTGGCCTTCTCAAAATATTTGGTCGACTTCTGGTGCACCTGCAGGCCAATGAACTCCTCATCACTGTTGCACCTTTCTGTGAATTTCTTCAGATTGGTGACCTGGTCAAAACACTTGACATCATCAATTGGCACCCCCTTCTCTCCAAGGTACCTGATGCAGGCCTCCACATCATTCCAATCTGGTGGCTCACTCAGATCCATGCACATAAATGTTGAGAACTCTTCCATGGGAGTCATCCACTTCTCCAGATACTCCAGGCATGCACTGTACAGGCCTTGCACATCAGCACAGAACTGGTCACAGCCCTTACCAAGTCTGTCTCTGTGCTTTTCTGCCAGTAGTCCCTTAACTTTAAGGGACATGAAGTTGTTGCTCTTGCGTTCAAGAAGAATGGTGTGGATGCTGTTCAATATTTTCTTCACCTCCATAATGGAGTTGTTCTCTTTTTCCATGGCTTGAATGTTGGTGTGGAACACAGACATGAATGAGTGCATGTGCCAGAGGTAGATCTCACTGAAGTCATTTTCAAAAAACTTCTTGATCACTTATGGGAGGCTTTTCCTGAGACAGAAAAAATGCTTTTACAGCTGGAAACATCTGTATCATCCTCTCAATGCCTGGGAACAATGACAGCCACCTTGTCTTGCTGTGAGAAAGCATCCTTCTGTACTCAATGTCAACAAAATCACAGTACTCCTTCAGATTCTCAGTGCGCACAGTGTAAATGTGGAAGTACTGGTAGATTTTGAACATGATATTCTCAACGTCAACATCTATTGTGTCTGCCCCATGATGAACACAATTATTCAATAAGTGCGCTGGGCAACCCACACCGATCAGAGTCTCGTTCTGCAGCAATCTCTTCAAATTTGCAAACACATTATTTCCGTCTTCATTACGTCGGATTTCTCCAAAATTTGTGTTGCAATTGTCGCCAGTAAATGCAATGCATTTTTCAGACAAATTGTTTTTTGCCAGTGTTTCAGTGAGGTATTTTGCAATGATTTCTGCTGTCTCATTAGGTGTGTCTTTAACCTCAATTAATTTTGTTTGCACACCACCCTTCTTCCAGTCAAAGTACTGGATTATGATTGGGAATATTTTCACTGCTTCGTGGTTCCTCCCGTCTGTAGAAACACCACAGTACTGGATTTCTTTGAGTGCTTCATGAGCAACTTCAACAGAGTGGGGCGCTATAACACCATTCACAATGGCTTCGGTCTTACTGCGGGCACTACTAAACTTCTTGGCGGTGTCAGAGTCTGGAAATGCCATTTTTAACAAGACACTTGTGCAATCCATGGATCTGTAGCTGTTGTGGTGTTTCACAGTATGAAATGCCAACGCACCCTCCGCTGCATGTACAGCATCCTCTGTTTTTCCGGGTCTAACAAAGAACTCAGTCAACTTTGCAGAAGTACTCTCACCTCGAACCGCCTTTTTATGCTTTTCTGTGTCCATGTGAGCTTTGAGGTCCCCAGCACCTTTATTGGACACAGAAACATATGTGCCAGCTTTGCACACGGTGCACTCAGCCTCCCATATGTCCCGACCGGGACGGTAAATTGGAAACTTTTTTTGCAGCTCATCTGTGAAGCTGCATTTACACTTCGGCATCTTGGAAGCTTAGATGCTGCGCGGCCGGTGTCTGTCTGCTGCTTCCTCGTTGAGATCCGCCGAAAAGGCAGCCTCTCGGGGATTACGTCACACGCTAACCCAAACAAGGACAACCGGGGGGGGAGACACACATACACACACAAACAAGGAAAACCGGACATTATCATCAATTTATAAACCCCGCCCGGACGCCCCGGACAGGACGTGAAAAGTGGACATGTCCGGGCAAAAGAGGACGTTTGGTCAGCCTAACATAGACTCATTAACAAATAGGCTTTCAACAGAGCTACACCCAAACAGGCATTTTAAAGTTCCCGCTTCTTTTCCTTTGTCTTTGTCCTGACCACACGGTCAGACGAACTCCTCCCCCAACCTGAAGCCAGCCTTGATTCAGCCATTTTGATAGTTCTCTGTTGTCAGCCATTTTGTTTTGTAGGCCAAATGGCTCTTTTATCACCACACCCGCCTTTGTCTTTCCCTTTTTCTCTCTCACGCACACACACACACACACACACACACACATATATATATACACACCAAGCTTGTATATAGTTAGTTAGAATTTGTGTGTTTTGGTTTGCTTTGCTTGTTTGTGAATAAATATAATTCTTTGGAATCATACCTGCTGTCTGTTTAATGTTGCACAAGAGTGAATGAATAGTGAACATCTGCTGCGTCAAGAACTCCGAAATCCTTAAGCATAACCGTTAATTTTGGTTGCTGTCATTAATTTAATTATTAATCAAACTCCAAATTAATAGTTTAGCCTATTTTATGAGACTGATATCTTTAACTGGCTATAATTTTCCCTTTACGGGAATGGTGCCCCACGAGGTGATTTAATGTTAATTAAGTCACATTATTTAACATAATTAATGATTATTAATTATTTCCGATAGCCAATTAAATCCCAACATATTTGGTGCTACCGTGTGAAGCCTAATGTGTTGACCCCAACATAAACCAGGACCTCTGGTGATTAACAACAGCAACAACAACAACAACAACAACAACAACAAACGCTATGCACAGACCAAATGGCATCACAATTAATACATCAATGCTGACAGCCTTAATATTTATACTCCCCAGACAATTTGCTTATTTGTGCAAATCAACACTGGACCCTGCGTGGAATACTCAAGACGAGCAGACACACACACACACACACACACACACACACAACCTTTCTAAAAGGAAGAAAAGACCAGAAAAGTAGAAAAATTAGCACAAGCCAGACACAAAGTTTGCACACTAACTTTCCAAGCAAAGGAGAACAAAGCTAAACTGCTTATTCTGTAAGGACACACAGAGTGACCAGATTCCTCTGATCTGCAACACTGGAACACAACACAGCAAAGACTGCACTGAAACCACAAGTCTTTTAAAGATTTTTACAATGACTTCAGCTCTAATTTCAGGACCTTGATATCCCTTTTCACAACTCTAGACACAAAACTCAAAACTACTAACACTTTTTCCAATTGTTTGGATACTATAGACATTAACCTAAGATCATTTGTTCATTTAACTAAAATCACCTGTTCAAAATGACACAACTTAACATCAAAGTATTACCATTTCAAAATACAATTCACACATTACATCTGAGATGACTGTCTATTCATTTCATTACAATGATCTAACTATCAATGTAGCCTATACAACTGCTAAAAAATAAGAAGTTAAACTTGCATTTCTCTCAACTCATTACTGATGATGGATTTCACCTTGTGGCATGAGGTTTTTTACATGCATTTTATAGTACTGTAGTTTTTTCTTTTTTGTAACCACTTTTATGTTTGATTCAAAGAAATCTATGTTGTATTTCTTCAATAGATTGCAGTTAACCATTTAGAGTGATGTAGTACCATAATGAAACATTATTCACATATTTTGTACTACAATATTTAATGATTGTTCAAAGTAATAAACAATGAAACTATCTGTATCTTGTGTGTGGGTGACATGACAATGACATCAAGGTTCTGAAATTAGTGCTAAAGGGATTATCCTCATTGGAAGACCACCTGCAAACAAACAGCAAAACAAAGCAACTCTTCCCTCCATTCATGAACTGGCAATAGAACAACTGGGCATAGCATTCGTACAACAGTACAAACTAAGCAAAACTGTAATATTAATATTATTAATATTAATATTTGCAGTTCTATTGTTGTGATTTCTTTGTAGTCAGGTTATTGGGTAGCTGGCTTTCCCAAAAGTAAAATGATGGTAGTTAGCTCATGTTCCAGAGTCTTCCATGCAACTTAACATCCTTTTTACTGACCCAGCACCTCAATACAACTTGGATCACACACATACTCTAATTTAGCATTTACACCTAGCTACACATGCAGAGAGTAGACTTATAGCTTTCCACTATCATATGCACCATTGTTCTTCTGACTGACCACATATGGTGAAGCAGAGCCTCCCCTGCTGTGTTTTGGCCATCTTTTTGTTGTTTTCTGATCAGCTATTTTGTCCTGCAGGCAGTGTGGTCTTAGACATTGTGAAATCAGGTAGCAATTTTGTCTTTCTTTGTTCACACTGACACCCACAAACATATAGACTTTTTGTCTCTCTCTCTTACACACACAAACATATACACACCCACACTTGTATGGTGTCACTAGCAGTGATGGGAATAACTGCGATATAAATAACTGGTGTTACTAACAGCGCTACTTTTTTCATTTAATCATAAACCAGTCAGAGGCAGAGTAGGGTGGGTATTCACAAGCACACAAGCAAGAGCAAGAGCGAGTGTGTGACTACAAGCTAAGAGAAATATTTAGCGCGAAAAAAAAAAACTGCACATCCTGGGGAAATTGCATCATTCCTTGTTGTCACGGGTAGTGTTGCGAGAAAGTCTGGGACACAATGAATGCATGATTTGTTAGTGTAACTCCTCTGGTTTTATACGCAAAAATAATTATTGCTCTATCTTATCTGATTGCAATTCTACTGGCATTTAAAAATAGCTATGCAAATGAGATAGCAGGCGGGTGGTGTCTGTGTCATCCTCAAGCTTGGGTCCTCTACCAAAGGTTTGAGAGTTTGAGGGTTCTACGCAGAATCTTAGCTGTTCCTAGGACTGCACACTTCTGGACTGAGGCTTCAGATGTTGTTCATGAAATCTGCCGGAGCTGCTCTCCTAGTATGGGGGTCACTGCCCCCAGTGCTCTTACTACCACGGGGACCAAGTCAACTTTGACCTTCCACACCTGTTCCAGCTGTTCTTTCAACCCTTGATACTTTTCCACCTTTCGTGTTCCTTCTTCCCCCTGCAGGCCCACCACCTGCAGAGGGATCCAGAAGGGTTCGGTGCAGTGTGGATCGGGCAGCAGACTACGGAAGTTGGCTCTTGGGAGATGGAATGTCACCTCTCTGGCGGGGAAGGAGCCGGAGCTTGTGGAAGAGGTTGAGCGCTACCGGCTAGATATAGTCGGCCTCACCGCGACACATAGTTCCGGCTCTGGAACCCAAGTCCTTGAGAGGGGTTGGACTCTCTCCTTTGCTGGAGTTGCTCCGGGTGAGAGGCGGAGGGCCGGGGTGGGCTTTCTGATAGCCCCCAGACTCTCTGCCTGTACATTGGGGTTCACCCCAGTGGATGAAAGGGTTGCATCCCTGCGCCTTCGGGTCGGGGAACAGGTCCTGACTGTTGTCTGCGCTTATGCGCCGAACAGCAGTTCAGAGCACCCGCCCTTTTTGGAGTCCCTGGGACGGGTGCTGGACAGTGCCCCGACCGGGGACTCCATTGTTCTGCTGGGGGACTTCAACGCTCACGTGGGCAATGACAGTAGGACCTGGAGGGGCGTGACTGGGAGGAACGGCCTGCCCGATCTGAACCTGAGTGGTGTGCAGTTATTGGACTTCTGTGCGGGTCGCAGTTTGGCCATAACTAACACCATGTTCGAGCATAAGGATGTCCATCAGTGCACGTGGCACCAGGACAGCCTAAGTCGCAGTTCAGTGATTGACTTTGTAGTCATGTCATTTGAACTGCAACCATATGTTCTGGACACTCGGGTGAAGAGAGGAGCAGAGCTGTCAACTGATCACCACCTGGTGGTGAGGTGGATCAGGTGGCAGGGGAGGATGCTGCGCAGACCTGGCAGGCCCAAACGAGCAGTGAGGGTCTGCTGGGAACGCCTGGCGGAAGAACCTGTCAAGATGATCTTCAACTCCCACCTCCGGGAGAGCTTCGACCGCGTTCCGAGGGCGGAGGGGGACATTGAGTCTGAATGGGCCTTGTTCCGCTCTGCCATTGTCGAGGCGGCTGTTGCGAGCTGTGGCTGCAAGGCCGCGGGGGCCAGTCGCGGCGGTAACCCCCAAACCTGCTGGTGGACACCAGAGGTGAGGGGAGCCGTCAGGCTGAAGAAGGAGGCCTACAGGGCATGGTTGGTCTGTGGGTCTCCAGAAGCAGCTGACGGGTACCGGCGGGCCAAGCGGAGAGCAGCAGCGGCAGTCGCGGAGGCAAAAACTCGGGCGTGGGAGGAGTTCGGTGAGGCCATGGAGAAAGACTATCGATCAGCTCCAAAGAGGTTCTGGCAAACCGTCCAGCGCCTCGGGGGGGAGGCGTCAACTTGCTCACACTGTTTACAGTGGGGGCGGGGAGCTGCTGACATCAACTGGGGACATTGTCGGGCGATGGAAGGAATACTTTGAGGAGCTCCTCAACACGTATTCCAGTGAGGAAACAGAGTCGGGGGTGGGTCATCCAATTTCGGGGGCAGAAGTCGCCGAGGTAGTGAAGGAACTGCGCGGCGGCAGGGCCCCGGGGGTGGACAAGATTCGCCCTGGATATCTCAAGGCTCTGGATGTTGTAGGGCTGTCCTGGCTGACACGCCTCTGCAACATTGCGTGGACATCGGGGGCAGTGCCTCTGGAGTGGCAGACCAGGGTGGTGGTCCCCATCTTCAAGAAAGGGGACCAGAGGGTGTGTTCCAACTACAGGGGGATCACACTCCTCAGCCTACCTGGTAAGGTCTACTCCAGGGTGCTGGGGAAGAGGGTCCGGTTGATAGTTGAACCTCGGATTGAGGAGGAGCAATGTGGTTTTCGTCCCGGACGCGGAACCGTGGACCAGCTCTTTACCCTCGCCAGGATGCTGGAGGGGGCATGGGAGTTCACCCAACCAGTCCACGTGTTTTGTGGATTTGGAGAAGGCTTACGACCGTGTCCCCAGGGGCATCCTGTGGGGGGTGCTCCAGGAGTATGGGGTTGGTGGCCCTTTGCTAAGGGCCATCCAGTCCCTGTACCGAAGGAGCACGAGTCTGGTTCACGTGGCTGGCAGTAAGTCGGTCCTGTTCCCGGTGAGGGTTGGACTCCGCCAGGGTTGCCCTTTGTCACCTTTTCTGTTCATAACTTTCATGGACAGAATTTCTAGGCGCAGCCGAGGGGTGGAGGATGTCAGGTTTGGTGGTTTGGTGTCAGGTTTGGTGTCAGGTTTCATCCCTGCTATTTGTGGATGACGTGGTCCTCCTAGCTCCATCGAACAGTGACCTCCAGCTCTCGCTGGGACGGTTCGCAGCCGAGTGTGAAGTGGCTGGGATGAGAATCAGCACCTCCAAGTCTGAGGCCATGGTCCTCAGCCGGAAAAGGGTGGATTGCCCACTCCAGGTCGGGGGGGAGGTCCTGCCTCAGGTGGAGGAGTTTAAGTATCTCGGGATCTTGTTCACGAGTGAGGGTAGGATGGAGCGGGAGATTGACAGGCGGATTGGGGCGGCGTCAGCAGTGATGCGGACGCTTAACCAGTCCATTGTGGTGAAAAGGGAGCTTAGCCAGAAAGCGAAGCTCTCGATTTACCGGTCGATCTACGCTCCAACCCTCACTATGGTCATGAGCTCTGGGTAGTGACCGAAAGAACGAGATCGCGAGTACAAGCGGCCGAAATGAGTTTCCTCCGCAGGGTGGCTGGGCTCAGCCTTAGAGATAGGGTGAGGAGCTCGGATATCCAGGAGGGACTCGGAGTAGAGCCGCTGTTCCTCCACATCGAGAGGAGCCAGTTGAGGTGGTTCGGGCATCTGGTAAGGATGCCTCCCCGACGCCTCCCTTGGGAGGTATTTGGGGCATGTCTAACCGGGAGGAGACCTCGGGGCCGCCCCAGGACACGCTGGAGGGATTACATCGCCCGGCTGGCCTGGGAACGCCTCGGGGTTCCCACGGAAGAGCTGACAGAGGTGGCTGGGGAGAGGACTGTCTGGGCTTCTTTGCTGAGGCTGCTGCCCTCGCGACCCGGACCCAGATAAGCGGAGGACGACGAGACGAGACAAGACGTGTTCCTTCTTTCTGATGTTGCTGTCAGCTGGTATCACCACATCTACCACCACTGCCCTCTTTTGATGTTTGTCAGCCACCACTATGTCTGGTTGATTAGCCAGCAGCTGTTAGTCAGTCTGGAAGCTGAAGTCCCACAGGATCTTAGCCCTGTTGTTCTCAACCACCTTTGGTGGTGTGTCCCATCGGGATTTGGGTGCTTCAAGTCCATACTGGGTACAGATGTTCTTGCACACTATCCCAGCCACTTGGTTGTGCCTCTCTATGTACGCTGATCCTGCTTGCATCTTACACCCTGCCACTATGTACTGGACCGTTTCAGGGGCATCTTTGCTCAGCCTGCACCTTGGGTCTGATCTGCTGTGACAGACCCTGGCCTCTATGGCCCTTGTGCATAGGGCCTGTTCTTGTGCTGCAATTATTAGTGCCTCTGTGCTGTCTGTCAGTCCAGCGTTCTCCAGCCACTGGTGGGTCTTCTTGATATCAGACACTTCCTCTATCTGACGGTGGTATGCACCATGTAGAGGCTTATCCCTCCGTGTTGTTTGCTCCTCTACCTCTTTGCCCTCATCAGGTTTCTGTTGTTTGATGCATTCACTTAGCAACACATCCTTTGGGACCACCTTGACGTACTCCTGAATTTGGATGTTTCATCCTGGATAGTAGCTCTGATGCTCACTAGTCCTCTGCCACAGGGACAATTTTGTGTCATCCAACAGTTAATATCACAGATACAGTCAACAACAGCAGCTAGGCTTTTGGGGTCACCAGGTCTCAGCAGGAGGTATTTCTGTGTGTCATCCGAGTAGCAGTGAAAAGAGACATTATGGCGTTGAATGATCTGACCAAGTGGGAGCATTGTGACCTTGAGGAGGGCCATTTCTGTGCTGTGTAAAACTCTAAAACCTTACTGAAATTTCTCAAAGATGTTGTTACGACACACAAAAGCTAAAAGCTGGGTAGAAACCACTTTCTCTAAAATTTTTGATAAAAATGGAAGTTTAGAAATTGGCCTAAAATTGTTGTGAACAGTGGGACTGAGGTTGGGTTTCTTTAAAAGAGGTTGGACCACAGCATGTTTAAAAACAGATGGAAAAACACCTTGTGATAGAGAGCTGTTAATAACCAATAAAATACTGGGCCCAACTGTGTCAATAACTTCTTTAAAAAATTTGGCTGGAATAAAATCAAGACTGCACGTATTTGGCTTCATGTGTAAAATGGTTTTGGTTAAAAGGGACAGTGACACAGGTTCAAAACGGCTCAAATAATTAAAAATGTCTCTGCTAGCATGAAAAGCATGATCTGCTGGGGTCATTTGTTGACTAATATTATCAACTTTCTCTTTAAAAAATTTGAAAACTTCTCACAGAGCTCTTGAGAAGCATCAGTAAAATAACTGTGGGTAGGGGATGTAACTGAGACTAAAACCTTAAATAAAATCATGCGGATAGAATGATTAGATAAATTAAGATTAGAAAACAAAGAGGCTCTTGCCTCTTTAACTGCCTTTTGGTAATTATGCATAGCATCTTTCCAAATGTCATAAAAAAACCATAAACCAGTTTTCTTCTGCATTCTCTCTTTAATTCTTGAGTTAGATCATTCAGCCAGGGTTGTGATTCTCTGCTTGTTTTTTTGTCTTTATACGAGGCAGCAGAGTCCAGGACAGTCTGGCATGAATGATTAAAAAGGGAGACCAGGCCCTCTGTGGTAAAATGAGAGATTAAATCTTCAAAGTGAAAACTGGGATAAGAGGCAGAAGTAAAAAGCTAGACAAACTGTCCTAAAATTGTCAGGGCTGAGACCGGTGTATAAAACAAGGTCCAGCGTGTGGCCTTTGGAATGGGTTTGTTCTTGCCTGAGTGAGATTAAAAACTTCCGGGGTGTCGATAAAATCAGAAACAAAGATCTGAGAGGGGCAGCAGACATCAATGTTAAAATAACCCAACATAAGGATGTTACCATATATAGACATAAAATGAGATAAAAGCTCAGAGAATTCCTCAATAAAAACACCCATTTGGCTTGGGCGGTTCATTTTACATACCTTGAAGGTATGTAAAATCAGGGGTGGTTGCTTCAATAAGAGCACCACAGTCGCCTTGGGATAACCATGTTTCGGTGATGATAAAAAAAGTCCAAGTTATTAAAAGTGATAAAATAATGACATAAAAAGGATTTGTTGTTAAGGGATCTGATATTTAAAAGACCAAAATTTACAGGGTTGTCACTAAAAACGGGGGATGGGAGAGGCTGATGAGGTATTTGGATTAAATTAACATGATTAACAGAAGAGGGACGTGATGATGAATGTGGGGCAGTGGGTCTACAGCAGGAGATAATGGTGTTTATAGAAGAAGGTATGGCAAATGTGGTTTGAGTTGGGAGATGGACCTGAGTAAGAGGTAATACCTGGGGTGGACGATAGGGGCAGCTGGAGCAGGAGACGGTGGCCTGAGAGGCAGGAGAGGAAGAGGGTTTGGGAGTGGGTGTGTCATCACTAAACAGTCATACACATGTGGATGATTGGATTGAATACTGGATGTTTGCTGATAACAGTTCATTACCTAGTGCGCTTGGGTGAATCCCGTCTCTTAAAAAGGGCAGCACGGTCCCAGAAGAGGTTAAAATTGTCAATAAAATCTATGTTGAGTGATTTGCAAGATGACTGGATCCAGGTGTGCAAGGAGAGGATACAGCTAAAAAGATCACATCCGCTGCCATAAGGGGAAAGCGGTCCAGAGATAAAAACTGACCTCCCAGAGTCCTTTAAAACATTAAAAAAGAGGTTAAAATCCACTTTGGTGTGCTCAGACTCTCTGCAAGAAGCACTGTTACAGCCAACGTGAACAACCAGATTTTTGATGGAGGTGGGGAGTGAGGGCAGTATGTCCAGGAGTTTGTCACGGATATCAACGGATAACAGGGGAAGCAGCGTGTGATGGTGTTAAAGAAGCAGATATGCCTGGTTATGGAGTCGCCGATGATTAATATGGGGGGGGGGGGGGGGGGGGGTGATGTGTGTGGGCCAGCTGGAGAGGTCGGCTTCCTCCCTCAGCGCTGAGGACAATGGTGCAGGCTGGGGACAATGCACAAGCGGACAGGGGCGAGGAGCCCCAGCTCCGGGTAGATCCACAGAGCGTCTGATGATGGCCTTCTGCAGCATCCTGCAGCCATTTTCCCTCGTTGAGGTGGATCGAGATCCCCACTCAGCACTGGCCGCAGGTGGCAACGATGTGGCTGTGACTGGAGGAGTTGTAGGATCCAGAACTGCAGGGGCAACGCCAGGAAGAACCGGAGCCTTGACTGCCAGGATGTTAAAACAGTTAGAGAGCTCAACAGGTGGAGAGGCTCTTAACCCAGCCGGATCTTTTCTGCTGCAGCACACCACCTCGGTCCAAGGCAGTTCAAATGATTTTGGGGTGGATCATTGGAATGGGGCCAGGAGCCCAGAACCCAAGCCGATCTCCAGATCAGCTGGTAGCATTGGTGTTGTCACACACCCATCTATGGCAGCGGTGTTGGCGGTGTCCGGAGTTTCCATGTCCAGCTGTCCGGCAGAGGAAGGGCCGCTCACCTCAGCTGCATTTTCCAGGTGGACTGGAGCCACATCAGTGTGTAGCGGGGGCAGCCAGGGGAGGGTAGCTGCTGAGGCCGAGACCACCTGTGACATCAGGGAGGAGGGTGCGGCTGGGAAGGCAAGACTGGCGGACCGGAGATAAGAGATTTGATTTGACTGGGCGGCAGCCACGGCAACACAGCCTTCAATCATTCATCCTTTTTCTGAAGCTCACTCCTCAGGTGCTCGACATCATCCCTTAACAGTGAGTATTGGTGTTTACAGTCCACACACACCGCCATTAAGTCAGTCCACAAAATACTCTTAAAACAACCCGAACGTTTAAAAAGAAAACTTAAAACAGTACGTTAAAAGTAATCCCACGATCGGTAAAAGAGTAATAAATTAAAAACAGGTTAATGGCTTACATGGTCTGGGCCTGTGCTCCCGCTCTTCTGTGAGTGCTCTGTCGGAGAATTGCGAAAACAAGATAAAATCCAAGTCCGATGACTAAAATCCTTGATCCAGTTAAAAGATGTGGCTAAAAACAACCAGGGTTTAAAGGTGTAATAAGGAGATGTGGTCCATATGTGTATAAAAACTGGATAAAAGTCGAGTCACAGACAGAGCATGGTGAGGAGCTTTCTTGTCTTGATATCTGTGGCTTCTATCTCCTCCTTTGGCCAGCTTATTATACCAGCTGGGTATCTGATGACTGGCAGTGCGTACATATTGATGCCTCGGACCTTGTTCTGATCATTCAGCTGACTTCTCAGAACTTGCCCTACTTTCTGGAGGTATTTGGATGTGGTGGACTTGATTTCCATTAGCCTGCAGGATCCCAAGGTACTTGTCCTGGATACCTCCTATGTTGCCCTCTGGTAGGTCAGTTCTGATCATCTTGCCTCTCGTTGATACCACCCGCCCACACTTATCTAACCCAAATGACATCCCTATGTCCTTGCTGTAGATCCTGGTGGTGTGGATCAGTGAGTCAATTTCTCGCTCATTCTTGGCATACAGCTTGATGTCATCCACGTAGAGATCTGCAGGTGGCTGATAGTTGCCCCACTTCAGAATCGGTATCCATAGCCAGTCTTGATGATCTGATTGAGGGGATTGAGGTGACAGTGGATCCCCTTGGTATATGCCGCTCTGGTGCTACTTGGTGCTACTGCCAATTCCTTTCTGTGCCTCACTCATGTATGGGATCTGTCTCGGACCAAGCAGTCAAAGCACAAAAACACAGGTTCAAAGTTTAAAAATAGATGGATTTCTGATCCTGCCATTTGTGTCCTTCATCTTCTCAAGCCACTGGAGAGCCTTGTGGTCCGTCTCCAATGTGAATTCTCGTCCCAAGAGGTAGTATTTGAAGGAGTCTAGGGCCCACTTGATGGCTAGTACCTCCTTCTCCACGGTTGAATACCGGACCTCCCTTGGGAACAGTTTATGGCTGATGAAAGCCACAGGATGTCATTCCTCTGCAGGTCCCTGTAGAAGAACAGCCCCCAGACCCCTCTCCGAAGTATCAGTTTGAAGGATAAATTGTTTTTGAAAATCTGGACTGTATAAGACTGGGCTCGTACTCAGTGACTGTTGGTTGACTCGTGGCTCAAATGTTATTCCAGTGTTTCCTCTACATTCATTTAGGAGTGGCGGGCCGCCATTCCTAAATCCTAGCCGCTGCTCCTTCAAATTTATTTATTTATTTATTTATTTATTTTTTATTGTCGCAAATACACCACTACCACATGTCTCCACCTTCACAGCAGAGTCCTGCACTGGGTCGGGTACTTGTGAGTACTAAGGTAAACTACAGATAACTATCTTGCTCAGTATCTACTCTCTGGTGACGTTAATTACTCGTGAGAGCGCGACCTCGAAAGTGACATCACGTCAAGCACCCAGGCACCAGGTCAGAGAGTCAGAGGAGTGTCGTATTGGAAAATAGGGCAGCGACTTACCGGAGAAAAGGTAGACTTATTAGCTTAAGATAACTCATAATAGATTTTACAAGTTAAACAGACATTCGCAAAATACTGATGGCCAGCTAACGTTATGAAACATATCGGTAGCTTAAGTTAATTGGGCCCGGTGCCAACTCAGTGTCGCTAACGTGAGTAAACTAATTGATAGCATTAAGCTAATATCTACACGCCATGATGTAACTGCTGACTGCATTTTCAGATGAGCTTGTTCAAATATTTCTCGAAGAAGAGAAAGACACCTGATGAAGATGATGCTAGTCAGGTATCATTAGCCTTTTACTGACTCATAAATGATGATGGTTAGGTAAAAAATTGTGTTCACACTTGTAATCAGATGTGATGTGAGTGTAAATTATATCTAACGTTAATGTTTTATGTAATCGTATAAGACAAGTAACATTAGACAGGGAGGAGCAGTGGAACAAAGTGAAGGAGAACAGAGTACAGCAGGGGGAGAGCCGAGTGAAGGAGCAGGAGAGCAAAGTGATGGTGCAGGAGAGAGAGATGAGAGTAGAGGAGAAAAAACTAAAGGGAAGCACAGGCTATCAGGCTGGGACCCTAAATGGGTTGAAAAAAATAGCCAGTTCCACTCATGGCTCTACCACACTGATAATGGTGAGTGCTGATGAACCTTTTTTTCCTTTCTTAATTTTTTGCATAATATACATGTCAACATTTCTGTTAAATAAATAAAAAATAAAATAATAAATAAATTCAGTGTATTTCCATTGTAAGAGCAATGATCAATAATGCCACTTCACTCTGTCCCTATAGGAATGTTCTGCCGCTTATGTTGGCAGCATAAGCAGGCACCAAAAAGAGGAACGGGGAAGCGGCCATTCATTGAGGCAGGCTGTAAACTTTACCGATTGGATTACTTGGATAAGCACATGAGTACGGAGCACCACACACAGAGTGTGAGGTCACAGGCCTTACTGGCACAAGGTGAATTAATAGGAAGTCATTTAAATTGATGGAGTAGGTCATCTTAAGTACGACCTCCTTTGTCTTGCAATAACATATTTGTACCTGCTTTGCATAGGTTCCTCTGTTGTGGCTGCCTTTGATCCAGTCATTGTATTGGAGCATGAGGCAATCATCGGGGGATTTAAATGCCTCTACTGTTTAACCAAACGAGAGCAAGCACATCACACAAATTATCCAGCTCTTCTTGAGCTAGCCGAGTTGCTAGGATGTGACTATTTCAAAAAGCTGAAGGTAAATAATTATCATGCTACTGTGTATTGTTTACATTTGCATATCATCACTGCAAGTCAGCTTGCTTCAATCTCAAAACTATATTTAATATATTTTATTTTTAGATTGGAAAAACTACCAACTACCGGTCTCATATAATAATAGATGAGATGCTGGAGATCTGGGTTGCAGTGGTGGAGGAGCCAATCCTCAGAGACATCCAGCCCTCTGTGGCTATTGGACTGGAAGTGGATGAGAGCACAGATGTCTCTGTGAAGAGGCAGCTAGATCTGCATGTCAGGTATTATTAAGTTGAGAGGACAATAACTAATGACTGAATCAGTAATACACATATGTTGAAGATGTCTTTTTAAAAATGTTTTTCAGATATACAGTACAGGCCAAAAGTTTGGACACACCTTCTCATTCAATGCGTTTTCTTTATTTTCATGACTATTTACATTGTAGATTCTTACTGAAGGCATCAAAACTATGAATGAACACATGTGGAGTTATGTACTTAACAAAAAAAGGTGAAATAACTGAAAACATGTTTTATATTCTAGTTTCTTCAAAGTAGCCACCCTTTGCTCTGATTACTGCTTTGCACACTCTTGGCATTCTCTCCATGAGCTTCAAGAGGTAGTCACCTGAAATGGTTTCCACTTCACAGGTGTGCCTTATCAGGGTTAATTAGTGGAACTTCTTGCTTTATCAATGGGGTTGGGACCATCAGTTGTGTTGTGCAGAAGTCAGGTTAATACACAGCCGACAGCCCTATTGGACAACTGTTAAAATTCATATTATGGCAAGAACCAATCAGCTAACTAAAGAAAAACGAGTGGCCATCATTACTTTAAGAAATGAAGGTCAGTCAGTCCGGAAAATTGCAAAAACTTTAAATGTGTCCCCAAGTGGAGTCGCAAAAACCATCAAGCGCTACAACGAAACTGGCACACATGAGGACCGACCCAGGAAAGGAAGACCAAGAGTCACCTCTGCTTCTGAGGATAAGCTCATCCGAGTCACCAGCCTCAGAAATCGCAAGTTAACAGCAGCTCAGATCAGAGACCAGATGAATGCCACACAGAGTTCTAGCAGCAGACCCATCTCTAGAACAACTGTTAAGAGGAGACTGCGCCAATCAGGCCTTCATGGTCAAATAGCTGCTAGGAAACCACTGCTAAGGAGAGGCAACAAGCAGAAGAGATTTGTTTGGGCCAAGAAACACAAGGAATGGACATTAGACCAGTGGAAATCTGTGCTTTGGTCTGATGAGTCCAAATTTGAGATCTTTGGTTCCAACCGCCGTGTCTTTGTGAGACGCAGAAAAGGTGAACGGATGGATTCCACATGCCTGGTTCCCACTGTGAAGCATGGAGGAGGAGGTGTGATGGTGTGGGGGTGTTTTGCTGGTGACAGTGTTGGGGATTTATTCAAAATTGAAGGCACACTGAATCAGCATGGCTACCACAGCATCCTGCAGCGACATGCCATCCCATCCGGTTTGTGTTTAGTTGGACGATCATTTATTTTTCAACAGGACAATGACCCCAAACACACCTCCAGGCTGTGTAAGGGCTATTTGACCAAGAAGGAGAGTGATGGAGTGCTGCGGCAGATGACCTGGCCTCCACAGTCAATGGACCTGAACCCAATCGAGATGGTTTGGGGTGAGCTGGACCGCAGAGTGAAGGCAAAGGGGCCAACAAGTGCTAAACACCTCTGGGAACTCCTTCAAGACTGTTGGAAAACCATTTCAGGTGACTACCTCTTGAAGCTCATGGAGAGAATGCCAAGAGTGTGCAAAGCAGTAATCAGAGCAAAGGGTGGCTATTTTGAAGAAACTAGAATATAAAACATGTTTTCAGTTATTTCACCTTTTTTTGTTAAGTACATAACTCCACATGTGTTCATTCATAGTTTTGATGCCTTCAGTGAGAATCTACAATGTAAATAGTCATGAAAATAAAGAAAACGCATTGAATGAGAAGGTATGTCCAAACTTTTGGCCTGTACTGCAGATAGTGAACGTTTTCCAAGGCCAGCCAACATGAGTGGCAGTTCCTCTTCGCCTTTTGGTGTTTTTTCATATTGTTTGTCAAGAAGAAAAAAGTTCACCAAAAAGCTCCTCCCAGATTCTTTTTTCCTGAATGGTGCAAAACGCCCTTTGCCCCTTGCCTCCTTTTGAAAAAATCCTGGAAAAGACCTAAAAAAGATAGCATACTATTATTCTCATCTTTTATATTCCATCAACAAAAAAACAAACAAGCTAACTCAGAAAACTAAATGATTATGTTAGGTTATGTAAATTTGTTTAATTTGTTTTATGCAATAATTTACATGGCGATGGTCTGAAGCTGCAGAAAATAAATTATAAAATTAAAAAATCTGCAGCTGTTTCACTGCCTTCTGACTGAATCAGAATCAGGGACCTGTTATGTGCCTGAACTGGGAATGCAATAAATGACCCATGTACCCTACCGCGCCATTTCTTGTTTCACTGACAGTCCATTGTTTTGAGATCTTGTAAGTTGTTGCACTGCCTGCTGAGGTTGCCTCACTGTTGACTGCACTCCCTGTCCAACATCAGCTTCTCCTGAAGTTCCCTGTCTGCCTGGCCTGACATTTGCGGCATGTACACTGTTACTTAATATCAACACCAGATTTTGTGCTGTGTTGATGATGTCTCTTAATTGGACCTGAGTGAGAAAAAAGACAAAATTGAATAGCAAATGCTACAGACATGGGTACTTCTCACAATTTCACAGAATGCCTGCAAACTAACTTCTTTTGAGCTTGAGTCAGCATCCACACCAAACAACAAGCCAGTCTGGACCCATGCAAACCAAACCTGTGCACCTGATCTTGGGCAAATGACTGCATATAATAATAATCATTATTATAGGGCTCTATTGCGTTATTTCTGTATAACAGACCATTGCTCGGGATGCCGCTCTGATCCAAGAGGCTATGCAGGACATTTACCTTATGGTTCATTTTTTTTACCTTGATTAAACGGCTTCAGAGTAATAGTGCTAGTTAAATAATAAACGACTTGTAACTCTTTACATGAAGAATATAACCCGGTGTCCCAGCTCTTGTCTCTGCGGCACCGCGACACAGCGACACAAACACGCCCCATAACCCCTAATCTCTTATTTATGACAGATAAGACTACAAATATATACACGTCATAATGTGTGTATGATAATCCATCGATCCACTGATTGACTCCCCGCTAGCTTCGTTGTAAACAAATGCATGAGACAGAGAACAGAGTTAGCAAAGAAGAACTGAAACCGGACTTAACTTACAGTAAGGCAAACGATGGGCAGAAATATACGACAATTGACACAATTTATAAATTGATGAAAGCTGTATTTTGGTCAACATTATATCTAAAATTAGTTTAGTTTAGTTTTTTCATATTTTGCAGGTAAGCCAACTTCTAACGTTAATGCTAGTAGGCTAATGCAAGCATTAGGCCTAACTGTGGGTCACCGGCACGTCGTTAGCTTGCAAGCTAAGCAGTACGTCTGTACGTCCATAAACTGTATATTATTTAAAACAGTACAATTTTATGAAATAAATAAATAAATAAATAAATATTATATAAATATTGGATGTGTTATTGACTTTACCTGTGATGCTTCACTTGCATCCCCACGAGCATCCCTGGGTGCACCGCTTGCAGCCATCTTTCGCTTCTGCGCATGCGCTTTCGGAGCAATCGGGGTTCGATTAGTTTCCCCTGTGACCTGCCTGTGACCTATGTGACGTCATTTGAACACTTTTCTACTCGTACCCACAAACTTGAATTCATATTCACAGTGAAGACTTCGTAGTCGTAGAAATTAGAGTTGTATTCACAAGACTTTGCACTCACATCTTTTAGATTCATACTCACATAAAAACAATCCTAACCCAAACAATTTCTCAGACTCATGCGTATGACAGCAGAATTTTGTGTACAACTTTTTTATTGACATACAAATGTTTAACATTACGAATACGAATGGTTAGAATCATGGATACATCTTTTTGGAAGTTGTCTTACTCCATAGATTGAAGGCTTTGGGTACGTCACTCTGCTTAATTTAGTGTTGAAACGGTTAAATAACAGGATCTGTTAACTCCGTTAACTGTTAACAGCAGCTCAACAATCGGTCCTTCATCTCGGAAAAACAGTGGTTTCAAAAATGCTCTATTACCTGTAGCCACCGGGTCAGTTTGCTTTGCAGAGGAGACCTCGACTGATAAATTGCCCATAAAATCACATTAACAACATACCGAAGGCATCCTTAAACTTCACTATTTCACCTCCGCGCTCCTCTCTGCTGGTCTCACCGACACTTCAGCACCCGTTCTGGGATACACAGTGTCAGCCCGCCCCGCCTGACCTCCGTGCTCCTCTCCACTCCTCTCCCAGACACTTGAGCACACGTCCAGGGCCCCGGAGGTCAGGCCGGGGGGCCGCGGGACCACGGGTGGCAGCTCCGGGCACTTCCACTTTAACCCAAAACGAGTGCTCACGATAACCAGATGAGCAGATAACGTCAACTAGGGAAAATAAAATGAAAACACCACAGTTGTAGCCTGTTAGCATAACATGAGCTAAACCGCTAAACTAGCTAACAGCTAACGAAAGATAACGTTAGTTGGTGGGGACATGTGCTAAGCTACAGTTAGGTCCATAATTATTTGGACAATGATACAGTTGTCGTCATTTTGGCTCTGTACACCACCACAATGGGTTTTAAATGAAACAATGAATACCTGCTGAAAGTGCAGACTCTCAGCTTTCATTTAAGGCTTTTTTCAAAAATGAACTGTGTAGGAATTACAACCATTTCTTCACACAGTCCCCCGACTTTAAGGGCTCATAAGTATTTGGACAAACTAACATAATCATCAATTAAACAGTCAGTTTTAATACTTGGTTGCAAATCCTTTACAGTCAATGACTACCTGAAGTGTTGGACACATAGGCATCATCAGATGCTGGGTTTCTTCCCTGGTGATGCTCTGCCAGCCCTTTACTGTAGCCGTCTGCACTTCCTGCTTGTGTTTTGGGTGTTTTGCCCTCAGTTTTGGCTTCAGCAGGAGAAACGCATGCTCAGTTGGATTCAGGTCAGATGATATGACTTGGCCATTGCAGAACATTCCACTTCTTTGCTTTAAAAATGTCTTTGGTTGCTTTTGCAGTATGCTTCAGGTCATTGTCCAACTGCACTGTGAAGCATCGTCCAATGAGTTTTGAAGCATTTGGTTGAATCTGAGCAGATAATGTAGCCCCAAACACTTCAGCTTTCATCCTGCTGCTCTTGTCAGCAGTCACATCATCAATAAATACAAGAGAACCAGTTCCACTGGCAGCCATACATGGCCATGACATAACAGTACCTCCACCATGCTTCTCTGATGAGGTGGTGTGCTTTGGATCATGAGCAGTTCCTTCCCTTCTTCCTTCTCTTGTCTTCCCATCATTCTGGTAGTTGATCTTTGTTTTATCTGGCCATAGTATGCTGTTCCACAACTGTACAGGCTTTTTAGATGGTTTTTGACAAACTCTAATCTGGCCTTCCATTTTTAAGGCTAACCAATGGTTTGCATCTTGTGATAAACCCTCTGTATTTATTCTAGTGAAGTCTTGTCTTGCTTACAAGAGCAGCAGGATGAAAGCTGAAGTGTTTGGGGCTACATTATCTGCTCAGATTCAACCAAATGCTTCAAAACTCATTGGACGATGCTTCACAGTGCAGTTGGACATTGACCGGAAGCATACTGCAAAAGCAACCAAAGACATTTTTAAGGCAAAGAAGTAGAATGTTCTGCAATGGCCAAGTCATATCATCTGACCTGAATCCAACTGAGCATGCGTTTCTCTTGCTGAAGCCAAAACTGAGGGCAAAACACCCAAAACACAAGCAGGAAGTGCAGACGGCTGCAGTAAAGGGCTGGCAGAGCATCACCAGGGAAGAAACCCAGCATCTGATGATGCCTATGTGTCCAACACTTCAGGCAGTCATTGACTGTAAAGGATTTGCAACCAAGTATTAAAACTGACTGTTTAATTGATGATTATGTTAGTTTGTCCAAATACTTATGAGCCCTTAAAGTCGGGGGACTGTGTGAAGAAATGGTTGTCATTCCTACACGGTTCATACTACATTTTTGAAAAAAGCCTTAAATGAAAGCTGAGAGTCTGCACTTTAAGCAGGTATTCATTGTTTCATTTAAAACCCATTGTGGTGGTGTACAGAGCCAAAATGATGACAACTGTATCATTGTCCAAATAATTATGGAACAGCAAAGCTATTTTCTGCCAGTTTATTCCAGTTAGCTTACCTGAAACCAACTGCGATGAGATGCTGTGTGCTGCAAGCTCAGTTCCGAACAAACATCGCGGAGATGAAATCCCGCCTCTGTGGTGACTTCCGTATGTGGGCAGACATTCTACGGCACTGGGCCGACCCAAAGCCAACGTAACAGAGACGTTTGATGAGCTGGGACAAAAGAGTATTAAATTTAAAGATATCCGCCCATGCGGCCGACGCTTGTCAGACGTTATAAATTCAGGGCCGATGTGTCGTCCTCAGGCCGACGTCGGCCAGATGTATGTGTGCTATCTGGGAAAAGTTAATAAAAATGCAGCTGGGAAATGCTGCAAAAAGGAGCATCTCATTGGAAAAATGGGTCCGAAGTAGTAAGGGAGGAGCTAAGGATAAAGGTATGTTTACTCCTCACTGCTAGCTAGCTTGTCCTGCAGAGCCATAATCACTGAGCATCTGTTGCAACACTAGACATATATTACATAGCCTACAGTGAAATTATATTCAACTTTTACAATACAAATATTATTTTCTCCACCTTAGATAAAGAATGTACAGAGAGTGATCGAAATATCAGAGAGCCAAGGGATGCAAGACAGAAGACATTCAAGAGCAAAGTGATGATATCAGGGAGAGAGATGAAGTTGAGGATGAAGGGAGAATACACATGATGCTGTGGAGAGAAATAATGATGAACATGAAGAAACAGAGAATACAGATGATGCTATGGAGAGAAATGAGTCAAGGGATAAAACAAATAACATGTACCCTCTCCTATCGTCCTTAATGTTTCCCACTGATCCCGCTCATCTTCAAAAGCACAGCATAGACCACCACTCTGAGAGACTTGTTGAGTTTTGCTGCTCTGTTGGGCCTTGTCAACCAGTTATAAGTTATCCAAAAACAGAGGGGTGTCCATTCCACAAGGAGTAGTATCAAGAGAGCCAGCACATAGCCTACAAAGACTTATGCTGTATTCTTTGTTTATTGCTGATTTTCAGTTTTCCTTTGTGTAAAATCTTTTCTTTTCTTTATATAAATATAAAATAAAAATTTTAAACACTTTTAGCCTGGATTGTCTGTATAATCTTAATTGAGCACTTTAGTGAAAGTTGTTCTTAAATTCTAACTGGCAGCACTGTTTTGAAATGTATCTGGTAATGCCAACCAGAGTCAATATGTTGGAATACCGTAAACAGTGACCTCTTGCACCAGTGTTGGCAAATAAAGGTGCTGTTTGAAAAGTTATTTCATGTTCTGTGTTTCTTACTTGTCATGCCCTCTGCTCCCTAGTCCCTCTCCCTGTGTTTCTCTCTCCCTGTGTGGGTGTGTGTGTGCCGGAGGCTGATTGCTGATGGGAACCTGGTGTGGGAGCCTGGCGGCACAGCTGCACTAATCAAGCCATCTCACTACTACTGCCTATTTAGAGGCCGTTTACACGTACACGGTGATTTTGATAAACAGAGACATCTTCCTTCGTTTGTGCCCTTCGTTTACACGCAAACGGAGATTTCTCCTCTGAAAACGAGTCTTTCTAAAAACTCCGGCCGGAGTGGAGATTTTGGAAAACTCCGGTTGCGCGTTTGCATGTAAACTGAGATAAACGGAGATAAACGGAGTTATAGGCAGCCGACGTCACAGTATGCGCCGGAACTTGCGCCTGTGTCAAAAGTGCGACCTATGTTGCTATGGTGACAATGGATACATGGAAGGCTTGAGCCTCTCGTTACACTGCCACCTACAGGTTTGGCATGCTCTTGTGTATATATACACGGGTAAGTGTAAACGAAGATCTTTTTGAAAACGGAGATGGTGAAATGTCCGTTTATGAAAATAGCCGGCGACGTGTAAATGGCCTCTTAAGCTCCTGTTCCACACTTGGGCCCAGTCCACACGAGCACAGGTATTTTTAAAACCAAACTTTTTTGGTCTCCAGTTTTTAAAAAATCTGCGTCCATATGAGCAGTGTAATAAAAATACCTCCGTCCACATGACACCGCAAATTCACATACACATACACATGCCAAAGCAGTAGGTGGCGATATAACTCCTAACTGTAAGGCCATTGTAGCCAATCAGAAGGCAGTAAAACGTCATTACCAGAAAAACAACAACAATCTCTGAACCCCCTCCCCACACCCACTCAGCAGAACAAACTCTAGAGTGTCGAAAATTCTGATTCCTCACCAGCTCCGTGAGAATCACTGTGTCATCATGTCACTGAGTAGCGTTAGTTGTATGATACAGCCACAAAGTGCTGATATGTTGCTAAATAGCAGCAGTATTTTGTTAAGGTCCATCCTCAAATCGTCTCTCACACACACTGGATCAGGTAATAACACAGCTGTTTTCTGAATGGTAGCCTAATAGATAACTTCTGAGATAAAATAACTGCGGTTATCCTGTCCACACATGACTGCTGACACCGGACTTTTCCAAAAAGTTGACCCTGGACTCCGGTTACAAATAACTCCAGTTACAGGGGCCCAAAACTGCAGTTACGTGTGGATGAAAGGCCAAACCGTGAGCAAAGAGTCACGGTTTTATAAATACCCACATTGGTGTGGACAGCCCCTTGGTCAGCGCTGGATTATAGATACTATCACAGTCAGTCTAGCTACAGCTCTTGTTATTACCAGTTCTGTTCCGCTTGTTTTGCAACCTGTTCTTACTCGCTTTTCTCTTCTGCCCAAGATCTCCTGCTCCAGTCTCGGCCCTGTCTCCAGTCATCCTCACACACTCCTCGGAATCTCCAATAAAACTCTTGTCAAACTGCCACCTGTCTCTGCCTTTGAGTCTGCCTGGTCCTAACATTACTGTTGAGTAAACTTTACTTAAGAATTTCCAGAGTAAAAATTACAAAGCATTTCTGTGTGGAAATTGTTACTGAGATTTTTTCAAGTAAATGTTACTGAAATAATGCTGAAATAAGAACTAGGTCCAGCCAGTTACAAGCTTAGAAAAAAACAAGTATTTTTTACAGAAATTTGTAAGTAAATGCAGTGGTAGTCTAAGAGTACATTTTACTGAAGAAGAGTGAGTAAAATTTACTGAAGGAGAATGAGTAAAATTTACTCATGAAAACAGAAATTTGCCAGTAAATTAAAATATTTCTTGGTTAAACTTTATACTTTTTGGTATGTAGACTTGAGAATATCCTCAGTTAAATTTACTAGGAAAGTTTTTTTTTAAGTAAATCTCACTCCACATTTTTTTCAGTGTACGTTGACATGATAATGTTGTTTTCCATGCATATGGAAATGCTGCCCTTGAAAGATTTTGATTAGTGCAGTCCACAACCCAGAGTTCACCATATCTGCTCTAAAATATGAACATAACAGCAATAATATTTGTATAACTGTGTGTATTTGTTTTCAACATAGTGCATAGTGTATGCGATATATTTTTAGATTTGTTTGGCAAATAAAGAATTTTTGCAAGTAAATAAGGTTGCACTAACTGAACTAATAACTATCTTATGTAGACATGGAGGAGGACCTTGAGGACTACCTTAGGTCCAGGCATGTTGCAGAAGATATACGTGAACAGACTGAAAGCGGACAAGGTAATTACAGATATAACTTGTCGTGAGAAATAGCTTTCAAATTGAATCAGAGATTAAATGTATTTTCAGTAGAGGCAACTTTTTAAATTATTGCTTTCTTTTTAAGATTTTACTTAATTCAGAGAAATGTAAGTAATCTGGGGTTATTGTTTCTAATTCCAGATTGACCAAGCAGTCATCTGTATTATGACAGATGAGGAAAGAGCTAAATATATCTCTTCGCATGGTACTCGCTTAGCTGTGCTTGCATTTTGCAGACAGAAGGAAGCTACAGCTGACCAAGGAGAAGTTTTCGATAGAATACGCCAAAAGATTGCCTCAAGAAGAATGAAAAGGGCACGACCCCTTGGAGAACCAAGTCAAACATCAACTGTGCGAAATGTCAATCAAATGGCAAGAAATAACAATACTAATGCGACAAGACCCACACGTAGAGTTGAGGTGGGCTGGCTGCATTTTCAAAATGGTGACTTTCATCAAGTAAGGTCCACGAATGGAGGAGGAACCAGGCATCTAACACTGGACAAAAATACTACAGTTGCACAGGTCATGGAAACTGCTAAGGATCTGTTTTGTCCTGAAGGCCATTCACTAGAGGGATTTGCCGAGGCCTTTAAATTTGACATGCGAGACTTCAAGAAGCAGACTATACCAATGACTGCAACACTTGTGGAACTGTATGAAAAAACTAAAAGGAAAATGTCTTTGCACAGATGATTTAATGCATTCTATCTCAGATTCTACAGATGACAGTGAGAGTGATGAACAGGTAATGTATGTATGTGGATCTGAAATAATTTACATTTACTGGTGCCAGCTTTTGGAATGTGAACATGTCCAGAATTTATTAGTTGCATGAAAGTTATTATCTTTGGCCAAAACAACATTTTTAGTGATCTTGGAATTGTGAGGGACATTTTGCACCTTTTCATTGATAAAACAATAATAAACACATTTTAATATCAGGGTACATTTATTTTGAAATTAAATACATGGCTACAGTACAGTAGGATACATACAGTTGCTTCAGAAAGGATTCAGATCCCTTCACTTTATCGTATTTGAAGTCTACATAATAAAGTAACACTGTACAATTGCCACATGATGCAATGTAAACAGTAAATACTGTATAAATCCAGAAAATAACATGTACAATGGCAAGTAAATATAAACTGTGAAACAGTTGTTTAAAGGTTAAAGAACTTTTCAAAAGTAAGCATAACAGTTGCCTGTTCATTCAGTGACCAAAAATATGACTCAACTTCACAACATCAAGAACTGATTTGATGAACACTGGCAAATAGCACAGTAATGAACATGTTATAGGTAGCATCTGAAATTTGCATGATCAGTGATGCATCATTTGGTATAGGAATCTATTTTAGTTTATAACATAACTAGACTATAGCAACACGTGTGTATGTATTTACTATATTATCTTTAGGATGTGTAGCCCAAATAATTTAGAATTAAATTTACAGCGCAATACATTGCAAAAAGTGAAGGGATCTAAGCAATTTGTGAAGCAAAGGTATACTCTATATGTTCATTAAATTTAACTCCTTGTGCAAACTATCTTAGCTGCTCAGATCAGATTCTACAAATGCTTGTTTATGTTGCTTTATTTTGTTTGTCTGTTTGTTTTAACAGCATCCAAAAAGATTCAGACAGTCTAATCAACGCAACAATGGGACTTCGGCTGTGACAAATCCAGTGAAAAACACCACACCAGCACAAAGTCCACCGCAACCCTCTGTGACAAGTGATGATGATTTTGAATCCCTCAGTCCTTTGGCGTCCACCACACTAGATGCAACAGAGCTCCAGGATCAAGCGCACTACCTCAATGCAGATGATGTACAGTTGTTAGATCAAGTTCTATATTCAACACCAGATACAGCAGAGAATGGAGGCCCAGTGCATCACTCGATGGCAGATGATGATACTGAATACCTCATCACGATGTCAGAACTCCTAATAATTGTGGGAAACATCAATCAAAATGAAGATTTGGTTGAACCCGAGGACTCAGGGCAACAGCCTGAAGATGATGATGGTGAACTTCCATCAACCCTTCTATGGACAGGAGAACATTCTGATGAAAGTGCTGCAGAGCCCTCACAAGTAAATTTCGTAGTAGATTATTTCTTCATTTATGTCCATATTTTTGTGTTGTTTTCAGACCCATTTAATACTTCCATAAAGCCACCAAGTAAGCCCCCTTGTTCTTTGTCTCTCCTTATTCGCATTTCTTCACTGGATCTTGACAAATATGTCCTGATATATAGAGGCTCATTGATTCACACCACGAATATTTTTTTAGTTCACATAATTAAATGCCCATAACGCAGTTGTAATTAAAAACAAACACATTCAAATTGTCATTGCCAAATGTTGGTTAGGATGTGTGGTTAAGGCACTATCAATTTCCACCAGCCATGAATTCACAGTAACTCACAGTTAAATCATGCTAACCCACACCACAGATCAGCAATGACAGCATGGTAGTTAGGCTTAAACTTTAATCCACTGAGGGTATGCCAAGACAGGTTAATAACTAGCATGTCTGTTGTTAAAATCCCAAAGAGACAAGATATGCATGTAATCACAGAATTAGGATTGTGGACGATCTTCTGGACGTTTTCATGGACGCAAAAGTGATGGATATAGAACTATTGCTGCAGTCCAACAATGAGATGACTGATGGCAGTGGGGTTCAAAGAGAAGTATACACTGCTTTCTGGGAGCAGTTCCTGGAAAAATCTGAAGGGGAAGATGAGCGGGTGCCACGACTCAGAAGTGACTTTTCAGAAGCTCGGTGGCAAGCACTTTGGAGGATTTGGGCAAAGGGACTCATAGACCACAGTGTGTTTCCTGTGAGACTGTCAAAGGCTTTTATTCTGGCCTCTATCCATGGTGTTGGTTCCATAGATAATGCAGTGCTAATGTCATCTTTCTTTAAGTACTGCATTATCTATGGAACCAACACCATGGATAATGCAGTGCTAATGTCATCTTTTTTTAAGTACTTATCAGATGCTGAGCAGATAACTGTTGAAAGGGCACTTCAGGGCACCAGGAGGAGAGTGCAAAAAGACAATTTGCTTCATCTGTACTCACAAATGGAATTATACAGTGTCCTTTCTGATCAAAACAAAGGAAGCAATTGAAAAAATGGCCCACAAAGCAATGCTGCAACAACCCAAATACATAATTGACTGTTTTTCTCACAGCTTGAAAGATGTGCAGTTAAACTTACCAGATAAAGCTAGTGTGCTGTACTTGTACGAGTCCAAAAAAGCAACAAACAAGAAGGTGGCTGAAATGCTACACGCAGAGTGTGGATTTCTCTCTCAGAAAGAGCAGACAACATTTAATCACTTGCAGCGATACATCGGAAATGCAGAACAACGGAAGTTGGAGAGTTTTTTGCGTTTTTGCACAGGGTCATCTGTTCTTAGCACAGAACAAATCAAAGTAACCTTTAATGCTGAAACAGGGCTCGGTAGAAGGCCTGTTGCACATACGTGTGGAGCAGTAATTGATGTTCCTTGTACGTACAGCTCTTACCCAGAGTTTAGAACAGAGCTCAATAATGTCTTATGTGGTAACTTTTTTGCCATGAACATATTGTAAGATGAGGTGTCAATAAGCGGTGCATTAACCTGAGAATCCTTACACTAGTTTCTATTTTCTGTACTGTATGTCGTTATACACCATGTGATGTATTCATGCTTTTCCATGTTTCATTTCTGTAATCAATGTTTCTGATAAAAAATGTTCTAAAAGATAATGTGCAATGCCAGAGGTGTTGCATGTGGCGATGAACCACCAGAGAATAACAGAATCTGCAGCTACCTTGTACTTTACAGAGGTTTATAGTGTCCATTTGTTTTTTATATTTCTGGAAATAACTTTTACATTTATAGGATTGTTTGTTTCTTTCCCATGTTTGTGTTAATACAGGCAGCATGTATCTGTTTTCGCTTACTATATGTACAGTAATAGCAGTTTGTTTCAATAACACTAATAATTCACAAGTGTTGACTTTGTACCTATCCCATGTTCAGAACAACATAGTCATTTACAGCCAGTGTACCTAAATCATACAACACAACTGTTTGTACATTTAAAAAACAAAATGCACAGACTTGAATTAAGTGTGAATTCCATGGATTACGCACTCAGGTATACGTATGTATGAGTTCCGTCATATACTGACAGGTTGTACCTTTTATACTGAATAGCAAGCTAATCAGAGAGAAGCATCAATAACATCTCTCAAATGTTATTAGGCTATTGCCTCATATGACATCTGATTCATTTCATTTGTTCTTCACGTCCCAAAGAAACAGTTATTGCATGTATTGCACAGTAAATACAGACACATGTTGTTGCAATAATCTGTACTTATGTTATCAACTGAAATAGACTCCTACTGTGCCAAATGATGCATACTGATCATGCAAGTTTCTGAAGCTACATTTAACTCATGCCTGATCCATTTGAGTCATTTTTCTGTTCTCTGAATAAACAAGCGACTGGTGCGCTTCTCATTGACCTTTTTTTTTTTTGTTAAACCACTTTTAACTTTTAAAATTGTACAATATTCTATATTATGTTATTTATTACAAAGTATTCTTCCGTATGTTTTTTGGACCTTACTTCCACTTAGAGACTTCATTCAAACTTTAATGTCTCCTTCCAATCTGGCACTTTTCCAAATGCTTTGAAAGCTGCAGTCATCAAGCCTCTGCTAAAGAAGAGGGGTCCATGTCATTGGTCCGACAGCCCATTGGTTCGACATCCCATTAGTCCGACTGTCCGCGGTGCTGAACGGCTCGTGGCGGGCGTATGGCGCGCCGGTTCTGGGTCAGCTGGGAAAGGCTTGAGGCGGAGCAGGCTCACGGCTTATGTGTTTGTCACTTTCTTTTTCATTTTAACCCACACCATGATCTTTTCCTAACCCTAACCAAGTGGTTTTTGTGCCTAAACCTAACCAGACCTTAACCACAGGGCATCATGATGATTTCGGAACAGACTTCGGAACAATGGGTTTAATATGGTCGGAACAATGGGATGTCGAACCAATGGGCTGTCGGACCAATGGGCAGTTCCCAAGAAGAGCAGTCTTGATGCCATTGTACTGAACAACTATCAGCCTATTTCAAACTTACCGTTCTTAAGTAAGGTTATCGGAGGTTGTCTACCAGCAATTTAGCAACTTTCTGAAGTTTAACAATTGCTTTGATAGCTTTCAGTCAGGTTTTCGGCCCCATCACAGCACTGAGACTGTACTCTTAATGTAAAAAATGATGTTCGCCCGAACACTGAGTCAGGCAAAGTCTCTGTTTTAGTGCTGTTGGACGTAAGTGCTGCTTTTGACACAGTGGACCACACAGTTTTGTTACAAAGACTACAAAATTGGGTCAAACTGTCCTTAAATGGTTCAAGTCATATCTTCATGACAGGAAGTACTTTGTCTCAATCAGTAACTACAAGTCAGAGCAGATGGCCATGGCATGTGGGGTCCAACAGGGATCCATTGTGGGACCCCCCCATATGCTTCCATTGGGCCGAATCATACAAAATAGCCTACCATAATTATGCAGATGACACACAAATATACAAATCACTTTCATCAGGTGATTATGGACCTGTAGAATGCATGTTTCACTGTACTGAACAAATAAATGACTGGATGTGTCAAACTTTTGTCAAACTCAACAGAGATAAGACAGACATAATTGTCTTTGGACCACTGCAAGAAAGAGATTGTAAACTCTCACCTCAAATTCCTCTCTCTTATTACTGCGAGTCAAGCAAGAAACCTTGGTGTTATCCTGGACTCAGATTTAAATTTTCACAGCCACATCAAATGTGTAATGTCATCTGCCTACTGCCATTTAAAAAACATTGCTAGAGTCAGAGTAATAAGGTCAAAGCAAGACCTTGAAAGGCTAACCCACGCCTTTATTTCCAGTAAATTAGATTACTGCAATTGTCTATTTGTAGGACATTCAAAAGAAGCTGTTTGGCAAGTTCAGCTTTTTCAGAATGCTACTGCTATGGTCCTGACAAAAACTAGGAAATAACCACATTACTCCAGTTCTAAAATCCTTACACTGGTAATCTTATCTAAGGCTGGTGCACTGACCATCCCAAATGCATTACAAACCAGGAATAACCTCCCAAATGATGTTAGTCAAGCCCCGACTCTGACCACTTTTAAGTCAAAGCTAAAAACATTCCTATTTTACACTGCCTAGTCCACCCTGTAATGACTGCAACCTTATTTAAAAACTAAATTTTAAATCATTTTAAATAATCTCTATATCTTTGCACCTCTTGTCTGAACTTTTGCTATTTTTAATGATTTTTTCTATTGTAAATCAATTAGTAATTGAAGAAAATTGAAGAAATTGAAGAAAACGTGGAATGTTTACTTGTACCACGCGGGGAAACAGCAGACGGAGTAACCACTGTTAGCACTGGGCTAACGGAAGACCACCAACACAGCTTACCAGAGGCCGATCCAACGCACTAGGCCCAGTATTTGGGCCTGCGTCGGTAAGTCTCGCTGACCAACTCTGACCTGTGTGTACGGCCTTATAATCAAATCTACTCTCCGCCGTGGGCTCCCTCTGTGGAGCCCTCACGAGTAAGTCTCACCCTGTGCTACTGTCTCTGTTTACCTCACCAGCCTACAGCTACCACCGCAACTATGACCCTTCACCTGTTTTGACTCCATTACTGGCCACAGTTGTGTTTATTTCTTCCCAGAAAACCTCCACCGACCCCACTGTGACATGCCTCCACTCACCTCGCCTGGTTGTGACAGCTGCCACCAGCTGAGCCAGTTGTCCAATATGTTTTCCATCCTGGATGAGGATCATTTTCCGCCACTTAAAAATGACAACTCTACTCCGCCATCATAGCCGGCTTTCTCCATTCAATCACACAATCAAAAGCTCCTGAAAGAGGCAGTGCCCAAACGCTCTGGGGTTCCTCCCTGCTCGGAGCCAGTGTCGGGGAATCCCTCTCCTGGCCCAACTGCTGCTGTCCCCTCCGCCAACCTGGTCCATCCTCACTCCACGTCCCCTTCTCACAGTGCTGACTCAGACTCCCCTCTCCCAGGCAATGGGAACCAACAGTCGTCACCTCCTCGTCCACTCTTCTCCCCAGCCACATTAATAGTTGGAGACTCAATAATCAGAAATGTTCGCTTTTTCAACGCTGCCACACACTGTTTCCCTGGGTCCACAGTTCCCGTCATACTCAGAAAACTCCCGGCGCTGCTGTGCTCTCTTCCATCCTCCGTAAGACGAGCGGTTGTTCATGTTGGCTCCAATGACACCGCTCGTAGACAGTCTGAACTGACAAAAAAGAAGGTTTTTCAAGGATTCTCAGCCACAATACCTGGTTACAGTCCACCTGCTTCACTCATAATATTAACTTCATAGACAATTTTAATCTTTTCTGGAACCGCTCCCTCCTTCTCAGAGCTGACGGCGTCCATCCAAACGGGCACGGTAGCCGCATGCTAACGGCTAACGTGCAACAAGCCGTCCAGACTGCTACACGTGAACGACTGTTTACCTGCCACACCCCCACCACTCACTCTTCTCCTCCTCCCAAAGCTCCACTGGCACCACACTGCTCATTTTTGCCCTCTAGCTCCCCTCCTCGGCCTCACCAGTCATTACAACTACAACCTGTTATTTCTCTCATCCATACCATCATCAGATGCAGGCGCCCCCCTCCACCCAGCACAAGACATATTGATCTGGTCAATCTCCACTTCCCAGGTCCTCACAGTCAAACACAAATTGGCTATATTCAACACCCGCACCCTAAAAAACAAAAGTCTCATTCCCAATGAATTCATAACGGACAATAACCTGGACTTTCTCTGTCTCACTGAAACCTGGCAAAAACCTCTGGACTACTTCTCATTAAACCAAACCACCCCTTCAGGATACACTTACAATGGACAAACCCCGTACAGAAGGCCGGGGAGGTGGCATTCCTGCCATCTGCAGAAAACAATATCAAAACAACCACCATCTCCATCCCTCCTGCCCCCTCATTTGAACACCTCACCTTCAAACTCTCTGGTCCCTGTCCTCTGGTCACAGCCATCATTTATCACCCGCCCAAGCCACATCCCTCCTTCCTCTCTGATCTTGCTGACTTTTTGACCCAGTTATCTGCCATCTCACCATCTGTTCTCCTCCTGGGTGACTTCAATCTACACATTGACAGTACAGACAATAAACCTGCCACAGAATTTCTGGAACTGCTACAATGTCTCAACTTCACCCAACACATTAACTTCCCAACACTCAACCGTGGTCACATTCTGGACTTGGTCTGCTCCACTCATCTCAACATTCAACAGTTATCTGGCCACAATCACCTGACCACCTGGCAATCACTATGGACGTAGACATCCCTATCCCCACCACAAAACACAACCGGACCATAACTTTCAGAAATCTTAAATCCCTCTCTCCCTCAGCTCTCTCAGCCTCACTCACCCATTGTCTGTCTGCCTCACCTCCCCTGCCGTCTGATGACCCCGCTGACCTGGTAAACTACTACAACGACACACTCTCCTCCTGCTTGGATCAGCTCGCAGTTTGTTTCCCCATTTAATGTTCAGATTTCCATACCACATAATCATATTAAATGATAAAATACTTTCCAACAGGCTCATACTGTTTCTAAAATATTCTGACTCACTCCAAAATTATTGAGCTTGCGTAGCAAGTGGAGGCGTTGTGAACATTTTTTAAAAATGTGATCCGTATTTATTTGAAATGTAAGACTGCTGTCAATGTATGTGCCCAAATATTCAAAATCATCATCATTATTTTGTAAGATTAGCTCCTTGGTCTTTGAGACATTTATTTCTAAGGAGCTGGTTGAACACCAATTTTGAAAGCTCAGCACATAGTTAAAATACAAATTCTCTCTTTCTGTATCGCCCTCCTGCAGGAGAGCAACCAAGGCCATATCATCTGCGTACTTAAACGAAAGTATGCATGATCAATATTAAACTCATTTGTGTACACAGTGAAAAGAGAGGGCAAAAAATTGTATTCTGTGGTGCTCCTGTGTTCAATACGATCTCATCTGAGACAATACCATTTACAAGGACTCTTTGTGGGCGGTCAGAGAGGAAATCTCTGATCCAATGAATAATGCCACCATTAACACTAGAACCGCTAAGACGGTCTGACAGACCGTTTGGGTTTTTATAATGGAAATAACTCTGTTTATTTATAATGCAAATAACTCTGTTTAGATAAAACGTACAAGCTTCTCTTCCTATGACTTTTCCTAAAAATGTGTCTTGTATGTTTTCTGAAGCCTATAAGTTACAAAAATGAAACACACTAGACTTCTGAGCATTTATACCTCCGACCACTGAAAATTATACATTTTGATACATTTGACACCTTCTGTCCTGCCAGGGATGCAAGTGCCCTGTGTGTGTGGGAAGTGCACTGCAAGGGTTGACAGCTTTTGCCCAGGGTGTTCAATGTGTGTGTGTGTGTGTGTGTGTGTGTGTGTGTTAGTATGTCAGAGAGGAGGAGTATCAATAAAAAAAAGTTTCCACTAATTATTTCGGTGTTTATTTCTATTATTCTTAAGTTTTTTTTTATTAAAATGCGTAATATAGCCAACAATATTATAGACCAAAAGTTAATCTAATTTATTATTGTAGAATGTATTTAGCAAATCACCACTTTCAACTGGAGACACAGCGCAGCAGCAGCGCTGCAGAAAAAAAAAAAAAAAAAAAAAGGCATTATAAAAAGCTGACAAATAGTGTTAATTAATTGACATGAGACATTGGAGAGGTTGTCAGTCCTATTCTATAGTCTCTAATATTTTTTTTTATTTTATCATAACTTCTCGGAAATTACTCAAAAATGCAGTTTTTTTGTGCTTCTGAGCACACGGGCAGCATAAACAATGAAGTTACATATGACGGTCTGGCAGATCGTTGCGGTGCTTGGAGGGGCGCTGTAATCCTGGCGGTCCTAGTGTTAACCCATAGATGGATGGTTTTATACATGCCAGACTTGAGGCAATTTCATGTTGTGCGAGTGTCAGTGGAACATATTGTGGGATAGAATTAGACACTTCATCCCGCTCAGTACAGAAATTTGTCTTATCAAATCGGCTATAAAATAAGTTTAATTCATTAGCCCAGGATGGAGAAAGGTGGGTCACAGGGGCATGTTTCTGCTTTGCCTCCCTCCCCATCATTTGATTTAGACCTTCCTATGCTCTTTTAGCATTGCCAGAATAAAAGTGTTTCTCTACTTTATCCTTGCACTCTATTTTTGCTTTTTTCAATTTAGCTCTTAATTCACATCTCTTCTCTTTGAGAAGTTCTGTATTCCCATTAACAAAAGCATTTTTTTCTGATTTATACAATCCTTTAAGTCACTGGTTATCCATAACTTATTATTTGGAAATATTCCAAACTGTTTCTGTATGGATAATGTTACTTTCACAGAACATTATATAAGATGTGATAATCATGTGGGTTATCACAGGAGTCAAAGAAGATCTGCCAGTCCGTATCTTCCAGACAGTCTCTCAGTTCCTCCTTACAATCATCTGACCATATCTGTATATCCTTAGTCACTGGCTTCTCCCGTTTCAGCTTTGCCCTGTAACGTGGGAGCAGATGTATGACGTTATGATCGGACTTTATCAGGGCTGGCCGACAGATGGATTTGTAGGCAGCGGGTAAATTGCCATAGCACCTATCCAGGGTGCGCGCCAGACGGGTCAGGCAATCTACATACTGTTGTAATGTGGGCAGATGATTAGACAAGTCACAGGAATTAACGTCCCCCAGAATGAAGGCAGGTTGATCAGCTGATCGGGATAGCGCTGTTGGAGCTATTTGTTATTCTTCTAATATTTAATCACTAATTATTTAGTTATTTTTTGTTGTTTAGTTCTGAAGAATACACCTTTAGTTTGCTTATAATATTTAGTATTGTTTGAGTTAATTTGAGTACTTATTAATGCTTTTATTTTGAAGGTACTGGGTAGCTGGGTGCCACTAGGTGAATCTACATATATGGGTATGCAGGTGTAGGTGAGCCAGGCACCTGGGAGGGTTTATGGTTTTTTACCAGGGCAAGAGAGGCGGCAAAGGCCATTGTTCTTTGTTTGTCTGTTTGCCAATGGAAAAATAAACCAAAGAAACTTCATTTTTGCCTGGACAATGGACTTTGTTTTTTCCTGCGTAAATTAATTCCCTAGGTGCCTCAGTGGCTGTTTGATTTGATTTTGTCTTAATTTATTTTTTTGAAATTTAGATTTTTGATCACTACAAGCGCGTTGTTGTAGCTTTCTCTGGTCTGGTCCAGGTATATAGGGTAATATGATGGTGATTTGGCCAAGTTCTCTAGGCAAGTAGAAGGGTCGAAAAGATATCACCAGGATTTCATAATTGCAGGTGCAGACTTTCTCCCGAACAGTGTACTGTGTGGCCCATCAATTGTCAACAAAAAGACACATGCCACCACCAACTGATTTCCGTGATGGTGTATTGTCCCTGTCCACCCTTATCAATGTATAACCAGGCAGGTTTGGATTCATCATCCCCTCTTTTAGCGAGCTCTCTGTGAGACAGATGAGACTGCTTTGTCTAAAATCACTGTCATACTGGACTTTTGCCGTCATTAATTTTGTTACTCATGATTTTCTCCGAAGAAACCTCGTCCATCGACAAACAGCAATCCAAGAAGGCACATAGCCAGCCACAAAATCATACCAAGCATAATCTTCATTTTGCCTGCACAAATATCCACCTCCAGTCACTTAAAAACTGACAAAAACATGAATAAAATAGCAGGGCTCTCAAGTTTTGATCTCAGTTCAGAGTGACATTTTTGCTGGGTGGCGATGGGGGGCACCGATGTGGCAGGCCTTGGGTATGATAGTTTATAAACGATTCAAATTTCAAATAAGTCATCAACCATCTATATGTGTTTAGAATAGCTGCTGAAATTAGCAAGGATTCTTTTTTAATTTTGGGGGGGGGCATTTTGTCTTTAATTTACAGGACAGTTAAGCAAAAGCCTTATATATATATAAGGCATCTGCTCTTTTCACTAAACCACCAGCACTCTAAGCTCTCATTGTTTTCCTTTTGTGCAACAATCAGTAGGCTACAAAATCAAATGATGAGATGACTTACTGTACACATGTGATAAGGCACCCCTGTCTTGTTTGTGCACCCTCTTCTTGCTGCGGTCAGATCACCTGTATCACAGCAATGCAATTTTCTGATTGGCTGATAGGTAGCTGTATGTTATGTTTTGATTGGCTGATGGGTAGCTGTGTCTTATTTTTATTGGCTGACGCTCTCAAAGCGTGAGACTTGAGAGCCCTGAAATAGACATGCCAAAACAGATGAAACACAGTGTCAGCAGCAGCGCCGTGCTTCTCCATAATACATATGAAGATGACATTATGGCACTAATATAACTTTCTATAAAGTACTGGCTATCATTGCTGGAAATCATATTTGGAGGTCAGGTCACATTCACCCTAGACTCACAAGTCAGTCTTTAGACGCTTTGCTTAACTAAAGACTGATGACTTTCTCCCTGATTTTGTGTTTAGATGGGCGGATACAATTTCAGAGTTTAAAAAAACTCCCTACGTTGCAGAACCAATAGTAAATCTGCAGGGCAGTCCTTCGGTGGCTCGCTGAACTCTTGTGCTCGTAAACATAGTCCCACTAGAAACACGTGTAGCGGTACAAAATGGCTCAGCCGTGCTCGCAGAAAATGCCGTCAAAGTTCAGTGGATGTTTGTCACGTTTGCGCCGACACATTCTCGCCAACTAAAAGAAACAAATATAATCTTTTACAAGGCCATGACTCATCCGTCCGGCCGGACTATAGAGGGAATCGCCTTATTGTTTACAAATACTTCCGGGTAGAAAACCAGCAGAGCTTTTAGCTATATATATATAACGTTAGCCTATATATCACATTTTTCACATCACTGTATCACCGTTTGGACTAATCTGATGTTTGTAAAGTCTATAAACACAATGATTGAACAAACATTACTATTTCTGTGTGCACGTTTAGCTGGGCTAACCGTTAGCTGTTAGCCCTGTTAGCCGTTAGCAGTGTCTGTAATAGGTAATAACTCATTAAACGGTCTGTGAAAAAACTATTTTTTCCAGCGGATATCTTAGTTACAACATGATTGAGCTAGCAAAGCAGTTTTGTGTTGCTACGTGTGGTATTTATTCAGTTTTAGGAAATCACGATGTCTAGAAAGCATCAGTTGCTGCAGCTGACAGGGACAGCTAACAGCAGCAAAGATAACATCAGGACGTCATCTGTTAAAAGCCTCCCGTTGTCGGATACGACATGAAACTACTCCAGTTAGCTCAATCATGTTGTAACTAAGACATCCGCTGGAAAAAATATTTTCTTTACGGATGAGCACATGTTTGATAAAACGGAGTTAAATCTCTCTGCATCCATTTTCAAGCTCTCTGTGTGTTTGTTTCCTTGCGGACGAGAAAAGGAGGAGCGCACATTTCCGAGAAGGCGTGTCCTTTTCAAAAATGCAAGAGGCGTTGCTTTGTTGCCGGCCGTTTTCGCCGGTGTGTTAAACACACTTTAGAAAGGAGTGTCCCCAGACTATCAGAAGGCGGAGATCTCTGATTGTCTGGTGGCGAGACTACATTCACCCTCTGTACTCTCTTCAATCTTCATTTTGATAAAAAATAAAACAGACTTGATGAGCCTCAGTTAATCTTACTTAAAGAAATGTTTATTACAACACAAATCTGATAAGAGAAGCTTCTGGCACAGCACGTGTGCATGGACAGAGACGTGCTAAAAACTTAACAACAGAATAATTATTTAGCCTTAAATAGCATATTTCATGCATCATATAGATCTGTTTAATATTGGGATTGAAGCTTGTATAGGGTCCTCATCTTAGAGCATCTTAACCTTCAGACACCCTGGAGCCTGCTCACATGCCTGCATGCAGACAGTGAATGACACTGAGGTCTCTGAAAACATTAACCATGACCATGTATGAATATATGATGTACACCATCATAGAGTTATTAATGTTCGTGATGACATTCACATACTGTTGTTATATTTATAATAATTTTTCCACAACAGAAATACTAATTGTACTTATGTGCAGCATTTGAGTACTAAATTACTTTCCACCGCCTGATAGAGCTGCAATATTATGAATAAAGATGCACATTTGTAAGGGGGAGGCCAAACCTTGTGGTGGGGAGTGGTGGAATTGAAAATTTTACTAAGTAAAAGATTTTAAAACATATTTAACAGTTGAAGGTATGTTTATCTCTATGGCTTAATTTGTAACCGTTCGGCTTAAGGCAGAGATGATGACCCATTTGTTTCATTATGATTGATTCCTACCTTTTTAAAAAAAATTTACCAATTACAGCGGCACATCATAACAGTATTTATGACTTGGCCCCAGATTGCAGACCTAAGTAGTTGTCTCTAGTTGTCTCTAAGTAGAAAAAAAGTCTCATCCAAGAGGCTCAGATAGGAGCCAACAATCAGAGTCCAACTCTCAGTATGACCAGATGGTTTGAGGCCTGTGATTTAGATGTATCATTGTTAATTCTGCTGGGGGAAATGCCCTCACCATGCAATTTTTTCCAAACTATGCACAAAAAGTAAGGAAATTTGTGTTAGGTAGATTATTTCTTTGTTGTAACAGTGCTTCTTGGCAATAAATCTTATACCGTTGGAAAGCCTGTTTATTTCCCTGTTAAATGGTGCCACATTTGTAGGGAACATGCATTTGTGGGGTGAGCAGCAGAGCTCTGCTGAGTATGTGGGTTGCACGCATGAAAAATTTGCCAAATCTTCTCTGCCAAACAGCTTTCTTTTGCTGTTGACTCTTGTTTGGTGTTCAAACAAACTCTTGTTCTTCATTCAACAAACAGGAGCTTCAGAGGCGTGTGAAAGAACCATACACAGCCACAACAGCCAGGCACCTCCTACTCATGATGTTCACCAGCCTGGTCACACACTGCTGTGGGATGACACCCATTCTTCAACCAGCATTTGTCACAAGTCAGCCAACGTGGTTGTGTTGGTCACAGCACACAGCACACCCAAGCTGATCCCACGAGTGTTCAATGGCGTTGAAGTCAGGACTGCTGGCAGGCCATTCCATCCTTTCCACTCCCAAATTCTGGAGGTAGTCTCTGATAAACCCTGCTCTGTGGGGGTGAATGTTGTTATCTTGGAGGATAGATAGATATGGGATTGTCACTGGTTGCAGAATTTCATCTCTATATCTCTCTGCATCAAGATTGCCTCCAGTGATGACAAGCCTCGTTTTTCCAGTGAGGGAGATGCTCCCCACACCATCACACTGCCTCCAATAAAATATGTTACTCTATCGGTGCAGCAATCAGCAAAGCATTCTCTGCATCTTCTCCACACTTTGACTCTATGATCCAACTGTTGTAGGCAGAATCTGGACTCATTGCTGAACATAACGTTTCCTCCACATCTTAAGGTTCCAGTGCACGTGTTGCCAACACCAGCGCAAATGGGCCTGACGGTGAAGGGCAGTCAGTTTGCAGATGGTACTAGGGCTCACTCCAAATAATGCCGCAACTTGGTTGTGCGGAACACCAACTTAAAATTGCCCTATCGCATGGGCCCTATCCAGATCAGTCAAAAGTGGAATGTCGACTCTTGGAGCAGACACCAACTGACACTGTAGCAGTATGGAGATATATTTGTGTCTTTATTACATGCCAGAAAATAAATGATATGAGAGGGGAAAAAATGTTTGAGAGAAAAAAAAATATTTGAGAGAAAAAGTTTTCACACTGATAGCAAAAAATAATAATATTTGAGAGTAAAAAAAGTTAAAAATAATTTGAGATTTAAAAAATGATTTCCAAAAAACTTTTTTTTACTCTCAAATATTATTTTTTTTTGCTGTCAGTGTGAAAACATTTTCTCTCTCAAAAAAAAAAATGTTTCTCTCAAAACATTTTTCTTCTCTCTCTCAAAACCTAAGTCTTTGCTCTCATGTCAGGATTTTGCTCTCACTGTGAAAATAATGTCATGGGCGGGGCCACGTTCCTATTGGCCAGTCTCAATGGAATTGACAGCTAGGTGAGGATCGTCTTGGGAGTCGAATTCAGCTGAATCATTCATCCACCATGGTGGATTCACCGGCATAGATGTGCCGCGTTATTTGGGAGCAGAGACTCCAATGTTTGGGTAAGATGGTGACACACACAATTGATGGGTAGCTAGCTGAGCAAGTTGGTTATCAAAATCATTCCTATAATGAATCCCTTTTCTCATGTAACGTTATTTTACCGAGACTGTGTTATTAACTGCACTAACCAGCTAGTGTTAACTTTATATCTAGCTAGGTTATCCCATTAGCGTTACTTTACTACGGTGCTTTTCTCTCCAACATTCCATGTGTGGCAGAGTGAGCGCTGCTACACCTCCGCCCTTAATTGGCATCAGCTGGGTCTAATTTCCAGTTGTCGGAGCCTAATTGCGCAGTGCGTTATTTGGTCTTCCCCTCACGGGCACGCTCACTTCTACCTGGCATTTACCTGGTGTGCTTTGTGTGTGTCATGCTCCAGTTTCTGTACCCAAACTTGGGACTCATAAGGTAGGCATGGGTGCTGCAATGTTTGTGAACTGTTAAAGCATATTATGGTGTCACAGCTACCGTGACTCTTCGCTTTACAGCGGCTTTGGCCGTTCCTGTTGTGTGCAGCTTCGGAGGGGACTTTGAAAAGCATAGTGTCTGCTCTTCCTCACTGCAAGACGGTGACTTGAGCTGTGCGCTGTGCGTTAAGCTCCCTTCGCTCCGGTAAGCTCGCTCTGTTTTTTTTATTTCTACTTCTGCTAGTTCTGTTAACTTTATGTTAACAGGTTGTCCTGCTCTCTTGTCCTGCTGTAGCTGAGGCCACAGCTTGTGGCTTCTTCTCCTCCTCTGCGCACTGTGTGGGGCTGCACGGTGACGTGGGCCGTCAGCTGGGCATCCTGAAGGACGGCTATCCATGGCCTCCAGCCCTGGTGCGGCCGCTCCATTTTCCACTGCTGTTCTGCTGGTTTTCCACAGACTGATTAAAGCACACTGTAACGCGGCTGTGCATTCATGCGGCTTTGGACCTCTGTGTTATATTTGGAAGTCCGTCTCCTGTCCCCATATTTACCAGTGTACAAATCTGTGTGACCTTCTGTTGTTAAGAGTAGTCTACAGGTTTGAGTGTATTCCCTGGGGTGCAATTCCACAGGTGGTGTTGTTGGTTCATTTCCCTCTCCTCTCCATTTGGCCACACGTGCATAATGTTATATATGCATATCCGCTCCCAAATAACGCAGCACATCTATGCCGGTGAATCCACCATGGTGGATGAATGATTCAGTTGAATTCGACTCCCAAGACGATCCTCACCTAGCTGTCAATTCCATTGAGACTGGCCAATAGGAACGTGGCCCCGCCCATGACATTATTTTCACAGTGAGAGCAAAATCCTGACACCAGAGCAAAGACTTGAGAGAGAGAAGAAAAATGTTTTGAGAGAAACAAAACTTAAAACTTTTTTTAGTCTCAAATATTATTATTTTTTGCTATCAGTGTGAAAACTTTTTCTCTCAAATATTTTTTTTTTCTCTCAAACATTTTTTTTCCCTCTCATATCATTTATTTTCTCGCATGTAGTAAAGACACAAATATATCTCCATATAGCAGGGCCCATGCTCACAGGTACAAAAGCTCAAAACAAGTGTCAATAGCAAAAGAATGGCAGAGAAGATCTGACAAATTTTTCATGGACCCATACCACATACTCAGCTCTGCTGCTCATTCCACAAATGCATGTTCCTAACGTGGCACCATTTAAAAGGGAAATAAACAGGCTTTCCAGCGGTATAAGATTTATTGCCAAGGAGCATTGTTACAACAAAGAAATAATCTACCAAACACAAATTTCCTTACTTTTTGTGCTTAGTTTTAGATGTTTGTAAAAACTCACTCATTGATATCACAGATGCATTTTTGCTATTTTCCTTTTTGCTAAAAACAGTCGTTAAACTCAAGCAAGATCATATCATGTTAAATATTTCCCTTGATGGAAGCATCATATTGTTCCAGCAAGTGTTGAAAAAAAACACACCCAGAATATACTGTACATGTGGATGTTCACATAGTGTGCTTACGCCTTTTACGTGGTTGCATTAATTGTTGTGCAATTTTTTTTCTGTACTGACTTGTTTGTTGACTATTTTAGCACACAGAATATGTCAGAGCAATTTTGTGTTTGCAAAATCACCTTGAAATATTTTCCCAGAAATGATCATTCTGAAAGCTGACCTGAACCAGCTGTAAAAGAAAGCATAAATAAATGGATTGAGCATTGAATTTGACAGTGCAAGCCAGATAAAAGTTTCAAACAGAGGAAGTGGCACTGACACATTATCCAAAAGCTGAAAAGTAAAACAGAGAAAGAAAGGAGTCCAGCACATCAGAAAAACTCCCATAACTGTTGCAAGAGTTTTGGTGGCCTTTCTCTCATTTTTACCTACAGTTGCTCCACATTTTGTGCTCTGACATGTTGTGTTCCTGATGCTGCGTGCCTGTCTCTCTGCCACAAGGAAAATCTTCAGGTAGATACAGAGCATTATGATCACTGGGAGGTAAAATGAGAAAATGGGTCCCACAATTTGTGCAAGTAGAAGATCAATAAAACAGTTATCGTCACATTTTTCATGGTTTAATCCTGGAATTAGAAAGCCAATGGCTACTAAAACAGACACACTCCAGCTGACCAGGATCATGACCACAACAACTTTAACATTTATCTTAGTTCTGTATGTCAGAGGCTGACACACTGCATAATATCTGTCTATGGAAATACAACATAAATTCAGAATGGAAGCTGTGCTCAGTGTTACATCAAAGCTATCTTTCAGTTTACAAAATAAATGTTCATAATGTAAACATGAGCTAAGAGAGAAGGCCATGCTGAGAGGAAAAACTACAAGACCAACAAGCAGGTCAGCTACAGCCAGAGAGAGGATGAGAGAGTTTGTAGGAGTGTGGAGCTGTTTGAAGTAAATGATAGAGATTATTACCAGAAGGTTTCCACATACTGTGACAACAGATAATGACCCAAGAAAAATAAATATTAAAACACATATTGTAGAAGGAGTGCTTGTCAGTCTGTAGGAGACATTATATATTTCATAACAGGGATGTATGTCATTCACATCAGTGCGGTTGACTTCTGGTGCCATGTTTCTTTATTCCTGCAAGAATTTCCATTAAGAATAAACAGTTTCCATTCAGAACTAACAACATTTTAAGTATGAAAGATGTATGTTTATCTGGTGACATTCATTGATGAAAAACTACAATAATAATCTCTGGAAAAAGATTTCTTCTTTGTCGTACCTTTTAAATGCTCAAGATAGTTTGCAGTATTGATGGGTGTTCTTCATTACAGTGCCACTGTGCACACTGTTTTAATCAACACCTATCTCATTATCATAATGACTACACTCTATTATTGTCCAATCAGAAGTGGGACTTTTCATTGTGATGATATTAGATACCAGACAAACATACAGAACTGTATATGAAAATTATTTTTTTTCAGTCCTTTATGAATTATTTTATTTTCACCAAATGGAATGGAAAATCCAATTCACCTCTTGGTAGACTGGCTATGATCTTTGTAAGAATAGGGCCACTCTGACAAGTTCATGTCAGGTTCGACCTATTGCTATTTCACAGTAATAGCAGCTGCTAAAGTTGTAGTGACAAATGGTTTGTAGAACAAACTTAATTTCGGTGTAACAGTCTCTTGCAGAATCAAACCCAAAAAAGCCTTCTAGTACGTTGTCAAGTGTTAAAACTACACAGCACTTAAACTATACTACACAGTACCTATTGTAAATACTTTTTTAATAATTTAGAGCAAGATAGATAATTCAAACATACATAAACAGAACATCATGAACTAATCCCACAATTTAAGTTGGATTGCCAAGGCACACGGCTGCAATGATCTTTTTGTTGGTGTTGATGTTCATGTTGGCAGTGAGAAAAATGTTTTGATTATAAAAAATTACATTCCTCAAGAGCATATTCCCCTCTTCTCTCCACCTCCTCAGTTTCCCCATCACTGAATTGGGCTCGCAAGACCATTTTCAGATGAGGTTTCATGACTGTGCAAAGCAAACACACACACTTGCAACCCTTCCCCCAGCTCCTGTAAAGGAGGAAGAGGGCAAAGGGCGAAGGATAAAGCACTTACACAAATGTAATCACTGTTAATCAGTGGCTTCACAGCGCTGTACCCCTTTATCACGTCATGCACTGTGTGATGGTCTTAAATATTTCACATCACACTGTATGGTGGCTCTGATTAACATAAAACAAATTTCCACAGGAGATGAGAGGATTAGACACAATGGCACACTCTCAGCTGCAGGTCAGCCAAAAATGATGAATTCAAGGACCTCACTACAATTGGAAACTTTCAATGCTGGCAATGATTGTTCAATAAACCTCACCACAGCTCAGAACTTTCCAAGTCACTGGTGATGCATTCACAGACCTCACCACTGGCTTTAATATTTCCATGTCAGCCCCCATCAGCCAGCCTTATGGAACATCTGACAGTGGTGAAGGCCGAGGCAGGATGTCACAGTTTTTAAGTTGTTGCCCTGCTGCTGGCCGACACAAGTCTTTTTTTCCTTCACTGAGATCAACACAAGAGATGAGATGAATTAAAGGTGCCAGGTCTCATTCATGAAATGTTAGTAAACCTGTGAGTATATTTGCACATAAAAAAACAGAGTAAAAACCTACACCGGATTCATGAATGGCACGGGAAACCCAGATTTGATTGTAGGCCATATGTATGTTCATAAATGTCATCCATCCATTTTCATCCGCTTATCCGAGGCCAGGTTGCAGGGGCAGCAGGCCAAGCAAAGCGCCCCAGACATCCCTTTCCCCAGCAATGCTTTCCAGCTCATCCTGAGGGACCCCAGGCCATTCCCAGGCCAAAGACATATGTAATCTCTCCAGCGTGTTCTGGGTCTACCCCGGGGCTTCCTACCAGTGGGACATGCCCAGAACACTTCCAACAAGCAGCACATAAGAGGCATCCTGATCAGATACCGGAACCGCCTCAACTGACCCCTTTCATCGTGAAGGAGCAGCGACTCTACTCTGAGCTCTGTCTGGATGTCCGAGCTCCTTACCCTATCTCTAAGGCTGAGCCCAGCCACCCCATGGAGGAAACTCATTTTAGCCACTTGTATCTGCAATCTAATTCTTTTGGTCACCACCCAGAGCTCATGACCATAAGTGTGGGTTGGGATGTAGGCACAGCTCCCTCCTCACCATGACAGTCTGGAACAGCGCCTGCATTACTGCAGATGCCACACCAAACCGCAGATCCATCTTACACTCCATTCTACCCCCACTTGTGAACAACACCCAAAGATACTTGAACTCCCTCGCTTGAGAACTCCCTCGAGTAGAGTGAATCTCTTTCAACCCGGAGGGGGCAATCCACTGGTTTCTGGCAGAGAACCATGGCCTCATATTTGGAGGTGCTGACTCTCATCCTGACCGCTTCACACCCTACTGCAAACTGCCCCAGTGCATGCAGGAAGTTATGGGGGGGTGAAGTCAATAGTGTCACATCATCTGCAAAAAGCAGAGATGCAATTCTGAGGTCCCCAAACTGGACCCCTTCCTCTCCCTGGCTGCACCTCCAGATCCTGTCCATGAATATTATTAATAGAATCAGTGACAAGTGACAACCCTGGCAGAGGCAAATACGCATCGAGAATGTATTTGACTTTACGCAAAGTATGCAGACGTAGCTTTCACTTTGGTCACACAAGGACCAGATGGCTTGTAGCAGGGAGCGTGGTACCCCATAGTTCTGCAGAACCCCCCACAAGACTCCTAGTGGGTCGGATCGTAAACCCTCTCCAAGTCCACAAAACACAGGTTTACTCGATGGACAAACTCCCACAACCCCTCCAGCAGCCTCATAAGGGTAAAGAGCTGGTCCATTGTTCCACAGCCAGGACAGAATTTGCATTGCTCCTCCTATATCTGAGGTTCAGCATTCAGTTGGAGCCTCCTTTCCAGCACCCTGGAGTAAACTTTTCCTGGGAGGCTAAGCTGTGTGATACCCTGATAATCGAGACACACCCTCCGGTCCTCTTTGTTTGAAACTTTTTTGGAACCACCACTGTCTCTGTCACTCCGCAGGCACTGTACCAGACCTCCGCACAACACTGAAAAGGCATGTCAGTAAAGACAGCCCAACAGTGTCCAGAGCCTTCAGGGTGAACCTCATCAACCTTGGTGCCTTGCTGCTGGGGAGCTTTTTGACTACCTCAGCAACCACTGCCAGGGATATGGACGAGGGTTCCCCCTAGTCTTCAGGTTTCTGCCTCCTCCACAGGGGACATGATGGCCGGGTTCCAGAGATCCTCAAAGTGCTCCTTCCACCACTCAACAATATCCCCAGTTCAGGTCAGCAGTTCTCCTTCTCTGCTGAGCACAGCCTGAGACAAGCCCTACTTTCCATTCTTGAGGTCTCTAACGGTTTGCCAGAGCTTCCTTGAGGGCAACTGAAAGTCCTTCTCCATAGCCTCCCCAAACTCCTCCCACAGGTTTTTGGGATGTTTTTGCTTCGGCAACCACCACAGCTGAAGCCCTTCTGGCCAACCGATACCTGTCTGCTGCTTCAGGTGACCCCTAGGCCAACCAGACCCAAAAGGCCTCCTTCTTCAGCCTGGTGGCCTCCCTCACCGCTGATGTCCACCAGGTTGAAAGATCTTAAAATATAGTGACATTGTGACATTCATTGATGCAAAACTACAATAATAATCTCTGGAAAAAGATTTCTTCTTTGTCGTACCCTTTAAATGCTCAAGATAGTTCCCGCATCAGTATTGATGGGTGTTCTTCATTACAGTGCCACTGTGCACACTGTTTTTATCAACCCTTATCTCATTACCATAATGAATACATTCTGTTACTGTGCAGTTAGAATTGGGACATTTCATTGTAATGACATTGGATGACATGATGATGATGATAATGATGATGATGATATTTCACCAGATTGCTGCTACAGTTCAGTAGCTAATTTGCCCTTTGGGACATTAATAATAAAATTGAACTGAACTGAACTGAACAACAGGCAATGACAACCTTCTGATCACAGCTCCTAGCAGCCACCTCCACAACAGAGGCTTTAAAAATGGACCACTTGGATTCCACGTCCCCATCTTCCCCCACAATGCACGAGAAATTCTTCCGAAGGTGGGAGTTGAAGACCTCACCGACAAGGGCCTCAGCCAGATGTTTCCAGTTAATCCTTACTACATGTTTGGGTTTACAAGGTCTGTCCAGCAGCTTCCCTCGCCATCTGGTCCAACCCACCACCAAGTAGTGATCAGTTGACAGATCTGTACCAAGTACATTTATGAACCTTCCTGTGCTCAAACATGGTGTCTGTTATGGCCAATCCATGACATGCACAGAGGTCCAATAACAAAACACCACTTGGGTTCAGGTCAGGCAGGCCGTTCCTCCCAATCACCCCCTTCAGGCTAGTCCCCAGCCAGCACCTCTTCCAGGACACCGCCCAGAGACTCCAAGAAAGCAGGGTACTCTGCCCTGCTGTTCAGTGCATACACACAAACATCAATCAATCAGTCAATTTTATTTATAAAGCCCAATATCACAAATCACAATTTGCCTCAGAGGGCTTTACAGCATACGACATCCCTCTGTCCTTTGGACACTCACAGCGGATAAAGAAAAACAGAGGCTGACACACTGCATAATATCTGTCAATAGAGATACAACATAGGTTCAGAATAGAGGTTGTGTTCAGTGATACATCATAACTGCCTCAGACTTTGCAAAATAAACCCTCATGATATATACATGAGCTAACTGAGAAGGCCAAGCTAAAAGGAAAAAGCAGGTCAGCCACAGCCAGAGAAAGAATAAGGTCATTTGTAGGAGTGTGGAGCTGTTGGAAATAAAGGACAGTGATGATAACAAGAAGGTTTCCAAATTGTTATAACAGACAATAACATAAGGAAAATACATAATAAAACACATATAATGGAAGGGGTCTTTGTCAGTATGTAAATGAAATTATCTGTTTCATAGCAGGGATGAATGGCAGTCTCAGCATGTTCACAATGTCCTGATTTCAGCCTTTGTTCAAAAATTTTTGGGAGTTTAGAAAATATATATTTTTGGAAAGTTCAGAGTGTGACAAACCCCAAAACCAACGTTTTATCTTTTTTTCCGGAGTCTCTGTGGCAGCCATCTTGGACTTTCAAAACAGTGACCAGTGCTGTGTTTGCAGCTGACTAACAACAGCAAAGATTACCTGAGTGGCCTTTTATAACCACTAGTTGGCATACCTAGCTAATGTTAAACACGATAAGTTAATTAGCAGTTTTCAGTTGCTTGACAGCTAAAAGATAGGCACAGATGGACAGCATCATTCAGACTCTTTTTCTATTTGTCTGACAGAGCAGAAAACTCTTGCAAGAGGGAAGGGAAGAGGTGTGTGCTTAAGGGTAAATAAGGACTAGTGTGACAATATGAATGTAAGGTGCTGTCCTGTTTCTGCTTGCAACCATGCGACTGTCTTGTTGAGGTTGATATATGCAAACACACTTCAACACATCCCCTAGTGATGCAGCGGAGCCAAACAGAGGATAGAACACCTTCCAGGACACCTCTGACGATGTCATCGGTGAATTCACTGAGTCTGTGGTGGATTTAATTTGTAAAACAACAGTAGCTTGGTCATAATCTGTACTCACATTCACTTTTCATTGGAATGAATAGACTCAGGGTTGCCACTAGTCTTCTTAAAGGGCAGGGCAGTGGCAAAACCCGTATGACACAGATACAGAGGGGAAAGTCTGATGTGAGCCAACTGGATTGCTCAATGGTCTCTGCTCTCTCTCTTCTCTCAAACACACAAACACACCTTTGTTTTGTCTCTGTTCTTAACCTGTGTCTTGCACCCTCACTGGTTGTAGCTCACTGACACAGTCCCAAACAGGTCCAGGTATTCAACATGCTAGATATCTGAGGTGTGTCTGAATGGCATTGGCGACATCTCACCTCACATCTTTGAACAGTTACCATTCAAGTTTTGCTGATTTGAATCTTATCTAGGGGCCTTTGTTGGGGATCTCCAAAAACTATTTGCATTGAAGTTCTGAGGATGATTCAGATAATTTTACACAACAGAGGAAAAACAGAAATGCTTGACTAGGTTTGTGTGTTTCCTGTTACTCAAAAGAAACATTTCAGAGCTGAGATGACACCTTTTAGAGTAAAAAAAGCTACCACCTATAGAGGATGTGCTGAAACAGCTTATTGATAGGGGAGCTACATGTGCAAGCTCGAGTTTGAGGCCAGGCAAGCATTCGACAGCAAGTACCTTTGAATCCTCTGCAGAATGGCTAAATGGATGATAAAGGCTAGCTGAGACCCACAACTACCGATGTACTACAAGCTCCTCAGGCCATCATCAAAATGATGAGATGTCAAGGAGATTGTTCAACACAAAGACGTCCCTGTAGGTCAAGAAAGTTACAATGCACTGACCTTTGCTTTTACAGTAAACAATGTAAGAATGACCAGGACTCAAGATCTAAAAGCCAGGATGAAGATGACACTGATGCTGAAGATGAAGAACGACTTTTTGAATTCACAGATGATCACTTGAAATTAGAATTATCACCTTGTGCTTGTATTCCTCTGTGCCCATGTCAAGTTTTTTTTGCAGTTTCCATCTATGTCTGTGAAAACAGGGATGCGTCACACACACACACAAGATCTATACAGTCAGCACGGTTTCAAGATTAGAGTCACCAATTCAGTATCTGACCAAATGTCTCCCGTTCTGTTCCTGAAATATGACATTAAAACATGATGATGTCACAGTGAAGTTGACCTTTCACTTTTTGGATATCATCATTTTATCCTATTAGACATTTGTTCAAAATGTTAGCACATGAATTCTTGAGTCACAGCCAAAAGCATGTTTTATGAAGTCAATTCAATTAATTCAAATCCAAGCCATTATTTTTAGTTTATGTGTGTATCTGAGTAAATAAAATGTACATTAAGCAACAAAGATAAAGACCTGCATAGCTTTGAACACTTTTTTTATTTAAAAAACAAAAGGTGTTTTGAACATTCGCCATATTTAAGAATCAAGGATCTCTTCTTTTCTTTAGTTTATAAAATAAACATTTTAAACATACTTTTAGCCTGGATTGTCTGTATAATCTTAATTAAGAATCAAGGACGAAGATTATTTCGCCATATATGACACACTAGCTTCTTGTGCACCACTGGGGCCCCATGTCATGCAGTAGGTGCCCTTTTTTCCTTTTCGCCTCTGCCCTTCAAACATCCTGAGTCCATCACTGTTGAGGGGCTAATCTGCACACTGAGTTGTATGTACAGATACTGTATATCTAGAACAGTGATAACTTTGATGTAAAGATATGCCATATAGTGGGAAAGAGATGCTAATCTTCAGTGTAAACCCTGTCAATATATCCATGTTCACACCTCAGTAATGAGTCAAACAAGCTTAAAATTAGTAAAATCACCTTGAAATATTTTCCCAGAAATTATCATTTTGAAAGATGTTCGAAACCAGGTGTAAAAGAAACCATAGACAAATGGATTGAGCATTGAATTTGACCATCCAAGCCATTTAAATGATGCAATCACAGAAACTGGTATTGTGTAATTACTCAAAGGGTAAAAGGTGAAACAGAGAAAGAAAGGAGTCCAACAGATGAGAAAAACTCCCATAACAATAGCCAGAGTTTTGGTGGCCTTTCTCTCCATCTTACTGATGGTTGCTCCAGACTTTGTGTTCTGACAGATTGTGTTCTGGATGCTGCGTACCTGTCTCTGTGACACCATCAAGATCTTTAGGTAGATGATGAACATTACAATACCTGGGAGGTAATAAGCAAAAAAGGTTCCCATAATTCCTAAACTTGTGAGACGCTGAAATAAAACACACCTGTTAGATTGTTCTTCATTCAGTCCTCGAATTGTGAGGCCAATTCCATTTAGTGCAGAAACAGTCCAGCTCACTAGGATCATGATCACAATAACATGGACAGTTATTTTAGTTCTGTACCTCAGAGGCTGACACACTGCATAATATCTATCAATAGAAATAAAACACAAATTTAAAATAGAACATGTGCACAGAAATATATCAAAGCAGCTTCGGACTTTACAGAGCAAACCTTCAAGATGCCAACATGAGCTTACAGCCAGTATTGTGCTAAAAGGCAAAACTACAACACCAACAAGCAGGTCAGCCACAGCCAGAGAGAGGATGAGGTAGTTTGTAGGAGTGTGGAGCTGTTTGAAGTATATGATAGAGATTATTACCAGAAGGTTTCCACACATTATAAGAACTGATGAACAGCCAACAAAGACACATAATATATATGAAGTTATGACTGTTGTTATGCCAGATACATTTGCAGATTCATTACAGAGATCATCAGACCTGTTGGGAAAGAATGTGAGTTCCATGCATAAATGTTCTTACTACTAAGATAACATTTGCAATAATAATATGACTTAAATCTAGAAATTTTAACACAGTTTTCTACATACAGATTCAAAGGTTGATTTTAGTGCTTGTAGGTTTCACACCATGCCTATTAATCCTGGTTTGTGCATCTTCACTGATGGGGCTGCTCAGCCTCTGTGCTGCTGAGCAGCATAGTCAGAGCAGATTTATTATTCTGGGCTCATTTACATATTAAGGGAGTGGCATTTAATGTCACTCAAATTGATGACTTATCATACAATTCCTTGTTTGTCCATGCATGTTAAACTGCAATACACATACACCATTTAATGTTATTACTTTTAAATTTCAATGGAGTACGTTAAAGCCACTTTTTATCCACTTTGTCCATGGGCCATGAAGCACCATGACTACATTCCCATAAAACAAACCTCACTTTTTACAATACTTTCTGCTTTTTTAGAGGTCCGAAAATAATTAAAGTTTGCGGCTTTGCACTTCAGACACCTTTAAGGAGCATTTTAACAACACCTGAAACCATGTTTTTGCTGACCTTCAGTGGTTTAATATCTAACCTTTCTGCAGTGATGTAGAAAAGAGTACTCTGTGTGCCTTTGACAGTGAGTTTTTTCCCCTAATCTGAGTGACAAAAGATTTAGTATGGGGGCAGGGAAGGTTGTTAAAGCTTACTGAACTATAATATATAAGGGGGCACTGAAGAGTTTTCAGACTGTAAGGGAAGAGCATATACATTTGAATAGCAAGCCTTTTACAGATTTCTCCAAATGTGGCAGCTTGCATCCAATTTTTTTTTGAATATTTTCTTTTCATTACACATCAACAAAGATGACACAAGGCTCCAACATACAAGGGCAAGAAGACTGGAAAGATGAGCGCATCAGATGCTACTGGCTGCCTGATAAAGTTCATGAAGGTATGTTCTTAGAACTCTTATTTCACTCAAGACATCAACTGATGAGGTTTTCAAGGGCCAAGATGGCAAGGGGCTGATGCAGATTTAAAAAATTAAATAAAATCCCTCTCCAGACAGGTATGGTGTTTCAACACAGGGGCAGCTCAATTCAATTCAATTTTATTTATAAAGCCCAATATCACAAATCACAATTTGCCTCACAGGGCTTTACAGGATACAACATCCCTCTGTCCTTTGGACCCTCACAGTGGATAAGGAAAAACTCCCCCCAAAAAAAACCCTTTAATGGGGAAAAAAAAACAAAAACGGTAGAAACCTGCTGTCTGCCAGCTGTCTTCATAACAAGTGCAAATTCATAATAGCTGCGACCAAATTTCCTACTGTAGTGCCTTTTATGGACAAATCATGGTCATTCTTTCTGGCATACGTACTCGTGGTCTCTAGTTGCAGTATGCACATTTTGAGCATTTTTGGTCATTTGAGTTATTCACAAAGCTTTGTGGACCTACCAACTGCCAGAGTAACCTATAGAGCTGCTGGTCGCACCTAAAAATTGTGCTCATGAAAAAAATAATTGTGCACTTGAGTCAAACATTTTCTCTTAATTCTAGGCAGCAGTGCTGGTACTCCACACCAAATTCCAAATTTTATTTCATGTGATTAATTTCTCACTCTCTCAGGTGGGGAGAAGCATCAAGACCTTCCTCAAGGAAACTGGCCGTGCTCAGCTCTATCTCCTGTGTGTTGGAGAAAGAAGCAACAGCATCCAGGATTTCTACATCATCCTGGACCAGAAGGCCCTTCCCTGCATGATGCAGACCAGAGTTGCTGCCTTTGACAAGCTCTTCAAGGCACATTTCGCTTTTGTTGTGTCCTACGATGAGGCGCTGTCCAGCTTCTACACATTCATTCAGACCACCGTGTACGGCATCGATGTTGGCAACATGAAGGAGAGTCCCCGACTCAAGGAAATCAGAGCAAGGCTTCTTCACAGTGCCGTTTGAAGAGAGAGAGATCGTTGACCGGTAATATCATTGGCCGGTAATATGTTCTCATGTTACATTTGCAAGGAACACCACACAAGTTCTCCAGTGTTATTTACACATTGAGGGCCCTATTTAGATGGTCTAAAACGCAAAGCGCCAGGCGTGCGGCGCATGGGTGTGTCCCAGTCACTTGCTAGTTAGACAGCGCGTTCTCAGACTGTGCGCCATGGCGGAGAGTCTAAAAGGGTTGGACTTACTCTGTGAATTAGTCATGGGTGTGTTTTGGGCGGATCATTCAATAAGCCAATCAGAGTGTCACCTCTCATTCCCTTTAAGGAGGCGCGATTGGAGCGCACGGCGGAGAGCTAGTTAGATGGCAGACCTACCAACTGCAAAGAGTGAGCGTTTTACAGCTGAGGAGACGATAAATGTATCTCTATATCGACTGTCCCGTCACATCTGATGTCAGATCAAAGGGGATTGGCACCGTTTGGCACGCGTAATGGAAACCCAACCTGATTTGATTACAGTAACACAGCTGCAAACTGATAAGTTCACATCCCTCTCAGCCAACCACAAACAGCCACAGCATCAGATATAGCCTTTTGATGTTGCTGGGCCTCCGCCATGTTGGATTGGGCGAGCTCACTCATCCTTTCTAGTCGGTCTGACATCTGCACAACGTAAGTGATTACGCTAACAGCCTCCCTCCCTGTGTGATCTACCTTCCAAATCTCTCACAGTGAAGACAGAGTGCCCCTTACTTCATGACCAAACAGCAATTCAAAGGGAGAGAAACCAGTGGAGGCTTGGGGTACTTCGCTATGTGTGAAGAGGAGGTAAGGTAGTCATTCATCCCAGTCACGGCCACCAATGACAAACAATAGCCCTTTTTAGATCGGAATTGTGCAAATTTGCAGGAAAGCCCAATCAGAGCATGTCAGCGGAGCAGAGCTGGAGCAGAGCTGAGTGGGGAGCAGAAGGATTTTGTGTTGAGCGAGGAGCGGCTATTTTTTTAAAAAGGTGGAGTGGAGCCTTATCTCTCGCTCCAATTTCACTCCGGTCACTCATGCCCCACCCAGAATGCATCTTTGCATCTTTGCACCTGTGCACACCCACACTATTTTCTTTCAAAACTATGGAGTTTACTGTGTACTTCAGAAAAGAAACTGAGAAGAGAAGCAGCGGTACCTTGGAGAACGGTCCCTAACTGCGGGGAGAAGGGAGCAGGCTTCCCTGGAGGTCGGCCGCTTAACCTGGTCCGTCTCCTCCACACTTTGACTCATTTCCACCCTTCCGACAGCGGCACTGTGGAGAACGGTCCCTAACTGTGGGGAGAGGGCTTCCCCGGAGAATCTACCAAGCTCATGTTTTATTTGTGAATAGATGATTACAGGTTAGGGTAGGAGTGGAAATTGTCACCCGGTCCGCTCCGCTCACATGCTCTGAGGCCAGTCAGTCTTTTTTCAGCATTGGCAGTATAAAAACAAAATCGTGGAGTGCAGCAAAATGTCACTTACCTACTTTTGTTTATACAGAATGTGCCTTTTTCGGGGCAATGGGGCGCGTGAGCTAGCAACAAAATGTGTAGCTCAGCGTGTGACGGGAGGGAAGCCGCGGCTGGTCAGTCCTTCAGCGATTCTCTAGTAAGTTGGCCCATTCTTCACTGTCCCCATCATCTGACGGTTAATGGCCTCTTCGTTTGCGAGGGCAAGGAGGGTGCGCAATTCCTTGTCTCCCCAGTTGCTCATCTTTACAGTGTCTGTCAGGTTTGCGTTTCCCTCTTGCCACTAGCTGCTCGCTAATTCCTGCTTTCAGCTGTTTCCTGTTTATCCACCGCCAGTGGGTCGCACATGCGGCGTCATCAACAGCCGCTCCCGTTGCGGAAGGCCGCCTTGGTCTGTTTAAACTATAAAGGTTCTGCCAGTATGACTACCCTACGAGGCGGAAAATTGTGCACCTCGGATCAACTCACCAATCCGGTTCTGTGTGTGTATAAACACTCACAGCTTGCCGGGAAAACGGCCCAACATTTGCGGAAAATCTGGCAGTGTAAATGTATGCGCTCCATTTAGAAAACAGTGTGTTGTCAAAGTGCTATTAAACACATTTTAAACAAAACAAACTACATGTGTGTTGTATGTAACTGAACTGACTGCAACTCAAAGTAACTGAACATGTGGTAATGGTGTCTGTGAGTGTGTGAATGCTTCAATCTTTTGTGTGGCTGTGGGCATGGCCATCACAGGATCATATGCCTAGTTATCTTAGCCGCTGTGATGCCTGACAGGAGCTTCCATGTTGTGGAGAGACAGGTTATTGGTCTATCTAGTTGGATGGGATGGTTCCCTTCTGGGGGTCTTTAATGGTCAGAATATATATGTATATAAATATATATGTTATAAAGTTTTTCTAGGATGCCTTTTTACAGCTGGTGAAGGGACTGCCAATGAAAACTAGCCTTTTAGCTAATTCAGGTGCATTTACATTTGTTAAAATGTTGATAAATGCACACTGTCCCTTTTCTTGAATAAATAAATAAATAAATTGCTAGACTTAACAAAAAAGGGCAGATCCTTGTTGAAGCGTCGGCAGTCCCACTGGGTTATGGACACAGTTCAGCAGTCTTACATGTATTTTAATAATAAACAAATGGCTCCAATGTTTTAACAGGATGTTTCATATCAATTTAGGTTGTCAAGAAGTGTTTTTATATACAGTAAGCTCCTAAATAGACATTTGTGTCTGTGTTGATTAGTTTTTCCACTCATAATCACATGTTCAGTAGAGCTTTACCCTCTTAAAAGCACCTGGAAAAAATGTAGCAAATGTTCTCTCTGTGATGTTGGTATCTGCTTTGAATGTGGGTTATGTTGGGCATCATGTTATGACCCCATTGTGTTTTCCAGCCAATACCTCCCAGTTCTTGTCATTTGCAGCATCTTCTCTCAAGAAAATTTTCAGGCACATGTAAAAAAACATTTTATGTCAGTGTTTTTAAACTTAAACTAATTCAGTGTTAGAATCACTTACAGTGATTCCGACTGTTGAGGAAAAAACTTCAGAACTTTACTTTTTAAGTGAGACTGAACATGTACTAAAAATAGAACAACAGTTCTCAATTGATTTTGGGTATGCCTTGTGTGTTTTAGGTGGATAATTAAGGAACTCTAACAATAAAGAAATACCCACATACCCTGAAAGCATGTCTACTGTGTTACATAACATTTCTTGTAAGTAACTTACCCAGTGTTTGGTAACTGTGACACTAATTGTTGAACGTTCTCAGTGAATTGCTCCCCCATCCACAAATTTTCAAGCTCTCAAGGTTGTCTGTTTGGGAGATTGGCCCAAAATCGCAAAGATTAGAGAGAGAGAGAGAGAGAGAGAGTAGTTATTTATAAGCATATTCAAGCTGGCATTGCAAACAAAGGCTTCTCCGAGTGGCCTATTAAATATATTTCAGTTGACATATTGAAAACCTTTTTCTGTGTTTTTTCACTTTATTGCACATAATTTTTATGGATTAAAATGTTAACGATTTCTTTATCAGTGCAGTTTTATTGAATTAATAGCAATGTCTGGCCTAAATGTCACTGAAATAGATGCATTGGAATGTGAAAAAATGACATGTTGAATTTTTCTCCAATGTTCTTTAAAAATGGTGTGCAAATCATTGTGCTGTTTTTATTCAATTTTATTTTTCACATTGTCACAACTTTTTGTACATATACAAATATATACAAATAGCCTATATATAATCAGAACTTATTAACCTGTATTTTCCAGCATTGTAAAACACGTTAAATGTGACAATATACATCCATAAACGTGAGGTCATCCTTCCTCAGTTATCTTCATTGTGTTGTGACCAATGCATACCTTGCTGCTAAAGATACTGATTTAAATCTCACTGTAAATGTACTGTGCAGTCATCCTGCCTTATTGAAGATCATTTTAAATGATGAAACCTCAGTCTGTTCCTGCATTCTTTTACCATCTGCAGCCAAAACAAAAATATGAAGGAACAAGCCTGAAAACTACTGTCAAGAAGAGATCATTTTACCACTTATTAAATCCTTACAGGTCAGTTTAAAGCTTTTTGTGTTGTAGCAAGGGCCTTTCTGTTGTGAATCCAAAGCCAGATAACATTTCAGAGATGTACTCCTTTACTCCTGCATATAGTTGCAGTATAAGCAGAAAGTGCAGTGAAGTTAAAGTCATTTAAAAACTCAGTTGTACTCCAGTATTCAACATAGAGATGCAGTGTTACTGCCCAGATAGAAACACATACATCTGGCCAACGTCAGCCCGATGTATCAAGTTTAGATCGTTAACACATAGCAGGGAGAGCGTTTGCTCATTGCCAAGACGTCGCTGAGACGTCGGCCTTTAATGGAAAATGACCACCACGCAACGTTCAAACGATCAATAAAGAAGCTGCGCTCAGTGGGCGCTCCTTCATTAATATTCATATGCTTCGTTAACTACGACCTTTATTCATTTAAGTCGAACCTATCAAACTACAAATATTTCACCATTCAATGTGAGAAATCAATGCTAACATTCAAAAATAGCTGACTGTTATCCTATTTCGTGTGTAAGTGGGCACAATGAAGAGACAAAAGTCAATTTGATTGATTTAATTATTTTCAAATTTCCACAAACAATATCTGACGGCCGGTCCACTTCTCCTTCAGCCTGCAAGACACAGAAAAGATGATGAGCACATAACTTCAAGAAACAAATCCCAACTTCACCACTGTATTTTTTTTTTTTGTTAGCATTTCAGCTGTCTTTTAGCCAGATTAAAAAATTTGGGTCACTCTGCTTAATTTAGTGTTGAAACTGTTAAATAACAGGATCCGGCATTAACTCCGTTAACTGTTAACAGCAGCTCAACAATCAGTCCTTCATCTCGGTAAAACAGTGGTTTCAAAACTGCGCTATTATCTGTAGCCACCGGGTCAGTTTGCTTTGCAGAGGAGGAGACCTCGACTGATAAATTGCCCATAAAATCACATTAACAACATACCGAAGGCATCCTTAAACTTCACTATTTGACGTCCGCGCTCCTCTTCACTCCTGTCACCCACACTTGAGCACCCATTCTGGGATACACAGTGTCGGCCTGCCCCGCCTTACCTCCGCGGTCCTCTCCGCTTCTCTCCGCTCCTGTCATCCACACTTGAGCATCCGTACAGGGCCCCAGAGGTCAGGCCGGGGGGCCGCGGGACCACAGGTGGCAGCTCTGGGCACTTCCACTTTAACCCAAAACGAGTGCTCACGATAACCAGATGAGCAGATAACGTCAGCTAGGGAAAATAAAAAAACACCACAGCTGTAGCCTGTTAGCTAACATGAGCTAAACCGCTAAACTAGCTAACAGCTAACGAAAGGTAACGTTAGCTGGTGGGGACCTGCGCTAAGCTATATACACCCAGTCGTGCCTCACCACTCACCAGGAACCTCTTTTAACGGTGACAGAAGAAACAACATAGCTATTTTCTGCCAATTTATTCCAGTTAGCTTACTTGAAACCAACTGCAATGAGATGCTTTGTCCTGCGAGCTCAGTTCCAAACACACGGCAAAAAGACGGCAGAGATGAAATTCCGCCTCTGTGGCGACTTCCGTATGTGGGCAGACATTCTGTGGCACTGGGCCGACCCAAAGCCAACGTAACAGAGACGTTTGATGAGCTGGGACAAAAGAGTATTAAATTTATTAAGTTTAAGTTTATTTACTTTATTAATCCCCCTGAGGGGAAATTCAGTGTTTTCACTCTTGCTTGTCAATTACACACAGGTCCTGCACAAACAGGACCTATACATGCACAAAGTGGAGAGATGTCAGAGTGAGGGGGCTGCCCTTGGTGAGGCGCCCCGAGCGGTTGGGGGGTTTGGTGCCTTGCTCAAGGGCACCTCAGCAGTGCCCAGGAGGTGAACTGGCACCTCTCCAGCCACCAGTCCACGCTCCATATTTTGGTCCGGACGGGGACTCGAGCTACTGCCGCCCCAATAGATATCCGCCCATGCGGCTGACGCTTGTCAGATGTTATAAATTCAGGGCCGATGTGTCGTCCTCAGGCCGACGTCGGCCAGATGTATGTGTGCTATCTGGGTGAATGCTAACAGTAAATGAGACACAGTGAGATATGTGGATCCTACATTTATTTACAGACATTCACACAGAATACATGCTGTTTGAGGGGCACTGATGGACTCGGGGGGCGAAAATGAGAGGATGTGCCCTATCAGCTGCCCTCTTGAATGATGAAAATGAGCAGATGTGCCCTTTGGGCTGCCCTCATGAGTGGTGAAAACGAGAGGATGGCCCCTTTTTGCTGCCCTCTTGAGTGATCAAAACAAGACGATGTGCCCTATTGGATGAAAATGAGCAGATGTACCCTTTTGGCTGCCCCATTGATCCGTTTTTTTTAAGAAATTTTTTCAGGCATTTTTAAGCCTTTAATTGATAGGACAGATGAGTGTGAAGGGGGGAGAGAGAGAGGGAGTGACATGCAGCAAAGGGCCACAGGCTGGGGTCGAACCCGGGCCGCTGCGGCAACAGCCTTGTACATGGGGTGCCTGCTCTACCACTAAGCCACCGACGCCCCAAGGCTGCCCCATTGATTAACAAAGATGAGAGGACGTGCCCTTTTGGCTGCCCTCTTGAGTGATCAAAACGAGACGATGTTCCCTATTGGCTGCCCTTTTGAGTGACGAAACCAGAGGATGTGCCCTATCGGCTGCCCTTCATATAGAAAACAACAAGAAAATTCAATAATGTGTCTCAATGATTCTCTGTCAGTGGATGATATGTGATGCAGTGCCCTATTGGTGCCCTTCCAATGGTCTAAACGATGAACAGTTATGGCGCCATTCTACAGTGCCCTCTATGCTGCCACTATATGACAGTTGCCCAAATGGTGCCCTTTCCAGTAGAGAAAATGGGATGCAGTGCTACAAAGATTGTCAGTTGTCTAAACCCTCTATGGGTGCCCTTCCGTGGAAAGGTGTGCTGTTATCAAGTGATCTCTTAGATGCCCTTCCAAGAAAACACATTATAAAGTGCCCTCACAATGAAGAGAAAATATGTTGTAGTAACAACAGTCTCCCCAAATTTACTAAGGCAGGCTTTCCCAAAGTGGGTGCAATGACGACAGTCGGCAACTTCCAAATAGTCAAACCCTGCTTGCTTTCAAAACACATTGTATGGCCCTTAGCAAATATTTTCTGCATTTTTGCAAAGGGCTAATGGGCTAAAATCTAGTTAGCACTTTGATATGCACAGTCCCTATTTTTTTCTCTCTATATTGTTTAGATTAGGTTAACTGTATTTGAAAGTAAAAAACAAACAAACAAACAAAAAAAAAAAACGCATCATTGCCAGTGATGACATAATAAAGTGTAGCCTAAATAAAATACTGATTGCCATTGTTAAAAATGTACTACTCCATCAATGTAAGTGTTCAGTTTAGACACACCCCTCTCCAATGCTCAGATGTCAGAGGGAGCTTAATGCACTCTGAGATGTAACTGCTGTGTTTGGCTGAGGTGGGTAATGGGCTATAGCAAAGTGGCAAAGACTGAGTTTTACCAATGATGCATTACTAATGAATGTATGTATACTGCAAGTGCTTTTATTGATAGTAGCAGCATGTGGTATCACGTTTTAGCCTGGTAGCCTAGCTAATGTGAGATAACTAGCTTTAGCTAAGAAGCTAGCTAGTTGATTATCCTGTGCTAGCCTCGCTCTAAATTTTTATATAAACAGAAGGTATTAAGTTTGATTGGCCAATAATCTACACTTCCAGAATGCCAGGGAAAGAAAGGAAACAAAAGTTAATAAAAATGCAGCTGGAAAATGCTGCAAAAGGGAGCATCTCTTTGGAAAATTGGGTCCAAAGTAGCAAGGGAGGAGCTAAGAATAAAGGTATGTTTACTCCTCACTGCTAGCTAGCTTGTCCTGCAGAGCCATAATCACTGAGCATCTGTTGCAAAACTAGACATATATTACATAGCCTACAGTGAAATTATATTCAACTATTACAATACAAATATTATTTTCTCCACCTTAGATAAAGAATGTACAGAGAGTGATCGAAATATCAGAGAGCCAAGGGATGCAAGACAGATAGAGGATATGAAGACATTCAAGAGCAAAGTGATGATATCAGGGAGAGAGATGAAGTTGAGGATGAAGGGAGAATACACATGATGCTGTGGAGAGAAATAATGATGAACATGAAGAAACAGAGAATACAGATGATGCTATGGAGAGAAATGAGTCAAGGGATAAAACAAATAACATGTACCCTCTCCTATCGTCCTTAATGTTTCCCACTGATCCCGCTCATCTTCAAAAGCACAGCATAGACCACCACTCTGAGAGATTTGTTGAGTTTTGCTGCTCTGTTGGGCCTTGTCAACCAGTTATAAGTTATCCAAAAACAGAGGGGTGTCCATTCCACAAGGAGTGGTATCAAGAGAGCCAGCACATAGCCTACAAAGACTTATGCTGTCTTCTTTGTTTATTGCTGATTTTCAGTTTTCCTTTGTGTAAAATCTTTTCTTTTCTTTAGTTTATAAAATAAACATTTTAAACATACTTTTAGCCTGGATTGTCTGTATAATCTTAATTAAGAATCAAGGACGAAGACTATTTCGCTATATATGACGCATTAGCTTCTTGTGCACCACTGGGGCCCCATGTCATGCAGTAGGTGCCCTTTTTTCCTTTTCGCCTCTGCCCTTCAAACATCCTGAGTCCATCACTGATGAGGGGCTAATCTGCACACTGAGTTGTATGTACAGATACTGTATATCTAGAACAGTGATAACTTTGATGTAAAGATATGCCATATAGTGGGAAAGAGATGCTAATCTTCAGTGTAAACCCTGTCAATATATCCATGTTCACACCTCAGTAATGAGTCAAACAAGCTTAAAATTAGTAAAATCACCTTGAAATATTTTCCCAGAAATTATCATTTTGAAAGATGTTCGAAACCAGGTGTAAAAGAAACCATAGACAAATGGATTGAGCATTGAATTTGACCATCCAAGCCATTTAAATGATGCAATCACAGAAACTGGTATTGTGTAATTACTCAAAGGGTAAAAGGTGAAACAGAGAAAGAAAGGAGTCCAACAGATGAGAAAAACTCCCATAACAATAGCCAGAGTTTTGGTGGCCTTTCTCTCCATCTTACTGATGGTTGCTTCAGACTTTGTGTTCTGACAGATTGTGTTCTGGATGCTGCGTACCTGTCTCTGTGACACCATAAAAATCTTTAGGTAGATGGTGAACATTACAATACCTGGGAGGTAATAAGCAAAAAAGGTTCCCATAATTCCTAAACTTGTGAGACGCTGAAATAAAACACACCTGTTAGATTGTTCTTCATTCAGTCCTCGAATTGTGAGGCCAATTCCATTTAGTGCAGAAACAGTCCAACTCACTAGGATCATGATCACAATAACATGGACAGTTATTTTAGTTCTGTACCTCAGAGGCTGACACACTGCATAATATCTATCAATAGAAATAAAACACAAATTTAAAATAGAACATGTGCACAGAAATATATCAAAGCAGCCTCTGACTTTACAGAGCAAACCTTCAAGATGCCAACATGAGCTTACAGCCAGTAGTGTGCTAAAAGGCAAAACTACAACACCAACAAGCAGGTCAGCCACAGCCAGAGAGAGGATGAGGTAGTTTGTAGGAGTGTGGAGCTGTTTGAAGTATATGATAGAGATTATTACCAGAAGGTTTCCACACATTATAAGAACTGATAAACAGCCAACAAAGACACATAATACATATGAAGTTATGACTGTTGTTATGCCAGATACATTTGCAGATTCATTACAGAGATCATCAGACCTGTTGGGAAAGAATGTGGGTTCCATGCATAAATGTTCTTACTACTGAGGTAACATTTGCAATAATAATATGACTTAAATCTAGAAAATTTAACACAGTTTTCTACATACAGATTCAAAGGTTGATTTTAGTGCTTGTAGGTTTCACACCATGCCTATTAATCCTGGTTTGTGCATCTTCACTGATGGGGCTCCTCGGCCTCTGTGCTGCTGAGCAGCATAGTCAGAGCAGATTTATTATTCTGGGCTCATTTACATATTAAGGGAGTGGCATTTAATGTCACTCAAAATGATGACTTATCATACAATTCCTTGTTTGTCCATGCATGTTAAACTGCAATACACATACACCATTTAATGTTATTACTTTTAAATTTCAATGGAGTAGATTAAAGCCACTTTTTATCCACTTTGTCCATGGGCCATGAAGCACCATGACTACATTCCCATAAAACAAACCTCACTTTTTACAATACTTTCTGCTTTTTTAGAGGTCCGAAAATAATTAAAGTTTGCGGCTTTGCACTTCAGACACCTTTAAAGAGCATTTTAACAACACCTGAAACCATGTTTTTGCTGACCTTCAGTGGTTTAATATCTAACCTTTCTGCAGTGATGTAGAAAAGAGTACTCTGTGTGCCTTTGACAGTGAGTTTTTTCCCCTAATCTGAGTGACAAAAGATTTAGTATGGGGGCAGGGAAGGTTGTTAAAGCTTACTGAACTATAATATATAAGGGGGCACTGAAGAGTTTTCAGACTGTAAGGGAAGAGCATATACATTTGAATAGCAAGCCTTTTACAGATTTCTCCAAATGTGGCAGCTTGCATCCAATTTTTTTTTGAATATTTTCTTTTCATTACACCTCAACAAAGATGACACAAAGTTCCAACATGCAAGGGCAAGAAGACTGGAAAGATGAGCGCATCAGATGCTACTGGCTGCCTGATAAAGTTCATGAAGGTATGTTCTTAGAACTCTTATTTCACTCAAGACATCAACTGATGAGGTTTTCAAGGGCCAAGATGGCAAGGGGCTGATGCAGATTTAAAAAATTAAATAAAATCCCTCTCCAGACAGGTATGGTGTTTCAACACAGGGGCAGCTCAATTCAGTTCAATTTTATTTATAAAGCCCAATATCACAAATCACAATTTGCCTCACAGGGCTTTACAGGATACAACATCCCTCTGTCCTTTGGACCCTCACAGTGGATAAGGAAAAACTCCCCCCAAAAAAAACCCTTTAATGGGGAAAAAAAACAAAAACGGTAGAAACCTGCTGTCTGCCAGCTGTCTTCATAACAAGTGCAAATTCATAATAGCTGCGACCAAATTTCCTACTGTAGTGCCTTTTATGGACAAATCATGGTCATTCTTTCTGGCATACGTACTCGTGGTCTCTAGTTGCAGTATGCACATTTTGAGCATTTTTGGTCATTTGAGTTATTCACAAAGCTTTGTGGACCTACCAACTGCCAGAGTAACCTATAGAGCTGCTGGTCGCACCTAAAAATTGTGCTCATGAAAAAAATAATTGTGCACTTGAGTCAAACATTTTCTCTTAATTCTAGGCAGTAGTGCTGGTACTCCACACCAAATTCCAAATTTTATTTCATGTGATTAATTTCTCACTCTCTCAGGTGGGGAGAAGCATCAAGACCTTCCTCAAGGAAACTGGCCGTGCTCAGCTCTATCTCCTGTGTGTTGGAGAAAGAAGCAACAGCATCCAGGATTTCTACATCATCCTGGACCAGAAGGCCCTTCCCTGCATGATGCAGACCAGAGTTGCTGCCTTTGACAAGCTCTTCAAGGCACATTTCACTTTTGCTGTGTCCTACGATGAGGCGCTGTCCAGCTTCTACACATTCATTCAGACCACCATGTACGGCATCGATGTTGGCAACATGAAGGAGAGTCCCCGACTCAAGGAAATCAGAGCAAGGCTTCTTCACAGTGCCGTTTGAAGAGAGAGAGAGATTGTTGACCGGTAATATCATTGGCCGGTAATATGTTCTCATGTTACATTTGCAAGGAACACCACACAAGTTCTTCAGTGTTATTTAGACATTTAAAGTTTCAGCATGGATTGTACCCCGGAAGGTCTTTGCGTTTGAACTGTGGGGAACCTGGATGTTCATTTGTTTTTTGCACATACTCTGGTTACAAGCGGCACTTATCCCGAGCACATGGAGTCTGTGTTGATTCAGATCCTGCCAGCAATTTTGAGTTTGAGCCTGTAGCTGGAACGTCAGTGGAGCAAGTAAATGTGGATCCTCCTGTCACTGTCACTACACACATTCCAATTGAAAAAAGGAACATACTGGACATGTGCAGCTCTGTTATTGCCCTGCTTATGCAAAAGAAGCTGTTGTTAATTGTTTGTCTTCTGATGCACCTAGAGAAACCTTAGAGCATGTTGAGGATTGTTTTGATAAACTTGAAAATCCATTCATGTCTTAACACAGAATCTAAAAGAATGAGACATTTTGAGGAAAAATGGTAAATAGTAGAACCTGTAGAGCATGTTCTTGGCGTTCGTTTTGATATGCGCAGAGATGGAACAACAGGCACATATAGGCAAGTTCCTGTCAATGATAAGTTTATGTACGTACCCATCCTGGGGTCTCTTTCTTCTATGTTTAGGAACAGTGAACTCTGTAGCACTTTCCAAAAAGCAAAACCACACCAGAAGTGGTTTTACAGAGATGTGAGTGATGGTTCCTACTTTAGGAATCATAGTTTATTTTCCCAACAAGAACATGCTCTTCAGATCCAGCTCTACTATGACGATTTTGAAACTGCTAATCCATTAGGCTCAAAAAAGGGAGTGCACAAACTTGGATGTATATATTTTATTTTGAGAAATTTGCCACCAAAGCTCAGTTCTGTGTTAATGAACATTCATTTTGTTGCCCTGTTACACTCATTGGACTTGAAGAAATATGGGTTTGATCCCATTCTAAAGCCACTTGTTAAGGATCTGATGATTTTAGAGACTGAAGGAATGCAGGTGCCCTTTTCAGACAGGCCTGTGAAGGGTTCAGTGTTTCAGGTTACTGGAGACGACTTAGCGTTACATGGCCTTTTTGTTTTTTTTTAATTATTTAGTGCAAAGTATCGCTGTCAATTTTGTTTAACTGATAAGAGAGAGCTGCAATCAGTTTTTAGTGAAGATCATCCGGGTTTAACTTTTCGTTCAAAAGACGCATGCAGAACACCTCCATGCCATTCAACAAAATCCTCCTTTGACCTCAACATTTGGTGTTAAACGAGCCTGTCCACCAATACCCTCCAGTTGTCCCATACTTCAGACAACTATGCTGTAGATATAATGCACGATCTGCTCGAAGGAGTGGTATGAGCTTGAGCTTGTATTTCAGTATTTGATAAAAAACTTAATATCCTTGAGTTCATTGTCTGAGAGAATTGTGAGTTTTAATTATGGATATACACAGAGAAAAAACAGGCCAAGTGGACTGAAACTGGATGACAATAGCAAAGATCTTGGCCTTAATGCTGTCCAGTCATGGTGCCTCTTACGCAATATTCCATTGATATTTGGAGATTTAGTTGATAGGAATGATAGCTATTGGAACTTGTTACTCCTCTTAATACAAATCGTCATCATTGTTTGTCCCCCCACTGCAACCCATGGTATGACATCCTATTTAAAACATCTAATTTTTGATCATCACAAGCTTTTTAAATCTCTCTTTCCAGAGCGCAATTTGATTCCCAAACATCACCTAATGATCCACTACCCAAGCCGTATTAGGAAAACTGGGCCACTCATAAACATGTGGTGCATGAGATTTGAAGGAAAGCATAACTCCTTCAAAAAGTCAGTAAAAAAACTTTAAAAACATTGCAAAAACATTGGTTAAGAAACATCAAAGTCAGTTAGCTTTTCATTTTGAGAACTTGTATTTTAAAAGATTTGAGTTTGGTCCCAATTTCTGAAGTCTTGGTCAGCAGTTTAGAGGGCGGTGAGGCTCTGAATGAAAGTTTTGATGTGTCTTCTGTTTCCACCACTTCCTGGGTCAAAAGCTATGGCACGGAGTATCAGGTTGGGATGTCTGTCTGTTCTGGAGTTGAAAATGAGATGCCTTTTTTCAACAGGATTGACAGTATAATTGTTAGAGTTGACAAGGAGAAAACGGCTGTTTTCAGAGTAATCTGTGTAGATGACCTGGTGTACTACAGACCTTGTGATAGGCAATTTTCCTATGAGACTGATGACCAAATGTACATTGTCCCATACTGCAACTATGTATGACAACAATCCATGCAGTTCACTGTTGGTAAATGTGTGGTTAATGTGTGGTGCCTTATAGAGAATTATTTCTGAGCAAGTTGTCTTGTATTTTTTTTGTAATTAAGATGTGTGGGATGGTGGGTTCAGTTTAGGGCCATTGGCTGTAGAGGGGGCATTTGTGGTCTATAATCTACACCCTCTAGTTAATTATTCTACACTTTCACTTCAGTCAATTGTTACACCCATTAATGTTTATTAGAGTCAAGTGTAGTCTGGTAGTGTTGAGTTTCTAACACGGACACAAGTGTAGAGTACTATCAACACTACTTAGGTGTTAGCCAGTGTTAATTTTCAACTCCTCACAGTGTTGAAATAACTCTAGGTGAGTGTAAAAACATTAACACTTTAAAAAGTGTTAATTTAACACTTAAAATAGTTGACGCATATATACACTTTTCTAGTGTTAAATTCAACACTCTCAGAGTTAATTTAACACTGGCGATTTTGCTGTGATAGCCTACTAATTGATTGGCCTGATCAAAGATGGTGGAATCAAAGATGATCTCAGAGGTCAGTGAGAGGTCTACCTGGCCACATGATCAGTCAGACAATGGAACAAAGAAAAGCAGTGGGAACTTCAAGTTTCCTCTCAAAGAATAGTCATGTTGAAAGCCAAAGGGTTTGGATTAGTAAAGAGGATGATTTGTTGCATGTAAGCCTTTGTCTGTGCAAAGCTTTAGCAAACTGAAATCAACTTAGCTTCGGTGAAACCAACTAACCAGTAATCTAACTACAAACAATCACAACAATAACTCAATGAAAACAATATTAAATCACAATTGACAAAGTTAAAGCCAGTCCAGCCAACAACCCAATAATCTGACTACAAAGAGATCACAACAATAAAACTAAAAACAACAAATCAATACATGTTACAGTTTTGCCTAGCCTGTACAACTGTAAAAATGCCATATCCAGTTGTTATGTTACCAGTCCTTGAAGGACGGCCAGTTGTCCCGGTGACATCATGGGGTCACATGCCACTGGGACAGTAGTGCCCAATCAGGACTCTCCCTGGGGTGTGACAAGTAAGGCGTCCTGTAAGAGATGACTGCCAAATGGCTGTGCTTTGTTTTGAAGAACAAAGGACACAACAGCAGCCATTTTAGGACACTGTATTAAGATGGGATGCCTTCCCATATTAAATCTGCACATATGACATATCATCTGTGGTCCAGTGAATCCCAACAATGGTGTGCTCATACTCTACACAAAGCAAATTTTCCCGTCACATTAGTAGCACAAATAGAGCTGCTGGGTTGATTTTTAGAACATTTTGCAACTGGAAATTATTCTCCCTTCAGAATTGATTTTAAGATTTTTTTATTAGTTTTTAAAGTTCTTAATGGTCTTGGTCCTTCTTATTTATCTGATTTGCTTTTAACCAATCAGCCCTCTAGGACCCTCAGGTCCTCTGGTAGTAGACTGTTAATTATTCCAGAAGTTAGAACTAAAACCCACGGTGAGGCGCCCTTTTCTTATTACGGCCCACGTCTGTGGAATAGCCTGCCAGAGGATCTGAGGGCAGCAGAGAGTGTGGATATTTTTAAAGGCAAACTCAATTCTGTGGCATTTGTCCTTTTATTCTGTAAAGCACTTTGTGTTACAATTTATTGTATGAAAATTTGCTATATAAATAAAGTTTGATTGATTGATTGATTGATTGATTGATTGAAAGGAGACCTATTATGCTTTTTTTCAGGGTCATACTGATATAAATATGTAACATTGTGGTCTAGTAGAATAGATTTATGTGCTTTAATGTTAAAAACACGATTCTCAACTGCCAGAGGCTAGATTAATTGAAAGCTGGTTCCGAATAAGTAGTTGTGGGTAAAGGAGAAAATTTTCTTTATTATTATCATTATTATTATCATTTTATGGATACAATGCATGGTGAAACTGCGAATGAACGTGACGTAACGTCTAGAAAGGCAAAGGGGAGCTGACGCTGGCTAGTAAGGTGGGCTGAGGGTGTGTTTAGGATCATCATAGAGATCATTACAGATAGCTTGATAGCTAGTACGAAATACAGTACTCAGGTCTCAGTACTATGATTAAAAATAAATAAATAGTAATAAATGATAACCTAAGAGCTATAAAAAAGATAAATAAAAACACATTAAGTCAGTATCAGTAAATAAATAAATAAATAAGCAAGTTTAGCAGCATTGTGGCAGTAGCAGCATACAGAAAAGTGCAACAGCTTAAAGTGGAGATGAAATAGCAAAATAGACACACATTTTTCACATTAATGACTTAGTTAGATGTACCACAACAAAAACGACATTCTAACTGTAAGCCATTATTGAGAAAATCCACTAATTAATACGTCTTTTTGCTGTATTTGGACCATAGTGTTTTCGCCGGCGCTTACGTCACGAGAATGGTTGTTTACTAGGAGCTCTGCCACAACACTGGACTTCTGACTAGTTAGCAAGGTAATTTGCGGTTGAAACAATGGAGTAGTCATTCTCTGTTAGCTACATGTCCGTAACATTGTATTGTTTCTGGACAGCGAGCGATCAGCCATTTTTAAATACCCACTTGTCAGCGGCAGCTGATTTGGCATTCTATGCTATTGTTGTGCTGTGCTGTAGATTCATTTAATTTCACAAGTGTAACTTTGATTATCAATATTGTAGCGACCCTGCAGTGAATGTTCTGTTGTAATGTCAATGTTCTGTGAGTTAATGGCATGTTTGGGATTGAATGAGTGTAGGTAGGGGGGCGGGGTGCGAGTGTGACGGGGATGAGGGCTGTGTGATTGTGCATGCTTGTGTGTTTTGGAAGCGAGCTGGAGGAGAGAGCAGCAGTGTATGGTTTGAGCTAAAGTTACAGTTAACTCCTTGTTTGGTGTAGTTGTTCGGCGTGGTTACGGCCAACAGTAACCTGTACTGTTGAGTAATAAACGGTGGTTTGCCGAATAACCTCGTCATCCTTCCACATGTCCTGGCGGACGCTACAATATTATAGGCTATATTTACAGCAACACTACCTCTCGCTCTTCTGCCTGGCTTGCGCGTTTTTGCGCCCTTTCCCTGCGGCGGAGAACAGACTCCGTAGTGTCCATATGTAGTGGTCTGTCCGTTTCCCCTACATTGTACCGGCTAAATTAACAGTGATGGAAAACACTGATGGCACGGAATCTGGCTTCAGCCGATTTGTGGGCCGACGTACAAATCTTCCGGACTCATCGAAGCCTCCCTCCTCCACATAATCTGATGGCAGAAAGTGGTCACTGCAAACTCTTAGTCCAGGTGCGACAGGTGGACTGTCGCGTTTCAAAACAGACAGCCAGCGGAGCATCACTTGTGGTCTCCTCACGGGAAGGACGTGAAAATGGACCAGTTTACCACCTTCTTTAAGTCGATAAAACTCATTTGAACACCCAGGGGCAATACAAAACGATCCTCCTCGGGTTCTCCTTTCGTCGTCTCCTTTGCTTTCTCTACCAACATCCATTTTGCCAACCACTTCACTAACTCCTACCGGCGAACAGAGAACGACAGAGCCGAACCATTCGTGTGACGTCACTAACTAGCTTGTTTAAAGATGGCTGCACCCTACTGGCAAAAAAGTGAAATACATCTAGTTTTTATAGCAAATCTGGGTGAATATCAAGTTTGATTGTCATATCTTGCCTAAGGTAAAAATCTAACGAACCACAGTCATATTGTTCAGTGCTTCAACTCCACTTTAAAGTACAGTCTTTTAAAAAGTGCAGTCTGTAATTCAGAGGCGCGGCAATGTGGAACAGTTCAATAGTCTCACAGCATCCGGGAAAAAGCTGTTGTCCAGCCTGGCTGTCCTTGCCCAGATGCTGCACAGCCTCCTGCCTGAGGGGAGGGGGGAAAACAGTCCATGTGCAGGGTGGGTGGTCTCTCATGATGCAGGTTGCTCTGTCTCTGCATCAGCTGGTGTAGATGTCCGAGAGGGCTGGTAAGCTGCAACCGATGGTTCTCTGTGCAGACTTTACCACCTTCTGCCGTGCCTGCTTCTCTGTCACTGTGCAGCTGCAATACCACACTGTGATGCAGGAAGTCAGTGTGCTCTCCACCGCATCGAAGGAGCTGAGGATATTGGAGTTCAGTCCTGCCCTCTTCAGCTTCCTCAAGAAGTACAGGTGTTTATGAACCTTTCTGATGATGCTGCAGGTGTTGTCACGCCAGATGAGGGTGTTGGAGAGGTGAACCCCGAGGTATTTCAGGCTGGGAACCATCTCCACAGCCACAGCAAGTCATCCTTCTTCACAGTGTTGGAGATGGTTAAGTCAGTATGGAATGATCTGAGAAAGTAACACATAGGCCTCTAGTTTCCCAGTGCAGCGCAGGGTGGCGCAGAGTGGCGAACCCCGCACAGAGCTAGTTTCGAGCAGTGCAACCCGAGGCGCGCTCAGTTTGGTAGTTTGGCAGACTGAGGTGCGCTGAGATGGGTGTGGCAGCGCAGCAGGGGGAGGTGTCGACAGATCCAGCTTGGCGCAGTCACAGTTTCGTGCCAAAAGGCTTCGCCGAAGGTGCGCTAAAAGCTCGCCAGCTGAAACCAGGTCTACTGTCAGCGCAGGCGGAGCGCAGCCGGTGTAAGCCGAAGTTTGGCTGACTGGCAGACAGTGCGCACACGTCACCAAAACCTCACAGGCAGGTTTCCAGAATATCAGGCACATTAGCAATGCAATAAATACCCCAAAAACCACTATTCAATGCAACTATCTGCAATCAGCACATAAATGTATCTCTATATCAACTGTCCCGTCACATCTGATGTCAGATCAAAGGGGATTGCCACCGTTTGGCACGTTTGGCACGCGTTATGGAAACCCAACCTGATTTGATTAACACAGCTGCAAACTAATGAGTTCACATCCCTCAGCCAACCACAAACAGCCACAGCATCAGATAGGGAGTATATATTCAGCATCTGTCATCTTAGAAAAGTCAAAAGAAAAGAAACAGAGTGAGACTGCGAGAGAGAAAGAGAGAGCGCACGCACGAGAGAAACGCAACATTGATTTACAATTGTGGTGACCTCCTCCCAGGCTACCTTTGTAAAATCAGCCCATGGAGGTCTGCTCGCAGTTCCATATATTCGAACACTGCGAGCTTGGATCTCCCAGACCAAAACAACAGTTTCCTCCTGGGAGGAGTTTGGCTGTCTGACGCTACTGCTTTCTTCTGCCATGGCGAATTGAGTAAACTCTCATTACGCTTTCGCGCGGCGCATTTAAGGGCGAGGAGAGGGGCTCATTTGATTGGTGTGATGTGTGTAAAACCCACTCCACGCCTTCTCTCCTCCCTCTTTCCAACTTGCGCAGGTAGGAGGGACGGAGGTGGGACAGACGAGTAGCTGCGCCAGCGTGCACGGTGTGCCAAACTTGCAAAATCCACCTGGCCACACCCAGTTGGCGAAACGCAGGTGCTCTGCGCCCCCGCCTCGCCCTGTCTGCAAAACTAGAGCCCATAGGGTTATTGTTTGTTTGTTAGCTTGTTTTACTTGTGTGGTTCCTTTTGTACAAATTAAATGGGCAATGGCTACTTGAGAGATTTCCCTTAATACTTATTAAATGAGCATTGGTAGAAGGAACCTGAGATTTGAGATTATTGTTTGCCAAACAAACAAACAATAATGGTTTCCCCTAATTGTATGTGACAATCCACCATATTTTCAAACATGGAAGTAAATACTGATCAACTTCCGTTTTTTTGTGCGTGACTTCCGGTCAGCCGCTTTCCCTCATGCTTTCCCTTACCGGAGCTAACGGTTCAAGCTAAATTTTAGTCTGTGTATTTTATATAGATAACTGTGCCCACGTTTCCATTATAAAATAAATTTATTCCCTCTAAACGCAAATAAATAGCAAGTCAATCAAAAACTATGAACCAAAAAAGCACAATCTATCCCGAGTGAGACAAACTGCGTGATCCCCATCTCCAGTGTACCAGCAGAGAACCTGCAGAACCGAATCAGCGAAAAAACACACCGGGCTAAGCCTCTCTACCTGAGCAGCTGAAGCTGCGGCTCGCATCCTCGACACACAGACACACAGATGGTGCTTCTGCATGCCAGCCAAACGTGTGCATGAGAAATAAATATGTGAGGTGTATGCTGCTTTTCTATCTCCTTTTCTTTCTTTCTTTCTTTCTTTCTTGCTTTCTTTCTGTCAGCGACATACACTCCTAACACAGGACAGGTTGTTTTTATTGACTGAGTTGATTATTAAGCCATAATGATGCGCGGATCGGCTCTGATAGCACCCGAATCAGCATGTACGCATCAACCATCCAGCTGTTACAACATGATTGAGCTAGCAAAGCAGTTTTGTGTTGCTATGTGTGGTATTTATTCAGTTCTGGGAAATCACGATGTCTAGAAAGCATCCGTGACTGCAGCTGACAGGGACAGCTAACACTAGCAGCAAAGCTAACATCAGGACGTCATCCGTTAAAAGCCTCCCATTGTCGGATACGACATGAAACTACTCCAGTTAGCTCAATCATGTTGTAACTAAGACATCCGCTGGAAAAAATATTTTTTTCACGGACCGTTTATTGAGTTATTGAGTTACAGACACTGCTAACAGCTAACAGTTAACGGTTAGCCCAGCTAATCTATGATAACCATGTTATTATTTACAAACAAAACGTGCACACAGAAATAGTAACGTTTGTTCGATCATTGTGTTTATAGACTTTACAAACATCAGATTAGTCTAAATGGTGATATAGTGACGTGAAAAATGTGATATACGTATATATATATATATATATATATATATATATATATACACTCAACAAGGTAAACAACAAGGCGATTCCCATTTACACAGTGGTCAAGAGTGCTGGACCGGAAGTGTCGCACAAAAAAACGGAAGCTGGTTGCGTTCTGTTTTGCCTCCGTGTTTCCGTGAAAAATAAGGTAGATAATGTTGGACTAAGAGTCTCATCCTACTCTCTAATGTGCTATGTGTGAGCTCAGTCCTGTGTGTTCTTTAATGAAGCAATAGGAGAAGATATTCGGTCTCAGTTAATGTAGTTTATTAAGCAGTAAAGGAATAAAATTACAGAGCTCTGGGTCTCAACTTCACGTCCCTGACGAACAACAAAGGTGTGTCAGTTCACGAAGTCTGACCTCCTGTCCTTTCCCTGACCCAGTATATTTGAGCGTAACAGAGTGTCATTGTGCACGCAAGGCGTCGTCCTCTTCTCATTGGCAGTTCCACTTCCTCCTTCACCACACCACGCCCCTGCCTCGTGTTAATCTGACTCCTTCCCACTGGCGGTGGGGGCGTGGTTCCTGTTTTGAAAGACAAGAGAACAACACAACTCCCTACACGTGCTGTACCTTACTATCTGTATATCACTTTCTATTCTTTTTACCATATATGAAACTAATTATCTAAGCATTGCGGTATGTGCTCCTCAGACTTCATGTCTCTTCCTCTCCTGTACTTCTCCACTTCTGCAAAGCAAACACATTCAGATCAGCTGAAATCATCTCAGTATTCTCATTGTTCACACATCTAAAACTTATATAGTGAAACACAACTTATAGTAAAACACATAACATCATTCTATTCCCAACAATAAGTAATTTAAAACTTGAAACTATACAACCTGGCTCCCTGTTAGTGAGAGCTTGTGATACTGGCTGCTGCCCTCAAGGGGGTGGAGGCTCTGTGACATCAAGGGCGGCAATCCTAGCATGGATGTGTCTGGCAAGGATCTGTAGACTGCTAGAAGTTATGTAGGCATGGCGTTTAATGGAGCGGCGTGGAATTGGAACCCGGCTTGTGGCTGCAGTTGAAGGGAATACCTTTTCCTTTTGGGACGCGTTGGAGACAGTCCGCTGTCTGGTCTCTGATGTCCCGTTTGGATTCTGATGTGGAGAATGCTGTTGCATGGAGGAGGCGACCGATGGGGACCACAATTCTTGGCCCTCGTGGATGGAGGAGAGGATCGATCTGAAGTTGGAGAGAGTTTGTGGGGCAGATGCAATGGAGGAGCTGGTGAGGCCAAGAAATGGGATGTGTTTGAGGTGTGATCTTTGTTCCCGAACCTAGTTATAAAACTACAGTTATTGTTGGTTTGGACATATAGGCTCTGTGTGAATATGTACATATGTTGACATGTTAATGCACTATATTTTGTAGCCTCACTGTGTTTTTTAATTCAATAGGTCTATCATATAAATTTTTTCCTTTTCACCCCCTCTTCTATTTAATAATGTAACGCGGTAACATTTACCCAGACTACATTTTAACTGACCTGCTTTTACCTGAGTACAGTTTTTACACAAGTTATGTTACTTTTACTTTCACTTTTCCACTGATAATTCAATGTTACCATACATATACTGCACTGTGGATACAGAAAATGGCCATAACTATAAAGATAAGATGATATAATATTAAAGTGTATGCGCTTGCATGATAAAGGATGTTAAAGATGTTTAAGTATACATCCATAAGTGTGGTATCTTCTTTTCATGAATAAATTAACAGGATAAACAAAGACTATGTCAACAACTTTAAACTTCTGCCTCGCACGTAGAATGAAACAATTAAACCAAGAAGTCATCCCTCTTCACAGTGTTGTGAGCAATGCGCATCTAACTGCTAATGTTACTGATTTAGATCTTACTGTAAATGTACTTTGCACGACCCTGCTTATTAAAAATCATTTTAAACGATGAACCATCTATCTGTTTCTTAATTTCCTTATCATCTGCAGACAAAACAAAATGATAAAGGCACTGACTAAAACAACTGTAAAGGAGAGATCTTTTCACCACTCAATTTCTTACAGTTAGTTTAAAGCTGTATGTGCTATAGCAAGGGCCCAAGTAAAGTGAAGTGAAGTAAAAGTCATTAAAAACTGAGTTGCACTCCTGTATTCAAAATAGAGATGCAGTGTTACTTAATGCAAACAGTAAATAAGACAAAATGAGATTGTGGATCCTAAATTTATTTACAGACATTCACACAGAATACATCTGCACACTGAACTATATGTACATATACTGTATATCTAAGACAGTGATAACTTTGATGGAAATATTTGCCATATAGTGGGAAAGAGATGCTAAATCTCAAATTACATCATTAGTGAAATGTCAAAAAGTTAATAATGAGTCAAACGAGCTTAGACTTAGTAAAATCACCTTGAAATATTTTCCCAGAAATTATCATTCTGAAAGATGTGCGAAACCAGGTGTAAAAGAAACCATAGACAAATGGATTGAGCATTGAATTTGACCATCCAAGCCATTTAAATGATGCAATCACAGAGGCTGGTATTGTGTAATCAGTCATGGGATTAAAGGTGAAAGAAAGAAAGAAAGGAGTCCAACAGATGAGAAAAACTCCCATAACAATAGCCAGAGTTTTGGTGGCCTTTCTCTCCATCTTACTGATGGTTGCTCCAGACTTTGTGGTCTGACAGGTTGTGTTCTGGATGCTGCGTACCTGTCTCTGTGCCACTATCAAAATCTTTAAGTAGATAGTGAACATAATGATACTTGAAAGATAAAAGGTAAAACCAGTTACCATTGCTAAACTTACTAAATTTGAATATTGAAATAAAGGACACTTGTTAGATTGTTTTTCATTCAGTCCCCGTATTGTGACACCAATTCCAATTAGTGCAGAAACAGTCCAGCTCACTAGGATCATGATCACAATAACATGGACATTTATTTTAGTTCTGTACCTCAGAGGCTGACACACTGCATAATATCTATCAACAGAAATAGAGCACAAATTAAAAATAGAAGATGAGCACAGAAATATATCAAAGCAGCGTCGGACCTTACAGAGCAAACCTTCAAGATGCCAACATGAGCTTACAGCCAGTAGTGTGCTAAAAGGCAAAACTACAACACCAACAAGCAGGTCAGCCACAGCCAGAGAGAGGATGAGGTAGTTTGTAGGAGTGTGGAGCTGTTTGAAGTATATGATAGAGATTATTACCAGAAGGTTTCCACACATTATAAGAAATGATAAACAGCTAACGAAAACACATAATACATATGAAGTTATGACTGCTGTTATGCCAGATACATTTGTAGATTCATTACAGAGATCATCAGACCTGTTGGGAAAGAATGTGGTTTCCATGCATAAATTATTGTATTACCAAGGTAACATGTGCAAGAACATGCTTTAAAACTATATGACACATCGCTTTCAGTTTTCTGTATTTAGATTCTCAGTTGATTTTAGTATTCTCTATTAGTTTTACACACCATGCCTACTAATCCTGGTTGTGCATCTGTACTGATGGGGCTCCTCAGCCTCTGTGCTGCTGAGCAGCATCTTCAGATTAGATTTATTAGTCTGAACGTATTTGCATATTATGATCAGAGGAGTGGCATTTAATGTCATACAACTCCTTGTGTAATGTATATCCATGCATGTTCAAACTGCCAGACCCATACATCATTTCACATTATGACTTTGAAATTAATCCCAAAAACTCTGAGAGACTATTTTAAAGCTAATGAACACAAAGTCACATAACGTTTCACTCTGACTACGTTTTCTCAAAAAAAGGGAAAGAAAGCCGCAAGTGGCATTTATTGGGGTCCAAACATATTGCAAGCATTTAAATGCTTGTTTCTAAGCGACAAGAAGTAAAACATTTGATGTTGTGTTCAGTGCAAATGTGTTCTTGCTTGACTACAACAACAGCTGATTTTTCTGGGTAATTGTAGGTTTTCACATAATTAATTATGAAATGAATGACAATCTGTGTGCTGTGAGTTGAATATACTGGATATTTAAGATCTGTCAAATGAGATTGAGAATTTTAGTTTGAAAATTAATAAAGTAGCAGAGGATATGGCATGTCATGACACGGTCTGGGTTTTGGCTTGGACCACAGTAGCGGAGTTGGACACAAAGGATGAATTAAAGTACTGTTCTTTAATGTTCACAAATGGAGGCAGGCAGATACAAACTGAAAAATGCTAGCACTGAGCAGTGATGGTGACCGGAGGCTGGCTGACCGCGACAAGCTGGTGGCAGGCAGAAAAGCTCCAGAACTCACACTGTGGTAGTGAGATGAACATACAGTAGGTGAGGAGGCAGCGAGGCACACGCTAGGGAATCGGAGAAGCAAAAACAGGGTGCTGTGGAACACTGGCTTGAGGAGAGACAAATGGAAGGTGGGGTGGACATTGAGGGCTGGTGGAAGTTTGAGTTTCACGATGCTGGGGTTTATTATTCGGTCAATGGTGTAGGGACCGATGTATCTGGGGGCGAATTTTCTGGAGTCCACTTGAAGAGGAAGGTCCCGGGATGACAACCAGACTTGCTGACCGACCTTGTACTCAGGGGCAGGGGTTCGGTGACAGTCGGCAATGCGCTGGTTGCGGGCTGCAGTCCTGGTGAGGGCGGCCCTGGCTTCCCACCAGACTTGGCGGGCATGGCGAAGGTAGACCTGTACGGAAGGTACGGCGACCTCTGTCTCCTGGCAGGGGAACAATGGCGGTTGAAAACCCAGGGAGACCATGAAAGGAGACATACCTGTGGAGCTGACCAGGGAGTTGTGGGCATATTCCACCCATGGCAGGTGAATGGACCAGGAGGCCGGGAGCCGGGCTGCCACACACCTCAGAGATGCCTCCAGGTCCTGGTTGGCCCACTCTGTCTGGCAGCAGGGAAAGGGTCCGATGGTACCCAGGGTGACAGGCCACCTTAGAGGCATGCCTCCACTGGAGCACCTGTTCGATCTCCCACCTGGCCGCCCCGACCACACAGGACGATTGTAATGGCTAAGTCCTATATTGTAGCCACTACTGGCTGCTAATGCTAACTGGGCTACGTCATTGCACTCAATGAAAGCGATGCGAGTCCTTCTTTAGAACTCAAAATAATCCGGCCATTTATTTTCCACAGAACTTTCGTTAGTCCGTACAGCAGGCAATAACGCCACATCCAACAACATAAAAATAATAACACGGATTACTTCACAAAACCACAGTGAGCGCAGTCGAAAACTATTTGCTTCCCCCCAAATTAGCATGGCAAAACCTATACATTTGTTTTGAACCTGGTTAAATGGCCTAAGGTGACCCCAGGTCAGCGGCATCTGCTGCGACATCAAATACAGCCCTCTAGTGGTATGGAGGAACCATCTCAATGAATAAATAATAAATGATAAATTAAATATGGCTCATACAACGATGGTAGGATGGTCTCCACAGGGCTGTCCTCCACTGGGCGTGCAAACTGGCAGGAGAGTGCATCCGGTTTGGTATTTTGGGATCCGGGCCGGTAGGTGAGGGTGAAGTCGAACCTTCCGAGGAACAGGGCCCACCGAGCCTGGCGAGAGTTGAGCCTGCAGGTGGAACGGAGATAGGAGAGAGTCTTATGATTGGTCCAGACAATAAAGGGGTGTACTGCACCTTCAAGCCAGTGTCTCCACTCTTGCAAGGCGAGGACGACAGCGAGCAGCTCCCGGTTCCCCACGTCGTAATTCCTTTCTGCTGGGGTGAGACGTCGGGAAAAGAAGGCACAGGGGTGGAGCTTCTGGTCCGTGGATGAGCGCTGGGACAGGACAGCCCCCACGCTGGAGTCTGAGGCGTCCACCTCCACCACAAATTGTAGGTCAGGGTCTGGGTGGACTAACACTGATGCAGTGGAGAACATGGTCTTGAGTTTATCAAAGGCTGCTTGAGCTGCTGGAGACCACGCAAAGGGATGTTTGGTAGAGGTTAGCTTGGTCAGGGGGTTCGCTAAGCTGCTATAGCCCCTAATAAAATGTCTGTAAAAGTTTGCGAACCCCAGAAACCTCTGGAGCTGTTGGCGGGTCTCAGGTGTGGGCCAGTCCAAAACAGCCTTGCCCCTGCTCAATAATATAACCCAGGAATGACACAGAAGAAACACATGAAAGTTTTCTGCCTTGACAAAGAGCTTATTCTCTAGTAGTCTTTGTAATACAGTCCTAACATGCACCACATGCTCCTCAGAGTCTTTAGAAAAGATCAAAATATCATCAAACACAAACCTGTTGAGCATGTCCCTCAGCACATCATTTATGAGAGCCTGGAAAACAGCGGGAGCATTAGTCAGGCCGAAAGGCATTACCTGATACTCGAAGTGTCCTAGGTGCGTGTTAAAAGCTGTCTTCCACTCATCCCCCTCCCGTATCCGGACCAGGTGGTACGCGTTCCGGAGATCCAGTTTGGTGAAGATCACTGCATCATGGAGAGGGGTGAAGGCAGCGTCCGTGAGAGACAAAGAGTACTTATTTTTACTGTGATCTCATTTAATCCTCTGTAGTCGATGCAGCGTCAGAGCGTCTTGTCCTTGTCCTTTCCCACAAAAAATGACCATGCACCGACGGGAGAGGAAGAGGGCTGAATGCAGGGGAAAGGACAGGGCCCTATTCTTTGCTAAAAACTAGTCTCAAATCATGGTAAACACTGGGGACAGCTGAGAGATCAATATTTTTGTGTGGGCCACGCTGGTGGCTAACTGCTGTGGCGTGTCCATCACTTGGCGTAACGCCGCCTCGTGCTGCCCCACTAAAATGCCTTGTGAAGCGAGTGCCTGCTTCCAATGCTCCAACTCTGCTGGGTCCATAGCAGAGGTGGAAAGAGTACTGAAAATGTGTACTCAAGTACAAGTACTGTTACGTTGCTTAAATTGTACTCAATTACAAGTAAAAGTACTGGTGTTTAAAAAATACTTAAGTAAAAGTACAAAGTACTCTTCTCAAAAACTACTCAGAGTATTAATTACTTTTAACCAATGGATGTTTTATTGTGTCATCAATAGCAGGCATTCGATTCGATTCACCTGTATAAAATATCAAAAACAGCTCACCTTATACAGTGAAATTACTGCAATGATATGCCTATTATGAGGCAAGAGTGTAAACACATGGCACACACATTAATACATGGGGCTCACTGACTCCACAAGAGTCACAGCTTTCCAGTCAGCCCCAATTTATCCAACTGTAATACTGTTTAAGGACCCCAATATGCAGGAATAATAAAATAGAATAGGCGAAATTACATAAATACCGCACGCAAAATAACCGCGTGGGTTTTGCACAAAACTGCAAGGGATTAGAGTGAAGTGGATGTGTCTGTAAAGGGGTAACGCTTATCATACGAAAACATTTTCATTCAGGTATCTTGAAGTAAGAGAACAAGGGACCCCTTGCTCATGCCCTGTTTTCCATGCTAAACGTTAGCCTGAATTTGGAGCACTATTTACCCCCCTTACTGACAAGCTAACATGACATGGTTCATTTTCATGGTTAATGTTTCATATGACATAGCGTCACTCTAACACAAAATATAGGCCTGCTGAATGTAGGCCTGTGAGTATTAAATGACTACAGATTTAATTTATTGTAATGAGGTGGTTGTCGAAATATTAAGCTAAAACATTTCTTGCATTGTATGGAAAAGGCATACTTTACCTGCCAGTATCTAGTTTAACAGAGGAATTTAAATGTACCAAGGTCAGTACAGAGCTGTTGTTATCTGGGAGTTAAGGACGTGGTAGTTAGGAGTATGGTTCCAAATCCAACCAAGGGCAGGAAGTGGAACCCAAGATCGGCAGTTCAGGAGGCAGAGGCTGCTCTTAGGCATGCAGAGATTGTAGGTAATGTTCGGCTGGGGAGGCCTGGGGCTTGGCTCAGACCTGCTTTATTCCATACCGGTTTGCCTGAGCCAAGTCCCAGGCAAAACGGTATGGAATAAAGCAGGTCCCAAAGATAAAAGAAAGCTGATTGTGGAACAGATACGTAGACAGGAGGAGATATTAAGGGGTGCAAAGGCAGTGGCCTAGGCTAAGCAGGGACAGTGGTTGAATTGGGAAAGTGTAGAGAAGAGGAGGCTTAGTTGGAGGGACCTGTGGAGTATGGAGGAGAATCGTATTAGATTCCTGGTAGGGGCTACATACGATGTGTTACCAACCCCCCAGAATTGCCCATTGTGTTCACGTACCGCAACCTTAAAGCATATTTTGTCAGGCTGTAAAATTAGCTTGTCACAAGGCCGTTATACATGGCGACATAACCAGGTGCTGAAAAGTTTAGCTGCAGGCATTGAAGGGAAACGAAGACAAGTAAATTCCGAAGGTTTTAAGAACAGGAGTTTAGCAATTCAGTTTGTCTGTGAGGGGGAGCAATACAGAAGTGATAAGTTAGTAAATAGGCAAGGGTGTGGCTGCCTAAAAGGTGCTTGTGATTGGAAAATGCAAGTAGATTTAGGGGGAAAGCTTGTTGTTTCCCAGGAAATAGTTTGTACCAATCAGAGGCCTGACATAGTGTTGTGGTCAGTGAGTCAACGAATAGTTTATTTCATTGAGCTGACAGTTCCTTGGGAAGACTCAGTTGAAGAAGTCTATGTAAGAAAAAAGCCTAGGTATGCAGACTTAGGAGCAGAAGCTGAGCAGCAAGGGTGGGAAACTAGGATTTGTCCAGTGGAAGTGGGGTGTAGGGGATTCATAGCAAGATCAGCTGTCTCGCTCCTGGGGAAACCCGGAGTGCGGGGACAGAGTTTGAGAAAGACAGTGAAGGAAATGTCAGTTAAAGCAGCAAGATCTAGTCAGTGGATTTGGATGAGGAGGATTAATGTCAGTTGGGGGGCAGCAGGGGGACCTACTAAGCAGGGTACATAACTCCTTGAGATCAGGTGGAGAGATCCACCAATCAGTCGTCTCAGGAGAAAATCCAGGAAGAGGAAGGTTATTCAAGTGTGGGAGTGGCCTATTTGAATCCCTTTTGTTTGAGACCATGCTGCAAGGTGAGTGTGTTTGCTGATCCTGATCCTGTGATAACTTCTCTATCTCCTTTAACTTTAGCTTATATTGGAGTTATACTATGTAGCGTGTGAAATAGAGTATGGTGAATGTGCTCGGAAAGGTAGTATCAGCACGGTCACTACCTGGAGCTTGCATAAATGGAGCCTGGGTTTGTTGAAAGTGGCAGTGCTGTTTGGGCTGAGAAAGCCATGTGTAAGTAAGGTAAAGGAGGTTGCTGGGTCAGTGCGGGGAGCAGTGAGAGCTGGCATTAGGAGACTGTGTCTGGCATGCCAGAGATCACTGTCTAGCCTCCTGGAGGTGTCTTGGGACCAACTAGATGAAACACTGGTGATAAGAGGTTCCCACCTGATAACCCCAAAGACGTGGTAGTTATCACTGCTCAATGGTCTGTATAGTTAAGCCTTGCCATAATAGCTTATCATAGGGCTTAGGAGGTTATTCACTGAGCACTGATCCTTTCTCTAGAGCACAAATTTCTTGTGTTTATTTGAACTCAGAGCTAGCCCAGCTAGTGACTGCTGTGAATAGGGCAGCTGACAACAAGGGAAATACCATGTGGCCGCTTGGAAAGACAGCTGACAGGAAGGAAAAGACCCCAAAGGTGCTGGCATGGGCTAGCAACCCATGGCAGCAGTGGTTAGGCCTAGCAACCTTGCTACAACCAAAATTAGCTACAGCCAACATAGGGAAAATACCCCAAGAGTCAGCGAGAGCAGGGGTGGAAAATGACTCACAGGTGGATTACACAGTAACAGACACTGGAACGGACACGACTATGCATTGGATCTGTGACTCAGTGAAGGGTGGGGGCATGGACCTATCCACCAGGGCTAGAATTAGCAGCACTCAGGGCAAGGCTAGCGCATCTGTAGAGGACAAAAATAGCACAATCGAGAACAAGATGCTTCAGGTTTGTCCTTGCAACTGGCAGAAAGTAACATCAATAAAATGCGTCAGAACTCATCAGGGAAAGAAGAAGTGTGTGGCAAAGAAAGGGCAGAGTAGCCGCATTGATCAGTACTTCCTAAGAAGTCAGTCAAGTCAGTCAGATGAATACCAGCAACAGGTAGAAAACCACACTTCGCAGGATATTAGTAACACTGCCACTGAGGAGTAGGAGGAGGAGGAGGTTGTAAGAGGGGATGCAGGTGACACTGAGGTTAGCAGGCCAGTCAGAGAGAGAACCATGGCGCAAAAGGTTAGAGTTAGATGGCCTAGGGCAAATGACAGTAAAGAATGGGAGATAGTTAATAGAGGTTTGTCAGTAATCTTAAGTAGGCTTAGAGGAAATACAATAGAAAAGTTAGAAAAGATGGGAGATAGAATTTACTCATACGGTGCAGAGAGGTTTGGGGTGCATGAGAGAAAGAGGAGTGAGAGGGTACAGTCAGGTAACTCTAGGCGGCAAAGAGAAATAGAGAAGTTAGTTAAGGACAGGAGACAGTTAAGAAAGCAGTGGAAAAAGGCTACAGAAGAAGAAAGGGAGGGAATTAATGTGTTTCAAAAGGAGTTGAGTAGCAGGCTAGCAGCTCTTACAAGGGCAGAGCATCTCAGGAAAAAGAGGAGGAAGAAGGAATATGTAAGGACAGATTTTTTCAGACCCTTTAAAGTTTGTTAAAGGATTGTTTAGCCAGGAAAAGGGAAGGCAGCTCAAAGCAGCAAGGCTGGAGGTTGAAGAATATTTGAGAAATACATATTCAGATTTAGAGAAGAATAGGATAGTAGGTTTTCCACCGGACATCCCTCCATTAGGAGGGATAGAGCATGAGATGGATGTCAGGATAACCTAGGTGGAAGGAAGTTCAGGAGGTGGTCAGGCATGCAAAGGCTTCTTTGGTTAATAAAAGTGCACCTGATATCCTTAAATTTTTGTGGAAACAGCAAAGAATAGTTTGGGAGAAACAAATTATCCCAAGAGCATGGTGTAGGGCAGGGGGTGTCCTCATTCCTAAGGAGAAGGAGTCTGTGGACCTTAGCCAATTCACCCATCACTAAGGCTGACAAAGTCTGACAAACTTTTGGTTTCGGAGCTAGACTGGCATGGCGCTCCCACTGTCCCTAACTGTACTCCCTGGAGAAATACTCTCAAATTTTGGGAAAAACAAAAAAGCGATTTCAGACAGAAGCTGACAGAAGGGTCTACAATCTGCATTTGAAGGATATATTCAGGATGTCAGACTGACACAGCAACGTAATCAAGATAACAAAATAAAGATAAAGATTTTTTTTTTTCCCAAAGCTGCGCATGTGTGGAAGTGGCTGGTGAAGTTTTGAGAGTAGGGTCAACTCCTCGTCAAAACTTTGGGAAAATAAGGTTAATATGTGAACATTAAGTGATTTTAACAGTGGCAACAGAATATTGAAAGTGATGCGTTGTTAAATGCCACAGAGATTCCAAAGGAGAGCGGCCAGGAAACTGCCACACCGCAACGGTTCGCTGTACCCCACAGAGATGCCAGGTGAAACAGCGGTGTTGGAAAGCCACATGGACGCCGAGTCTTCGCAGGTGAGCCAATCCGAGCTACCTGCTCTGATACACTCCATAATGAGGGAAGAAACTGGGGCTGCTTTTGATCAATTCCAGCTTCTGTTTGACGCTTTGAAAACTGAACTCAGTTCCTATGACAGGAGACTCCGTGAAATGGAAGAGGGGCTGGGAAGCCTGGACTCATGTGTCACTACTCTAGAAGCTGTAAACAATAATTTAATTAAAGAAAACAAAGAGTACAAAGACAGAATGGAGAGAATGGAGATACACAGCAGAAAGTTGAATCTGCGTGTGTTTGGGCTGAAGAGTGACATCGAGAGAGGTGATCCTACGACTTTCATGATAAACTTTTCAAGGAGCGGTTTAAAGGAGAACTTGGATCTGAGCCAACTGTGGAAATAGCGCACCAGATTAGCCCGATGTCTGGTGTGGATCCAGACCTATGATTGTAGAAGTGCAAAAATATGAAGTGAAAGAGGCTATCGTGAAGCTGGCGAGGAAAAAAGGAGAGCTCATTTTTAGAGACATGCATGTGAAAATATTTCCAGATACAACTCCTGAAACTGCCTGGAAAAGAGTCCTGTTTAAAGATCTCAGGACCAAATTACACAAGGATGGAGTAGACATGGACTCTTGTTCCCCGCCACACTTATCGTCACCCACAATGGACAGACAAGACTTTCAAGGACTGTGGTGAAGCTGAGGATTACTACACAAAGGAAATAAGTCTGGGAATAAAGGCTAGAAAGAATCAATAAATCATGGACCATAATTGACTTGTCTCTAAACAGACACGGTTAAGGTGAGATAAACAGACAAAGAAAACAAATGGTGAAAAATGAGCTGATAAGTACTATCACATAAAAAAATAAATAAAAAATGAACAGGAAAATTGTGTGAAGATGAAGAAGAAACAGAGTGATTATCATCTGGGAAAACAAAATGTGGAAAAACAAAAAGGTGGCTGAATGGTTGAATTGAATAAAATAATTATATTTTATAGACTTAAGGCTACATTCCTATCTGTTGCTGAAGCTTTCTTGTTTATCTCTAATAGTGAGCCATTAGCTTTATGTAAAATAACCTTAATTTAAGTAGGAAATTATTAAGGATGGAGTTACCCTTATGTTCTTAGTTGACAGACCCATGTTTTGGGTCTATGTATGTTTGACTTTTATGTTATGTGTTTATTTGTATGTGTGTGTTTAGTCATGACTCCCGAATGTAAAGTAATACGTGGAAATGAAATATAGAATAAATGACTACAATGATTTCAATTAAGTTACCTAAGAAAGGGTTAAAATTGGGTCACTTAAATATTTGCAGTTTAAGAAATAAAGTGAATGAAATAAAAGATATTCTGTCATGTGGAATACTTTTAGTGATGCAGCTGTGGGTATTCAGGGGTACAGTGTCTATAGAAGGGATAGGAATGCATATGGAGGTGGTGTAGCAGTGTACGTACAAAATCAAATACCAGCAAAAGTAAGATATGATTTGATGTATGCTGATACTGAAGTGCTGTGGTTGCAAATTAATTTACCTCATTTGAAACCTTTGCTGATAGGATGCTGTTATAGGCCTCCAAATGCAAAATTATGTTATTTAGAGAATTTGTGTGAAATGTTAGATACAGTGTGTGATTTTGAGAATGAGATTTATTTCTTGGGAGATTTAAATATTGATTGGAGTATGGCTTTTTGTCCACTTAAAGAGAAGCTAATGTCAATAACTAATGCAAAGTTCAAAAAGATGAGAGGAACAGCACTCCAAGTTTGTCAAATTTTATTTTGCCACACAGACGTTTCGGGTCTGGCCCTTCTTCAGTGTGCTCTGGCAAACAATACAACAGCACGCACAGGTGTGCTTAATTATGAATCAACCTGACTGACGCAGCTTGTAAATCACAGCAGTGGGAGTCAATTGGTGACTGGGTCACGTGACCATGTAAAAATACAACAGCACGCACAGGTGCGCTTAATTATGAATCAACCCGACTGACGTAGCTTGTAAATCACAGCAGTGGGAGTCAATTGGTGACTGAGTCACGTGACCATGCAAAAGAAAAGGATTAACAACAAAGAAATTAACCACAAAAATAAACCTAATGAGGATTACACATAGTTCATAAAAAACATGCAAATGAGATTTCCTCATTTAGACCCATAGGGATAAGTGTGTCTAAGAAATGGATCCAATATGTCTCTCTGAAGCAGGATCTTATCCCTGTTACCACCTCTGAGTGGCATGTTAACCATCTCAATGCCCATGTAATGTAGTTCACTTACAGTGTGTTTGTGACTATTAAAGTGTCTCGCAGTGGAGGATTTTTCATCATTATTACGAATGGAACACTTGTGTTAACAAATTCTGGTTTTTAACTCACGTTTTGTTTTACCAACATAATATAAATTACACGGACATTTTAACAGATAAACCACATATTTTGTATTGCATGTGATTCTGCCTCTGACTTTAATGTCAGCTCTGGACTTTGGATGAGAAAATGTGTTACCTTTGATCATAGAGTAACAGTGTACACAATTATGACATGGAAAATTTCCAGAAGGAATTTTGGACATGAAATGAGTAGGTCTCTTGGTCAAGTCTGAATAAGTCTTGAATAAGTGTTCACTGGACTTGATGTTGTTAGTGATTGAGCATGAAAATGAAAAGCTGGGGAAAATCCACGCTGAGATGACTACTCTACATCAGGAGATGACAGAGAAAATTGCCAGTGACAGGCTCAAGAGCATTGTGGAGGACCGTGACGAAAAGATTGATAAATACAAACGTGAATTGGAACAACACAAGATGGCCAAACACAGTAGGGGGCGGTAATGCACCTTAACGTTGGTTGCCACCCGCCATAAAATATCAAAAGGAAGAAGAAGAAGAAGGAAGACGAAGACATCAGTCATCGCGAGTCTGATGTGTCTCGGTTGGAGGCTGGCGAAGAAGCTCCAGAATGTTCTGTAAGTACCTAAACATTATTGCAGTCGGTGCATTGTAATAATTCTAAGTATATTGAGTAAGTACAGTGTTTTTGTCGAAGTTCAGAGGCTGTATGTGTGTGCTCAGATAAGGGTGTGTGCCGGAGCTAACAAGCTAGCTAGCTAACGCTAGGTAATGCTAACGTAGTTAACTCCAGTTGTCGCAGCTTCGTCTTAAAACCTTAAAAATGGATGAGACCCTGGACTTAAAATTAGTGATGGTGAGATGAAGCCTCATGAGGCATTGAAGCTTTCCAGCAAATTGGTTCAGAAAAGGGTTCATTTCTCGAGGCTTCATGTGCACACAAAACCACCTGATGGCCAAAGTGTGTAAGACAGGCAGCTGTGATCTTAACCATGTAATCTGTGATACACGGTATTTTGTGTCAGTAATGGGTGTTGGGAATGACTATTAATAATGATGATGACGATGATTATGATGATGATAATAACAATAATAATGATAAATAATAATAATAATAATAATAATAATAATAATAATAATAATAATGATGATAAAATATATGACCATATAACTTTATTTTATATTTATTTTTATTTTTATATCAGGACTATACTGTATCAAATACATGTACAATAAACTGTTATTGTTTTGTGAATGCATCCTATGTGTATAAACCAATAATTTGGCCAAAAATTGTATTGTGGTGTAGTGTCATATAATATAATATTGACAAAAGGGGTAATATTTGTGTTCTGTGTCACTTCTGTGCAGACCTCACACCAAGATCTGAACCGCTTCCCAAACCAGTCTCATGGTACAGCTGGGCAGCGAGGCTTCGGACGTCATCAATGTCACTCGTCTGAAACGCTACAAGCCTCGATAGGCGCATCGCGGAAACTCTTCCTGGATTACTCGACACACGCTTCGAAGCATCAGCACACCACGTAACATCACTACTTAAAATCAAACCTCATCTTTGGTGAATGACAAAAGCCACAGACACGTGAGCTTGTGCAAACAAGAAGTACACAGCTTGTCTGTTTTTTAACTGTATTTCAGCTTGGCTGCTAACACAGAAGCTAACTGATGTCACCACGTGATACGTGCCTCTCCCAGAGCATTCTGGGGAGTGAAGTCCCTTTTAATACAACAGCATTTTACTTGGAAATTAACTTGTGTACTTATTACCTCAAACTCAAATATTGAAATGAAATGCACAGTTTTGTTTTAACAAAATATTTACCACATTAACTGAACATGAATATTAACAATCCTTACAAATAAAAGTTTCTTCAAAATAATTCTCAAGTGTTGTACACCGAAAAACACAGATCATACAAGCCCAGAATGCCTACTTAGTTACATTAATGAATAAGAGAAGATGTAAAATGTTGTTGTAATAAAAATAAGAGTAATATAGATAATGAGAATGATGATGATGATGCTAACAGTAATAATAATAAAGATTATAATAATAATTAGAAAGCAAATATCTGAAAAATTAATATAGCCTGCTTTTTATACAGGCACACTATGTATATTTCAGCTTCAACAGTCCAAAATTCTCTTCTCTGATAAATTAGGATTAGTCTGTTAGTTATCTGTTATTATCTGAAATGTGTACAATTGATGTGAATTCATTTCAATGAAATTAATGTGAGATGAAATCAAAGTAATAAAACTTAGGTTAAAAAAAAGTTATTTTCATTGTTTTAGCGGCTGGGCCAGTGAAAATAGTAGGGAAGTAGAGAAGAAATGTTATATTGAACCCTGACATACAAAGTATCTTAGATGTTTGATTCTTTTGCTGGTTGCAGCACTTTTCAACATGTGTATTTTACTGAGGTAGTATAATGTAGTTTCTCTAGCTTTGTTATGCAGCAAATGGAGCTATATATTTATGCAGACAGTGTGCTCAAGTGCATGGCTTACAGATTGCTTATGCATTGCTAACACTTTTTGTCTTCCAACTTTTACAGACGCTGTCCTGAAGTCATTTAAAGAGGGAACAGATAATGTCCGAAGACATGCAGCTGAACACCTAAAACATGCTACAGCAAGAAGAAGACGGGAGGCAACATTAACTCTTCATCCCTGGAGCCCCTGTGTCAAGGGGTGTTGGGTGTTTATTGGTTGTTGTATTTGTTAAAAACTTTGAATAATACACTTCAGTGTACAATACGGTTTTGCTGTAATTTATAACTAATTAGCCTCTAAAAAGATCTAGCTCAGGCTGAATAAGGTGGAACGGTGCAGACTTTAATTTAGAGTACGGTTTTGCTGTAATTTATACCTAATTAGCCTCTAATAAGATCTAGTTCAGGTTGAATAAGGGTTGCTATGTATTACTACCTACAAATGGGACTCCAGAGAATGAGCCATCCAGGCGACAAGGGATTTGTTGGTGTTTGTTTATTGTCTAATAAAATATTTTACCTCTTGTTTTTGTCTGATTTGTTGCAAAGTACGTCTTGTTTGCACTTTTTAGGATATAATTGTTTAATATCTAATAAAAGGTAGCACTTTATTTTACAGTACGCTAGTAAGACGTAAGAAGCCGTATTTTGTATCAAATTAGAAAAAACTACACCTAATATAATCTTTATTAGACAGGAAAATAGACAACATTACTCTAATAAGACGTAACAATCCATAGTTTGTACCAAATTAGGTAGAAATATGTTCGCAATTTAGACACTAAAGAAAAACAATTATATCCTAAGAGCTAACAAGACGTGCTTTAAAAACAAATTAGACAAAAACTATTGGTAATTATATTTATTAGATATTAAACACAATTATATCATAATTAGGGCTAACAAGACATACTTTGCAACAAATTAGACAAAAACTAGAGGTAATTATATTTTATTAGATACAAACACAATTATACCCTAATAATATATCCACATAAAATCTGGACACGAGACCTATGTTAATGCCAGGTGTAAATGGGGTGTAAGATACGCACTACAGTACAGCATCAGTTGATTGAAAAAAGGAGCATCTGTAAATGCTGTATTTAGGACAGTATTGAAAGTCATACTGTCATGATTTTTCAATGCCCTATACCTTTTGATACTTTTACACCGTCCAAGCCTACTGTTGGCTTTACCTGTTGGCTTGCATGGTGCAAATATCCTTGGAGGGGAATTTGTAGTTTATTGATTGTAGAGTCAGCTGACTTGAGTGACTTCTTTTTTTGGTCAGTGTCCTCTACCAGGTCAGGTAAAAGCAGGGCACACATTTTTGTTTTCCTAGTCAATGTCAAACCGTTTAATGGGCATAATTACAAATCTAATTTCAAGTAATCTCCAATAGATGGGAAAGTAAAGACAACAGAATGCAGCTAATTGACATAGATTTGATATGACCAAATTAATGTCAGTGGCTGTTGCACATAGTTTTTATGTAATTATTTATTTATTTTTTTGTTGCAAGAAACTTTATAAAAGCCGCAAGTTACTTGAAAAAGTTTAATGCACAAGAGTTTTCCTCATTCATATATGTGTGTATATATATATATATATATATATATATATATATATATATATATATATTGATAGATAGACATAGATATAGATATATATGAATGTGTGGATGTACTGTGACAGTATGTTTAATAAGACTATTGATTTTAGTACCCAGATGCGAGAGGGACTCAAACACGGAGACAGGTAAGTCCTCAGATGAGTCCTCTGAGGACATGCCTCCGCTGCCGAAGAATAAGAAGGGCACACAGAAAGCCAAAAAGAAAGCTAAAAAGGGACACATTACAAACGAGGTATGTGATAGATATTGATTGTTTCTTTCAGGACTATAATACAAATTTTTCTAACCCCAATTTGGGAAAATAATTCTGATTTTTTTTTTTTTTTAAATTATGTGTCGTCATTAAAAATTATTTTATATTTTGAAAAAAAAAACAGCTGTTAGCCTGTCAGCAGGCAGGTGTTAGAGGGAATGTAAGCCTGTCAGAAATGTGTTATTGAAGTGCAATATATATATATTTTTTCAACATTTTATATCTTTAAGGACAGAAAAGGGGGAGAGAGAGTACAGTTATGATATGCAGCAAAAGGCAAGAGCTGTACCCATGGCTGACACAGAGAACTCACAGCTTCAGTACATGGGGCGAACGGGCTACCAACTGAGCTACCAGGCCACCATAGCACACATTTTTAAATGGATGGTTAATCAGGAAAAAAAAATATTAACCTTGAGGGTGACACAGTTGAGTTTGATCTGTCATCTATCTTCACTCAGTTATAAATTTCCAGTGACGTGAAATATCTAATCAAAAACCAGTGTCCAATCCATAACTGAAATCCAATAAGGAGGTATTTTCCGCAGGTAAAAGACAAAAGAACTCTCAATAGCTTGTTTGGGTGGGACCAGTTAAACCATAAATGTTAAAAATCTGTGTCAGATTCTACAAATAACACCCTGAAGCATTGATGACAGGCCTACATTCCCTCTTATATTGCTAACCACTGCCTGCTGATGGGCTACTCACACAACTCTCCTATTTCCCTCTGTGACTACTCTGAAGTACCCAGTGTGGCATCCTGTAACACACCTGAAACACACACCTTTGTAGGCTTGAGGCATTTTTATTCTAAGGTTAAAAAATTAACCTGGTCTTAACCTTTAATGTAATCATCTGGCCACATTTATAACTTTGGTCTTGCCACCACTCTGGTATTGTTCTCCTGTGCTTCAAACCCTATAAGTATCATTTTTAATGGCTATAAATATTGTATTTTGTGTAGCTCACAAGTGCAAAAGCAGTCCTCCTCCTCCTCCTCCTCCTCCTCCTCAACCTCAAGTAAATCATCTCCGGAGAAAAAGAAAGGGAAGCACAAGAAATGACAGCACAAGAAAGGGAAGGACAAGAAAGTGAAAAAAAGGAAGGAAAAGTTTCCCAAAAGACGTGCTGCTTTTTGCATGTCTTTTACAGTTTGGATGTTATTTGTTCTCTATGTTCAATATTGATGAATAATTCAACACTAAATACAATATACCATGTCCATTCCAACTTGATTGTGTACTTGCTGCAGCAAAAAAACACTATTTATGCACTGTTTTTGTTTGGCATCTTTATTAGGGGTATTGCTATATAGCAGTTAAACTGATATATTGCATATTCTTATTCTGCCCAAATTTCTAAGCTGAACCTGCCCACAGTTTTCATGGTATCAACACCAAACCAAAAGCAAAACATCAGAGATTCAGGCTACGCCACATGAAGCTGGAGCTGTCTGTATCCTATTTACCTTGTTCGTCTGTAAACACGCCATCTTTTAGAGAAATATCTGCGTCCAGACGAAACCACTCAAACAGACTCGAAACACTGTAGTATACATGCCAGGTCAGACTCTGAGGGGTTGAGAGTGAGGGGTCAGAGGTTGCAGAGGCGGGGCGATGACATCATCGAATCACTAAAGGTGTGTCTCAAGTCTCTTAATTGCATCCACGAGTGCAGCTGACTCAAGGGGTAATATATTTGAGAAAATAATTTATTCAGCAAGAATTAAAGAATACAAATGTGAGTTGACTGATCTGCAGTAGCTTATTGGTCCAGGTGTAACTGCCAAATGAAGAATACAGCATAAGCCCACAGGTGGTTTCGTGTCTTTTATACTAAAAAAATGCTTAAAATGGAATGGGGGTGTCTGTAAATATGATACGATAGATGATAAGATAAGTGTATACATATAAAAGAACATATTTAAATGAGCGGACAATTATTTATAAATATCCTATGTGCCACATCTGCACACGTGACCTGTACTAACGGTGCACAGTTATCATTGGCAGAGCAGCAGTGTTTCCCCTGCAGCCTGTTTAACAGCCGCACATGAATAAAAACCTGCATTCTGTTTTTATACTGTACTGCTCAGTATTTATACTGCTCAGACACAATACGTTTATGTTACTTATCAATTAATTGCATCTGTATTCATTATGATTGTGAAATCATTATTTAATAATCCAGAATATAGTCATGATGTCTTTTGAACACTGGAAATTTATTAGTCTAAAAGTTCCAGGGAAAATTGAAATGATGTAACTCATCAAACCTGATGATCAGGGATTTTCAGCGTCACACGAGACTGAATTGAAATAACAACTGATGTTTACAAAGTTTTTCTTGCTGACAGACTCTCTTTGATCCATAATAAAAGTTAACAGGGAAAATAATCTTTCTAATAAATGCAGAAGGTTGTTTATGGTTCTTTTGTTGTTCAGACTGAAATTTTTCATTGTTAATACATGTAAATTGCAGTCGGACTCCTCTCCTGCCGACAGCAGTGCTCTGCTGTAAGGCTGTCAGGAGATTCAGCAGGAGAGCCCGCTCTGCAGAGTGGGGGAAAGTGAGGGGGACAGCAGCGGACCTGGTCCCACCTCCGCCCATTCGCTCTGCAGTGTCAGTGTGCGCCTCATTATCATTAATACATTGAGCATCCAGACCAGTAAAAATCTTGCGGGCGAATTAATTTTCAAAATGTTTTTGCCATATTGATTAGCTGCTTCAGCTTCTTGAGTGTAAGCACCAAGACTGCACTACTCAAGCTATCTCATGTTGTTGGATCACAACTATGTAACCTTTTCACTGTTTCTTTAGGTCTTTAACAACAAATTTGAGATTAGCATCACCTCTTTGACATTATCATAAGTGCTACTACTACCACCACCACCACCACCACCACTACTACTACTGAAACTGGCAACAGAACAACCACTTGCATTAATATTACTGTTACAAATTAATATTATCCAGCAATTTACCTCACAATATATTATTCTGTCTGTGATTAAAATTACCAGTTGTCTTATGTTGAATTTCTTGTCTTGTAGTTGTCGATAAGGGTGATGTCATCCAACGATATTCAGTTCAGTATTCAGTATTCCTGGTCCACTACCAAAAATGCAGGAGCATAGAGTGGACAGCGAAAAAATACGACATCGATTCTGCCACAATCTGAAACACTGCAGCGATTGCTGAAGTTAGCATCGTTGCCCCAGAGCTAGATCCATTGCCACGGGGAGAGGGGCAGACGCTCCTTAAATATGCAACAACCGTCAGTGAGTTCATAAATGGACTTCCAGAATTAAAAAAAAAAAATCAAAGACATGAAAAAGAAAAAGAGTTACTCCCCTGGTGTTGTTTTCCCCTCATTGTCGTAGGTTTATGTGTTCAAAATGTTTATGTTAAATGTTAAGATTGGATTTTAAATGTGGATTTTATTTTATCATATTTTTATTTTATTATATTTAGTTTTATCAAAATGTAGTAGTGACGTGTAGTTGTAGTTAATATAGTGAATTTAGTTAACCTGTTCAAAAGACAATTTAATAAAGTCTCAAAATTGATCTTCTATGCGTATTTTCTTCTTCCGATGTGTGGCACGAATAGTGCTGCAACTGAAGATTATTTTCATAATCGATAAACCTGTTGCTTATTTTTATGATTAATCAATTATGAATTGAATAGTGTTGTGGTCTGTACTCTAATGACATGTAACAATCCGTACTTTATATCAAATTAGACAGAGCTTTATTGTATATGTAATGTTCAGTGCTGTGATTATTGATATGGGGAGTAATGTAATTTACAGATGACATTGAAGAAATGTAAGTTTTTACACTGGTTCTGCGTGGGAAGGGTTACAACCTTAGTTTTATTCTTCTTCTCATTAGTCAGTCAAAGGAAACGTTAATTTCCTTAGGTATTGATTGGTTGGGGGGAGAGGGAGGGGCGGGACAACCCTAACAGAGCGCCATGCTAGTTTGTGTGAGGGGAGATCGATTCATCCAACACAGTAGGAGGTGGTAATGCACTTTAACGTTGGCTGCCACCCGCCATAAAACATCAAAAAGAAGAAGAAGAAGAAGAAGAGATTGATTCATCGCTAGTCTGATGTGTCTCGGTGGGAGGACGGTGAAGAAGCTCCAGAAAGTTGTGTAAGTACCTGAACATTATTGCGGTTGGTGCATTGTAATAATTGTAACCTTGACGGAGAGACACAGTGAGTTGCAGTCGCTACTATTTAGAGTAAGTACAGTGTTTTTTGTCGAAGTTCAGAGTAGGGTTGGGTCAGTTCTCGGTAATACCAATTCGGTTCGGTACTCCGTCTTGGGCCGGGTTTTTTTTTTTTTTTTGAGACCGGACAGCATACGTCATTTTACAGCCTGTGTCTGCCTCTTCGCCAAGCGCACAGCGAGCAGGAGAGAGGGGGGTGGGGGTGGGGCGGGGACTGAGCTAGGGGGTGCGAGTGCGCATGCACCAAGGCCTCTACTGTAGCCTGGAGTTTGTTTAACAGTGACAGGGAGTCGATAATGGCGAACAATTTAGCCTCGAAGAAATCAAAGAATGCGCCAATATGGCAACACTTTGGCTTTGAGCCAGACGAAGGAGGCAACCCTTGTTTGCACTGATTGAGTAAGCTAAACCTGCAAATTTATTTGTAAGGAATTAAAGAAACAATGTGTTACTGTCACTCTGTTGTCGTATGGTCGTTTTTTATTTTAAACGAGTCAAATAGTCAAATGCGCCCCCAAGTGGCGAAAATCCAATATTACCGACTTGATGCGGTTTTTCACAAAAACCTGACCGTTTTTTTTTTTTTTTTCCTCATACCGACCCAACCCTAGTTCAGAGGCTATATGTGTGTGCTCAGATAAGGGTGTGTGCTGGGTATAATTATGTTTGTTTAATATCTAATAAAATATAATTGCCTCTAGTTTTTGTCTAATTTGTTGCAAAGTACGTTTTGTTTGCTCTTATTAGGGTATAATTGTGTTTGTTTAATATCTAATAAAATATAATTACCTCTAGTTTTTGTCTAATTTGTTTCAAAGTACGTCTTGTTTGCTCCTATTAGGGTATAACTGTGTTTGTTTAATATCTAATCAAGTATAATTACCTCTAGTTTTTGTCTAATTTGTTCCAAAGTACGTCTAGTTGGCTCTCATTAGGGTATAATTGTGTTTAACATCTAATAAAATATAATTACCTCTTGTTTTTTGCTAATTTGTTGCAAAGTAAGTCTTGTTGGCTCTCATTAGGGTATAATTGTGTTTGTTTAATATAAACCCTAAGCCTATTTTATAGGCCTCTGCTCGAAAATTGCATATCCATAATGAAATTAATATATATCTGCAACCACAAGGTCCCACAAGGGAACACTTGTGAGATTTGTTAAGATGTGTAAATATCAGTATATGTGTTATATGTGAGGAGTAAATGAAGATGGCACACAGCACAAATGAAATATTTTGAGGTTCGCCTAAAAAAAAAAAAGCATTTTTAGGATGAGTATCCCTTTGGAATGATGCAACTGCAGCTCTAAACCTCTATCACATCATAGTACAAATGTGAACATTAACTCTGCAAAGGTTGATTCTGATAAAGTGAAGCAGAACAATATAAGAGAGGTTTTAGTACAGAAAAGTCAGGCGAGCTCTCCAAAATTGCCCCATGTTTGCATGTGATTTTTGACATGTACAATCCTATTTCTTTCATTTTTTTGTTTCTGTAAATCCCTACTGATTTTTAGGGTATACACATAGAACTGTCTGTTTCATTTTTTTACTCCATTTCCCACTCCAAACTGACCAATATGCACCTACTACATTTGAACCTGAGTTTCTATTCTGAGCTTTGGGGGCCCGTATCTCTGCGACGGCTTGCTGTTGTGTGTGTACCTTTTTATCTCCTTTTGAAGAGCTACAGCACCACCACATATGGTTGCGACACTCTTCATCGAAGGAGCAAGATCTTTGCAGTCCTTGCGAGCAGATGCTGCAAGCAGTTTTTTCTTTATTCCTACAGATAAAAGAAGAGGGACACAAGTATTACACGATAGCAGTGAAGAAAGGCAACACATAACATCCCTCTTCCTGCACATACAATACACAGGGAGAGCACAGATAGCACAACAGTACTAATGAATGGGATTGTGCCGCCTAGTACAGTAGCTTCTGAAACAACTAACCTTTTGCTGTGTGCCACGGATCAAACTCATGTTTGATCTCTGGGTATGATTCTCCCATTATTTTTCGGATGGACGGATGTCTGTCTGGTGATGACCTTGATGTCCAGCCCCTCATCCAGAAGTATCTGAAGTCCATTCTGGAAACCTAATGGCTCCATAGCCACTGAACATTTGACCTGGGTCACCTGGGAGGAAAAAAAGTGAAGAATAATGATTAGTGTTTCATCATTTATGTTTTTGATTATTGGTGCAAATACACAAATTGTTTTGAATGTTTTTGGCTAATTATTACCTGAAGCAAATCAAACAGTACAATCTGTTTGGTCGAGTCATCCATAAATGAATAGGTTGAGTATTTGGCAGAACGACCTGGGCTGTCAGTCCTCGCATCTCTGCTGTTGCCCCTGGTACGCTTCTTCAAGAACCGGAAAAAGGCAGCTTCTGTACATCGTAGTATGTTGTCTTGCTGAAAAACTGAAGATTGCAAAGTTCTGCCCAATGAGCGATGTCACTGTAAGTTGCGCCGGTGAAGAGGATTGTTGCTGCTACAACCAGGTTAGTTTCTGCCATCCCCCAACTCACTTTGATTTTGCTGCCAATCTTTGTTATTTTTGCCACCAAACTATTGGATCCACAAATTTGACATTTTTTGAAAAGTTCTATGAGACTGGACTCATTGACAGTCCACTTCCTCTCACCCCATCCTCCTTTTGTTTGTCCCTTTGTGATTTCTGCTGTGCTTCCAGAGCTTGATCCGTTGTCTGAGGTCAATGTGTGTGTGGAAGGAACAAAACTCAAGTCTGCAAGATCACTTGTAACCTCTGAAATCATTCTTACCTCCAAGGCAGATGTCTCTGCTGAAGTTTCCATTTCAGTTGATTCCTGTGATTGAGACAAAAAAATGCTTAGTTTCTATGCTAACAGTTACTTTTGTGTGTTTCAGCAGTAAGAGCAGTTCTCAAGACTTTGCAATTATATAGCCTAGCAAATACAGTCAGGGCTTGACGCTAACCTTTTTCCCAAGGAGCACATGTGCTCCTAAGTTGAAAAAGTAAGGAGCACACAAAGAACTTTAGGGGCACAATGTAAATTGATCAAATAATGTGTTTTCTGTAATAAACGTGATGCAAATAGACATTTACAAGCAAAATTATTTAATGAATTTGTATACAAAATGTACAGAAAGGTAAAATCATCAAGTTTTGAAAAAATATTGTGATTTAATTTTGTCTTTAATGTTATTATCTTATATATATTATCTTTCTATAATGTTAAGTGTTTCCTCATCCCTCAATTGAGACCCATGGTACAATACCAGTGAAAGTATCATGGTTCTGAGGCAGATGTGCCTTTTGTCATTTATAAAAAGATAAATCACTTTTCTATAATACATCACTGATATTTCAATAGAATAAATTACTTATTGACTTATTCATACTTCAAAAACAGCATCAATAAGTGATTAACATAGGGTGGCACCGAAATTCTCCCGCGAGCCAGAGCACTTCCGTTCACATCAGACGTGCATTTCTCCACGCTGGTCGACAAGCGGTTCTGCTCCCAGCTGTTGTCTTCATCACATTTGGGGCTGTTTCTCCATCATGGGTAACTACCCAGCTTGACACATTAGCTCGTGGCTCGCGCAGAAAATAGACCAGATGGCGAAATGATTGCTGCAGGGCTGGCGGCGGAGCTGCGCGGTGCGGCCGGTGTGGATGACACAATCGGTTAACATGGGCGCCGAAAGGAAACTGGCTTCACTTCTCGGCGCTTCGAGGCTATTCGCGGTGCTTCCGCGGGCGGTGTGGTTCTTAACCGTGTCACATGGGGAAGAGGGAAGAGGGAAGGCGGCTGGAGTTCCTCCAACATTTGCGGTTAGATTATCATATTTTTGTATTGACAAAAATATAGGCTGCTTTGGCTTATTTTTTTATGCGCACACGTGCCCCTAAATATTTTTTACAGTTCGCACACACCTATTTTTAGTCGCAAATGCGAGTGAAACGCTCCCACTGTCGAGCCCTGACAGTTTTACTATATTGCACTAGGCAAAGAAATAAAGTTGCTGACGATGTTCCTGAAGTGGATTATAAATGAGTAAACAACTGCAAAGGTTAATAAGGAGAGAAATGCATCAGATCTCTCTCAGCAAATTACATATATACATGTATAATATCTATCTGTTATATTTTAATTTACATATATATAAATTGTGATGTGTATAGGTGTACACTTTATATTATATAGTATGTCATTTCAGAAACAAAAATTTAAAAAAACACTCACCGGAAAAAATAGTTGTGTCTTGGCACTTCTTGTCGCTGTTGTGGTGGATGATGATACAATGTCCTGCAAAAGGTAAATATATGGCTTTCAAAATTTTGTAGCGACAAAGCTGTCTTACGAAATTTGATGTATTTACTTACAGATTGATTTGTCCAACTAGGTGCCAGGGCAAGGTATCTTCCTGTTGTTGATGGCTTTGTGCGCATCCCAGGCTGATAAGGACTAGTCAGCTGCAAGATATGGGGCCTGAAGGCAACAGCAGGGTCACTTCGCTCTTCTGTTGTGGAGCTTTTTATTGGGGTGGAATGTCGGCAACCTGGTAAAAAGCCAGCAGCACCCTCCATTTCCATTGAGCTGTCTTCTTCAGGACATCAGGACTGCTGGACATCTCTGGCCTCTGCCTAATTGATACATAAATAACAACTGATATATTACTCAAATTACAGATTGAAAAAATGTTGGGGTAAATAAACTTGCAATTATCAATCAAAATTAGTATCAATATCACTCAGAAAATGTAACTTGGTACAGAGAGACAGGTATTTGTTTGGGCAGGTAAGTCTAATAACAAACATAACATAAATAAAAGTTTCATAATGTATTGTACTGTGTGAAATGAAACAGTTGAAAGGGGGTAGGGCAGTAATTGATCTGAGGAAGCTCTTTTGAGGAGGTGGGGTGGGGACAATGAGTAAGGAGTGTTTTGTGACTGTGTTTGTTGTCTTACCTTTTGCTAAATACCAAAAACACCACAAATTCTCCTTGTACATAAACTTATCGCTAATCAGCTGAACTCCAGATGCAGCAACATAACGTTACGGACAAGCAAATTTTGCAGAATAATGTAAAGCAGGGATATCAGCATGGTTGGAGTCATTTCAACCATAGGTGTTTCTAGCCCATTTTTGGGGGTGAAGCACCCCTAAATTGAATCCCAGCACCCTAAAATTTGAGAGATCTGTATAACAAGCTAGAAAAGTGTCAAAACCATACAGTACTTGGTTGAAACGTAATATTTTAACAACAAAAATACAGCCCCCCCCCTTAGAAATGGTTTGATCCACCCCATCCCTCCCACCTTTCCCCGACTCGGGCAGTGAGTGCTCTATCTGTACAGAGCAATGCACTGCCTTCCAGAGTGGATGATTTGCATTAGTGGTGTAAGTACCTGGCTGAAACCAGGATATGTGACACATTTCTTAACTTCTACCACTCAATACCAACACGTTATTATCATTACCAGTCCTCATTTTTGCTGCTTTTAATCGTAGGTCACTGTTTATGTTGTTAGGTAGGAGTTAGCTAACGTTTTTTCTAGCTAGGAAACGTTACACATGGTCAGTACCACTGTCCTCTGTTTGAATTGGAATGAGAGAAGCTAGCTGTTGTGTCATGTGCATGTGTTAATAATAAAGCCAAGGTGCTATTAGCTGACTGGATGCCCATTAACATTATGGGCCCTATTTAGATGGTCTAAAGCGGACGGCGGAGGGTGCATAATCCATGTCGCAAGTGTCATTGCTATTTAGATGCAGGCGCAGTTGTCATTTTCACGCCCTGCGCCCTTGTCGTCTAAGTAGCAAATGAACTTGCGCTTCTCTGGGTGTGTTGGTCTAAAAATGAGGAGTGGTCAGGTGCAGTCATGGTGCGTTGCTAGTTAGATGACGTAAAAAGCAAATGCGCCAGTGACCAACAAAAACCTGGTCTAAAGTCAACAGCGCAGAATTTCGCTGTTAAACAAGTTAGTAATATGCGTCTCTAGGCGGGTGCACAACACGCGTGCACTCTGCTCAGACACACAAGGAGCAGCCACACATATGCAAAAGATAACAAATAAAAATATGATTACAATGTGAAAGGTTATTATTGTGCACATTAAAATATTTATCAGAAACACGTCTTAATGGTCAGTCATTAATCAGAATGATCTAATCGCAGTAATAATGATCATCATAATCCGGGAGGTCCAAGCTCGCAGTGTCCGAATATATGGAACTGCGAGCAGACCTCCACGGGCTGATGATGCATAGCCTGTAAAATGAACTTGTCTTTCCCAATTGAATTGTGATCATTTTGGCATGTAAATCACAAAATCAAAGATGTGAAAACGTTTGATAAACTTTATTTTGACATAAACACAACAATAACCAGCTTCTGTGAACTTAAAACGTAAACTTATAGCCCAACAAGTACAAATGTATATGTAAAAAAAAGCTTTTAGAACGTAAAACTGAAGATCATCTTGTCAAGAGGAGGAGGAGGAGGAGGAGGAGGAGGATGTACAGCCAGGGGCACCCGGGGGAAGCTCCGCAGCCCGCGCGCAGCCAGACTAGACAGCCCGGGTGCAGCCACGGGACCAGCCCTTCCTGCACCTTCAGGATGCTGGAGAGGGAGCTGGGCTCTCTAACCTCCCGGGTTAAAATAAAATTGAATAACGTACAATTTGTTGACGGCGTTTCTCCCGTGCGCACGCGCTCTCTCTTTCTGTCTTGCAGTCTCACTCGGTTTCTTTTCTTTTGACTTTTCTAAGATGACAGATGCTGAATAAATACTCCCTATCTGATGCTGTGGCTGTTTGTTGCTGGCTGAGAGGGATGTGAACTTATTACATTGCAGCTGTGTTAATCAAATCAGGTTGGGTTTCCATTAAAGGGCCAGTGTGTAATATTTGGCATGGTTTATTATCAAATCTGAATCTGAATCTTAATATTCTACCCATTAATATGTTTATATAAGTGTATAATCGCTATAAAATAAAATTCATTTGGTTTTCGTAGCCTTATAATTATGCTTTTATATATATATAGCAAGGGCCTTGCTTTAGAAAGGTCGCCATTTTGCGCCGCCATGTATGTACAGCAGACCGAGCGGACAATCCAGCCAGCCAGATAACGCGTCTCGCGTGTATAAATAAACCAACGAAGACAGCGGAAGGAAGGAAGAAGGAGGAGGAAACAGCAGAGAGTGTTAGTAGTTCGTCGATAGAGAGTAGAGGAAGTTTTTTTTTAGTTCTAAAGTTTGCGAATGGACCACACTTACCACGCAACAGGAGAGAATGAACCCGAACCGTCATCTGCGAGGAAAAGAAGACGCAACTTCACTCCTTGTGATGCACTCTCTGCGGCGCTTTTCCTCCTGATGATATATCTCCCCAACGATGGTAGCACCGAATCCCATTCTGTGCAGCAAAATGGGAGCGGAGGATTCAGCCTCTCTTCTCGCCTGCTCAGCATCAAACACATGGAGTTCCTCATCTGTATGCTTCGGCTCAAACAGGTATGGCTCTGGGTCTGTGTCCGCTACAAGAAACTCTTCAAAATCGCGTTCAAAGTCGTCCATTGCAGCTACTATAGTCCGGAGATATCGCTAGGCTAAATAAACAGCTGAGCTCTGTTTACCGGCTACGCTGTCAGTCAGTGTGCGGGCTGGAGATTGGTGGAGCAGAGAGGGGAGGGGGTACCCGCTAGGTATTGTAAACAAGAATGTGTGTATGGAGTGTGTCTGTTACGCCAGAAGAGTCAGAGTTTGGGACGGAGTCTTTTACCCCCTGGAGTGTTACCGGAGTTTTTGGAGTGCTCAAATAAACTGGCCTTTTTCCCGAACGCTACTCTGGTCTCCTGCTCGTGAGGGATTCATTACAATATCGTAACATGGTTTAGATTTCTAAATAAACATTCACCTCATCGCTAGATAGACCTACTCCTGAAAAACTCATGTCTGCGCAAGGCTTTTTGTCCCTACGAGGCCACTGTCATTTACCCAACAGGAGGGGTGAGTGAATGAGCCCTGCAATCTAGAATTTGACCACTGATTCACTGTTTTCAACCCATTTTACACACTGGCCCTTTACGCATGCCAAATGGTGCCAATCCCCTTTGATCTGACATCAGATGTGACAGGACAGTCGATATAGAGATACATTTATCATCTCCTCAGCTGTAAAACGCTCACTCTTTCCAGTTGGTAGGGCTGCCATCTAACTAGCTCTCCGCCATGCGCTCCAATCGCACCTCTTTTAAAGGGAATGAGAGGTGACACTCTGATTGGCTTATTGAATGATACGCCCAAAACACACCCATGACTAATTCACAGAGTAAGTCCAACCCTTTTAGACTCTCCGCCATGGCGCACAGTCTGAGAACGCGCTGTCTAACTAACAAGTGACTGGGACACGCCCATGCGCCGCACGCCTGGCGCTTTGCGTTTTAGACCATCTAAATCAATCAATCAATCAATTTTATTTATAAAGCCCAATATCACAAATCACAATTTGCCTCACAGGGCTTTACAGCATACGATATCCCTCTGTCCTTATGACCCTCGCAGCGGATAAGGAAAAACTCCCCAAAAAACTCCTATTGTGTGTGTGTGTGTGTGTGTGTGTGTGTGTGTGTGCGTGTGTGTACAGACAGACAGACAGCCTCATCATGGATATAAGATTGTTTTTTCGAAAAAAAAAAAAAAAAAAAAGCCAGGTTCAGGTAAGAGTGTAAGATCAAATGGTCTATCTAGAATGATGTTGTAAGTTGGATCAATGTATCAGTTTATATCTCTTAATAGATATAAAACGCATTGTTTGGTTATTTGCCTTTTGGTTGACAGTACAAAGAGAGAGAGAGAGGAGCAGAGAGAGGACTTTATTTATTAGTATTCTTATTAGTATTTTTGGTACTCACTATAGGGGGCTGGTTTACTCCAGAAACATACATACTGTTTATGTGTATGTTGAGGAGCTGCTGTATCAAAATGAGTTGTCTTCCCCCAGAAATTAGGGTTACGATATGTTTCTTTTATGATTCCAATCCATTCCTCTTTTGCTGTGGCTCAGCATTTAAATAACCTATATCAGATTTGATGGTTTAGTCACAGACTTTCCCAAAAAGTGTTGTGCTTTCCTTTCACAAATGTGGGAATGAAACTGTGTTAAAATGTACAAAACAGTGAAATTTATCTTGCCTGGCTGGGCAGCTCTCTGGGTGCTCAGCACCCCTAAACCTAGAAAAAAAATCCTAGAGTCGGCCCTGATTTCACCAATAAACCCAAAAGCACTTTATAATATGATTAGAGTAAGTTACTTACCACAGCCTCAGGTGTTTCCCTTTGTCCTCTCTGTATGCCAACGGATGGGATGGCTGTTTCTTTCAGAAAAAAACTGGTACCGGTTTGCTCTGTTTTTTCACTGTCGTCCTCCCTCACAAAGTGCTCCAAGCAAATTAGCAGTCATGGCAGGTCTTTTTGAGGTGTGTTGTACAGCAACGAGCCATTTTCGAAATTGCTCGGGGTTGCGGGCTGGAAACCGGTGAAACATCAAATGAGTCCCTGTAGGTTTGCCTTGAATGTTTTTGCAAGTTGCAATAATACATTTTCGAGGCATGATCGTCCGTGTTGTCTCTTTGTTTGCTTTTACCGAGTGACCTAGTGTACCTGTCCCAGAGCCAGCTGCAGCTGTTGCTCACTGGTGTATCCCTCCGTGCAGGGCGTAAACACACTATACTTCGTTGTATCAAACTTCTTCTAAAATGACTAAAAAGGACTCTTGTTTTTCGAATTAATGTTTAAACATGTTTATTTTAAATGCACGTGTAGAAATACCAGCTTCAGGGTTTCTGTAATGTTTATTTGTTCACTTTTACCGAATAGGCTACTGACCCCCTATAGACTTCAGTTGTATTCACTAAGCTAAGCCGCAATGCTAACCGCTGAGACCCAGCCACTGGACGTACAGACACAAAAAAAGGTATCGATCATGTTGTCTCACTATGAAAATGATAGAGAACTCCTAAATTGTCGGAGTATTCCTTTAAGCAATCAAAAGATCATTTGTAATTTTAACTAGTGCTGTCTCAGTGCTATGATGCACTCTAAATCCTGACTGAAATTCTTCAAATAAATTATTATCATGGAGAAAATCACACAGCTGGTCTGCGACTACTTTCTCAAGGATCTTTGAAAGAAAGGGAAGATTAGATATTAGTCTATAGTTGGCTAACACCTCTGGATCCAGGGTGGGCTTTTTTAGGAGAGGTTTAATTACAGCTACCTTAAAAGACCGTGGTACATAGCCTGTCAATAAAGATATATTGATCATGTCTAATATGTGAGTGTTAACTAAAGGTAAGACTTCCTTAAGTAGCCCAGTTGGGATGGGGTCTAAGAGACATGTTGATGATTTAGATGAAGAAATCACTGCGGCCAGTTGTTGAGGAGAGAATCAAAATATATATTAGGTCTTACAGCTGTGTTAATTAACTTGAACGGTGGTGGTTGGAGATGTGTGCGTAGTCAGATGCAGCTGCTGAGCTCCATGGAGCCATTGTCTCGACATCGGGTGCCACAGGGAATTCGGCGTCCACTCCTCTGATGAGGAGGCATGTCACTGGTCGATTCCATAATTCGTTGGAGATGTGCGCGTAATCAGCGGCTCCGCTGTGCTCTGCAGCGGCGGTAACCACCTCACCAATTCAGCTGCTGCAGAGACTTCACCTTCATCCGTGCGCTTTGTTAATGAAGAGGCGTGTCGGTAAACGGCTCCTAAATTCATCAAAAGTCATGACACCCAGTGCCATGACTGAACACCAGCCCAATAAAAAAAATAACTGAACACCAGCCCTCGCGGCCCAAACGTCAGACCGGCCCACCGGGAATTGTTCCGGTCCTCCCGATTAACCACTCCAGGCCTGCGTAATATTACGATTTTATTCTTGTAATATTATGACTTTTTCTCAGTTACGACTTTATTCTCGTAATATTATGACTTTTTTCTCAGGACAACTTGATTCTCATAATATTACAACTTTATTCTTGAAATCTCAGAATTTTTTTTTCTTCAATATGGCCCTTTACTTTACCCTTACTTTGTCGTGATTTTTGGTTTCTGATGATATGATTTTCTATCACTCCCTCGACTTTCTTTTTTTATTCACTTTATTAGGCTAATGTAATTCATTTTGCTACTGTGGCTGGTTAAAGCAGGTGTGCGGAACTTTTTACCATTTATAAAACTGTCTCTAGTTTGTATCACCCCCTCTCGAAGATCCGCATATTTATTTGAACCCAACAGCGACAAAAAAGCCTTTCTCTATATGGCTATTTAGCATAACCTCGGTCGGGTCAGACACAGCGGAAGTCAGCAAACCAGAATACGGCACCGGGAGGCGGAAGTAAGTCTGCACGCCCGCAGCGGCCCGCAGCCATTAAACCATAGAAGAAGAAGGAGCCGTGTTTATGAGTAGGATTTAAGAAACAGGCTAAATGACATGTAGTAGGGAGTAGTGAATGATTTCGGACACATTGCACACTCTTGTACAGTAGGTGGTGGTATGCACCTGGAAGTTGTTTGTGATCCGCCAATAAATTGAGAGAAGAAGAAGAGCCGTGTTTACAAAGAGTGTTCTTCAAGTAAGCGGTACGCAACGGGCATTTCTGAACACGTAACGGTTTTACCAGATATATCTATAAGGACTTGGTTGTACTTTCGATGTCATGGCGGATAAAGAAGGAGCACCATCTAAAAGTAAAAGAACAGAAGAAGGCTAAACGGGACAGTGATAGGGCTCGTGTAAACCTCGGTTGGGCATTCACCAAGTGGAGAAAGCTGAGAGAATTGAAAGGTTTTAAAACTGATCCCGAGTTGGCCCTTTTCCTAATCGACAGGTATGTAATTTTTGTTTTTATTTAGAGAATATAACGCAACTTGTTAGACGTTTTTTCACTTCAATATATGATGACATGGAAGTTAGAAGCAAGCTAAATGTAACGTTAGCTGATGTGAACCGCTTTTGTCTAGTAACGTTACAACAAACGCCACAAAATTCTGTGACTGTGAGCATGAACACAAATATACAGCAGGCAGTTGTCCTTAGTTTTTAAGAAATTCAGAGCTACACCAGAACATTTATGATTTTCCTCTCGCTCTCCAAAACAAATGCATGCGGTAATTGCTGGTTGCAGTCGAGAGTTTACGAATGAAGCCGAAGGATGCAGTCGGAATTTTACGACACCAGGCTGTGGGTGTCATACCGCTTTGACCAAAAGGGGCGCTATAATCAACGAAAACGGAAAGTTCCGCACAGCTGTTTTAATGGTATGTATAGCTATCTTTATGATACATTTTGGATGTTTGTCATATTTATGGTGTATTGTGTCATTTCATATTTGTGTTTTGTCTTGGTTTCGTTATTGCTGTTAATTTCGTATATTGTTTTGCATTATGTATTTCTGTTTGTAGGACCCCTTCGAAAACGAGGTGATTCATTTATCGGAATAAATAAACTTTTTACAATCCCAATGGGACACACCACCAAAGGTGGTTGAGAAAAACGGAAGGGGGTCATCCCTATGTTTCCAGGATTCTATGTTTCCAGGGTTCTATGTTCCCCGCTTACACAAAAAGGGTTCTGTGTTTCCCACTTGGTTGAGCAGGCAACACAGAACCCGGGAAACATAGAACCTTTTTTGCAGGGTTAAGTGGGGAATATAGAACCCAGGAAACATAGATACGCTCCCAAAAGAACAGCACAAGTACATTTTTGTACATGTCATTTTCAAGCCAAGTCATCTTACTTTTACTGGAGTATAACATTCTCATACTAACATTCTTACCACCCCTGATTTTAGTCATTGAAACTGTTGACAATGGCAAACCCAGTTTCCACTTATAAACTACTAATTACAAATGATGTTTTTAAGATTAATACTGCATACTGCACTTTGGATACAGTAAATGGCCATAAAAGTGTATATTTTCTTTTTGGATTCACAGCATCTTCAAAGACGTCAAATCATACACAAAAGATGAAATGAGATCAGATATGATAAGATAATATTATCTTGTATGTGCTTGCATGATAAAGGATGTTAGAGATGTTAAAGTCTACATCCATAAATGTGTTATGGTTTTGTCATGAATACATTAATGGAAAACACAAAGACTATGCCAGCCACTTTTCACTTTTACTTTTTTACGCACAATGAAACAAAAAAACAGATAATTTTCTTCAGTGTAATCTTTATAGTGTTGTGAGCAATGCCCATCTTGCTGCTAAAGTTATTAATGTAGATCTTACTGTAAATGTCACCCTGCCTCATTTTAGATTATTATAAATGATGAAACTTATATCTACTTCTTACCTACTTTACAATCTGCAGCCAAAACAAAATAATGAAGGCACTAAGTGAAATTTACTTTAAAGAAGGGATGATTTCACCACTCATAATTTCTTAAAAGTCAGTTTAAAGCATTGTGTGCTATAGCAAAGGCCATCTTTTAATTTTGAAGTAAAAGTTGGATAAAATCTCAGAGTCTGCATTCAACATATAGATGCAACAACTTTAGAAAGATAATAACTAAAAACATAAATGAAACACATTGAGATATATGAATCCTACATTTATTTACAGACATTTGCACCACAATTAATTAACTGTTCAAGGGGCTATCTGTGGCACTGAGGAGTACATACAGATACTATATGTCGAGATGCTAATCTCATGGTCATCATCAGAGGCATGTCAGCAAGTCAATAATGAGTCAGTAGAGTTTAGAATTAGTAAAATCACCCTGAAATATTTTCCCAGAAATTATCATTTTGAAAGAAGTTCGAAACCAGGTATAAAAGAAACCGTAGACAAATGGATTGAGCATTGAATTTGACCATCCAAGCCATTTAAAAGTTTCAATCACAGAAACTGGTATTGTGTAATTACTCAAAGGGTAAAAGGTGATACAAAGAAAGAAAGGATTCCAACAGATGAGAAAAACTCCCATAACAATAGCCAGAGTTTTGGTGGCCTTTCTCTCCATCTTACTGATGGTTGCTTCAGACTTAGTGTTCTGACAGGTTGTGTTCTGGATGCTGCGTACCTGTCTCTGTGACACCATAAAAATCTTTAGGTAGATGGTGAACAGTACAATACTTGGGAGGTAAAAGGTAAAAAAAGTTCCCAAAGCTGCTGAGCTTGTGTGTTGAAATAAAACACACTTGTTAGATTGTTCTTCGTTTAGTCCCCGGATTGTGAGGCCAATTCCACTTAGTGCAGAAATAGTCCAACTCACTAGGATCATGATCACAATAACACGGACAGTTATTTTAGTTCTGTACCTCAGAGGCTGACACACTGCATAATATCTATCAACAGAAATTAAGCACAAATTAAAAATAGAAGATGAGCACAGAAATACATCAAAGCAGCCTCTGACTTTACAGAGCAAACCTTCAAGATGCCAACATGAGCTTACAGCCAGTATTGTGCTAAAAGGCAAAACTACAACACCAACAAGCAGGTCAGCCACAGCCAGAGAGAGGATGAGGTAGTTTGTAGGAGTGTGGAGCTGTTTGAAGTATATGATAGAGATTATTACCAGAAGGTTTCCACACATTATAAGAACTGATGAACAGCCAAAGAAAATACATAATACATATGAAGTTATGACTGTTGTTATGCCAGATACATTTGTAGATTCATTACAGAGATCAACAGACCTGTTGAGAAAGAATGTGGTTTCCATGCATAAATGATCTTACTACTGAGGTAACATTTGCAATAATAATATGACTTAAATGTAGAAAATACAATGCACCAGTGCCAGTTTTCTGCATAGAGATTCAAATGTAGATTTTAGTGCTTGCTATGTTTTCATACAATGCCTATTAATCTTGGTTTGTGCATCTGAACCGATGGGGCTCCTCGGCCTCTGTGATGCTGAGCAGCATCTTCAAAATACATTTATTCTTCTGGGCTCATTTGCATAATATGTTCAAAGGAGTGGCATTTACTTTCAATAGAAATGATGAGTAATTAGTGTGGTCATCTTTTGTATGAGTGTGTTTTTACTCTCTAAAAGCCATGCACGACTTTAAATTATCTTTTTAAAGTCTTCAAGAAACCATTTTAAGCAAATACATGCAGTAGTGCCATACAATCACATAACTATGAGTATTAACACTTTCCCCTCACATCTTTGCTTTTCCACCTGCTATAGATTGCTCCAGGATGAGTGTTAAAACCCAGAAATGAGTTAACATTTTACAACTCCTGGTTCCCTTGTCTCAAAGTCACTGGGTGTTTTGAATGGATTCTTGGTTAGATGCCTGAAATAAGGTCTGTGGTTACCACATGCTTAAGGGACTTTCAACCTTTGATCTACAACATAAAATGTGTCAGTAAATACTTCATTCAAGAATTTCTTAGCTTTTATGTCTTTTAAAAAAAGCAGCTGCTAATAAGTGGCTGAATGAGACTACAAAATGGCACCACACAGAACACGGCCTTATAGCCTCATTATGATGGTGGTATTAAGTCATGCAACTGTAGTGTTGTTTCTTCATGGCTAAATGTTAGCTTTTCAATTCTCGCGATTGTATTTCAGTTCAAAAAATTATAAAAGTAGTGTTCATTTGTAAGGATTATCTTGCTTAACAAAACATGTGAGTGCCATAAACTTCTGTTAACCACGGTTTATACTCTGCAATAATCTTAAATCCTAAGGAAAAATCACATAGGCTTTTTGGTGAGGGAACCAGGGCAACATCAACTTCTGTGTTGACCTATAGAAAAACGTCATCCCTTTAACATTCTATTGACGCACTCTCTCACAAAATTACTGGTTGCAGTGGTTATAGAACATCTTTTCACTTTATATGAACTGTTTTGTGCTAAAAATTACATTTTAAACAAATTAAATTCAGGCTGATTCTAAACACAGTCACACAACTCATAATGACCAATAACCCTCTCAGCTACATAAATATTCATAGTTTATTTTTGTACTTCATAGAAGCACCTCTGGCAGCAGTTAAAACGAGAGAATACTCAGAACTTGCTTGTCAAAAACCCTTTCCCCGGAAACTTTCCATTGGGTTTGGGGGGCTGTATACAACCATTTATGTCACTTTCTAACAACAAGTTCAGGGAATGCCACAAGAGTTTGGGAAGTTGGTTGGTTTATCTGCGTGAGGATATAAAATGAACAATAAGTTATAATGTCACTTGAGGGTTTTGTAGTCTTAGGCCCAATTCCAATCCGATCCCTTACAGACTCACTGACTTAGAGGCGCGTTCATGTGAAGTGCGTGAGTGTGTGAGGGCTGTCCCATTGTCAAATCGTCAGGTCAGTGAGTCAGTGAGTGAGCCCTTTATGCCCCCTTACCGTAGGTCAGCATCGATGTGGACTTACGGTAAGGAAATTACCCACAGTTCATAGCGTTGTGACGTCAAATACAGGGGTTGCCCTCGGAACACCGGAAGTGTTGTAAAAAAAAAAAAAAAATGAAAACACGGTCAGCAGATATGCAAACAGTAACGTTATGGAAGGAGAGCGAAAAAACAGATAGATAAACAATAAAACATTACATTAACAAGGATTTAAGATGGTACATAAACACACATGAAGTCAGAGGAATACCAGTGGTTATATTCCACACACAAAGAATATATCTATATATCTGTAGGCCTATATATAGTACAGGCCAAAAGTTTGGACACACCTTCTCATTCAATGCGTTTTCTTTATTTTCATGACTATTTACATTGTAGATTCTCACTGAAGGCATCAAAACTATGAATGAACACATGTGGAGTTATGTACTTAACAAAAAAAGGTGAAATAACTGAAAACATGTTTTATATTCTAGTTTCTTCAAAATAGCCACCCTTTGCTCTGATTACTGCTTTGCACACTCTTGGCATTCTCTCCATGAGCTTCAAGAGGTAGTCACCTGAAATGGTTTCCACTTCACAGGTGTGCCTTATCAGGGTTAATTAGTGGAATTTCTTGCTTTATCAATGGGGTTGGGACCATCAGTTGTGTTGTGCAGAAGTCAGGTTAATACACAGCCGACAGCCCTATTGGACAACTGTTAAAATTCATATTATGGCAAGAACCAATCAGCTAACTAAAGAAAAACGAGTGCCATCATTACTTTAAGAAATGAAGGTCAGTCAGTCCGGAAAATTGCAAAAACTTTAAATGTGTCCCCAAGTGGAGTCGCAAAAACCATCAAGCGCTACAACGAAACTGGCACACATGAGGACCGACCCAGGAAAGGAAGACCAAGAGTCACCTCTGCTTCTGAGGATAAGTTCATCCGAGTCACCAGCCTCAGAAATGGCAAGTTAACAGCAGCTCAGATCAGAGACCAGATGAATGCCACACAGAGTTCTAGCAGCAGACCCATCTCTAGAACAACTGTTAAGAGGAGACTGCGCCAATCAGGCCTTCATGGTCAAATAGCTGCTAGGAAACCACTGCTAAGGAGAGGCAACAAGCAGAAGAGATTTGTTTGGGCCAAGAAACACAAGGAATGGACATTAGACCAGTGGAAATCTGTGCTTTGGTCTGATGAGTCCAAATTTGAGATCTTTGGTTCCAACCGCCGTTTCTTTGTGAGACGCAGAAAAGGTGAACGGATGGATTCCACATGCCTGGTTCCCACTGTGAAGCATGGAGGAGGAGGTGTGATGGTGTGGGGGTGTTTTGCTGGTGACAGTGTTGGGGATTTATTCAAAATTGAAGGCACACTGAACCAGCATGGCTACCACAGCATCCTGCAGCAACATGCCATCCCATCCGGTTTGCGTTTAGTTGGACGATCATTTATTTTTCAACAGGACAATGACCCCAAACACACCTCCAGGCTGTGTAAGGGCTATTTGACCAAGAAGGAGAGTGATGGAGTGCTGCAGCAGATGACCTGGCCTCCACAGTCACCGGACCTGAACCCAATCCAGATGGTTTGGGGTGAGCTGGACCGCAGAGTGAAGGCAAAGGGGCCAACAAGTGCTAAACACCTCTGGGAACTCCTTCAAGACTGTTGGAAAACCATTTCAGGTGACTACCTCTTGAAGCTCATGGAGAGAATGCCAAGAGTGTGCAAAGCAGTAATCAGAGCAAAGGGTGGCTATTTTGAAGAAACTAGAATATAAAACATGTTTTCAGTTATTTCACCTTTTTTTGTTAAGTACATAACTCCACATGTGTTCATTCATAGTTTTGATGCCTTCAGTGAGAATCTACAATGTAAATAGTCATGAAAATAAAGAAAACGCATTGAATGAGAAGGTGTGTCCAAACTTTTGGCCTGTACTGTATATATGTATACATATATACACACATATATATATATAGATCTATCTATGTGTGTAGAATATATGCTGACAATAACTGACAAATGATCACGCCCAGAGCCGCATTAACAACATTTTGTAGAGAGGGGGATAAGTACTGTCCCATTCCTATTTGTAGCATCCGGAGCCCTTTCAGACTCTCACACTCAATCACTTACAGCTGACGTAAGTTAAGTCAGTGAGGGTTCAGGGCTTGAGTCTTTAGGGGGCGGATTGGAATTGGGCCTTAGTATGGATGTAGACGACAACAAGAAAATAAAGCGATGCTGTTTATGCTACGCTGGTGGTGAGATGTAACTTATTATACAGTACTGGGCCAGCTATAGCTTAGCAGGTGGAGCGGGTCATCCAGTAATGTGGGCCGTTCAATTCCTGGCTCTTCCATTCGGCACATCAAAGTTTCCTGGGTCAAAATATCCAACTCCAAATTGCTCATGATGCTACCTGCGCTACCAGTTGTGAGTGCCTGCTGAGTAGCAGATGGCAACTTGTATGTTACCCTCAGCCACCAGTGTGTGAATAGGTGGTGAATATGGCATGGTAGTGTAAAAGCTCTTTGAGTGGTGGCAGGGAAGGCGCTACACCGGGGCTAGGGGGTGCTATAGCCCCGTCAAAAATCTGTGTAGCCCCAGTTAACTCCCTCAAGCATTTTATTTTATATTTTATAAAATCCTTTGTTTATACTCATTACTCATGTGTTAGGCTAAGGCTAGCTAGCCTACAGTCCGTTGCAATGGATCGTTTTGTGATCAAGAAAAAATCGTAGATGGTATGAGGATTACAAATGGCTGGAATATTCATATTAATAATGCATATGGAATATTTGCACTTGCTGTCACATATTGGATGTATTGTCTGATTACTGGCATGCAGATGGGCGCTTTCCGGTGCTGTCCGGTGCTGAATCTGTCACCTTTGCACGTGAAACATTTTTGCCATTGCCTTGTGGTCACTTGTATTAGGCTTAACTATTTTGTTGGACATTCTTTGGCCAAATTCAATTAAAACCACTTTTATATCGAACATGCATGTACTGTGTATCATAGCTGCTTTTATTGAAAAAAACAAGAACCTCCTAATAAAGTAACTGAAGTCATGAAAATCAATTATTTTCTTAGCACCCCCACGTATCAGTCAAAGCTCCCCCTTAGCCCCGGGAGAGAAAAAATCCTGGCACTGTGCCTGAGTGGTGGGAAGATGAGAAAAGTGCTATACAAGTACAAGTCCATTTATCAGGAGTGGACAAATATTTACCAAAACTGGACCAAATGATGTGAACACATGGATGTGATAAAAACACTGGAATTGTTAAAACTCACACGGAATGTGAAAGCTGGAGGATCCCATAATTATCAGTAGGTTTAGTGAACAGAACAAAAGGGAAATAAACACAAATGAACAAACCACTTGCACAGTGAGTGCAACCTGTGCTGCAGAGGCAGCTGACAACAACAGAATATTCCACAAAGAGCGTGTGACACTTCAGGAGGACACAGTAAGCGCCAAAGAAAAAGGCTTTTCACTTCATTAAAATTGTACAATAAAATAAATACATTTTGCATGTCATTTTAATTTTATTTGAGTAAAACATTCTAGTACATGCTTCTATCCATCCCTGATTCTAAACATTGAAACTGCTCACAAGGGCAAGAAGGAGTCTCTGAAAAGCAGGGGAGGAGGACTGTTTTCTATGTGAACAACAAATGGTGCAGAGCTGGTGACATGATGGACAAACACTGCTGTTTGGATTAAATTCACATACAACACCAAAAACCTGAAGTCTCTTGGAGTCACCTTGTCATAACACCTCACTGCTGGCAATGGTTCAGGTTAATTTAAAACAAAACAAACAGACTGAGAAACAGCTTTTACTCCAGGGCTGTGATCTCCATTAATCATACCCCTCTCAACACATACTAAGGAGTATAGCAAACTCAGCAAACACACAAACAGGACTTATAATTGGAGCTGTCAAACATCTATTTGAAATTGAGATTAATCACTGGATTTCTTTCTTTCTTAGCTCTTCTGAGGTCTATCCACAGACTTTCAGTGATGTTTAGGTCTGTGCCTCTTGAGGTAGTCCATTGTGGATTTCAAGGTGTGTTTAGAATCATTGTCCTGTTGTAGAAGCCATCCTCTCTTCATCTTCAGCTTTTATGGTGTGAGGTTAGCTTCCAGAATTTGCTGGACTGTAACTGAATCCATGCTTCCCTCTACCTGTGAAATGTTCCCTGTGTGATTGGCTGCAGCACAAACTCAACACATGATCGATCCACGCCTGTGTTTAACAGTTGGACAGGTGTTCTTTTTCTGAAATTGTGCAGCCTTTTCACTCCAAACATACCTTTGCTCATTGCATCCAAAACTTGTTTCCAAACAGTATTAGGCTTGTTTAGATGTTCCTTTGCAAACTTCTGAATGTTGAATTTGTGGTGAGGATACAGGAAAGGTTTTCTTCTGATGATCCATGAAGGTCATATTTGTACAGGTGTCTCTGCACAGTAGAACAGTGCACCACCACTCCAGAGTCTGCTAAATCTTTTTGCAGGTCTTTTTTGCAGTCAAATAAGGGTTTTGATTTGCCTTTCTGGCAATCCTATAAGCAGCTCTCTTAGAAAGTTTTCTTGGTCTGCCAGACCTCAACTTGACCTCCACAGTTCCTGTTAACTGCCATTTCTTAATTACATTACGAACTGAGGAAACAGCTACCTGAAAACACTTTGCTATCTTCTTATAGCCTTCTCCTGCTTTGTGGGCATCAGTTATTTTAGTTTTCAGAGTGATAAGCAGCTGTTTAGAGGAGCCCGTGGCTGTTGATTGTTGGTACACGGTTTAAGGAGAGCTTTGAAAACAATTTAGTCTAGTTTGATTAAGAAGGGACAGTGCAAATTAATAAATACAAATTGTATAAAAATGCTTAAATTAGCTAAAATGCAAAAGGATATTTCATCTGTAGTCCCTTGGCCAAGAGGTTGCACAAGGCTACCTAAAATACAACAAAGCACATAAAAAATAAATAAATGAAATTAATAGTTTTATATTAAAATAGTTTATATATACATTTATTTATAGAATAATTTTATAATATAATGCTGTAACATTTACTCTGAGTAAAGCCATCTCATATTCTTTCCATCCCTGAATTTAATCATTGAGACTGCTGACAAGGCCAAACCAAGTTTTCACTTTAAACCTACTAATAACAAATAGTCTTGTTAAGATACACAAACTGCACTGTGGATACAGTAAATAGTAGTGATGGCCAAATGAGGCCTCATTAAGCATTTTAGTTATTTTCTGAGCCGACTAGATGGCGGTTTTTGTCCAACAAAAAGGTTGAAAGCACATTGAATTGCCATTCATTGAGCCTCTCTCTTTAAACCAAGAGTGCCATCTATTGGACTCAGAAAATAAAGAAAATGCTTCACGAGGTTTCATTTGGCCATCACTAGTAAATAGCCGTCATAATTTTGGGCCGTAAAAAAGCTGATTATTTTGTTTGTTTGTTTTGGGGTTTCGTTTTGTTTTGGGTTCATAGCATTTTCAAAATGACCAGAGCAGACACAGGAGATAAAATTTGATCAGATAAGATAATATTAACTTTCGTGTGCTTGCATGATAAAGGATGTTAAAGATGTTAAAGTCTACAACCATAAATCATCATTATCTTCTTGCCATGAATACATGAACCGGATAGACAAAGACCATGTCAGCCACTTTATACTTTTGCTTTTTTACCTACAAAGAAAGAATAAAACCAAAAAGTCATCTTTCTTCAGTCAATAATAGTGTTGGCAACAGTACACATCTTGCTGCTCATGTTACTGATTTAGTGATTTACTGATTCTTACTGTGAATGTACTTTGCAGTCATGATGATGAAATGGCCATCTATTTAGTAATTCCTTTACCTTCTGCAGACAAAACAAAATGCTGGACTAAGAAGCACTGATGAAAACTACTTTAAAGATTGTTTCACCACTCATTACTATCTTACAGGTCCGTTTGTGTGCTCTAGCAAGGGCCTTCTTTTTAACGGTGAAGGCTAATCTGCATACTATGTTTTATGTAAAGATACTGTATGTCTAGGACATTGACAACTTTGATGTAAATATATGCTATATAGTGGAAAAGAGATGCTAATCTTTTGTGTCAAACTACATCATAAGTGAGACGTCAGCAGGTCAAAAATGAGTCAAAAGAGCTTAAAATGAGTAAAATCACCCTGAAATATTTTCCCAGAAATTATCATTCGGACAGATGTTTGAAACCAGGTGTAAAAGAAACCATAGACAAATGGGTTGAGCATTGAATTTGACCATCCAAGCCATTTAAATGATGCAATCACAGAAACTGGTATTGTGTAATTACTCAAAGGGTAAAAGGTGATACAAAGAAAGAAAGGAGTCCAACAAATGAGAAAAACTCCCATAACAATAGCCAGAGTTTTGGTGGCCTTTCTCTCCATCTTACTGATGGTTGCTTCAGACTTAGTGTTCTGACAGGTTGTGCTCTGGATGCTGCGTACCTGTCTCTGTGCCACTGTCAAAATCTGTAGGTAGATGGTGGACATTATGAAACCTGGGAGGTAGAAGGTTAAAAAAGTTCCCATAATTGCTAAACTTGTATGTTGAAATAAAACACACCTGTTAGATTGTTCTTCATTCAGTCCCCGAACTGTGATGCCAATTCCATTTAGAGCAGAAACAGTCCAGCTCACTAGGATCATGATCACAATAACACGGACAGTTATTTTAGTTCTGTACCTCAGAGGCTGACACACTGCATAATATCTATCAACAGAAATAAAGCACAGGTTCAAAACAGAAGATGTGCACAGAAACATGTCAATACAGCTTCGGACTTTACAGAGCAAACCTTCAAGATGCCAACATGAGCTTACAGCCAGTAGTGTGCTAAAAGGCAAAACTACAACACCAACAAGCAGGTCAGCCACAGCCAGAGAGAGGATGAGGTAGTTTGTAGGAGTGTGGAGCTGTTTGAAGTATATGATAGAGATTATTACCAGAAGGTTTCCACACATTATAAGAACTGATAAACAGCCAACAAAGACACATAATACATATGAAGTTATGACTGTTGTTATGAAAGACACATTTGCAGATTCATTACAGAGATCATCAGACCTGTTGAAAAAGAATGTGGGTTCCATGCATAGATTAATAAATACTAAGGTAGCATTTGCAGTAACATGCTTCAAATGTAGAAAATATAACACAACAGTATGATTTGTCCGAATACAGATTTTCAGTTAATCTTAGTGCTTGGTCTGTTTCATACCATGCCTATTAATCTTGGTTCAAGCATCTGCACTGATGGGGCTCCTTGGCCTCTTTGCTGCTCTGCAGTATTTTGAGATTAGATTCATTACTCTGGGCTCATTTGAATATTACATTCAAGGGAGTGGCATTTGATGTAGGTTGAAATAATGAGTTATCATACTGTACATCTCCGTGTCCTATTTTAAAGCAAATACACACAGTAGCGCCATAAAATCACATAACTGTCCACATGCTATTAACTAACTCTTTTGCAAAATTACAGATTGCAATGGTAGTAGCACATCCCTTCACTATATGAACTGCATTGTGCATTGTGATATTGTTTAAATGGTGGTTTTTGGCAATTGATTCTCCACACAAGAACTCAAATGACAAAGAATCCTGAATTGTCTTTTTCAATATTTTGTACAAGCACCTTTTGCAGCACTTAATGGGACAGTTTACTCAAAACTGCTCGCAGAAACCCTTTCCCCCACACACTTTTCAAATATCAGATTCAGGGCGCTGTGTACTACCATTTTTGCCATTTTCTAAAACTAACCAGTTCAGGGACTGCCACAAGAGGTAAGAGAGTTGGCTAACATGTCTGTGTAAGAATATCAAATGAACAGTATATATGTACATGACAGTACATGACAAGGGTCATGTAAAATCCAAGATGGCAGCATGTCTAGTGTCTCTGTTCAGTGTTCAGTGTGTCTGTTAATAGTAGTTTTTATTGGATTTTAGTATCTCTTGACACTTTTGCCTAAGCTGTTTTTATTGCTGATGTACCAACCCTTGGAAGTACACATCCAGCTTTGTGGTTTGGGCATATTTTTATCTGTTTTGGGAAGCTATTCTGCTCTGCATGCTCTGGCCTACTCCACCTGCTCAGAGGATTGATCTGCTGTCTGTGGCCTACTGAGAGTTTCTGCAGCTATGGCTAGTTTTTAGCCTACAACTGCAGCAATACAGCAACAAGGCATACCGAGATCCAGCACCTGCTGTAGTGGGACTTGACTTCAGCATCAGCAACTTGCATCTACCCGGCCTGTTCCTTCCACCCTGCTCTGCAGCCTGAGGCCTATTTCCATCCACCCTGCTCTGCAGCCTGAAGGCCCACTCCATCCACCCTGCTTTGCAGCTGTGTCAATTCCATCATGGCAAGTATGATTCTTGCCCTCCTGACTTTGTTCTGTCTGCCTACAACCTCAGAGTATGAAGTCAACAACGGGGAGGTTCTAGTGAGTGACAGTAACGTTTCCTTCCATGCACTTTACATGTCACCACGATCAAAGTTTACTGGCCAGGCGCAGGACTCAGTCAGCAGCCAGGGGTGCTGAATGTATAGCATGAACCTGGTTTTACAACAAGTAAACTTTAAACATCTTTTAAGCCTTCTCCTCCTAAGTGACTGTTTTGTCCCATCCAACAACTCTTGGCCTATAATCACGATAAGTGGTGATTCTAAGAAAATTGCAAAGCACTTTCATTATACACACATGTTGAAATGTATTATTATGATTATGTTGCTGATGTCGGGAAATGTGCAGCCTAACCCGGGTCCTGTCACTGATGTGATATCACTACAAACACCTGCTGATTTTTTAAATAGGTCTGGTATTTGTTTTGTACATATGAATGTGAGAAGTCTCCTGCCAAAGATTGATATGGTTAGAATTTGGGCCATATCGACTGATGCTGATATTATGGTTTTATCTGAGACATGCCTGGGTAGATCCACTCCTGATAGTTATATTTATATGGATGGGTATAACATCTTTAGTACTGATCGCCGTGCTAAAGGTGGAGGAGTGGCAGTCTATGTAAAAAATAAGTTTCAGGCAACAGTTCAACTATCCAAGTCTATGCCTAAACAATTTGAATTGCTCGTATTGAAAGTTGAATTTACAAAGAGCTGTGTTATGACAGTTGTGGGATGTTACAGACCTCCTTCTGCATCAAAGGATACATTATCCTCGTTGTCTTATTGTTTGTCATCTATAAATTATAATGAATTGGTTTTAATGGGGGACTTAAATTGGGACTGTTTAACTCCTGCATCTGATTCTTTTAAATGCTTTTGTGATTCAGCGCATTTGACCCAAATTATAGATTCGCCAACTAGGCCAAACCTTAAACATCCTGAGAAGTCCTTGCTCCTTGATTTGTTTTTAACCAATGTTCCACAGAAATTCAAAGCTACTGCTGTTTTTGCAAATGATGTTAGTGATCACTGCATTATTGCTAGTGTGAGAGACACAAGGTTATCAAAATGTAAACCACGTATCATAATTAAGAGAAATTTTAAGTTGTTCTGTGAACAAGCTTTTTTAAATGACCTTTATCTTTGTGATTGGACCAAGGTAAATTTGATCCCAGAGCCCGAGATGGCATTGCAATATTTTAAATCATTATTTTTGGACATTATAAACAAGCATGCTCCTCTTAGAAAATATAAGATTAAAGGACGTGATAATCCGTGGTTCTCAGAGCAACTGTCTGATATAATTCATGAGTGAGATCTTGCTTGGGCAACTGCAAGAAAATCTAAAAATAATTCAGACTGGCAGCATTTTAGGCACCTGAGGAACAAATGTGTCTCTCTAATACGTAAAGCTAAATCAGATTTTTATGTTAAAGAAATGTGTGACAGTACAAACAACCCTTCTAAATTCTGGAAAGTTATTAAATCATTGTCTTCAGGCTCCAGGGACACTGTGCTGCCAAATGCATTAAAGCTGCATGATGAAATTATTACAGACAAAAAAAGTATGTTAGATTCCTTGAATCAGCACTTTATATCTTCTGGTTTGTTGTTTGAGCGTGAAACACAAGAAAACATGTGTCAAGAGGATTACTCTTTGCCCAGGGAAAATGTACCTTTTGATTTTGATCTTGTTCCTATTACTATAGAGGAGGTACAGTACAGGCCAAAAGTTTGGACACACCTTCTCATTCAATGCGTTTTCTTTATTTTCATGACTATTTACATTGTAGATTCTCACTGAAGGCATCAAAACTATGAGTGAACACATGTGGAGTTATGTACTTAACAAAAAAAGGTGAAATAACTGAAAACATGTTTTATATTCTAGTTTCTTCAAAATAGCAGCCCTTTGCTCTGATTACTGCTTTGCACACTCTTGGCATTCTATCGATGAGCTTCAAGAGGTAGTCACCTGAAATGGTTTTCCAACAGTCTTGAAGGAGTTCCCAGAGGTGTTTAGCACTTGTTGGCCCCTTTGCCTTCACTCTGCGGTCCAGCTCACCCCAAACCATCTGGATTAGGTTCAGGTCCGGTGACTGTGGAGGCCAGGTCATCTGCCGCAGCACTCCATCACTCTCCTTCTTGGTCAAATAGCCCTTACACAGCCTGGAGGTGTGTTTGGGGTCATTGTCCTGTTGAAAAATAAATGATCGTCCAACTAAACGCAAACCGGATGGGATGGCATGTCGCTGCAGGATGCTGTGGTAGCCATGCTGGTTCAGTGTGCCTTCAATTTTGAATAAATCCCCAACACTGTCACCAGCAAAACACCCCCACACCATCACACCTCCTCCTCCATGCTTCACAGTGGGAACCAGGCATGTGGAATCCATCCGTTCACCTTTTCTGCGTCTCACAAAGACACGGCGGTTGGAACCAAAGATCTCAAATTTGGACTCATCAGACCAAAGCACAGATTTCCACTGGTCTAATGTCCATTCCTTGTGTTTCTTGGCCCAAACAAATCTCTTCTGCTTGTTGCCTCTCCTTAGCAGTGGTTTCCTAGCAGCTATTTGACCATGAAGGCCTGATTGGCGCAGTCTCCTCTTAACAGTTGTTCTAGAGATGGGTCTGCTGCTAGAACTCTGTGTGGCATTCATCTGGTCTCTGATCTGAGCTGCTGTTAACTTGCGATTTCTGAGGCTGGTGACTCGGATGAACTTATCCTCAGAAGCAGAGGTGACTCTTGGTCTTCCTTTCCTGGGTTGGTCCTCATGTGTGCCAGTTTCATTGTAGCGCTTGATGGTTTTTGCGACTCCACTTGGGGACACATTTAAAGTTTTTGCAATTTTCCGGACTGACTGACCTACATTTCTTAAAGTAATGATGGCCACTGGTTTTTCTTTAGTTAGCTGATTGGTTCTTGCCATAATATGAATTTTAACAGTTGTCCAATAGGGCTGTCGGCTGTGTATTAACCTGACTTCTGCACAACACAACTGATGGTCCCAACCCCACTGATAAAGCAAGAAATTCCACTAATTAACCCTGATAAGGCACACCTGTGAAGTGGAAACCATTTCAGGTGACTACCTCTTGAAGCTCATGGAGAGAATGCCAAGAGTGTGCAAAGCAGTAATCAGAGCAAAGGGTGGCTATTTTGAAGAAACTAGAATATAAAACATGTTTTCAGTTATTTCACCTTTTTTTGTTAAGTACATAACTCCACATGTGTTCATTCATAGTTTTGATGCCTTCAGTGAGAATCTACAATGTAAATAGTCATGAAAATAAAGAAAACGCATTGAATGAGAAGGTGTGTCCAAACTTTTGGCCTGTACTGTATATGCTGCTCTTATAAGGTTAAACACCAAGAAATCCTCTGGCCCTGATGAGTTGGATCCTTACTTTTTAAAAATTGCAGCTGAACATATTGCAGAACCTTTGACACATATTTTCAACCTGACTATAGAAACTGGAATAATACCTAATGTATGGAAGACAGCATATGTCACTCCTTTATTAAAAGGTGGCAACCCATCAAATCCCAATAATTATAGGCCGATATCTAAACTATCTGTTTTAGAAGGGATCATAAGTGACCAGTTAAAAGATTTTTTAACAACAAAAAACATTTTAAATGAATTGCAGCACTGTCACTGCTACTATGAAAGTGTTAAATGACTTCATAAGTGCTATTGATTCTAAAGAATATTGTGCTGCATTGTTTTTAGATCTGTCAAAGGCTTTTGACACAGTTGACCACTCTATCCTGTCTCAGAGATTGGTGGATATTGGAATGTCTTCAAAAGCTGTCAAATGGTTTGGAAACTATTTGAGTGGGAGAACACAAAATGTTCAGGTTGATGGTGTATCCTCCAACTCCTTGATTATTCAAAACAGCGTCCCCCAGGAGTCCATATTGGGTCCCATTTTATTTACTATTTATATAAATATCTTGTGTCAAAATGTAACTGAAGCAAAGTTTAATTTTTATGCGGATGACACCATTTTGTATAGTTCTGCTACATCATTAGCAAGTGCCATAGAACATCTGCAATCTGCCTTTAATATCGTTCAGAAAAATCTTTATAAATTGAGACTCGTACTCAATTCTGACAAAACTAAAATTATGTGCTTTTCGAAGTCAAAGAATACAGATGAAGATGTTTGTCAGATTGTTACGCTAAATGACAAAGTGATTGAACGAGTATCAGTCTACAAATATCTGGGATTTTTCTTAGAAAAAAATTTGTCTTTTAAACATCACATCGAGTGTCTTACGAAAAAACTCAAGGTTAAGTTGGGTTTCTATTTCAGAAACAAATGTTTCTCCTTTAGTGTGAGAAAAAGACTTATACAAGCAACATTTCTATCAATACTTGACTACGGTGACATTTTATACATGCATGCAAATTTATCTTCTCTGAAAATGCTGGATTCAGTGTACCATGCAGCATTAAGATTTGTAACTGATTCTGGTTTTCGTACTCATCACTGCAGCTTGTATGAGAGTGTTGGTTCTTTGCACAATCCTAGATTGGAACATTGGTACATTTTTCTTTATAAGGCCATATTGTGTGATTTGCCTTCTTATTTATGTTCTCTCTTGATTCCTAAAGTTGCCAGGAGCTGTAACCTTCAGTCAGATGGACAAATTATGTATGTTGTTCCTCGAACACGAACTGTCTTTGGTGAAAGTGTCTTTAAAGTATTTGCACCCTGGTCCTGGTGTGAGTTACAGAGACATTTTAAAATGGATTACCTGCCAAGTATAGAACATTTTAAAAGTAAGATTAAGGACTATTTGAGTACTGAATGCACATGTCCTGTTACTGAGCGCTGCTGGTGATTATACTGTCTTGAAATGAATTGCCAGTTTGCCTGTTTTGTAACTGTTTGTTTCATGTTTTCTGTTTTAACCTGTTGTGTTTTTAGGGGAACTATTATGCTGCTGTCTTGGCCAGGACACCCTTGCAAAAGAGATTCTGAATCTCAATGGGACTATTTCCTGGTAATTTAAAGGTTAAATAAAAAAAATAAAATGTCACTTGGGGGCTTCCATAGTCTTGGTTTTGAATGTAGGTGACAACAAGGAGATACAGCAGTTTGATTAATGCTATGCTAGGGGTCAGGTGTCACTCATAACATTGCACAGATGTGGCTCAGAGGTAGGTCATCCGTCAATTGGAAAATCAGCTGTTCAATCTCCGGCTAGTTCCGGTCAAAGTATGCTTGGGCAAGAAACTGAACTCCACATTGCTCATTCAAGCTGTGCCATTAGTGTGTAAGTGCATGTGAATGTCTAAGCTGGGTAGCAGGTGGCACCTTGTATTGTAGCCAAGTGTGTGAATGGATGAATTTGACTCTGTAGTGTGAAAGCACTTTGAGTGGTCAGAAAACTACAAAGGCAGTATAAAAGTGCAAGCCCATTTACCAGGGGCTGACAAAAAAAACAAAATTGGACCAACTGATGTGAGGACATGGGTATAATAAAACCATCAGAACCATTAAAACTCACAGGGAAAGTGAAAGCTGGTGGACGCCATATGAAAAAGCGTGGCAAGTAAATTGAACAGAAACATCACGTCAGACTGCGTCCTGCATTGACGAAATGTGTTTAAAGTGCAAGACCAGGAACTAATTTGATGTGCTTCTCTTTGGGATAAGAAAAAAAGGGAGATATTAACATGACAGAAACAGAAGCTGAAGAGTATTGGAACTGTAGAGAAGTGTTTTGTTCAACAGTTCAGTTTCAGTTTATTTTTTAATGCAGCTATATCTCAAACAGATTTACAACAATGCATATTTAAGCTTGCATAAAAAAAGAGCTTTCTGGGGACATTAATAGTAATGATGGTAATTTTCAGCATTTTCTGGAGCTGCATGAAGTTTTATATCATACCTACTAACCACAAATTACATATACAGTCCTGCTTCTAACTATACTGTTTCACCCAGCTCCTCATCTCCAGAACATTACCATAACTGACTGTTGGCTAAAACACTCCCATAAACAGTTATTGTCCAATTATAGCTTAGCAAACCTAACTTGACATGGCCGGCCTGTGAAGCTTTGCATTTTGCTTGCATGTTGAGGCAGTGTGCATGGAGCTGTATAGCAGTGCTTTTTTTATATTTAGCCTCTCCAAATCCAAAAACATAAGAGCAAAAGTCTTAGAAATTGAACTTATAATACTATATTTGTTTTCAGCGTTTGCATAGGCTTGAATCATGCTCTGCCCCACTCAATATAAAAACATGAACAATGCGCCAGACATCTGCATTCAACACAGATTGTTTTGAATGTGTGTCAGTCAAGTACGGTGTGTTGTTGACTACTGCCATGTGTTGCCGTTGTTGCTGCACCCATCTTTTAGGGCCCTGGTGGGCTAAGTCTTATGAAAGTTTGGAAATGATTAACAATGGTCTAACCACTGGGATGCCCTGTGGCCATAATTAGAAGCATTCCCGTTCTCTGCTTTTAATGTCCGATGGCCCACTAGAAACATTTTCTTCACGTCTCGTCAATGAAAATGAAACATAGATTTCATCTTAGTTTTTATTACCAAGATTTATTCTTGAGCAAAATTTGAAGCAAAATTATTTTAATATATTCAGCAACTCATCACCACATCCTCAACATATAAATAAGTTCCCTCTTGTAAGCAATGATGCAGTGCACATGTCGTGAGCTTTATTGAAGGAGCTTTTATTGTGAAAGGCAAGAATTGAAGGAGTGAAGATATAATAAGCTGCTACTGACAATGTAGGAGGCAATTAAGAGTTTTCCGTCTTGGTTCACACTATGGAGCCTCTGTATTATTATTTTATTACCCTCATAAGTTTGGGCGCAACTTAAAACCATCAGCTACACATTTGCATAACGGCAGCTAGCAGCAGACAGACAAAAAGTAACAGTTTGGTGGATCAGCTGATGTCCCCACCGTTTAGACGTGCACCTAAACACACAGTTTTATTATTAGGCCTGCGTGAGTATTATCATACAAACATTTACCCGCCAGTGTGGTGCCAGCTAATGGGAGCACAGCTTTGCTGAGATGGACTGTGCTAAGTACTGAAATAATTGCCTCCCATCCTGATGTAAACAGCTATGGTGCATGCATACGTGTGTGCATGAATGCCTGGTACATGTAAGGGGTTTACAAATATGGTTATCCTAGTCTAAGACACATATGTGAGCATGTCTGACTGACTTATTTGCTACCTACAGGAATAACCTAACCCAGCACCTGAAAAAGATCAAGATCAAGGAAAATTTCATTAGCATTTTGCAGAGTCACAGTTTATGTTTAAGGTTCAGTGTGAAGGATTTAGCAGGATACATTGGCAAAAACATAATATAATATAATTGTTGTGTATTCTTTACCTTAAAATGAGCTGTTTATATCAACATAGGGAGCAGGTCCTGATCTGTGGAGACTGCCACGTTGCATTGCCATGTTTCTGTAGTAGTCCAAAATGGACAAACATAACACTGGCTCTACATAAGGCCATATGCGTTTCTGTTACAGCCACTATAGTTAGCAGCCCCCTGGTGATTAGTGATGGCCAAATGAAGCCTCACAAAGCATTGTCTTTATTTTCTGAGCCCACTAGATGGTGCTCTTTGGAGAGAGAGGCTAAAAGAATTGCAATTCAGAGTGCTTTCAGCCTTTTGTTGAACAAAAAGCACTATCTAGTGGGCTCAGAAAAGAAAGAAAATGCTTCATGGGGATTCATTTGGCCATCAATACTGGTGACATAAGCACTGAAAAAACACAGATTTTTTGAAATGTGACTGTTTTATTTAGTGTTTTTACCTGTCAAAATCACTGTTCTGTCAGTTTGTTTTGGAGAGGAAGAGACCTATTTGGGTAATCTGGCTCCTGATGAATACTTCCTAAATGTCTGGATCTAAAGTTATCAGAAATAAGGTGAACAAACATTAGCAAGTGTTCGGCAAGCAGCCCATGAACAACATGTCAAACAGCGTTGGACAAACACTGATGTGTAAGGTGAAACTACTTTAGTCTGTGTTTTTACCAGTTTAAATCATCTAGTCTGTTTGCTTTAGAGAGGAGCAGACCTCTGTGGACAATTCAACTCCTGGTAAAAACCTCCTGAACAATGAACAATGCACAATGAAGGAACTGTAACCAGGAGAGGTTTCAGCTTGTTGGGATCTGCAGTCCTCACCATTAGATGACACTTTATCCCTCAAAATCTTACACACTGTTCTTTTAAGAAAAAGAACCGTGTTCATGACTAGCACATCTTATTTTTCCAGTGCATGAAAGCCAGTCCTGGATATTACTATGACATAATGTATTGTAGTGTTACCTCTGCACTTCATTAGATTTGGGGAGATTTATACTTATACTAACCCCAACCAAACTTTTTTTGCAAGTATCAAATATACCTGAAAACATATATGACAGCAAAAGACTGTAGTTTTATTAACATAAATATTTAGCCATAAACTTTTAGCCTACAGTATTGTTTTGGTTTTCCTTCATAATTTGTTTATAGTCTGATGTAATGATATTGTGCAAACTGACTTTCCAATTAGAGGTGTGAATGACTGTTGAGTTTTTGGTCCCTAAGCTGCTCTCGTGGTGCACAGGGCTCTGCTTTTCCCAGAGGTATAGTGTGAAAGCACAGTCACTAGGCAATTATGTCATGTGTTTCCAAAACAGTTACAAACTGGAACAAAACAAGAACAGATAACTAACAACAAGACTGACATGATTATTGTGCAAGGGTGGGGGTGATGTCAGCCATGTCAGCCGTTTCTAATAGCTTACCTTGCAGACAAGAAGTCAAAAGTAGTCTGCTGTCATATTTGAAAACTAAGTATCAACTGTTGTATAATGTATCTATTAATGTATAATAGACTCACAAGTCAGTCTTTAGACGCTTTGCTTAACTAAAGACTGATGACTTTCTCCCTGATTTTGTGTTTAGATGGGCCGATACAATTTCAGAGTTTAAAAAACTCCTTGCGTTGCAGAACCAATAGTAAATCTGCAGGGCAGTCCTTCGGTGGCTCGCTGAACTCTTGTGCTTGTAAACATAGTCCGACTAGAAACACGTGTAGCGGTACAAAATGGCTCAGCCGTGCTCGCAGAAAACACTGTCAAAGTTCAGTGGATGTTTGTCGCGTTTGCGGCGACACATTCTCGGCAACTAAAAGAAACAAACATAATCTTTTACAAGGCCATGACTCATCCGTCCGGCCGGACTATAGAGAGAATCGCCTTGTTGTTTACAAATACTTGCGGGTAGAAAACCAGCAGAGGTTTTAGCTAAATATATATAACGTTAGCCTATATATCACATTTTTCACATCACTGTATCACTGTTTGGACTAATCCGATGTTTGTAAAGTCTATAAACACAATGATTGAACAAACATTACTATTTCTGTGTGCACGTTTAGCTGGGCTAACCGTTAGCTGTTAGCCCTGTTAGCCGTTAGCAGTGTCTATAATAGGTAATAACTCATTAAACGGTCCGTGAAAAAAATATCTTTTCCAGCGGATATCTTAGTTACAACATGATTGAGCTAGCAAAGCAGTTTTGCATGTGTGGTATTTATTCAGTTTTGGGAAATCACGATGTCTAGAAAGCATCAGTTGCTGCAGCTGACAGGGACAGCTAACAGCAGCAGCAAAGGTAACAGGACGTCATCTGTTAAAAGCCTCCCGTTGTCGGATACGACATGAAACTACTCCAGTTAGCTCAATCATGTTGTAACTAAGACATAAAATATTTTTTTCACGGACCGTTTATTTATTTAGCTTACGGCCAGTAAGGGTACACACATGTTGACAGAAGCGAGGTTGGGGATACTCGTCTTTGATTGGCGGTTCTCCACCGTCTTTGATTGGGGTACGGGGGACAACGCCTACTTAGGAGACCATTTCATACAATGGGAGTATATTGTAGGTGGGCCATCTTGTAGTAATCCAGTATCTTTGGCTTTACGTGTGTGTGTTTGCGTCGGCAGTACGAATGGCACAGCAAAGTAAACGGCAGGTATTTTTTCATGCAAGACTGAAGCCGAGTGAGACTCGTTATTCTTACACCACACAAGAATATAACATTTGGCAACGAAGATGGCTGAGCTTCCTTACCTCCACTGGCGCTGTTTTTGTCTGTCCCCGGCGACCCACTGGTACCGTGGTCTGGATGGCTGGAGGATTTCAGCGTCTACCTTGAGGCCATGGCTTTGGACGACATCCCGGACAAGAGGAAGGTGGTGATGCTCCGTCATTGTCTCGGCACGGAGGGTCAGAGGATATTCAGAGCCCTCGGCTACGCGGAGACCTACGAGGAAGCTGTCGCCCTCCTCACGAACCACTTTGCCGGCAAGTAGCGGGTGATTCTCTGGAGGTACAGACTACAGAAGCGGCTTCAGCGGCACGGTGAGTCCGTCCTGAGTTACGTCCTGAGTTACGTCACGGACCTGCGGGACCTGGCGCTTGCATGTAACTATGGTGTGCTTCAGGATCAGATCATATGTGACCAGCTTATTGAGGGTACATTGTGTGAAAAAAATCAGAGAAAAACTGCTTTTAGAGCCGGATGACTTAACACTGGATGACGCTCTGGCTAAAGCCATGCAGGTTGAATCTGCGCTACAGTGCTCCACCATGTTGATTGACAGCTCTTGCCCCACCCACATCCACATGGGCTCTATCACACAATAGCTCCAACCTATGGAAAGTCAAGAGGGTCAAAACAGCCACGACTCAGATGAGTGTTTTTCCAGTGCAGCAAAACCGCAGGCAGGGAAACAGCCGTAATTATGTGACTTGCAGTAACTGTGCATCCAGCTCGCGTAAGACACGGGCTCCAAACTGCCCAGCCCAAGGACTAATATGCAGGAACTGTTTAAAGGCCAACCATTTTGCCAAAGTTTGTAGATCTGCTCCTGCTGCCCACCATTAACCATGTGACTTTTAAGACATGGACAGTGCAGCTCGGAGATGTGAGCCTTCCCCTGCTGGTGGACACAGGGGCGACTGCGTCTCTTCTCAATCTCGGCACTCACAACAAGTTTTTTGCACACCTGCCACTGCAGCGGCCCTCCACTCCTCTGCTCGGATACGTCAGCTCAAGGATTGGGATTTTGGGCGTCCTCCAGATACAGGTGTGATACGGACCCAAGCACATTCCTGCATTTCCGTTTCACATTGCGAAGCGGGGTGCCAGCATTAGGGTTCTCATTGCGTGACAACAGCGGCTCACCCATTCACTAAGTCACCTCCACCTGGGAGCAGATATGGCCAGCTCTGTTTGATGGACTGGGCTGCCTCACACCTTTTACACACAGGCCCCTCGTGAACACAGAGGTGCCCCCGGTCATACAGCCCCTGCACCGGATTCCCCTCGCATTGAGGGATGAGGTCACAAAGGAGCTGAAGATGCTGTTGGAGGCAGGCATTATCGAGCCAGTCAACGCTGCCCCCTGGATTTCAAACCTTGTAATAGCAAAGAAAAAAACAGGGGGGCTGAGACCCTGTGTGGATCTACGGCGTGTCAACAAGGCCATTATTCCAGATCGGTATCCCTTACCTACCTCAGAGGAGCTGACCACTCTCTTCTACGGCTCCACGGTCTTCACGAAGCTCGACCTGAGGCAGGGCTATCTTCAGGTGCCCCTTCACCCAGCCAGCAGGGACCCGACAGCTTTCGTCACACATGCCAGGGTGTTCCGGTACACCCGGTTGCCATTTGGGCTTAACTCCGCCCCCAGCTGTTTCCAAAAGGTTATGACCACAATCCTTGCTGGTATCCCTGGGGTCACTGTGTACTTGGATGACATCGTGGTCCATGCCCCAGACAAGCAAACTCACGATGAGCAGCTCAACAGGGTGTTTGCGGCCCTCCAGAAGAACAATCTGACCCTGAACGGCTGCTGCCGCCATTGACTTTGTGGGGTTTCGCCTGTCAGCTAAGGGCATCACACCTCTCCTGTCAAACGTCGATGCCGTACATCATATCCCCAAGCCCACCTCAGCTTCCCAGGTAGCCTCGTTTCTGGGCATGACGGCGTACTACCTCCGGTTTCTGCCCCATTATTCTCAGACCACCGCTCTCCTTAGCCACCTCCTCAAAAAAGGAGGAGCCGTGGAATTGGACTGCAGCTTGCTCAGAGGCTTTCAGCTCACTAAAGGCTCAGCTCACCACACCCCCATCTTGGCCCATTTTGACACGTCCAGCCCCACCCTTGTCACCTGTGATGCCTCAGCTGGAGCGGTGGGGGCTGTCCTCTCGCAGACACAAAACGGCGTCGAGCGGCCGGTAGGGTTGGGTTGGTATGAGGAAAAAAAAAAAGGTCACCATCTTGGCTACATAGCGGAAGGGGAGGGACCACTTTTCAAACTGGAAATGGCGGCTGAGGAATGTGCGACCATGAACTTCGCTGCATTGTACAAATGTAAGAGCTTGTATAGCATCTGTTTTTCAACTGATATGAATAATATGTAATATATATTCTCTAATATAAAACGTACAATGTTTTGAAATACACAAGTTTTTGCTATCTTAACTAGGTCTGTAAATTTACTTCTGTTTGATTTATGGTTTAATTTCATCTTTTGTGTTCATAGAATCTGTTTATGCACAATAATACTCTCATTATTGAGAGCATGGAGTGTACTGTTTAAGTGGCTTTAGGCACCTGTTTGTTCAGACTCATATACATAGATTTACTACACAGAGTTCCAAACAGTAACAATTCAGTTATACAATATATACTATAAAGAGTGTGACAAACTAGATCAAAGATGTTCATCTTGTTTCTTTATTGTTTTCATTATTGACAGAAATAGTCACTGCAGTTTTGTGTTAGCAAAATCATCTTGAAATATTTTCCCTGAAATGATCATTCTGAAAACTGGTATGAACCAGCTGTAAAAAGAAAGCATAAATAAATGGATTGACCATTGAATTTGACAAGAAAAAGAGGAGTCCAACAGATCAAAAAAGCTCCCATAACAATAGCCAGAGTTTTAGTGGCCTTCTTCTCCATCTTACTGACAGTTACTCCAGACTTTGTGCTCTGGCAGAATTTTTTTCTGTATGCTGCGTGCCAGTCTCTGTGCCACAAAGTACATTTTCAAGTAGATACTCAGCAAAATGATTGCAATGAGTTAAAATGAGAAAAAATAGATGAGAGAATAAGAAATAAAAAACACTTTTCTCCACGTGTCCATATTTAGCCGGGGGCGGCAGTAGCTCAGTCCATAGGGACCTGGCTTGGGAACCGGAGCGTCACCGGCTCAGGTCCCTGCCAGAACCAAAAATATTGAGCGTGGACTAGTAGCTGGAGAGGTGCCAATTCACCTCCTGGGCACTGCCAATGTGCCCTTGTGCAAGGCACCAAACCAACAGCTCGGGGCACCTGTCCATGGGCAGCCCTCACTCACATCTCTCCATTTAATGCATGTAAAAGGTCCTGTTTGTGCATGTGTGTGTGTATTTTGAGCCTGTGTGTATATGTATATGACAAATGGAGTGAAAACATTGAATTCCCCCCGTGGGGATTAATAAAGTATATAAAATTAAAAAAAAAAGATTACAAAGAATTAATAAGTAACATAGAAAGTGTAGTTAAGACAGAAACACCCCAGCTCCCAAGGCTCATGATCCCTGCTACATGATCATTCTTTTTAGTTTTATATATCAGAGGATGGCACACTTCGTAATATCTCAACTCAACTCAAATTTATTTATAATGTACACAATAAAGCATACATAGGGGTGACATAATTGTCAGGTACACACATCAGGGATGACCACATCAGGCGGACTCAAACACTAATGAACAAAATTTCTATTGACATATCTGTCAATAGAAATACAGCACAAATTCAGAATGGAAGATGTGCTTATCTAGAGAAAATGTCATATTAAAAGGAAAGATTAAAGTCCCCACGTGCAGGTCAGCCACAGCCAGAGAGAGAATTAGGTCGTTTGTAGGAGTGTGGAGCTGTCTGAAAGAAATAATGGAGATTATCACAAGAGAGTTTCCACTTACTGTGACAACACTTAATGATCCAAGGAAAATATACAATAACACATAATATGTGAGGTACATTTTCTGATTCATAGCAGAGATGCCTGTTAATAACAATAGCAGACATGTTGAATGGCTCCATGCTCCCATGCTCCTGAAATTCCAATAAACAATTGTCTGTTTTACATACTGTAAACTATCAACAGTTAGGCTATGTGATGAGTACATTTAAGGTAAAATTTCTTTCAGTGAGAATTTACCAATTGAATTTCTACATAAGTAATACATACAAAGAAATTCATGTCATGTTCACTTTTCACTCACTGCTTACACAACATGATGTCTTCCAGGGAGTCTACACATCTTTGTGGATGAGTGTTCTTGAGCTCAACGTGATAATTTATATTTTTAGAACATTAAAAGTTCCATATTATAGTGCAATATTTGGTCTTGGGAGGAGGTGTACCCATATACTCCGGGTGTGATTTGACACTTGGCTGTTTGCAATGAACATGGCCCAAAACCTACACCAAAATACCACAGGCAGGACAAAAACTTGACAAAGCAGCATACTGTGTAAGTTATTAATAATTTACAGAAACATTGCATGAAATAATCAACCTTCCACCCTCTCATCCCCTCTCTGTGTCTCACAAACATACAAGCCCACTCCCTGGAATGCGCAGCACTGGTGCTCACAGACTTCAGTGCATATGCCTCAGTACTGGCTGAATCACTGTTGTGCCAATAATGACATTAAAGCACACCCTCTTGTGTAATATTTGTTAACTATTCCAGCCTATGTATATTGTATTTCTAATTTCACAGCATAACAATTGCATCACAGTTTTATATTCTAGTGACACCTTTTCCCTTTTGGGGATGTGTTTGTTTAATGTTATACAACAACACATTCTCTTTCTGACCTCGTCACTTATTGATGTTTGGTCATGGACTTTTTACGTCGAGATATGACGTGCAAGGTACCTTGGGTGCGTAGGCTGTTAACATTCTGCGACGCCATGTCTGCCTGTTACATACAATGTGTGTTTTCAAAATACACTTCTGTTTTAACAGGAAATGTACAGTTTGCATAGTGTCTTTCAAAATAAATGCACTACTTCAGTACAACACCACACATTTTTTTCCCTTCAAAAACAAATGTATGTGGTTACATTTTGCCAACACATGCATGTGGTTGGGTTTAGGAAAAAAGAAAAGGTTTTGGTTTACAATCATATGGGAAGCCAACAGTCAGTGGCTGCTGGACACATCCACCACCCCTTCCGCTCTACTCAGACCTCTGCCACCCTAACTTTCATTGTTGTTGCGTTAGGGGGAATGCAGCCATTAAACAATAATGGCGATTGGCCATGTGTAATGCCAATGTGAAAGGACAGCTTTTTTCATTGGTTTCTTTTTTTTGTAATTCTCTTTTCTTTTCTCTCTCTTCTTTAAAGGCAGTATGAACATATGTAAATAAAATCCAGAACCAACTGAACATGAAGACCTTAAGCAAAAAGGAAAAAAGTGAAAAATAATTAAAGCAGCTGTGCGGAACTTTACGTTTTCGTTGATTATAGTACCCCCTTTGGTAGCGGTATGACACCCACAGCCTGGTGTCGTAAAATCTCGACTGCAACTGGCAATTACCGCATTATAAACCGAGGACAACTGCCTGCTGTGTATTTGTGTTCATGGTTACAGTCACAGATAATTTTGTGGCATTTGTTGTAACATTACTAGACAAAAGCGGTTCACATCAGCCAGTGTTACATTTAGCTTGCTTATAACTTCCATGTCGTCATATATTGAAGTGAAACAACGTCTAACAAGTTGTGGTATATTCTCTAAATAAAAACAAAAATTACATACCTGTCAATTAGGAAAAGGGCCAACTCGGGATCAGTTTTAAAACCTTTCAATTCTCTCAGCTCTCTCCACTTGGTGAATGCCCAACCGAGGTTTACACGCGTTTGGGCTCGAGCCCTATCACTGTCCTGTTTAGCCTTCTTCTGTTCTTCTGTTCTTTTTCTTTTAGAACAAGACATACATATAGATGCACTGGGGGGGTACTAGTCACATCACAGTGTTTCTAATACTTATCAGACAAAGTCAGGTCTAATGTTTGAGACATTTACTAGCCATTTTGTCCAGCTGTCAATAAAAAATTTCTTCTGGGTTCTCAAACTGAAAGTCACTCTCTCCATTACATAGATATTATAAACCAAGTCAATCCATTCATCAGTACTAGGTATTTCTTTTTTCAGCCATTTGTTGTTTTTTTGTCAGTTTCTAACGTCAGAAGTCACTGACCAACGCTGCATTTTGATGACTTTGGAGTGAGACCGGGTTGTGTACAAAAGTGTTTGAAATGTTCCGTGTGTTTATAATGACATAGTTTACCAAAGTTACCAGTGGGAAAAAAATGCTACTTCAGTTAAGTTCCCAGAAAGAGAATTTTGTTTGTCTTGTGCTACTGTCTGTTTAAAATAAATTAAAAGAAATAACGTGTGTGTGTGTGTGTGTGTGTGTGTGTGTTAACCAAATGCCTGTTTGCTTGATACTCAATCAAAGCTGAATATTTGATGACTGTAGTTTTATATAAAATTTTATGTAGTCTTGATGGTGCCGTAGCATTGTTCCGACCTCTCATTGTTCCCACCTCTCATTAGGCCGACGTCCCGTTGTTCCGATATGTGATTATACTGGGCTATACTGTATTTGTGTACCATAGAGGATCAGCAAATGCAACAAAAGTAGGCTACTGGTCGAGATACATGTGTCATAGAGAGGAGAGAATGAAACACCATAACCTCCTGTTATTAACTCTGGGGTCCGGGTTGTGTGGGGGTTGGAGGTGATCAGGGTTATCAGGTGTATATTTCTTGTGGATGTTAACATTTTTAATCTTTTTCTATTACATGTATTTTTTCCGAGTTACTGTTGATTGAATCGGCCAACGTTGTTTGGTATGTATATTTATTTAAAAACTGATATGTTTCTCTGTATTGTTGATGTACCTGAATGTTTGGCTTTGATGTTGAAACTGAGCGGTAGACTATTTATGTGATTAGTAATCTTAGCTGATTATTTGTCACACCTGATATATGTATTTGTATTATTGCTATTTCCGCCTGTTGTTTGGTACATACATTCTAATATTGATATGTTTAGAGGTCTTTTCATGATATTATTTATTTACCTATTTATTTTAACTATTTGCCTAACATGATAGTTTGGCTGTACTAGATATTTGATATATTCAACTAGATTTACTTTTTTACGACACTATATTTGACAACTCTACAACCGGAAGATCTACCTTCCCAAAAACGCCTAGCTAAAATATCTGAAATTAACCAACATCCCTGCTTCTTCTTAACATAGTTCATCTAGGTGCAGTGTAATTACTAATTCGGCTTTACTAGATATTTGATATATTCAGTATATATGACGCGACCGTGCGTCATAGCGAGAAGCCACGCATATCGGAATAACAGCGGAATTGTAGCTTTCCGACAAGGCCAAGCACTTGTTGGTAGTGTTGTAATGTTTTCACAGCAAAAAAACAATGATAAAGTTACACTAAAATTAAGTATAACAGAGCTTTCATACAACACTGCACACACATTACTCTTGGATGGATTACTCGCGAATGCAGGCTCGCACAGAAATGCCACACATATCACATGAAAGCGCAGGACTAGAGCTTTCCAGGGATACCACACACATCATTGTCCTGCCACCCATCATGCTTTAAATCTAGATTAACTGTCTACAAAACAAAAACCTGATGAATTTCTTTACAATCCATTATACAGATCTTGTTATCAGTCACTTCATATAGTGAGGAATATCATTTTTTACCACGTCTTAGGCTTGCGTGTGTTTCTCCCTGTCTATCCATATTTGTAGTCCGGCTTTCAAGATGCAAATATCTCCATATTGTCCAGTTGACACTCCATCAAACTTTGTATGACAAGACCAGCACTTCACCTTTGCGCATCCAGACAACTGTAGCGTAATTATGCATGCATGACAGGGCCGTAGTCACCATATACATTGAGGGGGACATGCCCCCCCCAATGCCCAAAATGTCCCCCCAATATATAACTGAAACTGAAAAACAACAACAAACTTTGTTTACTGCAAACAAAGTGGCAAATATTATCTTGGAGGACATCATTGCACTTGGTTGACTATTTTTCTATGATCTTAGATGCAAATATTGCATGTTTCTTTCAGATAAAACACATTTTTGACTTGTGAATGAGTCAATGGAATTTCTTGCAATAATGAAAAAATACTGGCAATCATGTCCGCCTGGCACAAACCACATGTTTTGGACAGCTGTGAAGTGACAGAATGTCCCAGCATCATTATTCATATATTGCCAGATTCCAGAGAGTCTCCCCTCTTCAGATATGGCAGAATATGTCATTTTCCAACTTGCTATGGTGAGATACATGTAAAAATGTAAGAATTTAGTAACACGGATTTGTTTATTTCATTGATATAAAAATTAATATAAAATACAGGCACATAGGAGGACTGGATAGCCCACATTGTCCTGAAACAAAAACAAGATATAGCATGTGTATGTAGCCTTTATAATGACTGTGATATGAGCTTAAAAGTAAAGGTAGTAAAAATACCCCAAAAACGCCTAGGGCCCATAGGGTTAACTTTAGCTTATAATGGAGTTATGCTATGTAGCGTGTGAAATAGAGTATGGTGAATGCGCTAGGAAAGGTAGTATCAGCACTGTCTCTACCTGGAGCTCGCATGAACGGAGTCTGGATTTGGTTGAAGGTGACAGTACTGTTTGGGCTGAGAAAGCCATGTGTAAGTAAGGTAAAGGAGGTTGTTGGGTCGGTGCGGGGAGCAGTGAGACCTGGCATTAGGTCGAGCCTCATGGAGGTGTCGTGGGACCAACTAGATGAAACACTGGTGAAAGGAGATTCCCACCTGATGATGCCAAAGACATGATAGTTATCACTGCTCACTGGTCTGTATAGTTAAGCCTTGCCATAATAGCTTATCATAGGGCTTAGGAGGTTATTCACTGAGTGCTGATCCTTTCTGTAGAGCACAAACTTCTTGTGTTTATTTGAAAAAAAGTAGATTTTTTTTACGACTCCATTTTACAACAAGCTGCAAAAAACTACCATCCCAAAAACGCTGTTTCTAGAGTACTAGCTAAAATATCTGAAATTAACCAACATTCTTACTTTTTCTTAACTTAGTTCATCTAGATACAGTGTAATTACTAGTTCGGCTTTACCAGATATTAGATATATTCAGTAGATCTATCTTTTTACGACCCTATTTTACAACTCTATTTTACAAGCTGCAAGAAACTACCGTTCCAACAACGCCATCTCTAGAGTACTAGCTAAAATATCGAAAATTAGCGAACATCCTTACTTTTTCTTAACATAGTTCATCTAGGTGCAGTGTAATAACAAGTTCGGCTTTACTATGTATTTGATCTATTCAGTAGATATATCTTTTTACAACCCTATTTAGAACCCTACTTTGCAAATCAGAAGAACTACAACTATGTTGCTGATATGTATCAAGCTGCATGACGTGGTCCTAGGGAATTGTAGTTTTTAAAAACTATGTGTTTTTCCTAGATTTGGAAGTTGTAAATACTGAATTGAAAGTACATTATGGACTTTAAGGGGATGGCAAACACATGTGTGTAATCATATTTTAAATATCTAATTTCTAAATAGGTGAAAATTAATTATATCCATATTTTACCCATATCTGACAGCACCCCCAGTTGTTAACTACACTCACATGATAGATGAGGTCAAGAGCTCTCAATAACAGTTGGTTCAATGTCTGTACCCCCTTTTGGTGCTGAATTATAAGCCTTCAAACATGCACCAAGGTCAAGGTTCAAAGGTCAGTATTTCAAAGCAGGAGCCATGTAGAATCTTCATACTGACATATGTTACTCTCCAGATGGAGACCTTTCCAATGATGTATTTGGTTTAGCTTGACAACAAAGTTTTGATTTTTTCATTTTTTGGACACAAGCAATGCTAGGTCTAGTTTTAGAGAGCACTTTAAAGGCCCAGTGTATAAAATGATTTTTGTTTGTTTCTTTGTTTGTTTTTCTCTTTTTACCTGTAGATAGTTACTAAAATGAGTCATCCTCAGACAATACAATACTACTAAAAAGTAAACCAATAATAACAATAATGAAATAAGCAAAAATAATATTAAAATTATATTGAAATTTTAAAATCTATTTACAGAGTGGAATGGTAGCCTAATAAATAATGTAGACACTATTTATTATTGCTTAGCTACTATTAAGCCTATTATTGTATTTACTTTTATCATGTTCTACTTTTATCTACTGTAGGCTAGCCTATATGTTTTAATTTATTTAATAACAAATTTATTTTATGTTAGGCCTACATCTTAAAAACTAAACTATATAAATGACATAAAATATTTAGTGTTTCCTCAGTGGGAGCTGCCTGCACCGGGGGGCAGCCGCTGGTTCTGGCTGCTGTGGCGCTGGCTTGGGGTCCGCTCTCCCCTGGTGGGGTGGCCGGGTTGCTGGGGGCGGCGGCCGCCTCCCGATGCAGAAGACTCCATGTGATGGTGTTTCCTCTCTGGTTCTTCCGTGCTCAGCCTTTTTTTTTTTCTTCTTATTTATTTATTTATTTATTTTTTTTCTTCTTCTTTTTTTAATCACATTGGGATGGGGGTGAGGGAGGTGAGGGGGTCTGTGGGGGATGTGTTGAGGATGGGGGGGCTCTGCTTTTAACATGTGAAGCACTTTGTGCTACATTTTATCGTATAAGTGCTCTATAAATAAAGATTGATTGATTGATTGATTGATTGATTGATAGATAATAGTCCAGAAATCCCGTCTTCATTCTTCATTCACTCGTTTATATTGCCATGGTATAAGATTTGATACACACACACACACACACACACACACACAAACAATCTTTTCTTAACAGAGATTAGTCTCGCCACCAGACAATCAGAGATCTCCGCCTTCTGATAGTCTGGGGACACTCCTTTCTAAAGTGTGTTTAACACACCGGCAAAAACGGCCGGCAACAGAGCAACGCCTCCTGCATTTTTGAAAAGGACACGCCTTCTCGGAAATGTGCGCTCCCCCTTTTCTCGTCCGCAAGGAAACAAACACACAGAGAGCTTGAAAATGGATGCCGAGAGATTTAACTCCGTTTAATCAAACGTGTGCTCATCCGTAAAGAAAATATTTTTTCCAGCGGATGTCTTAGTTACAACATGATTGAGCTAACTGGAGTAGTTTCATGTCGTATCCGACAACGGGAGGCTTTTAACAGATGACGTCCTGATGTTATCTTTGCTGCTGTTAGCTGTCCCTGTCAGCTGCAGCCACTGATGCTTTCTAGACATCGTGATTTCCCAAAACTGAATAAATACCACACATAGCAACACAAAACTGCTTTGCTAGCTCAATCATGTTGTAACTAAGATATCCGCTGGAAAAGATATTTTTATCACGGACCGTTTAATGAGTTATTACCTATTACAGATACCGCTAACGGCTAACAGGGCTAACAGCTAACGGTTAGCCCAAACGTGCACACAGAAATAGTAATGTTTGTTCAATCATTGTGTTTATAGACTTTACAGACATCGGATTAGTCCAAACGGTGATACAGTGATGTGAAAAATGTGATATATAGGCTATATATAAAAGCTCTGCTGGTTTTCTACCCGTATTTGTAAACAACAAGGCGATTCCCTGTAACGTTATAGTCCGGCCGGACGGATGAGTCATGGCCTTGTAAAAGATTATGTTTGTTTCTTTTATTTGGTGAGAATGTGTCGCTGCAAACGCGACAAACATCCACTAACTTTGACGGCGTTTTCTGCGAGCGCAGCTTAGCCATTTTGTACCGCTACACGTGTTTCTAGTGGGACTATGTTTACAAGCACAAGAGTTCAGCGAGCCACCGAAGGACCGCCCTGCAGATTTACTATTGGTTCTGCAACGTAGGGAGTTTTTTTAAACTCTGAAATTGTATCCGCCCATCTAAACACAAAATCAGGGAGAAACGTGCCACATTTGCCCACAGCACAATGCTCTTAAAGCCCTAAGCTATCAAAAGCTGGCAGAATACATTTATTTTATTTTATGGCCTTAACATTAACCTATCATACTGAGTTATCAAGGACACTTTTGTGTTTTTGTGTGTATACAGAAATGTTAAAGATATCATTGAGGAAAAAGAGGTTGACGTGACGTTGTTGAACCAGGGACTTTGTGTGTCCACCACGACAAAGGATCCTAATTGACTTTACATTGGCATTGTTTCCGTGGTACCAGCACATAATTTGAACTCATTACGTGCTGCCACCACGGAATGCGTTATTAAGAGGTCGTGGTCATTTCACATATTTCTGTGAGATCAGGTTGCTTACAGCTGAAACGCATCCGTTGTTTTTTGCTCTGCTGCCTAGATTAAAAGGTCTTTAAAAGGACATTTGTGAGTGCTGGCCTCCTTTGATATTTTGTGGTCCTGCCTGATGCCTCCTACTGCTGCTGTTATCATTAATCATACTTCTACTGTCATTATACACATATGATTATTGTCACATACATGTACTATCATATATTAACATATACCTACAACATATTGTATCACAATAACGTAATTATTATTATAATATTATTACTTAAATTAATGCTTCTGTCATTACCATCTGTCCTGCATCTCTCTCTGTCTCTGTCTGTCTTTATGTATCATTTTGTCATATGGATCACTGCAAATATATTATGTTGACCTGTTCTGTACGACATCTATTGCACGTCTGTCTGTCGTGGAAGACAGATCCCTCCTCAATTGCCTGGTTGTTGAGTGCTTTGTGTGTGAGGAGGAGGATTTTGAACTGTATGTGATGTGTGATGGGGAGCCAGTATAGGTTTTGGAGGACAGGGGTGATGTGGTCTCGGGAGCGGGTGTGGGTGAGGAGGCAGGCAGCGGAGTTCTTGATGTATTGAAGTTTATTGAGGAGTTTGAATGATGAGCCATAGAGAATGCTATTGCAATAGTCCAGTCTGGATGCGATAAATGCATGGGTGAGGGTTTCTGCAGAGAAGGTGAGTGAGGGGCGGAGACGTAGGATGTTCTTGAGGTGGAAGAAGGCAGTCCTGGTAATGTGATTGATGTGGTGGTCAAACCTTAGCTGGCTGTCGAAGATGATTCCTAGGTTGCGGGCGTGAGGTGACGGAGACAGAGTGCAGTTATCGAAGGTGAGGCAGAGGTTGTGGGTGGCTTTGGTGCGGGATGTCCAATTTGTCACTGTTCAGTTGGAGATAGTTTGTTTGCATCCATGATTTTATTTCAGTGAGACAGTTGGTGAGTGTGGAGTGGGTCGTGTTGATGATGGCTTTGGTGGAGATGTACAGTTGGATGTTGTTGGCGTAGCAGTGGAACTGGAGGCTGTGACGATGGATGATCTTGCCAAGGGGGAGCATGTAGAGGATGAAGAGGAGGGGACCAAGCACCGACCCCTGGGGGACTCTTGGGACAGGGGAGCAGCGGGGGAGATGCAGTTGTTTATACTGATGAACTGGTGTCGGTTGGTGAGGTAGGAGTGAATCCAGGAGAGTGCTGTGCCGGTGATGTGGAGAGATGATTCCAGTCGGGAGAGCAGGATGGAGTGATTGATGTTGTCGAAGGCTGCTGTGAGGTCAAGGAGGATGAGAATGTTGAGGTTTCCAGAGTCTAAAGAGAGGAGGAGGTCATTGGTGACTTTCAGGAGGACTGTTTCAGTGCTATGTGCTGAAAGGAAACCGGATTGGAAAGATTTGAACAAGTTATTTGAGGTGAGGTGGGTTCTGAGTTGTGAGGCGACAGCACGTTCCAGGATTTTTGACAGGAGGGGGAGATTGGAGATGGGGTGGAAGTTACTTGAATTGTCAGGGTTTAACCAGGTTTTTGATGATTGGTGTGATGGCAGCCAGTTTGAGGGTTTGGGGGACGGAACCAGAGCTGAGGGAGGCGTTAATAATACCAGTAATGAGTGGGGAGATGACAGGGAGGCAGTCCTTAATGAGTTTGGATGGTATGAGATCCAGAGTGCAGGTGGAGGTTTTTAGTCCGGTCATGATGGTTTTTAACTGTGCTGGGGATACTGGAGAGAAGTGGGACAGGGGCTGAATGCTGATGGGTGGTGAGGCAGGTGGGGAGATGGGAGGGATCCTGGAGGTGTTGAGGTTACTGTAGATGGTGTTATTTTTGTTTGGAAGTATGTTAAGAAGGATTGGCAGTTTTCAGTGATGCATGATGAGGAGGTGTTGTCATGTGGTTTGAGGAGGGAGTTTATGGTGGAGAACAGAGCCTTGGGGTTGTTGGAGCCAGAGTGGATGAGGTGAGAGTAGTGGGTGGAGCGGGCAGCGTTGAGTGCATCTTTGTATTGTTGTAGGTGATCGGTGTAGGCTAGGAGGTGAACTGATAAACCGGTTTTCTTGCAGAGTCTTTCAAGTTGTTGTTTCCGGGTCTTCATTTGGCAAAGTGCGGGGGTGTACCAGGGGGCAGAGTGAGTAAATGAGACGGTTTTGGTGGGGGCGAGCTGATCCAAGCAGGAGGAGAGTGTGTCGTTGTAGTAGTTTACCAGGTCAGCGGGGTCATCAGATGGCGGGGGAGGTGAGGCAGACAGACAATGGGTGAGTGAGGCTGAGAGAGCTGAGGGAGAGAGGGATTTAAGATTTGTGAAAGTTATGGTCCGGTTGTGTTTTGTGGTGGGGATAGGGATGTCTATGTCCATAGTGATTGCCAGGTGGTCAGAGATGTGTAGATTGTGGCTGGATAACAGGTGAATGTTGAGATGAGTGGAGCAGACCAAGTCCAGAATGTGACCACGGTTGAGTGTTGGGAAGTTAATGTGTTGGGTGAAGTTGAGACATTGTAGCAGTTCCAGAAATTCTGTGGCAGGTTTATTGTCTGTACTGTCAATGTGTAGACTGAAGTCACCCAGGAGGAGAACAGGTGGTTAGATGGCAGATAACTGGGTCAAAAAGTCAGCAAGATCAGAGAGGAAGGAGGGATGTGGTTTGGGTGGGCGATAAATGATGGCTGTGACCAGAGGACAGGGACCAGAGAGTTTGAAGGTGAGGTGTTCAAATGAGGGGGCACGAAGGATGGAGATGGCGGTTGTTTTGATATTTTTCCTGAAGATGGCAGCAATGCCACCTCCCCGGCCTTCTGTATGGGGTTTGTCCATGTAAGTGTATCCTGAAGGGGTGGTTTGGTTTAATGAGAAGTAGTCCAGAGGTTTTTGCCAGATTTCAGTGAGACAGAGAAAGTCCAGGTTATTGTCCGTTATGAATTCACTGAGAATGAGACTTTTGTTGTTGAGGGAGTGGGTGTTGAATATAGCCAATTTCAGGTGACGTTGCTTTGTGTTTGGCTGTGAGGACCTGGGAAGTGGATGGAGATTGACCAGATCAATATGTCTTGTGCTTGGTGGACGGGGGCGCCTGCATCTGATGATGGTATAGATGAGAGAAATAACAGGTTGTAGTTGTACTGACTGGTGAGGCAGAGGAGGGGACCTAGAGGGCAAAAACGAGCAGCAAGGTGCCAGTGGAGCTTTGAAAGGAGAAGAAGAGTGAGTGGCGTGGGTGTGGCAGGTAAACAGTCATTCACGTGTAGCAGTCTGGACGGCATGTTGCAGGTTAGCCGTTAGCATGCGGCTACCGTGCCCATTTGGATGGACACCGTCAGCTCTGAGAAGGAGGGAGCGGTTCCAGAACAGATTAAAATTGTCTATGAAGTTAATATTGTGAGTGAAGCAGGTGGACTGTAACCAGGTATTAAGGCTGAGAATCCTTGAAAAACCTTCTGCTCCGCGGGCCGCGGTGGGAATCGGAAATAAAAACAGATTTCCCGCAGCTGGTTAAAAAGTTTAAAAGGTCCTTAAAGTAATTTTTTGTCAGTTCAGACTGTCTACGAGTGGTGTCATTGGAGCCAACATGAACAACCACTCGTCTTATGGAGGACGGAAGAGAGCACAGCAGCGCCGGGAGTTTTATAAGTGTTGGGATTCACAGAACCACAGATGATTTATCATTTGGTAAAATCATCACTGATTTAAAGGCTTTTTCCTCTGCATGCTCTTTGTTCTCCAAACAAAGAGAGCTATGTGACACCCATCTCCACAGGAGATCTCACCTCACACCTCAGTGTGACTCAAGTCCCAAAACTTGATTGGACAAGACCTTTACAGTGACATGTGACTCTGATGTCACAGGCATCTGTAGATCTGTGCTCCCTTCCACAGATCTCTCTCTTGCTCTGGAGCTTCAACAGCTCACACCTCTCTTTCTGGCTGGGCCTGGAACAGCAGAGGCCCAGACCCTTGCTGCTTGACCCAAACCACTAAAGGGAGGGCAATTGATCACAGACTCTCTTGCAAACACAAGGTTTGCAACTAGGTTTCCAGCAACAAGGAACTAAGTGAGTTAGCACCCAGCATCTAACTCTGCGAAACCCTGAGCGACCAGCTTCCTCAGAGTTTCACCTTTGGAACAAAGGACCCAACAAAGACTGCACCTGGAACCATCTTCCCAGCCTTCTTCTGCCGGCTAACAAAGCAGTACACCACCAAGTGACTCTTTCTCCCATCCATTCAAGGATTAGTAATGTAACAACTGGGCATGGCTTATCACAGCTTTACAGGCTAAGCAAGACTGTTTAAGACTGTTTACTGAGTTATTGTTGTGATAGATTGCAGTTAGGTCATTGATTAGTTGGCTTCGCCAAAGCTAAGTGCTAATACTGTTCACAGACAGATTCTTGCACACAACTAAACAATCTCTACACTAATCCAGACCGTTTGCAACACATGTCACATTGACACAGACTCATTAACAAATAGGCTTTCAACAGAGCTACACCCAAACAGACATCTCAAAGTTCCCGCTTCTTTTCCTTTGTCTTTGTCCTGACCACACGGTCAGACAAACACCTCCCCCGACCGGAAGCAAGCTTTGATTCGGCCAGTTTGGTAGTTTTCTGTTGTCAGCCATTTTGTTTTGTAGGCCAAACGGCTCCTTGATCACCACACCTGCCTTTGCCTTTCTCTTCTTTCTCTCTCTCTCTCTTTCTCTCTCTCTCTCACACACACACACACACACACACACACACACACGCCCCAAGCTTGTATATAGTTAGTTAGAATTTGTGTGTTTTGGTTTGCTTTGCTAGTTTGTGAATAAATATAATTCTTTGGAATCATACCTGCTGTCTGTTTAATGTTGCATGAATGAATAGTCAACCTCTGCTGCGTCAAAAACTCCAAAATCCTTCAGGCGTTACTGTTAATTTTGGTTGTTGTCATTAATTTAATTATTAATCAAACTCCAAATTAATAGTTAACGTATTTTATGAGACTGATATTTTTAACTGGCTCTCATTTTTCCCTTTATGAGAATGGTGCCCCACGAGGTGATTTAATGTTAATTAAGTCACACTATTTAACATAATTATTAATTATTAATAATAATTATTAATTTTTTCTGATAGCCAATTAAATCCCAACATATTTGGTGGCACCGTGGGAAGCCCGATTTTATGTTCCAAATATTTTTGGTGCCTCCGTGGTGAAGCCTAATGTGTTGACCCCAACATAAGTATGACGGGAACTGTGGACCCAGGGAAATGGTGTGAGGCAGCGTTGAAAAAGCGGACATTTCTGATTATTGAGTCTCCAACTATTAATGTGGTTGGGGAGAAGAGTGGACGAGGAGGTGACGACTGCTGGTTCCCATTGCCTGGGAGAGTGGAGTCTGAGTCAGCGCTGTGAGAAGGGGACGTGGAGTGAGGACGGACCAGGTTGGCGGAGGGGACAGCAGCAGTTGGGCCAGGAGAGGGATTCCCCGGCACCAGCTCCGAGTGGGGAGGAATCCCAAAGTGTTTGGGCACAGCCTCTTTCAGGAGCTTTTGATGGGGTGATTGAATGGAGGAAGCCGGCTGTGATGGCGGAGGAGAGTTGTCATTTTTAAGTGGGGGAAAATGATCCTCATCCAGGATGGAAAACATCTTGGACAACTGGAGGAGCTGGAGGGGCTGAGACGAAGATGAGCTGTGTTGAGGCTTTCCATCTCGTGTACTTTTCTGGACATCAGTCCATGATTTCTCCCGACGGGATCTGGGAGCGGGAGTAAAGTTAACCAGAGCCTTGGGCTTCGCTCCTAGCTGGGACCAGTGGGCTGTGGCCACGATGGCTGCGCTGTTTGAAGACGGGAGGGGGACAGTCGAGTCTAGTTTTCTTCCATGGATGTGGAGTTAGCAGCGGGACCCAAAGCAACGACCATCGAGTCCATGATCTGCTCCTCTACCCTCAGCTGGTACAGCATGGACATCCTCCCTTCCAGCTTGTTGATCCTCTGGCTCAGCTGGTGGCAGCTGTCACAACCAGGCGAGGTGAGTGGAGGCATGTCACAGTGGGGTCGGTGGAGGTTTTCTGGGGAGGAATAAACACAACTATGGCCAGTAATAGAGTCGAAACAGGTGAAGGGTTATAGTTGTGGTGGTAGTTGTAGGCCGGTGAGGTAAACAGAGACAGTAGCACAGGATGAGACTTACTCGTGAGGGCTCCACAGAGGGAGCCTACGGCGGAGAGTAGATTTGATTATAAGGCCGTACACACAGGTCAGAGTTGGTCAGCAAGATGTTTCATAAAAGTTGATCGGATTTATACTAACTTTGGTGAGCATGATGTGAGGTCAGTCCTGAGGCTGCAAAGTTTGGTGATGATTGGTCAAAGTAGCCATGACTTATTACAACAAACACTTTCAGCCTTTTGCACTTCCACTACACTTCCCATTACGGTGACTATTGCAGCTCAGACGTTGGCCTGTGTCCTGATGCTCGCCCCAAGCCCGTTGTCCTTTGGGGCCGACTTTCGTGGGCTCCATGGGGCGTGGAGGCCAACTTGTGTGGGGAGGCTTGGCCCCCGTTCATAACTGCTTGCAGTTCTAGTTTTATATTTATATCTTCTTTTTTAAATCTTTAACTACTAGTCCATACCCATTGGTAGCTTTGTCACCTTCTATCTATGCCAGTCCTCAATGCCTATGTGCAGTTTCACATAGATTGACCACGTCAGTGAGTAGAAAAATGTGGGACGGACAGAATGACTGACTGACAGAATGACACACTGACAGTTTCTATGATTATGTACAACATACCATGCCATGACTTAGTCATACCAAAAATTAGGAAAAAAACAAGCGATCTGTCGCATTTTAGCCATTTTTAAGCATTTTTCTGTCACCCAGTTGCCAATTAGAGTTAAATTTCTCCAGTCACCTTGAGGCGTCCTGTTCTACATATCTACCAAGTTTAGTAAAGATCGATATGGCGGTTAGGCCTAGATAGGAAATTAGCTCTGTAGCGCCCCCCATTTTGTTTGATGGGGTCAATAATGGAGGGTTCCCCTCAGATTATGTGTGGTCATATGCCTACAAAGTTGCATGGTGATCAGTGAAACCCTTGAGATGTTATACACCTTTATGTGATGAGCCACTCCCTCTGCAATATTCATTGCCTTATAGAAGCTCGGTTTCAGTAGGTTTTCCAACTTTTGCCAAGAGGGAACTTTAGATATTGGTCCCTAGATTATGTTTACAGAGTTTCATGCAGATCGGTCAAACTTCCTAGGAAGAGATCGATTATGGGGTGCCGTTTGTAAAGTGGCTCACGCTGAAAATAACATCATTTAGCTTCAAGCAATGTTTAAAAAAGTGTTGTGAATTTTTTAACGTCACCTTTTACCACATTTACAGCTATATTTGTTAACTTAGAAATATATTAAATAGTTAAATCTAAATATTAAATGTGGCACCTAAATGTTAAATGTTAAATCTAAATATTAAATGTGGCACCTAAATGTTAAATGTTAAATCTAAATCTAAATGCTAAATCTAAATCTAAATCTAAATGTTAAATCTAAATGCTAAATCTAAATGTAAATCTAAATCTAAATGCTAAATCTAAATGTTAAATCTAAATGCTAAATCTAAATCTAAATGTTAAATGTTAAATCTAAATGAAACTAAATATTTAACTAATATGCAAATTCACACGGCCAGTCACCGAAAGTACCAAAAAAAAGCTTGAGATGGTCAGACTGTGTTTATAGAATCAAATAACGAATTAAAACCAACTTATCAGGGGAAATGGACACTTGAACATACATTAGCATGATGATAATAACTACCTAAAATAACAAGAAACATGTTTGGAGAAATTTTATTTGATGTGTACTTTGAGTTGTTAGTGTCCCTTCAGAGGGAATCACCTTGTTGTTAACAAATACTTCCGGGTAGAAAACCAGCAGAGTTTACCTACATGTATATATTAATATCTCACATTTTTCACATCACTATATCACCGTTTAGACTAATCTGGTGTTTGTAAAGTCTATAAACACAATGACTGAACAAACATTACTATCACGTTCTGAAATTAATAACATGGTTATCGTAGATTAGCGGGGCTAACCGTTAGCTGTTAGCCCTGTTAGCGGTGTCTGTAATGACTCATTAACTCTAAACGGTCCGTGAAAAAACTATTTTTTTCCAGCGGATGTCTTAGTTACAACATGATTGAGCTAACTGGAGTAGTTTCATGTCGTATCTGACAACGGGAGGCTTTTAACAGATGATGTCCTGATGTTAGCTTTGCTGTGGCCACTGATGCTTTCTAGACATTGTGATTTCCCAAAACTGAATGAATACCACACACTGCAACACAAAACTGCTTTGCTAGCTCAATCATGTTGTAACTAAGACATCCACTGGAAAAAAATAGTTTTTTCATGGACCGTTTAAGAGTTAATGAGTCATTACAGACACCGCTAACGGGGCTAACAGCTAACGGTTGTTAGCTTAGCTTAGATTGTTAGTCCCTCCGAAGGGACACTAACAACTCAAAGTACACATCAAATAAAATTTCTCCAAACATGTTTCTTGTTATTTTAGGTAGTTATTATCACGCTAATGTATGTTCAAGTGTTCATTTCCCCCGAAAAGTTGGTTTTAATTCGTTATTTGATTCTATAAACACAGTCTGACCATCTCGAGCTTTTATTTTGGTACTTCCGGTGACCGTCAGTGTGAATTTGCATATTAGCTAAATATTTAGTTTCACCCAGAACATTTAGATTTAACATTTAACATTTAGATTTAAAATTTAACATTTAGATTTAGATTTAGATTTAGTATTTAGATTTAACATTTAGTTTTAGATTTAGATTCAATATTTAGATTTAACATTTAGATTTAGATTTAATATTTAGATTTAACATTTAACATTTAGGTGCCACATTTAATATTTAGATTTAACTATTTAATATATTTCTAAGTTAACAAATATTGCTGTAAATGTGGTAAAAGGTGACATTAAAAAGTTCACAACACTTTTTTAAACATTGTTTGAAGCTAAATGTGGCAAAATGTTGGTTATTTTCAGCATGAGCCACTTTACAAATGGCACCCCATAATCAATTTTAAGTGTTTTTCCAAAAATTCAAAATGGCGGAAAATCTATATAACCGGAAGTTATGGGTTCTTGAGGCAAATTTGTTCCTCATGGGGAGAGGCATCTCTGTGCAAAGTTTCATGTCTCTCCGGCATACAGGGCATGAGATATGCCCATTCAAAGTTTGCCATTTCAATCGGGTTGCTATAACGCCCCCCTTTGGCCAATTGATGTAATATTGCTTCATTCGCATCCTCCCATGACCCTCTACCACTGTGCCAAATTTCACATGGATTGACCAAGTCAGTGAGGAGATAAACATGGAACAGACACATAGACACACCCACAGACACACACACAGACAGTTTTCGTCATTATATAGTAAGATATATATATATATATATATATATATATATACACACACACATATACATATATACAGTGCCCTCCAAAAGTATTGGAACAGTGAGGCCAATTCGTTTACTTTTGTTGTAGACTGAAAATATTTGGGTTTGACATCAAAAGATGAATATGAGACAAGAGATCAACATTTCAGCTTTTATTTCCAGGTATTTACATCTGGATCTGATACACAACTTAGAAGATAGCATTATTTGTAATGGAACACAAAATTTTTAGGTGAGCAAAAGTATTGGAACATATAAACTTAAAATAGATTAAAGTGAATGAGACTTAATATTTAGTTGCAAATCCTTTGCTTTCAATAACTGCATCAAGCCTGTGACCCATTGACATCACCAAACTTTTGCATTCTTCTTTTGTGATGCTGTTCCAGGCTTTCACCGCAGCCTCTTTCAGTTGTTGTTTGTTTTGGGGGGTTACTCCCTTCAGTCTCCTCTTCAGCAGGTAAAATGCATGCTCTATTGGGTTTAAGTCTGGAGACTGACTTGGCCAGTCTAAAACCTTTCACTTCTTGCCCCTGATGAACTCCTTTGTTGTTTTGGCAGTGTGTTTTGGGGCGTTATCTTGCTGCATGATGAAGGATCTCTCAATCAGTTTGGTTGCATCTTTCTTTAAATTAGCAGACAAAATGTTTCTGTAGACTTCTGAGTTCATTTTGCTGCTGCCATCATGTGTTACATCATCAATGAAGATGAAAGACCCCGTCCCAGAAGAAGCCATGCAAGCCCAAGCCATGACATTCCCTCCACCGTGTTTCACAGATGAGCTTGTATGTTTGGGATCATGAGCAGATCCTTTCTTTCTCCAAACTTTTGCCTTTCCATCACTTTGGAAAAAGTTAATCTTTGTCTCATCAGTCCATAAAACTTTTTCCCAGAATTTTTGAGGCTCATCTCTGTACCTTTTGGCAAATTCCAGCCTGGCCTTCCTATTCTTCTTGCTAATGAGTGGTTTGCATCTTCTGGTGTAGCCTCTGTACTTTTGTTCATGAAGTTTTGTGCGAACAGTAGATTGTGATACCTTCACTCCTGCCCTCTGGAGGTTGTTGCTGATGTCACTAACAGTTGTTTTAGGGTCTTTCTTTACAGCTCTCACAATGTTTCTGTCATCAACTGCTGATGTTTTCCTTGGTCTACCTGTTCGACGTCTGTTGCTTAGTACACCAGTGGTTTCTTTCTTCTTCAGGACATTCCAAATGGTTATACTGGCTATGGCCAATGTTTGTGCAATGGCTCTGATTGATTGTCCATCTTCTCTCAGATTCACAATTGCTTCTTTTTCACCCATAGACAGCTCTCTGGTTTTCATGTTGGTTCCACCTCTAAATGCAGTCTGCACAGGCAAAACCTATCGTACCCAATCTGAAACTGAGCTCAGACATTCAGTGCTATTTATTGTTTGAATAATCAATGTAATTGGGAGACACCTGGGCAACAAAACACACCTGTCAGTCACATGTTCCAATACTTTTGCTCTCATGAAAAATGGGTGGGTTCAAACAAAAGGTGCTATCTTCTAAGTTGTGTATCAGATCCAGATGTAAATACCTGGAAATAAAAGCTGAAATGTTGATCTCTTGTCCCATATTCATCTTTTGATGTCAAACCCAAATATTTTCAGCCTACAAGAAAAATAAAGGAATTGGCCTCACTGTTCCAATACTTTTAGAGGGCACTGTATGTATAAATGTTCAGAGTCTGTATATAGGCTCCATGCATTAATATTTCTGTGTCCACTGGATTAAAATGGAGGTCCTGCTTTTTATTTACCTGCAATGGTGAACAGTGGTATCGGAGCTCCATTGATGATGGCTTGTTTCATCCACTGTGCATGAGCTTTTCTCAGAGTGAACAAACTAGTGTTCACTAGAATTAATTGAACTGTCTCTGATCAGCTGTTCTTAAAACTGAAAACTCAGAGTTTTCCATCTCATTGTCAACCCAGAGTTCAGGGTTAGACTCAGAGTTTGTGAAACCTGCTTTGTGAAACAGGCCCCTTTCAAATCTGAGACCCATTTGTTGCTCCTGATGATACACCTATGCTGAGCTTTTAATTTATCTTAGGTATACCATGTAACAATACACACTAGTGAAACTGTGCTTTAAGAAAGTTTTATTTTGGTGCATAGTACTGTGATGCTTAAGGATTCACATCTCAGGGGGAAAGCATTAATCTATTGTTCACCCTAATGAGCATACATTAGCAACCAATAAGGTAATCAAAACAATTTTGAGTTTGCAAAATTACCTTGGAGTATTTTTCCTGAAATGATCATTCTGAAAGCTGATCTGAACCAGCTGTAAAAGAAAGCATAAATAAATGGATTGAGCATTGAGTTTGACAGTGTGAGCCAGTTGAGTGTTTCAATCACTGGAACTGGTGGGGGATAATAAGATAAAGGCTGAAAGACAATACAGAGAAAGTAAGGAGTCATACATAAGAGAAAAACTCCCATAACAATAGCCAGAGTTTTGGTGGCCTTCCTCTCCATCTTACTAACAGTTGCTCCAGACTTTGTGCTCTGACAGGTTGTGCTCTGGATGCTGTTCACCTGTTTCTTAGCAACAAGGAAAATCTTCAGGTAAATACAGAGCATTATGACTGCTGGGAGATAAAATGAAAGAACAGGTCCCATAGTGTTTGCCATTACAACGTCAACTGAGCACATTGCTTCACATGTTCCTTGGTTAAATCCAGCAATTATGATGCTAATTCCAATTAGAGCTGAAATCCCCCAATTTACCAGGATCATGACCACAACAACTTTAACATTTATCTTAGTTCTGTATGTCAGAGGCTGACACACTGCATAATATCTGTCTATGGAAATACAACATAAATTCAGAATGGAAGCTGTGCACAGTGATACATCAAAGCTGTCTCGTATTTTACAAAACAAATCTTCATGATGCAGACATGAAGTTACAGTGAAGACCATGCTGAAAGGAAAGACTACAATACCAACAAGCACATCAGCCATGGCCAGAGAGAGAATAAGGTAGTTTGTAGGAGTGTGGAGCTGTTTGAAGTAGGTGATGGAGATTATTACAAGAAGGTTTCCACATATTGTGGTAACAGATAATAAGCCAAGAAATATATACACCAATACACAGATTATGGATGGATTTCTTGTAAATATATAACCTGTACTATCTGATTCATAGCAGGGATGTATGTCATGAACAGTGTAAGTCCCGTTGACAGTCATTTTTGGTTTCATGCTTTTAGATTTCTATAATAATAAATTAGAATATTAAGAACATTTAAAAGACATTTAGTTCAGCATGTATGTAAAGCCAAACAAACAGCAATCAGCAAGAAAACAAGACATGATTGTCAGTTCGGCTGAGCTTTCCATTAACTCCTTCATATATTTCATGCGAGGACACTTTTGTGGCCTTCGTCACTGTGCCACTGTGCAGAGGTTCTGGACTTGGTTCAGTATTTATGAACCCCTATCCCATTACTTAAAACAAAATATGTGGTCAGCCAATCAGATGCAGGACCCTACATCTGATTAGATGAGATACAGAGACACCTAATGACAAGTAGTGTGTGTGTGTGTGTGTGTGTGTGTGTGTGTGTGTGTGTGTGTGTTTGTGTGCGTGCCTGCTCGTTTGTGAATGTTTTAATAGCCTCCACAGTGTTTTGACATGAAATAGACTAAAGTAAGATATAGTGCACAGTCCAATGCACAGGCATTTTCAGGGCAGGTGCTCAAGCCAAAAAAGGGGGCACCTCTCTCATAACTATTTATTTATTTAAAAAAAATAAAGTTATATACAGTAACACATTTTGGCTACTTACATATTTAGTTTAACACCCATACAGGGATGCAGACAAGGGTGTCATTTTGTTTAAATATTGCAAAGGACACATATTAAGTAGGGGGGTTTGGGGGTCCTCCATCAGGAAATTTTGAGCCTCAAACACTGCATTGATTTATGGTGGAAATGTAATTATTTTTGTAAAGGGAAACAAAATTCAAATGACAAATCAAAATCAAAATAGAATGTAATGCAATAAGACTCTCAGGAATTCTGTACTGCTCTCAAACATTCATTCTCCTTTAGAAACACTTGTCTTATTTCATGTTGTCTGCTGAGTCTACACATGTGTTTTACTCTGTATTAATGATGGACCATGTTCTGTAGTAAGGTTTAAATTTTTCTGGATGTACAGAGTAGAGGTTACTCTGACATACTGACACACTGAGGATAATTTTTACCTCACATTTCTTTAATATGAAGCTAACAGAGTGCTGAAGAGAAAAGAGTCTTTTGGGGGGAAGTTTGGTTCTAATTTAGCCTCTTGCAAACATGGGTCTTTTCTTCAGACCTTAAATGCAAGCCTTAGTTTATATTTTCTCTTGTTTTTACTTTCCTATCAGAACCATTCAATTTAGCCTGCGATCAAGCTTAATACTTTATTTCCAGTTGGTTCAGACATTAAAGTAGTCATGTTTTTTTTTTAATTCAATCCACCACCCAAGAATTTGTAAACAATAAAGTTTGTTTATGAGAAAACCGCTGTGATTTCATTAAATAGTCATGTATTAATACTTCAAATTATTATCCTCTAAATAAGCTTTAAATGTTGCTAAAGAATCCCAGAGAACAGCGGCTGCAGCTTCGACTTCCTTCTCTCCTTCTCTGTGCTCTTGGCCTAAGGCATGTGTAGCACCAAACCGCATTTCAGATTTTTTTAAATGAATTTTCAGAGCCATGGCATGGGAGTCATAAACATTACTTCAATTTGAGTTTTGGTTTAAAAAGACATGGAAGTGGGAAAGCAATTCAGCGTCTGTCTCCGCTCGCAGCAGGCAGTTGGTGAACCGGAATCAGCCAGAGAGTTGGAGATGACGTAATTTTACGCCAGACTATGTTGTTGTTAAACTTAATGGTGGGTTAATGCCTATATTAGTCTGGCTGTATGGAGATGTTTTAATACTGGGTTAATCTCACAACAGTAACAAACAATGCAGAGGCTTAGGGCAAACACTGTCATTACCTGGCTGTCCATAAAGGCAGGTCACAGGGAGACGTGATGCTGCTCTGCAGGGCACTCAGTTTAAGTGTGTCAACTGTGCTTACTATGACAAGGTATGCTGATGAGGGATGGGCAGGGGCTCTTGCAGTCTCAAACTCAACTGTGTTTTTCAGGCATTAAAATATGCTGTTAATGGAGAATTTATGTCATGGGCCAAATTGAAAAACTAAAATATTAAATAAAAAAAAGAAAGTAAAAAAAAACAGCCACTCGCAAAAAAGGGCACTTATCTAGTCAGAGGTCAAAAAGGCAGATGCATGCGCATCACCTTGAGTCTATCTGTGCATGTATCTGATAGTGTGTACAATGCACATAACTATAATGTACTGGGGGCAAAACAATTCTAGCATAAGCTTGCACTCTCTGGAAAGTTCTGTTGGCTTGTTTTAGACAATGGTGGAGAATAGTGCGAGTGGTGCATTCAGAAATACTCATTCCAAGTGTCGGAGAGCACCGCACTCTTTGAGTAGCAGGAGCGCACTCTGGGCACTCTGTCTGAGAAAATGGAGCAGCAGAGCACTTAGAGGAATAAATGTAAGATTTTCTTACCCGTTCATTAATTCATATAGAAATATAACCTTCAGTTTCTCTGACCAACAGGGCTCTCATTTTAGTGTAGAGCATCAGACTGAATTTCCAAATGCACCGTGTCAGGTCACTCACTCTCCGGGACCCAACCTGATCTCACAGAAATACGGGAAATGACCACGACCTCTTAACACCGCATTCCATGGTGGCAGCACGTAATGGGTTGAAATTATGTGCCGGTACCACGGAAACAATGCCCATGTAAAGTCAATTAGGATCCTTTGTCGTGGTGGACACAGGGATTCCCTGATTCAATAACACCCTGTATACACACAAAAACATGAAAGTGTTCTTGATATTAAAACAGCAAATATATTCCTCTGTTATAATTTCCCACCAATAATAATAATAATAATAACATGATAGTTTGGCTGTACTAGATATTTGATATATTCAGTAGATTTACTTTTTTATGACAACTCTACAACCAGAACAATCACAGGTCCCAAAAACTCAGTTTCTTGAGAACTTGCTAAAATATCTGAAATTAACCATCATCCTTACTTTTTCTTAACATATTTCATCTAGGTGCAGTGTCATTACTAGTTTGGCTTTACTAGACATTTGATATTCAGCAGATGTATCTTTTTACAACTCTATTTTACAACAAGCCGCAAAAAACTACTGTCCCACAAAGGCCATTTCTAGAGTACTATCTAAAATATCTGAAATTAGCCAACACCCTTGCTTTTGCTTAACATAGTTCACCTAGATGTAGTGTCATTACTAGTTCAGCTTTACTATATATTAGATATATTCAGTAGATATATCTTTTTACAACCCTATTTAGAACCCTACTTTGCAAATCAGAAGAACTACAACTATTTTGCTGATATGTATCAAGCTGCATGGCGTGGTCCTAGGGAATTGCAGTTTTTAAAAAATATAAGTGTTTTTCCTAGATTTGGAAGTTGTAAATATTGAATTGAGAGTACACTGTGGACTTTAAGGGGATGGTAAACACATTTGTGTAATCAGATTTTAAATATCTAATTTCTAAATGGGTGAAAATTAATTTTATCCATATTTTACCCATATCTGACAGCACCCCCAGTTGTTGACTACACTCACATGATAGCTGAGGTCAAGAGCTCTCTAAAACAGTTGGTCCCATGTCTGTACCCCCTTTAGTTGCTGAGTTATAAGCCCTCAAACATGCACTGAGGTCAAGGTTCAAAGGTCAATGGCTCAAAGCAGGAACCATGTAGAATCTTCATACTGACATATGTTACTCTCCAGGTTGAGACCTTTCCAATGATGTATTTGGTTTAGCTCTAAGACAAAGTTTTGATTTTTTCATTTTTTGGACACAAGCCATGCCAGGTGTAGTTTCAGAGAGCACTTTGAAGGCCCCGTGTATAAAATGATTTTTGTTTATTTCTTTGCTTGTTTTTCTCTTTTTACCTGTAGATAGTTAGTAAAATGAGTCATCCTCAGACAATACAATACTACTAAAAAGTAAACCAATAATAACAATAATTAAATAAGCAAAAATAATATTAAAATTATATTGAAATTTTAGAATCTATTTACAGAGTGGAATGGTAGCCTAATATATAACTTAGATACAATTTATTATTGTTTAGACAATTTATTATTGATTAGATACCATTTAGCCTATTATTGTATTTACTTTTAGCGTGTTCTACTTTTATCTACAGTAGGCTATATGTTTTAATTTATTTAATAACAAATTTATTTTATGTTAGGCCTACATCTTAATATTTTATGTCATTTATCATAGTTTAGTTCTTAACTCCAGTGTTTCCTCAGTGGGAGGCATCTGCACCGGGGGGCAGCAGCTGGTTCTGGCTGCTGGCGCTGACTTGGGGTCCACTCTCCCCTGGTGGAGTGGAGGGTGGCCAGATTGCCAGGGGTGGCAGCCGCCTCCCGATGCGGATGGCTCCATGTGATGGTGTTTCCTCTCTGGTTCTTCCGTGCTCAGCCTTATTTTTTTCCATATCTGAACCAGTGGCTCGGTGCTGTTCCTTCAAAGGAGTTCAAGGCTCTGTATTCTACATCCTCCATGTATAGGTTAGCCACAGTGGGCGATACTGGTGAGCCCATCGCATAGTCATGTTCTGTCTGTAAAAATTGCCGTATTTGAAAAAGGTAGTGCTCAGGCAGAGATCCAGTAGTTGCTATATCTGATCTGGACTGAGCTTGGTTCTGTCGTGGAGGGTGTTGGGAATCAACATATATTTACCTCACACGATGGCACCAAATATGTTGGGGTCAAGACCTTAGGCTTCACACGGAGGCACCAAATATGTTGGGGTTAAATTGGCTATCGGAAATAATTAATAATTATTATTAATAATTAATAATTATGTTAAATAATGTGACTTAATTAACATTAAATCACCTCGTGGGGCACCATTCCCGTAAAAGGAAAAATGATAGCCAGTTAGAGATATCAGTCTCATAAAATAGGCTAAACTATTAATTTGGAGTTTGATTAATAATTAAATTAATGACAACAACCAAAATTAACGGTAATGCATGAAGGATTTCGGAGTTCTTAACGCGGCAGAGGTTGACTATTCATTCACCCTTGTGCAACATTAAACAGACAGCAGGCATGATTCCAAGGAATTATATTTATTCACAAATTAGCAAAGCAAACCAAAACACACAAATTCTAACTAACTATATACAAGCTTGGTGTGTATATGTGTGTGTGTGTGTGTGTGTGTGTGTGAGGGAGAAAGAAGCGAAAGACAAAGTTGGTGATCAAGGAGCCGTTTGGCCTACGAAACAAAATAGCTGACAACAGAGAACTACCAAAATGGCCGAATCAAGGCTGCTTCAGTTTCCGGGGGAGGTGTTTGTCTGACCGTGTGGTCAGGACAAAGACAAAGGAAAAGAAGTAGCTCTGTTGAAAGCCTATTTGTTAATGACTGTGTCAATGTGACATGTGTTGCAAACGGTCTGGATTAGTACAGAGATTGTTTAGTTGCATGCAAGAATCTGTTTGTGAACAGTATTAGCAAACTAAACACTTAGCTGTGGCGAAGCCAACTAATCAATGACCTAACTGCAATCTATCCCAACAATAACTCAGTAAACAGCATCAAATCACATACAACAAGTTAAGCAGTCTTGCTTAGCCTGTAAAGCTGTGATAAGCTATGCCCAGTTGTTACATTACTGATCCTTGAATGGATGGGAGAAAGAGTCACTTGGTGGTGTACTGCTGTTAGCCGGCAGAAGAAGGCTGGGAAGATGGTTCCAGCTGCAGTCTTTGTTGGGTCCTTTGTTCCAAAGGTTCTGATCCGAGGAAGCTGGTCGCTCGGGGTCCTTGCAGAGTTAGACGCTGGGTGCTAACTCACTTAGTTCCTTGTTGCTGGAAAGCTAGAAGCAAACCTTGTGTTTGCAAGAGAGTCTGTGATCAATTGCCCTCCCTTTAGTGGTCTGGGCTATGGAGCAGGGGTTTGGGCCTCTGCGGTTCCAGGCCCAGCCAGAAAGAGAGGTGGGAGCTGCTGAAGCAGCTGGAGCAAGAAGAGGGAGAAGGCTTGGAGGGAGCAGACCTTGTACCGATGCCTGTGACATCAGAGTCACATGTCACTGTAAAGGTCCAATCAAGTTTTGGGACTTGAGTCACACTGAGGTGTGAGGTGAGATCTCCTGTGGAGATGGGTGTCGCATAGCCCTCTTTGTTTGAAGACAAAGAGCATGCAGAGGAAAAAGCTTTTAAATCTCCAGTTATGATTTTACCAAATGAAAAATCATCTGTGGTCCTGTGAATCCCAACAAGGGTGTTGTCATGTAGCAAACATTGCCTGACTGTTTCCACTGCCTCCATGGTTGGAATGCAAGTGAACAGGGAGGTCACATCATAGGATACCATGGTATTATCTGGATCCATTTTTAAACCTCTTAGTTTGTCCACAAAGTCTATGGAGTTTTGGATATGGTGGGGCGTATTGCCCACCAAGGGAGCCAGGATGTTGGCTACATGTTTGGCAATGTTGTACGTGACCGAGTTTATGCTGCTGACAATGGGTCTGAGGGGGGGCCCCTTCTTTGTGAATCTTGGGGAGCCCATATATGCATGGGATAGCATCTTGGGGGTACAAATGGTGATATTGTAGGCAATCAATGGTGCCCTCTTTCTGTAGTTTTTGTAGGTATTCTATTGTCTTTTTCTTGTAACCACTAGTTGGGTCTCGTTTCAGAGTTTTGTAGGTGTTAGTATCACTGAGTAATGTAGAGACCTTATTGTGGTAGTCAGATGTACTAAGAACTACCGTACATCTCCCTTTATCTACTGGAAGGATGGTAATGTTTGGATCCTTGCTCAGGGATGTCACAGCTTTTCTGTCCTCAGTAGTGAGATTGAAGGGTGGGGGCTTAGCATTGGACAGAGCTGCTGACACTTTCAACCTAAGCTGCTCGGCTTCGGTTACTGTCAAGTTGTTGTTCCTTATAGCTGATTCTGTAGTTGTGATAAGATCAACTACAGGTAACTGCTGTGGTGTCATTGCTGCAACACAACAAGAGAGTTCCTGGTTTGAACCCGTGTTCAGGGAGCCCTTTTATGTAATGTTTGCGTGTTCTCCCCGTGTCAGTGTGGGTTTTCCTGGGGTTCTCCAGGTTCCTCCCACAGTCCAAAGACACACAGGTTAAGTGGCCACGCTAAATGTGAGCGTGAACGGTTGTCTGTCTTTATGTGTCAGCCCAGTGATAGTCTGGTGACCTGTCCAGGATGTACCCTGCCTCTCACCTAATGTCAGCTGGGATAGGCTTCAGCCCACCACAACTCCTAACAGGATAAGCGGTTACGGAAAATTACTGAAAAATTGGACTACTGTAAATCTCTATAAACATGTCTGAGTCAATAGAGTTTACACAAATGACAGCTTGTCCAAAATTCAGCAGCCAGAATCTCCACTAAAACCAAAAAAAGAGAGCATGTTACTCCTGTTTCAGCTTCTCTTGGCTCCAGTCAATTTTTGAGTTGGTTCTAAGATATTACTGATACCCTTTAAGGCCGGCTCTGGACTTGCACCTGAGTACATCTCAGATCCTCTCACTTCATATGCCCGGTCACAACCTGAAGTCCTCAGACAAGGCTCTGCTGACCATTCCATAATCTAGACTGAAAAACAACCTCCCTGATGAGGTGAGACTTACCAGTTCCTCCTCCTCTTTTAAGTAGGCCTACTTAAATGAATGTGCTTTCACAGGGTTTGTGGCCTGAACTCACTTTTATCTGCCAGCCACTTCTTATAACCAAAGGCATTTGCTTAACTTTTATTTTATTGTTTTATTGTATTTTACTTTATTATTGCTGACTTTATTATTCTATATCCTTTATTTTTGTAAAGCACTTTAAAAAGTGTTAAAAGTTTATTGTGATTTTGAGCATTATTAAAAGAAAATTCAAAATACAAGTAAATGTTGAATACAGCAAGTTCTCCTAAATCATTCGTACAAGCCAATTAAGGACGAACTTTTTTGTACCAGTGATTCTTGCAGGAGGCCCGCTGTCACTCACAGAGCCTGGAATGGAATGACCCGCTTAAGTAATTTAGGCTAGTAAACGTAACTGCTTGTGTAAAAGAGCTTTACAAAACATTGTCTTACAGGCAGTAACTATCTGATTGTGCTATTGTATTAAAATTGAAACCATTTTACTTTCACGTACTAAATTATTATTTGTAAATACAAAATGCCATTTCATACAGTTTATCATGGCATTAAAGATGCATTTTTATTGTTTCAGACTTCATCATTGCTCTCTGATTAAAATGAACATTCTCAAGTCAAAATAGCTTTGAGTCAGCAAAATCACCTTGAATTATTTTCCCAGAAATGATCATTCTGAAAGCTGACCTGAACCAGCTGTAAAAGAAAGCATAAATAAATGGATTGAGCATTGAATTTGACAGTGTGAGCCAGTTAAGAGTTTCAATCACAGCAATTGGTGTAACATCATATGTTAAAGGCTGAAAGATGATACAAAAAAAGTAAGGACTCCAACATAAGAGAAAAACTCCTAAAACGATAGCCAGAGTTTTGGTGGCCTTTCTCTCCATCTTACTGACAGCTGTTCCAGACCTTGTGCTCTGACAGGTTGTGCTCTGAATGGTGTTTGCCTGTCTTTGTGCTACAAGGAAAATTTTCAGGTAGATGCAGAGCATTATAATGACTGGAATATAAAAAGAAAAAATGCATGCCAGAGTGGTTGAAATAAGAGCATCAATTAAACAACTTTCTTCACATTTTCCTTGATTAAACCCTGCAACCATGATGCCAATGCCAATTAGAGCAGCAACTCCCCAGCTCACCAGGATCATAATCCCGATAACTTTATCATTTATTTTAGTTTTATAAGCAAGAGGCTGACATACTGCGTAGTATCTGTCAATAGAAATGCAGCACAAGTTCAAAATAGACGCTGTGCTTAGTGTTACATCAAAGCTTCCCCGTACCTTACAGAATAAACCCTCATGATACCAGCATGAGGTTACAGTAAAGGCCATGCTGAAAGGGAAAACTACAACACCAACAAGCAGATCAGCAACAGCCAGAGAGAGGATGAGGTAATTTGTAGGGACGTGGAGCTGTTTGAAGTAAATAATGGAGATGATTACAAGAAGGTTTCCGCATATTGTGATAAATGACAATGAGCCTAGAACAATATATAATAATACACATATTATAGAGGGATTGCTTGTAAATACATAAGTTGTGTGATCTGATTCATAGCAGGGATGCACGTCATGAACAGTGTAAGTCCCATTGACAGTCACTTCTGGTCCCATGCTTCTAGATTCCTGCAAATAAATTTTCCAAAATTAACCAATTACACAACCTTTTAAATACTTAAATATTTACTTCAACATGTATAACCACAGCATCAGTATTCTCAAGAAGCACTGATATTAAGTTAAAATAACAAAGACTTGTTTATTAAGTTTCATACCGTATGCCTCAAGTTAGTCAATGCATCACTGTTGGTGTGTGTCCGTGTTCAGTGTGCCACTGTGCAGAGCCTTCAGTCTTCATATTTAAATAATCAACCCCACCTACCATACCATACCTAGCATAATTAATACAAAGGTCTCTTGTCCAATCAAATGGGATAACACTATTCTGTTTGCATGTGATATGAGTAATAACACGCGCACACACACACACACACACACACACACACACACACACACACACTGTGTTCCTTCTAAAATCTTGGAACGCCTCATACTACAACTAAAACGTATATCCCCAAGAGTAGAGTGAATACTTAGGATAGACCAGGCCAGTTTCCGTAAAGGCTGCAGTACAGGGGAAAAAGTACTGGCCCTAACCACCTACATCGAAAACGGCTTTGAGAGTAAGCTCAAAACAGGGACTGTGTTCCTTGACCTCACAGCAGCCTACGATATGGTCTGGCGTAAAGGCCTCCTGCTGAAACTCAGGAAAGTGCCCCCTGCCTGGGCAACAGCCACAATCCAAACTCTGCATGTATACTGCCAGATATTAATACATACTTTCAACATATTGTACCACAGTAGCCAGAACTATAACTATAATATTATTACTTTCAATAATGTTGTTGTAAGCTACTGTCATTACCTGCATCTCTCTCTCTGTCTCTCTCTCTGTCTCATTGTGTCATACGGATTACTGTTAATTTATTATGCTGATCTGTTCTGTACGACATCTATTGCACGTCTGTCCATCCTGGAAGAGGGATCCCTCCTCAGTTGCTCTTCCTGAGGTTTCTACCGTTTTTTTTCCCCGTTAAAGGGGTTTTTTTGGGGAGTTTTTCCTTATCTGCTGCGAGGGTCATAAGGACAGAGGGATGTTGTATGCTGTAAAGCCCTGTGAGGCAAATTGTGATTTGTGATATTGGGCTTTATAAATAAAATTGATTGATTGATTGATTGATTGATTGATTGATTGATTGACTTGGGACAGACAATAAGTGCATGGAAAACACAGAAAAATGGGCTTCCTCAAGGTTCAGTTCTCTCCCTGACCCTGTTCAACATATACACAAATGACCTGCCCATCACCAGATCCCACAAGTTCATCTACGCTGATGACATCTGTTTGGCAACCCAAGCTACTGACCTGGCCTCTTTGGAGCAAGTGCTCAATGAGGACCTTGCAAAACTGGACCAGTACTGCAAAGCCTAGCGCCTACAACCAAGCCCAGCAAAAACAGTCTCTAGTATTTTCCATCTTTGAAACTCAGAAGCTGCCAAACAATTGGACTTGCAAACTTGCAAGTCATATTCTGTAGCAGAATACTGTGCCCCTGTCTGGTCCAGGTCACCCCACACACACCACATAGGCACCCAACTTAACTCCACTATGCAAATCATAACTGGAACTATTCGTTCAACACTGCTCCCCTGGCTCCCTGTCCTATCTAATATACTCCCCCCCAACATCAGACGAACTGAACTCACGTATAGGATGCTCCAAAAGGTCAAAGACTCCCTCCATTTACCAATCCACACCGACATCTTCAACCCACCACCTGCTCGTCTCCGATCTAGACGACCAATTTGGAAGGACCCCCCCACCCACTGACTTTGATGCACTGTCTGCCTGGGTGACTGAATGGGAATCCAGAGACATCCCAAACAAACATCTAGTGTCAGACCCGACTCAACCAGTCTCCGGCACCAACCTCTTATGGAGACAGTGGTCCACCTTGAACAGATTTAGGACTGGTCAAGGTCCCTACTTGGCCAGCCTTAACAGATGGGGGAGCAGCTTGAGCCCAATGCTTGTGGAGAGGTGCAAACCATGGAGCGTATTATTGAAGCCTGCTGTCTCCAAAGACTAAGAGGAGGTCTAGTCTCCCTTCCACAATATAGATCAAGAGGCTACTGCTTGGCTTGAGAAATTTGCATTCGCTAAATTAATAAAATAATACACTAACTGTGTGTGTGTCCCCTTAAGTCTGATTTATAAATTTTAATGTAACTTTTTAAATGACATATATGATATACTCCACTGTATGCCGATGTAATAAAAGTACCTAAGTACCAGAGAGTGGGGAAAAAAAATTGATACAGCATAGTCTTGCAATATTTTGTGTGGCAATATTGTATCAATATACAGACGCCGAGTATCAATTTTTATCTTTTATTTATAGTTATTCATTTATATATCTATTCAAACTTTATTTAACCAGGAAGTCCCATTGAGATCAAAGGTAGCAGCCAATATAAACACATTTAAAATGCAACAAATACAATATAAAATACAAAAATCCACAATAAAACAACAGCTATTCAAACATAGTGGCCTCTCAAGAAAAATATGTACATGTCTCTGTCACCAAACTCTTTGATGAGTTTGGTGACTCATCATCTATGATGCCCTTAAATTCATTGATGGATAAAAGTGTTTCTAATTTTAGATCTTTCTGGAGATTGTTCCATGTCCAAGGTGCATACTAGGAAAATGCAGTTTACCCAGATCTGTCAAAACCCAGGGTACATTAAAAAGCATCCACCTGGAATAGCGTAGCTGGTAACTACCAGAGCTAACACACCAATGGGTGCAGAGTTAGTTTGCCCAATATTGCTTTAAAGATAAAAATAAACCAGTGCTGTTTTCTGTAAATGGTCGAATATGTCCAGCTCACCAAATCATAAAGAATACATGATGATGAAGTGACTTTGCATTTTTAATTAAAAGTAGAGATGCATGATATACTGGATCAAGGCTATGTAAAATGGAGGAGGTTGCATGCATATACAATATGTCACCGCAATCAATCACAGACAGAAAAGTGGCTTTCATGAGTTTTCTTCTTAGAGCTGAAAGTAAAACAAGACTTGTTTCTAAAATAAAAGCCTATTTTTACTTTAGCTTCTTAACTAGAGTAGCAATATGTGTATTAAATGAAAGCTTGGCATCTATCCATATACCCAGGAACTTGTATTAGGACACTCTTTCAATGGATTTACCATCAACTACAAGCAACTGTGAGTGAGCTTTTGAGAAGACCATAAACTTTGTTTTCTGAGCATATAAAATCTATTCTAAACTCAGCAGAGCAGTTGGTAATGACTGAAATGCAGTCTGAAGCTCTTGCACTACCTGCATTATAGAGGGGGCATGCATGTAAATGATAGTGTCATCCACATATAAATGTATTTTTGTTGGAATGTCTTCACCCAAATCATTAAAAAAAACAAGAATACAAAATAGGCCCCAAGATGGAACCCTGGGGGACACCTTTAGTTGTCTGAAGAAATTTCAATTTATGGCCTTCTGCATAAACACATTGAGTACGATCTGTGAAATAATTTTGGAACCAGTGTACAGCCTTAGGTCAAAAAGAAACATTCTTTAGCTTGTTTAGGAGTAGTCTGTGGTCCACTGAAGCCAAAGCCAAAACTAAAGTTTGGAAATCGGGCGGTAATTGATCAGCTCTGAGGGGCCTCCACCTTTAAGTAAAGGGAGAACATAGGCAGCTTTCCAAATTTTAAGAATGGAGTTAGAGAGAAGACTCAAATTTAAAAATGAGTAATGGGCTCAACAATAATATCTGCTGCCACCTTTAAGAGATAAGGATCAAGATTGTCTGGACCTGCAGACTTTCTGTGGTCATTGTCTCTCAGAGCTCTACAAACTTGTAAAACTGAAATAGGTTTAAAATGAACAGACTAGATTTTCATCAGCTGCAGCATTGGCAGAACGTAGAACCGATTTATTTACATTTAAGGTATCAAATATACCCAACAAAGCCCAAATAAAATGTTCATTAAACTGAGTGACCATGGCAGCTTTGTCCTTTATTTCATCTGAGCCAAACAGAATTTGTTCCGGGAGGCTTGAGCCAATATGTGTACCATATAAAGATTTAATTGATTTACAGAATTTTGAGGGGTTATTTAAGTTCTCTGTAACTGACTCAAAACTCTGATTTGGACTTTCTAATCATGAAGGTACACTTGTTCCTTAGGGTTTTAAATTTCGTCCTGTCAGCAGAGGAGTTTGAAAATCTAGCTTAGGCCCAATATTTATTTCTTAAACAAAGCATTTCTGAGTGACTGCCTGAGAACCAAGGATTGTCCCTACTGCTGACCCTAATTTTCTTAATAGGAACATGTTTGTCAAAGATAGACAGAAAAATGAGTGAAAGTATTCCCATGCCAGTTCAACATCCAAAATCGGAGTAACTCTGCTAGTAGTTCAAGTCATGCAAAAAAAAAGAAAAAAAAAAAGAAAATGCTCTTCAAAACCTTTAAAACATCTTTTAAAAATGAAACATCATTTTACCTTGGAGATTTTTGTACTCCTGATACAAGCACTTGCACAATGATCACTAACATCATTGCAAAATATGCCAGTGAAGGTGTATCTATGGGATGTATTTGTTATAATTAAATTCTGCAAGGTAGATTTATTTTGTGCCCTAGGATTTGGCTGGGTTGGTTCATTGATGAGTTGCACAAAATCAAGGAGTCGCACAGTTCTTTAAAACAATCTGAGTTTCCAGAAAGCCAATCCCAATTTAAATCACCCATAAGAATGAATTCAGAGTCATATTATTTCATGTAGGATATCAGAAATCAAATGAAGAGCATCTTTGAAGCAGGCGGGGGCCTATAGCAGCCACAGTGATATAAGAATCCCTTAATACACCCACTTTAATGGCCATTATTAATTTTTGGATACACATTTTAATACAACTTTTGTGCTAGAACAATAAAATCAATTGCCTTTTCAGTCCACTAGATGGTGCTGTTTTTTCCTAGTGAGGTCAGCAGGGGTCTTAGTAAGCAGCATTTGGCAGGAAATTCATGAAAACAAAGTTGGAGGCACGAGGAAGAAATTAGAAATGCACAAAAAAATAAAAAATAAATAAATCAAACGTCTGGACTTATTTGGGATTTTTTTAGGAGGACTTGGATATGACACATGCAATTTCCAAGCAGTGTCATATGGGAATAAAATACTCTGGGAATACTACAAACATGAGGGCTCACCTCACACCATCCAGAGATAGCGTTAGCCACTGATGGCCAAGCTAACACTAAACCTGCCCCACCAAACAATCAACCAGGGGCATTGCTAGGAGTTGAAAACATCCGGGGCTTTAGCCCTGAAGTGGTAACAGTTTTTTACCTGGGGGTCCGGGGGTTTCCCCCTCATGAAAATTTTGAATAATTCCCTTTTAAACACGTGACTTTGACGTATTTTGACAAAGAATTTTGTCAAAGAATGAGCACTTGTCTTCTATTGGGCTGCTCAAATTGTTGGTTAAAAACCCATAAGTCCCCCAACTGGGGGACTTTGAGAATGACTTTGCAAACACAGAGTGAAACAACGCAGTAATCACGAGGAATATAGTGAAGCTGCACATCAAATTAAACAGCAAACCTGGGCTACAATGTTGTATAAACCCTTTTTACATGCCCCAAACACAGCTCATACAACAACTAAATAAACAACAACAAATCAAACACCATACAGCACCGATATCCTGACCCACTCGGCATATTTCGGGCTCTACCTCGATGCCACGTTATGCAAAACACATGCTGTTCATCTCAAATGAAAGCTGAGACGCCACCATTTCCGCACATATCTGCCAAAGCACGCTAAACCAAACCATCAGAGAGCTAGAGGCCAAAGAACAACAACAGAAATCTTTTCACCAAAATATATTTGTAATATTTCTCTTACCTTGTTGTTTTTGCCATGAAAAGCTCATTCTGCCGGTAAACATTCCTGGTAGATGGACATGTTGTGTTCAAATGAATCCGAGCGAACATGACAGGCTTTAGGTTCCGGGGGAAAAACTGGCACCTCCCCCACAACGGCGTTCTGCTGACTCTGATTGGCTTACAGTACTGTCAATCTCGTTTTAGTGGATATAGCGTCATTCTATTGGCTCTAACGAATCAAACGAGGTGTCAATCACTCAAATCGACCAATCCGTTGCGGAGATAGAGCCTCCAAAGCACAGAAGAGAAAATCTGCTTCACATTTAGATGGTGTGTATGTGGTCAGTTTGGAGTGGGAAATACATGACAAAAACGAAACGGACAGCTGTATGTGTACAAGACTAAAACATGGCGACTTTGTGCTGGCCACCAGTATGCACAATAAATACACTTGTAATACAGAGTAGCCTGCTGCCTCGCGCGCATCAGATTCAAGCTAACGTTAGAAGAAAAGGTGGGGCCCCTACTAAGGGGGTTTCAGAGCTGCGGAGCTACAGAGGTGCCGTTGCACTGGGAGGTTTAGGATGGTTGTCATTGCAAATGTATCTTTACAGCAGGAAGGGTGCCGTTAACCCCATGGGCCCGAACGATGCATAGTGCGTCCAAATTCACACCTGTTCTTCTCTGTTGATTTTCTCCGCGACCGTGCGTCATAGCGAGAAGCCACACATATCACATGAAACAGCAGAATCATAGCTTTCCGACAAGACCAAGCACCAAGCACAGTCCAATGTTTTCACAGCGAAAAAAAAGACAGTTACAATAAAATGATGTATAACAGAGCTTTCATGCAGCTTTGCACACACATTACTTTTAGATGGATTACTCGCAAATGCAGGCTCACACAGAAAAGCCATGCATATCACATGAAAGCGCAGGACTAGAGCTTTCCAGTGACACCACACACATCATTGTGCTGTCATCCCATCATGCTATAAATACAGATTGATTGTCTACAAAATAAAAACCTGACGAATTTCTTTACAGTCCATCTTGTTATCAGTCACTTCCTATAGTGAGGAATATCGTATCTTACCACGTCTTAGGCTTGCGTGTGTTTCTCCCTGTCTATCCACATTGTAGTCCGGCTTTCAAGATGCAAACATCTCCATAGTGTCCAGTGACACTGGACACTCATCAAACTTTGTATGACAAGACCAGCGTACTTCACCCAATGCCCAAAATGTCCCCCCAATATATATCTGAAACTGAAAAACAACAACAAACTTTGTTTACTGCAAACAAAGTGGCAAATATTATCTTGGAGGACATCATTGCATGTTTCTTTCAGATAAAACACATTTTTGACTTGTGAATGAGTCAATGGAATTTCTTGCAATAATGAAAAAATACTGGCAATCATGTCCGCCTGGCACAAACCACATGTTTTGGACAACTGTGAAGTGACAGAATGTCCCAGCATCATGGTTCTTATATTGCCAGATTCCAGAGAGTCTCCCCTCTTCATATATGGCAGAATATGTCAACTTCCAACTTGCTATGCTGAGATACATGTAAAAATGTAAGAATTTAGTAACACAGATTTGTTTTTTTCATTGATATAAAAATTAATATAAAATACAGGCACATAGAAGGTCATGGAATGATGGCAAATCTGGTTAGCCCAGATTATCCTGAAAAAAAAAACAAGATATAGCATGTGTATGTAGCCTTTATAATGACTGTGATATGAGTTTAAAAGTAAAGGCAGTAAAAATACCCCAAAAACGCCTAGGGCCCTGGACTTCAAGATCAGTGGATTTATATGTGACTGTAATGGCACATTATCTCCCAGAGGACTGCTAACAGCTGTCTCACACTCTCCAAGAGCACCATATGAAAGTAACACTGGAGCAAACATTGCAGACCTCCTGCAAAATTCGGCACAAGAATCTGGAATCTGGAATCTGGAAACTGTTGTAACAGACAAAGCTTCTAGGATGATAGTTGCCATTCAGTTAGCGGGATACCTGCATGTGAAGTGTTTCGCTCATGTGCTTAATCTGGCCTCATAGAGGGTGTTAAATCTGGCAACAGTTCAGTCTGTCAGGTGTGTGCAGCATTTCTGACAGGTTTTATGACGGTGTTGGTCAATCATATTTTGCTGCCATAAAAATGATTAAAGTCAGATGAACAGACTGAAAACTTTGTATAATGAGATAAAACTGATGTTGACAAAGTTTTCCTTTGGGGAAATAATTTCAAGTTGGAAAAAAGGTAATAAATCACAAGATATTGCAATATATTTTATTGCAGTACTGCAATAAAAATTACTGCAATACTACAGAATACACAATATCACAATACTGTATCATGACCTAAGTATCGTGATAATATCCAATTGTGGGTCCTCTGGTGATACCCATTCCTACTAACTACTGTACCAATGTAAAATAAAAGTAACACTCAGCATAAAATGTCATTTATCACCGGGCCCAATTCCTCAATTAGCCTAAGATCATCTGCACTGCCTCCCCAAACAAAAAATAGATCATCAGTGTACCTCCAATAATACTTAATAAATCGAAGATAAGGGTTATGATTGTAAATAAAGTCCAACTCAAATTTCCCCATAAATAAATTAGCATAATATGGAGCCATCGGTGAACCCATAGTGGAGCCATGATGTTGGAGATAATATTGATCCTGAAACTTAAAGTAATTTTTTTTTGTCAAAACTTCTTTAGACAAAGACAACAAAAATTCAGCAGAGGGGTGCATTTCAGTTCTTTGATTAAAAAAATATTGCAGAGTATCCAAACCATCTCCGTGAGGTATGCTAGGATACAGACTGTTAACATCCATGGTGCACAACAAATCATTACATTCCAACTGGCAGTCATTCAGCTTGTTCAGAAAATCCGTAGTGTCTTTAAGATGCGAGGGCAGTGTGTAAACCAAGGCTTTAATATGAGAGTCCACATATTGGGAGAGTGGCTATGTGAGAGATCCCATACCAACACACTCTCATTCCAAGTCATCATATCCCCAATTTGTCAGTGGCCTTTCACATCCATATATTATCCTGTGTGTTTCCCTCCTGTGTTATTACCTGTCCGCATTACCCCTCCTCCCTTGTGTATTTAGTCCTTGTGCTGCCCTTTGTCTGTTGCCAGTTTGTTCCCAGTTGTTTCAGTGTATGTTCTAGCCATTTCCCCCAGTGTTTTCTCTGAATTAGACCAGATGTTTGAATTTTTGACCCTGCTTAAACCTTCTGCCTTTGGATTACTTTGTTAGTGTTTTTGGACTGATTATTTGTGCACTGGCCTCTTTTTTAGTTGTTTTTTGAGTTCTGCATCTGAGTCCTTTCTTTGTTGGCTCCAGTCTGAAATAGGTAAAAAAGCATGTGGTTAGGTTTAGGCAACAAAAGCACATGGTTAGGTTTAGACAACAAAAGCATGTGGTTAGGTTTAGACAACAAAAGCTTGTGGTTAGGTTTAGGCAACAAAAGTACAGGGTTAAGTTTAGACAACAAAAGCATGTGGTTAGGTTTAGGCAACAAAAGCACAGGGTTAGGTTTAGACAACAAAAGCATGTGCTCAGGTTTAGGCAACAAAAGCATGTGGTTAGCTTTAGGCAACAAAAGCACAGGGTTAGGTTTAGGCAACAAAAGCATGTGGTTAGGTTTAGGCAACAAAAGCACATGGTTAGGTTTAGACAACAAAAGCACATGGTTAGGTTTAGGTAACAAAAGCACAGGGTTAGGTTTAGGCAACAAAAGCACATGGTTAGGTTTAGGCAACAAAAGCACAGGGTTAGGTTTAGGCAACAAAAGCATGTGGTTAGGTTTAGGCAACAAAAGCATGTGGTTAGGCTTAGGCAACAAAAGCACAGGGTTAGGTTTAGGCAACAAAAGCATGTGGTTAGGTTTAGGCAACAAAAGCACAGGGTTAGGTTTAGACAACAAAAGCACAGGGTTAGGTTCAGGCAACAAAAGCGCAGAGTTAGATTTAGATAACAAAAGCACAGGGTTCGGTTTAGGCAACAGAAGCATGTGGTTAGGTTTAGGCAACAACAGCACAGAGTTAGGTTTAGGCAACAAAAGCTTGTGGTTAGGTTTAGGCAACAAAAGCTTGTGGTTAGGTTTAGACAACAACAGCATGTGGTTAGGTTTAGGCAACAAAAGCACATGGGTAAGTTTAGGCAGCAAAAGCATGTAGCCAGATTTAGGAAACAGAAGCATGTTGTTAGGATTAGGCAACAAAAGCACATGGTTAAGTTTACAAAGAACCATCCTGATATGGTTCAACATTCAACAGGCATTCCGGGTGAATGTCTGGGAATTGTTGGACCCATCCACCACCCCTCCCACCCAACCTACAGTATATGGACTCTCTGGTTCCTTATAGAAGCAATTCAACCTGATGTTATCCAGCGCCATAACAGGTGCCGTCCAGCTGTGTTATGAACTGATACTGCCTGTCTGCATATCTAGTGCTGCAACAAGTGCTGTCTGACTGATTGGCAGTGTGACATAACACCAAAAATGGTTACATCCGACTGCGTGACATACTGACGCTGCCTGGCCTATTGTACTGCTGCAAATGGTGGTTTTTAACATTAGGGGCTCTAGTTTCCCGGCGCAGCGCAGGGTGGCGCAGGGTGGCGAACCCCGCGCAGAGCTAGTTTCGAGCAGCGCAACCCGAGGCGCGCTCAGTTTGGTAGTTTGGCAGACCGAGGTGCGCTGAGATGGGTGTGGTGGGAGCGCAGCCGGTGTAAGCCGAAGTTTGGCTGACCGGCGGGCAGTGTGCACACGTCACCAAAACCTCACAGGCAGGTTTCCAGAATATCAGGCACATTAATAATGCAATAAATAGCCACAAAACCACTATTCAATGCAACTATCTGCAATCAGCACATAAATGTATCTCTATATCGACTGTCCCATCACATTTGATGTCAGATCAAAGGGGATTGGCACCGTTTGGCACGTTTGGCACGCTTGGCACGCGAAATGGAAACCCAACCTGATTTGATTAAACAGCTGCAAACTAATGAGTTCACGTCCCTCTCAGCCAACCACAAACAGCCACAACATCAGATAGGGAGTATATATTCAGCATCTGTCATCTTAGAAAAGTCAAAAGAAAAGAAACAGAGTGAGACTGCGAGAGAGAAAGAGAGAGCGCGCGCACGAGAGAAACACATCATTGATTTACAGTTGTGGTGACCTCCTCCCAGGCTACCTTTGCATCATCAGCCCGTAGAGATCTGCTCGCAGTTCCGTATATTCGGACACTGCGAGCTTGGACCTCCCGGACCAAAACATCAGTTTCCTCCTGGGAGAAGTTTGGCCGTCTGACACTGCTGCTCTCTTCTGCCATGGCGAATTGAGTAAACTCTCATTACGCCTTCACGTGGCGCATTTAAGGGCGAGGAGAGGGGCTCATTTGATTGGTGTGATGTGTGTAAAACCCACTCCACGCCTTCTCTCCTCCCTCTCTCCAACTTGCACAGGTAGGAGGGACGGAGGTGGGACAGACGAGTAGCTGCGCCAGCGCGCACGGTGTGCCAAACTTGCAAAATCCGCCTGGCCACACCCAGTTGGTGAAGCGCAGGTGCGCTGCACCCCCGCCTCACCCGGTCTGCGAAACTAGAGCCCTAGGTGTCTGACGCCAAAGTCACTGACAAGATGGTGGTATTCAACAACTTCAGAATGAGAGAGGGCTAGGGGGACAGGTAGTGTAAGCTGGGGAGGGGTGAACGGGAGCATCGCCATCAAATCTGTTGGAGAACAGATCAAACATGTCAGCCAAGTCCAGGTTCCCTGTTATCTGCTTGCAGCGAATGATACTTTGCATCGCTCTGTTGGACTTTTTGTTCCAGCTTCCTCTTGTAGCAGTTTCTGCCCTGCTCAAAACTCCCTTTTGATTCTCTCTGAACCTGTTTCACCTTCTCCCTGTGCCTGTTTCTCAAGGTCCTCTTCTCATCATTAAAGAGGACCTTGATGTCTCTGGTGACCCAGGGTCTGTTGTTCGGAAAACAGTATACAGCCTGTGGTGGAACATTATTGTTGTTGATGTACCCTGTTATACAATCCCTGAGTATATTACACAGAACATTCATGTCTGTTGTTTCAGAGCCACACTGTATGATTTTCCTGTGATCATCTCACCAAAGTTTTGCAGTTGAGGCAGAAGTGGGATCAGGTTGTGGTCCCATCTTTAAAAGGGGAGGGAGGGCTAAAGAGCTGTATGCCTTCTGAACAAGGGAATACAAGTTCCACAGCATTCCTTTCGCACCTCCCCGTGCAATTCCCGTCAGCCTGTACTGTCTGGAAGCTGTCTGCAGACACTCTGGAATCAAAAATGTTTTTGTATAACAACATCTCTGTGAAACACACAACTTCGCTCTCACAATACACTCTCACTTCTTGCCAGTGCTGCTAGGTTGTCCATCTTGTTATCCAGTGATTTCAAATTTCCCAGCTTACATCTTCTTTATCTTCTCTCAATGTTGCAATCCTGCACTTCAACTCATGTGTCTCCTCAAGTTCTTTTTAGGTCTCTCCCTTGCCAAAACGCTTGGTTGAAGTGACAACAATAGAACCAATCCTGAGGGAGCAATCTTTTTTGGCAGAGAACATGGCCACAGACTTGGAAGTGTCAAACTCTCATACCGATTAATCCACAGTCGACTGCAAACTGCCTCAGTGTGTGGTGAGGGTCACAGTCTGAAGCCAACAGAACCACATTTGGCAAAGAGAGAGAAGGGAGGAAGCACAAAAGCAGAGAAGCACTGCTCACAGCTCGCACAGCTTTCACAGCTCTCACTCTGGAGCCACAAGGTGGCTTGTAGCAATGACCTGGTGACCCCTACTCAGGTGGTAGCTGCCACACGACTCCACATAGTGACATTGGTGTAAGTCTCATGTCCAACTGCTCCTCCTGGATCTGAGCTTCAGCAACTGGTTGGAACCTCCTATTCAGTAATACAAGCCCCACTGAGGCTTAGATCAGGCAGGACATTTCTCCTAATCACCCTCCTCCAGGTTCCTCTATCGTTGTCCATGTGAGCACTGAAATCCCCCAGAACAACATAAAGGGTCAAAATATTTCTGTATGACTGCATCAACAACTGCCGCCGTCGGGTGCGTATCATACCACCAGGGGCAGTGGCTCTGTGCATCAGTGTCTGACCCCAAGATCACTGACAAAATAGTGGTATTTGACAAGTTGGGAGCGAGAACAGTCTGGTGTGTACATAGTCTGTCTGCACTTGGACCAAAGAAATTTTGCTCCAGTGGGTGAGTCAGTCCACCATTAAGCTGCTGACCTGAGGAGTTTGTACCGTAGTGATGTGCGGGTTGACCCAAAGCACATACAGTCCTGCTCACCATTATTGGCACCCATGAAGCTAAATACGTAATGTGGAATATCTCCTGAAGAAAATTAATCAAGTGAAACAACTTTTTTCTATAGAAAACTCGTGTTTGATACAAAAGAGCAAATGATAAACAACAATTTAAAACAATAAACAATGGGATGAAAAAATTGAAAAACTTAAAGCTTGCTGTGACACTGGTTTTGGCACCCTTTGCTATAAATCAGTATGGAAATACATTATGACTCACCTGTGGTAAATTACAAATGAGAATCACCTGTGATAAATTGTCTGTGCTCATGTGACATGAATTAGCCAATGAACGATGACTTCCGTGTTTAAAAAGCCACCTATTATTCCCTGTTCCTTTGTCACAATGGTGAAGACAAAGGAGCTGTCTGAGGACATCAGAAGTGCTATTATTAGCAAACACAAGATCTCCAAAGGGTATAAGACCATCTCCAAAGACCTTGGTATCCCTGTTTCAACAGTGCGTAATGTTATTAAAAAGTTTGCCAAGCATGGAACTGTCAAGAACCTCCCTGGACGTGGGAGGAAGAGAAAAACTGATGAGAGAAGTCTTCGAAGGTTGGTGCGAATGGTGGAAAAAACACCACGTCAAACATCCAAAGACCTAAAGGCCAACCTGGAACAGTCTGGGGTCATGATTTCAACAAGTACCATACGCCGCACACTAAACCAAGCAGGGCTTTATGGGCGAAGGCCAAGGAAGACACCATTGCTGAGGAAAAGACATAAAAAGGAATGACTGATCTTTGCTAAAGAGCACCTGGACAAACCACAATCCTTCTGGGAAAATGTTCTGTGGACAGATGAAACAAAAATAGAGGTTTTTGGCAATGCACACCAACAGTTTGTTTACAGACAGTGCAATGAAGCCTATAAGGAAAAGAACACCCTACCAACAGTTAAGCATGGTGGAGCATGGATCCATAATGCTCTGGGGCTGCTTTGCTGCATCTGGTATTGGAGGCCTTGACGGTATCACAGGAATCATGAAATCAGAGAATTACCAAGAGATTTTAGAGCGAAATGTCCTACCCAGTGTAAGAAAACTTGGTTTGAGTCGAAAATCATGGGTCCTCCAGCAAGACAAAGACCCAAAGCATACATCCAAAAGCACGCATGAATGGTTGAAAAGGAAAAAATGGACTGTTTTAAAATGGCCAGCAATGAGTCCTGATCTCAATTCGATTGAAAATCTTTGGGGTGAGCTGAAATCTGCCATTGGGGAAAAGAACCCTGCAAACGTTCAAGAGCTTGAACAAATTGCAAAGGAAGAGTGGGAGAAAATACCAGCTGAGAAGTGCAAGAATCTTATAGATGACTGCAAGAAATGTTTGGAGGCTGTCATCGCTGCCAAAGGGTGTGCAACCAAATATTAAAGAGGGGTGCCATTACACATGCGTTTTTTTTTCTGTTTCTCCTTTGAAATTACAATATGTAAGTTGTAAAAACAATTTTCTTTGTTAAATTACTTTGGACCTCCAATTTAAAGATCCTGATGATATAAATTTGGTACATTTCCATTTCTTTCTGAAGATATTGTACAGGTTATGCAAAAAATGAATGGGTGCCAATAATGGTGAGCAGGACTGTAGGTTCCACAAGCTGACCCACGGGTTGGATGGTTCGGGTAAGCTCTTTGATGATATTGCAGGTTTTGGGCAGACGGGTCATAAAGTGCCTAAGCAGCATTCAGAGTAAGTTATTAATACCTTACTTTACTGAATACACAGTGTAATGATCCAACTTCCATCTCCTCTTTCACTCTATCTGACTCTCTCTCTCTATCTCTCTCACACAGCAAGCAGCTTTATCATCAGCGCTCCTGTGCTCAGGCTTTCTGTTATTCGGTATTTGGAGGAAACCCTTTTCAGCTGTATCCTCAATCTAATTCTTTCAGTCACTAACTAAAGCTCATGACCATAGGTGAGGGTCAGAACATAGATAGACGTGTAGACTGAGAGCTTTGCCTTTTGTCTCATCTTCTTCTTTACCATGACAGTCTGGTGCAACACCTGCATGACTGCTGATGCCCTACCAAACTGCCTGTCCATCCCATGCTCCATTTTCCAGCATTTTCCAGTTGAAAGCCATCCCCTCAGACTTGTACTGGCTCTCATCGCAACTGCATAACACTCAGCTGTGAACTGCCCAAGTGTGTGCTGAAGTCCACAGTCTGATGAAGTAAATAGAACCGCATCCTCTACAAAAGCAAGATGTAATTCTGAGGTCCCCAATGCTGACACTCTCATTCCCCCAGGCTGCCATTGATATCCTGTCCATGAATATCCCAGACAGATTCCATCATAAAGGACAACTCCGGTAGTGCCATCATGGTAAAGAAGGAACTGAGCCAAAAGGCAAAGCTCTCAGTCTACCAGTCTATCTATGTTCCAAACCTCACCCTTATTAAATGAATAAGATTGCGGATACAAGCAGCTGAAGTGGTTTTCCTCCATATGGTGGCTGAGTTCAGCCTTAGACATAGGGTGAGGACCTCACACATCTAGAGGTATCTTGAAGCTGAACCTTCAAGTCGAAGGGGCCACTTGTGGTGGTTGGGGCATCTGATCAGGATGCCTACTGGACACCTCCTGTTAGAGGTTTTCCGGGCTCATCCAACTTGTCAGAGTCCCGGAGGTATACCCAGAACATATTGGAAGGGTTTTATGACTCATCTTGCCTGTGAAGGCCTCGGTATCCCCCAGAAGGAGCTGGAAAATGTAGCTGGGGAGAGGGATGTCTGGAATACCTTGCTTAGCTTGCTGTCCCAGTGACTCATTCTAGATAAGCAGATAAAAGTGGATTGAATGGACGGATGGTGTGATGTTACTAGAATCCAATAGCTTTATTGTCATTGTACAATACTTCGTACAACGAAATTTAAAGTGCAAACTTTCAAAGTGTCCCAGACTATAAAAAAAACAATATGCAAAAATACAATAAATAATAAAAAAAGCACAATAAAAACAATAAATAAATAGTGACACTCAGAGGAGATCTCAGTCTATGGCGCACACAGCCCACATTTTCATTACTTCAGTGCAGAGTTCAGTTCAGTGATGGCTCTGGCAAAGAAGCTGTTCCTTAGCCTGTTTGTTTTTGCCTTCAGTGTCCAGAAACATCTGCCTGAGGGCAGACACTCTATAGTGTGCACAATGAATGTACTTCAAACATCTAATATTACAATGCACTGCATACTCTAATGTAGCTCATATGACGGCTTTCACTCCTGTTCTTTATTTATTTATTTATTTGTTCTCTAATTTTGAGATATTTTGGGTTGGGAGTTGTCTAAATTGTGTCAATTTTGTCATTGTATCCTGGACTTATTTTCATAAAAAAATCTGAATAAAGAAATTCTTAAAACATTGTAATTTGAAATTGTTAAATCAGACTGAAGCACACACATATGATTAGTGTATTATTATTCATATCATTTACAGGCATCCCATATGATTGGACAAGATACCTTTGTAATAATTATGGTAATTACATTGCGGATGTTTATATAAATATCAAGTTTAAAGGTTCTGTGCAGTGACACAGTGTATGCGGAGACACACCATCACCAATGTGTCAGCTAACTGAAGGCCTATGGTATGAAAATTAAAAAACCTTTGTTATTTGAACTTAACATTTCTGTTTCTTACAAACATTGATGTTGTAGTTACACATGCTGAAACAGACATGCAAGTGTTTAGAAAATGTTGTAAATGCAATTGCTTAAATATGGAAAATTGAATTACAGGATTCTAGAAGCATGAGACCAGGCGTGACTATCAACGGGACTTACACTGTTCATGACGTGCATCCCTGCTATGAATTAGACAATACAACTTACGTTTTTACAAGCAATCCGTCCATAATATGTGTATTATTATATATTTTCCTTGGCTCATTGTCTGTTGCCACAATATGTGGAAACCTTCTTGTAATAATCTCCGTTATTTACTTCAAACAGCTTCACATCCCTACAAACTACCTCATCCTCTCTCTGGCTGTGGCTGACCTGCTTGTAGGAGTTTTAGCTTGTCCTTTCAGCATGGCATTCACTGTAACCTTGTGTCGGTATCATGCAACTTTATTTTGTAAAGTACGAGGAAGCGTTGATGTTACACTTAGCACAGCTTCAATTTTGCACTTATGCTGTATTTCTATTGACAGATATTATGCAATATGCCAGCCTCTCTCTTACAAAACAAAGATAAATAATCGTGTTATTGGGATTATGATCCTGGTGAGTTGGGGCATTGCTGCTTTAGTTGGGATTGGCATCATGGTTGCAAGTTTTTATCGAGGGAAATGTGGACAAAGTTGTTTAATTGATGCTGTATTATCAACCATTCTGGCATGTATTTTCTCTTTTTATATCCCAGTCATTGTAATGCTTAGTCTCTATCTGAGGATTTTCCTTGTAGCACAAAGACAGGCAAACAGCATCCAGAACACAACCTGTCAGAGCACAAAGTCTGTAGCAACTGTCAGTAAGATGGAGAGAAAGGCCACAAAAACTCTGGCTATAGTTCTGGGAGTGTTTCTCTTATGTTGGACTCCTTTCTTTTTTTGTATGACATTTCTTTCTTTTAGTAATGGTTCAGTGCCAATTCCTGTATTTGAAACACTCAACTGGATTACACTATCAAACTCAATGCTCAACCCTTTTATTTATGCTTTCTTTTACAGCTGGTTCAGGACAGCTTTTAAAATGATCATTTCAGGAAAAGTACTTCAAGGTGATTTTTCTAGCTCAAAACTCTAAACTTTAAATTTGTGTCAAGCAAGGTGAATTGGATTATACATTTGTCTACAGTTACATGCAAAAAATAAAGGCTTGCACAATTAAGATTATTGTCTCCTCTCCATGTACTCATTTCAAATGAAAAAAACGTTACAATAAGTTAAATCAACTTATATATGAATGTGAAATTGTTGAGAATAGTTGGAATTATTACAACAGATTTACACAATATGCATTAAACACATGATACAGTATAGCACAAAATTATTGTAGAACTTGACAATATATATTTGTAGCTTTTTTTTTTTTCTGGCTGTGACAGTCTTGCCAGATTATGTAATCAAGTTAATGCACTTCACAAATGAAGTTGTGGCCTTTCCATGCATGACAAGATCCCATAATGATGTCCTCCTTAATTGAAATGATGCTTACATAAAAACTATTCAGAACAAGAAAGTGTTTTAATGCCTGTACTACCTGATTTGTATTAACTGACCCACTGGTTGTAATAATTAATAATCTCTAAAAACTCATAAGTGTGGAAGATCACTAACAATTAAGAGGTAGGATCACATAAACATAATGCCAGCAAAAGGCACACTTATGATGTAAAGGATAAATGTGGGGTTTTATCCTACTAATATCATGACCATTTACCTAACATTCCATATGAAGCCATATTATAACACTAAATACAAATTGTTCATTTATTATTTTTGCTTATTTTATTGGTGCAAAAACACTGCATAGTGAGTTAACAGATTTAACAAGGATAGAAATAGAGATAAAAACCAAACAAGATCGAAAGTAGTCATAATAATTACAATTATTATCTATATGACTATCATGTAGTTAACTTGATTTATATCAGTGTAACAGCTGAATGCATCAGGGGAAATCTGTGACATATGACACACATTCATAAGGGTTACACCCCGCCTTTCCAAAAATAGACCTCCATTCTTCGTAATGGCGGGATTTCCCATTTTTTCTACAAGGCCCCACTATACCGAATATTGGGGACAACGCCCACAGTTTGTCAACAGGTGCCTCCAATCAGCCGCACACTCAATCACAGATCCGCTCCGACCAGCTTCCCCCTGCAACTATAGCTCCACTCGGCTTATTGTTGTCATGGATAGGCCTACATCGTTGCTTCTAGCTGGTGATATGCTGTGATAAGGCTTTAAAATTGTAGCCGTGGGTGTATGCTCATTATATCACAGTTAAGAAACAATCAGATTGACTGATTTCACCTTTCCATTTTATAAATGCATTTAATATATTTACTCCAACCAGAAGCCAGATTATCAGTAGTCTGTCTGACCAGAATGTGCGAGTGCGGCCGGGAGTACGGCCAGGAGTGCGGCCAGCAGTGGGGATTTCAGCACCACAGACAGCGCACGTAAAAAGGCTTGACAAGCGTCTCCTTTTAAATGTGCTGCTAGCGAAATTATACATAATAAATGAAGACAGTGACATATTTTCAATAAAAAACAATGAGTTGAACATTCGGAGTGGGGGGGTTTGGAGTGGGGGTGGTTCGGAAAGGCGGGGTTTCGAAATGGAGGGCTGTCCCCAGTCATAAGTATGATGGTATATGAAAGAATGAGTAAAAGGCATCACACACACCACTTGCTTTGTCTCCTTTGAGATGCAGGAAATCTGATCCCGAAAGATCAAATTTCAAATAAAACATAAATTCCCACACACACTTACCACCTCCACATTGATATCCTTAAGAAGCGTCAATATCTTGGTCACACTGACTTTCCTCAAGGTGACACAGTGTTTAAAACATCTTATAACAATATGAATATATTATAGTTCACAGCTGTGCTGGAGGTGTGCATATTTTTTCAAAGTTGATGGCAAATATCCAGTAAGACATAGTCCAAAAATACAATACAAAATTCCTGTCCCAGGACACTATATTTATCCATATAAATAAACAAAAACAAATACACCAATGAGATGATATGAAGGTCCATCTTTATGTTAATTAGTTTATATAATGGTAAGAAAAAATCTTATAAATGATTACCCAGGAACACTCCAGGTTTATGGCCAAAAGGTGTGAGATTCTCTAAAGCTAGGTTTATGTTACAGGGCTTAATACTGAATTGTGATTATTACTCCAGATCCCATTTCTCTGCCCTGACTGTTCACATCCATGTTTGAAGTGACCCATATCTGACATCAGTGTGAACACCCTGAAATGCCTCAAATTTAACCAATATTGTCACACACATGCACTTTGGAACAAGAAATCCCAAAGCAACATATCCTGTTATGGGAGCCAATCTGTCACACCCAACCTGTAAACATATCTGTTATGTATGAGTAAGATACTATTCTGTTTTACGACATTACGACATTTTACGTCAGGGTTGTTGAGCTTTACCAATGATGGTGGATAAACCGAGACGGTCCACTGCGAGTCAGTTTCCTGTATCAGTGTCACGTGGGGTTCGCGACCACCACGCCCCTTTAGGAGACTAACAGCAGGTCCTGAGTCCATTGACTTCAGTGGGAGAAATGAACGTGATTACAGATTATGGCCGATTCTTTGGCCCCATAGTCACGGAAGCAAATATTGGACCCATTTATCACAAGCCACATATCTTCAGAACATTCCGACACAAAATGGCAAAAAATGGCAAATTTCAGATGGACAAATCAGGAGAAAATTTACTTTGTTCAAGACCTGTCTCTGTCTCAACAACACACTCTCGCGAGATCTGGCAACAGATATCTCCTCTCTGGTGCTGAAATCAGTGCAGTTTCACCAAAGATACTGATTAAAAAAATATTTTTTTCCAGCGGACATCTTAGTTACAACATGATTGAGCTAGCAAAGCAGTTTTGTGTTGCTATGTGTGGTATTTATTCAGTTTTGGGAAATCACGATGTCTAGAAAGCATCAGTGGCTGCAGCTGACAGGGACAGCTAACAGCAGCAGCAAAGGTAACAGGACGTCATCTGTTAAAAGCCTCCCGTTGTCAGATACGACATGAAACTACTCCAGTTAGCTCAATCATGTTGTAACTAAGACATAAAATATTTTTTTCACGGACCGTTTATTTATTTAGCTTACGGCCAGTAAGGGTACACACATGTTGACAGAAGCGAGGTTGGGGATACTCGTCTTTGATTGGCGGTTCTCCATCGTCTTTGATTGGGGTACGGGGGACAACGCCTACTTAGGAGACCATTTCATACAATGGGAGTATATTGTAGGTGGGCCATCTTGTAGTAATCCAGTATCTTTGGCTTTACGTGTGTGTGTTTGTGTTGGCAGTACGAATGGCACAGCGAAGTAAACGGCAGGTATTTTTTCATGCAAGACTGAAGCCGAGTGAGACTCGTTATTCTTACACCACACAAGAATATAACATTTGGCAACGAAGATGGCTGAGCTTCCTTACCTCCACCGGTGCTGTTTTTGTCTGTCCCCGGCGACCCGCCGGTACTGTGGTCTGGATGGCTGGAGGATTTCAGCGTCTACCTTGAGGCCATGGCTTTGGACGACATCCCGGACAAGAGGAAGGTGGCGATGCTCCGTCATTGTCTCGGTACGGAGGGTCAGAGGATATTCAGAGCCCTCGGCTACGCGGAGACCTACGAGGAAGCTGTCGCCCTCCTCACGAACCACTTTGCCGGCAAGCAGCGGGTGATTCTCTGGAGGTACAGACTACAGAAGCGGCTTCAGCGGCCCGGTGAGTCCGTCCTGAGTTACGTCCTGAGTTATGTCACGGACCTGCGGGACCTGGCGCGTGCATGTAACTATGGTGTGCTTATTGAGGGTACATTGTGTGAAAAAATCAGAGAAAAACTGCTTTTGGAGCCGGATGACTTAACACTGGATGACGCTCTGGCTAAAGCCATGCAGGTTGAATCTGCGCTACAGCGCTCCACCATGTTGATTGACAGCTCTTGCCCCACCCACATCCACACGGGCTCTATCACACAATAGCTCCAACCTATGGAAAGTCAAGAGGGTCAAAACAGCCACGACTCAGATGAGTGTTTTTCCAGTGCAGCAAAACCGCAGGCAGGGAAACAGCCGTAATTATGTGACTTGCAGTAATCAATCAATCAATCAATCAATTTTATTTATAAAGCCCAATATCACAAATCACAATTTGCCTCACAGGGCTTTACAGCATACGACATCCCTCTGTCCTTATGACCCTCGCAGCGGATAAGGAAAAACTCCCCAAAAAAACCCCTTTAACGGGGAAAAAAAACCGGTAGAAACCTCAGGAAGAGCAACTGAGGAGGGATCCCTCTTCCAGGACGGACAGACGTGCAATAGATGTCGTACAGAACAGATCAGCATAATAAATTAACAGTAATCCGTATGACACAATGAGAGAGAGAGAGAGAGAGAGAGAGAGAGAGAGATGCAGGTAATAACAGTAGCTTACAACAACATTATTGAAAGTAATAATATTATAGTTATAGTTCTGGCTACTGTGGTACAATATGTTGAAAGTATGTATTAATATCTGGCAGTATACATGTGTGACAATAGTCATATGTGTATAATAACAGTAGAAGTATGACTAATGACTAATGATGGCAGCAGCAGCAGGAGGCATCTGGCAGGACCACTGCAGCAGCACAACCACACACGTCACGCTGTCCAGGCACCGCTGCGATATGAGTTAATCTGAGAGACAGTGGAGCACAAAGGCTCCGGAGAAGAAGCCGAGTTAGTGACATCCAGAATGGCCGAGTTAGCAAGATGCAGTAATAGAATACGAGAGAGAGAGAGAGAGAAGGAGAGAAGGTGCCCGGTGTATTATAGGGGGGTCCTCCGGCAGACTAGGCCTAAGTCAGCCTAACTAGGGGCTGGTACAGGGCAAGCCTGAGCCAGCCCTAACTAGCTTATAAGCTTATAAGCCTAACTAATAAGCTTTATCAAAGAGGAAAGTCTTAAGTCTAGTCTTAAATGTGGAGACGGTGTCTGCCTCCCGGACTGTAACAGGAAGATGATTCCACAGGAGAGGAGCCTGATAGCTGAAGGCTCTGGCTCCTGATCTACTTTTGGAGACTTTAGGGACCACGAGTAACCCTGCGTTCTCAGAGCGCAGTGTTCTGGTGGGATAATATGGCACTATGAGCTCACTAAGATATGACGGAGCTTGACCATTTAGAGCTTTATAAGTTAACAGTAGGATTTTAAATTCAATTCTGGACTTTACAGGGAGCCAGTGCAGAGAAGCTAAAACAGGAGAAATATGATCTTGTTTCTTAGTTCCTGTTAGTACACGTGCTGCTGCATTCTGAATTAGCTGGAGAGTTTTTAAGGACTTACTAGAGCTACCTGATAATAGAGAGTTACAGTAATCCAGTAACTGTGCATCCAGCTCGCATAAGACACGGGCTCCAAACTGCCCAGCCCGAGGACTAATATGCAGGAACTGTTTAAAGGCCAACCATTTTGCCAGAGTTTGTAGATCTCCTTCTGCTGCCCACCATTAACCATGTGACTTTTAAGACATGGACAGTGCAGCTCGGAGATGTGAGCCTTCCCTTGCTGGTGGACACAGGGGCGGCTGCGTCTCTCCTCAATCTCGGCACTCACAACAAGTTTTTTGCACACCTGCCACTGCAGCGGCCCTCCACTCCTCTGCTCGGATACGTCAGCTCAAGGATTGGGATTTTGGGCGTCCTCCAGATACAGGTGCGATACGGACCCAAGCACATTCCTGCATTTCCATTTCACATTGCGAAGCGGGGTGCCAGCATTAGGGTTCTCATTGCGTGACAACAGCGGCTCACCCATTCACTAAGTCATCTCCACCTGGGAGCAGATATGGCCAGCTCTATTTGATGGACTGGGCTGCCTCACAGCTTTTACACACAGGCCCCTCGTGAACACAGAGGTGCCCCCGGTCATACAGCCCCTGCACTGGATTCCCCTCGTGTTGAGGGATGAGGTCACAAAGGAGCTGAAGATGCTGTTGGAGGCAGGCATTATCGAGCCAGTCAACGCTGCCCCCTGGATTTCAAACCTTGTAATAGCAAAGAAAAAAAACTGGGGGGCTGAGAGCCTGTGTGGATCTACGGCATGTCAACAAGGCCATTATTCCAGATCGGTATCCCTTACCTACCTCAGAGGAGCTGACCACTCTCTTCTACGGCTCCACGGTCTTCACGAAGCTCGACCTGAGGCAGGGCTTTCTTCAGGTGCCCCTTCACCCAGCCAGCAGGGACCTGACAGCTTTCGTCACACATGCCGGGGTGTTCCGGTACACCCGGTTGCCATTTGGGCTTAACTCCGCCCCCAGCTGTTTCCAAAAGGTTATGACCACAATCCTTGCTGGTATCCCTGGGGTGACTGTGTACTTGGATGACATCGTGGTCCATGCCCCAGACAAGCAAACTCACGATGAGCAGCTCAACAGGGTGTTTGCGGCCCTCCAGAAGAACAATCTGACCCTGAACGGCTGCTGCCGCCATTGACTTTGTGGGGTTTCGCCTGTCAGCTAAGGGCATCACACCTCTCCTGTCAAACGTCGATGCCATACATCATATCCCTGAGCCCACCTCAGCTTCCCAGGTAGCCTCGTTTCTAGGCATGACGGCGTACTACCTCCGGTTTCTGCCCCATTATTCTCAGACCACCGCTCCCCTTAGCCACCTCCTCAAAAAGGAGGAGCCGTGGAATTGGACTGCAGCTTGCTCAGAGGCTTTCAGCTCACTAAAGGCTCAGCTCACCACACCCTCATCTTGGCCCATTTTGACACGTCCAGCCCCACCCTTGTCACCTGTGATGCCTCAGCTGGAGCGGTGGGGGCTGTCCTCTCGCAGACACAAAACGGCGTCGAGCGGCCGGTAGGGTTGGGTTGGTATGAGGAAAAAAAAACGGTCCGTTTTTTGTGAAAAACCGCATCAAGTTGGTAATACCGGATTTTCGCCAGTTGGGGGCACAATTGACTCATTTAAAATAAAAAACGACCTTAGGACAATAGAGTGACAGTAACACGTTGTTTCTTTTATTCCTTACAAATAAATTTGCAGGTTTAGCTTACTCAGTCAGTGCAAACAAGGGTTGCCTCCTTCGTCTGGCTCAAAGCCAAAGTGTTGCCATATTGGCACATTCTTTGGTTTCTTCGAGACATTATCGACTCCCCGTCACTGTTAAACAAACTCCTGGCTACAGTAGAGGCCTCCGCGCATGCGCAATTGCACCCCCTAGCTCAGTCCCTGCCCCACCCCCCTCTCTCTTCTGCTCACTGTGCGCTTGGCGAAGAGGCAGACACAGGTGCTCACAGACTCGGGTGTACTTTAAGCGGAGCGGACTCCACGAGGAATGTCCGCAGTCATTCGGGCTTCCATAGTCGAGCGCACTTCCGCGTTGTATTTTCCTGTAAAAATGTTGATGAAAAATCCCCGCGATGTGAAAAATGCATGCCGAGCAGTCTTTTGTGTGACACTGGTGCGCAGAGCGGAGTCCGCGTGGTTGTAAAATCTGAGCTTTGCACGCACAGGGCTTGCAGACGTCCACTTTTTAGTCCGGGCGGACCTCTGTGGAGTCTGCTCCACGTACGTTCCGCCATAAAGTGACATATGCGGTCTGGTCAGTCTCAAAACAAAAAACCCAGTCCAAGACGGAGTACCGAACCAAATTAGTATTGCCGAGAATCAACCCAACCCTAGAGGCCGTTTGCCTTTTCCTCCAGGGCCCTGAACCCCGCTGAGCAGAGGTATTCAGTCGGCGAACGTGAAGCACTAGCTTGTGTCTGGGTGTGCGAGAGGTGGCGCCTTTCTCTGTACAGCCGCCAGTTCACCCTCCGTACAAACCACCAGGCCCTCACTACTCTGCTGTCCGCCTTGGGCAGCGGCCACAGGCCCCTCCGTCTGCATAGGTGGGGGGAGCGGCTCAGGCAGTATGACTACCAGCTCAAGTTCACTCCAGGTAGTGGCAATGTGGTTGCAGACCTCCTCTCTCGGTCGATCGACACCTCCACTCCAACCATTTCTCCTGCCACCTTCGAGGAAGAGCCCGAGATCATCCAGCTGTTGCACGGGCCCCTGCAAACAGTGGTGTCATTGGATGAGCTGTGGCGGGAATCAGAACAGGACCCACTGCTGTCTACCCTGCGCACCTACATACGGACTGGATGGCCTCCACGGGTGCCTGAGGATCTTGCCCCATTTGCTAGGGTGCGACACAAACTCTCTGCTGGGGTGACTCTGTGTCTCCAGGGGCCTCTGCACTGTGGTCCCAAGTACCCTACATGCACGTATCATGGCAATGGCGCACAAGGGTCACTTGAGGATAGTCAGTGTCAAGCAACGATGCCGCGACCTAGTGTGATGGCCAGGTATCGACCGCGACATTGAGACCATGGTCAAAGACTGCGAGCCATGCCTCCTCAGTGGGAAATGCAGGCTACCGGCTGCGACGCCCCTGCAGCCTGTCCTGTGGCCATTCCGCCCATGAGAGCATCTACAGCTCGACATCTGTGGTGAAATCCACGGCCGAGGGGTCCCGCACCACCAATGCTGACTAGTGGTGGTATACGACCTTCACTCAAAATGGCCCTAAGTGACCCCAGCAGGTAGAGTCAAGTCATTATCGACATCTTGGACGGCCTGCTTGCACGATGGGGCTTGCCACTCACTATCACCACAGATAATGGACCCCAGTTTGTGGCAGCACAATTCTCGGACTTTCTCAGTGGGAAAAGGATTAAGCACATCCGCACAGCATACTTTCACCTCCAGGCCAACGGGGGGGTTGAACGTTTCAACCAAAGCCTGAAAAATGGAATCTGAGCACATCTGTTCCAGGGCTGCACATTTCAGACTGCGCTCAATCAAACACTCTTACACTACAGAGTGAGCCAGCATACAACAACGCAGGCTTCTCCGGCATCCCTCATGTTGGGCCGTGAGATGGACTTGCCACTGGGCAGACTCAGGCCCTGAGATGCAGTGGCACCTGAAACACTCAGCGGCCGAGATGCCGCTCAAGCAGCAGTGAGGGAAAAGCAGCGGGAGATGAAGCAACGTTTTGATAAGAAACACAGAGTCAAGAGCACCACTATCCAGGTGTTGGACTGGGTTCAGGCCCGTAGGCCCCAGCGATGCAACAAAATGGCATCTTTCTGGTCTCAGCCCCTTCAGGTGACACGTCAGCTAGGGCCGGCCACATTCATGCTGAGCTGGCATGCCAGCCAACTGCGCAAAGTACCTGTTTCTTCGGGGCCAGCTACGCCCCCACGCCTACACTGCTACCAGCTGCTGGTGTGGCAGACATGGACGGAACGGTTTTGAAACCCCCAAGACCCGTATTGCCAAGGGCCGTTAGGCCACCCGGGTATCCGCTGCAGCCACCAGCCGCACAGGGCCTCATCCCATGGTGGCGGAGGGCAGGCCACAGCGGGACTGGGCCCACACTTCACACTTCAAAGACTTTGTTACTACGTTTCATACATAAGCTGTTAACATCTCCTCCTGTTCTGTGAGAGACTGTTCTACTGTTACTCGGCTGTGTTGGGTTTTGAAAGGGGGGGGGGGGGTGTTATGTGTGAGTAAGACAGACACTATTCTGTTTTATGACATTATGACGTTTTACGTCAGGGTTGTTGAGCTTTCTGTGTGTGTGTTTGTGTTGGCAGTACGAATGGCACAGCAAAGTAAATGGCAGCTATTTTTTCATGCAAGACTGAAACCAAGTGAGACTCGTTACATTAACATTCTTACACCACACAATATCTTCATCAATGACCTGAACCGCACCTGTAAAGATATGTCTCAATCATCTGAACCCAACCCGTAAACCAGAGCTGAAAGTTTTTGGTCATGACCACCAATAATAACAACCTAAGTGCTGTTGGCTATATTTTATGTCATTTCCACTAAATGTCATCATATATAGCATGTATGTTCTGTTTTAAAAGTACAAACATATAAAGATACCAAATACTGACCCATCTTGGTAATGTCTTAAATATGATCTAGAGACCACAGCTAACCTATGTGGTTTGTTTAGATTTGCACACAACTGACCAGCACAGTGGTTTGTTTACATGATGTTACATGAATACACATTTAATGTAGAACCATAGATTTATGATAGGACACAATGTTAGGCCTACATATTTGCAGAGGGAAATAGTTTTCACCAGACATTATGACAGGAGTTTCCCTGTGCTCTCCATGTTTCCTATGTCTCCTCCTCCCCTCTGTGTGTGTGTGTGTGTGTGTGTGTGCATCTGTGTGTGTGTGTGTGTGTGTGTCTGTATTGTATATCCGTGTGTCCCTATGCATGTTTGGAGTGAAATATTTTTCCCCCCCTAAAATAAAAAGTCATGCCATAGAGGGTGTTAATGAATGCACTTGCGCACAATTATTAATTGGCCCACAAATATTTTAATACTGACATAAGGGAAGGTATTGGTAATGATCAAATATAATTAAAAATATAAATTTAATTAAAATAAGTGGTTGTATATCATGAGGTTATACATCATAGTAAAATCATGTGTTTTATTATTTTAGGATGACTTGGATGAGACAGCAGAGGTGTGGTCTTTACACATGATCAGGCTATCAAAGAACATTAATGTGCCAAGCGGCAGGCCTGCTGTCATGTATGCACTACCTGAGCTCTATGGAATGAGGGACTACCTTTCATCTGCCAATGATGGAGATCTGCAGCTATGCAGAGATGCATCCACCTTTCGCCAAAGTGTTCCATGTGACCAAGATGTGTATGACCTATGTAACATCATCATGACGGAATCACACCTGCTTATTCCAAGAGACCCTTTTGAGGCAATAGACTTATATAAACACTTAAGAGATGTGATTCTTGCGTCTCTGTGATCGACCTGATTTTCACATTCAAGCCGAGAGAGAGAGAGAAAACACATATGGCATTGACCGTGATGACAAGTAAAACTGACAACATGGTAGATCTTTACACTCTAGCGATGACATCATCCACTTTAGCTGCCAAGGTGCTGTACAATACATACCCATTGTAAAGTCTGAACATTGTAAAAAGATTTGATAAAAGTTTAACTGTGATTGTGTCAAAACAATAAAAGTTATCAAAAAAACTAAATACATGTTAAATGGCTGAATATTTTTTGAACTGTTTAAAGCAGCTGTGCGGAACTTTTTACCATTTATAAAACTGTCTCTAGTTCGTATCACCCCCTCTCGAAGATCCGCATGTTTATTTGAACCCAACAGCGACAAAAAGCCTTTCTCTATATGGCTATTTAGCGTAGCCTCGTGCGGGTCGGAAGGACAGCGGAAGTCAGCAAACCAGAATACGGCACCCGAGGCGGAAGTGATTCTGCTCGCCCGCAGCGGCCCGCAGCCATTAAACCATAGAAGGAGAAGGAGCCGTGTTTACAGAGAGTGTAAGTAAGTAAGCGGTATGCAACAGGCATTGCTGAACACATAACAGTTTTACCAGAGATGTATCTATAAGGACTTGGTTATACTTTTGAAGTCATGGCGGATAACGAAGGAGCACCATCTAAAAGAAAAAGAACAGAAGAAGGCTAAACGGGACAGTGATAGGGCTCGTGTAAACCTCGGTCGGGCATTCACCAAGTGGAGAAAGCTGAGAGAATTGAAAGGTTTTAAAACTGATCCCGAGTTGGCCCTTTTCGTAATCGACAGGTATGTAATTTTTGTTTTTATTTATAGAATATAACGCAACTTGTTTGACGTTTTTTCACTTCAGTACATGATGACATGGAAGTTGGAAGCAAGCTAAATGTAACGTTAGCTGATGTGAACCGCTTTTGTCTAGTAACGTTACAACAAACGCCACAAAATTCTGTGACTGTGACCATGAACACAAATATACAGCAGGCAGTTGTCCTTAGTTTATAAGAAATTCAGAGCTACACCAGAACATTTATGAACAGGTCTTACTTTACTTCTAACTTGTGTAACGTTAGCATGTTAGCATGTTTCCACTAATTACTCGGACTGACCTAACGTTAGTAGTGTTAGCTTTGCAAGCGAAGGCTGCAGGTAACAGCTTTGCTGTGTTAGAATTAGATCAGAACAGAAACACGACAGCAGAATTTACTGAATCATTTTGCTGTTTCCACTAATTACTTGGACTGACCTGACATTAGTTAATCCTCTCGCTCTCCAAAACAAATGCATGCCGTAATTGCCAGTTGCAGTCGAGATTTTACGACACCATGGTGTCATACCGCTTCAACCAAAGGGGCGCTACAATCAACGAAAACGAAAAGTTCCGCACAGCTGCTTTAACTATCACAGTTAGTTGTTTTACCAGGCTGCTCAGCACAGTTTTAAGGAAGCTAGTGGGTAAAACATCAAGTCAGCAAGTGGAAGAACTGAGACTGGGGACAATTTCTTTCAGTGTTTTGTCATTGACAGACCTAAATTCTGTCATACCTAACAAGTTACTTTGAGAAGACTACAATGATGGTACTTTATTCTTCAGCATCAAGGAGTTAATCACACATCTGATGTCTTGAACCTTGTTATTAAAAAAGGCTGCAACTTAGTTACATTTACTGGTGGAGACGAGTTCTGGTGATATTGGAACTTGAGGGTTAGTTAATCTGTCTACAGTAGCAAATAATACATGTGCGTTCTATTGTTTTGTCAGAGAAAAATATTGCCTTGCACTTCGCAAGGTCTGATTATAAATGCATAATATTTCTTTATAGATTTCAAAGTGCATGTGGAGCTTTGATTTACGCCATATTTGTTCTGCTTTCCGGCACTTCCTTTTCTGGACTCTTACAGAATGAGTGTTTCTCCATGATGCCTTTTGCCTTATTACTAATGAATTTCACCTTAACACTAGCAATGGCATCAATGACATTTGAAGGAATTCAACAGATCATCAAATAATGGCAGATTCAAATGTGATACTTTTCATGAAAAGTGTTTTGGTGCTCTCATTAAAGTACTTTTTTCAGCATTTGCTGATCCATGGACAATTTTGGGAGTTACTGACCGATCAGAAAATACACAGAAATCATGATAGAGCAATATCAAGCACAGTGACATCTGACATCTTAACACCTTTAGTAATGACAAGATCTAGAGTGTGTCCTCTATTATGTGTCGGCTCTCTCACATGTTAAGAAAGATCAAATGTGTCAAGTATGGCAGAAAGTTCTGTGGCATTTTTCTCACAGACATTATCCATGTGTATATTGAAATCATCTGTTATGACCTTCAATAATGAACTTCATTTCCATTTTAAATGACATATTCAAAAGATGAGAACTCACCAAATGATAGCTTCTTACAAAGAAATCTATCTCTGAAAAAGGCACAGACACCACCTTCTTTTTTGTTCTGCTGTGCTTCAAACGTCAAAGTGTGAATAGGATTTCCCATTCCATTTGGCGGAGGATCCAAACAAGATTTTAAAAGAATTCTCATCTATTGTTCTGTATGTTGCTCTGGCATCTAATATCATCACAATAAAAAGTCTCACTTCTGACTGGACAATAACAGAGTGTGTTCATTATGGTAATGAGATAGGGGTTGATAAAAACAGTGTGCACAGTGGCACTGTAATGAAGAACACCCATCAATACTGCAAACTATCTTGAGCATTTAAAAGGTACAGCAAACAAAATATTTTATTCCAGAGATTTATCATTGTAGTTTAACATTCATGAATATCAAAATATTTTAAGATAAACATACATCTTTCATGCATTAATGTTGTTAGTTCCTCATGGAAATTATATATTCCTAATGGACATTCTTACACGAATAAAGAAACATGGCACCAGAAGTCAGCCGCACTGATGTGAATGACATACATCCCTGTTATGAAATATATAACGTCTCCTACAGACTGACAAGCACTCCTTCTACAATATGTGTTTTAATATTTATTTTTCTTGGGTCATCATCTGTTGTCACAGTATGTGGAAACCTTCTGGTAATAATCTCTATCATTTACTTCAAACAGCTCCACACTCCTACAAACTCTCTCATCCTCTCTCTGGCTGTAGCTGACCTGCTTGTTGGTCTTGTAGTTTTTCCTCTCAGCATGGCCTTCTCTCTTAGCTCATGTTTACATTATGAACATTTATTTTGCAAAGTGCGAGGCAGCTTTGATAGAATACTGAGTGCAGCTTCCTTTTTCAATTTATGTTGTATTTCCATACACAGATATTATGCAGTGTGTCAGCCTCTGACATACAGAACTAAGATAAATGGTCGTGTTGTTGTGATCATGATTCTGGTCAGCTGGAGTGCTTCAGCTAGTGTTACAATTAGCCTCATAGTACATGATTTACATCAAGAAAGATGTAAAGAAAATTGTTTCCTTCATGTTTTACTAATAAACACATTCGGAATAATTTCCTCATTTTACGGACCAGTCATCATAGTGCTCTCTATCTACCTAAAGATTTTCCTTGTGGCACAGAGACAGGCACACAGCATCAGGAACACAACATGTCAGAGCTCAAAGTCTGGAACAACCATTAGTAAGAACGAGAGAAAGGCCACAAAAACTTTGGCTATCGTACTGGGAGCTTTTCTGATGTGCTGGACTCCCTACATGATCGTTTTTTCTCTTAAGACTTTGAATCCTGTGACAGTGTCATTTCCACTGTTTGAAACGCTGAACTGGTTGACACTATTGAACTCAATGCTCAATCCATTTATTTATGCTTTCTTTTACAGCTGGTTCAGATCAGCTTTTGGAATGATCATTTCTGGGAAAATATTTCAAGGTGATTTTGCTGATGCAAAACTACTCTGACATACACTCTAGAGTGCTGAAATAGTCTGTGGATGAACCAGTAGTGAGAAGAGGTCACACAATTAAGATTAAACCGTTCTTAACCTTAATCCATTGGATCTTTGGCTGTCATTTATTTAAGTACAACTCTATACTGTATTTTAACATGACACCAGATTTTTGTGTCAGTGCCACTTCCGCTGTTTGAAACTCTTAACTGGCTTGCACTGTCAAATTCAATGCTCAATCCATTTATTTATGCTTTCTTTTACAGCTGGTTCAGGTCAGCTTTCAGAATGATCATTTCTGGGAAAATATTTCAAGGTGATTTTGCAGATACAAAACTGCTTTGACATATTCTGTGGAGTGCTGAAACGGCCAACATACAAGTCAGTACTGATGAGATATAGCATATTTTTTTTCTTTGTTTAATCATGCAGTAGCAATTAAATATTAAGGTGTAATACTGACTGAGGTACAGAGGTGCATTATAGTGAGATGTCAGTTTATGCATCCATGTAAACAGCTTAAAGACACTATGTTTACATCTACATGTATAGGGATTTCAACAGCCACATTGGTCGTCTTGATGATTGTATAAGTGATGTGGATAATATTCCTAACAGAAATAACTTAGACAGCACCATTAATAACTATGGGGAAATATTAATAGATTTTTTGAGAGATGCAAAATGCTGTGTGATCAATGGGAGAATACCTTTTGGCAAAGATAACTTCACCTCGGTTTCAGTTAAAGGAAAGGCGGTAGTAGACTATATTATTGTTCCTCATGAATGTTTAAACATTTGTGATACATTTTGTGTTTTCACCCCAAATGAGTTTATTGAGAGATTAGGGGAAGAGGGATTTGTCTCTACTGGGTGATAGATGTAAATTACCCAATCATTCATTATTATGGTTAAAGGTTCAAGTAAGACCAAGCTTTGTTGAGGATGACTTATATCTACCACAGACTATAAAAGCAGTAACACAAAAACATTTCCCTGATTCATTTTTATCCTCTAGCCAATGTAACAACATTTTGCTTAACTTAAGTGTACAACTGGGAGGTATTAAAAATAATCAAAGGAGTCTGGATGCCTGGTATGATAGACTGTGTGGCTGTGTCCATTTAGAATTGAATAAATGTGTTAAAAAGAAATGTAATCCTCATAAAGGTTTTAGTAAAATCTACAAACCCTACTGGAATCAAGATTTGCAGACCCTATGGGACAATCTAAGAACAGCAGAGAAAAGATTTCTAAGATGCAAAAACGAAAATCTCAGGGAAGGGCTGAAGATAGAATTTAAGAAAAGCCAAATTAATTTTGATAAAAGGTTACGCACAGTGAAACGCAGTTTTAATAGAGGTCTGTTATTGCATATTGATTATTTACAAACCCATAACCCCCAAAAGTTCTAGAATGAAATCAATAGATTGGGTCCCAGAAAGTCTAGGGAAATCCCCATGGAGGTTAAACTCGAGAATGGTGAATATAGTTCTGTTTTAGGAGTAGTATTACAAAAGTGGGAAAAAGACTTCACAGATTTATTTTGTGGTTGCAGATGTTCTTTTGATGATATTTTTTTGAGTGAAGTAACTAGTATAAATGAGGTTATGGAAACTGAAATGAGAGTTGATGTAAATAATTGTAACTCATTTTTGAATGCAAATGTTTCTGTTGAAGAGGCAAAAAATGTTGTGGATAAATGCAAACGGGAAAAAAGCCTCTGGAACTGATGAAATTTCGAATGAAATGTTGAAGTCGCCGAGATTGTTTGATGTGTTATATGAGTTATTTCAGTCCTGTTTTGACAGTGGCATTATTCTGACACAGTGGCACACTGTTATTAAACCTATTCCAAAATCTTCAAAAAATGATCCCAAACTGCCACTCAGCTACAGGGGAATAAGCCTCATTAGCTGTGTCTATAAATTGTACTCTTCACTTTTAAATAACAGACTTGTAGACCATCTTGAGAGGACAGGTTTGCTTGTGGATGAACAAAACGGATTTAGACAATCCAGAGCATGTATTGATCATATATATGCAGTAACTTCCATTATACGTGCAAGAATTAAGTTGAATAAGTCCACTTTTGTTTGCTTTATTGATTTTAAAAAGGCTTTCGACTGGATTAATAGGGAACTCCTTCAGTATAGGTTGTTAAATTCTGGTGTTAATGGAAAGTTTTATTATGCCATCAAGTCTCTTTATCAAGCACCTGTTGCCTGTGTTCAGGTTAATGAATATACAACTGGATGGTTTCCTCAAAAATTTGGTGTGAAGCAGGGATATGTTTTGTCTCCGACATTGTTCTCCATTTATGTAAATGATTTTAGCTCTTCAAATTAAAGCATGTAATTTGGGAGTTAAAGTTGAAGATCAAACTGTAGGAATATTATTTTATGCGGATGACGTAGTTTTAATGGCGGAACACGAAAAAGATCTGCAGTTTATGCTGAACATTGTGGTGGAATGGTGCTGGAAATGGAGACTGGTGGTTAATGAAGACAAAACACAAATAGTACACTTTAGGCGAAAATCGCTGTCTAGAAGTCCAGTTGTTTTTAATCTTGGTTCAATAGTGCTGTCATATACTGATCAATATAAATATCTTGGTATGACACTGGATGAGCACATGACATTTAGAGATGCTGTTAGTGTGTTATCTCAGTCAGCAGGTAGAGCCCTGGGATCTGTGCTTAATAAAGTCAAATACTGTGGTAATCTGGGATTTCATACTTATACACGTCTCTACAGTTCATGTGTTTGTCCTGTGTCTGATTATGCTTCTGGTGTTTGGGGTTTCCGGGAATACTCAAGTTGTAATGCTGTGCACTATAGAGCTATTCGATCTTTTTTAGGAGTGCATAAATTAACTTCAGTTTTAGCTATTTGTGGAGATATGAGATGGGAGCCTCCAAACATCAGACATAAATGTGAAATGCTTCGACTGTGGAATAGACTTGTAAGGATGTCAATTCAGAAAACATAATATGTTTCTCAAGTATAAGGAAAAGTGGTCTGTCGATATATGGTATAAACCAAAATTACGAACTTACTGTCTCATAAAAAACTGTTATGATGTTGAAATGTATGTGAAGTATAATTTAAACAAAAGACAAAGATCATTATGCGCACAGTTACGTTCAGGAACATTACCCTTGGCTTTAAAGACCGGCAGGTTTAATGCCATTCCAGAGGAGGACAGACTTTGTCAGGTGTGTGAGCTCGGTGAAATTGAGAGTGAGGTCCATTTTCTGTTTTACTGTCTTGTTTATGAGGACTTGAGGGATGTACTTTTTATTAAAATGTCCTCTATGCTGATTTCTTTTGGCTGGACGAGTATGAGAAACTTGAGTTGTGTTTTAGAAAGGGAACCTTTTTTGTTGCAGATTTTATTTGTAAACGTGGGAGAGAAGGCAGAATATTCTGTTTAAAGTCTGAGCCGTAAAAGGGGATGTAATTATGTATGAAATGAAAAAAAAAAAAGAAAATAATAATAATAATAATAATAATAATAATAATAATAATGTACACTGCAACTGTACTTTCTTTTTGGTGTCTTATAAACCCATGAGGGTTGGGCACTTTGTGCATGACACGTAAATAAAAATAATCAATCAATCAATCATATAGACTATCTGAGTGTGCTTATTCCAACATATATATATATATATATATATATATATATATATGTATATATATGTATATATATAACCAAAATTACCATATAAATAGTACAAGTTGAACAATTTTGGAATTTTTGACATTGAGAAGAGGTTGGTGGAATCAGTCACTCTTGTGTAACATTAAATAGGCAGCTTGTATTTTCAAAAAGTATTTATTCATAATATAATAACACATAACATGATCTTACTAAGCAAAGTAAGTGTGTGTGTGTGTGTGTGTGTGTGTGTGTGTGTGTGTGGGCATATTATTTTTGCTGAAAGAATTATTGTATAGACATAATACAAAATACACAATCACGAACTTTCTCCTTGTCCATAATCCAAAACACTCCCTGGCCTGAACACATGCATAACCTACGTCTTTTTTTGAAGGATGCGATCACATGACCAATGGACTGACAGGAGTAGAGAAGAAAGTAGTCCAGAGCTGTCCAGTAAGGAGGCAGGTTGGGTGGTGGATAGGATTTTCCCCAGCAGACTGGTGTTCGGTATTGTACAAACTTTGAGTGAACTTTGAGTCATTTAAGCAATGTCCTCATGATGTTTCTTTTCCTAAACCTAACCACAGTAACTTTAATTGTCTAAACCTACCTAACTTCAGTAACTTTACATTAATTACATAACTTAACATTAATGAAGTTATGTCTTTCATGGAGTGTGAATTTGTATACATTTTAGTAAGATATATGAATCATTGTATGAGGATACATTGATGTAGATATGTGAAAGGTGCACTCAAAAGTTAGAGTGATGCTGTCACCCACCCTAAACCTAACCATATGTCTTTGTTCATGTCCCAGCGTTGGTAGCAACACCCCAGAACTTCAACAGCAGATACAGGAGGACGTGGCACGTAGTATGTGGACGTGAAAGACCACTGACAAAGTGGCAATATGTGTGAATTGGGATGAGAACATGTCGAGTTCCCCCAGAGCTAAAGTGAAGTCATGCTTCACCTCAAGGGCACCAATTATCATATTGTTTGTCTTTTTATCACTAGATTTTGACAAATCACACACTTATATTTGTGGTGTATTCTTTTGCTGAGGCATTTTAATGGCATTGCCTGCCTCTCCATGCGGAAATGTTCCACCAAAACAAGTTCACTCCAGAAACTATACTCATTGTTTGCTAATGACAACAAAAACATAATGCTGTATTGGCTATGATGCTGTATTCAAGCCAGTCTCAGTTGTGATACCAAACAGGGACAAATGAACACTTCTTTCCGCTGAAAATGCTGGCTGGGTACTGTTGTACGACAATTTGTTTGGGCTGGTTGGTCCCAAGGTCATCCACGGGTGCTCTTTCACAGGTAGCACTTAGGCTAGCAAGTGCAATCTGGCTGCTCACACAAGGAGGCTCTGGTTTTTGCTCTTCAGATGCAGCAGTGCTGGGGCCAGGCGCATTTGCTCCCTCTTCTGTAGATGGAGCTTGAGGGGGCCTTGAAGAGGCAGCACCGTGTAGCCACTTTCTTATATCCAATCAAAGTTCTTGGTCTTATTTCAGTCTGATAATAGCTTGCTTTCACTGTGAAAAATGGTAGCGCCGTCTTGCTCACTGACTGGGCTTTCCAATGAGCATATGTCTCCAGAGAGGACGTAAATATAACCAACAAATTTCATTTTTATTTTTTTTAAGTTCTTATTTCATTTACCAAAGATGATTTCACATTCAATATGATAAATTTAAAGTAATTCTTAAAATACAAAGTTTGGCACAAAAGCTTGGCCTGCTTGTGGGTGAGTGGAAGGGGGGCACAATAACTAGCATAGCCTGCAAATGCCCCTTATAATACCCTGTATAAGCCACTGAAAAAACAGTGACAGGTCCCCTAAAAACATAGAGGCCTCTAGTTTCCCGGCGCAGCACAGGGTGGCGAACCCTGTGCAGAGCTAGTTTCGAGCAGCGCAACCCGAGATGCGCTCAGTTTGGTAGTTGAGATGGGTGTGGCGGGTGTGGCGATCCAGCTTGACGCAGTGACAGTTTCGTGCCAAAAGGCTTCACCGAAGCGGCGCTAAAAGCTCGCCAGCTGAAACCAGGTCTACTGTCAGCGCAGGCGGAGCGCAGCCGGTTTAAGTGGAAGTTTGGCTGACCGGCGGACAGTGCGCACATGTCACCAAAACCTCACAGGCAGGTTTCCAGAATATCAGGCACATTAACAATGCAATAAACCACTATTCAATGCAACTATCTGCAATCAGCACATAAATGTATCTCTACATCGACTGTCCCGTCACATCTGATGCCAGATCAAAGGGGATTGGCACCGTTTGGCACGCGTAATGGAAACCCAACCTGATTTGATTAACACAGCCTGCAAACTAATGAGTTCACATCCCTCTCAGCCAACCACAAACAGCCACAGCATCAGATAGGGAGTATATATTCAGCATCTGTCATCTTAGAAAAGCCAAAAGAAAAGAAACAGAGTGAGACTGCGAGAGAGAAAGAGATAGTGCGCGCACATGAGAGAAACGCTGTCAACACCCGGGCCCGTCTGGTCTGGCTGCACGCGGGCTGCAGAGCTGCCCCCTGCTGCCCCTGGCTGTGCCCCCAGCTCATCCTCCTCCTCCTCCTCCTCCTGACAAGATGATCTTCAGTTTTATGTTCTAAAAGCTTTTTTTTTTAAATATAGCCTACATTTGCACTTGTAGGGCTATAAGTTTACGTTTTTAGTTCACAGAAGCTGGTTATTGTTGTGTTTGTGTCAAAATAAAGTTTATCAAACATTTTCACATCTTTGATTTTGTGATTTACATGTCAAAATGATCACAATTCAATTGGGAAAGACAAGTTCATTTTACAGGCTATGCATCATCAGCCCGTGGAGGTCTGCTCGCAGTTCCATATATTCGGACACTGCGAGCTTGGACCTCCCGGACCAAAAAATCAGTTTCCTCCTGGGAGACGTTTGGCCATCTGACACTGCTGCTCTCTTCTGCCATGGCGAATTGAGTAAACTCTCATTACGCCTTTGCGCGGCGCATTTAAGGGCGAGGAGAGGGGCTCATTTGATTGGTGTGATGTGTGTAAAACCCACTCCACACCTTCTCTCCTCCCTCTTTCCGACTTGCGCAGGTAGGAGGGACTGAGGTGGGAAAGAGTAGTAGCTGTGTCAGCGCGCACGGTGTGCCAAACTTACAAAATCTGCCTGGCCACACCCAGTTGGCGAAGCGCAGGTGCGCTGCGCCTCTGCCTCGCCCAGTCTGCGAAACTAGAGGCCATAGAGCCTATGTTTAATGGCACAAAAGCTGATGGACAAGTGGTGATAGGTTGTTAAGAAACATCTATGTTGAATGGCACAAAAACCGCTAGAAGGGTTAAGGGGTAGATTACAAACATATATAACTAACAGCGCAAAAGCAAGTGGAATAACAGCAACAGGCTTCTAAAAATCCTCTCTGTTTGATGGTATAAAAGGTGCTGGAAAAGCGTTGATGAGTCACTAAAAACACCCATATTCAACAGCATATGAGTCACTGGAAAAGCCGTTGCAGGTCACTAAGAAACATCTATGTTCAAGTGCACAAAATCCAGTGGAAGAACAGCAACAGGTAGATAAACGTTATCTACGTTTAAAGGTTTAGAAGCTGCCAGAAAAGCAGCGACAGGTCCCCTAAAAAACATGTAGGTCCTATGTCAAATTCCTATGTCAACAGCATAAAAGCTGCTGAAAATACTAAATACTAAATATGATAAGATAAGATAGTACTTTATTGATCCCAAACTGGGAAATTCTTATGTTACAGCAGCAAGCAATCAAACAGTATGTTGACATTAGAATATATAAATATATACAAAAAGAGTGGTACTAAATTTTAAATATACAAGAAATATACAGCAATAAAATAATATAAAGAATATCAAATTGCAGGAGTAAAAAGATCAAACTATATACACAACACAATCAGAAGAAAGGTAGAGGTTGTAAAAATGTGCAAAATAGCTACAAGTGTGCAATTGGATATTACCAGCAGTATACCACATACTGTACTACAGGTTGCTTAGAAACATCTACATCCATTGGCACAAAAAACGCTGGAAAAGCAGCAATAGGAAGATAAAAAAACATCCACATCTCATGGCACAAAAGCTGTTGGAAAAATTGGGGTGGGTCACTAAAAGCACCCACATTCAGCAGCACATAAGCTGCTCAAAAAGTTGTGACAGGTCACTAAGAAACATTTATTTTCAATGGCACAAAATCCAGTGGCAGAACAGCAAGGGGTAGATAAAGTATAAGGTATGCTGCTGAAAAAGTCGCGACAGGTCACCTAAAAAACACACAGGGTCTATTTTCAATGGCAAGAAAGCTGCTGGAAAAGCTGAGATGGGTTGCTAAAAACATCCATGTTTAATGGCATAAAAGTTGTTGGAAAAGTGGTGATGGGTCATTAAAAACATCCACGTGACACAGCACAAAAGCTGCTGGAAAAGGCAATAGGTTGCTGGAAAAGCTGTGACAGGTCACTAAGAAACATTTACATTCAACGGGACAAAGGCTGCTTGACGAGCGGCCATTGGTCATTAAAAAACACCAAATGTTGTTTGTTGGTCTCACAAAGTGGTCTGCCGTGGTTTGCAGCTTGACAGCTATCTCGCCAAGTTGTTGCACCAATTCCATCCACAGCCGACATTTTCTTCTGGTGACTGAAAATTATCTGTACCTGCCTACCCAATACACTTTTTTTCCCCAGCCTAAGCTGATGAAAACTTGTCTAATTCAAGTTGCCACACACACTCACACACACACACACACGGTGCATTGTGTGCTTTGTTCGCCTGTTGAACTTTGAAATCTCATGCAAAGAGATGCTATCATTGTGATGTGGTAGATGTAAAGTATAAAGGTCCTCACAGTGAGACATACGACCATGAACAACCATAAGGACTTCTGCATGGACAATCTTGAGGGTCCAGTTCCTTTTGTATTTTCGCTCACAATTCTTGGGGAGTCTTTAAACTGTACATTTTTGGATTTTGCCAGAACATGAAGAATATGAAAACTAATGTTTCCATTTTTTTTCAAACTCACTATGGTGGATTGTGGATTTTAAAAATGGTGAATGTTCAAAACACCTTTGTTGCTTAATGTACATTTTATTTACTCAGATACACACATAAACTAAAAACAATCACTTGGATATGAATTAATTGAATTGACCTCATAAAACATGTTTTTGGCTGTGACTCAAGAATTCATGTGCTAACATTTTGAACAAATGTCTAATAGGATAAAATGATGATATCCAAAAAGTCAAAGGTCAACTTCACTGTAACATCATCATGTTTTAATGTCATATTTCAAGAACAGAAGGGGAGACATTTGGTCAGACACTGAATTGGTGACTCTTGAAACTGTGCTGATTGTATAGATCTTGTGTGTGTGTGTAGCATCCCTGTTTTCACAGACATAGATGGAAACTGCAAAAAAACTTGACATGGGCACAGAGGAATACAAGCACAAGGTGATAATTCTAATTTCAAGTGATCATCTGTGAATTCAAAAAGTCGTTCTTCATCTTCAGCATCAGTGTCATCTTCATCCTGGCTTTTAGATCTTGAGTCCTGGTCATTCTTACATTGTTTACTGCAAAAGCAAAGGTCAGTGCATTGTAAATTTCTTGACCTACAGGGACGTCTTTGTGTTGAACAATCTCCTTGACATCTCATCATTTTGATGATGGCCTGAGGAGCTTGTAGTACATCGGTAGTTGTGGGTCTCAACTAGCCTTTATCATCCATTTAGCCATTCTGCAGAGGATTCAAAGGTACTTGCTGTCGAATGCTTGCCTGGCCTCAAACTCGAGCTTGCACATGTAGCTCCCCTATCAATAAGCTGTTTCAGCACATCCTCTATAGGTGGTAGCTTTTTTTTACTCTAAAAGGTGTTATCTCAGCTCTGAAATGTTTCTTTTGAGTAACAGGAAACACACAAACCTAGTCAAGCATTTCTGTTTTTCCTCTCTTGTGTAAAATTATCTGAAAGCATCCTCAGAACTTCAATGCAAATAGTTTTTGGAGATCCCCAACAAAGGCCCCTAGATAAGATGCAAATCAGTGTTGGCTCTGCACTCACAAAATTGGTGCTTGAATGCTAACTGTTCAAAGATGTGAGGTGAGATGTCGCCAATGCCATTCAGACACACCTCAGATATCTAGCATGCTGAATACCTGGACCTGTTTGGGACTGTGTCAGTGAGCTACAACCAGTGAGGGTGCAAGACACAGGTTAAGAACAGAGACAAAACAAAGGTGTGTTTGTGTGTTTGAGAGAAGAGAGAGAGCAGAGACCATTGAGCAATCCAGTTGGCTCACATCAGACTTTCCCCTCTGTATCTGTCATATGAGTTTTGCTGCTGCCCTGCCCTTTAATGAGACTAGTGGCAACCCTGAGTCTATTCATTCCAATGAAAAGTGAATGTGAGTACAGATTATGACCAAGCTACTGTTGTTTTACAAATTAAATCCACCACAGACTCAGAATTCACCGATGACATCGCTGAGAATTCACCGATGACATCGCTGAGAGGTGTCCTGGAAGGTGTTCTATCCTCTGTTTGGCTCCGCTGCATCACTGGGGGATGTGTTGAATTATGTTTGCATATATCAACCTCAACAAGACAGCCGCATGGTTGCAAGCAGAAACAGGACAGCACATTCATATTGTCACACTAGTCCTTATTTACCCTTAAGCACACACCTCTTCCTTTCCCTCTTGCAAGAGTTTTCTGCTCTGTCAGACAAATAGAAAAAGAGTCTGAATGATGCTGTCCATCTGTGCCTATCTTTTAGCTGTCAAGCAACTGACAACTGCTAACTGTTAACTTATCGTGTTTAACATTAGCTAGGTATGCCAACTAGTGGTTAACAATGGCCACTCAGGTAATCTTTGCTGTTGTTAGTCAGCTGCAAACACAGCACTGGTCACTATTTTGAAAGTCCAAGATGGCTGCCACAGAGGCTCCGGGAAAAAAAGGGAAACGTTGGTTGTGGGGTTTGTCACGCTCTGAACTTTCCAAAAATATATATTTTCTAAACTCCCCAAAGATTTTGAACAAAGGTTGAAAGCATTGTGAACATGCTGAGACTGCCATTCAACCCTACTATGAAATGGATAATTTCAATTACATACTGACAAAGACCCCTTCCATAAGATAAGATAAGATAAGATAAACTTTGTTGTCCCGCAAGGGAAATTCCTCTTGGGCAGTACAGTGCAAACAGCTGCAATATTCACATACATACATACAATCAACATCAACATAGACAAGTTGCCAACATAGTGCGCTGAGTGTGTTACAGTTGCAGACTACTGTTGCAAGAGTAGTGCAACCATTTCCCATGTTTGTAAGGTTACAAACAAGGGAACTACAGGTATAGCACTGGCCTATCTCAAAGTGCAAGTGAATGCATATAAAACAGATAAATACAGAGGTCAAATAAAAACACCAGTATACCAGTTAAAATTATATTAAATCAGTTGCAGGACCAAAGTGCAGATAAGAACAATACTAGATAAGAACAACAATAACCAGACCATTTACCAGATCCGCAGCAGTAAGCCTCCCCACTACCCTAGTTGGGGGAGGGAGGGGCTCTGCCACGAGAGGTGTTTGTTTGTTTGTTTAATAATAGAATGGAAGTGGGAATAAAGGACAATTTGAACTGGTTGCTCCTACACCTGCTGGGTCTGTAGCGCCTCCCTGACGGCAACAGCTCATACTCCTGAAAGAGAGCATGAGAAGGGTCACTCAGGATCTTATTTGCTCCCTTGACAACTGCTCAACTGTGTTTTATTATATATTTTCCTTATGTTATTGTCTGTTATAACAATTTGGAAACCTTCTTGTTATTGTGGCATGAGAGTGGAGAGTGGAAATGGATTAATTGGGCTTAGGATAATTTTAATCGTGCCGATAACGCCACCTGGGGGAATTTCGCCCCCAGGAAATTAGTTAAGGACGCAGGTCCGAATGCACCCAGACAACAGACGCAGATTTAAGATATAAAAAATATATTTTTATTTATACTCAGTTATTTTAAAGACAATTAAACAATTCAGTCAATAGCTCTGCCTATGCTGCAACATTGTAACCGCAGATACTCTTCAACCACAAGTACTTTGTCACATGAGTGGTGGACCCAAAAAAAAGAAACAAAGCAATCAAAGCAAAATATTTAAACACAAGGAAAACAAGCAAACACAAGAAAGCAAAGCAAATCATTTAGTAATACACTCAAAGAAAAGAATACATACAAAAGAATACAACGTACAAACCCAATCAAAATAATAAAAAAAGAAATTAATCAGAACCGCCGACTACATATGATTGGCACAGATGATGGATCACGTGTTCGAGCATACAGTGACATTGGGAACCAGCAAATTATAGCGCGTCACTGAAGAGGGGAGTAAAACAGAGACCCGTGGCGATTTCACAGCCACGACCAGATGTGAGCAAACTTTACTTCACCAGACACAGACAAGACAGCAGTAGAGTCCCGGTGAATGGAGCACCGCAGCGCACAGCCAGGCCCCAACGTGCCTGCAAAGCGCGCACAAAAACAATAAATATTACACACATGTTGAGAATACATGAACCACCTACCACAGAGCATCAGCACAGCCTCCAACAGAGAGGAGAGGGAGAACAGCGGGCCGCAGTTAAACGCTGCTGAGAGACCAGGAAAAGTAAAGTTAGTGGCCAGCTGGAGAGCTGAATTACAGCTGCTGATTAAGTGAGCCGACATACCTGAGGAGAGTGGACCAAACAGCACAGGCCAACAGCGCGGACAACTCTGGTCTCACACAGCCACAGCCAGCAGGCCAACACACTGCAAGGCACAATGAAGAGCAGGTGTCATGCCCAGAGACCGTATGATACCCCAACACTACCAGGTGAGACAGACTTACAATTTCGGAGAGGTGGAGAAGATCCGGCACATCAGCCACGTCAACCGTCACACGGTTCAGACCACACAAAGCGCCATGCCACACATGGACGCCAGCCCCGAGGGAGATGAGAGCAAACTGAACAAAGAGACACCTGAACAGCTATAATGCTGGCAGCTCCATCCTGCAATCAGCACCGCGGACCCACACACTCAAAAAAATAATTTGTTGGGTGAACATAAAAAAATTATGGAAAGTATTTCCACCCAATCATAATATGCTAATTTAGCAAGAAATTGTTTTATTGAGTGACATAAATGTAAATATGCTGGTTCAACATAAGGAGTTGGTGTTACTATAACTCAATTACAAGGGGTAAGTCCAACATAATAATCATTTGTTGGGTGAACATACAAAATTTATGGAAAGTATTTCCACCCAATTATAATACGCTCATTTAGCAAGAGACAGTTTTGTTGAGTGAAATTAATGTAAACATGCCGAATAAACATAATGTGTCAGCGTTACTGTTACTTAATTACAAGGGGTAAATCCAACATAACTTTTAAAGGTTAGTTCAACATGTTTACCCATGTTTGATTTAAGTGTGGGTGACCCAATTTAATGGGGTAGGTACAACTATATTTTAAAATGATAGAACACAACTAATTTATTAACAACACAACTAATTAATTGTGCTGATCAGACAAGACATATGTATGTTTGACAATCACAAATACTTTAGTTGAGAGTCCTTTCAGTCATGAAAATCAATAGTAATAATTCAAAAAAAGTCAATTCTGACATCAATATTTGTTTTAAACAATGTAAACATTTGTCATCCTAGTTTATGACAGTTGATATCAAGTTAGGAAAAAAAACACCTAAAAGCAAACAGGATTTCTTGAGATTGAACTTTATTGCCCATGAAGAGGCAAACATAGAAAAACATATGGCTTTACAAAAAAATTAAATACAATAAAAATAAAAGTGCATTCTTGTGCATCCATGAATTTGAAATAAAAATAAATGAATAATAAAATTCTCAAAATGTATCTGTATACTACAGAGCCCTCTACTTCAGTCTCATTTTAAATTCAAAATCAGATGAAACAGATTTACCTATTGTCATCTTTGCTTTTGTATGGAAAAACAGTCTGAAATACTCATTCACATGTCCTTGAAATTCAAACAAGGCAACGATTTGAAGCACTGTTAACACAGAAATAGATTAACAAGGAACAAAAGGCTTCTCCACATTTCTGCAACAATTGGGATCATTGGAACATAAAAACAGACTGTCATTTTAAAACACTAATATTGATTGAACGTAAGTAAAAGTAAATAAAAACATAAATATCATAGAGATTAAACAATGGATTTATTATTTTTTTTTTAAAATTAATTTTATTTAATTAACATAATGTGTGACCTATAATTGCATTTTCTTTTGTAAAAGAAAATGGGTCTGGAAACTCAGAAAATGAATAATTACTGTTAGTTTATGTCTATGTTTGTACATGTATTAATATTTGTAAGAGATTTATTTCTCTCACTCACTAAAATGAGTTGAGAAAATGTATTTATTAAAAAAATGTATTGTGTAATTTAGACCAGAGATTGATCAAATGTAGGACAGAGACACACAGAAAGAGAGTAACACACATACATAGAGAGAGAGAGAGAGGAAAGTGAGTGAGAAATGAGAGACAGGAAGGAGAATTTATAGGGAAGATGTGTGTTTGTGTCTGACCACTCACTAGTTGCTATGTAAACGAACACTTCTTGAAAATTTTGTTGCACTATTATAGAATTGCAAAGTGAACCATTACACGCAATCTAATTTTTTTTGCCATAAATAAAAAAGGATAAAAATCAAAGATACCCTGATTCACTTTCTTTCAAATGTTCAACGTTGATAGTTAATACATACATTGGTAGATGACCCTATACTGCAGTCACTCAGTTGATGAAACAAGTTTTGCTTGATGACAGAGGAAACTTGGTCTTAAATTTCTCTGATAAAAAGAGAGAGAGTAATCAGAGAGAGTGTACTATTTTCAAACTGTTAACACGAACATGGAGGACACTGGATTTTTCATCTGCTGTGTATACTATCACACATATTACAAAAATGCTAAAAAGAAAGCTGTGTGTATGTCATCTGGCCATTTAACTAACTCTGCCACAAATCTCAAGTCTTGCAAACACTAGGACACCCAGCCTCTACCCTTGCAGTCACAGCATGCTAAAAGAAAAGGAGAACATCAAAATAATAGTAATTTTAGTATTTTGATCATGACTAATCATGATTAATCACAGAGTAATATTGCTATTAATAAGTTACAAAAATCTAATAGTTTGACAGCCCTATTAAATACACATACAAACACTATACTAACTATGGTTAATCATGATTAATCACAAATGAATCGCACATCTTTATCTGCTCCAAACATACCTTAGAGTGGAATTTTTCCAAATAAATAATACTCTAATTAATTTGAGTGTGGACACATGCTCTTTTTAATTCCTATATTCAAATTAAATTAAAGTTTAAAGTTAAATTATAGATTAAGCTACACAGTGGATGGAAAATTATGACTACCAGTCAAAATGTATTTAAATAAACCCAATAATATCTCATTGAAAACAAAAAAAAAGACGTCAATAAATTAAATCATATTCCTGACTTTAAAATACAGAGTGAGGTTGTTTCAGAGTTTCGTGGCAAAGTAAGTTAAATTGTTAGATGACAACATATTAGAGTGATTCTATAATTAGGGGTACATTTCAGATAATGAAGGGAAAAAAACACAGTGTTGTTTCGCTTGAAATTCTATGTTTCTATAGTATATACTCATAGATTGTGCTAAATTCATTAATTGGCATGCTTAAGCTCTAACTGTTGTTTTTAGATGAAAACAAAACAAACAATGAAACAATTAAAACAAACATCTACTTCATCATTTTGTCAACCGTGTTACCGACAAAAGTTGTGTGTCTGTGTGTGTGTGTGTGTGTGTGTGTGCGCGTGTGTGTGCTAATACGAGCTAAGCACACGTGGAATATATCGCACTACGAAAACATTCAGTGACGAAATTAATCATTCAAAATCATAGAGCGGACAATAAAAAGTTATGTGACACTTCTGTAACGTTACAGTGGTTTATTTTTTAAGTCAATAGATGGTAAATGATATACCTTACCGCCTTCTCCAACTTTTCCGCCCTCCCGTCTCTGTCGTGTGTGGCGCCGCTCTGCCTTCTTCTGCAACTTCCGGAAGTAAAGTTTGTAAATGCACTCCCTGCTCGCACACTACTGCCACCTTCTGTTTTGGAGTTGTACACGCCATTTGATATCTTACCCAAAAAGCATTAGGTTCTGCCAGCATAACTGAATTTAGTAAATGTTAAGTTATTGCACATCATGCTAAAATAACATTACTTAATGATGTTCAACCACAAAACATGACTATATATGGTAGAAGCAACATGTTACACTTAGATTAATTTAGCAGACACCCAATCTGTTTTTTTTGAGTGCACCTGATGTGGATCAAGCAAGAGGGAGGGGGAAGGGATGGACAGGAGACCATCCTGCCACGTTATCATCGCTGTCCTTTATTTCCAACAGCTCCACACTCCTACAAATTACCTTATTCTTTCTCTGGCTGTGGCTGACCTGCTTGTTGGGATCATAGTTTTTTCTTTTAGCTTGGCCTTCTCAGTTAGCTCGTGTTTGTATCATGAGGGTTTATTTTGCGAAGTCTGAGGCAGTTTTGATATATCACTGAGCACAACCTCTATTCTGAACCTATGTTGTATTTCTGTTGACAGATATTATGCAGTGTGTCAGCCTCTGACATATAACATCAGAATAAACCATCGTGTAATTGTGGTCATGATCCTGGTGAGCTGGGGGGTTTCTGCTCTAACTGGAATTAGTGTCATAATTGCTGGATTAAACAATTAAAAATGTAATGAAAATCATTGAATTAAAGTTGATATAAAAACCACTGTTGGTCCCATTTTATCATTTTATCTCCCAGTGATCATAATGCTCTGTATCTACCTCACAAAGGGCTCTAGTTTCCCGGCGCAGCGCAGGATGGTGAACCCCGCGCAGAGCTAGTTTCGAGCAGCGCAACCCGAGGCGCGCTCAGTTTGGTAGTTTGGCAGGCCGAGGTGCGCTAAGATGGGTGTGGCGGCACAGCAGGGGGAGGTGTTGACAGATCCAGCTTGACGCAGTGACAGTTTCAGGCCAAAAGGCTTCGCCGAAGGTGCGCTAAAAGCTCGCCAGCTGAAACCAGGTCTACTGTCAGCGCAGCCGGTGTAAGCCGAAGTTTGGCTGATCGGCGGACAGTGCGCACACGTCACCAAAACCTCACAGGCAGGTTTCCAGAATGTCAGGCACATTAACAATGCAATAAATACCCAAAAAAACACTATTCAATGCAACTATCTGCAATCAGCACATAAATGTATCTCTATACCGACTGTCCCGTCACATCTGATGTCAGATCAAAGGGGATTGGCACCGTTTGGCACGTGTAATGGAAACCCAACCTGATTTGATTAACACAGCTGCAAACTAATGAGTTCACATCCCTCTCAGCCAACCACAAACAGCCACAGCATCAGATAGGGAGTATATATTCAGCATCTGTCATCTTAGAAAAGTCAAAAGAAAAGAAACAGAGTGAGACTGCGAGAGAGAAAGAGAGAGAGTGCGCGCACGCCCACAAGAGAAACACAACATTGATTTACGATTGTGGTGATCTCCTCCCAGGCTACCTTTGCATCATCAGCCCATGGAGGTCTGCTCACAGTTCCGTATATTCGGACCAAAACATCAGTTTCCTCCTGGGAGACGTTTGGCCATCTGACGCTGCTGCTCTCTTCTGCCATGGCGAATTGAGTAAACTCTCATTGCGCCTTTGCGTGGCGCATTTAAGGGCGAGGAGAGGGGCTCATTTGATTGGTGTGATGTGTGTAAAACCCACTCCACGCCTTCTCTCCTCCCTCTTTCCGACTTGCGCAGGTAGGAGGGATGGAGGTGGGAAAGAGTAGTAGCTGTGCCAGCACGCATGGTGTGCCAAACTTGCAAAATCCGCCTGGCCACACCCAGTTGGCGAAGTGCAGGTGCACTGTGCCTCCGCCGCGCCCGGTCTGCGAAACTAGAGGCCAAAGTCTGGAGCAACTGTTAGTAAGATGGAAAGAAATGCCACCAAAACTCTGGCTATTGTTTTAGGAGTTTTCCTTTTATGTCAGACTCCTTTCTTTATATCTCCTTTCTGCCTCTCATCAATGATTTAGTGCCGATTTCTGTGATTCTTTGAGTCTGAATCCCTCCAATATGGAATGACATTTAAGTCAATATTACATAAATACAATGAATGAATCTGAATGAATGAATCTATTATTTTCGTGTTTGGCTGTTTAGCACCTTTTGGGATTATTTAAACACATCTAGTGCCATCATGCTGACACTGAGGTTTCTACCATTTTTTCTCCCCGTCAAAGGGTTTTTTTGGGGGGAGTTTTTCCTTATCCGCGGTGAGGGTCCAAAGGACAGAGGGATGTTGCATGCTGTAAAGCCATCTGAGGCAAATTGTGATAAACAAAATTAATTGATTGATTGATGTTTGTGTGTATGCACTGAACAGCAGGGCAGAGTACCCTGTTTTCTTGGAGTCTCTGGGCGGTGTCCTGGAAGGGGTGCTGGCTGGGGACTTCATAATTCTTCTACGGAACTTCAATGCTAACATGGGCAGTGACAGAAAAGCCTGGAGGGGGTAACTGGGAAGAACGGCCTGCCTGACCTGAACCCAAGTGGTGTTTTGTTATTGGACCTCTGTGCATGTCATGGATTGGCCATAACAGACACCATGTTTGAGCACAGGGAGGTTCATAAATGTACTTGGTACAGATCTGTCAACTGATCACTACTTGGTGGTGGGTTGGACCAGATGGAGAGGGAAGCTGCTGGACAGACCTTGTAAACCCAAACATGTAGTAAGGATTAACTGGAAACATCTGGCTGAGGCCCTTGTGCATGAGGTCTTCAACTCCCACCTTCAGAAGAATTTCTCGTGCATTGTGGGGGAGGTTGGGGACGTGGAATCCAAGTGGTCCATTTTTAAAGCCTCTGTTGTGGAGGTGGCTGCTAGGAGCTGTGATCAGAAGGTTGTCAGTGCCTGTTGTAGCAGCAATCTGGTGAAATATAATCATCATCATTATCATCATCATCATTATCATGTCATCATTTCATTTCAGTGAAATTTCCCACTTCTAATTAGACAATAATAGTGTATTCATTATGGTAATGAGATAAGAGTTGATAAAAACAGTGTGCACAGTGGCACTGTAATGAAGAACACCCATCAATACTGATGCGGGAACTATCTTGAGCATTTAAAAGGTACGACAAAGAAGAAATCTTTTTCCAGAGATTATTATTGTAGTTTTGCATCAATGAATGTCACAATGTCACCATATTTTAAGATAAACATACATCTTTCAACCTGGTGGACATCAGCGGTGAGGGAGGCCACCAGGCTGAAGAAGGAGGCCTTTTGGGTCTGGTTGGCCTAGGGGTCACCTGAAGCAGCAGACAGGTATCGGTTGGCCTGAAGGGCTTCAGCTGTGATGGTTGGCAAAGCAAAAACCTCCCAGAAACCTGTGGGAGGAGTTTGGGGAGGCTATGGAGAAGGACTTTCAGTTGGCCTCAAGGAAGTTCTGGCAAACTGTTAGAGACCGAAAGAAGGGTAAGCAGGGCTTGTCTCATGCTGTGCTCAGCAAAGAAGGAGAACTGCTGACCCAAACAGGGGATATTGTTGAGTGGTGGAAGGAGCACTTTCAGGAACTCTGGAACCAAGCTATCATGTCCCCTGTGGAGGAGGCAGAAGCCTCTTCGTCTTTTGTGTAATAAAATATTTGGAAACAAAAATGTATGCTTTGGTGTACTTTTACAGAGTTTTGCAATATGTATAGCCTACCTACGTATCAAAATGTATAATTTTCAGCAGTTGGAGGTATAAATGCTCAGAAGTCTAGTGTGTTTCATTTTGTAACTTAAAGGCTTCAGAAAACATACAAGACACAATTTTAGTAAACGTCAGTTATCTGCATTATAAAAACCATCGTGGTGGCTCTAGGACAAGTGCACTTACATTGATCACTTCCATAAAATAAAACGAGAAATTGGAGAAGATTGAAAAAATTGTTAAAATTAAATTAGGGGACTAATCACATTTGTATTGTCTCTGTGTGTTTTTGAAGCTGACATGTCCTGACAGTCAAGAAACCCCCCCCCAAGTCTGTTGATTTCTGCCACATTGACGAGTGATTGCAACTGAGCGATGAAGCTATATCAAAGGGGCGAACCGAGCGACAGTGGAAAAAAACAGGTCCGGAGTGAACACAGCTTTAGAGTTTCTTCCATGGGGTGGTTGGGCTCAGCCGTAGAGACAGGTTAAGGAGCTCGGACATCTGGATGGGGCTCAGAGTAAAATCGCTGTTCCTTCACGATGAAAAGGGTTAGTTGAGATGGTTTGGGATCAGGATGCCTCTTGTGCGCCACTTGTTGGAAGTGTTCTGGGCATGTCCCACTGGTAGGAGGCCCCAGGGTAGACCCAGAACACGCTGGAGAGATTAAAGACATCATTGGCCTGGGAATGGCCTGGGGTCCCTCAGGATGAGCTGCGCTTGGCCTGCTGCCTCTGCAACCTGGCCCTGGATAAGCGGATGAAAATGGATGGATAAGATAAGATAAGATAAGATACACCTTTATTGATCCCACAACTGAGAAATTCCAGTGTCACAGCAGTCAAGGAGAAAGAGTCAGATTAAAAATTTCAAAATTTAAACTAATAAAACTTAAAACTTATAAACTAGGCATGCAAAATAAAGTACAAAAATACAAGAAACGGCGATAAATAATATTAATAATAATAATAATAATAATAATAATGAGAAGTGGATAATAATAAGCAGTGAATAAAAATGAGCAGTGGATTAAAGAGAGCACATCTAGTGCATGTGATTGTATGTGCAAAAAACAGCAAACAGCTGCGGTGTTTATAAAGTGTCCATAGTGTCCATAAAGAGTCCATGGTGCAGTTTACTGTGAGCAGTGCTGGTTATGTAGCCTGACAGCAGCAGGCAGGAAAAACCTGCCATAGCATGCCACTCCGTAAAAGATGGTGGCATCACACCATAGTGTCAAAGAAGGTCTTCAGGAGCGCCCCCTGCACTCCAAAAGACCTGAGCCGCCTCAGCTGGTAGAGTCTGCTTTGGCCTTTCCTGTATAGTGCTGTTATGTGATCAGTCCAGTCCAGTTTATTGTTAAGATGAACACCCAGGTACTTGTAAGATGTCACCATCTCAATGTCCTTTCCCTGGATGTCCACCGGTGTTGGGGGGAGGAGTCTGCGCCTGCGGAAATCCACCACCAGCTCTTTGGTTTTCCCCGCATTGATCTGAAGGTGGTTCCTCAGGCACCAGTGAACAAAGACCTGGTTCAGTTCTCTGTATTCCCTGTCGTTCCCATCTGTGATGAGGCCAACTATGGCAGACTCGTCAGAGAACTTCTGCAGATGACAGGTGGGGGTGTCGTATGAAAAGTTGGAAGTGTAGAGGGTGAAGAGGAACGGTGCCAGCACCGCCCCCTGCGGGGCCCCCGTACTGCAGACAGCCAAGTCCGATACACAATCCTGGGTCCTGACATACTGTGGCCGGTTAGTGAGGTAGTCCAGGATCCAGGATGTGAGGTGATTAGCCACCCCTATGTGCTCCAGTTTGTCCCTCAGAAGTGCAGGCTGTATGGTGTTGAAAGTGCTGGAGAAATCAAAGAACATGATTCTCACAGAGCTTCCAGGCTTCTCCAGGTGAGAAAGAGTTCTATGCAGGAGGAAGATGATGGCGTCGTCCACCCCAATGCCAGGCTGGTAAGCAAACTGCAGCGGGTCCATTGAAGGGCCTACTGCGGGGAGGAGACGAGACAGGACCAGGCGCTCCAGAGTCTTCATGAGGTGCGATGTTAATGCCACCGGTCTGAAGCTGCTGAAGTCCTTGGGGTGCAGAGTCTTGGGCACAGGTACCACGCAGTATGTCTTCCACAGCTGTGATACTCTCCCAAGCCTATATAAACTATACTGCACAGTTGGTCTGCGCAGGACATCAGGAGCCTGGAGCTGATGCCGTCTGGACCCGCAGCCTTCCTCGTCTTTATCCTCCTCAGCTGATCTCGCACCTGACAGGTAGTGAAGGACAAGCTGGAGAAGGGGGGGCTGTGTGCTGGGGGGTGGAGATGATGAGGTGGGGGGAGGCGTGGGGGGTGCTGAGATGTCCGGGGAAGCGGGGGTGGGGGAGGTGTTGAAGCAGTGTGCCAGGAGTATAGGTGGGGGTAAGGTGAAGGTGAGGATGAGGGGGGTTGCAGCCGTGATGTCTGGGCCAGGGGAGGGGCAGACTGATCAAATCTATTGAAGAACAGATTTAGATCATTCACCCACCTCTGGTCGCCTCTGGCCTGGGAATCTGGCTGTTTGTGTCCTGAGATGGTTGTCAGACCTCTCCAAACTCCGCTGACATCACTCTGCTGCAGCTGTTCCTCCATCTTCTTTTCATATCCTTCCTTTCCCCGACTGATGTTTCTCCGTAGCTCCTTCTGCATGGCCTTCAGCTCCTCCTTGGTTCCAGAGTTAAAAACTCTCCGCTTCCCTTCAGGAGAGCTTTTATATCTGGAGTAATCCAGGGTTTGGTGTTGGAGAAGCAGCGTACAGTTCTGGTGGGTATAGTGCTTAGTTTATGTAGTCCGTAATACATGATATCAGACTGTCACTGTCCTCCCCATGGGAATCGCTGAGTACCTCCCACACAGTGGCCTCGAAGCAGTCCCTCTGGGCCTCCTCGGCCTCATCAGATCACCTCTTCACAGTGCAGGTGGTTGCTGGTTCCCTCTGCACCAGAGGTCTGTAGACAGGCAGAAGTTGAACCAGGTTGTGATCAGCTCTTCCCAGGGGGGGCAGGGGGGGATGAGTGGTATGCCTCCTTGGTGTTGGCATAAAATAAATCCAGTGTTATATTGTCTCTGGTGTGGCAGGAAACATACTAGTGAAGGTGGGCAGGGTGGTGGATGGACAAGCGTGGTTGAATTCCCCAGAGATTAGAAGGAGGGCCTGAGGTTGCTGTGTTTGCAGCCTACTTGTAACAGAGTGGAGAATGTCACAAGCAGACTCAGCCTTTGCAGACGGGGGGACATACACTGCTACCATAATGACATGAAAAAACTCCCTGGGTAGATAATATGGTCTCATGCCAACAGCCAGCAGCTCAATGTCCCTGCAGCAATGCTGTTCCTTGATAGTGATATGCCCAGAGTTACACCATCTATCATTCACAAACACAGCCAGCCCTCCTCCTTTACTCTTACCACTGTCCACTGTCCTGTCATGTCTGATGAGCTGGAATCCATCCAGCGCGGCGATCGTGTCCGGTACTTCTGCGTTCAGCCATGTCTCTGTAAACACCAGCATGCTGCTCTGCCGGTACTCCCTCTGATGGCGAGTCAGCGCCGACAGCTTGTCCATCTTGTTGGGGAGTGATCTTAGTTCCCCATGACGACGGACGGGAGGACAGGTTTGTACAGTCTCCTCTGGTGTCGGCGCTGCACTCCGGCTTGACATCCCCATCTCCTTCTCCGCAGCTCGCGGGAAATATCGTGCCTCTCCTCCGGCCGCACCGCGGTGTGACGAAGTGCTAACAGCTGGTCCCGGGTGTAAACAGTGGAGCCACGGCTGGGCACTGGGTCCCCGCACACGATCATGTCCTCAACTTTATTTATTACTCAACTCAACTTTATTTATAGAGCACTTTAAAAACAACCACAGCTGAAACAAAGTGCTGTACAAAAATAAAAACATAAGACAAACAATAAAACAATAAAACAGTAAAAGAAGAGTCTCACGCTGGATTAAAAGCCAAGGAGTAAAAATGGGTTTTAAGACTGGTTTTAAAAACGGACAGTGAGGGGGCCAGTCTAATGTGGACAGGTAAATCATTCCACAATTTGGGAGCCGCCACAGAAAAGGCTCTATCCCCTCTGAGCTTCCGCTTAGACCTCGGTACATCCAGGAGCAGCTGATCAGCTGACCTGAGGCACCAAGCAGGAGCGTAGGAATGAAGCAGCTCAGAGAGGTAAGGCGGGGTGAGACCATTTAAAGATTTAAAAACAAATAAAAGAATCTTAAAATGAATTCTAAAGTGCACGGGCAGCCAGTGGAGGGAGGCCAGAATGGGCGTAATGTGTTCCCTCTTACATGCTCCAGTTAAGAGCCGAGCAGTGGCGTTCTGAACCAACTGGAGACATGCGAGGGAAGACTGGCTGACTCCAAAATAAAGTGCGTTACAGTAATCCAGCCGGGACATGATGAAGGCATGGATTACTATTTCAAAGTGCTGTTGTGCAAGAAAAGGTTTAACCTTTGCCAGCTGCCTAAGGTGAAAGAAGCTGGACTTAACCACTGCACCAATTTGACGCTCCAATTTAAAACCACTGTCCATCTTAAAACCCAAGTTAGAAACTGTTGGCTTCACATATAGTGCCAAGGGGCCCAAATCAACAGGGGGGGTATCACAAGAGTTATTTGGACCAAACACCATCACCTCTGTTTTCTTTTCATTGAAATTTAAAAGGTTTAAGGCCATCCAGGCTTTAATGTCATCAAGACATGACAGAAGCGGTTGTACGGAGAAAGCATCTCTCTTCTTCAGCGGCACATAAATCTGACTATCATCAGCATAACAATGGAAGGAGATGCCATGCTTTCTAAGAATGGAACCCAGAGGAAGCAAATACAATGAAAAAAGCAGGGGCCCTAAAATTGAGTCCTGTGGAACCCCATATGACAGAGGAGCAGAGTGGGACTCAGAACCAGCAAGGCTAAAAGCTTATGGGGACAACACCAGAAGACAGACTGCTGTTAATGATGGCAAGGACCAGCTGCCCTATACTAGGGAAGATTTCTTTGAAAAAGTGAGGAGGGACAGCATCACAAGGGGAACCTGATGGCTTGATATGGCCAACCACATCTTCTAAAAGTGACAAGGTCACAAGCTCAAATTTATCAAACACAGCCTGGCAAGGGACAGAGACAGAGGGGTCAGAGGCAGGCGCTGAAATGAGAGCCCTTGTGTTAACAACCTTGTCTATGAAAAAGTGCAGGAAGTTATTGCATCGCTCAGGGGATGCTTCCAATCAGACAGACTGCGGGTGCAGACTGGTTTTGAATAACACACGAGGGTTATGGCTATTTGACACAATGAGGTTTGACAAGTATTCTCTTTTGACTTCCTTAATAGTGTTCTGATAACGGTGCCAACAGTCCTTTAAGATTTGGAATGAAACATGAAGCTTGTCCTTCTTCCACCTGCGTTCAGCTTTGCGGCACTCCCGTCGAACTGCACGAGTCCTGTCACTGAACCAGGGCTCGGGTTTCACTTTAGGCTGCGTTGTTTTTAATGGAGCCACAGAGTCCAGAATGGTTCGGCATGAGGAGTGGAACCAGGAGCTGAGCTCCTCCGTGTCAGCAGACATTGAGTCAGAGGAGGCACAGAGCTGATCGAAAGCAGCAGAGAACTGACCAGCAGTGGAAGGGTTAAAAGTCCGACGGCGCTGAGCAGGAGCGCAAGATTTAACTGCAGTACAAGAAAAACCAACTTCAAACAATACGGGCATATGATCAGAAATGACATTTTCACAGATCTCCAAGTTAAACACAGACAAACCATGAGAAAGAACGAGATCTAATGTATGACCATGTTCGTGTGTGGGACGAGACACACACTGCACCAAATTAAAAGAGTCAATAAGGCTTAAAAAGTCCTTCACCAACGGCTTATCAGGACAGCACATATGAATATTAAAATCCCCAAGAAAAAGGACACGATCGTAGTTTGGCATGATTTCAGCCAGAAAATCTGAAAAGTCTTTCACAAAGTCCTCATTGTACTTGGGGGGCCGGTAGATGACAGCACACATCACTGGGTCAGAGCGACCCACCTCAAATAAAGTCGCTTCGAAGCTGGAGAAAGAAGATGACACAGCGCACTGCTTACATTTAAAGTCATTTTTATAAACAGTCGCCGTTCCTCCTCCACGGCCTGACGTCCGCGGGGAGTTAAAATAAGAACAACCAGCCGGTAACAGTTCGACAAGAGCGCTGCACTCACCAGCACCGATCCAAGTCTCTGTCACACAGAGAAAATCCAGGCCACGGGAGCTGAAGAAATCCCTCAGGATAAAAGTTTTGTTTGCCAGTGATCTGGCATTTACCAGGCCAATCCTGGCAGGAGACGGGGCCTATGTTTCGGCGGATCGGGGAGCCCGGAGCAGCGCCTTCAGGTTCCAGAGATTCACCCCGCACTGAGAGAGCCGGGGAGAGCAGGGGCGGCGGAGCCGGAATCCCTCAACCAGACCGGTGACAGGTACCAGGCAGGCGTCGATCGGGTCCAGGAAACGTCGGGGCACAGCAAAGGGAAAGGATAATCCATGTCCTGACCGGGAAATGGACGAAGATCGTGCCAGGCAGACCTTCAGCTTCACCAGCCGACCGCCGCGTTTACCGTGGCGACGGAGAGAGGCCCGGTAAAGGTGAGTCGGGATTTCAGACAGGAGCGGGGGCAGAGTTTTCTGTCCACCGTGATCAAATATACTTAGATCTCTGACATTATGTCTCAGATCTAAGAGGGATTGGCGATCATACACCAGCAGAGACTCGATCTGTACAGTGCCAAGGATCAGAAACAACAAAAATACCAGCCAAAGTGGGTGCAGCAGACGGCCAGCCATACACACCGGCGCCATCTTTTTTATGTCCGTGGAAAAACAGGAGAAAGACCGCTATAAAGAGAGCAGTCTTAATCTCCATAACAAAACAAAACATAAGTGCTAGCTAGCTAACTGAAAAAAACTCCAAATAAGAAAGTTAAATGAAAAAGAAATTGAAGAAAGCTCAGCGGTGAGCAGGAGCTGCTGTAACAGGCGTCCACACTGGGGGCGCCATCTTAGTCTTTTGATGAATGGATGGATGACATTTATGAACATACACATGGCCTACAATCAAATCTGAGTTTTCTGCGCCGTTCATGATTTACTAACATTTCATGAATGAGACCTGGCACCTTTAATTCATCTCATCGCTTGTGTTGATATCAGTGAAGGAAAAAAAAAGACTTGTGTTAGCCAGCAGCAGGGCAACAGCTTAAAAACTGTGACATCCTTCCTCGGCCTTCACCACTGTCAGATCTTCCATAAGGCTGGCTGATGGGGGGCTGACATGGAAATATTAAAGCCAGTGGTGAGGTCTGTGAATGCATCACCAGTGACTTGGAAAGTTCTGAGCTGTGGTGAGGTTTATTGAACAATCATTGCCAGCATGGAAAGTTTCCAATTGTAGTGGGGTCCTTGAATTCATCATCTTCGGCTGACCTGCAGCTGAGAGTGTGCCATTGTGTCTAATCCTCTCATCTCCTGTGGAAATTTGGAGTGAGAATTAAATGTGTTTATTTGTTTTATGTTAATCAGAGCCACCATACAGTGTGATGTGAACTATTTAAGACCATCACACAGTGCATGACGTGATAAAGGGGTACAGCGCTGTGAAGCCACTGATTAACAGTGATTACATTTGTGTAAGTGCTTTATCCTTCGTCCTTTGCCCTCTTCCTCCTTTACAGGAGCTGGGCTGTGTGTGTGTTTGCTTTGCACAGTCATGAAACCTCATCTGAAAATGGTCTTGCGAGCCCAATTCAGTGATGGGGAAACTGAGGAGGTGGAGAGAAGAGTGGAATATGCTCTTGAGGAATGTAATTTTTTATAATCAAAACATTTTTCTCACTGCCAACATGAACATCAACACCAACAAATAGATCATTGCAGCCGTGTGCCTTGGCAATCCAACTTGTGGGATTAGTTCATGAAGTTCTCTTTATGTATGTTTGAATTATCTGTCTTGCTCTAAATTATTTACAATAGGTACTGTGTAGTGTAGTTTAAGTGCTGTGTAGTTTTAACACTTGACAACAACTACTAGAAGGCTTTTTTGGGTTTGATTCTGCAAGAGACTGTTACACCGAAATTAAGTTTGTTCTACAAACCATTTGTCACTACAACTTTAGCAGCTGCTATTACTGTGAAATAGCAATTTCTTTTGCATCATGACATCATCATGATATTACTGCATTGGGTCTAACCTGACATGAACTTGTCAGAGTGGCCCTATTCTTACAAATATCATAGCCAGTCTACCAAGAGGTGAATTGGATTTTCCATTCCATAAAATAATTCATAAAGGACTGAAAAAAAAAAAAAAAATTCTCATATACAGTTCTGTATGTTTGTCTGGTATCTAATACCATTACAAAGTCCCACTTCTGATTGGACAATAATAGAGTGTAGTCATTATGATAATGAGATAGGGGTTGATAAAAACAGTGTGCACAGTGGCACTGTAATGAAGAACACCCATCAATACTGCAAACTATCTTGAGCATTTAAAAGGTACGACAAAGAAGAAATCTTTTTCCAGAGATTATTATTGTAGTTTTGCATCAATGAATGTCACCACATTTTAAGATAAACATACAGCTTTCATACTTAAAATGTTGTTAGTTCTGAATGGAAGCTGTTTATTCTTAATGGAAATTCTTGCAGGAATAAAGAAACATGGCACCAGAAGTCAGCCGCACTGATGTGAATGACATACATCCCTGTTATGAAATATATAATGTCTCCTACAGACTGACAAGCACTCCTTCTACAATATGTGTTTTAATATTTATTTTTCTTGGGTCATTATCTGTTGTCACAGTATGTGGAAACCTTCTGGTAATAATCTCTATCATTTACTTCAAACAGCTCCACACTCCTACAAACTCTCTCATCCTCTCTCTGGCTGTAGCTGACCTGCTTGTTGGTCTTGTAGTTTTTCCTCTCAGCATGGCCTTCTCTCTTAGCTCATGTTTACATTATGAACATTTATTTTGCAAAGTGAGAGATAGCTTTGATGTAACACTGAGCACAGCTTCCATTCTGAATTTATGTTGTATTTCCATAGACAGATATTATGCAGTGTGTCAGCCTCTGACATACAGAACTAAGATAAATGTTAAAGTTGTTGTGGTCATGATCCTGGTCAGCTGGAGTGTGTCTGTTTTAGTAGCCATTGGCTTTCTAATTCCAGGATTAAACCATGAAAAATGTGACGATAATTGTTTTATTGATCTTCTACTTGCACAAATTGTGGGACCCATTTTCTCATTTTACCTCCCAGTGATCATAATGCTCTGTATCTACCTGAAGATTTTCCTTGTGGCAGAGAGACAGGCACGCAGCATCAGGAACACAACATGTCAGAGCACAAAATGTGGAGCAACTGTAGGTAAACATGAGAGAAAGGCCACCAAAACTCTTGCAACAGTTATGGGAGTTTTTCTGATGTGCTGGACTCCTTTCTTTCTCTGTTTTACTTTTCAGCTTTTGGATAATGTGTCAGTGCCACTTCCGCTGTTTGAAACTCTTAACTGGCTTACACTGTCAAATTCAATGCTCAATCCATTTATTTATGCTTTCTTTTACAGCTGGTTCAGGTCAGCTTTCAGAATGATCATTTCTGGGAAAATATTTCAAGGTGATTTTGCAGATACAAAATTGCTCTGACATATTCTGTGTGCTAAAATAGTCAACAAACAAGTCAGTACAGAAAAAAAATTGCCCAACAATTAATGCAACCACGTAAAAGGCTTAAGCACACTATGTGAACATCTACATGTACAGTATATTCTGGGTGTGTCTTTTCCAACACTTGCTGGAACAATATGATGCTTTCATCAAGGGAAATATTTAACATGATATTGATCTTGTTTGAGTTTATAGACTGTTTTTAGCAAAAAGGGAAGTAGCAAAAATGCATCTGTGATATCAATGAGTGAATTTTTACAAACATCTAAAACTAAGCACAAAAAGTAAGGAAATTTGTGTTTGGTAGATTATTTCTTTGTTGTAACAATGCTCCTTGGCAATAAATCTTATACCGCTGGAAAGCCCGTTTATTTCCCTTTTAAATGGTGCCACGTAAGGAACATGCATTAGCAGCAGAGCTGAGTATGTGGGTTGGGTCCATGAAAAATTTGTCAAATCTTCTCTGCCATTCTTTTGCTATTGACACTTGTTTTGAGCTTCTTGTACCTGTGAACATGGGCCCTGCTACAGTGTCAGTTGGTGTCTGCTCCAAGAATCGGCATTCCACTTTTGACTGATCTGGATAGGGCCCATGCGATAGGGCAACTTTAAGTTGGTGTTCCGCACAATCAAGTTGCGGCATTATTTGGAGTGAGCCCTAGTACCATCTGCAAACTGAAGACCAAGTTCCATATAAGGAGTAGGGCTGTGACGGTATGTATTTTTTCTCACAGCACTGACAGAGTGACGTATCACTGCGGTATGGCAGTGATACGTCACAGCAATATAAGGCTAAATAATTATTCTGTTGTTAAGTTTTTAGCACGTCTCTGTCCATGCACACGTGCTTGCCAGAAGCTTCTCTTATCAGATTTGTGTTATAATAAACATTTCTTTAAGTAAGATTAACTGAGGCTCATCAAGTTATTTTTTATCAAAATGATGAGAGTACAGAGGGTGAATGTGACCTGACCTCCAAATATGATTTCGAGCAATGATAGCCAATACTTTATAGAGAGTTATATTAGTGCCAAAATGCCATCATCATATGTATTATGGAGAAGCAGGGCGCTGCTGCTGACACTGTGTTTCACCTCTTTTGGCATGTCTATTTCAGGGCTCTCAAGTCTCACGCTTTGAGAGTGTGACACAGCATTTTAACATTTTCACACTCTCATCCGCCACATCTGGTATTTCTCACGCATAAAAAAATGATTAGGGTAAGGCCCACCAAGTTACATCGCTGTATATGTAGTGCAACGTGTTGCAAGACGCTGTGGGTACCGCAGAGCTCAACAAGCGCTTGCCACGCTCCAGCCAATAAAAATAAGACACAGCTACCCACCAGCCAATCAAAAAATAACATACAGCTACCTATCAGCCAATTAGAAAATTGCATTGCTGTATCCGGGTGAGATACAGGTTATCTGACCGCAGCAAGAAGAGGGTGCACACACACGGCAGGGGTGCCTTATCACATGTGTACAGTAAGTCATCTCATCATTTGATTTTGTAGCCTACTGAATGAAATTAGGAAAACAATGAGAGCTTATCTCAGGGTATATCAGCTTTTACCTAACAGTTTGACAAGACTGCATGTGAACTTTAGTCAACAGAATCCCTGTGAACAGAGTGCTGGTGGTTTAGTGAATAGAGCAGATGCCTTATATATATATATATATATATATATATATATATATATATATGGCTTTTGCCGCAGCGGACCGGGTTCTGTGGCACCTGGCTGCATGTCACTCCGTCTGCCCTCTGCTGGCTAAAAGAGGGGATGATGAATCCAAACCTGCCCGGTTATACATTGATAAGGGTGGACGGGGACAATACACTATCACGGAAATCAGTTGGTGGTGGCATGTGTCTTTTTGTTGACAATCGATGGGCCACACAGTACACTGTTCGGGAGAAAGTCTGCACCCGCGATTATGAAATCCTGGTGGTATCTTTTTGACCCTTCTACTTGCCTAGAGAACTTGGCCAGATCAACATCATATTACCCTATATACCTGGACCAGACTTTGACGGGGTGGCAGCGAAGATTGCAGAAAGCTACAACAACGCGCTTGTAGCAGCTATTTGTCCTCAATTTAGTGATCAAAAATCAAAATATCAAAAAATAGATTAAGACAAAATCAAATCAAACGGATCAAACAAACAATGGCCTTTGCCGCCTCTCTTGCCCTGGTAAAAAACCATAAACCCTCCCACGTGCCTGGCTCACCTACACCTGCACACCCATATATGTAGATTCACCTAGTGCGCCCCAGCTACCCAGTACCTTCAAAATAAAAGCATTAATAAGTACTCAAATTAACTCAAACAATACTAAATATTATAAGCAAACTAAAGGTGTATTCTTCAGAACTAAACAACAAAAAATAACTAAATAATTAGTGATTAAATATTACAAGAATAACAAATAGCTCCAACAGCGCTATCCCTATCAGCTGATCAACCTGCCTTCATTCTGGGGGACGTTAATTCCTGTGACTTGTCTAATCATCTGCCCACATTACAACAGTATGCAGATTGCCTGACCCGTCTGACGCGCACCCTGGATAGGTGCTATGGCAATTTACCCGATGCCTACAAATCCATCCATCGGCCAGCCCTGATAAAGTCCGATCATAACGTCATACATCTGCTCCCACATTACAGGGCAAAGCTGAAACGGGAGAAGCCAGTGACTAAGGATATACAGATATGGTCAGATGATTGTAAGGAGGAACTGAGAGACTGTCTGGAAGATACGGACTGGCAGATCTTTGACTCCTGTGATAACCCACATGATTTGACAGATACTATCACATCTTATGTAATGTTCTGTACAGAAACAGAATATTTCCAAATAATAAGTTATGGATAACCAGTGACTTAAAGGATTGTATAAATCAGAAAAAAAAAATATGCTTTTGTTAATGGGAATATAGAACTTCTCAAAGAGAAGAGATGTGAATTAAGAGCTAAATTGAAAAAAGCAAAAATAGAGTGCAAGGATAAAGTAGAGAAACACTTTTATTCTGGCAATGCTAAAAGAGCATAGGAAGGTCTAAATCAAATGATGGGGAGGGAGGCAAAGCAGAAACATGCCCCTGTGACCCACCTTTCTCCATCCTGGGCTAATGAATTAAACTTATTTTATAGCTGATTTGATAAGACAAATTTCTGTACTGAGCGGAATGAAGTGTCTAATTCTATCCCACAATATGTTCCACTGACACTCGCACAACATGAAATTGCCTCAAGTCTGGCATGTATAAAACCCAATAAGGCACCCAGGCCTGATGGCCTCAGAGGCAGAGTGTTAAAAGATTGTGCTATGCAATTAAAAGGAGTTTTGACTAAACTATTTCAGATCCTGCTTGACTCGTGTACAGTACCCAAAATTTGTATAAAATGCATAAAGTGCATGGAGAGAGTTTTAAGTAGACATATGACAGCTACTACATCGAACAGCCTTGACCACCTACAGTTCACATATAAAAGTAAGAGGGGCAGAGATGATACGACTGTAACCTTGTTCAACAAAGCATTTACAAGCCCCCACACACTACGTTAGAATTATTTTTATTGATTTTACATCTGCTTTTAACACCATGCAAATACATATCCTTTTGCAGCGACTCATCCATCTATGGGTTAACACTAGGACCGCCTGGATTACAGCGCCCCTCCAAGCGCCGCAACGATCTGCCAGACCGTTATATGTAACTTCATTGTTTATGCTGCCCGTGTGCTCAGAAGCACACAAAAAATGCAGTTTTGAGTAATTTCCGAGAAGTTATGATAGAATAAAAAAATATTAGAGACTATAGAATAGGACTGACAACCTCTCCAATGTCTCATGTCAATTAATTAACACTATTTGTCGGCTTTTTATAATGCCTTTTTTTTCTTTTTTTTCTGCTGCGCTGCTGCTGCGCCGTGTCTCCAGTTGAAAGTGGTGATTTGCTAAATACATTCTACAATAATAAATTAGATTAACTTTTGGTCTATAATATTGTTGGCTATATTACACATTTTAATAAAAAAAACTTTAAGGGCCAGTGTGTAAAATGGGTTGAAAACAGTGACATCAGTGGTCAAATTCTAGATTGCAGGGCTCACTCGCTCACCCCTCCCGTCGGGTAAATGACGGTGGCCTTGTAGGGACAAAAAGCCTTGCGCACAAGTTTTTCAGGAGTAGGTCTATCTAGCGACGAGGTGAATGTTTATTTAGAAATCTAAGCCATGTTACGATATTGTAATGAATCACTCACGAGCAGGAGACCAGAGAAGCGTTCGGGAAAAAGGCCAGTTTATTTGAGCACTCCAAAAACTCCGGTAACACTCCAGGGGGTAAAAGACTCCGTCCCAAACTCTGACTCTTCTAGCGTAACAGACACACTTCATAACTTTACACACATACTCGTTTACCATACAGAGTGGGGACCCCCCCCTCTCTCTGCTCTATCTCCAGCCCGCACACTGACTGACAGCGTAGCCGGTAAACAGAGCTCAGCTGTTTATTTAGCCTAGCGATATCTCCGGACTATAGTAGCTGCAATGGACGACTTTGAACGAGATTTTGAAGAGTTTCTTGTAGCGGACACAGACCCAGAGCCATACCTGTTTGAGCCGGAGCATACAGATGAGGAACTCCATGTGTTTGATGCTGAGCGGGCGAGAAGAGAGGCTGAATGCACAGAATGGGATTCGGTGCTACCATCGCTGGGGAGATATATCATCAGGAGGAAAAGCGCAGCAGAGAATGCATCACAAGGAGTGAAGTTGCGTCTTCTTTTCCTCGCAGATGACGGTTCGGGTTCATTCTCTCCTGTTGCGTGGTAAGTGTGGTCCATTCGCAATCTTAAAACTAAAAAAACTTTCCACTACTCTCTATCGACGAACTACTAACACTCTCTGCTGTTTCCTCCTCCTTCTTCCTTCCTTCCGCTGTCTTCGTTGGTTTATTTATACACGCGAAACGCATTCTCTGGCTGGCTGGATTGTCCACTCGGGCTGCCTTACATACATGGCGGCGCAAGATGGCGACCTCTCTAAAGCAAGGCCCTTGATATATATATATATATATATATATAAACGCATAATTATAAGGCTACAAAAACCAAACGAATTTTATTTTATAGCAATTATACACTTGTATAAACATATTAATGGGTAGAATATTCAGATTCAGATTCAGATTGACAATAAACCATGCCAAATATTACACACTGGCCCTTTAAGAATAATAGAAATAAACACCGAAATAATTAGTGGAAACTTTTTTTATTGATACTCCTCCTCTCTGACATACTAACACACATACACACACACACACACACACACACACACACACACATAGAACACGCGATTGAATGAATGAATGAACATTAATTAGGGATGAAAACACAATTGGAAAACAACAACAACAACAACAATAAGGCAATATGGGCACTGTCAAACTATGGAACTATGTACAAAGATGACAAAGAGAACTCAGAACATAACAGACGCATTGGTGAACAAACAATGAGCACGAACGGCATCTAATGAGGCAGACACCCTGGGCAAAAGCTGTCAACCCTTGCAGTGCACTTCCCACACACACAGGGCGCTTGCATCCCTGACAGGACAGAAGGTGTCAAATTTATCAAAATGTATAATTTTCAGTGGTCGGAGGTATAAATGCTCAGAAGTCTAGTGTGTTTCATTTTTGTAACTTAAAGGCTTCAGAAAACATACAAGACACATTTTTAGGAAAAGTCATAGGAAGAGAAGCTTGTAGGTTTTATCTAAACAGAGTTATTTGCATTATAAATAAACAGAGTTATTTGCATTATAAAAACCAACGGTCTGTTAGACCGTCTTAGCGGTTCTAGTGCTAATGGTGGCATTATTCATTGAATCAGAGATTTCCTCTCAGACCGCCCACAAAGAGTCCTTGTAAATGGTATTGTCTCAGATGAGATCGTATTGAACACAGGGGCACCACAAGATACAATTTTTTCACCCTCTCTTTTCTCTGTGTACACAAATGAGTTCAATATTGATCATGCATACTTTCGTTTATTTAAAGGGGAAGTTCTGTTTTTCACAATCTGGACCTTTTTTCTGGCATTAAATACAGTTGTTTACTCACCCAGATAAGTTTGGTGTCATTTGGAGTCCTTCGGAAGATATTTAGATCTGCTAGAGCCGTGTACATCCATAGTGGGAATGATCGGGGCACCGACAATGAGGCTCTAAATAACACATTATCTGCCGCAAAACTCGTTCATTTCACCAATATGTTTTTCTGAATCGCTAGAGTTGCTTGTCATCATCATCCAGGTCAGTTATACTGACCTACTAACCTCTGCAAAAAAAAACACAGAGGCAATTCGTAAAGACAATCCTCTTTACCACCGAAACGTTCACCTTTCTGTTTCTCACTTTTTGTCACTGAGCACTACGTAATAATAAATTCACGTTTTGCATCAGAAGTGCCTCTGCTTTTTGTGCAGTGTGCGGGCCGTTCTACACAAGCGATGAGAAGAAACTAAAGAAATGTAAATTCTCATAGTTATTTACTTATCAAGCGACCAAATTCAAGGAAAATAAACAATTTATGGATGTGTGTAGGCTACTTACTCAATCGAAAGTTGCCCGTTCGGTCCTGCAGGCTTTGGCTGGGTCTTCCAGTTTACTTTCGGGACATGAAAAAAACAGCCCGGTTGATCATAGAAGTGAAATCCTCTGTAGTTGTGAGACAGTCATTTCTGGAGACATCCAGACATGTATCTCCTGGCCTCAAATCCCACTCGGAGCAACAAAGGCATTCCTCCTCTGTTGGCATAGTGGAACATTGTCCACAAGAACACCACCAGTTAGCATCTATTCTCGGACGTGCAGCGGTTTGTTGTTCTCTGGCCAGTTGTTCCTCTCTCTGCCTCCGCATCCTCCTTTCAAAGAGCTCCTCATCCGTATACTCTGGCTCAAAACGGTAAGGACGTCCATCATATTCAAAGTCGTCGTCCACAACCTCAAAATCTGACAAATATTCAGCCATGTTTCAAAAATCTAACAGTAGCAAATTCCAGCTGTAAACAGAGCCGTGCTATGGGTGTGCGGCGGCGCGCGCACCTGGATGACATCATCCAGGTCAGAGGTTAGTAGGTCAGTAAAAATGACCCAGATGATGATGACAAGCAACTCTAGCGATTCAGAAAAACATATTGGTGAAATGAACGAGTTTCGCGGCAGATAATGTGTTATTTAGAGCCTCATTGTCGGTGCCCCAATCATTCCCACTATATGGATGTACGCGGCTCTCGCGGATCTAAATATCTTCCGAAGGACTCCAAATGACACCAAACTTATCTGGGTGAGCAAACAACCGTATTTAATGCCAGAAATAAGGTCCAGGTTGTAAAAAACCGAACTTCCCCTTTAAGTACACAGATGATATGGCCTTGGTTGCTCTCCTGCAGGAGGGCGATACAGAAAGAGAGAATTTGTATTTTAACTATGTGAAGAGCTTTCTAAATTGGTGTTCAACCAGCTCCTTAGAAATAAATGTCTCAAAGACCAAGGAGCTAATCTTACAAAATAACAAAAATATAATGAAGCCAATAATCATCAATGGACAAATGGTCGAGATGGTTGATGATTTTGAATATTTGGGCACATACACTGCCTGGCCAAAAAAAAAGTCACCACCAAAAAAAAGGTCATACACTCTAATATTTCGTTGGACCGCCGTCTTTAGCTTTGATTACGGCACGCATTCGCTGTGGCATTGTTTTGATAAGCTTCTGCAATGTCACAAGATTTATTTCCATCCAGTGTTGCATTAATTTTTCACCAAGATCTTGCATTGATGATGGCTACTTACTGACCGCTGCGCAAAGCCTTCTCCAGCACATCCCAAAGATTCTCAATGGGGTTAAGGTCTGGACTCTGTGGTGGCCAATCCATGTGTGAAAATGATGTCTCATGCTCCCTGAACCAGTCTTTCACAATTTGAGCCCGATGAATCCTGGCATTGTCATCTTGGAATATGCCCGTGCCATCAGGGAAGAAAAAATCCATTGATGGAATAACCTGGTCATTCAGTATATTCAGGTAGTCAGCTGACCTCATTCTTTGAGCACATACTGTTGCTGAACCTAGACCTGACCAACTGCAGCAACCCCAGATCATAACACTGCCCCCACAGGCTTGTACAGTAGGCACTAGGCATGATGGGTGCATCACTTCATCTGCCTCTCTTCTTACCCTGATGCGCCCATCACTCTGGAACAGGGTAAATCTGGACTCATCAGACCACATGACCTTCTTCCATTGCTCCAGAGTCCAATCTTTATGCTCCCTAGCAAATTGAAGCCTTTTTTTCCGGTTAGCCTCACTGATTAGTGGTTTTCTTAAGGCTACACAGCTGTTCAGTCCCAATCGCTTGAGTTCCCTTCGCATTGTGCGTGTGGAAATGCTCTTACTTTCACTATTAAACATAGCCCTGAGTTCTACTGTTGTTTTTCTTCGATTTGATCTCACCAAACGTTTAAGTGATCGCCGATCACGATCATTGAGGATTTTTTTCTGGCCACATTTCTTCCTCGAAGACGATGGGTCCCCACTATCCTTCCAGTTTTTAATAATGCGTTGGACAGTTCTTAACCCAATTTTAGTAGTTTCTGCAATCTCCTTAGATGTTTTCTCTGCTTGATGCATGCCAATGATTTGACCCTTCTCAAACAGACTAACATCTTTTCCACGACCACGGGATGTGTCTTTCGACATGGTTGTTTAGGAAATGAGAAGCAACTCATTGCACCAGTTGGGGTTAAATAACTTGTTGCCAGCTGAAAGATAATCGCCCATGCAGTAATTATCCAATAGGAGGCTCGTACCTATTTGCTTAGTTAAATCCAGGTGGCGACTTTTTTTTTGGCCAGGCAGTGTACATTAACAGCAGTCTTACATTTCAAATGAATACAGATCACATTTTTAAAAAATGTTCACAACGCCTCCACTTGCTACGCAAGCTCAATAATTTTGGAGTGAGTCAAACTATTTTAGAAACAGTATGAGCCTGGTGGAAAGTATTTTATCATTTAATATGATTATGTCGTATGGAAATCTGAACATTAAATGGAGAAACAAACTGCAGAAAATAGTGAGCGTGGCCTCCAAGATCTTAGGGAAGCCACAGAAGCAGCTGAGTAGTCTGTACGTGAATTAATGTGAATATGTGTTGATTGTATACTGTATTGCAAATGCAGTCATAATTTTTCATATTTTCTATTCTCTGCTCCACAGTGTTTTATTATGTTTTGTGTGTCCTCTTGCCTTGAGACATGTCAATGGTGGAACCAAAGACAAATTTCCACTCTGTGGACTGTAAAGTTTTCATATTCGTATTCGTAAGCTGAGAGATGGATAGAGTACGAGGGTCATAAGGACAGAGGGATGTCGTATGCTGTAAAGCCCTGTGAGGCAAATTGTGATTTGTGATATTGGGCTTTATAAATAAAATTGATTGATTGATTGATTGAGTACAGCACAGCATCTTTCCCCGCTCCATCCAAGGACTGGTACTTTAACTGGTACCACTGGGAAAAACAATATTACACCATTACAAGCTTAGCAGGACTGTCAGCCTTTATCAATGTATGTGTTATGTGTATTGTTATGATGTTTTCACTAAGTTATTGTTGTGATCTTTTTTGTAGTTATGTCATTGGGTAGATGGCTCCTGCAAAGCTTAGCTGATTTTAATTTGGTGTGCTTTACACAGTCAAAGTGTTGCATGCAACGAAACATCCTCCGAGCTAATCCGGCGACCTACATTATAAATCTTTTTTTATTTATTTATTTTTTTATATATACTTTATTAATCCCAGAGGGGAAATTCAATTTTTCAGACTGTTTGTCAATTACACACAGGTCCGAACACACACATGCACAAACTGGACCTATACATGCACTAAGTGGAGAGATGTCAGAGTGGGCTGCCCATGACAGGCGCTCTGAGCAGTTGGGGGGTTCGGTGCCTTGCTCAGGGGCACTTCGGCAGTGCCCAGGAGGTGAACTGGCACCTCTCCAGCTACCAGTCCACGCTCCATATTTTGGTCCAGATGGGGACTTTGACAGGCGACCCTCCAGTTCCCAACCCAAGTCCCTATGGACTGAGCTACTGATTTACACACATTTACACAATTTGGCTTTCAATTTAGCTACACACAAAGAGGAGACGAGGAGAAGAGAAGAAGTTTCCGCAAGGCAGCTTTATTTGTATAGCACATTTCATACACAAGGCAATTAAAAGTGCTTTACAGATCAATGAAATATAGACATAATAGAGCATACAGAAAAGAGACAAAAAAGATACACAAGGTAAAATCAATTACTACTACTAATAATAATGATAAATTTTTTGTTTTTAATAAATGCTTAAAGACACTTTACAGTTTTTAAAAAATCATAAAATAGAGCTAAGTCAGAATAAAAAACAGCAATAAAACAGTATAAAACACACAAACTTATACATTAATAGCTAATTTAAAAAGGTGAGTTTTGAGCGCGGTCTTGAATGTTGTGTGTGCAGATACAGATGGGTTTGGGGAGTAAGTTCAAGAGGGATGGGGCAGCGATGGAGAAGGCCCTGTCCCCCCAGGTTCGGTGCTTGGTCCGTGCAGGTAGTGAGAGGAGATTTCCTTTGGATTAGCGGAGGTCACGGGAGGGGGTGGGTTGGTGGACTAGGTGTGTGAGGTAGGAGGGGGCCTGGTTGCTGAGTGCTTTGTGTGTGAGGAGGAGGATTTTGAACTGTATGTGATGTGTGATGGGGAGCCAGTGTAGGTTTTGGAGGATGGGGGTGATGTGGTCTTGGGAGCGGGTGTGGGTGAGCAGGCGGGCAGCGGAGCTCTGGATGTATTGAAGTTTACTGAAGAGTTTGAATGATGAGCCATAGAGGATGCTATTGCAATAGTCCAATCTGGATGTGATAAATGCATGGGTGAGGGTTTCTGCAGCAGAGAAGGTGAGTGAGGGGCAGAGACGGGCGATGTTCTTGAGGTGGAAGAAGGCAGTCCTGGTCATGTGATTGATGTGGTGGTCAAACCTTAGCTAGCTATCGAGGATGATTCCTAGGTTGTAAGTGCAGTTATCGAAGGTGAGGCAGAGGTTGTGGGTGGCTTTGGTGCGGGATGTGGGGTCAATGATGATTATGTCTGATTTGTCACTGTTCAGTTGGAGATAGTTTGTTTGCATCCATGATTTTATTTCAGTGAGACAGTTGGTGAGTGTGGAGTGGGTGGTGTTGGTAATGGTTTTGGTGGAGATGTACAGTTGGATGTCATCGGCGTAGCAGTGGAACTGGAGGCCCTGAAGACGGATGATCTTGCCAAGGGGGAGCATGTAGAGGATGAAGAGGAGAATACCAAGCACCAACCCCTGGGGGACACATTGGGACAGGGAAGCGGTGGGGGAGGTGCAGTTGTTTATACTGATGAACTGGTGTCGGTTGGTGAGGTAGGAGTGAATCCAGGAGAGTGCTGTGCCGGTGATGTGGAGAGATGATTCCAGTCGGGAGAGCAGGATGGAGTGATTGATGGTGTCAAAGGCTGCTGTGAGGTCAAGGAGGATGAAAATGTTGAGGTGTCCGGAGTCTAAAGAGAGGAGGAGGTCGTTGGTGACTTTCAGGAGGGCTGTTTCAGTGCTATGTTTTGAATGGAAACCGGATGGGAAAGTTTCGAACAGGTTATTGGAGGTGAGGTGGGTTCTGAGTTGTGAGGCGACAGCACATTCCAGGATTTTTGACAGGAAGGGGAGATTGGAGATGGGGCGGAAGTTACTTGGATTGTCAGGGTTTAAACCAGGTTTTTTGATGATTGGTGTGATGGCAGCCAGTTTGAGGGTTTTGGGGACGGAACCAGAGCTGAGGGAGGCGTTAATAACACCAATAATGAGTTGGGAGATAACAGGGAGGCAGTCCTTAATGACTGTGGATGGTATGGGATCCAGAGTGCAAGTGGAGGTTTTTAGTCCGGTCATGATGGTTTTTAACTGTGCTGGGGATACTGGAGAGAAGTGGGACAGGGGCTGAATGGTGATGGGTGGTGAGGCAGGTGGGGAGATGGGAGGGATCCTGGAGGTGTTGAGGTTACTGTAGATGGTGTTTATTTTTGTTTGGAAGTATGTTAAGAAGGATTGGCACTTTTCAGTGGTGAATGATGAGGAGGTGTTGTCATGTTGTTTGAGGAGGTTTATGGTGGAGAACAGAGCCTTGGGGTTGTTGGAGCCAGAGTGGATGAGGTGAGAGTAGTGGGTGGACCAGGCAGCGTTGAGTGCATCTTTGTATTGTTGTAGGTGGTCGGTGTAGGCTAGGAGGTGAACTGATAAACCGGTTTTCTTGCAGAGTCTTTCAAGTTGTCGTTTCCGGGTCTTCATTTGGCGAAGTGCGGGGGTGTACCAAAGGGCAGAGTGAGTGAATGAGACGGTTTTGGGGGCGAGCTGATCCAAGCAGGAGGAGAGTGTGCCATTGTAGTAGTTTACCAGGTCAGCAGGGTCATCAGACGGCGGGGAAGGTGAGGCAGACAGACAATGGGTGAGTGAGGCTGAGAGAGCTGAGGGAGAGAGGGATTTAAGATTTCTGAAAGTTATGGTCCGGTTGTGTTTTGTGGTGGGGATAGGGATGTCTACGTCCATAGTGATTGCCAGGTGGTCAAAGATGTGTTGATCGTGGCCGGATAACTGTTGAATGTTGAGATGAGTGGAGCAGACCAAGTCCAGAATGTGACCACGGTTGTGTGTTGGGAAGTTAATGTGTTGGGTGAAGTTGAGACATTGTAGCAGTTCCAGAAATTCTGTGGCAGGTTTATTGTCTGTACTGTCAATGTGTAGATTGAAGTCACCCAGGAGGAGAACAGATGGTGAGATGGCAGATAACTGGGTCAAAAAGTCAGCAAGATCAGAGAGGAAGGAGGGATGTGGCTTGGGCGGGCGATAAATGATGGCTGTGACCAGAGGACAGGGACCAGAGAGTTTGAAGGTGAGGTGTTCAAATGACGGGGCAGGAGGGATTTTTTTTTTTTTTTTTTATTCGTTCATTTTTTTATCAGGGACCATGTACAGAGAACATTGGACTCAACAGAGTAAAGATGCACTGCACCAGATTATAGCTTTTTAGCTAGTTTCCATCTGCAGTCCCTGAGGCAGGCAAAAGAAGAAATAACAACGGAAAAATTAAAATATTACAAAGAGACATATAAAAAAGACAGACTGAAACGGTACAAGAAAATAGAGTGCACTGAAATCCATGGGACAACGCACACACAGCGTCCAAAGTGCAAGTGCTCACAGTTTCAGAAAACAGTCATACAAGGTGCACATGCCCATACAGAGCGCACAGTGCAATGAGGCAGATAGAACACCCACGTCTCATTTGGTCTTCATGTAATCTGTACATAAAGTGCATGGTGCAAGATGAAAACAAAATAATCACAGGTCATATAAGCAACAGATCTACACACTAAAATAGGAGACACATACAGGGTACCTATACCAATATGCAATGGAACAGTAACTCGATCGACCACTTATGAAAAGAAAAAGAAAACAGGACAGCATACCTCGACAGCAGAGTACCTACTCAATGCTTACAGGTTTGGTTACTTAAAATCTTTTTTTTTTTGCTTCTCTAGAGAAGGCTTCATAATTAGCACAGATTTTCAAATCTGTTGGAAGATTATTCCATTCCTTTATAGCTTTATATGAGAAAGTTGTTTGTGCAAAAGCAGTTTTACGTTTGGGAATACAACACTGCCACCTAGAGGTACTTCTCGATACCCTGCTCATCTGTTCAGAGGTCAGCTGAACAAAGGGTTTGAGGGGTGAAGGTGCAGTGTTTTGAATGATTTTAAAAACCAGACGTACATCTGCATACATGATCATGTTATCAAAGTTTAGCATCTTATGTTTGTTGAGTATGTGGCAATGATGATACTGTCGTGTTTTCTTATCCAAAATTTTAAGAGCTTGCTTGTACAGTGACTCAAGGGGCTTCAGGGTTGTCTTGTTAGCTTGGGACCAGCATGAGATACAGTAGTTAAAATGTGACATAATCATGGCATTAAAAAAGGTTTTGGCTGTTTCCATCGTAAGTGAATTTCTGATACATCTGAAATTTGCAAGGTTGTATTTCAGAGTGCGGCTCACCTGTTTTATGTGTTTGAGAGTGGAATCCAAAATGATACCCAGGTATTTAAATTCAGTTACAGTAGTTAATTTTTCTCCATTTACAGTTATGTAGGGATAGTCCTTGTGCTTTTGTTTGTTGGTGAAAAACATGGTTGCTGTTTTCTTAACATTTAAAGTGAGACATGATTCATTTAGCCAGTTAGAGACTTTCTCCATAGCGACTGTTAACTTGGCAGCCACTTGGTCTGCATCCCTCCCATGCGTGTGGATAACCGCATCATCCGCGTACATTTGTATGTCTACATCACAGACTGACGGGAGGTCGTTTATGTACAGAGTGAACAGTAGTGGGCCTAGAATCGAACCTTGTGGCACCCCTACTGTGCAAGCTCTTGTAGGCGATATGAAACCATTTATATGCACACATTGGGAGCGACCAGAAATGTATGATTTTAGCCAGGTCAGGGTATTCGTGGACAATTTATACTGTGTCAGCTTTGAGAGGAGAATTGAATGATTAACCGTATCAAAGGCTTTGCGCAGATCTAAGAAAATTGCCCCTACCACCCCACCTTTGTCAAGATTCAGTTTGATAGTTTCAAGAAAGTGGCAGCATGCCGTTTCGGTTGAGTGATTTTTCCTGAAGCTGAACTGCATGGGATGCAGCAGGTCTTTGGACTCAAGATGTTCTATCAGCTGTTCCGCCACCACCTTTTCCACAGCTTTTGACAGGACAGGGAGTATACTGATAGGCCTATAATTGCTAATTTCTTGTTTATCTCCTGATTTGTATATGGGAGTTAAAATAGCTGATTTCAGAGCACTAGGAAAGGTGCCTTCCTGGATAGATTGATTTATCAACTTTGTTATTGGGGTGGTCAGGTTGTCTTTATACTTTTTGAGGAAGACAGTGTCTAGGCCATGAATATCCTTAGTCCTGGAGCTTGACAGAGATGAAAGGATTTTACATAGCTTTGCCTCATCTGTGGGCTGAAGGTTTAGATCCCTTTCATGGTTTATTATGATCTGATCAGGGTAGATTTGTGAGAAGTTGTGACTCAGTTCCTGAACAAACATAATAAAATAGTCATTAAAATTGCTGGCTATATCTAGGCTGTCTGAGATATGTGTACCATTTAGTTTAAGCTGCATGACTTCACTCTTTGAACATTCCTTCCCCGTGAGTTTGTCAATACTTTTCCAAAGCTTTTTATTGTTCCCTTTTGCATCTTTAATTATCTCCAAGAAAAAGTTTGCTTTTGCTTTCCGAAGTTGCATCGTGACTTTGTTTCTGAGGCTTTTGAAGATCAGGCGATCTGTACTTAGACCAGATTTTAGGAATTTTTTAAGGGCTGAGTCCCTTTTTTTCATGAGGTTCCAGAGTGTGTCATGCAGCCATGGTAGCTCTTGTGTTACCTTGTGTTTGCATTGCACAGTTGTTGTATATTTTAAGGTAATCGGTTTAATTGTTGCCATTAGGTTGTCACATGCCTGTTCACAGTTTATATCAGAAGTTATTTCATCCCAATTAACATGCCTTAATTCGTTTTCATGGAGATGGAGATGGTGGTTGTTTTGATATTGTTTTCTGCAGATGGCAGCAATGCCACCTCCCCGGCCTTCTGTATGGGGTTTGTCCATTGTAAGTGTATCCTGTAGGGGTGGTTTGGTTTAATGAGAAGTAGTCCAGAGGTTTTTGCCAGGTTTCAGTGAGACAGAGAAAGTCCAGGTTATTGAGAATGAGACTTTTGTTTTTGAGGATGCGGGTGTTGAATATAGCCAATTTGTGTTTGACTATGAGGACCTGGGAAGTGGAGATTGACCAGATCAATATGTCTTGTGCTGGGTGGAGGGGGGCGCCTGCATCTGATGATGGTATAGATGAGAGAAATAACAGGTTGTAGTTGTAATGACTGGTGAGGCCGAGGAGGGGAGCTAGAGGGCAAAAACGAGCAGCGAGGTGCCAGTGGAGCTTTGGAAGGAGAAGAAGAGTGAGTGGTGGGGGTGTGGCAGGTAAACAGTCGTTCACGTGTAGCAGTCTGGACGGCTTGTTGCACGTTAGCCATTAGCATGCGGCTACCCTGCCCATTTGGATGAACGCCGTCAGCTCTGAGAAGGAGGAAGCGGTTCCAGAACAGATTAAAATTGTCTATGAAGTTAATATTGTGAGTGAAGCAGGTGGACTGTAACCAGGTATTGAGGCTGAGAATCCTTGAAAAACCTTCTGCTCTGCAGGTGGCGGTGGTAATCAACCTGGAAATAAAAACAGATTTCCCACAGCTGGTTAAAAAGTTTAAAAGGTCCTTAAAGTCATTTTTTGTCAGTTCAGACTCTCTACAAGCAGTGTCATTGGAGTCAACATGAACAACCACTCGTCTTATGGAGGATGGAAGAGAGCACAGCAGCACCGGGAGTGTTCTGAGTATGACGGGAACTGTGGACCCAGGGAAACAGTGTGAGGCAGCATTGAAAAAGCACATTTTCAACACATTTCTGATTATTGAGTCTCCAGCTATTAATGTGGCTGGGGAGAAGAGTGAACGAGGAGGTGACGACTGCTGGTTCAAACTGCCTGGGAGAGTGGAGTCTGAGTCAGCGCTGTGAGAAGGGGACGTGGAGTGAGGACGGACCAGGTTGGCGGAGGGGACAGCAGCAGTTGGGCCAGGAGAGGGATTCCCCGACACTGGCTCCGAGCGGGGAGGAATCCCAGAGCGTTTGGGCACGGCCTCTTTCAGGAGCTTTTGATTGTGTGATTGAATGGAGGAAGCTGGCTTTGATGGCGGAGGAGAGTTGTCATTTTTAAGTGGCGGAAAATGATCCTCATTCAGGATGGAAAACATATTGGACACCCGGAGGGGCTGAGACGAAGGTGAGCTGTGTTGAGGCTTTCCATCTCATGTACTTTCCGGACATTAGTCCACGATTTCTCCCGACGGGATCTGGGAGTGGGAGTGAAGTTAACCAGAGCCTTGGGCTTTGCTCCTAACCGGGACCAGTGAGCTGTAGCTGTGATGGCTGCGCTGTTCGGAGACGGGAGGGGGACAGTTGAGTATAGTTCTCCCATAGATGTGGAGTTAGCAGCAGGACCCAAAGCGACGACCATTGAGTCCATGATCTGCTCCTCTACCCTCAGCTGGTACAGCATGGACATCCTCCCTTCCAGCTTGCTGATCCTCTGGCTCAGCTGGTGGCAGCTGTCACAACCAGGCGAGGTGAGTGGAGGCATGTCACAGTGGGGTTGGTGGAGGTTTTCTGGGGAGGAATAAACACAACTGTGGGCAGTAATGGAACTGAAAAAGGTGAAGGGTCATAGTTGTGGTGGTAGCTGTAGGCTGGTGAGGTAAACAGAGACAGTAGCACAGGGTGAGACTTACTCGTGAGGGCTCCACAGAGGCAGCCCATGGTGGAGAGTAAATTCGATTATAAGGCCGTACACACAGGTCAGAGTTGGTCAACGAGACTTACCAGCGCAAGCCCAAATACTGGGCCTGGTGCGTTGGATCGGCCTCCGGTAAGCTGTGTTGGTGGTCTTCCGTTAGCCCAGTGCTAATAGTGGTTACGCCGTCTGCTGTTTCCCCGCGTGGTACAATTAAACATTCCACGTTTTCTTCAATTTCTTCAATTTTCTTCAATTACTAATTGATTTACAATAAAAAAAATCATTAAAAATATCAAATGTTCAGACAAGAGGTGCAAAGATATGGAGATTATTTAAAATGATTTAAAATTTAGTTTTTAAATAAGGTTGCAGTCATTACAGGGTGGACTAGGCAGTGTAAAATAGGAATGTTTTTAGCTTTGACTTAAAAGTGGTCAGAGTCGGGGCTTGACGAACATCATTTGGGAGGTTATTCCTGGTTTGTGATGTATTTGGGATGGTCGGTGCACCAGCCTTAGATAAGGTAACCAGTATAAGGATTTTAGAACTGGAGTAATGTGGTTATTTCCTAGTTTGTGTCAGGACCCTAGCAGTAGCATTCTGAATCAGCTTCTTTTGAATGTCCTACAAACAGTCAATTGCAGTAATCTAATCTACTGGAAATAAAGGCGTGGGTGAGCCTTTCAAGGTCTTGCTTTGACCGTATTACTCTGACTCTAGCAATGTTTTTTAAATGGCAGTAGGCAGATGACATTACACATTTGATGTGGCTGTGAAAATTTAAATCTGAGTCCAGGATAACACCAAGGTTTCTAGCTTGACTCTTACTAATAAGAGAGAGGAATTTGAGGTGAGAGCTTACATTCTCTTTCTTTCAGTGGTCCAAAGACAATTATGTCTGTCTTATCTCTGTTGAGTTTGAGAAAATTTTGACACATCCAATCATTTATTTGCTCAGTACAGTGAAACAGGCATTCTACAGATCCATAATCACCTGATGAAAGTGATTTGTATATTTGTGTGTCATCTGCAAAATTATGGTAGGCTATTTTGTATGATTCGGCCTAATGGAAGCATAGGGGAATTAAACAAGAGGGGTCCCACAATGGATCCCTGTTGGACCCCACATGCCATGGCCATCTGCTCTGACTAGTAGTTACCGATCGAGACAAAGTACTTGCTATCATGAAGATATGACTTGAACCATTTAAGGACAGTTCCAGAAAGTTCGACCCAATTTTCTAGTCTTTATAACAAAACTGTGTGGTCCACTTTGTCAAAAGCAGCACTTACATCCAGCAGCAGAAAGTTGCTAAATTGCTGGTAGACGACCTCCGATAACCTTACTTAAGAACGTTAAGTTTAAAATAGGCTGATAGTTGTTCAGTACAGAGGCATCAAGACTGCTCTTCTTTCGGAGAGGCTTGATGACTGCAGTTTTCAAAGCATTTGGAAAAGTGCCAGATTGGAGGGAGACATTAACTATCACAGTTAGTTGTTTTACCAGGCTGCTCAGCACAGTTTTAAGGAAGCTAGTGGGTAAAACATCAAGTCAGCAAGTGGAAGAACTGAGACTGGAGACAATTTCTTCCAGTGTTTTGTCATTGACAGACCTAAATTCTGTCATACCTAACAAGTTACTTTGAGAAGACTACAATGATGGTACTTTATTCTTCAGCATCAAGGAGTTAATCACACATCTGATGTCTTGAACCTTGTTATTAAAAATGGCTGCAACCTCGTTACATTTGCTGGTGGAGACGAGTTCTGGTGATATTGGAACTTGAAGGTTAGTTAATCTGTTTACAGTAGCAAATAATACATGTGCGTTCTATTGTTTTGTCAGAGAAAAATATTGCCTTGCACTTCGCAAGGTCTGATTATAAATGCATAATATTTCTTTATAGATTTCAAAGTGAATGTGGAGCTTTGATTTACACCATATTTGTTCTGCTTTCCGGCACTTCCTTTTCTGGACTCTTACAGAATGAGTGTTTCTCCATGATGCCTTTTGCTTGTTACTAATGAATTTCACCTTAACACTAGCAATGGCATCAATGACATTTGCAGGAATTCAACAGATCATCAACATGATCTGAAATTATGGCAGATTCAAATGTGATAGTTTCCATGAAAAGTGTTTTGGTGCTTTCATTAAAGTACTTTTTTCAACATTTGCTGATCCATGGACAAAGGCACAGACACCACCTTCTTTTTTGTTCTGTCATGCCTCAAACGTCAAAGTGTGAATAGGACTTCCCATTCCATTTGGCAAAATAAAAGGATTCAAACGAGATTTTAAAAGTATTCTCATCTATTGTTCTGTATGTTGCTCTAATATCATCACATTAAAAAGTCCCACTTCTGATTGGACAATAACAGAGTGTGTTCATTATGGTAATGATATGGGGGTTGATAAAAACAGTGTGCACAGTGGCACTGTAATGAAGAACACCCATCAATACTGCAAACTATCTTGAGCATTTAAGAGGTACGACAAACAAAATATTTTATTCTAGAGATTTATCATTGTAGTTTAACATTCATGAATATCAAAATATTTTAAGATAAACATACATCTTTCATGCATTAATGTTGTTGGTTCCTCATGGAAAATATTTATTCTTAATGGACATTCTTACAGGAATAAAGAAACATGGCACCAGAAGTCAGCCGCACTGATGTGAATGACATACATCCCTGTTATGAAATATATAACGTCTCCTACAGACTGACAAGCACTCCTTCTACAATATGTGTTTTAATATTTATTTTCCTTGGGTCATTATCTGTTGTCACAGTATGTGGAAACCTTCTGGTAATAATCTCTATCATTTACTTCAAACAGCTCCACACTCCTACAAACTCTCTCATCCTCTCTCTGGCTGTAGCTGACCTGCTTGTTGGTCTTGTAGTTTTTCCTCTCAGCATGGCCTTCTCTTTTAGCTCATGTTTACATTATGAACATTTATTTTGCAAAGTGAGAGATAGCTTTGATGTAACACTGAGCACAGCTTCCATTCTGAATTTATGTTGTATTTCCATAGACAGATATTATGCAGTGTGTCAGCCTCTGACATACAGAACTAAGATAAATGTTAAAGTTGTTGTGGTCATGATCCTGGTCAGCTGGAGTGTGTCTGTTTTAGTAGCCATTGGCTTTCTAATTCCAGGATTAAATCATGAAAAATGTGACAATAATTGTTTTATTGATCTTCTACTTGCACAAATTTTGGGACTCATTTTCTCATTTTACCTCCCAGTGATCATAATGCTCTGTATCTACCTGAAGATTTTTCTTGTGGCAGAGAGACAGGCACGCAGCATCAGGAACACAACATGTCAGAGCACAAAATGTGGAGCAACTGTAGGTAAACATGAGAGAAAGGCCACCAAAACTCTTGCAACAGTTATGGGAGTTTTTCTGATGTGCTGGACTCCTTTCTTTCTCTGTTTTACTTTTCAGCTTTTGGATAATGTGTCAGTGCCACTTCCGCTGTTTGAAACTCTTAACTGGCTTACACTGTCAAATTCAATGCTCAATCCATTTATTTATGCTTTCTTTTACAGCTGGTTCAGGTCAGCTTTCAGAATGATCATTTCTGGGAAAATATTTCAAGGTGATTTTGCAGATACAAAATTGCTCTGACATATTCTGTGTGCTAAAATAGTCAACAAACAAGTCAGTACAGAAAAAAAATTGCCCAACAATTAATAAAACCACGTAAAAGGCGTAAGCACACTATGTGAACATCTACATGTACAGTATATTCTGGGTGTGTCTTTTCCAACACTTGCTGGAACAATATGATGCTTTCATCAAGGGAAATATTTAACATGATATTGATCTTGTTTGAGTTTATAGACTGTTTTTAGCAAAAAGGGAAGTAGCAAAAATGCATCTGTGATATCAATGAGTGAGTTTTTACAAACATCTAAAACTAAGCACAAAAAGTAAGGAAATTTGTGTTTGGTAGATTATTTCTTTGTTGTAACAATGCTCCTTGGCAATAAATCTTATACCGCTGGAAAGCCCGTTTATTTCCCTTTTAAATGGTGCCACGTAAGGAACATGCATTAGCAGCAGAGCTGAGTATGTGGGTTGGGTCCATGAAAAATTTGTCAAATCTTCTCTGCCATTCTTTTGCTATTGACACTTGTTTTGAGCTTCTTGTACCTGTGAACATGGGCCCTGCTACAGTGTCAGTTGGTGTCTGCTCCAAGAATCGGCATTCCACTTTTGACTGATCTGGATAGGGCCCATGCGATAGGGCAACTTTAAGTTGGTGTTCCGCACAATCAAGTTGCGGCATTATTTGGAGTGAGCCCTAGTACCATCTGCAAACTGAAGACCAAGTTCCATATAAGGAGTAGGGCTGTGACGGTATGTATTTTTTCTCACAGCACTGACAGAGTGACGTATCACTGCGGTATGGCAGTGATACGTCACAGCAATATAAGGCTAAATAATTATTCTGTTGTTAAGTTTTTAGCACGTCTCTGTCCATGCACACGTGCTTGCCAGAAGCTTCTCTTATCAGATTTGTGTTATAATAAACATTTCTTTAAGTAAGATTAACTGAGGCTCATCAAGTTATTTTTTATCAAAATGATGAGAGTACAGAGGGTGAATGTGACCTGACCTCCAAATATGATTTCGAGCAATGATAGCCAATACTTTATAGAGAGTTATATTAGTGCCAAAATGCCATCATCATATGTATTATGGAGAAGCAGGGCGCTGCTGCTGACACTGTGTTTCACCTCTTTTGGCATGTCTATTTCAGGGCTCTCAAGTCTCACGCTTTGAGAGTGTGACACAGCATTTTAACATTTTCACACTCTCATCCGCCACATCTGGTATTTCTCACGCATAAAAAAATGATTAGGGTAAGGCCCACCAAGTTACATCGCTGTATATGTAGTGCAACGTGTTGCAAGACGCTGTGGGTACCGCAGAGCTCAACAAGCGCTTGCCACGCTCCAGCCAATAAAAATAAGACACAGCTACCCACCAGCCAATCAAAAAATAACATACAGCTACCTATCAGCCAATTAGAAAATTGCATTGCTGTATCCGGGTGAGATACAGGTTATCTGACCGCAGCAAGAAGAGGGTGCACACACACGGCAGGGGTGCCTTATCACATGTGTACAGTAAGTCATCTCATCATTTGATTTTGTAGCCTACTGAATGAAATTAGGAAAACAATGAGAGCTTATCTCAGGGTATATCAGCTTTTACCTAACAGTTTGACAAGACTGCATGTGAACTTTAGTCAACAGAATCCCTGTGAACAGAGTGCTGGTGGTTTAGTGAATAGAGCAGATGCCTTATATATATATATATATATATATATATATATATATATATGGCTTTTGCCGCAGCGGACCGGGTTCTGTGGCACCTGGCTGCATGTCACTCCGTCTGCCCTCTGCTGGCTAAAAGAGGGGATGATGAATCCAAACCTGCCCGGTTATACATTGATAAGGGTGGACGGGGACAATACACTATCACGGAAATCAGTTGGTGGTGGCATGTGTCTTTTTGTTGACAATCGATGGGCCACACAGTACACTGTTCGGGAGAAAGTCTGCACCCGCGATTATGAAATCCTGGTGGTATCTTTTTGACCCTTCTACTTGCCTAGAGAACTTGGCCAGATCAACATCATATTACCCTATATACCTGGACCAGACTTTGACGGGGCGGCAGCGAAGATTGCAGAAAGCTACAACAACGCGCTTGTAGCAGCTATTTGTCCTCAATTTAGTGATCAAAAATCAAAATATCAAAAAATAGATTAGGACAAAATCAAATCAAACGGATCAAACAAACAATGGCCTTTGCCGCCTCTCTTGCCCTGGTAAAAAACCATAAACCCTCCCACATGCCTGGCTCACCTACACCTGCACACCCATATATGTAGATTCACCTAGTGCGCCCCAGCTACCCAGTACCTTCAAAATAAAAGCATTAATAAGTACTCAAATTAACTCAAACAATACTAAATATTATAAGCAAACTAAAGGTGTATTCTTCAGAACTAAACAACAAAAAATAACTAAATAATTAGTGATTAAATATTACAAGAATAACAAAAAGCTCCAACAGCGCTATCCCGATCAGCTGATCAACCTGCCTTCATTCTGGGGGACGTTAATTCCTGTGACTTGTCTAATCATCTACCCACATTACAACAGTATGCAGATTGCCTGACCCGTCTGACGCGCACCCTGGATAGGTGCTATGGCAATTTACCCGATGCCTACAAATCCATCCATCGGCCAGCCCTGATAAAGTCCGATCATAACGTCATACATCTGCTCCCACGTTACAGGGCAAAGCTGAAACGGGAGAAGCCAGTGACTAAGGATATACAGATATGGTCAGATGATTGTAAGGAGGAACTGAGAGACTGTCTGGAAGATACGGACTAGCAGATCTTTGACTCCTGTGATAACCCACATGATTTGACAGATACTATCACATCTTATGTAATGTTCTGTACAGAAACAGAATATTTCCAAATAATAAGTTATGGATAACCAGTGACTTAAAGGATTGTATAAATCAGAAAAAAAATATGCTTTTGTTAATGGGAATATAGAACTTCTCAAAGAGAAGAGATCAAAGAGTGAATTAAGAGCTAAATTGAAAAAAGCAAAAATAGAGTGCAAGGATAAAGTAGAGAAACACTTTTATTCTGGCAATGCTAAAAGAGCATAGGAAGGTCTAAATCAAATGATGGGGAGGGAGGCAAAGCAGAAACATGCCCCTGTGACCCACCTTTCTCCATCCTGGGCTAATGAATTAAACTTATTTTATAGCTGATTTGATAAGACAAATTTCTGTACTGAGCGGAATGAAGTGTCTAATTCTATCCCACAATATGTTCCACTGACACTCGCACAACATGAAATTGCCTCAAGTCTGGCATGTATAAAACCCAATAAGGCACCCAGGCCTGATGCCCTCAGAGGCAGAGTGTTAAAAGATTGTGCTATGCAATTAAAAGGAGTTTTGACTAAACTATTTCAGATCCTGCTTGACTCGTGTACAGTACCCAAAATTTGTATAAAATGCATAAAGTGCATGGAGAGAGTTTTAAGTAGACATATGACAGCTACTACATCGAACAGCCTTGACCACCTACAGTTCACATATAAAAGTAAGAGGAGCAGAGATGATACGACTGTAACCTTGTTCAACAAAGCATTTACAAGCCCCCACACACTACGTTAGAATTATTTTTATTGATTTTACATCTGCTTTTAACACCATGCAAATACATATCCTTTTGCAGCGACTCATCCATCTATGGGTTAACACTAGGACCGCCTGGATTACAGCGCCCCTCCAAGCGCCGCAACGATCTGCCAGACCGTTATATGTAACTTCATTGTTTATGCTGCCCGTGTGCTCAGAAGCACACAAAAAATGCAGTTTTGAGTAATTTCCGAGAAGTTATGATAGAATAAAAAAATATTAGAGACTATAGAATAGGACTGACAACCTCTCCAATGTCTCATGTCAATTAATTAACACTATTTGTCGGCTTTTTATAATGCCTTTTTTTTCTTTTTTTTCTGCTGCGCTGCTGCTGCGCCGTGTCTCCAGTTGAAAGTGGTGATTTGCTAAATACATTCTACAATAATAAATTAGATTAACTTTTGGTCTATCATATTGTTGGCTATATTACGCATTTTAATAAAAAAAACTTTAAGGGCCAGTGTGTAAAATGGGTTGAAAACAGTGACATCAGTGGTCAAATTCTAGATTGCAGGGCTCACTCGCTCACCCCTCCCGTCGGGTAAATGACAGTGGCCTTGTAGGGACAAAAAGCCTTGCGCACAAGTTTTTCAGGAGTAGGTCTATCTAGCGACGAGGTGAATGTTTATTTAGAAATCTAAGCCATGTTACGATATTGTGATGAATCACTCACGAGCAGGAGACCAGAGAAGCGTTCGGGAAAAAGGCCAGTTTATTTGAGCACTCCAAAGACTCCGGTAACACTCCAGGGGGTAAAAGACTCCGTCCCAAACTCTGACTCTTCTAGCGTAACAGACACACTTCATAACTTTACACACATACTCGTTTACCATACAGAGTGGGGACCCCCCCCTCTCTCTGCTCTATCTCCAGCCCGCACACTGACTGACAGCGTAGCCGGTAAACAGAGCTCAGCTGTTTATTTAGCCTAGCGATATCTCCGGACTATAGTAGCTGCAATGGACGACTTTGAACGAGATTTTGAAGAGTTTCTTGTAGCGGACACAGACCCAGAGCCATACCTGTTTGAGCCGGAGCATACAGATGAGGAACTCCATGTGTTTGATGCTGAGCGGGCGAGAAGAGAGGCTGAATGCACAGAATGGGATTCGGTGCTACCATCGCTGGGGAGATATATCATCAGGAGGAAAAGCGCAGCAGAGAATGCATCACAAGGAGTGAAGTTGCGTCTTCTTTTCCTCGCAGATGACGGTTCGGGTTCATTCTCTCCTGTTGCGTGGTAAGTGTGGTCCATTCGCAATCTTAAAACTAAAAAAACTTTCCACTACTCTCTATCGACGAACTACTAACACTCTCTGCTGTTTCCTCCTCCTTCTTCCTTCCTTCCGCTGTCTTCGTTGGTTTATTTATACACGCGAAACGCATTCTCTGGCTGGCTGGATTGTCCACTCGGGCTGCCTTACATACATGGCAGCGCAAGATGGCGATCTCTCTAAAGCAAGGCCCTTGATATATATATATATATATAAACGCATAATTATAAGGCTACAAAAACCAAACGAATTTTATTTTATAGCAATTATACACTTGTATAAACATATTAATGGGTAGAATATTCAGATTCAGATTCAGATTGACAATAAACCATGCCAAATATTACACACTGGCCCTTTAAGAATAATAGAAATAAACACCGAAATAATTAGTGGAAACTTTTTTTATTGATACTCCTCCTCTCTGACATACTAACACACATACAAACACACACACACACACACACACACACACACATAGAACACGCGATTGAATGAATGAATGAACATTAATTAGGGATGAAAACACAATTGGAAAACAACAACAACAACAACAATAAGGCAATATGGGCACTGTCAAACTATGGAACTATGTACAAAGATGACAAAGAGAACTCAGAACATAACAGACGCATTGGTGAACAAACAATGAGCACGAACGGCATCTAATGAGGCAGACACCCTGGGCAAAAGCTGTCAACCCTTGCAGTGCACTTCCCACACACACAGGGCGCTTGCATCCCTGGCAGGACAGAAGGTGTCAAATTTATCAAAATGTATAATTTTCAGTGGTCGGAGGTATAAATGCTCAGAAGTCTAGTGTGTTTCATTTTTGTAACTTAAAGGCTTCAGAAAACATACAAGACACATTTTTAGGAAAAGTCATAGGAAGAGAAGCTTGTAGGTTTTATCTAAACAGAGTTATTTGCATTATAAATAAACAGAGTTATTTGCATTATAAAAACCAACGGTCTGTTAGACCGTCTTAGCGGTTCTAGTGCTAATGGTGGCATTATTCATTGAATCAGAGATTTCCTCTCAGACCGCCCACAAAGAGTCCTTGTAAATGGTATTGTCTCAGATGAGATCGTATTGAACACAGGGGCACCACAAGATACAATTTTTTCACCCTCTCTTTTCTCTGTGTACACAAATGAGTTCAATATTGATCATGCATACTTTCGTTTATTTAAAGGGGAAGTTCTGTTTTTCACAATCTGGACCTTTTTTCTGGCATTAAATACAGTTGTTTACTCACCCAGATAAGTTTGGTGTCATTTGGAGTCCTTCGGAAGATATTTAGATCTGCTAGAGCCGTGTACATCCATAGTGGGAATGATCGGGGCACCGACAATGAGGCTCTAAATAACACATTATCTGCCGCAAAACTCGTTCATTTCACCAATATGTTTTTCTGAATCGCTAGAGTTGCTTGTCATCATCATCCAGGTCAGTTATACTGACCTACTAACCTCTGCAAAAAAAAACACAGAGGCAATTCGTAAAGACAATCCTCTTTACCACCGAAACGTTCACCTTTCTGTTTCTCACTTTTTGTCACTGAGCACTACGTAATAATAAATTCACGTTTTGCATCAGAAGTGCCTCTGCTTTTTGTGCAGTGTGCGGGCCGTTCTACACAAGCGATGAGAAGAAACTAAAGAAATGTAAATTCTCATAGTTATTTACTTATCAAGCGACCAAATTCAAGGAAAATAAACAATTTATGGATGTGTGTAGGCTACTTACTCAATCGAAAGTTGCCCGTTCGGTCCTGCAGGCTTTGGCTGGGTCTTCCAGTTTACTTTCGGGACATGAAAAAAACAGCCCGGTTGATCATAGAAGTGAAATCCTCTGTAGTTGTGAGACAGTCATTTCTGGAGACATCCAGACATGTATCTCCTGGCCTCAAATCCCACTCGGAGCAACAAAGGCATTCCTCCTCTGTTGGCATAGTGGAACATTGTCCACAAGAACACCACCAGTTAGCATCTATTCTCGGACGTGCAGCGGTTTGTTGTTCTCTGGCCAGTTGTTCCTCTCTCTGCCTCCGCATCCTCCTTTCAAAGAGCTCCTCATCCGTATACTCTGGCTCAAAACGGTAAGGACGTCCATCATATTCAAAGTCGTCGTCCACAACCTCAAAATCTGACAAATATTCAGCCATGTTTCAAAAATCTAACAGTAGCAAATTCCAGCTGTAAACAGAGCCGTGCTATGGGTGTGCGGCGGCGCGCGCACCTGGATGACATCATCCAGGTCAGAGGTTAGTAGGTCAGTAAAAATGACCCAGATGATGATGACAAGCAACTCTAGCGATTCAGAAAAACATATTGGTGAAATGAACGAGTTTCGCGGCAGATAATGTGTTATTTAGAGCCTCATTGTCGGTGCCCCAATCATTCCCACTATATGGATGTACGCGGCTCTCGCGGATCTAAATATCTTCCGAAGGACTCCAAATGACACCAAACTTATCTGGGTGAGCAAACAACCGTATTTAATGCCAGAAATAAGGTCCAGGTTGTAAAAAACCGAACTTCCCCTTTAAGTACACAGATGATATGGCCTTGGTTGCTCTCCTGCAGGAGGGCGATACAGAAAGAGAGAATTTGTATTTTAACTATGTGAAGAGCTTTCTAAATTGGTGTTCAACCAGCTCCTTAGAAATAAATGTCTCAAAGACCAAGGAGCTAATCTTACAAAATAACAAAAATATAATGAAGCCAATAATCATCAATGGACAAATGGTCGAGATGGTTGATGATTTTGAATATTTGGGCACATACACTGCCTGGCCAAAAAAAAAGTCACCACCAAAAAAAAGGTCATACACTCTAATATTTCGTTGGACCGCCGTCTTTAGCTTTGATTACGGCACGCATTCGCTGTGGCATTGTTTTGATAAGCTTCTGCAATGTCACAAGATTTATTTCCATCCAGTGTTGCATTAATTTTTCACCAAGATCTTGCATTGATGATGGCTACTTACTGACCGCTGCGCAAAGCCTTCTCCAGCACATCCCAAAGATTCTCAATGGGGTTAAGGTCTGGACTCTGTGGTGGCCAATCCATGTGTGAAAATGATGTCTCATGCTCCCTGAACCAGTCTTTCACAATTTGAGCCCGATGAATCCTGGCATTGTCATCTTGGAATATGCCCGTGCCATCAGGGAAGAAAAAATCCATTGATGGAATAACCTGGTCATTCAGTATATTCAGGTAGTCAGCTGACCTCATTCTTTGAGCACATACTGTTGCTGAACCTAGACCTGACCAACTGCAGCAACCCCAGATCATAACACTGCCCCCACAGGCTTGTACAGTAGGCACTAGGCATGATGGGTGCATCACTTCATCTGCCTCTCTTCTTACCCTGATGCGCCCATCACTCTGGAACAGGGTAAATCTGGACTCATCAGACCACATGACCTTCTTCCATTGCTCCAGAGTCCAATCTTTATGCTCCCTAGCAAATTGAAGCCTTTTTTTCCGGTTAGCCTCACTGATTAGTGGTTTTCTTAAGGCTACACAGCTGTTCAGTCCCAATCGCTTGAGTTCCCTTCGCATTGTGCGTGTGGAAATGCTCTTACTTTCACTATTAAACATAGCCCTGAGTTCTACTGTTGTTTTTCTTCGATTTGATCTCACCAAACGTTTAAGTGATCGCCGATCACGATCATTGAGGATTTTTTTCTGGCCACATTTCTTCCTCGAAGACGATGGGTCCCCACTATCCTTCCAGTTTTTAATAATGCGTTGGACAGTTCTTAACCCAATTTTAGTAGTTTCTGCAATCTCCTTAGATGTTTTCTCTGCTTGATGCATGCCAATGATTTGACCCTTCTCAAACAGACTAACATCTTTTCCACGACCACGGGATGTGTCTTTCGACATGGTTGTTTAGGAAATGAGAAGCAACTCATTGCACCAGTTGGGGTTAAATAACTTGTTGCCAGCTGAAAGATAATCGCCCATGCAGTAATTATCCAATAGGAGGCTCGTACCTATTTGCTTAGTTAAATCCAGGTGGCGACTTTTTTTTTGGCCAGGCAGTGTACATTAACAGCAGTCTTACATTTCAAATGAATACAGATCACATTTTTAAAAAATGTTCACAACGCCTCCACTTGCTACGCAAGCTCAATAATTTTGGAGTGAGTCAAACTATTTTAGAAACAGTATGAGCCTGGTGGAAAGTATTTTATCATTTAATATGATTATGTCGTATGGAAATCTGAACATTAAATGGAGAAACAAACTGCAGAAAATAGTGAGCGTGGCCTCCAAGATCTTAGGGAAGCCACAGAAGCAGCTGAGTAGTCTGTACGTGAATTAATGTGAATATGTGTTGACTGTATACTGTATTGCAAATGCAGTCATAATTTTTCATATTTTCTATTCTCTGCTCCACAGTGTTTTATTATGTTTTGTGTGTCCTCTTGCCTTGAGACATGTCAATGGTGGAACCAAAGACAAATTTCCACTCTGTGGACTGTAAAGTTTTCATATTCGTATTCGTAAGCTGAGAGATGGATAGAGTACGAGGGTCATAAGGACAGAGGGATGTCGTATGCTGTAAAGCCCTGTGAGGCAAATTGTGATTTGTGATATTGGGCTTTATAAATAAAATTGATTGATTGATTGATTGAGTACAGCACAGCATCTTTCCCCGCTCCATCCAAGGACTGGTACTTTAACTGGTACCACTGGGAAAAACAATATTACACCATTACAAGCTTAGCAGGACTGTCAGCCTTTATCAATGTATGTGTTATGTGTATTGTTATGATGTTTTCACTAAGTTATTGTTGTGATCTTTTTTGTAGTTATGTCATTGGGTAGATGGCTCCTGCAAAGCTTAGCTGATTTTAATTTGGTGTGCTTTACACAGTCAAAGTGTTGCATGCAACGAAACATCCTCCGAGCTAATCCGGCGACCTACATTATAAATCTTTTTTTATTTATTTATTTTTTTATATATACTTTATTAATCCCAGAGGGGAAATTCAATTTTTCAGACTGTTTGTCAATTACACACAGGTCCGAACACACACATGCACAAACTGGACCTATACATGCACTAAGTGGAGAGATGTCAGAGTGGGCTGCCCATGACAGGCGCTCTGAGCAGTTGGGGGGTTCGGTGCCTTGCTCAGGGGCACTTCGGCAGTGCCCAGGAGGTGAACTGGCACCTCTCCAGCTACCAGTCCACGCTCCATATTTTGGTCCAGATGGGGACATTGACAGGCGACCCTCCAGTTCCCAACCCAAGTCCCTATGGACTGAGCTACTGATTTACACACATTTACACAATTTGGCTTTCAATTTAGCTACACACAAAGAGGAGACGAGGAGAAGAGAAGAAGTTTCCGCAAGGCAGCTTTATTTGTATAGCACATTTCATACACAAGGCAATTAAAAGTGCTTTACAGATCAATGAAATATAGACATAATAGAGCATACAGAAAAGAGACAAAAAAGATACACAAGGTAAAATCAATTACTACTACTAATAATAATGATAAATTTTTTGTTTTTAATAAATGCTTAAAGACACTTTACAGTTTTTAAAAAATCATAAAATAGAGCTAAGTCAGAATAAAAAACAGCAATAAAACAGTATAAAACACACAAACTTATACATTAATAGCTAATTTAAAAAGGTGAGTTTTGAGCGCGGTCTTGAATGTTGTGTGTGCAGATACAGATGGGTTTGGGGAGTAAGTTCCAGAGGGATGGGGCAGCGATGGAGAAGGCCCTGTCCCCCCAGGTTCGGTGCTTGGTCCGTGCAGGTAGTGAGAGGAGATTTCCTTCGGATTAGCGGAGGTCACGGGAGGGGGTGGGTTGGTGGACTAGGTGTGTGAGGTAGGAGGGGGCCTGGTTGCTGAGTGCTTTGTGTGTGAGGAGGAGGATTTTGAACTGTATGTGATGTGTGATGGGGAGCCAGTGTAGGTTTTGGAGGATGGGGGTGATGTGGTCTTGGGAGCGGGTGTGGGTGAGCAGGCGGGCAGCGGAGCTCTGGATGTATTGAAGTTTACTGAAGAGTTTGAATGATGAGCCATAGAGGATGCTATTGCAATAGTCCAATCTGGATGTGATAAATGCATGGGTGAGGGTTTCTGCAGCAGAGAAGGTGAGTGAGGGGCAGAGACGGGCGATGTTCTTGAGGTGGAAGAAGGCAGTCCTGGTCATGTGATTGATGTGGTGGTCAAACCTTAGCTAGCTATCGAGGATGATTCCTAGGTTGTGAGTGCAGTTATCGAAGGTGAGGCAGAGGTTGTGGGTGGCTTTGGTGCGGGATGTGGGGTCAATGATGATTATGTCCGATTTGTCACTGTTCAGTTGGAGATAGTTTGTTTGCATCCATGATTTTATTTCAGTGAGACAGTTGGTGAGTGTGGAGTGGGTGGTGTTGGTAATGGTTTTGGTGGAGATGTACAGTTGGATGTCATCGGCGTAGCAGTGGAACTGGAGGCCCTGAAGACGGATGATCTTGCCAAGGGGGAGCATGTAGAGGATGAAGAGGAGAATACCAAGCACCAACCCCTGGGGGACACATTGGGACAGGGAAGCGGTGGGGGAGGTGCAGTTGTTTATACTGATGAACTGGTGTCGGTTGGTGAGGTAGGAGTGAATCCAGGAGAGTGCTGTGCCGGTGATGTGGAGAGATGATTCCAGTCGGGAGAGCAGGATGGAGTGATTGATGGTGTCAAAGGCTGCTGTGAGGTCAAGGAGGATGAAAATGTTGAGGTGTCCGGAGTCTAAAGAGAGGAGGAGGTCGTTGGTGACTTTCAGGAGGGCTGTTTCAGTGCTATGTTTTGAATGGAAACCGGATGGGAAAGTTTCGAACAGGTTATTGGAGGTGAGGTGGGTTCTGAGTTGTGAGGCGACAGCACATTCCAGGATTTTTGACAGGAAGGGGAGATTGGAGATGGGGCGGAAGTTACTTGGATTGTCAGGGTTTAAACCAGGTTTTTTGATGATTGGTGTGATGGCAGCCAGTTTGAGGGTTTTGGGGACGGAACCAGAGCTGAGGGAGGCGTTAATAACACCAATAATGAGTTGGGAGATAACAGGGAGGCAGTCCTTAATGACTGTGGATGGTATGGGATCCAGAGTGCAAGTGGAGGTTTTTAGTCCGGTCATGATGGTTTTTAACTGTGCTGGGGATACTGGAGAGAAGTGGGACAGGGGCTGAATGGTGATGGGTGGTGAGGCAGGTGGGGAGATGGGAGGGATCCTGGAGGTGTTGAGGTTACTGTAGATGGTGTTTATTTTTGTTTGGAAGTATGTTAAGAAGGATTGGCACTTTTCAGTGGTGAATGATGAGGAGGTGTTGTCATGTTGTTTGAGGAGGTTTATGGTGGAGAACAGAGCCTTGGGGTTGTTGGAGCCAGAGTGGATGAGGTGAGAGTAGTGGGTGGACCAGGCAGCGTTGAGTGCATCTTTGTATTGTTGTAGGTGGTCGGTGTAGGCTAGGAGGTGAACTGATAAACCGGTTTTCTTGCAGAGTCTTTCAAGTTGTGGTTTCCGGGTCTTCATTTGGCGAAGTGCGGGGGTGTACCAAAGGGCAGAGTGAGTGAATGAGACGGTTTTGGGGGCGAGCTGATCCAAGCAGGAGGAGAGTGTGCCATTGTAGTAGTTTACCAGGTCAGCAGGGTCATCAGACGGCGGGGAAGGTGAGGCAGACAGACAATGGGTGAGTGAGGCTGAGAGAGCTGAGGGAGAGAGGGATTTAAGATTTCTGAAAGTTATGGTCCGGTTGTGTTTTGTGGTGGGGATAGGGATGTCTACGTCCATAGTGATTGCCAGGTGGTCAAAGATGTGTTGATCGTGGCCGGATAACTGTTGAATGTTGAGATGAGTGGAGCAGACCAAGTCCAGAATGTGACCACGGTTGTGTGTTGGGAAGTTAATGTGTTGGGTGAAGTTGAGACATTGTAGCAGTTCCAGAAATTCTGTGGCAGGTTTATTGTCTGTACTGTCAATGTGTAGATTGAAGTCACCCAGGAGGAGAACAGATGGTGAGATGGCAGATAACTGGGTCAAAAAGTCAGCAAGATCAGAGAGGAAGGAGGGATGTGGCTTGGGCGGGCGATAAATGATGGCTGTGACCAGAGGACAGGGACCAGAGAGTTTGAAGGTGAGGTGTTCAAATGACGGGGCAGGAGGGATTTTTTTTTTTTTTTTTTATTCGTTCATTTTTTTATCAGGGACCATGTACAGAGAACATTGGACTCAACAGAGTAAAGATGCACTGCACCAGATTATAGCTTTTTAGCTAGTTTCCATCTGCAGTCCCTGAGGCAGGCAAAAGAAGAAATAACAACGGAAAAATTAAAATATTACAAAGAGACATATAAAAAAGACAGACTGAAACGGTACAAGAAAATAGAGTGCACTGAAATCCATGGGACAACGCACACACAGCGTCCAAAGTGCAAGTGCTCACAGTTTCAGAAAACAGTCATACAAGGTGCACATGCCCATACAGAGCGCACAGTGCAATGAGGCAGATAGAACACCCACGTCTCATTTGGTCTTCATGTAATCTGTACATAAAGTGCATGGTGCAAGATGAAAACAAAATAATCACAGGTCATATAAGCAACAGATCTACACACTAAAATAGGAGACACATACAGGGTACCTATACCAATATGCAATGGAACAGTAACTCGATCGACCACTTATGAAAAGAAAAAGAAAACAGGACAGCATACCTCGACAGCAGAGTACCTACTCAATGCTTACAGGTTTGGTTACTTAAAATCTTTTTTTTTTTGCTTCTCTAGAGAAGGCTTCATAATTAGCACAGATTTTCAAATCTGTTGGAAGATTATTCCATTCCTTTATAGCTTTATATGAGAAAGCTGTTTGTGCAAAAGCAGTTTTACGTTTGGGAATACAACACTGCCACCTAGAGGTACTTCTCGATACCCTGCTCATCTGTTCAGAGGTCAGCTGAACAAAGGGTTTGAGGGGTGAAGGTGCAGTGTTTTGAATGATTTTAAAAACCAGACGTACATCTGCATACATGATCATGTTATCAAAGTTTAGCATCTTATGTTTGTTGAGTATGTGGCAATGATGATACTGTCGTGTTTTCTTATCCAAAATTTTAAGAGCTTGCTTGTACAGTGACTCAAGGGGCTTCAGGGTTGTCTTGTTAGCTTGGGACCAGCATGAGATACAGTAGTTAAAATGTGACATAATCATGGCATTAAAAAAGGTTTTGGCTGTTTCCATCGTAAGTGAATTTCTGATACATCTGAAATTTGCAAGGTTGTATTTCAGAGTGCGGCTCACCTGTTTTATGTGTTTGAGAGTGGAATCCAAAATGATACCCAGGTATTTAAATTCAGTTACAGTAGTTAATTTTTCTCCATTTACAGTTATGTAGGGATAGTCCTTGTGCTTTTGTTTGTTGGTGAAAAACATGGTTGCTGTTTTCTTAACATTTAAAGTGAGACATGATTCATTTAGCCAGTTAGAGACTTTCTCCATAGCGACTGTTAACTTGGCAGCCACTTGGTCTGCATCCCTCCCATGCGTGTGGATAACCGCATCATCCGCGTACATTTGTATGTCTACATCACAGACTGACGGGAGGTCGTTTATGTACAGAGTGAACAGTAGTGGGCCTAGAATCGAACCTTGTGGCACCCCTACTGTGCAAGCTCTTGTAGGCGATATGAAACCATTTATATGCACACATTGGGAGCGACCAGAAATGTATGATTTTAGCCAGGTCAGGGTATTCGTGGACAATTTATACTGTGTCAGCTTTGAGAGGAGAATTGAATGATTAACCGTATCAAAGGCTTTGCGCAGATCTAAGAAAATTGCCCCTACCACCCCACCTTTGTCAAGATTCAGTTTGATAGTTTCAAGAAAGTGGCAGCATGCCGTTTCGGTTGAGTGATTTTTCCTGAAGCTGAACTGCATGGGATGCAGCAGGTCTTTGGACTCAAGATGTTCTATCAGCTGTTCCGCCACCACCTTTTCCACAGCTTTTGACAGGACAGGGAGTATACTGATAGGCCTATAATTGCTAATTTCTTGTTTATCTCCTGATTTGTATATGGGAGTTAAAATAGCTGATTTCAGAGCACTAGGAAAGGTGCCTTCCTGGATAGATTGATTTATCAACTTTGTTATTGGGGTGGTCAGGTTGTCTTTATACTTTTTGAGGAAGACAGTGTCTAGGCCATGAATATCCTTAGTCCTGGAGCTTGACAGAGATGAAAGGATTTTACATAGCTTTGCCTCATCTGTGGGCTGAAGGTTTAGATCCCTTTCATGGTTTATTATGATCTGATCAGGGTAGATTTGTGAGAAGTTGTGACTCAGTTCCTGAACAAACATAATAAAATAGTCATTAAAATTGCTGGCTATATCTAGGCTGTCTGAGATATGTGTACCATTTAGTTTAAGCTGCATGACTTCACTCTTTGAACATTCCTTCCCCGTGAGTTTGTCAATACTTTTCCAAAGCTTTTTATTGTTCCCTTTTGCATCTTTAATTATCTCCAAGAAAAAGTTTGCTTTTGCTTTCCGAAGTTGCATCGTGACTTTGTTTCTGAGGCTTTTGAAGATCAGGCGATCTGTACTTAGACCAGATTTTAGGAATTTTTTAAGGGCTGAGTCCCTTTTTTTCATGAGGTTCCAGAGTGTGTCATGCAGCCATGGTAGCTCTTGTGTTACCTTGTGTTTGCGTTGCACAGTTGTTGTATATTTTAAGGTAATCGGTTTAATTGTTGCCATTAGGTTGTCACATGCCTGTTCACAGTTTATATCAGAAGTTATTTCATCCCAATTAACATGCCTTAATTCGTTTTCATGGAGATGGAGATGGTGGTTGTTTTGATATTGTTTTCTGCAGATGGCAGCAATGCCACCTCCCCGGCCTTCTGTATGGGGTTTGTCCATTGTAAGTGTATCCTGTAGGGGTGGTTTGGTTTAATGAGAAGTAGTCCAGAGGTTTTTGCCAGGTTTCAGTGAGACAGAGAAAGTCCAGGTTATTGAGAATGAGACTTTTGTTTTTGAGGATGCGGGTGTTGAATATAGCCAATTTGTGTTTGACTATGAGGACCTGGGAAGTGGATGGAGATTGGCCAGATCAATATGTCTTGTGCTGGGTGGAGGGGGGCGCCTGCATCTGATGATGGTATAGATGAGAGAAATAACAGGTTGTAGTTGTAATGACTGGTGAGGCCGAGGAGGGGAGCTAGAGGGCAAAAACGAGCAGCGAGGTGCCAGTGGAGCTTTGGAAGGAGAAGAAGAGTGAGTGGTGGGGGTGTGGCAGGTAAACAGTCGTTCACGTGTAGCAGTCTGGACGGCTTGTTGCACGTTAGCCATTAGCATGCGGCTACCGTGCCCGTTTGGATGAACGCCGTCAGCTCTGAGAAGGAGGGAGCGGTTCCAGAACAGATTAAAATTGTCTATGAAGTTAATATTGTGAGTGAAGCAGGTGGACTGTAACCAGGTATTGAGGCTGAGAATCCTTGAAAAACCTTCTGCTCTGCAGGTGGCGGTGGTAATCAACCTGGAAATAAAAACAGATTTCCCACAGCTGGTTAAAAAGTTTAAAAGGTCCTTAAAGTCATTTTTGTCAGTTCAGACTCTCTACAAGCAGTGTCATTGGAGTCAACATGAACAACCACTCGTCTTATGGAGGATGGAAGAGAGCACAGCAGCACCGGGAGTGTTCTGAGTATGACGGGAACTGTGGACCCAGGGAAACAGTGTGAGGCAGCATTGAAAAAGCACATTTTCAACACATTTCTGATTATTGAGTCTCCAGCTATTAATGTGGCTGAGGAGAAGAGTGAACGAGGAGGTGACGACTGCTGGTTCAAACTGCCTGGGAGAGTGGAGTCTGAGTCAGCGCTGTGAGAAGGGGACGTGGAGTGAGGACGGACCAGGTTGGCGGAGGGGACAGCAGCAGTTGGGCCAGGAGAGGGATTCCCCGACACTGGCTCCGAGCGGGGAGGAATCCCAGAGCGTTTGGGCACGGCCTCTTTCAGGAGCTTTTGATTGTGTGATTGAATGGAGGAAGCCGGCTTTGATGGCGGAGGAGAGTTGTCATTTTTAAGTGGCGGAAAATGATCCTCATTCAGGATGGAAAACATATTGGACACCCGGAGGGGCTGAGACGAAGGTGAGCTGTGTTGAGGCTTTCCATCTCATGTACTTTCCGGACATTAGTCCACGATTTCTCCCGACGGGATCTGGGAGTGGGAGTGAAGTTAACCAGAGCCTTGGGCTTTGCTCCTAACCGAGACCAGTGAGCTGTAGCTGTGATGGCTGCGCTGTTCGGAGACGGGAGGGGGACAGTTGAGTATAGTTCTCCCATAGATGTGGAGTTAGCAGCAGGACCCAAAGCGACGACCATTGAGTCCATGATCTGCTCCTCTACCCTCAGCTGGTACAGCATGGACATCCTCCCTTCCAGCTTGCTGATCCTCTGGCTCAGCTGGTGGCAGCTGTCACAACCAGGCGAGGTGAGTGGAGGCATGTCACAGTGGGGTCGGTGGAGGTTTTCTGGGGAGGAATAAACACAACTGTGGCCAGTAATGGAGCTGAAACAGGTGAAGGGTCATAGTTGTGGTGGTAGCTGTAGGCTGGTGAGGTAAACAGAGACAGTAGCACAGGGTGAGACTTACTCGTGAGGGCTCCACAGAGGCAGCCCATGGTGGAGAGTAAATTCGATTATAAGGCCGTACACACAGGTCAGAGTTGGTCAACGAGACTTACCAGCGCAGGCCCAAATACTGGGCCTGGTGCGTTGGATCGGCCTCCGGTAAGCTGTGTTGGTGGTCTTCCGTTAGCCCAGTGCTAATAGTGGTTACGCCGTCTGCTGTTTCCCCGCGTGGTACAAGTAAACATTCCACGTTTTCTTCAATTTCTTCAATTTTCTTCAATTACTAATTGATTTACAATAAAAAAAATCATTAAAAATATCAAATGTTCAGACAAGAGGTGCAAAGATATGGAGATTATTTAAAATGATTTAAAAATTAGTTTTTAAATAAGGTTGCAGTCATTACAGGGTGGACTAGGCAGTGTAAAATAGGAATGTTTTTAGCTTTGACTTAAAAGTGGTCAGAGTCGGGGCTTGACTAACATCATTTGGGAGGTTATTCCTGGTTTGTGATGTATTTGGGATGGTCGGTGCACCAGCCTTAGATAAGGTAACCAGTATAAGGATTTTAGAACTGGAGTAATGTGGTTATTTCCTAGTTTGTGTCAGGACCCTAGCAGTAGCATTCTGAATCAGCTTCTTTTGAATGTCCTACAAACAGTCAATTGCAGTAATCTAATCTACTGGAAATAAAGGCGTGGGTGAGCCTTTCAAGGTCTTGCTTTGACCGTATTACTCTGACTCTAGCAATGTTTTTTAAATGGCAGTAGGCAGATGACATTACACATTTGATGTGGCTGTGAAAATTTAAATCTGAGTCCAAGATAACACCAAGGTTTCTTCCTTGACTCTTACTAATAAGAGAGAGGAATTTGAGGTGAGAGCTTACATCTCTTTCTTTCAGTGGTCCAAAGACAATTATGTCTGTCTTATCTCTGTTGAGTTTGAGAAAATTTTGACACATGCAATCATTTATTTGCTCAGTACAGTGAAACATGCATTCTACAGATCCATAATCACCTGATGAAAGTGATTTGTATATTTGTGTGTCATCTGCATAATTATGGTAGGCTATTTTGTATGATTCGGCCTAATGGAAGCATAGGGGAATTAAACAAGAGGGGTCCCACAATGGATCCCTGTTGGACCCCACATGCCATGGCCATCTGCTCTGACTAGTAGTTACCGATCGAGACAAAGTACTTCCTATCATGAAGATATGACTTGAACCATTTAAGGACAGTTCCAGAAAGTTCGACCCAATTTTCTAGTCTTTATAACAAAACTGTGTGGTCCACTTTGTCAAAAGCAGCACTTACATCCAGCAGCAGAAAGTTGCTAAATTGCTGGTAGACGACCTCCGATAACCTTACTTAAGAACGTTAAGTTTAAAATAGGCTGATAGTTGTTCAGTACAGAGGCATCAAGACTGCTCTTCTTTCGGAGAGGCTTGATGACTGCAGTTTTCAAAGCATTTGGAAAAGTGCCAGATTGGAGGGAGACATTAACTATCACAGTTAGTTGTTTTACCAGGCTGCTCAGCACAGTTTTAAGGAAGCTAGTGGGTAAAACATCAAGTCAGCAAGTGGAAGAACTGAGACTGGAGACAATTTCTTCCAGTGTTTTGTCATTGACAGACCTAAATTCTGTCATACCTAACAAGTTACTTTGAGAAGACTACAATGATGGTACTTTATTCTTCAGCATCAAGGAGTTAATCACACATCTGATGTCTTGAACCTTGTTATTAAAAATGGCTGCAACCTCGTTACATTTGCTGGTGGAGACGAGTTCTGGTGATATTGGAACTTGAAGGTTAGTTAATCTGTCTACAGTAGCAAATAATACATGTGCGTTCTATTGTTTTGTCAGAGAAAAATATTGCCTTGCACTTCGCAAGGTCTGATTATAAATGCATAATATTTCTTTATAGATTTCAAAGTGAATGTGGAGCTTTGATTTACACCATATTTGTTCTGCTTTCCGGCACTTCCTTTTCTGGACTCTTACAGAATGAGTGTTTCTCCATGATGCCTTTTGCTTGTTACTAATGAATTTCACCTTAACACTAGCAATGGCATCAATGACATTTGCAGGAATTCAACAGATCATCAACATGATCTGAAATTATGGCAGATTCAAATGTGATAGTTTCCATGAAAAGTGTTTTGGTGCTTTCATTAAAGTACTTTTTTCAACATTTGCTGATCCATGGACAAAGGCACAGACACCACCTTCTTTTTTGTTCTGTCATGCCTCAAACGTCAAAGTGTGAATAGGACTTCCCATTCCATTTGGCAAAATAAAAGGATTCAAACGAGATTTTAAAAGTATTCTCATCTATTGTTCTGTATGTTGCTCTAATATCATCACATTAAAAAGTCCCACTTCTGATTGGACAATAACAGAGTGTGTTCATTATGGTAATGATATGGGGGTTGATAAAAACAGTGTGCACAGTGGCACTGTAATGAAGAACACCCATCAATACTGCAAACTATCTTGAGCATTTAAAAGGTACGACAAACAAAATATTTTATTCTAGAGATTTATCATTGTAGTTTAACATTCATGAATATCAAAATATTTTAAGATAAACATACATCTTTCATGCATTAATGTTGTTGGTTCCTCATGGAAAATATTTATTCTTAATGGACATTCTTACAGGAATAAAGAAACATGGCACCAGAAGTCAGCCGCACTGATGTGAATGACATACATCCCTGTTATGAAATATATAATGTCTCCTACAGACTGACAAGCACTCCTTCTACAATATGTGTTTTAATATTTATTTTCCTTGGGTCATTATCTGTTGTCACAGTATGTGGAAACCTTCTGGTAATAATCTCTATCATTTACTTCAAACAGCTCCACACTCCTACAAACTCTCTCATCCTCTCTCTGGCTGTAGCTGACCTGCTTGTTGGTGTTGTAGTTTTTCCTCTCAGCATGGCCTTCTCTTTTAGCTCATGTTTACATTATGAACATTTATTTTGCAAAGTGAGAGATAGCTTTGATGTAACACTGAGCACAGCTTCCATTCTGAATTTATGTTGTATTTCCATAGACAGATATTATGCAGTGTGTCAGCCTCTGACATACAGAACTAAGATAAATGTTAAAGTTGTTGTGGTCATGATCCTGGTCAGCTGGAGTGTGTCTGTTTTAGTAGCCATTGGCTTTCTAATTCCAGGATTAAATCATGAAAAATGTGACAATAATTGTTTTATTGATCTTCTACTTGCACAAATTTTGGGACTCATTTTCTCATTTTACCTCCCAGTGATCATAATGCTCTGTATCTACCTGAAGATTTTTCTTGTGGCAGAGAGACAGGCACGCAGCATCAGGAACACAACATGTCAGAGCACAAAATGTGGAGCAACTGTAGGTAAAAATGAGAGAAAGGCCACCAAAACTCTTGCAACAGTTATGGGAGTTTTTCTGATGTGCTGGACTCCTTTCTTTCTCTGTTTTACTTTTCAGCTTTTGGATAATGTGTCAGTGCCACTTCCTCTGTTTGAAACTCTTAACTGGCTTGCACTGTCAAATTCAATGCTCAATCCATTTATTTATGCTTTCTTTTACAGGTGGTTCAGGTCAGCTTTCAGAATGATCATTTCTGGGAAAATATTTCAAGGTGATTTTGCAGATACAAAACTGCTTTGACATATTCTGTGGAGTGCTGAAATGGCCAACATACAAGTCAGTACTGATGAAATATAGCATATTTTTTTCTTTGTTTAATCATGCAGTAACAATTGAATATTAGGCTGTAATACTGACTGAGGTACAGAGGTGCATTATAGTGAGATGTCAGTTTATGCAACCATGTAAACGGCTTAAAGACACTATGTTTACATCTACATGCTTGTTCCAACACTTACTTAATTACTTTATGAACTGAGTTATTAATTTGGAACTCTGATTAATAAAAAAAATAAAATAAAATATATATATATATATAACCAAAATTACCACATAAATAGTACAGGTTGTACAATTTTTGAATTTTTGACATTGAGAAGAGGTTGGTGGAATCAGTCACTCTTGTGTAACATTAAATAGGCGGCTTGTATTTTCAAAAAGTTTTTATTCATAATATAATAACACAAAACATGATCTCATGTGTGTGAGTGAGTTAGGCTGGTTCCCGCCCACTCAACTGAGTAGGCTTGCATCTCTGGTCTGGCATACTTCAATGAATTTGCGATTTATCTCGTCCAAATGATGGAGGGACCAATGAACGCCAGGGGTCTAGCGATTAGCCAATCAGCGCCACGCTGATGTCAAGCTGTACGCCGGTGGGTAACTGGTGAGGATAGCAACAATGGCGACCGCTACAGATCCTACAGACCACATTAACGATGCTATCGAGGTATTTTGCCACTACTCGCGTTAATGGAGGACCATATTAAGGAAGCTGCTAAACTGGATTTAACGGCGATGTAGCTGGGCGTGTGCGACGACGGAGACATTTTAAATGGGCAATGCTCGCTTATTTTCGGCACCCCCGAGGCATGGATACTAATGACGTCAGATTCTGGGTGAGTCGTTGATCTCTACTGATTGGTTAGGGAAAAAATCAAATTCCCTCCCCCTTGTAAAGCGCCTTCAATGGAGGCCATGTCAGACTGAAGGTTCTGGGAGCTTCAATCTGACGCTCAGGCTATGAGTGAGTGAGTGAATGAGTGAGTGAGTGTGTGTGTGTGTGTGTGTGTGTGTGTGTACATGATTTGTGTAGGATAGCGGCGTCAGGATAGACACGGGGGATAGTTAATTTGTGTGCAAGATCTTGTGTTTGTGAAACATGAACTAACTTCGACTGGTGGTGAAGGCACAAATGTTGATGTCACCCTGTAAGCCTCACTACAAAAAGATCACAACAATAAAACTCAACTCAGTGAAGAGTGTTCAGCTACTACTCAATCCTATTACATGTACACTGAAAAAGTTAAACAGTCTTGTTTTGCTTTGTGGATTTCAGTTAACGTTATCAAGGCCCACTTATTTTGTTACCAGTCAATGAATGGAAGAGGAAAAGGGGTGTCCAAGAACTTAGGGGGTTTGTTCAGGTTGAAAGTTAAACAATTAAATGCTGTCTGTCTTCCGCCCCATGAGGGGGGACAGGGAGTAGAGCTTAGAGTCTCTGCCCGAGCCCGAGCCCGGCCCAATGGCATGTTTGGGATTGAATGAGGTGTGGGGTGCGAGTGTGACGGGGATGAGGAGGGCTGTGTGAGTGCGCGTGCTGGTGTGTGTATGAGCAAGCTGGAGGAGAGAGCAGCAGTGCACAGATGGAGTTACAGCTAAGTTCTTGTTTTGTTGGTTGTTTTGGTGTGGTTACGGCCAACAGTAACCTGTACTGTTTAGTAATAAACGGTGGTTTAATTGCTGAATAACTGCGTCATCCTTTCCACACGTCCAATGTTGCAACATTGTGCGCGCACAGCCCTTCACCACCTGGATCCTAAAATAAACACCTGTTTTATTACATAATCATGCTTCGTGTTGCGCCATTCATTAAGAGCCTATATTTCTGTCATTCAAATAACAAGAATTGTGGTTTAATACTCTTAATTATAACAGCCAACTTATTGAAAAATGTCGGGTTTAAATCGGGCTCGGGCCCATAATTACAGTTAATTGGGCAGGCTGGGACGTCCCGGACATAACGTGCACGGGCTGGGGCCGGGTCGGGCTGGATTTTTTGGGCCCGATCTAAGCTCTAACAGGGAGGCAAAATTGCATCTGCTCTGCCCAGTTCGTGGGGAACCAGAAAGTATGCGGAGTATAACCCCTTTGTCATGAGTGGGCATAACAGCTGCTGAGAGGTAATCAATCTCGTCCTGGAAGGATAGGTTCACCTCCTTGATGCCCATGAAAGGAAAATGGAACATGGTAGAACTGGATAGAATACCCTAGTCACAGTCCATCCATTCTGTTAATGTGCAGTCATCGACATGCCCCATAAAACTTAGTCAGGGGACAAGCAACCAGCTGTAGGGTGGCAGCTAAAAAGCTCTGCTAACCTGTCTCCGACCCTAACTGCTGCCAGACCCTCCATAAACAGAAGGCTGGCTCTAAGCATGCTGATTTGGAAAGGGCCTAGCCAGTGGTGAGATTAGATTGGGTTTGATTAGATTAGATTAGATTAGATGCCCCTCATTGTCCTTGTGGGAAATTCATTCTGCTCAGGTCAACACAACACAAAACCCCACTCATTTTTATTAATGGAGCAGCATATCTCCTGCCAGAGGGAAGCATCTGAAAGCAGGATTTTGTTTTTCATCCTGACAATGTGATGTCATTTTGTGGTGGAAAGGTACAGAAGAGGAGTTGTTGGATCTTGTTGGATCATAGATTTCTTAACACTACTAACCCTAATGTCAAATTTTCCCTTGAGTACAGTAAAAGCCGTATAAACTTTCTTGATATTACTATTAGTAAGGATGATACTGGCTGTCTTCCCACTTCCATTTTCAGGAGGGATATCCATAAGAACTCGATATTACATGCCAGCAGCTTTCATTCCAGTTCTTTGATCAACTCCATACCATTTGGTCAATTTCAAAGATTCCGTAGCATCTGTGACAATGATGCAGATTTTCAATGTAAGAGCAGAGAGATGTTCAGCCGCTTCAGAGAACAGGGTTTCTCTCCCAGGGTATTACTGTAGATACAGCCCTTTCTAAGGCTAGCTCTCTAGATCGAGAAGATCTCTTTACTAGGAAACCTAAAGATCTTAAAACAGACAAAGTCTACTTCTTTACCCGCTATAGGACTGAGGCACTGGGTATACGTAAAATAACACAAAGCAACTGGGATCTTATTCTGTGTGATGACACCTTACGTTCTGTTTTCCCAGACCCCCCTGTGTTTACGTTCCAGAGAGCACCTACCCTGGGAGATAGATTTACCCGAAGCTACCTTCCTGCTGTGAAGGAACCACATACATGGCTGCCCAAGATGCCCCTTGGCACCTTCCCATGTGGTCACTGTAAGCAGTGCGATACAGGTGTAGTGGTTAAATCTAGAGGTTTTACACATCTTATCTCTAAGAAGGTTTTCACAAATAACCACTTTATTAATTGTAAAACCACTCACATTATATATATTCTTCGTTGTTCCTTTTGCGATGCCTTCAATGTGGGTCGTACTAAATGGCGTTTGCAAGATCGGGTAGCTGAACATCTCTATGCAGGCCGAAGGAATGATCTTGATTATGCTATAGTGAAACTCTTCCACGAGATGCATAAAGGCAGATCTCTGTCTTTTACAGCTTTTGGCATTGATCACATCCCTTTAACAGCCCACAGAGGGGATACAGAGAAAGTCCTCAACCAAAAGGAGAGTCGTTGGATTTCCACACTTGGGGCTTTGACATCCCCAGGCTTGAATGATTCAGTGGATTTTGTGTCTTTTCTGTGATGTGTATATATATACATATATATACATATATATATATATATATATATATATATATATATATATATATATACACATATATTTATACAACAGTTAGTTCTGGCCCTGCAATCTGATTGGTCGAGAGACAGTAAAACCGTGACAATATTGGAGTACAACATCATGGTTATTTCACTGTGTATGTATCACTCCGCCTCACAGCTGATTGCAATCAACAATCAAATCAAAACTGATGGTTAGTGTCAGTTAGGTCAGCAGTTGTGTTGTAGGCTAATTAATTCATCCACTGTCAAACAGCCAAAAATATGGATTTATTTCCTAAAATAAGTTTTGAATTGAACTATGAATGGTCATCAGAGGAAGATGAGGGAGAGGAGAAGCTGAATCCATCTGAACACACATCCAGGTTTGTCAGTGTTTCATCAGCGGAGCTCAATGACTTGGAGAAAAGCAACATACTGTCAGATCAGAAGGCAGAGTTGGCTGTGCCTGTGAAGCGACAGTCCACCATGCAGTCACCAGAGACTTATTTCACCGGCTGCACAATTAATGGAGATAAATGTGTATAAAGAGTAAGTGCCTGGCGCACCATGTCTGCGTTACATAGCAACGGTGACAGCGGAGTCCTGAGGGAACTATTTTTGTTGGCAGAAGACAAATAAAATGCTTAAATTATCTATTTTGTCCTCATTTTTCAACATTTCTTAATCAGCCTTGCTTATTTAACTGTTGTATAAAAGCAATATCACACTCGAGCTCGTGATGTTATACTCGTATATCGTCACGGCTGTGATTGTCTTCGGCATCACAGCCAAACAAACACCTGCAAGGCAGAGCATAATGCTAGCTCAGTAGGTAAGGTTTGGTTTCCCAACCGGGAGACCATGGTTCAAATCCCAGTAAGAAAACCAAATATATATATATATATATATATACATACATATATATTTAAGCAATATCACGAGAGGGAGTGATGTTATACTCACAATATAAGAGTATAACATCACAAGCTTGAGTGTGATATTGCTTAAATATATATGTATGTATATATATATATTTCTTTGGTTTTGGTGTTCTTACTGGGATTTGAACCCTGGTCTCCCGGTTGGGAAACCAAACCTTACCTACTGAGCTAGCATTATGCTCTGCCTTGCAGGTGTTTGTTTAATTCTGTACTTGTTTATTTATTCGCCTTTTTGTTTTCTGTATTGCCATCTACTGGTTTTACTAATTTGTTTCTCATCCTTTCTTCAGGATCTATTCTATGGGGTTTTTCCTGAGCTCTATTTGTGCCACAGGTGTGGCTGATCCATGTAATGATCTTCACCTGTATATATATATACATGCCTTGTGACCTGTTCTTATCCTATTTGCCCTGACGAAGGCCAACTGAGGCCAAAACATGTTGGCAACTTTTATCTGTTCTTTATGAACTAGCCTCTTTAATAAACCTTTTTAATTGCCAGAGTGCCTTGGACCGCCTTTTCTTCTTTTTCCTCTGAAAGCAGGTGCAGAGGTTATGTGTCGAGTCCCTCAGAATCTTACTCGCTTTTTTCACAGTTCTCTAGTCATAGAGCTGCTGGAGGGTCAAGCATTGTTCCCACAGAGTTTAGACCCTCTGCAGTTTGGCCTTGTTTTTCTCTCAGAGCCCGCTACACCAAGCCAGAGAGGAGAAGGTGAATAGACTCTCTATATGCCAGATGTAAAAGCTGTCGAGGATGGTAGGGGCCACATTCAGTTGCCTCCCCAGGAGGTAGATCTGCTGCTGGCACTTTGTGAAGATGACTCGTGTGTTGTTCATCATAATCCAAGATACTTGTGGCTGCTAACGCTCTCTACAGCCTTCCCACTGAGAGTCTTCTGTGGGACAGGATCTGTCTTCCTTCTGAAATATAATCCACCATTGTCACTTCTTCTTAGATGCCCGCATGGTGACCAGCTGCGGCCCATATCAATTAAAATTGTGTGTCACTCTTGCCTGGCGAGATCTCCTTTTAAACTGTAGTGTTGTTATTATTGTCTTTCATGCCGTTGTAAGTAGACTACTCAATTAGGTTCGGGAACCGGCACCGTGCCGGTTCTGTGTCAGTCGAAATGTGCTATTTGTGACTCCGGGCCCAACTCTGCCACTGACTGGCCAGTCTGACATTCTTCATAATACATAAAGAACGTTAGTGAAACACATAGGCCTCACAGAAACAAGCGTTTGTTTGGGGACTAGTTAGTGGTCACGTTACTCGTTCCACAGGCGACGGACTCCGGACACATACAGTAAATACACCGGTTGTGAGTAACTTTTAATATACTTGAGTCTTTGTGACTCTTGTCCCCTAACTAACGCTTGTTTCTGTTTCACTAACAATATTTTCACCTGATTAAGTCACATCCCATTATTTCCCGTTATTTCCTCTGTAAACCTAACGTAACAGCAGCCTACAAGCATGCTGTGTCAATAAATCAGCTCAGACACTGTTAGAAATGTAGTATTTAGCCTAATAACATCATGCTACAGCAGTAATAACGTCAGCTTTAGTCAAATGGCTGTAGCTCTCCCAGTCAATGTCATAAAGTCTGGACACATTTTCCCTGTACACTGAAAAAAATTATTTTTTGGTCTTGTAATTATAACCTTGATTATTTGTTTAAATTTTACAAGGAAATATTATTTCAGTGCTTCTACTTTAAAATGTCACCTTTTATTCAATGTGTTAATTGATGTTTATTTGTAATTATGTATCCTCATTTTGATACGTAAATATTATCCATCACTCCAAGTAATATTAACTTAACAATTGTATTGACTGCAGGGGCGGCTGGCCAATAGAGGGCGATAGGGCGCCGCCCCTCCTTGAGCCACAAAAGAAAAGAAAGATGATGATAATAAATGTATGATTATCATCATCATTATTGTCATACATACACACAATATGTTAATTATTGCCCATTACATTTCTTTTTACACACCTTCTCTGCTCTCCCTTCCTCTTATTCAAAAGCCCGTCACTGATCAATAAAGTATCCAATCATATGTGGAGATGAGGTCGAAAATAAACTAACGTTAAATACAATCAAATCCCTGGCGTGTCCTGGAAAGTAACATTAGTTATAGTAACATTAGCTAATATTACAACTACGGATACACTACTAGTGTAGAACTCAAAGTCTCTAGCACGCTAACGTCAGCTGTGTAAATCAGCTTCACTTTCATTATACAGTAAAAGATGAGGGCCACATGTGAAAAACATGAAAGAAAGAAAAATAAAAAAAAGAATACGTACCTTTCTGTGTTGCCTGTCCCGGCTCCAACTTTCCTCCAAACATAACTTTCTTCTTCTTGCTCACTCATCTGTCTCTCGGGTGGAAGCTCAGCACTGCCCCTAGAGGCCTGGAGCACTACTGTTGTATGCGTTTTCCCGTTGCATTTGTTTTCTCATATACAGCGCGTTTCTCTATGAACAGTGCGTTTTTATATTTGCAGCATTTTCCCTTTGCATTTGTTTTCTTATGCAGCGCGTTTATCTATGTACAGTGTGTTTCTGTATTTGCAGGGCGCTTCCATATATGCATTGTGTTTGTCCTTGTTGGCCACCGTACTTTACCGTCGGAAACTCATTTTTCCGATTATTCCGACATCACATGAGGCAGCACCACTGCGCAGCGGTCACATTCAAGATAAACATGGCTAACGTTTCCAGCTGATCCAAGAGGTTTTTTAACCCTATAGGTTAAAAAGGAACGACGCATCCAACTCACACCTGTTCTTCACTATTGATTTTCTCCGCGACCGTTAGCGAGAAGCCACGCATATCACGTGAAACAGCAGAACCGTAGCTTTCCAACAAGGCCAAGCACTTGTCGGTAGTCCAATGTTTTCACAACGAAAAAAATGATAAAGTTACACTAAAATTATGTATAACAGAGCTTTTATACAGCTTTGCACACACATTACTCTTGGATGGATTACTCGCGAATGCAAGGTCGCACAGAAATGCCACACATATCACATGAAAGCGCAGAACCGGAGCTTTCCAGTGATACCACACACATCATTGCGCTGTCATCCCATTACACCATAAATACAGATCAATTGTCTACAAAATAAAAGCCTGACGAATTTCTTTACAATCCATTATACAGATCTTGTTATCAGTCACTTCATATAGTGAGGAATATGTGTCTTACCATGTCTTAGGCTTGCGTGTGTTTCTCCCTGTCTATCCACATTTGTAGTCCGGCTTTCAAGATGCAAATATCTCCAAATTGTCCAGTTGACACCCCATCAAACTTTGTATGACAAGACCAGCACACTTAACATGTAAACCATCCCCTATGTGTAATATTCCTCATACCGCTTCTGATTTCATAGAATTTTTCACCACTAAAATCGACACCATCAGAAAAGCAATATCCTCTCTCCCATCTCCCACTCAGAACATGGCGGTTTCATACAACCTGTCTTCACCTTGCAAACTCACTCACTTCGAGACAATTTCTGATGAAACTCTTTCTAAACTGGTTTTCTCCTCCAATTCCACTACCTCCCCACTGGATCCTATTCCCTGTAAGTACATTAAGGACCTCTTCCCAATTCTTAGCCCACTACTACTACATATAATTAATAGCTCTCTTACCACTGGAACAGTACCTGCATCTTTTAAAACAGGCGTAATCAAGCCACTACTCAAGAATCATAACCTGGATCCTGATGTGATCAATAATTACAGACCAATTACAAATCTCCCCTTTCTTTCAAAAATCCTAGAAAAAGCAGTAGCCCAACAACTCACTGATCACCTCTCCTTCAATAATCTATACGACCCTCATCAATCTGGTTTCAGAAAATTCCACAGTACGGAAACCGCACTGACAAAAGTGGTCAATGATTTACTACTCGCCTCCGATTCCGACTCAGCTTCAGTATTGCTGCTACTAGACCTCAGCGCAGCGTTTGATACACTTGATCACCATATTCTACTACACCGTCTAGAAAACTACATAGGACTCACCGACTCCGCTCTCGCCTGGTTCAAATCCTACCTTACAGACAGATCTCACTTAACTGGTTCTATCATTTCACAAAGCCCCTGTGTTAGAAATCTTGGTATTTTATTCGATCCTAATCTCTCCTTTGAAGACCATATTAATAATATAATAAAAACAGCATATTTTCACCTACGTAATATTGTCAAGATTCATCCCATTCTCTCCATGAATGATGCAGAAACACTGGTTCACGCTTTTGTCTCATCCCGATTAGATTATTGCAATACACTTTTCTCTGGCTTACAAAATTCAGCCATTAGGAAACTATAACTTGTTCAGAATACTGCTGCCAGGATATTAACCAGAACCAGAAAATGTGACCATATCACCCCTGTTCTCATTTCATTACACTGGCTCCCTGTACACACTAGATCGGACTTCAAGATTCTGCTTTTAACTTATGAAATATTACACGGACTTGCACCATCCTACTTATCATCTCTACTTACTTCACGTTCATCAATCAGGCCTCCACGATCCCATAATGTCGGTCTCCTATCCATCCCCAAAATTAATAAATCATTGGCAGGTGGTAGAGCCTTCTCATACCGAGCCCCTCTCCTCTGGAACCGCCTTCCCACTCAAATCCGTGAAGCCAACACAGTCGATTCCTTCAAAAGTAAACTCAAAACACACCTTTTTGTATCTGCCTTTAACATCACATAGTCTGTCCTTACATACGACATCATGGTTATCTACTACTACTCAGTAATTGTGCGCATCAATTTATGTTTAGTTTTTTATAAGTGGCAATGTTATTTTTGTTTTGTTTTCATTTTGTTTTGTTTGTTTATTTTGTTCTACATAGTTATTTCACTTGTTTTTATATATTTTATTTATTGTTTTATTTGTAATTTGCTTACGTGTTTTTATGTACAGCCCATTGAGGCATTTTTTTTGTGATTTTGGGCTATAATAAATTTTGACTTGACTTGACTTGACTTCACCTTTGCGCACCCAGACAACTGTAGCCTAATTATGCATGCGTGACAGGGCAGTAGTCACCATATACATTGAGGGGGGCACGTCCCCCCCCAATATATAACTGAAACTGAAAAACAACAACAAAAAACTGTTCAGGTCAGGTCAAAGAGCAGCACGGAGCACATCATGTCGACAAGAAAACATCCAACTGCAAACAAAGTGACAAATATTATCTTGGTGGACATCATTGCACTTGGATGACTGTTTTTCTATGACCTTAGATGTAAATATTGCATGTTTCTTTCAGATAAAACACATATTTGACTTGTGAATGAGTCAATGTAATTTCTTGCAATAATGAAAAAATACTGGCAATCATGTCTGCCTGGCACAAACCACATGTTTTGGACAGCTGTGAAGTGACAGAATGTCCCACCATCATGGTTCTTATATTGCCAGATTCCAGAGAGTCTTCCCTTTTCAGATATGGCAGAATATGTAAACTATGTCAAAATGTAAGAATTTAGTAACACAGATTTGTATTTTTTTTCATTGATATAAAAATTATTATAACATACAGGCACATAGAAGGACATGGAATGATGGCAAATCTGGTTAGCTCAGATTGTCCTTAACAATCTGAGCTGAACCACCACCATTTGTGTGGGCAAATTAGTCTGTTGATGACCACAGTGTTTTGTCAATCATTGTAGAGCCAAATTAATTCAAATTTACCCATTGAATGGGTCACCTCAGCCATCATCACACCAATTGCCCCCCCTGAGAAATTTGGCAGGAGCCGCCACCGATTGACTGTAAAACCTGACAATTTTACTTGGATAATAGGAGGTAAGTCTGCAATCTTGTGCATGCTCAGCGGGTGACGTCAGAGTGTGTGTACTTTTGACTTCAGAGGCAAGTAGCAACAACAGGACTTCTGGACAGCACACTTAGACTTTTAGGATTGTTTGGGTGCTCATTTGATGAGAACATTCATGGATGTGGAGCCTTGGGGTATTTTATATGCTTAATTATACAACAGTTAGTTCCGACCGAGTAATTTGATTGGACGAGAGGCATTCCATGAGTGCTGATATAGAGTATAACATCACTGGGACATGTAACAGTAAAATCACTCCGCTCACAGGTGTTATAAATATAAATACAACCATTATTTAACCAACTGTCACACTCGCTACATTGACGTAAACTGACACTATAGCGTTACACCAAGAAGATGTATTATTACTGATGAGGATGAGGGAGAGTGGAAGCTGAATCCGGCCGTGCCAACATTCAGATTTGCCAACGTTTCATCAGCCGAACTGGACGAAGTTACACAGTTGCAGATCAATGTAAATACAAAGCAGCTTGTGAGTTCCTGGCGTGTGTGCTGCGTTGCCTGGCAACAGACTGGGGGAACTGTTTTTTTCCGCGGAGCTACATAACATATTTAAATAATTTATTTCATCACCTTTTGTTAACATTTCCTTACTCAGCATTGCTGTTTAAGCTGTTGTTGAACTGTTGTATAAAAGCAATATCACACTTGAGGTCATGACGTTGTACTGTATATCGTCACGGCTGTGACTGCCTGCGGCATCGTGCCTATGACCGAATCACACACTGTTGCCAACTCCTCAGTAAGAAAAGTAGCTATTGGCTGTCCTAAAAGTCGCTAGAAGTCGCTAAATGATATCATCGCCTAATTTGCATAATTGCCCATATGCATGTAATTGTAATGGCTGCTGTAGGAAAGAGGAATAACGTCGTGGGAGAGACAAAAATTGAGTAAAAAAACACCCTGAATATGTTTAGAACTACAAATGAACCTCCTTTCAGTGTTTTATATTAGACAAAGACAATTTTACATTTACATCCCGCCCTGACTGTAAACCTAGGTCGGGATCAGCCAGTGGCGGTTCCGCGCATGCGCGATTCACTTGCAGTCTGGACGTGGAGGGGTTAACATCTCCTGCCCTGACTGCTGCTGGGAGGGAGGACTGGGCCGTCTGTGAGTGCTTAGGGGCGAGAGAGGAGCCCATGACAGCATCCGCTGCTTGTTGAGAAGAATAAGAATGATACGTGCTCTCACAACAAAGTCTCCAGAAGTCTTCAATAACATCAGAAAAAATTGCTAGATTTGTCGCTAGTCGCCTTTTTGAAAAAGAGTCGCTAGAGGGGTCTGAAAAGTCGCTAAATATAGCGACAAAGTCGCTAAGTTGGCAACACTGGAATCACAGCCGTGACGATATACAGTACAACATCACTCCCTCTCGTGTGATACTGCTTAATTAACTTTTTATTTTTCTGTTGGCTCGTCAGCTTAAGTCAGTCAATGTTCATGTATTGAAGCGTAATCCGTTAAGCCTGTTAACCAGCTAAGGGCTCTTCCTGCGTCCGTGGACCGCTTCTGACTTGGACTTGATTCATACTTTTGCGGAGGTTTGCGGACACAGACACATTCTGGGCACACAGGTAATCAGGGCTGCCGCTATGCTAACGCAGGCATTGTCTGACATTGAAGCTTGCCAAGCTAAGTTGCTATCACTGCAGTAACGTTAAATGCAGTTTGTTAGTGAAGCAGTGATGGCACAGTTGACTTAGAAGTTAGTATAAGAGTATTTACTCATTAATGACTGTGATACAAATGCAGTCTGATTTATTTAATTTTCGTTATTAAAACTCGCATGTTAATTTAAAACAGTAATGTCAATGGTTCATTTAAATGTTTTGAAAAGGAAATGTATTAAAATAAGTATGTTACATGTATGTTTAAAAGAGGAATATATTGCAATTACAAAGGGGTGCTACAAAGATAAATACTAATTGGAAAGCTGCTAAAAATATAAATAGTGTCTTATAAAGGTAAATAATTTAATTTGTGTTATTTAAAAACAGATTGTGAATGAGCAATGTGGTTTTCGTCCCGGACGCGGAACCGTGGATCAGCTCTTTACCCTCGTCAGGGTGCTGGAGGGGGCATGGGAGTTTGCCCAACCAGTCCACATGTGTTTTGTGGATTTGGAGAAGGCTTACGACCGTGTCCCCAGGGGCATCCTGTGGGGGGTGCTCCGGGAGTCTGGTTCGCGTGGCTGGCAGTAAGTCGGACCTGTTCCCGGTGAGGGTTGGACTCCGCCAGGGCTGCCCTTTGTCACCGGTTCTGTTCATAACTTTTATGGACAGAATTTCTAGGCGCAGCCGAGTGGTGGATGGTGTCAGGTTCGGTGACAGGAGGATCTCGTCCCTGCTTTTTGCGGATGACATGGTTCTCCTAGCTCCATCGAACAGTGACCTCCAGCTCTCGCTGGGACAGTTCGCAGCCGAGTGTGAAGCGGCTGGGATGAGAATCAGCTCCTCCAAGTCTGAGGCCATGGTCCTCAGCCGGAAAAGGGTGGATTGCCCACTCCAGGTCGGGGGGGAGGTCCTTCCTCAGGTAGAGGAGTTTAAGTATCTCGGGATCTTGTTCATGAGTGAGGGTAGGATGGAGCGGGAGATTGACAGGCGGATTGGGGCGGCGTCAGCAGTGATGCAGGCGCTTAACCGGTCCATTGTGGTGAAGAGGGAGCTTAGCCAGAAAGCGAAGCTCTCGATTTACCGGTTGATCTACGTTCCAACCCTCACCTATGGTCATGAGCTCTGGGTAGTGACCGAAAGAATGAGATCGCGAGTACAAGCGGCCGAAATGAGTTTCCTCCGCAGGGTGGCTGGGCTCAGCCTTAGGGATAGGGTGAGGAGCTCAGACATCCGGGAGGGACTCAGAGTAGAGCCGCTGCTCCTCCACATCGAGAGGAGCCAGTTGAGGTGGTTCGGGCATCTGGTAAGGATGCCTTCCGGACGCCTCCCTGTCCAACCGGGAGGAGACCTCGGGGCCGCCCCAGAACATGCTGGAGGGACTACATCACCCGGCTGGCCTGGGAACGCCTCGGGGTTCCCGCGGAAGAGCTGACGGAAGTGGCTGGGGAGAGGACTGTCTGGGCTTCTTTGCTGAGGATGCTGCCCCCGCGACAGCAAAACAGCATTTCAAGAGTGTGCCTTTTTGTAAGACTCTGCTATAGATGGTGTTTAAATTTGTTCAATAAATGTCTTATAATAAGACATGATTACGTAGTCATATTTTCAAATTTCCAGTCAACTTTTAACATTGATGTAATGTAAGGCCGTATGGAATCGCAGTCAGTTGCTGGCCTGTGTCAGGCCCCTGTCACTAAAAACACGCATGGTTGGCGGGGGGCCACCCTGCCACCGGGCATAAGTTTTCTGGGAGAAATCCTAAGTAAGTCTGATAATTTAATGATGTTCTCTAAATTCTGTTTTTATGTTGTGTGTTTACTATACATTATATTTACAAAAGTAGTGGTACACCAGTGCAGTCTAATGCAATCCAATTCAACAGCTCTGCCATAAATTATGTTTTTTACAAAGCTCATACATTTTCAGTTATTGTTGACATTGTCAGAAAGGTGATAATTCTACTTTATGTTTATTATTGAGGTCATAGCAGTGGTGTACTGGAGTGCATTATATTATTTTAAAAATATGTTTTTCAAATGAGATAGAAAATAGATCAAAAATAGAGCTATCTCATTTGAAAAAAAAATATTTTTGAAGGTATTTTTTATACCTGTGATATTTGTTTTTTTGGCACTTTACTGTAATATACTTTGTGATTGTTTTTTGTTCTTCTGTATTCGCCGTGTTACACTTCTTTTCCAGTTAATTTAGGTCCCTTCAGTAGGATTCACAGCCTACACCTGAAAACTACAATCCCCAGAAGGTGGTGTGGTCTCTAACTGAGCGTGCACAGGTGTCCTGCATACTGCTGATGATTAGAGCAGGAGTGACATGTTCTTAACCTGCCTGTTCATTGTGTGTGTTGTATGCTCTGATGAAGGTCCAAAAGCTAAGCAATAAATGTGAATTTTAGTGCAAATTTAAGTGTGCTTTTCATCATTTTTTCATCGTGGACTTTTTAGTTGTTTTTCCAGCACCTTAACCAAGACTTGGCCGGGTTGAGCGGTGGTCCTCCCTCCATTTCTAAACTTCTTTAACTTAACAGACAAAAAGTCTCTTCTCATCTTATAGTTGTTCAAAGGGGTTGAGACTGGCAGGCAGGCTCCGGCCTCTGCGCTGTGATTGGCCTTGCCAGCTGTCTGTCTCAGGCTGATGTCCAGTAGGAGCAGTTCACTGTCACTGGTGGGACATTTCACTCCTCCCCTCCTGTACCTTTGCTAATTTAAAGTTTAAGTTTCTTTAATTGCTTTCTAGATAATTAATGAAGCTTGGAACATTTCTAATGCTTCCATATTTATCAACGTGGCGCTGTCTGCTATTGAATGGTACCAAACACACATCGTCTGCAACAGGATATTACCAACTTATAAATAAGTGGTCAACAGACACTACTAATTCAGATTTAAATGTTATGGTGGTCATGTTATAATATCATATATATATATATATATATATATATATACATGTGTATGTATATGCACTGAAATAGAAAGAAAGGTGAAACATAAAATTACAATCAACACATGTTGGTTCCTGGAATCCGCATTTCTGTCTGTCCTCCTAAGGAAAAGACAACTGCAGGAAAAGGTGGGTGTTATCACATTAACATACACACAGACGTCTGCACCATAGGGGTCATGGTGTCAGAGTGGCATCTCAACTTGAATCTTCTTCCTGGATAACACCAACACCAACATGTTAAATAATAAAGTTGCGTTCTCCTCTTTAGTTTATTCAATGATTTACATTTGAAACACATTTCAGACCATGTGGCTGAGTCTGTCTCTTTGTTCGTTTCCAGAGTTTGTGACATGTCGTAAACTCTCCAGCCACATCTGGTGATGTGGGGGTTATTGAGAGCTTATCAGTTGAGTGAAGGTCTATCTTTGAAGTGACCCAGTGGTTGGTCAGCCATTCTTCTCTGATGTCAGGATGCTGAGTAAAAGTCCATTAGTTTAAATCCAAAATAAACAGGCTTGATCACCCTATAATGTATATGTTTATTTTCCAGGTGCCACAACATGAGACGGTTGTGTAAAATACAGTACAGGCCAAAAGTTTGGACACACCTTCTCATTCAATGCGTTTTCTTTATTTTCATGACTATTTACATTGTAGATTCTCACTGAAGGCATCAAAACTATGAATGAACACATGTGGAGTTATGTACTTAACAAAAAAAGGTGAAATAACTGAAAACATGTTTTATATTCTAGTTTCTTCAAAATAGCCACCCTTTGCTCTGATTACTGCTTTGCACACTCTTGGCATTCTCTCCATGAGCTTCAAGAGGTAGTCACCTGAAATGGTTTTCCAACAGTCTTGAAGGAGTTCCCAGAGGTGTTTAGCACTTGTTGGCCCCTTTGCCTTCACTCTGCGGTCCAGCTCACCCCAAACCATCTCGATTGGGTTCAGGTCCGGTGACTGTGGAGGCCAGGTCATCTGCCGCAGCACTCCATCACTCTCCTTCTTGGTCAAATAGCCTTTACACAGCCTGGAGGTGTGTTTGGGGTCATTGTCCTGTTGAAAAATAAATGATCGTCCAACTAAACGCAAACCGGATGGGATGGCATGTCGCTGCAGGATGCTGTGGTAGCCATGCTGGTTCAGTGTGCCTTCAATTTTGAATAAATCCCCAACAGTGTCACCAGCAAAACACCCCCACACCATCACACCTCCTCCTCCATGCTTCACAGTGGGAACCAGGCATGTGGAATCCATCCGTTCACCTTTTCTGCGTCTCACAAAGACACGGCGGTTGGAACCAAAGATCTCAAATTTGGACTCATCAGACCAAAGCACAGATTTCCACTGGTCTAATGTCCATTCCTTGTGTTTCTTGGCCCAAACAAATCTCTTCTGCTTATTGCCTCTCCTTAGCAGTGGTTTCCTAGCAGCTATTTGACCATGAAGGCCTGATTGGCGCAGTCTCCTCTTAACAGTTGTTCTAGAGATGGGTCTGCTGCTAGAACTCTGTGTGGCATTCATCTGGTCTCTGATCTGAGCTGCTGTTAACTTGCGATTTCTGAGGCTGGTGACTCGGATGAACTTATCCTCAGAAGCAGAGGTGACTCTTGGTCTTCCTTTCCTGGGTCGGTCCTCATGTGTGCCAGTTTCGTTGTAGCGCTTGATGGTTTTTGCGACTCCACTTGGGGACACATTTAAAGTTTTTGCAATTTTCCAGACTGACTGACCTTCATTTCTTAAAGTAATGATGGCACTCGTTTTTCTTTAGTTAGCTGATTGGTTCTTGCCATAATATGAATTTTAACAGTTGTCCAATAGGGCTGTCGGCTGTGTATTAACCTGACTTCTGCACAACACAACTGATGGTCCCAACCCCATTGATAAAGCAAGAAATTCCACTAATTAACCCTGATAAGGCACACCTGTGAAGTGGAAACCATTTCAGGTGACTACCTCTTGAAGCTCATGGAGAGAATGCCAAGAGTGTGCAAAGCAGTAATCAGAGCAAAGGGTGGCTATTTTGAAGAAACTAGAATATAAAACATGTTTTCAGTTATTTCACCTTTTTTTGTTAAGTACATAACTCCACATGTGTTCATTCATAGTTTTGATGCCTTCAGTGAGAATCTACAATGTAAATAGTCATGAAAATAAAGAAAACGCATTGAATGAGAAGGTGTGTCCAAACTTTTGGCCTGTACTGTATGTAGCTTTAAATCAGACAAAAGGATAGAATTGTTAAAACACTACAGGCTAAAACATGGAAATGGTGGCTGCAGCCAGTCCATCCCTTGTCTTCACACTGTTTGCCCTAGTTCATTTAAAACATTCAATGCTCTTCGGACCCATTTGACCCGACAGCATGTGGAGTTGGTGACACAAAGGAAATTCCTTTCATTTAGTTGTCAACTATGCTGCTCTGGTTCTTTTAATTCAGAGAGGCAATATTTTGAGTATCTTGGCTGCATGTGTCTTCAAAAACTGCAACTTCAGTACAAACATTTATTCTACCTTTGCTACTCATAGACACAGGAAACACACTTCATATTCACTTGAAGACTTTAAAACTGAAGTTAGGCCTGTCACGATAACAAATTTTGCTGGGCGATTAATTGCGTCAGAAATTATTGCGATAAGCGATAATATTGCGTATTGTGCTTTTAAGACCATTTTTATTATTGTTGTAATTATGCTGTTTTTAGACCATTTTTTAAATTTATATAATCATAATAAAGGCATATTGATGCAAGTACACCCTTTTAAAGAGAAATAAACATTTATTTAACAACAATATTTAGGAATGCAAAAAAGAAAATTTAAATATCTGAAATAACACGTAAAAATATCGAAATAAATAAATACAAAAAAATAGACTCTCAGTCTCTCACTCTCAGATGTGCAGTTAAGTTGGTCATATTCGCTCTTTTTGTTGAGATGGTTTTAGAACAAACCCGGCACAGCGGCTCTTCCTAATTACTGGGCTCCCCTCTGTCATTTAAATCCAAAATACTCCCACACAGGGGCCGTGGCATTTGGTTTAGGAACAAGTTCCCTGTCTTTCTCTTACGCTCAACTAGGGTTAGGTCAGTTCTCGGTAATACCAATTCCGTTCGGTACTCCGTTTTGGACCGTTTTTTTTTTTTTTTTGAGACCAACCGGACCGCGTACTCGGGCGGAACGTACGCGGAGCAGACTCTGCAGAGGATTTTTCACAGACATTTTTACACGGAGTCCGCTCCGCTTATAGTACGCCCAAGTCTGTGGGCACCTGTGTCTGCCTCTTCGCCAAGCGCACAGCAAGCAGGAGAGAGAGGGGGGTGCGGTGGGGCGGGGACTTGAGCTAGGGGGTGTGAGTGTGAGTGTGAGTGTGAGTGCGAGTGCGAGTGTGAGTGCGCATGCGCCGAGGCCTCTACTGTAGCCTGGAGTTTGTTTAATAGTGACGGGAGTCGATAATGGCGGACAATTCAGTCTCAAAGAAATCAAAGAATGCGCCACTATGGCAACACTTTGGCTTTGAGCCAGACGAAGGAGGCAACCCTTGTTTGCACTGATTGAGTAAGCTGCAAAATTTATTTGTAAGGAATAAAAGAAACAACTTGTTACTGTCACTCTGTTGTCCTAAGGTCGTTTTTTATTTTAAATGAGTCAATTGCACCCCCAAGTGGTGAAAATCCGGTATTACCTACTTGATGCGGTTTCTTACAAAAACCAGACCGTTTTTTTTCTCATACCGACCCAACCCTACGCTCAACTCTCTGTTTTCTTGTTCACCTCGTCTCCCCCTCAGGAAGATCACACTGTGTGTGTGTAGCCCATAGCCCTGCCTCCCCCACAGAGACAGACACTCGATGACAAGAGCTTTCCCCCCATTCAATACGCTAATGAACCAACTCACCTGGCTGCCAGACGATGTACGGCAGTGAACGCTCTTGTCATCCAGTCTCTTTGGTGGAGAGAGATGAGGAAAACAAACACGCATGAATATGGCAATTAATCACAGCCGGAAAAGTTATCGTCTCCCTTTTAATTTACCGTGCAATTAACCGAATTATCACATATCGCGACAGGCTTAACTGAAGTCTTAAAAAAACACCCTGAGCCCAGTGTTGCTCAGGATGAGACCTACGTGGATGATGACCCCGAGCCTTTGGGTGAGGAACCACAGGAGTTGTCTCAAGACATAAAAGAGAAGTTTGGCCACCTCTTTTTGAAATTGGAGAGCACTTTCAATGTACCAAATAAGTGTATTGACAAGATAGTAGATGAAATTCAGTTCATATCCTGCTGTGCATCTGGTCCCGTTTTAAGAGATGTGGTTGAGTCCACCTTGAAAAGCCATAACTGTGATCTGGATTCAGCTGTTATCTCAGATTTGGTGAAAAATCTTTGTGAGTTACACCCAGTAAGTAGGCTACAGCTTTGGGGACAGACGGGCCTTTCACTACTTCATACAAGAGAAGACAATTCATGAAGAAACATTTTTCAGTTGTTGAACCAGAAGAGCACATACTTGATGAAAAGAGAGGGGAAAACACTCCAGTACATCCCAATATTGCAGTCCTTTGGTGCAAGTCTTAATAATAAGACTATTCAAGAAAAGGCACTTGGATATAAAAGAAATTCTGAAAATGCTTCACAATACCGAACACTGCGTGATGGATCTCACTATCAGAAAAACAATTTTTTTCTCAGTAGAGGAGGGCAGAGTTAGTCTCATTCTGTACATTGATGACTTTCAATCAATCAATCAATTTTATTTATAAAGCCCAATATCACAAATCACAATTTGCCTCACAGGGCTTTACAGCATATGACATCCCTCTGTCCTTATGACCCTCGCAGCGGATAAGGAAAAACTCCCCAAAAAAACCCTTTAACAGGGGAAAAAAAAATGGTAGAAACCTCAGGAAGAGCAACTGAGGAGGGATCCCTCTTCCAGGACGGACAGACGTACAATAGATGTCGTACAGAACAGATCAGCATAATAAATTAACAGTAATCCGTATGACACAATGAGACAGAGAGAGAGACAGAGAGAGAGACAGAGAGAGATGCAGGTAATAACAGTAGCTTACAACAACATTATTGAAAGTAATAATATTATAGTTATAGTTCTGGCTACTGTGGTACAATATGTTGAAAGTATGTATTAATATCTGGCAGTATACATGTGTGACAATAGTCATATGTGTATAATAACAGTAGAAGTATGACTAATGACTAATGATGGCAGCAGCAGCAGGAGGCATCTGGCAGGACCACGGCAGCAGCACAACCACACACGTCACGCTGTCCAGGCACCGCTGCGATATGAGTTAGTCTGAGAGACAGTGGAGCACAAAGGCTCCGGAGAAGAAGCCAAGTTAGTGACATCCAGAATGGCCGAGTTAGCAAGATGCAGTAATAGAATACGAGAGAGAGAGAGAGAAGGAGAGAAGGTGCCTGGTGTATTAGAGGGGGACCTCCAGCAGACTAGGCCTAAATCAGCCTAACTAGGGGCTGGTACAGGGCAAGCCTGAGCCAGCCCTAACTAGCTTATAAGCCTATAAGCCTAACTAATAAGCTTTATCAAAGAGGAAAGTCTTAAGTCTAGTCTTAAATGTGGAGAAGGTGTCTGCCTCCCGGACCGTAACAGGAAGATGATTCCACAGGAGAGGAGGTGTGTAGTCCTCTCGGGACATCCCGAAAAAAGCACAAAGTCACATCTGTGTATTGGGTGTTGGGAAACATTCCAGCACAGTTCCGCTCAACACTGGCATCTGTTTATCTAACTATTCTGTGTAAGGCAGAAGACACTAAGCAGTTTAGATTCCAGAGAGTCTTAGGGCCACTATTAACAGACCTTCAAGGCTTGGAGAAAGATGGTCTTTTGGTTCCAGGTTTAGGAAAAGTTATCAAAGGGACTGTGGTCAGTGTGGTAGCCGATAATCTGGGGGCCCACTCCGTGGCAGGATTTGTTGAAAACTTCACAGAATCCTACATCTGCCAGTTTTGTCTTGGGGAGCGATCTGACATTCAGTCCAAAGAAGTAAGATGTGGGGTTTTTCAACAAAGAACTAAAGAACAGCATAAACTGCATGTTCAGACGGCTGTGTCTAGTCCAAATCACACTCCCTGCTATGGTGTGAAAAAACTGTGCACTGCCTGAAAAACTTGATCATTTTCATGTAACGTCTGGTTACCCTCCAGATGTTTTACATGACCTCCTTGAGGGCATTGTTGCAGTGGAATTGGCTTTGTCATTTGATATCTTGATCAAGAAGAGATATTTTTCTCTCATGGAACTCAATAATGCCATTCGTCAATTCCCATATAAGTGGAACGATAAAACGAATTGCCCTCATCTAGTCCATGGTAACTTTGCCAAACGAAGATCAGTGGGAGGCAATGCACATGAAAATTGGTGCTTGATGCGTCTGCTGCCTCTAATAATAGGTTTAAAAGTACGTGAACATGAGCCTGTATGGCAGATGCGGATGACACTGAAAGACATTGTGGACCTTGCCATGTCTCCAGTCCATACAGAGGAAAGCATTTGTCATCTTGAGAGCATAATTTCAGAGCACCAAAGCAGATTCCTTGAAGCTTTCCCGCAACAAAAGCTCATACCTAAGCACCACTTCCTGGAGCACTATCCCCAGCACATTCATGAATTTGGCCCTGTGGCTGCCCTGTGGACAATGAGATTTGAGGCTAAACACAGCTTCTTCAAGAGTTGTCAGGCAAACGGGCTGTTTCAGGAATATTTTGCTGTCCCTTGCAAACAAGCACCAGCTCATGATTGCATACCATGAATCACATGGTGTCAGATCATCACTCTCAGTCACAAAAACAACAGAGGTCTCTTTAGATGTTCTTCAGGTTGACCTAAAAGACTTGGTGAAGTGCAGATTCCCAGCTGTCACAACAGTACATGTTGCTAATAATGTGTGCTTTTTAGGCACCAACTATGCAGCTGGAATGTTGGTGTGTTGCGGTTCCACTGCAGGATTGCCTGATTTTGCAGAGGTGTTGCAGATAATGTTGATTTGTGATAAACTGACCTTTTTTGTCAGACTACAAAACACATGGTACAATGAACACCTTAGCAGCTATGAGTTAGAGAACACAGGCGGTGTGCAGTTACTTGAACATGGAGATCTAAAAGATTTTTATCCGTTGGCTGCATACACTCTAGCAGGATGACGATTGGCAACCTTGAAGCACCACATTTGCCTCTCCTTTTAAAGTTACTACAAGGAACTTTTAACTGGCTCTGAAACAGTCTTTGATGTGTACTGATGCCTCTATATGATGTACCTCAGCAAATGAGACCATCAGAGAGAAGATTGGCTAGTTATTCTAAATGTCTGCCACCAGGTTGGATTCCCTGTGAAAGCAGATGAAATGTTTTACGGCACACAGATCAGAAAAGCCTCTATTTAAAGGTGCTACAAGGACAAGGGGAGGACATTTCTGTGTTTGATAACATTAAAAGCAAAGTTATACTTATTGTCAGTGTCCCAACTCATTGAGAGAAAAATTACACTAGGACAAAAGTTGTTGCACCAATTTGAGTATGATTTATTTCATGTTGATTCATTCCTTTTTTCTGTAGCTTCTGCCTGTTGAGATGGGTACCCCAACAAAGCTGTGGATCATTTTGGAAGATGATCACATTCGCAAACTGTTTCTACCTTTAGACATCCTGTTACAAGACACCTAACTAAATTCCTCTTTGATAAAGCTAGGGCTGGCTCAGGCTTGCCCTGTACCAGCCCCTAGTTAGGCTGACTTAGGCCTAGTCTGCCGGAGGACCCCCTATACACCGGGCACCTTCTCTCCTTCTCTCTCTCTCTCTCTCTCTCTCTCTCTCTGTCTCTCTCGTATCCTATTACTGCATCTTAGTAACTCGGCCATTCTGGATGTCACTAACTCGGCTTCTTCTCCGGAGCCTTTGTGCTCCACTGTCTCTCAGATTAACTCATATCGCAGTGGTGCCTGGACAGCGTGACGTGTGTGGTTGTGCTGCTGCCGTGGTCCTGCCAGATGCCTCCTGCTGCTGCTGCCATCATTAGTCATTAGTCATACTTCTACTGTTATTATACACATATGACTATTGTCACACATGTATACTGCCAGATACTAATATATACTTTCAACATATTGTACCACAGTAGCCAGAACTATAACTATAATATTATTACTTTCATTAATGTTGTTGTAAGCTACTGTCATTACCTGCATCTCTCTCTCTGTCTCTCTCTCTCTCTCTCTCTCTCTTTCTGTCTCATTGTGTCATATGGATTACTGTTAATTTATTATGCTGATCTGTTCTGTACGACATCTATTACATGTCTGTCCGTCCTGGAAGAGGGATCCCTCCTCAGTTGCTCTTCCTGAGGTTTCTACTGTTTTTTTCCCCCGTTAAAGGGTTTTTTGGGGAGTTTTTCCTTATACACTGTGAGGGTCCAAAGGACAGAGGGATGCTGTATGCTATAAAGCCCTGTGAGGCAAATTGTGATTTGTGATATTGGGCTTTATAAATAAAATTGATTGAACTGATTGATTGATTGATTGATTAACGTCATGCCTGACTCGTTACCTGACACTCCTAACACTGGTCATTGTAACTTTCAACTAAGCTTCATCATTTCCCTGTGGCATGCAGTTGGACTTGAACGTATGCCTCACTTACCTAATGTGTGTAGATCTCTGAGCTGCCTAGGGGATAAATGGGTTACTCAACCTTCATCAGACCCAACCGCTACTATAGGCGGCCACCCCAGTCGATGGCCAGGCTGGGCCAGCACGAGCAGCGTTGTTGTGAGGTGTGTAGTGGCATTCCTGGATCAGTGGATTTTGTCTCCGGATTTCTGAATGTCTGTCAGAATCTTCTGCAGAAGTGTAGCGTGGCGTGGCGTGGCAGTCTGTCGGCATCAGTCTCTCCCTGCTTCCTAACTCCACCCCTAACCATAAACCTATGTCTCCTAATTATGTGCTATAACACATCCCCAGTTCACTTCAGGACCTTAATGATGTTATTCAAGAGACATTTCATATTCCGAAGGCGTTTAATGTGATGTATCAAGACATAGATTTTGGTGGCCAGTTTTTCACTTTAAGCTCCATTGAAGAAGTACAAGTCAAGACAAGGCTACACCAAAGCTTGTATTTACTCAACCAGTTGTCCTAACTCTCAGTCCTGTGGAAGTATCAGATGTTGAATCCTCAGTACCAGTACAGTTTTCTGATACAAGCTCTGGCCACTCATCTGGATCAAGGTTAACTCCCTGATAACAAGAATCTCTGGAGAGGGTTCACCCAAAGGCATCAAAAAGCAAAAGAAAGCTTAAGTTAATTACCTGCCACCACTGCCACTTGGTGAGACAGAGGACTCTTTGGAGAAGGAGAGAGTGGATTTGTTGCAGGCGGTGCTATTAAGAGGCTATAGGGGAAGCTTAGCTTCCCCAAAATTGTCACAGAAAAAAAATCCCCAAATAAAATCATGATTTTAATTTTATTTTTATGTTTCAAATTTTATTTTAGATGAGGTTAGAGAGACATAAAAACGCGCACTTTCAAGGTATTATTGTTATTGATATTTTTTAATAAATATATGAAAGATGGTATTTGATAGGCGCAGGCTATCTGTGTCATTTCGTACGTAGCCTACGTAGCATAGAAGCTAACGGTTTCGCCTCGCTAGCTATTCACGGACAGCAGCATGATGAAGAGAAAGCAGCAGAAAAGTGACATTAGACATTTCTTTAATGTCAAAATAAAAAATGACCGTCTGGATCCCTCAAATGAAACCCCTCCGGATCTTACCCAGGGTCCCGTGCTGGAGGACGTTGAGAGCTGCAGTAGCACTTTAGCCGACCAGGCTCCTACCACTTCCCGGCGCCTTCCAAGCTCCGACACCGGCCACCTCCCTCCTGACACCGGCCACCTCCCTCCCGACACCGGCCACGGTCCAGACACCAGCCGCCTCCCTCCAGACACCTGCCTCGGTCTACACACCAGCCGCCTCGCTCCAGACACTGGCCTTGGTCCAGACACCAGCCGCCTCGCTCCGGACACCTGCCTCGGTCTAGACACCAGCCGTATATAAATAAATATTCTTCAACCATCTCCATCAGTGCTGATCTTGCCCATGCCGAAATGGTCATGGTGAAAACGATTTTACCCAAACTTCACAAAAGTGCTTAAATTGGCACTGTCTCTTCCTGCTGGGACGGCAACGTGTGAGCGTGCATTCTCAGCGATGCGCTGGGTCCGCAACTGGATGAGGACAACTATGGCCCAGCAGAGACTGTCATCTCTTTCGCTTCTCTACATCGAGAGTGACATAACTAAGAGGATTAAGCCTGAGGAAATTGTTGACAAATACGACACAAAGGCCCCGCAGCGACTGTTGCTTCATTAACGTAAGAAAATTAATTGATTACTAATTAATAATTACTTCTGGGCTACAACAGCAAAATGAGCAGAGAATTAATGGAATTATTCTGCCACGACATCTCAGTTTGATGAACATCAGTAATACTATAGGCCTATGTATCTGCCTGTGGTTAAAGGTTTTTTTTTTTGTTTTTTTTCCTGTCCCGTAGCTTCCCCATATATCCTGCCCTAGCGCCGCCTATGTGCAGGAAGTAAAGAAGAAAAACAGTGAGAAGATCATTGGTGAGAAAATGGAGAAGTCTTTCTCCTATCGAAGAATGGAAGTTGTCCAGCAGTGCCCTGCAGTCCAAGACCTCATGGAGAGATGGCCTGCGCTGTTCTGTGAAACTCAGTTAAATCCAGTTCTTGTGTTTCTTTACCTGATGCTTGGATTGGTGTGTTTATAGGCTGCAAGAATATTAGTAAGATACACTTTGCAAGATTATGAAGTCCACCATGCAAAAACAGCTGTATCACACTACATTAATTTTAGGAAGGTGGACTGAATAATGTAGCAACTAAGTGTATGTTTTGTTGAAACAGTTTAACAGAAGTATTGCTTAAAATTCATGGTCATTTTGAAGACTATAGATAGTATTGCTGCTCAGTAGTATTGTATTACACTGGGAGGACTAGTGTATTGTTTTAGCAAGGTGGGTTGTCATGATCATGTTGTGTTTTTTTATTGTCAGTTGTTTCAGATCAAAGAGGAGTTCAGAAGAATCACAACAATTCATCTGGAGTGAACCTTTTGGTCAAAATTGGACAGTTCCTCTACCAAACTCCTGGAGATATTTCAGACAAAGGGCGGGGTCCCAGGCACAAAAATAAGGCTTATGCTGGATTTACTCAGCCAGGTAAAGTATAATTGTTGTTGAGCTCATAAACACGTAGGATAACCGTTGACACTTCAGCTCATTTGACCAAAGTTAATATATTTGTTCTCTGCAATAAATACACTTCTGTCTGTGTAACAGCAACATGCTGAAGGCAGAAGAGATGTCATCATCCGCTGCTTGATGGAGTTCCTTGGAGAGTCTGCAGAGGAACTCATCAAAGACTTTGAAATTTTGAAAATTTGTGACTTTGTTATTATTATTCAGACCATATTAAATTTGTCTGTTCTCCAACATAATAAACTAACTCTTATATTTGCATGTTAATGTATTTCTAGGTAAGTAACTCATACCACTATGTGTGGGGGGAAAAACTTTTAAATTCATCAACTTAAATTGGCATTTAAGATACATGACTGGTGCTGTATCTGGAATGTTTAAAAAGCAAACACTTTACCTTATTCCATTTATTCATTTATGTCAGTGTATTTCTCAATCATTCTTAGTATACAAAGGCAATGGGGGGGCTGAGCAAGTAACAAAACGTGTAGCTCAGCGTGTGACGTAAACAGTGACGTTGGAGGGAAGCCGCGGCTGGTCAGTCCTTCGGCAACTCTCTCATAAGTCGGCCTGTCCTTCACCTTCCCCGTCATCTGACGATTAATGGCCTCTTCCTTTGCGAGGACAAGGAGGGCGCACAATTCCTTGTCTCCCCAGTTGCTCATCTTTACAGTGTCTTGCAGGTTTGCGTTTCCCTCTTGCTACTAGCTGCTCATTCCTGCTATCAGCTGTTTCCTGTTTATCCACCGCCAGTGGGTTGCATGTGCGGCGTCATCAACAGCTCCTCCCACAAGTCATCAATAGCCCCTCCCGGGGTAGAAGGCCACTTCGTTCTTTTTAAACCAAAAAGGTTCCGCCAATATGTCTACCCTACAAGGTGGAAAATTGGGCACCTCGGATCAACTCGCCAATCCAGCTCTGTGTGTCTAAACGCTCGCAGCTTGCCGGCAAAACGGCCCAACATCCGCGGAAAATCTGGCAGTGTAAAAGGGGCTTAAGTCAAAACAAAACAGTGCAGCAAAATGATTTTTTTTCTTCAAGAGTCTTTGAGGATTCTGAAAATACCAAGTGTTTTTAACAACCTGAACGATTGTTACCTCTGTGACCCGAATGTACACTAATACATGAAAGGCACAAAGTAGGGTTAACTTGAACTGAGAAAGATGTGAAAAGAAATTCACTACATAATAACTTAGTCTTAATCAATGTAAAATTAAATTAAGTAAAATCAGTACTTGTGTAAATGCTTACCCCACATTTAACCAATGTCTTGCTCTGAGCATCTTATGTCTGTTGCATTATTGTATAAGTATTACTAAGTATTAGTATATTAGTATAAGTACTAAGTATTAAATGGCCACTTTAATTAGCCAACCCAGTGAATCACTTCTTGCATACTCAGGAACTTTAAGAAAATATCTATAGTATATTGACTTCTGGGCGGCACGGTGGTGTGGCGGTTAGCACTCTCGCCTCACAGCAAGAGGGTTGCCGGTTCGATCCCGGGCGTGGGAGCCCTTCTGTGTGGAGTTTGCATGTTCTCCCCGTGTCAGCGTGGGTTCTCTCCGGGCACTCTGGCTTCCTCCCACAGTCCAAAGACATGCAGATTGGGGACTAGGTTAATTGGTAACTCTAAATTGTCCGTAGGTGTGAATGTGAGTGTGAATGGTTGTCTGTCTCTATGTGTCAGCCCTGCAATAGTCTGGCGACCTGTCCAGGGTGTACCCTGCCTCTCGCCCGATGTCAGCTGGGGTAGGCTCCAGCCCCCCCGCGACCCTCAAGAGGATGAAGCGGTTAGAAGATGAATGAATGAATGAATATTGACTTCTGAGCACTGATTCACATGTTTTTGACAGGATGTCAGCAAAGAAGCCATCAAAGATGACCATGTTCATCATGTCTTGAAGATCTTTGTCGCCCATGGAAATGCTGCACAGGAAGGCCACACCCCTGCCCATGTGTTGATCATCATCAAGGGAAAAGAGGCTCTTGATGATTGTAAAAGTATGGCAAAGGCTTGCCTTCTGCTCATAGGCTTTATCTATGCAATGAACTTGAGTTACCCACCAAAGTTGAAATACACATTCGAAGTGTTTCAGAAGCTCTTTCTTAAGCTTGACATCCTGAAGATGTCTCCCAAAATCAGGATTTTGCACAACAAACTTCTATCATGAGTGTTTCCATGCAAGTTTCTGAACCAACTGCATTGTTTAACTTGCGGTTCGGAGGAAATACTTGGTGGCTAGTAAGAAAAACTAGTTAAAGAAATGTCCTGTTTCAAATGTTGAGCCTGAGCCCAGTTTATATGGTTACAAGTTTGTATATTCTGTTATGGTAACTGGCACATGGAAGCATTGCTGGTTGGGGTGATAAACCACATTGTGCAGTCAGTACCATGTCACTTTCTTTTAGTTATTTTAAAGGTAACTCCAACAATTGTATGTAAACATTCACATGGTTGCGTTTGGCTGATGGCTGGTGTTTTTTGCAGTTATTGCACTTTAAAGTGATACTTCTAGGCATTTCACTGGACATTTTCTTTGTATATATTCTCGTCAAGGCCCACTGAGATACAAAGCATCAGGGTCAAATGTCCCATTTAAAATGTTTGTCTCAGACCAGAGCACACAAAAAACACCAGCCATCAGCCAAACGCTGGCAATCTATTGAGTGGCTGGTTAGGTTAAGCACTTTAGTGAAAGTTGTTCTTAAATTCTAACTGGCAGCACTGTTTTGAAATGTATCTGGTAATGCCAACCAGAGTCAATATGTTGGAATACCGTAAGCAGTGACCTCTTGCACCAGTGTTGGCAAATAAAGGTGCTGTTTGAAAAGTTATTTCATGTTCTGTGTTTCTTACTTGTCATGCCCTCTGCTCCCTAGTCCCTCTCCCTGTGTTTCTCTCTCCCTGTGTGGGTGTGTGTGTGCAGGAGGCTGATTGCTGATGGGAACCTGGTGTGGGAGCCTGGCGGCACAGCTGCACTAATCAAGCCATCTCACTACTACTGCCTATTTAAGCTCCTGTTCCACACTTGGGCCCAGTCCACATGAGCACAGATATTTTTAAAACCAAACTTTTTTGGCCTCCAGTTTTTAAAAAATCTGTGTCCATACGAGCAGTGTAATAAAAATACCTCCGTCCACATGACACCGCAAATTCCACTATCAAGCAATGTAATGCACATGCCAAAGCAGTAGGTGGCGATATAACTCCTAACTGTAAGGCCATTGTAGCCAATCAGAAGGCAGTAAAACGTCATTACCGGAAAAAACAACAACAATCTCTCTTGTTACTACCAGTTCTGTTCCGCTTGTTTTGCAACCTGTTCTTACTCGCTTTTCTCTTCTGCCCAAGATCTCCTGCTCCAGTCTCGGCCCTGTCTCCAGTCATCCTCACACACTCCTCGGAATCTCCAATAAAACTCTTGTCAAACTGCCATCTGTCTCTGCCTTTGAGTCTGCCTGGTCCTAACATTACTGTTAAGTAAACTTTACTTAAGAATTTCCAGAGTAAAAATTACAAAGCATTTCTGTGTGGAAATTGTTACTGAGATTTTTTCAAGTAAATGTTACTGAAATAATGCTGAAATAAGAACTAGGTCCAGCCAGTTACAAGCTTAGAAAAAAACAAGTATTTTTGACAGAAATTTGTAAGTAAATGCAGTGGTAGTCTAAGAGTACATTTTACTGAAGAAGAGTGAGTAAAATTTACTGAAGGAGAATGAGTAAAATTTACTCATGAAAACAGAAATGTGCCAGTAAATTTTATAAGTATTTCTTGGTTAAACTTTATACTTTTTGGTATGTAGACTTGAGAATATCCTCAGTTAAATTTACTAGGAAAGTTTTTTTTTAAGTAAATCTCACTCCACATTTTTTTCAGTGTATGTTGACATGATAATGTTGTTTTCCATGCATATGGAAATGCTGCCCTTGAAAGATTTTGATTAGTGCAGTCCACAACCCAGAGTTCACCATATCTGCTCTAAAATATGAACATAACAGCAATAATATTTGTATAACTGTGTGTATTTGTTTTCAACATAGTGCATAGTGTATGCAATATGTTTTTAGATTTGTTTGGCAAATAAAGAATTTTTGCAAGTAAATAAGGTTGCACTAACTGAACTAATAACTATCTTATGTAGACATGGAGGAGGACCTTGAGGACTACCTTAGGTCCAGGCATGTTGCAGAAGAAGATATACGTAAACAGACTGAAAGCGGACAAGGTAATTACAGATATAACTTGTCATGAGAAATAGCTTTCAAATTGAATCAGAGATTAAATGTATTTTCAATAGAGGCAACTTTTTAAATTATTGCTTTCTTTTTAAGATTTTACTTAATTCAGAGAAATGTAAGGAATCTGGGGTTATTGTTTCTAATTCCAGATTGACCAAGCAGTCATCTGTATTATGACAGATGAGGAAAGAGCTAAATATATCTCTTCGTATGGTACTCGCTTAGCTGTGCTTGCATTTTGCAGACAGAAGGAAGCTACAGCTGACCAAGGAGAAGTTTTAGATAGAATACGCCAAAAGATTGCCTCAAGAAGAATGAAAAGGGCACGACCCCTTGGAGAACCAAGTCAAACATCAACTGTGCGAAATGTCAATCAAATGGCAAGAAATAACAATACTAATGCGACAAGACCCACACGTAGAGTTGAGGTGGGCTGGCTGCATTTTCAAAATGGTGACTTTCATCAAGTAAGGTCCACGAATGGAGGAGGAACCAGGCATCTAACACTGGACAAAAATACTACAGTTGCACAGGTCATGGAAACTGCTAAGGATCTGTTTTGTCCTGAAGGCCATTCACTAGAGGGATTTGCCGAGGCCTTTAAATTTGACATGCGAGACTTCAAGAAGCAGACTATACCAATGACTGCAACACTTGTGGAACTGTATGAAAAAACTAAAGTGAAAATGTCTTTGCACAGATGATTTAATGCATTCTATCTCAGATTCTACAGATGACAGTGAGAGTGATGAACAGGTAATGTATGTATGTGGATCTGAAATAATTTACATTTACTGGTGCCAGCTTTTGGAATGTGAACATGTCCAGAATTTATTAGTTGCATGAAAGTTATTATCTTTGGCCAAAACAACATTTTTAATCTTGGAATTGTGAGGGACATTTTGCACCTTTTCATTGATAAAACAATAATAAACACATTTTAATATCAGGGTACATTTATTTTGAAATTAAATACATGGCTACAGTACAGTAGGATACATACAGTTGCTTCAGAAAGGATTCAGATCCCTTCACTTTATCGTATTTGAAGTCTACATGATAAAGTAACACTGTACAATTGCCACACGATGCAATGTAAACAGTAAATACTGTATAAATCCAGAAAACAACATGTACAATGGCAAGTAAATATAAACTGTGAAACAGTTGTTTAAAGGTTAAAGAACTTTTCAAAAGTAAGTGTAACAGTTGCTTGTTCATTCAGTGACCAAAAATATGACTCAACTTCACAACATCAAGAACTGATTTGATGAACACTGGCAAATAGCACAGTAATGAACATGTTATAGGTAGTGTATGAAATTTGCATAATCAGTGATGCATCATTTGGTATAGGAATCTATTTTAGTTTATAACATAACTAGACTATTGCAACACGTGTGTATGTATTTACTATATTATCTTTAGGATGTGTAGCCCAAATAATTTAGAATTAAATTTACAGCGCAATACATTGCAAAAAGTGAAGGGATCTAAGCAATTTGTGAAGCAAAGGTATACTCTATATGTTCATTAAATTTAACTCCTTGTGCAAACTATCTTAGCTGTTCAGATCAGATTCTACAAATGCTTGTTTATGTTGCTTTATTTTGTTTGTTTGTCTGTTTGTTTGTTTTAACAGCATCCAAAAAGATTCAGACAGTCTAATCAACGCAACAATGGGACTTCGGCTGTGACAAATCCAGTGAAAAACACCACACCAGCACGAAGTCCACCGCAACCCTCTGTGACAAGTGATGATGATTTTGAATCCCTCAGTCCTTTGGCATCCACCACATCAGATGCAACAGAGCTCCAGGATCAAGCGCACTACCTCAGTGCAGATGATGTACAGTTGTTAGATCAAGTTCTACATTCAACACCAGATACAGCAGAGAATGGAGGCCCAGTGCATCACTCGATGGCAGATAATGATACTGAATACCTCATCACGATGTCAGAACTCCTAATAATTGTGGGAAACATCAATCAAAATGGTTGGTTGAACCCAAGGACTCCGTTGTGCACATTGGGCAACAGCCTGAAGATGATGATGGTGAACTTCCATCAACCCTTCTATGGACAGGAGAACATGCTGATGAAAGTGCTGCAGAGCCCTCACAAGTAAATTTCGTAGTAGATTATTTCTTCATTTATGTCCATATTTTTGTGTTGTTTTCAGATCCATTTAATACTTCCATAAAGCCACCAAGTAAGCCCCCTTGTTCTTTGTCTCTCCTTATTCACATTTCTTTGCTGGATCTTGACAAATATGTCTCTATATATATATGCTCACTGATTCACACCACGAATATTTTTTTAGTTCACATAATTAAATGCCCATAATGCAGTTGTAATTAAAAACAAACACAGTCATTGACAAGCCAAATGTTGGTTAGGATGTTGTGGTTAACCCTTTGCGCCCTAGGTGTTTTTGGGGGTATTTTTACTGCCTTTACTTTTAAGCTCATATCACAGTCATTCTAAAGGCTACATACACATGCTATATCTTTTTTCAGGACAATCTGGGCTAACCAGATTTGCCATCATTCCATGTCCTTCTATGTGCCTGTATTTTATATTGATTTTTATATCAATGAAAAAAACAAATCCTTGTGACTAAATTCTTACATTTTGACATGTATCTAACCATAGCAAGTTGGAAGAAGACATATTCTGCCATATATGAAGGGGGGAGATTCTCTGGAATCTGGCAATATAAGAACCATGATGGTGGGACATTCTGTCACTTCACAGTTGTCCAAAACATGTGGTTTGTGCCAGGCGGACATGTTTGCCAGTATTTTTTCATTATTGCAAGAAATTCCATTGACTCATTCACAAGTCAAAAATGTGTTTTATCTGAAAGAAACATGCAATATTTACATCTAAGATCATAGGAAAATAGTCAACCAAGTGCAATGATGGCCTCCAAGATAATATTTGTTTTTCAGTGTCAGTTATATATTGGGGGGCATTTTGGGCATTGGGGGGGGGGGGGACACATGTCCCCCTCAATGTATATGGTGACTACGGCCCTGTCAGCATGCATAATTAGGCTGCAGTTGTCTGGGTGCGCAAAGGTGAAGTGGCTGGTCTTGTCATACAAAGTTTGATGGAGTGTCAACTGGACAATATGGAGATATTTGCATTCGCGAGTAATCCATCCAAGAGTAATGTGTGTGCAAAGCTGTATGAAAGCTCTGTTATACATCATTTTAGTGTAAATCTATCTTTTTTTTTGCTGTGAAAACATTGGAATACCAACAAGTGCTTGGCCTTCTCGGAAAGCTACAGTTCCGCTGTTTCACGTGATATGCGTGGCTTCTCGCTATGACGCACAGTCGTGGAGAAAATCCACAGAGAAGAACGGGTGTGAATTTGGACGTACTATGCATCATTCGGGCCCATAGGGTTAAGGCACTATCAATTTCTACCAGCCATGAATTCACAGTAACTCACAGTTAAATCATGCTAACCCACACCACAGATCAGCAATGACAGCATGGTAGTTAGGCTTAAACTTTAATCCACTGAGGGTATGCCAAGACAGGTTAATAACTAGCATGTCTGTTGTTAAAATCCCAAAGAGACAAGATATGCATGTAAAGTTAGGATTGTGGACGATCTTCTGGACGTTTTCATGGACGCAAAAGTGATGGATATGGAACTATTGCTGCAGTCCAACAATGAGATGACTGATGGCAGTGGGGTTTCAAGAGAAGTATACACTGCTTTCTGGGAGCAGTTCCTGGAAGAATCTGAAGGGGAAGATGAGCGGGTGCCACGACTCAGAAGTGACTTTTCAGAAGCTCGGTGGCAAGCACTTTGAAGGATTTGAGCAAAGGGACTCATAGACCACGGTGTGTTTCCTGTGAGACTGTCAAAGGCTTTTATTCTGGCCTCTATCCATGGTGTTGGTTCCATAGATAATGCAGTGCTAATGTCATCTTTCTTTAAGTACTGCATTATCTATGGAACCAACACCATGGATAATGCAGTGCTAATGTCATCTTATTTTTAAGTACTTCAGATGCTGAGCAGATAACTGTTGAAAGGGCACTTCAGGGCACCAGGAGGAGAGTGCAAAAAGATGATTTGCTTGATCTGTACTCACAAATGGAATTATACAGTGTCCTTTCTGAGCAAAACAAAGGAAGCCATTGAAAAAATGGCCCACAAAGCAATGCTGTAACAACCCAAATACATAATCGAATGTTTTTCTCACAGCTTGAAAGATGTGCAGTTAAACTTACCAGATAAAGCTAGTGTGCTGTACTTGTACGAGTCCAAAAAAGCAACAAACAAGAAGGTGCCTGAAATGCTACACGCAGAGTGTGGATTTCTCTCTCAGAAAGAGCAGACAACATTTAATCACTTGCAGCGATACATCGGAAATGCAGAACAACGGAAGTTGGAGAGTTTTTTGCGTTTTTGCACAGGGTCATCTGTTCTTAGCACAGAACAAATCAAAGTAACCTTTAATGCTGAAACAGGGCTCGGTAGAAGGCCTGTTGCACATACCTGTGGAGCAGTAATTGATGTTCCTTGTACGTACAGCTCTTACCCAGAGTTTAGAACAGAGCTCAATAATGTCTTATGTGGTAACTTTTTTGCCATGGACATATTGTAAGGTGAGGTGTCAATAAGCGGTGCATTAACCTGAGAATCCTTACACTAGTTTCTATTTTCTTTACTGTATGTCGTTATACACCATGTGATATATTCATGCTTTTCCATGTTTCATTTCTGTAATCAATGTTTCTGATAAAAAATGTTCTAAAAGATAATGTGCAATGCCAGAGGTGTTGCATGTGGCGATGAACCACCAGAGAATAACAGAATCTGCAGCTACCTTGTACTTTACAGAGGTTTATAGTGTCCATTTGTTTTTTATATTTCTGGAAATAACTTTTACAACTGTTTGTACACTTGAAAAACAAAATGCACAGACTTGAATTAAGTGTGAATTCCACGGATTACGCACTCAGGTACACGTATGTGTGAGTTCCGTCATATACTGACAGGTTGTACCTTTTATACTGAATAGCATGCTAATCATATAACATATCTCAAATGTTAGGCTATTGCCTCATATGACATCTGATTCATGTCATTTGTTCTTCAGGTCCCAAAGAAACAGTTATTGCATGTATTGCACAGTAAATACAGACACATGTTGTTGCAATAATCTGTACTCATGTTATCAACTGAAATAGACTCCTACTGTACCAAATGATGCATACTGATCATGCAAGTTTCTGAAGCTACATTTAACTCATGCCTGTTCCATTTGAGTCATTTTTCTGTTCTCTGAATAAACAAGCGACTGGTGCGCTTCTCATTGACCTTTTTTTTGTTAAACCACTTTTAACTTTTAAAATTGTACAATATTCTATATTATGTTATTTATTACAAAGTATTCTTCCGTATGTTTTTTGGACCTTACTTCCACTTAGAGACTTCATTCAAACTTTAATGTCTCTCTCCAATCTGGCACTTTTCCAAATGCTTTGAAAGCTGCAGTCATCAAGCCTCTGCTAAAGAAGAGGGGTCCATGTCATTGGTCCGACAGCCCATTAGTTCGACATCCCATTAGTCCGACTGTCCGCGTTGCTGAACAGCTCGCAGCGGGCGTATGGTGCGCCGCGACCGGCTCTGGGTCAGCTGGGAAAGGCCTGAGGCGGAGCAGGCTCACGGCTTATGTGTTTGTCACTTTCTTTTTCATTTTAACCCACACCATGATCTTTTCCTGACCCTAACCAAGTGGTTTTTGTGCCTAAACCTAACCAGACCTTAACCAGAGGACATCTGCATCTCTGTTCCCCTCCAACACGTATTGCGTGACGTATTGCGGTAAGCGAGTTGTGTCATTTCCGGTGTTTCTGTGACAGTGTCTCTGTACTGCTCTGGTGAATTCTGCTAGCCTGCTTTCTCACCTCAGTTGCTTTAACGCTGCTTTAACGTCTACTTCAAGTCATAACCCACACTGGTTCTGTTTAAGCACTTATAGCTCTCCTTCTTTCTACGACTTTCTCGCTAATCTCTTAGCTGTTGTTTGCACGCTCTTAGCCTTGTTAGCTACTTTAGCTTAGCCATGGCTTCTCCTTCTCCTGCTCTTTCTTGCCCGGTGTGCCAAATGTTCAGTTATGCCTCTGCCTCCTTTAGCGACAGTGGTAATTGTAATAAGTGTAGCTTATTTGCTGCGTTGGAGGCGAGGCTTAGTGAATTAGAAGCGCGGCTCCGCACCATGGAAAACCATTCAGTAGCTGCCGTAGTTAGCCAGCCCCCTGTAGCCGGTGCGGAGCCACATAGCATAGCCTTAGCTTCAGCTAACTGTCCTCCGGTAACTCCCGTTCAGCCGGGAGGTTGGGTTACGGTTCGCCAGAAGCACAGCTCCAAGCAGAAGCCCACGGCTCACCACCAGCCTGTTCACGTTTCCAACCGCTTTTCCCCACTCAGCGACACACCCGCTGAGGATAAAACTCTGGTTATTGGCAGCTCTATTCTGAGGAACGTGAAGTTAGCAACACCAGCGGCCATAGTCAAATGTATCCCTGGGGCCAGAGCGGGCGACATTGAGTCAAATTTAAAACTGCTGGCTAAAGCTAAACGTAGATTCAGTAAGATTGTTATTCACGTCGGCGGCAATGACACCCGGTTACGCCAATCGGAGGTCACTAAAATTAATATTGCCTCGGTGTGTGAATATGCAAAAACGATGTCGGACTCCGTAGTTTTCTCTGGACCCCTCCCAAATCTGACCAGTGATGACATGTTTAGCCGCATGTCATCATTTAACCGCTGGCTGTCCAGGTGGTGTCCAGCAAACGATGTGGGTTTTGTTAATAATTGGCAAACTTTCTGGGGAAAACCTGGTCTTATTAGGAGAGACGGCATTCACCCCACTTTGGATGGAGCTGCTCTCATTTCTAGGAACCTGGCAAATTTTATTAGTAATTTAAATCCCTGACAACCCAGAGTTGAGACCAGGACAGAGAGTTGCAGTCCTAAACGCCTCTCTGAGCTTCTAGTTCAGTTACCCAGCCATAGTTTTCATAGTTTTATACAAACGGTGTCTGTCCCCCGACCACCTAAATTATTTAAATCTAAAATTAAACAAAGAGGAGTTGTGCATAACAACCTCATAAAAATTAAAACCTCTTCTGTGACAGAAAGACAAAACAGGAGAATTAAATGCGGACTGTTAAATATCAGGTCTCTATCGTCTAAAGCAGTGTTAGTAAACGAATTAATATCAGATAATCATATTGATTTACTCAGTCTCACTGAAACCTGGCTGTGTCAAGATGAATATGTTAGTCTAAATGAGTCCACTCCTCCCAGTCATAATAATACCCACATTCCTCGAGGCAGCGGCCGAGGAGGGGGAGTTGCAGCCATTTTTAACTCTAGTCTGTTAATCAGCCTTAAACCTAAACTAGATTATAATTCATTTGAAAGCCTCGTTCTTAGTCTTTTACATCCGACCTGGAAAACCTCGCAGCCACTTTTATTTGTTATAGTGTACCGTGCTCCTGGCCCATATTCTGAATTTGTATCTGAATTCTCAGAGTTTTTATCCAGTTTAGTTCTTAAATCAGATAAAGTTATTATTGTAGGCAATTTTAACATTCATGTCGACGTTGATAATGACTCCCTGGCTACCGCGTTTATCTCATTAATAGACTCCATTGGCTTCAGTCAGGGTGTACATGAACCCACTCACTGTTTTAACCATACCCTCGATCTAGTTCTGACGTATGGAATTGAAATTGATAACCTAAAAGTCTTTCCACAGAATCCCTTGCTATCAGATCATTATCTGATTACTTTTGATTTCTTTTTACTCGATTACACGCCACTCAGCAACAGTTACTATACTAGATGTTTATCAGATAGTGCTGTCACAAAATTTAAGGAAAAGATTACTTCGTCGTTAAATTCAATACCAATACCTTCAGTAACAGAGGTTTCCCGTGCCGACTTTAACCTCTCCCAAATTGATCATTTTGTTGATAGCGCCGTAGGCTCGCTGCGAACAACGCTCGACTCTGTAGCTCCTCTTAAAAAGAAGTTAACAAAGCAAAGAAAGTTTGCTCCTTGGTATAACTCTCAAACCCGTAGGTTAAAACAAATATCGCGAAAATTTGAAAGGAATTGGCGATTAACCAAACTGGAAGAATCTCGTTTAATCTGGACAGACAGTCTCAAAACTTATAAGAGGGGCCTCCGCAATGCCAGAGCAAACTATTACTCAGCATTAATAGAAGAAAACAAGAACAACCCCAGGTTTCTTTTCAGCACTGTAGCCAGGCTGACTGAGAGTCAAAGCTCTATTGAGCCTTGTATTCCTTTAGCCCTTAGCAGTAATGATTTTATGAGCTTTTTTAATGACAAAATTCTAACTATTAGAGGCAAAATTCATGACCTCCTGCCCTCAGATGGTAGGCCTACCTATCTAACCTCAAACACAGCTGTAGAATCTAATATATATTTAGATTGCTTCTCCCCAATTTCTCTTCAAGAATTGACCGCAGTGATTTCTTCATCTAAATCATCAACGTGTCTCTTAGACCCCATCCCAACTAGGCTACTTAAGGAGGTCTTTCCTTTAGTTAACACTCATATATTAGATATGATCAATATATCCCTATTAACAGGCTATGTACCACAGTCTTTTAAGGTAGCTGTAATTAAACCTCTCCTAAAAAAGCCCACCCTGGATCCAGAGGTGTTAGCCAACTATAGACCAATATCTAATCTTCCCTTTATGTCAAAGATCCTTGAGAAAGTAGTCGCAGACCAGCTGTGTGATTTTCTCCAGGATAATAATTTATTTGAGGAATTTCAGTCAGGATTTAGAGTGCATCATAGCACTGAGACAGCTCTAGTTAAAATTACAAATGACCTTCTGATTGCTTCAGACAAAGGACTCGTCTCTGTTCTTGTTTTATTAGATCTTAGTGCGGCGTTTGACACAATTGACCATCAAATTCTACTGCAGAGACTGGATCACTTAATTGGCCTAAAAGGTTCAGCACTAAGCTGGTTTAAATCTTATTTATCTGATCATTTTCAATTTGTTGACGTTCGTAATGAATCATCCTTACGTACCAAAGTTTGTTTTGGAGTTCCGCAAGGTTCTGTGCTCGGACCAATCCTATTTACTCTATATATGCTTCCTTTAGGTAACATCATTAGAAATCACTCTATAAATTTCCATTGTTATGCGGATGATACACAGTTGTATTTATCGATGAAGCCAGAAGAAAGTAATCAATTAACTAAACTCCATAACTGCCTTAAAGACATAAAAAATTGGATGAGCACCAATTTCCTGATGTTAAATTCAGACAAAACTGAAGTTATTGTTCTTGGCCCCAAACAAATCAGAGACTCTTTATCTGATGACATAGTTTCTCCAGATGGCATTGCTCTGGCCTCTAGCACTACCGTAAGAAACCTCGGAGTAATATTTGATCAAGATTTGTCTTTTAATTCTCATTTAAAGCAAACCTCACGGACTGCATTTTTTCATCTGCGTAATATTGCGAAAATTAGGCCTATCCTGACTCGAAAAGATGCAGAAAAATTGGTCCACGCTTTTGTTACCTCAAGGCTGGATTACTGTAACTCTCTATTATCAGGTAGCTCTAGTAAGTCCTTAAAAACTCTCCAGCTAATTCAGAATGCAGCAGCTCGTGTACTAACAGGAACTAAGAAACGAGATCATATTTCTCCTGTTTTAGCTTCTCTGCACTGGCTCCCTGTAAAATCCAGAATTGAATTTAAAATCCTACTGTTAACTTATAAAGCTCTAAATGGTCAAGCTCCGTCATATCTTAGAGAGCTCATAGTGCCATATTATCCCACCAGAACACTGCGCTCTGAGAACGCAGGGTTACTCGTGGTCCCTAAAGTCTCCAAAAGCAGATCAGGAGCCAGAGCCTTCAGCTATCAGGCTCCTCTCCTGTGGAATCATCTTCCTGTTACAGTCCGGGAGGCAGACACCGTCTCCACATTTAAGACTAGACTTAAGACTTTCCTCTTTGATAAAGCTTATAGTTAGGGCTGGCTCAGGCTTGCCCTGTACCAGCCCCTAGTTAGGCTGACTTAGGCCTAGTCTGCCGGAGGACCCCCTATAATACACCGGGCTCCCTCTCTCTCCCTCTCTCTCTCTCTCTCTCTCTCTCTCTCTCTCTCTCACTCTCATCCTATTACTGCATCTTGCTAACTCGGCCATTCTGGATGTCACTAACTCGGCTTCTTCTCCGGAGCCTTTGTGCTCCACTGTCTCTCAGAATAACTCATACCGTAGCGGTGCCTGGACAGTGTGACGTGTGTGGTTGTGCTGCTGCCGTGGTCCTGCCAGATGCCTCCTGCTGCTGCTGCCATCATTAGTCATTAGTCATACTTCTACTGTTATTATACACATATGACTATTGTCACACAAGTATACTGTCAGATATTAATACATACTTTCAACATATTGTACCACAGTAGCCAGAACTATAACTATAATATTATTACTTTCATTAATGTTGTTGTAAGCTACTGTCATTACCTGCATCTCTCTCTCTCTCTCTCTCTCTCTCTCTCTCTCTCTCTCTGTCTCATTGTGTCATATGGATTACTGTTAATTTATTATGCTGATCTGTTCTGTACGACATCTATTGCACGTCTGTCCGTCCTGGAAGAGGGATCCCTCCTCAGTTGCTCTTCCTGAGGTTTCTACCGTTTTTTTTCCCCGTTAAAGGGGTTTTTTTTGGGGAGTTTTTCCTTATCCGCTGTGAGGGTCTTAAGGACAGAGGGATGTCGTATGCTGTAAAGCCCTGTGAGGCAAATTGTGATTTGTGATATTGGGCTTTATAAATAAAATTGAATTGAATTGAATTGAATCATGATGATTTTGGAACGGACTTCGGAACAATGGGTTTAATATGGTTGGAACAATGGGATGTCAAACCAATGGGCTGTCGGACCAGTGGGCAGTTCCCAAGAAGAGCAGTCTTGATGCCATTGTACTGAACAACTATCAGCCTATTTCAAACTTACCGTTCTTAAGTAAGGTTATCGGAGGTTGTCTACCAGCAATTTAGCAACTTTCTGAAGTTTAACAATTGCTTTGATAGCTTTTAGTCAGGTTTTCGGTCCCATCACAGCACTGAGACTGTACTCTTAATGTAAAAAATTATGTTCGCCCGAACACTGAGTCAGGCAAAGTCTCTGTTTTAGTGCTGTTGGACGTAAGTGCTGCTTTTGACACAGTGGACCACACAGTTTTGTTATAAAGACTAGAAAATTGGGTCGAACTTTCTGGAACTGTCCTTAAATGGTTCAAGTCATATCTTCATGACAGGAAGTACTTTGTCTCAGTCGGTAACTACAAGTCAGAGCAGATGGCCATGGCATGTGGGGTCTAACAGGGATCCATTGTGGGACCCCACCATATGCTTCCATTAGGCCGAATCATACAAAATAACCTACCATAATTATGCAGATGACACACAAATATACAAATCACTTTCATCAGGTGATTATGAACTTGTAGAATGCCTGTTTCACTGTACTGAGCAAATAAATGACTGGATGTGTCAAACTTTTCTCAAACTCAACAGAGATAAGACAGACATAATTGTCTTTGGACCACTGAAAGAAAGATAAAGTGTCAGCTCTCACCTCAAAATCCTCTCTCTTATTACTACGAGTCAAGCAAGAAACCTTGGTGTTATCCTGGACTCAGATTTAAATTTTCACAGCCACATCAAATGTGTAATGTCATCTGCCTACTGCCATTTAAAAAACATTGCTAGAGTCAGAGTAATAAGGTCAAAGCAAGACCTTGAAAGGCTCACCCACGCCTTTATTTCCAGTAAATTAGATTACTGCAATTGACTGTTTGTAGGACATTCAAAAGAAGCTGTTTGGCAACTTCAGCTTATTCAGAATGCTACTGCTATGGTCCTGACAAAAACTAGGAAATAACTACATTACTCCAGTTCTAAAATCCTTACACTGGTTACCTTATCTAAAGCTGGTGCACTGACCATCCCAAATGCATCACAAACCAGGAATAACCTCCCAAATGATGTTCGTCAAGCCCCGACTCTGACCACTTTTAAGTCAAACCTAAAAACATTCCTATTTTACACTGCCTAGTCCACCCTGTAATGACTGCAACCTTATTTAAAGGCTAAATTTTAAATCATTTTAAATAATCTCTATATCTTTGCACCTCTTGTCTGAACATTTGCTATTTTTAATGATTTTTTCTATTGTAAATCAATTAGTAATTGAAGAAAATTGAAGAAATTGAAGAAAACGTGGAATGTTTACTTGTACCACGCGGGGAAACAGCAGACGGTGTAACCACTGTTAGCAATGGGCTAACGGAAGACCACCAACACAGCTTACCGGAGGCCGATCCAATGAACCAGGCCCAGTATTTGGGCCTGCGCCGGTAAGTCTCGTTGACCAACTCTGACCTGTGTGTACGGCCTTATAATCGAATCTACTCTCCGCCATGGGCTCCCTCTGTGGAGCCCTCCCGAGTAAGTCTCACCCTGTGCTACTGTCTCTGTTTACCTCACCGGCCTACAGCTACCACCACAACTATGACCCTTCACCTGTTTCGACTTCATTACTGGCCACAGTTGTGTTTATTTCTTCCCAGAAAACCTCCACCGACCCCACCATGATACCTCGCCTGGTTGTGACAGCTGCCACCGGCTGAGCCAGTTGTCCAATAAAATAGTTGTTTTCCATCCTGGATGAGGATCATTTTCTGCCACTTAAAAATGACAACTCTCCTCTGCCATCAAAGCCGGCTTCCTGCATTCAATCACCCCATCAAAAGCTCCTGAAAGAGGCCGTGCCCAAACGCTCTGGGATTCCTCTCCGCTTGGAGCCGGTGTTGGGGAATCCCTCTCCTGGCCCAACTGCTGCTGTCCCCTCCACCAACCTGGTACGTTCTCACTCCACGTCAAACGTTATTGCAAGGGAACGCAAAAGTATTGCGAGGTAACGCAAAATTTATTGCAAGTCAGTCCAAAAAAAATCTCCCGACATGACCTTTAAGGGACTCTGTACAGTGGTATCAGTGGTGTGAGGAGCACGTTCTCTAGATAAATGTCTCCCCAGAGATTATATTTCAGAAGGAAGACAGATTCTGTCCCACAGAAGACTCTCAGTGGGAAGGCTGTAGAGAGCGTTAGCAGCCACAAGTATCTTGGATTATGATGAACAACACACGAGTCATCTTCACAAAGTGCCAGCAGCAGATCTACATCCTGGGGAGGCAACTGAATGTGGCCCCTACCATCCTCGACAGCTTTTGCATCTGGCATATAGAGAGTCTATTCACCTTCTCCTCTCTGGCTTGGTGTAGCGGGCTCTGAGAGAAAAACAAGGCCAAACTGCAGAGGGTCTAAACTCTGTGGGAACAATGCTTGACCCTCCAGCAGCTCTATGACTAGAGAACTGTGAAAAAAGCGAGCAAGATTCTGAGGGACTCGACACATAACCTCTGCACCTGCTTTCAGATCCTTCCCTCTGGCAGGAGATATGCTGCTCCATTAATAAAAATGAGTGGGGGCAGAGCCAGCTTCATCCCCTCTACTATAAGACTTCTTAACATTCATAATGACTTGTCTCCTCCACATGGAAGAACTGGACCTGTTGTGACCCCTGTGTAACACACACACACACACACACACGCACACACTGAATTTAAAGCAGCACTTACCTTTCTGGAAACTTTACACTTTTATGTAAGTGTAAGTGAATTCCACCAGAAATGAAAACTAATAATTATACCATTCTCATATGGTTCTAAGAAAACTCCGACCAATCATTGCATTCGGACCAAATGCAATGATTGGTCGGAGTTTTCTCCTGTCCTGTCTGTCATCCCCACGTGGAGGCCTCCGACAGACGTAACCGCTCGCATAACACCCCCCCCACACCCTCCACCCCTGAGTCTGTGAGACAACAAATATGCTAGTAACAGGGACGCTTGTGGATATAAACTAGTAACAGAGACGCTTGTGGATATAATCTAGTAACCTGAGATGACCATGGTTTCGCCTGGAGCTGTCCCGAAGGGAAGACACTGGCAGCGCTGTGACAGGACGCGGAAGCAGGGGAAGCACGGAGGGGTTAGCTCTATGCTAACAGCTAACCCCATCAAACCAGCTGTTCCCAGCGGCCTTCTGGCGAAAGTCTGCTTGCTCGACACGAAATGGATTACATCCGACAGTGGAGATCCACTCGCAGAGGAGTGTTCACTGAGAAATGGTAGCATATAAGACGCCGGTGTTGAGCTAACGGGGCTAACACTACACAGAGCAGACAGGGAGGCTGCATCATCTGGTAAGCTCTGTGGTGTATACACAAACAATTCATGGTGCTGTGATGTGAAGAGGATCTCCCAGTTCTGCTCTCAGGATGTGAAATTTTTGACTGTGAAATGTCGACCCTTTTCATCTTACTATTGCACTATATGATCTTCTTTCTTATATGTTGCACAAATTGTTTTTAAATGTTTTGTTTCTTTTTGCTTGGGGTATACGAAATGTCAGTTCGTTTTTTGTGCTGCGCATAAAAATGACAAATAAAGAAGTTCAGGTCAGTTCTTAATGTTATATATGACAACACAGCATCCAGTTGCTAATGGCTAACATTAGCCTACTGTAGCGTAGCCTCTGAAACATTAACGCTATCTTCCTTCTGCATTTCCACTTACTAGTAACGTTAACGCTACTATCTAACGTTAGCACTGTAACCTTATTCTATAGACATAATGAGGACGTAATGGAGGAGGAGGATGGGACTTTGGAGGGAGGCGGGAGTTGTGGATGTTCAAATTTTTTCTAAGTGCTGTGTGAAATGCAAGAAAGGTAAGAGTTGCTTTAATCTGCAGAAGGAGTTGCTTTTGTTACTATGAAGTATTCTACCTGTAGAGTCAGCCTGTATACGGGAATATTTACTGACTATTTGAATGTTGTGTTATTTATTGTGGTATCTTTTGTGTTGTGTTGACCTGAGCAGAATGAATTTCCCACAAGGACAATGATGGGCATCTAATCTAATCTAATCTAATTTAATCTAATCTAATCTAGTCTAATCAAACCCAATCTAATCTCACCACTGGCTCAGCCCTTTCCAAATCAGCATGCTAAGAGCCAACCTTCTGTTTATGGAGGGTCTGGCAGCAGTTACCGTGCGTTCACACCAAACGCGATGGACGCGATGTCGCGGCACAGCGTCACGCGATGTCGCTTGAAAAGTTCAAATTTTTCAACTTCAAGCGACACGCGATGAGGCAATGGACGCGTCATCGCTTCATCGCGTCGCTCTTATCGCCTGAAACGCGTCGCCCGAAGCGACATCACGTGTCATCGCGTCGTTTACATTGATTTTGAATGGAAACTTGTGGCGTTCATCGCATCCATCGCGTTTGGTGTAAACGCACAGTTAGGGTCGGAGACAGGTTAGCAGAGCTTTTTAGCTGCCACCCTACAGCTGGTTGCTTGTCCCCTGACTAAGTTTCGTGGGGCATGTCGATGACTGCACATTAACAGAATGGATGGACTGTGACTAGGGTATTCTATCCAGTTCTACCATGTTCCATTTTCCTTTCATGGGCATCAAGGAGGTGAACCTATCCTTCCAGGAGGAGATTGATTACCTCTCAGCAGCTGTTATGCCCACTCATGACAAAGGGGTTATACTCCGCATACTTTCTGGTTCCCCACGAACTGGGCAGAGCAGATGCAATTTTGCCTCACTGTCCCCCCTCATGGGGCGGAAGACAGAAAGCATTTAATTGTTTAACTTTCAACCTGAACAAACCCCCTAAGTTCTTGGACACCCCTTTTCCTCTTCCATTCATTGACTGGTAACAAAATAAGTGGGCCTTGATAACGTTAACTGAAATCCACAAAGCAAAACAAGACTGTTTAACTTTTTCAATGTACATGTAATATGATTGAGTGGTAGTTTAACACTCTTCACTGAGTTTTATTGTTATGATCTTTTTGTAGTGAGGCTTACAGGGTGACATCAACATTTGTGCCTTCACCACCAGTTGAAGTTAGTTCATGTTTCACAAACACAAGATCTTGCACACAAATTAACTATCCCCCGTGTCTATCCTGGCGCCACTATCCTACACAAATCATGTACACACACACACACACACACACACACACACACACACACACACACTTAGTTTGGATCATGTTTTGTTTTTATATTATGAATAAATACTTTTTGAAAATACAAGCCGCATACAAGCTGTATTTAATGTTACACAAGAGTGACTGATTCCACCAACCTCTTCTCAATGTCAAGGCTGTGAAGTCACAGGTTGCAGAGTCTAATGACACATGTTCAGTATTTATTGTGACAAATTTCATCAGTACTGACTTGTATGTTGGCCATTTCAGCACTCCACTGCTGAAGTGAATAAGGCAAGCTGCCGTTTATTCATACACAAAATAAACAATACAAGCTACGCTTTTGTAAAAAGCGGCACACAAAAAGAAAACGCGCTTGCAGGCTCTGCAACACAACCCGAAAATCGGGCTTCACGGAAGGAGCCTCGGCGGTGAATTACATTTAAGTATAACAAACTCAGGGAAAGGCGGCGGGTGACGGCAAACCATAAAACAATTAAAACAAAACTCTGACCTGTCACCAACAAAATAAACACCCCAACTAACTAACTGTGGTGGAAGGCCACCCAGAATAACAAAACTAAAACATAGGCTATCTGCTCTACCACTTACCTGTCAAACAAAACAACACTCAAACCGACACCCATAAAGCTAATGTACCATACATTAAACAATTTACGTGTGATTGTAAAGGATATGTGGCTAGGCTACAAAGCTAAATCCTAAAGCCCACAGATTCCCAAATACAACAACAACGAGTTAAATCACAGCCGCCATTGCTCTTGACTCCGCGCAGCTTTTAAAGGTTCAGACAAGGGGCCGGTGAAGCGGTGATTGGCCGGAACCGATGATGACAGCGAGGGGGCCAGCCGGCCAGCAAGCGAGGGAACACTGAATAGCAGCAGGGGAAAGCGGGCTGGAGGCGTGGTCTGCCGGGGATTCCCTCCAGAAGAGCAGACAATTAGACACACATAAATGATTGACAAGTGCTGGCCGAATAATTCCCATAATGACATGCACAGCACATTAAACACAGAAAATAAATGTACTAAGGTCCGGAGACCGTAACATCCACAGAATATGTCAAAGCAGTTGTGTATCTGCAAAATCACCTTGAAATATTTTCCCAGAAATTATCATTCTGAAAGCTGACCTGAACCAGCTGTAAAAGAAAGCATAAATAAATGGATTGAGCATTGAATTTGACAGTCCAAGCCAGTTAAGAGTTTCAAACAGAGGAAGTGGTACTGACACATTATCCAAAAGCTGAAAAGTAAAACAGAGAAAGAAAGGAGTCCAGCACATCAGAAAAACTCCCATAACTGTTGCAAGAGTTTTGGTGGCCTTTCTCTCATGTTTACCTACAGTTGCTCCACATTTTGTGCTCTGACATGTTGTGTTCCTGATGCTGCGTGCCTGTCTCTCTGCCACAAGGAAAATCTTCAGGTAGATACAGAGCATTATGATCACTGGGAGGTAAAATGAGAAAATGGGTCCCAAAATTTGTGCAAGTAGAAGATCAATAAAACAATTATCGTCACATTTTTCATGGTTTAATCCTGGAATTAGAAAGCCAATGGCTACTAAAACAGACACACTCCAGCTGACCAGGATCATGACCACAACAACAACAACTGTCAGAGGCTGACACACTGCATAATATCTGTCTATGGAAATACAACATAAATTCAGAATGGAAGCTGTGCTCAGTGTTACATCAAAGCTATCTCTCACTTTGCAAAATAAATGTTCATAATGTAAACATGAGCTAAGAGAGGAGGCCATGCTGAGAGGAAAAACTACAAGACCAACAAACAGGTCAGCTACAGCCAGAGAAAGGATGAGAGAGTTTGTAGGAGTGTGGAGCTGTTTGAAGTAAATGATAGAGATTATTACCAGAAGGTTTCCACATACTGTGACAACAGATAATGACCCAAGGAAAATAAATATTAAAACACATATTGTAGAAGGAGTGCTTGTCAGTCTGTAGGAGACATTATATATTTCATAACAGGGATGTATGTCATTCACATCAGTGCAGCTGACATCTGGTGCCATGTTTCGTTATTCCTGTAAGAATGTCCATTAGGAATATATAATTTCCATGAGGAACTAACAACATTAATGCATGAAAGATGTATGTTTATCTTAAAATATTTTGATATTCATGAATGTTAAACTACTACTACTACTACATACAGAACAATAGATGAGAATACTTTTAAAATCTCATTTGAATCCTTTTATTTTGCCAAATGGAATGGGAAATCCTATTCACACTTTGACGTTTGAAGCACGACAGAACAAAAAAGAAGGTGGTGTCTGTGCCTTTTTCAGAGATAGATTTCTTTATAAGAAGCTATCATTTGGTGAGTTCTCATCTTTTGAATATGTCATTTAAAATGGAAATGAAGTTCATTATTGAAGGTCATAACAGATGATTTCAATATACACATGGATAATGTATGTGAGAAAAATGCCACAGAACTTTCTGCCATACTTGACACATTTGATCTTTCTTAACATGTGAGAGAGCTGACGCATAATAGAGGACACACTTTAGATCTTGTCATTACTAAAGGTGTTAAGATGTCAGATGTCACTGTGCTTGATATTGCTCTATCATGATTTCTGTGTATTTTTTGATCGGTCAGTAACTCCCAAAATTGTCCATGGATCAGCAAATGTTGAAAAAAGTACTTTAATGAGAGCACCAAAACACTTTTCATGGAAACTATCACATTTGAATCTGCCATTATTTCAAATCATTTTTGATGATCTGTTGAATTCCTTCAAATGTCATTGATGCCATTGCTCGTGTTAAGGTGAAATTCATTAGTAATAAGGCAAAAGGCATCATGGAGAAACACTCTTTCTGTAAGGCCCCAGAAAAGGAAGTGCCGGAAAGCAGAACAAATATGGCGTAAATCAAAGCTCCACATGCACTTTGAAATCTATAAAGAAATATTATGCATTTATGCCCAGCTAGTGACTGCTGTGAATAGGGCAGCTGACAACAAGGGAAAGACCATGTGACCACTTGGAAAGACAGCTGACAGGAGGGAAACGACCCCAAAGGTGCTGGCATGGGCTAGCAACCCATGGTAGCAGTGGTGAGGCCTAGCAGCCTTACTACAACCAAAATTAGCTACAGCCAACATAGGGAAAATACCCCAAGAGTCAGCGAGAGCAGGGGTGGAAGATGACTCACAGGTGGATTACACGGTAACAGCCATTGGCACGGACATGACTATGCATTGGATCTGTGACTCAGTGAAGGATAGGGGCATGGCATGGACCTATCCACCAGGGCTAGAATTAGCAGCACTCAGGGCAAGGCGAGCGCATCTGTAGAGGATAAAAGTAGCACAGTTGAGAACAAGATGCTTCAGGTTTGTCCTTGCGGCTGACAGAAAGTAACATCAGTGAAAGGCCTCAGAACTCAGGGAAAAGAAGAAGTGTGTGGCAAAGGGCAGAGTAGTCGCATTGATCAGTACTTCCTAAGAAGTCAGTCGAGTCAGTCGGATGAAGTCCAGCGGCAGGTAGAAAACCACAGTTCGCAGGATATCAGTAACGCTGCCACTGAGGAGGAGGAGGAGGGGGTAGTAAGAGAGGATGCAGGTGACACTGAGGTTAGCAGGCCAGTCAGAGAGAGAACCATGGAGCAAAAGGTTAGAGTTAGATGGCCCAGGGCAAATGACAGTAAAGAATGGGAGATAGTTAACAGAAATTTGTCAGTAATCTTAAGTAGGCTTAGAGGAAATGCAATAGAAAGGTTAGAAAAGATGGGAGATATAATTTATTCATATGGTGTAGAGAGGTTTGGGGTGCATGAGAGAAAGAGGAGTGAGAGGGTACAGTCAGGTAAGTCTAGGCGGGAAAGAGAAATAGAGAAGTTAGTCAAGGAAAGGAGACAGCTAAGAAAGCAGTGGAAAAAGGCTACAGAAGAAAAAAGGGATGGAATTAAGGTGTTGCAAGAGGAGTTGAGAAGCAGGCTAGCAGTTCTTAGAAGGGCAGAGCATCTCAGGAAAAAGAGGAAGAAGGAACATGCTAGGACAGGTTTTTTCAGGGACCCTTTTAAGTTTGTTAAAGGAATGTTCAGCCAGGAAAAGGGAAGGCAGCTTAAAGCAGAAAGGCTAGAGGTTGAAGAATATTTGAGAAACACATACTCAGATTTAGAGTAGAATAGGATAGTAGGTTTCCCACCCGATATCCCTCCATTAGGAGGGATAGAGCATGAGATGGATGTCAGGCCACCTAGGTGGAAGGAAGTTCAGGAGGTGGTCAGGCGTGCAAAGGCTTCTTCGGCCCCAGGGCCTAATGGAGTCCCCTACCGGGTTAATAAAAGTGCACCTGATATCCTTAAATTTTGTGGAAACAGCTAAGAATAGTTTGGGAAAAACAAATTATACCAATAGCATGGTGTAGGGCAGGGGGTGTCCTCATTCCTAAGTAAAAAGAGTCTGTGGACCTTAGCCAGTTCTGGATGATTTCTCTCTTGAATGTGGAGGGGAAGATTTTCTTTAGTATAGTCACACATAGATTAGCTAGCTACTTAGAAAGGAATAGCTTAATAGATACTATGGTGCAGAAGGCAGGAATACCAGGTTTTTCAGGGTGTTTAGATCATACCAGCATGATCTGGCACCAGATTCAGGCAACGAAGATTAACAAAAGGGACCTACATGTAATATTTTTAGATCTTGCAAATGCGTTTGGTTCAGTACCACATAGCCTCATTTGGAGTGCATTTGACTATTTCAAAGTGCCACAGGTAGTTGTTAACTACTAGTTGTTAAGTGCAAGCATACCTTCAGGATATTAGGTTGTGTCTAAGTACGGCAGGCTTCACAACAGGTTGGCAGAGGCTAGAAATAGGCATCATGGCAGGGTGTACAATTTCTCCATTAGCATTTACTATGGCGATGGAAATAATCATCAGGGCTTCTAAGTGGGTGGTAGGTGGGGAGAGATGGCAGAACGCGTTGCATCTTCCACCAGTTAGGGCTTACATGGGTGACATGACACTGGTGACCACAACAATGCCATGTACAAAGAGGCTACTAGAGAAGGTAAATAAGAACCTCAAGTGGGCCAAGCCTAGTAAATCTAGAAGCATCTCAATACGTAGAGGGAAGTTAAGTGATAGGAAGTTTGTCATAGATGATGAGGACATCCCAACAGTTCAGGAGGCAGAGGCAGCTCTTAGGCATGCAGAGATTGTAGGTAATGTTCAGTTTGGCCAGGGAGGCCTGGGGCGTGGCTCAGGCAAACCGGTATGGAATACAACAGGTCTCAAAGATAAAAGAAAGCTGGTTGTGGAACAGATACGCAGACAGGAGAAGATAGTAAGGGGTGCAAAGGTAGTGGCCCAGGCTAAACAGGGACAGTGGTTGAGTTGGGAAAGTGTAGAGAAGAGGAAGCTTAGTTGGAGGGACCTGTGGAGTATGGAGGAGAATCTTATTAGATTCCTGGTAGGGGCTACATACGATGTGTTACCAACCTCCCAGAACCTGAAACTGTGGGTAAATGAGGACCCATCATGCGCATTGTGTTCAGGTACCGCAACCTTAAAGCATATTTTGTCAGGCTGTAAAGTTATCTTGTCATAAGGCCGATATACATGGCAACATAACCAGGTGCTGAAATGTTTAACTGCAGGCATTGAAGGGAAACTAAGACAGGTGAATTCAGAAGGTGTTAAGGATAGGAGTTTAGCAATTCAGTTTGTCTGTGAGGGGGAGAAACACAGAAAGGATAAGTTAGTAAGGAGGCAAGGGTGTGGCCGCCTAGAAGGTGCTTGTGATTGGGAAATCCAAGTAGATTTAGGGGGACAGCTTGTTGTTCCCCAGGAAATAGTTTGTACCAAGCAAAGGCCTGACATAGTGTTGTGGTCAGCGAGTCAACGGATAGTTTATTTCATTGAGCTGACAGTTCCTTGGGAACACTCAGTGGAAGACGACTATGAAAGAAAAAAGCTTAGATATGCAGACTTAGGAGCAGAAGCTGAGCAGCGAGGATGGAAGACTAGGATTTGACTAGACTAGGACTAGATCCAAGCGCAAGCAGAGGCTATTTGAGTGCGAGGGCAGGGTTTTTGAACATGAAATCAATAAATAATGCTCTCAAACTGATAGACCACTCTCTTGAATAAAGATAGGGATAAAGCTCCATCGTCAGTGACAAAACACTGGAAGAAATTGTCTCCAGTCTCAGTTCTTCCACTTGCTGACTTGATATTTTACCCACTAGCTTCCTTAAAACTGTGCTGAGCAGCCTGTTAAAACAACTAACTGTGATAGTTAATGTCTCCCTCCAATCTGGCACTTTTCCAAATGCTTTGAAAACTGCAGTCATCAAGCCTCTCCGAAAGAACAGCAGTCTTGATGCCACTATACTGAACAACTATCAGCCTCTTTCAAACTTACCGTTCTTAAGTAAGGTTATCGGAGGTTAGCAACTTTCTGAAGTTGAACAATTGCTTTGATAGCTTTCAGTCAGGTTTTCGGCCCCATCACAGCACTGAGACTGCACTCTTAACGTAAAAAATGATGTTTGCTCGAAAACTGACTCAGGCAAAGTCTCTGTTTTAGTGCTGTTGGATGAAAGTGCTGCTTTTGATAAAGTGGACCACACAGTTTTGTTACAAAAACTAGAAAATTGGATCAAACTTTCTGGAACTGACCTTAAATGGTTCAAGTCATATCTTCATCACAGGAAGTACTTTGTCTCGATCGGTAACTACAAGTCAGAGCAGATGGCCATGGCATGTGGGGTCCAACAGGGATCCATTGTGGGACCCCTCTTGTTGAATCCCCATATGCTTCCATAGGTCGAATCATACAAAATAGCCTACCATAATTATGCAGATGACACACAAATATACAAATCACTTTCATCAGGTGATTATGGACCTGTAGAATGCATGTTTCACTGTACTGAGCAAATAAATGACTGGATGTGTCAAACTTTTCTCAAACTCAACAGAGATAAGACTGACATAATTGCCTTTGGACCACTGAAAGAAAGCTAGAGTGTCAGCTCTCACCTCAAATTCCTCTCTCTTATTACTACGAGTCAAGCAAGAAACCTTGGTGTTATCCTGGACTCAGATTTAAATTTTCACAGCCACATCAAATGTGTAATGTCATCTGCCTACTGCCATTTAAAAAACATTGCTAGAGTCAGAGTAATAAGGTCAAAGCAAGACCTTGAAAGGCTCACCCACGCCTTCATTTCCAGTAGATTAGATTACTGCATTTGTCTGTTTGTAGGACATTCAAAAGAAGCTGTTTGGCAACTTCAGCTTATTCAGAATGCTACTGCTATGGTCCTGACAAAAACTAGGAAATAATAATAAATAATAAATCAATTTTATATAGCGCCTTTCAACAAACCCAAGGTCGCTTCACAATTGCAAACAACCACAAAATCACACAGACAACCACAAAATCACATGACATGAACAAACAGAAAACACAACTAGCTGGCGAAAGCCAGCAGGAAAAGGTGCCTCTTTAGCTGAGATTTAAAAGAGTCCAGCGTTGGTGCCTGGCGACTCTCCAGCGGAAGCGAGTTCCAGAGGGTGGGAGCTGCCACACTGAAGGCCCTGCTCCCAAAGGTTTGCCTTCTAGTATGAGGAATTGAAAGGAGGCCCAAGTCCGCAGATTGCAGGTTCCGGGACGGGTGGTGGACATGAAGGAGGTCTGTTAAATACTGAGGGGCAAGGGTGTGCAGAGATTTGTAAGTGAGCAGGAGAAGTTTGAAGGTGATCCGGAACTTAACAGGAAGCCAGTGCAGTTGTTTGAGAGTGGGGGTGATGTGCTGCCAAGGTTTAGTGTGAGTGAGAACCCTGGCAGCTGAGTTTTGAACATGTTGGAGTCTGCCAAGAGTTTTATTGGTGACCCCATACAGAACGGCATTACAATAATCCAGACGTGAGGTGATGAAGGAATGAATGAATGAATAACCACATTACTCCAGTTCTAAAATCCTTACACTGGTAATCTTATCTAAGGCTGGTGCACTGACCATCCCAAATGCATCATAAACCAGGAATAACCTCCCAAATGATGTTAGTCAAGCCCCGACTCTGACCACTTTTAAGTCAAAGCTAAAAACATTCCTATTTTACACTGCCTAGTCCACCCTGTAATGACTGCAACCTTATTTAAAAAGTAAAATTTTCTCTATATCTTTGCACCTCTTGTCTGAACTTTTGCTATTTTTAATGATTTTTTCTATTGTAAATCAATTAGTAATTGAAGGAGGCAGGTGGGGCAGTGCATGGGTTACAAAACACTGGACTTTCCCCATGGAAACTGGTGTTCAGAACTGTGTGAGTCATTTTAAGCAGCTGGAGTCTGAGAAAAAATAACTTCATTCACTGGGTCAACTGTCGGCAACTTTTAAGGTGGAACGTTTACTTATACCATGCGGGGAAACAGAAGACAGCGTAACCACTGTTAGCACTGGCAGGTGGGGCAGTGCATGGGTTACAAAACACTGGACTTTCCCCATGGAAACTGGTGTTCAGAACTGCATGAGTCATTTAAATCAGTTGGAGTCTGAGAAAAAACTCGATGGTCATCGCTTTGGGTCCCGTTGCTAACTCCACATCCACGGGAGAACTAGACGCGACTGTCCCCCTCCTGTCTCCAAACAGCAAAGCCACAACGGCCCATGGCTCTGGTTAACTTCACTCCCACTCCCAGATCCCGTCGGGAGAAATCGTGGCCTAATGTCTGGAAAAGTACACGAGATGGAAAGCCTCAACACAGCTCACCTTCGTCTCAGCCTCTCCAGTTGTACAATATGTTTTCCATCCTGGATGAGGATCATTTTCCGCCACTTAAAAATGACAACTCTCCTCCATCATCATAGCCGGCTTCCTCCATTCAATCACACAATCAAAAGCTCCTGAAAGAGGCCGTGCCCAAACACTCTGGGATTCCTCCCCGCTTGGAGCCAGTGTCGGGGAATCCCTCTCCTGGCCCAACTGCTGCTGTCCCCTCCACCAACCTGGTCCGTCCTCACTCCATGTCAAACGTTATTGTGAAGGAACACAAAAGTATTGCGAGGTAACGCAATGTATTGCGAGGTAACGCAAAAGTTATTGCAAGGGAACGCAAAAGTATTGCGAGGGGACCCAAAAGTCAGTCCAAAAAAAATCTCCCGACATGACCTTTAAGGGGCCCTGTACAGTGGTATCAGTGGTGTGAGGAGCACTTTCTTTACATAAATGTGAAGAAGACAAAGGAGAGATCCCCAGAGATTAGCTTATATTTCAGAAGGAAGACAGATTCTGTCCCACAGAAGACTCTCAGTGGGAAGGCTGTAGAGAGCATTAGCAGCCACAAGTATCTTGGACTATGATGAACAACACACAAGTCATCTTCACAAAGTGCCAGCAGCAGATCTACATCCTGGGGAGGCAACTGAATGTGGCCCCTACCATCCTTGACAGCTTTTACATCTGGCATACAGAGAGCCTATTCACCTTCTCCTCTCTGGCTTGGTGTAGCGGGCTCTGAGAGAAAAACAAGGCCAAACTGCAGAGGGTCTAAACTCTGTGGGAACAATGCTTGACCCTCCAGCAGCTCTATGACTAGAGAACTGTGAAAAAAGCGAGCAAGATTCTGAGGGACTCGACACATAACCTCTGCACCTGCTTTCAGATCCTTCCCTCTGGCAGGAGATATGCTGCTCCATTAATAAAAATGAGTGGGGGCAGAGCCAGCTTCATCCCCTCTACTATAAGACTGGACCTGTTGTGACCCCTGTGTAACACACACACACACACACACACTGAACCTAATCTGCAGAAGGAGTTGCTTTTGTTACTATGAATCAATCAATCAATCAATCAATCAATCAATTTTATTTATAAAGCCCAATATCACAAATCACAATTTGCCTCACAGGGCTTTACAGCATACGACATCCCTCTGTCCTTATGACCCTCGCAGCGGATAAGGAAAAACTCCCCAAAAAAACCCCTTTAACGGGGAAAAACCCCTTTAACGCCTTTAAGTATTCTACCTGTAGAGTCAGCCTGTGTACAACGATATTTACTGACTATTTGAATGTTATGTTATTTATTGTGGTATCTTTTGTGTTGTGTTGACCTGAGCAGAATGAATTTCCCATTTGTCGACTTCCACAATAACCCCACCATCATCCCCACCCTGTCAGTTAATAACCAGCTGATAGAGAGTGTTGAGTCATACAGATACCTCGGGACAATAATTGATCACAGACTCACCTTTCAATCAAATAGTGAAACCATCTTTTCCAAATGTCAGCAGCGTCTCTTCTTCTTGAGAAAGCTTCGCAGACTCCAGGTTCATCAGTCAGTCCTGACAGCTTTTTACAAATGCTTCATTGAATCTGTAATCACCTTCAACATATCAGCCTGGTTCGGTTCACTATCTAACATCCATCGTAACCCACTAAACAAAATCATAACAATGAGCAGTAAAATAATCGGACTGGAGCAGGAATCACTCATCAACATTTACAACAGAAGGGTTAAAATAAAAGGTACACACATAGCCTCAGATATCACTCACACACTGCACAGCCACTACAGTCTGCTACCTTCAGGACAGAGATACAGATCACTTGCATTCAGGACTGAGAGAGCCATGTCAAGCTTTGTACCCACATCCATCCGGCTCATGAATGCCTGACCTATGTGTGTATATGTGTATGTATGTGTACATGTAATTTGTATGTACAGTACAGGCCAAAAGTTTGGGCACACCTTCTCATTCAATGCGTTTTCTTTGTTTTCATGACTATTTACATTGTAGATTCTCACTGAAGGCATCAAAACTATGAATGAACACATGTGGAGTTATGTACTTAACAAAAAAAGGTGAAATAACTGAAAACATGTTTTATATTCTAGTTTCTTCAAAATAGCCACCCTTTGCTCTGATTACTGCTTTGCACACTCTTGGCATTCTCTCCATGAGCTTCAAGAGGTAGTCACCTGAAATGGTTTTCCAACAGTCTTGAAGGAGTTCCCAGAGGTGTTTAGCACTTGTTGGCCCCTTTGCCTTCACTCTGCGGTCCAGCTCACCCCAAACCATCTCGATTGGGTTCAGGTCCGGTGACTGTGGAGGCCAGGTCATCTGCCGCAGCACTCCATCACTCTCCTTCTTGGTCAAATAGCCCTTACACAGCCTGGAGGTGTGTTTGGGGTCATTGTCCTGTTGAAAAATAAATGATCGTCCAACTAAACGCAAACCGGATGGGATGGCATGTCACTGCAGGATGCTGTGGTAGCCATGCTGGTTCAGTGTGCCTTCAATTTTGAATAAATCCCCAACAGTGTCACTAGCAAAACACCCCCACACCATCACACCTCCTCCTCCATGCTTCACAGTGGGAACCAGGCATGTGGAATCCATCCGTTCACCTTTTCTGCGTCTCACAAAGACACGGCGGTTGGAACCAAAGATCTCAAATTTGGACTCATCAGACCAAAGCACAGATTTCCACTGGTCTAATGTCCATTCCTTGTGTTTCTTGGCCCAAACAAATCTCTTCTGCTTGTTGCCTCTCCTTAGCAGTGGTTTCCTAGCAGCTATTTGACCATGAAGGCCTGATTGGCGCAGTCTCCTCTTAACAGTTGTTCTAGAGATGGGTCTGCTGCTAGAACTCTGTGTGGCATTCATCTGGTCTCTGATCTGAGCTGCTGTTAACTTGCGATTTCTGAGGCTGGTGACTCGGATGAACTTATCCTCAGAAGCAGAGGTGACTCTTGGTCTTCCTTTCCTGGGTCGGTCCTCATGTGTGCCAGTTTCGTTGTAGCGCTTGATGGTTTTTGCGACTCCACTTGGGGACACATTTAAAGTTTTTGCAATTTTCCGGACTGACTGACCTTCATTTCTTAAAGTAATGATGGCCACTCGTTTTTCTTTAGTTAGCTGATTGGTTCTTGCCATAATATGAATTTTAACAGTTGTCCAATAGGGCTGTCGGCTGTGTATTAACCTGACTTCTGCACAACACAACTGATGGTCCCAACCCCATTGATAAAGCAAGAAATTCCACTAATTAACCCTGATAAGGCACACCTGTGAAGTGGAAACCATTTCAGGTGACTACCTCTTGAAGCTCATGGAGAGAATGCCAAGAGTGTGCAAAGCAGTAATCAGAGCAAAGGGTGGCTATTTTGAAAAAACTAGAATATAAAACATGTTTTCAGTTATTTCACCTTTTTTTGTTAAGTACATAACTCCACATGTGTTCATTCATAGTTTTGATGCCTTCAGTGAGAATCTACAATGTAAATAGTCATGAAAATAAAGAAAACACATTGAATGAGAAGGTGTGTCCAAACTTTTGGCCTGTACTGTATATATATGTACATGGCTCATGAATGCCTGATTTATGTATGTACATGGTTGTTTACACCACTCCTTTAACTTGACCATGGATTGCTTTTATTTATTTATTTACTATCCATATTTTTAACAATTGTTTTTATCATTACCTATTCATCATGTACTCATTGTGCTGGCAAGCTTTCTTCTCTCCAATTTTTGACTGTTAATTGATGGTTGATTGTTGGTATTTGCTGAATGCATGGGGTATATTATGTTGCATTGCTGGTTATGTGAACTGTACACGCACTGATGCTCTGCACAAATGAAGTTCCTAACGGATAAATAAAGTTCTTTGAATTGAACTGAACTGAACTGAGGGGCATCTAATCTAATCTAATCTAGTCTGATCTAGTCAAACCCAATCTAATCTCACCACTGGCTAGGCCCTTTCCAAATCAGCATGCTTAGAGCCAGCCTTCTGTTTATGGAGGGTCTGGCAGCAGTTAGGGTCGGAGACAGGTTAGCAGAGCTTTTTAGCTGCCACCCTACAGCTGGTTGCTTGTCCCCTGACTAAGTTTTATGGGGCATGTCGATGACTGCACATTAACAGAATGGATGGACTGTGACTAGGGTATTCTATCCAGTTCTACCATGTTCCATTTTCCTTTCATGGGCATCAAGGAGGTGAACCTATCCTTCCAGGACGAGATTGATTACCTCTCAGCAGCGATCCTGGACATGTTATGCCCACTCATGACAAAGGGGTTACACTCCGCGTACTTTCTGGTTCCCCACGAACTGGGCAGAGCAGATGCAATTTTCCCTTACTGTTCCCCCTCATGGGGCGGAAGACAGAAAGCATTTAATTGTTTAACTTTCAACCTGAACAAACCCCCTAAGTTCTTGGACACCCCTTTTCCTCTTCCATTCATTGACTGGTAACAAAATAAGTGGGCCTTGATAACGTTAACTGAAATCCACAAAGCAAAACAAGACTGTTTAACTTTTTCAATGTACATGTAATATGATTGAGTAGTGGTTTAACACTCTTCACTGAGTTTTATTGTTATGATCTTTTTGTAGTGAGGCTTACAGGGTGACATCAACATTTGTGCCTTCACCACCAGTTGAAGTTAGTTCATGTTTCACAAACACAAGATCTTGCACACAAATTAACTATCCCCCGTGTCTATCCTGGGCCACAATCCTACACAAATCATGTACACACTCACACACACACACACACACACACACACACACACTTACTTTGCTTAGTAAGATCATGTTTTGTGTTATTATATTATGAATAAATACTTTTTGAAAATACAAGCAGCCTATTTAATGTTACACAAGAGTGACTGATTCCACCAACCTCTTCTCAATGTCAAAAATTCCAAAATTGTTCAACCTGTACTATTTATATGGTAACTTTGGCATATATATATATATATATATATATATATATATATATATATATATATATATATATGTATATATATCATTAATCGGAGTTCCAAATTAATAACTCAGTTCATGAAGTGAGTAAATAAGTGTTGGAACAAGCACACTCAGATAGTCTATACATGTAGATGAAAACATAGTGTCTTTAAGCCGTTTACATGGTTGCATAAACTGACATCTCACTATAATGCACCTCTGTACCTCAGTCAGTATTACACCTTAATATTTAATTGTTACTGCATGATTAAACAAAGAAAAAAATATGCTGAGTCACAGGTTGCAGAGTCTAATGACACATATTTAATAATTATTGTGACAAATTTCATCAGTACTGACTTGTATGTTGGCCATTTCAGCACTCCACAGAATATGTCAAAGCAGTTTTGTATCTGCAAAATCACCTTGAAATATTTTCCCAGAAATGATCATTCTGAAAGCTGACCTGAACCAGCTGTAAAAGAAAGCATAAATAAATGGATTGAGCATTGAATTTGACAGTGCAAGCCAGTTAAGAGTTTCAAACAGAGGAAGTGGCACTGACACATTATCCAAAAGCTGAAAAGTAAAACAGAGAAAGAAAGGAGTCCAGCACATCAGAAAAACTCCCATAACTGTTGCAAGAGTTTTGGTGGCCTTTCTCTCATTTTTACCTACAGTTGCTCCACATTTTGTGCTCTGACATGTTGTGTTCCTGATGCTGCGTGCCTGTCTCTCTGCCACAAGGAAAATCTTCAGGTAGATACAGAGCATTATGATCACTGGGAGGTAAAATGAGAAAATGGGTCCCAAAATTTGTGCAAGTAGAAGATCAATAAAACAATTATCGTCACATTTTTCATGGTTTAATCCTGGAATTAGAAAGCCAATGGCTACTAAAACAGACACACTCCAGCTGACCAGGATCATGACCACAACAACTTTAACATTTATCTTAGTTCTGTATGTCAGAGGCTGACACACTGCATAATATCTGTCTATGGAAATACAACATAAATTCAGAATGGAAGCTGTGCTCAGTGTTACATCAAAGCTATCTCTCACTTTGCAAAATAAATGTTCATAATGTAAACATGAGCTAAGAGAGAAGGCCATGCTGAGAGGAAAAACTACAAGACCAACAAGCAGGTCAGCTACAGCCAGAGAGAGGATGAGAGAGTTTGTAGGAGTGTGGAGCTGTTTGAAGTAAATGATAGAGATTATTACCAGAAGGTTTCCACATACTGTGACAACAGATAATGACCCAAGGAAAATAAATATTAAAACACATATTGTAGAAGGAGTGCTTGTCAGTCTGTAGGAGACGTTATATATTTCATAACAGGGATGTATGTCATTCACATCAGTGCGGCTGACTTCTGGTGCCATGTTTCTTTATTCCTGTAAGAATGTCCATTAAGAATAAATATTTTCCATGAGGAACCAACAACATTAATGCATGAAAGATGTATGTTTATCTTAAAATATTTTGATATTCATGAATGTTAAACTACAATGATAAATTTCTAGAATAAAATATTTTGTTTGTCGTACCTTTTAAATGCTCAAGATAGTTTGCAGTATTGATGGGTGTTCTTCATTACAGTGCCACTGTGCACACTGTTTTTATCAACCCCTATCTCATTACCATAATGACTACACTATTATTGTCCAATCAGAAGTGAGACTTTTTATTGTGATGATATTAGATGCCAGAGCAACATACAGAACAATAGATGAGAATACTTTTAAAATCTCGTTTGAATCCTTTTATTTTGCCAAATGGAATGGGAAATCCTATTCACACTTTGACGTTTGAAGCACGACAGAACAAAAAAGAAGGTGGTGTTTGTGCCTTTTTCAGAGATAGATTTCTTTATAAGAAGCTATCATTTGGTGAGTTCTCATCTTTTGAATATGTCATTTAAAATGGAAATGAAGTTCATTATTGAAGGTCATTACAGATGATTTCAATATACACATGGATAATGTCTGTGAGAAAAATGCCACAGAACTTTCTGCCATACTTTACACATTTGATCTTCCTTAACATGTGAGAGAGCCGACCCATAATAGAGGACACACTCTAGATCTTGTCATTACTGAAGGTGTTAAGATGTCAGATGTCACTGTGCTTGATATTGCTCTATCATGATTTCTGTGTATTTGTTGATCCGTCATTGACTCCAGAAATTGTCCATGGATCAGCAAATGTTGAAAAAAGTACTTTAATGAGAGCACCAAAACAATTTTCATGGAAACTATCACATTTGAATCTGCCATTATTTCAAATCATGTCATCATCAGAGGTTGTCTACCAGCAATTAAGCAACTTTCTGAAGTTGAACAATTGCTTTGATAGGTTTCAGTCAGGGTTTCGGCCCCATCACAGCACTTAGACTGTGCTCTTAACGTAAAAAATGATATTCGCCCAAACACTGACTCAGGCAAAGTCTCTGTTTTAGTGCTGTTGGACGTAAGTGCTGCTTTTGACACAATGGACCACACAGTTTTGTTATAAAGACTAGAAAATTGGGTCGAACTTTCTGGAACTGTCCTTAAATGGTTCAAGTCATATCTTCATCACAGGAAGTACTTTGTCTCGATCGGTAACTACAAGTCAGAGCAGATGGCCATGGCATGTGGGGTCCAACAGGGATCCATTGTGGGACCCCTCTTGTTGAATCCCCATATGCTTCCATAGGTCGAATCATACAAACTAGCCTACCATAATTATGCAGATGACACACAAATATACAAATCACTTTCATCAGGTGATTATGGACCTGTAGAATGCATGTTTCACTGTACTGAGCAAATAAATGACTGGATCTGTCAAACTTTTCTCAAACTCAACAGAGATAAGACCGACATAATTGTTTTTGGACCACTGAAAGAAAGATAGAGTGTCAGCTCTCACTTCAAATTCCTCTTTCTTATTACTAAGAGTCAAGGAAGAAACCTTGGTGTTATCCTGCACTCAGATTTAAATTTTCACAGCCACATCAAATGTGTAATGTCATCTGCCTACTGCCATTTAAAAAACATTGCTAGAGTCAAAGTAATAAGGTCAAAGCAAGACCTTGAAAGGCTCACCCACACCTTTATTTCCAGTAAATTAGATTACTGCAATTGTCAGTTTGTAGGACTTTCAAAAGAAGCTGTTTGGCAACTTCAGCTTATTCAGAATGCTACTGCTATGGTCCTGACAAAAACTAGGAAATAACCACATTACTCCAGTTCTAAAATCCTTACACTGGTTACCTTATCTAAGGCTGGTGCACTGACCATCTCAAATGCATCACAAACCAGGAATAACCTCCCAAATGATGTTCGTCAAGCCCCGACTCTGACCACTTTTTTTTTTTTTTTAAAGATATTTTTTGGGCCATTTTGCCTTTAATGGGCAGGACAGGTAAGTGTGAAGGGGGAGAGAGAGAGAGGGGGGATGGCATGCAGCAAAGGGCCACTGGCTGGATTCGAGCCCGGGCCGATGCGGTTACAGCCTTGTACAGGGGGCGCCTGCTCTACCACTAAGCCACCGACGCCCGGACTCTGACCACTTTTAAGTCAAAGCTAAAAACATTCCTATTTTACACTGCCTAGTCCACCCTGTAATGACTGCAATCTTATTTAACAACTAAATTTTAAATCATTTTAAATAATCTCTATATCTTTGCACCTCTTGTCTGAACTTTTGCTATTTTTAATGATTTTTTCTATTGTAAATCAATAAGTAATTGAAGGAGGCAGGTGGGGCAGTGCATGGGTTACAAAACACTGGACTTTCCCCATGGAAACTGGTGTTCAGAACTGTGTGAGTCATTTTAAGCAGCTGGAGTCTGAGAAAAAATAACTTCATTCACTGGGTCAACTGTCGGCAACTTTTAAGGTGGAACGTTTACTTATACCATGCGGGGAAACAGAAGACAGCGTAACCACTGTTAGCACTGGGCTAACGGAAGACCACCAACACAGCTTACCAGAGGCCAATCCAACGCACCAGGCCCAGTATTTGGGCCTGCACCAGTTAGTCTCGCTGACCAACTCTGACTTGTCTGTACGGCCTTATAATAGAATCTACTCTCCGCCGTGGGCTCCCTCTGTGGAGCCCTCACGAGTAAGTCTCACCCTGTGCTACTGTCTCTGTTTACCTCACCGGCCTACAGCTACCACCACAGCTATGACCCTTCACCTGTTTCAGCTCCATTACTGGCCACAGTTGTGTTTATTCCTCCCCAGAAAACCTCCACCGACCCCACTGTGACATGCCTCCACTCACCTCGCCTGGTTGTGACAGCTGCCACCAGCTGAGCCAGAGGATCAACAAGCTGGAAGGGAGGGTGTCCATGCTGTACCAGCTGAGGGTAGAGGAGCAGATCATGGACTCGATGGTCGTCGCTTTGGGTCCTGCTGCTAACTCCACATCCACGGGAGAACTAGACGCGACTGTCCCGCTCCTGTCTCCAAACAGCGCAGCCATCACGGCCACAGCTCACTGGTCCTGGCAAGGAACGAAGCCCAAGGCTCTGGTTAACTTCACTCCCACTTCCAGGTCCCGTCGGGAGAAATCGTGGCCTAATGTCTGGAAAAGTACACGAGATGGAAAGCCTCACACAGCTCACCTTCGTCTCAGCCCCTCCAGTTGTCCAATATGTTTTCCATCCTGGATGAGGATCATTTTCCGCCACTTAAAAATGACAACTCTCCTCTGCCATCAAAGCCGGCTTCCTCCATTCAATCACCCCATCAAAAGCTCCTGAAAGAGGCCGTGCCCAAACGCTCTGGGGTTCCTCCCCGCTCGGAGCCGGTGTCGGGGAATCTCTCTCCTGGCCCAACTGCTGCTGTCCCCTCCACCAACCTGGTCCGTCCTCACTCCACGTCAAACATTATTGCGAGGGAACGCAAAAGTATTGCGAAGTAATGCAAAACGTATTGCAAGGGAACACAAAAGTATTGCAAGGTAACGCAAAAAGTATTGTGAGGGAACGCAATGTATTGCGAGGTAACGCAAAAGTTATTGCAAGGGAACGCAAAAGTATTGCGAGGGGATGCAAAAGTCAGTCCAAAAAAAATCTCCTGACATGACCTTTAAGGGGCTCTGTACAGTGGTATCAGTGGTGTAAGGAGCACGTTCTCTAGATAAATGTGAAGAAGACAAAGGAGAGATCCCCAGAGATTATATTTCAGAAGGAAGACAGATTCTGTCCCACAGAAGACTCTCAGTGGGAAGGCTGTAGAGAGCATTAGCAGCAGTATCTTGGACTATGATGAACAACACACAAGTCATCTTCACAAAGTGCCAGCAGCAGATCTACATCCTGGGGGAGGTTGAAGCAACTGAATGTGGCCCCTACCATCCTCGACAGCTTTTGCATCTGGCATATAGAGAGTCTATTCACCTTCTCCTCTCTGGCTTGGTGTAGCGGGCTCTGAGAGAAAAACAAGGCCAAACTGCAGAGGGTCTAAACTCTGTGGGAACAATGCTTGACCCTCCAGCAGCTCTATGACTAGAGAACTGTGAAAAAAGCGAGCAAGATTCTGAGGGACTCGACACATAACCTCTGCACCTGCTTTCAGATCCTTCCCTCTGGCAGGAGATATGCTGCTCCATTAATAAAAATGAGTGGGGGCAGAGCCAGCTTCATCCCCTCTACTATAAGACTTCTTAACATTCATAATGACTTGTCTCCTCCACATGGAAGAACTGGACCTGTTGTGACCCCTGTGTAACACACACACACACACACACACACACACACACACTGAACTTAATCTGCAGAAGGAGTTGCTTTTGTTACTATGAAGTATTCTACCTGTAGAGTCAGCCTGTGTACAACAATATTTACTGACTATTTGAATGTTGTGTTATTTATTGTAGTATCTTTTGTGTTGTGTTGACCTGAGCAGAATGAATTTCCCACAAGGATAATAAGGGGCATCTAATCTAATCTAATCTAATTTAATCTAATCTAATCTAATCAAGCCCAATCTAATCTCACCACTGGCTAGGCCCTTTCCAAATCAGCATGCTTAGAGCCAGCCTTCTGTTTATGGAGGGTCTGGCAGCAGTTAGGGTCGGAGACAGGTTAGCAGAGCTTTTTAGCTGCCACCCTACAGCTGGTTGCTTGTCCCCTGACTAAGTTTTATGGGGCATGTCGATGACTGCACATTAACAGAATGGATGGACTGTGACTAGGGTATTCTATCCAGTTCTACCATGTTCCATTTTCCTTTCATGGGCATCAAGGAGGTGAACCTATCCTTCCAGGAGGAGATAGATTACCTCTCAGCAGCGATCCTGGACATGTTATGCCCACTCATGACAAAGGGGTTACACTCCGCGTACTTTCTGGTTCCCCACGAACTGGGCAGAGCAGATGCAATTTTGCCTCACTGTCCCCCCCCTGGGGCGGAAGACAGAAAGCATTTAATTGTTTAACTTTCAACCTGAACAAACCCCCTAAGTTCTTGGACACCCCTTTTCCTCTTCCATTCATTGACTGGTAACAAAATAAGTGGGCCTTGATAACGTTAACTGAAATCCACAAAGCAAAACAAGACTGTTTAACTTTTTCAATGTACATGTAATATGATTGAGTGGTAGTTTAACACTCTTCACTGAGTTTTATTGTTATGATCTTTTTGTAGTGAGGCTTACAGGGTGACATCAACATTTGTGCCTTCACCACCAGTTGAAGTTAGTTCATGTTTCACAAACACAAGATCTTGCACACAAATTAACTATCCCCCGTGTCTATCCTGACGCCACTATCCTACACAAATCCTGTATACACACACACACACACACACACTTACTTTGCTTAGTAAGATCATGTTTTGTGTTATTATATTATGAATAAACACTTTTTGAAAATACAAGCAGCCTATTTAATGTTACACAAGAGTGACTGATTCCACCAACCTCTTCTCAATGTCAAAAATTCCAAAATTGTTCAACCTGTACAATTTATATGGTAATTTTGGTGTGTGTATATGTGTATATATATATATAATTTGGATCTAATTTCGGAGATCCAAATTAATAACTCAGTTCAAAAAGTAAGTAAGTGTTGGAACAAGCACACTCAGATAGTCTATACTTGTAGATGTAAACATAGTGTCTTTAAGCCGTTTACATGGTTGCATAAACTGACATCTCACTATAATGCACCTCTGTACCTCAGTCAGTATTACACCTTAATATTTAATTGTTACTGCATGATTAAACAAAGAAAAAAATATGCTGAGTCACAGGTTGCAGAGTCTAATGACACATATTTAATAATTATTGTGACAAATTTCATTAGTACTGACTTGTATGTTGGCCATTTCAGCACTCCACAGAATATGTCAAAGCAGTTTTGTATCTGCAAAATCACCTTGAAATATTTTCCCAGAAATGATCATTCTGAAAGCTGACCTGAACCAGCTGTAAAAGAAAGCATAAATAAATGGATTGAGCATTGAATTTGACAGTCCAAGCCAGTTAAGAGTTTCAAACAGCGGAAGTGGCACTGACACATTATCCAAAAGCTGAAAAGTAAAACAGAGAAAGAAAGGAGTCCAGCACATCAGAAAAACTCCCATAACTGTTGCAAGAGTTTTGGTGGCCTTTCTCTCATTTTTACCTACAGTTGCTCCACATTTTGTGCTCTGACATGTTGTGTTCCTGATGCTGCGTGCCTGTCTCTCTGCCACAAGGAAAATCTTCAGGTAGATACAGAGCATTATGATCACTGGGAGGTAAAATGAGAAAATGAGTCCCACAATTTGTGCAAGTAGAAGATCAATAAAACAATTATCGTCACATTTTTCATGGTTTAATCTTGAAATTAGAAAGCCAATGGCTACTAAAACAGACACACTCCAACTGACCAGGATCATGACCACAACAACTTTAACATTTATCTTAGTTCTGTATGTCAGAGGCTGACACACTGCATAATATCTGTCTATGGAAATACAACATAAATTCAGAATGGAAGCTGTGCTCAGTGTTACATCAAAGCTATCTCTCACTTTGCAAAATAAATGTTCATAATGTAAACATGAGCTAAGAGAGAAGGCCATGCTGAGAGGAAAAACTACAAGACCAACAAGCAGGTCAGCTACAGCCAGAGAGAGGATGAGAGAGTTTGTAGGAGTGTGGAGCTGTTTGAAGTAAATGATAGAGATTATTACCAGAAGGTTTCCACATACTGTGACAACAGATAATGACCCAAGGAAAATAAATATTAAAACACATATTGTAGAAGGAGTGCTTGTCAGTATGAAGGAGACATTATATATTTCATAACAGGGATGTATGTCATTCACATCAGTGCGGCTGACTTCTGGTGCCATGTTTCTTTATTCCTGTAAGAATGTCCATTAAGAATAAATATTTTCCATGAGGAACCAACAACATTAATGCATGAAAGATGTATGTTTATCTTAAAATATTTTGATATTCATGAATGTTAAACTACAATGATAAATCTGTAGAATAAAATATTTTGTTTGTTGTACCTTTTAAATGCTCAAGATAGTTTGCAGTATTGATGGGTGTTCTTCATTACAGTGCCACTGTGCACACTGTTTTTATCAACCCCTATCTCATTACCATAATGAACACACTCTGTTATTGTCCAATCAGAAGTGAGACTTTTTATTGTGATGATATTAGATGCCAGAGCAACATACAGAACAATAGATGAGAATACTTTTAAAATCTCGTTTGAATCCTTTTATTTTGCCAAATGGAATGGGAAATCCTATTCACACTTTGACGTTTGAAGCACGACAGAACAAAAAAGAAGGTGGTGTCTGTGCCTTTTTCAGAGATAGATTTCTTTGTAAGAAGCTGTCATTTGGTGAGTTCTCATCTTTTGAATATGTCATTTAAAATGGAAATGAAGTTTAGGTCTAGATCTTGTCAGTACTAAAGGTGTTAAGATGTCAAATGTCACTGTGCTTGATATTGATGATGAAATAATGATTTCTGTGTATTTTTTGATCTGTCGTTAACTCCATGGATCAGCAAATGTTGAAAAAAGTACTTTAATGAGAGCACCAAAACACTTTTCATGGAAACTATCACATTTGAATCTGCCATTATTTCAAATCATGTTGATGATCTGTTGAATTCCTGCAAATGTCATTGATGCCATTGCTAGTGTTAAGGTGAAATTCATTAGTAATAAGCAAAAGGCATCATGGAGAAACACTCATTCTGTAAGAGTCCAGAAAAGGAAGTGCCGGAAAACAGAACCAATATGGCGTAACTCAAAGCTCCACATTCACTTTGAAATCTATAGAAATATGACGCATTTATAATCAGACCTTGCGAAGTGCAAGGCAATAGTTTTCTCTGAGAAAACAATAGAATGCACATGTATTATTTGCTACTGTAGACAGATTAACTAACCTTCAAGTTCCAATATCACCAGAACTTGTCTCCACCAGTAAATGTAACTAAGTTGCAGCCTTTTTTAATAACAAGGTTCAAGACATCAGATGTGTGATTAACTCCTTGATGCTGAAGAATAAAGTACCATCATTGTAGTCTTCTCAAAGTAACTTGTTAGGTATGACAGAATTTAGGTCTGTCAATAACAAAACACTGGAAGAAATTGTCCCCAGTCTCAGTTCTTCCGCTTGCCAACTTGATGTTTTACCCACTAGCTTCCTTAAAACTGTGCTAATTAGCTGTGATAGTTAATGTCTCCCTCCAATCTGGCACTTTTCCAAATGCTTTGAAAACTACAGTCATCAAGCCTCTCCTAAAGAAGAGCAGTTTTGATGCCATTGTACTGCAGATTACTGCAATTGTTTGTTTGTAGGACTTTCAAAAGAAGCTAGGAAACTAGGAAACTAGGAAATAACCACATTACTCCAGTTCTAAAATCCTTACACTGGTTACCTTATCTAAGGCTGGTGCACTGACCATCCCAAATGCATCACAAACCAGGAATAACCTCCCAAAATGATGTTAGTCAAGCCCCGACTCTGACCACTTTTAAGTCAAAGCTAAAAATGTTCCTATTTTACACTGCCTAGTCCACCCTGTAATGACTGCAACCTTATTTAAAGACTACATTTTAAATCATTTTAAATAATCTCTATATCTTTGCACCTCATGTCTGAACTTTTGCTATTTTTAATGATTTTTTTCTATTGTAAAGGAATTAGTAATTGAAGGAGGCAGGTGGGGCAGTGCATGGGTTACAAAACACTGGACTTTCCCCATGGAAACTGGTGTTCAGAACTGTGTGAATCATTTTAAGCAGCTGGAATCTGAGAAAACGTGGAACATTTACTTTTCCCACACGGGAAAACAGCAGACGGCGTAACCACTGTTAGCACTGGGCTAACGGAAGACCACCAACACAGCTTACTGGAGGCCAATCCAACGCACCAGGCCCAGTATTTGGCCCGTCACTGGTCCCGGCTAGGAGCGAAGCCCAAAACTCTGGTTAATTTCACTCCCGCTCCCAGATCCCGTCGGGAGAAATCGTGGACTTATGTCCGGAAAAGTACATGAGATGGAAAGCCTCAACACAGCTCACCTTCTGGATGAGGATAATTTTCCGCCACTTAAAAATGACAACTCTCCTCTGCCATCAAAGCCGGCTTCCTCCATTCAATCACACAATCAAAAGCTCCTGAAAGAGGCAGTGCCCAAACGCTCTGGGATTCCTCCCCGCTTGGAGCCAGTGTCGGGGAATCCCTCTCCTGGCCCAACTGCTGCTGTCCCGTCCGCCAATCTGGTCTGTCCTCACTCCACGTCCCCTTCTCACAGCACTGACTCAGATTCCCCTCTCCCAGGCAATGGGAACCAGCAGTCGTCACCTCCTCCTCCACTCTTCTCCCCAGCCACATTAATAGTTGGAGACTCAATAATCAGAAATGTTCGCTTTTTCAACGCTGCCTCACACTGTTTCCCTGGGTCCATAGTTCCCGTCATACTCAGAAAACTGCTGCTGCTGTGCTCTCTTCCATCCTCCGTAAGACGAGTGGTTGTTCATGTTGGCTCCAATGACACCGCTCGTAGATACTCTAAACTGACAAAAAAATGACTTTAAGGACCTTTTAAACTTTTTAACCAGCTGTGGGAAATCTGTTTTTATTTCCGGGCTGATTCCCACCGTGGCCTGCAGAGCAGGTTTTTCAAGGATTCTCAGCCACAATACCTGGTTACAGTCCACCTGCTTCACTCGTAATATTAACTTCATAGACAATTTTAATCTTTTCTGGAACCGCTCCCTCCTTCTCAGAGCTGGTGTCCATCCAAATGGGCACAGTAGCCGCATGCTAACGGCTAACCTACAACACACCGTCCAGACTGCTACACGTGAACGACTGTTTACCTGCCACACCCCCACCTCTCACTTTTCTCCTCCTTCCAAGGCTCCACTGGCACCACGCTGCTCATTTTTGCCCTCTAGCTCCCCTCCTCAGCCTCACCAGTCATTACAACTACAACCTGTTATTTCTCTCATCCATACCATCATCAGATGCAGGCGCCCCCCTCCACCCAGCACAAGACATACTGATCTGGTCAAATTCCATCCACTTCCCTGGTCCTCACAGTCAAACACCATCTACAGTAATATTTAGATCCACGAGAGCTGCGTACATCCATATAGTGGGAATGATTGGGGCACCGACAATGAGGCTCTAAATAACACATTATCTGCCACGAAACTCGTTCATTTCACCAATATGTTTTTATGAATCGCTAGAGTTGCTTGTCATCATCATCCGGGTCATTTATACTGACCTACTAACCTCTGACCACGTTTTGCATCAGAAGTGCCTCTGCTTTTTGTGCAGTGTGCGGGCCGTTCTACACAAGCGATGAGAAGAAACTAAAGAAACATAAATTCTAAATTCTTATCAAGCAAACAAATTCAAGGAAAATGAACAATTTATGCATGTGTGTAGGCTACTTGCTCAATCGAAAGTTGCCCGTTCGGTCCTGCAGGCTTTGGCTGGGTCTTCCAGTTTACTTTCGGGACACGAAAAAAAGTCTCTACAACAGCATGGTTAATCATAGAAGTGAAATCCTCTGTAGTTGTGAGACAGTCATTTCTGGAGACATCCAGACGTGTATCTCCTGGCCTCAAATCCCACTCGGAGCAACAAAGGCATTCCTCCTCTGTTGGCATAGTGGAACATTGTCCACAAGAACACCACCAGTTAGCATCTATTCTCGGACATGCAGTGTCTCTGGCCAGCTGTTCCTCTCTCTGCCTCCGCATCCTCCTTTCAAAGAGCATCAAAAAACCCAGCTTGAACCCTGACAATCCAAATAACTTCCGCCCCATCTCCAATCTCCCCTTCCTGTCAAAAATCCTGGAACATGCTGTCACCTCACAACTCAGAACCCACCTCACCTCCAATAACCTGTTTGAAACTTTCCAATACAGTTTCCATTCAAAACATAGTACTGAAACAGCCCTCCTGAAAGTCACCAACGACCTCCTCCTCTCCTTAGTCTCCGGACACCTCAACATTCTCACCCTCCTTGACCTCACAGCAGCCTTCGACACCATCAATTACTCCATCCTGCTCTCCCGACTGGAATTATCTCTCCACATCACCGGCACAGCACTCTCCTGGATTCACTCCTACCTCATCAACCGACATCCGTTCATCAGTATAAACAACTGCACCTCCCCCACCGCTTCCCTGTCCCAATGTGTCCCCCAGGGGTCGGTGCTTGGTCCCCTCCTCTTCATCCTCTACATGCTCCTCCTTGGCAAGATCATCCGTCGTCACGGCCTCCAGTTCCACTGCTACGCCGACGACATCCAACTGTACATCTCCACCAAAACCATTACCAACACCACCCACTCCACACTCACCAACTGTCTCACTGAAATAAAATCATGGATGCAAACAAACTATCTCCAACTGAACAGTGACAAATCGGACATAATCATCACTGACCCCACATCCCGCACCAAAGCCCCTCACTCACCTTTTCTGCTGCAGAAACCCTCACCCATGCATTTATCACATCCAGATTGGACTATTGCAATAGCATCCTCTATGGCTCATCATTCAAACTCTTCAATAAACTTCAATACATCCAGAACTCCGCTGCCTGCCTGCTCACCCACACCCGCTCCTGAGACCACATCACCCCTGTCCTCCAAAACCTACACTGGCTCCCCATCACACATTGCATACAGTTCCTCCTCGTCACACACAAAGCACTCAGCAACCAGGCCCCCTCCTACCTCACACACCTAGTCCACTACCACACCCCCTCCCGCGACCTCCGCTTATCTGAAGACAATCTCCTCTCAATACCTACATGGACCAAGCAGGGCCTTCTCCATCGCTTCCCCATCCCTCTGGAACTCACTCCCCAATCCCATCCGTATCTGCATACACCTCCCAACATTCAAGACTGCGCTCAAAACTCACCTTTTAAATTAGCTATTAATGTATAAGTTTGTGTGTTTTATACTGTTTTATTGCTGTTTTTTATTCTGATTTTTTAAAAACTATAAAGTGTCTTTAAGCATTTATTAAAAACACTTATAAAATGTATCATTATTATTAGTAGTAGTAATTGATTTTACCTTGTGTATCTTTTTTGTCTCTTTTCTGTATGCTCTATTATGTCTATATTTCACTGATCTGTAAAGCACTTTTAATTGCCTTGTGTATGAAATGTGCTATACAAATAAAGCTGCCTTGCGGAAACTTCTTCTCTTCTCCTCGTCTCCTCTTTGTGTGTAGCTAAGTTGAAAGCCAAATTGTGTAAATGTGTGTAAATCAGTAGCTCAGTTCATAGGGACTTGGGTTGGGAACCAGAGGGTCGCCTGTCAAAGTCCCCGTCTGGACCAAAATATGGAGCATGGACTGGTAGCTGGAGAGGTGCCAGTTCACCTCCTGGGCACTGCCGAGGTGCCCCTGAGCAAGGCACCGAACCCCCCAACTGCTCAGAGCGCCTGTCATGGGCAGCCCACTCTGACATCTCTCCACTTAGTGCATGTATAGGTCCAGTTTGTGCATGTGTGTGTTCGGACCTGTGTGTAATTGACAGAGTGAAAAATTGAATTTCCCCTCTGGGATTAATAAAGTATACATAAAAAAATAAATAAATAAAAAAAGATCTATAATGTAAGTCTCCGGATTAGCTCAGAGGATGTTTAGTTGCATGCAACACTTTGACTGTGTAAAGCACACCAAATTAAAATCAGCTAAGCTTTGCAGGAGCCATCTACCCAATGACATAACTACAAAAAAGATCACAACAATAAAGTAGCAGTCCTTGGATGGAGCGGGGAAAGATGCTGTGCTGTACTCTATCCATCTCTCAGGTTACGAATACAAATATGAAAACTTTACAGTCCACAGAGTGGAAATTTGTCTTTGGTTCCACCATTGACATGTCTCAAGGCAAGAGCACACACAAAACATAATAAAACACTGTGGAGCAGAGAATAGAAAATATGAAAAATTATGACTGCATTTGCAATACAGTATACAGTCAACACATATTCACATTAATTCACGTACAGACTACTCAGCTGCTTCTGTGGCTTCCGTAAGATCTTGGAGGCCACGCTCACTATTTTCTGCAGTTTGTTTCTCCATTTAATGTTCAGATTTCCATACGACATAATCATATTAAATGATAAGATACTTTCCACCAGGCTCATACTGTTTCTAAAATAGTTTGACTCACTCCAAAATTATTGAGCTTGCGTAGCAAGTGGAGGCGTTGTGAACATTTTTTAAAAATGTGATCTGTATTCATTTGAAATGTAAGACTGCTGTCAATGTATGTGCCCAAATATTCAAAATCATCAACCATCTCGACCATTTGTCCATTGATGATTATTGGCTTCATTATATTTTTGTTATTTTGTAAGATTAGCTCCTTGGTCTTTGAGACATTCACTTCTAAGGAGCTGGTTGAACACCAATTTTGAAAGCTCAGCACATAGTTAAAATACAAATTCTCTCTTTCTGTATCGCCCTCCTGCAGGAGAGCAACCAAGGCCATATCATCTGTGTACTTAAACGAAAGTATGCATGATCAATATTGAACTCAATTGTGTACACAGTGAAAAGAGAGGGCGAAAAAATTGTATTCTGTGGTGCTCCTGTGTTCAATACGATCTCATCTGAGACAATACCATTTACAAGGACTCTTTGTGGGCGGTCAGAGAGGAAATCTCTGATCCAATGAATAATGCCACCATTAGAACTAGAACTGCTAAGACGGTCTGACAGACCGTTTGGGTTTTTATAATGCAAATAACTCTTTGGATAAAACGTACAAGCTTCTCTTCCTATGACTTTTCCTAAAAATGTGTCTTGTATGTTTTCTGAAGCATATAAGTTACAAAAATGAAACACACTAGACTTCTGAGCATTTATACCTCCGACCACTGAAAATTATACATTTTGATAAATTTGACACCTTCTGTCCTGTCAGGGATGCAAGCGCCCTGTGTGTGGGAAGTGCACTGCAAGGGCTGACAGCTTTTGCCCAGGGTGTCTGCCTCATTAGATGCCGTTCATACTCATTGTTTGTTTGCCAATGCGTCTGTTATGTTCTGAGTTCTCTTTGTTATCTTTGTACATAGTTCCATAGTTTGACAGTGCCCATATTGCCTTATTGTTGTTGTTTTCCAATTGTGTTTTCATTACTAATTAATGTTCATTCATTCATTCAATTGCATGTTCAATGGGTGTGTGTGTGTGTGTGTGTTAGTATGTCAGAGAGGAGGAGTATTAATAAAAAAAAAAGTTTACACTAATTATTTCGGTGTTTATTTCTATTATTCTTAAGTTTTTTTTATTAAAATACGTAATATAGCCAACAATATTATAGACCAAAAGTTAATCTAATTTATTATTGTAGAATTTATTTAGCAAATCACCACTTTCAACTGGAGACACGGCGCAGCAGCAAAAGAAAAGAAAAAAAAGAAAAAGGCATTATTAAAAGCCGACAAATAGTGTTAATTAATTGACATGAGACATTGGAGAGGTTGTCAGTCCTATTCTATAGTCTGTAATATTTTTTTTAATTTTATCATAACTTCTCGGAAATTACTCAAAAATGCATTTTTTGTGTGCTTCTGAGCACACGGGCAGCATAAACAATGAAGTTACATATGACGGTCTGGCAGATCGTTGCGGCGCTTGGAGGGGCGCTGTAATCCAGGCGGTCCTAGTGTTAACCCATAGATGGATGAGTCGCTGCAAAGGATATGTATTTGCATGGTGTTAAAAGCAGATGTAAAATCAATAAAAATAATTCTAACGTAGTGTGTGGGGGCTTGTAAATGCTTTGTTGAACAAGGTTACAGTCGTATCATCTCTGCCCCTCTTACTTTTATATGTGAACTGTAGGTGGTCAAGGCTGTTCGATGTGGTAGCTGTCATATGTCTACTTAAAACTCTCTCCATGCACTTAACTATAATGGAGGTAAGTGTTAGCCCAGGATGGAGAAAGGTGGGTCACAGGGGCATGTTTCTGCTTTGCCTCCCTCCCCATCATTTGATTTAGACCTTCCCATGCTCTTTTAGCATTGCCAAAATAAAAGTGTTTCTCTACTTTATCCTTGTACTCTATTTTTGCTTTTTTCAATTTAGCTCTTAATTCACATCTCTTCTCTTTGAGAAGTTCTGTATTCCCATTAACAAAAGCATTTTTTTCTGATTTATACAATCCTTTAACCCTGTAAGACCCAGATATAGAAAAAAATGAGCAATTTTTTTTGACCTCTCAGATATTGTTTTAGGAGGCCTCTGATGTAGAAATCAAAGAGTTTTCAAATTTTTTACATTTTAGTAAGTTTTTAAGGAAATGTTGTAAATTTGCAACATTGGGCATAGTTGGGAGCAGAACTTCTGTGTTTGTACTCACTTTGTCTGAACAGATATACAGAACATTTAAGTATTCATTTGCAGGGTTGATTGCTTACTTAGCCCCATAACAGTATATCATGAGTAATAATCACACAACAATCATAGTTTTATGAATAAGCATTTATAAATAAAAATATTGGAAAAAAATAGATTCACAAAACCTTTCCTCCGTCACTTTCAATGTGGTTTACTACATTCAGACAATACTGTCTGGCTGGCCTATTATGCTCTCTGCTTATCATACTAAAAGGAACACATGCATCCCCCCAGAGCACTTACAGGTTCACATTCAAGACCATTCGCACCTGTCCCTGAACAATGCAACAGGCATTGGATCGTTAAATTCATAGGCTAAAGAGATACTGTTGGTCCACTGATCCCAATTAAGGTGATAAAAACCTCTGGATGATAGCAAATACATTCAGTTTCTTATTTTCATTTTCAAGACCATATCACATTACATACAATAACAGAAGGATGGCACACAGCGTGGCCAAAGTACAACCAATGTTACTCAAACAGAGGAAGAATGTCCTTTAGGCTAAACAACCTGCCCCCCCCCCCCCCCCCCCCCCCCCCCGAGCACTTACAGGTTCACATTCAAGACCATTCGCACCTGTCCCTGAACAATGCAGCAGGCATCCCCCCAACAAATCCCCCCCCAAGAATTACAACATAGACATAACAAGCTATAACTCAAATTTGATGATTGTTTTCCAAAATAACTAAATATGTACATGTTCTAGACATTGTAATAAACACAAAAAAAAAAAAATTAAGGAATTTTACTTAGCCTACTTTAATCCTGACAAATCCAGTGTTGCAGCCGTCAAACTGAAGTTATTACTTTCGTATTTGTTAACTTAGTTTTACAGTGGAAATGAACTGTTTATTCTGCTTATGGTGGCCTATGGTATTGCTATGATTGTTTATATTATTATGTTTGTTTTTTATGTTTCCCGGGGGCGTGTTGTGCATAACAGGAGGATTTAGGGGGCAGGTGATTGCGCGGCGGCACATTGGAAAAACCTTAAATGTTTGGTTAAGAGGCGGTGGTTGGAAACAGTTTTTTGACCACGTAATTTAAGTTTTTCGTTGCCACACAAGACCTTTTCGTTTTCTTTTGGATGTCTTGATAATTAAGCATGCAGCTTGGAACGGATTTAAGTTGTACAAATAAAAGTTAAGATTTGTTTAAACCGTGGCGAGCGAATGTTTGTGGAGCGTGAGTGAAACGGACCACCCCTTCAACACCACGGCTTTTAACAAGAAAAGCCGACACATCCAGTCATGCAAAAAAAGGAGATGAGCTCAACAGGAAGTTTGCAGGTAGAGTGAGTTCATGGCCAGATGACCAGACCTATAAACACTTCTTCTATCCAATAGCATTGTGAGGACAAACAGTAGGACCCATTAACTATGTAAATGTGGTCTTGAGAAAAAAAAAACATTTGCAGGCCTTTTTTTAGAATTGTTAAAAGTGATGTTGTAAATTTGCAACAGTGGGTTTGGTTAAGTCACTGGTTATCCATAACCTATTATTTGGAAATATTCCAAACTGTTTCTGTATGGATAATGTTACTTTCACAGAACATTATATAAGATGTGATAATCATGTGGGTTATCACAGGAGTCAAAGAAGATCTGCCAGTCCGTATCTTCCAGACAGTCTCTCAGTTCCTCCTTACAATCATCTGACCATATCTGTATATCCTTAGTCACTGGCTTCTCCCGTTTCAGCTTAAAGTAAAAAAACTCCATGGATTGAAGATAAAAGGAAGTTGTCTTCAAAGCAACAAAGAACACACACGCAGCGAGACAGTGGATGAAGTTTCTGCGGTTTGTGAGTACCGGATTTCATTCATTGATTATGATGAACAGAAAGGAGCCGCCGCGCTCCGATTCAAACAAAGAAGCAGCGCAGCGCACATGCGCTCAATAAAAGTGGATATTGTTGCTTGCTGTGGGTCAAATATATTAATGCAAAGGTGGAATTCAACATGAATAAAGTATATCCACCTGCATGTTACGATGTCTGGCACTGGAAAGGCTGATGAGACGCTGCTGATAAAAACAATCGCATCACGCCGGGGAAAGCTTGGCGTTTTGACGCACAAAAAGAATGAAATTAATAATCTGTTAGAAGCTGGGGAAAGTAAAGAGACAGTCAACAAACATGTTGAAGCTTTCAATAAGTACTTGGGGGAGTTTATGGAGTTGCAAGTGGCGGTACAAAATCTCCTTTCAAGTGAAGAAGAAAAGGAAGCGGATCATACAGACTGGTATGAGCCTAAACTAATCCATTTTCGAGATTTCTTATTTGACGTTAAAACATGGTTGGCTGGTGACGCGGAGAAAGAAACAGACAAGAATGAGGAGCAAGAGGAGCAAGAAGAAGCGTGTGCGTTATTAGTGGGACCGGAGGATAGTGCGTCCCAGACCAAAAAATCATCCCCAAGCAAGGCTCCAAGCAAAGCCGCCAGCTCCTCCAGCGCATCCTCATCCTCCCACGCTTCTACTGCATGCTTAAAGGCTAAGGCAGAGCGAGCTGCTCTAATGGCTAAAGCTCAAGCCTTGGAAATGAAACATGCTCTTGACATAGAAGAAGCTCAACTAAAGGCAAGGAGGGAAAAGCATGACGTGGAGACTGAATTGGCTGCAGCAGAAGCCAAATTGAATGTTTTCATGGAGAGTGAATTATCACAGGCTGCATCTGCACAACCACCCTCATCATTAAAGCAACAACTAAAAGCTTCACAACCATCAACATCAAAGCAACCAAAATCAGAAATTGTAACACCAATGCGCCAGTCTGAGGTTACTGGAACATCTACAGAGTACAAAATTCCAGTAACATCTAAAAAATCTCAAAACCCTCAAAGCTTTCAGCAACCAAATGTTTCCCATCAAGCTACACCATGTAAAGCAAAGGCTAAAAGCAAACGCCTGAGTTATGACCAAGAGGATGAGGATGGATCCTCAATTTCAAATAAAAATACAATGGATGAAAGTTGTCTCACTGATGTATTAAAGAGACAGAATGAAATAACTGGACTGCTCGTAAAGCAACAACAAGCAGCTCTTCTCCCTGCCAGAGAGATTCCTACATTTGACGGTGACCCTCTGCAGTACCGATCATTTATTAAGGCCTTTGAGCAAGGCATAGAATGCAAGGTGGATGATGTGCAAGACAAATTGTTCTATTTGGAGCAATACACAAAGGGAGCACCCAACCAACTGGTTCGTAGCTTTCTACACATGGACCCAGACACAGGGTTCAGAGAAGCAAAGGAAAAACTTGAATGGCATTTTGGCAACAAAATGAAGCTGACATCAGCACACATGGACAAGGTCCTGCGTTGACCTTCAATAAAAGTGTAGGATGGACCAACATTGAGGTCTTATGCGCTGTATCTGCGAAGCTGCTTCAATATCATGAAAGAGGTGAATTTTATGGAAGAACTGGAAACACCATCTCACATGAGGACAATTATATCCAAGTTACCTTTTAAGCTCCGAGACAAATGGAGAACAATCAGTTGTGACATTCAAGATAAGAGCAAGCGACGAGCAAGGTTCAAAGATCTCGTCGAATTTGTGGAAAAACAGTCGCGAGTTGTGCTGGATCCCTTTTTTGGGGATATACAAGACATGACTGATGGGAAAGGGTTGATAAAAGCAGCAAAAAGGCCAACACAAAGACCCCCATTTAAATCAGCCAGTAGGGGGAGCAGTTTTGCTACTGCTGTTGCAACCATGTCAGAGAAAACACAGCAAGATGAAAGTAAACAAATCAAACCCAAAGTCAACCAAGGGGAGTTAAAACACGATTCTTCACATCCGCTTGACAAACACTGCCTATACTGCAGTAAAGACCACTCCTTGGAGTTTTGTGGTGTCCTAAAACACAAACCTAACAAAGAGAAAATCGAGTTCATGAAAAGTAAAGGTCTGTGCTTTGGATGTTTTGGAAAAGGGCACATGAGCAAGTACTGTAAAAACCGAATGACTTGTCAGATTTGCCATCAAAACCACCCAAGCTTACTGCACATTGATAAGAAAGAAGAAGTGGAATCGTATTGCAACACAAAACAATCTGGAGAAGAAGCAAAAGTCACGTCAAGCCTTGTGTCCCTGGATGCTGGCAGCCCTACTGGGGCCGGTAATACTGAATGCAAGTTGTCTACCGTGCCGGTTCAAGTAAAGCTGTGCAAAGGTACCAAGATTGTGCAGACGTATGCTTTCCTTGACCCAGGAAGCACTGCAACCTTTTGTACAGAGGAGTTAATGATGGAGTTAAACACAAGTGGAAAAAGGGTGAAAGTTCTCCTTAAAACTATGGGGTGGGAGAAGCCTGTGCCCAGTTACAGAATTTCTGGAATGGAAGTGGCTGCGCTAAAAGGAGGCGCATTCTTGAAGTTACCAGACGTGTTTTCACAAATGTCTATCCCTGTTACAAAAGACAACATCTCCACAGAGGAGGACCTCAGAGAGTGGCCTTATCTGAAGGAGGTTGAACTGGAACCAATCAACGCAAGCATTGGGCTTCTGATTGGCGCAAATGCTCCAAAAGTCTTGGAGCCGTGGAAAGTCATTAACAGCGAAGGTAATGGACCATTTGCTGTAAAAACCCTCCTAGGGTGGGTAATTAATGGCCCACTTGGGCACAGGGAGGACAGTGACATGAGGGACTGTCATCCTGCACGGGTTAACAGGATAGCCATTGCCAACTTGGAAGAGCTCCTAACCCAGCAGTACAACCAAGACTTTGCTGAACAGCATTACAAACAAAAAGAAATGTCAGTGGAGGACAAGAAGTTCATGAGCATCATCTCAGACTCAGCAGTGCTTAAAGATGGACACTACTACCTCAAGTTGCCTTTTCGTAAGCCAGATGTGACCATGCCCAACAACAGGCATATGGCCCTGCAAAGAGCACAACAACTGCTGAAAAGTTTCAAACGAGACCAAACATTCCTGGAGGAATACCAAACATTTATGCAGGATGTTCTGGCAAAAGGATATGCTGAGGTTGTACCACGAGAGCAGTTGGTAACTGAAAGTGGCAAAGTCTGGTATATACCGCATCATGGGGTCTACCACCCACGCAAAAAGAAATTGCGTGTGGTGTTTGACTGTGGAGCCACGTTTCATGGAACTTCTCTGAATGGAGAATTGTTGCAAGGTCCAGACTTGACCAACAAGCTGATTGGTGTGTTGCTAAGATTTCGTCTGGGTCCTGTCGCCCTGATGGCCGACATTGAAAGCATGTTCCACCAGGTGAGGGTTGTGAGAGAAAATGTTGATTTCTTGCGCTTTCTCTGGTGGCCAGATGGAGACATCACTAAACAATGTGTGGAGCATAGGATGATAGTTCACATTTTTGGAGCTGTATCCTCACCCAGTTGCGCCACATTCGCCTTGCTAAAGACGGCAGAAGATAACCAGAATGAATACCCAGCTGAAGTTGTGGACACCGTAAGACAGAACTTTTATGTGGACGACTGTCTTAAGTCAGTGAGTTCTGTGGAACAAGTAGTACGGCTGTACAGGAACCTCAAAGAGATGTGCAGCAAAGGAGGGTTCCATCTGAACAAATGGTTAAGTAACCATCGCTCGGTCCTTGCCATAATTCCTGAGGAAGAAAGAGCCAAAGAGGTCAAGACAATGAATCTTGACAGGGATAAACTTCCCATGGAAAGGGCCCTCGGGACTCAGTGGGATGTCGAGAGTGATACCTTCACCTTCAGCACAGTTCTAAAACCTCAATCAACCACAAGACGTGGCATCCTGTCGGTTGTAAGTTCAATCTACGACCCCCTAGGGTTCTTAGCACCAGTCATGCTACCTGCCAAGCAGATCCTGCAGGAGTTGTGCAAGGCCAAGCTGGGGTGGGATGAGAATATCCCGAAAGAACATGTTGACAGATGGCAAAGATGGTTGAGTCAACTGGTCCTGTTAGATGACTTTTCTATGAGCAGATGCATCACACCCCATGGGTTTGGTGAAATCTCATCTGCACAGCTGCATCACTTTTGCGATGCTAGTGAGATTGGCATGGGAACACTGTCGTATCTCAGACTTGTTAATTGCAGAGATGCAGTGCATGTTGCTTTCATCATGGGCAACGCAAAAGTAGCACCCCTCAAGCAAACCACCATTCCCAGATTGGAGCTGGCATCTGCAGTTCTGGCAGTACGTATGGACCGAATGCTGAAGACAGAGCTGCAAATTCAGTTGAAGGGGCCGGCATACTGGACCGATAGCCAATCTGTCTTGAAATACATTGCAAGCACAACAGCAAGGTTTAAAACCTTCGTCACGAACAGAGTCTCCATGATACGGACGTTGTCTGAAGTTAGACAATGGAACTACATCAGTTCAAAGCTCAATCCCGCAGATATAGCATCACGTGGCCTGCAGACAGATGCCTTTCTTCAGTCCAAAGCTTGGATCCATGGCCCTGAATTTCTAAAGAAACCTCAGTCTGAATGGCCAGGACATGATAAGGAATCTGACATGATCACTTTGGATGATCCAGAGGTGAGGAATGTGGTCTCAGTCTGTGCTGCAGTGCTACAGTCCAACGAATCTGCCTCTGCTACGCTCCTAAGTCACTTCTCCAACTGGATGGACTTAAAAAGAGCAGTGGGATGGATCCTCAAGTTTAAAGAGCTGCTTAAGCAATTGCGCCAGGAAAGAGTTAAGGCCATTGCCACGCACCAAGCCTCCAGCCAGCAAGGTGACGCAGTAGCAAAGCATCTGCAGCGGTTTAAGGCCAGCCTAACGATACAAAGGCTTAATACTGAAGACATGGCTAACGCAGAAAAAGCCATCCTCTGCTTTGTACAAAGACAAAGCTTTCCGGAAGAAATGGCTTCGTTGGAAAAGGGCACAGTGAAGAAGACAAGTCCCTTGCTCAAACTCGACCCAGTGGTAGTGGATGGTGTCTTGAGAGTGGGTGGGAGGCTGAGCTGAGCGGCTCTCCCAGAGGAAGCAAAGCACCCCGCAATATTGCCCAAAGCCAGCCACATCTCGCAGCTTATCCTTCGCCATATCCACGAAAAGATTGGCCATAGTGGGCAAAGTCACATGCTTTCCACCCTTCATCGTAAATATTGGATACTTCATGCCAATGCAGCAGCCAGAGCAGTCATCAGGAAGTGCATGATCTGTAAATTTCGGTGACAAAGTGCAGGCGAACAAAAAATGGCGGATCTCCCCATTGACCGTGTCTCGGCAGATCTCCCCCCATTTACACATGTCGGAATGGACTACTTCGGGCCCATTGATGTGAAACAGGGTAGGAGTACAGTTAAAAGATACGGAGTCATATTTACTTGTTTGGCATGTCGAGCAGTCCACCTGGAGGTGGCGCATGCCCTCGACACAGATGCATGTATAAATGCCCTCAGGAGATTCATATGCCGAAGAGGGCAAGTAACGGAAATAAGATCCGATAATGGAACCAACTTTGTGGGCTCAAATCGTGAGCTAAAGGAGGCCCTTCAGGAGCTCAACCAGGACAAGATCCAAAAAGCACTTCTGCAAGAAGGGATAAAGTGGACCTTTAATCCTCCCCATGGAGCACATCACGGAGGAGTCTGGGAGCGCCTTATACAGCAGGTCAAGAGAGCTCTCTACTCAGTGCTGAAGAAGCAGACTTTGGACGATGAGACCCTGCAAACAGCTATGTGCGAGGCAGAGGCTATACTCAACGACCGTCCTATCACCCCATCCAGTGACGACCCCAATGACATTGAAGCTCTAACGCCCAACCACATGCTCCAGCTTAAAGGCAAACCAGCACTGCCTCCTGGTTTGTTCAAAAGGGAGGACTTATACATCCGTAGACGATGGAGGCAAGTGCAGTACATCGCTGACCTATTTTGGAAAAGGTGGGTCAGGGAGTATCTTGCTATTATGCAAGAGCGCCAAAAATGGCGCAAGCACCGCAGAAAGTTCACTGTCGGAGACCTTGTACTTGTGGTTGAGGACACCTCACCAAGGAATTCATGGCTCAAGGGACAAATCACAGAGACAATGACGGACTCCAAAGGGCACGTTCGCCGTGTTCGTCTCAAGACCAAGACGTCAGTTTTGGAACAACCTGTCACCAAGCTGTGTCTCTTGTTGGAGGCAGATTGAGTCTTCCACAGTTCCCTGTTCTGGAGTCTGCCCCGGCTCTACACTTACACTGACATGGCCCCACACACATGCACACACAAGACATTGCGACGAACGTGAACATTTTACTATTAAATCTATACTGGACTATGACTATAAGAATGTTTATGAAATGTGGCAAAAAAAAAAATCTTTTGTTACTATGTAATAACGGCTACTGGTAATTGTTTGATAATTGGTAATTGAGTATTACAATTAGGGGCCGGTATGTTGCAGCCGTCAAATTGAAGTTATACTTTCGTATTTGTTAACTTAGTTTTACAGTGGAAATGAATTGTTTATTCTGCTTATGGTGGCCTATGGTATTGCTATGATTGTTTATATTATTATGTTTGTTTTTTATGTTTCCCGGGGGCGTGTTGTGCGTAACAGGAGGATATATGGGGCAGGTGATTGCATGGCGGCGCATTGGAAAAACCTTAAATGTTTGGTTAAGAGGCGGTGGTTGGAAACAGTTTTTTGACCACGTAATTTAAGTTTTTGTTGCCGCACAAGACCTTTTCGTTTTCTTTTGGATGTCTTGATAATTAAGCATGCAGCTTGGAACGGATTTAAGTTGTACAAATAAAAGTTAAGATTTGTTTAAACCGTGGCGAGCGAATGTTTGTGGAGCGTGAGTGAAACGGACCACCCCTTCAACACCACGGCTTTTAACAAGAAAAGCCGACACATCCAGTCATGCAAAAAAAGGAGATGAGCTCAACAGGAAGTTTGCAGGTAGAGTGAGTTCATGGCCAGATGACCAGACCTATAAACACTTCTTCTATCCAATAGCATTGTGAGGACAAACAGTAGGACCCATTAACTATGTAAATGTGGTCTTGAGAAAAAAAAAACATTTGCAGGCCTTTTTTTAGAATTGTTAAAAGTGATGTTGTAAATTTGCAACAGTGGGTTTGGTTAAGTCACTGGTTATCCATAACCTATTATTTGGAAATATTCTAACTGTTTCTGTATGGATAATGTTACTTTCACAGAACATTATATAAGATGTGATAATCATGTGGGTTATCACAGGAGTTAAAGAAGATCTGCCAGTCCGTATCTTCCAGACAGTCTCTCAGTTCCTCCTTACAATCATCTGACCATATCTGTATATCCTTAGTCACTGGCTTCTCCCGTTTCAGCTTTGCCCTGTAACGTGGGAGCAGATGTATGACGTTATGATCGGACTTTATCAGGGCTGGCCGACGGATGGATTTGTAGGCAGCGGGTAAATTGCCATAGCACCTATCCAGGGTGCGCGTCAGACGGGTCAGGCAATCTACATACTGTTGTAATGTGGGCAGATGATTAGACAAGTCACAGGAATTAATGTCCCCCAGAATAAAGACGGGCTGATCAGCTGATCGGGATAGCCCATTGTTGTAGCTCTCTGCAATCTTCGTTGCCGCCCCGTCAAAGTCTGGTCCAGGTAGGTTAATATGATGGTGATCTGGCCAAGTTCTCTAGGCAAGTAGAAGGGTCGAAAAGATACCATAATATTAATAATATATTTCATAATTGCAGGTGCAGGCTTTCTCCCGAACAGTGTACTGTGTGGCCCATCAATTGTCAACAAAAGGACACATGCCACCACCAACTGATTTCCGTGATGGTGTATTGTCCCTGTCCATCCTTATCAATGTATAACCGGGCAGGTTTGGATTGGGCAGAGGGAATGACATGCGGCCAGGTGCCAGTGTCGAACCCGGTCCGCTGTGGCAAAAGCCTTATATATAAGGCATCTGCTCTATTCACTAAACCACCAGCACTCTGTTCACAAGGGTTCTGTTGACTAAAGTTCACATGCAGTCTTGTCAAACTGTTAGGTAAAAGCTGATATACCCTGAGATAAGCTCTCACTGTTTTCCTTTTGTACAAGTAATTTCATTCAGTAGGCTACAAAATCAAATGATGAGATGACTTACTGTACACATGTGATAAGGCACCCCTGCCGTGTGTGTGCACCCTCTTTTTGCTGCGGTCAGATAACCTGTATCTCACCCGGATACAGCAATGCAATTTTCTAATTGGCTGATAGGTAGCTGTATGTTATTTTTTGATTGGCTGGTGGGTAGCTGTGTCTTATTTTTATTGGCTGGAGCGCGGCAAGCGCTTGTTGAGCTCTGCGGTACCCACAGCGTCTTGCAACACGTTGCACTACATATACAGCGATGTAACTTGGTGGGCCTTACCCTAATCATTTTTTTATGCGTGAGAAATACCAGATGTGGCGGATGAGAGTGTGAAAATGTTAAAATGCTGTGTCACACTCTCAAAGCGTGAGACATGAGAGCCCTGAAATAGACATGCCAAAAGAGGTGAAACACAGTGTCAGCAGCAGCGCCCTGCTTCTCCATAATACATATGATGATGACATTTTGGCTCCAATATAACTCTATAAAGTATTGGCCATCATTGCTAGAAATCATATTTGGAGGTCAGGTCACATTCACCCTCTGTACTCTCTTCAATCTTCATATCTTCATTTTGATAAAAAATAAAATAGATTTGATGAGCCTCAGTTAATCTTACTTAAAGAAATGTTTATTACAACACAAATCTGGTAAGAGAAGCTTCTGGCACAGCACGTGTGCATGGACAGAGACTTGCTAAAAACTTAAAATAATTATTTAGCCTTATATAGCGTATTTCACGCATCATATAGATCTGTTTAACATTGGGATTGAAGCTTGTACAGGACCCTGCTTGTACCCTGGAGCATGGTCACATGCCTGCATGCAGACAGTGAATGACACTGAGGTCTCTGAAAACATTTAACCATGACCATGTATGAATATATGATGTACACCATCACAGAGTTATTAATGTTCGTGATGACATTCACATACTGTAGTTATATTTATAATAATTTTTCCACAACAGAAATACTTAGGGGAAGTACAAGTTCCTCAAAATTGTACTTATGTGCAGCATTTGAGTACTAAGTTACTTTCCACCGCCTGATAGAGCTGCAATATTATGAATAAAGATGCACATTTGTAAGGGGGAGGCCAAACCTTGTGGTGGGGAGTGGTGGAATTAAACATTTTTACTAAGAAATAGATTTTAAAACATATTTAACAGTTGAAGGTATGTTTATCTCTATGGCTTAATTTGTAACCATTAGGCTTAAGGCAGAGATGATGACCCATTTTTTTCATTATGATTGTCTCCTACCTTTTGTAAAAAAAAAAATTGCCAATTACAGCGGCACATCATAACAGTATTTATGACTTGGCCCCAGATTGCAGACCTAAGTAGTTGTCTCTAGTTGTCTCTAAGTAGAAAAAAAGTCTCATCCAAGAGGCTCAGATAGGAGCCAACAATCAGAGTCCAACTCTCAGTATGACCAGATGGTTTGAGGCCTGTGATTTAGATGTATCATTGTTAATTCTGCTGGGGGAAATGCCCTCACCATGCAATTTTTTCCAAACTATGCACAAAAAGTAAGGAAATTTGTGTTAGGTAGATTATTTCTTTGTTGTAACAGTGCTTCTTGGCAATAAATCTTACACTATTTGAAAGCCTGTTTATTTCCCTGTTAAATGGTGCCACATTTGTAGGGAACATGCATTTGTGGGGTGAGCAGCAGAGCTGAGTATGTGGGTTGCACGCATGAAAAATTTGCCAAATCTTCTCTGCCAAACAGTTGTTTGATAGATTGGATGATTGAAGTCTGAAGAAATAAGACATATTGACAATTTAACAATTTATTCATTCAACAAACAGGAGCTTCAGAGGCGTGTGAAAGAACCATACACAGCCACAACAGCCAGGCACCTCCTACTCATGATGTTCACCAGCCTGGTCACACACTGCTGTGGGATGACACCCATTCTTCAACCAGCATTTGTCACAAGTCAGCCAACGTGGTTGTGTTGGTCACAGCACACAGCACACCCAAGCTGATTCCACAAGTGTTCAATGACGTTGAAGTCAGGACTGCTGGCAGGCCATTCCATCCTTTCCACTCCCAAATTCTAGAGGTAGTCTCTGATAAACCCTGCTCTGTGGGTGCGAGTGTTGTCATCTTGGAGGATAGATAAATATGGGATTGCCACTGGTTGCGGAATTTCATCTCGATATCTCTCTGCATCGAGATTGCCTCCAGTGATGACAACACCATCACACTGCCTCCAATAAAATATGTTACTCTCTTCTCCACACTTTGACTCTACGATGCAACTGCCGTAGGCAGAATCTGGACTCATCACTGACCATAACGTTTCCTCCACATGTTCAGGTTCCAGTGCACGTGTTGCCAACACCAGCGCAAATGGGCCTGACGGTGAAGGGCAGTCATGGCAGGCCTCCTGGCAGCCCTATGAGACCGGAGATTGGCTGCGTGCACTCTGTTCCGGCTTGTCTAGGCAGAGAGCCATCGGCCATATCGTCCTGCAAACTTTGACTGCAAATCTGTAGGAGACTGCCTACGGTTCCTAAGTGCTGGCAGGATGAGGAAACGGTCTCCTTGGGGTGCTCACTTCGCGGCCTGTCTCTGACATTCCCCCTTATATGGAACTTGGTCTTCAGTTTGCAGATGGTACTAGGACTCACTCCAAATAATGCCGCAACTTGGTTGTGCCGAACACCAACTTAAAGTTGCCCTATCGCATGGGCCCTATCCAGATCAGTCAAAAGTGGAATGCCGATTCTTGGAGCAGACACCAACTGACACTGTAGCAGGGCCCATGCTCACAGGTACAAGAAGCTTAAAACAAGTGTCAATAGCAAAAGAATGGCAGAGAAAATCTGACAAATTTTTCATGGGCACAACCCACATACTCAGCTCTGCTGCAAATTCCACAAATGCATGTTCCTAACGTGGCACCATTTAAAAGGGAAATAAACAGGCTTTCCAGCGGTATAAGATTTATTGCCAAGGAGCATTGTTACAACAAAGAAATAATCTACCAAACACAAATTTCCTTCCTTTTTGTGTTTAGTTTTAGATGTTTGTAAAAACTCACTCATTGATATCACAGATGCATTTTTTCTATTTTCGTTTTTGCTAAAAACAGTCTATAAACTCAAACAAGATCAATATCATGTTAAATATTTCCCTTGTTGAAAGCATCATATTGTTCCAGCAAGTGTTTGAAAAGACACACCCAGAATATACTGTACATGTAGATGTTCACATAGTGTGCTTACGCCTTTTACGTGGTTTTATTAATTGTTGTGCAATTTTTTTTCTGTACTGACTTGTTTGTTGACTATTTTAGCACACAGAATATGTCAGAGCAATTTTGTGTCTGCAAAATCACCTTGAAATATTTTTCCAGAAATGATCATTCTGAAAGCTGACCTGAACCAGCTGTAAAAGAAAGCATAAATAAATGGATTGAGCATTGAATTTGACAGTGCAAGCCAGATAAAAGTTTCAAACAGAGGAAGTGGCACTGACACATTATCCAAAAGCTGAAAAGTAAAACAGAGAAAGAAAGGAGTCCAGCACATCAGAAAAACTCCCATAACTGTTGCAAGAGTTTTGGTGGCCTTTCTCTCATGTTTACCTACAGTTGCTCCACATTTTGTGCTCTGACATGTTGTGTTCCTGATGCTGCGTGCCTGTCTCTCTGCCACAAGAAAAATCTTCAGGTAGATACAGAGCATTATGATCACTGGGAGGTAAAATGAGAAAATGAGTCCCAAAATTTGTGCAAGTAGAAGATCAATAAAACAGTTATCGTTACATTTTTCATGGTTTAATCCTGGAATTAGAAAGCCAATGGCTACTAAAACAGACACACTCCAGCTGACCAGGATCATGACCACAACAACTTTAACATTTATCTTAGCTCTGTATGTCAGAGGCTGACACACTGCATAATATCTGTCTATGGAAATACAACATAAATTCAGAATGGAAGCTGTGCTCAGTGTTACATCAAAGCTATCTCTCACTTTGCAAAATAAATGTTCATAATGTAAACATGAGCTAAGAGAGAAGGCCATGCTGAGAGGAAAAACTACAAGACCAACAAGCAGGTCAGCTACAGCCAGAGAGAGGATGAGAGAGTTTGTAGGAGTGTGGAGCTGTTTGAAGTAAATGATAGAGATTATTACCAGAAGGTTTCCACATACTGTGACAACAGATAATGACCCAAGAAAAATAAATATTAAAACACATATTGTAGAAGGAGTGCTTGTCAGTCTGTAGGAGACATTATATATTTCATAACAGGGATGTATGTCATTCACATCAGTGCGGCTGACTTCTGGTGCCATGTTTCTTTATTCCTGTAAGAATATCCATTAAGAATAAATATTCTCCATGAGGAACCAACAACATTAATGCATGAAAGATGTATGTTTATCTTAAAATATTTTGATATTCATGAATGTTAAACTACAATAATAATCTCTGGAAAAAGATTTCTTGTTTGTCGTACCTTTTAAATGCTCAAGATAGTTTGCAGTATTGATGGGTGTTCTTCATTACAGTGCCACTGTGCACACTGTTTTTATCAACCCCTATCTCATTATCATAATGACTACACTCTATTATTGTCCAATCAGAAGTGGGACTTTGTAATGACATTAGATACCAGACAAACATACAGAACTGTATATGAGAATTATTTTTTTCAGTCCTTTATGAATTATTTTATTTTCACCAAATGGAATGGAAAATCCAATTCACCTCTTGGTAGACTGGCTATGATCTTTGTAAGAATAGGGCCACTCTGACAAGTTCATGTCAGGTTAGACCCAATGCAGTAATATCATGATGATGTCATGATGCAAAAGAAATTGCTATTTCACAGTAATAGCAGCTGCTAAAGTTGTAGTGACAAATGGTTTGTAGAACAAACTTAATTTCGGTGTAACAGTCTCTTGCAGAATCAAACCCAAAAAAGCCTTCTAGTAGTTGTTGTCAAGTGTTAAAACTACACAGCACTTAAACTACACTACACAGTACCTATTGTAAATAATTTAGAGCAAGACAGATAATTCAAACATACATAAAGAGAACTTCATGAACTAATCCCACAAGTTGGATTGCCAAGGCACACGGCTGCAATGATCTTTTTGTTGGTGTTGATGTTCATGTTGGCAGTGAGAAAAATGTTTTGATTATAAAAAATTACATTCCTCAAGAGCATATTCCCCTCTTCTCTCCACCTCCTCAGTTTCCCCATCACTGAATTGGGCTCGCAAGACCATTTTCAGATGAGGTTTCATGACTGTGCAAAGCAAACACACACACAGCCCAGCTCCTGTAAAGGAGGAAGAGGGCAAAGGACGAAGGATAAAGCACTTACACAAATGTAATCACTGTTAATCAGTGGCTTCACAGCGCTGTACCCCTTTATCACGTCATGCACTGTGTGATGGTCTTAAATAGTTCACATCACACTGTATGGTGGCTCTGATTAACATAAAACAAATAAACACATTTAATTCTCACTCCAAATTTCCACAGGAGATGAGAGGATTAGACACAGTCAGTGCGTTTACATGGAGCCATGTATTCCTTTTGCATTCGGGTTGGAAGCCCAACCCGAATAGAAATGCTCCTTGTAAATACCTCAACCCGAAAGAAAACAGCCAACCCAAGAGAAAATCTAATCGGGTGCACAGGGGTGGAATATTCCTTTTCAGAACCCGAATGGAACAATTTTTCTGTCTTGTATACACCTCCTACCCAATTCCAGCCATTCCGTTCTTTCTGCACATGGTTCTTTGGCGTATTGATTCATCGTGGAAGGTTGGGAGGTATTTAACTGTAGGAAGGCTTTTGATTGGATTAGGAGGGGGTGTGGACATGTCACATAGGCGATGGCCATCCTCTTCTGAACCCGTTGGAAGAGATCAGAGTTTTTCTCTTTGCAGCCATCCAGACATGTGACAATATTTAAATCATCCAAAGTTTGAATTAGAAATCGTGTCTCAGTAGCCGACCAGTTCTTGCTCTTCTGAGATGCCATTTTTCTGAACTGTGCGAGTGTGCGTCATGACGCATTATATCGAGACAGTAGTGAGCATGCGCAGAAAGAAGGGAATGGCTGGAATCGGGTAGGAGGTGTATACAAGACAGAAAAATTGTTCCATTCAGGTTCTGAAAAGGAATATTCCACCCCTGTGCACCCGATTAGATTTTCTTTCGGGTTGGCTGTTTTTGTTCGGGTTGATGTGTTTGCAAGGAGCATTTCTATTCGGGTTGGGCTTCCAACCTTAATCGCCTGAGGAAAAAAAGAAAAAAGACTTTGTCTAGCTTTTTCAAAAAGCAGAGCACCAGCAGCATTGGCTGCAGCAGAGACACACTCTCAGAGGAGGAAAGCATCAAGATGGAACTGAGAGCCTACTTGCAGACCACAGAGGCTGACAGTGATGCAGACCGTTTGGAGTGGTGGAGATGCCATCAGGCAAATTTCCCCCACGTTGCAAAGCTAGCTCGACAGTATTTATGCATACCTGCCACCAGTACTCCATCTGAGAGAGTATTCAACACTGGTGGCAACATTGTCACGTGCCACAGGGCCGCACTCAAACCAGATGCTGTGGACCGTCTGGTTTTCCTTGCTCAAAATTTGTAACGGCTGAGATGCCTTATTTATGGAGCTTGTCCATAAAGTTGAAATGTGTGAATATTGTTTCTATGCTAAAGGATAATCCTGCAAGCCAAGTTGCACTTCTTTTTAATTTTCAGAACTTGAATACTGTGCCTGGGCATGAGCAATACTATTACTAATCCAAGTTGCATACTTTTAGTTTACTATTTATTTGTTTAAATACCTCAACTTGAAGAGAAGTCCATATTGATGCAAGTTGCCTTAATGAATGTTCAGTGGTTGTTTACATTGTGTAGTTGATTTTTTACAAAATATGTTTTTTCAAGTTGTTTGTTTGCAAAATTTGAAAAATAAAAGGGTTCTGTATTTTGACTGCAACTGTCATGCATTCTGATTCCTTCACTTCATTAGAATCATGAGTGCCACCTCTTTGTAAACAGCATCATTTTGTGAGGCCATGCAAACCTGTATTAATACTAGTGTGGACATTAATTTTTTTCTACAATATTCACTCCTCATGACAGTAAAATAGGCCATTCTAAGCCAATTTACTGCAGCAATTCCTCTCTAAATCATTAGAAAATGTGGTTAACACCCAGTCGTGCGTGAAAAGAAAAATACCGTCATATACCGTGAAACCGATATAATTTTGAAAAATACCGTGATATAAATTTTTGGTCATACCGCCCAGCACTAAGCCAAGTGCCTGCAAGGACGGGAAATGAGCACTTCGGCACGACGGCACCTTGTGTGTCCGTTCTGTTTGAAGGTCAGCAGGCGGTGCATTACTTCACTTGTCTCTGCAACCTTGTCAATAATGCCATCAGTATCAAGCTCCATGAGAATCTCCTTCTCTGTTGACATCAGTAAAAATGCCTCTAGGCGGTCCTGGCTAATGGAGCTTCTGAGTCTGTTCTTCACAAATTTCACTGTGGAGAAAGTCCTTTCACAGGCCAATTGTGTTACAGACAGGGTCAGCAAGTACCTGTATCCCAGACCAGTGACATGGTAGGTATCTGTTAGCAGGTTGTTTTGGGACAGGATGAGGTAGCAGCATATGGGACAGTTCTTACAAGAGGAACAGCTTCTGCTCTCTAACTCCAGGCTCCCCTCAGGTTCCTCAGTGTGTCCACCCTCCTCATGCAGCTCAGTGAGTGTCCTAACTCTATAGCCCTCCAAAGGTGGCATCTTGAGTGTCTCCCACTGATGTGCAAGGCTGTTTAGTTCTGCCTGCAAGGTACCAACTGTAGCACGCTCATCAAATTTCAGCAGGCATTTACTGAGCTCCTCCAGTGCTGTTTTGTGTAGCCCTTTCTTCCTAACTGGACTTTGACCTTGTAGGCTGTCTCAGCATCTGCAAGAGACTTGTCCTGTGCCAGTTCACCTGGCATCATTTTTTTCTTTCTGACACGTTTCTCTGGGAGGGCAGTCTGGACTTCAAGGTCACACTTATCCTGCTCCTGTAGAATGGTATTTGCCCACTCCACAAACACATCTGCTGCCTTCTTGACGCCATCAAAATCCCTGCAACACTTCCTCAGGCTGTCTTCAGTTCCCACCACCATGCGCTGTGCAGTTAGTACGTCCATACCAGTGGTCTGAAGATATTTTGAAAGGGGGGTCGTCTGCTCAAATATTCTGAGAAAAATCTGTGCTGTGAGTATGGTTTCATGTTTCAGAAGTGCCTCCATGTATCCCCTGGCTTTGACTCTCACAACAGGTTTCATGGTTTCATTTTTCTCTATCCTTTGCAGAGTGAGCACCAAGTCAGTGAAAAGCGCATCTTGAGGATTTCCAAAAGAGCCAAATACTTTTCTCAAGACTTGGTCTTTTGCCAACCACCATGTTTCTCCTATTGGAGCAAGCCGCCTGTGTCTCCTGTCTTCACTGACTTCCTCCCACAGACGCATGCGTTTGTAGGACTCCCGGATGAGTACTGCTACATCATTTAGCAACGAGAACAGTGATGCACTCGGCACAATGACTCCAGTAGTCTCTGTTAACAACAGACGCAGCACATGTGCGTAACACCATATGTGGACTTTTTTGGGAGACTCTCCAGTGAGCAATGCAGAAAATTCCTTATACTGCCCCTGCATGTTAGCAGCTCCATCAGTTGAGTTACCAACACAATTTCTGTTTTTTTCATTAGTTCCACAAAGTACTCGCCAGTCGGTGCCTTGCAATCAATGACAGCTATCAGCCTCTCGTGAACCATATCTGTTACATACCTCAGAACTATTGCACACTGGTCCTTGGATGTTATATCTTGGGTTGTGTCCAGTTGGATAGAAAACATCTTTGCTTTCTTTACTTCACCAGCAATAGTTTGTTGGATTAAGAGACTGATAATATTAATGACTTTGTTCACTGTTAGTTTCGACAGCAGAACTACAAAGGACCCCCTTCCTTTAGCTCCAGTCTCATGCAGCATCTTACTCTTCTTAATGCAGTCACTGACATGTTCTTGTAGGCAGACATTGTACTTGCTCAGTAGCAATATCATCTCTAAAAATTTCCCATGGTCCATGGCCATGTTCTCTAGGCTATATGCAGCTTCATGTAGTGTTGCTTTCGAAAAGTTACGAAAAGTATGACTAAATATCATCATCAACGAACCTTTATCACGTGACGAAAACGAAATGAGGCGCAACGTAAATGGTGGTCATGTGACGATAACTATAATTAAATATATAATGCAATATTGTTGACAAATAAAAACGAGACTAAATGTGGTTTACAAAATAAAACCTCTGCTAAAATGTCTCTTCATTTTCATTGACCAAAACGAGACGAGACGAAATAACGTTATAATGTTTAGTTGCGTTATTATTATTATTTTGCAGTATTTCTGTTTCCTAGGCTGTGCGTCGCACTGCGCAGACGGATTACAGCCGTGACGATATACAGTACAACATCACTTGCTCTCATGTGATATTGCTTTTATACAACAGTTCAACAACAGTTTAAACAGCAATGCTGAGTAAGGAAATGTTAACAAAAGGTAATGAAATAAAAGTATTATAGTTATGTAGCTCCGCGATCCCCCAGTCTGTTGCCAGGCAACGCGGAACACACCAGGAACTCACAAGCTACTTTGAATTTACATTGATCTGCAACTGTGTAACTTCGTCCAGTTCAGCTGATGAAACGTTGGCAAACCTGGATGTTGGCAATTCAGCTTCCACTCTCCCTCATCCTCATCAGTACCTCATCAGATGATCATTGATAATTCCTGACTATGTTCGCTTCATTTTTGCTCCTCTCCAGTTTGTCGAGCTCGACTGATGTTACACAAACACACCTGGAGGTCTGCACAGAAGAGTCCTGGCTTTCCTTTTCCTCGTCCTCTCCTGACAACCACTCATAATTGAATTCAAATGTAATTTTGGGGAAAATATCCATCTTCTTGGTGTAACGCTATAGTGTCAGTTTGTGTCAATGTAGCGAGTGTGACAGCTGGTTAATTAACGGTTGTATTTATATTTATTACATGGCTCTATTAAATGCTGTATTGTGATTGGTCAGTCGCGGCATTCAGAGGTCTGATATTACTGTGTAATGACTGTTGCTATGTAGCCCAGCGTTGCTAGGGACGCTGCCCTGACAAGGAGATTCAGCCGTTGCCGGCAGGGCAGGGTGCGAGTTGGGGTTCTATTCCCCTGTCGGGAGTTATTTTCCCAGTATTCACTGGCTCATTATACATTATCCCTTACTTATAACACCTGTGAGCAGAGTGATTTTACTGTTACATGTCCCAGTGATGTTATACTCTATATCAGCACTCATGGAATGCCTCTCGTCCAATCAAATTACTCGGTCGGAACTAACTGTTGTATAAATAAATATATATTTAGCTCTAACTAGGAGCTAATTTAGAAAAAAGAGACTAAAATACAATTTTCATTGACTAAAACTAGACTAAAATGTCATCAGTTTTCGTCAACTAAAACGAGATGAAAATAATCATGGATTATTCTGACTAAAATAAGACTAAAATGCTCAGACTTTTAGTTGACTGAAACTTGACTAGACAAAAAAGAGTATGAACGTGACTAAAACTAATAAAAACTACAATGACAGTTTAACACAAAGACTAGACTAAAACTAAAATTAAAACAGGCCGCCAAAAACAACACTAGCTTCATGTTTATCACCTCTGTAGCTGAGACCACGCTTACCAAGGACCCTGACGACATTGACCACACGTTCCATAACTTGTCTTTTTTTCCTCATTTGCTCTCGGTGTACTGACATTTGTGTTTCTGTCAGTAGGCTCCTGACATCAGCTCTGTTTGCCTTGAGTAAATATGCCTCTGCACTATCTCTATGAGACCTGCTTTGTTCATGCTCCTCAATTCTTTGTGTACATGCGTCCATGTCTGCATGCCTCCTTTAACAAAAGGACTATCACTGGCATAAGGCTTGGCAAACATGAGACACACTGAACAATATAGTGAGTGAGATGATTCACAGTATGTTAACCACTTTCTATTTGTCCCATCCTTCTGTAGAATATGTTGGGAAGGGCTTCTTGGGAGTTTGTGGGTGGTACCGGAAAAATAAATCCAAATCTTTGGACTGAGGGCGAGCAAATCAAAATGTCTTTCTGGATCAACTTCCTGTGTGTCTCTCTCTCTGTCTTTGTCCGTTGTCCCTGCCGGTACCAAATAAGAAGAACCAGCATAAGCATTACTAATAATTACAATATATGATTAAGAATTAGAAACATAACTTGTTTCAAGAATACTGTGTCATCAAACTGCCAATATTTTGTTCAGCTGTTTCATAGTCACAGCAAAATCTATGTGCCATATGACATGATTAAAACTTATACCAATAATATGTTTCCCTACAGTACATTGGTTACCCTAACCTGTCAGTAGTTCCTCTGAGCTATGATCCCTGGGTGGAGCATCACCACCTGTTGTCAGTGGTACTGAATAGGAAAAAACATGCAATAATTACATTAGCAAGAGCTAATTATGAAAGAACATAAACAGTGAATACCATTGCCATCAAATATGTTTGTATTCAACTGTTTCATAGTCATAGCCTACAGTAAATCTCACACATTCATTATTCAATCTTATACTAATTATTTGTCCTACTGCTCTGTACCTGCCAGTTCTCTCTCTGTCTCCCTCTCTCTCTCTCTCTCTCTCTCACACACACACACACACACACACACACACTCCATATGATGGAGTTGTGAACAAAAACTTAAGATATCACCACACATTTAACCAAAACAAGCATATAAACACAACAGCTAACCAAACCAGCATACAGCACAACCAGATGAGAACACTGACAAACTGTTAAGTCAAAAAGTTCATTTGACCAGTGTTTACTGTAATGGAAGCAATTAATTTGTCTTCAATCATACTCAAAGTGCATAGAAAATAAGTCAATCCTCTCTGCTGGCACAGTGATAATAAAAAATGTTTTCATTTCAAGGGGTCCCCAGACCCAGATTGACATCATGCAGCATTCAATTATAGGCCTGACTCTGTACAAAATGGAACCAAATGGACCCTTAAGGTGTGTTCACACCGGACCTATTTTTTTTTTTCGCTAGCGAGGAGTTTACATACAAAGTCAATGCAAACGGGCGATTGAGCGTATATTCGCCCAGGAGAAAAATCGCTCGGGCTCCAAGCGACAGCGACAGAGCGACAGAGCGATTTTTGGCTCGTCGCTTGAGATGAGAAATCTCATGTGGAGCGGTATTTCGCTGGGTTCTGTCGCTTGCAGCTCAACGTTGATTGGCTGCCGTAACCCCGGAATCCCGGGGGGTTCTTGACTGTCATGACATGTCAGCTTCATTAAAAGTATAGCTGCAAATTAAAAGCAACAACAGATATAAAAACACACAGACACAATGCATCGGTGATCAGTTCCCTAATTTAATTTTAACAATTTTTTCAATCTTCTCCAATTTCTCGTTTTATTTTATGGAAGTAATCAATGTAAGTGCACTTGTCCTAGAGCCACCACAACGTTTTTTATAATGCAAATAACTCTGAGATAAAACCTACAAGCTTCTCTTCCTATGACTTTGTATGTGTCTTGTATGTTTTCTGAAGCCTTTGGGCCCTATTTAGATGGTCTAAAGCGGACGGCGGAGGGCGCATAATCCATGTCGCCACTGACACTGCAGTGTCATTGCTATTTAGATGCAGGTGCAGTTGTCATTTTCACGCCCGGCGCCCTCGTCGTCTAACTAGCAAATGAACTTGCGCTTTTCTGGGTGTGTTGGTCTAAAAATGAGGAGTGGTCAGGCGCAGTCATGGTGCGTTGCTCGTTAGATGACGTAAAAAGCAAATGCGCCAGTGACCAACAAAAACCTGGTCTAAAGTCAACGGCGCAGTATTTGGCTGTTAAACAAGTTAGTAATATGCATCTCTAGGCGGGTGCACAACATGCGTGCACTCTGCTCAGACACACAAGGAGCAGCCACACATGCAAAAGATAACAAATAAAAATATGATTACAATGTGAAAGGTTATTATTGTGCACATTAAAATATTTATCAGAAACACGTAATGGTCAGTCATTAATCAGAATGATCTAATCGCAGTAATAATGATCATCATAATCCGGGAGGTCCAAACTCGCAGTGTCCAAATATATGGAACTGCGAGCAGACCTCCACGGGCTGATGATGCATAGCCTGTAAAATGAACTTGTCTTTCCCAATTGAATTGTGATCATTTTGGCATGTAAATCACAAAATCAAAGATGTGAAAACGTTTGATAAACTTTATTTTGACATAAACACAACAATAACCAGCTTCTGTGAACTAAAAACGTAAACTTATAGCCCTACAAGTACAAATGTATATTTTAAAAAAAAGCTTTTAGAACGTAAAACTAAATATCATCTTGTCAGGAGGAGGAGGAGGAGGAGGAAGAGGAGGAGGAGGAGGAGGAGGAGGATGACCCCAGCTCCGCAGCCAGCGCGCAGCCAGACCAGACGGCCCAGGTGATTTGTTGACAGCGTTTCTCTCGTGCGTGCGCTCTCTCTTTCTCTCTCGCACTCTCACTCTGTTTCTTTTCTTTTGGCTTTTCTAAGATGACAGATGCTGAATATATACTCCCTATCTGATGCTGTGGCTGTTTGTGGTTGGCTGAGAGGGATGTGAACTTATTAGATTGAAGCTGTGTTAATCAAATCAGTTTGGGTTTCCATTACGCGTGCCAAACGTGCCAAACGGTGCCAATCCCCTTTGATCTGACATCAGATGTGACGGGACAGTCGATATAGAGATACATTTATCGTCTCCTCAGCTGTAAAACGCTCACTCTTTCCAGTTGGTAGGTCTGCCATCTAACTAGCTCTCCGCCGTGCGCTCCAATCGCGCCTCCTTAAAGGGAATGAGAGGTGACACTCTGATTGGCTTATTGACTGATACGCCCAAAACACACCCATGACTAATTCACAGAGTAAGTCCAACCCTTTTCGACTCTCCGCCATGGCGCACAGTCTGAGAACGCGCTGTCTAACTAACAAGTGACTGGGACACGCCCATGCGCCGCACGCCTGGGGCTTTGTATAAAAATGAATAATTATAAAAAGCTTAAAGTTATACATTTTGATACATACAGGTAGGCTATACATATTGCAAAACTCTAAAAGTACACCAAAGCATACATTTTCGTTTCCAAATATTTTATTACACAAAAGAGGAAGAAATTATGATTTTTTTCTTTTTACCTATTTTGGCACATACATACAAAATCCTCCCGCTCCTCCAAGCGCTGCAACATATGTAACTTCATTGTTTATGCTGCCCGTGTACTCAGAAGCACACCAAAAATGCATTTGAGTAATTTCTGAGAATTTATGATAAAATAAAAAAAATATTACAGACTATAGAATAGGACTGACAACCTCTCCAGTGTCTCATGTCAATTAATTAACACTATTTGTCTTTTTCCTGCTGAGCTGCTGCTGCACTGTGTCTCCAGTTGAAAGTGGTGATTTGCTAAATACATTCTACAATAATAAATTAGATTAGCTTTTGGTAATAATATTGTTGGCTATATTATGCATTTTAATAAAAAAAAACTTAAGAATAAAAGAAATAAACACCGAAATAATTAGTGGAAACTTTTCCTTATTGATACTACTCCTCTCTGACATACTAACACACACACACACACACACACACACACACACACACACACACACTGAACACGTGACTGAATGAATGAATGAACACTGGAAGCTGTTCAGCTGCAGTCCCGCCGGCTGGCGCAGCCACTGTTGAGATTCGTTTTTTATTATTAACAAAATGTTTTTTTATTGACCGTATGAATGGTTTTGTTTTCAAATAAATATTTGGAAACGAAAATGTATGCTTTGGTGTACTTTTACAGAGTTTTGCAATATGTATAGCCACCTGTAGGGCCTATGTATCAAAATGTATAACTTTCAGCAGCGCTCTGCCGCGGTCGGAGGTATAAATGCTCAGAAGTCTAGTGTGTTTCATTTTGTAACTTAAAGGCTTCAGAAAACATACAAAACACATTTTTAGTAAAAGTCATAGGAAGAGAAGCTTGTAGGTTTTATCTAAACAGAGTTATTTGCATTATAAAAACCGTCGTGGCGGCTCTAGGACAAGTGCACTTACATTGATCACTTCCATAAAATAAAACGAGAAATTGGAGAAGATTGAAAAAATTAAAATTAAATTAGGGAACTGATCACAGATGTATTGTCTCTGTGTGTTTTTACATCTATTGTTGCTTTTAATTTGCAGCTATAATTTTAATGAAGCTGACATGTCATGACAGTCAAGAACCCCCCCCCCCCCCCGAAATTCCCTGATCGCTTCAGTGACGTCATCAAAGCGAAAAAGCGAGTCTGTTGATTTCTGCCACATTGACGAGCGATTGCAACTGAGCGATGAAGCGATATCAAAGGGGCGGACCGAACGACAGCGAAAAAAAAAACAGGTCCGGTGTGAACACAGCTTTACGGGTTAATTTGGCTCTTATAGCTTATCATCAATCATTTATCTGGCATCGGGACGTCCCCATCTTCCCCGGACCTCATGTTGAGAAAGAACAGTTTTCTTACTATTCTGTTTTCTATGTTAACTTACTTCTTGCAGCATCATCATTTGACGGCGTCATGCTGCTGCTGGGGGCTGAGGGGGGGGGGGCTCTGAACATTTCTGTAAGTTTATGACATTTGGCCGCCCCCTCCTCAATGGCCCTTTTTTTCTATCATTCTCCCATTCAGCTCCACCTTTCCTCTTTTTGCGGCCCATAACGACGCTGCTGAGCTGCAGAGCTCCTACTGCACAGTCTGCAGACACAGGCACACGTACACACCCTCTGCTCTCTGCTCCACCTGACTCTCCACAACCAAGCTGCTTTCAGTTTACAGGTGCACTGATTTGGGGGCAGGCGCCACTCAGTCTGTGGTCCAGTCCTTCCCTCCCACTCTGTTGCCAATCTCCACTCCTTGCAGGAGACTGATCCCTTCCGGAAGGCTGTGCTGCCATTTTGGCGACACAAGGTTTGGCCTACCTCGGATGAGCGACAACAACTTTCCAAGGGAGCTCTAGTCCTTTTGCGCCAATAGGACCACCTGGTGGAAAAAGATGGGGTTCTTTTACACCAGGTGTTCTGTCCATATTAGTGTTTTTTCCAAACTGCGGGTCCCACATTTATGAAATAATTTGACCCGCTCCATCCCGCCCACACAACTGCATCTATTTTCACAACTTGCCCCACCCCGCCCCTGCCGCTATTAACTTACCCATCTTGTGGCTCTTATGCTTGTATAGCTTATCACAGGAATTGCACTTCGTAGCCAATACTGCTGTCATCTGCTGCACTAACTACCTCACAGAAATTGTCTCAAACATGAGATTTAGCAGCTTGGCCTTCTTTTCTTTTAACTCTGTACTCTTCTGACCGTAATCTTTCCCTCACTTTTTTTTCCATCTTCACCACTTCATTGATTCTGGTTTGTTGTGGCCGCTGCTTGGCGCTTTTGTGACGTCAGGTCGCAGGTTACGTTACGTAACATGCATTTACATTTACCTAACCTACAACAGTGTTGTTAACAAGTAGGCTATATCCGACATATGTAATCTTTAATGACCCGCCCCGCCCGCCCCGCCAATAAAGTGAACATTTCTTGACCCGACCCAACCCGACCCACGGGTAACCCACAAGATCACTCACTCACTCACAGTATAAATGCGACTGGAAACTATACAACATACTGCAGTGGATTGTATCTCATTGTTTGGCTCACCTGTACAATGACATCGGGAAGGCCAGCTGTCATCTTAGAAAGGTGGACTTTCAGGGCAAGAGTCTTGGACATCAGAACTTCAAGGGTCAGCAGAATAGTGCTGTAGAAACAGTGATCCTCCCCTTGTAATATGTCTAATGCAACAGTGAGAGGCTTCCTTGCGACTGAATACTCCCCTAGGAACTGGTACTCCTTGTCAGTAAAGCCCTTTATTCCCAGTTTGATGCACAGGCCATTCAGGTCACTGATGGGGATCTTTGTGGTTCGGGTGACTGCCTCATAGAAAGAGTTCAGCCGTGTGGACATGGGCACTAGGAGTTTTCTACGACTGACCTCCTCCACAAGCTCAGACGCCACCGTGGAATGGCTTGCCTTCGTCCAGAGGGCTGTACACTTGGCAACTCCACTTCTATATGTAGCTTTGGTATCAGGACTACCTGTCAGCCACTTTTCAACATCATTGGTGGAGATGAGGTTGATGGTGTGTGATGCACATCGGTGATGAGGGGGGAGAAAAAACTCACCATCACCTTCTGTGTACAGGGCATCTACTACATCAGTGAATGTAACTTCATCTTCCTCCTCATCATATTCTTCTGAATCAGAGTCAACAGGCTGGTACATTTTAAATGCTTTAACAAAGTGTGATCCATTATCTGTAACGGTGGCCGTCACTTTGTTTGAAAGTCCATAAAATGAATGGACCTAAGATAAGATAAGATGTCACTTTATTGTCAGTTAAAAACTGAAATTTGTCTTGCATCTCCATGTTACTCCGTTCAAGAACAGTTGTACATAACCAATTTAAAAATAACCTAAAATGTTATGCACAGAGACATCCCTAGTTTATGCCAATTTAACAGTTTCAACAACAAATCCAAAGAAACAAACAAATAGCATACATGGCACTCCAAAGAAACACACATACCAATACAACACATGACACCTCCAATAACAACACAATGCATTTCAGTCAGTAACAATACACATACCTATAATGATCTGAAATGAAACCCAGGTATTTGTAGGAAGAGACTTGTTTAATAACTGCATTGTGAATTACCTGTTCGATCTCAGTAGCGATAACATCCTGTGTGTGTCTCCCCGGATCTGCTTGCAGGCCACTGCTGCTTTCTCCTGCTGCAAAGTCATTCTGTTGATCCAGTTGATGGTCATCCCGAGAAAGCTTTTATTGTTAGCTTTAAATGCTTTCTTCAGTTCAACGTCCATCAAAGTGTATTCCCTGTCCAGATAGCTTGCAAATGTTTTTCTAGCCAGTATTTTTTTGTTGCCACTGACTGGTATTTTCCCAAGAATCTGTCTAAACAACGGAGAGTCAATTCTTGATATAGGCAGCATTTCATCAACCACATAGCTAGCCACAAGCTTCGTTACTTCATTTTCACTCATCATGGCCTGCTGCTGTCCACCATTAAAATCCAGTTTGCGCTGTTTAGCAGCAGGCAGACTACAGCCTTCTGCAGCATGCTCATCACGGTCTGGTTCTCTTCCCACTGGCTTAACATTGCTGTGTTGGCGTAGCAAGTGTTTCAGGAGGTTTGAGGTGGTGTTTCTCGCACAGGAAAGAGTCTTACAACCTACACACAGTTTACATCTGACAACGACATTCTTGTTGTCATCTTTCAGGTCCACAAAATCAAAATAATGTGCATGTTTCCAGCCACGGAATGTTATCGTTGTCATTTTCAAAGTTAGCTGCGTTGCTTAGTGATGCCGAGAAGCCCTTGACTGTATTTGGCGGAACGTTCTTCAAATCTGAAATGAAAACTTTATTTCACCCTTTGTAAAAAAAAAATTAAAAAAAAAAGTAGAACTAGAGTGTTTCCTTTATTTTATTTCTAAAATCTGTTTTGGCTTGTATAGACCATGGCGTTTTGATAGCTATCAGTGTGATGTTGCGATTTTTTCAGCCAATCAGCTCTTAGTTAATCGGCATATTGTCAGCACTGGCCCTGTGAGTAGTTTACCAGCTGTAGGTATAGAGTATAAAAAACGGTTGACGTTTAATACCTGCCAGTGTCCTTATTAACCTGGCATTAGTGTATAATACACCAAGTACATTTATTTTCCAGTGTTCCTATTTTCTATTTTCAGTTTCACAAAATGGCTACTCTGCATGAAATCATCGATATAAATCTGAAAACGGTTTATATACACATATATACAGTACATTTTACTGCAGCAGTATATTGAGTGGTTGTTACATTAAAAAACGCACTGGTATTCCACCCGGTTTTGGAAGTGTAGCGCTGTTGACAAAGTCATGTTTCAGTTTGCAATAATCACCACTGAAACTGACAGAGATGTATGCGCATGTGCGCATGTGAAAAATAAATAGATGGTGCTCTCTACAATGATGGATGGTGTCACACTTTTATTTTGTCTCCATGAATGTAGTTTATTATCGAATATAAACCACCTTGGTGCACTACACTGATTATTGCAGCTGCGTAGGGTGTCGCACTCAACGAGTGCCCACCCCCCTTGCACTGTTGAAACAAGACCGTCAAGTTAAATGAATCTAAGTTTTTATGTGTAAAACATAATATTTAGTCTCATGCATATGATATGAGACAGATTTGGTGTGTAGGCCTATCCATGAGTGATTGAAATAGGGGGGCAGAACAAGATTTTGAATTGGCCCCCCATAAAAAACAGCCTTGCTAACTGGTGTGTCCCTGGACAAGATGTGTCAAGGAGAAAGGTGCAACATGTTACCAAGGACAAAATGCAATGGCAATAACAAGTGACTCCTGCAGAGCCATTTGACCTGGCTGCAAATGCCAATTGTAACTGTTCCCATTACATATAAAAGCCATATGTTTGTGTTTTGTTTGTCTGTTTGTTTTGTACAGTGGGAAATGGGTGTAATTTGGTTTAAACTGCAGGTTTTTTTTTATTACATCGAATTTGATCAAAATGATGTCATCATGAATGGTATAGATCCCATAGAACAGAAGAACCCAAAATAAAAATAAAATAAATAAAATTTCCTTTTGAACTTTGATCTCAGCCAAACCTCATTGCTCCCACTTGGCAACTTTGGTTCAGTGTAGTGTTGCCAAATTGGATGAAAAAAGTCAATTTGGGTGTGTGCTGAAAAATTGGGCATATTGCTCAAGCCAAATTTTTAGAGATAGAGAAATCATAATGTTTTTGGGAACCTGTCACACCTGTTGCCAACAGCAAGAGAAATATATTGCACTAATTAATGTTACAATGTTACACAATGAGAAGGAGGTAGAAAGAAAAAAAAAAACAATTGCACCCAAATACAACCAGCATTTTAAATGAAATTGCCATTGCCATCTCAAAGTGTTGAAATAATAACTGTAACCCTAAGCCTAATACATGTTATTACTAATCTGGGGTGTTTGATGGATTTATGTAATTTCTGCTTTAATAAATGTTATTAATAATAATACAGTATTTTGATATTTATGGTAGTTACTCTAATTTCTCATTATTAGTTGGAAAATTTATTTGCAACACAGTGCTTCTTCATTTTCATTGTGTTTGCATCAATATGCTATTCTCAGTACAATACATAGTGAAGATCATCATTTTTATTGTGGCCATTATCATAGGCCACTTCACTAATTCATACAAGTCAAGAAAGTTTTGAATCAGTATAATCTCCCTGAAATATTTTCCCAGAAATTATCATTCTGAAAGCTGATCTGAACCAGCTGTAAAAGAAAGCATAAATAAATGGATTGAGCATTGAGTTTGACAGCGTCAGCCAGTTAAGAGTTTCGATAACGGGGACTGGCACTGAATCATTGATGAGAGGCACAAAGGTGATACAAAGAAAGAAAGGAGTCCAACATAAAAGAAAAACTCCTAAAACAATAGCCAGAGTTTTGGTGGCTTTTCTTTCCATCTTACTAACAGTAGCTCCAGACTTTGTGTTCTGACAGGTTGTGTTCTGGATGCTGCGTACCTGTCTCTTTGCAACAAGGAAAATCTTCAGGTAGATACAGAGCATTATGATCACTGGGAGATAAAATGATAAAATGGGTCCAACAGTGTTTTCTATGAGAACATCAATTAAACATCTTTCATTACATTTTTCATTGTTTAATCCAGCAATTATGACACTAATTCCAATTAGAGCAGAAACCCCCCAGCTCACCAGGATCATGACCACAATTACACGATGGTTTATTCTGATGTTATATGTCAGAGGCTGACACACTGCATAATATCTGTCAATAGAGATACAACATAGGTTCAGAATAGAGGTTGTGCTCAGTGATATATCAAAACTGCCTCGGACTTTGCAAAATAAACCCTCATGATACAAACACGAGCTAACTGAGAAGGCCAAGCTGAAAGGAAAAACTATGATCCCAACAAGCAGGTCAGCCACAGCCAGAGAAAGAATAAGGTAATTTGTAGGAGTGTGGAGCTGTTGGAAATAAAGGACAGCGATGATAACAAGAAGGTTTCCAAATATTGTTATAACAGACAATAACATAAGGAAAATGTATAATAAAACACATATAATGGAAGGGGTCTTTGTCAGTATGTAATTGAAATGATCTATTTCGTAGCAGGGATGAATGGCAGTCTCACTGTCAGTGCTGTTGAAAGCAACTTGTGGTTCCATGTTTAAGAGTTCCTGAAATTCAGCACAATTCCTATTATTATTATAATAAGACAAAATCAAGATTGTCCATGCATAAGTGCTGATGAGTTTCTTTGTTCATAAGTCCCACTGTGCAGAACCTTTGTACTTAACATCTATCACATCACCACAATAGTTGTCCAATCAGGAATGAGACTGCCTCCTCTTTGCATGAGATGTTGAAGATGAACAAATGAACAAAGTTTAGCAAGTAGCGAGTGCTCTTCACTTTCATTTGTATACCCAGTAAAATTTAGAAAGAATAGAACTTTGATCTCAGCCAAACCTCATTGCTCCCACTTGGCAACTTTGGTTCAGTTGTAGTGTTGCCAGATTGGATGAAAACCTGCAGATAAGGGGAGTTTTTTTTCTTTTATCTTTTTTTATCAGTTTGGGCTGGAAAAAAAAGTCAATTTGGGTGTGTGCTGAAAAATTGGGTATATTGCTCAAGCCAAATTTTTAGAGATAGTAAGTAAAGTTTTTTGGGGGGTGGGGTTGGGGTTCCTTATCCGCTGTGAGGGTCCTAAGGACAGAGGGATGTCGTATGATGTAAAGCCCTCTGAGGCAAATTGTGACTTGTGATATTGGGCTTTATAACTAAAATTGATTGATTGATAAAACACAACAATCCTTCAGTTATTTGATCATAATGTTTTTGGGAACCTGTCAAACCTGTTTCCAACAGCATTTGTGTCGATGAATGTGGGTGATTTTTAGCGGCCTATTGTCACTTTTGCAGTGGCTTTTGTTGGACAGATGTGGTATTTCAAGCAGAACACAACATTTTCCTAACCATAACCAAGTGGTTTTGTGCCTAACAGAATCACATGCTCAACACAGTGTTTCAAGGTATCCACTACTTAATACCACACAAATGTAACAAATTCATGGATTGCAGAAATGTACAAGGGTGGGCTGAAAAGTTCATAGGCTGACCATGATGCAATGTTAGAATTTGACAATGTGGTTTATTTTTCAACAAAGTCTCCCCTGCAGTCTACACACTTTTTCCATCCCTGTTGCAGCCCTCGAACCTCCTTGGTGTAGTGGCAGATAGCAGATATGACATCATCATCAGTCCGATACTGCTCCCCAGCCAAGTGTTTTTTCATGTTGGGGAACAGAAAATAGTCAGATGGTGCCATATCAGGAAAATATGGAGGGTGATCAATCAGTTCAAAGCTACAGTTATGCACAGTAGCCATTGCAACTACAGACTTGTGTACTGGAGCATTGTCCTGATGAAACAAGACCCCCTTTGTCAGTTTTCCTGGCTGTTTTGTCTTGATTGCCTTTCACAGATGCCTTAGCAAATTGGCAAAGTACTGTCCATTGATTGTTTGGCCCTTCTGAAGGTAGTCAATAAACACAATACCCTTTGCAGCCCAGAAAACTGAGGCCATCACCTTCCCTGCCAATGACACCACCTTGGCCTTCTTTGGAAGGGTGAAATGGGTGTTTCCACTGCATGGACTGCCTTTTTGTCTCTGGCTCAGAGTGGTGGATCCGACACCCATCCTGGGTTAGGAAGTTTTCAAGAAAACCAACTGAATCTGCTTCAAAATGTGCAAAGTTCTCCTGCAACATGACCAGCCTGGTGTGCTTTTGATCAGGGGTCAAAAGCCATGGCATCCATTGAGTGGAAACCTTCGACACACCAAATTTGTTGTGCAGAATATTCTCTACTCTTTCATGGGAGATGCTTACAGCATTAGCTATCTGATTAACAGTCAAACATCTGTCATTCATCACCATGTGGTGAACACAATCAATGTTTTCTTGGGTGGTGACTGTGGCAGGACGTCCTGACCTTGGGTCATCTTTAAGGCTCTCCCCACCCCACTTGAATTCAGCTGCCCACACTAGCACAGTTGATAAAGCTGGAGCATCATCCCTTAATGTAACAACCATGTCAGCATGAATGTTCTTGGGGGCTAACTCCTTTTTCTGCAGATATTTGATAACACCATGGTGCCAAATTTTGTCCATGTCCATGTAATGTCTCTAGTACTAATTTTAAAAGTCCTCAATTAGCTGTCAACTGTGGGTTTATATAGAAGAAAACATTGCAGTTAGTATCAGGAAAGACTGGATTTAATGCATGCCACGTTTCATTGCTCTGGCATTACTCCTTCTTAGTCATCCGATGAACTTTTCAGCCCACCCTCGTACAAGGTCAGCATATATTCTGCTGATTGGGTTTGGTACAAAAACTGTGTCACAGCAGCCACTATATTTGTGTCTGCAGGCATGCTGTTTGCAGACATTCCAATTAATGCATGTGAATAAATTGTTCAATAATACCGCCAACTTCGTGGCTACAGTATATTGGACAGAACCTAAAAGCAGAGGAGTAAATTTCACTGAATCAGCACAGTTTCAAGGTGGGTACCCAAGAATGCTGTCACCTATTCCTGCAACCTAAGTGATACTAACCCACTTTGGTTAGTATCACCTGGATTATCTGGGGTGCCCTACTTCTCTGCTGCTGCAGCCTAGGGCTTGTTCGAAAGTTGTAAATGTTAGGAAGATACATTTGTAAATAAAAGTTATATAATATTTATAAGTTATTTGTAGATAAAGAACTAATCATAGACAAATAGTTCAATGGTGTTCATTATAAGATAAGATACACCTTTATTGATCCCACAATTGAGAAATTCCAGTGTTACAGCAGTCAAGGGGAAAGAGTCAGATTAAAGATTTCAAAATTTAAAAATGTAAAACAAACTAGGCATGCAAAAAGAGTACAAAAAATACAAGAAACAGCAATAAATAATAATAATAATAATAATAATAATAATAATAATAATAATGAGCGGTGAATAAAAAGTGAGCAATGGTTTAAAGTGAACATATTTAGTGCAAAGTGAATATTGTATGTGCAAATAAACAACAACAACATGGGGGACAGTTATGCTTATTATGGTGTCCATAAAGTGTCCATAGTGTCCCTACGGTGTCCATGGTGCAGTTTACTGTGAGCAGTGCTGGTTATGTAGCCTGACAGCAGCAGGCAGGAAGGACCTGCGATAGCGTTCCTTCACACACTTTGGGTGAATCAGTCTATCGCTGAAGGAGCTCTCCAGAGCTTTTATCTCCTCCTGCTGAGGATGGGAGTCATTGTTCCTCAGAGATGACAGCTTGGCTGTCGTCCTCCTTTCTCCCACCACCTGCACAGAGTCCAGAGAGCATCCCAGGACAGAGCTGGCCTTCTTGATCAGCTTGTCCAGTCTCTTCCTATCTGCAGCCGAGACGCTGCTGCCCCAGCAGACCACTCTGTAAAAGATGGCTGATGCCACCACAGTGTCAAAGAAGGTCTTCAGGAGCGCCCCCTGCACTCCAAAAGATCTGCCTCAGCAGGTAGAGTCTGCTTTGGCCTTTCCTGTATAGTGCTGTTATGTGATCAGTCCAGTCCAGGTTATTGTTAAGATGAACACCCAGGTACTTATAAGATGTCACCATCTCAATGTCCTTTCCCTGGATGTCCACCGGTGTTGGGGGGAGGAGTCTGCGCCTGCGGAAATCCACCACCAGCTCTTTGGTTTTCCCCGCGTTGATCTGAAGGTGGTTCCTCAGGCACCAGTCCACAAAGTCCTGGTTCAGTTCTCTGTACTCCCTGTCGTTCCCATCTGTGATGAGGCCAACTATGGCAGAGTCGTCAGAGAACTTCTGCAGATGACAGGTGGGGGTGTGGTATGAAAAGTCTGCAGTGTAGAGGGTAAAGAGGAACGGTGCCAGCACCATCCCCTGCAGGGCCCCCATACTGCAGACATGTGACATGACAACAAATACCGGCACTGGATCAGGGAGGCCATTGCCTCTTCCTTTCCCACTGCACTGTACGCCAAGCATTCTAAACACCCAACTCCTCCTTCTCCAGCCCCCAACCATTCTGCCCCTTCCATACTGTTTGGGAACAACTAAAAAATACATTGATATTGAGTCAGATAATGCATGATGTGAGCAGAAGTTGGGAAGCAATTCATTTTCATTTATCTTTCTTGAATATAGTGCATCTGTATTTTTCCACGGTGGTGACATGGTTATGATAACCGATGTAACTTGCAATTACCTTTCTTTTATGTCTGAAATGACTCATCAATACCGACAACGTATCTCCTCCCCCCTATGCGCTGTCCTTTCTTTCTCTGCAGCTTTGCCATGGCCATTTGGGAGACCTGTCTGAGTTTTTTGGACATTTTTGTCAGGGTTCTTGAGGATCAGACAATGTCTGAGTTCGATGTGGCAGAGCCTCAGCCCTTGGGAGAATCTTGAAATGCATAATAGACCATAATAGCAATGATTCCAGATACAATGGACCCACAACACTTGTCACAGAGAGAACATGAATAGACTACATTTAAGGGCGATCTGCATTGGCGTTCATAATACCTGGCTACACAGATAACACAAGGCATTTTTATTCTAACCTGTATGCAAATCTCATCCAGTTGAACAAGGAGATGTTGCTTCTTGAGAAGAGAGTTTTATGTTGAATCGTCTTCCTCAATGGTTTGTGGTACCGCCGACATCTCCTGTATGAAGAAAAATCAGGTCAGGAATGACATGGTGTTATGATTTTGGTACTTTTGGACCTGAATAGCAGACACAAAGGCAGGGTGCAGGATGCAGGTGCAGGTGCAGGTTTGCACACAAATGCACACACAGCTGGGGAAGGCAAAGGAAAAGGAAGCTTCTCAATCACAGATGATTCAGCAGTTGTCCCAAGAAAAGGAGGACCTTTTAGCAGAATTGGCCAAATGTAAGTATCACATTGAATAATCACTGTAGCATAACTATAGAACCAGCTTTCACAAAATTCTGTAGAATTTCACCACCATCCATGCACAATTACAATACACCTGTTGCACTAGGAAAATGGGAGGGATCTTTGCGCTCTTGTTGAATTGTCCAAAGGTGTTTTCAGTCAGGGGGGGTCCACCCCCCTGGTGCCGCCTCAGTTGAAAACGCTGCGCTAAAGTGCCCTCTTGAGTGGCGAAAATGAGAGGATGTGCCCTATCAGCTGCCCTCTTGAATGATGAAAACGAGCGGATGTGCCCTTTTGGCTGCCCTCTTGAGTGGTGAAAACGAGAGGATGGCCCCTTTTGGCTGCCCTCTTGAGTGACGAAACCAGAGGATGTGCCCTATCGGCTGCCCTTCACATAGAAAACAAGAAAATTTAGTAATGTGTCTTAATGATTCTCTGATAGTGGATGATATGTGATGCAGTGCCCTATTGGTGCCCTTCCAATGGTCTGAACGGTTAACGGTTATGGCGCCATTCTACAGTGCCCTCTATGCTGCCACTACATGACAGTTGCCCAAACGGTGCCCTTTCCAGTAGCGAAAATGGGATGCAGTGCTATAAAGACATGTGAGAATGTTGGGAGGTTTCCTAGAGAATGCCCCTCCAGTGAACATGCGATGTCATACAGTTGGCACACTTACAATGGGATAGTGTGCCTTTCTAATGAAATCTCATGAAGTACCCCTTCCAAGTAGGAGGCAGAAAAAATGGGGCAGGGGGGAATGTGGTGCAGTACCCTACAAGGTGCCTTTACAATTGTCTAAACCGTTTATGGGTGCCCTTCCATGGAAAGGTGTGCTGTTATCAAGTGATCTCTTAGATGCCCTTCCAAGAAAACACATTATAAAGTGCCTTCACAATGAAGAGAAAAAATTTCAGCGAAGAAAATATGTTGTAGTAACCACAGTCTCCCCAAATTTACTAAGGCAGGATTTCCCAAAGTGGGTGCAATGACGACAGTCGGCAACTTCCAAATAGTCAAACCCTGCTTGCTTTCAAAACACATTGTATGGCCATTAGCAAATATTTTCTCCTTTTTTGCAAAGGGCTAATGGGCTAAAATCTAGTTAGCACTTTGATATGCACTGTCCCTATTTTTTTCTCTCTATATTGTTTAGAGTAGGTTAACTATATTTGAGAAAAAAAAAATTATCATTATTGCCAATGATGACATAATAAAGTGTAGCCTAAATAAAATACTGATTCCCATTGTTAAAAATGTACTACTCCTTCAATTTAAGTGTTCAGTTTAGACACACCCCTCTCCAATGCTCAGATGTCAGAGGGAGCTTAATGCACTCTGAGATGTAACTGCTGTGTTTGGCTGAGGTGGGTAATGGGCTATAGCAAAGTTGCAAAGACTGAGTTTTACCAATGATGCATTACTAATGAATGTATGTATACTGCAAGTGCTTTTATTGATAGTAGCAGCATGTGGTATCACGTTTTAGCGGGGCGGAAATCCTGGGGGGGGACATGACTCCCCCTTTAGTAAAGCTGTCCCCCCCTAGAATAATTTGAGACACAATTAATAATTTTTGAACAATGCAGTAGTATTTATTAAAAGCACAATGTAAGCGGTGCTCATTATAATCGCACAATAATGTGCTATTTAAATCTTAAAAGATTTAGTCCCCCCCTCCCATTCCTAGTAGAGGTATATCCCACACTCTTTCCAACGGGTGGGGCTGCTTGGCAGCAGTAGCAGCGTGTGGCTGGACCCGCTGCCCACATTGTGCATCGCAGGGTAAGATGTACACTCACACAGACACAGTTTAACTTAAACAAGTTACAACACATCCCATTTACTGTTACAACAAGCCCCAGGCCCAGGCTGATAATATAAACTGTCTGCAACATTTCTTCTGCATTGTTCAAAAGCCTACTCAATTACGAGTGCTGCTAAGCTAAAAGCTAATGATTAAGCTCAGAGTTTAGTGATAGTCAGAGAGGACAGGAGAGAAAGAAGAGGGTGAGGACAGGACAAGAGCAGTCAGTGACGGAGCGGCTCGTAGCTAATGGGTACCTGTCTGTAGGCTCTCCACCTGTCAGCAGAGTCCTGCACGGGTCCAGTTTTCAAGATCTGCCCCGACCTGACCCGGCGATGTACAAACCCGCACCCGAACCGCAAACCCGCGCATCAGGCCAATTATTACCGCAACCCGGTCCGACCCATTGAAACACGACCCGCAGCCCGACCAGTAACCCGGATTTAAAGTAATCATTTTGGGTCATATTGGCTGAATATTGAACAGCATATCGCCACAGTTAAGGTGCCAGTAAGTAAACAACGACCTGAATGAAGCAGCTCTCACAATAAAAACCTGACTTCAGCTCCATCATCAACCCTCTGTGTTCTTCTCCCATACGAGTGTAAAAGCACTCGTTTCTTACGTTTAATGCTTTTAAACTTTTAATCTATGTAAAGGAACTTTACATGTGTAATAATAGACTTACTTTCTGTCCAGAGCGACATTCAGCAGTTATGAGCAGTCACGTGTTTTTAGAATCCATCGAGGAGAGGAGTAATCCATCAGGGAAACACTTCAGAAACATTATAAAGTGATAGTTGTACGTTTTATCCACTTATTTCGCAAACACCTAAATAATTATTTACTGTTTTGGAAGCGGCACTTGTTAGACGGTGGCAGCCATGTTGATTCTGTCGTCGAATCACAAATTGTGTTATTAGATGGTGAAACGCGTGTAAACAGCTGAACAAATGAGCGTTGCAAAATAGCGAAGGCGATCCTCAGAGAGTAAATAATGACCAAGATAGTTATCTGTAGTTTACCGAACTAATGACTGATGTGTTTATCTAAAACCCGCGATCCGACCCGCATGCTATTTTTTCCACCCAGATCCGAACCCGGGTAAAAAATGTTTTTTTAAAAACCACCCGCAAATCAGCTGTTTTTGCGGGTACCCGACAGTGCAGGACTCTGCCTGTCAGTGAGACAAACATGAAAGACGTGCAGTCTAACCGACAAGGAGCGGTCATTACGCGCGACTATTACGCACGGTTGTGATGGAGCGTAGCTAATGGGTACCTGTCTGTAGGCTCTCCATCTGTCAGTGAGACAAACATCAAAGATGTGCAGTTTAACTGACGAGGAGCGGTCATTACGCGCGACTATTACGCACGGTTGTGAGGTGCGCAGCGGCAGATCTCACAGCACACTGTTCATAAACCAGTTTACCAGTTTAATTGCAGGAAATGTTTACTTGTTAAGCCATTTCTCATAAGTATAGACATTCACTCTGCCTGCTGGAGAGATAGAGAGAAGATTAAAGCGTCAAATTGCAGTAAAAGATGCTGTATAAAAGACAGGCTACAACTTTTTTTCCTTGCCCCCCCTGGAATTATTCTCTAAATTTTTACTGTTTAAGTTTGATTGGCCAATATTCGACACTTCAGAATGCCAAGGAAAGAAAGGAAACAAAAGTTAATAAAAATGCAGCTGGAAAATGCTGCAAAAGGGAGCGTCTCTTTAGAAAAATGGGTCCGAAGTAGTAAGGGAGGAGCTAAGGATAAAGGTATGTTTACTCCTCACTGCTAGCTAGCTTGTCCTGCAGAGCCATAATCACTGAGCATCTGTTGCAACACTAGACATATATTATATAGCCTACAGTGAAATTATATTCAATTATTACAATACAAATATTATTTTCTCCACCTTAGATAAAGAATGTACAGAGATTGATGGAAATATCAGAGAGCCAAGGGATGCAAGACAGAAGACATTCAAGAGCAAAGTGATGATATCAGGGAGAGAGATGAAGTTGAGGATGAAGGGAAAATACAGATGATGCTATGGAGAGAAATAATGATGAACATGAAGAAACAGAGAATACAGATGATGCTATGGAGAGAAATAATGAAGACGTTGAGGAAACAGAGAATACAGAGGATGCTATGGAGAGAAATGATAAAGTTGAGGAAAGGGAGACCACAGATGATGCTAAAGAGAAAAATGATGATGAAGATGGTCATGGAGATGCTAAAGAAAGTGAGGATGAAAATGATAATAGGGAGAGAAATGATTCAAGGGATAAAACAAATAACATGTACCCTCTCCTATCGTCCTTAATGTTTCCCACTGATCCCGCTCATCTTCAAAAGCACAGCATAGACCACCACTCTGAGAGACTTGTTGAGTTTTGCTGCTCTATTGGGCCTTGTCAACCAGTTGTAAGTTATCCAAAAACAGAGGGGCGCTCATTCCACAAGGAGTGGTATCAAGAGAGCCAGTGCATAGCCTACAAAGACTCATGCTGTTTTCTTTGTTTATTGCTGATTTTCAGTTTTCCTTTGTGTAAAATCTTTTCTTTTCTTTAGTTTATAAAATAAACATTTTAAACATACTTTTAGCATGGATTCTCTATATAATCTTAATTAAGAATCAAGGACGAAGACTATTTCGCCATATATGACACACTAGCTTCTTGCGCACCCATGGGGCCCCATGTCATGCAGTAGGTGCCCTTTTTTCATTTTCGCCTCTGCCTTTCAAACATCCTGAGTCCGTCACTGACGGTAGGCCTACGTTCGAATGAAACACAGCAGCGGGGCCTTTGAAACAGCAAACGAAACGTCCTCGTATCTGTCTTTCAGATTTGTAAGTCTCTTTACTACAGTATCAATGCAGGTAGGTTAGGCTACTATTCTACACATCACATGGGTTAATATTCACAGAATAATGTGCTTTAAATTCAAAATCCATGAAAATTAACTGCGCCTTTGTTCATAGGCCTATATTGCAATACAAGATTATGGGTCTGATGGTCGTTATTTGGGCTTAATGACTACACTAGCCATAATTTCCTTGTCTCATTTTCACGGGAATGTAAGCCTATTATTCCACAGTATTTAATTATTTAACCTTTATTTAAGTGCATAGATCACCGCATAAGATACAAACATTAGGACCACATAACCCAGCACAGCGACAACAAGCAGAGCACCCAGCACAGACACAACAGCAATACAATTACCACATAAGCATGCACAAGACACACAGCATAACAATACAACAATTCAGTACAGCCTGCAATGTCAACAAGCACACAATACAAAACATAGCAATTCATAGAATCAAATATCCAGAAAGTAAAGAAGACAGTAGGGGACAGGAATTTAGCCAGGGGAGCAATTGCAGACTCCAATCAAACCTGCCTCCAATTCCTTAACTGCACTTTTGGAGGCCTTGGTTGAGATCAGCTGATCAAGCTGCAATTTTGATTTGATGGCAGTTGGTTCCAGACTGCAGGGGCAGAGAACATGAAAGCATATTTGCCCAGTTCAGTGCGACCCTTGGGGACGGACAGCTGAATAATACTATTAGAGCGCAAACAATATGTACTAATTCTAAAAGAGATGTAGCTACAAAGGTAGGAAGGAAGCAGCCCTAGGATGGCCTTATAAAAAATATGTACCAGTGAGTCAACCTGTGTGAGGTCAGTGAAGGCCACTGGACTCTGGCGTACAAGGTGCAGTGATGAGTGAGAGCTCTGCATCCTGCTTATCGCAGGGCACTGAGGGCACTGTGATACACAGTGTCCAACCGATGCAAGCACTGGGAAGAGGCATGCATGTAGACCAGATCACCATAGTCTAGCACTGGAAGAAAAGTGGCCTCAACTAGTCTTTTCCTGGCAGCATGAGAGAAGCAGGATCTGTTTCTGAAATAAAAACCTAATCCTATATAATATAAGATGTCTTTCCACCCTCAGAACCTGAACTGATGTCCGCACTATTGGCTATTTGTCAGACTCAGCACTACAGCTCACCTCGTGTGCTGCCCATCTGCAGGTTTAGGCCATTTGGATAGACCTAATAATCATCCCCGGTATTGTTCACACCAACTTTCAGCATATTCTGTCAATGTCCCATTTTAAGTCGAGCGGAGCCTATGTTAAGTTCGCCTCTCAGCCTTCATTCCTCCCTCTCCGCTCCCCTGTCACTTATCCCTATAGTGTTCAAAACGTGATCGCATGTAACTTGAACACTATGTTATCATTTAGTCACTAGATGTCTTAAGAAAAAGACATATTTACAAACGTAAACAAGTAAACACTATTCTACAATCGAAAAATATTTTCGGGACCACGTTTGTACTCATGCACTCAAAAAACTATTATCGTGTTGTAGCCTACTCAACCAAACCAACTTGGATAGCGGCGAAATTTTGTAGGCAAGGAAAAAAAAGAGACCTGTTGCTCTCTCCTGGTACTGAGAGGACTGACCATTTCCTGGGAAATCCCGGGACCCGGGAATCAACCATATGCCCCGTTCAAAAAGAAAATGTTCTGGAAATGATAATACGTCAATTCTGGGCCTGTGAATAATCTCCCAGCGAATGCGTAACTCCCTCCTCAGTAACACTGCCTCTCACTGCCACAGGGTCCTCCAAGAATGGACATGCCATGGTCAAAAAAGTAGATTTAGAACTAGAACACATTTTAGGATCCAACTTTACCTTGAGGACATATGATCAAACTTGCTGAAACACGCGCGACACTAAACAAATGAATGAATGAATCACACTGCGTGTGTGGCGTAAGAGGGAGGAGACAGCTGGAAACTCGAGGTTCATTGAAGAAAACCTGCTCCCGACCAGGTTAGGTTCACAGATTCAGTTGCCATAGTAACTGACACCGAGCTTCAGTTACCTCTCTTTCTGAAACAGGCTGGAGTTACTCCGCTTTCTCTGGTTTAAGTTCCCTCCCTTCCTGAATCGGAAAACCCAGAGTTTCCCTCATTTCAGGGTTAATAGACTCAGAGTTTTCACTAAACCTGCTTTGTGAAATGGACCCCAGCTTGATAATGATAAATAAATATATGTCATTTCTGCTTTATTAAATCCACCGTATTTTGTTGTTTATGGTAGTTACTCTAATTTCTCATTATTGATTAGAAAATGTACTTGCAACACAATGCTTCTTCAAGAATTTTTATTATGTTTGCATCAATATGCTATTCTCAGTACAATACATAGCAAAGATCACCATTTTTATTGTGGCCATTATCATAGGCTACTTCACTAATTCATACAAGTCAAGAAAGTTTTGAATCAGTATAATCTCCCTGAAATATTTTCCCAGAAATTATCATTCTGAAAGCTGATCTGAACCAGCTGTAAAAGAAAGCATAAATAAATGGATTGAGCATTGAGTTTGACAGTGCAAGCCAGTTAAGAGTTTCAATCATAGAAATCGGCACTGAATCATTAATGAGGGGCAGAAAGGTGATACAAAGAAAGAAAGGAGTCCAACATAAAAGAAAAACTCCTAAAACAATAGCCAGAGTTTTGGTGGCTTTTCTTTCCATCTTACTAACAGTAGCTCCAGACTTTGTGTTCTGACAGGTTGTGTTCTGGATGCTGCGTACCTGTCTCTTTGCAACAAGGAAAATCTTCAGGTAGATACAGAGCATTATGATCACTGGGAGATAAAATGATAAAATGGGTCCAACAGTGTTTTCTATGAGAACATCAATTAAACATCTTTCATTACATTTTTCATTGTTTAATCCAGCAATTATGACACTAATTCCAATTAGAGCAGAAACCCCCCAGCTCACCAGGATCATGACCACAATTACACGATGGTTTATTCTGATGTTATATGTCAGAGGCTGACACACTGCATAATATCTGTCAACAGAAATACAACATAGGTTCAGAATAGAGGTTGTGCTCAGTGATATATCAAAACTGCCTCGGACTTTGCAAAATAAACCCTCATGATACAAACACGAGCTAACTGAGAAGGCCAAGCTGAAAGGAAAAACTATGATCCCAACAAGCAGGTCAGCCACAGCCAGAGAAAGAATAAGGTAATTTGTAGGAGTGTGGAGCTGTTGGAAATAAAGGACAGCGATGATAACAAGAAGGTTTCCAAATATTGTTATAACAGACAATAACATAAGGAAAATGTATAATAAAACACATATAATGGAAGGGGTCTTTGTCAGTATGTAATTGAAATGATCTATTTCGTAGCAGGGATGAATGGCAGTCTCACTGTCAGTGCTGTTGAAAGCAACTTGTGGTTCCATGTTTAAGAGTTCCTGAAATTCAGCACAATTCCTATTATTATTATTATAATAAGACGAAATCAGTGTCATTTAAAAACACAGAAACAAATCTGTTTTTTATTGTACCTAACCCTCAAGATTGTCCATGCATAAGTGCTGATGAGTTTCTTTGTTCAAGTCCCACTGTGCAGAACCTTTGTACTTAACATCTATCACATCACCACAATAGTTGTCCAATCAGGAATGAGACTGCCTCCTCTTTGCATGAGATGTTGAGATGTTGAGATGTTAAGATGAACAAATGAACAAAATTTAGCAAGTAGCGAGCGCTCTTCACTTTCATTCGTATACCCAATAAAATTTCCTTTTGAACTTTGATCTCAGCCAAACCTCATTGCTACCACTTGGCAACTTTGATTCAGTTGCGGTGTTGCCAGATTGGATGAAAACCTGCAGATTAGGCAAGTTTTTTTTTTCTTTTTTTTTCTTTTTTTTTATCAGTTTGGGCTGGAAAAAAAGTCAATTTGGGTGTGCGCTGAAAGATTGGGCATATTGCTCAAGCCAAATTTTTAGAGATAGTAAGTAAACACAACAATCCTACAGCTTTTTTGGGAACCTGTCAAACCTGTTTCCAGCAGCATTTGTGCCAATGAAAGTAGGTGATTTTTAGTGACCTATTGTCACTTTTCCAGTGGCTTTTGTTGGACAGACGTGGTGTTTTAAGTGGAACATGATATTTTCCTAACCATAACCAAGTGGTTTTGTGCCTAAACAGAATCATGTGGTCACATTAGTGTTTCAAGGTATAATAATAGCGCACAAATGTAACAAATTAATGGATTGCAGAAATGTACAATGCCAACATTTCTTCCAAGGTTGCAACCTGATCTCACAGAAATACGTGAAATGACCACGACCTATTAACACCTCATTCCATGGTGGCAGCACGTAATGGGTTGAAATTACGTGCCGGTACCTCGGAAACAATGCCAATGTAAAGTCAATTAGGGTCGTAAAAAAGTAAATCTACTGAATATATCAAATATCTAGTATAGCCAAACTATCATGTTATTATTATTATCATTATCATTATCATTGTTATTATTATCATTGGTCGGAAATTATAACAGAGGAATATATTTGCCGTTTTAATATCAAGAACACTTTTGTGTTTTTGTGTGTATACAGGGCGTTGTTACAATTGGGATCCTTTGTCCACCATGACATACGCATACATTCTCCTTACACATACATATATTTTCTCTCTCACACACATACATTCTCCTTTCACATACATATATTTTCTCTCTCACACACATACATTCTCCTTTCAAATACATATATTTTCATTCTTTTACATACATATATTTTCACTCTCACATATATACTTTACTTTTCAACACATACACATAGGCTGCGGTCGGAAAGTCTTTTTTGCTTAGGAAGGTTCCTAGCTGAGTGAAATGACCCAGAAGTATTTTAGTGGCCGCCATGATAAGAGCTGTTCGAATTCTCTACACACTAAGGAAAGGAGGTTCAGTGCTTCCTTTCAGATCTCTTTTAGCATAGGATACATCTGACCTTCCTAAGCGATAGGAAAGGAGATAATTCCATCCCACAAGTCATTGCGGAGGCAATATTTATGCACCATTCACAAACTCAAATGATTAGGAAAGAAAAAGATCAACATGACCGAGAAAGGAAGGAGATCACCATCTAACATGCGAACTATGAATGTTTCACTACTATTGGTGTACCCTCCGTCCACAGCTTTGTTTAACTTGTTTTTTAACAGGATAAACAAATATACAATGCATCATTTCAATTTTCCGATTTTCGTGTGAATGAGAAAAAAACGGAAATCCACATGCTTTTCCCATTTTCGTCTTCAAATGATTAATTGATATAGAAATTAAACCAAAACTAGAAACCTACTTGCTTTTCGCCTTTATTGTTATATCTATATTATCTGCCCCTACTGCCTCTCAAAACATTGGCATCGGCTATGCTTATGGCCTAGATAGATAGATAGATAGATAGATAGATAGATAGATAGATAGATTCAAGAGTATTATCTAGACCTGCTCTATGTGTAAAGTGCCCTAAGATGACTTTTGTTGTGATTTGGCACTATATAAATAAAACTGAATCTAAAAAAATAGATAAATAATCAATGAAGTAACGTTGCTGTGCCTCGTGCGTAAATGCACATATACTTGGCGTATCTGGAGATTTAAATAATCAGTGAAGTTACTGCTTCCCACTTTTTATTACCCTGTACAGTGTTTCCTTGCAGAGCTACAGTGGAAGGAAAAAAATAAAAAAAAACAAAAAATACAAAAGACTGTAACATTAAAAAATATCTGCCTGAGGTTATTAAATACCTGCAGTGAGCACCCCACCCTGCAGCAGAAACAATAAGCGCATTTCCCCATAAAGAGAGACGCTGTACTCTAATTGCCCATTTGAAGAAGAAAATGGAAAAAGCACGTGGATTTCCATTATTTTTTTTATTCACATGGAAAAACAAAATAATGCATTTAATATTTGTTTATCCTGTTATAAAACATACAAGTTGAACACAGCTGTGGATGGAGGGGACACGCACCGTAACATATGCTCAGTTTGCATCAGTCGCCCCATACGTTCTCATCGTGTGCATTTTGTAGTCCATCTTCAGAACATTGTAGTTTCACCACAGCAGACCCACATCAATAACATCCTTCTCAGCTAATCACAGCGCGATAAATTCTTCTTCTTCGTTTGGTTTTATGGCACATTGTAACCATTGCTCATTAGGTGTATACCGTCACCTACTGTACCGGAGTATGTAGACGATAAATGGACTGCCTTCCGTTTCCACTATACTCCTTCCGTTTCCACTATGCTCTCACTCACACATGCATACATTCCTCTCTTACATACATATATTCTCTTTCAACATACATACATTTTCCTTTTACATACTACTTATAGTATTAAATGTATACATGATTGCATGTGCATGAGAGCAAAGTGTATGAATGTGTGCATAAAATATATGAATATGAGAGAAAAATGTATCAGTGTGTGTGTTCAAATATATAAATATGAGAGTGAAAATATATGAATGTATGAGTGAAAATGTATAAATGTGTGAGTAAAAATATATGAATGTGTGAGTGAAAACGTATAAATATGAGAGTGAAAATATATGTATGTGTAAGGAGAATGTATATGTGTGAGAGGGTGAGAATGAAATATGTCTTGTATGGCCCCTCATATTTATGGCTTTGATCAACGAATATAATGTGACCTGGGATGTATGCCAAACACTGGCTCCGTTATGCAGCAGATCCAGCAGTGCCGCCATCATCAGAAAAGGACGTCGCTTTACGTGACGCTTCAGAGTAAGGCCGTCTCATGTCTCTTAATCAGCAATCCTCGCTCCTCACTCCTAACTCCTGACTCCTTGCATGTTTTCCTAAGTGGGAGGGACTAAACAGTTAGGTAAGGTGGCTAGGTAAGGTGGTTAGCAGTAATTTTAAGGGACTTGGGACGTACCCCTGGAATTGTCCCAGACACATCATCTTTGTGTCCCAGTAGCAATTTTTATAGTCCCCGGGACATCGGGACACCGTTAGTTTCAAGCCCTGAGAGCATATTAATAATTTATTAACCTTTATACGACACTGTTCCCACTTTAGATCCGGTAGCTGCAAAGGATCATTATTAACTATTAATAATACCTTATTAATTTAATCTGATAGGGTCTTATAGTGTCTTATAAACTAGTAATAAATGTGGTCATTGTTCTATAATTAACCCTTATAAATGAACCCTCATAATTAATGTAAATAGACATCTTATTAATTAATATTTAGGATAGCTTTATAAACTGTTATCAAGTTTCTATTAAGTGCTTATAATGCTCCTATATGCAATAATAACTGTGTTAATTGTGCTATAATTAACACATATAGTCTTATTAATGGTAATAAACATCTTATTCTGTCTTATAAGTGCTCATTAACTGGTTAATTGGTGCTTATTAAGCATTAATTAACACTTATTACAGTACCTTAATATTTAGTGTTACCGATTATCTTGTTATATTATCAACATTTGTTTGCTACGGATCTTATTTTTGGCAATAATCCAAAATACAATAGGAAAAAAAAATCATCAGATTTTTAATGAGGGACCCAGTATGATGCTAACTTCTGCCTTCGGCCTACAGAAAAGCATTGCCTTAGGGTTACTATATTATGCTGTTGTTTTAAAGTCTTGTTTTGTAATGAACTGACCTAAACTGTTTGAAAAACAGAAAAGAAAACACTCAGGAAGCTCACTTTAGTATTATGAACAGTGATGGGAGTGCTTATTGATGTGCGTACTGATGTGGGTGTGATCAGTGATGCCAGCTAGCTCAGGAAAAATGAAGGAAGCAGAAAGTCAGTGACTATGAATCTTTGAACTGAACAAAATAATCATGAGCAAACTGATTTGTGCTTTTCTACATGGAGCAGGCCTGAGTGGCAAAGGCGGGTGAAATAAGTCCATTCTTGAAATGCGTTTTTCTTTTAATGACTTCTTTTCATTCTATTCTTGTTCATTGCATTTGTATTAATCTGTTTGCATTCTTTTAAAATTCAAAGTTAAATGTATGTTGATCCAAATGATGACTTATGTGTCTTCATTATTATGTCACCAGTTAGATGATGTGATGCAACAGCCCTCAATTAGAGGTGCGAATGTGTGATGTGGCTGTTGGTCCCTGGGCTTCCTTTGTCACACAAACACACTTACACACACGTACATGCTTCCTGCCTGCATCGTCTCACCTCTCCCACCTGGGGCCTTATTGTTTTCTAATAACAACAAAACTAATGGAGCAAAACCAATATATGGCCACTTAATGATCTGAATAATGACATAATACACCCACAGAGTCCAATTTAAGGAGAAACAAGACACAAACAAGATATCGGAGTTAGCCCTCCTCATAGTCAAGGGAATGCATTCTGTTTACTCCCTGAATATCAAGCCAGGTTTTCAAAGGTGTAAAAATGATTAATGAGTCTATATGGAATGCTTCCAGTTGCATCATGGTGTTTTGTGACTGAAAACATACCTAGACAACACAAAAATAACATTCAAACCAACAGTTCCCATGTTTCTAGTGTTAAACACACAAAAATGTAAACTATAGTTAAAATGATGCAAGATAGTCACACACGAAGCACCATTATCCCCAACTGACCAGTGGAGGACAATGGGGTAAACTGGCTCAACTTTAGAGCCTATATCGCATGTATAATACTTTTTCACAGATGAGCAAAATATATTTCTGTTAATTTTTTTAGTATACATGCATTCTATAAGTGTGTGCATACTGTAGGGTAAATATATACTGTAAATAATAGTAGGCCTAAAGTGCAACACACACCGCCGCGGTACGCCGCGCGTCAAAACGCCCGCCTCCATTATATTCTATGAACCAACCCACATTGGCGCCGGCCGACGCGCCGCGCCGCTCTGCTTCAGCCCACTGCTCTATTTCCAGCACGGCCGGCGCTCATGGCGGCGCTGCGAGAAAAGCTTTTTATGTAGGCCTACGTCTCATCTCGTAGGATCAACTCCGGTTGTTTCAAATTTTTAATAAGACGACTTTGACAAGAAACTCACCCGTGAAATTCAAGTTGTTGTTGCCTCAAAGTTTTTCCTCTTCTTCTTCTGTTACTAGCAGTTGGCAGCCGTTGACAACTAGTATAGGTACAGCCACCTAGAGGGCTGGGGTGGGAAATACATGTTGACGGTGCCGCTGCCAGTGTGTGTTGGGGGGCGGCACTTGATGGCCACAGCGCCGCGCCGGCGGCGATGTGTGTTGCACTTAAGACATCACATTCCATCAGCTGTCAAGTGTGTAATCTATTGGGGTGTCATAAAGGGCGGCTCACCCCTTCACGTCTGATGCCTGCAAAACACTGACACCAAGCAGTGTTGGCTGGAGTTGTGAGTTGAAACCATAAAAAAGAAATGTAGAGCTTTTCAAATGATGATCAGTAAGTGTGTGCTCATAAATCCCCCCTTAAACCTGCCCCCCTTATGTTACTCAATTTAATGTAAGAATTGGGTTGCCGTTTCATTTTTACAGTTGAAAAGTGCTTATGTAAAAGGCTAACTAGCACAAACACAAATAACACTGCTGGATTAGGCAAGGCATTTGTATAGCACATTTCATACACCAGGGCACTTCAAAGTGCTTTACAGAGCAATAATATATAAAACATGATAAAGGATACACATTCACATTAAAATAGTAAAGAGAAAAAATATGAAAGGTAAAATTAGTTGTTAAATGGTTTACAATTTTAAAAAAAATCACCATTAAAAATAGTAGAAGTGCAATGTGCAAAAACAAAGATTATTTGAAATTATTTAAAATCTAGTTTAAAAAATATTACCCTTTTTTGACACTCATGAGCTGGCTTGGCTTGGCTTGGCTTGGCATGGCATGGCTTGGCTTGGCTTGGCTTGGCTTGGCTTGGCTTTGCTTGGCTTGCTTTGGTTTGGTTTGGGCTGTCAGTCCAGCACAGCAGGGATTGGTTCCCAAGAAGTTGCATCCTGTTGCCCCTAGTGACTACAGGCCCATTGCACTGACCTCTCATATTAAGAAGGTTATTGAGAGACTGGTCCTAGCATGCCTCAGACCAAAGGTGCGCGCATCACTTCACCCACTGCAATTTGCGTACCAGCCCCATGTAGGTGTGGATGACGCAATTATATACATGCCGCAGAGGGCCTACTCCTTCCTGGACAGACCCTGTCCCTCAGTGAGGATCATGTTTTTTTGATTTCACAAGTGCCTTTAACACAATTCAGCCTGATCTGTTAAAGACCAAACTGGTAACCATGAAGGTGGAGGCTCCTCTGGTCACATGGATTGGGGATTACTTGACAGGCAGACCGCAGTTTGTGAGGCTGCAGAGCTGCGTGTCTGAACGTCTGGTGAGTAACATCGGAGCCCCGCCAGGGAACAGCACTCTTCCCTTTCCTCTTTACCACCTACACATCTGACTTCAATTACAACACAAACTCATGTGACATCCAGAAATTTTCTGATGACACAGCCATTGTCGGGTGTGTGGAGGGTGGACATGATAAGGAGTACAGGGGCCTGGTCGACAGCTTTGTTAGGTGGAGTGAGGAGAACAAGCTGCAGCTCAATGTAGCTAAAACAAAGGAGATGGTGGTGAACTGTAGGAGGAACAAGTTCACATCTCGTCCAGTCCACATAAATAGGAGCGATGTGGAGAATCATCTGAAGTATTGGGTGTTGTACTGGACAGCAGGTTGGAGTGGTCAGCAAACACAGAGGCTGTCTACAAAAAGGGCCTGAGCTGGCTGTACTTCTTAAGGAGGCCGAGATCTTTTCATGTAGGCAGTAAAATGCTTTACATGTTTTATCAATTGGTTGTGGCCAGCACTATTCTTTGCTGTGGTGTGTCCATTACAACAACCAACTTGACGATGTGTCTTGAACTGATGGTGGCTTGACTTGTGTGATGATGTTTAAAAGCAGCAGGCTGATCCACGACTGAAGTCCACTGTTATTTTTGCTGCATTTGTTTTTCCATCACACAGCAGGGCAGGTGAAAGAAGTTTACCTGTTGGAAGTGAGTAGTTTGCAAAGGCCTGTTGTCTGCAGCTCATCATCAAACATCTGTGTGGCTGTTTTTGCTTCCACTTTTCCTCCTTGCGACATTATTAGACTTGACTTTACTGAGGAGAAGCTGCTAACAAAGTTCCCTTAAAGGCCAAAACACACCGGCGTGCCGCCCCCAACACAGACAGAGAGCGTCGTGCTGTGGGGCATCAACCGGAATTCTATTGCACACTCTGGTAATGTGACTAGCTGGTTGCCAACTGTCAATTAGAACAAAAGACAAGTAAGAAGACGCAGGAAGAGAAAGAAAACACACAACGCAGGATGACCACGACAACCAGATAAATGGTACCAATGTGAGTTGGTAATTGTCATATGACGATACATGGCGCCAAAGTTCTTCTTCTTTGCCTCTTCAACAGAGCTGTGACTACAGGAGCTGGGAAGTACTAAATAGGCTTTCTCTGAAAAAAAAAAAGCGCTTTTTCAAGGGCTGCAACGCTGGAAAATAGGACAATAGCGAGAAGTGCCGTGGCACGACACGTCGACGCACATTGACAAGCCGCCGGTGTGGGTTTGTAAATAGAGAATAATGGGGGCGTCTGTTTTGAAGCGTGTCGTACGCCACTGATGTGTTTTGGCCTTAATTCAGTAATAACACATTTCATGTCCTACAGATTCTTCACAATAAAAGTCCTCCTTTATTTTGTTATGTATAACTGCATATACTGTCTGCCTCTGCTGATCCAATACTGTCCTTTGCCTGTGGTCAGGGTGAATATTGCTTTATGGTGTTGTCTTCTGCCTTGTCTGTTAGAAGTTATTGTCTTCTGCTTTTACTATGTGTGTGTTTTACATTGTTGTGTGTTTCATAATCTGCTGAAGTTGTCTCTGTCTGCTTGTTTGTAAGATTTTTAAACAATTCTGACTTTTTTTTTCTTTTCTTTTCTTTTTTTTTTTTTTACAACTAGTCATAATGGTTAACAAAACACCTTGCCAAAGGACTGCAGTTGACAATTAGCCCAATGGCTAACACTGGCACATTTACAGAGATGTTAATTAATGTGCAGTGTCCTTTTAAATAAATAAATGAAATTATTATTTATTGTGAAGCAGCAAAATAAGGAAATGTTGAGTTTTCAAGCAGCAACTTCACGCATCTTCTAATACAGCTGATAGTGAACATGAAAAAGTAAAATAATGCACCTTTCTTTCTGGTCTTCTGCTGGCAGGGGTTAGTAGTGTCACACAACATACAGAGAAGGGTCTATTGAACAAACACGCTTGTTTGGGTGGGAGAACGGGGGTTGTCGGTGTTGTTGGGGTTGGCTGAGGGCGGGCAGCCCGGCTTTTGGACCTACTCCAGAGAAGGTCCATCTCTGGCGTGGCTTGGCATTGCCAGTTGGCAGTTGCCAAGCAGCTTCTTTTTTTCTTCTTCTTTTTTTTTTTTGACATTATTCCTCCGACTTTAGTAATGTTTTTAAATGGTAATAGGCAGATGAAGTGACTGATTTGATGTAGCTGTGGAAATTTAATTCTGAGTCCAGGATTACACCAAGGTTTTTTGTGTGGCTCTTAGTGATGAGAGAGGGTCAGTTTCCCTACAGGTAATTTAAAAATATTCCACTTCAGCCCATTGCCACCCCCTGCTGTCCCGCCAGCCATTCCAGTTCCCACATCTTTGGTTCTGATGTTGGTTTATCTGATGTTGTTGCCTCCTCAATTTCAGTTATTTAAATTCAGAAAAGGCTTAGGGATAATTCACTGGAACAATCGTAGTCTTCTCAGCCATCATAACTTAGACCATGTTAACTTATTAATTGCCCAATCCAATCCTGATGTCTTAGTCCTCACTGACACTTGGCTCAAAAATTCTGTCCCAGATTCTGATATTTCCATCAATGGTTATAATATTTTTAGAATAGATAGAGCTGGTCACGGTGGTGGTGTCGCCATTTTCACCAGGTCCCTTCTCTCTGTCTCCATTTCATGTGCCATAACCAGACCAAAATTTTTCGAATTTATTGCCCTGAAAATTCAATGCGGACCCCACAATACCATCATTGTGGCTGGAGTATATAGATCCCCTTCCGCTGATGCTGCTTCTTTTGATCAGCTTGCAGAATTAATCTCCTTGCACTGTAATTCCAAGTCCATCATTTTAGGCGACTTGAATTCAAATTGGTCAGACTCTTTATCTAACCATTTAAAGCAGATTTCTGCTAGTTTAAATTTTTCCCAGTTGATCAATGAACCAACACGTCCCAATTTGAAAAACCCAACTAAATCCACAATTACTGACCTGATTTTTTCAAATCGACCTGATAGAATCTCCTCTGCTGGTGTCTTTAATCTGGGGATTAGTGATCATTGTCCCATTGCCTGTGTCAGGTCATGTCACATAAAAAGAACCCCTCATAAAATCATTTTTAAAAGAAATTTTAGAAATTTCAGTGAGCAAGCTTTCCTAAGTGATCTCTCTCATAGTGACATACATCGGACTTATGATATTCCTGACGTTGAATTATCCTTAGATTATTTTACAAATACTTTTCTTTCAGCTGTCAATAAATATGCTCCACTCAAAAAAGTCAGGGTAAAAATTAGATCCAGTCCTTGGTTCACTGCGGAGCTAGCAGATTTATTCATTGAACGTAACAAAGCCTGGTCTCTAGCAAGAAGCAGTAACGCCATGTGTGACTGGGCTGCTTTCAGACAATGGCGTGACAAATGTACTACTCTAGTTCGTAAAGCCAAGTCTGATTATTATATCAATTTGGTTTCCAGCTCCTGCTCAGATCCCAAGAAATTCTGGAAAGCAGTAAAAAGCATTAACAATTCTTTTATTCCTGTCCCTACGCAGCTCAAATTTAATGACTGCATCCTTAAGAACCAGACTGAAATCTGTGATGCATTTAACCAGCATTTTGCTGCTGCTGGCCACCTTTTTGATCGTGAGGCTAGACATTCTTTTCCAGCTGTAACAACCCAATCTCTGGTTAAGGAACCTTCCTTCTGCCCACATCCCTCTCATCATTCTCAATTCAACTTACAGCCTGTTGATGTAGATTTTGTACTGAGGTCCCTTCATACAGTTGATCCTAAGAAAGCAACTGGTGCTGAAAAGTTAGATCCTTACTTTCTCCGCCTTTCTGCTGATGTGATCGCTATACACATAACCCATATATTAAATCTCTCCATTTCATCATGTGTCATTAACAGTATTTGGAAAGTAGCTACTGTAGTCCCCCTTCATAAGGGCAGTGATACTTGTGATCCAAATAATTTTAGACCCATTTCCAAATTATTCTGCCTGGCCAAACTGCTGGAGTCCTCAATAAACCTTCAGCTTAAACCTGTAACTCTTCCTCTGTATATTCTGGCTTCTTCTCAACAAACTTTGTTTTGATGACGGGAGTAACTGTACTAAACATACGCCATTTGAAATCACTCGGCCCAGCAAATACTGTATGTCTGGAATGTAGTTCCGGCTCTGCATTTGGCTTCAAAACAACTCTGTCTCGTAATATTACATTATTATTTCATAGCGTGGTGAATGTGTAAGCTACAAGTTGTCCACAAGAGCGTTTTGGAGTCATTTGATGGTGTATTTGATTAGTTTTGAGGGAGAGAAGGGGCTGTACCATTCACCTCCATTCTGTGCGCTAAGCAGCGGGCAGCTCTGCCCCACCGATCTCAGAACTGCAGGCACTGACAATTAAAGGTAATGTACCTACCCGTATGACTATAGGGATTACGGCAATAGGCAAATTTGCCAAAATGTCGAACTATCCCTTTAAGATATTCCTATCTACTAATTTCGATTTTAAATTCATATCAGTCTGGTTTTAGGCCCCAGCACAGTACTCTCACTGCTACCACCTTAGTTGTGAGCAATACTGTAAATGCGCTAGATAAGAAAAATCATTGTGCCGCCAGGTTCTTTGACCTCTCTAAAGCTTTCGACACAGTAGATCACACATTGCTCCTTGAAATTTTAAATAAGATTGGCTTTGGCTCCATGGCTTGCACCTGGTTCAAAAACTATCTATCAGATCGGCAGCAGTCAGTTTTATTTGGTCCTATACAATCAAATCGCTTGAGTATTACTAAAGGCGTGCCCCAGGGTTCAATTTTGGGCCCTGTCCTTTTCACAATTTATGTTAACAATGTATTTTCATTTTTATCAAACTGTAATGCCCATTTGTACACAGATGATAGAATTTTATACTGCGTCGCAAACTCCCCTGAATTAGCTATAAAAAACCTACAAGCTTCATTCAACGCCCTATAGGCAGCATTTATTGAACTTAAGCTTGTACTGCATGCAGAAAAAAACAAATGGTTGCTGTTCTCCAACACTAGTAATACATGCCATAATTTTCATATCTCCACTATACATGGCTCTTATATTTAAAGAGTTTCTGTCTACAAATATCTTGGTATTTGGATCGATAATAAGTTTTCATTTAGTTTCCATATCGACAATCTTGCCAAAAAACTTGGACAGAAAATTGGTTTCCTACAGAAATAAAACAAATTTTTTCATGTCATGCAGGAAAAGAATAGTTGAAGCTGTTGTTATGTCTGTTTTAGGTTATGACGATCTCATTTACACTCATGCCCCCGCCTCTGTGCTTAAAACTTTAGATACCATTTACCACTCTGCCCTTAGGTTTATCACTGGAGCTCCTTATTCCACACATCACTGCTCTCTGTATGATTTAGTTGGGTGGTCCTCCTTAGCTCAAAGACGTGATTCCTACATGCTCATATTCATTTACAAGGCCCTCATTGGCAGACTTCCTGATTACATTTCTTCATTGCTTGTTCGGTCCACTAACACTCATATACCCGCTCTAGTAATTGGTTACAATTAATAACTCCAAGAGTCTGTACCGAGCTGGGGAGGTCTGCCTTTTCTGTTTATGCCCCATATGCTTGGAACAATCTCCAGAAAACCTTAAGGTTAAACTCACCTGTTCCCCTTGGTCATTTTAAATCATTAATTACTAACTCTCTCTCCTCTGCTTGCACTTGTTTTCACTGATTTGTTTATGTATTTTATGGTCTTTTGTTGTATATTGACATGTATTTCATTTATCTCTGTTGTTGTTTATCTTGCTCGTCAACACTGTAAATGAGGCTTGCCTCAGTGTACTCACGAGTTTAAATAAAGATTACATACATACAAGTTTGTTTTTAAACTTTTACATGGCAAGTGGCGTAAGCCTCTGTCATGCCTTATTTTGTGTGTACTCCATGAATATAAATTGTGTGTCATGATTTATTCGCTAAGCCTTTGTCTGTGACACACACAAAATGTATGGTCACATGTTATGTAATTGTGTTTTATTTGTTCTGTTTTGTTTTGGGAATGTTATTTTTGTGATATGATTATCCTAATATGAGCCATAATGGTCAATTATTGCTTCTTGGTAAGATTACAGGGTTGTTGTTTTTTTTTTAAATACACTTTGGGCAATTCAGCCAACAGGAGGCAATGTGGTGCTTTGCTTCTCCCATGGACTCTCAGTGTTTACTCATGATGTCGAGCACTGGGCAGAAGCACCTGCCGCCTGTGTGTTTCTTTTTCCTGTTTTTACAGGCTTGTCAAGTTTTAAAACTTGTACGATAATATTCACATGTTGCTCAACATTTACACTGAATGACAGATCGATCTTGTGAGGGCAATTTGTACATTTATATGATTTTGGAGACAAGAACAGGAGCATGGTTTTCCTTGGTGTCACAGGTGACCCAAGATGGCGCTGGCTGTAAACTTTTTGCTGTTATTAAAGTAAGATTCAAGCATGTCTAAGATCTTGGATCCGATACATTTCATTTCGGGGCTAAATATTATTTTTCATGCTACAACAGCCTGTTTCAAGTAAATATACATTATTGGTGTCACAGTTTCGTGTGTAGATTTTCAAGGATTATGAGCACTTTGAAAAGGTGGTTGTTGCGAGTCTTCAGTTCACACATTCTTCCGGAACTGTGAAAGTGTCATTACTAACAATGCACTAGTTGTTTTATTTGCACTAGGAGTGAGATCGCATAAAGAAATGTGAGAATCTAAAATTCTCACAGTAATGTTTTCTTTTTGAGATAGTGGCTTAGTTAATGGACCGAATGAGGATTTATAAATGCAGTAGTACACTGATTGAACTCAGGATTATTCTAATAAAAAATGGAAAATATGTGTTTTATCTGAAAGCAAAACCAGAGATTGTAACTAGCCTGAATATTTTGGTTTATTTTGATGTTAAGAATCTGTGTGTTGAAGAAATAACATAGGAAAATAAAAAAAATAGTATATAGTGCCATCGTGCACCAGTCAAGTTTCTCTTACAGTTCACATCCATGTCTGTGAAAACATGGATGCTTCGCACCGATTGTCCCCACGACAGTACAGAAGATCTATCAGCCAGTTTCAAGGTGGTCACCCAAGATGAGTGTCAGCAATTGACCAGTATCTGACCAAATGTCTCCCCTTCTGTTCCTTAGATATGACATGACACTGAGTAATAGCCAGAAAAGTGTTTCATGCAGAACATTATGATGTCACAGTGAAACTGACCTTTGACGTTTTGGATGTAAGATGTCATCATTTCATTATTTTGTTGTGTTAGTAGGGATGCACGATGAGGATATTGGATTTTTTTGCCAATATCCTATATGCCGATAGCTAACTTATTTGACTGATAACCTATACCTAGATATATCCTCTTTTTTTCTACTGTATTTTAGTGATCATCAAGTCTCTTCTGTAGTGAAATTAAGATCATATTATGCATGCACACTCTAATCTTGATGGCCCACCAACAGATGGAGACATGACATAGAATGCTTTTCAATTTATATAATATTCATTCATTGTGAAAAATAAGAAAAAGCATGTTGGCCAATTTTGATCTGGCCAGTACTGGCAGATAACGATGATGTACTGATATTATCATGCAACCCTACCTATTAGACATTTGTGTGAAGTTTTGGCATAATTAGCATATGAACTCTTGAGTCATGGCCCAAAACATATTTTGTGAGGTCACTGACCTTGAGGCTAGACCATCCACCACAAAATTCTAAGCAGTTTATAGTCCAAGTGAACATTTGTGCCAAGTTTGAAGAAAGGTGTTCTTGAGATATCACATTCACAAAAATAAGACAAGCTATGACCAACAAAATTTAATCAGTTCATTGTTGAGTTCAAGTGTACATTTGTGCCAAATTTGAAGAAATTCCCTCAAACGATTGTTTAGATATTACGTTCACAAGAATCATGTGACTGCAAGGTCTTTGACCACCAAAATCTAAGCAGCTCATCATTCAGTCAAAGTCAACCTTTGTTTCAAATGTGAAGAAATTGCCTCAAGGTGGTGAGATATCATGTTAACAAGACAAGGTCACAGTGATCTTGACCTTTGACGTATGACCACCAAAAATTTCAGTTTCAGTTAATCAGTTGATCATTGATCATCAGTTCCTTTGAGGCTTTCTTTTGAAATCGCATTCACTCACATTCATTCAAGGATGGGATGGACAGACAGATGGACAACCTGAAAACACAACACCTCAGGCCACGGCTAGCGTGTAGGTATAGAAAAAACAAAAACAAAACAGAAAAGGGGCAGACGCTATTGACAAGCTTTTGTCAAATGGTGCACCGTTTTTTGAAAAAAACGCACCACCACCAGGGGTTAAACTACCGCCGTCAGTCCACAGCACCTGACAGAAAGAAAACAGAACAAACGTTAATAAAACATGCCCAAGAGATAAACAAAACTGGTGTGGACTAAATAAATGTTTACATAACTTAATTAAGTAAACATAACTAAAGAAATCAAAGAAAGCAATACGGTTTAATAAACTGATTCAAAAGCTACAATAACTGAAACTAAATACACGAAAATATAAATAACTGAACCAATTTAACATAATAAATGAAACCAAAGGAAAATTACTAAACTAATTTCTTCATAACACAATCAAAGAAAACAATTGAATAGATAATGGCTTAAAACATTTGCTTCATGGTCACTAGGTGTGGGCAATCATGCAGGCCCCAGAACAGCCCATGAAACAGCCAGACCTCTGAAATAGAGCAGGCCCAGGCTGCGATCAGCCGCTCCAGACCAAAACTGAGTCCGCCCCAAACAGCCAAAACAGCAGCGTAGCCCAGGGAGTGGTGGTCAGTAGCGGGCGCGGGCCAAACAGTTACAGAGGGCCAATAAAAGAAGAAACACAAAAACCTGATATTTAGTAAATTAATTAAATGAATTGAAACTAACCTTTTAACAAAATCAAATTAATACATACCAGGCACAACAAACTTTGAGCTTTGACCTTTAACCACAAAATTCTTTTCAGTCTATTCTTCAGTCCAAGTGAACATTTGTGCCTAATTGAATTCCATCAATGTGTTCTTTAGGTTTGCATTTACAAGAATGAGATTGAGGAGGTCACAGTGACCTTGACCTTTGACCACCAAAATCGAATCAGTAGTGATGGCTAAATGAAGCTTCATAAAGCCTTTTTGTTTATTTTTTTTGATGGCGCTCTTGGTTTACAGGGAAAGACTCAAGGAATGGCAGTTCAGTGTCCTTTCGACCTTTTGATGAACAAAAAGCACCATCTAGGGGGCTCAGAAAATAAAGAAAATGAGGCTTCATGAGGCCATCACTACTAATCAGTTCATCCTCCAACACATTCTCACTCCAAACTCATCACATATTGATGTGCTTAGTCATGGACTTTTCATGTCCACATAAGACATACCACGGGAGCATTGGTTGTTGACATTCTGTCAAGTTCTGCCTGTTAAATACATTGTCTTCTCTCAAAATACACTTCCATTTTCACAGGAAATGTAATGTTTACATACAGTCTCTTTCAAAATAAACACACTAAGTCGGTACAACACTGCATATTGACATTTTTTTTCCTTCAACAACAAATGCACATAGTTAGATTTAGGCAACAAATGCACATGGTTAGATTTAGGCAACAAATGCACATGGTTAGATATAGGCAACAAAAGCACATGGTTAGGTTTAGGAAAAAAGAACAGGGTTTGGCTGTCTGTGTTTGTTGGACCCATCCACCACCCCTATTGCCCACCCATCCCACTTGGACATTCACCATTGTAACTTTCGTCCTTGTCCTTGTTTCCCCCTACCTAATCTGTTTATGGGATCTCAGTCTGACACCTGTTACATTTCCACTGTTTTGTTGAATTTAACTTCTTCACTTTAATCTAGCTTTAAAGGGCCAGTGTGTAATATTTGGCATGGTTTATTGTCAATCTGAATCTGAATCTGAATATTCTACCCATTAATATGTTTATACAAGTGTATAATCGCTATAAAATAAAATTCATTTGGTTTTCGTAGCCTTATAATTATGCTTTTATATATATTAATAGCAAGGGCCTTGCTTTAGAGAGGTCGCCATCTTGCGCCGCCATGTATGTAAGGCAGCCCGAGCAGACAATCCAGCCAGCCAGAGAACGTGTTTCAAGTGTATAAATGAACCAACGAAGACAGCGGGAGGAAGGAAGGAGGAGGAGGAAACAGCAGAGAGTGTTAGTAGTTCGTCGATAGAGAGTAGTGAAAAGTTTTTTTAGTTATAAAGTTTGCGAATGGACCACACTTACCACGCAACAGGAGAGAATGAACCCGAACCGTCATCTGCGAGGAAAAGAAGACGCAACTTCACTCCTTGTGATGCACTCTCTGCGGCGCTTTTCCTCCTGATGATATATCTCCCCAGCGATGGTAGCACCGAATCCCATTCTGTGCATTCAGCCTCTCTTCTCGCCCGCTCAGCATCAAACACATGGAGTTCCTCATCTGTATGCTTCGGCTCAAACAGGTATGGCTCTGGATCTGTGTCCGCTACAAGAAACTCTTCAAAATCACGTTCAAAGTCATCCATTGCAGCTACTATAGTCCGGAGATATTGCTAGGCTAAATAAACAGCTGAGCTCTGTTTACAGGCTACGCTGTCAGTCAGTGTGTGTGCTGGAGATTGGTGGAGCAGAGAGGGGAGGGGGTCCCCACTCGGCATGGTAAACGAGCATGTGTGTATGAAGTGTGTGTGTTACACTAGAAGAGTCAGAGTTTGGGACGGAGTCTTTAACCCCCTGGAGTGTTACTGGAGTTTTTGGAGTGCTCAAATGAGCTGGCTTTTTTCCCAAACGCTACTCTGGTCTCCTGCTCGTGAGGGATTCATTACAATATCGTAACATGGTTTAGATCTCTAAATAAATATTCACCTCGTCACTAGATAGACCTACTCCTGAAAAACTCGTGCGCAAGGCTTTTTGTCCCTACGAGGCCACCGTCATTTACCCGACGGGAGGGGTGAGCGAGTGAGCCCTGCAATCTAGAATTTGACCACTGATGTCACTGTTTTCAACCCATTTTACACACTGGCCCTTTAAAATGATTTTGCTATATTTTACACTTTTGTTCTTGGTTTTCACTCAGGTTTAAGAATGTGAATATTACAAAATATGCATATAAAAACTGATAGAACAGGCTGAAACACACTATATAGGAATATGTAAACTTGTGAGTAGTTTAGTTTAAGTATCATTCTTTAAAATGTCTTAGGCAGGCCAACACACAAACTCACTGTAACTCCTTGTACACCAGCATATATCACTGTCAGCGCAGCATATCATCATAATTATGTTTTTTTTCCGGGGATATAACAACTTCATCAGCCTCCTTCAGACTTTGCTCCTGAACATAAACAGCTGCCATACAGTGCTGTGTTCTGCTGTCTCTGGAGATGGCATTATTTGCAAGACCACAAGAGGGTGCTGTTAGATCTCTAATGAAAACAGTTTGTTGTAGGCATATTGTGACTTGAGATAACATTTTGATAAATGTAACAGTAAGGTGCAAGGTTATAATAATACTCACATCAATATTTATGTCGCATACAATTTATATGTGAAGATTCAGGCTTGTTGTCTTAGTTTGCATTTAGAGTTTTCATTTAGATGCAGCTGTAAATCTACCTAATGTACAGTGAGACAGATAAACTACAGGCCACAAGAGGCTGACTGATGCTCAGAGCTCAAGTACTGAATGAGTAAATAGAAATCCTTACCTCCTCTGTAAAACTGTTTTTTTTTTCTGAATTGGAGTCTCTTTTAGGTCCAGTGTGTAGGATTTAGGGGGATATACTGGCATTTATACCTACAGAGGGAACAGGTCCTCGTCCATAGAGATCACTGTGTTGCACCACCATGTTTTTACAGTAGCCCATTGCGGACAAGCCAAGCACTGGCCCTAGCAATGCATTCTCATCCTAACTTGGTTTGGCAATGGTGTAAGTTATTTATGATAGGCCCAAGTGCACACTGTAAGGCGCCGTAGTCACTATAGGTATGAAGCACACACACACACACACACACACACACACACACACACACACACACACACAAATGGAGTTTTAGGCATACATATATGTTACCAACAATGTGTCTTACTGCCGCTTTAATGTTATATCCACTTGCAGGTGTACCCAGCTTGATCAGTCTTGAGAGACTTTGCATCTAAACTAGCTGCTGTAAATCGTATTGTCTCCTTGCATGATTAAAAGGATAGTGCACCCTAAAATGAAAATTCAGCCATTATCTACTCACCCATATGCCGAGGGAGGCTCAGGTGAAGTTTTAGGGCTCTAGTTTCCCGGCGCAGCACAGGTGGCACAGGGTGGCGAACCCCGCGCAGAGCTAGTTTCGAGCAGCGCAACCCGAGGCACGCTCAGTTTGGTAGTTTGGCAGACCAAGGTGCGCTGAGATGGGTGTGGCAGCGCAGCAGGGGGAGGTGTCGACAGATCCAGCTTGGTGCAGTGACAGTTTCGTGCCAAAAGGCTTCACCAAAGGTGCACTAAAAGCTCGCCAGCTGAAACCAGGTCTACTGTCAGCGCAGGTGGAGCGCAGCTGGTGTAAGCCGAAGTTTGGCTGACCGGCGGACAGTGCGCACACGTCACCAAAACCTCACAGGCAGGTTTCCAGAATATCAGGCACATTAACGATGCAATAAATAGCCACAAAAACCACTATTCAATGAAACTATCTGCAATCAGCAGATAGTTTCATTGAATAGTGAAACTATCTGCAATCAGCACATAAATGTATCTCTATATCGACTGTCCCGTCACATCTGATGTCAGATCAAAGGGGATTGGCACCGTTTGGCAAGTTTGGCACGCGTAATGGAAACCCAACCTGATTTGATTAACACAGCTGGAAACTAATGAGTTCACATCACTCTCAGCCAACCACAAACAGCCACAGCATCAGATAGGGAGTATATATTTAGCATCTGTCATCTTAGAAAAGCCAAAAGAAAAGAAACAGAGTGAGACTGCAAGAGAGAACGAGCGAGCGCGCGCACGAGAGAAACGCAACATTGACTTACAATTGTGGTGACCTCCTCCCAGGCTACCTTTGCATCATCAGCCCGTGGAGGTCTGCTCGCAGTTCCGTATATTCGGACACTGCGAGCTTGGACCTCCCGGACCAAAACATCAGTTTCCTCCTGGGAGAAGTTTGGCTGTCTGACGCTGCTGCTCTCTTCTGCCATGGCGAATTGAGTAAACTCTCATTACGCCTTCGTGCTGCGCATTTAAGGGCGAGGAGAGGGGCTCATTTGATTGGTGTGATGTGTGTAAAACCCACTCCATGCCTTCTTTCCTCCCTCTTTCCGACTTGCACTGGTAGGAGGGATGGAGGTGGGAAAGAGGAGTAGCTGCGCCAGGGCACACGGTGTGCCAAACTTTCAAAATCCGCCTGGCCACACCCAGTTGGCGAAGCGCAGGTGCGCTGCGCCTCTGCCGCGCCCGGTCTGCGAAATTAGAGCCCTTAGAGTCCTCACATCCCTTGCGGAGATCCCAGGGGAGAGGGGCTAGCAACAAAACTCCACCTAATGGAGGCTTACGGCGCCCCAGATTAAAACGTCCAAAAAACACATAATTGAAACCACAGAATATCTCCATACTGCTCGTCCATAGTGATCCAAGTGTCCTGAAGCCCCGACATAAAAAGTTGCTTTTACATGTAAGCGAGGTCTACAGAAAGGCAGTTAGAGCTACAGGCTACAATGAGGCTAAAAACAGAGTTCAAATGACATTTTGCCAAACAACTTTTTATGACGGGGCTTCAGGACACTTGGATCACTATGGACGAGCAGTATGGAGATATTCTGTGGTTTCAATTATGTGTTTTTTGAACGTTTTAATCTGGGGCGCCGTAAGCCTCCATTAGGTGGAGTTGTGTTGTTGATGTTCCAGAATGCCGTGTCAATTTACACTTGTTACATGCACTGTGTCTTTTCAAAATACACGTCTGTTTTCACAGGAAATGTGCTGTTTCTGCTTGTTAGATGAATACAGTGTTTTTCTGAATTAACAATGTTGGTAAAACACCTCATATTTACATATATTCCCTTGTGCAACATAAGCACACGGTTAGCTTTAGAAAAAACCCCATCATGGTTTGCCTCAACATTGGCACAAGAAAGGATCAACAAACTCATGGGTGAGTGCTTTATTCAGTGTTTTTACCTGTTTTAATCACCTGGTCTGTTAAATTTGGAGAGGAGGAGACCTCTGTGGAAAATTCAGCTCCCGCTAAAAACCTCCTGAACAATAAACACTGAAGGAATTCTAACCAGTAGGGCATTCAGTTGGCTGCAATCTGCAATCCTCAGTGCTAAATGCCACTGAATTTTACACTCCAGACCTTGAATGCGCTGTCCTGACGTCAAATGCTTTTGTTTCATAACTCAGCTGAGTGCATTAATTTAATCCACTTCATAAACTTTAAGGTGTGTTCAACCTCTTTTGTAGAAATAAGATTCCAGCTACACCTAACTGCATTGTTAATTACTACTTACTCCCATTAATTTGGCAGCTGTCCAAAGGCTTTTTCAGAAAAAGTGCCATGCCTAAAACCATAGCTGTTCCTTTCTCAAATGCTTTTGGACTGACTGTAAAGAAAGAGGAGCAAGACAAGCAAGAAGAAGAAAGAGCATCATATATCAGGTAAATTTTCAAGGATGTCTAGTTGAAAAAAGCTACCTGAAAACATTTCAGTCTGACTTTATATCACATCCTGTGATGTAAGCAGCAGAAGACAGGTAGATCTGACACACTGAAGTGTATCTGTGCTTTTCCTTAGTGCTGCTTTTGACACACCTGACAACAACATGCAAATAAAGAAGATATGATTTGGACCCTCACACTGTTCTAAACTGATGTCATTCATATAACACTCAAGGAAAATTTGTAAATGTAAGACTTTGACTAAATGTGTTTATGAGAGTATATGATAAGCAAATAAACCCCTACAGAGTTACATATGTCTTTATTGGCACATCCCTTTTACTGAAAACATAATCAGTACAAAAAAGAGAATTAACCATTTCAAAGGGGTTCCAGCCCAAACCACAACCACCTGACAGACACACGAGGCTCTGACGTACATTTGTAGACACAAAAGAAAGACATTGCATTCACAATGCTCCAATCAACCAAGTATCTAGACTTGTGCCAAGAATCCAGTCACTTAACTTGCCAGACAGGTGTGTGACTCAGTATTCCAGGAAGTTGACTGATGGCCTTTTGAGCATGTTTGAATACTGGTGTCTGCATCAGGAGGCATACAGTAAAATGATCATCCACTCCTGACAACAGCCCATTTTGGAAGCTGGAAGACAATGAGAGGTAAACAAATATATTATTCATTTTAAAACTTCACTTGTATCTTATACAGGTGGCTATGATTAACTAGTATGCTTTCATGCAATCTTAAAGCATACTAAGTATGAAGTTCCTGAAAGCCATTCTTGAGTAAAACTACAGATATCTCAAAGGTAAAGACTGTCACCTATTAGTATAGTACTTAAGTAAAAGTCTTAGATATTTACTGTACTTAAGTATCAAAAGTAATTTATGGTATTAAATGTAATTAAGTATTGATAGTAAAAATAGATGTAAATGCTGTTAATAAAAAAAGTAGGCAGTCAGAATTTTGAGAATTCTGAAGTTTATTTGTAAGATGTACACCACCCCCAGTGTTGGGCAAGTTACTTTCAAAATGTAATATATTATATATTACTAGTTACCTTTGTTTGAAAATAATAAGTCAATTTACTTTTGTGTTACATTGACCAAAATGAGCTCAGAAGAACTTATGTTCATTTTAGATGGATGAGGGTCATACAGTATTGTTTCACAGCAGATAATCAAAGCACAGAAACTCCAGTATATTACAGTTCATTTTTAATCCAGTGCTGCGCAGGTCTGACCCATTCATGCATTCCCATACAACGGTTACCACTTTGCATTAAAATCGCTTGCTTGTATTAATAATAGCATGATGATATAGAATAATTAAATAGCCTTGACTTTTTAAAACAAATGAAAAGCCTCAGACACAGGGAGGGTCAGGCAGAGGATCAAAGTCTAATAATTATGAGATATGGATAAATATTTGTGGGCCTATGATGAAATTCATGAAACAAATACTAAGGTCAGCACAACAAACAGAATAGTGTGGGATTAAGTTACTATGATGAGCACAAATGAAAGCATGTGATTCCTTTACTGAATGTAAAGAGAATAATTGGAACTTATTGATTTTTATATTTTCTTAATAAACACTAGATGTAGATTTTATAGGAGGAGCTTGAGCACAGTTTACATAAAATGCAGCAATGGGATTGCCTCTTGCCATTATGTTGTGATACTTCAGTGTGATATAAAAAAAAAGTTGTTGCTTTGGTCACATAAGTCTGTAGGAAAATAGTTTTTTGGGAGCTGCAGGGAATCATGTGACGGACCCTGAAAATTGCAGTACCACTGTTTGGCCTCTACAAAAATTGGCTTCAAAGCCCACTACTCTTTCTGGGGGCCTAGTCCGCTTGGCTCTGTTGTCAGGCTTTAGAAAATCTAGCCTGTGATGGAAGACTTTGGGCAATGACAGGTCATGTCAGTCACTGCTTATGGACTGCAGTGGAACTGTCAAACTGGACAGCGCTGATGAAATATGAATCAAGATTAAAGTTACCCACTTTAATGTGAAAACTTTTTTGTTTTCATCAGCAACCCTCTTTTTCCATGATGAAAGCTAAAAATAGATCTTGACAATAAAAACTAAGACAAAATCTACGTTTCATTTTTGTTGAAGAGATGAGAGGTGACAAAAATGTTAGTGGTGGACTATCGGACATTGAGAGCTGAGAATGGCTGTGCTTGTAATTATGTTCAAATACTGCATGAGTGACAGACTGATAAACTCCAGTAAACAGTCTGCACCAGGTTGTTTTGGTAGCCAGCAAAAACATTCCAGAGCAGTTTCAGTTGTAAATGCGACTTGTGAGCTGTAATTCAGGAGTAAATAATCAGTGTCTGACTTTGGATGGTGGAGCTGCTCAATAGATTTGTCAAATGAGTTAGTTGCAGCAAGCCTGAACTCAGACCACACACAAGTTTAAAACTCCAGATTAACATGTTGCAGATTAAGAAAGAATTCAGAAGTTAATTACTTTATTTTTCTGCTTCTTAACAGTGAGATGGATAAGTCTAAGTTTAGAGTGAACCTGGGTACAAATCCCAGTTGTCTCAGATTAGTTATTTGTGGCGTCAAAATTTTTGAGATCATATATAGACATGTTGAGCTTTTCAAATGATGATCAGTAAGTAAGTGCTGGTAAATCACCCCTTAAACCTGTCCAGTACTGCTGGAGAAATGACAGTTTGTGTGTATGAATTATTTGTAGAAAAAAAATGTCTAAATGAAATTCTTATACAATCTGTCAACTTCATTCTAATTTCTGATACATGAATTAGCCTAACTGGATTAGTTTAAAGATTAAAAAAAAACAAAAAACTAAGACTAATTCTAAAATAGATGACAAAATGAACACTGTAAATGCTTCACTTAAGAAACGTCACTGCACAACAACCATCCTTAAATTACATAATGTTACATTTCAACAATGGGATATAGGTACGTAAGTTACATGTTACATTAAAATAACACTGACTTTTAGTTTCATACGTGTCAAAAACTGCGACCTCTAGGGTGAAGGGCCTCCTCTGTTTTGTCTGGTCATGTGGCACCAATTTCAAATGTCTTTGCGTCTTTCTACTACATGGACAGCCCAGTTTTGTAAAACACCATCTTTTCAGTTGTGAAATACTTCTTAATTGTATTTGTTGGCCTTCTGATCCGTTCGTCTCTTAATGTCACAAAGTCGGTCATAAAGAACTGATTGTTGGGGTGAAACTGAATGTATAATGTGTATTTCTTATTGACACTGGAGATCTGGAATCCTGGTCCTGCCTCGTGCTGTGTTGACACAAAAAAAATTGATTCCCACAGTTTTTCAACCAAGTTGTTCTAGTCACCTAAACATTTCCAACACTTCCATTGTTTTGAGCAAATTTGTAGGAACAAACACCTGAAACGTAAAAAAAAGTGAATATTTTCATTTTTCATGTTCAGTATGTGACATTATGTATCCCCCAAAACATCCCGATACTGTGCATAATTAGTTGCCTATGAGCTTCATTCTAAAGAGAAAAGACTGTATAATCCTTTGGAGAGAGGTTATTTCTTCTATATGATATATGCATGATTTGCGTGAATGATCCCTGTATTTTCTTTTTTTCATGGTATCAAAAGTCAAGAAAACTGACTGGATAAAAATTTGGGAGTTTATAGCTCTGTTGGAGCTTGTTGCTTGTTACTAAATAGTCTAAATAATGTATGTTGACTGATATCTGAGGCTTAAAGTACTGCCTTGGAGGTTTGATTTAAAACTCAATTTAACCCTGGATTACAGGTGACACCAGGAAACTAGATTCAAACAAGTCAACAAGCTAATCTGTTTTTTTTTTTTTTTTTTTTTTAAACATCTTTGAGTAAAGCTTTTGTTCATATGCAGTGATGCTTAACAGTGAAGATATGCCAATGAGATGGCAGCATGCCCTCATACTTACGGAACTATCACAAGTTTCACTTACCGGAAAGGTTGGCCTGCTACATTTTTGGAATTGTTGCCTTCCTGGGAACATTCTGAAGAAAATTTATCTACCAGCACAACTTCAAATAACACCTTACAGTTTCCGGCATCCATGTTATCACCTGCTATCAGTTTGTACTTTAGATTTAAAGTGTGTTTTGTGGAGGAATGGACCAAAATCCCATCTGAACACTATGAGAAATTGATTTCTTCATATAGGAAGCATCTTAAAAGCTGGCATTGCAAACAAAAACTTCTCCACCAATTAGATACATTGTAGTTTGCGTGTTCAAGACTTTTTTTTTGTGTTACTCCTCTTTATTGCACATAATTTTTTTATGTTGTGATTTCTTTATCTGTATAGTTTTATTGAGTTAATACTAATGTCTGGTGTAATTTTCAAGTAAATAGCTGCATTTGAAATATGTGTTGAATACTTACGACCCCCCACTGTTTGTATTGCCCAAAACATACCTAATACTGAATAGTTGTCTATAAACTGCACTCTAAAGAGAAAAGACTGCATAATCCCTTGGAGAGAAGTTGTTCCTTTATTGTGATATATGCATGATTGGGCCTTGGTTATTAAATGATCCCTGTATTTTCTTTGTACATGTGAAAGAAGTCCTGAAAACTGACTAGATCAAAATTTTGGAGTTTATTGCTCTTTTGGAGTTTATGTCCTGTCACTGAACCCTACAGCAGCTCAAATCTTTCACCAGGAAACTGGGTTTAACAAGCCAATCTAGTTTAAAAAAAAAAAAAAAAAAAGCATTATGCTGTGTGAGTGAAGATATGTAAGTGAGATGGCAGCATGCCCTCAAACTTAACAATCACAAGTTCCAGTCATCAGTATGGTTGGCCTACTGCATTTTTGAAACTGTTGGCTTCATGGGAACACTTTGAATAAAAATATCTACCAGCACAACTTCAAATAACAGCTTAGTTTCTAGCATCTGTTATCACCCGCTATCGGTTTATCCTACAAGGAAATTTTGATGTAATTTTCACCAGCGTTGAAAAAGTTATAAACGGATTTTGATGAAATTTTCAGGAAAGGTGAATAATGCGACAAGGAACAGACGATAAAATTTTGGTCGTGATCGGTTGAAGCAAAGTGGATAAAATAATAAATATAATCTGTCATCTGACAGCCCCAGCAGCAATTCCAATTTCTAAAGACAGTGAAAATAGCGCCATCTGGTGGCTGGAAAGCACTTCTTGTTCTACTTGCTAAATATTGTTGTAATTCATGTAGTTGAAATAAATGTTCTGTGTTGGAAAAAAAGAAAGTGAAAAAAAACGAAAAAACATATTATATTCTGTGTTGGTACAAAATAAAAACGAAATAAATACACCACAGTGTCTCCATGATGAAGGCATGTATAACCTAATAATGATAGTGATGCAAATAACCTAATTGTGATGCAGGCTGCAAAATCTGATACAGAGGGGGAGCGAACATCATCTACTCGGCAGAGGTCTGCACTCTCTGAGTGCTTTTCTAGTTGAATCTGAATATGTAATTTGGGAAAGCACAAATAATGGAAACAGATATTAAAGCCCCATGTACGTTCTCACAGGAATTCTTGAAAACATTTATATTAATAATAATAATAATAACAACAACAACAATAATAATTAAACAGCACAAAATCAATAGAGTTTCAAAATAACTTGATTCACTGAGCCAATGGTTGGCACTTTTTAAGGTGGAACATTTAGTTGTATGATTTGATGATTTGATTTCATCAGTTTTTAATGACTGTTGTGGATGACATACACTTTTAGAAATTAGTGGATCTTTAAGTGAATATATATATATATATATATATAAGAATATATATGAATTTCGACCAGATTATGTGAACTGCATATATTCTAATCCTCAATTGGAGGGGGAAAAAAAGCGCTGTGGAGCATCGTTCCTGGGGGCTACAGTAACACCAAACCCCTGTGCTTGACTGAGAAGGTCTAAATGAACAAAACTGCTGTTTTTAAATTTCCCATCAGGAGAAACTCTCACGCCAGCCTGTTCTAGTTTGCTCTAAAAATGTTGGCATGCAACCTCATGCTGTGGATGATAAACAAGGTGCAGACTTCCATCTGTGTCATAGGTTTAGAAGAAATACAGTGAGTGCTGGATGAAGCAGTGAGTGACAACAACCCTGCTCACATTTTAGAGTACTGTTTGCAGTGGAAACGCCTGTCTGAAGGGTTAGTTTTGCTATTCTGTGGTCTCCCCCATATATATATATATATATATATATATATATATATATACATAGGTATATTTATATATATATTCTTAGGTATATTTTATTATACGTTTTCAGTTTAGACAGTTATGTGTTGTTAGATAATTTCAATTTTATGCTAGATAATATGGTTGCTATACAGAATTCCTGCTTTGGTTAATCGACAGACATGATTTTCTTTTTTTCACTGTTGTTATTGTAGTTGTTATGTCATTTCAACAGACTTATTTCTTGTTATTCAACTTTTTCTTCTTTTTACTATTTTCATTGCTGCTTGTAATTCCTGCTAGACATTGTCTCTTGTTATTTGGTTTTATGGACTTTTTTCATCATTGTATTGCAATTGCTCTTATATATAGCTATGTATCCCTCTAGCCTGTTGAATATGAACTAAGGGCATTAGAAAGCTTAATGCTAGTCAACTTTCCCTGAATAAACAATGGTTTGATGATAATGATAATTGGTTATATGCAAATATTAAATCAACTTGATGCTTTGAAGGCACAACAATTTCATTGCCAATGAATATTAAGTTAGAAAATTACGTAACTTAAAGGAAAACTCAGTTAGCATCAGTTTTACCTCATGATATAAAGTTTTCAGTCTTTTCACTTGAATTTAATCATCTGTATTGCAGCACAATGTGATCCAAAGCAGACAGACTGACCAACACCATCATAAAACCTGTCAGAAATGCTGCATACACCTGACAAACTGAACTGTTGGCAAATTTAACGCCCTCTGCTAGGCCAGATTAAGTGCGTGAGCGAAACACTTCACATGCAGGTATCCCGCTAACTGGATAGCAACACCCATGTTAGAGGTGTTGTCTGTTACAGCAACAAGGTTTCTGTTGGCAATCCCCCATTCTTGTGTTGCTTTTTGCAGGAGGTCTGCAATGTTTGCTCCAGTGTGACTTTGTATTAAATCGTGTATGTAGCAGTCACCAGTTCTCTGTCTCTGGATGGTGGAGTGGAAAGTGAGCCCTCATGATCATAGTTTTGTTTTATTCTCATATGACACTGCTTGCAAATCAAGGGTCATATCCAAGTCCTCCTTTCCTTCTGTGTTAAAAAATCCAAAATAAGTCCAGACATTTCATTTTATTATTATTGGGGTTTTTTTGCAATTCTGATTTCCTTGTCCGCTGCCTCCATTTTTGTTTTGATGAACTTCCTGCCAAATGCTGACTGAGACTTCTGCTGACCTCACCAGGAAAAAAAACATCAGCATCTAGTGGGACAAAGAAGCGATTGATTTTATTATTCTCATTCCAAAAATAGTATGCAACTTGGCCTCCATGCATCAATACAATGTCACCATGCAAAATACAGCAGTACCATGCTGTATTAGCTGATTTTTTCCCCCACCTCCAAGGTATGCATGTCTTGTGACTGATTTAGTAATAATTTGTGTTGCTTGTATTCTCTCTAGTTGGGATGACGTTTCTAAAAGCACTGGGATACATGGTTGTTCTTCTAGTTATACACTCCACTCTGAAGAACTGGGGACACAGAGAATCTCTGAATGTATTCTTTGAGGTAAGAGTCATAATTAATATGACCTAACACACAAGGTTATGGTGCTCTACCATGAAATACTGCAACTGGTGTGATTTGACTACCTCATTAAACATATGAGATATATCACTGTAGTATGTTTAGTTCATAATTGACATTAGTTACAGCTACTGTTATATGTAGACAAAGAGAAGTACAATTCAACTAATCATTTGAAAAATTGATTATTCCAGGAACTAATGGGTTCAACTCACACTCAAGCCAGAGTAAAAAGAATGGGTGAGTCACATGGTTAACCTTGGGAGCAGACCAATCTGCCAGCTTGTAATTGGTCTGGCGATGCCGGGCTCTCACATTTTGATAGTATCAACAGACTTTACAGTAGCCTGAAATAGTTTGGGCACCCCTGGTCAAAATTTATTTTACTGTGAATAGTTGAATAAGTAGAAGATGAACTGATGTCCAAAAGGCATGGAGTTAAAGATGAAACATGCTTTTCAACATGGTTAGTGTATTATATTTGTTTTGTACAATTTTCAAGTGGAAAAAAAGAAAGGAGCCCCAAGCAAAAGATTGGGCACCTCAAGACATTTGAGCTCTCAGACAACTTTTACCAGGGTCCCAGACCATAATTAGCTTGTTAGGGCTCTGGCTTGTTCACAGTTATCATTAGGAAAGACCAGGTGATGCAAATTTCAAAGCTTTATCAATACTCTGACTCCTGAAACCTTGTACCAACGGGCTCCTCTAAACAGCTGCCTAGCGCTCTGCATACTAAAATAATTGATGCCCACAAAGCAGGAGATAGAATTGCAGTTAAGAGGAACTGTGGACGTCAAGCTGAGGTCTGGAAGACCAGAAAATCTTTGTGAGAGGGCCGCACACAGGATTGCTAGAAAGAAATCAAAACCCCTGTTTGACTGCAAAAGACCTGCAGGAAGATTTATCGGACTCTGGAGTGGTGGTGTACTGTTCTACTGTGCAGCGACACCTGTACAAATATGACCTTCATCAAGTCCTGTCGACTGTTGAAGTTAAAATTGAAATGTTTGGACACGTTGTGGGCAAATGGTATGTTTGGGGAAAAAAGGGCACAGAATTTAATTAAAAGAACACCTGTCCTGTCCTGATCATGCCTCATCATGCTCATCATGCTTGTGTTGCAGCCAGTGGCACAGGGAACGTTTCACAGGTAGAAGGAAGAATGGATTCAGTTAGATTCCAGCAAATTCTGGAAGCAAACATCACACCATCTGTAAAAAAGCTGAAGATAAAGAGATGATAGCTTCTACAACAGGACAATGATCCTAAACTCATCTTGAAGTCCCCAGACCGAAACATCATCATTAAAATTTTGCAGGAAGAATGGGTGAAAATCCCCCAAACAAGAATTGGTTGGTTACAAGAACTGTTTAGAAGCTGTGACACCTGCCAAGAGAGGTGCTACTAAGTTTCCTTTTTTGTTATTTTAAAACTGTAAAAGATTGACATAAAAAGAAATCTTGCTTAAAATACTGAAGAAGTGTTTCACCTTTAACTTCATGCCTTTTGAAGATCAGTTCATCTTCTACTTACCGAACTACTCACAGTAAAATGAAATTTTAACCAGGGATGCCCAATCTTTTGCATGCCACTGTATCACTCTAAAATGTGTCTTTTTCTGTTCGCTGAAGTAGGACCTATCACTTCCATATCTGATTATGTCTGTTTCATGTCTTCTCAGCTTCCATAAGTTCCTCTGATTATGTACTCCAAGTTGTTATCAACATCTCTGATGTGGAGCGTCTCCAAACAATGTTGGGCCAACTCAGTTTTCCGTTACTAATCAACAGCACTCCTGAGGTGCAAATTACTGGCATTAATACCACCACAGGTACAACCTCCCTTCATTTTGCTGCCCTATTGTTTTGCCAAATTCAAATCTATTTTAATTGTACTGGTTTAAATGTAATGAATAAACCCTTCATGTTTTGTGCTGCTGTTTCTTCACACAGTGTGCTCACCATATATGACTGCATACCAGTGCAGATGTGAGGAAAACTATGTTTGGTCATTAAACAACTGCAATGATCATGATGCCTGTGATGCCATCATTGATGATACATGTGGATGCATTAATGCCCTTCCAACCGATAACCAGTACTGTCAGCTCAACACAAGACAAACAGGTAGGCCTCAGAGATTTTTGCAGCTCAACCACAAGAGACGATTGCTCACTCTGTACCAAATGTCATCACCCACTGAGATGTGTATCATCTGAAAAAATACATGGTGATTCTGTACAATTTACAGGTACTTAAGTACTTTATGATACATTATACTTCTGCTTCAGGAAAGTGTACTTTTTTACTCCACTACATCCGTTCTACAGCTATAGTTACTTGCTGATTCTGATTTTACATACAAAACATATGATGTATGTTTGAAGAATTTGATGTGTTGTTGTAGCTGGACATTAAATGCTGCTCACAAACTAAACCTGGTAGTACAATCTAATAATCAAAAACACATAATCCTCTGAAAAGGCCCAGTCTACAAAAAGGAATTGCAATACTTGAGTGAACATACATTATTAGCTGATTTACTGGTTGAATTTTAAATAGAGGACCTTTTTTACAATTGAGTAGTTTTTACAGTTTAGTACTTCTATTTTATTCCTCCACTGATGTTGTTCATCCATTGTTTGTAATCCTGCTGCACTGCGGGTAAAGGAGGCTAAACTATGTACTATCTAATTTAAATCCTAATTTAATTCCTGATTTAGTGAGTCAGCTAAAATGATTAAAATGATTAGAAATTTGTTAGTAGCATGGGCAGACTATGAGACTATGGGCCCCTGGGCACAGAAATGCAAAGGGCCCCACAACCTCTCCAACAAAGGAGCAAGACAAAGGGACTCTGTGGTGGTTTTACATCTTGTAGTCGTTATTCATTGTTTTGTGGTTTTGTGTGTCTCAGGAGTCATTTTGTGTGTCTTTGTGGTTGTTTTTTGTCTTTTATATAATTTGGGCCTCTTGGTGATAATCTTGTGTCTTACTGAGGTAAATTTGTGTTTTTTTCTGATGATTTTTTTCTTTTTTTGTGTCTCTTTGTGGTTGTTTGTGTGGGGTTTTTTCAGTCATTTAGGTCTTTAAGGTTCCCTGTCTCACTGAGGGAAATTTGTGTCTCTTTTAGGTAATATCTGTTTTAGATGTTTGGGTTTCTTTGAGATCATTTTGTGTCTCTTTTGGTGGTTGTTTTGAACATTATTGAGGTTCGTTTCTCATTGAGGTATATTTTGTCTCTTTTAGGTAAATGTGTGTCTTTGTTGTCATTTTGTGTCACCTTGTGGTTGTTTTGTGTCTTTCTGTAATAATTTTTTGTGATTCAACCAGGTAATGTTGTCCCTTATTGAGATAATTTGGTATCTGGTGTAATTTTGGGTCTTATTAAGATTATTTGGTATTTCTTTGAGGTAATTTGGCATCTGTTTTGGTCATTTTGTGTGGCAGGAGTCATTCTATGTCTCCTTGTTGTTGCTCTGTGTGGTTTTTTTTGTTGTTTGGGTCTCTTTATTGTAAGTTTGTCATACTGAGGTAATTTTGCGCTTTGTTTGTCGTTTTGTGGTTCTTTGTAATAATTTTGTCGCTCTTTGTGCTTGTTTTGTGTCTTTTGTAGTCATTTTGGTGTCTTTGAGATCATTTTGTGTCTTTTTTGGTTTATTTTTGCTTTGTAGTAATTTTCTGTCTCCTTGTGGTTGTTTTGTGTCTTTTGTAGACATTTAGTTCTCTAAGGTAATTTTGTCTCGTTTTTGGTGGTTTTGTATCCCTTTGTCTATTTGTTGTAGTAATTTTATGTCTCCTTGTAGTTTTTTGGTCCCTTGTTGTGGTTGTTTTGCCCATTTTTGTAGTTATTTCATCTTCTTGCAGTTCCTTTGCATCTCTTTGAGGTGATATTGTGTCTCTTTCTGGATGGTATAAGAATATTTGAGTGACTTTTGCAAGTGGGGGTGGGGGGTACTTTGGGCTCCTGTGTCTGTGTCATTTATGATTAGTGGCTTATATTATTCTAAACATTGTTAAATGACTTAATTTCACTACTTACCCAAAATGTGGATTGCCATTATTCAGGAACATTTGTGGGTAAATTATTCCTTTAGTCCTCTAACAATTTTGATTTTAGGGCAGTTACCTCTCTTGGCCAGTAGATGGTGCTTTTTTTGCATCCGATCCTCATGTGTCTGTTTTACTGTATGAGGAAAATGCCTGTTCTTTTGTTTTCATGGGAAATGCAGGACATGGTAGTTTGTAATTTTCTGAATCATGAAACAGAGTACCACCTGTGAAGTAAATGCTAATGTTTTTTGCATGAACTTTATGAACTTATTTTGTTTCAAATAGAATCTGTTGCATGCAGACAGATAAACCCTACCGCATTTCCTTGTTAATATCCTTGATTCCTTGTTACCAAAGTGTTGATTGCAAAGATTACAACTGTTCCGGGTCATGTCCTGAAAGCCACCTCTTGGTATGAGAAAAAAGTATCTTTGCTTCACATGGATAAGGTTCAAATGGCACTCATATTGTATATTGTTAATGTATAAGACATTACATAAAATGTAATTCTTCACTTGTACTAGAAAATATTATTAATAGTAAAAGTAGAAAAAAAAGTATTATTGTATTAAAAGTGCATGCTATCTGTTTTCTTCATTTTTACAGAGACAACATAACCTACACCAACACTAACACCATCACCAACACCAACACCGTCACCATCACCAACACCATCACCATCACCATCACCAACATCATCACCAACATTACCATTACAGATCTTTCACTGCATCATGCATTGACCATGTAAAGTCTCAATTCAAGCAACAAGATGTGCTGAAATGTTTGATAAACAGTGCACACTTAGATCAACATAATTCATGTCATGATGATTGCACACAGTGAAAAGTGTGTGAATATTGGTGTGTATAATAGTAACAGACTTATGTGATGGATTTTCTTCTGTTCCCCTCCACAGATCCAGTGGACATTGATTTAGTCCTGGACTTGCGCATCCCAGTCTCCAGTGTGCCATCAAATTTCATTCATCTATTCAGGGACAGAGTGGGAAATTTCCCATTGCCCTACATAATCAGTCAATCTTTAACAATAATAGATTTAAACTTCACCACATGTAAGAACCTTTGTTGTTTATTTGTTTTCTTTTGTCATTTGTGTGGCTGATTTAATGCTTTCTTAGCAGACAGTGTCTGATTTGTATACTGTTCTGTCTTTTTAAAGGGTGCTCTCCCAACTCCACTGGAGGACTGCAGTGTGAGTGTGAGGAGCAGTTTGCTTGGTCATGTGACAAATGTGACATCTATGGTGCGTGCACTAATGTCACCAGTCCGACCTGTAGCTGCATCAATGGACTTCCTTCAGATGGAGGGTTCTGTGAACCAATCACAAGTAAGCAGTGCCAGTTTAACAGTTCCAATAAAACTGAAGCTATCTGCAAAAAGTTAACAAATAAAAGCCTGGTCTCTTCAAGCTCATCAAATACAGATGCTTGGTCAGTGTCCCCTGGCATCAGATACTAATGGGCAGACGCACCCTTTAGCAGTGGTATGAGATGAACAGGGCAGCTGCACTTTTTGATGCTCGTTGATGATTGTCAAATGAAGCCTCATGAAGCAATTTCTTTATTTTTTGCGCCCACTAGATGGCGCTTTTTGTTCAACAAAAGGTTGAAAGCACACTGAATTGCCATTCTTTGAGCCTCTCTCTTTAAACCATCTAGTAGGCTCAGAAAATAAAGAAAATGCTTCATGAGGCTTCATCTGACCATCATTCATTATAACGAGACATCACGTTCTCATCACACGCTCTCATCACATGTCGTCACATATTGCCACTTTGTCACTGGACTTTCATGTCTACATATTAAATGCTAGGTATCCTCCTACATCTGCCATCTGCTGTTGAAGTTCTGAAATGCCATAACCAGCCATAAACAAAAACACATGGTTAGGTTTAGAATAAAGCATCATGGTTTGGCACTACATTCACACGGGAAGCAAACACAGGGCTTCCAGGTGAAAGTCTGGGCTTTGTTTGACCCATCCACCACCCCTCCCGCCTGCCCTGTAGGGACTTACATTGTCAACAGCAGCGTTTCAACCAGACGCTGTCCAGCGGTGTATCATACACACACAACAGGTGCAGTCCAGCCACCCAGCTGCATATCATACCACCGCAAAGTGGCTTTTGGCATCAGTATCTGACATCAAAATCACTGACAGAGTGAAGGTACTTGACAACTTCAGAATGAGAACGGGCTGTAAGAGCAAGAAAGTGCACATAGGGCAGGTGAGAGGGGAGGCTGGTGGGCTAAACAAACACTGGACTTTCACTTTGGAGACTGCTGTTTGTTTCACATGTGAAGCCAGAATTTGGTTGAGTAATTTTAACAGTGTAGTGTGCTCGTATTTGTAGCATATTGTACTGGTGATGTATGCTGTGATGTTACTTAATGTTAGTGTAATGCTGGTGTTGAGTTAGCATTAATTGTATAATACTGTAGATAGGGTAGCGTGGGTAATAACAGCACAGCTACAACTTCTTCTGAGGAAAACATGTGAATACTTTTCATGTCCGTTTAGAAAAGTAGGACAACTGACTATTCATTGACACATATCACTCCGCCCAATGTAAACAAACACTACAAAGCAGCTTATACGTATATACAGTACAGGCCAAAAGTTTGGACACACCTTCTCATTCACTGCGTTTTCTTTATTTTCATGACTATTTACATTGTAGATTCTCACTGAAGGCATCAAAACTATGAATGAACACATGTGGAGTTATGTACTTAACAAAAAAAGGTGAAATAACTGAAAACAGGTTTTATATTCTAGTTTCTTCAAAATAGCCACCCTTTGCTCTGATTACTGCTTTGCACACTCTTGGCATTCTCTCCATGAGCTTCAAGAGGTAGTCACCTGAAATGGTTTCCACTTCACAGGTGTGCCTTATCAGGGTTAATTAGTGGAATTTCTTGCTTTATCAATGGGGTTGGGACCATCAGTTGTGTTGTGCAGAAGTCAGGTTAATACACAGCCGACAGCCCTATTGGACAACTGTTAAAATTCATATTATGGCAAGAACCAATCAGCTAACTAAAGAAAAACCAGTGGCCATCATTACTTTAAGAAATGAAGGTCAGTCAGTCCGGAAAATTGCAAAAACTTTAAATGTGTCCCCAAGTGGAGTCGCAAAAACCATCAAGCGCTACAACCAAACTGGCACACATGAGGACCGACCCAGGAAAGGAAGACCAAGAGTCACCTCTGCTTCTGAGGATAAGTTCATCCGAGTCACCAGCCTCAGAAATCGCAAGTTAACAGCAGCTCAGATCAGAGACCAGATGAATGCCACACAGAGTTCTAGCAGCAGACTTGTTCTAGAGATGGGTCTGCTGCTAGAACTCTGTGTGGCATTCATCTGGTCTTCAGGCCTTCATGGTCAAATAGCTGCTAGGAAACCACTGCTAAGGAGAGGCAACAAGCAGAAGAGATTTGTTTGGGCCAAGAAACACAAGGAATGGACATTAGACCAGTGGAAATCTGTGCTTTGGTCTGATGAGTCCAAATTTGAGATCTTTGGTTCCAACCGCCGTGTCTTTGTGAGACGCAGAAAAGGTGAACGGATGGATTCCACATGCCTGGTTCCCACTGTGAAGCATGGAGGAGGAGGTGTGATGGTGTGGGGGTGTTTTGCTGGTGACACTGTTGGGGATTTATTCAAAATTGGAGGCACACTGAACCAGCATGGCTACCACAGCATCCTGCAGCGACATGCCATCCCATCCGCTTTGCGTTTAGTTGGACGATCATTTATTTTTCAACAGGACAATGACCCCAAACACACCTCCAGGCTGTGTAAGGGCTATTTGACCAAGAAGGAGAGTGATGGAGTGCTGCGGCAGATGACCTGGCCTCCACAGTCACCGGACCTGAACCCAATCGAGATTGTTTGGGGTGAGCTGGACCGCAGAGTGAAGGCAAAGGGGCCAACAAGTGCTAAACACCTCTGGGAACTCCTTCAAGACTGTTGGAAAACCATTTCAGGTGACTACCTCTTGAAGCTCATGGAGAGAATGCCAAGAGTGTGCAAAGCAGTAATCAGAGCAAAGGGTGGCTATTTTGAAGAAACTAGAATATAAAACATGTTTTCAGTTATTTCACCTTTTTTTGTTAAGTACATAACTCCACATGTGTTCATTCATAGTTTTGATGCCTTCAGTGAGAATCTACAATGTAAATAGTCATGAAAACAAAGAAAACGCATTGAATGAGAAGGTGTGTCCAAACTTTTGGCCTGTACTGTATATAGTTCCTCATTCCAACAAATGTAAATAATGTATTTATCAAATAATGAGCCATTAACTAAATCATGAAATATTCAACTAATACCCAAAACAAAACAACATTCAGAACAACACTGAAACAAAATAAATCTCATCTTATATTAGTAAGAAACATACTTATTTTAAGTTACACCATGCTGTTTTTCTCGAAACCTAATCACGTGCCTTAACTCAAGATAGTAAACCTAAAAACAGATTGTTTTTTGTTTGATTTTTTACATATGTTCTAAGTTTTTTTTTTTTTTTTTCAGAACAGAGTGCATGCATTTAATGGGCAGAAACTGTCCATTTCCTTTGTGAGGGGAAGTTTGTTTTTAAACTATACAATGCATGTAAAAAGCATAAATTGACATGCTGTCCCTGGACGTCCAAACCTGACACAGGAGGATACCGAGTGCATCATGGTTTAAAGTTCAGGGGCACTGACCAAGCGTTAAGGGTGGGCAGATCAATAATAATAATAATAATTACACATTTTATTTAGAAAGCGCTTTTCAAAGTTCTCAAAGTCACTTTACAGAGATGGTTCAAACACATCAAAAAAACAATTTTCAGCAAAGACATCAAGACAAAGAGGAATAGCAATGGGAGTGAAAAAACAAATAAATAAGTAAATGAATAAAAATAGCTAAACATTAAAAGCAGAACGGAACAGGTGAGTTTTGAGTAGTGATTTGAATGATGGGAGGTCAGTGCAGTCACGAATGAGTTTTGGGAGGGAATTCCAGAGGGTGGGGGCAGCAACGGATCAATATCACAATACCGAGACTCTCGATACTACATTTTCATTTTGAAGATTCATCCTTGCATCAATAGGTTTGATACCAAAAAAGGATTAGTTTATCTTTTCTACGTTGTAAATATTTGTATTTTAAGAGTAAAACTGTCTGTTCAAACAACATTTGTTGTCATGAGCTAATCTGTTGCATGCATTCTTTACTTCTCCACTGCTTTTGTATTGTCTGCACTCAAACAACCAACTCTAGACCTAGCAGCATCTATGTAGTTAAACTTCACTTCTAAAGCAATCTAATGTTGATAATTATTGAATGTATGATGTTTTCCTCACACAAAACAATGTGGTGTGTTAATTTTATCTCCAATTTTGATCCACAGAGGTCGCTCAATGTCCAACCCCGACTCCTGGTATGGAAACTTTTGTTGCTTTGTTTTGCATGGATAGTGCAAGTTGTAGTGTTAAATATTGCCTCTATCAGGTTTCTATGGAAGACATTTGCAGGTATATAGTTGAGAACAAATGTGTGTACAAAAGCAGCTTCTTGAATATTCCATGGTTCACATATTCCAAAATGTGAGGTTGTGAGCTCATACAGCTTACAAAGAGTAAGTAAGCTCTCAAGACAAGAGACAACATAAATACTTATGTCCAGTCATCACTGAGGACTGGACATAATGAAAATTGTTATTTGAAAGATGACCACTGTTCTGCTTCATGTCCCCAAAATACAGATGTTTAAAATAGAAAGAATTATAATGTTACTAAAAGTGCATGCTGTCTTTATTCTTCATTTTTACAGAGACAACATCACCAACACCATCACCAACACCATCACCATCACCAACACCAACACCAACACCAACACCATCACCATCACCAACACCAACAAATGGTATAACACATGCAATGTAGAGACTTAAGGTCTGTGTGTTTGTGTGTTTCTGAGGATTGGCACTGGCACTGTAAATCAAGATAACTGCATCACTCTTGGATTATCTGTTGTACCATTACAGATCTTTCACTGCATCTTGCATTGACATGTAAAGTCTCAATTCAAGCAACATTCATTCATTCATCTTCTAACCACTTCATCCTCATGAGGGTCGCGGGGGGGCTGGAGGTTATCCCAGCTGACATTGGGCGAGAGGCAGGGTACATCCTGGACAGGGCGCCAGACTATCGCAGGGCTGACACATAGAGACAGACAACCATTCACACCTACGGACAATTTAGAGTTATCAATTAACCTAGTCCCCTGCATGTCTTTGGACTGTGGGAGGAAGCCGGAGTGCCCGGAGAAAACCCACACTGACACGGGGAGAACATGCAAACTCTGCACAGAAGGGCTCCCACGCCCGGGATCGAACCAGCAACCCTCTTGCTGTGAGGCAAGAGTGCTAACCACCACACCAACGTGCCGCCCCAATTCAAGCAACAAGATGTGCTGAAATGTTTGATAAACAGTGCACACTTAGATCAACATAATTCATGTCATGATGATTGCACACAATGAAAAGTGTGTGAATATTGGTGTGTATAATAGTAACAGACTTATGTGATGGATTTTCTTCTTTTCTCCTCTACAGATCCGGTGGACATTGATTTAGTCCTGGACTTGCGCATCCCAGTCTCCAGTGTGCCATCAAATTTCACTCATCTATTAAGAAATTTCCCATTGCCCTACATAATCAGTCAATCTTTGACAATAATAGATTTAAACTTCACCACATGTAAGAACCTTTGTTGTTTATTTGTTTTCTTTTGTCATTTGTGTGGCCGATTTAATGCTTTCTTAGCAGACAGTGTCTGATTTGTATACTGTTCTGTCTTTTTAAAGGGTGCTCTCCCAACTCCACTGGAGGACTGCAGTGTGAGTGTGAGGAGCAGTTTGCTTGGTCACGTGACAAATGTGACATCTACGGTGCGTGCACTAATGTCACCAGTCCGACCTGTAGCTGCATCAATGGACTTCCTTCAGATGGAGAGTTCTGTGAACCAGTCAGAGGTAAGCAGTGCTAGTTTAGCTGTTCAAATAAAAGCAATGGTATCTGCAAAAAGGTAATAATGGACTATAGGCTACCTGACATGTTTATGTAAACATGGTTTAGGTTAACATAAGGCCACTTTTAAAGTGATTTGATGTTGATTATAATTGAAGATATAATGTTCTCTCTATGCAGAAAGATGTGGTGTGTTAATTAATCTCCAATTTTGCTTGACAGATGTTGCTCAATGTCCAACCCCATATGGCAACATATGTTGCTTTGTTTTGCATGGATAAAATTCAACAGTCTGAGAGTCTGTAGTAGCTGAAGACCCTCAGTGGAAAATTTTAAAAGTATTAATTGATCTAAAATAGCATTTATACAGTACTGAAAATTTTTATTCTTTTTCTACAGTGAATACAACTACAACAACGACAACAACGCCAGTGATCACAACAACCACAACAACAACGCCAGTGATCACAACAACAACAACGCCAGTGATCACAACAACAACAACGCCAATATTCACAACAACAACAACGCCAATATTCACAACAACAACAACGCCAATATTCACAACAACAACAGCAACAGAGGGTATGACACATAAAATGAAGAGAATTGAAAGACATGTATCTCCTGAAAAAGCTACTCTGTGATAACAACCAACTGTTTCTGTGCAGAGAGAAGGCTCTCATTTACCATGGACATATCTTTCGATGATTCATTCAATGACCCTAACCACAGCCTCTACCGCAACACTTTAAACGCTGTAAGTCTCATTGTTTCTTATGTCGCTTTCATACAGGTTTGTCACAATGTTGATGTAATGAATGTGTGACATTTGATCCTGATTCAATTGTAGAACTGATAACAAGTAGGCTGTGTCACTGTCTTAAACAGATTAGAAATAAAAGCCAGGAGTTCATCTCAACTTTTAAAACAGTGAAGATAAATCAGTTCCGGTAAGTTAATTTTTTTAATGTTACCCACCATCTTAAATGAATTTTTTTTTTCTATTTACAGTTTGGTTGTTTTCAGGGTCATAGGATACTATATTAGCATAGTGCATAGGCAAATTTTAAGAAATTCCCTTTCAGTGACCTTGAGATATCGCATTTACAAAAATGAAACAGACAAGGTCACAATGACCTTGACCTTTGAACAACAAAATCTAATCAGTTCATCAGTGAGTCCTAGTGCATGTTTGTGCCAAATTTAAAGAAATTCCCTGTGGCTGTTCTTAAGTTATCATGTTCATGAGAATGAGAAAGACAAGGTCACAGTGACCTTGAAGTTGACCACCAAAACTAATCACTTTATCCTTGAGTCCAAGTAGACATTTGTGCCAAATTTGAAGAAACTCCCTTGAGCCATTTTTGAGATATCATCTTCACAAGGATGGGAGAGATGGAGAGATGGACAGACAGACAGACGGACAGACATACATAGATGCGGATGTGCATGCGTACAAATGGAAGGACAAACAGACTGAAGGACAACCTGAAAATATAATACGTCCAGCCACAGCTATCACTGGCCCAGAGGCATACAAACAGCCTGTGAAATTCTGGATGGACTGGTTAATGGCGGTTGCCAGAGCAGAGATAATATGGTCCTATAAAGATGACATTTCACCTGCTTGTGATTTGAATATAATTGGGATTCAATTCTGCATTACAGGAGTGGAAGCACCATCTGTGACTATACTGTAACAGCAACTTCTTTTCAAGAATTGGAAATTCCAGCCGTAAAAGCAGGGGTATTTAGAGAGCTGTCAAAAAAATACCCAGTGCGATTTATCAGTAAGACAGTTGTAAACATTTTTGAAATATTTTGATTCACAGTTTGCTTTGATCTTTATAATTGTCTCATACAGTAAGTATTGTCATATCAGGAATGTCTGATATGCCAAACAAATTTTCTGACTTGTGTTTCTGTTTTCCTTAAGGCCAGGAGTCCTTAAGGTTTAACCCAGATCCAGTAGTTTTTCGTAAACCAGTAACTGTGAGATGTGGCCCACCACCAGAGAATCTTAATTTTGGTACCGAGTGGGAAGCAAAGTGGAGACTCAACAGCATAGAAATACCAACGGATGAGCTACACAAATTTTCAAAAGACAGTGGAGCATCAGTCTTAACTGTGTCAAAATTTTTCAGTACGGACAAAGGTAAGAAATAGATCCAATATGGTGCAGTCAATTAATGACTTAAATGCAAGTGCCATCTAGGACTTTTCTCCTTGTGCTCTGACCTGTGTAAATACAGAACTCTGATTAACTTGAGAACAATATTTGTAGTACAATGTAAAACCAACACTTGGACTGTGTCCATTCTTTAGCCTGACCCAAAGATGCCAAAAACATTTGACTGGTTATAGTTAATCTGACCAAAACCTAAGAATGTAGACATGATTTTACTCACACGGCTAAATTAAGGTAAATAGCTGGCATGGCTTCATTTACCTAAAGTGGTAACAATTAGTATAGAAAGAAATGCTTTTTCTCCTGCTGACTAAGCCTCAATATGCATGCTTGTCAACATTCCATTCTGAGTAATGCGCAACACATACCCAAGTATTCACTAAATAATTGTCTGTTATGTAACCATATATTCAAATTCAGACTCCTATAGGGAGTATGTTGGTAAATATGTTGTCTTCAATGTATATCCATCCATTTTTAACCGCTTATCTGAAGACGGGTCACGGGGGGCAGCAGGCTGAACAAACTATTCCAGACATCCCTCTCCCCAGCAACGCTTTCTAGCTCCTCCTGGGGGATCCCAAAGCGTTCCCAGGTCAGATGAGATTTATAATCCCTCCAGCAAGTCCTAGGTCTGCCCTGGAGCCTCCCACCAGTGGTAGTGGTGTGTGGAACCACTCTAACGGGAGTCGCACAGGGGAATTCCTGATTAGATGCCCGAACCACCTCAGCTGACCCCTTTCAATTTGGAGCAGCAGCTCTACTCCCTTCAGATGTGTGTACTTGTGGCGAGGTTGAAGGAGCTTTAAATTTAGATAAAAAGTTATAAAATCGACAATGCCACCTAGGTTAAAAGAGCCTCTAATTTTAAAAAGGCAACACAGGTTTTTATTTACAATCAGGGTTGAACAGAGTTAAAAAAAAATACAAATCCAAATAAAAGTTAAATACAAGATTTATTATAAAAAAGTGAAAAAGTAAAATAAAACCCCAGCTGAAAGTCTCTCCCAGCAGTCCAACCGTCCTGTGTACTGGTCCCACTCTAACCCGAAGGTGGCAGACCCCAGACCTGAAGGTGGCGACAGGCAATTAGTCACTCGTCGGTTGGAGACACATAAGAGAGAGAAAATCCCGGGATAAGTAGGCTAGTCAACTAAAATTGTTCAACAACTAAAGAAGGGAAATCCTGATTGAAATGGTTTAAAATAGGCAGAAAGGGTACTTAGCTGCAAGAGGGGTGCATCGTGCTTCCCCTCAACTGCAGCCGATGACTTCCCTTTGTCTGCTGTCCACCCTCCGGTCCCGCCAACACACCAGCACCAATATTCCTCCGATCCACACCTGCCTGGCCCTGCAGCCGGCCTTCTCTGTGTCCGCCGCTCAACACGTGCAAACAAAACAACACTCACGTTTTGCCTGGGGAACAGCGTCCCGCTATTCACCCAAGCTGGAGTTGCAAGGCCAAACGGACACAGGCTGCGCTTCAGGCGTGCGGTGGTTCTCCTGTGGTGGTGGCGGTCTCCTCTCACCGTCCGGCCCTTCGCTGAGGTCCTCTGCCTTCTTTCTCTTTTTCCACGCTGCTTTCTTGCTGCTTAAAAAGGAATGTCACCTGCGCTCGCCACCACCTGTGGCTCGTTGCGCTGATTGCTGCCGGGGGCAAGTCCCTGTGCAGTTCAGTGTCAGTTTGGAAATGAAAACTCTGCATGCAGTTCAACATAAACTCTAATTGAAATAATCAAAAAACTGCAAACATATAATCACCAGATAATAAGAACTGTTGTGTTACCGTTATCTTAGAATTAGCCGTTTATATCTACAGTACATAGGCAGCAGGTCCTTGTCTACAAAGATCACCATGTTGCACTGTTCAGTCTTCAAACGTGGTTGTTGTCCGCACGCAGAGTGCAAAATGTAGAATTCATTGATAATTTCAACCTGTTCTGGAACCGCCAGTCTCTTTTCCAGAGAGACGGCATCCACCCAAACTTACTGGGCTCACGAATGCTAGCCGCTAACATACAGCACGCTGTTCAGTCATCTCCACGTGACTGACTGTTTACTCACCACACCCCCTCCTCAGAGCATCCCTCTCGTGTTTTATCTGTTGCTACTGTAGCCAGCAGTACCCCCCCTGCTGGCCTCCTTTAGCACCTCCTTCACCTTTTCACCTCCCTAGTCAGCCTATTATCACATGCTTCCATCATATTAAAATCGGTGCGCTTAAGTGTGAGAATCGTGTGACTGTAAATACTACATACTGTGTAAATCCTGGAGAGAGCTATTCTGAACAGGAATATTAAATGCTTGCCTGCATTTTGAACACCTAACAGTAGCCCATCTACTGACCCGGTCTCACTGATTCCCGTCATCACAAACTTTAGGCCCAAGAAATATCTCCCAGCTCACACAACTAGAGCTAACAGTTATAACTTGATCCATATTACCTACAATCATAAGCAGTCTGTGCAATCCATCACTCCAGCTAAGTTTGCTCTATTCAGTGCTAGGTCTCTGTCAAACAAAACCTTTATCCTGAATGATTTGATCACATCGCATAATTTGGATTTTCTGATTCTGACAGAAACATGGCTAAAGACTGGGGACTGCTGCCATCTAATTGAACTCTGCCCTCCCGAATACAGTTATTTTAACTCCCCGAGGTCCAGTGGCCGTGGTGGTGGCCTTGTGGTCACCTACAGCAACCTTTTTAATTGTAAACATATCACTGCTGACAATTTTCAGAGTTTCGAGATGCTGATGTTCATAATCAACTGTCAAAACCCTATCTGCTGTATCTCAATCTACCATCCCCCCAAACCAAACAACAGCTTTTTGACAGAGTTCTCTGAATTTCTATCATCAGTTGTTCTCAATCATGATAGAATTATTCTTGTAGGGGATTTTAATATCCATGTTGATGATACATCCAACCATTTTGCTACTGAATTCCTAAACATTACTGATTCATTCAATCTGGTGCAGCATGTTTCTGGTCCAACACATGACCGAGGCCACACCCTTGACCTTGTTTTTACTCTTGGCCTGACTATTAACTCCCTCTCACTGATTGATCTTGTCTCCAATCACAAATGTATTCTATTTGACTCCTACACCCAGGCAACTGCTCCAAGTCAGATGCGAACAATATGTTCTCACATTTTTAATAACCAGTCTGCCTCAAATTTCTCATCTATTTTTTCTGATTTATATAATGACCATATCCAACCCTCTAACATTAATGATCTGGTCAATAATTTCAATAATCTGTGTTCCTTTGCATTGGATGCCATCGCACCTTTTACAACCAGGTCAGTAGCAGCCACCAGATCATCACCATGGATAAATGATGATATCCATAGCTGTAAGCAAGAATGCAGGAGGGCTGAGCGCAGATGGAAAAAGACAAAACTCAATGTTCACTTACAGTACATGAAAGAACTTTTAACTTTACTCAATCAAAAAATCAAGGACGCAAGATCAGTTTATTTCTCAGACTTAATTACCGCTAATAAATATAATCCCCAAGCTTTGTTTCGCACAATCAATCAGCTTGTTCAACCTGCTCCCGCTACTATCTCTGCCACCTCAATTGAAGAATGTGAATTGCATTTATCATTTTTTGTCAACAAGATCAATAGAATTAGATCCACCATTGTGCTCCCATCCACCACCTTTGATCCACCTGGTAGAGTTCCAAATTTACTAACACATTTTACCCCCATTACCATGCAAAACCTTATAGAGACAGTTTCTCATCTGCACCTCTCTTCCTGCAATCTGGATATCTTACCCCCCAAATTCTTTTTAGAGGTCCTTCCTGTCATTGGCCCTGCTGTACTCACTATTATAAACATGTCCCTCACCTCTGGTTCTGTCCCTGATCAGTTTAAGACAGCCAGTGTCCAGCCACTCCTAAAAAAAACCCGGCCTTGATCCAACCGTTTTGAACAATTTCAGACCCATCTCAAAATTACCTTTCATTTCCAAAATACTGGAAAAACTGGTTGCTTAGCAGCTTCTCCAAGTTGTTGAAGGAAATAATATGTTTGATAAATTTCAATCTGGTTTTCGTCAAAACCACAGTACTGAAACTGCTCTGTTACGAGTCATGAATGACATCCTTATGCAGGCTGATGAAGGGGAACTCTCCATCTTGGTCTTACTGGACTTGAGCACTGCTTTTGACACCATTGATCACTCCATCCTCATCAGCCGACTGAATACATATGTTGGTATCTCAGGGAAAGCCCTACAATAGTTCAGGTCATATTTGTCAAATAGATGTTTTTCTGTCTCCATCGGTAACTATGTGTCCTCGCCCACTCCACTGTTATATGGGGTGCCCCAGGGCTCAGTCCTTGGTCCCATTCTTTTCTCATTGTATATGCTTCCCTTGGGCCAGATAATTAGTCGTTTTGGTTGTATATCCTATCATTGTTATGCCGATGATACTCAGCTATATTTTTCAGTAAAGCCAGATGATCTTAGCAACCTGAACACTCTCCACAACTGTTTAGCTGCGATAAAGGACTGGATGTCTGTTAACTTTCTTCAGCTAAATTCTGATACAACTGAGATTCTCATTTTTTGGCCCTGAAAATACTGCTCAAGGCATCTTTCAGCATATTGGCCCACTTGCCCCCTATGTCAAAATTAACGCTAGGAATCTTGCCGTTATATTTGACCCAAAATTGAAACTTCAACAACATGTCAATAAAATGGTTCAATCCTGCTTTTTTCAACTCAGAAACATTGCAAAAATCAGACCGTTATTGTCAGCCTCTGACTTGGAACATATCATTCATGCCTTCATTTTTTCCCGTCTTGATTATTGCAACTCCCTTTTCACCTGCCTTAGCCAAGCTGACCTGTCACGTCTCCAGCTTGTACAAAATGCAGCAGCGAGGCTATTAACTAGGACTGGCCGTAGATCCCACATCACTCCTGTTTTAGCATCACTGCATGGGCTGCCAGTTAAGCTCAGGATTCATTTCAAGATTCTTTTAATCACCTATAAGGCCTTACACGGTTTAGCTCCCACCTATATCTCCGAGTTACTCAGCCCATATACCACCGAGCGGTCACTTGTTGGCCATACCACGTGCCAAACTAAAAACCAAAGGTGACTGTGCTTTTGCTGCCCTGGCACCCAGTCTCTGGAACAACCTCCCCACTTCCATTAGATCAGCTGAGTCTGTTGATTGGTTCAAAAAACACCTAGAAACCTACTTTTTCAGGATGGCTTACTCATAACATCTTATCAATTCAAGTGTGTACTCTGGATGATGACTGCATGCTCGCTGTGCTCGTATATGTGTGTGTTGTCTGTATGTGTTCTTGAATGTGTCTTTTATGGTCTTGGGGCCCTCTTTTCTTTGTGTCCCAATGTCAATGTAAAGCACTTTGTAACCTGCGTTAAAAAAGGTGCTATATAAATAAAGTTTTACTTTTACTTTTACATTGTTATGTTTCTACAGTAGCTCAGAATGGACCAACCAAACAATAGCTCCAGACAGGAACATTTGAGTTTTCGCATTGGCCTCTGTAATAAACAGCCACTGTTGATAAGAGCATCAGAAAAACACTGATTTTACTGATTTTTTTTTAAATGTGAAACTGCATTATTCAGTGTTTTATGGGTTTAAATAACCTGGTGGCAACACGGTGGTGCAGTAATTAGCACTGTTGCTTTACGGCAAGGTTAACTAGTGACTCTAAATTGCCTATAGGTGTGTCAGCCCTTTATAAGTCGATCGGCCTGTCCAGGGTGAACCCTATTCTTGCCCAATGGCAGGTGTGATAGGCTCCAGCCCCCACAGGACCCTTAACAATAAGCAATATGGAAAATGAATGAATCAATGAAATTACTTGCTTCATTTAGGAAGAGACCTCTGGGGATAATTCGTCTTAAAATAAAAACTTCCTGAATGTCTCGATCTTAAGTTATCAGAGGCAAAAAAAGAGAGCACACATTAGCAGGCGCTGGCCGAAATGGCCACCTCCAACATGCCAAACAGCATTGAAGAAACACTAATTTGTAATGTGAACCTGTTTTTAGTGTTTTGACTTAAATCAGTTTGTTTTGGAGAGGAGGAGATCTCTGTGGATCATTCAGCTCCTGGATAAACCTCCTGAACAATAAACACTGAGGGAATTCTAATTGGGAGGAGTTTCAGCGGGTTGCAATCTGCAGTTCTTACTGCTAGATGCCAATAAATCCCCCAAAATCTTTATGCCCACACATCAAACTGACTTCAGAAAGCCAGCTGCAATGAATCTATCTATCTATCTATCTATCTATCTATCTGGCAGACTATGCCCATAGAACACTGACAATACTGCTTTATGCAAATGGTGTTTAAAATGAGGGGATTAGATTGACTGTCTGGAAGCAAGTTCTCCATTTACATAGATGGAGAACTAGAGGTATTCCAACACATTCTCAACCGATGTTGTGACATATTGCTGCTTTGTCTGTGGACTTTAGAGTCTACATATTATGGTATAGTATACTACTGTGTCTGCTTCCAAGACACACTGCAGCCATCGACGAGATATCAACAAAAGCAGGTGGTTAGGTTTAGAAAAAACATAATGGTTTGGCTCAAGGAGTTATGTACCTTGCTTAGTAGGTCCCCCTGCTGGCCCCCAACTGACATTATTTCTCCCCATCCAAATCCACTGACTAGATCTACCTGCTTCATCTGACATTTCCTTCACTGTCTTCCTCAAACTCTGTCCCCGCACTCCGAGTTCCCCCAGGAGCGAGACAGCTGATCTTGCTATGAATGATTTATCTATTCTATCTAATCCTTCAGCCACATCTTTTCTAAATTTCACCACCTGTTCCTCATCATTCAACTCCACATTGTACCACCTACCTAAGCTCTTTATTTCCACATCATCTATGACAAACTTCCTATCACTTAACTTCCCTCTACGTATTGAGATGCTTCTAGACTTACTAGGCTTGATCTTCATGCTGGCCCACTTGAGGTTCTTATTTACCTTCTCTAGTAGCCTCTATGTACATGGCATTGTTGTGGTCACCAGTGTCATGTCATCCATGTAAGCCCTTACTGGTGGAAGATGCACACCGTTCTGCCATCTCTTCCCACCTACCACCCACTTGGAAGCCCTGATGATTACTTCCATCGCCATAGTAAATGCTAATGGTGGAATTGCACACCCTGCCATAATACCTATTTCTAGCCTCTGCCAACCTGTTGTGAAACCTGCCATACTTAGACACAACCTAATATCCTGCAAATATGCTTTCACTAAGTTAACAACTACCTGTGGCATTTTGAAGTAGTCAAACACACTTCAAATTAGGCTATGTGTTACTGAACCAAACGCATTTGCAAGATCTAAAAATATTACATGTAGGTCCCTTTTGTTAATCTTCACTGCCTGAATCTGGTGCCAGATCATGCTGGTATGCTCTAAACACCCTGAAAAACCTGGTATTCCTGCCTTCTGCACCATAGTATCTATCAAGCTATTCCTTTCTAAGTAGCTAGCTAATCTCTGCAAAAAAAATCTTCCCGTCTACATTCAAGAGAGAAATCATCCGGAACTGGCTAAGGTCCACAGACTCCTTCGCCTTAGGAATGAGGACACCCCCCTACACCATGCTCTTGGGATAATTTGTTTTTCCCAAACAATTCTTAGCTGTTTACACAAAAATTTAAGGATATCAGGTGCACTTTTATAAATCTGGTAGGGGACTCCATTAGGCCCTGGAGCTGAAGAAGCCTTTGCACACCTGACCACAACCTGAGCTTCCTTCCACCAAGGTGGCCTGACATCAATCTCTATCCGTCTTACTACCCTATTCTTCTCTAAATCTGAATATGTATTTCTCAAATATTCCTCAACCTCTAGCCATGCTGCTTTAAGCTGTCCTCCCTTTTCCTGGCACAACAATCCTTTAACAAACTTAAAAAGGGTCCCTGAAAAAAAGCTGTCCTTATATTCTACGAGCTGCTAGCCTGCTTCTCAACTCCTCTTGCAACACCTTAATTCCATCCCTTTCTTCTTCTGTAGCCTTTTTCCACTGCTTTCTTAACTGTCTCCTTTCCTTAACTAACTTCTCTATTTCTCTTTGCCGCCTAGACTTACCTGACTGTAATCTCTCACCCCTCTTTCTCTCATGCACCCCAAATCTCGCTGCACCATATGAGTAAATTATATCTCCCAACTTTTCTTTTGCATTTCCTCTAAGCTCTGTTTAAGATTACTGACAAATCTCTATTAACTATCTCCCATTCTTTACTGTCATTTGCCCTAGGCCATCTAACTCTAACCTTTTGCTCCATGGTTCTCTCTCTGACTGGCCTGTTAATCTCAGTGTCACCTGCTTCCCCTCTTACTACCCCCTCCTCCTCCTCCTCCTCCTCCTCCTCCTCAGTGACAGTGTTACTGATATCCTGCAAACTGTGGTTTTCAACCTGTTGCTGGACTTCATCCGACTGGCCCGACTGACTTCTTAGGAAATACTGATCAATGCGGCTACTCTACCCTTTCTTTTCCACACACATCTTCTTTCCTTGATGAGTTCTGAGGTCTTTTATTGATGTTACTTTCTGCCAGCCACAAGGACAAACCTGAAGCATCTTGTTCTCGGTTGTGCTACCAGCAACTGATGCTGTCCAGAGACATAACATACCACCACAGCAGGTGCTGTCCAGTCACATAATCAACTGATTCTGCCCTTCTGCGTAACATACTGCTATGACTGGTGCCGTCCAGCCAACCAGCAGCTAAGGGTTTCATTCAGCCACGTTACAAACTGATGCAGCCCAGCGGTGTATCATACCACTGTGAAAGCTGGCTTTTGGCATCAGTGTTTGCAAAAATCCTTGACAAAGTGGCAGTGTTTGACAACTTTAGGATGAGAACAGTGGCACAGTGGCGCAATGGTTAGCAATATCACCTCACAGCAAGAGGGCACAGTCCTACAGGGGTCAATTTTTGAAAACCCACACCGGCCCATACCCGTAAAGCTCAGCACAAGAGCCAACCCGTTACCCGTCATTATGTCTAAGTCAAAGCCGCACCCACCTGCAAATCTTAATAACTGCACCTGTGATTTGACATTACACACATTAAGCTGCACTCAATGTCGGGATGGTGAAAACATTTTTTGCAGTCACTGCAAGGTTAGGAAACATTTTAGCATGCTCCTTCCACCACCATAAAGCCTCAAAAGGATCCTCCTTGGGTGTCCTGAACTCTATGTAGGCTGCCACCTCATCCTCAAGCTGCAAAGTTTCATTGCTGAAGTCAGTGGTTGACAAATGTGACGATGGGGTCAAAGGTTCGACATGTGTTATTGACTTTCAAAATAAAGGGAACTGTGGCTTGATAATAGTGATTTAGATGTTAAAACATTACACATCTACTGCAGTTCTTTTTCATTTTATTTATTCACAAAAATAAAAAATAGATTTTTGTTCTCATCCTCTGCCCACTCATGTGTAGTTTATTTTTACCCATGCCCATACCTAACAATATAGCATTTAATGAATGAATGAATGAATAAATGAAGACTGGGAACAGGCTCAATATTCTGATTGATCCATGCCAAAATAGAGGATGCAATCATGAATATTAAAATTATAAAATAGAATTTTCTCCTGTTTTTTAACCCCCAAAAGAGAACACAAGACATGTGACTAACAATGCAGATATGTGAGCTGTGCTGTTTAATTTCAGTTGGATAAAGGTATCCACCATTCAATTCTTCTAAATCAAAGCTTACAGCACAAAATGTCTGTTCTATATCAAAAATATCTATATCAAAATCTCTATCTCTGCATATCTGATTTAGGTTATTGCCATACTTGTAATTTGATGGTGGTTTCTGTATATTAATATTGGTGTGGCAACACTGGCTTCCCATTGATTTGACATTAATTGATGATCACCTTTAATTTCAGGACGTTATGAATGTACGCTGAAAAGAAGAGACAACTCAACTTTCAGACAGACACATGAACTCAGAAATACATTCAACCCACCCCTGATCGAAGTGAAACCAGTCTCAAAAACAGTTCAATGTAAGGCTGGAAAGGAACAGCTCCTGCAGTGTTCTGTCAACAGCCCTTATGAGGTTGAGTTTAAAGGATTGTCCAATACAGGTAAACCTGAAACACAAGCACCAAAAAGGAAATCAGCTGTTGGAGAAAATTCTACGTATAAATGTAGTTCACAGACAATGATTTGATATTATGTGTATACATATAAATTATATTCTACTTGTGAATGTTGCTAGTCTTTGCAACCTGAGTGCTTTTTTTGTATGTTTAGAAACAGGCAGAGAAATCAGGCATCCGTTTATAATGTCGGCCTCTGACTGCGTCAATCCGGAAAAGACGTTCACCTGTCAAGTGAAAAACCATGAAAGGTTTACAAAAACTATAACACTGCAGTTATCCACAAACACAAGTAAGTATTGATCCAGACATTACAGAGCATTCAGGTCAAAATCATTCTTATTTAATTAGTATGTAAGTACTGAGAGCAAAACCTTTTTCTCTGTTTCTAGGTTTTCACTGTGACGATGAAACATTTGGTGTTGGTAATAGAGGTGATACAGCTACAATTCCCTGTGAAGAAGAAGAAGGGGAGGAAAACAAGGAGGGGAACGTCACAGCCAAATGTTTGCAAAATCGTACATGGGGGAATAAGCAAAAAAACTGCATCCTACGACAGGTTCAGGAGCTGCTTGAGCAGTCTCAGGTGACCTACTTCTCCAGTTGTTTCTAAAACCAAATGATGTAATCGACATGGGCAGATTTAGTGATGTGGGGGCACTGAGCAAACTCAGGCATGGGGCCTCTGTAAATATAGTAGTATCATCTTCAAAGTGTACTTAGATTTACTTAAAATCTCTCAATGGTGGAGCTTAAACTAAACTATCTTGTAGTGCATGAAAAAGTTCAGATGAATTTATGAATGGATTTAACTACTTCATCATACCGCAAGATAGTTTAGTTTAATAATGAATTTGTTGGTCATGTATTTGGTGTGTGTATTATCTGAAGTAACCCGTATGATGTCAGAAAGATATAGCAGAATAAGGCTTCCCTCCCACGTTACTGTTTACATCACACACTGAGCTACACGTTTTGTTACTTGCTTACGCCCCCATTGCCCCGAAAAAGGCGCATTCTGTATAAACAAAAGTAGGTAGGCCACATTTTGCTGCACTCCCCGATTTTGCTTTTATACTGCCAATGCTGAAAGAAGACTGATTGGGCTTTCCTGCAAATTTGCACAATTCCTATCTAAAAGGGGCTACTGTGTCACACTGCACCAGATCAGTACTACTCCCAGTTGTCAATGAAATCCAAACACAAAACACAGAGTAACTTTAATTTGATGTTTGAGATTGTGTGTGATACTAACACTTTTGTTTTGTCTGTTTGTTTTAAATCTCACAGTTCTTGAATAACAATTCCTTACCAGTATTCTTGGACCAACTCAGCAATGTCACTGTCAATTTCACCGACGAAGTGGTTGCATCTCCTTTAGACATCAGTGCCATTGTTGATATACTCAACAATGTAGCCAACGCGTCACTTGCTATCCCAATAAATGAAACTTTAATGGAGGTATGTGATTTAAGCCCGTTTCCACCAAGCAGTCCAGTTCAGCTCAGTGCAGTTCAGTTGTGTTCGCAATTTTTTCGCTTTCCACTGTCAAAAGTTGTGGATGGTACCAATGGAACTGTTCTCTACCATGCACCATTTTTGGTCATCCCTCTGTTGGGGTGTCTATGCTGCTGTCTGTTGATTGGTCAAGAGCGGACAGTCAGTCTTGCTCAGGGCCGATTATGTAATCTCTTTTCATACAGTGGCAGGTCTTACATATGTGAGTAAACTATAACCAGAAAATGAAAGGATGTTTTGCTGCTTCTTGCAGCAGCTGTAGACTCAGAAATAACATATTTAACTGGGCTGTCTGCTGGCAACTTTTAAGGTGAAACTTTTAAAGTTACTCATGAGTTGATGAAGTGAATTCATCAACACACCTGATATTTCAACATGACAACTTTGACCATACATTAGTTTTTATTGTCTCTCTTTAATGTCAATGTCAATGTCAGCTTTATTTATATAGCACCTTTAAAACAGCCAACGGCCAACCAAAGTGCTTTACAGTTAAATAAGCAAGAACAACAACAACAACACACAAAAAACATTTATACAGTGAAATATAACAAAGGTAAAAGACCAAATAGAGGTGAAGTGAAGAGAGCACCGGAGTTATGTGCTTGTGTTTCTTTGTCCCAGTTAGGAGACAGGCTGCTGCATTCTGAACAAGCTGCAGGCGGTTAAGCTCTGATTGCTCAATGCTGACGTATGCAATGACATACACTTTTAGTGATTAGTGGATCTTTAAGAGTTTAAAAAGATATATTAATTCCGACCAGATTATGTGAACTGCATATATATTCTAATCCTCACTTGGAGAAAAAAGCGCTACAGAGCATCATTCCTGTGGGCTATAGGAACACTATACCCCTGTGTTTGAGAGGGACTGAATGCACAAACCCACTATTTTTGAATATCCCATCGACAGTGTTTGACCAGTAATGCATTTATAGTAACACATTACAGTAATAATATTACTTTTTCAAGTAATGAGTAGCGTAACTAATTACTAATGTAATTTCAGAAATAATTTTACAGTCACACCAAAGCCAACCAACACGTCACAACTATACTTTTGTTATTACCCCACTACTGAACGGAAACACATCAGTGGACTCATTTTTGTGATTGCCATGCTGCACAGGCATGTCAGAAAGCATCAAGCCAGTTTGGAAGATGAAAACACTTACCTTAGAGGCTCGACATATTTACATTACTTTGATTTTGTTGGGAGGAAAGATGATAAAAACACTGCTGCTGAGGGTAGTCAAAAACTCTTTCCACTGTGAAATACACAACCTCAAACCTCTGGTCTGAAACACCTACTATGAATAACAGAGCAACAATGTGAAGCTCCAGGAAATCCACTCCACCAAAGGTGTGCCCCTTCTCATTCGTGGACATTGGCTGTAGCCCTACATTGGCTAAACAACCAAAACTGGATTTTAATTGTGGGCAGCTGCAGCTAGAAAGAAGTAATGTAACTGGTGGTTGGATATGTTGAGGATGAAAAGGTTGCTCCATGAGTGACTCTCCATCTTTCAGGCAGAGCCTTAGGAAAATTAAAGACCTCCAGGTAAAAATAAGATAAAATAAAATAAATAAAATAAAATAAAATAAAATAAAATAAAATAAAATAAAATAAACCCGCATTTGGATATTCACACAGAGGCACACATCTGAATTTTGTGGAAGTACGCAATTACTAGTTTAATAGGGTGTAACGGAAATGTAACATAATGAGTAGTGTAATGAATTACTTTGGGCAGGTAGTAATTACTAAGGTAATATTATTACCTTTGAAAAGAGTAATGAGTAATATATCACATTTTTTGAGTAAAAGCCCAACACTACCCATCGAGAGAGACTCTTGGTCAAGCCTGTTCTTTTGTTGAACGAGGTGCAGACTTCCCTGTGTGTCAGAGGTTCAGAGAAAATACAGTGAGTGCCGGACGGAGCAGTGAGTGGCAACAACCTCATCCACATTTAAGAGTACTGTTTGCAGTGAAAACCCTAAACAGACCTAGGGTCTAGGTACCATGTCTGAAGGGTTACTTTAGGTTCCAAAGGTACCATACCGAAAGTGTTTGGTGGAAACAGGGCTACAGTCTGCTAAGATTTACACCTGTCTTAAACAATATACACTATCTTTCACATGATCTAATATCTTCTTTCCCTTCAATATAGGATGTCCTTTTAACTGTAGGTATCCTCACCTCAAATGAATCAAGGGACTCATGGAACTTTCTAAACGCCAATGACACCAGAAACATCTCGGAAAAAAGCAGCCCCACAGCCAGAAGCGTCAGCTCAACATTATTGCAGTCTGTTGAGGACATAACAAAGGCCCTTACCAATGACTCCTTTAATATTGACACACCTTTTATTCTCTTAAACAAAACCACATTCACAGACACTTTTAATGCTGATATTGAAATCTTGGATTCAGCCGTGGAGACAGACATACCAGAGTCTGATGGAGAAAATAAGTCCATCACTGTGATAACATTTGCATCAATGGAAAATGTACTCCCTGCAAGAGATGAAAACAATTCAACCTCTAACTTCATCAATGGGAGAGTTGTACTTGTTTACTCTGATGGAACTGTCAATAATGTTTCATTCACTTTTGATATTTTAAACGACACTTTGAAGAAACCTCAGTGTGTTTTTTGGAACTTCAGCCTCTTTGATGGTCTCGGGGGATGGGACGACGAGGGCTGCGAGCTGGTAGACGACAACAATACTGTCACCTGCAACTGCAACCACCTGACCTCGTTCTCTATGCTCATGTCACCCTTCAGTCCAAATGACCCTGTGTTGGAATTTATTACCTACATTGGAGTTGGAATATCCATGGCTTCCTTGGTTATATGCCTCATAATTGAAGCTGTCATATGGAGGAAAATAAGAAAGAACAACACCTCTTACTTACGCCATGTTTCCATCGTTAACATCGCTGTGTCTCTCCTGATTGCAAACATTTGGTTTATTATTGGAGCAGCCATTTCAGAAGCAGAGAAGAAAGACCGATCAGCATGCAGTGCGGCCACATTTTTCATCCATTTGTTCTACCTAGCCCTCTTCTTCTGGATGTTTGCCTCAGCTCTACTGCTGCTCTACCGCACAGTCAGTGTCTTCGAAGGGTTGTCCAAAAATTCTATGTTGGCAATTGGTTTCTCTCTCGGCTACGGGGCACCCCTCATCATTGCAATTATAACTATAGCTGTAACTGCACCCAACAAAGAGTACATCCGTGAAACTCCAACCCAGTTGAGTTGCTGGCTCAACTTCAACGATTCCAAAGCTCTACTGGCCTTTGTGATCCCTGCACTGTTAATAGTGGCGATAAACCTTATAATACTATGTGTGGTGATTTACAAAATGTTGAGGAGAAGGGCTGTGGGAGACGCTGCACAAGCAGCTGAGAGGAACGTTCTGGTGGTCATTATCAGGAGTTTGGCTGTCCTTACACCAATTTTTGGGTTAACTTGGAGTCTGGGAGTCGGAACTATGACCAACCCACACAACAAAGGAATCCATGGTTCATTTGCATTCTTCAATTCACTGCAGGTAAAAGGGTAGTTAATAATACTGATTACTATATCACTGTATACTGCGGTAAAATTATTCTATGGATTTGAATACTGACTTTACCTTTTGTTACTGGCTATGTTTACATGCACACTGATGTTCCACTATATTCCAAATATGACAATATTCTGAATTTGATGCAGGTCATGTAAACAGCATATTCCATTTTAATATTCTTAATCAGGCCTTCTTCTGAATTTAACATTTTTCATATAAGAAGTGGGGTATTCTGATATTATTCAGGTGTTTTATTACATTATCTTGACATGTATACAGCACATTCAGAATGTGCACCTCTTGGGGTTTTAACTATAGTTTGCTTCACACGGCCTCTTGTCTGTCTGAGCATTGTCATGGATATGTTGTACAAAACCAACTCACCAACAGTTTGCAAGGCTGGTGTATAGATGAATGCCCAAAAGAAAAGCCCACATTTCTGATCTGGAGGAGAAACACATCAGCTTTTAAACATTGTGAGAGATTAGGATATCAGCAGGTTTTTGGATATGCGCCAATATTGCAACTACAGTCTTTTAACAAAGGTGGTTAAGAAGAAAGGGATGCTGAGCTCATACAGTCCAGCAAATCTGCCACTAGAAAGAAACTGAAAAAGTCTGGTTTTAATGCAGAGAAGTTAAATAACAAGTGGCTCTAGCCGTTCTACTTTTTCATATTTTGACACAATAAACAACATATTAGAGCATGGTAATTTGAGTACGCACAGTTGTAAGTAAATGGGAGTAGTAGTGGAACACTCTTTTTCATTAGCTATGTAAACAGCTTAGTAGGAATATTGTCTTTTGTTAAATAAGGGTAAAAACTTCAATTTTGTAAATGTACTCAATGAAGCTCTCCTAACTGATGCTACTCTGTTTGTCTGTCTTTGAAGGGATTCTTCATTTTGGTGTTTGGAACGCTGTTGGACAAAAAGGTATGTATGTCTCTATATTCAAAAGTTTAATCAACTGCTGACTTAATAAAAGTATAGAATCCACTCACAGCTAGAATCCACATTTTTCATTTTTCTGATATTGCGTTGCTGATGTTAATTATATCAATTTCCTGCTGAAAAGTAGACATAAAGTAATGAATTTGATGAGCTCACCTCTAACTGGCTAAATACTTGTAAGGGTGTACCCCAGGGTTCTGTCTTGGGCCCATTGCTATTTTCAATCTATATTAATAGTTTATGTCAAAATGTGGATACTGCCAGCCTTCATTTTTATGTGGATGGTACAGTCATTTATTGTGCTGGGTCTCCCATTATGGAGGCTGTGGCCAAACTGCAGACTGGCTTTAAATGCTGATAAAACTATGATCATGTATTTCTCAAAAGCTAGAAAGAAGCCTGGAAACACTCTTGATGTTCTTACTGCACGGGAAAAGAAGTTAGAAGTAGTCTGCTCTTACAAATATGTCAGTATTTGGCTGGATAACTCCCTTTCTTTTAAACCTCAGGTTGATCATCCTCCTAAAAGGCTGAGGCTGAAGTTAGGGTTTTATTTCAGAAACAAGTTTTCACCATTAAGGCCAGAAGAAGAATAGTCTCTGCTATGTTTTTACCAGTTCTGGATTGTGGTGATTTGTTGTACATAAATGCATCTGTATTTTAGATATTGCATAGCATAGTGCAGTGAGATTTGTTACAAATTGAAAAGCCCTCACTCATTACTGTGCACTTTATTCCAGGGCTGGTCACTGATATTTGTTCATTTGTAAAGCCATACTGGGGAAACTTCCATCATACATTTGCACCTTGATTGAGCAGAGATCTGGCTGTAGATGTTGTCTGACATCTCAAGATCTAGTCCTGGCTATTCCCATTGCACAGACTGAGCTGGAAAAAACTAACTTTTATGTGCTCTGCTCCCCTCAGTTGGCATAGCCTTTAAAAAAAATGAAATAAAATTGGTCTCTCTGCCTGATTTTAAAGGGCAAAAGAGTGAATGATTCGGATGGTACTTGTGACTGCACTGCCCTCGCCGAGGTGTAGCAACCCCAACTAGGCAGTGAGTTAAACTCTCCTATAGTCTTGATTGGAGTTTATTCGATTTCTCACATGTGATGACAATGAGACCATGAGACATTGATTGCAGTGGCTGTGCATGGTGTTGTAATATTTCTACATGTTACTGCATATCTTATCTGTAATTTATTGTGGTTATTGTTTGATCTCAACAGGAGTTACCTGGTTTAACTTGGGTTGAATATAAAACAAAAAGAGAATCTCCAGAGAGTATTAAGCAGATCACACTTAAGGACATTATAACAGCAACTATTTTGACTTTACTGAGATCTAGAGATAATATCTTCATTTTAAATCTTGAGTAAAAGCTTGCACAGACTAAGCTGACATTCAGACTGAAAATTGCACTGCATTTAAAAAGAAAATGTATCTGTTGATGTAATGTCAGTGGTTCTTGCGGAAAAGTGAAATATCTATGAGTCTGAGGGCTTATCAGCAGGCCCACATAGGATCTGTGCCCACAGAATTCCGACAACACCTGTGCAGATTTTCTCCGACATTTCAAATGAACAAAGATGCTATTTTGTCTGTCACATTACAAGCCTCAAAACATTCCACTTCCTTCTACATTCTGTATCACTGCTGAAAATAGTAAAAAAAAATTTAAAAAATGAAAAAAAATCTGCATATTCCATTTGGATTTGCTTACCAGATGCAAAATCCTGCACAGCAGTTTAGAGAACTACTGTATGTGAACTCCTGACCCCTTGAACAAAGTTGATCGAGTTTTGTGTGTTCATTTTAATTAACTTTTCAGGTGCGGTCAGAAATAGCAGCAATATCACAAAGTTCCGGAACTGGGACAAGGGTAAGAACAGGGTTTTAAATCATGTCATTTTTTTTGTTAGCAGAATCCAATATTGCGCTTATTTATGTTTTTGCTTTTATTCTTGTTTAAGAGCACCAGTGCTGGAACCTCATCATCAAGTGGATTAGGCTTTTTCCGAAACTGGAGAAGAGGAAGAGGTATAAAAACATTTTTTATTATTTGTACTAGAGGCCTTTGTTAACCCCTCCAACATCATGCTGCCAGATGATGTCCGTTTGAAATGCCACCAGGTCACAATGTAATTTGAGGAGCTGGAAAGTGCCCATAGAGACCATTAGATGGGTCCAAAAAACACTAGACTTTCCTCCAGGAGCTAGGTGTTTGCTTCCAAACCATGATTTTTCTTTCTAACCCTAACCACCTAACTGCTTTTGTTGCCTAAATCTAACCACATGCTTTTGTTGCCTGAACCTAACCATGTACCTTTGTTGCCCATACTTAACCAAGCTCCTTAGTTGCCTAAACTTAACCATATGCTTTTGTTGCCTAAACCTTACCACGCACTTTTGTTGCCTGAACCCAACCACCTGCTTTTGTTGCCTGAACCTAACCACCTGCTTTTGTTACCCATACCTACAAATGCCTTTGTTGCCTAAACCTAACCACGTGTTTTTATTGCACAAGGAAATACATTTAAATATGAGGTCTTTAAGCAACATTGTAACTGTATTTTGAAAAAGACATTTTATCTCAAGAGCAGATAAATAGTCTGTGAAACTGAAAGTGTAGTTTGAAAAGACACAATGCAGGTAATAGGTGTAAGTAGACACGGCATCCCAAAACGTCAACAGTAGATGCACCCAGGATACTTAGCAAGTCATATGTAAATGTGAAAGTCTACTGACCAAGCAGTGATATTTTACAAGTTGGGAGTGAGAACATGTTGGCTTTGGCGATCATCTGTCTTTTACTGGATGCCACTAAGTATGTCAAAGTTTTCACTTTTACGATAAAATATCTTAACATTTGTCACATGTATTGACAACATTTCGGTAAAAACATTTATGTTTCTTAGAGTAACTTAATGTGTTATGTAAGGTGGTGTTCCCCTGGTTTTCCATGTTGTGCCACCATCTTTCACTTTCACTTTGTACAGTACTTGCTAATGTCCTAATTAGTAAATGTTAGCAGGCACACTAAACATAGATTATGATTGTGCTAAACACTATTCATTACATTGTTCAGAATGCAATTACTAGCTCCACAATAGGAAAAATAGTCCAGTCAACCACTGACTTGTAATTTCATATTTTAGATAACAGCCATAATATTCCCCACTTAGCAGAAAGAACTGCTGTGGAAACAACCCAGTGGCAAAATGGCTGAAAATCCTCCATCACTAGCAGTTACATCTAAATATAACCCAAATAAAACTATTATAATTAATTCAACTTATTTCTTTGTATGGACATGACCTACACTGCAGTCAGCCACCAGGGCGTGATCATGATGTTTTGGCTTCACTTTTGGGGAGCTGTCATGATGTCCATCTTTATATACCCCAGGGATGGCATTTTTCTGGAGGCCAACAGGAAAGTAAGCGTCACCTTGGATCCCTCACCAAAAAGCCTATGGGATTTTTCCAATGAATTTTGGATTATTGTGGAAAATATGCTCTGTAGCAAACAAACATTTAAGATCCTAACATATTTTGTCCAGCAAGATAATCTTCACACATGAACACCACTTTTATGATTACTGAAGCCTTAATGCAATCGCCAGAATTAAAAAGCTAACACAGTTAGCAGTTGCTTATTGATTTACATAACCATTTGGCTCAGGTTGTACAGATTTTAGGCACATGAAGCATTTGAAGATACTCCAAGAAAGAAATGACAAAACAATAAGCAAAAATCTAAAAAAAAAACAACCTAAAACCCATTTAAAAAACCTACTGACTTCAAGACGAGGGAAACAGGAGTGCTAAAATGCTCATTTCACACATTTCCGAGTTTTAGGACACATTCCTGGGGCACTCTAGGGGAGATCCATCTTAGACTAACACAGTGATACTAAGATGTTAACAGAAGATGTTAACATGCTGACCTTATCATTGAACTCAAAGCTTACTATTAGTTGTCATATTATTATGCCACAGACTGAATCACTTTGTCACTTTTGTTTTATTTTTCAGATGGTTACAACGTATCATCCACTGCTTCTGGTGTATCTCACTCCTTCACCAACACATGACAAACTTTGCAGACAGCTGGGGTCAGTTAGAAAGGCAAACCAGCTGTTACACAAAAATTGATTTAGTTGTTAGATGTATGAAGGATAGATCTGAAGTCTACTGTAACATTAGTCAGGCTTGATTTGTGGAAAATCAAAGATATCATTAATACAGTCATATTTTGAAAGCTGTATTTTATTAAAGCACTGCTTAGAATAACACTATGTTATACACTCTTGTAAGGATAGAATCATATTTATTAGTGTTACATAATGAATGCTGGATGTATAGTATTAATTGCATTGTAGTAGAGCCTGCTAATAATTGTTTTGACAATAAGATTTTATATTTGATGTCTTGTAAAAGTGAATACATTTGCACTTTTCAGTGTGTGTGTGTGTGTGTGTGTGTGTGTGTGTGTGTCTGCGAGCCCCTGGTGGGCAAAAAAAGCATTATCGAAACTAATCTAAAAGAATTCCACATCATTCCGAGCAACTGGAATCACATTGCGCTTGATAGGCACTCCTGGAAGACATCTACTGCACGTCACAAAGCTGAACTCTGCCAAGCCGCAGAGATAAAGTGAGAACACAGAGAAAAACAGGCTCAGCCACAAGCACCACCACATTCCCCTGCTCACAGTGTGCCAAAGTATGTGGATCTTGGATCGGCCTCTACAACCATCTGAAGACACAACCCATCATGGGGGACGGTCATATTTGCCTCAAGTGACCACCAATGATGGTGTGTGTGTGTGTGTGTGTGTGTGTGTGTGTGTGCATTGTTTCCCCTTGGGCACTTACTTAAAATAAAATGTCTTGGTATCTAAAGGTATTCCTCACATCATTTTCAAACAACAAAATGTGAACAAAGTAGATGCAAAATGGCTCTTTGTTTTGGTTTACTTTGCCAATCAAATTAGTTAGACAAGGCAAGGCTGTCTTACACAGATCAGTGATCTTGTTTACTCAAGGTGTGGCATCACAATGACAAATTGACTTGGACAGGCCGATCAGTCAAATGTAATTCCAATAGGTGTAGGGCGTGCCAGGGGTTACCCAGAGAAAATATAAGAAGCTCCTTTTTGATATGGAGCTTCTTCTGCTAATCCAGCATGCAAAACCACACACACAGCCACTGTCCACTTTCCTCCTTCCAGATCTCAACCAGTAACCTGCTGCAAAGTCAGTAACAGGGTAGGCATACTGTAGCATTATGAAGGCCACACTGCAAATTATTTTCAGGGAGTTACAATATGTACCTGTATTATTTCACAATAGATGACATCATTATCATCTTAGGGACTACAATTGGGATATTAAGCCATATTCAGAATTTTATTGTGAAATTCATGCGTGTAAATATAGTAATTTTACAGAAATACACTGCTAAATATTTAACATGGAGTTGAACTGTCAGATTACAGTGAAATACAATTATTCTATGGGAGTATAATGCTAAATCACAGTAAAAAAAAAAAGGTTACAGTTAAAAACAGTAATTTTACAGGAACATACTGTTATAACACAGTAATGTAATGGGCTTTAACTGTAAGATTACAATTGAACTGGGTTACAATTGGGTTTTACGTCTGATAAGCAAACCCAAATCGAATCTGCAGATCTCTATGTATTTATTTATTTTAATAGTTCTTAGCAGTGATACGGAATGAAAATCTGAAGAATTCAGTGGAATGATCTGAGGCTTGTAATGTGACAGACAAAACAGCATCTTTGTTAATTGGAAATGTGGGAAAAAATCTGCAGAGGTGTTGTCAGAATTCTGTGGGCACAGATTCCATGTGGGCCTGCTGATAAGCCCTCAGACTGCCAGTAGTTTAGTTTTTGCATAGCCATCATGCCAATGTAACTACATATCCATTTTGTTTCTATTAGACACATTACTGTCATACAAAAACATTTGTGTGTGTCTGTGTGTGTGTGCGTGTGTGTGTGTGTGTGTGTGTGTGTGCATGCGCAGTGTGCGATATGGATGTTAAGGTTGGGGGAGACAGTTTTCATTAAAGGGCCAAAAGAAAAAAAGAACAGCAAAATTTGAAAATACCCCCTCCTGCAGCTCTCCCCTCTTTGTTGTAAGCCCCTCCAACCAGACAAACGCTCCATACAGTAACCTATAGACATATATAGTCTACATAGACATTGTATTGTCTGTGTCAGCCCATTGTGGCACAAAAACAAGACATATATTTATATTTATATATATATATATATATATATATATATATATGTGTGTGTGTGTGTGTGTGTGTGTGTATGTGTGTGTTTGTATCTTGTCTTTGTTTTTGTTTTCGTCATGTATATCTACATGATTACAAGGACCAGCTGAAATACACCCTGACCACTGGAATATCAATAAAATGACAGTAAACATGGAACTAGGTTTTCTGGATTAAAAAAAGAAAAGAAAAAAACCCATAAAGTTTATTTTTCTCAACCAGTTGCATTTTGACTCATGACACATTTTATACTCAAAGATTTACCATCTAAGTGTGGTAGGAAAAAAAGTTTTGTCTCTAGTTCATTATAATCTCGATACTTAGGCTATAATCACTGCAATGGCGGTTTTGGGCGGGGGCCAGCAGGGGCCAGTGCCCCCGTAACTCACAGTCCCCTGTGGCCCCCCCGCCGAGGAGTCGGAGGGGGAATGCGGAACTAAATTGTCTCAACAGGTTGCTGGTCGGACCACTTAAAGAGGCGCACCCAGTGAATCATGCAGAATACACCACACAAGAAGGAAAAGGGCCTGAGTTTTCTAGTGTTTAAATACAGTGTTTCCCATACATTGACTAATTTGCCCTGCCACAGTCTCCAAAAATTGGCCAGATATAAAATGCCTCCGGTAAATGAACGTCACTCTGTAGCGCACCGGCTGGAGCGCCTCCTGAGAATTCTTCAGCTCCCCCCTCCCTCCCCCTCACCCTCCCCGGTCTCACCACAGACGTCGCTCTCCTAGCGCTAATGTGAGCATGAGTTGATAGAGCAGACCGCATTTCTAAGCGGAATACTGAGGAATACTGACATCCACTTTGTGAGCATTTTGGAAAACACCCAGAAAACATCAGTAGAGAATTGTGTGGCTGTATTTAAGACAACTCTGAGCCTGCACGGCAACACACAGCACCATTGAACTAAGCTCTGAAAACTTTTTCCTTTTCATTTGACTCATGCCTGAGTTTTCATGGGTCTTTTATTTTGAAAATCGACTGGATACTCTCGTCTTTTCTGCGCCTGACTTCCTGTTTGACTCATTTGGTCTGTGCAAATTGACGCGCCGTCAGAAATAGACCCGGCGCGTAATTTTAGTGGAGCAGAGCGCCGAGCCGCTTCTAGGAAGCGGCTGGTGGAGCAGCTTCTTGAATGGCTGCTATTATAGGGTGACCATATTTTGATTTCCAAAAAAGAGGACACTCGGCCGGCCACGACATAGCCTACTTAAATGATACTTGCAGTTTACTCAAAGATGCCTTATAATTTTAATAGGCCTATAGCCTATTTAAAGTTTATATGTATGGATAGAAAATTCAGTTATATTACAAAATAATATCTCTCAAAGACAGAAATTCAGATAGGCCCCTATAGGGGACACATACACACACTAGAGTGTGGCGATCCGAGCCCGACGGGTCCCGACGGGTCCCGACGGGTCGGGCCGGGTTTGGTCAAAAATGTAAAAACTGTATTCGGGCTCGGGTCGGTCAGCTTTCAGTGAAAATGTAGTGTAAAATAAATAAAATCCTATTGTCTGTCCTGTTTATTGCGTTGGCACTGTTATTTACGTGACAACACTTGAACATAACACACACAAACACACATTGGCTGTTTGTTTCTACCTCTCTCCTCGCTGGAAGTCTCGGACCTCCAGCCACCCGCCTCCGCCTGGATTAAACGCTGAAAATAAAATAAAAGAGGGAGACAGGTGTCTCCTATTTTATCTTATTTTGTTAATTTCTCCCTCTCCCCTCGCTGGAAGCGTCGGACCTCCCGCCTCCTGCTCCCGTCTCAAACACAGAGGTCTCCCTCTCTGCTGAGCACCCACGGCACACGCCCAGCCTGTTAAATAGCCTGTAACCACTGTGTGACACAAACTCAGTGCTTTAGTAATTAAATAACATCAGGCTCGGGTCGGGTTTTGACAGAAATATGCGGCCCGTGCCGCACTCTAACACACACACACACACACACACACACACACACACACACACAGAAAACCGGACATTACCATCAATTTATAAAAGTGGACATGTCCAGGCAAAAGAGGACGTTCGGTCAGCCTATGCTATTAGCTCCAGCACCCGCGCCTCGGCAGGATCACGCACACCACGGATCCAGTGGGTTGCCATAATTGGGCCTGTCCCAGAGGCATTCAATTACCAGAGGGCTTTTGAAATGCTCTGATTCAGGGTGCTGTACTTGCAAATCGAGAGGGAGGGAGGAAAGCAGTAATTTGTGCCTGTTTGTGTGTAATTTACTTGAATCTCACCTTTTGTTTTCCTTTCGTTTTGCGTATTTTGTATTGTTTTGCGTATCTGGAACTGTACTTGTGAGTGTGAGAGTTTTAAAAGAATATTTTGTCTGCACATGATTTTAAATATTAAAATAGCCCTCCAGAGGCAGATCAGAACATCAGTCGTTTTTCTTTTGATTACTGAAATGTTTAACCCCTAATACTTAGCCGTATTTTAAGTGTAACCCTTCACCATAACATACCACTAGTGTTTTTATCAGTAAAAATAGAACATTTTTCCCACATAAAAAGCACAAAGATGTTGAAATCTAGGCATATTCTGCCATCATAACTTTGCTCTCAGAATTCACCAGATTGATACCTTTAAAGGGACATTGTGTAACATTTTCAGTTGTTTATTGGCAAAAATTGATGTCTGCATTCATAAATATGTCATCACTGGTGTACTATTACCTCCACCAATAATCTGACTTATTCTCGTAAAAGGAGAATTTCGGATTTGCTTGTACATTGTGCGGGTAAATCCGCCAGCAAGGGACATACAGCCCCACCTTCAGCGTTTTCGTTGAGAGCCAGGCCAGCTCTGCGTGACTGAGGAGCTGAAGGAGAGAGGCAAGAGGCACTTCGCTACTACCCCGGCAAATTTGAAACAAAGTCCCACTCTTTGAGCATAATGCAGGATCATGCATATGCAGCATCATAGGAGAATCCTCGTCGCCAAGAAAGCACAAATGGGAATAGAAAAGGCAACGTGACTGGTGAATTAAAAAAATGAGGGTCCACATCGGGGTAGCCTTTCCCAGGTGGAGAGAGCTGCTGAAGGAGAATGGTAATGCAATTGCCAGTCACGTTGCCTTTTTGACTCCCTTTTGCACCTTCTTGGCGACAAGGATTCCGTCTCCCGTGATGCTGCATAATACATGATCCTGCATTATGCTCAAAAAGGGGACTTTGTTATGCGGCAGTAGTGCCGGAGTAGTAGCAGCGCTGGCCGCTAACAGCGGCTAACAGCTGTTAGCGGCGCAGTGTTGCGAGGAGAGGGATGAGGTGTGTGAGGCTGAGCCACTTGTCAGTTGTCAAAGGACAAGACGTGATTGGTTTGTTTCGATTTACACCCGCCCCAACAGTCCTACATTGTAAACACAGCCAGCATGGTGAGGAGGGGGTTTGTCAACTTGCGTCCCGTGTGTCTGTGTAGGAGCCTGAATGAATACTCCATGAAGTATCGGATGACGTGGTTTCATCAACGTTATCATAGCTTTTTGGTACACAGCAGCTACCGTTGTTGCAATACACGTTTGAAACAGTGAGGCGCTAGAGTGCGCTATCCGTTTGAATGCAATATATGATTTCAACGTTAGATGGGAGAAATTCCTACACACTGTGGCTTTAAATCAAATACAAAATTTTCTCCTGGGGAGGCATGCTCCCAGACCCCCCTACACATATATATATATCTTATTGTTCAGACATAGATATTTGACCGTACTTGTATGTGCCCCTGTATCAAAAGGACTGGCCCTAGCTTGGCTCCCCATTGAAACTGGTCTAGAACCCCCACTGAATCACTGCTGGACACTCTGTAAAGGAGTGTGTGTTAGGCTAGATATGAAGTGAATTACTTACCTGGTGAAAAATAATTAACTGTCACAGGGAATCGTAAAAACTCATGATTGAATGAATTCAGCTTATTTTTTTGTGGTTAAATATTTGCGGAGACATCCCTGTATGAGGTTATTCAATATGGAAGTAGACAACTTATTTCGTTGCTAGCATGCTAGCTAGCTAATGCTGCTTATCAACTCCTCTATCATGACAGAATCTAGAAACTTTCACCGCTACTCATTTTAGAAAGGCCACCGCAACAAAATCTGTTCTTTGTTTAGATTATAATATGGACAGTGAAACACAGATGTTTGTCTCTGGTGGCTAGTGTTAGCCATAGCCAACATAGCTAATGGGCTAATATAAGCAAGCATTTCATTTTCCCATGCCTGGATGGAGACAGGAACCAATCTAAACACCATCATATTATATATAATGTGTTTTTGTTGCAGTGACCTTCCTAAAATGAGCAGTGGTGAAAGTTAACAATAGAGATGTTTTACGATGCTGTAGTTGTGCCTGCATACTATTGGCAAAAAACTGTGGAAACAAGTGCATGAAAATTGAAAAAGTTGACATACCGGGAATAAAAAACATCTTACTGTGCCATTGGATGTCAGAATAGGAATAAAAAAAAAAAAAAGCTTCATTTTTATACAATACCGTCGTTGAGGACGCCATCTGAAGCTAAACGGAGATGCCTATGGTTGCAAGCCAATAAACGCACGGACTGGACTGATGAAGTTATGCAGAATTCTTGTACCTGCAGTGCACATTTAATTTCAAGAAAGTGTTTCTCCACTGTTTATCACACACTACAATAACCACAAAGCTGGCATTCTCAGTAGGTCCTCCAGATCTGAACACACTTGTAGTGGAAACAACATTTTTACTTGGCACAGTGAATCGTCTTGCCATACTCTGGTTTGTTGCAGTGTGAACAGCATCGAGTGTGTTCATCTAGGAGGCTGGGGTCCATGCTTCAGGTCAATAGCTCTGGCAGAAGATGGTCAAGGAAGAGTTGTTCAGCCTTGGGCATAGCTCTCAGCAGCAAGTCTTCATCTCTCACAATAAGATCAATGACAATGACCTGTTTGGTCCAAACTACAAAGTCACTACAGTGGACATCACACAAACATCTGCAGCTGCACCTGGTAATAGTACAGGTGGTTCCTCTTCAGTTACCCAGTTGTGTCAAGGCAGAACTGTGTGTCTTCACTGCATCTGGTCAGGTCCTCTCTGTATTTATATGGGCACTTCATCTCCCCATGTCCCCGTCCCGCAACATAAACAGCTCACAATACCAGCAGGTGATGCACCCAGATGTGTGTGGTCTGGGTGAATAACAAGACCAGTCTAGCACAGAAATTAGAGTGGTCTTTACTCATTTCTTCAGTGTACAGCTGGTTCTCGTCAGAGGTGGGAGTAAGTTACAGATGTACAAGTCATAAGCAAGTCTAAAGTCATAACATTCGAGTCTTGAGCAAGTCCCAAGGCAGTGTGGTGAAAATCAAGCAAGTCAAGTCGAGTCCTTGCTATAGGTCAAGCAAGTCAGGTCAAGCCATTTCTCAGGTCAAGCAGGTCACAAGTCAAGTCATACACACAAACTCATAAAGATAATATGATATAAACTGCACCCAGTGGTGTAACTAAACACATTTACTTTGGTACTGTAGGTACAAATCGGACTGTTTTTTTTTTCTCATGCCACTTTCTACTTTTATTACACTACATTTATCTGACAGCTTTAGTTACTCATTACTTTTAAAATTGAGATTTTGCACTCATTAGATGAAAATGTAAAAGTACAGCCTTACTATGAGTCGGTTATTGAATTGACAGAAAATAAATTTGTCACTATTTTGATAATCATCTAAGTCACTTTGTAATGCAAAAAAATTAAAAAAAAAAATCATGGTTCCAGCTTCACAAATGTGAGGATTTTTTTTTATTGCTTTTTTATTATTTAATAATTTTTCTGTTGAAGTTTGACCTGTTGGTGACACTTTGGGCTCTGTGTAAGTATGACACTATCTCTCACTTTTCCCACATTTTTTACACACCAAACAATTAATCAATTAATGGAAAAAATAATCAGCAGATGAACCCAGAATGAAAATAATCATTAGTCAATAGTTCAAAATGAGCTCCACCTTAACTCCAAGAGTAAATCTTGCTTTTACATTCATGCACAAGTCAGAATCATCTAATGAGATCATATAGTAATAGACTACAACAGTCACAGGGGACATTTTTACAATATTTTTACTTGTAATACTTTAAGTACATTTTCCTGATTATCTTTACGTACTTTTACTTAAGTAATATTTTAAATGCAGGGATTTGACTTGTAACAGAGTATTTTTACAGGCTAATATTAGTTACTTTTACTACAGTAAAGGATTTCAATACTTCCTCTCCTGCTCCAAGCCCTCTGGTCAGGGTGAAAGACTCCACTTACGTAGCAAAGTTGCTGCTGTGAGAGAGCAGGTGAGATAATAACACACTGTTAAAATCCTCTAACGTGAGCTGAGCAGGAACAGGCCAAAAAAAAAAGCCACTGGAGAAACTGTCTCACGTGGCTCATGTGGTATGAATATCAGCCGGCAGGTATTCCCCTGCAGCAATATATGCATCATTATATTTTAAAAACAAAATGTAACTTCTCAATATTTAAAAAAATACAACTATTAAATAAAAAATAAGTGCTTTCAAGTCAACTGTCTCAAGTCAAAGTCAAAGCTCATGAATACCAAGTCAAAGTCAAGTTGAGTCTTTCATCTGTGTTAGTCAAGCAAGTCAAATTTGTGACTAAAGTCCCCCATCTCTGATACTCATAGACCTTCTGTCTTATCGTAATACATGATGCTTTTAATATGATTGTCTGGGGGCTCTCCAACTGTGTACAAATGGTCGAAGTGTGTGCTTATTATTCTGCTTTCCCTGTGTATGTGCAAGGCCCTACATTTTGATTGCTTCCTGGTAGTAAGCTCAAGGGTTTCACATTGATTTGGAGTAAACTGCCTTCTGAGTCTCTGAAATATCTCAAGACTCTTCTCCTGTAGAACATTTGGTGGGAGAACAGATGTAAGTGGCTCTGGTAGGTTTGTTTCAAAGAGAGATTCAGTTGCAGTGTCTGTGTCACTTAGGTCCATACTGGTGAGCTCTGTAATGTCACCAAAGATGGTCATAAGTCTCAGTTACAGCAGTTATATGTCTTGTTTTTTAAAGTTTCATTTGAAACTGCACTTATACAGGAGTAGTTCCGAGTTTTTTTTAAAGGCAGGGTCTGGAGGATTTTCCAGTTTCTGTTTGTAAACACACATTCAAATTCGGCCCCTCCTATCAGGCTCAACTCTCCCGGGTGTACGGAGCCCGGAGGTACGGAACAAGGCTTCACAGAAGAGGTTCAGGCAAGGCTCGGACACACTCGGACACGCTCGGGCACGGCACCTGTGCTCTCTCATTGGCTGGGGAAATCTCTGCCCAGAAGCGGTCCGAGCTCACAAAAACATCAAAATACAGTTAAAGGGCTGGAGCTCTGCAAACAGAGTAACCACCACACATGAGTAGAAGCCCATAGGTGATGATTAAGCAGGATTTCATTTGTGTATGTCTATATTTTGTTTTGTTTGAAAATCCTCCAGATCCTACCTTTAAGTGGGGTTGTATGGGTTACTTACCCAAAAACAGTATACAGCAGATGTCAGCTGGCACGGACCCAGTTTGTGGAAGCAGGCTCGAGCCCAATATGGAAACTAAGCAATTTACTGTTGTGGAGTGCTCAGCAACAAAATGCATTTTAGCCACCTGAAGAAAGTCCCACCTAAAAAAATTAATGCCAGTTTCAGTTTGCACTAAATTGAGAGTATTTTCACTGCCTAATATTTAATGTCAGACAGTGATTTCCAACAGGAAAATAAAGCTGTTTCATCACTCTCTTCAGAGCCAGACTCCATTGAGATAAATGGTTATTTGACATCGCTGAAAAACAGGTGCTGCTGGTCTACCGCTGCCTCGATCACTTAATTTGTTTGTTATTGTGTGACTTTGGAATTTAAAAGACTTAGTTAAGAATCACCAAAGTCACACACTAACACAAACTAACTAACTAACTAACTAACTGAAGAAGCACTAGACAAGCAGCTTCTGTGTTCAGTATACTAAATTAGGCTTTGATAAGAGCATAGATGGGGTACTGAAGCTGTTACCACATTCCCCATCAGAATGGGCTGTCTGACAAAAACGCACAGCAACTGGCACTGATTTTTTTAATGTGGGACTTTTAGGGCCATTTTTAGGTGGCCAAAAGACATTTTGTTGCTGACCCCATCAACAGCAGTAGATTGCCAAGCTTCCATGTCAGACTCTAGCCTGCTTCTCCAAACTGGGGGCATGCCGACTGGCATCTACAGTATGTGATATAGTGTCTATAGAGTGTGCCAGGGCTGACGTCAAAACCTGGAAGTTTAGCATCGCGCTGGTTCCCGGAAGAGAAAGTCAATGTGATTTTTGCATTGCGTTTTGGATTATGTCAGAAAATAAGCTCTGTGGCTAACACAAGTTTATGATACTTACAGGTTTTGTTCAGCGAGATAATCTTCACATATGAACACCTTTCATACCACATTTGAAGCTTAAATGCGATCGCCAGAAATAAAAAGCTTTAGGCTTTAACGGACTACATGACTACTCTACAGTCGCATGACTCTTTATGTCACTGCCACTAAGCTTTCAACTGATTTCGGCCGCTTTATTTTAAAAACATTGTATAATGGGGAAATCGGACTGTTTAAGCTAAATAAGAAGCTGTAATGACGGACTGCCAGCACTCTCGCCTGTTCGGGGGTGATGACGTTTAATGTCCCCGACAGGGTTTGTAGTCGTATTGAGCAACTTGTTAGCAACCGCCTTTTTTATGACACGTAAAAGCTTCAAAATTCACAAGTAGGGTATTTACTGATGTGTTTTATGTCGTAGAACAAAACCTGAAACTCGCTTAAGCTTTTGTTAACCACAGACCTTATTTGAGGCATTTTACCAAAATCCCATTCAAAAAACATATTGACTTTTAGACGACAGAACCGGAAGTGCTAAAAGCGCTAACGGAGTTCCGGGTTTGCTGGCACACTCTATGGATAAGGCTAGAACTGTTAAAGTGTTAAAGTGTTCCCCAACCAGAAACCATGGCTCAACAGCGAAGTGAGGACACTGCTCAGGGCAAGAGAATCTGCCTTTAGATCAGGGGACCCAAAAAGCTATAAAGAGGCACAAAGAAATCTGCAGAGGGAAATTAAAAAGGCCAAGCACAGCTACCAACGGCGCATGGAGGCCCACTTTGACAACAACAACCCCAGAGGTATGTGGCAGGGGATCAAGACACTGACTGGCTACAGTAATAGCACTGCAGCCACAATTCCCTCAGACAGCAGCCTCCCGGACACACCGAACCAGTTCTTTGCTCGTTTCAACCGTCACAGCAGGAACCCAGACACTCTTCCTGCTCCACCAGCGAGCAATAACCTGCTTCAGCTGCAGTCATACCAGGTAAGAGCCACCCTGCGCAGAGTCAACGCGAGGAAAGCGTCAGCTCCAGATGGTGTCCCTGGGCGTGTCCTCAAGACCTGCGCAGACCAGCTAGCAGAGGTATTTACAGCCATCTTCAACCTCTCGCTTCAACAGTCTGTGGTTCTCACCTGCCTCAAATCAGCCACCATCATTCCTGTACCCAAGAATGTAACACAGTGAACTGCCTGAACGACTACTGCCCAGTGGCTCTCATGCCCATCATTGCGAAGTGTTTTGAGAGACTCATCCTCCCCTCCATCAAGTCTGCCATCCCTGTTGACCTTGACCAACATCAGTTTGCATCCCAAACTAATAGGTCGACAGAGGATGCTGTCATGATGGCGGTCCACACAGCTCTCAGTCACCTGGACCAGAGCAACACCTATGTAAGGATGCTGTTTGTGGATTTCAGCTCCACATTCAACACAGTCATCCCACAAAAACTGGTCCTGAAACTGAGCAACCTAGGCTTAGGCAGTTCACTGTGCGCATGGATTCTGGACTTCCTCAGGAACAGACCTCAGGACGTCAGGATGGGAGACCGCACTTCCTCCACACTCATCCTGAACACCAGAACACCACAGGGGTGTGTCCTCAGCCCCCTCCTCTTCTCCCTCTTCACCCATGACTGCTCCCCCATCCACCCCACAAACACCAACGTCAACTTCGCTGACGACACCACCATTGTAGGACTGATTAGGAACAACGATGAGTCAGCTTACAGGGAGGAGGTCAAACGCCTGACAGACTGGTGCCTCCATAACAACCTGGACCTCAACACAGCCAAAACCAAGGAAATTATTGTGGATTTCAGAAAATCCAAAAAGACTGAGCCCCCCACCAAAGGAAGAGGAAGTTGAGAGGGTGGAGAGCTTTAAATTCCTTGGTCTCCACATTTCGGCCAACCTCACCTGTTCTGTCCACACCTCCTATCAGGTGAGGAAGGCCCACCAGCAACTTTACTTCCTCAGGAAGTTAAAGTAGGCCCACCTCCCCCGCCCACTGCTGTTTAACTTTTACAGGGCCTCCATCGAGTCCATCCTGACCAACTGCTGCACAGTGTGGTTCACCAGCTGCACCGCAGAGGACAGGAAGGACTTACAGCGGGTGGTGAGGACCGCAGAAAAGATTATCGGGACCACACTGCCCCCCCTCAAAGACACTTACACTGGCTGACTTCTCATCAAGGCCAGAAACATCAGCACAGACCCCACTCACCCCGGACATTCCCTATTTGCCCCCCTCCCCTCTGGAAAGAGATACCGCTCTCTTAAAGCCAGAACAGCCAGACTCATTAACAGCTTCTTCCCCCAGGCCGTCAAAGCCATCACCCCACCCATCCCACCCAAAGACTGACACTGGAACACACTAAAATACTAAAATACCCCGCCCCAACTTGCACAAACCCTTTGACTCTCCTTCACCTTAATAATATCTGTATATAATACTGTTTCATTCTGTATATAGGTTATTTATATTGTTCATATGTTTCTTTTGTATATATCCGGCTTATATTGTTATAATGCTATTTTATTTCCCCACACTGTTATTTTTATACTGTCACAGTGTTATTTTAATTTTTACCATTCTTTTTTTGTACTACTGCCAAATAGGAGCTGCTAAACTATGGAGGTAGATTTGTGTCTTTATTATTCAATCAAAAAAAAGTTGCTTCAATCAAAAAAATATATTTTCAATAAAAAAAAAAAAAACATTTTTAAACAAAGAAAAATTGTGTTTGAATGCAAAAAAAAATATTTGAGGCCCAACAAATTGCATTTGAACACTTTTCTTCTTTGCTTGAAAAGGTTTTTTTTTGGATTGAAGTGAGTTATTATTTGATTGAAAATATATTTTTTCTATTGAAGTCATCTTTTTTATGTTTGGGCCATATTATGGGTAGGACATTTGTGTCTTTATTATTCAATCCCAAAAAATGTCACTTCAATCAAAAACAATATTTTCAACCAAAAAAACATTCACTTTAATCAAAAAATATATTTTCAATAAAAGAAAAAAAAAGTGCTTGAATGCAAAAATAAAATTGAGACCCAAAAAAAATCTTTTGAACACATTTTTTCTTTGATTGAAAATATTTTTTCATTGAATTTTTTATTTATTTATTTTTTTTATTGAATCATTTTGACACAAATATCCCGCAGTGGGGCGGATGCTTCCCCATTGGTCAGACATGTTTGAGTGACACGTGTCTACACCAATGACGTTTGAAATAGGAATCTCTTTCTGGAACAAGCAAGTCGCCATTTCCAAGATACAGCACTGGCACACCTGAGCAGATGGGCTTTTCAATGATTCCCCCACTGTCACCGCACCAAACCTCCGTCTGAAAGCAGGTAAAACAGGTCCCACTTTTAACTAATATCACAGAAAGCAAGCAGGGCTTGAGAACAAAAGTTCTGTGTTTCAAAATGTGAGACGAGCCTTCTCTGGGGAGAGACAGACGACTTCAGGAGAGGCGTAGCGCGAGGAAAAAATAAACCAGAAAATGCAAGTGTTTGCATCTGGCTAGCTAACTTCAGATATGTCTGGGGCAAAATGGATGGATTTGTATTACCTACAGCGAGAGAGGAGAGTGTCTGGGGTGAGCAGAAAACGGATGCAGCTTTACTTTGGCATCACCCTTGTAAAAAAAGTCTCTCGCGCCATGTGTTTGAAAGTCTGCAAAAGGCCTGCAGCCCAACATCTGCTGCTAAAGCTGAAGCGCCCCATTCACTTTAACAGCAGATTATCCGTGAATCCCAGTTTTCTTCGATGAAAGTTTGTAAAACTACCTGGTAAGTGTAACTTGCCATTTATCAGCAAAGAATTGAACCCCCTGGGGACGCGTGGTGCAAAAGCGCTGCAGGGACTGTATTTATAACACGGGGAGTGTATATTTTTTTTAATTAATATAACAACATTTAAGTACATTTTTACTGCAATAAGTCCACATTTCCTACAAAATAGGTGCTGAATTAAACAGTGGCCCCTAATGTTATTTTATTTAAAACCTATTATTCATGCTGCTTGTCTTACACCTACAAACAAAGCATGTTTTAAATAGCGTATTTTTATAAGGGAGTTCAGCATGAGGCAGTAGTAGTAGACCAAGGTACCTTTTAACCGTTTGTTTTCTGGGAATAACTGGACAATCGGAAACCAGAAAGGTCCGTGTATCATTCGTTCTTTCCATTTTCAATTTAAAATCAAAAATCAAAAAACGGTTTGTTTTTTCATTATTCGTTTAATAATCAAATTCAAAAATACAAAAAACGGTTTGTTTTTCTTATTTTTGATTTTATGCTCACATCAAAAATAGCAAATTGAAAAATGAGCCACGATTAAAATTTGATTTTGATTTTTCATTTGATCCAACTTGCGTGACCCATAACTATTTTCTTCGGAAGCGCATTGCATTCACTGGATAAAAAAAACACCCAAACGGTCTGTCAGACTGTTGTGGCGGTTCTAATGTTAATTAATTGACAGGAGACACTGGAGAGGTTGTCAGTCCTATTCGACCAAGGTACCTTTTAACCGTTTGTTTTTGTGGGAATAACTGACACAATCAGAAACCAGAAACAAGTCGTTTTTTTGTTTTTGGCAAAAAAATGAAAAAACGAAATTCAGCTCAATTTCTTGTTTTCTGGTCCTACTGCAAAAAACAAATTTACCACTCCATATTTCATTTCATTGGTGGACGGGCTCTCAGCGCTCCCTTGCTTCTGATTGGCTAACGTGCCCTGTCACTTACATTTGGGCTGTACCCTTCAAAATAAGGTTACCTCTTGGCCTTTACGCCAGCAGGATGGCTCTGCAGACCCGGAGACTGCAGACGCACAGACAGGCAATGAAGTAATGCAACAGCGTTTTATTGTATTGCCTGTTAATATGCAGCTGATAGACCATGAAAATGAAAGCTCTACAGTAAGTTTTCTTCAGGATGTACATGACAGCAAGCACGCCAAAAGTAGTTATTAAAAATCACCTGCAGGTGTCGCACTGCATCAAAGTTGTCATCAAAAATACAAATATGAATGAATAGGCCTATATTGACAGCCAGATGGGAAATAACAGATGTACATCTATGGAAAGGCATTTACTATAGGCTACTATCAGTTAGAGTTAAGCTGTCACTGGACTTTCCCCTCAGTTGTGGTCACATGGAGACACTTGATAGTAATTGTGCAGACAGTTTAGAGATTCACACTACCTGCTATGGTGGAGTAAAAAGAACCATCTAGTTTTCAGGTCTACTCTAGCAGACTGACTAGATCAGTGGGGTAGCTATTGCAGACAAACTCTGAGTAGCCTATGTTAACCCTAAATGAAACTCTGGGTTTTCAGCTCCAGAAGGAGAGGTAACTGAAGCCCGGTGTCAGTTACTATGGCAACTGAGTCTGTGAACCTAACCTGGTCGGGAGCAGATTTTCTTCAACAAACCCTGAGTTTTTCTCTGTCTCCTCCCTCTCACTGTTTCATTTCCTCATTCATTCAGTCCGTATCGAAGTGCATTAATTAGCGGAGCTTTTACTGTCTGCCACAATCAATCTAAACCCTGGCTGGATATTAGTTTGTTACTCTGTACTATCTAAAGTTAGGCTACTGATTTTATGCGCATCATTTCTTTGAACATCGTATTTTGTCTTCACTTTCAAATATTACACAGAATTAATTCACTCTCAGCTCGGAATAAAAAATCTGTCATTTTTATCGCAAGTTGTTTTTTTTTTATATATATATATAAATCTGTGCCTCTGTGCACATGGATCAGACAGCTGTCAGTCTGTCAGAGCAGCGCCTGCACTGAAATGTTTATTGCAAATAATGTGTATTCTCAGTTCAAATTATAAAAATCAGTGTGAAGCTTTAGACACGTAGGATCAATGAATAATGATCTCTATCGATGTGATTGGTCGCACTGATGGAACATAATTCATATAGTCTAATATTGGAGATTATTAATATCTGTGAGTGAGCAGGATCGTGGTGCAGCTGCAGAATGTAGCTTGAAAGTGAGTTTCTTTAATAGTCTGAACAGCGTTGCCAGGTGGGAAATGTAGGATTATCGTACCAGAGACTCAAAATTATTGTATTTTTAGGGAAATTATCGTACATCCGTCATAACCAAAATAACAATCCTACTGATGCGCTATAGGCAATTATACAACAGTTAGTTTCGACCAAGTAATTTGATTGGATGAGAGGCATTCCATGAGTGCTGATATAGAGTATAACATCACTGAGACATGTAACAGTAAAATCACTCCGCTCACAGGTGTTATAAATATAAATACAACGGTTAATTAACCAACTGTCACACTCGCTACATTGATGCAAACTGACACTAGCGTTACACCAAGAAGATGGATACTTTCCCCAAAATTACATTTGAATTAAATTATGAGTGGTCGTCAGGAGAGGACGAGGAAAAGGAAAGCCAGGACTCTTCTGTGCAGACCTCCAAGTGTGTTTGTGTAACATCAGCCGCCTTCGACAAACTGGAGAGGAGCAAAAATGAAGCAAACACGGTCAGGCAAACAGGATGTGCTGATGAGGATGAGGGAGAGTGGAAGCTGAATCCGGCCGTGCCAACATCCAGGTTTGCCAATGTTTCATCCGCCGAACTGGACGAAGTTACACAGTTGCAGATGAACGTAAATACAAAGTAGCTTGTGAGTTCCTGGCGTGTGTGCTGCGTTGTCTGGCAACGGACTGGGGGAAATATTTGTTTTTGCGGAGCTACATAACATACTTAAATCATTTATTTCATCACCTTTTGTTAACATTTACTTACTCAGCATTGCTGTTTAAGTTGTTGTTGAACTGTTGTATAAAAGCAATATCACACTCGAGGTCGTGATGTTGTAGGCTACTGTATATCATCAGGGCTGTGACGATACACAGTACAACATGACTCCCTCTCGTGTGATATTGCTTAAATATAGTCACTCTAGTGTTTACTTCATTTTCCATTTTCCTTGCTTCTGTTTTTCTGTTTTGAATCTCAGGCCCAATTCCAATCCGGCCCTTAAAGACTCAAGGCCTGAACCCTCACTTACTTAAGTGACGTCAGCTGTAAGTGATTGAGTGTGAGAGTCTGAAAGGTCTCTGGATGCTACAAATAGGAATGGGACAGCACTTATCCCCCTCTCTACAAAATGTTGTTGACACTGGCGGCTCTGGGCGTGATCATTTGTCGGTTATTGTCAGCATATATTCCACACACAAAGAATATATATCTATATATATCTATAGATAGATAGATAGATATAGATATATATTCTGTGTGTGGAATATAACCACTGGTATTCCTCTGACTTCATGTGTGTTTATGAACCATCTTAAATCCTTAATGTAATGTTTCATTCACTCTCCTTCCATAACGTTACCATTTGCATATCTGCCGACCGTGTTTTCGTTTTTTTTTTATAACACTTCCGGTGTTCCGAGGGCAACCCATGTATTTGACGTCACATCGCTATGAACTGTGGGTAATTTCCTTACCGTAAGTCTGCATCGATGCTGACCTACGGTAAGGGGGCATAAAGGGCTCACTCACTGACTCACTGACTTGACGATTTGACAATGGGACGGCCCTCACACACTCACACACTTCACAATGCGCCTCTAAGTCAGTAAGGGATCAGATTGGAATTGGGCCTCATTCTCGCTCGACTTCCTGATGGGTCCTAGCGCCTCATGGGGCGGGTACAGCTGACCATTGTTCAGAAACAAACGTCACCCGTATCTCATGTTAAGCAAAGTGCGAATGGCTGGAAACATGTCACATGGGAACAGATGCCTTCAGGGCTCACAAAAAACCTCTGGCATACTGATTACAACCACACATTCATGAAACGGTCAAATTATCGTACATTTGGCCTTTTTTGGGATTATTGATCGTACATCGTACAGAGGGCCAAATTATCGTACAAATACAATAATTATCGTACACCTGGAAACGCTGAGTCTGAACGTGTTTTAACAGCATTGGACAGTTTATCAGATTCCAAGAAACACTGTGTTGTATAAAACATGCAGCGTTTTGTACATGTAGCATTGTGCTGTACTATATAGCATGTATCATAGGCTACATACTATCCCCTATTCATTTATACATACTTTCCCTTTTATTAATACTTTTCTCACATCATGTGTATATTTTCACTCAAATTGTATTCTTCTCTTATTTTTATATTTGCACTGTGTGTCAATGCCTGGGTTCAATAAAGCACATCTTAATCTTACCACTTAGCACAATTTTGTCTGTAGCTGCTATTCACCCATTCCCTACCTGATGTGTTTGTGATATTCAGAGAAGAAATAATATCTAGGTATGTGTATGAAATAAAATTGATTTGACTATCTGTATCTTTGCCTGTGTTCAAATACATGTTCAAATGTACAACTGACACAAATATGCAAACTAAACTTGTGTTTTTAATGCAAAATATTCAAAAGTGAAACAAAGCAGTTTCACAATTATGCAGGGGCTGCATCCATACAGCAACACTGAATATCGGCCATTGAAGCCATAGAAATACATATTATTACATAGCCTACAAATATGACAAATAACTTTATGAATGACAACAACAACACAGCTTGCCACAACATTAAAACATCATAAAATTACTACTATTATTACTGCATCTTGCTAACTCGGCCATTCTGCATGTCACTAACTCAGCTTCTTCTCCGGAGCCTTTGTGCTCCACTGTCTCTCAGATTAACTCATATCGCAGTGGTGCCTGGACAGTGTGACGTGTGTGGTTGTGCTGCTGCCGTGGTCCTGCCAGATGCCTCCTGCTGCTGCTGCCATCATTAGTCATTAGTCATACTTCTACTGTTATTATACACATATGACTATTGTCACACATGTATACTGCCAGATATTAATATATACTTTCAACATATTGTACCACAGTAGCCAGAACTATAACTATAAATAATTTTTAATTAATGTTGTTGTAAGCTACTGTCATTACCGTCTGTCCTGCATCTCTCTCTCTCTCTCTCTCTCTCTGTCTCTGTCTCTCTTTCTGTCTCATTGTGACATACGGATTACTGTTAATTTATTATGCTGATCTGTTCTGTATGACATCTATTGCACATCTGTCCGTCCTGGAAGAGGGATCCCTCCTCAGTTGCTCTTTTCTACCGTTTTTTTCCCCGTTAAAGGTTTTTTTTGGGGAGTTTTTCCTTATCCGCTGTGAGGGTCATAAGGACAGGGGGATGTTGTATGCTGTAAAGCCCTGTGAGGCAAATTGTGATTTGTGATATTGGGCTTTATAAATAAAATTGATTGATTGATTGATTGATTGATTGATTGATAAAAACATAAAAGTGCATGAAAGTGTAACATCTGCTGCCATAACCTTTGAACTAGCTTACAGGAAACTCCAGGCCTGACCCTGCTTAGCTTAAAACATAAAAACAGTAAGGAAACTCCAGTCTTGTTCAATTCTCCGCTGTCTGCTCCGCTCCGCTCCTCTGCTGACGTCCAATCCTGGATTTCCCCCACTCTGCTTTGACCAAGCTTCGTCCTCTCCCCGGTCCTCCTTATAACTTGTACCCGCTACTTATCATCTCTCTGCCCATGTGGTCCAACAATAGCATCACCGCCTTTCAATCAAAGGAACTGGGGTCGAATCCAACGTCAGCCGTTGAAGTATTTCTCACTTGATTGTGACTAAACCGTTTGAACTGAGCTCTGCTGTTGTCTTAATTTTTGAGCCACCCTGTCATTCTTAATTTAACAGACACACATCAGGTAGGGTATGGGTGAATAGCAGCTACAGACAAAATAATGACAAAAGTGGTAAGATTAAGATGTGCTTTATTGAACCCAGGCATTGACACACAGTGCAAATATAAAAATAAGAGAAGAATACAATCAAAACAATTTGAGTAAAAATATACACATGATGTGAGAAAAGTATTACTAAAAGGGACAGTATGTACAAATGAATAGGGGATAGTATGTAGCCTATGATACATGCTATATACAGTACAGCACAATGCTACATGTACAAAACGTTGCATGTTATATACAACACAGTGTTTATTGGAATCTGATAAACTGTTCAATGCTGTTAAAACACGTTCAGACTATTAAAGAAACTCACTTTCAAGCTACATTCTGCAGCTGCACCACGATCCTGCTCACTCACAAATATTGATAATCTCCAATATTAGACTATATGAATTATGTTCCATCGGTGCGACCAATCACATCAATAGAGATCATTATTCATTGATCCTACATGTCTAAAGCTTCACACAGATTTTTATAATTTTAACTGAGAATACACATTATTTGCAATAAACATTTCAGTGCAGGAGCTGCTCTGACAGACTGACAGCTGTCTGATCCATGTGCACAGAGGCACAGACTTATTAAAAAAAAAACAAAAAAAAACTTGCAATGAAAATGACAGATTTTTTATTCTGAGCTGAGATAGTCCAGAGTAACAAACTAATATCCAGCCAGGGTTTAGATTGATTGTGGCAGACAGTAAAAGCTCCGCTAATTAATGCACTTCGATACGGACTGAATGAATGAGGAAATGAAACAGTGAGAGGGAGGAGACAGAGAAAAACTCAGGGTTTGTTGAAGAAAATCTGCTCCCGACCAGGTTAGGTTCACAGACTCAGTTGCCATAGTAACTGACACCGGGCTTCAGTTACCTCTCCTTCTGGAGCTGAAAACCCAGAGTTTCATTTAGGGTTAACATAGGCTACTCAGAGTTTGTCTGCAATAGCTACCCCGCTGATCTGTCTGCACAATTACTATCAAGTGTCTCCATGTGACCACAACTGAGGGGAAAGTCCAGTGACAGCTTAACTCTAACTGATAGTAGCCTATAGTAAATGCCTTTCCATAGATGTACATCTGTTATTTCCCATCTGGCTGTCAATATAGGCCTATTCATTCATATTTGTATTTTTGATGACAACTTTGATGCAGTGCGACACCTGCAGGTGATTTTTAATAACTACTTTTGGCGTGCTTGCTGTCATGTTGATAGTTTTACAGACAACAGACTTCACTGTTGACGGTACATCCTGAAGAAAACTTACTGTAGAGCTTTCATTTTCATGGTCTATCAGCTGCATATTAACAGGCAATACAATAAAACGCTGTTGCATTACTTCATTGCCTGTCTGTGCGTCTGCAGTCTCCGGGTCTGCAGAGCCATCCTGCTGGTGTAAAGGCCAAGAGGTAACCTTATTTTGAAGGGTACAGCCCAAATGTAAGTGACAGGGCACGTTAGCCAATCAGAAGCAAGGGAGCGCTGAGAGCCTGTCCACCAATGAAATGAAATATGGAGTGGTAAATTTGTTTTTTGCAGTAGGACCAGAAAACAAGAAATTGAGCTGAATTTCGTTTTTTCATTTTTTTGCCAAAAACAAAAAAACGACTTGTTTCTGGTTTCTGATTGTGTCAGTTATTCCCAGAAAACAAACGGTTAAAAGGTACCTTGGTCCTATTCTACAGTCTGTAATATTTTTTTTATTTTATCATAACTTCTCGGAAATTACTCAAAAATGCATTTTTTGTGTGCTTCTGAGCACACGGGCAGACAATGAAGTTACATATGACGGTCTGGCAGACCGTTGCAGCGCTTGGAGGGGCATTGTAATCCTGGCGGTCCTACTGTTAAGAGCGGGTCAGCTCGATCTTACAACTCCTTCTTAGTGAAAGATCTTCTTAAGCTAAGAGCGATCTGGGAAACGTGGCCATTATCATGTCAACATACAGGGAAAATGTGTCCAGACTTTATGACATTTACCAGGAGAGCTACAGCCATTTGACTAAAGCTGACGTTATTACTGCTGTAGCATGATGTTATTAGGCTAAATACTACATTTCTAACAGTGTCTGAGCTGATTTATTGACACAGCATGCTTGTAGGCTGCTGTAACGTTAGGTTGTAGGTGGGTTTTTTTATCCAGTGAATGCAATGCACTTCCGTAGAAATAGTTCTGGGTCACGCAAGTTGGATCATATGAAAAATCAAAATCAAATTTTAATCATGGCCCATTTTTCGATTCGCTATTTTTGACTTACCAGGTAGTTTTACAAACTTTCATCGAAGAAAACTGGGATTCACGGATAATCTGCTGTTAAAGTGAATGGGGCGCTTCAGCTTTAGCAGCAGATGTTGGGCTGCAGGCCTTTTGCAGACTTTCAAACACACGGCGCGAGAGACTTTTTTTACAAGGGTGATGCCAAAGTAAAGCTGCATCCGTTTTCTGCTCACCCCAGACACTCTCCTCTCTCGCTGTAGGTAATACAAATCCATCCATTTTGCCCCAGACATATCTGAAGTTAGCTAGCCAGATGCAAACACTTGCATTTTCTGGTTTATTTTTTCCTTGCGCTACGCCTCTGCTGAAGTCGTCTGTCTCCCCCCAGAGAAGGCTTGTCTCACACTTTGAAACACGGAACTTTTTTTTTCAAGCCCTGCTCGCTTTCTGTGATATTAGTTAAAAGCGGGACCTGTTTTACCAGCTTTCAGACGGAGGTTTGGTGCGGTGACAGTGGGGGAATCATTGAAAAGCCCATCTGCTCAGGTGTGCCAGTGCTGTACCTTGGAAAAACGTCACTTGAACTCAGTTTTTAGCCTCATTGTAGCCTGTAGCTCTAACTGCTTCCCTGTACACCATGCTCACATGTGTGCGCTGTGAGCTACAGGCTACAATGAGGCTAAAAACAGAGTTAAAATGACGTTTTTCCAAACAACTTTTTATGTCGGGGCTTCAGGGCACTTGGATCACTACGGACGAGCAGTATGGAGATATTTTGTGGTTTCAATTATGTGTTTTTGGTTTTATAATCAGCCAGCATTAGGTGGAGTTGTGCAAGTGATGTGAGGACTATAAAATTTCACCTGAGCCTCCCTCAGCATGAGGGTGAGTAGATAATGGCTGGGTGCACTATCCCTTTAAGAAGCAGAAAGCATTGGGCTAGCTAATGTGCTAGTAAGTTGATAATTTGTCTACTTCCACATTATATTATATTACATAGAGACCTGTCTGCAAGTATTTAACCAAGGAAAATATGTCAAATATATGTTTGACAGATGTGAAATTTTCCAATCCCTCATGGTGATGAATTATTTTAAACCACGTCAGTAATTCAGTTTACGTAAGACTAACACACACTCTTCTACTGAGCATCCAGCAGTAATTATAGCCTAAATATTAACATTCTATTTAACGAGAGAGAAATTTCTTTTTCTATTGCATGTAGATCATAAACCCATGTATATAAAAATGACTCAACCGCAGATTTCCTGTTTGCAAACATTTATTTACAGGCAAGTCTTGCCCCTCCAATATGGCGGTGCTGTTAACGTTTGATGCAGTGGCGAATGAGGCCAATGTTTCTATATGCAGTAATCCATACATTTCCCATAATGTTTCCCATACATTGATTTATTAAATCGTATTTTGTTTTAATGCACCCTCCTTCTGTTAACCACAACAAGAATTGGCCATCTCCCACACTCGAATTCAGCAGTCACAGCGGGCTGGTGGCCGACAGTAGCGTTGTTTGTAACCTGTGTATAGGCAGCAACAGAGTGATGGAGTCAGAGCAGTGTGGTCCCCTGGCCCTGGCTGACTTTGAGTTGCTGCAGTCTCTGGCGAAAGGGGAGTCTCCGGAGCTGCTGCCATTTCTTCTCCTGGCAAGGTGGTTCATAGCACCTTGAGGACGCACTGTGATTCGAGGCTCTAGCTAACGTTAGCTACATAAAAATGAACTTGAATCAGCCGCAGCTTTGAGCCTTTCTGAATCAGGCTTACACCAGAAGGATGTGCACGTACATCTGCATTTGTAGAACAGGCAATAGAAACACCATCTCTCTGAAATGACCTGTCATTGGATCGTCTCAAAAACTTTTACCGTTGTACAGTGGAAAGTGTGCTGACCTACTGCATCATAGCCTAATATGGCAGCTGCACCATGCAGGACCAGAGGGCCCTGCAGCGAGTCACCAAGACAGCCCAAAATATCATCAGGAAACAGTTGCTGACCATGGAGGACATTCACCTGTCTTGGTGTCGTCGAGACTCCACCCATTCTGCACACCACCTCTTTGAACTGTTACCCACTGGTAGGCGATGCAGGAGTATACATTCAAATAACCCGAATGAAAAATATTTTTTTTCTTCAGAGCTGTTAAACTGCTGCACAGCTCCTGAAATCTGCCTTAAATCACAGACTCACTGCACAAGCACTTTACCTCAAAAACTTGACCTGTGTACTGTTTATTTAAGGTTATGCATAGTTCTTAATATTTTTCTACTAAAACATCATGCTACTGTTTTATTTAACATGCTATGTAGGTGCTGTTTTATTTAATTAACATGTCTGTTTTGTGTTCTGTATTGTGGTGTTGTTGTATTTTACTGTATACTCAGGGAATACCTCCTAATCTTGTTGTTTTGCACTACAGCACAATGACAATTGAGTTTATTCTATTCTATTCTAGACCAGACACTGCTGCTGGTGACTAGCCCCCTGTGTTTGCGCTGGCCAAATTTGAGCCGCTACAGCTACCGCCTAAAGGAGCTGCTGCCCACTCTCCTCCCAGGGAAGCAGTCTACTGTGGCAATTAGGGAGCAAGACAGAGGGGCCATGGGATGTCTAGCAGATAATTCTTATCTCATTTGTGGCCTGATAAACAGGGGGGGGGCTGTAGGTCGAGGGGATATTTTTAAATTCTGCCCTTTTTTGTTTGATTGTTTGTTGTTACCTCCGCCAAGGAGGTTATGTTTGCCGGTGTTGGTCTGTTTGTTTGTTTGTTTGTCTGCAAAATAACTCAAAAAGTGTTGGACGGATTTTGATCAAATTTTCAGGAAAGGTTGATAATGGAACACATGATAAAATTTTGGTGGTGATCGGTTGAAGCGAAGTGGATAAAATAATAAAATGGCTGCTTGGCGGTGCTTTTCTAGTTTTGCTTTGTTTTGTTTCCTTTTCCACTTGTCTGCATACCCCAGCTTTATCTTCAAACCTAACATAGTTAACAGCAGATAGTGGCAAGTACATACAGTACAATAGCATACATATTAATATACACACATTCTACATGGCAAAATAGACATGTAAACACAGCACTGCTTGATACTCGAAGACATCCTAAATAATATACATGTTACTGATTCTCTTTTGACTTTTTCAGTTCTTTTTTTCCCTTTCAACCACAGCACTGTTTAGCAGACTGGTTCAGTAACAACACTGACTGTAGCTGTCCTGTTCAGCCTGTGGCTATTTTTGTGTTGTTTTCTTTGTGTGGCTTTTGAGGGATTTGCATAGGCTGATATAGTACTCTTTCCCAGCAGTACTGCTGGGTTTACAGTGCAGTGCATTATATCCCACTGCATTAACTTGGCCACAAAATGTTGACCAAGATGAATCCGAATGACGAGTTACTGCCATGGGCGGATTATGAGTCACAGGTATGCAAAAGAGCCTAGCACCTCTTTCACAAAAGACACACAGACTTTGTGGTGGCTCCACTTTTTTTGTTGTTGTTGTTTTGCATGTCTTTGTAGTCGTTATGCATCTTTTGTGTTTCTATGTGGTAGGTTTGTGTCTCTTTGTCATCATTTTGTGTCTCTTTGGGATAATTTGTGTCTTTTTTTGGTTGTTTTGTGTCTCTTTGTGGTTGTTTTGTGTTTCTTTGTGGTTGTTTTGCCTTTTTTGTCATTATTTTGTGTCTCTTTGTAGTTCCTTAGCATCTTTCTGTGGTGTTTTTGTGTCACTCCGTGGTCATTTTGAACGTTTTCCTGGTCAGAACATAATAATTTGAGTGACATTTTGCAGGTGAAGGCCAGGGAGGCCCCCTGACACATTGGGCCCCTGGGCCTCTGCCCAGCAGGTTCCTTCAGTAATCCATCCATAGCTACTGTAATGTTCCCCACACTCGCAGTCTGACTCCACACAGCCTGATATGTTCTGTAAGTGATGGTTTTTGTTTTCTTCTCAAGAAACATAAATGCAGCAGCAGAGGCACCTGGAATAAGTACCTCGATAACAAGTTCCCATTACATGATTTGTCTTTAGTACAGATTCATAGTATTAGTGAGCTTTAGATGTGCTGTCAGGCAGATTTGTTACGTTTGGATAGAACCAGGCTGATCTTGCCTCGTGTTTGTGGTATTTGTGCTCAGCTAAGTCAACTGCCTACTGGTGGTAGCTTAATGTTTAAAGGATATAAATGAGAATGGTATCAATCCTCTCATCTCCTCTTAACTTTCTCTTGAAAAGACACATATATTTAACCTGTAAGGCCTTTCTACCGGAGGAATTCCATAAACCATAACTCACTTTACCTGCATACTAGGGTTGTAACAATACATGTATCTGTACTGAACCGTTTGGCGCAAGGATTTCGGTTTGGTACGCATTAGAAACTGAACGATACACTGAACTATCCTACTACATTTGGAGAATAAAATCTACAACTTAATTGTGCTTGATAGAGTGTTCTCAGTGCCACTGCGCCTAACAAGGCAGCCCACAGGATGTGAACAAGCAACATGCTGTCTGACCCCCCACCCCTAACCCAGGACATTCGACTGCAGTGAGACACACTTGGAGGCAGCTATGCTAAGCTAGCTCACTGCAAGATGATTAGTAAAGCCAATACCAGACCAGAAATAGAAGATCCTATGATAACCTACAGGGCTGGTGTTTGGAGCCACTTTGTTTTTCTGTGAATTATGAGGATGATGGTGAGAGAGAGTGATAAAAAAACAAAAAAACAACTACACACCAAGCCAAAGAATGAGCCGCCACACTGCTACAGACTCTGCTTAGTGGCTAATTTAGTAGCACAAATACAACCCCCGAGCTGAGGCCACAGTTTCTCATAAGCAACCGAGCCAGCAGCACACAGCTAATGCTGCAAAGCACACACCCTCTGAACCGAAAACAAGAGGCGCTGTGTGGCCATAGCCCCTGGTTCAGCAGCTAATAGCAGCTAACATTAACACAAAGCACACACCCACAGCAGTGAGCAGTACCTGCTGGCAGGCTGGGTAACATTTCTGCTTTACACTAATAAACAAGAGCCCAAAACATGTTAGTTTTCATACATTTAAACATTTTAAAATCAAGGGCATTTTTACTTTTTTACTACATTGAAAACATACTGAACTGTGACACCACTGTATTGAACCAAACTGTGAATTGTGAACGTTATACCCTTACTGCTTACATTACAAATATGTCACGTTCTTTTAGGTACCAAAGAAAAACTGCCATAATATTTTTGTTTGAAACCATTATCACATAACTCAAACCAACATATTTTTCAAGTTCCCTCAATTTCTAGAGAACATAAATGAAAAGCGTCTCACTAAATGAAGGACAACTTTGACAAGGTGTCTTTGTGTTTGATATTTCAAAACCAATCACTGTAACATAAACTTGTGAATTTGTTTTTGATTACAAAATTAAAATGGTCACCATGATAAAGAGGCCACAGTGCAAGTAAACAGCATCTCCTGCCCTCAATAGGTTTATGCATGCTTTTACAACTGTTCTGTGGAATTGTGTTCTTACAGATATATGCTGCTGACAGTTTACTGGCCTACCTACAGACACAGCTGCCTGCAGCAGCCCTTAAGTCGACACGGAGCGTTACATCAATTATGCGGTTATGCAAATACCCAAGGTGTTAGTTTGCCAGTGTACAGAATGGATATTGACAAATAGACGAGACAGAGCTGAAGATTACTCTGTTTGCTCTTGTCATAAAAGATAAAGAGGCTATTCCACAGTTAAATCAACTATCTACAGTCACTTTAACTGCCTTCCAAACAGTTGCCTCTGTTTGACCCTGACCTAATGGGTGGTGTGACTTAACTAGAGACATTTAAATAAGCAAGGAAGCCATGAGAAAAAGCAAAGTTTTGTTTTTCCCTTTGGTTAATTGGGTTTGTTCCCCTAAAAGTACTCTGTGAAAACAACTTTTTTTTTCTTTCTTAGTTAGTTATGGCTGTTTATTGCTTGCATTTTCACTTAGTTTATGATGCTGTATGTCATATTCTACTTGTGTGCTTAGTCGAATTTCCTTCCAGCATTACTGTGCCTCTACTGCTGCAACAAACCTTTAGTGGTCAATACTTTCTTTCTGTCCTGTCATAAGGTGGGGTGAAAGAACTTTCCTGATCTTTCTAAAACCAGTCCTGTAAAATGACCTAAATTGACCTAAAACGCCTACCCAAGGCATAACCCAAAGTAAACCAAAATCTGTTGTAGTTCCAGTCTGGTACATATACATGCATGGTCTCATTTGAAAGGTAACACTATGATTTTTTTTCTCGCAAAGTCAGAATCACTATAAGTGCTTCCATCACTGAGTAATAAAAAAAAGTTTCAACACACTGAAATGAAAGATTTTTCTTAATCTTTGCCTAAATATTTATTTGAAAAATATATGCTGCAGATGACTAGGAGGTATTAGCTGGAAAACAAAATGGGGCCACAGCATGACGCCTCAACTAGTCTAAATTAAAAGTAAATAACAATATCAAAGAAATTAAACATTTTACATTATTTACATTATTCTAAGGTTTTGTCCAGGAGCCTTTCATGTGTATGTGAGTGAAAAACAAGTTAACAAAGACAGATATGTCTATTTTGGTTTTCTAGAAGTGTTTTTATTTACAGTAAGCTCCTGAATTGATAAGGAAGACTGTTTTTTATCCCTTTTTTTAACCTTTATTTAACCAGGTTAGTCTCATTGAGATAGGGGATCTCTTTTTCAAGGGATACCTGGCCAAGACAGCAGTCACATAGTTACAGTTGACAATACTTAGAAAAACACAAGACAACAGCTGAGCCATTTGTTTATCATTTATGCACAATTATACAGTCTATGATGCAAAGAAAGAGTAAAAAAAACTCCTCAGGAGGTGAGAAGCGTCAGTAGGCTCGTTCAAGATGAACTGCGCTGCACCAGGTTAAAATGGGAAGAAGCAGCGGATCTGTCGTGCAGCTGAGTGAAGTGGAGCCTGAGGAGGAAGCACCGATTAGCCCCGGTTGCACTACAGGCAGATTCACTCGCTACAGGGGCGAGGAAATAAAACCTGAACAGCCAATCAGAGTGATCTCTCTCACCGACAAGCTCCGCCACCAATGCTCAATCGGCCGAAAAGCCATCGACGTCGAAGTGCAGACACACTGCAAAAACTAGGCCAACAGACGCTCACCGACTGCCCGACTTTGACCAATGGCCAACCGTCGGCTTGGTGTGTCAGGGCCTTTAGAAATAAATATGATAGTGTGTCACATTTTAGGTAGGCTAGGCTTAAAGAATTTATCATGGGGGCTGCGTGTAAAGTACTGTATCCTGATCACACCGTTGTTCACAGTACAGTTGTTTGAGGTGCACAAAATTTAGAGTAGTTACTATGAAACTAATTGGGAATGAATGAAGAACTGACCATTAACTAATAGTTAGTTCATCATTTGTTCCTCATTAGTTCCTCAGTAACTACTCATTAGTTCCTCATTAGTTCCTCAGTAACTACTCTAATTTTGAGTACCTTATTGTAAAGTGTTACCGAGCCTGCTATGGTGGTTGCGTCTTGAAATGGTTCGCATTGATCAAACTGTGAGGAACGTAGTTTTCTAAGGATAGGCTGTATGAGTAAGCTACTTAAAATCAGCAAATACAACAGTTCTATCAGGAGGGACAGAACAATGAAAGATAAAGATAATAATTAATACAGAATATGAGTGTACAGATTAACAGATGATTTGTGCTGATTAAGATTTAACAGTCTTTGGCACTTGGACATCAGAGGGAGATATTTTGTGATCGAGAGACATCTAAAAGGCAGCAAGATAGATTCTGCCACAAGAAAGGTTCCCAATTTAAAGCACATTTTCAATTTTTTATGGTCATCCAATCAACATAAAGTTATTTTAATAAAAAGTACATCCCTCATGTCTTTGTGGGCAGCACAGTAAAATAAAAAACTGAGCTCAAACTCAATTTCACCTATCTCACTCGATAAACAAAGTATGTGCTGGAGTGGCATGAAACTTTAACCTCTGTAAGGTTAATAGCAATGTTCCTGGGTGTAATTGTGCACATAGAGATTTTTGTCTTGTGTTTAAATTATACTTCACGTAAGGTTCTACACTGTAGCCATTCTTGATGACAGTAAGTTCATAATTTTGGTTTATACTATATTTAAAAGATCGTTTTTATGCCTCCGTGACCGGATGCATTATGTTTTCAGATTGTCCATTTGTCCGCGATATCTCAGAATATGTTGTGGGAATTTCTGTAAATTTGGCACAAATTACCACTTGAACTTAATGATGAACTTACTGGTCATTGGTGGTCAAAGATCAAGGCCACTGTGACCTTGTCTAGTTCATTCTTGTCAACAAGATATCTCAAGAAGGCCTTGAGAGAATTTCTTCAACTTTAGCACAAACACCCACTTGGACTCACCGATGAACTGATTAAAATTTGGTGCTTAAAGTTCAAAGTCACGATGTCCTTGTGTCCATCTCATTTTATAAATGTGATATCTCAAGAAGATCTTAAGGGAATTTCTTCATATTTGGCCTAAACATCCACTTGGACCCAAGGATGAACTGATTAGAATTTGATGTTTGAACATCAAAGGTCAAGGTCACTTTGACCTCACAAAAAATGTTTTTGGCCAGAACTCAGGATTTCATATACTAATTATGACTCAATTTCACAAAAATGCCTAATAGGATAAAATAATGACGTGATGACATTTTATAACTTCACTGTATCATCATAATGGTACGCAAAAACACATTTTTGGCCATTATTCAACACCATATCTCAAGAACAGAAGGGGAGACATTTGGTCAGATACTGAATTGGTGACTTTAATCTTGGGTGTCCACCTTGAAACTGTGCTGATTGTATAGATCTTCTGTGCCGCCAGGGGGAAGATGTGTGTGAAGTGTCCATGTTTTCACAGACATAGATGTAAATCATAGATTGTATGCAAAGATGGATGACACATCTCCACTTACCCCCACTGTACAGAGAGGAAGCTAAAATATTATTGATACAGTCACTGATATCTTGCTCTAATAATGTAATTTGGAGCAAAGTCTGCGCAGTAGCAATCTCCGCTATATTAAGTTTCCCGCCCATACACCCGTCCAAACAACCACTAACAGTGCCACTGAATGCAAGCATACCAATTGGCTCACACAGTTGTCAATCATGTTGTAAAATCCCTGTTTTATAGCATTATAGGCCTATAACTAATTAAAACCAAACATGGGGTGTCGGTGGCTTAGTGGATCGAGCCGGTGCCCCATGTACAAGGATGTTGCTGCAGCGGCCGGGGTTCGATTCTAGCCTGTGGCCCTTTGCTGCATGTCACTCCCTCTCTCCCCACCTCACATTTCGCTTTCCTATCAATTAAAGGCAAAAAATGCCCCCTAAAAATATCTTTAAAAAAAAAATGTATAAGAAAAACAAACACACAGCATGATAAAAACTATGTTAAATGACAGAGACCATCTTTGGGGAAAATTTATTTGATGTGTACTTTTAGTTTTTAGTTTGGCCAATGACCCATCCACTAACATGGAGTGGGCAGGTTTTATGACCTACACTGCAGCCGGCCACCAGGGGGCAATTAAGATATTTCGACTTCACTTTGGGTAAATCAAAATTTTGAACATTAAACCTTGTAATGGGCCAGCCTCGAAGTGATCTATGTTTTTCTCTTAAATTGCATACGGATGTCAGAGGTAGGTGTTGAAGTCTTACTCTCTTGACAAAAAGTTACATATTTACTCATTTTAAACCATAATTCTTATTTATATATTTATATTTTAGGCTTGCGGGACTGCTGGAGGGCTTGTGGGAGTTTACTCATCCAGTCTATGTGTGCTTTGTGGATTTGCAGAAGGCCTACAACAGCTTCCCTCAGGGAGTCTTGTGGGGGATACTGCAGGATTATGGGGTACCAGGGATGTTCATATGAGCCATCCGGTCCCTGTATGACCAAAGTGAGAGCTGTGTCTGTGTATTCATTGCTTTAAGTGAGGGAGTTTAAGTATCTCAGGGTCTTGTTTATAAATAAGAGTGGAATGGAGCATGAGATGGACAGAGAGTTTGGTGCGGCATCTGCAGTGATACAGGTGCTGCGCCGGACCATCGTGGTGAAAAGGGAGCTGAGCTGGAAGGTGAAGCTTTCGATTTACTGGTCCATCTACATCCCAACCCTCACTTATGGTCATGAGCTCTGGGTAGTTACTGAAAGAACGAGATCGCAGATACAAGCAGCCAAAATGAGTTCACTCTGTAGAATGGCTGGGCTCAGCCTTAGAGATGGGGTGAGAGGCTCAGGCATGTGGAGGGAGCCCAGAGTGGAGCTGCTGCTCCTTCAGGTCGAAAGGGGTCAGTTGAGGTGGTTCAGCCATCTGATCAGGATCCTCCTGGGTGCCTCTCATTAGAGCTGTTCTGGACTTGCCCCACTGGTTAGAGGCCCTAGGGTACACCCAGAACACATAGGAGGGATTATAAATCTCATCTGGTATGGGAACACCTCGGGATCCCCCAGGAGGAGAAAGCGTTGTGCTTTGCTTGGCCTGCTGCCCCCATGACAAAGCCTCTGGATAAGCAGATGAAGATGGATGGGTGGATGGATGGATCATTCTTATTTAGTTTGGATTTAAAAAGGCTGCAGAGTTGACCTGTTAAGACTGAAACACACCAGATAACAATATTTAATTAATTTATCAGAAATTAGAAATTTCACATGTACATGAGCAGCATTCCTGCCTTTTTGGAAACCAGGGAGTGAGACAGGATTCCTTAGTATATAACTAACTCCTTTTATGCCTGATTAAATGATGTTTTTGTAGAAATCTGAGTTGACAAAAATGTGGGACACATCTTCAAATGTCCAACATTTCCAGAGATTTTTTTTTTAAATCAATATGATTTTTACAGTACATTTTTACATTGATGTTATCAGTACTGTTAGTTTTAGATTTTGAGGCTTTTAACACATGTTTCAATAGTTTAAAGTTATGAATTCTTGTCTGGGACAAGGCAAGTTTAAAAGTTAATCTGAGGCAGATCAAAATATTTTTTTAAATCATATAAAACCTTTTAAAATAATGTTTCAGCCCAGAAACTGAGTAAGTGTGGGCTTTTTTATGTACAGTAATGTACAACAAAGCCTTGTATTTCATGTGCCCATTATAGGTTCATCTGTAAAGTATCTACAGCTGTCAGATAAATGTAGTGGAGTAAGAAAGTACACGATTTTCCACTTAGATGTAGTGTGAGTAGAAGTAAAAATTTGCAGAATTAAAAATACTTATGTTAAGTATCTCTAAATTGTACTGAAGTACAGTGCTTGAGCACCTTACTTACCACCACTGATCACAGGTCTGATCTGGATCAGTTTATGTGGCATTATTTGTTGTTGACCCTCCTTCTTTTCTGGATTGGGAAATCTTTAGTGAAAAGAGCCATGAAATAACCATCTTTGTGATGACCAAGGGTCTTAAGCGAGAGTTTTTTTGGGGCCAGCTGTCTCAAAGAGAACACAAACCTAACCTGGTGTCATGTGACGGGCAGCTGCTCTGTGACCTCCTGAAGGAGAATGCTTGATTTGGTAGACAAATATCTATGGAAAGCTGAAAGGCTCTGTGTGTATGCTGCCCAGTACAGCTGGCATGGAGACATGCCATCAATGCAAATGGTCTTTCAACAAAGTCATGACGTAAATCCTGTAACACCCCTCAACACACACACACACACACACACACACACACACACACACACACTCACACACCCTGTCCAGCCTAAGCCTCTTTTTGATAGATGTGCTCACTTGCTTTGACTTCAATTCAGATATGTACCTGACAGATATGCTGGAGTACAGTCAGATTTTTGTTTGCTAGTTGCAGCAAAGTTGACAGGTTAATCATCTGCTTCCTGTATAATGCTGAATGTAAAGCCAAGGTAAGAGCTTTTTATTCATGTATTTTTATCTTTGTGTGAGAGATCTTTACCGAGGCTCGATCTCACTACGTAGCAATTACCTGTACTATGGACTGTATTCTAATACTATCTAATACTTATTTCTAATATATTTGTGTAAAAAGCACCTTACAGTATTTCTATGAAAACACTCATCTGACTTGATATGTTGAATGGTGCAACAAACATCCTCCAAATTCCTCCACAGAGTTACATCTAAGATAGTGGTGTCCTTGTTATTGTAATATAAACCCTCAGCCTTTCAAAGTCAGAATGAAATGCTTAATCAGTCAGTCTAAGAATGTTCTGCTATTCTTGCAGTAAATAATAAGGAACAGCACAATACTGTTAGTAGGAAATGTACTCTTTCACAGGCAAAAGAACAGACAGCTAATGCACATATTAACATATATTTTATATCATCTAGGTGGACTGCAGGGAGATTTCTCTACTTAAATGAATAAGTGACTGCTGTGAAAAATCAAAGTAAGTAAATGGGTAATTTTAATTGGGGAAGTGGTGTGTGAAAATAGTTTTCTCTCCCTGGAAAAACTCATACTGCACGGAGTTAAACACTGAAAAATCTTGAACTTTGCGATGCTCAAAAAAAAAAAGAACATATCGACACAACAGAGATGGGCAGAAATACATCTGTATTCAATTCAATTTTTCAATTTTATTTAAAAAGCCCAATATCACAAATCACAATTTGCCTCACAGGGCTTTACAGCATACGACATCCCTCTGTCCTTAGGACATTTGTGTTACATATTTCAAATACTTGCTCATCAAATGTATAAAAATAAAATACTGGCACGAGAAAATGTAGTTAATTAAAATACTATATAAGTCATTTTCTGTATTTTCTATTCCATACAAACTGATATTATCACATTTTAAGCATTATGTAGCCTTGATATAGGTGTGTCTCTAACCTGATGGTTCAGCTTTTTTGAGGTAGGGTTATATGGAGCAACTTACCCATAGTCAGTGTATTACATGCACTACACAGCAGTCGTCACGCCCCAAATTTGGAGAAGCTGACATTAAAACTAAGTAATCTACTGCTGTGGATGGGGGCCAGCAGCAAAATGTATTTTAGCCACATCAGGAAAACAATATCAGTTTAAATGTATGGTATATTGAGAGTATTTTCATGGCTTTACCTCTCATCAGACAGCCCGTTCTGATGGGGAAGCTTCAGTTCCCCATGTATGCTCTTTTCAAAGCCAACAGACTCCATTGACAAAAACAGTAATTTTAGCTCACTGATTGTGGAAGCTGCTGATCTACCTCTGCTTTGATTAGTTTGTTAGTTTGTGTTACTGTGTGACTTTTGTGAATCTGAACTAACCCTTTAAAAGACTAAAGTCACACAACATCACAGACAAAAAACTGTTGAAGGCAGTGGTAGACCAGCAGCTCCTGAATACAGCAATGTTTAATCACAGTTTTTCTCACTGGAGTCTGGCTTTGAAGAGCACGATATATCGGCTTCATTTTACAGTTGGAAATCGTTGTCTGATCGTGAGGTAAGGCAGTAAAAAATACCTTAAACATAGAGTTCCCTTAAACTGATATTGATTTTTTTTAGGTGGGACCCCTTTAAGGTGGCTAAAATATGTTTTGTTGCTGACCCCTTCACAGCAGTAGATTGCCAAGCTTCCACATCAGACTCCAGCCTGCCTCTCCAAACTCGGGGTGTGCCGACTCACATCTACTGTACTTAATAAACCGTCTTTGGATGAGTACCCCATATAACCACACTTTAAAAAATCTGAACCTTCCCTTTAACCCCCTACACTGAAAGATAGCGCTGCTAGATTTGAAGTGGCTAATCAGGATATCTTGGAGGAGGGAAGCTGTGAATTCAGGGGTGCATGCTGGGTAGTTTCCTAAGTCATAGTGACCACTGACTGAATGAACAGCCAATTAAAATGCAAGCGGGGTAACTGATCATATAGACCACAGTGATGCACCAATTCATTTAGATGACAATAAGACCGGGCATTTAGCAGATGCCTTTTTTCCAAGAGTGATAAATATGTACAGTGAAGTAAGTAAATTTCAAATATCCTCAACTTCACAAGGTACCAACTGAATGAGTGCAAAAGAAATAAAACAGTACTGCTACAGCAGAGTGTGACACAGGACAAAATAGTATATGAAAAAGAAAAGCATACATCACTAATACATATTATGTATTTCAAATACAAGTTCTTAAAGTATTTGGTTATAAATTACATCCAATTTTTTTCTGTCCAGCAAAACACAAATTATAAAATACTCAAAAGCAATTAATTACATGTTTTTAATACATTTAATTGGAACACTGCCCACTTCTGCCACCCAACAATCAACAAAAATGGACACTGTAAGCTAAAAAATAATAATTATCATTATTATTATCATTATTATTATTATTATATTATGTATATGGCATTGAGGTGTTCTTGTTATTCTGTCCAACTCTTATGGATTAGTAAATGTAGCATTTGAGTGTATGCAGCTGTGGTTACTGTATGCTGATTTCAGTCTGCTGGTGTACATAAATAGACCAATGTTTATAACCACAGTGCAATAAGGGTGAAAAGGAAGCCGTGTCATAACCCAACAAGAAAATGAGGTAGGCGTGACCTAAGCCACATCAACTGACCGACACTGGGTATATACTGCCACTGATATGGGCAGGATGTCAGCAGGGCACTGTTACAAGAGGCAGTGAAAACCACCAAGTCATTGTTTGTACTCATAGTCCAAATTCAAAGTGATGCAAACAAGTTTGGATGGAAAACAGATAACTGCTGATAAGAAGTTCTGCGGAAAACATATTCAAATATAGTGTTGCTAAAGAACTACTGCACAAGTCAAATAAAACTATATGACAGTAAGGTTACTTTTACTGAAACACTGTGTGAACTGAACAGACATTAAAAAGTCTATTACATTGTTAAATTTGATTTTTATGTTTTTCTAAAGGCCCTAGTACTTTTTTGTTTTCAACCTTGACAGTGACAGATGTATTCTCACATATTATAAAAGAGTCTGTCTTGTAAGTCTTAATGTCTGTTTCCCAACTGATCATGACTGAGCACATAAACTGTCCTGGTTAACACATTCTCACTCCAAGCTCGTCACATATTGACGTGCTTGGTCATGGACATTCCACTTCCACATACGATGTGCAAGGTATCCTGGGTGCATTGGGTGTTGACATTCTGGGACACCGTGTCAATACCGTGTCAAGATACACTCCCATTTTCACAGGAAATTTAACGTTTACATACAGTCTATTTCAAAATAAACGCACTACGTTGTTACAATGCCACGAATTGACTTTTTTTTCCCTTCAACAACAAAGACACATGGTTGGGTTTAAGCAACACAAAAACACATGGTTATGTTTAGGCAACAAAAGCAAGTGGTTAGGTTTAGGAAAAAATAACAGGGGTTGGTTTTAGAATCTTACAGGACGTGAAGACTGCTCTCTCAGGTGATAGTCGATGTTTGTTGGATCCATCCACCACCCCTCCTGCTGGTCACATTCAGACTTTTGCCGTCTTAACTTTCATCCTTGTGCCGCCGCATTTCCCCCTGATGCCGCCGGGCACCGTTAAACTATAACAACAACTGGCTGCGTATCATGCCAACATTATTGGAAGCCTTTTTTTGTCGGTTTCTGACACCACAAGTCACTGCCCAAGCACCAGATTTGGACGACTTCAGAGTGAGACCGGGCTCTCCTAGCTGGCAAAAGTACTCAAGAGGAGACAAAAACACTGCAGAAAAACACTGAGCATCAGCAACTTGGAATTCAGAGGTCCATACTACGAAGCCAGTTCAACTTACCCAGGATATCTTTTGTTATCAAGCTTGACTAACCAGTCACATTGGCCATCTGGATAACTGCTACTACAAAGCTGGTGGAAAAGTAGCTTAGTTAATGACTGATGAGGTCCATCTAACCCAAATGTTGCATTTAAAATAGCAGGAGCCAGTTAACAGTGTGTGGATTATTTTTCTAAAAATATTTTCCTTTTTTCCCCTAGTTCTCATCATACAGGTGTCTCATGTTATTCCAAGCAGCAGTGATGGAATCAGAGAATTAAATATCAACACTATCACTGTGGACTAAAATAAACTTTGCTTAAGTTAAAATCATGTGTTCAGTGTGTATTCAGTCTCTACATTTGTCCATAGTGGAACCAGTGGAAATAGAGCCCTGAAACAATGAAATGACCTGCTATTACTGCTGAGATCTAACACTATGTAGGTTATTCTTTCTTACTTGAGACTCTGGACTTTTGTCCATGAATACTTTCCTCTTCAGTGATCTGATTGGTCAGAGGTCAAGGTTTTGACACGCTTAAATATCTGTCCATTGGGATGGAAATGGCTGTGATCCGATACTCTTAAGATAACCTGCTCTGTAGCAGGTTATCTGTTCAGCATATGTTACCAGCGATTTAACCCGGTAAAAAGAGAACAAGCTTTGTGGTACTGAAAAGTAGTGATGGCCAAATGAAACCCACATGAAACATTTTCTTTTTTTCCTGAGCCCACTAGATGGTGCTCTTGGTTTAAGGAGAGAGGCTCAAAAAATGGCAATTCAGTGTGCTGTCAACCTTTAGTTGAACAAAAAGTGCCATCTAGTGGGTGCAGAAAATAAATAAAATGCTTCATGAGGCTTCATTTGGCCATCACTGCTGAAAACCCAGAGTTAACCCTGAAGTTACCTCATTACTCCAAATCCTGCTTCCTAGTACAGGCCTCTGGTTTAAGCTGTGAAGATCCCCTGTCCATTCCAATTTCCAGTACTTCTAGGATGTCTAGATCTATGATTACTGTCATCTGACTGCACCCAAATGCACACGACTTATTTGATGGGATGTCTGTAAGCCAATCACAGTGTTCTACTCAACTATCAACTAAAGTAGACTGCAGTAGAGCCACGCCCCCCTTTTTTTTTTTTAACAAGCATGGCTGACCATCATGCAAGGAGGAAGTGCAAGGCACGTTTCAGTCTATAAATTGTATTGTTGAACCCGTTCTCATTCAGAAGAATGTTATTCCAAGCAGCAGTGATGTCACATATCGTCATTTTGTCAGTCGCCTTTCACTTCTATAATATAGAATATATATGCAATTGTGAGCAAATGCTTTTTTTAGTCACCTTGTTCTTTAATTGCTGCTAATGTTAGTTAACCTCCCTCTCTCACCAGAGTAACAATGCGTTGTGGGGCATTTCTCTTTCTAATTGGAGCTGTGCACATTTGTTTACAGGTAAAGATATTTTTAAGTCTCATTGGTTATACATTTTGACAGAAATGTCACTAAGTGTATCTTGTTTAAAATTCTACTTAAATTTTATTTCTATATCATCTCATTCTGACTAAAAAATTGAAATGACAAAAAATAATTTGTATGTTAATCTATGTTCATTTGGAATGCTAAAATAATAATAATAAAAAAAAAAAGTATATATTTTAAGGACATAAGATTGAATCTCGCCCATGACAGACTAGACTAATTCAGTGATGCCTGTTTTTGCCATTGCAGGTCATTGCAGCAGGTGAGTTGCTCAGCTACATACTGGACGCTTCAGTAAAATACCTCAAAAAACTTCTTGAAATTGGGCCAAGATTAAAGGTCTGATCTTACCAGCATCTTAATAGTGCTGACCTTGAGAGGACAGAGAGCCAGGGAGTCTGAAATGGGCTGGCCATTGGAGCCTATTACTGTAGCTGTTTACAGCATTCACTTTACTTAAACAGCCTCTATCAGAGTAAATCCCCATGACAGAGCAATGGTTTGTGGACAGCTATGAGACTAGAGTTGACTGTACAAATATGTCTTTTAAATAAATGATGTACAGTGGTGGGCAAAATGCCAGGGAGGGTAAACAGAAAAATGCTTTTCTGTAGGCCAACACAGAAGTTAGTATACCCCTTGTTCCGTCATCAAAATGCCTAGCTATTTCTTTTCCACTTGATTTTGGATTGTTGCAGAAAATAAACTCTGTGGCAGACAAAAGTTTATGATACTTACACATTTTGTTCAGCAAGATCATTTCTGAAGCATAAATGCAATTGCCAGAAGTAAAAAGCTAACTTTAGGCTATACACAAATGACACCACATCCACATGACAAAAAGTCACCACCACAACTTGACTGTAAAGCTATATTTGGCATGATGACATTCTGTAGTTTCACTTAGCCACGTGTGAGGAACCACCTTTTTCAGACACATAAAACCTTCAAAATTCACACAAGAGTATTTACTGATGTAGTTTATGTTGTAGAATAAAACGTGAAAGTCTCTTAAGCTCTTGTGAACCAATTGTCAGAATTATACAGCAGTTGGGCTACTTCTCAGAGAAACAAAATAAAAAGAAAGTGCCAGTCTTTACAATAGCTACTGTAAGCTGGTTAGCAGTTGGCGGCAGCCAGTACTTTGAGTAGTCACTACATCACCAATCTTTTAAGATAAAATAAATAATAAATAATAAGATAAATATATTGCAAAATTTATAGACAATTTTTAATATTCTTACTGTAACCTATCAGTTTCTGGTGAGACCAGGCCTTTTCACTTGAAACACTGAAATGAAATTTAGATGGCACTGTCATCTGTAACTGTAGCATGTTAACAATTTATCATGCAAGATAAGAACAAAAACTTTTCTTATAGTCTTTGAACTACAGTGGCATGCAAAATTTTGGGCACCCCTGGTCAAAATTTTGTTTACTGTGAGTTGTTAGGTAAGTAGGACATGAACTGAGCTCCAAAAGACAAAATGTTAAAGATGACACATTTCTTCAATATTTTAAGGAAGATTGCTTTTTAATTTCAATCTTTGAAAATTTCAAATTAACCAAAAAGGAAAAAGGCCTGAAGAAAAAGTTTGGGCACCTTGCATGGTCAGTACTCAGTAGCGCCTCCTTTGACAAGTATCACAGCTTCTAAACACTTTTTGCAACCAGCTAAGAGTCTTTCAATTCTTGTTTGGTGGATTTTCACCCATTCTTCCTGTGAAAGGCTTCTAACTCTGTGAGATTCTTGGGCCGTCTTGCATGCACTGCGCTTTTGAGGTCTAGCCACAGATTTTTAATGATGTTTAGGTCTGGGGACTGTGAGGGCCATGGCAAACCTTCAGCTTGTGCCTCTTGAGGTAGTCCATTGTGGATTTTGAGGTGTGTTTGGGATCATTGTCCTGTTGTAGAAGCCATAATCTCTTCATCTTCAGCTTTTTTATAGATGGCGTGATGTTTGCTTCCAGAATTTGCTGGAATCTAACTGAATCTATTCTTCCCTCTACCTGTGAAATGTTCCCCATGTCACTGGCTGCAACACAAGCCCAAAGCATGATTGATCCACCCCTGTGTTTGGACAGGTGTTCTTTTTATTAAATTCTGCACCCCTTTTTCTCCAAACACACCTTTGTGTCCAAAAAGTTCTATTTTATCTTCACCAGTCCACAGGACTTGTTTCTAAAAAGCATCAGGCTTGTTTAGATGTTCCTTTGCAAACTTCTGACGCTGGATTTTGTGGTGAGAACACAGGAGAGGTTTTCTTCTAACGAGTCTTCCGTGAAGGTCATATTTGGACTACCCTGCATTCTCAGAGCGCAGTGTTCTGGTGGGATAATAGGGCACTATAAGATCTCTAAGTTATGATGGAGCCTGACCATTTAGAGCTTTATAAGTTAGGAGTAGGATTTTAAATTCAATTCTGTCAGTACACGTGCTGCTGCGTTCTGAATTAGCTGGAGAGTTTTTAAAGATTTATTAGGGCTACCTGATAATAGAGAGTTACAGTAATCCAGCCTAGAGGTAACAAAAGCGTGGACCAATTTTTCTGCATCTTTTCGGGTCAGGATAGGCCTAGTTTTCGCAATATTATGCAGATGAAAAAACGCAGTCCGTGAGGTTTGTTTTATATGAGAATTAAAAGACAAATCTTGGTCAAATATTTCGCTGAGGTTTCTTACAGTAGTGCTAAAGTTCAGAGCAATGCCATGTAGAGAAACTAAATCATCAGATAAAGAGTCTCTGAGTTGTTTGGGGCCAAGAACAATAACTTCAGTTTTGTCCGAACTTAACATAAGGAAATTGGTGCTCATCCAGGTTTTTATGTCTTTAAGGCATTTTTGAAGTTTAGTTAATTGATCAGTTTCTTCTGGCTTTATCAATAAATACAACTGTCATCCACATAACAATGGAAATTTACAGAGTGATTTCTAATGATGTTACCTAAAGGAAGCATATATAGAGTAAATAGGATTGGTCCGAGCACAGAACCTTGCGGAACTCCAAAACAAACTTTGGTACGTAAGGATGATTCATTATGAACGTCAACAAACTGAAAACGATCAGATAAATAAGATTTAAACCAGCTCAGTGCAGAACCTTTTAGGCCAATTAAGTGATCCAGTCTCTGCAGTAGAATTTGATGGTCAATTGTGTCAAACGCCGCACTAAGATCTAATAAAACAAGTACAGAGACGAGTCCTTTGTCTGAAGCAATCAGAAGGTCATTTGTAATTTTAACTAGAGCTGTCTCAGTGCTATGATGCACTCTAAATCCTGACTGAAATTCCTCAAATAAATTATTATCATGGAGAAAATCACACAGGTCTGCAACTACTTTCTCAAGGATCTTTGAAAGAAAGGGAAGATTAGATATTGGTCTATAGTTGGCTAACACCTCTGGATCCAGGGTGGGCTTTTTTAGGAGAGGTTTAATTACAGCTACCTGAAATGATTGTGGTACATAGCCTGTTAATAAGGATATATTGATCATGTCTAATATGTGAGTGTTAAGGTAAGACCTCCTTAAGTAGCCTAGTTGGGATGGGGTCTAAGAAACTTGTTGATGATTTAGATAACTAACTCCTCATAACTAACTCATTTTTTAATTACATTATGAACTGAGGAAACAGCTACCTGAAAACACTTTGTCATCTTCTTATAGCCTTCTCCTGCTTTGTGGGCATCAGTTATTTTCGAGTGCTAGGCAGCTGTTTAGAGGAACCCATGGCTGCTGATTGTTTGGACAAGGTTTCAGGAGTCAAAGTATTTATAAAGCTTTGAAAGTGGCATCGCCTGGCCTTTCCTAACAATGACTGTGAACAAGCCATAGTCCTAACAAGCTATTATGGTCTGAGACCCTGGTAAAAGTTGTCTGAGAGATCAAATGTCTTGGGGTGCCTAAACTTTTACATGGTGCTCCTTTCCTTTTTTCACTCAAAAATTGTACAAAACAGAAATAATGCACTAATCTTGCTTAAAATATTGAAAAGCACCTTTCATCTTTAACTTCATGCCTTTCAGAGATCAGTTCAATTTTTTGCAATGAGAGGTCGAAGTGTATTTATAAGCATCTACTAGCATTTAGCATTGTCGCGCTAATCAGGGCGTCATTTCATGCTGTATTTCTGTTGGTTGGTTTGTAGAAATAGGTTGTAAAAGCAATCAGACAATTAAATGGTAATCCCAAATTTCTGACAGTGTCAGAATTTTATCCCAGGCTGTCTTTGATTGCCAGACCATGACAATGGCCATCCTTGAAATACATCTATTAAGTGCATAAAAAAGTCTTAGAACTTAAACCTGTGAAAAGCAAAAACAAGAGTGTTGAATTTAAATTTTCCATTCAGTATACAATGTATATTGTTTTGGGGTGAACTATTCCATTAAATTCATTTTCAATTCTACAGAGATGTTAAAAAGACACAAAGATAATAAAAATTTCTCATGTTGCTATAGAAAATGTCTACATTGCTGAGCTGATGGTGGAAAGTAACGTCACACTTGAGGCCCAGACCCTCTTGTCAGCTTGGAATAAAACTGACCTTCAAGTGAACCAAACCATCACAGTGACCGTCTCAACCCCTGAACTGGTAGCAGGTATCATGCTGAAGCGTTTTCTTCTTTCTTTGATTGCTCTAAACAGTTCTCCTTTTATGTAGTGAGTGGCAAATGAATGGAGGTGGGTGGCATCCAGCATAGTTAAGTGTGCACTGCACAGTTATTGTTATGTGAAAGAAATCCAAATTTCAGCAATATAAAGACACATTAAGTACTCCATATCTTAGAGTTTTGAAAAGTCAGGAATCTCAGGACCTGCCATAATGAATTATTGGTATTAGACAGTTTTAGATTAGGACACAGATTCAGGAATTCGAGGTAACGTGGGAGCGTAGAGGAGCTGTTGTGCACACTGTGTCATTTTGGCACCTCCCAAAGGTCTTTCATTTGCTCCGTCTTCAGTAGTATTTTAACCTGCTTCCTCCTGCTAAAGAGACACTGTAATCATCTGTTCTGGGCCCCTAAGCCCTACAGTCAGTCAGTAACCAGACGTTTTGTGACCCTAAAGCCATATTACCTAAACACATGCTGGGGAAAGGATAGAAAGTAGTCATGGGTTTGGGATGTATCATGGAGGTTAATCGAAGATCCAAAAGCAAAAGTAGTCATAGTTGTTTACTTATTACCCTTCTTTATTAGGTTTCAAATCTAAGGTTCAGGTCAAGGTCAAGAAAGGGCAGTACTATTGAATTTGTGCCTGTACATTATTATTATTATTATTATTATTATTATTTGTCATCTTGTGCCTCTTCTCATTGCCATGAGCTAGAGACATGAAACTTGGTCCAATAACTGAAAATGATGTGCAAATGCTTTGCCAAAGGCAGGGCTAAGGTGAAAATAGGATCAAGTTATCTTGGAGCCATCCTGATTAAACTCAGTGGACACATCCTTCACTAAGTCCTGAAAGTACCCACCAAGTTCCGTTTACATTTGATAAAAAGGGATCAAGACCTGAGACTTTGTGTGGAATTATTGAAATGCTGCATATATTGTAATGATGTAACAAGTGTGTCATTTGTCTCACTCCTTCTTCAGACAGAAATAAACCAGCTTTCCTCAGTTTTAGTGAGCCCAAAACCCACTCATTGCCGCTCACAGCTTTGATTTTAGCAACTGAGCTGCTTTTTTCTGTTGGCCAATAAAGTGCCTGAACCTGGGATTGCTGCTTGTGGCTATATTTCGATTTATTTTACATAGAGAGTAAGAGGGACCTGTTTCACAAAGCAAATACTATTTTTTAAGAATGTAAACCTTACACTGGAGATCCTGAATAACTAATCTTACAAAGCTAGTTACCTTAATTCTGATAAATATGGGTTTACCAAACCAACTACAGGCTAATGCAAGGGAAAGACACAAATGACTAATCATAAGCAACATCAACAGATCCAGAGCAGTGTAATTATTGAGATGAATTAAATATTGATCACTTCTCTGAAATCCATTCACTGCAAAAGTAAAAAGGTAAGACAAAAGTTACCAAAAAAAAGCACAGCACTAAAATATAAATTTAAGCAATTAAACTCTGCATTTATTTGTAGACCCCTCAAGGGCCGACGTCACAATGACGTTATTTTAGTAGCTGGAGGCAAAACACGACTCTCCACGACAGGGCTGTAATCTACATAGGAGTCTTAAAATGTCATCTTGTGTAACTGGGTAGCAGAGTGGAAGGAGTCATGGCTCAAAACTTAAATTCTATTGTATAGCCGCCACTGCCCGTCAACAAAAACAAGACAACTATGGTTAAATGTGATAAGATGAAATGGCTGGATGGAGGCAATCATTAAAAATGCTCATATGTGCAGCACACACTTTATATCTGGTTAGGGAAAAAGTATTTACAAAGTATTTATAAAGTATTTACTGTTGTAGGGATGAATAATGTTATGTGTATTAAAGGTTATCATGTTCACCTAATCAGAAATTGGGGAGGTATTTAGAGGAATATTGGATTTCTCTGTAATTCTAACAAACCACAGGAAACCGTTCAAGTGTTGTCCTCCTTTGTAAGATTGGCATAATAATCAACCACAAAGCCAGCCATCCCACCTTCAGCAATCCTGTCAAATCATCAATCCACTGAGTGAGAGTATACGGGTCGGCCAGTCTGGTTACGTTTGTCAGCGTTTACTTTTTCAAGTAACACTTGCGGTCCCAGAGAGTGACTGACCTGATATGGTGTGTTTGTAAATTCAGTCTGACGCTCTAAAATGAGAGCCCTGTTGGTCAAAGAAACTGAGCGTTATATATCTATATGAATTGACGAACAGTTAAGTTAATCATGCACTCCGCTCTGTGCTCTGCTGCTCTGTTTCCCCAGACAGAGTGCCTAAAGTGTGCTCTGCCATTCCGAGAGTGCGGTGCTCTGGATAACTGACCGGGACATTCCAACGGCGCTCCAAATTTCTAAACAGCCCAGTTTATGCAAGAGTGTCCTCTGGCACTCGGAGAGAATATTTCTGAATGCACCACTCGCATTATCTTTCTCCATTGTCTAAAACAAGCAAACAGAACTTGCTAGCTAGCACCAGCTAATGTCTGTGAAGAAGACGTCTGTTGTTTTGACTCCAGCTAAGCTTAAGGTCTATTCCAATGTACACTGCATTTAGAAAGTATTCAGACCCCTCACTTTTTTTCAGTTTGTGAAGTTGCAGCCAAGTGGCAGCCTCCGGGGCTGAAAAATGAAACCAACATGGAAGTGCCAAAAACTGCATCATATCACATCAGTATCATATGTCATAAAAATGTAACATAATATGCCATAAAATGTCATTAAAAAGTCATAATACAGCATCCTATATCTTAGTATAATAATTATGTCATAAAAATGTCATTAAAAAAGTCAGTGTGTGCACTTTTTTTGTGAAGCCCTCACTTATATGCTGGGGTGGATCTGACTTACTGACTGTAGTGATGCCTCGAACACAGCCTGTTGCTCAAGCAGCCCCGCCCATGAATATGCCTATCTTTAAGCCTTTATAAAGTTAAAATGAGGGAGTAATAAAATCAAATAACCCCCATGTACAACTGTCATGAATACTCAAATTGGCTACAAAGACCAAAGCCATTTTTTGTATCAGGCTGTTTATTTCTGCTGTAAAGTTGGGCATATTAACATGGGGTCTATAGGGATCGACTTTGTTTTGGAGTCAGACTCGTGTGGCCATTTGATAAACTGCAGTTTTTGGCACTTCCATGTTGGCTTTACTTTTCAGCCTTAGAGGCTGACTCTTGGGATTTGACAGTCGTGCTTCTCCATCCAGAGTGCCGGATTGTTGGAGATGAATCAACCTGCAACTGCAGTACTGGGTACATTTGGAGCAATGAAGTGTGCTACAATTACAACTGTTGCCGTGAAACTTCTTGCACACAAAATGTGTCCCACATTACACCACTCTGCGTTGCCAAAGTCAAAGGTAACAGCCCTAATAGATAGATGTCCCTCCTTTAATAAAAGTCACTGTAATCTGAAAGTGTCCCTGTGTACAGCACTACTGTGCTGATAGATTTTATTTATGTTCTTTACTTTTTCCCATGTGGACAAATGTGCTTGTTGATATATTTGAACTCAACCAATGATGATGTTTGCAACCAATACAGTTCGCATTACTGGATCAGTAACAAAAGGCACTTGGGATTCATCCATAGAAGGCAAGGTACATCTCACTGTCATCACAAATGTATATTTATGCATTCTTGAAGATGTCTGCCACTGTAATACATGAGTCACATATAAATGATCTCATGCTTTTTCTTTTCGAAGCTTGAAGCTGAATTTGGAAGGCTGAATGGCTTTGAGTTCCTGAATGTAACTGAACTGAGGTATTGTACTTTGCAATGATATGGACTTTTACATGTCATTATTTTTTATCAAAGAAGACCTTTGACTGAGATGAGTGGTACAACAGCACCTTTAACTGTTTGTGACTAGGGTTGGGAATCTTCTGGCACCTCATGGTTCAATTCGATTCCGATTCCAATACAGAGGGCAACAACTTGATTATAAAATGGTTATTGATGAATCTCAATGCATTAATATTTTCTATTTCTATAAGTTATTTTTCCTCACTGTGTGACTACTTGATACTTTTAAAACGTAGCATATTGTATTCCTTAGTGATCCATAATAAAATTTAAATATAAAAGATTGATTTACTTGCATACAGTTTGGCTCTTGTACAGGTCCCTTTTCCCTTCAACCTTAAAGCAAAAATGCTTCTATACCCGAGCTTTAAAACCAGTCGGATTGTATCCATCTGCGGTTGTTTAGGGTAACCCACTGTGGGATATTTTCCCCAGCATAGTATTTGTGTACTGTAATATTTCACTGGAAATAGTTTGCAGTTCACATACTCTTAATGGTTTGCAGCCTTTTTATTTAAAAGTTGCTTGCATTAATGAATGAATTACTTCATATGAAAGCATCTTACAGTCTCTTGCTAGTATAGCAATAACAAAATAAGGGGGAGGTGGCTTGCTGCGCTGTGTCGTTTAATGTCCCCAGTGGTGGAGAGCAGCTTCTCTGTTGCAACTTCAACCCTGGGGAAAGCCAAGACTCTGAACAGGCTGGGCAAAGGAGTTTTTGAGGTGAAACCGACTGAGCATAGAGTTTCCAGGGTTACCAAGTGAACATTTACAGAACATTTTAACAAGACATTCATGAGCTATTGTACAATAATGGTTAGCGGGCAAATGTTGAGCTCAGTTTTGATGGATGGTAGTCTTGTCTACAGTTTGGGTGGAGCCTGGAAATTGGCTTAAGTCCAATTTTAACTCATTACAATTTGAGATAGCTTCTATAATGGCACCTGAACAAAACTAAGAGTCTACACTAGAGGATGACAATGCTAACATGCTGATGCTTAGCAGGTAAAATGTTTTCCATGTTGACCATCAGACACACCAAACCAACATCAAAGTGGAGACTGCCTGTTTCTCGGCCAAAAAGTTGCACTTAAGTGCCAAAATCTGCAATTCATTGACTGGTCACTTGGGGCTGGCTCCAAAACAGAGCAAATTCCCATAACTCCCATGTTAAAATGCCTAACTCTACAGCTAAAATAAACATGTTTACAGCCTGGTACAAAGATGGTTTTGGTCCCTATGGCTTATTCCACCATTTATGACAACTGAATCTTTTCTATTACTATCCTGTTTAAATGTTATTAAGGCTTAAAGTTCTGCATAATTAAGGGTGTGGCCACTTTGACTGGCTTTCTGCTAGGGCTTACTGCAGGCCACTCACCCCTTAGGAGATTTTTTTGTACAAATATTGGTCAAATAATAAGGCTTGCTGTGAAGATAGCTGTACTTACAGACTGTCCAAGATACCAGTGATCCAGTTTTTCAGTGAGTGACATTCTATTATCATTTTATTCATATATTATCATTAATTAGCAGGTATTGTCTGACTTGTTAGCTCGTTATCTCAATATCTAGCCAGCTAACTGGCATGCACGAAAGTCAAATTAGAATTTAGGGTGATAATACTTCTAAAAAAAGGGCGTCTGTGTGAGTTTGGAAGAAAAAGCTCCACTATATTACCATTAGTTAGCTAAAGTTATGCTATTTTCTTCACCACAGAGTTGGTTTATGTTGCATTATGCTGCAGTGTGTGTGTTGGCCAGCCAGTTTCATTTATTAACATTCCTGCTCAGTAATGTAACTTTAGTCTCTGGGTAATAGCATAAAAACCATTCACAATAAACTTCATATTTATCCCACAATTTAAGCCACTAAAATTAAAACAAGCTCTCAGCTGCTGCATTTTGTGAAGATAAATTCCATGTTAACTTTAGTGTGTGCTGTACTGTAGACTGTCCAGGTGCTACACTGCCCTCACAGTTGAATTCCATCTGTCTAGTTCTGTCAATATCATGTTATTAATCAACATTTAGATCATCAATTATTGAAATTTGCGAATCAATGCAGAATCATCCATGATGCATTGCAATGCATCTAAGCATTGATTATTTCCCACACCCCTATTTGTGACCTACAGAATTTAGTAGGTAGAGTGTTTTGGAGGGCAGTACAACTTATGGAGGGATGCACTAGTTGTGAGGCTCAGTACAGGCAAAGACAGCATATTTGTCTCTGCTTGATAGGTGCATTTACCCTTTACTCCATTATTCTAATATACCTGCAACAGCAAATTTCCAGACCTCTTGTCAAATCTTGTAAAAACAAGACCTGGTCATATTATAGCAGAAGAATCACTTCAGACCAAGTTTACAGCAGTAACATCAAAGTCTGATTATGCCTTAAATGTATTTTCATATGCATACATCTGTGCAGGTTGAAAATGTTTTAACTTGAGTGAAACATTTGCAGTTGTTTAAGCTTGTATAACTCCATTTATGGATGTACAGAGACAATAGGAAAAGATAAGAGAGATTAGAGCTCCTGATTAGTTTTGACATCATAAACACTTGACAAACACAGTGATTAGTGCATACTTCGCCAACAAGCTGCTACAGCTAACATCTGCACAGCCGGTACATTTTCCTGTTTTGTCAAAAATAATTCAGCAGTTGAATTTGTTTGAATAAAGGTAGGTGGGAATTCACCTCGTATTCAAGTCACACCCTAAAAATTAGCATAGGCTGCTGCATGTAATTTAAACATATCATCAGGAAACTAATGTTTTTCAGCTGTCCCACCTTGGTTCTGAGCATTTCAGGTGACCATCTCCTATTACTTGCATCTCAAAGACAAACAGATATTTTCTGTCTTATTAACCAATTGTCTTTCATTGATCTTTTCCAAACCTTAAAGGTCAGGAAACACAGTTGCCAACTTTGAGGCAGCTGTCAGCATCAAATTGAAGACTTCTAAACTTCAAGAGACTGTGAAAAATCTGGAAACCAAACTTAAAGCTGCTGTTCAGGTCGAAACTGAAGGTCAGTATAAAGGTGTTGCTGTTAATGCCATTTACTCATGTCATGTTAGCTTAACTATTTATTAGTGCATGCTCTCAATATACTGCTGTATTGTTGCAATGAGTGTATTTGGCCATGATGCATTAGAATTAGGACTCATTATCTTTGTTTTTTATTAAAAAAATTTAAATCCAGGAATCTATTTGTGTTTTGTTAATTAAATAAATTACAACAGAATAATATAAAATGTGTAATACCGTATCTTAAAAACGCTGATGCTAACACAGTAAGAGGGACCATTGCATCTGGGGTGTAATCAGCAGCATTTTGCATTTTATACCTTATTTTTATCTTTGCTTTCCATCCCCTGACCTTTGCTTATTGCAAGAACTGATTGTGCAGTTAACTGCTGCCAACAGGACTGGATGTGTCAATAAATCAATCAATCAATCAATCACTTTTATTTATATAGCCCAATATCACAAATCACAATTTGCCTCACAGGGCTTTACAGCATACAGACCTCCCTCTGTCCTTAGGACCCTCACAGCGGATAAGGAAGAACTCCCCCAAACAAAACCTTTAACGGGGGAAAAAATGGTAGAAACCTCAGGAAGAACAACTGAGGAGGGATCCCTCTTCCAGGACGGACAGATGTGCAATAGATGTCGTACAGAACAGATCAACATGATAAATGAACAGTAATCTGTATGACACAATGAGACAGAAAGAGAGACAGAGACAGAGACAGAGAGAGATGCAGGACAGACAGTATCGGTAATAGCTTACAACAACATTAATGAAAGTAATAATATTATAATTATAATTCCGGCTATTGTGGTACAATATGTTGATATCTGATAGTATACGGTGACAATAATCATATGTATATAATAACAGTAGAAGTATGACTAATGATAACAGCAGCAGCAGGAGGCATCTGGCAGGACCACGGCAGCAGCACAACCACACACGTCACACTATCCAGGCACCACTGTAGAGAGAGAGAGAGAGAGAGAGAGAGAGAGAGAGAGAGAGAGAGGGAGAGAGAGCAGGTGCTCTGTGTATTATAGGAGGTCCCCCGGCAGACTAGGCCTAAATCAACCTAATTAGGGGCTGGTACAAGGCAAGCCTGAGGCGGCCCTAACTATAAGCTTTATCAAAGAGGAAAGTCTTAAGTCTAGTCTTAAATGTGGAGACGGTGTCTGCCTCTTGGACCGTAACAGGAAGATGATTCCACAGGAGAGGAGCCTGATAGCTGAAGGCTCTGGCTCCTGATCTACTTTTGGAGACTTTAGGGACCATGAGTAACCCTGTACTCTCTGAGCGCAGTGTTCTGGTGGGATAATATGGCACTATGAGCTCTCTAAGATATGACAGAGTTTGACCATTTAGAGTTTTATAAGTTAACAGTAGGATTTTAAATTCAATTCTGGATTTTACAGGGAGCCAGTGCAGAGAAGTTAAAACAGGAGAAATATGATCTTGTTTCTTAGTTCCTGTTAGTACACGTGCTGCTGCATTCTGAATTAGCTGGAGAGTTTTTAAAGACTTATTAGAGCTACCTGATAATGAATTGTTTGGGGCCAAGAACAATAACTTAAGTTTTGTCTGAATTTAACATAAGGAAATTTGTGCTCATTCAGGTTTTTATGTCTTTAAGGCAATTATGAAGTTTAGTTAATTGATTGGCTTCATCGATAAATACAATTGTGTATCATCCGCATAACAATGGAAATTTACAGAGTGATTTCTAATGATGTTACCTAAAGGAAGCATATATAGAGTAAATAGGATTGGTCCGATCACAGAACCTCGTGGAACTCCAAAACAAACTTTAGTATGTAAGGATAATTCATCGTGAACATGAACAAACTGAAAACGATCAGATAAATAAGATTTAAACCAGCTTAGTGCAGAACCTTTTAGGCCAATTAAGTTTTCCAGTCTCTGGAGCAGAATGTGATGGTCAATTGTGTCAAACGCCGCACTAAGATCTAATAAAACAAGTACAGAGACAAGTCCTTTGTCTGAAGCAATCAGAAGGTCATTTGTAATTTTAACTAGAGCTGTCTCAGTGCTATGATGCACTCTAAATCCTGACTGAAATTCCTCAAATAAATTATTATCATGGAGAAAATCACACAGCTGGTCTGCAACTACTTTCTCAAGGATCTTTGAAAGAAAGGGAAGATTAGATATTGGTCTATAGTTGGCTAACACCTCTGGATCCAGGGTGGGCTTTTTTAGGAGAGGTTTAATTACAGCTACCTTAAATGACTGTGGTACATAGCCTGTTAATAAGGATAGATTGATCATATCTAATATATGAGTGTTAACTAAAGGTAAGACCTCCTTAAGTAGCCTAGTTGGGATGGGGTCTAAGAGACACATTGTTGATTTAGATGAAGAAATCACTGCGGTCAATTGTTGAGGAGGAATCGAGGAGAAGCTATCTAAATATATATTATGTCCTACAGCTGTGTTTGAGGTTAGATAGGTAGGCCTACTATCTGAGGACAGGAGGTCATGAATTTTGCCTCTAATAGTTAGAATTTTGTCATTAAAAAAGCTCATAAAATCATTACTGCTAAGGGCTGAAGGAAAACAAGGCTCAATAGACAATTTAACATCTGGGTGATAATCGTTCCAAACTGATCAAAAATAGTGATCCTCTAACACAGTACATGTTTAGGCACTCAAGAAACCAGGTTATTTAGAGAAAGCAAGTTACGAAAGTAATCAGATACAATGTTTCCAATCCATACTAAATCCATGTATACATGCAGCAAGTCTTCCTTGATGATTTTAACTATACTCTCCTGAGACCCAGGTTTATGTTTGGTATGCCGTTTTAATCTCTCTTAGCTCTTTGGAATGAAAAGGACCTAATAAATATAAAAAACTTAGAATTGTCTTTGAACAGAAAGTAGTTTTTGGACAAAATGATGTCATCATATGGCAACAATGGCTTATATGGCATAACAGCATCTTAGTGTGTTACTATTGTTAAAATTGGCCATATCAAAGTACAAACTTTATTATGCATAAAAAACAATTTTGAACCCTAAAACTTGATCAGGTTGTGTACCTTGTCCACTTTTGTGTCAGAATCCGCTGCAGACCTGACTTGGCAGAGATGGCTGTTATCTTGTTTTTAGATGGCTTAGTGTGTTGTGCTCTTACTACCACCAGATGGTATGAAAGTGTCCATGAAGTTCATCTGTTTTCAGACAACAGATCACATATAACATATGATTGTGGCTCATAAATATTATGTTGTCAAGCTGCTAAGCTCCCAATATAATCATTATTTTACATGAAAAATACAGGTTAATAATGGCAGCTGTGCTGTGAGATTGGTTATAATGAGATGTATAATGAATGATGACAGAGATTTTAAGAAAACAAAAGGTTGTCATATTTAAGTACAACAGAAAGTCAAGCCAAGTCAATTCTAATTATGTAGCCCAATATCATAAATGAAAAATTTGTCTCAGTGAGCTGCTGTGCATTTAAATCATTACATTGCATGTAAATCATTAAAAAATATTGGCAAAGGATCTCTAAACTGTGTTGTTAATATTGCTGCTCCATTTCTGAAATGTTTTAGAGGACACTAAGAGCGCAACAGAGTCATTACTGACCTGGAGCCCACCTGAATACGGATGGAGTATATTCAAATGTTTCATATCCCTAAAATATTTTACAGCGTAAGATATAAGGTTGTGTAAGTTAATAAACCAGAACAATTGATAAAAGTCTTTGTAAAAGTCTTTGTAAAAGTCATTGTGTCATAAATGTAAAAAATACAAAAAGTGGCTATGTTTAACCAAATCTGCAAAAAATGAATAAATAAACACACAAAACAAACATTGATCCAAAAGTTTCTAAATGTAGAATCATGCTCAAAAAAATTCTCAACATTCAGTTAGTTATCTGAACGTGTGCATTTTTAAAAGTTTGAGCTTTGAGTGCAAAGATGTTTTGATAGTTTCATCTGTAGTAGAAACAATTCCCCAGTGCCTACATTGTTGTTGTTTTTTGGGGGGGTATTTCATATCCCTAAAATCTGTACACCCTAAAAGGTAAAAGGTTGTGTAAGTCAATAAACAGTAATAATTGATGAGTATTTAATTTATGTCATTAAAAACAATTAATAAATACAACAGACATTCCTATCAACCTGCTTCTCTGCTCTTCTGGCAGCACAACACTTTTTCACTGACTTTTGGACCACTTATCTTATAGCATAATGATGTCATCACAAGCACACAACATGATGGTGCAAAAGACCTAGTTATCTGCTGCAAAATACAATTTATGCTCTCGCTATTGGATCAATTTTAAACAGGGTTGTGTAAACAATGATCTCCTGCTGCCATGACGGGACAATGTTGTGGCATCAGCACACATTTTCAAAGTCACTGGACTGCTTGTGGCATAACGTAATGACGTCATTGCAAACATACATGATGGCGCAAAAGGCAGAAGTCTTGGCTTTCTGTTGCAAAAAGAATGAATGCTCTAGTTCTTATAGGTTCCAATTTTAGATTTTTCAGACAGCATCATGAAAACAACAATCCCAAAGCTGCCTATTGGAGATCTGATTTCAGATTGTTAATACAAGAAGCATTCTTTTTGCCACTGGTCTGTGAAAAAGACCAAAAGTCTGAACTGGTCTCTAGAAGCTGGACTGTTCATCACATCCCATGATATACTGCAGAAGTGATGGATGAACAATTAATAGTTTGATGATTTGGCTAAGGTTGAGGTAATAAAAATGTAAGGTCATGATTAGCCACGTGGGAGCATGAATGTACTCATGCAAATCTACGTTGTAAGTTAAGAAATATATTCTGTGCAAATTTAACAAACTGGAAAGAGTTCATCATCATGCTGTTGGAAGATATAGTAAAGGCCAGAGTTTGTGACAAACATGAGTATTAATTCCCTAGCAACAATATGCAGATATCTTGATTTTTTAAAATTGGTCAAAGTAGTCACCATGAGTATGCATCATGGAGATGGAACCAGAAGGCACTGAGGTATCTTGCTTCATATCAAAGTCTTGGATAGACAAATGACAGTAGGGACTTATAAACCAATGGACTGACATTAGGCGTCATGTGGCAGTAACAGTTATGAGGTAGTAACAGTGCCAAAACAATGTCTGTATATACAAGATAGCCAGCAGGACGGGATCATGGGCAGCACAGGTGTGATGTTTTCACGACGTCCCAGGGATGCAACCCTCCGAGGATGATTTTAAAATTAGCAGTTAGCAGCTAACTCAAAGAAGAAGAACAGCGACTGAAAATGTCCACAAATTGGGAAAACAATGAGGTCCAGGAGCCTTACCCTCCAAGCAGGAGACAAGATCAGCCACAATATAACTGGGATGATTGTTGAATGATTGTTATTACAATGTTCATGCCACTGTTAATGTTAATACTGCTCTGCCAACACATATTTATGTTATATGTCACACAAGAGGCCAATGCTGTTTTGTTACAATGCTGTTTCTTTCTTTTCCATGATGCCAGGATGCTGGCTAAAATCACACAAGGGAGCAGCATGATGCCGCTGTTGTTAACTTCTGTGTAAAAATATAAAAGAGTCATGAAGAAGGGACTTTGTAGCAGCTCTATTGCCCACACTCTGTGTAAAAAGTACCATAAAAAGGCTTTACCACTTCTAACCTAATCATACTTATTGTGTTGCGTAGGAATGGTCACCATAGAGTCCCCAGAGTCTGCAGTGTGCTACGAGTCTGAGCCTGAACTGAAATGCACATTGGAGGAGAAGACAGACAGCAGTGGCTGGAACATGAGCAGGCAAGATAGTCGCTTTGAGCTCAGCGAGGGCAGCGTGGTGAAACTGAACCACACATGTACCACAAAGGAAAACATGTCTTGTGTTGCAGTCAAACTCCAGAAGGTGACAGGCATCTGGGCAGGCAAGTACAAAATTGATTCTTGCTAAAAATCAATTGAAATTAAAATTATTTTTTGCAGAGGTATACTTTGTGTTTCATCATCACTTTATTAGCCAGACACAGGGTCCAAATCATGACATACACACACAAGACACATAGTAGGGTAAAAGAAAACAAACAAACAAAAAAAACATCAGTGGGGACTATCCCCTAGGAGACACTTGTACCAATGCTTCCCCAGTGGTGACTGATACCTAACATCACTACATCTGGGACTCACTAGCGCATTAACAATATAGTTCTGGGACTCATCTAGACGGCAAATAAACGTATACATTAGAATCCTTAACAGTGCCTTCAGGGTGCTGACCCCTGCATTACAGAACAGGTGACTAGCGCTGGATGACCTGGGTCTCTTAAGCAGAATTCTAAAACAATCATTGTATGCGACCTGTAGTCTCTGCATACTTGCCTTTTTATACACTGTCCATAAAGGAGCAGTATACAGAGGGGTCCAATATGTTTTGAACAGTCTCATGTTAACATCATGTGTGCACATGTGAAATTTCCTGGTCAACATGTTTGCTTGGGCATATAACACTGTCTGTAGATGTCATCATCATCATGCATGTTGTCAGTAATGTAGTGTCCCAAATATTTAGTCTTCTTTGAGACTTTCAATACTTGACCAGACAGATAGAAGTTCGAGAAACACAGATCTTTGTCCCCTTTTGATATACATATCAAGACAACACTCTTTCTAGCATTGTACTGAACATCATATTCTACCCCATATTCAGAACAAATATTCAATAAATGCTGAAAGTCAGCAGTGCTTGGTGAAAGAATGGGCAAGTCGCCAGCATACATAAAATGATTTACCAGGGTGTTACCAATCATACAGCCTGTTTTACACCCACTCAATTTCTTGGATAGTTCATCCATGTACAGGTTGAAAAGGGCAGGTGTAAGTAGCCCCCCTGGCGTACTCCATTGGCCACCCCAAATGAGGAAGAGAGACATTTACCCCATTTTACCTGCATTCTCTGTTTGGCATACCAAAAAGCTAAAATCCTTATAATGCTACCAGGAGCACCCCTTTGACGTAATTTCTGAAACAGTTTAAAATGGTTAACACGATCAAATGCCTTAGAGGCATCAATAAAACCAATTACTGTGTGCCAAGCTTAGCCTTAAAGCCAAACTGATTGTGTGTGGTGTCAATATAATGACTTAAGCGGTCAAGCAAAATCCTTTCAAGGACCTTGGATACCACGCTGGCTAAAGCAATTGGCTTATAGTTGTCTATACTACCAACTTTGCCAGCTTTGTCCGTAATAACTGGCACAAGAGTGACGGACAGTATAGAGTCAAACAGCAGCCCATGTGTCATGAACCCAGTAAAACACATGGCAAGTAATGCTGCAGCCTTAGGACTTGCAAATTTAAGGTGTTCAGCTGTGATATGATCAGAACCACTGGCTTTCTTCTCAGAGAGCTGTTTTATGGCCTTGTCCACTACACTTTCCACAATGTATGGGGCACTCTTAATGCTATTAAAAAGAGCAGAATAGTGTTGTTGCCAGATTGCGGCTATATTATCAGCATCAGAGATACCCTCTATGACACTGGGGGTTGAAATATTGGTCTTATTTAAGGCTGTCACCTCCTTCCAAAACTCAGTGATATTATTACATTATAGCTTATCAGCCATTGCATTCGCTCTCACGGCCTGTTCATGTTTGGCAATGTAACGGTAGCATATTTGTATCTAGCATTGGTAAGCTTTTTATTTTCCAGTAGGGGCCCATTCCTGGGTCTGCCAGCTAGTACCCAAGCCTTATAGGCCTCTTTAGCTACTTCATCTTGTGCTGCCACATATCTGCACTAGCCAGGCTTAATGTTGTGTCTGTCTTGGGGCGCCGGTGGCTTAGTGGCAGAGCAGGTGCCCCATGTACAAGGCTAATGCCGGGTTCAAATCCAGCCTGTGGCCCTTTGGTGCATGTCATCCCCCCTCTCTCTCCCCCTTCACACTTACCTGTCCTGTCCAATAAAGGCAAAATGGCCAAAAAATATCTTTTAAATTAATGTTGTGTCTCTTACTAGTGCTTCTACTAAAGTATGTTTTACTAGACTCATACACAGCATCCACAATACTGCCATACATGTCACAAAGGGCTTTACCATGGGAGATGTCCTTGAAGTTAGCGTCTACACACATAATGGCATTTCGGGGTAAGCAGACATTACTTAGCAAAGCATCAGTTTTCATAAAATATGTCAATAGATCATCATCTGTAAGCTTTGCCCAGTCTAATTTGGCCTTGCAGCCATCACCCCCTTCATGAGTCAGCTCAGGAAGGCACTCAGCATAAAATATCATAGCAATCAGCACATGATCAGACAAGGTTGTTTCATATAGAATTTCCATAGACTGTAGAGCTGCATGGGCATCAGCAGTACTGATGCCATGATGTTGTGTGCCAAGCCTCACTTATATAAGAATAACTGCCTGAAGGTAAGAGCAATTAGCTTGATAAAATAAGATTACTGTCCTCACAAAATGGTAGCATATGCTTGGCAAATAGGGACTGGCCATCTGAGAGGTCAGCATTCATATCACCAACTACACACACATTAGTAAAATTATGTTCCTGAATGAAGGAGTTAATAAAACCAAGCCTGTCCATGTAAATATGTTCATTCTGTGGACACTCATATGGCGTATAAACATTAAGAATAATAAGATCCTTGTTTCCAAACTTAAGTTGAACAGCAATACACCAGTCAACCTCAGTCTGGATGACATTTATTACAGAATCCAACTTTTTGTGCCACAGGATGGCCACACCCCCTGGTATCCTCCCTCTCACTATTCCCATAGTAAGATCAGTTGTGGATTCCCTAGCACCGTGAAAGTTCACATCAAAACAATTCAATTTTCCTAAACGTTTCTTATAAACAGAAAATATCACATCTTTGGAGAAAATTGTCTATGACTACGAGCCTTATTGCCTGCGCCATTGCCAACACGCAACCTCCAGTTATATGACACCACGCGCATAGTCTCTTATGAAGATAGCGCAGCGGCATCTCCGGCAGACACCGCAGCAACAACAAGTGTGGAGGTGGTCTTGCTGGACCCTGTAGCACCTGCCTTTCGAGGCTCATAATATCGCCGCATGACAGAGCCCTCAGGCCATAGTTCAGGTCTATATCTCTGTCACTTCTTTACATTCCACACACACTTTAAAAGAGCTGTATCTAGTGTTGACAGTGTTAATGCGTTCACACAAAACATCACGGCCAAGTTTATCTTTGAGATAATTAGCTAGTGTCACTGTTTCAAGGTCTGGAGAGAATTTGGTGGCAAAAACGCTTACCAGCTTCGTTCGTACCACCTTGATATTACTTTGCCCTCCTGTGCCATTGATAGGCTTGGGCCTCTTCTGGGCACCGCCACCGTTCACTGCACACTGCTTCATCAGCTCTGCTCGATTCTCAAACCTCTTGCACCGGCCTTTTCTTAACACGTAACTCCATTTCGGTGAGTTCAGAGGTGCAGCTGTACCTTCTGGGCTCCCATTCCCCATGTCGTGTGCGCCATCTGTCATCGCTGTAGGTGAGGTTGATGACGAACCACTAGCCCGAATTCGTCCACAGAGCTGACAGTAGTCGTAGACGGGTCTCCCCCAGAGTGACCCCACCGTCAATCCACCGTCATTTGTCCCATCCAGACCAGCGCCCTTGACTCGGGTCTGCGGCAGCCGCGTCTCCAATACAGCAACTCTGCTCTCAATGCTGGAGGGCACAGAGTGCAAGTCCTCGCCAACATCCGTGTTTTACTGCATGTCTCAGGGCGCAGACCTCACTTTGCAGCCACTCTATCTTGCGAAGTAAGCTGGAGATATCCATGTTGTTGATTGTCACGGGCAGCAGCTCTTCAAGATAGTGCGAAACAAACCGTGGAACGTTTTCCCCGTCTGGCACCTTACTCACATTACTTTAACGTGTACCTCAAAAACTGTTGTTTACTTTCCAGATTAATTATGAACATAAATGAAAACAGTTAAATGTATTTATGCTAAGCAGTCAAATGATTTAGCTTTTTTGAAGTTTCAACAGTTTAACATGATTAATCAAATTTTTTATCACATTACAAATTCCACTATTTTGCATTTCAAAACAGTTTTGAAGTCCATATTAACAAGATGAAGCAATTCTTATCACAGTGTTTTGATTGGGAATCAAATGAATGCAATGAAACTTTCCTTATCTTGACTTTTAGATTTATTTCTTTTATATGAGTGTGGCACCATGACTTAAGGCCCTGACACACCAAGCCGTCATTTGGCCGTCGGTCAAAGTCGGGCCATCGGTGAGTGTCTGTCGCCCTAGTTTTTGCGGTGGCCGCGCCGTCGGCACTTCAGCGTCGGCGGCTTTTCGGCCGATGACGCTTGCTGAATCGGCGGCGGAGCTTGTCAGTGAGAGAGATCACTCTGTTTGGATGTTCAGGTTTTATTTCCTCGCCCCTGTAGCGAGTGAATCTGCCTGTAGTGAAACCGGGGCTAACCAGTGCTTCCTCCTCAGGCTCCGCAGCTACTCAGCTGCCTGGCAGACCCGCTGCTTCTTCCCACTTTAACCTGAATAACAAACCGGGGGCTAGCTGTGAGGCTAGCGGAGCTCTCCGTTTGGATCCAACCGGAGCACCGAGCCCCGGTTTGTTATTCAGGTTAAAGTGGGAAGAAGCAGCAGGTTTGTCGGGCAGCTGAGTAAAGTGGAGCCTGCAGAGGAAACACCGGGACGTCTGGATGTAATAGTCTGTGGAGGTGCTGCGGTGCTCAGCTGCACAGATAGGAAACCCCTCGACTGACAGGATGTACCACTCTCTTACTCCTCTACTTTGTTTATATCATGCATTCCTCAGACTTCCTCGGACTTCTGGTTTTGCCTCTCATGCAGGCACAGAACATACATGCTACTTGGCCGTCAAATGTAGTCCGTGTAGTGTGTTCAAATGCAACTGACACAGGGCGACGTGAGGCAACGTAGACAACGCAACAGTTGGCTTTCGTCACCGCTAGTTCTTTGATGTCGGTTTGGTGTGTCAGCACCTTTAGAGGTAATAGACAACTTCAAAGTGCGTAGTCTGTCAAATAAAGTGTTTGTTTGTTTCCTTTTTTTTCTAGGATTGAACTGTTCCAGTTGTGTTTCTTAGTTACTTACATATATTTTGATTACTTACTGACGTCTAATGATCCCCAGTTAGTGCAACAGCATTCGCACTTTTCAGGAGTTCCTGTTTAGTCGCTTTCTGTGTGAAACTATTCCCCACAATGGTAAGACATATGACTGGCCACAACATGTCAACCTGAGCACATCCCCTTAATACATAACATACACTAATCCATCTATTGAGTACAGCATACCATACCATGACTTAGTCATACCAAAAATTAGAAAAAAACAACAACATTTGGCCACAGGGGGAGCCACAGTGATCAGTCGCATTTTAGCCATTTTTAAGCATTTTTCTGTTGTTATAGCGCCACCCAGTTGCCAATTAGAGTTAAATTTCTCCAGTCACCTTGAGGCGTCCTGTTCTACATATCTACCAAGTTTAGTAGTTAGACCTAGATAAGAAATTAGCTATCTAGTGGCCCTATTTTGTTTGATCGGGTCAATAATAGAGGGGTCCCCTCAGATTATGTGTGGTCACATGCCTACAAAGTTGTGTGGTGATCGGTGAAACCCTTGAGAGGTTTAAGTGATAAGCCAGGCCCTCCTCAATATTCATTGCCTTATAGAAGCTCAGTTTTAGTAAGTTTTCCAACTTTTGCCAAGAGGGAACTTTAGATATTGGTCCCTAGATTATGTTCACCCAGTTTCATGCAGATTGGTCAAACTTCCTAGGAAGAAATCGATTTTAAGCGTTTTTCAAAAAATTCAAAATGGTGGAAAATCTCTATAACCGGAAGTTATGGCTTCTTGGGGCAAATTTGTTCCTCATGAGGAGAGGCATCTCTGTTCAAAGTTTCATGTCTCTATGGTCTATGGGTTTCTGTGAAGTGCTGTCTGACTCAAGTCTGACTCAAACACACTCAAAAGACACCTACAATACACATTAAACATGGCTTGATTGAAATTCTTTAAAACACGAGTACACAAATCGGCGTCATAATAACTTGCAAGATTCCCATACAAAGCATTTGTCTTTTGCTGGACACATTTTTCCCACAATTACAACATGCTAACATGATAAGCATAAGCCTATGGCATTTTACATTGTATTAATTAGCCTAGTGGCTAGCAGAGTTTTCCTCTACTCATATGAAGCCAAGGACAACAGCAACATTTAACAAAGGAGACGTTACATAACTGGTTAAATTACTACTCACAAGGTTCACTGACAAATGTATTGAATCCGTGTATCATTCGTTCATTCGTTTTTCAAAATAAAACCAAATATGAAAAAACAAAATAATGACTTGTTTTTTCAATATTTGTTTCCAGAACCAAAATGAAAAAACGGATAACGACTCGTTTTCCGATTTCCGATTTTCTGTTTTAATGGAAAATGGATAATGGGCCAGATTCGGGCCTTTCATGCACTTTCAATATTTTCATCTCTCCGGAAGCCAAGTTTTTTTCTTTTGCAAGCACTGGTTTCTTGTCGGACCGGTCGGAGTGACAACTACATCCGGTTCATGGAAGCTAACGCTTTGGCTAACAACCGCTGCGTGTGGAGGCTGCAAATTTGGAGAAATTGTTCAATATGCTGTAAGTTGTGCTAAGGTAACAATACGTGCCAGCTTACTGTTTGCTTCTACAGCTGACATATTGGAATAGACTTCATGTGGCGAGTAATTTTTACGCTATTTGAAGATTTATGTTTGTCGTGATTCACGAATTTGCCACAATCAGCCATAACGGCAGCATAGATGGTAAAAAATAAATAAATAATAATAATAATATTAAAACACATTTCCCATCACAGGTACGTAGATTTTATTGATGCCACACAATTATTTTCAATGTCCTGACTATAACACCAACTATTATAATCCAGTGTGAAACAGAGCTCAAGCTTTTCACTTAGAACACTGGTGCTAGGAAGAGCATCGTGATTTCCATCAGTCTTCATCGCTGCTGCTCCTGTTGTCAGTACTAGCCTACTGCTGCTTTCATCACCTGGTGTAGAAAAAAGAAATCACTGTATAAGAGTGCAAACATTTTTATCTACATTATATACACATCTTGTACACATGGTTACATTCACAAACATATGGCCATGTGTAAACTGCAAAAAGCTGAAACTCTACACGAAATTATAGCATTATTACTGCTGTTTTTCTATAAGATTATCTATTTGGCCTGTTGCTTTAGGACAGCATGAAGTGGGGAAATAGAGAATGGGGGAATGACACGGGCCGCAGGCTGGGATCGAGTCCGCGACCGCTGCAGCGAGGCGGTGCCTCTATGCATAGGGTCTGTGCATGCTGCGTACAGACTACACTCCTGACCAGGTGATGAAACCGGCAGCAATAGGGGCATCGGTAGCTTAGTGGATAGTGCCGACGTGGTGTAGGAGTGTAGTCTTTATCACTATCCCCGCTGTCAAGACAGCTGTCGTCACTTTCGACTGGTGGAACCCTGGTTTGAAGTCCATCTAGTCGTTTCCCATAGAACACTGATGCATTCATTTTGTCTGTGCTGTGGAAAAGTACAAACAATGCATTTATATCCCAGCATGCTACTTTTATAATGTTTATAGAAATTAACTAGAGTGGCGTTTCCCAAAGAAAATACATGTGAGTGCTGAAATCCACCCAAATATAGCATTATTTCTATGCTGCCGTTATGTCTGAATGTGGCGAATTCGTGAGTCGCGACAAACAATAAATCTTCAAATAGCGTAAAAATTACTCGCCACATGAAGTCTATTCCAATATGTCAGCTGTAGAAGCAAACAGTAAGCTGGCACGTATTGTTACCTTAGCACAACTTACAGCATATTGAACAATTTCTCCAAATTTGCAGCCTCCACACGCAGCGGTCGTTAGCCAAAGCGTTAGCTTCCATGAACCGGATGTAGCTGTCACTCCGACTGGTCCGACAAGAAACCAGTGCTTGCAAAAGAAAAAACTTGGCTTCCGGAGAGATGAAAATATTGAAAGTGCATGAAAGGCCCGAATCTGGCCCGTTATCCGTTTTTTTCCATTTTCCATTTAAACAGAAAATCGGAAATCGGAAAACGAGTCGTTATCCGTTTTTTCATTTTGGTTCTGGAAACAAATATTGAAAAAACAAGTCATTATTTTGTTTTTTCATATTTGGTTTTATTTTGAATAAAGAATGAACGAATGATACACGGACTGTATTGTCTTATCCTAGACATGTTTTCCACACTAATACCACATGCTAACAATAGCCTATGGCATTTTAGATTTTAAATTAGCCTAGTTTAGCCTACTAGCAGTTTTTCTCCAATCACATGAAGCCAGGATAAATCACACACTTAAAATGAAGGTCTGCAGTCAGTCTCCACAGGTCTATCGCAATTCCAAAATAGTATTTTGCCAGAGCTGGCCATACAGTTGCCCACAGTGCACAATGGTGTCTTATTTTCCCTCCCTGCGGCAGCAGAAAACAGGGAGCTGTGGCTCTGTGTCCACACGGACTCTGCTTTTAGTTTTAGCATTTCTGTTTATTGGAATTGTTGAATTCCAAGACAAATCTGCTAGTGACACTTCTGATTTGAGTCATCTGTTTTTTTCATCATGTCCCCTGCAGGCTTATACGAGTGCGGATTCACCAAGGGGTCAGTCAGGCACACAGCCAAGACAGAGCTGAAAGTGGCACTCCTACCTGATGAGATCACCATGATGATCAACCCTCTTACAACAGACTGTAGCACTGAACAGAATTTGGCTCGAAATATAATGGCCAATGCCACCATCCTTAAAAGCAACGAGACCTATAAAGTTCTGTGGACCTACATGAATAAAACTCAGTCTATTTCAAATATCATGAGTAAGACAAACTTACAGTATCTATCTGTCCTTTTTCCCTCCTTATGTTGGCTACAGCATACAACACTACTTTAATTGATAATGTCAATGCAGATTTAAATTCACAATACTTTTACAAAATGCATGTATATTTCTACAACCACAAACCTGACCCTGAAACTACTATTCATCTTTCTTTACAGCTGTTGGAGATAATCTGGTCTATACTGTTAATGTTTCTGTCAACTGCATTAGCCCTAAACAAAGTGTTGATATCACTTTTAAGAACACGAAGAACCAAGAAAAATCTGCAAGTGTGGATATCCCAGTAATTTATGGTAACTGAAATTGTGAATACTTTTAATTCTATTTAATCTGCTGTTTTTTTTATTCAATTTAGGCTACAGTATAATAAAATATATTGTCACATTGTCAGAATAATTTATAACTTAGTTTATTCTATTTATTTGCAATGCCTTTTGCATCAGCTAATGATTTCTTGTATTTTTCTCCAAGATAGTGACAAAATTTGCAGTGACGAGAACCCTTGGCCAAAAACTCCAGCCGGAGCCACAGTGACAATTCAAACATGTACAGAGGACAGGGTTGGCAAAAAGTCACGCACTTGTGGTCAGAATTCTGTTTGGCAGTCGGTGATCTCCAATTGCGTCAGTAAAGAGTTGAACAAAGTGTTAAATTCTGCAGATGTGAGTGTGGCATTACAGCTCATGACCTTAAAATTATGAGCTTCTATCTGACTTTTTTTGTATAACAATGCTTAGTCACATGGGAATAGTCGATGTTCTCAACATTTTTTATAAGTAGGGCTGGGTATCAGAACTCAATATCTTTAAGGTATCGACTGAAACAACCCATTACCAAGTAGTCCCAAAATTTCTCTAGATAAAGGATACCTGCATTTGATCCTTTTTTCACTGTGCCATCTCCCCGCCGGATCAGCAAACTTTCTCAAGATCTGCCTAGTCAGTAACATCCAACACCAAGCCATGAAACGATAACAACAAACTCACACCAGCACTGTGGCGGCTCGACTCAATCATTAAACCTGTTAATAATCATTAGGTAATGTTAAACATGGGATGCTAACAGTTAGCCCCATCACTAACTGTCTCCAGTAGAACTCCCACTCCCACAGCAGCAGCTACTGCATATGATGTATGTCATGTCACATGATGTATGTCACGTGATGTTACATTAATAGCAACTGAACTTAAACCTTTCAAACAAAAATTGACTAAAGCAATTTTTATACAACCTGTCACCTGATTCTAATTTCTGATGTATGAATTAACCTAACTGGATTGGTATAAGCATTAAAAAAAAATGTAGAAAATATAATGACTAAAAGTTGACTAAAATGCAATGAATTTTCATCATCTAAAATGTTTTAAATTTTCATTTACTATAACTATGTAGGATAAAAATGACTAAATTGTGACTAAAACTAATAAGCATTTTCATCTCAAGACTAAGACCAAATCTAAAATAGCTGTCAAAATTAACACTGGATCTAAGGCTAACTCTAAATATCTCATAATTCTCGTTAATAATGAATACATCGCTTTGTATATTAACACAAATATGATTAAACAGTGAACTTTTTCCAACAAAATCATAAAGCTTTAGCTGCTAAGGCTTTACACAAAACAATGAGATTTTGTTGAAAAAAGTAGACAGTCATCTATTTGCTAAGACTTAGCTGATAAAACCTTAATATTCAAAGAGAAAAATGAGTTATTATTAAAAGGGTTCTATGTGTCTACTTGATCTTGAAAATACCTTTTAAAATATAAAAGGATAAATTCATGTACTCAGAGTCATTTTAGGATGCCTGTTATTTTGACAAATAAAGAGATTTTTTTTTATGTATCAGTTGAAAATGTTGAACATTAGTATCTCAGATCAACTCAGATCACAGATGGAACCTCATGATTCCAAGGTCACCACTGTTAAGACTCCATCAACATTTTGAATGAGGATGTAATTTGTGTGCTTTTGCAAGTTGGTAACAGGAGATATTGTTTTTTTGTTTCTAGAACTTTGCAAAGGGACTTGGGGCTACACAGAAGGAGGCCAAGAATATATTTGAAGGACTTAAGAACAGCTCTACATTAAAGTCTGATTCCGATTTAATGGCTGACTTAAGCGCTTCCATCAATGTTCTTAATGTGATGGCCAGTGCATCAGAAAAGTTTGCCTTGCAAGAGGATGTCTTGCCGGTAAGTCCCTGTTGATTTATATATTTTATTGTAATATATGTGGAGTTTTATGTCTGAAGGTTCATGCTTGACCTTAGAAACAGCAGTTTGAAAAAAAATCTTTACAAGGGCCCAATCAATCAATCAATCAATCAATTTTATTAAGAACTGATTATGCAGTTAACTGACGCCAACAGGACTGGATGTGTCAATCAATCACTCAATCAACTTTATTTATAAGGCCCAATATCACAAATCACAATTTGCCTCACAGGGCTTTACAGCATACGACATCCCTCTGTCCTTTGGACCCTCACAGCGGATAAGGAAAAACTCCCCAAAAAAAACCCCTTTAATGGGGGAAAAAAAACGGTAGAAACCTCAGGAAGAGCAACTGAGGAGGGATCCCTCTTCCAGGACGGACAGACGTGCAATAGATGTCGTACAGAACAGATCAACATAATACAGTAACAGTAATCCGTATGACACAATGAGACAGAAAGAGAGAGAGACAGAGAGAGAGAGAGAGAGAGAGAGATGCAGGACAGACAGTGATGACAGTAGCTTACAACAACATTAATTAAAGTAATAATATTATAATAATAATTACGGCTATTGTGGTACAATATGTTGAAAGTATATATTAATATCTGATAGTATACATATGTGACAATAATCATATGTGTATCATAACAGTAGAAGTATGACTAATGATAACAGCAGCAGGAGACCCACATAGGTTGTTTGTTTTTTTCCCAAAGCTTTTAATGACATTTCATAGTCATCCTCACGTATGGTAGCGCATTTTCACCCTAACTTATCATAAATCTCCAATTTGTCTACAAACTTTGTCTGTGTCTCCATGTCTACATATGAGGTGCTAGGTATCTTCCTGTGGCTGCTTTTGTCATTCTGGGATGCTATATCAATTTACTTGTTACATGCATTGTGTCTTTTCAAAATACACTTATGTTTTCACAGGAAATGTGCACTTTCTGCTCATGAGATGCATAGTTGCAAAAAAAAAAAGTAAATCAGTAAAACACCTCATATTTATGTTTATCTACTTGTGCAACAAAAGTATGTTTAGAAAGGTTTAGAAAAAACATAATGATTTGGCTCAACATTCAGCAAACAGTCCTCATATGTTCGACCCAATCAGCTCTATGGGGACTTTCAGGCTCGTTACATTATGCTGTTACTTTTGCGTTGGCGTTGACGAGTGCCATTGCATTTTATCGGGACATCGGGAAAAATAGCATCGGGAAAAATAGCACCGGTTCAGATTTCCCCTGTTAATTTTTTTGTTTGTTTGTTTGTTTGTTTGTTAATCAAAATTACTGCAGTTACTGCAGCGAAGACCAACATTTTAATGTGTAGGAGATAGTGTCAGGTTTTCAGCTGACTAATTTCTGGATATCTGGCACTAGTGCTGTGCATTGGCAAGAATCTGGCGATATGATATGTATCATGATACAGTGGTTATGATTCAATATATTGCAACAGATTGCAATACTGTAAGAAAGGCGGTATGTTGAGATTTTTAAAAATCTAATGTAAGGAGAAGTGTCAGTGCCTGCAGTGCACCATTTATGATTCTGCCTGTTCGATAAGCCTCTGCTCTTTGTGTTTACACCGTCAATATGTTGTTGCGTTGGCGTGGAAAAGTCAAAAGACTTAAGATAGATTATAACGCTGAAGGATCTGGGGGTCTGGGGTTTAAACACAACAGAAAATGAATTGTTGCCATAAATCTTTGTATGTAAACTGTTAATTAAAAATGGATACAATATTTATGAGAATGCAGACATTATCACAAAATTTAATATTGCAATACTTAAGTGTATTGAAATTTAATTACATCTCTATAATCCAACTTTAAATATCTTTTAACTCCCTTCAGTATATTGATTTTGTGTTAGAAAAAAATATGATGAAACTGTCTACTTTTTCCAGCAAAATCATTGCTTTGTGTAAAGCCTTAGGCGATAGAACCTTCTATGGAGCTTTATCCCTATCTTTATTCAAATGAGTGTTCTATCTGTTTGAGAGCATTATTTATTGATTTCACGTTCAAAAACCCTGCCCTCGCACTCAAATAGCCTCTGCTTTTGCTTGGATCTGCTCTGTTTCTGCTCAAACTGTGTGCTCGCACTCAGATACCATGTTGCTCGCACAGATTTCCTGCTCAAGCTTCAGCTTTTCTCCTCGCACTCAAACTGTTTCTGTGCACTTTTGGAATTTCTGCTCTCAGATTTCTGCTTTGCGCTTGGATTTTTTTGTGTAACAACCCTGTCAAAATCCCCCAACCAATAGAATGCCAGATTTACTGTTGACCAATGAAATGATCCCTGCCTCTTTGAGGGAGTGATGTTGTACTGTATATCATAGACATATATACATAGACGCCACATTGACTGCCGCTGCCTATTGGAGCCGACGTCCTCGCCGGCCGCCATCTTGGATGGGTCTCGCTTCGCCTCCACAGTGCATTCACTTCTATTGAGGAAGGAGCTGTATGCACAAGTAAAATAGAATAACTCGCTGAATTTTCAACTGATTTTCACGCGGTTTGGTTTGTTACAAACGGCACACATGTAGTACAGGATGCTTTCGTACATTAAAAATGCGGGATTTCATGCTTTAATACTTTCTGCAGATAGCAGCAGCATGTTATTTAGATCACAACACAGTTCTTTTATTCACCTCAACCCCAGAGTTGGATATATATATATATATATATATATATATATATATATATATATACAGTATTTATATACTGTATAAACATACTGTATAAACACCATATACACAATACAAAACACAGTATAGCATATTATGTATAGCATAATATGTAGATCTGAGGTTTGCTCAAACTGTCAGCTCCTTTAAATCAGGGCTAAAAACACTATTGTTTACTGAAGCGTACTCTTAGATTAAATACTTACCTGCTGTATTCTGCTGCCCGTACTTTTTAACTACACTCTGCTGATTTATGCCTTTTATTATTTTATTTCTTTTCTTATCCTGACGGTTCAATGTATTGAGCCTGTTTTTATTTTATGTTACTGTATTTTATTATTATCACTATCATTCTCAATTACTATTTCCCTTTTCAATCGACTGTTTTTATTGTTTTAAATTGTGTCTTGTTGCTTTTAATGTCTCTGTAAAGCACTTTGAATTACCTTGTGTTGAATTGTGATTTACAAATAAACTTGCCTTGCCTTGCCTTGCCTAACACACCTTTGTGCACATATTCACTTTTCCACCAGCTGTGCTGCAAATATCCCCTGCTGCTCATCCTTCTGTATCTTTTTTCAAATTATCTTGACCACAGTCCCATTTTCATAGTTATAATACCAATACCAAAATTAATTTCAGTGTTTATGTAAATACTGAAAATGTTTTTTACTACTTTTGAGGGATCACAGCAGTCAGTGTAATAAGAATAACTTTACTAATCCCCGAAAAGAAAATTTCAAAGAAGTCTGTAAGATCATCTATTTAACAAAGAATTATTAAGTCTGATGGCTGTGGGTATAAAAGAGAGTGGGTGTGTGTGAGAAATAAACTCAATCAACAATAGAGCTTTTTCTTTATTAAAATATATTAATAAATTTATTAATATGCTATACTATGTTTTGTATTGTGTATATTGTGTTTATACAGTGTATATATATGTGTGTGTATATCTATATCTATCTATAGCCTATAGGCTATATATATCCATCCCACTCTGGGGTTGAGGTGAATAAAATAACTGTGTTATGACCTAAATAACATGCTGTTGCTATCTGCAGAAAGTATTAAAGCATGAAATCCTGCATTTTTAATGTACGAAAGCATCCTGTATCATAATTATATGTGTGCCGTTTGTAACAAACCAAACCGCGTGAAAATCAGTTGAAAATTCAGCGAGTTATTCTATTTTACTTGTGCATACAGCTCCTTCCTCAATAGAAGTGAATGCACTGTGGAGGCAAAGCGAGACCCATCCAAGATGGCGGCCGGCGAGGACGTCGGCTCTGATAGGCAGCGGCAGTCAATGCGGCGTCTATGTATATATGTCTATGCTGTATATCGTCACGGCTGTGATTCGGTCATGGGCACTGTGGCACGAGGCCACAGGCCGAGTGTCGAAGACAATTACAGCCGTGATGATATACAGTACAACGTCACGACCTTGAGTGTGATATTGCTTTTATACAACAGTTCAACAACAGCTTAAACAGCAATGCTGAGTAAGGAAATGTTAACAAAAGGTGATGTAATAAATTCTTTAAGTATGTTATGTACTGGTCTGTTGCCAGGCAACGCATTACGCACGCAGGGAATTCTCAAGCTACTGTGTATTTACATTGATCTGCAACTGTGTTACTTCGTCCAGTTCGGCTAATGAAACGTTGGCAAACCTGGATGTTGGCACGGCTGGATTCAAACACACCTGGAGGTCTGCACTGAAGAGTCCTGGCTTTCCTTTTCCTCGTCCTCTCCTGACGACCACTCATAATTTAATTCAAATGTAATTTTGGGGAAAATATCCATCTTCTTGGTGTATAGTGTCAGTTTGCGTCAATGTAGCGAGTGTGACAGCTGGTTAATTAATGGTTGTATTTATATTTATAACACCCGTGAGCGGAGTGATTTTACTGTTACATTTCCCAGTGATGATGTACTCTACATCAGCACTCACCCCAGATAGCACATCTGGCCGATGTCGGCCCGACTTATCAAGTTTAGATCGTTAAGACGTAGCAGGGAGAGCGTTTGCTCATTGCCAAGATGTCGCTGAGACGTCGGCCTTTAATGGAAAATGACCACCACGCGACGTTCAAACGATCAATAAATGAAGCTGTGCTCAGTGGGCGCTCCTTCATTAATATTCATATGCTTCGTTAACTACGACCTTTATTCATTTAGGTCGGACCTTTCAAACTACAAATATTTCACCATTCACTGTGAGAAATCAGTGCTAACATTCAAAAATAGCTGACTGTTACCCTATTTTGTGTGTAAGTGTGCACAATGAAGAGACAAAAGTCAATTTGACAAACTTTATTTTCAAATTTCCACAAACAATATCTGATGGCCAGTCCGCTTCTCCTGGCAGCCTGCAAGAGACAGAAAAGACGATGAGCACATAACTTCAACTTTTTGTTAGCATTTCAGCTGTATTTTAGCCAGATTGAAGGCTTTGGGTCCGTCACTCTGCTTAATTTAGTGTTGAAACGGTTAAATAACGGGATCCGGTGTTATGTCCCTACTGGTTTCCAATTTAACTGGTTTCCTTACCGAACAGCTGCAGATGTGCTGCGCCTCCGTCAGCAGATTCGTCACAAATTCACAAACATAGGCCTACACAACATATTACTGGCGATTTTAAAGTCACAGCCCACAGCTACCACAGCGAATATACTTCTGTAAGTGAGCACTACGTACCAGTGACATTAAAAAAAGAAAGTAAAGAAAATATGATATACACAAATTTGCGTCGAGCTGGACTCAATTTCACGTCAACCAAAAGACAATATAACACAAACCGCACATCTACCTGTGTGAGTCACTGGGACTCACAGAGAGCAAGGCTTTCCTCAGGTATTAGCTAAAATACCCAAACATATTTATCAGTGTTTCTTGTTCTTTTTCCACGAGTCTACAAACATATTCAGTGCCACATTACAGTCTGCACAACAGTGCACACTATGACAAAGTCTGTCATGTTTAAAAAGCGATCTAACTCGGAAAATGCTCTCAAAATACGCTAAATAGGCTAATATGTAAATAAAAACCAAGCACTTATAGCCACTGGATCATTACAGAGGTGAAAAGCAAGGACTTACATTTACTCACGTCACTGTAATTGAGTAGTTATTTGTGTACTTGCACTTTTTAAAAATCTAATTTGAGTATTACACCAGTATGTTTTAATTTAAGTATTATGCTTCACTGCATTTTAAATGACTTCCGTGACCGAGTAAAAAAAAAAGAAAAAAGGTCGGCCGAAATTTTAAAAAAGCAAACGGAATTGTTTTTGCGTTAACTACCATGACACAATAATAATAGTATTACACTCTAAATACACTCTGACAACCTGGCAGCTAACTCTGATGGAGACATATGAGCTCTAAGAACAAACTCACATTTATGGACGCACACTAAAAGAAATGTCGCCATGGTCCGAGAGAGGTGACGTCATGCTGTTATCTCTATAGGTACGTCGTGAACATGATGCGTTCATGTTCACAGGGCAGCGTCGGACATGAGTTGTATTGTTAGAAATCGTTTTCTGGGATTGCCTTTCTTGTTACAAAGCAAAATTAATATTCCCTGGTCCATTCTCCTTTTATACTCGCTCATGGTCTGTTAATTGTATTTTACTAAACAATATATAATAATAATAACAATAATAATAAAGGCTATAAAATAATATCAAAATACTATATATATATATATATATATATATATATATATTAAGCGTATTTTGAGAGCATTTTCCGAGTTAGATCGTCACTTTTTAAACATGACAGGCTTTGTCATCTTTGTCATAGTATGCAGTGTTGTGCAAACTGTATGTGGCACTGAATATATTTGTAGACTCGTGGAAAAAGAACAAGAAACATTGATAAATATGTTTGGCTATTTTCAAGGCAAGCCGAGGGTAACCAGTTGTCTCAGGTCAGCCCAAATCTAAATGTTACCTTGATGCTGACTTAATTTACTAATACCTGAGGAAAGCCTTGCTCTCTGTTGTGTATGTTTGTGAATTTGTGACGAATCTGCTGACGGAGGCGCAGCATATCTGCAGCTGTTTGGTAAGGAAACCAGTTAAATTGGAAACCAGTAGGGACATAACACCAGCGTTAACTCCGTTAACTGTTAACAGCAGCTCAACAATCAGTCCTTCATCTCGGAAAAACAGTGGTTTCAAAACTGTGCTATTACCTATAGCCACCGGGTCCGTTTGCTTTGCAGAGGAGGAGACCTCGACTGATAAATTGCCCATAAAATCACATTAACAACATACCGAAGGCATCCTTAAATTTCACTATTTGACCTCCGCGGTCCTCTCCGCTCCTCTCACCCACACATGGGCACCCGTTCTGGGATACACAGTGTCGGCCCGCCCAGCCTGACCTCCGCGCTCCTCTCTGCTGCTCTCACCCACACTTGGGCATCCGTCCAGGCCGCGGAGGTCAGGCCGGGGGGGCCGTGGAGGTCAGGCCCGGGCGGGACCATAGGTGTGTGGATCCCAAGTCTCGAGCCCTGCCCAGGACCATGGGTGGCAGCTCCAGGCACTTACACTTTAACCCAAAACGAGTGGTCACGATAACCAGATAAGCAGATAACATCAACTAGGGAAAATAAAATGAAAACACCACAGTTTTAGCCTGTTAGCTAACATGAGCTAAACTAGCTATCAGCTAACGAAAGATAACGTTAGCTGGTGGGGACCTGTGCTATATACACCCAGTCGTGCCTCACCAAGAACCTCTTTAAACGGTCACAGAATAAACAACAAAGCTATTTTCTGCCAGTTTATTCCAGTTAGCTTACCTGAAACCAACTGTGATGAGATGCTGTGTGCTGCGAGGTCAGTTCCAAAGGAAGACTGCGGGGATTAAATTCCGCCTTCTGTGGCGACTTCCGTATGTGGGCGGGTATATTCTATGGCACTGTGCCGACCCAAAGCCGACGTAACAGAGACGTTTGATGAGCTGGGACCAAAGAGTATTAAATTTAAAGATATCTTATATATATGGCGCATGTGTGTAAATTAACAGTCCCTTTATTCCGAAAGTGGTAAAGAAAGCAAGGGAAAAACATTTAATTTACAGGGCTTTCCCTGGAGGGTGGGAGTGGATGAACCCGGTTAAAGAGTACCTGCCTGGATGGGATGCTCTAAAACTAAGGCGAGCGCGCCCACAAGGAGGCATGGATCATTTCATTGGTCAACAGTAAATCTGGCATTCTATTGGTTGGGGGATTTTGACAGGGTTGTAACACAAAAAAATCCACGCAAGGCAGAAATCTGAGAGCAGAAATTCCACAAGCGCACGAAAACAGTTTGAGCGCGAGGAAAAAAGCCGAAGCTCGAGCAGGAAATCTGTATCTGAGTGCAAGCACACAGTTTGAGCAGAAACAGAGTAGATCCAAGTGCAAGCAGAGGCTATTTGGGTGCGAGGGCAGGGTTTTTGATCGTGAAATCAATAAATAATGCTCTCAAACTGATAGACCACTCTCTTGAATAAAGATAGGGATAAAGCTCCATAACCTTCGGAGTCTGGGGATTGACTTAGGACATTCCTTGATAAAATGTGTCTTAACACTGATTTTTTTATTTTTCTCTTTCAGGATTTTGTTAATGCAGCAAGCAATATGTTGAACGCGAACTGGAGGAATATCAGTAAATCTACTGTTCAGCAAATGTCAGCAAATTACCTGCAGTCTGTGGAGGGTCTTGTGAAGAATATCAAGGTTAACAAAACGAATGAATTAAAAAGTGATAATTTAGATCTACAATTCTGCCCAGGTAATGACTGTAATGTGTCTGTGTTTGACGTCAACGTAAGTCTAAACAAGACCAACGGCATAATGAAAACTGTTGCTGTGAAAAATCTAATGGAGAAATTAAATAACAACTTTGCTAAAACAGAAGCTATCAGCCTCCTTCTATCAGCCACACTGGAAGACAACAATGATTCATCCTTAAGAATTGAACTAGAGTTCCCCAACCAGCACAATGACAGAAAACCTCGCTGTGTCTTCTGGAACAACACTGAGCACGAATGGTCAGTTGCCGGATGTTTTTTTACCAACGGAACTGATGTAAACCACACAGTCTGCGTGTGCAACCACCTGACTTCATTTTCTGTCCTCATGGCCAAGGGCGATGTATCTACAGATGTTCTGGATATCATTACCAATGTGGGCCTTGGTGTGTCCATCTGCTCCTTGTTGATCTTCCTCATCATTGAGTCTCTAGTGTGGTCAGCTGTGGTCAAGACCAACCTTTCACATTTCCGTCACACAGCCATAGTGAACATTTCCATATTTCGCTTGCTTGCTGACTGCAGTTTCCTGGCGTCCAGCAATCCTGAGAAGATCAGTGACACCTGGTGCCTAGTTCTTACAGTATGCAAACACCTGTTTTACTTGGCTATGTTCAGCTGGATGATGTGCCTGAGTGTCATGCTCGTCCACCAGCTCATCTTCGTCTTCAGCCCGCTGAGGAAAAGAGTCTTCATGTTCTTCTCCAGCATCGTAGGCTATGTTTGCCCAATCTTAATTGTGGGATCCAGCTATGTGTACTGCAAATACACCGACAAGCCCTACTATACAAAGGAGAAAGGCTGCTGGCTAGTTTATGAAAAACTCTTGGAGGGTTCCATACATGCTTTCCTCCTCCCTGTGGGAACTGTTATTTTGACAAATCTCTTTTCCATGGTGGTCGTCATTTTTACTTTAATGAAGTCCTCAGCCCCTGAGGGCAGCAAGACAGATGACAAGGAGACAGTCAAAAGCATTCTTAAAGTGGTGGTCTTTCTAACGCCTGTTTTTGGAGTAACATGGATCATTGGCTTTGCTCAGCTCCTACTGGATGACACCAATTCCATGTATGAAGTTGTTCTCTACAGTTTCACCATCCTCAATTCCTTCCAGGTAATTTGACATCAAACGATACACCAAACAGAATGTTGATATTAGTGATTCAGCAGTCTAACTTTTCCTCCGTCAATACCTCAGCTCAGGTTGGACAATGATTCCCAACCTGATCCCAGTGCTTTTTCCCCCCAAATTGACCTATTATTTAATTTGTTTACTTCACTTATTGAGATAATTTACATGTGAGGTAACCAGGGATTCCCATGGCACTAAGACTGAGTTGGTGCTTCAAGGAGAAATCCACCTACATATCAAGGGTCTTGTCGTGCACCAATGCATATGTGACAAAAGTTTTATAAAGCCTTTTTTGACTCCAGAGGGAGCTATGTGAAATCTGACAAATTGCCTCAAGTGATGTCACTTGATCAGAAATCTGTTGCCAGCTCATTATGTCTGCTTATGCTACTGGCTCAAGACTAAGGCCTTGTTTACACATATACAGATATTTCTGAAGACAAATATCTTTCCCATCTGTTTTAAAAAATAATTATTTCCACACGATCTTCGTTTTACAAAATATCTCCTTCCACCATTGATTTCTGTTTGATGTAAGGATGAAGGAGCTCACCCTAACATATGGGTGATGCTCTGGACATGCTAACGTTTTCCTTCCAATTCTCATTAGCCACTTTTCCACCAACATTTCCTGGAACTTTTATTACCAGGAATTTGTTTACCTAGGTAAAAGAATTCCTGGTAATCTGTGTGGTTTGCGTTTCCACCGCACCTCACAGTTCCTGAACATTTATTCAAATTAGCGCGGTGACGTAGATGATTCAGCATGTGCCCTGTATTTGGCTCCGCCACCTGGCTGGTTACATGCTGGTGTAGAGAGTTGGGGCTGTTTGTCTCAGCCAGCAGCTAAGTTTAAAAGCATTTTAAGATAAGTGTCAAACTAAGTTAGTCTACATACAGACAGCTGTCATTTGAGCTTATTAGTAACAATTCGCTATTAGCCGAACTAGCGTGCTGTCCTTGTGTAAGATATAACTTTAGTGATGGGATGAAAGACTGTGGACGGAGCATATTGAATATCACTGTCTACATGTTTACATGTTCAGGCTCCCTGAACACATGTATTGATAAAGTATTGGCTTTGTACTCGCTAAGGGTGAATGTCACTTACAGTTACGAGTGTAGCTGCTGTCAACGCTGTTACTGTGTCGTGACGGTGTATGTGTGGATGTGTGTGTATGTGGAGGAGATTAGCGCCGGCACAAAAGAACTGGAACTGTTAGCGCTGATCAATCCTACGGTCTTGAATAATTTAGCTCCAGGGCTAATTTAGTACTGGGTGTCGGCACCCATCCTTAATCAAAACACAAACAAAGTGAAGCTTGTAGAAATTAAATAAAGTTTTCAGTGACTGCCCATGCCAGGAAGTGCGGAACACTGCAAGTGTGAGTCCACCAATCAGCGTTCCTCGGCACACAGCCCCGCCCCTTCAAGAATTCCGGGTAATCTGAAAAGTCCTACCGCCCTACTAGGTACTTTTTCCAGGGTAAATTTGGGGTTGAGGTAAAGTTTTTTACTTGGGTAATTTTGGTGGAAATACGCGGAGGTTTTTCAAAATTCCGAGGAATTGATAAAAGTTCCTGCAGTGGAAAAGGGGCTATTGACAACAATCTCACTCTGGAAAGAGCCCAACCATCTTCTGACTCAACCAGAGTTTCTGTCCTGATCCAATACCATCGTTTCTGGCAGACTTTAAACCGCAGACACCACAGTGGAACAAAAACTTTTGATGTAGCAGATGGCTCCAATCATCCATGAAGTGGTGCATCAATACAAAGATTAAGTGTAAAGTAGTCATCAGAGCAAGCAGTGCTAACAAAATGTCAACAAACCGGTAATCCATTATTGTTGTTGTTGTTTCTAGTGTATACTCATTACACAAAGCAACAATGAGCATGCGTGAATTGAGGAGATTATTTCATAATTTTTCAAACACTCAGATTTACAGGTCCACACAGATAAGCAGTAACTGGAATTAAAAAAAAATTGCACCTTAAAACACATTTGAAAAAAATCTCTGTTTTAGTTACCTAAAATTCTGTGTGTGGACAAGAGGACAAAGGAATAAATTGTCTGTTAACAAAAATAAATGTATTCATATAGACAGGGCCACTGCATGCATAACACACTCAAAGTGTGTTACTTGTGTTTTGTTTTTGATTTTTTTTTTTCAACAAAAATATCTGCATAAATATGAAAACCTTTTGCACTTAATTTCTTCTCTTGCAGGGCCTTTTCATTTTGATAACAGGATGTTTTGCGGAGCAGAAGGTAGGTTTGCCAGTGGGAATTTTATCAGTGGGAAGCTAGCTATCATATCGATGCTCTATCAGTATCAGTGCATTCACTGATTTAGTGAAGATGTCCAGAGGTCATGAGAAGGGATATCTTAGCTCTGGCATGGGAGCATAGACTGTATTAAGGAAATGGATGAGGCCATTGTGATGTTGATGGAGCTGGGCAGGATGCCCATTGCTACGCCTCTATCCTGACTGACATGTTGCTGAGGTAGCGAATCAAAGATAGCCACGCCCTGAAGTATACCCTGCTTTATGGTCTGGACCATAATTTCTAGAATGAACATCATGCGGTATTGACAAAAACTTGAAACCAATGACTGAAACCATAAACTCTAAGTTCTATCCACCTTATTCCTCCCTCCTATGATACCTTGCGCAAATTATGCATGCAACTTCTGGCGCTGAACCGAAACCAGCGATTTCCAATGGTAACAGTTTGTTTATAGTACTCTATTCTTCTTTCCAGATTGGGAAATAAAATGTGGAACACACCACCTGTTATAGCTCAAACGAGATTATGTGATCATACATCTGCCATTTCTGACAGCCATCACAAAGCATTGTTTGTTTGTTTTTCCTTTTCAACCGAGCACGCTAGCAATTTACTTGCCTTGGTCCTTTAAAATATTATTAAGTTTAACATGGCCCGAGCTAGCTTAACGTTAAACATCTGCTCCTTCTGATTACTGATGGCTTATTAAGAGATACAAGCGATTTAACATAGGTAACAATAACATTAGTATTCTTGTTAACTAGCTTAACATGATCTATTGACATCTATTAATTAGTCATCATTCAGCTAACATTATCTACATGCAACAGCATTACTCAAACTGTGCAAGGTTTTTGCTTCTTGTTGGCTGGTTTGCTGAACATACGTAGTTAACACACACAGCAGCACTGCCCAGCAGCACACGTCTCGTCTGTGCGATTGATTCAGATCACAACACCACAACATGTGTATGCGCCTGGCGCTGTCTACTGATGGTGCATTTAAAGACAGCTCGGAAAAACACGTTACTACATGTTAAAAACAAATTGAATGGTGGTAGGCTAGTAACAGCTGTAAAAAGTGCGGGGGACGGGGGGCACAGATACGGGAAGTGCAGGGGATATGTCCCATGTGTACCCGGCATCTGCTACGCCCATGGCGACATCCTCTTCTTTTATACAGTCTATGCATTGGAGGCATGGGTTTGATACCTAGGGCCCAAAATGTTGCCAATGATTATGTTGTTTATTTTTCACTCCTCCCAATTTATAAAGCTATTTGTGTTATTACCAACAGGTACGAGAGGAAGTGATAAAGCTCATAATGGTGAGTTTACCAGTGAGGCCTGTCTAGAATTACACCATAAGATGACGGAAACATGCATCATAACTCTGTTTCATTCCACCTTCAGGCAAAATCAAGAGGAAAAAGTGAGAGCATGAAGAATTTGACTGCAACCACATACACGAAAGAAAAATGAAGACCCAGGTCAGTCATATGTTAAGTCATTAATAGTCTCTTTATTTGTGTCCATGCATTTGTTGCATCTTTGTTGACACAATTTTTCAGTAGGCATTGCATTCCAGGCCTGTAGATGTTGCTGGATTGCTGCACCAGCATCTTTACAAAGCAACATTAACTAGCTGTCTTAAAACCTGCTTAACCACATTAGCAGGGCAAAAACAGATGCAAACACCTGCTAACATCTGGCTTTTGTGTGTAACGACAGTGGTAACAGTTGGTATTCACACCTGGGCCAAATGACTCCGCAGGAGTCACAGTTATGAATCAGCTTCAGCTGCAATCAACAGTGATGGAAATACTACCCCTGGGTAGATGCGAGATGCAATGACGCGCCATCAAAAAAATACAGTCCTTCTCCACCTGAGCAGCGCTCAAACATTATTCAAAGAGAGATATAAAAAAAGAGGTAACCACCAAAACATTTTCACTGGCCTCCATGCTGCTTTCAACCATTTACTAACCTGTTTTCCGGCCTGTTCATGACGTCGACAGTCAAAACGTCGATGTCAGTAAAAAAAACATAAAGGTATTCTTGTTTTATGCAGAGCCATGTACTTGGCTCTAGTCTACTGTCAATGGGAAAGGCATCTATAGCCTGCATGAATGTCCTAATTTTGGCGGAGAAGGGGTATAACACACATTAAGTAAGTAGTACAAAAGTAGTTTCTTGTCCTTTCAGTGTACTGTTAGATTCACCAAACAAATAAAGTTTGCATTCTCAAGGTCTGAAGTCTCCAAACTGCGGAATGCCAACATAAGTATGGGGTTAAAGCAGTCTCAAAGTATTATTCACAAAAAAATGTAAAGTTGTGTAACTCGTAAAACACAATACTTAAATAAATACAGAATGACTTGTATCTGTAAATCTGTGACAGGTGTTATGTGTGGTTCACTGACAAAGTGGCGGTGTTTGATGACTTTGGAATAAAAACGGGCTTGTGGTCCATAGATAAGGACCCGCTCCCTACGTAGATATGAATGGCTTGTTCTGAGGCAACAAAAACATGTTTCTTATTTTTCACTAAAGATACTTATTATATGATATTCCATTTCTGCCAATATATCCCCCTTAATCCTACACACTTGACCTTTCACAACGCAGGCATGAAAGTGCCCTAGAATAGCAACAAATCAGTTTTGTGCCACATATAAGCATAAAATATATTTTGTAAGTTTGTGAGTCTAGTCTGCTGATGTTCTAAATGCTTGATCATCTCTACATTTCAGATTGGGGAGACGGAAACAGCAACTCAACAGCAACTTACATGTATGCAGCTCCACTTGTAGCCTACAACTGTTAGAGTCAACCTGATCTCACAGAAATACATGAAATGACCACGACCTCTTAACACAGCATTCTGTGGTGGTGGCACATAATGGGTTAAAATTCTGTGCTGGTACCATGGAAACAATGCCAATGTAAAGTCAGTTAGGATCCTTTGACGTGGTGGACACACAAATTCCCTGGTTCAACAACCAACGTCACGTCAACGTCATTTTCCTCAATGATATCTTTAACATTCCTGTATACACACAAAAACACGAAATAAAATAAAATGAAATAAATGTATTTTGCCAGCTTTTGATAACATAGGGCTATAAGAGCATTGTGCTGTGGGCGGATGTGGCACATTCGACTACGTGGGCTTCATGCCATTTCAAATTGCGGCCGGTCTGCCGCAACCTGAATAAAGACAGGATGATCAAACTGGACTTTACATTTCACATCCCTCATTCAATCACTGCACTTGTCACTTTCATATTATTTCATCAAACTGGACTTAAGTTTGTGCATTGCATTCAGCTTCCACTGTTAAATAATTTAATTATTTATCAGCGGACATTGTTGCTCTTGTCACCATCATATATTTCATACACTTCATTTCCTTGTCCATAGCGCAGACCATATTTCCTTACAGTTTCATTTTATGTTTTATATACCATTTGTAGACTATTAGGCTATCATTCCACTCTGTGAATAGATTTTAAAATTTCAATATATTTTAATACTATTTTTGCTTATTTCATTATTGTTATTATTGATTTTACTTTTTAGTAGTATTGTATTGTCTGAGGATGACTCATTTTACTAACTATTTACAGTAAAAAAAAAGACAAAAAAAAAACAAATAAAAAATAATTTTATACACTGGATACACTTCTCTGAAACTAGACCTGGCATGGCTTGCATCCAAAAAATGAGAAAATCAAAACTTTGTCATAGAGAGAGTGACAGGGAGAGTAACATATGTCAGTATGAAGATTCTATATGGCTCCTGCTTTAATATACTGACCTTTGAACCTTGACCTCAGTGCATGTTTGAAGGCTTATAATTCAGCAACTAAAGGGGGTACAGACATGGGACCAACTGTTATAGAGAGCTCTTGACCTCAGCTATCATGTGAGTGGAGTCAACAACTGGGGGTGCTGTCAGATATGGATAAAATATGGATACAATTAATTTTCACCCATTTAGAAATTAGATATGTAAAATCTGATTTCACAAATGTGTTTACCATCCCCTTAAAGTCCACAGTGTACAGTGGTAGTTCTTCCGGTTGTAGAGTTGTCAAATAGGGTCGTAAAAAAGTAAATCTACTGAATATATCCAATATCTAGTAGTACAGTCAAACTGTCATATTATTATTATTATTATTATTGAGGGGAAATTATAACAGAGGAATATATTTGCAGTTTTAATATCAAGGACACTTTGGTGTTTTTGTGTGTATACAGAAATGTTAAAGATATCATTGAGGAAAACGACGTTGACGTGACGTTGTTGAATCAGGGAATTTGTGTGTCCACCATGACAAAGGACCCTAATTGATTTTACATTAGCATTGTTTCCATGGTACCGGCAGGTAATTTTAACCCATTACTTGCTGCCACCACGGAATGCGGCGTTAAGAGGTCGTGGTCATTTCACATATTTCTGTGAGATCAGGTTGGTAAGAGTCAACTTTGTGTTAGCTAGTTACTAAACAGTTACAAAGGGATAGATGAATGGCCACAAACTGGGCTGTCATCCAAGGCTCATTAGATAGAAAACTGATGTTTTGCTAATATTTATTCATTTGATAGAACTGGGAAAAAGCTAAACTACCAGATATCACCATGAAACTTTCCCAGTTGATTACATTAAGACAATTATTTTCAATATTACAAGTTTTCTGAAATTATATGTTTAAATACACAATAGCAATTTGTTGGGAATATATTAACTAATTAAATATGCATTGATTTCCAGACATTTCCATAACACAAAATCTGAACACTGGATAAAGCCAAGTTCAAAATTTTGAGGTTTTTACAGAGGGATGTTTGGACAGGTCTTTTTGATCACTCCATAAATCAGAAAACACTGTCACTACCTGTCATAGGAATAAAATGTTCTATAAATCAGGATATAAATTATATATGAACAAACCCCTCTGTAGAACCCTTCAGATTATAAATAGGAATAAAACTGAGAGGTTCGGTGTATTTAAGTGCTACTGTGAGATTTTTGGCTCAGAGTATGACCAAAAACTCATTTTGAAAAAATGACCTAAAAAGATATGTGTTGTAAAATTCCCAAAATAAGACACTGGGATAATGATTTTAACTTGTAGATATCATCATGAAATTTCCACAGTTTATTTCTTACATTGAGACAATTATTTTTTTAATTGCTTTCAAAAAAAAAAGTTTTCTGATTTTCTTTTGTTTGTTTGTTTGTTTGTTCAAATATGCAAATGTGGCATTGTCTAATTAAATATGTGCTTTGTGAATATATTTCCAGAAACAAAATACACATTTAGGTGACATAAATACCTAAATGAGTATTTTGGACTTTTAATTTCCACTAGTCTGAAAGAAGACATGTTATGAAGCAAATTCATCCAAATTCTCAAAATTTGACCAGTACATGAAAAAACGATGTTTTGACCTGGGTTGTCTCATCTTGGATCAAATCCTGCTCCAGGGAGTAATATGTAAATCTAGCTGACGTATACATTTGGATGCTTTTTTCCCTTAAAGGTAAAGCAGATAATTTCTTATTTGCATTGGAAGTGCAAAATAAGTAAAACACAATACTGAACTGTCACTGTATAGCTTCAAGGAGAGGCTTGAGGTCCAAACAGATTCAAACCACATAATTGGGTGTTGTGCATTCTGTATGTCCAGGTTAAGCTGACTGTATATAGAACATACAATTTGGTTTAACAACTTTGGCTTAGTATGATAATTTTGTTTAAAAAAAGACTGTACATAAAGATGGATGACATGACAGCGCCTCAAAATTGAACCCAAAATATCTGGCCTCCACCTTGAGACACGTACAGCTGCAGAAACATTCTGTTGGTAGTGTACACAACTCGCCCCTACAAATCATGCCCACCACTTGTACAAGACAAACCCACCAATGAGACAGCTATCTAAACTCTACTAAAATGCTACAATGTAGAGAATTTCGACCAAATGTAGTACATGAAAACATAAATCTCTTTAAAATAAGGTTTGTGAATCGCTTACCTAGGATTAGCATAAGTACTAAGATGTAGCCTTCCAGCTAACCTTACCCTACCTATAAACACCTCTCTTTTAATTTAATACAGTTAACATATATATTAACAGCTAATATATTAGCTAATTTCTAACTTAGCATTAGCATAAGTAACAATATGTGGTCTTCTCAAGTAACCAGATGTAGCCCTCCCATTACATTATCCTTACCTTAACCACCTCTCTTTTAACAAAATACCCTACACCTAGTGATGGCCAAATGAAAGTGAGAGAAACTCTGGGTGTAAAGAGAGAGGCTCACTGAATAGTAATTCAGTGTGCTTCGAACATTTAAATGTTTCATGAGGCTTCATTTGGCAATCACTACTCATACCTAATATTAGTTAATTGCTAACTTAGCATTAGCATAAGTAACAATATATGGTCTTCTCATTACCCTTACCCTACCCTTAACCACCTCTATTTTAACATAATGCTTTATAGCAAATATTAGCTAATTGCTAAGTTAACATTTGCAAAAGTAACGAGATGTAGCCTCCTCATTACCCTTACCCAAACCTTAACCATCTCTTTTCTGATATATTTCATAGCTAACATTAGCTAATGGTTAACTTAGCATAGCATAAGTAAGGCGATGTAGCCTTCTCATTACCCTTACCCTAACCTCAACCACCTCTCTTTTAACCTAATACTTCATAGCTGGATAATTGCGAATTTAGAAATTTCATCGGGAACTATACTTTGGGGCCAAGAAGCAAAGTGGAGTGATCAAGGACTGACATGTAGCTAGACGGCTGGTCACATAGCTGCAGTTATAACTACTCGTCCACATTAGTGAATAAGACATGGGCCAAACTAAAAGCTCAAAGTACACATCTAAAAAAATTTTATTGAATTTTTATCATTTTGGGTAGTTCTTCTTATGCTGATGTGTTAAAATGTTTTTGTTTTGTTTTTTGTTTTGTTTTTCTTTATAAGTTTGGTTTGAATTAGTTATTGGATGCTATAACAACAACAACGATTTGACTACATGATTGACTACATGACTGACAGCTATGTGTGACAGTCGGTATGCTTGCATTCAGTGTCGCTGCTCACAATCGGTCTGACAGGTGATTGGGGGAGAACTTAATACCACGGAGATCGCTACTGCGCAGACTCTGGCTCCAAATGACGTCATCAGCACAAGATGGCAGCAGCCATATCCAGGATATGTTCACATCAAGTTTGTACAGTGGGAGGAATTGGAGATGTGTTGTCCATCTTTATATGCAGTCTGTGGTTTAAAAGGCAAGTTTGTAAACTTACACTTGTTGAGTTGAACTATAACTTGTATATTATGTGTGTCTAACCAATGTATGTATCTACAGTGAATTGAAAAGTGTATTGAAATAAAGACAAGCTATATAACATCTTTATTGTTCATTTTTCTATGCCAGATTCAAGTGTTTCAATCCAAATCAGACAATTAATTTAACAATGATTAAAACTAATCACGTGAATATTTTTATCATATAAATTAAAGTCAAAACACCCTGCAAAATGTTAGCTTGGGAGAACAAAAAAAAGGTGACAGTTAAAGTGATTTCAAGACTCAGTCTAGAGTTTTGTTTTTTGTTTTTTTAAAGAATGCATCAGATAAAAGCCAAAAATGAGCCTATAATCTGATACTAATACTTCTCTTCCCAGTATTGGCATCATTTCACTGTGATTTCACTGCTGAGTTAATGAGGACACATTATTCCTCTTAAATATGTTTCACTGAGCCCTCTTGATGACAGTGAAGATGGCCAGTGTCAGAACTACAGTTCCTGCTGCACCACCAATCAGAGCTCCCAGAATGCCTCTGTCTATGTTCAGTTCTTCACACCTCTTACCAGTGTAGTAGGTGGTCTGGCTGGATGCACACCTGAAAATCATCAAACAGATTTTTTTTAATGAAAAGTAGTGTCCTGAATGCCTTGAAAGTGTCCACGCAAAAATATGCATGCTAAACTTTGGGTTGTTTTTGGTCATTCACCAATCTGAGGCCTGTGTCATCTGGCTAGCAAGAGTAACTTAGGTAGCGGCCAGACATTTATACATACAAAACCCCAGTATTTCATTGAGGTAAATGTGGAGTGTCATCATTGGAAAAGATAGTAAACTTACTCTTTTGAAGTTGTGTTTTTGTTGGGAATAAAACTGTTTGGTTGACTCTTGCCTTGGGAAATTTTAAAGGACTTGTTTGACATTTTTGGATATGTGCGTATTTGCTTTCTTTCCAAAGGTTGTTACAACTCTCATGTCTGTGCATTAAAAAGAGAAACTTTTCAACCGGCTCTCTGTCATCACAGTATGGGCAGTAGTGATGTACTATTTTAGCTTCCCTTCACTGGCTGCCTGTCTGGTTTAGAATTACTTTTAAAATTTTTGTCTTGACTTTTAAGGCCCTGCATGGTATGGCACTGAGCTACAAGGCTGAGCTTCTCAGTCATTACTCTCCATCCTGTAACCTGAGATCCTCTGATAAGAACCTGTTAGCTATTTCCCAATTGAAGCTGAAGACCAAGGGTGACAGGGCATTTGCTGTTAGGGCTCCAATCTTCTGGAATAGCTTACCCGAGGAACTTAGACTAGAAACTTATTAGTTTGTTTACACATACTATCCACATGACACAAAGCTGGTTAAAAGTCAGCAAAGTATCCCTTCAACACACAGACATAAGAGTGGTATAGATATTTACACATAATCTTTACGCACTTATGGGTGCAAGCCTTATGTAAGCACTTGCTCTAGCATTAGCCTATGGCTGCATCACTAACAGTAAATTTAAATTCATTTATTTTGGAATTGAGGATTGGCCAAAATATCTCCAGTCCTCTAAAAATTCCTAAATTCCCACAGTTAAAATATGTACACATTTTATAGTGCAAGTACACTTGTGCTGTATATCCACCCTTGCAAACACTCACCTGCATGAGGCTTTCCCTTCATTTTCAACACACACGCCGCCATTGAAACAAGGGTTGGGACGACAGGGGCTGACAGCACGTGCTTCTCTGTGTTTTGGAGCCTCAGGTCTCATCTCCACCTTGCTGAGTGACTTCTCTCCTGTGATGTCATTGCTTGGTGTGGCCGGTTTGATAGGTACCTCAGTTTTGATCAGGTGGGTCAAATCTAACAAAACAACAAGTTAACAAAAATGTTGTGTGGCAGACTATTTGTCTGATGAAGGAATGATCAAGTATACTTGGTAGAGGAGTCAAGTTGTGTGATTCTCACCACTGAAGTCAGCAGTAATGATGAGGTCATCATTCTTGAGGTAGTTCCTCGTGTGCAGGTGCTTGTGAGAAATGAATGTGCTCCACCCATAATCCTGACTGTGGTAACACTGGCAGCTGGCATCATACACTGCCCCTGAAGTGGCTGTTGGTCTGTTCCAGCGAGGATCAGTGTCTGAGGGGGTTAATAACAAAGAAGAAAACTAACATTATGTATTTGTGAATTCCACATTTTTGTGGTTACACAGGATGCCAGGGTGGGAGATGATGCAAAGAAAGACTGCTCAAAATTAACAAATTTGGTCCGAAAAAAGGGAAAAGGAGGCTGTCAAAAATGTTTTAATGAATACATTGCAGCCACCAGGATACAATCGAGGGCTTTCAGGGGTGAACCAGACAAATGTAGAACCATACATATGGCATCCGATAGGAGGGGAAGAGGAGGCAAAACCACAGACTGCATATAAAGATGAAGAAGTGGAGCTAAAATATCCAGGAAACGTTCGCTGCCATCTTGCTCTGGTGACGTCATTCAGAGCCAGAGTGTGCACAGTAGCAATCTCCGTGGTATCACTGATTGGCTCACACAGTTGTCATGCTGTAAAATCCCTGTTTTATAGCATTAAATGACTAATTTAAACCAAACTAACTACAAAAATAAACACCTGACCACACATCAGCGTGGTAAGAACTACCATAAATGACAGAAACCATTTTTGGGAAAAATTTATTTAATGTGTATTTTTATTTTTTAGTTTGTTTAATGCCCCACATAAGTGGGACTTTAACTTCTGCATTGAATCAACGCCGTACCTCAGTGGAAACGAAGCTTTCATTTATTTCACAGATAAAAAACAGTAAATTGTGAAGACGATAAAGCGCTCACAATATAGCATTTGAAGTCTTGTGTGTGAATTATCCTGGCTTCAAATGACTACAGGAAATCTCCCCTAGTTGCTAGGCTAATTTATACAATGTAATAATGTTAGCATGTTGTATTTGTTTGGAAGACATGTCTAGCATAACAGAGTTGTTTTGTCGGTGAACCTTGTGAGTTGTAATGGGGCCGTATTTTGGAATATTACTTTTGTTAAATATTGCTGTTGTCCCTGGCTTCATGAGTAGAGGAAAACTCAGCTAGCCACGAAGCAAAATTATACAATCTAAAATACCATAGGCCTGTGCTCATCACATTAGTGTGTCACATTTGTGGGGAAAATGTGTGAAAGAGTTCATCCGATGAACTCAGTTAAGTGTGCCAGGCGACTCAACTACAAAAGCCAGTGGACTAAAGACATCCTTTGTGTCTAATAGTAGAGCAGTAGGCCCAATGTAGCCCTGTGTGTGTGTGCTGGGCCCTTACCAAACACATGATGGAGGAGAGGGTGACTCCAGAAGAGCCTTTGTATTTTGTTGTTTTCCTGTTAAATGTGTTATTTAAAATTTTCACTGCGCTCCTAAATTTCTTTCTGTGTTCCTCATTTTTTTCACTAGGAGCACATGTGCTCCTAGTGAAAAAGGTTAGCGTAGAGCCCTGTCATCGTAGCCTGTAGCTCTAACTGCCTCTCTGGGCACCGCGTTCACGTGTGTGCAAGACTGTGAGACATGGGCACTGCATTCATGTGTGTGTGCTTGCTTTCACTGGTCTCGCGCTGGCTGGTTGGTGCAGCCTGGACCTAAATGATTTTGTTGCCATTTGCGGAGCCTGGGCTGCCTACAGAGACCAGACTTTTTCACAGCATATTCAGAGGACGTGTAGCTAGCGGATCGTGAGGAGATGCTTGCTGTATGTGAAATAAAACTTGACTTGTGACTTGCTTGACCTGAGCAATGACTCAACTTGACTTGCTTGACTTATAGCACAGACTTGACTTGACTTGCTTGATTCTCACCACAACTGACTTGGGACTTGCTTGAGACTTGAAGGTAAAGACTTGAGACTTGCTTGTGACTTGCACATATGTGACTTTCCCCTATGTCTGCTGCAGAGTGACACAGACACACCATCGCATAGGCTCTGTATTGAGCTGATGCACAAGTATAAGCTGTCATGTTGTCCATCTTTATATACAGTTTATGGGCCGTTCCACCAAAAGTGCTAAGAAAACTGGGGATTAAAATCCAAAACCTGACTTGAATGAACCAAAGAAATCAGTCAAGGCTAAAGCGGTTCCATAAAGTTCAATTCAAGTTAACGCAATCAGACTACTTCAACACAGGTCCAAATGGTTAAAATAATTGTTGAAACATTGGATTGATCAAATCAATACACCATGACAAACAGCAGCGCTAAAGAGAGACTGTCAGTGTTTACCGCAAGTGAGCAGCGCTTACCTTTAGAAACATGTGATTTTAAACATATTATAACCGAAAAAAGTGCATAGGTAGCAACTAAGCTAAAATGTAGCCTATTAAAATATTTTGATACAATCTAAGTAAATCTGACATTCAAACAGTAAGAACAGAAAACCTATGGGTTATTCAAATATTATACACAAGAGTACCTAGATATTAGAAGGCTGCAAATCTATAAGTTTACTTGTGCAATAGGCTATATAAATGTATTAACCAAGGATGTTATTTTCTCTGAAATTTGCTTTCAATAGCCCAAGCCCGACATCGATTAACCAGTAACTTACCAGTTAATTTTTAAGGAAATTATGTGAAATACAAGCAGGCTTTCATTTTAGTCCAGTGCTCCATAGACTCGGTGAGCTCTGCACTAGCCCCCACCGGGATAACGTGGGAGCCAGCAAGCGGTGCTGCTCGTTCACCAATAATCGCTGAAGAGTACAACATTAACCTATAGACTGACATGCGTAACATGACATGCGTTTATTTACGTTGGTTTTCTCTAAACTTTACTACCTAATAGTAGTTAATATAATTGTATAAACATAAACAACAAAAATAAAATAATGAGGCAGCACACCATAAAGTTGTTGGTAAAAATCATTGTTTTCCAGTTGAGTCAGTGTTACAGGAACTCTGGTTGAGCAACAACTCCAGCTTAGCCTGACCATGTTAGTTTACCTACGAAAGTTTACTTGGCAACCGAGCTTGAACAATGTTAAATTTGCTTTATGGAACCGAATTGATTGAAAATGAATCAGACTAACTTAAATAAGCCTGGCTTATTCAGTAAACTCTCTGTATGGTTATATTCTGCTTGCTGTAATTTAGCTAAACCAACCCTTTGATCTGACTCTTTTGCCCAAATATTAGTAATCTGGGCCTACCTGTGGTGAAGCTTCTTGTAGAAGACATCCTCAGTTTTACATCAGGGTCCTGGTCCATGGCAACAATGGTCGCCTGCCTGTTTTTGGCTGGCCACTGCATCACTGCATCATTTTCCCCACTGCAGAGGTGCAAGGTCATGCCAACATAGTCTGAGTACGGACTTGATCTTCCATTTGGGTAAACACTGATACCAATTGAGTAGCCCTCCGAGTTGTAGAAGCATTTGCTTGTAATTGGATTGCCAACAGGAGTGGTGGCGAGAATGCTGGTAAAGTTGTGGATTTGCCAGACAGCACTGGGACAAATGGTCTCAGTAAGAATGATGTCATCAACTAAGATGGCACCCGAGGAGTTGGATGATCCTCTGATGCCTTGGAAGAAATAGCGGAACTTCTCTGTCACCTTGAGAGTCACATGGGCTATTTTCCAGGCAGCATCTCCATTACCTGAATGACAAAAAGCAGGTGATTCATTGTAAATGTATTGAGCATTATTTAGTCATAAAAAAAGTATACTATAACCTACTCAATGTTAAAGAATGATTTTTTTTCATATTTGTCTTACAATTCAATGAACTCCACATGGACAGAAAGTTTTATTCATTTAAGATTTTGATGTGCCAGTCACAAAATAAAATACCTGTAATAGTGTGGATCTTCTTGACACTGCGTACAGTCCCTGTCCCATCATCTGTCCTGATCCATATCACCAATTTGTCACCAGCTGCTCCAGTCATCTTGTAGAAGAACTGCAGGCACTGCTCATCTCTCTGGGGGTAGAGGATACGTGACTCCAGCAAGGCACTGCTCCCAGCTGTGCCCGAAGATGTGTCAAACTTCATGAAGTAGCCCGAATCTAGAAGAGGAAGCAGCCATGTTATATTAACTGAATTATAATGATGACTGGTATTACAGCACAACAGTAGGCCTTTTCATATCTTGTTACAACAGCATTTACCCAAAGTAAGAAGCATTTTAATAGTGCTGTAAGAAATGAAATTTAATGAGATTTTAGCCAGTATTGAACAAGATAGTCATGTACTGTCTGTCAGTCTCTAAGATTTTGACTAAGGCAGGTTAAAAAACACTAGACAGATTGGCATCGCGGCTAAATGCTATCATAAAAGTAGAGTTATTTGGGTTGAGCCGAATAACCAGGGGTCGCATTCACAAAGCTTCCTAGTACTAGGGGTTGCTCCTAATGACAAAATTCTAAGACGATTCTTAGAATTTTGAAATTTTCTTTCTTCTTCTTTCTTCTAAATTTCCCCTTGAAGTTAAGACCAAGACCTTGTTTTGATAAATGCTATTCACAGCGCATCTTAGACCTTAAAATAACCCCTAAGGTGAAGAACTGTTAGGGGTAGGGCAGAGGACTTTTAAGAGGCTTAAGATTTCCTTAAGGAGAGAAGAAAGTGACAAAGAGGTCAGAGAAATATTTTCCAAATACTGGATGACAGTGAGTAAATGAGATGCAACAAACAAGATTGTGTAGGAATACTGTGTAGTTGATAGGGATACGTACACATTTCCCACCTAAAACTATAATGCTGGACATAAAGTGATCAATACCAAGATATTTGGAAAAATGCAACAGTGCCGCAGTGATTACTTCAATCTGTCTCAACCTTCCATCAGCTGAGTGATCACACAAACAATGAGAACACTTTCACAGTCAGCAGTACATTTAATTTCCACTTGGTGTCCAAACCTTGCAGGCTCACGAAAGGGTGTGTCTGTGACAACCAACTCCATCTGTTAAAAGCAAGCATCACACCTAGCAACAGGATCAACCACATGCCTTCACTGAGATAAAAGTTTCTGTCCCTCCTTGCTTAACGTTGCTCTGAGAACTTTCCTAAATCACTCCTAAGCTAGGACTCCTTACCAAAGATTTTAAGACTAAGTTAGGAGCTTTCTGAGAGTGTTCTCAGAATGTTTGTGAATACAGCCCCAAAAGAAAAAAATGTCTGGTGTGGATAACATACTTTTTAAAAGCATGAGTATTATCCTCGCTTAACATGATTTGACATGCTCCTTCATCTATGTCCCACTTTGAGTTCCTAGACCAACATTGCAATTAACCAAGTTAAAGTTGAACCAAGTTGAAGTTAATACAATTAAACAATATCCTCAGTAACATTAAACAAGAATCTTATAAGATACAGCGGAGTTAGCAAATTAGCTTGCTAACTAGATTGGCTTAAAAGTAAAATAGACCAGAACATTAGCATATTGGATAGATTTGGTTACGTTTATCCAGGACCATCATTATTAGGGAGCTCACTTAGGGACCTCGGCCAAAGGACAAAAATGGGCTCTGACGCCACCTAGACACACTAAAATGACCGCTGCGGCCCATAGGAATGTAGTAGAGAGATCAAACCAAAACTGACTTGTTCGTCTCATCAAGACCTACAAATCATACACTGACATTCCTAAATCCAACAGGAAGTGAGTTATTTGCCCTTTCAAAGTAAGATTTAGCCTCAAAAATGCTCTTTTTAAAAAAATATCTCCTCCTACACCGTTTATCGCATCGGCTTCAAACTCGCACACATGCCAGGCCAACTCCTGCTGAACAGATCTTCTGAATAACTTTGTCATTACTTGAACGCTTTGGATTTTAGGGGCTCTTAAAGGTGACATTAAACAAAACCTCAAGCTGTCCCATAGAAAATGAATGGAGAAAGGGAGCAAACATTGGCCTTTTTGGAGTCCATACAGCTTCTCCATACTTTGTGCTACAGACTCCATTTAAACGTTGAAATGTTGCCACAGGTCTCATATATTCACTCATGTTTTCATCTTTCATCATATCTTTTACCATTTTTAATCTGTGCCTCTGAAAGTACCACAAGCAAATGTGGAGAAATTGTCAGCTGTAAACTAGAGTGGAGAGGGCTCTAAAATAGTCTAAAACTTTTGTCTTTAACTGGGTGCCAAGGTCACAATTTTCGTTGTACATACACAATTTATACCAAAAAACGTAGGAACATTTGTCCTGGTCGTACTGGTGTCACCATCAGTCACTCACACTTAGACATTTGGGTCAGTGAGTTCCCAAGCGAAGAGAGCGCCGATTTTTTCCTCATTCACTCCTGTATAAACTGAGAGGAGAAATTTCTAGAAAACAGCTGAGTGGCAACACATCTTTAACTTGCGACCAAGGTCACATTTTTGACTCCACAAACATAAAAAGTAATATCTGCGTTCGGGACGAGTGTATCTCTCTGCTGGTAGGGGGTCCGGTTTGGGGACCTCAGAATTGCATCTCTGCTTTTCGCAGATGATGTGGTGCTGTTGGCTCCATCACACCGTGACCTCCAACATGAAATGGGGCGTTTTGCAGCCGAGTGTGAAGCAGTTGGGAGGGTCAGCACTTCCAAGTGTGAGGCTATGGTTCTCTGTCGGAAACCGGTGGATTGCCCTCTCTGGTTTGGGGGAGAGTTATTGCCTCAAGTGAGAGAGTTCAAGTATCTTGGGGTCTTGTTCACGAGTGAGGATAGAATGGAGCGTGAGATGGATTGGCGGGTCGGTGCAGCTTCTGCAGCGATGCGGGCACTGCACCTGTCCGTCGTGGTAAAGAGGGAGGTGAGCCGGAAAGCAAAGCTTTCGATTTACTGGTCCATCTACGTCCCAACCCTCACCTATGGTCATGAACTCTGGGTAGTGACTGAAAGAATGAGATCGCGGATGCAAGTGGTGGAAATGAGTTTCCTCCGTGGGGTGGCTGGGCTCAGCCTTAGAGATAGGGTGAGGAGCTTGGACATCCAGAGGGAGCTTGGAGTAGAGTCGCTGCTCATCTGCGTCGAAAGGGGTCAGTTGAGGTGGTTCGGGCATCTGACTAGGATGCCTCCTGGGCAGACCCAGAACACGCTGGAGGGATTACATATCTCGTCTGGCCTGGGAACACCTTGGGGTCCCCCAGGAAGAGCTGGAAAGCATTCCTGGGGAGAGGGATGTCTGAGGTGCTTTGCTCGGCCTGCTGCCCACACAACCTGTCCCCGGATAAGCGGATGAAAATGTATGGATGGATGGATGGATGGATGGATGGATGGACATCAACATAGCAGTGATGCCCTGGATCAACATCAGCGATTCTATTTAGGATCAACATTTTAATTTAATTTACCTTTATTTGGTATTGAGGGACAATGTACATTAATAAACATTTAAAAATCAAATGTAAATGCACCCAATTATAGCCAAAGGGCTAATTACCGTTGGCAGAAGGAACATAGCTAAGTGACCTGGTAATAAAAGCAAAAAAAAAAAAAAAGCAAGCAAGGGCCCAAAATTCCTGGTGGCGCCCCTGTGGTCCTGGAACAACATAAGCAACTCTATCCAGGACCATCATCGACATGTTTATCCAGGATCATGTAGGGTGATCAAGCCTGTTTATTCTGGATTCACACCAATGGACTTTCACTCAGCTTCCTGACATCAAAGACGAATCGGTGACCAACCACTGGGTCACTTCTGAGACAGACTCAGTCACATGGTCTGAAAGGTGTTTCAAACAAAACTTTATTATTTAACATGTTGGTGTTACCCAGGAAGAAGATCCAAGTGAGATGTCACTCAACACCAGGTCCCCTAGGGTGCAGACGTCTGTGTGTACTGTATGCTGATGTGATACCACCCCCTTTTTCCTGCAGTTGTCTTTTAAGAGGAAAGACAGAAACGTGGATTCCAGGAACCAACATGTTGAATTGTAATTTTATGCTTCACCCTTCTCTCTATTTTATTTCAGTGCATATACATACACATGTACATATATCTATGATGTTATAACATGATCACCATGTATAACATTTCAGTCTGAATTAGTAGTGTCTGTTGACCACTCTTTTATAAGTTGGTAATATCCTGTTGCAGACAATGTGTGTTTGGTACCATTCAATAGCAGACAGTGCCACATTGATAAATATGGAAGTATTAGAAATGTTCCAAGCTTCATTAACCATCTAGGAAGCAATTAAAGTAAATTAAACTTTAAACTAAGCAAACGTGCAGGAGGGGAGGAGTGAAATGTCCCGCCAGTGACATTGAACTGCTCCTACTGGACATCAACCTGAGAAGACAGCTTGCAAGGCCAATCACAGCGCAGAGGCAGGAGCCTGCCTGCCAGTCTCAACCCCTTGAAACAACTATAAGATCAGTGAGGTTAAAGAAAAGTGAGAGAGAGAAAGGAACAAAGATCTGGAAGAAGAACTTTTGAGAAGCCGGCGGGCCATGCTGGGCCCCATCCTAGCATGGTCCCGCCAGACAATTTGATTGCATCCCGAGCAGAACCAACAGAAAGAACTTCATGCCACAAAGTCTGCCTAACTCCTGTGTCCTGGACCAACAAGGTCAGGACTGAAGAAAGGCAGACTCCTGCATGCCCACACTGGGTGTGTGAAGATGACCGACATGGAGGGCAAAAGCTCACCCGAGCCAAGGTTGCCATTTGGGCTCAGGAATGCCCATAAGCGAACAAAGGCTCCAGGAGTTCGACTGAGAAAAGAAGGACAACACCAAGGAGCAACACTGCCTTTTCCTGTTCCCCCTCCAGAGCATCTTCTTTCTAGTCTGCTACAACTCAGGTGAAACAACATCATTTTCCTTTGCTGGGGTTTGATGCGTAGTTTAAGTATGGTAGGGAACATTATATAAAACTAGGATTTCCCCTAAGTTTTCAGATGTTTCCCTTTTTGCTTCCCATGCCTCTCAGCTGTTGAATGGTGCTTTTCACAGGTCCATGTCAAAGTTTCCTCTGATAATTATCTCACCATTGCTCATTGCTTCATCTGGTTCACTCTGGCCATTCGTTCATTCATTCATTATGCATCGCTGTATTCATTTCATTCCACTCATAGTTGCATTTACTCATTGTCTTGTTTGTTGTTAGTTGTATTGTGTCTTGGTCTTCTGTGTCAGTAGTTAGAATAAATGTTTGCCTATGAAGTCGTCGTTTTGGTTTTTTGTAAGATTACATTCAGTCACTTTACGGGTGCAAAGATCCTGGCTATTTGAGCTCTATTTGAATTGACATCTGATAATTAATAATTTCCCCAAAGTGCGTTAAACATTTTTTTGTCTGATCAACAAGAGGTGTGGTTTTATTAGTCTGACTATGAAATTATATCGCTGGATGAATAATTAAAGTGGTTATGTTTAATCATTCTTATTAACGTCACTTTCTGCTAATATTGAGCTAATCAAACCCTACAGTATTCATGGTGAAAAACATAGGCACCTGAATAAACTGTTTATAATCAAATTAAAATTTACTTATATGTAATGATGGAGAATTTCAGCGAGCATTTATTTAATAAATGATGTCAGAAATTTGAAGTGGGCGTGGTTAATGCGGAAAAGCATGTGTGACATATGCGGCAGTGGGAGGGGCCTATGAGGACTTTCCAGGAGTTCTGCACTTGAGTTTCTCATGAAGTATAAAATGTCCTGGCCAGAAAGAACTTTGTTCTTGCTCTTGCCACCTCAAGAAAAATAACACATTTTTCTGTTCTTGTGGAGTATGTACAGAGCTTGATCCAGGAGCATGTCATACTTGGCAAAATCACGTCCTGCACATAACCTTATACAATGATTCATATGATATCCTTTAAATATGTAGATATGTCTGAATGCTCTGTGCCATCTCAGGCTGCGGAATTTCATATTTTATGACTGTTTTCCTTAATTTTGATAGTAGTCAAGTAGACATATGTAATAGATGGCACATTTAGGAGCAGTACTTTAGTCCCTGCCTTCAATGAGATTATTTTCAGATGTGGATTTTTTTTCCAATTTTATATTTTTCATTCAGATTATCAAGTGCAGTCTAATTTTGCATGATGATCACATGTCTATTAAGAAAAAAAATTATAAGAGAAATATTGAAAGAATGGTCTGTTCCAAAATATAATATAGTTTAAATTATAATGTTAACAGTTAAAAGTCCATTTTAATGGTCACAATTTTTATGAAATTAATGACAACAGGATTGACGTTAAGGTAACAGGGCTGACGAGAGTAATGGATGACAGGACTCACATTCTCCTGCCTATACTGCACAGCCATACAAACCAATCATCACATATCAAAGTGAAAAGCCTCATTTTCACATTGAAGGAGGTAACACATTTCATCAGAGGCAATGAGGTAAAAAAACTTGCATAGTTAATTTTTGTCAATTAAGAGACTGAGAATGGCCATGCAAACTTCATCACATATTAAATGCGCAAGGCTTCATTTTCACTGTGAAGATAGGTAACATTTCAGCACATCCAATAACATATTTCACAGTCAAGACTATATCATTTTACTGAATAAGATCTGCTCATTTGTCTCTCTGAATCTCCATGGCTGGCAGTGACTGGTAGGGGGGCAGGGATAAAATGAACTATATCATCATACAGATACCAGAGTGTATCCTCTTGCACAGGCCAAAAATATCTGTTCTCCCCTATGCTGTGCATGCATTTGATCTGGGCATCACAATCCCTGGGCAGAGGTCACTGTCGTATCTGACCACACACTACCTTCCAATAACCTCTGGCGTGGGTCAGTGAACTTTACTGAGTTGAACTGAAGTTTGGTCACAGGGAAAACTGAAGACCTGGGAGTCATGGCATTCACAATTAAGCCTTGTAGTTGCACTCATGCATCTGACATCAGGGCACATCAGGTTACCTCTTGCCAGTGTGACACCCTGATGGAGGTGCATTGCTGAGGAAATCAGTGCAATGTTCTGAGGCTTTTCAATGCCTTCTCAATATCCTCCTCCTCCACATAGAACAGCTTGATGGATGTTTCTCTTCTGGCCAGGATTTTGAACAGAGACCTTGCATCAGGTATGTGAAGGCCTTTGCTGAAAAGGTCATCTACTTGTCTCTAAGGTGCTCCTCCAACTCCATCAGGGGTGCCCTCTAATTGGTTCACCTCAAAGAAATTCCATGCCCTTTGTGTGAAACCTCTGTGCTAAAGAGGTAGAGGTTACCATGCTGCCGGTGCTGCATGCAGGGACTGTCACTTAGAAAATGCAGCACCCTCAACACTGGGTAGTCCTGTATGATGTGGTACAGCACAGATCTGAGATGTTCCCATATTGCAGCAAGGCCATTTTGTTTGGATGAGGACACTGTGATGAAACAGAGAGGGGTGTAGGCTTGTACCGGTTTGAACATTTTCCAACCAGTTTGATTTAAGGCCAAATATCTAACCGAACTGATATATATAATTATTTACTTCCACTAGGTGGCAGTAATGCTGTATTAACCGCCAATACACACGTTACTGTAAGGCAGTTATAAGAACCAATCTTGCTGCCTTCTGGCTTCAGGTATGCCGTTGGCAGTCAGATATGCTTGAATTGACTAAAAAAAAAGGGAGGGATCCCATGAGAATTGTATAAAAATGAACTTATTTATTCTAGAAGAAATGCGAAAATATTCTAATACAACAGCCCCAATTGACTATATAAAAAATAAACCAAAAAACCGCTTCAAGCCTCTAAGACAACCTATTTAAGGACAAATCAAATGCAGTCAAAAAACTGTGTAGTGCCACTCTATCTGAGCCAACCTGAGTCCCAAATTACCTGACAAGATAAAGGTGTGGAAAGGAAACAAGAGGAACATGGGAAAAGAAGGCATGAAGTCAGGCAGGTCACCATAACCAATTATTCTAATATTAATAATAGTTAATATTAATTAACACAAAGAATAAACCTTTAATGGGGCAAAAAAGATACACTTCTCACAAAGAAGAAAGAAGCAGAAGGACACCAAGACATTAGGGCAAACTGGATAAACCAGTAATAATAGTAGTAATAGTACAGTATAGTATATACTGTATAGTACAGTAGTAATCCAGTAATTAGGGCAACAAACTGAATGACTGCTGACTCCCTCGCACTTTTCCCTGCCCCCAATGAAATTTGATCTCTCACAGCAGCAGCAGACAGCTGAGCGGAGCTGCGGAGCCCCTCTGCAGCCTCTGAGACAAACTAAACAAAACACTTGTAGGCTCCTCCACTTCATTTATAAACAAATATAAACCTTATTAAGTTGTCATAATGCATGTTACAATGCAAGATAAGTTGAATATAGTCCCTTGACATGCCGCATAAAAATTAAAAATGAAAAGTGACTGGTGGAAACTAGGAAAAGGCCAGTTTGAACAGATGGGTTTTTAACAGTGATTTTATCTGTAGGGAGTCTGCATTTCTGATGTTGAGTGGGAGGGAGTTCCACAGGGTTGGGGCAGTGGTGGCGAAGGCTCGGTCCCCCAAGGTTCGGTGCTTGGTTCTAGTGATGAGGGTCAGGAGGTTGGAGTCAGTAGAGCGAAGTTGGTGGGTGGGGGAATGGCGGTGGAGGAGGTCAGTGAGATAAGAGGGGGCAAGGTTATTGAGGGCTTTGTAGGTGATGAGGAGGAGTTTGTACCAGATGCGGTATTGGACAGGGAGCCAATGAAGCTGTTTGAGTACAGGGGTGATGTGGTCTCTGGAGGGGGCGCGGTTGAGTAACCAGGCAGCAGAGTTCTGTATGTGTTGTGATTTTTGAAGGCTGGTAGAGGGAAGACCATAGAGAATGCTATTACAGTAGTCGAGTTTGGAGGTTATAAAGGCATGGATGAGTATTTCTGCAGTGGAGTGGGTGAGGGAGGTGCGGAGACGGGCAATGTTGCGGAGATGGAAGAATGATGTCCTGGTGATGTTGCTGATATGGGGTTTGAAGGAGAGAGTGGGGACGATTATGATACTGAGGTTCCGTACAGAGGGGGAGGAAGTGATATTGTGACCGTCTATGTGGAGGGAGAAGTCCTGAGGAGAGGGTAGGAAAGCTTTGGGTCCAGTAATGATGAGTTCTGTTTTATTGCTGTTTAGTTTCAGGAAGTTGTTGTCCATCCAGGATTTGATGTCAGTCAGGCAGTTTGTGATACTGGAAAGAATGTCTGGAGTGATGGATCTGGTGGAGATGTATAGCTGGGTGACGTCGGCATAACATGTAGAGGATGAAGAGGAGGGGGCCAAGCGCAGAGCCTTGAGGTACACCTAGGGTGACTGGGGTGATATGGGACTTGCAGTTGCTGATGGATACGTAGAGCTGACAATCGGAAAGGTAGGAGGTGAACCAGGTGAGTGCCGAGCCAGTGATACCAAGAGATGACTGTAGACGGTTGATTAGGATGGAATGATCAGTGGTATCGAAAGCGGCGCTGAGGCCGAGGAGGAGGAGGATAGTGAGGGAACCAGAGTCTGAGGCAAGGACAAACCTGGAGTGGGCATTGTTAAGTTCAGTTTTGTACAGTATGACATGGTCTTTGAGGGCTTGGGCGTGGACAGTGAGACCGGTTTTCTTGTGGAGACGTTCTAGTTATCATTGCTTTTTGAGATTATGTAGTTCTGGGGTGAACCAGAGGAATGAGTGAAAGAGGCAGTTATTGTCTTGAGAGGGGTGAGCTTGTTGAGGCAGGTGGAGAGAGTCTGATTGTAGAAGTCAATAGGGTCAGAAGGGTTTGGATTTGTGGGGACGGAGGAGCTAGTGATGGAGCTAGATATGGAGGATGAGAGGGAGGTGGGACAGAGAGATTTGAGGTTACGGAAGGTTAGGTTTGTTTGAGGTTAGGGACAGGGACGTCGACAATCATAGTGACAGCCAGGTGGTCACAGATTGTGAGGTCGGTTAGGGAGAGATCTTGAATGGTGAGGGAGGGGTTTAAGCAAACCAGGTCCAGAGTGTGGCCATGGCTGTGGGTGGGAGAATTCACATGCGGGGTGAGGTTGAAGCAGTTTAAAATTTAACGCAGGCTTTGAGAGGCTTTTGTTTTGAAGTCCATGAGGCGGAAGTTTGCAGTGGCAGGATGTTAACTTCCTCCTGTGACGAGTGCTCGGATGACGTGTAATTTTTGGCACAGCGCGGAAGAGCGTGAGGTGCAGTCAGACCAGAGTGAGGGAATACTGTTTTCATCTGTGAAGTTGTGGAAAAACCTGCGTCAAGACTCTCTGTGGATGTAGGGGTGACGTCAAACAAGGCAGAACGGTCAAAGCATTGTGGTGATGCGCCGCGACAGGCAGTGACCAGAATAGGGTACTCTACAGAACTTAGACAGCACCAGGAACCACCAGAAGCAAGTAGAGAAAAACCAGAGGTGGAAAAAGTACTAAAAAATTTAACTCAAGGAAAAGTACCTTTACTCTGATGAAATTCTATTTAAGTACAAGTAAAGCTACCCATCTAAAAATCTACTCAAGTAAAAAGTTGTTCATTTAAAATGTACTTAGAGTAGAAGTTGCTTAGTTACTTCCAACAACTTGATGGGGGTCACTCCTATGCAGTGCAAAAATGGTCCAGGGGTCATAAATCCAATCCAAAAACTGGTTATTTTACTATGATGAACCATAGAATTCAATTAAATTTAGGGCTGCACAATATCATAAGAGCATTATCATCGCAATGTGTTCTTGTGCAATAGTCACATTGTGAGACTCGCAGTGTAAGTTCATCATATCAGTATAATATTAGTCAAAGGCCATATGCCATACTTATTTTGTTGGTTAATACTTTAGGTTGTGAAGTTCTCAATTTCCATGACAGTTTGATTGTAAATGTATATTTCATGCAAATACAGCCTTTCCAAATCCCAAATGATGACTTCTTTCCAAATAGTGCTATTCAAGTTATTGCAATACATGTCACAGTATACAAAATCGTCGTTGCATTGTCAGTTTTGTCTAATATTGCGCAGCCCTCATTCATTTTGAATCACCAGCACAACTGTTAGACTTTTGCAACTTTTTGAGCAATGTTGTTGGGCAATATTCTCAGGGATGAAAACAGGTGTATGGTCAAAAAAGAGAGAGCTTGTCGAAGCAAAATTCTGAATATTAAAATAGTCTACACTAACACTAATTTGGAAGAATGCTGTGTATTCCAAAACAGAACAAATCCATTGAGCAACAGTGTTTCCCCTATATGCAACTAGCAGCAGTGGTGCTCCACTGCTGAAATATGACTGCTCCTGCTGATTTATTTTTCTTTTTTTGTCTTAGTTCTTTAGAAACTACCATCTATTATTATTTGGCGCTACGGATGCTTCATATCCACGTCAATTCATACACTTGTGTGTAAAGCATATAAGAGGAGAGGAGAGGGCTCCATCTTATCTCTTCCTAAACTAAAGTTATATTATTTTGTTTGACAGACGCTTCATATAATAACATAACGATATGCTATCTATTGTGTTATACGGTGAAACATTTCACCTTAAAACGTGATGACATATTGTTTACACAACGACATGTCATTTCTGTCTCTACATGGTCGCACCTTTACAATCCTCCCCTGCTCTCGCGCGCACACACACACACACACACACACACACACACACACACACACACACATCGACACATGCGCGCGCACACACACACACACACACAGCTGAGCACACAAGAACGCAGCTCGGGCCGCATTTTTCCGACCGACAATTATAAACGGCACTGTGCACGTGGGTTTTTTTTTTTCGTTTCTTCGTTCATTTCAACTGCTGCGTCAGCTTGTGCTTCTGATGAAGCACTCCCACCCTCCTCCATCTCTCTCTCCAGTAACTCGCCGGCACCGGCCGCTTGTTCTGGGTCAATTCCACGCGAGATTTCCAAGATTCACCCTTTTGGTTTCCATTTAGCCAAAAACTTTTTTGTTTTTTTTACTCAGTCACGGATGTGATCTCCAATGTAGCAAAGTACAATACTTTAGTCAAAATATACTTAAGTAAAAGTAAAATTACAGATTTCAAAAACTACTGAAAAAAATTACCAATTACACAAAAAAAACTACTCAATTACAGTAACGTGAGTAAATGTAATTAGTTACTTCCCACCTCTGGGAAAAACTAGCAAAACCATAGTTTCCAGCAGCTTTTTAGTCAGAGGGAGAAGCAGCAGCCAAAAGGGCCAGCGTCCTCTCCCAAACCGGGAGTCACTTGCACTATGCACTTCTGACTTGATGACTGGCTTTAATGTTTAAAACATGCCTCTTAATTCTGTCAGCTGTTGACTGAACAGCTCGATTAGGTCTTCCATCTGTTTTTTCCCTTTTGAATGACAGTGTTGCCACTCTCTGACTACTATGAGTAGAAAACCATGGCTGTGGGGTTGTAAGGTACAGTAACTGGACAGCTGTTCTGCCTACACCTTTCACACTGACCATACATGCACTCCTTTTTCCTGGAGTTGCACACAATCTCTTCTACTAATTCCTCAATGTTGCAGCATATTAGCAGCTTCAGGTGGTAGAGCTTGTTTGCACCAAAAATTTCCCATGAGCATTTTCTTGCTGTGTCCATGAGAAATCGTTTTTTCTTTTTAAGTTTGCTCTTTGTCTTTTCCTACTTCCTATCTGTGGTCAGGCAGCTCACATCATCCCGCTCAAAGAAACAGCCTCACTCAGTTTTTATTTGTGTCAGCTGTCCTACTGTGTTCTTTTTTGTGTGAATGTATAGGGGTCTCTATCAGAAGTTTCCACCCTTTTTTTCACCCCTCCTTTATTAGATTACCCTACCTTAAGCAAAAAGAAAAAACACATAATTTTTGGGTAACACTTTTTATTAAGGTACTGTAATAAGCGTTAATTAATGCTTAATAAGCACCAATTAACCAGTTAATGAGCATTTATAAGACAGAATAAGATGTTTATTACCATTAATAAGACTATAGAAGTGTCAATTATAGCACACTTAACATAGTTATTATTGCATATAGGAGCATTATAAGCACTTAATAGAAACTTGATAACAGTTTATAAAGCTATCCTAAATATTAATTAATAAGATGTCTGTTTACATTAATTATGATTTATAAGGGTTAATTATAGAACAATAACCACATTTCTTACGGGTTTATAAAACACTATAAGACCCTATCAGATTAAATTAATAAGGTGTTATTAATAGTTAATAATGATCCTTTGCAGCTACCGGATCTAAAGTGGGAACAGTGTGTATAAAGCTTAATAAATTATTAATATGCTCTAAGGACTCAAAACTAACAGTTTCTCAACGTCCCGGGGACTACAAAAATTGCTACTGGGACACAAAGATGATGTGTCTGGGACAATTCCGGCACAGCAAAAAAAAACAAAACAAAAAAAAACATCATTACGTATGGGTATCTGAACGTCGCTTGAATAATTTCAATAAAAACTTATGAACAACAAAAATACAGTGGCTTTTGCTGCACCTGATCTGGCTCCACACGCGCACGCGTGCACACAAGGAACTCAACTCACTGCATGATGGTCACGCTGGGTGCCACTTGCCAGCTATGCTTGCCACTCCTCATCAGAGCACAGAACCTAGCAATGCTGAGATGGTTGAAACAACTGATGCAAACTCCTCCAGTGCCGCTCCAGTTGGAGTAGGATGTGACACTTGGCATCGGGACTCTGAAGATGATGTTTTATCTGTTTCTGCCCCTGTGGTAAGTTAGTGTGTTAAAGTAGGCTAGGCTAATGTTAGCTTGTTGATTTTTAGCTAGTTCTAGTTCTTTGCGATAGCTAACACTAGCAACTCAGCTAATCATGTACATGATGGAGTTCTAAATTTTGATGTTAATGATAATGACGGTAACATTACAGTTAATCAGAAGAGGTGTACTCGGTTCATTCAGTCAGTAATAATTAGGCTACCAACTTTAGCTAGAGAGATGAAGGTCATGGTTGAACTAGCAGCCAGTCGTGTTTCTAAATTTCCTACAGGTAAGCTGAGTATAATGAACACCCAGATAACAGTAGTATGTGTTAGCAGAACCTTAGTGGGTAACTGACACTCAGAGACAGTGACTTTGACTGCGATTAAGAGAGAGAGAGAGAGTGAGTGTGTGTGTGTGTGTGTAGTTGATGTAGGAGGTGTGAGACGTTAGTGTGCCGGGTGTGGTGTGTGACGTCAGACAGATGCGCTCCAGGAAGAAAGTGAGGCATGTGCTCGGTTGTTTACATCAAGCAGCCACAGTGAAGAAGCCTACACAGTTCTGCATGCTGTTTTTGAGTTATTTCCCTCTATGTAAAAGTCAGACACTGATGAGAGAGGCTGTGCATCTATGGGGTGCCATTTGTAAAGTGTCTCACGCTGAAAATAACATCAACATTTTGCCACATTTAGCTTCAAACAATGTTTAAAAGTGTTGTGAATTTTTTAAGGTCACCTTTTACCACATTTACAACAACAACTCAACAACTCAAAGTACACATCACATAAAATTTCTCCAAACATGTTTCTTGTTATTTTAGGTAGTTATTATCACGCTAATGTATGTTCAAGTGTTCATTTCCCCCGATAAGTTGGTTTTAATTCGTTATTTGATTCTATAAACACAGTCTGACCATCTCGAGCTTTTATTTTGGTACTTCCGGTGACCGGCAGTACCAAAGTGTGAAATATTTAGTTTCACCCAGAATATTTAGATTTAACATTTAGATTTAGATCTAGATTTAATATTTAGATTTAACATTTACATTTAGATTTAGATTTAATATTTAGATTTAACATTTAACATTTAGGTGCCACATTTAATATTTAGATTTAACTATTTAATATATTTCTAAGTTAACAAATATTGCTGTAAATGTGGTAAAAGGTGACGTTAAAAAATTCACAACACTTTTTTAAACATTGTTTGAAGCTAAATGTGGCAAAATGTTGATGTTGTTTTCAGTGTGAGACACTAACGGCACCCCATAGTGCATCATCCCTGCAGCGCTGAAAATAAAGTGCCGTTCTTTAACGCAGACGAAGTCCCATTGTTTATGTGTTGTTGCCACAACGAGCTAACACAAGCTAAAAGAGCTAATGGTCTTTGGAGGTCCCTTTACTACAGTTCGGGGGTCTGCCAGCTTGGCGTTGGTAACACTTATTTATCTTATTTACACAACGGCATGTCATTTCTGTCCCTACACGGTGCGTGTCTAAAATCCTCCTCTGCTCTCTGTGTTGCGCACGGCGGAGTTTGGCCCTGATGCGTGCACACACACAGACACAGGTGAGCACACAGACACAGTCACAGGTGAGCACACAAAAGCGCTGAAGAACTCGTTCCCTTTCTTGAGAACGAGTTCTTCAGCGCTTGCTGCCATGTTGTTTGTGTATCAACCACGCGGGGGGAGGGGTGAGCCCACTCTGAACTACGGGAGCCCAGCGTGGAGCGGCAGTGGCGGGTTTTAAATAGAAACTCGATTTTCATTAAAACAAATCGGCCTAAACTACAAATTCGAATTAATCGATAAAATCAATTTATCGCCCAGCCCTACTAGGCTGTGGATTAAAAACAAGGGAAGTTATGTTAAATGTGTTTATGGGTTTAATTCTGAGCCTGCTCTTTCAGAGGGATGTGCTGACATTGCAGATGGTGTCAGATGGACTGCAGAAGACGACCCCGCCTCTTGTAGCCATGCAGGTAAACGAAGTAAACTCCCTAGAGCAATCGTGTCAGTGGAAGTTTTTTTAGTTCTTCTGTATTTCAGACAGTCCCAGGTCGGCATCTGAAGCAGTTCCTGGATGAAGTGGGACCTTTTCCCGGAAACACCTTCTCTGGTGTAAAACTCAACAGGAAACAAGTGGATGATGATGACTTCCACAAAGTGAAAGATAAACTAATCAATGGCTTATGTGACAACCTCACCACGCGGTTTGGCAACCTTGATGAGGGTGTCTTGAAGGCTGCTGCCACCATGTTTGACCTAAGCAACTGACCTGAAGACATCACTGACCTGGCCACCTGTGGCCTGGCCAATGTTGAGACTTTTGTTACTCACTTTCAGAAAACTGATGGGTTACAGGGAGCTTTGTGGAACACTGTATTCACGAACAGTCAATCTAAGTAACAAAACTTTTGAAAAAGCCAAATGAACTCAGATCGGTCATTTTTTTTAGAACTCAACTAGTAGGGTTTCAAATCCTTTTTTCCTATTTTTGACAATGGTGGTTGCATTAAAAATCAATATGAAAAGGAAATATGTCCTTATGTTGTGTTTTCACCACCATTGGTAGGCTGAATTCTCATCACAAGTGAATAAAGCAGCTAACTCTGATTCAATCTGCTCAGATTTTTAAGTTCAAATAACTCATGTTTGTCTTAGTATGCCATTTTGAGGAAATGAGATTCCCATGATCCTTTGCTAAAGAAAATAATAACATTGAAAAGAAGGCATCAGAATTCTTTAATGTTGAAATAATGATTGATATCTGGATGTTGCAATAGGTGCATAATTAATAGAATTATTAACCTCAATGAGTGCATAATAAAGAGTTTATGAATGTCAACAAGACACTGTTCCCACTTTAGATCCAGTAGCTGCAAAGACGCATTATGAGCTGTTAATAAGTGCATATTAATAGTTTCTTAACCTTTATATGACACTGTTCCCATTTTAGATCTGATAGCTGCAAAGACGCATTATGAGATGTTAATAAGTGCATATTAATAGTTTATTAACCTTTATACGACACTGTTCCCACTTTAGATGTGGTAGCTGCAAAGCATCATTATTTACTATTAATAAGTGCATAATTAAGCATTTATTAACTGTAATATGGCATTTATATTAACTTCTTATAGTCTCATTAATGTTAATAAACACCTTATTAATTTCATCTTATAGGGTCTTATAGTGTCTTATAAACCAGTAATAAATGTGGTTATTATTCTATAATTAACCCTTATAAATTATAATTAATGTAAATAGACATCTTATTAATATTTAGTATAGGTTTATAGACTGTTACCTGTTAAGACTGTTAAGTTCTTATAATGCTCCTATAAGCAATAATAACTCAGTCAGTTATGCTGTAATAAACACTTAGTCTAGTCTTATTAGTGTTAATAAGCATCTTATACCGTCTTGTAAGTATTCATTAACTGTTAATCTGTGCTTATTACAGTACCTTAATATAAAGTGTTACCAATTTTTGCTTATACCCACATAGTCAAACAGCCTCCACGTGGAGCTGGATTGCATGACACTTCTTTGTCAAAATTCTTGAATTACAAGATGTTTTCTTTACAGTTTGATAAACTTTTGCACATGATCTAGAAAATGAGTTCAGTACCTCTGCAGCGCCCTGCCAGAGTGTGATCTGTATCTGCCGGACTGCTCAGCGTCTGAACCCAGTCTGCGTTGTCCTCCTCATTCTGGATCATTCCACAGATGTTGATCAGCTCAAAGGAGCACTGGTCCAACAGAGTGTGTGTGTTGGCTGGAACAAGACAATTATTAACAGTTATCCACCTACATTACAAAACTTACAGCACTACAGAGAGGGCAGAGAGGCGCACATGCTTGGTTTTAATTGGGGATATGGACAATCTACAAAGTATTAGTGGGATGTTTACGTAAAATTCTCTCTAGTGGGTCTCTAAAAGTTGCATTTATTGAGTTCAGTTGCCCCTATGGGGCAGCAGAACAAGCTGCATAATAAACAAAAAGTTTTGGAAAGTAAAGGGGGACCACAGATTTTGGTGATAATTCTATTGGTGCAGATTAAAGGGGAGAACATGAATGTATTTTAGGCCTAGTGTGACAATAAATCCATAATTTACATTGAACAAAAAATTTAACACTTTTGTTTTTGATCCCATTTTCAGTTAAAAAAGCCAAGACTTTTTTTTCATGCACACAAAAGACTTATTTCTCTCAAATGTGTTGAAATCTCTTAGTGAGCACATCTTCTTTTCCAAGATAACCCATCCAGCTGACAGGTGTTAAGATGCTGATTAAACAGCATCATTACCACACAGGTGTGGCTTGATGGTCACACACACTTGCAACCAAAATTTGAGAAAACCAAGTCTTGTTTGCATAAAAAAAAGTATTTGATCTTTAAGTTAAACCTATGAAAAATGAAAGCAAAAACAAAAGTGTTGCATGTTGCGGGTTCCTAACCTCTTTCCCTGCTAGGATATATGGTGAGAACCATTTGCCTTTCTCTAACCCTTAGACAGGTGAAAGGAAACAACACTCACCACAGTCGTACATGCGATTGAGTCTGGCAATGTCTACAGCACTAAAGTCCAGCCGTTGGCCAATGACTTCATTAAAGTATGGTATGGTGGTGGTGATTGTGGGTATGCTGTCATTCTTGTTGAAGGACAGCGGCCTGTAGTGCATGATAGACTCATAATCATACGGCGTGTTCAGATCAGTGATGAAGTCATCCTCATACTTCTTGAAATTATGCTCCATCCCTGTGAGGAGAAAGTAACGTAATGTTACACTATGTCAACTCCCTCTAACAGTGCTACCACATAACATACACTGATACACTACAACATTAAAACCACTGACAGGTGAAGTGAATAACATTAACCATCTCGTTACAATGAAATATTCTGCTGGCAAACCTTTGGTCCTGGCATTCATGTGGATGCCGCTTTGCATGGACCACCAATCCATCCATAGCCATTGGGGGTGGGGGGGGGGGTTACTTGACTACATGCCAGGACATTGTATTGTAATGAGATAGTCAATGTTACTCACTTCACCTGTCAGTAGTTTTAATGTTGTGGCTGATCAGTGTATGTACAGTAGTTTCAGCTGTAATCCTCACCACTAGACATCACCAAATCACCCTAAATCCTTAAAGCACAGTGAAAAGTAGATTGGAATGTCTACATTTTCATGACAACAAGGTTGCTCCCACTCTATGTGATTGAAACTTCATGGGGAAATAATCTTTGTCAACAATTAGTTGTTCAATTAAGTGAATATGAAATGTGTTTAATGCATATCTGAACTGTGAAATGTTGTTATCATTTTAAATACTCCTAAAATGTTACAGAGTCTGGCCAGTGACTTGTTAAAGTGTTCCTAGGTGAGTGGATTAAACAAAAAATGTGACCCACCTTCTTCAATCTGGTCCCACCGGATTTTTACATAGTCGTCTCTATCTGAGCGAGACTGCTCGTGGTAAAACCCCAGAGCATGGAGGAGCTCATGCTGCACAATGGACTTAGTGTCACACCTGGCCCCAATGGACACATTCTGGCCTTTTTTATCATCTCCAACATATGACCAGCATCTGAAGTGATGAAATGGAAAATTTAAATGATAGCACAATCTAAGGTGCTGTTGGTGAACTCCAAATAGAATTTTACTGCATCAGCATTCCCTTATCTTTGATTCTGTATGCCTTTGGTGGCGTGACAGTGTGGCCTATAAAGTTGTGTAACAGCCAACATCATTCCTGAGTCAGTGCAGAATGCGGCAGCTCACCCAGACTCCTTGATGAAGGAGATGAAGCTGCTCTCTCCCTCATAGGGCTTGAAGTCCACACAGGATCTCAGACGGTACTCCTCAAAAGCCTGCAGAATCACACCTTTAGCGTTCAGTTCTAGAATGAAAGAAAATAATTTTCAAATCAGTACATGTATATTTACCCACTCATCCAATACATGTTGGTGAAAATGTACGTCATTGTGCACAGTGTACCTAAAGAATCCGTTAAGATATAGGGGATGGGAAACTTCCATCTTCTTGTTTGGTCAAGGATTGCATTCCGACTGGCCTGCAAGACACAATAAAAGCATTGAGAGCATTCAGTGGTCCTGTGTGTAAGATTTAGAGGGATTTAGTAGTGACTAGTAGTGAATTGCAGATTACAACCAGCTGAAACTTCTCCTGGTTAAAATTTTCTCAGTGTTCATAGTTCAGGAGGTTTTTACTGGGAGCCAAATTATCCACAGAGGTTTCATATCTTGGAGCAGGCTGTTCTCATAATCTGTTTGTACGTTTTCCTACAAAAACTAATGCACCCAAATTCATGCATATCCCATGTAATCATAAGCCAATAATTAATGTATAACCCACGTATTTTCGAAGGCGACGATCATGTGACCAATGAGCTGTTGGACACATGTTCGTAACCATGTGAATTCATTTTAAGACACGTACTAGACACGTCCTCCTCAGTGCCCAGCCATGTTATTGACTATATTGACTGTGTGTGTGTGTGTGTGTGTGTGTGTGTGTGTGTGTGTTTATATGTGGGGGTGGGAGGGGCGGGTTTTCAATATGTATGTATTATTTTTGTTTGTTTTTTATTCTGTGAAGCACTTTGTGTTGCATTTTTAATGTATGAAAAGTGCTATACAAATAAATAAAGTTTGAGTTTAAGTCCTGTTTCTTTTACTAAAACTAACCACAGTAACTTTACTTGCCTAAACCTTACATCTGAAACTTTACGTTAATTATGTAACTTTACGTTGAGGAAATGTTTTTACCAGGAGCTGAATTATCCAGAGGTCTCCTAGAACCAATGTTTAGTTTGTCCGTTCTGGGCTACTCTGTAGACAAGGACCCCCTCCCTATGTAGTCATTCTAAGGTAACGAAAATGCAACCATTATTTTCAGCTAGTTATACACTGAAGAAAACACTTAATATATTATATTCCATTTCTGCTAATATATCCCCCTCACTTCTACATACTGGACCTTTAAGTTCATGACAAACATGATCCCTACCCAGACACTCTGTGTACTTACATCACCAGCAATGTCTCCCTCAAACAGGTGTTTTAACCCTGAAAATGTGAGAAATACATTTTTGTTACATCCAAATATCAGACAACAAAGCATATGAAGCATGTACTGACAGGAGACAGGTCTTAAAAAGAATACCTCTGTTGATCTCAAGTATGTCATCTCTAAGTTCACCAGCATCTGCATCATCACCTGGAATATATATTCACGGTTACAACTAGAAAGCAAAATACAAGCTAGGTTTATGTGCACATGATGAATAAAGTTAATACGAACCAACCGGTAAGTGTTGGAACAGCTTGCACCTAGCACAGAAAAAGAGATGTCTAAATTTAAACCCCTCTATAAAGACTTTTTTTATTCAGTTTCTGTTTCATAACACAGCTCTATTTCAAATACTTCAAAAAATTCCCTACCTTTAAAACTACAAAGACTCCAATCAGTGCAGCAAATTTCCTCAAACTGTCTCCAGAGGCCATGTTGTTATCCAGACACAAACTGATTCCAGTGTAAACTTGCCCATAAAGACAGCAGCCGAGGGGAACTTTGATCTGGATTATAGTGTTTAATGAGTAACAGGCACTTCACACATGTCTGCTGTTTTTGGCATGCACAGATAATGACAGCAATAAACTTTCGACCCTGTAAAGGCAGCAGAATCAAAGACAAATTGATATCAAATCTGATTTTAGATCTTATTAAACAGGCAGTTATGTTGTAGATGGGTTTGACCTCTGGCCGCTCTGTGGCTGGGGATAGTTGTCTTTTACCAAGTCATGTAGACTCATTCAGCAGAAAGCAATCTTACAATGCAGACACCACATCCTGTTTGTGAAGAGACTGCTCGTACATGCTATTTCAGTCCTCCTGTAGTGATTTATTAGTGATGATGCCTTCAAAGTGTGCATTTAAGTTTTTGGACAGAAAGTGAAAAACAAAGTGCTGACACTTTAATCCGTTGAGTCATAACACCTGATAAGGTGCTATATTTCATTTTCCCTATCTTATAATTACTGCACTGCTCTGCTGTTTTAGATTACATTAAAGAAGCACTTGAGTGTTTTATTATTGTACTTCTAAATGTTCAGGGACTTACAAGAGAGATAAAACATAAACTGAGGTGACACAGGCCAAGATATCCTGACTTTAATCACAGGAGTGCTAGAATATTGCATTCAAGTAAAAGCTCTTTAATTTAAAGACATTTTACAAAGGAAAGGGAGAAGGGACTAGTGGAAGAGCATCAGCAGCTTGACCCCTTATGTCCAAACCAACAGTAAATTCCATTTCTATCGACAGCATTTTTCAGCCTGTACATACAACTGATTATTTGTCAGTTTAGCCTAATTAACCAAAAAGAGACAGACGTACTGCCTAGCCAGCGGCAAGGACATGCCTACTCTGCTATCTTGGTCCCTTCCATGAACAGGTAGCAAAACATATTATGTCTCCTCTGTATTTAACATAAAAAAATAAATAAATAAATATAATTAACACACAATTTTTACCGTTACATGCCTACTGCTACTTACCCCTTAATAAAGCCATTCAATAACTGATTGAAATGTGCAGATATGCAATGTGCAAAATATTCTGTGCAAGCCCTGCTAATAAAGTGCATATATTGTTAACTACAGTGCCATGTGCAATTACTAAAGTGCTTTGTTAAGTTGTCCATATAAAGTGCATTAGTCCAAGCCCAACTGTGAAATATTTACAGGGCAAAACTGTCACTGGTTATGAAGTGCTCTTTGTTACACTGAGACTAATGACCATCTTTTGTTCCATTACGGAGCTCATATATTACCATTGTTATTGAGTCATTTGCCAAAGTTTGTCGCAGTTAAAGAACAGTCTGTAGCCCTGCCACTGTCACTGTGATGAGCATCATTATCATTATTATTATTATTATCATCATCATTATTATCACTGTTATTAAATCCACTCGTCATCATTCAACAAGTCAGCTGCTGAGTGAATAAGACATGTCAGACCTGTCAGTCTGCCTCAATCAATTCAATTTTATTTATAAAGCCCAATATCACAAATCAAATTTGCCTCACAGGACTTTACAGCATACGACATCCCTCTGTCCTTAGGACTCTCACAGCTGATCAGGAAAAACTCCCCAAAAAAACCCTTCAATGGGGAAAAAACAGTAGAAACCTCAGGAAGAGCAACTGAGGAGGGATCCCTCTTCCAGGACGGACAGACGTGCAATAGATGTCGTACAGAACAGATCAACATGATAAATTAACAGTGTTTATTACAGTGGTCTAAATTCATCCTAAAGCCAACATTAAGGATGTAACATCCACTATTCTTAAACGTGTGCACTGTTTCCAAAGCATTTCCCCTGATGCCCCACATTTCATACTTGGTGATTTCAATACTTGCAGTCTTAAAAAGACCCTTGATCACCTTTACCAGTATGTAACCTGTCCAACAAGATGTGGTAAGGTGCTGGACTTGTGCTATGGCACCATAAAAGGGGCATATAAATCTTATGCAATTGCGCCAGTTGGCTCTTCAGACCATAATTGCGTCTTTCTAGCACCAGTCTATCAACCAGCCCTCAAGAGAGGAAAAATGGAACGCAAAGAGGTTGCTGTGTGGACAGAGGGCGCTGTTCACCAGCTGAATGATGTGCTATGTTTTAATAGCACTAACTGGGATGTTTTTAAAGACACTTGTACTGACTTAGATGAGCTGATGGATACTGTATCAGGATACATTTCCTTTTGTGAGCAAATGATCATCCCCAACAAGACAATTACAATATACCCAAATAATAAACCTTGGGTCACTGTCTCTTCAGAATATTCTCAATCAGAAAAAGCTAGCTTTCCACCAAGGAGACATTCACCAACAAAAAGAGGCCCCAAGACTGGTGAAGAAGGAAATAAAGCTGGCCAAAATTAAATTTAAAGGGAAAGTAGAGGAAAAACTTAGGAATGGCAGCTCCCACAACGCCTGGAGAGGAATTAAATCTATGGTGGGAATGCAGGATAAAAAGAGGGAGCTTTTCAATCCTGATAAGCCTGACTCTGTCCTGGCAGACGAATTAAACCAATTCTATGTGAGATTTGACACATATAGTCACTCCGATAAACTGACTGAATTCAGGGTTGCTTCAGAGGGCAGCCAGATCTTTATTGATGAATTTGAGGTCACAAAAATATTTGAAAAAAACAACGTGAGGAAAAGTTGTGGGCCTGACAGGATCAGTGGTCAGCTTCTTAAAAATTGTGGTCCATTTTTGAGTGACATTTTCACATTCATTTTCCAACTCTCTTTATCTCTAAAAAAAAGTTCCCACGTTATGGAACGAATCCATTGTTGTCCCTGTGGCCAAGGTCCCATTGCAAAAAACGCTGAATGATTATGGACCAGTGGCACTTACTTCTTTAGTAATGAAAGGATTTGAACGCATAATGAAGCGAAGCCTTTTATCAATGACACTAAGGGCCCTATTTACATGGTCTAAAGCGGACGGCAGAGGGCGCATAATCCATGTCGCAAGTGTCATTGCTATTTAGATGCAGGCGCAGTTGTCATTTTCACGCCCTGCGCCCTTGTCGTCTAAGTAGCAAATGAACTTGCGCTTCTCTGGGTGTGTTGGTCTAAAAATGAGGAGTGGTCAGGTGCAGTCATGGTGCGTTGCTAGTTAGATGACATAAAAAGCAAATGCGCCAGTGACCAACAAAAACCTGGTCTAAAGTCAACGGCGCAGAATTTCGCTGTTAAACAAGTTAGTAATATGCGTCTCTAGGCGGGTGCACAACACGCGTGCACTCTGCTCAGACACACACGGAGCAGCCACACATATGCAAAAGATAACAAATAAAATTAATCAGTAACACGTCTTAATGGTCAGTCATTAATCAGAATGATCTAATCGCAGTAATAATGATCATCATAATCCGGGAGGTCCAAGCTCGCAGTGTCCGAATATACGGACCTGCGAGCAGACCTCCACGGGCTGATGATGCATAGCCTGTAAAATGAACTTGTCTTTCTCAATTGAATTGTGATCATTTTGGCATGTAAATCACAAAATCAAAGATGTGAAAACGTCTGACAAACTTTCGTTTCTCCCGTGCACGTGCTCTCTCTTTCTCTCTCGCAGTCTCACTCTGTTTCTTTTCTTTTTGACTTTTCTAAGATGACAGATGCTGAATATATACTCCCTATCTGATGCTGTGGCTGTTTGTTGCTGGCTGAGAGGGATGTGAACTTATTACATTGCAGCTGTGTTAATCAAATCAGGTTGGGTTTCCATTACGCGTGCCAAACATGCCAAACGGTGCCAATCCCCTTTGATCTGACATCAGATGTGACGGGACAGTTGATATAGAGATACATTTATGTGCTGATTGCAGATAGTTGCATTGAATAGTGGTTTTTGTGGGTATTTATTGCATCGTTAATGTGCCTGATATTCTGGAAACCTGCCTGTGAGGTTTTGGTGACATCCACTAAACTTCCACTAAATTGATAACCTAATAGTCTGTCCACAGAATCCCTCTCTATCAGATCATTATTTAATAACTTTTGATTTCTCTCTACTCGATTACACGCCACTCACCAACAGTTACTATACTAGGTGTTCATCACATAGTGCTGTCGACGCTAAATTTAATACCATGTCCTTCTGTAACAGAGGTTTCCCGTATGAACTTTAAACTCTCCCACATTGATCATCATGTCTATAGTGCTGAAGGCTCGCTGCGAACAACACTCGACTCTGTAGCACCTCTTAAAAAGAAGTTAACAAAGCAAAGAAAGTTCGCTCCTTGGTATAACTCTCAAACCCGAAAATTAAAATAAATATCACGGAAATTTGAAAGGAATTGGCAATTAACCAAACTGGAAGAATCTCATTTAGTCTGGGAACAGTATAAGTCTCAAAACCTATAAGAGGGGCCTCCGCAATGCCAGAGCAAACTATTACGCAGCATTAATAGAAGAAAATAAGAACAACCCCAGGTTTCTTTTCAGCACTGTAGCCAGGCTGACTGAGAGTCAAAGCTCTATTGAGCCTTGTATTCCTTTAGCCATTAGCAGTAATGATTTTATGAGCTTTTTTAATGACAAAATTCTAACTATTAGAGGCAAAATTCATGACCTCCTGTCCTCAAACGGAACCAATCTTCCCTCACTACAGCTGTAAGATCTAATATATATCTAGATAGCTTCTCCTCGATTTCTCTTCAACAATTTACCTCAATCATTTCTTCATCTAAATCATCAACGTGTCTCTTAGACCCCAACCCAACTAGGCTACTTAAGGAAGTCTTACCTTTAGTTAACACTCACATATTAGACATGATCAATATATCTTTATTAACAGGCTATGTACCACAGTCTTTTAAGGTAGCTGTTAGGGCTGCATGATAAATCGATTTTAAATTGAAATCGGATTTTTTTAGTTAGGCCGATGTTAAAAAAAAGAAAATCTTAAAATCGTTTTTCCCTTTAACTAGGGCAATTATGGTACGGCTCTCTCACGTGTCTCTGTGCTACGTGCATCCGGGTTTCTGTAGTAACCTCCTAAAAGCTAAAATGACATGGCGTCGCCGTTGGCAAGAGGCAGTGAGAATTTTGTTGGGAAACCATGAAAGAGCAAGTCTGTCATCTGGAAGTGGTATGGCTTTGCAGTTGCAGACGAAGAGCAAACCACTCCTCATTGTGTAGTGTGTGTGAAAGCCGTGGCTACGAAAGATAGCAGCACAACTAATTTTTTTCAACACCTTAAGAAGAAGCATGCGTGTGAGTGGGAGCAGTGTGTTAGCAACATCATTTTCATTTGGTGTTCCATATAGCAAGACAGCCGTCAAGTGGAAAAGAATTACGGATGCGGTGCCATTTCACATAGCAAAAGACATGGTCCCGATATATACTGTTGAAAAGACTGGTTTCAAACACATGCTGAACGTGATAGACTCCCGCTATGAGCTACCAAGCCACAAGCATTTTAGCGACGTGGTCTTGCCCCCTTCTGTACAATGCCACTCGTGCTAGAGTGACAAAGCAGCTGGAAGATGTGCCATTCTTCTCGGCTACGACGGACCTGTGGTCCAGCCAAACGATGCAGCCATACCTGAGTTTGACGGCGCATTTTATCACCGACGAGTGGACTCTGTAACATGTCTGCCTACAGACCTCCTTCTTCCCAGAGGACTATAAAGGTAACTTAAGGGTTCTGTTTGCCTGTTATGTCCCAGTGCTCTTGTAGACATTAACGTTTTTTCTTGTTTTATTTTATTGGTATACTTTTAGATTTGTGAGTCATGTTAAATTGTACACACAATTCAACTTGCTGTTGCCATGTGTACAATCCTGTGAGTTGTCTTCTTATAAAGAAACTATTTATTACTAAGGTGAAGAGACTGCCCAGGGGTTGAGAGATGCACTTGAGTCCTGGCACCTGAGTGAAGACCGGCTCGTTTGTATGACAACGGACAGCGGCACCAATATGATAAAGGCTTTGAGACGGAACGAGTGGCCCAGCCTACAGTGCCTTGGGCATAAACTGCACAACGCCATCGGTAAGTGTCAAACATGGCAACGCATGATTGCATTTATTTATCTGAAGTGTAGTGCTTTCTAGATGAATCAATATGATAGCATATATCACACACACACGCACAGACACAACTATGTATGTGCTAAACGTGATCCTAAATGCATCAACATTTAGCCTCTTAACATATATGTGAATGTAGTCCCATGTGATGTCACAGTGTTTGTTTGTTTTTTCTATATTTCTTTTTATACAGAGAATGGTGTGAAGAACCCATGGATTGATCGTGCCATCGGAGTCTGTAAGAAGGTTGTCAGTTCTTTTTCACTTAGTTGGAAAAGAAGAAGAGAGCTGGCTGAAGTACAGACAGAGCTCGGCCTACCCGTTCATCAGCTCATCACCGAGTCCCCAACCAGGTGGGGATCCAGACAAGCAATGATAGAACGTGTCCTTTGAGCAAGAGAAAGCCATAGCACGTGTCCTGGGGTCAGAGATGAAAAGCAGGCACCTCGTGCCCACCTGGCAAGAACTTGAGGTTTTGGAGTCAGTGAATAAAGCTGTTAAACCACTGGAAGATTTCACTGATGCACTGTCTGGGGAGAGTTATGTGACTGTCTCCTTCATCAAACCAACTCTCAGCATGTTCAGAAACAATCTCCTCAAGCCAGCAGATGACGATACTGAGCTCACACAAACTATCAAAGAAAACATTCTGAGTTACATGACTGACAAATACAGTAACCCTGACCAAGACGAACTCTTGGACATGGCCTCACTTATGGATCCCAGATTCCACATGACGTACATTCGCCCTGAGAGAGAGTGGAACCCATTAAGAACAGAGCTGTCACAGAGCTGCTGCGTCTGGCCACTGACAACACCACACCAGAGCCTGGCCCAGCTGTGCAGGTGCGCCAGGAAGGAGAAGAAGAAGCTCAGACTGGCCCTAGCCCTGCACCCAAGAAGACGAGGAGCTTGGCAAGCTTGTTCCAGAAGAAGGATGTGCCCCCTTCCACCCTGTCAGAGGAAGACCAAATCAGAACTGAGCTAGAAACCTACCTGTTGACCACTAAGATAAGGGAGGATGCTGATCCACTTCAGTGGTGGAAGAAACACGAAGACAACTTCCCCAGGCTCAGCAAGCTACCCAAGAAATACCTCTCAATCCCTGCGATGAGTGCCCCATCAGAGAGGCTCTTTAGTGTTGGAAGGAACATTGTAACATGCCACAGGGTGTCCCTCAAGCCAGATGTTGTAGACAGGCTTGTGTTCCTTGCAAAAAACTTGCAATTGCCAATGTGACTAACAAATGTAATGAGTGACTGAAACAATCTGACTGACTGGCTGGCTGACTGACACAATCTGACTGACTGACTGACTGACTGACTGACACAAACTGATTACATTACAGAAGCATCTCTACCTCTCTCATTATGATAAATCAAATGAGTCTCATGATTTTGTTATTTAGCATGCAAATAACATTTATTTTTTTTGCACAAGTGCTTTTTTTCCCCCAGTAGGCGTGCAAATAGCAATTAATGTTTGCGTTTTTTGTCTCAGGGATATAGGACATTTTTTAAAGCTTTATTTTACAAAATGTCAAAGTTTTGCACTTTGAATATTCATCTTTATTTAAGAGGATAGGAAAACCTTTTATTTTTTTAAGGGAAGTTTTGTCACTTTATCCCAAGGGGGAATCATTTATGTTTAGGCTATTCAATAATTTTTGAAATAAAACAAAATATTTGAAATAATTTATTCTCATCTCATTTGTATGTAGCCCTGTGGGATATAGAGTTCATAGTCCATACATACAGTTAAATAAATAAATAGTTAATAAATAAGTAATTCATCTTAATTCATAGTAATTCATAAATATATATCTAAACTTGTTAAAACGTTAAAAGCATTAAAAGTGATGTTTTGGGCAGTTTCTATGTTGGCCATGTAGCCCTACTTGTTGTAATATTTCATGATTAGAAATATAGGTATTGAAGGTAAAATCTGAGTAAATAATTTGGAAGGTAACCAATTGGGATTGAAGTATACAATAAAAAAAAAAAAAAAAAAAAAAATCGAAATTTTCAGAGAGAAAAATCGGGATTTTATTTTTAGCTAAAATCGTGCAGCCCTAGAAGCTGTAATTAAACCTCTTCTAAAAAAGCCCACCCTGGATCCAGAGGTGTTAGCCAACTATAGACCAATTTCTAATCTTCCCTTTCTTTCAAAGATCCTTGAGAAAGTAGTCGCAGACCAGCTGTGTGATTTTCTCCATGATAATAATTTATTTGAGGAATTTCAGTCAGGATTTAGAGTGCATCATAGCACTGAGACAGCACTAGTTAAACGCAGCGGCACGTGTACTGACAGGAACTAAGACACCAGATCACATTTCTCCTGTTTTAGCTTCTCTGCACTGGCTCCCTGTGAAATCCAGAACTGAATTTAAAATCCTACTCTTAACATACAAAGCTTTAAATGGTCAGGCTCCGTCATATCTTAGAGAGCTCATAGTGCCATATTATCCCACCAGAACACTGCGCTCTGAGAACGCAGGGTTACTCGTGGTCCCTAAAGTCTCCAGAAGTAGATCAGGAGCCAGAGCCTTCAGCTATCAGGCTCCTCTCCTGTGGAATCATCTTCCTGTTACGGTCCGGGAAGCAGACACCGTCTCCACATTTAAGACTAGATTTAAGACTTTCCTTTTTGATAAAGGCGCGAACCCTCTAGGGGGGTCCAGGGGCGTGCTCCCCCGGGAGAAAATTTTGTATATTTGATTTAAAGGCATCAATCTGGTGAATTCTGAGAGCCAAGTTATGATGGCAGAATATGCCTAGATTTCAACATCTTTGTCTTTTTTACGTGTGAAAAATGTTGAATTTTAATGATAAAAACACTAGTGGTATGTTATGGTGAGGGGTTACACTTAAAATATGGCTAAGGATTAGTGGTTAAGAAAAATGACATACTGATCTGCCTCTGGCGGGCCAGTGTTTTCCCTGTATGCAACTAGCAGCGGCAGTGCGATTTAGCTCTTTAGAAACTACCGTTATATATTTGGCGCTACAGTTGCTTCATATCCAGGCCTATAATAATAATAATAATAATAATAATACATTTTATTTGTATAGCGTTTTTCAAAACACTCAAAGACACTTTACAAAAACAGAAAAAACAAGACAAAAACAACATAAGAGCAGCAAAACACAGTTAAGAGAAGAACAGGTCTATCTAAATCAAATCAAATCAAATCAACTTTATTTATATGGCACTTTTCATACAACAGTAACACAAAGTGCCTCACAGAGGTTAAAAACAACAAAGACAAAGACAACGTCAGCACTCGTGCAGCTGAATTCTGTAATAATTGTAGATTTGAGATATTCTTTTTGGGAAGACCAGAGAGCAGGGCATTACAATAATCTAACCTACAGGAGATAAAAGCATGCACCAGCACCTCCGTGCTGGCCTGAGAGAGAAACGGGCGGACTCTGGCTATATTCTTAAGGTGGTAGAAACCTGCCTTTGTTATGTTTTTAATATGTGGAATAAAACAGAGCTCAGAGTCAAAAATCACACCCAGATTTTTTACAGATTGTGTTGGTTTAAAATCCTGTAGTTTTGGTAAAAGTTTCTCTCTCGGGCCTTCAGGACCAATGACTAAAACCTCTGTTTTGTCCTGGTTGAGCTGCAGGAAGTTCGCTGCCATCCATGACTTTATATCTAAAATGCAGTTAAGAAGGGCATCAATTGGCCCTGTGTCATCAGGAGACACGGCGATGTACAGTTGCGTATCATCAGCATAACTATGAAAGCTGATGCCGTGCCTCCTGATGATGTCCCCCAGAGGAAGCATGTAGAGATTAAAAAGAGTTGGACCTAAAATTGACCCCTGGGGGACCCCACACTTTATCTCATGGGTTCCTGAGGAGCATGCATCCATACTTACAAAGAAGTGTCAATCAGTAAGGTAAGAGACGAACCAGTTAAAAACAGTACCAGAGTGGCCGACCAGGTGCCTCAGTCTATTTAATAAAATGTGATGGTCTACTGTATCGAAGGCGGCGGTTAGATCCAGTATTACCAAGACTGTGAGTTTATGGTTATCTAAATTGCACCTAATGTCATTTAAAATCTTTAAAAGGGCTGTCTCGGTACTGTGGTTCATCCTAAAACCAGACTGATACTTCTCTAAAGTGTTATTTGTATTTAAAAAATCATTTACTTGGTTAAAAACCAGTTTTTCTAAAATGTTGCTTAAAAATGGTAAGTTGGATACAGGTCGATAATTATTAAAAATGTTGGGGTCTAAATTGCTCTTCTTCAGAAGGGGCCTCACCACTGCCGTTTTCAAGGAGGCCGGGAAGACACCTGTCTGAAGAGAGCAATTCACCATGTACACTAGCTGTTCCTCAAAGAATCCATAAAATGTTTTAAAAAATGGTGTGGGAATTGGGTCTAAAAGGCAGGTTGTGGGCTTTACTTGGGAGAAAACTCGACCAAGTGTCCTCGCATCAACCAGGGCAAAACTCTCCAGTGTTTCCTCAGGTAAAAGCAATGATCCAGGTGTGTCGACAGTTAAAATCTGTTGAGATAAGAGACTGGATCTGATGTCATTGATTTTACTTCTGAAGTGGTCTGCAAAGTCTTCACAAAGGGCATTGGTTGTTGTCTTAGGTGATCTGTTAAAATTACTGTTTGTTAAAATATCAATTGCGGAGAAGAGGAATTTGGGATTGTTTTTATTGTCAGAGATTAGTTTTTTGAAGTGGGAAATTCTTGCCTGTTTGACTGCGTTATTGTAGGTTTTGAGATGTTGACGTAATATTTCGTAGTGGACTGTTAGGTTTGATTTTCTCCACCTTCTCTCAGCACTTCTGCAGTATCTTTTCAGTTGTTTGATTTCCTGATTTCTCCATGAGGGAGTAGGTTTTGTTCTAATTGTTTTGATTAAAAGTGGAGCCACTGAGTCCAGCGTTGACTTGAGTTTGTTGTTAAAATTGTCCACAATAAAATCACAGGGTGCAGGTAAAATTTCAGCAGGAGTGCTCTGTAAAATCTGGATAAAATTTGCAGCCACTTCAGACGTTAGGTAGCATTTCCTCACTGTTCTCACCGGGGCCTCCTGTTGGTTAAAACTGGTGATGTTAAAAAACACACAAAAGTGGTTGGACACAGCCAGATCCACAACAGAGAACACACCCACGGACAGGCCATAGGTTATGACCAGGTCCAGGGTGTGCCCTCTGCTGTGGGTCGGTTGTGTGATATGTTGTTTAAAATCTAAACAGTCTAAGAGGTTTAAAAATTCTCTGGATACTGGGTCTGAGGTGTTGTCAATGTGTAGATTAAAATCACCAGTTATTAAAATCCTGTTGTAGGTGGAGTGAATGATTGATAATAATTAAGAGAAATCACTGATAAAAGAAGTGGAGTACTGGGGTGGTCTGTAAACCGTTATGCAAAGGATAGGAGGGCTGCTAAAAACAAAGGCATGATGCTCAAATGACGTGTAACTGCTAAAAGAAACTTCATTTGAGGACATTGTGGTTTTTGTTACTGATGCAGTTCCGCCTCCTCTTTTACCTCCCCTAATAGAATATAAAAAGTTAAAATTTGGTGGGGAAGCCTCGGTGAGAACAACAGGTGCGTCGGTGCCAAGCCATGTCTCTGTAAGGAGAATACTGTCTAGGTTATTGTCTAAAATTAAATCATTTATGATAAAAGATTTGTTTAAAAGGGAGCGCACGTTCAGCACTGCCATTTTAATGTTTGTGCTGAACGTGCGCTCTTCGTGACTTTTCAAATGGATGTTAAAAACACGGTTAGGTCTAAAAACATTCCTGGGTTTCAACTTTCTAAGTGTAATGATAGTTTTTATGGTGTGAATGTCCTGTGTTTCCGGTTGCAGAGAAGGTGCTGCTGAGGGAGAAGTGTGTGTGGTGCAATGTGTAGTGGAGGAGGGTGGAGGTGGGTGAGCAGTGAGTCAGGAGGTGGCTGTGGTGCAGGATCGGACGGTCAGGTCGATGTTGACTGATAAAAGCCGTGATCCCTCCTGGTTTGGGTGGAGGCCGTCCCGTTTAAAAAGGTGGGGTCTGTTTAAAAAAGCTATAAAATTGTCCACAAAAGGGATACTTTTGGACAGGCAGTATCCCTTCAGCCACAGGTGCAGCTGACGAAGGCGGCTGGTGATGACGTCACCATAACGAGGCGGGGGAAGCGGGCCAGAAATAATTAGCCGCTTCCCTGCGTCCAGCAGGCGGTCCACCAGGGAGATGAAGTCCTGCTTGAGGACCTCTGACTGCTGGTTCCTGAGGTCGTTGATACCGACCTCCAGGACCAGCGTGGAGGCCGAGCTGTGCCGTGCAGTCAGCTGGAGGACGGAGGATGCAATCTCATTGACACGGGCACCAGGGTGGCAGAAGGTGCAGCGGTTGTGCACTTCCACGTGCCTGACCATGGAGGTCCCGATCACTAGCACAGAGGGGGTGCGCTGCTCCCGAGTGCTCGCCTCCGGCTGCCTGGAGGTTCGACGGTGACGGGATGGAGCCCGATGTTTGTGGCGCCGGGCCGCGGTTCCTCCTGACCGGGATGGAGGGGAGGGGTCAGGCTGGACAAGCAGACGCCGATTCCTGGACTGGTGAGAGCCACGGCCAGCTGGATGTAGGCCTACAGGTTCCACGGGCGAGCTGGACAAAGCATCCACAGGAGGGAAGACCTGCAGGCTTAGGATGTCATACCTGTTATCCAGCAGTAGCTCCGGAGGCGGAGAAGGAGGAGATGGATGAGCCCCAGAGCCCCTGGCCACCACCGACCAGGGCTCCCTCGGCTTGAGTGGAGTTGAGCTCACTGGTGCTCCCGCTCCACCCTCCGTGATGAAGCGCTGCGGCTCCGCGGGGCGAAGGCAGGAGGTGGAGAGTGCCGATGATTTGGGCTTGGCTCCCTGGCAGTGCCAGCGGGACTCGGCTGGTGCTGGTGTCGGAGTTCCGGTGGTTATGGAGCCGGTCCACGGCAGGGTGGTGATGTTCGTGGCCATCATGCTCCGGTCACCAGCGCTGGATGCCGTCAGGTGAGCAATATGTTTCGCCTGGGTCGTGGCGACGGTGGTAAAATCCAGGAGGATCTTTTCCCTCTCCTTGAGGTCGGCCTGCAGTCCAGAGATGCTCTCCCTCAGTTTTGACAGGGTCAGGAGGCAGGACTCACACACCGCCAGTGGTTCATTAATAAAAGAAGCGAGAAATTGGATTAAAAGCTGTGTTTTACCGGACCGAAGTGGCGGGGAAACCAGTGACGCCACGCATGCGCAAGCTCAGAAGAAACTATAGCTTGTCCTTTTATTAAACAAACTAAATAGCCTCATGTTATTTATTTTATTTACATGATGGCATGTCACTTCTGTCTCTACATGGTCACTTGTTTACAATTCTCCTCTGCCCTCTGTGTCGCGCACGGCAGAGTCTCGCCCCAATGCGCACACACACACACACATACACACACGCGTGCACACACACACACATGCGCACGCACGCACACATACACACACACACACACACACACACACACAAAGACATGTGCGTACATACACAAACACAGGTGAGCAACACACTAAAGTGCAGCTCGGGCCGCATTTTCCTGACCAGGGGTACGTCCCAAGTCTCAAGTAATTTTATACTGCTACCTCCTAATGTTGTGTAGATTACATACAAAGTCAATGCAAAGACGCGATTAGACGCAAATTCGTGCCGGGCAGCACGATGGACATGTCTAGCGCGACGCGATGGACGCAATAGACGCGCAGGCATGGCGCGATAGCCGCGAAATTTGCATCCATCGCCTCATCGCTCGAGTTGAAAATATTGAACTTTTGAGGCGAATTCGCGTGACGCTGTGCTGCGAAAGCCAATCAGCGTTGAGATTCTCCCGACGTCTTGACACCCTGACGTCCAGTGGCTGATGCCAAGATGGAGGAGAAACTCATTGTTGCGGTGTGTTATGATGTGTGTTATTACATTATTATACTTTTGATCCATTTATTGAAATTGAATCACAGCAAAATGTGGGTTCATACCACTATAGTGGTGATGTGTGACTTGCTAGATACAGTGAATATTTACTGATTTTGACACAACAATAAACTGCTACTCACCGGAGACAGATGGACAGGCGCTCTGCAGCTGAAATGGAGCACATGTAGTTAGTGTCCTGCCGGGAGATCCTGGTGCCAACCCTCGCCAACAGGTCCTCAAACTGGGCCCCAGTCAGCCTGAAGTATTGCTGGAACCGACCGTCGTCCAGGCAGAGCTCCTGTAGGAGACGGTGGAACTCGCCGAGCTCAGTGCGCCTCCGCAGGGTATCATGCACCCAGAACCGACGGCGGCGTTTGGCCCTCAGATGAATCTGGGACCTCCAGAGCAGGTACAGTGCAGCGATCGTGGTGATCTCAGCCATGGTCAATGAAAGAAAGAAATGGCGGAAGTAATGTTGTTGTTATCTAGTGAAAATGGGCGGGCTCGTACTCGCGCATCTGATGCGATAACGCAAATTTTACATAAATGGCCCAGCGTCCAAACTCGAGCGAGTAGCGCGATGGATTTTCATTTACTCGCATGAGTAAATCGCATTCATCGCGTTTGGTGGGAACACACGGTAACTCCTTACTTGAATCGGAAGTCGTTTTAGGTCTGCCATCTTTAAGGCCGTCTCATGTCTCTTATTAGGTTTGTTCGAGATGAGCCAGTCCTGCGCAGATTCGATCACTGGCGATCGGCGCACAATGCATGCCGGTTAGTTTTGTGTCCGACTTCATCCCAACTTGCTCTGACATATTACAAAAGTGGACGGCGATAAAACCGCGAGAGCGAGGCGGCCGCAGTTTGTAGAGCCAGGCGCTGCAGTTGCTCTCCACCGACTGCACTGCCTGGCTCTCACCTGATCTAACAGCTCATTCGTTCAGATGTCGACTCAACAAGATGACGTTTTAGATAAACTAGGCTACTCATTTTTGTTGTATTTTAGAGATTAAGATTGTAGCCTATTTGTCTGACCTGAAGGTTTATTCTGTGAACAGAAAACATGTTATGTGACTGATGGTGAAAACAAACTGATATATGGGCCTGATCACTTTTTTAATGAATTGACATCATTCCAGACAGGATGTTAGTGTGTCTGTGACTTCCTGTATGGACTGAAGGCTGCTGGAAACTGTCGGGAAACTGTCCGACTTCACCACAGCTTTTTGTCACCGCCCCCCGCTGCGGCCGCCTGCTCTTGTCTACTTTTCAGGCGAGGCGGAGTTCATCTCGAACAAGCCTATTCCTGCCAGTAAGGAGTTAGCAATAGGAGTTAGGAGGGATCTGTTGGGTGCGATGAGTAAGGTAACACGAGAGGTTCCTAACAGGAAGTCTTTTTCAGCTTGAGGCCCTGACGTATAAATACCTGCCCCCTACGTCATTTGAACGAGATGGCGGAGAAACAGCGCAAGTGTACCCGTTAGATACATTCTTTGCAATGAAACGCTGTAATTCACACGTCTACGTGACTACGAAGAGTAACGTTAATGATATTTCGTGCAAGACTGTCATGTTGTAATTAAGTTTATTTCATTCACAACCCGTTGCATTGTTCAGCGGACTGTCGGTGATGTGTGGCTGTTAAATGTACAGCTGCTCATGTCCAGAACCACACGTGTTGATATAACACCACGCACGCACACACACACACACACACACACACACACACACACACACACATACACACACAAACACACAAACACATTTGCCTATCATTAATTGTCCTGCATGTCATGTGAGTGGAATAATGTTTAATAGCTTGTAAGTAATATTAATTATTAATTATTAATATTAATATTAATTAATATTATTACTTTCATCAATGTTGTTGTAAGCTACTGTCATTACCGTCTGTCCAGCATCTCTCTCTGTCTCATTGTGTCATACAGATTACTGTTAATTATCACGTTGATCTGTTCTGTACGACATCTATTGCACGTCTGTCCATCCTGGAAGAGGGATCCCTCCTCAGTTGCTCTTCCTGAGGTTTCTACCATTTTTTCCCCCGTTAAAGGGTTTTTTTGGGGAGTTTTTCCTTATCCGCTACTGACAGGTCTGATATATGTCTTATTCACTCAGCAGCTGACTTGTTGAATGATGGCGAGTGGATTTAATAATAGTGATAATAATGATGATGATGCTCATCACAGTGACAGTGGCAGGGCTACAGACAGTTCTTTAACTCTGACAAACTTCGGCAAATGACTTAATAACAATGGTAATACATGCAAAAGTGTGTGACCAAAGTCATGACGGCGGGGGCTGGGGGTTACAGCTTTGAACAGCGAATATAATGTGACTTGGGATGTACGCCAAACGCTGGCTCCGTTATGCAGCAGATCCAGCTGTGCCGCCGTCATCAGAAAAGGACGTCGCTTTTACGTGACGCTTCAGAGTAAGGCCATTTCATGTCTCTTAATCAGCAATCCTCGCTCCTCACTCCTAACTCCTGACTCCTTGCATGTTTTCCTAAGTGGGAGGGACTAAACAGTTAGGTAAGGTGGCTAGGTAAGGTGGTTAGCAGTAATTTTAAGGGACTTGGGACGTACCTTGGATCCCCAAGTCCGAGACAATTATAACCGAGCCTGGCCCGAACCCGCAGCACGGCACTAATGCTGTTACGTTCAGGCGTTGTCACGTAAATAACAAATTCCAGCACTTGAATAGGCCATAGCACAACACAGCAGCATGTCAAGTGAGCCGAACCAGAGCAAAATTTTTGATTTGTTATCCACCCCTATCCATAGTTGAATGCCTCCGGGACAGGGCCATTTATGGCAACCCTCAGGCAGGCAGCTAGGTGCTCTCCCTGCAGCCTGTTGTGGAGATCAGTTTTGACCTGGAATGGAAAGTAATTATCATGAGCCAAATGAGAAAGAAAAAGTTTTCAGAGCTTAGTTCAATGGTGCTGTGTGTTGCCGTGCAGGCTCAGAGTTGTCTTAAATACAGCCACTCTACTGATGTTTTCCGGGTGTTTCCAAGAATGCTTCACAAAGTGGATGTCAGTAGGCTATTCCTCAGTATTCTGCTTAAAAATGCGTTCTGCTCTATCAACTCAAGCTCACGCTAGCGCTAGGAGAGCGACGTCTTTGGTGAGGCCAGGGAGGGGGGAGTCAAAGAATTCTCAGTCGGTGCTCAAGCTGGTGCACTACAGAGTGACGTTCATTGTTGTCATGTGACATTGGTCACATTGATGAGTTTTAAATTGACACATGTATTCCAATGCATTTTATACCCCGATGAAGACTGCCTGACACTGAAACACACTGGTCTATCCATTGTCTTTGTCATTGACAGTCATTGCTTTTTATTCCTATGTGACTATTTGCCCTATCCTTGAAAAGCACCCATTTTCTACAATAACCTACATCCTGTGTCTTGACCCAGTGCAACACTCTCAAGTTTTTCTTCATACATAAATTGCAATGATGCCCCAAACAACAAATGACTATCAACAAGAGCTGGATGACACTGTCTGACTGTCTGGGACGAAGTATGCCAATAATTTAAAAAATAGTAAAGATACAAACAAATAGGTGAAGAAAACTATTATTTACGAACAGCTATTTCTGTCACATTGGGCACTTTTTGTCCTCCCTACATGCCATCTCCTCAGCCCATTCAGTAATTTTCCATTTACCCCACCTACCCCACCTGTGTCACCACACCTACCTGCCAGCCTATCACCTGTCCACTCATTTCCCGCTCCTGCCGGCCCGCCATGCTCACCTTATCAGGCTAATGCCTCTCACCTGTGGATCATTGCCGCCTGTCACTATAAAGACACCCGCTTCACAGACACTCCTAGCAAGACTGTTCTGATGCAAGCGGAGTGGATGTGTGATTAACTTTGTAAATTCACATGGAAAAAGAACACTCTGCTTGTTCAAACAAAGCTCTCCCAATTAGTGTAGAGTGTCAGATTAGATTTACAAACCCACCATCAGCAAAGAAAGCTTAGTATTGTATGCACCATAAAAGGATATGTTTATACATGGTACATAGGCTGTCCTACATGTTATGTTGGCCCAATTGAATATGCAACTGAGTTGGGGGTTCCTGCTCCGTTTCTCTTTCAGCCAAGGGGTCCTTGGCCTGAAAAACAATGACCACTTAAGACCACTGGTCTTAAGTTTAAAATTTTAAGAGCTGTTTTTCTTTACATGTAGCCTCACTACAAATTGTAAAGTGCATTGATCTCATCACAACACTTCTTGCCTTTTTTTTTTTTTACTATTTTACATCAAGGTAAGAACTCATGTACTAAGATGATGTCCCACTTCTTGTATTATTATTGTATATTACAGTAATCCTGTCTGCTAATTCAATTGTTTTCTAACCATCAGACACAGGCATTAATGGACGCAATGCCAGAACTATTTGAATAGCTGACTAAGTCAAAGATGGAGGCTATGATTCACAGGTCTGGATTCAGGCTAAGGTCAAGCTCCAAATCAGTTAGATCCTACATTTCCCACAATGCAACCAATAGTGTATATTTGGTTGACAGTTATCAGGATTACATCCCCTGACTTGACAAAGCATCTCCAGAGCCTCAGAGGTCACTACACAACTGTTGTTACAGACAGGGTGACAAATAAACAGATGTTAGTGCATTAAAAGGTCGGTTTTCTCCTTTAATAGTAATAATCAATTAATGATAAATGATCTCTCTGAAATCATGCTGCTTATTATTGTGTTATATTTACATATTGCATCATTTTAAATGAATAAAAACCACATTGAAGTACTAGTCTGTTAATTTACAGCTTAGAGCACGACACCCTTTAATTCCATGATCTCTAATGGTCCCTCACATGGCAGCCACTTTTACATCACAAGACAAAAGAAACATACCACAGACTTCTTCTTTAATGGCAGAATTTAATAACTTTTATTAAGACAGTGGTTCAGTGAGAAAGAAAGTTGCTGTTCAAAAATGATGACACTGTCCAAAAGCATGCATATACAGTATTCAACTTTTTTATATTTAGATATCTTTAAATTTTTAAAGTTTATGTTTTTTAAATGATTCTGATAATGTGTCATGGCATCCTTTCTTCATCTCCAGTGGTAGTTCTTCTCATCTCAGCTGCGTATGTTGCATCTGATTATTTTGAATGAAAAAAAGTAACTTCACATGATCCTGAGCACATACAATAATCTGTGAAACAAAAGTGTATGTTGTCTTACCTGCTGTTAATCATGATATAAAATCTTGTGTGACCTCACTCCTTTGGTTTAATGGGCACTTCTGTGTTGATTAGTGATGTTATATCTGTGGGAAAAGACATAATTACTTGTTACGCATGCATCCTGGCACGCAGCACAAACAATACTGACCACAGACCACTAACCCTCAAAGTCGATGAAGATGATGAGGTCATCGTTCTTGAGATAATTGCGCCGCCTGAGGTCAAAGTGCTTGACAAAATTCCGCCAGCCCCATGATTCACTTTTGTAGCAATCACAGGAAGGGTCATATGTCCCCACTTTGGCGGGATTGTCCCAAAAGAACTTTCCATCTGGGGCTAGAGGGCACAAAAAAAACAATCTGTCATGTGAGTAGTGATCCCACTATTTCAATCATACTGTAGTCATCCAAAAACCTGTGACCTCGTATTGTTGGAAGCTGGCATATGTGTTTGCTTAGTGTTTCAGAGTCCAATTGAACATGTTTGCAACTTTCACAGTACTATGTTTGATTCATTGTACTGCCTGTTGAATTTGTGTGCATGATGCCACTGCAGTGCTTTTGTCTTAATCTGTCTGGGGATAATGGATATGCAACACTTACTCTTCCTCATATCAGTTGTGAGGCTGCGAGCGGTGGACATCCTCAGCTTAATGTCTGGGTCTTGGTCCATCACAACCAAGGTGGCCTGTCTGTTTACTGCTGGCCACTGCATCACCACATCATTTGCCCCGCTGGCCAGGAAGAAATACAGCCCTGTGTAGTTCCCAGTGTAATCAGCATAAGTCGACAGTGGCCAGATACGGACACCGTAACCGTAGCCTTCAGGGCTGTAGAAACGAGGGCTGTCAATGAATGTGTCACGGTCAGCCGTTTCCATGATCGTGGAGAAGTTCTGGATCCTCCACACGCCGTTGGGGCAGCGTGTCTCCGTTAGGCTGATGTCGTCGATGAAGATGCCACCAGCAGATGCAGAGGGATCACCGGGCACAGCTTGGAAAGCATAACGGAATTTTACTCCTACTTCCATTGGGACATGGGCGATCTTCCATGTGTGGTCAGAATCAGCTGGGTCACAGGAAAAGGACAAGAGGACAAATCTTACCATATGTGGCAATATGGTTTGTACATTAAGTGGTTTTGCTTGACATTAGCTGTTAGTCCTCATGTTACAGTATGTACTGTAAAGGACTGGTTTGACATTTTGGAAAGTACTCTCAATCACTTTCTTGCCAAGAGTTGGACGAAATAATACATACCATTCTCAAGTCTGTCCATTAAGTATGAATCTAGATTAATCTTAGCATAAAGACTGAAAGCATCCTGAAGTTGTCAAATACTGCCATTTTATCAGTGATTTTGGCCTCGCTGCTGTTTGTTATAGCTGCTGTTTGTTATATGTCAGTCAGTGTTATGATATGCAGCCGGTCGGCTGGATGGCACCAGTCATGGCAGTATGATACACCACTGGACAACGTCAGGTTGAAATGCAGCCAGTAACGACTTAATGTAAGGAGCTGGAAAGTCCCTATAGGAAGGATGGGAGGGGTGGTGGATGGGTCCAACAAACCCTATACTTTCATCTGGGAGCCTGGTGTTCGCCTCCTGTATGAAAGTAGAGCCAACCCATGATGGCTTTTTTCCCCATTTAAGTTTTTTTGGGGGGGAATCTTTCCATAATCACTGTGAGGGTCCAAGGACAGAGAGATGTCGTATGCTGTAACTTGCTGTTATTTGTGATATGGGCTTTATAAATAAATTGAAATTGAATTGACATAGAGTTTTTTTCTAAACCTAACCAGGTCCTTTTATTGGTGTCTCATCAGGAAACGATAACAGCAGATGCTGAAGGATACCTAGAACATTATATGTAGACCTGGAGGTCCACTGATAAAGTGTATTTTGTTTGTTTAATCTGGAACAATTTCTTTTCTAGGCCAGCGATTTCCTGGAACTGCACCTCTTCAAAAACCAAATGACTTGAAGATGAGGCAACTAATGCACCACTAATGACACAGAAGCAAACTTTAGTTCACTTTTCTGAACCTGTCACCAGTGACTGTGTGTGTATGAATGATGTTAGTAACTGTCTATCTTGTATATTTTATGATGTCTGGAAATAACTTGATTTTGAATATCAGCTGAGAGCTGATGAGCAGCTAAACCAATGTGCAAATGAATATTTGCCTTGATGCAAAGCTGTGTATTTCCAAGTAGCTGCTGTGAAATGTGTCCACCATAAATAAATACCATAAAAGGTGTGTATTTTCTTCATTCTACGAATGGTGCCTGTGCCATCATCCATCTTAACCCAGATCACCAGCCTGTCCTTGGAGCTTCCCGTCATCTTGTAGAAGAACTGCAGACACTGAAGCTTCCTCTTGGGATAGAGGGTTCGGGATTCCAGGAGTGCAGACTCCTGAGGCTTCCCAGTCATGGTGCTAAAGTGCATGAAGTAGCCAGCATCTAAAAATTAAAGCCAAGATAAGCCCTTACAGCATACAACTTTATTTTTGCTCATTGCTGTCATGCTGTCTGAACTGAAAATAATCTAACTGGGAGACAATTATCTAACTCTGACCTCTGCATTTTCCCAGAAGTGTGTGATCCTCAGCACCCACACTGCTCTTGGTATGGACCCAGTCGGCACCATCAGTGGAGGCCTGGATCATCCCGCAGATGCTGGCATACTCAAAGGCACACTGGTCTAGCAGGGTGAGAGGACCAGCTGGGGAGGGATGGGGGTGACCGTTTGGAGTCATTTGAAAGTTTTCATCCATTTTATGCTGAGCAAGATTTAGTGCACACCGAATCTTACTTCCTAAAGACTCTCATTACTCTCTCATCACTTCTGTCCAGTAATATTTAATTCTGTCAATTGTCAGCTTTTAAGAAAATACAGAGCAACATAGGTAATTATGCAACATATACGTACAGCAGTTATACATCCGGTTCAGCCTTAGGGTATCCATCTCGCTGAAGTCGAGGTACTGACCAATGATGTTGTAGAACTCTGGAATCTTGGTGGTGATAGTGGGGATGGAGTCATTCTTATTGAAGGAGAAGGGCCTGTAATGCATCACAGACTCGTAGTCGTATGCCGTGTTTTGATCGGTGACGTAGTCATCGTTGTATTTGTTGAAGTTGTGTTCAAGTCCTGAGGAAAATTTCATGTTGATGTAGTCATTCTTACCATAAGGAATGCCATCAGAGTTAAAGACATGCTGCATGTTACAACCCATTCTCATTCCAAAGTCATCAGATACCGCCGCTTGGTCAGTGATTTTGGTGTCGCACACCGATGAAAAACTCATCCTTTCACATGGTACGATACGGCAGTGGGCAGCATCAGTGCGTAACATCACCAGACAGCATCAGTTTGAAACATTACCAATAACAGCGTAATTTGAGGAGCTGGAAAGTCCATACAGGGTGGATGGGAGGGGAGGTGGAGGGGTCCAAAAAATCCATACTTTCACCCGGGAGCCCGGTGTTTGCTTCTCATATCAATGTTGAGCTTAATCATGATGTTTTTAACTATACCTAACCATGCGCTTTTGTTGCACAAGGAAATAATGTAAATTCAAGGTGTTTTACCATGGTTGTAAGTTTATGCTGAAAAATACATTGCATGCTTGCATTTAACAGGCGTAAATTGACACGGTGTCCCAAAATGTCAACAACAGACTCACCCAGGATACCTACCAGGATACCTACCTGTCATTATGTCGACATGAAAGTCCACTTACCAAACACTGATATTTGATGCGTTGGGAGTCAGAACGTGTTGTATGCTATCCTGTCTGGGTTCAAAGTATCTAACTAGACAACATTACATTTCACAGCATTAGTCTTATTAATAAAAATATTGTTTTTACAGAACATGAATGACAAAAGAAAGGAAATGATGGACCATGAAGTTCTCAGACTAACCTGGTATAACCTGATCCAGCCAGATGTCAACATAGTCATCCCTGTCTGTTCGGGACTGTTCATGATAAAACCCCAGAGCGTGGAGTAGCTCATGTTCAATCACTGCCTTGTGGTCACAGCCTGTGCCCAAAGACAGAATCTGGCCAATCTGCTGGTCACCAACACTGGAGAAACATCTATGAAAGTACAGACAGTCAAGGAACGTTAGCTTAAACTTGAACCCATGAATAAAGCTGCTTTCAGAGAGTCATTAGTTAATTTTAATGTTTTACTCTATAAACTGGTATCTACTGTTTAGCAGTTATTAGCAGAAGATTTTGTAAATGCAGCCATACCCTCCTCTCTTTTCAAACTTGATGAATGTCTTCTCTCCCTCATAAGGCTTGAAGTCAACACAAGACTTGAGCCGATACATTTCAAAAGCCTGGTGGACGCAGCCCTTGGCATTCAAATCTAAGGATTGAAAGGAACAGTCACAACAGAATATTTTTTTCATGCAGATGGTTAGTAGTGTTTGAGACAGCCTTCAAGCTGAGGAAGACAACTAAATTTTGGCGTCACTGGACAAAAATCCCATAATGAAGTGTATTAAATCTTAAGTCTAAAAGAGAGAATGACAATAAACAAAATAAAACATATCAATATTGGCAAAGCATTTCAGAGATGGAGAGAAAATGTTTCTAATAGTTTAGCCTTCTGCTAAACAGGGCTAAAGGCTCACGGCTGCAGCTTCAAGTTCATTTTTCTGAAGCTAACATGTCCTTCACCTAACTCCCCATCACTATAGACCACCTCGCCAGGAGGAGAGCTGGCAGCAGCTCCAGTGGCAGACCCCCAGTCAGCAGCCACAGTAGCCCGAACCTAGCTACCAGATCAACAAACGTTCTGTTGCTGCCTTTACACAGGTTAGACCAGATGCTGCTGCTGCCCACCTGCCACTGTGACAACCAGTGCTAGGGGGTTTGCGCTCATCAAATTTAGGTTGCGATAGTTGATTGAATGTCCAAACTGCTGCCCATTCTCCTCCTCAAAAAAGCAGTCCACAGTGGCAGGGTTCGAGGAGGAGGGACTGTGGGATGGCTAGCAGCTAATTCTTGTCTTACTTGTGGTCTGATAAACAGAAAGAGAGCAGAGCAAGAAGAAGCTGAGCGAGCAAGCTGGAAATAAGATGAAATAAACACTGTGTTCCTGTATAAAGCGCATGCACATGCCCATGATCATCTGGTGGGAGGGGCTTAGGAACAGAGTGGGGAGAGCTGCAGGAGGGGTTGTTGTTTTGTTTTGTTTTGTTTTTGTTGTTTTTTTCCCCAGATTTCTGCCTACCCCAGGGGTCTGTTTCACAAAGCAGGTTTAGTGAAAACTCAGAGTCTGTTAACCCTGAAATGAGGGAAACTCTGAGTTTTCCGTTTCAAAAAGGGAGGTAACTCAAACCAGAGAAAGAGGAGTAACTCTAGCCTGTTTCAGAGAGAGAGGTAACTTAAGCTCTCGGTCAGTTACCGTAGTAACAGACTCTATGAACCTAACCTGGTCGGGACCAGGTTTTTGTCAATGAACCTCGAGTTTCTCTCTGTCTCCGCCCTCTTTCAGAGCCACACAGTCCATTTGATTTCCTCATTCATTCAGTCAGCAGGCGAGTTTTGGCGTAGCCTAGTTCTGCTGTCTGTCATTTTAAAAAATCAGAGTCAGTATATTAGAAGTCCATTAGGCACAGTAGGTGGCGACTTTTTTCACTAACATGGCATGTCCTTTTGATAACGATCCCTTGGATGAAGGTGCAGCATTACTGCGCAGAGAATTAAATATTCATCGGGAGATGGTTATCAAACCACGCATAGATGTTTTAGCATTTCCACACAATTATCTTTTTGAGCTGTACCGTTTCACGTCACAGTCCATCATCTACATACACAACCTAATCCGTCCTTACATTTGCAACATTACCAATCGTAGTCATGCTCTCACATCCCAGCAGATATTATGTGTTGCGCTGCGTTTCTTTGCAAATGGAAGTTTTTGTACAATGTCGGAGACGCTGAGCACTTGAGTAAGGCAACTGTACGCAGGGCGGTCAGAAAACTGTGCTCGTTTTACGGGCATCTGCCTTCTTTCTGTTCGCTGAGTAGAAGTCTGTGTTAGTTTAAATAGGCTTAATTATTTAACAGAACATGATATAGATGAGAAGACATTTATGTGTGTGAAAACAGCATTATGTTGGGGATAAAACAACTGCACAGTCAAACAGCCACTTAATATTTACTTTACAATGTAAAACATGATCAGAATGAGGTACCCCCATGAGATTATGCCGAGGTCTTACCTGTTTGAACAATGTTTTTATATTTCATCCTAAACTGCTGCCAAGTGCACTTCTCCCCTGCGGGATTGCACCTAAATGAAATAAATTAATAGGCTACCATTCAAGCAGTTTTCCCCTGTAATATTATTGTGATTGCAAAGGACTACATTTAAACTTACGCATTGACCCAAGCAGCAATGTTCTCCCACGCCGTCTCCCTCTCTTTTGCAGCTGCAGCAGTGTTGCACTTCTTTTTGAAAACGTGTTCAAACTCGCAGTATGAGCGCATTAAGATTTCTAATTCTAGTGGGGTGAAAAACGCCCTCCCCGTCCCCGTTGCCATGGTGACTCGTCGAATCGGGGCTCCATTGATGCTGGCTTTTTATAGTTGTGGTGCACGCGCTTAACTCCAGGTGAAACTACTCTGAGTTGATTAAACTGATTCAAATCAGCTGTTCTGGAACCGGAAACTCAGAGTTTCCTATCTCAGAGTAGATCAACTCAGAGTTCAGGATTAGACTCAGAGTTTGTTGAACCTGCTTTGTGAAACGGACCCCAGCTAAACAACTGCTTGAGTTTTTCAAAGATAGCCAGATATTTTATTACTTAGAAAAACTCTCTGTGACTGGACTGGACTGGACTCCCAGTCATATGACCGTTAGTATTTTCTAGTGATGGCCTCATGAAGCCTCATGAAGAATTTTCTTTATTTTCTGAGCCCACTATATGGCACTTTTTTTTTGATAAAAGGTTGAAAGCACACTGGATTGCTATTATTTGAGCCTCTCGTTTTAAACCAAGAGCACCATCTAGAGGGCTCAGAAAATAAGGAAAATGCTTCATGAGGCTTCATGAGGCCATCACTAGTATTTACAGACCACACAGTGTTCAAAGCCTGCTGAATATTAAAAAGAAACTCACCCAAATCATCACCCAGAATGTAAGGAATTGGAAATTTCCATCTGTATCTTTTGTCAATCATGGCATTCTTTCCTTGCTGTTGCATAAAAGAGAGAAAGGACATAAGCAAATTATGACCATAAACCTTATCAAGACTAATAAAAAAAAACATACAATAAAATCAAATAGATATAACACAGTGGTTACTCAAGAGCAAAAGAACCAACAGTGCCAACAGGCAGATATTAGATTGCACACAATTGCCAATAAAAAACAGTCAAGGAACGATTGCAATGATTAAGCAAAAGCATTTATCTCCAAAATAAGAAAATATTCTCATCAAAATACAACTTACTGGAACATAAATGTCTCCTTCAAACAAGTTGGCATCTGATCCTGCAGCACAGGAACAAATTATATTTCAGTCAGCAAAAAACACACAGCTTGATTCAATATTTTACTCATTACCTCAGCAAAGAAAGGAACATTTAAGTATTAAAATGTTGTAGCTCACCCAGGTTTAGGATTGGGTTCTCATCCTCACCATTCTTATACACCTCTGTAACACAAACAGTCTCAGAATCTTTTCACAGCCATTCAACATCTGTTTTTTTCTTCAAGTAAAGATTATGTTTTGACCTACCATGTATCTCAGAGGAAACAGGTATCTGAATAAAAGGAAACCAGTGTAAGTCAGCACAAGTTAGCAACCATATCACATTGTGCTTACCTTAATCATTAATCAATAAATATACTTACAGTATATGAAGTGGCTAGGGCCACCAATCCAAACAATAGCAGCACTCGCTTCATCATCATGCTGTGTAGAGTCAATGGTGCTGCTTTGCTTTAAATGTGCATGTTGACCAGATGTGACCTTTAACCCTCTATAAAGTTTATCCTGGGTGTAAAGAGTAACTGAAGGACTTCGACTCAGCAGTGTTACTGATTGGTGAGCTGATTTATGAAGTGTTCGCGCAAATGGCTGCAGTGGCATGCTTTTTTTAATGCCACTTGTTTCTGTTATCTGAATGATTATCTGATTTTGTAATAGCATCTCATAGCACACCTAAATTCAGAAATTTCCTCATGTTGGCCTCAGTTTTCCCACATTGTCTCCAATTTTCCAAACATAAGGTTTGCAGTTAGACTGGAGAATCATAGATCTGAAAGTAATTTCTGGACATCAATAAAAGTACTGGTTCTGGTATGTCTTTTGTTATAAGCATTAACCAGTAACTAACCTGTTCATTTTTAAGGAAACTAGAATTACCGCCCCATGGTCGCACCAGTCAAGTTTCTTTTACAGTTTACATCCACATCTGGGAAAACATGAATGTCTGACACCCATTGTGCCCCCAGCAGCACAGAATGTCTATACGATCAGCACACTTTCAAGGTGAACACCAAAGATAAGTTTCACTAATTAAATATCTGATCAAATGTTTCCCCTTCCATTCCTGAGATATGACACTGAATAATGGCAGGAAAGTGTTTTATGCAAAACCTTATGATGTCACAGTGAAGCTGACCTTTGACCCTTTGAATATAAAATGTCATCACTTCATTATTTTGTCCTATTAAATATTTGTGTGTAACTGCATATTATATGAATTTTTAACTGAGTAGGTGGAACCTTGTATGGTTGCCTCAGACACCGGTGTATGAATGTGTGTGTGAATGGGTAAATGTGGCAAGTAGTGTGGAAAACTGCAAGTCAATTTACCGTAATATAATTATAATTAGTATACAGTCCAATGGCTTTGCAAAATGTTCTCACATTTCAACTGATTCATGGCTAGTGTGCTCACTGCTACAAAATGTTTGAGCCATGGCAAACTTTATAGAGTAATCAAATACAAATTTCCCTGTGTGAAACTAATATCTTTCTTTTTTGAATTAGACTTTTGTCATTGTTATTATTATTATTATTACTATCCACTATAGCTAGAAGATGGCTGGTTGTCACTTTATCCTCTCATACTTTGCATTTGCTTTGGATTGCAAATGTGTACTCCAGCCATAACAACTAAGGCACGTCAGCACCCACTTGTGGCTCATCAGATGTATGTTATAGCCATTCACACTGAGACAGTGATTATTGTTTGTCCATGGATTATGTAATGAACATTGTCAGTGGAGGATATTGGCTTAACAGCCATAAATCCACAGTTCAGGAAAAGCGAGACATTGAGAACATTTTAAATGCTGGATTTAAAGTATCCTAGTAGGCTACATAAAAATGTCATGAATATGCTGGCTTATGAGAGGTGAGGGGGGTGGTGCAAAAAGTGGGAGGCATGTCAAATAATTTTTTAAGCAGTGGGGAGGGATTTATATATACTGAACAAAAATATAAACGCAACACTTTTGTTTTTGCTCCCATTTTTCAAGAGCTGAACTCAAAGATCTAAAACATTTTCTATACACACAAAAGACCATTTCCCTCAAATATTGTTAACAAATCTGTCTAAATCTGCGTTAGTGAGCACTTCTCCTTTGCCGAGATAATCCATCCCACCTCACAGGTGTGGCATATCAAGATGCTGATTAGACAGCATGAATATTGCACAGGTGTGCCTTAGGCTGGCCACAATAAAAGGTCACTCTGAAATGTGCAGTTTTGCTTTATTGGGGGGGTCTGGGGGGTTTAGAAAACCAGTCAGTATCTGGTGTGACCACCATTTGCCTCACGCAGTGCAACACATCTCCTTCGCATAGAGTTGATCAGGTTGTTGATTGTGGCCTGTGGAATGTTGGTCCACTCCTCTTCAATGGCTATGTGAAGTTGCTGGATATTGGCAGGAACTGGAACATGCTGTCGTATATGCCGATCCAGAGCATCCCAAACATGCTCAATGGGTGACATGTCCGGTGAGTATGCTGGCCATGCAAGAACTGGGATGTTTTCAGCTTCCAGGAATTGTGTATAGATCCTTGCAACATGGGGCCATGCATATTATTATTATATGCATTATGGGGCCAGGCACAACAATGGGCCTCAGTATCTCGTCACGGTATCTCTGTGCATTCAAAATGCCATCAGTAAAATGCACCTGTGTTCATTGTCCATAACATATGCCTGCCCATACCACGACGCCACACACGCTGTCTGCCATCTGCCCTGAACAGTGAAAACTGGGATTCATCCGTGAAGAGAACACCTCTCCAACATGCCAGACGCCATCGAATGTGAGCATTTGCCCACTCAAGTCGGTTACGACAACGAACTGCAGTCAGGTCGAGACCCCGATGAGGACAACGAGCATGCAGATGAGCTTCCCTGAGATGGTTTCTGACAGATTATGCAGAAATTCTTTGGTTATGCAAACCAATTGTTGCAGCAGCTGTCTGGGTGGCTGGTCTCAGACGATCTTGGAGGTGAACACGCTGGATGTGGAGGTCCTGGACTGGTGTGGTGAGGCCGGTTGGATGTACTGCCAAATTGTCTTTGGAGACGGCTTATGGTAGAGAAATGAACATTCAGCATGCCAATTGCACGCTCCCTCAAAACTTCAACGACATCTGTGGCATTGTGCTGTGTGATAAAACTGAACATTTTAGAGTGGCCTTTTATTGTGGCCAGCCTAAGGCACACCTGTGCAATAATCATGCTGTCTAATCAGCATCTTGATATGCCACACCTGTGAGGTGGGATGGATTATCTCGGCAAAGGAGAAGTGCTCACTAACACAGATTTAGACAGATTTGTAAACAATATTTGAGGGAAATGGTCTTTTGTGTGTATAGAAAATGTTTTAGATCTTTGAGTTCAGCTCATGAAAAATGGGAGCAAAAACAAAAGTGTTGCGTTTATATTTTTGTTCAGTGTGTATATACAGTACAGGCCAAAAGTTTGGACACACCTTCTCATTCAATGCGTTTTCTTTATTTTCATGACTATTTACATTGTAGATTCTCACTGAAGGCATCAAAACTATGAATGAACACATGTGGAGTTATGTACTTAACAAAAAAAGGTGAAATAACTGAAAACATGTTTTATATTCTAGTTTCTTCAAAATAGCCACCCTTTGCTCTGATTACTGCTTTGCACACTCTTGGCATTCTCTCCATGAGCTTCAAGAGGTAGTCACCTGAAATGGTTTTCCAACAGTCTTGAAGGAGTTCCCAGAGGTGTTTAGCACTTGTTGGCCCCTTTGCCTTCACTCTGCGGTCCAGCTCACCCCAAACCATCTCGATTGGGTTCAGGTCCGGTGACTGTGGAGGCCAGGTCATCTGCCGCAGCACTCCATCACTCTCCTTCTTGGTCAAATAGCCCTTACACAGCCTGGAGGTGTGTTTGGGGTCATTGTCCTGTTGAAAAATAAATGATCGTCCAACTAAACGCAAACCGGATGGGATGGCATGTCGCTGCAGGATGCTGTGGTAGCCATGCTGGTTCAGTGTGCCTTCAATTTTGAATAAATCCCCAACAGTGTCACCAGCAAAACACCCCCACACCATCACACCTCCTCCTCCATGCTTCACAGTGGGAACCAGGCATGTGGAATCCATCCGTTCACCTTTTCTGCGTCTCACAAAGACACGGCGGTTGGAACCAAAGATCTCAAATTTGGACTCATCAGACCAAAGCACAGATTTCCACTGGTCTAATGTCCATTCCTTGTGTTTCTTGGCCCAAACAAATCTCTTCTGCTTGTTGCCTCTCCTTAGCAGTGGTTTCCTAGCAGCTATTTGACCATGAAGGCCTGATTGGCGCAGTCTCCTCTTAACAGTTGTTCTAGAGATGGGTCTGCTGCTAGAACTCTGTGTGGCATTCATCTGGTCTCTGATCTGAGCTGCTGTTAACTTGCGATTTCTGAGGCTGGTGACTCGGATGAACTTATCCTCAGAAGCAGAGGTGACTCTTGGTCTTCCTTTCCTGGGTCGGTCCTCATGTGTGCCAGTTTCGTTGTAGCGCTTGATGGTTTTTGCGACTCCACTTGGGGACACATTTAAAGTTTTTGCAATTTTCCGGACTGACTGACCTTCATTTCTTAAAGTAATGATGGCCACTGGTTTTTCTTTAGTTAGCTGATTGGTTCTTGCCATAATATGAATTTTAACAGTTGTCCAATAGGGCTGTCGGCTGTGTATTAACCTGACTTCTGCACAACACAACTGATGGTCCCAACCCCATTGATAAAGCAAGAAATTCCACTAATTAACCCTGATAAGGCACACCTGTGAAGTGGAAACCATTTCAGGTGACTACCTCTTGAAGCTCATGGAGAGAATGCCAAGAGTGTGCAAAGCAGTAATCAGAGCAAAGGGTGGCTATTTTGAAGAAACTAGAATATAAAACATGTTTTCAGTTATTTCACCTTTTTTTGTTAAGTACATAACTCCACATGTGTTCATTCATAGTTTTGATGCCTTCAGTGAGAATCTACAATGTAAATAGTCATGAAAATAAAGAAAACGCATTGAATGAGAAGGTGTGTCCAAACTTTTGGCCTGTACTGTATATTTATATATATATATATATATATATATATATATGTGTGTGTGTGTGTATATATGTATATGTATATATATATACACACACATATATATACAGTACAGGCCAAAAGTTTGGACACACCTTCTCATTCAATGCGTTTTCTTTATTTTCATGACTACTTACATTGTAGATTCTCACTGAAGGCATCAAAACTATGAATGAACACGTGGAGTTATGTACTTAACAAAAAAAGGTGAAATAACTGAAAACATGTTTTATATTCTAGTTTCTTCAAAATAGCCACCCTTTGCTCTGATTACTGCTTTGCACACTCTTGGCATTCTCTCCATGAGCTTCAAGAGGTAGTCACCTGAAATGGTTTTCCAACAGTCTTGAAGGAGTTCCCAGAGGTGTTTAGCACTTGTTGGCTTCTTTGCCTTCACTCTGCGGTCCAGCTCACCCCAAACCATCTCGATTGGGTTCAGGTCCGGTGACTGTGGAGGCCAGGTCATCTGCTGCAGCACTCCATCACTCTCCTTCTTGGTCAAATAGCCCTTACACAGCCTGGAGGTGTGTTTGGGGTCATTGTCCTGTTGAAAAATAAATGATCGTCCAACTAAACGCAAACCGGATGGGATGGCATGTCGCTGCAGGATGCTGTGGTAGCCATGCTGGTTCAGTGTGCCTTCAATTTTGAATAAATCCCCAACAGTGTCACCAGCAAAACACCCCCACACCATCACACCTCCTCCTCCATGCTTCACAGTGGGAACCAGGCATGTGGAATCCATCCGTTCACCTTTTCTGCGTCTCACAAAGACACGGCGGTTGGAACCAAAGATCTCAAATTTGGACTCATCAGACCAAAGCACAGATTTCCACTGGTCTAATGTCCATTCCTTGTGTTTCTTGGCCCAAACAAATCTCTTCTGCTTGTTGCCTCTCCTTAGCAGTGGTTTCCTAGCAGCTATTTGACCATGAAGGCCTGATTCGCGCAGTCTCCTCTTAACAGTTGTTCTAGAGATGGGTCTGCTGCTAGAACTCTGTGTGGCATTCATCTGGTCTCTGATCTGAGCTGCTGTTAACTTGCGATTTCTGAGGCTGGTGACTCGGATGAACTTATCCTCAGAAGCAGAGGTGACTCTTGGTCTTCCTTTCCTGGGTCGGTCCTCATGTGTGCCAGTTTCGTTGTAGCGCTTGATGGTTTTTGTGACTCCACTTGGGGACACATGTAAAGTTTTTGCAATTTTCCGGACTGACTGACCTTCATTTCTTAAAGTAATGATGGCCACTGGTTTTTCTTTAGTTAGCTGATTGGTTCTTGCCATAATATGAATTTTAACAGTTGTCCAATAGGGCTGTCGGCTGTGTATTAACCTGACTTCTGCACAACACAACTGATGGTCCCAACCCCATTGATAAAGCAAGAAATTCCACTAATTAACCCTGATAAGGCACACCTGTGAAGTGGAAACCATTTCAGGTGACTACCTCTTGAAGCTCATGGAGAGAATGCCAAGAGTGTGCAAAGCAGTAATCAGAGCAAAGGGTGGCTATTTTGAAGAAACTAGAATATAAAACATGTTTTCAGTTATTTCACCTTTTTTTGTTAAGTACATAACTCCACATGTGTTCATTCATAGTTTTGATGCCTTCAGTGAGAATCTACAATGTAAATAGTCATGAAAATAAAGAAAACGCATTGAATGAGAAGGTGTGTCCAAACTTTTGGCCTGTACTGTATATATATATATATATATATATATATATATATATATACACATACATATATGTATTGGATTAGGTCAGGTGCATTTGAATTTATTTTACTGCCAGTTTTTGGAGAAAACATGCCTTCCAAAGTTTTCTTTAAAAATCACAGAAATTACATCATTTATCACAGCCAGAAACTATGAAAACAGAAATTATCAATGGACTTTCAACTTACAACATGCTACGAACACACAAAAAATATAGTGCAGCTGCATAACTGACGAATTGCTCATTTTGTGATAAAAACACCAAATTTGGTGTAGTAGTTTCCCCTCACAACTACATGGGATTTATTAATTTATTTGTTTTGTACTTGCTGTGAATATAATCTAATCAATCTTATTTCCACATGTATTTTGTATCAGCTCCACGTTAAGGAAATATTTGAAAACAGAGGTAGTCATGTGTGTCCTGGGCAACAAAAAAAAAAGTTCCTCAAATGAATGATTAGAGAAAAATAAATTCAAACACTGACTGAAAAAATTATTGCAAGGTATTAAATTATAAGATCATTTTTTCCTTCATTTTTCCATTCAATCTTGAGGCTACTTAAGTCAAATATTGGTCAAATTGTGTGCAGAACACTAGGGTGGAGGAAAAATATAGTATGGCTGTCAACTCTCAGTTTTCCAGTTATACCTAACATGAAATTCCAAGACTTTTAAGGGACCACAGTATGCAGATATCTGAAAAATGACAATATTCCAAAATCAGCGTAACTTTGGAGCATTATTTGACCCCCTTTCTGACAAGATAGCTTGACATGGTTGGTAACATTTGATGCATCAGGCCCTCTTGTTGATACCTGTGTCTTCTCTGTAGGTTTTATTCACTAAAATTTAGTCTACCTTACCTTCAGCTCTGCCTGTCATACCTGGTGCTTCTGCACTCTTTTTTTTACCAGACATTTATACATTGCCTCTCTGCTCCTTTTATTCCTTTGTTCTCTCTGTGCCCTGATTATCTTTTAGGAGCCCCTGGCCCTGATTTTTGGTGAGGCACTCTGACTTAGTTTGCAGCACAGCGTTTTGGGGCTCACCTCATACATCCATGGCATTTATGGTGGAAATGTCTTTAAATGTCCTTCTAAACTTTGAGAGAGACGTGTCCGTTGTGTACGTCCCCCCCCCAAAAAAAAACATCTACACCTATGTTCAGTACCACTACAGCACCGTCTTTTGGCCGAGTGGGTAAGTTAAGGCGACAGATCGACTGCAACTATTATGTTCACTTGACCTGGTAAGTGGTGGTAAGTCTGTAAACTGGTTAGAAACAGAAAAACGACTGAACGAAAGCTACACGTATTCGTTAGCTAACGCTAGTGAAAAAGTTATATCCAACTGAATGCTAGTTTAGCGGTGTTGCAAAATACTTTAGGTAACGTTAATGCTAACGTTACCAATTCACGTCGCGGGGATGTGCAGTGCTTGGTTATGGGTGAAGGACGGGGTATTGCACATGACACAGATACGTCGTAGTCAACATTAGCTTGACTTATTAGCACATTAGCATTCCGCAATAGCACGTTTAAGCCTGCAAGATAATGTTTTCAGTCATGACTATAACAAGATGCATTACATTGATATAGCTTCATAGTGACTGTGTTTACTGGACATGGTACCGCGGACGAGGTGGCCGAGTGGTTAAGGCGATGGACTGCTAATCCATTGTGCTCTGCACGCGTGGGTTCGAATCCCATCCTCGTCGATAGGTTTTGTTTTTCAGCAGTATTCTATTAAAACTGTGCAATATGGTCAGTGCTATTCGTGTTTTACCAAATTTACATTATGACCATATTACATGACCGCCCCTTTAGATAGTGTTACCAGCAAACAGCAGCTGGTGAAGCCATTTTGCAGATGCGCCACCCATTCACATTTATTATTTATTATGATGCACTTTTTAATTTGAATTTTCCTTGTCTTTCGTTTTCATGCCTTGGAATCTCCTGCGTTTTGTTGTTGTTTGCCTTGGTCGTTATCATGATGAAGATATGATGTCTGGTAGGATGAGGGGATGGTAGGTGTGGTTTAGTCTATATGAGGGACAGGTGAACAGGTGTGCAGGAGAGGGCAAACAATTTTCAACCGCACAATGAACCGAGGTGATTTATCAATTTTCTGTTTGTCCTGAGCCGAAATAAAAGGCCGTATGATAATTTAAAGTGAGTGCACGTTGATTTTGTGACCGCTCCTACAGCAGCATAGCATTTTTCTTTAATAAATCAGCTAATTATGCAATCATGATAAAATAGGCTACTTGATTTAATTTGATTAAAACAAAATCTTACAAACAAATATACTACAAATAGCCCTCACCATACTAACATGATGTACATTACAATACTACTTTTCATTTTCTTGTGCAACATCATGTGCAATAATACCATGGCAATCTGTTTTAGTTCAATTTTGTAACTCTTGCACCTCTGTTGTTACTCTATTAGGAGCTGATTTTTGCTTTTTGATCCTTAAACACTTTATATTTTGTATATTTTGACTGAAGTGATATTTAATAATCTATTGTTTTAAAAACTGGGCCCAGTGTGTGACCCTGACTCGGGTAACCCACCAATTATTCTGGCTGTTACTAGTTTGTGAACGTTAATTGTTGTTACTGTAATTTGTGTTACTATACTCAAAGCATTCTCTGGCACAAGAATTTCCCTCAGGATAAATAAAGTTCTATTGAACTGAACTAAATTAAAGCAGGCAATACTGCATTATTTTTGACACAGAAGACTTTCACATCAAATCACAACCCTTTATTTTCCTTCTTCTAGTTTCATTTCAAATAATCCTCATCTGCCTGATAGGCTCTGTTTTGACATCCTCTGCTTGTGTCCATATGTTTCTCATCGCAGCTCTCCTGGGAATCAGCAAGGCATTTCATATGTCCTGTAGCTCCATAATGACTCCCATCCAGTCCCGGAGAGAGTTGGATCGTCTCTGCCTGTCCTTCCATCAGGTTGTCTGTGGCTTTGCTGCTTTTTCTCTATTAGTGAGAAAGAGGAAATGCACTGAGTGAAATACAGTAAAAAAACAAAAAACAAAAACAAAAACATCCATTGGCCTGTCAGTTTGTTTTCAACAGAGTGGGAATTTTTTTCTCATTTTGTAGCCCTTGAATTTTACATTACCTTCTGATTTCGATGATGCTGATCTATAGCATACTGGTATTTGGCTGCAGTCAATCCTAGTGCACCAGCCAGTCTCTCTCCAAGGAAATCACAAGCTAATTTTGGCAACAAAGATGCAGTAATTCAGTGAGACTTTTGTCATAGCTATGGATAGGTCTACTGTTGATTTGGTATGTTTAGCTGCAATTAATTGTAAGGTTACGTACTCAGCAGTGAAATCCTCCCAACTAGAATGGCCACATTCTTGAATGACAGCCTAGCCTGAGAAAGAAGAGGCAGAAAAAACAGATGACATGACTGCCACTTAATGACATCTAATATGAAATGTCGCCGGTGTCCTACCTTCTCTGCAGGTTCCAAGAAGGGAGGTCTGTTTGAGACCTGCTCCTCCTCCTTACTGTCTTCCTCCTCCAGAGTTTCTCCATTGGAGAAGTGGATGATCCTCCTCTGTTTGGACAGGGCAGGACTCCCAAACTCTGTCTCCTGTATGTCTGCTGATGTCTGACAGATTGGACAGGTCTATACAGAAGCTGTTGATTGTATTGACATGCTGTCTTTATATGACATTATCTATGTCCTGCATGTTGTTATTTTATAGGCTTTTTTACACACACACACACACACACACACACACACACACACACACTGCATCAGACTACAGAGTGGAATGAGTCACACACACCTGTTAGCTGTTAACTTCCACCTTGTTACTGAACACAATGTAAGCTAACATGTCTGTTTGTCTTGCTTCATTATTACAACACTTACTTCCTGGTGCCTGCTGTTCATTCTTCACACGCTTAAGTCTTTCTTTGTCGCTGCAGTGCAACACAGTCAAGTCTTTCTCGTGTCACAGCTGTACTGTGTGTCCATCCATCCAAGCTGACTCTGCGTTGTGGAGAAAAACAACAACAGGATCACTCCTGAAACCTGAGAAGGCAAATACAGTAGTGCAAACGGTATCGCAGACAGGTAGTTAGAGGGCTGGCACTGTAACCCTCAGTTTCACTTTAAGGCTTAAGGGGCTGGGCTTGCTGTGCTGTTGAAAATGTTGAAATTTTTATACAGCTTGTCACCTTGATTCTAATTTCTGATACATTAATTAGCCTCACTGGATTAGTTTAAAGATATAAAACATAGAAAACATAATGACTAAAAGTTGACTTAAATGTCAGGAATTTTCATCAACTGAAATGTTTTGAATTTTTGTTGACTAAAACTAGACTAAAACTATTAAGGATAAAAATGACTTAAACTACTAAGCATTTTTGTCTAAAGGATAAGACTAAATCTAAAATAGTGGTCAAAATGAACACTTTTTAATTGGCAGTAATGTTCAACATTCAAAAGTTGCAATTTGATTGACAAAGAATGTATTGTATAATTTCCATCTTAAAATGGGATGATTATATTGGATACTAACTGCTTAAAGTGTATTTTTAGGATTTGTGACCCGCCACATGTCTTTGAAACGAAGGCTTTCTGTTACAAATTTATATTCTGGAAGTTCAAGCCTTGGTAACCCTGAGCTCCTCCAGAGCCACACAAGTAGTGATGTCCAAATAAAGCCTTGTGAAACACTGTCTGCATTTTCAGAGACCACCAGATGGCGCTCTTTGCTCAACTGTTGAAAGCACACTGAATTGCAATTCATTGAGCATTTTTCTTTCAACAAACGGCGTCATCTAGTGGGCTCAGAAATTTTTAAAAAATGGTTCACGAGGCCTCTGCGTTGGAGACTCCTCGGCTCTTATTGGTTGTTTTTGTGCAGCTGTGGTAAATTCAAATAAATACTATCAGAATCACTATGAGACAGAGGGACTTTTTCCCCCCACAGATAATCTGTCTCACGTACTACTGTCAGATATTGTGAGAGTGCCACAAAAACAAGTTTATATAACATTACCAACTGCACCTTTAAATCATGTTGACATACATTAGCACAAGTCATGGAAGAATGGAGTTTTATGGATGATTTAATACTGCTATAGAAATACATTTTACATGAAGGACACCACTAGAGAAAGAATAATGAGCTACAAGAGTGGAATAGTGAATGGACACACCCTTTTCATAAACAGATGCCTTGAAAGAATAAAGGTCTAGCATTGGTCTGATTTCTTATCATTTAAATTGCTGTTCCAGGTAAAGTGAACAGTGTTTACATGGCTTGGCTATTATAACTCCATCAGATCCCCACTGCAACCCCTGCACAACTCAACATAAAGTGTAAAAGTGTTACAATGTGCTATAATAAATTCAGCAAGACAGCTTGTCTGCTTTTCACTGCTGTTGGAGTCTAGCTCAGGGAAGCCAATATACATGTAGGGGCATAAATGAGTACATGTGAGCAGTATAATACAATATATGCAAGTCTCCCGCAGTTTAGTTTAGTTTAACCGACACGACTTTATTTTCAAAGCGGGAGAGGTTTGACAGCATCAGTCAATCAGCGGAGTAGCTCTTCAGCAGCACATAAAATAATTAAGACACCACACTTCATCTGATAATGCTCATTCTCCAATCTCTGTCTTAAAGGAAAGGAAACACTCAATAGATGTAGTGTACATACATTGTGTGTGTGTATTGACAACAGCACTTTCTCAGCAATTGAAAAGTTTACATTTGTAACGCCCAGGCCACACTGCCTGCAGAGCAGTGCGTGTGTCACAGAACCTCTTTTATTTGTTTTTGGTGCCTATGTTAACAAGTTAAAGTACGTACGTAAGCACGTAAGCAGTGTTGCTCAGTGGAGAACAGCAGTCTTGTCTCCTTTTTTCCATGTAACATGCAGTTTCAGCAAAAATATAAAGTGAAAATGGTGTTTTAACAATCATATTAAAATTATACCGTACAGTTTACTACAGTTTTAATGTCTTCATCAGTCACAGTTGGATACATATAATCTTTTTAACTCAACGTTCCCTATTTCCGTTTTAAAATAAAAGGCTTTTGACAGTGTTTCTGTCGACAGAATCCCTTCATTTGTTGATAAAAGGTGAAGTGAAATATGTGCTGACAAGGCAGTGGCTTTCAGGTTCCATAAATTAGTAGAGTACTGTCTTTTAATTGTGGAAGGCAGAGCAGCAGGCAGCTCTGCAGCAGCAACGCTGTCTGTGTGGAATCCTGAACACCATACACATGAGCTGCAGCAGTTCAGCGAGGTAGCCGTCACATGCTGCTCACACAGGCAGTGTGGCCCGGATGTAAGCATTTTACTGTATGTGTTAGTGGGTGTTCTGGTGCATCCACTGAAACGCTAAAATCAACATCACCTGAAACAAAGGATTTGATTTACATAGAACTGTATACTATCAGAAGTGCTTTTAACTAAAATATCATTACATAACAACAGAAATAAATTAAGATCTACTACTAGCAGGGATATATCACAGATTCCCTAGGCATGTTATAGAATGATTGATCCAGTAATAAAGTTTTCTTAAATGAATAGAAGTTAAAAAAAAACAGCTATGTTGTGTTATGTACAAAAAGAGCTACAGTACATACATCATGTGATCCAAATTAAGTGTTGACTGTAAACTACTATAGCTAATATAAACCAAATGCACCAGCAATGACACATGCAGTCCTGTTCTTTTTGTCTGTCCACTACTCATTTAAATTTCAATTTTGTTCAGTATCATGTGTTGAAATGCATTCAAATCATCTAACAGTATTTTAAGATACAGGCTGATTGTGAGTTTCCAGAGTTTTCTGCTGTGTCTTTGTTTAGATCCATATCTTGAGGCTGTTTCTCAGCATGTTTAGTAGGCCAGTGTCCGATATTTGAGTCCTCTTTAATTAGACCAGAGCACTCTAGGGCTAGAAAGGTGAAAACCAGACACTTCTGTAATACCCCTTTTACACCAAAGTAGTTCTCGTTCTTGAACCGGTTCTGTTCAGGTTTTTGGAACCTTGGTCCACCAGTATTGAGAGGCAACACTGTCATCGAGATTGGATGGTGTTGCACAATGCACAGCAGACGTAGACAGTAGTGATGGCCAAATGAAGCCTCATGAAGCATTTTCTTTATTTTATGAGCCCACTAGACGGTGCTCTCGGGTTTAAAGAAAGAGGCTCCAAGGCTGGCATTTCAATGTGCTTTCAACCATTTGTTGAACAAAAAGCATCATCTAGTAGGCTTATAAAACAAAGACAATGCTTCATGAGGCTTCATTTGGCCATCACCAGTAATTAGTGGTAACAACATGGTGGATCTCATTGATTACCCGTGAGCTTTTGTTCTATTATTACAGATATTTGTTTTTATCCAATAAACAAGCATGGACTATAGGGCTGCCCCCTTAAAGTTGGAGATTCGAACCATCAGTCAGAGACCCCTGAATCGACTGAGATTGCTTCATGTCAAGCAGTCTTTTTTTTTTTTTACTAGTCAGTGTGTTGTTCAGTGTACTTCTGGGGGAGTTTTGGCCCACAGATTTTGCTGCAGAGTGAGTGCCCTTTGCTTTCATGCTACTCTTTGTTACAGGTAGCTGGGGATGCAGCAGCAGAGATGAGGAGAGACTCTGCATCATAAGACTCTGAGATAACATTATCTCTTTTCTGCTGAGAAGTGGTGAGTTTACAGCTCACTGCAACTTAACGCGACACAGTCTCTGGCTTTTGTGTAATATCTAATGTCAGCAAAAAATGTTTCAGATCCCCCATCTGCGCAGTTAACTTGGTAACTATATTACATTGAATGCAGCTGTCACTGTGCTTCCCGCTGAGCCTGCTCGCTGAACTGTTCAAACGAAAGGGGCAGGAACCCGAATGGAACCAGTTCCATGTTGGTGGAAAAGGGGTACAAGAGGCCACAGTGAGCAGGTTTACATTGCAGCCAAAGGCACCATTAATATGACTACTTTACCAATAAGGCTTATTTATCATCATTTTACTTGTAATTCCGACATGTGAGGACCTAATTCAAAGTCATCATTTCTGCTGACTGGCTCTGGCTTATATGCTAGGATACTGGCTGTAATACCCAAATACAATACACAGCATAAAATTTAAAACACCATGGATTAATATGACAAAAAAAGACATTTTTCCTATGGAGGTTTACATAAAGAGAAATATGAATGCCATCATTACAATAGATGGTACTGAAGCATGAGGCTAAAAGTGGAGAGTGCTTAGAGTTTAGGAGAGGACACAGCCTGTGTCCTTCTGAGGCTTCAGATCTGGCTCCTTCACTGGTTTCACCTCCTCCTCCTTGGGTTTGGCCTACAACAGTCACACAGATGTGAAACAACACAGCGTCAGAAGCAGATGGAAATTATTAATCCGGTTTTCTTCAGAGTAAAGACTTGATAAGGTGTTTGTGAATGCTGTATCCCAGCCTATGTTGCAATAAAGGTGGGGAACTGCAGTACCTTGTCATTTTTGGATCCCTTGGTCAGGTCAAAGGTGGCATAGACTTCAGCAGTGCACTGCTCACTGAGAGGCGGCAGCTCAAAGGGGATTGGCTCAGCCAGGCCGTAACTCGCCTTCAGCTCCAGCTGAGGCGCCTCAGCTGGGACCTTGTGGAAGTATCTGAGGAAATACATCCAGTGTTAACATTAGAAAAAAAATTAAAGGCTTTGTTATGATTGGCTGAGCCATGTTTGAAGTCACTGTAAAATACTCTGCATCAATTGTAACTATTGAGACACAGAGCTCAAGAGAGCTACTGCTAACTGAAGCCTGAATCATCCACCATTTGCCAGGACAAATATGGCCAGAATTACGCAATGCAGTCATTTCATGAACGCACAAAAACTCAAAAAAATGCTGTGAAGGAAACAAAGAACATTCAAGGATTTATGTTTGAGCAGCAGGGGATCAACTGTGTGTCCTGTCACTTTGCTGCCGGCCAATAAACCATACACGATCTAACCAACTTCAGCTAGCCTACATGTTTTTAGTTGTAGACTATTACGCTCACTTTTCCCTCACTATGTTGTCCATTACTAGCAAGCTTGTGGAAAATGAGCACAACATGATGGGGACTTTATATCTCTAACTCCTAATGTTACGGATACTAGAGCCCATAGAGGTTAACTTATATCGCTCCATGTTGCCGCAATTTTGTAAAACAGACGGCACTTTCCACTGCAGCAAGAACTACATTGCTTGGAGAAAGAATGATCATTCATTCATTCATTTTCTGTATACTCTTATTCTGTTAGGGGTTGCAGGGGGGCTGTAGCTTATCCCAGCTAACATTGGGGGGGTACACCCTGGATAGGCAGAATGATTGTTATCAACACAGTTGCATTTTTTTTCTGGGTGTTCATTTTATGAAACATTGCCAGGTACATAACAGTTAATAAAAATGCAATAAGCCACTTGACGCCATGGTTTACACTGGTTTTAGAATGGTATAGGGGGTTTTATGCGCAGACCACACTGCCTGCATGAGCAGTACGTGACAGTTACCTCGCAGATCTCCTGCGGCTTGCATAGTGTACAGTGTTCACACAGTGTGCAGTGTTCACACAGACAGTGTTGCTGCTGCAGAGCGGCCTGCTAATACAACTACAGTATTTCCACAGTTAAATGCTGATACTCCACTCATTTATGGAGCTGTGCAAGCCACTGCATTGTCAACATGGTCATGCAAATATTTCACACAATCCTCTATCAAAAAACAAGGAGATTTTGTTGACAGAAACATTGTCAGAGTGTTTTTATTTTGAAACTGAAACAGGGAAGGTGGAGTAGAAAAAAAAATTCCATGTCAGTGACAGATAAAGACATTGAAACTGTAGTCAAAGTTTGTATATTTTCAATATGATTATCAAAAGACAATTTTTGCTGAAAATCGCATGCGTCACACAGAAAAAAATAGGCGAAACTTTTATTCTGTGGATGTTCCACAGCTGAGGCGCATCTGAGCAGCGCTGCTCATGTTGGCAGTGTGGCTGCTCTAACTTGGAAACACAAGCACTGAAAACAAAAGGTTCTGCAACACATATGCACTGCTCATGCTGGTAATTTGGCCCAGGCTTTAAACTCAGCCCCTTGTTGTGCCTATCAACGCCCCTTGGCCATTCTAAAGTCACTGTAAACCATAGCCTCTCATGGTTTATTGCTTAAATTTCAGAGTGGACAACAAATGTAGATTTTAATTTTGATCATTTCGATCGCTTCTTGAGGCTTAAGGCTTACCTAGCTCTATTTAGCAACCAAAAATGTTCCAACTGGGGAATACAATATGTACATCCAACTAAAAAGTGTGCACACCACTAACTTTTATAAAAAATGTTGTGAAAATGAAGCTGCTCCACCTAAAATGCTCCCACTTAACAATAACTGTGTTTCACACATTGTCAGAGATAAAGATGTTTCCATTTAAGAACAACAGCGTATGTACAGTATACAGTCTACATGCAAGAGTGTATGTGTCTGCCCTGACTGACTCACATGAAGCCATTTTCTCTCTGACACTTCTCCAGCGTGTTTTTAATGAGGCCGCCCAGTTTGAGGAAGAACAGCTGCTCTGATGGTTTGGCTGTGGTTCCTGGGCCTTTGGTCTGACGATACTCTTTACACAGCGCCTCGGCACGGGAGTAACCTAAACAGAGAAGCCTTCAAGTTAATAAATAACAAATCCAGGCAGTGAAGCAAGGGAAGCGACAAAGCTCTTCATTTCATGATGAGATGATGCAGCAACACACAGGAAACAAACACAGGAAACACCTGTGTAATGATACCCTATATGCAAAAATTCATTAAGTGTCAACTGCATCTTACATAACATAGAGCTGAGCAGTATATTCAGGTTATATCATTATTGTAATATTAGAGTAGATATTTTCTTGGATTTCAAATATGGTAATGTGTTGTGTTTTCCTGGTTTTAAAGACTACATTACAGTACAGTGATGCCATTTTCTGAATTTAGACTGTTTCCGCTGTTCTATTCTTTGCCTTTAATCATACAGTGACTATATCCACATTACTTATGATTATTCATCAGAAATCTCATTGTGTCAAAAATTTCAGAAAGCACCAATAGTCAAACCATTGCAATGTTGATATTTAGGTATTTGCTGAAAAATATGATTTGATATTTTATTTTCTCCATATCACCTGAACCCAAGTGAGCACACAATTTATTCTCTAAGCACTAACAGTAATATTACTGCATAATCTCAACTCTACCCTGCTTTATTGTGTAAGTCAATCTTGCATAACGGACTTGAAATAAAGATTACATGCATAATATTCTGTCAATGTTTTTCAGGCCATGGACCTCTTAGCTGAAAGTGAAGTGGAGCAGGGGCCCACTACTGTGTATACTGAATTGAACTGCACTGGATTTTAAACCGGGCAGATTGAGGTTGTAAAGCAGAGAGCCACATCAGCCTTTGGGCTATAGCCTTAAACTGTACCTGCTTTTCAGGTGGCTAAGTTGTTGCAAAAGGCAAAATATGCTGCATTCATGTTAACGTGTATTTTCAGATGTATATGAATATTTTAAAAGAAAATTAAAAAAAACTCTCAGTAACTCTGAGCGACCCCTAGGGGTCCTGGCTCCCCCTGTTGAAGACCCAGGCTGTAAATAATGTTACATCACACTAACTGCATTCATGTCACATGGCGCATATCTGAGTGACTTTTATTAACAAGACACGATGAGTGTATTAAAATTAGGGCTGCACAGTTTTTGCTAAAAATGTGAATCACAATTTTTTTCCCCCTAAGAATTGAGATCTCCATTCTTTCACACAACACTGATTTTTCCTCAACAAAAACATTTATTGAACTCGTAGATGCTCAAGTGAAAAACATGTCTGCTTGTTGTTGAGATAGCACTTTAACAGATGACAACATAAGACATATCAAGGTGCTGGACTTAAACTTGAAAGTCTCTTCTAACGAAAAAAAAACCCTTTTTGTCTCTTTTTGTGCTAGTTTAGAACATCAAAGTGATGAACTGAAATGCTTAGTTACAGGTGTAGAATAAATAACATACACAGACCATTATGACGCGCTTGTCTTGAGTTAAGTCACTGTAAAACAGTTGATGTTTCATTTTACTATAAATTCTTCACAATAAGAGTCCCAAATTGTTTTATTATTTAATAGCTTCTATTGTGAAGCAGCCACACCAGTAAATAATGAGTTTTCATCTGCAGTGATTTAACACAAATCCTATTCATCTGAAAGTGAACATGAAATGGTAAAATGCAGTAGATACCTGAACACAGGATAAAAACTAAACTTCAATCCACAGAGATTCAGTTCAAAGCTACAAAAGTTCTGAACATATAGACACTTTGAAAACTCATGTATACTTCACAGACATGAGCTGAGCCACAATACACACTTGTTGGAGGGAGAGGAGCCTGTCAATTTCAGCTCAACTAGTTTGGGGTTGATATGTGTCTATCTTTGGTTTTAGGTGGATTACAACGATAAATTATACTTATCTGGAAGATTTTACTTCCCTTACAGTAAAGTAACAAGAGGTTGTTAACTCAAGTAACGTCGCCTGTGACTCTCTCTCTCTCTTTGCCCCTGTGATGAGCAACAGGAAAACACAGTAAAGGCTCTCACACTGATCTAAAATGAAACGAGTGCACATACAGTAGGTAAAAAACAAAAACAGAATATTCTGTTTTGTTTGGGGGGTGGGGGATCCCATTGAGAGAGGAAACACTTGATAGTAACTGGGAATGTTCTGCAGCAAATAAGCCACATGTGAATGCAGCATGACATGAATGCATAGGGAAATGGGAGTGAGTGAATCACCATTATGTAGAAATTAGATTGCACAAATGTATGAACCGAGATCATGATTTTATTTTTTATGATTAATTGTGCAGCCCTAATAAAAATCAGCCTAAAAGAATAACAACATACTTTTTACTAATGTGTTTGGTGACAAAGAAACAATGACAGGTTTATTGTTTCTTTGCTTCTTTGCTTGAAGCTGAATTATTGGCTGAAGGTAACTTGATGAACAGATACATAAAAAACATGTACAAATACATGAATACAATATGTGGTTAAAAGCAAAATTTTTAGGTGCAACAATGGATGACACAAATGTTGAATCCAAGACACAGATATACATACACTTTTCTGCCTCCTGCAGAGATCTTATAGCCTCACCACACTTGTCACTTGCCAGCAGTGTCTGTCCATGATAGCAGTATGCCTGTAAACACAATGAATGAGTACAATCAGGAGCCTTATTTGTCTTTTTTTTTTCTTTTGTAAAGACAGCAGATTCCATCCAAGGTTCTTTTACAGGGACAAAAGTCTGCTAAACTGCATTATGATATGCATGAACTTACATAAGCCATGTAAAAGTGCTGTTTCAGCTGAAGGTACTTCCTCCATTTGCTACTGCACTCTGGCTCCAAGGTGTTCAATGTGTGGTCTGCAGACAGAAATACTGACCTTTAATAGTCTTTTATAGAAGAGTTATAGCTTTAGCACTCTCTTGGTGACTGACCAACAGTCACATTACTACCATAGCTGTCACATGGTGTGTTAGAGTGGTGCAGCTGCAAAGGGCACCACGCTTTGCAAGGGCCTTTTATTACATCCAACATACTTCCTGTCAGTTTTACACAAATGCAGCAGTTTTTGGTTTGTATACTAAAAGATATGATTAGCAAAGGCACTGCAACAAAGTGATGCACTCTGAGCATGTGTTACTCTTAGGACATGACACAGGACCTGATCCAGGAAGCAACTGCAGCACCCCAAACATAACATGACACTGGTGCCAAACTAAAAGGTGCCATTGTGACTGAAAGGAAAACTTTGTAAAAACTAATTTTCTTTGGTTTTAAGTAAAAATTGTCAAATGAGACCACCCTATTATGTTGCAGTTGGGTATACATAATACCGTTGAAAAGTTTTGTGGGTTTAACAAAGTGCAGTTAGAAATATACTAGGCTGGATTTTCCTGTATAGACTCAATGTTTCGACTCATACAGTCTCAGTCATCACGTGTATTTATCTCTGCCTGGATTTTCTTATTTTTTTCTTATTTTCTGTGTTTAGGATATTTATGGGAGTGTACTGCACTCATGCACACTGGTTCTGAATGTGGGCTTTAGCAGGCAGCCACTCTCTCCTCTTCCTGGTACTGCACATCGCCACGGAATCTTTTAGTGGTACGCAGTACTGGACCATACCAGCTTACTTTCAAGCACTTGCTTCCGCCATCCTTTCACGTGTAGGTATGCCATGTGTAGTTCTACCTCCTTGTCACCCCCTCGCTCTGAATGTAGGCATGGACTGTAACGCTATATGGCGTATACTGCCCCCATCAGTTCCAGAAGAGTCATAGCACCGATTCTTAAGCTGGTATCGGTTCTTCCGGTTTTTCAAAAAAATAGAGTATCGCCGTTTTTTTCATCATGGAATCGAAAGGTATCGTGAGTATCGGTTCTCATGTCATCACTAGTTCTTAAGACATCCCATTCACAAGAACGACACAGAATCAAGGACACAGTGACTTTGACCTTTGACCAACAAAATCTAATCAGTTCAAAGCCTAAGTCCAAGTGAACGTATGCACCAAATGTGAGGAAATTTCCTCAGGGTGTTGTTGAGATATTGTGTTAACAAGAATGGGATGGACAGATGGAAGGACAAACCACAGACGTAATGCCTCTGGCTACAGCTATCGCCGGCACGGAAGCATTAAAAAAACACACCCTTAAACCTTTACACCAAATTTTGAAATGTTTCATCTCAATGTTAACCATAATGCAAGTGCATTGCATTTCTACAGACTTGTGCTTCACAACTGATCTTGACCTGGGATGGCCACAGGATATATATGTCAGTGATAAGGACCTCCCGTGTCGAGTTCGCACAGAGCCTTGCATCCCTCCCATGACAGCTCTGATTATTACACAGTATTTTACACAAAACTGACATGAAGTATAAAAAATAATGGCCAAATATAAATACTTCAATAAATCTTTTCAAAATCACAAGTGCCAAAATACTGACCAGCTTTCTGATAGAAGTTTGCCGTCTCAAATGCCAGTGCTGCGATGAGTGTGGCGTTGTGCTTTAGTTCAATCGCTCTGGCAATTGTCACTATAAAAAAGAGAAATAGATGGTAAATACCTAAAATATGGATACAAATTAATACATTTTGAAAATGATAAGCAATCATTATTGATGTAATATTTATCATGGTGATGAGTATCTGCTGTCACTGGACTCAGATGTTGGTCAGCTGCTGCTTCAATCAGTTAGTTAGTTTGTGTTATAGTGTGACTTTGGTGAATCTGAACTAACCCTTATAAAAGGTCACACAATACCACAAACAAAACAAACTTAAAGCTGCAAGCAGCGATGAACGGGGCTGTCACACCTCTGCGCAACTCAGGTGTGCTGGCAGGACGCCGTCTGACGCAACAGTTCATTTCTGTTAAAGTCAGGCACAGCACTCAGTGAGATGGCATATCCTTCATGAAGTGTGGGGGCTGTAATGGCCTATTTCACATTTTGTACGATTTCCTCTCTCCACTAGAGGGCGCTGGAGAACACACTATTGATATGTCATGTTTTTGTACATCGAATATAAAACACAGCATTTAAATTTCAGGTAAATCAAAAGATAAGTGTCTGATAAGATGTACTTCTTGTCACCACTAGGTGGCGCTATGACTATCGAGGAATATGGTTGGATAGATGTGTTCAGGGCGGGACTATTGTGAATCCTGTGAAGTTTGGTGGAGATTGGACCATGTACTCAAAGTTAGAGCAATTTGTATTTCATGGAAAGACATCAAAATTCAATGCTCCACAGCAGGCGTGCCCTTCAACATGAGGCAGATCTTGTAATAATTTTTGATCACAATGTAGTCAAGCTCACACAAACCAAGTTTGAAGCCAAACCTATAAAACAGGCATTGTGTAGGAATTTCTCCCATCTAGTGTTGAGATTGTATATTGCATTCAAACGGAGAGCACACTCTAGCGCCTCACTGTTTCAAACGCGTATTGCGTATAACGCATATAACGGTAGCTGCTGTGTACCAAAAAGCAATGATAACGTTGATGAAACCATGTCATCCAATACTACATGGAGTATTCATTCAGGCTCCTACACAGACATACGCGACGCGAGTTGACAAACCCCCTCCTCACCATGCTGGCTGTGTTTACAACGTAGGACTGTTGGGGCAGGTTTAAATCGAAACAAACCAATCACGTCTTGTCTTTTGACGACTGACAAGTGGCTCATCCTCACACACCTCATCCCTCTCCTCACAACACTGCTGTTAGTGACCAGCGCCGCTAACAGCACTAACAGCGCTGTTAGCTGTGATTCTCCTTCAGCAGCTCTCTCCACCTGGGAAAGGCTACCCCGATGTTGACCCTCATTTTTTTTTAAATCGCCGGTCACGTTGCCTTTTTGCCTTTTTTCAAATGCACCGGCACGTGTGACTTGGGCTGTGACGCTATGTATTTTTTCTCACAGCAGTGACAGAGTGACCGCAGTATGTTTTTTTAACAACCAAGCATGCAACGCCTTAAATATAGCATTTTCCACCATTTCTGATATGTCCGCAAAGTTTCATGAGTTTTGAGTATGTTAAGTCCCTCCCAAAGGCAATTTATTTCAATTAAGAAGAAGAAGAAGAATTCCTTGCATTTCAATAGGGTCCCCGCACCGCATGGTGCTCAGGCTCTAATAACTGTTTGAGGCTGCGGTAGACCAGTCCTGTGTTCAGTGATGTTAAATCACTAGTTTTCTCAATGGAGTCTGGCTTTGAAGAGAGCGATAGAACGACTTAATATTTCCAGTTGGAAATCACTGTCTGACACTAAGGTAAAGCATTAAATATATTTTCAATACAGCATACACTAAAACTGATAATGATTTTTTTAGTTACATCTTGTATAGCAGCAGTATATTGCTGAGCTTCCATTGTGGGACTCCAGCCTGCTTCTCCAAATTGGGAGTGTGCTGACAGACATCTGCTGTTTGTAATACACTGTCTATGGATAGGTACCCCATACTACCCCACTTCAAAAAATTGGAACTATCCCTTCAATATTCAGATTGTATTATTTCAGGTTATAATATGATGTGTAAGATAAATGTGTTGCCTCTTAAGGGGACATTCTGTCGTGAATGGAGATCTGTTAAAGCACACAGATATTGTCACTATCATGTCACAATGCTACAGTAAGCAACAAAGCAACAGCAACGCAACATGCAACTCAGACAGTGTAAGTGTGAAATATTTTTTGGGGATTTTTGGATAAGAGACAGATATAATAACACAAACAAGGTGTATTAATCTAATAGAAATGTGTCTGACACGCAAAGAGCATGCCTGGTGCAGGTTAGTTATGGCTAATAAGTACAGGTCTATACACATGTAGCGTTATGGTAGCTAGAGCAGAGTTGAAGCCTGAAGCAACTGTACCTTCTTGTGCCTCTGCTTGGCACTGGATGATATATGCATCAGTGGCTCTGGGCTCCAGATCTCGGCCCTTTTCGGCTGGGGTGATGAGACGAGGGATGTGGACTTCCTGTGGCAAACATGCCAGAGAATTTCTTGTTTTAAAAATCAGCTTTTAAGTTATTAATGTATTGTTTATCTATGCATTTCTTTGCTTTTGTGTTTAAGAGACTGTATTTATCTGACTGAGGCTTGTGTACTGCCAACAGAAGGAACAAGATCAGCTGCCATCTCTGGTCCTCATTTTTCAAATTTTTATATTCTTTTTTAATTAAAAAAAGTGCAGCAAAATTTGAAAACCTCTGCTTTAGACCAATACGTTATTTGCAAAATGGCACATTGGGGTCACTAAAAGGGAGTTTATTAACATATACTTTATTAAGGGGTTTCTCTGTAAAAAGTGCAATAACAGGAGCTTATGAAAGCACTCAATATTAATTCAGAGGCCTAATTATTCACATAAAACAGATACTAGTGAACAGTCAATTTAGTTCTTAAGTATACCACAGAAATAACTCATATCAGGAAATATTAAGAGCAAGACTGGGGGTGAGTTGCCATCACAGCATCAAACATCCAAGTCCCACAGCTCCAGAATAATATATGGAGAAGCCTGTCTGTAGCTGTAGCTCACCTTGAGGGTTTTGAATATACCAGCAGCAACTTTCAGGCTCCGGTGAACATCTTTCGCTTCAGCCTCTGTTATGCTATTGAACAGGAAATCATGACAGTAACAGACATTTAGTATAGTAACAAAGCAGTGTACAATTTTAAGGATTACTCAATGTTTGACTGATGCTACATAAATTAATATAACAATACAGACAAAAAAAAAACACATACTTTTCTTTCCCCGCTAGTCTCGAGGCAAACTTGGTGTACCAGAGGGCTACATTGAAGGCCATGGAGACCAGTTCAAAGACTGCATCCTGCTGGGCACTGGAGGAGAGTATGGAAAGATGGCAGGTTATGCAGACTGCTAGAAGCACACAAGTCAACAATGCTAACATTACAAAGGAGCAGCACCTACAAGACACAGCTTACTGTAGATGTAGGTTCTGCAGGCTAACGACTATGATCAGAAAGTCAGTAGGTCCTATCTTACACCCGGCGCAAAGAGGCACACAGCATAGTGAAACTGTATATATCTGAGTGGTTGAATTCATGTTACACCCAAAACACACCTATGATTGATTATGGGACTAAAGACAGCCCCTTTGCTCCTTGTGCCTTACTTTTGCCCAGATACTGTCTCGTTAAACTGGCAATGTGGAGTTGGACACGCATTCTTGCCATGCACTTTACACCATGTGCTGTAGATTGTTCAAACAGGACCCTCTTTATGTCTCATAGGACTTTGTGGTAAAAATGTCATGAGCTGGGTTATGTATAGTCTTCACTGCTGTGAGGTATTAACACAGGATTAGATCCAATGAGATAATAGATAACACCAGGGGTGGGGACAAAAATTGATACAGCATAGTATCACAATATTTTGCGTGGCAATACTATACTGACAGATGAATGCCAAATATTATTTTTTTTATCATATAAATAATAATAATATCACATAAATATTGCAAATACAAATTAAGCCTTTGGCAGCCTATTAGAATCAGAGACTCAATTGCTTTTTCAGTCCACTAGATACATTTTGTTGTAGAAAAATGTCTTAATTGAAATGAACAAACCAAAAACTTTATTTTATTAGATAAAACTGATGTTGACAAATTTTTCCATTGGGGACCTAATTTGCAGTTGGAAAAAGATTAACAAATATATTGCAATATATTGCAATATATTATATTTATCACAACACTCAACATATTACAAAATGTTTAAAATCACAATACTTTTGTATCATGACCTAAGTATGGGGATAGTATTGTATCATGAGGCCTCTGGTGATTCCCAACCCCACTAGTAAGATGTGTCTACATAGGCAGGTTCACAACATGTGGACATTCTGCTTGACTCACATACAGGGATACACGGATGGGTGAAATAATACATCATTAATTAGGATAATTTTCATGACATTGTGTAAAATGTGAACGTAGCAGAGATCAAAGCAGAGCTGCACACTTAAATACAAGGGGTAGTGTAACTTCATTTATTATTTCAGATGCTAAAAGTTTTGTTCTTTTTCCTCTGTCAAGTTTATAACTACAGATCTTTAACTAAGTTTTGTTTCTTAAATGTCACAGTATATATTTGCTGCAGTGACATTACTGCCCTTACTGCATTACTCTCAGCACACATCCGCTTGCTTCTCCAATCTGTCAAATTCACCAAGTAAATAGCAGTGTGCCTGGTCCAGGCGCAACTGGCTTTTAAAGGGAATGGGAGATGACACTGGTTGGTTGGTTGAATTTATGTTTCACCCAAAACACACCTTATGACAACTCAAGGACTAAAACCAACTGCCCAGATTATGCGCTGCTTAACAAGCAAAAGTGGAGTTGGACATGGTCTAACTACACTTAAGACCATGCACTTAAGATGGTTTTAATAAGGGCCCTCTTTATGTCTTATTTGCGTTAGTGGTAAAAATGTGATGAGCTAAATAGAGCTGGGTTATGTGTAGTTTTCATTGCTGTGAGGACCGTCACACAGGATTAGACACAGTAAACAACACCAATGTTCAATGTTTATCTGTGTGTTCACTAGATTGCCTCTCAAGTCATGACTAAGAGTCATGAAGTCATGTTTTTGATGTGTTTCCCAGTTGTTAGTAATCACTTCTGACCAGAAATTCTCATTCAGTATTCCTTCATACTTGCAGCCATGGGCAGTGCTTCAAATATAAATGAAACACCTGTCCTGAATAAACATTTTAAACTGTTTACTCTGCCCATCCTTAAAAGTGCAACCCATCCACATGACAGTGCCACGCAACCATGAACACTAAATTAAATGCTTCTAATGAGACCTAAACTATTCAGTTACCTTGGTGTGTTTCCTTGTAAGGTGTCAGTCCACTTGAAGTTCTGGATGAACCTCATCTTGTTCTCCTGTGTAGTTCCATCCAAGGAGATGATAAAGCCTATTGTATCATGAACCAATATTTAAAAAAGAGAGGCAGTAGTCAGTCAGGTCCAAAGAAACATTTAAAAATAAAATGAATTCAATAGTAGAAGGCAAACATGCAGAAACACATTTTACAATAATTATCAACATAAGTACGTATGCAAAGTACTTTTATAAAATCAGTGATTTTCATCAATGATATGCCAAGACCTTGCTCAATAATGTAAAGTATTAGCACACTTATGTGGCTTTTAACTCTTTAACATCAAGTTTTTCTTTTAATTTCGCTTTAAAGGGAAACTGTGTTTTTCCAACCTGGATCCTATTTTCCCATGTTTTCTATCTATGGCCCTTTTTTACAAAGAGGTCACACTACAGAGCCGCTACAAAGTCCCTTCTCTTCCTTTCCTCTCTGAGTTAGCCACTAACTGCTATCATTTTTAAATCTTTCGCAGTGGGTCGCACACATAACACGTCTTCAAAATGTCACACCCATCCCGTCCATGGTCCCATCCTGCCGGCTGCTCTGTTTACACAGATAAGTTTTCAGCACTCTACTTCACATGGTGGCTTAAAGGCGAGACAACTCTGTATCCCCATCCTGCAATCATACCTTAAACACAGCACAGCCAGGCAGCATAACGGTGCAATATTCCCACTTTAAACAGGCAATGTATTTCTGAACTTGGTCCAGTATTGCGAGGGAGCTCTGTAGCCGGCAACAGCAAAATAGACTGTAGTATCGCCACTCTGGGCAGGTGTGCCCCATCAATTTAAGTCCACTACGTCCAAGTGTTTGTTTTAGCTACTGACAGGCTCAGATTGTTGAGTGTCTGACAACATTACAGAAAGGATCCCCACAGAGAAATTAAACGTTTCCTCTCACTTATTCTGTTCTGTTTTGTGTCCAAGTCTCGCTAATGAGAAGTCTCGTTCTGAAATCTTGCTGCCTTTTTCACACTGTCAATCAGATAAATATTCAGCCATGACACTAAAAATCTTCTAGATAAGATATGCTTTATATACTCCAACGCAACAAAATAATTAGCACTCCTCTCTGCATCTTTCACTTGCATTTCCACCGTTCTCTTCCTGAAACAAGTCACCTCTCGTAAGATTAAAGAACAAGACCTTTCATTAACAAGGCTTCGACATAAAACAGAGTTGTAAAACACTCATAATAACAATCTGATATGGTCAATGGCAAAAACAAGCACTTTAAGTGGAAGTACATTGACGGTATAGTTACATGCAGCGAATGGTTACATTTTGGTCTGTTTCACTGCTGCAACCTGCAGCGCTCTCTCAGTACTGGATCAATTTCAAACATTGTTATTATTTATCACATTAATCACAGACACAAAAACATGGGGAAATAGGGTCCAGGTCGTTAAAAAATGCAGTTCCCCTTGTATCATAAAAGCTGGAAACACTTTCTTTTTCCTCCATGTCTGATAGCACCATATGCAGCATATTCTCTATCCTAAACTCTTTATTGAACCAATGTGATGTTTACACTGGGACTCCATGTTTTTATGGCTGCACCATTCCATCAGATGGACATAATCAAATGTCTCGCAAGTCAGTTTAGACACATTTTCTGGTATCTTGGGAAATGTTGGGATCTCTACCAGAATTAAAATACAGTTCTGTTATTTTGAAGAGTGTTTGACCCAACAATAAGAGTTTAATTTGCATTTAACAGGAGAACCACAATATTTAAAAAAAAAAAAAAAATCAAAACAAAACTGAAAAACACTGTTGGTATCAGTGATTTGGCTTTTGTGGGGTCCCGAAGGGGTCTATCCTAGGCCCCCTCTTATTTACCATATACATGCTCAGGCAAATCATGCTTAAACATAATATTGATTTTAATTGCTATGTAGACTATATGCAACTGTGTGTCCCATTAAAGCCGGAAGCCTGTTTCTTGTTTTATGTCCTACTTAACTGAAATCAAGAGCTGGATGTCCAAAAATGTCCTGCAGCTGAATGACTCAAAAATAATAGAAATATCTAGACAATCAACACAGTTTCAAGGTGGACACCCAAGACTCATGTCACCAATTCAGTATCCGACCAAATGTCTCCCCTTCTGTTCCTGAGTTATGACTTTAAGTAATGGCCAGAAAAAGTGTTTTTGAAGAACAGTATGATGTCACTGTGAAGTTGACCTTTGACCCTTTTTCATATACAATGTCATCATTTCATCATTTTATCCTATTAGACATTTCTGTGAAATTTTGCCATACAAAACATTTTTTGTGAGGTCACAGTAACCTTGACCTTGACCACATTCTTATTAGTTTATCGCTAAGTTCCTGAAGGTGTTCTTGAGATGTCGTGTTCATTATAATGAGACAGATGAGGTCTTTGACCTTTGACCACCAAAATCATTTCTTCCTTAAGTCCAAGCAGACAGTTGTGCCATTGAAATTGAAAGGCATTCTTGAGCTATCATGCTCACAAAAATAGAATGGACAGATGGACAACCCAAAAACACAATGCCTCTGGCCAGGGGTAACGCCAGCACGGAGGCATGGAAGAGGCCCATAAACTGGGTGTCATATTTGACTTTGCGTTGTCTTTTGATACCCAGGTAACTAAAATGGTGCAGTCCTGCTTTGTCCGACCAAGACATTTAACAAAGATCCTGTCATTTCTTGCCTCTGCAGATTTAGAAAAAGTGATGCTTTATTTCCTCCAGACTTGATTACTGCAATGCACTTTAGTCTGGCATCAAGAGACAAAATATCCAGAGACTCCAACTCATACAAAACACTGCTGCCAGGCTTTTATCTCATACTAGGAGAAGCTTGCTGCCCTTCACTGGCTACCTCTGAGTTTTAGAATTGATTTTAAGGTTTTACTCCTTGTTGGTAAAGCCTTAAATGGCCAGGCTCCTGCCTATATCGATGATCAGTTAATTCCATCTGAGCCTGAATGCTGTCTGAGATCCTCCTACAAGGCTCTACTGGTGGTTCTTAAATGTCAACTTGCCACTAAAGGGGCCCAAGTTTTTGCTGTCCACAGCCCTTAACTGTGGAACTCCCTACTTGATAATCGTGGGCTGACGAACTCAGTGACCTGTTTTAAATCCCTTCATAGAACTCATTTATCATTTGGTTGTTTCATAACTGATGGTATTTACTGTTACTTTATATACTATTTTAAACTGTTTTTTGTCTCCTACATGTTTTATAGATTCATTGTGTTTATCTTGTAAAGCACTTTGTAACTTTGTTTTGAAATGTGTGATATCAATTTTAAAAAAATAGTTTACAGGGGTAAGCACCTTAAAAGAACAGAGAAAAGAATAGATAAGATTACACATTAAGATTCTGGAGTGTAAACACACCTTGGAGGAGGGAGAAGTATGCATCTGTGGCATTTTTCATTATCTCAGGGTTGCACGTGACATCAGTGAACATCTCCAGCAGTCTGGCCCTGGTAGTCCTCAGGTCACTGAATGTGTCAGACAAACAGCATCAACTGATGCCTCTAAAAAATATGCTGATAATAACAGTATTCAGAGGGATTATATCCAACAAGGCACTGCCATCTTGTAAAGCAAAAGGGTGACAGTGCAAATAATAGTAGCATGTCCCAGAACACTGAATCATCATTAGGGGGGGTAAGGAGACAAGACAAAACAGTGCACTGCGATATTATTGTCCGTGATAATGGTCACACAGTCACAGTCCAGTTTTATAACAGTGTTTTCAGTGTAATAAATGGAGATAAGACGTACTTGCATATCTTGTTGGCAGCGGGGCTCCCTGCCACTCCATAAAAATTAAAGGACACGGGCGCTGTTGCCTTCAGTGGGTTTCTGTGAAACCAATGAGCCATCCTGTGGATGAGTACACACCTTAGGAAGGTGAAAAATACAGAATGACAAGCAGTTAATAAATACGTTGTATTTCTGATATTAACACGTTCTGAGTGGCGTTCCATGTAGTTTTTATTTTTTAGTGATGTAGTCATTATTAAGTGGGCAGCATTAGCTATCTTAGCATGTGTGTCATCTTGGCTAACGTCATCTTAACAATATGGTAGAACGCTAGACCTCGCTAGCCGCCGTGTTAGCACTCCCACAAGACACTGTTTGCCCGTTCACAAAGTTACCTCGCTGAAACATTGATACAACGCCTCTCGCGTTACTTAGGGCTGCTATGAATTGTGTTTCTACCATCAATTATGTGTCTTGTGGACAAAAGTCCATTACGTAAGCTACGGAGAGCAACGGCTAGCAGCTAACAGTGGCTACATCTGGAAACGTAAACATGACTAATTAAATCGATGTGACAACTGATTCATTATGTGGCCAGATGAACTGAAAGAATCCATATAAATATGGTTTAAGTGTTAGTGTTTACCTGTCGCCCCGGCGCTGTAGATTTCAGGTTGGGTGGTCCTTATGGAAAGTCTGACAGACAGACAACAACTTACTTCCGGAAATAAACACGGAGTAGAAGCTGACCAATAGAAGCGCACGGTTCAATCACATGACGTGTGTCCGGAAAATATCTCAGATCTCAGATCAGCCTCTCTTTTGTTCAGGGTTCAGTGGATCAAAAGGCTGTAAACATACCATGATTTGATTATTTTTGACAGCTGTCAGACGTGTCACTGGTATCCTGTCTGGAATCACTATTAAAGGCGATGCCCTCAGTTATTTAAGTTTAGTTTAATGTACTTTCTCCCAGCAAAGGACTGTGAGCACAAGCAACAGGATGCTGACTGCAGTTCACTTAATGGCCTCAGACAAGTATGTCTCTAATAATAAGCATTAGACATTAGCTGGGTTTTTTTGTGATAACTCCCTCTGTGCTGTTTGCTACTTGCATTGGCTTCAAAGCTACATTTAGTGTAACTATTAAAAAAAACTGAGTTACTTGTGGTGGACGTAAGGTCACGCATTTTCCCCCAGTCACTCAGGGATGCTCAAGGAAAACTATTTGTAGCTCCGGGAAGGGTCAAGATTTAAAAAAAAAAAAAAAAAAAAAAAATTAAGACACACCCCGGCCATCCCCTCCTCTGATGAATAAAGTACAGTCCTTTACATTTTTGTGCCTTGAGTAAACCTCCTGTATAATGATCGAAGACCTCCAGGTTGCTACTTAAAGTAAATGGAACTGTACCAATTAACCTGTGTCAATCAAAACCAAACTGAATTTTGAGTACATAATAATTTAATTTCATAACACATAAATTTCTACAACTGCATTAAAAATGGAATCTTTACAATAAAGTTCTAACATTTTTATAACCCATAATAAGACAAACAATTAAAGTTCAGCCTTTTATTCTTTTTCCCATTTGGCAAACATTAAGTGAACAAAGGTCAGCTATTTCAAGTGATTATCAGAAAGAAAACAGGCAAAAAAAAAAGTCTCATTCTCAAGAAATGTACATCACACCAACCACCCACATACACACACACCTCAGTGAAAGTCATTTTACAAAGTAAATCTTTGTGTGTTCGGCCATCTTTGTCCTGTTCATTAAGAACTGACTGTGCTTTATAACATAAAATATAAGATTATTAATTTCATTACACATTCATTTCATATTTATTTCCCAGGAATCTCCATAAGGCACACTGAGGTGTACCAATATCAGATTAAACAACTTATGTGAAGCTGCTGTCACCCATTGTCAGCAGGACACCAAAGAGATGCAATTATTTTATCTGATGTATAAAGAATAGTTCTGTGAAATTAACATTCACATTCAATAAAGAAAGACACTGCAAAAATATACCTCAGGTGAACTACAAGCACTGACAAAGGAATTAAGTACTAATAAGTAGCATTTGGGCAAAAACAATGTTATCAGTGCACCTTTAAAAGTCTCATTTAAAACAAGTTTAGGCACAGGGCAATGATCGAAAGGCACTTTTGGTCAGTTGTAAGGCAATAACAGCATCAATATGCTTGAGTTAACTCTCCATGTTTCCCACTGCAATAAGGCAACTTCAGCCATAATGGGACACAAATAAAAAGTTTCACCAACTATTGAATAAATGTCAGAAAAGGAACCGCAACACTTTTATATAAAATCCCATCTCAACCCTAACCCAGAGTCACAGACAACCCTGGTGTTTGCACAACAAAAGATCTTGGACAAGACTCCAAAAGGTCAAAGGCCATTCAGAACGCAAATATAGAGTCACAACCAAAAGAGGAAAAAAATCAATATCAAGCCAGTCCTCTTGTTGCAACCAGGGGTCAATACAGTGGGGAGTAGGAAACTGACTGAAGTGATGTCAGCTGACCTCACCTCTAAAGAAAATACCCCTGGTTCTAACAGTAAGAAAGTGAAGGTTACATGTGGTAACACAAATTCCATGTTGTGCTTGAAATTATTCTGACATTAAAAAGGATAGTTTGGCTTTTTTTGAAGTGGGGTTGCAAGAGGTACTCATCAATATACACAGCAGATGTCAGTCAGCACGCGCCCGGTTTGAGGAAGCAGACAGGAATATCGCCATGATCTAAGCAATGTACTGCTGTGGACGAGGCAGCAGCAAAATGTATTTCAGCCACCTAGACAAAAAATCAGTATCAGGTGATGCATAAACTTTGGGTAAGTACCTCTTTCAAACCCACTTCCATAGGGATAGTTTGCATTTTTAAGAGATGTTTGTCAGTATGCCCCCAGTTTGCCAAAACAGCTGGAGTGCCAAAATGTAAGCTAAGCAATGTACTGCTGTGGATTGGGGGCAACAGCAAAATGTATTTTAGCCTCCAAATAAAGTCCCACCTAAAAAAAAAAGTGTACATTATATTGAGAGTATTTTCACTGCTTTACCTTTCTGTCAGAGAGCCCATAACAACAGGGAATCCGTCAACGGCTTCAGTTCCACGTTTACGCTCTCGTCAAAGCCACCAGACTCCATTGACAAAAACAGTCATTTTCGCTTGCTGAGCACTGGAGCTGCTGGTCTACTGTTAGTTTGTAGTATTGTGTGACTTTGGTGAATCCAAACTAACCCTTTTAAACACCAAAGTTACACAATAACACAAACACAATAACTGATCGAGGCAGCGGTAGACCAGTAGCTCCTGCGCTCAGCGATGTTTAAACACTGTGTTTTTTCCAGTGGAGTCTGGCTTTGGAAAGAGCGATATGGAAGCATCACTTCCCCCTTCCCCCTTCCCCCGTCAAATACTCTCAGATTTTTTTTAAGTGGGACTTCTTTTAGGTGGCTAAAATACATTTTATTGCTGGCCCCCCATCAACAGCAGTGCATTGCTAAACTTCCATCCCATTCCATTCCACATGCTGATCACCTTCTACTATAGGTAAGAAATTGACGATGGATAAGTACGTCATACAACCCCACTTCCAAAAATTAAAACTATCCATTCAAAACAGTCAACTTCAAAGAAACAGTTTCTAAATAAACTACTTTCCTGTTATATTTAAGATTGTCATGCACATTTTGATTGAACTTGTAAGTCTGTACATTACATGAGCCTTTTTGTTGTTGCACTTAAAATCGTACCATAAAAAGCACATGTAAAAAGCATCACAGCTGAATGGTTCACAAAAGCAATGCAAGACATTCCCAACACACCAACACATTGAACTTTGTGACTAAAACAACATCCTGTGCAATGTTCTCAGTCAAAGAAATATATTTGCAAATAAAATTGCAAATAAGTGTGTGTCTATGCACACTATGACATACTTCCCATCACTGTGCAATAAATCTAATCTAATGTTTTGGCTTGAAAGACATTCAGAGATAAACAAACCTGGTTGCAGGATATTGAACAGCTTGCATTATACACACGAATATCAAGAAAGTCTTTGGCACTTGTGCAGCTTTGGTGATTAAAAACAAAAGACAAGTTTAGCTGTGTACATGCAGCATTCTTGGACTTGAATTGGTCCTTTTTCATGGAAGACCTTGCTAGGAGAGAAAATTAGTACACTCCAAATGAAAACTGCAGACTCCGAAACCCTGAAAAGTTACATATGAATGGCACATCTGCAGAATACCAATTAACATTTTTTCCCCATATTACTTGGAGAAAAGATATAGTTCAAAGGCGTGTGGCGTAGTTATTGCACAGAAAATGGTCTCGAACATCTCCCCATCCTCCGTTCTTCATGTGCTCCTTGTGCTCCACTGCTTCTGCACCACTAAGGACAAGAGAAGGAGGGAAGAGGCTGTCCTTGCCTGTTTTAAGGCTCTCCTCAACCTTCTGTGAGGCCCACTCTGGCCTGCAGTTCTCCTTCTGGTGAAGGCCACAGTCTCCTGTGTGGAGGACCCTGGAGCCCTGTGCCACAAGCACTTTGACAGGCTTCGATATGCAGGTTCCTGAGAGGTGCTGCAGAGTCCAGTCCCAGTTGTAGTCATCGTAGGTGCAAAACTCATTGTTACAGCCCATTAGTTTGTAGTACATCTCCCTGGAGATAGCCATGCCTATGTTGTGTTTGGTGGACAACCATCCAGTGGTCAACACCTTATTGGACAGTCTGGTAAAATCAGTCAGGTCATTGTGGTTACCCAAAGCCAGCATGTCGCAATCTGGGCAGCTGCTTTTCCTGAACTCTATCATTAATTTATAGAAATGGAAAAAGTCAGGTAAGATGTAGTTGTCCTCCTCCAGAAAGACCACAAAGCCGCTGTAGCCCTGCATCGCCTGCACTCGCTCCCACACAAAGTGCAGCTTCCACCACCAGTGGTGTTTGGTTTGAGTGATGAAGGCCTCTCTGTAGTGTCCATAGGAGTCAGGGTGTTCTGCGTTGATGCATCCTGTTTTCAGAGCGTTGTCCTTGGATATGTCTCGGGGGCAGTCTCGTGGATCCTTCCCAGGAAACTCATTGGGATACAGCTGGGTGCTGAAAGGGAAATAAATTTGCAGTACTTTGCAGAAAGTTATCCCTTGCACAATGGCGTTGATTTCCTCTGAAAAGTAGTCATGGCTAAAAATGAGGAGGAAGCTGTGGACCTCAGCAGCTTTCTCCAGTGACTTGATGAGCAGTCTGAGGTATTCAGGCCTGTTGTGGACCTGCACAACCAGCACCAGCTGAGGCTCCCCTGGAAACTTGTCCGCATTGTGAACACACTGCTTGTAATTAGCACTGTAAACGGACTGAGTCAATTCTGGAAGCGAATTAAAGTTAAACTTCACCGTGTCAAAAACTTGCATGCCCTGATTTACCTGAATGTCATTTTTAAGTCCAGCTGTGTCATCATCGGACACTAACAACACACGTGTTAAAGACAGGAGCGTCACGAGCACGAAGGAAACACCCAGCAGCGCGAGCAGATTCCTTTTGAGCAGCCGAAACCTCATTTTCTCAAATTAAAAACAGACCTTGGCAAACAACAGCGACGGCTTTCATTCACCTTATCGCACGAGCCTTCATTGTAAACTCATTTGCAACACTGCTTCCCCGTGCAGTGCAACTCCAACTCTTGTTCTTAACAGTCCAACGTCGCGTGACGCGTGTCCTAAACCAAGTGTCAAACGTTTCTTGATGGCTGCTTCTCCTCTCGTTGGACTGTCTGTCCACATGAAAGCCGTGCAGTTTGCCAAATACTCGCTCCAGCCGCTTGTTTTAACCACCTGTGGAAAAAGTAGAAAAAGCGAGGTGACTAAGTTATGTACACGTTATGTGTTACATTGGCGTTAACAGGAAGCTAGGTCGCCGCGGTTAGCTTCGTTTGACTTACCCAAACTAGGTGCACTGTGTCAACAGGCTCATACCAGGAAGAGGATGATGGGACTATGATACATCTAAGACTACAACTTATTGACTGCTGACGTGTACAACCCAGCCAACGGGGGAGAGACTGAGTTCCTGCTCAACGAATCATTGTCCTACCTATAGTTGTGTAATATGAGAAGGACATGTAAATCAGACAGTGTTTGAATCGTTAAAAGCAGGAAAATCTACTTCAGAAAGCAAATACCTTTACAGCAATAACACTGGAACAGGGCAGTAATCACCCTCCATGGGGGTGTGGGAGGAATGCCCCCCCCCCCAGGGTACATTTTTAGAAATTTAACAGCTAATAGGACCATTTTAAATTATTTTGAAAAAAAAACATTGATTATTCATTACTTACTATGCCATAACCTATGCATGTGGCCTATGCTATTGTGTGCATTTATACTACTGTACTTTATATTACATTTATACTATATAGCCTACCATACTGTCTGTGTCACTCTGCAGTTACACCTCCAAAACGCTAGTCAGTGGTGGGGTTTCTGTGAAGTGCTATAAAGTTTATTTAATTATAAACACGCCCAACACACACATTAAACATGGCTTAATAGAGGCAATTTCAAACACAACTACACAAATTGGCTTTACTGTAACCTGCAGGATTCACAGACAAAACACTTGTCTCTTCCTGGACACATTTTCCCCACAAATACATATTATTAGCACAAGTCTATGTCATTTGATGTTGTTGCCTATAAATTAGACAAGCGGCTAGCAAAGATTTCCTCTACTCATATGAAGCCAGGGACAACAGCAAAGTTTAATAAAGGTAACATCACAAAATTCGACTCCATTACAGCTCACAAGGTTCACCAACAAAACAACTGTCTTATACTAAGCACATTTTCCAAACATATACAACATGCTAACGTAATTAGTACAAGCCTGTGGCATTTTACGTTGCGACTAGCAGACTTCTCCTCTACCCATATGAAGCCAGGATAAATCACATACAAGACTTTAAATGGTATCTGGGGGCTTTATTGTCTTCACAAGTTATTGTTTCTTATTTGTGAAATAAAAGTAAATAGACGCTTTGTGTCCACTGTGGGAAATGGTTTTTAGCACAAAAATAGGCAGGAGGTCTGTGGGGGTGCGATGTGGTTACACTACTGTGGAGGTGCGCATCAGGCTACCATGTTGACGCGATATGTACAATGTTGGTTCGACGCAAAAGTATAAATCCCACCTTAGTGCTATTTGGTAGAGAGTGCAGAGTTCCCTCAGCAATGAGTCCTAAAACCTGGATATTAGTATTTTAGCTCCCTCGGTTCCCTCGTCTTGATGTCAGTGGGTTGGTAGAATGGGTTTTTTGGTTAGATGCCTGAAATAAGGTCTGTGGTTAACACAAGCTTAAGAGATTTTTACGTTTTGTTCTACAACATGCAATATGTCGGTACCCACTGCATTTTAAAGCTTTTATGTGTTTAAAAAAGGCTTTGCTAACAAGTTGCTAATGAGACTACAGAGCGCCATCACGCAGAACATTGCTTTGCAGCTTCATTGTGGTGGCGACATTAAGTCATGCAACCATATATAGCCTAAGGCCCTGATCGCACAGAAAGCAATTTGCAGGTTGCAAAATGTGAGGTGCATCACACTGCCTTTTTTTTTTTTCAATTAAATGCCACTAGTAAAAAAAAAAAAAAACGCTTGCTACGCCTTTATAACGTTGTCAGGCAACCACCCCATCACCTCCTTACCCTAACCTTCCCATGTAATCAATCTACTGTTTGTTTTTATTTTATTTCACAGTAATTAGTGGCTAGTCCCTAAAATGTTCAAGCAGAGGGTACTTGCTGTAGAGATCTGTGTGGGTACATGACACCCTAAAAAAGAGCGTGGATTACAGGGAGTACCACTTGTTGGTCAAGGAGCTTCGCCTCCTTGATGGCCCTCTCCAGGCATATTTTGGGATGATTCGGGGGCAGTGTGACAACCTGCTGTCTGTCATCGAGCCTAGCATAACAAAAATGAATACTAACTTCAGGGAGTCCATTGGTTCTGCTGAGTGACTGAGCACCACCAGTTTCTACTCCATTGTTTACCAACTGAAAACTTCTTCTCACTACCACCCCAGAAGGCCTGCCTCTCAAATCATCCATTTGGACAATAGGAAAAAAGCAGAGAGGACATGAGGTGTTTTTTCTGCTCTCAGTTGAAGTTTTTTTTTAACTTGAGGAGTTGCGCTGTGGCAAAAATGCCAGGTACCTAGAGCACAGAAATGCAAGGTGCATAACAACACAAAAACAGAAAGCAAAGAGCTTCATTTTCATTAAAAACAATTACAAAAAGCGGCCTCCAGCTGTTAAAACCCTTTTTGTGTGATTGGGGCCTAATGTTAGCATTTTATTTCTGGCAATTGAATTTAGGCCTCAAAAATTATAAAAGTGGTGTTAATTTGTGAAGATCATCGTGCTGAATAAAAGAAGTATGGATCATAAATGTTTGGTTGCCCCAGAGCTTATTTCCTGTAATAAACCAAACTCCAATGGAAAAATCACATAGGCTGGATGCTAACTTCCTCATTGGCCTACAGAAAAGCATCATCCCTGGAGCACTCTATGCAACAGCAGTTGCCCCAAGTGTCAAAACTTGACACTGTCCAATGCATCTCATACTGATGCTCAAGCTGCCTCAGTGTGTCAGTATCTAACGCTAAGGGCCACAACCCAAGTATTTGATGAGTTGAGAGTGAGACCAGGTTGGTTTATTCATGAGTATAATTACATGTCGTAGCACTGCAAATTTTTTCTTTATATTTTTTTTATCAATATTTTGATGAAAATATCAACAGTAGTATTACTGTCTAGCACTGGGACAATGTTTCACTCTTTCTCTTTCTTCACAGTATGGAAATTATTAGTGAGTGTATAGTTACCTTTTAGGTCTTCTACACTCTTGGCATTAATATATGACCCATTTAACATTATTCTTTATTATTCAATCATTTAACATTAAATAAGTGGATTGTTTGAAAGGAAGTATTCTAGATTTACTTCAACAAGAACTGTTCAGCTCTCAGGGGCAAAAAAGTTTCCCTCTGGCCTGTAGGTGACCTGTTCAGGTTTGACTGGTTGAATTAGAATCCATTTTGTTGTTAGGAATCTCACCCAAACACCTAACAAAGGGGTGTGGGGTGTAATAACTGAAACTACAAGACTGGAAAACTTGATACCTCTGATAGAGGGGGGATTTACAACAGGAGATGCAACATGAGATGCAGGAACTGGTGTCAGATACTGGGACACTATTAGACTTAAACAGGACACTGTAGCATTGGAGAATACCTGAGCTATCTGTTAAGCATTGCATGATATGCAGATATTCAGTGGTGATGACTCATAAAAAGTCAGATGTGTTGTTCTCTAAATCTTGTTTCCTCGACTATTAGTCAAAAACAGTCATAACTGTATTAATGTCATATGTTCTTTTCTACTAATCTTGACTGCCTGAGGTCATCGCTGTTACAAGACAAGGTGAGCCGATGGGTTTCTTCCTGAAGTTAAACATCTCATGATGCCATAAAACCTTTATGTCAAAAAGCCTCCCACAGCTAAATGACAACAAGTGCCAGGCAAAGCTTGCCTAGAGCACCACATGAGAAAATGATGATCGTAATGCATTTTAACAGTATATGAACCTACACAACAGCAAATTATGTCATGGTGGGAATTCATTAACGTATAATGTTGCTTCAAGGCAACATTTGCATTTTAGTGAATTTCTAATACTTAACTATCACATAAAGTACATTCAGCAATTAAAAATACACTTAACTCATCTATTATTATTGTGAATTTTTCTAGATTGGAACAAGACATTTTCAAATCATTTTTTTGGAGAGTTGATAGAGCTGAACCATGTGAGGAAGGCCCCAAAAAATGGGCCTAACATGGTCTCCAGATAGTCATGTCACAATATAAACAGTGCTATTGGTTTCTTTAGGGCTCTGGCTCTTTATTTAAAGTACTGCAACTTGAATAAGGATGTACTGAGTGAGTGTAAACGGCCAAAAATGATATGTTACCTAGAGGCAACACCATTCTATAGGGACCATATGTTGATGCTTACTGGAACACTTTTCAAAATCAAAACTGACCACTGATAGACTTATACACCTACACACTTATTCCTCATATGCTCACAGGGGCTGCAATCTATCCCAGCATGCATTAGCTGAAAGCAGAAACCGCCGGTAGCTGACACATTTAACAGGGCCCATTGTTTCCTGATCATTCCCTGGAACAGAAGTGACATATAACTATGAATTCTTCAGAGGAAGGAGTATGTAATTTGTTACTAATTATAGGGGAAATAGACACAATGTTCAATTGGTACACTTCCTGGGGCGTCAGTGTAGTTTTGGGACCACTGTGTAAACTGCAACATGCGTGGCTGACATCCAGCCAGAGAGTTTTGTTGCATGTCACCCTCCTCTGTCTCTCCACATTTCCTGTCTGTCCTTTTACAATATACACTGCCTGGCCAAAAAAAAAGTCGCCACCTGGATTTAACTAAGCAAATAGGTACGAGCCTCTTATTGGATAATTACTGCATGGGCGATTATCTTTCAGCTGGCAACAAGTTATTTAACCCCAACTGGTGCAATGAGTTGCTTCTCATTTCCTAAACAACCATGTCGAAAGACACATCCCGTGGTCGTGGAAAAGATGTTAGTCTGTTTGAGAAGGGTCAAATCATTGGCATGCATCAAGCAGAGAAAACATCTAAGGAGGTTGCAGAAACTACTAAAATTGGGTTAAGAACTGTCCAACGCATTATTAAAAACTGGAAGGATAGTGGGGACCCATCGTCTTCGAGGAAGAAATGTGGCCGGAAAAAAATCCTCAATGATCGTGATCGGCGATCACTTAAACGTTTGGTGAGATCAAATCGAAGAAAAACAACAGTAGAACTCAGGGCTATGTTTAATAGTGAAAGTAAGAGCATTTCCACACGCACAATGCGAAGGGAACTCAAGGGATTGGGACTGAACAGCTGTGTAGCCTTAAGAAAACCACTAATCAGTGAGGCTAACCGGAAAAAAAGGCTTCAATTTGCTAGGGAGCATAAAGATTGGACTCTGGAGCAATGGAAGAAGGTCATGTGGTCTGGTCCAGATTTACCCTGTTCCAGAGTGATGGGCGCATCAGGGTAAGAAGAGAGGCAGATGAAGTGATGCACCCATCATGCCTAGTGCCTACTGTACAAGCCTGTGGGGGCAGTGTTATGATCTGGGGTTGCTGCAGTTGGTCAGGTCTAGGTTCAGCAACAGTATGTGCTCAAAGAATGAGGTCAGCTGACTACCTGAATATACTGAATGACCAGGTTATTCCATCAATGGATTTTTTCTTCCCTGATGGCACGGGCATATTCCAAGATGACAATGCCAGGATTCATTGGGCTCAAATTGTGAAAGACTGGTTCAGGGAGCATGAGACATCATTTTCACACATGGATTGGCCACCACAGAGTCCAGACCTTAACCCCATTGAGAATCTTTGGGATGTGCTGGAGAAGGCTTTGCGCAGCGGTCAGACTCTACCATCATCAGTGCAAGATCTTGGTGAAAAATTAATGCAACACTGGATGGAAATAAATCTTGTGACATTGCAGAAGCTTATCGAAACAATGCCACAGCGAATGCGTGCCGTAATCAAAGCTAAAGGCGGTCCAACAAAATATTAGAGTGTATGACCTTTTTTTTTGGTGGTGACTTTTTTTTTGGCCAGGCAGTGTACTTTCAGCTGAAGGCAAAACTTCCTCCAAAAGATTATCTCAAAAGAGCACACTTCAATGAATTCATTCAATAAATTCAATTCAAAAATATCTGAATGATAAAGTTTCACATTCATTAAACTCTTAACACCCGTCTTGTGTTCTGGACACCCCCAATCACTCTTTAACAGCTCAAAAAATTCTTAAGATTGTTTGTATTAGCTTGATATGTAACTTTTACTAATTTGGTGGGAACTGCTTCTAAACATGATTTTTATTTGATGGCATGTTTAACAGGTCCACTACAGAAAATAAGATGTCAACCACAAAACATGGTTAAAAAAATGGATGTTGAAATGCTCTATATCTGGGATTGGTGTTGGCAGTACTTTTTACCCAGCAGTATCCCTCCCAAATCCCAAATAATTGTTTACCCACCATAGACTGTAAGTACACAGACAGAGACATGACTTCTGTGGATGATGGGGTTTCTCATGGGAACAGATTGTATATGTTGTAAATCTGTTTTTCAGAGGGATATCGGCTCTATATCCGGCAGTTCAGACTGTGTATCTGTACTGTATATATCCTAAATTTGGAAATTGTTTAAGTGTCTTGCACAGCCAGGACCTTTATTGTGTGGAGTGAAAGAGAGAAAGAGTGTATTTGGATTTGTGTCACTGGAGTTTAGTAGTAGTGTGTTCATAAGAGACTTCTAACATCATATTAAACCTCTCTGGAGTTCAACTGACCCTGAGGTAATAGCAGTCATTGGCAGATTATAGGACAGGATGCATAAAAGGTCTTCCTAACCCCCCTGGGGCAGGTATAACATGCTGTTGTTTCTCTTGAGCTGATGGGCTCATATTGCATAAAGAACTCAGTGCATCTAAAGTCCTGCAGATGAAGTGAGAGCATATAAACACTCACTTAAAATGAATTATGTCACAAGAAAGACACCATCTTTTATAGTTTTTTTCTTGAGTGTTTCTTTTTTGAGCATGAAGTGACTGGATTTTGGTGGTCATACGTCAAAGGTCAAGGTGATTATCACCTGGTCCATCTCATTCTTGTGAACATGATATCTCTAGAACACCTTGAGGGAATTTTTCAAATTTGGCACAAATGACCACTTGGACTTAATGATGAACTGATTAGATTTTGGGGATCAAAGGTCAGTGTGACCTCAAAAAAACATGTTTTTAGCCATAACTCAGGAATTCACACACTAATTATGGCAAAATTTCTCACAAATATCTAAATGGATATGATGTTGAAGTGATGACATTTTGTAACCAAAGGGTCAAAGGTCAACTTCACTGTGACACCATAATGTTGTGCAAAAACACTTTTCTGGACATTATTCAATATCATATCTCAGGAACAGAAGGGGAGACAATTGGTTAAATACTGAATTGGTGACACTAATCTTGGGTGTCCAAGATATTGATATATCAACTTTTTTTCTCACCTAATTTTAGTGATCTTCAAGTCTCTTCTGTATTGGAATTAACATCATATTATGCATGCATACTCTTATCATGATGGCCCAACAGCAGATGGAGACATGAAATAAAATACTTTTCAATGTACATAACATTCATTCATTGTGTGAAATAAGAAGCACACTGGGTGATTCTGATAATTCATTTTAAAGTTCCAGCTTATTTATATACAACCCCAATTCCAAAAAAGTTGGTACATTGTGTAAAACATAATTTAAAAAGTGCAATTATTTTCAAATCCTTTTTGAGCTATTTTCAATTGAATACAGAAAAAAGACAAGATATGTAATGTTCAAACTGATGAACTTTATTGTTTTTTTGTGAAATGTACACTCACTCTGAATTTAATGCCTGCAACATGTTCCAAAAATGTTTGGTCACGGGCAAAGACTGGGGAAGTTGTTGAATGCTCAAAAAACATGTGACTGGAACACTGAACAAGTAAACAAATTGACTGGTAACAGGTAATAGTATTATGATCAGGTAGGAAAGGGGCATCCTCAAAAGGCTCAGTCGTTCACAAGCAAGGACAGTTCAAGGTTCACTACTTTGTAGTGAAATATTGTGTGGTAAACAGGCCAACAGTTGAAGAACAACATTTCTCAACATACAGTTACTGATCTCAGAATGTAAGGGGCAAGGCTGAAAACCAACATTAAATGTGACCTTTGACCCCTCAGGCTGCACTGCATTAAAAACCAACATGATTGCACAAAGTATTTTACTACATTGGCTCAGGAACACTTTGGAAAAACATGGTCAGTAAACACAGTTCATCGCTGCATCTACAAATGCAAGTGAAGACTCAAAGATTCAAAGTGAAAGTCATATATCAACAACATCCAGAAACACTGCTGATTTCTCTGGACCCGAGCTCATCTGAGATGGACTGACACAAAGTGAAAAAGTGTGCTGTGGTCTGACAAGTCCAGATTGTTTTTTGGAAATCATGGACGTTGTGTCCTCCAGTCTAAAGAGGAAAAGGACCGTCCAGTTTGTTACCAGCTCAAAGTTCAAAGCTAGCATCAGTGATGGTATCAGGGTGTGTGTTAATGCCCATGGCATCATGGGTAAAGTGGCATCTATACTTCTGTGTCGAATCAACATAATACCTACAGTTTAGGCTCTGCGTTGACACAGAGCCCACACCATACCCTATACCATAGCCTGACATGCACCTCCCCAAAAATGTAATTACATGTCACGGCAACACAGACCTCCTGTCTATTTTTGTAAGCTGAAAACCATTTCCCTCAGTGGAAACAGAGCTTTAGTTTACTTTTATTTCACAGATAAGAAACAATAAATTGTGAAGACAATAAAGCCCCTGCAAAATAGCATTTTAAGTCTTGTGTGTGATTTATCCTGGCTTCATATGGGTAGAGGAAATCTCGGCTAGTCGCTATAGGCTAATTAATACCATGTAAACTGGCATAGGCTTGCGCTAAAAATGTTAGCATGTATTTGGTTGGAAAATTTGTTCAGTATAAGACAGCTGTTGTAATGGAGCCTGATTTTGTAATGTTACCTTTGTTAAATGTTGGTGTTATCCCTGGCTTGCTATGAGCACATTTATACATGGAAAAATGCCATAGGCTCATTCTAATAACTTTGACATGTTGTGTTAGTGGGAAAAATGTGTCCAGCAAATAACAAGTGCTTTGTCTGTGAATCCTGCAAGTTATGATGAAGCAGATTTGTGTTCTTGTGTTTGAAATTATCACTATTAAGCCATGTTTAATGTGTGTTTTGAGCGTTTTTTTTAATCAACTCAACTTTATAGCACTTCAGAGAAACCCCACCGCTGACTAGGGTTTCGGAGGTGTAACTGCAGAGTGACACAGACACACCACAGCACATGTATAAATGCTCTCAACGGTGTAAGCCATGTGCGTGGGCTATGATGTAGGCTGTGCATAGAGCTGATGCAAAAGTATAAATCCGCCTTTACTTCACATCTGTAACGGCACCATGAATGCTGAAAAGGTACATACAGGTTTTAGAGCAACATATGCTGCCGTCCAGTTGACGTCTTTTTCAGGGACGTCCTTGCTTATTACAGCAAAACAATGAGACACATTCTGCACGTGTTCCAACAACGTGGCTTCGTAGTAAAAAAATGCAGGAACTAGATTGACCTGCCTGCAGTCCAGACCTGACTGCTATTGAACATGTGTGACACATTATGAAGCACAAAATACGACAACAGAAAACCCGGACTGTTGAGACACTGAAGTTGTATATCAAGCAAGAATGGGAAATACTTTCTCTTTCAAAACTTAAACAATTAGTGTCCTCAGTTCCCAAACACCTACAGAGTGGAAACGAGACAGTGATATCACTCATTGGTAAACATGATCCTGTCCCAACTTTTTTGAAACATGTTGCAGGCATCAAATTCAGAATGTATATTTACAAAAAAACAACAAAGTTTATGAGTTTGAACTTTAAATAGCTTGTCTTTGTACTGTACTTAACTGAATATAGGTCAAAAGGATTTAAAAATCATTGCATTCTGTTTTTATTTATGTTTTACACAGCATCGCAACTTTTTTGGAATTGGGGTTGTATCAAAGACTTGGCTTCTGACAGGAAGAAGCTTCCTGGAAGAGTGAGTCAAACTGCTCTACAATTTGATATGCATTTCTTGTCACTATTTCTCCATTTCCCAGACTTTAATTATACCCAGGCAGGCCGGTCCCACTGCAGCTGGGCTTTCTCATGTCTTGGAACAAGCCTCTTGTGTAGCATCAACAACAGCCTGAGTCTCAGCCAGGAAAACATTCCCCGCTTCTTTGCCTTCCACTAACTCACACAAGATTGAAAAACTTTATAGTGAATTTATTTCATTGCATATTGTGGTTCACTTGCTTGGTAGAGTATGACTCCCCTGGGTTTCTGCTCAGATTCCAGTGAAATAAAAAAACAGTTTCAGAATAATGACACTTGCTACCTGTTCATGCAGGAAGAAGCTTTCAGTCCTAGTCTGTGGCCCACATGATAGGGAAAGTGTTAAAGGGATAGTGCACCCAAAAATGAAAATTCAGCTATTATCTACTCACACATATGCCGACAGAGACTCAGGTGAAGTTTTAGAGTGCTCACATCCCTTGCGGAGAGCGGCGGGGGGAGCGGCTAGCACACCCAGTGGCATACAGCGCCCCAGACTAACGTCCAAGAACACAAAATTGAAACCACAAAATATCTCCAACATGCCCATCCGTAGTGATCCAAATGTGCTGAAGCCGCGACATAAAAAGTTGTTTGGAAAAATGTCATTTGAACTCTGTTTTTAACCTCACTGTAGCCTGTAGCTCTGACTGCTTCTCTGTGCTAACTAAACTAACTAAATTTAAACTTTCAGCTAACATACTTAAATGGCTGAAGTCCTTCTTGGATGATCGCACTCAATGTGTCAGGATCAAAAATAAAATATCATCTTTTCAAATTTGTAGTATGGGTGTTCCCCAAGGATCAATTCTTGGTCCCCTTTTGTTCTGTATACATCAATCGCCTTCCAACGATCTGTGACAATGTAGAAACGGTAATGTACGCCGACGACACAGTCATATTTGCCCATGGAAAAAATCACGATGAAGTCGCTGCTACACTATCAGATGCTATGGAGAGAATATCAGAGTGGCTCAACCAGTCATGCCTCACACTGAACACAGACATAACAGTGACTATGTACTTTCATAAACAGAATAAGAAATATGGATATCCTAAAATACTTGTAAAAGGACAAACAATAAAAAATGTTGAGGAATTTAAATACCTGGGGGTTACTCTTGACTCAAATCTGAGCTTTAAAAAACACATGGCTCATGTTTTGAAATTCAACATCATGAACTTCCGTCATATCAGGAACTCTTTGACAAGTGATGCTGCAAAAATGTACTTCAATGCTACGATACTCCCCTACATGAGATACTGCATGCCATGTTGGACCCAAGCTAACCAGACCACTCTAAATCCAATTAAAGCATTGAAGGTTCTGGACAGAAAACCAAGACAGCACCACCACTGCAGCATTCTCTGCAAATACATTTTACTAAGCTTCGACAATGTAAGTACATTATCAAACATTTGCTTAGTACATAAAATAATCAATAATGCGGCTCCCCCACCATTGAAAAAAATCATACTCCCCTGCTCTGAACAGAGAACAAGAGTTTTAAGATCTGCAATGAGAGGAGACTGTAAAATCCCACAAAGAAAGTCATCCTTTGGTCAATCTGCCTTCTCCATCAAGGCCATCGGAGAATGGAATAGACTCCCTAGTGACCTGAAAATCAACAAGAATTATCGCAGTTTCTGCCTTGCCACAAAGAAATGGTTCCTGAGTAAGCAATGTTGCCAACACTAGGTGGTGCTGTCAGATTTCCTGTCTGATTTTCTGTCATTATGTCTATGTTTTGCGTTTTTCTCTTCTGCTGTTTATCTGAGCTTTGTTACAGATATTTCTGTCATATTACCATTGTTGGTATTTAATCATCCCTACAATCCCGAATTACCATCATTGGTATTTAGTTTCCTTATTGTTGTCCTCTCAGCTATAATCAACTCTGTAACTTTTTTTAAAAAAAATTTTTATTGCTGCTACAAGCACTTTGTCGACCACCAACAAGAAAACCAGCATTTTATCTATGCACATTCCTGCCTTGCACTTTATATCAGGAGCTGCTACTTGGACTGCCTTTTAGTGTTTTGCATGTTGTTCCTCCCTGCACTGTGACAACTTGCTCATTTTAAATGTGGAAATTCTATGTCTGTATTGTCTCTGTGCTGTCCACTGTTCATCTGTGTTTTAGGTTTCTCCTTTGTATTTTAGATTGTGGTCTGTGTCTATTGTGAATTATATGTTGGGACTACAGATGGAAATTAGCAGTTATAGCTAAATCTGGTGCAACCATCTCCTCATTTCTTGTAAATGATTAATGCTATTGTGCACTGTCCATTGATAAATGAAATAAACTAAACTAAATTGCCTGCATTGAATCACAAAATGGCATCTCTGTAAAAAGCATCCGCAACAAGTCTACTGACCCACAGAGGCAGACGTGGGAAATATTCATTATGGGGGTGGGTGATATATCAGATATGCTATCACAGCTTGTTCCATGTGTGATATATAAAATAAATGAATGTATCATGAACATGGAGTATGAATGGTCAAATTTTTTTTAAGCTGCCAGCATGAGACTTGCTTCGGCATTACAGTACAATCATCACCACCCATCCGAGTCACTTTCCCCTGAACAATAGCGTGATAGCAGGCAAGGTGTGTTTCTCATCCACAGGGCTCCAGACAGCTACTTTTTAGTTGTATTTTGCAGCAAGTAGGTGAGTGGGAAAAGTCAGAGATTTGTGACACTGAGAGGAGTTCTTCAAAAAGATTTCTTCATTCATTTTCGCCCATCACAAAGTTGTGGTCCCAAGATCCGGTCTAATCCGACAACAGAAGTGAAAGAAAGTGCTCCTGCTTTTGATCTGGTTTATATTACTGCTAACATGTCTGCGCATATGACATTTGCCTTTAATGGAGTGTTTTTACATTATAGCTGCTTCTGTTATTAATCTGGTTACTTCCTCTGTCACCACAATGGTGTAATGTAAAGTAGATTAATTACGAAACAAAATGCTTCAGTTTATTGTTGATAGCAGCTTAGTTTAAATAAGTTACAAAGCCATACAGCTGTACTCACTATTAATTTCCCTTTGACATGATAATTGACAGGCTAAATCTCTATGTCCCCAGGTGCCTCCTGCACCAAGGGAAAAGCATGCCAGGCCTGCATTTGCGGCGGTCTACACCATCACAACCACACTGTGTGAAAAATGTGCACATTGCCTGTTGTTAATAGCCTGTGCTGAAGCATCCTGTCAAACTCAATAGAGATTAGAGAAGATGAAAACATGATAATCAATGATAAGCACTGCTGAGAAATCTTCTGCAAGACTCCTTAATTTACCACTCCATAATCATTCTTATATTTGTTATGCTCTTTACATGTTACTGAACGGATGTCATGTGTCAAACAACTGCACTGGCTTCCTGTTAAGTTCCGGATCACCTTCAAACTTCTCCTGCTCACCTACAAATCTCTGCACACCCTTGCCCCTCAGTATTTAACAGACCTCCTTCATGTCCACCACCCGCGATCTGTGGACTTGGGCCTCCTTTCAATTCCTCATACTAGAAGGCAAACCTTTGGGAGCAGGGCCTTCAGTGTGGCAGCTCCCACCCTCTGGAACTCGCTTCCGCTGGAGAGTCGCCAGGCACCAACTCTGGACTCTTTTAAATCTCAGCTAAAGAGGCACCTTTTCCTGCTGGCTTTCGCTAAGCTAGTTGTGTTTTCTGTTTGTTCATGTCATGTGATTTTGTGGTTGTCTGTGTGATTTTGTGGTTGTTTGCAATTGTGAAGCGACCTTGGGTTCCTTGAAAGGCACTATATAAAATTGATTTATTATTATTATTATTATTATTATTATTATTATTATGTGATTATTTGACCTATTGTAGAAGGTGTATTCCAAACTGTGCTGTGTGTACAATTTTTTCTACCAACAAGAAAACATAAATTGCAGAGGATGACACGTCATGAAAGCTATGTATCTTTCTGTTCATCTGAAACAGGAAACCGTGCTGTTCCTGTGAAGCTCATTAGTCAGAACAGAGTATGTGCAGCCCAGGCAGATAAACACCATCAACTTACAAAATAAGCACGAGTCAGACACTGAAAACATGAGTCATACACTCAGTGTGGTTACCTACTGTAGCCACTAGATGGTAGCAGTCAACCACAGAGCAATGGATCAGCTTTCCAATGTAGACTATGGTCACAGTAACTGAATTTCCTGTGGTTTATCTTAATAAACTCCTGCATACACCCAACATAGTGGCTTATCAGTGTCTACTCTGCCATAATTCTGATAAATATTGCTCCTTCATACTGATTCCCCATTTCTAATGTGATGTGAGTTCTCCTGAGTGCACATGTGTATTAACTGTAATTTGGGAAATGATATAGGTTTTTTTGTCATTTGCACATTTGAACACTTTGAAGGTTAGCCTGCTTCACACAGGCAAGGCCGTGCCAGGTAAACAGAGCTGAAGGCCCCTGTGTGTCTGTGGATCTCCCTATACAACAGCTTTTTCCAATCTGAACTTTGGATCAGAGTTTTATCTGCAGGCTCTCAACAAATATTAGTGGTTGTATTTGGCTGCATCACAAGAACTGCTGTTTATTATTTCTCTGAAACATAGCACTAAGAAACTTCAATTCAAAATAACCAGAGGGTTCATTTCCTGAAGAAAGTGAATGTGAGAGCTGTAAGGTGTTAGCTGCGGCTACAGCAACCTACAGGTGAAATTGTATCAAATGCTACAGACCTGTTGAGTATCCCCATCTCTACAACTGTGCTGAATTTGATTACCATGGAATATTTTATATTAATACATTACATATTATTAGTTAACCCTTTAAAGTCTGCAATAGAAATGGTCCTCCAGTGCCTACATTGGTATTTTTGCTTATTGTAATGTCATTTCTTGGAGTGTCTTCAAATGCTTCATATCCCAAAAATCTGTACAACTTAAGATACGAGGTTATGTAATTCATAAACCATAATAACTGATAAAAGCACTGAAACTGTGGCATTAAAAAATACAAAAATGAAATATGTTTTCCCATCAAATTTTACAAAATAAAAACACAAAACATGTTGATCAATGAGATTTCTCATAAGAAACATACACAAAATATTTCTTAATCGCCCTTAAGTTATTTGAACTATGTACATTATTTAGTTCTTGAGATATGCTCATTTTTATGAGCACAGTACAAAGGCATTGTGATGGATTCATCATTCATTCTAGTGGCACCACCATGCGTTTTTGCACCACACATAACAGACGTGACATCATTTCAAGTGTAAAACTTAATGACACGGAGGACAGAAACTTTAGCTTTCTGCTGCAAAAAGAATGAATGTTCAAGCTATCATGGTTTTATTTTAGAACGATATACGTATACAGGATTATGCAAACAATGATCTCCCACAGCCATTGCGGGGAAATTCTGGTGAAAGTCAGGCAGAATACTGCATTTACACTGCATTTAAATTAAGGTAACATAAGGTAATGAAAGGGAAGACAGAGGCCTTAGCTTTCTGCTGCAAAAATAATTATTGCTCTGTCTGTTATGGTTTTCATTGTTGTTCAATATTGCAAATACTGAAAACAGCGATCTCATGTGGCCATTAAGAAGAAATACCTGTGTAATTCTGTTGGTTAAATACTACATTTGCACTGTGCACAAGAAAAGGTAATAAGGTTATGACACGATGGCGAGGAGGACAGAAGCCTTAGCTTTGTACAGCAAAGAAAATGAATGCTCTATGGTTCTCATTTTTGGTCAATATATGTATAAATGATTATGCAAACAGCAATCACCCATGGCCATTACAAGGAAATACTGACATACTTATGGCAAAATATCATGTTTGTATGGCACATACAGTAAGGTAACAAAAGGCCATGACATGATGACAGGAAAGAAAGAAGCTTTTGCTTTCTGCTGCAAGAAGACTGAATGTTGGAGCTATTGTGGTTCATAATTTACATCAGTTAAAATAGAATCACACAAACAACCATCACCTGTGGCCGTCTGTGGGAGATACATTTTTGAAGGACAAAAATCTGATATTTCTGATATTTTACACACGTGTGTAATGTGGATGTATGTACAACCTTCCCAGATTTGGTTGTAATCCAATTTAGCATTGAAGAGTTACAGCCCCATAGGTTTATCTGGCCACGCCTTCAAAGATTTGGTAACACATTACAGACAAACAGAGTTTTGTTCAGGGTCATATAAATATAATATGTACCATGTTTGGTGAAGATTAGATGAAATATGTGCTAGAAGGAGTAGATAGATAGCAATAAACAACAAAAAAGTAAATGAAAAAGAATAAAGAGACAAGATAACGTGTGTGAGGGTTATCACCAGCTCTCACATGAAATGTGCAGAGGTGCAAAGAACAGCACAGATTATACATCATTAATATATTCCTCATCAACAGGAAGCCCTCCATCTGCATACTGCATGTCTGAAAAGTACACAGTGTCCTAACCCTCATGACAAAAAAAAAAGAAAAAAGTGGAATGAATCAATAGATTCTCTTCTCTTCCTCTCTGATGAAGTCATGGAGCCATTTGTCATGCCTTACAAGCTATTTGACAAAACAGCCACATGGGATACAGAATTGTTCAGTTTTTGAAATATGAAGTTTCATTCTTGTATATACAATTTACGTATTCAATCTAATTCTCTGCTCTGGTATTTGCTGTTTAGAACCCCCCTTTTTTGTTTGTTTGTTTGTTTGTTTGTCATTTGTGTGTCGTGGCTGTTGTTGTTTGATGTATGTATTTGTGTGTTGTTATGAACTTAAAATAAAATAAAATACATATAGAAACCCCTCATGTGCAATACGACTTACTGATGCCATGAAGTCACTGATATCCCAAGTATAGGGTTGACTTTTGTTTGCAGTGTGGCACCACCTGCTGTTGAGTCAGCTGTGAATTAGTTCCAGGATTTAATGACATGCCCTCTTTTATAATGAGTAGTACACTCTGTTGGTGAGCCGTCTCACAGTTAACGTTTGTTGTTGGAAAGTCACAGAGCTCAGTTAAAGACACAATTGTGACTGGGGTACCCCCACAGTATAATGTGCTGCAGTATTTAGGATAATATCTGTGCAGGTAAGTGTCATTGTGGATATGTTGTGCCTGAGAAAGCTTTACAAGAGTCAAACATTCTCTCGTCATTGAACAACAGGCTGAGGGTTAGCTGGAGCTTTTCAACCAACAGCACCACCTGAGAGTATTGGTCATCTCCAAGAGTCAAGGACAGAGATGCAAACTACTACAAAGCAAAAAAAAAGTACAAAGACAGAAAAAACACTTACAAATACGCACAAAATGGTAACAAAGAGATGCAAGACAACTACAAAGACACACAAAATGAATAAAAGAGACTCAAAACAACTACAAAGAGACACAAAATGACCACAGAGACACAAAATGACTACAAAGAGACATACAGTGACTACAAAGAGACACCACATGACTGAAAAGAGGCACAAGATGACCACAAAGAGACACAAAAGGACCACAGAAACACAAAATGACAATGGATAGACACAAAAATAATATCACAAAGAGACACACAGTGACTAGTCTCGCCACCAGACAATCAGAGATCTCCGCCTTCTGATAGTCTGGGGACACTCCTTTCTAAAGTGTGTTTAACACACCGCCGAAAACGGCCGGCAACAAAGCAACGCCTCTTGCGTTTTTGAAAAGGACATGCCTTCTCGGAAATGTGCGCTCCCCCTTTTCTCATCCGCAAGGAAACAAACACACAGAGAGCTTGAAAATGGATGCCGAGAGATTTAACCAAAGAGCATGAATACCAAGAGGCGAAGCTCAATAGAACGCCCCATAGCAACAGACTCGTCCATGGTTTCCTCTTACCGCCGCCATTTTGGACTCTCAGCTGACCGCAGCAGACCCGCTAGCATACAAAAACACACAGACAAACTGAAGTAGGCTATATCGCTAATAATTATGCTTACAATGCTACTCACCTCGTGATAGCTTGGTCACAGCTGCTTTTTCACGTTTTTGTAAAGCAAAATATAAACTTTAAAAAAAAAAAAAAAACGAAGAAAAACGGCCTAGATGGTATCTCTACATATTACATCCACTTATGAGAAGATGAACTTAATTACTCCTTCAAAATCACCCCAGAAGCCAAAATACCAAAAAATAAAAATAAAAATGAAAATCAATATTTTAACTAGAAACACGTTAATGGCTATATATATATATATATATATATATATATATATATATATATATATATATATATATATGTATATATACATATATATATAAAGACAGATATAAATGACAACATATCACGATTATGCACATTCAGAACAAATAATATATATGTGTGTATATATATATATATATATATATATATATATAGTACTATGTACAGTATGTAAAGTGCTGATTGTTCTTTCATAGGGGATAGTGATAATAAAATAATAATATATATATTTTAATGATAAACAGTTTTTCATCCGTTGCTTTCTCTTCTAACATTTTATGTTAAACAAAAGCATTATAACAAATAAAAGCTCATCCATGTGAATAAAAATAATGTGATTAGGCTACTATAACTCTAGTTTCAGTGCACTGACAAGTGCAGTTTTGCAAGTGTTATCTTCCCTCCAAAACTGGCATATTAAATTGATATTAAAACACTTTAAAACGTACACCTCAGGAGTTCTTACCTATCGGGATCCTTCGGGAAACGGTGGAAGGCCAGGTGCGGGGTGTTCCACTGATAGTTGTTGCAGTTAACTGCACTACACTGTTTTCTTTTACTTTTTTTCTCCTCTCTCCTTGACATCTTAAATGTTGTCTGGGCGCAACAGTCCAAGCTCAACAGTCCAAAATGGCTGCAGCGCCCCTAGTGGCTGTTGGCAAAAATTCAACGGAGCTTCGCCTCTTGGTATCCATGCTGAGGAGGAATGGCTGCTGGAAGGCTTTAGCTCTGGAGATTGGTGGTGTAACGTTACCTGTGAATGCTGTATCCCAATGCTCACAGAAGAGGAATACCTCTGTTGCAAGGAATGGGACCGGTTGCAGCCTTAGATAAATGGTAAACAACAAACATGGCACCACACCGGTAAGGTAAGACAACACATTTACATGTCATTTTCTATATGTTCTCTAACGATATGAGACGGTTTTTGTGGAGAAAAAGCTTGTTCAGTGGACTAACTTTGCACTTGAAAGGATGCCCGTTCAATTAAGTTTTAACAGGTCTGACGCTAGAAAATATTTTTTTCCAGCGGATGTCTTAGTTACAACATGATTGAGCTAACTGGAGTAGTTTCATGTCGTATCCGACAACGGGAGGCTTTTAACAGATGACGTCCTGATGTTAGCTTTGCTGCTGTTAGCTGTCCCTGTCAGCTGCAGCAACTGATGCTTTCTAGACATCGTGATTTCCCAAAACTGAATAAATACCACACATAGCAACACAAAACTGCTTTGCTAGCTCAATCATGTTGTAACTAAGATATCCACTGGAAAAATATTTTTTTCACAGACCGTTTAATGAGTTATTACCTATTACAGACACTGCTAACGGCTAAGAAATAGTAATGTTTGTTCAATCATTGTGTTTATAGACTTTACAAACATCGGATTAGTCTAAACGGTGATACAGTGATGTGAAAAATGTGAGATATATATATATATATATATATATATATATATATATATATATATAGCTAAAAGCTTTGGTGGTAGTATTTGTAAACAACAAGGCGATTCCCTCCATAGTCCGGCCGGACGGATGAGTCATGGCCTTGTAAAAGATTATGTTTGTTTCTTTTAGCTGGCGAGAATGTTTCGCCGCAAACGCGACAAACATCCACTAACTTTGACGCTGTTTTCTGCGAGCGCGGCTGAGCCATTTTGTACCACTACACGTGTTTCTAGTGGGACTATGTTTACAAGCACAAGAGTTCAGCGAGCCACCGAAGGACCACCCTGCAGATTTACTATTGGTTCTGCAACGTAGGGAGTTTTTTTAAACTCTGAAATCCGCCCATCTAAACACAAAATCAGGGAGAAAGTCATCAGTCTTTAGTTAAGCAAAGCGTCTAAAGACTGACTTGTGAGTCTACACAGTGACTATGCATGTCTCTTGCTCCTATATAGGAGAGGTGCCTACTCTGAGCAGCCCATTGTCTTACCATCTGTCCATGCTCAAAAGGACAAATAAAAGAAAGTTCAAAATCAAAGCAGCAGAGTCTGAGATGTCCTGACTTTCAGCCCCTAACATTTTTCAAGCTCTGAAAACACTGTATCCCACTTTCCTCATAATGCAAAATCAGTGGGTGTCCCTTTAGGGGTCCCCTTGCCTTCGAAGACAATGTGGTTTATCATCTTCATACCTTTGAAATCCCCCACATATGCGTCTTTCATGCAACAATCCCGTGAGGTATGTTAGCAGTTTAACTGAAAACAATGTCAGAATTCAGCTTTCAAAGCCATCTGTTTATAGTTTAGGATAAAAGTTTGGATAAAAATACTTGTTTTCCATTAAGGAAGCAGCTGAAAAGGCTCTTTTTGGACACACTCTTGTATTTCACCATAGGCAGTGTGGAGAATTTGATTCAAATGCTTGGCTAAATGTAAATACTGCTGTATCTTAACACTGTCCAGTACAAACAGCATTCCTCTGCTGGGAGGTCCCCACATCGAAAAAAAGCAAACGTAAAGGTCTCCTCTTACAGGCCACCCCAGTATGTTTTAAGCGCTGTACATCTCTGACACAGACTGAGCGTTACCATCTTAAAGACACATCCTTCCTCTATAACTGTAAAAATGAACACTCAGTTGGGACTGGAAAAATGTCCACAAGAACAAGAGAGCAATTATTCTGATAGACATGCTTCCATCTGCTGCAGAGAAATATTACCAAGCTTCATAGGAAATTAACTTGCGACTGCAGAAACAACAGGATATGAGTGTGGAAATCATTTTGGATTATGTAATGTTGTTGCTCTCTGTGTGCATGTCTTCTCACCACGTGTGGAACTGACTGTTTTCTTTCACTCTTCAGACGCCATGTATAAACTCAGAATGCAATTACTGCACATAATGAAAAAATAATAACACCCTTACCTGTCGAGCTTATAATGTACTGCATGTACTTTTTATATATTATGTAATAAGAGATCACATTTTGCACAGGTTATTACATGATAGGCAACAGCTGGGGCGGCTGTGGCTTAGAGGTAGAGCGGGTCGTCCACCAATCGGCAGTCTGCATGTTGAAGTATCCTTGAGCAAGATACTGAACTCCAAATTGCTCCCGATGATGCTTCCATCGGTGAGTGTGTGAGTGAGTTAAAAAACAAACAAACTGAGTAGCAGGTGGCACCTTGCATGGTAGTCTCAGCCACCAGTGTATAAATGTTTGAATGTGACTGCAGATCCATTTACCATACATACAGTCCATTTACCATACATACATACAGTACATTAATAAATTTGCTTACATTTTGATAAGCAAATACCAACAACAGTTTATAAAACTAAAGACATTATAGTGTCCCGATGGCCACTGGGTTCAATCCTCAGGCCAAGCATATTAGCAATGGACTGCAGGGAAGCCATTGAGGGATCTATACCTCTTTATTGCACCAGGGGTGTATTGGGGGATGCTCCTCACTCACTACCGCTACCAAGGTAGCAAGACAATTAACGTCCAAAATGCTAATCAAGGACATCTTAGCTGTCTTAGGCCCTGATCACAGAGAAAGTGTTTTGCAAGTTGCGCACTGCCCTGCTTTTTTTTAATATTGAATGCCACTAGTAAAAAAAACAAAAAAACAACAAAAAAAAAAGCTTGCTGCGCCTTTTTATTGTTGCCAGGCAACCACCCTATCACGACCTTACCCTGACTTTGCCATGTAATGAGTCTATCATTGATTTAATTATTTAATTATTTAACAGTAATTAGTAGCAGGTTCCTAAAATGTTCAGGTAGAGGGTATTTGCTCTGGCTCTGGTTGAGGGTGAGAAGCTGTCAGCCCAAATTTGTCGGGCACAGGGAAACGGATATCTGTGTGGGTACATGAGACCCTAAAGAAGAGGGTGGATCACAGGGAGTAGCACCAGTTGGCCCAGGAGCTTCACCTCCTTGATGGCCTCCACACTTTAGGATGACTCAAGGGTAGTTTGGCAACCTGCTGTCTATCATCAGGCTGTATAGCTCTGAGCATCCAGCAACCACTGCCACCAAAAATGACAAAAAAAAGAGATAATGTGAGGTGCTTTTCTGCTCTGAGTTGAAGTTTTTTTCAACTCAGTAAAAACCCCAGGCACCTTGAGCACAAAAACATGAGGTGCGTCGCAATGCAAAAACAGCAAGCAAAAAGCTTCATTCTTATTAAAAACAATTACAAACAGTCGCCTCCAGCTGCTAAAACACTTTCTGTGTGATCAGGGCCTTAATGCTGCCCTAAGACACAAGAAGAGAGGGGGCTTCCTGAAGAAGGCCTCAGGAGAGCATTCTGTGCAGCAGCCTTTTATCATTCATGATCATAGACTAAAAATAAGAGCCGTAGCAACCATGACATCACCCATTGGTTTGTGAACTCCCATTTTGAAGCCTCGATTTTGCCATCTTGGTTTTTTGGAGCTAGGTGTGACCATACTGGAGCTGTGGAGGGGCGAGGGGTGGATCTGACTGAGAAGTCAAGGATACTAACGGCAGACAGCCTGTCACTTAAAGTGACCCACTCTTAATTATGCATAACTTTAAGCCTCAATAATATGTAAGTAGGTGAGTTATATAAAAATTAAATCCCCCCACCCCACAACTACAGTTGTCATCAATGTTGAAATTAGCTACAGTGACCAAAACAGTTTTTTTGTATCAGACTGTAAACATGTTTATTTCTGAACATGTCCTCAAGTGGAAGAAGTAAAATAAAATAAAACATTTTTTTTAAAAGACGAAAAAGATAATATTAAGAATAAATGAAACAAACAAAAATCCCATTCACATAGGATTTCATTTGACTCATTATAATCAACCTGGTATGAAGAAACAGGCTAACTGAAGAGTGATATTTAGATCTCATACACTAATACAGTAGATCAGGCTAGTAAATCTCATGCAAGATCAGACACCTCAAATTCAAACACAGGATAGGACAAAATAAATTCCCCAGTGGTTTACCATCAGTTCCACAATCACACTCAATTGAGCATCACATGTAGCCTGCTCATTTCTGTAAATCTGTGATTTGTTATTATATCAGAGACAGTCAAATATTGTTATTAATAGGCTATTGCTTGATCAAGATTTTAGCCATTTGATGTCGCCAGGGTTATTAAATTGGTTTACTGATCTGGCCGAGTACACCTTGGCCTCTTTGTGATCCCTGAAAGAGGTGGTAATGTTAGCAAATGTAACAATTGGCTTGCATGGAAGTTGTAGTCAATACCTAATATTTGCCTCCTGCAGACATGCCCGCACCTCACTAAAAAGAGAGATCTGCTTTTGATCAGATCAGCTGTTAAGTCAAGGTAGATGTGTATTCTCTTGCCTTTAAACATCAGTGCTGGTCTCCCCTGCCAAGTGTATAACAAGCCTCTTCATCTCTAGGCTAAACAGCCATGCAATCATACACTGTGTGGAATACTGAGTGTAGCTGCTAGAAAAGCAGTTACAAGGAAATGACTTTAGCCAGACGCCCCATCCATAGGGAACTTGGATGATATCATTTATGAATTAAGTTATTTTATTATTCTTCATTTAATTACATTTTGATGACATATGCATAAGTAGTATGCCAAGCTCATCTGCAGTCCTAAGTCTTGTCAGACTTAATGTGCTGTAGATTTTTGAGTTGTGACACAATTGATGTCATATTTACAGCTCTGCTCCAGCAGAAGCCACATATGGTGGTGTGTGAATTTTCCATCTGAATGGAATAACAAAATCAGCAAACTGTTTTCTTGCACAAATAATGCTCACCCTCTTACACAATATTTACAGCATTACAAAGGTTATAAAACTGTCACAAAAGTCTTCAGTGAGGCCTCGACATGATGCAGTCATATATTTCATTCATACAGTTGTGGAAAACATCTTATATCTTCAGTACTTAAAGGGAAATTTCGGTTTATTTCAACCTGTCTCCTATCGTCCTAAATTTCAAGTGACTAGTGACATAAAAATAATAGTTAACATGTTAGCCGTTAGCCTAGATACAGCCGGGGCGCATAGTAGCGTCAGACCTGTTAAAATGTAAGTGAACGGGCATACTTCAAGTGCAAAGTTAGTCCACTAAACAAGCTTTTTTTTCCACAAAGACTGCCTCATATCGTTAGGATAAATGTCAGAGAACATATAGAAAACGACATGTAAACGTGTTGTCTTACCTTAGCGGTGCGGTGCCGTGTTTGTTTACCATCTAGCTCTGCTTTCCAAAGCGCGAACGATAGGAGACAGGTTGAAATAAATCGAAATTTTCCTTTAAGTACCCCAAAAATGCCCCAACTGCAGAAAATTACAATTCAATTACAGACACAAAGACAAGAACACTAACAAACACATACAAAGTAGCACACATTACAGAAGATAACCAAACATGTTGGAATATGTAAAGCCACAGACTTGCAATAAAACAAATCTAAAAGTAAAAGGGGGTCAGAGAAAAGAATCTAAAGCAAGGTGCATTTTCATGCATTAGAACATGCATTGAAAAAATTAATCTTATTATTAAAACATTGACCACTATGCTGTGAAGCTTCATTGTTGTGTTAAGAGCAATCTTGGAACCCATCAGCAATCAGTCTAACAACGATAAGCCTCTGGGAGCAACGGCCAATATTTCCAGGGTCAGTTGTAGCCAGCAGATATCCAGGCCAGGACTTTCTCCTTTGAGCACAGGCTGTTGTCAGATCTTTTTTTTCTGTATGTTTTGCAATGCACCCAAATTTGTCAACACGGAGACAGGCGCGAGTGTTTGTAATAAGACAGGTCTGGGTGGTGGATGGGTCACAAAAAATTGACTTTCACACTCGTCTTTCCCCTGGAGTCGCATGTTCGGATCTGTGTGAACTTTGAGTCATTTTAAAGTACGTCCTCACCATGTTTCTTTTTCTAAACATAACCTCAGTAAATTTATGTTAATTAAGTAACTGTATGCATGTCTGGACGACAACTTGGCTAATCTCAATAAACAAAAAAAGGTGATTAAAAGCTAATTCATTATCAGACAATTTCCAATGTGTTCCAAGGTTGCATTTCAGCCAATGGGTTTTGCCTCTTTTGCTCTCCATATGGACTGTTTACCTGCAGGCAACCAAAGCCAAGTGATAAGTCAATGCTACTCAGACTACAAAGAGAATCTAAAACACTTCTGATTCCAAAGTCTTGTCTTGCCTACAGATTCTGCATACGTACACAGATATCTGTTTATAGATTATGTTGGCATATAGCGGTGAGGTTGCAGTATGCAACCAACTGAAATTTTTCCCATGTGCAACGCATGTAGAAAAACTACAGTGCCCGACACGAAATGGTCCTGTCTAGAGCTCTGTTTTAGGATGGCAGACTCTGTGGAAGAGGACCAGGCCCCCAGGAAATGAGCCAGGCTTTGAAGCCAATTTTTGTAGTGGCCAGACAGTGTTACTGCAGTTTCTGGAGTCTGTCCAGTGATGCCAATAGGCCCAAAAAGAATTTTTCCCCATAGATGTCTGCAAATCAGTGGGAATAATTCATTTTAGTGACACAACCCCCACAAAATGACTTGGTCCACTATCAGGATTTGATTGCTTTGTTGTCTGACAACATTTGGAAAGTCTAGAAGAGTGACAAGTTTAAATTATTTTATCCTCATTTAAAGTTAGTGAAGTGCAAGCCATTAGGCCAGCAGGAGTTAGACACTTGGCCGCTGACAGCGACCAAGCAGTGAGGCAACAAGGACGCAGGAATTCGTGACAAAACTGTGGGTTATTATTTACCCAAAAAAATGCATGAAAAATTACAAACCAAGAACTGAAAAACTAGGCCCATAAAAGAGGTCAACATAAACTATACTCAATATAATAGCTAAACAAGTAGTTAACTGAACAAACTAGCCTGACACAAGAGGGAGCACATATAGTGGCCTGGCCAAACCAAATAATACACAAGGGGTAACCAAAATGGACGGCATCTACAACTAAATACAAAGCAAGACTAACTAAACCCAAATCCCATGACAACACATCCAATGACGTGGCTCCAGGATTTAAGAGTCCTTAGCCCTCAGGCACACCCTCTGCTCCACCAGGAAAGGACCTCCCCAAACAACCACAGTAACCCAAACACAAAGAAACAGATAATTAATATCAAATAATTTGCCTGTGTGACTCTACAATGCTAGAATGTGTACACAGAAATTAGACAATGTTAGGTTAAAAGCAAATAAACAGATTGTAAATCAAACCAACTGTGTGCTGTTAATTGTTTGGGTATGGCTGACTGTAAATTAAATTAACCTGTGTAGGTAACTGATGAGTTTAAAGAGTGTGGATTGGGAAAACATTACAATGTTTGGCTGTGGCCATCACAGCTGCACTCATTAGCCTCAGTATGCCTGCTCAATGGGCTGCACAGTGTAAAATTACCAATCGTGTGGGTTATTTCGTGTGTGGCAGTTGAACCATTTCGGCTTGTCCACTTGTCCTAAGTGTTGGTTCTTGTGTTTCACTTTTCTCCAAATTGTTACATTATGACATTTAGATGTTTGGGTGGGATAGAGACATAGCTAATGAAAATTAAATCCAAACCTCAAACAATCTCATCCTCAAGTTTTTCAGCTCATTGTGAAAAATGATTTGGACACATTCCTACATGCTGGAACAACACTGGGTTAAGATTTACCGTTGTACTCAATCCACATGACAGAGATTAAATGCTGTTTTAAATTCATCATAATTCAAAAATTGTTTCCACAAGTTGTTTAAGGAGAGATGAAAAGCTGAAAATGGATCTGCCAGGATTCTCCTGAGACACTGAGAGGCCACAGCAGGGGATTACATTATAGCTGCACACACACAAGAGGTCCCCTGCTTTTATCCTGGCTGGACCTCCCTCTGATTACATCACTCATGTGTTCACTGTGACAGCAAGTATCACACTCAGGACAGTGCTGTAGACCATAATGAAAACTTTATGCTGGATCCCTGCTAATAAAAATATTATGCAGATACTATGCATTTGTGTTTATACCATGTATGTATGAAGAGACCGGGAGAGCAGTGTTGGAGGTGGGGCCCTGTTCATTCTTATGAAAGTTGCTCAGTGGTGCACGAAGCCAAAAAAGTTTGATTTCCAAGCTACAAAATGACCTGAATCTTTCGCATTGTTGGGCTCATAGAGCAAGCATATTAGAGACCAAGGGCAGATTTGTACTTGTGAATCAGCAGAGCCTACACTGTGTAGGCCTACACCATTGTGAGCATTTGTACTTGTGCGATGGTGTGTCTGTGTCACTCTGCAGTTACACCTCCAAAACACCAGTCAGCGGTGGGGTTTCTGTGACGTGTGGTAAAGTTTAGGTCATTCAAAACACATCCAAGACACACAATAAACATGGCTTAAAAGTGACAATTTCAAACACAAGTACACAAATTGGCTTCATTATAACTTGCAGGATTCACAGACAAAACACTTGTCTTTTGATAGGCACATTTACCCCAACACGGCTAGCAGACTTTTCCTCATATGGAGCCAGGGACAACAGCAACATTTAACAAAGGTAACGTTAGAAAATTCTGCTCTATAACAACTCACAAGGTTCACCAACGAAACACCTGTCTTATACTAAAAACATTTTCCAAACAAATACAACATGCTAATGTTATTAGCACAAGCCTATGGCATTTTACATTGTATAAATTAGCCTGGCAACTAGCAGAGATTTCCTCTACCCATATGAAGCCAGGATAAATCATACACAAGACTTAAAATGCTATTTTGTGGGTGCTTTATTGTCTTCACAAGTTGTTGTTACTTATCTGTGAAATAAAAGTAAATAAGAGCTTTGTTTCCACTGAGGGAAATGGTTTTCACCTTACAAAAAATTGACAGGAAGTCTATATCGATGCGACATGTAGTAACATTTCTGAGGAGGTGCATGTCAGGCTACGCTGTATGTTACGGCGTAAGCTCTGCCTTGATGCAGAGCCTACACCATAGGTACAGTATCGATTCAATGCAGAAGTATAAATGCCGCTTTACTTCTGTTTAGCGCTTCGCTAAGTTGAATTGGGGTAAAAGCATTTAATCTTGCAGCTCCTCTTGACTTTCGAAATGTTAAATTCTGATAGTAAAACATGTTATTTCACGGGGATCACGGCACTCAAAGAAATTACACTCACTTATTTATAGCCATCTCTTTCACAATGTAAGTCTTTAGGAAAAAGTATTTTCGGGCCCAATGTCATCACGTGACAGACCAAGCAGTTGTAATTACACCATTGGCCATGATGAAAATTGGCTTCAAAGCCCAGCCCACATCCTGAGGGCACCTAAAGGTGTAACATTAGGCAGTGAAGCTATTGTTTTACTAAAGAATCAGAGGTAATATAATTACTTACTCTTAAAGTTGCACAAATAAATATTTTTTACAATGGGTCAAATAATTTAAAAATAAACAAACTGTGAACTGGGGAATGTTCAGTTGAGCACTTAGCAGCTAAAGAGCAAAACATTTTTCTCAGGTGTTGGTGGAAACCAAAACAGAACTACAACTAGTATTGCAGGTACTTTTATCAGATAAACAGAATCTCAACTTCAAATGCTGTTGCTCCAGTTCATTTGTAAATATGTAACTTTTTGCAAACACATTCACTATGTCAGCTTTATAATATAATATGTTGATGTTGTGTTTACAGCTTGTTGCAGTGCCCCCCCCCAAAAAGCCTCATAACAATGTGTATAACGTGTCAAAACTTCAACAGAATCATTCAGCACAGCACAATTTTTAACTTTCTGATAATCTGCATGCTCACTGTTTTCCAAAAGGGGATATTTTCACCAAATACGAGAGCTCTTCGGTGGATTATCACATTAAAAGTAACATTTGCCAAATGTTGTGGGTTTTGTAATTGTTTCCAGTTGTTTGTTAACTGAATGAAAAAAGTCTGGACTGAGCTCGTTGGATACGTCAGGGGTTGACATAGCAACTAGGGGAATAGAAATTAACAGCAGAATGTGTTCTTGACCAGTCCCATTGGTTGAAACCTCCCTTTATACAATGTCAGAAAAGATCCCTTGCATGATGATAAAACAGATGACCTCATCATGTTCAGAGCCACAACAGTGAAGCTCAGCCCTGCTGGGGTTAGAAGCAGCTGGTTCAGCTCAGATAAAAACTTTGAGCTGCCTACTAACAACACATGCTTGTGTAAAGATCAGACAGACAGAAAGTATATGTATTCTTGAATTTTTACAAGGAACCGAATGAGAATATTTTACTTTAAATGTCTCTATAAGGGTTGTAGCCTATATTAAGTATGAATTGAGTTTCACTCCAAAATGCACTCTATGTATCCTTGAGGCCTTGCTAACACATATGATGCATTTCTTTCCTTATAAACTGTTTGTGAAGCCAGTTTCCTTAAAGGGACTACACTTTATTTATCAGTGGAGGGGCGTGGCCGGGATGGCAGTGGCAGTAACAGCCTGAATATCAATAACTTAATACAGTGTCCATTATTAGATTTTAAAAAACTGAAACTGAAAGTCACATTTAAAAGTCTGTTGACCATCTGTTTTCACCATAGACTGTATTCTGGCTGTGATACAGGGGTGCCCAAACTTTTGCATTCCTCTGTATACAAAAATGTAAAAGCTTAAAGCTGCGGGTGTTTTTTCTCATGGGGCCACTTCTACTGGTAGGAAGTAAAAACACATAAAGAAACAAACAAATGCAATTTATTAAAGTTACCAACTACAGCTTGGGACATGGTGCATGGGTCAAACCTGGACTTTCAAGCAGAAGATAGATGGTTATGTCCTGCATGAAAGCAAAAGTCAACGTAGTTACATGACTTTACGGACTGTACCCAACTACTAAGTTTATGTCACGTAGGCTATGTCCTGTACCAAAACCACAATCTTTTCCTAAACTTAAACAGCAATTTTCATTTCTCTTAACATATCCAAGTGTTTTTCTTTCTAACCAAACTACACTTACTCTTACTCTTACTAACCAAACTATATGGAGCTACATTTGTTTCTTTATTATTCAATCAAACAGAGTAGGTTTTGCAATCAAAAAAAAGATTAGAGAGCAAAAGTATCAATATTGCAATCAAAAAATGTTTTATTGCAAGTAAAAAATGATTGATCAAAAAATGCAGATCCAAAAGTTTTGTTTGCAAATCCTAAAAGTTTGGTTTGCAAATTCTAAAGTTTGTTTGTGAGTCATTTTTTTCGTTTGCAAGTGAAAAAGTTTTGTGAGTAAAAAGTTGAACCTGGTGGGCGGGGCCTTAACTGAAAGCTGTAAGACATGTCTCTATTGGCCAGTCTCAATCTGAATGATAGCTTCTCTCGGTTGGCGGATTGCAAACAATTTAAAGGTGCATACCCCTACTTACTGTACAAGAGTGTGCAACATCATGTCATTTAGCCTGTGTGTTAAATTCTACTCATCAGCCTAGTACGCTTGCAAAGCAACATGGGAGTTCTGTAGTTCACGGGGAATTCAGTGCGGGATCTGTGGCGAAAATCAATTCTGAAACCGAAGTTTTTCAGGCTCCGGTTTCCAAAAAAAAATTTGTCCAGACAAGTGGTGTGATAAAAACATATGATACACATGCCAAAGCAGTAGGTGTAACTTCTAACGGAAAGGCCATTTTAACCAATCAGAAGTCAAAGTCAATACTGGAATAGGGAAGTGCGGAAAATAAAAACAACCCAATCCACAAAAGTAATGTGACCTAATTCAACAGCAGAGGCACCTGAACGACCAACTACACTACCATGAAAGTAGCGACGGGCCTGCCAACGGAGGTCCGACCCGGCCGGATCCAGAACCTCTGTTGGCAGGCTCGTCGCTGCTTTCGTAGTAGTGTAGTCGGGGTAGCTAGCAACAGGAGCAGCCTCCTTCATTGGTCCTTAGGTCGAGCAGCTGGATATGCCAGCCAAAGACAGCAGATAGCACACTCACAAATAAAGTTAGTGTGACATATAGGGTATTTATGTGTATCTGCCCACTCAATTGTGACATTATTTTATGCATATGATAACGATTTTGTATCTTTACAGATACCATACAGATACCCCCCATTCAATGTAAAGCATAACTAATCTGAGTAAAGGCACGAGAGCAAATCTGGGTATATAAACGGTTGGTTCTTCAGTGGGAAGTTACACCTAGACTAAAGCTAAGACCAGCAAAATCACCATTTGTTTTCATTTATTCTTTCAGGCTAAATGTCACCTAAGCACCTTCAGATTTTATCAGTCGTGTACCCTTAATAGATAATTTGTTCATATAGTTTGTATTGTGCTTCGTGATATTGTTTTAGGGAACTGTAACATAAGGTAACTGCATATGAGTGGATGCAACCGTCACTAATGCTAGCATGGTTCCTCAGGGATTTAAGCTGTTATTACTTTAATCTCGACAATCTAACCTGTGACAACACATTAGCTAAGGTTGTAAGGACTGTAACTGTTGGTAGCTGTTGTTGATTTTGTTTAAATATGTTGAATTAGAATTTTATGGGTTATTGTTTGTCAGACGATTAAGCTAAGCTAACTGACGCTAACATCAGCTGTCACTTGTTGCCATAGCAACGGTAAACATTCACATATGGGCTAAGCGCAGATTGCAGAATCAAGCTTCATTGTAAATATAGTTAAGATTCGTTGTATTTAACACAGGATGTGGGATTTTAGTAGTTAGTAAACTTTTAGAAAAGAGCTATTTACTGTCACTCTGATGTCAAACAATGGAGACAGGTAATAAAATATTGCGGTTATCCTATCTACACGCAACCGCTGGCACCGGAGTCTTCCGAAAACTTCACCCAGGACTCCGGTTGCGTGTGGCCAAACAGCCAAATCGCATTGAATAATACACGGTTTCAGAAGTACACGGGTCCATGTGACTAGGCCTAATAATAGCAAGAATGTTTTATTTGAACTGGTGCATGTAGATTGCTTTTGTTTAGCCAGGGCAGAACTATTCGACGGCATTAATGGTCAGTACCGTCAATGTCCCGGGGTGTAGCAGTAATGCATTTCCAGTGGGAGAGAGGGTACCGTGGGTGTAGCCCAGTCTGTATGGAGCCACGTCAAACCCACTAATAGAAACTATCCTCTCATCCATCAGCGTAGGCCCCGCCCATTAAGTGCAGTTGAACTTGCGAGCAAAACTTTAACTCACAAGCAAAGAGGACTGATTTGCAAGCAAAACTTTTTAACTTGCAAGCAAAGAGTAGTGATTTATAAGCAAAATGATCACATGTTTTTACTTACAAACTTGATTTTTGATTGCAGTTCAAGAAATATGCTCTCAAAACAGTTTTATATGATTGCAACAAAAAGACACAAAAATACATCCATAAAACTACAAGCGTTTGTGATAGACTTTGCACTAGCACTGTTTTCGTGTTGTTTCGTGTTTAACACAATTCGTACCCATCGCCTCGTTGTTTTAAGGTCGTGTCCATTTCGTGTATTTCTGTGAGACTGTGTTGACCTGTCGCATCCTCTCTGTAATGCATAGCATGCCTTGTAGCCTGCATAGAAAATGGTGGTTTGTGGTGTGTGTAACAGGGTGGATGTTTGAGAGAGAAACATGACAGAGGCTGTGTGTTAGACAAAGAATAGAAAAATAGAGAGGAGTTCGGAAAAAGTAGGTAAGAAGTGAAAAATCATGGAACAAATAAAGCACAAGGAGATCCAGACTTGGAAACATGTTCAGCAAGCCACGCAGCAAGTTACTGAGCCAGTTTTGCTGTGTGCCAGGGTCATGACATGGAGATGGTGAGAAGTAAGTGGAAGCAGATGAGAGCACGCTAGTCATGCGAGAATGCCCTCAACTGACACCCCAGCTTGTTTCTGGTGCCAGGAAATGAGAAAATGTGTGTGTATAGTTGTGCTTGTGTGTGTGTGGTTATTTGATTGGCTGTATTTCCATGTATGTGAGTGTGTGTATGTGCATGTGAATGCAGGGATCAGCGAGGTAGTTGGTGGTGTTTAAAGGGGGATCTTTTCTCTTATCAGACAGAAATGCAAGTCTTAAGTAGGTTGTTTCCAGTTCAGTCTGTCAAGACTGATACTGAGTCCCCTTTATTCCTATAATGTGCTCTCTTTCAGTGCACACAGAGACTTTGCTCTCGTACTTTTTGTTAAAAGCAACACTAAAGACCTCACACTTCCTGCTCCAGAGATTTCTCTGATCCCCATTGACAAATTGTGAAACCAAATTACTGTGGATCTAGGGTCATTTCCAAGCCGGCCTCAGTCAAAAACAGCTGATATTTTAATCAACCCGAGAATTTCTACATCTGCCAAGAATCTTGTGCAAGGAACAATATCTCATCATTTTAACCTCCTGAAGCCTCCCCTCCCATTCCTCTGTCCTTCGGTAAAAGAAGATGGGGCTTGTAAACCTTGACTTCTATCCAATTATCACAAGGCTGCCTCATGTAACCAAGCTACAGTTGTAATATGTCTTGTAGGAGTGCTTTCAAAGGATATTTATCTTGATTTTGAAGCCTGTAACACCTAGCCATTCCAAAAGTCTCATTATCTGAGAGTGAGTTATTAACCCTTTAAAGTCTGCAATAGAGATGGTACTCCAGGGCCTACATTGGTATTTTTGCTTGTTGTCATTTCTTGGAGTATCTTCAAATGCTTCATAACTCTAAAATCTGTACAACCTAAACTAAAAGATGATGTAAGTCAATAAACAATAATAGTGTAAATTGTGTCATAAAAATTAAAACATTTTACAGGTTTTTTTCCCCATCAAAACATATTGATCCAAAAATACTTTTTAATGGAAAGGCATAAACAAAATATTCCTCAACACTCCATAGGTTATTTGAACTATGTACATTATTAAGTTTTTGCGATATGCTCATTTTAATGAACAGAGTACAAAAGCCTTTGTGATGGTTTCATCATTCATTCCTCTGGCATTTTTGTATAGTTTGCACCACACACAATGTAGTGCAATGACGCCTTTATGAGCGTCTTTACACAGAAAATGAAGCATTAGCTTTTTTTACTGCAAAAAGAATGAATGCTCTATGTATTATGTATTAAGTTTATGTATACAGGTTTATGAAAACAATGATCTCCCATGTCCATTATGGGGAAATACAGACATAGTTATGGTGAAATACCACATTTGCACGGCACATAAGGTAAAGGATTTATACTTCTGAGTCGAATCGACGCTGTGCTTATGACTCTGCATTGGCACAGAGCGTATGCGGTAGACTAGATTAACCCATGCCGTAGGTTACATGTTGTAGCGATGCAGACCTCCCGTTTATTTTTGTAAACTGAGAACCATTTCCCTCGGTGGAAACGAAGCTTTCATTTACTTTTATTTCACAGATAAGAATCAATAAATTGTTAAGACAATAAAGCCCCAACAAAATAACATTTTAAGTCTTGTGTGTGATTTATTCTGGCTTCATATGGGTAGAGGAAATCCCCGGTTGTTGCTAGACTAATTTATACAATGTAAAATGCCATAAGCTTGAACTAATAATGTTAGCATGTTTTATTTGATTGGAAAATGTTTTTAGTATAAGACAGTTGTTTTGTCAGTGAACCTTGTGGAGTTGTAATGGAGCCAAATTTTGTAACATTACCTTTGTTAAATGTTGCTGTTTTTCCTGACTTCGTATGAGTAGAGGAAGTCTCTGCTAGCCACGAGGTTAATTTATACACTTTAAAATGCCATAGGCTCATGCTAATAACATTAGCATGTTGTTGTCACTATTAGCCATATTTAATGTATATTTTAGATGTGTTTTAAAACAACTAAACTTTACAGCACTTCACAGACACACCATCACACAAGTATAAATGCTCACAATGGTGTAGACCATATGCATGGACTACAGCATAGGCTCTGCAGAGAGCTGACACACAAGTATAAATCCATCTTAAGGTTGTGTAAGCTAATAACACAATGGCAGGGAAGACAGACGCCTAAGCTTTCTGCTGCAAAAAGAATGACTATTCTAGCTATTATAGTTCTTAATTTAGATCAATTTAAACAGGAACATGCAAACAACCATCTCCCACAGCTGTATGCAAAATATCCATTTTTTAAAGGATTACAAACTGATACCAGCTGACTGTTTTTGTGTTTATTATCTCTTAGTAGTTAATTGCTTAGCATATTAGAATTTTTTAATTTTTTTTTCCTAATTCCATAATTACCTTCCTTCCTGCAAATGTTCTGCATGCAGGGGCAAAGCACCAAATTCTGGGCAGTGTACAGTGGTGCTCCAGCAGCATAAGCACTCACTCACTCTTCTTTAGCTGCATTTAGAGACAAATTTTAGTGCAGGGGCAGACTTAACCATTTTGTGCCTTTAAGGGGTTTGAGGGGCCTCAGAGAGCTTGCCCTATCTTTATTTTATTTTTTTTTACACAAAGTTTAGCCAGTTTTAGTGACGTTATGGCACTAATAACATAGAAATAAAACAGTGCAAACAAAATCAAACTTTTCATTCCAGGCTATTTTAGGCCCCACCTCCCATGGGCCCCTGAGTAATAGGTCCTACTCTCCCCCCACTACAACGCCCCATCTACATGATCACAGGGCTACTGCAAATTTTTATGACTTTCTCTTTAGATGAAAATTTCAATATTTTTACTGCTCAGATCTCATATTCAGGGCAGTAGATCCGAGTTTCAGCTTCAGTTTTTTCATAAGAGATATGGGGCAAATTACTTACAGTACACTTAAATATGTTTTTGACATTTGAGGAGCGAAACAGACAATGCAATAACAGAATCTTGATTCACATTTGATCAGCGTTGCCTTGTGTTTCACTGACTGACATGATTGACAGCTGAAACTCGTCGCCTCTGATTGGTTGCTTCTCTCAGCCAATGCTTATTCTAGTAAATGCCATTAGAAACACTAAATGGAGGGGGAGGAACAGGATTTATTTTCACAAATTGGCTGTCTACTGTCAGGATGTAGGGACAGTTTCAGCAAACATGACAAAGTCATCTACTGTAGCCTTGAATTAAAGTTAAAACTTAAATCAGTCACTATACTCTAAAAAATGATTCATGGGGTTTGTGGATAAAATAAAGACATTAAAATAAAGATGTTTTTCAGCAAAAAATAAATGTTTGTTACATCAAAATTTCATCAGAAGTTGATTGAAATCAGAAACTTTTTTTTTTCATTTTTAAATAGGATGGAATTGAAATAAATAAGTTAGAATATCTTATATAAACTAATTTGACCATTAAACATCACCACGTTTGGATAAATATTAAGTTGGTTCAACTGCATTAAGCTCAAGTCAAAGTAAATTATGTTGGTTGTACTAAAATCATTGAGTTTGTCAGATCATAAAAGACTCATAGGATTTACTCAATGAGGCTAAAGTTGGAACAGCTTGAAAAGATAAATGCAAATTGTCACCATAATTTTTTAATTTGAACTAGTGGATTGTTTTTTATAGTGTATTACTACTATTAACAAACTTAAATTAGCTGTGGAACTTCATTTGACTTATGAAATATCTTCAGGTTTAGGGCAGCAGTAGCTCAGTCCTCGAGGACTTAGTTGGGAACTGCTGGTTCACTGAACTCCCATCTCTCTGTCCAAGGCAACCCCCTCGCTCTGATATCTCTCCATTTATTGCAAGTATAGGTCCTGTTTGTGCATGTGTGTGTATTTTGAGCCTGTGTGTATATGACAACAGAGTGAAAAAAAAATAATTTCCCCTCTGGGATTAATAAAGCTTACCATCTTCTAAAATGATGAGAGCTCCAGAAGTCTCTGACATTGGTGAAAAATAGCTTTACAAGGTCTGACTGTACAAAATTGCACAGTAAACTGTACAGTATGTATATTTCAGTCAGGTGGTTTTCATCTATTATTTATAGCTGCTACTGTATGACATTATTGAGCTTACTTAATTCCCCCAGAATGTTTTGCCTGCTCCAGTCTGATTAAAATCTTTTTCCATTTCACCCAGTGCATACATATGAGATTGTTGTTGTGCTTGGTGGGTTTTTGTAATCCATTCTCTTGACTTTGGAGCAGCAAAGACATAAATTAAACTGTTTAAATTGATCTGTGGTGATGCATATATGTACAGCATAATACTGTTCACTGTGTAGGTGTGTGTGTGTGTGTATTTTATATCCATACAGGTACATTTTATGTATATATATACATATATATATAAACATTTTAGAGATGCTTTTATATATTTAATATATTTATATATTAATATACTTTTTCTACTGTTTTTAGATAAGCCACATTGCACATTACAAACAAACAATTTGGGTTCTTTTAGTTCTTTTATTTTAGCTTTTGTGCTCAGTTGTTGTTTGTTGTACCTATGTTTAACCCTGTAAGACCCAGATATAGAAAAAAATGAGCAATTTTTTTTTGACCTCTCAGATATTGTTTTAGGAGGCCTCTGATGTAGAAATCAAAGAGTTTTCAAATTTTTTACATTTTAGTAAGTTTTTAGGGAAATGTTGTAAATTTGCAACGTTGGGCATAGTTGGGAGCAGAACTTCTGTGTTTGTACTCACTTTGTCTGAACAGATATACAGAACATTTAAGTATTCATTTGCAGGGTTGATTGCTTACTTAGCCCCATAAAAGTATATATCATGAGTAATAATCACACAGCAATCATAGTTTTATGAATAAGCATTTATAAATAAAAATATTGGAAAAAAAATATATTTACAAAACTTTTTCCTCCGTCACTTTCAATGTGGTTTACTACATTCAGACAATACTGTCTGGCTGGCCTATTATGCTCTCTGCTTATCATACTAAAAGGAACACATGCATCCCCCCAGAGCACTTACAGGTTCACATTCAAGACCATTCGCACCTGTCCCTGAACAATGCAACAGGCATTGGATCGTTAAATTCATGGGCTAAAGAGATACTGTTGGTCCACTGATCCCAATTAAGGTGATAAAAACCTTTGGATGATGGCAAATACATTCACTTTCTTATTTTCATTTTCAAGACCATATCACATTACATACAATAACAGAAGGATGGCACATGGCGTGGCCAAAGTACAACCAATGTTACTCAAACAGAGGAAGAACGTTCTTTAGACAAAACACCCAGTTAACAGATGACTTTAGATGGACGGTTCAAATAATACTTTGGCTAATACCTTTCTCTGGAAGTCTTTAAGCTTCATTCTGACAATCAAACTGAATATGAAACTCATGTCCCACACCATCATCATCATCGTCATCACCATCACAGAGGTTACAGATCCTCTGGTTTCTGTCCAGCCCGTCACATCTTCACTGACTTCAGGACTTCTGGTGTTATTTACTCTAAAGTTACAAACAGCCTTTTTTGTTTTCATGCCACAGATCCTTCTCCAGTTTAAACTCTTGTTTAAATATATATTATATACCACATGATGTCACACTGCTGAGCTCACTTTACCACTTTTGTATTAGCCTCTGTTCATCAGTTAGTTTGAACCAGCTGATGTTGTTACACTTTGGTGTAGTGATGGGCAAAGCAGTTCTTTATATGTTACTGAATCACTAAAGGAACACATGCACATCCCCCCAGAGCACTTACAGGTTCACATTCAAGACCATTTGCACCTGTCCCTGAACAATGCAGCAGGCATCCCCCCAACAAATCCAGAACATTCAGAACCTGTTTTTCTATCTCCTAATGCTACAAACTGCTGCTTGGGCAACACTGAGAAAAATAGCTCAGGATCATTTAGAAGTTAAAAAACAAACAAAAAACTACAAAGATACAGGGAGTTTCAAATACTGCTATAGATGTTGGAGTTTCAAATACCCTATATAATTTATTCATGCGTTTAATTATGGTCTAAGCTAAACTAAGTAAAAATTTAACAGAAAAGCACATTTAGAGCTTCATTACAATGAATCATCTAATACTTTAAATTTCTACTACATTTTTTTTCAGTTTATGACCATGTGAGAAGTGCAGTGACCTTATGTAATGTGTAAGGAGCACAGGCTATTTTGACTACCACACTGACCCAACATTGTAGAATTACAACATAGACATAACAAGCTATAAATCAAATTTGATGAATGTTTTCCAAAATAACTAAATATGTACATGTTCTAGACATTGTAATAAACACAAAAAAAATATTTAAGGAATTTTACTTACTTTAATCCTGACAAATCCAGTCATGCAAAAAAAGGAGATGAGCTCAACGGGAAGTTTGCAGGTAGAGTGAGTTCATAGCCAGATGACCAGACCTATAAAAACTTCTTCTATCCAATAGCATTGTGAGGACAAACAATAGGACCCATTAACTATGTAAATGTGAAAAAACATTTACAGGCCTTTTTTTAGAATTGTTAAAAGTGATATTGTAAATTTGCAACAGTGGGTTTTACAGGGTTAAGTGTCTTCTGTTTGTTTTTGATTGTGAATGTAGCTGCAGCATAAAGTAATGTCCTGTAAGGATCAATAAAGTATATATCTATCTATAAAGAAATGTGCAGCTGTAGACTGTAAGGCCCAGCTTTTCAAAGATTTTGTGGTAAAACATCATCCAAACATAGAATGAGCATGACTCTCCCTGTTAGTTTGAGCAGAACATGGGTCTACCAGACAGACTACAGCTTTTATCCATCCACTCCCAACAGCTTCACTCTGCCAGTTAGGCTAAACACAGTTGGTCCTGGTTGAAAACACAGTTAATCCTCAGCTGTGGGAAGTTGAGCCACTTGACTGCTTGTGACTTGCCTGCAAAAAATAAGCAGGCTTTTATGAGAGTATGTGAATTATGGAGTTTAGATTTTCCACAACAATCATTCATTTCTGTCATCAGCTGCAGATCAGTCTTCAGGGCTGTAACTCTTGTGTTTGTTGGTGCAGACGAACGGCACGATGGTGAGATAGGACACTGTGCAACGGAAGCTCCACATCTGGTTTTAGGCCTCTTGGATCACACTAAGGGAATACAGGCCCAGTGTCACGAGAGATTTCACTGATTCCCATATGCCAAATATACAAGTGTTGGACAGACAGCTGTAAGGCAGAGAGACATTGAACTGTAGCCCTGCGCTGCGAGTCACCAAGGGGAGGAATGTTTGAAAACAAATGGAGTGTGATTGATGGCGGTGGAGGAGAAACCAGGAAGTGGCAGTGGTGAGGGGCTGGGGGACTTCTTGAACAATCAAAACCAACACTTGAGGAAACAAGTGGGGGAAAGAATGTTTGTTTGTTTTTAGTCACAGTTACCATAGAGCCCAGTGTCCAACAATCTGTGATGCAGTTTGATGGACTGGAGGTAGCACATACTTTTGAAATTGGTGCTACATGACCAGTGAAGACAGAGTAAAAGTGCTGTGGCATTCGCTTTTGCTCAAGAGGTAGAAAACCTACAACTACCGGAATGCACTGCGCCGCACACTCAAACTGGTCTCACTTTGAAGTCGTCGAATACCAGCGCTTGGTCAATGACTTCCAGTGTCAGACACCTTCTGAAAAAGCCATCCTTTCCCGTCTGCGTGATACACTACGGAAACGCATTGCATTCACTGGATAAAAAAAAAAAAGAGACACCTTATCTTGTAATTACGAGATAAGAACTCGTAATTACGAGATCAGGAAAGGTGCCACATTGGCCACTGCTTCGCTCAGAATCACATAGGCCTACTGCACATCCACGAAGGGGGGTCGGAACTACTGTAACCAGCTGCCACTCGGGTGGTGCCATCTTGACTATATCCCATATCTTTATTATAAAGTGTATATATTGTAAATTACGACGGAGTATTACACTAAGCAAGGACAACAGTGCGCACCGTATATATTTTGATCTAATTCATACTTCAGATTTATATTGTTTAGCATTACTTGGTGACATAAAAGAACGAATTTCATTCTGCAAGGAAACGCGTGTCCTTACTGTGCATATTGAATCTTGAATCTATGTTTTATGAAGACCCTGTGTGCGCTCAGAGCTGTGGCACAAGTTACGCACCAAAATCTGGCGGAAGAAAAATAATAATAAGACGAAAAATAAGTAGGCTGTGTGTGACTTATGTGCTGATAGTGGTGGGTAATCGATGTGCCTGACATCGATTGATTTAGTTTCATAATTACCCGTAATTACGAGATCATTTCTCATAATTACGAGATCCTGATCTCATAATTACGAGATCTTTTCTCGTAATTACGAGAAAAGATTTCGTAATTACGAGATAAGGTGTCTCTTTTTTTTTTTTTATCCAGTGAATGCAATGCGCTTCCGTAATACACAGACAGTCGCTGCTATTGTTTAAAGTGCAACTTGCAGGTTAAATTTTTTAAATATATATATACATAACCTTGTCTGTAAATTACCATATGAGAAGTTAATTCAGAATTTATTATGGTTTACACGACATAAGGCGCTCTAATTTCACAGACAACTGGGTGTGGCCAGGCGGATTTTGCAAGTTTGGCACACCGTGCGTGCTGGCGCAGCTACTCGTCTGTCCCACCTCCGTCCGTCCTACCTGCGCAAGTCAAAAAGAGGGAGGAGAGAAGGTGTGAAGTGGGTTTTACACACATCACACCAATCAAATGAGCCCCTCTCCTCGCCCTTAAATGCGCCGCGCGAAGGCGTAATGAGAGTTTACTCAATTCGCCATGGCAGAAGAGAGCAGCAGCGTCAGATGGCCAAACTTCTCCCAGGAAGAAACTGATGTTTTGGTCCGGGAGGTCTGCTCGCAGTGTCCGAATATACGGAACTGTGAGCAGACCTCCACGGGCTGATGATGCAAAGGTAGCCTGGGAGGAGGTCACCACAATTGTAAATCAATGATGCGTTTCTCTCGTGCGCGCGCGCTCTCTCTTTCTCTTCGCACTCTCACTCTGTTTCTTTTCTTTTGACTTTTCTAAGATGACAGATGCTGAATATATACTCCCTATCTGATGCTGTGGCTGTTTGTGGTTGGCTGAAAGGGATGTGAACTCATTAGTTTGCAGCTGTGTTAATCAAATCAGGTTGAGTTTCCATTACGCGTGCCAAACATGCCAAACGGTGCCAATCCCCTTTGATCTGGCATCAGATGTGACGGGACAGTTGATATAGAGATACATTTATGTGCTGATTGCAGATAGTTGCATTGAATAGTGTTTTTTTGGGTATTTATTGCATTGTTAATGTGCCTGATATTCTGGAAACCTGCCTGTGAGGTTTTGGCAACGTGTGCGCACTGTCCGCCGGTCAGCCAAACTTCGGCTTACACCGGCTGCGCTCCGCCTGCGCTGACAGTAGACCTGGTTTCAGCTGGCGAGCTTTTAGTGCACCTTCAGCGAAGCCTTTTGGCACGAAACTGTCACTGCGCCAAGCTGGATCTGTCAACACCTCCCCCTGCTGCGCTGCCACACCCATCTCAGTGCACCTCGGTCTGCCAAACTACCAAACTGAGCGCGTCTCGGGTTGCGCTGCTCGAAACTGGGAGTATCATTTAAGTAGGCTATCTCGTGGCCGGGGCGAGTGTCCTCTTTTTTGGAAATCAAAATATGGTCACCCTAATCAACTTTCACTCAGGAGGCCGGTGTTTACTTCCTGTAAGAATGTAAAAACACATGCATGTGTTGACTAACAGCGTTGTATGGTAATTAGGACGGGCCCCAGTCCACATTATTATGATGGGCCCCAGTGTAAGATTTTGCATCTAAACTAGCTATGACTTGACATTGGACAACATCAAAATACATATTACCCAGCAATCATCAGGGCAAATATGTATATGACAAAAATACCAAAGAAAATAAGAAAGTATCAATTCAATTAAATATTTTTGATAGTTTATTTGTTGTTTTATACACTTGTTTATGTAAAGTAAACACATAATTTTATTGTAGAATAGATTGCTACTGAGGGCATATATAGCAGTTGGCCCCATTTTTTTAATTTAACAAAGACAGAGATACTTCTGAAAGAGTTACAAGAGCCTGTACTCTGGCCTACACGCTGTTGAAGGGGCCTGCTCTCTCTACAGGCCCCCCCATGCCATGGGCCCCAGTACAACCGCACTGCCTGGAGTGTTTATATTAACGCCCCTGGACTGAATGCAAACTGTACATTTCCTGTGAAAAAAAATGTATTTTGCAAACACACAATGCATGTAACAGGCTGAAGTAACGTGGCATCCCAGAACATCAACAACTATCAAACCCAGGGTACCTTGCACGTCATATTTCAACATGGGAAGTCCATGACCAAACATCAAAATGTGACGAGGTGAGAATGTGTTGCATATTTTCATGAATTTCAAAAGCCAACTTTCAGTAAGATGACGTTAGTCCAGCAAGATCATACTGTTCGCTTTATTTAATATATATACTCATATACATACATATATATATATATATATATATATATATATATTAATTGCAAATCATCATGGATATTTTTTGTCATGTTCAACTGTCATGGGAAATGATTTCAGATGCAAATATCAAACCACACTGACCCACTACAGATCCAAAAATAAAAACCTTTGTTACCTCGACTGTTGCAGTTTGGATAATGTCCTATTTAAAGAGTAATGTGTGTTCTAGATGAGAATGAGAATGTAATCAAATCTCAGAGCAGACATTCATTTCTCCAGAGGACCATCAAAGTATCATGTATAAGCACAGTAGAGAAGTTCAACACATTGGCAGGCATCAAAACTCTTCCAGTTGGAATAAACAAGACGTCTCTCCTTGGACAACACACAGTGTTCTGAAATATAACCATGGAAACTTTCCAGAAGTTATGAGCACACATGTAGCTCATCTTCTCCTGTTTCAAAGTTTTTAAAGATGTGTCTTCAAGTCCAGCCTGTCCTGAGGGCAGCTTCCATGACACTGCAAACTAATAAAAATGGGTCTATGTGTTGATATGGGTGCTTTTATTTGTATATGTGATCTTTACACTGATCCAAAAAGGCAATACTATTGTAGCACCGATTTTCCAGTAATAAAAATGCAACCTTCCCACAGTCTCAGCAGACAGACAGCTCTGTCATCCCCTCTAAAGAAAACAGCTGGAAGATTACTGAGGAAATACCAACTACACAACACAGCAGGAGTCAGAGTGTGTGTGTGTGTGTGTGTGTGTGTGTGTGTGTGTGTGTGTGTGTGTGCGTGTGTGTGCGCGCGTGCGTGCGTGCGTGCGTGTGTATGCCTGCATTGATTTTGTGAAGCCTTCAAGCTCCATATGTAAAAATTAGCATTGGGCAAAGGTAAATTATAATGTTCTCATGAGGTGTTCAGTGTATCTTGTAAAATGTAGCTTTTGGTGAGAAACTTGAATAAATCCTGCTGTTTGAAAAATGTGTCGATGTTTTCACAGCACTATAAAATAGATGTTAGAGAGGGATTATGATGTATGGATAATGATGTAAAAAGGCTTTTTGCTCATTTTTAAAAAAATGTAATTTTCATGTTAAAGAAAGTTATTTTAAGGTTGTTATTAGGTTGTTGCTTAAATGTGTATCATTAAACCTTGTGCTTATTCAAAGGTAGTGTTATGAAGGATTGCCAGACTTTAAAACTGTTTGTTTATTTTTTATAGTGTAGATTTCTGTGTTTCCCTGGCACAAAAGAAGAATAAATAACAAACCAATATAAAATCATCAGTATTGGCTATTAGCTGAAATTGTAATTTTAAAGGTAGAGGGAATCTCTTGCGCTTCAGCCCTTCCGCAATTGGAGGTCAGTGCTTCTCAGAACAGGACAATATACAGTAGATCAAAAATAACCCCGTGGAGGAATCCACAAGAAAAGCACTGGAGCACTCAGATCACTTGTGATGAATTTATTAATGACTAACATTTCGACGCCAACTGCGTTTTCATCAGAATCAAAAAAAAAAAAAAAGAAAAAAAAAAAAACTCTGATGAAGACGCAATTGGCGTCAAAACGTTAGTCATTAATAAATTCATCACAAGTGATCTGAGTGCTCCAGTGCTTTTCTTGAAGATTCCTCCATAGGGTTATTTTGATTTGTAATTTTAAACATTGGTATCAGTTATCGGCCAAGAATTCCAAAATCAGTGCATCCCTAGTTCAATTAGACAGTTCATTTGTACATTTTAATATCTTGTCTTATATTATGTTATTGTTTATTCTTCTGAACAAGTGTTTTTTTTCTTTTAAGCACATATTTTTTATCTAGTATCTTGTTTATTTGCAGTTTGGTAATAAACATGCAGTACTTTGACTGCTGAGCTGCCCTGGGCTCGTCTAGGGCACCAAGTATGCTAGGACCGCCACAGCCCAGAGATTGCTGCTTGACATGCATATATTCTTTATGGTATACACTTCATACTTAGAATATAACTATTATTCTGTTGCTCTGCATCTTTTAACAGTGCAGGAATGCCTTATGTTGGCATAGGCTCATTTCCTGACATTTTTCAGCTTTCAGTTTAAAACATTTAGAAAAACAATCAAAACTGCTTAAATTTGATCACTTTAATCAAAAAGTGATCAAATGTAAGCAGTTACATTACTTTGATGAGGTTATTAAAACAGTTACATGACTTGCAATTTTTTACAGGGTAACTAGTAATCTCTTACATTTCAAAAACGACATTCCCAACACTGGCCATGGGGCATACTTGATTTGGACTCATGCATGATTTTCTTGTGAGGAACCCATTCATACTAAGATATGAAACTGAAAATCACCATTGTCACAGCCTTGTAAGTTACAAGGCTGACTTTGTTCATAGTGTCTTCATCTCCAGGACAGCTGAACAAACTCCTGCTGATTTTTTTCTTTTTTTTTATGTCAAACTTCAATGTTTATGTCTTTATTTTGAGTACTAGTTTTGGGAGGTCCTCTTTTTCACACCCAATCGGAGTGATAGGGTGTATGTATGTATTATATGATACTATATAAGAATAATAATAACTATGAGAGGCCCTTTGAGACATAATTCATACTTGGTTTCACATGTAACATCATACTCTCATACATACACCACTATACTCTTACACAAACACTACTATACCCTCTTACATGCACAGTAATACTCTCATACATACACCACTGTGAGAGAGTATAGTACTATATGTGAGAGAGTATAGTACTGTGTGTGAGAGAGTATAGTGATGTGTTTGAGAGACTATAGTACTGTGTGAGAGAATATAGTACTGTGAGTGAGAGAATATAGTGATATGTTTGAGAGAGTATAGTACTGTGTGAGAGAGAGTATAGTGATGTGTTTGAGAGAGTATAGTACTGTGTGAGAGAGTATAGTACTGTGTGTGAGAGTATAGTACTGTGTTTGAGAGAGTATAGTACTGTGTGTGAGAGAGTATAGTGAAGTGTTTGAGAGAGTATAGTACTGTGTGTGAGAGAGTATAGTGCTGTGTTAGAGAGAGTATAGTACTGTGTGTGAGAGAGTATAGTGATGTGTTTGAGAGAGTATAGTATTGTGTGAGAGAGTACAGTACTGTGTGTGAGAGAGTATAGTACTGTGTTTGAGAGAGTCTAGTACTGTGTGTGAGAGAGTATAGTGATGTGTTTGAGAGAGTATAGTACTGTGTGAGAGAGTATACTGTGTGTGAGAGTATAGTACTGTGTGTGAGAGAGTATAGTACTGTGTGAGAGAGTATAGTGATGTGTTTGAGTAGTACTGTGTGTGAGAGAGTATAGTACTGTGTTTGAGAGTATAGTACTGTGTGTGAGAGAGTATAGTGATGTGTTTGAGTAGTACTGTGTGTGAGAGAGTATAGTGCTGTGTTAGAGAGAGTATAGTACTGTGTGTGAGAGAGTATAGTGATGTGTTTGAGAGAGTATAGTATTGTGTGAGAGTACAGTACTGTGTGTGAGAGAGTATAGTACTGTGTTTGAGAGAGTATAGTACTGTGTGTGAGAGAGTATAGTGATGTGTTTGAGAGAGTATAGTACTGTGTGAGAGAGTATACTGTGTGTGAGAGTATAGTACTGTGTGTGAGAGAGTATAGTACTGTGCCTGAGAGAGTATAGTACTGTGTTAGAGAGAGTATAGTACTGTGTGTGAATGAGTATAGTGATGTGTTTGAGAGAGTATAGTAAGGATAGACCGATACAAATATCGGGCCGATATTTGAGTTTTTTACTTGTATCGGCATCGGCCGCTATGCACGTGGGTTCGCGGATTTATTTTTCCCTGGCACTTTTTTTCATTTGAAAGTATGTGGTTAAGTTGAACAAAGCTGTTGAATCCTACTGTGTACAGTAGTTGTTGTTTTATTTATGCTTCAGCTTAAATATTTGTTTATTTTATAAAGACATTACTGGAAGATTTAAGAGCACTGAACTCTTTTTTATTTGAATGTATAATAATAATAATAATAATAATAATAATATTCTACCTGTTCTACCTCAACTTTCCATCTTGTTTTAGTATTTTTTACTGTTCAATAAATGTTTCTTATTTTAAACTTGAGACCTGTAATATTTGTTATCATTGTGTCATTTTTTTTTATGTAAATTGAGGGAGCAAAAGCAGTATCGGCCCCAAATATCGGCTCAAGATAATCGGCAGTCCATAATCGGTCATCGGCTAAGGGTGATGGAAAAAAATCGGTATCAGCATCGGCCCTAAAAAATCCATATCGGAGAAAATGATGCAGCTGGATTTTTTTGAAAGTGGAATAACTTTTGCTATCTTCCATGCCAGTGGACAAATACCTTTTTCAATACTCAAATTAATATTATGGCAGACAGGAACAGCAATTAAATTGGCAACAATTCTAAGAAATTTGACATCTAGATTATTTACACCTGGTGGTCTGCCCCTGCATTTATTAAGCAGACACTCAACAACTGTAATTCTAGCTCAAATTGTTTACCTTATCAGGAAATGAATCATTAAAATAAACAGCAATTTGTACTGGTTTCATGATTTTTTATTTTATTTTTTATATACTTTTATTAATCCCCCTGAGGGGAAATTAAATTTTTCATTCTTGCTGTCAATTACACACAGGTCCGAAAGACACACACATGCACAAACAGGACCTATACACGCACAAAGTGGAGAGATGTCAGAGTGAGGGGGCTGCCTTGGTCAGGCGCCCCGAGCGGTTGTGGGGTTTGGTGCCTTGCTCAAGAGCACCTCTCCAGCCACCAGTCCACACTCCATATTTAGTCCGGACGGGGACTCAAACAGACGACCCTCCGGTTCCCAACCCAAGTCCTTATGAACTGAGCTACTGCCGTGTTGAAATGAATGAGGAGGACAAATTAATAGAAACTGTCAGAATATCATAATACAGTTCACTAGCAGTACAAACTACCTTCTCCAAAATGATCACAGTTGAATCAACACCTCCTTAAAACAGTTTGAACAAAAACTGAACATTAAAACCTTCATGAATGTAAGTTTTATTGCAAGATAATTGGATTAGACTACATTAATTTTAACTAGGTAGACCTAATAAACTGGCAACTGAGTGTATATTTGCAATGTATTTACCTTTTGAACCTTCTCATAGAGGTCTGTATCAGCAATGTCTTCCAAGACAGGCTTTGAGGAATTGGCACCAACAAGACGAGAATACAGTGTTGGTGCAATGAATCCTGGTGGAGGACCCCCATGGACAAGACTTGCAGCAATGGCCCGGCCAGTGATAAAATATCGATCTTCTCTTAAAGCTGAAGCAAACATGGCATGGAAGACAAAACACAAGATATAATGGATGCCACAAAACCTAGGACAAAACTAGGACTGGGAAAAGGGATATTGTAAAAAAGTCAATACACTGGAACCAAAAATATGGCACATACCTGAACTGTCCAAAGCCAAGTTCAACTTGCCGTCTCTTCCTTCAAACATTGGTGACAGTGCTAGAGCTTCCATGAGCAACCCTAACTCCGAGGGCCACAAAGGTCCACAGCCTCTTCATCCATTCCCAAGTCATCTGAAAACTTGATACACATCTGGTACCTGGGATTACAGGACAGTCGTCTGAAGCCCTGCAGAGCGCCATCCAATACTGAAGATCTATTAATGTTGAATCTGCATCTTTGGTTACTGTCAATTTGGAATGCAAGACTGAGGAGCACCTCCTGTGCCAATTTAGTGTTTTGGTGTTGAGATTCCTTGTTGGAACGAAAAAGAAAAAAGTATAAAAATAGAGATAAGGTCATACTTTTTGGACAATGTATTATCCTCAATTATATCAAATAAGCATAGGTCATAATTCATCTTTTTAACCATTACTGCTAACTACATTCTAAACCATATTATAGCCCTGGTAGATATAAATGTTGGTGTTTCTATCTTTGTCTATACTTGAGACTTTGATGAAGATCAGATCACATTTTATTACCAATTCATGCAGAAAACCTGGTCATTCCTCTGACTTTTTCTGCTGTGCATCTGAAATGATTAGGGCTGTAATGAATACCATTTTTTGGGCTTTGTAGCTTCAGCAACAAGTATTTGAATTTATTTGAAATTTCACTCCAGCTTGGGGGGTCCGATAGGAGTGATAGGTGTGCAGAGCAACGAGAAAGAGGGGGACAATGGCCTGCACTGACTCGCTCTCCCCCGCTGACTCTTGTCATCTCTACCTTTCTCTCTTCACTCTCCTCACCACCTCTTCGTATTGGACTCTGCTGAAGTTACTATGCTCATTAAACAATGTCATATCAACCAGTCACTTACGCATGACTCTCAAGACTGGCCATTATAGCCTGGTTTAATTCATCGTCATCATCAGAACAAAGGTCGGAGATGGAACCCATGATCAAAAGGTAGTTGTCATTGCTAGCTGATGGAGTCTGGTTCACTGTGGCAACACTATCTAAGTCAATGACACTGGTCACTTGCTGTGTTGCAGAGGGCTGGTTAGCTCTGGCCATGGTATCACTGGTCGCTTGTTGCGTTGCAGAGGGCTGGTTAGCTCTGGCCCTTCTTGTAAAAGGATAACTAGAAATCTGCTGTGTTGATGCAATTTGGTTTCCCCTGGCCCTTGTAGTCATACAGTTACTAGTCTCACTGGCAGTGGTAGTTCTGTGGTCACTAGAAGCTGATGTAATGTCAACCTCCACACAAGTGTCCTCTGAATCTGTGCTGTCAAACTAAAACACAACAAAAATGTTGATGATAAGATGTTGAGGTTAAGCCTATTGGCAAACCATGAGAATTGTATGCTCCAGTTGAGACAGAAATGCACTGCTTCACATTATTTTTAAATAGCTTACCGGAAATGGAAGATTCCTTGATGGCCTAATGTACACCGCCTTTGATTTGAATACCTTGTGAATCATAAAGGCATTCAGTTCCTGGCCCTCACGCAGCTTCGGGGAAACTAGTTTGTTTCCACAGGTCATCAAAAGTTCAATACTAAAAAAAAAAAACATTTAGAAATAAAATTCAATTTCAAAATCAGCAATCAACTCATAAACTTTCATGTGCAACGTCTTAATATGCCAACAATATAATACCTGACATCCTCAGGAATTCTGTCCTTGAATGCTTCTCTTATCTCTGCAATGACCATCCTGCAGTCCCACATTTTCCTCATTTCAAAGGCACTTAAAATATAGCCACTTTCATGAAGTCTTCTTTTTGTTTTGTGTTTGCAAACTTCATCCCATGTGGAATTGGGTAATAATATGACATCCTTGTTGAAGGTAGGGTGATTTGGGGCAGTAGGCCTAAAAAAGAAAGCATTATCATTACATTTAGTCAAAATGCTTTCGAACGAAAACAAAAGGAGGCGCTGCAATAGGCTGCCATCTGCATTGCGCCATCTTGAATCAAAGGCAAGGCAATCAAACATTAAAGCAACCCTTACCATTCTGGAAATTTTACACTTTTCTTTGTTTAGGTTAAAATGCTATTAATAAGCTGATGGCACACTAAAATGTAAGTGAATTCCACCAGAAATACAAACTCATCATTATACCATTCTCATATGGTTCTAAGAAAACTCCGACCAATCATTGCATTCGGACCGAATGCAATGATTGGTCGGAGTTTTCTCCTGTCCTGTCTGTCTTCCCCACATGGAGGCCTCCGACAGACGTAACTGCTCGCATAACACCCCCCCCACACCCTCCACCCCTGAGTCTGTGAGACAACAAATATGCTAGAAACAGGGAGGCTTGTGGATATAAACTAGTAACAGAGACGCTTGTGGATATAAACTAGTAACCTGAGATGATCATGGTTTCGCCTGGAGTTGTCCCGAAGGGAAGACACTGGCAGCGCTGTGACAGGACGCAGGAGCAGGGGAGCGCGGAGGGGTTAGCGCTATGCCAACAGCCAACCCCGTCAAACCAGCTGTTCCCAGCAGCCTTCTGGCGAACGTCCGCTTGCTGGACACGAAATGGATTACATCCAACAACGGAGATCCACTCACTGAGGAGTGAGGGACTGTTGCGTCCTTGTGTTCACTGAGACATGGATGAATGGTAACATATAAGACGCTGGTACTGAGCTAAGGAGGCTAATGCTACATATAGAGCAGACAGGGAGGCTGCATCATCTGGTAAGCTCTGTGGTGTATAACGTTACACAAACAATTTAAGGTGCTGTGATGTGAAGAGGATCTCCCAGTTCTGCTCTCAGGATGTGGAATTTTTGACAGGGAGGCTTGTGGATGTAAACTAGTAACCTGAGATGACAATGGTTTTGCCTGGAGCTGTCCCAAAGGGAAGATGCCGGCAGCGCTGTGACAGGACGCAGGAGCAGGGGAGCGCGGAGGGGTTAGCTCTATGCTAACAGCTAACTCCGTCAAACCAGCTGTTCCCAGCAGCCTTCTGGCGAACGTCCGCTCGCTGGACTCGAAATGGATTACATCCGACAACGGGGAGCCACTAACTGAGGAGTGAGGGACTGTTGCGTCCTTGTGTTCACTGAAACATGGATGAATGGTAACATATAAGACGCCGGTGTTGAGCTAAGGAGGCTAACGCTACACAGAGCAAACAGGAAGACTGCATCATCTGGTAAGCTCCGTGGTGTGCTGTGATGTGTCTTTATATGTTGCACAAATTGTTTTTAAATGTTTTGTTTCTTTTTGCTTGGGGTATGCGAAATGTCAGTTCGGTTTTTTGTGCTGCGCATAAAAATGACAAAGAAGTTCAGTTCAGTTCATAATGTTATATGACAACACAGCACCCAGTTGCTAATGGCTAACATTAGCCTACTGTAGCGTAGCCTCTGAAACATTAACGTTATCTTCCTTGTGTGTTTCCACTTACTAGTAACGTTAACGCTACTATCTAATGTTAGCACTGTAACCTTATTCTAAAACTCATCAGTTATCACTGACTTCGGTTGAGTTTTAAAACTCCGGGGTTGCATTTGTAACGTTACACTCGCCCTCCTCTTCCATGTATCTAATGTTACCATGACAACGCCTATGTCTATCATAGATGTAATGAGGAAGTTTTGTGTGAAATGCAAGAAAGGTAAGGGTTGCTTTAAGAGGACTTTGACTCAAAAAAGCCTTGGCTGAATATATATTGCATTACATACAATTTTCATCTGTAATAGAAATGCTTGCTCAACCACGTCGAGAGGAAGATAAACTTGAATGGTGCAAGTGACAAAGTCAGTGCGACCACAGAAACAGATTTAACCTGTTGCACTGTAGACTCACAAGTCAGTCTTTAGACGCTTTGCTTAACTAAAGACTGATGACTTTCTCCCTGATTTTGTGTTTAGATGGGCGGATACAATTTCAGAGTTTAAAAAAACTCCCTACGTTGCAGAACCAATAGTAAATCTGCAGGGCGGTCCTTCGGTGGCTCGCTGAACTCTTGTGCTTGTAAACATAGTCCCACTAGAAAGACGTGTAGCGGTACAAAATGGCTCAGCCGCGCTCGCAGAAAACGCCGTCAAAGTTCAGTGGACGTTTGTCGCGTTTGCGGTGACACATTCTCACCAACTAAAAGAAACAAACATAATCTTTTAGAAGGCCATGACTCATCCGTCCTCCTTCTTCCTTCTTTCTGCTGTCTTCGTTGGTTCATTTATACACGCAAAATGCGTTCTCTGGCTGGCTGGATTGTCTGCTCGGTCTGCCGTACATACATGGCTGCGCAAGATGGCGACCTCTCTAAAGCAAGGCCCTTGCTATATATATATATAAAAGCATAATTATAAGGCTACGAAAACCAAACAAATTTTATTTTATAGCGATCATACACTTGTATAAACGCATTAATGGGTAGAATATTCAGATTCAGATTCAGATTGACAATAAACCATGCCAAATATTACACACTGGCCCTTTAAAGCTGACCAGCTGCACTATACTTTTTATTTTAATTGAGTAAAACTGTTAAAGCAGAAATGTATATTTATATTTTTCATTCAAAAAATGTGTTAAAAAACAGCAGGATTTAATTTTTCACTTTTATATTTCTATTTTCATTCAAACAATGTGAAAAAGCAGGATTTTATATATATTTGTTTCATTCAGAAATTGTGTAAAAAGAGTTAACTGCTGAGGTTACCAATAAGTAAAAGATATTTAATCGTTGTCTATTTTTTTCATTACTGTACCGAAAAAAAACGAACCGTGACTTGTGTACCGAGGTATGTACCGAACCGAGATTTTTGTGTACCGTTACACCCCTAATGATCATATATGTAACAGAAGTATAAACGATTTATAGTTTCCTACTAGAAACTATATAGTTTATATTGCTTATGTGGTTTAACTTTTTTTACTTTTTAAAAGGGCATGAATAGACAAACATGCCACAAATCACCTCTAACAGCTCACAACTGTACTTTACTTAGGATAAGCCAGGCTTACAACCTTATTAAAAGAACAATGTCAAGTTTCTTTGTGGCAAACTATCGGCAATGTAAAGTCAGCACTATTAACTTTAGCTAGAGCTGTTATCTTAATAAATATATGTGTACAAGATTCTTTGTAGTCTCTCATTAATTCTTTGCATTGAACATACATTTTAACTGGTTAATATTTATGCAACATGTAGCCTAGTGGTTAAGAACACTTTCAGGTTTATATTTTCTTAAACAGGATAATCTAAGTATAACAGGCTTTGTTTCACACATATGGTGAAATAACAATGATTATTATTTAGTAATAGCTAGATTTTAATAATACTATTATGGATTCTGTTTCAGTTGCATCCATCTGTTGTTTTAGGATATGGAGTGAAATCATTTTTAAAAACACATGTGTAACAGAGTTCTGCATGTGAAACGAGTTGTTTCAGTTCCCTAACTGTGGTCAGTGGAGACTTATTTACTGCTCCAGTGTCACTAACTTTGGAGTTAATCACAGTCACTGTACTGGGCTATTGCTAAACAAAACTCAGCAATTCAGCTTGATTCTCATTTACTTCGAGTAGATAAGTTACTGTACTTCATTCCAAACATTCACTGTTATATTCAATCTTACTGCTACAATAAGCTGACTCTGCTCTGAGGATTAGCTCACCTGCCTGAGCGCAGCCACGCGGAGTAGTGACTGAACTGGAACGCAGCTGAAACGCGACACAGCTGATCTCTCTCCCTCTGTCTCACTGCGCTATTCTCCTGTTCTACAGGCCAACGTGTGCTCAATGACTGACGTGGCTAGCAGAGTTATTTCTTTCTCGTGTAGCCCCGCTACAGTTACTCTGACGCATGAGTAGCCTAGTTTTTTTTATCCAGGTTAGACTGGACACACATAATTGCATCACTTAAAACAGCAGATGAACCATGCTAACTGGATTTAAGTTATGAAATGGTTCCACACAATAAACTGACTGGTGACGTTATTAAGTCTAGAGTGAGATGTCATTTTAAGGTGGAGACAATGTTGGTTGAAAATACCTGACATTAACAGCTGAATGTTTAACGTTATTTATTTTATTTTGCCTCCCATAATACTGCACACTTGTCTAGCATCCATTGACACAGACAGAGAAGAAGACACACGAAGAGCAGCATGTGTTTGATACCATATATGTTTATCCTGTCTCCTGGCTGTTCATCAATACTAAGAGCTGTTCTGGTGAAACAGGGAGGATGCTAACCATCATCAGCATCATAACTTTCTGTAAGTTGGACTAGCTCCTAAAAAATCATTTCTGTTCATGGAGGCAAAGCCAAAATGAAGGAATGCTCACAGTGATTAAAGGCTTTGGTTGAGGATTAATTATCACTCCATGAATAGTTCTGGTGAATGCACTGACAGCAGGCCAGGGGTGGAGACTGCTGGTAATGAAGATTAGATATGATCTGTTTTTGTAATTAGTTTTTGTTTTCCTAACTGACTAATTCAATCACAGACATTTAAAAGCTTTAAAGATAAAATAATTGATTTTCATCCTTAAATTGGTTGCTCTTTTGAACACATTTGAACACTATGCAGTGTGAGGTATTTCAAGAATGAGCTGAAAACATCCTCAGCAAATGTTCAACCCTGAGGCTGGATTTTAAGGTATGCTAGCTCCCTCTGTGCCTGGATTATGCAGCACATTCAAGGCCAATAAGTCCAGCAATGTAAACTATGTGCTGGTGTTGTTTTACAGGGCCAGATTTTATAGGAGCATTTAAAATGAACAAGATAAAATCCCCCAGCTTGATTTATACCCTGCCTGTTGCATAACCATGAACTCATGTCAGTGACGGCTTTGGCGCATGTACAGTACAGTGTGTATTGTTGTGCTGTTGCTGAAAATCCTGCTCTGGTTGTTTTCCATTGGTCAGGCCTCAGACTGGAGGCCCACACCTCAGAAAATTATTCTGACCCATGAAAACTGAGACTGGTTTCCCACATGTTTTGAATCTGGTGAGACTGAATAGTGAGCCATGCTGTAGATTCTGAGTTCCACTATTATTGAATCTGATTAATTTAGTTGTCGGTCACCCAGAGAAACAGAGAACAACACATCCATCTGAAAACTGAACAATTAGGGGAGGATGAAGAAGACTGAGGAGAATTTTAAATGGGTGTTTACTGCAGTGTAATGGATCTTCTGACTTACTTTTTCCTTTCTTTCTCTTTCTCTCTTCACCAGATCTCACCGCAGGCCAAAAGCACAGCTGCTGCTAATGTCACGCTAGTGCTAAATGTTCAGTACTTAGGAATCCAATTAATCATTACAAATAAATATGGAAAAAATCAGATACACTTTTATAGAAAAGTCATAAAACTTGAGCTATTTTTAATCCATATTGCCATCAGGACTATATTCACATGCACGCACTGACCCGGCTGCTGGCCACACTCCAGTCAGAACAGGACAGATTAGAGTTAAGTTGTTTACATGAACCTCTGACATCACACACTTGACTGCCGTTGCCTTGAATAAACCAGTTAGCAAAATGTTCCTGTCCTCCTTCACACTGTTCTCAGTTTCAACTCAAGAAATTAACAAGGAATTGGAAGAACTTCGATTTGTCTTTAAAATGGGCTGGCTCGTGCTACTGACATGTGGCCTTAAAGATTTTAAAATAATTTATTAAATTTGTCCTCTGACTAGGCTCTTTGTTAGTGAATGGTTATACTGGGAATCATTTCAGCTTTGACTTTATCCCCATCCAGACACTGAGCAGAGTCCTTTCCAAAGCTGTGGTGTTCCAGGAAGTTTTATAAGGAGATTCGTTGTGCCAATTATCCAAACACTGGAGAGTACTTTTTGCAATATAAATCAACACAGCTCTTACTTCTGATTATTCCACTAAGTAACTTTAATGTGAGACTTTTTCTTTGCAATGATGGCTCTTTCTGTGGTTTGCCTTGTTGAAAATGCATTATGGAGTACTTGTGGTCTCCCAAAAGAAACCTGTAAAAAAAACAACCAAATGTTGACGTCTATGTGGTTTCAGCAACAATGGCCTCTGGTTGTAGGAAGAAGTAACCACCCTGCAAGCAAAAGGGAACATCTATACATGGAACAGAATACAACTGGCAGTGCAGCAAGCTACAGTCCTGCTGGATTTATGATTTGGCGAATTAGTGGTGTATTTTATTATGATATCATAGCCACAGTAATTAAATGGCCTCCATAGTGACACAAACAATTTTGCTGCCAAAGGGGATGTGTGGACAAAGACACATTTTCCTCTCAAATCATCAGCTAATAAAAATCACATCCAAGAACTGAGAGCCAGGTACCTTATCAGGGAAAGGGCAGTGTCCTGAGTCCTTGAATATGTTGACTAACAAGCACTGAAAAGTTCTTTTCACTCTTTGTTTAACAAGAGCTGGCATACACAGTGGGATAAAGGCTCAAGGCCACTTAGGAGAGCAGACGGCCAACAAGGTGGAACCTGAACGGCTAAAAATACTCAAGAGGTAACACTGTTAACATTTACAAAATTAGTATTGGCAAGATGGAAGTGCTTTTCACTGTAACTCATGTAAATTTATTCTGTAATGGAATTAACAAGGCATGGTAATTGTTTTAACTCTGATTAGGAGCACAATACTGGAAGTTGTTGGTTAAGCTTTTGTCCTTTTTGTTCCCCTAATATCCTCTTCATTATCAATGTGCAACAATATTTGTTTTTTATCACTGACTGTGTAAAATAATCGGCATAGCCAACAAGACGTCACCCATTGTTTTGTGGGACTCTTGCTTTGACACCATGAGTTTGTCATTTTGGCTGCCGCCATCTTGGATATTTTGGAGCCAGAGGTGAACATATTTGGAGAAGAAGGTGGAAAAAACCCTAATGCTAGCTGCTAGCTTGCTCAGCACCGTATATTTACAGCTATGGTGAACTGTGGTGATGTTAAGTAAAGTAAACACAGATCCAAACATGCGACTCCAGGAGGAAGTTCCAAGCAAAAGTCTGTTTTATTCAGAACTCCTTCCTTGTTTACTGCCATGAGCGAATTGGTCACAAGATCACTGCCTTTCAAAATACATGGGATATATTAGGACTTGTTGGGTGCAACGCTTTTTGTAGGAAATGTACAATACGTGATAATAGCCTGATTTAAGCCTTGATAACATGTAAATGGGTGAGTTATATAAAAAATCACCCCCTGTAAAGTTGTGATGAATGATGAAATTAGCTGTAGAGATCAAAACTGTTCTTTGTACCAGGCTTCAAATATGTTTATGTCTGCTGTAAAGTTGGGCATTTTTAACATGGGAGTTAAAAGGGATTGACACGTTTTTAGTGCCAGCCTGAAGTGGCCATAAGAGGAACTGCAGTTTTTGGCACTTTGGTATTGGCTTCATTTTTCTGCCCTGGAGATTACTGTTTGATCACGACCGCAGGCTGAGCTGAAACCTGTTAATGTTTGAAACTGCTGAGCAGGGTAAGTTACTATACCACTACTACAGCACTAAATCAAAAAAGCTAACAATTAAACAGGTTTAAAGTAACTGTGGCCTTTAGTTTTTTTTTTTATCTTAATCGATTGCATTTTATTCTGTTAATTTAAATTTAAACGTTAATTTTGCTGTAAAATTATTTCAACTTGTTCAAGAGGGACCCTTCCAAAAATAAACCGACCATTTTCAACAAACTTAACTTCTTCAGGGAGAAATGGTACATTCTGCCTTATGAGAATTGCAACACTTCTGGAATTAGAAGTGAAAGAGGGATGAAATACTTTGCCAGCCCATCCAGATTTAGATTAGAGCTGCTCATGAGTTGAAAATAGATGAGTTTTTTGTAAGAGTGTCACATTTACTTTTTGTTGATTCAGATATGAAATTTCTTTTCTTTTTTCCAATCCCCCCATTCTTTTAACATTGTAAGTTATGAAGTTGTATTTAAGCATTTAGTTTAAACAACAGGGCAGTACTTGTAGAAGGAAAAAAAGGAAAGAAAAGCAAAACAAAACAAACAAAAAAGCACACAGAGCAATTTGTGTCTCACTGCACAGCCATACACACATTCCTGTCCAGCCTCTATCTGTGAACATGTTGCTACAATGTTTGTTTGCGCAAAATATAGTTTAATGTGTTGTTATCAAGTTGACTTTATTTGACTTTAATGTGGCCATTAGTAGAAGTACAGTTATTGGAACTTTCCAGTTGGCTAAATTTTTCAGCCCTGGAAGTTGCCCCTTAGATTTTATACATGGCAGAGACGTATTGAGCATGCACTGGCTGAGTGGCAGCAAGTTCGAGTGGCTCTGTTTGTTGAGATTTGTTTCTTCCTTATCTGTGTTCGTTCTTTTGTACATCTTCGTTGTTTTTTGGGGGCCATGGAGAGGATACGCTACACAAGGAAGGACCTCCTTGCGTTGAAACGGCAAAATCACACAATTAAACACCCTATTCCGGAAGAGGTGAGGGCACTGTATCGGGGCTGTAGAGCCGGGGCTAGGCGAAAGGCTAGCAGACGGAGATTCGAGCCCTGTTTACCCTCCATCCTCATGGGTAATGTCAACTCCCTGTCCAACAAGTGCGACAAGCTGGAAGCACTTGTGAAGACACAGCGCACGTACAGGGAAAGTAGCTTGCTTTCCTTCACGGAGTCCTGGCTGGATAATAACATCGCAGACTCGTGTGTGGACTTAAAGGGGCAATAAGCGAAATTCATCATTTCTAGATTGAAGGAATGAAAAAATCGCTATGGTAAGAACTAGAGGTGTAATTTCATCTGGAGTATAGCATGATGTCACAAACCCTCTCTCTGTGTTGATCTCCAGTCCATTGTTTACAAGCCGGTCCAGCTGCGTGTTCATGTACGTTCATGTGAATCCCCACCCTCACCCCTCTCAGAGCCCTTGGCTCTCCCTCCCTATAAAAGGCTACAGCCAGTGAGCAATGGCAGCTCACATTTTCGAAGTGAAATGGCGGAGTCAATTGTCTGTTTTAATTAGTGTTACAGTAACATTAGGCACATGTCGCTATGTCGATTCAATTAAATTTAATGTTACAATCGTAGCATGGGTTAATGTCCGGAGCTTGAGTTATTAGCGGCTCTGTCCCAGCAATGGGTCAGGCTTACGGTTGTGTTAGGTGAGTAGCCCGGCAGCCCAGCTAACATTTGCAATTAGCATTGTAAAATGTAGCCCAGCGGGCTAGAGGTAGAGGGAGGTGTGGCTCATGACACACTTTGTTTTGATCTACAGGCAGTGCACAACACCAAACCTAGCGGTGAAGCGATTTCGCTTTTTGCCCCTTTAACCGGCTTCACTATGGTACGTGCCGACAGGGATGCGGGAGCTAGTGGTAAGAAGAAAGGTCAGGGGCTGGTTGTGTATGTGAACAACAGATGGTGTAACCCCGGTCATATAACGGTTAAGGACAGAATCTGCTCACGGCATACTGAACTGCTAGCTGTGGGTCTTCGACCTTATTATATACCGAGGAAGTTCAGCTACATCATCGCCATTGTTGTTTACGTCCCACCTCGGGCTGTAGTGGCAGACACGTGTGATGTCATCCAGGAGACTGTCGCGAGAATACAGACTCAACACCCTGAGGTAGTTATCGCTATCTCTGGAGACTTTAATCACGCCAGCCTCATCTCTCATCTACCTAACTTTGTGCAATATGTTGACAGCCTCACGAGAGTAAATAATGTACTGGACCTTCTGCATGTGAATGTTAAGGATGCACAGGGTTGCAGCCCTCGCACTACTAGGTAGATCAGACCACAACTTGGTCTATCTCCAGCCCTCTTACATCCCCTGTGTACGAAGGCTGCATGCTTCCTAACATTCATTCAGGAGGTGGACACCAGAAGCCAGTGATTCCCTGAAGAACTGCTTTGAGTGTACACACTGGTCTGTACTGTTGGGAACCCAGGATGAAGACATGGTCTGTGATATTGACAACACAGTGGACTGTATCACAGACTACATTAACTTCTGCGGGGACACTGTTATTCTGGTAAGGACAGTACGCTGTTTTCCAAATAACAAGCACTGGATTACCAGCAACATTAAAGGGCTCCTGAACATGAGGAAGCACGCCTTTAGGGAGGGTGACAGGGAGAAGCTCAGGCAAGGAGGATTACAGGGAGAAGGTGGAGAGCAAGATGCAGCACAATAACACCAGGGAGGTGTGGAGGGGAATGAGAACCATTACAGGCTATGGTAGAGGTTGTCAGGTTTGACACTCCCTCTACAGCGGGCACAGCTCCTTCTGCCCTCCCTCCTCCCCGACCAGCAGCTCCAGCACCAATAGCTGCAGTGCCTCCACCAGCTGCAGCACCTACAACAGCAGAAGTGGCAGCAGCACCTCCATTGGCAGCAATGGCTGCACCTCCATCAGCAGCAGCAGCAGCACCTCCACTGGCAGCAGCGGTGGCGGCAACACCTCAATCTGCAGCGGCGGTGGCAGCACTTCCACCACCAGCAGCGGTGGCAGCGGCACCGCCACCAGCAAAGGTGGAGGCGGCAGCACCCCCACCAGCAATGGCGAGGGCGTCAGCAGCACCCTCAACAGCAGCGACAGCAGCACCTCCATCAACAGTGGCAGGACCTCAACCAGCGGCGGTGGCGGCGGTGGCGGCGGTGGCGGTGGCACCTACACCAGCAGCGGTGAACCTCCACCAACACCTACACCAGCAGTTGGTGGAGGCTCACTGCAGCCCCCACACCCGCAGCGGCGGCGGCCAGGCCCCCCCTGACCCTCACAATAGATGAGGTGAGAGCAAAGCTCAGGAGGCTATGCCCAAGCAAAGTAGTGGGGCCGGATGGTGTGCCCCAGACTTCTTAAGGACTGTGCAGTGCAGCTAGCTGAGCCCCTCCAGTGCATCTTCAACAGGAGCCTCCAGCAAGGGAGGGTCCCAGGTCTGTGGAAGACTTCCTGTCTCCCGGTCCCTAAAGCAGGGTGTCCAGCCAGGATGAATGACTACAGGCCGGTGGCTCTTACCTCACACATAATGAAGACACTGGAGAGGCTGATCCTCTGACTCCTGAGGCCTCAAGTGGAACACGCCCAAGACCCCCTCCAGTTTGCCTACAGGAGCGCATTGGAGTGGAGGACGCAGTTCTCTACATGTTCCACAGGGCTCATTCTCACTTGGATGGGTCCAGTGTCTATGTGAGACTGATGTTCTTCAATTTCTCCAGTGCGTTTAATATCCGACATCACATTCTGCGGGACAAACTTGAGGGGATGGAGTTAGACACCTGCGTCACCTCCTGGCTCTCAGACTACCTGACAGGCCGACCACAGTTCGTCAGGCTGGAGAACTGTGTGTCTGAGACGGTCTTGAGCAGCACTGGGGCTCCGCAGGGGACAGTACTGGCACCATTCCTATTCACCCTTTACACGTCAGACTTTCAGCACCACTCTGAGTCCTGCCATGTCCAGAAGTACTCAGGCGACACTGTGATCATGGCGTGTATCCGGTGTGATGGGGAAGGCGAATATAGGGAGCTGGTGAGGACCATCAGTCACTGGAGTGGCATGAACCACCTTGTGCTGAACACGTGTCCACTCCGCTCCTGCCGGTCAGCATCGTGGGAGTGGATATTAAGGTGGTGGGATCATACCGGTACCTGGGCGTCCTCCTTGACAACAGGCTGGACTGGTCAACCAACTCTGATGCCCTCTTCAAGAAAGGTCAGAATCAGCTCCACTTCCTTTGCAGGCTGCGGTCCTTTAACGTGTGCGGTGACATGCTGTACATGTTTTACAAGTCAGTGGGGGAGAGTGCTCTGCTGTATGCTGTAGTCTGCTGGGGAGGAAGTACCTATCTATCTGTTTATCTATCTATCTATCTATCTATCTATCTATTATTTTCATTTTTATTAATTTATTTTTTGGATGATATGAACATCTTATAGGCAGCAGTTCTTTACTCATAAGTGAAGGTGTGATTTCCCATCTTCTTTTTGGGTTTGGGAAAGTGGTTCTTTGGAAAATTTTAAATTCACATTCCTTCCATTCTAAAATCCTTTTAACTACTAGCTCATCTGTTAACATTAGTTAAGAAAGCATTATGTTTTTAGGCTATCGATTGCGGGCAAGGTATAACTCTTTCTGTCGGGTTCTAGGTATACCCCTCTGAAAGGGTTCCAGTGGAATCTTTGTAAAAAGTTCTACCAGAAACCAAAAAGGCTTCTCTTATGGGGGCACCCTGAAGAACTCTGTATGGTTCTAGTTAGCACCTTTATTTCTAAGAGTGCAGCACTTTCTTTGGTTCATTTAATGTTATCATAACCAATAGAAATCTTGTCCAACCCTACAAAATAAGGTCCAAGTTGTAATTAACTGCAGTTATCCTTTAGTGATTCCAGGTTAGTGTTTTTGCCATTTTCTTCCTACTCATGCCTGTCACACATCATCATCATAATCATCGTAAGAGAAAAAAGTAAACAAACTTCAGCAGGCTCGAAAACATTGAACTGAAAATGAACTGTCTCATGCTTGCTGCCAGTAGACTGGTTTCCCAGGATTTTTCTTTCCCAAAAAAGAAGATACTCCAAGACCATTTTAGATTAGCTTTCTTGATTCAAAGGTCAACAGAATCCCTTGTGGCAAAATGTGCTTTATGTCTTACATCTGGAGTGGGAAATTAATCATTAGCTGACAAAATAAGGCACAGTACTTGAGAAAATGTCCTTTTCTGTGGGAATGACCTTTTTTTCTATGAATCCAAAGGAACTATTCAGAAGTAGTCCATGACGTCAAATCATCTCTGTGATAGAGTTACCACAAAATTTGCTGTTATTCTTTTAGATACAACATGTCTGAATCATGAATTGCACATTCACACTCACAGACACACACTCCTCTTGACTCACTCACTTTTCATCCTCACATTATCTCCACATGCAGATTAAACTAGTGTTCACTGACACACAGTGAGCGCTGATCCAGGCCAGACAGACACAGCAGGTCACAGATGACGCCAAAGGCCTGCCAGTAACGACTTCACACAGGAGACTTTCTCCTCTCACAGATGGTTTGCCTTTTATGTTTTTTCCACTGCTATTGTAAAGAGGGGGCTGACATGGCTGCCAGCTCAAATACTACTCACTGTCCACAACATTGTTAGCGGGACACAACGCACATGGAAATTTTTGTTGGCCGCAACTGAACACTCAAACTTAATCAGCCCAGTCACCAAAGGAACATGTTGGCATTGTACGTTTCTATAAACCACAAATATGTTACATCTGCGTGTTTCATAAATATTATATCGACGTTTCCAAAGTCGTTCTCTTTGTCTCAGGATATTATGTATAAACCTTCCAGTCACAGGCGACCAATGGGATCCAAAGGATTAGAGATTTAGGAAATAGATTTCTAATATTAATATTAGTATTAGAAATATTTGAAGTATTTTGAGAATAAAGTAATAATTTCACAAGACAAAGCCACTATATTCTGAGATAAAAAAATAATAAAATATTATCAAAATAAAGTCATAGAGTAATGAGAAAAAGATTGCTTCAAGAACAAAATACCATTCATTGTGTTTAAATTAAATTTATTGGATGTCCATGTCTCAGCATTTCCTGACAGTCCATACTGTAGCTCACCGTTACCTTCTTTAACTATAAATACTTGAGTTCTGACTGCTGTGTTAATTTTGATAGGAATACAGCTTGGATCTACTGTGCTTGACACAGCATAGCTAAAACGTTCTCATCCCAAGTCATTGCATCTATATATTATGCGCTAGGTGTCCTCCTTTGTCTGCCATTGACATTCCAGAACACTGCAACCAACGTTGGGTTGTCAACAAAAGCACATGTTTAGGTTATAGAAAAAAAACCATCATGGTTTGGCTCTACATTCAAAACAAACTACAAACTGCAGGCTCCCAGGTGAAAGTCCAGGTATGTTGGAAGAGAGTCTGGAAATGTTGCGGTGGAGGAAGAAAGCAGTCTGGGTAATATTTTTTATGTGTCGTTCGAATGAAAGGGTGCTGTCCAGAATGACACAGAGGCTCTTGACATGGCTGGAGAAGGGTTCTGGGAAGTTATTAATGATGACGTGTGGGACGTGGGTGCTTTGAGTTTTGGCCAGGGTGTTTTTTTGGAACCGATGAGCTGGGCCTCTGTTTTGCTGCCATTGAGCCTCAGAAAGTTCCTGCTCATCCAACTCCTGCTGTCCTCAAGGTAGGCGGTGAGGGAGGTGGGAGGAAGGGCAGTGGAGTGTTTAGATAAGATGTAGACCTGTGTGTCTTCTGCATAGCAGTGGAAATGAACACCATGGTGATGGCGGATTGTGTTCAGGGGAATGAGGTAGATGATGAATAAAAGTGGACCCAATACTGACCCCTCGGGGACACCCAGTGAAACAGCAGAACACCTTGACCTGTGGTTCCTCATCTGGACAAACTGTTGACTGACAGTGAGATAGGATGTGAACCACGAAAGTGCGACACCAGTGATCCCAATATCAGCCATGCGTTCCAGGAGTAGTGGGTGGGAGATGGTGTCGAACACAGCACTGAGACCAAGGAGGATAAGGATATTAAGCAGTTCAGAATCAGCTGCACGGAGGTCATAAGTGATTTTAACCAGGGCTTTTTCAGTACTGTGGCAGAAATCAGTTTGGAAGGGTTCATGGAGGTTGTTTGAGCCAAGGTTGGACTGAAGTTGGGTGGCAACCACCTTCTCCAGTATTTTGGAAATGAAGGGGAGGTTTGAGATTGGCCTGTAGTGGTTAAGGTCAACTGGGTCAGCACCGGGTTTTTTGAGGGTGGGTGTAATTGCGGCCTGTTTGAGAGTGAGGGGTACAGTTCCAGAGGTAAGGGAGAAGTTCATTATTGCAGTGATCATGCGGGACATGGATGGCAGGTAGACTTTGAGGAGAGTAGTGGGAAGGGGATTGAGCTGACGGTTGGTTTTGCTGAGAGATGGTTTCTTCTGTTGCATGGATGAAGTTGGAGAGGGGTCTAATGAGTGGTTAGCCCGTTGTAACCATCCAGGGTGCGTCATTTGAGGAGGTAAATGGACCTGCATTTGTATAGCTCCTTTCTAGTCATCTGGTGACCACTCAAAGCGCTTTTTACACTACGAGTCACATTCACTCATTCACACACACATTCATACACTGGTGGCCGAGAATACCATACAAGGTGCCACCTGCTACTCAGTTTTAACACACCCACACACCGATGGAACAGCCATCCAGAGCAATTTGGGGTTCAGTATCTTGCTCAAGGATACTTCGACATGCAGCCTGGAGGGATCGAACCGCCGATCTTTCGATTGGTGGACGACACGCTCTACCTCTGAGCCACAGCCAAGGTGAATGAAGACTGCAGCTGTACTTGGATGGTGTTGATTTTGTTCATGAAGAAGTCCAGATAGGCAGAGCATTGATCAGTAAAAGTGTTTGCGGGGAGGGTTTTAGGAGGTTGGAGTAGGTGGCTGACTGATGTGAAAAGGGCTATGTTATCTTTGGCAGTACTAATGAGGCTGTAGTAGTACGAGGATTTGGAAGTGGAAAGAGCATTCTTGTAGTAATGTAGATGTGGCATCTAGTCTCCCGTGTGCCCAATTCATGTCTCTTGTTCTGTATGCTATTTTATGCTCTGTGAGGTGACCTTGGGTGTTTTAAAAGGCACTTCTTGAATAAAATATATTATTATTATTATTAGTAGTAGTAGTAGTAGTATTCTTATTATTTCTCAATTCAGCATGTTAAGCCATCAGTGCCAAGCATAACTGTATTTCCATTTGTTGCAATAAATGGTTAAATCTATGATGAGTGTTCCTTAATGATCTGAGATTATGTGACACTTACATTGCACACAGTTGGACTTTACTTAACTAGTTACCTGACTTCTAAAGGTAAATGGTAGCACTAGAGCTTATTAAGGGGCTTCATAGCAAAAGGGGTGAAAACATAAGCACACACCACATTTTACAAGGCACCATAAAAGCATTGCAATATGTTATGAATATATCTGGGAATTGCTGAGACATGATGAGTATGACACTGTCATTCAGCAGATCCAGTTAAAGGTATTGGACTTTGTGGTTAACATTGGAGCTGAAGGAATTTCCACTGTAATGTCATGACAAGTATTTCCTTAATTACTATGAGTTGTGCTGTATGACTCTCAGAGCATGACATTAATACACTGTTATTAATCATAAAACTATAAGGAAGCCACAGAGGTCCTATCATATTCATTGTGATGTCAGAATTAGATGTTGCAACATTAACTGAGACACTGGAGCACAAGAGTCACCAAGTAAAAATAAAAGTTTCCTGTCCTAACTGGAGCAAATCACATTTAAGTCTATTGAATGATACAATTTTCATTTTCATTTAAGTAAAAAACTTTGTGTGAAAAAATAAAAACTGGGGATGAACTTTTGTAGGCTACTAAAACTTTTGTATTTATTATATGGTACTATAATAAAGAGATACACAATTACCCATTTTTTCTGAATAGTTGAGTTGCTCCATAATCCATCCATGTTTCTCCTGGCAACTATGTAGCACTCCTGGTTGGGTTACTCTCTGCTATCTCAAATAGGGTATTTTGGGGGCATTTTATGCCCTTATTAGACAATGATCATTGGAGAGCTAAAAGGAAATGAAGGGAGAGATGGGAGTGTTGTGCAACCAAGTTCCCCATATTCATATTTTGAAAAAGTAGAATAAAAATTGAAACTTACAGTCATCTGTGATAGTAATTATTTCTGTGTGCTTTGGAATTAAAAAAATAATGCCCAGTTGACACATACCTAAATTCCTTTCTTACCTCGGTGCATTCACTGACATCAATCTACTGGGTGGAACAGAGCAACCGACCTTTGGATTCTTTGTCTGCGGTTGACTGACTCCTCTAACTCAGTGAAGACTGCAGACAGCAGCTATGCTGAGTCATACATTAGTGTTGTACTACCGTCATCTGCTGTAACAAAGCAAACCCTGCCTCACAGAGGATTTGCAGTTGTATTATAAATCGCCTAGCAACCATGTGTGACACCATCCGAGAGGTCTATTAGAGCCTGCTGGTAGTATCATGCATCTTGGGTGATCCCATTAGAATGCATCTCGACATGTGTCTGGAGTAGAGCTTAGATCGGGCCCAAAAAATCCAGCCCGACCCGGCCCGAGCCCGTGCACGTTATGTCCGGGACCGGCCCGGCCCGTCCAATTAACTGTAATTATGGGCCCGGGCCCGATATAAACCCGACATTTTTCAATAAGTTGGCTGTTATAATTAAGAATATTAAACCACAATTCTTGTTATTTGAATGACAGAAATATAGGATCTTAAAGAATGGCGCAACGCGGAAGCATGATTATGTAATAAAACAGGTGTTTATTTTAGGATCCAGGTGGTGAAGGGCTGTGCGCGCACAATGTTGCAACATTGGACGTGTGGAAAGGATGACGCAGTTATTCAGCAATTAAACCACCGTTTATTACTAAACAGTACATGTTACTGTTGGCCGTAACCACACCAAAACAACCAACAAAACAAGAACTTAGCTGTAACTCCATCTGTGCACTGCTGCTCTCTCCTCCAGCTCACTCATACACACACCAGCACGCGCACTCACACAGCCCTCCTCATCCCCGTCACACTCGCACCCCACACCTCATTCAATCCCAAACATGCCATTAACTCACAGAACATTGACATTATAACAGAACATTTACTGCAGGTAAATGCAATACATAGCCTATAACATTATCAAATCATAGCTTTAAAAAAAAAAAAAAAAATGTCATATCTGACCGGCCACTGACGCAGTGGCCCAACCGGGAAAACTCCCGGTACTCCCGATGGCCAGTCCGCCTCCGTGTCTCTGTGTCTGTCTATGTGTCAGCCCTGCGATAGTTTGGAGACCTGTCCAGGGTGTACCCTGCCTCTAGCCCAATGTCAGCTGGGATAGGCTCCAGCCACCTGTGACCCTCGAGAGGATAAGCAGTTACGAAAATGAATGGATGGATCATTAGAACACCACAGCTAAAGGAAGGTAAACTCTGCACCAGGGATAGTTGATGAGAGTCTGTCCGCAAAGACTACACAACTAACTGTTAGCAAAACACAGCTGATATTAATTTACTTTAATTAAAGTCCAGGTAAAGCAAAATCAGTGATTTCTTTCTTAACACATTATATATGTTAGAAAGCAGTTTTTGAAAACATGCAATAAGACAGAACTGGCCTAAAATCCTGGCTCAGTGATGCAATGCTGCCATTCTGAACATAATTAACATAATTTCTCCATGTGTTAACTACGTTACTAGTAATATTAGAGAGCATGGCATCAATGTTGTTTTGACACTGATGCCAATGTGGCAAGCTGACATGTTCGCTGACAAGTTTGCTACGTTTGACAAGCTCTCTTAGCTCTTTAAGGCTAACACATCATCTTTGGTAAATGGCACAAGTATATAAACCCAGGCAAACAGCTGTCACTAACGAACCTTTCAGTCTTTCAGCCTATTTGGTTACCCTTCCTGCCAGCAGTTACTGTCACTGCTGTGGATGTGTGCTTTGATTTGAAACCTGATTTCAACCTAGGGGTGTAACGGTACACAGAAATCACGGTTCGGTACGTACCTCAGTACACAAGTCATGGTTCGTTTTTTTTTCGGTACAGTAATGAAAAAAATAGACAACTATTAAATATCTTTTACTTATTGGTAACCTTATTAAAACATCCCATCACAGCAATTAACTATTTTTACACAATTGCTGAATGAAACAAATATATATAAAATCCTGCTTTTTCACATTGTTTGAATGAAAATAGAAATATTAAAGTGAAAAATAAAATCCTGCTGTCACATTTTTTGAATGAAAAATATAAATATAAATTTCTGCTTAAACAGTTTTATTCAATTAAAATAAAAAGTATAGTGCAGCTGGTCAGCTTTAAAGCCTATTCAGATTCAGTTTTACTAGGAACTTACTTAGCTTTCCCACTTTGTTAAAGTGCAGTAAACAAAACATGCTTATATCTAAAGTGCAGCTTAAACAATTTTACTCAACTCCAATGGCGTTGATTATTTCTTTAGCGCGATGGTCAGGGACATGCTTTTTCTAGTCGTGCCGGTTAACGTTCAAACTCGGTTGGTGTCACTTTAGATGCGTTAGCACTTGTTTCCAAGTACATACCCGACCGCTGTTCTGCAGTGTCGGCACACTGCTTTTGTCTTGTCAACTTGTTTATTTCCATCTTCGTATTTTACCCTGAAACCAAAGTGTTTCCAAACGGAGGACTTAAGTTTTGCGGGTGGGTCTGGTTCGTCAGGCTCACTTGCCATGTTGTCAAAATGCGAGAATGCGCTGCACAAAGTGAAAGCGGAGATTTACGGTCGGACTCGGTCCGTCACTCAATTATGTCCGTCGGGGAACTAGATATTTTAAATGGTTCGGCTTGCAAAAACGGAATTAAAATAAAACAAAATAAAATAAAATAATATCCTGCGCCCAATAATTCAGTACAGGGTCGTGCCGAACCGAAAGTCGCGTACCGAACGGTTCGACACAAATACATGTACCGTTACGGCCCTATTTCAACCTAATATTTTTAATCATTCAAATTTGGCTGGGTGGTTAGTAACACATTTTTCAGTGGTGTGACAAACTCATTACACATGTATCTTTATTTTTTCCCAGACTTCAACAGGTTTAACAATAGAATAAAGCTGTTTTGGTGTCAGTGTGAGTTTGTTGGGACCATTTACTGGTAGGAGTGTGGCTCCGGAGAGGGTCCTTCTTCAATCTGTCTAACCTGTGGAACCTTACAACAGCAGAAGTAAGTCATCTGGTGGGAAATCAGATAAGCAGGGATGTCAGCAGAGTAGGCAGTCCTTCAGTGTGGCCGAGGACGCATCAGCGTACACACTGCTGAAAGAATGTGGTCATATGAGACCCAGACCACTTACAAATGCGGTCTAAGTGATCACATCACAAGAGGCATTGGTTGCATTCACACCTGTACATAGGGCTGTCTATTGTGACCCGATCACCTGAGACGCATGTTAATACCAGTTGTAAACAGGGCCTTAGTGAGAGCTGTTTTTCTAAAATGACTAAAAACAGTATATCACCATTAGACCTAATGTTTCACACATGATGTATGAAGACTTTTAAGTCGACTTTAGTTGAGAGCCAGGACATTTTTTATTAACAGTCTACCTCCTGACCAAATCCTACACAGCCATGATGTCCTTGCTGATAATACCCACATCTAAATCCATTGATATTAATGGCTTGACATGAATTGCAGAGTGCGAAGCCAACCCGGAGCTTCAGGTCACTGTTATTTAACCACAGTCAAACATATAAATGATGTAATAGACTACACCAATAATATTCATCCAACCTTGTCATCCATTATGTCCATATCATGAGTTTTTTAGTTCCGTTGTACTTTAGTTGTTCAATTGTGGATCCAAAAGCTAAGCTCCTGATTCTAAAGAAATAGAACAAATGTTTAAGAAAATGTACTTATTTCACAAACTGTCACATTTTTTAAGTGTTTCTATGTAGTTTTAGTTAATGATGTTTTGTGAGAGAGCAGCAATGTCATTAGTAGAGGAAGCAATCTCATACAGTACGTGTAAGTGGTGATGTTACATTTCTGACCAGCAGGTCTGTAAGAACCGACAACTACCAATATGGCCATCGAAGGGTCCAGAAACACCAAGAGGGTGATCAGCCGTCGGTCATCGTTGAGCTGTCTGTGAGTGTCTGTTGTGTCTAGTTTTGGTAGTGTGTCCCACCCTGTTGGCACTAGTCGGCAGCGGAGCAGTCAGTGAATGAAATCGCTCTGATTGGCTGTTCGGCTCAGTGGACAAGAAAAGAAACAGAGTTGAGGAAAGTAAACAAATGGCTGAGGTCAAGACCTAACCCTAACCCAGCCATTTAGCTCTCCACAGAAACAGCTTTTTTACAGATGGTGTAATCTTTGCTTCCAGAATTTATTGAACTTTAACTGAGTCCATACTTCCCTCTACCTGTGAAATGTTCCCCGTGTCACTGGCTGCAACACAAGCCCAAAGTATGATTGATTCACCCCTGTGTTTAACAGTTGGAAAGGTGTTCTTTTAATGAAATTCTCCAAACATACCTTTGCTCATTGTGTCCAAAAAGTTCTAATTTAACTTCATCAGTCCACAGGACTTGTTTCCAAAAAACATCAGACTTGTTTAGATATTCCTTCCCAAACTTCTTACACTGAATTTTGTAGTGAGGATGCAGAAAAGGTTTTCTTCTGATGACTCTTCCATGAAGGTCATATTTGTACAGGTGTCACTGCACCACCACTCTGCTGCTTAATTTTTCTGCAGGTCTTTTGCAGTCAAACAGTGGTTTTGATTTGCTTTTCTAACAATCCTACAAGCAGCTCTCTCAAAAAGTTTTGTTGGTCTTCCAGACCTCAAGTTGACCTCCATGGTTCCTGTTAAAGCTATAGCTGGTAATGTTGGAGACCTAGCAAGATTTGAAAGTGGCACCTCCTTTAAGCTCCACCCCCTCCTCCCCATCCCATCAGTGCTCCGTCCAAAGCCACGCCCCCATAATGCACCGATGTTGACTGTGGTTTGTCCTCTCGCTTTATCCAAAGCCTTTTTCGTCGCAGCCTTTTCTGCCTCCGACTTTCTTTTCTTAGCCTGTTTAGCGGGGCGAGCCGTTACAAGTAATGCTGGAAGTGGTACTTTTGGCTGCATTTTCTCTGCCATTGTTCAGCAAACTTATTCTCCTGCTAACTCGGTATTTCTGCTGAGGAGTGTGCTGAATATTTCCGGCAACGGTGACACGTGATGAGTGCACGCAGGGAGGAAGGAGGGACCGAGGGGGGCGTGGGCAGGACGAGACATGAAAGCATCTGATTGGTTCTTTCCACTTGCACCGAGAGGCAGGGATTGGTCAGTTTTTACAGGCCTGCAGCTGCCACAGAGGTCGGATTTTTTTCGTTCCTTTTTCTGAACACATTATGTATTGACTACTCTCAGGATGGAAGGACCATTTCACCCAGTATAACAGTCCCTCCAGAAAAATGTGATTATTTGATCGCATAATTCAAAGCATAATCAGCCAAAGTCCGCATATTTATGCGGGGGGCGCATTTTTTCAAAGACACCACACTTTTGTCGCATAAATCGCCGATTTTCGTGCAAAATGCGCGAAATATGCAGAGCTTGCATGATTTCATAATCCCCGCATTTTCGTTGCAAAAAAGTCACATATATCTTAGCAGAAAGTTGAAATATTAATTGGAGGGGTTTTCCTTGTGAATGCTCTCTGTAATGTACAAACAGCTGTTGTGTCTGTCTGAGGCTTGCTGTGCGCGTCACGTAATAAGACAGAGCGCGCACTGGGCAGAGTGACTCGGTGTGATGTTTCTTCTCTCTCAGTCCTGTGGGGAGGAGGGAAGAAACCTTCCAGTGAAATAACTCTCGATCTAAGAGAGCTGGTTATGATTTTAGGCAGGAATGTGGGATTCGGCCTCAGAGTAGCTGCGCTCCCGTCATCTCTGATAAACGAGACAAGAAGGGGAGACTGAAAGTGCACATAAATCACTCACTCTCTTAGCCAAAGTCAGGGCTAAGAGAAGTGCTGTCTTTAATGACAGTAGGTTGAGAGAGATTTGTGACAGAGGCTCGAAGGGAGGTTCTCCCAGAGCGCGTAACAGCAGGGGTAAATCCCACTGCGGGGCCAAAGAGCGCATGACAGGTTTCTGTCATCTGACTCCTTTCAAAAAGCGCGTAACCAGCGGGTGCGCAAAAACGGATCTCTCTCCATAGCCTTTATGACATAATATATATTTTATTTATTCATTTTTACAGAAGTTGTAGCATATTCCTTCTGTAAAGTTACAGAACTTGTTTGACTCAGCAATGTTTTGTAAGTTTGAGCCATGTGTTTATTAAGGGCTGAAATAAGACAAGATGAGAACTTAAATATTCCCTGCACTTTCTGTGATATAGTATGCTTGCTTATCATAGGAAGTAATTAGAAATGACTCTTTACATTAAGGTAGTAGCCTAGTGAGAACAGGGTGTTGGGGAAATCACTTTTTTTCTCTTTTTCATCAAATCCCGCAGTGGGATTTTTGCAAGTTCCTCACAATTTCATCGCATAAAATTGCCTATGGGGTGCTGTTTGTAAAGTGGCTTAAGCTGAAAATAACATCAACATTTTGCCACATTTAGCTTCAGAGAATGTTTAAAAAAGTGTTGTGAATTTTTTAACATCACCTTTTACCACATTTACAGCAATATTTCTTAACTTAGAAATATATTAAATAGTTAAATCTAAATATTAAATGTGGCACCTAAATGTTAAATGTTAAATCTAAATTTTAAATCTAAATATTAAATCTAAATCTAAATATTAAATCTAAATGCTAATCTAAATCTAAATATTAAATCTAAATGCTAAATCTAACTCTAAATCTAAATCTAAATCTAAATACTAAATCTAAATCTAAATGTTAAATCTAAATGCTAAATCTAAATCTAAATGTTAAATCTAAATATTAAATCTAAATGTTAAATCTAAATGCTAAATCTAAATCTAAATGTTAAATCTAAATCTAAAAGTTAAATCTAAATGCTAAATCTAAATGTTAAATGTTAAATCTAAATGCTAAATCTAAATCTAAATGTTAAATCTAAATGCTAAATCTAAATGTTAAATCTAAATATTAAATCTAAATCAAAATGTTAAATCTAAATGCTAAATCTTAATCTAAATGTTAAATCTAAATCTAAATGCTAAATCTAAATCTAAATGTTAAATCTAAATATTAAATCTAAATATTAAATCTAAATCTAAATGTTAAATCTAAATGCTAAATCTAAATCTAAATGGTAAATTTAAATATTAAATCTAAATCTAAATGCTAAATGTTAAATCTAAATGTTCTGGGTGAAACTAAATATTTAGCTAATATGCAAATTCACACTGCCGGTCACCGGAAGTACCAAAATAAAAGCTCGAGGTGGTCAGACTGTGTTTATAGAATCAAATAACAAATTAAAACCAACTTATCGGGGGAAATGAACACTTGAACATACATTAGCATGATAATAACTACCTAAAATAACAAAAAACATGTTTGGAGAAATTTTATTTGACGTGTACTTTGAGTTGTTAGTGTCCCTTTGGAGGGAATCGCCTTGTTGTTAACAAATACTTCCGGGTAGAAAACCAGCAGAGGATAGCTACATATATATATGAATATCACACATTTTTCACCTCACTATATCACCGTTTAGACTAATCTGATGTTGGTAAAGTCTATAAACACAATGACTGAACAAACATGAAGCATTTGCAGATTCTCCAAAAAATAATAATAATAACAATAATGATAAATTTAATTTATAAAGCACTTTTCATTTATGAAAAATGTCAAAGTGCTACAGCACACAGTAAAACAGTAAACAGTAAAAAAGTAGATCATTAAAACATTATAAAAACAAATTCAAAGAGTCCTAGGCCGAGTCAAAAGCTTTTTTAAAAAGGAAAGTCTTTAAGCCTTTCTTAAAGGCATCCACTGTCTATGGGGCTCTGAGGTGGCTGGGTAGGGAGTTCCAGAGACGAGGGGCAGCAGAACAAAAGGCATGGCCTCCCATAGTGTGGAGCTTGGTTCTGGGGAGGTGGAGAAGGTATTGGTTTTGGGAGCATAGATTACGGGTTGAAGCTTGCTGGGTGAGTAATTCATTGAGATAATCTGGGGCATTTCCATGGATACACTGATGGGTGATGAGAGCAAGTTTGTAGCTGATTCTGGCAGAGATGGGGAGCCAGTGAAGGGTGTGGAGTACGGGTGTTATGTGTTGATGTGTGATGTTTTGTGACTTTCATCAGGATCCTAGCAGCACTGTTCTGAATAAGTTGTAATTTTTGCAGACTTTTGCCAGGAATTCCAATTAGAAGGGCGTTGCAGTAATCCAGCCTGGAGGAGACAAAGGCATGGACTAGTTTCTCTGCATCAGAAAGGGTGAGAGAGGGACGGAGTTTAGCGATGTTCTTAAGGTAAAAAAAGCAGGATTTACACAAATATTTAATGTGATTTTCAAATGTTAGGTGAGGGTCCAGTCTCACGCCAAGGTTAGTAACTGTAGATGAAAGGGGGATGTCCTGACCGGAGAAGGTGAGGGTGGTTATGGAAGATGACTGGACCTGATGAGGGGTGCCAATAAGTATGGCTTCGGATTTGGAACATCACATTATTGTGATGGAAATGACATCACAATAAGCAAAAAATACCAATGTAGGCACCAGAGGACCATTTCGCTTACTAAAGGTCTTCATTTAACATTCACTGTATTATTTACTTACCTTTTTATTCATTAATATTACGCTGGTGTATATAAAACACTGACTCTACATCTAAAATGAACATGTGATTTACACACTATTAATCTATTCCTGTTGATATATTTGAATGTGTTTTTGCAAATGGTTTTCATCCACTCTCTTCTGTTACTGAAGAACTAAAACCAACAGCTATGTCTTAACTTTCATCTGTGTTTGCTATTTGAAAATGCTCTGAGTACATGACCCTGAAAATGAAGCCATCTCAGCACTTGTATATCAGATTGATGACTTGGGGAAAGGTTGGAGTTTGACATCCAAACATTTCCCATACATGTGCTTCCTCTGTTATAACAAAGGCATAATTTACATTTTGAACTAAATGTGTTCTGTCTTTCTGCTTGTTTAGAATATAATGTTTATGAGTCACTCAGCACTTAAAATATGTTTGTGTTGGAACTGGACCACAATATGTCATCTGGAGTCAGGTCCATCTGTGCTGTGTTGATGCTACAGCACAGACAATGAATATCAATGTTTATCGACACTTCCTTTTATAACTTTGATTTTTATTAATTTCAACATACTTAAATATACAAAAAATGGAAAATACATTTTTAATTATTTCCATCCATCATTATGTTGGTCTTGCCTCTACATGTAATTGTCCTTTCTTTCATCAGTATTTCTGTTTTTCCTGGTTCTCTAATCTATGCCATTTCTTATTCCAGCTTGTTACTGCAGGCTCAAGTTATGTGTCTGTTTTCCAACAAGGATCTGTCTTTAATGATCCATTAGTCCTGTGCATGGGGCATCTACTGTTGTTGCCAAATTTTGCAGTATGTTCTGCCTGTGCCATTGAAAATATTTGGACTAGATATCCATTCCTTCCTCCAATTTTCCTGTGGTAATGTTAGAAGATAAAATATCTAATCAGGACAAGTCTTAATTTATGAGGTAAACTTTCTCTTTCAGCACTACCTCCATTCATTACAGATACACTAACTATAACATTTCAGGCAGCTTCTGTGAGCTAAGCTCTGCCTGAGCCAGCCAACTCTTGGATGCCCACCACATCGCAGTCTCTTCTAGCCCTCAGATAAATATGAGAACATAAATAGGAGGAAACACATCTAGGAAGCAGTGTGTTTGCAAGACGAGAGAGCAGGCTGAGACAAGGAGTACAAACAAAGACTCAGCATTTAGAGAAGATTAAAGTTCTGTAGAGGCTCAGTTATTGGCAAGAAATAAAGACACTAAAGGTCTGCTTTTAATTAAGGTGTCAGCTCATGGAACATGTTAACATGTGATAAGATAAATGAAAGCTGAGGAACTCACAAATGCACATCTTGCATATAAATTATACATCATATTGCCTGAAGTTTTCTTTACTAAACAATTGTCAATTGAAAGATCTGGTTTAGGTTGAATTTAGCATTGTACTCATTTTAGCATTTAGCATTGTACTCATTTTAGCATTGCTATAGGCCAAAATCAACATTTCTAGAGTAGCAACTGATCAAATTACTTAAAGTGAAAGGTTTTGCTTATAGAACCCATTGCAAATTATGACTATGCAGTTCCCCTTAGCACTATAATGAGTTTGAGCTTCTTTCAGCTCATATTTTTGTTTTTACAGTCCACGACTTTACTGTTGTGGTTCACTGCTCTCACTGCATTGTTTTTCGGGCCACAGCAGGCAGCAGTTTTCACTGAAAAAAAAAGGATAACTCCACTGTACACTACTTGCTCTGCACCGACAGCAAGCAGACAGACACAGTTATCAACTTGCTGGTGAACATATTGGAGCATTTAGCAGATAAAGAACCACATATTTCACTCAGGGATTGTTGGAGACCAAAGACAGAATTAAAAGGAGAGTGAATTCTGGACTTTCGTTCATCAGGTGATTGAGACAAACATTTTATTATTGTAACAACCAGGTCATTCCTTCTACCAAGCAGCAAACTGTGGAGCTGAAAATGAAGCCAACATAAAAATTCCAAAAACTGCTGTCTGAGCGGCCACTTGAAGCTGGCTCCAGAAGATAGTCCTATAGACCCCCATGTTAAAATGCCCAACTGTACAGCAGAAATAAACATGTTTACAGCCTGATGCAAAAAACAAAAAATAAAAAAAAACAGTTTTGGTCTTTTTTTGGTCTTCTCGTGAGGAGAAGGAAAGAAAAGTTGGAAAGTAAAGAGGTCGAGTTTTGCCGACACGTTTCTGCCTCTGCCCTGACAAAGGCCAACAGGCTGAAACACGTTGGCAAAACTCGACCTCTTTACTTTCCAACTTTTCTTTTCTTCTCTTCACAAGTGTCACCTGCAGGGGCGGGCTGGCCATAGGGAGGTTCGGGAGTATTCCCGAACGGCCGGTCTGTTCCAGACCGAACCGGCCGGTGGTCGGTGGTCAGAGTGGAATGTCAGACTGGGTCAGTCTAATATTTTGCATATGAAGGGGAGGTACGAGCGGTTAGCAAGCACTGCCAACATGGCCCTATCATCCCAGACTTGGAGTTCTCAACAGGTTGGGCCGGCCCAACAAACCCGACCGGACCCATGGGTTCAGAAAAATATGCAAATGACTCAGGCCGGGTTGGGCCTCGGGCTTCCTTTTTTTTTCGGGCAGACAATTAGGCTAATGCTGGTGTGTCAGCTGCGTCGGGTCTGGGCTTAAAAACCTGCAGGCCGGGTCGGGCCGGGCTGTAATTTTCAGGCCCATTGAGAACTCTAGTTTGTGTTTTTGGATGTGTTCAGGGCACACAGAACATTAAAGGTAGCCTATCAGCAATGCATAAATCATTAATCTGCTTTATCAATTAAAAATAAAATCCATACTGGCTGACCAGAAAAATGCACAAATTTCTTTATTGCAAAAGAAAACATAGCCTATTACAGGACAGTCTCTGTTCAAAGTTAAAATAATAATATTTGAATATATAGGCTATACATCCTGTTTTCCTGTTCTGTTTCTACATTAATATATAGCCATTTTTACGAGCTCAAGAAAAATACATTAAAGTGAGTAATTCATTTACAGCGTGTGTGTGTGTGTGTGTGTGTGTGTGTGTGTGTGTGTGTCTGTGTGTGTGGTGCTTTGGTTATGTTGATTTTTATATTGTATTTGTGTCCTAACACTGTGGATTCTTTGCAGAAGTACTATAACGTTTATCATTGTTGCTGTTATTGTTATTATTAGCTGACAAGGCCAGTGTCAGTCATGGAGTTGATGCAGAGGGACAGGATAATGCCAGTCATAGGAGTGAGGAGGAGGAAGAGACAGATGAGGAGGGACAGGAGAAGGAGGAGGAGGAGAAGAAGGAGGAAGAGGAGGAGGAGGAGAAGGAGGAGGAAGAGGAGGAGGAGGAAAGTGGAGCAGGAACCACCAAAAAAAAAGTGCCAGGTACAGGTGCAGTGTTTCAGGATTGGGTTGGCAATAGGTCTTTGCATAGAATTATATTGTATTCAATACACTCTACTGACTGACTAATCTGTGTGTGTTGTGTTTAATATCATTAGATTGTTTTTATACTGCAAATAAAGTATTCGTGTTAAAATTACGGTTCCACTTGCGTCCGTCGTGTGATTGGAAAAAAGGCCTCTCCAAACCAAGCTCCCGGACTGAATTGCAACCCCAGCCCACCACTGGTCACGTGGGATCCGCCAGCAGACCACAACATTACAGTAAGTGGCCTCTGGCACCATTAACATTGAAATTAGCTATTGAGACCAAAACCTTTTTTGTTCCAGGTTGTACACATGTTTATTTCTGTTTCAGTTGCAGCAAAACATCTTGGTTAGGTTTAGGAAACGTATATAGTTTGGGTTAAAATAACTATGGTTAAAACATAACTTAATTCACTTAATTCATTTAATAAGTTAACTACATCACATGACCTATATTACATAAATAAATCCAGAGCAGTTTATTAGGTTTCACTTTCAGTTTTGTTTGGCTTAGGCACCAATAGTACAGGGTTAGATTTAGAAAACAGGACACGATTATGGTGAAAATAAGTGTATCATGTTATGTTAGCTCTTAAAATGAGATGAAATCTGTTTTTGTTAGACCAAACCATCCACCCACCCACTCTGACCTCTTATACAGACTTTATGGCTCTTTATACCACCATTATGTCACCTTACTTTGTTCCCATTATAAGTACCATGGCCATTAGAGGTTTCCGCCTAACAATAAACATAGGGCTGGCCCTTTTCAACCCACTGGTACGTGCAGCAGGACCCCTCTAACCCATATATATATATGTGACTGATAACCACTGATAATACCCATTCAGTCTAGAGGTAGAAATTCAAAAGGCTCTTTTTAGGGAAGGTAAACCAGGCGTCATAGTAGTTCATAAATGGGTCTTAGCAACAAGGCTGTTGCCTTGGAATGATTCTGTGGCCTCTTTCCAGATGTGTTGTGTTGAGTGGAAAAATATGGGCTGAGATTTCACTGCTGTTTAAAACTTCACAGTGCAACATTTAATTAGTAGCCTGTAACCAATTGACTATTTGTTCATCAGCGACATGAATTTACTGAAAGAGGATATCTGAAAGGAAGACTTAAGCATCTATCATTTTTTGCATGAATTCTCCATTCTACATTATTCCTTCAGGGACACTGGACTATCCAAAAGTGAAAGCTCTACCACAAAACAATTACATAAATCAATTAAATTCTCACAAAGTGCAGACATTTCTCCAGATTCGCTTGATGTTATTATGGATTGCAGATGGTGAAATCCCTAAATTCCTTGAAATGCTGTTCTTAAGGTGCAGACCACGGATGGATTGGGGGGCTTCATGATGGGGCAGGCTATGGGACAGTGGTGTCCGGTAGCCCTCCATGCTGCCCCCCGGCCCATCCTTATCTGTTCTCCAATTTTAAAGCACCACATACACCTACATCTTGGGGGACAGATGGGAACAGGTTCCAGGTGCCTTATGGCTGCACGGGCTGCAGGACAGCAGTGTGCTGTAGCCATCAGCCTTGCCCCCACCTGTCTCCTATGTCCCTCAATTTTAATGCACCACATCACACTTATGGGCACTCACATTCACATTCACGGTGTAGGGTTAATGTTTCTCTGTCAGGGATCGGAGAATCATAGTAAGAGGGGGGGTGGTGGGTTTACACACACTGTAGATACGCATGGCGTGGCTATTGGGGCCCGGCCCTCCTGGGCTGAGGGTTGGAGCCAGGGAGCCCATTTACATCATGGTGGTTTGGCTGGGTTCCCGGTGTCTGGGGGGTCCCGTGGCCCTGTGGTGGGTGGGCCGGGGTGGCGCCCTGGGGGCTCTGTGGGTTCCTGCCGGGGTTCTGCCTCCTGACCGGCTGTGGTTTATGGGCCCTCTGCTAGGGGGTCCCGATGGGGGATTGACTGCTCGTGGCGGTCCGCTCTCTCCTGTGTGTTGGTGGGGGCCCGTCCTGGGGGGTTCGGGCGGGTGGCCCTTCGCGGTCCCCCTGGTTCCCGATTGCGCCGGGGACATATGCCTTGCAGTATCACCGCCTCCTTGCCTCCCTCATCCGCCCGGGCCTGGGTGGGCTCTCATTACTGTCTGGTCCGGCGTCTGCTGGTGGCCGGCGCCTGGTGCGGGCCCGTCCGGTGCGGTGCTGGTTCTCTCCCTGGTGGGCGGTGTCGGTTCCCCGCACCTGGCTCCTTGGGTCGGGGGCGGTCCCTGGGTGCATCCGTGGGTGGGGGCGGGCGGGGTGGTCGGGGGCGGATGGTGGTTGGGGGGGGGGGGGGGGGGGGGGGGGCGGTCCGCGTCGGGCGGTGGGTGGGCGGGCCCTCCTGCCCCGCCTGTCTGGAGTGTGTCTCTGGCTCTCTGGGGGTGCCGGCCTTCGCCGCCCTGGGTCCTTGGGCCTGCGTGGTGTCCTGCAGCCTCTGCGGCTCCCTGGTCTTGGGGTCTGGGCGCTCCTGCGGTCTTGGGGTGCCATACCGCCCCCCTTCCCCCGCAGGGCTGGCCCTGGACCTTGGTGATGGTTTTCATAAACACATTGGGAGGGTTCAAATACACGCATGCATGTTCGATACTTCAGCTCCGTGACGCATCGCAAAGAACCGATGGGATCACTCCAAAGGGGCCCACTTGCTTCTCAAACCTACCACACCGCGCTGGCAACTCTTCTCTGCAATCGGGCTTTCCCCCTCCACCAGGACTCTCACATTTTTGGTGTTCAGTATAGACTTCTCTTTTGTTTTTGTTTTTCAGTACAGTATAGTAGACATGTATACATTTATTTTTGATAATCTGCATGGAGCACAACCACCTCAAGGCCACAATACATCAGCTACACTCCCCTGTTTTTTTTTTCGTTTGTTTGTTTATTTGTTTGTTTTTCCTCCTTCTTCTCCACATGCACTGTCACTATATAACTCAGGACTTAAGCACCTGCCCCCTTCCCCTTGCTTGTTTCTTTACTTTCCCCCTGACACACTTTGGTGTATCACGGCCCTCTCTGACTCATATTAGGAAGTTTTTCCAATAAAGGCTGATAGGCTAGTCTCCAGGGAGGGTGGGTGACGGTCACAACCACGCATTATGGGTATAAAATACTTGACTGCAAGATTAACAGTGCATCAATCTTCACAAGAAGCTTACACCCTTTAGTGGCGCTAAGCTATGAAGACCAATGCAGACAAGAAAAAAGAAAAAAAAAAAAAAAGAAATGCTGTTCTTAAATTGTTGAACTATATGCCCACACAGTTTTTAACAAAGTGGTGAACCTCACACCCTCATTACTGGTAAACAACTGAGCCTGTTGAGGATGCCCCTTTCAAACATTATACTACCACCCATTACTAATTAACCTGTTTACCTGTGGAATGTTCAAAACATGTGTTTTTTGAGTATTACACAACTTTCCGAGTGTTTTGTTGCCCCTTTCCCCGACCTTTTTTTTGAAAAGTGTTTCAGGCATCAAATTCAGACTACATGTATATTTACAAAATAAACAATAAAATGTATGGGTTTGAACATAAATGGAACATTTTAAAAAGGATTTTTAAATTATTGCACTTATTTTTATTTATTCTTTACACCGCAACCTATTTTTTTGGTATGGGAGTTGTAATTATTAAGTATTTTTAGTCAAACAATGGTTCCCTCAGCCTCTGTTCAATCTGTTATCACATCATACCACTTCCGACATGACCTCACCATTCTCCGCTGATGATATCAGTCTGTTGGGGTGTTTCAGCACAACTTCAATTCTGCCTTACTTCACGCTGCTGCAACAAAGCCAAAACTGTTACACAAGATTTCCATTTCATTCTGCCCACTAACTGTTGTTGGACACCACCTTTGAACTTGAGAATGTTCGTGTAGGAATACACCCATTTATCAACCTTTAAGATAAACTGTGCCAGAATAAGAAAAGGAATGATTTTAGTCATGTCTTACATGCTTCATGCTATCATTCTTATGCTATTTTCTTTTTCTCACGGTAGTTCAGTTTAACAGTTTATGCATGCAGCATTTGTATATGTGCACATTGTAATGATCTATTTTAAGAAGTATCCCCTTAGTATATGAAAAGATTTTGATGGGTATCACCTCCAACAGCTTTTATGCCACCAAGATGCGACATACATAGTATAATATGTATAGTATGTAGACATCCATTGAGTTTATAGCTCTATTGTGTACAGTACATCCCCATTAATATTTGAAAATGCTCATTGTTTTACACTAATCAACTGTGAATGAAATCAACATGATGACACATAACATGAGTTGTACGGAGTTATAAAGTGCATTAAAGATGGTAAGATTAAGGGGATTTGGAGGTGTTGGATTGCAGACTGCAACCAGCTGAAGCTTCTCCCAGCTAGAATTTATTCCATGTTCAATGTTCAGGAGGTTTTTACTGGGAGCTGGGAACTAAATATTTGTATCTATAGTTTATGAGTTACTTTAGTTAAACTGCACAGAGAAGTATACTTCCGTATTCAATCAACGCTGTACCTATGCCATAACCTACGCCGTGTCCCCAGAAATGTAACTATATATCGTAGCAACACAGACATACTGTCAATTTTTGTAAGCTGAAAACTATTTCCCTCAGTGGAAACCAAGCTGTTATTTACTTTTATTTCACAGATAAGAAACAATAAATTGTGAAGACAATAAGGCCTCCACAAAATTGCATTTGAAGTCTTGTGTGTGATTTATTCTGGCTTCATGTGAGTAAAGGAAATCTGTTCATCGCTATGAAATGCTAAAGGCTTGTGCTAATAATGTTAGCAAGTTGTATTTGTTTGGAAAACGTATTTAGTATAAGACAGTGGTTTTGTCGGTGAACCTTGTGAGCTGTAATGGAGCTTAATCTTTAAATGTTACCTTTGTTAAATGTTGCCGTTGTCCCTGGCTTCATATGAGTAGAGAAAATTTCTGCTAGCCTCTAGGCTAATTTATACAATGTATAATGCCATTCATTTGTGCTAATAACATTAGCATGTTGTATTAGGGTTGAAAATGTGGTCAGCAAAAGTGTTTTGTCTGTGAATCCTGTGAGTTATAATGAGGCAGATTAGTGTATTTGTGTTGGAAATTGTCACTATTGAGCCATGTTTAATGCGTGTTTAATGTGTGTTTTAGGTGTGTTTTTTTTAATCAACTGAATTTTAGAGTACTTCACAGAAACTCCACCACCAACAAGTGTCTTGAAAGTGTAACTGTAGAGTGACACAGACACCCCCACACACAAGTACAAATGCTCTCAATGGTGTAGGCCATGTACGTAGGCTACAGCATAGTCTCTGCATAGAGCTGACACACAAATTATAAATCTGCCTTAAGTTCTAAAGACCTCAATTCACTCTCATTGTACTTATTTGGCTCAGTCATTATACACAGTGCAAAGGAGACTCAAATTCCAAAATGGTCTTACACACCGATCAACTAAACGTAAGATCATTCTGGTGACATGTACAGTTTATGAGTAGTAATGAATAATATGATGCAACTTTGGAACGCATCGGTCCTGACGATATCAAGCCTCTGGAAGCAAAAGCAAATATTTGGGGGGATTCAGGTTAGCAAGTGGATATCTGGATCAAGACTTGCTCTTTCGTGGAGCGGTCCTTTTGGCTTATCTCTATAAACAGATATCTGCATATGAATGGAGATTCATTTTTAAAAATTCTAATAAAAAATGTTATCAGACGTTAGCCAGTGGGTTCTGACATTGCACATCAGCTAATGCCTTCCAGCTTTCTACACAGACTGTTGCTCAAACATGATTGGTCAACACTACTTGAACTACAAACAGAAACCAGAACACTTCAGCCACCAAAATCTTGTCCTGTTGCCTACAGACTCTGCTTACATATGCAGATATCTGTTTATAGACATAATTATGCCTTAAATGTTAAACCTATGTTACTTTTAGAGCCAACATAACCAGTACTCCATCCATCCAGTTTCATAACCGCTTGTCTTCTTGAGGGTCGCGGGGGGGCTGGAGCCTATCCCAGCTGACATTTGGCGAGAGGCAGGGTACACCCTGGACAGGTCGCCAGACTATTACAGGGCGGACACATAGAGGACAGACAACCATTCACACTCACATTCACACCTACATGCAACTTAGAGTCACCAATTAAACTGCATGTCTTTGTACCAGGAGAAAACCCACGCTGACATAGAGAGAACATGCAAACTCCACACAGAAGGGCTCCAGGATCCCTCTTGCTGTTAGGCAACAGTGCTAACCACCACACCACCGTGTTGCCCTATAACCAGTACTGGACATTAAAAACCATGAGTAATCATATACAGTACAGGCCAAAAGTTTGGACACACCTTCTCATTCAATGCGTTTTCTTTATTTTCATGACTATTTACATTGTAGATCTCACTGAAGGCATCAAAACTATGAATGAACACATGTGGAGTTATGTACTTAACAAAAAAAGGTGAAATAACTTGAAAACATGTTTTATATTCTAGTTTCTTCAAAATAGCCACCCTTTGCTCTGATTACTGCTTTGCACACTCTTGGCATTCTCTCCATGAGCTTCAAGAGGTAGTCACCTGAAATGGTTTCCACTTCACAGGTGTGCCTTATCAGGGTTAATTAGTGGAATTTCTTGCTTTATCAATGGGGTTGGGACCATCAGTTGTGTTGTGCAGAAGTCAGGTTAATACACAGCCGACAGCCCTATTGGACAACTGTTAAAATTCATATTATGGCAAGAACCAATCAGCTAACTAAAGAAAAACCAGTGGCCATCATTACTTTAAGAAATGAAGGTCAGTCAGTCCGAAAATTGCAAAACTTTAAATGTGTCCCCAAGTGGAGTCGCAAAAACCATCAAGCGCTACAACGAAACTGGCACACATGAGGACCGACCCAGGAAAGGAAGACCAAGAGTCACCTCTGCTTCTGAGGATAAGTTCATCCGAGTCACCAGCCTCAGAAATGGCAAGTTAACAGCAGCTCAGATCAGAGACCAGATGAATGCCACACAGAGTTCTAGCAGCAGACCCATCTCTAGAACAACTGTTAAGAGGAGACTGCGCCAATCAGGCCTTCATGGTCAAATAGCTGCTAGGAAACCACTGCTAATGAGAGGCAACAAGCAGAAGAGATTTGTTTGGGCCAAGAAACACAAGGAATGGACATTAGACCAGTGGAAATCTGTGCTTTGGTCTGATGAGTCCAAATTTGAGATCTTTGGTTCCAACCGCCGCGTCTTTGTGAGACGCAGAAAAGGTGAACGGATAGATTCCACATACCTGGTTCCCACTGTGAAGCATGGAGGAGGAGGTGTGATGGTGTGGGGGTGTTTTGCTGGTGACACTGTTGGGGATTTATTCAAAATTGAAGGCACACTGAACCAGCATGGCTACCACAGCATCCTGCAGCGACATGCCCATCCCATCCGGTTTGCGTTTAGTTGGACGATCATTTATTTTTCAACAGGACAATGACCCCAAACACACCTCCAGGCTGTGTAAGGGCTATTTGACCAAGAAGGAGAGTGATGGAGTGCTGCGGCAGATGACCTGGCCTCCACAGTCACCGGACCTGAACCAATCGAGATGGTTTGGGGTGTAGCTGGACGCAGAGTGAAGGCAAAGGGGGCCAACAAGTGCTAAACACCTCTGGGAACTCCTTCAAGACTGTTGGAAAACCATTTCAGGTGACTACCTCTTGAAGCTCATGGAGAGAATGCCAAGAGTGTGCAAAGCAGTAATCAGAGCAAAGGGTGGCTATTTTGAAGAAACTAGAATATAAAACATGTTTTCAGTTATTTCACCTTTTTTTGTTAAGTACATAACTCCACATGTGTTCATTCATAGTTTTGATGCCTTCAGTGAGAATCTACAATGTAAATAGTCATGAAAATAAAGAAAACACATTGAATGAGAAGGTGTGTCCAAACTTTTGGCCTGTACTGTATGTACAGTGCTGTAATAATGCTATGTTAAACCCATGTTACCTTTAGGAGCCAACACAAAAACTACTGTACATTCAAAACAATGAGTAATCATATATTTACAAGATCAAACTGCAGTGCAGGTGAATTGGCTGCTCTAACATCCCTATCTAAGAACCGTGATATTACTGTAAAGCCCACAGATAAAGGAGGAGGGATAGCTCTGATGGATAGTCAACTGTATGCTAATGAAATAACAAGGCAGCTGTCAGATGTTCATTTCTACAAAAAACTCCCATGTGATCCTACACAGTCCTTTAAAAGGGAAGTTGATTGTTTTCTAAAGCAAGCCAAGTCTTCTGGTCATATTAGTGAATCTGAGTACAAATACCTGCTCACTGATTACCCCATCAAGTCAGTGATTTATGGGTTACCTAAAGTGCACAAACTTTCTGATGGCTTTCCTAAGTGTCGCCCCATCATAGCGAGTATTGGGTCTCTCACAGAACCTCTGTCTAATTATGTTGACCATCATATTAGACCATTGGTTGAGAAGCTTCCCTCATACCTCAAAGATACTGGAGACTTCATTTCCCAACTCTCTACAGTAACACACAGTAGTGGAGACTTGATCTTGGCCACTCTAGATGTAGAAGGTCTCTACACCAACATACCTCACACCTCTGGACTCAATGCTTTGAAGTATTTTCTTGATGCCAGGCCTGAAAATGTTCCTCCTACTGATTTTTTGATTGACATGTCCAAATTTGTCTTAACAAAAAATTATTTCCTTCATGGCACAGACTTTTTCCTCCAAACCCATGGTACAGCAATAGGTGCTAGTTTTGCCCCTGATTACGCTAACCTTTTCATGGGCTGGTTTGAAAATCAGTATGTATACCACAACAATCCTTTTTCACATCATGTACTGTTTTGGAAAAGATACATTGACGATATATGTCTAATTTGGACTGGCTCCCACAACGATCTCCATGCATTTCTAAAGTATCTCAACAGTTGCATTGATTCAATTGTATTTAATATGGAATGTGACAGTCACAAAGTCAGCTTTTTGGATACATGGGTAATCATTAATGGTAACAACATCTACACCACTCTTTTCAGTAAACCTACTGACAGAAATAGTTTGTTACACTACTCCAGCTACCACCCCCCTCCCCTCAAAAAAGGCCTACCCTACAGCCAGTTCCTAAGGGCAAGACGCATCTGTACCAGAGATGATGATTTTCAGGTAGAAGCTCACAAACTCTTTGATCAGTTCTTAAAAAGAGGATACCCACGAAATATCTTGGAGCAGGCACTGTGTAGAGCCTCTGAGAAAAGCAGAAATGAGTTAACAAATGATAAAGCTAAAAAACAAAAAACATTTCCTTGTGTATTCAATACCACCTGTTCACCACTTGGGTATGACATTTGTACCGTAGTGAAAAAACACTGGAATGTTCTGTCTGTTGATGATGTTGGAAAACAGATATTTAACTCTCTTCCCCTTTTCTCCTTTTCCAGAGCCAAGAACATTCGGGACACACTAGTGCATGCAGACACACATAGAAAATCCCCCCACCAGAGACGTCTGGACAATGCCACAGGCTTTTGCCCATGCCGCAACTGTGCTGCTTGTTCTAATGTCAAAAAGGTTAACACATTTAGCAGTTTTATTACCAAAAAGGAATGCAAAATAAACAAAATGATAACTTGCAACTCTACAAATGTTGTCTACCTTCTTGTATGCACCAAATGTGGCATCCAATATATTGGTAAAACCAGGAGACAACTGAGACTAAGAATCAATGAGCACAAAAGCTCCATTCGCCGCGCTGATCCTAAATCAGCTGTGGCCAGGCATTTTGCTGATGATAATCATTCTCTCTCTGATCTGATATTTTGTGGCATTGACATGATAATTCCCAAACGTCGTGGTGGCAATGTGGACCAAATGCTTCTACAATGTGAATGCAAATACATTTACTATTTAAAAACCTTACAACCCAGTGGGCTAAATGAAGAATTAGAAATGTCTTGCTTTTTGTAGGTCTGTCTGTGTGCACTAGTCTGACCCTAATAGTCCCCAAGCCAGAGTACAGATGTATATCTGTTGATGTACTTATTCACCTTTGAGCTCCTTGTCCAAGGCTGTTTGTATATATGTATATTGTAATGGTGTGATGTGTGACACAGTGCTGGTACCTCTAATTGATTACCTGTCCTCTGTGAGAGGCTCCAGGTGTGCCCAATCAAGTTTGATTGAGAAGACTACACTATAAGAACCATGCCACTAGGACCTCTCATTATATGCACTGACGATAGTCCCTTGAGGACTGAAATGTTTGCTGCTTGTTTGTCTGTGAAGATCCCCAGTAAAATGATCTTTCATTAAGACTCTCAGTCTACATTTGTTTTCTGTGTGCGAGTCCTTTTCCGCTTTTTGACTTTCATCTCTGACTACCACACCAGAATTAAGAAGTTTTTGGACTGATTTAAGTGCGCAGCTCTTTTTGCTTATTACTACAATGTTGTAATAATGCCATTTGTTCTAGCAATCACTTCTTCATGAAATCCTTTCCTAGTTTGTGTTCTCATGTCAATCTTCCACTAGGCAGAAGAATTTGGATAGTTCAGTGCATGTCTTTTTGGGTAATGAAGTTCTTCAGACCTAAGAGATGTTCAAAGTATGTGTTTTAATACCATTTTCCAGCATTGCTTAAATTATTGTAGCCTACTATCTCATGTGTTGCAAGAATATGCTGACTGCACTTCCAACTGGGAGGAGTATTGAGAAATATCAGAGATGGGACAAGGGGTATACGAGAGATAGCTTGTGGGATTTCTTTATTTTTCATACTTGACTGGAATTTGACCTATACAATCTGCACATACACTTTCTATTTTAATTATATTCTAGGGTTTTTTATATTCATTTGGTTATGGTTATTGTTAATTGTTTTGGAATACAAAAGTCTTGTCACACTAAAATGAAAAAAAGTTTCATTGTAGTGGTTATGAGTTGTAATAGAAAATGCATTTTCTTTAAAAGCATAAAAATGTTATCATTCGAAAACTGTAAAAGATATCAATATCATGCAAAATACAAGTTTAATGGCTCGAAGTCTCACAACCCATTTAAAGTGTTAGAATGACCATAGCGGCTGGATGATGCAGTAAAAGAGCAGTCAAAAGGCGATGGTACAGTGCACCATATCATGGGTGTTTATTCACCAAACCAGAGAAAAACACATACAGCAGTACAGGCATGGCAGCATTAACAGATGGGAGACCTGACCAGCAACAAGGACAGATGGAAACTGGCGCCTTTTATACCATATCACTGGTCCCCTTGATTGGATGCTCCCATTAACAGGTTTTTTAACAATATATTATCTCATGGCTAATCACCACCGACAATATAAGCAGCATACAATTAATATACATATATACACCATCTACCAAAACCCCCCCTCTTCCTATCCTATCACTTGGTCTCTCCTGGAACCTTTAAGTTGGTGTTTGTACCCCCGGGGACTCTTTTGGCTGAACACCCTGGAGGAGACACAGGAAGGACAGGTAAGAATCTACACAAACAACTCAAACACAGGCCGCAACTTTAACACACTAATAAACACTTTCACATTGCAATATTAAAGCACATTTATGTTGTCTGATGAACCAAAACTCAATAGCACTTAATTTTAAAAATGCTTCACATATTCAATAAAGCTCATGTGCAAATATGCAATGTGCAAACTGCTCTGTGCAAATCATGCTAATAAAGTGCAACTATCACCATGAAAGTGCCATGTGCCATTATAAAAGTGACTAATTAAGTTGTTTGTTTAAAAGTGACATTAATACACAGACCCAGTTGTGCAGTATTTACATGGCCAAAGCCATCAGTCACTAGTATTAACTAAACTCCATAACTGCCTTAAAGACATAAAAACTTAGATGAGCACCAATTTCCTGATGTTAAATTCAGACAAAATTGAAGTTATTGTTCTTGGCCCCCAAACAACTCAGAGACTCTTTATCTGATGACATAGTTTCTCTAGATGGCATTGCTCTGGCCTCTAACACTACCGTAAGAAACCTCGGAGTAATATTTGATCAAGATTTGTCTCTTAATTCTCATTTAAAACAAACCTCACAGACTGCATTTTTTCATCTGCGTAATATTGCGAAAATTAGGCCTATCCTGACCCAAAAAGATGCAGAAAAATTGGTTCACGCTTTTGTTACCTCTAGGCTGGATTACTGTAACTCTCTATTATCAGGTAGCTCTAGTAAGTCCTTAAAAACTCTCCAGCTAATTCAGAATGCAGCAGCACGTGTACTAACAGGAACTAAGAAACAAGATCATATTTCTCCTGTTTTAGCTTCTCTGCACTGGCTCCCTGTAAAATCCAGAATTGAATTTAAAATCCTACTGTTAACTTATAAAGCTCTAAATGGTCAAGCTCCGTCATATCTTAGAGAGCTCATAGTGCCATATTATCCCACCAGAACACTGCGCTCTGAGAATGCAGGGTTACTCGTGGTCCCTAAATTCTCCAAAAGTAGATCAGGAGCCAGAGCCTTCAGCTATCAGGCTCCTCTCCTGTGGAATCATCTTCCTGTTACAGTCCGGGAGGCAGACACCGTCTCCACATTTAAGACTAGACTTAAGACTTTCCTCTTTGATAAAGCTTATAGTTAGGGCTGGCTCAGGCTTGCCCTGTACCAGCCCATAGTTAGGCTGACTTAGGCCTAGTCTGCCGGAGGACCCCCTATAATACACCGGGCACCTTCTCTCTCTCTCTCTCTCTCTCTCTCTCTCTCTCTCTCTCTCTCTCTCTCTCTCTCTCGTATTCTATTACTGCATCTTGCTAACTCGGCCATTCTGGATGTCACTAACTCGGCTTCTTCTCCGGAGCCTTTGTGCTCCACTGTCTCTCAGATTAACTCATATCGCAGTGGTGCCTGGACAGCGTGACTTGTGTGGTTGTGCTGCTGCCATGGTCCTGCCAGATGCCTCCTGCTGCTGCTGCCATCATTAGTCATTAGTCATACTTCTACTGTTATTATACACATATGACTATTGTCACACATGTATACTGCCAGATATTAATATATACTATCAACATATTGTACCACAGTAGCCAGAACTATAACTATAATATTATTACTTTCAATAATGTTGTTGTAAGCTACTGTCAATACCTCTCTCCCTCCCTCCCTCCCTCTCTCTCTCTCTCTCTCTCTCTCTCTCTCTCTCTCTCTCTCTCTCTCTCTCTCTCTCTCTCCCTCCCTCCCCTCCCTCCCTCTCTCTCTCTCTCTCTCTCTCTCTCTCTCTCTCTCTCTCTCTCTCTCTCTCTGTCTCATTGTGTCATGCGGATTACTGTTAATTTATTATGCTGATCTGTTCTGTACGACATCTATTGCACGTCCGTCCGTCCTGGAGGAAGAAGAGGGATCCCTCCTCAGTTGCTCTTCCTGAGGTTTCTACCGTTTTTTTTCCCTGTTAAAGGGGTTTTTTTGGAGAGTTTTTCCTTATCCGCTGCGAGGGTCCTAAGGACAGAGGGATGTCGTATGCTGTAAAGCCCTGTGAGGCAAATTGTGATTTGTGATATTGGGCTTTATAAATAAAATTGATTCATTCATTGATTGATAGTAACGAAGGGCTCTTCGTTACAAAAGCTTCAATGAAGTCTGGAGCTGAAATTATGCAGAACTAGTAGAACTTCAAATAGAAGTAGGTTGTGGAGGATTTGAAGATTTCTCCCATTCAGTTTTTTTCTAAAATAAAAATATGAAAAAAGTGAAAGAGCTATGTTTCCAGGCAAAAGTGTGCAGAATGGATGGCAACTTAAAGGGGTATGATGTGTAGGATTTAGGGGAATCTACTGGCAGAAATTACGTATAACATGTTTGAATATAACTGTATATTATTACCTGAAACTGAGAATTGTTGTGTTGTGTTAGCTCAGAAGGAGGCTGTCATACTGACTGATGTTTGAATATAACTGTATATTATTACCTGAAACTTAGAATTGTTGTGTTGTGTTAGCTCAGAAGGAGGCTGTCATACCAAAGAGCATGGATACCAAGAGGCGAAGCTCCGTTGAATTTCTGCCAACAGCCACTAGGGGCGCTAACGCCATTTTGGACTGTTGAGCTTGGACTGTTGTGCCCAGACAACATGCAAGATGTAAAGGAGAGAGGAGAAAAAAAGTAAAAGAAAACAGTGTAGTGCAATTAACTGCAACAACTATCGAACACACTCACACACTCCGCACCTGGCCTTCCACCATTTCCTGAAGGATCCCGACAGAGGTGTACGTCTTAAAGTGTTTTAATATCAAGTTAATATGCCAGTTTTCGTGGGAAGATATATGTATATATGTATATATAGGCCTATATATGGCCTCTTGGACCATTTATATCAGAACTGATTACTGTTTTAGCACTAAAATATATCATATTAAAATAGCTTATATATTATTATTATTATTATTATTATTATTATTGTCCCCTGACTGTACAAACTGTAAATAAATCTTTATTCCTGACTATGTGACGTCGCCATTAATGTGTTTCTAGTTAAAATATTGATTATTTTTTTTATTATTATTTTTTTTTTTTTTTGGTAGATTGGCTTATGGGGTGTGTTATGGAGTAATTAAGTTCATCTTCTCATAAGTGGATGTAATATGTTGAGATGCCATCTCGGCCGTTTTTCTTCGTTTTGTTTTTTTTAAAGTCTATATTTTGCTTTACAAAAACGTGAAAAAGCAGCTGTGACCAAGCTATCACGAGATGAGTAGCATTGTAAGCATAATTAATAGCGATATACTTCAGTTTGTCTGTGTGTTTTTGTATGCAAGCGGGTCTACTGCGGTCTGCTGACGGTCCAAAATGGCAGCGGTAGGATGAAACCATGGGGGAATTTGTTGCTATGGGTGTTCTATTGAGCTTCGCCTCTTGGTATCCATGCTCTTTGGCCATACGGAGGATGGGTACTTTTCCACAGAGCCTGCCATGTTGCATCATTATGTTTCTACAGTAGCCCAGAATGGACAAACCAATCCCTGGCTCTAGATAGGACCCGATGCATTTTTATGTTAACTAAAGGTTCTCCTACATGGCTGAAAAAAGGGATGAGAGGAGCAGTATTGAACAAAATATTATAATGAGTCATTAATTAATAATTATTAAAATTACCCAACTAGACTTGGAAAGAAAAGTAGCCTTTCCAGTGTGCTCTGTAACCACCCAACATATTCTCATAGAACAGTTCATATGATATCCTATGAATTAGTGCCTCACGAATGGTAAATGGTAAATGGACCTGCATTTAGCGCCTTCCTAATCGTCCGACATAACAAACAGTATGTCTATAAATAATATTCCAAAGCCATGGAGACAAGGGCACAGGACTTGTGGGAATAGTTGAGGACATGACGTATAGCGAGAACATGAACTCTAGATGCTTTGCACTCATGGAAAATACATAAATTCCTAGCTAGATTAGCTCAAAACCTTCAAACCCAAACGCTCCACCACACACACACACATACACACACACACACTTCCCGGCCAGGAACAGCTGTTACATTGTCTGTTCTACGAAATCTGGGATCTTGTGATTATCAATTAAGTTCCTATCTGGAAATTGCAACAGAAAAATTGTTCTTTGACAACTTTGATCTATTTTTTTAGTTTTGACCATCATTCCAATCAGGCACTATATGAAAATATCTTAGATACAACTGTTTTAGCCACGGTTTCATTTAAATGTGGCACAATTTTTTTCAGATTTCCAGAGAAATGGCAAAACAAAATGGTTGGTTCTTTCAAATAAACAGCAGATGCTGTTAAATCTCTTGTCAGTGCCAACTACTGTAATAGTACCAGGCAAACCTCAAAATTGTAAAAAACAAAAAACAAATGTAGAATGTAAATAGGCCCTTTATGTTTCATGTATTCATTTGAAGAGGGTTCGGTGTCCTCATCGCTTCACACAGATCTGATGTATCATGTCTACAGCCGAAGAGTTTTACTTAGTCAAATTTCACTTTTATCAAAATACCACAGCCACGCAATCTGAGGAGGCAGAGACATCAGTAGACACTGGCACAAATGTGCACGCATTCAGTTTTATAATGCAACAGATGATTAAGGACATTTTAAGTGTTCACCTTTGTTTTTCCTTCCAAATAAATGGTTTAAAGAAACTGGTTAAACAGCAGATATGTAACTGTCTGACTTCCTCTGGAACCATCTTCCTGTTTCAGTCTGGGATGCAGACACTGTCTCCACATTAAAGAGTACACTTAAGACCTTTCTCTCTGATAAAGCTTATAGTTCGGGCTGGATCAGGCTTGCCTTGGACCAGCATCTAGATAGGCTGGTATAGGCCTAGTCTGCAAGGGAACCTCCTATGATACAATGAGGCCCTCTGTCCTTCTCTCTCTCTCCATTTGCAAACATTCAGGTCCCATTAATGTATATTACTAATTTGGTTTCTTCTCTGGAGCCATTTCGTTTCCTTGTCTTGCAGATTACCTCAGATGAGAGGTGAGAGGAAATTGGAGTACCCACAGAGGACCCACGCTGACAGAGAGAGAACAGAGAGAGAACATGCAGGCTCCACACAGAAGGGCCCTGCCATCCCCCATTGTGAGGCGACAATACTAATCACTGCACCACCGTGCCACCTTATTAAATTAAATTTGAATTGAATAGAATTAGCCTATAGAATTGAGTTGAGTTGAGTTGAATTGAATTGAATTGAATTGAATTGAATTGAATTGAATTGAATTGAATTGAGTTGAACTGAACTGAACTGAACTGAACTGAATTGAATTGAATTGAATTGAATTGAACTGAACTGAACTGAACTGAACTAAATTGGATTCTCTGCACTTCTGTGCTTAGTTTGCATGTTCTCCACATATCACCGTGGGTTTTCTGTGGGTCCTCTGGCTTCCTGCCACAGTCCAAAGACATGCAAGTTAATTTGTGACTCTAAATTGCCCGTAGGTGAGGGTATTTTCTCAAATTTGGCACAAATGTTTCACTTGGACTCAACAATGAACTGATTGGGTTTTGGTGGTCAAAGGTCAAGGTCAATGTGACCTTGCATCTGTCTCATTCTCGTGAATGTGATATCTCAAGAGAATTTCTTAAAGTTTGACACAAATGTCCACTTATACTTACGAGTATTGGTTAGAATTTTGTGGTTGAAGGTCAAAGGTCAAGTTCAGTATAACCTCACAAAATATGTTTTTGGCCATAACTCAAGAATTCATATGCTAATTAAAACAAAACTTCACACAAAGGATACAATAATGAAGTGATGACAGTTTATACCCAAAAGGACAAAGGTCAGTTCACTGTGACATCATAATGGTCTGCATAAAACACTTTTCTGGCCATTACTCAATGTCATATCTCAGGAACAGAAAGGGAGACATTTGGTCAGATACTGAATTGGTGACACTAGTCTTGTATACTCACCAAACTATGCTGATTGTATGAATCTTCTGTGCTGTCGGAGAATGTGCATGAAGCATTCATGTTTTCACTGTCATGGATTTAAACTGTAAGAGAAACTTGACTGGTGCATGGAGGCACACAACCACGAGGCAGTAATAGTTTCCCCTTTAATCTGTGAGTCTATAACCCTCCTGATATGCAAACTTCCATTTTCATCCCTCTGTTGTTACAGCCAGCAGCATGAAAACAATCGACCAGTCAAATGTTATCGCAGGTCTGTGCTGACTTTTGTGTTGTAGAACAAAAGGTGTGTAAAGAGCCAGAAAATAAATGTGTGTGTGTGCTCCAGTGCATGTAGCACATAAAAGTGTGGAACAGGCACAGTGGAAACAGCCAGACAAGTATACAATGAGAAGTGTGTTTGTGTGTGTGTGTGTGTGTGTGTGTGTGTGTGTGTGTGTGTGTGTGTGTTTGTGTTTGTGTTTGTGTGGTTTGTGTGAGACTGGTACTTACAAGTAGCTTACAAGGGTCCAGGGTGTTTGTTCTTGTTGCTGGGGTCACAGGAGGTTCAGAATATTTCTGTCAGCGTGTAAGCATTGCCTCCTCAGGGGGACAGTCTTATTTACTGCAGCAGCAGAGAGAACAGATGAGGGGTGTTCCTGTTCCTCCATGCATCCATCTGTCAGTAGGCAGCGGCATTCTAGGTGGGACTGGAAAGACTGGGGAGGAAAGCTGAGAGGAAACGCTGGTGTTACTGGCCTTTGTGAAGAGGCACATGGGAGGCTGAGTTTGTGGTGCTGCAAACACAATGAGATGAATTTTCCTTGTAATCAATCTGTCAAGATCAACATATTTTTGGAATTAATGCAAGAAACACAGCAAGCTACTGTCCTGCTGACTTTGCACTTTACTGCAAGAAACAGAATTCAAAAGTTTCATCCAAGTTTCAGATCTATACATTTTGTAGCCTAATTTCACATTCCAAAATATTTATACAAAACAAAAGCTAGCTTGGTTCTCATCCAAATCTTAACGAAAAGGTTCAAAGTTTCAATCCATCTGTGAGATTGAAACTTTACCTAAATTTTTCTAAAACATTTTTAATTAAACTCAGATCTTTACTCTTATCACACCAGAGAGTATAGTCACCTTCACATTTCCCTGTTACAACCCATCTACATCCATTTTTTTGTAAAATATTTAGCACTTATTATATGGAACAATCAGTTCACAGGTCAGTCCCTGTCAATTTTTAGATAATCCAAGGACTGGCAATTAGGTTATGTTTAGTCCTAGCTAATTTTCTTGTGATTTACATAATTTGTTCTGTTAATTATTTGGGGTCATATTACTTTTCTTATCGGTATATGACTAAACATATTCAAAGGGTGGTCTGTGATAAGTCTTCAAGGCTTTTGACGTCCCTTTCATATTCTGTAATTATTTATATTGTTTTTGGTTAATGTTCTCTTATGAGCTATTAAAGAAAACAATCAATATCTCAAATCATCGAACTAACCAGGCCTATATTTGGGACAGCCATCTATATGGGACAGGCCTTTATTCCTTTTACACAAAACTGTTGCTCAGCAAAGATGGAAAATATGATCAGATTGTTTATTTGAACCAGTATGAATAATATTTGTATAAAAATTAGTCTTCGAATAACATCAGTTTCAACTCATTCATTTGATTTAGCCCAGGCATACCGACACACAACTGTATCCTCTTAAAACAATACTCACAATATGGATCTAAGAGTACAATCTAAACATATCTAAACAGCGCAAACTAATGTTTGCTTAAGTGGGTAGTCAACAACCTGGTTTTATACACTGCCTGGCCAAAAAAAAAGTCGCCACCTGGATTTAACTAAGCAAATAGGTACGAGCCTCCTATTGGATAATTACTGCATGGGCGATTATCTTTCAGCTGGCAACAAGTTATTTAACCCCAACTGGTGCAATGAGTTGCTTCTCATTTCCTAAACAACCATGTCGAAAGACACATCCCGTGGTCGTGGAAAAGTTGTTAGTCTGTTTGAGAAGGGTCAAATCATTGGCATGCATCAAGCAGAGAAAACATCTAAGGAGATTGCAGAAACTACTAAAATTGGGTTAAGAACTGTCATACGCATTATTAAAAACTGGAAAGATAGTGGGGACCCATCGTCTTCGAGGAAGAAATGTGGCCGGAAAAAAATCCTCAATGATCGTGATCGGCGATCACTTAAACGTTTGGTGAGATCAAATCGAAGAAAAACAACAGTAGAACTCAGGGCTATGTTTAATAGTGAAAGTAAGAGCATTTCCACACACACAATGCAAAGGGAACTCAAGGGATTGGGACTGAACAGCTGTATAGCCTTAAGAAAACCACTAATCAGTGAGGCTAACCGGAAAAAAAGGCTTCAATTTGCTAGGGAGCATAAAGATTGGACTCTGGAGCAATGGAAGAAGGTCATGTGGTCTGATGAGTCCAGATTTACCCTGTTCCAGAGTGATGGGCGCATCAGGGTAAGAAGAGAGGCAGATGAAGTGATGCACCCATCATGCCTAGTGCCTACTGTACAAGCCTGTGGGGGAAATGTTATGATCTGGGGTTGCTGCAGTTGGTCAGGTCTAGGTTCAGCAACAGTATGTGCTCAAAGAATGAGGTCAGCTGACTACCTGAATATACTGAATGACCAGGTTATTCCATCAATGGATTTTTTCTTCCCTGATGGCACGGGCATATTCCAAGATGACAATGCCAGGATTCATTGGGCTCAAATTGTGAAAGACAGGTTCAGGGAGCATGAGACATCATTTTCACACATGGAGTGGCCACCACAGAGTCCAGATCTTAACCCCATTGAGAATCTTTGGGATGTGCTGGAGAAGGCTTTGCGCAGCGGTCAGACTCTACTGTCATCAGTGCAAGATCTTGGTGAAAAATTAATGCAACACTGGATGGAAATAAATCTTGTGACATTGCAGAAGCTTATCGAAACAATGCCACAGCGAATGCGTGCCGTAATCAAAGCTAAAGGCGGTCCAACGAAATATTAGAGTGTATGACCTTTTTTTTGGTGGTGACTTTTTTTTTGGCCAGGCAGTGTACATCCAAAGAACTTCTATAAAAATGAACTGCTTGGCAACAAGACTAGGCATCCCATTGAGACAGGAATTTATTTGTCCGAATGTGTAGCCATACTGAGCTAGTAAAAGGGACTGGGCATTTAAGTGAAGTTTTACGGTTTATTATAATGGCACATTTGCTAGAATTCTCTTGAGTCGTTTGTTAGAAAGTTGTATCACATAATTTTACGGGACAGCAGAAAATGCTGAAAAAGCACAACATTTATATTATATCCCTTTTCAAAGTTATTACGGTGAACGTAGCAAACAGTTGCCTACATACAACTGGGACAAGCTGGGCCTGAAAAAATTAAGCCAATATAAAAGTCCCCAAAACTGCAGTTTTTGAACAGCCACTTGAGGCTGGTTCCAGAAGCACTCAATCCCCATCGACCTCCATGTTGAAGCTGCTACAAGGAACTTTTAACTGGATATGCAAAAGTCTCTCATTTCTGCTGATGTCTGTGCATGGCCTACAACAGCAAATGAGACCATCGGTGAAGATAAGCTATTTCTATATAGTGTATATCCATACCTTTAGGTAACAGTCTCTGGTCCGCCCCAGGTCGCTTCCAGGACAAAATGATTTACGGCACTCAGACGGCACACGTCATCTTACCTAGCTGCTTACATTTATAGTGACTCTTATAAATAGTCGCTATTCCTCCTCGACCCGACGTCCGCGGGGAGTTAAAATAGCAGCAATCATCGGGTAAAAGTTCTGTGATAGCACTGGACTCACCAACAGTCAGCCACGTCTCAGTCACACGGAGAAAATCCAATCCTCGGGAAGTCAGGAAATCCTTCAGGATAAACGTTTTGTTCGCTAGCGATCTAGCATTTACCAGCCCAATCCTGGCAGGAGCCAGCGGGTCCACGGCGTTAGCTGTCCGGGGAGCCACACAGAGAGGCCGCAGGTTGTGCAGATTCACCCTGCACCAGCAGGGACGAGGAGAGCAGGGGCCGTGGGGCTGGAACACCTCATCCGGGCTGACGACAGGTACCAGCCAGGCGTCGACAGGGTCCAGCGAGTGCCGAGAAATAAAGAGAAACAAACATTAGTTCGCTCCACACTCAGTCTAAGAAGCCGTGGAAGTGCTCACCAAACAGGCCTTCAGCCTTACCAGCCGACCGCTGCGTTTACCCCGGCGGCGGTGGCACTTACGCCGGAGAGGTGGAGCTGGGGCGCGGCAGAGGTGAGCTGGGATCCCCGATAGGAGCGGGGGCAAAGGTTTCCCGTCTTGTTGTTTCATTCATCCCCTAAACAGAGCCAGGTAAGCATCTTTACGACAATAGGCGCTAGAGCTCATGGGAAATGTAGGCTTCATTCTGGCAAAACACTACCACTTTTGTCCACAGGGTCGCCAAAATCAACTCAAAATGAAAGTTCCTGGCTTTAAAATGTCCAATTTTACAGTGGAAATAAACATGTTTACAACCTGGTCAAAAAAATGGTATGACTTTGTTCTGGGGAGAGAGCTCACCTCTGCTGCTGCCCCCCCCCACGCACCTATGTGGAAAGCCTAAGGTGGAGAGAGCACACATCTCCCCCGTTCCATGCATCTACAGTCAGGTCCATAATTATTTGGACAATGATACAGTTGTCATCATTTTGGCTCTGTACACCACCACAATGGGTTTTAAATGAAACAATGAATACCTGCTTAAAGTGCAGACTCTCAGCTTTCATTTAAGGCTTTTTCAAAAATGTAGTATGAACCGTGTAGGAATGACAACCATTTCTTCACACAGTCCCCCGACTTTAAGGGCTCATAAGTATTTGGACAAACTAACATAATCATCAATTAAACAGTCAGTTTTAATACTTGGTTGCAAATCCTTTACAGTCAATGACTGCCTGAAGTGTTGGACACATAGGCATCATCAGATGCTGGGCTTCTTCCCTGGTGATGCTCTGCCAGCCCTTTACTGCAGCCGTCTGCACTTCCTGCTTGTGTTTTGGGTGTTTTGCCCTCAGTTTTGGCTTCAGCAAGAGAAACGCATGCTCAATTGGATTCAGGTCAGATGATATGACTTGGCCATTGCAGAACATTCCACTTCTTTGCCTTAAAAATGTCTTTGGTTGCTTTTGCAGTATACTACAGGTCAATGTCCATCTGCACTGTGAAGCATCGTCCAATGAGTTTTGAAGCATTTGGTTGAATCTGAGCAGATAATGTAGCCCCAAACACTTCAGAATTCATCCTGCATTCTAAAATTGGTTCAGTATTGAGGGAGGTGGATGCAGCTGGGAGCCGCGAAACAAACTAAAACGGTAATGGGGGCAAATGCATCCCGTATAAGTTTGCGCATTAAAAGTGCTTTTTTTGCCACTGACCAGTTCAGATCGCCAGTGCTATGAGTGCTATGAGTGGAGTCAGTTGTCAGTCAGTGTTGGAGCAGAGAGGGGGAGGGCTGCCCCGCTGGGTACTGTAAGTGAGTATGTGTGTATGAAGTGTGTGTTTTGTCGCCACTGACCGGTTCAGATCGCCAGTGCTATCTCTGTAAATACAACCCCTGGCAAAAATTATGGAATCACCAGTCTTGGAGGATGTTCATTCAGTTGTTTAATTTTGTAGAAAAAAAGCAGATCACAGACATGACACAAAACTAAAGTCATTTCAAATGGCAACTTTCTGGCTTTAAGAAACACTAAAAGAAATCAAGAAAAAAAATTGTGGTAGTCAGTAACAGTTACTTTCTTAGACCAAGCAGAGGGAAAAAATTATGGAATCACTCAGTTCCGAGGAAAAAAATTATGGAATCATGAAAAACAAACAAACAAAAGAACACTTCAACACTCCACTAGTACTTTGTTGCACCAGCTCTGGCTTTTATAACAGCTTGCAGTCTCTGAGGCATGGACTTAATGAGTGACAAACAGTACTTTTCATCAATCTGGCTCCAACTTTCTCTGATTGCTGTTGCCAGATCAGCTTTGCAGGTTGGAGCCTTGTCATGGACCATTTTCTTCAACTTCCACCACAGATTTTCAATTGGATTGAGATCCGGACTATTTGCAGGCCATGACATTGACCTTATGTGTCTTTCTTCAAGAAATGTTTTCACAGTTTTTGCTCTATGGCAAGATGCATTATCATCTTGAAAAATGATTTCATCATCCCCAAACATCATTTCAATTGATGGGCTAAGAAAAGTGTCCAAAATGTCAACGTAAACTTGTGCATTTATTGAAGATGTAATGACAGCCATCTCCCCAGTGCCTTTACCTGACATGCAGCCCCATATCATCAATGACTGTGGAAATTTGCATGTTTTCTTCAGGCAGTCATCTTCATAAATCTCATTGGAACGGCACCAAACAAAAGTTCCAGCATCATCACCTTGCCCAATGCAGATTCGCGATTCATCACTGAATATGACTTTCATCCAGTCATCCGCAGTCCACGATTGCTTTTCCTTAGCCCATTGTAACCTTGTTTTTTTCTGTTTAGGTGTTAATGATGGCTTTCGTTTAGCTTTTCTGTATGTAAATCCCATTTTCTTTAGCTGATTTCTTATAGTTCGGTCACAGACGTTGACTCCAGTTTCCTCCCATTTGTTCCTCATTTGTTTTGCTGTGCATTTTCTGTTTTCAAGACATATTGCTTTAAGTTTTCTGTCTTGACCCTTTGATGTCTTCCTTGGTCTACCAGTATGCTTGCCTTTAACAACCTTCCCATGTTGTTTGTACTTGGTCCAGATTTTAGACACAGCTGACTGTGAACAACCAACATCTTTTGCAACATTGCGTGATGATTTACCCTCTTTAAGGAGTTTGATAATCCTCTCCTTTGTTTCAATTGACATCTCTCGTGTTGGAGCCATGATTCATGTCAATCCACTTGGTGCAACAGCTCTCCAAGGTGTGATCACTCCTTTTTAACTGCAGACTAACGAGCAGATCTAATCTGATGCAGGTGTTAGTTTTGGGAAAGAAAATTTACAGGGTGATTCCATAATTTTTTCCTCAGAATTAAGTGATTCCATATTTTTTTCCCTCTGCTTGGTCTAAGAAAGTAAATGTTACTGACTACCACAATTTTTTTTCTTGATTTCTTTTAGTGTTTCTTAAAGCCAGAAAGTTGCCATTTGAAATGACTTTAGTTTTGTGTCATGTCTGTGATCTGTTTTTTTTCTACAAAATTAAACAACTGAATGAACATCCTCCAAGACTGGTGATTCCATAATTTTTGCCAGGGGTTGTAGCATACTAACTTAGCCTTTCCCTTACCTCTGGGCTGTGTGATGTCACGAGCTTTGCTCCACTGTGTCTCTAGCTCTCTCTACTCATGGGACAGCCGTTTTCTTGAGGAAGAGGTGTTTCGGGATTGGATGTCTTCTCTTCTTCGGCTGGCAGTAGTCATCTTGGGAGAAGTGAGCACTGCAGACCTGATGGTCTGCAAGGCGCAGTGTCTGGACAGGAGTGTTAGCATCCATTTGTAGCACAACTAGCCACAACTTCAGCATCTCGCCGTCCGACAAAGGCAGCCTATGAAAGCTGTACGGGGTGTTGCGCGACATCCTGTTCTTGCGTTCGGGAAAAAGGCCCGTTTATTTGAGCACTCCAAAAACTCCAGCACACTCCAGGGGGTAGCACGTAAAAGACTCCATCCCAAACTCTGACTCTTCTAGCATAACACACACACTTCATACACACATACTCACTTACAGTACTCAGCGGGGCAGCCCTTCCCCTCTCTGCTCCAACACTGACTGACAGCTGACTCCACCCATTCACACTCACCACTGCCCCAGGGCCGCTACAATATGCTATCTACAGAGATAGCACTGGCAATCTGAACCGGTCAGTGGCAAAAAAAAGCACTTTTATATGGGACTCATTTGCCCCTGTTACCGTTTTAGCTCATTTCGCGCCTCATATGCACACATACACATGGGGAAATAGGGCCCAGGTTGAAAAATACCGAAGTTATCCTTTAAGTTTACATCATAAAATTTGTCATATTGTAGCAAGGCAGTAACCTATAAAAGGAACATTTAATTGAAGCCGTTTTTCAACCACACTCATGCCATAGTACCACAGCAAAACACACCTCAAAGATTTTCAGATGTGTTTGTGTACTGTACAAACGGTGGAAAATGAGCTAAATCGCTTATGGAAATAAGGAACTCCGGACAGCACTCTGTCAGAAGACTCCACTCGCAAATATTCGCATGATATGAGCTCAAAATGTGACGATGCTGGTGTGTATTTCCAAAGCGCTGTCAATCACAAAGGGGTTCAGCCTTTCAGACAATTCCTCCAATCATCATGCATACACCGAGCGTCCTCTCCTGTCTACCCTCCATTAGGTCCCAGGGAAGCTCAGCCTCCCTGGAAGTGACAATTTTGTCACATTTATCCAATGACCGTCTCGCTTTGCTGCATAAAAAAAACCTGCTCAGTGCTGTCTCATAGGAATGCTTGGAGGCTTCTCGTCCACTGTGCTGACACGAGAATGTAGTACAGGGAGGTCGTGTTTGAAAACTGGTGATAAACAGCTGACGTTTGAACATCATAGTCATGATGTTAAACGCATCCTAGCACATGTTTAATGCAATGTAATGTTTTATTTTAATGAAAATTCAATAGTGCATATTTGACCATTTCTTCTATGAAATTTTAGGGGAAGTTCAGCCTCCCCTGACACTCCACTCTCTCACAGGTTAAGTCATATCGCAGCTGTGCCTGGATAGTGTGACGTGTGTGGTTGTGCTGCTGCCGTGGTCCTGCCAGATGCCTCCTGCTGCTGCTGTTATCATTAGTGATACTTCTACTGTTATTATACACATATGATTATTGTCACATACATATACTATCATATATTCATATATACCTACAACATGTTGTACCACAATAGCCGTAATTATTATTGTAATATTATTACTTAGATTAATGTTGTTGTAAGCTATTATCATTACTGTCTGTCCTGCATCTCTCTCTGTCTCTCTTTATGTATCATTCTTTCATACAGATTACTGTTAATTTATCATGTTGATCTGTTCTGTACGACATCTATTGCACGTCTGTCCGTCCTGGAAGAGGGATCCCTCCTCAGTTGCTCTTCCTCTTCCTACAGTGTTTTTCCCCCGTTAAAGGGTTTTTTTGGGGGAGTTTTTCCTTATCTGCTGTGAGGGTCCAAAGGACAGAGGGAAGTCGTATGCTGTAAAGCCCTGTGAGGCAAATTGTTATTTGTGATATTGGGCTTTATAAATAAAGTTGATTGATTGATTGATTGATTGATAATTAAGGGTGTGGCTGCTTTGAGTGACATGCTGTCTGCTGATAATGTCTGCTTCTAAGTCGGATCCACCCCTCCCTCCTCCACAGCTCCACCCTCTCGCCCAAATATGATCACTTCTGGCTCCAAAAATGATGGCGAAAGCCAAGATGCCAAACTTGAGGCTTCAAAACTGGTCTCCACAAACCAATGGGTGATGTCATATTAGCAACATCCATTATGTTTACAGTCCATGCATACACATCCAGCAGCCGGAGCAACATTAGCATTCATTTGGAGTCTTTGTTTTGATTTTCACCAACACCTGAGCAAAATGCCTGTCTATTTAGCCACTAAATGTTCCACTGTGTTTAACAGGTAGTCACTAACTTTGTCCATCTGTAGTCATCATATGTTTTTGGGTATTTTTTGCCACTGGAAATTAATCTGTGAGTCAGAAAACCAAGACAATAAGCTGAAATGTGATAAAATGCTTCACAGAGCTTAAAGGTCAGTTCAAAATTCTCTTAGTTTGTCACCATGATTGACCCTGTTCACAATACACAAAGTTATTTGATTCATTGTTGATAGGAATCCCCCCGCCCCCCCAAAGAAAAACTCAACTTAGGACTCTCGTCTTGGCTCGCCATCACGCCATGACCTTGACGCACGCGCACTAGTGTCATCTATACTCTGAGTACGTCCTGGCTGTAGATGACACTGGATATAACGTTACTGGGACTAAAAATCTACAGAAGCGCTACCGCTTAATGTAACGTTACAGCACTGTGGTGAGCCCAGCAGGTCCACAGTAACTTCAGAGATGGTGAGAGATGTGTTTCATTAAGATGCCCTGGTAAGAATTGTTCATATACCTCTATCTGACTTGACTATCTTTTATTGTTTAGGGCTAAAATGTTTGAGTGAAAGGGAACTTAAGTTTGTCAAGGAATACTGCATGCTGCATGCCGTTTTAAAACCTGGCCAAAAATAATGGAGTCACGCACAGTTTGGTAACGGTAACTGAGTTACTGAATTTATAAACTAACGCCTTAGAACATCAGTTACTGCCAAAACTAACTGTGTTACTGTAATGCATTACTAATAACGCATTACTGCCCAACACTGGCTGTACCTCAGATATAGCTTCATCTTAAGCACTGGTGTGCATCTGTCATCACAAATGAATGGTCATCATTTACACTGTGTGTAACTTGTCTCTGTATGTTGCACAGAACATGTTCGACAGTGTCTTCAATCACCTACTTACTTTGCTCCCTTTTGACAAGAAACACAATAGCAGGAAATGAAATGACATGTGCCAATAAATCTACACCGAGTCTGAACGCACCCACTGTTTTTAAAGCCATAATTTCCTGATGATGATGAATGATTTCCTGTTGGAAGGAGGTGATGGTGGGACTGGTTTAGGAGCATTGAAGATTTTACATTCCTCCATTTGGTTCATCCTCTGCTTCTCTCCAAAAGAACAAAAACTGACAATAATCTGGCTTCATGTCAGATGAGGCCTATTCAGTTCAGTAGATTCCAGTGACTGACTGTGGCATAAAGAGAGAGCGGCTGCAACACTCCACGCACCGGAGGACAGCAGAGCTCTGCACCGTGTGCAGTGTTGTGTATGGTAACACTAAAATCTAAAATCTAATCAAATCAATTATTTATTTTTCACATGGAATTATACAAAGTACAACTCCAGTTAAATGTTGTCTCATCATCTCCTTTAACTTGTGCACTGTAATATAGTCCCTTTTTCTGTCTTCTTACATTGTTGACTGCTGCTTTATAACTGTCCATGTTTCTGAATGGTTCTGGTAATCCATTGTTTCTGGTTGTGGAATAATCTAACTGTCCACACATCCTGACCCCAGCAAGATGGCCATATGGTTGCTCCTCCCAAACACCAGCAGTGCTGCTCTGCCGCCGCCTCTCAATTCAATCAATCAATCAATTTTATTTATAAAGCCCAATATCACAAATCACAATTTGCCTCAGAGGGCTTTACAGCATATGCCTCTCAGCGGATAAGGAAAAACTCCCCAAAAACCTCTTTAACGGGGAAAAAAAATGGTAGAAAGAGCAACTGAGGAGGGATCCCTGTTCCAGGACGGACAGACGTGCAGTAGATGTCATACAGAACAGATCAACATGATAAATTAACACATCCGTATGACAAAATGATAATAAAGAGAGACAGAGACAGAGTTTTATTACATTTTCAAAATGTGGGTTCCATGCACTTCAAGTGTAAGGAAAAATCCGGCTGGCTGTTATCCTCCAATACCCAGAACAAGTTTTGTGGTTTAAAAAACTACACTGGACTTCTTGTCGGCATGAGGGTAAGTAAGTACTGTCTGTATTTTCATTCTAAAGTGTCCATTTCCTTTAAGAACTAAACTGGATAAAAACTCTGAGAATTCAGATAAAAATTCAGAGTACGGGCCAGGAGCACGGTACACTATAACAAATAAAAGTGGTTGTGAGGTTTTCCAGATCAGATGTAAAAGACTAAAAACAAGTCTTTCAAAGGATTTATAATCTAGTTTAGGTTTAGGGCTGATTAACAGACTTGAGTTAAAAATGGCTGCAACTCCCCCTCCTCGGCCACTGCTTTGAGGAATGTGGGTATTATTATGACTGGGAGGAGTGGACTCATTTAGACTGACATATTCATCGTGACACAGCCAGGTTTCAGTGAGGCTGAGTAAATCAATATGATTATCTGATATTAAGTTGTTTACTAACACTGCTTTAGATGATAGAGACCTAATATTTAATAGTCCACATTTAATTCTCCTGTTTTGTCTTTCTGTCAAAGAAGAGGTTTTAATTTTTTATTAGGTTGTTATGCACAACTCCTCTTTGTTTAACTTTAGATTTACATTATGTAGGTGGTCCGGGGATAGACACCGTTTGTATAACTCTATGAGTGGGTAACCGCACTAGAAGCTCAGAGAAGCGTGTAAGACTGCGACTCTGGCTCCTGGTCTCAACTCTGGGTTGTCAGGGTTTTGAATTACTAATAAACTTGGCTAGGTTTCTAGATATGAGAGCAGCTCCATCCAAAGTGGGATGAATGCCATCTATCCTAATCAGACCAGGTTTTCCCCAGAAAGTTTGCCAATTACCTATTAAGCCCACATCATTTGCTGGACACCACCTGGACAGCCAGCGATTGAATGATGACATGCGGCTAAACATCTCATCAGTGGTCAGATTTGGAAGGGGTCCAGAGAAAACTACAGAGTCCAACATAGTTTAGCATAGTCACACACCAAGGCAACATTAATTTTAGTGACCTCCGATTGGCGTAACCGGGTGTCATTACCGCCGACGTGAATAACAATCTTACTGAATCTACGTTTAGTCTTAGACAGCAGTTTTAAATTAGACTCAGTGTTGCTCACTCTGGCCCACACATTCACATTTCTCAAAATAGAGCTGCCAGTGACCAGAGTTTTGTCCTTAGCAGGTGTGTCGCTGAGTGGGGAAAAATGGTTGGAGACATGAACAGGCTGGTGGTGAATCATGGGCTTCGGTTTAGTGCTACGCTTCTCCCAGACAATTACCCAACCTCCCAGCTGCACGGGGGTTACCGGAGGACTAGCAGAGGCTAGGCTATGTGGTTCCATGCTGGCTACAGAGGGCTGGCTAACTACCGCAGCTACAGAGTGATTTTCCATGGTGCAGAGCCACGCTTCCAATTCACTAAGCCTCGCCTCCAACGCAGCAAATAAACTACACTTGTTACATTTACCACTGTTGCTAAAGGAGGCAGAGGAATGACTAAACATCTGGCACACCGAGCAAGAGAGAGCAGGAGAGGGAGAAGCCATCGCTAACTGTTAAGCTAATGTAGCTAACAAGGCTAATAACGTGCAAACAACAGCTAAGATTAGCAAGAAAGCCATTAATAAGAGGAGAGCTATAAGTGCATAAACAGAACTAGTGTGGGTTAAGACGTGAAGTAGATGTTAAGCAACGAAAGTGAGGAAAAACAGAAAACTTTCAGAACAGAAAAAGTTCGCTAGAGCAGCGCAGAGACGCTATCACAGAAACACTGGAAATGACACAACACGCTTACCGCAGTATGTCAGCACGCCATCCATCCATCCAGCCTGAACAACATATTGCAGTGATCCACAGCAGAAACAGGACAGCACCTCACATTCCCACCAACACACCAATTTCGATGAATCAAATAATATTAGTTACTGATATCCTGTTGAAAACTAATGCAGCTGAGAGGTTGTACAGTTTATTTTCCAATGCCTGTACAGTGACAAGCAGGATGCCAGTTTAGCTCTTGCCCATTTTACTCCATCTTGCATCGATGTTTAATGATGTTTATACTTGAAAACCTTGGCCTGGCTAGCTAACAGCTAGCTAGCCAGAAGTCAGCAGATGGAGAGTTTACAGACTGGTGGGTTGATTTTCACATCTGGATAAGTGACTCGCATCCACACGCCACCACCATCCAAGCCCACCACAAATAGAGCCAGCAACACTTGCAAAATAGACATAGGAGCCTATGTCATATGTAGTTTTTCCAAGCTCAAAGTTTAGCCCCACAGATTAAAATGAACTAGTTTACATCCATAGATAGCAATTTGAATCTTGAACTAAGTTCACAATCCCAAAATAGAATATACTTCCCATTTTTTCCTTGATGTGCTGTTTTAAATTTGTTGCCAATGTGGCTGACGTTCAGAATTGTTCTTCAGTGTGTACTACTTGTATATAATGTGAGATTTTTTTCCCACTGGAATTGGTACTGATTGTTGATAAAACTCATTCATGTATTTATATGAACTGGCTTCAGCACTGTTGGTAGATGCCTTGTCTGAATTGCACTGGCCATGCTGGTATCAAATAATATTTCCCTCCTGTTAAAATTCATGGCGCAATGTATTCACATTTTAGTATCAGCCACTGCAGTTCTCCTCAATGTATTTTTATAGAATGGTTTGTATGATATCATACAAAAACTGTATGTGCAACAGTTTGTATGATATCCTCAAAAATGAGTGCCCTTCAAATGACGTTACGTCCTTAAGGTACAGTTACGTGATTAGCATAAAGGTACGGGAATTAGGTTTAGGCAATTAATGAAATAGGTAAATTGAGGGCCACTGTGGCTCAGCAGGTAAGCAGGTCATCTATAATCATAAGATCGGTGATTCGATCCCTGGCTCCTCCAGTTCGCATGTCGCAGTATAACTGAGCAAGATACTCAACCCCAAATTTCTCCTGAAGGCTGTTCCATTGGTTTGTGAGTGTGTGTGAATGGTTACTGAGTAGCGGGTGGCACCATGTATGGTAGCCTCGGCCACTTATGTGTGAATGTGTGTGTGAATGTGACATGTAGTATAAAAGCACTTTGAGTAGTATGAAGACTAGAAAAGCACTATACAAGTGCAGTGCATTTACCATTTACTAACTGAAGATTTACTGAATTTACTGTGATGATAATAATAATAATAATAATAATAATAATAATAACTTTAGCCCCTTTCAAGAAACCCAAGGTCACTTTACAATACATAGTAATGAAACAATAACACCCGCAGAACAGTACAATACAACACAAGCAGTACAGAAAAGCAACAAAACTATAACAAACATCAGTAGAAAGCAGAGAAACTGTGTGATGGTACACTGAGCATGAGATGGATAATGTCAAGGAAAAGAAACATGACGAGGACATACCGTAAATGGCTCAATGTTCACTTCAAGTTCACATGGTTCCGAACACGCGACTCCAGGGGAAAGCCCGGGGGGAGAATCACCAACCTCCCCAACCTGCATTCTTACAAGACCAGTCAGGACCACTTCCTTGTTCACTCCTCTCAGTGCATTGGTGACATGATTGCAGCCTTTCAAATACGTGGGATATGTAGGAATTTGAGTGCATTACTTTTTGTAGGAAATCATGCAAACAGTTTGTGAGAGCACCCTGTTCTCCTACATGCTTGGCACATGGAAGAAGTTTCAGTATAAGTTGGAAACATTGCAGGTTAGGTAATAGGTGAAAGTTGCAACTGAAACAGGATTTTTTTTTCCTCCTTCGTTCCCCCACAAAAAATCCTGTACACACAAACATTGCTTTGAAAAAATCTCCATCCAAATGAAAATGCAAAAAACAGCTGAAGCCCTGTCAACAGCATGCCAAACCAACAGGCAGCGATATCACCATAACCCAAAGCCACGTAAAGAAGAAGACATTGGCCAATCAGAAGCTTAAAAAAAAAGCTGCAACCAGAAGGCTACCTGGGGCTGTGACCTGCGTAGCGCATACTAATGCCTCTGTTCTTCAATATAGTGGAAGAGTAATTGTACATTAATGTTTAAACATGTAAAAGGTTCTGTTAGCAAAGTTAGAACCAGCACTTTATTTGTTACATCTGCCATGGCAAGAAATGTTGCCTTGTTTTTGATGATTAGCAAAGGAGAAAATGGTACACACTCTGACATCTCAAGCCAGAAACTCAATTTGCCCTGTCAACACTGTAAAGGAAGTTTCTGAAAATGAAATGTTCTTCTCACAAGTTGGTGGAGACCAACATGAGCTAAAAGAGAGTAAACACTGAACACTCAAAAGAGATGCTATGGTTGCTCTCTGTCTACTTGATGTGCAGAGATCTATCTGCCAATAGCTTTGCTAAATCTACTTTAAAAGATGACAATCTATCAATCACAAGTAATCAAGTGATACAGCTTTAAGTTAAGGTGTTTAAAGTGAATAGGCTGATGTTAGGGAAATATTGCAGATGACAGAAAGTCAATAAAAATCAGAACTGAAATTGCTTACTCACAGTCACACTGACAAACATATTTTGGGGTCGCAATCACACAACTGATTATGAATCAAGTGGGTTACAAAATCTTCAACTTCATTATACTGGAAAAGCCAAATCAGATATTTTTATGCAATAATTTCCTGTGTTCAGCTCAAAATGTCTTTCATAACCTCCGGCAGAGCTTCTGTTCCAGGGACAATGCAGTCTATCCATATTAGTCACACAACAACCAACAACTTTATCCTGACTGATGTGCTTTGTTTTATCATTTTGAATGTTACTAAAATTTTCTTGCCAAACTGGAATAAAGTTTGGTTTTATCAATTCTGTCCTTGTTTTGTCTTTTGTTTCACTGTGGTTCATGTTCCAAACAGAGTCAGGCAGGAATGAAAACAAAGATGACAGAGTTGGAATATAATTTGCTTGTTTAACCTGAAGGCTTGTGATATCACACTGGAGTCCCAAGGGGGCACTTCCTGCCATTGAGGCAGTGGATCTACCTCCTACCGCCCCCCCCCCGTGCCCCAACACAGGACATGATTTACACAGCCAGTATTTATCTGTGTGTCTCAGATGGTGAAATACAATATCCTCACAGAAAGTTCCTCACAGGTCAACGAGGGTCTTGGAGGGAAAGCAAGACACATCCCTGCCAGAATCACAGAACCATGATGAGCTAAGATAGGATGGTTTGAAGAACAGCCATTCTGAACATATTACTTTATGAACGTCACAGTGCTTCACCATGTAGTGGGTGTTGTAAAGATGACATCAGTTGCTTAGAAGGGAGAACATTTTGTGATTTCAAGGTTTAAGTGATGTACAGAGGAACATCTTCAAGCTATTTTTCCTAATGCAGCCCTCCCAAATAGGTATGTTTTATAGTTTATTGCGAAGTATTTGCATGCATTACATTTCTGAATTACCAGTATGGGTAAGTTGTATGTTCTATTACACAACAGTACTTATCATAAACCACTGACTGTGACAGCAGCAGACAGAAGAAATCAGTTTTCCTCCATTTTAATGAAAGAATTTCCTGTGAGGTCAACAGTGATGTAAAAGATATTTATCTTATAATGATACTATCTTTTAAACTAACACTCAGACTATCCAAAACCTAAACTTAAAATGTGGTTGCTTAAAGGAGCATAAACACATGTCTGTGTTTTATGCTGTTTTAACTGTCCTCTGTATCTGTCCTGTGTTTTAAATGTCTGGGTGTTATGTTAGATGCCCTCTCCTGCTACTGCAGAACAAATCTACCTATGGGTACCAATAAAGTCACCTTGACCCTGACCTTGTTTGAACTCAGTGTTATTCAAAACACACTGTGTAAAACTGTGCATCAATCTGGTGGTAATGCCTTGGCGCTCCAGTAGAGGGGATTGCGCTCTCCTTCCTCACTGAAAACAGACAGGTAAGGGTGACAGCAGGGTGTTGGTGTCTTTATCCCTCTCTCTTACTATTCCCCTTATTAAAGATAATTACCATCCACAAAGAACTAATTATAACGTTGATCATTTGTAATATCTCATTGTTGTTCACTCTGAGAAAAAGGTCTGTCTTTTGTTTGTGTAAACTGTTTGAATGATTCTGGCTAACTCTGTTGGTATCTAAGCTAGCTGCTGGAGATCTTATGGTCCCACTATCGAGTCCGACTGTTTACCCTGTCCGTGTTGTAATTTAAGCTTGGCGCTGTTACATTCATATGTGCATATAGGCAGTGTTGGGCAAGCTACTTGGAAAATGTAATGAGCTGAGCTACCAATTACTCAGCGTCAAAATAAAGTTTAACTACACTGAAGCTATCCCCAAAGAAATGTAGCATGCTAAGCTACGAGAAAATGGCAAAAGTAGCTTGCAACTTGTTACTTTTTTTTTTTTTTTTTTTTTTTGCTTTATGTCAAATCAGCGTTTTCTCAGTGATCACAAAAACTGTCAGTCAAACAAATAGGAAAGTAGGCAAAAAATGTTCAGTTGAACTGTTTATTATAAAAAAATCAGACTTAAATTAAAACATTCTTCTTTTTATTTTGAAGACTTTGTGACATTTGAACATGTCCTCCAATAACATGACATCATCAGTCGGCCTTTTGCTCTCTCTCTTTCTCTCTCTCCTCTTCCGACTTAATGCATTTCTCTGTCTTGGCCCCTTTCAGTAGGCTATCTGGCTCTGTCAGTAATTCAAAAACAGAATTCCAAAATATATATTTTCAGTCAATAATACCATAGTAGATAAAAGGCAGTAATATAAACAACTAAAAATAACAGACCTAAATGAAAACTTTTCTGAACATGTCCTGCAAAAAAACACAACATCAATATGTCCCTCTCTTTCTCCTCTCTTCCCTATTAATACTGTGCTCTGTCTCTCAGCCCTTTTCTTGGCCCTCGTGTCCATTTCTCTACTGACCACTGCATACCCACTAAATATTTACAGTCTATGGGCAAGACACATGAGATAGTGTAGTTTAGCCAATCAGAGGCAGAGCAGGGCGGTTTATGCCAGGAAAAGCCCACAGCGAAAGCAACAAGCAGAATAAACTGAAGGATTAAGATAAGACAAGATACACATTTACTGATCCCACAATTGAGAAGTTAGTATGTGATGTTATGAGGAAGTGCTTCCCTCGTCTACATGCCTCGGTGTGCCGCTGGAGTCAGTCACATTACTTATTCTCAGTTTTATTATCCTTTACTTTATCCACACCTCCGCAGAAAAAAAGTAAGCTGCACTTCAGAGCTTTTCCTAAGAAAAAGAGCTTGTAATGTTTGTGGATGCTCCCATGCTACTCGGTCAATTAATCAACTTCACCACGGAATAGTTATTTGACTGTGACAGTGATGCTACTGCCCAACACTGCATATAGGCGTTCATTTTATCACTGTCTGAGGTCTGCTAATGTGTTGAGTGTTATGTCTTAACTGTTAAGATGACTTACAATAAACATATGACTCAGACTATGACGTCAAGTTAACTTTTTATTCTGCAACTGCGGAACAGGCTCATCGTGAATAGCAACAGTAACCACCAACAAAAGTCCCAGCAGGTTACCCACAACCCCTTTCGGGTTCCTTCTATGGAGACCATGTAAGATCAAAATACATAACACTGAGTGAGTCAAAAAGTTAAATATATTTCATGAGTAACACTTAATGTTATTGTGAATGTAGTCATTTAGAAAATAGTACAAATAGATCATTGAAACAATTTAAAGAAATTTAAAAAGATTATTTAGTCCTGATAACTGGTCTTGAAATTGAGTGCATTGATATTGTACGTTGAAATGTATGGATTTTGTTTGCATTGTTTAAAATGTAACCCAATACAGACAACTGAAGACGAGAGAAGGGCTGGGCGATAAAGATAATTATCTCGATATCTTGATATAATTTTCCTCGATAGAGATAAAATAAATGTTTAATAAATCCTCCATTAAATTAAAGCACCCATATGCTCGTAGAGGGGGGCAGTAATGAATGTAAATGCCAGTTGCCACTGGCCACTAACCAGAGGAAGAAGAAGTGCAGTAGTTGATGAAGAGGACATGACCGACCACTAATATGCACGGTACCATTAAAATGTTACAACATACAACAAGCTCATATAGTTATTGTCAGTATGTTTTAACACAGATAATAGTGCAGTGAGACCCAACAATTGAATTCCCCACATAACATTAGCTACAGTAGCTGTATGTGTTGACTCATCTGAAGCTATTGGTAAGTTTGCAAGTTAATATGACAACTAACCAGCTGTTTTATTACAATGATATGATATAACATGACAAAAGTAATGATAATAAAACTTTGATACATGTCCTCATTCATAATCATGATTTCTGCCTCCTAATGTTGGGTTTTCATCTGCAGTAAATGACCCCATGCAAAGTATTCTCATAGAACAGCTCGTATGATATCCTACGAATTTGAGCCCCACAAATGATGTTACGTCCTTATTGTACAGTTACATAATTGTAGAAAAGTTATGGAGGTTAGGTTTAGGCAATAAAAGTTACTGAGGTTAGGTTGAAGACAACAAACATGGTGAGGACATGCCCTAAAATGATTCAAAGTTCACTAAAGTTCACACGGATCACGTCAACATGGAAGACTTGACTCCAGGGGAAAGTCCCAGGTAAAAGTCCTTTTTGTGATGCATCCACCACTCCAACCTGCCTCCTTACAAGCTCTGGGGACTGATTACTTGTTTACTGCTGTCATCGCATTGGTCACATGATTGCAAGGACAAATTAAACGGGGAGCCACTCATAAATAAACAGCTCCACGGGGCTACGAGAGGTCCAAAATTCTCACCAAACATAATAATGTAAAATCCTGTCAATTAAATGTTTTCACCTATAACCTAACCTGTAGGCTAACAAACCCACAGCATAAGAAGGAGAGGAGAGGAGGAGGGTTAATCCAAGTAAAGACAAAAACAATATCAATTCCACACACTGATTTTGCAGTTTAAAATGAACTAGTAAAATCACATTTCTTTTAATTTGTTGGGTTAACTTTTTTCTGCATGTTCTTAAAAGCTTGACTATTATTAATAATCATCAGTTCATTCATGAGGTTGATTTACTTAGTGCTCCCCCTAATTATATGACACCACATTTGCAAACACTATTTTAAAGAGTTTTCCTGCAGTCACATACTTTTGAGTGCACTACTGCCAACTAAAATCACAGACTGTACAAAAATAATGAACTTTGCCACCGTGACATCACCCATTGGTCTGTACACTCCTGTTTTATAGCCTGGAGCCAGGAGTGACCATAAATCGACATCAGGGTGGAGCTAACCCTAACATTAGCTGCTAGCTTGGTTAGCATTGTGCTTATACAATCTAGGGTTAAATGTAATAATGATAATGTTTATGCTAATTTTTGTTAAATCAGGCTTAAAACCATTTAAAACAAAATGTGGCCTACTTACCAGAGAAAGTGGACATTGGATTCCTTACAGTGTCTTTTAGTACAACCAAACACTGAACAAGACTTTTGTAAATAACCAAAATGTTATAATTAACTTTCATAACTGAAAATACACTAAAATAGCAAAACCTAAGGCTAGACCTATACTCTGAATCTTGGTTAACACCATGGTTACAATATCTAACCAATGTTGTTGCTGTGGTAGTGACGACCCACCCACCTTACTAAAAGCAACCACAATCATGCATATCTTTAAACCTTAATGAAATGTAAACAGGTGAGTTATAAAGTATAAAAACTAACCCTCTGTACAGTTTTCATGAATGGGGGATTAGCTATAGAAACCAAAATCTTTTATTGTACCAGGCTGTAAGCATGTTTATTTTTGCTGTAAAGTTGGAAAATTTAACATGTGGGTCAGCGGGGATTGACTCACTCTTGAAGCCAGCCTCTAGTGGACGATAAAAGAACTGCAGTTTTTGGCCCTGGAGGTCACCACTTGATTAAGATCTGATGTTGTTAATGGGAAGTCCTACAACTATCTTAATAATTTCTTATTAGCAGGATTAAGTGGTTTAAATCTATTTAAAATAAAATCCAATCATTATCTTTGTCATACATAATGTGTATATATATATATATATATATATATATATATATATATACAGTACAGGCCAAAAGTTTGGACACACCTTCTCATTCAATGCGTTTTCTTTATTTTCATGACTATTTACATTGTAGATTCTTACCGAAGGCATCAAAACTATGAATGAACACATGTGGAGTTATGTACTTAACAAAAAAAGGTGAAATAACTGAAAACATGTTTTATATTCTAGTTTCTTCAAAATAGCCACCCTTTGCTCTGATTACTGCTTTGCACACTCTTGGCATTCTCTCCATGAGCTTCAAGAGGTAGTCACCTGAAATGGTTTTCCAACAGTCTTGAAGGAGTTCCCAGAGGTGTTTAGCACTTGTTGGCCCCTTTGCCTTCACTCTGCGGTCCAGCTCACCCCAAACCATCTCGATTGGATTCAGGTCCGGTGACTGTGGAGGCCAGGTCATCTGCCGCAGCACTCCATCACTCTCCTTCTTGGTCAAATAGCCCTTACACAGCCTGGAGGTGTGTTTGGGGTCATTGTCCTGTTGAAAAATAAATGATCGTCCAACTAAACGCAAACCGGATGGGATGGCATGTCGCTGCAGGATGCTGTGGTAGCCATGCTGGTTCAGTGTGCCTTCAATTTTGAATAAATCCCCAACAGTGTCACCAGCAAAACACCCCCACACCATCACACCTCCTCCTCCATGCTTCACAGTGGGAACCAGGCATGTGGAATCCATCCGTTCACCTTTTCTGCATCTCACAAAGACACGGCGGTTGGAACCAAAGATCTCAAATTTGGACTCATCAGACCAAAGCACAGATTTCCACTGGTCTAATGTCCATTCCTCGTGTTTCTTGGCCCAAACAAATCTCTTCTGCTTGTTGCCTCTCCTTAGCAGTGGTTTCCTAGCAGCTATTTGACCATGAAGGCCTGATTCGCGCAGTCTCCTCTTAACAGTTGTTCTAGAGATGGGTCTGCTGCTAGAACTCTGTGTGGCATTCATCTGGTCTCTGATCTGAGCTGCTGTTAACTTGTGATTTCTGAGGCTGGTGACTCGGATGAACTTATCCTCAGAAGCAGAGGTGACTCTTGGTCTTCCTTTCCTGGGTCGGTCCTCATGTGTGCCAGTTTCGTTGTAGCGCTTGATGGTTTTTGCGACTCCACTTGGGGACACATTTAAAGTTTTTGCAATTTTCCGGACTGACTGACCTTCATTTCTTAAAGTAATGATGGCCACTCGTTTTTCTTTAGTTAGCTGATTGGTTCTTGCCATAATATGAATTTTAACAGTTGTCCAATAGGGCTGTCGGCTGTGTATTAACCTGACTTCTGCACAACACAACTGATGGTCCCAAACACATTGATAAAGCAAGAAATTCCACTAATTAACCCTGATAAGGCACACCTGTGAAGTGGAAACCATTTCAGGTGACTACCTCTTGAAGCTCATGGAGAGAATGCCAAGAGTGTGCAAAGCAGTAATCAGAGCAAAGGGTGGCTATTTAGAAGAAACTAGAATATAAAACATGTTTTCAGTTATTTCACCTTTTTTTGTTAAGTACATAACTCCACATGTGTTCATTCATAGTTTTGATGCCTTCAGTGAGAATCTACAATGTAAATAGTCATGAAAATAAAGAAAACGCATTGAATGAGAAGGTGTGTCCAAACTTTTGGCCTGTACTGTATATATATATACATATGACCTTCAAAAATCACTGACCACTTCCTGAGTTTAGTAAACCAGAAATATGGCATGCAGCTGATAGAGAGTGCTGCTGTGCCTGATACCACTTGAAAATGTCACAGAGCTATTAACAGATCAGAGACATGATCTGCTGTGTGACAACATGAAGATGTTGCCTTGGTGTACAGGTTTTTTATAGAGTGAAAATGTGGCATACAGCTTTGTTGATATAGACACACAACCTGAAACTAACATTTACACAATGATTATAACCTCAAATAAGCTATGACAGAAGCAAAAGCCTGCCTGATGTAGAAATTATTTTTGGACAGTTAATGGAAAGTTGTCAAGTTTTAATGGCAAGTTGTACTTACTTACAAGTCTCAGAATATCCTTTCATTGCGTGTGTGTATGTGTGTGTGTGTGTGTGTGTGTGTTTACATGAAGACTAACCACTCCTTGGAGGGTGTTTGTGGCATAGGGAAGGTCATCTGGGTGGGCATGTGCTTCATGTCTGTCCACTGGTGCTACCCATGCCGTAACAACAACACTTAGTCAATTCCTCAGGGTGTGGGTGGCACAGGGGGAATGTAAAACTGTGTCAAGTGCCACCCTTGTGTCCATTTGTGTGTGTGAGTTTAACCACATGCGCACACATATGTTCTTTCTGCATCTGTTTGTACAGATAGGAATATGTGTATGTGCAGTGTGTGTGTGTGTGTGTGTGTGTGTGTGTGTGTGTGTGTGTGGTTGTGTGTGAGGCCACGGGTAAATTAACCTCAGCTCTCCTTCCTTTTATCCTCATGCAGGACATGGAAACCCTCCCTTTTCCTCTTTGGCTGGTAACAGCTCTCTCACTCTCTCTGTAGTCCTTGGCCATACCTTAACATTGTTGGCGCCTGCCATAAGCTGACAATGAAACTTTGCTTTCGGTTAAAGGTTAGGTTAGTTTCTCTTTAGTCTTTGGTCTTTAGTGGAGCGATGTTAACACTAAAAGTGGGCGCAATGCTTCATTGTGGAAAGACTTCAAGATCAGTGATGCTGAAACCCCACTCTTGTAGGTAATGACAACAACATTTCATCGGTTTACGGAACATCAGTGTCCCGCACAAATCCACCACTGACATCTCTTCATCAGGCTTCCCATTGGTCGTGTTGGATTTAAAGGAGCTATATGTAAGAAATCTAAAGCAAATAGTCGTAAAATCCTCCTAATATGTCACAGAGACTAAGGAATTATGTTCATATAACATACTGATCTTACCGACAACAACAGTACAGCCAGAATATTCGCATTTAAAAAACATTTTTACAGTCCGCAAATCATGTTTATGTTTTGAATTTGTGTTTTGGCCTGTTGCGCCACCCACCGCCGTCTACCAGTCACGCAGTCAGTAGAGTCTCAGCATCAGTTTCTGTGCATTCACACCAAAAGCGTCATGAGCGTCATAAGCGGCCGGCAGCCGCTCATTTTCAATTTACGCTTGCTACGAAGGGCGTCAGGGGCGTCGGCTGCAGCGAGCAGCGCGATGCCAGCGACCAGAGCGTCAAGTAGAAGTTGAGAGAAGCTGAACTTTATGCAAACAAGCAGCGTCGCTGCCGAAGCAGCAGCCAATTGCAGACCGGGATTCGGGTACGGAGGTCTAGCTTCTCCCAGAGCTGTACGAGCCGGTGAAATTCACCGTGGAGTTGCCGGGTTTGCAGGATTCTGTGGACCCAGACGGCCCGACGGCTCCGGGCCCTGTGTTTAGCATTAGCAGTACATAGCATTAGCAGCTGGCTCCTCCTCAGCTGTATCCCAGCAGCAGCGTTAGCAGTGTCCCAGTACATAGCATTAGCAGCCGGCTCCTCCTCAGCTGTATCCCAGCAGCAGCGTTAGCAGCAGAGAAGCCAGACTTGCTCAAACGGTCCACTGGAAAACCGAAGATCAAGGACGCGGCAATGCGGCCCTGCCATGACAGCTGCCCGTGGGCAAATAAATCAGTCTCCAGCGTGCCGCTGTCCAGCAACCTCGAATCTGTAGGGGAGGGGGGGTGGACACAACTCACTGCAGTTTTTTAGTTTGAGTGCAGTAACCGTTTTGGCCGCATTCTTACATACAGCGCCTTTAAGGTGTTACCTTTGCAGCAGGTTGTGTGATGTCTGCCCACAGTAGTCTCCCCTTTTATGTTTGACTGGGACCCACACTCCCCAAAAAGAATAGGGATGATCTCTGATCTCTGATGGTTCTAGCCTAAATGGCGCCCTGGACACCTGGTTAGGTTTAGGCATGAGGAATGAGATTGGTTAGGGTTAGTGTAAGAATGTCAGGGTAAGTCAAGTGGAGGCAGAGTAAGGCAGGGTAGGGCGGGTCTTGCCTTCGCCATCCTAGGAAAAAAAAAAACATGCTTCCTTTACCATTATATTAGGGGGGCGCCCCACCCCCCCCAACGGCACCCCCCAGCCCCCCTTGAAGGTCAAGTTAATTTTATTTAATTGTATTTTCTATATAGCACCAGATCACAACAGAAGTCATTTAAGGTTACCAAATACCACCACTTGAATAGGTCATAGCACAACACAGCAGCATGTCAAGTGGGCCGAACCCAAGCAAAATTCTGCCGCCCCCCCACACATTGTGACAAAGTGCTGCCCTGGGCAAACGCCCGTTCGGCCCATATCAGGATCCGCTACTGTCTGGCTGCCCCCATTTCCAAAGCTGCCTCATTCAAGATAACCCAAAATCAGACCCCTCATAGCCTAGGTGCACAGCTGCAATGTTAAAGTTAGTGCTGATGTTCATATGGTAATGTTCAATTCAATTCAGTTTTATTCAGACCAATATCACAAATCACAATTTACCTCAGAGGGCTTTACAGCATACCACATCTCTCTGTCCTGTGGACCCTCACGGCGCTTAAGGAAAAACTCCCCCAAACAACACTTTAACTGGAAAAAGAATGTGAAATGTGTTTTGATTAAAACAAATTACATTCCTCAAGTGCATATGACGCTCTCTTCCCCACCTCTCTGGACACCTCTCTGAATTCAGCTTACCATTTTCATATAGCGTTTCATGTCCTTCCCCAGTGCCAAGTGCACACACACACCTGCCACCCCCACCCCATCTCCAGTAAAGGAGGAAGTGGGTGAGAAGCTCTCGCTAATGTAAGCCATCTTAGAGAATAGAATAGAATAGAATAGAATAGAATAGAATAGAATAGAATAGAAAGTACTTTATTTATCCCAGAAGGAAATTCAGCGGTTCAGCATAAAAACCAAAAAACAACAACCACCCTTCCCCTCATCAACAAAATGTAGACATAAAATAAAATAAGTTAAAATAAGAAATTAAAATTAAAAATCTAATTAAAATTATATTAAAATAGGATTGCCCTTTCCACAGTCCTGGATTCAGGAGGTGTTAAACAGTCTTATTGCCGTGGGTACAAAAGATTCCCTGAAATGCTCTGTTCTGCAACGCAGTGAGAAGAGCCGACTGCTGCAGCTGCTCCTCTGTGGAGAGGGTGTCTGCTATTGTCCATTATAGCTCTCAGTTTGTTCAGTGTGCCAACATTGTATTTGATGTGCTCAGAAAACAAAGATCACCCAATATAGCAGCTCTAATTAAGATATAAAAAGAATACACGTCTATTTCTCCATCCCCAATCTCCAGAAGAGACAAGAGGGACTTAACACAGTGGCATGCTCTCAGCTGCTGCATTTTTTGCTGGTCAGCAATGCACTCATAGACCTCACCACTGGTATGGGACTCTCCCTGTTGGTCTTCCATGGGCAGCCTCCTGTGGAGGATCTAACGGTGGAGAGGGTAAGAGTGCGATATCACAGCTTCTTAGCTGCCACCCTGCAGCTGGTCAAAGCACGTGTCTGTATCTTCCTAAATGATCTCCATACAGGAGATGAGAGAAGATAAACGCACTGTGTCCACTTAAGAACACTGCACTCAGATCGATGTTGTCAGAAGACACACATCACCCTACATAGCAGCTCTGATTAACATATACAAAGAATATACGTCTATTTTACCCTCACTGATTTCCATGGAATATGAGAGGGATTGAATACAGTGACATACTGTCAGCTGATGCATCTTTTTTGGTCAGCCGGTGATGCTGGCACCTGGTGGGTGGTGATACACACACTAAATGCACAGCCCCCATCAGGCACACTGAACAGCTGTTTGTGTGCTCCAGGGATGGTGTAGCCGGTAAGGCCCTATCCAAGAAACACCTGGCAAGACGGCTTTGTTTGTACACAGCTCATGGGCAGGCGGAGAGAGGCCCTCCCACTGCGGTCCGCATACACTCTGCACACAGCATATTACTGTTGGTGGCCCTGTTGAGGTATAAGTATCAAGGACATATTTACGGCAGCATTGTGGTCTATGCCCTGTCTGTTCATATGGTTCTTTTGCTTGGGCATGTTAGGGTCCTTTTCAGGGTCCGTGCTTGCTGGATACAACACAGGACTGATGAAAATTGTTGGGTGTGTGTCAGGTGTGTTGCACCTGACTGCACTCTGAGCACACATGTCCCCATGCTGATGACTGGTTTTGTGGGCCAGGCAGAACTCTCTGTCGAATATGCATTTACTATGACAGAGCGTCACAGAGAAACTGACATTTTATTTCGCAAGAAGTATCAAAACTCAAAGGTTCAACAGGTTCAATACATTTACATGTATCAACTCAAAGGAATAAAAATTAAAAATAATCCATCCATCCATCATTCTTCTACACTGTGGTGGCAGGTTATAAAGAAGTAGGCAGGCTGCAGCAAGAAACCTTTGGCAGGTCGGGATCTCTGTGGCTGGGTCAATGTTTTGTCATTACAGGGCATTTATTCATCCTGCTCTCCTCAGTTTACCCATAGAGTCTAGTAGAGGGTGGAGCCTGTGTGAGAAAGAACAAAGGTTATGATATTCTAACCCTAGTTCTATTAGCACAGATAGAGCCCTTTACTTTTTTAGGGGCCCTGTTGCTCTGACGCCACTTGCTGAGGAGGGTTTAGGATAGCTGACAGCAGTGTGTGCTGCCTTATACTGTGGGGTCTGCATATATTCAGACAGACACATCCTGACTGGTTATGTTTGTGCAAATTACAGAGGGCAAATGAATGTTCATGATTGGAGGAGAGTTTTCCCCATAGAGTCCAATAGTCAGTGGAGGCCTTGGCATAGGCAGTACAGGCGAATGATAGGGGCACCATCATGCAAAGGGGGGGACCACAAATGGGGAAGAAAAAAAGATCAAAATGTTTATCTTATACTATTTTTTACTAATACCGTTACAGCTATTATTTTGAAATATTAAGGCCACAACAACATAACTACATATTAAAGCCTACTGAATACTAGAGGCCTATTTTTCTGGGTTCCTGCCGCCCCCGGCCTCCCTCCCCAGCTTGTTACACTTTACCTGCTCTCTGAGGGAGATGGGCGAGTTATCCAACATCACATGAACCCTGATACACATGCATCATTATCATGTCTAAATGACAAAAGCCCTTTGGTACCACTACACTACTGAGAGGAATGGATGTGGAGAGAAGGAACATGAAAGAAAGGAGGAGAGAGCTACTTATCGTTTCCTCTAAACAGCCAGTGGCCACAGCTCATAGAGGTTGCATTGATTTACAATGTGAAGCGTTCAAGCTCTATTCAGAAAAAATGAGAATTGGCCAAAGGTAAATTGTAACATTCTCATGATGTGTTCAGTGTAATCTTGTCAAATGTAGCCTAGCTTTTGGTGGGAAACTTGAATAAGGCCTAGGCCTAGGCCCCCAAATGAGCAAGTGTCGCCACTGCCAATAGTGGGCTATGCCAGTGCTACTAGAACTAGGGTTACACTATGGTAACCTTTATTATTGGTCAACAGCACAAATTTGCAGGTCAAAGTATAGTTAATTTAATAAAGCCCAGAGGTTTTGTACACAAACTGCTGGTCTATTAATTATTATGCTATTATGACTTAGTTCTAGAAAGGATGTAGAGGTGAGGCCCAGTATATTTTTTACTGTAGCATGTGCAGTTGCATTTAATAGAAAAAGTAATATGTAATATTAATATTCAGCCGTCAGTTGGGCGTATGTGGTCTTTCACAGGCAGTAGGAAACTAGCAAGGCCTTCACCGGTCAGTCAAGGCTGCTCTAACAAGTTTAAACAGAATTATGGCACAATGACACAAATGTCAAATTAAAAACAAAGACCGTACTGAGGATGTTGTTGGTGGCACCAACACCAAACCTCGTCATCACATGGTTTTATCGGGAAAACAGTGAAAAGGATCACTGGAAAGAGTTGGCTTCAATTTAGAGGAAACAAAACAGCTTTAGGCCAGCATGACTGCTCTCCTGGGTAAACTCAGTGTGGGCATAGCTATCAGAGAAAATATTTACAAAGACCAACCGGCCTGGTTTTTTGCCGCCAAGCTGACTCCTTGGTCACAGAAGTGTGTGTAAGTGTTTTGGATTGCTGCCTGCTGCTAGGCGTCCAAGTGAAGATCAGAATCTTAAAGTTGAACATTCACTATTTAAATAAAAACACTGAACTGATTATTTTGTTTCTACAGCATGAACAAAGGATTCCCTTCATTGTACGTGTCTGTCACATCCCCTCCACCCTGTTCCATTGCACCACACCCCGGTTATAAAGAGGCACTGAAATAGCATTGAGCCTACTCTGTGAATTGTGAGTTGTTCTAAACTGTCATATATGTCTGTAATCACAGTAATAAGTTAGTCAGATCTCCAAATACAAATTTGTTTAGAACTGATGGTAATTTACAATACATTTTCCTTGTGATTCTATACTCAACTGCACTGAAACATATGGTTCATCTCTTATTACATCCACTAAGTCGACTCCCTCCCAAAGTGAGTCCAACGGACGTGATCACATTCCCTCAGATCTACTCAACCAAATCTCCACCTGGAAAACAAGCTGCTCAAGGAATGAGCATGAAGGTTTACGTAATGTATTCCTCGTCACGTTTTGTTTCTGCGTCCTTTGGCTGTAAGAAGTATGTCCACCTCCCTTGTTCCTACTTCCTCTTCCAGTCTAGTCACTTTCCCCCTGAGGAAAGTGGAAGGCAGTTCTCTTCCTCCTCTGCCAGCTCCACTAATTTGAGCGAAAATGTTGAATAGTTTAAGAATGATGATTGATTTAGATCGACCATAAGTAAGACAATCGTGTCTCTACCTCAGCAGTTATTATTGTACTTCGAGGAAGTCCGATTCCATGAGTCAGTGTCTCTCCTGGTAGGAGACCTTTTTATTGTTAATGTTTCTATTACTGAATACAATTGAAATTGTACCATAATAAGGTGATTTGTTCAGGGTATTCAAGAGGGATGACAGTTTGGGGATATCCACATTCTTTACTTATAGCGGGTAAGGCAATTTGTACAAGATATTCTTTTCAGCTAAATTCATTTATCCTTTTTTGGGGGTGGCACTCTGGGGAGACAGTACAAACTGAAAACACAACAGTGACAAATTATCACCTAATAAAGTTCATATGTCCTGACAAACTGCTGCTTATTACACTTCTAGCAGACACAGCATTCATTTGAAGTCATGTTTATATCCACCTGGTTCATTTAAGTCAAATTTTCAGTCTCTTTTAACTCTGTTTTGTCCACTACCAACACTTGAGGGAAATATCTGGCTCTATAGCTGCTAAATGCTCCAATATGTTCACCAGCTGACAAATTTAAGCCGTTTTTACAAAGAGATAGTGCTATAGGGCCACTGCGAACACTCTGCATTATGCTGCTTTTGCACTTTTACACAGAACCATGTGTGATTTTTGACAGCATTCTGGCATCCCAAAGCAAAAGAGGCATGATGGGCATGACATGAAACACAGCAGTGTCAGCCCCTACTGTGACGTATGTGTCCTCAGCACACATACAATAACAATAATAATTTTCCATCCCCGTTAAATGGCATCATCTTCTGCTTGGAGGCTAAGGCGCTCAGACATTATTGATTTTCCATTTTCTGAACATTTTCAGCCGACGTTCTTCTTTGAGTTACCTGCTAACTGCTTCTAGCTGATTTTTGAAAGGAGAAATGTATTTTGAAAAGACACAATGCATGTAACAAGTGAAACTGACAGGTGTCTCGGAATATCAATAACAGACATAAGAGGTTAACCTGTGCGACGTATATAAACCAAAGAGTCCACAGACAAAGCTGCGATATTTGACAAGTTGGGATGAGTTTCACCAGAGGCTCCATGATACAACATTATCACTATACTCAAGTGATTTTACAATATTATTGTGATTTTAAATATGCTGAGTGCAACTGCTATTACAATAAAATATATTACAATTTGTTACTTTTTTCAACTGTAAATTATTTCCCCAAAGGACAACTTTGTCAACATCTATATTATTCTAATAAGGGAACGTTTTCAGTCTGTTCATCTGACTTAGGCCCAAATCATTTTATTTGCAGAAAAACGTATGTATTGGACTGAAAAGGTAACTGATTTTATTATTTAAGTAAGCAAAAATATTGTAATACTATGCTGTATCAGTTCCCACTCCTAATCTATAACGGGAGTTTCTATTTATTTATTTATTTTCACTTTTAGATATGAAATATGTCAAATTTTGATATTATAGGCCTACAACATTTTACCATTATTCATTTTTTGCTTAACATGGTTTAATAAATGTGTAGGATTTGTGAGGGTGGTTTTTAGGGCAGCAGTCTCTTTTCCCATGAGACTTTAATGGTAATATCTAAAAAGGGAAAGGGAAGAGCCACTCATGGGAGAGGATTAAGGGGATATTGTTCATCCCTCTCTTATTAAAAGTTCACGTACCCGCGTGCGTGTGTGCGTAAGTGCGTGCGTGCGTGTGTGTGTGTGTGTTTTGATGGGCCCGTCTCTTTGAGATAAGGCATTTGGACAGCCTGGGGGTTGAGCAATCAGACCGGGGCTTTTCACGCTCTGCCAGAAGGGAACTTCCTTCCTCGACTGGGTCCCAGAAAAAAAAATACAGTTGGAGGCTTTTATAAATTGGGACTATGGTCAGCTTTCAGTCGCTGTGTCAGCTTCAGATCGTCGAACACAGAGGTTTTAACCACAACAGGTCACCGCCGGCAGCTTTTCTAAGATCGACAGCATGATTCCTCCAACACAGGCGCTGCTTATCGGCGCGGTTTTCCTCTGCGCGCTGGAGGAAACGGTCCAGTCTCACTTAGGACACTGCGCCGAGAATCAATGTTTTGCGCTTTTCCAGGATCCCGAGGATCATGCAGGCGCTCAGAAACACTGCAAAGACTCGGGCGGACAGTTATTAAAGTACAGCTTTGGAGACTTTGTGAAGATACTTAAGAGTCCGGTCAGCGGTCATTTCTGGTTGGACGCATCAGCAGAGGAAGCAGCGGCGGGTCTCCGAGACTGCCCCTCCATCTTCGTGTCGATGGGACAGGACCCGACGGTGCTGTGGAAGCCATGCCGCGACACCATGGATGGATTTCTGTGCCAGTATACATTCGATGAGCCGTGCAGTGGTTTGCTGACAAGTGAAGGCGCACAGGTAAACTACACCAGCCATTGGGACTTCGATCTGTACGGTTCGGAAGCGTTTCCACCAGGAACTATCGCTGTAGAGAAAAAGGTTGACGGTAAATATCCGGACTCAAAGCATATGTGTTTCTCCAGCGTTTGGTTGCAAGCTCCCTGGAATTGTGAGGTGTTTAGGGGCGGCTGTGAGCATATCTGCGCTTCTCCATCACCACAAACACACACCTGCCTCTGTCCCGCAGGGACAACTCTCCATCCCAACAACTTCGCCTGCACCAGAGGTCCGTGCGAGGAGAACCCGTGCACAGGTGAAGATGAGGAGTGTCAGATTACCGAGGGAGGGTTTAGCTGCAGGTGCAAAGATGGCTTCGTTAAGGAGGATGGAGTGTGTGTAAACGTTTCAATCTGTGTGAAGTGTGAGCACATGAAGTGTAACAAATCCAACGGGGTTTATGAGTGTGGGTGCCGAGAAGGGTTTAGGGTGTCACCCCACAACCCCACCAAGTGTGAGGTGATCTGCACTGAGAGAGACTGTCCAGGCCTGTGCATCCAGAGTCACCCGGACAACTATCAGTGTTTCTGTCCTGATGGCTACATTCAAGACATTGTAGGCACGAAACCCTTGTGCACAGACATAAATGAATGTGAGAGTGACTCATGTGATTTCAAGTGTGAAAACATATTCGGTAGTTACAGATGTTTGTGTGATGAGGGTTTCAAGCTGGACCATGATGGGCACAAGTGCATACCCATGGAAGAAGAGGAGGAGGATGGATCAGGCTTCACTCACTCAGACCCAACACCCGCAAGTGCCTACCCAGCCGTTGTGCCCTCTTACATCAAGACCGGCAGCGTCCTGGGTATCACCGTGTTCATGGCACTGTGTGCAGCACTGCTGTTTTTCCTGATCCGAAACACTGTCAAACGTTGTGGCAAATTTGAGCTGACCTCTTTCAAACATCCAGATATCGATATTTACTATCTGCAGCAGGTGACCACAGAGACGTACAAGAGGTTATCGTTTGACAAGTCTAAAAATGACCCATAGATACTTAAATCACACCTGTAAAGAAGTATGCTGCTTTTGGACCTTATTCTTATGGCACATTGCACTGTTTTCCTTTCTCGGAGATGTACAATAAACAGTATAGGACTGTTTCACAGTTTTCCATAGGCAGTGTTAATGGGAAACTGGTTATCCATAAAGCTGCAATCATAACCTTTTAAAGAAAACCTATTAAAGGTTATAACCTTTCACATGAAAAATGTCTTCTTTTAAAGAATAACTGCTTCGAAAGCCTTTTGCACTGTATAATATATGATAATTCCCTCTCTAAAGTTTCTCACCCAAAAATATATTTTACCAGATTACAGAATACCACGAGAGCGTTAAAAATTTACCTTGATATAACACACATTTTTACTGAATAGAGCTTGAACGCATCATAATGTAACTCAGTGTAACCACTGTCAGCTGTTAGTTGCAACCACCAGCTATTAACAGCAAACCGCTAATGATAACTGGCTCTCTTCCTGCTGATTTTAACACAGATTTGTTGTTCACAGTGTTGCACGGTCAGGGGAACAACAAGGTGCGTCCTCTGATGCAACAATGGTGAGTTTACTGTGTCTGTTTGTCATAGTGATGTCCTAGAGAAGATTTCTGTTAGTCCCAAATATTTTTTATCATCTGCGGGACACCAGCTGCTAATACTCATATTATCACACAACAGTGAGATCACGGAGCCCATTTGTCAGTCACTGTGTTCTTCTTGTACCTGCTGATTAATTGAATTTTGTGGCCGTTACTCTCAAACCCTGCTTTTATCCTGCACAAAAGTGATGTGACACAACAGAAAACATCGACCGCTGCCATCAGTGAATGTCATCTTATCGGCCAATACCAATGCTGAGCCGATAAATCGGTGCATCCCTAGTTATCAACCCTTTTGTTTAAGAAATTTAAAAAAATGAGTTTCCCTTCACAATTGGGCTAGTTTATGGAGTTACATATAAAAAGGGATGCTGTTATACAAGAAAAGACTAATAGTAATGGTACTAAAAAATTAGTATGATCACTTTTTTATAATAATTATAGAGCAGTTTCCTCAAACGGTTAAAAAAAATCCAGCAATTTAATACAAACCACTCATAGAGTGTCTGTAAAGACAAGATTGTCTCCTAACAGAACCAGTTTAATGTTTGATTTTACTTGTTGCTGTCTAATAACACTGGACTGCACTGTAGTTCAACTCTTTGTCGTAAAAAGGAAAACTAAATGTGCCTTTGCCTGACATCCTCATGTTGCGTATCGCAAGTAATGTAACTTCACGCCGGTTGTAATATAAACTGTATTTGTGAACTTATTTAGTTAAATCTTAATGGTTTTTATGTTTTGGTAAAATAACATTTAAACTTTTATTATCAATACAAGGAGCCAGAAAGTTGTCTGTAGTCAAATGCACATGATGTGTTTGTGTTGGTGTGTGATACATGGGAACAGTGAGTCGCTATGACTGATGAAATATGTGACATGGTTTGGGATTTTTGATATTTCAGACAGACTTACACTATGTCTAGTTTTGAAGTGAACCCCGGTTTGTTTCAGGATGTATTGGTTGCTATAGGAACTGTTTCTGTTGCATATTAACTCACAGCAGCACGTATTCCAGCTTTATAGACCATTTTCAAATGTAAATACCTGAGGGCTATCATTCCAAAATAACAAATCCATATTCTGCAATGTCTGATGTTTAGTGACTTTGTGAACTTCGACATCGATATGTCTCTATGCATACTTGGAAAAAAATAAGTCCACATACTATTCCACCTGCAGAATGAATTGTGACTCTGCAGGTGTTGATTTGGAAACACAAATCATTTTAAGACATAGCACCACATTATACTGCAGATAGTAGGGAAGAGTGGGGTCATTTGGGACACTTGTATCGACACAAAGTAATCTTCCATTACTCACAGACTACTTGAACAGTAATAACAGTCATTTGATACCTAAAGAGATACAGGTGTCTGTTAACAGCTTATCAAGTTTTTAGAGCCCAATTCAAATGCCAAAAGGAGAAATTCTGTAAAATATAAGGAGTGCATTTTATCCAAAATATTTCTCCCCAGGATGGTTGGGACAGGAGGTAGGGTAAGTTGAGACTTAAGTCACTTAAATTTGAGAACAAAAGTATAAATTTGAATGTCTTATATTTACAATGTACACACATTTCTTTGTTAAAAAGATAACATTTGTAAAATTACATTTTCATAAATTACTGAGATGGAATTTGGCTGTCCTTAATAGGCTACATGTAGCCTATAGGTTTATGTAAGCTATTGAGTGTGTTTTATTTGGGGAAAAAAAAAAAAGTCAATAACAACAACTTGAGAGTTCAGAAAAAGTTAAATAGTCGACTCTGCACATTGAAAATATGGTCAGGATTATTTATGTAGACCTATATTAAGTTCATGCATTTCTATTTTACACTCAATGACCTCACATTGGTTCTTATTCAATAACAAAAAGCCTTTGTCCTGTTTTTGTCTACTTTTTTGTTGATTAGTAACAGTGAAAGACCTATAAGCAATACTGTCCCAACCATGCCAAGAGCAGGAATCCTGTGATAGCTACCAAAACAAAATGCAGACGCTAACATTAGCATCAACTGATAAGCCAAAAAACATCATCTGTCCCACACGTTTTGTGTTTTTTGTATGTAGCACAACTAAAACAGTATGGCAGAAGAAAAATGACGAGACAATTTACTGTCCTAACTGACCCCGCTCTCCCCTACTAAATGAAACAGTTATAGTTCAGTCACGTTTTGTGCATCAGAATATTACAAATGTCAGACTGACATTCCAGTATTCACTGTTAATCCTGAGGTGCTGTACTGGCTGTATATTGTTACCACTGACATTCCCATGAAGTTGGATGCTGTTCACCTTACTGTATAACAGACTGCTCTCAGAGCCACAGATGCTGTGCTGCAGGCTTTGAGAGATCAACTTAACATGAATGTAAAACTGTGCTGCTACGGTCTACATATATGATAACACATTTGCACCTCATTCTGATATTCTCAGCCACTATACTGTATGTCTGTTTAACAGGCACAATGCAAGCTTTTACTCAATGCAGTGTTTGATTTTTTGGTCGATGAATATGTCACTATTGAATGATAAATAAAGTGATAAAGACTAAAAGGTGGTGTGAGACCCACAGAAGGCTCATATATTACATTTACAATACATGTAGATGTACAGTGCCATGTAAAAGTTTGGCACCCCCGGTCAAAATTTTGTTTGCTGTGAATAGTTAATTAAGTAGAAGAACTGATCTAAAAAAGACAAAAATTTAAAGATGACACATTTCATTAATATTTTAAGCAAGATTACTTTTTAATTTCAATCTTTTACAGTTTTAAAATAACAAAAAAGGAAAGGGTCTGCTTGGGCACCGTGCGTGGTCAGTGCTTATTAGCGCCCCCCCCTGGCAAGTATCACAGCTTCTAAACACTTTTTATATCCAGCTAAGAGTCTTTCAATTCTTGTTTGGGGGATTTTCACCCATTCTCCCTGCAAAAGGCTTCTAGCTCTGTGAGATTCTTGGGGAATCTCCCTTTTTTCTCCAAAGATACCTTTGCATTATCGTCATCAGTCCACAGGACTTGATTCTAAAAGGCATCAGGCTTGTTACGATGTTCCTTTGCAAACTTCTTACATTGAATTCTGTGGTGAGAACACAGGAAAGGTTTTTTTCTGATGATCCATGAAGGTCATATTTGTACAGGTGTCTCTGCACAGTAGAACAGTGCGCCACCACTCCAGAGTCTGCTAAATCTTTTTGCAGGTCTTTTTTGCAGTCAAATAAGGGTTTTGATTTGCCTTTCTGGCAATCCTATTAGCAGCTCTCTTAGAAAGTTTTCTTGGTCTGCCAGACCTCAACTTGACCTCCACAGTTCCTGTTAACTGCCATTTCTTAATTACATTATGAACTGAGGAAACAGCTACCTGAAAACACTTTGCTATCTTCTTATAGCCTTCTCCTGCTTTGTGGGCATCAGTTATTTTAGTTTTCAGAGTGCTACGCAGCTGTTTAGAGGAGCCTGTGGCTGCTGATTGTTGGTACAAGGTTTCAGGAGTCAGAGCATTTGTAAAGTTTTGAATTTTGCATCACCTGGTCTTTCTTAACAATGACTGTGAACAAGTCATAGCCCTGTGTATGTATAAACAAAAATATCAGGAGATAAGAGGAAGAGAAACTGAACAATTACAAAGAAATAACCTTCCTTTCCTTTACCTTGTCCTTATAACACATACTGTGCATTACAGAAATAGAGATGGCTGAAGTCTATAGACCTCACAATAAGGATGTGAAGGAAATGTGATGTTATATTACACTTATTTTATAATTTTTTTGCTCAAAACAAGCAAAACCAATCCATTTCTGCATTTTTTTAGGTGACCTCTTGTGACCACACGGTCTTACCCTCTTCTTTATTCTGCCTTGTTTTGAGACATGATAGAGTTCATATTCAGAAAAATGTATAATACAAGAGAAAATGTGTTGGAAAATCATCACATGTCTGTCTGTCAGAACACGAGACTGCAAACTACTTGTACACTCAGTGCAGAGTGGAGTTGGGAGGGACTACTGCAAATGAGGGGCGTTTGGTAGAGCCCAACGCCCCCCTCCCCCCCTTGCGTGCGCGCGGCGTCGCTACGTACATGCGTAAAAGCCGTGCGTAATTGGGGATGTGGTCCGCCGTGCAGATGAAAAAGTTTTTGAAGGGACAGTGAGCTGCATGCTGATTAGGAGCGACTTCCTTCCTCAGCCGGGGCGCTAACATGGAGTTGGGGGGTTATAAATGCGAGCAAAACATTTTGTCAAACAAACAAGCCTATAGACTGCTGGAAAGTGCGAGAACTTAGACGGACACAACCGAGGTTCAAACATGATGGATGTTACGAGACTCTTTGTTGTTGTGTTGACTCTCCTGCTGGGAAGAGCCGTCGGGATAGAGCCAAGTAGTGGATACTGCATCGGGACTCACTGTTTCACTGTGCTCCAAGATCCCAGCGATTTCACAACCGCGCAGAACCAATGTAGAGATCAAGGCGGCCACTTAATGACAGTGCGGTCGACTGTATCCCATGATATTATTTCTGGCTTGTTGGGAAACTTCGCGGGGCGGTTCTGGATCGGTTTGCATCTAACGAGCGGCTGTCCAGACGCTGCTGCTGAGATGAGAGGTTTCCAGTGGGACACCGGAGACAACGTAACTGACTTCTCAAACTGGGCGCCGAGTTTTGACAGCAGCTGCTCTTCTCCTCGCTGCATCTCCGTTTCTCAAGAGGACAAGTTCAGATGGATCCAGGCACCATGCGACGAACTAGCGGATGGGTTTTATTGTGAGTACAGCTTCACTAACCCGTGCAAAAATCTAGCGGTTGCAGATAGTGAGACTGTCACCTACAGGACTCCCATGGGGCTTGAGAGCGAGGACTTGTTGTCTTTGCCACCTGGAAGCACCGCTATCCGGATGCCAGCTGAGACTAAATACGTCTGCTTCTCCCAGCAGTGGTTGCAGGCGCCTTGGAGCTGCGAGATAGAAGAAGGTGGGTGTGAGTACAAATGCGCAGCAGACCCCAATAATGTGCCCTCCTGCTACTGCCCATTCGGACATAGTGTCAACCCTGCAAATAAAATCACCTGCGAAGTGGCCGCAGGCGACCCGTGCCTGGCACTGCGCTGTGAGCACGCCTGCTACGAGACTGGAGGCTCGTACGCGTGCATGTGTGACCACGGATTTAAGCTGGCTGAGGATGGCAGGTCTTGTGTGGACTTTAATGACTGCAGGGACGAGCGGCAGTGTCCCGGGGAGAACTTCATGTGCGTCAACAACGTCGGCGGCTTTCAGTGCGTCTGCAAGGATGGATACAAGCTGAGCGGCGGTCTGTGCGTCGACGTGGACGAGTGTGTGTCCGCTCCATGTGAGCACTTGTGCGACAACACTCCTGGTAGCTACAGGTGCTCATGTTATGATGGCTATAAAGAGGACCCAAAGGCACCGAATAAGTGTAAACTTCACTGTGGGAAGAAGGAGTGCGCCGCCGAGTGCGACCCGAATGACAGATTCCAGTGCTACTGCCCTGATGGTTATGTGGCGGAGGAAAGGGAAGACCATACGGTTTGTATTGACATAGACGAGTGCTTTTTCTTGTATTGCGATCAAGATTGTACGAACACGTTCGGCGGCTATGTGTGCGCATGCTCTCCAGGATATACACTAGTTGAACAATATAAGTGCGTTAAAAACAGAGACGATACAGACACAGATGGAGGGCTGGAGGGCTCCGGTGCGAGTCCGACTCCGAACATCCCCACCCCCACAGCATCCCCCGTGCCACATCCAGAACCAACAAGGCAACCGTCAGCGGTGACAGTGGGGGCTTTTGTGGGGATAATAGTGTGCACTGTCTTTTTTATCGTCTTGGTGGTGTTTCTGGTTCATTACATGCTCTGCAACAGAGGGAAGATGGAGAGCGCCGGCACGCTCAAAGCTCCGGAGGGCGAAGCTCACGGTTTACATCATGTGACGAGTGACGCGTAAATGATAAAGACAGCTAAAGCGCGACATGTGAATGTACAGGCCGAGCCTAGGACACAACTGCAGAAACTGTTGGGACAGGTTTTGAGTGATGTTCGTTTCACAGCCAAACAATCCGAGGTAGGAGTGTGGTGATGCCACAAGAGAGATAAAGCCACCATAAACTTACAGGACAACAGAAATATAACACAAATATTCTCATTTTGTTCCCTGTCTGAAAGGACAGGTTTTATCTACCATTCAACTCTCATACACCAGATGCAATGTAATAAATCATGACAAAGAACTTTGTTTTTTAAAAAAGTTTGTGCTGGAACATTATTAAATTATGAAAATGCGAATGGAGGATACGTGTGTTTTTTTTCTTTTAAATGCTCTCAGCAAATCCTGCCTCAGACAGGCTGACTGCCCCACCCTGTGGACAAAGCAGAGAATTGCAGATCATGCTACCTCATGAAGCAACATTCTCTTAAATTTCTAATGTTTTCTTTCTAACAGAAAAAAATAAAAGACACAAACTTCAGATGCACCAAATCTGCCCCTAACCAGGTGATGATGAATCCCACTTGATCAGAAGTCACTAGGTAACGCCCCCTAAACACTATATAAGGGCAGTTGTGATGCTGTGTGCGCATAACCAAGAATTAGAGAGATGTCATTAAAAAAGACAGAATATTTTAAGCAGTGGTGAAACTGATGTACTGAGTCATACCAATTGGTGCCGTTTCAGACTGGTTTTGATCTATCAAAAAATGTAAAAGATTTTATTTCATCTAAATGAGGGCTTTTTTTTAACTAACAAAAATACGCCTGTCCAGTTCAGAATATTATGATCTAATGCAGGGGTGTCAAACTCATTTTAGCTCATGGGCCACATACAGCCCAATTTGATCTCAAGTGGGCCGGACCAGTAAAACCACTGCATATTAATCTATAAATGACAATCCCTTCACATTTTTTCCATTTTTAGTGTAAAGAAGTACGTTCTAAAAACATCTAAAGTGGAAGCTGTTGAAGAAGCAGGTTGAGTCATCCCCCGCCTTACAAACCATTTACAGTCTTAAGTTTTGTCAGTGCCTCAGCATCAGGGTTCCATTAATATAGTTTTAACATAGAAGTCTGGTACTGAAGCTGCTGGTTGACAATATGTTGCACATTTTTCAATATCTTTAAACATGACCACAGAAAGTATTCATTTTTATTTCAAATAACTGTATTCTGGTCAGGGTGGAAAAGCCTCTGACTCAGTATTTTTCATGAAGTATCTATTCACTGTTTAAATTTCTCCTGAAACCTCTCAGCCTTCACAAGGGCATCAACAGTAGGTGTACAAAGTCATCTTTTTTTTAACTTTATTTTTATTGGTGTTTTCAAGTTGTAGGGAAGAGAAGAAGAGAAAAAAAGGAGAGCAAAAAAACGGGGTGGGGAATAAAGGTTGGTAGGAGCCACACAATGGTACAGAGTTTTTCAACTAAATAGTCAATAGGTTGCATCCCTTTATGTATATGGACCATTTTTTCCAGTATTTTATATATTGGTCAAATCGCAGTCCTAAAAAAAGGTAGGTTTCTCCATCCAGTGAATTTCTTTAATGATTGCAATCCAGTCATCCTTTGAAGGAGGGCTTATGTAGCCATCTCTGGCTTTCTTGCTTGCGGCCAAAAGTACTTTGTAAAGGTATTTGTCCTGGGTCATGAGATTGTCTGGAGTTTTGCCTAAGTACAATATGACAAAAGAACAGTCAAATTCTATTCTAAAGATGTTCCTCATAGCATTCATCCCACCCCTGGGACCCCTGTTGTAGAAATTTCAATGTTGGAGTCACAAAATATCATAAGTTTTTCCATCAGAACTCCTGCCAGCATCTTGAATTGGTGGTCCTAGTTTGCCCCTCCCAAATATCATTCTCAGATATCTCCAGGCCTGATTCCCTCTCCCATTTCTGTTTGATCTGGGTAGTGGAATAATTTTTGGAATTTTGTAATCTATCATATAGTCGTGATATAAAATGTCTGTTGTCTTTTGTCTTATATACATCAGTGAATATATTAGTCAAATTGGGTTCACTGCCCTCTGTTTGTTTAATTTCTTTATTGAAGTAATCTCTGACCTGGAATGATAGGAAAAAAAATTTATAAGTTTATAGACATTTGAAATCTGGTCAAAAAACTGTAAGTCATTACCATTAGTTATAGTGCAGAAACAAAATCCTCTTGTGGGCCAGTTTGGACCCTTTGACACCCCTGATCTAATAATTCTGACCAAAGTATTTGCTTGTGAAAGAGACCAAATGTCCACCCTGTTGCAGGACATTCTCATCTCTATCAATATGTAGTTTTAAAGCAGTTGTTATAAATTGTATATTTTTAAGTTAAAAGTTAAAATGTCCCTTACTTCATCCTTAAAATATTTTTAACAAGTATTCACAAACAACCATTATTTTGAAAAAAGTTGTTTTATTTTGTGGAGCACTCTAATTTCAACACATTCCTTTTTGAATAAAGGGGCGATTCAAGGGAATTTGGCCCTATTTTTTTAGTGATTTCATTTTTTATAGCATGCAAAAACCACAAAGACATGCTTACTATTTGTTAATTTTATTCCATTATTATCAAAAATAACACACAGGTAACAGGGTGGACGGAAGAGTAACGGTGGACTTTACACCATTGAACAACAACACATGTCATTTCAATGAAAAACAGAGTAATATAGAGGAATAATATAAATAAGGCTGTACAACAGTAATTAGAAATTTATAATTTGTTTTATTTCAATTACTCACAGTAAAATTTAAATTAAAAGCCTGGTCCCAATTACACGGCCAGTCCCTTTTACCAGGCCGGTGTGGATACACATTTTTACAAATAAGGCCTGTCTCAATTAGATGCCTGGGTTGCTGACATTAGTTTCCTGTATAGATCCTGCACACAAATATACTTTTTTTACTACTGTCAATATAGATATGCTACTCATTGTTAGCTTGGTTAGAGTCTCCACAATTCAATCGTTAAGTTCATTTTATTGAAACCATGAGCACCAGAGAAAATTGTAATTCATTCAGATTTACTAGCATATCGGGGAAAAAAACCAGGGGTGACTCCCTTCCTCTGAAGCTGTCATAAAGTCAGAATATGTGTCCATTCCTTGATTACCCAGTAAACTATTCCAATTCCTTTGGTCCGTAAGGGTCCACTGATCAAAAGAATCAACAAGTTTTTTTCATAAAAATTCATCCAAGTTGTGAATATTGTTTTAACAGGATAAAGTGAGGTTGTGTCGGTATGCCGGGTGCTGGAATCTTTACATATCGCAAAACGAGTGTCATAATGCTCTCTCGCTCTGATGCCTTGTCTTTTGGAGCTAACTCAAATGAATGATCTGTAATTAATTATTTGAAGCCTCATTTTTATACAAGTTATATTAATACTGGTTCAAATAAACAATTTGATCAAGGCAAGGCAAGGCAAGTTTATTTGTAGAGCACAATTCGTACACAAAGTAATTCAAAGTGCTTTACAGAACAAGAAAATGCATTAAAATCACAATAAAAAATAAAAACATAAATAATCATTATAAAATGAACTTTAAAAGAGAAGAGTGCAGATAAGATCCTTTCAGTCATATGCACAGTGAAATAGAGCTATTTTGAGCCTAGATTTGAACATTGTCAGAGTAGAGGCCTGTCTCACATCTTCAGAAAGACTGTTCCAGATTTTAGCTGCGTAAAACTGGAATCCTGATTCCCCATGTTTAGTCCTGACTCTGGGCACCAGCACGAGGCCGGTCCCTGAGGTCCTCAGAGTCCGAGATGGTTCATATGGCACTAACATGTCAGAGATGTACTTTGGTGCTAGGCCGCGGAGAGACTTGTACACAAGCAGAGCTGCTTTAAAGTCTATTCTCTGAGCCACAGGAAGCCAGTGTAGAGACCTGAGCACAGGACTAATGTGCTCGTACTTCCTGGTTCTGGTCAGGACCCGAGCAGCAGCATTCTGGATGTACTGCAGCTGTCTTACGGCCCGTTTGGAGAGGCCAGTGAGCAGGCCGTTACAGTAGTCTAACCTACTAGAGACACATGCATGGATCAGTCTCTCCAAGTCAGGTTTAGACACTATACCTTTGATTTTGGCAATGTTTTTTAGATGGTAAAAAGCTGCTGATGTTATTGATTTGATGTGGCTGTTAAAGTTCAAGTCTGAGTCCATTATTACCCCGAGATTTCTAACCTGATTTGTAGGTTTTAGAGAGAGAGACTGGAGGTGACTGCTGACACTTTCTCTTTGTTTCTGTGGACCAAATACGATGACTTCAGTCTTGTCTGAATTTAGCTGGAGAAAGTTGCTTTGCATCCACACACTGAGCTGTTGGATGCAGTGACAGAGTGAATCCGCTGGTCCATATTCACCTGCTGTCAGTGAGACATAGATCTGAGTGTCATCTGCATAATTGTGGTAGGACACATTATTACTTTGTATTAACTGGCCTAAAGGCAGCATGTAGAGATCATTGCTGAGCAACAGTTTTGTGTGAAAGGAATTAAAGGCCTGTCCCAAATAAGCCTGCTGAGTTCAGTAATTTAAGGAAAATAATAGCCCAGGCTACTAACTCAAGTTTTACGGTATATTTGTAATTTAAGTTGAGCTAACATGATTGGGGACATGGCAGTTTCACCTACTTGTGCTAAATTAGGGTAATTGTTTTGAATTTAATTAATCTTGCATACATATCATTCTGTTCTATGGTAGAAGTGGGTTCATTGTGTAAGACAAGCTTTTAAAAAGAAGCATTAGCCCATTTTTACACAAAATATACAATTTTATGTCATGGGGACTCAAATGGCACAGAATTCCAGGAATGACCCTACCAGTAGATAAACTTGAATAAAGTAAACCGCATTTTTCCTGAGTGTTATCCTGTTGTTACAGGTGAAGTAAAAGTACTAATACCACACTGTACAAACACTCTGTTACTAGTAAAAGCCCTGCATTGAAAATGTTATTTCAGATAAAGTATGGAAATGTACTTAAGTGTTAAGAGTAAAAGTACCCATGCAGAATAGTTTAAATACATTTAACAAATCAAAAATAGGGGGTTAGGAGTTTATTAGCATGCCACATCTTGATTTCACAGTATTTGCCCACTCTTCCTGGCAAAAGCGCTCCAATCAGATTGCAAGTGCATCTCCTGTGCATACTCCTCTTCAGATCACCCCACAGGTTTTCAGTTGGATTTAGGTCTTGGCTCTGGCTGGGCCGCTCCAAAACTTTATTTTCCTCTGATGAAGCCATTCTTTTGTTGATTTGGATGTGTGTTTGGGCCTTGTGCTGAAAGGTAAAATTCCTCTACATCTTCAGTTTTCTAGCAGACACCTGAAGGTTTTGGGCCAAAACTGACTGGTATTTCGAACTGTTCCTACATGTAGTTCCCTCCACTTTGACTAAAGCCCCAGTTCCAGCTGAAGAACAACAACCCCACAGCATGATGCTGCCACCACCATGCTTCACAGTGGGTATGGTGTTCTTTTGGTGATGTGCAGTGTTGTTTTTGCACTAGACATACCTTTTGAAATTATGGCCAGAAAGTTCAACCTTTATTTCATCAGACCATAACACATTTTCCACATGCTTTTGGGAGATTTGGTGTATTTTTTTTAGCAAAATTTCGCCAGGCTTGGGTGTTTTCCTTTGTAAGAAAAGGCTTCCATATCGTGACCTTAACCCCATAGTCCAGACAAATGTAAATAAACAAATATGTAAGATTGTTGCCAGAAATTCCGGCAGCTCCTTCAGTGATGCTGTAGGCCTCTTTGCAGCCCCCCTGACCAGTTTTCCTCGTCTCTTCATCAATTTTGGAGGGACATCCAGTTCTTGGTGACGTCACTGTTCTGTATTTTATTCCACTTGTCAATGACTGTCTTCACTGTGTTCCATTCACTACTTGAATCGTTTGCAGCAATGGTGTAGTGGAGGGTATATGCAGCTGTACGGGGTATACCCACCTCTTTTTCTGGCTGTTTACAGTACGCCCACCTATCAGTCCATGGAGTTAGATTTGTCTCATTAATACCTGTAAATGCACAGAGGGTGATCTATAAATATTTCTTGATCTGCACACGTGTTTTGCTATCCACAAATACAATTTCTATTTTGTAACTTATATTTTGGTTTTTGCAAATAGATGTGTATTTGTAAATATATCATTTTTTCATTTGTAAAAAAAAAAAACAAAACGCATTTGTAAAACTGAAAATTCTGTTTGTGAAGCACAAACACAAATTTCGTATTTTTAACTTGTGTGTTGGTTTTTACAAATAAATGTGTATTTGTAAATATCTGTTTTTTATTCGTTAAAAAAAAGCCATTTGTAAAACTGAAAATTCTGTTTGTGAAGTGTGATTCAGCATTTGTGGATCACCGATCACACACATGCATTTCTTTCCTCAGTGACATAATTTTGAGACGTTCCTGTCGAAATCCACACAGATCCACAAACAAATAGCTCGTGATTCACACAAAGCAACACCGTCATCCAGTAGATGGCAGTGTTGTTCTATGCATTGATGTAGCTATGGTTTGCACTCTGCTTAAGTGGACTTTCACTGCAACTTTCTGTCAGCAGCCGGGAAGGAAAGGTATAAAATGAATTAGGAAGTATAGAGCAATTGTGACCCATACACAGCACCGGCTGCTGTATACACCGTTAAAAAAACCGCCAGGTCCCTGCAGAAGCTCGACTTCGGCGATGTTTACATTTTACCTGGTGGAGAATTCATCACCCTACACTCCTGCCAGAATAAAGGCGTAGCTACAAGAGCACAGACAGTTACCAATATTTCCGATCAGGATGGGTAAACAATGCTGCCGTTTTAAGAGGTGGTAATTTAACTAACAGTAGCTATCAAACGTTAATTCATGAGTCGTTAAGAGTTTTCACAGAAAAGTCTCATAGGACTTTTAAACCTTTTTTTCTTTTACTTTTGGTTTTTCTAATAATTAGTCAGTGTGTAGGGCAGAGGGCTATTCCAGAAAGCGGCTTATGTGAAAACTAGAGTAAGTGAACCCAGTGATGAGGGAAACTCTGGGATTTCCATTCCAGAATGAGAGGTAACTTAAACTCTCTGTCAGTCACCATGGTAACTGACTCTTGTGTCAGTCACCATGGTAACTGACTCTGTGAACCCAACCTGCTCGCTGGCAGGTTTACTTGAAGAAACCCAGAGTCTGACGGAGCTGTCCTTTCCTTCTCAATCCCATCATGTTGAAGCAGAAATAATTCATATAGGTCTAGTTTTACACCTTGGAAGAGAATCCGCTGACCGCTGACGTGCTCTCAGATCTGAACAATCCTCTGCGTTCTTATCACTTTGCAGGTTTCTCCTCTCTGGGTTGTCTTTACCTGACGGAATACGATGAAAACACAACCCCGGCTTTTCTCTGTGTCGATTTGTGCACCCAACCACACAACAACTCTCTGGCATTTTGGAGCGGCAGTGTGTTTCTGTAGCTTGTCCTAAACTAGCAGGCAGCAGGCAAAATGTGTTGTTTTGCCCTTTCAACTACTTGCAAACACTGCCACCTACTGACGAGGGGGGTGTGGTGCAGTGCGGTGTGCTGGGGATGGGGCGTGCTTTTGTGAATCACGAGCTATTTGTTTGTGAATCTGTGTGGATTTCAACAGGAACGTCTCAAAATTACGTCACTGAGGAAAGCGATGCATGTGTGTGATCGGTGATCCACAAATGCTGAATCACACTTCACAAACAGAATTTTCAGTTTTACAAATGAAAAAATGATATATTTACAAATACACATCTATTTGCAAAAACCAAAATACAAGTTACAAATTAGAAATTTGTATTTGTGAATAGCAAAACACGTGTGCAGATCAAGAAATATTTGTAGATCACCCTCTGTGCATTTACAGGTATTAATGAGACAAATCTAACTCCATATCAGCCAAACAGCCACTGAGGAGAGTACACCCACTTCCTCCTCGGAAAGGGGCTGTACATTATTTTTGAGGAGGGAAGGGATGGTGCAAAAAAGGGGGAGGCATGTCAAATAATTTTGAAGCACTGTAGAGGAAACAAAGGAATAGTTGGCACATCTATTTCCAAACAGGTGTGTAGGAGAGAGACCAGAACAATGACACTTGTAGAAAAGATTCCGGCACACTGTCTAACTTGCAAAACATAGACTGTTTGATTGATGAAGGCCAAGTCACTGAAACGTTGCAGCAATAAATTCTTTTTTTTTTTTTTGCAAGTGTGATAAAGTGTGTGGGAGTCTTTTCTGCAAGTACTGGAGAGGAACTTGTGTTTTTTTTTTACTGTGGCTTAGGAGAGGGCTTAACAAATGTAAATGGTTGCATTTTGCATTTATTCATTTTTAAAGAAAACAAGCCTTTCAAACCCCTCATTTGGAGGGCATGTTTTCTGTAAAAATCCCCACAATTACACCAATTATCATAGCCAGGAACTGTAAACATAGAAATTATTGTTAGATTTTTAAGATTCCTGCGGTCCTTGGACACAAAATGTGTGACAAACACTTCTGTCAGGAAAAAAAAACAGAACCAAATCTGAGCATATAATAGTGTATTTGATCCAAATCATTTTTTTTTACATCTCACTGGCCAGAAATAAACCATTTGCACAAACTAACCAGCTTGCACAACAACAGTGGAAAACCAAGGCTTTTTTCAACTCTATGGATTTCTTCTTAAACCTTCAGCTTTTAACTTTCAAACATCAAAGAGTCAGTCTGAAAAACCTAATAACTGTAAGTTCAGTTCAGGACCAGATGTTACAATCCGTTGATGCATATATTTGAGACTATGAGTGGGAGTGATTTACCATCTGGGGGTAGGGAGGGTAAAGCCTCCTTCACTGGTGTTTCAATGATAAATCCACAACACCTCCAGGGGGCACATCAGCAGCACCTGGCATCCCAGGTGCACCCCCCCTTGCTTTTACTCCCTTAAACCCTGCTGTTGTTAGTGGTAGGCTATTTCAGGGCCCAAATGGTGTCTCTCCTCTTGTTCCATAGCCACCGGCTTGCCTGTTCAGCTGCGCCAGAGAGGGCTCTGATGGCCCGACTGGGCTTGGCCTTGAGTTCCCATTTCTAATTTAATTTATTTTTTATTAATACAAGAAGTCACAACACTGGCACCCTCCTCCTCTGGCTGGTAAAGAGCAGTCCCTAACCTACCCTAGACTTCCTTCCTTTTATTAGATTGGCTTTGTTGTGGAAATTTATTTGGCCCAGCTGATTGTACAAGAACAGGCTCTTCCCTGGACCCCGAACTTTTAGCAGCTGGTGTGCTGGTAAACTGGACTTTAAGAGACTTTAATCTTAGACTATTTTAGCAAATCTTATTGAGGCTAGTTCTTAAAATAAATTCTTTGTAAAGACTTTACTCTGTGTGCTGATTGACAGACTCCTCCCCAGTGGAACTGTAGATAGAAAAAATCGGGGTTTCACTCCCCCGTGACAGTAACTATCAGTAGTGGTCAAGAGTTAGACAGACAAATGTCGCCACAGATCACGCAGCCCACTGCAACGCCCAGAGCGGAAGATGGGGAAAGCGGTCTTCGAAAGAGGAAGAGGATATTTGGCCATTCGGAAAATTCCATTTGTCTGTTTTGTCAGGCTAAGCGTACTGGATAGCACGCATGTTGACTGATCTCAGATCAGATATTAGCAGCAGTGCGGTAGGAAGGTCTGCAGGGAGGAGATACAACTAATCTGGCCGCAGGACAGACACCGTGAAGGCTTTTCTCAGTTTGAACAACAGCGCAGGTAAGATTTTCACTACATTACTGTATCACTGTAAACTAGTTATAAATGATCAGTTGGTTCTCAAACACGTTCTGCAGAGTCGGTAAAACTTTGAGGTTGTTTGAACATGTCTGTGTTTGCCTCCTTCTTTTTTGCTGTTAAACAGAGTGTGCAATAATCGGTAAATTTCACATGTCACTCTGCCTGTTTAAACTCAAAGCATAAAAGTTAAGTAGGCCTACAGCTCTATGATTTAAAAGCTTTTAAAAGCTGTGAACTGTAAATTCTGTCTCTAAAGGAAAACTTTGTCAACATCTGTTTTATCTAATAAGATAACATTTTCAGTCTGTTCATCTCACGTCAGCCAGTTTTTTTTGTAGCCATATTTATCTAGTGGACAGAAAATTAAGTGATTATATTATTGAAGTAGGCTACCTTAAGTTTATTTTGTATTTGTCACATTAATAATTTCTATAATTGAAAAAATCGATGTTGCTACTCAAAAATATTGCAATTCTAAGCTGTATCGATTTCCCCCACCCTAGATAGATAGATAGATAGATAGATAGATAGACAGACATATTCAATTAGATGAATAATTTCTAATATATACAAATATGCAATGGTGATTGTTGGGCAACATGTATTTTGATGTTGCCTACCCTAATGTCAAGTCTCTTTTTGATCATGTGACAACACAAATATGATACGGTAGCTAGTTTAGGCACAAAATATGTGAAGCCTGACAAGGTGAGCACATCTGCAAGTCCAGTGAGCAGTCATGGCTTTTAAACAGAAAAGCAGCAGTAAGGGAGGACAAGAGAGAAACCAATAGGAGGAAAAATAGCACATCAAATCAAGTTTATATAGCCTATAGCACATTTAAAAACAACTGCAGTTGACCAAAGTGGTGTACAAATTAAAATAATGGCACACAAATATATTGCAATGTAATTATGCACAAATATAAAACTGAATGAGAGTGGAAGGCTATTCCGGAGCTTTGGAGCAGCTACCACTGCTGTAGCTGTTCCAAAGAGAGAGCAAAGCTCCCTGAATTAAATTCCTCTGGCTTTAAACAGTTGCCGGTGGCGTGTGTGCGCCTTATAACTAGTAATTACTACTACTAACTAACTACAAACTAACTACAAACTAACTACTACTTGCACTTGTGTACACTACTACTGTAGCGTACACAAGTGCCTATCACAATAACGTGCACTGGGGCCAGTCGTAACTACCTTACGCCACTGACTGGCACGTTGCAGAAGGATAGGCTAGACAAAGCTGCCAGCTGATTCATGTGATGTACTGTGGTTAATAAGGTGTCAGAAATGAACTCAACACATTTTCCCTGGCAGTGAAAGCAGAGATGTTTCGGTGAAACAGCAGAGGCACTTTAGCAACCTGATGAGTACTGCCATTAGCATCAAGCTAGCAAACAATGTTATGTCTTCATAATGGAAAAGGATATAAAGGAATACAATTCACAAATACTGGCAGAGTTTTACTCACCACAACTGCAGATGTTACCAGCTTAATTTGAAACAGACTACATTAGAAACAGGCCTTTATTTCTCATTCCCTCTGTATTTTTCTATTTTTACTTTTAATCTGCTGGGGTAGGTACCAAAACCCAGTATTAAATGAGCCCTGGGGCTAAATTGTCAAAGACCGTAGTATTGATAAGCTCCGACATTATCGGTTCTTTTACCGGCACATATAAACATTTTGCTTATCATTCTGCAAGTTTTTCTCAAGTTCATGGCAACTACAGTGCCCTCCAAAAGTATTGGAACAGTGAGTCCAATTCGTTTACTTTTGTTGTAGACTGAAAATATTTGGGTTTGACATCAAAAGATGAATATGAGACAAGAGATCAACATTTCAGCTTTTATTTCCAGGTATTTACATCTGGATCTGATACACAACTTAGAAGATAGCATTATTTGTAATGGAACACAAAATTTTTAGGTGAGCAAAAGTATTGGAACATATAAACTTAAAATAGATTAAAGTGAATGAGACTTAATATTTAGTTGCAAATCCTTTGCTTTCAATAACTGCATCAAGCCTGTGACCCATTGACATCACCAAACTTTTGCATTCTTCTTTTGTGATGCTTTTCCAGGCTTTCACCGCAGCCTCTTTCAGTTGTTGTTTGTTTTGGGGGGTTACTCCCTTCAGTCTCCTCTTCAGCAGGTAAAATGCATGCTCTATTGGGTTTAAGTCTGGAGACTGACTTGGCCAGTCTAAAACCTTCCACTTCTTGCCCCTGATGAACTCCTTTGTTGTTTTGGCAGTGTGTTTTGGGTCGTTATCTTGCTGCATGATGAAGGATCTCCCAATCAGTTTGGTTGCATCTTTCTTTAAATTAGCAGACAAAATGTTTCTGTAGACTTCTGAGTTCATTTTGCTGCTGCCATCATGTGTTACATCATCAATGAAGATGAAAGAGCCCATCCCAGAAGAAGCCATGCAAGCCCAAGCCATGACATTACCTCCACCGTGTTTCACAGATGAGCTTGTATGTTTGGGATCATGAGCAGATCCTTTCTTTCTCCAAACTTTCGCCTTTCCATCACTTTGGAAAAAGTTAATCTTTGTCTCATCAGTCCATAAAACTTTTTCCCAGAATTTTTGAGGCTCATCTCTGTACCTTTTGGCAAATTCCAGCTTGGCCTTCCTATTCTTCTTGCTAATAAGTGGTTTGCATCTTCTGGTGTAGCCTCTGTACTTTTGTTCATGAAGTCTTCTGCAAACAGTAGATTGTGATACCTTCACTCCTGCCCTCTGGAGGTTGTTGCTGATGTCACTAACAGTTGTTTTAGGGTCTTTCTTTACAGCTCTCACAATGTTTCTGTCATCAACTGCTGATGTTTTCCTTGGTCTACCTGTTCGACATCTGTTGCTTAGTACACCAGTGGTTTCTTTCTTCTTCAGGACATTCCAAATGGTTGTACTGGCTATGGCCAATGTTTGTGCAATGGCTCTGATTGATTGTCCATCTTCTCTCAGATTCACAATTGCTTCTTTTTCACCCATAGACAGCTCTCTGGTTTTCATGTTGGTTCCACCTCTAAATGCAGTCTGCACAGGCAAAACCTATCGTACCCAATCTGAAACTGAGCTCAGACATTCAGTGCTATTTATTGTTTGAATAATCAATGTAATTGGGAGACACCTGGGCAACAAAACACACCTGTCAGTCACATGTTCCAATACTTTTGCTCTCATGAAAAATGGGTGGGTTCAAACAAAAGGTGCTATCTTCTAAGTTGTGTATCAGATCCAGATGTAAATACCTGGAAATGAAAGCTGAAATGTTGATCTCTTGTCCCATATTCATCTTTTGATGTCAAACCCAAATATTTTCAGTCTACAACAAAAATAAAGGAATTGGCCTCACTGTTCCAATACTTTTGGAGGGCACTGTACGCTCTTTACTGTGAGTGCAATTAAACCTTCGCGAGTAAAAAGCCAATACTTTATCAGTAGGTTGCATGTGTTCAATAAGCATAAACATGTACGGTAAACGTGAAGACAGCGATATTTTAGTAGTTACATTAATATATTGATGTGATCTGTCCACAGTCTGTAATCCACCGTGTCTACCATTATGTTTTACACACGCAAGTACAGAACGCTAGTTTGGCTAATAGGGAATTGTTGCAAATAAGCAAAAATGACAGCTGTCTGTATGTAGTCTAAGTATTTAGCTTAGTTTGCCACTTATCTTAAAACTGGATGAATTTGTTTAAACTAAGCTGCTGGTACACACAAACAGCCCCTCCTCTCTCCACCAGCAATAATGTTACCTGCACACAGTGAATCACATAAGCAGAGATAGAGCAGGACAGAGGACAAGAGGAATGACTTACAGTGACTGATAAATACTAAAGTGCACTCAGTATTGTGATGTCAAGAGTATTATTTATATGATGACTTTGCGGTTGTAAAAATGACTGTTGCTGCTCTAAAAACAACATTTAGTTATATTTAAAATATTCAGTAATCTAAACCTGCTCTTATTTTTTTTTTAATTAATACATTTTTTAAAAAGCAATTATTTAGAAATGATAAATAAGATAGGGATTATTGGGAAGGAGTATTGATAAACGTAATAAAATCTTGATGATACCCATCCCTATCATGGACCATCGTCGAGTCGGTCATGTCTGTTTGCCAAGTCACGGTAAGATTTTATAACTCCACAATAGCCTAATCTGACACAGTGACTCTCAGAACACACAAAAATGTTGTGTAGTGTGAACCTGGCATAAAAAATCTGTATTTTTTGATTCTTCTAGTCACTTCAATTACATCTACATTTCCCATAGTACAACAGCATGTATCTGATTTTCAAGTTAATATTTTCAGACTTTTCACTGGCTGTGTAGCACTGCTGTGTACACTTAATGTGTAAAGTCAGTACCTTAAATGTATTTCATGGAAAATAAATAATGTCCATTGAATCAGTTGTGTAGGAGGATGTAAAGTAATCTATTGTGGTAACCCACAATAGACACTGAGAGAGACATTCACCATAAACACTGAGAGAGACATTCACCAAGGGACTGTACCTTTAAGGGAGAGATTGACGGGGTACTAGGGCTGTCAGAATTGCTCAAAAATGACGTTCGAATATTCCTTCTAAAAATAACTCATAGGTTCGAACCATTCAAATTTTTTTTTTTTTTCACATTATGTCCACAAGAGGGCAAACTAATACAAGGAAACATACTTGTATATGTATTAATACAAGGAAACATAACTACTTGTAGGTATTTTTATTTCCACATAAACATTTTTGAAAACATTTACATACCTACACATTAAAACACATAAAACAATTATCTATAACATTACGTTATAAACGACCGCGGAGCTCTCGCTCGCCCCCCCTCTCTGACCCGTGGCCACACCGCCCACGGAAGCGCTGCGAATAGCCTCGAAGCACCGGACCGTGACCGGCTTGCGCCCTGCAGCGATCGTTTCGGCATCTGGTCTATTTTCTGCGCGAGCCGCGAGCGAATGTGTCAAGCCGGGTGATGGAGACAACAGCTGGGAGCAGAACCGCTTGTCGACCAGCGTGGAGAAATGCGCGTCTGATGCCAACGCCCACTCGCAAAGAGGACAGCTGCGGTGGTGTTTTTTTTTTTTTTCTCCACAATCGAATATCAATTTTCACATTCGAAGGTCCATTTTTTTTTCAAATTCGAATTTAAATTCGAATTTAGAATATTCGTTGACAGCCCTACAGGGTACTAGTGGTTCCGGGTTTATGTTGTGTTTACGTTTTCACCTCGCTCGCTGTACTGTGCAGTTATATATATTAAGTGGAGAGTAAAGCTGACTCGACGCGTCTCCGTGTCCTGTCTCCTCATTTTACACACTCCACATTGGTGACCCCTACGCGAGTTGGATACTGCTGAGTTATGTCAAACAACGACGGTAGTGACAATGCTGCTGCAGCGCCGGCGGTTGCTAACGGCGTGGCTAATGTCGGTGCTATTTACGCTGCGACCATCAAGTTACCGGACTTTTGGCAGCACAACCCGCGGCCGTGGTTTCAACACATCGAGGCCCAGTTCCAGCTGAGAGGAATAACACAGGACGTTACAAAGTATTTCCACGTCGTAGCAGCCTTAGATGCCTCGATGACAGTCAGGGCTATGGTACTGTTAGAGGCTCCTCCGGCCAACGGCAAGTACGACACACTCAAAGCATTCCTGTTACAACTCTTTGAACTGTCTGAGCTTGAGAAAGCAGACCGCCTGCTGTCCCTAAACGGCCTCGGTGACAGCAAGCCGTCCGAGTTAATGGAGAGAATGCTGGCTGTGCTGGGGGCGGCTGATCCCTCGTTTCTTTTCACCCACATTTTCCTGCACCAGCTTCCAGCACCCGTGCGCACCGCACTAGCCAGCTCTCCCCTCTCCTCCTCTAGAGGCTATCGGGCACTGGCTGTGGAAGCAGACAGGATTTTCCTCGCCAACCAGCAGCAGTTTGTCCATGTGGTGCTGCCCCCTCAGCACATGTCAGCCCCACCCCCACCTCCGGAGGACAACCCGGACACCGCAGCTGCAGTGACAGCCCACCGACAGCGTCAGGACGGGTGGTGTAATTATCATTCCAGGTTTGGGGCCAAGGCCAAGCAGTGTCGCAAGCCATGCAGTTTTGGAGCCCAGGGAAAAGCCAGGGCCGGCGCTCATTAGCAGCTATGGGCGCTGACCACGATTGCAAGCTGTTATTCATCACCAACACCTTGTCCGACCGGCGGCTGCTGGTCGATTGTGGTGCTCAGCACAGCATCCTGCCGGCGAAACCGGCAGACACCATGGCTGGCAGGCACAGCCCCCCGATGGATGCCGCCAACGGCACGCCCATACGTACCTATGGCACAAGGTATGTGGAGGTGTGTTTCAGCGGGTGGCGTTTGGGCTAGGACTTCGTCATGGCCGCCGCTCCTGGGAGCCGATTTCCTCTGTGCTTACAGACTTTTGGTGGATGTTACAAACTGCCGCCTGATCGACACCCTCTCTTTTGCATCGGCGGTGGCTAATCATGGCATGGAGCACCACATCACCACAGTCGGCCCCCCAGTCTATGCACAAGCCCGGTGCCTCGACTCTGCCAAGCTCGCAATCGCCAGGGAGGAGTTCACCACCATGGAGCACCTCGGCATTGTGCGCCGCTCCAACAGTTCATGGGCCTCCCCCTGCACATGGTAACCAAGGCTGATGGCGGTTGGCGCCCCTGTGGTGATTTTCATCGCCTAAATAACGCCACCACCCCCGACTGGTACCCAGCGCCGCACATACAGGACTTTTCTGCCCACCTTGCCGGTGCCACCATCTTTTCGAAGGTGGACCTGGTGCGCGGTTACCACCAGGTGCCCGTCCACCTGCAGGATGTCCCCAAGACAGCGGTCATCACACCCTTTGGCCTTTTTGAATTCCTGCGGATGCCTTTTGGCCTCAAGGGTGCAGCGCAGACGTTTCAGCGCCGTACTCTGTACTGCGAGACATGCCGTTCTTGTTTGTTTAGTTGGACGACATTCTCATGGCCAGCGCGTCCGCGGAGGACCATCTCACGCATCTCCGGCAGCTTCCCACGCCCCCGCACCGAGTTGGACGAGTTGGATTGGTCCCCATGGATGAGTTGGATTGGTCCCCATGGATGACTGATGCTTTTGGCGCTGCCAAAACCGCGCTGGCCAACGCTGCTCTGCTGGCGCACCCGTCTCTGACTGCCCCAGTTGCTCTCACTACAGATGCCTCTGATTACGCGGTGGGGGCTGTGTGTGAGCAGTGGGTGGGCGGAGCCTGGCAGCCGCTGGCCTTTTTCAGCAGGAAGCTCCGTGACAGCGAGAGGAAATACAGCGCCTTCGACAGAGAGCTCCTGGGTCTTTTCCTCTCGTCATTTCCGGCTCCTGCTGGAGGGCCGGCGGTTCACACCTTTCGTTGACCACAAGCCACTGACATTCACCATGGCCAAGTCTTCAAAGCCATGGTCTGGTCGACAACAGCTCTCTGCCATCTCCGAGTACACCACCGTCATTCAGCACGTGGCCGGCAAGGACAATTTCGTCCCCGACTTTCCCGGGCGGTCGCTGGGTCCGTCCACTTAAGCCTCGACTACGCAGCCATGGCGGCGGACCAGACTGCGGACTCTGAGGTTCAAGCCTACCGGACAGCCCCCGCGGCGCTGCTCATGGAAGATGTGGTGTTTGACACGGCCAACGCAACGCTCCTCTGCGACGTCTCCACTGGCCTGCCGCGCCCTATGGTACCTGCTGGCTGGAGGCGCCAGGTCTTTGACGCCATCCACGGCCTTTCCCACCCGGGGGTGAGGGCCTTTACCAAGCTGGTGGAGGCCAAGTTCGTCTAGCCGGGCCTGTGGAGGGATGTCAGGGCCTGGGCTGCTGCCTGCGTGGCGTGCCAGCGCGCAAAGGTGACGCATCATACTAAGGCCCCTTTGGCGCCCTTCAGGGTGCCAGAGAGATGTTTTGACCATGTGAATGTAGACCTGGTGGGGCCCCTTCCCCCCTCCCGTGGCTACACCTACCTCCTCACCATGGTGGACAGGACCACCAGGTGGCCAGAAGTTGTCCCCCTGTCCTCTACTACATCAGCTGACATGGCCCGGGCGTTCATTATAGCTTGGGTGGCCCATTTCGGCACACCGTCTGACCTCTCCTCAGACCAAGGTCTGCAGTTCACATCGGAGCTTTGGACTGCGGTCGCCGAGGGCCTGGGGGTAAAGGTCCACCGTACCACAGCGTATAACCCACAGAGCAACGGACTTTGCGAGCGGTTTCATCGTGACATGAAGGCCGCGCTCAGGGCCAGCCTCACAGGCAGCGACTGGGCTGACTGTCTCCCATGGGTTATGCTTTGCTCCGCCCCTAAGGAAGATCTTCAGGCTTCATACCCTCGATCTAGTTCTGACGTATGGAATTGAAATTGATAACCTAAAAGTCTTTCCACAGAATCCCTCGCTATCGGATCATTATCTGATTACTTTTGATTTCTTTTTACTCGATTACACGCCACTCAGCAACAGTTACTATACTAGATGTTTATCAGATAGTGCTGTCGCAAAATTTAAGGAAAAGATTACTCCGTCGTTAAATTCAATACCAAGTCCCTCAGTAACAGAGGTTTCCTGTACCGACTTTGATCATTTTGTCGATAGCGCCATAGGCTCGCTGCGAACAACACTTGACTCTGTAGCTCCTCTTAAAATGAAGTTAAAAAAGCAAAGAAAGTTCGCTCCTTGGTATAACTCTCAAACCCGTAAGTTAAAACAAATATCGCGAAAATTTGAAAGGAATTGGTGATTAACCAAACTGGAAGAATTTTGTTTAATCTGGACAGACAGTCTCAAAACTTATAAGAGGGGCCTCCGCAATGCCAGAGCAAACTATTACTCAGCATTAATAGAAGACAATAAGAACAACCCCAGGTTTCTTTTCAGCACTGTAGCCAGGCTGACTGAGAGTCAAAGCTCTATTGAGCCTTGTATTCCTTTAGCCCTTAGCAGTAATGATTTTATGAGCTTTTTTAATGACAAAATTCTAACTATTAGAGGCAAAATTCATGACCTCCTGTCCTCAGATAGTACCTATCTAACCTCAAACACAGCTGTAAGACCTAATATATATTTAGATTGCTTCTCCCCAATTTCTCTTCAAGAATTGATCGCAGTGATTTCTTCATCTAAATCATCAACATGTCTCTTAGACCCCATCCCAACTAGGCTACTTAAGGAGGTCTTTCCTTTAGTTAACACTCATATATTAGATATGATCAATCTATCCTTATTAATAGGCTATGTACCACAGTCTTTTAAGGTAGCTGTAATTAAACCTCTACTAAAAAAGCCCACCCTGGATCCAGAGGTGTTAGCCAACTATAGACCAATATCTAATCTTCCCTTTATGTCAAAGATCCTTGAGAAAGTAGTTGCAGACCAGCTGTGTGATTTTCTCCATGATAATAATTTATTTGAGGAATTTCAGTCAGGATTTAGAGTGCATCATTGCACTGAGACAGCACTAGTTAAAATTACAAATGACCTCCTGATTGCTTCAGACAAAGGACTTGTCTCTGTACTTGTTTTATTAGATCTTAGTGCGGTGTTTGACACAATTGACCATCAAATTCTACTGCAGAGACTGGATCACTTAATTGGCCTAAAAGGTTCTGCACTGAGCTGGTTTAAATCTTATTTATCTGATTGTTTTCAGTTTGTTGACGTTCATAATGAATCATCCTTACGTACCAAAGTTTGTTTTGGAGTTCCGCAAGGTTCTGTGCTCGGACCAATCCTATTTACTCTATATATGCTTCCTTTAGGTAACATCATTAGAAATCACTGTATAAATTTCCATTGTTATGCAGATGATACTCAGTTGTATTTATCGATGAAGCCAGAAGAAAGTAATCAATTAACTAAACTCCATAACTGCCTTAAAGACATAAAAACTTGGATGAGCACCAATTTCCTGATGTTAAATTCAGACAAAACTTAAGTTATTGTTCTTGGCCCCAAATAACTCAGAGACTCTTTATCTGATGACATAGTTTCTCTAGATGGCATTGCTCTGGCCTCTAGCACTACCGTAAGAAACCTCAGAGTAATATTTGATCAAGATTTGTCTCTTAATTCTCATTTAAAACAAACCTCACGGACTGCATTTTTTCATCTGCGTAATATTGCAAAAATTAGGCCTATCCTGACCCAAAAAGATGCAGAAAAATTGGTCCACACTTTTGTTACCTCAAGGCTGGATATGGGGGAAAGCCTGAGCGGGTGGCTATAGACCGTCTCAAGCCTGCTCATATGGATGTTGGGGAACCGCTTCAGCTGGCCCAGCCTCCACGGCGGGGGCACCCCCGTGCAACAGCCGCGTCCCCTGCCCCTGGCTCTTCCCCTGTCCCTGCTGAGGTTTTGGCCCAAGCCCCAGCCCTACCCCTTGCCTTTGACCCCCCTCCTGTTAAGCGCAGCCGTTATGGCCCCCTGATCCGCCCCCCTACAGCCTGTTGACTTTTCTAGGGACTGTTATAAGCGGGATTGTTCTGTTTTGCACTAGTGGGTGGGTGTCTGTTCTAATTGGGGTGCCTGTTCTTTCTGGTCCTGTTATTATGGGTGAATTTTGGGGGGGCCTGTGTGGTGACCCACAATAGACATTGAGAGAGACATTCACCAAGGGACTTAGGACTTGCCTTAGGACTTTAAGGGAGAGGTTGACGGGGTACTAGTGGTTCCGGGTTTATGTTGTGTTTACGTTTTCACCTCGCTCGCTGTACTGTGCAGTTATATATATGTTAAGTGGAGAGTAAAGCTGACTCGACGCATCTCCGTCTCCTGTCTCCTCATTTTACACACTCCACACTATAGCCTTAAACATGTTACTGTCACAAAGGCTAATTACAGTAGTATAGCAGAGTGGAGGTGCAGCAGAAGAAACTACATTCACGTGAACTATTTGAATGGAACTTTATTGAAAAAAACTCATAGCAGGCATGACTGGTTGACAGCATTGAACTGTCAACCATTAACCTACCAAAGCAAATAACCTGACACAGTTTACCCTTTTTTTTCTACATACTTTGCTACATGCCCACATACCCAGCTTACCTGTCCACACTAATATTTGCACTGCTGAGCCAATGCAACAGCATCACTTCCTTTAAGCTTTGCTAAAGTTTGACTTTCTCTTTGGACATCTTGTCAGGACGAAGACAGTATGTGGACACTGGCCTTTCACATGGTTTTCATCGGTTCATACCTACAGGTATGTGAATAGCACAAAACCAATCAGGTCTACTTTTTTCGCCACTTCATTTTAGTGATCATCAAGTCTCATCATATTATACATACATACTCATATCGTGAGGCCCAGCAGCAGATGGAGACATGAAATACAATATTTTTCTATGTATGTAATATTCATTGTGCAAATTAAGAAAAAGTATGTCGACCCATTCCAGTATTTTATTTCAAAGCCGATCATGTGCCAATATTATCGTGCATCCCTACCAGAAATCCCGGCCTCACTATGAATAAAGAAAAGGTTCAGTATTTTGGGAAATTAGATTAGAAGAAGCACTCTCATATCTGAATGGTAAATATTAAGTTACAACCTGCAGTCGGGTAGCTGAGTATAAAGGCTTCCAACGGCCTAGCTACAGCTGGCCTGGCTCCATCCGACAGTAAAAACATCTGCCATCAATTAAAGCTCACAAATTAACATGTTTTGTACTGATTTAAAAAATGCTTAAATGTTGCTGTTTCCCCATTTTGACTCTTTATGCTAAGCTAAGCTAACTGGCTGCTGGTTCCAGCTGCATACTTACCATATAGACATAAGAGTGGTATCAATCTTTGCAATTAATTCTCAGCTTCAAAGCAAATAAGCATATTTCTTAAAATGTTGAACAAATCCTTTAACCATAGAGTTCAGTCATTTCTAAATTTACAAAAAAGTTTAACCTTCCCACCTGCAGGGAATCGCATGCTACCCATCATGCACTTTATACGGCATTGTGGCTAATTGCGCCATGCAGCACCACTACTGGGTTCCTGCTCTGCCTCCCAACATCACAGACCTCTACCTGGAGATGAACTACATCGGTGAGATCAACAGCAGCTCGCTCAGAAGCTATGACCAGCTGCAACGAGTAGATCTTGGAAGTCAGAAAGTGCTGCTTGTCATAAGGAACAACGCTTTCCTCAGGCAGAGAAAACTGATAAAGTTGGTCCTTGGCAACACCCAGCTTCAGCTGGAGCCAAGGGCTTTTGCAGGACTGTTTAACTTACAAAATTTGTTTTTGGATCATTGCAATTTGTCAGACTCTATACTGGCAGAAAGCTATCTGCAGCCACTTTTATCCCTAGAAAAGCTTGATCTCTCTGGTAATAAAATAGTGAGACTCCGACCAGGACTGTTCTTTTCAAAACTTACAAAGTTCACACAACTAAACCTCAAATTGAATCGTATTGAAAGTTTATGTGAAGAGGATCTTGTCGGTTTCCAGGGGAAATACTTCACACTCCTGAACTTGCAATCCAATTACGTTAGGTATAGTGATGATTTTGACTGGGAAAGATGTGGGAACCCTTTCAGAGGGATGGCCTTTAATACCCTTGACTTATCCAGCAATGGGTTCAGCGTGACCATAGCAAGAATTTTTTTTAAAGCAATACAGGGTACCCCAATTGCTCATGTTATATTATCTGGACACATGGGTAAAGGCTTTTCATTTAACAACCTTCCAGATCCAGATAAAAACACATTTGAAGGCCTCATGAATAGTTCAGTTACCATTTTAGATCTGTCTAAAAACTATATATTTACTTTGCAGAAGGCTTTTTTAAGTCCTCTAAAGGATGCAAAAATCGTTGACATTTCCATGAACAAAATCAATCAGATAAACAGAAATGCCTTTGATGGTCTTCAAGGACATTTACGATTGCTCAACCTGTCATCTAACCTCTTAGGAGAAATATATTCTCACACATTTACCAATCTGACAGACCTTCGGGTGTTAGATTTGTCATACAACTACATTGGGGCCTTGGGACATGAAGCATTCAGTGGTCTTCCTAAATTACGAGCGTTATATCTGACGGGAAATTCACTGCGAGTCCTAGGTTCTCCTGCACCATTACCAAACTTAGATTTTCTTCTCTTGGGCGACAATAGGTTGACATCTATATACAACATAAATAAATTGGGTAATAACAGTATTTATGTGGATGTTGCAGACAATAAACTAACAAATTTGGATGATATTTTTGTAATTTTAACCCAATTCAGGCATCTCCAAACTTTCTTCTATGGTGGCAACTTGATCAAGTGGTGCAGTCAGAATGTTACAGTACCTCACAATAATAGTTTGCGAGTGCTGGATCTTCATGACAGCTCCCTGCATATAATCTGGGGGCGGGGGGAGTGCCTCAACCTTTTTGATCATCTAGAAAATTTGCAGGGTCTAAATTTAAGCTTAAACTCACTTGCGGCTCTCCCACGAGGGATTTTTAATGGTCTAGGCTCAATCACAGAGATCGACCTCTCATCTAACGCCTTAACTTTTTTGCAGCCAGATATTTTCCCGGTCAGCCTGAAAAGACTCGACCTCTCTAACAACTTTTTAGCCGCTCCAGACCCAAGGACTTTTCAGTCCATCAGCTTCCTTAGCCTGGCTGCAAATCGGTTCCACTGTGATTGCAATCTGGAGAGCTTCCTGAAGTGGCTGAAAGTGACACATGTAAACTTCTTCAGCCCGATTGATGAGTTCAGATGTGAGTTTCCAGCTGCTCTCCATAAACATTCTCTACTGGAATACTCCACAAACGTCAAACCATGTGAGGACGTCCAAGACCTTAAGATTGCGCTTTTCATCCTCTCTGCTCTCCTCATCATTGCTTTCATCCTCAGTGGGATTGTTTACGCCCGTCTCCGAGGGCACATATTCATTATCTACAAAAAGATCATCAGTAGGGTTGTCAATGGCCCAAAACCGACAACTTATGTTGACGAAGTGCAGTATGACGCCTTCCTCTGCTTTAGCAACAATGACTATGGGTGGGTAGAGGCTGCATTGCTTAAGAAGCTGGATAACCAGTTTTCAAAGGGGAACATCCTCCACTGCTGTTTCGAGGCCAGAGACTTCCTGCCAGGTGAGGATCACCTTTCCAACATCAGAGATTCCATCTGGGGCAGCAGGAAGACTGTGTGCATCGTCTCCAAAGAGTTCCTCAAAGGTACAGTTTTTCTGAGTTATTAACAGTTGCAAGTCTACATTTGTCTCCTTAAGTCTTAGCTTTGAAATATTTTCTCCTTTTTTTCTAAGGCATAGTTTGACATTTTGAGAGACGTGTGTGTCCTGTGTGTGCATTTTGAGTAACTTAACACCCCCTGAAAATCTTGTTTTTGCTGACCTGCAGTGGCTTAACTTTCCTCTCGTCTTTCCTTTCCCTCCTTTGTGAGTCATAAAATTAGTTACAAAATGAAATAATAAATAGGTTAGAAAAACTAACTGAGTCGTGCCTCTTTCTAGATGGTTGGTGCTTGGAGGCGTTCTCATTGGCCCAGGGCCGGATGCTGGAGGAGCCAACGAGCATCCTGATTATGTTGGTGGTAGGGAAGGTGTGTATAAGGCTGCTGAGATACTTAATTTGCACCCATTCTCTAGGGGTCAGCAAAAGCCATATTTAGAATTTTTAAATATCTGTCTGTGGGTGTTTTTACTAAAAAAAAATTGGGGACTTTGGGGGCAGGGGAAACTAGCAGCCAACAAGTAGTTCCCTATAAACTTCAAGGAGACACAGAGCAATCTTGGCATTATTGTTATTGTTGTGTTTTTTGCTGGCCATGTGACAAATTAAAGTCCAATATTTGCTCTCCTTTTAGCTCTGGTCTCTAAATCCTCCTTAGCTGCTAAATGCTACACTATATTCAGCTTTGTTTGTTTGTTTGATGCTGGGCAGATAGTGCAGTGCACACACATGAGACAACTTAAACATGCAAGTAGTGTTGTAGTGGAGGGTATACCTACTTCTTTTTCAGGCTGTGTACAGTATACCCACCTATCAACCAAAAAGCCATTGGGATATATAGGAGGGTGTGCCCACTTCCTCCTTGGCAATCTATCCATCTACCTAGTAATACACCCAGCTCATCAATTACCACTACGCCACTGCATACTGGTAGTCATGTGACCCACTGTTAATACAAAACTATTGATAAGAGCTGCTTTAAAGAGTAACCAAACTCAAACGAACAAATCTCATTTTTTCTTAAAGGCCCAGTGTGTAGGATTTAGGGGCATCCACTGACAGAAATTGTATATAATATCCATATCTATTTTCTTTAGTGTATTATCACCTGAAAATAAGAGTTGTTGTGTTTTTTGCTACCCTAGAATGAGCAGTTATATCTACATACAGAGTGGGTCCTTTCCATGGATCTATTAAAAGACCTGGATACAGCATTGGAGGCAGGACCTTGTTTATTCCTTTTAAAAGTTGCTCAGTGGCACATGAAGCCAAAAAGCTCTATTGCAGCAGTATCAAATTACCCAGACAATCGGAGCGGCTTCTGTATCACTGCCCATAGAGCAGGCGGAGAGACCAGCCGATCTGGCTACTTCTAGTTTGGCACTTTGCTAACTTACATGGGTACGAAATTATTTAATCTTGCAGCTCTTCTAGACTTTCTAAATGTTGTCAGATGGAATTAATTAAATCCTGATTGTGAAATGAGTCATTTGGAGGGGGTAGTGATGCTCAAAAATGTATCCACTGATTTACAGATGTCTCTTTCCCAGTATAAGTGAACGGAAAAAGTATTGTTGGGCCCATTGGCATTATGTGACAGATCCCTGAAATTGCAGTACTACTGTTTGGCTACTATGAAAATTGGCTTCAAAGCTTGGCTAACTTCGTGGGCGCCTGGTCCTCTCCCAAGAAGTCCGCCAACCAACCAACTCTGCAATGTCACTACTAGATGCCACTACTGGGACAACTGCATAGTAAAATAGTTACCTATCTTTTTATCTGTCACTGACACATCTTTGTTGCCAGGTGAGCAACTCTCTAGACATCACTGGATGATGGGCAATTCAGTACATACTTTTCACAAGCAGATGTCAGGCTTCATACAGATTTAAGTAATATTACTTAACAAAGAGGGAAGGAACTGGTGCTTTGCAATTTTTAGAAAATATTTTTTTTTATCTTGTTAGTATTATTATTTTTAAGAATTATAATAAAAAAAAATTAAGTTCCTGACCTTCACTACTGATCAACATCTCCATTCTAACACAATACAACTCAAGGTGGCTCACTACCAGCTGATGAAGCACCATGCAATCCGAGCTTTCATCCAAAGGAGAAAGTACCTAATTTGGCCGGAGGACCCTCAGGACCTAGAGTGGTTTTTTGAGAAGCTCGTCTCACAGATACTCAAGGACACAAAGGTGAAAAAATTTGCAGAGGACAAACCTGACGCTGCACAGTCTGACATCCAATCTCAGAACGAGGACAGTATCCAGCTTGAGGCCATCGCTGCTATTGCCATGTGAACTCTAACTGTGTGATAACGTGTTGATACCAAAATCATTCCAGCTGAAGTGTCACCAGTGATCTTGCACTCCAGGCTCCTCAGCAGGATGAGGATGATGTTCTCCTCTAAAAAGACCTTTCTGAAAAGGACTATGGGTATTATTAATCTTCCAAGGGAGTAATAGCAAAGTCTCTTCAAAAAGTCCTTCATGTTTAAGTTTTAGAACCAGACTTAGAAGCTGTCTGGTCCTGAACACTTTCATTTCCGTGTATGGAGGTGATCTGTTGCACAATATCAAATCAATTTATAATTCCTTTCTCTATATTTTCAGTATTTTATCTTTTGTCATTGTCAGCATTTACTGTACTCCATGACTCACTGACATGTGATCATAAAGAAATTAGTATGTCATTTGTTAATGCTGTGTTGTTGAAATTAACAATATGTAACACTGAGTAAGTGAAATATGTTTGATTCATCAAGCGTAATAACAATATGTTGGGATTCACAGGACCACAGATGATTTATCATTTGGTAAAATCATCACTGGGCATTTAAGGCTTTTTCCTCTGCATGCTCTTTGTTCTCCAAACAAAGACAGCTAGGTGACACCCATCTCCACAGGAGGTCTCACCTCACACCTCAGTGAGACACAAGTCTCACAACTTGATTGGACAGCACTGTTACAGTGACATGCCCCTCTGTGATGTCACCAAACTCTAAGCTAAGTCCTGCTCCTTTCAAGCTCTCTCTCTTGCTCTCCAGCTGTTAAACAGGTAACACCTCTTTCCAGCTGGGCCTGGAACAGCAGAGGCCCAGACCCTTGCTCCATAGCCCCAAACCACTAAAGGGAGGGCAATGGATCATAGAAACACAAGGTTTGCAACTAGCTTTCCAGCAACAAGGAACTAAGTGAGTTAGCACCCAGCGTCTAACTCTGCTAAACCCTGAGCGACCAGCTTCCTCAGAGTTTCACCTTTGGAACAAAGGACCCAACAAAGACTGCGCCTGGAACCATCTTCCCAGCCTTCTTCTGCCGGCTAACAAAGCAGTACACCACCAAGTGACTCTTTCTCCCATCCATTTAAGGATCGGTAATGTAACAACTGGGCATAGCTTATCACAGCTTTACAGGCTAAGCAAGACTGTTTAACTTGTATGTGATTTGATGCTGTTCATTGAGTTATTGTTGTGATTAGATTGCAGTTAGGTCATTGATTAGTTGGCTTTGCCAAAGCTAAGTATTTAGTTTGCTAATACTGTTCACAAACAGATTCTTGCACACAACTAAACAATATTTGCACTAATCCAGACTGTTTGCAACACATGTCACATTGACATAGACTCATTAACAAATAGGCTTTCAACAGAGCTACACCCAAACAGGCATCTCAAAGTTCCCGCTTCTTTTCCTTTGTCTTTGTCCTGACCACACGGTCAGACAAACACCTCCCCTGACCTGGAGCCAGCCTTGATTCGGCCATTTTGGTAGTTCTCTGTTGTCAGCCATTTTGTTTTGTAGGCCAAACAGCTCTTTGATCACCACACCCACCTTTGTCTTTCTCTTTTTCTCTCTTGCACACACACACATATACACACCAAGCTTGTATATAGTTAGTTAGAATTTGTGTGTTTTGGTTTGCTTTGCTAGTTTGTGAATAAATATAATTCTTTGGAATCATACCTGCTGTCTGTTTAATGTTGCACAAGAGTGAATGAATAGTCAACCTCTGCTGCGTCAAGAACTCCGAAATTCTTCAGGCGTTACTGTTAATTTTGGTTGTTGTCATTAATTTAATTATTAATCAAAACTCCAAATTAATAGTTTAGCCTATTTTCTGAGACTGATATCTTTAACTGGCTATCATTTTCCCTTTACGGGAATGGTGCCCCACGAGGTGATTTAATGTTAATTAAGTCACATTATTTAACATAATTATTAATTATTAATAATAATAATTAATTATTTCCGATAGCCAATTAAATCCCAACATATTTGGTGCCGCCGTGTGAAGCCCGAATTTATGTTCCCAACATTTTTGGTGCCTCCGTGTGAAGCCTAATGTGTTGACCCCAACAAATTTGTGATGTATTTTCTTGTCAGCTGCTCTCACTAAATGTGGTACAAGTACAAGACCGTTCAGTTTAATACAGGGGTGTCCAAACATTTTTGAGTGGAGGCCAGATTATATAATGTGAAAAAATCCAAAGGCCAGCTGCTTCTCGCATCAAATGGGTTATTAAAAAAAGAAAATCACAACCAAACAAGTCACACAAAACTGTGTCATGTTTCAGTATTCAGCTCCTAAAAGCAGCAGCCCTCACTGTCGATTTAATGCTTATTTGCCGTGGCCATGTCTGCCACCTGGCAGGAAATGTCTGATGTTAGGTAACTGTTCCCTGTGCTTGCTTATCATCTGTTTATGAAAACACATTAGTTTCGCCTGTATATTTCCTATTCAGTGCATGTCTACAAACTATTTGTCATTCTGCCATTGTGATGTAAAATACAAAGTGCAAATGCTTGATCAACCAATATTGTATGGCAGGACACATATAGTATCTTTTGAAAGTCAGGCCAAGGGCCATTTAAAATCAGTCTGAAGGCCACAGTTGGCTCCCTGGATGGAATTTTGGACATGTCTCCCCTAATAACCTGCAGGAAGAAGCAATGAAGCACATTAGAGGAGAGAGAGTCAGTTTTTTAATCACTGTAGGTGTTGCCGCCAGAGGTGTGGATATGAGTCACATGACTTGGACTCGAGGTCAGAAACACAAAATGGATGATTTTGGACTTGACAATATCAAAAAAAAAAACTTGCAACTCAACTTTGACTTTAAGATCATGACTTGTGACTTCACTTGAGCCTTTTGATATAGGGTTCCTACGCAAGTATGGAAATAAATTTGATCAATTTCCAGGTATTAAAGTATGGAAAATGAAAAATAAAGTATGGAAAGATATTTATGTTTCCAGACTATTACCACTGTTCTAAAATACTGTTTTCTAAAACAGAAAATTAGGTATTTCCAAAAATAATTTAATCAATCCGGATCGTGTTTTATGCCGGGCCAAGCACAGTTTGTGTGAGAGCAAACGTCTCAGAAAACATACTGCCCCTTTTACCTGATTGACAAGTGGTATGTCCAGTCCGCTGCCCCATGACCCAGGTATCAAGTTTCACTCCAACACTGCACCTTTGACAAGAAGACGAGTTTCATGTGGTTCACAATGGGTAGATGCAAGTTTTTGGATGGATGGCTTGACAACACCATATATAAATACTGGTTGGCTAAGGATTCCCAATTCACACACAGAGCTAGATGCAACCTTTGTGTGAAACCATTTGACATCGCCAACATGGGGGAGAAGGTGATTCTGAGCCACATGAAAGGAAAAAATACCGACGTCTCGTTACTGCATCGCTTGCACCCAGAGTCCCACCCTTTTTGCCTCAGCCCAGACATTGCCTTACCTGAGTTTTTATTTGCATGCCATTATGGTACTTGGCTACAATTGCCTATTAAGAATAATTAAATATGATGTGAAATATAATACACTGATATATTTACTCAGATGTTGCATATTCTCTGAAAAAAAAACAAAAAACAAAACGCCAAGAACTCTGGAAATTAGGGTATGGAAAAGTATGGAATTTTGAAATTCCAAATGTGTAGGAACCCTGTTATTTGCATTACTATTTGTTTTTTTCTTCAGATAAATCTGATAATTGTTGCTCAGTCTCTTTACTCATTTATTTAGTAAAGTGTCCACACACCTTCTCATTCTACATATACAGAGAGGTATACTGGTGGCTTTACAGCCTACATTTTATTTAATTTAGAGTGTCTGATAGAGTGATATTATTGATTATCTCTGATCCCTGCGGTCAATTTGTTCGTTGCGACAGTGCGATGCAACACCACTGACGCTAGGTGGCGCCAAGCTTAAAAAAAAAAAAAAAGAATCCTATCAGTTGTGTGTTGAAACTGTGATTGTCAGTATTACCCCTGTTCAACCAAATCAGCTCTAGTTCTTGAACCAGTTTCATTCAGGATTCTTGGAACCTTGATCCTATCTAGTGAACCAGCCCAGGTTTCCACCAGTTTCTCACAATACCATTGTAATCAAGGATGTGTCGTCAGTGGAGGACGATGCAATATGCACAACGGAAGTAAACAGAAGTAGCAAAATTGCGGGTTAAACTGATTACCTGTGAACTTTTGTTCTGTTATTGCACAAAAAAATAAGAACAAACTATGAATTAGATCACTACACGCTAAGTTTTGTACTTGACTTCTCCATCATTGCCTTCTTCACCCTCACTTTCCAACCTGTAGAATATGACATGCCCACTGATGTCGTTGCAGTTCGCACCTCAGGTCAAGGAAAACATGCTAATTTTTGGTTCCAGCTGAGAACGAACTTTTCAGGTTCCAAACCAATCTATTTTTAGTTGAAATACTCTGAGTGGTTCGAAATTAGGTGCAAGAATCAGAACTGAACCAGTTCCATGTTGGTGGAAAATGGGTATATGTGAAGAGCTGCTGTTGAGTGCATGAGAGCAAAATGTTTGTTTGCAGAATCATTCAGTTTTTCCCAAGTACATAACTTTGTATGTAAAGTAACTGAAGAAACCTTTAAAGCATCATCTTCCAGCTGGTCCATCCTTGTCTTGATTCCTGAGTGAAATTATCCAATAAAATAAAGGGTTTTTTTTTCAGTTTTTTATTAGTGTAAAGAATTTCTCTATGTATAATATATAATTTTATGATTAATGATTTTTGCATCCCAACCTGTGCTTTGGGTTTTGAACATCTAACCTAAACATCAGATTGAATGATTTTATACATCACAGTTATAGTTGTCTCATGTTTAAAAGTCACATCCTTTTAATTTGATTTTTTTTTTAATCACAGTAATATAAGCAACAACAAAAAAAGGAGATAAGCATGGGGTGACTGTTGAGGTGCCTGACTGGGGAAAATTATGAGGGATCCCTTTGGACTTCTATTTACTGTTTTCACCACTAGATGGTGAGGGTTAGCTGTCTGTACTGGCTCTTAATGTCAGTCTTGAGTGATCAGTGCAAACCCAGTGTGAATTTGTATAAGTAAGTGACCACCACATTGAGACTTTATTATTGTACTGGGTGTCATGTTCAACAAGGACTATTTCATTATAACAGCAAATGAAACCATCTCTGTAAGCACGTGGGTTTGTTGGACTAAGCTGAGAGTGGATCTGGGGTCAGCAGGTTTCCTTTCATTTGAGCTGTGTCTGAAAACAGGAAGCTACTGGGCAGAGGAAAGCTTCCGTCCTGTTGGCCCCGGCCGCCTGCATCCTCCCAACCTTTATGGGCCAGCTGTTCTGAACATTACAGCCCGTCTGCAGGCTCCTGCTGCTTATACACTGTGGACAGTCCATTAATATGAACACAGTGCAACATTAACATCTGTCTGGCCTGCTTTTATTATGCACTTGTTTATGTTTTCTGGGATTTTTAGCAGTGTTGGACTGCTGAAAATACTGTTAGTAACCCCAAAATTTGGTGGGTATCATTTAGATGTATACATAGGCATCTGATATAAAAACGCCCAGAAAGCCTTTTGGTAAATGTTAACTGTATAGTTCCAAATATTTAAGGTCTTTATTTTAGACTTTCTGTTTTTGACTTACAGGTACAGAGCCCAAAAAGAGACAAAAGGCAGTAGATAATCAGATGATTCATAAAACACAGCTGAATGTATCATCAATAACTAATACCATTGGAAATAATCAAGTCTTTGTTTCGATTAAAAAGTGAAAGAAAAGTACCAAGCATTAGCTAGAGTTCCATAACATCTTGTAGCCGGGGGCGCCCCCAGAAATTTGTCACAGAGGAGGCCAGATGGAGCCACTGAAAATCTTGGAGTGGCCCACCAAAAGTCATAACTGAATTTTAGGAATTCTGTTACGCTGTTAAAGTATACAGGTAAGTTGCAAACTATGTCAATATCAGAGTTAGAAAATCGTGTTCCGATATACTTTGTATCTTACTTTACTTTTACTTATTTAACAGTTAGAGTTCCATAACAGTCATTTCTTAATGTGTATCTAGGTATGTTAGGTCTTCAAACATTGGGAACAAGCCCTCTCAAGTTAAGGAAAGACTCGTTGATCCCCGTAGATCCCATTTTGATTCAGATATCTTTAGGTGAGAGGTCAAGGGACTCTTTTGAAAAAGGCAGTGCTGTTTGTATGTTCACAGAAATTTAGCCCAAATTTTTAGTGTTTTTCTAGCCCCCTCCCCAACAAGCTATGGTTAAAATAGATGCCTTAGATTTTCAAGTTTAACAAGATTCCACTGCCATTGGGCTATCTTAAAAAAAAAATAGCACATCACAGCCTCTTAAAGCGGTTAATATAGGCCTCCAATTATTTGCACGGGTGGGTTTTGGGGCAGCAGTTGTATCAGGAGGGCCATGGTCCCCTCAAGTCCCCCCCTGGGGATGTCACTGTAGGTAGCTGAGGAGAACTGCAGAGTTGGATAATAATTCTCTATGGGTTTATTCCAGGCCCCCAGCAAGTGGGGCAGGCTTTAAAGCAAATTTCCATAGTGGCCAAACTGTGGGATTGCAACTTCCGAGTCCGTCATGTGATGCCCTTTTCCATAGGCTAACATGGTGAAAAAGACATCTGTACATTACTGGATACATTTTTTGAGCATTACAACCCCCTTGAAATAACTGATTTCACTATCTGGATTCGATCTATTCGTTGTGATGACATTAGGAAAGTCTAGAGGAGCTGCAAGATTAAATCATTTTATCCCCATTCAAGTTAGCGGAGCAGGAAACTGGAAGTAGCCAGCTTGGCGGGTGGAAGTCTTTAGTATAAAAATAAATATTAATCTTGAAGCTTTTCCCTAACCTCTGCAATCACTTGATTAAAAAGAAAACCTTTTTCATTTTTTCCCCCTTTGCTACCAGTAAGTTCTTTTTATCATACACAAGCTCATATTATTTTCTGGTTGTCCTATTTTTGTTCTTGGCATGTGTTAATCAGTTTTTATGTTTTCTGTTTGCACTTTCCAGTTTGGGTATCTCTGAGACAGGTGAAATCATGGGGACTGAGTGGCTAGCTAGCTTAACTGGAAATGCTGCCAGCTAAATACAATAAGTGCTAGCATTTACTGGCTGCTGTAGTTTTATGATGAAGGTTAGCTTTAGGTTGGTAGCTAGCTGAAAGGACTAGCACTCAGTGTGTTTAGCTACCAGTGCTTTCCTATGAGGGGCCATACAAGCCATAATTCATTCTGGCCCTCTCACACACATACATTCTCCTTTCACATACATATATTTTCACTCTCACACACATACATTCTCCTTTCACATACATATATTTTCACTCTTCTTTCAAATACATATATTTTCACTTTTCTTTTACATACATATATTTTCACTCTCACATATATATACACCTTACTTTTCAACACATACACATAGGCTGCGGTCAGAAAGTCTTTTTTGCTTAGGAAGGTTCCTAGCTGAGTGAAATGACCCAGAAGTATTTTAGTGGCCGCCATGATAAGAGCTGTTCGAATTCTCTAAACACTCAAGGCTATTCAAGAGAAGGCTGAGACACGGGGTCAAACATGGGGGGACTGCACATGCGCAGTGTAACTTGAGCTGTGATGCTGGAGGGTGACAGCAGGGGCGCTGGATAAAAAGCACAGGATCCGCTCAGGCGATCAAGGAGTGCGCTTGGTGCGGTCTGCTTGGACTTTTGGACGGCGGCTGCCTGAAGTTGTCGGAATTGCATCTCTGTCATTCTCACCCACAATGCAGGCCACCAGTGACAGTCCAGTAATAAGCTGTGAAAATGACATGCATGCACATCCCCTTTATTCCGCGGTCTCATGCCATCTACTGAGCCTTTGAGGAAGTGCAGACCAGATTTTACTGCCTATGTGCAATCCCCCCATGTTTGACCCCGTGTCTCAGCCTTCTCTTGAATAGCCTTGTAAACACTAAGGAAAGGAGGTTCAATGCTTCCTTTCAGATCTCCTTTAGCATAGGATACATCGGACCTTCCTAGGCAATAGGAAAGGAGATAATTCCATCGCACAAGTCATTGCTGCGGCAATATTTACGCACCATTCACAAACTCAAATGATTAGAAGAGAAAAAGATCAACATGACCGAGAAAGGAAGAAGATCACCATCTAAGTTACCGCTGTTTATGAAGCATTATACATCTCATGCCATAACTTGTTCATATATATTTTTTCAACTTTCAACATTATGTTAAACTTAGATGCGAACTATGAACGTTTCGCTACTATTGGTGTACCCTCCGTCCACAGCTTTAACTTGTTTTATAACAGGATAAACAAATATACAAGTATGCAGTGCATCTTTTTAATTTTCCGATTTTCGTGTGAATGAAAAAAAAAGGAAATCCAAGTGTTTTTCCCATTTCCGTCTTCTAATGGCTAATTGAAATTAAACCAAAACCAGAAACCTACTTGTTTTTCGCCTTTATTGTTATATCTATATTATCTGCCCCAACTGCATCTCAAAACTTTGGCATCGGCTATGCTTATGGCCTAGATAGATAGATAGATAGATAGATAGATAGATAGATTCAAGAGTATTATCTAGACCTGCTCTATGTGTAAAGTGCCCTGAGATGACTTTTGTTGTGATTTGGCACTATATAAATAAAACTGAATCTAAAAAAATAGATAAATAATCAATGAAGTAACGTTGCTGTGCCTCGTGCGTAGATGCACATATACTTGGCGTATCTGGAGATTTAAATAATTAATGAAGTTACTGCTTCCCACTTTTTATTACCCTGTACAGTGTTTCCTTGCAGAGCTACAGTGGAAGGATCATAACAAAAAATACAAAAGACTGTAACGTTAAAAGATATCTGCCTGAGGTTATTAAATACCTGCAGCGAGCACCCCACCCCGCTGCAGAAACAATAAGCGCATTTCCCCATAAAGAGAGACGCTGTGCGCATTTACGCACGAGGCACAGCAGCATCCCTTTTATTATTAATATTATTATTATTTATTATTTATCTGTCTATCTATGCAGTAGGGGCACATAATATTGATTTAACAATAAAGGCCAAACACAAGTTAATTACTGGTTGTGGTCTAATTACTCTAATTGCCCATTTGAAGAAGAAAATGGAAAAAGCACGTGGATTTCCATTATTTTTTTTATTCACACAGAAAAACAAAATAATGCATTTTGGAGGGGACACGCACCGTAACATATGCTCAGTTTGCATCAGTCATTTATTCATTTGAGCCAGCCTTTAGTAATATCATTAATTCATTTTACTACTTGGGATTCAGATGGGTGAGTGTGAGCAAACATTCTCAATGTGACTGTAGGAGCCATTTCATAGTTTAATTGTTTATGTGTGTGTGTTTAGTTTGTTTTTTACCACTAGAGGAGGGAGGTCTCACTCTGATGCTATTTTTAGTTAATCACACAGGTAATTGGCAGCTGCACATTCACAGGTGTTAAAGGGTTTGTTGATTATCAGCAGTCGGAGCAGAGCGGTGGTGGAAGCACACGGTTCTTACCGTATGCCAGCATTTTGTTTTCAACCCAGCAACATAATTTGGTATGTAGCCTAACCCTTTTCTTTTTGATTTATATTTTTTTGCAATAAATAGGAACGTCACCCAAAAAAGAAACTTCTTCTGGACAGTTTAATTTAATGGACTGGAGTACGTGTTAAGAACATTCCTGAGCCACCGCATTAATTAATTAAATGTTTGGTTTATGATAGTCACCACAGTGACAATGTTGTTTCAGTTTGTGGCTGGTAGCCTATATTCCTTTTTTTAATTCAGTTCCGACCTTAGTAATTAAACAATATCTTTCACCGTGTTGTCCACGTTTATATATCCTGCATGAAACAACACGATGAGAATGTATGCCCCATCGTGTGCATTTTGTAGTCCATCTTCAGAACATTGTAGTTTCACCACAGCAGACCCACATCAATAACATCCTTCTCAGCTAATCACAGCGCGATAAATTCTTCTTCTTCTTCGTTTGGTTTTATGGCACATTGTAACCATTGCTCATTAGGTGTATACCGTCACCTACTGTACCGGAGTATGTAGACGATAAATGGACTGCCTTCCGTTTCCACTATACTCCTTCCGTTTCCACTATGCTCTCACTCACACATGCATACATTCTTCTCTTACATACATATATTTTCTTTCAACATACATACATTTTCCTTTTACATACTACTTATAGTATTAAATGTATACATGACTGCATGTGCATGAGAGCAAAGTGTATGAATGTGTGCATAAAATATATGAATATGAGAGAAAAATGTATCAGTGTGTGTGTTCAAATATATAAATATGAGAGTGAAAATATATGAATGTGTGAGTGAAAATGTATAAACGTGTGAGTAAAAATATATGAATGTGTGAGTGAATATGTATAAATATGAGAGTGAAAATATATGAATGTGTAAGGAGAATGTATGTGTGTGAGAGGGCCAGAATGAATTATGTCTTATACGGCCCCTCATACTTTCCGGTATATTTGCTAGCAACTCAATCCTCTCATTTCTTGATTTTATGTCAAAACAACATGTATGGACATACACATGCCATTATCACATAAGCATAGAGTGGTATAAGAATAGGTCCTAAAACCTGGAAATGTGTTAGTGTTTTACCACTCATGGTTCCCTTGTCCCTTTTTGGTTAGATGACTGAAATAGGGTCTGTGGTTAGACAAGCTTGAGAGACTTTTATGTTTTGTTCTACAACATAAAATTCATCAGTAAATACACCACTGTGAATATTTATGTCTTTAAAAGGGTGGTTGCTAACAAGTGGCTAAATAGGACTACAGAACGTCATCACGCCAAATGGCTTTACTGCCTCGTTAAATCATGCAATCATAGTGCAGTTTGTTTATAGCCTAATGTTGGCTTTTTAATTCTGGTGATTGCATTTAGGCTTCAAAAATCATTAATGTGGTGTTCATGTGTGAAGATTATCTTGTTGAACAAAATGTGTAAGTATCATAAATGTTTGTTTGTCACAGTTTATTTTCTGCTATTTCCAAAATCCAGTGGAAAAATCCAATAGGCTTTTTGGTGAGGGAACCAAGGCGACGCTAACTTCTGTATGTGAAGAAAAAAACGAAATAGATCAAGGCAGTAATTGTAATATATACTGGGGAGGGGACACATCCCCACTCTAAATGCCACTCCTTCCCAATACGTAAATTAATAAAAATAAAAAATAAAATTCTTTTTTTTTTTTTTGCTATGCTACAAAATGCATCCCGCTCACCACCATCCAAAATAACCACTATTATCACTACTGGCTCTGGTATTACGTTATACTGCCGTTATGTGTGTAGATTTTCCAACTGCTGTTGCTGTACCCCAGCTTGACTGCTTCATGGCTACAGCTTTGAAGTAGAAAAATGAGTCTAATGTGTGCCAGGATCAAAACATTGCGGAAATGACAGTTAAAACACAAAGCAAGTATATATTCATATGTCTTTAGTCAGAGCAAAAGCTCCATAGATAAAAGAATCAATGAAAAATAATTGCTCCTCCACTGAAAAACAAGAAAGAAGGAAAAAGTATTTCACCTCCATAAATCTGGAGCAGTCCAGCAGCTCAACCAAAATCTAATTTGAAAAGTGGAAGCAAATGTTTACCTTGTAAACAAGCTCTCCAGCTCTGCGGCCTCTTCGCAGTTATTTCAGACCTGCAGAATATACTTAGAACAGACACACATGCTTCTAAGATTCTCCCTCGCAGGGAAATGTAATAAACTCTGCCCCATAGCCAGAGCTAATATTTGACCTCTGTTTAAGCAAATATAATTACAGGGATGCTCACGCAAGCCGGAGGAGGGATCCTCGGAGGGGAGTGAACTCATCTTCACTGCAGGGATTGAGAGGAGGAGCAGGATAAAAGCAGCCATGGGGGATCTGAGGCTGAGGGGAACACAAGCTCATCTCTATGAGCCAAAATAAGATTTTTACTTCAACATGGGAGCATCAAGTGAGCCCAGTGTGGGACGTGTTCTTACGTAATGTGTTTTATAGGGCTTGTTTGTTTGTGGAGGTTTGTTCTGGGGTTAAGGGGCGTGACAGGGATGAGAGCAAAGAACCAGCAAAAGCATAGCGGTACTTTTCCTCCCTTCTCTGTGACACCATCAGTCCGCCTGGGGTAAAATGTTTTCAGGCTAGAGCAGCCTTTGTACATCATCTGTCCTTCTTCCAGCTGCTTTTCTGATCCAAGGTTGTGGTGGAAAGTAGCATTTCACATTGAAACTAATGCCTTGAGATGAGTTCATCATATTTCCACAGAAGCGCCCCTCTGCGACCACAATGTTGAAAGTGTCTGGGGCGCGAAATAATAAAACACTAAATTTGAGATGTCAAAGCAACCTTTGAAGATAGATAGAGAGATTGGCTCTGAAACGCCACATCAAAAGAACCAGAGTGACGTGTGGATCTGTGGAATGACTGCTCCACTGGATATTGGACCAAAGTGTGAATAAGACTATTGTTGAGCCAGAAAAAGATGACAAGCTTTAGTTTGGTGCTTCAGTATGAATTCCCCCTCTAACCCACTGTGGAGCTTGACGTTAACATACAGAGAGCATATCAGGGTCCGCATTCCACACTGCAGGCAAGACACAGAGCAGAAAGGTGATCAGAGACGATGACTGCTTCTTTTCCCAGCTGTCCTCTGAGGAAACAGGTGTTTTCTGCACTTGGTTGGAATGGATTTAGTAGCAGAGAGAGAGAGGGAGGTTGGAGAGGTCATAGAAGGAAAGAGGGATGTAAAATGAAAGATGGTAAGTCTCCATCTGTCACCTGTTTAGATAGACAGCTCAGTATGGGACAGTTTTGACTTCTAGCTTTGAAATGTGTGCTTCTGTTAGCCATGCTCCTCAGATGTTTAAGTGAAAAAGCCAGACAGACAAAAATTCACAGCCGCTGTCAAGTGACTGCTGAGCAAATTTATCTCCAACTGAACCAGTGGAGCTCCATAGTTAAGGACTGGTCACACTGGACTGCTGCCAAATTAAACTGAACCTGGATTAACTGATTTTTGGCCACTTGTTGGAAGTGGAAACAAGCTATCTTCTTGTTAGCATACAGTTATCTAGAGGAGGGACCAAGTCATTGTTTTGAAGGCCACAAATAAGGACAAATTAAGTCATTGCACAGTCCCAAGTCCAAAGTCAAATCCTGAACATTGGTTTTTGAATCCTAAACAAGTCATAAGCACTTTTCACCAAATGTTATACCATTTTAACAACAGAGCAATAGTATATTAAACTTGTAAAGACCATGAATGCTTTTTAAATTTTGTTTTTATTTGTTAAAACAAGTTTGTTGGAAGTTGTTGTGTCTCAGTTTGTAATTTTCAATCAGCATGTTCTGGATATCGCAAGTTGTTTTTTGTTGACCACCGCATAGTTTAAGTACAAGAATGGATTATCTTTGTATCATTTTTTACAACTGGCAATCAGTAATGTAACATCAGTTCTTTTTGGTTCTTTCCAGCAAATTGGATGCTGACAGAGCAGCTGAAACAAAGTGGATCATCTAGGTAATTTAGTATCAACTTGCTGGGAATGAAGTTGATTCAGGAAATAAAAGGAAATGAATTGGTTTGTGGCACACTTTCTAAATAATTCATTTTAATCTTTGGACTTTGGACAAAGCATCAAGTACTTTCAAGTCAAAAGGTTTAAGTCCAAGTGAAGCATGGGCCATTGGTGTTGAAGACCACGCTGAGTTGGAAGTATTTTCTGATTTTGTGAAGTCATCAGAATCATCTGAATTGTGATTCAAGTCTGATTCAAGTCCAACAGTGTGTCTCAAATCTCATACTTCTGTGCTAAACACTTAATATTTTGAGTGCACAAGTAGCCTATGCAAGTGTGCTCACACTGCATAGTACGGAAAAATGCAGTGTACCATTGGCGCACTCAAAACGGTCCCAAGGTTGAGTGTAGACTTGTGGACACTTCTCACCCTCAGTAGTCGCCATGTTTGTGATGTAGCAGTAGCTACATCACAAGCTTCTCAACTTTTGACATGGCAGCTGGGGACAACAAGGAGTCAGAGTCGGTTACAGTAAACACTGCCACATTATACAGATGTAGGGGAGAACCGGTACGAAAGTAACACTTTTCACATAGACGTCATTTTAAAAGATAATGTTACGGACTGAAAAAAATCTTTCGGTGTGATAAACTACTTACTACTCGTGTGTGCTCTGTCAATATCAGGTGCTAAATCATCCCAATATATATACTGACTTAGGCATAGTTTGACGTCAAACGGAAGTTGTGCATTGTTACTTTCGACACCGCCAGTCGGGATGAAAGTAACACACGGATGGGACAAAAGTATCATGATCAAATTAACTGGAATCTTTTAAATTACTGTCGTTTTTAGTAAAAAAATCTGATAATGTCCTTGCTAATAAGCAATTGTAAATACACAATGCACTTTATCTAAAAAAAAAATCTAATTTCATTTTGAATGAATGAATGAATGAATGAATTCATTTATTTTGAATACAAAAATGAAATTAAAAACATATACAAAAACAAACACATTTGTTTTCAACATTTTCATTTGCTTCAAATGTTTCAAAAGTAAGTGTGAACTCATTTAAAGTGCAAGTGGTCTATTTACAAAAATCACAAAATCATTTTTATATTCATCTTAAATTGCTGAACAGTGTGAACTCATTTAAAGTGCAATTAGTCTATTTACAAAAATCACAAAATTACCCTACTCATTATCACAATTGTGACAAATATAATGGGCTGCACACTCAGTGCATGCCTCACGTGACCACATCATACAAAAGATGCACTGCACCCACACTTCCCCAGGCAAAGATGAGCTAAATGTCTCCCCACAAACAAGACATTCCTCATCCTTGCTCTGAGAAACTGTGGTTGCAGTGTGTCCACTAAACAGCCTTTTCTTTGGACATTTTGATGAGGACTGCGTTTTCTGGCCACTCTGCCAACTCTCCTCCTCCAAGGCAGCTTTTACAGGGGTGTCAGTCAGTATTGCTGTTGACCTGCAACATTCAATGAGATGATAGTCAGAATCAACTTGTTTTTAGACAAGCAAGAAAATAAAGACAAGTTAAAAACCAAACTCTGCTCACCTCTTTCTGCCTCTTCTTTTAGTTTCTTTCCCTGGGCCAGCCTTTGGATATGGGCGAACCTTTTCTGGGCGGAACCTCTGTACTGGGTTGCCTCTAGAGGTTCCTAGAACCACGAGCATACCTGGATAGATAAAATTAAAAAATAAATAAATTGCTTGATGGTGATGGAGAGGGTGCTAGTGATGGAGAGGGCGCTAGTGATGGAGCAGGCACTGGGGATGGAGCTGGTGCTGGTGCTGGAGCGAAGTCTGTCTCAGTGAAAATATACTGAATAAAAAGCCAGATACTGGTACACTCAAACCCGGATGAAATGTTGCTTACTGTTGCTGCTTGAGGCAGAGCTTTGGCCACAAGGCTTGGGATGTTGTAGATGGTCAGAGTTTTTCCAGGGTTCATTCGCATCCAATTGTCTGCTGCACTGTTAACGTAGTGCTTCAGAGGACCAAAAATGCTTCGGTCTAGCGGCTGAAGATGGAGGGTGCAGTGGGGTGGAAAAGACAGCAGTACAGTGCCATGTGACTTGCAAAAGTCAGTTGCTGCCACAGAGAGGTGTGATGGATGATTGTCTAAAAGTAGCAGCAACTTTGACTCCGGTGTGTGTGTGTGTGTATAGTAAGATTTAGGGAGTTTTTCCTTATCCGCTGTGAGGGTCCAAAGGACAGAAGGATGTTGTATGCTGTAAAGCCCTGTGAGGCAAATTGTGATTTGTGATATTGGGCTTTATAAATAAAATTGATTGATTGATTGATATTTGTTTATATGGATGTATATAGTTCTATATTGATGTGTAGTAGTTTTAAATTGTGTACAGTACAGGCCAAAAGTTTGGACACACCTTCTCATTCAATGCGTTTTCTTTATTTTCATGACTATTTACATTGTAGATTCTCACTGAAGGCATCAAAACTATGAATGAACACATGTGGAGTTATGTACTTAACAAAAAAAGGTGAAATAACTGAAAACATGTTTTATATTCTGGTTTCTTCAAAATAGCCACCCTTTGCTCTGATTACTGCTTTGCACACTCTTGGCATTCTCTCCATGAGCTTCAAGAGGTAGTCACCTGAAATGGTTTCCACTTCACAGGTGTGCCTTATCAGGGTTAATTAGTGGAATTTCTTGCTCTATCAATGGGGTTGGGACCATCAGTTGTGTTGTGCAGAAGTCAGGTTAATACACAGCCGACAGCCCTGTTGGACAACTGTTAAAATTCATATTATGGCAAGAACCAATCAGCTAACTAAAGAAAAACCAGTGGCCATCATTACTTTAAGAAACGAAGGTCAGTCAGTCCGGAAAATTGCAAAAACTTTAAATGTGTCCCCAAGTGGAGTCGCAAAAACCATCAAGCGCTACAACGAAACTGGCACACATGAGGACCGACCCAGGAAAGGAAGACCAAGAGTCACCTCTGCTTCTGAGGATAAGTTCATCCGAGTCACCAGCCTCAGAAATGGCAAGTTAACAGCAGCTCAGATCAGAGACCAGATGAATGCCACACAGAGTTCTAGCAGCAGACCCATCTCTAGAACAACTGTTAAGAGGAGACTGCGCCAATCAGGCCTTCATGGTCAAATAGCTGCTAGGAAACCACTGCTAAGGAGAGGCAACAAGCAGAAGAGATTTGTTTGGGCCAAGAAACACAAGGAATGGACATTAGACCAGTGGAAATCTGTGCTTTGGTCTGATGAGTCCAAATTTGAGATCTTTGGTTCCAACCGCCGTGTCTTTGTGAGACGCAGAAAAGGTGAACGGATGGATTCCACATGCCTGGTTCCCACTGTGAAGCATGGAGGAGGAGGTGTGATGGTGTGGGGGTGTTTTGCGGGTGACACTGTTGGGGATTTATTCAAAATTGAAGGCACACTGAACCAGCATGGCTACCACAGCATCCTGCAGCGACATGCCATCCCATCCGCTTTGCGTTTAGTTGGACGATCATTTATTTTTCAACAGGACAATGACCCCAAACACACCTCCAGGCTGTGTAAGGGCTATTTGACCAAGAAGGAGAGTGATGGAGTGCTGCGGCAGATGACCTGGCCTCCACAGTCACCGGACCTGAACCCAATCGAGATGGTTTGGGGTGAGCTGGACCGCAGAGTGAAGGCAAAGGGGCCAACAAGTGCTAAACACCTCTGGGAACTCCTTCAAGACTGTTGGAAAACCATTTCAGGTGACTACCTCTTGAAGCTCATGGAGAGAATGCCAAGAGTGTGCAAAGCAGTAATCAGAGCAAAGGGTGGCTATTTTGAAGAAACTAGAATATAAAACATGTTTTCAGTTATTTCACCTTTTTTTGTTAAGTACATAACTCCACATGTGTTCATTCATAGTTTTGATGCCTTCAGTGAGAATCTACAATGTAAATAGTCATGAAAATAAAGAAAACGCATTGAATGAGAAGGTGTGTCCAAACTTTTGGCCTGTACTGTATACTGATGAATTTGCATTATGTAGGGCTACTTTTCAAACCACAGAATCACTGATGCTTTTTAATTTAACTAAATATAAATTTTACCTGTTTTCATCCATGTTCCAAATGTCCTTCAAAATGATAGCGGGTAAGGACTTTAAGTTGTTAAAAAAATGTCACGTTGGTCTTATTGAAGCTGGTGGAACGGGACATGCTGATGGCTTGAGGTCGACGGATGGACAGGCTTTTGTTTTGCTTGAGGAAGATAGTGAGCCAGTCCTTCCCTGCACTCTGTTTTTCCTGACGAACGTAACAGTTGTTACATTCGTCCCAACAGTGACTGCTAACAGTTGAACCAGGATTGCGTCTAAAGTGAAAAAGTCTGACATTTCAAACTTATGTGTTACAAAACTAAATGACCTATCGTTTAATCATAAATATGACACATGGAACAATCAAGACAATCTTTAAATCAAAAAAGTTTACCCTTTGTCTGAATTTACTCACTGCTGTGGAAAACAGTCTTCCTAGTCTAGCTTCATGGGTAAATGATGTCACCACAAGATTTTTCCCGGTTCCGCAGAGTGTTGCAGGCAAAGATGGCGGTGGCGTAGGACGCCAGGTGTAAAGTTTCTCCATCAAACAATTTGAGGCTTTGTGAATAGACAGACAGAATATGTGGTAATATTAATGTTTTAATGATAAAAAAGTGACATCAATATGTTAACATTTTGGTGCCAGGACAAATATTCCGTGGAAAAGAGAAAAAGTTTGGGAAAACCTAGACGGTAAAAGTTTGAATGCAAGCTAGCTAACATACCAACGGACGTTAATGTTACTAAAAGAAAGGAGAAGACACTACTCCCGGAGATACAGTGGACACCCTTTTGGCCCAAACCCGCTGCACCCCAGCGAAACATGTCAACAAACGGAAGAAACGGGACACTAATGGTAACGGTGACAGTTCAAATGTTAGCGCTGACATTTTGGCAGCTATCCAGGAGCTCTCCAATTAACAGAACGAGACGTTCCATAAGATTTCAGTGATTGAATTCACGACAGAAACAACGTCTCAACATATTGAAAAACTCTCTTCCACAATTGAGCAGCTTGTGGTGGATATTAATCACCACAAAGACATTTTAAAACAGACAAAGTTCTACTGTACAAGAGCTACTGTAGTCATGGTACCAACCGTTCTGCTGGAATCTCAATTTTTCTGCACAAATTTAAAGCGGAAATCTTAGACGTGGTGTCTTCACATGATGGTAGATGGATTCTCATAATTTTCAAGCATGATAATTCAATTTTTATAGTGTGTAATATTTATGGTCATAACCCTCACTCATCCAATAAGGTGCTTTTTAGTCAGATAACCTTAAAAATAAATGAGCTATTGCAGAAATATCTTAATTCTAATATAATTTTAGGTGCCAACTTTAATGAGTGTGCTGATGATGCAATAGATAGATTCCCCCCAAAACTGTGTCAAGCTTTTCTGAACAATATGGTTTTAAAACTATGCTCAGATCTCTCCCTGACCAATACATGGCGTTTTTTTAACCCTGATATACAGGATTTTACATGGTCTAATAGTAACCTTTCATCTAGATCCAGGATTGATCTCCTTTTAATTTCTTGATCTGCACTTCAGTATGTGAAAGAGGTCTCTAATTCTTTTGCTCCATTGTCAGATTATAAGAAAATCACTCTGAAATTAGGGGGCTCACAGAATGCGACAAAATTACGAGGATACTGAAAATTTAATAATGCCCTTCTTAAAGACAGTTGCTTTAATGATAGTAAAAAGAAACCTTTTCAGTGAAATTGCAGACAATGAATATAAAAAAAATGGGAATACTTCAAGTTTAAGACAAGAAGTATTGCTGTAAAGAGAAATAAAGAGTTAAAAGCCATTAAAAATAAAACAGAATCTGAATTACTGAGCAGAATTGGTTTCCTCTTGTCTAAACCCAACTTATCTTCTGAAGAGGCGCTAGAAGTAAAGGAAATACAATAACAAATAGATCAGATTTATACTGAGTTAGCCAAAGGTGCGTTTGTGAGATCTGAAGCCAAGTGGCTGGAAGAGGGGCAAACAAACTCCAGCTATTTTTTTGCTTTGGAGAAAAGAAATGGTCAAAGAAAGTCACCAAGTATGCTTAATATTAATGATAGTAAATGTACGGACCACAAATTAATATCTGATTTTGTGTTTTCCTTTAATTAGCAACTTGTACAAATCAGAATTCAACAGCTCTTCTTGTGAAATGTTTATTAGTAAGTAATTAGTACTAAAAAACACATAGCTAGTCACAATTGATGAGGACCTGAAAAAAAGAGGTAATTAAGACTGCTCTTTTCTCAGTGAAAAAGGGTAAATCCCCAGGTATAGATGGGCTTTCAGTTGAATTTTACATTCATTGTTGGGAACGTTTATTTTGCATGTACTGTGAGTGTGTTGGTCAGGGAGAGATGAAACTATGAAACAAGGCGTTATATCGCTAATCCCGAAACCAGAAGACAATTTACAGATAGAAAACTGGCAACCTATTACTCTCCTTACCATTGATTACAAGATTCTGGCATCAGTTTATGCAAATAGATTAAAGATGGGTCTAACTCATACTGTTGCTGAAACACAATAAGGTTTCATTAAAGATAGACACATAAGTAATAACACCAGACTTATTTTGGATTTATTAGACTATGCAGATTTAGTACACTCAAAGGTGTTTATTCTCTTTTTAGACTTTTACAAAGCCTTCGACACCACTGAACACAAGTTTCTTACAGAATGTGTTAAATTGTTTGGTTTTGGAAGTCAATTTATAGATACTATTGAAATGTTTTATAAAGGAATTAACAGCTCAGTCTTATTTTTGTACCGTGTTTCTTTCGTACCAGCTCTATCCTATAACAGAATACTAATAATAGAAGCCATTACTAATGTTTGTTGGGTCTTTAATGATTTAGTACGGCGAACAACAATGTGAGACAATGCTAACGTTAGCTTGCTAGCTAAGGTAAGCATTCACTAGCTAGCTAACTTGCTCCTAGCTACAGCGGCACATATTAATCAGCACTGACATTGTGGCCTAAGCTTGGTTTATGTGTGGGCGGAGATGATGATTTTAGTAGAAAACAGCTTGGTGTGTCACAAAATATTGCTGTGACAGTTATAAGACCCAAACATTTAAGCAGCAACCCAAAAACCAAACACGCTGAAAGATGCCATAAAGCTCCATATAGCAGGGGGCACCCCCAGAAATTTGTCACTGGGGAGGCCAGATGGGGCCACTGAAAATCTTACACCAAAACCAAAAGTCATAACTGAATTTCAGGAATTCTATTATGCTTTTAAAGTATACTGGTTAGTTGCAAACTATGTCAGTGAGACTTCAGAAATCACAAACTGATAAACTTTGTTTCTTATTTTACAGTTACAGTTCCACAACAGTTAATGTGTATCTTTGTTAGGCCAATAATTGTTCTTCAAGCAGGCTGGCAGGCCTTTTACTATAAAAGTAAGAAATACAGCTTTAAAACTAAGGGGTACATTGATTGTAGGAAACAAAACATTGGGAACAAGCCTTCTCAAGTTTAGTGCAGACTCGTGGGTCCCCATGGAACCCATTCTCGTTCAGATATGTTGAGGTGAGAGTTAAAGAAACCCTTTTGAAAAAGGACAAGCTGGTTGTTTGTTCACCTAAATTTAGCTCAAATTTAGAGAATAATTTAGCCCCATTCCCTACAAGCTATGGCGACAATGGATGGCATCTATTTTCTAGTTTAAAAAGGTACCCCTATCTTGTGCTAGCTTAAAAAAATAAGCACATCACAACAATTGTGTCAGGAGTTCCTCTCACTGTACAAAAATAAAGCCAAAATATCCGAGATACGGCCACTGCATCTCACTCTGATGATCATTTGGAACCAGAGTCTGCATTAGCAATTTCTGTGGCCTTGAGTTCCTGCCCAAACACCCATTCAACGAATTACGAGCATCGCCATTGAATGCAAGCACACCGACTGGCACACAGCTTTCACTCATGATGTCAAATCCCCTTTTTATAGCATCAAATAACTAATCATAAACAAACTTATCAGAAAAACAAACACTTGAACATACAGGGTGATTAAAAACTACCTTAAATGGCAGAAACATTATTCGGGAAAAATTTGTTTGAGAGTTGTACTTTCAATTTTTAGTTTGGCCAATGTACCATCTCTGTAGATGGAGCGGGTGGGGTTTATTATCTATACTGCAGCACTCCACCAGGGGGCAATCCAGGTGTTTTGGCTTCACTTCTCAGGAGCTGTGATGTCATCCATCTTTATATACAGTCTATGGGCCAAACAGTGGAATTCCAACTTCCGGGCCTGTCACATGATACCATTGGGCAAAAAAAAAAACTTTTTCCCATAGACTTACATAATGAAAGAGACCTCTGTACATCAGTGGATACATTTTTTGAGTGTCACAACCCTCGTAAAATGACTCGTTTCTGTATCAGAATTTGAGCCATTCAGTCCGATAATATTCGAAAACTCTAGGAGAGCCTCACAATTTCATTATTTTATTCCCGTTCAAGTAAGTGATAACTGAAGTAGCTAATTCAGGTGGCAGAAGTACACCTGCTCTATGGGCCGCACAGTTCACCGATCATCCAGGTAATTTTATACGCCGCAATTGAACTTTTTGGGTTTCACGCACCACTTAGCAACTTTCAAAAGAATAGACGGGGCCCCACCTACACTGTCCAGACTCTTTATCCATTCATAGTTCTTTCCTACAAGGCTCATTTTTCATGCTTTCTCATTTAGCCAATTGTTATTGTAAACATATTGATTAAAGATGCTCTAACGCTGAATGTGAAAAGCATCTGCGCTCCTTTAATATCCTCCCAATAGTTTATAGAAGGCTGATGTATACAACAGCAGTCATAAACAGGTCCTGTTTTAAAGAGAAACCAGGCCCAACAGTCAGCAGATTTTGCTCCAGTGTTGCCCTGGAAATATTACAAAAGAATAACTCATTCAAAATATATATTTGTTAGACAACTAAAACCACTGCCGATGGCAGCTGAGTTGTTTGCCGAGTGCCAGAGAGTCATCTCCCTGTAATTAAAGCAGTCTGCCTCGGCAGGCCTAACAGTGAAGAGCACTTCTTCCAGTTGATGCGTGTAATGCAGCACACAACACAAAGCTGTTTATCTTTCTATTAACCCGGCTCCTCAAATGAGTTTATAATTACAGTTTCATCTTTTTATGCAGTTGCCAAACCCATTTCTAAACACTTAGAAATGCCGTAGGTGGACTCTGAGAAGATGAGATCTGTATCACAACCACTAATAAAATGTGTTATTCTGGTGTAAATCAAGTGTACACGAACGTAAAGAGCAGGCGGGCCAGCCCAGTTTAAATCCACTCAATGACCTCAGGCCAGATGGAACAGATAGCAGTAAAGGCGCCAGCAGTTATGAGACAATCAAACAGGTGTACACTGTTATGATTAAAGATATACCCTCTGCTTTGAACAGAGCCTTGTCTCATTTTATGGTCTGCGTACAATATACTGAAAACAGGAAGAGCAGACAATAGGAGACAGCGGGACAAAAGTGATAAAAAAAAAAGACACTTTAATCATACAGTACATCTTTTATCTGAGGCAGCGTGTGGTGACTTGAACACAAGAACACACTGAATTTACCACTGCCTCCCACAAATACAAGAAGTGTCAAGCAACAACTTTTTATCACCTTGTAAAATGTGGCACGTTTGTTATGGTTGATGTGATCATATCTGACGACATATATTGATAATTACACACAATATCACATTATATACTATACCATTTCATGTTGGTGCAAATGGCTGCAGTATGAGTATATTTAACACTGCTGTTAGTTAGATTTCATGGAGGTGTTTTTGTGAAATAAAATGAATTTCCCATAATGATATTGCTTTAACAATAGTGAGTGTTCCCTGTAAAATCTAACACAGAATATGGCACATGGAGACCTGGTAAGTCCAAAAAGAAACATGTAAACAGATGAGATTGCGTGGGTCCGTGCTGTTTTATAAATTAAATATATTTAAACACACTGAGGCACTTGGTCAGCAAACACATCGCAAACATTGATTGCAGAGATGTGTCATTCCTTTTTTTTTGAACATTTATGAACATTTATTTGTTGTGAATTTCTATTTGTTGTGAATTTTGTTAAAATATCAATGTATCATCAACATAAGCTTTCAGAAGAGGGATTGGTGTTTATTGCAATAGGAGGCACGCTGGTTTCAGTTTTTGGCATGTTAAACTCTGAAGCTGAACTGCACTTCACCTTCAATGCCCTGTTAAAACAGTAGAGTTTCTTTGGAGAGGCAGAGGACGCCCGCTGTCTTTTTGAGTTCTGCTTGCACTTTTTGACACTTTCCTCCCGTTTGACGGGAATACTTTTCAGCTTCTCCTGGTTGCCAGGGATTTTACAACAAGGTTCCATCTGTGTTGTAACTGTGGTTGTGGTGGACATGTGGTTGTCACCACAACAATGGTCACTGTCCCTTCCCTTGTGTCTTTCCTGACTGGTTGTGTGTGGTGAGCCCAGTAAGGGGGAGGGGCATTGTGTCTGAGCTTGTGTCAGGGTTGGGGTGCTGACATCTTGGCCACTGTCAGGGCTTGAGGGCCTTGTTTCATGTCTGTGGTCATCCTCCTGCCCCACAGGCTCTGAGCCGGGAGCAGGGCCGGTGTCCTGGCTCAGAGCTGTAGATCTCTGTTCTTTGGCTGAAGCAGCCTGCAGGCTTGCTGTGTGGACACAATACTTCCTGAGATGGCAGCTGTGGGCACGTCCGTGCCTGGGGGCCACTATTCTCCCTTGGGAGCAATGGTGGAAATGGGCAGGGGGACAGTGTACGTAGTGCATACGGCACTCCATGTGTGTGTAGACTGGTTCCAGGTTTGTAGGTAACAGGGCTGCATTTTGTTGGCTTCCTGAGAGTGGGAAGAGCTGAGGGGTGGGAGCGCAGGAGGGAGAGTCCTGGGGAGGCTGAACACAGGGGTGGGGGTTCCACTGCTGAGACAGGTGGTGAGGAGAAGAAGAGTCCCCACATGTGCAGTTAGTGTTTTGAGAGTACTGGCACCTGGACGGTGTGCTCAGTGCAGCTACGAGGCCATTCTCAGGGCCACTCCTGCCTGTCTCAGTTTTGCTCTTGTAATGGATGTGTGAATAAGGAGCAGTGTGGTGGTGAGGGGGGATGCCATTGTAAAGCTGAGCACACACCTCCTGCCCCTCTCTGGGCTTCTCTTCAGTTTTCTGACTGGAGGCCAAAGGCTCCAATTCATAATGCTCCACCTCCCCTCCCCTGCTGTCCAGCTGATACTTCCCCAGGCCAGAGCCTTTCCCTTGAGGTGAGGGGCCCGTGGCTGTGACCTCAGAAAACACCTGACACTGCAGCTTTTTGGGCAGGGGTATCTGGCCGCAGGTCCCCTGGGGTCCAAGGCAGCGACACATGCACTGAAAGAAGAAGGTAGCAAAGGCCCAGCTGATGCACATGATCAGCATCATGAATGTGCCCAACTGGGTGTAGGCTAATACAGTTGAGGGCATCATCATTGCCCCGGCAACAAAGGTGGTTAGTGCTGCCATGGCGATGGCAGAGCCCATGCGGCTGAGGGAGAAAATCACCTTCCCCTCGCGGTCAGGCTCAGGGGCGAGCCGATAGGCCACGCCATAGTGGACTGCGAAGTCCACAGAGAGCCCCACTGCAACTGAAATAGTGACGGACTCAAGGACATTGAGCTCCCAGCCAAGCAGCACCAGGGAGCCCACTGTGACAAAGATGGTACCGGCTATTGACAGGATGGCGTACAGACTGATGATGACATTCCAGGTAGTCAGCAACATAACGCTGAAAGCTACAGCCACTGACAGTGCCATGGCAACCAGAGTGCCATCTGACAGACTGTCCTGGAGGTCGTAGAACTCCAGGTTGCTGATGAACCAGCCGTGGCTGAGGCCTGCTGGAGCGTACCGTAACTCCTCAGTGATCCAGGCATCCACCTGTAACAGAACCACAGTCATTAATGTCAATAGCGTCAAAGCAGATACTGAACTGACCTTATACATGAATTTAGGGATGCACAATATTGGATTTTTTGCTGATATGTAACAACTCAATTGGCTGATAACTGATATCGATATATATCCTCTTTTTTCCTCACCTAATTGTAAGCATCATCAAGTCTCTTCTGTAGTGGAATTAAATTCATATTATGCATGCTCTTGTTGTGATGGCCCACTAGCAGATGGAGTCATGAAATACAATACTTTTTGCTGTATGCAATATTCATTCATTGTGCAAAATCAGAAAAAGCATGTTGGGTTGGTTCATTTTGAAACCAATATCGTCGTACCATTGATGTGCTGATATTATCATGCATCCCCACATTAAGTGACAGCAAATAAAGACTAAGTTGGTCCAACCTCACGATAGAACTGGTACATCTTCTCATAGGCCAGGGTGAAGAGGTAAGTACTCTGGAACTCTAACACTATGGCTCTGATGGTGTCATTGATGTCGAATCGAGGTCCAGGGGTCTTGCTGTCTAGATGGTAGTTTGTACTGCGATCCAGCTCCATAATGGCTCGCTTGATGCACAGCTCAAAGACTTCCTGCTTGTAGGGGAAGGTGGACTGGCTGCAGCAGGGGTAAACTGAAGCCTCCTCGCAGTCCTGGTTCTCCATCCACTGTTCAAATAAGAAAGAGATTACAGTTGAGTATATCCAGTGACACTTATAGTTTTAACTTTGTGCTGTTCAGTGACACTTTTCAAAGTGTTGTCACAATGCCAAAATATGGACTGTAATACCAGTACCAGGTTTAGTATCATGATTCTCCATACTGAAACTATACTCGAAATTGAGACAATTGAGGTGATTTGATACTCATTATGTTTAAAGGCAGTTGCTTATCAGAGTGTACACAATACATCTACAATGAAATCTTACATATTTGATTATAATTTCATATATATCAGGGAAAATAGGTAATAAATAGTTAACATATCATGTATTGTAGACGTCCTTTTACAATGTTCAGGTATTATTCTATGAATAGTTCCAAAACAAACTAGAATTACCAATTTGTGGTTGTATGCATCTGCAAACCAGTCATGTTTGTCTTACAATTCACATCCATGTCTGTGAAAACATGGATGCTTCACACCCATTGTCCTCCCGACAGCACAGAAGATCTATACAATCAGCACAGTTTCAAAGTGGACACCCAAGATTAGAGTCACTAATTCAGTATCTGACCAAATGTCTCCCCTTCTGTTGCTGAGTTATGATGTCAAATAACTGCCAGAGATGTTTTTGCAGAACATTATGATGTCACAGTGAAGTTGACCTTTGACCTTTTGGATATGAAATATCATCACTTTATCATCCTATTAGACTGTGATGGCTGTGCTCACATAAAAAAAGGTTGCATGGTTTCTACCACACCATTACCACATGTTCAGTTACCTTTAATTTGCAGTGACCTACAATACTTCCAACATCAGTTTGTTTAGTTTAAAATGATTATTAATTATTTCTACATGAAGCATGCACATTTAGTTTACATAGGTTTGTCATTTTGCTATTTGCTTTTGTTTTGTTGCTATTTGTTTTTGTAAGTTATTAATTCATTCCTCTTTGTCTTTGAGTTACCTGAGGTCACTTCCTGGTTGGAGTTGGGCAAAAGATGGGGCTAAGGGCGGAGCCTGGTTTTATGCAGAGGGCCATCCCATGCACCAAACCAAGAGCTGTGACATCATGGGGGGATTAGGGGTTTCTTAGTGTTAGTTTTAGTTATTGTCTATGTAAGTTCTCCTGTTTGTGTTTAATTTGGTCTAATCAGCCAGCGTATATGTTGCCCTAGTGTTTCCTTCTGTTAGGTCTGTTTGTTGAGATAACGTCTAGTTTTGTTGACCTCTTTTAAGGGCCCTATAATTCTAATTCTGTTATCTTCAGTAATTTCGGGGGGGGGGGGGGGGGGGGAGTATTATATTATTTTGTGGTTTCAATTATGTGTTTTTGGATGTTTGAATCTGGGGCGCCATAAACCTCCATTAAGTAGAGTTGTCTTGCTACCCCCTCTCCCCTTGGATCTTCGCAAGTGTTGTGAGGACTCTAAAACTTCACCTGATCCTCCATCGGCATGAGGGTGAGTAGATAATGGCTGAATTTTCATGTTTGGGTGCACTATCCCTTTAATGCAGTGTAAACATGATAAAGCTAATGATGGATGATCAGCAAAAAACAATTGTTTTGTCCATGGACCTTGGCAGTTATTACTCAGCTGAATTTTGTACTTTTGTTGAATGATCTTGTTGTTAATCTGTGTTTTATGGCTGTTTGGAGGAGTTTTCCTTCAGGGCTTTAAGCCAGATATTCCTGAAGTTTTATGAAAAAGATGATGGTTTGGGTTAAAATGAGATTTCTTCCAGAAAGGTCTCTCTGAAAGAAAGCCCTGATGGTTAACTTATCCCATTTGCTTTTTATTTGTGTCACTGGAGTCAGTTTAAAGTGAACTTTACTGCACTTATTAACTGCACTTATTATTTATGTGTTGTTTTTATCTTTTATGGCCAAAAGTAAAAAAGAGAGGGGTGGCAGCGTCTTTTGCAACAGACTGTGTTTATTGGGCATTTAATATCACCTAATATCGATCGCAGACCCCTGAACCATATCGAATCCTATTGTAGTAGAATTTGTAATATCGGAAAATATTGTATCATTGTCCAAAGAATCAATATACTACCGTGTCGTGATGAAACTGGTGATTTACACCCCTAATAAAAATACACCTAAAGTTTGGTAAACAGTGCAACACTACCGTATATTACACACATGTAATACACAGTACTGACCTGTTTGAATGTCTCGATGAAGCAGCTGGTGAAGTCCTGCTCCTCAGACTGAAAGACAAAGCTCTGATTTCTCAGTTTCTGGCAGAAGCTGAGGATCCACAGCTGAGATGCTGGACTGGCGATATTGAAGCTGTTATCCAGCATTAGTTTTCCCTTGTTCTTGGGGTTCAGGGGGTCCCCATTATCCACAGGTGTCACGCCCCAGATAATGGTGATAGGCATGTGCAGGTCCTCGCCATGATGAACCCTCTCAAACATGAACAGTTTCTTGTACTCTGCGTCGTAGCGCTCAAATGGGTGCGAGGATCGGAACACCTGAAACTCCGCCAGCTCCAGAGACGGGAGCTTCATCTTAGGATTGACACAAACCACATAGGCCCCGCCCACAGTGATGGCGAGGAACCAGAAGAGCCAGAGGTAGCGCAGTTTAATGACGATGCAAGGCAGGACCTTCTCAAAGAAGATCCTGGATGCCTCAGACACAGTAAACAGGCATTTGTTGGCCTTCTGACAAAGACCTGCCCAGAACATGCGGGTACAATAACCTCTCTGCTGGTGTGGAGGCTTGGTGCAGGGAAACATATTAGGCAGGTAGCGTTCGTGTAGCACCACCACAGCTGGAAGCCATGTCACCATGAGAATATAGTTTACCAGTATGGCAGTACCCGCGTAGACACCAAAACAGCGTATGGCAGTGATGTTGCTGACGTAATTGGCGTAAAAAGCTGCAGCAGTTGTGAAGCTGGTGACGAACATAGACAGGGCGGCATGCTGTAAGGTCACACCAACCGTCTCTGCCAGCTCAGCATGTGGCTTGTCAAACTTGGTGTAGTTCCACACATCACAAAGCACGAAGGCATCGTCCGCACCAATGCCGACTAGGATGATGAGGGCCGTGAGGTTCATGAAGGGGAAGAACTCAAAGTTGAAGACCATTCGGTAAAGAAAGTAAGACACAATGAGTGAGCTGATGATGGCTATTATTGTCATCAGAGTGATGAAAACTGAGCGTGTGTACACACACATGACCAGCAGGACGATCACTATGGCTATTGCTGGATACACCGTGTCTGTGAGGAGGTAGTCCTGAAAGAGGTCATGTTTGATGCCAAACTCGATCCCTGTGACTGTGGTGATGCCGTCTGAAGAGTTCCAGTTCTCAAAATTGTCCAAGTAAATGTTCATCATAGACTCTCCTTTCTCTGTGGGGGAGAAGAGCATGCTGTATTTGAGCACAGGTGGAGGAAACTCCAGGCTCTTGGGACTGAGGAAGTCCTTGTCTACCAGGAAGTGAAGGATCTGGTAGACAGCATTGTACTTGGTGCACTTCCGGGGCACACTGGCGCACTTCAGCTGGTCTTTCCGTCGCAAGGCCATGTCCCAGCAGTCGGGTCCCAGTGTGCCATTGTGGTAGTACTTTGCACATGAGCGCAGGATCTTGAGCGTGTGCGATACATCACGCTCTGTGATCTTCTGGCAGGACGACCTGTTAGTGAGGACAGCAATGTAGTTACCAAGTGTCCAGCTGGGGCAGCAGGAGGCGTCATTGGTGCGCTGACAAAGACTCCAGTAGTCACGATGGGAACGGACCTGTAAACACAGACAAATGTACAGATTAAGAAAACATAACCAAAAAAAGCATGAGAGCCAAAAACCTTCTGACTAAATTAAAAGATGCAACAACTGTATCATTACCAGTCTCAAGAATTGCCCTGTTGTATATACGCACCCTTGTGTTGTCCAGATTGCACATGGATTTGATGGCCTGAATACTCCACAGGCTCTTCCCCTCAGCTGATGTGAACACCAGTCTAGAGTAACTGTCACCTGCAGAAAGAAAAGAAGTTTATCACTTAGATGAGAACACCATCGTTCCTGAATTAATAAAAGTTGGAAAATATGAGACAAAGACAGTTCTACCATCCCACTGACAAAGATCCTGCAGCTGAAAGACTTTTCTTTTCTAAAGACTTTTTCTTTTAATTCCACTCAAAATACATCATAATGAAAAGAATAAATCCTGAAATTTTTCACCAGTCTGGCAGGACCCTTGGACCCAAGACCAGAGCCAGGACCCATACAGATTTGGGTCCACTTTAAATAATGTTCAGCTAAGTCCAGGTTAGGTCCCCTTCTATTATTGCGGGTCCTGAGTCTTTTCATCATTATGTGTAATACCCATGTGCATCCGAGAAGACTTGTGATCAGTAGTTATCATGAGAGAAATGCATGAGAGCTGTGTGTGTAACTTGCATGATATTTAGGCAGACTTAGGATCAGATTACAAGAACCAAAGTGTGGTGAAAACTGGAATTACTGCCTTGAGGTTGTATGCCTCACCGAACCCATCAAGTTGCAGCTACAGTTTACATCCATGTCTGTGATAACATGGCTGCTTCACACACATCTTTGCCCCGGCAGCACAGAAGATCTATACAATCAGCTCAGTTCCAAGGAGGACACTAAGGGTGGATGATATGGCCCTAAAATAATACCACGATATTTCAGGGTATTTTTGCAATAACGATATTCTTGAAGATATGACAAATTAGTAATTGCGCATTTAAACAGCTCCCAAATACAAAAAAAGTACCCTAGCATCTATATATATAATCATCAGGTGATTTCCGTCTCTTTTTGCAAAATCCTAAGTAGAAGAAGAGGGGAAATTGGACACCATTACCATGTGCCATGTTGTAACAGAAAATACTGGGAATTAATGTTGTTGGTACGCACTGATGATGTTGGGGACTTATATAGCAATTTTACCCATGATGTGAATTTTGGACCAAATCCAAATCTCTGGACACTGAAACAGGTAGCCCCACTCAACCCTATCAAATGCTTTTTCAGTATCCAAAGAGATTATTACTTCAGGTAATGGTTGATTGGGGTGTACGGAATACATATTTAAAAGGCGACAAATATTAAGGAGAGAGGTGATCTTGTATGAAATCAGATTGGTCCGGAGAAATTATAGAAGGAAGGGTGGGCCCCAAGCAATGGGCTAAGATTTAAGCCAATAGTTCACAATATTACAGTAATTAGCAATATAGGACAAAATGACCAACAGCTAAGGGGATCCTTGTCCTTTTTCAGTAGGACAAAAATAGAGGCTGGAGGAGGGTGGACTTTGACAAAGGATTCATTAAAAACAGAGCGCAAAATTGGAGCTTGTCCCCAAACCTCTTGAAAAATTCAACTGTGAATCCATCAGGTCATTTTGCATTTTGCATATTTTAAAGGGCTGCTCTGGTTTATTCTATAGACTGAGGTTTTTCAAATTGCTCCATGAATGATTCACTTACTTGAGGTAAATTTATGCTCTGATAAAATCTTTTAAACTCATCATTTATTTACTGCTTATTGTTAGAGATGTGACCATCATGTTTACAAATGCTTGTAATCACAGTAGAGGCCATGGGCTGTCTAATCTGTTGGGCCAGAGCGAGACTGTAGGAGTTTCTGTTGCGTATGGCGGGTGGTCATCAAGTCAAACTCTGTCGGAAGAGTCGACCTCTCCTTGAAAAGTTCAGGAGTGGGAGCATATCAGTATTTATTGACCAATTGCTTAATTAAGTCAGCGAGATCCTTGAGACATGTTTCCCTAGTCCTGCCCTTCCAGGAGGTGTATGAAATTATCTCTCCTCTTTAAAAAACCTTTAAGCGATTCCCAGAGAGTGGATTTGCTAACATCTGGAGTATCATTTATGGACAAAAAAAATATCAATTTGTGTATTGACACAATTAACAAATGCCTCATCAGCATGAGAGGCATTATTAAAATGCCATGGGGGCTGAGTACCTTTCTTTGGGAAGTCTATTTGCAATTCCACAGGCCCATGGTGAGAAATAACAATGCCTTCATACCTGCAATCTTTAACTAAGGTCAGCAACTGGCTATCTATTAGAAAACAATCAATACAAACAATATGGGTTATTTTTAATGAAAAACCATTAGGATTCTTTTGATTGGTGCACCCTTTCAGAGTAAAGGAATATGAATAATTGCAGAATGGATATATGGCCTATTAGGACTGACCTACTTCCAAGGTAGGGACTCTTCACCATTTTTTTTTCACCATCTGTCTGGTTTACCATGCTGGTACATCTGAATGAATTATACTTTGGTACTCATGGTTTCTGCATAATAAAGTAATGATTGACCATCTAATAATGTGTAGCATGGCCATATTGACAAAAACTTAAACATTAACATTTGTGTTGCAATCTAACCCACAATCAACAGCGGGTGTTACATCTGAAACATTATTAAACATATACCTATAAGACTGGTAAGAACAGTATGTTGTATCTGACATGAAAAAAAGTTTTTAGCAAAAGAAGACAAGCAGCATTTGTTATTACAGCGCTTGTTGGGTCCATAAAATGGACGACAGACCCAAAACCCAACCCATCTGGGTCTCAGGTTTCTCTCCTCTCGGACATGCATCAGGTCAGGTCTCTTATATCTTGGGCAAAACTGGTTGGGTAAATATGTTTTAAAAATGATCAAGTTCAATCAGTTCTTAGATCAAATTTATCAGGTCCATTAGTATTCTGGTACATCACTTTGGACCAGTGAAGAGTTCAGTACATACTATGATTTACGTGTTTCCTCATCAAACCAGTGTTTATAACTTATAATGTGTAGTGTAGTGGGGTTCATCTGAGTTGCCTGGGATCTTTTTGATTTATTTTTTCAGAGCTTTCTGATATTCTCCACCATCTGGTCAAAATTGTCATTTCTGTATTCAGAATCTTACCTGGCACATCACAGAAGAACTCTTTACTGAAGTCCCACTCTGCTTGCCGTTTGTCTCTGTCAAAGTGGTCCTCGGGCCACCGGGGCTCCTGGTGACTACAAAACAATAATAACATTAGCACCAGCTACATCACTTAGATGTATCATTATTCAGTCAGCCAATGACCATTCATTTTATGCTTGAAAAAATAACCATACTCTGAAGGTGACTGGCAGATTCAAATCATTGAGCAGACATTTTTTACAGAGTCCGGTACTGCTTCTTAATCACTCTTTAATGAGCTGACTATTAGAGCATTTGGCAGCAAATCTTAGTTTTATACTGTATTTATTTTATTCATTGAGTTTTACAGCACTTCTGTCGAAATATAGCTGGAAAAATGTACACAAATCATTATCATCATTTTGTTAAACTGCTGGAGATAAAAAACCCGTATTTGGAGAGGAAGACCGTACCATTGCTAATCAGTTCAAACCGCAGACTGTATATAATAAAGATAGACAAAAATGTCTTTATATACATGTACATGTATACATGATTTTTTAGTTTGGCCCATGTCCCATCTGCTAACAAGGAGGGAGTGGGGTTTACGACCTATACTGCAGCAAGCCAGCAGGCGGGCGATCAAGATGTTTTGGCTTCATTGATTTTAAGATTTTGGAAATACACAGCAAAAGTGAAAAAATATTCTTTCAAAGTAAACACATTGATGTCAGTTCAAAATAACCAGTAAGCTTACATGACACTGATGATACTCTGTGTTTACCGCTCTGCAGAAAAAATAAACTAATAATGCCTTGCTAGCAGGCTGGCTAGCAATCAGTTCTGGCTGGCTAGCAATCAGTCCATCATTGATTCTAATAAGATATTCATGCAAAGAAATTTCCCTGGGGTGTTCCTGAGATATTATGTTCACAAGTATGAGACAGACAAGGTCACAGTGACCTTAACCTTTGACCACCAAATCTAAGTTCATCCTTGGGTCTAAGCAGACGGACAGATGATGTACGGACAACCTGAAGACATATTGACTGATTGAGGCATAAAAACTAATAATTAAAAACCTTTTTTTAACTCTTTTGTATTAACTAAGTTGGATGTGTTTTTTGTTGGGGACAGGGTGGGTATTCTATTGTATAATCTGCGATGCACTTTGTAACCCTGTTTTGAAAGGTGCTATATACAAGTTAATATTATTACTTTTGGGGAGCTGTCCATCTTTATATACAGTGACTGGTTCAATCTGAGCAGGAACAAAGCAGACAGTCTGTTTGCGTGATGTTATAAATGGTGGACAGATGTGGCTGTGTCCAAGGCTGCAAAGTCAGTGTGATCCAAAATGAAGGAAGCGGATCTGATGCTTAGTAATAAATAAGCAGCAGTAATTTCTGTTCCCCCCCAAATCAGATGAATGACGCACTGCAGTACCAGGATACTGACCTCATTATTATAATAATCATAATAGAGGGTCTGATTGAACAGGAGGCCTGAGGGGGCGACGTGCAGACAAGTCTTTGGTCTGTATGTATGTACTGTGTGTTTATGTGTTGTTTTGCAGGAATGATGCTGCAGCCATGTTTTCTGAGTAGTGTAATGCCTACATGCCAGTGAGGATGAGGATTATGGTTCAGACAGGCTTCCTGTGTGTATGTGGGGTTTTTTATGGGCCACGTCCTCTGCTAGAAACAGGAAGGCAGAGTAATCGGGTGTCTGTCAGAGAGAGACTGAGGGGTTGACAGACTGAGGGGATGAGGCAGGGAAGCTTGCTGACAGCAGCAGAGGCCTCTCATACACACACCGTACGCACATAAGTACACAATTACATCTGCAGACAGATGCATGGAGCGAGACAGAAGGGGAGACAAAGACAGCCACAGACCAGCAGGAGACAGAGACACAGAGACACAGACTGTAGCTGAAAGAATCCATTTTCTAATCAGCAGAGTGGAGCCGCAACTCATCTGAACCACATGAACACAGAACACAAAAGTCTGGTTCAGAGGGGTGTGATGTAACTGCAGTGTCAACATCATGATTCAGGCATCAGTGTCATAGGACAAACCAACCATTAAATGCCAAAAAGGTGAGTTTATTTGTTGTTTAGGAGATGCTTAAAATGAGGCTAAATTAATGCAAATAAAGGCATCAATACTGGTTCTGCCTCTATCAATATAGCAGAAAAACTGATCTGATATGAACAGTGATCTGAACTGAAGAGTGCACAGTCAAAGAGACAGAAACAGACAGCAGACAGAGAGACAGACACAAACATGCAAAGACCTGCTCCTGATTAGTGGACAGCCTCCCACTGACAGAGCACAGTAGATGACCTTGTGGATGGACAGATCTCTATTTTGCTCCCCTTTTCTTTCAAAAGGGGATTCAGACTTTTCAGCACGTCTGTCAACAGTATCTTTCAACTCTTGTAGCCCCCCATCACCACCCTCAGTCTCCAACCCTGGTTCCCCATTGACCTCTCACTGACACATATGAAATAGTGGGCTGGTGTTGTGAGGCTGCATCTAGCTGCCATATGTAACAATATTTTGCTTTTGTTCATAATGCTGTTTATGTGTAACCCTGTTAATGTGAAAAAAAAACCCAAACATTTTGTGAAATGAGAAGCTACATCAATCATAGCCACTTTAAGTTATTTCGTACTTTCCTAAACTCTCAGACAGTTCCTTGATTGAAAAAAAAAAAGTGTGCATAACTGCGTGTGTCAAGTTACTTTTTGGCCTGCTCATCAGCGTATTTAAAGGGGTAGTTGGCCAGTGTAGCTTTGTAGCCCGTGTTCTTCACCATGTTGTTCCAGGTCACCAGTCGCTGCCCAATGGCTGTTCCTCGTGGCTCAAAACCCTTTTGGGAACAAAGAAAGAAAGCGAACAAGTCTTGATAATTGGAATATCATTATTGTATTCACAGTGCTAACACTACAACCCCAATACAAAAAAAGTTGGGACACAGAGTAAAACACATAAAAACAGAATGCAATGATTTGAAAATCTTTTTGACCTATGTTCAATTGAATACACTACAAAAGATATTTTGCATTGATGATGTTTCCATCATTTAAATCATGTGACACTGGAAGAAAACAGACATTCAAGGGTGAAGGACATTTACACAAAGACTGCAATGAAAATGTCTAACTGGAGAGATGACGAGATTCAGGAACTTCTGTCGCTAAGGGCAAAAGCTGAAATTGTCAGACGAATTAAAAAAACAGACAAGAGACTCAGTTGTTTCTAACTAAATCATGAACCGGCTAGGTGACTGGCGTAATTAGCGTCATGTCCTGCCTCAAACACGTTCTATCCTGGCACCACCACTCGCATAAACCAAACAATGAATTTCCAATAGGTGAGAACTCTTCTGACAATCTCCTGTTGTGTTATACATGTGTGAAAGAGAAACTCAAGAAAATGTCTGGACCTGATTCTCCAGATATTGCCTGGAGTTCATAAGTGAAAACCATAATTCTTTAAAAATTATGCGCATCATGTCCTCTGGGCTAAAAAAGGAAAAGAACCATTCAGATTGTTACCAGCCCAAAGTTCAAAGCCAGCATCTGTGATTGCATGGGGGTGTGTTAGAGCCCATGGCAACATGGGTAACTCTCACATCAGTAGGGATGGGTATTATTAAGATTTAATGATACTATTACTCTTATCAATACTCCTTATTGGTTAGGTACTTTGTTAATACAACATACTTTGTTGCTTTTTAGAAAATTAATTAATTTAAAAAGAATAAATTCAGAACAGGATCATTGAATATTTCAAATATATCTAAATGATTCCTCCTGTCCTCTGCTGATGTGATTCACTGTGTGCAGGTATCATTAGTGCTGGTAGAGAGAGGAGGGGCTCTTTGTGTCAGCCAGCAGCTAAGTTTAAAAGTATCTGCCCATTTTAAGATAAGTGGCAAACTAAACTAAATGCTTAGTTTACATACAGACAGCTGTCATTTTAGCCTATCTGTAACAATTCCTTATTAGCCAAGCTAGCGTACTGTCCTTGTGTAAAACATAATGTCAGCGGCAGCGGATGAGAGACTGTGGACAGAGCAGTATGTAATATTGCTGTCTACATGCTTACATGTTTATGCTTGCTGAACACATGTACTGATAAATCATTGGCTTTTTACTCGCGAAGGTTTAACTGCACTTACAGCAACTCGAGTTATTAATTTTTGAGTGATCGTCATTTTGTTTCCGCCCTCTCTGCTGTTCACTGACTACTCCGTGTCATGTGGGGATTTGTGTGTGTTTGTGTTTGTGTGTGTATGTGCAGGAGGTCAGCCCCTGCATAGAGCAGAGGCGAGAGGCTGCAGGATGATAATGAATTAAATCAAATTACTAAAAAGTACCAATAAAAGAACTGATAACATTGAAGCTTATCAATGCTATGATCTTTGATAACTTAGCCCTGAGGCTCATTTAGTATCGGGTTTTGATACTCTATCCATCTGTGAATGCACCATAAATGCTGAAAGGCACATACAGGCTTTGGAGCAACATATGCTGACATCCAGACAATGTTTTTTTTTTTCCAGGGACGTCCCTGTTTATTCCAGCAAGACAATATGACAAATTCTGCACATGTTCCAACAGTGTGGCTTTATAGTAAAAGAGTGCAGGTACTAGACTGACCTGCCTGCAGTCCAGACATGACTCCCATTGAACATGTGTGGCACATTATGAAGTGCAAAATGTGTTGTATCAAGGAAGAATGGGAAAGAATTTCACTTTCAGAACTTCAACAGTTAGTGTTCTCAGTTCCCAAACACTGACTTAGTGTTGTTAAAAGAAAAGGTGAGGTCACACAGTGGTAAACATGATCCTGTCCCAACTTTTTTTGAAACATGTTGCAGGCATCAAATTCAGAATGAGTGTATATTTACAAAAACAATTATCAGTTTGAAAATTAAATATCTTGTCTTTGAGCTGTTTTTATTTGAATATATGTCAATGTATTCTGATTTTAATTCATGTTTTACACAGCATCCCAAATGTTTTGGAATTGGGGTTGTATGTTATGGTATACTGATGCCAACTGACTATCGTACAGTAGCTTACCATTCTACTTGAAACTTCCATCCTTACTTATGGAAGACACTCTAAATATCCCTCTGCAACATTGCACTTTTCAAGTTAGCTTGTTCCACCCAGTACGAGCTAATAAAGGCGTACCAGGAAGGCAGTCACATATATCTGCAACTGGATTACTTTCAAAGTGAGCAGGGTTCTTAACATTACTCCTAACACATAAACAAAACCACTCAGTATTCAAGAGAAACCAAATGCAACTGATAAAGTCTTTAATACATAATAATGTCAAAGTGTTGGCACTGTTTATATGTGTAGTGGAAAATGTCTGTCTCATAAAATGTGTTCTGTTTGCATAAGGACTCTTAATATTTCAAACAGCTTCTGGCCTGAAGCCATGCTGATCTCCTTGTTCCCTCCACAGACCACACATCCTCAGTTTTCAGGTCTAGGTGAGGCTGCATGTTTGGAAGCAGAGAGTATCACGGGTCTGTACTCACCAGCAGTGGGTCAGAGAAATCCGGCAGGTCAGGCACCAGGATGCCCACAAGGGCACACACCACGATGAGCACTGTGCACACCCCCAGCACCACCACTGGCCAGTCAGCTATCAGCTCGGCATAGCTGGAAACAAGGAGACTTTATGTCAGTGAACAGAGTGGTGACATATACAGGACCTGTGACAACAGCTTACTCACTGATAATTTGAGATTGAGACACCTGGTAACTTCATACTCAATTATGTATTTAGAGAAACAGAAGACAAAAACTCTTGACAAACTGCTCACTAAATGACAAAAAGAATAAAAGTTAGGTTAAATATAGCCTGTTCCATCCTGGCTTTGCTTAAAGGGATAGTCTGGATCTTCAGAAGTGGGGTTCTATGAGGTACTCTCCATAGTCAGTGTATTACCTATATTAGATAGCAGGCTGCCTGCCCACAGTTTGGAGAAGCAGTCTGGAGTACTGCCACAGAAGCTAACCATCTACTGCTGTGGACGTGAGCAACGACAAAATGTATTTTAGCCATCTAAAAAAAATCAATATCAGCTTAAGCATAAGCGTATTTTTCCCCGTTAAAGGTTTTTTTGGGGGGGAGGTTTTCCTTATCAGCTGCAAGGGTCCTAGGGACAGAGGGATCATATGCTGTAAAGCCCTCTGAGGCATATTGTGATTTGTGATACTGGGCTTTATAAATAAAATTGATTGATATATTTTGAATATTTTCACAATTTTTCCTTGCCACCAAAAAATATGAATTTAACATTGCTGAACACATGAGCTGCTGGTCTACCACTGCTTCGATCAGTTAGTTTGTTTGTGTTATTTTGTGACTTTGGCATATAAAAAGTGTTAGTTCTGATTTACTTAAGTCACCCAATAATACATGCAAAACACTGTTTGAGGCAGCGGCAAACCAGGAGTCTGGTGGCTCTGACGAGAGTATAGATGGGGAACTAAAGCAATTAACAGCTTTCATTTAATTGCTAGAAGCAGGGCTGAATGATTGCACTGAGGACACTGGCCACTTCCTTTCAGCTTCTTCCACCAGTTAACTGGAAAAAAACTGAACAAAATACAAAGCAAAGCACTGAGATGTCAATTACCATGGAAAAGATTGCAGCTTCAAAGCATTGAGGTCAACACTAATACACTTAAACTGATACTGATTTTTTTTGGTGGTTAAAATAAGTTTTATTGCTGTTCCCCTCTTCAGCAGTAAATTACTTGGCAGTACTCCTGCCTGCTTCTCCAAACTAAGGGAGTGCTGACAGACATCTACTGTAGGTAACACACTTACTATGGACAAACAACCCCACTCAAAAAAATCTGAACTATCCCTTTAAGACATTTGCTTGATTACAAGTACTGTTAGTAGCTGTCTCTGTGTTTTTTTTCTGTGCATACTTTGAGTCTCCATCCCTATGCAGAACTCAAAACACTTGTGATATTGCCCCTGAACCTTTATGAAAGCCCTGAAGAAGCTGTAATCCTCTATTAAACAGTCTGCTGGATTAGGTTTGAGACAGCAGAGTTTACCGCAGCGCAACGGAGAGATGAGGAGATCCAAGCTGCTGCTTAACAGAGGCCAGGTACAGAAAGAGATACACAACTCCCATCGATAACTCTCATGACTCACTGCTGAGGAATGACGGCTCCACAGGAGCAGTGATGGATGGATGACACAAATAAAGGGAGGAATAGGAGGAAGAAGACGAGGAGGAGGAGGAGGAGAGTTTTGCAATCCAGAACATCAACACAGGAGGAACAGTTTTTGGCAGGTCTCACCTTTTGGGGAATCGAAAGGGCCTTGCAGGGCTGAAAAACAAAAAGAGGGAGATAAATCAGACTTGCATTTTGAAGTCAAAGCAACAGACGATAAAAAACAGATTTGCAGAGACTTTTGAGCAGGAGTGGACATCTTGTCTTCATAATCCCCTGTCTTTTCTTTTTCCACCAGCAGCACGCACCTTGGGTACTGGACCTCTGAAAACATTCAAACTGACGTGGCTGTCAAAACCACTTTGCGGTGAACTTATCATAATACCCTTTGCTCCTTTTTCAAATCCCTTTCAGATGTGACAGACAAGCTTACAGTGCTGGTGTTTCTAAAACACACGTGCCACACACAGACAGTTTAGGACAGACACAAGAAATCTAGATGTATGCTACAGATTGACACAGACATGAAAATTCCTGCGACTCTATTTTCTTGTGTAGTGTATCCTGTAACGTGGCCTCCTGATACTGGCAGGTTAGACCAACATACAGTGAGAGGCGTATGAAGCTTTCAGCTGCTCAGGATCTATCTGGACTTCTCGTCAGCTCCTCCTGGGAGCGGTGGGGAAGCGTCCGGTATGCTGGGAGCAGCAAACGCCCCGGGCAGAGGGGAAGAGGAGGGAATAAGAGGAAGGGGGAGAATCAGATACGGCCACCTGATCACAGCGGGGCTGCAGGAGATAAATGATATGGGCTAAAGGGGCCAGGGGCATATGAGAACGAGTGTGTGTGGAGAGATTAGAAAGGGTGGAGAGTGACAAAAAGCCAGTAGATCCTGTGATGTCCTCACATCCGCAAATGCTCAATATATAAATGCATTAAGGGGGCTGGTAAACTTTTCAACAAACGTGGAAGTACCCTGGTTCAACGGGACATATTACGCTTTTACAAATTTTCTGTCACATATATAATGTTACAATGTTCATATCAAACAGGGCCAAAGTTTCAAATAATGAGACCAAGCTATGTAAAAGTAGGCATTGGACTGTTCTGAATACTGTTTCCAATCTTTTTTTCTACTTTTCTGCAAGCTGACGTCAGCTCATCATGGATGTCTTTATATGGTCATCTGCTCAAGCCATGCCACTGTGAGTGTTTAGATTGGTACTGAAACAATTCCTCAAGAAACTCAAGTGACTCAATTACTGAAAATCATCGATGCAAACTGTCTGCATTGAAGCTTCGTTTTATCCATGTAACTACATACAGTGCACTGTGTTTCACATGGGTGATTACTACTGTGGCACAATGCACTTACACTGTGGACACTAGACATCTGTGCTCAAAATAGGAGATATGATTTGATAGTGCTGATTTCAAAATGACAAAGACAATAGTGAGGGATGAAGAGGTGAGACAGGCCAGAGAAAATGTCAGAAATTATCTAAAGTTTGGGATCATTTCAAGCTGAAACAAAAATACTGTACAGTAAGTCTGAGGTAAAACCAAACTAGTAGGAATGCAGTGATTTATTGGCCGCACATCGATATTAATTGATATCCACCTTGTTGACTGCCATCAGCCTATTGTCAAATAAAATGACATCCCCAGATGGCAGTGACCCATGATTTTCTGTTGTGTCACATCACTTTCATGCAGGCTAAAAAGCAGGGCTAAAGACTAACAGTGTCTTGTTGTCCCAGGGACAACAGAAAATGTGTTTGGACAAAAACAAAAGTCTCCCCAGGATGCTGTAGGGACGAAAGGACGCAGTAAACTCACTAGTATCAACAAGTCAGGAGACACAACCTATTGTTTCCCTGATAATGCTACATTGTAAACTGCACATGTATGTTGAAATCAGCAGGAGGAGAGCTAGGTAACATTGTGGTGGAACTTAATGCTGGAAGCTGCATTGAGTTATATTAGTATGTGTTCAAGCTCTATTTAGTAAAAGTGAATATTGGTCGAAGACTGAATTAGAACGTTCTCATGATGTGTTCAAATGCAATCTTGTTCAATGAAGCTTTTAGTGAGAAAGTTAAATGAATCCAGTTATTTGAAGGAGATATTTGTTGATGTTTTCACAGCAATATCAAACAGATATTAGAGAGGATATTATGATATGCTATTTATATATTAAAAAGGCTTTTGAAGCAGGTATTACTTTTCAAAAATGTTTTTCATGTGAAAGTAGTTTATTTTAAAGGTTTTTTCATAAATGTGTATGACTGAATTTGTGCTCATTTAAAGGTAGTGTAATGAAGGACTGAAAGACTGTAGAACTGTTCGTTATGTTTTTATAATTAAGATTTCTATGTCTCACACAAAAGGGGGAATACATAACAATGAAAACAAAATAAACAAAAATAACAACAACAACAACAACAACATTATTTTAAACCTTGATATTGGCCCAGAATTTCACAATTGGCACATCCTTACAATCTAGGTTACCACAATAACACCACATCAATACTTCAGCATCTCATAAGGTAACCTAAACGTTAACCTCCCTCTGGGCAGCCAGAACCTGGAGCTACCCACTCATCTGCCAGCAAAAGTCCTTTTTCTCTTTTGTTTATTTACTAAGAAAAATTATTTCATATCTAGGGTTGCAGTGATATACAGGTTTCAAGGTGTACAGTGATATAAAAGGTGATTGTTATCATACTGTGGACATTCGCTTATCTACGATATTGAAAAAAAAAAAAAAAAAGCAACTGGACGCTGAATCTTCCCTTTATTTTAGTTATTTTCTAAGGTGAGGCATTTTACACATACTTCCATTAACAAAATGCTTTTAGCTTTCAATTAAAGTAATAACACATTTGTTCAACCAACAATAACCCTTCAGTTTTCATTCCCTTAAGAGTCAATCTGACTGATAATAATAATAATTCTGTAATACCATGATAATACAATATTTTCTGAGACGATTATCATACCGTACAAATCTCATACTGTTGTAACCCAATTCATATCCAATAACTTGATTAACAGATGGATTTATTGGTAGAATACTTGATTACTAAGATCATCCATAGCTGCAGCCCTAGTTTACATTATGTAGCCTACACTGCTATGTAAAACATGTAATCTCCGTTGCTGATGTTGTTAATTTCTCCCAAATTTCATATCAGATTCCTGCTGGAACATGTCTGGTTGTGTTTAGAAGCTATAATTGGTCATTTTTCACAGTAGACAGTGCCACAGTTCTTTGCTACAGTCCCAGCTGCAATGAGGGTGCAGAGAGGCGGAGATATAGAAGACCCTAAAATGCTGACTAATCAGAGAACGCTGATCTTATTTGGGTAGGGGTCCTGGGGAGACAGGTGCTAAAACAGTGTTTTAGACACAAGGTGAATACGGGTTGTTCCAGGACAGACAGCTTGAGGAAAATAAAATGTTTTTGAACATTCATGTGGAAACCCAAAACACAAGTACGAACCTATAAATGAGCAGAGTAGGTCCTCTTTAAGGGAAGGGTTAGTGGTGCTGTAGTAGTAGTTGCAGTACTTTGATTCTCAATATAGGTATTTTCAGTGGAAAAGGTTTTAAAGTTGACAAGGTGGAGGAGTGAGCAGAACAGAGTCTTCACTTCACTGTGATGGCATTAAAAACCACCCTGGCCCACCCATCATTGGATTAGAATAGACAAACTCTGCCAGAGAAGTTATCTGTACAGATAAATGTTGTGCTTTAATAGCCCCGACTAAAAGCTACAAAGATTTAAAATACATTTATCAGTTTATTACAGATTCACATCTCACTGTACAGAGAGTGGCTTTAATTTAGCCCCAAATGGCCCAGAGTGAGCTCTGAGGTCTGCCTCTGTTGCAGCCATTCAGGTCATTAGCACTCAAGACATCAGTGCTGTGATTTAGGCAAACTGGCCAGAGGGCCAAATGAGGTTGTTGTCGTATTTTTGCCCATTTTGCCGTCAAAGTAAAATCCACGGAATGTTATAATTAGTGGTAACGGGAGGCACAAATGAACTGGAGCCATTGGTGAGGACTTTGACTCCACAGGGGTGGGCTGCAGGAAGGCTGTAAACCCCTTTTAAAGTTTCAGTGGACACATTAATATGACAGCCAGATGTAAAGTGGTATAGCCTCCAAATACAAGTGAACAAACAAAGAAACAAACACTGCTGTTCTGAAGATACATATGAGATAAACATATTTGAAAATGTTACTTGTTACATTTATAGATTAGAATGCTTCTTTTATATTCTTATTCTTCTTTCATATTATTCCAAATATTTAATCATTCTTGAATGTAATAAAATGACTGACTTCTTCTGTAATGTGGACTTTTCCTTCAACTTCCAAAATGACCTATAACCTGGTTTAAGTCAACAAAGCCTAATGAAAAGCAGATTTTCCCTGCCCTTCTTTGAACTAGTAGCCGAGGGAAAAATCTGTATTGCTAATGTAATTCTTTTCTCTGTGCTCTGTCTCTTGGCTCTCCATGTATGGCCTTGAACTGCAGACCTCAGTGCACAGATATGGCCCAAAATGGAGGAGACGAGTTATTGGAAATAGTTGGAATGGATTCATAAAAGCGCTTTCAGGCATATCTATTTGTCTACTGAAGGTCTGTTTTGAATTTTGGTCTGCAGTGCTCCAATCGGAATTCATTTCAGCCAATTGGAAAGATGCGTAGCATACCTGAGCTGGCCATTTGGCCCCAGAATTTTACACACAAGTCAAAAGCAATAATTTATTCCATACTTGTAAAACTCAGGTGACCTTTTGGATTGTAGGAGATGAGTTCATGAGATCTGGCAAGCTGACATCAGTCCCTGAGACTTTTGGGGGGCTCAATCTGCCTTAAAGGGATAGTTCGACATTCGCCTATTGCCGTAATCGGTATAGTCATATGAGTAGGTACATTACCTTTAATTGTCAGTGCCTGCTGTTCTGAAATCGGTGGGGCAGAGCTGCCTGCTGCTCAGCGCACAAAATGGAGGTGAACTGTATGGCCCCCTCTCTCCCTCAAAACTAATCAAATACACCATCAAATGACTCCAAAACGCTCTAGTGGACAACACATGGCTTGCGCATTCCCCACGCTATGAAATAATAATGTATAATTAAGTAACATTACAACACATGAAGCAAATACCCGGAACTACTAAATCCACTAAACAGTGCGCTGTTTGAAATCACTCGGCCCAGCAAGTACTGTATGTCTGGGATGTAGTTCCGGCTCTGCATTTGGCTTCAAAACAACTCTGTCTCATAATATTACATTATTATTTCATAGCGTGGTGAATGTGTAAGTTACAAGTTGTCCACAAGAGTGTTTTGGAGTCATTTGATGGTGTATTTGATTAGTTTTGAGGGACAGAGGGACCTGTACCATTCACCTCCATTTTGTGCGCTGAGCAGCGGGCAGCTCTGCTCCACTGATCTCAGAACAACAGGCACTGATAATTAAAGGTAATGTACCTACTCATATGACTATAGGGATTATGGCAATAGGCAAATTTGCCAAAATGTCGAACTATCCCTTTAAGTCCAGAAAAATACAGAAACACAAAGGACACAACACTATTGAAGCTTCTGCACATGGAAATGGTAAAGATATAAAACAAAAAAAGGCCAGAGAGAGGTGGTGAGGTGATGAGGTGGTTGGGGGTTAGCAACAGAGAGAGGTAGTGTTGACTGATGATCACAGAGGCTCTAAATTCAGCAAGACGACATCCTGCCGCGTCAGGTTTCCTCCCAAACTCTATCACTTCAACTCTAAAACAAACCTGAAATTCAGACACTTGCTCTCTATGTCCCTCTCTCTCTCTCCTTTTCTCTTATTTTCCTTCTCTCCCCCTCAGCCCCAACTAACCTTTCAGTGTTATTCTATTTACCGGAGGGAGAGTGTTTCAGGATCACTGGGCTAATTAATAAGGTAAACACACACCGCCAGCCGCTCACTCAGCACTGTGCTGACAGAGCTGAGAAACAGAGAGGCAGTTGGGGACTGAGTGTGTGTGAGAGTAAGCTGTGTGTTTGTACTTGTGTGTGCTTAGGAGCCCTGAGTGAAAGTTAACAATTGGGATAGAAATGTGGAGAAATGTTTGGTCTGAGATTTCACTATGAGATGTACAGCAATGGCTGATTAACAGCTTTAAGGCCAGAGTATGCTGGAAATGACCTTATGTATACTAAGCGTGTTCTGAATAGGGCTCGCCAACATATTGATATTATACTGATGTCGTGATATGAGTCTAGATATCATGTTAGATTTTGGATATTGTAATATCAGAAGTGTTGACTTTTCCTGATTTTAAAGGGTGCATCTCAGTAAGGTAATGTCATTTTCTGAACTAACCAGACTGTTTTATTTGTCCTCACCCACGTAGTCACTACATTCACATTACTGATGATTATTTATCAAAAATCTCACTGTGTCATTTTTTTGTGAAAGCACCAATGGTCAACCCTACCATTGCAATATTGATATTGAGATATTTGGTCAAAAATACTGTGATATTTGATTTTCTTCATATCACCCAGCCCTATGTCTGACCATAACAAAAGAAGTGTTTCGAACCTTTGGGAATCACTACAGCCTGTTGTCATAAAGAGCAGCGAGATGTGCTTAGTGATAGAAATGGGAATAACAGTGAACACTTTTGGACAGCCTCTCCTCAAAAGGTTTCCATAGTGGGCTTAAATTGTAATGTATGCTCTTAAAGAGAGGCGCCTGGTGATTTCCTTTACAAATGAACCCCAAGGACAATAACCACTAGAACTGAAAATCCTATTTCAACACATTTCATTAAAGTATGGTATGAGGTCTGCAAATGTCTTCGATTAGAAATTACACTCTCACCCAAAACACCATTGAGACAGAATGAACTTATACTCATGACTCTGGATAACAGGACTCTTGAAGTGTGGCATCAGAAAAGGATTCACTGTTTGGAGGACTGTTTTGACAATGGATCTCCGTTATCTTTTGAGGATCTGAGGAGGAAGTATGACTTGTCTAACAAAACTTTTTTGTTATATTCAACAAAGATCCTTTCTTAGAGCAACTTTGGGACCTAAAATGACTTTACCTGTGCTCAGTGATGTAGAAAAGCTGGTTCATGAATGAAATGCACCTGGGTTCATTTCAAAAGTGTATGTTCTGTTGATGGAAGGAGCTTCAAAAGTGGGGTTGCAAAAATCCAGAGAGATGAGAATCTGACTTGGATATAACAATAGATGCAGAGCTATATCAAAACAGTTTGTCTGCTACTATTAATGCTAGATACAGACTGATCCATCATAACTTTCCTCACCAACTCTATATCACGCCACAGAGATTGCATAAATATAAACCTGAGTTACCAGACTGAAGTTTTAGATGTGGCATAGAGGAGGGCTCATTTCTGCATTGCACCTGGTCATGTACAAAGCTCAATACATTTTGGAACAACTTAAGAGAAGTCATGACAAAACTTGTACGATTTGCTTTTCCATTGGACCCATACATTTGCCTACTGGGCAATTTTACAACCATTAGTGCTTCTTTCCAGAACTTCCAAAAGAAGTTTTTGGAAATAGCTTTGAGCATTACTAGGAGGTACATAAAAAAATTTCCACCTTCATTCATTCTGTCTCATTTATCTTTTTAAATTTTAGATTTTTCTTTAAAAGTATACCATTCTGCCTGCTCCCTTCAAACAAGAAAAATTTAAACCACACTAAATGTGATATTGCGAAATGTTCTTGAAAATGAGCAGTGAACAGAAGATAGTGAGCTGGATATTTTGGTGATGCGAGTAAAAAATTATGTGCGTGTTATTGTCCAGGAGTGTATGAGTGCCGGCGAGGTTCAGGGTGAGGGTTCAGAGGCGGGAAAGGTGGGGGTGGTTGGGGGGTTAACTGTCAACAGACGGGCGGGTAAATACTTCATGAACAAGGCATTCAAGTCGGAGCAAGAGCAATTAGTGTCAACCGTCAGGCTGCTGGGCCCACCTCGCCCTGATTAGTGCCTCACTGGAACACTGCACACAATTAGAGGCTCGACCTAGCCATGAAATGGGTCCAGACTACCAGCACTCCCATTCAAATGACATCATGAGACTAGTTAGGCAAAAAGACACCGCACTGTGCCCGTTAAGTAAGCCTGTGTGTATATTTATACAAAGACTCTTATGGCTAAAGCAGCACACCGAGAGGATATTAACAATCCTCCGCAGAGAGCCAAAGTGTATGCTAGGATGACATTAATAGGACCGTAAATATCAAATAAGCCCATAGAGTGGAGGGGATAAAACTACATCAGTGTTAATGTTTTGTGAAGTAGAGATAGTTCAATAAACAATGCTAATGTTTGAACGTGAACTCTAAAAGGTTTCCTATATTCATTTGCAGACAATGAAGTCTAAAGAGGGGCTTTTAGGTGGCATGTGACAGGTTTGTTCAACAAAAAGGCCTAAAAATGAATTAAGATGAAATCAGCAGAGCATTTCTGTAAACAAGCAATAAGATCTAACAGTGTAAACTCATTTATACCTATAACTCAAAACATTGGAGAAATACCTGACAACAGAGTCAGAAAAAGTGTACACTTTGTATATCCAAATGTTTTCAGTATGTTCTTCAATACACTTCTGTGGATGTGCTAACTTATAAACTGTGACAGACCAGGAATAAGTTAAGAAATCTTAAAACTGAATTTCTCAGAGGAAACCAAATGTAAAGGATCTAAAGACCGGTGTTGCATTAAAAAGCAGAGATAACCTCAGTGGTGATAATAAGTAAGAGGACAGCTCCAGTAGATGTGAGCCACATTAACTTCAGCAGTAACACAGTGTGATTCACAGGGCATCACGTTTCTAACAGGCCTCCAATAAACACTGGAACAGGCCTGCGCTATTTAAACACAAAGTTTAAATGGAGGTCAGCTGGGGACACTCTCCTCTCATTATCACCACAGCCATGGGACATTTCACTGCAACACAAGTGTACCAACTGCCATGTAGAGGAAGTTCTATCGTGCATTTCCTTATTTTTTGTGCACCTATGCATATGTATGGATGGATGTGGGTATAATTTATATTTCAGCCATGTAAATGTCACTATGGAGACCACCCAAAAACCTCTACATGCATGCATATAGTGATATGTTTTGTGAGTTGTATCATCTGTGAAAACATAATTTGCCATGGGAATCAAAGTAGAAAACTAACTTTTTTTTGTCCAGCTGCCACATCACAATTACCACACTCTTTAAACTAGGGATGCACAATAATATCGGCACATCATTGATAAAGGCTGATATTGGCTCTAAAATGAATTATCAGAATCGGTCAACATGCTTTTTCTTATATTGCACAATGAATATGAATATTACATACATTGAAAGTTTTGTGTTGCCATCTGCTGGTGGGCCATCATGATAAAAGTATGCAAAATATCAGCAAAAAATGCCGTATCGTGCAAACCTACTTTGAACTATTTAACTACAATTTTGGCTATCTAAAACTAAAGAGGATCTTCCTCTGCTGGTGGAGTGAACAAACCTGCCAGTGTCATCATACCCCTTATCAGTAGCTGTTTATCATTTATCCATATCTTTATTTTTTTGCCAACTTTTAAAAAATCTGTAATAGTGATGAATCTGTAATTATTTAGTATTGTTTTCAGCCTCATATCCATCTATAGCTCTTTCACACATGCAGTTTATTGAAATGAAATGAAATGAACGGAACATTTTCTGTGTGGGGTCAAATTCGGGGAAGTCTACACCAGAAATTTCCCACCTTGCGACTGAGTAACATTTTAGGCAAAATGCTGGTACTGCTTTGTCAATTAAATTGTGGATACCCGCAAGCTGAGCCCAACGAGACCTGACAGGTCACAGCAGGTTCAGACTAATATTTACAAATGATGTTTGAGTTCAGCCCAAAAATGACCAACTGTCTGTGTTGGGCTACTTCTTGTTCAGTGCTGGGGTTTGTTAGTCATGTGACAACACTTCAAGTCCACACAAAGGCTATTTCAGCTGGTAAATATTCATGTAAGTTATCGTTAGTTAGCTAGTGATGGAGAACATCAACCAAAACATGTCATCACCCAACGCCACCCAAAGCTCAGTGTACTCACTCAGGGAATTCTGGCCATTACAACCAGCTGCAGTAGCAGTGAACACAACTTTAGCTGGAAGAGCCATTGTCTGACAAAAGAAGCTATCACGTGGAGCGAGCACACCAATCACAAGATTCCTCTGATGATGTATTTGAATCCATATTTGAATTCACCACTTGTCTCGCAAACTTGTTGATTATCAAATTTATTATACAAAACACTGGCAGCAGATAAAACAGCTCCTTGCCTGCCACATTCCTGAAAAAAACAAGAGGCCTCTTTGACCCAGTAGAGGTACAGCCGATGAATGTATATAGAGAACTGGACACAGTATTGAACACTGAGCCCCATTCATTCCTATGAGAGTTGTTCAGTGGCACACAAAGCCAAAATGGTTCAACTGCCAGGTATACAATTATCTGGATGATCAGCACTACTTATGCCACCCATAGAACAAGTGCACTAGGAAGTGCGGCTGAGCAGCTAACTTCTACCGATCAAATGGCTAACCTTCGGTTTGGCGCTCCTCTTACTTGAACGGGTATAAAATTATTTAATAGTGCAGCTTTCCTAGACTTTCCAAATGTTATTGGACCAAATTGATCAAACCTTGAGAGTGAAACAAATCATTTTGCGGAGGCTGTGAAGCTCAAAAAAATGCACCCACTTATTTGCAGATGTCTCTTTCGCCATGTAAGTCAAAAGGTATAAGTCTTTTCAGGCTGCAGGGAATCACATGACAGTGTGATGACACCATTTGGCCACTACCAAAAAATGTCGTCAAGGCCTAGCACACTACCTGGGAGCCTGATACATCCATACTCGAGTTTTATGGTGGTTGGCATTGATTAGTGTTACTACCATCCACTGGACTGTTCCTCGCCCCGTGTATTCCAGCATTGCCACAGCATGTGTGAAAAGGTGCAACACAGAAATGTTCCTGAATGTTAGTGCATGTGTAACCAGTAAAAATCACTAGCAGTGCCTGAAAGGTTAGCCCAGTAATTTACTGGGAACCGTGTATGAAAGAGGCTTATAAGTCAATATGTTTTCCCATCTGCATTTGTGTGTATCCACTGGTGAGCATGGCCTTTTCTGGCTGCACCTGCCATTCCCTTGAATTCTTGGAGGTGAAATATGGGCATGCACAAATTCCAGGCATACAAGATTTCAGTACTGTAGCCAGTAGTTACAAGCTGTCAGTCAGCGTGACGTCTTTATCAAGGCTGCTCCTTCTCATCTTTATGACTTCAAGCTCACAAACCCAGAGCTGTGCACAGGCATGGGTGTGGAGCAGCTAGTGCAGAAATGTCCAGAAAGATTTTCACATAACAAGATCCTCTTTTATGTGGTCCAGGGTAAAAAAAACATTCAGGATCCCATGCCATTAAAGCTCTAGCTTTTTATGTGATTAGTACAACTTTCTACTACGAGGCAAAATATAGTGTATGACCGGTAGGGAGTGCCAGCAGGAATCTCCGTTCCACATGAATGAATGTGCCTGGCCAGAAAATCTGAATCCAGAAATCCTTCTTAACCTGCCAACCTCACACTGCATGGCTGAGTGCTACTGTAAGCAAGCCAACTTTAAGTGGATATGTGTGGCCAGTGAGAGCAGCAGGGTTTCCTAGAAGAACTCTAGAGGTGGAAAGGTTTTCACCTGCTGCGGCACCATAAGAATCTGTTCATAGTGCTTGCTGAAAAAAACAGTAGTCTGACAGACATGAAGATGACAGCCATGGAGCAGGAATCCTGATCAAACATGGTCATTGAAACTTGGAAGTTCCCCTTTAAAAGCAAAGACGCCTTATTAAAATAAGATGAGTCACTTAGGTATCATTTAACAAATGGCTTTGTGTAAACTCAGTGTGTCACCATGCATTAAAAGAGAAGGATGCATGTTTAGGCAAAGGCAACATTTCTCATTTGAGAGACAGTGTAGCTCCTGATCATGCTGCTGGGGAACGAATTCAAAGACAAACTGTGATGAACCACGAAGAGTCCTACACTGTACAGCTAATACAAACTACAGGGTTCCCATGCATTTTCATACAAAAAATTTAAAATCTTTTCCATGACTTTTGTATGTTGACTGTTGAATGCCTTTGTGCACCAGTCAATTTTTTCTTACAGTTTACATCCGCGTCTGTGAAAACATGAATGCTTCACACACATTTTGCCCCCGGCAGCACAGAAGATCTATACAATCAGCACAGTTTCAAGATTAGTGTCACCAAATCAGTGTTTGACGAAATATTTCCCCCTCTGTTCCTGAGTTATGATGCTGGGTAATGGCCAGAAAAGTGTTTTTGCAGAACATGATGATGTCGCAGTTAAATTGACCTTTTGGACATAAAATGTCATCACTTAATTATTTTAATCTCTTAGACATTTGTGTGTCTAGTTTTGTCATTATCACATGAATCCTTGAGTTATAACCAAAAAAGTGTGTATTATGAGGTCACACTGATGTTAACCTTTGACCGCAAAATTCTAATCAGTTTATTCTTCAGTCCGAGTGGATGTTGGTGCCAAATTTTAAGAAATTCCCTTAAGGCATTCTTGAGATACCATGTTCACAAGAATGAGAAAGATGAGGTCAAATAGACCTTGATTGTTGACCTCCAAAAACTAATCAGTTCATCCTTGAGTCCAAGTGAACGTTTGTGCCAAATTTTAAGGAATTCTCTCAAGTTGCTCTTAAGATATTGCGTTCACAAGAATGAGATGGACGCAAGGTCACAGCAACCCTGACCTTTGACATATGACCATCAAAAACAAATTACTTCATTGTCGAGTCCAAGTGAACATTTGTGTAAAATTTAAAGCAATTACCTTGAGGCGTTCTTGGGATACCATGTTCACAACCATGGGACAGACAACCTGAAAACATAATGCCTCAAGCCACGGCTGTCGCCTGTGCGGAGGCATAAAAAAAACTGCCCTATTTGCCAGCTGTTTTTCAAACATTATCTCAGACATACATGAGGGGAGAGACAGAACATGAGGAGAAAATGAAGAAATGTACGTGATGGCAAAGGGAACCTTGTCACACATGGATGAATATTTGAGCTATGTTATGTCAAAAAAAAAAATGCTGCAATATTTCATTATTTGGAAGGTTTTTCATGGAAGATTACTGTAACATTTTCATCACACACAACAAAATTCCATGACTTTTTCCCAAAACTTTCAATGATTTTTACTAACTGCATGACTTTTCCAGGCCTGGAAAATGTGATTTTGAAGTTTCATGATTTTTCTAGTTTTTCCATGACTGTGGGAACCCTGAAACTAGTTTAAATAATAATTGCAGTGTCATTAAAATCCCACCTATACCTAATTCCTAGATTCCACTGTTGACTCTGGCCTGTAGCTTCACTCTGATTGTTGTTAAACTCATTCATGGTAGAAAACGTAGAAAAAGAAAATGCGAGGTTGAGATTTTTTAAGTTAAATTTTTCAGTCTGCAGCACTTTGTAACTCCGTTCTTACCTCTTTGTACCACAAGAGTAATCTACTTTCCTCTCTGCTTTTGTTGTCCCTTAGTGTCTGACTCTGGGCTATCTAAGGACATGGCAGCTGCAAGATCACCAACTTGCTCCCTTTCCTTTTCTTAGAAAGAGTGCTTTCCATACATCTATCTGTTGTACTTTCATCCTTTGCTAACCTTCCCCTGGCAGATCTTTTTTCACTGATTTCTTAAGATGTGAAGCAGCACCGTAACATCTCAGATTTGTCAGGTGATATAAAGACACCTTGTAACTGACAGTTGCAGGAGCCTCATTTATCAATGAGGGGGGGGTCTGGAAAATTCCAAGTGGAGGTTCACAAAGTGCAGGAGAGGAAACAGAAAAACGTGGTTCATAAGAAACTTGTTGTTTACCTTTAAAGGCTGTTGCCTGGTTCTGTTTCAAACAAACATTAATGTAAATGTAAAGAGAAGTAAAACCCAGTGCATGTTGTTATATAATTTTTATATAACTAACTCTTTTACATTTTATTAAGGTTATAGTTATGCAGAATTAAGAGCGTTGCTGTTTTGAGTGACATGTGGGTGCCATTTGATGACAAGTCGCTAACATACTGACAACGTTGACTAGGTAACGTAACTATAGATGTTCCAATTTCGATACTTGCACATCAGTCAGCGCCAAGTTTTGATTCTATACCATTCTGTTAAAAAAAAGGAAAAACATTAACAGGTGTATTATTGTGGCTTCTACATAAGTTCAAAATAGCCACCCACAGACACCACAACAGGAGTTATTATCAACTCGCTGTCTTTGTTTTTTTTTTACTCGCTGTTTGATAATCCAGGGTGCTTTGGGTGGTTTAAGAGTTGATTGATTTGCAGGATGTATGGAGAGTTGCAGTATAGTTGACGCTATAAACGGATTGTCTGGACTGTCATGTCAAAAAGAAATCAAAAAACGCTGAACAAACAGTCCCCAAAATTAACAGTCCTCTACAAAACACAAAGTTTAAATCGAAGGGGTAATTAATGAATTCATCAAACAATAAACTAACCAAGACTAACCAATCACATGGCGGTTAAAGACTGTAATCCTGTGGCGTCTTCCACACTGCACACTCACTTTAGCACACCTTTAATTAAAAGTTCCCAAGATGCCAAGTCAGTTGATGCATTAAAGTGCCTCAAAAAAACAAGGGCTTGCTAGAAATTGCTATAACATGTATACTTCTAACCCTAAAACTAAAGCCTTGCATACTCTACATTTTGCCTTTTTACTGGTGGAACTTTCCATTGTAAAATACTGCCAATACTGATGTTATTTTGCTTACGGCTAACGTTTAACTACTGACTGCAAATCAATTTGTTTGCACAAATCTAAACAATACTTGCCAGTGCCTAGCACAACTTGCTGTGTAGTCTACTGTTTTGAACCAGCACAGAAAAACTGATTTCTGGGAAAACCGTCGTTTTAAGGTGTTCAACTACGTTTACGTTACTAATAAATTACATGGTACTGGATTGGTGCTAAGACCAGCGTAGTCGGGCATTTTTAGGCATTATCAGAGGCACATCCCATACTGTTTTCAGTATCGAAACAACTCTAAGGGTAACCATGGTGTAACTCAAACTTTCACAGCGTATAGGCATCTATAGCTGTCTCTATTTCAGTGTTTTTTTTTTTCAGTTCATTAAAGTTAACTGTAACATTTTATCACTGAAAAAAAGTCTTGTTCAGCATTTTGTACTACTATAGACCATGTAAGGAGTCGGTCATTCAATTTTTCCACTAAGTAGATTTTGTTTTTATGGTTTTAAGCCTGTTTTTCAACTAGCAGAAACTAGCATTAGCATGATCACAATCAACCATAACTGTCAATACACCACAATAACCAAGCTAGCAGTAGCATTACAATTATTTCCACCCTCTCATCCAAATATGGTCACTTTTGGCTCCAAAAATCCAAGATGGCGGTGGGCAAAATGCTAAACTCAAGGCTTCAAAATGGGGGTCCACAAATCAGTGGCTGATGTCACAGTGGCTACGTTTATTATTTTGTACAGTCTATGGTTATGCAGGGGAATAATTAACTCCCCTCTCTTTGTTTGAAAGGCCAATCAAATTATAGTCTAATATGGGAACAAACATGCAGTAAACATAGGTAAAGTAGAGCTTACACAATTATCCAATTTAGTGGTTAGTCAGTTGAGAGGAAATGTAGTGACTTTTTTTTTTTTTTTTTTCTTACAGTCCATAAATTATTTTTGTTTTTGACAAATTGGCATTGGTATCAGCTTCTCAAATATAAGATTTTGCTCTTTTCATAAGCCCTCTATGGCAATAAACACAACATCTTTGAGTTTTAGACCATTGTTCACATAATCTAATTGAGTTTGTCTGAGATATTTGTGATGGTCATTTTTTACTTCTCTTTACTTACATTTTATGGACTAAATAAATTTACTGAGAATGTAATCAATACATTTATTAGCAATAAAAATAAACTGAGTTGCACTACTATTTATTTTGCATCCAAGAAACTAATAACTCTTACAACCAGGGAGAGAAAGTAATTTCAGTGTTGACAGTACATATCCAACATTAAGCATACCTTTGGTAACTGAATTTGATCAAATTCCATTCATTGTTTTGTTTAAGTAGAATCTTAAAATGTTGAGAGCACTCTTTTCCGTTTTCAGACTTTTATCTATGAGCACAACAACTAAGTATGCATCATATGTTTCTCGTCAGCACAGTTTATACTGATTGTACTCAGACCAAAGCAAAATAAACACATAGATAAATCTTTTTTACACCCACCAAGACTCTCAAAAACATCTGGGGATTCCCACACCAACATTTCGATAACTGCTAATTCACTGACAGACTGCATATGGAGCTACATTAGGGTCAAAAGTTTTGCACTTGAAAAAATAAAATTTGAAACTGAAAATTCATGTGTTGATTTTGAAATTATATTTAACCTGAAAAAACGTTTCATACACTCATTTTTATTTTGAATACATTGTTGTATTTTTTCAAAATTCAAGATCAACACATGAATTTTCAGTTTCAAATTTTATTTTTTCACGTACAAAACTTTTGACCCTAATGTGCTCCATAACTGCACTGCTGTTGCACTCCCTAACTGATTTACATGTGGTGGAGGTGGTTAAGTTATTATAGTCTGGTGACGCTGTCTTTGGTCAGTTCATTTGAAAGAAGAGTAAATGCTTGTTTGCATCCGTACACGTTTTTTTTTTTTTTTAAATTACCACTACAGATTTGATCTGTATCTGCTGCAACCACGATGACAAACAGTTCCCACTTGTGACAAATGCACTGAGCCTCACCTCTCCTTGAGGCAGAGCAGGGGTTTTTTTTAGAGTGGCAAAGTTATTTCGTGCATCAACTAAAACACTTTGGTTGTGTGACTGCTACAGTTTCAGCCAGTGTCTTGAGGCTCCTTTTATGCATACAGCCTGAAAACTTAATGGTTGTGTTAGAAACTGACTGTTGTTGATGATGATGTCCACTAATTATAACTCAGTACAGCCAGTCTGTAAAGCACTCATTTAGCTGGTCTATAAAGTACAGCCCAAACAGATCAAAGAAAATAAAGCTCCACAGCTCTACAAATACATTTTGCCACAGTCTGGACACATGTAGTAGTTTATCCCCTTCAAAGTGTTATGATAATCTTAACCAGCCAGCAGCAGCAAGCCATCTTTATCCAGCTGAGGCCTGGCTAGCTGCTCAGCCAGCTTATGAGAAGTTATGACAATGTCGTGCTCACATCAGGCTTTGATCCTGCTTTATGGGACAGCATGGGCCTTTGATCTGGGATGGCTATCTTTATGGGTTTTGCTTCATACTCAGAAACTATACTGTAAGACTGCGAGGGGGGCTACAGAGAGAAATGAAACTGGCTGCAAGTAAGACAGAAAGCAGGGAAACAGAGTAAGGTGGAGATGAAGAGAGCAGAAGGCTTCAGGAAAAGCAGTTGGGTAAAGAGAGACAACCTTAAAGAGAAAAAAGGCAGAAACGTGTGTTAAATATCTAAACACTGAGAAGTGTCACACTCTGAAGCATCTGGTTCACTCTCCCTCCCTCAGTGTTCTGATTATCTCTCTTGACCTGCCTCAGGTAACACTCACAGCAGCCGGCTACTTCACCTGACATCACATCACCACCTACAACCAGCCCCTTTTCTCCCACCAGACAAAACCTGGCAGTTCAAGCTACCCTGGTTTGGACTTTTTGACCACTAGTAGTGCTATGGAGTAATCTTTTGTCCACTATATTGTAAATAAAATCTGTTTTTGCCATGGTACCACAGACCACAGAACTCAGAATGTGAGCTGAGCTGATGTTACTCAGTGACAGTCCTCTGTGCACACAAACTCAAAGATGGATCATGAAATAAAAGCTGTCTCTCCACATGGGACTTTAAGTATGGAGTAAGGGAAAGACATGCCAGTAACAAACACAAATCACTAACCACTGCATGACACATTATAGCCAAGTGGCAACCTACAGGGCTGAAAACTGAAGCTAACGTGGAAGCGTCAACCTGCAGTTCCTCTAATGTCCACTTGAGGCTGGCCCCAAGAACGAGGCAATCCCCACAGACTTCCATGTAGTACAAAAAATACTTTTGATTTCTATAGATGTTTTCAACATTCAACACAACTGTACAGGGAATTAATTTTTTTTTTTTTTTTGTAAAGATTATTTTTGTGGGCTTTTTGCCTTTAATGACAGGACAGGACAGAGCATGAAATGGGGAGACAGAGAGAGAGTGGGGACTGACATGCAGCAAAGGGCTGCGAGCCGGATTCGAACCCGCAGCCGCTGCAGCGAGGCAATGCCTCTGTACATGGGGCGTCGGCACTATGACTCACCTGTTTTCATTTTATTAGGCTTAAAGCTCTGCATAAATAAGAGTGGGCCGCTTTGAGTGACAGGGTGTCTGCCGACAGCATCCTTGGCTTCTCAGTCAGATCAACCCCTCACTCCTCCACTGCTCCACTATCTCACCCAAATATGGTCACATCTGTTCCAAAAAGCCAAGATGGCAAAAGCCAAAATGCCAAACTTGAGGTTTCACAATGGGAGTTCACAAACCAATGGGTCGAATCATGGTAGCTACGTCCATTATTTTGCAGTCTGTGGTTATAACAATGATATGTAAGAATTGGTATTTTTGCGATTTTGCCTCCTTGTAGGCCCTGTCTCACAAAGTCTTATTGACAGCAGTAAACATGCATTTCCTGACAACATATTGGAACCAACAAAAATACAGTGTCAGAAGCCAAAGAACCATGCAGACTGTCAGGGAAGAGTAATATACCAAGGGCTGTATTCAAAAACATTCTGAGATAATTTTCCGAAAGCTTCTAACTTAACCTAAAAACTTAGAGCAAGGAGTCCTAGCTTAGGAGTGATTTAGGAAAGTTCTAAGAGCAGCTCAGAGCAAGGAAGGGACATAAACTTTTACCTTAGTGAGGAGATGTGGTTGACCCTGTTGCTAGGTGTGATTCTTTTAACAGATGTGATTGGTTGTCACAGACACACCCTTCTGTGAGCCTGCAAGGTGTGGACCCCCAGTGGAAATTAAATGAACTGCTGACTGTGAAAGTGTTGTCACTGTTGGTGTAATCACTGTGTTGATAGAAGATTGAGACTGACCCAAGTCATCACTGCTGCACTGTTGCATTTTTCTAGTTTTCCAAATACCTTAGTATAGTGATCATTTTATTTTTGGTATTATAGCGTTAGGTGGGAAATGTGTGCGTATCCCTAATGACATCAACCATGCATATTATTGCTGCACGATCTAATCTACAGCATTTCATTTACTCACCGTCATCCAGAGGTTGGAGAATAATTGGAGAATTATAATTCATTGGATGCTAACTACCTCTCCTCCTGCTGATTTCAATATGTTGTGTTCACAGCGTAGCATTATCAGGGACAAAAGGGTGCATCCTCTGACGCATTGATAGTGAGTTTACTGCATCATTTTGTCCTGAACGCGTCTCAGGAAGGATCTCTGTTTGTCCAACAGACATTTTCTATTGTCCCAGGGACACTGTTAGTCTGGAGCCCTGCTTTTTAACCTCGGCCACTGCTCTCAGTGAATGTCATCTGCTGATAGACCAATGGCAGTCAAGAAGGAGAATATTGGTTGATACCCAAGTGAGGCCGATAAATTGGTGCATCCCTACCTGCATGTTATGTTAACAATGAATGTGTCATTGTCAGAAAAACAGTTTGTAGGAGCTACTGAGGTAAAATTGAAACAAGGATCTGGGATAAGTTATCATATTTTAAATATGTTATTCAAAGTGGACCTTGTGGCATTAGTGTGGTACATTCCAAAAAAACATGGCAGTGGTATCACAATTGGTACCATGTGGCCTTTAACATAGGAATTACTAGACCGAAAGCTTAACAAATAAAGTGAAACACTGCATAGACGCCAGTGTGTGGAAATCTTTTTTTATCAACATAGGAATTAGAAAATGTACATGACAGCTGTCAGGACATAAACCAATGTGTTTATCTTTACAAATCAAGACTTGACAGTCTACCAATAGCACAGCCTTCAGTGCTGGAAGAAAAAGTTTAAATTGAAAATTGAATCGAATCGTGACCTTGAAATCAAACAGTTATTCAGTCTTAAGATCTTTAAAAATGACTGTCATTCCCATTCTTCCAAATATAGTTCCTTTGTTATGGAGATTTTCTACAAATTACTAATATGTTGAGACCATACAGCTTTCACAGCAGGTCTTCATCCAGGAGGAAATGTTCTGAGACACAGCACAGATCATAAAAGCATCAACCAGCCATCTTTGGTTCAGACGACTGAGAAACCTTCCAGCATGCCCGACCCAAAGGCCTCGCAAACAGTTGTTATTCCTGATAATGTGTAAAGCCTTGTCAAGCTGACACCCTGAAATACAGAGCACACAGATCACTTTCAGACAAACCCTCACTGGTTGAGGCTTGCAGCTGTCTGACAGAGAGCATGAGACAGACGGAGACAAAAGAAAGGAGTTAAGGCAAAAAATAAGAATGAAAGACAAAGAAAAATCTGGCATTTTATATTTCAGCAATCAAATGACAACAAAGGCAGTGCACTGCTAATGAAGCTCAGACAACTGAACACTGTGCAGACACACATTATCCTCCAAAAAATGTTCGGACCCGTCCAACTGATAAGAAGTTGCAAAATAATACATGGTGAACTGCTCCGCACTTTGGAGTTGTCATGTTTTTGTACAGTTTTTCCCATGCGTCATAGCAACCAAACCACCTGGCGCCTACAAATACTACAAAATTCAAACTTGCTCAAGATAATAAAAGCTGACCTTTCCTGAGACAGCGTCAGAGGGAGTGAGAGACAGGAATTCTTGCTATCTGACACGGCATGAATCTAAACCAAACTGGTGGTTGCCATAAACAACGAGAGCTGTTGCAAGAGGCATTGGTGAAGAAGGCAGAAACATTTAGCTGGTGGAGAGCAGAGCAGGAGCGGGGAAAGGTTAAATACTCAATGTGACCCCAGATGGTTGAGTGTCAGTAAGCTGTTTTGTGGCTGTTGCAGGGTCACCGGTGCAGGTAGAAGCAGGTTAGTTGAACCTCAGGTGCCCCAAAGCTACACATAATCTGTGTTGGGCTTATTCTCTCTCTGACATACTTCTCGCGTAGAATCACTTAACATCAGAGCTTTCTGTCCACATTAAATGCATTAAATATGGACTTCTGTCACATCATGTTATTGAAAAACCACGTAGGCCTATCAGCTGTCTGCTCCAGATCAGTCTGGAGACATAACCACTTAAAGGATGGGTGAGTAGCCTACTTGCTATCTTCCTACATTTGTAACTTTACATTTTAAAAACAGTAAACACACATTTTATATTGTGATATTTACTGGAAATAACAAACAATATGGCACACAGCAAGTAGCCTAGCTTGTTATTCACAATGGTGATTAAGCTCACCGGAAATTTTCAGGACCTTGGCAATCTCCCTACTGGCTGTAATCGCAGAATGAGCAGCGCCCCTAGCTTACTAATGTTAGCTCCTTCCCGACCCAGGTGGTGCGCAGTGCAGAGCGGCCAAGAGAGTTGAGACCGGAGGCTGGGCAGTGGGCATGTTTCCATATGTTGACGGTTAACTGTCTGTCAGCAAAGCCAACAGAAATTAAAATAAAAGGCAAGACAATGACCCAAAATGTTAAAATTTCATCACCTCTAATTCAATAGCGCTTTGAAATGCAGCGCTAAGGCTCACTGAGTCTCTGGAGCACCGGACCAAAAGGAAAGGCCTCTTGTATTTTAGTTCTTTTTTTCTTTTTCTTTTTAAATGCAGCTGCTAGTTTGTGATTAATGGGTGTCGGCCTACTGAAAGCAAAATTAAACAAAACTGACATCCCCAATAATATACAAATGGTCATTTTGTGTGTGTGGTGAGTTAAGTATTCCTCTAGCATACTCAAGTGTAAAACAGAAAGACAAAAGAAGACAAACAATAAAACCTAGCACACATTAGTTGATACAGCTTCTCATAGCACCAGCCACAGCACAGGGGATATGGGGTCCAATGTCTCCCCAGCGCTGTGGCTTAAAGGCTTTCACCTGAAGCCTTTAAACCTGCTGGCACACACTGAGCTGACCCAGGCCAAACAGCTGACATCCCAAGGACACACTGTTTCCGTCCCATCTTAAATAATACACATGAAATGGCAGTGAGAGATAATCTTACAGCGGAGACACAGACATGGTCTTAATACTTCTAACAGACCCAGAGTGAAGAAAGACACAGATAAACCATGGATGGCTGGAGCTGTTTTTTTCCCGCTTACAGAAACTGCTGAGTTGTGCCTCACCTCATCCAAAGATTTGGTTTATGTCATATATGGAGAAAGCCCCAAAGGCTTTTGATCATTCTCAAAATAGAAACATTAGGAAACTAAGCAGGGGCTAATCTTGGTAAATGGATTAATGTTTTGCGAAGCTGAGAACAGGGGCATAAAAATCCCCTGTTGTGAAACGCACATAAAAAAGGTCTCCCCAAAGAGCTAAAGTTACGACTTATCAGTGTGTGTGTGTGTGTGTGTGTGTGAGAGAGAGGGTGTGTGTGAGATGTAAGTGTGCTGTGATCACAGATGTAATCCCTCGGCTAATCTGGCAGATCACAGCCCTGAGGCAGATCAAACTGATATCTGACACCATCTTGTCTGACTCCAGACCCTTAAGATTATCAGGGATATTAGGAATATATAGTATTTTTGGTTTATGTCTATGCATGTGTGTGTGTGTGTGTGTGTGTGTGTGTGTGTAAGTTATATTTAACTACCAGCAAACTCCAGCAGCCCACAGGACAGGGGTGAAAGACTGACGGTTTTTGTTAATGTCTGGGTTCAAGGCAAAACTACACAACTGAGACAGTTATATCGCTTCCTATGTCTAATCTCACCATCTCACACACACACACACACACACACACACACACACAAAACACAACTTTACAGGAAAGAAAGGGGGGAGTTGGGGATGCAGTCTTGGAGCAAACCCAGGCCCTGTAATTCAAACCTGTCATCGCTGAACAAGAGGGACCTGTTTGGTAAATAAGAGAGTGGTTCAACATTAGGGACGCAAACGTCCCACACCACATCTGCTCCCCATTCTGCAGTGGAACAAGAGATGGAGGAGGGAGGGACAGAGAGAGGGAAATTAAGAACTAAACAGAGTGTTAATAGAGTGGGAGAAAATCTGAGAAAAAAAAAAAAACCAAAACAAAACAAAAATAAAAGGTAATGGAGAGCAGGGGGGGGGGGGGGGGTGTGTGTGTCGTTGAACCCATCTAAATGCCTGCAACACAATCCTGTTTTGCCTCTCTGTGCCCACCCAGGGTTTAATTTGAGCACACCAGGTTTGGTGTACATTCCCACCGTGGCTACACAAACCTCAGCTTTCAACACCACCCACAACGTCCCTCTTTCTAATGAAAATTATGAGGGGAGATCCAACTTCATTTCACTTAGGAAAATTCCATGTTGAGAAGTAAGAAGAAATTAAGTCTCATGCAAATTAGATTCCCCACAACGAGCTGCAACCAGAAAAAGGAGCTGACATGAGTAAATAATTACTTGTGCAAAGTTTTCACCTCCTGCCTCCCCTTCTCTGTGGAGATGGTAAATATAGGATTATGCAAATGATTATGCAAGGCATTAAATGGCTCCAGTTTCAAATGTGGTGGAAGGGCCTGTGGTTTGGTGTAAAAGGGAAAGAACCAACTCACTAAATATGGATCACTGGAGGAAAGAAAAAGGAGTCTGCCAACAAATGAGTTCAATGCTAACATTCTGCTTTAACTGGCAAAGGCATGGGCACCATGAGTATGCATGCAGGTTTCATTAATTAAAAAAGAAAAAAAAAAAAAGAAAAAAAAAGTTTCCTCTCTCAAGTTGTGGATAAACTTTGCTTTGGTTGTTTGTATCCCAACAGCCAGGAGGGTCTAGCAAACACGAGCCATGTAAGACTAAAAAACTACTGAAAGCAGGACACAAATAAGCACTAATATTTCTATGAAGTGACTTTTAAACACCAGCGTCCTGCAGAGGATGTTAACTATGGGCCAAAGGCTGAGCTACTATCAGCCATGGCCATAACGATATGATTGCTGGCCCTCCCGTATGAAAAATTGGAGGGCAACATTACTGGCGCTCATTTTTCAAGCTCGTGGGGTGTGGTATGTTGTGAAACCTTGGGCATCCATTGGTACACACAGTATCATGCTAACTTGTTGGGAATCGGGCTAAATAAGGTTTGGTTAAGTTTTGGGGAGGCAAGTATCTTGAGCTCTCACCTCAAGATATCTGAATGAAAATGGGTGCGATGGGTACCCCTGAGTCTCCCCTCTTTGTGTTGTGCGTTTTGTTTCTTAACAGAGATGTCAGTTTTGGTTAGTCTACTGCTCACCCTGCGGTCTCCACTGGTTAGCTAACCTTAGCCTTGGCCGCCCTGCACAGTGCACGACCTGGTGGGAGCTGGCTTGCGGTGCTGCTCCTACTGTGATAACCGCTGGTAAGGTTACCCGCCACCACTAGCCATGCTGACACTGCTATGAGAGCTAACAGTGAAGTTAACAATGCTTAAAGAGGTTTGTGACATGTGGGGAGACCAGAGGGTTCCATAGCAACACGGTTCGGTCAGGACCAGAGTTGGGTATAACGTGTTACAAAGTAACGCATTAGAGTACTTTAATTACTTTTTGCAGTAACGAGTAACCTTACACGTTAGTTTGCTGTTTGAGTAATCGAATACTTAAGTACATTTTCAAACAAGACATCAGTTACTTCCATTACTTTTAGAACGCTGGTCCCTCAGCTCCGAAACAGCAACGGCTGTCGTTTGGTTCTAATAACGGAGATAACGTTAAACCTATCAGTCTGAAAGAAGCCACGGAGCTTGTGGCTCGCTACGTGGTCGGAGAAATGCTGCCGTTGTCTATGGTGGAGTAGGACTCGCTGACAGACATATTTCAGACTCAGGACTTGCATTATGCCTGGCACACGCTACACGCTGGTACTCACCAGTTATCCCCGGTCGTCTTTCACGGCGTGTGTGATGTCATCGGGTTATTCTTGTCCTATTTTTATTACTTTCACTATTATTTGAGTCACTGCCAGAACTATGTCTGTTGTCATGTGCCAGCCGACATGTTGTTGTATAAGAAAAAAACATCTTGGCCTATTCTAACAGTTCATTTTAAAGCCAATATCTGCCGACACCGATGATCCCTCTGAGACAATTAAGTCTTGATAGCCAAACGATTCATTTTGCGAGGGTTTTGATGCTTAAAAAAATGTATCCACTGATTTACAGACCTCTCTTAAGCCAATGTAAGCCAACAGAAAAAATACCTTTTGGGCGTTACCACAATGTTTGGCCGCGACAAGGACTGGCTTCAAAGCCCGGCGCACTTCCTGGGGGCCCAAAGGTAATTGCCAAATGAGAGGCGCAGCTAGCTAGCTCCCACCATACCTTATTGGTGTGCAGTGCAATAAAGTTAAGAGCAGAAAAATTAACTAGGGCTGTCCCAAACGATTATTTTTCTAGTGATTAATCTAGCGATTATTTTTTCGATTAACTGACAAATCTAACAATTAATTTTTTTCAATTATCGATTATTTTCCATTATTTGATTAATGAGGCAATTTAAACATTATGAATACCAAAACATTACTTATTAACATTAACATTTATTGAAACATCAGTGTTTCCCCTACCAACAGTACCCCCTGCCCCCCCTTGAAGGTCAAGTTAATTTTATTTAATTTTATTTTGTATATAGCACCAGATCACAACAGAGGTCATGTAAGGTTACCTTTCCTATAGAACAGGTCTATACCTTGTCCTTTTATTAAACAAACTAAATAGCCTTATGTTTATCATCTTATGTCATTTCTGTCTCTACATGGTCACATGTTTACAATTCTCCTCTGCTCTCTGTAACACACACTGTGGAGTTCAGCCCCAATGCGTCCACAAACACGTGCGTGTGCGCGCGCGCACACACACACACACACAGGTGAGCACACTAGGGCGCGGTTCGGGCTGCATTTTCCTGACCGAATCCGACCTAAGTGAGACAATTATAACCGAGCCTGGTCCGAATCCACAGCACGGCACTGTGCACACAGTCAATGGAGCAGAGCCTGTGTTGCGTTCAAGCGACGTATTTACGACGTCGACGCAAATTAACCTATAGACCGACATGCGTAGCTCATGAAAAACTTTTCACGGCTATCATTTACATCCCTATTCCTTACAATCAATATACTTATTCAAATTAAAGCTGTTTATTTGTCTTTTAAGGAAAAGGACAACCAGCCTGTTGGAAGACCAATGAATTGCCTAATAGAGATACATAGCACATTAAAACAGGATTGTTGCCAAACTCAAAACTCATGCTAACTGTACCGATATTAGTCTATGCACATCAGATAATTAGTCACATTAACTGTTAAATAAGAAAAGTATACCAGTATGCCATTCCTAACTCTCATACTGACATAGTTTCAACTAGCCTATTTATTACAACAACATAGTAGAAATCCCGAAATTCAGTTAGGACTTTTGGTTTTGATGCCACCCCAAGATTTTCAGTGGCTCCACCTCATCACCCCTATGAATTTTTTCTTGGGGCATGAAGGGGTGCTGTTTGTCACAGATCTTAGAAGTTTTCTACAGATAAAAGGCTCATTAGCGAGTGAGTGACAGCGGCAAACTTTCATTCACTGTCCTGTCTGTCTTCCAACATGGTGGTGTAATCCAAGTAACCATTATTTGCAGCATCATCATGACAGGCCTCTATTTGGAGAAAACTGTTGGTAAAATAACCTTCCTGCATTTCTCCAAAGTACTGTCCATATGTATCATGGTCCCTAACAGCCTTAACCACCTCCTCCTGCATTCCAGGCCTAACATGATCCCTTCACATGGATGTGACATGTTATTAAGCATGGGGGCACAGGGAGGGAGTTATGGGGGCCTGGAGGGCTCTGAGAGTCCCTCTGTCACCCAAACTAGGGATATGTTTGGGGTCAGTGAATACACAATCATCCACACACATGCAAGCAAACACAGTCAAGCAACAGATCTGTAGGCTTGGTGCAACCGAATATATTCTCTAGGAGGGGTATGTAAAGATGGAAGAACTGAAATGCTCGCAAAATAACCCCCAAAAAACATACTGACAAGACTGAACACACACTGATGTTGAGTCAGACTACTACTCAGCTGAATTACTTCAGATGAGGGAAATACCAGAATGTAAGCCAAGGCGCACTATGTCTGACAAACATACTGAGTAATGCTTTAGAAGAAACTGAGATCGAAACTATTAGGAAAAAGAAAATCATCATCACAAAGTTCTCTCTCCCCCTTACCTGATCCCAGGTGTCTGGTTCTGGAGGTGCTCCTGCCAGCGCTGGTGATGGTGGTGTTGGAGACAGAGAGGGGAGGATGGGTGAGGAGGATGGGGATGAGGGTGAGAGTATGTGCAGGCAGAGAGGCAGCACGGGCAGGATGAAGTGGTCCCAGGGTGGGGAATGGAGCCAGGCCCTGTGCCTGGATTCTGGAAGAGCGGACACTCCTGCTGTCCACAGGGACAGCACAGGGTGGAGTGGAAGTGACAGTGCGGACAGCAGAGTGGCGGGGGCTGGAGAGAAGGGGAGGACGAGGACGGGGAAAGAGTAGAGGAAAGGTGGCGTTTGGCCAGCCTCTGGGAGTCTATGACAGCCGGGGAGGAAGAGGCAGGGGAGGATGGGGGAAGGTTCCTCAGGGAGCCATTCTGTTTGACAATGCCGCCATTTTGGCTTGGTCTGTTTGTTCTCAGGAGCACATGCGATCTCTGCTGAACTTTGGACGCCTCATCCTTCACTGTCACATCTTCATCTCCATCTGCTGTGAAGCAGTCACCACTAGAAGCGGCTCTGAGAGGGTCCTGGCCGTTGCTAACTGGTGAGCTGGTGTTTCCGTTGGCACTGAGAGGATGGTGCCCTCCGTTGCTGAGGGCTAGAGGGTCACCACTTGCATCGCTCAGGGCCATGGTCCTCTCCCAGTAAGCCTGGCAAAGACACTGTCACTCCTCTAAGAGAGAAGAGAAAAACAGAAAAAGAGAGCTGTGTTTAACAGCACAACCTGTAGGTTACAGAGGTTTGTGAGCTGTGAGGTCGTTATTTTTCATCATAGATCAATATGAGCTGTGTGTCTAAATCAATGAATACATACAGATTCCTCAATCAGATCAAATCAGTAACAGACATTTTGACTTGTTGCACACTTGTTGGACTAAAAGCAAAAGTCATGTAAGCTGTAAAAGTGTTGTATCCCTCTGTGAACCAGTCAAGTTGCAGCTACACATTAAATCTATGTATCTGGGTGAGAACGCCAGGTTTAGACAAGAAGCAGAAGTGCCACCAAATCACCCAGATGCCTGGAAGCCTGGAGGCCTGGAAGCCAGTCACAGAGCTCAAAGGTCAGCAACAGGGCTTGCAGAGTCGACATGCTCAACTTTAGACAGGAAACTACAGCTGTACCTGCAATCTGCTGCAATAGTTTATGCATCTCTTATATTTTCTTTTTTATATTATTTATTGATATCCTGCTAGATCACTGCTAGATGGAGCAGACACACAAACACATACACAAGCAGACAGACATAGTCTACTATGCCAACCCTGCAGCTCATTCAAGAATTACATTTTTGTATTACAAAAAAAGTAAAATATTGAACAAAGGTACCGTTGAACACGAGTACTGAATTCCAGGTACCAGAACCAGCACTAGTATCCGCTCAAATGTAAACAGTGCCAAACCCTACTTTCAGTACTAATCTCGTGTCTGTCCATTCAAAATGAAGCTACAGAAGACTGTTAGCTTAGCTTAGCATAGCACAGCATCGCATAGCATAGCATAGCATAGCATAGCATAGCATAAAGACTGGAGGCGAGGGGAAACAGCTAGCCTAGCTCTGTCTGAAGGTGAAACAATCCTTGTTTGTTCGATCCATACGAAACCACAACCACAGTGTAAAAATGAGAAGTTATGTGGAGTTATGGGCTGGATTATTTTATAAAAGAAATTAGCTGTGTCTTAATTCCAAGGCTGCAGCCTTCCAAGGCTGCATTTGAAGACCAGTTGCATCACAGCAGCATGACCAAGGCTGTCCCATGTCAAAGGCTCCTTGAAATGCTGCCAAGAAATGAGGCCTTCTTTCCCTGAATTTGGAGGTTGCAACAGAGGAAACCTTGGCGGACCAACCTATCCCAAGTGCCAATGACAGTAGGGTTATTTTTGAAGGACATGCCATCCCTAAACACAACCACTGTTTTTCTATTCACTAAATGTAGAAGCAGTAATAGTAACATGAACAATCTTAATTCAACATGTCTACATCTACTTTACCTAAAAATGGTCCTCTCAGCCGAAATACATCACACGCCACTATTTCTGGCGGTGAAGCATCTCTTCAACTCTGTCATAAAATATAAAAATAAAACAACAATTTCTGGATTCATTAACTAACTTATGACTTACTAACTTCTCTTATGAAGTGCAACTGGTTGCTAGGTACAAGAGCATCAATGGGTGGGGGCAGGAACAGCTGGTGACGCAAAGTGGAAATCCTCCGCAGACCAGACCGTCCCATTTCATAGATCACTCAGTTCGGCCGTTATGGTCTTTAAAGGACGACACCTTCACAGGCTGCAGCCCCTGAATTGAGACACAGCTACAGTCCACAAATAAAACCACAAATGGTCGTCTTTACTAGGGATGGGTCACGATTGTCGAATTTTCGAATAGTCGTTTTATTTTGAAAAATCAATTTTTTAATGCGACTATTACTATTCACCGTCTTATTTCCCCCCTTTATTTGACATGCAATTCAGCTCCTAACTGCACGAGGGCAGTATACGATTGCTACAGCGGTGTGAGATGGGCTACCAGCTAGTTTAATGCAGGAAACAGGAGAAACTTCGGACCGTTTCCTGTGTTTATGCTGAGCTGAGACATGTCTTTTGGCTCCACCTTCATATTTTTGATGACATGATATTGATCTCATCTAACTGTCACTAAGAGAGCAGCAATGCATATTCCCAAACTGCTGCAATATTCCATTAAACACATGAATACAAATTTGATAATACATTATCCTTTTTTTCTGCTGTGTATCTGTTAGTTATCAGGGACAGAACTGTTTGAAACATACTGACTACTGATTAACAAAAATCTCATATGAGAGGATCTACACATTTGTTCCTCAAAATGGTGGTAGGAAATCTGTGACAGCAAGCAGAGAAAGAAAGAAAGATGAACAAAGTTTGGAAAAGGTCTCAACTGACCAGCAATCAGATTCCCAGAGAGCCCAGCTGGACAGGGACAGATGATGACTTGTAAAATGCTGGTAAGATGCTGTGAGCATGTGTGATCTGTTCATCTGGTATCTAAATAAAATAAACAACTGAAATTCAATCCACAACAGGAATCTCTCTTCTTTCAGACTGGACAATCTCATAAAAACCCCAAACAACAAGACCTCAGAAAGTGAGCAGGAGAGCTGTTTCCATTCAGAATGAGCGGCGCCAAGCGAGTGAGGAGACGGACAGAGACTGGAGGAGGAAAATGAGAGGGCTAAAAACTGTGTTCCAGTATAAGCATACAGTCAGCAAAAAATGTAATGAAGTTGTTCTGCAAACTGAGGAAACACACTAATTGCATTACAGATGCAAAAACATTTATACAAAAAGTGGCCTTCTTACCTTCTCAAAAGTGGCATTTTAAACTGCCATTTGCGACTGTTTAATATTTGATGTGCAGTGTCCACTTTGGCACCAAATTGAGTTTAACACGTAATGAAAAGCCTGTTCTCACAAGTCTAACTTATGCACATTACCGACCAAGCTTAACAAAGATCAGAGTAACGTTCAGCAGCTGCTAGGTGATGATAAAATATTTTTGACCCCTTTTCTCATCTGCTTTTCATCCTATTTTTTTTAAAACATATTTTACTGGCATCTGAGAGTTTAGACGCTTCCAAAATAAGAGGTCAGGTAAATGATTAATGTGTAAATGAAAGCCATGCCAAGGCTGTCCAGGAAAACAAGGAAAAACAAAACAGCCGCCTGCCTTATAAAGTTAGATAGGGAGGCGTCTTTTGATGATTTACTCAATCACCGCTAAAATATTTGGCAAACTGCACTAATTTTCTGTCTTCTTACTGGAGTCACAACAGTCACATCAAATAGAGGCCGTTTCAGATCAATCTGATTTACAGAGCATGAAAACAGCAGGAATAAATCTTGGGTTTTTGTATAGATTACAAAGCATGAGACACTCCTACTTTGGGAGGCTAAAAAATGGTTCCAACAGAGTGAGAAAAAACAGAAGGTTCGCGTTATGCTACAGTTTCAGCCCCTATATGTGCTTCAGCTCAAATTACAAAATACTCACAGGAGACCACGATGTGAAAATGTGATTCTGTGGGCTGTTTCAGCGAAGCAGGGGTAAAGAGAGAGGAGGGAAAAAAAGTGTGTCTGTGGCTTTGTGCCATGATATGCTTGACACACTTCAAAAGCTGTTGAGTTATGTTTCACAGGTAATGCAGGGTCGAGGTGGGCTGTGTTGTTGGAACAGAGCCCAAACTACAGCAGCCCCACGGTGGAAAGACACCTAACATGAGCCAGGATGAAATAATCATACTGTGACGATTTAGAGAGAAAGAGGGTGAGAGTGAGAAGACGCTATAAGAAGGGTCCATTTCTTTAAAGGGGACCTATTCTGCTCATTTTTAGGTTTATACTTGTATTTCTGGTTTCCTCTAGAACATGTTTTCATGCTTTAATGCTCAAAAACCACTTGCTAATTTTACTTATTTTTCCTGCCTATGTGTCCTTGTGTATCAGTCTGTGTCCCCTCTCTAAATTTCAAGTTTTTTTCAGGTCCATGAACACGGCAGTGGAGCTCTGCTTTTTTTCCTCAGCAGCAGTTTATAGAGTTTTGAGTTGCAGGGTGGATAACTGATCAGTCTATCTGATCAGAGCTGATTGGATTAGATCGATGGATGAGAATGTGAGTGACAGAAAACATGTACATTTCATTTTCACTGCACCTGCCATTCTGCTGCTCCGTTTGTGCCCAGAGTACACCCTGCAGGCATGTGGAGCAATGCATAATCAAATGGCTTATATATTCCAACAGTGCTCCTAATGAGCAGTCCAGCTCTAAAAATAAAAAAATCAATATGTGGTGACAGATGCTTTAATTGCTGCAGGCCGTTACAAATATCTGAATGTGTGGAAAACCCTGTAGTCTATGTTATATAAACTCTTGCAGTAGCAACGTCACTCAGTACTTTTACATGCACAGTTAATTGGAGCTACGGTTATAGCTCGATTAGGCTATTTAATTGGACTACTGTCCTTGTCTCTGTGTATAAGCATGAAGGGGGAATCAATTTATTGACCAAAGTCTGTCTGACTCCACTACAATAGGTGGCGACATGCCCTTCTTAGCTTGTTAGTATTGGACCTTTTTCCAGGTGACCTTTTACGTCACAGACCAAACAATCACCATTCCATGTTTTCCTCCCATCCATGTGTTTTAAAATATTTAACTCTTTCAGCTGTCACAGCATGAACTGTGTCTCCTCATCCATCCAAAAATGCACAGCTCTGGATGTAGATTTGCCATGTTGTTATCAGCTTCTTCTTCTGTTATGCATTTAATGTTTTCGACTTCTGGGTCAAAGCCGGGGGTGGAAACTGTGGAGCATGCTCAGAGCGCCTAGGCCAGTTTGGGTCTGATTGACTGTATACATGCAGGAGTAATTCAACACCCAATCGCATTAGTGTGTTTTGTGTTAGCTTGACTTTGAGAAATTCTATTTCGTACCATTTCAGTCAGACCAACATGTTTACATGTATTTTAAAAGTCCGGTTTTAGTTGGACTTACACAATAAATCTTCTCTCATGTCATGTAAAAGTAATGACTGTATTGTGGTATACCAGGGAAGTAAGAAATACCAAAATGACTTTTAGTATTGTCAAAAATACAGATGCTCCTCTCTATTAAACAGATATGGAGATGGTGTATTGAGGTGATATAGTACACTGCACATACCACCAGAGGTCAGTCTCTACTGGTGGACCAGGCAGCTAAGCAGAGAAAGATGGTGACTGAGAGTGGTGGGGATAACGTTACAGGACTTAAGACATCCATCAATGGCACAGAGAGAATCTAGAGGAAAACATATTTGCACACCTAACTCTGTAAATTAAGGGCTTATTCTGACTAAACCAGAATTGATGATTGTTGGGATAGTGAACTAACCAAGATGGCTTTGGCGAGTTTTATTGTGAGTGTTATTTAGTCTGTGGCATGTTCAAATGAAATGTGTTTTAGTTGACAAGGCCATTAAGCTGGTCTTAGTTCGGTGAAAGAGAGAAATTTTAATTTATAAGCTGCATGGTTGTATTTTTTTGTTCAGTTGGGAAATAGATAGGTATGAAGATATCAAAAAATAGATACCGCCTAAGCCTTGTCACATGCCTAGAGGAAATGATCATATAAAGAAATTCTTCACATGCTGTTGTTGGCTTGTCTCGTAGAAGATAACACTGGAAAGAGAGCATTCAGAACAGTCTAAAGCTTGAAGTTTTGATGGCCAGAATCAGTTTTACGTGTTTATCTCGTTATTTGAATCTTTAGCCACATTCAATGAGAACATCCAAAATTGTAATATGAAGTAGGGGTGGGAGTCACCAGAGGATACCAATACGATATCATGACTATACTTTTTTTTTTTTTTTTTTTTCTTAAAGATTTTTTTTGGACATTTTGCCTTTAATGGACAGGACAGCTAAGAGTGAAAGGGGGAGAGAGAGAGGGGATGACATGCAGCAAAGGGCCACAGGCTGGATTTGAACCCGGGCCGCTGCGGCAACAGCCTTGTACATGGGGCGCCTGCTCCGTCCACCAAGCCACCGACGCCCCGATCATCACAATACTTAAGTCATGATACAATACTATTTAGATTTTTAGTATGTTGCAATAATCTGAGTATTACGATAAAATAAATTGCGATGTATTACCCTTTTTCAACTGTAAATTATGTCCCCAAAGGAAAACTTTTTCAACATCTGTTATGTCTAATAACATAAAGTTTTCAGTCTATTCATCTCACTTAAGCTGCTTTTTTTTCCAGCAGCACAATGTATAGTACCATTCAAAAGTTTGGAGACACTTTCCCATTTACTTGAATGAGAAAGTGTATCCAAACTTCTGACTGGTGCTGTATCTAGGGGGATTGAAAAAGCTATTTATTATATTATTCTAGTGGGCTACCTAAAGTTTAATTTGCATTTGTAATATTAATCATTTATGTAATAAAAAAATCAATACTTGGCACTGTGTGATGATACAATATTGCCACAAAAAAATATCACAATACTATGCTGTATCAATTTTTTTCTCCACCCCTAATATATAGTAAAAACTTTTGAAGCAGTTATTTAAAAAACAGGTTTTCGTGTGAAAGAAGGTTATACTAAAAATTGTTTCACAAATGTGTATGACTGAAGTAGGTGCTCATTCAAAGGTCATGTGATAGAGGGCTTAATTACTTTCAAACTGTTTTTATAGTGTAGTTCTCTTTGGTTCCCTGGAACAAAAAAAATGGAAAACATAAGAACAAAAGAAACAACAACTAAAAAAAAAAAACATCAAGATTGGCTATGTGCCATTTTATACATAGCTATCAGACCAGAATGTCACAGTCAGTGCTTCCCTAATATTAAGGAAGAGAGGGAATTATGACAGAAAATAAGGAAGAGCATAAAAGGTCCAATTTGGCCAACCTCCTGAAAGCTGAATAGGTAGTTAAAAAAGGACCTTTGTTTAATGTCATTCTCCTCTCTTTCTCCCCATGTTTTCCCAGCATCTTCTCCAGATTTGGAGAAATTGTCAATAAAAGCTCTTTCCATGGTTAAAAGAAGCGTGTACCACTAGTTTTCAGTCAGTTTCTGCTTTGTACAAAAATGTCAAAGTGTCAAAAAAGTGGTGTGGTGAACAAGAGCTAACAGTGTTGTATGTCTTAAATATACATTCAACTCTGGCCAGGACAATTAAATATTACAAAACTAAGTATTCAAATCTCCCAAAGGCCAAATACCTGCCTCGACATCACCAAATGACATGTGGACAGAAGTGCAACATGCCTCAGAGTTTAAGGCCACAGAGAGCCAAGCCGCAGCAGAAGCAGAATGTATTTACAGTTCAGAAACAGTTCTGTTTTGTTTTTTTTTATACATTTGCAAACCTGTCTGAAAGCATGTTTTCACTTTGTCATTATTAGTAAGTGTAGGTTGATGGGTGAAATGGCAATTTTATTCATTAAAAATCAAACCTACAACACAATAAATTGCAAAAAGTGAAGAGGTCTGAACACTTTCTGAAACCACTGTAGGTAAACCTGAATCACTACACAAAAGCCATGGAACATTATTACAGCATATTGAGTTGCACATAGGGCTGGGCGGTATGACCTAAAATTTATATCACAGTATAAATTGAATCCCTTCACGGTAACAGTATATATCGCGGTATAAATTTAAGTGTAAAAGTTATAATAGAAGTGTTTCTGAATGGGTTTTGTAGTCCCTTAGCAAAGCTAAATTGATAAAAAAAAACAACAACAAAAGCAAAGATATGATGTATTTTTTAGAGCATTTATTGTGGAGAATGCAGATCTCAAAACTCAAAATTAAAACCCAGCACTCTATGGTGCAAAATGTCCCCTGGGATCTATATCAAAAGGTAATTTCCTCCTTTTAGCAAAATCCTAAATGACTGAGTTGTGTTTTTTCCACCTGGACCTTTATGCTCTGCCATTTCTCCTCTAATCATCAGGCTGTAATGATACCACAACTATCACACATTCACATATGGAGTTTTTTGTGGAGCCCCTAGCGTCACATAGGTTTACATTACCAAAGGTTTATGACAAAATCTCTTGCCGAAAACCAACTCCCGTGTGCGCACGGCGAGAGAGGAGAGGGAGAGACGCTGTGCTGCTGCCAGAGGAGACGCTGAATGAGTTCACTCTGAGTGGTAAGTCGCTAAAAGAGTCTGAGAAGTCCAGGGCTGTCCATAAAACATTAACTCACTCACTCACAAGTTCTCCAGCAACACATGTTGCACGTGCTACGCTAAATCACGGACGTGAACCAGCTCCTCTTGCTCCGCTGTCTCTGTGCTCGCAGCCATTTTCACACTGAGGCAGGTGCGATGACGTCATCGACGATAGGACGGTAGAGCGCAAATCTCTACCGTGGGCCAAATTTATATCATTTCTACCGTCTACCGCATATACCGTGCAGCCCTAGTTGCACAATTTTTATAATGACTACAATCTCTCAGTCTGACAATTACATTCTGATCACAGCTACAACAGCTGGTGTCTGACATTTTAAATATGTTACAATACTCACTGCATTTCTATTCCCCCTATGTGGAAGTTTTAAAAGTCACGTATCTGAGTTTGCATCAGCACGTACTGGGAATATCTCTATCTTGATGCATGAAGACAGAGCAGGGACTCTGCTATCTGCGATGCCATCAAGAGATAAACCCTAACCTGGAGGCTGATGACGTGAAAAAATGTTTCAGATGCTGCAGACCTAAACTGATTACTGTAGTGCTGTAATAATGCACTTGTAACCTGTAAAAACAATTACTTTGTACTGTGACAATAGCCACTCAAAGTCATTGTGACTGAAGCCCCTTCAAAATGACTTTGATGTCACGTCTCTTATTTGTAAAACTGACAGACAATGAATATTATCTATATTTTTAAAGAACTTCAATAGTTTTCAAGAGTTTTACTTTAACTATTTACTTAACCCTTCCAAGAAATGTGTGCACACACACAGATTTTCATTTCAACCAAGCCATGACCTCAGAAAAACTATTTCACCAAAAAATGGATGTGCTTGCATTTGAATGCCAAGCAATACATCAAACTAGCCTGTTTTTCCCATCCGACACTGAGCGAAAGACATGCGGCGTATGTGACCAATGCGCTCTGTGACACCTCAACATGAGTGAGCGGTGAAACATGAGCATGACAGCCCCATCGGGTCAGGGGTGGCTGGAAGGACGGGGTTGAGAAAGGGGGAGGAGAGGAAGAATACTCTGGAGAAGAAACTCTGGAGCCTGAGGAGCTCAGAATAGCAGAGCAGTGAGGGGAACCCAGATGAAGTCATTAGTCTGGCTCCCACAGCTGTCAAGAGCCTGTCAGGACTTAAAGAGGCTGGATGGAAACACCAAGGCTTAATAAGAGATCAAGTGTGGAAAAGAATGGGAAGTAAATAGAGAATAGAGTTTAATGCTATATTGTAGTTTAAGTGTAAACCCAAGTGTGCTTTCTGCTGTTCCTGTCTGAAGGAATTTAGCCTAGGCTCCGTGTGTGTGCACATGAGAGTGTGTGTGTGTACCAATGCAGAGCGCTGACAGGCAGGTGAGACATCTAGGGCAGACTGTGCGGACACAAGCAGGGTCTTGTGTCTCACTTCAAAATAAAAGCTGACAGCTGGACCAAGCTGCACCATGAGCCAGTGGAACTAAGTCACAAAAATGCTTCTGCCGTTCCATGAAAATGTAGCTGCTGTTCTTAATCAAAGAGACGCCAGAATAACTGAATTAAAGCACATTAGCAATGCAGCAGTGCAGCCTGGTAGGAATTAACTGGAAGAGAGGAGTAAAAGGTAATGCTCACAACCAAGTAAGGGATAAAGGAGCAGTGTATTAAGTAGTAGGAACCCTCCTAATTACTCATCTTTACCTCATCCTCTCGTCTGTCTAAAATAGGGATGCAAGGATTTTGAAATTCTGGGCTGATACCGATACTCATGTTTAAAATAACAGTCTGGCCAATACTGATGATTAAAATAACACTTTGGTCGATACTGATGTTTAAAATAACATATTGGCCAATGGCAGATATGTTTAAAAATAACAATTTGGCCGATAGCTGACATCGATGGGCTGATGGCCGATACTAATGTCGGGCCCATAGCCCATACCAGTGTTTAAAATACAATTTGGCCTATAGCCAATACTGATGTTTAAAATAACAATTTGGCCGATAGAAAATCCAAATGTTAAAATTACTGTGTGTGTGTGTGTGTGTGTGTGTGTGTGTGGGTGCGTGCACACGCGCACACGCACATCTGCGTGAAACTCCGCCGTGCGCGATACAGAGAGCAGAGGAGAATTGTAAACGGCGATGCGCTGCTGCTAGTTGCATATAGGAGAAACACTGCTCTTTGATTTGAGTTCTTCTGGGTCATCGTGTTCTTCTTCAGCAACGTGTACAGTTGCTTCGCTTTCAGGACTCTCTCCGGCAGCCATTCTCGCCTCTAAACTTTTCTCTATGCTCTCACTCTCGCTGGCTCTAGCACGTCTGTGGTGTGCAGCGGTGAAATGGGTCCCCACTGAAACGCTTTCTCGCCGCGCACGTTCCGGACGTTGTTTGGGCTATTCACCGGTATTGCAGTATATGAAAAATTTATATCATAACGAAAATAAATACCGGTTTTCGGAACAAACTGGTATACCGCACAGCCCTAGCCGTGTTTAAAAATGTATATAAATAACAATTTGGCCGATAGCCGTAACCCATGTTTAAAATAACAATTTGGCCAATAGCCAATACAAAGGTTTAAAATAACAATTTGGCCTATAGCCAATACAGATGTTTACAATAACAATTTGGCCGATAGCCGATACGTATGTTTATTACTCATCTGTTTATGTGTCTACATGTTACTGTATGTTATAGTATGTGTGCAAGGCAAGCTGTTCAAAGAGATTGTCCCTGGTGAGATTAATAAAGTTGTCTAAATCTAAATATGAAAAACAAATTGGCCGATAGCCAATACTGATGTTAAAAATAACAATTTGGCTGATAGCCGATACTGATGTTAAATATAATAATTTTGGCAGGTAGTCGATATCGATATTTAAAATGACAATTGGACCAATAGCTGATACCGATGTTTAAAATAACAATTTGGCAGATAGTTGATACCTTTGTTTTTATATTGTTATTTTGTTTTTGATGTTATTCATTCTCCATTTTGTGCCAGGGAAGTTAAGAAATCTGCACTATAAAAATTAATTGAATTATTTTAAAGTAATTAGGTCCTTCATTACACTACCTTTGAATGAGCATGAATTCAAACAAATTTATGTAACAACCTTTAATATAAGCTTTTACATAAAAAAAAACATTTAAGAAAGAAAAATAACTGCTTGAAAAGTCTTTTTACTATACTATGTCATTATTTCCTCTCTAAAAAATCATGAACAGATTTCTCCTTCAAACAGTTACATTTATTCAAATTTCTTGCCAAAATCAACATTTTACAATTGATCACATCATGAATACATTATAGTTTACTTCTGCACAATGCTATTTTTTACTGAATAGAGCTTGAACGCAAACATGTCCCAAACAAAGGACCACAGGCTGGATTCGAATCCGGGCCGCTGCAGCAACAGCCTTGTACATGGGGTGCCTGCTCTACCAACTAAGCCACCGACGCCGCCAGACATGTTTTCTACTGCCCCTGCAATGACGGGACAGTGTTAGCTTTGAGCTCTGCTTTTTAGCCTACCCAAAACTGATGTGACATAACAGAAAAACATCGGCCACTGCCACTGATGAATGTCATTATTTTTGCTGTCAACAAGGAGAATATGAGCAGATGCAATCCATGCAACCTCCTTTCTCATTTCTTTACCTCATCCTCTGATTAGTCTAAAATGTATTACATCTTCATTGCTGTGCTTTAATCATGCAGAAATGAACTTTCAGAAAAACTTTTAGGAAAAGGAAAAGGAAAGCCAATGACATTTTTCATCAACATTTTGAATCTGCTAAAGCAAGAAGTAAAGATGTCAAAATTGAACCATAGAATTTACGAGTATAAACGGTCTTTGGCTGACTAAAAGCTCACTTTTTCTGACTGGCCCTGAACTTTAAATCAAGAGGATGCTTGAAATCAGGTGACCCTGAATCCTAAATAATCACTGCCACTTCATCTGACAGGTCAAACTGTCTAGACCTCCAGATTTGATGAAGTGACATATCCCTCTTATATTAACAAAGAACCTGCAGCTTTGAGGGATTATTTGTGTCAGTAAGGATAGCTACACCCCACAGGTCCTCACGAAGAAGAATTATTTAGTGCATTTAACCTTTAAATAACCAAAAGAGTCGACCAAAAACCAACAACTGTACTAATTCCCAGGGCAAGCGGTTTGGAATAGCGCAGGTGATGACAAAGCGCTTCTTCTGCCTTCTTTCATGTTAGGTTTATGATTATGGAGTGTGAGAGACGAAGAGACCTTGGGCGACAGGCGGCTACGCAGCACAAGGCAAGGCATCCTGCATCCCTTTAATTAAAGCTAATAGGCAGTAATTACCAGGCATCAGTCAAGAGATGCTTAATAATCACATTACCCCTAATAATAATAATAATAATAATAATAATGATAACATCAACAACAACAGGCAGAGCTGTCCCTGCTGGGTACTCACGTGTTAGACATGGCTTTAGGACACATACTCTTTGACGTGTTTGTGGTTGTCAGGAGAGATTTTGGACAGATCTGACCCGCTCTGGGTGCTTTTTCACAGCTGGGCTGTTAAATATACCAATTTGACGGTGCTGGCTTAAGGCTACAGCAGCAAGGCTCATGGTAAATTAGGTGAATGCAGCAAGTCGACCTGACATTTTATCATTCCATCAGCCCAGGTGTCCAACATAATCATCAGATTGACAACTAAGTAAGAAAAGTTAGAATCAAGGAAATTCATTCCTTCTATTAAGTAACTTCAAAATAGCACAAGATGCTCCAATGTGTTTATACATATTAAAAGGTGTATGATCTGCTTTAGACTGTCACCGCAGTTAATGGAGACAGTCTTTCCAGGAAGAGTAAAGCAACTGACTTCTTCACCTAAAATTTACATCAGTGACATTGTGTCTGTACACAAAACAATAAAAAAAAAACACAAGACAACAGATAATCTATTTATGGCGGTAAACTCACTACAATATAGTTTGGATACTTTTTAATGGCTGACATAAATCATTTAATAGCAAAACCTACACATCATGATAACTGGCTTATTGTAACAGGCAGGTGAGATATTAATATTCTAATAAGGACAAAAAGTTGTATGAGGCAGACTTAGATTTTACTAGAGGCTGATTGCCTTGGGACAATACATATCATCCACTACTTTACCATTCCAATCTGAAACATTATTGCACCCTTTCAGTGTAACTATATCCATTAAGGGCTGAAGGAAAAACATATTAAGCAATTTTGACATCCGGCTTCTCTGCTTCCAACCAGAGCACTTGGACAGACACACTGACGATCATCGACGGAGACGCATGGACCCAAACCGCACACAACTCCAAAACCTTTATGTTCTCACTACTTCTGAACACATTAACGCACACTGCCACTCGAACTCACCGAGCTCTTTGTCTAAGGGAGTCACCGAAGTCCGAAGAAAATGTACCAACAGAGCAACAGACAACCCCCGTGTGAAGAGCAGCCAGTGTTCGTAGTAACCTACCGTGTTTTGTGTCTCCCGGTGCTTTGCGCTCGTTATCGCCGGTGGGATCTGCAGCACGCGGCGCTTCGTCACCACCAAGACGAATAAAACAATCCTTCGCTTTCAGTCAAAATATCCGCAAGCGCTGTTAAACAAACTCTACACCCCGAGAAGGAAACAACAAGTCTTGGGGAGAGCGCGCTGTTTCTCTTGGGAGTGTGTCCTGCCAGAATTACAAACTGCCACACGCGCACACACACACACACACACACACACACACACACACACACACACACACACACACACACACACGGCTCCCTGCTCTCTCCGGAGGGACGGAGGCAGGAGGCGGTGGGCTGGGACTGCACCGTAGAGCACCGATAGGACAGTCTCACCGTCTGCGTTAACCCGCTCACTGCCGCACCGCCGGCACGCGCACTCATGCGCGTTATCACAACATTTTGGAAAACTTAGCAAATGGTGCCCGAGGCAACAGGCAGCACGAAACAAAGCTATAGCTAGACACTGGACTCTTAACAATTCAATGAACAATATAGTAGGGGAGAGTGGGGGCGGTTGGGACATTTTTGAATTAACCATCTACTTTGACAATAGTAAAAATAATATGAAAAATAATATGATTGCTGAACGGATAGGCCTACAAGACCAACATGTTCTCTTCCCAGCTCTTCAAATATTGCAGTTCGGTCTGTGGACTTTCTACATATGATGGGCTAGGTATCCTCCCATTCTGGGATGCATGTCCACCTGTTATATGCATTGTGTCTTTGAAATACAGTTCATAGGAAATGTAGCATACAGTTTCTTCATGTTAGATGCAAACAGTGTTTTTCAAAATAAAAATAAAACATGGGCAAAACACTGATTTTCTTGTGCAACAAAAGCAAGTGGTTTGGTTTGGGCAATAAAAGCCAGAACGGACCCACCCTCCCACCCTATGGGGACTTTCAAACTGACCCACTGGCACTATCATACTGCTGCAAAAGGTGTCAGTGTTTGATACCGAAATCAGGTGCACAAATACGCACACAAACACATAACCATATTCATCTGCTGCAGAGCTGTGTATACAGCTCTGGTCCACTGGCAATGAGAAAGCAGTCTATAGCCAATTTTGGGGGGTATCCCCGTGTTTAAAAGAACCATTTACACACGCTAATTCTGGTGAAAAGGGGTATCACTTGCTAAAAAGGCACTGTCCTGACTGTCCACCTGTCCCAACCCACCCCGCTCTGCATTCGACTGCAAAGAATAGCTAAAACATAAAGGTCAATACAACAACTTTTCTTCTTTATTTATTTTGAATAAGTCTGACCCTTTAATCAATGCTCTCTTGGTTCAACATCATTGCCTAGATGAAACAAAGTGACGAAGTTAGCTAGTCTCAAGATAACATCATTTTACCAGCCAGTTATCACACACTAAAGAGAGTTTAGGTGGCCTACAGCATTAATCATATGACATTTATTTTATAAATGAAACAACCAAAGTTGGCTTCAACAACCCTGATCACAGAGATAGTAAACAGCCTTTAATTATCTGAAATTCTACCACATAATTCCTTAATAAGGCCACACCCGTTCTTGACACATCAGTATCCTTAAATTACAGATTACTGTTCGGGCGTCTTGGCTGCTCTTCTAGGTTTACTTTAATAACTGCTTTAAAAGTCTCTCTTTACTCTCTACCTCCCCACCCAAGGAAACAACAGCCCTGAGGTTTCATTCAGACCTCAGGGGGGGTGCAACTGTACAAATCAACACATCCTTAACTTATTATTTTTATTTTAGAATATACAGCTAACTCCCTTTTCCAGGTTAAGGACACAGCTCATGTCAAATGGCAGTTTTTAAGAAAATCAGTTCAACCTACTAACAAAACCTAGGCATATAACTAAAAGCATTACTTAATGCAATTAATGCAGGGCATGTGAATCGTGATAAATGTGATCAGATAAGTTTGTATTCATTTCATGTTCTATTGCCCACTGTATCATAAACTGTAGTTTAGAGTCAAGTGACTTCTGTTTTGTCTTTGATTACACAGGATTGTGAAAGGGATCATTTATGTAACAGAGTCTACATGACACATACAGTGTCTGCAAAGCCAGGGAACAATGCCTGTTTTTATATAGGACTGTGTGTCAAACACAAATTGTAAGCTCATGCTGGGCACAATGCAGAAATCATATTTAACTTAATCAGAGTATGCCATCTCAATCTTTTAGTTTCAGCTGTGGTCCCTGATTTGCGAAAACAAAGACCTCATCTTTACAGACTGAGAACTCTCCTGGAGATGCATGTCCTCACAAACAACTGATTCTTCTCAGCAGGGGAGGAGGTTTATCACAGGGAATGCTGGGAAAGCTGAGGGTCGTACCTGGCTTTAATTTCAGCTGTCCACCAGGATTAGGACACAGTTCATATAGCAAGCTGTAATCATCTGCAGTAGTGAGGCGCTCTCTCACAGCTGGCCCCGGGGCCAGGCAAAGCCTCAGCCATTTAGTTCTTTGTAGTTGTCTCTAATAATAATAACCTGGTACTAATAAGTTGTATGGAGTTCATCGTATTATATTGTGCTTTGCTTTTGTCTGACAAGAAATTAAAGGGACGGTTCACCCCAAAATCAAAAATAAATATTTTTCCTTCTACCTGTAGTGCTGTTTATGAGTATAGATTGTTTTGGAGTGAGCTACTGAGTGTTAAAGATATCGGCCATAGAGATGTCTGCCTTCCCTCCAATATAATGGAACTAGATGGTCTTGGCTTGTGGTGTTTAAAGCGCCAAAAAATACATCTGGAAAACTCAACAGCAATGTGTCTTTCCAGAAATCATGACACGGATACTCAAGATAATCCACAGACCTTGTTGTGAGCAGTTTCATGTAGGAACTATTTTCTGTCTACTGAAGTACACCCACCAACCCTATCATCGCGCCAGACAAGCCCCCTGGAATAGCACCAAGCCAATCTTATTGATACCCCTTTTCCACCAAATTAACTCTGGTTCTTGAACTGGTTCCGCTCATGATATCTGGAACCTAGGTGCTATCTAGTGAACCAGCCAGAGTTTCCACTAGTTTTGAGTGGAAACATTGTGATCAAGGATTTGTCATCAGTGGAAGCGTTGCACAGTGCACAAGTAATCAATAGTAGCAAAATCTTGGATCACACTAATAAACTGTGAACTTCTGCAGTTATATTGCAATTACAGTTGTTTGTTTTTACCCCAAAAAAAATAAGCATGGACCAACTATTAAAATGAGACCACCGTGCGCTCTTTGACAATTTCTTGCTTGACTTGACATTGCTGACTTCTCCATTCACTCTTTCCAACCTGTAGAATTAGACATGCTCACTGATGACATCATGGTTCGCACTTCAGGTCAAGGAAAAACTGCTCCTTTTCGGTTCCAGCTTAAAACCAACTTTTCGGGCTCTGGAACATTGTAGTTTTGTACGAAATGCTCTCAGTGGTTCAAATTTAGGTGCAGGAACTGGAACAGAGCCGGATCCATATTGGTAGAAAAAGGGTAATAGTGGCCAAAAGTGGAATTACACCATCTGGGTCCCTCACATGATGCCATGGGGCACATAAGACTTTTTCCCACAGACTTACATTGTGGGAGAAATGTCTATAAATCAGTTGATACATTTTTTGAGCATCACAATCCCTGCGAAAACACTAGTTTCACTATTAGGATTTGATCCATTCGGTCCAGTAACATTTCGAAAATCTAGAAGCCATACAATTAAATAATTTTGCCCCAAGTCAATCTAGCTTGATTTGGGGGTGAACATTAAATTCAGTTCTCAATATGTCAGTTACAATGTAATCTATGGTGTTTCCACAGTATTCATGCAAAACTGATTGGCATTTATTGCAGTTGGTGTTATTGTAATTCTGGATTTATATTACTACCATTATCCAAGAATCTACAACACACCAAAGTAGCCTGCCTTCAGACCGCAGCCTCTGAGAAACATCTTAGTATGATTATTTTCAGAACCCAAACATACTTCAGAACATGCTGCTGAAGCTCAGGGCCCTGTGGGTGCTGCCTGTGAATTATTACACAGTCCATCACCGGCCCACTGATGGTGGTCATGTGGCCGGTCAGCTCAGGACAATGATGCCTTCCTCTGAAACAACACAAAGGAATTTTGACACTACTGTCCAGCGTCCTACCTCCACCAAGATGAACACTAAGCTGATATGTGTTGGTAAAAAACATTATAGAAGCCGAGTTTGGGTTCAGCTAGCCAGAGCCAAGGCCTGCCCGCATGGAGCTAAAGAAGGAACCACATCAAAGCCTGCACTGTACCAGGAAGGACGGAGGCCCTGGTGAAAGCCCAGCGCCCCCTGGGATGATTGCACACAACTCATCAAAGTGACAGGTTTAGCAGACAACAAAAAAACGAGGGAGGAACAGTTAAAGAGGGAGGGAGAGAAGGATAGAGGACGACGAGATGTTTTGAAACCATTTAAGGTTTTGGCATGACATGTCAAAAATAATCTTTAATGTGTCTTTAAACTTGCTTTGGAATCATTTTTCCAAAGCTAATTCCAAATTTGGGGGTTAGAATAACTTTCATTCCCTTTCATTGTGGATTTGTTAACTGAAGCAAATGTGGCACACAAGGCAGACATGCAACCCAAACAGCAAATTGTTGTTTTCTCTTTATGCCCAAGATCAAGAGAGAGGCATAAAACCTCAAACAGCTGCAGAAAAGGAGAAAACAGGGAAGGAAAAAAAATCTCTCCACAAAAGGCGTCCTTCGTCCCGAAGTTCAAACATGATCCAACTGTGTGATTTGAAAGCACATTAACAATGATCTAACAGCAGACCGGTCAGATGCTGGATTGTAACATGCTCCGACGTACATGCGCAGGAAGGCAGCAGGTAATCCTAGATGCCCTCAGAGCATTGTAGCTACCCCTGCATATGATAATGTCTGGTAAACCAGACAGAGAAGGCAGGCAATAAAAGAAAAAGTGAAGAAGTTATAGGGGGCATTAAAAAGGTGGAATTAAGTGAGTGTCTGTGGATAACTGAATGAACAAAGACAAAGAGAAAAAGGTGTGACTGTAATTGACTGCGTGAATGAAAGAGTGAGGAAGAAAGCACAACAGGCGCTCTCAGGCAGCGCTGCTCACATTGCTCCCTGGCTTCTGTACGTCTGAGATGCGGAAACCAGGGAAACTTTATCCCTTCGACACCTTGGCGGTGAGGACGGACATCTCCCACCCGATTAGCACTGAGCCCCCTGACGTCTTCCCACAAGGGGGGGTGCAGAATGGCTGAAACCCCAATGAGAACCAAGATACCCTTGTTCAAATTTAGGAATAGGAGGCCCTGTAGGTTCAACTTCTTTTCTGCCATTTTGCTGTATACTGTAAATCCCATGAAAAAACACATAAAGTGTATGAGGAAAGCTTGAGTTAGCACTTACGAGGAACCATATGTCTCACACATGTTTTAGTTTGTTGTTGTTTTCTTTGTAATGCTTCCAAGTAAAGCAGCCACTGAGGGCCTATTTGTAGCTGTGTCTGTATGTGTACATACTGTATGATGTGAGATGCTTTAGATAAAGATGTTACACAGAGTGAGACTTCTCATTGATAACTGTCTTTAAGTTATGACTTCAACATTAGGAGGGCCTGTGGTTGGTTTGGGGTCTATCGTCACAATACATGGTTGAGTTTCGGCAACCATCACTATCACTATGTTAATTCATGTCCTGATACTTGTCAAGGAAAATGCTGCATTTCCTTGAAACAAAGAGTCAACCCAGTCACCTGAAAAAAACAGTGACATTGTATATTTTTGCATACCACAAATATGTCACACGTGCGTGTTTCATATGTATCATTTCAGTGTTTCTAAAGTCATGTATGTATGAGCTGACTTTGCGGCTGTACACGTGCCACGTTTTTTTGTGCCCCCAGATTAATTGGTTTTAATGTACAGTACAGGCCAAAAGTTTGGACACACTTTCTCATTCAATGCATTTTCTTTATTTTCATGACTATTTACATTGTAGATTCTCACTGAAGGCTTCAAAACTATGAATGAACACATGTGGAGTTATGTACTTAACAAAAAAAGGTGAAATAACTGAAAACATGTTTTATATTCTAGTTTCTTCAAAATAGCCACCCTTTGCTCTGATTACTGCTTTCTTGGCATTCTCTCGATGAGCTTCAAGAGGTAGTCACCTGAAATGGTTTCCACTTCACAGGTGTGCCTTATCAGGGTTAATTAGTGGAATTTCTTGTTTTATCAATGGGGTTGGGACCATCAGTTGTGTTGTGCAGAAGTCAGGTTAATACACAGCCGACAGCCCTATTGGACAACTGTTAAAATTCATATTATGGCAAGAACCAATCAGCTAACTAAAGAAAAACGAGTGACCATCATTACTTTAAGAAATGAAGGTCAGTCAGTCCGGAAAATTGCAAAAACTTTAAATGTGTCCCCAAGTGGAGTCGCAAAAACCATCAAGCGCTACAACCAAACTGGCACACATGAGGACCGACCCAGGAAAGGAAGACCAAGAGTCACCTCTGCTTCTGAGAATAAGTTCATCCGAGTCACCAGCCTCAGAAATGGCAAGTTAACAGCAGCTCAGATCAGAGACCAGATGAATGCCACACAGAGTTCTAGCAGCAGACCCATCTCTAGAACAACTGTTAAGAGGAGACTGCGCCAATCAGGCCTTCATGGTCAAATAGCTGCTAGGAAACCACTGCTAAGGAGAGGCAACAAGCAGAAGAGATTTGTTTGGGCCAAGAAACACAAGGAATGGACATTAGACCAGTGGAAATCTGTGCTTTGGTCTGATGAGTCCAAATTTGAGATCTTTGGTTCCAACCGCCGTGTCTTTGTGAGACGCAGAAAAGGTGAACGGATGGATTCCACATGCCTGGTTCCCACTGTGAAGCATGGAGGAGGAGGTGTGATGGTGTGGGGGTGTTTTGCGGGTGACACTGTTGGGGATTTATTCAAAATTGAAGGCACACTGAACCAGCATGGCTACCACAGCATCCTGCAGCGACATGCCATCCCATCCGCTTTGCGTTTAGTTGGACGATCATTTATTTTTCAACAGGACAATGACCCCAAACACACCTCCAGGCTGTGTAAGGGCTATTTGACCAAGAAGGAGAGTGATGGAGTGCTGCGGCAGATGACCTGGCCTCCACAGTCACCGGACCTGAACCCAATCGAGATGGTTTGGGGTGAGCTGGACCGCAGAGTGAAGGCAAAGGGGCCAACAAGTGCTAAACACCTCTGGGAACTCCTTCAAGACTGTTGGAAAACCATTTCAGGTGACTACCTCTTGAAGCTCATGGAGAGAATGCCAAGAGTGTGCAAAGCAGTAATCAGAGCAAAGGGTGGCTATTTTGAAGAAACTAGAATATAAAACATGTTTTCAGTTATTTCACCTTTTTTTGTTAAGTACATAACTTCACATGTGTTCATTCATAGTTTTGATGCCTTCAGTGAGAATCTACAATGTAAATAGTCATGAAAATAAAGAAAACGCATTGAATGAGAAGGTGTGTCCAAACTTTTGGCCTGTACTGTAAATGCACGGCAGGCATGCTCAAATGCCAGAGCGTCACTTGTGTTCCCAAGCACCTATTTTTCAGGGCGCAATGGCTGCGCCCTGAGATAAACAGAGTTCAACTTCTGGAAGACAGCAGCGCGCACTACATGTCATGAGATGATGACCAACCAATCACAGCCAGCAGGCTTTCCCTTCTTCTGTAAATATTACTCTGTGATAAATATGGAGAAGAAGTTATGCATTTTAGTTCAGGGCTGCCAGAGCATTACATCTGTCCAATGGACAACAGGCCTACACACAAACAGCGCCTGGAAGACGATCAGCTCTGCCCTCAGGATTTCAGGTAAATAGGCTATGAGATGCTTGTTAAGGAGATAAGTGGCAACCTCAGATGCAATCTGCCACAGGGCTCTTGAAAGGTGGCAAAGGAAAGGCAAAGGAATAGCACCCAGCACCTGACCTCGCATTTTCCTGGTGGTTGAAGATGCTGCTTGTGTATGGCTCCTTAGTCATCAGGAGGTGGAGGGGATAGTGGATGGTGTGTCACCAAGGCTATAACCTGCCAAGGTGCAGACCACTGTTTGACACCAACAAAACACAAAACCACAATCTGTTGCTGTGTTTCCAGCAATGTTTTAGCTATAACAAACTTGGGTGTTTTTTATCAACCCGTCATTGTTTTCCACTGGGGATAGTGCCAAAAAAGCAACTGTTTTTACCGCAACATCCTTGTGTTTCCTATCAAAAAAAGAAATGGTTTTTGTGCCTCGACCTTACCATGTTAACCACAATGTTGTTGAAAGTTTAGTTTTAACGTATCTGCTACATATTAACGTACAAATGTAACGTATCCTTGGTTTGCAGAAACATAAAATACCAAATTTTTTTTCTATTAGTTGTGATCTATAAAAACAGAACTGATGAGAAAAGCTTTGACCCATGCTTAAAACATTTTGGAGATGGGAAATTGGTGACAGAGATGGGAAATTGGTGACGCAGATGGTGAGGTGGAATCCTGATTGTAGAAACTGTGGAATATTTTTTGGCGCACACCATTTTTGGCTTTTGTCTGTACTTACATTCTAAGTATGGATTCTACGCATTGTTTTATAGACCCCTGGTCAGATGAGCATGTAATCTTTGCAACACTCAGTTCATTCCAATGGAAATATATGATATCAGTGGATCAGCTCACCTGGGTGAGGTCAATCTGTGCACAGTTTTTAGTGATGTGAATTTGCATTGTTGACCAAGAGAATGCCATCTTGACAACACTGTTCAGAGAGCAGAGCACAAGAAATGGAGGAGGCTACCATAGCTCTGTTACACCATTCACTTTTATGTAACCCTCCTGTTGAGTAGGACCGAAGTCAATGTACAAATACATCTTTTGAACGACTTGTTAGAAACTGGGCTAACAATGCATGGGGGGCTTTTTCTCCCTCTTCAATAACTATAGTTCAATGAAATCATGTACAGTCCTGATAAGAAAATTCCAGGGAGAGTAAACAGCCCAGTACAGACAAAAGAAAGAAGAAGGTAAGGAGCTGTTATGAATGACTAGCACTAACATATTCCTGGCAAAATTAGCCTTTTAGCAGTTAGCTCGCCAGCTATAGTAGTGTGCCAACTAGTCCTATGAGTAGTTACTATGTCACAAAGCTTTTGGAGCCACATATTTCATACAAGTGGATACATTTGACTGTGCCACTTTAAGATGCCTCCCCAAGCAAATCCAGTGATTGCACTGACTCCACTGTAATGAACTGATTTCAGTTCTAACTTTTGCTTCTAAAAAAGCTTCTTCTGCTGATAGGCTTTCATAATATAGCTGTCATTACAGTAAAGGTCTGTGATAAAAACAATGAAAAAAAAAAAAGAGTTACAGTACGACAAACAGTGGACCTACGCTCTGAATTATCCTTTGCAGATATGGAGGACAGGAGCAGAACAAATAAGTGGAGCAGCCATGCTGCGGTTGTTTCTTATCATTTCTTTTCATACACAACACAGAGATACAAGAAAATGACAGACACAAGGGTGAGGGGAAAAAAAGTGAAAGCAGTTGGCTGGAACTATAAGTGATTGGCCGAGCGGTTTAGTTGCACTTCTAGTCAACATTCTTCTCTGAGGTGTTGACTGGCAGCTCAAAGGTGTGAATGACATCACATGCACGTCTTTGATTCACAATGGTTGGCAGGTGCAAAACCCAAAGGCAAGGATACTTGCTGATTTGAGGATGATGAAATGATTTTAATGTGCTATGATTTGAAAATTAGAGAGAATAAACCAAAGTGGAGCCAAAATGCTGTCCCTTACGTCACTTTGCCAGTTAACACAGAACAGACAGAGCTGAAATAGTTGGATTAAAAATAAAACAACCAAAACATTTCTCCTACCTTTGGTGTGGAGCCCTTATTATCAGAATCATTCGATTGCACTGAGAGAAAACCCCCACTTATCCTCTCTTTCACCAAAATATTGTAATCACAGCTAACCCAAAATACAAACTGTTCTGCAAGTGACACGTTGACTGAAATGCTAAAACACTGACTGCGTAAGACATTCACATACACAATTCTTGTCTCTAGTAAAAAAGTGTGTAACTCTGTGCTCAAGTCTTCTTATTTTCAATTATCAAAGAGTCATAATATAAATCTGAGGGATCATTAAAGACAATTAAAAGGATGTGTTACAGGACTAGCAGCTCTGTTAAGCTGTACTGTGAGCTAAATGCTAATGCTAGCATGCTAACAGGCTCACAATAACAATGCCAACATGCTGATGTTTAGCAGGTATAATGCTTACCCATTAACAATAGCTGCTCTGTTTTAACAGTGTTTGGCTGTCAGAAGATGCGGTGACTTAAACCAACGGTGAGTAGCCGCTAGGCTAATTTATGCAGTGTAAACATGCTCAAGCTAATAAAGGGTGACTAGCAAAAACATTTTACATGTCTGTGAACCTTGACAGTTATTACTGAGCGGAATTTTATACTTTTGTTAAATGACCTTGCCATTAATCAATGCTTTATGGCTGTTGGGAGAAGTTTGCCTTCAGGGCTTTAAGCCACATAGCCCTGGAATTTTCTGAAAAAGATAATGGTTTGGGTTAAAATGAAAACATTTCTTCCAGAAAGGACTTTTTGGCAGAAAGCCCTGATGGTTAACGTGTTCCCTGTGCAGTGTAATGTGCGTTAGTGGAGACAGCATAAAGTAAACTTTACTGCAGTTAAGTGGTTACAATTACATTATTTATGTGTTGTTTTTATCTTCTATGGTCAAAGCCAAGAATAAAGGGGCTGGCAGCCTCTTATGTAATTAATTATGTTAAATGGGCAGATGATATCGTCTCATATAGATTTCAGGCTCCTGAATCACATCATATTGACATCACATCATCTGAGTCTTTGTAATATCGGCAAATATAGTATCATTGTCCAAATAATGAATATAATATCATATCATGATGAAACACCAGTTGTAGCTGAGGTTGATGGGGATATCATCACTTTGTCAAAAACCAAAGCACTGGACAAATTAAAATTTTGACCTGATGATGACACTAGATGAAAAGTTCAGGGATTACTGTGTTTTTACAATTTATCCTGAAGTTGACATGAATGTGAGGACCAAATTTCATGATAATCCATCCAATAATTGTTTGGAAATTTCACTTTAAGTCACAAAAGTGAACCTCGGAGCACTACAAAATAGCAGGGTTTCCCAAACATTCGTTGTGTGTCCCACCACGATATTAACACCTGCCATAATGTTTCAATTTTCTGTCTTTGGAGTTGGAACATTCTTGAGTTTCTGTCAGAATAAATTGTTCGGGTATTTATTGCTCCACACTCTCGGAGTACAGAGGGTACTGTGGGCACAGAAAGAGCAGCAGAACGTCAGGCTCATTATTGGTTATTTGCACTAGGGCAAAAAGTTTGCTTTCACTTGCCTCTGCAGCCGCTGCTCCTCTCATCCATCGATCTGATCTGATCAGCTCTGATCGTATCGGGTCAACTGATCAGCTATCCACACCACCACTCAAAACTCTACAAACTGCTACAGAGGAAGAAATGAACTCATGAAGAGTTCTGCCTGCACTGTGCTCAAAGACTCAAAAAAACCCTCTGAATTTAGAGAGGAGGCACAGACTGATACACAAGCAAACATAGGCAAGAACACACACACACACACACACACACACACACATTTCAGATAAAAATATCTATGGTTGTTAATGGTGACAGATGTGACTTGTGTAGTTTTTGTTACATATTTTTATACTTTTTTTTATACTTTTACTTCAACAGTTTAAATAAGATCCTATAGTGGTCCACTGGAACAGAAGGGCCTTTGCCTTTCTATTAGGCTGGCTTTGCTTTATATCACTGAACCAAACAACCCTGGCATAATGCTGCCCCTGTGTGTGATTTCAGATTTTATCATGCCCGTGTTCAAGTAGAAAAGAGCTGTGACGTGAAACACATCAGTGTTTGCAGCTAGTGTCATTTAACACAGATATCAATTTGGCTTTGTTTCTATCTTCACTGCCAGCTTAATAGCATTCCCAGTTCATACGTTTTAGATAGAACAGCCGGGCAGAAAAGTTGGAAAATGTTTTAGTTCTGCAAAGTGGATTACCACCTCTCACAGAGTGGTACTTGATTAGATTTAAAGATAGATGAAAACAGATTCCCTATAAATTTTTCCCTCAGCATTATTATTTGTTGTACCATGAGCCAAAGACCAAACAGTACCATCAGGTTTGTGAACTGCATGCAGGATCAGTACTGGCCAGCTGCAATTATCTGGCAGAGGAACAAGACAATGTTTAAAAATGAGAAACAGAGGCCTGTTGTTTCACTGCTGTTGCTTTATCACATTCAAATATGCACACTTTTGGCACAAAACGAGGCTCAGCCTTCTAATTAGGACAGTTTTTATTGAGGATTTCTCATGGTGTTAGGGGCTTTAGAACAGCCTTTGTCATTCTTCCACAAAGATCACCCCTGTCTTTCTTCTCCCTCCTCTCCACCTCTCCCTCTTCAATTTTTTCAAATGCCTGAGCAACTTCCTAATCTGGGAAAAGACACAGTTCTATCAAAAACTTTTCTTTTTGTTGTCTTTCAGAGGGAGAGGAGTGGAGAGGGGAGGGATGGACCAGGAGAGGAGAAAGTAAAGAAGGGAGAGTGGTGGTATGCAAACGCAGGGTTCTTATCAAGTAAAAGAGAGGAGGCAGCAAAAGAAGAGTCCAGCTAACAAGGAGTGTCTGTAAACCGCAGAGCAGAGAGGGAGAAAAGAGATCTTAATTTGTTTGAACAGTCCTGGTTTGATCTCAGGCACAATCAGGGTGACAGGGAAGTTATGCAGGAACAGAAAGAGGGATAGTCTGGAGGAGGGAAGGATAAGAGGCAGATGGACAGACATGCAGACAAGAGAGACAGACAACTCACACAAAGGGCTGTTTAGGAGGAATTTGGTGGACAGATGTTTGTGTGTGTAAATTAATAGAAGAGAGTTCCTCTTTGAGGGAGCCAGAGTTAGCGTTTGCTCATAAGGAGGGGAACAGCCTTTGAGGAACAGCACAAACATTCACAAAGCCAGAGGCATCCCCCCTGCCCCTACTCAACAAACAGTATGTGTGTGTGTGTGTGTGTGTGTGTGTGTGTGCCCAACCTCTGGGAAGGAAGCAGAGTATTTCTGTCTAATAGTGTCTTTCTTTATCGTAACGCATGTGTATTCACTGCAAAAAAACCCTCTTTTTGTCAGTATATGCAAAGTCATATTTTCCTCTTTGAGTGAAAAAGTGTTCCTAATAAGATGGAAACATGCTAATAGGGCTATCTGGAAACCAATATGACGACAGAAAGAAAAGCCATTATAAGAGCAAGAGCTCACAGAAGCTCATCAAATGAGCTATCGTAATTAGCGTTGGGCATGAGTAACATATAGGGTAATCACCGCCCAACCTCCCACGTATCAACATGACTTTAATATATTTTTTACTATTTTAAATTGGTAAAATCTTACTTCATTGTCCCACTGTGGCTTTCCCTGGTTATCATGAGACACAGGAGATTACTGTTGGACAATGAAAACAATCAATCAACCACTTATCAAATTTACTATTCCTAACTATTCCTTTTTCAATCATTGTTTCATCAGTAATTAAAATGTTGTTTGCCAGTTAATATAAATTCATAGTGTGTACAAAGCTCTGTTGAACATGATGATAGGAAACCTATTTTAAAATCATCAAAATAAGTGTAATTTAGAAATATTAAAAGGACTTAAATGAAGATACCATTTGAGGCATTTTGAGGGAGCAAACAAAGGCCTGGGGCACATAATGTCTGAAGCTAAGAATCTGGAGCAGAAATGGGCTGATAGGGCTCTGAAGAAAAACTGTGATAAAACTTGAAAGATCGCATCTGTGTGTCAAATTTCTCCCAGGGGCCTCTAAGGGTGGAGGGCTAGATGGCCCTGGGAAGGAAAAAGGGGAAAAAAAAAAATCATTACTATTTTTTTTGTGTGGCTGAAAATATGGGATGAGGTGTGAGATCACATCCTGCTGTCATAAACCTTTTGGCATACTGAGATAGAGGTGGAGATGTGGGGAAGGACCAAATGAAGGAGAGTTTAAGGGAACAAGCTGTGAGAAAGAAGGATGGAAAGGGCGTTAGGGTGAGAGGAACGGATGAGGGTGGGAAGGGTGGTGGGAGGAGAGATAAAATTCTCTCCTCTTCTTTCTCCAAGTGTAAACTCCAGACATAAAAGAAATATTGGAGCTGAAGTGTCGCTGAAGTGTCACCACAGTCAGCAGCTGGAATGCAGACAAGGCCAGTAGAGAAACTTCTCCTTGACTTCCAGGCCACTTCAAAGCATTTTCTCCAGCTCCATCATCATCTGCTCTTCCAGGATCCGCACGTTGCCAACCTTATCGCGGACAGATGAGCTGAATATACGCGCTAGACTTCACTTCACAGGATGTTCATCACACGCTCTTTTCTGCTGTCTTTTATGGGACTGTTTTCTATCAAGTGTTTAGATCTTATCCATTGTAAAGCTTTTCAAACAGTACACAGTGTTATTTGTGTCTGACCACAACAATATCACACAGGGTTGCCACAAAACACATTCATAATGCTGACTGTCTGTTTTCTTGCTATTGGTATCTTATTCAGCCCAGCTGCAACCACCACAATGACTGAAGGACCTGCGGGTGAGTTATAACTACACTTCAGAAAAGTGTCATAGCAAGAGCTCACACTGTCTGACAAGTCTGTCTTTGAAAGTCCTTAACAGCACAAAAGGATCTATTTTTGCTTGCTCTGTATTATACTGTTTGTACCAAAAGAATTTCACTTACAATGTCAGGGCCACTGTTAGCATCTTTTATTAAAACAAACATCAGAAAATCACAAGCATGCAATGCTGAATGCTGACTCAGGGAATGCTGTGCTATATTTTAGGGACTGTCTGCATTCCAACACTCTAGATCAAGGTATACGCACAACATGCCACTTACCTAATGTCCCAGTTTAACAGCATACTATAGCATCTGAATCAGATCTGAAGTGTTTTGAATACCTTACTTAATCTATCTCAAAATCTCTGACATTCAATTATATTCTAATATGTGTATGAAGGGTAGGGTTGAGTACTGTTCACATTTAATACCTGAACCCTGAATTTAGAACCAGTACCATATGTTAGCATTGTTTTCATCCATTTTATCCATTCTCATCAGCTTAGCCAGGGCTAGGTCGCAGGGACAGCAGGCCAAGAAAAGCACCCCTAATGTCCCTCTCCCCAGTGACGTTTACCAGCCCCTCATGGGGAACCCCAAGACATCCCAAGGCAAGATTTGATCTATAATCCCTCCTATGTGTTCTGACCTGGGGCCTCCTACCAGTGGTACGTGCCCGAAACACCTCTAATGGGAAGCGCCCAGGAGGCTTCCTGATCAGATGGCCAAACCACCTCAATTGGCCCCTTTTGACATGAAGGAGCAGCAGCACTACTCCAAGCTCCCTCCGAATGTCTGAGCTCCTTATCCTATGTCTAAGGCTGAGCTCAGCCACCCTACGGAGAAAACTGATTTCAGCCACTTGTATCCACGATCTCATTCTTTTGGTCACTACCCAAAGCTCATGACCATAGGTGAGGGTTGAGACACAGATGGACCAGGAAATCGAAAGCTTCGCCTTGAGGCTCAGCTCCCTCTTCACCATGACGGTCCAGCTCAGCACCAGCATCACTGCAGATGCCACACCAAACCACCGATCCGTCTCATGCTCTATTTTACCCTCACACACATAACAAAATAATAGAATTTCAGATGTAAAACAAAACTTCTAAATTTCAACATTGTTATTTATTTAGAGGATTTTACACATAACACAGAAAAAAATCCCTCTCCTCTCTCAAAGTTGTCCTTGCAACCTCAAGCGTATATTGCTGAAAACAGACTTGTGGTTACATCACTGAGATGCACCTGAGATGTGGATCTACACCAACCCGGTGCAGACAGCTTCATAGTTTGAAGTGAGATCGAGCATGCAGTCTAGACACAAGATGTGTTCCCCTGGCCAGCTTTGCATTTGTTGACTACGTCAAGATTTGAAAAGCATCACCACTAGAGGTCGTGGACTTTAGGCCGATACAATGAAAATAGTTTGGAACAGGAAAAAGCCAATAGCCAGTTGATCAGTCAATATTTAAAACAGGAAGTGGCCACATTCACTTGGACACAGACTGTCAGAATTTCGCTCTAGTGCTGTAGCACTGGACCTGCTGTCCAGCTCAAAATAGAGAACTAGAACACTTAGGCACACACACAGCCGAAAGGACCTGCAGCTGCGATTGGTGATCTACATTTCTGTTTTACTGTTGGAAGCTGCACCGATAACAATAGTTTCTCAAACATGCTGTCAGCGCTGATTACTCCCTCTGGTAACTACAACCATTGCCCTGACTCCGTGACTTGAACAACCTGCAGAGGTGATATCGTCTAACTCTCTCTCTTTCTCTCTTAATACCATTAAAAGTAGGGATGCACAGTATTGGATGTTTTGCCGATATCCAATATGCCGATGTGTAACAACTTATTTGGCCAATAACTGATACCGATATCGATATATCCACTTTTAGCCCTACTTTATTTTAGTTATCATCAAGACTCTTACTGGAATTAACATCATATTATACATGCATACTTTTATCGTGATGGCCCAACAGCAGATGGACACATGAGATACAATGCTTTTTAATGTATGTAATATACATTCACTGTGCACAAAAAGAAAGAGCATGTTAGCCAATTCTCATTTTAAAGCCAATATTGGCCAATACCGATGACGTGCCGATATTATCAGCATGTTGGCCAATTCCAATAGTTCATTCTAAGGACAATATCGGCTGATACCAGTGACGTGCAGATATTATTGTGCATCACTACATAAAAGTACAGAGTTAGGTACCCAACCCTAATGGAGGGCTCTATTTCATACATGTTCCGCTGAAGCGAACATACAAGTACACTACTGGCCCGATTTTAATGAACCTTGGTGAAAGGCTGCAGCATGGGCCAAAGAAGAATTCATTAAATACTTGATTGGGTCAGAATCACTGGGGGATACACAAATTATTTCTCAATTTTGTTAACATTGCAGTGCCATTTGGCCTTGGTGGAGGTCTGCTCTCTCCAAGTGCCATTCTTGTTATCAGTGTTTTCGCCTGATGGTGGTTAAAACAATCTCTTCACTCATAAATACAAGGCCTTTGTGCTGTGGTGTAGCAATACTTGAGCTTAATAAGCCTAATACATTCCATAAAACCAAAAGTTTTCGAGTCACTCCTCATTTCATTCTTCATTTCAGGCGAGGCACGGCATGTCCACTCTAAACTACTATATATTTCCTGTAAAGGTAAATGGCTATCTGAATGTTTTGTGCAGCATTTGTTGTTGATACAACAAGAAATTTGTCAGAGTGAATCTCAGTAACTGACCAGTGAAAATGTATCTCGCTGGTGAAATAGCAATATAGTTGAATTGTGCAATGTACTGGCCTCTGCTCTGTGGATGACAAACTAAAAACATGTTTCCAGCTCTGTTGGAGTCCGGCACACTCCGTCCTACAATGCAATTTGTTGTGCTACACAAAGGATACTTTAGTTTTTATGGCCTTGTCCCTCTCATAGAGCACTGGGCACAACGCTCTGCTGTGAGAACATAGCCCTTGGCACATCACCACAGTGCCTAAAACAAAGATGCCGGTGCCAAGGCAAATGGAGTGACTTCATCCTGTGTCATCTCACTGAAGGACAAGTGGGCTCTTGGAGGCTCCTGTGGGATTTGGGGTGGGGAGGTGGGGGGTATTGGTACTAAGCTGAGTTGGAGGGAGCTGAACAGGCTTTCTGGCTCCAGATAGTAGCTGGTCTCTCTGTGTTAGATAGAGAGACATATTTATACAGCATCTAGTTACGTCATTGTTCCCCTTTAGCCTATTCTTCCTGAATGCTAAAGTAAAACTGTCCATGAAAATTAAGGTTGTTGAATTGAACTGAAATGATAGAGTTGGTCAGAAACGCTCAAGTTAAGAGAGAGTAAAGCAAAAAACAAGCAGACAAAAGGGAGTGTATGAGGAATCTATGCATGTAATGTAGGGTATGTATGTGTGTGTGTGTGTGTGTGTGTGTGTCGTCTGGTTCTGGGGGCGGTTAGAGCGGAGCTAAGGGCACTTGGAGCCCGTCCCGCTCCCTGCGGAGAGGTGTGCGCCAGCGAGACGGGAACCAGGGCCTCTGCAGCTGCTCTCCTCTCCTCTCCACAAACACAAACACACACACACACACACACACACACACAATCTGACAATGTTCATTTCACATATCTCTCAGTGCCTCGTCTCTCCAGCGCTCCCTCTAGCTTACACTTTGTGCCTCCAGTTATCTTTCTCTCTCTCTCTCTTTTGATTCGTGATAACGACATGAAACAAAACAGACTGTGCTGCACGTTGCTTTCATTAGAAGAAAAAAGGAAACACTGAACAAACACAAGCACGACTGAATGGCATCAAACTGCATCAAAATAAAATACACATAGACTGAGCACAGAATGCATATGCACTTTATAACATTAAAGTGTCTTTCTTCTTCTCTCTTTTCTTTCCTTACCTACTATAACCCAGCGTGGTGGGCAGTCTAAAATGTGTAGCACGCAAACACTTAACTGATTAATCAATAAGTCGATAAAAGCTGAAGTCACATTGTCAAAACTCTTCATACAGTCCACAAACCACAAGTCTAGGTGGACCAAACTGTGAATCATTTTTCACAACTATCACACAAATGCGTTCAATGACCACATTTTCCAAAATCCATTTACTCTTTTCTCATTCATACTCCACCACCTGCAGCACCTTTTTACAAATGCTGACACATTTTTCAAAACTGTTAGAAACACATTTAAAACATAAAGATAACAGTTTTTGTGCGAGTCTGCAGCAACTAAACTGAAGTTTGTCACTTTTTGTTTGATGATAAAAACTTTTGGATAGAAAGCGTCAAAAAAAAAAAAAAAATCATTCTTCATGCTTCTGATTGCAATTTCAGCTGAAAGCCTTAACAGGTGTCCTGTTTTCACAGTAATCTCGTTACCAAGCAGACACAAAGAATGGCTTCCAATTTTCATTTTATTTTAATTTATGTGTGTGTAATTATTATTGCAGTCCTGGAATTTCAGGATTGTTTTTTTGTTTCAACTTTTTGTTTTTCACCGGTAAACTCCTGGATGCAGAGAAAAATATAAAGGATACCAAAGCAAACTGCTGCATATACTTCACAAAGTCAATCAGAAATCAGACTCAGAATCAGAATTTCTTTCTTGATCCGCGAGAGGAAATTCTGATTTGTTACAGCTGCTTCGTTGTGAAGAATAGAGAATTATAATTAGTAAGAATAAGAGTATGAAGAAGAGGTATGTAAATATAAACTAATAAAATACAAATACAAATACAACAAAGAAACAGAAATGTGCATTCTGGTGTGCCCAGTAGCTCAAAAGGAGGAGCAGGGGTCCCATGTGTAGGAGCAGTGTCCTTGCTACAGCGGCAGCGGGTTTGATTCCTGCCTGCAGCCCCTTGCTGCATCTTATTCTATAATGAAATACTGATTTATGACAAATCACTTTAACTTCAAAGATAAAGGTTAATCATTTATGCAATGCTAATTTAACGTTGTTCAGGGCAGTCTGTTATGCGAGACAATGTCTGCTTTCTGAATGAGAGTTGTTGCCAGTGTCATGGAAGTGTTTTGGTGGTTTGACTGAGTTTTGGACAGTTTGGCCAAGATGCATGTTGGTAATGCAGACTGTATGAGGAGTTTTGATGCTTGTTATCAATTTAAAAACTGTAATCAACTAGAGTACAGAAAATTAGTTGAAACTATTTTGATGATCAAATACTACTCATTTATTAAATTATTAAGCAGAAAAAAAACAAATATTCTGTGATTCCAGCTTCTTAAATGAGAGGGCTTTTTTTTCCTTTGTTATGTCAATGTAAATTACATAAATGTAGGGTTTTAACTGTTTGTTCGACAAACCAATCAATCTGAAAAATTATATGGGTCAAGTGACAGGGATTTTTCACTATTTTCTCACATTTTATAGACCACATTAAAATATAGTTGTCGGTTGGGTTATATATCAATATCATATAGACATTGCGAGATATTGTCTTAGATTTAGGATATTGTAATATGTATATATATAGTGTCTTTTACTGGTTTAAAAGGCTGTGTTACAGTAAAGGGATGTCATTTTCGTAACTTACCAGATTGTTCTAGCTGATCTATTATTTACCTTTACCCACTTCATCATTATATTCACAATACTGATGATTATTTCTCAAAAAACCTGACTGTGTATCGTCGCAATATCGATAGAGGCATTTGTTCAAAAATATCTTGATATTTGATTTTCTCCATATCACTCAGTCCTAGCTGCAGGCCTCATCTAATGACTTTTCTACAGCTACTGGAAGACAAATTCCCACTTTACTTAAAGCGACACTTACCTTTCTGGAAATTTTACACTTTTCTTTGTTTAGGTTAAAATGCTATTAATAAGCTGATGGCACACTAAGATGTAAGTGAATTCCACCAGAGATAGAAACTCATAATTGTACCATTCTCATATGGTTCTAAGAATATTCTGACCAATCATTACATCTGGAGACAAAAATACAGGAGAATATTTTCACAGGCAGGTTAGAGAGGTAATGTTTCTACAGTTCTGCAGGGATGTTGCTCAAGGACACTTAAGCAGAGCAGATGCTTGCTGACTGTCCAGCCAGTTGAGGAGCCGCTGAAGGATGCTCTCTGAGTTCATGGTTCTGATTCATGTCATTTAAGTACACTGTAAAAAAAATAAGCAGGGTGGAATCTAGTCTCATTACTGAAACACACTGCAGGGACTGAATACAAAACAAGCCTGCAGTGCATTTAGAGCCCAGGCACACTTCACTGAAGCAGCCCAGAGTGAAGCATGGGAAAGAAGAAAAGGAGAAAATGACTTCAAACCAGAATGTAGAGGATTCATCTTAACTTTCAGGGTAGGACTGTGAACTGTCTCTCACTGAGCTCTGTGTCTCACATACTGGACAGCTAGTTATTGTGTGCAAATGTGTGCGTGCATGCCTTCCCTCTGCATGTGTGTGACTGAATGTGTGCGTCGGGTCAGGTGTTGAGTGTCAAAGGGAGTACCAGCAGAGCGTAATAGAGACGTGGTGGGAAAGCAGCAGGTCTGACACCACTGGGCTCAATGATAAATGTGCACTTTGACAAATGGACCCATAGAAATAATCCCATATAAGTACTCCTGTCTCTCTCACACACACATGCACATACAGTACACACACAGTTGGCTCTTACACTGTGGATAGAGTGCAGTAAATGTGTGTGTATGCATGTGTGTGATGGGGAAAAAGAAGAGACTGGCAATATGAGCCTATAGTGAGGGCTGGCTCAGGCTTGCCTTGGACCTGCCCCTAGTTAGGCTGATATGGGTCTAGTCTGCCGGGGGACTATGATACACTGAGCCCCTTATCTCTCTAGCCCCTTATCTCTCTTATTCTCTCCATTTGCAAACATTCATGTCCCATTAATTGGGTTGCACTGATATATTGGTTTCAATGTATACTGTAATAAAAAAGCTGGTTATACCATGTACATTTGGACAACTGGACAGAGAATCTCCCCTTAATTTTAGTTTTTTCAAAGGGGAGACTTTTTACATGTATTTCCATTAACACAATGGTTTCAAGTTTCAATTACAGTAATAAAGTGTTGTTCAACCAAAAAGAACCCTTTCATTTTCATGCCATTAAGGGTCATTCTGACTGATAATATATAAAATCTGTAATACCGTGATACTGTGAAACTGTGATATTTTCTGAGATGGTTATCGTACTGTGAAAATCTCATACTGTTGCAACCCTACCCCTTACCCCTTGTCATTAACTTGGCTTCTACTCCGGAGCCTTTGTGCTCCCCTGTGTCACAGGTTCCCTCAGATTGTGGTTGCACCTGGATTGTGAGTTGTGGTTGCACTGCTGCTGTGTTCCTGCCCGGCCCCTTCTCATTCCTAAGCCTTAAAATGCCGCTGCTTTGTCAGTGATTTCTGCACCAGACACCTGACACTGACGGCCACCTTTTGTGGGGGCATCATATGCCGCAAGACAGCTGGACAGCACCTCTCAGTATGATCGGCAGACAGGCAGCATCCATTCATGAAACAAGCAGAAGGCATCTCTCACAGTGCTATAATACGTCGCTGGATGGCCTTAGGTTGAAACGTTGCCGTTAATGATGTAATATCAGGAGCTTGAAAGTCCCTAGGGGGAGTGGAGGAGGGGGGGTGGATTTGTGGATTTGTCCAATGAACCCCAGACTGTCACCCGGGAGCCTGCTATTCACTTCCCGCAAGAATGTAGAGCCAAACCATAACTATTTCTAAACCTAATCATGTGATTTTGTTGCCAAAACCTAACCACTAGCTTTTGTTGATGTTCTGGTGTTGTTTGCAGCATCCCAGTATGTCAACAGCAGATGTAGGAGGATGACGCGTAATATGTACATGTTCAGTACCAGTCAAAAGTTTGGATACACTTCCCATTAACTTGAATGAAAAGGTGTGTCCAAACTTTTGAATGGTACTGTAAATGTATATGTATATGTACACATAAAGCACGTACTATTGTTATACACATATGACTATTGTCCCATACATATACTATCAGTTATGATTATACATACATATACATATATGCTATCATATACAGAAATTATTATTCAGAATTCTATCGCTATTGTTAATAGTTATTGTTTCTACCATTTTTTCCTTGTTTAAGGGTTTTTTGGAGAGTTTTTCCTTATCCGCCGTGAGGGTCCAAGGACAGAGGGATGTGGTATGTAAGTCCTTTGACGCGAATTGTGATTTACAATATTGGGCTTAACTAAAAAAAATTGAATTGAACTGATCTAACTGAATACGAGAGAATATGAGAGTGTCTCATTCCAAACCTGTAGGGTATGAAATCTTTCGGGTCATCAAAGATGCCATCTTTTAGAATAAACACAGTGAAACAATATCCATGCCCCTTTCTCCTCCTGACAGCTCGTCCACTTCACACAACATCCGACTCCTCCGCAGCCACTGAGCCTCAACAACCAAAAACAAACTCTACATCAAAAAGAAAACCGATACAGTACCACGAGGGAAGACAGGGCCTACAGGTGTCTGTGTGTGTACAGGTGTGTGTGACGAAGCGCGCATGGGTGAGGCTGTGCGGGCATGTACAGATATCTGTCTGCGTGATATTCCCCAGCCCTTTTTGTCCCTGCCATCACTTGCAGAGCAGACATGAATGTGGACACATGAGGGTATGTTTGTCCCTGCAGGGCATGTACATGCATACTTATTGGACCCAGGGCCTGTTTGCAATTTCTCTTCTCTCTCTCATGTGAGAAAACAACTTGTTATTATTATGACTCAAATGGTGGGTACAGCTTTTTGGCAGCAGGAAGCGGGGCGGCACAGAGAAAGAGTAATGCTCAAAAAATGAAAATAAGTGGAAAGTTGTCCAGTTTTCCTTTCGCCAATGCTGACTTTATTAGCTGTCTGTATATGTCCATAAATATTTATAAACAGTGTAAAATTGCTATAAAAGCAGACGATTGGGGAAAAAAACTCCACACCCTGAAAATGACGGGGCCCCAGTCTTGGTCTGGCATTCATCTCAGAGTCATTAAAAAAGAGGGGGAAATTATTAGTGACAGGCTTATGGAATTACATCATGCTTTGGGTCAGTGGGCCTCCTCCATAAGGAATAATAACGGCAGGACCAGAGAGGTACACAGTGATATCTGTAGCTTTTGGGATTGGTGCCGATCCTCCAAGTCTTGAGTCGGCTGTGTGGAACTAAAATTGAAATTTGTGTTTTTTATGGCAAGTTTGCAGCAAAAACAAGTCCTGCACTGGGCTGGACAGAACAATGCACTTATTGCAGCACTGCCAGCAACTGGATAACAACATCACATGACTATTTCTGTTTTTATACCTCCATGCCAGCAATATCCATAGCGAGAAGCGTTATGTTTTCGGCTTGTCTGTCCGTCCATCTGTCTCATTCTCGTGAATGCGATATCTCGAGAATGCGGCCTTGAGGAAAAATCTTCAAATTTGGAAGCTACATTCACTTGGACTCTACAATGAACTGACTAGAATTTTGATAGAGTCCTGTGACCTCACAAAAACTCAAGAATTTCAATCACAAATTATGACAAAATTTTACAAAAATGTGTAGCAGAATAAAATAATGAAGTGATGACATTATTTATTCAACACATTGAGGAAATCCCTCAAATTTGACACAAACATCCATCTGGACTTAGCGTTGACCGGTTTGATTTTTTGTGGTCAAAGGTTGAGATCACTGTGACCTCATCTGTCTCATTGTTGCTAATACGATATCTCAATAGCACCTTAAGAGAGCTTTTTTTTTTTTTTTTTTCCCTTGAAATTTAACACAAATGTTCACTTGGACTCAGCAACGAACTGATTTGGTAGTCAAAGGTCAAGGTCACTGTGACCAGGCATCCATCTCATTCTTGTGAACATGACATCTCAAGAACACCTTGAGAGAATTTCCTTAAATTTTACACAAACGTCTACTTGGACACAGCAATGAACTGATTAAGATTTGCTGGTCAAAGGTCAAGGTCCCTGTGATCTCACAAAACATCTTTTTGGCCATAACTCAAGAATTCATACACTAATTATGGCAAATTTTCAAAACTACCTAATGGGATATAATGATGAAGTGATGGCATTTTATATTCACAAGATCAAAGGTCAACTTCAGTGTGACATCATAATATTCTGCACTTTTCCGACCATCACTCAACATTAGATTGGTGACTCTAATCTTGTGTGTCCACCTTGAAACTGTGTGAATAGATCTTCTGTGCTGCTATGGGGAAAATGTGTGGATGTGAACTGTAACTGCAACTTAACAGGTTTGTGGAAGCATACAATGAAGCTGTAATTTCATTTTTTATACATCAACGCTGTGGGAGCATATTTTTGCTTTACGTGTTGTATAAATTATTTCCACATTAGGTCGGCAGATACACCAACTGACTATGACACCAAGAGGAATCAACTCCAGAAGACTTGGAAAGCAACACATCCTCTTAATGTGATCTCTAAATGCTCAACTACCTGCCAACATTGTTGTTCTTGATGTTTTCCACAATGTTCAGCTTCAACTTCATTCACAATGTGCCAACAACATTATACAGATGCACATGGTAACTGCGGTTTTCCATTCATGCTAAATTGCAGTGAATGGGAAAGAATGATTCTCATGTGTTTGGCTTGATTTATCAGATACTAACTCAATAAAGAAAAACTAGAGACAGCACCTGGTCAGCAGTATTGGGTAGCACGTTACTTTCTGACAGTAACACGTTACTGTAATCAAAATTACACTTGTCTGTAACGCAGTAATGTCACACATCGCTGTCCCTTTCAGTATTCACATTACAATTACTAATCGCACAGTATGTTGTTGTGTTACGTAAGTTCTTCAATTATCTGCATAATGAGCATAATAGGTCGAAAACAGTGCGCCCATGGAGAGGCTCTTTAGCCTGGAGAGTCTGTGCAGACTCCAGTGAGGACAATCGATTTCAGGATCTCCTCCTTAAGAGGTATAACCGATTCAACTATTCTGCTATTGAGTCATGGGTTGCTGAGCAAACAACTTGAGTGGGTTTGTTTGAGTATGTTCAGCCTGTTAAATGCTAAACTTATGCCATGTCTTATGTTATTTTATTTAGACCTATTGATATATTATGTTGAGGGAAATAATATTTGTACCAAGTGGTGTTAAGAAGGCCACCCTCTTTTATATTGATTCATATTCTGTTATGGTTTTATTTTAAGGCAGTTATGGCCCACTACAGCCCTGTCTTGATTCTCATGATCCTTCTTAACATGCAGTTACATGACAGTGCAACTCAGGTGATGCTGCAGAGTAATGCAAACGTAATCCACTGTGCAATGTAACAAATTTACTTTGAGTAAAGTGATGCATTACATTTTTAATAAGTATAAAGTAATGTATAAAACATTATTTTTTTGTGTAATGACCCCAACGCTGTTGGTCAGTATCTGTTTGTACAAAACAGGAATCATGGTGTGGCTGAAATGAGCTCATGAAGGTCTAGGTAAAGCAAAATCAGTGATTTCTTTCGAAACACGTTATAAATGTAAGAAAATACTTGTTGAAAACATTTAAAAAGGATAAGAACTGTGTAGGCAAGTACTGCATGTGGAGTTAGACCTTTAATGTCAGTAGTAACGTAGTCTTTATACAGCTTGGAGAGGTGTTACATTAAGGATGGCTCAATTGCATACTCAAGCAGGCTTTTAGGCTCACCCGAAAAATCCTGGACTCAGAAATGGTGAAAAACAGTTTAGAGAGCATAGTCTAGGTGTCGCTTCTTTCACCCACTGTGTGTCAGCTGCAAATATGCGACATCCCACGAGCTCTCTATGCTCTTTCAGTCTAGTAAATACATGAATAAACATCTCTGTTAAATGCCAATGTCATACAAACACAAGCTAAACAGCTGCCACTATGCCACTAACAGCTTTCAGTCTGTCTGGCCAAATCTGCAACTCGGCCCGCCGGCATTTACTGCTCACTGCTATGGGTGTGTGCTTTGTGCTAACATTAGCTGCTGGATGAGAAGCTATAGCCGCTAAGGGAGCACAGCGGCACAGCAGCTCTTGTTCCCGGTTCACTGTACGTGTGTGCCGGGACTGTGCGTACTGCTGGCTTAGCTGCTAAAGGGAGCCTGTGGCTGTGCAGCAGCACGTCCTTCAGCTCAGGGGTCGTGTATGTTACTGCGCTACTGGGTTAGCTGCTGAGGAGAGTCTGTCGCTGTGCGGCAGCTCGTCCTTTGGCTCAGTGTGTTTTTATTTACAGTCTCTCTCACCATTGCCCTAATAATTCACAGAGAAAGCAAAGTGACTCTGAACACCAGCTCTGTAGGTTATCATAGGATCTTCTATTTCTGGTCTGGTGATGGCTTTACTAATCATCTTGCAGCAAGCTAGCTTAGCATAGCTGCCTCCAAGTGTGTCTCACTGCAGTAGAATGTTCTGGTTTAGGGGTGGGGGGGCAGACAGTATGTTGCCTGTTCCGTCCTGAGGGCTGCCTTGTTGAGCGCAGTGGCACTGAGAACATTAGATTAAACACTGTTTAAGCTGTATATTTTTTCCAAATGTAATAGCATAGTTCAACATACCGTTTGGTTTGTAATGCATAGCGAACTGAAAGCCTCAAACCGAATGGATCAATATGAATATGTGTATTGTTACCCCCCTCATGGCTAGCAAAGTATAATCTCTTTGCACATCTTTTGATTAAGAGCACATCTTTTTGTTGTTGTTTTAATATGCTTTAAATTTTCCAGGAGTCAGATTGTGTGTTGGTTCTTCTTCATTGTCTATAAATTTCTGGTGTCACCTTATTAATCAAACTGACAGCCTTTTGTGAAATTTGCCAAACTTGATATCAAAACAAAAAATATCCCCATAGCCCTTATTTGATTTTTCAATGTGGCTTTTTCTGAGTTATTTCTGCAGATTCACATGCTCTATTACCCCTAATGCAAAAGCAAATCCTTTAAGGGCTGAGCCTCAGTTTTGCAGGATAAATGTTAAGCTGCACTTACCACAGTGTCCATTAAATCTGAGGTTATTATCTTAAAATTCCATTAAGAAAGTGTTGCTGCCAGTTTTCATTTCATTATCACCATCCCTTACTGTCAAAACCAGAGTACTCACCACTCCTGTAGACATCAAAGTATCAGTTACAGTTATAGGTTTTCCATGAATGCATTTGCATGTGTCAGAATGAGTCCACCTATACCTGAAATGTATCGGGAAATATAAAACATATAAAAACACTGAATGACTCGTTTCCAAAAAAGACTTGAAATCGCAGAGTTTAAGCCAAGTGTGTCACATAGATGCAGCTCCCTGGCAGGAGCCAGCCGGATCCCAACCAGCCCTTCACCCCCTGCCATTTCACACCACATCTAACATATTACTGTGTCATTATGGATCTCTGCCTAAACTCATCTTATCATGCCAGTTAACCAACAGAGAGTCAGAGCATGCTAATACATTGTTGTCCTTGATTTGATTTGTTTCCACTGTAAATGCTATTGATTTACAAGCTGTGTTCTCATTAGCTAATAAAATAAGAAGATGTGTGTATCACATTGCCTTAACCTTTGTCTCCACTGCAGCATCAGATGGTTTGGCAAAGTCTTTGAGTCACAATAGCCAAAATTATTTATTAACTGAGCCAACCCAGCATTTCTCTCCATGACCATAAGGAATGTTTAGCTGCCTAATTATCACTCAGACTCAACATGTGTGGAAGCACCTGGTTCTAATATGCTCTGTGTTCATCATTTAAACAGGTGTTTCCTTCATCATATATTACATGACATTCTGTGCCATTATATGCAGCATATTTCTGCTTCATCTCCCTACAGCTGCAGCAATAATACTTAACCACTGCTACCTACAGTAAAGATGTGTATAGAGATACAATCTGCTTTCCCCCTGACTAACTGGTGTCTGTTGGAGACCAAATCCTGCCAATCAACATCACTCTCAGCTTTAATATATTTATCTCTACCTTTACCCTTGTCTTCACAAAAGTAATCTCTACCCTAAAAATCTGGTCTCAGTTCCAGCTGCACTATAAATTCAAAGCCCCATTCTTACTAGCTCTGCTATCAATCATTTGTTCCCACCCCCTCTGTAATACACGGTGCCTTCCTCATATGGGAACAAAAGGGACTCAAGTCTATTAAAGACCTCTATGAATCTGATAATTTTTCTAGCTTTCAGAACCTAAAAGACAAGCACACTGTACCTGGACATGACCTTTTACCATAGTTTCAAATCCGACACTTTGTTCAAGGTCAGTTCCCATATTTTCCGCATGCACCCCTAAATTACCTTGGGAAAATTGTCTGGAGATTCTACCCAACCAAAATGCTATTATTTCATAAATATATAATCATCTTTTATCATTTGACACATACTCTTTATAAAACAAAACTATCTTGGGAAACTGAATTGGAATCAAAACATAGAGAGGATTTCTTGGATACAGTATTAAGAGGATATATTCTTCATCATCCCGTGCATGCCTCAGGCTTAAAAAATTCAAGGTCTTGCACGACAAGACTTGCAGAAATCTACCCAAGTGTTGACAATAGATGTGACCGCTGCAATACCACTCCTGCAGACCTTGCTCTTTCTTTGTCCCAAACTTAAGGGCTTCTGGGCCTACGTTTTTGGATCCTTGACTGAAATTAAATATATATATATATATATATATATATATATATATATATATATATATATATATATATATTTGCAACCCTGCATTCTGATAGCACTGTTCTAGTTCTAGAGGACCTTACTACTCTGACTGCCAGACAGGCTGATAAAGTGGCATATGTGTCTCTATAAGCTTGTCACAGAATTTTGTATCCTCTGTCTGGCTTAAAGACCTGGGGCCATATTCACAAACATTCTGAGAGTACTCTCAGAGAGCACCTTACTTCACCTAAAAAGTTTTAGTGAGGAGTCCTAGCTTAGGAGTGATTTAGGAAAGTTCTCAGAGCAACTCTGTGCAAGAAGACAGAAACTTTTAATTTAGTAAGGAGGTGTGGTTGAAACTGTTGCTAGGTGTAGTGCATTCTTTTAACAGATGTGATTGGTTGTCACAAACACATCCTTCTGTGAGCCTTCAAGGTATGGACACCCAGTGGAAATGAACTGCATCACATTTTTTCTGTCATCACTCTGGATTGTTTGGACAGACCCAAATCATCACTGCTGCTCTGTTGCATTTTTCCAGTTTTCCAAATATTTTAGTGCTATGATCATTTTATTTCTGGCGTTACAGCTATATTTCTTTGGATGGGCAATATGTGTGTGTATTCCTAATAATATCGACCACAAACATTATTCCTGCCCGATATACTATAGCATTTCATTTTATTTAATCTACCGTCTCCCCTTTTTTCCCTCCCTTTCTTTTATTTACGTATACTCCTTTTGTCTTTTTTTTTTTATATGGAATCAATGTCATTGTGTATTGAACCTGTATCTTCATGGACTTTCAAGTGGGAACAAAGACCCTTTTCATGCTGTTTCCATACAGCTAAAGCCAGGCCCAACACATGGCTGTTAATTGTGATGTACTGTGGTGGGGTTTAATAGACATTTAACCTACTCAGTAGAGGAGAGGGGAGGAGGGGAGAGAGAGAAACTGAATTTGTCTCCAGGGTAGAGTCCATAACACTATTCTTTTCAACCCCTGATGGGATTTTACTGCTTGTCTGTCATCTTTATGTGTTACATAGCTACTGTAACTTTGGTAGCAGGGTGTTAATTCTTCTTCTTGTGTCCCCCAACAATTTGTGAATAGAACTCATTTCTTTTGTTGTGGTTGCAAATATGCAGGATGGCGAAGCCTGATTCACATCTGAACTGAATAACAGTATTTACCCTTTGCATCTGACGTCACGCTCTGCGTGCGTCAATGACGAGCGCCATGACGGACAGCAGAAGTACGAAAACTGGAACTTTCAAAAACTGGATGGCAAGCCGGCAAATCTCAAACTAGACGTCGTAGTTCGTTATTTTTTCTTCTCTCGTGGTGGTAAATATGGTGATTTCTTGCTGTGCGGTGCTGTGCAAACAGGCAAGGTTATAAAGCTAATTTAGCTTTTTATCGTAACCTCTTGATGCCGAGAGAAGACAACGATGGCTGTAATCAATCGAAAGGACTGGCAGCCCTCAAAATACTCCCGGATTTGCAGCGAGCATTTTTTACAAGGTAAGATTCACATATTTCCCAGTTATGTTTCCTGTTTATATATTATATATAATGTCAGAGTAGGATTGTCAGTAGCCTTGGACCAAGACGTTCAATGCATGAACGTCTTGAAAACGAACCCCCTTTTGCATGTGGGGGTTACGGGTCTAGAGAGATTTACGTCTCCATAAACGTTCAAATCAAACATGTAATGTACTCACCTCATAGCCACAGATGTTAGGAAACTTTCCGGGGGGTTGCCGTGTGTTTGTATATTCGTTATTGTTCAATAAACATGCATTTTATCCCAGATGTCGGAAATTTTCTCCTCAATTCCTATGGGTTTCTACAGCGCTACTAGCGGCTGGGAGGTGTATTGCACACTGAAACCCATATGAATTGAGGAGAAAATTTCAGACATCTGGGATAAAATGCACGTTTATTGAACAATAACGAATATACAAACACCCGGAAAGTTTCCTAACATCTGTGGCTATGAGGTGAGTATATTTCATGTTTGATTTGAACGTTTATGGAGACGTAAATCTCTTTAGACCCGTAGGCCCAACCGGAAAATGGGGGTTCCTTTTCAAGACGTTCAGGCAATGAACGTCTTGGTCCAAGGCTAGGATGCATGTACGCATTCATAGGCCTTTAAAAACATATGTGTTATGAAATGTAGATAACATGATGACCGATGAAAGCCTAGCTTTGCCATTATGAGGTACTCCCCCTGCCGTGAGCTTAGCACCACGTACCGGTAACCCAACCAGCAACAAAAAACTGGTAAGCATCCAGACTTTTGTACACTTTTAGATCTGCATCTGTGTATGGGGATACTCCATTTACAACATAGTGGTACAGATCGTGTGGATTGAAGTCGGGCAGACTCGACCACTTGGTTAGATCCGTGAATACATGGGGAGGAAGAAGGTACGGGTCGGTATGTAACTCTGCTAACGCTAGTTTCTCCAAATACTGCTCTTTGTGAGTACCTACAAGGTGACCCACCTCAACCGACAACTGCACAACATCTTTTTGACTTGTAGTAGCCATTTATAAAGTCAAAATGGTGTTAAATATTACAAAAAAATGCTTATTTCAATCGAAATTGCTTCGCTCTTCTGAATTTTCCCACTCGTCTGTTACGGTCTGTTTACGTCCATCATTACTTCCGCCGTCCGTCATGGCGCCGTCACGTGATCATGTGACGTATGTGCAAAGGGTGAATAAACCCAATCACTGAAACATCACACTAACACTTCCAGGTAGACAACGGACAATTGATTTCAATTGCAGATATATGTGGAATCAACAAACTTGTTTATTCCTGTTGTCATCTTTAGCTGCGACTACAATGTTTAAAGATATAAAGTTACTTACAGTGGTCCGACCCATCTGACATTTCTGCTGTGCTTATTTTATGTATTGTGTTGCTTTGCTTAAGTCTTTGATAAACCAAATCTACCAGCACAAAAGCTAAACAATGCACTGCTGTATTTTAGCCTCTTAGAAAATTCAAAATCAGTTTGAGTGTACACTATATTTGAAATATTTTTGACCATTTACCTCACACGCTAACTATTGGAGGCATAGTAGACCAACAACTCCTAAGTTCTAAAAAAACCCTTTTTTTTAGGGGGCTACAAACTAACCAATTGGGGCAGCATTTGCCTAGCACTGCTTCATTTAACGTATGTAACACATGGGCCTTCTACCCACAATTTATTGCAAACAAGCATTGTTAAAAACATTGTTGGATATTTCTTTGGCAACGTGCATTTTTCCAAATTTGAGTTCATTTTTAGTAACTTGTACTTATCTTACTTTTACTGTTAACTTGAACTGGTTTTTGCTTTTTGCTCCTTAAACACTTTGTATCTTGTATATTTTCAATATTTTCAATACTTTATACTGTATTGTTTTAAAAACTGGGACCAGTGTGTGACCCTGACTCGGGGAACCCACTGGTTGTTCTGGTTGCTACTGGTCAGTGAATGTTAATTGTTGTTACTGTAAATTGTGTTACTGTCCGGCACAAGAGTTTCCTTCAGTTAAATTAAGTTCTATTGTATTAAATTAAATTGAACTAAATTGCATTGAGTTGAATTGAATTAAACGGAATGAATCCAGTCTATGTATATTCAATAATGTCCTTTATGGCAAAGAGTAAACAAGACTAAGAGTCTACAGCCATGCTAGCAGCTCTGTGTGTCTGTACATAAGTACAGCAGTGCTTTCAGCTAAATGCCAACATTCAGCGTACTCACAATTCCAATGCTATTGATGATTATTAAGTATAATGTATTCCATGTTCACCATCACTGTGTGGCACATTAGCTTGCTAAAATTGACCAATTAGCACTAAAAACTACTTATGAATGGGTACAAAGGATGATGGGACTGTCATTAGTTTTGCAGCTATTTGGGAATACACCAAAGTAAAACACGAATAAAAATACTGACTTCATAATAGCCCTTGGGGGCCTCAGATCTGCATCTCTGCTTTTTGCAGATGATGTGGTTCTGTTAGCTTCATCACACTGTGACCTCCAGCAGGCACTGGGGCTGTTTGCAGCCAAGTGTGAAGCGGTTGGGACAAGAGTCAGCACCTCCAAATCTGAGGCCGTGGTTCTCTCCCAAAATACAGTGGATTGCCCCCTCTGGGTTAGGAGAGATTTACTTCCTCAAGTGAAGGAGTTTAAGTACCTCGAAGTCTTGTTCAGGAGTGAGGGTAAAGTAGACTGTGAGATGGACAGGCGTCTTGGTGCAGAATCAGCAGTGATGCGGGCGCTGTGTCATGGTGAAGACGGAACTGAGCTGGAAGGCAAAGCTTTCGATTTACTGGTCCATCTACATCCCAACCCTCACCTATGGTCATGAACTTTCAGTAGTGACTGAAAGAATGAGATAGCGGACACAAGCAGCTGAAATGAGTTTCCTCTGTAGGGTGGCTGGGCTCAGCCTCAGAGATAGGGTGAGGAGCTCGGACATCCAGAGGGAGCTCAGAGTAGAGCCACTGCTTCTTCGTGTCAAAAGGGGCCAGTTGAGGTGGTTCAGGCATCTGATCAGAATAACTCCTATGCGCCTCTTGTTAGAGGTGTTCCGAGCATGTCCAACTGATAGGAGGCCCTAGGGCAGACCCAGAACACACTGGAGGGACTATAAATCTCATCTGGCCTCAGGTCGCCCAGGAGGAGGTGGAAAGCATTACTGCGAAGAGGGACGTCTGGAGTACTTTGCTCAGCCTGCTGCCCCTGTGACCCGGCCCTAGATAAGCGGATAAGAATGGATGTATGGTGCTAAATAAAAACATTGGGGTGTTGGTGAGAGGTTCCCTGTGGTCTGCACTAAATTTCATGACAATCCATCCAAAAGTTGTTAAGAAATTTCACTCACACCACAAATTTTGCCCTCATTGTGGCACTAGAAGAAAAGTTAGGGGATCATCAAAGTCATAAGGACTCATCAACGGGAACGATGCATGATTGTACAAAATGTCATGGCAATCTATCCGAAAGCTGTGAAGATGTTTCAGTCTGAACCAAAGTGGTGGACTGACCAATCACAAACACTCCCATCCCTACAGCCACACCTGCAGTGTGGTTAAAATGAGGATGAGTGCAAATACTATGTTTAATTTGAGGTAATCACAAGCATAATGCAATGCTCCGTTCCAACAAACTGTTCTTTAAAATTCTGGTATGCACTGACTTTCAACCAAAAGAGAATTTGCAGTTTTATGTGTAAACAAACTTGTCTTGCTTTCATCAGCTCACCCAGTCATGGATTGAGCCTTACTTAAAGTGTCACAACATTGTTCTTTATGATGTGATATAACCACTAACTTAAGGAATGTATTGCTCCACAGTATCCAGAAGCTCCATCTTAATCTTCCTGCAACCCATCTTTGGGCCCCGGCTGACACCATCCTTGCCTCCAGGGCTTGCATGAGCTCTGGTCAAAGTCTCTTTCTCCTCTGAGCAGGCCATTGTTGTGGGGGATGATAAATATTTACTCTTCCCAGCTTGGCAGGGAAATGAGTGGGAGGGGAGAGGGACACATTGTGACAGAGGGGTCAGAGACGCTGACAAGCCAGCAGGGTTCTTCCTTCCCCACTGGCACCCAGAAACCCCAATACACTATATAGCTCTGCCCTGGGACAGACGCAATGCCAGTGATGGTTAGAGCTGGCACAATTGTGTGTGTTATGGAGAATCAGGAAGAGAGGGGATGGGGAAAGAGACAGGCAGACAGTCAAGGAGATGACCACAGAAAAAGACAAGAAAAGAGAGAGCGCTTTTGAAAAGAAGAGTGGAGAAGGTTCCCCTTTGAGAGCTGTTTACATGACAGACCACCAGCGGAACTCACAAGACAATAGAGCAACAACAACAGCAGACAATGCTGACTCAAAGAAAAGAGGCACTGGTGTTATGAATACACATGTCCCTCCAGGCTTCATCTCCCCACTTACCCACTTCTCCACAAAAGAAACCCAAAAGTCATTTTTCTGAGGCAGAACAAAACAGGGCTTTCCAGGGGCAGCCAATTTCAAATTGTCTATGTCAAAGCAACAACATTTGTTTAGTTACACGTCTTTACCAAATATAAAAAAGAATTGCTGCTGGTAGTGGTCTGTGGGAAATCCAGTGAGAAAGAACATGAGTAAGTCCTTATTAGCCTGAGCTTTAGGGTCAAACTTCTAGACCTCAATCGGACCTCCCAACCCCCCCCCCCCCCCGTGTGACCTCAGTGTCCGCAACAGAGCAAAGAAACTCCACTAGACTTCTCGGGTAAAAGGCAGTGAACAGAAACAGGAAGATTCAACCACAGCAGAAAAAAATCCATGTTTGGATATCAGTTACTGAGAAAATAATCTTTCATGTCCACACTAACACATACAGCGGGTCAGCCAGGTGTCATGCATCGATGTATAGGTTGGACTTCCTACTACTGTGATCAAGGCCAGACGAGCTTTAAACGAAAACTCAGCAACTACAACAATAAACAGAGCTCACATCTGCATTGATCCAAAGCCCTGCATCCCTGCCGTTCCTTCATTTATCACTTCCTCTCCTGTCTGCAAAAGGCTGGGAAATGAACAGAGAGTTGGTGAATTCAAAGTAAAGTCTCTGGGACTATGGGCTGAATTATACATGAGACTGGAAAAAATAAATTCTGTGGATATATACATGTGTATATATATATATATATATATATATATATATACACACACACACACACACATATATACATATACAGTACAGGCCAAAAGTTTGGACACACCTTCTCATTCAATGCGCTTTCTTTATTTTCATGACTATTTACATTGTAGATTCTCACTGAAGGCATCAAAACTATGAATGAACACATGTGGAGCTATGTACTTAACAAAAAAAGGTGAAATAACTGAAAACATGTTTTATATTCTAGTTTCTTCAAAATAGCCACCCTTTGCTCTGATTACTGCTTTGCACACTCTTGGCATTCTCTCCATGAGCTTCAAGAGGTAGTCACCTGAAATGGTTTTCCAACAGTCTTGAAGGAGTTCCCAGAGGTGTTTAGCACTTGTTGGCCCCTTTGCCTTCACTCTGCGGTCCAGCTCACCCCAAACCATCTCGATTGGGTTCAGGTCCGGTGACTGTGGAGGCCAGGTCATCTGCCGCAGCACTCCATCACTCTCCTTCTTGGTCAAATAGCCCTTACACAGCCTGGAGGTGTGTTTGGGGTCATTGTCCTGTTGAAAAATAAATGATCGTCCAACTAAACGCAAACCGGATGGGATGGCATGTCGCTGCAGGATGCTGTGGTAGCCATGCTGGTTCAGTGTGCCTTCAATTTTGAATAAATCCCCAACAGTGTCACCAGCAAAACACCCCCACACCATCACACCTCCTCCTCCATGCTTCACAGTGGGAACCAGGCATGTGGAATCCATCCGTTCACCTTTTCTGCGTCTCACAAAGACACGGCGGTTGGAACCAAAGATCTCAAATTTGGACTCATCAGACCAAAGCACAGATTTCCACTGGTCTAATGTCCATTCCTTGTGTTTCTTGGCCCAAACAAATCTCTTCTGCTTGTTGCCTCTCCTTAGCAGTGGTTTCCTAGCAGCTATTTGACCATGAAGGCCTGATTGGCGCAGTCTCCTCTTAACAGTTGTTCTAGAGATGGGTCTGCTGCTAGAACTCTGTGTGGCATTCATCTGGTCTCTGATCTGAGCTGCTGTTAACTTGCGATTTCTGAGGCTGGTGACTCGGATGAACTTATCCTCAGAAGCAGAGGTGACTCTTGGTCTTCCTTTCCTGGGTCGGTCCTCATGTGTGCCAGTTTGGTTGTAGCGCTTGATGGTTTTTGCGACTCCACTTGGGGACACATTTAAAGTTTTTGCAATTTTCCGGACTGACTGACCTTCATTTCTTAAAGTAATGATGGTCACTCGTTTTTCTTTAGTTAGCTGATTGGTTCTTGCCATAATATGAATTTTAACAGTTGTCCAATAGGGCTGTCGGCTGTGTATTAACCTGACTTCTGCACAACACAACTGATGGTCCCAACCCCATTGATAAAGCAAGAAATTCCACTAATTAACCCTGATAAGGCACACCTGTGAAGTGGAAACCATTTCAGGTGACTACCTCTTGAAGCTCATGGAGAGAATGCCAAGAGTGTGCAAAGCAGTAATCAGAGCAAAGGGTGGCTATTTTATAGAAACTAGAATATAAAACATGTTTTCAGTTATTTCACCTTTTTTTGTTAAGTACATAACTCCACATGTGTTCATTCATAGTTTTGATGCCTTCAGTGAGAATCTACAATGTAAATAGTCATGAAAATAAAGAAAACGCATTGAATGAGAAGGTGTGTCCAAACTTTTGGCCTGTACTGTATGTTTGTGTCTAATTCGGGCATTGAACAGTTTAGCATACTCTGTCAAAGGAAAAGAAAAGGTCTCTGTGAAGTTGCACAGCAGTGTTTGTGAGCTAAATGCTAACATCAGCATTGTGTAATGCTCACAATGACAACACTGCAGTCAGAAGATCAACAACCTCCTCTGGGGACCACGACTGACAACATTTCATCGGAGTCCATGTAATAGCTTTTGAGATATTAGATAAGCAATAAAGAAAGTCTGCATTAATGTGTGTTATATAACCATTGCCGTGCATAATAGCTCTCTCTAACAACTTGGCTGGATACTATGTCTGGTATGACTCCAATATCCAACAGAATGAGTATGTGAGCATCACGGATGATTCCATGCACCTCATAAAACTTCCTTTCAATGAGCATACTGTATACATTTCCTCTGCTAACCTCTTCAGAGTCAAACCACATGAATTAGGTTATTAAATAACATTCAGGTGATGCTCTGATATGCCTAAACAGTAATTTGGTGGGGAAACATTTAGCCATGGTCAACCCTCCAATGCATCTGCTGACCACCATCAATCCAGCCTAGTCACCAGAAGAAAATGTTGGCATTGTACCTTTCTGCAAACCACAGTACATTACATTTGTACATTTCATATGTGCCATATCAACATTTCTTAAGTGACGTAGTATATGAGCTGACTTTGTCATCGGGAGGTGGACATGATGGGGAATGGTGTGACACCTGGCTGAAATGCTAAGTAGGGGTGTAAATCACTACTTTCATAATGATACGATATTATATTGGTTCAGCCATAAAACGCTGATTAACAACAAGATCATTTAACAAAAGTATAAAATTCGGCTCAGTTGTTACTGTCAAGGTTTACAGACAAAACAATTGCTTTTGGCTCGTCATCCATCATTAACATAAGCACTTGATCATTGCATAAATTAGCATAGTGGCTAGCAGAGGTTTCCTCTACTCTACTCTACTCTACTACTAGTTTAACAAATAAGGCCTATATGTATTATTTATATTTTTTTCTTATTCATTCATTATTGGTTAAGTCACTGTATCTCCTGACAGAATAACACAGCTGAATTTCAGCCTACATGCATGCATGTTTTTTTTTTTCAGCTGAATATTGTTGAAACAGAGCAGCTAATGTTGCTGCAAGAAATTAATGGAGTGAGGTGCCTGCCCACGTCGTGTTTTATCTCGTAACAGCGTTGTTTGAATTTGGCATGCGCTTTGTATACTGACCCATATTTTCAGAAATCGATATTTCCACAACGCTGATTTATTCCTGAGTAAATAATGTTATCCTCATTGTCATTCTCTCGGCTTATTGCCATCATCTGCCTGCTGCTGTTTGACTGTGACACAGACTTTCAAAAAACAGGCGTAATCTAAAGATGATGACATAGATCAAAGTTTTCACTTTGCATTGATGATACTGGATCGTTGATCAGTGAATCACTATGTCAGTCCAGATCAATGGATTGTTACACCCCTAATGCCAAGACCAACAAAAACAAAAAGTGTTGTTTTTCCACTGAGATGTTGCTATGTTTCCTGCCAGAATAGTGCCATGAAAACCAATTGTTTTTTACTAAGACATTGCTGCATTTCCTGTCGGGATAGTGTTTTTTTACCGGATCATCGCTGTGTTTAAGCACAACATGATCTTTTCCTAACCATAACCAAGTGGTTTTTGTGCGTAAACCTGACCACATGTAACCACAGTGTTATTGAAACATAAAGTTTAAACGTATCTGCTACATTGCAACTGTAATGTATCCATGGTCTGCAGAAACGTACCATGCCAACATTTTTTCTGGTGGTTGGGTTGCCCAAACTTTGCTTTTAGAGTGTCATTATTTATGTCACATATGGAATCTTGAATGCTTAAGACTGGACAAGTCCAAACTATTTGGAAATTCAAGTCTGAGATTTTTAAAGGCATCTGTTATTGATAACTAAGCAAGAATATATATTCCAAAGTATTTCAACATTAGCAGTTTTTCATCACATTTACTGTCCCTTGATATTAATATGTAATTTCATTACATCAAGCAAGGTTAATCATAAATCAAACAGTGGACATATTTCCAGTAAAATCCCATTTTGGCTGGAGAGCTGCCTCCAACTGGGCTTATGCACTGATGTCATTTCACTACACCTGTGTCTTGTTACATTGAGGAATGGTGTTTTCTTAACGCCTCCCTATCACATCACATCAAAAAACACAACTGATTATTAAAATCAACAAATCATAAACTTTAATGAAGACAGCATCCCAAGCCATCACAGCTGACGCTTCTAATGAAGCAAAAAACATGTGACTGTCCGCCAACATGAGGTTATTGGACTTGAAACAGCTGCCAGAGGCGTCTTCAGACAGACATACTGTAGTATGGATAAACATCCCCGAACCATTCATTAGACTAATAAAGCCTGGTGGATAACCCGAGGCCTTGGATGATGGAGAAGCAGTCATTTACAGCTCTCCACGATCAAAGTCAAGAAGGCTGTGTTTTGTGTGTGTGTGTGTGTGTTGGAGAGGAAGGCACAATGAGCTGGCAGCCCAAATGTACAGTCAGCCTAGTAATCAAGGGTTCCCATGCACTAGACAGTCAACACAGCTGCTAGCAGAGAGAGGGGAGGATCAGTTGCTGCTTACTGGCAGACCTGTTTTCGTCAGCAAGCTCAGAAACATTAAGAACAATCACAAAATCCTTCATAAATGCATTTGACTTTCCCTCTAGCTGACTTATTTTGCTTTCTCAACTAGTCACTTGATATGTGTTGTGAATATTTACCAGTCCATTGCTGGAATACTGAGAATGGTTTGGTGATGGACTAGTTCTGTATGCAGTGGATTTTTTTTTTTTTTTTTTTTTTGTGGTGATTGAAGTTACCACGATTTTTGGAAATGTCTTGAGTTTCACACTGCCTATTACAGTGAAGGCAGGCTGCCTCGCCTGAAATAAGAACCACCCCGCTCACATAAGTCATATTCAGGAAAAATAACAAAAACTGCAGCAATGGCCTCACTTTTCATGCATATCTTTGGCATTTTTGTGCTACAATTTTTTTTTACTTATTAGCCAATATACACTGATACCAGTAGTATTGCAATAAGGTAATACTGGCCACTATATGATCACTAGGGGTGGTGAAAAAAAATGAATACAGCATAGTATCATAATATTTAATCTTTTTGGCAATATTGTATCGTCACACAGTGCCAAGTATTCATCCTTTTATTATATAAATTATTTATATTACAAATACAAATAAACCTTCAGTTGCCTAATAGAATAATAGACTTTTTCAGTCCATTAGATACATTTTGCTGAAAAAAATGGCTCTAAGTAAGTAAGTAAGATGAATAGACTGTAAATTATGTCCCCAAAGGAAAACATTTTATCTAATATCTAATAAGATAAAAGGTTTTCTTTGGGGACATAAATTACAGTTGAAAAAGGGTAATAAATTGCAATATATTGCAATATATTTTATCGCAATACTCAGCATATCACAACATATGTAAAATATTGCAAACGTCCCCGCTGTGGGAGTAATAAGGGATAATGTTATCTTATTTTATGTTAGATTATTTTATCTTAAATAGCAATAACATTGTATCGTGACTTAAGTATCATGTAAATATCATATCGGGGATCCTCTGGTGATTCCCACTATCAGTCAGGCTCTAGTTAAAATCAGCAGGCATTTAGACAAAAAAAATTCTGTGGAGGGCTGTGTTTGGTGGGGAACAGGTTGCTTCAAATACCAGAGATACATTATGTACTGGATCTGTAAATCCAAAGTAAGAGATCCCTCAGTTTTAAGGCCTATCAGATGCCAAAATACTGCACACTGTCTGAATGCCGCCTTAGTTAAAGATAATCTATAACCAGCAAGACTCAAAGTTTAATTCTAATACCGTAGGTCTGATTCAATAGCATGAAAGACTGGTTGAATAAGGGCCCCTTAAAACTTCTGAAGTTAAAATTAAACCTAATCCAAGACTTGACACCTTACAGCAATGTGCTGTAGCCAACGCATAGCACTGATATAAAAAACTACAACAATAGCAACAAGATAAGTCCAATCAGTAGAGTCTAAATCTCTGCCAGATGGCTACCCAAGCTTGTTGTGTCCACGATAGGAAATACATGCTGTGTGGCTACACCAAGTGGAATTGTCCCTCCAGGCTCCTTTACAGTCTAGATGGCAGCAAAGATGACATGTTTTTTTTTCTTTCGTATTTCGTATTGAGCCTAACTTTGGTAGATCATAATATATTGGGTATAGAATTTATCTGCGGATGCTCAAAATGAAAACAAACTTTTCTATGGATGTCACTTTTTGAACCATGACAAGAGCCAAAATGTAGCCTGCAACATACTAGCTAAGGCTTGTTGTTTAGCCAAGCAGATGGCCGGAAATGCCCTTTTCTCTATGTTTTTATTCTATGTGAGCTTGTTGATGACTTGCAGCCTCTACCGGGTAGTTAAGAGGAGTGAGGAGTCAGCAGTCATGAATTAAGAATACTGACTGTATAAAACAGTCAATAAAAAAGGTTTTTCAAAAATTATGAATCACCACAACCACAAGAGGTTCTTGAGCATATATTCATAAATGTGCACACAAAATATTAGGCAGATTGGTCCAGTAGTATGTGAGATTAGCTGCAGACTACAGACTGTATATAAAGATGGACGACACATGCTGCCGTGGTCCTGCCTTATGCCTTCTGCTGCTGTTATCATTAGTCATACTTCTACTGTTATTATACACATATAATTATTGTCACATATGTATACTATCATATATTAATATATACTTTCAACATATTGTACCACAATAGCCGTAATTAATAATCTCTCTGTCCCTCTCTTTCTGTGTCATTGTGTCATGCGGATTACTGTTAATTTATCATGTTGATCTGTTCTGTACGACATCTATTGCACGTCTGTCCGTCCTGGAGGAGGGATCCCTCCTCAGTTGCTCTTCCTGAGGTTTCTACCATTTTTTCCCCTGTTAAAGGGTTTTTTTGGGGCGTTTTTCCTTATCCGCTGTTAGGGTCCAAAGGACAGAGGGATGTCTTATGCTGTAAAGTCCAGTGAGGCAAATTGTGATTTGTGATACTGGGCTTTATAAATAAAATTGATTGAGTGATTGAATTGACATCTCCACTTCTTCCCACTATACAGAACTGAGGCCAAAATATCCAGGATATGGTTGGCGCTATCTTATGCTGGTGACGTCATTTGGTGCGCATACTGTAGGACCCAACCAGCTCACTGAGTCACTGCGACTCATGAGGGGCATTTTACATTCCATTGAGTTAAGTTAATGCCACTAATATTTACTAATATCCATATAATTTGTTGATCACATTTATTTTTAGTTCTTTAACCAACTGCCTCAAATTACTTCCCCTCATGGAGCTGCCACTACGTTATTCACTGTAATTTTGGTCTACTTGATTATGACCACAATTTCCTGTACGAAATGATGACACTAAAAAGAGAAAACAGATGTGGAGAAAAGTTATTTAAAATACACTGAGAGTCGAAACAGCCAAATTCTGCTGAGCACCTCAGCAGCAAAAAATTAAACAATTAACCATTATTATTTGCAGATTTCCACTTTATGACCTGGCTTATACAGCGTTAGCCCTGGACTAAGGTCAGTGTTTACTTCCTTTAGGGCTCTAAAAAGCTGTTCAAAGGCTGCGAAGTCTATTAAAGGGAGAGTCCGAGCAGCTGCAGGCAGGCAGGCAGGCAGGCTGGGCAGCGCTGAAGCCTCCAGTCCAGCAGAATCAATAACAGACGTTGTCCACGGTACAAAGCAGCCACAGCTGCTCCTTTAGTTGTTCTCCAAATTCACCCATGATTATACACACACACACACACACACACAATGATCACACACTATAATAAATGAATTCAGGCACGCACACATTACGCAGTCAGGCCTTTATACATATGCATGTATGAACGCACGACAAGGTATACGAACAGGAATAAACCCACAAACATATTCCAATACTCTGAATACATCTATTCTTTTCATAGCTGCAAACACACTGATGAGTGTTCCCTACATCTTAACATGACAAGGCAGCCAATGTGAAGGAATGAGGAGGGAGGACAGACTGGCGTCCTACTTGAACCTGCTGAGCCTCTGAGAGGAGAGAGTTGTTGGCTGACTGACATGACCCTGAAAGGCTTTCAGCAGGTCAGCACACAGCCAACCAGAAAGACAGATTGAGTGAGTGTGAGAGAGAAATGTTACTTTGTGTGTGTGTGTGTGTGCGTGTGTGTGTGTGTGTGTGTGTGTGTGTGTGTGTGTGTGCGTGCGTGCGTGTTTGTGCTGTTGATTACCTGTGCATGTAAGGCTGCACTGCTGTCTGAGTTTAGATTCATACTTCAACATGAAGTCATGTGCTGGAAGAGGTAGAGGGACACAGTTCAACCTGAACTGTTGATACTGTTTTTCTTGGTGGGAATAATTTGTTAACAGTCATACACCATCACACAACGCTATAACCACAAATAATCCAACAAGCATGTTTTGAGAGTAAAACAACCCTTAATTCACACATCTGAGCGGGTGTTAAAGCATTCAAAACACGTCATTATTAAATGTGGTTGAGAGATGTATGTTTTCCTGATAAAAGCTACTTCTTCCTGGAATAAGAATCCATGTTAAAGGTCTGTGAGGGCACTGTGAGCTGTGAGCCATGGGTAAACACCTTTAGATCGCTCACTGACCCAGTTGTACCAAGGTGAAGAACAAACATCCTCACCTTTTACCGGAGGCCTGTCTGGACTCGCCAGACAGAGGCACGAGGGAAAGGAAGAGGACCAGGAACAGCCGCTTTACTACTCGGTTCCTAACTCTCACATGTTTTCTTTATTAGGCTGCTTGTGATCAAGGGACACTGATTAAGGGACACTGACTTCTCTGTTAAGTTGATCCATACAGTACTGAGGCAAGGGGAGGGACAGTTTATGTTGGCTTTGCAATAAATGCTTTCTTTAGATGACAATACTAAAATAAGGATCTAATGAGCTTCCTGCTCTCGGGGAAAAAAATCTCATATACCCCTTTTCCACCAACATGTAACGGGTTCCATTCCAGTTCCCTCACCTAATTTTGAACTATTCATAGCATTTCCACTGACAAATAAATTGGTGAGAACCTGGAAAGTTGGTTCCCAGCTGGAACCAAAAAATAGCAGGTTTTGCTTGACCCAAAGTGTGAACCTGATGACATCAGTGGGTGTGCAGGTTGGAAAGAGAGCATGGAGTCTTGCACGTAATACTCATCCACATCTTGTTATCATTATTAGTTGGTCCATGTTTGGTTCTTGGATAAAAAACAAATGTAATCTGTAATAACAGGGCAAGAGCTCACAGGAGATTAATGCAACTTGCCACCTTGCCACTACTGTTTACTCACACTGTGCATTGTGTAACACCCTCTGTTGATGACGCATCCTTAATTACAATGGTCCTGATCAAAACTGGTGGAAACATAGCCTGATTAACAGCACCAAGGTTCCAAGAATTCTGAATGGAACTGGTTCAAGAACCAGATCTAATTTGGAGGAAAAGGGGTAACAGTAACTTTAAAAATTTAACAAATTAGAGGCACTGTTTACACCTTTTTTGTGTTATCTAATACTGAGGTCCAAGGATGGGTCACAAAAAGCAGTTCACTATAATGCCTTGTGTCATATTTTGAGTGGTGAGTTACACACTGCTCCAGCACAATCTGTCATTCATCAACAACACTTTCACATGTATAAAAAATTAACCGGCAAGTGCACTGAAATATTTTGTAGAAGAGGTAGAAGAGCTTAACATTATATCAACAGCCACTGTGGCTAGTGGTTTTCTAAAGTTACGAGCCACTCAGAATTTTTCACTACCTCAATTGTATTGTTGGGAAATTATGTTTTATTTGATTAAAGTTGACTATGGTGTGCTACAATCTATTTAAAGTAGATTTACAGTCCTGTTAAATGTAAATTACCAATGTAAACACGTAAATCAAGACTGCATCAAATGTATAATGTTGAAATATTCAGCTCTTATAAGGTTGTGTGTAAGAAACCGACGAAGACACAACTTGTGAAACTGGCACTTATGAATTTTAGTTCTGCATCACATGCATTAATCTACGTACCGTACAGCTGTGTGCATATAAATGACATCTACCAAACTGGCTAACAAGAGTGACTGTGTTACAGACACACCACTGCCAAATTCTACCTGCATTTGGCAGATGGACAGGTACTAATGTCAAGCCTTTAAGACCAAGCCCCCAGGAACAGTGCAGGGCTTTGAACCCAATTTCACATAGTGGCCCAAAGTGCCACTATGTGAAACTTTTTGAAATAAAGCTTTTTTAACTTCATGTGCCACTGAGCAACTTTAATAGGAGTGAACGGGGGCCCACCTCTAATGCTGTATCCAGGTCTCTTTATACATCCATGTTTGAGACCTGTACCATTCCCTTAACTGCACTCACAAAAAGAAGAAACACAGCTTAAACTGATCACAACAGGAAGTCGGAATTTCCTAACGACTTTTTGCCTGATGTGGTTTATATGAACAAAGGTATTGTTTAAAGAGGAAAAGATACAGTATGATGTGAAGAGACAAGACACAGTGTCACATGTTTTACCTGTTGGATGAAAAAGAACCATGCTCCAAATCTATTCATGCGTTCAGACTGTCAAACTCCTCACAGAGACAGTAAATCTGTAAGAGACACAAAGATAAAATTCATCTGTCACTGCTCTTTTTCTTTTCAGGATACACTTAAATCACAATTAGGACCAAGACTGGGCTTTCAAAAAAATGAATTCCACTGGAGTAAAAGATCAGCAGCACTCTAGCAAGAATAAAGAAAGCATGACTTCTACAATGGGCGCATTTGTACTTTAAATGGGAAAAAAAATATTGCTAATATTCCATGAAAATCCTTTGGAAACAGTTTGAAGCTCCAGCTACAGAGACTAGCCTCTGCAAAACAAGTGATGGAAGAGAAATCATTTTAATTGGCAGAGAAGGGAGGAGAATGACTGAGAATCACAAGGAGCTCCTAGGGACCGCAGAGCCCAGTGGCTGCACATACAAAAAAACCCAGACACAAACACACACGTACTAAACCTGCAAGCTTTATAAAGAAACCACATCAGAGGATGCACTTCCTGCGGCAGCTGAAGAACTTCAACCTGTCAAAGACAATGATGGTGCACTTCTACACTGCCATCATTGAGTCCATCCTCACCTCCTCCATCACCATCTGGTATGCTGCTGCCACTGCCAAGGACAAAAGCAGACTGCAGCATATCATTTGCTCTGCTGAGAAGGTGATTGGCTGCAATCTGCCCTCCCTCCAGGACCTGTATGCCTCTAGGAGAGTATATGCCCCTGCCATGACGCCAGTCCAGGAAGGTACAGGTAGCCTAATAACAAGGTTATGATATGTCCTTGAGTATGTCACACAGCTCTATTAAACGGAAGGCCATTCAAACCCAACATATGGTCCACATCACCAATTATCAAGGTGTGCGTTGATAGGGAGAAGATAAAGAGAGTGGCAGACGCAGAGGGAGTTTAAATATGGACAGATGAGGAGAGGAGGGACTTTTAGCCAACTTAGAGTTATGACCTCAGGTCAGAGGAACCAACTACAGACAACTAAATTATTTTAAGTAGAAGAATAAAATCATTTACAAATGCTACTAAGAGCCACGGGAGGAAGAACTGTGTGTGTGTGTGTGTGTGTGTGTGTGTGTGTTTACAGGAAAAATAGATTCTTATAGCAAAGAAAACACTCCCTCAGTGTTTGAGTAATACTCATTACTGTCATCCAAATTTCATCCTTTCTGGACTAGCCCGTGTCTCGTGCACTGGCCTCTGCTGGTCTGCAACAGATTGCCAGGTTTGCGTGCATTGCCCTAGAAATCACCCAATTATGTTAAAAAAAACAAACAAACAGAACTTCTCAGTTTCTAGAATAAAGCAAATAATTTGAAGAAATTCCCTCAAGCTGTTCCTGATATATTGCTTTCATGAGATTGAGATAAGTCACGCTGACCTTGACCTTTGACCCTTGACCACCAAAATCTAACTACGTCATCACTGAGTCAAAGTGAACGTTTGTGCCAAATTTGAAGAAAATCCTTCATGCCATTCTTGAGATATCGTGTTTACAAGAATGAGATAGACAAAGTCACAGTAACCTTGAACTTTGGCCTATGGCCACCAAAATCTAATCAGTTCATCCTTAAGTCCAAGTGAAAGTTTGTGCCAAATTTGAAGAAATGGCATATTGAGATATCACATTCACAAGAATGGGACGTATTGCGTGTGTATTGCGTGTGTACGGATGGATGGACAACCTGAAAACATAATGAATGTGGCCATGGCTATTGCTGGTGTGGAGGCATAAAAAACTTGCTTATACACTTCAGAAAAAAATATTAGAGCTAATATCTTCCCTTTGTCATTATACTTGCAACTTCTTTAGTGTTGCTCACTACTAACACGTGACAGCTGTGTATTGGAGTGGAAAGGCCCAGGCCTCCATACTGATTTAGTCCAAGGAAGACCCAGATTGACCCTAATTAATTCACATACAACTACCTCACAGACAATTCCCATCTACCCCAGGTTACTGGTAGGCCCAGGCCAAGCATGTGTGCACCAATTAATCCAATGGCTCGAGTCACAGTCTACTCTCATATCCAAAAGAGTCAATCAAACTCTGGGGATTCAATTCCAGAGTTCTGCCTCCCAATACAGAGCTCCCTTCAAAACCCAGAGACACTAAGCTTTGAAAGTAGCACTGTTCCAGGGAAGGGGGCTGATAAAAAAGGTTCAAGTCATTGGTTTCACAATAACAGGGTCAGGCTAAAAGGAACTTTTCCCCAAATTCCTACCTTTCTGCAATTCTAAAAAAGTTCCTTTGAGCCTGTGAAGACACAAACAATCTGTTGATTCAGTCACAGAATCCTTTCCCCTAAGCCGCTATTTGCTTTAGCGGCGATGACACAAGGGGAGGAATTTGAGCAATGCCTCTGTATCGTAGACTCATTTCCTCCAAGTGAGAGCCATCTCCAGACAGACAAGACAGCAGTGAAGTCTAGTTTATTCCTGTGCCTCTGGCTCCAGGTCAGTCAGCGTTGTGTTGTGCTTCTGTGTTACTGTCATTCATAGACAGGCTATTTCCTAACTATTTATTCATAACAAGTAGCAACAATGTAATGGCATGAAGCAGTCATACATGGACACACTTTCAGTCAGTCATGAAATTATATTTTCCAATGACCTCAGCAGACTCAACATGGATGAAAGCTTGTCACTCATCACTTGTTTGTTTAGTCTGAATAATGAGCAGCAGTAATAAATACATTCATGCAAAGACACTCACTGTCTCTAATCCCTGCTCTTTTATTATTTTCAAAGATTATTTTCTGTTGTACTTTTGAGAAATGACTGTCTATAGGATTCCAAAGGGCTTACAATCTCATTATGCACCAGTGGAAGTCTCTCCTAATTGTAAGGGATCAAAGTAGCCTCATAACTGAGCCGCTTTCAAGTAGAAAATGAAAAGCGTGAAAAGCCAGAGCACTCTCTCTCTCTGCGATGGGATCAACTCAAACTCAAGCAGCCTTGAGAAAAGTTTGCTTGTTCAATGGGGGATCAATGACAAGAGTTATTGTGGCGCTTTGCCATTTACACTCGTTCTCTCTCTGGCCCTCTGATATTTTCCACTGGTGGGTCAATGATATGTCATGAATTTACATGCTGTGTATAGTTTAAAGAGCACTGAAGAATGCTCTTTTTCTCGTGTGCTCTAAAGTCAGTGAAAAGAAAAAAGGAATGGGCTGTGCAAGCAGATTAGCAATCTTTGTTCCTCATGGATGCCAGCCAAGAAACATCTACCCACTCCACTCACCACTTGTCTTTTTTCAGCTGTTCGATTTAATGCCAGATATGTAAATTGCTTCTGAAAATCACACAGGAGCTCATATGGGAGCAGTCGTTTTTTTAAGAGCCAACGAAAAAAAAAAGGAGCCCATATCAGATGACATAGGGATATCAACATGGGAGATCGCCAGTGATGAAAGCAGCCGCATATCGAGAGCGGTAAAAGGCAACAGTAAGGTTAAAACAGGCTATGGTAATGTGGACTTAACAAATTAAATGATCAGAGAATGAGGTAGTTGGGGTTAAAAGGGATGAATGAACTTTAAAATTAAGTCAGCCCTCAGCTTTAATCCCATTACAGACTGTAAAAGCCACCTGACTGAACCTACCTTTGCAGGTTTTGGAATACTTTGACCAAAGTGTTAGGGCTGAAAAACACAGATGAATACCCACATTCACAGGCAAGTGCACATCCACCCACATACACACCTGTCAGCTCATTCTTTTGTGGGTAGATCACTCACCCCAGGAGTAAAACATCTTACCCAGAGAAAGAGACAAGCAAGCTGGTAGAAGCAGTGTTTCCAGGATCACAAAAGGGCTGGGTCTTTGGAAATTGGGCAGCAGATTGGCCTCAAAGATCGGACAACAAGGGAATGTGTCATCTGATGTTATCAATACATTAATTATTTGTAAAGCTGCCTTTAAGGCTCCTCACCTAAATCAATTTTCAGACAGCAGCATTTCTCAGAGATTACAGATTCTGTAAAGTTATAGTGCCCTGACACCTGAGGAGAATCAGTCAAGGAGATTTGTCTTATGTTTATATTTCTGGCTTTCCAGTGAAATGACAAATGGGCGTCAGGCGCAGGCAAGCAGGAGCACAGGCGGCAGCCTTGCAGCTGTTCCTGTGTGCCTTAGTACCATCACTGTTTGTGTTCCCAGGAGAGGCGGACAAAGCGCTTCCAGGTCGCCCACTAACCTGCCTTCTCATTACCAAAGGTCATCCTGCTGGAACACAATGCTGACCTCTTCTGCCAAAGGTTACTCCGTAAAGAGGAGGATGGGGAAGTGGGGAGAGGGATTAGGAGGAAGAAGAGTGGGGAAGGTGAGTGAGAGTTAAGACTAAGAACAACCCTCTTGTCTCCCTCCTCACTTTCATTTGACTCCATAATCCATTTTGGGACTAGGGCTGGGCAAGATGGCTCAAAAATAATACTGCTATTACTGTTAATATTGATTTTTTAGGCTTTATTCCGATTCATAATATATATCACGATATTATGAAAGCTCCTCTAAACTTCTGTAGACTCCTAAAAAACAAAACTATGTTTAACTTTATTATATATAATGAAGTTAAATAACATATGCTTATTAAAAAAAAGTTTAACACTGTAACAATAAAGTCACATAACATACTAATATACTAATAATATACTAAGTAAAGTTTCATAACAAAGTGTTGTAATTAAGTTAAATAAAATAGTGTTATAATGAAGTTAAATACAGTAGTGTTATAATAATGTTAAATAAAATACTGTTATAATAAGTTAAATAACGTACTGTTACAATAAAGTTGAAATACTGTTACAATAAGTTAAATAAAGTACTGTTAAAGTAAAGTTAAAATACTGTTATAATAAAATTAAAAAAGTACTTTTACAACAGAAATACTGTTATAATAAAGTTAAATAAAGTACTGTTACAATAAAGTTAAACAAAATGCTTATAATAATGTTAAATAAAATACTGTTATAATAAAGTTAAATAAAATACTGTTATAATAAAGTTAAATTAAGAACAGTTACAATAAAGTAAAAAAAATAGTGTTAAATAAAGTAAAAGAAAGTACTGTTACAATAAAGTAAAATAAAATACTGTTATAATACAGTAAATAAAGTACTGTTATAATAAAGTCGAATCAAGTACTGTTACAATTAAGTCAAATACAGTACTGTTTTAATGCAATAAATCAAAGGTGCTTTTATTTTGAAGAACCCAGCTCATCGTGGGCGGGTACTTGGGTGTTTATGTTTTTGCTGTAAACTTTCAGGCTTTCAGTCAATAGTTAGCAGTTAGCAGAAAGGTAAGTTGTTGCCGCTTCGCTTTTAAATGTAAGGATTTATTCACTGTAACTTACAGCTTTCTAGTTCATGAAATAAAGTCTGGTGCTCCATGGTCGCAAAATGGGAGTCGTGGTCCTGAGTCCTGCGGGTACAAAAACACTCTGTCTGCTTACACTATTGTTAATCTCATTAAGTTAAATTGTTGCCGCTGTGCCCTTAAATGAGGTATTTATTGACTGTGAACTGAAAACCAACTAACAGCCTTACAGTTCACATAATATTTGCAAGTCACACTGGTGCCCCATGGTCGCATAATACTACTAACTTAACTGTCTCACATTCCTAGGCCTTTTCACCACCACAATAGCAGTAGTCTTTAGCCCTGCAGATGAGAATCATGCTTCGCCTGCTCACACACTGTCGCTCGGAAGAAAGTGATCTGGATGGGTGAGGACTGAGTGTGACTTATCATGTTTGTGAGTCCTTCTTTTTGTGTGTGTGTCTGTGAGAGGGAGAGAGCAACAGGAGAGAGCGAGAGAACCGTAAAGCTGAAGCGAGTCTCATGCTGATGGCTTAAAGAAAAACAGAACAATTTACACTTGATGTTCTCAATATAGTCATTTTATACATCCATGTGGAACAAGCCGTGATACAGAGTATATTCGATATATTGTCCACCTCTACTTGGGACTATGTCTCTCTAGATTGATGCTGAATTGTCGCAAACAATCTTGACTTCCCTGAGGCACTTCTTGAGGCCAAAACCAGCAAACAATCAGGTTCAAGTTCTCCAAATAAGGCTGCTTTATGGTTCTACTGTGAAGGTTTTCTCCTATCTCCTATTTCTTGGTTAAGTGTTTGGCATCTGGCACATACTGGGGTGAATGCCTATAGATGGCATTGCTCTTAGATCCCAGCAAGCTCATTAGCTCTGGCCCGCTGTTGCGTTCACTCAAACCAGACCAAAGACGTGATCGGGTGGAAATTCAAAGAGGGTGGAAGGAGGGAGGGGTGCGAGGGAACAGATATGTTTCCTTGGATAAGGCAGAGCCTAATAATGACTTCCTGTATTTAGCCTAAAAAACAAAACAGAGAGGCACCGTAGACGCTGGTGCGAACACAAGTGCTATCCAAGAGCACTGTAATGCTTTCGATGCAATGTAATCCATCTCTGAGGTTATGTATGGCAGACATGAGTTTGATGGAGTTGGGTGTATGTTGGGGGGTTAAAACATCTGGATCTTGTAGTACATGTCTCTGGAGTTTCTGACAGCCTCTCAATTGAGCAGCAACCCCCTCTCGGTCCATCCACACTGCTCCAACCCTCTCTTGTTTGCTTCTTCTTCTATACTCCATTCTTTAGCTCTCTCCTTCAAGACCATGTGAAAACTCCCAATTACCAGAAACAGGAGAAGTGCTAACGGTTGGACATGAACTTCAGATATGCAAAACACAGGAGCCCTTAACAAGGTCCATGCTGAAATGTGATTGAATGCGTCAGCAGGTCGTAAAAGGCCCCCTTAAGATCAATGTAATTATGAAAGCTTTACGTGGAGGACTTTCCAGACTGGGGAGTGACCAGCGACAGAAGGAGGAGGGTGCTGCCAGCATTATGTTCTGCCAACAGAACCCCCTTTTAACCCAATGAGTGGAGAACAAGCCATGTCTTCCAGCTGCCTTCCATCAGCAGCTATAATAAGACGAGGGGAAAGAAAGACGGGACGAAAGAAAAGAGGTTTGTAACACCTGCAGCAGGGTGCCAGCAAACATTCCTTGGTACTCCGGCCCCTTGGTGATGCACTCTATAAATCCTTGTGATTAGCTACAGTAGCAAGCCTAAGTGCCACTTAAATCAAACCCCAAAGGGGAAGTTGTTGTGACCTCCGAGCTTTGGAAATGTGATTTAGGCCCAAGTGATTATTAGAAAAACAAAGCTAGTTCTGTTTCTCTAATAGGAGAGGATGGAAGGAGGAAGGGTGTGATGGAAGTGTATGAGAAGGAGAAGTGAGCGTGACAGCAGGTTTGCAATAGTGAGCCATTATTTGTAGAATTCATGAGAATCAGGAGAAATAACTCCCTGTTGTTAAGCTATTAAGTTCACTTCAACTACATAATATTACGTCCATTATGCTTCAGTGTTCTGGAAAGACTTCACACCAAAACAAGACACAGATGTGCATAGGAGTGAAGCCAGTGTTTACATATAGTGAATGCGAAAACCAAATAGTTTGTGGTGTCTGTGTTAGCTGCAAAAACCAAAATACATGCTGATCCATTTATCATGTTTTCGAAGCTTCTCCCACTGGACAGCATCTCCAAAAACTGACAGCAAAGATGGTAGAGGGGGTACAAGCTGTAAATCAGATTCAAAGCAATGTCACTGAAAAATCCAACGATCAGCGACAGGCTGGGGTAATCACAACATTAACCTGAAGCAGAGTTAGTCAATAAATGAGCATGTGACTGACCCTAGAGACAAAAAGTCCACAAATCACAGTTAAGTCTACCAAATGAAGCAGCAGGCCTGAATGCAACACAGAGTCTCAAGAGGTCTATAAAGCTGCTGTGCTTACAGGAACAGAAGGGATGGCACAGCTTAGGTCCGACCAGTACTGCTGACAGCTGATGGAGACCAGACCCAGCTGCTCTCTTTGACTAGTAAGAGGGCAAACAGTATTTCTACATACAATCTGTCAGTAGGATTACACTCCAACATCACTAATATAACACTGTTTCTTCTAGACTCTTACAAAGAATCTTATACTATAATTCTTGTTCTTTTCCTGTGATTACACATGAACCAGCTGACAATAAAGCAGTAGATTTCTTTGTTTTCTACAGTGCCATCTACCGTTACCAGTACCAGATTCTGTGCTGGCCCTACCTAATTTTACCACTCTGCTCTAGTCTACAGAGATGACATCCGGTGAACTGATTCCTGATTCCATGTGACTGCAGCGTAAGTAGGTAAAGGCAAGGTTCCCACACATTTTTATCAACAACTTTTCAAAACATTTTCATAACTTTTACCTATACTTCTACTGTTATTATACACTTATGATTATTGTCACATATGTGTGAGTGGATCTTGACTATGTTACGCGAGCGGTTACGTCAGTCGGAGGCCTCCATGTGGCGAAGACAGACAAAACTCCGACCAATCATTGCATTTGGTCTGAATGCAATGATTGGTAGGCTTAATTTCTTCTTGGCTGAGGGACTTTGGATGTTGGACAGATTTCTTGAAAAGCTTTCCTTGGTAAGGAAAAACAATAAGGCATTTAATGCAAGATTCTTACAGTGGTAAAAAAAAAAAATGTTTATTTGCTTGGATTTATTTGCTTTATTTGTGGTTGTGAGAGGAAACTGCAATGAAAATTAATTCAGTCAAATCTATAGTGTAAAATTACAAGCGTATCCCTTGGCTTCTCCCAGTTGCAAAAGACTTTTTTTCATTTATCACTATTAACTCAGCCATGTTGTGTTTAACACAGTCAAAAGTACCTTGAGTTTTTGTTTTTTTGTTTTGTTTTTTTCTTTGTACCTTATTTTAGTTGTTAAGGTCTTTGTGCAATGGTTTGGGTATTCCTTAAGTATAAGACCAAGACAAGGAAAAAACCTTGCATACATTAGTGAACATTTTAATAAAACCTAGAGCAGAAGACGTACGGGTGTTTTGTGTGACTGATTTTATTTTGAGGAAACCTTAACTCGGACTTCAAGGAAAATCTTAACATAAGGTGTTCTGTGCAACCAGCCCATGGGCTTTTTAACTAAATAGTGCACTGTCAACGTTAGAGATAGATAGGTTTATTGTCCTTTTCAGGAGAATTATTTTCACATTCCGTACAGCCACAAAAATAGACATACATTATACAGGCAACTTCACAAGTTACAAAGACAACATCAATACCACAGACGTATACCCGCCACCATACACATTCTTCCAAGCTAGTGACTTGTATCGTTGGCCAGATGGAAGGAGTGTGAAGTATGTGTTTATGATACACTGTACACCATTATGTACAACTCTCTTGTTGACAACCTTGATAGCCACTGATGCATGATCCGAATCTGTGATTTCTATTAATGTTCATAATCTGTAATCTGATTGAATCATCTACACTTGGTGAGTTTACGTTTTGCAAGCATATCTACAATGCTTTGTAGTTGCATACCTTGTCAGCCATGAATGAGCTGTTCAGAAACACATACTGTGAAAGTTCCAGGGAGAAACAGGACAATAGACCAAGTGTTGATGTTAAGTCATCGCAAAGAAAAAACAGGGAACAGCATGACATCATCAAACCTCAACCCACATCTTCACACAACTGAAAGAATAAAAAATGTGCAAACTGCACAGAGAGGAACATAAGTACAGCTACACAATTGTGCCTTCATTCTCACTCACTCACACACACACACACACACACACACACAAACACACACACCTGCAGTCAAACACTCTAAAGAGATAGGCTCTAGAGTTGTCCTTGACAATTGAGGACATCCTGTGAGACGGCACTCATGTCTGCGCTGGTAGCCAGGGACGATCAGGAGTAGAGTCCTACAGGCTGACGCAAGACTTGCCAAGAGTTGTGTGTATTCATCTGTACATGTTTGGACTCTATCTGGCTTCAAGCCCCTGTCCTAACAGGCCTTACTTTCTTAAGCTGACAGGAAACAACTAACTGCTCCTAAGTTAAGAAACACACAAAGGTCTCTTCATAAAAGAAGAGTGATTATTGGTTATATTTTTTATTCAAAGGCTTATCTCTAAATCCAACTAATACAAGAAAAATATTAATTCAACCTACACCTGAAGCTATTTGGTATTTGATGATCCAAAATATTATGTGTGGTAGGTCTTTGAGCATTTAAAAACTTATGCACAAAGAAAATTAAAAATGTTCCTTGTTTGAAATAAGTGATCTATGGGAGATGAAGTAAAAAGATGAAGTGCCAAACATTGTGATGTCTCAAAAAACTGTCTGTGTCTGTGTTGGTCACATAGATCATCTCCGTCTATCGAGACTTTCAGCTAAACACTAGTCACATATTTAGTAAAACTGTAGCTTCCAGACATTAAAACAGGTTTGGATTTAATCATCAGTTGCATCAAAGTGGCATCATTGCAAAGAGAACAGCTTTTTGTCTTGCTTCTTGTCAGGACATGTCGACTAAACTGGATTTAACGGCGATGCAGCTGGGCGTGCACGACGACGGAGACATTTTAAATGGGCAATGCTCGCTTATTTTCGGCACCCCCGACGCATGGATACTAATGACGTCAAATTCTGGGTGAGTCGTTGATTTCTACTGATTGGTTAGGGAAAAATCAAATTCCCTCCCCCTTGTAAATCGCCTTCAATGGAGGCGATGTCAGACTGAAGGTTCTGAGAGCTTCAGTCTGACACTCAGGCTAGATAAAAGTACTCAATGCAGAAAAATCCTCATATTTGAGAAGCTGGAACCATGAAATGTTGTTGCATGAAAAATAACTTAAACGATTATCAAAATTTACTAATTGTTTAAGCTGCACCTGTACATTTCCATTTGGTTTGTGCACAAAAAAATCTTAACATATAAAGTAACTAGTGACTAAAGTTATCAAATAATAGCAGTGGAGTAAATAAATACAGTATTTCCCTCTGAAGTGAAATTGGAGTTGGAGTAGGAGTAGAAAGTGGCAGAAGACTGAAATACTCAAAGTAAAAATACCTCAGATTTGTACTAGGGTACAGTGCTTAAGTAAATGTATTTAGTTACATTGCACCTGGTCAGCAGAGGGATGCACAGTCAGTGAAATGAAAAGAAAATGGTTGTAAAGCAGTGCTCTGGGCAGCCAAATATGTTATATATATTAAAACTTATGTTTCCTTGTGTTGGACAACAACTTGCGGATGATGATAACAAGATGGTTTATCTTATCGTGCTAAGAGTGCCCTTGACCACTCTTAAAATGTTCTCTCAATTAAGAGCAAAATTATAAAAACATATGTGAATTCAGAAATTAATGGGTACTCTTAAAATGAGAAAAATGGTACAAAAAATTGCTACGTAAGGCCCATTTAATGGTCATGTCTTCTCAAATGTGATTTATGTTTTCCACAAATCTGAATGAAAGAACTTTTGGGTTTGAAACGGCTGTCACACAAAATAAGATTATCAATTAATTGAGAAAAAATCTGTGAGATTAATCTGTGATTAAAAAAAATGTCAAATTGCATGGCAACTTTAAAACAAGGAATGGAAGGAAAAGAATAGGGAGAAGTGGAGTATGCAATAAAAGAAAGAAATTAATAATTAAAAAAACAGCAAAGAAGGGCCTGAATTCTCTGACAAGAGTTGCTCAGTTGTGGAGTTTAGGCCTGTGTTAAAAGCAGCTCCGTAGATCCTGCCTCGACCAAACACAATCATGCAGTGCGGACCACAGAGACCATATCGGGGACTGAGGAGTTGCCAACAGCCTAGAGAGTGCCATTAGTAAATATAGCCGAACACAGAAGCCAGGCAGGCAGCACTGCCAGAAGCCTCAGCCCCCACAACCTTGAGTGAGCCTGAGACTGGCCACTCAGATCCCTGCACTCTTCACAGAGCTGCTTGCATCCACATGGAATCCAAAGCAAAATGAGCATTAGTGAAACACTGTACTAAAAACAGGGAGCTTTGAAGTACAGCTCCTATTCAATCTACTCCAGAAGACGCTGCCAAGGAAATGCAAGCCAAATGTTGCTGTAGTTATGTTGTCATGGACGGACGTGCGTTTGTGTGTACATTCATGCTTGTGTGTGTATGCATATATGTGCCACATGGGATTGTTTGTATGCAGGTGTGTCCACATAACTTTATCAAACTGGCATGCAGTGAAGTGAACATGGTTTTTGTCAATTTGAACCCACATGGAAGAAGAAAGGTAACTCGCTGGCTGAGAAAAAAAAAAAAATTGGTTCTTCATGAGTAGGCTAAAAAAACATACAACAAAAACAGACACGAAACTATATAATAATAAGGGGAAAATAAGAAGGTGGACCAGAAAGGCAGAGTGTAATATAGAGGATACCTAGAAACTAGAATTATGGCCTCACATTTGTATGCATCTGTACACCAGTCAAGTTGCAGTTACAGTTTACATCCATGTCTGTGAAAACATGGACACTACACATGCATCTTCCCCTTGGCAGCACAGAAGATCTCTACAATCAGCACAGTTTCAAGGTGGACACCCAAGACTAGTGTCACCAATTCAGTATCTGACTAAATGTCTTCCCTTCTGTTCCTGAGTTATGAATAATGGCGAGTTTATCCTTGAGTCCTAGTAGACAGTTGTGCCAAATTTGAAAAAAAAATCCCTCAAAGTTTTCTTGAGATATCAAGATGAACGCAAGGTCACAGAGACCTTTGACCTTTGTGAAATTCTAATCAGTTCACTGTTGAGTCCATAAGGACAGTTGTGCCAAATTTGAAGAAAATTCAAAAAATGACATGCCGTCGTGTAAATAGGGTAAGGGGGGGCAACATAATGTCTCAGGCCATGGCTATACATGACTTCAACGCAACGTCACTCACTGCCGTCACAACGGCCATGCCCCCTTTTAGGTGAAAGTTTTGAACTCGACCCGGGAGAGACGCTAGTCGCGGAGGAGTTCATAAGGACTCAACTTCAAGTTGCTGCATTGTTCACTGCACAGCAAACAATTAAAAAAACAGAATTGCGATTTTCTTTGCTCTCAGATAGAGTGAAGAATGGGGAAAGAAGAAATCTGTGGCTCACAGCCATCAAAGGCAGGGTAAAGGCGGAGAGCTGTGGGATCCAGCCAGTCACTACACCTACGTCTGTGGCAGGCACTTCATCACAGGTTAGATGGCTAATGTTAGCTAGCTAGCTAAAGTCAGTTGATCTCAACAATAACATGAGATATTCAAAGCCATTCGTCCACACAGACGCTGGCAGCTGAAAAGGGCACACACCTCCTATCGTGTTCACTTTCTTGTCGTACCGAAGGCAATAAGGACCTCTTAAACTCTCTCTGTAGCATGTAGCCTGACTGGCCATTTCATCTGAAGGGGAAAGACTCAACTGATTTGTTTTTATTTACACTTTATGTGTGTGAAGAGCTCTGCTGCCAGTCAAAATCCCATGTTTCTATCACCTATGACGTCACCGGCTCCGTTGTAGTCGTTGAAGTCATCTATCACCGGTGCAGAGGCATGAAAAGAGGGACAAAAAAGAACGAGGCAGGGAGGGATGAAAAGACAAAGAGGAATGGAGGTATGTTAAATCACTCTGCTTGGCAGCAGCTCTACAGTTAGCCTTTAACTACAATTTATGGATGGGTTAAAGCTACACAAAGGTCTTCATCAAGTGAAACAAAAGAAATGGATTAGGCTGACCTTCTGCCACAGCACTCAATCTGTACATATCCATCCACCTCTGTATTGTGACCCAAACAAAAGCCTCTCTGGGGTCAGTGGCTTGGGCCGAGGCCAAGACTGCTCCCCCCCCCCAACTTCCTTGGCCCCTCCCTGAGAGCACCTTCCCACCCTGACTAACTCTCTGGTTTGTGTCAGTCTAATGAACAGTCTCTTAACTGTTCTACAGCAAGAAAGCAGATGGAACCCTGGGATGATTTACAGCACAGAGAGAGAAAATAAAGGAGGGAAGAGGGCAGTTAAGTTGAAAAGGGGAGTACGAAATGCACTCTCAAAATATTCGTCTGGCTGGCGAGCCCAAAATATGCCTTACATTTGCACATTTTTCCAATTTATCTCTTATTGAATTAAGGTTTCAGACTCCTGGACGCCTTTCAGGAGAATGTAGCAGAGGAGGAAGAGAAGGACAGAATGAGACAGAGACACACATGTCAAAGGAAGGACTTAATCAGTGTGATTTCTCCTGAGACGGCTTTGTTTGTGAGGATGATGGCTCATATATAATAATGATGATTGCTTTGGGAGCAGCCTACTCTGAAAATGCACTCACACTGAGACATCATTTAATTTCCATTCTTCATAATAAGCACCTAACAGAGCTGAACTCAAGCCAACAGTTTGTGATTTACTCACACTGTACATCAGCCACATTTTGACTCCATGAGGTAATTATCACACAAGGTTTAAATATAAAGATCTTTCCCCAATGTCGCAGCTAATACAGATATCAATATTCAAGTAAAGTACAGGTACCTTATAACTGTAATTAGGTATAATACTTCACTAAAATGATTTCATTTTCTGCTACATGAAGGTTTTTGATTAAAATAGTATCATATCATAAATAGTATATCAGCTGATAAAATATAATGCATCAATATAGATTAAACTCCTTGCAGTGCATGAGGTAGCTTAAACTGTACTGTAAAATTAACAATTATATTTTACATGTTGACGCATCAGTAGTAACAGCAATAATACAAGTTATAATAATATAACCAGGGTTGGAGATTAGCACCAACCACTAGCCAAATGCTGGTAAAATATGCAAGTGGCTGCTAGATTTGCTTCTCTCACCAGCCAGTTATTAAACAACGGCAATCTATTGAGTGGATGGTAGATTTTAGAATCCAACAGCCACTTGACAGGGGGACAAAAAAGTTCATTTTCAACTCTGAATATAAGACAGGTTTAATTTAGAATGCCTGTCTGTTGTCTGTTTTCATGAAGGTCAGGGGGAAAAGTAACCCAACACACCAGATGGTTTGTTGCACAGAACTGTCTCAGAAGTTGTCACTGGAAACTGTAGTCACTTTCAAGAAGTACTTGGCAAGTGGCTGGATGAGCCATCTGTCTATCACTGTCTATCACAGGCTAACTTTAAAAGGTCACATGCACGTAAACCCATAGCTGCTAGAAGAAGCTTAGAGGCCGTTTACACGTACACGGTGATTTTGATAAACGGAGACATCTTCCTTCGTTTGTGCCCTTCGTTTACACGCAAACGGAGATTTCTCCTCTGAAAACGAGTCTTTCTAAAAACTCCGGCCAGAGTGGAGATTTTGGAAAACTCCGGTTGCGCGTTTGCATGTAAACTGAGATAAACGCAGATAAACGGAGTTATAGGCAGCCCACGTCACAGTATGCGCCGGAACTTGCGCCTGTGTAAAAAGTGCGACCTATGTTGCTATGGTGACAATGGATACATGGAAGGCTTGAGCTTCTCGTTACACTGCCACCTACAGGTTTGGCATGCTCTTGTGTATATATACACGGGTAAGTGTAAGCGAAGATCTTTTTGAAAACGGAGACGGTGAAATGTCCGTTTATGAAAATAGCCGGCAATGTGTAAACAGCCTCTTAGTAGTAGTGGTTCATACACAACCACATCACTTGAAGCTAAACAAGACAAATTTTTGTGTTATCATGTGATCCTGCGATTCTCAAGCGATATCGTAAGAATCCAGCTGCTGTGCATGTTTAGGTGATAAATGTGTTGATACTTCTGTCGTCTAATGAGTGAGTTGATGTGGCAGGAAGATGAAGTAACTGTGGTCCTACTAGTTTATCAGGGGAGCGACAGAAAAAAAGATTATCTTCAGGAGTTTTACATTGAATGTATCGCTTTCCCTCTTGATGTTGAAATCACAGAGTAACTCATAGTGCGATACTATCATAATACATTGCACACATTGTTGATGGTGTAACATTTTCTGTGACACCTGATACACTGCAAGACAATTATCATTGATACATCATAATATCTGTGTAACTATAGAAGAAAAAGGTTACCTAGAAAGGCAAAAATATTCACTACATTGTGGTATCAGCTTCACAAAATTTGACCGCTGAAATGAAACAAAGTAGAATTACCACAGTTGTATTTCTTTTACAGTTTACATCCATGTCTGTGAAATATGGATGCTACATACCCAGAAAATCTATACAATCAGCACAGTTTCAAGGTGGGCACCCAAGATTAGTATAGACAATTCAGTAACTGACCAAATGTCTCCCCTTCTGTTCCTGAGTTTTATGTAAAACATTATGATGTCACAATGAAGGTGACCTTTGACAAATTAGATATAAAATATCATCCTTTTATTATTTTATCTTATTAGACATTTGTGTGAAGTATTTTCATAATTACCGTTTGAATTCTTGAGTTATGGCCAAAAGCAAATTTTGAGAGGTCACATAGACCTTGACCTTTGACCTATGACCACAAAAATCTAATCAGTTCTTCCTCATGTCCAATGAACGTTTGTGCCAAATTATAAGAAATTCCCTCGAGGCATTGTTGAGATATTGTGTTCAGGAGAATGAGACAGACAAGGTCGTCACAGTAACATTGACCTTAGACCTATGACCAACAAATACTATTGACTTCATCGTTGAGTCCAAGTGGATATTTGTGCCAAAGTCAGAGAAATTCCCTTGACGCATTCTTGAGATATCGCATTCACAAAGATGGGAGGACGGATGAACAACCTGTGAACATAATGCCTCCGGCCACAGCTATCGCCGGCGCAGAGGCAAAAATAGTGCATGGAGTCTTAGCTTAGTGTCCCTTAAAAGGGAACACCACCTGAATTAAGAAGTTGTATATGCTATTTCCATGGCCTGGAAAAGTTCAGTCAATATTTGTGAACATGAGCTACTGTATTTTAAAGCCAGAAACCAGAGAGGGAAGTCTTAAACATGTGATGCCATAAGGTTTAATGTCTGGAGCGGCTCCATAGACAATGAATAGGAGCCTGATTTTGTGGACCAACGTTTTTCTTTTTTTAATACCCAAATGAGTTTTATTCTATTGTAGTTTTCTTAGTTCTGAAACAGGAAATTTACCCATATACTCAGAACATTCCCTGGGTGCTCTCACTGTTATGTCATCTTTCACCTTTCATTGTCTGTGGAGCAGCTCCAGACTTTATAACCTATGACACAACAGGTTAGAGTTTTAGTACTCTGGTTTCTAGATTTGTTTACTGATATTTTTGGACTGTCTCAGACCGTAAGAATAATAGAATAAATTTGAAAATGGGTGTAGTTCCCCTTCAACACACATGTTCTAATAAAAATACTAATATTTGGCACCAGTGTATCAATGTATCACAAGAGGTAGTAATACAATATTTTCCCATTTCGAAATTTGGCCCAACCCTATTTACCTCCTTATTTTTTTCCCCCGGGAATGCCCGCTGTGATAATAACTCTGTTGTACATAACTCTCAATGTTCTACATCTAAATATAGTAAAAAAAAATCTATAGCTGCTTAGGGTCCCTTTTAGTTTGAGAATCTAGGCAGTTCGGTTGCCTACCTTGCCTAAGGATAAATTCCACCCCTGACAATGGCCGCGTTTCCCACTTAAGAACGCTCTTAAGACTTAAGAGCACAGTTAAGAACTTCGGATCGCTCTTAAGATCGCTCTTTAAGAAGCTCTTAACAGGAGCTGCCCACTACCGCGGTGCTGAAACTAAATCAATCGATGTCAGGCAAATCGATCACCCACCACTTCATCAGTGCGTAAGTCACACACAGTGCTGCTACCTAACACACTAATTCCCTGCTGCTCATGTCTATGTGTGTTCTAATAATTCTAATGAAAAACTGAGACGATAAATATATGTTAATGACCTATTTTCATGATGAAAACAAGACTACAACTAAATAAGAAGTAGTCGTGGTAAGAGAATCATGAGGAAATGTATTATATTTAAACAAAAATATGAAAGACGAACGAAAGGACAAATGAACTTAAGGACCTGCAGTGTATCCTGACCATATTGTATCCTACTTGCATTCATCAACATTGCGTCTCTTAAAGTGACCAGTTCACGGAAGGACAAAATTGACAGATTTATGGACTATATCAATCTACACTGAGAATCAGACAAAACGCAAAGGTATGAACTGGCAACACCTTTATATAGAGTAGCGGGTGGAGCGTCTCTTGATGAGGCTCCAGCTGAGCTCAAATGTCGCAGTTTTGGAGGGTGGATGTGTTTCTGTTGTGCCCTGACACATTTTTTTGGGTGCGGTAAACTATCTCCTATGTGCATGCAGATTTGGGATATGTGCGGACAAATTATGATAAACATACAGGAACACACTTGTTATCCCTCATACTTATTGTTATTATTTTTCTTCCGCCAGATTTCGGTGCGTAACTTGTGCCACAGCTCTGAGCGCACACAGGGTCTTCATAAAACATATGGATTCAAAACTCAATATGAACAGTAAGGACAGGCGTTTCCCTGCAGAATGAAATTTGTTCTTTTCAGTCACCAATTAATGCTAAACAATATAAATCTGAAGTACACAATAGATCAAAATATATACGGTGCGCACTGCTTTAATATCTCCTTGCTTACTGTAATATTAATTTGCTTGATGCGGCTGGATCTGTGAGCGTTTGGTCGCTAAGAAGACTGTTAAGAGTGGGTCAGCTCGATCTTACAACTCCTTCTTAGTGAAAGATCTTCTTAAGCTAAGTGCGAATCTGGGAAATGTGTTTTTTCTTTCATAGGAGGCTTAAGAGCGTTCTTAAGAAGCTCTTAGCGCTAAGATCTTCTTAACTGGATGTGGGAAACGCAGCCAATGATTGTTCCTGGAGAAGTAGCATAGGAAGCATGAGGTAAAGCAAAACTGAATGGCAAACCACTTGCTGAATGTACCAATGATGTGGCAGTGATGAAAAAAGCCAGAGGAGGAAAACGTTTTGCTCTGTAGGGGATTGGATAAGCCAGTTCTCCATCTGTGATCATTAAGGTCCAGTTTTCCATCCCCGCTGCCTCTCAGCTCTGTCGCAGGGCACTTTCTCAGGTATTATGGGTCTCTGCAGTGTTAGAAAACTTAAGGGACTCCGAGCAAAGGGTTCAGTCAAATAATGCAGACATTGTGTGAGGAGATTGAGCTATGACAAAAGTTTCAGGGAAAAGGTCAGTCAGGACGTGACATTTTCAGAACTGAAAGACTTTCACTAGAAAAAAATGTCAAAATATCAGTTGCAGTTTTCCAAAACACTATGTCATACTGCCTCTGGGCCCTACAGATTGAAAGGGCACAGGGGACTGTCAATGATCTTTTCAGTTCTTTCCTTCAGTACTTGCCAATATGGGTGGTAACACAGATACAGATTAGTCACACACACACTCTTTCTTTCCTTCACCTGCACTGTTTTAATACGTTGGTGACCTGCCATGAGGTGAACTGCATCTACTGAACGAGCAGGCAGGCACAGTTGGGCTTGTCAGGAATGATTAAGTGGTGTGATGCTATTTGGTGTAAACTATTAGGGGGATTTGGACTTGTCCTGTCCATCAGCTTAGAGGAGATAGATGATGCGAGGTTGCGACTTAAACAAAAAAGTCCCCTACTTTGAGGAAAGTGAAACTGAATCAAACCTCTGGACTTACTTTGGATTTTTTAACGTGGACGGAAAGGAGGACTTGGATATGACATATGCGATTTGCAAGCAGTGTCATACGAGAATAAAATACTCTGGGAATACTGCGAACATGGGGCTCACCTCACACTCCACCATCCAGTGATAGCATTAGCCGCTGACAGCCAAGCTAACGTTAAACCTGCTCCACCGAACAATCGACCAGCACTGGACACATCTGGCTTGACAAAAAAAACATCCAACTCTGAGAGAGCTAAGAAAATAACACAGTCCATCAGCTACCTGATGTACAAAGATCTGTGTCGATACAGCGTTGTTGAAAATGAAGGCTTTTGTTACATGCTAAAAACACTGGAACCCAGGTATGTGACCCCGTCGCAACATTTTTTCCACCAACACAGCTGTACCCAAGCTCTACAGAGAAGTAGTAGCAGGTAGCATCAAATTCTGATGCCTGGACTTCAAGGTCAGTTGATTCATATGTGACTATAAAAGCAAATTATCTTAAAAAAAGTCACACTGGAGCAAACATTGCAGACCTCCTGCAAAATGCTGCACAAGAATCCGGAATTGTCGCTGTAACAGGCAACACTTCTAAGATGGTTGTTGCCATTCAGTTAGCCAGATACCTGAATGTGAAGTGTTTCGCTCACATGCTTAATCTGACCTCACAGAGGGCGTTATCAGCTGTCTACCAACAGTTCAGTTTGTCAGGTATATACAGCACTTCTGACAGGTTTTATGATGGTGTTGGTCAGTCTGTCTGCTTTGCATCACATTTTACTGCAATAAAAATGATTAAAGGAGAAGTCTGGTATTTTGCACTTTGAGCCCCATTTCTGGGTTGTTTATGATGAAATAGCGTGGCTTAGACCAAAATAGTGACAATTGCTCATTTTCAGAGAATTTGGCTTTCCCCTGCCTGGCTTAAAACTGCTGCCTATGGCCATGTGTGAACCTGTCCTACAAAACACACTTAACGTTCATTTTCAAAGCCATGAAACTCAACAAGTGGTCAGTGGTGTTCGTTGATGTTCTGACATGAAAATCTTAGCAAACTGTGGTTTCCATCCGTGTTTTCGCTATTCATCTCGATTGTGGAACTATTTTTTCAGCTGCCTCACACCCGTGTGTAAACTTCCACTTGATCGTTTGTTTGACCCTGAAGCGTTAGACACTCACAACCCACTTGATGCTCCTTTATGTAGGTGTCGCCAACCGGCAGGAAACCATTGCAATGTAATGGGACACAGAGAAGAAGCAGAAGAAGAAGGTTGGCATTGTGTTCAAAGGCATCATACTGCGAAGGTTGTTTACAAGCAAGTAATCCATTGTGCAGTTGTTTAAACTTATTACAAAACTTTTTTGTTCGTTCTCATTCTTCTTCCAGGAGCGCACACAGCACTGTCGAGCCGGCACTTTCGCAGTGCTAAAAGACTACAATGACTACAACGTTGTGGTAAACAACCCCCTTTCCATTTCTGGTGGCGGATTACTACCAACGGACATAGAGGCTTCCTATAGAAAACCAATGGATTACACAAAATGTCAAATAAATCATCACGGAAACCACAGTTTGCCACAGTCAATGTGGCCTGCAACAGACTGTAAGGTTTGATGTTTTTCGCCACAGTGATCCCTGGAAAACTTGCAGCCCCTACTGACCGGTTAAGAGGAGTGAAGAGTCAACAGTCATTGACGGTATAAAACAGTAAGTAAAATAGGTTTTTCAACTACTGGAAATCACTGCAACCATGACTATTCAATCATAAATATACACTGATTGGTCCAGTGTGTGCGTGCGCGCACACACACACACACACACACACACACACACACACACACAATCCCCTCCAGGCTTATACACCTGGGGTAGATAATGACTGAGTGATAAATTTAAGACCAAAATCGACATTCCTTCCTCCCCAAAATGACTTGATCAGGGATTCCAAGAAGATTTTTGTCCACAAGCTACAGTGACTAAAGAAGGCAGTTCTGTTCCTTGAACAGTTGAGCACAAAGGACAGTCAGTCTCCTACAGAACGTTCCCAAGCAGAAGCAGAGGATTTCTGAGAGTATTTTCAAGAATTACCAAGGTTTGGCAAAGCAGCCTCCTTTTGTGAGAACCATTTTTACTTAGTGTGGTCAAACTTAACGGGCACAGTTAAAACCAAGACTGACCAGGAATTAGCTAGTGGGTTGTCACTACAGTCCAAAAGCAAACTGTACCCTGGATTTATTTTTGGGCCTGATGGCAAGATCCATATTCGTCCATCAATATAATCATAGTCTGACTGACAAGACATGAATCCAACTTTATTTCCTTACTTAACTCAATTCTCAATGCAACAAGTAATGCATGTCATCACTTCATTTTGTCAGAGTTCAGAGAAGCTGGAGTAAATTCTCTGACATTTTCTTTTTTGTTTGTTTTCCTCTTTTTCTCCTTTCCTTGCTGCTTGGCACCTTCTGAACTGTACCTACTGGATAAGAACACAGCTTTCAAGGTTATTGATTTGTGCATTTTGTTATATTCATCCACTGTTTTACATGTGATTTAAAACCGTATAAAAAAAAAAATCCATCAGGAAATTGGTTCCTTCTTCAACAAAATCAAAGAGACAACATGCAGTAATATGATCTGTTAAAATATCTAGTTTAATGTTTTAACTTGATTCTTTTTTGGATGAAAAAGGACCAACTAAGTGACTGAGGCAAAGTCTGCTGGAAATCCGAGGCTAGGTGTTGAGTGCCCCTGAGATCCAGTGGCAAGTTACATATTCCATATGTCCAGCATTACTCAACACTGGCTCACATCAGTTCCTGTGGGGGCGAGCCCTTGCAACCATTCAACACTAATGGGCTGACAGAGACAAAGACTTCAGAGCACCTCTACTATGTCCTCTCAGTATTCCTCAGGACTAATTATGCATGACACACTTATTTCTAATGCATAAGAACAGATTTTTTTCCATGATGTTGTTTTTGTTTTGGGCTATTTGCTAATTCAAGGTCAAGCTGACCTTGTACATCTGCACTGCCCAGAAGAAAAATAGTCTGCCAATTCATTAACTAGCCACCCCTTTTAATCAGGTCCATGACTGTCAATGCCAAACATGAATGACAATGATATTACATCAAGCTGAGATGGTTGAGAGAGGACGTGATAAACACAACGCCCTCTACAAAGTAGGTTGGGTGGCCGAGTAATTGAATGGCTTTCCCTCTGTCTTACAATGACACGCCATGACATGACTTACAAATTTGCAGTACCCTGGAAAAGCTGCAATGCAGAATGTAGCATCAAACTGGCTTTCCTAACCCTTTCCTTTGTTATCGAATAGTTAAATAAGCTCTTATGCACATGTAACTTACTAAAAAAATGACTGTTGCATATAGATAGAAACCAGTAGAACTTTGTGTTTTGAGTAGAACTCTTAAGATTTGCAGTGAAATAAGAGCAAGTCTACAGACACGCTAGCAGCTCTGTGACAATGCTACCATGCTGATGCTAAACAGGCATAATGTTTTCCATGTTCATCATCTTTATTTAGTGTATAAGCATACTTACTTTTGCTAATTTGCCGTCATTAGTCATTAGCTCTGCAGGTATTTTGTCATAAACCAAAGTTGTTAAATTTTGACCTAATATTGGCGCTAGATGAAAAGTCAAAAAATCACCAACGTTATTACAATTCTTCCAAAGGGGACATGAATGTCTGCTCTGAATCACATGGCAATCTATCAAACAGTTGTTGACACATTTAATTTAAAACCCGAAATGTCAACCTCAAGATGGCACTACAGATAGAGTGTATATGTACACATTCTAAGTGTATATGATGTAAGAGAAGTGTTGTAGGCAGGGTCCTTTGAGTTATTAGGGTACATCATCATGTTGTCACACTATATTCAGTTTCTAACTCTATGTTAAGTATATAATCTGACAATGGCCGACAAAACGACTTTTCCCCAGGAGACTGGTGTTCGTGTCCCATGTGAAACCAAGTGAACTTTGAGTTATTTTAAGGTACTTTGTCACATCGTCACATTACGTTTGGTACATATATATACGTTAGATACGTAATGTGATGATGACTAACAATGGTTTTTTCCTAAAATTTACCTACGTAGTTTACTCTTCTAAACCCAACTTAAGTAACTGTGTGTTAAGTACATTACTTAATGTTAGGTACCTAATGTGACAATGCCCAACCATTATTCTTTTCCTAAACCAAACCTAACTGGTGGAGAGCTGTAGGAAAAAACAGCCTTCTGAACTCTCCCAAAACCTAGGTTGTAAGTAAATGGAGAGAAATGTGATGGGCCACTCTGAGGGTCAAATGGTTATGGCTTTGCCCCACCTCAAAGTTGAGGAACTATTTCACCATCATCCTGACGCTGAGGGTGGTAAAGGTGTCAATTGGAAACACTCCGGATCCCAGTTTGCAGATTACCATCCTGGGAAAATCCAGCATTTTGACAACTCAACCAGATTAAATGCTAGACCCGGGGTCATTAACCATGCTTTTAAATTCACCACATCCTCTCTTCCTTCTGTCCCTCCATCTATTATACAACACATCGGACCGATCCTATTTACTCTATATATGCTTCCTTTAGGTAACATCATTAGAAATCACTCTATAAATTTTTATTGTTATGCGGATGATACACAGTTGTATTTATCGATGAAGCCAGAAGAAAGTAATCAATTAACTAAACTTCATAATTGCCTTAAAGACATAAAAACCTGGATGAGCACCAATTTCCTGATGTTAAATTCAGACAAAACTGAAGTCATTGTTGTTGGCCCCAAACAACTCAGAAACTCTTTGTCTGATGACAGAGTTTCTCTAGATGGCATTGCTCTGGCCTCTAGCACTACCGTAAGAAACCTTGGAGTAACATTTGATCAAGATTTGTCTTTTAATTCTCATTTAAAACAAACCTCACGGACTGCATTTTTTCATCTACGTAATATTGCGAAAATTAGGCCTATCCTGACCCGAAAAGATGCAGAAAAATTGGTCCACGCTTTTGTTACCTCAAGGCTGAATTACTGTAACTCTCTACTATCAGGTAGCTCTAGTAAGTCCTCCTAAACTCTCCAGCTAATTCAGAATGCAGCAGCACGTGTACTAACAGGAACTAAGAAACGAGATCATATTTCTCCTGTTTTAGCTTCTCTGCACTGGCTCCCTGTAAAATCCAGAATTGAATTTAAAATCCTACTGTTAACTTATAAAGCTCTAAATGGTCAGGCTCTGTCATATCTTAGAGAGCTCATAGTGCCTTATTATCCCACCAGAACACTGCGCTCTGAGAACGCAGAGTTACTCGTGGTCCCTAAAGTCTCCAAAAGTAGGTCAGGAGCCAGAGCCTTCAGCTATCAGGCTCCTCTCCTGTGGAATCATCTTCCTGTTACGGTCCAAGAGGCAGACACCGTCTCCATATTTAAGACTAGACTTAAGACTTTCCTCTTTGATAAAGCTTATAGTTAGGGCTGGCTCAGGCTTGCCCTGTACCAGCCCCTAGTTAGGCTGATTTAGGCCTAGTCTGCCGGAGGACCCCCTATAATACACCGGGCACCTTCTCTCCTTCTCTCTCTCTCTCTCTCTCTCTCTCGTATCCTATTACTGCATCTTGCTAACTCAGCCATTCTGGATGTCACTAACTTGGCTTCTTCTCCGGAGCCTTTGTGCTCCACTGTCTCTCAGATTAACTCATACCGCAGCGGTGTCTGGATAGCGTGACGTGTGTGGTTGTGCTGCTGCCATGGTCCTGCCAGATGCCTCCTGCTGCTGCTGCCATCATTAGTCATTAGTCATACTTCTACTGTTTTTATACACATATGATTATTGTCACATATGTATACTGCCAGATATTAATATATACTTTCAAAATATTGTACCACAATAGCCAGAACACACACTCACTCACTCTCACTCTCTCTCTCACTCTCTCTCTCACTGTGTCATACGGATTACTGTTAATTTATTATGCTGATCTGTTTTGTACGACATCTATTGCACGTCTGTCCGTCCTGGAAGAGGGATCCCTCCTCAGTTGCTCTTTCTGAGGTTTCTACCGTTTTTTTCCCCCGTTAAAGGGTTTTTTTTGGGGAGTTTTTCCTTATCCGCTGTGAGGGTCCAAAGGACAGAGGGATGTTGTATGCTGTAAAGCCCTGTGAGGCAAATTGTGATTTGTGATATTGGGCTTTATAAATAAAATTGATTGATTGATTGATTGATCTATGGGAGTCACCCCAGCTCTATCTTACTCTCACCCTGGTGAAGATGAGATATGTGAATCATAAATTCAGGATGAATTCCTGAGTAGAGATTAAGTTTCTCTTGTTGACTAACTTGGAATGTCTCTTGAAAGTAAACTATACATTTTATCAATGTTATGACATTGTAATGGTGCATAATCCTTGTTTGTTAGTTGAATGATTTTTTGTAGGTCATAGTATGAGTGAGTTATAATTTCACGTGTTTAATCCCTCATTTAACATGGAGTCATACTGCCATCTTGTGACGATAGTTAAGAAAGGCTCCCGTAAGGAATCCTATATTATATTTGGAGTTAAGATATGGGTTTTCTCATTTTGTATGTGATGCAACTGCAGACTAGTTTGTAGTGTGTGTGTGCACGGAATATTTTAAACTTTTGTTCCGCTGATATATGCGGTATAATAATCGTATTAAATCTAATTTGATGTTAAGAGTCGATTTTGACCATAATGGGAAGAGTATGTGTCTATCGCGTGTAACATGTTAAGGTATATAATCTCGCAAAATAGAGTACATTAAGTTTCCTGAGAAATAAGTAATATCTAAACTAAGAGATCCACCTTGTCTCACACACACCCACTCAACCTGGTCGGATTAAACTAGTTACCTCGGCACATCTTGGCACTTTTACTTTTCTTTCTTTCTTTTTCCTTTACTTTCCTTTTACTTTTACTTATTCCTCTTCTTTCTTTTGCCGTCCCTCCTTCTAGTTATACTCTTTATGCTTTAAGCTGTTACCCTCTTATACTCGGTTCCGGAGCAACCCTTTCTTTTCTTACGATCAAAATTATTCTAAACTTGTTAGTTTTGCTCAACACATCCAGGATTGTCTTGTCATAGTTTTCTTTCTTTTTGTCTGTGCCTTCAGTAACATTATACCTGAAGCGACAAAGGCAGCTGATTGCAACAATTTTTTATGCGTGTTAATATTAACTGTGATAATAACATCAAACGGCCGACGAGATTGTTTTCAACCTTATTGTAAGCAAGTAGCCACAGCTAAATAGATAAGCTACCACTCGACCTGCAACTCCATCAAAGATTCATTGGGTCCAGTGGCGTCAGCCACCTGCCAAAGTGTCTGCAAAGCAGTGGTTCCTTTGCCAAACCAAGAAACTTTCTGCAGCCTAAGATAACCGACGTTTGAGGACCACGTGAAGGAAGTCAGGCTCAGGCTCAACCGCCTCTCCACCACTGTGTTCCAGCCGGCTTCATTCTGCTGGGAAGCCCGGGAGCCGCAAAGTGACAGTCCAGGGTCCTCTGAGAAGTTTGGTTTGTTCACCGCTCCGCGACATACGCGAAGGCCCGAACATACTCGGGCGGAACATACGCGGAACGGATTCCGCGGAGGTCCGCGCGGACTCAAAGCGGACATCCGCAAGCCCTGTGCGCGCAAAGCTCAGATTTTACGACCGCGCGGACTCCGCTCCGCGCACCAGTGACTGCTCGGCATGTATTTTTCACATTGCGAGGATTTTTCACGGACATTTTCACAGGAAACTACAACGCGGAAGTGCGCTCGACTATGAAAGCCTGAATGACTGCGGACATTCCTCGCGGAGTCCGCTCCACTTATAGTACACCCGAGTATGCTTGTGTCGAGCGGGGGAGGCGTTGATCTCCCCCCCACCCTCCACTCTCTCACTAAGCAGCCTCCCTCTGTCTCCTCTCACTCAGCCTCGTTCAGCCTCGATCTCGTCAGCATGCTCCACACGCGCGCTGTCTCCCCCCCACACACCTCGCGATTGCATTGTCTTTTAAAAAAGACATCGTGAAACAACCCTTCCATCGCCCATCGGCACAACCCTAACGTCCGCCTCAGTCAACGCTGCTAAAAGTAGGCAAAACTCCTCTCACCTGATGTAGCTGCTGTGCTGTGATAAAAGTTGATGTCGAATAGGAGACTTAGTTATTCTGATCTTAATTTAGGTTTCGTTAGGTAAATGGTTTTGTGCATCCCTGCGTCCCCAATTTATCTATAGTCACATATTCTCCCACTATCGCCAAACTGAATAGCTGACAAAAGTGTTACCTCTTGCCTTAATCCATTTATACATATGGTTGATTTTGTGTACATTTCATATCATCCTCATTTACTATTCATTTACTCAGTTGTTAAACATTTAGGGGGCGACAGTAGCTCAGTTCATAGGGACTTGGGTTGGGAACCGGAGGGTCGTCTGTTCAAGTCTCCATCCGGACCAAAATATGGAGCGTGGACTGATAGCTGGAGAGGTGCCAGTTCACCTCCTGGGCACTGCCAACCCCCCAACCACTCGGAGCGCCTGTCATGGGCAGCCCACTCTGACATCTCTCCACTTAGTGCATGTATAGGTCCAGTTTGTGCATGTGTATGTTCGGACCTGTGTGTAATTGTAATTGTGTAATTATCCCTCGGGGATTAATAAAGTGTATATATATATATATATATATATATATATATATATATATATATATATATATATATATATATATATAAATATAAATAAAAGTTGTTGTCTGTGGATATTTCTTTTGATCAGGAACTAAGATCACTGTATAGAGAATTCATCACCCAGGTATTGAGATTGATTCATGATTCATGATTGATAAGTGTACTGACGAATTAATAATTGGTTCCCGGAGTTATTAATTTGATTAGTCACTTCCCTCCATCAGAGGGTGGTGCCCCTAAATTTATGACGAGTGCAAACATTTTCTAAAGGTATTGCTCCTACAAGGGCTTATTTGTTGGTCACTATTTGTTAAATATCATATGAACTGTTGTATGAGGACAGGCTGCTGGTTTACATACGTCTCTTCTGCCATGTACATTTAAAAAAATTATTTTTGAGCCACATGGCATAATGTGACGACTCTAATTCCACTGTTTGGCTACTACGAAAATTGGCTTTAAAGCCTGTTGCATTTCCGGGGGGAAGTCATCATGTTGTCATCTGGATTCATCGTCTGGAAGCCAATGTCTATACAAAGTTTTGTGCATGTCCATCCAGTAGATGTTGGGATGTTTGGATGGATAAATAGAAACCTTAATGTGGATAAAAACTATTTCAGTGTGGACAAAAGTGTTGGGCTGACCAGCACTATTGGAGCCATATCACTAGCAAGTTTAAAAAAAATAATAGACCATCAGCTAAACAAGAAACTACTTTTTCATTTGATTTTTATTTGCTGTACTAAATGCCTGCAAATGTTGCTGTTGTATGAATCATTGTGATTTCAAATTAAGTCATGCATCATTACAGCCAGAAACACTTAGATTAAGTCCATATGTCCACAAAAATAACACCAACTATGTTTTAAAACAGGATCACAGGAGTCAGTGTGACTGGTCATGATTACTATATCCACCTGGCATTCCTACTGATAATCTATGCCAAAAGGTTATTTACTAATCCTTCAAAGTTTTAATTTGCATCCCAGGTGCACAGTGTGACAACAGCCATGTAAAAACCCAGTGTGCCACTCGACTCTCTGCACACTATGCACTGTGCGCTTGAGTGGAGTTGCTCTCTGAGCCTTGATCACTAAATTAGCACCCATAGAGTAACAGTACAGTGTGCAACATTCACAGAACTCCATACCTCGTGATGGCAACTTCAGCCCTCTGTGTTGCCTCAACAAGCTGTCCATTTATTAAAACCTTGAGGTCCGTTTTGCATACAGGCCTCAGTGAGGAAGAATAAGGTTGATTCAGGGGTAACTGAGCCCCTGACTGGAAGCCACATGAGCCAAATATGATTCGACAAGGCCCAGAGCTTCAGGGTCAGGCCACAGCAACGAACATGTGTCCCTAGGAGGGAAGGCCTCATTGCTCCCTCAGCCGGTCAAAATTCTCCAGTTTGTGCAACAAATCCTAATGAGGCTGTTCTCTGTGGGGGGGAACCAGGGCCCTGTCTGTGGGGATTTGTCTGAAGAGCTATACAAACGAGGAAAGATTCAGTGAAGCAGCTCACTCGCTTACACTCTCACTCTCTGTCTCACACACACAAACCAAGACTGATGAGGTGAGGGAAGCCAAATGGTGTTCTGCAGGCTGAGGCATGGCAAGGGATTAAAAATGTGTCCACCCAGAAAATCAAGGCAGAAAATATCAACCAGAAAATACAGGCTGAATGATAGCCCATGACAAAATGTATATTTGGTTAAGCTACTGGCAGTAGGTTAGGAAAGCACAAGTCCACTCAAATAGTCAGGTAATCCACAATGTAAGCCTGCGGTTTGGGCAGTAATTCATGTGCAGATCAAATTACTTGAATTTTACTGCTGAAACAACAAATAGGCTGAGCCTTGCAATGTAGAAAAGAAGAAAATAACTCTAAGTGGAATAATATCATTTCTGACAAAAAACAATATTACTGCTTTGTGAATGTATGCCTCCACGAACCCATCAAGTTGCACTTACAGTTTACTGTGACTGTAAAAAACATGGATGCTTCACACACATCTTCACCACAGCAGCAAAGAAAATCTACACAATAAGCACAGTTTCAAGTTGGGCACCCAAGATCCGTGTCACTTTCAGTGCCTGACCAAACGTCTCCCCTTCTGTTCCTGTGATATGACGTTGAGCAATGGCCAGAAAAGAGTTATATGCAGAACTTTATGATGTCACAGTGAAGTTGACCTTTGACTCTGTGAATATTAAATGTCATCACTACATTATTATATCCCAATGGATATTTGTGTGAAATTTAGCCATAATTAGAGTATGAATTCTTGAGTTACAGTCAAAAACATGTTTTCTGAGGTCACAGTAACCTTGACCTCTGACCAGCATATCCTAATTAATTCATCCTTGAGTCCAAGTGGACGTTAGTGCCAGATTTGAGGAAATTCCATCTTGGTGTTGTTTGTCTGTTAACGAGAAAGGTCATGGTGACCTTGAGCTTTGACTACCAAATTGTAATCAATTTATTGTTGAGTCCAAGTGAACATTTGTGCTAAATTTGAAAAAAATATTCTCCAAAGGTGTTCTCGAGATATTGCATTTACAAGAATGAGACAGACGAGGTCATACTGATCACAAAAATCTAAACAGGTGGGGTGCCAAGTAGCTCACCTGGTAGAGCAGGTGCCCCATGTACAATGGCTGTGTCCAGGTTCAATTCCAACCTGCAGCCTTTCGTTGTATGTCATCCCCTCGCTCTTAACAGGTCATCATTCAATCCAAGTGGACACTGGTGCCAAATCTGAAGGAATTTCCTCAAGGTGTTCTTGAGATATTGCATTCAGGAGAATGGGATGGATGGACAGCAAACCCGAAAACATAATGCCTCTGACCACGGCTATCGTTGGCACAGAGGCATAAAAATTGGACATAAATGTCAAAATCAAATATGGAAGTTTCCATCTGGGGTTGATATTCCTACAAACTCAATACAGGCCAATATAACTTACTGAGAAGAGACGACAGGACAAAAAAAGGTCAATGTTCAAAGACATTCCCAGGTTTCTGATTTGTTTTTGGGGGTCAGTCCACCTGAACCACATTAATTCATTTTCCCTTTCTGTGCCTCCTCCTCAGGAAAACTGGGAAGGTAATGCTTTGTAACAAAGCTTAGTTTAAAAGTCAGATTGCCATATATTACAATGATAGACTCTGACAACTCTATTGACCACAGTCCACTTTTTTCCGAGGGTGGTGGTGGTGGGGGGAGTTGAATAAAAGAGTGGCACTAATATGCAACACCTGTTCCTTTTCGGCATCCGTCACTATATCAAATATACAAACAGTGACAGCTGTGGTGCAGGCAGTGATATGGTAAGGCTCTAGACCTGTGTGATGCAAAACACAGAGACAGGGCTTGTTTCTCAAGCCCCTCTTCCTACACAGGGCCCTCTCTAGGTCAAATAGCTGAAAGCAGAGTGTAGTGGCCAGAGCCTGTAATATTTCACATATGCTTTTTGAGGAGCACCAGGCACTATCAATGTCTTTAATCTAAAGCCCGGGAACCAAAGGCAAAGGGCCTATCAGGCAGCCTGCTTTCAATTAAGAGCTCCATAAAGACATTGAGATAGGAGTTGATGTGATGGATGGCATGCCATGATAGGATCCATGCCTCTGTCTGCTGAGGCTCAAGTTTGCCTGGTGGGATCAGCAACATGCCAGAGACGCACCCCAGACTTATGTCTAGCTACAATCAAAGATGGGCCGTAATCAAGGAGTTATTAGAGGGATCTGGCTTGAGCATTTACTATTTGCCTGTACACTTCTTCATACCTGGGTGGCATCATAACTGATTTAAAACTAGAACTGCCACCTCCCAGTAGTATGTTTCAGCAAACCAGTGAAGTTGCAGTTACTGTTTAAGTTCATGTCTCTGAAAACATCAGCAAAACATCAACAACATCATACACATCTTCCCCTGAGCGGTACAGAAGATCTATACAATCAGCGCAGTTTCAAGGTGGGAGCCCAAGATTAGTGTCACAGATTCAGTATCAGACCAAATGTCTCCGCTTCTGTTCCTGAGATATGATATGCCTATAGATATGAGAAATATGACCTTTTTTTTTAGGGAGAAACTTCTTGTATGAAGCTAACTTGTAGCTTCACAAGAGGGTTCACAAAAGGGTTCCTGGTTTAAACCCATGGTGGGGGGTTCGAGTTTGCATGCGAAGTTTGCATGTTCTCCTTGTGTCAGCGGGGGTTTTCTCCAGGTACTCCGGCTTCCTCCCACAATCCAAAGTAATACAAGTTAGGTTACTTGGTGACCTTAAATTGCCCGTCCATGTGAATGTGAGTGTGAATGGTTGCCTGTCTCTATATATTAGCCCTGTGATAGTCTGGCAGCCTGTCCAGGGTGTACCCCTCCTCTCCCCCAATGCCAGCTGGGATAGGCTCCATGTCCCCTGCGTCCCTTTATACCTGATTCACACTACGTGACACTCCTGTCTGTTCTGACAGTCAATATGTCAGATTACACAATTGTGTAATGATAAAATGGTGCCATGACTTGGCCGACAGGCATGACACACTACACAATGGTCCACACCAATTATCCCCCATCTTTCACGACATGTGTGATGTGATCGGGTTATTCTTGTCCTATTTTTATTATTATTACTATTATTTCAGTCACTGTGTCTGTTCATGTGCCAGCTGAAATGTTGTAGTAATGTAAAAAAGCAAACATGAAAGTCACCGAATCCTCCATAACAAGTTCCTGCAAATGTTTCACAATAAAAGCCTATTTAGAAAATGAAGGGGATTCTCTCAACCAAAGTTATGAGGGGCTTTTAATTTGACACAGAGACAGGAAGTGTTGAGTTTGAAATGACGGTGCAATGCATTAACTTTATCAAGGCAAACCGGAGTGGATCAAAAGTAAAAATATTAAATACAGAGGGAATGATAAATAATGGCCCGTTTACAATGTAGCCTTTTTCAAATGAAGCTGTAGCCTCTGCAGTTGTGGTGAGTAAAAGCCCCACCACTATTTTTTTATTTTCTTACTTTATGTCCTTCTCCATTATAAAGAAATAACATTCTTTGCTAGCTTGATGCTAATGGCAGTACTCACCGGGTTGCTTAAGTGGTTCTGCTGTTCCACACCATAATTTTTGTGTGGTAACGTCCTTAGAGGAAATATCTAAAACCTTGGGGTGTTATTGTCATACAGCTGTCCACGGCAGCAGATTGCTCTGTGCTTCTAATGATTAAAGTGACTGCTGTGACGGGAGCAGTCGTGAACGACAAAAAGAAAATCAAATATGCTAGACTTTCTGTTGGAATGTTGTGAGGCGTCCCTGACGTGCCGTCGGTTGCCGTCTACTATGACACACTACATGAGATCAAACGATGGATTATTGTGTATGACACTCTTTGTTGTTCACGATCCATGCCAACACTGTACGCCGCAGCGTTGGGCTAAAATCAGGCTGATATCGTGTAGCGTGTACCAGGCATTACGGGATAAGCGGTTACTGAAAATTAATGAATAGTAAAAAGGCCTAGAAACAGTTTTTATTTAAAACAAAAAAAAAGATGTTTTACATGTGAAAGGTTAAATTAAACTTTAATACATTTGTGACTGAATCTGTGCTCATTCAAACGCAGTGTAATGAAGGGCTGAATGACTTTAAAGCAGTATAACATTGGGATTGGTATTGGCCATCGGCCAAATTGTTATTTTAAAAAACTGGTATCAGTATCAGAATTTCACAATTGTTGCATCCCCAGAGATAATTCTTATGCTAGGGGCTAAAAAAATGGACTTTATGACAGCTAGATCTTGCACGCTGGATTTCCTCTAAATTTCCACTAAACTACACTCTGTGTGTGTGTGTGTGTGTGTGTGTGTGTGTGTGTGTGTCATGAAGGAAGTTAGTAGACAAATCTAGTATCAGCAGTCAGGAGTCAAAACAACATTCATCCGGTGATTCAGACACTTAGCTTTAGTTTTTCAGATTACAGACGATGTGAAACTCACTTACACACCATATTTTTTGCCTTAGTAATTGGTTTATTTGTCCTCTCCACCTCCTGGGTTTGAAGAAACGTGACATGCAAGGGCACACAAAGTACAGCTATTTAAGGTCAACCTTTCAACACTGCTCTTTTCCCCTTCTTTTTTGATTTACGGTTTTGGCATCTCCATCTGAACTCTGCTTGTTTGTTCTGCATTTCAGAAATGAAAGATATAATTCAAAACAGGACAGGCTGCACCAAATTTGAATTGCAGTAATGTAACATTTTGTGTTATAATATCCAATTTCTCAGTAAATTAAATTTAATTTCAGTAGCAATTACAATATCATAACTTCAATTATTTACAGGTAGCATTTTTATGTAAAGTGAACCGAATTTCAAGGTTAAGTGAGTATCTAAAACTACAGTCAAATACATCCCAAAGTCCACTGTATAAAACTTTAGGCTGAAGGTGAATTCAGCAAAAAAGTAGCATGTTACTTGGTTCTAGGCAAGGCTGAGACTAAAAGGACTCCAAATACAATCGAAAGCTCCAGAATTACCACTGAACGGACCTTATGGTGAAACGGTTTTTTGAACAAAGCAGGTGCTCTGTAAACCAAACAGCAGTAAAAAAACAAAAAACAAATAAAAAACAGAATAGCTGGTGAACACAGCGGAGCATTTTGCAGCTAAAGAGCCAGATATTTCCCCTCAGGAGTTGGTAGAGACAAAAAACAGTGCTAAAGAGAGTGAATATTGGAGGTATACTCATCACCTGCCCAGAAACACAACCACTGGTTTGCTAACATGCAACATATCAACTCAAATGCTGTGTTAATGTTGTGTTTACAACTTGTTTCCACTGCCCCCAAGTGACCATGTGGTTATTGTAGGGTTCAAATATGGACTTAAGGCTCAAACAGGGGGCAGGTGTGGCTCAGAAGGTAGAGCGGGTTGTCCACCAATCTGCAGATTAGCAGTTTAATCCCCAGCTCCCCCGTTTCGTCATGAAGTATCCTCAGGCAAGATACTGAACCTCAAATCAGTGTGGGAGTGCATGTGATTTATGTGATTTTTCAAAAACTGAGTAGGCATCTTGTGCAGCCTCGGCCACCAGTATATAAATGTGAGAGTGAACGGGTGTCCATTCATCAAACACACGACACATATTTTATTTCATTTCACTTGGAAAAGTCGTGTGCTAAGTACTACTCTTGTGCCAACTTTCAAGGGTTCGGAGGCAGGTTGCACCTGACGTTGCTAAGTGACCATACCCAGCAAAGTATCATAGCCTACTTACCAGAAATTCTGAGAGTGTAGCTGAGATTCTTCCAGGTGTTGTTTTTAAATGTATACCAAAATAAGCTTATAAACTCCGGGTAGCCCTGCACTAAAATATCAACTTCTCTATATTTACAATAGACTGATATTTACGAAAGTAAGGGAAGTTATATCCCACCTGCCATTGGTATTTCCTTATCACCTGACATGCACTGTTTGCTGTTGCGTTCCAAAAGTTGTACCTTATTTGGGCCATTCACATGCTGTGCTTTTTGTGCCATCAAATCCATTGTTTTCAATGTAGACATAGTTTTTGTATGTGACAACTGCACCCTGGGATGAACATAGTTTAACTTTTTAAAACGCAGTAACTCACACCGCATGTCATGTGACAGGGAACAGACTTACATAGCCTGTAGATTTGTTACCTTTTCTATCAGTTCCTGATAAAATGAAGAAGTTGATCATTTGATTTTTATTGCAAGATTACCTAAAGCTTAACATCTGTTGATATTTTAGGCTTAATGCACACTTCAAAAATAATGCCTGAAAGAATATCAGCTTTGGGGCATCAGTAGCTTAGTGGATAGTGCCGGCGCCCCATGTATAGAGGTGATGCCTCGCTGCAGCGGTCGCGAGTTTGACTCCGGCTTGCAACCCTTTGCTGCATGTCGTCCCCCCACTCTCTCTGTCTCCCCATTTCACACTGTCCTGTATATTAAAGGCATAAAGCCCAAAAAAATAATCTTTAAAAACTCACTTAGCTTATTTAAGACACATCCTGCCTCAACAGCCCTTCTTCAGTGATGCACACCTGGGCACTTGCTAACCTGTTTCAATGTGTGTTTACTGAATACAGGTAAGGAGTCTTGCCTAGCCTCTGTAGGACCCTACTTGGAAGAACCTGTCCTACCAAGGAAGTATCCTTGACTTTGAGAAGCACTAGCTGTGAGTAGGCACACAAGAAGCAGCCAGCGCTTGACCTCGTGTTTTCCAAGCGGTTAATTGTGCGGCATGTGTACCAGCCCTTTATATAAGGGCACAGCCGTCGCACTCCTAAAAAAAAGGCTTTGTAAACACAAAAACACACACGCGCTGTGATGCCGCTTTTGAGCACACTGTCCGTGTGTTAACATTGACAACAATGGATTTGAGGGCATAAAATAACACAGGCCCAACACCAAAGAGGTTGATAGCCTATTTTTAACGGATCTTCTCACAGAATAGTTGGACTGCTCTCCCATGAAAAGACAAAAACTTTGAAATTTGAGTCTCAGGTTGGATTTCATCCCCACTGAGAGCAAAATATTTATCTCAGACTAATCTTAATCCATGTCCCTGACAGGCCAGATAGTGACAGGCTCTGTCTCGTCAGAGCTGGGAGAACATCTCCTTCTCTCAGAGATCTATAGTGTACGAGCCAGCCAGCCTGTCAGCACCAGAAGTCACAAATCCATACTGTGTAGCAGCCTGAAGTCTCTACAAAGACAGACAGAGATTAGGCATGCTGGTGCCACAGGGTCCGCGAGATCCACCAGTGTCTCCATCCTTCAGCTCAACATCAAAGAATGCAGTGCAACAGTTTGAATTATAGACAGCAAGTGTGCAGTCAGGCCTCCGGTGGCAACAAGCTCCTGGCCCGATTAACCCCTGTGCCACCCCGAGGAGAGAAAGCACAGGATACAGCTCACTGCAAGGCGGTATAAATTACAGTTCCAACAACTGCACACCAGCAGCAGGACAAAAGGTCCATCAGGTCAACAGGTCATTGGAGTTTATTCAGTTTGTTTCACCTCTGCCCATCATTTGTGTTTCTATTATTAATTTAGATTGAAATGGATCTAAATGTCTTTCTTTTCAGCTCTATTCAATTCAATTTTATTCATAAAGCCCAATATTACAAATCACAATTTGCCTCAGAAGGCTTTACAGCATACAATATCCCTCTGTGCTTAGGACCCTCGCAGCGGATAAGGAAAAACTCCCCCCAAAAAAAACGGGAAAAATGGTAGAAACCTCAGAAAGAGCAATTGAGGAGGGATCCCTCTTTCAGGATGGACATACACGCAATAGATGTCGTGTGTAGAGAACAAATCAACATAATAGATGTAAAGTGATCCATATGACAAAATGATACTTTAAGAGAGAGGGAGACAGAGAGAGAAAGTGACTCATGTCTCTCTCTGTCTGTCTCATTAACAGGGTTTCCAACACAGTCATTTATTTGTGGCAGCATGCCACAATTAAAACATCTGCCACCACAAATAGATTTTCTGTTTTTGAAGCTGGACTGTTCCTTAAGGAGCACTACTGGAACACATATACATTTGGTTATTTATAGCACTACACTGTCAGTTCATTCTGCTGAGTCTAAAAGTTTTCGTTTCCTCGCAGCTGCTCCTCTCTGATCTGATCAGCTCTGAATGGCTTGACAGATCAATTATCCACCAAGTCTCAAACTGCTGATGAGGAAAAAAAAGAACTCATGGAGACCTCCACCTGTGCTGCATTCATGGGCCTACAAAATCTCCAAATTTAGAGAAGGGACACAGACTGATACATAGGGACAAACAGGCATTTCAAAGAAAAAAATGTGAACATGTGGCTACTGCCACACATTCACTCTAATTATGTGGGAAACACTGCTTATCATTTATAGTAAGATAAGACTTATTACTATGGGGTTGCGCCTTTTTCATTTTCATCTGTGAGGCTGATCAATGTTTGATAGTACAAATGCAGGTGCAAACAGGTTTAGCTTTTCAGACAGGTCTAACATTTTTTACCTCTTTGTGACTCGAACAAACAAACAAACAAAAAAAAAGACTTTTCGTGCGACACTTCACTTTCCTTTACTGCCATTGCTCAGGGAACAATTCCCTCAACTAAATGCCAATGGTTACAATGGGGAAACATTATGGCACATTATCAACAGATGGACAAAAGACGATTCAGACCAGGCTATTAGAGTGCAGATGACACATGGGATTCATTCTGAAATGAACAATGGTGTCGTCACCAGAAGGTAATGGTGGTAAATAGATCAAAGGAAAACAAAGAAACACTGATAACAGATGCGTATACGGAAAATAACATTTTTTGTTAATTGTTAATGGCAAAATCCAACACAAAAAAGGACAGCTTTTTCCAAAGGGGATGTATTCTAGCAGACAAATCAAGGCTACCAGTAAATGGTAAATAGAGGCATCATAAATGCTTCCTGCATCAATACTAAATAAAACTCTGGATTTTGTTTTCAACTTAGTTTTTGCTGAATGGCACAAAGACAGCATAAAGACCGATTTAGAAACAGAAAGGCTGGCTTGCAAAAAGAGCGCAATGGAAAAAGTTGCCCAGATGGAGATAGGCCAAAAAATGAGACGGCGAGCAGCTGTTAAAGCCAGCTGTCCAGGCCAGTTGTTCATGAGGTCTGGGAGGCCAGGATGGAGGGATTCAGAGACATTTCGTAAAGGGGTGTGCAGGGTTTTGAGTGTGTGTATGTTGGGGCGGGGGGTTATAACAAGCAGACAGAGATGGTGAGGGTTGACAGGGAGGGAGGAAAGTGAAAATAGTTTTCACTACAGCAATCTCAAGAAGTAGATTTTGGAGTGGGACACATTTATCTGTCAAAATCAGTAGGCCAGACTTGCAGTTTCTCTTTAAACTGCAGAAATTGTACTGTTCTAGGGCTGTGACTAACGATTATTTTCAAATTGATCAATTGGTTGTTTGGACTATAAAATGTCAGAAAATGGTGAAAAATGTCAATTGGTGTTTCCCACAGCTCAAGACGACTCTCTAAAATTTCTTCTTTTGTCCACAACCCAAACATATCCAGTCTACTGTCATAGAGGAGTAAAGAAAGAGTAAAATTTTCACATTTAAGAAACTAAAATCTGAGAATTTTATTTTTTTTCCTAAACAAAATCACTTAAACCAGTTAATAGATTAATTAATAGTTAATTTAATAGTTGACAACTAACCAATTATTCATCGCAGTTGTAAATTGCTCTAAAAACAAGTTCTAACACTTCCATAAAGGCTAAAAAACTAAAATTACTTTCGAAGGAGGCTTTGGCCACAAAATATCATCTGTTAATGCTAATTTCATTCAACAGACGATGGGCTTCTGTGCATTTTCTAAGGTAACAACAGAGCTGTTTTAGTCTTAATACAGATAGAGTGCACCTATCTTGTGTTGTTGAAGGCAATTATAAGTCTACACAGTTATTCCATACCAAACATGCAATCACACCAGGATGTCCCACAGAAGTGTCTGCTCAGTGTGGACTAGTGGGGCTGATGGTGGGAATAAAAAGCACAGGACTGCCCCCTAGTGGCTTTTTAAATACATGCAACTAATACATGCAACTAGAGGAGGATCACAAATAGTCCAGCTTCAATGTAAGTACAGATGGGTGGGAGTAATTTACTTGTGTTTAAACTGACAAATGCATACAGTATTTTGCTGATGTGTGATATTCTAATGCTCTCACTCATTTTGGAAAAAAAAGGAATTAAGTGTCATTGATGTGTAATTGTGTGTGTGAATTAACTTACTGTTAATTCTTTGGATGAACTCGGTTTGTGTTTGCTCGTTCCTGACCTGCCAGCCTCCAAGGAACTCTGATAAGAGAAAAAACATTAACAAAACACTGAAAAAGTTGCAATGTGTATGGAAGCCCTGAGAAGCAAGTGAGGGAAAAACCATTTCATGTACATGTACATGTACAGGAACAGGTTAAAAAAATAAAATAAGGTTTTGCCAGGATAATCTTTCAAAGTTCCTTAAAAAAATTCTCTGTGAATCCATGAAACAGTTAAGACAAAAAGTTTTTCCAGATTTTCTAAAATACTTTTTTAGTTTTTTAACTTAATTTTTTCATTAGCTTTTGTTTTTTCACTTGCTAGCTAGTGGGCTGACGGCTAATAGTAGTATACCTAATACCAACGGCAGATTAGCGCCAATTAAAACACATTTCCAGTCATAAGAAAGACATGAGCATAATGTTATATAACTTGCTATATGTTGTGTTTAGTGTGCATGGAGAAATTAAAAGTCACCTGGAAGACAACATAAATGCTTTTGGTCCTATTTAGAACTATTTTGAACACTTTTTTCTTTTTTCTTTTTTAAACCTGCTAAAACCTTTTTTCATCCCCCTTTTCACAGACTAAAAAAGAAAGTAACATAGAAATATGATTATGGAAAAAAAACCTCACCTGTTTCACAGGTGAAAAAAAATAAGAAACTTAATATCATTTCTTTCAGGTGTTCAAGTCATAAACAGAGGAAGGAAAACAATTATAAAATGGATCACTGGGAGGAAAAAAATCTCACTTGCCTCTCAGGGCTTCTGTACGTATATATATATATATATATATATATATATATATACACATACACATATATATACATATATATATACACATATACATATATATATATATATATAAATACATATATACAGTACAGGCCAAAAGTTTGGACACACCTTCTCATTCAATGCGTTTTCTTTATTTTCATGACTATTTACATTGTAGATTCTCACTGAAGGCATCAAAACTATGAATGAACACATGTGGAGTTATGTACTTAACAAAAAAAGGTGAAATAACTGAAAACATGTTTTATATTCTAGTTTCTTCAAAATAGCCACCCTTTGCTCTGATTACTGCTTTGCACACTCTTGGCATTCTCTCCATGAGCTTCAAGAGGTAGTCACCTGAAATGGTTTTCCAACAGTCTTGAAGGAGTTCCCAGAGGTGTTTAGCACTTGTTGGCCCCTTTGCCTTCACTCTGCGGTCCAGCTCACCCCAAACCATCTCGATTGGGTTCAGGTCCGGTGACTGTGGAGGCCAGGTCATCTGCCGCAGCACTCCATCACTCTCCTTCTTGGTCAAATAGCCCTTACACAGCCTGGAGGTGTGTTTGGGGTCATTGTCCTGTTGAAAAATAAATGATCGTCCAACTAAACGCAAACCGGATGGGATGGCATGTCGCTGCAGGATGCTGTGGTAGCCATGCTGGTTCAGTGTGCCTTCAATTTTGAATAAATCCCCAACAGTGTCACCAGCAAAACACCCCCACACCATCACACCTCCTCCTCCATGCTTCACAGTGGGAACCAGGCATGTGGAATCCATCCGTTCACCTTTTCTGCGTCTCACAAAGACACGGCGGTTGGAACCAAAGATCTCAGGTTTGGACTCATCAGACCAAAGCACAGATTTCCACTGGTCTAATGTCCATTCCTTGTGTTTCTTGGCCCAAACAAATCTCTTCTGCTTGTTGCCTCTCCTTAGCAGTGGTTTCCTAGCAGCTATTTGACCATGAAGGCCTGATTGGCGCAGTCTCCTCTTAACAGTTGTTCTAGAGATGGGTCTGCTGCTAGAACTCTGTGTGGCATTCATCTGGTCTCTGATCTGAGCTGCTGTTAACTTGCGATTTCTGAGGCTGGTGACTCGGATGAACTTATCCTCAGAAGCAGAGGTGACTCTTGGTCTTCCTTTCCTGGGTCGGTCCTCATGTGTGCCAGTTTGGTTGTAGCGCTTGATGGTTTTTGCGACTCCACTTGGGGACACATTTAAAGTTTTTGCAATTTTCCGGACTGACTGACCTTCATTTCTTAAAGTAATGATGGCCACTGGTTTTTCTTTAGTTAGCTGATTGGTTCTTGCCATAATATGAATTTTAACAGTTGTCCAATAGGGCTGTCGGCTGTGTATTAACCTGACTTCTGCACAACACAACTGATGGTCCCAACCCCATTGATAAAGCAAGAAATTCCACTAATTAACCCTGATAAGGCACACCTGTGAAGTGGAAACCATTTCAGGTGACTACCTCTTGAAGCTCATGGAGAGAATGCCAAGAGTGTGCAAAGCAGTAATCAGAGCGAAGGGTGGCTATTTTGAAGAAACTAGAATATAAAACATGTTTTCAGTTATTTCACTTTTTTGTTAAGTACATAACTCCACATGTGTTCATTCATAGTTTTGATGCCTTCAGTGAGAATCTACAATGTAAATAGTCATGAAAATAAAGAAAACGCATTGAATGAGAAGGTGTGTCCAAACTTTTGGCCTGTACTGTATATATACGTACAGAAGCCCTGAGAGGCAAGTGAGATATATATATATATATATACACGTACAGAAGCCCTGAGAGGCAAGTGAGATTTTTTTCCTCCCAGTGATATATATATATATATATATATATATATATATATCTGCAACAAAACTGTCGATTGACAGAAACTGACATTTATCACGTGTTGTTGTCTGTATAGAAACAAGGCAGAAACACCAGGGGCCTATTTCAGAAAGCAGGTTTAACAAACTCTGAGTCTAACCCTGAACTCTAAGTTGACTAATCCTCAGATGGAAAACTCACTCTAAGTTTGTGAGTGTTGAATGAAAAAAAGCAATTATCAATGGGACGACAATTCACCATGGCAACAGGTAAATAAAAGGCAGAACCTCCATTTCAATTGAGTGGATGTAGAGATATTAATGCATGAATATGCGGACTGTGCATGTTTATCAGGAAAAAAAAGAGCTCAAGTCAGAGTGGGGAAAAGCGCTGATTAATTAACACAATAAAGTTTTGTTCAGTGTTATCCATTAATTCATCATTAGGTCATAGCCTACATTACGTTTTAAATCTAGCTTTAAATACAGCTTTAACCTGGTGGGGACAAGTCACAGGGGCCAGCAACTGAAGATGAAAAACAGCCTACAATTGAAGATTTAAAATATAATCAATAATATAAAATATCAAAAACATAATCAATTAAATTTCAGACTTCTATTTGAATCTTTGGTCCAACGGTGTTCAATGGCGTTAGTTCAACAATATAAACAGATGTTGTACATTTAAACACAGCCACTGAAGCACTGCTAAAACACGTTCAGACTATATGCAGCCTATCAAAAAAAAAAACGCTTTCATTCTGTAGCTGCACCACGATCCTGCTTATCATAAATAATCTCCAATTTTATAGGAATTATGTTCCATTAATGCAACCAATCACATCATGGGTGATAGAGATAATTATTCCTGCAGAGGCCTACTGATTTCTACAATTTAAACCACAGATATTTTTTCTTTCAAATCATATTATTTCTATGATTAAAACTGAGATTACACATTATGTGCAACAAACATTTTAGTGGAGCTGCTCTAACAAACTGACAGCTGTCTTGTGTAAAGAGTCACAGTGTTCCATATAAAAAAAGGAAGTCAAAGCATGCATATGCAGATATCTGTGCATAGAGATTAGGGCTGGCTTGATGCTGTGTGATATTTTAATATGAGGGCGAAAACTGCTGTTCAAAGAAATGACTGACAGCACATAAAAGTGGTAACTACAGATCGTCCTGAGTAACAAATTAATATCCAACCAGGATTTTGATTCTGACACCCAATAAACCTCCACTACTTAATGCGCTTCGATACACACTTTGACACGGACTGACTCAATGAGGACATGAAACAGTATGTCAGGCTCTGTCAGAGGGAGGAGGCAGGGAGAACAGGATTTGTTGAAGAAAACCTGCCAGTAAACAGGTTAGATTCACAGAGTCAGTTTCCATGGTAACTGACCCAGAGTTTAGGGTACCTCTTTCTGAAACAGAAAACCCAGAGTTTCCCTCATCCGTTTACAGGCATATGCCAGGATGATTCGGGGGCAGTTTGACAACCTGCTGTCTTTCGTCGGGCCTGTTATAAAAAAAAAAAAAATGAATACAGGGAGTCCATTGGTCCTGCCGAGCAACTGAGCACCAGCAGTTTCTCCTTCATTGTTTACCAACTGTAAACTTGTTGTTGTGTCCACCACAGAAGGCCCGCCCTCAAATCATTCAATTGGACAATGGGAAAAATAAGGAGGTGATGTGGGGCAGTTTTTTCAACTCAAGGAGCTCAGAGCACTCCAGCAAAAACACCAGACGCCTAGAGCGCAGAAGCGCGAGGCGCGTAGCAACACAAAAACAGCAAGCAAAAAGCTTCATTCTCATTAAAAACAATTAGAAAAAGCCACCTCCAGCTGCTAAAACGCTTTGTGTGATCAGGGCTTAAACTCGCTTTCTTAAACAGGGCCCTGGGATAACAAAACATTTCACAATAAAACATTTTGAATAGGCCTGTATGAAATTCTACACTTTCAGGATACTGAATGCTAACAAGTATATCGAGTCACTTGCATTTATAGAATGTGTGTGGACATGGGCTAAACATCACGCTGCAGCTGCAACAGTATGAGATTTTCATGGTACGATATTCGCCTCAAAAATAATGCTGTTTCATGGTATAACAATATTTAAGAATTTATCTTTTCAGTCAGAATGACCCTTAAAGGAATGAAAAGGGAAGGGTTATTGTTGGTTGAACAAATGTTTAATTACTATAACGGAAACCTGAGACCATTTTTTTAATGAAAGTATGTGTAAAAAGTCTCCCCTTAGAAAATAACTAAAATAAAGGTGAGATTCAACATCTAGTTGCTTTTTTTTGCGATATTGTAGAGAAGCAAATGTACACGGTATGATAACCATCAACTTATATATCATAGTTATACCTTAAAATCAGTATATCACTGCACACCTACATCACATTGTCACATTAGCATCTTTATCAAGGAAATTGAGTGAGATACAGACACATTAGCCACAATGACATTTCGCTTTACTTTCATACTAATCGAACTGTCTGGAAAAGTAAAATGAGTTATTTTGCACCCAGTGCTTGTACAGATATCCTGTTAAAATGATAATGTTATCTGGCAAATATAAGTCCAAATAGGAGTGAGGTAAACTACAATGTGAGTTCGCTTTACTTGGTGAGTTGCTGAATTGTGGCTATAACTATTGATGTGTCCACTTATCTTTATATAATACAAATAAAAGCAATAACTATGGGTTAATCAAGACTATGTGGGCCAGCAGGATTCTTGGTGGGGTTCAGATGAGGCAAAGAAAAGCTGCAGCAAAACTCCTCACGCTCCTAAAGTTTCAGAGCTGAAGCTGTGTTGAGGCCAAATATTTTCCTACAGTTCAACCCACTGACCCAGTGCTCTTTGCCTTTCATTCTTCACTTCTGTTTCTAAACAGCTATGCAGATCAACAGCAGCTGGTCACGTTCATATGATGCTGAGAAGCTATAAGACGAGGATTAGCTTGCTAATGCTCGTGAGAGAAACTCTCACAACAAACTGACCCAGAGCTTAGGAATAAGTCCATATGCACATAGCATTAAACATCTTTTTGACTAAACTCTGAGGCTAACTTGACTGTTTATTACCATTAACTCAATGAGGTAGGCATTTGTTTAACGTTGATGTACATTATTGCGTTGTAAAATGAGAATAAAGGGTTTATTCAATTGCATAAAGGTCATGGGGCGTATTCAAAGAGATCACTGTTGGGATCACAAAAACTGACTTCAATGTTTGCAATATAACTCCCCTAGAAGCCTGGGAATATCTAAATGTTATAACACCGTATCTACTAGAAAGTTTGAAATTGTATTATTTAGAGACTTGTTTCAGGGATGTGACTACACAAAAGAAAAAAAAATAATGGAATAAAAACAAGAAAAGTTGAATTTGTGAAAAAATAATTTACACTGCCTTTAGGTATTAGACAAAAGAGAAGAAGTCAAGACAGCTATTTTCTGTTAAGAGACTGGAGAGACAGTAGGGAAGCTGAATAATATAAGAGCCTATGGGTTTAGGTAAGCTGTTATGCACTTAACAAAAATTATACTCAGCACTCTTCTTTTTGCTCCTTTTTTTACAGGTTTTAAGTTTAAAATCTACGACTGTTTTCAGGCACTCAATAGATACGTTTCTCTCAAATTTTGCTCAGAAATTTGTTGAAATCCGTGTATCCGATAATCCATCCAACTGAGATGTGTGGTACCATGCACCGTCTCCAATTTTGTTTCTGTTAATTTGGCAGTACATCCAGCCAGCCTCACAACTAAGTGGGTTATGATGAAAAACTCCTGTCAGGTTTCTGACAATTTGTGCAGAAATTCTTCAATTGTACAAATAAATGGTTGCATCAGCTGTTCCCGTGGCTGGTCCCAGACAATCTTACCGGTGAAGATGCTGGATGTGAAGGTCCTGAGCTGGTGTGGTTACATGTGGTCTGCAGTTGTGAGGCTGGTTGGATGTATTGCCAAATTAACAGAAACAACATTGGAGACGGCGCATGGTAGTGAAATGAACTTTCAGTTCACGTGCAACAGTTTTGTTGGACATTCCTGCAGTCAGCATGCCAATGGCACACTCCCTCAGAACTTGTGACATATGTGGCATTCTGTTGTGTGATCAAACTGCACATTTAAAGTGACCCAGCATCTTGATATGCCACACCAGTCAGATGGATGAATTATCTTAGGAAAGGATAAATGCTCACTTAAACCAATTTCAACAAATTTGAGACCAAAATTTTAGAGAAATACATCTATTGAGTGCATAATAAAAGTCTCAGATCACAACTTAAACTTGTGAAAAATGTGAGCAAGAACAAAAGTGCTGCGAGCCCATAGGGACTTGGCTTGGGAAGCGGAGGGCCACCAGCTCAAGACCCCATACAGATGAAGTATGGAGTGTAGACTGGTAGCTGGAGAGGTGTTAGTCCACACCCTGGGTACTACTGAGGTGCCACTGAACCCCCAACTGCTCGAGGTGCCTGTCCAAGGAAGCCCCCTCGTTCTGACATCTCTCCATTTAATGCATGTATAGGTCCTGTTTCTGTGTGTGTATTTTGGGCCTGTGTGTAGCCTATATGACAACAGAGTGAAAAAAAGATTTCTCCTCATGTAGTACCTATTAAAATATTTCTTTGTACTCTTCTAGATTATCCGAATTAGACAAGTAATTGTATAAGTCACATAGAGTTGATTGACACTGAAATTGGACTACCCTTCCCTGTGAACACATGCAGGTGTTCAAATAAAAGAGTTGAGCAACTCCTTTTCAAAAACAGTGAGCTGGACCAATCTCTGTTGACAGTGAGCTGAGATTTTCTCGAACAATACAACCAAACAGCAGGAGAGTAGAGCACAGGAATGTTCTGCACGATGGTAGTTTCTACATTTCCGACGAGAAATACAATTGCCCTAATACTGATATCCATAAGATGCTGTTTCAGACATGTCTAAGCAAACTAATAATGCGCAAATTGAAATGTTATAGTTTACATTAGCACTACTCAATGTAGTTGCAGCTCAAACTAGCCACACGTTCGCATACGAACTAAATTCAAAGTGTTGGGTTGGAGGTTTTAACATTAGTTTGAGGCAGGAGGCTGTGTCAGTACAGATGACGTTATCATTATAGCTTCGGCCTTAACGTTATGTCAAATCACAGCAGACTCTATCAGCCCTGCTAGCGTTACCTTTAATGCCAAAGCTTCAGTGTGAGAAGCCGAAACCTTAGGACACACTGTCTCATCATCACCGACCATACTTATCTTAATTTTACCACCAAAACAATCCAACACTGAGGTTTACCCTCGCCAAGCTAGCTAAGTTCATGTTAGCTGAGTAACGCTGCTAGCCTCTGCCAGCTAACGTTAACCTCGCTGACCAAAACAGCTGGCTAAACAGCGGCTTCTCTGGGGATTCTCTCACAACCAAGCTGCGCACTCACCTGGGCACCCACCCGTCTGAGAGTAAACCACACGCTGAGCACTAATGTGTGATAAGAAAAGTATTCCTGCTCCTCTACTTTAGTTTTTGCCGGATGCTGATGAATCCACTATCCAAGCATCAAACCATGTTGGCTGAGCAGCTGCGCACTGAGTTCTTGTTTGCACTTCAGAGCCATCAGGAGATGTCTTAAATGTAGGGAACTTCTAAGGGCACTAGGAGGAAGCAATGTGCCATAAACTCTTACCCCCTAGTAGTCTATTTGGTAGTAGTAGTAGTAGTAGTAGCAGTAGTAGTAGTGGTAAATATTGTAGCAGGGGCGTAAATATAGTGCAGGCAGTGCGGTTGCGCTGGGGCCCATGCAGAAAAGTTGAAAGAAGAACAGGCAGTTGCAAGTGTTTCGTACTGCCACCTAAGAAATACAGCTTTGATCAAATAAGAACTCACAATAAATTAATAGTAGTGACATTTGCTATTCATGCATTAAAAAGGCAAACTTTTTTTTCTTTTTCTTTCTTTTTTCCACAACAACTATATATGCTTATTCTACATAAACTATTTAAAAAAAAAACTATAAATAAACAAACAAACAAAAATAAATAAATGAAGCAAATAATATACTTCCTATGGTATTTTGTAGTGATGGCCTCATGAAGCCTCATGAAGCATTTTCTTTATTTTATGAGCCCACTAGATGGTTTAAAGAGAGATGCTCAAAGAATAGCCATTCAGTGTGCTTTCAACCTTTGAACAAAAAGCGGTGGGCTCAGGAAAAAAAAGATAATGGCTCATGAGGCTTCATTCAGCCATCACTAGTATTTTGTCATGTACAGATAATAGACTGTAAAAATGATAGACATAGGTACCATGATGTCACCCTTTGGTTTGTGGACTCCCGTTTTTTTTTTTTTTTTTTTTTTTTTTATTAAGATATTTTTTGCCTTTAATGGACAGGACAGTTAAGTGTGGAAGGGGGGAAGAGAGAGAGGGGATGACATGCAGCAAAGGGCCACAGGCTGGACTCGAACCCCAGCCGCTGCGGCAACAGCCTTGTAGCCTACATGAGGCTCCTGCTCTATCCACTAAGCCCCATGGTCTCCTGGTTTAACCATAGTTGGGTGAGAGGGTAGAGCTGTGGATACGTCTGAGAAGCTGAGGGCATTGAAAGCACCTGTCCTTATTTATGCGTAACTTTAAGACTTGATAAAATTTAAACAGGTAAGTTACATATCAAAACTCATGTCCCATAAAGTCATCTCGAACAGGGCTAAAGACACCAAAAATGTTTTTGTTTTTTTTTGTACCAGGTTGTACACAAGTTTATTTATGCTGTAAATTTGGGCATTTTAACATAGGGGTCTATGGGCATTGACCCACTCTTGGAGCCAGCCTCAAGTGGACGTTAGAGGAACTGCAGCTTTCAGCAGTTCTCCTTTGGCTTAATTATTCTGCTTGGTACAGATATGCAAAAATGATTGCTGGGTACTATGTATGTTGATGTTGTCCAGTGTAAAGTCTCTATTTGACCATGTACTGACATGATACAGTACGGTATACATTAGGTTTTTAGCACTGACACTAGGGCCGTTAAAAATAGCGTGCACTGAGGCCTGTCATTACAACATTACACGACTGTATTGTACTTTTTCTGGTAATTGTATTAGGAGCCTATCATTTTGCAGTGTTGTTCTTTTAAGGGTCTGGATAAGTTAGTAAAAAATAAGAACATATGATACATTTGTGGCTAGGTATGAAAATATAGTGCAGTATAGATCAGCTTTAATGGTTGTCACATGGGTTGGTCGTCACATTCCTGGATCACGGATCCCCAGAGGGTGCCGTTAAAAAATGTTGGTACTGAAATGATCACCTACAGGGTTATATCCAGGCCCCCCCAGGGAGCGTGCTGGGCTTCAGAGATGATTTTTATAGTGGCAAAACAGTGTAACTGCAATTTCTGGGGTCAGTCACGTGATGCCATTGGGCCCACAAAGATGTAAATCAGTGGATACATTTTTTGAGCATCACAACCCCCACAAAATTTCTTGTTTTAATATCAGGATTGATCCATTTGGCATGATAATATTTGTACAGTCTAGAAGAGCCACAAGATTAAATAACTTCACCACCCTTCAAGTTAGCAGAGTGCTAAACCAGAAGTCAGCTGCCTGGCTGGCAGATGTTGGTCACTCCACTGTCAGCTGTGCTCAGCATCTGTACAGGGCCGTACACATGGTGAATGTATTTTCAATGTAGACACGCAGCAGGCGCGCTCAAATGCCAGAGCAACGCTGTTGTGGAAACTATGCGTTCCCAATCTATTTTTCAAGGCACAACGGGCGAGACCTGAGATAAATACAGTTCAATGGTGCATTCCGAATCGCATACTTTTTCTTTTAACTTTTAGTATGTACTACAGCTGCCCATAAAAAGTACAGTCACCTGAATGTGCTTTCATCCCTCATGATTTACCTGCTTATGCTCTCTTGATACAGCATGTTTTCTCCAGTAAAATAATATGGGGACAACCAACCCCATCGTGTCTGACAACTGACCCTGATATATATATATGCATATATAATAACTATGAATGGCTCAGTGGCAGAAGGTAAAATCAAATATATATATATTCTTATCACAAGTAATATTTTGGTTTGTCATTTAAGTCTTAAGTCAAGTAACCACAGTTATGACAGTGATGACAAGCTGTTTGCCGCCTACAATAAAATGAGCAGGAGACTGGAGGAGGTAGAGGGAGATGGAAGCCAAGAAGAATAGCTAAAAGAGGAAGGAAGTGGCAAAATCAAAGTACTCTAAGGAATTAAAAGCCATTAAGATGGTTGTAGTTTCCCTCTGCTGTTCAAAAGTCCATTACATGACAGTACATCAGGGTCAACTCATAAATACCTTTCACTCTCACTGCCTGCTTGATGCTTTGACTTCACCGTAATTAGATTTGCTCCAACATCTGATGCCTTATTCAGATTGTGTTCCACAGCTGTGTACAGATTATTAGGCTACATTATCATAGAGATGATCATCTTAGATAGTAATAGTTTTACTGAAGTAATAACAGAGAGATAAATATTACAAAGGGATGTCTAATGCCTGAAGAAAAACAGATAAATGAGCCTGACGGGCTACAGCAACAACATTACAACCTTATACATATATAAATTCGAATGACACTGATGTTTCTGTAGGTGACATTTGTTTGAAATGCTCTTGCTTTCTCAAACTGGACACGTCGCTATACTTCGAATTCATGGTGGTTGCAACCTAGTTTTATTTTCTAGCATCAGTGATAGGAGCCATACTTTGACATTTATGAGTGTATTGGTTTTTTTCTTCAGACATAAAGAAATTACTTTATTTTCCCAGTAGAAAGACTCTTTGCTCAGATAACTAGAATTATAAATTGTTCAATTGGAGTTTGATGTTGGATTAAACATAGCAATATATTTTTAACAGTGATGTTTCTCTTAACAATTTAAGGCACAAAGTGATTACCATGAGCATGTCTAAAAATGAAAAAAAAAAACAAAAAAAACCCAACTCATTAATTATTTAAACTTTGTGGACATTTAGAGTTTGCATTGAAGATACAACAATATGTAAAATACAATCCAGTCTAGGGCAGCTATGTTCTACAAAATCTTCAGTGGGTTAAAAAAAGATATTTGTAAAATTCTGAGGATCGTTTGGCAGAAGGAACTATGGTTTGAATTAAGCAATGAGGGATGGTTGAAAATGTCAAATATTTGGAAATATATAAAGGAGGCAAGGGAGAAATTTACTCAGTATAGATTAATTCATAGGTTTTAATTTACTCTTGCTAAGCTCAACAGGATGGGTCAACTGGATAATAATTTATGTTGGAAATGTCAGACGGAAACAGAAACATTTCAACATGCAATCTGAGAATGTAAACTCTTTAACCCATTTTGGGAAAAAGTTGTAGATCACATAGGGAAGTGGTTGGGTATTTTGGGTCTTAGAATGTGTGGCTACCAGGGGCCTGTGGATATGCTGAGTTCCAATATCAATACTGTTGGTTTGCTCAGATTTGACTGAATAGATAAATAAAAGTTTGAATTATAATAAGAAATACAATCCAGACTTAAACTATTCTTTTACTGAATTTACAGAAAAGCAGGGCTCCAAAACACCCATGTGTAAAACTGATGGAACATTTGTAGAATATGCAAAAACATACATCTCATAGGGGATGGTCCTTCTACAGTCAACCCTGATAAAGACAAGGAAAAAAATACATTAACAAAATAAAATAGACCATGGGGAAATGTATTCATAAATAAATCGGAATTATTAAAGGTAAGTTAATTAATTAAAGCACCAGGCATACAAAAATTAACAAAATGGAGCAAAATCCAAAACAAGGCTCATAATCCAAAACAACAAGGATTGAGAAAAGTCAACACGTATCTTTCTTGCAGTCCTGCTAGAGTGTTTTTTTTTTGTTTTGTTTTTTCAGGGATAAGAAAATTGGAACAGTGTAGTGGTTCGCATTGTTGCCTCACAGCAAGACGGTTGTTGGTTTGAACCTGGGGTGGGGAAGCAATTCTTTATGGAGTTTCTATGTTCTCCCAGTGTCAGTGTGGGTTTTCTCCAGGTACTCCGTCTACCTCCCACAGTCCAAAGACATGCAAGCTAGGTTAATTGGTGAAATTGGCCCTAGGTGTGAATGGTTGTCTGTCTGTATATGTGTCAGCCCTGTGATAGTCTGGCAACCTGTCCAGTGTGTACCCCGCCTCTCACCCAGTGGTTCCAACCACCCCATGACAGGATAAGCGGTTACAGAAGATGAATGAATGAATGAAGAAAATCAACTTAAAGTCATTTATAAACCCGTTAAAGGAGGGCCTACCACTCCTCTGTTTGCTACAATGAATGTGTTATTTACCTATAAGTAAGATTATTATGTCAGAGACAAATTAATTCAAATTATCCATGTAAAAAGCAATGCCAGAGATATCAAATGTTGGAACATGAATAATCTTCAGCGATAACCTTTTTTTTTTTTTTTATGTTGGACCAGAATCTTTGAGACACAGGGCATAAAAAGGTGTTAACGAGGTCAAAGGGTCAAGGGTCAAACTCCGATTAAAACCTTTTTTTAAGAAACACTTCTGTTGGATGAATCCTATAAATTGCCTTAAACTTAGTATATGTGCTTTATCCATAACAGAAAAGGTAATTAACTCTGGGACCTGTGTATGTAACCCTCTGTAAACCAACTCATTTATTCTCCAGGAAAATTTTGGACAACAGTTGTCACATGGGGGCAGTATGACTACCACACTGTAAATTGCACAGTTTCTGCATAGCAGCATTCACACCTCATTTGCAAAAGCTGTGGTGCTCCATTCTAAGTGAAAGCTATAATGTGTCTCATATAGCTGTCTGTAAATATGGCATCAAAAGCATCTTACATGAACACTATGAGTCCTTTATGAATAATTCATACATGTTAGGTCATAGACAACTGCTTTAACTGCATTAATATTCATCATATTCTATTGTGCAATGGAAATGTTTCAAAATGCATCTGACTACTTAAAACCTCCACCGTGGCAGATTGGGTCTACCTGTCTCATTCAAAGGCAAAGTGACTGTTAAAGGAGAGCAGAGCACTTGTCATTTGCTTTGACCTGCCTGGATTTTCACAGCATGACCTCTGGATCAAACTATGCATTAGATAAATACCATCCATAGGGTTTTACCTTACACTAAATGTTCTCCCTATCGGCTGTGACTGTTCTTTTCAAAATAAGCATATATTTGAGCTGTTTCTTTGATTAAAACTCATGGTGTCACCAGCTTTTTGGAGAGTACAGAGAATGATATGAAGAGTCCAACTGCAATAACTCTGCAGAGGCAAAGCAGGTGCAGGCTAGAATGAGGCAGCAACAGCACAGCAAAAAATATTAATGGTTTACTTAAATGGGCTGCGTTTTTCAGTCGAAATGTCTAATTGATGTGCATGCTAAGTTAGCCACCTGGATCCATTTCCCCTCCAGAATTAAGCCTCTTTTAATTTCTCCTCATTGCTGACCTTCTTCTTCCTAAACTAGCTGAGTAAACACATCGGCCCCTGCACATCTGAGACATTAAACACTAAAAATATGTAAATAGGTCTATATGTTTGCAAGTTTTGTAACTGTAATCTTAGCCTGGTTATGAGAATGAACATAAAGATTATTAATATCCAGGGCCAGATTAACTCTCTGAAATAAACTGGTGAGGGGCTAGTGTCCCATGACAGTTGTCCACTATGCACAGATCCAGAGTTGTTCATTTTCATGACCTCTTTTTACTGTTTCTTTGAATTAATAGGGGAGAGCAGGGTCAGTTGGGACAGAGGGACAGTGCCATTTTAGCAAGTTTGAAAACAACCATGCTCTTACTCAGCAACACCTTCTTCACTTTAAACTTCAAAGTGGAGACATTCTAACTATTTCTTACATTTTATTCCCAAAACATTTTTGGCTCCATTGTTATTTTTCTTTAACAATAGTGTTTGTGCTACAAACAAAAAAACATATTGCTGGAAAGCTGATTTTATGGCCTATCAGTTGATACTAGTGTTAGCAATCTCAATGTTTGTTGGTAGTTAGCACAGGAGTTCAAATTGTGTCTATTCGTCCTGGGACAGTTAGGACAGTTACCCAGGGGACAGTGTTGTTTATAGTTCATATTGTGTTACAGACCCACAAAAAGTAGATACAAATAAGACAAAGGCTTTTCCTAATTAAACAAGACCCAATGTGAAGTCTGTTAGTGAATCTTTACGGCATTAACTTCATATATGCCTACAGTTAAACCACTGAGCATATTTTGAATGTGCAGTGTTATACTATTAGCTTTTTTGTTTTTGTTTTACCCTCAAGTTTTCATTGACTTTGCAAAATAAACTCAATAGACTTAATAAACCTATAGGTTTATGTAGGAGGTAAAATTTGGGGAAAATGTGCTTCTTGCACATTTAACAAAATCATGCCTTTCAGGTTTGGGGTGGGCTGTAAAAAACTTGTTAAGTTGTTAGCAGCACCTGCATCTTTTCAGGGATCAAATTATTTTCATAACTGTTTAAATACTATGCAAGAAAACGTGTTTAGTATAAGACAGTTGTTTTGTTGGTGAACCTTGTGGAGTTGTAATGGAGCCGAACTTTGTAATGCTACCTTTTTTTAAATATTGCTGTTGTTCCTGGTTTCATATGAGTAGAGGAAATCTCCACTCACAAGCGAGAAGTATACTTGCTGCGTGGCCAAACGTACGCGTACATGGTGTGCTGCACCTGTACTACTTACTAATACTTGCTGCAGCACGGACGTTCGTCAATGCAGCCAAAACGCTTGATACTGGTGGTCTCCGCTAGGGGCAGACCGCAGCACTCAGACACAGAGGTCGCGAAAAGCGAAGAAGGCGGTGACAGTGTATTTTCAGATGAACATAAACATGGACACTCTGGATGAAGAGGCATCCGTTACATTACATTACCGCCATCTTCTGGGTCTACCTTGCTACTACATCTTTCATTCCATTATATCCTTTTCACCAGTCCACCTCTGACCTTCACAGTCTCTAGGTATACTTCGCACGAGCGCCTCTAGGGTTCATGTCAATATTGCATCTCGCGTATGCGTCACGCTGCCTCACAGCAAATCAATCAATCAATCAATTTTATTTATAAAGCCCAATATCACAAATCACAGTTTGCCTCACAGGGCTTTACAGCATATGACATCCCTCTGTCCTTTGGACCCTCGCAGCGGATAAGGAAAAACTCCCCCCCCAAAAAACCCTTCAACAGGGGAAAAAATGGTAGCAACCTCAGGAAGAGCAACTGAGGAGGGATCCCTCTTCCAGGACGGACAGACGTGCAATAGATGTCGTACAGAACAGATCAACATGATAAATTACAGTAATCCGTATGACGCAATGAGACAGAGAAAGAGACAGAGACAGAGAGATGCAGGACAGACGGTAATGACAGTAACTTACAACAACATTAATGAAAGTAATAATATTATAATTATAATTCTGGCTGTTGTGGTACAATATGTTGAAAGTATATATTAATATCTGATAGTGAAAAGTGTGCGGTCTATGTGCCTAACAACCCTGACAGCCAAACTTGCACGAAAAGTGCACATGCAAGCGTTTCGTGCAGCAAGTATACTTTGTTTCCTATATTGTTTTTTTTTTCTTAAAAAACGAATCAGTTAGTTACCGGTTAATGGGTGTCAGCCTTTCAAAAGTAAAATTAACGAAGTGTTCCAACTGACCCTGCTCTCCCCTACATATTTGTGGATTGCACAGTTATTATTATTGTGACTACTGAGGTAGGTTACATGCAGAGTCAGGGTCATCATGGAGTAATTTTTTTAAGAATTATAAATGGCTTGTATCTTGTTTCTAACTATAACAATTAATTTGTCTCCAGAGTATGGTTACATTTTTGCTACACGTCTGAAGAGATCTGCAAATGTAACGCAGTGACACATGTAATCTGCTACCTACGTCTGCCTGTTGGTGGCTGCTAAGATGGTGCAAGCGGCCATGGAGCCATACACCATTCACACAGCCCACCCCAGCGGCAGCTGCAGCTGTAGGGGTTGAGGGGAGCCGCGGCTGTGGTCACATTAAAAACTGCATCGCCTTTTGTGACAACTGTAGATCAGTGAGCCATCAGCTCCTTCCCCGCTCTCCTCTCAGGGATTTGTAGTTTTTAGTGTAAAGGACGCCGCCGCTCGGTAGAGGCCTTTGTGAGAGTAAAACTACAGTTCCCTCAGAGCTACTCGGAGGTGTTAGTTGTCAATATGGCTGTTGTCAGACAGACAAAGCAGAGAGGCAAATAATTCGCCTCTGATTAGAAATCCTTGGAAAGGGGTCGGACAGGGCACTGTAATCATATTGCACTATTGTTCGGCTGCAGTAAAAGGCACAGCGGGTCTTTGCGCAAGTTCTAAAGTTAAATGGTTAAGTGGACGATTTGAACCGAGGTAAGTCATGTACTTAGCTATCTACAACACTGAAAGTGATGTTATTAATATCAAACGCTCGCTAGCAAGCGACAGCGGCTAACGTCAGCTAGTATCAGCGTTGGCATGGTTAGCATGTTATGCTAATCATTCCATATCCTCGTGCTACCAAAATAGCATACGTTAAGTTGTTAGCCGTCCTCTGTGATTCCAGTGAACTGTTGTCAGGATAAATTCAGCGGCAGCGGTGCTGGAAATGATTGAATCATTCAGGGTTAGAGGGTTGCGAACTGGATAATGAAACATTACATTGGGCATTGTCCGTCTGCCACAGAAACATTTGCTAACGTTAGCTTTTGGGCAAAGGGCGTGAAAGCTGGCATCGCCAGCGGTTTGCCTGCAGCGCTGAGACGAGCGACAGATTAGTGCTTTCACTGCAGGCCCCATAGTCAGCAAAACAAAAACACATGGAGGAAAAAGACTCCACGAATTGTGGACACTGTTGGGACAATTTAAAAAAGTGCACTGCCAATGAGACGAGTTTGATTTGGCGTTACACCGGGGATATCCGATGCATCATGCTTGCGACCTGTACTTAGGTTAAAAAAAAAAAACAAATTCAGCGTGATTTATCGGTTGTTCTTAGGGACTGTTTCTTACTTATCAGAGGAGGGGGTTGGCTGGGGATGATGACTTTTTTTTTTTTTTTTTAATTTGTCCCTCCCCGAAGCTACAAATATTTAACTTTGAGCCTTCCTGAGTGATTGGCGGACAATGCATGACCCTCCCGCTACCTTAAATTAGTTATATTTAAAACTTACCTTTTGATGTTTGAAAGTTTAAAATTGAAGATGAAATCCTGTAGTTGAAAAATTCTGTTTTTCCCTCTTGTTGTGCATGTTGGTTAGGTTGTGCAAACAGTTCATTTTTGGCCAAATTTGAAATGAGATGTAAAATAAAGTGACTTTGAGGAAATGTCACTTCATAAAACTCAGATTTAAAAACATTTGTCGGAAATTTGAAAATCCAAGGACAGTTTCTGGCTGTCATAAATGGATTAGTTTTTGGAAGTTTTGAAGAAAACATGCATGTTTTCTAAAAAAAAAAAAAAAAAGAAAAAGAAAAAAAAGTGGTAAAATACATTTAAAATACAGCCTTTGAAATGTGTGTACCACTCCCCTAAAACCTTTTTGCACCACCCCCGCTGCCCACACACAACGAACAGTCTCTGTGAATCTGTGATTTTCTTTTTGAGCTTCGGAGAGTTCTTGAACTTGGTTTAACTGTTAGGGTTAGCGATTATGAAGTCTGGTAGGGATGTCAACAAAAGACAGTTTGGTTTACCATCTGTCAAAGACAGACTTACTTAGATAGTAAAAGTACAATCAGTCATAAACTGTGACTGGTCTGTGATAGGTGACCTACAGAAAAAAGGACATACAGGACATAGATGAGGTTGAAACTTTGCCACCCCCCCACCCCCCTGCAGGGGCTGGGTGTGTTTCAACCAGTTAAACCAACTTGAGCCAAAGTGAATAGTTAACTTTGTTTATATTTGACCAGGATGGCCAAAGGATGGTCTGCTCTCAGAATCTCTTACGCTGTCGGAGTTGTTAGTGCATCCATTTGCATGTTAAAGAATTAAAGCAACCAGTCTGACAGTTTTAATTCAGTCTCGCTCACCCCTCCTGAGATGAGACATTTTTTGCAGTGTAACTGTGTCTGACAATGATTTACAGCTTTAGTAGCCCTCCTTATGAATTCTTTATGATAACTCAAGAAACTAGTTACTGTTCTCCAGTGCTACTAAGCAATCCTGTGGTACAGGAGTAATGGATTTCAGTGCCCACTCAAAGTGATTTTGCCCAGTATGTGTCTGAAATGTTGGCTATTGTTCTTTTCCTTTTAAAGCATTTTGTTACAGACCTCTAAAGGCTTATATCCATCATGGTCATATTAGTTTCCTTCATGGTAACTTCAAAACACAACAGACACTCTCGAGTCATTTAGTTTTTTTCCCCCTGTCCTCTGCACAGCTTAGACTAACACAGATGTAGAAAAATGCCAGTGACCCCTTTTAAACCGTTTATCATATCAGCATAGGTCGGGCTGGCACAGAAGATGGAAAATCTGCCGCAGTCTGATTCCAGTTGCATTGATTTTGAGCGCAGCAAATTGCTTATGAAAAACATACAGCGTGGGTGGTGTGCAGAGCCGGGGATATATTGTAGCTCTTAAAGAATGGCAGTCAGAATGTTAAGATAGCATCAGCTGTCAAGGTGACTCTGGCACTCTGCGTGTGTTGCCTGCTGGTTCCCAAAAATAGCTGATTTTTATGCCCTGCCCCTCCCTCCCTTTTTCTTTCACACTCTATCTCTCGCTCTTGTCTTCCTTTTCTTATTTGCTGCCTCTTTATTTTCTTCTTGCAGTTTTTTCTCCTTTCCCACCCCTCTCTTCCTACTTTCCCCCTCTAACTCTCCTCCTCTACCTTTCTCTGCCTCACTCCTCCTTTCCAATCATTCTCATTTTTCTCCCCATCTGCAACTGCGTTCCTTTTCACTCTTTCCTACTTAATCCTCTCATTGCCTCCACCATCCCTTCATCTGTCTCATTTCTGCCTGACTTTCCTCTCTGCGCCTCCTTTTCTCTATCTCTCTGTCTCTTCTTGTTTCCCCACCTAGATCTTGAACATCCACTGACTTGCCTTTCCTTAACTTCCCCCTGCATTTCCTGTTTCCTTTCCCCTCCTCTTCTTTCTCCTCTGTCTCACAACCTGTCTGTCTTGTCTCTCATCCAGCAGCAGGATGTCTGAGTTCAGCGAGGAGCCGCGCTTCACTATTGAGCAGATAGATCTGCTGCAGCGGCTGCGTCGCACCGGCATGAACAAGCAGGAGATCCTGCACGCGCTTGAAACTCTGGACCGGCTGGACCGGGAGCATGGCGACAAGTTTGGCCGCCGCACCTCTTCCTCCTCCTCCTCCTCGTCCTGCTACGGAGTAGGCGGGGCAAACAGCTGCACCAACAACTCTGCCTCTAATACTACTACATCATTCAACAATAACAGCACTGCCTCGGCAACCACCACCTCTTCCGTGACATGCAACGGCAACAACAATGGGGAGGGTGGCTCCGGCGATCACTCTGCAGCCGCCGCCTCTTCCACGACCTCCAAAATCTCCACTGCCACGCAGACGCAGTTTGGCAGCGGAGGGGGACTCTCGCCGTCTCCAAGCAACAGCTATGACACCTCCCCGCCTCCAGGCCCGCCGCCGCCTTCTGCCATCTTGCCCTCTCCGGTCTCACTGGTGGCTTTGTCACAGAACGGCCGGGATAGCCTAGCTGCCACGCCCAACGGGAAGCTGTCTCCTCCAAGATACCCAGTGAACAGTGCGGCTGCAGCGCGAGCATTTGGGTTTGAAGCTACAGAAGAGGACCTGGACATTGACGATAAGGTGGAGGAGCTGATGAGGTCAGTAGAAATGGAGGTGAAGTGAGTTCCAAAACTTTGTTTGGGAAACTTTCCACTCATAGCCATTTGTTCAACTTGAGTTTGGTGCTTGTAGATCTGGACAGTATATTAACACTGAGTGCTGTGGTGGTATTAGATTAGATATCATCTGAGATTGTGGTTATCTTATTATAGAGACATAGCTACAATGTGTTGTCTTTTTCACTCAAGTGTGCACTTAGTGGACTGCCCGTGCTGTATGAAATGAGCAGTGAATGAATGAATGAGCACATCTCCATCATATCTACCTTACTAATGATCTTATTCACAACATGCTCTGTTATTAAAAGTGCACAAGAAAACACTAAAGGTGCATCTAAAAGCAACCTCGAATATTTTCTCACTGGTACAATTCCATTTTGCTCAGTTTGCGTTACAGTGGACACTTGGTTGCATTGGGGATTTTGTTTTTATTGGCAGTAACACCTGTAACTAGGGGCTGGGGAAATAATCCATTCTTAGTTGCATCGCTATACAGACATGGACAATTTGGCATTGATTCACAAATGTCAATTATTGATTATGTAGCTGTTTATGAAGACCACAATGTTGATGGAACGAAAGAGGCAGAACTCAATGGCGATGGTGTTGCAGCACCCGGACAGTCTACAGCATGGACACACTAGAGTTAACTTGTCTTCACAAAAGGCAGGGGTTCCAAGCTTGTTTTTTATTCAGTGTCTAAGTAATTATATTTGCAAGGTAAGCATGAGGTTTATTGTAAATACTTTGTAAGCCATCACCCAGAGACAAACGTTAACAGAGTGGAGCAGCGATCAGCAGTAACAGAAACAAACGAGACTTGCTGATCCACATGCTGCAGCTTTAAACAACTTAAATCAAATAACTCTGTTTCACCTTAAAAACTCTGCGCCTGGCCTGCTCAGCATCTTGGCTTTCTTCAAAGCTAACATAAAGCACAGGTTGCTCTCACAACGTAGACTAGATAACAAAACAGCGCAGCACGCAGCCTCCCCTTATTTTGTTAGTGTCATACAGGCAGGAAACTGTATGGTGTTCTTAGAATTACTAATTCTTTTATTAATACTGCTTTTAAATAAAAAGGCTGCAGACCGTTTATTATTTAACAGTATGTGAATTTCATACTATTTACAGTGAAATACTACAGACTGCAAACACTGGACACTACGCCAGCATTAATATCATGTACTGAAATAGCATGAGCAACCGCAGATACAGTCTGACTGGCAACCCCCTGGTTTAAAAGCTACAGTATGGAAGCATTTTGACTCCATTGAAGTTGAAGAGAAAAGGGACCTGTACACGAACCACACTGTATACAAGTAAAGGATTATTATAAATGTAGTATGCTATGTTTTAAAGGTATCAAGTATTCACATGGTGAAAGAAATAAATCATGTATAGAAATCAAAAATTTGATCAAGATAGAGATGCATCTAGAATTGTTTCACAATCTAATCGTTGCCCTCTGAATTATAATTGAATTGAATCGTCAGGTGCCTGGAGATTCCCACCCTTACCTGTAATAATGAGACAAGAAAGAGTTAACTAAATGGCACCAACTGGAAGCTCCACTGACACTGCACTGTGTACAGCTTGTGTCACATGCATATGTGTTTAAAAAAACCTAAGCTTCAGAGTTCATTCTTGACCTTTGAAACAGCAATTGAGAAAACATACTCACCATGCAGTTAATTTAAGCCTGGAGCTTTTGATCACATCACATGATTCCCATGAGCAGATAGAGTTTTTCCATTTATCATGGAATTTTTTTATGCGAAATTACAATTTTTTTCTTCTTCTCGTCCATCCTGGCATAAAAGCTGAGGTCCGAAGTTTATTCTTGACCTTAGTTACAAAAAGTTGAGAAACAGTCCATTTAGTAGTTGTTGAGCATTTAATTAAAAAACTGTTTTATATTTAAGAAGAAATACACCTTTTTAATTTCTTAAAATAGTAGCTTGTTCATGGTTGTTAACCTGCTGAGGTCGTGTAAGTTAATTTGTCCATGGCTTCAGGATTTGTCTGTTTGAAAATAGTTTTGTCGTATCAGTCAGACATCCTTTTTTTTGTTACAGTCATTTTCATGATTGGGAGTAGAGGTTTCACTTGTGCTTTTTATCCAATCTGTAATAACAGATGGTCATATAATGAAATGAACTAGGACAGCAACTAATGATAATATCCTTATTGATTAATCTGCCCATTAGGGCTGGGTGATATAGAGAAAATCAATAATTACAACATTTTTGATCAAGTACCTTGATGTCAGTATTGTGACAATATTGGGTTGACTTTTGGTGCTTTCACATAATATTTACGCAATGAGATTTTTGATAGTCATCAGTAACGTGGATATAATGACTGAGAGGGTAAGGTCAAATACTGGCACGGTCTGAGAAGTCCAAATAACAGCACTTTACTGTAATGCAGCTTCTGGAATCAGGAAAGGCAACACTAACCATAATATGATTTCCCAAACCTAAGAAGATATCCAATCTCACATCACAATATCGATATGATATTGACATATTTCTCAGCCCTACTGTTCGTTATTGTCGTTTTGTCAATAAAATGTGAGAAAATGGTGAAACATGGCCTGTGTAGTTTTCCAGAGCCTGGGGTGACGTATTCAGACGGTATGGTTTATGTGATCAACAGAAAATCCAAAGCCACCCAGTTTGTTAACATCAATGACAAAGAAATGCTTCAAATTCTCACATTTAAGAAGTATGAAACCAGCATGTGTTAAAAAAATTTCAAAGCAATTATTTCATTATTAAGATACTTGCCAAATAATTTTCTGTCAATCAACCACTTGATCAATTGACTAATCATTGCAGCTCTAAAATACACTGATCATTGGTGCATTCCATGCCATCATTACTTGTTAAGTTGCTCTGATGCCACTAATGCAAATGCAGTTAGAAAACGGAGGAGACTTGTTGTCATGTAATTGAGAGAATTTGCCTGCAAGGTGCAGTTGTACTTTTTAGCTGTGACCAGCAGCTCCAGAGCTCACTCTGTCGGTTGGTCAGTTAGACCACAAACATTTCCCAACTCTTTGGCAGTGACAGTGTCTGCCGTCAAAGGCTGATATTCAGCTTGGAGGTCCCTGCTTTTGCTAATTCATATGTATTTTTTAGTATTGCACTGGTTAAACTGTAGATAAAAAAAATCTGGGAGAGGGTTTGCATCGGTGTCTTTGCTAGATGACAAAAGCTGGTTCAGGCCATCTGATCACAGCTCTTGTGGGCTCCATGTAGCCCTGATGGTGTGCAAACATTTTTGAGGAGGTGGAGCTACAGCAAGACCCTCTAGATAATTACTAAGCTAGACATTTACATGATAAGGGTGCAAAATACTAAACCAAAATTAATTCATGAACAAGTCAATTATTTAGTTGATTGTCGATCACCTCTATGTTGATTGACTGATTGATTAACCAACTTATCACTTTAGCTGTACTTCGCACAGATTTAGAATGACAGGTTTATGGCATTTCACTTGTGAGCTTATAATCAGTGAATAGCACTTGTGCGTTTCTTGAAATGCAGACAATTAGCAAGATAAATGACAACTAATAATGCATAGAAGAAACAGAAAGAAGAGGCGCATTTTCTTTTAAAGAGCGCTGGCTAGTCCTCCATTGTTTTAAGCACAGCAGGACCACATGTACATGTAATTGTCTTATACAGCATGTGCTACTTAAAAATATGTACATCCTGTGATGGTGTGTAAAAATAACAGAGACAGGCATAAAGGTTACTTGTTGAGAATATGTATCACTGTGTGTTATTGCATAAGAAGGGCTGCAAAGTTTAATTGCTGAAGTCCTCCTTGATAATTGTGACAACAGTGTTTGGTTTGACTGGTGTCATTGACTTTCAAAATAGAATATATTGCGGCTTGATAATAGTAATTTAGATGTCAAAATATTACACATATATTGCACATCTTTTTCATTTGTTTTACTCTTAAAAAATGTAAAAACAGATTTTTGTTCTCACCCGCTGCCCGCCCGCATGCAATTCATTTTTACCCGTGCCCAGTGACTCGATTGCAGGTTACCCCACCCAGTGCAGGACTCTGGTCACAATACAATATTATTGCGATTTTGATTACATACATTGCAATATATTGCAATTTCCTCGAGGAAAACTTTGTCACATCTGTATTATCTAATAAGATAAGGTTTTCAGTCTCTTTATCTCACTTTTGTCATTTTTATTGCTGCAAAATGTATCTAGTGGACTGAAAAAGCAAATGATTTTGTTATTATTGTAGGCTACCAAAAGTTTGATTTGTATATGCAGTATTAATAATTTATTTGATTAAAAAATTGATACCTGTAGTCTATGCATTCATGCAATATCTCAATGCAAAATATAGCAACACTATGTTGTATCAGTTTCTCCCTCACCCCTCTGACTAAGGCCCTGCAGCAGAATCTGTTGTTGAAGAAAACTACACTCAGGTTCCAAATTAAAGAAAAGAATCTTTACTTAAGTGGAAAAAACACAGTCTTTGCTCAGCTTATGATTATAAAATGTTCACTGTGCAGTGTAATGGCTATAGAATAATGACACCTGCTGTGTTTAGATTGGTTCCCTCTAAGCTTTGCTTTCACTGTGCAAATCAGTCTGCCACTGGGAGCGACTGGCTCGATTTACAGCACAAATTAAGTGTATCAACCATTCAGCAACATGGTATCTATCTCCGGTTACTAAAGAGTACCAATGTATGTTAGAAAGCCCACATTGTTGTGTAATAAGTTTGCCAGTCTATTGCATTACAGGTTTTTTGCTTTCTTGTGACAGTCATTTACTCTGTCTTACCTAAGTGACGTCATCAGAGCAGCCATGTTAATGAGCTGGAAATGTGAGGTTTAGTTCAGAAATATTTTCTGTTAACTAAGTTTGAGATAAATGGTGGTTGTGATCAGCATGGATTCTGGAACAAATTAAGTTCCTATATACAGCGTTCCCACAGTCATGGAAAACCTGGAAAAGTCATGGAGTCAAGAAAAAAAATGTTATCATGGGTAGTTGACAAGTCACTGAAAAGATATAAAATTATGTCTGGGATAATGTGCAGGAACCCTGCATCTAAGGCTGAGTTCTTTTTGTGGTAACTCAGTAGACTAAGTTCTTTCCTAAGGGTAGTTTGAAGGGTTTCACCCATGGAGTCTATCATTGAAATGTATCAGGTTACATAATAATCAACAATATCAGATATAAAATAAAACTAGGAGGTATTATATGCTCTTCTACAGCCCATTACTGGTGCAGGTCAGTGTTGATAATCTAACCTAGTCTTCATGTCAGCCACCTCCTCTCTTCTTCTCAGCACTTTACACATGAGCCCTGTCCTGCTGCCTTCCAGCTGCCCTGTATGAACAGTCAGAATAAGAATAGATATTTAGAGCTCAGGCTCTATCCTCAGTACTGCACTAGCTGTCCCGTTGCTCATTCACGCTGCCTCTGCATTAAATTACATGTCCTGTTTAGACAGCCCAAGAAGTTAAGTAGCGTTCAAAAGCCCTCGTCCTCTCCGCCTGTAGGACTCTCCAGCGTCTCGCTCGGCAGGGCTGCAGGGGCGTGACACGCCGCTTCAGCTTGTCAACAATCCCACGGTGCCCTTCTCATTTCTCTCTCTTCTAAGTGCACATTTCCGTCCCTGCAGGGGTTCGGCCTTTGAGTTGGCATCCGACAACACAACCTGCCTCCCCCTTCTCCCTCCTCCACTTCCCACTCTTCCTCAGTCTTGTACAGCAGCTTGTGCTACATTGATTCGCTGGTGTCGATACAAGCAGCATTTTTGAGCTCTAATTTTAGCTGCGCTGCAAGAGGCTGGTGTGGAGGATATTGATGCTGGATGTCAAGAGTCGTGACGCATTTTCATTTCAGAAATATGCTAACAGAGCACTCAGGACTTTGATGCATTCTCCATTTTGACGGTGTGAATCTGGGATACTGACGGGTTCAAAGGATGCTGTGATTGTATAGTTGGAGCACCAGTGCTGGTAAAGTTGGGTGGGGGTAGGCAGCGCCCACGGGTAATGCAAAGGTATGCACTATTAGTATGGATAAATGCACCAGCCAGTTTACACATTTGACAGGTGTTCACAGTCTGCACCAGGATGAGGGATTAAGCCAAGACAGTCATAAGCTTGTGGGTGTGTGGGTGTATGTATGTGTATGTTATTGTGTATGTATAGAGGAGGGGATTGGGCTTGAAGCCAGAAAGCAGGGTGGGTACACTGTGTGATGGCATGGCTCCATTCTTGCAAGTCTGTGCGTGTTTTATTTTTCCCCGCTGGGGACTCAGATAGTGGAAACATGTCTGCCAAATACATTTTGAAATTATAGATTACTTGATTGTGGTTCAATTCATTTAAATTCATAGTCCAAGCCTTTGTGTTCCTCTGAAATGCGACGTTGATGATGTGAGAGCCATAAAAGAAAAGAACAATACATCGATAATGCCGTCAAAATGCACCCTAGATTAAAATGGAGCCTTGGCTCTGTAGTTTTCCTATGAATAGGTACAATACAAAAACATAGATTTGATTATCTGACATGTGCATCAGTTATTGTACAATATGGAAAGGGACACAGCATCGGCACCTAAGCATACAACATGTGTGCAACATTTTTGTTGCTGCTGGATAAATAATGAGACAGCAGAACAGCTGAACAACTTAACATGTGTAAATAGTGAAAACATGAAAGCTGATTTTCTATCTTTACTACATATCTGTTTGGTATCAGTATGTTTTACCTCACCTTACTACATTTATTGAAATGATGTGCGGTACTTTGAAATGCTGTTTCCCTGTTTAAAATAGCAGCCTGGTTCTTGAGATTGTGCTGCTGAATGTGTAGTAAGTGGTCTTGCTGTGTTGTGACTTGTGGTGTGTGTGTGTGTGTGTGTGTGTGTGTGTGTGTGTGTGTGTCTGTCTGTCTGTCTGTCTGTCTACAGGAGGGACAGCAGCATGGTGAAAGAGGAGATCAAAGCGTTCCTGGGGAACAGGAGGATCTCTCAGGCAGTGGTGGCACAAGTTACCGGTTAGTAGCAGCACTGACACGCTCAAACTATGTGCTTCATTTAAGGTGTTTTCTTTTGCAAGCACACTGTCATTTTGTCCATTGTGTATTTTTGTTGTTTGTTAATGTGCATCTCTTCAGTTAAAATTTAAAGCTTTACATGTTAAACAATAGAAGGAAGATCAGAGGGGTGCTTCTTATATAGAAAAGTGAAAAATTTCTACTCAGGGCTGGGACACATGCCATGTCTTTTACTGCCTGGGAAATGGGAGGTTGAGTGTTGGATGCTACTCTTGTGCTCACTCTGTGCGAACTTTACAGGGTGCGGAGGCAGGTTGCGTTGGAAGTTGCTAAGTGACCATCAGAGGTGTGCAATATCATCTTGTTCACGATAATACCGGTATAATTTTTCATATGTTATGAAGAATTTATATTGCAATACTTTAGATATTTCAACTTTTTGACATATTGTTGTCATACTGTGTCATAGCGTGGCTGAAAGCAAAATTATTACCGAATCCTCAGTGGTTCCAAAAAGAAGAGCAGCTTCAGTAGTGTGGAATAAACTGTAGCATCCTGAATGTTTTATGAACAGCCCCAGACTTCTCAGACTCTTTTAGCGATTTACCGCTCAGAGGGAACTCATTCAGCGGCTCCTCTGGCAGCAGCACAGCATCTCTCCCTCTCCTCTCTCGCTGTTTGCACACAGGAGTTGGTGTCGTCAAGTGATATTGTCATAAACCTTTGGTAATGTAAACCTACATGATACCCGTGGCTCAACAAAAAATTAGATAGAAAAAAGCCCTCAGTCATTTAGGATTTTGCCAAAAGAGAAGGAAATTACCTGTTGTTTTATATATAGAGATTCCATGGTACATTTTTTGTGTTTGGGAGCTGTGTAAATGTGTAATCTGGGTTAGATTTTATTTAGTTGTACTATTTACTATTAATATTGTATACAGAATCCGAATCTACTCTGAGTTACTGTTGTTGTTTACAAACAAAAAGAAATGAGAGATGAGCTTTTAGTTTTTACTGAATATTTGAACGCAAATTGTTAGGCTTACTATACCACAAACTATACCACTTATTTTGTTGCAATTCTATGATCTTAAATTAATAATAGAATTATTATTTTTTTAAATTTGTCATATCATATCAAATAGCCCGAAATATCGTGATATTATTTTAGGGCCATATCCCCCACCCCTTGTGATCATAACCAGCACAGCATTAAAGCCTACTAACTAGAAAACTCAAGTTCACAGACTCGTCTTCCAGATGTTGTTTTTTTATATATTTTAAAATATCGTTCATGGGACAGATAGTAAAGGTCTGGGTAGCCCTGCTCTAAAATGATCAACTTCTCCATATTTACCGTTGACTGACTTATTTGGGAAACCTAATTGTATACAGTTTTTAAATTCATCTTTTGAAGTTTATGTGTAATCACAGTTTAACACAAAATTAGTTTAGAATGGATTTTTCAGTGAAGTAGTAGACATGTAGTGTCCAGTAGTTAAACTTTTGAAATAAACTATATTTTCATATTATTTGTATCATTAGAATTTTAATAATTAGACTATTAGATTCTGTTTTTTTCGTTTTGACGAGGGGATAAAACTAAATGTAATTTTCAGGGCTGCAGAGTAACTGTTTACATTGGTTTCACTGGTGCTCTAAGCTTTTCTCATTTAGGTGTGCTAGCACATAATGTATATATATCCTTTATTTAACCAGATAAAAGCCTCATTAAGATTAGAAATCTCTATTTCAAGAGTGACCTGGCAAAGAGAGCAGCATAAAACATTGTTACAAGTTACAAGGCAAACAGACATATACAACTGTCACACACAACAAATGATTAAAAAAAACACACTATGCAATCAACACGAGATACAAGGTCAGGACAAGAATAAATCTGATTTGAGTACAATTTCTGAAATGATTTAAGAACAGTCACATTGACTTAAAGAGCAAATTTCTTGATCCCTTAAAATCGACTTTAACACCCCCATGGTGATCAATTCTGCCAATTTCAGATCCTTCTGAAGATTATTCCAGAACGAAGGTGCAGCATATTTTAGTTTTCAGTAAAAAAGCGCAGAGCACAATGGTACGCAGTGTCTAACTTCTTTAGACACTGGTCAGGGGCATTCATGAAAAGCAGATCACCATAATGCAGCAGTGGTAAAAAAGTTGCACATATCAAGTGTCTCCTTGCCTGAAGCGAGAAGTTGGATTTATTTCTAAAGAAGACTCCCAATTTAACCTTCAGCGTGGAGACAAGGTTTTTGATATGTGTTTTGAAAGACAAGTTCTGATCAATGATAATACCTAAATATTTGTATGTTGTAACAATTTCAATTTCAATCCCTGGAGTAGTCAAGATCTTTAGAAGATCAGCTGTTAAGTCTTTGCCATTTGAAAATAGCATAAATTTGGATTTTTCTGCATTTAAAACCAGCTTAAGTTGAGTTAAGTGGGTCTGAACAACATCAAAGGCAGACTGCAGGTATTCCAGAGCTTTAACTACTGAAGGGGATGAACAGCAGATGACAGTATCATCTGCATAAATATGATAAGCAGCAGGTAGGTGCACCAAAAACTTTATACCGTACCTTTTGGCGAAGCAATCCTACATTTTCAACATTACCTTTCTGTCAGGTCCCATACACATTAGTAAATTTTTAAATAGGGGTACAGTATAAGGGTACACAGAAGCCAGGGTTGTGTTCATATTCCAGTTAAGGGGTCATGGCTCTGTGCAGTGGGAGAAGAGACAGTAGTGCAAGTATCAAAGACAGATACAAAGCTCTTACTGGGGACTAAAAGCATTTTGTTCACTGGCAACTTTGTTGGACTGTTTTTTATTATAAACAACAACAAACATTTCAAACACTTCTGTATTACACTGTACAAACACTTAATACTTTCCCAAAAGACAACAGGTAACATCAGGTTAAAAAACTGAAAAGGATATTTAATGATAAGATACTGAAAATACAAAAAAAAAAAAGAGTAATAACAAGACGAGGTCAAAACCTTGTATATGGCTGGATCGTGTATGAAATGCTACAGGGCTTTTAATTTGAATTTAGGACTTTTAATTTGAAACAGGAAGTGGCCAGCATATATCTAGTCAGACTTTTGTTCACTTTGACTTTCACTTTACAGAGCTGGCATGCGCTGTCACAGTTGTTATCATCCAGCCCAAAAACTCATGTGAATCCATGTTAAAGTGAAGAACAGTGCACTTAGACACAGCCACGCAGCTGAAGGGAGCTGCTTTCTCTGGAGCTGTATCCACTGATCATTTAACACAACCCTCCCCTCTTCAGCTTCAGTCAGGGACGTATGTCCCCTTACTGGGGATTCCCACCAAAAGCTTCATGGTCACCTGTGGGCATTCTGGTCGCTCTGACATCGCTCACACTGCCAGCTCCAGCAGGTGCTTACAGCGGCCAAAGGGGTGGGGCCGGGCGCTGCAGATGTGTCCATCTGGGCTGACTGGCTGTGCACTTTACAAGGATGAACAAATATACTATCATTTATGTCTTCACTATGTATTATTGTATATTTCATTACACAATTAAAATAATGCTAATAAACACAGTCATATAGCCTTTATGAGGCTTTTATTATTATGATTTTACCCTCCTGTTGGCACGTAGGACCATTGAGAAATGTAGGCTAATTGGTGGTAAATAAGCGGGAGCTTATTTGGAGGGAAAAAAGCATAGCCTACATATATATATATAGCATGCACATCTTCGGTTTCCTCTTTCACCATGGATCGCACTTTCGGAAGCCCCCTTTGTATTGCATTGGCGTATTTGTTGAGGAAACGCAGGGCCCGGAGCCGTTGGTCCGTCTGGGTCCACAGAGTCCTGCAAACCTGGTCTGCAATTGGCTGCTGCTTTGGCGGCGGCGCTGCTCATTTGCATAAAGTTCAGCTTCTCTCAACTTCTTCTTGACGCTCTGGTCACTGGCATCGCCCCGCTCGCTGCAGCCAACACCCCTGATGCCCTTTGTCGCCAGCGTGCATTGAAAATGAATGACGGCCGGCTGCTTATGATGCTCATGAAGCTTATGGTGGGAATCCACGGTTATGATGGGAGGAGGCTGCACAGCCCTCAGTCACTATCAGAACCAAGTTCCGCTGATAACTTGTAAAAACCTCTTATTGGCGCCGATAACCAAAGGAAAATTTTGTCATTGTGGCTGCAACAGTTCCAGCTTTTTAACACGCAATATTCACCTCAGTTTCAATCAGTCTTTTTTTTTTTTTTTTTCCTCACACAACCCGTTCTGACCATCTGTGGTTCTGGCATTGTAGCACAATATAATCAGTAATGTTAAAAATAAATTTAAGGCTTGTCTCATACAGACACAGCACAGTTACACGTTACAGTGACTATGGAAAACGAGCCGATCAAAGTTGACACTTTTCTGATAACAGTAATGTGCTTTCCTATGCTGAAGCAAGTTGTTACATTTTACTTGTATAGCAGCTGGCTAGTTAGCTAGCTAGCTTGCTAATTCTATTGTGCTTTCATGCTACACTGGTTACAGAAAATGAGGAATACAGTACCACGTGACTTTCAGTGTCCACTGCTCTGTCGTATGTATTTTAAAAGAGAAACAGCCAATAGGGAAAAGCCTAATTCGTGTCATCACTCACTCTGACCAATGGTGTAACTTTATCACTCACTAACTCGTAGACAGACTTTTGCTTTTATAGGGCTGGCCTTGCCTCTGCGGTCCAGCCAAAAAATAAAACTTGTGTATTAGGAGGAATGTTTCGGTTAGTTCCACCATGGGTATATGACAGTGTGAATCCCAGTTGCCTCAGTGTTATTTTTATTTTTATGTTCCATTCTGCTTTTGTGTTAAAAGGCTGCATGACAGCATCAGGGAGAAGGACTTGTGCTTCAGTTTGTTTTTTTCCCTTGTTCTGGTGATTGGCACATCTGGGTAATGCCATCAAATTTGCATTAGCATGTTGAATGTGTTTCCATTTATAGACCCTACAGCAGTGGAGGAGCACTGACACACCATCCTCGTCTTATACACATATGTGTCTTTATTGCTGCTGTCGCTCTGCTACTTCATTTGTTCTTGTCATAGTGTAACTGACTTACACGCCAATCAGCTTGTTGTGCTAACCTCAGCACTTATTGCTAATGGTTAAAAGTATCCGGGCAGAACTCATGCTTGTGAACTTTGGTTCTACATTACATGTATCAATGTAATAAATGTCAGGTGTACTTCACAGATTTGTGGTCACATGTGGTCAAAGAAAGTGTCTATAAAATCTGAAAGAATTGAATTATCATTGCACATTTTATTTAATTATTGTTTTGATTTAATTTAATGCTTCTGTCATGAATGGATGCATAAAAATAGCATAACATCTTTTTATGACTATTTCTGTTTGTTACATATTTCACAGGACAGAGATAGAAATTCAGAGGAAGAAATTAACATTTTTCTCTTTGAAAAAGATAAAAATTGAAAAATCAATACTACTGGTATCCTAAATTACACCTCAAGAAAATTTCAAGCACCCAGCAGAAAGGAGTGAAAGTGGCCAGCAATATTTCTGTGGCTACAGCTTGTGGAAGAGACAAGTGATGGGAGAGGAAATAAATTCAGAGCTAAGGACAGAGAAAACACCCCCCCCCCCCTCTAGTATCCCCTTCTGTCTCTCTTGAATTCTTGCAAAATGTGCCGGGGCTTGATGCAAAACACTCTGTTGTAATTCGATGTCTGGCTGCTTTCCAGGCATCAGCCAGAGCAGGATCTCCCATTGGCTACTGCAGCACGGCTCTGACCTGAGTGAGCAGAAGAAGAGGGCCTTCTACCGCTGGTACACGCTGGAGAAAACTACACCAGGTACATCAGTCTTTCAACTCTTTACACTCACTCAGTCCTGACTCTGTGTGTATTGGTCAGGTGTGTGTGTGTGTGTGTATATATATATATATATATATATATATATATATATATATATATATATATATATATATATATGTATATATATATATATATGTATATATATATATGTGTATATATATATGTGTATATATATATATATATATATATATATATATGTATATATTTAAGGGCAGTGGTTAACAAAGAGAGGGATGAAGAGGCATAGAGCTGGTGCCAACAGAGGGCAAAAATCTAACTAAAATTGATGGAGGGTCAGTCTGTAGATAAGCCCCTCAGTTTTCTCAGTAACCATTCATCCGATCAACTTCTCATTGGCGGGCATATTGCTGAGGACCCATGGAAGTGCAGTGTTGAGTGTGAGCTCTTGAGATCTATGAGACATATTTATTATTAGTGTATTTCTACCACCAGAAGTACATACTGTGGGATATATATAGAGGGGACCCCTATTAACTGTTACACAGACAAACGGCATGCTGGGTAAAACTTGCTCTCTCATCAGTGGCTCCAGTGCATTTAAGAATAAATGAAGAAATAGAGGCTTGAGCAAAATCATAACAAAATCAAACATGCATCAGCATCAAGCATCAGCTATGTATTATTCTGAATGAACGCTTTTGTTTTTGGAAACAGCTGGGCTTTGGCTTGCTAAGAGATGCGACTATGTCATAGCATGTGTATTGCTCAGAACCCAAGGAAATGCAGTGTTGAGTGTGAAGATGCTTGTATGAGCTGTTCTGGAGAGCGTTGCCAGCGGCAATACTGGAGACCAAGTGCATTCTGAAGAAGCACAGTTTGAATGACTACTGCACTACTGTATAGAATAAGAAAAAATGTATAGAACTAGAAAAGTGCACTCAGTAGAGTGTAGCTGTCTGTCAGGTGGCTGCTAGAGCTTTTCACAGCCACTCTATAGGCAATACATGTGATGCAGCTGGTTGGTGGATTTGTCCCTCCCAGCTCCCTTAGGCCCTGATCACACAGAATCCATTTTAGCAACTGGAGGCATCTTTTTCTAATAGTTTTTAATGAGAATGAAGCGTTTTGCTTGCTGTTTTTGCATTGCTACGCGCTTCATGGTTCTGCGCTCTAGGTATCTGGCATTTTTCCTGGAGTGCTTCAAACTCCTCAAGTTGAAAAAACTTAACTCAGAGCAGAGAGGTGCCCCATTTCATCTAGGCTTTTTTCCCATTGCCCAATCAGATGATTCGAGTGGCGCGCCTTCTGTGGTGGTCTCAACAACAAGTTTACAGTTGGTAAACAATGGAGGAGAATCCGGTGGTAGTGCTTGCTGGATACCCAAAGCTATATGATTTTACATTTTAAAAAAAAAAAAAGGCAGTGCGATGCGCCTTGCGTTTTGCAACCAGGGCATCTTGATTAAGTGGATCATAACATGTTGGGTATGGAACTATTGTCTGCAGATGCTCTGGTCCAAAGTAAGACCAGACTTTTCTATGAATGTCACTTTTTGAGCCACAACAAAGGCCAAAATTTGGCCTGCAGCTGAATAGGTAAGGCTTATTGTTTTTACCTGAGACATTTGTGGAAAACTTAAAGCCCTACTGGCCAGTTAAGAGCAGTAAAGAATCGGCAGACAGTGACAATATAAAAAGGCAATAAAACAGGTTTTTCAACAGTTATGAATCACTGCCAATCTGAATCTGGCATGACACTGTCATGTCACTGTAGCCATAAAGGCCATAATAGAATGTAGTTTCATTTTGTCACTCTGAATAGTTAGCAAAGCTGTGGTTGTAGCAAAGTTGAGTTTTAATGTTGGGTATAAAGATAGCAGAGTTTTCCTCAGTAATGGCAGCAGGAGGCAGCTCCAAAGAAAGGAAGCACAGTAGGAAAACACTGTGCTACCAGCAGTTTCTTGATAGACTGTTAATGAGATGAGTAGAAGTAGACAGTGCCCTGTGGTATATGTGCTGCAGTGACATGTGATATACAGTATGATGCCTCAATTCCATGTAATATCTCATACGTTAGCTGAAGCTTTTTGAAGTGTTATATGAATTGGAGGCTGGTAGAGACAAAGGAAGATAAGGTTAGTAACAGCAGCGGCTTGTAGGAGCTGAATATTAATGTATTGTGTTCCGTTTTAAATGGGCACCTGGGTTTGATTTAATTTTAGCCTAAAGCAACTGGATATTACTCAACAAAAGCTGAGGATCTCTTAGTCTAATTTTCATCATGCATTTTTAATTTTAATGTAAGCATTTTGAGGCAATACCTGTGACCATTTTTGTTGTGAGTAGTTACCATGGTTACAGGTGTTGTTCTCATCCATTGCAAGGTTAGTGGAAAAGGCTGTTTACTTGTTCAGACACAGATTCAATGTGACCCCCACCCCCCAAACTGTCTGTTTGAACACAACCGCTCACTCTGTGTCCTTCCTGCTCGTCAGGTATTACCACAGATACTTGATAAAGTTACGCTAGCTTACCTCTTTATAAACGTTGACATATAGCCTGCATGCTTTGTGGTTTGTTCTAGCTGTTTGTTGCAGCTTCCTGTCTAATTCTCAGGGGATTATAGATTAATTTAGTCCATAAACTATTTCTTTTAAGAATGTCAAATAACATTATTTAACATATGTACGGAAATACTTTGTACTGTATACGTGTTAGTTCGGCTCTAGGCACTAATTACCAAATGTGAATGGCCTTGCTGTCCCTGTTTTATTTTTTATTGTTTCAGGATTTTACCAGGTTTGGCAAGTCTCAGAGCTGTCAAGTCACAGTTCCTCATTTTTGTGACCTAAAGGGATAATTTACTGATTTTTCAACCAGATTTGTAGCATAACACTGTAGGTAGATGGTAAACTTTCTTCATCTTATCAGCATGCAGATGCTCATCTCTCATCTTAACACATCATCCAACAGATTTTCACTGGCTCTAACTTGCTTGATTGTACTTTCTCATTTTTGTGTGCCCGCCACCATGGATTGAGACAGAGAGACCCTCCCTCCTCTTTCTCCCTCTCTTTCTTTTGCTCTTAAATGCAGACCAAATTCAGATCAAACAGTAAAACGAGGCAGTGCTGATCAAATATATATGTTGATTTCTTGCCTAAAACAATTTCAGAACCCATTGTAGTTCACTTTTTAATGGTAATTTGAGATTGTTTGTTACCAGCCTGCCACCATATTGTTTGCTGTGTTGAAATGGCCATGCTCACATTATGTCACTCACCAGTCGTGAGCGTTTATTCATCAGGTGCGCTGGAGTGCATTCTGATAGTTGTAGGTTTTCTACCTCAAAAGCACATGTCACAGCCCTTTTCTCTGGTCATATAGCACCAATTTAAAAAGTATTTGCGTCTTTCCACTGTATAGACGACTCGTTTTGTGAAACAACCTTTCCAGCAGTGAAATTCTTCTTTAAGTCCAACTTACGGCCAGTTCTCAAGTCTTGAGTCCAGTGCTTTAAAATCTTATTGCACCTTAGTCCTGCTTTATAAAAAAGTTGTGAAAAATCAGGGTTGACATGTACAGGTTAGTTTTGCTTCTCTGAAGAAGGACACAGTTAAGAGATGAGTCTGTTGTCTTGCACAACCTTAAATCTACATTTCACTGCAAATGGTTAACAGCAAAAACAACAGGCCTCTTGCTTCGGATCCCAACTGTGCATGTGCGTGTGCGCATGTACGTTTACGTGCGCTGTATCAACCTATAGCCAGGCAGCAGACATCCCACGCCTCGTCCTCTGCGGCATGTTCCTCGGTGGAGCCCTGCCAACACCGACAGCAGTGGAAACTGCTCTATGCTATTTATGGCCAGACTGAGCCCGGCCCAGCTCAGCCCAGCCCCACACACACGCCTCCATCACTGCTGCAGAGAAAACTGATGCCCCATTCATGCTGTTCTGATAACCTGGGCTGTTGCTGGGTGACCCAGTTAGGTCTTGTTCCCATTGTCTGTCAGGTGAGGTTATGATACTGAGGGTGAGCTTGTGACCCCCATAATACATCTAAGCTGTTAGCTTGATTGTGGCTATTTTTTAGTTTTAGTTCAAACCTTTTGAGTTATAATCTTTTCTGCTGTGGTCATGATTTGAGATGAGGAAGCACAGTCCTTGTCAGCACTATTCAGTCCAGTTTATAACCACAATATATTGTGAGATTTGCTAAAGGTGATGCACATTCTCACATACATTTTCATGAGGCGATCAGCTTTTTGGCCATTGTGCGCTGTGCTCAGTTCGTCTGTCAAGACAACCATTACACACATTATTGCTCTCTTTTTTTTAAGACTCTAACCAGCACAGTTAGTGCTTCCAACCCACAGACACCTGCAAACAATATGTTCCCAAGGCTCATTGTGACCAGACTTCCCCTGACAGATGTACCATCTTCAGTTGTAACCTACCAGTGTTTCTGCTGCCTCCCACCCCAGGTGCCACTCTAAACATGCGGCCAGCTCCGTTACCTCTGGAGGAAATGGAGTGGAGGCAAACCCCGCCCCCCATCACCACTGCCCCTGGAACCTTCCGGCTGCGTCGAGGAAGTCGCTTCACTTGGAGAAAAGAGTGCCTGGCTGTGATGGAGAGGTGAGTGGGGGAACAGAGGAAGAAGAGCAGGAGATTAAAGATGATAAATGGGAGTTTGTTTCATCAATCTGCCTTATTTCCACATGGAGTAGAGGAAACATTGCAACCTGTGCAAGAAAATGGCTGGAAAATGAGCCTGTGACTCTTGACATACAGTCTCAATATTGGCTTGGTAGTACCGCACACATAGCAAACAGCAGGAAGTTTGTTGACATCGTCCTTGTGTAATGAAATTAATTTAATCAGTGTGACTCTTCTGCTATATATAGCTACTTCAACGACAACCAGTACCCAGATGAGGCCAAACGGGAGGAGATAGCAAACGCCTGCAATGCTGTTATTCAAAAGCCAGGTAAACCACAGAAACCAGGAATGTGTGTGCAGCCTTGTTAGAATAATTCAGTGTTTTGTTATGTGTAGTGGATAATAGCTTTATTTGCTGGTGATGAATATTCCTCTAAGTTATGTGAATATTTTGAATATTACCATGGAAATTGCCCCTCTGAACACAACCATAATCACCCATTAATCTGTACATGACATCTTTTTACATTTGGTATGTCATACATACGTAAGTGCTAAAGAGCTGAAACAATAACTTGATTAGTTTATAAGTTCAGCAGAAAATGTATCTGCAACAGTTAAGCCTTAAAATTTCCTCATTCCAGCTTCTAAACTGTGAATATTTGCTGATGCATGGATATTTTTCTGGATATGATGTGGACTTTACAGACCAAACATCTGTGTTGCATGTGTTGTGTGATCAGCCCCTTAGGCAATCAAATAAAATTATTTCCTTTCAGCAGATATTTTACCATCATCAGTTATGAAACAATCCAGATCATGAAGGCACAAATAAAAGTGGAATTCACAGCTTGAGGGAGCAGATGGATGAAAAAACAGGGCCCAAAATGAAATAAAAAAAGATTAGAACTGACTGGATAAAAAATAATTTTAGCAAGACATTATCGTTTTGAATTGTGCACTGAGTGATCAGATTGTCATGTGATTTGTTTCAGGGAAGAAGCTGTCTGATCTGGAGAGGGTTACCTCCCTGAAAGTTTACAACTGGTTCGCCAACCGTCGCAAAGAGATCAAGAGACGGGCTAACATTGGTAATGTGGCTTCAGGGAGAGACCACAAATCTCTATTGAGACTTTTGGTTGCGGAGCACTGCACATTTGATTACATTCCTTTGTGTTAACATGACTATTTGATATTTAATAACAGCAATTATACAAATTATCTTATGCATTGAATGGCTCATCATAAATGTATTCATTCCATCACTATAATTAGGCAGGTTGATGATTGTTAATCAGTCACCTGATATCTGTAATGACCTCTGGCAAAATATTCCCATACCTGCTTTGGAATTTTAAAAAAATCCTCTTGCTGCCTGCATTAATCTAGATGCCAATTAGATTTGTAAAATATAACCTCCATTACTTGCTAGCCAAAGGACTTAGTAGAGAAGACCACTGAAGCAGTTGGAGAGATTCAGTATCGTCTGGCCACAGTCTGAGCTAATGTGTGGTAATTAGAGCAGTGGTTCCCAACCTTTTTTGTCTGGTGTACCCTCAAAGCCTGGTCAGATGAGCTGTCATTTTGCAAATGTGTTTATTTGACTTGGTATTTAACTCTATGTTATGCATCTGTGATAACTATATACAAGTGGGCATTCATACATGTTTTTCATATAGTTTAACTGTTCATGTTGTTTAGTCAAGTTAGCATTTTTACTCCTGTCACTTAGAGTAGCAGAATTTGGATGTTTCAACTATTCATCCATGATAGCTATATATAGCTTTTTCACTATTTGCATTTAGGTCACTACTGTAAACTGTTCATCCATTACTTTCAGGTATCAATTTAAATAATGTATTCATTACATTTAACTAGTCTAACAATTAATCTATTACTTTTAGCTGACTATTTAGGCTATTTATCCATATGTCAACAATTTACCCATTAATTCAAGCTAACTCTTCCAACTAAGTATCTATTACTTTCAGCAACCAATTTCAAACTTTTTATCCATCAAGCTAATGCCAACCACTTAGCCATTACTAAAAGCTCACTATTCTAACTGTTTTTCCATTAAACTATCAATTTCAACCATTTATCTGTTACTCTATGTATCACAGCTGTAACGCAATAAACTGTCAACCATTTATTCATTACTTAAAGTAGTCCAACTGTTTATCCATTAAACTAACTATGTTAACCATTTTTCATTACTTAAAGTATTATTTTTCCATTTCCTACTTATCCATTACTTCAAATTAGGTATTCCAGTTGTTTATCCAGTACTTTCAGTTATTAATTTCAACCAGTTATCCATTACTTAAACTAAGTATTCCAACTTTTATTTATTACTTTCAACAATCGATTTCACATTTATTTATTACTTTTAGCCATTTCAACCATTTGTTCATTACTTAAGCCCACTTTTCCAACTGTTTATCCATTAAGATAACTATGTCAACCATTTATCCGTTACTTAAGCAGACTATTCCAACTGTTTTATACATTACTTTCAGCTGTCAATTTCAACCATTTATCCATTATTTAAGCCGAGTATTCTAGGGCTGTAGTAAACCAAAGAAAATCTTGGTCGACTAAAGTCGCACATAATCTTCAACTAATCGATTAGTAGTGGGAAAAAAAGTGCACGTTATTTTTACATCTGCGGTGGTGTGTCTGTGTCACTCTGCAGTTACACCTCCAAAACACTAGTTAGCGGTGGAGGACTGTGTTAAGTGCTGTAAAGTTCAAACTTTATTTATATAGTTTATTCAACAAACACATTAAATATGGATTAAAAGAGACAATTCCAAACAGAAGTATGCAAACTGGCTTCACTATAAATCACAGAACTGACAGACAAACACTTGTCTTTTTCTGGACACATTTTCCCCACCAATACAACATGCTAACGTTATTAGCACAAGTCTATGGCATTTTACATTGTATAAAGTAGCCTAGCATCTAGCGATCTTTTCCTCTTCTCATATAAACCCAGGGACAACAGCAACATGTAACAAAGGTAACGGTACATAATTTGGCTTCATTACAGCTCACAACATTCACCGACAAAACAACTGTCTTGTACTAAACATGTTTTCCAAGCAAATACAACATTCTAACGTTATTAGCGCCAGCCTATGGCATTTTACATTGTATAAATTAGCCTAGTGACAAGCGGAGATTTCCTCTGCTCATGTGAAGCCAGGGTAAATCCCGAAGTACAAATCCCTTAAGGATAAATCACACACAAGACTTAAAATGCTGTTTTAATGGAGGCTTTACTGCTGTGGAAGTGGAAGCTTTGTTTCCACTGAGGGAAATGGTTTCAGCTTACAGAGACAGACAGGAGGTCTGCCTCACTGTGATGCTGAGCGTGAGGGTGGGCGAGTTCAACTTTCTGTCATTTTCAGAGGTAACTTTGCCTGTCCCACCATCACAGGAAATAATGGATTAATCTTGGAAAGCTGTTGGTGTAGCACTTTTCTCCTTATGAAAGTAACACAGCGATTATTCGACCAATGAGAATTTGGTCGGACAAAAGCATAGCGACCAAATAATCGACTAGTCAACCAGGAGACTACAGCCCTAGAGTATTCCAATCCAATTATCTTTTAAACTAAATATGTCAACCATTTATCCATTACATTAAATTAAGTATTTCAACTGTTTATCCATTACTTTTAGCTATCAATTCCAACTGTTTATCCATTACTTACCACTATGTCACTAGGCCACTAGAATCAAACCATGAAAACCCTCGACAAGAAACCTAACAGCTTCCATCACTGCAACATATGGGAAAAATATAATCTTTTGAGCTGGGAAAACTTTATAAAATATGCAAACGTATGCCTCATCTATAAAATAATTCATGGTCTAGCTCCTCCTCCACTCAGTTGCTTTATTCAGCAATGAGTAAACTCAAATCAGATCACAAGAGGAGTCACAAGAGGAAACTGCATCACCCCACTGAGAAAATCAGCTTTCAGTCAATCTGCCTTTTCAATCAATGTGGCACATGAATGGAATGCTGTACCAGCTCACATCAGGGACCTGACTACATACAGGTCCTTTTCCACACAGTTAAAAAAAATGGTTCATAAATTTCCAAATTTGTCAACACTTGTCTGGATATACTCATCATTACATCAAATTGCCCTGTTGCTAAACCTGCAGTCCTGTTGCTTGTATTTGTTTTTTGTTTTTGTTTTTCTTTGCTTGTTGCTTCTGGTCTGTGTTTGTGTTTGCTGTTAAATTGTCTTGTTGCTTGACTTGCCTTGGCGTTGCTGTTGTCATGCTTCCTCACTTGTCTTTCTTTTTGTCTGTCTCTGTTTATGCAGTTAGGTTATCTTGTTGTGTCTCTCTGTGTTTTATTGTAACATACACGTCAATGTCTTAAATTTGCTGTTTTTAAATTTTAGGCTGCCAATTCACATCTAGCCAGGGACAACAGATGAAAACTAGCCTTAGGGCTAACTCTGGCGTATTTACAGAAATGTTTATTAATATGCACTGTCCCTGACAAATAAAGTAATGAAATAAAATAAATAAATAAATAAATGTCAAACATTTACCCATTACTTTAAGCCAGGGTTTGAAATTAGCACCAACTGCCCGCAAAATGCTGTTAAAATAGTTAAGTGGCTGATAGATTTGCCTCCCTCACCAGCCAACAAAACAACAGTAATCTATTGAGTGGCTGGTAGATAATAGAATCCACCAGCCACAGTGGAAGGTGGAATAAAAAAAATGTAATTTCCAGTACTGCTTGAAGCTAACTATTTCAACCAGGTATTCATTACTTTAAGCCATTTCAACCATTTATGCATTACTTTAACTTATTATTACAAGTGTTTATCCATTATCATTTATCCTTTTTAACTGTTTGCAATTATATTTTTGATTAACTAGTTTAACATGCACTCCATTAATCTCAGTGGCCACTTTATTAGCTACACCTGTACAGTCTTGTGCAATCCAATACAACTGTTCTGCCATAAAGTTTACTTCTATGATGCCTCACACATAGACAGTCATAGAAGTGATAATCCAGTATTTATCTAGACGAGTGAAGAATGAATATATGGCAGAGCTGTTGTATTGAATTGTAATAGATTTTACGGGTGTACCTAATAAAGTGGTCACTGAGTGTATATTTTTAAACTGGATCGTAATTTTTCAGATGAATTCAGCGACACAATTTTTCCATGTTGCCTGTTTGGGAATCACTGCTCTTCAGTACGTTATGAGGGATATTATCAGTCATCTATCATAAATCTAACAATCCATCCTCTTCCTCCAAGAAGCCACAATCCTGGAGAGTCATGGGATAGATGTCCAGAGTCCAGGGGGACACTCCAACAGTGACGACATCGATGGGAACGACTTCTCAGAGCAGGTAGAGAGTGATTAAGTTTCAAGAGACACATAAATCCAGATTTATGTTCCAGACAGTACTGTAAACGACTTGTCTGATGGAAGAGAAACAGTTCACTTTTCTGTGTGTTAAAGCTTCATATCTTCATTTTGTGCTGTACTGTGTCTGATATTTTTATCAGATGCAGATGCAATTTATATTTTTTCCTTTGTTTTTTTTGGATCAACCTCTTGCCAACCATTCACATCCATGTGTCCACATCCAAGGCTCACTCTGTTCTTGGACAGCACTCTGTATTTCTAGTCATTAATCGGTGTGATCATGTATTTTACATGTCTTTCAAATGCATCAGTTGACTTAACTAATTAGTTTCCCTCTCTTTTGTTAAAGTTATGCAAGTAATAGAAGTTAGCAGCTTGTTGGGTTTGCTTGGAGTTAAACCATGTAGACTTAATGCCACATTACCCTGCCACTGTGACAAATTACAAGAACGTTTGAGCTGCTGTTTTCCTTTAGATGATCTTTTAATATGTCCTTCCCCAAATATAGAAGGCACATAAAGTTTTTTATTTTTGTGAAGTAATGTTGCTAAGAACTGTTGCCCGAGGCATGTTAATTAACAAAAGCTCGCTCTCCTCTTCTTTTTCCTGTAACCAATGGAAACTGAGCTGGAGCAAAGGAAGTATCAAGGCTCTGTAATATTGTAGAAACCTACAATTCAAGATTGTGTTTCAGTTTAAGCCTTCTAGCTTTACTCTTGATTGCACAACATGTAAACGCTTCCTGTCAAGTCAAGGCTGCTGAAAGTGAAAAGAGCCAGTTGACCATTCCAGAGTAATGAACACAGGGTGTATTTAATCTGTCAAGCAGTGTTGAACTAGTGAAGTATGAAAGAGGACAAGCTATTCTGAATATTGTGAAGTGTTTCTCTAATTACACTTGAGTTTTTTAATCGTACATTGTTAAATGGCCATTTTTATTACCTCCAGGCATGTGACCTACCCTATTTTGACAAGAGACCTCTAAGCCGACCTTTTGGCCTTTACCGACTGGAGCCCACCTCACCAACACAGGTACATCCACATTGAAACATGCCATTATGTTAACCAGAACAATGCATATTAATTCTCAGGGAAATAGGATCTGGTTCTCTTTAACCTGGCTCATACTTCCTCAGTTTTTGCCTTCATGCCAGTCCATTTTGATCCTCAGTTTAGCAGTTATGTTGCTGCATTTCTTTGTGGCTGTAGTTGCAGGGAGCACAGCTCTCCAGTGCAGTCCAAAAAGAGGGCAAGGAAAACTCACAATCAAATCACACAGAGGTTAAGAGCGGTCCCCTCAACACAATTATACTCTGATTGCATGTCTTTATATACCTGTCAGAATACAGTAATCAGGCGGCATGTCGCTTAAAAGTTGATTTGGTGCCATTGCTTGCCTATTTTCTGGCTCCTGTGACCTCAGTTTTTAACATCCAAAACAATTTGCTTTCACAAATTCAAACTCAGTCATAAAAACACAAGGCAGCAGATATTGTAAGGTTGGTTTGCCATTTTGCAGAATTATAGTTTTTCCCTCCTGTTGGCAGAAAATGTATGCTGGTTGGAATAACATATAATGTGACAATATACTTTCCTGGTTATGAGGAATAATTTTAAAACTGTATTTTATGAGCAGGTCTTACTGCACACTGAAGATTCCTTTTCTCTGTTGGCCTGTTAAATTTTACAAACTGAAATGCTACAGTAAAGTCACTAACCAAATCACAACTGACCATTCGCTTAGCCTCCCCCACCTTTGTTACTGTTGCTGCAGTTGTCAAGCTTACCCTTCTCTCCCTTCTCAGTACATATGCAATTGACAGTAATCATGGTAGCAGAACGACCACTTAAAATTGTTGGTCACTTTTGAAACATGTCCTTGATTTTAAATCATGGTAGCCACATTAGTAGCCAGCAACTGTTGGTTTTGCTCGTTGATGACAACTGTGGCTGGCAGATTTTATCAGCTAAAGAGGCTGTCTTCAGCTGTATAATGTTTCTAAAAGGGGCTTAAATATGCACTTGGTGGCTACATCTTGCTAAAAGAAAGAGAATAAAGCTGCATGTCCAAGGCAAGAAGTCTCACCATCCTAACCCCACTGTAACATGATCCTATTTGGCTGCTTAGCTAGCAGTTTTAGAGAGAAAAATGAAAGGAGCACCACATAAAAGTCTGGGCTCCCCAAGACATTTGAGCCCTCAGTCAACTTTTACCAGTGTCTCAGACCATAATTAGCTTGTTAAGGCTATGGCTTGTTCACAATCATCCTTAGGAAAGTCCAGGTGATGCAAATTTCAAAACTTTATAAATACTCTGACTCCTTAAACTTTGTACCAACAATCATCAGCCACAGGCCCCCCTCTAAACAGCTGCCTAGCACTCTGAAAACTAAAATAACTGATGCCCACAAAGCAGGAGAAGGCTATAGGAAGCTAGCAAAGTGTTTTCAGATAGCTGTTTACTCAGTTTGTAATGTAATTAAGAAATGGCAGTTAACAGGAACTGTGGAGGTCAAGTTGAGGTCTGGAAGACCAAGAAAACTTTCTGAGAGAGCTGCTTGTTGGGTTATTGTAGGAGACTCAGATTCTGTATACAATATTAATAGTTCAACAAAATAAAGTCTACCACTAATGACACATTTGAACAGCTCCCAAATACAAATAAATGTACCCTGGGATCTGTATATATAAATCAACAGGTGATTTCCTTCTCTCTTTGCAAAATCCTTAACGATTGAGTTCTTCTTTTTCCACCTGGACCTTTATGCTCTGCCATTTCTCCTCTAATCATCATGCTGTAACCTGCAACAGGCTGTTATGTTACCATAACTACTGCACATTCACGTGTATGTAGTTTTTGTCAAGCCGCGAGCATCACGTAGGTTTATATTGCTAAAGGTTCAATCACTTGACGACACCAACTCCCGTGTGCGCACAGTAAGAGAGGAGTTTCCTAAAAGAGTCTGAGAAGTCCAGGGCCGTTGATAAAACATTCAGGATGCCCAGGCCTAATGACAGCACAGTTTATTCCACACTACTAAAGCTGTTCCTCTTTTTAAAACTACCGCAAGTCGCTAATTATTTCGCTTTCAGCCATGTTTGTTGTTGCCATGGGTAACAGTATGATGTCATATGTCACCAAGTCCAAATATTTAGAATATCAAAATATGAATTTTTCACGATATTAGAAATATATTGGTATTATCGTGAATGAGATGATATGGCACACCCCTAGTTCTCACCACAAAATTCATTATCAGAAGTTTGCAAAGAACAACTAATCATGGCTGATTTATTTTCTTTTAAACATGTCCTGTGGACTGATGAAATTAACATTTGTCCAACTGTTATACACAGAGGTTGTTTGATCATGCTTTAGGCTTGTGTTGCAGCCGGTAGCATGGGGAACATTTCACAGGTACAGGGAAGAATGGATTCAATTAAATTCCAGCAAATTCTGGAAACAAACATCACATCATCTGTAAAACCACAGCACCTCAAGAGGAACAAGCTAAAGGTATTGCCATGGCCCTCACTTTTCCCTGGTCTTAACATTCTCGGACCTCAAAAGAGTAGTGCATGCCCAAGAATCTCACCTTTTGCAGGAAAAATGGGTGAAATTCCTCCAAACAAGAATTGAAAGAGTCTTAGCTGGTTACAAAAAGTGTTTGAAGCTGTGATACTTGCCAAGAGATGTGCTACTAAGTACTGACCATGCAGGGTGCCCAAACTTTTGCTTCAGGCCCTTTTCCTTTTTTGTTATTTTGAAACTTTAAAAGATTAAAATCATAAAGTAGTCTTGCTTAAAATATTAAGGAAATGTGTCATCTTTACCTTTTGCCTTCTGGAGATCAGTTCAGCTTCTACTTGCTTAGCCATTCACAATAAATACAGTTTTGACCAGGGGTGGCCAAACTTTTACATGCCACTGTATATACCGTTGAGTTTGGCAGACATAATATTATTTTGGGTGAACAGTTTAACTGAGATTCATGTAGTGTAAACTTCCACACATCTAACGAAGAAGAGGACAGAGCGGCTAACATAATCCAATATTCTGATGGCATCAAGGACCAGATCCCACACAGTGGGGAAATACCACAGTGTTATTTGTTAATGGGGATTATCAATGTCGCCAGTCTACCAACAATATAATGTAGCATGAAGTGCTCGCTGACCTGCCTGGAAGTTACACTGGGTTACTACTGTAGGTAGAAAGCTAGTTAGCCATGTATGCTAAGGATTCTGTTTTACATTAGCTGTTTAAATTACTCCTTGCACTTTTGCTCTTTTGTTTTCGGTTTTGGAAACACTGAAGAAAGGTACTACCACTACTCACTACTCCGCCTGTCACAATAGCTACTTTTGTTGAACAATATTGTGTCTCAGAAATAATAGCGATATGACAGTATTGTTCTTTTGAGACCATTTTATAGCACTAATAAAATGACAATAGCATAAGAATGCAAGTACACCTTTTCAAAGAGCATTTAACTTTTAGTTCTAAAGAATATCCAGACATTCAGAAAAAAAATAATATATACAACCTTTATAGGAGAAGCCCAAAATGAATCAGTTTGAGACCTAAAACAAAGTTTCGGCAACAAAAACAAAGCCACATGATGCCTCCTGAGACTAACAAGTTTAGCGAAGCTCCGGGAACCTGTTACCTCCATTATTCCACTGTTGTGTTGTAGTCAGCTCCCCTGGATGGACGGCCTGTTGAATTTATGGAGTGGAGATTGAAGTTGTTGGGAGGGTAAAATTACAAAGGACTAATGTTTTGGCTCATTTTCCAGGGGGTGGGAAAGCTAATGACTAGCTAACTGTGCCTTTTCCACTCTAAAAAGTGCAGCTGTAGGCTGCCAGTAAGCTACACTGTGTCATCTTTTAAGTGTAGTTTTATTTTCCTTCAGACTTTTGTAAGTAGGTGGGGTGGAGAGGAAAAAAAGATAGAATTGCTGTGCCTAAGTTTTACACTAGGGCCACATTGCCTGTGTGAGCAGCACTGCTCAGGTGTGGCATGGCTACAGATAGGGAACATCTAAAGAACAGGAGTCTTGCCCGTTTTTTTGTGTGTCTTTTTATAATCACATTAACATCATACAATGTTTCACTACAGTTTAATGTCTATCACAGACATGAAAAATATAAATATTTCTTTTCAACTCAACACTTCCATCTTCGTTTGAAAAAAAAAGCCCTGTGACAACATTTTCGTAGACAGAACCCCTTCATTTGTTAACACCAGGCTTTTTATTGTGAAACATTTGCAGGACCATGCTGTTGCTGGCTGCACAGCTCCACAAATGTGTGGAGCATTGACTTTTAATTGTGGAAATACACTAGTTATAGCAGGTGGCAGCTCTGTAGCAGTAACGCTGTCTGTGTGAACACCGAATGCGTGCAAGCCACAGCAGCTCAGCAAGGTAGCCGTCATGTGCTGCTCACACAGGCAGGGTGGTGTAAGCTTTACAATGGTTGGTTGACTCTGGCATCATGTTGGCTAAAATGTTGCTGACATTCATATATAAACAGACTCGCAAGTAAACACAAGGGGCCATATTGAGGTAAGAAAAATGATCAAGGTCATGTCCATACATGGTGTGGTAAGTGTAATTATCGTGACAGGCCTACTTACTCTGACCTCATACACACCACTTTAACAAGCAGAAATCCAAAGCTTGATAGGCGCGCCAGGCCCAGTTATGGTTGCTGAGCTATAATTGGACAATTGTCATCTAAGGGAGGGTTTTAGTGGACAGTTGGTGAGTTAGTCAGCATGAGGGCAAAACCAGAGAGGTGGAAAATGAGTCAACCACATAAGTAGATGTTTGATCTCTTGGTCTTCTAACTCTTCCTCCCTGTCTCAGGATGACAGTGCAGCACACAGCGAGCACCAGGACCCCATCTCTTTGGCTGTGGAGATGGCTGCCGTCAACCACACCATCCTGGCCCTGTCCAGAACTGGAGGGGTCCCCAACGACATCAAGACGGAGTCCCTGGAGGACGAATGAACTGCACAGTAAATGGGATGGAGGAAGCGGAAGAGAGAAACGACAGAGTCGAGAGGGGAGAGAAACGAGGAGTTAAAAAAAAAAAGAGACCAAAATAATGCTACTTAGTAAACCTTCTGAATCTGTCCGTCAGCCAGCCCCCTGCCAGCTGTTCCTCCTCTCTCGGCTTCCCTCCTCCACTCCCCTCCCCCCACAGAGTCCATGTAAACAGTAATTACCCACCACCCCCATCTCACCCTACCCAATATATTGACACAGCTGGCGGAAATGGGTCACTATACATCCTATGAAAATGTTCCACAGAAAGAAGAAAAGGGGGCAATCAAGGCCTTTAACCCCCAAAACGGTGGCCCTCGTCTGGGATTTGTGTCTCCCGGGAACTCCCCTCTCCTCCCTGAATACACTCTCTCCTCACAGGATACCTCTTCTCTTCCCTCTCCTCTTCCTTACTTCCCCTCTCCTTCCCTCTCCAGCCTGGTTGTCTGAGCCGATCCTCAGTCTATCTCACCTCAGCGTCAACCTCAGAAAAATAACGTGTACTGTATATATAATATATATATGGTTCTTATGGTTCTCAGTCACACTCTACCTACCTACATAACCCTCAAAATGCACCCTCTTCATTGTGCAATTCACCTGAAGAGCAGCCTCCAGCCTTTGTGCGGGGAAAGATGGATGGTGAGAGTTTCCTTCTCGCCCTGTCTGGCACCGAGGCAGTCAGTAAGGATAATATCAGCAGACAGAACTGTCCAGTCACTGTCTCATATCTTCTATAGTTCTTATTCCTCAGTGGAGTGGCTTTTTGCTTTTTTACAGTAGACCTGCTGTTGGATGAAAACCTCAAAAAAGACGTAGCCTTAAATTCATACAGACAACTCCACTTTTACTTTTTGCAGTATATGGCAGGTTTTTTTTCCTGACAACAGGGAACGACCAGGAATTTTTTAGTATGCATAAAAAAAGCCAAACTTAATGTGAAGGTTTATGTCCAGCAGCAGCAGTGGTTTTAGTTCTCTCACCTGCATTTCCCTCTGGTTTTAGCCCACGTGGCGACTGGATATACAATCATTTTTGCCTTGGTATTTAGCTTCCCAGTGACACTATCGTTAAGTACTTGAGGCTATGAGAATCAATTTAGGGTCAATGTGATAATCAAGCAAACTTAAGCTATCTAATAAGGGGAATTGTGCTTTGTTTTAAATGTCATCCATGCCAAAGGAAAAGATGCTCGGAGCAAAAAGCTAAGAGGCAAAGCTAAGACTGATCTGAAACTGACGTTCATCCAAAGCGATTTCTACTAACTCCTTTGGCGCCCGTAGGTTGTTTGTCCCGCTCAGTGAAGCCTCTTGAGCCAGCGTGCCATCGCGTGCGGGCTGGACACTACAGCAGGCCTGTGTCGGTAATGATAGGTATTAGCAGCCACACATATAATGATAAAATACCCCTAAGCTATTTACTACTTGTTCTGTGACGCTGCCTCTTTATAATAGCCTAAAGAATGTGCTTTCAGAAGATTTTTTAAATATCAGTGGTATCAAATTAGACGAAATCCACACTGGAAATGGTTTAGAATATCAGAACTTCTAACTGAGGTGATCTCTGTTTTAATTTCATCTATGTAGTCTCAAAGATTAAAGCACCACTTTGAAGGGAATCAAAGACATTTTAAGTGGTGATATTGGAAATAATTTTCCACTTTTTTGCCTGCGGTGGAACTTCTCCAAAACCATCTTTGAGCGGAGATAGTGGTAATGTCAGAAGCAGAGACAAAGTCTTGCTGTGTTCCTTAAAGGTTCCTTGGGCCTTACTAATTGCCGAGTATTAATGCCTTTTCAGTCTATAACTGATATCTGAGGAAGTTACATGAAAGGTTTGATGACTGTACGCTTAACATGAGGCTAGAGCCAGGAGATGGTTAGCTTAGCTTAGCTTAGCTTAGCATTAAGGCTAGATACAGCGAGCCCAGCTCTGTCCAAAGATTAGAAGTCTGCCCACTAGCACCTCTAAAGCTCAGTAATTAATCCTTTATATTTTGTCTTGTTAAAGCCATACTAAAAACTAAGTTCGAAAAAGACAAGTTGTTATTTTACAGATGGTTATGTGCTGATTTTTTTTGGCCAGGCTCAGTGACTTCCTGTGCCCTTCTTTTATATATGAGATATAATGTGTTAATAAGTGAGCTTTTAAGGGGCTTATAGAAATATATTTTCACTTTTGGACAGAGTCAGGCTTGCTGTTTTCTCTTCCAGCCTCTATGCTAAGCTATGCTAACTGTCTCCTTCTTGTAGCATCATACTTAGCATAGAGACATGAGAGTGGTATCGATCCCATCTAACTGTTGGCAAGAGAGAAAGCAAATATATTTCTTGAAATGTCAAACTCTTGCTCTCAAGGAACTCTTGCCTCAGGCCTCATTTCCACTGTACAGTATGGCTTGACTCAGTCAGAACTTTTCTTTTGTGTTGTGGATAGTACCTGATACATTTTTAAAAACACCTCGGTCAAGGTTTCAAGCGAGCTAAGCCGATAATAAAAGGTAGAGTTAAAACTAGGGCTGGATATCTATTTGAATATTAAACACAATTTTGGCTTCCCACAATTAAATGAACATGATCCACTGTGATATTGACGTTTAAAATGCTTTGCTCATAGAAAACTCCACTGCATATTTAAATTAAGTGCTTCCTAAACTAACAGCCAGCCTCCACTTCTCAAGAGCTGTCATGCTGCTACTTGTGCAACCTGCAACAGCAGCTTGTGAAAAACATTCCTGAATGTTGCGACCGCAGATGGGCAAAACAAAAATCATGCGTCATCATCCGTTCTTTGGAAGTATATTGGATTAAGGAGAAAACAAATCACATGCAAACAGTGCATGAGACTTGTGTCTGCGCCTCAAAGCAACAACTTGTTAAACTGCTTGAAAAACACCACAATCTGCATTAAGATGAATGCATCAAGGCTGGGAAGAATAACATCACTAATGTTGCCATTATCCCTGTCCTCCTTGGCCAGTGTCAACTTAGACATCCATGACAGCGACACTGCAGCACGTCATGGTATCATGACCACTGTATAAAAAAAACAAACAGAACAAAACACAGCAGCAGATATGTATTGAAAGCAGGTACACTGAATTCAGATGAAGAACCTTATTTTAAGTCTTACTTTGATGCAATAATAGCAGGAATGTAGCACAACATGGAAGTAAAAGCAGTGCTTTGTTGATTTAAATGTGAAAGCGTAATAACAATATTTTGTCCCCAAAAACATTTAGGGCTGCACGATAATATTGGCACGTCTTCGGTATAGGCCAATATCAGCTATAAAATGAACTATCAGAATTAGCCAACATGCTTTTTCTTATTTAGCACAATAGATGAATATTACATACATTGAAAAGCATTGTATTTTATGACTCCATCTGCTGGTGGGTCATCATGATGAGAGTATGCATGCATAATGTGGCGTTAATTACGCTACAGAAGAGACTTAATGATCACTAAAATTGAAGTTGGGAAAAAATAGTGGATATGATACCATGATATTGGTATTGGTTATCGGCACATTGAATATCAGCAAAAAGTCCAGTATTGTGCATCCCTAAAAATGATTAATGAATAATTAATGTTCATTAGAAATAACAATCTCAATATTGATGAAAATCAGGATTATCATTTTGGCCATAATCGTGCAGCTCTAGTTTAAACTAGAGCTGCAAGATAGTCAAGCTAGCTTCAAAAGCAACCACTTTTTTTTTTTTTTTTATTCCCTTGACCCAGATTTTTAAAAATGGCAGCCCACTAAACCACACTGTGGTCAGTTTAAGAACGTTCTGCTGTTCGGTTGCTGACGAAAGGATGGCACTACAATGTCGTCACAGCAGTTTGATGAGGTGTGTGATCAACTGAGAATCCCGCCTACTATCTGCAGTGGAAAACAAAAGGAGAAAGGTACTGATATTAAAAGTGAGCTGAGTAGAGTTGAGTTGAACCATTCAGTGTAAATGAGGCAGTAGTGATGGTTTTGGAGAACTGTGGAAATATTCTTCAAAGCAGGATTAAACAACGTAGTTAATCAGAAATCACTATAATTCTTCATGTTTTAAAAAATTAAATATGGCAATGAATGATGTTTGAAATCATCTGTAATCTGGATCCTGCTTGTAGAATAGCTCCCAGCCTCGGGCTCTAATCTAGTAAAGCTCTATTTAAATCTATCGCCTGTGTGTGTGTACGAAGCTGCGAACACAGTGACTCAGTACTGGGAACTGTGTTTGAAAAAGAAAGGGTTGAAAGATAAAAACAATATGTATTTATACTCATTTTTTATGGTAATGTACAAAAAAGAATGACAGATGTTTTGAAATGAAACATGCTTTTATTGTTAAATTAATCATGCTTTTTAATTTCTCCTCACTTGCTTTTCTATTATCATTTAAATTGTTTTTCTTTTGTGTCATCCCTTATTTGACTGAACAACAGTCTCCCCGTTTGTGTCTGAGGTAGTAAGCTATTTTGTGAAAGATGAAAAACGATGCACCTTATTTAAAATAAGAATCGCTGTTAAAGTGTAACCTTCCCTCCCCTGAGCCTTCCTTTGAAATGGCAAACGTCCAATATACTGATACGGGGCCGGTGCGGGAAAACATTTCAGCACAGCTGCTTCACACACACACCATATCATATTAAATCAGAGCCCCAGTATGTGCTGTTATCTCCACACCAAGAACGCCACACCAAACTCCATCGTGAGATTTTAGTTTCTTAATAGTGATATTCTTGCAAAATGCATAACTCATACAATATGGCTTTGAGAAATGGTAACATTTATAAAGACAATAGATACTTTACTAAGGTTAGTATGAAAATAAAGTGCTGATGTTATTCAAAACACAATAAAATTCAGTCCCTCCAGAATTTCAATTCTGTTTTTGGGATTGTTGCAGCCCTCAATGTCTGATTTCACTGCAGCTTTTCCAAAAAAAAAAAAAAAAAATCCTATTGCGTGTTGCAGTGTTTATAGACATTTTTTGAAAATTGCTTACTATGAATATTCAGCGTGACCTGCAGAATTAGGGCCAAAACACACCAGAGACGAGTGCCACACCCCAAAAAATACGCCCCTATTATTTTCAATGTACAACCCCACACCAGTGGCAGCTAGATACACGTCAGCACTCTTGGATGTGTCGCTCTGCAGCATTTCACACCACTGTCCTATTTCCAGTCTCACCACTCCAAGAATTAAATGTGTTTCCCTCACTTGCTCTCTGCTTGTACATACCTGCTCCCATAGCAGTTCTGTTTCTCTGCTTCTTTGGAAGCTTGACTCCTTTCCTCACCGTAGTTATACAAAAAAATTGATGCTGTGTCTCTTGTGTGACAAAAAATTAATGAGATCGGCGCAGCGCTAGTGTTGGCCAAATGAAGCCTTGTGAAGCATTGTCTTTATTTTCTGAGCCCTCTAGATGCCGCTCTTGGTCTAAAGAGAGAGGCTCAAAGAATAGTAATTCAGTGGGCTTTCAACCTTTGGTTGAACAAGAAGCGCCATCTAGTGGGCTCAGAAATGAAAGACAATGCTTCGAGGCTTCATTTGGCCATCACTATGCAGCGCTGAAGGGCTGTTTCCTTGATCCGCTTTCCTTGTGTTTTCTCTGCCCTATTAGCACAAGCTAACACAAGACAACATGATGTCATCAGCACTCATCATATTTTGCAGCAGCAGTCTACATCCACCACCAAGACGTTAACGTAGATACTTGGCTCAACTCTGTTTTTAAACCTGTTAGTAACCATTGGGTAACGGTAGCCATTACTAACAGTTGCTAACAGGTAGCACTGTCACTTTGCGTGTGTGTTTGTGTGTGTGTGTGTGTGTGTGTGTGTGTGTGAGAGACTCCGTTGTCTCAGGTGCAGAGCTCTGGTCCTGCAGAAGTAGTCTCATGATAAACAGCGAAAGAGAGGGGTTCCCTGAATCAATATCCCGTGCGCAGCTCTATAATAAAATGAGATTTTACTCATTTTAAATAGTCACAATCGCGGTAAAGTTGCAGTAATTGGACACAATTGGAAGTTTGCACAGAATTCACTGGGATTGGCTGTATTCGATTCAATTAAGTTCTTTTTTTTGTTTGTTTTTTTAATGCAACATCACACCATCCTGGAGGGACTGAAAATTGTTTGGATGCTGCAGTTTGATTAAATGTGTTCCATGTATGACAGTTTAAAGGGACTAACAGAAATGGCCAAGACAGAGCTAGGAGACTGATCAACTGTATGTTTGACCAAAAACTAAACTTTGAAGTGAACTATTCCTTTAAAACTTGAGACTTAAAGATCTGAAGAGGAGTACACACACTTATTATTAGAATTGACTTGTACTACTCACTTGTATATGCAGAGTATATGCTGATAAAACACTTTAAAATCAACAAGCAAAGTGTTTCTTCTATTTGAAGGATTTGTGTCTGGAGTTTGGTGTGATGCTCTGTCTCCATACAAAGAATATTGTATGTTTGAAATAAGTTGCGTGTGGAAGGAAAAGAGTACAAAGAGTGCATTTAGAGATTATTCTCTCACTGTAAAACACTTGAAAAAAATATGAATTGCCTTAGTGTTTGAGAGATGCCATGGCCCAATTAGCAAGTACAAGTTTTAATCCAGCAGTATTTTATGTGAGCGTTCAAGCTTGACAGAAATGTTTACGGGATGGAAGAAAGAACCCTCAGGTGCTCAAGAAGATTCTGTGCTTTTCCAAGAGAAAACTGGAAACAGATTAATCTTTTTAACACACTGAAATCTGAAACAGGCTTTCCCCACCCAGTGTCGTGTGTACTCCAGTGGTAGTGCTTACTCTGAAGGGGTGTCCTCTCGTGGTGTGTCAGGGTCAACATGTCTACATGTCCTTCTGTGTCCCCAGTGAAAACACCATCCACTTCATCCCAATATAGCTCTGATAAAGAGGACTGAATGCTGTTGTATCAATTTCAAATCTAGTTATGTTCAAAATTACTGTATTGCCCATTTCAGAATTTAGTGCCTTTTTTGGACAGTAGACTGTTCTGTAATTAAGATGTAGTATATATACATTTTTTTGTACAGTTTCTTTGTTCATTTTTTAACTTGTGTTTATTTTAGTATGATATATATATAATGTACAAGAGAATAAAGCTATATCAATGAGACCTTTTCTGGATTTACTATCTTGTTGCCATGCCTCCACACCAGCAATAACTTTGACTGGGGACATTGTTTTCAGGTTGTGCATCCATCTGTTCCACTCTCATAAACATGATATCTCAAGGGAGTTTCTTCAGATTTGGCATGAATGTCCGGTTGGGCTCAAGGACCTCACTGTGACCTCAACCTCATTCTTGTTAACATATCTGAAGAACACCTTGAGGGAATGTCTTCAAAATTGGCACAATTGTCCACTGGGATTAGATTTTGGTGGTCAAAGGTTACTGAGGCCTAACAAAATACACCTGTGCTTTTCCAACTATGACATGTTTACATGTCTGAAAAAGGGTCAAATTCTAGTTTACTCATATTCTAATGTGGACACAGATTTGTCACACACTGATTGACAAGAGCAAAACGAAATTTATTTAACAATATAAAAAGTTGATTTTGCTTTTCATCATCAATACATGTTTTCATCTTCAAATAAATAAGCATTCAGGCATAGTATAAAATCTCATTTACCAGACAAAAATTAATACTACAGTAAATGCGTTCCAACCGACAAACCCCTTAAGTATTCCATACAGTGTCATTCGAAACTTGGAAATGGAAAAAAAAAAAAAAATACCCAAAAAACAGTCTCACTTTATCTCTGTTTAAAATGAAGTCACTATCAATCAATCTTGACACACTTGCTTTGAGACAACATTGATTAAAAATGTTGCAAGATTTCAGTAGAATTCATCAGAAAAGGAGTGCAAGTTTATTTTTCCTAAAAGAGTAAAAATACACATTCAAGAGCTGAAATAAGCTCAGTCAAGACAGTTTCCAGCAGTACAGAATTTGGTGGTGTATCACTAAGGCACATCTGTGGAGTAGTAGTCGTGATTATTTCAAGGCACAAGAATAAAATTATACAAAAGGTATAAAACAATTTGCAATACTTGGGCGTCTGTCCAAACATGTAGCTGCATAACACATTTTGAACATTAGAACTCTGAGCACATCAAAGTGTATGCAGTACAGTGTACAGTAATCCAGTTAACTTTAAATACTATTAACATTTAATTCTACACAGATCAGACAACATTTAAACCACTGAGAGGTGAGGTGAATAACACTGATTATCTCATTTCAATGCAATGTTCTGCTAGGAAACTCTGGTCTTGACATTCATGTGGATGCCACCTGACACACTCACTCCCCTATAGCAACGGCACTGCCTGATGGCAGTGGCCCCCCAGCAAGACAATGCATCTTGTAACACTGCAAGAACCGCTCAGGAATGGCCTGAGGAATGTGACAAAGAGCTCAAGGCCTCAACCTGGCCTCCAAATTTCCCAGATCCCAATCCGATTGAGGATCTGTGGGACGTGGTGGTGCCCCACATCACTACCAACAGGACTCAAAGAACCTGCCACTAGACACCAGACACCACATGACAGGGTGGGTGGTGCATGTCAAGTATCATCCACTTAAGCGCCAGGACCCAAGGTTTCCCAACAGAACATTGCATTGTAACTGGATAATCAACATAATTCACTTCACCTGGCCGTGGTTTTAATGGATTGGCTGACTGATGTACATGCAAATATACTTTTGTCGGGCAAGTGGCAGAATATATTGAAAGGAAAAATGTGCTGATTTTGAGACAGCCCTTTGATAGTGTCCCTGGAATAATCCATCCCAAACTGAGACAACCACCATTTCAAATGAAATTAATAACAGAGAAAGGGGTTGTTACATACATTTATATACCTAAAAACATTAACATTTTCTGGTAAAACTATATTTCTTTGTGATTTTCGAATACTAAGTACATTAGGTAGGATGGAGTCCTTTAATATGATGAGGGGTGAGAGGTCTCCCTGTACCCACACAGGAGCGTGGACTGAGTTATCTTGTGTCGCTAAAACCTAACAGTAGAGGATCAGATAAAGTGGAGCCTGTGGTCGATCTGGCCCAATAAAACATTGTATTGTCTCTCTTTCTGAAAGCTCACCCTACAATCACATCAATCAGCTGCTGTAGGCGGGTGTCCAGGAATTAGCCGATACTGAGCATCTCAAGTGTTCCATGACTTGCGGTTCTCTCCTCTGCTGCGGCCCGTTGATGCCCCACCACCTTCACCTTTAGCCAGAGCAGTAAGAGCTGCCAGGTTGGGGCTGGATCCAGACAGGTTGGCACTACGGCGCTTTTGATGCTGGCGTCGGCGCTTGTTGCCGCCCCGGCTCACCCTGTCTGGCCTTACCAGCACGCCGTAACCAGGGTTACAGTGGAAGTAGTGTTTGCCACCCACTGAACCGTCATTCTTCCCTGGAGAAAGATGAAGAGAGGGTTGTTTGAGATTCTGAGTGGGGACAGAACTGAGCATAATGTATGTGAAGAATGCAGTAAGATCAATTAAAATGCATCTGATAGAGACAGGACAGCTCTACTCACCTGCTGGTACCTCCAGCTCCACTCCCACCCAGGTACCCGCTGCAAAGTCCGTGGGTCCGATGTAACGGACAGTGCCGCTCTTATTGTTCCCCACATTCACGAACTCCCCTTCTTTCAACCAGTCAGGGAGAACTGCAGTTGCATCTCCATCCTCGGTGTCAGAGATAATTTCCAGGTTCTCCATTGGCACAGAGAGGTTCAGTCCTGCTCCGAGGCTGGTGGCCTGGTCAACCTGTGCAGGCTTATCCTTCTCCTCACTCACAATACACTCAAAGGACTTGAGGTCTGAAGACTTCACTTTCTGTATCTTAAAGGGGTTTGCCGCTGTGGAAGTAGGTTTGGAAGGCTGAACACTGGACAGAGGAGGAGCTGGTGCTAAGGGAGGGTTCTTTGATGCATTGGCAGGTGCTTCCTGTTGGACTTCATCTGTGGTTGAGGATAAAGTCTGGTCGGAGGTGCTACTTGGGTCTGAGGCCACAAAAGTGGCTTGTTCTTCGGTTGAAGCTGAAAGAACCAAATTTACAGATGGGGCAGGAGCTGGAACTAAGCTTTCAGACATAACTGGGAGCAGGTCTGGAGCTGGATCTTCAGCACTTTCAAAGGTTGTCTGGTCTTCTTCAGGTTGCTGTGACAGAGGGACAATTGTTTGAGACTGACTTTGACCTTCTTGTGTGGAAGGTTGTGTTTCACAGTACAGTGACAGTTCAGCTTCTGTCTTGTCTGTGGCAGCTGGCTCGAGTTCTTCCATCAGAGGGGCTTCTGGTTTTGAGTGGTCTGTTTGTGAAAGCTCTGTCTGTTTGGTTTCATTCTCTTGTACCAACAATGAGTCTATAAGTGTATCTGAATTGTCCAATTGTTCTGATCCTATATGGTCAGTTGTTGAATCTGGCTTTTGTTTGCTCTGGCATATTAAATCTGTTTCTGCAGCTGAAGCAGGCTCTTCTTGCTCCTTGTACTGGGCTAATGGAGACCAGTTTAGTTCTTGGTGACTCAGGTTTACATCTGATGGAGTATCATCTGGTTTGGACTGTGGCGAATCAGTCCCCTCTTCAACTGCCTTATCGTCCAACACCAAGACTGACCCCTTAGGCTCTGATTGGTCCACGACTAAAGAATCAGGGTAAGTGTCAGACTGTGTCACTTGACTGTCCTCCTCCTCTTCATCTGGCACCGCCTCAAAACCATCAGCTCTGCTGCCGGATAATGGAGGTAGGTCCCAGCTCAGTGTGTAGACATCTGACAACGTTGCTGTAGATATGCTAGTTGACATGTATCCACTTGATGCTTCGCTCACTGGGCTAGGGTTGGTGTCTTCTATGTCTCGGATGATTGGCGGTGGAAGGGGCACAGATCTGGAGCTCTCTGTTTGGAGGTCGGAAGGAATGATTTCCTCAATGGGAACCTAAGAGATAAACCGTGGCAACAAAGGTATTAGTGACTCAAAATGCAGCCCTGTCTGAGATAGCATCGGTTTCCAAAGTTTACTCTTAATTCCATAGAACAGAATATAGAATATATTGGTATATTGATGAAGACTGTTGCTTATTTCTTAATGTTGTTCTAAGTCAGGTAGTTTTCTGTTAGACCAAAACCACTGATAAAACTTGGGTTTATTGTTCTGCCTCAAGCTAGTTGCTTTCTTTGACTGTCTGTTTGGTTTTGTCTGTTTTATTAGCTTTTTCTCTGATAAAACCTGCTTGCTGCAGCTGACAACAATGTTGATGAGCGCCATAAGAGTGAATCAAACCAATTAAGTTGCGTGACGTCAAACCAAAACAATGTGCTGAAAGATGCTCAAACCCTCAACAGAGTTCAGAAATGAGTGATAATCCTTTGTGGGTTCATCAGTAAAAGTGACCTGGTTCACATTACATGTGGTCTTTTGATCAATTGTTTAACTTTAAACTTTAAAGAAATCTGTACCAACCTGTAAAAACAGCATAATGCTATACATTGCAGTAAGTCTAATTAAAGGAACTTATTGGTTGTTCTTGTTGGTTTCAATTGTTTCTCTCAGTCATTACATTACAAAACACAAACTAAAGAAAAATAGGAAAAATAATGCACGGACACACTTAAGTACAAAAAACACCACTCACTATCCCCTTCCTATAACAGGGTTTTCACACATTTTGATGAACATTTCAAAACTTTTCCGTGACTTTTCAAGGACCCATATTTAAAAGAAAAATCTTGCCCCACTTGCTGGTGTTTTTCAAACTCTATTTAAACATAATCTCAGCTAGCCTTCATACATAGAGGGAGAGATGGAACACGGGGAGAAAATGAAGAAACGTATGTGATGATAAATAAAACTTCAAAACGCACATTATGTAATGTCAGCAGCTTCAGAAAATACATTTGCCATTTTGCTGCATCATGTGGAAGATTATCTTTGGAAGATTACTGTGACAATTCCATGACACACGACAAAATTACATAACTTTTCCAAAATTTCCCGTGATTTTTACTCATTCTATGGCTTTTCCAGGCTTGTTAAATTCCATGACATTTCCACGTATTCCATGACTGTGGGAACCTGCCATGAACCAAAATCCCAATGTAGGCTCTCACTGAAATCTGAGGAACATAATAGCCTCTTTTACACCTTGACTCAACAATAATGTTGTGAAGAAGAAAAAAAAACCTATTTGCTTTTTTTATTTTTTATTTTACACTGAACCTAATCTTGGAACCCACTGCCAACAATAAGCCTCCGGGAGTGAGAGGCAATATTTTTGGCTGATCTGGTGTTGCCAGCAGTTAAATTTATAAACTGATATCTGCATATGAACGCAGATACATTTAAGAAAGCTGATAAAAAGCTAACTCGTCATCAGGCTACAGCTGATGGGTTCTGAGATTGCATTCAGTCAATGTGCTCCACCTCTCCAAATTGAACGGTTTTCCTGCCGCTCAAATGTCATTGATCAATAGCACTCGGACTACAGAAATCTTGTTCTGTCACCTACAGAGTCTGCATGTAGATATCTGTTTATGGAGATTACACAGAACCAACCAGTGCGTGATTTTAGCATGCTGGCTTTCCCAACGCAAAAAGAGATTTCCGTACCTTTAAACAGAATGGTGAGGAGAAATAACGGCGCAACATTGTGCCTGGTACAGGCTGTGTAAAAGGGGTTAATAAAAAAAAATACAATAAAATACCAATAAGAGCAATATTAGTTCTTTAACTTAAGGTCTTATCAATTGTCAGGCTAGCATGATTTCCCCTCCATATTTGCAACAGACAGATCAGAAGTAATATCATTGAGAAAAGTGTTTGTAATTAAAGTAAAGTGTTTTTGGATTCTTTAGCGAGATAATGAAGGGCACACCATATTTCAACATAGTTTATGTCTCTGCATTTCTGATACATATAACTATCTATTTAACATCATCTGGGGTTGGAGAACTTACCGGTTGTGGCTGTTTGCTCATGCCCTCTTCAATACTTGCTGACTGCACCATGATCTGAGGCAAAGTCTGCATCAGGAAAAGAATTTAAAAGATGTTCAGTTAATGGCAATTTAAACAAAACAATCTTAAATCTGTAAATGGGCACTTAAGGCTTGTCAAGCAGATTTCAAGATGTAATCACGAGCAAGTTGGTGTCATTTCAGTGCAGTTCCACCTGGAGATTAGATATTAATATAAGCCTGTAGTTTTCCAAACCTGTTCATTATACAGTGTGCATGAAGTGGTGATTAGCTACTGTGAGGGAATTATAAAGCTCAGGCTTCAGCATGATGGCAAGACAGAAACGGAGCCTGTGGGGAAAAAGTTAATCTACAATTGTAGAAAGATGACAGATACTGTAGGCTGAACATCGTGCTGTACTGTTTTCTCTGGCACCATCACAGATTACTAAACTGGGATAACAAACTAGGCCAGTTGGCCATCTGTCATAATATATTAGGACTCAGACACATTATTATTGTGTATAATTAGTTTAGCACATCAATATATTAGAAAGGAGAAAATATTTCATTTATTGTTGTGATCAACAGTCAAGATGTTGATGAAATGCAGAAAGTGCAATAAAAATATTTGTTCATCAGATCACTCAGACAGATAATCATGATAAACTGCTAAAACAATCAGGATAATTGCACTATAATTATAATTGCACCCAGAATCATTTATCCCTATTCAGTATTCTAATTCCCTCTTTGACACTCGATATGATCCCTCAGCTGATTCAATATTGTGTCTGATTTGCTTCTCAACATTTTTTTCTAGTTTCTGAAGAGGGTCTTATATCTTGAGATATTTTAAGATGTTGAATAAATCAAGACAATTGTTTGACTGTGTGCTTGGCAGACACAGTCCCAGGATATTAATCAGGAGGATTGTTTGACTCTCTGGCACCCCTGACATCACACTCTGAGGGAATTAACACTTCATTCTTTAAACTCTGATGATCAAGATTAGGCGGTTTGATTCGTGTTTCTTTGTGCTTTTGCTCTGAGCAGAACGACAACCTACGTGGACACTATGTCTATCATCAGAGAGCAGGTCAAACACATCTATTCTATCCCTCTGTGGCTCACAACAGTAAACCTGCAAATCAACACAACACATCAGGTTCACAAGAATGTAACAGATGCACATTGCGTTTTCATTTAACAGAAATCACCAGAGTTACTGCCTTGCCATTGTATGCCTCTGCAAATCAGTCAAATTGCAGTTATAGTTTACAATCATATCTGTGAAAACATGGATGCTCCACACACCTCACCCCCAGCAGCACAAAAGATCTATACAATCAGCACAGTTTCATGATTAGTGTCACCACTTCAGCATCTGACCAAATGTCTCCCCTTCTGTTCCTAAGATAGGACACTGAGTAATGTGTTTTTGTAGAACATTATGATGTCACAGTGACCTTTTGGATATAAAATGTCATCACTTCATCATTTGATCCTATTAGACATTTGCGTGAAATTGTGTCAAAATTATTTGAGTTCTGGCCAAAAACATATTTTGTGAGGTCACAGTGACCTTGACATTCGACCACCAAATTCTGATCAATTTATTCTTGAGTCCATGTGGACATTTGTGCAAAATTAGAGGAAATTCTATCAAGGCCTTTTGAAGATATAGTGTTCACAGGATTGAGACACACGTAAGGTCAAAGTAACCTTGACCTTCAACCACCAAATCCTAATCAGTTTATCATTGACACAAAGTGAACGTTTGTGCCAAATTTGAAGAAATTCCCTCACGTTCACAAAACTAAGACAGATCCAAGGTCAAAGTGACCTTAAACTTTGACCACCAAATGTAATCAGTTCATCATTGAGTGCCAGTGAACATTTGTGGCGCATTTGAAGAAATTCCTTCAAGGCGTTCTTGACATACTGCATTCATGAGTTAAACAATAAAACAGGTTTCACTTGTTAATTTGGGCAAATTGGACAATGACAGTGACATAGAGAACTCCAAACTTTTGTTTTCTTTTTGTTTCTTTGTAATACATAACTTTGTTGTCCGGTACTTACCCATGGGATTCACAAGACTGACACGGATGGACAGATGGACAGACAGGCGGACATACGGACAGATGGACGGACAACCAGAAAACGTAATATATATGTGTGTGTGTGTGTGTGTATATATATATATATATATATATATATGTATATATATATACGTCTCAGAAAATATCGTGGTTTCACGGCATTACCATGGTGTCACAGGATTATAATTATTATCAGTCAGAATTACCCTTAAAGGAATCAAAACAGAACGGTTATTTTTGGTTTGGTTTTATTACTATATTTGAAACTTGAAGCCATTTTTTAAATGAAAGTATGTGTAAAACCAAAGTTGACATTTTCTGTCCAGATGCATTTTTTTGCCCCGATATCATAGATAAGCAAATGTACATAGTGCGATAACCATCAATTTTAATATCATGATATACCTTCAAACTGGTATATCATTACAACCCTAGTTTTAAGTCTTTTGAGGTGTAACCAAATCAGGTCTTAAGACCTTGAGAGCAAGTTCATGTTCACATTACAAGTCATTATAGAGGACCTATCCACTGTACTGACTGTTTTTCAGCCAGGTGTTTAGATCAAGGCCACAATCAACCACTCACCCAATTTATGAACACCCCCTGCTATTATTTGCAAAACGCGAAGCTTTTGTTTCTGTGTTGACCTTTTTCAAAACATCTGTAGCAGGCATGGTGGAGTGAAGCGCTAATTAGAGCGATGGCCTCAAACAATGCACCAACAAAGCCTGGCGGGTTTTTATTCCAACCAAACACCAGGGCACGTGATTTCCCTGATTAGCCTCCCTCTGCGGCGTAAGGTGCTAATCAGTTGAATCAGATGCTGTAGTGTCTGGCTGCAGTGAAAAGCTGTAGACTCCTGGGTCTCGATGGCATATGATTGGAGATCAGTGGATGCGGAGGTGGCGAGGGGAGCAGGGGCGACGCGTCAGGGCGACAAGGTTCACCTGCTCCTAATTAACCCTCCTCAACACACAGTGTGCTTCTGTCTCAGTAGGAGCTGTTTGTGGAGCTTCTGCTCTGATCACAAACATTATACAGCACGTCAATCACTTGGTAGACACCAACTACATTTTTACTGTATGTGCTGATGGTTTTCGTCCTAAGCCAGGTACTCAAATAACCTGCTTTTAATTCAACACACATAATATCATGACTCATTTTAAAGTTTACTGGAACATTTAAACTGTGTTTTCTTTAAAACCAGACAGTGCCAAAACACAATGATGTTTGGTATTCATTAAAAGGTTTGGTAAATATAGTAAGGTATACTTGACAAGAGCTTTGCATCAAAACTTTTAAAACATGATATGAGGTCTACACAAAAGCACACTTATTCGTTCCTTGTTTATGATGCAGTTTATCAGCTATTTTTGCAAACTTCTAAAAACCACTCATCTTAGGCACTGAGGCATTTATACACTTTATCTGTTTATTATTTGTGTTTCCATCTACATAAGCTCTGTTTCCATGGCAACAGAAGAAAAAGGACTAGCTGATTATGAGTAGAGGGGATATTTAGATTCAGGCTGCAATGATGCATATAAACTTTAAATCCCTGATAAGACAGCAAGCAGAATACAAGCTTAAATCCAGAACGCTGTGAGCTGACTGAATGAGTGTACCTGCTGATGGACAGCTGTCTGGTCTCTACTATCTTCCTTCCCACCAGGAAGCAGTGACTTCAGCAGCTTGGGTATGGCCTTCACTGGAGGGAGATAAGACGCAGCAAAGCCTGAATGCACTGATGGAGAGGACAGAGAAAAGAAGAGAAGAAGAGCAGGTTGCAAGAGCAGAGATGGAGAAAACAAGGGCAGGAGGAAGAAGGAAGGAAGGAAAAGATTATGTTTTTGAGGCAGGGAGGAGGGAAATTGAGAGATGTGTTGGCAAAGAAGAAAATGTGCTAAATTAAGATTCATAGCAAAAGGACAGATATAGTTTTCCACTGGCTACAGCAAAAACAGAGCTGATGACATCAAAAGCAGCAGAAAGGGAAAGATAATTCAAAGCCACAGAAAGAATCCATTAGAAGATAAAGGTTTAATCCGTTGTACCTGTCTCTGGGTTCAGGTTCTGGGATATGGAGCTGGGCAGTGTGCGTCTAGATGAAGACAGCACAAAAGAAAGGTCCTGGTGGCTCTCCCAGCCCTGCACACACAAGAGGCAGAAACCCAGAGGATCATACACATGTGGCTTTAATGAGCATCTCAGTACTCTGTGACCTTCAGCAGCCTCTGTTGGGGACCAGAAAAACTGCACACACTGAGAGATGTCCTCTCTCAGTGTCATCTGTCTATTTCTGCCTTTTATATCCATTACCTTTAGCTAACTATTTTTAACCATTTATCATTACCTTTAAGTAACTATTTCAACCATTTATCCATTACCTTTAGCTAACTATTGCAACCTTTTATCCATTACCTTTAGTCAACTATTTCAACCTTTTATCCATTACCTCTAGCTAACAATTTCAACCTTTTATTGATTGCCTTTTCCTAACTATTCCAACCATTTATCTATTACGTTTAGCTAAATATTTCAACCATTTATCCATTACCTTTAGCTAACTATTTCAACCATTTATCCATTAGCTTTAGCTAACTATTTCACCCTTTTATCCATTGCCTTTAGCTAACTATTTCAACCATTTATCCACTGCCTTTAGCTAACTATTTCAACCATTTATCTATTACCTTTAGCTAACTATTGCAACCTTTTATCATTACCTTTAGCCAACTATTTCAATCAACTACCCATTACTTTTTGCTAACTCTTTCAACCTTTTATCCATTACCTTTAGCTAACAATTTCAACCTTTTATTGATTGCCTTTTCCTAACTATTCCAACCATTTATCTATTACGTTTAGCTAATTATTTCAACCATTTATCCATAACCTTAAGCTAACTATTTCAACCTTTTATTCATTACCTTTTCCTAACTATTTCAACCATTTATCCATTACCTTTAGCTAACTATATCAATATCTTATTATTACTTTTATCAAACTATTTCAATGGTCTATCCATTACCTTTAGCTAACTATCCCTACCTTTTATACATAACTTTTAGCTAACCAACCATTTATCCATTACTTTTAACTAACTATACTTAGATGATACTATATTATTGGTTGTAATTTCTGTCTTTAAGTTATAAAAAAAAAAAGAGAGAGAAAAAAATTCATGCTCTCACAGCCCAATTGGGGGGTATCATATAACAGGGCTCCCACTCCCCTGTAAAGCCCCAGTTACAAAGAAAGAAAGTGACAAAGAAGCTACTCTACCATTTGTGTCGACAAATCTTGCTAAACCTGCAATGTTCTTACTGCTGTTAGACTCTATGACTCCTGTTTCCTGAACACGGGATGGGGTGCATCAGGGTTAGGCTGACCTCAGCACCACCTGTATCATACTCTCTTGAGAGAAACCCAAGCAGCGGCTGCAGTCTGCTGTGTCTGCCCAGTGCCCAGTGCCCAGTGACACCGGTAGAGGTTTGTGGTGGCTCAGCCCAAGCGGCAGGTGGACAACAACAAGCACATTAACCGTCATTTCTGTAAGGAAGAGGTCCCTGCTCTCTTCTCCTGAGACAACGAAGTGCCATCAGCCCAACACTACCCACTGGACAACCAAAATTTCACCATGGGCCTCCTTGCCCAGCCCTGTGGTAGGCCTCGCCCATGTGTCCTCCTCCCTAGGATTGGATCCATCTTTGACTATTTGAAGCATGAATGGACCTCTCCACTGAGTGCCAAACCCTGGTGTACAGCCCTTAATCCACTGTCGAGGGCTGAAAGTGAGATAAAGGAGTGCTCCCCCATCGAGGATGAGATCAGGGTTTGCCTCATCTGCTCCACCTCCCTCTGGCCCGGCCAAGGTTGGCTGTTGCTTTCATCTGAGAAAGACAGGGTCTGGATTCTTCAACTGCTGTTACGTCAGCGGCAATCACTAGGTTGTTACTGAAATAACAACAGTTGCAGAAGCCAGACCATGTCTCAATCAGTATGGTCTTCCTGGCAGGATTCCTGGACCGGCTGACCCACCAAGGACCAAGCTTAACATGGCAGAAATCACAGAGACCCAGACTACAGCAGACACTCTACTTTGATTTCCCAGGAAATTTCACTATTTTTGCTGCTCAGATGGGACACAGACATCTTTGGCTGGGCCTGTCCTCCCTGAAGCACAAGGAGTAGCACTCCTTCTTCAATGCTCCCATCTCCACTCAGTCGCTCTTCTGCCCCAACATACAGGATATGTTAGCTACGTTAGAGACTATCAAGAAGCTTCCACAAGAACTAGCCCTGCTCAGCCACTACTGCATCCCCTGTCCCTATGAACACGGCCAAGGTGGCAGTGTTTTGGTTTAAATTTGCGCCACATTTGGATGGGAACCCAACTAGCGTCGACAGAGGGTCAGTGGAACTGTGTCAGAATCCATCATTCCAGGTTAAGGTCATTACCTCCTCATTTAGGTTGAGGGTATATGCTGAACGGCTTTCTGCCCCTCTCCTTATGCAGACATAGAGGAGGAGCGCCTTCACACCTTGTCCTCTGTGCATGCATTTTGTTGTTATGTGGAGTGCATGGTGGCTTTCAGGCAGTCTGACCAGCTGTTTGTCAGCCACAGCAGTCGGGCTTAAGGAGCCCCTTTGTCTGCGCAGCAACTCGCTTGCTGGTCTTGCAATACAGTCCACAAGGGTTATGAAGTAGTGGATCTCACTCCTCCAGGGAACCTGATGTCACATTTCACTAGGGACATCACGTCCTCCATTGTGCTCTTTGGGAATGTCTCAGTGGAAGACATCTGTTTGCCCACCTCTTTGTCTAGAGCAGACTTAGGCATTGGATAGCAACTAGCTTTGCTTGCACTGTTGTAGTCTGGTACAGGCAGGTGATGCTCGGCCGCCGGACTGTTTTCGTTCTTTCTTTGGGTTTCAGACTAGTGCTGGTTCGGGCCTAGCTGGGAGTCAACTCATCCCTAAAGCCTTTGTCAAGGCTTTAACCAATAGCAAAGCCAGAAGGTGGAATACATGATAAATAGAAACAGTAGTTACTTGGATGTAACTACAGTGCATGGCCCTCTAGCCACAAGCCCAGCTAGTCCTAGCAGTTGTTGCTGAGTCGCAAAGGGAGATGAACAATGCATGCACTGGGGCGTTATAGGGGGGCAGGTGCTGTGTATAGACCCTTTTACTGTTTGTAAACAGTATGATGGTTTTTGGTGGGGGGAGCTTAGCTGGAGGCAAAACAATTCTCCACAGACATTAGCTAGCACTAGCTAGCAAGTTAGGTTAGCTTGTTTTCGACAATGGTGGAAGATGATGCAAGTGGTGCATTCTGAAATACTCATTGTATGTGAGTGCAGTTTGGTACAAACTGGACTGTTCGTAATTTCAGAGTTATTCAGCACACTACACTCTTGGAGTGGCAGAACGCACTCTGAGCACTCTGTCTGAGGAGACGGCGCAACAGAGCGCTGAAAGTAGTGAATGTGTGATTAACTTAACCATTCATTAATTCAAACAGAAACATAACGCTCCATTTCTTCAACCAATAGGGATTCATTTAGTATAGAGCGTCACAATGAATTTATGAATGCACCATTTCAGGTCACTCACTCTCCTGGACCACGAGTGTTACTTGAAAAAGTAAACCCTGACCAACGGGACCAGATTGGCTGGCCTGTATGCTCTCACTCAGTGGATTGATGATTTGACAGGATTGCTGAAGGTGGGATGGCTGGCTTTGTGGTTGATTACTATGACAATCATACAAAGGAGGACAACAATCGAACAATTTCCTCCAGTTTGTTTTGCTATTGAAGCTAACATTAGCTAGTGCCCTAAGAGGTTAGCTTTATGGAGAAATCTCCGTAAATATTCCTCTTAATACCCCCCCAATTTCTGATTAGGTGGACATGATAACCCTTCATGCACATGATGTTATTCATCCCTACAACAGTAAATACTTTTTCCCTAACCTGATATGAAGTGTGTGCTGCACATGCGAGCATTTTTGATGATTGTCTCCAGTCCTGTTTTGCCTCCAGCTAGGGCTGGGCGATATGGACAAAAATTGATATCCCGGTATTTTCAGGCTGAATGGTGATACACGATATATATCCCGGTATTTTCTACAAAGTGGGCTACATGTTCAGTTGCAAGCCGATCCACGACTAAAGTCCCCTGTTATTTTTGCTGCATGTGTTTTTTCCACAGCAGGGCAGGTAAAAGAAGTTTACCCGTTGGAGGTGAGCTGTTTGCAGAGGTGCAGTAAGAGCCTGTTGTCTGCAGCTCTTCACCACTCATCTCAATGTTACTGTTACTGCTTTTACTCATCCTCCCTGCCGTATTATTAGACTTGTCTTAATTGAAGAAAAGCCGCTAATACAGTTCAGCTAATTCTGTAATAAACATATTTTAATTCCTATAAGGTCTTAAAAATGAAAGTCCCCCGTTATTTTGTTATGTAAAAGCTTTTATTGTGAAGCAGCAAAATAAGGAAATATGGAGTTTTTCAAGCAGCAACTTCTAATATGGAGATTCAGTTAGAAGCTACAAAAGTATTGAGAGCTGAACACAGAGAGACTTTTAAAAACATTTCTCTCTGGTCTCCTGTAGACAGAGGTGAGGAGAGTCTCCCAACACACGGCTTGTTTGAGGGGGAAGAGCGGGGAGAAGCGGGGAGAAGCGGGGTTCGCTGCGGTCAACTAGACGCCACTGCTACCTGCTTGATGGTGACCGGCCCGGCTTTTGGATTTATTCCGCAGAAGGAGTAGATGCTCAGCTCGGCATGGCACTGGGCATCTAAACTGATAACGGAAGCACATTACACACAAAACACAACAAATCTGCGCTTGGCCGGACGCGGCTAAAAGTTATTTTATTTTATATACTTTTATTAATCCCCCTGAGGGGAAATTCAATTTTTTCACTCTTTTGTCATTAACACACAGGTCTGAAAGACACACACATGCACAAACAGGAGGGAAAGGACCACAGTATTATGTGTGCTACTGCTGTAACTTCATCCATCTCACAGACTGATTTAGCGTAGCTTGTGCAACATATAGACTGATGTCACACTGTAGACTAATGAACAGACATTAAACAGAGGAGCAGCTCTGTGTCTCTCTGAGTGTTGATGGAGAACCTGCAAGTGAGTGAGAGGGGTGGAGCTGTGCGGAGAGTGTGAGAGAGGAGAGGTGCACACTGGTGTGCATTATGTGGCGCAACTTGACCCTATATCAATATAAACGGTATTGTCTAAATCTATATCTTGCTTGAAAATATATTGGTATATTGTAACATACCGATATACCGCCCAGCCCTACCTCCAGCTAATAAAATGAAGTCATTGTGATGTCTGTCCTAAAAGTGTCTATAAGCTACCCCCAGATTGGGTGGTGAGTTTATCAATTTTCCCAGGTGCCAAGGCAGAGCCTCATGAAGGTAAACCAAAAGCGAGGCCTGTAAAGGGCTACGCATAGTCATTGAACTGGAATTGCAGTCAGTCATTGACTACTTTTTACAAAATCAAATCAAAATCAAATCATCATGTAACCCCTCAGACTCATATTTTGGCTCCCTGAGGAGTCTTGTCCTATAGTTGTTAACCACAGGACATGACACAATTAAAACAAATATTTAGGCTTTGGTAAGATGCTAATTTTGGTTGGGTTTTGAAGCCTAAGAATTTATCTGAACAAATCAAATAGAGCATCAGAGAAAGATAAAAAATAAACAATCTATATAAATTCTGAACATGGTCATGCATCATTTATGTAGGCTGACTTCACTCTGTTAAATCTGTCATTTATATTATGGAGACAATCTTCTGAGATAAGGAAAACAACAAAAACACAAAATCCATATGAAAAACAGAACTGAAAGACTGAGACATGATGAACATATATATAGAAATGACAGGATTAGTAGACAGGGTTTATACATCTCACCTTGAAGTCATTGAGTCTATGAGTGGAGGAGTAGAGATCCAGACTGCTGGCTGACAGCTGGTTAAAGGGTTAGAAGGTTAGAGCCACAGTGGTAGTGAGACAGGTAGAAACCAGAGAGACCGTTTTAAAACCAGTGAGACAGGATAACACTCGGGAGACATGAAGGAACAAAACCTGAACCCCAGAATATAAACAAGCCTAAAATAACTGATTCTATCTTGTGGTTAGCATTAAGAAAAGTTATGAACACACACCAGTGAAGTTCAGTGTGGTTAGAAAATACTGAGTTAAGTTCATGTCAGTGACCTAAGAAGTAGAGTATGACAACACAAGCTAACAAGGTTATTGCCTTTGAGGTTATTGGACAGGTTCCATATCTTGAGCTACTATCCAATAAGGCCATAAACACCCTATGTCAAAAGAGCCTGAACTATTCCTTCAATGTTTGGGTCATTGAAGAAACTTCTCTTACCCGGTTGATGTTTGGAGAGCTCAGGCAGCGTCTGGGAGCTTTCCCTGCCAGCTGTTCCCTCACAGCCACCTCCTACACACACATACACAAATGTGTTTTGTAGCATTATAGAGTAATTTATGGAGACACTATCAATCAGTTCCTCTGTTTAGATGCTTTGTATTCTGTGGATTAATTAGATGCATTTGTTTCTGTTTTTGGCAGGGTAAAATGTTCCAGTTCTGGCTCTGGATGACATTTTCCAAAACTGCATAAAGAGCGAAAAAGACAATGAGGATTTAATGTGCTCATGCGTCAGAGAAATATCAATCAGAGGAACACTGTTAAATGAGAGACTGGTCAGACGTTTAGCTATTCTGAGTGAAGGAAATGATGCTGAATACCGTGTGATTGAATGTTGTTTTGATGTTTGGAGATCCATATAAAATCTACAAAGATTAGACTCTCATCTCAGGTGTTCATCAACTGTATTTCCTGACCTGTCGAAGTCTGTCCAGCGTGAGGATGTTCTCCACAGCCAGGACGCTGCGGAGGTATTTCTCTATGGCTGCCTCACTGTCAGCTGACTGGTCATCCTCAGCGCTGGCAGCCAGCCTGGCCAACATCTCCCTGTCCTCTGGGCCATGGATGTCCTGTGGGAGCAGGGAGACAGTGTGAGGGGCAGTGTATTACTTAATGCCAGCTCCTTATTCACCCTGCTCAGGGTTCGGTTATTTACATTATCCTGCCTAACATTTAGCATCCCTGACAAAATGTAAATGTACAGCTCAAAGGTTTTATTACAGGCCACAGAATTCCTCTCTGGTTCATTATTTAGGAAGCACAGACGGTAGCCAGTTAGCTTTAAGTATCCAACAGTGCTGTGTAAAAAAAATGTAAAGGCCTACATGCATAAAACATGTTATTGTAGATGAATTTAACCAGAATTACTGCCTCTGCGAACCAGTCAAGTTGCAGTTACAGTTAACATCTATGTCTGTCCAGACAGCTGACAATGCTTCAAATATAAATGTGCCTGCAAAGAAGCTACATATTTGAAAACATGAAAACTTCACAGCCATCTTCCCCTGGACAACACAGCACAATCAGCACAGTTTCAAGGTGGACATGGAAGATTAGTTTCACTAATTCAGTATCTGACCAAATATTTCCCCTCTGTTCCTGCGTTATGGTGTTGAGTAATGGCCAGAAAATGTTTTTTGCCAAACATTATGATGTCACAGTGAAGTTGATCTTTGAGCTTTTGGATATAAAATATCATCATTTCAACATTTTTATCCCATTAGACATTTGTGTGAAATTTTGTCATAATTAGCAAATTAATTCTTGGGTTATGGCCAATAACATGTTTTGTGAGGTCACAGTGACCTATACTTTCGACCTCTTACCACCAAATTCCAATCAGGTCATCCTTGGGTCTAAGTAGATGTTTGTGCCAAATTTGAGGAAATTCCCTCAAGGCCTTCTTGTGATATGGCATTTATAAGAATGCAAGGTCACAGTGACATTGACCCTTGACTACTAAATTCTAATCAGTGCATTCTTGAGTCTAAGTGGACGTTTGTGCCAAATTTGAGGATATTTCTTTAAGGTGTTCTTGAGATACCGCCTTCACGAGAATGGGATGGACAACGTGAAAACATATCACTCACTACTCACCACATAGTCCACTATATAGTGAGTTTGCCATTTTGTAAAACAGAATAGGGCTAATAGGACTAGCTAATGATAGCAAGCTGGGTCGCTACTAACTCTAATTTGTGCTGTAATGGTGTAATGCATACATTATACATTAAATTCACAAGTTATTACATGACTGACTGAGAAAACAAACTTTAAATTCGGACCGAATGCAATGATTGGTCAGAGTTTTCTTAGAACTATATGAGAATGGTATAATTATGAGTTTTTATCTCTGGTGGAATACACTCACATTTCAGTGTGCCATCAGCTTATTAATAGCATTTTAACTTAGCTAGCTAAAATTTACGGAAAAAGGTAAGTGTTGCTTTAAATGTATAAGAAGAAGGTTAAGTGATAGGAATAGTTGTAAAAGTTAAAAGGGATCTAATTAGTTTGTGGAGTCAAAATGGTTGCAGGTTAGACAAGTGGTACCACAAGCTGTTTTCCAGAAATTTCTCTTCTCAGTTTACATAGGAGTAAATGAGGGGAAAATTTGACTCTCCCTTCACTTGGTGGCTTAATGAGAAATGTGTACGTGTCTTTGATTCCTTAGTAATATTTCTGCATCCAGCACAAATTTTCCTCTGTTTTGATGTATAAATTGTGCGTGTAGAATGAAAACTGTGGGCAGGACAGGGAGTTTGAGAGAAATTTTTAGGAAAATTTTAGAGGCCCTCTGCACTCTAGCTGTGATGTCACACACTCCAGCTCTAAAACATTCTGCCCTTTAGAAACCCACTATAAAACCCGAAGAGGGCATTTTTACCATGCTCCAAACAAGTCTAAATGTTTCAAAGTTTGAAGGAGATTTGAAAGTTGAATGCATGCCGGAATGCACGAAAAATGAAGTTTCTATGTGAATGTATGAATGAGAAGATAGGAATTGAAAATACTTTAAAAAAACTTGAACTTGTCAAGTTTGAATATTCCTAACATTCATTTGAATGGGGAAAATTTCCCAAAAAATGCTGAATATTTCAGAAAGTATGAATGTTATGAATAAGAAAAATACAAGCAAGCATGTCCTAATTTAGCAGAATATTTTGATGTTTTAATGGAGTTTCTATGTTGAAAAATGTGAAAGGAGTGAGGCAGCAAAAAACACAGCGGAATATAAAGACAATGACAAAGATTCGGAAGAACATATGGTTGTGAATGCTTTCGCATTCACACCCAGTTAACAGCGCTGAGGAAATGACCTGAGTAGTGTCCAAAAGTGTTTTTTAATGTTGCAGATCAGCTCACTATATAGTGCTCTACATAGAACTCCCTATATAATAAAGTAGGAAGTAGTGAATAAATCAATGATTTCAGACACAGCTATTGCCTCCAGCCACAGCTATCACTGACGCAGAGGCTTAAAAACCCATGGCTGCAAGATAAGCACACCCTGTTCTTAAAAGGGGGTTAGGTTATCAATTAAAAACTTTTTTAAAACCATGCTTCACTTATAACTATGGGTAAACTGACAGTGGCATGCACAAGTCACATCTTTTGTTTCATTCTATTTTCTTTCAAACAATTAACTTTATGCTCTGGTACTTACCCCTGGGATGTTGGAAACGATTTCAAAGGTGACTCCGCAGCCAGGGATGGTGCTGCGCTGAGACATTCTCTTCAGCAGGCTCTGAGCAAAACCCTGCAACACAAACACACAACCACATTTTCTAAAATCAACAAATCTCTGTATTAGCAGATGTGAATATATCAGGATGAAAGCAAACATGCTAATATGTCAGCTTGCTCCAACCATCATGCCTTGGGGCCACCCACCTGTCTCCCTGTGACGTTCACGCAGATGCGTTTCCTGAGTACCAGCTGCATGTGGGCGGGGTGGCTCAGCTGAACCACTACCCTGACTGTCAGGTAGACTCTCTGGTCAGCCGACGTTACACAGCTCAGCTGGGGGCACTCATGGACTGTAGAGTCCCAAGAGGCCTCCACCTTCACCTGGAACACATTAAAAAACATGGAAACAAATGGCTAAAAGATTCCCTCCATCTGCTATTAGGTGGTACATTTGGGATTTGCTAGAAAAAATAGAGAGACAAGATGTAAGAGGGAAACTCACAGATCCACAGTCAGAATATCGTTGGTCACCTTACCACTGAATCGTAGTGTTTAACAATATGAAGGTCAAAGAAGTCGTCCTCCTCCTCCTCCCCACTGAGCAGTGCATCAAGCCCCCCGGCCAGTGGGGCTGAGAGACTGGCTTGGAAATCATCAGCTGCAGGTAAAAGAGACAGAATAAAGAGAAAGACAGAAAGACAGCAGACTCAACAGTTATCAAGACAGTGGAGGATTCTGCCTAATTAAAGACAGAAAAAGACAATGAGGAACAACATACCACTGAGATCCAGGAACAGGACAGGAATGTGTGTTTCCATTCCAGGGACAGGAACCCTGTGGAGAAACAGCACCGTCAGCATACTCACCAAACACCTAGTGCATGATACAGACGGGCAGACAGATATCTCAATCCTTAGTTACAAAATAGCTGCCTCAAACATCACCAGGCACTTAACATTCAACTAAGTGGATCTGATAAGTGGAAGTTTAAGACAAAACATTAGAAAATCTAGCTTCTCTTTAATCACCAAACATTTCTAACCAGGGCTCAACAAAATAAGAGCATTACACTTTTACATGAATTTGCTAATAATTAGCTGTCAACCATTTTTAACATAAGCAGTCATTTGAGCAGTTATATGACAGATTCAGTGTTCACAAAGCTGTCAAGCACAGTTCAGTGTAGATATTAATGAGGTATTGATGGTGTGGTAGTGTTCGTTTGTTTGGATTATGATCAGTTGTGATGGGAAAACTACATGAATTTTTGTAGTATTCACATGATTTTGTTCAGTAGGAGAAGTTTGCTTGCTTTCAATTTTACTGAAGTAAGAATACATTAGTGCTTTTATGTACTCAAAGCATAACTTCACCCTCAGGTTTGAGCCTAACTCTACCCACTGCATCATTTTGAAAAATGCTAAATGAAAATTGGGCAGGGGGCTGAGAGGAGAGGTAGAGTGGGGAGGGGAGGGGATGTGTGAGAAAGGAGTTTATAAGACATTGTTAACATTCTTTTGTAACATAAATTCCACAACAAAGAAAAGTCTCTACCGCTTAACTCAGAATTGGCCCCCAAGGTTAAGGGTGGCTTACAATGGTGTGTTGAGCCATTTTTTAACCAGTGGAATGCCATTTTTTTTTAAACTTGGTGAAAAATGTCAATATTAACCTCAGCTTTGATGTGTTTCCTCTAAGTGCAAAAAAGCATAGTAGTAGCACACATCCAAAAAAACTCCTGGTTCTCCCCATGTCAGTGTTGGTTTTCCCCAGGTTCTCTGCGTTCCTCCCACAGTCCAGAGACATGCAGATTAAGTTAATTGGTGACTATAGGTATGCCCATAGTGTGAATGTGAGTGTAAATGGTTTTCTGTCTCTATAGGTCAGCCCTGTTATAGTCTGGCGACCTGTCCAGGGTGTACCCTGCCTCTCACCCAAAGTCAGCTGTTATAGGCTCCAGCCCTCCATGACCTTGAATAGGATAAGTGGTTTTGGAGAATGAATGAATGAATGAATGAATGAATGAATGAATGAATAAATAAATGAATGAATGAATGTTTGAAACGTCACGTGTGAATGTGCTAATAATTTGCATTTAAGGAAGCTACAGTGTGCAAACCTTCGTTTCATCACAGTCGCATCATTTAGTTTACAGCTCAAAAACAAGTGTACAGTGCCTCTTCAACAAGAATTCAAGGTAAAATTATGGATTACGCAGAGTGGATTAAGAGTGTTATATCACATATATTACTGAATATACTCTGTGTGGTTCCATTTGAATGGTATAGCTGGTCGAGGTGGAGTAAGGCTGAGCCCAGCCATCCTACAGACATAATTAATAATTTTGACTGCTTGTATCTGCGATTTCACTCTTTCGGTCACTATTCAAAGCTCATGACCATAGGTGAAGGTTGGGATGTAGACGGACCAGTAAATTGAAAGCTTGTCTTTCAGCTCAGCTCTCTCTTCACCACAACAATCCGGGGCAGCACCTGCATTACTGCTGACACTGCACCGAACTGCAGATCGATCTCACACTCCATTCCATTTTACCCTCACTCGTGAGCAAGATACCCCAAGATACTTGAACTCCTTTAGTTGAGGCAGTAACTCTCTCCCAGCATTTATAATATTCTCCTCAGAAAGGTGTCCAATCAATCAATCAATTTTATTTATAGAGCCCAATATCACAAATCACAATTTGCCTCACAGGGCTTTACAGCATACGACATCCCTCTGTCCTTAGGACCCTCACAGCGGATAAGGAAAAACTCTCCCAAAAAAACCCTTTAACGGGGAAGTCCAAGTGTAAAGTAGTATAAAATGGAAATAAAGTACAAGTATCTTTGCAGTTAAAATGTAGTTAATTGTAATAAAAGTTGATTGATTCCCACCACTGCTGAATTTCAAACCACAGGTATTTGCAAAATAGTTCCAGGGGGTGAATGGGAAGCATTGTGTTTTAAAGCCAACACCTCCTAGAAAATAATATAAAATTAATTAAAAAATTCTGTTACAATTAATTTCCCTTCACCCACACACACCTTTCCACTGGTGCTCCGGGGATGCCACTGCCAGCTGATGGCACCAGAACAGCATTGCGTTCTTCTGTGAGCGTCAGACGACACTCCAGCAGCTGGGACTCCCTTTCAACATCATCCTCCGACTTATCTATGTGCACGTACACAGGTGAACAAACACAAAGAAGTACAGACCTCAGAAACACTATCAATGCACATAAAAATACATACATTGTTTACCTCTTTCTGATCTTAAAGGTGGAGGGTTTACTGTCTTTTGCATGTAAAGATTTTTTAACAAATATTATCATAGAGATTATTATTATCTTCATTATTTTAAGTTTCATTTTGATTTTGATAACCTACAATATCATTATAAGAAAAATATTCTTACTAATTTCATACTGTTTGCAGCAGAGATGTTGACTTGAGTCACATTACTTGGACTTGAATCACATGACTTGGGCTGGAGTCAGATTTGAGTTAGAAATGTGATAACTTAGGACTTAACAAAAAAAAAAAAAAACTTGACTTGTGACTTCATTTGGACTTGAGCCTTTTGACTTGAAAATACTTGATACCTTCCTCCAAGTCCAAAGATTAAAAAGTATGTTTTCTCAAAAGTGTTTCAGATTTTAATTCACTTCTATTAATTTCTTGGATCAACTCATGTTAATGCTATTCAGTCCAGCAAGTCAACACTTATTTCACCAGATCCACTTTTTTAAACCAAGATCCCAGGTTTAGTTATAAAGCCCAGCTGGGCAAAAATCATACCAAAGATAATTGCGGTCACAGACAAAAACTACACATTGGTCAATAAAAAATAAATTGCAGTAAACAAAATGCGCACTTCGAAAATTATAGACATACAGACGAGTGTCAACAACTTTCAGCTTTGTTTGACAAAGAACAGTAAGTCAATCTAAGTGCTAATATCGTAGGCAATTGGACTTGCTTGCGTTTCTTGAAGACGTTTTGCCTCTCATCCAAGAAGCTTCTTCAGTTCTAAATGACTGGTACAGAGTTGCAGGCTATAAACCCTGTGTGGGTGGGAACCCTTGCAGGGTCGTAGGGGTCATGTGAGCTCTTAGTTTCAGAGTCGTTAAGGTCATAATGTGAGTCGCTGACCCACCTGGCCACCATGTGAGTCGTTAAGGTCACCACCAAGATGTAAGACTGAACGGTATCGTAGGTCCTTCCTGCTGCCATCAAGCTCTTTAATGTGCAATAATGTGTTTGATGTGCAATTAGTGTGAAATAACTTCTTGATCCTTCTATGTGCAATAACTCCAGCACTTTAGCATTTATCCTATTTATTTAATCTATCAGTACATTATTTTTTATTTATTTGTTTTTATTTATACTTTTAGTAGTAATTAGTTTTTTTAGGCATTGTCTATTTTTTTAGCTTAATTTTATATTATACTAAACCTGTTATGTAGATAGATCTGTGTTTCTATTTTTCTGTGTGCAATGAATGAGTGAATGTATGATGCTGCTGTAATATTGCAATTTCCTGCCAAGGATTATTAAAGTATCTGTCTGTCTGTCTGTCTAATTTCTATAAGAAATTCTTATAATGAAGACATTTTCTTTAAATTTCACCTTAAAGTTAAGACTAGGTCGTATTACTACTGGGTGTCCAGTGGAATGTATCATACCTAGCAACAAGGTAAACCACATCTCCTCACTAAGATAAAAAATTCTGTCCCTTCCCTGCTCGAAGTTGCTCTAAGAATAATCCTAAATTAGGGCCTGTGTCCACAACGCATTTTTTTCTCAGCAGCAATTTTTTCAATTGTTCCCAATGAAGAGAGAACGGATATGACCGAAGGCAGCTGCCTAGAGAAAAGGTGCCACGCCCATCATCTTTCTTTGGAGCTCTTCACCTTTTTTGTGCAGCTGCTCTTAATGCTCTAAGTTAAAAATCTCTGAACTTTTCAGAAAGGTGCCAAGCTGATTTTTTGGTAGCAGACTGGCCGGTGGACACTGGATGTTGCAGATTAAATTCATGCTTTTATCACCATTCATTTTGTAAGCTTCATGTTGACCACTGTTAATGTGGTGTTACATTAGCTACTTAGCTAACGTCAGTGTCAAGATATTGTTGGCACAGAAACATATCAGCAGGTCATTCAAATTTATTTTGAAGCATTGAGATGAAGTGCTTTCTGCTGAAGAAAAATGTGTGGACACAGGCCCTTACTCCTAAGCTCAGCCCCTTGTTTCTAGTATACTGTAGCTACTTACAAGTTGTCACAACCTGGAGCTGTGACCCCTGCAAACCATGAAAACCTCCTGTTAGTGAAAGAGTCAGTGTTCCTCTGTAGACATCAGTAGCTCCACACTTATGATCACTGTCAGCTAAAACCCTAATCAATCAGTCATCACTGAGCACTCCCAACTGTTCATATGTGTGGGTGAATGGGGAAGGATGTGAGAAAGAATCTATATTTGCCTCACTGTGGCTTTATTTCAACGCTGACTTGAACTGTACATCACTGCCACTGAGTTATGACAAATGAATGATGGAAAGTAGTACTTGTGCTGGAAAATTATACAGTGGGAAATACATTTTAACACACTGAATGTGAGGAGGGAAAAATTAAGTACCCGTTGATCTTTCAAAGCTGAATTACACTGAGCAGTGGGAGGAAATGACACCTTACCACAAAAAGTGCACACTGACAAGAAAATAGATGAGTGAAAATATCGCCGCTATCAATCACTTCTGTGTCCATACCGGATTTGGGCTCAGAAAATGCTCATATTTGTTTTGTTTTGTTTCTTTGTTGATGTCTTTTTGCATTTCATATGCTCCACAGTTGTACCTGGTTTGCAAACTATCTTCTGAAGCTGCTGATCCAGATACTCCTGTCTCTGAGTAAGTGTGACCAGCCACTGTTCCCTCATCCTCTCCAGGTCCACCTCCTACACACACACACAGACACATGCACACACACACACACACACACACACACAGACACATACACAGACAAAGGCAAGGATACACATACACATCTGTTGATGTTGCTGTCTGCATAAGAGAATCACTCCCAAAGTCGCTACTTGCCATGTTTTTTTCTGTGAGCCTTTCAGGCGATATGAGCAAACTATCATGCTCTTTATATGTGATCTACTTACTTGGTAGCTGTCCATTTCTTCATCACCACCCTGAAATTTAAATTGAGAGCGAAACAGAGAGTCAACAAAGAGTGAAACAACAGATAAAAATGTTGCTTATTAAGTCAGAATAGGGGGAGTCACTCATTCCCACACACAAATTAAGCATGAAAACAAACGATCTAGGTCATTTCATTTCCATAAAATCTCTTCAACAAAATTTTGTGATTATATGTCTTCCTCACCCACTGTGGTTCACTGCCTTTGGAGAGATGAGTCCGTTGAATCTTGACATCGCCGATGGACACAGAGAGGATGGAGGCGGTGATGAGGGGCATGGTGCCTGAGTCTGGTACTGGACGCACCTCCACCTTGACCCGACGGGACTGACCCTGGAGGTAAAGAGTTATACGAGAGGATAGTTATAGTCACACTTCTATAAATTCATGATCCCTTCAGATGGTGAAAACCTGATTCAATAGCAGAGAATCTCTCAGAAAAGTTGCTATTCCAACATTGCCAATGACTGTCTAGACTGCAAAGCAACCCAAAAAAGGAAGAAGGATTAATAAACATTTTCTGTTGCTGCTATTACAAAGGTTAGACCTGGCACTGATGCACCCTGCGCCAATGGGTTTGCATTGGCGAGGCATCATTTGTGGTCTGATAAACAATGACAGAGAGAGTGGGGAGTTGCGCACTGTGTACAACTCTGCAGTGAAATAAGACTAAATTAGCTGAAGTATAAGTATAGGAAACACTAGGTTACTGTATAAAGTGCGCGTATGTGCCCGTGGTCATCTGATGGGAGGGGCTAAGGACAGAGAGGGGAGAGCTGCAGGGGAAGGGTACATTTTTGAATTCTGATTTCTTTTTTTTCTTTGCCTTTTCCAGATTCCTGCCAACCTCAGCTTTAATAGTAACTGGCACCTTCTTAAAATGCCACAGAAAATGGAGCTAGTCGAATTCCAGAACAAAATAAAATATTCTGATCTCACTTTATCCATCTGCTCACATACAAATATGATATGATACTAATTCTCTCCACGTCTACAAACAAACGCTGATCCATAATACCTGTCTGAGCTGGAACACTCCTCCTGTGCGGACGTCTTTAGCAGGAAGAACCTCTACAGCTGTGAACTCTCCTGCCTCATTCAGCTCCATCAGCTGCACCCACAACTCCAGGTGTCGGGTCACCTCACTCCACCTGCAGGTACAGCACGTACACATTTATATGTTAGGACAACTTTGTATGTATTGGTGTTTTTAACCTATTCGTCAACAGACACAAAATAATGTTTAGCATCACTGTGTTGACAGATAACATGAGACTATACTCATGTAGAGATGGACAGATAACCTTACAGTTAAAGAGATTGAGGATACAACTTTATCAGTCATTAGTTTAAACAATGAATAAATTATTACCTCATAGCTCATAAGGTCATGGTTTTATTTTGGAACTATAATGGCAAATCATTTTTACATTTTTACTCACTATATGTAAATTGTAAAAAAGGCCCAGCTCTGTCGAATGGTAATAATCAGAGGTGGGAGTAAGTCACTCACGCCTAAGTCATAAGCAGCAAGTCTCAAGTCATAACCTTCGAGTCTCAAGCAAGTCCCAAGTCACTGTGGAGAAAATTAAGCAAGTCAAATCAAGTCCTTGCTATAAGTCAAGCAAGTCACAAGGCAAGTCATACTCACAAAGTCAAAGATAATACAACATAAACTGCACCCAGTGGTAGCATGTAACTAAACCCATTTACTCTGGTACTTTAGGTATAAATCTAAGTCTTTTCTTCTCATGCCACCGTCTACTCCTCTACATTTATCTGACCACTTTAGTACTAGTTACTTTACAAAGTAGAATTTTGCCCTTGAAGTATATGAAAATGTAAAAGTACAGCTGGAACTTCGAGTCAATTATTGAGTCTATTTGATAATTCAGTTATTGAGTCTATCTAAGGCACGTTCAATACTGAATGAGTTACTAAAAACCCAATTCACATGTATCACACAGATAGAACTGAATAAAAGCTCATGGTGAAGCTCATAATGCCGCTGCACATAGTGCCATTCCTCCGACGAGAGCTGCGGGCAGGAGGACTCTCATAGCGTGGGCACAAATATTAGCCAGTGGGTCCTCCCCAAAATGTAACTTCTTGACATCTAGAAAAATATAAATATTATCTAAAAAAGTCAAGTACTTTCAAGTCATCTGTCTCAAGTCAAAGTCAAGTCTCAAGTCATGAATACCAAGTCAAAGTCAAGTCGAGTCTTTCATCAGTGTTAGTTAAGCAAGTCTTAAGTCCTCAAATTTATGACTCAAGTTGGACTCGGGTCAAACCTGCGACTCGAGTCCCCAAACTCTGGTGATAACTAATAACTAAACATGAGGGTGGCGGCTGAAGTACCGAGGAGGGTGTGTCTGCAGACCTGGAGACTGCAGATTCAGACCTGTAGATCTGGACCCGCAGTTCTAGACCCCTTGTATTTCGCGACGGCGCCCTCTATTTCATTGGAAGCCAACATACTATTACAACTATTGAATATGGCCAACGACGATCCGAGTATGAGTATTGAATGTGAATCATATTATTTGTTTAAACTATTTTGTTGACTTGAATTAGAGAGCGTATTTCATGTTTTACAGTGATACGTTTAAAATGATATGACTGTCTTTACCACGATAGTCTGAAAGGCACATCAAATATGGGTTAAAGTAGTAGGTAATAGTTTAGCTTGTTAGCAATGAACTGTTTGACCTGCACATTTTGTTTCATGAAACCGAAGTGCGATGACGAATAATTTTAGCATGTGCTTTAAATTAAACATGAATAAATGATTAAAGCAATGAAGTAGATGATATGAGAAAAACGTGTATAGGCTTACGTTTTCATACAAGCATGAAACTGTTTACATATTGGCAATTAGTGTACTTTATGCTAAAAGTTAATTTTGTATTCATGTTTATCATGTAATACACCTACACACATTTTTCCTTTATTATTCATAATATTATATATCACGTGTGTTTATATCACTACATTGATATTACTCTATAGCATATATTTAGAGATTTTGTGGATAGAAATTAAGCTCATCCAGCGCAGATGATCAGAAATGTATTTTTGTCTATTATTAGGTTTTGGCCTTGTTTATGTGTGTAAAACGATTGAAAAATCTTAACTTTGAATAATTAGGGACTCTCTTTTTAAGGTGCACATAACAATCCAGAAAGGGGAAACCACAGTGAAGTGGAGGAGTTTTGTGGAGGATCGAAAGGCAGATGAGGAAGGAAGGGGCACTATTGTTAATATGTCGATATAATAATGTATTTGCTATGCTCCAGAATCTTCAGTATTTCAGTGTAGACTGTGATAGGCATTTAATTTTTTTTAAGTGTTTCTGTTTTCAATTTTGTGATATGTTTGATTTCTTTTTTTTCTCTGCAGATCTCCCTGATGTGTGATGTAACCACTGCACACAATAAAACATTTCAAACCATTTCAGTATTTCACAGCCTTTGTTTCAAATTCCCACAACAAAAGTGAGCACTGGAAACCCAAGACCAGACATTTCCTATTATATGTTGTAGCGGGTTTGATCAATGCAGTGCAAGTTTTTGCCGTGCTAGTCAGAGCAGTCTGATGAATATTAAGAAATAAAGAACTAAAATAGTTGAATCAAACCATACAGAACAACCAGCAAACAATAATGATGCAGAACAGCACCCAGGCATAAATCAACAATTAAATCTTGGTATTTTTATTCGGGTGTAATAAAATTTTAAAATTGTAAATTGTAATAAAGCATTAAAAGTCCAACTTCTTTCAAACAGTGGTGTTTGGGTGAGATGCTGATTTAGTTGCAGTTATACAGCCGTCCAGTAGGGGACGAAAAACAAGGGGTCTAGAACTGCGGGTCCAGAACTGCGGGTCTGAATCTGCAGTCTCCTGGTCGGCAGAGACATACTATTGGAAGTACCGGTCGCAGACAGCAATTATCTCCAGCTGGTAGCAGCATCGGGCAGTGTTAGTGTGATTGTCCCTGCATGTGCTGATCATCCAATAGCAGATTGAGAGCTAAACAGCTCTAGTGATGCATTCAAACTGGCCTAGGGGGCGCTATACTAAGGGTTTAGCCACAAAGCTGGGGAACGTGAGGTCACACTCATTGAGGTAACCAGGCTGACGCCTCTCTTGTTGGGGGCCGGCATCCTCCTTGACCCTGGCTCCTAAGGGAAAAGGCTGTGAAACTATATGTCGAGCATGCAGCACTCCTCCAGTCATCTGACTGTGACCACTAGCCTGTATCACACCCTCTAACTCAGTAATACATTTGAAATTAGCAGTTCAAAGTCCATTACTTCAAAGTTCAATACAAGACAAACAGATGCAACCTAACATGTATTTATTATAACCCACCCCTGGGTTCACAAGGTCTTATGTCCTCCCGTTTAAGAAAGTGCAACTATACAATGGAGAGCTTGAACTGTATTGTATTAAGCCTGGAGCATCTGCAGAGGTAAAGGTTGTGTGTTTTATGTGCTTTTATTGAATCATTCAGATGACTGCATGGCTGTGTGTTTGTGTCACTGCACCTTTCTCTGAGGGTTCGGGTCTTGGCTTGAATCACTCCGAGGTCCCACAGTGCAAGGTTCCTACGATGGTTCAACTGCTTGTGGCCGTACACCTCAATGGCCACTGCCCCCTCAGCCAAAAACTCCACAAAGTCCTCTGACACTGGCACAGAGAACTCCTAAAACAATATAAAAATAAGACATGATTTCACATCGTCCATACTGATGATCATCTCGCCACTGCTGTTTCATCATTTCCTTTGATGCTGTTTACCAAAACTTTTACTTAAAGTGGTGAAATGTGACACAACAAAAAACATGGAAAAAGTGGAGGAAAAAAAAGTGGAGAACAGAAAATATGGATATCAAAACCAAACTGTGTAAGTGATACATATAACATACTGATAGAGTGAATGTTGTGAGCTGCCTTGGTTATGTGGTTGTTGAGGGGAGTACGTAAGTGTTCGTGACGCACGCGCGCGTGCGTGCGTACCATGGTGCTGTCGAACACTACAGTGCACTGAGGGTCTCTGGAGGTAGAGGACAAGCTGGATGGCTCCATCTCTGGAGCGATAAACACTGACTCCTCCTGCCCCCAGAAGTGGTACTGACAGAAGACAAAGTTGGACAGGTGGCGAGGCAGACCGTTGGCATGGAGGATTTTCACCTGAGAGAGAAGATAAGAAAATATGCTCACCTACACAGATAATGAGATACAAACAGTGTTATTTGTTCTGTTTCTGTTGGTGTGAATTACTGCCCTGTGGTTGGATGCCTCCATGCACCAGTCAAGTTTCTCTTACAGTTTACATCCATGTCTGTGAAAAAAGGTACGCTTCACACCCATTGCCTCAGCTCATCACTGAGTCCAAGTGAACCTTTGTGCCAAATTTGAAGAAATCTTCTAGAGGTATTCTCAAGATATCTTGTTCACAAGAAAGAGACAGATGAGGTCAAATAGACTTGACCTTTGAACTATGACCACAAAATCTAATCAGTTCATCGCTGAGTCCAAGTAAATTTTGTGCCAAATTCAAAGAAATTCCTTCAAGCTGTTCTTGAGATATTGCGTTCACGAGAATGAGACTGATGCAAGGTCACAGCGATGTTGAACTGAGACCCTTGACCACCAAAAAGGTATCACTTCATTGTTGAGTCCAAGTGAATGTTTGTGCCAAATTTGAAGAAATTTCCTCAAGGCATTCTTGAGATATCGTGTTCATGAGAATAGGCTGGACAGACATAAAAAAGACATAAGAATGCAGAACAGACATAAACTGAATTTTTCTGTATCTTAAGGTTGGTTAAGAAACATGTTGGTCTGTTCAGTTTTAGTTTGGCTCTCTCTTTAAGGCAAAAAATATTTTTTATACATAGGGAAAAATGCCTTAGGTTACTAAGGAAGAATTAGTGGCACAGATTTCCTTTTATTCCATCATAAAAAACCAGAAGCAACAGACAGACGGGATATGAAGCCAACCCAGAGTTAATTACACTTGTCACATTTCACAGTACAGTGAGCTGCAGAAACTCACAACAGACAGAAGACACAACAATCTGACTGCCTGCCAGATCCATTATTAATCTGGAACTATTTTCCCACTGGCAACAGAGGCGACTGAAACACTGACACCACTCAGTTATATGCACAGCTACAGCATGTAGGATCCTGACTCATGTCAGTGAGAGGACGTAAGTGATTCAGATTATCAGGTATCAAACTGGGTTAGGTCCATTTATAACGAAGTCATGTTGATGAACATGTGTTAAAAAAGCTACATGTGCATGTTCTCACCACACAGTCCAGTCTGCGCTCCTGTAGATCTCCATCTGTGTTGCTCTGCTGAACGTCAGACTGTCCTGGACCTTCCTCCTCAGAGCCCTCTGTACCCCGCCACACCTCCACATGCAGCCGTCCTGCCACCTGACAGACAGACAGACAGACAGACAGACAGGCAGGCAGGCAGACAGACAGACAGACAGACAGACAGAAGTAGAGTGTCATTTCTATTAGTCACTAGCCAGCATATCTTAAATAATTGTTTTGGGGAAAGAAGACACACCAACGTAGCACACTATTGCTAGTTATTTGATGTTAGCTCTGTGTGGCTAAAAGTTGGGATTGATGGGTAAGGGGTAAAGTACTAGATATAGATGGATGTAGTATTGGCTGAAATTGGTTGGTATTAGCTTACATGAGGGTATTTTCAGTAAAGGATTTTTTGCCGATACATAACAACTCATTTGACCAATAAACGATACCAGTACCGAAATACCTGCTTTATTTCCCACCTAAGTTTAGTGATCATCAGGTCTCTTCTGTAGTGGAATTAAGATCACATTATGCATGTGTGCTTTTATCACAATGGTCCACCAGCAGATGGAGACATAAAATACAATACTTCTCAGTGTATGTAATATTCATTCATTGTACCAAATAAGAAAAAAACATATCGGCCAATACTGATGATGTAGCGATATTAACGTACATCCCACTTAATGTTTTGTTTAACAGGAAGAAAATATGATTAGATTTTGATATTAGAATATATAGAAACTGATATTTTGTATGTTTTGGGGGTACATTGTTAACCACAATGATCCCCCAAAACTGGGGATGTGATCTAAAATGGTTAAAACAACATTTTTCATTTCAGCTAAACTTTGAGTTCTTTGGTCAAATGTAGGTTTCTTGGTCTGTGAGGCTTTTAATCAATGAGTCTATAAAGATGGACTCATGTTATTATCATTGTCACTAGAAGGTGGAGCTGTGAGCACTGCAGTCCGTAGATTGGTCAATACCGGACAGTCACTCTTGCTCAGGGCTGAGCTGTGGCTGGTTTTTAAGCTTATGTAACCACTGTTAATGGCATGGCAAGTTTTACTAAAGTAAACTATAACTACAAAATTAAAGGATGTTGTGCTGCCTCTCGCAGCAAGCGTAGACTGAGAAAAAAATAACTTAACTCACTGGGCCGACTGCAGGCAACTTTTAAGGTGGAATGTTTACACGTTATGTTACTCAATGTATGAGTTGACGACGTGAAACCTTCAGCACACCTTAATTTTCAATATAACAACTTTGACCATTCCATTAGTTTTTATTGTCTCTCTTGGATGACATACACTTTTAGTAACGACTGCATCTTCCAGCGTTCAAGTTGTATAATAATTTTTACCGGACTGGGTGAGCTCCATATATTCTAATCCTCACTTAGATGGGGGGGCTTCTATGGAATCTTTTCCATTACCTGTTACTAATACAATAGTAGTAGAATGTAAACAACACTTGCCATAACCAACCTACAGCCCAGTCTTACAGATTTTTATAGGTGATCATAATGTTGAGAATTGGGTTTTAAATTACGGGTTACTGACATTTCTGCATCGAGACATAATCTTTCAAGAGGGAATCATGATGCATCTAAGAATCGATTTTTTTCCTTTCACCCCTACAGCTATTCTCTACCTGTGTCTCTCTGCTCATTGGTGCTGAACAGGTAAAGCACAGGTTTTGGAGCTTTTCTTCCCCCAAAGCAGCTGCTGATGAGGGTAGTGAGAGTAACCTAGAACAGCACACTTTGCAGCCACAAAACCAAAACAATGAGCTGATCATCCAAGTTTTAAGAACAAATTCCTCTGTTGCTCCCAGCGGGCTCCTACCTCTCCCTTCTGGTTGATGATTGGCACTGCGTACTGCAGCTTGACGTCGTGGAACAGGCAGGCCAGGAACACGTTTGCCACACCAATCAGACTGTGGTTTTCCTGTTCATCAAAGAACGGGTCTGCACGTTTGAAATAGGACCGCATCACCTGGGTTAGGAAGAAAGAGTGAGAACACAGTGAGACTGATAAATAAGTCACCTGTTTGGCTTCAGGGTCATCCTGAACTCCTTAAGATTTGTGCACCTTTTACCACGCATGGTTGGAAATCTAATTATCCCTATAGACTTTTGGGTGTAAACCTCTAATTATTTCCCTTAAACAAACTGATTTAAGTATATTTGCCCACCTGTCTGCTCTTTTTTTCCCCACTGTGCTTATTTTGTATATCTTCTTTTAACATTTTTGTCAATCAGGGATGCAAAATGGAATAAATGAAAGCAAGCAGATAAAGTCTGACAGATCAGCTGTCATATCTGCACATACAAAACTAAGTAAAACACTAAATGATCTACAGATTAATCTAATCTAATAAAGTTATAGATTAGATTAGATTAGATTAGATTAGATTAGATAGTACTTTATTAATCCCTTGGGAGGGTTCCTTCAGGGAAATTGAGGTTCCAGCAGCAGCACAGCACTGATAGTACAGTAAAAAAGCACAGATTCAAATATAAAAAGCAATTTCAACAATAAGAATATAATGATAAAAAGCAATAGCAAGACAGTGATAATGAAGAAAAACAATTGCACATAAGGAATTGCACAGGATTTCCCGGCCCACAGGGAGACAGCTCAGTGTTACAGCTAAATGTTCATGTTTGACACTCCTCATCTTCCCCATCCCCTCTCCTCCTGCTACCCCTCCCCCTCCCACCGAGTGCAGAGTTGTACAGTTTGATGGCTCGGGACTGTGCATTTAACAGGTTCTTCACTCACAGGGTTGTCTTCATCAAAGTCCTTCCACTCCTGGTAGAGCTCCCTCATGTCCACAAGCCTGTTCTCCATCTTCTCCAGAGCCCAGATCTGTTTCCCTTTACCTTTACGGCGAACCTGGATGGCTGGCTCACTCAATACTACATCACGCTATAAAAAGGGGGAGAGAGGATTGAACATTACTCATGTTTGCTTGAAAAATACAAGTAGGCACATGTTATATCACTTATATTACAGCCAACCCTTCTCCCAACCATACACTGGGAGCATACTATTGATTTTTATTGTATTTTGGCTGCTGATTTGGCACACTAATCATTACAGTCATCAGTGGAAGTGGCAGCAATGGCTGTGAGGCAAGTACAGTACTTTAAAACCCTCAGTGCCTGATTGCTTCAATTTGTATCAGTCTGTATTCCTCAGAGGCAAAACTCCAATCTGACCACACAGACATGATACATAGATTTTAGATACAGTGCAATTTCCTACCTATCCTCATTACCTGGGGACATTCTTATCTCCAATGTCCATCATAAAATAATCATAAACAAATCAAACTAGAATTACAGCCTTGCAGTTGTATGCCTCTGCAGACCAGTCAAGTTGCAACGATGATTCACACATCTTCCCCCCAGCAGCCCAGAAGATCTATACAATTAACACAGTTTCAAGATGGACACCCGAGATTAGTGTCACCAATTCAGTATCTGACCAAATGTTTCCCCTTCTGTTCCTGAGTTATGACACTGAGCAATGGCCAGAAAAGTGATTTTGCAGAATGTTATGATGTCACAGTGAAGTTGATCTTTGAACTTTTGGATATAAAATGTCAACATTTCATCATTATTTCCTGTTAGACATATTTGTGATATTTTATCATAAATAGTGTATGAAGTCTTAAGTTATAGCCAAAAACATGTTTTGTGAGGTCACAGTGACCTTTGACTCTCAAATTCATATAAGTTAATTATAGAGCCCTCGTAGACATTTGTGCCAAATTTGAAGAAATTCCCTCAAAATGTTCTTGAGACATCGTGTTCATGAGAATGAAACGGATGTAAGATCACACCAACGTTGACCTTTGACCATCAAAATCTAATCAATTCATTGTTTAGTCCAGGTGGACGTTTGTGCCAAATTTGAAGGAATTCCAACATGTTCTTGAGATATCGCATCCAAAAGAATGAATCGAGAGTACTGTAACAGACGGATATACAAACAACCCAAACACATAATGCCTCTGGTCATAGATGACGCAATTATGATAAAATGTGAAACATGCAAACCATAGGTACTCCTCAAACTGATCTTAAAAATCCACATTCCCATAAAAAACATCCACAGAAAACAAATGAAGATTCCTCTTCATCCACCTCCTTTCTTGCCTATACTGCATATATGTGTGTATGTATAGGTGCACCATGAGAAATGTCTTGATAAAAATAATCAAAAGGCTTTGCAGAGGTGAACTTTATGCACCAGAATTTTCCATTGTTTTCTATGAGCATATAAATATAACTACTGAGGAGCTGCAATCACTGTAACAATCTTTATTCAACGCTTCTTTTTTGTACAGGCAGTTTGATATACCCACAGCTGTGTTCTTAACCGGTGTTGAAATAAAATCCTTAGTTCTCTTTGTCCGAGACTGAGACAAGACCAAGGAGCAATGTGGTCGATTATGAGACCTTCAAAATGTGAGCACAAGACTCATCTCAAGACCAAGACCGATCTGGAGTACTATAACACTGGCCTGAGTGAGGGCTGAAAAAAGAAACCAACATGAACATGCCAAAAACTGCAGTTCCTCTAATGGCCACTTGAGGCTGGCTCCAAAAGTGAGTCAATCCCCATAGACACCCATGTTTTCAAAAAAACGTTTTGGTCTTTTGCCAATTTCAACATACATGACAACTGCATGGTGGGTAAATTTTTACATAACTCACCCTTTTAAATTTTTTCGACAGAAAACTCCTGCACTACCAAATGAAAATCAACATGAGCTTTTAAACTTGCTTCCTGCAGGTACCTGAATTTGCAAGTACAATTTGTCAATCACTGAGAATACTACGTACTTTGAAATCTTGTTCCTTGGCTGTTCTGTTGATTAACTTTGGATTTCTGTGGATTTTGTTTTAATAATCTCTCTTAGACACATAGACATACACAAACACACACACACACACACCCTACCTTCCTGTTGGCATCCAGGTTGGCAGCAGGTAACTGCAGAGTGACCAAGTACTCTGTCCTCTTGCTAAGCTCCTCAGCTATGAAGCCTGCCTCCTGTGCCAGGAGGTTGGCCCGAACTATCTGCTCCCTCAGGCGCCGCAGGCTGCGGGTCATCATTGCTTCTCTGAACCCACAAAAACATAAGTTTTACAAAGCATCTATGGAATCTTTTTCTCCTTCAAAGACTGCCATTAGAAGTCAGTAAAGGTTTCACATTGTCCCGTTGTATCTTACCTGTCCTCACTCCAGCGCCGCATGCGTTTGTTGGAGCTGGGTGACATCACAACAGCAGCAGCTGCACTGGGAGGCAGGCCTGTTGGGTCCAGCAGGTTTGAGGGTTTCTCAGGAGTGAGCCTGCGGCGGAGCTGCTGCAGCTCCTGCTCGTACATTTGCCTCTGCCGCTCCAGGGCGCAGCGCTTCTCCTCCTCATACTGCCTCTCCAGGGTCTGTAACACCGACTGCAAAGGGTCTGAGGAGGAGGAACGTGATGACGGATGAAAACAGGAAGAGGAAGACAGAGAGGAGGAGTAAGTTTTTAATTTCTTATTGAGTGGCAATCAGCATCTATAAGAACTGTTCATCCTAAAACAAAAACTCTGTCATTGTTAGTCAACCCCAAATAAGTTGGAACTGCTTCACATGACTGGACTCGCTGCTGGTCCAAAAATCCAATATTTACCTCATTATCTCTATCTGGCAAGCAGAGTCTTCTGTCAGAGCACTGCAGGAAAATATAGATTATAGGGTAAATATTGAACCTGTGGACCCACAGTGGAATCATTTGGGGTCTAAATATTTGGATTATACTGCACACAAGCTGTTTGGAGTGACTTGATGGAAATCCTGTGCTTTTGATAAAGCTCTAAAAACTGGAGTGGTTAACTTAAACCATACAACTTTTCTCTTTTATTCTTAATGTCAGAAAATGACCAAAACAAACAATGAGGCCATGCTGTTAACAAGTATTGTCTGTGTTTCCAAAGCCTAATATATCTTGTTCCTCTGTGCCATTGAGCTCTATTGTTGTCTAAATGCTATTAAAAGCACCTCAGTGAGTCATGGTTTTAGACTCCTAGTCTTGTTTAAAATAATGATAATATTTCGGACCCATTTTTTAAGATTTACATCTTCAGGAACAAATAGACTTGGGGCTGAGTGCTAGGGTACAGAGTAGGGAACAAATTGAGTTGTTTGGTCTTTTTCTGGAATACGCTGACAGCCGTTATCCTTAAAGGGATAGTTTGGATTTTTTAGGTGGGGCTGTATGAGGATCTTTTCTATAGTCAGTGAATTAACTACAGTAGATGGTGGTCTACATGCTCCTAGCTTGGAGAAGTACATAGGAGTACTGCCGCAGAAGCTCAGCAATATACTGCTGTGAATGGTAGCAGCACCAAAAAGGATTTTAGCCACCAAATAAAGGCTGTCGTTGCATCGATCAGTTAGTTTGTTTGTGTTATTGTGTGACTTTGGTAATTCCAAACAAACCCATTAAAACACCAAAGACACGTAGTAATACAAAAAACTTACTGACCGAGGCAGGGGTGGACCCACGGACTGTATAAAATAAGGGACGTAGCCACCACCACCCATTGGTTTGTGGACTCTTGTTTTTAAGCCTTGAGTCTGGCATTTTAGCATTTTGTCCCAACAATCAGCAGCCATGGACTCCTCCAAACAGCTGCCTAGCACTCTGAAAACTGAATTGATGCCCACAAAGAAGGAGAAGGCTGTAAGAGGATGGAAAAGTGTTTTCAGGTAGCTGTTTCCTCAGTTCATCATGTAAGAAATGGCAGTTAACAGGAACTGTGGAGGTCAAGTTAAAATCTGGAAGACCAAGAAAATGTTCTGAGAGAGCTGCTCTAAGGATTATTAAAAAGGCAAATCAAAGCCCCCGTTTGACTGCAAAAGAAGAGAAGAATGGATTAAATTAATTTCCAGCAAATTCTGGAAGCAAACATCCCACCATCTGTTAACAAAAAAAAAAAAAAAAAGCTTCTACAACAGGACAATGATCCTAAACACACTGCGAAATCCACAATGGACTACCTCAAGAGGTGCAAGCTGAAGGTTTGCCATGGCCCTCACAGTCCCCAGACCTAAACATCATTAAAAATCTGTGAATAGACCTCAAAAGCGCAGTGCATGCAAGACAACCCAAGAATCTCACAGAGCTAGAAGCCTTTTGCAGGGAGAATGGGTGAACCCCCCAAACAAGAGCTGAAAGACTCTTAGCTGGTTACAAAAAGTGTTCAGAAGCTGTAATACTTGTCAGAGTGTCAGTGGATGCTACTAAGCACTGACCATGCAGGGTGCCCAAACTTTTGCTTCAAGACCTTTTCCTTTTTTGTTATTTTGAAACTGCAAAAGATTGAAAATAAAATGCAATCTTGCTTAAAATATTGAAGAAATGTGTCATCTTTAACTTCATGCCTTTTGAAGATCAGGTGAGGAGAATAGAAAAACTTCTTTTTCAGAGTAAGAGTTCTTATTTAACTGTAAAAATGATGAGTAATACACTGTCATTTTATTAACCACAGCTGCCACAGTAAAAACATGCTCTGAGGAAGCTCCTTAGCGAAGACACATCAACATTTATTTTACTGTACAATATTAAATAAACAAGTTGTACATTTTGTTTCTCAACAAATTCAGTTCAATTCTATTTTATTTATGAAGCCCAATATCACAAATAACAATTTGTCTCAGAGGGCTTTACAGAATACGGCATCATTCTGTCCTTTGGACCCTCACAGCGGATAAGGAAAAACTCCCCAGAAAAACCCTTTAACAGGGAAAAAAAATGGTAGAAACACAAAACAAAATTCAAAGCGCAACTTTGTCATTGTTTGACATTTCAGCCTGACTCACCGTTGTTGCCCATGCCTTTCATCATGACTTCGGCCTGAGCAAATTCATAGCCAAAGCTCAGCTCACTTGACACGTCGCTGGATGCATCAAAGTCTACCTCCAGCCGGTCGGTGTTTATACACGTCTTCATTGCAGCACCACCCTCCTCATCCTCAGCTCCTGCATGGACCATATGCCTGGGCAGGTTGATCCTGTGTGTGTGCATGAGTAGGTGGTGGCAGTGTATGGATGTATGTGACAAAGAGAGTGACACAAAGAGGAAGTGTGATATTGTGAAAACAGGAAGAGATACAATGAAGAGTTTGTGATGACATGTAAATAAATGCTGTTAAACACTGCATGGATACAGATTCGAAGTGAGCACTCTGTAGCTGACACCAACCTGAAGAAGTGGTTGTTTCCCCACAGGATTCTGTCACCATGATGAAGCTGAACTGGACTGGTGACTGCAGGACCATTTACACATGTTCTACAGGTGGAAAAAGCATTAATACAATATGAGACAACATAGTGGAAATATAACCAAGCCTGCCATGTTTCAGTTACAGTTTACATCCATGTCTGTCCAGACTCATATGTAGCCATGACAGTGGACAATGCTTCAAATATGGATGTTGCAACAAAAAAGCTACATAGTCTAATACATAGACACTTCACACACATCTTTTACCTGGTAGCACAGAAGATCTATATAATCAGCACAGTTTTAAGGTGAACATGTTTTTGCAGAACATTATGATGTCACAATAATGCTGACCTTTGACCTTTTAGATATAAAATGTCACCACTTAATCATTTTATTCTACTAGACTTTTATGTGAAATTTTGTCATAAATAGTAAGGAAATTCTGGAGTTATGATTAAACGTATGTTTTATGAGGTCACAGCAACCTTCTCCTTTGACCACCATATTCTTATAAGTTCATTCTTAAGTCCAAGCGCATGTTTGTGCCAAACTTGAAGAAATTCCCTCAAAGGCCTTCTTGACATATCGTGTTCACAAGAATGAGGCAAAAACAAGTCCAAGTGGGCGTTTGTGCCTAATTTAAACCAAAGATTCAAAAAACACACTACCACAATTAAAGAAAATTTAAAAACTCCCACATCATAAAAACAAGGACAACTAAAGTAACAATGTCATTGTAAGATGTCATTATAAATCTTTTACCCTGTTCCATAAAAAATCCCTGACCTGACTCCTGTCAGCCCCTCTCATATTTAAAGAGTTGATGTGGAAGACTGCTCCACAGCATGGCACCACTGGCTACATTATTGACTTGAGGCACCTAACATGAATACACACTGGCCCTGGTATTATAGTTACACTGGGTATGGACCATTGTTATCTGACAATACCAATATTGAGGGGCATAACCATTGTAAATATTGTACATATAATTCACCTTCTGTTATTCTATTCTGAGCTGTACTAGCAGCAGTCCCATCCTTCTGAATTTATCACTACTAACATGAGTTTGAGGGGATGCATTTAATTAACACCGAACAATAGTATTTTGTATCACCTGTACTTTGTTCCTGAATTTAGCTCACAAACAACTGCACCAAGCAGAACATGCATAATCAAGATGACACTGTATCAATGATGACAAGGTGATTTTTACCTGAAAAGTGGAGGTCCTGTTCTATGAAACAGGAACCTGTGTTTGCTGGCACCCTTAGGTAACATTTTAGCAGCAGTAGAATCAGAGGAGAGTGACTGTTCCAATATTACTGCTAAATATGAGACACTTGTCAAAGATGCAATTTCAGCTCCATAACAAAAGACTTTAAACATATTTATTCTTGACAGCTTACTCTTCATTCCCAACAGGACTGACTTGGTTTTACCCAACTGTATCGAAAGCTTATGTATGAGCCATTCTCTTACACATTCCAGTTCATCACTGAGAGCGTTTTCAATTTCACTGACATCATTCCCACATACCAGTAATGCAGAAACATCAGCCTACAACAAGAGGTTGTATTTTAAAGCTGCTGACATATTATTTATATCCATAATAAACAAAAGAGGCCCTAGAATAGAAACTTGTGGCACCCATATGTACTGTAATATCCTGAGGTTCTGATATAACCCTTTCAACATCCCAGACATCTTCCTGTAAGGTAAGAAGTGAACCATTTTACAGCCAAAGTTTCCCACACATTATTACATGTTATGAATATTCAAAACTTTTCCATAATATTTTACTCAATTTCAACCAAAGATCCTGTAGGTGTCAAGGCAATTTGATGTGTGTTTGCATTGTAATTATACAATCAGTTCTGACCAAGCAATCTGATTGGTCAGCAAGACATTTAGAATGTGCTCAAACAGCATAACAGCAAACATGGCTCATCACTAAAAATATTACTCATTCCATGATACGGTTGTAACTGCCACTGGACACACACATGTCCGTGTACCTGGGCTAAAAGTCTAAAGAAAAACTCACCACAATCCTGAAAATATATAGCCTAATATGTAAATAAATGTTAATAAACTCACTGGAAGCCACCAATTATTAAATTAATAAATCTAAAAAAAATTTTGTTCTTTATTCCAAATGAGCTGAAAAGTGGATTAACAAAAAGCCACCTAAAAATGGGTTGTTAGGACATCCTATAATGATCTAACAAATGCTCATGATAGCCTGTTTCTTGCAGCTGTTATAGAACATTTGTAGAATAATTAACTTAATTAAAACAATTTCATACCTTGAACTTAAAAACTGGGTTTGCAGAAGTTCTCCAACATACTTATAAAGGCTAAGTGATTCATTGGATTAAATAAGTCAGTCTACTTTTTATTTAATCAGCTTTCTTAAATGAAAACAATTGATGGCGCTGTTCGTCAGTGCAGGTGTGTGCCTCAATGAAGTGAGGCAGGCCGGAGCACCACGGCAGTGAAAAAGTTGCCTTATGAGAGGCTGAATGCCATCAGATATGGATTGAAGTTAAATATTTCATTAGATAAAAATATGTTGTATATGTATGTGTGTATGTATGTGTTTTTTCAGTTAATTTTGACTTTTGGACATTACAATGCTTTTGAGATATCGGAAATCATCATGCTCCATCAGCTATGCCGCTGACACAGTGCTATACCAGCTTAAAAATACATGTGAAGATTGCAGAGGCAGTAGCCAAATCTGTGTATGGAAAAATTATTTTTTACAGCAGATATCTTAGTCATAACAAGACTTTACATCAGGGGTATTTCTTTAGTTTGGGAAACCACCATTTCTAGACTCAACAGGGACTAGAACATGTATCTGTAGGTCCTTACTAAGGTTTCACCTACGCACTGAAACAGTTAACTAGGTTTATTTGCATATGGGAGTCTACTGACGTGACTGATTGTTTTCCAGTTATTGGTCACACCCCATGTATTTCCATGGAAATGGAGACAATAGTCTGAGAGCTAATTGCCCCTGAACATGAATATATTTTGATTAAATACTTTACTTTGTTGGTAATAGTTGTAGCATTGCTATATTACACTTGAGGGTGTGTTTTAATGTCACTTCAGTGATGCTTACAGACCTTAGTTCAAGCATCTTGGTCCTGACCGCATCATGTTGTGCCACAAATGACGTGAAAACACACCCTTGAGTGAAAACCTGATTAATTTTGACACTCCTGTATGCATTTATTTCTTGTTACACCAACGTTTGTTTTATGGATATGTCTGATAATTGTTTTGCAACATTGCCTGAACCTGAGCATTCCCGAGATAAATGAAGGCTGACTGCCATCATTTCCTGTCAATCTGTTCCATCCAAAACCCAACATCTGCTCATCTATACATATTTGATTTAATCACCAGGTATCATCTATAGGCTGAGATTTAGTTGAAGGTGACATCCTGGTGCTGCTATACTATGACTGACTGCAGCAGCCTCTCACTCAAGTTAGCTATCCATCAGTAGTAACTGTCACCAGGATCACTTAACCATTTGCCTCACTGACAGTAAATCCTCAGTATTCTGTGTGAAAGCCTTGGTTAACCAGCTTCACAACAGCTTTTTTGCGTTTCTCTCCTTTAGTAACATCATGTTTCTTTCCCCCTACAGGGTGTATGGCCTTGGGGATGATGCACTGCTAGTCTGGTCTATGTATCACATAATATTTGTGATTTTAGAGCAGCACTAGAATTTAAATAAGTAATACAAGGAACATGTTTCACATAATACTGAATTGCATAATATTGACATGTTTTGAGATTTTTATGAACAGATTTTAAACAACAGCTAAAATACTGTTTTTTTAAAAACGTATCCAACTCATTCTGTTAATTCCAAACTATTTCCAGACCTGGAAAACAATTTTTTACAATTTCATAACTTTTCCAGAACTTCATGACTGTAGGAAGCCTGCACAGCTGTGTATTAACCTAACATATCCATTAGCAGAGCTTTAAAATCAACCTTGAAAACTCCCCTTAGTGTTTTCATTTAAGAGGCTTGCTGGTGCTAAACAATGTATTTTTATCATCTACTTGGCGTTCTGAGGAAAAAAAAAAGATTTCTTAGTACTAATGGGACATGTAGCAGTGTATAATATACAGTACAGGCCAAAAGTTTGGACACACCTTCTCATTCAATGCGTTTTCTTTATTTTCATGACTATTTACATTGTAGATTCTCACTGAAGGCATCAAAACTATGAATGAACACATGTGGAGTTATGTACTTAACAAAAAAAGGTGAAATAACTGAAAACATGTTTTATATTCTAGTTTCTTCAAAATAGCCACCCTTTGCTCTGATTACTGCTTTGCACACTCTTGGCATTCTCTCCATGAGCTTCAAGAGGTAGTCACCTGAAATGGTTTTCCAACAGTCTTGAAGGAGTTCCCAGAGGTGTTTAGCACTTGTTGGCCCCTTTGCCTTCACTCTGCGGTCCAGCTCACCCCAAACCATCTCGATTGGGTTCAGGTCCGGTGACTGTGGAGGCCAGGTCATCTGCCGCAGCACTCCATCACTCTCCTTCTTGGTCAAATAGCCCTTACACAGCCTGGAGGTGTGTTTGGGGTCATTGTCCTGTTGAAAAATAAATGATCGTCCAACTAAACGCAAACCGGATGGGATGGCATGTCGCTGCAGGATGCTGTGGTAGCCATGCTGGTTCAGTGTGCCTTCAATTTTGAATAAATCCCCAACAGTGTCACCAGCAAAACACCCCCACACCATCACACCTCCTCCTCCATGCTTCACAGTGGGAACCAGGCATGTGGAATCCATCCGTTCACCTTTTCTGCATCTCACAAAGACACAGCGGTTGGAACCAAAGATCTCAAATTTGGACTCATCAGACCAAAGCACAGATTTCCACTGGTCTAATGTCCATTCCTTGTGTTTCGTGGCCCAAACAAATCTCTTCTGCTTGTTGCCTCTCCTTAGCAGTGGTTTCCTAGCAGCTATTTGACCATGAAGGCCTGATTCACGCAGTCTCCTCTTAACAGTTGTTCTAGAGATGGGTCTGCTGCTAGAACTCTGTGTGGCATTCATCTGGTCTCTGATCTGAGCTGCTGTTAACTTGCGATTTCTGAGGCTGGTGACTCGGATGAACTTATCCTCAGAAGCAGAGGTGACTCTTGGTCTTCCTTTCCTGGGTCGGTCCTCATGTGTGCCAGTTTCGTTGTAGCGCTTGATGGTTTTTGCGACTCCACTTGGGGACACATTTAAAGTTTTTGCAATTTTCCGGACTGACTGACCTTCATTTCTTAAAGTAATGATGGCCACTCGTTTTTCTTTAGTTAGCTGATTGGTTCTTGCCATAATATGAATTTTAACAGTTGTCCAATAGGGCTGTCGGCTGTGTATTAACCTGACTTCTGCACAACACAACTGATGGTCCCAACCCCATTTATAAAGCAAGAAATTCCACTAATTAACCCTGATAAGGCACACCTGTGAAGTGGAAACCATTTCAGGTGACTACCTCTTGAAGCTCATGGAGAGAATGCCAAGAGTGTGCAAAGCAGTAATCAGAGCAAAGGGTGGCTATTTTGAAGAAACTAGAATATAAAACATGTTTTCAGTTATTTCACCTTTTTTTGTTAAGTACATAACTCCACATGTGTTCATTCATAGTTTTGATGCCTTCAGTGAGAATCTACAATGTAAATAGTCATGAAAATAAAGAAAACGCATTGAATGAGAAGGTGTGTCCAAACTTTTGGCCTGTACTGTATATACTCATAAATATAAGAAAGCAAATGAGCAGTGCACAGAGAGGTCCTCTGTGAAATCACAGCCATCAATCAAACAAGACTTGCGGTACTGCTGATTCAGGTTGAGTACATACCGAGCGTTGCGGTGAGGACTGAGCACCACGCCGTTGTTCTCAGTGATGTCAATGACGCAGTGCTCAGCTTGGATGGCCATCCCACAAAGCTGGATGTCCTGCGAGTTGGCTGAGCCCACACGTGTGTGCTCCTGAACACGGGACACAGAGGAGACATGGTCATAGACAAAACACACTGTTGCAGAACATGATGTGTGCATGTATTAATTTGTGCGCCTCTATATGTATAGTATGCAGCTCTCGACTGTATGTGTGTATCCAATACCTTTAGGTAGTAGACCAGCAGCTCGTTGAGGGCAGGGTCAGCGTTAAGGTTGACCAGGAAACACTTGTCATCCACGACTCTGATTCCAGAAGACTGGAGGGAAATGCCCAGACTCTCCAGCTGCCTCTGACGCTCCTGCAGGAAACATATTTAATACATGCATTGATTAGCTGATTATTCTATTCTTTAGCTGCTCTATGAAAGAAATGCCAGAGTGAAAAGAGAAGAGCTGAGCTAAAAATAACCCCCATATTGAAGAAAACTCAGTGAATAAACTTGAGTTAAAGTTAAATTAAGGCACACTGAATGAACAGAAAACAAATCAATTGGCACTGACTCACATTTTAATTTTATCTCTTCAGTTTGATTAAATGTGTCTGTTGCGCTTATTTGAGTGCAAGGAATTGACCGAAATGTTAACCAAGTTCAGTTTAAGCATAACAAGAATAAGATGACGTTTTTTCCTACTGATCTCTACAAGGGCAAACTGATGTGGAGAGTGAATTTGTCTGTGTGTGTGTGTGTGTGTGTGTGTGTGTTACCTGTGCAACAGCCTCAGTCTTCCTGAGTTTGTCCTCCCAGGTGACTGTCATTTCTTGGATCAGTTTCTCAGACTCCTCTAGCCTGTCCTTCAGCTCGGGGGCCTTCATAGACTGACAGTGACAGAAGCTGCATTACACTCTCCACACATTTCTGTGTTATTCATTTAATATTCAAGAATCACAATACTGGTATGGGCTGAAGTTATATGAACCTCTGCCTCAGAGAGCTGCTCCTTCAGTTTCTCCACTTCCTCTCGGAGCTCTCGGATGATTCTGGCATTGGGGTCTTCGTTGACCACAGCATGGTTGATGATGCTCTTGGCCCTGTCGGCGTAACGCAGGGTGGACAGCGTCTCGTCGTAGTTGTCTGCAGCTGGGCTGATGGTGGCCACCATGGCTGTGCGGCTGTTCCCTCCAAGGCTGTCCTGTGGGTTTAAAAAAACAAACAAACAAAAAAAAACCTTTAAGTCTCAGACTGCACTGTGCAAAATAAAGAAAATCCACTGCTTTGGTCCAGAGACAGGATTACTAAATGTGTGAAAAGCATATGATTTACGGGCATGCTCTGTTTGAGGGTCATTAGGCTTTATGCAAGTTTTAGAAAGCTACATTTAACACGATTACAATTCTACAAGGAGACTAATTTAAGACTAATTTAAAACCCCAAATTAAAGACTCAGAGCTGGCAAAAGGAGCCTTTCTCCAACCGAGCAGAGCTAATGAAAACAACCAACAGAGACTTGAAACTTAATGCGCAAAATAACAAAAAGCATACCAAAAAATTAATTACTGTACTTTAAAGTCCAGTTCTTTAGATTTTAAAAATGCATATTGTGCTAGCACGCTATGATGTATTAAAGTGGGTATAAAGTGCAAAAGGAACTGAAGCTGAAAATGTTTGTCTGTAGTGGAATCTGTAATTCTGTAAGTCTGTTGATTTCTTGGTGTACCTTAAGCAGCCAGGTGAGCACAGAGTCTCTGTAAGGAACAAACTTGCTTTTGTTCTTCCCTGCTCCCTGATCAGCCAAGGCAGAGATAACTAAACCCAGAGTACTGAGGGACCTGGAGGGAGGGACACAGAGAGGGGAAGGATGGGGAGAATTAAGAGGGAAGAAGGGAAGTATTTACAGGACAGAATATAACTGAAGAAAACAGACCAAAAATCATCAAGGCAATTTTGGATTTCAGTCAAGCTCACAGGGGTACAGTATAAATAAGTGAAATACTTTTTATGTTGTGACAGTGTTATTTGAGGGAAATAACCTCCTGTCCAGCAGTAAGGATCCAAAATGACCAAAATCAAAAGTGAGTGTACGTAGACAGAAAACAAACACAATCCCAGCCAGCAATCTCTTCTGAGGAATGCAGCTCGGTCACTTAATTTAGTTCTTGGAAGAACAATCTTACAAGTCTTTAGTGTCCAGCCAAATATCTATTTTCTGTTGACTCACTTATTGATGTTGCTTCCTTCTTTCAGACGCTCCCCCGCTGCTCCAGTCTTGGCTGCCCGCTCGCTGCCAGCCAGATCCACCAGACTCAGTTTGCTCACTTTCTCTCCACTTGTCTGGAGCCGACACACAGAAATGGATATGATGTTAGACTTTATTCTAAAATCCCTCCATCTTTTCGTCCATTGCAGAGAGAAACTTTGCTGAGGGCAAGTTGCAAATCTCAAAATTTATCATGACTGGGCATAAGACGGCCGTCCTTGAAAGGCTCAGCTGTTCACAGACAAGAACAGCACGAGGTTCACCACTTTGTGAAAAACTGCATTGGCAAACCGTCCAACAGTTTAAGAACAATGTTTCTCAACATACAATCAAAAACAATTTAGGGATTTCACATCTACAATATCAATAATATCATCAAAGTATTTGGAAAATCTGAGGAAATCTCTGCATGTAAGGGGCGAGGCTGAAAACCAGCAATGAATGCTGGTGACCTCTGACCCCTCAGGCTGCACTGCATTAAAAACCAACATGATTCGATTCAATTCAATTCAATTCAGTTCAATTTTATTTGCCTCAGAGGGCTTTACAGCATACGACATCCCTCTGTCCTTTGGACCCTCACAGTGGATAAGGAAAAACTGCCCCCCAAAAAAACTTTAACGGGGAAATAAAATGGTAGAAACCTCAGGAAGAACAACTGAGGAGGGATCCCTCCTCCAGGACGGACAAACGTGCAATAGATGTCGTACAGAACAGATCAGCATAATACATTTACAGTAATCCAAATGCATAAAGGCTTTCACTACGTGGGCTCAGGAACACTCTGGAAAACCACTGTCAGTAAACAACGTTCAGACTCATGTGAATGTCCTGTCATGTGAAAGCCATATATCAACAACATCCAGAAACACCGCCAACTTCTCTGGACCCAAGCTCATCTGAGATGGACTGACACAAAGTGAAAAAGTGTGCTGTGGTCTGACAAGTCCACATTTCAGATTGTTTTTTGGAAATCATGGCTGTCGTGTCCTCCAGTCTAAAGAGGAAAAGGACCGTCCAGTTTGTTACCAGCTCAAAGTTCAAAGCTAGCATCAGTGATGGTATCAGGGTGTGTGTTAATGCCCATGGCATCATGGGTAACTTTACATCTGTGAAATCACCATTAATGCTCAAAGATACATACAGGTTTTAGAGCAACATATGCTGCCATCCAGAAGACTTTTTTTCAGAAACATCCCTGCTTATTACAGCAAAACAATGAGACACATTTTGCACATGTTCCAACAGTGTGGCTTAAAGACTAAAAAGTGCAGGTACTAGACTGACCTGCCTGCAGTCCAGACACGACTCCCGTTGAACATGTGTGGCACATTATGCAGTATGCATGAATGCGAAAGAACTGCACTTCAACAATCAGTGTTCTCAGTTCCCAAACACTGACTTAGTGTTGTTCAAAGAAAAGGTGATGCCACACTCTGGTAAACATGATCCTGTCACAACTTTTTTTGAAACATGTTGCAGGCATTAAATTCAGAATGAGTGTATATTTTCATAAACAATACAGTTTATTAGTTTGAACATTAAATACCTTGTCTTTGTACTATAGTTGAAAATAAGTCAAAAAGGATTTCAAAATTATTTAATTCTGTTTTTATTTATGTTTTACACAGCCTAACACTTTTGGGAATCAAAGCTATAGATTAATACCCTGGAAATCCAGAGTTCTCGCGAGAACACTATTTGAATTTGCTCAGCGAGTCACTCTGGCAATCAGTAATGATGGTCATTACCCATGCCGTTGGAGCCGAGCTGCACCAATCACATCGGTGTATCTGATATAGGTGTGCTGATACGGCAAGAGTCTAATCTACCAGTTAGATCCGCTGGTAGCTAAACTCTGGATATGTCACCCCGTGTGTTGTTCTGATTGGTCGTAGTGTTATCCAATTGCGTGCAGTGATATTTTCAAATGCATGCTTGGTGCCACCGCTCGAGTTGGGCCATTTTCATTACTCATATCCAGACCCTAAATCTTTCTAGATTTGGGTCTGGATTTCCAGGCTAGTAGATTAATTGACTCAACAAAAATTAATCAACAACAATTATTATATATGTTGTTTAAACTACAAGCAGAAATGACAAACATTATTTTTTTGTAGGTTCACATTTGTGAAAATTTTCTGATTTTCTCAGATTTCTATGGTAGTATATTGAATGTCTTTGGGTGCTGTATTATTTTTTGGATAAAACAAGCATCTTGCCTTATAACCTGGTTCTCTGGAAACAGGAATTTGTTTGCCAGCGAAATCAAGTGATCAGAAAAATAATGCCAAGCAACATACCATATCATTTATACAGGTGTGTTGATAATAGAGGGTGTCAGAGAACATCATATGTAAAAGGCTTATTTTGGAAAAATAAAAGTTATAACCTGTTCGGTGTCAGTGTGTGTGTGCCTGTGTGTGTGTGTGTGTGTGTGGATGTTTCTTACCTTAGACTGCAGGTCCATGAGTGTGTGTGTGAGGATGATGTTGAACACAGCATGAGATCTACTGCTCTCTTCGTTCATATTTGTGGCTGCCACTGTGCGAGATTTATTTCCCTCTGACATCAGAGACTCTATGTCCTGTCAGAGACACAAACAAACACACATCCTGTCTGTACCCGTACTTTATGAAATGACTTGTTTCCCTTGGCAACGCATTGTCATAAAAGCTAAAGAAAATGAGAGCAGAAATTAGATGCAGTTCATAAAGTACCTTGTAGCAGGCTACAGCCAGGCGAGACAGGCCATCAACATAAGGCCCCAAAACTTTGTGTTCTCTCACTCTGAGCGCCTGTCGATTTCTATAGAAAAGAGACAGTTATTAATCCTGTATCCTTCAGTCCTATTCTATCTCACCAAACTGCAAACATGAGGATGAGGAACACGGCTGTGTTCATCCCCCACCAAAGAAAGAAAGAAAGAATGAAAACCAGTCTTAAAGGGTAAATTTGCTATTTTTCAACTTGGATTATTTTTAAGTTTTTGTGCGTAAGTGACTAATGGGATCAACAATTTTTTAAATTGGTCCAGTGCTGAGAGAAAGCGCTGCAGCAGCAGTGAAATCAGCTGCAAAGTAATCCCTGCAGGCAATTAGGTCCCATCAATTAACATCCACTTGAGTATTTGTTTTTGCCACCGACAGGCTCAGATTGTTATTTTAAGTGTTTGACAACATTATAGAAAGGATCCCTACAGAGACAGACCTATTTGTTAGGGAGTAAGATCCTTTTTGTTTAACCAGAAACAACCCCGATATTACCATTGCCAAACCTATCATATAAATAATCATTAACTTTAGTGTGTGTAAAGCTAGCATATTTTCACATATAACTGGATAAATATGTTATTTTTTTCAACCAAATCAGAGTTGGCGATGGAACAGTGGAAAGAGGAACCAAGACAGCTTTTTTGAGTTTTATTTTTCTTGACTTTGACAGAAGAGTGTTTTACAATGAGAAAATTACTGTGTATTTAAATGGAGTCTAGTGGGTTTGATGATAGCAATACTGGGGCTGCTTCCGGTTAAACAAAAAGGATCTTGCTCCTTATCAAAGACGTCTATTTCTGTAGGGATCTATGCAATAATGTTGTCAGACACTAAGAATAATAATCTGAGCCTGTCAATGGCAAAACCAAACACTTTTAGTGGACATAAATTGATGGTGCTCATTTACCCGCAGAGATTACATTGCAGCCTTTTTTACCACCAAACAGCAGCAGCCTCAATCAATACTGGACCAATTTCAACGATACTGGGTCAAAACCTAGTATATGGCTGGACTATAAAGGAGGACTTTAAATTTGAAAGAGGAGGTGGTCCGCATATACCTCTCCAGACTTCCATTTACTTTGACTTATGCTTTACAGAGCTGGTCCTGCTGTTACAGTCCAGACCAAAAACTCATGTAAATCCATGTTAAAATAAAGAACAGCACACTTAGACACAGTCACACAGCTGAAGGGAGCTGCTTTCTCTGGAGATACCACCTTCTCCTCATAATGGTGGCAGCATACTGTATGTTCCAATATTGTAACATGTAATATTCAACAGCATTTAAATAAATTTAAGGTTTGTGTTATACATAGCATCTATTAAACAATCTGTCAGTTTGGATTGGACTTTATTTCAAAAGCACAATGACCAATGGTGAAACGCTAACTCTCACGTCATCACTCACTTGGACCAATGGTGTAATCTCATCACTCACTCAGTCACTCACAGAAAAACTTCTGCGTTTATAGGACTGGCCTCGCCTCTGTGTCCAGACAAATATTGCTGTTACCATGAGTCAATTAGACACAGAAACATTGGAAAATAGGGTCCACATTGAAAAGAATACCAAAGTTTCCCTTTAAGATCAAGATGTACAGCTATATGCTATGTTCATAGAACTGTATCAGAAGGTAAGACAGAAATATTAAGACTCAAATGATTGCAAAAGTACAACATTTTACAGTTCCTAGCATAGAATCCCAAATACACTAGTAAGAATGCAGGATCATGAAAATAAAACATTTATCGCATGACTCCCTGTTTCAAAGTTAACTGGCCCAAACAGTTCCTCACCCTTTGGGGTCAAGCAGGTCTCGGACCTTCTCGTTGTAAATCTCCATGTAGGACACCTCCACTGTGAAGCTCTCTCCCTCCTGGGCCTCCTGCAAAGTCCTGCTGAACAGGGAGCTGCAGAGCCGAGGGATCAGACCTGGCTGCTCTGCTGAGCCCATCATGGTGTATGACTTCCCAGAGCCTGGAGACACACAGCTAGAGTTTACTAATCCAAATGTCAAGCTGAAAAAGAGCCAAGTAATGTTAAAGAGGGAATAAGAAGAAAGGAGGATAGAGAGTCAGGTTCTGTGTTATTGGTTAAAGAAGTCCATCAACACAGCATAATGAATACAGCTTCATAAGCTGCTCACATTGGTCCCATTATCATAAAAAAGTGTAACACATAATAAAAAAGGAAAAAGGCAATTTAGAGATATGGTCTTTATGTCCATGCTTCTCTGTCAAGACATGACAGATTTCAGAGATTTGGAGCCATGGAAGCAAGTGAAAGATGAAAAAGACTCAATCATATAGTAAATTAATGCAGATCTGGAGAGTGCTCCTAATGATTCTGAAAAAAAAGCTGTATGCCTGACTCTGAATAAACAGATGTACCACAACACTTCTTAAGCCTTTATGCAAATTCAATACAGATGAGTTAACACTCCAGGATGAGATGGAAAAATACGTGTCTGACAGGCAGAGGTTCTGATGAGTTAGCACTGCAAAATGAGACACCCTCAAATAAAGAGCTAATTAAACAGCTTGTTGAGACAGTCTGAAAATATGATGACATTCACATTTACAGTCTCCAAGTGGATGGCAGTGTGGTCTGTTAAGGAGCAAAGGTGATCCAAACCGAAGTCAGAAAATGTTTTCAGAAGTTCCCAAAGTTAATGGACTTAAAGATACAGATGTTGTCAGAGATAGACAGGAAATATTCATGCTGTATTCTGTATTTTGCTAGAGAAGACCTTACCCTAACTGGAAATGACTTACATCTTGAATAAGGCACCTGGAAAGGTCAACATACCTTGTCAACCTTATCAGTGTAACTGCCTTAAATAACGCAATAGAGGTCCTGCCTGGCTCTAAAGCTTGTGGATTAATAGACCTTTCTCAAAGCATTTTGACATGTCATAGCAGGAAAAGCACAAGTGTTAAAGGAATATGTGAATTAATGAAGAAAACTTTTTTCTCTTGTATGCCTCCACAGTAAACGAAGAATCCATACAGGAGAAAATTCCAGATGAATTTAAGTAAAAGGGGACCGTGTGTTAACGGCAGCAAAACTATATCAAGACATCTGTTCAATATACTCTCACACAACTTGCAAAGTATACCAATACAGTCTCATTTATCCAGTCATATGCTCAGTATGGCCCTTTCCACCAGAAATCTGAACTGAAAGTGAAACTTACCTATGCTCTCTTCAAAGATAGACTCTATTAACATAAACAGTAATTTTACCTCGCTGAGTACAAAAGCTGCTGGTCAGTGGCTGCTGTTAGTTCGGATTCAAGTCACACAATAACACAAGGTAACTAACTGATTAAAGCAGCCATAAACCAGGAGATACTGTGTTCAGGGAGGTAAAATTACTGTTTTTGTCAATGGAGTCTGACTTAGAAGAGAGCATAGGTAAGTTTTGCTTTCATTTCAGTTCCCTGTCAGAATGGTCTGTCTGTTTGGGAAGTACTGAGCATGTGACTGGATAAATGAGTCTTGGATTATGCTGCACAAGTTGTGTGAGAGTCTATAAACATATATTTTAAAATCTACATTTTTTATTGATGGTGAGAACATGCCCTGAGTGGTTACATTTCAGCCTGCTTCGCTACTACCAGCTGCAGCGGTCTACCTTAATACTGACCAAATTTGAAAAATGTTGTTGTAATTAGTCACTTAGACAAAACATGGGAAAATAGTGTCCAGGTTTAAAAATACCAAAGTTGCATTTAACTGCTAATGCAAAAGCTCATTACCTTAACCTTTGTCTTGATAAAGTAAGCCAAATGTCTTTTTCCACAGAAGTAATTCCTTTAGTTTAGCAGCAGTAATGCCAGGCGAACCAATTTGCCTTTTTCCCCCAAACAAGTTACCATGAATAAAACTCAACACTTCCTCCAAAATGCTCGCATTAAAAGTCGTGAAGCCCCCCCTTTATAAGCAGGTTGCTGGAATCTAATTGGAATCATTCAAAGTGTTTTCAGTTTTCAGAGTGCTAGGCGGCTGTTTAGAGGAGACCATGGCAGCTTTTGGAAATCAGTTAATCTTCTTCTTACTTAACTTCTCACATCTGATGAAATTTTGACAAGGGGTGCCCAAACTTTTGCATGCCACTGTAGGTGTACCTAATGAACTGGACACTGAGTGTAGTTTCAGTATTAATAATGTTAAACTGTAAGTTAAAACCTTTGAGTACTTCAAGCACAACAGCTTACAATATAAAAAAGATCTGACGCCTTCTGTAACCATATCTTCTATTACAGGACCATTATCAATATTACCAAGGACCCATAATTGTGATGTTTGCATGTTTAAATGTTACCTGTCTGTCCGTAAGCAAAGATGCAGGCATTGTAGCCCATGAAGGCGTTGTCCAGCAGACTCTCCCCAAGGCATTGGAACACTACATCCTGACCTGCACAAACATCACACAACACACTTCAACTTTTCACAGTGCAGACTGCAACATAAACTAAACTTTCTTTTTACAAGATAACTTTAGGAACAAAGCAAAGCAGAGGAGATCCTAAAGGGAAACAAAAATACAGACACTTTCTTCATACAGACATGACTTAGAGTTCTCTCTCGTTCTACACAAGACAAGACTTACAGCCCAGAATAGACATGGTTGGCATTTTGTTCAGATTCAATACATCTGACGCTGCTGAATTATTAATACCCTTCACATAGTTAAGAAACCCCCTGGCAATGGTTTTGTTCTATCCCTTTACAACATATAGGACCACAGAATACATCTAGAGGTAAACAATGTGTAACTCTTCATCTGAACCCCCTCAACAGTCCCTTTCTTCAACTCCATAAATAGTTCAGAATGTCAGAAAACATTCTGTCAGGAGATAAGTTTGAGAAATGAGTCATCGAGCAGTGAAGTTACACACAAGCTAAAAACGGGACCAAAATAGAGTTCAAAACAAAGACACAATGTGGGAATACACCAACCTGCAAACTTGTCTTTTTGAGATTCATCCATTGACCAGAAGCAGTGGTCATAAGCAAAAACCTGATGAGAACACACAAAATACAAGAGGGTGGATTTTAATTAAAAACAACTACTTTTAAGCATTCAATCAACAAATGTTTACAATGGAAATATAGTCATAGACTGAATCTCTGCAATGCAAATTACATTGTATTACTTTAATATTAAATACAGTGGACACTTCTTATAATGATCGAGTCTGTCCCAGTTAAAATGATCACTAAGAGCATTATTTCAAAATTTCTCATGCAGATTACCATCTAAGTGGTATGTGCATATTTATTACATGAATATAAAGTAATGAAACCAACAGCTTTGCTACAAAAAGCTCATTCAAGGGTGACCAAGCATTATCAACCCACATGATGAGGGTGGCTTAAGACTACACAAGGTAGCCTGAGGAAGACCATGTTTCGCCGCTTCATCTCATTTCTGGCAAGTTTTGAGGAGACTATGTTACTCATGAGAGAAAATGACTCTTTTTACTGTCTTTAACTTCAATGTGTGTGCAGCACCAGCCTCAGGTAGCCAGCTGGAAGCATAGAGGTTACTGCAAGGAAAAGTATCATAAGAGTATAGTAAAACTAGCGTTACCACCTCACAGTTGTATGCCTCCTCGAACCACTCAAGTTGCAGCTACAGTTTATGCCCATGTCTCTGAAATCATGGATGATTCACACACATCTTACCCCATAAGATGCACATAAGATCTATACAATAAGCACAGTTTCAAGGTGGGCACCCAAGATGAGTGTCACCAACTCAGTATCTGACCAAATGTCTCCCCTTCTGTTCCTGAGATATGATGTTGACTAATGGCCAGAAAAGTGTTTTTGCATAACATTATGTCGTCACAGTGAAGCTGATCTTTGACATTTGGATATAAAATTCATCAAATTATCCTGTTAGACATTTGTGTAAAACTGTGTCCTAAGTAGCGTATGACTTTTTGAGTTATGGCTAGAACATGTTTCATGAGGTCACACTGACTCTGACTTTTGAACCTTTGCAGTAAATCTAATCATTTCTTTCTTAAGTCCAAGTGGATGTTTGTGCCAAATTTGAAATAATTCCTTTAAGGTGTTCTCAAGATATCTCGTTCATGAGAATGCGACAGCCCAAGTCAAAGTGACCTTGACCTAAACATATGACCATCAAAATTTAATCAGTTCATCACTGAGTCCAAGTGGATATTTGTGCCAAATTTGAAGAAATTCCCTCATGGCCCTCTTAAGATATTCAGTTCACAAGAATGGGCTGGACAGATGGACGAACTATATCCATATGTTGTCAGGTATAGAAATGAATACTGTAAGCAAACTATTTGAATATTTTAAACAAATTATAGAAACAGCAATTATACAGGAATAACGCTGTCCCAATATATTTGATGCATGTAAGTGGTTGATCACTTAAACTGTGATCACTATAAGTAGTTTCCACTGTAAAATCTAATTCAGAGTTAAACTGAGTACTCACCTTTGCCTGGTTCCTGAGAGCAACAGAGAGAAGAAATAAAGATATCAGTTAATTATTGGTGTTTAAGTAACATGAATATGTCACCCAACCTCAAAACTGCTTTAAATCTTACTGTCAGTCTAACACAGACCTGTGGATTTACACACCAGAGACAAGAACATGTGCAAATATTATTATTCATATTGGCAACACCATCAACACTAACAACATTTCTTCATCTGAAATGATGGTCCTTAGGAAGAACTTTGTAAGATTCAAAGCAAAGCAGAGTCCTGCTGCCCCCGTAGCACTGTAGCTGTTAAAGCTAGAGTCCGCATTACTTCTTCTTTTTTCCCACCAACATTTTCCCAGACAGTCTGGGGAGTCTTGGCCCATTTACCCTTTGCTCACAAGACTGCTTCTCTAACCTGTAAGTGAGTGGTTTCCAACCTTTAGGTCACAAGCTAATTTTAGCTGGTTGTTAGATGTCTCGGGGATTAGCAGAAAAAAAACATTTACAAATGTATTATTATGTCTACTTTTCAGAGTCATAACTACTTTGTTTTTGTTTTTCTTGTGAAATACTTACTGTTGCCCGCCTCAAAGCATCATCTTGTAATTCATTAAATGACTCAAAGTAAAAGGAGAAAAACTGGTTAAGCTGTTTAGCACTCTGTCACGAGTGTTATGAGTAGGCATCACTATTCATAGATCATGAATTAAGAAAAAAAATAAAAATAAAAAAAACTAGAATTATCGCCCTGCGGTTGTGAGCCTCCGAGCACTAGTCGAGTTTCTCTTGCAGTTTACATCCATGTCTGGATGCTTCACACCCATTGTCCCCCTGACAGCACAGAACATCTATACAATCAGTGCAGTTTCAACATTAGTCAACAATTCAGTATCTGACCAAATGTCTCCCCTTCTGTTTCTGAGATATGACATTGACTAATGGCCAGAAAAGTGTTTTTGCAGAACATTATGATGTCACAGTGAAGCTGACCTTTGACCTTTTGGATACAAAATGTCATCATTTCATTATTTTATCCTATTAGACATTTGGGGGGTTTTTAAGGGTTTTTTTGTTTGGCTTTTTGTCTCAATTGGATAGGACAGTCTAAACGTGAAGAGGGGAGGGAGAGAGGGGATGACACGCAGCAAAGGGCCACAGGCTGGAATCGAGCCAGTGGCCGCTGCAGCAAGGACACTGTCTTTGTATATTGGACACCTGCTCTACCCACTAGAGCCACCAGTCACCCTCCTACATATCTCATAATTAAAGTATGAATTCTTGTGTTATAAACAAAAACATATTTTGTGAGGTCACAATGACTTTTACCTTCGACCACAAGGTTGAAGTCTATTCTTCATGTTGTGTTCACAACAAACGCAATGCAAATTTGAACACTAGAATATATTGTGGTGACTTGCTTCATACACGCAAATAACTCACATCATACGCGTGTGAAATCGCAGAATCCATGAATACATTTTCCACCGGTACGTCTACAAAGGATCTCAGTGCTGATTGGTTATTGCTGCACGCATTTGTCGCTGACGTTCCGATTTTCCAGATCTAGTGAATAAGCATATACAGCAAAATCACACTGCTCACTTAATGCTCGCCACTTGATTTGCGTTTTCCGCATCATTCGCATCATGACTTTGCATTCATCATGCTGCCCAGCAGGAATTTTCATCTAATCATGTCTTTATGTTGCCTTTACATGTAATTCACTTGCTCCCGGTGTTAAACACATCATCAGTCCAAGAGGATGTTATTGTCAAATTTAAAGAAATTACGTTAAGGTGTTTTTGACATGCCATGTTCACGAGAATGAGACCGATGTAAGGTCACACTGACTTTGACCTTTGACCACTGAAATCCAATCAGTTCATTGTTCGGTCCAAGTGAAAAGTTTGTGCCAAATATAAAGTCCCTCAAAGTATTCTTGAGAAATCACGTTCACAAGAATAAGACAGATGAGGTCACACAGACTTGACTTTTGAACACCAAAATCTAATCAATCCATCATAGAGTCCAAGTAAACATTTGTGCCAAATTTGAAGAAATTTCCAGGCGTTCTTAAGATATCGTGTTCACATGAATGGGACGGACGGACGGACGTATGGAGAGACGGACAACCTGAAAACATAATGCCTCTGGCCACGGCTATTGCCAGCGCGTAGGCATAAAAAAAACAGAAAAATAAAGTTTACATCAGGCCAACAAATGCACAGAAAAATTAGCTCTTAGCTGCATGGATGCATTACCTAATAGTCCAACTATGATCATAACTACCGTATGTCTCCCTGGACAAGTTCTAACTCATTCTATAATTAAAATGAATAGTATATCAATACAGTCACCTGCTGTGATTTAACAGATACTTGACGTTCACTAACTGTGGCACTTCATAAAAGCAGAGCAAGCAACACTACAGTGCAGGAGGAGCAGTGCTAGCAAATACTGGAGATCTGGCACAACTCCAGGTCAAAGTCAGTGGAGTAAAAAGGGAGAGTTTAAAGAATAAAAGGTCAAAGGTGTTGTAATCGTAGAGAAGCTTGAAAATCTGTTAAGGTGACTAATCCTCTTTGGCTTATTGTGAATGAAGGAGAGAACGTGACACACCACTAAGAACATTAGAGCCTTCCAGTGTCCCTGAGACACAGGCCAAGCCTAGATCTCTGCAATCTTACCAGATTGCACACTTAAAACACACTAGACTGCATTTTTAGTTCATCCCAGCACAGCCAACAATAATATCCCATGCATCAGTCAGCAAAACATCACCACATTCCAACAAGCAAATGTCAAATTTAATTATCAAAGATGTTCTATGTTTCAGTGCAGCTTCATGGTGTCCTCCATCAGCAAAGCGGCATTAATGAAACCAGCACTAGTCATGTGTCAGTTAAAAATAGGATCTGTTGTACTTGTAAGTGGTGTTAAAAGCAGCTATAATTAATATTTCCATATTAACAACAGATCACGTGACTACCTGTATGTAGAAAAGGTCACTTCTGGTGATGAACCCATAGAGAATTATCACCCAGCTCTGCAGTTCCCCTGAACCCTACAGAGTGGTTTAGTCTCTTTAAGCTCATTGTTTTGGTTTTCTGGCCCACATCTTTTCTGTTTTGGTTCACTTACAACACTGATATTATTGTTCTTATTGGCTAAACCAGGCAGCTGTTTGTAACAACAAAAAAAGATACAACTCTGACCCCCCCTCTATAGATAACTGGTTTAAAATAGTTTCTGAAATCTTTGAAATGGAAAAACTAACTTTAAATTTGAGACTGGATTGGACAGGATTTGAAAGAAAGTGGGGAAAATGAATTAATTATCTGAATAAAAATTAGAAAAGGAAAAATAACAAACAAAAAAAACCCCTATGATCACAATCCTCCAAACACAGTCTTTATAATGATCTATTTGCTAATGCATTGTAATCTCACGTAGTGTTATCTTGTGCTGACGAAGTTTCGTTTTTTTCCCCTTGCCTATACCTGTATAAATATCTGCATATTTATTTTCCATATGTGTAGATAGGTGGAATGAGATGATCGAACTCCCCTATTTTTCATGCATTATTTTTTATATATATGGTATTAAAAAAAAAATACAACTGTCCAGCACCATATGACACTATAGCAGACAGACAAAACTTAGCAACTAGTTAAGTTTCTTTGTGAACATAGTGAAGCATTTAGCCGCTTATGAGCTCAATAGTTTCTACATGAAGTTGGTTGAAACCAACAAAAGAGAAAAAAAATAGAGTGAAAATTGAAATTTCTTTCAACAGGAGACCAGAAACCAAGCAGCAACCTCCAGGAGGAAAAGCCAACACAGAAGTGCCAAAAACTACAGTGTCTCTAATGGCCACTTGAGGCTGACTCCAAGACCGAGTCAATCCTTACAGACCTCCATGTGAAAATGACCAGCTCTGCTTACAGCAGATATAAACATGTTTACAGCCTGGTACAAAAATTTATTTTGGTCTCTATAGCTAATTTCCCCATCTATGTGCAGCGTGACGCATCATGTAACGTCAAATAGTGTCGCCCCTAGCACACACCGGACGTGTCACACTGCAGCACGTTAACACAGATGACCACACAAAGTTCTTCCTACTTCTGTACCTCTTTCACCTCTACGTTATCTTAAAATCATATGTGGAAAGCCCCTTGATTTCTCACCCGAAGAGCCATTATCCAGAGCTATAATTCGCCAGCAATGTCTTTTTGGCCATTGATTTCATAATGACAGGACTGTGCGTCATTTAGCTCGGGATATTTTTTAACCTCAACAACAAATCTTTCATCATCCAGTCTTTGTCACACGAGACACAGCAACAGCAACAGAGGTGTGTTTATGCATCCATGGTGAGGAGAGGAGTCAAGCTGCCAGAGGAGCAGAGAAGAAGAGCTGCTACGGGAGCTGGTATGTACAAGCAGAGAGCAGGTGGGGAAAAAAATGCATGAAATTCAGGGGGTGACGAGGCTGGAAATAGGATAGTGGCATAGATCGCTGCGGGGCGACGCTTTCAGCAGTGCTGATGCGCGTCTAGCCACCAGTGTGGGGCTGTACATTGAGAATAATAGGGCATATATTTGACACACGGCATTCGCCACTGGGGTGCTTTAGCCTTCAGAGTGACAGGGTACCGTCCGTTTACAAGTTGCTACATGGCAACATTGTTGGTTAGGTAACGTAATCATGAATTAACCCCAGATTAAAAGAGTTTAAGCATAGCCATAGCTGTCACTATAACAGTGTGTTTTTAGTTTGTGAGAGTTCATCATAAAGTTTTGGCGGTCTAAAAAAGTTTTGTTCGGCATTTGGTTGAACTTAAAAGATTCAGAAAAGAGTCGTAAAAAATAACCATAGCTGTAAATGCAATGTGATAACCAAGCTAGCAGCTGGCATTACAGTAAGGTCTATCCTTTGATCCAAATATGGTCAGTTCTGGCTAAAAGAAAACAAGATGGCGGCAGCCAAAATGCCAAACTCGGGGCTTCAAAACCGAAGTCCACAAACCAAAAGGTGATCTCATGCTGGGTACATCTGTTATTTCATACAGTCTATGTCAGAAACAAATTGAATGATAATGTTGATCTCTGTGTCAGCTGGATGTGTAAATAGGCAACTATATTTGCAAGTTTGCAATATAAACCTAAAAGGTAGTAAAAAGTTAATGTTGTGTTTACAGCTTGTTTCCACTGCCCCCAAGTGGCCAAAAAAACTTATATCATCCTTAAGTCTGCATTTAGCTCTTTACTTCTTTTCTGCTCATTAAATTAGTTGTTTTTCTGCAAGCTGTGCTCTGGCAAGTTGCTTGCAGAGGCTGTCAAGCATTCAGGGTGATGCTAGTTCAGTCTGCAACAGTCCTCACTCCTCGCAGACTGCTGAGCAAGGACATCTAACCACTACATAGTATTTTAAAACTGCCTCAGAGAGATGAGCTGAAAGCTGGCTAAACTAAAGTAAAGACAAATATTGCACTGCAAAAGGATTAAGGATTACAAAGTTCTTTAATCCATGTTTCTACAAGATGAAAATGTATTTGCGGTGGATGCCCAGTGAGCAATGTTGGGGATGCAAACTGCATTTTCAAACTTATTTCCCCACAACCATTTAACAGGATGAAATGCTAACTACAAAAAAAATCTTTTTGGCAAATCTATTAAAGTTGGCTACCCCAAATGTGAAAATGTGAGAAACACTAATTGTCAATCTCGGGGGATTACCATACATAATTCAAAACACACAGCCTTCACTCAGGCAGAAATATCAATTTTGGGGTTTAAAAAAAAGGTTGCAAATTTAGTCATGGCCAAACAGGGGGGTGGTGGGGGGGTTGTAATGAAACAAGGCCTCCCTATGTGAGACTTGGCTGGTCCATGAAAGAGCAACATTAAGTCCTGTCCTCTCCTGGGCTGGCAAGGACATTCCTGAGATAACTGGCAGAGCCTCACAGCTCCAAGGAGTCACTAAAGGAGAGGGAGGAGGACGGTGGGTCAGCAAGTCTATGACCAACAACATACAGGCCTACACAACTAGACTATTACACATTTAAGCGCTTTAATAACACACAGCCCTTCTGGGTAGATTCTGCATTACAGATTCTGTACTCAGACGTTCCCAAGGATAAATAATAAGCAAACATTTGTGATGTCATAAACAGATAAAAAAACCTCTTCAAAGTGGGGCTCTTATCAAAGCCAAGTTCAGATAAGAAAGGCTCACAATTTCTCTTTCATTTTCTAAACATTATTCTGCAGGGGCTGATAAATATCCCAACAACAATTCAAGGTCTGTTTACAGCATGTGCAGTAAAATGGGATCCATGAAACTATTGTTTTACACGCCTGCTGACTATTGGTGGGCTCCAAATTTATGAAAGCAAGCCCGAGGCTTTATTAATCTCTACCATCTTGAGGGTCTGACAGCTCCTGCTGTATTCCTGGTTGCAGCTACCAAGGGTACCGTAACATATTAACAGCCCCTGAGGCTCATGCAGCAATTCAGTTAAACCTGTCAGGCAGTGAGCTGACTAAGCACAAACTTTGTGGAATTGGCTGGTGACTGACTCCCCCAGCAAACAAAGCTTTTCTGTAACACATATTATGCTCATAATAGAATACAGTCTGCTGGGAAACTAATCAAGAGTGCCTTAATGCAGAAATTGGTGCTTTCCAGTTGAAAATACTTCCTCACTGGCTGCTCAGAATCTGTTTACCTCTTCCTCTTGTGCTTCTCTGTGACCCTCAGGCTGCTCTGGGATCATAGAAGTCTGTGTTGCACTGAGCCTGTAAAACCTGTTCACGTTGAGCCCCAAAGGGGAAGCATACCGCAGCTGAAGCATGTCAGGGCAGAACAGACACAAACAGATACATACACACACAAAAATTCATAGCATAACTAGGAAATAAGAAACTCTCTCCCCTACTTACAAAGACAAAGATTCCTATTCTGTCTTGCTGGACAGGGTTGCCCTCAGGCATATTTACTGAACAATGTAACCTGAGAGTGGGACATAACCTCCAGGGAGCATCTACTTGCACTGCTCTGACTCACTGCCTGGCTGACTGAGTAGAGGAGAGAACAGGACTGGGCTGCTTTGTCAATCGCAAACACTGGAGAGGTACACACATGACCAGTGGCCAAGCGGCAGCCTCTGAGGCTGAAAATTGAAGGCAATGAAGTCATGCCAAAAACTGCAGTTCCTCTAATGGCCACTTGAGGCTGGTTCCAAAAGTGAGTCAATCCCCATAGACCCCAATGTTAAAATGTCCAACCATACAGCAGAAATAAACTTGTTTAGGCCTGGTACAAAAAACATGTTTGGTCTGTAGAGCTAATTTCAACATTCATGACAACTGTATGGGGGGGTGAATTTTTACATAACTCCCCTGTTTAAATGTTAAAAGGCTTAAAGTTACACAAAATTAAGGGGCCGTACACATGTCGCATCTTTAACCTTGTGGAAAACATGAGGTTGAGCGCTGGCACTTCTCTTGTGCCTGCTCTGTGCCAACTTTGAATGGCATGGAGTTAGGTGGAGTCTAAAGTTACTAAGTAGCCATAACCAGCACTGAGTCATAGCCTACTTACCAGAAATCCTGAGTGCAGAGCTGATCTTCCTCCAGGCATTGTTTTGTAAGTGTGTATTGGGGGCCATATGCATGCCTCATTTTTTGCACCCTCTAATCCATAGTTTTTAATGTAGATGCAAGGCAGGTGCGCTCAAACGCCAGAGTGGCGCTGTTGTGACACACACACATTCCTGAGTGCCTATTTTTCAGGGCTCAACGGCTGTGCCCTGAGATAGACTGACTTTTGTAACGCAGCAGCGCACATCACATCATGTGATGAGGGACAACCAATCACAGCTGACAGACATCTTTCTCTTCTTCTGTAAATATCTGTCTGTGATAAATATGGAGATGTTGATCATTTTAGTGCAGGGCTGTCCAGAGATTTACATCTGTCCCTGACAATCGGTCTACACACAAACAGCGCCAGGGAGAGGATCAGCTCTGCACTCAGGATTTCAGGTCACTAGGCTATGATATCGTACTTATTAAGGTTGCTTAGCAACCTCAGACGCAGCCTGTCTCTGCACTCTTGAAAACTGGCACAGAAACTTGAAGTTTGTTTATCTCAGAGCGCAGCCATCATATCCTAATAAACAATTACCTTTAGTGACAGCTACACTTATACTTTGCGAATCCAGGGTTACGTCATGGTTAAGTTACCAAATAGTACCTACTTGTCACTCAAAGCAGCTACGACTTTAGGGGCCGTACACATGCTGCAGTGTAAAAGCGTGGCAGGTGCTCGAGAACGCGTGTGCGCCGCAATGGCGCTGCTCTGGCGTTTGAGCGCACCTGCCATGCTTTTACACTGAAAGCAATAAATTTGAGGGCGCAAATAACATGGTATGTGTACGGTCCCTTAGGTTGTAGCTGCTTTGAGCGAAGCAACAATGACAATGTCGGTTTGGTAACTTAACCATGACGTAACCCTGGATTTGCAAAGTATCAGTGTAGCCGTAGCTGTCACTGTTTCAGTGTTTTCAGTTCATGAAAGGTAATTATTACATTTTGGTTGCCTAAAAATGTTCAGTATTTGGTTCAACTAAAAGACTCCCTGAGGAGTCGGACATTCAGATTTGAACGGTAAGTACATTTTGTTTGAATGTTTTTTTTAAGCCATTCCATTTAAGTTTGCATGTTCTCCCTGTGTTAGCGTGGGTTTTCTCCGGGTACTCCGGCTTCCTCCCACAGTCCAAAGACATGCAGGTTGGAGATAGGTTAACTTGTGACTCTAAATTGTCCGTAGGTGTGAATGTGAGTGTGAATGGTTGTCTGTCTCTATGTGTCAGCCCTGCGATAGTCTGGCGCCCTGTCCAGGGTGTACCCCGCCTCTCGTCCAATGTCAGCTTTTGATGGCAAAAAATAGCATTAGCATTATCTCTATTTACTATGGCTGTAAATGGACGCGTTTCTCAACAGGGGTGGTACTGCCCCTCCGGAATATTTGTGAAAGGGTGGTGTTGCAGCTCTCCTTGCTCCGTGAAGTGCTCCTCTGATGAAGAGCAGTGCACGACCACTGCCCTAAACTTTGTTTTACCCATAGAGTCCCGAAGGGGGCCCTGTGTTTGTCAGACAGTCTGGATGGGATATTAAAGCACAGAGTGATAACATAATATACAACAGACTAAGGGTCAGGACTTTTTTTTCCTCACAATATAACGACTTTATTCTGGACTTATCAGAGAACACAGATAAGTGGGATACATTTTGAATGTGCAGGAAGCCTTGAAAATGAGCAGAAATCTTGTTTAAACACAAGCTAAAGTCCAAGGGTTTAAAACTGAATTAAAATGAATTAATTTATCATTGATGAGGAAAGGCCCCACATGAACATTTAAATAAGTTACTTTCCCAAACAAAAGACACAAATAAGGACTGATGAGATAATCATGCCTACATGTGTGCTGACTCAGCAGAGAAAACAATAAGTGAGAATGCATATTTGAAAGCAGTACAGAATGTCTGAGAGCCTTAATGCACTCTATTCCATTATATTTTGAATTACTACTTGGTGTTTTCCTTTACATAAAAAAAGACAATTCCATTAGAAGTGCATTAAAATCCACCAGAACGCAGGAAAAGAAGTGTTTGACACTCAAGTTTCCTGGGGGAGGGCCCCCAGACCTCCCCACTTCATATGTATATGTATAGCCTACATATCATTCTGCTTTGCTTCCAGTAGCCTCAGACTTTAACCTTGGTAGACTGCTCTCCATATTTCTTTGCAACAGTTCATAGAAATGCTTCTTTTTTTGGCATCAGTGCAAAATTACCACTCTCTGATTGGCTGCTGTTTGTGATCAATAATGACACCTAATTAAAGTTTAAATGTCATATTTCTAGCCACTGCATTTGTTTACCACTCATAAATAGAATTTTTTATTCACATGGCTTTTTTGCTCTCTGAGAAACAAATAAAAATGTTTTTACAAATGTCAGCTAGTGACAGCTAAAATGCTTAACTCCTTGCTTCAAAATAGGAGTCCACAAATGGGTGACAACACAGTGACTACATCCAGTCTATGCCAGTGGCACATTTTCAACTAAACACAATCAATGCACATTTTGCAGCCACAACATCCATCATTTTGTTACTATTCTAATGCATTATACTGATGTGAGTTCTGATATTATATATCAAGCTAAATACAAATGTTTACACTGACTGGATGTATAAATTGTAACTTAAATTCTGAGTCTTAAATCCTGACAGTGACTGCTCTTTTGTTGTTATTCCTTTAAATCATGGCTTGTCTACCTGAGCAGGACTGAGCTGGAACAGATACGCCCTTTGTAAAGAGAGCAACGATGCAGGAAAGACACAGAGGGAGGAGGAAGAATGGAAAGGAGCAATAGAAGGAGGATGGGCGGGGTGAGGGTTGGAGCAGAGCTTCTTCCAAGCAAGTGGGTGCTAACTAGACAGGCTGGTTAGAGTCTCTTCTGCCTGCAATCCTACACTATAATCAGTGTATGAAGGTGGGATTCACCTTACCAAAAACAAAATGTAACCCTTACCCTAACCCTAACCTCAACCGCCTCTCTTTTAACCTAACACTTTATAGCTTGCTACATGCTAACTTAGCATTTTTCTTCAGGGCTTCTGCTTCCAGACCAAGGGGCAAAGGAAGCTGATCATGAACTGCCATGTAGGTATGGTGGGCGAGTCATGTAGTTGGTGGACAGGTCATGTAGCTGCTCCAACCACAGTTATATCGACTTAAAATTTATATAACTTTTCAAGAACTCTGTCTGTCTCTGTCCAAGCAGTGCTCACACACCATTCCAAATTAGTCCATACAGAGTTTGAAAGAGACACTGAATAAGTAACACATATAAAAAAGAAGTAACCACTATAACATTTTGAAGGGCCTCCATGTTGCTTTCTACTGTTTACTAACACTGTTTTCCAGCGTGTTTGTGTCCAATATGACACACCAGTAAAAAAAGAAAAAAAAGAAAATGGCCTCGTACACTGCTCTGGTCTACTGGCAAAATGGAAAAGGAGTCTATTGCTTATGTTTTGTGGGTTTTCTTGCATTTCAAAAACCCCATGTAAGTACTACTTTTGGTGGAAAAAATGAAACCAGTTTGTTTAACTTTCAAGACAAAACAAAGACCCTGATTGGCACTCTTTTGTCAAACTTCAAATAAATGAATTAAAGACAGTGTCCAGCAGAAACCTCCAATTCTATGTTCACCTGTCAGTCCCAAGGCAAGTGCAGAGTGAACACCAGCAAAACCTGAGTCAAGTCCCAAGTAAAGACCAACAAGTCCTGAGTCAAGTCCCAAGTGAAGACCAAGTGTCAAGTAAAATCCCAAGTCAAGACCAACAAGTCCTGAGTCATGTCCCAAGTAAAGACCAACAAGTCCTGAGCCAAGTCCCAAGTAAAGACCTAGTCTCAAATAAAATCTCAAGTTAATATTAACAAGTCCTGAAAAGACCAGCAAGTCCTGAATCAAGTCCAGAGTAAAGACCAAGTCCCAAGTAAAATCCCAAGTCAAGAGACCAACATGTACAGAGTCAAGTACCAGGCAAAGACTAAGTTCAAAATGCCAGAGCAAACTATTACTCAGCATTAATAGAAGAAAACAAGAACAACCCCAGGTTTCTTTTCAGCACTGTAGCCAGGCTGACTGAGAGTCAAAGCTCTATTGAGCCTTGTATTCCTTTAGCCCTTAGCAGTAATGATTTTATGAGCTTTTTTAATGACAAAATTCTAACTATTAGAGGCAAAATTCATGACCTCCTGCCCTCGGATGGTAGGCCTACCTATCTAACCTCAAACACAGCTGTAGAATCTAATATATATTTAGATTGCTTCTCCCCAATTTCTCTTCAAGAATTGACCGCAGTGATTTCTTCATCTAAATCATCAACATGTCTCTTAGACCCCATCCCAACTAGGCTACTTAAGGAGGTCTTTCCTTTAGTTAACACTCATATATTAGATATGATCAATATATCCCTATTAACAGGCTATGTACCACAGTCTTTTAAGGTAGCTGTAATTAAACCTCTCCTAAAAAAGCCCACCCTGGATCCAGAGGTGTTAGCCAACTATAGACCAATATCTAATCTTCCCTTTATGTCAAAGATCCTTGAGAAAGTAGTCGCAGACCAGCTGTGTGATTTTCTCCAGGATAATAATTTATTTGAGGAATTTCAGTCAGGATTTAGAGTGCATCATAGCACTGAGACAGCTCTAGTTAAAATTACAAATGACCTTCTGATTGCTTCAGACAAAGGACTCGTCTCTGTTCTTGTTTTATTAGATCTTAGTGCGGCGTTTGACACAATTGACCATCAAATTCTACTGCAGAGACTGGATCACTTAATTGGCCTAAAAGGTTCAGCACTAAGCTGGTTTAAATCTTATTTATCTGATCGTTTTCAATTTGTTGACGTTCGTAATGAATCATCCTTACGTACCAAAGTTTGTTTTGGAGTTCCGCAAGGTTCTGTGCTCGGACCAATCCTATTTACTCTATATATGCTTCCTTTAGGTAACATCATTAGAAATCACTCTATAAACTTCCATTGTTATGCGGATGATACACAGTTGTATTTATCGATGAAGCCAGAAGAAAGTAATCAATTAACTAAACTCCATAACTGCCTTAAAGACATAAAAAATTGGATGAGCACCAATTTCCTGATGTTAAATTCAGACAAAACTGAAGTTATTGTTCTTGGCCCCAAACAACTCAGAGACTCTTTATCTGATGACATAGTTTCTCTAGATGGCATTGCTCTGGCCTCTAGCACTACCGTAAGAAACCTCGGAGTAATATTTGATCAAGATTTGTCTTTTAATTCTCATTTAAAGCAAACCTCACGGACTGCATTTTTTCATCTGCGTAATATTGCGAAAATTAGGCCTATCCTGACCCGAAAAGATGCAGAAAAATTGGTCCACGCTTTTGTTACCTCAAGGCTGGATTACTGTAACTCTCTATTATCAGGTAGCTCTAGTAAGTCCTTAAAAACTCTCCAGCTAATTCAGAATGCAGCAGCACGTGTACTAACAGGAACTAAGAAACGAGATCATATTTCTCCTGTTTTAGCTTCTCTGCACTGGCTCCCTGTAAAATCCAGAATTGAATTTAAAATCCTACTGTTAACTTATAAAGCTCTAAATGGTCAAGCTCCGTCATATCTTAGAGAGCTCATAGTGCCATATTATCCCACCAGAACACTGCGCTCTGAGAACGCAGGGTTACTCGTGGTCCCTAAAGTCTCCAAAAGCAGATCAGGAGCCAGAGCCTTCAGCTATCAGGCTCCTCTCCTGTGGAATCATCTTCCTGTTACGGTCCGGGAGGCAGACACCGTCTCCACATTTAAGACTAGACTTAAGACTTTCCTCTTTGATAAAGCTTATAGTTAGGGCTGGCTCAGGCTTGCCCTGTACCAGCCCCTAGTTAGGCTGACTTAGGCCTAGTCTGCCGGAGGACCCCCTATAATACACCGGGCTCCCTCTCTCTCCCTCTCTCTCTCTCTCTCTCTCTCTCTCTCTCTCACTCTCATCCTATTACTGCATCTTGCTAACTCGGCCATTCTGGATGTCACTAACTCGGCTTCTTCTCCGGAGCCTTTGTGCTCCACTGTCTCTCAGAATAACTCATACCGCAGCGGTGCCTGGACAGTGTGACGTGTGTGGTTGTGCTGCTGCCGTGGTCCTGCCAGATGCCTCCTGCTGCTGCTGCCATCATTAGTCATTAGTCATACTTCTACTGTTATTATACACATATGACTATTGTCACACAAGTATACTGTCTGATACTAATACATACTTTCAACATATTGTACCACAGTAGCCAGAACTATAACTATAATATTATTACTTTCATTAATGTTGTTGTAAGCTACTGTCATTACCTGCATCTCTCTCTCTCTCTCTCTCTCTCTCTCTGTCTCATTGTGTCAAATGGATTACTATTAATTAATTATGCTGATCTGTTCTGTACGACATCTATTGCACGTCTGTCCGTCCTGGAAGAGGGATCCCTCCTCAGTTGCTCTTCCTGAGGTTTCTACCGTTTTTTTTTTTTCCCCGTTAAAGGGGTTTTTTTTGGGGAGTTTTTCCTTATCCGCTGTGAGGGTCTTAAGGACAGAGGGATGTCGTATGCTGTAAAGCCCTGTGAGGCAAATTGTGATTTGTGATATTGGGCTTTATAAATAAAATTGAATTGAAATAAAATTGAAATTGAATTCAAAATCAAGTGCCCAGCCAAGACCAACAAGCCATTGTCTTAAGACATTAACAAGTGATTATGTGCCCCTCACCAGAATTAGGTTTTCTTAATTTTGACTGAGTCTGATATGAGTCCTAGTCATGCGACTCAAGACCAAACTTCTGGCATAATCTTTGAAAAATGTCTCATGAGTAAGAGGTAAAGCAAACCAAAATGTGGCACCCCTGGTGACTCATTGTGGGTAGCCCAGGACCAAAAAAAGATTAGCTGCTACAGCGGGAAAAAAATAAATAAATTAAAAAAAGTAAACTGCAAAATGACCCATCTTTCTTATTATTATTCTTATTCTTATTTTGCATTAAGCTGATGGTACGTGTGTGACTAGCGTGTGAAACTGCAGCTTACCGAGTGTCTCCTTTGTTCACGCTGGCAACAGCCGGATGTAGAATTGTCTGGTTCCCCTCCATCTCCACCACACATTTTGTCTTTAGGTCTTTTTCTGGATTGAAACAGAAGTCACTGAGTAAATGAATGGGTTTTTTTTGTTTTTTGTTTTTTAAAAACATGAATAATGTGCTTTTCGCTGCAGTTCTATTGGCACCAGACTGTTGTAAGGTTAACTGGTCTAATGTAGTAATTTCTGGACCTACAAAAACAACTGTGAAATGTAGAGTGGACCAAGTTGTTTTGGCAAAAAGGTTCTCCAAATTATTTTAATGTACTATTTGAACAGTTTAAAGAGCATGTACTGTATGCACTGGTCATCATAACTTTACTTGGTAGTCACTGACACAACTGTCATCACAGAATAACAGGTGGCATATACTGTGTGTGTGCCAGCTCCTCGTGATCGGAACACAAACAGCACAACATGGAGAGGCAGGAAATTGTTTTATTGATGGTGATTCATCCAGGACTTGCCTGTGCAAACATTAAAACCGCTTCAGTACTCTCTGAGCAGACTATAAGGAAAAGCAGGGTCACAGCTACTCTTCCTCATTCCTAACTCTTGTACAAGGTTTTAAAGGCGGGGACAGTGCTGGAACTTCCTGTCAGAGCAGGAATTAGGGCAAGTGTGTTGTTAGGTTTTCCACTGTTACGCTTAATTAGGCACATTTGTCGTTTTAAAAACCTTTGTGAAAACCTTACTGGAAAGGCGATATCTTCCATGAAATTAAAGGTAAGTTAGAGGATGTTGCTGCTGTTCAGCAACACAAACGTTTGTCAGCAGACATGTCAGTCCTCCTCAGCATTAAACATGACACTGTATGTATTATAGTCCCTTCCATATTCTTCCATTTCTACTCCCACAGCACCTGAGCCAAAACTTTTTCAGAGAGGGGTAGAAAATACCTTTTCAGAGCCTGACTGGGAGAAACATACTGTAAAAGACAGAAATTAAGCTGCTATTGTTTGTCTAAAACTACAAATTAACCCTGGCTGTACAAACTGACAGAGCCCCTTTGGAGCTGGGCAGAGTTGTTCAAAACTGCCTTTGTTTGACCCTTGAAAAACAGGCTAATAGCGGCTGCATGGTCCAACTCATAACTGCTAAATGTGTCACAAGGTCCTCTGACATTTAATATACTCACCTCTCCTGTTCATAGGTCGCACACGAACAGCGACCTTTACATTGGAGTCATTGAGGCTGTTATCATCCATTATGCCACCTGACCTGTGCCAAAGTAATGAATGGACACCTGTGAAACCAGTATACTTTGCATGTTCTTGAAACAAAATCTTACACTCGTTTTACACCTGAACACAGCTTCAGTGCGTGAGATACAAATATCTATAAATAAACGCAGTAAGCTACTAACTCCTGCTTATTTTAACACTATTTATACTTCAACCTAACTCCAAGCAGCTTGTAAAAACCTCCACGAAGACAAAACAAGCTAAAGTATGACGTATATTGTCAAAAGAAGTGAACTGACCGTGTGGAAGAGTGCGCAGTTGTTTCTCTGTCGGACTCCCACAGGCACCTTTAAGGAACGTTAAACACAGCAGCTAGCCTGGGACGCTAACGAGAGAACATACAAAGAGGGGTCAAAGCAAATGTTTTAATAATGACCGCTGATAAATGCAAGTGACCCCGGTACAGTGTACTGTAAACTCTGGTTTCTATTTGTAAGTCACTTACGACAGTACACAGTTCATTCCCTCGGCTGTTCCACCTGTTGCATTTCCTGAAACTTCCCTCAGAGACCAGTCAAGCCATGTCAGCTCGCAGCTAAAGGGATTTGCTGTGAGATTTAGGGAGCCTTCAGTCGCGCTCTGCAGCTCTGCACACACTTGCACGGTTGGTTTAAGAGGGAATTCAGCGCCACGGTGTGGATCCGCATGCATTACAAGTCTGCGCTTTTCGTTCAAGGAGATTTGTCCCGGAGGTGTTAAGGGACCGTTCGTTACTTGTGAGCGGGGAGAGGCTGGTGGAAATGTTTTTTATTTTGGCTTAGGGCAGGGGCATACAAATTTAAATGGTTGTATTTTATATTGATCTTACTATAGATTTTCAAAGAAAACATGCAAAGAAAAGCAGTAATTATCTCTGGATTTTGACATTTCGGAAGAACACTGTCAACCTGGGGAAAAAAAAGCAAAAAAACAACCATATCTGAGGTTAAACTAGTGGTTTGTCATCAAAATCACTTTAATGTAGCCTACGTCTCATTTAAAATTTGGGGCAAAATAGAATTTGACAAATAGACAAAATAGACATTTGCACAAAGTTACCAATGTGTATTAGCAGACAGTGGGCCCCTGGGCAAAGATATGCAAAAGGACCCCCACTATATAGAGGCAAGACACACAAAATTATAGTGGCTTTTATAGCCTCTTCTTGTGCTATTTTGCATCTCTTTGTAGTCATCTCTTGTTAGTCGTTGTGTGTCTCTAAGAGGTAATTATGTGTCTCTAAGAGGTAATTTAGTGTGTTTTTTGTCATTTTGCAAAGAGACACAAAATAAAAGGTGCACAACAACCACTAAGAGACATAGTGATTGTTTTTCACCTTTTGTAGTTATTTTGTGTCTCTTTGCAGTTCCTTTGCATCTCTGTCAGGTGATTTTTAAATCTTTTTTTCTGGTCAGTACATGTTTATTTGAGAGACATTTAGCAGGTGAGGGCCAGGAGGCCCCTGGGCTTGTGCCTGGTAGGCTTGGTCAGTAATCCTTCCTGGCTAACCAACAGTCACAACAAGAGTGAAAAACCTAGGCTTTTTTCAACCCAAGCATTTTGTGTTCAACTTTTAACTTTCAAACATTAAAGTGTAAGTTTTAAAAATCTAACAACTAATCTGGGGCGTCAGTGGCTTAGTGGTAGAGCAGGCGCCCCATGTACAAGGCTGTTGCCGCAGGGGCCTGGGTTCAACTCCAGCCTGTGGCCCTTTGCTGCATGTCATTCTCTCTCTCTCTCTCTCTCCCCCTTTCATACTTGTCTGTCCTATATATTAAAGGCTAAAAATGGCAAAAAAAAGAGTTTCACGCATGTTCTGCCAGTCACTCAGGGAGGCTTTGGGAAAAATGTAAAAATATAGGGTAAGACGCCCCTACCCCCTTAATTCCTCTCCTAACCAATATATGGCACTAAGTCTACTCTCAACACATTCATCAAATGGCTGTGTTATAGTGAATGGTGATAATTTATCTTAATTGCTCCATTCTTAGATTTTCTTAGATCCAATCCCCACATCACTTTTTAAAACATTTTATGGATCCTTTGAAAGTGAGCTTTTAAACATTGTGAATTGCTCTCTTCAGACAGGCACCTTTCCTGCAGCCTTTAAAACAGCAGTTGTGAAGCCCCTCCTGAAGAAGAGCAATTTCGATCGTGATATTTTGAATAACTACAGACCAGTATCCAATCTGCCATTCTTAAGCAAAATTTTAGAGAAGCTTGTTTTTATTCAATTGAATTACTTTTTAACTAAAAGCAACATTTTTGAGAAATATCAGTCTGGTTTTAGGATGAACTACAGTACAGAGACAGCCTTCATAAAGATTGTAAATGATCTCAGGTGCAGTTTGGACTCACACGAGATTTCAGTCCTGGTGCTACTGGATCTAAGTGCAGCCTATGATGCAGTAGATCACCCTATTCTTTTAAACAGACTTAGACACCTGGTTGGCCTGTCTGGCACTGCTTTCAAATGGTTCAACTTCTATCTCACTGATAGAAAATTTAATGGTAAGGATGGTTACCTACTCCTCAGGGGTCCATGAAATAAAATGCGGTGTGCCCCAAGGCTCAATCCTAGGCCCCATGCTTTTTTCCACTGGTTCTGGCTGCTGTGGTGCTGGCTTGGGGTCTGCTCTCCCCTGGTGGGGTGGAGGGTTCAGACCATCACCTTTTGGCAGTGACGCTGGGCTCTTCCCCTGCCTGAGCCGGGAAGCGGATTCCTGTTGGCAGCCAGGTTGCAGCGGACGGCTCCATGTGATGGTGTTTCCTCTCTGGTTCTTCCGTGCTTAGCCTTATTTTTTCATCTTATATTTCTTCTATTTTTCCTCTTTTTTATCACATCGGGAGGGGGGGTGAGGGAGGTGAGGGGGTCTGTGGGGGATTTGTTGGGGATGGGGGGGATCTGCTTTTAACATGTAAAGCACTTTGTTCTGCATTTTATTGTATGAACAGTGCTCTATAAATAAAGATTGATTGACTGATTAATTATTCCACCAGAAGCGTGTTAGGGTAAACCGATAACTAACTTTTAATCACTGAAAAATTGTGATCTTTGTATTTATATTAAGGTGCATATGAAAAGCTTTGATATAAATACATGATGATGGGGGATTTGTGGGGAAAGTAATTCAATTTATTAAAAAACAAGAAAAAACACAAACAGCTCATATGTAGTGTATTTGTAGTACAGAGCCCTCTTGCCCCAGACAGGGGCCTTTACAAGATTTTCATTTTTGTGCTATGACAACAAAATGTACTACTGCACCCATTTATTTTTCTCAACAGTGTGTTGGTTCATCATCCTGCAAATGATAAAATATTATCCAAATATTTTTTAAATTTTACAGTAAGTTGACTTTGGTCTTTAAGGGAGAATCACACCCCATAAAAAACGAAGTCACACTCCAGCCAACCCCCTGCTCTGTTAAGTAGACAACAGTCCCTAAGAAAAATATTAGTAAAATATCATCAGCTGATTTTATTTTAAATGGATTCAACAGCGGTAAAACTGTCGCAATGTTTTACCATCGGAACCTTTTAGAAACTTCAATAATACGGGTAAAGGCGCATTTACGATATTTTACGACAATTTTAACTGCCGTACGACAGAAGCCGTGTTTGGACGCAACGTGGAGTTGTTTACTCTCTCTGACAGTCCTCCCGGGTTAAAAACAGATGTAATCCCGCAAACCAGCGTCCACCCGTTGGAATTTGAACTGTGTGCCTAAAGGAAGAAATGGGGAAGCCAAAGAAAAAAAGTGAGTGTGTGACAATGTCTTAAGAATGTCTGAAATGACTCTCTAAACTGGCAAGTCTGGCTTTAGCTTGTTGCTAATGCTAACTGCAAGTTTTTTAATCCCATGACATGATGTAATAACGTAATGCTGTTGTGTATAACTTTCAATTTTAAAAGCGAGTCGTACGTATTTTGAAAATCCTCTGTGGTAAAGTCTGAATTCATCCAGTTACCGACAATATATTTTGATAATCAGTAATGATCTGTAATGTATTGTCTAGCTAGCTAGTAGGTTCAGTAATTTGAACTCCACGTATCTGCACTGAAGTAACGTTACTAAAGAAAAAGTAATGTGACTATATTGATTATCTTTGTTAGGTGATCTCAGCCGAGCTGAGCTGATGATGATGACCATTGCTGATGTCATCAAGCAGTTGGTTGAAGCCCACGAAGAAGGCAAAGACATCAATCTTAACAAGTAAGTCTTCGCCAGTGTACTTATTCAGCCCGTGATAACCTGTTTATATAAAGAGTAACTTCACCCATTTTCTAAGTTCGTACATGTTATTCCTATGGTTTAAGACAGTCCAAAAATATTAGCAAAAATGAACAACCCTCTCCCAAATCCAAAACCACAAAAGCTAGAATACTAAAACATACATTTGTGTTGTGATAGGGTATCCAGTCTGGAGCTGTTTCATAGATAATGAGTGGGGAAAGGTGTTCTAGATGACACTGAGACCGCCCAGGGTAATGTTCTGAGCAAACACTTGTGGGTCCGTTCAGAAATGCTCACTCCAAGTGCTAGAGCACACTCTGGCAAAACCTGGACTGTTGATAAATTCAGAGCACTGCTGGAATGTAGCGTTCGGTTATCCAGAAAACCAGACTCTCGGAGCAGCAGAGCTCTGTGTCTGGGGAGATGGAGCAGCACAGCACCAAGTGGAGTGAATGTGTGACCGAATTAACTGTTCTTTAATTCATGTAGAAATAGAACGCTCTGTTTCGTAGAACAACAGGGCTCTCATTTTAGTGTAGAGCATCACATTGGATTTATGAATGCACCCTACATTTTCTGTTTCAGAGCTGAGAACAGTACAAAAGAATAAAGCTCATTTTGGTATGGAAAAAGAAAACAAACATTCTGTGTTCATTGTCTATGGAACAGCTCAAGACTTTGTATGACATCACATGACCTATGACATCGCAGGTTCAAAACTTCCTTCCCTCTAGTTTTGAGTGAGAGTAGCTCATGTTCTCAAATATTGATTGAACTCTCCCAGGAATTCCTAATTTAGGTGGTGTTCCCCTTTAAGTTCTAGTTACACACCACACAAGCCTTTTATAACAGTTGCATGCAAGATGGAAAACTATGTTCTGTACAGATTACATTAGAAATAAAACAGTATTTTTTTTTATTAAATCATCCACTTCTTACAGTGATTTGAATGCAGTGAAGGAGAATTATAAACTAGTAGTGATGCTGGATAAATTCTCTCAAGAACCCAGCATAGTGCACAGATGCAGAGTTTGTATTAAGTTTTTTTAAATTGCCTTTGTATGTCTGTTAATGTTAATGGGAGGATTACAAATAATTAAAGATGCTCACCTCCTATATTATGCACTAGACTATTTTTATGATTCTGTTTGTCTGAAAGAGTGAAGACTAAGACTTCAGCTAAATATGGACTTGAAGCCCAGCCTCGATTGGTAGACATCATTGCTGCTGTTCCACCACAGTACCGTCGTGCTCTGGTGCCCAAACTGAAGGCCAAACCTATCCGGACTGCCAGTGGGGTATGTAGTCCTCATATGAAGTCCCTGTCTATCACTATGACCTGGGATCAGCAGTTAAATCCTGAGCTCTGTAAAGTTGTAATCAGTTTAAGTTTGTGCATAGGGTGCTGTTTGGATTAGTTGTTTGAATTAACTTCAGACTAAATAATACAGTAACTTCTCATAGACACTGCAACATCCCTGCGATATGTGTAGAGTGATTTGCTTATGAGTCTGGTGCTAAATTGCAAAGTTGTTTCACATTCTTGATTAATAAATATTCAAACGGATGAGATGCTGCAAATATGTATTCAGTCAGCTCAGGTGATGGAGTTCAGCTTTGAAACTACATGAAGGTTTTGTTTTCTGGGAATATGAAACAGTGTAAAGAAAGTCATGAAAGCTACAACACACTGACAGTGGTTGTGATTGTCAGAGTTATTTTCATGCAGGTTATATTCAGTAAATCAAGTCAATACTTCTGTCTTTTCTTCAGATCGCAGTGGTGGCTGTGATGTGCAAACCACATCGATGTCCACACATCAGCTTCACAGGAAATATCTGTGTGTAAGTGTCCTCCAATCTAAACACTCACAGATTTAGGGAATATCTGATTTTGCTGCAGATTTTTTACATTTGAAAATTTTGAACTGTAGACGTGAACAGAGCATGACTGTGTTAATTAGCACATGTACATGTTCAGGTCAAAGAACCAAATCTGTAAGAGATGTAGATAAAACCATTAAGAGGGGTTCCAGATGTTATTGCTTCTTTACAACACTTTGTTTTTCACAGTCACATGTTGATTGTTTTATTTTTGTTATATTTAAAGCACCTCTCACTCTTCACTCTGGCAGCTACTGTCCTGGTGGACCAGACTCAGACTTTGAGTACTCCACACAGTCTTACACCGGCTATGAGGTAAGGTGGTTTCATTCTGCCACAGTAAACACCATTCTGTTAGCTTATAGGGGAGTAAATAACAAGTTTTATCACAATACAATGGATTCTTTGAATAACGATACTATATTTGCTGATATCACAAAGTCTGTATGAATTCAGGTCGATTTAATTTAGGGGCCTGTAATCAATATGAGACGATATCAGTAAACAGTAAACATTCTTGTTGTCTTTCTTAGCTGCTTACAGTTATCTGTCTGACGTTAGTTGATTTTTTTAGACCAATGAACTTAAATTTCTTAAGAATAATCACACTTTTTTTTCTTTTTTTTTTTTTACGATATTTTTTGGGGCATTTTGCCTTTAATCGATAGGACAGTCAAGCATGAAAGGGGGGGGGGGAGAGAGAGAGAGAGAGGGAGTGACATGCAGCAAAGGGCCCCAGGCTGGAGTCGAGGCATTATGTTTTCGGGTTGCCCATCCATCTGCCTGTCTGTCCCAAAGTTGGGAATATGTCAAGAACACCATGAGGGAATTTCTTCAAAACTTGCACAAAAGTCCACTTAAACTCAAGGAAGAACTGATGAGATTTTGGGGGTAATAGGTCAACGTTGTTGTGACCTCTACTGTCTCATTCTCATGAATGTGATAGCACAAACGTTCCCTCGGACTCAAGTATGAACTGATTAGATTTTGGAAGTCAAAGGTCAAAAGCCAAGGTCACTGTGACCTTGCGATTGTCTCATTCTTGTGAGGTTCTTTGAATATGGCACAAATATCCACTTTGAGTTAAGGATGACCTGTTTTACATCTCAAGAACACCTGGATGGAATTTCTTCAAATTTGCCACAAACATCTATCTGGATTCAATGTTGAATTGATTAGACCTTGGTGGTCAAAGGTCACTGTGACCCTGCATCATTTTCCATCTCATTTTGTGAATTTCATATCTCAAGAATTCCTTGAGAGATTTTCCTCAAATTTGACACAAACATCCACGTGGACTCAAGAATGAACTGATTAGAATTTGGTGGATGAAGGTCAAAGGTCAAGGTCACTGTGTCCTCACAAAACATGTTTTGGGCCACAACTCAGGAATTCATACACAAATTTTACATAAATGTTCAATAGGATATAGTGATGGAAGTGATAATGTTTTATTCCCAAAAGGTCAACTTCACTGTGACATCATATTGTTCTGCAAAAGCACCTTTCTGGCCATTATTTAATATCATAACTCAGGAGCAGAAGGGGAGACATTTGGTGAGATACTGAATTGATGACACTGATCTTGGGTGTCCACCTTGATACTGTGCTGATAGTATAGATCTTCTGTGTGTAAAGCATCTATGTTTTCATAGACATTAATATAAAACCGTATGTGCAACTTGACTGGTTTGTGGGGGGCATACAGCTGCAAAGTGGTAATTGTAGTTTTGTTAATGTTTTCGGCTTAGACTCTGTGAAAAGACGTTTAGGTGCTGCTCCCAATTCTTGTTATGGTCGGGAAAAGCCTGCTATTTATGCTATGACTATGACGTTCTTATGTAAACAAACACACGTGCAAGCACAGAGCCAATATCATACGATATATTGACATGACCTCGACCATTTTTTCTGACCTCGATAAGTCGATAAAGTGGTATTGTGACAGGCTTAAAATTTACCCTGCCTACTGTGACATTATCCAAAACTTTGCTATATTACTTAGTGTTGAGTTTTACTGTGTCATCAAGGGAAAAATATTTTCCTGTTTGTTAGAAATCCTGTTTCAAGTCAAATCACAGTCTTTCTTTTGGGGCGAACTTTGACCTTTAGATTTTTTACCTTGGTTTGTAATCATTTCTTGTCCCTCTTTCGTTCTAATAGCCAACATCCATGAGAGCAATCCGAGCACGTTATGACCCCTACCTTCAGACCAGACATCGGGTGGAGCAGGTCAGTGTAACCCTGCAGGGTATACACCAACTGCTTTTGTTACTAGCCTCTGAATTTAGACTTGGCTCTGTATTACCAAAAATCCATTGAATGTAGTTGCTGACACATCTGCCTCTTTTAAGTAGCTGTGGATCTGCCTTCTTAAAAAATGTTTGTAATATCTTAAAATAAACACTGCTTCATTAGATCCCCAGAATCAGTTAGAATGATTTTAAAAATGGGGAAATGTCCAGCAGGTTGATTCATTACTACTTTGTGCCTTTGGTTAATTTAGGACAGCATGTTTAAATTGTAAGTCATGCCATTTGTCAGCACAGCAGAATAAGCAGAAACATTTAAAACAATACTGTTTGAATGATTCAGTTTCTATGCTGCTAATCAGCACTGATGTGGGTTTTTATTAAATTCTGCAACACCAATGCCAGAAAAAAACATTCTCAAAAACATAATCAACACTGCAGTTAAATATTTTATATAGTCACACGGTGCTAAAACTGCCATTTCCCCAAATTAGCTTCTGTGCAGTGATTGTCTTTGCTTGCATACATGTATAAATGATAAGCATTGATAACATATTTAGTACACAGTAATGGGTGTCATGGCTTTTAGCCGCCTATCATGACCTGACCCCAATTATGCAGTTATTTTAATTTATGGCCACATTAGTCTAATGCAGCCATCCATTAAAGCAACAGTATGTGTGAAAGTGTGTGCTATCTGAATCTCACTTTGCCAAAGTTCTCATCTGATTCACTGAGTTTTGGCCATTGGAAGTCAGTTTTATGTGCAATTGCTGTTTGAAGTATAATTGTAATTTATATTGCCAGATATTCTGATAAATCATAATATAGAAAATTATTTCAGTGTACCTCACTGCACTTTACTGTACTCCCAATTACAATCTCTAAAATGTCTCAGTATTGCCAGATCACAGTGTTGTCAGTTGTGTATTTTCTGTGTGATGTGCAGCTGAAGCAGCTGGGTCACAGTGTTGACAAGGTGGAGTTCATCGTGATGGGCGGGACCTTCATGGCTCTGCCTGAGGAGTATAGAGACTACTTCATCAGGAACCTACATGACGCCCTGTCAGGACACACCTCCAACAATGTGGCCGAGGCTGTCAGGTACTTGATCTGTGTCCTCCCCTCTTTTTCATGCCAGCAACATAGCTACAGTAGTTTTTCTTCTCTGGATGAGACACAACACTACTGTAAACACAGTAGTTAAAGCTAGAGCATGCAGTTTACTTTAGGTGTCACTGGGCAAAAATCCCATCATAAACTTTAAGCAAGGTTTAATTCAAGTGGTCTGAAATAACACTTAACTTCTGCACCTCATCTTGGCTCTTTTTCTTCAGGCTTAGGAAAATCTAGTTTGAGACAGGAGACATTGGCCAGTCACATGCCTTTTTTAGATAGCTCCCAATCATGTCAATCACTGCTCATGAACTGAGGTCAAACTGTCAAACTGAGCAGCGCTAATCAAACATGAATTATGATTCTGTTTCTGCATTGTCTATTTCTCACCTCACATGTTTTGAGAAACATGTTTTAATTACAATTCATCTGTTAAATGAGTAAATAAGTTTGTGACCCAGCCGCTATGTTTGAACAGATGAGCCAAAACGAAGCACCACCCACTGGCCGGAGCAAACTTTCTCATGTTACAGCTAAACAGTCACTAAAATATGTTTCTGAAAACATTTGAGGTAATAAAATAGGCAATACAGTAACAGAATCTTGATTCATGTATGATCAGTGCTGCCTAGTTTGACAGTCTGACTGCAGTTCAGACTCCTCAGCTCTGATTGGTTGTTTTCATGGTTCTTGCAATTTCCACCAGAAGCACTATGAAGTGCAGAGGAGCATGTTCTTTTTCACAGATTATCAGCTTTAAACACAACAGAACACACGGAGTACTATGATATAGTTTTGGAGCAACACTACTGGCAATTTTGACAGTACTTTGATATTTATATATATATATATATATATCAAAGTACTGTATATAAAAGCTATTCAGTATTTGTATGTGTGGTACATTCCAACTTCCAAGTACCATGTATGAGACTGTTTAGCCATACTCTCCACCAGATGGGGCTATGCTTCTATTTGTGGAATTTCCCCTACACTCGGTCATTTAGCTTCCTCTACTGCTGGAGATTTTCTCCCCACTGCCAACACTAACACACTAACAACAAGACATCATCCAGATTTACTAATATAACTTTAAAGTTCAAGGCCTCATGATCAATGAATCTGTGGGTTATTTTTTAATCAATCAATTTAATCTGAATCATCTAAAAATGTAAAACAAAGAAAAAAGAAATGCCAACTCCATTTTTCTTTTTTTTGTTTTGTCTACCAGTATACCAAAACTGAAAGATATTGACATTGCAGAGACAAAACAGAGAAAATCCTCACATAGGGTTCCTATGAATCCATTATAAATCTTAAAAGGTATTAAATTATTTAATCTAAATAGGCCTTAATTGGTATTAAATAGTGTCAGATTAAGACATTAAATCAGTCTTACAAATGCTCAGACATGGGAAGTAGGATTTTATTAATTGTTTTTTCTGACGTTGCGTTGTAAAACCTTAAAATTATGGGTAACATATTTTTTTGTATATTATTTCCTGAATGCCTCTTGCATCAGTGTCACACAGATCAGGATATTGGAGCCAACAACACTGATACTTTGTTTCCAGCCGGGGTGCTCAGAGCAGAGGATCCACTGTCTGCTAGCTTGCTGTCACTGTACCCTGGACAAAATTGGAAAGGGGAAATTCAATTAAAAGTGGCTCTTTAACTGAGATTTTTTGGCATGGCTGAAAGCAAAATGCTTTTTTAAAACTCAGTACAATGGAGTCAAGGCAGTGTAATTCCACATGCAGAAAGAGATTCTTAAAATCAAGAGAAAACTTGGCAAAAAACCTGTTTTCTGTTAAAGTAAACATTCGGGCAAAATAATCTCTAATCCTGAGTAAACTGATGTTGGTTCATATGTGTTTTTTCCTTCAATTATGCTTTAATTTTTTTAAAAAATGCTTTAAAATACGCCTTAGATTTCATTGCGAGTGGCATTACAAAGTCTTAGATCTAACTTACCTCAAGCTGTAGGAAACCAGTTATATTCAAAAAGCTGTAAGCAGAGAATTGTTTGTGATTTTCCCTTATAAACAACCTAATTAATTACCTAATTATAAAAACTGTCAGTTAATTTTTTGTCTTTCAACTAATCCATAATTCGACTAATTGCCTCAGCCCTATTAAATTCATGCCTCCTGACATTTTTTTACACTCAAATAAAAAACAGTGACTATAATTAAGAACTGAGCATTACATCCATTTCTTCTCTGCACTCATTCTCTCAATCATTGCCTGTGCAGTTTGTGTGCTATGCAACATGGGAAGTGTTGTACCATATTCTATCGAGCATTTACTTACCTGTTATCAGACTGTTGTCAACTTATTACACTCTGTTTCCATTGTCAGTCTGACATTGTGTTCACTCTAACCACTTTCTGTGGTGAAGGGGGATTTGATTTTCCCTAACCAATCACTCAAGACCATCGGATCTGCCTGAATGAGTCTGCCACATTAGCACACTGGCGTACACCTGTGGTGCACTGAATTGGCGGAGTCTGCACACAAGACAGTTGTTGTAGCTGGCACATTAGAGCCGCTGCTAATTTCAGCAATGAGAACAGAATATACATCACCATTGCCAGCGGACCCAGTCTAATGTCATTTTGAGTCCACACTGATTGGTTGCCATGCTGTCATACCTTTTTTTTCAGGGCTTTTAAGAGTGGAGCAGAGTGAATTAAAAACAAACTACACTGTCAAGTGATATTGAAAAGACAAGTCGATTTAGGACAGCCTGATAGCAGTGTTTGTCTTGTCTATGGCACTTGGCATTGTTGTTATATCTCCTCAGTGTTTCTGGAATACCGCTTGACAACACCTTGACAACGGTGTTAGTCCCGCCCATGGTGCCACCTGGCTAATCGTTAGTGCCCCTGCAGTGCTCATTAGTTGTTTTTTATTTTAATGGAGAAATCGCTGTTTCGTGTCACGATGCCAGACCAGAGACTTGAACTCAGTGGAGTGGGCGTATTCAAAAGTCTGCACCCAGGCAAAAGATTTACACCATGATGTTTATGATGATGTATACATGATACATGATGTTTACATCCACTTGACCCCACCCCTTTTTCCATTAAACTTACCACAACAAAACATATCCTGTAGGACAGTGGTTTCCAACTGGTGGGTTGCAGGTCGCAGGTCCATTCAAAAAGCTATTCAAAAGCTTTTATTTTGAAGTGCTGTTTCCTGCTGTAGAGTGAGTGATTAATAGACAGCTACTTAACAGAGACTGCAAACTAGCTCGATGACATAGCCAAATTTAAGTATGACACAGAATATTTTAAACTGTATGGACCTTGAACTAATGACTAAGGACAATTCTGGACCTTGGCTGGACCCGTCAGGAATCACTGCTGTAGGACGTTAAATGTCTAGTGTGGAGGATTTACAGGGATATACTGGTGGAAATTGAATATAATATTAATAACTATGGTGTCATTGTGCACCTGAAACTAAGAATCATTGTGTTTTTGTTAACTTAGAATGAGAAGCTTATGTCTACATACAGAGTGGGACCTCTTCCGCAGAGTTTGCCATGTTGTTCTACAGTAGCCCACAAATGGACAACATTGGCTCTAGATAGGGACATTTGCATTTTTGCATTTTGGTATCAGCCACTGTAGGTCTCCTACATGCTTGGCACACAGGAGAGGTTTCAGTTGGTTGCAATCTGCAACCTCACCCCTAGATTCCACTAAATCCTACAGACTCGATTGTTAAGATGTAGTGTTATCTCCACAGATTAAGCTGCTGAATGAGCCCATTCAGAATTCAGGAGAAAAAAAAGCAAGGCCACTCTCTTCAGTTACTTCCATTGATTTCTCACTTACCCAGTTAGGCCAGCTTTGAATGACTTTAGCCACACGTCTGCTCAGTATGGATGAGTAGCAACTTTTTAGAAGACTACAAGATGGTTCAAAGTCAAAGTAGAAATACCCATTTGTTGAAGAGCTGAAGACGTCATACAGACCATTTGACCAAATAATGGCTTTTTCACTGTTTGTTTGTCAGCGGGGGCTATTTAATTCCCTAAAGTCCGATAAGACCCAGGAGGCCAGTTTGTGTGAGTGTTTGTCTCTTCCCAAATGTGTTTGTCACTTTGTGTGTGTAGGCTTGTAGGTGTGAATTGTCCCTGCTATCAGCATTCTTCGTTTAGATGCTGTGATTGTGGTAATTGTGGTGGCTGCTGCTCAGTTTGTGAAGAAGGGGGCACTTGGTTTGGCTGGGGACAGCCCTTATCTCTGCCTCTGTGTGTGTGTGTGTGTGTGTGTGTGTGTGTGTGTGTGAGAGACGTTTTTGATGTGTTTTTGTTTCTCGCAGAAAGTGTGCATGCGGGGTGAGCATGTTTGTCACCGTGCTAACCCCGCTCCTGATCTGATCACAGCAGCGAGATACGTAGAGATAATCGCCTGAGATAATAGACTTTTTATTGATTCATCTCATACAATCCGATCATCCTCTCTGAAGCATAAACTGCTGTAATTGGTGTAAATCAGCCAGCAGACTGTAAAAGATGGACATTTATTGCCAGCAGATACAGAATCAGAAGGAATACGTGCTGGCATGAGGGAAGCTAATGGTCATTGGAGCAGCTGGAGTGGAGAAAATGACAGCTGGCTGGTGTGCTGGGTTGAGATGTGTCTTTTTGTGATTTCAAACAGTGACTTAAATAAGTTTAGAAGCAGCAGTGGAGTCAGATTCAGGCAGATGGAGCTCAGAAATTACTTGAGATTACATTTGAAGAATGACAAGGGATCATACTGTGTCTAATATAGTCACTTTCTACATATAGCTGCATATAGGGCGCATTTTTCATTTAAACATTTAGCGGGAGACACATATTAAACAAGGGGTCTGGGTGTTCTCCCTTAAGCAAATTTAAGTGCCAAACACTTCATTTCCTGCATTCCATTGAATTCTCTGTATTAGTTTATTGTGGAAATGTAATGGTTCTTACAGCTTGCTTCATCTTTCTGTTTTATAGCAGATGGCAACCTTTCCTTAGGAGGTGCATGCTGCCACCTCCTACTATACCACTATACCTAACTTTGGTGGTAAAAGGTCAAAGATTACTATGACCCTGTGTCAGTTTCCATCTCATTTTGTGAATTTTGTGATATCTCAAGAAGGCCTGTTTTTGGCCATAATTCAGGAATTCATATGCTAATTATGAAAACATTTCACAAAAGTGTTTTAAAGGATAAAGTGATGACATTTAATAGTCAAAAGGTCAAAGTTCAACTTTGTACTGCAGACCCTGTAATATCCAAGACCAATTTCCCACTGGGATTATAAAGTCTATCCTATTCATACAGATACCATTGTTACCTATGTGTAAAATTAATTATGGCCCCCATCCATAATGTGTATATCTATTTTATTTTATTTTAGTCTTCCTTTAAAAGTGTTCATGAGAAATAGCTGGATAGCTTGTCAAATAGGGTTGCAATGGTACAATAACCATCTCAGAAAATACTGTGATTTCACAGTGTCATGGTATTACAGAATTATTATTATTATTATTATTATTATTATTATTATTATTATTATTATTATCTGCATTTTTATCAATATCTTAGATAGCAAATGTTCATGGTATGATAACCATCAACTTTAAGATCACAGTATACATTGAAACTGGTATACCGCTGCAACCTATTGTCCAGTTGAGGCTGTTGTATAGCTGACTCCTGTTCCTCATGGCTGTCTTCAGTCCCTCGCCCCATCGAAGTCGACCAGTACAAATTGCTAAAATAATTAAACCCGCATTAATATGCTTAGGGGACCTACATAGTCGAAGGATAAATATCTGTGTGTCCATCACTGCAAGAAACTCCTCTCATAATAAACACACTCATTTAATCCCTTGTTATTAAAGAGATATTGATAATAGCCACATAAAATTGATATATGGTACTATCCTTAAAATTTAGTAAAATAATAACTTCGTTGTGCTCAGTAATCTACATCTTGGTATAATTAAGACCTCTAAATGACTGAATAATTTCAGTATTTAACTGCAGTATTTGCTGCTTTGACACAAAGTAAACACTCATTAATGTGTCATTTCATATTTTTTGCTTTACCAACATTTTTTTGCTATCCTCTGTTTCCGTTATTGCATTAGTGTGTCCTAATGTGAGGTTAGTGTCTGGATAATGAGCCGTGCAATCTCACAGCATGTAAATTGATGTTGGTTAATGATCCCAGCATATGGAGCACTCCAACATGGTCAATAAGACTAAATAGTCAAAAAAACATTATGTCAAAACTAGAATTATATTATAAGATATTACTGAGACAGTTTTGTCCTGCAGGTACTCTGAGCGCAGTAACACCAAGTGTGTGGGAATCACCATCGAGACACGGCCTGACTACTGCCTGAAGCGACATCTCAGTGATATGCTGGGCTATGGCTGCACCCGGCTCGAGATAGGGGTCCAGAGTGTGTATGAAGATGTGGCCCGAGACACCAACAGGTCAGTAGGTTAGGGACTAAACGGAGGGATGTAGATAAGGAAGCAGACATGGCGTGATAGCAGCTGCTCTGATGGTGTGTGATGGATAAATAATGTATTTATTTCTTTTACCTTCAGGCTTAGTAATTTAACTGTGTATCTGGACATGCCTGTTTCTTCCAGAGGTCACACGGTGCGAGCAGTATGCGAGTCTTTCCACCTTTCAAAGGATGCTGGCTTCAAAGTAGTTGCCCACATGATGCCAGATCTGCCTAACGTGGGCATGGAGAGGGACGTGGAGCAGTTCATTGTAAGTGTTTATAAATATCATTTGTTGTTATCTTTAACAGATTATTCATTCATAATTATAGCTTTAGGAGTAACTGGGGTTGGGAAGTCTGTTTTTATGCCTCCGTGATGGCGACAGCCACAGCTGGAGGCATTATGTCTTTGGGTTATCCGTCCGTCCGTCAGTACTCAAGAACACTTGGGGGGAAATTCCACCAAATTTGGCACAAACGTCCACATTGACTCAGTGATAATTGATTGGATATTGGGGCTTAAAGGTCAAGGTCATGGTGACCTTGTGTGTATCTCATTCTTATGAACATGATACCTCAAGAACGCCTTGAGGGAATTTCCTCATATTTAGCATAAATGTTCACTTGGACGCAACAATGAACTAATTAGAATTTGGTGGTCAAAGGTTACTGTGACCTTGTGTCTGTCTCAATCTTCAATGCAATATCTCAAGAAGGCCTTGAGAGAGCTTCCTCAAATTTGGCACAAACGTCCATTTTGACTCCATTTTGCTGGGGATACACTTATTATGACAAAAAATGTACACACATGTCTAAAAGGACAAAATGATAAAGTGATCACATTTATATCCAAAAGGTCAATTTCACTGTGACATGATGCTCTGCGAAAGCATTTTTGATGGCCATTACTCAACATCTTATCTCAGGATATAATGGGAGACACTTGGTGTGATACTGAATTGGTGACTCTAATCTTAGGTGTCCACCTTTAAAGGAGCTATATGTAAGAAATCTAAAGCAAATAGTCGTAAAATCCTCCTAATATGTCACAGAGACTAAGGAATTATGTTCATATAACATACTGATCTCACCGACAACAATAGTACGACCAGAATATTCGCATTTAAAAAAAAGTTTTACGGTCCGCAAATCATGTTTATGTTTTGAATTTGTGTTTTGGCCTGTTGCGCCACCCACCGCCGTCTACCAGTCACACAGTCAGTAGAGTCTCAGCATCAGTTACAGTTACCACTGAGCTACAGCAGCACGGCAAGCAGCATTAGCAGTCTCCTCAGCTGTATCCCGGCAGCAGCGTTAGCAGCAGAGAAGCTGGACTTGCTCGAACGGTCCGCTGGAAAACCGAAGATCAAGGACGCGGCATTCTGGCCCTGTCACGGCAGCCGCGCGTGGGCAAACAAATCAGTCTCCAGCATGCCGCTGTCCAGCAACCTCGAATCTGTAGGGGAGGGGAGGCGGACACGACTCACGGCAGTATTTTGAATTTGAGTGCAGTAACCGTTTTGGCCACATTCTTACATACAGCGCCTTTAAAGTGTGCTGATTGTATAGATCTTCTGTGCTGCTTGGGAGAAGATGTGAGTGAAGCATCCATGATTTAATAGACATGGATGAAATCTGTAAGTTTAACACGAGTGCTTTGCAGAGACATGCAGTGTAGTGCTTTCTAAAATGCTCACCAAGGCAGATTCATAAATGTCATTTTGACAAAGTACAGTTAGTACAGATTGAATGTATCATTGTTTTTTCCATTGAATCCATCATTTTATTTCCCTGTGTTAATGTTCTTTTCATTTTATCATTTATTAGAGCCTGTTCTGACATTAGCACTATAAACTAAACCACTGATTATTTTTCTGACCTTTGATAGTGATGACTGAGATATCACCACGGATTATGGTTTACAGGGGCATGATCTGAATTATAAATATGGGTGTTAGGAGTAGCAATAGGCATGTGTAACGACGGTTGCACTGCATCGATGTAAAACCTCACTGATGTGGCACATTAGGCAAAACTGCACTTCTTCCTTGCTTTTTTCTTGATGGACAGGTCTGAAAAGTGAGGACACTGACACAGGTGTTGATATGCAAAAAATGATTGGGGGAGTGTCTCATCTATTTATGACTAACGATGGGAGTGAAAATTAGGCTTGAACACATGCATACGCACAGCTTTATGTATCTAGAGAAAATTAGCGGTTCTGCAAATTTTTGTCTTTGTGCTTATACAGAGTTTTAGTTGTGAATCTACACAAATGTCATGCATCTGGCCCTGGCTGAAATGTTTGTGAGTTTGTGTTTTACCATCTATTTTGGGTTTGAAGCTTTGCCTTCAAGCTCAAATCAGTTTGAATGGACATCATGTTTCAATCGATGTGCAGTTATAGTTAGGGCTGGGCGGTATATCGATTTATTACAATATATTGATATATTTTCAAGCAAGATAAAGATTTAGACCATACCGTTTATATCGATATAGGTTCAAGTTGCGCCACATAACGCATACCAGTGTTCATCTCTCCGTCTCACACACTCCGCACAGCTCCGCCCCACTCACTCACAGTTTCTCCAGCAACACTAAGGCCAGCGTTATACTTTGCACATACGCGAACGCAGACGTGCATCTGTTCCAAATATAGTTTCCGCTGTGAGCACTCCTGAGCACGGGAAGAAAAATGGTGGTGCGCATGGAAGAGGAGCTTCTTTGTCTGTTCCCGCCCCAAGAGTTGTCTGTCATTTGTGCATCTGTGTAGGTGTTGAGGGAGGGGTTGTACAGGTGCGGGTACTGGCGCACCTCCTCGCCATGGGTGTAGATCTGATGACAAAATTGGGGGGGACACAATCAGTTGTGATTTTTTTTTGTTTAATTGCACGCGTGCAAATCATACCCACAGAGCGCTTGAGATTGCCAGCATATTTCACGATTTCATAGAGGCTCATCACCATCACCAAGTCATTCAAAAAGCAATACACAGAGAATCAAATGCTTACCTTTACTGCTTATTTCTCTTAAACAGCCAATAGTTCATGAGGCCAGCCATCACCCTCCTTTTCACTGCTTCGCTGTTAATTAATGCTACTTCTAGTTTCAGGGTCTCAGGCATATTATGTCCGCTCACGTTCTCATCTCTTGCCTCTCACAGATTCCCAGTTCTCCTCATCAGCTACTCTAAATATGGATCTGGCTAGGGATAAGTTACTTCACTTGAGGTGGCAAACAGAATCTGATTACGTTTTTAAATCTTTTATGGGCACACTTTCCTTTTCTTGAGGAAGTTTCAATCAAAATTACTCACAGAAAGACATTTTACTGACTACTGTGAGAGCACCAGCCGATGGCCACGTTCCAGTGGCTGAGAGAAAGTGGAGAGAGATCAGTTTTTTTTTTGTTTTTTTTTTTTTTAATAAAGTTACCCACCCACAGTTGCATAGAGTGCCGAAGTCACGCCCCTTCTGGTGAAGCTCATGGGACCTTAGATCGGAAAAAATATGGATGGCAGTGAATGAGGAGAGAAATATTATCTTTTGATCCCGTTTGAGTTGCAACATGAAATCTAAATATGTTGTTAATGAATTTAAAACATAAATTTTAAGGTTGAGAAAGTCATACTTTGTGGTAAAACTGTTGAGATATAAGCTTTGTAATTAGAAAGCCTCAAGAGTACACAGGAGGAGGTTGCATATGTGACGTCATAGCTTTCGCTCGCTTCCTGCAGCTTGGCCTCCCCGCTGAAATTCCACTGTTTTATGATTAATCAATTTATAATTGAAGATGTCTGTGTGTTGTGTGCCAGGTTGCAGTCACTCCAAGCTGCTGGAAACGAGCGAAGGCTATGACGTCACATACGCGACCGCCTCCTGTGTAGTTTTTCTAATTACGTTTTTTTCAAAAGCTTATATCTCAACAGTTTTACCACAAATTATGACTTTCTTGACCTTAAAATTTATGTTTTAAATTCATTAACGAAATATTTGGATTTCATGTCACTCAAATGGGACCAAAAGATAATATTTCTCTCCTCATTCTCTGCCATTCATATTTTTTCCAAACTAAGGTCCCATGAGCCTCACAGGAAGGGGCGTGACTTTGGCACTCTATTACAGCAGAGCAGGTAGTAGGCTAGAGATGGAATGTGGTGTTGGAAAATATATTTATAAAAATATTTGTTCCACAATTTTGATTTATTTTAGAATTGGGAATGTGGAGTCAGAAAATACATTTGTTCAATTTCAATCATTTCTATTTAGAATTGGGGAAGGACAATTTGTGTTTTTCAGAAATTTGGGGGGGGGGTGTCCTAGTGCACAAGTGCGCATGCGCGCGCACACAGAAAGTATAATTTCGGTTTAAGAGAGACACAGAGCTGCTCCTCTGTTTAATCTGTCTGTTCATTTGTATACAGTATGATATCGGTCTATATGTTGCACGTGCTACACTAAATGACTCTGTGATATGAATGAAGTAACCACAGTGGCACACTTACAATACTGTGGGCCTTTTCCTCTGTAACTTTTAGCCGCGTCCTGTTAAGCCATGCCGTTATCCGTTATCAGTTTAGACGCATGGTGCCACGCCGAGCTGCACACCTACTCCTTCTCCAGAGTAGGTCCGGGCCGCCTGCTATTGTTGCGGTGACGCATCGCCGGCTGCAGCCAACTCCTGACCATCCCCCCCGCAAATAAGCTGTGTGTGTTGTTAGACTCTCCTCACCTCTGTCTGCAGGGGGCCAGAGAGAAAGGCTTTTTAAAAAGTCTCTGTGTGTTCAGCTCTCAGTACGTCTGAAGTTTCTAACTGAATCTCTGTGGTTTGGAGTTTAGTTTCTCTGCTGCGTCCTGTTTGTACTTTCTGCTTTATTTTGCTGTTTCATGTTTGCTATCCACCGTATTAGAAGTTGTATGAAGTTGCAGCTCAAAAACATTTCCTTATTTTGCTGCTTCACAATAAAAATTTTTACATAACAAAATAATGGGGGAGTTTTATTTTTAAGACTCTGTAGGAATTGAAATATGTTTATTACAGAATTAGCGAGACTTTATTAGCGGCTTTTCTTCAACTAAGACAAGTCTAATAATGCCACAGGGGGGAAGAGTAAAATCATGAACAGCCACAGTGAGATGTTTGATGAAGAGCTGCAGACAACAGACTCTTACTGCACCTCTGCAAACAGCTCACCTCCAACAGGTAAACTTCTTTTACCTGCCCTGCTATGTGATAGAAAAACACATGCAGCAAAAATTACAGGGGACTCAAGCCGTGGATCAGCTTTCAACTTAACATTTAGCCCACTTAGTGGAAAATACCAGGATTTATATCGTGTATCACCTGGAAATAACGGAATATGAATTTTTGTCCATCGGCATTGGTGGAGGGTCCTTTGAGTCCTGTGGGTTGTGAGATGGGGTACTGCCACATCCCACAGATGCTCGATGGGATTGGGGCCTGATCTGTGCACACACTATAAAATGTGGCTTAACCATGAGACCACCAGGATGCCCATCAAAGCACATTCCTTAGACTCACTTCCAGAGCCAGGTATCGGTACTTAATATCTTTACAGTATTGACCAAAATAACCCAGTGCCAAGTATCAAAGCTTCTTCCTTTGTGAGGGTGGACTTTCACAATTGTAACTGCATGGAGTGCACATTCCTGCAACAGTCCCTACAATCTATAGAGTCTTGGAGTGAAGAGTGCAGTGTATTGACAGAGTTTGACCAAAACATTTGAAAGTATGGCTATACTACAAGCCAATCCACACACATTATGGGTACTGAATAGGGATTTTTATTTTATTTGATTTTATATACTTTATTAATCCCCGAGGGGAAATTCAATTTTTCACTCTGTTTGTCAATTACACACAGGTCCGAACACACACATGCACAAACTGGACCTATACATGCACTAAGTGGAGAGATGTCAGAGTGGGCTGCCCATGACAGGCGCTCCGAGCGGTTGGGGGGTTCGGCGCCTTGCCCAGGGGCACCTCGGCAGTGCCCAGGAGGTGCACTGGCACCTCTCCAGCCATCAGTCCACACTCCATATTTTCGTCCGGACGGGGACTTGAACAGACGACCCTCCAGTTCCAAACTCAAGTCCCTATTGACTGAGCTACTGCCAGATGTAACGATTGCCGGTAAAATGATAAACCGCTGTAAAATTCCAGATGGTTAGTATTACCGTTTCAAATTTTAATTATCATTAATACCGTGTTTGATTACCGCACTTTGAAAAACTCAGGTTGATATTGCTCATTGCCTGGAAAAGCAGCAGCAGTCCCTCAGACACAGGCGCGCATGAACAGTTTGCAGTGTTTGCCCTCTGAAAACATGGCAGAAGGCACCTGCATGGACAGTGCTCTGGAGATTTTTTTCCCCCCTCTAAAAGGACAAAGTCTGAAGTCTGGATGTATTTTGGATTTTATAAGGATGCTGAGGGGAACTAATTGAAGATAGTCACACTGTCTGCAGAAAATGCTGAAAAAAAACGTCTGCGCCAAGGGGATAACACTTCAAGTTTGATGAGCCATCTCCGTGACCACCACCCACAACTATACAGCGAGTGTACCTGTGCCTGGTACACACTACACAACTTTTCTGCCCGTTCTGAAAGTCACTATAGCCCGTTTTCCACCAACACTACCAGGTACTTTTATTACCAGGAATTAATTTACCTGGGTAAAATAATTCCTGGTAATGTGTGTTGTTTGCGTTTCCACCGCACCTCACAGTTCCTGAACATTTATTCAAATTAGCGCGGTGACGTAGATGATTCAGCATGTGCCCTGTATTTGGCTCCGCCACCTGGCTGGTTACATGCTGGTGTAGAGAGTTGGGGCTATTTGTTTCAGCCAGCAGCTAAGTTTAAAAGTATTTTAAGATAAGTGTCAAACTAAGTTAGTCTACATACAGACAGCTGTCATTTCAGCTTATTAGTAACAATTCGCTATTAGCTGAACTAGCGTGCTGTCCTTGTGTAAGACATAACAGTAGTGTCGGTGGAGGAGAGACTGTGGACGGAGCATATTGAATATCGCTGTGTACATCTTGAAAAAAACAAAATCCAAGGCAACTCTTCTCTGGTGCAAAAGTTAAAAGGCCTTTATTAAATGGCTAGTTCATGATGAACATTAAAATCACCAACATGTTTCGGCCATGCTCACTGGCCTTCATCAGGGTTCACAGGTGGCCTAAATGGGGCCCTACTCAGACATGGGTGGAGCCAATCAGCACTCCATTTGCCAGACTGCAGGCATATAAGCAAAACTCCCTTTACACAATGCACTCATAACTAGAAACCTGCATTATAGGGCCAGTAGCCAAACAATGAGAATGTAATTAGAAAAAATCACAATAAACCATCAATAGGTCAAATTCTATAAGGAGAACAAAAAAATATATATACATAGACTGCATTCAGAAGCAGAAGTAACATATGAAAATTAATAGAATATATACATAAAATACAAAAAAGAGACAACCAAAATAAGAAAAAAAAATTGTTAAGGGAGTTTTGCTTATATGCCTGCAGTCTGGCAAATGGAGTGCTGATTGGCTCCACCCATGTCTGAGTAGGGCCTCATTTAGGCCACCTGTGAACCCTGCAGCTTTATGCCCTGATGAAGGCCAGTGAGCATGGCCGAAACATGTTGGTGATTTTAATGTTCATCATGAACTAGCCATTTAATAAAGGCCTTTTAACTTTTGCACCAGAGAAGAGTTGCCTTGGATTTTGTTTTTTTCAAGATGTACTACACTTCCTGACCAAAGAGCACCTTCCTGGATACCATGATACTGCAACCCACATGAGCACTTCATCTGCTGTTGTCTTCATCGCTGTCTACATGTTTACATGTTCATGCTCGTTGAACACATGTATTGATAAAGTACTGGCTTCTTCCTCACTAAGGTTTAATGTCACTTACAGTAACGACTGTAGCTGCTCGAGTCATTTTCGAGTTATCTTCACTTTGTTTCCACCGCAGCCGCTCGGCTGTTCACCGGTTACCGTGTGGCCTCGGTGTGTGTGTGTGTGTTCAGCGCCGGCACAAAACAACCGATACCGTTAGCGCCCATCAATACTATGGTCTTTGATAATGTAGCCCCGGGGCTAATTTAGTACCGGGTGTCGGCACTTGGCAACCATCCTTAATCAAAACACACACAAAGTGAAGCTTGTGGAAATGAAATAAAGTTTGCAGTGGCTGTCCGTACCATGAAGTGTGGAACGCTGCAAGTGTGTGTTCCACCGATCAGCGTTCTTCAGCACACTGCTCTGCCCCTAAAGAATCTGAAAAGTCCCTGAAAAAAGTACCTAGTATGGGTATCAGGTACTTTTTTCAGGGAACGTTTGGGGTTGGGGAAAGTTGTTTATCAGGGTAATCTCGGAGGAAATGCGCAGAGGTTTTTCAAAATCCTGGGTAAATGAGAAAAGCTCCTATTGAGGTGGAAAAGGGGCTTATGTCACATTACACGATTGTGGAGTCATAAAATCGTGCTGTGACTTGGCCGACATGACACACTACACGATGGTCCACACCAATTATCCCCGGTCGTCATTCATGACGTGTGTGATGTCATCAGGTTATTCTTGTCCTATTTTTATTTCTTTTACTATTATTTCACTCACTGTGTCTGTTCATGTGCCAGCTGAAATGTTGTTGTAGTAATGTAAAAAGTGTCAGCAGATGGCAGGAGCTACATTTGAAGTACCGTGAGCAAACAAACAAGTCACTGAATCCTCCACAACAAGTTCCTACAAATGTTTCACAATAAAGGCCAATGTAGAAAATGGAGGGATTCTCTCAGCTGAGGTTATATGGGGCTTTTAATTTGAAACAAATTCACGAAGTGTTGAGTTTGAAATGACGGCGCGATGCATTAACTTTATGAAGCCAATGGGAGCGGATATAAAGTAGAAACACAGAGGGAATGATAAATATTGGACCGTCTATAATGTAGTCTGTTTCAAATGAAGCTGGGAGCCTCTGCAGTTGTGGTGAGTAAAAGCCACTATTTTTCAATTTTCTTTATGTCTGTCTCCATTATGAATAAATAACATTGTTTGCTAGCTTGATGCTAATGGCAGTACTTAGTAGGTTGACAAAGTGCCTCTGCTGTTTCACACCATCATTTTTCCCTTTTACTCTGTGTGGTAACATCCCTAGAGGAAATATTAAAAATGCTGGGGTGCCCTACTGTTGTCTATGGCAGCAGCTAACTCTGTGTTTCTATTGGTCAAAGTGACGGTTGTGATAGGAGTAATCATGAATGACAAAACGAAAATCAAACATGCTAGACTTTCTGTTAGAAAGTACATTCAATTCAATTCAATTCAATTTTATTTATAAAGCCCAATATCACAAATCACAATTTGCCTCACAGGGCTTTACAGCATACAACATCCCTCTGTCCTTATGACCCTCGCAGCGGATAAGGAAAAACTCCCCAAAAAAAACCCTTTAACGGGGAAAAAAAAACGGTAGAAACCTCAGGAAGAGCAACTGAGGAGGGATCCCTCTTCCAGGACGGACAGACGTGCAATAGATGTCGTACAGAACAGATCAGCATAATAAATTAACAGTAATCCATATGACACAATGAGAGAGAGAGAGAGAGAGAGATGCAGGTAATGACAGTAGCTTACAACAACATTAATGAAAGTAATAATATTATAGTTATAGTTCTGGCTACTGTGGTACAATATGTTGAAAGTATGTATTAATATCTGACAGTATACTTGTGTGACAATAGTCATATGTGTATAATAACAGTAGAAGTATGACTAATGACTAATGATGGCAGCAGCAGCAGGAGGCATCTGGCAGGACCACGGCAGCAGCACAACCACACACGTCACACTGTCCAGGCACCGCTGCGGTGCTCTTTATTTTTTTTTTTGTTTTTCGAAATAAAACTTGGTTAAATGATTTCAGTGTGTGTATAAGTACTTTTTGAACATTTTGAGCACATTTCAACAATACCGCAATAATAATGATAGCCGTGATCATTTTGGTCACAATAACTGTGATATGAAATTTTCATACCGTTACATCTCTAGTACTGAATGAAGTACTCTGCATCTAATCACACATTTTTTAGCTGGAATGGAAACAACTGTCAGTCACTGCATAATCGTATTACCCTCAAGGTTGGCGTGCAAATGAGCTTTTTTTTTTTTTTTTTAAAGCATAAAAGGGTAATATCCTCACTGCAGTGAGCTGAGCTGGAAATTATGGTCCATACTCATGAAAATTCTTAGATATCATTTGTAAGAAATGATCTATTCTTTTCTAAGTTTCAGGTGATGCATGAGACTAAGCTGAGTAAAAACTCTGACTACAGGGTTAAAATGATACCAGTTGAATCATGCACCAAGTCGATCATTAAGCTTATTGTTTGTGACATTAGCAGTCATGTCTTGTTCTTTTGCTTGACATCAGGGTGCGTCATTGCTGCTTACTTCACAGTGGTATAATAACAAGTAAGTCCTACATGTAGCATCTTAAAATAGAAATGGAAAAGCTGTGACGGTCGACGCACAGTCTCAACTGTGATGTGACTCAATAGAAACTTCTGTCAAATGTCTCTCAACAGCAGGCTCACTTTACAGCTCTGATTGGAAACACAGCTTTAATGTGAATGTGCGGAATCAGGCAGCGCTCCTTTCCAACATGCCTGACTGTAGGATGTAAATGAAGTCTCAGTTTGAGGCTCATTGGGTTTATTTTTACACTGAAACAGAAATCGAGTGATTAATAACGCAATGAAAGAAAAGAACAGATTTTACTAATTGGTGCAGGTGAGATTCTGATGCACCTCTGTGACTCTGTTCAAAATATGTCACTCATTGTCTCAGGTCCAACAATAGTTACCATTTCTCTCTCCTCCGCCTCTTAATTTAACGGTTTCTGTGTTTTGTCATTACTTTTTTGGATTACTGGCATTGTGGTGATTCACAGGGGTTTTCACTACAATGGAGTCATCTTCAGAGGTGAAAAAGTTCAACACTTTGATTTTCCTCTGTAATGAGCTGCAAATGAAACAAGAAAAGAGACAACAGAAAGAGAGTGAACATTCAGATGTAACGTGGAAACAGTAGTTCTGTAGTTTTCTATTAAAACGGCGCGTTGGTTAAATGGCCCATTCAGATGGTATTCGGATAACTGGGGCTTTACTGGTATAATGCACCTCCCAGCGGTGAAACCCATGTACACATTTACTTGAAGAAAATTACCCACTCTAAACGTTAAGAGATTTTTGTGCACAAACTCACCCCTAATACAGATGTATGTCAGATGTGCCGCACTGCGAATGTGTCCCGTGTATTTTGGATGTGTGTGTGTGTGTGTGTGTGTGTGTGTGTGTGTGTGTGTGTGTGTACATGGCTGGGCGGTATGACAGAATTCTCATATCACGTTTTTTTTTTAAATCGGTTTCATGGTATTTGACGGTATTTTGCTGAGGTTCAGCCCACTTGACATGCTGCTGTGTTGTGCTATGGCCTATTCAAGTTCTGGAATTTGTTATTTATGTGACAACACTTAAACGCAACACAGGCTCCGCTCCATTAGTGCCGTGTTCGGTTGTAACTGTCTTGGACTCGGATTGGCTTCAGTCAGGAAAATGCAGCCCGAGCCGTGCTCTAGTGTGCTCACCTGTTTGTGTCTGTGTGTCTGTGCGCATCGGGGCGAAACTCTGCCGTGCGCAATACAGAGAGCAGAGGAGAATTGTAAACGTGCAACCATGTAGAGACAGAAATGACATGCCGTCATGTAAATAAGATAAATAACATAAGGCTATTTAGTTTGTTTAATAAAAGGACAAGGTATAGATAGACCTGTTCTGTAGGCCTGGATATGAAGCGTCTGTAGCGCCAAATAATATAATGGTAGTTTCTAAAGAGCTAAGATGGAAAAAAAAAAATCAGCAGCGGCAGTCATATTTCAGTAGCGGCGGTGCGCTGCTGCTAGTTGTATATAGGGGAAACACTGCTCTTTGGTTTGAGTTCTTCTGGGTCATCGTGTTCTTCTTCAGCAATGTGTACAGTTGTTTCGTTTTCAGGACTCTCTCCGGCAGCCATTCTCGCCTCTGAACTTTACTCTATCCTCTCACTCTCGCCGGCTCTAGCACGTCTGTGGTGTGCAGCGGTGAAATGGGTCCCCGCTGAAACACTTTCCCCCCGTGCACGTTCCAGACGTTGTTTGGGCTGTATTGCGGTATATGAAAAATTCATATCATAACGAAAATAAATACTGGTTTTCAGTACGAACTGGTATACCACACAGCCCTATATATACGTACATATATATGTGTATATATATATATATATATATATATATATATATATATATATATATATATATATATATATATATATATATGTATATATATATATATGTGTGTATATATATATATATATATATATATATATACAGTACAGGCCAAAAGTTTGGACACACCTTCTCATTCAATGCGTTTTCTTTATTTTCATGACTATTTATTTCTTGCTTTATCAATGGGGTTGGGACCATCAGTTGTGTTGTGCAGAAGTCAGGTTAATACACAGCCGACAGCCCTATTGGACAACTGTTAAAATTCATATTATGGCAAGAACCAATCAGCTAACTAAAGAAAAACCAGTGGCCATCATTACTTTAAGAAATGAAGGTCAGTCAGTCCGGAAAATTGCAGAAACTTTAAATGTGTCCCCAAGTGGAGTCGGAAAAACCATCAAGCGCTACAACGAAACTGGCACACATGAGGACCGACCCAGGAAAGGAAGACCAAGAGTCACCTCTGCTTCTGAGGATAAGTTCATCCGAGTCACCAGCCTCAGAAATCGCAAGTTAACAGCAGCTCAGATCAGAGACCAGATGAATGCCACACAGAGTTCTAGCAACAGACCCATCTCTAGAACAACTGTTAAGAGGAGACTGCGCCAATCAGGCCTTCATGGTCAAATAGCTGCTAGGAAACCACTGCTAAGGAGAGGCAACAAGCAGAAGAGATTTGTTTGGGCCAAGAAACACAAGGAATGGACATTAGACCAGTGGAAATCTGTGCTTTGGTCTGATGAGTCCAAATTTGAGATCTTTGGTTCCAACCGCCGTGTCTTTGTGAGACGCAGAAAAGGTGAACGGATGGATTCCACATGCCTGGTTCCCACTGTGAAGCATGGAGGAGGAGGTGTGATGGTGTGGGGGTGTTTTGCTGGTGACACTGTTGGGGATTTATTCAAAATTGAAGGCACACTGAACCAGCATGGCTACCACAGCATCCTGCAGCGACATGCCATTCCATCCGGTTTGCGTTTAGTTGGACGATCATTTATTTTTCAACAGGACAATGACCCCAAACACACCTCCAGGCTGTGTAAGGGCTATTTGACCAAGAAGGAGAGTGATGGAGTGCTGCGGCAGATGACCTGGCCTCCACAGTCACCGGACCTGAACCCAATCGAGATGGTTTGGGGTGAGCTGGACCGCAGAGTGAAGGCAAAGGGGCCAACAAGTGCTAAACACCTCTGGGAACTCCTTCAAGACTGTTGGAAAACCATTTCAGGTGACTACCTCTTGAAGCTCATGGAGAGAATGCCAAGAGTGTGCAAAGCAGTAATCAGAGCAAAGGGTGGCTATTTTGAAGAAACTAGAATATAAAACATGTTTTCAGTTATTTCACCTTTTTTTGTTAAGTACATAACTCCACATGTGTTCATTCATAGTTTTGATGCCTTCAGTGAGAATCTACAATGTAAATAGTCATGAAAATAAAGAAAACGCATTGAATGAGAAGGTGTGTCCAAACTGTTGGCCTGTACTGTATATATATATAATATACTGGTTTTGGAACCCGGCCCAGTCGAATTTGTAATTGAATAGCCCCGGTATAGATCTTCTGCGCTGGTGGGGAGAAGATGTGTGTACATGGATGTAAACTGTAACTGCAACTTGACTGGTTTGTGGAGGCATACAACCACGTGGTGATAGTTCTAGTTTTGTCTGTTGATTAAACCAAAATGTCAATAGTAAAAAAACAAAATTGAAAATTGGATTGTACAGGTAATTCAGACCCATTATACTGCAGGCCATCATCGACAGAATGTAGGTTTAAAGAGCTTAGACTCAGGAGAGACACCAAGATGTCAGCCCCACTGCTGACCAGAAGTCAGTAGTTGTAGTTTAATAATGGAAAAAGGACAACAAAGCAGAAGTTGAACCACTGTCTTATTGATTCCCTTGAAATTGTTAGATTGGAAGGTGGAGTAATAAGTAAGAGTAATTCAGAGTTGTGTAAAAGCAAAACACTATTTGTGTTGTTAGCGCTGACTGAGGAAGATGGGAATTTACTGTATAGTGATGAAGGCATTCAGGATACCATCATTCTTCTGAGCATCAACAGCTCTGAGTGCTTTACATTTTTTTACAGGAAGAGATTAAATTTGTGGAAGAGAGACTGTGTTTTTCTGTAGATTCGTTACATTACCTTTGTGTGTGTTTATTGAATCCTTCTGTGTGTGAATGTGTGTTTGATGATAATATGGGAGGCAGCAGCAGGTCGGCACAGCGAGAGGAAGCTGATTAAATGTGTATTTGGCCCTTAGAGTCTCTTTCTTTGCTTTCCTGTAACACTTCCTCTGTCACTTTTCCTGCCACTAGACTTAATTTCTTCCTTTGTCTCTGCTCTCTTTTTTTCTCCCAGTGTGAAGTCTCAGTATTCTCAAAGTTCTCTCTCTTTTCCCTCGTGCTATTTTCTCGTCTCCATTATCGTTCACTTTATCTTTTGCTCTTCTCTAGTCATAACTTTTCCCTTGATGCTTTCTGTTATTTTCTGTCAGTCTCTTCCTCCCATCTCTCCTGTTGCTTCATCTATTTTCTTTCTCTTGTCTCTGTCCTCTCACAATCACACCGTCTCCCTCTCTGCCTCCCTTCCCTCGTCTCGTATCACACTGACACTTTCAGATTATAGAACTTGTGTGTGGCTCCCCTTTGCTCCTCCTCATCATATCTAATCTTCCATGACACACTTCATGCTAGTGAGCAGAAAATATGCATGTTCCTAAACAATTTCACTCTAGGATCCACACAAAGCATCTCAGGATTTTTCCCGCGATCCATAAACTTAACAGCTACAATTTGAACACAAGGTGCATCTAGAAATAGCACGACAGGAATTGGAAATAGTAGAAAATATCAGAAAAGATGGAAAAAATAAAGTAGAGATGAATGTAGTTTTTCATTTTTACTTTAGGAAGTCTCACTGAAATCAATTTTTATTTTTTTATTTTTTTTTTTAACAAGAAACCTGGCTGAGGTAGCAGCCATGCTAAATTCCTACATATTTAAATACAACATGATATACAAAAATTCACACTCAAACAGAAGCACAGCTATTCTTCTGCTTGTCGTCTTCACTTATCTTGCCAGCAAGTTTTTCATCCTCCACAGTCGACTTCATGTTGAAAGCGTACGACTCCAGGTCGTTCTTAGCCTGTCAAGAAAGACAACCACATGCCTCCATCACCGCATTCTTTATAATACTCTTTTCATTTTTTTTTTTTCATTTTCAAAATTATCAGTTCATCCTCTGGACCTCAGAATCATGGGAATCATTTATAATCCTAACAAGTCAGTGTATGCTCTAGCCCAGGTTCTCCACACTTGTTTTAATTATAGGTGCCTGGTAGAGTTTTAACCACTGTGGCTCCCTGTTTTGTTTATATTGTACACATGCATGATACACATAAACTGTATATAAGGCATGGATGTATTAAGAGACCTTGATACAGCTTTGGAGGCGGGACCCCGTTCTTTCCTACGAAAGCTGCTCAGTGGCACATGAAGCCAAAAAGCTCTAGTTCCGCAGTATAAAATTAAACGGATGTTCGCCGGTGCTCCCACATCATTTGGCCCATAGAGCAGGCACACTAGAGACTACTGCTGGCTGAGCCAGATACTTCTGTTTTAGCACTCTGCTAACTTGCTCTTATAGACTTTGGAAATGTTTATGGACAGACTTAATGAAATTCTGATATTGAAACAAGTCATTTTGTGGGGGTCGTGACGTATGTATCCACTGATTTACAGACGTCTCTTTCCCAATGTGAGTCTGTCGGAAAAGTCTTTTTAGGCCCGCTTGCATCACATGATGGACTCAGCAGTTGTAATTCCACTGTCTGCCCACTATGAAAATTGGCTTCAAAGCCTAGTGACTATGTGGAAACCTGATATAAAGATGCATGACATGACAGCTCCCCAAAAGTGAAGCCAAAGCATTTCCGTCGGCCCCTGGTGGCTTGAGTGGTTCGCAGATGGGACACGGGCAAAACTACAAAATTAAAGTACACATCAAATACATTTTTCCTACAGATGGTTTCTGTTATTTAAAGTGATAGTTCAGGTTTTTGGACATGAAGCTGAGTGAAACGCTGACCATCTGTAGCTCTGATGTGACGGTGTCACTACTCTCAACGAGCCTGCTCTGAGAAATCGCCCGTAGCTTACCGGAGAAAAAGTAGTTCTGAAGATGTACGGGGGACACGTAACCAAAAGGTTTTAAGCTACAAAAAAGTATGCATGTGTTTTGTTAGACTATTTCAATAATTTTAAAACATCCCCGCATTACGTCAGACCTTGCTATCAATTGGGACTATTTTCTGGCCAGTATCACTCCGCTGTGCAGCACGGCAACACAAATCAATAAGACAGTTCATCACCACGCCGTGCAGGTGCGCAGGATAGCAGCGGCTAACGAAAACTTCATCGGCTGTTTCCAACAGAGAACCAGTAGGCTATTATTAGTGAGGAAAAAGATAGTAGTAGCACTAGCCCTATATATACCTACTACTACAGCGCGAACAGCTGCTGTAGGTAAACAGAGGAATACCAAAATGGTGCAAACTTGTGATTTCCCCAGCTGTGGGAATAAAAACATCGCCAGCTCCCAATTCCATCGGTTTCCTGTTACAGATGTAACTCATAGGCAACTTTGGCTAACCCACCACCAGAACAAAGCAGAGACTGGTCGTAATCACATATGAATTCACATTTCTATGTGATTGATTACTCATGTCATGGATTTAGCAGTTCGCCTAATATAATAAACTAAATGCCGATGGTAAAACGTGGCCGCGTATAATGTACTCTCCACAACACAACAGGCTATTAGTTCTATCAAACATTTTGTTTTATAGACAATCAGCTGCAGACATCGTTATATAGACTGGTATTAGGTAATATATCTCTCTTTGGGCACAGCAGTGCGGAAATTGCGTTTTCTCTGTCCATCGGTATCTGTGGGCAGCTGAAGTGAGCCTGACATACGCGCAGTTGCTTCACCCTCGCCAGCTTGGTAGCGAGGTTCATCCCAATTGACACAAGCCAAAGTTGCCTACAGGTTACATCTGTAACAGGAAACCGATGGAATTGGGAGCTGGCGATGTTTTTATTCCCACAGCTGGGGAAATCACAAGTTTGCAGCATTTTGGTATTCCTCTGTTTACCTACAGCAGCTGACGAGGGTGTGTCGTGAGCCTGAGCCGGTGTTTGCGCTGTAGTAGTAGGTATATATAGGGCTAGTACATCTTTTTCCTCACTAATAATAGCCTACTGGTTCTCTGACAATTCAGACAAGACTGAAGTCATCGTATTTGGTCCACAGAAACAAAGAGAAAGTGTCAGCAGTCACCTCCAGTCTCTCCCTCTAAAACCTACAAATCAGGTTAGAAATCTCGGGGTAATAATGGACTCAGACTTGAACTTTAACAGCCACATCAAATCAATAACATCAGCAGCTTTTTACCATCTAAAAAACATTGCCAAAATCAAAGGTATAGTGTCTAAACCTGACTTGGAGAGACTGATCCATGCATGTGTCTCTAGTAGGTTAGACTACTGTAACGGCCTGCTCACTGGCCTCTCCAAACGGGCCGTAAGACAGCTGCAGTACATCCAGAATGCTGCTGCTCGGGTCCTGACCAGAACCAGGAAGTACGAGCACATTAGTCCTGTGCTCAGGTCTCTACACTGGCTTCCTGTGGCTCAGAGAATAGACTTTAAAGCAGCTCTGCTTGTGTACAAGTCTCTCCGCGGCCTAGCACCAAAGTACATCTCTGACATGTTAGTGCCATATGAACCATCTCGGACTCTGAGGACCTCAGGGATCGGCCTCGTGCTGGTGCCCAGAGTCAGGACTAAACATGGGGAATCAGGATTCCAGTTTTATGCAGCTAAAATCTGGAACAGTCTTTCTGAAGATGTGAGACAGGCCTCTACTCTGACAATGTTCAAATCTAGGCTCAAAACAGCTCTATTTCACTGTGCATATGACTGAAAGGATCTTATCTGCACTCTTCTCTTTTAAAGTTCATTTTATAATGATTATTTATGTTTTTATTTTGTATTGTGATTTTAATGCATTTTCTTGTTCTGTAAAGCACTTTGAATTACTTTGTGTACGAATTGTGCTCTACAAATAAACTTGCCTTGCCTTGCCTTGCCCGTGGTGATGAACTGTCTTATTGATTTCTGTTGGCGTGCTGTCTTGCGGGCCTGCACGGCGGAGTTATACTGGCCAGAAAATAGTCCCAATTGATAGCAAGGTCTGATGTAATGCAGGGACGTTTTAAAATTATTGAAATAGTCTAACAAAACACATGCATACTTTTTTGTAGCTTAAAACCTTTTGGTTACGTGTCCCCCGTACATCTTCAGAACTACTTTTTCTCCGGTAAGCTACGGGCGATTTCTCAGAGCAGGAGGCTCGTTGAGAGTAGTGACACCGTCACATCAGAGCTACAGATGGTCAGCGTTTCACTCAACTTCATGTCCAAAAACCTGAACTATCACTTTAAGGTAGTTTCAATCACACTGATGTGTGCTCAAGTGTTTGTTTTTTTGATAAGTTTGGTTTTAATTAGTTATTTAATGCTATCAAAAGGCGGTGTGATGTCATGATTGACTGCTATGAATGCCAAGCTGAGTGCTCATGATCAGTGGCGCTGTCCACAGTTGGTTGGACAGACGTAAGGGCGGGAACTCAACACCAGGAAGTTCGCTACTGTGCAAACTCTGATTACAAATGATGTCACCATCGTAAGATGTCAGTGGCTGTATCCGGGATATTTAGCCTTTATTTTTGCAAAGTGGGATAAAGTGAAAATGTATCGCCAAACTTTATAAAATGGACAGGAAAATGCTTACATTTTACAATTATGTTACATAATTTTTTTTAATTTTTAAGCACTATTATCAGGTCTTTTTTTTTTTTTTTTTTTTGAGCTGTATGAGTCCTGTGAACTAAAATGGGTTTTATAAACCCCTGCTCTAAACCATTGATGTTTACATATTGCTGTCTCTTATAAACATATTTACTAAGCCACTTCAGGATATGAACATGAGGAGCTTTCAGAGAAATAACAATTTTGTTCAATGGATAAAAAATCTAGATGAATATTTATCTCAAGTAATAATTTTAGCCATAATTGTGCTGCCTGTCCTTCAGCTGCCCCATGACCCTTTAAAAGGATTAAACAGAAAAATATAATGAATGGACAGCATGAATGAAAATTTCAGCTTGTAGGTTGTGTTTGCTTGCAGTATCCAATTTATAGAGAATAGGAAGCAAATGCTGCAAAGATGATGCAAATAGCAGCTGAGGTTTCAGTGGAGGGATGTTTACTTGAATACAAAACAACCTCCATGAAAAATTGGTAATAATAATTCCATTCAGACCTTGTTGGCACAGAGCTCTTCAGTACTGGTTGTTCTCTTAATTTTCTTTTCTATTTGCATGTATGTATTGTTGTGATCATATCCCACTGATTCCTAATGTTAGCCTGGATCACAGAGCAGTTTAGGAACTGCAGTAGGCAGAGGGCAGCAGCAGGAGAGCTTAGCATCCTCCTTGTGTCTATCATGGCTGTACTGATAATGAAATTCGATTACAACTTCCTCCCAGCCCGAGATCCTCTCTCACTTATCTCCAGTATACAGACGCTCCCTGTCCCGGGGGACGCATCCTTAACAGGGTTCCTCTCCACCGACCAACAGGAGCTCTGATACGTGATCCAAACTGTCAGCAGCTGCAGAATCCCCAAAATAGTGCCTAGTCTCTTTTTGTGGGACATGTCCTCATGTGATTATGAGCTGTGACGAGAGAGAGATTATATGATACTGATAATGTGGCCCATTTTGGAGAATGTGCCTCCATTCCAGATCTTCACGGTTCTGATCATGGTATCAGTAGAGAGGGGAGGGAGGATGACTGGAAATCACACTGATTCCCTTCACTGCACTGAACCACACACCAACATTTCCTTCAATTGAATAACTGAGCAGTGTTGTGCCATTTCTTTCATATCTGCTTTGTATGAGCCGTGCCTCTCCAAATGGATGCTCTTTAATTAACACTTTGATGGTGTCAGTTATATAGGAAAATAAACTCTGCAGGCATGACTTCCAAATCACCTTTATTTCCTTTATGTTTTGTTTTTTCTTTTGTCAGTTTAAAGAAGGTACACGTCTGTCTGTTGGCTTGACAGTCAGATTTATTACCACTGCAGATATGGCCATAAATGTCAGTCCATAAAGTGTGGTAAAACAGATAATGTCAAATAAATGGATTCATTTGTTGTTCTTCATGTTGAAATACCTAAGTGTGTTACATTCATTGGAGATTGTGTCAGAAAGTCAATTTCAGAGGACTAACGACAGACAAACTGTAATGGTGGCTGTGACTTTGAGCTGGTGAAGTTTTTCTTCTCAGACCAAGCATGGATGCTGAGAAATGCCGTCTGATTCAGGCCTTGATGCATTACGTGAATCTGTGTGTTTCTTGCAGGAGTTTTTTGAAAATCCAGCCTTCAGACCTGATGGTTTGAAGCTGTACCCAACACTGGTGATCCGAGGTACAGGTCTGTATGAGCTGTGGAAGACGGGCCGGTACAAGAGCTACACACCCAGCGCCCTGGTTGACCTGGTGGCCCGAATCCTGGCGCTGGTGCCACCCTGGACACGAGTCTACCGGGTGCAGAGGTGAGACAGCAGCCCTTTTTATACAGAGATGGTGCTATAGATGCTACAAAGTCCCTTCTTTTGCAGCCTTTGCATTTTTACACAGCACCAAACAACAGTGGCATCATGCTGCTCCAGTGTGTGATTTTAGAAAGCATGCAGGCATTGCGGACTCAAAAGAGGCGTGACGTGTAACATAACAGCCTTTAGGGTGTATAACATACACATAACATATGCATCATTAGCGCTTAATAAACAGTAGCAATGGCATTAACGTGGCAATAACAATCATTTACTGTCCTTATATGGATGCAGATCTTGTCCTCTGCTTGGAGAATAAGGAGCTCCTGGACCTGGCCACTGTTCTTCTTCTTCTTTGAGTTGGCTGCTAACTGCTACGAACTACTTTTTAAATGTCCCCGCAATGGGTTGTATGCATAACACGTCATCAAAACGTCACACCCATGCTGCCAATGACCCTGTCCTGTCAGCTGTCCCTTTTATATAGACATCATGGCGGTGCTGCAACTACCTCTGCTGCTGCCTTAAAGGCGAGACAACTCTGACCCCCATTCCACAATTGGGCCTTTTATACAGAACAGTGAGGCGGCATAACGGCATGAAATTCCCACCTTGAAGAGGCAGTGTAAAAGGGGCTAATGAATGGGCCTGATATTGATAGTGTGACCCAAGTGACTGTAGATTAAAGTCTTGTCATAGAGCAACTCCATACTTGAAGGTCTTAGTGACAGGAGTCCTCTGGATCGCTCTAACTTCTCTCTGACTTAGGGGCTAATATAAAGGGACAGTTCATCATATTCCACATATTTTTCCTGTTATCTGTAGGGCTGTTTATCAAAGTAGATAGTTTTGGTGTGAGTTGCAGAATGTTGGAGGTATCGACTGTAGAGTTGTCTGCCATCTGTCCAGTATAATGGAACTAGGCTATAATAGCACTCAGCTCATGGGGCTCAAAATGTAAAAAGAAAAATACATTTGAAAAACTCACCAGCAATGTGTCTTTCCAGAAATTATGACCTGATTATTCAAGATAATCCACAGTCCTTGTTGTGAGCAGTTCAAAGTAGGAACCAAACTATCAGTCTACCCACGAACAAGAGGGTTGTGCTTTTGACAGTGTGAAATGTTAACATTAATGGTATCCTCCATGCTTTTGAGACTGTACTGGGAGACACAGCCAACCTTCTTGCAACTGCACATATACTAGATGTGCCATCCTGGAGGAGCTGGACTACCTGTGCTGCTACCACCTCATGCTACCAGCAGTGACAAGGACACTAGCAGAACACAAAACTAGAGAAGAATCAATCAGGAAGGATGAAGAGAGAGCAACTGTCTGTGGCCACCACATGCAAAACCATTCCCTTAATGGGGGTTGTCTTGCTTTTGCCCCTATTTAAGTTTAACTGACTTGGTGTTATACTGTGATGAGTAAGCACTCCCTTAATTTTTTAAGCAATGTAGTAGTTACATTATATTGGAGAGAGGGCAGACATCTCTCCAGTTGATATCTCTAACACTCGACCAAAATTCATACCAAAACAGTCTATACTGATAAATAGCACTACAGGTAAAAGGAAAAATATGTATTTTTGAATATGGGGTGAACTGTCTCTTTTTGCTCTATTCATGTCTCCGTGCTGGCAATAGCTGTGGCCAGAGGCATTATGTTTTTGAGTATCCATCCATATGTTTGTACGTCTGTATGTCAGTCTGTCCATCCCATTCTTATTATCGCGATACCACAATAATGCACTGAGGAAATGTCTTCAAATTTGGCACAAACATCCACTTTGACTCAGTAATAAACTGATTGAAATTTGGTAGTTGAAGGACAAGGTCACTGTGACCTTGTGTCTGTCTCATTCTCGTGAACGAAATATCTCAAGAAGGCCTTGGGGAAGTTTCCTCAAATTTGGCACAAATGTCCACTTGGGCATGTTTTGCGTAAAACTCTTTTCTGGCCATTACTCAACATCATATCTCAGGAACAGAAAGGGAGACATTTGGTCAGATACTGAATTGGTAACTCTAATCTTGGTTGTCAGCTTGAAACTATGCTGATGGTATAGATCTTGTGTGCTGTCGGGGGGAAGATGTGTGAAGCATCCATGTTTTCATAGACTTAACTGCAGCTTCACGGAGGCATACAACTGCGAGACTGTCATTCTAGTTTACTCTGACCAAAAACCTAAAGGTTAGGGCTTACACACTTTTAGAATATAGAATATATGAACTTGGCCCCAGGTATAGATTTATTTTTATGCTGTTGTGCCTGTAAAATCCCATGTTAAGCTACTTTTCCATAATTTTGCACTTGTGTCATCTGCCTTTTCCCTGCTTCCTGCTCTTGCTCCGCCTATCAGGGACATCCCCATGCCGCTGGTGAGCTCCGGAGTGGAACATGGCAACCTGAGAGAGTTGGCACTGGCCCGGATGAAAGACATGGGCACTGAGGTGAGACTCTCCTATTAGACTCAAAGACACCGTGTCAGCTTCTTTTGAATGAAGAAGCTAATCGACTCATCCAGCTGGGATGTGATCCAAACAGGTACCACAAAAGTTTGCAGGGCGCGGCTGCCAACAGACAAATGCTGACTGACTGTCAGAATAATTTGCATACGTTGCTATAATAGAGAAAGATGACAGATTAAAAATCTGTCAAGTATAGTTTAGAAGTGTTGGAGCGTAGAATTGGAGCACCCTCTCTTTCACGCCCTCCACACATTTATTGAATTTATGTTGGAAGGTAGATGACAACAGCTGAAGTTCATCCAGCCTGACAACACCAGGGGAGGGGGCACCTAACCAACCAGCACAACACATGAAGCAGAAGACCCCTCACCAACTTCCATCAAAAAACACTCGGGATAAAAAGACTCATCCAAACTGTTCATCAGAAAACACCTATGGGGTAAAGAGCTGGGCTGAGGCTGGTATTGACTCTCAGGCTGAAATCAGTGGCAGCTTCTGCGACTTCCCACCAGCCCCACTCGGAAAACATTTTGCCTGGTTCTGCTTTGTCCTCAGTACCTTTTGTTTATTCATTATAAAAGACAACATTCAGAATCAATTGTAAAATCTGTTTTTACCACCTTAGCCTTTGTTTTTATATATATGTTTTTTATTTTGTAAGAACATAGCATGAATATGAACAAAAACGAAAAAGAAAAGAACACTAATGGGCAGAGCACATCCTGGAAAACATCAATAACCACAGTCATAATTAAATTAAATACTGAGCAGTTTTCCTTTTAAAAAGTACTAAGGTTTATATACAAAGCAATTTTTTTTAAAAATAAAGAAAAAATAAGTATACACAGTAAGGTTTTGTACATTAGAAACAAAACAGTAGTTTTTACCATGAAAACGTTTTTTTGTATAGGCACCCGGATCTTATCAAACACATCTCCTTTATCTTCATTATAAAATCTCAGCCTCTCCAGTATAAATGTGTTTGCCATACAGTGTCCCAGGAATTAATCCTAAAACCCAGGAATGAGTTAAGTTTTTAGCACTTCTGGTTCCCTTGTCTTGAAGTCATTGGGTTTTTTGAATAGGTTTTTAGTAGGCGTGTAAATCATTAGTTTCATCATGATACAATATTATATCGATTCGTCGGACAACGATAAAATATTTTCTGATATTATGAAGTCTGTCATGATACAGTTTTGATTCGATGCGATTTAGGGGCATGTGACTGATATGAAACAATATCATATGATCATTTGATGTTAACTGTTACAGCAGAAGCTGCCACTCTTTTTTTCTTTTGTCCATAAAATATTTTCAGATTTATATTCCAGCCTTTTTGTGTAAAAATTGAAATTGATGTAAACATTAGATTCTTCGGGACGTCCCAACATTTTTAGTTTCTGAACTGGTTTGACCCATTTAAGTGTTTCTGTGTGTACAGTGTCGAGATGTGAGAACACGAGAAGTGGGCATTCAGGAGATCCACCACAAAGTCAGACCTTACCAGGTAATGGACAGCATCCTGAAAGTGCATTTTCATTTACAGAGTCAGAGATCAATGAAATCAATGAAACGTATTTTTCTATCCAAAAAAAAGTTTCTATTTACCAATGGAGTGTTTTTTGTACAACTTTAACAAAGCAGAGTGTGTGTTCAGGTGGAGCTGGTGCGGAGGGATTATGTGGCCAACGGTGGCTGGGAGACCTTCCTCTCCTATGAGGATCCTGAGCAGGACATCCTGATTGGCCTGTTGCGTCTGCGTCGCTGCTCCCCGCAGTCCTTCCGTGCGGAGCTGAAAGGAGGAGTGTCCATCGTCCGTGAGCTGCACGTTTACGGCAGTGTTGTCCCCGTCAGCAGCCGAGACCCCAGCAAGTTCCAGCATCAGGTGGCTGCATTTTCACACATAGACTGTACATATAAAGTAGATACCCAAACACTTTGATGTCTTTTCCAGCTGTGAATCTGATTGTTTTTCTCTGACGCTGTAAGACATCAATCCTGGCCTGTATTTTCTTTGGCCCACATGAAGCCAGAAAAATTGCAGAGACTGAGATTAACCACAAAATAAGGCATACGTAGCTCAAAGTGTTTTGAAAAGTGACTGACTTTCTTTGTCTGTTCTTTTCCACTGCTTCCAGGGTTTTGGTATGATGCTGATGGAGGAGGCAGAGAGAATTGCCAGAGATGAGCATGGATCCAGCAAATTGGCTGTTATCTCGGGTAAGAAACAAAACAGCACAGGAGAGCATCATTCAACCTCTCGTTAGACACTGTTGTCTGGATGGTGGCACGATGTGAACACACAGCACCACAAATCTGCAGTCAAAGGCAGATGATGTGGGCCTTTTTTAGACAGTTAAATGTTCTGTGTGTTATTTTCAGAAAATGCTTGTCATTAGTGACACCAGTGCAGTCAGCATCCTGTTGCTTGTGCTCGCAGTCTATAGGCGCAAGCAAGCACCTCGGCACTCGCCAATAACAGTGACATGACACGATATTTATTCAGGGTATATGCAGGAATCCTGAGGTTAATTTCAATACCTTTCTAAGACTTTTTTAAGACCTTCCAAAAAAACCTTAAGACTTCATTGCCACTGCAAGCTGTCGTTAGCAGCAACGCATCTTTAACTTACTAAACAGTTGTAGTTTGCAATTATATCTATGGAGCACAAACATACAACATAACTCAGATAAGATGAGAAAGAAAGAATAAATTACACCAAAGGCAGGTTTATTAAAATACACCTTAGGTCATAACAAGTAACACAGCTCTACAGCTCAACATCAGCTATTCAAGGCCAACTTGCTGAAAACAACAATAACTTGGTGAAATTACAATAATACACCAACATCAAAACTTATGACATATGCCTCAGTTCGTGTGTTTTGCCTTCCCTCAACTTGCATTTCCCCATTTTTATTGTCTTTTGCTCCTCTGTTTGGCGCCTGGACGTGCGCCGTCGCTTGATGTCGCACAGGTACGTGCACGGCCCCGAGTGGCAGTCCGAGCGTGCCTACCTACACATCGTTGTTTGTAATAGTTGCAAGGAGGAAAATAAATTATACATTCATGGATACTTAATGTCAAAGCTTGAATGCCAAGAAAATTTAATACTTCATAAAATCGCGATTAAGACTTTTTAATACTTTTTAAGGGCCTTAATTTTCTGACATTTGATTTATCAACTTTTAATACTTTTTAAGACCCCGCGGACATCCTATTATTGTGATTGACCAATATTGTGTTAATAGAATGCTGGAAAACCAATTACAATTTTTGAATTTTGAATAACGTTACAATTTGGACCACTGGCTTTGTGATGCTAATGAGCCTGCTATTTGCAGTGTTGAGGCAAAACAGCCTATTAGTGTTAGTCACATTTTACTCATTTTTATTCTTCATAGTTTCAGTCTAGTTTAAGTCAACAAAACTTCATTGACATTTAAGTCTGCTTTCAGTCATTATGTTTTCTACATGTTTTTTTATTTTTTAAACTAATCCAGTGAGGCTAATTCATGTATCAGAACTTAGAATGAAAGTGACAGGTTATATGAAAATTTAATTTAAACAAGTTTTTCTACAACTACAAATAACTTGAGCCTGTCGCTCATGCGGCATTTGAAGATAATTGCAAGCACAGCCGACATTTTTGTCATGTTTTGTCTCATCACCAAAAATTAAAAACAAAGATTTCTTATTAGTTTTATTATCAAGGTCTATTTTTAGCTCATCATCGTCTTGTTATCGCTATGGTAAAAAAGTCGTTGAAGAAAAATTTTCGTCATAGTTTCATTAACGAAATAAACAATGAGGTACATGCTGTGTAACATTAGCCTAGTTATTGCTAGCTGGCTAACCTTGGCTAATGTTTTTGTTTTTTTTTAAGATTACTTTTGTGGGCTTTTGCCTTTAATGACAGGAGTGAAATGGGAGAGAGAGAGAGTGGGGACTGACGTGCAGCAAAGGGCCCGCGAGTCGGATTCGAACCCGCGGCCGCTGCAGCAAGGCAATGCCTCTGTACATGGCTTGCTGGCACTATCCACTACGCTACCGACACCCCAACCTTGGCTAATGTTACGGTTAGCTTGTTGGCCACCCCCGCCTTGCATCATTCTTGGCTAGTAAAAAGCAATCATTATACAATTTTGCTTTGTACTGTTGGATCATGTTTTGTTGGCCATATCAATACCATTATTTATTGTACTATAATACATAAGTTGGTATCATGGATAACGTTAGATAGTGAAGTAATTTGGCAATTAGCTAGCTAACGAACATATCCACTCAGATAGCATTAGCGAGCAAGCAAGCTAAGGTTTGTCAGCTAGCTGTCACTAAGCTACACTGGATCTGTGTTGGCTCCATAGTGACATTAGCTGATAAAGTCATTTTCAGAGGGAAAGCAGCTAGCCATTAGACCAGTTTTCAGTGGAAGTCATAGTTCTGTCACAGCAGTTGCCCACGCATACTGATGGCAGAAATCAGCGGACACCGGAGAGAAACAGTTAAGATACCAGGAATAAAAGTGCCTTTATTGTGCCGCTGGATGTCAGAACAGGAATACAAAAAAAGATTATAGCTGCAACGCAGCAATGGTTGGGGCCGGGCAGTTTTAGGCAAATTTAGGCAATTCTGAGCAACAAGAGGCAGAATAGGAAGACAACAAGAAAGTTGCCATTGCAATGTACATTTTGCTTCAGTTGAGGTTTGAACTTACAAGCTCTGACACCGAGGAGCATCTTCTATCTGACTGAGCTAATTAGCAAGTGACAACTCATCTGTGGCTTCACAAATTGACTAAGTCAGCCACCAGGATGACAGCAGCTGTCAAGGCAGATTTCAGACTGCTGTCATAAATTCAGTTATCAAGACAAAAATCTTCACTTGTCAGTGGTCCAATGTTTTCACAACGAAAAGAAATTATAAAGAACACTAAAATTATGTATAACAAAGCTTTCATACAGCTTTGCACACACATTACTCTTGGGTGGATTCCAGAGAGTCTCCCCTCTTCATATAGCAGATTATACAACAGTTAGTTCCAACTGAGTAATTTGATTGGACGAGAGGCATTCCATGAGTGCTGATATAAAGTACAACATCACTGGGAAATGTAACAGTAAAATCACTCCGCTCACAGGTGTTATAAATATAAATACAACCATTAATTAACCAGCTGTCACACTCGCTACATTGACGCAAACTGACACTAGCGTTACACCAAGAAGATGGATATTTTCCCCAAAATTACATTTGAATTAAATTATGAGAGGGCAAGGAAAAGGAAAGCCAGGACTCTTCTGTGCAGACCTCCAGGTGTGTTTGTGTAACATCAGCCGCCTTTGACAAACTGGAGAGGAGCAAAAATGAAGCAAACACGGTCAGGCAAACAGGATGTGCTGATGAGGATGAGGGAGAGTGGAAGCTGAATCCGGCCGTGCCAACATCCAGGTTTGCCAATGTTTCATCAGCCGAACTGGACGAAGTTGCACAGTTGCAGATCAATGTAAATACAAAGCAGCTTGTGAGTTCCTGGCGTGTGTGCTGCGTTGCCTGGCAACAGACTGGGGGAACTGTTGTTTTTTCGCGGAGCTACATAACATACTTAAATCATTTATTTCATCACCTTTTGTTAACATTTCCTTACTCAGCATTGCTGTGTAAGCTGTTGTTGACCTGTTGTATAAACGCAATATCACACGAGAGGGAGTGATGTTGTACTGTATATTGTCACGGCTGTAATTGTCTTTGGCCGAATCACAGCCGAGACGATATACAGTAACATCATTCCCTCTTGTGTGATATTGCTTAAATATGTCTACTTCCAACTTGCTATGGTGACATACATGTAAAAATGTGAGAATTTAGTCATACTGATTGTTTTTTCTTTTTCATCTAGGCTATAAAAAAATTAATATAAGATACAGGCACATAGAAGGATATGTAATAATGGCAAATCTGGATATCCCGGATTGTCCTGAAAAAAACAAGATATAGCATGTGTATGTAGCCTTTATAATGACTGTGATATGACCTTAAAAGTAAAGGCAGTAAAAATACCCCAAAAAAGGCCTAGGGCCCAACAACGTTTCAACTAGCTAGCTAACGCTGTCTGCCTATTAACTCCTTGATCATAACAGAATATAGTAACTTTCACCACTTCTCATTTTAGAAAGAACACCACAAGAAAATATGATCCTTGTGTAGATTATGAAACGGACAATGGATCACAGATTTTTTGTTTCTAGCTGTCAATGATCAGCTATAGCTAGTGCGCTAGCTACATTAGCTACATCGCTAATGTTAGTGAGTCTTTAATTTTCCCTGCCTGGATGCAGATGGGAACCGATCCAATCACACATGGGCTATACGTTAACATAAACAAAGTGCACGTTTTCTCGTAGTGGCCTTTCTAAAGTAAACAGTGTAGAAGGTAATATACTTTGTTATGATCAAGGTGTTAGAAAACAGCATTAGCTAGCATGCTAGCAAGTTGACAAGTTGTACTTTGTCCGCAACTATTGATGGCAGCAGTATTAGAACTCTTAATCAAGGACAATACGTCAAATCCATGCTTGACAAATGTGAGTTTTTACAATTCTCATGATGATTTATCTTTCACCACATAAATAATTCGGCCTAATACATATTCCTCTACTGAGCATCCAGCAGTGATTATAGCCTAAATATTGAGATTCTAATTCACTGCAAATAGTCATTTTTTTTCCTTTACTAGATAGATACAGATAGATCATAAACTCATGGATATAAAAACTACTCACTGTAATCGGTTGAGAAATAAACATTATAGTGCTTTTCACATTTTATTTGGCACTCAAACTGACACCACTATAGTCCCTTTCTGCTACCAGTTTGGTCTGCCCAATAAAAACATAATATCTGTTTACAAACACAAAAAAAGGTCTTTATACTAGCAGATCAGCCACTGGAATCTGGATTAATTAGATGCATTATCCACTCAAGGATTTTGACACATTAGCTAGCTAACAATTTGTCTGTGTTGGCAAGGAAAAAATAGCTAATATTAGCCAGCTAAAACTGCAATATATTTTACATGTCACTGTATCCTGTAGGATACTTTTTACCTCTGAGAGCACTGGTGAGCACTGAATTTTTGATATGGGGGTTTTAATTTGATGGATTATTGTTTATCAGACCACAACTGGGCCCTGCCTCACTCCCACCCCGAGGACACTGCTTTGCCAGGTGGAGAGCGGACGGCAGCTTTGGAGATAGACCTTTGCCACAGTAACAACTCAAATTCAGCCTGCGCACAACCCAGTGCCAGGGGTCACAGCACACTGGTGGCCAGCCACAGTGGAGGGTCTAACCTGTGTAAGGGCAGCAACAGAAAGTTTGCTGATCTGGCAGGTAGTCTGGGTGGACCAGCATCAGAGTCAGACCCCCAGAGCTAATTGAATTCGAGTTTCCGCTGGGGTTGACGCCCCTCTCCAGAGCTGCCATCAGCTTTCCTTTCAGCGAAAGCAGCTAAGACTTCATGTCTTAGCTAATGTTAGCTAGTGTTGCACACTGAGCAGCATTGAAGACAGGCAAGGCACTCACATAATGTCACATCCTTTGGATTTTCCCAGAAAATTTGTCCCAAATCCTTTGCATAGAAATCAGTCCACACGCTGTTATAGGCAGCTGAAAAAGTCAGGGAAGGTCTCAGTTTTAAGTCACATTAAATTCGTTCACCCATTGGCATTAAAATGGTATATAAAGTTAATTACAGTACATTTAATTAGAGCAATGATGGTGAAAGCAAATAATAATAAAATAACAAACTTGTTATTTGGTAAAACTTTTATATGATGTCATCAATATAATGCTTGCGTGTAAATATTCTGAGGTCACATGATACAGCAGCATAATGCATTTCAAAAATAAAACATGAAACACCACTTTTGCTAAAATAAGTTTGAAAGAAGGCTGTGAAGCGGAGGATTGATGAGCTCTTGTAATGGGACGTCTCCCGCATAAACCAGCAGAGTACCAAGTTGGAACAGACCTGTTTGATGTGTGTAGAGGTGTGTGTGGTTATGTTGTAGCAGCCTGGTGTCATTTGCATGTGATTTAATAAAGGAAAACACAGTGGGCGGCCGCACTTAATGGCACTGCGCTCTGGTGCAGCACATCTCCAATCAGAGGGTGCAGATTTGTTAACATATGTCCCGCTGCTTCAGATGGTTGCAGGGATTTAATGAACTGAGGGACAAGCTTGTCTTTCAGTATGAATCAGCTTTGGATGACAGATACTTTAAGAATCACTCATATTCCAGCTTGTTCTTCTTCCCAAGTTGTCATATACCACTGCTTCGTCAGTGATCTCAGCATCGGATACCGACGCACAGAGGCACCCTTCGTGGTGGTATTGTACGCAGTGGGCAGCAGCAGTTGTTGATGGAGCGAGCAACAACGGAACTTGTCAAATACTGCCGCTTGGTATTTAGACATCCTCGTGAGATACTGATGCACACTGACATTTTATGCACATTGAAAGTTTATTTTGAAAAAGGCTATAATGTAACGAGCAGAAACTGTTCATATTAGGGATTCAAGATACTGTTGTTTTTTTGTTTTTTTTTGCCGATATCCAATATGCCAGTATATAACAACTTATTTGGTTGATAACTGATACCAATATCGATATATCCAATTTTTTCCCCATTTTATTTTTGCGATCATCAAGTCTTTTCTGTCGTGGAATTACCCTCATACTATGCATGCATACTTATTATCATGATGGCCCACCAGCAGACGGAGACATGAAATACAATGCTTTTCAGTGTATGTAATACTCATTTATTGTGCAAATTAAGGAAAAGCATGTGCACTGATTCTGATAGTTCGTTTTAAAGCTGAAATTGATTGATGCAGATGACGTACCATATTACCAGCATGTTGGCCGATTCTAATATTAAATTTTAAAGCAAATATCCGCCAGTTTCGATGATGTTCCAATATTATCGTGCATCCTTAGTACATATCCTGTGAAAACGGAAGTGTCTGAAAAGACACAGCGTATGTAACAAGTGTAAAGTGACACGCTGTCCCAGAATGTGTTTATTTATGGATCAATGAAGTGCATTAAACATTAATTTTTGATGCCTATTTAAATACATATAATGGCTAGAGAGTGACTGATTAAAAAGTTTAAGCAGTGTGTATTTGTTGAAGTGTTTACGTTGCTCACCAAATTGGGAGCAGAGTGACATTGTGTCAGAAACAGACATGGATTTGGTTATTAAAGAATTGTGGCCACAGTATGTCATGAGTGAAATATTAACAGCTGAAGTGACTCTGTTTCTAAATTACTAAATTAAACATAAACCATTTCTTGTGACTTACCAACTGAAATATACATGAATACAAATTTATCTGTAGTAAGCTAAAATTGGCTGATAATAATAATTGGCTTAAGTTTTCACCAATTGAGCACAGCATTAGTTCAGGCAGGACACGATGTCAAGCTCAGCTCACATTCCAGCTACATCAGCTGATCTCAAGCAGCCCAATCAACTGATGGATCAGCTGATTGATAGAAGGTACTGAGCTGATAGATCACATGATTCCTTTCTATGAGTACGTCCCAAGTCCCTTAAAATTACTGCTAACCACCTTACCTAGCCAGCTTACCTAACTGTTTAGTCCCTCCCACTTAGGAAAACATTTAAGGAGTCAGGAGTTAGGAGTGAGGAGCGAGGATTGCTGATTAAGAGACATGAGACGGCCTTACTCTGAAGCGTCACGTTAAGCATCGTCCTTTTCTGATGACGGCGCGACAGCTGGATCTGCTGCATGCTTTATGGAGCCAGCGTTTGGCATACATCCCAAGTTCAAAGCCATAATAAGAGAATAAGAGACATGAGACGGCCTTAAAGATGGCAGACCTCGAACGACTTCCGGTTCAAGTAAGGAGTTAGGAGTTAGCAGTATAAAATAAGGGACTTGGGACGTACCCTATGCAACCACTTGGCAAATCTCATTCAGGGCTATTCATGGCCCCCCCTTGACGGCGCCACTGGCTGCGCACATGTGAGTTGTCAATGGTGACAAAGTGTGTCTGCTTTGTTGAGTGTACCAAGTGCAGCACGATGCAGGTACATGACAGCAAAAAGACGGGGACCTCGACACTTAAGAGGCACATGACGAAGGCTTGCCATGGAAAGAAAGACGAGTGTCAGCCTTCAATGTCCACATTCGTATTCCTTAAAAAAATGTCGGGTTTAAACCGGGCCTGGGCTCATAATTACAGTTAAAGGGATAGTTCGACATTTTGGCAAATTCGCTATTGCCGTAATCCCTATAGTCATATGAATAGGTACATTACCTTTAATTGTCAGTGCGGGCTGTTCTGAGATCAGTGGGGCAGAGCTGCCCGCTGAAATGGAGGTGAATGGTACAGGTCCCTCTCTCCCTCAAAACTAATCAAATACACCATCAAATGACTCCAAAACACTCTTGTGGACAACTTGTAGCTTACACATTCACCACGCTATGAAATAATAATGTAATATTACGAGACAGAGTTGTTTTGAAGCCAAATGCAGAGCCGGAACTACATTCCAGACATACAGTACTTGCTGGGCGGAGTGATTTCAAACAGCGTATGTTTAGTGCAGTTACTCCCGTCATCAAAACAACAAGTGTGTTGAGAAGAAGCCAGAATATACAGAGGAAGAGTTACAGGTTTTGGAAGAAGAGAGAGCAAGAAGAGAGGTTGAGGCTGCCGAGCAACCAGGGGCTGAGGGGAGACCCAGAGCCGGTGGTGTAAATGTGGGGCTTACTGGCCACTTTATTAGGTACACCTGTGCAATATAAATATAGAGTAACTTACGCCTCAAAATAATTACCGGAACATGGGGAGAACATGCTAACTCCACACTCATAAATCACCACAACTCCTGAGGGAACAACAACATAAAATGTTCCCTAGCAGTCTGTTTATTCCCAACAATGAGAAGTAATGCCAGTCACTTCACTATATGCTCTGGGCAAGCACTTATCCATAACATAACCACAACAACATTTGCATTTCAGCCTTATTTACCATGCTTGGGTTGTAGGCTAATGTTACTCAACATGGAGTTAACGTTACAGCGGAGAGATTACTGAGCAAATACACAACAATCACTTACCATGTCTGCTCGTTTTGTGATGCCGACAGATGGTATGGCAGTGTCTCTCAAGAAAAGCGCTTGAACCATTCCTGAGCTTCTGCGCTCCATCCTTTCACTGTAGTCCTCCGGTAAAAAATGGCAGGAGCACACAAGCATTTTCTGGACCGTTTCCATAGGCGTGTTGGGGTCGATGTCCAGCACAAATAGCCATTGTTTCATCCTGTCCGTATTACTGGTTGGAACTATATGAAACTTCACTTTGCTCCACGTCTTCGGCTTGTTACCGCAACCTTTTACAATACATGTGTAAACCATGATTTACAAAAACACTTGTAAACTTTCCTCAAACCTTCTGGTGTGTCCAGCTGACGATACCGCGAATGGATACAAGCAATAACTACGGCACTGTCTCAGCTGCGCACTGTGTCACTCTGCCCAGTGGTTTACTCAAGAAAGTAGTTCCGAGTATTTGCTTCATGTGTCGTAATGTTACTTAATTATACATTATTATTTCATAGCGTGGGGAATGCGCAAGCCATGTGTTGTCCACTAGAGTGTTTTGGAGTCATTTGATGGTGCATTTGATTAGTTTTGAGGGAGAGAGGGACCTGTACCGTTCACCTCCATTTCAGCGGGCAGCTCTGTCCCACCGATCTCATCACAGCACGCACTGACAATTAAAGGTAATGTACCTACCCATATAACTATAGGGATTACGGCAATAGGCGAATTTGCCAAAATGTTGGCTCGGCTTAGACAGAACGTGCATGGGCTTAGGTGGGGTCGGGATGGATTTTGTGGGCCCGATCTAAGCTCTACTGAAGGATAATTAACACATCATGTAAAGCAGTAGTGTTGTATCTTTTTATTTGTGTAGTTCTCCAGTACTGATTAACTTCTTGTCTTCTTTGTGTGTTTTACAGGTGTAGGAACAAGGAACTACTACAGAAAGATGGGCTATGAACTGGAGGGACCATATATGGTGAAGCATCTGTATGGACCTGGAATGGACTGAAGCTGGACAATGTTTTTTATCTGGACAGCGGATACAGACGCGCGCACACACACACACACACACACACACACACATTATTGTATTTATTAAGATGATATTTTCGGGACATGATTGGTGCAGTATGTGTAGTGAAACTGTTTTCTTAGCATCAGAGGAGATAATGGTTGAGTTTTTCTGCCCATTCCTGCTTCTTATCTGCTCCACACCAGGGAACACTGCTGCATCTCCTCCACTTTCTATAGATAGGGAGACGAGGAGGAGGAGAGGGTGTGAGGAATAAAAGTTATTTGAGATGAAGCCAGAGCATCTTGTGAATTTAAGATGCAAACATTCTTTACTGCTACAGCAAAAGAACTGAACTGGTACTAAAAACACACAAACAATAGCATGTTGGTATTTTTAGCTTTCCACACTGAAGCAAATTTGTACCACCAGTGCCTTGTCAATGAACTCTGTTTGAGCCAGCGGCACTGATTCCAGGAACTAAGAACAATCCCGCTGAGACCTTTTAGTTCTGCTCAGATGTTCCATGTGTCTGGTAAAGAAACATCTGAATGTCTGGATATCCCTTAAATAGTTTGTGTGTGTTGTTGAGGATTAGAAACCTGTTCAGCGCCATGCTTTGAGTTAATCATGTTTATGTTGCAATTAAATAGAAAACCCATTATGAGTCAAGCGTTCATTACTGCTTGGCAGTGGATGAATGAACTGTGGGAAGTGTCCTTGCTGGGCAGCTGTCATGTAATTGCACAATTTTGATTTACAGGGCAGGAAATTGAATATTAGCATTACATAAATTGCTTTTTAAAGCCCCTCAGTTAATCCTGTTTCTTGTTTTTCTGTCATGCATTCTTGGGCTTCATGTGTATTCTGGTATATTCCAGATGCTGAACACGTCACTTGACCAGTAAAGTATATTTCAGTTACTGTTAGTGTCCTGTTTTGTGAGAGAAGTCCTTGATGATGCAGAAATCTTTGCAGACATTTTAATAATTACACCTAAATGACAGAATAACTGAAAAGGTTTTAGCATCCCGATAAAGGTCACATCGTCAGAGTGGCTCCTGAAATGTAGCCCCCAATGTCAAAGGTGCCAGCCCCTGCAGCAGACCCCTGATGATTGCCCTATGAGAGTGTTTTACTGGCTCATTTGACACAGCCTTTCCAATTACATCTCCATCAGTAACCTGTCTATTGAACATTGACTGAATGCTGTGTTCAGCCATACTGTTACTGGAAAGGCTTTGTCATTTGAAAAATATCAAGCAATAAAGCACAAAGGGCTCATGCAGCGACCTATGTCTCATATAGATTCCAACTGCACGGGGCGACTGAAGCTGAACGGCCATGCGTAATTTCCTGGATGCGGCCCCCGTGTCGTGACTGGGCTCTGCTGTATGTTGCTGTTGCAGTCCTGACGCATTGAGGAATAGGCCACATTCGGGCTTTCTCTCTACGCTTGCTCACTCCTGCTATCAGCTGTGAAATGTGAAAATACCCCCCCACCCCTCGCTCAGTCTCGCTGAGTCTGTGCAGAGCTGATTTGTGCTGTAGAGGAGGCAGTGTGCTCTAATCTTCACTGCAACATGAGCAGAAGGATAGCAGGTTCACTTAAACTCCACTCAAGTGAAGGTTACAGGACAGGTCTACAAAAAAAACCAGAGGAAAAGAAGAGAAGGGGATCTATGTGTGTTGATGCTGAACATATTCTACTCCCTAAATGTATGCATTATCTGATTTCAATTCATTGTTGTGGATACTGTGACTCAGCATCACTCCAGTTTACACTACCTAAGAGGGCTTGATGGTAATGGTTGCCATTGGCAACCAGTTCTTGGCCTTTGGTTGCCATCAGTGACATCCACCTTTTAACATATAATGGCATGCAAAAATGTGGGCACTCTTGGACAAAATTTTGTTTATTGTGAATAGTTACTTGAGTAGAAGATTAACTGAGTTGAAACATGCTTTTCAACATTGGCTGGCTGTTCCAACAATGGAACAGCCATCGGTAGCAAGTTGAGGTTCAGTATCTTACTCAAGGATACTTTGACATGTAGACAGGAGGAGCTGGGGATCGAACCACTGATCTTCCGATTCTACCCCTGAGCCACAGCGGCCATAGCAAAGTGTTTGCAGGTAGCTGTTTCCTCAGTTCATAATGTAATTAAGAAATGGCAGTTAACAGGAACTGTGGAGGTCAAGTTGAGGTCTGGCAGACCAAGAAAACTTTCTGAGAGAGCTGCTTGTAGGATTGTTAGAAAGGCAAATCAAAACCCTTATTTAACTGCAAAAAAAGACCTGCAGAAAGATTTAGCAGACTCTGGAGTGGTGGCGCACTCTTCTACTGTGCAGAGACACCTGTACAAATATGACCTCCAACTGCAACGGGGGTGGATCGATCATGCTGTGTTGCAGCCAGTGACACGGGGAGCATTTCACAGGTAGAGGGAAGAATGGATTCAATTAAATTCCAGCAAATTCTGGAAGCAAACATCACGCCATCTATAAAAAAGCTGAAGATGAAGAGAGGGTGGCTTTTACAACAGGACAATGATCCTAAACACACCTTAAAATTCACAATGGACTACCTCAAGAGGCACAAGCTGAAGGTTTGCCATGGCCCTCACAGTCCCCAGACCTAAACATCATTAAAAATCTGTGAATAGACCTCAAAAGAGCAGTGCATGCAAGACGGCCCAAGAATCTCACAGAGCTAGACGCCTTTTGCAGGGAGAATGGGTGAAAAAGGTGGATACAAAAAGTGTTTAGAAGTTGTGATACCTGCCAAGAGAGGTGCTACTAAGTACCGACCACATGGGGTGTCCAAACTTTTGCTTCAGGCCCTTTTCCTTTTGAAACTGTAAAAGATTAAAATTAAAAAAGTATTATCTTATAAATGCACTTTTATAACAAACAAAGGCTGCACAAGTTGTTCCCAATCTTTTATATTGACACCAAGAGGGCAGAGCTTCACACCCAATACTGACAGGAGGAATAATTAAAGGTATTCTTAAAATGCACATATGGGTATGGAAGTATCGTATTGAGACAGACCTGAAAAAATAACATTTTGCCAACATAGTTGTAAAACATTCAATCCAAAACTCAATTCCTCTAAACTCTGTTGAGCAGTATGGAGGTCAAAGGTCATCTAAGGGAGCTATTAGTTGGCCAGCAGAGCGTGAGGAGTCACTCTCACCAGTGACAATCAAATCTTTCAAAGACAACCACACTGAGCTGGGAGCGGTGAGGTTAGGTGAACAAGCCTCTCTAGCTCAAATCTTTACTTGTCCTTCTGATGGCCACATCACAAGACACTGCTGAGCTGAGAGTCTTATCACAGGGACAGTGATGAACAAAGGTGGTAGGATGATGATCGTTCCTTTTATGCTAATGCTGCATTAATTGTGTTATTCTAAAGGCCTGTTTGTGGGCCATTATTCTCACTTAAGCAAAACTGCAAAGTTTTACAATATCAGCTTTATTAAAAAACATTACATTTAAAAAAGGGTTCAGAACAGTGTTATGTTACATATTTTTTCAAGCATGTGGGCAAAAAACTTATGAAATAAGTAGCCATCTAAGATATGGACTGTCAATGACTAAGACTGATGACCAGTAATAAATGCTGTGGACTTGGTATGGATACGATCTGCAACCTTCCTAATGGCTGCCTTTAATTTCCTGTTCATGAGGGGATGGTATATACGTGATCGTTAGTCACTGTTAGCCTCATACAGCGAGCCCGTTTAGTTTTCAGTGCAGATATCACAAAACAATGTTCACGCAGTCACAGACAGTAGTTTGACTTAACTTTCAAAATGCTCTATGCTTTAAAAAAATCATCATTCAAAATGTGACTGATTCAAAACACAACAGTGAAATTGTGAGGAAAAAACATTTTAAAATAAACGCTTATAGAAAAAAACAAACATTTTCAAGTCATTTAAATTTGCATATAAAGATTCAACTTTAAAAAAACAACATTGTTTAAATACCAATTCATGGCACATTTTAAAGCTGTACTCCACCTTATTAACACATAATTAGGCTTGGGTGGTATCTTTTTTTCATACCTTAAACCTTTCTTACATTTCAGGGGAATGTACAGTATATGATGGTGTTTGTGTGCAGCACTAAGATGATATAAAGTCACTAAAGAACTGAACTGAAATGAACTGAAAAAGCAATTGATTATGTTATTCTAGTAGTCTACCAAAAGTTTAATTTGTGTTTGTAATAATAATTTATGTAAGAAAAAAATCAATACTCATCTCTGTAATGATGTGAAATTGCCACACAAAAATATTGTGATACTATGCTGTATAGGTTTCCCAGCAACCTTTATATAATATAAAGACAAGCATCTGTATTTTTACTGTATTAAAATCAAACCTTCAGGATTTCTACCAATACCCTGCTGTACTGTAATACCGTGATACCACCCAAGCCTACATTTATTTTAAAAACACCAAAAACTACAACCGACAAAATGACCATAGCATTGAATCTGCCCCAGTTCCTCACACAATGTCAACAACAGTTATGACTAGTGTCACAAAGGTAGTATTTATTATTACCATACTACTGCACTGGAATGCATAAAATGTTTCTATTGTTTAATCACTTACTTTACAGATCTGAGATGTGGAAGCCCAGTGAACATGCTACATCAACGTGTGGTGGAAATATTTGGTTAAGAAAATAATCACTAAATAATAAAGCTACATTTCTCAACAAATAAAAAGATCAATGTTAACATAATCAGTCAAAATTTACACCCAGTAGGAAGTTGTGATAATGAGTCAACAGAATAGTGCAGACCCAGAAAAGCAGCAACAGCAGCAATCCCTGACATTTCATTTCAGCCATATGTACACACTAAAATTGATTTTCTGTGTGAAGCATCAGAGGCCTAACCAACAGCATGGCACTTACATCAAATACAGCCTGAGTACATCGCACTCGATCTTTATATGGACTTGTCTGAATATAATTGTGTTTGGTCTGCAGTACAGCCAGGCTTCAATATTCCTTTATGTCCCTGTGATCCCTTTATGTTGCTTCCTACAGCTCAGCTTCTGTCTCAGTGACAAGAAAAGCACCTTCAGTCCTATATAATCATACACATTTCTGATCCCCACTTTTCTGTGGCAGTAAAGTGGTTATTTCTTACACATGTAGGAAGCACTGCAGTCAGGGGGTCCACTTTCAATATTTCCATGTAGTGGCTGTGGTGGTTATAGCCATTATGGTCTCTTAAGTGCACTTTGTCAGTGGGAGTCCTCTTTCAGAGCAGAGCACACTCTGGCCTCCAGCTGGTGTGCTGGAGGCCGAGTGTCCGGGTTTGAGGCGAGCATGTCTAAAAGCAGGGTGCACATTGCTGGACCTGGAGGGGGTGGCAGCGGGGGAGCTCTCTTAAACTTCATAGGGATACACAGCTGGAGGTCAGCATTCTCCCACAAGGCTTCCCCCAGCGGCATCAGCCAGCCTGAGCGACCCTTAGACACATAAGCACCTAAAAAGGAAACACAAGGGGAGACACTGTTAAGTCATCATGCAAGACGCTCTGGGCTGACAGCAGTAACACGCTGCAGGGAGCCTCTTCATGTCAGTGATTGTGGGCCACACTTGGATTTGCAAGTAGTCAAGTGCCTGCTGATGTGACATATTTCTAGGAACTGCAGACAGAGCCAAAGTGCCCTTAAGACTACAATTGTGTGGAAGATTCTGAGAACACACGGGACACTCAAGCTCAGAATGCAGTGTTATTGAAAGTTCTGAATATGATGTTCAGGACCTTAATATAGCAGCAAACCACTATTTGCAATGTAAAGATATAGCTGAGTAATGGCGTCCTGAGCAGAGAATGAAGTCAAGCTCCCTCTGTGTCGTAATCTGAGCTTTCCTGTGGTAAGCCTTTTCAGCCGGGTGTGCATGTTAGTGCATGTTTGTATCCCATTGGCTAGCTAGCTGGCAACACTTTGCACTGTGCTCATATGGCAATTACCACTGATATTGGGATGGCGTCGAAACATAGCACCCACCTTCCAGTTCCCCCCCAGTTAACACCGTTAGCTCCATCAGCACTGTTGTGCAGACAACTCATACGCTCTGAATTTTCATATAGAGACCCTTTAAACAGTAACAATACAATTAAAATCAACAAACACTAAATGAAAAACATCAACAATACAAAAAAGAAATGTCAATAATTGGTGTTAATAAAACAAATCTCACTTAAAGGAACAGTGTGTAAGATTTAAGGGAATTTAAGGGTGTCTAGTGGAAAGGACTGCAGATTGTAACCAGCTGATACTTCTCCTGATTAGAATTCCTTCAGTCTTCATTGTTCAGAAAGGTTCTACTGGGAGCTGAATTATCTACAGAGGTCTCTTTCTCCCCAAAACAAACAGACCAGGTGATTTAAACTAATAAAAAACACTGAATAAAACAGTTTCACGTTGTTTTTCCGATGCTGCTTTTTTCCGATGGGCTTCTCACTACAGCAGCGAATGCAAAAACTTGAATGTCCCCATCTAGTGACAGTGTTTGGTTTGTCCATTCTGGGCTACCGTAGAAATTCAATATAAACGACTTATTTTAAGGTAATGAAAACACGATTTATATTTTCAAGTATGCAGTAAAGAAAATTTACTATTATATTTAATTTCTGCCAATAAAGCCCCCTAAATCCTACACACTGAACTTTCAATTGTGATAATTAGTATGCTGACGATACTGGTATGCTTATAGGGATATTACTTAAATCTGAATATTGAGTTAAATGAGACATTTTTCCGTATTTCACGATATCCAGCTTGAATACTGTCAAAACTGTGGAATTTTTTTGTATGTACTGTATATACAGATGTTTGATGGTACCTTTTTTCAGTTTTTCTAGGACAAAAAAGAATGTTTAACCTATAAATGTAAACATTTCTCACACAATACTGAGGCATGAAGGCATTTAAGATATCTACCTTCTTTATCTATAAATTAAACTTTGTCTCATCAATACATTCTTGTATTTATTGCAGCTCTTTAAAATCTCTGAAGCACCTTTTTTTCAGTCATACAAAAATAAAATGTATTTTACTCATTATTCGATCAAAATAATCCAACGTCACATAATTTGATCATATCCATGATAAGACCAATGTAATTACCTTTCTGTTAATCAAATATCGTCAGACAGCGAAAAGCACACATTTAAAGGTGCGAACACACCAAACCGACATCAAAGAACTAGCGGCGATGAAAGCCAACTGTTGCGTCGTCTCCGTCTCCTCACGTTGCCCTGTGTCAGTTGCATTTGAACACACTACACGGACTACATCCGACAGCCACGTGCCACTTGGCCGTCGGACTACATCCGACGGCCAAGTGGCACGTACGTTCTGAGCCTGCGTGAGAGAGAGCGGAGTGAGAGTGGTACATCCTGTCAGCTGAGGGGTTTCCTATCTGTGCAGCCAAGCACCGCAGCACCTCCACGGACTATTACATCCAGACATCCCGGTGTTTCCTCTGCAGGCTCCACTTCACTGAGCTGCCCGACAAACCCGCTGCTTCTTCCTACTTTAACCTGAATAACAAACCAGGGCTCAGCTCTCCGGTTGGATCCAAACGGAGAGCCGAGGCTAGCTCAGAGATTAGCGGAGGCTAACTGGCTATGCTTCTAACGCTCTGCTAGCCGCTCCCAGCTAGCCCTGGCTCTCCGTTTGAATCCAAACGGAGAGCCAGGGCTAGCTGGGCTAGCGGAGGCTAACTGGCTGTGCTGTGCCCTCCGGTCATGCTGCAGCTAACGCTCCACTAGCCGCTCCCAGCTAGCTCCAGTTTGTTATTCAGGTTAAAGTGTGAAGAAGTAGCGGATGTGTCATGCAGCTGAGTGAAGTGGAGCCTGAGGAGGAAGCACAGGTTAGCCCCGGTTCCACTACAGGCAGATTCACTCGCTACAGAGGCGAGGAAATTAAACCTAAACAGCCAATCAGAGTGATCTCTCTCACCGACAAGCTCCGCCGCCGATTCAACATGCTCACTTGGCCGAAAAGCCACAGACGCCTAAGTGTCAACGGTGTGGGACACACCGCAAAAACTAGGACGAGAGATGCTCACCGACGACCCGACTTTGGTCGACGGCCAACTGTCTGCTTGGTGTGTCAGGGCCTTAACATTCATGCCAGTTTTTGACACCAATTTACTGTTCTACAGGTGGCAGTGTTTCAACGGGAGACAAAGCACTACACCAGCAGAGGCAGGGAAGAAGACTGTTTGCAAGTTACCACAGAGGTAAACAATGCAGGTTTAAAATGGCTTTGCAAATGTTTTGAGGGGAAAAATGCATTCAACCTGTTGGTTGGGCCTAAAGGATACACAAAGAGACTTTGAGTAACACTGAATGTAAACGAAAACTCCACAGTAAAGCTACAACTATAGACTATTTTCACTGTCCATCGACAACTCAATTATTTTCTTGATTAATGGATTAGTTGTTTGGTCTATAAAATGTGAGAAAAAGGTGACCTTTTTTTATAACCATTTCCCAAAGCCCAAGATGATCTCCTCAAATGTCTTGTTTTGTCCACAATTAGGACTGGGCAATATAATATAATATTTTTGGCTATATCGTGATACATGATGGATATCTCCTCTAAGGCCACAGGAGAAAATGTCATTTTCTGCAACAGTATTTTGGTTAGTGTGGATTCTAAACCAGAGTGGCTACGATGAACCTTATATCTCTATGGTGTAACCAAACATCACAGCTTTATGATCAAACTACAGTGGTGGAAAAAAGTTTTCGGACACCCTTAAAATTTTACACAATCTCAAATATTATCATGAAATATTTGTGGAAAAATCTTTTTTGTGTTTCAAAAGGTGTGGCTGCATTAGACAGATACAAACAAATACAAATTATATTTTTTTGTTTATTGTTTACAAGAAAAACTAACAAAACTAAATTCTTGACAGTTTCAGTATGTCAGTTCTCAACATTGTCGGTATCAAAGTCAACAAATAACAGAGAATGTGTTCAAAACTGAACAAAAAATAAATAAACCATCACATCATCAAATTAATATTTAGTAGTCCTGCCATTGGCACGTACAGTGCCCTCCAAAAGTATTGGAACAGTGAGACCAATTCGTTTACTTTTGTTGCAGACTGAAAACATTTGGGTTTGACATCAAAAGATGAATATGAGACAAGAGATCAACATTTCAGCTTTTATTTCCAGGTATTTACATCTGGATCTGATACACAACTTAGAAGATAGCATTATTTGTAATGGAACACAAAATTTTTAGGTGAGCAAAAGTATTGGAACATATAAACTTAAAATAGATTAAAGTGACTTAATATTTAGTTACAAATCCTTTGCTTTCAATAACTGCATCAAGCCTGTGACCCATTGACATCACCAAGCTTTTGCATTCTTCTTTTGTGATGCTGTTCCAGGCTTTCACCGCAGCCTCTTTCAGTTGTTGTTTGTTTTGGGGGGTTACTCCCTTCAGTCTCCTCTTCAGCAGGTAAAATGCATGCTCTATTGGGTTTAAGTCTGGAGACTGACTTGGCCAGTCTAAAACCTTCCACTTCTTGCCCCTGATGACCTCCTTTGTTGTTTTGGCAGTGTGTTTTGGGTCATTATCTTGCTGCATGATGAAGGATCTCCCAATCAGTTTGGTTGCATCTTTCTTTAAATTAGCAGACAAAATGTTTCTGTAGACTTCTGAGTTGATTTTGCTGCTGCCATCATGTGTTACATCATCAATGAAGATGAAAGAGCCCGTCCCAGAAGAAGCCATGCAAGCCCAAGCCATGACATTACCTCCACCGTGTTTCACAGATGAGCTTGTATGATTGGGATCATGAGCAGATCCTTTCTTTCTCCAAACTTTCGCCTTTCCATCACTTTGGAAAAAGTTAATCTTTGTCTCATCAGTCCATAAAACTTTTTCCCAGAATTTTTGAGGCTCATCTCTGTACCTTTTGGCAAATTCCAGCCTGGCCTTCCTATTCTTCTTGCTAATAAGTGGTTTGCATCTTCTGGTGTAGCCTCTGTACTTTTGTTCATGAAGTTTTGTGTGAACAGTAGATTGTGATACCTTCACTCCTGCCCTCTGGAGGTTGTTGCTGATGTCACTAACAGTTGTTTTAGGGTCTTTCTTTACAGCTCTCACAATGTTTCTGTCATCAACTGCTGATGTTTTCCTTGGTCTACCTGTTCGACGTCTGTTGCTTAGTACACCAGTGGTTTCTTTCTTCTTCAGGACATTCCAAATGGTTGTACTGGCTACGGCCAATGTTTGTGCAATGGCTCTGATTGATTGTCCATCTTCTCTCAGATTCACAATTGCTTCTTTTTCACCCATAGACAGCTCTCTGGTTTTCATGTTGGTTCCACCTCTAAATGCAGTCTGCACAGGCAAAACCTATCGTACCCAATCTGAAACTGAGCTCAGACATTCAGTGCTATTTATTGTTTGAATAATCAATGTAATTGGGAGACACCTGGGCAACAAAACACACCTGTCAGTCACATGTTCCAATACTTTTGCTCTCATGAAAAATGGGTGGGTTCAAAAAAAAGGTGCTATCTTCTAAGTTGTGTATCAGATCCAGATGTAAATACCTGGAAATAAAAGCTGAAATGTTGATCTCTTGTCCCATATTCATCTTTTGATGTCAAACCCAAATATTTTCAGTCTACAACAAAAATAAAGGAATTGGCCTCACTGTTCCAATACTTTTGGAGGGCACTGTAGTAGAGCTCTAATCCTGGCTGGCATGTTCCCCACGAGCCTTTCACACTGTTAAGGGGTAATCTTGTCCCATTCTTCTTGAATTACTACTTTTAATTCTTCTAAATTCTTTGGTTTATGCTTTGAAACAGACCTTTTGATAATCCACCACAGATTTTCAATGGGGTTCATGTCCGGGGATTGAGCTGGCCACTCTAAGACCTGGATACTGTGCTCCTGCAGCCAAGTTCTACTGGCCTCGGATGTGTGGCAAGGGGCATTATCTTGTTGAAACATCCAGTTTTTACCTCGACGGAACAGTGCACGTGCAGAAGGGAGCATGTGGGTTTCGAGAATGGTACAATACTTGGTAGAGTTCAATGTGCCATCACAGACAGTGAGATGACCAACACCAGCAGCACTCATGCATCCCCAAACCATGATACTGCCGCCACCATGCTTGACAGTAGGTACTGTACATGCTGGAGATAATGCTTCGCCTGGCCTTATGCGTACCCTCACATTAGTAGGAGGAAGATAAAGCTGGAAACTGGACTCATCTGACCACAAAATCTTCTTCCAATTCCTGGCTGTCCAGTTCTTGTGTGCCTGGGCCCAACGACGCCGGGCTAACCTCTGTCTCTCATTGATCAGGGGCTTCTTGATAGCCTTGTAGGACCTTAAGCCATGATCTAAAAGTCGGCCACGTACAGTGCGGGTGGAACACTGGACACCAGTTTGGTTTGACCACTGCTGCTGAAGCTCCTGTGATGTCATTCGGCGGTTTTGCCTGCACATGCGGATCAGGATGCGGTCATTTCTTGCTGAAGAAACCCTTGGACGCCCAGATCTTGGTTTGTCTTCCAAGCTGTTGGTTCGTCTGTATTCCTGCAGAGTGTATCCAACTGCTGAAGGACTGCATCTGCACTTCCTGGCTATCTGGCGGCAGCTGTACCCTTCCTGGCTGAGAATCTTTATCTTCAGGCGTGTTTCCTGCGTTAGGTTCCTTGTTTTAGCCATTTTTGTGTCTGAAGAACTTTCAAATGTGCTGGCTTTATGTAGACACGAAGCTTGGCAACAAAAATTGTGTCTTTTAATAAAAAGAACGACCTTCATCACTGGTACCAAAATGACCCAATACTCAAAATTTCTTATGTATTTTTATGGAACCAATCAATTTTAAGTTTTTAATGGCTTTTTTAGGATTTATTTAGTATTTTAGTTGTGACTGTACTAAAAGAAATTGCACTTGAAGACCTAAGAGTGATTCTTAATGCAATATTTCACAAATGCATGGGGTGTCCAAAAACTTTTTTCCACCACTGTAACTAGTTTCAGCGGATTGGTTGGTGTGGATTTCGTACCGAGACTTAAGAGAGAACTTACGTATAGCTGGTGTAATTTGCTGCTGCTGTTTTGAATTGATCTGGCTGATTAATATGGGTGTAAATCACAGGTTCCATCACAATACAATATTACATAGATTCTATGGTCAACAATACGATATTTGCTGATATCACACAGGCTGCCACCATACAATTTCAATTCAATTCAGATGCTTGCGACTGATATGAGACAATATCAGTAAATCTCTTTATTGTCTTTTCTTGGTTGCTTGGCATTATCTGCCTGGCACTGGGCCCCTAACACTGTTTGAATGTTTAGGAAGGTGTCACTGGATGGAAATGGTGATAGAGATATGACATGGGGGTTTCAAAATAAAAGCATATCTTAAAAATGATCAATGTTGTCATTTTGCATCGATAATTTTGGATCGTTGATCATTAAATTGATATATCGATCCAGATTGATATATCGGTATGCCCAACTGCTTAGATCTCAGAAGCTGAGCAAAGTTAAAGTACCAACATGAACTTCCTCTTTTTTCTTTCACACTATAATGAAATTAATACTTCAGGAATTTGGCTGGTTATCAGAATAATTAAGAAAGATAAAACTTGGAGTTATAACTCCAATTTGTCTTTATTTGACATTTTCTACACTAAATGCTTAATCAAAAACTTATTAGATTAATGAGGAGAAAAAAATCATTAGTTGCATCGTCCCCAACAAAAATATTAAAGCACATTATCTGCGAAAGTAATTAAAATAAAAATCGACTGTTGCTTAATCTCAAGGTTTCTTGTAGTCCTTTATAGTTTTCACTGGAATATATATTAGTTTTTAATTGGATATATATAATTTTTAATGTTAAAAACACATCCATCTTGCAAGTACAAGTCTTCTTCCTCTGATGATGTTCAACACTGAACCCTGACCTAAACACCTGAAGTGAAGTCTCTAGTCAAGTGGTCAGCAGTGATTTCCTGACCTGACTGAGCAAAGAGCCAACAAGCGCTGGTCTCAAGAAGGACAAAAATAAGAGACTGTGTGTTGCTCCTTGACTCTGCTCTCTGCGTTCCCCTGCCAAGTCAAATAACTGTGGGTGTGTGGGTCTTGAGAGAGGATAAAGTAAAATAATAGAGCATTTTATCTGTCTGTGAAAAGCCTCCAGCTGCCTCTCCCCATCTCCTCACCCACAAAGAGGATTGTGATCGGGGCTGCTAAATTACATTTTGGCCTTTTTTTTTTTTTTTTTTTTTTAAATTTGAATCCACTGAAACCCCTCTCTCCCCCAATCATAACCATTTCATTCAGCCTAATGGAGTATCAATGACTCGGGGGAGGTTCTCAGGCACTAAACTTGTGGATAATGGTTCATATCTCTCTGCCTTCAAATCAGCTCTGCCCCAACCCATTTTTTGTGAATAAAATGAGACATCTGTATAACAGCCATTTGGTTCCTCTCTGACAGTGGAGCGCAGAGCACAACTGGGCCCTGCCTCCACTAAGATGCTTTCTCATTCTATAGCTACATGGGGTTCTGACAGGAAAACAGGACATTAAAGGAGGAGATTAAAATCTCAATGCTGTTTTCTATAGATACTGAATGCTGGCACAGTGCTTCTGCTTGCTCATATTCGATTGGCCAAAGCTTTGCAGACTCACTACATCAAAGTAGCCTACTACGCAATGACAAGTTGACTCGCATCTTTGCACATTCTCAGAACCCATCAGCTGTATTCGGCGTCTGACTTCCGGCAGATGGTGATACAGCCTCTGGGGGCAGACCCCCAATTTTTTGGCATTCCGGTTTGATTTGGGCGGAGGAGGCGAATTTTCGTTTCCGACTTCCGTTTAAATATAAGTAAATATGCTGAAACATTGCAATGGATTCAGAGTTTGCAGTAGTCTGAGTGGGCGGAAGTTTGCTGCATAGATCAGCCTCTCATTGGGCGGAACGAACCACCCGCTGAAGTCCCGCCCTACCACCTCCGGTTGTGTAGCAGTTTTCAACCGTTTTCAACAAGTTCTTCACTAACTTTTGCTGTGTTTGATCTTGTGGGGATGTAGCCATTTTTCTGCCATGGTGCGCGTCCTGTAGGCAATATTTTTGTGGGCGTGTTACACCAAAACCTGTTTCCCCTGGCAATATTTTTGCAAGCGCACCGTTGCTGTGGCACCGCCCAGAACAATTGTGATTGGTTGAAAGAAATACAAGCAGCCGGGGCGTTTTTTTTCTCCAATCTTAAAGTGAGAGTCGGCCCAGCCAGACCTTTCTTTTCTTGAGAAAGGTCTGGTGAGCAGGACTAAGTTTGCAGTGATGCCAATTGTGTTCCGCCTCGTTAGTTCACCGCACAGACTGTTTAACCTGGCAACAACTGCAGCCGGCTCAAACGTGATTGATCAATATTACAAAGACTACAAACAGCCTAGCACCGGAAACCAGGGCTCTTCCATTCTTCTTCCGGAGGCAAGATCTCCGGGGTTTGCCTACAGACTCTACATTCACTGAATGTAGAGTCTGTATATAGGGACTAATCTTTGCATCACCGTCAAAATATAATTGATCCTCAATGATGATGGCTGATGTTATTAAAAGCACTGAGTAAGGACCAAAAGATGGGTAAGAAGATTAAAAAGGATTTAATTTAAGAATAAAGAAACCGGTATCTCACATGCTACCAACAACAGCACTATTGTAGCCCTTTTCCATACACATGCACTGGCTTGGCTTGACTTGGAGCATCAGCCCAGTGAGGCAGGGATTTGCCACTCCAGACAACAGGGCTACTTGCTTGAAGGTGTGTTTTTAACTGATAACGTGCTTGTCTTAAGCAAGCCCCCAGGAAAAGCACTGGGCTTTGAAGCCTATTTTACTGAGTGGCCAAAAGTGGAATTACATCATCATGTGACGCTAAGGGGCTCAAAAAGACTTTTTCCCTGTAGACTTACATTGTGAAAGAGACGGGTACCCGACAGGTACCCGCAAAAACAGCTGATTTGCGGGTGGTTTTTAAAAAAACATTTTTTCGCGGGTTCGGATCTGGGTGGAAAAAATAGCATGCGGGTCGGATCGCAGGTTTTAGATAAACACATCAGTCATTAGTTCGGTAAACTACAGATAACTATCTTGGTCATTATTTACTCTCTGAGGATCGCCTCCGCTATTTCGCAACAGTCATTGGTTCAGCTGTTTACACGCGTTTCACCATCTAATAACACAATTTGTGACTGGACGACAGAATCAACATGGCTGCCATCGTCTAACAAGCGCCGTTTCAAAACAGTAAATAATTATTTAGGTATTTGAGAAATAAGTGGATAAAACATACAACTATCACTTTATAATGTTTCTGAAGTGTTTCCCTGATGGATTACCTCTCTCCTCGATGGATTCTAAAAACACGTGACGGCTCATAACTGCTGAACGTCGCTCTGGACAGAAAGTAAGTCTATTATTACACATGTAAAGTTCCTTTACATAGATTAAAAGTTTAAAAGCATTAAACGTAACAAACAAGTGCTTTTACACTCGTATGGGAGAAGAACACAGAGGGTTGATGATGGAGCTGAAGTCAGGTTTTTATTGTGAGAGCTGCTTCATTCAGGTCGTTGTTTACTCACTGACACCTTAACTGTGGCGATATGCTGTTCAATATTCAGCCAATATGACCCAAAATGATTACTTTAAATCCGGGTTACGGGTCGGGCTGCGGGTCGTGTTTCAACGGGTTGAACCGGGTTGTGGTACTAATTGGCCTGATGCGCGGGTTTGTGGTTCAGGTACGGGTTTGTACGTCGCCGGGTCGGGTCGGGGCGGATCTTGAAAACTGGACCCGTGCAGGACTCTGACGTCACAACCCCCACAACATGACTCGTTTCACCATCCTTGAGTTACTTGGTCCGATAACATTTGGAAAGTCTAGGAGAGCCACATTAAATTATTTCATCCCCACAAAGTTAGCAGATTGCTAATTCAGAGGTCAGCCACTCGGCCGGTGGAAGCTAGCCACTTGGCTGCACTCTGCTGTGCTCAGCAGCAGTAAGTCTGTCGTGCACTTGCTCTATGGGCCCCACAGTGCAGAAGATCTGGGTACTTTTATACCGTGGAAATTGAGCTTTTTTGGCAAAAATGAAAATTCAGCTATTATCTACTCACCCATATGCCGAGGGAGGCTCAGGTGAAGTTTTAGAGTGCTCACATCCCTTGCGGAGATCCCAGGGGAGAGGGGGTAACAACACAACTCCACCTAATGGAGGTTTACGGCGCCCCAGATTCAAACGTCCAAAAACACATAATTGAAACCACAAAATATCTCCATATTGCTCGTCCGTAGTGATCCAAGTGTCCTGAAGCCCCGACATAAAAAGTTGTTTGGCAAAACGTCATTTGAACTCTGTTTTTAAGCCTCATTGTAGCCTGCAGCTCTAACTGCCTCTCTGTACACCTCGCTCACGTGTGTGCGGAGATATTTTGTGGTTTCAATTATGTATTTTTGGACGTTTGAATCTGGGGCGCCGTAAGCGTCCATTAGGTGGAGTTGTGTTGCTACCCCTCTCCCCTGGGATCTCCGCAAGGGATGTGAGGACTCTAAAACTTCACCTGAGTCTCCCTCGGTATATGGGTGAGTAGATAATGGCTGAATTTTCATTTTTGGGTGCACTATCCCTTTAATGCTCTACTGAGCAACTTTAATAGGAATGAACGGGGCTCTGCCTCCAGTGCTGTATACTGTACAGGACTCTTTATACATCCATGGTCTTGAGTCCCTAACATTTAAAAGGTGCACATTTTTTAGTGCTGTTTACTATTGCACTGTGCAATGACTGTTGGTAGCCAGCTATTTCTTACCATTTTGATTGGTATCTACTGCTTATTGCTTGAAAATGGAGATGGACCTAATCGTCCCTGAATGATGATGAGCCCATCTGATGTCACCGTAGTAGAGCTTTAATTCTCTGCCCGAACCTGATCAGGCTTGACCCGACCTGCCCGATTCAGGCTGTACCAGGCTGTAATTTCTCAAAAAGCCTTCAGGCTTGAATTGGGTCAGTTCATGCCAATTTCCTGCTGTTCCTTTTTAATGCAGCCCTAGCAGTCTGTGTAATGTCATGGATAATGTATAAAACTGTGTTGCCATTAACAAATAGGAGTATGCACACACATCCAAACCAACAAGGGTAGGTGCTGAGTTGAAAGGAATTGCTTACACACTGCAGACATTATCCACTTATTTATTACACCAAGGCGGTGATGTTTTGATCAAAACTGCTCTTCATGTGTTGCCATTAACCCATTACAACTAAAACTCTAACTAAACTAAAAATGTTGAGAAATAGAATTAAATGTTGAGAAATAGAATTAAATTTAGACAGACAAATCATTAGAGGGTCATTTGCTCACATACTGTTCACAAACTCCAGTGCATTGCACAGGAGACACATGAAACAGGCCATTCTCATGCTTAAATGGCATGTATTGCATTGGACTGGAGGGAAAACGAGAGCAAGAGAGGGAAGGAGGCTGCACAGCAACTTGCTTGGCAGCGTTTGCCTCTGCTTCCCCAGCAGTGGGAGAGATGAGCGTAACATGCAGCGAAGAGTGGTTATTAACATCTGCGCACTGCATTGCCATAGACCACCGTGCGCACCTAGCACAAGGGCACTCGTAGGTCTGCCGTTGTGCGTGAGATGAAGAGCTGATGACAGACTCTTGTGATAACACAGGGAAGAGAAAAAGAAGAAATGGTGCAAGGACACATCAGTGCTTAGCTTGTAATAAATGTATTAATGGAATTATTTTTCACAGTGAAAATTTTTTTTCAGGCTTGGGTCCAAAACTGCTGCCTTGGTTCAGGTGGTCCATCTCGGGCACAACTCAGTGCCTTTAAAGTGGTAATGGAAACGCCAATCATTGCAGCATGGTTTGACTCGTCACAGCCAATACAAAAGCTCCATTGGAGGAGCAAAGGCTGAATTACACACTGTCCACTTATATTACAAGAATTAGAGCTACTATAATCTGTATCAAAATGTACATAGCATGAATCATCCATCTCTTTGCCATTTAGATTCATGATTGTACCTGCCATGGTTGATGAATGTATGATGTATGGTATGTGACATTTTTAATATGTGCCAGTTAATTAAGTCAAACTCGATTCAGTGCGATGCGTCATCAACCAGACCGCACACTCAACCTTTTTAACCTTTCTGTGAGTGCCCTGACTGATGAGGGGGATACAACATGACAGGTCTATGCTGATGTGTTACCCAAAATGGTAACACTGTCCCATATATGCGAAGATACAGACAAAATCTGTTTTTACATATTAGCATGTTGATGTCTAGGTTTATATCCCACTGCCAATGTCCAGTTGGATGCTGCTTTGGCTGCTCACGCGGTGTGGTTTTAGGCAGCAGACATTCTCCATCTTTTCCTCTCTTGTCTTTGCTATTGACTCTTCACTGTGCACTCACCCAGTTGTTCCTGCGTAGCCCCTTCTTCCAGAAAGGTGATTCTCTCCAGAACAGCCCAGAACATCACACCCAGGGAGAAGATGTCTGCCTGGGCTGTGTAGGTCAGTCCACCCCACACCTCTGGAGCCATGTAGAAGTCAGAGCCACAGGTGGAGGAGAAGTGCTGCCGGGTCAGATCACCATCCACCACACCTTCACTCATCTTGCTCAGACCAAAGTCTGCTACCTGGAGGATGGACAGGCAGATAAATTAAATTAGACAGAAAGTATGCTTTCTGTTGGCATAAAAGTTTTTTTCTCCCACAAATGTATGACTCTAGAACCTTTTCATTTAGGCCTGTCCCTTATGTAAAAGAGTAAACAGTAGTGACCTGATGGAGGGCTGAGATATGGATTCTACACTACACACACTACGCTGCAATATGTGGAAATGTTAACTCAATAGAGCTGAAAAGATCAGCCCATTAAATAAGCATTTCACCAATATAAAAAAGGTCCTAACATAAAACTGGTCTGCCTATGCAGTATAAAAACTACATTACTTTTCAAATTGGTGCTACATGACCAGAGAAAACTGAAAAAGGGACTGAGGCATTCACTTTTGCTCAAGAGGTAGAAAAACTGCAACTACCAGAATGCACTGTGCCGCACCACACCAATAAATGCTCCTGCTGGTAGGCCAGGTAATGTAAACCCCTCTGTTTGACACAGTGGCAGCCGGCTGGTAACAAACAATCTTGTATTACAATTAAGCATTAAGCTAAAACATCTGAGGTGAAAAATGCAACTCAGTAACATAATCTTAGTTTATACTTGGTCAGAGCTGCTTAGTTTTGATGGGATTTCGGTCTAAGTTAGAAAGACAGGGAGGGAGAGAGAGAGAGAGATCCACCTCTGTACTCTGTGTCTGTGGTGGCAGCACGGGTGGCGGGTAAAATGAAAATGCGGAAGTACAGCCTGTAGTTCGAGCAACAGCCCAAGAGAGCCAGCAGAACTCCACCACATGACCCATTTTGTGTCATCCGGCAGAGTTTTGCTGGGCGGCTGGCGGAGAGAGATGTCCAGCTACTGGTTTGATGGAGGGAAGTTTACCACAGCTCATTTACACATACTACCCACATTGTTATGACACAAAGCTGGTTTAAAATCAGTGAAGTATCCCTTTAATCAATCAGTCATTGAGTTCATCAACAAAAAAAATATTTTGCATTTGTTCTTAAAAATTATTAAAAATGATCATTCAAATAGATGCAGGTTAACTATTTTAAATCACCTCTTCAATAATTTTAAGTAAAAATGCAAATTACTTTCCAATTCCAGCTTGTCAAATGTGAATAGTTGCCAGTATTCATTGTCTGCTGTGATAGTAAAGTGAATATCTTTGGATTTTGGACTGCTGGTCTCACAAAACAACACATTTGAATATGATACATTTTTTCTGCACCATTACCAAGATTACATTTGGATAGAAAAAATGGAATGATGTTGTGATTGGAATATAAAAATCCAAGTTATGCCATGCCATTATGAATTCGTAAAGAAAACAGTGTTTCTCATATGCCTCCACAAAAAATGACAAATATTTTCACCTAAAAACCTTAGTATTGGAGTCTGGCTTTGAAGAGAGCAAAGTTAAGGTTCATCTTCTGTCAGTAGTACAGTAAATAGAAAGGTTTTGGTGAAAATGCATGTGTTTGAGAAGTACTGAGAATATGACTGGTAGGGGTGGGTGATATGGCCCTAAAATAATAAAATGACATTTCAGGATATTTTTGCAATAACAATATTTTTGACACTGTGACAAATTTTATCTATTTATTTTTTATTGATTTAAGAACTTAGAATTGCAACAAAATAAGTGACATAGTTTTACATGATGACCTAACAGTTTGCCTGTAAATATTCAATAAAAACTAAACAAAAATGATCTCAACAACAACAGTAACTCAGAGGGAGATTCGGATTTTGTGTACAATATTAATAGCACAACAAAATAAAATCTTCCACAAATTACACAATTAAACAGGTCCCAAATAAAAAAATGTACCCTGAGATCTATGTATATAAATCAACAGGTGATTTGATTTTGATTTGATTTTGTAGGTGAAGTATTCCTTTAAAGCACTTGTGGACTGGAGGGTACAAATTCAACCTAATTTTAAGTGCTGCTTTATCCTATGAAAAGATACACAAATGCACGTCAGCCCTCATAAGCCCTCAGTGATGTCCAAGATGAAGTCTTGTGAGAGCAGATATAAATATGGTGTATTTTTGTATTTCTTTTATCCCTTTAAATTAAATATTGAACCCACAAACAATCTGCATGAGGACATGGACACTGAATTTTACTTTCTGACCACACTGTTGTGCCATATATTTCCCCCAATTTATCGACCTATCGTACTCCTATTTTTAAAGCACCTGTGGTTAAGTTTTATAATTCCGCTGTCCACCTGATACAGATTCTCTTTGTTTGGGACACCAGGGTAAGGACAGCATTTTTTTTTATCTTTTTCTTATTTTGATTTTTATTATATTGATTGTTGTGTCTCAAAGTTATTGCTACTGTGAAAACCAAACATCCCCTGAAAGCAAAAACAATTAAGAACAACAATGCTTTCAAAGTTTGCAAAAAGTTGTGTAGTGACTCTCAGATATCATCTCTTATGTGACACAAACATTGTCATTTCACAGCTGCTTGCCTACCTTGACAACAGGACCTCCTGGTGTCACACAGACCAGCACATTGTCGGGCTTTAGGTCCCGGTGGGTGATACCCAGACTATGCAGGAAGGCCACAGCGCTGCAGAGCTGCCTTACCATGCTGTGGTTACGCTGGGAGTCTGGTGGCCTGGAGAGCAAGTACTGATTCAAGTCGCCCCCATCACAGTACTCCATCACAAGCCACAGGGCCAAATAGTGCAGTGGTCCGGACTCCTCTTCCTCCCTGTGGGCCGGTCTCTTCCTGGCTCTGTTTTGAAGCCTTTGTGGAGTTGTATAATCACATGCATTTGATTTAGTCTTGTCCTGAAGCTTAGGCCTGGCCTGCACAGTGTTGGTCCTGTCCTGAAGTGTGGAGACAGAGTTGATCCTCCGCTTGGAGTTATTCCTTTCCTGACTTTGTGGTGCTCTGACTACATTGCCCTTCAGTACGCTCTCAACTAGACGTGGAGGCAGTTTTCCTGGTTTTAGAGGCTTCAGGCTCCTTGGCCCAGTCTGCAGAAGGCAGCTGTGGAGTGCAATGACATTTACATGGTTCTTGGCAGTGGCTCTCATGGCCCACAGCTCTTGCAGGTAGAGTTCAATGCACTCAGGGTTTCTACAGGGCAGCCTTTTGATAGCCACCCTCTGTCCTGTTTTGGCCATATGGCCCTCAAAGACCACACCATAGCTGCCTCGTCCCACCTCCCTTTCTAGGGTGTAGAGCTCCTCCATCTGCAACAGGGGCTGGAGCCTGATGGTGGTGCTAACAAGTATAAAATAAGTACGTTTAGCATGATAAATCTGACATGTAGCGTCAACGTACAAAACTGTCAAATGTAATCTAATTTTAGTATGAACAAAAGTGAAACTACAAAATAACGTTAGATGGGGAACAAGCTGCTTCACTTGAGACGACTAAATACGACTTAATAAAGTAAATAAACTTAACTTAAACTACTTTTAAGTTTACGTTATTGTGGGTGTCTCTAAATGAGGCTGGGGAAGCTTAATTCAACGTTACACTTCACAACGTTACTGTAATTTACCAGAGGACTTACTCCCCAGATAATTCATGTTAACCTGATTTGTTTTTTCAAGTTTTAGTATGATACGTAAACAAATGTAACGTTACTACGTTATACTATTTACTTACATTTTCAAAATGTCCTCGAGACCGCATGAACATAGTTACCGAGTCCATTACGTTAGTATAAACAGCTGTGTAACGATACTGACTTTTGCTGTGCAGGTGCCTCTAAATGAAGCTGCAGAAGCTTAAACTCAGCTGGGATTGTTACCGCTAACATTAACATAACGTTACACTTCATAACTACTATAATGTAATGTGCTAGAGGACTTACTCCCCGAATAACTAATCTTTAATTGTTAACGTCACCCGTTTGTTTATTTCAAATTTAAGTTAAAGTATGATACTTAAACAAATGTAACGTTACTATGTTATAGGCTACAATTTAGTTAACATTTCAAAGTGGCCTCGAGACCATATGAAGACCAAATAAAATGAACATGGTGTTGTCTAACGTCATAGGCACACTAACGTTAACTTATTCAGAGGGAAGCGATTCACAATTCTCTAACCTCAGCCGACCTCTCATTATTTTGATTTCAAACTTACCCACAGGTCTTCAGCTTACATTTACAGCAGGAAATCGACTTGAATTTGTAGTCTTCTTGATAAACAAACCGTCTCACACCATATTCAACGAATTTCGATAGTTATTGTTGATGAACAAATGAGATAAAATGGCAGAATAACATATACCACCGAACGAATTAACAAATGCGACAGACTTCCGTGTCTAATTTTAGATCCTCCCGCTCTGTGTATGTACCTGCGTTGTGATTGGCTACGGACACTCAGCCGCGTTTTGTGATTGGTTGGTAGTAGCGCCGTAGAGCATCATTAATTCGAATTGTCCAGGCAGGCTGCAACCGCGTAACAGGAAGCTGTCACATACTGTCAGCTGGGTTCAAAAAGTGTGGAAACGGACGAGTAAAAACTCGCAGTGCTTGTTCCACCGTTCCACCACTGCCAGCTTTGCATCCATTAATGCTTCCATCAGTGGATGGGATTCATGGGAAACATTATTGTCACTGTACCAATAATAACAGTTCACTTCAGTAAGGATGCATGAAAAGGTGACATTAATAAAAGTGCATCATTTTGCGCTGGAACTGAAATTATAGAAATAAATATTATTTTGCTAAAAAAGTGTCAGTAATTGCATGGAGTAGGATGTGTCACTAATGACCACAGATCCCCCAACAGATTTGTTCCGCCCTACTGGTGACTCCATGGCCATCAGTCACTCAATCAATAAGGAGCACTTAACATAGTCGCCATGTGAGCATTTAATTTTTTAGATTATATCATTTGCATTTGTGACTATATATGGACTATTTGTGACCTTAATTAAATATAAGATTATGTTTGTTATGTAATTTACAGATTTTTCTCTATTTTGGTTTAGGGACTAAAAATTGAAATGGCTGTATTTTGTGTTTCTTTTGCCATCGATTTTTAAAGAAAACTGGAATTTACAAAAAAATCGTTAAAATTACACCATTTATCTTATCCAGAAACTTTAGAAACAGAAATTATTGTTGGATTTTCAAATTTCCCATGGTCCTCGGACACATCATATGCCACAAATGCTTCTCTGAGATTAAACCTAACCAAATCTAAGTTTAAAATAGTGATTTTTCATCAAAATACGAATTCTACGTCTCATTTTAAATTTGGTTAAAATAATCTTTTTGCATGACAACTTTTAATTTCTAACCTTCAAACATCAACGAGTTAGTGGAATAAGGTGGAGGGAGGGTCATGCATTTTCCACCAGAATTATCTGTAGCTTCAGGAGGGGACAGTAAAAACAAAACAAACAAACAAACAAACAAAAAAAACAAAGTCTCACCACAGCCACCTCCTCCTCTGATAAGTAACCTAAAGAACTGTCCCTAACAAAACCTTATCATTTTGCTATATTTTGAAAAACTACTAGGCACTTTAATAGAATTTGTTCAGACTAAAATATATGCTTCAGTTGGTCCTCAGTTTTCAGTACTGACAAGCATTTTGTAAAAAAAAAAAAAAACTCCTAATGTGCTGAGAATGCCTTAGTAAAGTGATGAATCTGAATAGCTAGTCTATTCTGAGCTGGGACAGTTTTGTAATCAAGCTATTTAATTTAGCAAAAAAGCACTGGAAGTGCAAAAACACCCTCATTGCTGCAGTCCCATTTAATCACAAAAGACCTTCAGAACAAAACACACACTTATACACACACAAGCACAATGAGTGGGTGCTGCATCAGTATCGACTGCTTTTTGGTGGAGGAGCGGCAGCGGTGGTGATGACAGATAACAGCATTGGTGTGTGTGTGTGTGTGTGTGTGTGTGTGTGTTGTTCTTCTGAGAGAATATAATAGGAAACATGGTGATTCATTGCACTGAAGCACACTGACAGAAAAAAAAGAGCTTTGAAGTGCATGTGTGTGTGATGTGTGTCAGTGTAATGTGATCCATAGCTTTTCTCAGCAATGCCAATCATGAATACTCTTCATTACTTGAGGAAGATGGAGTCAGTCACACTTGACTTGTTTTTATCTCGAAGCAAATGCCCTCTATTCTATTATCATATCTCACTTGCTTTGACAGATATCTGGATGCAGACATTAATATAGTGTTCATTCTGGCTGTAGAATTTATTAGGAGAATATTTTGTAGGGGACCACTCAAAGGTGCCAGAATTGAATTTCCTGACAAATTCAATAAAGCATTCCAGGCACCCCAAAAAGATGTTAACGAGTCCAATAAGAATTATAGTTTTAATCACCTCTGTTTTCAGACTAATTGTGTTGCTGTGGGAGGTTTGCTTGCTAATTATGGAGTCCACCAACAGGAGGGGCAACAGTAATTATTTCCTTGATTGAGGTCAAAACCCTTGCATTTAATCCTGAGGTCTACCCTGCACTCCCCACACACAAAGAGTAAATATCTTCTCAGCATACCGTACTCAATTTCACAGCAGTCACTCTTTTATAAATGATGGTTTTCCTCCTCAGTAAGCCAGCTTTTCACAGGAGAGTCTGCCACATTGCCCGCCACCATCCTTGTGTCTTTATCGTGTAAACCCAGTGTCCTTACATTTCATTATTTTCAGGACAAAGAAAGTGCCGTTCTGGTTTCAGATGCCCCTCTGTAACTGTCTGTAATGAAAATATCTGAAGGGAGTTATGTAATGAGATCAGTATGTCCAAACACATAAAATACTGCTGTACGTCTCACCAAATGCTTACACTCTAAAATAAAAGTTTCCTGGGCTTTTTGGTGGTTTGACACTGCAGATTTTCTGAGCAGAGGTGTAATTCTTCTTCCATGCAAAATTACGCTCTCTTTTGGGATGGAAAATGCATTTTTTTTTATATGGCAAAATTCATTTTCAACCCTGCTGTTAATAACACTCACTTGTGTCTTGACAGGTGAAAGCCCAGAGCCGCCATAAACCTCCGCAGAGATACCCCCACCCCGCCTGCCCTGCTGGTTTCACATCGTTGTGTTTCATTGTGGAGGAGGACAGTAAAACACCTCAGCTGGATGAGATGGAGAGGGGACTTGAACAGTGGATATCATCCAAATCACGGTCAGTTTTGGCTCTGTGCCCAACAGCCATCAGTCAGCATTTTTTCAATCATTTTTTTTTGGGGCTCTTATTAATCCATTCAGAACTCAATTATGTTTCAAACACACAAAAAATGGCCTGGTGATATCTGAGGATGATTGGTATGACATTTGGGAAGGTCAGGCTAAGACCACTAACTCCTGGTGGAAGTTCTGCTGGAAAAAAATAATACCATATTTTGTGACTCCAATATTGAAATTTATACAACAGGGTTCTCAGGGGCTGGACTGATGCTGGAGGATGTGTGGTAAAGCAGTGGCAGACCATTCTCAGATTTTCTGGGGTTGCCCATTAATCCATTCATATTGGCAAGAGATTACCAAAGAGATAAGGAACAATTTCAGAATAGAACATGATTGTTCCATGTCATATTACTTGGGCAAAACCTCCAGACAATCTCATGACACCCAGGACAAATACCTTTACCAGTTAATTTTGGCTGTGAGCAAGAACACAACTGGATTGCAGTTATTAACAAAATTTGCTGTGTGGAGAAAATTATATATTCCCTAAGACTGCAAGTTGATATATAAAATACTGGAAAAATGGACTGTTTTGTACCATTGTGTTGTTCTTACTAACTCCTGTTCTTACAGGAGAATTCTGGCAAAATACTACGTTTGCACTGCTCATACGGTAAGGTAGCATGATGAAGTTAGCTTTCTGTTGCAAAAAGAGTGAATGTTGTATCTATAATGGTTTTTATTTTAAATCGATATATGTATACAGGATTATACTAACAGCAATTGTATACAGGGAAATACTGGCATAAATATGGCAAAAATACCACATTTAGCATTTTCCAATCATATTTGTTATTGTTTGCATTTTGTAAGACTTAAAATAACAATAAAAAAACCTTGAGCAAAAATTAAAAAAATTACCACACACAGCACAGCGCATAAGGCAAGATAACTTAAGATCATGACATGATGACAGGAAAGACAGAGGCCTTTGCTTTCTGCTGCAAAAAGAATGAATGCTCTATTCTGGTTCTTACCTAAAATCAATTTGAACAGAATCATGCAAACAACAATCTCCCACAGAGGATTGTTTTCAAAGGGTTAAACACAAATGATGTACTTTAACAGTATGATTTAGAAACTAAGGACAAAAAAGAAGTAAATTTGTGTTTGGTAGATTATTTCTTTGTTGTAACAATGCTGATTGGCAATAAATCTTATACCGCTGGAAAGCTTGTTTATTTCCCTTTTAAATGGTGCCACATTTGTAGGGAACATGCATTTGTGGGATGAGCAGCAGAGCTGAGTGTGTGGGTTGTGCCCATGAAAAATTTGCCAAATCTTCTCTGCCAATGCCAAACAGCTTTTTTTTTTGCTTTTGCTATTGAGTTTGTTGTTTTGAGCTTCTGGTACCCCCAGGTATAAGATTTATTGCCCAAAAGCATTGTCACAACAAAGAAATAATCTACCAAACACAAATCTTCTTACTTTTTTTGCTTAGTTTAGATTTAAATGTGCCTTGCACGTTGTTCTTGCCTCATTAATGGAGGTGGCATGGCTCTATTGCAGCCCACTTTAAATGACATAGAACATTGTGATTGGCTTAAAGGCTTCTAATCAAATAAATCTTTGCATTTGGGTGGAGCCAGATGACAGTAATCATAGATCTTGACATCCTAGAAAAGTTATGTCAGTTGGAATGTATGGAGGATCTGATAAAGAATCTTCTAAATCTAGTTGTTCAGGCTACGTAAAGTCATGCACCCAGATTCTTGCATATCCCACGTAATTATGAGTTACTTATTTGTGCATAATCATGTATTTTGGAAAGCTGCAATCAGGTGACCAATGCGCTGATTGGAGTAAAGAAGGAAAACAGGACTTTCCTTCGGGACATTTCCCTGGAGACCGTAGTTCGAAACTGTGTGAACTCTGAGTGACTTTAACATATGTCCTCACCATATTTCTTTTCCTAAACCTAACCACAGTAAATTGCATAAGCCTAACCCCTTTGTAACTTTACATTAATTACATAATGTCATTCATGGTGGTTCATAGCATATCATACAAACTGTTGTGTGAGGAGACTTTGAGTTGTTGATGTAGGAAGTAAAAGTATGACTTGGTATTGGAGCCATTAAACCAAAACGTGGAATGCACTCTATATGCTAATTTATGTACATGCAAATTTAGACAAATAACGCCAAGAGCTTATGTCTCTTTATTGGAAAACAGAGTTCTTTATAGGAAACTGTCTTGGGACAGATAATACATTTAAGCTGATTGTATAATAAGTTCCGTTTTTATGTCAGCCATCATTTTCACCATTTTTTAGATGGTGCATATAAAACACTTTGCAATGCCAAGTTTTAAAGTGTTGTTTTCTTCCTTATTAAAGCTTTTTATTCATCATTCTCTGATTCATGGTAAAGGAAAGTGCTGATAAGAATAACTATTTATCATGTTTCCATTGATACAAATCAATACATTTTTATTATGAACCCTCTACAGCTTTAATGCTGTGATATGGCTGTTTGCAAACCAATTACACGTTTCTATAAAAGCTTATTTGCGTTTCTAATCCACATGGAGAATTAGTGAATGATGAAAGCTTAGAAGTCTTTGTTGTTTTTTCAACACTGGAGGGAGTTGGGCTCTACTCCATGCCAGAAATATGTATATTTTAAAGATGAGCTATGGGAATAATAATATTCTCCTTTAACACTGATAAATAGGTTCATTTTAGAGATCATGTGAATGACAAACACCTCAACCACAGTGACAACAGAGCAACCTGAGACCAAACCTCAGGGTGCATGTGAGAAAACAAACATGCTGGCTAGTGTTTGATGAAACTATCACATCTCGCTTTTTAAATATAAATTGGGAAATGCAGATTGATTACCCCAAATTTTGAGACAATATAGGATGTCACTGGATTGTACTGGATGTTCATGATGACTACGGAAAATTATCAAATCATCCATACCAAAACAAGGTTTTAATGTGATGTGGTGTCAAGTTAGGCTTGACCTTTTCCGTCATCAAGGCAATCAGTGCCTCTTGGCCACCAGAGGAAGCATTTATGTACACTGGACAGCCAGCTGAAAACAGCGATATCAATGACAGACAGGCCTCGCAACGGCTGCTTGTTCTTCTGGGCTCCTTATCTCAGCCGCACCGAGGGCTCTGTCTATGTACCCAATTCATCCATCACTATCAGACCCCACACAGGTCCAGGGCCAGCATTCACACTCTCACAGGGAGCTAAAGCTAATGGCAGCTCACGTTCTCGAAGGAGTTGGATTTGAAGTGTGGCTTCAAGAGCTAAAAAATGTGTTTTTGCTGTGGCTGTTATTTTCACAGACATAATCATGTATTTCCATCACTTGTACTAAAAATCAATTACTACTGAGCCCTAGTGGCATGGTTCTAACAATTGCTATGTTGGTTTTGCCGCTAAGGGGTTGGATTGGTCAGTCCATAGATGAAGTGACTGAGGGGGCTGTTAAAAATGTGAGGGGGCAATTTTTCACATAAAATAAAATTCATTGATTTAATCATGCAAAAGCCTCAGAAAGGCTGCATAACAAAAACACAAGGTTACTGTATCAAAATCAAAGAATACATTGGTAAATCAGAGCTCTCACATAAAAACGTAGAGCAGAGTATTAAATATTTTTTGAACTTATGAATGATTCTCTGTCAAAATCAGCGGGGGGAGGGGCATAGAACCAGCTGTTGGCGGCTTGCAGCTTTCTCTCTCTCGCTGACTGTCCCTTCACTTGCCTGTCATTTCCCTTTCTGTCTGTGGGTTGCTACAATGGGGTAAAACTTGAATGAGGGCCAAAAGTTCTATTTACAACTACAAAAGGTGAGCAGGATAAGAAACCGCACAAAGTGATGTGTTCTGTGTGTGTCTTCTGATCTCCACTCCATATCACCCTGCACCTACTGCTAAAGGCGGATTTATACTTGTGCGTCAGCTCTATGCAGAGCCTATGCGGATTTATACTTGTGCGTGGTGTTTCTGTGTCACACTGCAATTACACCTCCAAAACATGGTTTCTGTGAAGTGCTGTAAAGTTTAATTGATTCAAAACACACTCAAAACACACATTAAACATGTTTTAATAGAGGTAATTTCAAGTTACAAATACACAAATCGGCTTAAAGCGACACTTACCTTTCTGGAAATTGTACTTTTCTTTGTTTTGGTTAAAATGCTATTAATAAGCTGATGGCACACTAAAATGTAAGTGAATTCCACCAGAAATACAAACTCATCATTATACCATTCTCATATGGGTCTAAGAAAACTTTGAAAAGTTTTCTCCTGTCCTGTCTGTCTTCCCCACGTGGAGGCCTCCGACTGATGTAACCACTCGTGGCAATATACACAAACAATTCATGGTGCTGTGATGTGAAGAGGATCTCCCAGTTCTGCTCTCAGGATGTGGAGTTTTTGACTGTGAAATGTCGACACTTTTCATCTTACTATTGCACTATATGTTCTTCTTTCTTATATGTTGCACAAATTGTTTTTAAATGTTTTGTTTCTTTTTGCTTGGGGTATGCGAAAAATTTCGTTTTTGTGCTGCGCATAAAAATGACAACTAAAGAAGTTCAGTTCAGTTCATAAAGTTATAGACAACACAGCATCCAGTTGCTAATGGCTAACGTTAGCCTACTGTAGCGTAGCCTCTATCTTCTTTGTGTGGTTCCACTTGCTAGTAATGTTAACGCTACTATCTAACATTAGCACTGTAGCCTTATTCTAAAACTCATCACTCATCACTGACTCTGGTTGAGTTTTAAAACTCTGGGGTTGCGTTTGACTGTCTTGGTTGTACCGTTACACTCACTCTCCTCTTCCGTGTATCTAACGTTACCTTGCCAACGCCTACATCTATCATAGACGTAATGAAGACGTAATGGAGGAGTAGGCCTTTGGAGGGAGGTGGAGTTGCAGGAGGAGGAGGATGGGACTTTGTAGGGAGGCGGAAGTTGTGGATGTCCAGATTTTTTCTAAGTGCTGTGTGAAATGCAAGAAATGTAACAGTTTATTTAACTATAACTCGCAGCATTCACAGACAAAGGGCTCATCTTTTGCTGGAAACATTTTCCCCCATAAACACAACATGGTAATTAGCATGAGCCTATGGCATTTGACATTGTGTAAATTAGCCTAGCAGCTAGGAGACTTTAACAAAGCAACATACATAAGGTAGATATATAAAGTGTAAGGTAATATTCCAAAATTCCAAAATTCGGCTCCATTATTACACACAAGGTTCACTGACAAAACAACTGTCTTATACTGAACACGTTTTCCAAACAAATATAACATACTAATGCTAGTGGCACACACCCATGGCATATAAATTAGCCTAGCGACTAGCATAAATTTCCTCCAACTACAGCATATGAAGCCAGGATAAATCACACACAAGACATAAAATGCTATTTTGTGGGGGCTTTATTGTCTTTGCAATTTATTGTTTCTTATCTGTGTAATAAAAGTAAATAGAAGCCTATTTTCCTCTGAGGGAAATGGTTTTCAGCTTACAGTAGGTGTGGGCTCAGCCCCCTCAAAGCTACAGTTGGTAGCTTTTATGAAAATAACATTTTGTCATATTTGCTAAAACTGTCACTACATCCACAAAATATTATATGAGGCAGATAGTCTGTGAAATAAAATCCATGTCCCTCCTCCTTCTCCTATTGCCTCTAATGACATTTGCTAGAATCTACCACAGCGTACCAAAACCAACCAATCAGAGCTGAGGAGTCTCTAACGCAGCTGTCAATCATGTCAATAATTGCTCATGAACTGCAGTCACACTGTTAAACTAGGCAATGCTGAACAAATATGAATCAAGATTCTTTTACTGCATTGTCTCAAACCTCAACCTCAAATGTTTTCAGAAACATATTTCAGTTGGTGGCACGATGGAACAGTGGTTAGCATCGCTGCCTCACAGTAAGGTTCCTGGTTCGAACCCAGGGTGGGGGAGCCCTTCTGTGTGGAGTTTGCATGTTGTCCCTGTGTCAGCGTGGGTTTTTACCAGGTACTCCAGCTTCCTCCCACAGTCCAAAGACATGCAGGTTCATTGGTGACTGGGGTTGCAGGGTGTACCCAGCCTCTCGCCCAATGTCAGCTGGGACCCAGCTGCCATATTGGAAACTGTCAAGCGACATACCAAGCACCGCCCACTGGCCAGAGCAACCTTTATCATTTTACGCTACAAGGAGGCAGAGGAAAATGATTCATCTGTCTGATGTACTGCTGTGTGGATATAGTGTGTGGCCACGGTGTGGATATAGTGACAGTTTCAGCAACTATTGTATGACATTAAGTTATTTTCATGCATGAAAATAACTCTAATAACTCTCTAAAAGGCAAAAAGTTGAAGATGACACATTTCTTCAACATTTTAAGCGAAATTACTTTTTAATTCAATCTTTTCCAGTTTCTGAATTGGTGGTGCACTGTTCAACTGTTCAGTGACACCTGTACAAATATGACCTTCATGGAAGAGTCATCAGAAGAAAACCTTTCCTGTGTCCTCACTTCAAAATTGTCAGAAATTTGGGGCGTTGGTGGCTTAGTGGTAGAGCAGGCATGTACAAGGCTGTTGCCGCAGCGGCCCGGGTTCAACTCCAGCCTGTGGCCCTTTGCTGCATGTCACTCCCTCTCTCTTTCCCCCTTTCACACTTGTCTGTCCTATCAAATAAAGGCTAAAAAATGTCCCCAAAAATATCTTAACAAAAAAAATAAATAAATAAATGTCAGAAATTTGCAAAGGAACGTCTAAACAAGCCTAATGCTTTTTTGGAAACAAGTCCTGTGGAGTGATGAAGTTAAAATAAAACACTCTGGATGCAATGACCAAAGGTATGTTTGGAGAAAAAAAGCATGCAGAATTTTATAAAAAGAACACCTGTCCAACTGTTAAACATGGGGGTGGATTGATCATGCTTTGGGCTTGTTTTGCAGCCAGTGACATGGGGAACATTTCACAGGTAGAGGGAAGAATGGAATTAGTTTAATTCCAGCAAATTCTGCAAGCAAACATCACAGCACCTGTAAAAAAGCTGAAGATGAAGAGAGAATGGCATCTATAACAGGACAATGATCCCAAACACACCTCAAAATCCACAATGGACTACCTCAAGAGGTGCAAGCTGAGGGTTTTGCCGTGGCCCTCACAGTCCCCAGACCTAAACATCATTAAAAATCTGTGGCTAGACCTCAAAAGCGTAGTGCATGCAAGACGGCCCAAGAATCTGACAGTGCTAGACGCCTTTTGCAGGGAGAATGGGTGAAAATCCCCCAAACAAGAACTGAAAGACTCTTAGCTGGTTGCAAAAAGTGTTTAGAAGCTGTGATACTTGTCAAAGGGGGTGCTCCTAAGTGCTGAACATACGGTGTGTCCAAACCTTTGCTTCAGGCCCTTTTACTTTTGTTGTTATTTTGAAACTATGAAAGATCAAATTAAAAAGTAACCTTGCTTTAAGTATTGATGGAATGTGTCATCTTAAACTTTTTGCCTTTTGGAGATCAGATCATGTTCTACTTACTAAACTACTCACAGTAAATGAAATTCTGACAAGGGGTGCCCAAACTTTTGCATGCCACTGTATGTATTGTGCAGTTTGCCACAAGTTTAAGAAAAAGAGGGATAAAAGTGGGTTGTTTTTTTTCGGAGGCACATCAAGTTTCCAAAAAATGTTGCTGGAGTGTCATAACAAGAGCCAACAGCATCTTGCCTGCATGGTGGCCAAGATGGCTGCTAGTGTTTATACTTGATAATTGCCAATGAAAACAATTTATATAGGGGCAAGTAAAATTTGACTTAGAGTAGACTTAGTAGATATCTGACCTTCCTGCCTGACTGGAGAAGTGAAAAAAAAAACAAAAAACGTGTTGAACCCTTCATTCATGTCCTCCTCAGAAAAACTTGAAATATCTTTGGTGATCTCTTACGTCTAGCCCCATTATCAGGTTAAAATTTTAAATTGACTTTGGCTTATGACCAAATACTTGCAAAACTAATCATATACCCAGCCTCAGAGCTTTTTCACTGAAAACGGAGGCCTGCTGCAGCTGAAAACAACACTGAGAGCGCTGAGAGTGAGCCAAAACAGTAAAGTTGTGGGCCAGGCAGCTAAACGAAACTGAAACTTACTTTACAGCTTTGTAAAGCAGAGAGGAGCTGCACATGTTTAATTCTTTGTAGGTTTATCAGAATGAGAGACCTCTTTTATTACATTGTTTTCCCTTTGTCATTTGATAAATTATTATTAAAATATCAGTGATGTTTCCGTCTTCTGTATTTGCTTCATCTCCATTGCTATTCTTCTTGTTAACATCATCACCTTAACTGAACATGTTTTATAGACTGTACAGTAGCTTACAGAGGAAACTCTGGGGATGTTGAGACAGGTCTTGCTTTCATCCCCGAATCTCCTGCATGACTCATTCTACCCTCCTGTCTGCAGACCCAGGCTGGCTACTACTCTGTCCATCAACAGCCCTGCTCTACATTGTTCATTCTTTCATTCACATCATGAATTAAGTCTCCTATTCAGGTGTGCCATCACCACCAACAAAAAAGTGTTTGTTGTTTTTCTCTGACCCAACACAAACAACCTTATCGACCCATGATCATCTCCATGGCACTGTTTTTCTCACTTGTACTCAACTTGAATTTCTGGAGTAAACATCCAATTCGATGTGCTATTGTTCCCCTGACCTTGGCAGCGGGTTGGCGTCGAGGTTGTGGGTTTTATGGACACCTTAGACATAGGAATTCAGGAGCAATCTCACGGTGGATGATGCGTATTTTTAGAGTCCCATTAGTTGGCTCAATGAAGACGAAACCGGTGGCGTAGGCAATGCCTCCTACGTCAGCATGGGTCACGGGTTGTGTGTCTGTCCAGGGTTTGTGCGTAACAGAATGGGGGAATCCACCCCTCTCTCTAGCCCTCCTCTATGATGTGAATGGTGATATACAGGGGACAGGAAGGAGGGGGGAGAGAACTGGAGGGTTGAGCCAGGAGGGAAGGGGTGTGCCATTATAAGAAGCCTCAGAGGAGGCACGCGTTCAGTTGTTGAAACCCTTAGCCTAAGGATACGAGCTGAGCCACCAAACTCTCCTGAAACCACAGACGGAGGACTCTGAGAGAATATCTTTACGTCACAGACACAGGTAAGGAAGTACTCTAGTCTGACTTTTTTCATATGAGTGACAGCCTACCTGTGTGTATGAATGAAATCAGAGAAAAGACACTTGTTTAGAGATGAGAAAACAGTTAATTAGGAAAGGACTTGTTGTCTGGTGTATGCACAAACCACTGGCTAATAGATCCTGTGGGAATAGTGTTGTTTAAGGGCAACCACTGTGAGGATTCTGCCTCTTTCATTCCCCTTTTTTATTTAGTCTGTCATCTCTGCTTTGTCTGTTTCTGACTTTGCAATTTGGGACTTCGACCTCAGAGATGATTCTGTAAATAACTCTCCTTACCTGCAGTAATCTTTTTGTTTTTTTCCATTACTCTGATTGTCTCCCTGCGGCTCTAAAGGTAGCACAGTCACCGTCAGCAGTACACACATCACACCTGATTATTACTTAATTAACACGTGAGAAAAGTCCCAGAGCGTGCTGAGGAAGCAGTTAGTCACTCAGTTGCACTTTGTATTGAGATAAACTAACTTTAATCTAACACAAGTGGACTAATAAAAAAAATATAGAAATTTATATAATATACAAATTATGATAAAACTTAGCTTAGACTAAAAAGCACAGTTAAAATGCATAATTTTCACTAATATTGAAGCTAAATTGATCAAAATAGTACCAGTAGACGTCAGTGAATACCACTCCAAAAGCAGCTTATCTATGGTTTGCTCTTTTGATTGATCATAGAGTATTATATGTCAGATTAAATGAATCACACAAAGGCTTCAAAGAAGCACTGACAAAAGCCATGTCATTCTTCCTAAAGCAGCTCCAGTTTCAACCCCTGAACAAGTGGGGTAAAAAAAAGCAGTAGAAGTGAATCAGTTGAACGGTGTTATTATGCTAAGCGCATGATAATGATGATTTTAATGATAATGGTAATGAATGTGCATAATCTTTTCCCATTATCTGTAAAGACGACACCGGCGCAGACAGGGGAGAAAACGGGTGGTTAATGTGCCATTCACAGATAAATGACTCCACACTGGGGAAGTGTTTGATGAAGAACGGAATATGTTTACAGGACTGAGTCACACACAGTGTTCTAGAGGTATATCAGACTAATAGGAATAATACATTTAAGGAAGTTAAATGGTGAGCGTCAACCCCGTTTCTGTTGAGTTTTGTTTTTTGTATTCATTTTATGTAAAAATGTAACTTAGCTTATAGGGGTTTTTGTCACTGTTGATAAAAATACTCCAAAAATCTATATTTAGGGACTGTTTATTATTTATGATGGAGGGAAGGGGTGGTGCAAAACAGGGGAGGCATATCAATTAATTTTTTAAGCACTGGGGAGGAACTTGTGATTTATATTTTTGCTTAGGGGAGTGACATACAACTTTAAATGATTTTATTTTGTGTTTATTCTAAACATCCTCTAAAACACAATCGTTAAAAATGTTTAAAAATTGCCAAAATATCACTGTTATCGTGGTCAGAAACTGTAAACTTGGAAATTATCATTGGAGTTTTCAAATTTTCATGTTCCTCCAACAAATCACCTTTAAGGAGGATTTGCATTTTGTTTAAGAATTTAGCTGTTTTTTGTTTTTTTTTGTGATAGCTCCCATGCTGTTTCCTTGTTGCACTGGCTCTATTACTGCCTACATTTGGTGCGAATATATAAAAAAATTCTACTTATTTATGTTGGAAGGGGGGTTATGTATTTCACCTTAGTCATTCAGGGAGGCTCAAGGAATTTTTTTTCTAACTTCGGGGAGGGTCAAGATAAAATAATCAAAGAAAGAAAGAAAGAAACAAACAAACAAGAACAACAATAAAAAAGAAACAAACAAATTCCCACCCCAGCTACCCCTCTCCTCTAATGAATAAAGTACATTCCCTTACATACTTGAGAGATCTCTAAATATTTGGTTGGTTTAATAATAATGAATAGACTGTAAAACAAAACTATTTGTTTTAACTGAAAAAAGTTAAGTTTTTAAGTTGACTGAATTTGAGAAGACGAGTTGAATCATTACAAAATTACCTCTACTTGTCTTCTGAAATTAAGCCAACTTAAAATTTCAAGGCAGCCCAGACGGAAGTTAAAACAAATCGTGTCTTTTAGTGTCATACAAGGATACATTAATACTAATCTAATTTTTGTAAATCTAATTCTATATTTCTAAAATTGGTTTAATATAATCATACATCACATTGTTGGCAAAGAATTTCATTTGCAGTGTATTTATTTTGTTGTGGTAGCTTTGCCAGTACATCATGAGCCTTTTTTTCTCTAATCAGCTAATAAAAGCTTTTAAGATTTCTGCTGCCTGCACTGAGATTGAACTGATTACACTGTTTACAGGGCTTTTTTGGCCTCTCTGTCAATATTCCTTAAGACTGCTTGCAGTGTTATACATGCACAAATCCTCTTCGTGATCAGAGAATGATTTACTGAGGAATATAAAGTTACCAGATATTCCCCAATCTGTTGCCCCCCCACGCACAAGCATTTTGCAGCTCATCACTTTTTTCGCAGCTCCACTGTCCTCACCTTCATAAAAGTAGGGAGCTTGTCTAGCCGTGCTGGATTGCTTTCCCCTGGCTCCATGTCCAATGGATTAGTGCAGGTGTCAACGCAGCTTAACAGCAACCAGATCAATGATGACACCATGTCAGCTGCATAACACTCTGCAGAATTTCAGCCGTGCAGTCTGGGGCTTGTGGGGAGTAACACTGCAGGACTGAGGGCATTGTTAAATTGCATTATTAAAACCTTTGTTGTCCAAAAGTCAAGAGCTAACTGACAATCAACATTTTTCATCAATGCCTGATTTCAGATTCATGAAACATTCTCCTTTCTGTCAGTGCATGCTATGTTCTTTCCCAGTCTTATAGAAGTGTGAGAAAATAGCCCACAATAACTTTGGGGAATGACGCGGGAACAAAGAGTCAAGATTCATGGAAATGCAATTTTCAACAGCGTCCACCCTTTTTCTTTTAAAGCACCCATCACCCACAGACTCCCACACATCTAATCCTGTGTGACAGTTTATCAGCCAAATCGAAAGGCGGTGTGTCTGCACTGCACTCTGCTGCACTCTCTTTCTCAGTGTGCTATCATCCAAGTTGGACTGCATGGGGAGAATATTATTTTGGGGCCATTAAGACATCTTTATGGGGACTCAATGAGATGATTGTTGGTGTGAGTTCACCAGTATGAAAGACATATCTGAGACTGGGAATGATCTACCCTCAGGTGCAAATATGTTCCCAATTAAAAGAAACCCTGGGAGTACAACTGATGGAAACAATAGTAATGACATGCTCAGTTGATTTGATATGATATGAACATAAAGAGCATCATATCTCCACTTAATGTTTGTACAAATGTGTATGTGAGAGTTTTATCTGTGCGGGATACGAAGAGAAAAGAGGGGCAGTTTATCATATTTCCACTCAATTTGTGTGCTCCACAGTCTACATGAGATAACATTTCCCAAAGAACAAAAGCAATGCAAGATAAAGGTACCGGAAGTGTGATTCTTCTAGTAGATATGACGATAAGACAAAGAGAATTTGTGAGATTAAAAAGTCTTTGCAGTCTTTGTCTATTGCAGGTGATGGTACTTTATCACAATCCTCTTCATATGCTTTAATTTAGCTGCATATATAGCATCATCCTGACCTCTTCCACTTTTATGATCCTTACAGTCTGTCACTCCTGCTTCTATGTGGCAGTAACTGCCTTTGAATGCAGGTAACGGGTACAATCATGGGATCTGGTACAGCTGTTGGAGACACATCTAAATTGGATTAAGCGCTTTTTCTTGGATGAGTCATTTCGGGATCTGTCCTGTGAGGAAGGGCACAACTGCAAGTGCACCTTTCTCCTGTCGCTGCTCCTCTAAACTGTCCACTGCGTCACCCGCTGTTTATCTGTGGCTGCACAGGCTGGATTTACGCTGCTGTGTGAGAGATGATCCTGTGGCTGTGTGTGTAAATCCTCCTTAAACTGAAGGTTTTTCAAAGAGTTACTTATCTGTGTTTTGACAGGACAACAGCGGTCATGTCTGGTGTTGATTTAAGTGGTGGTGCATGATTCTTGTGGTTTTCCCTGGGATTCTGCGTAAATTTTGAGTTCAAAGAAGAATCAAGGTAATGTTGAGGAACATTGTTTGGAAGGCCATAAGTGTGGTTTCAGAAGTGAGGGGGCAGTGAAGTTTAGTTTCCTTAATGGATACATAGATGATGTTGCTTTCCTACTGATGTTGCTCTACTACACACAGCACAGCGCTTCACTGTTTTCTCTTTCAAAGAACAGTGTGTCAGATTTAGAGGGATTTAGTGACACCCAACGGTGATAATTGCACATTACAACCAGCTGAAACTTCTAGTTAGAATTCCTTCAGTCTTCATTTCATTGTTTCTGTTTTGTTTTTTTTTACCAGGACCTGAATTATCTGCAGAGGTCTCTTCCTCTCCAAAACAAATGAACCAGGCGATTTAAACTGGTAGATCTATAAAAACAGACTTGATAGGAGGAACTTTGACCCAGGCTTACAATCATTTTGGAGACGGAAAACTGGCGATGCAGATGATGAGTTGGAAGCCTGATTATGGAAATTTTTGAATATTTTTTGGTACACGCCATTTCTGTCTTTTGTCCATATGTACATTTTTTTTGGAAGGATGCTACACATTGTTTTATAAATGAGAGCTATGGTGATTTAAACCACTAAAATTACTGAGTGAAGCAGTTTCATGCTTCAAATCAGTGTTTCTCCAACACTTATCACAGAGGGGCTGCTAACTATGGTGGCTGATGCGAAAAAAGGGGCTAGCCTTATCCGGAGTCAGTCATTGGTTTGTCCATTCACGGTTACTGTAGAAACATGGCAGTGCAACATGGTGATCACTATAGACAAGGATCCACTCCCTATGTAGATATAGACAGCTCATTCTAAGGTAACAAAAATATGATTCTTATTTTCAGGTGATTATACACGAAAGAAAGCACACTTATTATATTACATTCCATTTCTGCTAATATATCCCCCTAAACCCTACACGCTGGACATTTAACTGATACGCAATTTTAGCATCTTTTAAGAGAATATTAAGTATAGAAGACATATTACACAAAAACTAAGTGTTTTTCAGCCCCAAAGCATGTCTGCAAATATTTCAGTCTTCATATAGCCTGGATGACCTTCACCAATAAGATGGGGCAGCCTGTGCACAGGTTATATTGACTGTTTAAGAGCTGTATATTTTCATTAAGTATTTTTGTTCTATTTTGTCTATCTGTTTTTTTGGGGAGTAAATAAATAAATATAAATTTTCAGATTTTCAACATATTACAGAACACCAAAGATAACCCAATTCCCTTTTGTTTCAATATAAACCCAATTGGAAGAAAAAAAATGTCAGTGCATAGAGTGAAACACAAAGAGAAACTTGACTAACACAGTGTGATTTCCATGAAGAAGGCCTTCTGTCTAAATGATCATATACCTTTGGTGGAGTTGGTGATGCCAAATTTTTGGAAAGGTGTAAGACTTGTATTTTGGTCAAGTTGTCACAGTTCATGTACCAAAAGGACCTCATTTTTGCACAAAGCCAGGTCCAGTGTAGGACCTTTGTGCCACATCTGAGGCACATTTCAGGTCGAATTTATAACGTCTGGTGGATTTCTGTTACACTTTGGGCAGCAGAATAAGCATAAAAAACATCTCAAAATAATCCAGTTAGGGTTGGATTTTTAAATAAGTTTACTGAGTACAGTGTATTTGCAGGCAATCAGAAAGTCATGTCAAGAGGCTGGCCTGATGAGTCACCACATGATGAGCACGAATATGCTGCAGGGAGCCTGGTTTACAAGACACAACTCATATAAGGTTAACAGCCCTTTGCAATGTTGATTGTATTAACAACTGCAGTAAAAGTGGTAATAGAAGTGTTTTAAAATCTTGTTTCTGTGTGCAGCTCTTCCATTTTCTAAACCACTTATTTTGTTGAAGGGTACAAGGAGCTAAAGCCAATCTGGAAAAGGCAGAGGACACACTGCACAGGGTAGCCTGTCACCATTTTAAGATAAACAGCAGTAACTATTTAGATTGCTAAAGAGCTGAGAATGACAGAAGAGGCCATGAACACAGAGAAAGTCATTATGAAGCTGTGAACTGGACCCACACTTGTATATGATTGTGATGTTCACCAACAGAATCCCTTGTCACAAATGAATCACACTGAATTTCTGTACATTCTGTACATTCAATTGCAATCCCATCCAAAATAACCAAAACAACATATTTTATAACTTATTTAATTTTAGTGGACCAGTATCGACCCATACAAATAGTCCTCTAAGATATCAGCCTTAGAGATGTCTGACTCCACCAAAAAACAGTGGAGGAGAATGAAATTTTGTTTGAGGTGCTTATTAAAAATTACTTTAAAAAATATAACAGTAGATGATCCACATAACAGTTTTCACTGGAACTACTTTCTAACCAAAAAAGATAGTCCCTATAAAAGCCATTTTCTGTGCAACCCTAGCACACACAGTGCAAATTATTTTTACATAACATTTGTTTATTGTAACATTTTTCGAGCAGATGAAGTGCTATATTTTGTATTAGCTATAGTGAAGTGGTCGAGGTGGATGGTGGGTGTGCACAGTGCAGGACTTTGACAAGAGACCATCCTGAGTCCTGACTGTGGTTAGGTTTGGGAAATAAAAGCCTCTTGGTTGAGATAAGGGAAAGATTGCAGTTTGGGTTAAATGTTGACTGTTGACCGCAGACTGTATAATGAACGTAGCGAGGGTGACATCACCCACTGGTTTGTGGACTCGTTTTGAAGCCTTGAGTTTGGCATTTTAGCTGTTGGAATCAGATTTTTTTTGGAATCAACAGTGACCATATTTGGATGAGAGGGTGGAGCTGAGGAGGAGTGAGGGATGGATCTGACCCAGTGTTGCCTCGCAGACAGCCTGTGACCACCAAAGTGACCATGCCCTTACTCATTAGTAACTTTAAGTCTTAATAAAATATAAACGGGTGACTTAAATAAAAATTCTCCATGTACAGTTGTCATGAATGTTGACCTAAACAGTCTTTTTGTATCAGGCAGTAAATGTATATTTCTGCTACGAAGTTGGTCATTTTAAGATGGAGGTCAGCTGGGATTGACTTGCTCAAGGAGCCAGCCTCAAGTAGACATTAGAGGGACTGCAGTTTTTGGAACTTCTGTGTTGAATTTATTTCTCAGCCCCGGAGGTAGCTCTGGACACATTGTGAGTTTTGTGTCGAAGAATTTTCTGTATTAAACTAAGCCCTCAATCTTTCCATAATCTTAACTGAGTGCTTTAGTTGTTTAAACAAACAGCAATAAACATGAGCAATAAACATGAGCAATAAATAATAATAATAATAATAATAACAATAACATCAACAACAATAGCGGCTTAAGCAAATATTGCATTGCAAGAGTGAATATAGGAAAAACAGCTTAAATACACTGTCAGTCTCTGGTCTGTCCTCCAGAGCGTGCTGCCAAAGTGCCTTGAGAAATCGCTTAGTTTACCGTTTCCTCGTCCCTTGGATACTTTTCGTGCCTGTGAGAACATATGTTGGACAGATGTGGACATATACTTTAGGTGTCAGCCTTAAATTCGGCGATGTGCTTTCCATTAATATAAATCTGACGGCACGCACTTATCACACTGTTGGATTGACTTCGTTTACTTCTGTTGGTGGTAAAGACAATCAAAACAGACTAGCCGACAGCCTGCCATGAACGTGAGATGATGTTTCACGGCCAGATCAAATAACCAATTGGAGGAGAGCCCTTCTAGCCAATCAGAAGTGGAAAAGACGGTACCTTCCCCTACCATCCTACAAAAAAAAATATCGCTCCCAGGAGGGCACTTTAGCGCGCATTTTGGCTCCCAAGAGGGCACTTTAGAGCACGTTTTGGTTCCCAGGAGGGCACTTTAGCGAGCGTTTTAAACAATTGGGCCACTATTGTTATTTTGTTCACTTGAACAATTCAAATTCTCGTTATTACTATTCAAATGGTCATCAGTCACCTGAATGTGCTTTCATCTGTCATTGTGACTTCTGACAGCTGCCAATGAGCTGTCATCTGTTTGTGGCTCAGTCAATGTGATGAATCATCAGCTGGGCAGAGAATTGTGGGTCAGAATAGCCAGAAAAGCATGCTGGCTTGCATACTGCAAAGCCGGACCAGATGTAGTAGAACATCGTGGTATTTTTGGCATACTGCATTTGACATACTATGTATTGGGACACAGTAAATCTTTTGCTGGTTACTATATAGTGTGGTACTATGGGTATTGGAACACACAGCTTGTGTTTCCCTCATTATGCCAGTCCCGCCTACTCAAGCTTTGTCTTGTTCTTTTGATTAGTTCTCTACGTAATATACCTGTGTTTCCCTTTTGTTCCTTGTCAGTTCATTGGTAGTGTTTCCTGGTATTGCAGCTTGGTTTTTGCTTCTTGTCTTGGCTTCTCTTGTCTCAAGCAATCCAGTTCTGTTTTGCTTTAACTGCCTTTTCCCAGCACTGGGTAATAAATATTATTGTCTTCAAGGTCCCATTGCTGTGTTGTTGCTTTTGCACTTGGGCTCACCTGCCTGCTATATCCATGACAGATCATGTTTTGGGTATGTTTATTCTGTAACATTAATGTAACGTGACATCAGTCTATAACAATTACATACGGTTACATAAATTACAGAATGTTTCCTTAACACACAACACATTCATACTCTGACCTTGTCACATATTGAGCGTGGTCATGGATTTTCCACGTTGACATATGATGTTCAAGGTACCCTGGGTGCGCTGATTGTTGACGTTATGGGATGCTGTGTCAGCTTCAGCCAAAATAAATGCACTATGTCTGTAGAACACCGTGAATTGATGTTTTTTTCCTTCAATAGCAAATGCACATGGTTATGTTTAGCCAACACATGCATGTGGTTGGGTTTAGGACAAAAGAACAGGGTTTGGCTTTACGTTCATACAGGAAGCAATCACCTGCAATCCAGGTGAAAGTCAGTGGTTGTTGGATCGATCCACCACCCTTCCCACCCACTCTATTCGGAATTTTGCCCCCTTAACTTACGTTGTTGTCTGGGCGCATTTCCCCCTCACGCCATTGAGCACCATTACAGAATTACGGCAACTGGCTGCATATCATGTGTGAAGGGACAGCTTTTTTTTAGTCTGTGTCTGATGCTGGAGTCACTGACCAAGCGCCGGTATTAGATGACTTCAGAGTGAGACCTGGTTGTAAAACAACCGTGACTTTTGGTTTCACATGGGATACGAACTGCTGTCTCCTGGGTCAAAGTTGAGTTTTTTTCGATCCATACACTTACCCTCCCTCCCACTCTACGTGGACTTTCTCAGTCTTTATACCAGATATAAGTTGCTTTCAGCCTCAAGTATTGCTGCAGATGGATTCACATCAAAGTTAGTTAAAAGCTTAATGCATCTCATAAAGATGCTAAAGGGTGCTTTAAGTGTTGAAATTACACGCTGAGGGGTGTGATAATGCGTCGAGATTTGGCACTCTGGGGATGAGAACTGGCTGATAATTTCTAGGAGACTGGATTGTACTTGCACAGAGTTTTGTAATCTTAAGTGAAATAGGGCCCGTTAACCAAACTTACAGGAAACATACGTTATAATTTACCTCTAGTGATCTATAGTCATGCAGATTACTCTGCTTTTATTTGCTCAGATGTCTGTCTCTGCCCTGTCTGCCTGCATCACAGTACACTGGATGTGAATGAAAATGAATTTGTTGCACTCACAGCATTAAAAAAAGGCAATATAACATTTCAACAGCAGCATCTTTTCAAGACACAATGTCTCTGTTAGCGTGGACAATCTGTAGACCTCAGTGTCAACAGTTTTCAGGAGCACTACCTTCTGCCAAAGAAACAGTCCTGATGAGAGTGGCTTGTGGATTATCCAGAGTGACTGGGGCAGCATTGATGGAAAAAGATGACCCCTCTTCTTTCTGTTGATTTTTTTTAGAAGTGCTTTTTTTATGAGCTTCACAGACAAAATTCCATTTACCCCCTTTGTATTAGAACTGTGTGAGTTCTTAAAAAGCTGAAAATCAAAACAAAACAATCTTCAAACCACTGGAGATTTTTTTCAGTCATTTGAGTAAGCTATCCCTTTAGAAGAATAGACTGTATTGATTTCATATGCTCAAGCATTCCGAGAAATGTATCAGAGACAGACTGGAGAAACTATGAATTCTGAATCAGTATTATGAGGCTTTCTCCACTCTCTGTTCACACACTAAACCACACTTTATTGATCCATTATCTCAGATCAACGCATTTTCAACAAACGATTACAAGCAAGTGTCGGGTGATAAAACACTCATGAATCTCCTCAGGTTATAGCGAATTAATCAAGTGCCATTAATGGCCCATGAGATGTAATAGGTAGAACAGGAATTTTAATCATCCTCCCTCTTACAAAGTGACCACATCTTCATGCCATCCATCTCTGGTGGCTCCTGGCTCCAGCTTGGCCTTAATGAAGGGGAGTTAAGATCTACACATCGCTGGAAGAGACAATAAGTCATTATAGATCCCAGCTGTAATCCACAGATGAGGAGATGAGGGAGAGATGAAGAGGAAGAAAGGGAGTGTTGAGGCAATAACGGAGCAACAAGAACAGGAAAGTGGATGCAAAAGTGGGAGCATGAAGGAAACAGAGAAAGACCTCTGGGTTATCTATGCATTAGCAGACTCCTTTGTGTTTTTCAGCTTCATGCAGACGACTAATGGATGAGATAGAGTGAGTCAGAGCTTTGTCAGAGACAAGCACAGAGCTTTTCTTCTCCCCTGCTCACATTCATGACACCTTGGCCTCCTCTCCACCCTTCATTAAAGCCACTAATGCTAATTTATCCCACCGATGGCTTTATTAATACACTTCGCTTTGCAACTTTGTACACAGTGCACAGGCGGCTGCATCCCGCTCTCATCATTCTCGTTAGCTTTCTTTAGAGACACAAAAAGCTCTTTTTTAGGGACTGCACGAGAAGTACTGGCATTAAGAGGGGGAGAGTGAGTCTCGTACTTCATTGTATTAAAAAGCATTAATATTTTGTTTGTACCCTCTCCTTGACATGGGGAAAAAATCCAGCCACTCAACATTAATCCAGATTTTCCTGCTCTTATGTATTTCAGGCTCGGAAGCAAAATGTACTCGGTAAACAAAACCGAATGCATGAGTCATTTTATGAATGCTCTGATTGCTTCCTGTGTGACTCAAATGAAAAAAAAAACATTTTATCTTGAAAACCTGTAACATTTTCAGGGCCTTAGTTAACTCTAATGGAGGCATAAAACAGTAGATTTTTTTGGAAAGAACGTGGTAAAAGCATTCATTTGTGCAAGATGGAAAGACTCATCTAAAAGTAGAAGGACATCAGGCCCTTCATTAGAGTCCATTTTCTGTCGGCTTTCATGCCAGCGTTCATTTAGAAGAGCAAGGTTGCTTATATTTGTGAATGATGAAGATCTATTTTCAAATGCATCTCTTACTGTAATGACCTCCCAGCCTCATGGTTGGATTCTGCTGTCTTGGCTGTCTGGGGGGGAAAGCCTGCTGTGTAGGGGCCTTCCTCTCCCTGTGACCACTTTATCCATGTATAGTACATCATATATCAGCCTTCTGCACCCAAAACTGCTAGCTCTGTCACATAGATTATGCAAATGATATGAAATGGTAAAGATAGTTGAAATAGTATGCAAATTTATAGGCAAGGGTGGCTAAAATAGACCGCTGGCAATATCAAGACTAAGAACTGTGTCATTACTGAAATCGAGCAGAGAGAGGAGTGTGTAGGGCCATGGCTCAAAGTGTCACACATGTGAAAGACAGAGATTCAATCTGAAGCTATTGAGATATGGAGAAGCTGTGACTCTTTCTGACCCCCTGGTTGTTAGGAGCTCCTGGGCACAATAATCCATGCATGCCAAAGACAGTGTGATAACCAAGACATACCGAGACAAGGTACATTTAAAAAATGTCAACCATTACACATTACTGTTTAACTATGTCAACGTAAACACTCCAAAATTACCTTTTTGGGTAACTTGTGTCTGTATGTTCAAAATAAGATGTAACTTTTCTAATCAAATAATTGTACTCCCAGTTAAAGGTCCAGTGTGTATGATTAGCATAATGTATTCGCAGAAATGGAATATGATAATCATAACTATGTTTTCATTATTGTATAATCTACCACCTTATCACCTTAAAAATAAAAATCATCGTGTTATCTTAGAATGAGTCATTGATATCTACACTTATTCACATAGGCCTTTGACAGCTAGTCTGTTTATCTTGCTCTGTCTTATTTTGTTTATTTATCTGTTTTGTTTTGTTGTGTTTTTTGTTTTTTCTGTAAAGCATCATTGGGTCTGTTGAAATGCACTATATGAATATAAGCTATTATTATTATTATTATTAATTATTGTTATTATTATTATTATTATTACATAAGTTGGTCATCTTCCACAGAGTCTGTTATGTTGTTCGGGAACTGCCCATTGGTTCGACAGCCCATTGGTTCGACATCCCATTGTTCCGACCATATTAAACTCATTGTTCCGAAGTCCGTTCCAAAATCATCATGATGCCCTGTGGTTAAGGTCTGGTTAGGTTTAGGCACAAAAACCACTTGGTTAGGGTCAGGCCCGCCGCGAGCCGTTCAGCACCGCGAACAGTCAGACTAATGGGATGTCGAACCAATGGGCTGTCGGACCAATGACATGGACCCGTGTTGTTCTACAGTAGCCGATGGTTTAGTGTGTTCAGATGCAACTTTTTGGCCAAGACATCCCAATGAGATGCATTGCAGCAGGGGCTCTCTTCACCGCTAGTTCTCTAACATCAGTTTGATGTGTCTGGCCAGCCTGGGCCTTTACACATAAGGCACCTTACAGCATCTGTATGAGATGCCCTGGGCTTTCAAGTAACTCCAATTTAATCCTGTCCACGGCAATAATGCAACAATGTCCTGAGCAGGGTGGATGGGACAAACGCGCAATGGATTTTCGCCTCAGAGACTATTGCTTGTGTCCATTGTGAAACAAAATGTCAACAGTTGGAGTTCCCACTTGTAAACTCGGGGCAAATCTATCCACCTTGATTTCGCGAAGATGTAGTCATATGTCAGACATCAATAGCAGCAACTACGGAGGTGCACACTGTAAATGGTAAACCATCCACTAAAAGGTAATGTAAGGTGTATTTGCCTGTGTTTAATTGAGATATCAAATACTGTCATATAGTAAATTCCTGTACAGCATGTAAGTTGATTGTGTTATTAGGCAGCTGGTTACAGTAAACAATATCTTAAAGATATCCGACTTTGAGTGAATAACAACATTATGTGTCAGGCCTAAGCTGAGATAACCCTGGTGACATCATCAGTGGACTTTTGTCAAACTTTGAAAGCTCCTCTACAGCCACAGGAAGTATTATAAAACTGTTCTAACAGGCTGAATATGTAGTGCTCCATATGATGAGTAAACTCAACTTAATGTGTAAAATTTGTGGAGTACCCCTTTAAAGGAAGTACTTCAGTAGAACAAGATGTGTTTTTAGAACAACTCCAATAATGCCCCCATATATGTGTAAATGATTTGGAGTGGCACTACATGACTTGATTCTGGGTTCTTAAAAGGACTTTTATTTTGTATATAACTGTATGATTATACTCTGCTGAAGACAAAACATTCTCATTTATAATAAATCACATTGTTGTAAAAGCAGGGATTCAGTATGTTCTTTGAGCTTGTGTTCATTTATCCTCTGTGAAAGCAAAGACAGCAGCTCACATTCACCTAAACGGATCATTGCTTGACTCTATATGCTTTTCCAGTTGGCTGCACCAAATCTGAATTTGCTGGAATATAAACGGAGGCATGCTGGCCATTTGATTCCAAAAATGAGACACAAAAATTGAAACTTGCCATACGCAGTGCATCATACCAAAGCTATGACTGCAGCTAGACCTCAGAAATGCACAGCGTGAAAGTGGTCATCAATACTACTGCTTAAAACATGTTCAATGTGGCAACTTAAGTGCAAGGCTGTTAATGGGGTGTATGAGTGTGACGTGCTGTCTGGGGACAAGAGGTGTGCAAACAGATTTGAGTAAGTAATAAATAACAACTGAGCAAGTGCACTCACTTTAACCCATCCTGTGTTAACAAGTTGACCAATACAAACCATTACAACCAGCTCACTATTATACCCACTACAAACATCTCAAGGCTGCAGATTGATGACTATGTAGCCCATTAACACTTAATATCCTTGTCAATTGTTTCTTACTAACAATAATGGCTTCCATTCAAAAGAGAGATGGCAGCAGACGATTGCTTGGTAACTCATTCCCTGAGCCTTTAGAAAGATACTCTGCTGCCAATTCATCAGAGGCCACATGTGGCTAAATAAATGCTCATTCAACATTTCTCCTGGCTGATTAAAATGTAGGAATAAATGCATCTTAACTCATTATGGACATGAAATTGAAATATGTTCCAAATTTCCTGGATAAATTTAATTGACACAGGTCTGCACTCAGGAACTCATTTGAAAAGTTTATCTTATGCACGTGTCTTCATCGACTGGGTATTAATTCTTGATACATTTGGTATTGATCGAAATAATCCAGTGCCAAATAGGTTGATCAAGATGATACCTGCACTGGATCCTTTTTTGCAGCAGAGGTCTGATCCTTGACCATCCCTACTCTCAGCTGGATCAGCAAATATTCTGTTGCTGCCATTTCCAGAGCCGCTCTCCTCCCAGCAAACAAACAGTCAGTTCACTGTCTACCCAGTTAGTACGAGCTAAAAACAGCAGCGGCTAACATCTGCCACTAAGCCGTTAAATGGTCCCAACAAATTCACACTGACACTGAAATGTCTCAACTTTGTCTTTAAACCTCTTAATAACCATTAGGTAACATTAGAAGTGTGATGCTTACAGTTAGTCCTGTCACTGTGTGTGTGTGTGTGTGTGTGTGTGTGTGGCCAGGCAAACTCATTGACCTCATGCTTCCATCTGTCCTTTATGATGGTATAGACACAGCCAACAGATGGCACTAAAGGGTGGAGTCAAAAGTTTTACACAACAACAAATGAGGCGGTTGTGGAGGAGGTCTTAAGATAAACCTTTTTACAGAGGCAGCGTTAATGACGGTGGTCTGTGAGGTCATAAAACACATCACAATATGTGGACGGAGCATTCATTTCACAATATTACTGATTCTTTCTGTTCCACCTTCTTTAAAAATGTATTTTGTTGTGTCATATGGTTGTATCTCGCTTCTGTACATCTGTACGACATCTATTGCACGTCCGTCCGTCCTGGAAGAGGGATCCCTCCTCAGTTGCTCTTCCTGAGGTTTCTACCGTTTTTTCCCCGTTAAAGGGGTTTTTTTGGGGAGTTTTTCCTTATCCGCTGTGAGGGTCCTAAGGACAGAGGGATGTCGTATGCTGTAAAGCCCTGTGAGGCAAATTGTGATTTGTGATATTGGGCTTTATAAATAAAATTGATTGATTGATTGATTGATTGATTAAACTATGCTACACCACCCCCATGATCTCTGGTGGTTCATATATGTAAGCTTTCAGAAAATGTGCACAAATATGGACAAAATGAACACAGAGCACAGACGGAAGACTCCATCAATCTGTCTCCATCTCCATATCTAACGTTGAGCATAAATGAGCCCTAAGGGTCATTTTTTTAATCGTACCCTGCACTACTGACTAGAGGGGCACTCAGTCCAGGCCAGTGGTCCAGTCTTCTATAATATAAAAAACTGCAAGTGCAACCACTATACATGTCTGGATATACAGTATTTCCAGAACTACTGGAATGATATCAAAATATGGTTGTGCTCAGCTAGCCTCACCATCTCACTTGTGCACTTATTATGTACTTAAAAGAAACCAGTGTTCACAAGTGCTCCATAAAGACTGCTTTCATTATGTTTGAACAGTTCTATGTGTAGGCTATGCCAGAGGATTACCATTACCTGGATTTTAACATGTATGGCATTTATTCCGCCTGAGCCACATGCAATGCTAACAAAAGTAAAACATAATTTGTGGAGCCCCCTGTGATTCGGATCTGCTTGAAAATGTTATGAATTCTTACTTGGCCCATATCCTTTCACCAAGTTTCATGAAAATCGGACCAACAGTTTTCCACAGTCCTGCTGACAACCAAATGGCACTAAAAACATCACCTCTTTGGCGGAGGTAAAAATACTATAGAAACAAGTGTTAGAAAATACTGAAAACAGTTTTGTTGAATAGAAATTACATTTCTAAAGCTTTTTAAGAGGACATATGAGTTGTGTGCAGGACACTGATAATGTACCTCAGATGATCTGATGTGTTCCCCATATTTTTCAGCTAAAAGCTTAGATCACAATATTCTAATATGAACCTGTAAATGTGTTGAGGTAAACAAATGGACATCCACTGTCACATTATAAAGCTTCTGACGGACACTGCACGACTTTTCATTCATCAACAGTGTTGACAAAAAGCTCACTGTGTTCATAGTAATAAATTCTGGTGGAATATTATCAGTGTATGAGAGGCACATCTTTGTGATGCTCGAAAGTATCCAGGGCCTGCATCATCACTTAACGCTGTGCTGCTTTACTCATTTGTTCAACTTACTTAGTAGGGGCCACTTAAGGGAGAACATAATATCAAATGGGCTTAGTCAGCAGGCTAGCAAATGATCATTGCACAAAACATTTCAGCAAGGCAAACAAACAGGTCCCTCTAATGATTTCCCATAAAGCCATTTATATATTTCTAAATGGACCAGAGTCACACACGACCTGTTTCACATGCTGTTGACTACGAGTGGTAATGTGGTACAGTGGAACTGGTCATGGTGTGCTGGTTCCTACTCCTTTATTTATTTTTACATCAGTGTGCCCATCAATACGACGCCCAATATGTGTACTGTGAAAGATTTTCATTCACTCTCATCAATATGATGTCTTTACTGAGGGGCTGCGGTGTTACCGGCTGTGACTTCTACCATTTGTCTTCGTCTTCATAACACCTGTGAAAACATTACATATGTTACGTAAATTCCATTTGACCAGATGTGTGGGTCAACAGGATACTGAAAACATTTTCAGTCTTTATTGTTCCATATCATTGTTTGTAACATTGTAAATGTAGATTCCATTTACAAACTAGGCCCTTATGTATTATCCAGCTAGCTTTTATCCTCATTTTTTCATCTTTCAGCTTTGTTGTAATTGTAGTAATAATGGTCACACTCATGTCTAGACATAACTACTGGGGTCCCAAGGGTCAGTATCAGGTCCAAAACTATTTTGTACAAAAATGATATGTTTTTGGTGTCCAGAAAATTAAAATTTGTTTTAATTGCAGACAACACCAATGCTCTTTGTTCTGGGGAAAATGTGCAGCAGCTTTTGGAGGAGGTCACAACAGAAATTGGTAAATTAAAACAATAGCTTAGCGTAAATAAACTGTCTTTAAATTTGAACAAAACTAAATTTATGTTGTATGGAAACTGCAGCACAGACACAGAAGTACTGATGATGATTGATAATGTTAGTGTGGTAAGAGTCTAAGAAACAAAATCTACTGGAAACCTCAGATCAGTTATGTAAAAACGAAGCTGACAAAGAGCATTGCAGTTCCGAGGAAAACAAAACACATACTGGAGCATAAATCACTGCACATTCTGTATTCATCACTTGTACAACTGTATTTGACTTACTGTGTGGAAGTTTGGGGCAAGACTTACAAAAGCAGTTTACAACCATTATACAGCCTTCAAAAGAGAGCAATCAGGACAGTACACAATGTGGGGTAGAGGTAACACATGAACACACTGTGTTAAAGTCACATGCATTGAAATTTTTTAGATCTCGTCAATTTAAAACTGCCTTAATAAATAATCTACTTCCAGGCAACATTCAAAAAATGTTTTGTGACAGGGAGGGGGGTTATAATTTAAGAGGAGAATTTATTTAAAAAAAACAAACAATGTGTTTGTACAACTAAGAAGAGTGTGTATTTCAGTGTATGGGGTGGACTTGTGGAATGGGTTGCATGATGAGTTAAAACAATGCACAAATATAAATCATTTTAAAGGAAATTAAAAAAAGATATTTTGGCAGATATATAGATGTGGAAAGGTTGTGTTAGGGGAGTGCATGTTTATTTTGTAACACTGGGTGGTACTTGGACTGTAAATAAACCTGGTCTATTACTTATTTATTTAATTGGGTGGTAAATAGAATGGGGATAGCTGTATAAAAATAACTGTAAATAAATTTGGGAATTGGTTGAAATAATACATGAGTTAATAAAAAAATGTAATAAAGGAGTAGAGACATGTAAGTTTTACTTCTACCTACTCCTTTCCAGACACTATTATCCTTGTCTTTTTTTCATTCATTTTAATTTAGAATTCATCATGTTCTTTTGAACAGTAAGTTCTGTTACTGCTATTAGTAATATGTGATGTAATTGTATTAGTAACTATATTGAAAATATTTCTTATATGTTAATCATGCTAATATCTGTAGAAATCACAACTACACAATTATCTAAACATGTTCGCAATCAAAAATGAATAGAACATTTTAAAGACACAAAAAAAGTCATCTTAAATTTAGCAGTGTGTAGCAGTAAGCAGTTCAGTAATCCAGTTAAGCAATACTAAGGGACTGTCTTCTTTAAAAATCATCAAAATTACACCATCTATAATGACCAGAAAATGTAAAAACAGAAGTTATTGTTGGATTTTCAAATATCATTGGACACATCATGTGTGATGAACGCTTCCTTCAGGAAAAAACACATAACCAAATCTGAGCTTAAGATATTTAATCAAAAACACTTTATTCTACAATCCATTTAAAATTTGGCCAAAAATAAACCATTTGCACAGACTAACCAGCATGTACAATGAGTGAAAAACCAAGGCTTTCTTCAACTTCATCTTCAACTTTTTTTACAACAACAATTTTTAACTTTCAAACATCAAAGGATACGTTTAAAAAATTCTGATAACTAATTTATGGTGGAGGGAGCTTTATGCCTTTCCCCCAGTCACTCAGGAAGGCTCAAGGAAAAATATTTGTAGCCTCTGGATGAACAAAAAACACAAACAAAGTCACACCCTAGCCACCCCCTCCTCTGATAAGTAAAGAACAGTCCCTCATTTTATAACTATCCATAAAGATGGTCATATAAAATTCACTGCTTTAGTGTGGTGTACAGAGTTTTTAGCAGGTATTCAAACAGTTAATCCAATCATATGATTTATCTTGGGCAATAATTATAATATTTATCAGGGGGGATTTTTAAATATGCTCAAAATAACTCCCTAATAAGTGATTAAAAAATATAAAGGAAAAAATTTGTTATGCAATGAACAGCAACCATGCAACTTTGTCTGGATTAGTCATCAGCAAATGTAATCATCATCATAAATATCCTTTACAAATGGCCATTATTATCACTTCTGGATAGTATTATGGTGTACTGCAATTCTGCGTGTGGATTGTTCAAGTTGTGTTGCGGTACCTCAGCAGAACGTTACTTAAGTCGATTGTTGTGGGTAGCTACGATCAAACACTGTACTGTTTCTCTGTTTCATAACTTTCAAATGTATTAAAAAATGGAAAACTAGAATATGACATTATGAGTGATGAGTTATGTCGGCTGTATCACTCTCGAGCGTTATATTTTTTGTTAAGGATGAGTATGTTTTTTTAAAAAAAGGAAAAAAAAGTCATTTAAAAAAGCCATAGAATAGTGTCATACAAAATCCAAAGTGTTTGCACTTTTCATGAGTGACCCTCCCTCATGCTTGCTCCCAAACTCAGTCATCAAAACTTTGAGAACCTCTGATCTAAGATTTTTGTTTCAAGAAGCATTAAAAATGTCATTTTTGCTATTTAGTTATTAAGAATCTCTCCGAGCAGAAGTCCCCTGAGGGCTGGTTTAATTTAATCTAATATAATAATTTAATTTATTTATTTATTATGTTATGGGTCCTGTAATTTCTAAAACATGTATTTGGAAGAATTATGTAATCTGGTACATATTACAGGGAAAATAGAGAGACAGTCCTGATGAAGTTGCTGGAGTTTAGTTGGTTTAATTAACTTAGTGACATTTGCTCTAGAGTCAGCTGCTGAAAATGTAATACAAGTAAATATTTTGTCATTTATTTATTTATTCTTGGAAACTTTAATCTTGTAATATGTGTGTGTATATATATATATATACAGTCAGGTCCATAATTATTTGGACAATGATACAGTTGTCATCATTTTGGCTCTGTACACCACCACAATGGGTTTTAAATGAAACAATGAATACCTGCTTAAAGTGCAGACTCTCAGCTTTCATTTAAGGCTTTTTTCAAAAATGTAGTATGAACCATGTAGGAATTACAACCATTTCTTCACACAGTCCCCCAACTTTAAGGGCTCATAAGTATTTGGACAAACTAACATAATCATCAATTAAACAGTCAGTTTTAATACTTGGTTGCAAATCCTTTACAGTCAATGACTGCCTGAAGTGTTGGACACATAGGCATCATCAGATGCTGGGTTTCTTCCCTGGTGATGCTCTGCCAGCCCTTTACTGCAGCCATCTGCACTTCCTGCTTGTGTTTTGGGTGTTTTGCCCTCAGTTTTAGCTTCAGCAAGAGAAACGCATGCTCAGTTGGATTCAGGTCAGATGATATGACTTGGCCATTGCACAACATTCCACTTCTTTGCTTTAAAAATGTCTTTGGTTGCTTTCGCAGTATGCTTCAGGTCATTGTCCAACTGCACTGTGAAGCATTGTCCAATGAGTTTTGAAGCATTTGGTTGAATCTGAGCAGATAATGTAGCCCCAAACACTTTAGCTTTCATCCTGCTGCTCTTGTCAGCAGTCACATCATCAATAAATACAAGAGAACCAGTTCCACTGGCAGCCATACATGGCCATGACATAACAGTACCTCCACCATGCTTCACTGATGAGGTGGTGTGCTTTGGATCATGAGCAGTTCCTTCCCTTCTTCCTTCTCTTGTCTTCCCATCATTCTGGTAGTTGATCTTTGTTTTATCTGTCCATAGTATGCTGTTCCACAACTGTACAGGCTTTTTAGATGGTTTTTGACAAACTCTAATCTGGCCTTCCATTTTTAAGGCTAACCAACGGTTTGCATCTTGTGATAAACCCTCTGTATTTATTCTAGTGAAGTCTTGTCTTGCTTACAAGAGCAGCAGGATGAAAGCTGAAGTGTTTGGGGCTACATTATCTGCTCAGATTCAGCCAAATGCTTCAAAACTCATTGGATGATGCTTCACAGTGCAGATGGACATTGACCCGAAGCATATTGCAAAAGCAACCAAAGACATTTTTAAGGCAAAGAAGTGGAATGTTGTGCAACGGCCAAGTCATATCATCTGACCTGAATCCAACTGAGCATGCGTTTCTCTTGCTGAAGCCAAAACTGAGGGCAAAACACCCAAAACACAAGCAGGAAGTGCAGACGGCTGCAGTAAAGGGCTGGCAGAGCATCACCAGGGAAGAAACCCAGCATCTGATGATGTCTATGGGTCCAACACTTCAGGCAGTCATTGACTGTAAAGGATTTGCAACCAAGTATTAAAACTGACTGTTTAATTGATGATTATGTTAGTTTGTCCAAATACTTATGAGCCCTTAAAATTGGGCGACTGTGTGAAGAAATGGTTGTCATTCCTACACGGTTCATACTACATTTTTGAAAAAAGCCTTAAATGAAAGCTGAGAGTCTGCACTTTAAGCAGGTATTCATTGTTTCATTTAAAACCCATTGTGGTGGTGTACAGAGCCAAAATGACGACAACTGTATCATTGTCCAAATAATTATGGACCTGACTGTATATATATATATGTAAAGAGTACTGTTTGCTTTGGAAACGCCAAGCAGACCTAGGATCTAGGTACCATGTCTGAAGGGTTACTTTTGGTTCCAAAGGTACCATACTGAAAGTGTTTGGTGGAAACGGGGTTTGAGATGCAGGCAGGAACAGCGTAAATGGGATGTCATGACCAATTGGCTTGCATAGATCCAGAATGACAAACTGGTGATGGCTAACCAACTGGACATCATGTTGATCGACAAACAACAGAAGAAGGCAGTAGTGATAGATGTAGCAATTCTGAGTGACAGCAACATCAGGAAGAAGGAGCATGACAAGCTTGAAAAATACCAAGGGCTGAAAGAGGAGCTAGTAAAGATGTGGGGAGTAAAGGCAACAGTGGTGCCAGTGGTGATCGGAGCACTCAGGGCTGTAACCACCAACTGAGAGTGGTTCCAGCAGCTTCCAGATACAACATCTGAAGTCTCTTTCCAGAAGATGGCAGTTCTAGGAACAACTGAGATACTGCACAGAACCCTCGAACTCCGAGGCCTCTGGTACAGGACTGGAGCTTGAGGAAGACACACCACCCCCACTCCTATGGGGCTACCTTTAAAGTACTGACCCAAATAACCCAGTACCAAGTAGTATTAAAACTTCTACAGTCAAATGATTGATCCTTTTTGTACTCAGATCTAAGAAAAGATTATTTGTATGGTTTGTATTACTGCAAGCGTTCTTTGATGTAATACAACATGTGATAAGCCCACTAACACAGCAGCTGCTTACAACCCACACAGTCTGTGGTGTGGTGAATGAGAGTGATGAATTTACGGAGTTGGCATTTCAGCTTGCCAAGATGCCACCAAAACTTTTCAAAGTATGGCAATGTCACATACCTGTGGTGTCTAGTAGCATTTCACACAGCTGAATGTTTTTATCACATGATGGGAAGTAGAAAAAAGTTATCAAATGAGGTACTCTATTGGTATTGTATCACTTTAAGGGTATTGGTCTTGGTACTCGAATTTTAAAAGCACTAGAGTGTATACCAGTCTGTAATTTCACTGGGGATTCAGTAGACTGTAAATATGTTATGGGAAAGTTCAAGCATTCTTAAAAGCTGCTATAAATTATCATCATTTTCAGTCACAGCAAAAAAGCTGTTATCAACCAGCTGGTGAAACAAAGTGGAGCAGTTAGCAGCTAAAGAGCCAGATAATTCCCTCAGGGGTTGGTAACTAAACAGACAGCCAAAATGAGAGGTAATTTCAGACACATTTGCCAGGTGGACACAAACACAACTCGAAATGAATGCTAATGCTGCTCCATATGAGTTAAATTAGCAAGTGTTTACTAACATGTTTGCCATATCAACTTCAAAGACGATAATATAACAGTGTTGTATTTACAGCTTGTTTCTGCTGCCCTCAAGTGGCAAAAAATGTAGTGCAGGTTAACAAGTTTTTTTTTGTTGTAAACAAACAAAACAAAACAACACTATAAAACATTTTGAAAGCCAAAGTATTCTAAATACAGCATCATACTAAATAAAATACAGCCCACAATTAAAAGACAGATAACTGTCAGCTTGGTGTGTCAGGGCCTTTAGACAGGCATTGTGTCAGGGCTGTTACTACCTCTGCTTCCAGCTTAAAGGCGAGACAGCGCTGTCCCCCCATTTCATGATCATACCTTCCATACAGAACAGCAAGGTGGCATCACAGCACAATATTACCACCTTGAACAGGTAGTGTAAAAGGGGCATTAACTCCAGCACTACAGAGTTCTATTGTAAAACCCCCTTAAGTTACTAAAATGTTTAAGAATAAATTAATAATTAATAATAATTTTCTAAAGTCATAACTGAGTAAGCACATAAAGGGCAGGAATATGTTGGTTCATCTTAACCATGCTGTTGGCTCATTAACCTGCAGAGACCATATGTTTAGGTGGGGCAGCAGTCTGAGGGCAGAAGCAATCTATGATGTCCTGAGTGGCTGTGTCTTCTTTGTTATCTCAGTATTATTGGGTAATACAATGGTGAGTAACAGGATAGATGGGGGTCAGGGAGTGGAGGTCAAGCAACAAACACCATGCTCCTGGTTCACAGCCATGGTGTTCCTGATGTCTTCAAACACAGATCCACTCACACAACAATTCCAGCTTCTGCAGTGTGATTTCCATCAGCGATCCACCCCTGCAGCCTGTGGTGGCCGCTTCCTGCCCACTGGAAAACACCCATTTTCTCATTTATTGCCTCGGGTTGTGCTCTCTCTCCATCCCACCCACATTGTCCATCTCCTGGTGTTGGCTAAACTCTCTCCCACCATCAATGCTTTGACTGACCGCCCAAATCCAGCTAATGATTCCTATAAACTGGAATTGACGCAATGCTCCTGTCACTGTGTCTGCTTTTCTCCCTGTAGGCTGGACCCACATCTCAGAGAATTATCTCCCGCATTCTCCAGCTGCTGACCCTTGTTCCAGACGTTCCTCCTGTACCTGCTGGGCTCTTGTGTGTCCCTGCCTGTCTGGCTGTGCTGAGAGATGAAGATCCCTCTGTGGTACCTGGTGGTGCTGCTGGCATGTCTCTTCACCCCTGGACGCAGTGACTGCCAGGGGGAGTGTGTGGCCTGCGGTCTGCTCCTGCAGCAGCAGCAGCTGCAGCAAGCCTTCAACACCATGGTGAGTGTGTCGACGTGTGTGTGTGTTTGTCGTTGTGAGTCACTGGTGATAAGAGCATCCGCCTGGTCAACACTGTAGTGTGTGTCACTGTGGGAACAGTAGCACTAAGCTTTCAGATAGAGGTGTGTTTGTGTTTGTCCGAGCAAGTTATTCACGACAAGAGCTTCTGTGTTTGATAGTCCTCTACGCACTTTGTTTGCCTGTATGTATGCGACTTAATATGGGGGTAAAATGATGTGATTATTGTGCTCTCTCAGTCCCAGAAGTATTTTACAAATAATTTATTTAGTTCATTTTGTTTTCTTTTTTTGGCGTCATGGTGGTCAAGGGGCTATAACACAGCAAGTAAACATTTTCTGTCAATTATAGGCAAGAGGCTTCTACACAAATCTTTTTGATTTAAAGTTTTAAACTTCAAACTGGAAAAAGAAGTAAAGAGATGATAAGATAGTAAATTAAATAGAAGAAAGAACACAATAAATAAGAGCTATAATAAAGAGAACATCTTTCAACAAGAATAATACTGTGTAGGAAAATGACTCTATGTGGTGCCCCCTAGTGGTGGTGTCTAAAAAGGCCCTGTGGTACATACCTAACATCATTAACACAGACATAAAAAACATGATCTCACAGAAATATGTGAAATGAACACGACATCTTAACATCACATTGCATGGTGGTGGCATGTAATGTGTTAAAATACATAGTGGCAGCACAGTTGGGTTTAGGTATCAAAACTACTTGGTTAGGTTTAAAGTAATGAGGTCTGTTATGTACGAGATGTAAGTACATCATAAAGTGATGTAAGTATGTCATGTACTTGATGTAACTACATAAAGTGACAGAATTTGTCATGTAACTTGCCACAAGTACATAAAGTGAAGTAAGTAGCCTACATCACGTGGCTTGACGTGACTACATTAAGTGTTAAAGTCTGTCACGTAACTTGACATTATGTACATAAAGTGACGCAAGTAGCCTACGTCATGTAACTTGACGTAACTACGTGAAGTGATTAAGTTTGTCACATAACTTGATGTACATACACAAAGTGACATAAGTAGCCTTTGTCACATAACTTGACTTAACTACATGAAGTGATAAAGTCTCTCACATAACTTGACGTATGTACATAAAGTGACTTAAGTAGCCCACACCACATAACGTAACCACATAAAGGATGGAAGTATATAATGTTAAAAGAACGTTCAATCTGAACTGCCATGGGTTAAAGTGTTTGTTTGACCCATCCAGCAGCATGACCTCTGTTCTCCCTACCTACCTTTGGGGTGGTAACATTAACCAATGTCCATTATGTGTCATTTACCAGGGTGTCCTGGTTAAATGACACACAATGTCATGGATCCTAATTGACTTTCCATTGGCAGTGTTTCTGTGGTGCCACCACGTAATTTTAACACACAACGTCCCACCACTTTCTAATGCTGTGTTGACAGGTGGTAATTTCACAAATTTCTGTGAGACCACATTCTTCTTAAATTAGCAAAGTTGTTCTATTTGCATACTAATGAAGGCCAAGTAAGGATTCAGGCTGAAAACAGCCAGCATTAAAACAGAGCAGATACCAGTGAGATAGTAAAATACATCCTTTGCTGATGGACTGTCTCTGTTTGTGCTACATTTTTTTTTAAGGGGGCGGGAGTCCAAGTAGGGCAGGTGGGAGGGGTAATGGATTGGTACAGCAGCCACAGACTTTCACCCAGGAGAACTTCTATAAAAATGAACTGCTTGGCAACCAGAGCAGGCATCTCATTGAGACAGGCCTTTATTTGTCAAAGTGTATAACAACACCGGCCTAGTAAAAGTGACTAGATGTTTAATTGGGACTAGGCTTCTAACTGAAGTTTTACGGTAGGTCATAATGTGATCTTTACCAAACGTTATGCCATTTAAACAACAGAGTAACATTTTAAATTAAAAAACATAAATGCTTTTGAAAATTTGTATCAATTCATTAAACAAGTTTGTTAAAAACTATCTGAGCTGTTAAGCTAATGCTGGCTAAACATACTGGTTGGAGGTTGTTGCATCTCCATCTGTAATTTTAACCTGCACTTTTTGCATACTGCTATTTGTTTTTTACATCTGGTGCTCAGTAACATAACATTAGTCAGTCATGGTTCTCTGCAACTTGATTGGATAATGTCAGATTTTATTTTATTTTATTTTATTTTATATATATTTTATGAAGTATCACATTGCTGAGATTAAATAACATTAATATTAGTTAATTCTGGAAACACTCTGGGGCACTTTGTAAATAACATACTTTCTCACCTTTGGATGTAGAGGAAGGTATCAAGTATTTTCAAGTGAAAGGGCTCAAGTCAAAGTGAAATCACAAGTCCTCAGTGTTTAAGTCGAGGTTGAGTTTAAAGTCTGTTTTGAATATGTCAAGTCTAAAGTCATCAAATTTATGATTCAAGTCTGACTAGAGTCCAAGTCATGTGACTTAAGTCCACACCTCTGGTGGCTGACATGCATTAGCTTGGAGAGCTAACTTGGCTTGTTTACTATATTACACCCTGTCAAACCCTGTTCAAACTCTCAAAGTCTATATGAAAAAATGGAACGAATCAAATATTTTTATTGAACAGCCATGTATTCATGTATTTGATGAGAAACCAAAGCACTAGACAGATTAACATTTTGCCATGATGATGATACTACGGACAAAGTTGGAGTATCAAAGTTATTACAATTCATTGTGTGGGGGACATGTCTGTCTGGTCAGACTTACAGAACATTGTTGAGACACTTTACTAAAACCTCATGGTTGCGCTAGAGGAAAGGTCAGGGGATCCCCAAAATCAGTAGGCTCAGTCCTCTGAGGACTCTGATCTGATCAGTGATAAACCTTAGGGCTAAATAGGAGTTGAGCTAAAACACAACAATACACAAATACCAAGCTGTTTTTTTTTTCTGAGATCCTCAGAAGTTGTTGTTTTGAAGATAGATTTAAAAAAGATAAAACTGGTATTATTTCTGTGACATAGTAGAGGGAGATTATTTGCATGTGTAAGGATCTACAGCACTTGTGCAATGCTTCGTGACCAACAGGCAGACACCAGCCTCTGCACTGAGAGAATACAATTGCCCTCCGAACTCAAACTAAAACTTCAGTGCAGAACACAATCTCATTTCCAAACAGTGAGAGACACGTCAGCGGGTAAAAATAGTCCGTGGGCGTCCATGAATAGCTGTAGGATGGCTAATTTAGCTGATAATGATGCAGAGAAAGACAGCTGGGACCTTTTGGGGAGTTGTAATAGAACTCTGTAATTGACTGCTGCTCAGTATCATCAGCCCAGGCTTACATCGGTGACTGACACATTTTATCAGCTCCTCATTGTGTTAGCTGCTTTCCCATTGAGCCACAGATGGAATCCACTGAGCAATTCCATTGTTTCCCACTCTAGACTAAAAGAGTGTGTGTGAAGCTGCTGGTGTTTGTTATGTCAGGAACCATTGATTTAGTAACTCGCACACGTACACATTCATGAGGGCATCCACACAGGCACCCAGACATACACACATCAGGCATTGCATTGTATCATCCCCCAGTTACTACACACATTGCATAATGCTAATTTTAAAGGTAAATGCCAGTATTTGTTTACATTTGAGCTAATCATCTGTGCTACAGCTGTAATTTACATAATTCAGAGCAGCTTCTCCATATTGTCTTTTGTATATCTAAAAATCAGGATTCATTCTCCTACTTTCTGTACAGGCCATTTGGCATTACACAATTCAATCTATTATAAAAACACCTTAAGACTTATTTAAACTCCCTTTACATTCAAAAATAGATAAGTTCATTTCAAACATTGTCAGTGTCACTGCCCACATACTTCTATGCCTACTTGATAACACTAAAGGGCAGAGTCAGAAGTTTCTGACAACCAATACTGTACTGTACTGAGAAGGCTTGTACAGTACTGTACTGACCCCTCTTAAGTTTAAAAACACCACATAGGGGATAAGCACAGCAATTGAGAAAAGCATAATATTTCTAACATAGTTAGGGCATACCATAATGTTTATTTTCAGATGAGGAGGGAAGTCAGATTTGACCTCTGAGGACTGTGAGCGGCCAAATCCCAGATGGTCTCCAGTACCCCACATCTGATGTGCAAACATGTTTAATTTTGAAACCAAACAGTGTAGAAAAAAGCATTTGAGGTGTTAATTCCAGCTAAATTAGGAATGCACATTTATTTGGTGATACTTTTGAGACCACCAGAATTTAAGGAAATACATTAGGTCAAGTTCAATGTTAAATTTCATTAAAAACTTATATATATTTACTTACTTATAATATATTCATTTTAGCTTGGATTCTACCAGAATACACCCAGGTGTTAGTCTATTTTCTTTTACTGGACTACACCCACCAACTATATCATTGTGCAGAAGGAAGCATGACAGCACAACAAGTATTAATGCCGTCCTCAGCTGAGCTGGCTCCACATCTGAAAAATGAACATTATGGTATGCCCTAACTATGTTAGACATGTAATGCTTTTCTCATAAAATGCACAGTTTTTATAATATGAAAGCTTTTGGGGGTGGGGCTGGGATGGTCCCCTGTGGCCCCTCCTGGCCAGCCCTTGGCAACACCGCTGCTAATGTGCAACAACAGACATGTTATTACAGATACAGCTAAGCATCTAACCACATTAGTAATTTACAGAAAACAGATCAATGAAGTAGTGATGGTAAGACTGTAACTGTGATATATACAAAATAAACACAATAATACACAAAATGTAAGCAGCTATGATGTGTAGAGTATGATCAGAGCATGATCAGTAATATGTACAGCAGAATGGTTGTGGTGGTTTTAAATATAGAGCCAGTCTGAGATATACTTTTAGTTTTAGTCATCCCAGATGTTTTTGTTTATATACTGTTCAGCTCTCAGACATGAATGTCAGTACTAGACAATCTGCAAAGTCCATGATTATGCTCAGTGGCCATCTTTTTTTAATGCCCAATGCCAATGATTTTAGAGATCCTGCTTTCTTACTTCAGTTTGTTTATGGTTAGAGAAAGATTCTGGTTATAAACGGTAAACGATATAAGGTATGGTTAGGGTTAAGAACCTACAACACTTGGTTTTTAAGGGCACGGGCTGTTGTAAAGCAGGGGTCTTAAAATTTTCCTGGCTAAAGACCCCTTAGCTCAAAGACAGAAGGAGCAGGGATCCCCTACTAAATATACTGGTTTGTATAAAATATAGGTGCACGGTTGAAGAGTGGGAGAAGGCATGCCTCTTAGCTCAAACTCAAATCATAAATGCTTGATGGAGTTTGTTACAATATGAGTGGATGTTTAGGACATACATTACACATGTCAAACTGCACCATTTCAACCCTAATTACCCTAACCCTGTATTAAATGTAATAATAGAACTGGCACCTTACTCCACTGTATGTGGGAATGGAATGTCAAAAGCTCAAAATATACTGGAGAAAAGTTCTTGACCTGATTTCTGAATTGACAGGCGTTGCTTATATGTTGTGTTTGTTTGTTTTCAATTTAAAAAATCAATAAACAGAGCATTGAAAAAAAAAACAGGCCAATATATTTCACTTGTGAGCTAATTAGTTCACCTCACTGCTATGTATAAGTGCTGCACAGTGATTTAGCGTTAGCTAGCTCACATGATTGTGCAAGGATTCACAAATAATAATTAGCCTATCATCAGTGTTTTGTCCTGTAAATCAAATGTTTTTTTATTTTTTATGAATATGCCAATTTTTCTTTGCTAATAATGCATTGTATTCTTGTTATACTGGCTGTTAATGTTGACATTCGACAGAATCGTGAAGTGCAGAATTTTCCCACATGGAAGGAATGCCTATTTGTATACTACCAGGCTGCAAGTTCAAACAGATGGTTAACATGTGGCACAGCTAGCTGCTATTACTTTGTCATGGACTGATGGCTGCGGCATTAACATGGCCATCAGCCATTCACACTGACAGCGGCCAAGGGGTGACCCATACCACTCCTGTTCTGTCCATCCCCCCAGCTACAGCTTTGTAAGTGAGGAGTTTCTTCACCTCAAAACAACCTAAACCTGATCTGTTTTGTGTTTTAATGACTTAATTTGACGGATGGCAGAACACGTGACAAAGGTCCACAGCCAGATTGATGTGAGTAGTCTGACCTTGATATTATAGTTAAGTACCATCCCTGAACCATACCCCTTGAGCAAAATAGAGCCTTTGAAGCATCATCACTGAGGATTCTCACATCCTTTTCATCCTCTGGCCCTCACAAGTATATAAACACGACTGCGTGCGCGCACACACACACACACACACACACACACACACACACACACACACACACACACACAGCTCGTCTCACTTATAAACTCCTTTAGATTGCTCCATTGATCTGACGTGGAGAATCCCCTGGTGTGCTCATTTCATTTACGATGGATAATTAATTTCCGTTGATAGATTCACAGCGGAACTCCCTCTTCTCTCATCCCTTTGATGTGCGCAGGTTTTCCGATAAGAATGCAATTTATCTCATTTGTGCCAGATTTGACGAGTAAATGGGATTTGCTTCTTACCTCAAACTGAAATTTAACTCAGAGGGCTCGGGAGTTTAAAAAAAGGGAGGAAGGAGAGATGTGTTTGCATCAGTCTCTGTGGCGTGGCAGCTGTAACCTATTTATCCTCTGAAGAAAAAGTAATGCAACGTGGTTTTCTGCTTTTAACGGTTATGAATGGTAAATTCAGTCCTATCTGAAACGGCAGGTTAAATTTAAGGGCAAAATTATTTTCAGGTAGCCTGAAATACAATCTCTGAACCCAGTGGCTATCGGTCTGATGACCATAAGCCTCTGGGGGCCACAGCCAATAGACCCTTTTACTGTTACTAAACAGTATGCCATTTTTTGGTGGGCAGGGCTTTGCTGGAAGCAAAACAATTCTCTACAGACATTAGCTAGCACTAGCTAGCAAATTCTGTTGGCTTGTTTTCAACAATTGAGGAAGATGATACGAGTCTCTCTGAATAGGGTGCATTTGGAAATATTCAGTGCCGGAGCGCACTCTGGCATAAACTTGACCATTGGTAAATTCAAAGCATTGTTGGAATGTACCGTTTGGTTATCCAGTGTGGTTAACTTAACCGTCTGTTAATTCATATAGAAATGTAATGTTCCATTTCTTTGAACAACAGGGCTCTCAATTTAGTGTAGAGCATCAGACTAAAAAGTAAACACTGACCAGCAGGACCAGACTGGCCGATCCGTATACTCTCACTCAGTGGATTGATGATTTGACAGGATTGCTAAAGGTGGGATGGCTGGCTTTGTGGTTGATTATTATGCCAATCTTACAAAGGAGGACAACACTTGAACGGTTTCCTCTGGTTTGTTTTGCTATCAAAGCTAAAGTTACCTAATGTGCTAAAAAGTTAGCATTACAGAGAAATCCAATATTCCTCTTAATACCTCCAAAATTTCTGATTAGGTGGACATGATAACCCTTAATACACATAACGTTACTCATTCTTACAACTTCCCTAACCTGATGTGAAGTGTGCACTGCACGTTAACATTTTTGATGATTGCCTCCATCCAGTCCTTTCATCTTATCACTTTTAACCATAGTTGTCTCGTTTTTGCTGACAGGCAGTGGCGGCTGGTATGTGATAAAATTTAAGTTCTGAGCCATGACTCCTTCTATTCTGGCTCCCAATAACACAACAAGACAACATTTTAAGACTCCTGTGTAGCCTACAGCCCTGTGGTGGAGAGTCGTGTTTTGCCTCCAGCTAATAAAATTATGTCATTGTGAGGCCTGCTCTAAAAGGGTCTGATGTAGCCAGTGGTTATTAGGGCCAAGTTTTTCTCTTAAGCGCTGCGGTCATTTCGACTAAAATCTATAAACAGATATCTGCTTACAAATGCACAGCCAAGGCCAAAATGTTGGCATTGTGCATTTCTGCAAACTACAAATATGTTATATTTGTACGTTTCATACGTACCATATCAATGTTTCTAAAGTGACGTAGTATATGAGCTGACCTTGTCATCTGGAAGTGGAGGGGATGGTATTAGGCAAGATGCCTTGGTGTTTCCCACAGAATGAACATTTTTTTCTGTCCCCTCTCTAAATTTAATGATTTTTGTGGGTCTGTTGCAGTGCAGGCAGAACGTGAGTTATTTCTTTCCTCTAAAGGAATTTGTAAAGTTTGACTAATCAGAGGATCCAATTAGAGTTGATCAGATCTGATCAATGGCTGAGAGGTGCAGCTGCCAGAGAGGCGAGTGAAAGCAAACTTTTAGACTCAGTGCAATGAATGGTTAAGTTTCACTTTTACTGTGCCTTGCATTCTGCTGCTCCGTCTGTGCCCAGAGTAGGCTACCCTCTGCACTCCGAAGATGTGGTGCAATGAATTAGCGAATGGTATACTCCAACAGTGCACTTAATGAATAGTGCAGCTCCACAACTAGAAAATCAGTACGTGACGGCAGATGTTGTTGTAGCCCAGATAAATGAATGTGTGGGAAACCCTGTGCCTGCCAAGCTGCAGACTACTGTTCCAGAACAACGACAACAGCAACAAACAGTTGTGATTTAGCGAGTAATTTCTATGGTTCTAGTAGCATTTTTGGCACCAAACTTGGGTGTTTTTAGTGACCCATTGCTGTTTTTCCAGTAGGGATTGTGCTCCCAAAACTGGGTATTATAAGCCAAAACATAATCTTTTCCTAACCATAATCAAGTGCTTACTATGCCCAAACATAACCACTTGTTAACCACAGTGTTGATGAAACATCAAGTCAAGTGTATCTGCTACATAATAATGTACAAATGTAACATATTTATGGTTTGCAGAAATGTACAATACCAACTTTTTTTTCTGGTGATTTGGTTGGAATGTAGATCAATTAATAAAAGCTAATAAAAAGCTGACAATAGCAGTAGGTTACGAGATTGCACTGAGACCAAGTTATTGTGCTGTTGCAAGTGTTTTAACCAAAGACAGTGAAAAGTCATGAATAGAGCAGATTACACAAACTTCAGATGTTCTTCATATGTCCTTACCTATATACCGGTCCTGTGAGTGTTGAGGCATGAAGCCCAACTGTCAGGTGTGATGATAATAAGACAGGAAGGTCATTAAAGCTGCACAGAGAGTCAGTGATTCACCTCTGACATAGCTCATTTTATATCAAAAGTTCAATCCCAAAACACTAAATATATAATTTTTAGAGCAAATACATCATTACCAGAAGTTGAAGGGCCAATTTGGAAAATATTGGACATAATTTACCTGCTGTCCTTCAAACTGATTTGTAATTTCTTCCAATTTTGTGCTGTCAGTCATTTTGCAGAAGTAGATGTCACATTTATCAAATGATGGACGTCTCATATTGGCACCTAACTTTCCACTTACGCTGAACACAGCAGGAACAACGGCCATTAACTCCCATGACACACAAGCCATCCAGATCAAGAGACTGCTTTCCCAGCCTGGGTCTGGTTGTACAGCAGAGGAGAAACACTTTTCAGGTTAAAAAAGAAGTGTGATTGCATGCCATGAATGATATGCTGACCTTGGACAATATTTTTTATAAACCTTGCACTCAAGCTTATGCGGATCTATAGTTAACATGATCAGCCTACTTCTGAGGTACAGTATATAAATGAGTGCATACTTGCACTTGGGAATGCAGGGTGTAACTCTGTTGTTTCCTTTCAGCTTTTATTTAATTTTTTAATCACTAAGTTTCTTATGAGCCTTTAACTTCACCTGTCCTCACTGACTGAGTGATTAATGATAAGGGAACCATAAAACAGAAAGTGGCCATGAATCTTTAAAGCTGCACTTATCAATATTTTGATATGAGAGATGGCCTTTTAATGATTAGGTGTGACTTGAAAAGGGACTCTTCTCACTAGAAGCGTGTGTGTGTGTGTCACTACACACCTACAGAGAATAAATAACTCACCCTGCAATTCCCCTGAGCCTTAAGCAGCATTTTAGCATCTTTCATCTTTCAGTCTCATGACTCTCATCAGACCCACTTCAGCTGCAACAGGCAGCTGTTTATAGCAAAAATGTTGCAACAAACCCACCCTCTGCTACTGTTCCAACACTGAACAGCAAATGTTAGCGACTAGATAGTGAACTTAGTGGAAAGTTTAGCAGCTAAAGCAGCAGTTTCTCAAGAATTAGTGAAGACTGAAACAGAACTAAAAGGAGAGCGCATATAACTAAGAGCTGGGTACCAATCCGTAGGATGCTGATCAAATATCAGTGTCAAATATCAGTACTACAGAGGACCAATCCACGTTAAATCAATCTGTGCCATCTGGGTGACAGAGTACACTGTGGTCCAGCTACTGCATGGCTGCTGGAACTGATTGTGGCCACTCTAGACACTGAAGAACAAAACAAAACCAGGTTGCACCCAGAACATGGCAACAGGTGAAAATCTACACAGTGTCTAGGACACAGCCATTTCGGACACACTGTTCACTCGCATGTCTCACGCAACAAATGTGCTCTCATTTTAGTCCATGCAGGTGTATGCACCAGTTCATGGTTGTAACTTTGACCTGAAGCATTTATTTGCTCTTCAAGTCGCATTTTTTCAACACGACATGCATAAACACAAGGTTTTAGCCAATAAAAGGCAATGAATAAATATACAGTGCTCAAAAAATTAAGGGAACCCTTAATGGTCACAGTATAACGCCAAGTCACTTCAACAGTACCCTGACTGCTGTTACGTACCAGGATGAAATCCTCAGAGCGATTGCCAGACCTTACGCTGGTGCAGTGGGCCCTGGGTTCCTTCTGGTGCAGGACAATGCCCAGCCTCATGGGGCCAGAGTATGTGGGCAGTTCTTGGATGACAAAGGAATTGATGCCATTGACTAACCCTATCATTCCCATAACCTAAATCCAAATGGGTACCTATGGGACATTTTGTATTGGTGTATCAAATGCTGCCACATACCACCACTGTCCAGGAGTTCACTGACGCACTGATCTAGGTCTGGGAGGAGATCCCCCAGGACACCATTCGCCAACTCATTAGGAGCATGCCCAGATGTTGTCGGGAGTGCATACAGGCATGCAGGGGTCATACACACTACTGAGTCACATTATGATTTGCCGTGATTAAATTCACGCCAGTCGGATCATCCTGTGATTTCATTTTTTTTACTTTGATTTTCGATTCGATTTCGATTTGATTTTTCAACATAAATAATTCGTTCGTCAAGATCAGATGTGAGATATAAGTGTTCCCTTAATTTTTTTTGAGCAGTGTATTCATCTACATGATGAATGTCGTATGCTGTAAAGCCCTGTGAGGCAAATTGTGATTTGTGATATTGGGCTTTATAAATAAAATTGAATTGAATTTAGCAAACGAGGAGGAGCAGGATGTGCTGTCTCTGGACAGAGCCAGAGAGCAGAGAGAGTGTGATCCTAGAGACTCTCCCTTCAATTTTGCCCAGCAGCTGGAAGTTTGGACTTGTGTTTTCCAACTGAAATTACATATTTGTCAGTTATTACCGCGAGAGTAAAGAAGCAAATTCCAAATACTGGTAATAGTACGTTTAAATGTGAACAGTACTCAACCTTACATATGACTTCACACACATTTATCTTTTGGCCAGAAACTCCAGATGGATGATAATGTTGCTGCTTATTTGCTTGATGTGTTAAAAAGGCTAACTAACTTGCTAATAGACCCTTTTACAGCTGACCTTCTCTAAAATATGCGGATGCATGTTGGCAGCAGAAGTGGCTTTTCGCCTAGTCATCTAAATGAGTTAGCAAGCTTTGAACATTGAATTCAAACTGGTACCAGCATCAAAATGCCTGGTCGTAGTGTGTTTGGTTGTCAGAATCGATATTCCAACTGCAGACTCAAGTTCTACAGAACTCTGATAGGATCACGACCATCTCAGAGCAATGGGGTTTTGGTTTAACAGGTGACTGTGTTAACTGGTGACTCCACTGAAATGGTTGCTCGTATTGATGACAGCTGTCAAAAACATGAAAAGAATATCAATTTCACTTCATTTAATTTTGAATACATACTCATCTGTGTTTATCATCTACACCAACCATTTACATAAGTTACTTTGAACAACCACAGATGCATTCAGCTGAAAGTCACCAGTTGACATGAACACTTGTTAAACCATAACACCATTGGTGTATATGGATACTAAGCTAAGCTAAGCTATTAAATGTGTTGTTGACCACTGGACATGCTTACATTCTCATGTAACAGTGGAATGGAAGTAGAATTCATGCTCAGATAACAACCATAGAGCTCTGAACTATGCTAGCTAGCAAGCCCACAACACAGAATGCAGCTACTGTTAAGACGTTATGTAAGTTTTGTGGTTTGTTAATATAACCAGCCTCATACAGAGTGGTCTTGTGTCCTTGTCTGTGGGTGGGGAAAATTTCTGATTTCAAGACACAAAACTCTGAGTGTGTTTTATGGTACTGGACATTCTACCTGTACATGACCACAGAAAATGTGGTGATAAGCAACAGTGACTTGTATGCTCATAATTTCTCATCGCTGTATGCTAGTTTTCTCCTCTAAATGCATTTATATGTCAAGCCAGTGAAAATTGGTCCACTTGCTTCTTTCCTCCACCGACTCACTAATAGCACAGGATCTTTTGGCATTAATGCTCTTGCATAGCTTGACAAGCTATTGCATTCCACTACACCTCTGCTGCCATATTGCGTGCACACCCTTATGTATGTCATTATTGTTAACCAACTGTCAAAGGGTCTAAAGGTTAACCTTATAAACGTTATAACATTGCAATATATAAACTGTGTGTTATATTCAGCTTGTTAATGAGTTTTGCCCACAGGTGGCCATAAAAAACTGATTAATGCAGCTTTAAGCATCCCCATTCAACTAATGAACTAACTAACCTAGTGATCAAATCTGATGGATAATTAACTGGTCCCACACAGTACTATGCTGCCATGGTGAGTAAAACAGTATCCTGGAAATCCATAAAGTATAAAACAACATAATCAAGATGTCAGTGGGGATATTTCAGTTTCCAATCAAAAACAGCATGTAAATGAACTTTCTTCTAAATTCTCACTGTTGGGTGCCTGTTATTTTGCTGTGTACTTTCTGTGTTCAGTCTCCTGTATCTTGAGTCTTTTAGGGATTCTGTCATGGATTTATGCTTCTAAGAAATAAAAAAAATGATGTGTTCTTGGCTAGTGAGACATTTCAAGCCTCACTAACTTGGAGTACTTACTTGCTACAATGGCCACCATGTGTTTCCTCAAGCCCTCATGTTGTTGCCTGTTGGGATTTAACTCTTCAAATTGTGTGTCTGTGTCTTTCTTTGTGTTGCCATCATGAGGAAACATTAATACTCTCAAATTAAACTCCAGGAGGCTCAGCAGCCTAACTAAAGAGCAGGTAAATAAATAGTTGCTGCTTTTAAAACTGTTGACCTATACCATGGATAGAAACTGTTTCAACATCACCCTGAGTAAACACAAATTAGGCGTTTTTCACCAGAATTTCAAATTTTTGGCATGGATGGATTATTGAATGGGCATACTGGACACAGGCCCAGTGGCACTTATTGTCAGGGGGCCCCCTGGCCTTCACCTGCAAAATATCAAATGTCAAATTAACATGTAGCAACCAGGAAGAGACTCAAAATGACCACAAAAAGCCCACAAATGGATGTAAAGAAACTCCATAGAGACAAAATAACTATAAAAACTGCAAAACAACTGCAGAGAAACTGAAAACACAAAATAACTACAAAAATGGCAAAACAATCACAAAGAGACAACTTCAGGCACAAAATAACTAGAAAAACTGGCAAAATAACCATGAAAATTGAATTTCTCCTCAGGAGGATTAATAAAGTATATAAAATTAAAAAAAATTAAAAAAAGATAAGGAAAACAAATACAAAGAGACACAAAATGACTTCACATCTGTGCCCAGGGGTCCACTGTCTCATAATCTGCCCATGGTCTTTGGACTACTAAATTAGTCAGGTGAATTCTTGAGTGCTCTAGTACCTTAACACATCACTGTATCTTCTCTCTCTCTGCAGGTGTGTTTGTTGGAGTGTGAGGGTCACGTCTCCTCTTCACTCACATGGGAGGTGTGTAAACGTACCGTCAAGCTGTCGCACCATCCTGCACTTTCTGAGGGAGGCGCTCTGTTCAAGAGAACAGGAGAGGAACTTGAGCTGACTCCTCTTGACCTGAACTCTGACAGTCAACTGCTGCAGTCTGCAGCCGCTGAGCGCTTCCAGGAGGGGGAGCAGGACGAGATACCCTTCGAGGAGCGCAGTGTCCAGTATGACTCATCACTGCTGGAATCCACTGAGGAGGGGGAGGGCCTGCAAGATCTGGATCTCAGTCTGGCTGACGAAGAGAGGAAGCCAAGAGAGGAAAGGAATGTGGAGAGTGACAGCCAGTTAGAAGGGGACGAGGACAGCGACTCAAAGGCCGTCACCTTATCCAAACGCTTTGGTGGCTTTCAGAGGGGGCGCCACGGATACAGAAAGCTGATTGGTTCACCCATGAGGCCCCTACAAAAGCGCTACGGCGGGTTCATAGGTGTCCGGAAATCTGCCCGCAAATGGAACAGTCAGAAAAGGGTGAACCAGCTGTTGAGGCAGTACCTGGGCATGAGGAGCAGCCGCAGCGGCAGGTTCAACACCGTTCCTGTAACTCGGGTTTGGAGGCAAAACAAACTGTAATGTATTTCTGTTGCTCTCACAGAATCCTGCCCCAGTTACCTCAACCATCATATTTTCAGCAGCTCACTCCAAGTGTCACCATCGTCATCAGAAGAACAGACTCTGCCATGTCGCTGCACCTCTCTTTGTGTCTCTAAGTAACAAGGAATGTTTTGACTGTGATGTCCTTCTTATTAAGCATATTTTCATGACATTCTGTGAAATAAAAGAATTAGAGAAGTGCAATTGAATATATTTTTGTGTGTCGGTACAATAAAAGGGGCCAAATGAGATTGGAAGACTGGTTCACTCGAGCTTTTCACCAGAGATGAGACCTGAGGGTGTGACATTTAAAATCATGTTGAATGCACTTTGATGCGTGTGTGAATTAAGTCATGACTCCAGATGGGGTATTTTGCACTCTGTAGTCTGTGTTATGCAAGCTGTTACTAATGTCCAGCTCTCATGTAATGGACTCATTTGTCACTACATAGGTTTCCCCTATTAACATTACATTTTGGGACTAAACATACACTATAAAAATAATCCAATGGTTCAACTTAAAAATAACAAAGGTAACAATTTGCACACATCTTTTCAAGTTGTTCCAACTCTGGCATTATTGAGTCAATCCTATAAGTCCTTTATAATCTGACAAACTCTATTAATTTAGCACAACCACCATGATTTGCTTCGAAAAACACAGTTTAGTTGAACCAACTTAATATTTATCCAAAGTTGTGGTGATACTTAATGGTCAAATTATGTTATTTAAGATATTTAAACATATTGTTTTTAGTCAATCCTACTAAAAAATGTAAAAACTGTTTTGGATTTTGACCAACTTCTTGAAGTAAATGTTAGCTGACTAAAACACTTTATTGTAACAAACATATTTTTAATGCTAAAAAACTTGTTTAAGTGTTACACTAACTCCACGAATCATTGTCAGAGTGTATCATAAACAAATCTTATATTATAATCAAGAATCAATTTGGAGGTGGAGTAGCACTGTGCTTTCAATATGGTTCAGTCAGATGGCTGGACAGTGAGAGTGCTGAAGCCCAAACTGTTAATTACTGATACAAAAATCTAATTTTCTGCTTAAGGAACTTAATTAATTAAATACAATGGATGTAAATTGGATTTCTGAACTTTGAAACTTACCAAACCTCTACATCTCTCTTAAAATAGTCTTGTTCTCATTGCTTCATTCTGAGCATTGCCAAAAAAAGTTTTTATTATTTCTATTGTATCTTAATTGTGGCCATCCTGCAGGGGTTATCATTGTAAAGCATGTAAGTGATGAGTTTCTCTTTGAGGAATGAGCAGCAGGTTGGCAGGCTCCCCTGGGCTCCTTGTAGTGGAGCAATACTGTCCTCTAGTGTTTGAGGAACAAACACCCTTGGTTACTGATTTGGGATCAGTTTTGCCATGTCGTCAGTAATATTTTACTCAACTCTTTGCGTTTTTCTGATGTTATAATGGAATTAGAAATAAACACAAACTGTCAAACAAATAAATATGCTCAATTTATGGCTGATGCTTACATGTCCTTCACAGTTAAACCAGAAGATCAAAAAATTCACAGAAAAAAAAAATCCCTCATTCTGACAGTATTAGTAGTGTCTGTATGACAGCTCATAATTCATCACGTACCAACCATCTAAAGGGTTTGTACAAAAATATTTGGGTGGGGAGGAGCTGAACCTTAAATCTCACTTTTTAGAAAAAAGGAAAGCCCTCTAAAATGTTTTTAATATTTTCTTTGGACCCTCCCAAACTGCAACTCCCTTCTCCCAATATCTAAAAAAAAGCTAACAGAAAGCAAAGTGTAGAGACTGTAGGGCAGTTCAGTATACCTAAATTTTAAAAGTAAACCATAAAAAGTAAACAGAATGATAATATTTTACTACAGCCATGAATGTGCACATTAGAACTGGCATTGAAAATTGGCAATTTCTTCACAAACTACACAATGTTAAAGGGTAACTCCAGTATTTCCAAACTCCACCCTAGTTTCTCATGTTTTTGTGTTTAACTGAGTAACGGGAACAGCAATTTTAAAACGTGTCAAGTATTGAGTGAGACTGCTGCAGCCAGTAGTGGCAAAACAGGCTGCGATGTAACAACTCAGGATATATTTGCAGTGTCAATGTACGTCCACTTAAAGTGTGTGATTTTTTACAACAGACAGGCTCAGATTATTATGTGATAACATTATGGAAGGGATCCCTATAGAGATAGACATCTTTAGTAAAGGGTAGGATCCAGTTTTTTAAACCAGAAACAGCCATGAAATCACCATTGCCAAACTAGTTGAGAGATGAACCAAGATGGATTTTGTGAGTTTTATTTTGCATCTGTCCACTTTGAATAAAGTGTGATTTACTATGACAAAATTACTGTTTATTAAATGAAGTCTGGTGAGTTTGATGATAACAATTTCAGGTCTGTTTCTGAATCTTTCTCTTAAACAAAAAGGTCTATCTCTGTAGGGATTCTTTCCATAATGTCAGACAGTTAGGACCAAAATCAGAGTCTTCAGTGGAAAAAACAAGCACTTTTAGTGGACACAAGCTGATGTTGTGCTATTGCTGGCTGTCGTAGTTTCGCACAATCCCAAAAACTTGGGAAAATAAGGTGCAGCTCAAAAATTTCTGCCACTTAATTTCCTTTATAAACTAAACTTCGGAAAATAGTTATTACTGAAACTCAATGAATATATAGACAGCAGACAGACCTCAGTGCAATATTATTTTCTTCCCGCACCCAGCTTCAAAATATTATAATTGTAAAATAATTTTGGCACGGTCCCTAACTTATCATGCAGTTCCAGACACAAAGAAGCAATAGTTTAAAGGCAGAAGTTAAGAGTAAAGAGAAACTACTCCACCTGGTGCTTTTTGCAAAGCTGTTCATGTCACTTCAGTCCAGTTGTACATACATGCATGAAGCTGGAAACAGGCGGGGCCACTGGGCATGTATGGCACTGCAGGATGTGAGGGAGATCTTAGTGACACCAGTCTTGAAAACCACCATCTTAATTTGCCATTTAAGAGCTGAGTGATGAAATTAACTGTGCATGTCAGATGTGGTCATTATTATAGAAAATAACGTTTCTGCTTGAGTGGAAAAAATGTGTTAATTTGTTTTGCCATCAAAATATTTTTCTCCATTTGCAGGACACATCCATTCTTTACATCTTAATAGTGTTTATTAGTGTTTGAGGTGTAATAATGTATGCATACGAGTGTGTGTGTGATTGCACAGATTGTGTGACTGTGCACGTGCATGTGTGCATTTCTCTGTCAATCCAACCTAAAAAATGGAATTTGTGAATAGTGTACATTTCAGACTGCATTTCTAACATTACAGCATTGTTCTGAGTCTTCATACAAAATGTGTATAGAGAAAACTACAATAAAATAGTTTGCTATTTCTTTTGTGGACTGTCATGCAGAAGTAAAAAAAAAAAAAAAAGAAGAAGAAGAAGCACAAAAAAACATTTCAAATTCTCAGTGCCTTTTAATTTGTATTTGACAATATATTTCCTCTTTTTTTATTGCTATTACAAACTCACTCCCCTAATGCTAGTCCCATCACCATGACTCCATAGCTTCACGGATAAAACCATTAACACTGGTTGTGCGCCCACACATGGGCAGGAAGGAAATAGGAACTTGGTTGAATTTGAATCGAACCAAATGTAGCTTATTCATGTGAGTTTATATTCCAACAAAGTGCCATAAAACATGAAAATTCCCCCAAAATAATCTGCCCAATACACGGGCGGAACGAGACGATAAAAAAAAAAAAAAAGGTATAAAATACTCGTACGTAACTCAAAGCACACAATATAATGTACATCATAATCACTGTGTAACCACTGAAAGACAGGGTCGGAATAAAGAAAACAGCCAAGCAGCAGTCTAATACAGAGGAGCTACAGGGGCAGTAATATGACCTTTGGATAAAGTAGGAGAGTATTGTAGGCTTAGCACATCACATGGTCAAAGTCAGTCAACAGTTAGCACCATCGCAGACTTCAGGTTTCAGGATCAAGTTACAAAGATACAGAAAAGTCCATATGCATTTCTTTAGGAAAGAGACAAAAAAGGTTGAAAGTAAAAAAGAGAAGAACTGTTTTCCTTGATGGCTCTCAGGCCCTGATTTATATCCTGTTTTTGATAAAAGTCTCTTTTATCACTCATCCATCCACATCTTCTCTCACACGCTCTCTCTGTCCATCACGCAGCAGTCTTTAGTCAGGGAAGCGCTGGCAGGCTTTTTTCCAGCGGCAGGCGGTGCACCACTGATCCTTGCGCTCCACTCCGTACACCTTACGACACTTTTTGGCCTCCCCACGACCCTTCCTGCAGATGTAAAGACGCAAATCATGTGGATGTGAAATGATATGAGACGTCAGGAGGGAAAGGGCGCTACCACACACAATGTGACCAAGCGCTATAAAAATGAGGCTGAGGGAAAATAGACTGATAACAAATGAAGAGAAGATTCAATCTATTTTATCTCTCCTGGCTGAGCCATGGAAATGTGGCTACAGACAGCAGCAAAGTGGGCGATAAAATGACACCCTGGAGGTGAAAGACAGTGGACAGATACTGGAATCAAAACCGGAAACAGCAGAGAGAAGTGTGGACCCAGACTTGTCTTTATGCATAATCTACATCTGAATTGTCAAATGTATACAGGCACAGTTAAAGGTCATATGTATAGCTGTTTCATCAAAATCATTATTTTAAAAAAAATAATACATCCATAGAACGTCTAGAAAGGTAAATAATTAAAGTCTATATTTTCCTGAAAAAAATAATTACAGTAGAGAAATAATTGTTTTAGAAATTTTGACGGGTCCAAAATATGTCAATATTTTGATTTGGTTACGTTGGTTACGGCGGGGAGCTCAGGGTTGCCAGACTGTGATAGCTGCAGAGGTATGGCGTCACAAATTCTAGCCAACCAATGGAGAAGCAAAATCAGAATCAACATTGGTTCAGCTTTTGATCGTTGGTGTCAGCTGAAGGCAGAAAAAGGGCTAAAAAGCCACGCAGAGTTTGCTGCTTTCCTTCTGGACAGGTAAGCTAATGTTTGCTAACTAACGCAGCAGGGTTTAATGCAGCAGGGTCGTAAAAAGATATATCTGCTGAATATATCTAATACTGAGTAAAGCCGAACTAGTAATGACACTGCACCTAGATGAAATATGTTAAGAAAAAGTAAGGATGATGGTTAATTTTAGATATTTCAGCAATTTCTGTGACTGTTCTGGTTTTAGAGTTGTCAAATAGTGTTGTAAAAAAGTAAATTTACTGAATATATCAGATATCTAGTAAAGCCGAACTAGTAATTACACTGAAAGTTAAAATATTGGCTAATTTCAGATATTTTACCGAATACTCTAGAAAGTGCGTTTTTGGGACGGTAACGTTAGTTTTTTGCGGCTTGTTGTAAAATAGAGTCGTAAAAAGATACATCTGCTGAATATATCAAATATCTAGTAAAGCCGAACTAGTAATGACACTGCACCTAGATGAACTATGTTAAGAAAAAGTAAGGATAATGATTAATTTCAGATATTTTAGCAAGTTCTCTAGAAACTGTTTTTGGGACTGTGATTGTTCCGGTTGTAGAGTTGTCAAATAGCGTCATAAAAAAGTAAATCTACTGAATATATCAAATATCTAGTACAGCTGAACTATCATGTTATTATTATTATTATTATTATTATTATTATTATTGGTGGTGGGAAATTATAACAGAGGAATATATTTGTCGTTTTAATATCAAGAACACTTTCATGTTTTTGTGTGTATACAGGATGTTGTTGAATCAGGGAATCCGTGTGTCCACCACGACAAAGGATCCTAATTGACTAATTGCTTTACGGAGATTGTTACAGTGTGTTACAAGGTGCACAAGAGAGGATTCATGATTTATTTATTTATTTTTTTAATTACAATACCACAAAAGACTCTTCACTTGACATCGCTGTCTCCAGTGTCTGCCGTTTACGAACCTGGCAACCTGTAGAATTGAAGAGTGGAGCGAGAGCGGGCGAGTGTGAGTGCAACACCTACTGACCGGGAAGTATGAATCCTATATCTATCACCTTTAATACCAGCATAGCCACACCACTACACTGATAAGGTCTTTTGATTAGAACCGAAGAAATATGTCTACCATCAGAAAAATAATCAACAACTATTTTAACAACTATTTCAAAGGTCCAGTGTGTAGGATCTAGTGCCATCCAGTGGTGAGGTTGCACATTGCAACAACATGAAACTTCTCCTGTGTGCAAAGCATGTCGGAGAACTTCGGAGGCCGGCTTCAAAACACAAATGGCCCAATCTAGGGCCAGTGTTTCATTTGTCTGTTCTGGGCTAATGTAGAAACAACATTGCTGACTCTGTGGAAGAGGACCTGCTCTGTATGTAGATATAAATGGCTCATTCTAAGATAGTGGATCATTCTGAGTTTCAGATGATTATACAATAACTTATACAATAGCCTGCCAAGTAAGTGAGTAACAACTCACAGTTTGATTTCTTAAGGAAAAAAAAAAAAAAGCGAAATAGTGTGACATATAAGAGGCCTTTTCTTTTAGTCTGGCGCTCCACTGTCTCAGTGAGCTTAAGCTCCGCATTTCAAAGTGCTATCCATTTTGAGGTGATAAAACTTGAATGTGTTGTAAAGTCTAGCCTTTTATTTCATCTACAGTTAGCTTTGCTGACAGACTGCCGGCCAGCCGTGTTAACATGTGGTGACATGGTGCTCACTGCCCTCCCCCACTCTTCAGTGGTAAGCTAACATTAGCCATGGCAACTCTGCACTGCGCACCATCTGAGTCAGTTGAAAGCCAGCTAGCAGCGCCACTCATTTACAATTACTGCTGGTAACTAGGGATGCACAATATATTATTGTTATTATTCTCATTATTATTATTATACATTATTCCAATAATCAACATTATAGCCAATATATATATATAGCCATAATACAAAGCCAGATTGCTTTCACTGACCTAACAAGGGCAGCATCTACACACCCGACACAGTGGGAACATGGACCTTTACATGGACCTTTACACTTGGTTTAAAACCTGTAACCTGAGATGCGTAACTGGTTAAAAATATTATATTCTGCAATATAGCAGGTAACAGTTAACTGCTGACATCCCTAACACTGATGAAAACATACTTATTAATATTATCTTCCATTTCTCCCAGTGCTGTATCCCCTTAAATCTTACACACTGGACCTTTAAAGCAAAAATGCCCAATATTTCCTAGTTTCAACTTATCCTCACTACTCCAACAGTAGTGAGGATTTACTGCTTTTTTCTGTCTTATGTGTTAATAAATTGAATATCTTTAGATTTTTAGCGCAAGTCTTGTTAGATGACCTATTTAGGGAAAATATGACATTTGATAGAACAAATGATTAATTGATTAATTGAAACAATAATTGTCAGATTAGTCAATAAATGAAAATAATCATTTTGTCACACAGACTTGACTTGGGCAACAACTATGTACATTACAGTTACTCTTGTTTTCTGTAGGTTTGCTTACAAGAGTAATGTTGGAGTAACACAGGTCTATTTTTTCAGTTCAGTTAGTAGAGGAACACAAAAATGCAAAATACCATTACAATTATTAATGCTTTGATGCAACTTAACAAAGTATGTTGGAAGCTCTTAAGTCACAGTGATGAATTTCAAATTGTTTCCTGAGTTGTTTTCTACTGTTTATTATTACATACCTATGGAAAATGTGAATTAGCCTAAGAGATTTGGCAAAGGTGAAGCAAAAATATATTCATTAGTGGGACAAACCTGGTGTTGAAATGTCCTGTACCATTGTAATGACACAAAAAACTGACTTCTCCTTATGTGATTATTGTATATGACAGACACAAATATTATAATAATTTTGGTGATCAGTTAACTTCTCCAATAATTGGTTTATGACTTAATACCAGTAAAACTAAGGACATCACCATCAGCCTCAGCTTTATTTTCTGTTAACTGCTGATTAGCAAATTTTAGCATGCTAACACGCTAAACAAAGATGTGACATTAACAGGCTTCCTTTCCAGTTTTGCTAGTCCGGTCCGGAGAATGAGCTTAAACTGGTTTGATTTAATGCAAACTGGCTAAACTGGCATTTGTCATTATGATACATTATAGCAAAGAAGCCTACATCAGCAACCTGTGCCGGCGGCGTCACGGGGCTTAATCAAACATGTATTGCATTAGTAATCAACAATACGACAACGTGATGAACTTAATCTTATGTTTGTTTATAAACGAACTAATGAGACAACTGTATCTGACAGGTTGTGAACTGATCACGTCAACATGAGAGACATCAAATTTCAGTAGAGATGGGAGAGGCAGAGTGGCGCACACTGTGTTTGTTTAAAGTTCATGTGTTTTTTGGGGTGATGAAAAGTTAAGTTAGTCTCTCAAGAAAACTAAACTGAAACTGCACCAATATGGCAGCAATTTGGATTTGAAGCCAGTGAAAGAGGTGTCCTAACTGGTTGCAGGTGAGGTGGTGCACCACTGATAGCGGAGCTTTTGTCAGATGGCCTGCTTCTGCTTTTTAGGCTGTCTATCGCTCACTTTAAAGGTGCTGCAATGGACGAGGAATAGCAGCACCCTTTAAGTTGAACTGAGAACCAACAAAGGTGGCGGCTGTCTTGAGGGAAACTACTAGAAAGCTTAAGGTTTCTGCTAAGATAAATGGCATGTTAATAAAAAGCTTGGCTACCTGCTGTTAGCTATACTATATGTCATTTCCTGTAAATATGAAGAATGTTTTCTGTTTTAAAAAGTAACATTACAAATGTCAGAAGATAGCAAGTAGGCTACTCCCTCCTGTTGAGTGTTTATGTCTCCAGTCTGATCTAAAACACAAGGCTGATACGCCCATGTGGTTTGTTAACATGATGCATGATGAAGTGCATACAATGTATTCAATGTGGGCAGAAAGCTCCAGTGATAGGCGCTGCAACATAATTGTACTCGGATGCTCATTTGCTGTTAGGACACCGTTTCATGATGGTTCACTTGGGCACGGCTGCTGTGTCAAGTGTGTAAAATTTGGTATACCGAATTTTGGGCACTTGATAACAAACCAGTTTAAAACATTTTACACCGGCTCAACCTGACTGTAGACTCTTGTCATGTTAAAATTTTAACAGCAGGTTAAAAATGTTTTAAGTCAGACACTGAACAGGAACAAAGTCAGGTAGATAATGGCTCACCTGAAGGAGCAGTGAGTGCGGGAGGGCGATACACTCAAAGGCTGCAGCCTGTTCTGTTGGAGCCACTGTTCCCCGACACTGACAGACCGACAGCGAGGCTTCACCACCTACACACACACAACCACAGGTTAAAGTTGAAGTTCAGTATTTTTCAACCTAGACCTTATGTTCTTATTTTTTAGTGTGAATAATGGGAACAATCCTAGAAACTGGTGCACAGGGATGAGCGAGAAGGTCACAGCCCGCAGAGGCGAGACAGGCTATAACCATTTGAAGCATATTTTTTGTTGACTTCAGCAAAGCCTTTGATATAGTGAATCATCAGATTCTGCTGAATAAATTAAGCTCATTTCAACATTCCCCCCCTGTGATAACAATGCTTTCTTCTTATCTATGTAACAGGTCTCAAGTAGTTAAAATCATTCAGGTAACATCTCCCCCTCTACCTTGTAATATGGGAGTTCCACAAGGTAGCATCTTGGGCCCGCTACTTTTTCTCCATTACATAAATGACCTTCCTAATGTGTGCAAATATTCTGTTTTTTATATGCTGATTAGTGTTGCACGGTATACTGGTACCAACGGTAGACCGCGGTACTAAAACTCCACGGTACATATGATATCATAATGTTGGACTACTGTAGTACTACCGTACCTCATGGTACCACTACTGTGGGATAAGTTCAAAGTCTAATCCTAAGAGGGTGAGTGTCCATGCCGTCCAATAACGGCGCACGCTGGTCACCTGGCACTCAATATGCTGCTGCAGTAGTTTGTTTTCCAGTGACATTTCAGGTATTAGCTGAGTTTTTAAGTATCTTTGAGCAGTGAAAGTTGTTATTATTTATTTATTTTTGCTTGTATGCAGTAATTTGTTTTCCACAGAGCTCTACGGTGCGAGCATTTTACTTGCATTTGCGACTAAAAATAGTTTTGTGCGAGCAAAAGAAATCATTCAGGAGCACACTGCACGAGTACAGATTTCAACCAGCAGCAGAAACGAAAGGCGAATCCTGCTGTTTGTGGGTTGAACGGGGGTCACAAACAGGAATACGGCAGAGGCAAATACAGCGGCAATAGTGCTCCGCGGCGCAAGATACCGGCTTACCGGTGACGGAGAAGTCCGGCTCCAGGTCCAATAATTTCCTCTTTTGTTGGTGTCATGACTGCCCAGAAGTACCTGGACAACCAAGTCGTGGCGGCACACAGGTATGTGATGTGTCAGGGGAAAAACGAGCCGTTCAAATTTCTCTCTTTGTGGCAGGTAACGGTCCACAAACCTCACCGCACTTAAGGAACTGTTCTTAACTTGTCAGAGGAGGAGGGTGGCTGGTTGATTTTTGGTTGATTTTTATTTTATTTATTTATTTTATTTTGATCCCCCCTATATTAATCACTTATTGATGCTGTTTTTGAAGTATGAATAAGTCAATAAGTAATTTATTCCATTAAAATATCATTGATGTATTATAGAAAAGTGATTTATCTTTTTATAAATGACAAAAGGCACATCTGCCTAATATTTGCTGTGGTATCGTGATACTACTCAGAACCATGATACTTTCACTGGTATCGTACCGTGGGTCCCAGTTTTAGTACCGTGACAACACTAATGCTGATGACACTATAATTTTTCTCTATGACCAAAACCCTGACATCTTAAATTCAAAACTATCATCTAAAACTATCTGATCAAATCAAAAACTAACCATCACAGAAACCTACAAATATCTTGGAGTATGTCTTGACTCACATAGTGTTTCCCATACATTGACGAGACTATGGCAGCCCACCACAGTCTCCAAAAATTGGCCAGATATAAAATGCCTCCGGTAAATGAACGTCACTCTGTAGTGCACCGGCTAGATCTGAGAATTCTTTGACTCCCCTCTCCCTGGCCTCACCAAAGACGTCGCTCTCCTAGCGCTAGCGTGAGCTTGAGTTGATAGAGCAGAACGCATTTTTAAGCAGAATACTGAGGAATAGCCTACTGACATCTACTTCGTGAAGCATTCTGGGAAACACCCGGAAAACATCAGTAGAGAAGTGCGTGGCTGTATTTAAGACAACTCTGAGCTTGCACGGCAACACACAGCACCATTGAACTAAGCTCTGAAAACTTTTTCTTTCTCATTTGGCTCATGATAATTACTTTCCATTCCAGGTCAAAACTGATCTCCGCAACAGGCTGCAGGGAGAGCACCTAGCTGCCTGCCTGAGGGTTGCCATAAATGGCCCTGTCCCGGAGGCATTCAACTATGGATGGGGGCGGATAACAAATCAAAAATTTTGCTCTGGTTTGGCCCACTTGACATGCTGCTGTGTTGTGCTATGGCCTTGTAAATTTATGATTTACGTGACAATGCCTGAGCGCAACACAGGTTCCGCTCCATTAGTGCCGTGCTGCGGGTTTGGGCCAGGCTCGGTTATAGGACTTGGGGTCGCCGCGCTCTAGTGTGCTCACCTGTGTGTGTGTGTGTGCGTGCGCACATGTCTGTGTGTGCGCGCGGGCGCATCGGGGCGAAACTCTCTCAACACAGAGAGCAGAGGAGAATTGTAAACACACGACCATGTAGAGACAGAAATGACATGCCGTCATGTAAATAAAATAAATAACATGATGCTATTTAGTTTGCTTAATAAAAGGACAAGTTATAGATAGACCTGTTCTATAGGCCTGGATATGAAAGCGTCCATAGCGCCAATAATATAACGATAGTTTCTAAAGAGCTAAGAGGAAAAAGAAAAAAAAATCAGCAGTGGCGGTCATATAGTTGCATATAGGGTAAACACTGGCCCTCCAGAGGCAGATCAGTAGGTTAGTCATTTTTCTTTTGATTACTGAAATGTTTAACCACTAATCCTTATTTTAAGTGTAACCCTTCACCATAACATACCACTAGAACATTTTTCACACATGAAAACCACAAAGATGTTGAAATCTAGGCATATTTTACCATCATAACTTGGCTCTCAGAATTCACCAAATGGATGCCTTTAACTCAAATGTATACAAAATTTCTCCCCGAGGAAGCATGCCCCCGGTCCCCTCTAGAGGGTTTGCCCCCCGAGTAAGAATATACAACAGAGTTTACAAGATCCATGGTAACGTCCCTCTTTGGACTCATCACTGCATTGCACTCTCCCATTCTAATACCCTGACTTTTCAAAACTACACAAATAATCTAACCATTAAACTCTATTTTAAGATCCTACACAACAACTCCAATCCCACACTTGCTGCACTACTACCAAGTCACAACACAAGACAGCAACACGTCACTAGAGCAGTCTCACATGCACTTATTCCTGTACCACCTTACAAAAAGAATTGTGGTCAGAGATCATTTTCTTACACTCACATTAAGTTTTGGAACAAGATCCCACACTACATCAGAGCAATACCCTCTTTTACACATTTCAAACACGCATTTAAACACTATCTGATTAAAGGACAGACCTGCAACCACTGATCTAAATCCCATATCCCAAGTCAGCTACTCTGCAATGTCTATGTAGCTGCCTACATTTTGTTGTTTTGCCTCTGCTGATTATTTGTTTGTATTTTTTATTGGAATGTGTTTTTGTTGCATAACAGGAACCTGCTGAAAAACAGCTTTTAACTGAGTCAGGCCAGTTTTAACTGTACCACACAATGTTGCTTTTGATTCCTTTCCTGTATAAATAAATAAATGAAATTAAAATGTTGGCACTGTCAATGTTTGCCCAATAAAAGTGCATGTTTTTTGCCACTGACATGTTCAGATTGTTATAATCAGTGTTAGACAACATTATGAGAGTGTTCCCTACAGAGACAGACCTTTTTGGGTCCGTGTATGATTCGTTCATTTGAATTTCAACTAAGAACGACAAAACAATAAAATGGAAAAAACGATTTGTTATTTCATTATTTGTTTTTCAAATACTTAGACTACTCAAATCTGGACTAGATTAATATGGAGAATTTAGAGACTTATTAAAACACAGTTTCTGATTTGTGAAACCTTCACTCTATTTGTGAAAATGGCAATGTTAAAGAAGATCCTTCTTGTTTAACCACAAACAGCCCCAAAATCTCCAAACCCACCAGACTCTGTTTAAATAAACATTAATTTTAGTGTAGATAGAGCCAGCATATTTTTACATCTTGCTTGGTGACAAAGGTTTTATTTCTACCAAGCCAGAGTTGGTGAGTGTTGGAACAGTGAAAAAAGGAACCACAATGCTGTTTGTGAGTTTCATTTTGTTTCTGTTGACTTTGAATAAGGCATGTTTAACAATTATAAAATTGCTGTTTTTTTTAAATTGACTCTGGTGGCCTTAGAGATGGTGATTTGGGGTTGTCTCTGGTTAAACAAAAAGGATCTTTCTCTTTAACAAACAGTCCATCTCAGTCCGAACTCTTTAGCGGATGAACACTGACAGTGCAAACGTGGCCTCAGTGGTTACATTGAAGCTGTTCCACCACTTCTGACTGCAGCCATCTAAATTTTTAAAGTTGACCAACTTTAAAAATTGTTGTTTCCATTAGTCATTTAGACAAAAAATATGGGAAAATTGGGTCCAGGTTGGAAAACCTTACCTTACCTTTGACATTGTGTAGTTTGTCAAACAATTAGCAAGATACAATTCCACTTCTACTATGTGAGAGAGACTAAATGACAGACAGGCTCTCAGGCAGGTAAGCCAACAGACACACATATAAAGACAGGGCAGGACAGAAGACCCACCGGAGTGTTACTGTGACCAGAGATGGAGGCGGAGGGGGTCCAACCCTGGCAGCCGGGGCTTTTGGGTGCCACAGATACCTGGACGGGGCTACAGGCCTGAATGGAGAATGAGAGAGGAGTCATCATATCTGTAAGACCTCAAACTGGCTGACAAACTGTTCCAAATAAAAAGCAAGCAAGTTACATTTTTGCTACTCGACTACAAACATTTAAACCTGCTTTAACACATTTTTTGGCTACTTCAGGGCAACAGAAGCAGGCTATTATCACTCAGTAAGCTATAGTGTTATCTTGTCCAAATATGGTCACTTTTAGCTCCAAAAAATCCAAGATGGCGACCACCAAGATGCCAAACTTGAGGCTTCAAAACAGGAGTCCACAAATCAGTAGGTGACTACATCCATTATTTTATACAATCTATTATTACACATCCAGCAGACACTCTCAAACCCACCTTTACATAGTTTTAAATGGTGTAAGTTTATAGCTCAAACTAATACAGGAGGCTACTGCCCAAATTGTAACTAGCACCAGTATGCTCATGCTAGCCAACTTAGACTGGCTTCCTGTTGTCTTCAAGAGACATGACTTGAAAACACAAATCCCTAAACTTGAATCTTAGATGTTGTCCTCCTTGTGTCAGCTTTACTGCCAAATAGTTACAACTTATCAGTTTATGGCTTTTAATTCTATCTGGTTGCTGACAAACAACATCCACACATTAAATGATGTTTTCCTATGAAGTTGTACCCTCTCCCCCCCATTTCTCCTCCCCGTGCAACCCTCATCTCTCACACAGCACATGCTAGTCCTACAACCCCCCCCACACACACACACACACACACACACACACACACACGCACAAAAAAAAACAAGCAACAAATAAACATGATGGTGAGTATCCACTGTGGTAACCCTGGAGTGTGCCTAGATCAGAAAAAAAATTGCCAGTGTGAGTTCAATGCTGTGGTCAGGCAATTCAAGCCACAAGCTGCCAGCAGCCATGACACTCACACACACACTGCTCCACCACCAGCACCACTGACCCACAATTCAACCCACACTCATGCTTAGGAAGGACCCCACTGCATTTCTGCATCCATGAGGAAATAAAAGACATATGTGGAGCATAATGGACACAGTTTCAGAGGCTTATCATGAAGAGGAAAGAAATAATTGCATATTTCTTAAGCTTACTGGGGACATGTTTAAGAAGTTTGCGTGGTTCAGTCTGTCCAAAGTGGGCAAGGATATGTGTACATCAGGTCCTAACCGCTTTTCAGCTACACAGGAAGAATTCATGTGGTGTTTTCCTGCCGTTTACATGCTGGTGGGAGTCTAGTCTCCTTGGGGGAGCCAGCAAGCCGACAGCTTCCTCTCTCACTGTCACAAAGCATCCATTTACAGGCTCAGTGGTACAGGGTAAATGCAGGTCACCAGTGAAATGTGCTGCTTTGTGATGCATAAACAAAGTTGTAGCTCATTGGCTCATTAGAGGGGGAATCTGCACGGGGGCGCTGGGTAAGGAGGTCCTCCGAAACAACAACGCCACCATGTAACATGAAACCCCTGCACAGAGACTCCAGTAAAATGAAGATAATGTCCTTTCAAATATTTAATAGAAAAATGAATCCAGATACACTGATGTCTGTTTTCATCTACAACCTAATCTTATGGAAACAATAACTGAATTTGGGCAACAGGAAACTGCAGTGTTTGGAGCATAAATTTCTGTGTTCACACACTAAATCTACACCCGCCATTCAATAATTCATGCTAACAAGGGCAGTGCTGTCTCCTTTCATTGCTCTCAAACTATTTCAGCCCACAAAACATTGCCTGCTTGCAGAGAAGAACTCAAACACTGGGAAGTAAACAATTATTTATTGAAATCTGATCTTAAATGCCAATGCTGAAACAAGTCTTTGTGCCAAAACTAAATACAACCTAAAAAAATCTCTCATATTAGATGGACTGAGTGTTTTCTAGGATTAATTTCAGCCTGCAAATAGCATTTAGACAATAAAACAGCATGACCAAAAAAAAAAAAAACATTCACAGTGAGACTAATTACATTATTTCAGGTGGGCGAGTGTCATTCCAGGTTTTATAGCTGTTAAAGCACATCTACATCCACCTACTCTGCACTGATTAACCATCTGGTCCATCATATAAAAAGAAATAGCTTGATAAACATGATACAAAATATTTACTTATCATGGTCTTGGAATCTCTGTCACATTATTAGCTAGATTTGACAAATTTTGACATATAAATATTTACAATTTTGTGAAAATGAATCCACACAATTATACATTTCAAAGAAAGAAAAACTAGAATTACCGCCCAGCGGTTATATGCCTCCGTGAACCAGTCTGGTTTCTCTTACAGTTTACACCCATTTCTGTGGAAACATGGATGCTTCACACACATCTTACCCACGACAGCACATAAGATCTATACAGTCAGCACAATTTCATGGTGAACACCCAAGATTAGTGTCACCAATTCAGTATCTGACTAAAAATTTCCCCTTTTGCTCCTGAGACATAACATTGACTAATGTATAATGTATATAATAAAGTGTTTTACACAGAACATTATGACCTTTTGGATATAAAATGTCATCACTTCATTATTTTATCCTATTAGGCATTTGTGTGAAGTTTTGTCATAATTAGCATATGTATTCTTGAGTTATGGCCAAAAAAACATTTTGTGAGGTCACACTGATGTTTACGTTTTACCTTTGACCACACAATTCTAATCAGTTTATTCTTCAGTCCAAGTGGACGTTTGTGTCAAATTTAAATTAATTCCCTTAAGGTGTTCTTGAGATATTGCTCTAACAAAAACGAGACAGACAAAGTCACAGTGACATTTGACCACCAAAATATAATGAGTTTATTGTTGAGTCCAAGTGGACAGTTGTGCCAAATTTGAAGAAATTCCCTCAAGGCTTTCTTGAGATATCATGTTTACACGGAAGGGTTGTACGGATGTGCAATGCATGGATGGACATACAAATGTACATACGTACAACCCAAAAAAAAAAAAAAAAAATGCCTTTGCCCACTGCTATCGCTGGCATGGAGGCATAGTAAAACAGCAGTAACATTTTTTTTCAACTGAAAAGGCAACAAAATCCACCTACCAGTACCTCTAAAGCTCACTAATTTATGTTATATATTGCATGTTTAATCTGCAGAAAAACTACACTGAAAATGAATGTTGTTGTTATATGGGGGTTATGTGTGGGGTTGCTTCCTGCGCCAGTGACTAGCTAGGGCATAGAAACAGAATACATAGATAGGACATTGAACTGTTTGCTGTGTTCATTTGACTAGTAATAAGGAAAATGATGATTGTTTTTAGTTGTTATGTTGACTACATATCAGTAGGCCTGTTAAGTGCGTCACACTCACTACTTTGTAGGCATGTAACACATATTTGTATTGAACCAATTGGTATGAGACTTTCAGTCGGTACACATTGCAAACCAAATGAGAAATTGAACTATCTTATTACATTTGGAAAATAAAATGTACAGCTTAAACTGTGTTTAATATGATGTCCTATATATAAAGCCCACAGGACGGACAGGCAACATGCTGTCTGCCCCTCCCACCCCCAAACCAGAACATTCTACTGCAGTGAGACACACTGGGAGACAGCTACGCCAAGCTAGCTCGTTACAAGATGGTTAATAACAACATTACCAGACCAGAAATATAAGATCCTATGATAACCTACAGGTGGAGCCACTTTGGTTTACACTTTTTGTGCTATGCAAAGCCAACTATCTCCTGTAGCTTCATATTTAGCGCACAGATATGAGAGCTGTACCAATCTTCTCTTCTAACTTTATGCAAGAAAAAATGTGTTTTCTAAAATGTAAAAAAAAACTCTTACATTTTTTTTTTAAATATTGTAAACACTAAACACATTAAATTTGGTTTTGTGTTTCCTAATACAGTGAAACCTTTTGAATATATTTGGTATTTCAACTTATTTGCTTTTGTAGAAATAGTGTAATTTGAAAGTGCAATTTGAAACTTACTTATGTTCTCTTTAATAGTAAAAAAAAGTAATTGCATGAATCAGGTTTTTTTAAAGGGTTAGTTTGGATTCACCAAAGTCACACAATAACACAAACAAACGGACTGATCAAGGCAGACGTGGACAAACAGCTCCCGTGTCCAGTGAGGTAAAATTACTATTTTTGTCAGCGATGTCTGGCTTTGACGAGACCATAGATAAGTTTCACTTTCCGTTATATTCTCCGTCAGAAAGGGCTGTCTGTCTGGAAAGTGCTGAGCATGTGACTGTATAAATGAGACTTGAAGAGACTTGTAGTATACAGCATGAGTTGTGTGAGAGTTTATAAATGGATGTTTTGATATAGTTTTGCTGTTGTTGAATGTTGACCCATTTTACTTCAATTCATCCAGAATTTTTGGATTCGTTGTTCTCTGTAGACATACAAACAAACAAATTTTTTTTTCACAAATTCAGTGTAACACGGGGTGACTAATGATATATACAAATGGCCATCTGGGGGGTGAAGCATTGCTTTAAAGACACTTGTGTCCACACATTTACTTCTAGTACTTGAAAACCTCCCCAGTCATCAGGCCAAAACTCTTCTGAGACTGAGCGTGACACTGCTGCACTAACCTGATAGAGATGCTCTGAGTGGATCTGCCAGAAGCTGCTGGGGGCCGACTGGCTGAGTGGACTGGGCCTGCTTGCGCCGGGCCCGGAGCTGGAGTTGGACCTGGGTCTGTAGGCCGGAAGGATCTGGAGCCCTGAGGCTGGAGGAGAACCGCAGGAGGCCCAGCTGAGATGAGAGGATGAGGCCTGGCCCAGAGCCTGCTGGGAATTAGCCGGAGCGGAGCTGGTGTCGACAGTCTCACAGGAGATCTTGGTGTAGTAGAAGTCCTCTTCTCTCTGGGACTGATCTGACCCACTGCTGTGTGTGTGGCAGGAGTGTGTAAATGTGTGTGTGTGTTATTTGGCAGATGGAGGGACAGACGAGTGGACACACAGTGTAAAAAGAGCGAGTTGTTTGTTTGGACCATTACTGAATGCAGCACTTACTGTGGCCCAGATATAAAATCTCAAAAATGTTTCATCACTTCCCGCAACTAAGTCAGAGCTCTTCCTCAACCTGAAAATTTTATTCCCTCTTGTTTTTTTTAATGTTGTTTTGCAGCTCAGAAATGTTCTAAAGGGCTAAACTGTCTGGTTTTTACAACACGTCAGCCTACAATGTAGGAGTGGCTCCAGATCTGAAAACCTTTTGGGTCCTATTTAAACGGTCTATAGCTCATAGTCTAGAGTGCATTTAGGGTGTTCAACTCCACTTTGCTGGTTAAACAGCGCTCAATCCATGTGCAAAGTAAGGCACAAGGGGCAAAGGGGTTGGTTTTAGTCCACTAATAATCAGAGGTGTGTTTTGTCCCCAGAAATGTAACTATATGCCATGGCGACGCAGACCTCTTGTCTAGTTTTGTAAGCTGTAAACCATATACAATATATTAGATTTCAGCCATACCTTGAAAAATGTAATGCTTAAAACATATATAGTCCAAATGGTTCATGTTAGGTGCTGGTAGCTGAAAAGCCTTTATTCTAGTACAGGGGACAGCAACCTTTACTATCAAAAGAGACATTTTTTGGCAAAAAAAGCCTGTCTGGAGCCGAAAATCTGAGCCTCATTATGACGGTAATACAGCTGATAAATTCTAAATAGGGTCTAATTCACCATTCATTAAAATGTTTTACCACAAGGTGGCCACTCTGCAGTGAGCTATTTATGATTATTTGGTAGTCTAAACTTTTAGTGTTGGCAGTGAAAGCGAATAAATTACTTGAAGTAGTTAAATTATCTATTTTCCCCAAAGACTTTTTGGAAATGGAATCTTTATCTAACCTAGTTAGGACGATTCAAGTACTAAAACTCGGGTATTATGTCAGCACCAGTATTTAAACACATCCAGTAATATCCATCACTAATGATCACACAACTGATTGTACATGTCAGTCCAACTCACCCCAGATGCAGCACACGGATGTGTCTTTTGATTCCGACTGAAGACGTGAGCACCTTGCCACAACTGGGCCACAGACACTTATACACACCTCTGAAAGAGCTCTGTGAGCAAGAGAACACAGCACAGGTAAACAACAGGAGAGATGGTGGGGCAGGAAAGACAGAGAAATACACAAAGACACAAAGTTCACAAAGGGGGAGATAATATACTTCCTTTGCTGATTCTAGGGGCTTCTGAGGCAGCAGTTTCTACCATATGGTGCTAAACGTTCAGCAGTGAACATGTACATACCTTTGGCTTTTTGGCATTAAGCTTCTCTCCCTGCTCCAGTTCCATTTGTAGGCCTTCATCAGGGCTGCTGTCCATCTCAGTAACAGACATGGAGGGGGCGGGACTAACATTGCCGTGGTCCCAGCTCCAGTAGCCGCTGCTGCCACTGTCAGAGAGCTCGCCGCCACCACACTCCATGTCAGCTGATGACGATGAGCCACCTGGAAAAGAGGAAGTGGGTTTTCGAAAACTTCCCTTTTGTCCTTTTTATCCCACTTTTCCAACATTATTCCTCTAATTACTGTGACACTATGACGTAAACACTGTGAACAGTTATCAGTGAGTTGATGATACTCAGCAAAATAGTTTACTGTGTAAATATACCTTATGGTTTAGATAGCAAATATTCTCCACTCCTTTATGACTAAAAGAGACACTGTGCATTTGGGACTGCTCTCCTCTGCTTTCCTCTCCAGCAGGTGTCTCACATTGTTGCCAGGGTGTGATGTGTGTGTTTTCTAACAGTTACCATCATTTCTTTGCTCTGTTCCCTGTTCATTTTATTTTTCACTTCACCAAAAAGTTTAAAATAGAAAGTAATCTATTTTGCGCTTCAGCCATGGCTAAATAGGGAAAGTAGACCTATTAGTAGCAACTATATCACTCCTGTGAGTTTCTTTATTTATCTTGCTCATTCTAAGGACAGCAGGATTTTTAAAATGAAATTCTACTTACAGGGTAAGTGTTGTATTTTTTGTTTTGAGTGTTTGACAACATTATGGAAAAGATCCCGACAGAGATAGACCTCTAAAACCCTTTTTGTTTAACCAGAAACAGCCCCGAAATTGTTATCTACATCTCCAATCTCCATTTAAATAAACATTAATTTAAGTGTGTATAGAGCCAGCATGTTTTCATATCTAACTGGGTGAATTAAGGATTTATTTCAACTAAACCAGAGTTGGTGATTGTTGAAACAGTGGAAAGACAGACCAAGATGGCTTTTGTGAGTTTTATTTCGCCTCTGTCAGCTTGAATGAAGTGTATTTTACAATGATAGAATTACTGTCTATTCAAATTGAGTCTGGTGAGTTTGATAATAGACAATAGATAATTTTGGTTGTTTTAAGTTAAAAAAAAAGGATCTTACTCTAACAAAGAGGTCTGTCTCCGTACGGATCCTTTCCATAATGTTGTCAGACTCTTTGAATAAAAACCTGAGCCTGTCAGTGGCAAAAACAAGCTCCTTGAGTGGATGTACTTTGATGCTTTTTATAGATCCCACTGCTTTCCTTGGCAAGTTCCACCCTACTGTGCTTCAACTGGCTGGTACTAGCCCTCACCATGACCTCTTTGCCCAAGAATAACAGTCTGAGTCTGTCAGTAGCAAAAACAAGCACTTTTAGAGGAAGTAAAGTGACAGTCCACAGTTCCCCGCGGGGATTACATTGCAGTGTGCAGTGCTCTCGCTCAATACTGGACCATTTAAAAAAAATGTTGTTCCCCTTAAGTCAGTTAGACACAAAGACATTGAATATGGGGTCCAGGTTACAAAATACTGAGGTTACCCTTTAAGGTAAGACTATATAACTTTTGCAGTTGAAATTCATAGGTAATAAAACACACCTTTGCTCTATTCAATCCACTCTTGGTGTTTTGTTGCTACAGCCTTACTTGGTCTAGTATAACCAGTAGCTTTGCTGGCTAATGTAAACTACATGTAGTTAATTTTAGCAAACATTAGACAGATATTGCTGTGTTCTTGCCATTACTGAGTTGGTTCACTTTAAAACTCTTTCCCACTTTACACTCTGTGCTTCTGTTGTACAACTGTGTATCTTTTAACATCTATTACAAATGCAAAAAGTGACATAATTCAAAAGAACTGACATGACCACTGCAGTTCATTATATATTACAGTTATACATTGCACACATTATTCTTATATTCATACGCTAAACTTTTGCACATTCCTTGGACAATATTTTGCATGTTCCTGTACAAAACTACTACTTCTAAAAACTGCACAGCTCTTCCATTTTCAGATATATTTTAATCTTTTATATGCATTTTTTGTTTCATTGGAAATTTTCCTATATTAATGTTGATTTTGGCATTTACATTTATTAATGCTGATTGCACCAATTCACCAAAGCAATTCCTTGTATGTGGAAACCTATTAGGCAATAAATCGGATTGTGATTCAATTTTATATTTGCTCCAGTGTCACTATTGGTTTTACTGCATGCAGTAGCTGCACAAATATTCTTTTATGTTATATATTATTACTCTTTGTTACTTATTCACTGCTCATTTTGATTTTCATATATTGCAAAGGCTTTCATGAATCTTTGCTAACAGAGCTCATGAGATTGAATCTGGCTTTTGCAAGTCTAGCTGCTGCAGAATGAATATAATTTAAAAGAAAAACAAAAACTGTGATTACTGCCCGTGGTTGTATGCCTCCGTGCACTCGTCGAACTTCTCTTACAGTTTCATATCCAAGTCTGTGAAAACATGGATACTTCACACCTATTGTCCTCCCAAACACATAAGATCTATACAATCAGCAGAGTTTTAAAGAGTTTCACAGTGACACCCAAGATGAATGTCACCAATGCAGTATCTGACCAAGTGTCTCCCCTTCTGTTCCTGAGATATGGGGCTCTAATTTCACAGACCGGGCGCGGCGGAGGCGCAGCACACCTGCGCTTTGCCAACTGGGTGTGGCCAGGTGGATTTTGTAAGTTTGGCACACTGTGTGCCCTGGCGCAGCTACTCCTCTTTCCCACCTCCGTCCCTCCTACCGGCGCAAGTCGGAAAGAGGGAGGAGAGAAGGCGTGGAGTGGGTTTTACCCACATCACACCAATCAAATGAGCCCCTCTCCTTGCCCTTAAATGCGCCGTGCGAAGGCGCAATGAGAGTTTACTCAATTCGCCATGGCGGAAGAGAGCAGCAGCGTCAGACGGCCAAACTTCTCCTAGGAGGAAACTGATGTTTTGGTCCGGGAGGTCCAAGCTCGCAGTGTCCGAATATACGGAACTGCGAGCAGACCTCCACGGGCTGATGATGCAAAGGTAGCCTGGGAGGAGGTCACCACAATTGTAAATGTTGTGTTTCTCTCGTGCGCGCGCGCTCTCTCTTTCTCTCTCACACGCTCACTCTGTTTCTTTTCTTTTGGCTTTTCTAAGATGACAGATGCTAAATATATACTCCCTATCTGATGCTATGGCTGTTTGTGGTTGGCTGAGAGGGATGTGAACTTATTAGTTTGCAGCTGTGTTAATCAAATCAGGTTGGGTTTCCATTACGCGTGCCAAACGTGCCAAACGGTGCCAATCCCCTTTGATCTGACATCAGATGTGACGGGACAGTTGATATAGAGATACATTTATGTGCTGATTGCAAATAGTTGCATTGAATAGTGTTTTTTTGGGTATTTATTGCATTGTTAATGTGCCTGATATTCTGGAAACCTGCCTGTGAGGTTTTGGTGAGGTTTTGGTGACGTGTGCGCACTGTCCGCTGGTCAGCCAAACTTCGGCTTACACCGGCTGCGCTCCCCCTGATAGTAGACGTGGTTTCAGCTGGCGAGCTTTTAGCACACCTTCGGAGAAGCCTTTTGGCACGAAACTGCGCCAAGTTGGATCTGTCGACACCTCCCCCTGCTGTGCCGCCACACCCATCTCAGCGCACCTCGGTTTGCCAAACTACCAAACTGAGCGCGCCTAGTGTTGCGCTGCTCGAAACTAGCTCTGCACGGGGTTCGCCACCCTGCGCCACCCTGCGCTGTGCCGGGAAACTAGAGCCCATCATGTTCACTAGAATGAGAAAAATGCGGTCAAATAGACCTTGACCCTTGGCGACCAAAATCTAATCGGTTTATCGTTGAGTCCAAGTGAACATTTATGCCAACTTTGAAGAAATTTCCTCAAGCTGTTCTTGAGATATCACATTTACGAGAATGAGATGGACGCAAGGTTGGCCTTTGACATTTGACCATCAAAAACTAATCAGTTCATAGTTGAGTCTAAGTGAACATTTGTGCCAAATTTGAAAAAATTTCCTTGATGCATTCTTGAGATATCGTGTTCACAAGGATGGGACATACTGATGTACAGATGGTCAACCCAAAAACATAATGCCCTAGGCCATGGCTATACCCTGTGCAGAGGCATAAAAAATGCTGAGCACTTAACAAAGGATGCCTCATTATCGAGTGGTACTGAGGTTGTGTGTTGATGAGGTGAGACGGACCTGGTCCAGGATCTGTTTGCGGAAGGCTCTGGACTACAGGGCTGCAGGACAGACTGGTCAGAACCATGGCTGCCATGATCTCATCCATCTCCACTGACTCTGGGCTGCGGAAACTGGACCTAGAATACAAGAAATATCCTTAGACTCTAGCGTGACCAAGTCCACCCTCACACACTCATACAGTTACCTATCTCTCACCTGTATGGTGCCTCTCCAGTTGCTGACACATTGCTGAGCTGCATTGTGGGTCCCACAGTTTGCAGGGGAGCAGCCAGGTTGCTCCAACCACGTTCAGACTCTACCTGCAACGGCTTAACTGATGTCTTATTGTTGTGATGTCCGCTCTCCATGAATGCTTTCTCAGCCTGGACCCACCTCTGTGTACACACCTTCAGAGAGAATGAAACAATGAGCTCTTAGTTCAAATCTGCAACAGTTATGGGTTTTGTACATTAATGGAAACCAACATGGGCAGAGTAACCCTGCCTCTGTAAAGGCCTTATGTGGGTTTATATGAGGCTTTCAAACCCTAAAACTGAGCTGTTGTTGCCATGAATAAAGCAGTTAAGAGAATATTTCCTGTCCATCTGTGGCGTCCTGCCTGCAGAAGGCACAATCTGCCAGTATTACAGTATGAAAAGGATGTGGGTGCCAGCCTCTGACCAGGCAGTACATTACCTCTAACATAGGGGGAGGAAATAATGATCAGTTTGTGGGAGCTCTTCCTTTTTCACAGAACAGGGTAAACTTTAGGGGATGTAGCCTTTCTCTTACAGTAATGTCTGTCCTGTCAAAATCCAAAGTAAAACCAACATACTGCCTTCTGGTGACTGCTGATGGCTAAATTTATATGTGTCCCATTTTGTGTACCCAAAATGTAAATGAATGAATAGATAGATAGAGGGTTAAATGACTGACAAAACAAAATAATGTGATACAAAAATTATAATGAGTGGGAGTCTCGTCCCTGCTCACCACAGTCTGCTGCTGAGTGTCAGGCCCATTGCTGTTGTGCGTTGTCGTAGAGGTGCAGGCCTGTAGTCCCGACAGGCAGACTGCCGTCCCGCCATGCCCTGCTCCAGCTCCAGCTCCAGCTCCAGCTCCAGCTCCAGCTCTGTCCTCAGGTCCCATAGCTGCCATGGTGCTGCTGCACACAATGAGGGGACTCGGCACAGTGTCACACCTCTCTGCAGACAAGACACCAGAGACAATATGTGATTTAAACCAATCAAAATATATGACTGCATTTTTAAATGTTTCTACAGCAATGCAATATTCATAAAGAGAAACTTAAGCAATCTAGTATGACTCACAAAAGAGAAATTTTGAAACAATATTCAAAATCAAAGCAGCAGGGGTTGAGATATCCCGACTTTCAGTCTCTCATATGGGTCTAGCTTCAAAAACACTGGATCCTACATTTCCCACAATGCAACTCAATAGCAAATTTCATTTGAAACTCCCTGCTTCCTGAAGGCGGATGTAGAGTTGCATTTTGCTTGAGCGTAGGGGTGGGGAAAAAATCGAGCATAGCATCATAATATTTTTGTGTGGCAATATTGTATTGTCCCATAGTGTCAAGTATTGATCTTTTATTATGTAAATTATTAATATTACAAATACAAATGAATCTTTAGGTAGCCTACTATAATCAATTGCTTTTTCAATCCACTAAATACATTTTGCTGCTGCAAAAACAGCAGTTTATATTATTAGATAAAACAGATTTTCTTTGGGGACATAACTTACAGAAAGAAGGCAATAAATTGCAATATATCCAAATATATTTCATCGCAATACTCAGCATATTGCAACATATTTAAAATCACAATAATATTGTATCGCAATTTAAGTATCGTGATAATATCATATTATCCATCCTCTGGTGATTCCCGCCCCTACTTGTGCGTGGAGATCCTGCATTGCTCTGCAATTATACCTCAAACAACCAGCTGGTGATGGGGTTACAATGCCACTGTATGAATTTCTGTGAATTGCAGTTAAGTTTGATTGATTCAGCGACCACTACTGAAACACATGGGGAACATGACTCATTAGCATTAATATTAAATACAAGTACAAAATGTGGCTCCATTATAACTCACAGGGTTCACAGACAAAACACATGCTAACATTATTAGCATAAAGCTATGACATTTACATTGCATGTATAAGCCTAGCAACTAGCAGACCTCTCAATAATACATACAAGTCTGGAACAACAGCAACATTTAACAAAGGTTTTGTTACACAATGTGGTTCCATTATAACTCACAAGGCTGACTAATAAAACAATTATCTTTTACTCAATATGTTTTCCCCACATACACAACATGCTAACGTTATTAGCATAAACCTATAACATTAAGGGTGCATTTGTAAATCTAATCTAATGCTCTACACTATTTTTTTTAAAGAAACAGAGCATTCTCTTTTAATGTGAATTAACAAACCATTAAGTTAATCATATATTCATTCCACTTGGTGCTCTGCTGCTCTGACCCTCCAGAAGGAGTGCCCAGAGTATGCTCTGCTGCTCTGAGACGGTACATTCCAACAGCCCTCCGAATTTGCAAATGGTCCAGTTGGTGCATTCACAAATACTCACAGCAGGTGCGTTCCGGCACTCGCAGTGAGTGGTTATTAATGCACCCTTTGTTGCATAAATTTGCCTATCAGTTAGCAGACTTTTCTTCTACATATATAAAGCTATGAACTACAGCAACATTTAACAAAGGTAACGTTACAATATTTGGTTCCATTATAACTCACAAGGTTCACTGGCAATACAATTATCTTCTACTAAACCCATTTTATCCACATATACAAGATGCTAACGCTAAAGCCTATGACATTTCTTTGAATAAGTAAACCTAGTGGTCTTTCCTTTACTCAGCTGAAGCAAAGATAAATCAAAGACAGGACTTCATATGCTGTTTTGTTGGGGCTTTATTGTCTTCACAATTCATTGTTACTTATCTTGAAATAAAAGTAAATAAAAAGCTCAGTTTTTACTTTGGGAAATGGTTTTTAGTTTACAAAAAATTAACAGGCGGTCGGCATCGCCGAAACGTGTTGGCTGAGTTACATTTTTTGTGACGATCACGTCACAGCATAGGCTCAAGCTCAAGCCAAATATAACCCTGATGACATCATCAGCTACTCCTCCTGACGAGCTAACTAAACTTCATGTGTAAACACAGCAGAATGCCCCTTTAAACTGCTGGTTTAAATCACCTTTATATTAAATGACATTACCCACAAATTTCTTTTAGAAAGTTTTGTTGCAATATTTGAACAGCTTCTTTCTTAAAGCATTGGGTGATGAGGGTTAAAGTTTATTTCCAACTGGGTAAATTATGCTCGAATTGAACCATGGCATTAAATGATAAATATTAGGCTTTATCTGATAAATAAATATGTTGATCTAAACAGAAGGCAGCTTTGCCGACTAGTGAATGTTGGCAAGCAGTCGTGCATTTGTTCCATCTTGCATCTCTCTGCCTGACAGTGCAGAGCAAAAACACCACAAAGGATGCAAAAATGATTGCAGGAATTTGAAGTGAACACAGACTTGTGTGGATTTAGATAGTGGCAGAAACAAAATCTTTTTTTTTTAGTCTATTCTAATAAAGTATGTGGCTGAAAACACGTTCCGAAGATGTAATCTAATGTTTAAGTGCATTCACTGCGGCCTGTCGCCCATGAGGTAAAAATGGGGCAATGTTGCATTCAGGGCATGTGGGAATAATGCTGCTGAAATGGTTGAATGGATCAAAGCAGTTATTTTGCAGCACTCAACATTCATGATCTACCAGATTTCATGTAGAATTTTCAGAAGAGACAGATTGATGGTCATGACCAGCTTCATATTCAAACCACATATTTCAAATCAAATGCACAAAATGACTGACTTCAACTACATAAGCACATTTGAGCTCACATTACAGCAAAGAAAGAAAAAAAGAAATAAAGAAATAAAGAAATAAAGAATAATAAAAGGAATAATAGAGTCAAAATGATAAATCCATTAGTGGCAAAAAATGACAAATATTGTCTGTCTCCTACTCTAAGGTGTGAGGCCTTTCTCAGTTTTATATTACTATTAATTAAATATAAAACAAACAATTTTAAGATGTCGCTTTGAACTCTGAAAACTTGTGAAGACATTCCTCACTGCTTTGTGAAATTTTGCAGACTTATTACTGACAGAACTATTAGTTGGGTTGTAGCCCTTTACAATAATATTAACACTGTTTATTATCGTTATGATAATGAAAGTGATTATCTGTGTTTTTATTATTCAGGCCTTCAAATAGTAAATATTTGTTATTAATATCAACAATGTTGTCAAAATAACCAACATAAAACTAAGAAAAGTCAATACAACAGTATAACAAAATATAACCACAAACTGTCAAACAACTCAGTACAGGAACACAACTGTGCTCTGAAATATACCTTATACTCGTGGATGGATTACTTCATCTGCAAAATGGTACTTAAATTACAGACCAGGAAGAGACTCAAACTACCACAAAGAGACAGACAGACCACAAAGAAATGAAAAATAACTACATAAACAGATACAGATAACACAATATCACTACACAAGCCCCTTTGACACTGCCTCTTCATATTGTATAATAGGTTCAATCACAAAATGAGGGGGCAGAGTTTTCAGTCAGCATCAGAGACAGTAACAGTGCCAAAATTATGTCTGTATTAATGGGATAGTTAGCAGGATGGGATCATGGGTGGTACGGGTGTGAAGTTTTGATGATGTGTAATGAACCACCACCTGGGGATTTAAAAACTAGCTGATAGCAGTTAGCAGCTAACTTAAAGAAGAACAGTAGTCGAAAATGTCCACAAATTTGGCAGACAATGAGGTTTGGGAGCTCCTTACCCTCCAAGCAAATATCAGCCGTCATATAACAGGGATGGTAAATGATTGCTATTACCATGTTATGCCCTTATTATTATTTAAAAAGCACTGCCTAAGTGTATTTTATAGGTCACATTACAGACAGACACTGCTGAGTTACATGTCACACCCCTCATGCCTCTTTTGATTCCATGATGCCGGCATGCTGTCTAAAAATCACACAATGGAGTGACATGATGCCACGGTTGTTTGGTTCTGTGTAAAAATGCAAAGCTGGCATAAAGAGGGGACTTCATAATGGCTTGATAGTGCAACCTCTTTGTAAAAAGGGCTAAAGAGACACAGAGCGACCAAAAAAGACACCAAATAACTCAAAGACACACAAAACAACAAAAGATGCACTTGCACATGCAAGTGATTTTGTCATAAACCTTTGTTAATGTTAATGTGTATCTTTGTTAATTAAATCCTGTCACAGGTAACAATGTGATGATTAGAGGAGAAATGGCAGAGCATAAAGGTCCAGGTAGAAAAAAAATCTCAGTCATTTAAGATTTTGCTAAAAGAGAAGGAAATCACCTGTTGATTTATATATACAGATCCCAGGGTACATTTTTTGTATTTGGGAGCTGTTTAAATTAGTAATTTGCTTTAGACTTTATTTTGTTGTACTATTAATATTGTATACAGAATCTGAGTCTCCCTCTGAGTTATTGTTGTTGTTTACAAACTAAAGAAATGAAAGATCATTTTTGTCTAGTTTTAATATTTGAAGGCAAACTGTTAGGTTGACATGTACAATTAAATTGCTTATTTTTTCTTACTAATTTGTCATATCGTCAAGAATATCGTTAATCACAAAAAATCCCTGGAATATGGTAATATTAATTTAGAGCCATATCGCCCTCCCCTCTGAGAAACCACCACAAAGTTTGTGTGTCTTGCTCCTGTGTAGCAGCGGTGGTGGGGCCTTTTGCATGTGTATGCATACAGTAAGTAAGTAAGTAAGTACTTACTTACTTACTTACTTACTTACAGGCCCATTGTCTAACAGTCTGCACATAATAATAATAACAACAACAACAATAATAATAATGCATTTTATTCTGTGGTGCCTTTCATGGCACCAGTGTTATATTGTGTAAAAGATGGCTGTATCTTAAAGTGAACAGCTTCCAAAAAATACCTGCAGTTAATTCTGATAAACCTCTATGACAAGAACCCTCGTCTGACAGCTCAACTCTCCCACTTTCTCTCATGCACCCAAACACAGCATAAAGCCTGATTTTCCCCACCTTTGCACCAATCAGCGTCCGGCTCCAGTAGTAAACAAGTGGCACAGTAAGGGCGGGGAGCCGCCGCTCATTGGCTTAGCTCTGGTTTTCAGGTACACACCTCCTTTCTGACAACGTGTTCAGACACGAGTTTCGCCGGGGGACTGAACTGACTGAGGGAATACTGCTGCGAATCAGCTCATTCTCTACGATAAAATACAATCAAACATGTTAAAGCCATAGGCCTACTACACATATGACCCATCATGCAACAGAAAAACGAGATGAACACGAGGATGAAAATGTAGTCGTGCTACAAAAACATAACGTCATCCCTCTCACTGATGGAGCAGAACCAAGGCAATTAAACTCGTGTTTATGGACGCATAGTGAGAGGTTGGGCGCATTTTAATACAGTAAAATGGCAGTAAAATCCCCGTGAGTCCTTCAAAGTCGGTGACTGCAGTATAGCTGCAAGTTGCGCACGATTATAGAGGTTTAAATGAAACAATCGGCACTTCTCCAAACAAACGTTACATTCAGCTTGTTTATAGTGGAAGTTATTATGTGCTTTATAATAATATTAACGGACTAGAAGTCGTAGTTCATCATCCTGCAACTACAACACTGATCTCCACCCGGTAACGCAGATTGAGATCAGGAGAAACACCCCCTCCCTCCCTTCCTCCCTCCCCCAGCACACCCCGCCGAAAGAAAACAAGATTTTTCAGTGCTTGCTGCAACACAAAAACATATTCGCTTACAAATGTACTATATATTTTCTCGTACTCACTCGTTCGGTGGAGACCTCTATCCTGTCCGGGGCTGCAGCAGCGGGTCGTTGCTGCCTGGCTGTCCCGCCGCTCGCCGGCTCTCCAGTCGGCCAGGGGGGAAAAGGGGGGTTGGTTGGTCGGTCGGATACGCGCCTACGTGAGTCTGTATGGTGAACCAATGCCGGCGGTGGCAGCTGGGCAGAGCGAAGAGACGGCAACCTCCAGCGCGCCGTGCACAAAAGGATGATCTAGGTGAGGGGTTACCAGAGCAGCAGCATCCTCACTCTGTCTGCCTGTCTGTCTGTCTGTCTCTCTCTGTCTGTCTGTCTGAAGCACATACAAATATCTCAATCACGAGCATTAGAAATGGCGTTGATGGGCTGGATTCTGTCCTTAGTAAATAAAGAAATAAAAAAGAAACGTGCAAAGTTTGATTTTTCTGCATGAAGTGCACTGAAGTGAAATTACACAGAAGGTTTGAGTATATTTTTTTCCACACAATTTCCCTACATTTTTCAAGATGCAAATAGCAATGCAAGTAAGCATGTATGGAAATGTATGTATAGAGTGGTGTAGTGGAGGGTATACCAGGTATATGGGGTATACCCAGTGCACATTATTAGAATGGGCCCTAGTGCACACTGTCATGCGAGTATGGTCTTCTTGACACAAATAGAGACTTGGCATTGGACAACATAAACATACTTACTACCCAGCAATCTTCATTGCATATATAAAAAAAATCAAAATATCAAAGAAAGTAATTAATCATTTAGTTGAATAGTTTTATGGTATATGTATAGATTTTATAGCTTATATAGAAAAAGCATATACTTTTCTTATAGATAGCTACTGACTCTTTTAAAAAATAAAACCATGATGCAGATGGATTTGTCAACCCCCAACATCACATGATAAATTGCCTGCACAGAGATCAAACACAACTTGCATGTGTGTTTCCAATGTGTGTGTGTGTGTTTGTTGCCGAGCCCTAGTCTGTGTGTGTGTGTGTTTCTGTGTGAGAGACTGGATTAGTGTCGGCTGTCTGCACCCTCTCCACCAGACATCCAGTCAGCAGGGATTTTAGGGTCTGAGCACCGACACAGTCAGAGAGAGGGAGAGAGAATCAGAGAGAGAGAGAGAGAGAGAGAGAGAGAGAGAGAGAGGGAGAAACCCAATCCTAGTCCTAATCTGATACCTAAACCAGACAGAATATTTCATTCATTAATGACAGCATGTAAACGCGACAGACTTTCTGGCAACTGCATTGACTGGTTAGACAGACTAACATTCATGTAAGAAACAGATAATGATTTTCCAGGGTTACCAAGTGAACATTTACAGAACATTTTAACAAGACATTCATGAGCTATTGTACAATAATGGTTAGCGGGCAAATGTTGAGCTCAGTTTTGATGGATGGTAGTCTTGTCTACAGTTTGGGTGGAGCCTGGAAATTGGCTTAAGTCCAATTTTAACTCATTACAATTTGAGATAGCTTCTATAATGGCACCTGAACAAAACTAAGAGTCTACACTAGAGGATGACAATGCTAACATGCTGATGCTTAGCAGGTAAAATGTTTTCCATGTTGACCATCAGACACACCAAACCAACATCAAAGTGGAGACTGCCTGTTTCTCGGCCAAAAAGTTGCACTTAAGTGCCAAAATCTGCAATTCATTGACTGGTCACTTGGGGCTGGCTACAAAACAGAGCAAATTCCCATAACTCCCATGTTAAAATGCCTAACTCTACAGCTAAAATAAACATGTTTACAGCCTGGTACAAAGATGGTTTTGGTCCCTATGGCTTATTCCACCATTTATGACAACTGAATCTTTTCTATTACTATCCTGTTTAAATGTTATTAAGGCTTAAAGTTCTGGATAATTAAGGGTGTGGCCACTTTGACTGGCTTTCTGCTAGGGCTTACTGCAGGCCACTCACCCCTTAGGAGATTTTTTTGTACAAATATTGGTCAAATAATAAGGCTTGCTGTGAAGATAGCTGTACTTACAGACTGTCCAAGATACCAGTGATCCAGTTTTTCAGTGAGTGACATTCTATTATCATTTTATTCATATATTATCATTAATTAGCAGGTATTGTCTGACTTGTTAGCTCGTTATCTCAATATCTAGCCAGCTAACTGGCATGCACAAAAGTCAAATTAGAATTTAGGGTGATAATACTTCTAAAAAAAGGGCGTCTGTGTGAGGTTGGAAGAAAAAGCTCCACTATATTACCATTAGTTAGCTAAAGTTATGCTATGTAAGCGATACACTTTCCATACGGGCAATGTAATATTAAGATAACATACTAGACTTGGGTAGGGAACAGTTATGTTAAGTTAAAAAATTGCAGACTGTGTGCAGTTACAATAACGTGTTTATATGTAACTTGAAAATAATAATGTCACGTTTCAGCATGGTTCCAGAAATAACTTTATTCTAACTTAGCTGTTGCATTTTTGGTTAAGCTGGAGTTAGTTATTGATGCTATATGGCAGGCAAACATCAAATTTGATGATCCACAAACCCAAACTTTGTTATCGTTTTTAATATTATTGCTGAAACAGGCAGCTCATTGTGGTCGGCTGTAGGCTGTAACGTTGACATGTAATATTTGCAGATTTTCTGCTGCATTCAGTGTTTTTACATCATCTTTAACACTTACTGAACTTAATCATGTGTTACATAAATGAATGTGGTACTATGCATTCAACTGTCATTTATGAAAAATAAATGTAAATGCAACAGATAGAATATATAGACTGTGATGTTCATCACCGCTTAGGTAAAATAAAGTCAAACGACCTGTTGAACATTAAGAAATTTAAGTTGTAATGTTTTCATGTTAAAAAACATCTGTGACGGAGGTAACATAACACATGTATTCCTTTACATTAATTTTTTTGTGTAATGTTTTCCTCTAGGTGATTTATACAGTCTATGACCAGCGCATATGTTCTGCACCTGCATGAGAGGAAATAATGGTGCGTTCCAGGCAGGCTTTTGAACTCGTAAGTCACAACTTCAAGTCACGAGTTACGACTTTGTAGCGTTCCAGGAAAGTTACGGCAAACTGCCGGTTACTTCCTGTTTAACACTGAACATGGCGAACCGTTTGTTTGTGCTTCCCCATTATTTCTGGGTCCATGTCATTGGTCTGACAGCCCATTGGTTCGACATCCCATTAGTCTGACTGTCCGCGGTGCTGATCGGCTCGCGGCGGGCGTATGGTGCACCGCGACCGGCTCTGGGTCAGCTGGGAAAGGCTTGAGGCGGAGCAGGCTCACGCCTTATGTGTTTGTCACTTTCTTTTTCATTTTAACCCACACCATGATCTTTTCCTGACCCTAACCAAGTGGTTTTTGTGCCTAAACCTAACCAGACCTTAACCACAGGGCATCATGATGATTTCGGAACGGACTTCAGAACAATGGGTTTAATATGGTCGGAATAATGGGATGACGAACCAATCGGCTGTCAGACCAATGGGCAGTTCCCATTATTTCTATCGCCAAAGGTGCCTGCTCCTTGCTCATTTGAGTGAAATGGAGGAGGAGAAACGTCGCATAAGGTCACAGATGCTATTATACTTTTTATTTGATGTTATCTGTGTTTAGAAACGTATTTTGTATTGATTATTCTTGCACTGGAAACCGGCTGCCAATAATGCGTTAACATTAGGGTTATTTTATGTCTATTTCTCACCATGTATCACCTGCAGCAACACCGCATCCGTAGGGCTGCCATTGTTGTTTAGAGGAGTAAGGTAATTGGTTTAGAGGGCTATGTGACGTCAGAAAGCGTAACTGGGAGTACATCGATCTGGTACGAGTTCACGGGTGGGAAGTTACGGGTTTGACAGCCGTTCCAGTGCATTTTCACGGGTTACAGGGCGTGAAAACACGAGTTACGGGTTGCCTGGAACGCACCATAACTCTTTATACCAATGGGTGGTGGTAGTCTATATTTGTCATTCAAAAAGGGAGACAGTTGAGATGGATTCAAGATGCTAGTTAGCCACTTACCATATTAACAACACAACCTGATGTCAAAAGAAAAAAGGATATTCATCATGCCCTAACAAACATTAACTCAAACAATTAGGAACTGTTTGTACTTAAGAGAAGAAGATTGTTTCCATCTCACACCCTCTTGACTTTAGCTGTTTGTTTGCTTTCCTCAGTTCTGTTTCTCTTCTTGTGCATAGAGTTGAATTGCCAAATAGTGTGATTCCAATTACTGATTGGCTCCGACAGCTCTGATGCAAATTCAACATGCCAAAATGGCAGAAAAAAATGGCAACAAGGGTCAACAAGGGCTGACTTGTGCCAACAGTGCAAAAAGCAAAGGCGATAGAGGCTCACTGACAGCTCAGCATTGACCAATGACTGACTGGCTTGGTGTGTCAGGGCCTTTAGTTAAGCATATCAGTATAACAATTTGTGCAGCTGTTACTGATTGGAATATCATTAGTTTTAAAGGTATTTGCTCATAAGCCTAAATATTGGACACATTAAAAAAATTATATGATGATGGCGCTATAGAGAAAGACGAGGGGTTGAGAGTAATTGCAGTCTAAGGGGAACGTGAATGTCAGGTACCAAACATCATGACAATTTTTCCAGTAGTTTTTGAGATGTTTTAGTCAAACCGTGTATTTCACCCTCATGATGGTAACAGAGGAAAGATGAGGGGATCACCAAAGTCAGGACTATTTTGGGAATTGAGAACATCTGTACCAAATTTTATGGTAATCCATCCAATAGCCAAATTGTTGAGACATTTCACTAAAAAAACACTGTCAACCTCATGGTGGAGCCAGAGGAAAAGGGATCACTATAGACTGAGATTTCCTCAAATCCAGCAGTCTTTTTGTTTTTGTGAAAGTCAGTGTGCTGTGCAGTGTAGGCTACTTCTGGGGTAGTGTTGGTCCTATAGATTTTGCTGCGGAGTGAGCACTCTTGACTTTCACACTACTCTTTGTCAGCTGTGCCATGATCTTTTTAACTATATTACATGAATGCTGCTGTCACACTGAACATCCCGCTGAGCTTCATTCAAATTTTAAAACTTTGTATAGAAAAAAAACAACCCTAATTGTCAAATATTGGTATTAAACGGTTGAATCAGCTGCCATAATTCTGAGTCAGGTACAGTTAACTAGAGTCAGTAGGATTCATCCCCTGGGGAACATGAATGTCTTCAAATTTCACAGCAATCCATCCAATAGTTGTTGAGTGCTCAGCCCAGACCAAAGTGGTGGAGCGACTGACATACCATCCCTGGGAGAAGCACCTGCAGAGCTGGAGAGCCACATTTTTTTCAATATCGTTAAAACTTTTCTTTTAGCTAGCGCACTAGTGCTTCCCCAGAAAAAAAAAAGAGCGGCCTGGCTTTAAGTCAGCCTCCAGCAAACCCTGCTGACCTAGGCTGTGCTCTGCCCCTCTGCTAGAAGGACCAGAGGGAGGGTAGTAGGTCAGCGGGGTGTGTCAGTTTTCCTCTAGATTTTGCACACCCCTGGATGTGGATAGACTTTGTCATTTTTTGCCCCTGCTCTATTAGACAAAGTATCAACAGATGACAACATTTTGAAGAGGAAATAGTCAACTTTTGAACTAGCTAGCGCGCTAGCTACATTAGCTAACACTGGCAGCTAGAGACAAGCATCTAGACCCATTGTCCATATGATAATCTAAACAAAGAACACATTCTCTTGCACTGGTCCCTCTAAAATGAGCAGTGGCTGAAGTTACAACATTTAGTTATGATCAGGGAGTTGATAAGCAGACACTAGCTGGTGCAAGCGTGGCTAGCTAGTTGAAATATTGACTCCTACGATGAAGTGATTGAATTAAAAGCGTAAATTTTTGACTGTCAGGGGTCTGTGGGCCTCAGACTGGACTAATTAAAAAATAATTGACAGTTTCCCCACCCTCTCGGGCTTGTGCACGCGTATGCCTAAAACTGTGAGTTGAACTCATGAATGCACATGTTTGTAGCTCTGGGTCTGACCTTGCGCAGAAACTGTGTGTCTGTGCAGGTTCCTCAGCTCTGCAGGTCAATGATATTCTACCCTTGAGCCATTCCACTACAGTGACATTTTCAATGCTTGTTACTGATCTCCTGAAATGTCTTAAAACAGAAAAGTGTCTGAGCGCCTAACAGCTAGGTACTGAATAGAATATTTACTGATGACAAAATAGTATATTTTATCCAAAATTATTTCATCCAAAACATTTTGCAATAAACCCATTTTAGGCCCCAGACACTTTTGTAATAATTGTTGGATTTTGAATCTTACGTATTTGTATATAAGATGAAATATGCCTGTACACAACATTCAGCAACCCAATTGCCAGAATAAATGTTGGCATTGTATGTTTCTGCAAACCACAGAATAGATACCTTGAAAAAAATATTTCTTTGCATAGGCGTTTCTAGCCCATTTTTGGGGGTGCACCCCTAAATTGAATCCCAGCACCCCTAAAATTTGAGAGATTTTTTTTTTTTTTAACTGTATGTCCCTTTTTAACAAGCTAGAAAAGTGTCAAAACCATACAGTATACTTAGTTGCAACGTAATATTTTAACAACAAAAATACAGCACCCCCACCCCCCACCCCCCTGGATGCACATTAACATTATAACTCCTATTGTGTGTATTTATTATTATTATTATTTTGTAGATTTCAAGCACTATTCTTTTTTGAAGAATATTTTTATTTATGTATTTATATTATATAATACAGACAAGAAGGAAAAAGGCAGAGACAAACATTGAAAAAGTCAATTACTGTTAATGTGTTAATGTTACATGTTGTGCACTGCATTTCAAATAAAAGTCCAAAAAATAAGTCCAAGGTCCATTTTTTGGTATTTTTGGTACTCACTATAGGGGGCTGGTTTACTCCAGAAACATACATACTGTTTATGTGTATGTTGAGGAGCTGCTGTATCAAAATGAGTTATCCTCCCCCAGAAATTAGGGTTACGATATGTTCCTTTTATGATTCCAATCCATTCCTCTTTTGCTGTGGCTCAGTATTTAAATAACCTTTATCAAATTTGATGGTTTAGTCACAGACTTTCCCAAAAAGTGTCTGATATGATCCTAGAATCGCCCCTGTTTCTTTGTATTTCAAGACTGCTGTAGTTAATGTGTTGTTAGGTTTAGTCACTTAGTTATGGAGGGAAAAGATCATGTTTTGGCTCAAAAATACCAGGTTTCTGATACCTGGGCACAATCCCTGCTGTAAAAGCAGTGATGTCTTGCTAAAAAGTCGCTGGAAACTCAGGGCCGACTTGCTAAAAAACAACAAGTTTGTTGTTTGTTGGTTTCAAATAGGGTTCTGCAGTGATCTGCAGTTTCTGCATGCATCTCCCTTGGTGTCACAACATCCACCATCCCCTCCACCTCTCAATGACAAAGTGAGCTCATAAACTAAGTCACTTAAAAAAAAACGCTGATATGATACATATGAAATGTACAAATGTAATGTATCAGTAGCTTGCAGAAAGGTACTATGCAATAATTTTCTTCTGGTAACTGGGCTGCATTCTGTAATTCACAATGATTCAGGTTGTCACATGATTAGTGTAAAAAATAACACCTTTTTCTAACTGGCCAGCCCACTTTGAACCAGTGATAACCACTGATACACATGGAAATCTCGTGAAATGACTAAAACTGTCACTTAAGCAGAACATGTTGTGTTCATGTAATGGCACGTTGCTTACAGTAGGACACTAAGAAATTGTAGAGTGGCAGGAGAAGCAGAATCACTGACATTGGTTGTCTGACTAGGGTGTGTTTTATTTGGACAGTTCATCAGATAAATATGGCAAGGCAAGGCATGACATCTGGCATTACAAGAATGACAACTCCACCCTGCTTTATGGTTTTGTGAGCCCAGGTGCCACTCCCATCTCATTGGAAGGATAAGGATAGCTTTGAAACTGTCTTTGTTTCCAGGACAAACAGACCCGCGAGTATCATGAATGTCATACATGTTTACAAAAAAAGTAATTCCACACCGTAGACTTACCCTGCGCCAATGTGAGAAACACTGGAACAAAAAGAGAAGAATACAAAAGAACAAAAAGAAACAGAAGGTTGATCCCTTCATTCATAATGAAAGTTCACCAAAAGTTTGAAAATTCCCCTCGACACATACACTGCATAACCAAAAGTCTCTGCCTTCATCATCTTCCATTACCCTATCCAGGATAACAGTGCAACAGTGTAGTTAAAAAGTATGAATAAAGGACCATACCAATGGTTTTGTATGTGTTATCCCAGATACTACAAATCCTATATACCTAACATTTTTGGCAAGCGCTTTGCTAACCGTAGCCTACTGATGTGTTTAAGAATTTTGGATGCATTTTTCTCACTGTTCCAGACCTTGGATCCCACTTATTTCCCTACAGCATGAAAATCAGTTGGTAGACTCTTCAAACTGCTTAAATTGTGTGACATGAATCAATGTTCACTGTGATGGATTACAAACTTCAAGCCACTTTCAAGAATCAGCTCATTGATATTTATGTGATACATGCATGAGTGGAAACCAGTGACTGTCAGAGGTTTAATGAATAATATATCCCATAATATTAAAGGTCCAGTGTTTAAGATTTAGTGGCATCTAGCAGTGAGGTCGCAGAACTCTAAACTGTCATTTCAAACTGATACTAACCTCCTACATGCCCAGCATGTAGGAGAACTTGGGCATGACCAGAACTACAGGCCATTGTAGCTCTCCAATATGCCTTCATGTAGGAGACCTACTAGTATGTAGGAGAACTACATTGACATGGCCACAACTACAGGCCATTGTACTTCTCCTACATGCCTACATGTAGGAGAACTACTGGTATGTAGGAGAACTGCAGTGGCTGACGCAAAAACTCCAATGGCCCAATCTAAAACCAGTTTTTGATTTGTCCACTTTGTGCTACTGTCGGACAACATGGCGGACTCCAATCGAGACAACCCTCTGTGTATTTAGACACAACAGCTCATTTTAAGGTAACGAAAACACAGTTCTTATTTTCAGATCATTATTAACTAGTATAAACATAGTTATGAACATTATTTACCATTTCTGCCAATATATCCCCCTAAATCACAAGCACTGGACCTTTAAACTCCAGAGTATAGAGCAGTTTGTGTTTATTGGCTTTCTTGCAGAGACTCATGAGAATATTTATACCAGAATCAGAATCAGAATCAGTTTTATTGCCAAGTAGGTTTTCACATACAAGGAATTTGGCTTGGTACCACACTTACATATGAGACTTAAATTGATCTTCTCATGTAACTTTCAACAAGAAGGCCAATAAGCATATTTCCAACATGTCAAACTAAGACGTAAACATGATTTGTGGTAAACAAGCCTTATACTGGTGTCTTTGTCTGCATTCTACTCAGGCAAAAGCTTCATGACAATTTCATCATGTCATTAGTTCCCTGAACACGGTTCACTTACGTTGGAAGCAATAATTTCCTGAATGGAAAAGAATGGTAAAAACAGAATCCAAACTCTCCAAAAAAGCAAAATGTAAAACACTCAGAGAAGTCAATAGAAAGTCTGTATATGAAAAGTTGTTATCAGATGAATTAAGGATCCATAAATGAGAAAAGAGGTTCTTCCTTTAAGAGAAGATCCAGATAAGTAAAGCCTGACATGATGAAGACAAGGTGTGGATGGTGGCTCGAGCTGGCAGAGGACAGGGCCAACTCTTCCTCCTACCACTCCTCTCTTTTTCTGTCCATCTGTCCATTTGGGACAATGTCAAGTGTGGAAAACTGGGGTTCTGTGCAATGTGATGAAGAGCGTGAATTGTCCACTTTCCTGCATCTTGCCTTAGAAATTGAGAACGTATGCTTTCTGTGATGTGTTTATGTGGCTGTGGGGTTAGTGTTCAGGACTGGAACTGGCTGGTTAGTTGGTTGCTGTTCTACTTCTTTCCAGTGTGCTGGCAGGCATTTCATGGGTCCTCCATGATGTCTCTGGTGCTGGAAATGTCAGTGAAAAAAATGTAAGCATAACAAACATTTGTTTGACAAATGATTAAAAATCTGGTTTCCATTTACAAAGAACTCACCGCTGGTTCCTCTTGTCTTTGTGCCAGCAGTCCCGTTGGCTCCATCAGTCTGTTGTAGAGAAGACAAAAAGGGTTTAAAGGATTATATGATGTTTGTATGTACATGATCTGAAGGTAAATATGAAGCTAAAGCCAGCAGACAGTTAGCTTAACTTAGCATAAAGACTGTAAACTGGTAAAATAGCTAACCTGGCCCTGTCCAAAGGAACAAATATATATACTTTCACTTATATGGTCTTACAACACTGTACAATTTAGTTACATTCAGGCATAATGACACCTCACAAGATTGAGTATATTATATTTAAGATATAAAACGGTGAAAGAACCTTCTATAGAACGTTTTGGACATTTTGGAGCTTTCTTTTTGCATGACATGTGGTAATGCCCATTACAGCACAAGAAAGTAACAGGAAAAAAACGTCTTTTCACAACCAACCAATGGTTTTATCTTTTGGTTTCATAGCAGACTAGCTGTGATCACAGTTTCCTCCTTCCACGCCTGTGATGGTGATCATGGATGTTGTTTTGATCTTTTGAATTAGATGGCACATCAGAAAGAGTTGCAGGTGTCAAGGTTGGACTTTTTCTTACTGACCCCACTGGCCACTAACATTGTTAGATGTTGATATTTGGTTGATTTTAGGTTGTGATGATTGATGATTGATTGTGAGGTTGATCTGCGCTACTCCTCTGAATGGCTAGTGCTAGTGGTTGGGTTGGTGGAGTTGGTTGGGTTGGTAAGGTTGGTTAGGTTTAGGCAAGAGGAGTGGAATTGGTTAGGGTAAGAATATCAATCAGTCAATCAGAGGCAGAGGAAGGCAGAGTATGGCAGGACATGCCTTTGCCATCCTAAGACAAAAAAGTACTTGCCACCCAAGTCAAAGTCCTGTGTTTTTTGTCCACCACCGCGTCCACCTCCCATTGTGGACACTGTGGCTCTACAGTGGCCCTACGACACCCTACTGTAGTTCACGTGATCACAGCCTTCTGCCTCAAAATTACACTGAATGAGAACAGCTTGCTCCAGGATGTGTGTAATATGCTGCGACATCATTATTATTATCTTTGATTTTGAAATAGAATATTACAGTATGAAAATGTTAGCATTGATTCTGCACGCCCTACCCAAAACATTTGTCATTTTAAGCTGACATTAATCCTATCCTGATTAATTTCCTTGTAACATTTTTGAGCAAAACTTAACATAATTATATATTTTCATTGATGGCCCAATCTATTTTCATTTGTCCCATGGGTTTGCATGGTTTGAATCTAATGAGGCCAATATCAGCGACAGTATTTCAGCCTCGACAGTCCTCCTGCTGATTGCTGATAATCACCGCTTAATACTCCTAATTGGCAGCTACTGAAGTGCAATAGATGCTACATTTAGATGTTGAAGATGGTGTTGTATGAATGGAGTGAGCTCTGTAGCGACAGGCTCATAGAGACAGGGAAGGAAAGAACAGGAAACAGAGAGAGAGGAAGATTAAAAAAAAACTGTCAGTTCATACCGTTGTGCCGCTCACATCATATGCGTTACCAGAGTTCCTGTGGATAACAAAAAAGAAAAAGAGAGGTTATTTAGTGTTATGATATCCCACATCTGTGTGTACTTAATGTGAATAGGGACAAAGGTGCATGCAGTCCTGCTCACATATGTACATTCAATTTATGGCTCAACACCTTTAAAACGCTGTGCGTCTGTCACTTGTTCTGTCTCTGACTTTTTTCTTACAAGTTTGTATCCTTGTTGTCTTTATTATCGTAGTTCGCTCAGGTACATACACCCTGGTCAAAGTCCCCTGCTCTTTCTCCAAAAAGTCTTTGTGTCCATAGTGGCCATCATCCTGTCCTGCTTCACTGCACCTTTCAACCATCCAGCACAGTATATACTAAATCCCTGTTTATACTTAATCTTTGTTGGAGTTGACTAAACCCAACTGGCTCAACTGAGGCCAGGCAAAATTTCTCATTCTCTTAAACTTAACCAACAGAGCCACTAATGTTGTGTTCTTGACAAAGCTGTTATTTTAGAGACATACAAGATTTGCACTTAATTTGAAATTTGACTTGAATTTTACCCAAAGACTTGAGACTTTATTTAAACTTGCTTTACCAAGACCTAACAATGTACTTGGAATTTGCTTTAACAAGAACTTAGATTTGAATTGTGGCTTGATTTGACAAGACTTGAGACTTCACTTGAGGCTTATTTTAAGAGGACTAAAGAATAGACTTTGATCTGCTTTGACAAGACTTGAGACTAGTCTGGGACTTGCATAGACAAGCTTTGAGAGTAGACTTGGACTTGCTTGAATAAAACTTGAGACTAGACTTGAATTGGCCTTGACAAGACTTGAGGATGTGTCTGACTTGCTTTGGTAAGACTTGAGACTAGACTTAATTTTGCTTCGACAAGACTGAGGTCCAACCACCTAAAGTGCTGCACACTACATGCCACATTCACCCATTCACACACACTCATATACTGGAAGCCCAGACTATCTTACTAGGTAACACCTGCTATTTGGTTAAACATCCACACACATGCTCACATACTGATGGCTCAGCCATCTGAAACAACTTCGGGTTCAGTGTCTTGTCTAAGAACACTTTGACATGTGGACTGGAGGAACTGGGAATCAAACCTCCATTTAGCAGACAACTCACGCCGGGTGAGTCCTTTCCATGGAGCACTGCCTGTTTACTTTTGGCACCCATGTTAACCAATTGGGCTGTTCACACTGGACACGGCACGGTGCCGAGCACTCAGGCCGGCTCATGATCTGCAGTGATAATTTTGGCGTCTGGTCTGTTTTTTCGGTGAGCAAATCTGGCAGGAAAACACACTGAAAATGTACTGTAAATGATATAAAGTGTATGTTGAATATAATATTAATGATCTGACTGTGATAAATGCGAGAATATATGCTGACCAGTGCAGAGAAATGCACTTCTGGTGTGAACGGCCAGGCCACTGCTGTCAGGTGGATGCATGACAATTAACAAATTGGGCGCTTCTGCATCCAGTGTGAACCCGACTAGACTTAGACTTGCTTTGACAAGACTTGAGACAAGAATTGCACTATTCTTGGACTTGCTTTGGGCTTGGAACTTGCTCTTCAGGACTTGAAACGTGACTCAAACTTGCTTTACTGAGGCTTATGACTTGATAAGGATTTGTCTCGATTGGTACTTGATCTAGATTTACTTAAAAGACATACAAAAGCTCCTGTGAATTTCCCCAAAAGGATACACTTAGTTAAAAACATTTAAAGCAATTGATCTCTTTCAGCAAGTGAAAACATAATACACAAAAAAAATGTAATCATCACAAGTCAGACTAATAAAGTCTTCCTTGTGTTTCTCCCTGAAGTATTTCTTGATGCAATATTGCACCACATTTGTTCTTTGTCTTAACCCAATCAACACACCAGTGCTTTCCCCTCCTTTAAATATACAAACAATCTTATGAATTATGATTGCAATCTATCACTACAGTTCCACTCAGGTTTCATTCCTCTGACTGACAAACAAGCTCCGGAATGTACAGAAGCAGACTGCAGGAGATAAGACTGATGTTTCACCTCACAGTTACTCTGTGTCACTGTCACTGGTATGTTTGGCGTGACAACCACAGTAAAGGGTGTGCAAACACACGTGCATGCATAGAATTGTATAAAAAATGTGCGCATGCACACACCCACACACAGATCTGACTGGAAAGACCATTCTTTTGAAGGTTAATGATCTAAGCCCAGCCCATTTGGCTCAACCACCTCAGCCTGACAATGCTATCTGACTGCTCTTTGCTTCCTCCTCTTTAAACAGGCAACACCCTTCATCAAAAATCACCCATCGAGTTGAACAAGTCTCTGTTCTGTGCTGCTCAAAAGTGATCAATAGCAATTAAAGCCTTGCAAGCCCAATGACAGAAAAATGAATCAGCCAACGTATTGTGAACAGGAGACTTGTTTTATACTGGGTGGCAGCATTGGTCATCATTACTCATACATTAGGTGGTACTGCTCTTAATTCCTTTAACTCCTTTTGAGTGACAGCATTGAGGAGAGCAAATGGTCAGAGGCAGCTTATATTTTTTAGTATACTCCAGGAAGACAGACATGACTCCACACAAGAATACTATGTCACCTTTTATCCTTCCTCACCTGTTACACCTGGCGCAAAGGGCGACGAGAGTGATGCTGAGGACTAGGAAGACGACGAGGGAGATGATGCCCACCTCTGGGGATGAAAACCCACCCAACATGTCTACCATCCCTATTGGAGCCATTGTCCTAGTGCTCTGGAAAGACTGGCAAAACCATGCCAAAGGTATCGTCAAAGTAGGCTCATATTGTTACATCCAATTCATTAGCAACCAAAGTGGGTATAATTCTTTACAATTATTTTTCCATTAGATACAATTTGATGTTGTTCAGTTAACACACAGCATCTCACATATTGAAGTCAAGCATTTTCTAGATGACAAATTCTTAAAAGGACACACAATAAAGCCAAAAAAAATAAAAAATACAGAGTTGATAACTTACGTTGTATGCTGCTTGACTCCGCTGTAACTCTGTCACCAACTGCCGTCAGTCATTCAGCTACCTTTGTTTTATGTGGCTCCCAGCAGGCAGGTGACTCAGGGAGGGACTTACTTCATTGGTATCCTGTCTGTTATGAAGGAGGTGCTGACATGAGCACATAAACAGCCCATTGTGTTTTTTGCCATCACTAAATCACATCTGCACCTGAATGCCTCAGCACCTGAGATGTCTGCGGCTTCCGGGAATGCTGGAATGTGCGCACAGTAATCTGGAAAGATGGTGGTGGATCAACAGGAAAAACTCAATCAATTAATACAGGGAAATGTCCATACTTATGCTAAAAATCCTCCTGGGGGGAGGGTGAGCTGAGAGCTGAACCAACCCACTGATGTTAATTCATGTGTGTACTGTAGCGGCATAGCAGGGGAAAGCTCATTAGGCAGACACACAAACACACACACACACACACTTTCAAACAACACCTCCCCGTGGCAGCAGTTTACATGACTGCAGAAAATTGGCAGCTCATCGCAGGCCGAGGGCAGCTTCACACTCGTAACTTTACACATTTCAAATATGCAGTCAGCTTTGTAGTGTCGTATTCCTGATTTATGAGTCATGCATAATTTATTACATTGTCTCAAACATAGTTTTTACATAGTTATTCTGTTAATATGCAGGCCATAATATGAATCCATGTTCTTACATAGTCAGTTACAATTCTATTTTTACTTGTGCACTGGCTGGTAGTTGGGTATACAATAAATGCCCAGTAAAAGGCACCAAAAAAACCCACTGCTGTTGCAGTGCACATTAGTTTCTTCTCCTTGGTCTCTGTGCCGAGAGCCGATTGGCTGGAACCACTGAAATCCCACTCACAAGGGAGGTATTACAGAAAAAAGGATCATTGTTCTGACACAGAGCAGGCTTTGGATGCAGACAGGGCCAGTGTAACTGGATTACCATGTTTTAGATCACTTTCACTTTGAAAAGATCAGAGCTTGAGGCAGGAAACTAAGGGATGATGTATATGATAAAGTCACCGCTGTAGTGCTTACATCCACCATTATACAATTAATGTCCCTCCCCCACCTGTTTTTCTTACAGTGTACTCCTTCAATTTGAAGCTGTAAATTTCTCTTTTTAAACGGAAATTATATCCATTTTCAAAAGTCATACATGTTATTCCTGTGGTCTATATTAAAAACAAGAATTACCACCTTGCGTCTGTATGCCTCTGTTTACCTGTCAAGTTTCTGTTACAGTTTACATCCGTGTCTGTGGAAACATGGATGCTTCACACCCATTGTCCCCCAACAGCACAGACGATCTATACAATTAGCACAGTTTCAAGCTGGGCACCCAAAATTAGTGTCATCAATTTAGTATCTGATCCAAGTATTTCATCTTCTGTTCCTGAGTTATGATGTTGAGTAATGACCAGAAAAGTGTTTTTTGCAGAATATTATGATGTCACTGTATAGAGAGATGGACTACACATTTCCACTTCCTCCTACTGTACAAACATTAAGCCAAAATATCCTGGAAATGTTTCCTGAAATTCAGTTATGATTTTTGGTTTTGGTTTGCCACCCCAAGATTATCAGTGGCTCCACCTGGCCACTCCTCTGAAAAATGTCTTGCGGGGCCACTACAGCTAAGATGACTGGTTAGTGAGCAAATGAATGTAGCAACTGCTGGAAAGCCTACACAAAAATAAATACCAGCATGTATACAAGATATACTTTGTGTTGGTTTCCAGCTACTCCTGCATGCACACGCTGTCAGCCCTGAAGTCGACTGCTTGGTCAGTGGAATTACCACAGTCAGTGCCAAGGGAGCAGACCAATTACGTAATTCTGCAGTCATGCTTTATCGATAATAATTAAACATGTTTCATACAGTTTCCTCCTGCTGTTTCCCCCCACCATAAACAATGTTTTTCCATTTTTAGAAAAGTGTGTAAAATTGCATGTATACTGATTTCTGTTGATTTCTATTAGGTTTCACTAAAGTGTAGACTTTGTTTAGAAAGCTCAGTGTTTTAGTCAGACATTTTGTACATATTTGCCTTCTTGCTGAGAGTTAGATGAGAAGACTGAGATCACCCCCACATCTGTCTGGTAAATTCTAACAGCCAGATATTACAGTGGTATCATCTAACTATCTGCAAAAATGTGAATAAGCAAAATGGAACTATTTCTTTAATAACCTATTTGCTACAAGATAAATCTTCACAGCTGCAGAGACATACATAAAGGTAAAGTAGAAAAAGAATTTCAATAACTTCCCCGAACATACACATCCACACTCACATACCTCACCACCCTTGACTCTTTAAAGATTACACACATACCTCTTTGTTAGTAATGACACTGACACCAAGTAACGCCTATGCCCATTACTTGTTTAACAGCCCCATTCTGTCGTAATCATCTCCTGAAGCACTGCAGATCAGGCAATCCATAGCTCTCAACAAATTCATTTGTTCCCTCTCTGAGATCTGTGTGAGATTTGCTCAGCGGCACAAAGCAAAATCAATAGCCCCACTCTCACTGCAGGGGGAAAGGAAGCCTGCAGGAATCATAGCCAATTTCTAATATTTGTAACATAATCCTGAAAGCACAATTTGCTCATATAGGAATGAACCCAGCCAACAAATAATCTCTATTTGAGGGCAAATTGGAAAAACAATAACCTTCCTGACACTAGCTGAGTTTAACTCTGCAGAGGAAAGTGGGCCTTCGTGCACATACAAACCATATCTCAAATAACAGACTCATTATCCTGTAGCCTTTCTCAAATAGTTTTAAGATTTAGCTTTTCTGTACTGGCTACCACATTTCAAAACATTTCATCATTCAATATTTAAGGGGAAAAAATCCTCTCCAACTGAGATTTCAGAAAATAGGCTGCAGTCATTTGCTTTCTTGCCGAGAGTTAGATGAGAAGTTTGATACCAATCTGGTAAGTTGAAAATGAAGATTCAGCCAGCAGCTGTTTAGCTTAGCTTAACATCTTAACAGTCTGGAAAGAAGAGGAATCAGCTAGTCCGGCTCTGTAGCCTACAAAGGTAAGAAGAAAATATCCACCATAAACTTTAGAGGTGATTTTTAGGCGTGGCATGATTGCATGTCTCTTTGGGCTGTGAGAGCTGAGACAAAGAAGAGTCCAAGCTGAAATTTTGTGCTTTGTGTGTCTGCTTCATAAACAGTGTTGAGGGTAACACATTACAGTAATTTTAGCAACACGTTACCAACAGGATTTCAGCTAATTTATCCACAATGATCCACCCTGCTCCACTTCTTCCAATGTGACACCAGAAAAATATCATCCGAAGGTTATTGTGTGTTGTCATGTCATTACAGACTACATTATAGAAGGGTGCCAGTGATCTGCATTTCTGGGTCATGCCTTACAGGTCACTTTGGGTGACAGGCTGTCTCTCGACTGTGTCCTCAATTTAGATCCAGATCCACCCCTTACTCCTCCACAGCCGTTGTCCAGAGATGGTCACTCCTGACTCCAAAAAAGAAACCAAGATGGCAACGGCCAACATGCTGAACTCAAGGCTTCAGAAAGGGAGTTGACAAACCAATGGGTGATGTCACCGTTGCTACATCCATTATTTTATGAAATCTATGCATGAGACAAAAATCATGTTCCTCCGCTTCCTCATAGGGCTTCTAATGGCATTATCGCACGTGAATGAAAACAACCAATCAAGCTGAGGAGTCTCTAACGCAGCTGTCAGTCATGTCAATCACTTTAAAAAACTAGGCAGTGTTGATCAAATATTAATCAAGATTCTGTTTCTGCACTGACTATTTCTCTCCTTAGATGTTTTCAGAAACATATTTTTGTACTGTTTAACTGTAAAATGAGAAAGTTTGCTCTGGCTGGTGGGTGGTGCTTGGTTTTCACACGATGTGTAGGAGTAGGAGGAGGGACATGAATTCTTGTCTTTACAGATTATCTCTCTTGTGCACTGCTGTCAGGATACAGTGACAGTATCAGCAAGAAGGTTATTTTCATAAAAGTTATCAACTGTAACTTTAACCTTCATCAAGAAAGCAAAGAGTAACATTTACCTAAATGTATTTGTGAAAACTATCGCTTTAAAAACAGACTCCTGAGCACTGACTGATACTGGGCCATCCTGAAACTCATCCTGAGGGAATTCATTCTACATATTAGAAACAAAAGGTGTGGCTACCTGCTTAACATGACTGCAATACAATATTTAGCAACTAACAAAGAACAGGCAAAACCACAGAGACACACTGACAACAGCCTTGTTTCCTCCATGTGGACAAACAGGGTCAACAACATATTTCTGTGTTTAACATTAGCATCAAAAGACCCTTGATTTTTTTAATAGCTAGCTCTAAATATTCAGTATTTTCCAAGGATTTGTGACTTTTTCCACTTTGCTTTGGTTTCTGTTTTTGTTGTCTCATGCTCTCCATATGCACTTGCTACATTATGCTGCTCATTATGCTGAGGTAAGCCAGTCTTTCATCTGCTCCCACTTCTTTCTTTTTTTTTTTTTGCTTTTCAGCACATCTTAAGGGTTGTAGAGACCATTGGATTGAGCAAAGAAATATATGAAAAACCATGCAGGTGCTGCCTTTTGCCCCTGTGGGTCAGTGTTGTCTTCTGTCATCTTTTCCTACACATGCAGACAGGCACAAACACACACACACACACACACACACACACATTTTTCTATAACTGGATCTGCTGAGGGATTTTGACCACGTGGAGACCCTCCTGCCAGCTTGTGTCCATGCGCTCTTTCCCCCTGCCTTAGTGTTAAACTAGCCTCTTTGTTCACCCAAATCCCACTATCTGGCTGGGCCACTTCGATGAACACATGGACAGATTACTGAACGGGCCCACCAGGCACAGGCCTAGGGGCCTCAAGTTTGTCACAAAATGACTATAAAGAAACACAAAATGACCCCAAAGAGACACATAATGCCCTAAAACAGACACAAATTCAATGACCTCAAATAGATACAAAATGATCTCAAAGAGACACAACATGACCTCAAGGAAGCACAAGATGACTACAAAGATAAACAAAAAAACCACAAAGAAAAACAAAATGACTGCACAGACAGGAAATGATTTCACAGAGACACAAAATCACCCCAAAGAGGCAAAAAATGACTTCAAAGAGACACAAAACAACCACAGAGACTAAATGACCTCAAAGAGACATAACATGACTACATAGAAACAAAATGATTTCACAGACACAAAATGACCCCAAAGAGGCACAAAATGACTTCAAAAAGAAACAAAATGCCCTCAACAAGACACAAAATGACCCCAAAGAGACACAAAATGACTTCAAGCAAACAGAAAATGACTTCAAGCAAACAGAAAATGACTATAAGGACACATAAAATGACCTTAAAGAGACACAAAATGACTATAAAGAGAAACAAAACAACCACTGAGACACAAAATGACCTCAAAGAAGCATGAAATGACATCAAAGAGGCATGACATGACTACAAAGAGACACAAACTGACACAAGTCTGTGTGCCTTGCTGCTTTGTAGGAGAGGTAATGGGGCCTTTTGCATATCTGTGCCCAGGGGCCCATTGTCTCATAATCCGCCAATGAACTCCATAATCCAGATTTGCTCTTTCACTCCGTATTTTAATGCTGACACTGCTATTTACCTCTGAGAGCTAAAGCTGGCAACGTACGTCTGGAGTAGCAGTATGTCTAAAACTAGTTAGCTAATTTTGAATACGCAGTTGCTTTTTTCTGTATATGATTAGGTAAACGGAGCTTGAAAATGCAACTTCTCTACAGTTATTTACAATGTATGTGTTGATAATTCTGATATTTCCTAAAATGACCGATAGAATTACATGTTTGAGACCAATGTCCTTTATTAGTATTGTCCTCAGAACCATCATCAGCAGCAATTAAAAGGAAGGATGATTCACTGTGGAAAACTTTACTGAGCCATAGTTAGCAAAGTATGGAGTCCACTGAGCCAACTATTTCTGCGTTGAATCAATGACTTAACCCTTTGGAAATGTCAGATGACTTGTTAATTGTATCAGACAAGAAGTTCTTTGACATTTTTATTGTTGGAATACTTTATGCAATCACATTTTTCACAGACAAACTGACAGGTAAACAAAAAATCCTAATATGGCTTTTTTTATTATTATTATCATTGTTATTAATATTTCTGTTAGGTACATTTAAACCCAACCCCTTTCTATCTTTGTCTCTCAGACACACACATTAACAAACTCTTGTCACTTGTCTTTTTCTTGTTTACCCTGCAGCTGCTTTGTGATGTACTTCATTGTAATGAGTGCCGTCAGGATGCAACACAAGAACAGGGCGGGGAAGGATACACAAGCCCACCACAGCTGCCTCTCTCCAAATAACTCCATCACTGTATCTCTCTGCCTGGCATAGTCCTGGAACAGAGCCTCCAGCTGGAACATCGTGCACAGGGACAGAAACAGGTGGAAGATCTGGTGACCCTGACCCAAAAAGTCACAGCAGCCAGGGAAAAAGCGCTCAGGGATGGGACAGGAGAAGAACAGGGCGGACAGAAGGAAAGAGGCAATCTGGAGAGCATGGAAGGAGAGTGAGGGATCCTGTGTCCAGGAGACAGTGAACAGGCGATGGACTACTGGGCTGATGCCCAGTATGTATGCTAGGGTGGTAGGGATCAGTTGACAGATTTTACGCCGTATTGGATATGGCCGCCGATACCTGGCCTTAGCAAAACAGCAGCCTGCACAGGAGAGCCACCCGAAGAAGGCAGCTCCAGGTAGGAACAGGAGCCCAATGCAGCTTTCTCTCCATGCTGCCTCTGACGTGTAGAAATAATGGCCAAGTGAGCAACCATACTGATACACAGCTACACCAACATAGTCAATGAAGAAGAAGAAGTAGTGTGCATGTTCAGAGTGAGACTGCAAGAGGTGAGCTGCCACACTACAGAACAGATAGGTGAGGGACGACACCAGGAAGAGGCTCAGAGGTAGAGAGGCTGTGTCCAAGGTGTACCCCAGGGCACCTATGTTGGCCCACCAGCGGAGCAGCAGCACAGGACCTGCCAACAAGTGGGTCCACACGTTTAAGGATTCATTATGTCTTTGAAAGAGGCTGAGGAGGTAGAAGTGCCAGTGCTGCTGGACAGGACGGTAGCCCGACAGGATGTAGGGCTCTCGGAACAGAATAGGGACCTGGGAGGCAGCGACAGTGGGGCTGGGTGACGGAAGGCAGGGAGGAATGAGGTCTGAGAAGTGGGGCAGGCGGCTGAGGTATTTGATGCTTAGGGTCAAGGTGCTGAGACGCTGCAGAGTGTCTCCCGACATAGCTGGGTGATGGGTGGAGGAGAAGAAGGGGAAGTGGAATACAAACAGAGGACTGCTGGACACAACAGCCTGTGGGACACAAAACAGAACTAGAATTACCACCTTGCAGTTGTATGCCTCTGTGAACCAGTCAGTTGCAGTAGCAGCTTACATCTATGTCTGTCATTAAATGTTTTTGCAGGACATCATGATGAAACAGTGAAGTTGACCAGAGGCATCAAAGGAGATGAAAGAGAGGTGACTTTCTATGAGAGGATGCCAGACAGAATTAAATGAATATTTGAAAACTGCAAAGTTATGTATCACGAAAGACCTCTTAATGGCTCATCTGATAAGAGCCTGCAATGTGCTTTGATGTGATGCCAATAAGCACTCTCTAGGGGGAGATTTTCAAGTGATTTTTAGAATGCATCAATCAACATAGTAAATCATAAATTATGAAGACTGAGCTTAATACAATCTGAGGGGGATTAAAATTGGGAGAGAAAGTTAATAAAACTTCACAATTAGCAGCCAAGAGCACATGCTGTGAATATTCGATAGACAGATTAACAAACCAGAGCTGTTTTGGTGAGCCCTGAGATACTGCAATTGCACTTTTTAATTCATATGTGAGGGACCATATTCAGCATAAAATTTTAATGTTTTCATTTGACATATCAGTCTGGACTGAAGTTTTTTTAAACTCATTTTCACTTGCAGTCTCTCCACACAGTTATAAAACAAATACACACAACATGAGAGCATTCCATAGGTAGGCATTCTTCTCCATGTGTGTCGTGTACTCCGGAAAAACAGGTATGTAGTCAAACCTGAAACCATTACCCTCCTGACAAACACAAACACACACACACACACTGGATGAGAGAGAGAGAGAGGGAGAGAGAAAGAGAGAGAGAGAGAGAGAGAGAGAGAGAGAGAGAGAGAGAGAAATGTAAATCACTGTTGTCACCAAGGTAAATCAGCATCTATGGAGGCAACAAAACAAACAACAAGCACCCACCTGAGGATGAACTGCTACTGCAAACAGCTGGGCCTATGGTATGCCCCCCTTTGGGTGTGTTCTGACCAGTTCCCCTTCTATTGTTGTCACTAACACTCACTGATAGTGAATACCTGCACCTTATGAGTAACAATGGGAGTTTGAACAGAGTTTATCTTGGAAAAATAAGTTGAAGGCTTCACCTGTGGGTTCATGAAAACATGAACACTTCCTTGCAGAAGTTGTTGGTCCAGACAAACCAGTGCGTTTTTTTTAGCCCAACAGAAATTACAGAGAGAAATGAAACGCTCTTTATCTCTAATCTCCCTTTATTTTGCGGTACTTTCAGCAGCGTTAGCCATCTGCAGAGAAAACACGTTGCCCATCATATAACCATTTGTCCACACAAAAGGACTAAAATAAAGCTTTTGATTTGCAGTAGTCGTAGGAAGAAGAAACTTCATCTCACCTGCTGGTGTCGGCACACCTGTTGCCCCTAGCTTGTCTCTGCTAGAAGAAGAAAAACAGGCTAACTATGCTGCAGTGTCCCCTCCTATAGAGAACACATACCGCTCCTTTTCTATGGCATGTTGAGGTGACGAGAGAGCCGCAGGCTGCTGCTGCTGCAGGGAAGGAAAGGGTGAAAACACAGCTGACCGGACTAGCGTGGGCGGGGTTACAATGACCATGAAGTGCAGTGATTAACAGTATCGACAACATACACTAAAGTTTTATAATCAGTGTCAGGGTGTAACTAGTTAGGCTACATGTAACAGTTCTACCTAATTAAATTACAAAAGAAATGCAATGCTATTCAGTTAGGCTACAGTTAATGAGAAAATGATAACAGTTACTAAACACAGTATTGGTGATTACACGGGTTACATACAAGTACATTGTTTTGGTATAAAAAAAAAGAAGAAAAAACCGCATATGTAGAATATAACATTAATTCTGTTGCTTTGCATCTTCTGCTGTTCATGAATGTCTTCTTTTGGCATATTTCCAGACAACACAGGTCAACAAAGACTTTGACACAAATCTGAATTCCATATTTAATGCACTTCTGATTTTGGGACTTTTCAGCTTTATTGTCCAATTTAAAACATTTGAAAGAAAAGTAAGTAATCAAATGTAATGCGTTACATTGCTGTGATGAAGTAATTAGAATAGTTACATCACAAATTACATTTTTAACAGAGTAACTAGTAATCTGTGACTTATTACATTTCAAAAGTAACCTTACTAACACTGCTTTTAATAAATAAATAGGTGCTTGTAGTTTGACAGTCACATTGAATATAAAGTTTGTGTCTAAATTTAAATCCTTAGAATTTATCAATACTACTACTACTATTACTACTTATAATAATAATAATAACAATAATAACAATAATGATTAAGGGGAGAAAGTACACTAAAACTAACCCTACCTTCACCCTGTTACCACCAATAATAATAATAATAATAATAATAATTATTATTATTATTATCATTGTTGTTGTTATTATTATTGTTATTTTCCTCTTCCCCCATCCTTTCACCTGTCAAAACTGTAGAGTATAGACATACAGATACACAGACACAACCACACACACACACACACACACACACACACACACACCAGAGCCAAAATAACTTCACCCCCTTATCCCCTGACAACACTTAATTAACTGGCCTGTATTCACTGTTTTTGTTGTTTTGATATTGTTTTGTTTAAATAAATAAATAAATAAAATCATCAATAATTTCTAAAGGAAACTTATAGGAGTGAATTGAGGCATTGTTTGCACTGACCAAAATTCTTTATAATATTTGTTTACAGAGGACAGAGGACATTTTGGTAAAACCATAATAACAACAAAGATACATTGGGCTAAAAATGTACAAAATATCTGTGACGATGCACAACCAACATAAACAGAACTCTCTAGCTTTTAAATTTGATGTAAAACTATTTCCCTTCTTTTTAAACGTGTTTTTTCAGTGTATTGCCTATAATCCATTTGTCATTACCAAAATTCTTCAGGTCCTTGTTTATGTCGCCATCTCCTGGATAACCTGACTAACGCTTGGCTGGGTTATGCTTTTCCTCCTTTGTAACAGGCCGCCCCTTCCTGCTCCATTTTCGCGCGAGTTCTTTGAGGGGGCGGAGTTATGCGGTGTCACGGTGCATTTTATTGGACGGCGGTACATTTACCCGCCGACTATGCAAAGCGTACGTGCCGAGTTGACCAATCGCATGTTACGCTCTACTTGTAGCCGGCACGCAGTGGCGCGAAAACTCTACAGTGTGTGGTTTGACGGCAGCAGAGTACATACGGTACCAAACTCTGTGCAACCCTTCAAGATTTTTACAGTATAATAAATAATCGCTTATAATGGCAACCGACGTCGTAGACGACCGTGAGATGAGGGAGGCTCAGAGGGATTACCTGGACTTCCTGGACGACGATGTAAGTCTGACTTTAATCCGGTTTGTTCTGGGGTGGAATGAGAAACCATGCGGTCATAACAAAAGAACTGCTCTTCGTTTGGCTGGTTTGTAACAATAATCGCTGTTGACAGTCAAATGACATTAGTTTGCAAATGCTAACGTGACTGTGAAGCCTGGGGCAACAGTTGAGTGTGTTTTGAGTTTAGCTAATTGTGTTTAGTCAGTCATAAACTGATGCATATTTCCTTTGAGCCCGGTTATATCATATTGTTCTGCGTTAACAATTGAAAAACACCGAGCCCTTCTGCCCGTTCCCTGCAGCAAGACCAGGGGATCTACCAAAGCAAAGTCCGGGACATGATCGGTGAGAATAAAGCTCGACTCATCGTCAACATCAACGACCTGAGGAGACGCAACGAGGCCCGGGCTGCAAAGTAAGGAACCAAACTCTCTCTCTGTGCATTGGCACTGACACATTACATTTCGGCGTCTTTATAAGGGACCGTTCGTTATTTATGAGAGGGGAGGGGTGGTGCAAATTGGGGCACATGAAATATTCTGTTAAGCACTTTCAATTTTGACTTAGGGCAGGGGTACATACAACTTTAAATGGTTAGATGCTGTTTTTATTTTACATTCCCTCTTAACCCCTGGCAGGTTTGTGGGCATGTAAACTGTAAAAAAAACAAACAAAAAAAATCCACTATTTACAGTATCATAGCCAGAAACACATGCAGCACACGGTGTTCTGTAGCATGTTGTAGAGGCCCTGGCTACATAACTGATTTACACCCCGATCACACAGAAAGTGTTTTGCAGGTTGCAAAACATGAGGCACACCGCACTGCCTTTTTATTTTAATTGAATGCCACTAATAAAAAACGCTTGCAACAGGTTTCTATTGTTGCCAGGCAACTATACCATCACATCCTTACCCTAACCTTCCTGTGTAATCAACACACCATCTATTTATTTATTTCACAGTTATTAGTATGTAGTTCCTAAATGTTCAGGCAGAGGAGACTTGCTGTAGCTCTGGTTGAGGGTGAGAGGCTGTCAGCAAATAGCACAGGGACACAGATCTGTGTGGGTACATGACAAAAAAAAGATGGTGGACCACAGGGAGAACCACCAGTTGGTCCAGGAGCTTTACCTTGGTGATGGCAGTTTCACGTACTGCACTTAAATGCTTCCACACCTGCTGTTTTCTAATGCGATGGTGGTAACTGCGGTTTGTTAGGTCATATAGCTCTGGGTATCCAACAACCCAACCACCAGTTTCTCCTCCATTGTTAACCAGCTGTAAACTTCTTGTCCCAACCACCTGTTCCCCCCGTTAAAGGGGGGGAGTTTTTCCTTATCTGCAGTGAGGGTCCTAAGGACAGAGGGATGTCATACGCTGTAAAGCCCTCTGAGGCAAATTGTGATTTGTGATATTGGGCTTTATAAATAAAATTGATTGATTGACCACAGATGGCCCGCCTCTCAAATCATCCAACTGGACAATGGGACAATAGTGGAGATGACGTAGGGTGCTTCTCTGCTCTGAGTTGATTTTTCAACTCAAGGAGTTCAGAGTACTCCGGCAAATACGGCAGGCACCTAGAGTGGAGAAGCATGAGGCGCATAGCGATGCTGAAACAGCGAGCAAAACGCTTCATTCTCATTAAATCTTCTAGAGTTTCGATGTGTTATTATTTCTGTATGTAACAACAAAAAAAGCAAAGTTGCACCGATCGATCGACTGCTGACTAGAATCACGCGATTTTCAGCTTGATTGGCCATGTGCGGTGACTGGCCGGTTAGTCTCGGATAATTTAATAAAGGATGCTGCTAACTGTTTCATGTAAGTGAATGGAAAATGCTAAAACAATTAGGGCCATGGGGGGCAGCTTTGGCATCATGCACGGATCAGCAGGTCTGAGTTTAAAACATTTGGATTTTGAAATCAGCCACGCCCACGACTCAAATGTTTTATCCTCTCTGCCAGACTGATGAACAATGCCTTTGAGGAGCTTCTGGCATTCCAGCGAGCTCTGAAGGATCTGGTGGCCTCAGTGGACGCCACCTACGCCAAGCAGTATGAGGAGTTCTTCATCGGCCTGGAGGGCAGCTTTGGCAACAAACACGTCACCCCCCGGACCCTGACCTCCCGCCTGCTGGGCAGCATGGTGTGTGTGGAGGGCATCATCACCAAGTGTAAGTAGATGTTAATTTTCCTTGTCTTTGGGGATCACTGCTTGTCTCTTTGACTGCTTTATACTTGATAAAATCTTTGAATGTTTCCCTTTCAAGGTGATATTAAGAACATTTATCATTACTCCCTTCACATTCTTCTTCAGGTTCTCTGGTGCGTCCGAAAGTAGTGCGCAGTGTCCACTACTGCCCAGCCACCAAGAAGACAATGGAAAGGAAGTACACTGACATGACCTCACTGGACGCCTTCCCCTCCAGTGCTATCTACCCCACCAAGGTAGCTATGCTCAGAAAATGTGTGTGCTTACTGTTTGACCAAAACAGATCGTGGTCCTGATTTTTCACACATCTTTACTCCCTCTGTTTCCGCGTCTTTGGACAGGATGAGGAGAACAACCCTCTGGAGACAGAGTTTGGTCTCTCCATCTACAAGGACCACCAGACCATCACAGTGCAGGAGATGCCTGAGAAAGCCCCCGCTGGCCAGCTGCCCCGCTCTGTGGACATCATCCTGGACAATGACCTGGTGGACATGGTCAAACCAGGAGACAGAGTGCAGGTCATCGGAACATATCGCTGCCTGCCTGGCAAGAAGGGAGGATTCACCTCTGGCACATTCAGGTGAGATGGGATAAAACATGTACTAAAGTTGCTGAGTTTGTCGTTGTTCTCTGTTAGTAGTTTTCCATCCGTTTCTCCTCAGGACCATCATGATAGCCTGCCACGTCAAACAGATGAGCAAGGAAGTGTCCCCCCTCTTCTCCGCAGATGATATAGCCAAAATCAGGAAGTTCAGCCAGACTCGCTCCATAGTAAGGCCTCACTTTTCCTTCCTTGTTGCTCATAGCTGCTCAAGCTTATGAAAAGGATCTCACTTTAACTAAAAAAATTCTACTTTTGTGTTTTTACTTAGGATGTGTTTGATCAGCTGGCTCGCTCCCTGGCTCCCAGCATTCATGGCCACGAGTACATAAAGAAGGCCATCCTTTGCATGTTGCTGGGCGGTGTGGAGAAGGTGCTGGAGAATGGATCGCGCATCAGAGGAGACATCAACATCCTGCTCATCGGTACTGTTGTTTCTTCAATTAATGAATTGAACTCTTAATGTTATATGTTATCAGTTCAGTCCTACTAAAGTCTGATTTAGAGTTGCACAAAGGCTCTAAGCAGAGCCTATGCCCCAGCCTCTGCAAGTGGTTGATGGTGTTGTGAACATTTATACTTGTGTGTGGTGTATCTGCATCTCTCTGCAACTGCACTGCCAAAATGCTAGACTTTACATTAGTGTTACGTTACCTGCCACTCGATGGTAGTTTCATAATGCCGGCTGGAGTTTATGAATGCCGTAACAAACGGTAGTTGGACTTGGCATTTGTGAACACTGCTCCATGCACTTCTGTTTGTGTCTGTATGCCATCTTGTATTGAGACAACGATGTTTACACCAGTGAAATGTTAAGAAATAAAGTACCAAAGTTCAGACCGTAACGCATAATATTAGTGTATTACAATACATGAGAACATGACTGACCTATATACTGATGAAGCAAATAATTCAAAAGAGAAACTAATATAATCAAAATAAAGTATAAAAACAGGCTGTCTTAAAAATATCTTGTAAAAGTGTCTTGAGAATCAGAAACAGAAATACTTTATTGATCCCTGAGGAGAAATTGTGATTCCATACAGTCGCTCTGATGTAAAGAATAGAGAATTATCACAAGTAAGATGAGAGTATGAAATGTAAATATGTGCAAATAAAATAAAATAGAAATAAAAATGTGCATTATGCTCCAATGTTTAACACTAGTAGGTAAGATATTAGGAATAAAAATATCCTAACTGTGTAAATTGTAAATTGTGTAGATTCTTTTATAAGTGTCCACAAAGAGTGAGCTCAGTTCAGTAGAGTCATGTCCATATTTCTCACAGATATCCTGTGTAAGAGGGCACACAAGTATATGTTCTTCATTGTGTATGCCAGTCTTACAGTAACACACGTTGTTCTGGTGGTGTACAGCTCCACCTCCCAATTTGCACTCGCAATCTGTGAGAGGACAACCGGAACCATGTAAAGGTTATTTTTAGATGGTCTTCAATGTACGGTGTATTGCTGGTATAGAGTGGATGAATATGTATCTGGGTTGGCTTAGTAGGTGTGGTATCTTGGTCCCTCTTTAGATCTTAATTTTTCAGTCATCTCTCTATGTCACTCTCAATGTGATCTTATTTCTCCTTTATTCTCCGTGATTCTCTTTTCTCGTCATTTCTAGAACATACCACAAGGGGTCATCTGGCATGCTCTGACACTGCTTTTCTCTCACAAAAGCAAGAAGTATCGCACTCAGAAATATTTTGTTATATACCATAATGCGCACTAAAACCAATACAATAAAAACAACTAACTATGAGAATGAACATAAGAAATTATATGCGTTATATGTTGAATATATACACTGAAAAGGTGTTGGTGAGAATAAATCACTCTACCAAGAAATATTGCACAGTTGAAGAACTGCAGACTTTTCCTCCACTCATATGAAGCCAGGAACAACAGCAACATTTAATAACGGTACAAAATTCAGCTCCATTATAACTCACAAGGTTCACAGACAAAACTTTGTCTTATACTAGACCTGTTTTACCCACAAAAACAACATGCTAATGTTAAGGTGATTTTAAAATCAGCTGGAGATCAACACTGAAATAACCAAGGGGTCCAGCTTAAGTTTAAAAAAAAATCACAAAAATTTAAATAGTTACAGTACTAAAAACCTACCAGTGGTGTTGTAAGCAATGAGTTAAAATACCAAAATACTGCGTACAAAAAAAAATGTAATGTCAAAGAAAAATGACAATATAGTGTTGCGACGCTGTAGCTCTGCTCTTTTGCGTCAGAAGTCCACTCGTTCACAGGCGACCAGCTGGCAGTCACTCATCCACAGCACCATTACTGGCTTACATCCGGCTTACAAGTCGAGTAGGGGGACACTTAATTGGGCAGAGCTCTCAACTCTGCAGGATGGTTGTGATGAGATGTAGTGCTGTGGCTGCTGGTTTCTCCTGCACCGGTTTCTCTGTTTCTCTGCCTGGTCAGACACACCTTGGCCTATTTATTGCCATATTTTTGTTGCTTAAGGCCCTCCTCACTGCCACATCATTGGTTTTAGTCCAAAACAGTCTTGTCTGGTTGGGTGGCCACCTTGTCACACCTTGAGACTTTTCTACCAGATGCAGGTATTTGACAGTGATTGAGTGGGACAACAGCAGGAAGTAAAACTTACTAAAATCACAGCAGCTGTGGCTAACTAAGTAGAGCGGGTAGTCAGATCAGCAGTTCAATCCCTGACTCCCCCAGGCTGCATGTCCAAGTATCTTTGGGAAAGATACTGAACCCCAAATTGCTCCTGATGGCTGTTCCATCGAGGTGTGTGTGTTTAAAAAAAAAAAAAAAAAAAAAAAACTGTAGCAGGCAGCACCTTGTATGGTATCCTCAGCCACCAGTGGGTGAATGTGTGTGTGAATGTGACTTGTGGTGTAAAAAGCGCTTTGAGTGGCCATAAGACTAGAAACGCGCTGTGCAAGTGCAAGTCAATATGATAATAAAATAAAAGCATGCAAATAAAAACAGCAAAACCAAACACGATACAAACATGCAAGATAAAACACAGCAACATATAAAAGCACTACAAAATATAAAAACACACAGCAAAGATAAAACACAATAAAACTAGCACTTCCACATTGTGAGACCTAGTGGAGTTTACCTCTGCTCATATGAAGCCAGGAGAAGACTTTAAATGCTGCTGTCCTTTGTTTCCACTGAGGGAATGGTTCCCAGTTTACAAAAATAAACAGGAGGTCTGCATCACTGTGACATGTGGTCACATTTCTGGGGAGGTGTACATCAGGCTATGGTGTAGGCCACCTAGAGCCTACGCTGTAGATACGGCGTTGATTCAGCACAGCAGTATAAACCCTGCTCAACCTGTCTGCTGCTCTCAGATGTGTTTGTGATATAGTGGTTAATGTCACATATCCATTTCTTTACCAGGGGATCCATCTGTAGCAAAGTCCCAGCTGCTGCGTTATGTACTTCACACAGCACCCAGGGCCATCCCGACCACTGGCCGTGGCTCCTCTGGTGTGGGTCTGACTGCTGCGGTCACCACTGACCAGGAGACTGGTATGACAAACAAACACATCCACTGTGCATGAACACACTGGCACACACACAAACTGGCACTAACTGTATCTCACATGTCGATTTTCGGTGTTTTTCTCCCCAAGGTGAGCGTCGTCTGGAGGCAGGTGCCATGGTGCTGGCTGATCGAGGTGTGGTGTGCATCGATGAGTTCGACAAAATGTCCGACATGGACCGCACGGCCATCCACGAGGTGATGGAGCAGGGCCGCGTCACCATCGCCAAGGCTGGCATCCATGCCCGCCTCAACGCCCGCTGCTCTGTGCTGGCAGCTGCCAACCCTGTCTACGGCAGGGTGAGCAACTCATCTCATAATACCTTGTTTGACATTTCAGTCAGTTGCAGGGTTTACTTAACTGTCTTTTTCCTCTCTCTGAAAATGTTAACCCTGCTCTGTCTTTGCAGTACGACCAGTATAAAACCCCCATGGAGAACATTGGCCTCCAGGACTCCCTGCTGTCCCGTTTCGACCTCCTGTTCATCATGCTTGATCAGATGGACCCTGAGCAGGACCGCGAGATCTCAGATCACGTGCTGAGGATGCACCGCTACCGCGACCCCCGTGAGCAGGAGGGAGCAGGTACTGTGCATCAGGACTTCTTAAAACTAATTTAGTGTTTGAGTAAACATATCTAAAATTGCATATGTCCTTGTTTTGTATTTTCAGCCATGGCTCTGGGCGGGACAGTAGACGTCTTGGCTACAGAAGACCCAGACGCAATCGCAGAGGAGCATGAGGAGCTGCAGATCTATGAGAAACACAACAACCTGCTGCATGGGAGCAAGAAAAAGAAGTAAGCACACAGTAACTGTCTCTCTAGGGACTAAAACACCTCTGTCAAATCTTTCTTCTCATTACCTTACAGATATGTCAGTGTGAAAAGAACAATAAACATCATGGCAACTGGTTCAAGTGTAGTGTAATAAGTAATGTTGTTTTGTTTCAGGGATAAGATTGTGAGTAAGGAGTTCATGAGGAAGTACATCCACATTGCCAAGGCTGTGACACCTGTGCTAACAGAGGAGGCAGCCAATCACATCGCAGAGGAGTACTCGAGGCTGAGGGGACAGGAGCAGATGGGTGCTGATATCGCCAGGGTGGGCAGGAGCATGCACACACCTTTTTATGTACACAAGAGGTTATTAAATATAGACGGAGTGTACTGATTAGACTTAGACTTGCACTATAGGGAGTGTACAGACTGAACTGACTAATATCTTCCTCTCTCTGTTTAGTTACACCTGGTAGGGTGGGACAACTTATGTCTTTATCATACTTATTGGTACATGTTAGTGACCTCGCATAATTCCCAGCATTATTCTGCCTAGTGTCAACTTGTGCAGGGGTCTTATTTTGACGGGTCACAGTGTGTGAAAGCACAGGTGTCACTGAACACATTAGCAATGACTCTGTTTTATTCCAGTGTCCCAAGAAGTCTCGATAGTGAACCAGCATGCACAAGACCCTGAAATTGAAGCAGCTTAATGGAACTGTCAGCTAACTGCTAAACTGCTAACATCTAACTTGAAGCACTTCTGGCCCGAGACGAGCCGGATCTGCTTTGATGTATTTCACTAAAACAGTACTTTATTTCACAACTTTATTACTTTAGCTTTATAATAACATTATGTTATTTAAATTTATATTAACAGTACTTGATTTAACTTTATTCTAACGGTAGTGAAGTATTTTAGTAGTCTACGGAAGTTTAGAGGAGATTTCAAAATATTGTGTATTGTGTGTCGCGATATAGCCTAAAAAATATTGCTTTATTTTTTATAGGTCATATTACCCAGACCTATTTACACATGTGCTTTTACTACTGTACAAGTAGTCAGAATCATGGGAATAATGGGTGAACTGTTTTCATAATTATGTATACTACTCAAAGGATCATTGTCATATCTTGTTGGAAACCATGCAGATACACAGCTCCTAGTAACTGATGGGTGAAGATTGTATTAGTGCGCTCTGACCTCGTTACCTCTCCTTCTCCTCAGACCTCTCCAGTGACCGCCCGTACGCTGGAGACTCTGATCCGTCTGTCCACAGCACACGCCAAGGCTCGAATGAGTAAAGCTGTGGAGCTAGAGGACTCAGAGGTGGCTGTGGAGCTCGTCCAGTTTGCTTACTTTAAAAAGGTTGGTGCTGCTCTGTCTGCAGAAGAATGGAATGATGTCTTTGTCCTCAAACACTGGGGCTAAAGTAATGCCAAATAATTCTGCAGTAACACGTCTGGGTTGTGTGGTATATCCTGCAGGTACTGGAGAAAGAGAAGAAACGGTCGAGACAGGAACGGGACTCTGGTTCAGAGGAGGAAGAGGATGAAGAGTCCACTCAGCATTCACAGAGAGCTACAAGGAAGAGGTAAACACTTACTGACACAGTGATACACATTTGATTTACAAAGTATATAAAAATAATAAAAAAAAAGCTTCCACTGTCACAGTCATTCCATAAGGAGACTAACTAGTGTGTCCTGCAGGGGGCGCCGTGGCTCTCAGGGCAGTGAGCCCTACAGCCCATATGACTTCAGTGAAGAGCAGGATGTCCCTGACAGTAAGTATCACTTGTATTACCTTCCCACACTGCTGCAGTCTGCTTTCACATTCTCACTGACTCATTCCACACACAACTCAACACTCAGTCTCTGTTTAGGACATCTACTTTCTCATATGGGGCGGGTTTCGTCTTTTAGTATTTTGTAAAACCATACTGTTCCTTTTTTTTTCCCCCTCTCAAAGAAACAGCAAAATAATAGGTTTGTGAATGATCTTATTGGATAAACCCAACTGAGTCTGACAGAATCCATTAATAGTAGCATTTTCCGTTTGCACTGAATATCCATCAAATATGGTCTTATGTCTCTGGAGCATTGACACTCTTCTCCATTCATGTTCACATGCATATTTACCTTGTGATGGATGTGCACATACAGGCAAGAACAAAACCAAAAAAGGCTTTTGATTGTCAGTTCATATACACCATCATGTATAGTATAACGTGCATGCAAATATATGGCCCAACTTCTGTTGAGCATCAATAGTGGAAAGCACTTTTCCATTGTACTTGACTTGAGTATCTTCATTTGATGTTACTTTATACATCTTCTCCATACATTTCTGTACTCGGTTTACCTCAGTTTATAAAAGATAATACATCGTGACGTAAAAGTTCCTAAAATGAGCTTCACCTCGACCAGATAACATTACGTAACTACAAAACGCTTTTTCATGTTTATACATCAGTGATTAATCCTATAATCTACAATACATTTTACACTTTAAAGCTGTAATTAGTAACTTTTCTGAAAATAGCTTTTTGGTCATATTTGCTTAAACTGTCTCTATGTCGAAACAGCATCTCATAAGACAGAAAAAAATCATGTCCCTCCTGTTCTTTGCACTGCTTCTAATTGCATTTGTCAGAACACTTTGCGGCTAAACGAAAACAACCAATCAGAGCAGAGTCTGTAACGCAGCTGTAAAATGAGAGTTTGCTCTGGCTGGTGGGCAGTGCTTAGTTTCAGCTCGACTGTTTCCAACATAGTGGGTTTTCATATTTTGAATGCAGGCTTTTAAAGGACCTGAACACTTTTATCACCTCTGCTGAAAATAGCAATATGCAGTGGCATGCCAAAGTTTTGGCACCCCTGGTCAAAATCTAGTTTACTGTGAATAGGAGTAGAGGATGAACTGATGTTCAAAAGGCATGAAGTGAAAGATGAAAATGCTCTTCAACATTGTAAGCAAGATCAGTGTATTATTTTTGTTTTTAGATTCACAATGTTAGAGTGGAAAAAAGTAAAGAAGCACCGTGCAAAAGTTTGGGCACCCCAAGACATCTGAGCCCTCAGACAACTTTTATCAGATTCTCAGACCATAATTGGCTTGCAAATTTCAAAGCTTTATAAATATTCTTACTCCTGAAACCTTGTCCCAACAATCAGCAACCATGGGCTCCTCTAAGCAGCTGCATAGCACTCTGAAAACTAAAATAATTGATGCCCACAAAGCAAGAGAGGACTATGAAAAGGTAAGTTGAGGTCTGGAAGACTAAAAACTTTCTGAGAGATTCCTGAGTGGAGGTACACTGTTGTACTGTGCAGTGACACCTGTACAAATATGACGTTCATGGAAAAGTCATGAGAAGAAAAACTTTTCCTGTGTCCTCCACAACAAATTTCAGTGTCACAAGTTTGCAAAGGAACATCTAAACAAGCCTGATGCTTTTTGGAAACAAGTCCTGTGGACTGATGAAATTAAAAAATAACTTTTAAGACACAATGGTATGTTTGGAGAAAAACTTTAATGAAAAGAACACCTGTCCAACTGTGTAACTCCAGAGTGGATCGATCATGCTTTGGGCTTGTGTTGCAGCCAGTGGCAAGGGGGAACATTTCACAGGAAGAGGGAAGAATAGATTCAGTTAGATTCCAGCAAATTCTGGAAGCAAACATCACACCATCTGTAAAAAAAAAAAAAAAAAAAAAAAAAAAAGATTAAGATGAAGAGATTATGGCTTCTACAACAGGGCAATGGCCCTTAACACACCTTGATATGACAATGGACTACCTCAAGAGGTGCAAGCTGAAGGTTTGCCATGGCCCTCACAGTCCCCAGACCTAAACATCATTAAAAATCTATGGATAGACCTCAAAAGAGCAGTGCATGCGAGACGGCCCAAGAATCTCACAGAGCTAGAAGCCTTTTGCAGGGAGAATGGGTGAACCCCCCAAACAAGAGCTGAAAGACTCTTCACTGGTTGCAAAAAGTGTTTAGAAGCTGTGGTACTTGTCAAAAGAGGCGCTACTAAGTACTAACTGTGCAGGGTGCCTAAACTTTTCCTTCAGACCCTTTCCCTTTTTTTGTTATTTTGAAACTGTAAAAGATTGAAATTAAAAAGTAATCTCGCTTAAAATATTTAAGAAATGTGTCATCTTTAACTTCATGCCTTTTGGAAATCAGTTCATCTTCTACTTACTTAACGACTCACAGTAAACAAAATTTTGACCAAGGGTGCCCTAGTCTCGCCACCAGACAATCAGAGATCTCCGCCTTCTGATAGTCTGAGGACACTCCTTTCTAAAGTGTGTTTAACACACCAGAGAAAACAGCCGTCAACAAAGCAACGCCTCTTGCATTTTTTAAAAGGACACCCCCTCCCGGAAATGTGCGCTCCCCCTTTTCTTGTCCGAGCTTGAAAATGGATGCCGAGAGATTAACCCACGTTTTATCAAACGTGTGCTCAGTCCACAAGATTGTGGAAATGAAGGACTTACGGCGACTATGTTTAAAACTTTTAATGCAGTCGGACTATGTTTACGCGCACAAGAGCTCAGCGAGCCACCGAAGGACCGCCCTGCAGATTAACTATTGGTTCTGCTACATAGGGAGTTTTTTTAAACTCTGAAATTGTATCCGCCCATCTAAACACAAAATCAGGGAGAAAGACATCAGTCTTTAGTTAAGCAAAGCGTCTAAAAGCTGACTTGTGAGTCTAAGGGTGCCCAAACTTTTACATGCCACTGTACATGGCATGCTTGACAAAGATGTGTAGTAACCAAGCAAAAGAGCGAAGGGTTCAAAGTGTTAAAATCTTCAACAAATTAATAATACTTTAAGATTATTTTTTTCCCTCTGATCTCTAATTTATTTAGTAATAAGTATTAAATGTTATGTAGAAAAAAATTTTAAAGTTTCAGGGGCTTGTGAGGGGTTTATGATAGCGTGAAGGTAAACCTGCTTCTTTGAATGTGTTTGAATTCTCACACTGGTCTCTCTGCTCTTTAGTTCAGGCCCGCTCCCCGAAACCAGCCAAGCCCCAGCGGGTGGAGGAGCCCATGGACGCCACATCACAAGCGGAAGACGCTGAACTCTCTGCAGAGAGGTGAGGGATTGATTCACACAGCCTGAAACAGCCAGATAGTTTCATGATCAGTGTTACCACCTGTTATAAGTTAGAACTGAGACAGGTGCTGACAGTGCGGTAATTTAATGTAATTCAATCTGTTTCCTCCACCAGGCTGAAGGAGTTCAAGTCCTCCCTGTTCTCAGTGTTCCAGTCTGCTCACGCTCAGTCCGTGAAGATGAAGGCGCTGATGGAAGACATCAACAAGGAGCGTCAGAGTTGCTTCACAGAGCCCGAGGTTCGCACAGCTTTGGCTCGCATGCAGGATGACAACCAGGTCATGGTGGCTGATGACATCATCTTCCTCATCTGAGGGAAGGGGAGAAATTGGTTAAATGGACTTTGAAAGAAACAGTGATTTATATTCAAATGTACATTCATTTTTGCATCCAATACCGGACACTTTGTATGCATGCAGCCTCTCTTTTCTTGTTCTTTCAAAATGCAGTCTCATGCTGAACACATTTAAAAATCAGTCAGGCACTTGACCGCCAATCTGCAACTCAAAACACAAAGCACCAGTCATTCTGAGATGGGTTGGATCCACTGTGCTGCATGTAGCAATGGCACCTGCTGTGTATTAGTACACCATTATAAGCACAGTATTATCTGGATTTGTATATAGTTGAAGAGACGTTTTGAAACTGTTCATTAACTGTAGTTGTGTATTAAAAAAAATAAAATGTAATGCTTTGGAAATGACTTTAGTTCTTAAATCAATTGACAGTACTACATTACAGCATGCTTCATACCTTTTTAAGGCTTATTTATTCCAACTGTTAGATACATATGGGGTGATGGACATGGATGGAGCCTTCGCTCCATACTTTGCACTCATTTCCTCTCCATTTGTGCACGTTTTCTAAAAGATTATCTGCACCATACCCATGGCATAAGCTCTGCATAGACATGTACCCTACACCAAAAACAATTTCCCACCACTGAGTTGATAAAGTCCTTAAATCAGACTTTCCTAAAGTTGTAAATATTATTCATAGTATACATCCTACAAAAATCACTGCATGCCTTATGCTGGTAAATTTGTGCTGTCATCTCCCAATTTTGGCAGTCAACCAACCCTGGCTGCATTTTATGTTGTGTGATACAATTTCCTGGAAATGGTTCGAGATGCTGGGAAACTTTGTGAGCTCTTCTGATTAAACATCTTCCTGCCTCTGTACCAGTGTGTTTACAAGAAGCATTTCACTTCATAGTTGATCAGGTTTACCCTGAGTCAGATTATATTTCAGGTGGTGGGGGTTCACAGCATTGTTGCACCCACACAGAGTAGACACACAGTATCTGACTTTCAGCCCCACAACTTAGCTGTGGCTCTGATGAGTGTAAAGATAGGGACATGTGCACCAAACAACCCCTGACGAGGAGCTAGCAACCACTACACCATCATCCAGGACACAGGAGGCTTCGACACCCACGGCTGACTCATATCACATATGGTATCAAAGGCCACAGCCTGCACCCTCCTTGCATCTATTACCTCAGCTAAGAACAAATAAAGTTTAGTTTTCTTTTAAAACTGGATGTTAATGGTAATTGGTTCTATGACCCTCTTAAGAAAAGCAGCAGGCAGATCAGCTGTAATTGCTTGTAAGTGTTGGTATTAAAGCTTCAGGAGAAGCTTGAGAAACCTGCCTTTTACGGTAATTATTGTACAAGTAGGTCAATGTGTCCCTTAGCTTTATGTCTTAAAGCAGTAGTAGAGAAATAGACTTAGAGACTGCAAAAGCGAAACAGCTAGCTTGCTCTGGCCTACCAGCACTTTTAAAGATCACTAAATTAACATGTAACATCTTGTTTGTTTAATTTATACAAAAATCAAAGTGTAAATACTTAAGTTGCGGTTTTATGAACGATTTTGCTAATTTTGGAAAAAAACAGGCTAATTTTTCCCCTGTCTCCAGTTTTTATGCTAAGCTAACTGGCCTTAGCTTCATATTTAACAAACAGATAAATAACTTGACAAGAAAGTGAATACTGGTAAATATACCTCCCAAACTGTCCCCATGTCACACAACATTTGCTTTAAGATTTCTTTTTTAACTATCAAATTGTCTCCTTAAACACTGAACTATGGATGGGTTGCACTATGTTCAAACTACTGTATATGGAAGAGTATTAGGGCCAGGGATAAACTGACCGCCAATCTGTAACACTATATCACTGTGTAGACTAATCTGATGTTTAAGTCTATAAACACAATGACTGAACAAACGTTACTATTTCTGTGTGTTTTGTAATTAACATGGTTATTGTAGATTAGCTGGGCTAACCGTTAGCTGTTAACGTTAACGTTAGCCATTAGCGGTGTCTGTAATAACCATAGACTGCATAAAAATGAGGTAATAACTCAATAAACTGTCTGTGAATAAAATATTTTTTTCAGCGGATATCTTAGTTACATGATTGAGCTAGCAAAGCAGTTTTGATATGTGTGGTATTTATTCAGTTTTGGGAAATCACGATGTCTAGAAAGCAGCAGTGGCTGCAGCTGACAGGGACAGTTAGTAAAGCTAACATCAGGACATTATCTGTTAAAAGCCTCCCGTTGTCAGATATGACATGAAACTACTCCAGTTAGCTCAATCATGTTGTAACTAAGACATCCGCTGGAAAAAATATTTTTTTCCACATTGACGAGACGGCGTTTTGGGTGGAGCAGTCGCTATGGACGCGGAGCTTGCTGTTTCTGTAGGTACACATTTCCTGGGGACACCTGACCGTCTCGGCCACGCCCCCTCCATTGTGATTGGCTTAAGCGCAGCATGTTCAAAGTCAAAGCCCCCCCCCCCCATCTGTACTTGTCTTTCACCCAGGGCTCTTTACAGATTCTACAATGTAAATTGCAGAATCTGTCTTGAGAGATTAATCCTTGTGAAGACAATATCTCAAGAACACCTTTAGGATATTTTTTTGAATTTGACACAAATGTCCACTTTGACTGAAAAATAAACTCATTAGAATTTTGAGGTCAAGGTCAGTGTGGCCTCACAAAATATGTTTTTGGCCATAACTCAAGAATTTATATGCTAACTATGACAGAACTTCACACAAATGTCTACTATGATGAAATAATGAAGTGATGACATTTTATATTCAAAAGGTTAAAGGTCAGCTTCACTGTGACATCATAATGTTCTGCATAGAAAACTCTTTATTCAGTGTCATATTTCAGGAACAGAAGGGGCGACATTTGGTCAGATACTGAATTGGTGACACTAATTTTGGGTGCCCACCTTGAAACTGTGCTGATTGTGTAGATCTTCTGTGCTGTCAGGGTTACGGTGGGTGCAAAGCATCCATGTTTTCACAGAAATTGATGTAAACTGTAAGAGAAACTTGACTTGTACACTGAGGCACATAGTTTTCTTTTATTTGTTTTTTGAAAATAAAGTGATATTGTAAAGAAGGTTAAACTTTCAGTCTTAGTTTCAGCCATAAGAAAAAATAAAGATTTTATTTATTTTTTTTTTACAATTCAAGAATAAAGTCAAAATGCAGAGAATAAAGTTGAAATATCATTTTGAGAATAATGATTAAATATTTAAAATATTTAGAATACACTTGATTAAATGGAACTTTTGAGAATAAATCAAACTACTAGCACATATGGCTGCTTCTACAAAATGCCTAGTGTTGATGAATCGTTGAATTGACGAAATTCAGAAGTGGTTTTAGTAACAAGGCAATGTTTCCTCTTTAAATGCATGAACACAGGTTGGTAATACAGATTAGGACTTTAGAATTGTGCCGATAATGTTAATAAGACGATAGCAAACAAACTTGAAAGAGGTGGCCACATTTTTGCAAACTGAAATGGATTAAACAGATGGAAAGGTATTGATAGATTCGCCTGCATGCAATACAGAGAGAACATGTTGTATCACAAGACACACTTTGATGAAGCAGAGGTGTTGACTTTATCTTGACATTTTGACTGTATTCTCGAAATAGTATTTCAGCTTTATTCTCAACATTTCAACTTTATTCTAAATGTTTTGGCTCTATTCTCAACATTTTGACTTTATTTTCGACATTATGACTTTATTTTCTATATTTTGACTTTATTCTTGACATTTTGACTTGTTCAACATTTTAACTTTCTTCTCAACATTTCGACTATATTCTCAACATTACCACTTTATTTTAAACATTTTAACTTTTTTCTCAACATTTTGACTATATTGTCAAAATGCAAAAAAAAAGCTGCCAGGACACTATTGTAATCCTAGGTATTCTTCTTCTTTCTTCTTCTTCTTCTTCTTCTTCTTCTTCAAATCATACTTCCCATGGGTGAAAACTCACCACCCACACATCTCCTCCCACAGTTATTGCACAATTGACACCAAACTTGCTACAGAGCATCTTCAGACTGTCCTACAAAAACTACGTTTCTCAGATTTTTGATTTATCAAAAATTGAGCCTACAGTGCATCAAAATGTTTGACTGTAAATGGTACTGTAAACATATACATGCAAATTCTTGCTAAATAAATCTTTAATGTTCATGAAAAAAATGACAAAATTCTAGAGTCATGGTAGATGATGTGTGGCAAATTTCAGAATTTTATCTCAAAAACTGAATTTTTGACAGCATTTTGAATTTTGCTCTAATGTGAACAATTGGAGTCAATGCAAAAATGGCAAATTTAAACATCAGTTTTTCACTTATGGAGCAAATCAATCATTATTACAAACAAATTACCAACATCTCCATGCTGTCTAGATGCAATATGTGTATTTTCAGATTTTTCTCTTAATAACTGAATTTTTTACAGTGGTTTCAAATCTGCCTTTCCATGCACAGATGGCTGCTTTCCTACACAACAGTGAATGGCTTACTCAATTTGTGAAGCCACTGTTGAGTTGCTACTTGCCAATTAGCTCAGAGCGGTAGATGACCGTCTTAGGTTCCAGAGGTTGAGGATTCAAGCCTCAACTGGTGCAGAATCCACATTGTAATGTAAACATCTTCTTGTGCTCCAGTTTACTGCTTAAAATTGCCTGAGCATGACTGATCACTGTGCAGCATCTTCAAGTCTTCTTCCTGCGAGAAAATCTGCCTTCTCGTGCTTGAAAATAATCCAAACTTTGCACAAAGATCCAGTGTCAATACTTCAGTGTGAAACCATCTGAGGCTTCTCACTTTGCACATAGCTCAACTAGTTAAACATCAGTTTTTCACTTATGAAGCAAATCAATCATTGTTAAAATAAATTACCAACATCTCCATGCTGTCTAGATGCAATATGTGTATTTTCAGATTTTTGTTTCGACAACTGAATTTTTGACAGTGGTTTGAAATATGCTTTTCCATGCATGGACGGCTGCTAAACCTGCATGTCTGGCTTAGTCAATTTGTGAAGCTACACATGAATTGTCACTGACTACTTACCTCAGTGAGATAGAAATTGATCCTTAGTCTCAGAGGTTGTGAGCTCAAGCCTCAGCTGATGCAAAAGGCAGATTGTGTTGCTAAATTCCTAAATATCTTCCAATTCTTCTGCTTGTTGCTCAGAATTGCCTAAAAATGCCCAGACCCGACCCATCGCTGCAACTATAATTAGGTTTGCTTTTCATTTAAACAAATATTCCACCACAGCCAGCCCTAACTATAAGCTTTATCAAAGAGCAAAGTCTTAAGTCTAGTCTTAAATGTGGAGACGGTGTCTGCCTCCCGGACCGTAACAGGAAGATGATTCCACAGGAGAGGAGCCTGATAGCTGAAGGCTCTGGCTCCTGATCTACTTTTGGAGACTTTAGGAACCACGAGTAACCCTGCGTTCTCAGAGCGCAGTGTTCTGGTTGGATAATATGGCACTATGAGCTCTCTAAGATATGACGGAGCTTGACCATTTAGAGCTTTATAAGTTAACAGTAGGATTTTAAATTCAATTCTGGATTTTACAGGGAGCCAGTGCAGAGAAGCTAAAACAGGAGAAAAATGATCTCGTTTCTTAGCTTCTGACAGTACACGTGCCGCTGCATTCTGAATTAGCTGGAGAGTTTTTAAAGACTTACTAGAGCTACCTGATAATAAGGAGTTACAGTAATCCAGCCTAGTAGAGGTATAAAGCAGCATAAAATTGACATACTAAAGTACAGTACAAGTTACAGGTACTTAGTTACTTCCTACCACTGACTTTCATCCTTCTGTACCAAATGACTCATAAATAAACTTTTAATATGTTAGAATCCGTCAGCATGTCTCAGCACTGCACCCCAGTGCTTTGATCCCAGGACATTTTATTCATCTGCTCCAAGGATTTAACATCAGTGATCTGCATCAGGCTGTAATCTGTCGTGTGTGGTTTATTTTCTTCTTTCCCTTTTATTTGTTGCACTATCCAACATTATTATTTTGTCTTTTGACTGATTATTTATCAGTTAGACGTAAAGCACTTTGTACCATGCTTGTGTTGAGAGGCCATAATTATAAATGAACTTTACTTGACTGTCATTTGGTATCGAGTCAAATTTCACCACTGGGAAATAAATGCTGCTCACTATTATGTAACAGAGCTGACTGAAAACTTCACTGGGAATAAATGGGAACAGAGGAAGTGCTTTTTGGCAAATGATTATAGAAAGTATATTAAAAGATGGAAAGCATGTAGCTCTGCTCAAGTTAAGCTGAATTCACAGTGAAACTAAAAACAGGCAGAGTGATTTCTCAGGCTTTTGGTTAGAATGATATAGTAGATGCCTACAACCTGCAAGATGGATGGGCAGCTGTGGAGTCAAAATTGTGCAACTGGTATACCTTTTAGATTTTACCTTTTATTTTTTCATTTACTTATGTGTCTTCATGAGTTAATTGGGTTAGTTTCTAAAAGACAAACTTGAACAGTCTTTGAAAGTGCTGTATGCAACTCTGAAAAAGGATAGTTGATTGTTGAGCCTCATTCCCAGTTTGTCAAATAATGATGCTTTGGGTTAGTGGTTTGGTGGGACTACCAACCCAAAGTGCCTCTATTTGACAAGCTGCTATAATCAGCACTATAATGTATCAGTTAACTATGAGTATTGTGAAAGCAGTGACCCATAGAGACGAACCCACAGAGTATGTATCATCTGCAAATTGCATCGCTTTACTGGGATTATTACAAGCTAGTGTCAATGATAGATGCACTTCACAGGCCCATCGCCACACTAGATTGTATGTTTTTACAGAATGGAGAAGAACACCGCTTCATCATAACTCCATTAATCAAATTTCTACATTTATGGCAAGTTATCTTGGTTATTCATCAACAGTCAGTTTTGTGCATCTATTCGCTTTTATTTTCTGTATGCGAGGAACATATTCTAGAACAGTTTTTAGCAGAGCTCAAAAGTCTCAAAGTGTTTGGGCATCTCATTCTAAACAATTTGTCTTTACTTCACTGTACCTCCGGTTCAGCTGTGCTCTAGTTAGCAGGCTCCTTACTCATATAATGCCTGAAGAGAGAAAATGTTATCACACACTTTGCCTCTGAAAAGTAGTTATGCTGATTAATTACCAGAACCCTCGTCAGCATTTCCCTGACCTACATTGTTTAGACTGGGTTTGCCGTGTGTAGGTGTAAGTGTGCTTTATATGACTCGGATAAATAAATCAGAGTTTAGGCTGTTCACAGTTATGAGTCTCAGCTCGTTCCCTAAAGGTATAATGTAAAGATAATAGGTAATAGGTCCCAGTGTGACCCTATTTCAAACTGAGATCGGAGACAGATTTTCTCAAAGGACATCACAAATTATTGTTGATAAAAATCCCCTTTGGTCTGGTTTGTACACTGAAAGAAAATGTCCCTGTTTGAGTCGCAGGTTTTCACATCAATTTTTTGTCTATTAACTATAAACTTTTTTTGCCATAAAAGCAAAAAGTAGAGTATTGTTTTCACAGCCACATCAAAAAGGTTCATAGGTGAACTAACATTTTCACACCTTTTGACAGGATGCAACAGGTCACACATATGTAGCTTATATGGCTTTTCACACTTTAACATTTCCACACAGGGGACTTTTTGCTTTTTCTATGCACTGTGACTTAACCCTTTGAATTCTGCAATAGAAATTGTTCACCTGGGTCTACATTGTTGTTGGTTTTTTTTTGCTTATTGTGAAGTAATTTCTTGGAGTATCTTTAAATGTTTCATATCCCTAAAATCAGTATAACCTTAAAAGGCTACGTAAGTCTATAAACCATACTAATTGAATTTACTAAAAAGTCTTGAAATTGTGTCATAAAAAGATGCAACAATTGGACATTTTTTCATCAGATTTTATAAAATAAATACACAAAACATATTGATCCAAAAGATTTATAAATGTAGAAACAAACAAAATATTTTATAACACTCCACACTTAATTGAACTATTAGCATTATTTTGTTTTTGAGATATGCTCATTCTTATGAGAGTGAAAAGGTGTTCCTGCTTCTTCTGGCACCACATTGCGTGTGGTGCAAAACCATGTGAAACAACACAGTTTTGCACCACAGGCAAGGTGGTGCAGTGGCGTCATTAATATTGTACAATGTGACGACATGAAGGACAGAAGCCATTTGTGGTTTTTATTATATATATATATATATATACACACACACACACACACACACACACACACACACACACAAGAGTATGCAAACAATGTCCCTTGGCCATTACAGAGAAATACCAGCATAATTACCGCAAAACACTATGTTTGCACGGCAGGTAAGGTGAGGTCATGACGCGATGACAGGGAAGAAAGTAGGCCTAGCTGTCTAATGCTAAAAGAATGAATGTTCCAGCTATTACAGTTATAGCTAGTTACATTTAAACAGGATCATGCAAACAACCATCTCCTGTGGCCACCTGCAGGAGGTCCATTTTTCAAAAGGTTAATTATGACAGATCAAAATGAGGGCAAGTAAAGAGAACAATGCACAGTACAAAAAAACCCAAAAACAAAACAAAAAACAACCAACCAAACAAAAAAGATCAGCATAAGCTGAGGATTGAGATCATGAACTGCATACATAGATAGAGAAGAAAAAGTGATGGGGATGTTGATAGGCATAGGCAATAAAGAAATGCTGACACCAAAGAGACAAAGCTTTATCTCCAGATCAAAATGTGTATCTTTAAAATCAGTGACAGTCATAACGGAAATGCACTGCGGATCTTGCCAACACACACCAGCACGCTCTGCCTGCGTATAAACACAGAGAGAATGTAGACATAACAAGACAGCAGAGCAGCGCTCCACAGAGTAAGCTGGGCTCTGCAGGGGACACGACACAATCATGCTGCTGGTGAGTGCTTATCTTTAGTCGTATCATCATGAGATTACTTTTATTTTTTATATGACATATTGTGACATGTTCTGCTGGATGTGAGCACATTTTATAAAAAGTTACTGTATCATTTGACTTTTGACTCCAAACTTAATGTTGGTCATAACATTGTATAGCAAATCATATAAGACTCTTCTGTCCTTGAGAACTGTGTGTTCTATATCACCCAAGCATTCACACAGTAATCTCATTTTCTTTTCAGCTGCCGTTGATTTCTCAGGTCTTCTAACAGATAAAGCACTTACTGGTGTTCTTGTGTTCAGGTGTTGAGAACTCTCCTGGTGCTGGGCCTTGTCACGCTGTTGCACGGTGCAAGGAAAGGCCAGGCACTTTCCTTGAAGTCGGGTAAGGGTATCAAATTGAAGGGCAAGACAGTGAGACTGATCCTGGATTCCTCAGTGCAGTCCCAGATTGCCAGCATGTCTGCCTCTACCATCGCTAATATGTCTCTGTCACCATGGACGTACAGGTGAGGGATCGCGGATGTCTGAGAGCCCTTCAATTTTCTTGCTTTACTGCATTGCTTTACTCCAATTAGTGCCAAAACCACTTTTCATCGTTCCACGATTCATCCAGTTAACAGCTTTGAAACTCATAAAGCCTGGAATCCCAAATATAAATACTGGTTTTCTCCCTCTCCAGAGACTCCTATGTGGAATCTCGGTTGCCTCGGCGGATTTCTCATGCTCAGTGCCTGACCTCTGGCTGTCTTAGCTTGCAGGGGGGAGGTGAGGATGTAGCCCTGCAGGCCAAACCTATCTACTACCAGGTGCTGGTCCTCCACAGGTGAGCTACTGCAGTTGTCATTTTGGCTTCTGCTTTTGTTTCTAATGCAAGTTACAGTGCTGTAATTATTCTTATGCTTCAAGAATACACAAGTTCATTGAGTGGGCTCAGGTCAACCAGGTCAAGTGAATGTAATTTGGAGAGCATTTTCTCTTTTAAACTGATGCATTTCCTGTTGAATCAAGCTGCTGGGCAGAGGATATTTTAAACTGATGCAGAGGCACTACATAAATAATAATCAGTTTTTATTGCCGGGATTTTAATACATACTAGTGCAAACTTGGGTATAAATGTACTGTTTTCCAAGTGGAATATTATTCATGTACATGTACAGTTAACAGTAAAATAAATTATTTGGTCTATATTTCAATTACGTGTAAAAATTCCATTGATATGAGTCAAGTATTTTTAAAATAAACCAGATAAGTACCATTTATATAATTAAATCAAATAAAACTAAGATGAATTGACTATGGGATTCATTTGTCTATTGCTCATAGAATTTACCTAATTCACTTTAATAAAGTTTATGTAAGTACTGTTAATAAATTTTGTGTGTTTCAAATATGATGAATTTCAATCAAAGAATTAACTGACAGTTGTTACATTAACTTTATTAAAATGAACTTGGTAAATTCTATAGGCTATAGTTAAATAAATCCTCACATTTTCTGCATCTCAGTTTTAATTATATAAATTGTATTTTTCTGGCTTATGTTAGAATTACTTAACTTAAGTAACTGAAATACATAACCTGACAAAAAAACTAAAACTTTTTCTTTGTAAGAACAGAGAAAATAGTATTTTTAGGTATTCCTTATTGAGTAAAGCTACATATAGTAGGATGAATAGTTGATAGATCAGTTGGAAAATGTCCCTTTTATTATGGCTTGAAGTGGTGGAATGTGAAAACTAAAAGTAATCTGGAGTTAATCATCCACTGTCAAACACTGAGGTTACAGTCTGCACTGCCTTAAGACTTCAAACTGAAATGCTCTGGAATGCTATGCATGGCTAAAATCCCCAGCCCCTTCTAAATGTTTATTTCAAAGACAGTAATAGCTTTCTGTTTTCTCTTTCTGACTGACCTGTCATTGCTCTATACAGAGTGAAAACTGTATAAATAATTTGATATTTTTAACAGATGTTGCATTTATTGTATTGTACTGAACAGAAACTCACTGAGCTGTGTTAGACTGACTTCCCTGTAACACTTGCTAATGTCATTTCCCTGTCTTTTGTAGTCACATCCACTACAGTCCAGTTTGATTTCATTTAACACTGTAAGATTATAATGATCTCATCTGTATATATGTAGAGTCCAAAGACAACAGCCCGTTAAGAAAGGACGGAGGAAGAGGAGGATGAAGTATGACTTCAGACTGGGGACAGAGTTGATCACAGTGGGCTGTACCTGTGTGCTGCCCAGTGTTGTCCCACAGCAGTAACACAGAGGACACTTCTCATGTTCGCAGCTGTGTCATCATTCTATACATGTTGCTTTTATCACTTTATTACTCAAACGTGTGAAGCAATATTGTCTTAAGTTATCACTGAATCAAATAACTGTGTAATGTATTCTACACACATATATTGCTGTGCCACAGCAAACTGCAAAGACCTGTGTTTCTTTCTGACCCCTAGTGGTGGAAAATTCTTACTGCAGTTTTAACCTGTCAGGTGTTTGGCAGACACATTAACCATGTGTCATTTTCTCAGGGCAACTGAGTCATGAAAGGCCTGTTGATGGAAATACATATTTTTATATGCTGAAATTTTTGTATGTTTTTTTAATATATATATTTGTCTTATCTTATTTCTCTTATGTATCATGGTTAATTTGAATCACATTTTACTCTGTTCTTAGTTTATTGTAAACAATATGAAAATGCTTTATTAAAGTTTTTAACCCAATTTTGATGTGTAGTTGGGCTGTGAATAATTATTGTATATTTTGTACAATGGGGCATAGATTTCTAGATTGTGTAGTTTATTTCTTAAAAGATATTTATGTTATGATATTTACATGCAGTGACTAAAATTATATGTCCCATATTAACTCATTAGCTTCCAGTAAAAGTTAACTCCATATATTCATGTGTTTAACTTTATATCATGCTTATGCATATTTGTGGAATGTATTATGATCATATTATAATGTTTCATGGCTTTGATTTATGGAGCAAAGAAAAGTAATCTCATATAGGGGTGCATAATGCCTACAGGCTTAGGGGTTAGGGGTTTGGGTTAGGGAAAACCCACGATAGTTTAAGGTCAAAGACTCTTAGTCAAAACTTTGTACAGACTAGTGATAGTCAAATCAAGCCAGATGAACCTTTTTAAGAACCTTTTTTAGATTTTTCTGAGCCCACGAGATGGCACTCTTGGTTTATAGCAAAAGGCTCAAGGAGTAGCAATTCAGTGTGACTCAACCCTTTGATAAAAAGAGCACACCTGAAATGCAAGACCCAGGGTAAGGTTTAATACTACAGGTTACAGAGTTCTGTTTTGGGGCCAGCCAAACAAATTATTGTCATTTTAAAGAGCAGCCATGAACTGGGATCTGAGGAAATGTTGCATTTGCATTAGCAGTAACTTATACAGCATTAATTTCTGTGAATGTCACCCTTGAAACCCTGTTCTTCATTCTGCAAATACATAAATATTGCAGTACTTTCATCAGTGGGCCTTAGGCTCAAGCACCATTGTGTTACTTCATGTGGTGTTAGTAAGTTAACTAACATTTATTTAGCCTAAATGAAAGTCTTTGAGATATTTACTTAAACTTTACATTACTGTTACATTTACATAACATAATGTACTTACATCAAATCAAAGTATACATAAATTATTTTTGTCTCAAATATTTTTTGTGTCATTTTAGGTAGTTCTTATCCAATGATTTGTGTTCAAGCGTTCGTTTTTCTGATAAGTTTGGTTTTAACAAAATACTTACAAAGTCTGACGTCATGATTGGCAAATATGCGCCACTCAGTGTGCTCATAATCAATGGTGCTTCTCACAGTTAGTCAGACGGGTGTATGGGCAGGAATTTGATATTGCAGAGATTGCTACTGGAAGACTTTGGCTCCAAATGTCATCACCAGCGCAACTCTGCTATGGCTTCATTTTTGTTCAGTGGGAGGAGGTGGAGACCTGTCATCCATGTTTTTAACAGTCTATAGTTGTATTAGGGGTTAGACACACAGGATGTGTTTGGTCATACGGGTTGAAGGAGTTACTGTTGGTATGTGTGTGATTATAAGTGCATGCAAAACACTGCGCTATCAGTGAACAAATGATAAATAATGAGAGCAAGAGCAAAGTGTGAGTTCAGCCAAGCTGTTTTTACTGACCATGCCAAATAGATACAATCGATCCAGCCTTGAAGATTTACAGCGACACACAGCTACAGCAAGTACAAACCCCATATAACGACTCCCCGCTTACAGTGCAAACATTTTTGACATTTCAATCAAGTCAGTATGACTCAACAAACCAAGCAAATTTCATCTTTCTGTTTAATCATTTAGGTTTACATTCCCTCGAAATAATCATAAATTGACAATCAGAGCACAGTGACACATGCCAAAGCAAAGTGAGACCGCTGGTTAGCCACAAAGCCCAAACTCATCCCTTCAAAACCAAATTTCTCCTAATTCTGAACTGCTGTCACTCACTACCTTGCCTCCTTGTGATGTTATTGTTGTTATATTGTATATATCCACTGTCTTTCATGTGTGCATATGTGCTTTTGAGTTGTGCTTAATGAAATAAGAGTGCAATCGGTGCTCTAAATCTAAACGCATGTCACTGATCTACAACTACACTACAGTTTAAGTTTCACAAAGAGCCTGAAAACGGCACAATCCAGCAGAGCTTCATTGCATTTCAAGCTTTTTTTTTTCTTTTACTCCCCTAGAGCACTGTAGAAAGAAACAAGAGCCTGATTCTTCATTTTATATTCAGACTGTGAGATTCACTGAGTTCACGCAGACGTCCCCAGACAGACCCAACAATCCCAAAAAATGGTGCTGCGAAGAATTAACTTGAGAGTGGTGAATCTAGGGAAATGAGTTTTTATTTGTAATCCGGAAACAGCAGAAGCTCATGTGTTGTGTCCTGTTTATGTGTACTGACTGGTAAGTATCCTGTAAATCAGAGATTGAATAAGCCTGGGAGTCTTAGCTTTGAATTGTTGTTGGTTGTGACTGACTATACAGCTGCTTAACTGCATCGTGCCCATTTTTTTTAACCACATCTCACATTTTTTATGTTTGACTTGGTAACAATTTAGGTTACAACTCCCTTTTCCATAGTTTCAGTCTAATTGGATATAAACGGTGTAATTAGCTGTGTTACTGCATTCAACTTCTGATTATCCAGAAAAGCACAGCTTGCTCAACAATGCAAAAATATGCAGGCAGTTATAATTTCCTGTTTCCTGACTGAAGTATCTGCAGTAATGAGAGCTGTGATTTAAATTGTTACCTCCTCCTGCTTTGGCGCAGCTTTCATTCCTCACCAAACACCCACTGCTGCCCCTCTTTGAAAAATGTGAAATGTTTGTTTTGATGCCACCCCACCCCCACCCACTTTCCTTTAGAAAAAAAAAGAAAGATTTTTTAAATTTCAACACCAAGAGTTGGCTAAACTTTGTACAGCTTGTTCAGAATCGTTACAGCATACATCAAATATGAAAACTCGGCTTTTCCTTTTGTTCGATTTGCTTTTGAGTTCTTTTTTTCTTCCCTGCACTGTTTCATTCCTTTTTTTTTACCGACTCAAAAAACTCTAGTCCTGCTCTTTCTCGCTCTTCTTCTTCTCTGCTCATCTACCGGCAAGCTTCCTCCTTCATCTCCTTGTTCTTCCTCACTTCTTCTGCGTGTTTGTCCTGCCAGACAAACACAGAGACATAGCAACATCAGAGTCATTAGCATTCATGAATATATTAGCATTAATGAGGGAGATGCCAGCAGAACAAGGCAGGGACTGCTCCTACAGATTTGAACAGGGGAATGATTGGGAGTTGGGAGAGCAAAAAACTCTTTTCCACCTCATTTAATATTCATGATTACTGATCAAGCTTGTGAACAATATTAAAATAGAAATGCAAAGCCAGTTGATGTGACACTGATGGCTTGCCTCATTTGCACACAACAAAACATACAATGCAAAACAGTGCTGGTTACAGGAAAGGTTGGAATGTAGCTAGTGAGTTTTAGAGTTGCTGGTAGGCAGATTTTTAAGCAGTTAGCCTAGCTAAGCCTAAGGATTGGAGACTGAGAAAACAGATAGCCTGGCTGTCTCGCAAATAAAAAAAACAACAACTACCTAAACCTCTTAAACAGACTAATAAATGCCTGGTTCAGACTACACAACAATTTTGTCTGTTCCGACCGTCACTATGTCACGGCAGTTGTGGACTCACAAAGTCTTGCTGTGATAACACACTTGTGATAAGTAAAAGCCCCGCCACTATTTTTTTAAATTTTATTTCTTTATATCCTCCATTATGAAGAAACAAAATTCTTTGCAAGCTTGATGGCAGTTTCTCTGCTGTTTCACGCCATGATTTTCCCCTTTTTACTCTGTCGTGGTAACATCCCTAGAGGAAATATCAAAAAGGCTGGGATGTTGTTGCCACACAGTTGTCCACAGCAGCAGATTGCTCTGTGCTTCTATTGGTCAAAGGGATGGCTGTGATAGGAGAAGTCATGGGGGACAAAAAAGAAAATCAACCATGCTAGACTTTCTGTCAGGACATCATGAGGCATCCCAGATGCAGCGTCGGTTGTTGTCTACTATGACACACTACACAAGATAAAACGATGGTTTATCGCATATAACACTCATTGTTGTTCAAAATCTGAGCTGACGCCTTTACGACGCCGTGTCCAGTTATAATCGTGCTGATACTGTACAGTCTGAACCCAGCATAAGACACTGGAACATGTTTGTTTAAACACAGACACAGAAATAGAAAATTGACGCTACGCTAAGCTAAAGTAATTGTCTTCCGGCTCTAGCTCCATGCTTACTGCACAGACAAGAAAGTGGTATCGATCATCTCATCTAACTGTTGTACAGACCTGCAATAAGCATATTTCTTAAATTGTTGGGCTATTTCTTTAATAGCACCTCGATTGCACTGCTAGTGCACAACAATCAATTTTGCACATCCCAGTTGGCAGAAGAAATGTTGGTATTTACGTTTTTGCAAACCATGGATACGTTACATTTGTACATTATTATCACTCCTTATAGGAGTTTGCGAACTGTTTTTGGCATTGTTGTGGCCTGATGCCTGATTTCACAGCAGCTTTTCTTAAAGTCCAGCTGACACTGGCGAAAAAGCCATCCTTTCACGCTGGCATGATACATGACTGGTTGCCTTGTGTAATGGCGCCTGGCGGCGTCAGGGGGAAACACAGTGGGACAACAAAGGGGGTGAAAATCCAGGTAGGGTGGGTGGGACGGGTGGTGGATAGGTCCAACAACCCCCGACATTCACTTGGGAGGTTGGTGTTCACTTCCCATAAGATTGTAAAGCCAAACCTTGTTCTTTTTTTTACTAAACCCAACCACGTGCATGAGTTAGCTAAACAGAACCATGTGCGTTGTTGGTGAATGAAAAAAAAATGTCAATTTGCTGTGAAAATGGAAGTGTATTTTGATAACAGACAGAGAGGCTGAAGTTGACACAGCGTCCCAGAACGTCCACAACCAACGTACCCAGGGTACCTTGCACGTCATATCCCAATGTGGATAGTCCATGACCAAACGTCAATATGTGAAGAGGTTGGAAAGAGAATGTGTTGGATCGCTGTGGATCAGCTGTCAACCAAAATTGTTTTTAGTGTATATGGGTGGATTATTTTAAAGTGTGAGACCTTGAGTTCGAGAACAAAACCCCCTTACAAGCTCTCTCTATTAGAAATAATCCTTTGAGCTGAACAGTACCTTCTCCTGCAGCCTCTCCAGCATGGCAGCCAGCAGGGCCTCCCTGTTCTCCTTGTTGGCCTCCATCTTCTGCTCAAGTTTCTCCTTGGCGTTCTTGATGAAGTTATTGTTCTCCTCGAAGGCCTTTTGGATCACTTCGCGCTCGTGCTCCCTTTTCTCTGCCAGGTGCTTCAGCAGCTCCGCCTCCTGGCACTAGAGGGAGACAATGGGCACTGAAGGTAAGTTAACTGTAAATGAGAGAGAGCAGGTATTAAGGAAGAAGACACATAAACGTAATCAATGAAATATTTGTATTTGTAGTTTGCAGAGTTCCCACAGAACACTCCCACACAAACACGTGCACCATTAACAGAGGGTTATGTTTCGGGTAAGGTTATGGTCTTTTAAGCTTTGAGTGGGTTTGTCTTCAGCTGAGTCTGTGACCTGCAGACAAAAACCCTCTTCATTAGTGCCGAGATACAGACATTTGTCACCTCAGAAAGTATGTTGCTAACATCAAATATACAGGCCAAACATCTATTTGCATGTAAATGAAATCCAGTGCTCCCTCTCTGAGAGCAAAAAGGACACAGTGTATGTTTGTAAAGATAAGTTTATATTTACTTGGGTGTGTGCCGTTTGTATGATTTGCAGTAGTTGTGACCACTGCCTCAGGAAGCAGTAAGTCATTTTTATTACTGCTGCTCTCAGCAGCTAACTATTATGTTTTTAATACCATACTAGAAATGCAAGAAGTAGAAATTATGTTATTGTCCTTTTAAGTCTCTTTTAAAAAAAAGTCTCCAAATCTGAAGTATTTCTATCATTGAATATTCACTACTAAGGAATTACAGTCAAAGTAAAAAAAAACATATTTAAGTATTACTTATTAAGAGTTAAGCACTCAGCAGGCTTTATCTTGCACCCAGCACGGCGCAGCAAATCTCATTAGTAGTTTCAGACCAGTGCAGTTGTCATGTTAATGGCCAGCGCCCACATTGTGTAAGTAGCAAATGTACTTTGGACGGAAGTATAGGCTTAAAATGAGGTGTAGTCAGGGACGTTGTTGGCCTGTTGCTATTTTGAGTCAGCACAAAGTGATTGTGCCATTGACCAACAAAAGCCTGGTCCAAATCCAGAATGGTGCAGTATTTTCCTTGCAATCTAAAGGTACATTATTCAGTCAGTAAGATGCACCTACATAGGTGGGTTCACAACATGCTTACACTCTGCTTGTCACACAGGAACAAGCTGATGGGTTGTAGGTGGATGAAATAATACATCATTAATGAGGAAAATATGAATGGCGCATAAAATGTGAACGTAGGCAGAGGTCAGAGCAGAGTTGCAGAGCTGCTGTCTGACTCCACATTAAGAGAGATGCTGTGCGTATTTACACACAAGGAGCAGTGTAACTTCACTGATTATATCAGGAGACAAAAGTTAAGTTCTGTTTCCTCTGTCAAGATTGTAACTATGGTTTTTAGTTTTGCTGCTTAAACTTAATCCCATCACAATGCTGACCGGAATATTTGTTTTTTTTTTCAGTTACAAGGCTTTCAAAATGTTACTGAATGATCTATAAATGCATTTCCAGCAAATACTGAAATAATAAAGGGTCTCAATGAAATATGTGCAGCGTCAGATGTTTCGTGTGAATTGTCTCATGACTAGAGCTGTTTACTTCCTGGTTGGACGATGAGAAGAGGATTGCTACATAAAAGCTCCCAATCAAAAGGTTAGTAATGTATGTTAGCATAAAGATAGGACAGAGATTTTTGGTATGCATTATTTTCAAAGTGTCTAGCATTGATATATGCATTTGCAGTTACCCAACTTTGTTCAGTGGGGGCATAGAACTAGTGAACATGTTGACCGCAACAATAGTGACCTTCTAAATGTACATGTCTTTATCCATTGTTCTTGTTGTACCTAACTTTCTACTCTTCTTTTCTTTATTTCAGGTTCACTTTGAGTGAAGTTTTGGATATGTGGGATCTTGGTGATGGTCCAGACAATGCATACAACCTTACAGTTGTCCCTCAAAATAAAAAAAGATGCTGTCTTCAGTGATTATGATAGTGATAGATATAGACCATTTGCCAGCCAGGCTTTTGAATACATATGCTAAACTTATGCAAACAGTTCATGTGAGGAACAACTTCATCAGAGATTATGACCTCCCCTTCCAGCATGTTCTCATTCCAAAGTTGTCGAATACCACTACTTTGTCAATGATTTCAGCATCAGACATGACACCTGATGCCAAAGCCACCTATCATGTCAGTATGATGCGCTGCCTGGCAGTATCAGTATGTAACATGGCTGGCTGTAACCTTTGGTGTTTTTATGATACACCGCTGGTCAGCCAGATGGCACCTGTCTGGGCGGTACGATAGGCTGCTGGATGGGGTCAGGTTGAAACACTGCTGGTAACGGCGTAATAAAAGGAGCAGGAAAGTCCGTACAGGGTGGGTAGGAGGGGAGGTGGATGGGTCCAACAAACCCTGGACTCTCACCCAGGACCTTAAGCTGTGTTTCCATCAAGCAGTACGGTACGGTTCAGTTCGGTACGCTTTTTTTCCGTTTCCACAACGAAAAGTTGTGGATGGTACCAATGGAACTGTTCTTTACCTTTACCGTTTTTGGTACCCCTTCTGTTGGGGTATATAGCACACAGATCTGGTACTAAAAGGTGGAGCTGTGAACACTGCAATCCGTTGATTGATCAGTAGTGGACGGTCACTCTGGTCAGGGCTGAGCTGTGGCTGGTTTTGAGGCAGAAGCCACTGTTAATATATCATGGAGAGTTTTATTAGTAGATTATAACTATAAAATTATAGGATGTTTTGCTGCCTCTCACAGCAGCTGGAGTCAGACAAAAAAAACAACTTAATTCACTAGGCCGACTGCCGTGATTTTTAAGGTGGAACATTAACTTGTAATGTTACTCAATGCACAAGCTGACGACATGACTCAACCAACACACCTTAAATATTCCAATATTCCATATGACAACTTTGACCATTACTTAAGCTTTTATATGACATACACTTTTAGAAATGAGTGGATCTTCAAGCGTTTATTTGTATTAATTTTGGCCGAATTATGTGAACTGCATATATTCTAATCCTCACTCTGAAAAAAAAAAAAAAGGGTCACGTAGCATCGAGCTACGGCAACACTAAACCCCGGAGCTTGCCTGAGAAGGACTAAGTGCACAAACCCGCTATTTTTTAATAGCGTTAGTTTAGTTAGTTTTTAGTTGTTTTTTTTTAACTTCCCATTTCCCTCACATTTAAGAGTACTGTTTTAGCTTCTCTGCACTGGCTCCCTGTAAAATCCAGAATTGAATTTAAAATCCTACTCCTAACTTACAAAGCTTTAAATGGTCAGGCTCCTTCATATCTTAGAGAGCTCATAGTGCCCTAATATCCCACCAGAACACTGAGAATGCAGGGTTACTTGTGGTCCCTTAATTAAGTCACCAAAAGTAGATCAGGAGCCAGAGCCTAGGCCCTAGTTAGGCTGACTTAGGTCTAGTCTGCTGGGGGACCTACTATAATACACCAAGCAACTTCTCTCCTTCTCTCTCTCTCGCTCTCTCTCTCTCCTTTGCTAACACTCATGTCCTGTTACTACATCTTGCTAACTCGGCTGTACTGCATGTCACTAACTCGGCTTTTTCTCCGGAGCCTTTTCTGGATCACTGTCTCGCAGGTTAGCTTCTATCACAGCGGTGCCTGGATGGTGTGACTCGTGTGGTTGTGCTGCTGCCGTGGTCCTGCCAGATGCCTCCTGCTGCTGCTGTTATCATTAGTCATACTTCTACTGTTATTATACACATATGATTATTGTCACATATGTATACTATCAGATATTAATATATACTTTCAACATATTGTACCACAATAGCCGTAATTAGAATTATAATATTACTATAATTGATATTGTTGTAAGCTACTGTCATTACCGTCTGTCCTGCATCTCTCTCTCTGTCTCTCTTTCTGTCTCATGTGTCACACGGATTACTGTTAATTTATCATGTTGATTTGTTCTGCACGACATCTATTGCACGTCTGTCCGTCCTGGAAGAGGGATCCCTCCTCAGTTGCTCTTCCTGAGGTTTCTACCATTTTTTTCCCCGTTAAAGGTTTCTTTGGGGGAGTTTTTCCTTATCTGCTGTGAGGGTCCAAAGGACAGAGGGATGTCGTATGCTGTAAAGCCCTGTGAGGCAAACTGTGATTTGTGATATTGGGCTTTATAAATAAAATTGATTGATTGATTGATTGATTGTTTGCAGTGTCTAGGGTCTAGGTACTAGTGATGGCCAAATGAAGCCTCATGAAGCATTTTCTTTATTTTTTTGGGCCCATTAGATGGCATCAGGTTTAAAGACTTGGTTTAAAGAGAGAGGCTCAAAGAATGGCAATTCAGTGTGCTTTCAACCTTTTGTTGAACAAAAAGTACCATCTAGTAGGCTCATAAAATAAAGAAAATGCTTCATGAGGCTTCATTTGGCCATCACTACTAGGTACAATGTCTGAAGGGTTACTTTTGGTTCCAAAGGTACCATACGTAAAGTGTTTGGTGGAAACGCAGCTTTAGTGTTCACTTCCCGTGTCCCAAACCAAGATGTTTTTTTCTAAACCCAATCAAGTTTTTGTTGACATCCTGGGGTTGGTAGTGCATCCTGAGTCGTCACAGCATATGCAGAAGGATACCTAGCACGTCATATGTGAATGTAAAAGGCGACTGACAAAGCAATGATATATGTATAAGAGTTTTTGATATGTAAAATAGTCACTCTAGAATGCGATAGAGCATTCTAATAGCCATGTTGGGGACTGCCAGTGACAGAGTTTTTATTGTATGTGTTCATAACTGAGCTTGGATATATGATATAAGATGATATATGATATAAGAATTTTGATGACTGCATTGGAGATGATGTTAATTTGGTCAACAAATGGTAGACACAACACATTATCCCACTCGTCACAATTGTGACCGAACATTAAACACAAGTTTTCACCTACTTTTTTTTTGAGAATTAAAAAAAGAAAATGATTATTTTAAAGGGTTACCAGTGACAAATGATTTTGATACTTTGTCTGAGAAAAATTTGAGATGAAATGGGTTAAATGACCCATGATATTTGCTGCAGTAACATTACTGTTTAAAATGCACTTGCACCATACACCTTAGACAATGAGCTACATATCGTTTAAATAACGCCCATAAACTTTGCTACTCTGGATCATCAGGATCATCATAGTGTGATTTCATTGACATAACCTATTTCAAACGAAGCCCCGCCCACAGCAAACTAGTGAAAATCGTACAGAGAAAAGAAGAAATATATAAATCTATTATATGAAAGAGCCATACCTGTTTTGACTATAGAATAAAGTGTTGTTATGGGGAAGCCTCCGACTTATAGTAGGAAGCAGATTGAGAAAATCTGTTTCCAGGATCTTTAAGGCACTTAATAAACAAATGATTATTAATGACACCATGTGATGTTGCAGGTGTTGTGTGACCGTTGTGTTGCAGGACATATTCTCCTCGTGGCCATAATTCCTCTCTTCTCACCCCCTCCCCCCTCTCTCTCTCTCCACCATCCTCTTTGCGTGATGAATATGAGCCATTGTGAGTGTGTCCTTTCATGATTGCCCTTGTACTTTCATGTCCCTCTTTTCATCTTCCCACCCTCCCTCTGCTTGTGCTTCCTCCCTTCCTGTCCATCAACTCCAACACTCCCTCCCTCTTTCCTTTTATCCATTTCCACCCTTTTTTCCTCCTGAGTGTATAAATCACACTGCCCACAAAGAGCGTTGTCAGATGTTTGACAATGCCTGAATGAGCCACAAATAGCTAAGTTTAGGGTTACACTTTAGGGTTAGGGCCTGTCTGGTTGGGTTTCTTTTGGGTATGATGATATAAAAACCCCACCCCTTCTCCCCTTCCCTCACCTTTCGCCTCTCCTCAGCAGCCTCCAGCTTCTTCTGGATCTCCTCCAGGGATGGGTCGCGGCGCTGCGGCATGGATGCATTGAGCTCTGGCACTCCGTCAAAGGACGGGGGTTTGAGGATGACCTCGAAGGCCTGGCCAGATGTCCGTTTGTTCAGCTCAATTACCTCCACATCTTTGATGACGCACCATCCCAGGTCCACTGCATCTGTGGTGTTGAATCATGAACATATCTATTTTATTCATTCACAACGAATTTTTAATACAGGAAAAGACTTTAACACATAATCAGTGTTTACTTCCCTTCTACATATCTCTGCTTTAGAAAAACTGTTTCCTAAAATGACTAGTACTTATATTGGCTATAGTACTGCATATTTCTCCTTGTATGATTGTTAGCAGACGTGTGACTGTGATTTGTTTTTACCTTCTGCCTTGTATGTGGGTTTGTCTGCAGTCTGCGGGTTCAGGCAGGCACAGAACAGAGACACCAGGGGGAGCTCTTTGACCTTCTCTTTGTAGGCTGAGGGCACACACACACACACACACACACACACACACACACACACGTGCTGTTATGCTTGACATTGTGTTGAGTCAAACTAAATGTTTAACAAGTATTCAAAGACTGATGATGTAATTCTCATTCTCAGTCACTAGTCATTCTTATTATGTTATTATGATAGTCATAATAATGACAAGATACATGATTCAGATCATAAAAGTGCACTCTTGTTTTCATTCCCACGGTGAAATCATGAGCAGTATATTCAGTAAAGGAGGGGAGCTGCAAGGTGAATGACTTTGTGCTGTGACTGCATTTACCTGCCAGAGTCATTATCTCACTGTGTGTTTCACTCTCCAGGGATGGTAAAGATCCTTCTCAGTCTGTCACAGAGACACATGTAGACACATGCAGACACAAAGGGGAAGGACTGAATGAACATTCAAAGGTCATATAATGAATGTGAGAAGCAGTAGCTAAGAAGAGAATTTACAGGACAGCAAGCTGCAGAACACTTTGTGTAAGCACCTCCCATTGAAACAATGAGAGAGAGCAGCCCTGTACCAAAGAATAAATGTGGGCCCAAACAGAGGAGAAGTCTTGCCAAGGACAGTTTGTCGGTCTGAATACATTGATGGGCTGGGAAAACCAAACCAGAAAAATAAACAACTAATAAATAACAAGAAATCATCAGGCACATGGTAAGCTGAGGTCCATTAGACATCATCAAGTTGTTCACATGTGCACAAAAATAGCCCATGCTTCCATTAATAGGAGATTTCAACAAACAAAGTTGACACAGTGCTTTAAATGTCCTTCAAGTGGAACATTGCAACACTTTCTGTGACTCGTGTTTTTGAAAAAAAAAAAAAAAACAAGTTAAATCAGCACATCATTGAAAAAAAATTTGAAAAAATGTTTAAAATTACATCTTTTGCATATCCTTCATTGAACAATTTAGAATCTATGGAAACGCAAATATTCGTTTAAAAGTTTAATACTATACACAAAAATGTCTCCTACTTCAAAGTTTCCAATGAATGTGCATTTCACTGCTGTTATATGAATAGTGTTTTGTTTCACGTAGTAAATTGGGTGTGTTGTGTATTAATGTGAGTGTTTTGTGTGGTGAATTGTCTGTGTCTTGTAATGAAATGGGTGTGTCTCATAAGCCCCTTTTACACTGCCAGATTTTCGGCGAATGTTGGGTCGTTTCGCCAGCAAACTGCGAGCGTTTAGACACACAGAGCTGGATTGCCGAGTTGATCCGAGGTGCCCAATTTTCTGCCTCGTAGGGTAGACATATTGGCGGAACCTTTTTGGTTTAAAAAGAACGAGGCGCCTTTCAGCCACGGGAGGAGCTGTTGATGATGCTGCACATGCGGCCCACTAGCGGTGGATAAACAGGAAACAGCTGATAGCAGGAATGAGCAGCTAGTAGCAAGAGGGAAACGCAAACCTGACAGACACTGTAAAGATGAGCAACTGGGGAGACAAGGAATTGTGCGTCCTCCTTGCCCTCGCAAAGGAAGAGGCCATTAATCGTCAGCTGATGGTGACGGTGAAGGACGGGCCGACTTACGAGAGATTCGCCGAAGGACTGACCAGCCGCGGTTTCCCTCCCACGTCACTGTTTACGTCACACGCTGAGCTACACGTTTTGTTACTTGCTTACGCCCCCATTGCCCAGAAAAAGGCGCATTCCGTATAAAAGTAGGTAGGCGGCATTTTGCTGCACTCCCTGATTTTGCTTTTATACTGCCAATGCTGAAAGAAGACTGATTGGGCTTTCCTGCAAATTTGCACAATTCCTGTTTAAAAAGGGCTATAATAAAGTAAATATTTTGTGTAGTGAAGTGGATGTGTCTTGTAGTGCAGTAGGTGTATCCTGTAGTAAAGTGAGTGTTTTGTGTAGTGAAGTAAGTATTTCGTCTGGTTAAGTCAGTGTAAAGTGGGTGTGTCGTATAATGAAGTGACTGTGTCGTGTAGTGAAGTGTAGTGAAGTGGGTGTGTCATGTAGTGAAGTGGGTTCAGAAGGCTTAAGGAAGGCAATTCAGTGTTCTTTCAAACTTGTGAAAAAAAAACAAAACCCGCAATCTAGAGGTTCCAGAAAATAAAGAAAATGGATCATGAAGCTTCATTCTGGCCTTCACTAGTTATTAAGTCATGTGAGTCACATTAGTGCGCTACGGCTCTATGTAAATTACACATTAGTTTAAATAATGTTGACTTTCGGTGAAACACGGGATACCGATTGTGCATTTAAATTGCATTTTTTGCATTTTGAGTGGGTTTTTGCCATATTTGGACTTTTTTTCGAGTTACAAGAGTTTACAATTAGTTTTTTATGCATTATTGAAAATATGCATTAATAAAGTTGATGAAAAGGCACTTACTAAAAAGTCCCATGTCACTGTATGTGCACAGGATTTTTCAAGTTTCCACATGACACTTGTTTCATAGTGGACCATGGTAGACTAACAAACTACTTGTGATGTCACAAAATCCTGCTCGTATGGACACAACTACTTCCGAGGCATCTGTGTTGCAGTGGATCACAGCTGTGACACAAGTGGAAAATGCAGCAGTAAATCATTTAGAAGATACAAGAAATGAAGACGGAGGTACAAATAACGAAGTGAGGCATCAACCATGACAGCAGCCTGTTGAAAATGTACTTCAAACCTGTGTGATTAAAGCAAATATGTCTGTGTGATAATGACTGTGGCCTGTTAAACCTATCAGAGTTTACTCATTCATACTTGACTGAGGAGGGACTGAAATTCAAGAATGACTCAATTAAATTCAGACTTCAAATTAAACTGAATTACGATGAGAGACAGGATGCAATCCAAACCAATCAAAAAGATGGTCACACATACATTTTCTATTTGTTTTGTTCAATGAATATGACTTGTACCATTATTGCAAATAAATATTTATATTAATAAAAGCTGGACAGAACTTCCTCAATCATTGCTGCTCAGAGTTTAATCATATCAACAAACACTCAGAAGTCTTGAATATTTGATCGCATTTTATGTGTTGTTCATTTGCATTGTTGCACAGAGGACTTACAAATATTTTAACCTGAGGTAAAACTTAATAACAAAACAAAAGAGAGGAAAACTATTATAATGTATTTAAATCTGTAACAATGTTTTTCTCCATTCTTGACCACAGCATCCATGGCACCAGTGGTGCCCCCAAGAGGGGGCCAGGGGGCTCCACCCGATACAATTGCTGGCCACCCCTGGTGAAAATAATTTGATGCCAACATACCTGTGGAGAGGCTGTGGTTAGCATGAAGGTAGTAATATCTTGTGAAACTAGATGACCTCAGGCATCCATCAGTACCAACCACATTGGTATAGCTTTTCAGGGAGGGGGCCAACAATGCTTTAAAGTTAAGGTTAAATCTGTCAAGGAAACAAGTGGCACAGCCATTTTTAAAAGGGTCCCTTGAACTCTCACCTCAAGATATCTGAATGAAATTGGGTTATATGGGAATCTCCCCTAAAGTTGAGAAGACTTTCCAGTAAATGTTTTGTTCCTTACAACCAATGTACTTCTTCAAATTAAAGCTGTATCTTTTTCCTAAAGCTGTATCTTCTTTTTAAGGAAAAGGACAACCAGCTTATTTGAAGGACAATGAATCACCTAAAATGTATAGACACATGACACATTAAAACAGGATTGTCATGGCACTTAAAATATTAACTGTACCCATATAGTCTGTGCACATCAGATAATTAGTAACATTAACTGTAAAATAAGAATCCAAAGCACATCAGTATGCCATTATTTAACTCTCAAATTGACATAGTTTTCAACTGACATATACACTAAAACTACAAGTCAATTTCTAAAATTCAGTTATGAGTTTTGGTTTTGGTGTGCCACCCAGATTTTCAGTGGCCCCTTATGGCTAGCCTGGTGAAACCATCCTAATCTCGTGAGCTCATATTCTATTTCGCTCCGCAGATCAGTCTGGCCATGCAGTCATTAAGGTGCATTCTGCGTTGTGGCCAATCACAACTGTTTATTACTTTGCGGTGGGTTATTTGAAATCACATAATCAGAACAGGAGGGACAAGGAGTGGAGTGGATGCATTTCGTAAACAACCAACATGGCTACTGATTTTGAAACTGCGATGGTAAATGTGTTGAACGAACTGAAATGTATATTTTCTTTAAAAGCACAGCAAACGGCTGCACTGAAAGCCTTTATTGAAAAAAAGGATGTGTTTGCCGTCCTTCCTACGGAGTTTGGTAAAAATTTAATTTACCAACTGGCTCTGTTGATCGGGAAAAAGATGGCTCAGTGAAAACCCAGTGGCTATTGTTGTTTGTCCGCTAGTTGCTCTCATGGAGGAGCAGGTCAGGGACGTGACCAAGCTGGGAATCACAGCCATGAGTCCACAGTGAAGAGGAAATCCGCAAAGACGGCAACGCTCTTTCCCAGACATCATCACAGCTCATCTCCACTGCAGCTTGCTGGTCTGTTTACAGTGGCATTGTGCTAGCCTACGTCAATCAATTCAATCAATCAATTTTATTTATAAAGCCCAATATCACAAATCACAATTTGCCTCACAGGGCTTTACAGCATACAACATCCCTCTGTCCTTTGGACCCTCACAGCAGATAAGGAAAAACTCCCCCAAAAAACCCTTTAACGGGGAAAATCACGTCACACATTTCGTTTACTCTGATTGGTTTTCCGTCTTTCCAGTTGCGTGAAGGGGCACTTTGAGTGACAGCCGTTGATACTGCCCCTCGGGAATAGAGGAAATGTACACTCAGACCCATTCATGTTTTGTGAATTGGGTCTGGCACAACAGGCTACCATATGGCCACTCCTATTAAGAATTCTGGGGGGTGCCGCTGCATGGTGCTGAAAGGCCAACATGCTAACTGTATTATTAAGACAGTCACAGGTTTCTATGATCAGACTTAAGGAAGTGTTGGACATTTTGGGATATATGCCTGATAACTGAACCCCCACAGCTGCTCCAGACGCAGCCTTAGTACATGCTGCATATGCTCTACTGTGTGAGCTAGGGAAACTATAAAAGAGGGAAAGGTCGTGACATCAGTGACAGCATTCGAATTTTGCATTGGAGCCAGAGTTTGGTGTCAAGCATGGCAAATCACACTATAACCCATCATATGTGTTGAAAAATCTGTCCACAAATTAAAAAACACAAATTACATGATGTTGAGTTATGTAAATGTGTGCATTTGTTTTCTTTCTTATTGGTCTCCAAACAGATCATGCCTCTGCCCAGTCCAGCAGCTGCATCTCAAGGCCCTGCTGGGTCCAAGATAGCTAACACTGCCTGCTAACAGCAGGCAGTATTGTAGCCTACATGTATTTGATTATCAGTAATTAACCAAACCTAAAACTGTCAATGATATTTAATAATATTCATGAGGACTCACTTTGTTAGCCAGCATTATCTCTGTTGAGTCGCCCAGCGATAATCTGGACTGTAAACATTAATCAGTAATAATCCTTGTGAAGGTGTGAAAGAAACAGACAGGAAGCTGAAGGGTTGGTGAGAAATAGCAAATGTCGCAGCCTCTCTAGCTTTATCATTGTTATAACTTATATGTTAACTACCTAATTAACATTAGATGATGAACATAAGTAAATATTTATTATGTTAGTCATCTAATTATATTTATTTTCAAACGGCAAGACATTAGCACATGGTAAAGTCCTAGTTTGGCAGATATTTACCTAACTGACAGGAAAATATCAATTAGTCCAGCCAGAATAATAATCAGAGCCATCAGACCTGCCCTGTTTGGTCATGTAACGTTAGCTATCTTGGACCAAGCAGGGGCTTGAAACAGATCTGTGATCTGTTTGTAGACCAATAACAAGAAAAATGAATGTGAACAGTTAGATAAAAAACCTCAGTAAGCATCACTTATATATGGGTGTTGATCTGGTGGAAGGATTTGTCAGTCAAAGTGTGATTCATTGTGCCTGCCCCATTGACTCCAACAGAACTGACACCAAAGTCTGGCTCCAATGCAAAATTTGAACACTGCCACTGACATCATGACCTTTCCTTCTTTTATATTGTCCTTGCAACACTCTGGGAAGGAACTGCCCCTGGCTGTTGTTCACCATTAAAAAGTAGAATTGACATTTTCTACAGTTTGTGTACATACTAAACAAACAAGATACAACATGCTAATTGTGTGTAGGGTTGAGCCGATTACTCAGATAAAACGAGTATCTGGTACAGATAATGTACTTGTTACGAGTATGATTATCATACAAGTAAAATGTGTCATTACCTGTACTCGTGATGAAGGAAAATCCACATTGGGATGGTTAAATTTAATCTGTTACAGTTGTGATAAAAAAAATGATCTGAAGCTCAATTCTGAGGCTGTTCTGTAAATACTTTTCTCATAAGTAATAAATATTGCAATATCTGATCAATCCATATAAATTTCAGACTTAAAATAACAACTTCCGATTAGGCCCAACCCACTTTAGGTTTAACTCCATCCACATCAGACATAAACCCCGCCATTTCGAGTACAGATACAGATAATTTAGTTGGTTGAAAAGATACAGACACAGATACAGATAATGGTGAACTCACTCATCCCTATTGGTATATACATACATATATATATATATATATATATATATTTCTCTATCTATAAGCAAAGCTAACTGTCTCCTGTCTTTTTGTGGAAAAAAAAATCTATCTATCTTATACTATCCTATCCTGTCATTTTAAGCTGTCAGTCTTTCCACATTAAATGCCTGAGGAGCAGTGAGCTCCAGAGAGTGAGAGCAGTGTACTAATGAGACAACCTGTGACACAAGAATGAGAGACATCTCATTATAGTGTGGAGCACACACTCACCTGACCACCCTGACATGGCTCCCAGTGAGACCAACACACTCAAGGACACACACGTATGCTCTATAGACACATGCAACATAAATGTACAGATACCTTAAAATACATCACTGACTGCACTGTTGGAATGCACACACACACACACACACACACACACACAGCTGCCTCTGATCTAATGAAACCACCCAGGTTGCAGATCAATGCACTGCTTCCTGCAGGAATGAGACTGCTCCAGGGAGAGAGAGGGGCCTTAGTAAACACAAGGACATTTGGGTAAGGTTGTTGGTATATGTGCAGTTAAATCAGTGAAGTTTTTCTTTGTAGTATTTTATGACATTAATGGAATATTTCTCCCAGATGATCTCTGTCCCTCATGTCTGCTGAAGGTGGTATTTTTTCTTTAAGGTCTCAAAAACTTGGGCTACTATAGTCCATATTAAAGTAACAAAAACACATGGAGAATGATTTGTCTTTTTTTTTAAGATAATTTTTGGGGCTTTTTAGCCTTTAATGTATAGGACAGACAAGTGAAGGGGGGAGAGAGAGAGGGAGTGACATGCAGCAAAGGGCCACAGGCTGGAGTCAAACCTGGGCCGCTGCGGCAAGAGCCTTGTACATGGGGCGCCTGCTCTACCACTAAGCCACCGACACCCCCAGAATGATTTGTCTTTGTTGCATACTCATGTGTATTTTTTCACTCTTTACAGTAAATGTTGAATATTAAGGCAAAAGTTCAACATTTTGTGAAATAGGCTCATTTGCTTCCCTGCCAAGATTCAGATGTTGTGTCTTGTGTTTTTATGCCGAATATGATTTTATGTTCAGCAGTCAATTTTTGTAGCTTAGCATAAAGACTGGAAATAAGGGGAAACAGCTAGCCTGAGTCCATCCAGAGGTAACAAAATTCCTTTCAGGCACCTCTAAAGCTTAACATGTTACATATCATTTAATAATCTGTACAAAAACTTGTCATTATTTGGGGTACCTGACTACATGTAATGTCTTTTCATCTCATTTATATAGAGGGCATCATTTTAGGGAAATTATCCCATTTGTAAAACTGACTTAGAGCTCAGGGCTTCATATTTCAAAAAAGGGCAGGCCTCAGATAGGATAAGGGGATAATGCAAAACAAGAAGCATCAGTAAAACCTAGAGTGATAATGTAAGTAAAGAGTTAAACTTCAGACTGTTAAAATAATGGACGTAGCTACTGTGACGTCACCCATTGCATGGCTTTAAAGCCTCGAGTTGGGCATTTTGGCCGTAGCCATCTTGGCTTTTTGGAGCCAGATGTGGCCATATTTGGGCAAGAGGGTGGAGCTGTGGAAGAGGGAAGAAAAGATCTGACTGAGAAGCTGAGGACACTATTGGCAGACAGCCTGTCACTCAAAGAGACCCGCCCGTAATTATGCATAATTTCAACCTGTTGTCATCCCAACTCATCGCATATGGCTGCTTGGTCCATGCCTTACAAGTCTACATATGAAGTGCTAGGTAACCTGCGTTTGTTGTTGACATCCTTGTTAAATGCATTGTGTCTTTTCAAAATACACTTATGTTCTCATAGGAAATATACAGTTTCTGCTCATAAGATGCATACAGTCTATTTTAAAGCCACAGTGTGTAGGAATTTCTCCCATCTAACACTGAAATCATATATTGCATTCAAACGGATAGCACACTCTAGCGCCTCACTGTTTCAAAGCTATGATAACATTGATGAAACCATGTCATCTGATACTTCATGGAGTATTCATTCAGGCTCCTACACAGACACACATGATGCGAGTTGACAAACCCCCTCCTCACCATGCTGGCTGTGTTTACAACATAGGATTGTTGGGGCGGGTGTAAATCGAAACAAACCAATCACGTCTTGTCTTTTGACGACTGACAAGTGGCTCAACCTCACACACCTCATCCCTCTCTTCGCAACACTGCTAACAGCTGTCACGGCTAACAGTTAACAGCGGTGCTAACAGCACTAACAGCGGCGGTGGCTGCTAACAGCTGTTAGCGGCTACCTCGATGTTGACCCTTGTTTTTTGATGGCGGTCATGTTGCCTTTTTGATTCCCTTATGCGCTTTCTTGGCAACGAGGATTCCGTCTCCCGTGATGCTGCACGTGCATGATCCTGCATAATGCTCAAAGAGTGGGACTTTGTTATGCTGCAGTAGTGCCGAGGTAGTAGCGAAGCGCCCCTTGCTCCTCCCCTTCAGCTTTTCAGTCACACAGTGCGAGCCTGACTTTCAACGAAAACGCCAAAGGTGTGGCTGTATGTCCCTTGCTGGTGGATGCATTCTGAAGATGGCGAAACGTTATGGAACCCCCCAGACGACTTACCCGCACAATGTACAAACAAATCCGAAATTCTCCTTTTACAAGAGTAAGTCAGATTATTGGCAGAGGTATAATAAACCAATGATGACATATTTATGAATGCAGACATCGATTTTTACCAACAAACAACTGAAAATGTTACACAATGTCCCTTTTAAAAATAAACTTACAAAATTGGTCGAACACTTAGTATTTACGTTTATTTCATTGTGCAACAAAAGCATGTGGATATGTTTGGAAAAAATCGTCATGGTTTGGCTCAGCATTTACATTGGAAGTGAACACCAGGCTCCTAGGTGAACGACAAAGGTTTGTTGGACCCATCCACCTCCACTCCCCCTATAGAGTCTTTTCAGCTCCTAATATAATGTCATTACTGGCAACGTTTCAAACCTATGTCTTTCGTCTGCGTAACATACCACTAAGACAGGTGCTGTCCGGCTGGCGCCATATCATAACACCGCAAAAGGTTTCATCTGGCTGTGTAACAAACTGATGCCACCCAGAGGTGTATTATACCACTGTGAAAGGTGGCTTTTAGCGTTGGTGTCTGATGCCAAAATCACTGACAATACAGTGGTATTTAATGAGTTCGGAATGAGAATGAACTGGTAACTTAAAGCCTTCATAAAATGTAAATCGGTGAGTTATACAAAATTCACCCCTGTACAGTTGTCATGACTGTTAAAATTAGCTAGAGAGACAAAAACCATTTTTTGTTCCATGTTTATTTCTGCTGTAAAGTTGAGCATTTGAACAGATAACAGATATCAAGTTGTCTGAATGTAAATCATTTTCATTTTCACATACAGTGCACCTTCAGTGTTCTAGATGAGTTTCATAGAAATCCAAATGAAAAAAGTTACTCTGTTTCCATGGGCACAGTATATGATTCATTACTTTTCATATTCTTGCAGGAATCCTTTACACCATCTTATGGTGTTAACACACCTCTGATTATTTCTACTAACATTTTAACTGCATTATACAAATTTCTTATACGAGTAACAGTTATAACAGACTCCAGCTTCACAATACTAGATAGTATCAGCATTTGTTCAATTTATCCCATTACACCCATCTATAGTTTTATCTTTTTATGATCCATTTTGACTCAGTTGGTTATAGAGGTTTTACAGGGATTGCTTTTGCTGTTGTTCTGCCAGCTTTTCTTACCGCATACCTGCACTTGAAAAGGCACTATGCACACAGAATAATAAACCTGCAGTGTGGCAAAGCTAAAGATGTAACAATAAAGACGAAATTAATACTAAAGAAAAGACACTTTGCAGGTTCAAAACCAGACAGAAATATAAGACAAACAGTAACTTCTGTAACTATTTGTCTCAAGTGTTTCTTCTTGTCTTACCTCTCTCTGTCCTCCTTTCTTTCCTGCTCTATTGTACACATACACACATGCAAACACACCTTTTCAGCACAAAACACGTAAACATGTCATTTCCTTCACCCACTCTATTTCTCTCTCCCCTTGCTAATAGCAAACACAAAGCTGCATGTGCACATATGGAGGATCAATAATAAATGACAGGTTACACACCTACAGTTTATGGGTACACTGAGTTCTCTCCCCCTCTTCCTCCTTCTCCTGTCAGCAGGAACCACTGCATCATCACTATCCTCACCCTCGCCCCATTACGCCCTACCAATACACACACACTCGCAAACACACACATACCGCGGCAACGTTCAGTTAACCATTAAAACACAGACTTGAGAACCCAAAATGAGCCAAGTAGAGTCCAAATATGTGCTGCTGTGTGTTTTGTGATGCAGACTCACCCCCCTCTGTCCCTGTCTTCTCTGCTGCTGCTGCTGCTGCTGCTGCTAGACCGGTGACTACGGTTACCCCTGTCTGGCTGCACGGATACAGGCGCCGGGCAACAGCATCAGCAACAGCATCAATGCTGCCTCCATGACATCACCTTGGAGACGTCTTATTGGTCTGAGACACTGCCAGCATCCAAGCCTCTCAGCCAATGGAAGGGGAGAGGGAGGAAGGGGGGAGGGCTGTCAGCTCTTTGTGTTGTACTGCAGGGTGGGTGGTGGAGTCACTACTTTATTACATGGTGCAGGAGTGTGTGTGTGTGTGTGTGTGTGTGTGTGTGTGTGTGTGTGTGTGTGTGTAAGTATATTATGCATGATGGAGAACTGAGTGAAGTAGTGTGAGAAATTGGTGAAGATTGGTAGTCTGTGTGTGTGTATGAGTGTGTGTGTGCCTCTCAGCAGGGGGCCCAGCTAGGAAGCATGCAGGACACTCAATTATTTAGAAGCTAACTGTATACACAAGAACAAGTAGAAAACCTTTTGCAGTGTGAAGCACATGTATTTCATTACATTCAATATTTGTTACCATCGTTAGCACCACGAAAACTGGTACTTCTACCACTACTTTATATTAACTGCTACTTTACAACTCCTCCTACTACTGTTATTAAATAATATATAATCTAATATAATCTGTTCTCTTTTCAGTTTCAGTGGGATGATCTTCGACCATGATTATGATGATGATAGCTAAGGTCTGTCGTATTTCATTTTCATGACATTATATATTCCGTTGTTGTGTATATCCAGGTTTGCTGTTTGATTATTTCATTAAATACTAATTAATTTAGGAATATGCACCATGAATACTCAAATTCAGCTAAGTAATGACTACATTTTGACACAGGGACTCAAGTTCAGGTAATAGTAGTAAATCACGATCCACTTCAAGGCATTTATCCTACCAATGACCAAACCTTGGTTTGTTACCACTTTAAATGACCCCACCTGTTCTCATTCCAGCTCATCAAATATTGCCGCTTTGTCAGTGGACCTAAACATCAAAATATGATGCCCTAGGTACCCTCCTGCATCAGTTTTGGGCAGTTTTTCAAAATAAAGTTATTACATGGGCAAGGGCAGAAATTCCATTCCATTCATTGCTGGGGACAACAATATACAGAAATATTTCTCAAGAGTAATTTTTTTGGGGGGACCAACAAAGTTGCAGTCAAATTTACTGTTGTAATGGAACCGGCATCTTCAAATGTATGTAATAAATATTATAAAAGTAATAATAATGTTTAGAACAGCATTCCTTACCAATACAGCAGCCCATATATATACATATGTATATATATATATATATATACATATGTATACATATATATATATATATATATATATATATATATATATATATATATATGTATGTATGTATATATATATATATATATATATATATATATATATATATATATATATATGCAGGTTGAACATATTAAAAACCTTTATATAGGGCCTATATAAAGGTTTTTAATATGTTCAACCTGCATTACCAAAAATGACTAGTAAGTGGCAATGTACAACAAATATGGGTGTCGTTGTTCTTGTTACAAAGACTGAAAATCACAATGAAGATAGTTTCTGTTTGAATTTATCTTGTCATCATATATTTATGTGGTCAGTCAATAAGTGTCACTCATTTTATCTCTGCTACAATGCTTCACAAGAATATCAATCTCTAAATAAATGCAAGTTTATAGGCAGAATAAATCCTTCAGTGAACAGCCCCACTAAATCAAACAATAATATTTTAAACAAAACATGTGTTTATGGTGGCTTCTCTCAAAACAAGTTGAGTAATTATGCCTCTGAATGTAGGACAACTTAAATATGCACAGTACTATGTACATTGAAATTATAAGTTGTAAGTGTATACATAAAACTAAATAAATATAAAGTTACAATCCAAACTGCACTAAAATTGGTTTGAATGATTTTTAGCGGCTGGGCTGTTTGTATGACTGCTGCATTCACACAAAATTCTGTTGAAAAGTAGAAGTAAATAAAGGTGTCCAATATGTCTCTTGTTTTAAGTTAACTTCCACTGATTCCCAGTCAGTTCTGCCAGTGCCAGTGCTGCTGTGTGCCGGTGTATGCGGACATGGACCAAACCATTGTGAGGCAGATGAGGGGGGAGGATGCAATCTTTTTAAAGTTATTAATGCATCGTGTTGCATATATAATTGGCACAAGTGCTTTTATTTTTATTATTATATAGTTTAAAATTGTATAGTTTCCTCAAATTATATACTGAATCAGAAATACCTGGGGGGACAATTCCCCGTTTTCCCAAAGAAGGGGTCAGTCCAGAGCCCCCTGCCCCCCCAGGATTTCCACCTATGTACATGGGTAAAACGCTTGGTTTTTAAGTTAATTTCCTGAAGTATAGGAACACGTAGTTAGCTTTAGAAAAAACATCATGGTTTAGCTTAAAATAAGCACTGTTAACGTAATGTCACATCTCATGACAAACATCATGTGGCATATGTCATAAACGTCATGTTGCACTACATTGTTATATATGTAACTCCATTGACTGATAATGAGGAAAACATTATCATTAAACTATTTGGGAATATTTCAGCCTTAAACAGGTTAGGATATTGTCCGTTTACAGTAGTGTACATATTGTTTCTTGTCTTTGTTTTATATTTTATTGGATAATTTTTATTTCCTGTCACTTAATGTGCAGGTTTTTCACAGAATATGACAATTGTGACTTTATTTTACTGTTGTTTTCCTCCTTTTTATTTGGGATGAACCTCCTTTTTATTGGTACTAGATATGTAAATTACTCATAGTACATATTTACCTCATTTTCATTTGCAATATCTTTCAATGTGGTTTTTGTCTAGTAGGAATACATCAACATATTAAGTGACCAGTGTCACATGACCTCTACATGAGCTCTTAAATTGCACACCTGTTTTCAATGCCTTTTACATCCTGATAAAGACTCTCTTGTTGTAACGCATTGCTTTATCCATGTGTCAAGGATTTTTTACTACAGTCAGGGGGCCTCGCATGTATTTTTGGACTGCCTACCTGTACCATGGATTTTCGCACTGACTGAACTGGCCAGTCATTGTTTTTTTATCTTTATGTGACATTGACATTTAGTTTCACTTGGTAAATGAACAGAGGGCTCTTGGGTGAAAGTTCAGCATTTGTTTGTCCATCCACCTCCCCTCCTGCCCAAAATATGGGAGCTTTGTCACTATTTATACTATTGTAGTTGCTGGCGGCTTCAGAAATAGCCAAGCTCATTATATTCTATCACATGCTCTATTGTACCACTGCATAAGATGTTTCTGACGCCAAAATCATTGACAACGCGTCGGTATTTGACGAGTTGGCAGAATGGGCTGAAATATGTGACTTTGCTTTGCAAGCCTTCTCCAGACTGTGGTTTAATGAAAGTTGGATGATGGATGGCTTTGCAGCTATAATCATATTATCATAACAAATGGATCACTTAAGTACTTGAAACTTCAAAGATGTCACTCATGGTGACAAACAGGTATTTGATTCATATTTGATCAGCCCTGCCTAGTTTGACAATTTGATTGCAGCTCACAAGTAGAGATACACGACTGACAGCTGTGTTAGAGCTCTAATTTGATTGATTTTGATTAGTTGTTCAGGGTGCTGTGCAGTGAGCCAGTAGGAGAAGGAGGAGGGACGTGACTTTTGTAACAGATTATTTGTTTCATGTAGCTAATTCTTTCACAATAAAGCGACAGTTTGACAAAAAGGTATTTTCACAAAAGTTACCAACTGTACCATTAAAACTCTAAAAAACCCACTGCTCAGCACCAAACAGCTGACAAAAAAAGTTAACAACTAGCTGGTGAACAAAGTGAAGCTTTTAGCTGTTAAAGAGCCACATATTAAAGGAGGTGTTGCTGAAGGCCAAGACAGAGCTGAACACAGAGTGAATGTTAGACTAACATTCATCAACTGACCAGACACACCATTTCAAATGAATGCTAATGTTGCTCTGTATGTGCTGGCCATGTAAATTAAAAACAGTTTGCTAATGTTCATCATCTCAGACTAAAGGAGCTGTTTTTGACATTCAGAGCTTTACAGCAACAAACCACTATTTGCTGTGATCGTTTCCTGAGCAGAAAATAAGGTACCGTCAGTGTGTGCTGTATTTTGAGTTTTTCTGTGATTTTTTTGTGGTAAGCCAGTGCAGCTGCACGTGCATGTTAGTACATTTGTGTATCCCACTAATTACCACATCACTTTTGCCTTGCACTGTGGTCAAATGGCAGTTACTGCTAATATCAGCATGGCGGTGGCACTGAAGCTCAGCGCCCACCCTCCACTTCCTCATGGTGATGGGTCAGCGTTGCTGCGGAACATGGTAGCCATCCTCAGGTCTCCCTCCAGGTTGCCTTGGTAAATAAGTGGCGCCATTTTAAGCCACAAAACTGCTTTAGCATTGTTAACTATGTTATAACCTCCAGCCATGCTGACACTGCTGATGGTGCTAACAAAGCTAAAGGTGATAATATAGTTCACAGTGCTAAGGGCCTGTGTCCACATAGCATTTGTCTTCAGCAGAAAAGTGGTGGCAGGGTGCAGGGTAGTGCTTCATCCCAGCACTTCATAAAAAGGGGCCCCTGACGCTTCATTAAAGAATGATGTGCTCCACATGGTTATGTTTCTATGACAACACAATCTTGACACTAACATTGGCTGGATAGCTAATGTAATGCTACATTAACAGAGGGTTAACTACACAGTCAACATAAAGGCCCTGTCGACACATATCCAGATATTTTTGTAAACAGATATTTTCCCAGTCAGTTTAAAAAAAATCTGTCCCCACAATGTAATTTTACAAAATTTCTCAGTCTACATTAGACAAACAACTACAAACTCTCATGTGTGCAGTTTTCACACAGACAGCAGTGTAGCTGCAGAGCTGCCTGCTGCTATAACTATTGAAATTTAACAGCTGAAAGCTGGTCCTGCACATATTTATGGAGCCATGCAAACCACTGCATTATCAACAACATGGCTCTGCAAATATTTCACAGTAAAAAGTATTGTGTTAAGAAATGAAGTGATTGAGTCAGTGTGGAGTGTTGAGCAAAAAATAAATACTTGTAGTCTTCATGATTGTGACAGATATAAACTTTGAAATTGTAGCAATAGGTGGTACAATATGAGTATCAAAACCACATTTCCACTGCCTATTTGTTGCTGAAAATTTGCATCACATAGAAAAATGGCAAAGCTATGGCACTCCTTGGCTCTAGATGTCCCACAGCTGAGCAGCAGGTTGGGTGTTAGCTGTCTATCTGTGAAGTGTACAGGCTAACATTACCTTTTTCAAAACATCTACAGGAGGCCTCATCACTGCTGATTTCCGTTCATTTAAACATGCTAGTGATGCTCTGGACATGCAAAAGTTTTCCTCCCGCTCCTCATCAACAACAATTCCACTCTGGAAAGTCTCCCACTATCTGTTGGTTCGACGGGTCCTGACCCAAAACTGTTGGTCCTATTGGACTTTAAACCCCAGATGCTGAGGTGAAGAAAAAACACTAGGTGCAGTGTTGTTGTTGTTGTTGCGTTTGCTCATTACACAAATCAAGAATAGGTATGTGCGATTACATCATTTTCAACTTTACATGTCCACACAGATAAACAGTGAACAGAATTTTGATAAATCATCACCTCAGAGGGCATTTTAAAAAATGTCCACTTTAGTGACCTAAAACTCTGTTTGTGTGTAGACAAGAGGCCCAAACGTAGAGGAAAATATCTGTTTACAAAAATATCTGGATATGTATAGACAGGGCCTAAGCTTACAAAGCGAATCGTGTTAAAAGCATAACACTTAACAGCAACATCCAGTGTACAACAGTTAATCTGCTCCCAAGAAATTAGCTTTTCCATCTTTGTTGTGACAGTAGACATTAATCTAGCTGAAGAAGCACCACTGGTGCCTTTCTGAAAAGTTTAGAAATATCCAACTGGAAGCACTCAGAGCAGCCACACAAAAAAGACAGAGTGCTCTGAAAAACGATGCTGGACATGATGCTTTTTCTCTAGGTGGTTGCATGCATACGCTCACTCCTCATGTGGAACAACTAGCCAGACTGATCGTGGCTCTACAATGGTGGTCCTACTCACACAGGGAGAGGTTCAAGGACAGCCTTTGTCATAGTCTTGCAATCAAAGATAGCCTAGGATAAAATTCTAACAGAATTCTATCAAAAAAATTGGGATGACCATCTCACTGTGTGACTGCTGTTACCACCTATGTCTACTAACCAAACAATAGAAATGCAGCATGAAATTGCAGAAGAATTTTGCAGGCAGAAGTGGTCTTTCATTTCTGTTCCTGTCTCTTGGACAGCCTGTGCACACTCTGCTGTTTCTGCTGTTGTGGATGTGAATGACTATTACTGCTGCTATCACTGCAACTGCAGCTGGTGATAGCAACACTACCATTAACATCAGTATGCCATTACTGATGAATCTGATAAATAAATTACTTTTTCCCCCTTTTTAAAGATATGTTTAGACAATGAAATAAGAAAACAAATGGCTGGATGAAAGAGGATAAACACTGAGGAAGGGTAAAGTGACGTATGTGTTGTTGCCGCCCTTTGATCCTGCATTCAGCTCACACGAGCAACATGATGTCACCACGCTGTCCACAGGCACAGCAGATCAAAGAGCTCACAACAACGGAGGAGAGAGACGGATCTGCATGAGGTCACATCAGGGTGTGTCCTGTTGTCTCCTCTCCTCTCCTCTCCTCTCCTCCCCCTCACTGACCGTCACTGACGGTAAATGCACGTGTGACAACAGACATCACACACATCCTGGAAATGAGATCACCGGGGAGAGAGAGGAAAAAAGAAGGGAAAACAAGAGGATGAGGAGGAGATTATTTCAGGGATTCTGGGAAAATAAAGATAAGAGAGAGGACCAGAGCAGAGGAAGGAGGAAAGACCAAGTGAAACAGGGGGAGCATACAGGGAACACCTATGGGAGAAGTTGGGAGGAGACGGTTGGTAAAAAAAAAAAAAATGCTCTGGGAATGGAGGATGAAGAATCACACATTTTACAGAGCATAACTGTGGCTGATTAGTGGGATGAGGAAGAGAATTGGAGGAGGAATATATCTAAAATCTTAGGATAGAAATAAATTTAGATATATCGATACAAATAAAAGGTAAAGAGATGCAGATTAGCTGATGGCCTGGTTAGACTTTATTCTCTTTAGCAATATGTTAAATGTCCAGAGTTCTTTTTTGAAGATGTTTTGTACACACACACATTTAAATACAAACACACACTTGCACACGCCCGCTCCACTCTCCCACACTGTGAGCCCTCATGGCCTGTGAAAACATAAACAGTTACAGTAGCTCAGTGGCAGCACGAGAGTCCTGATATAAAGTCTGACATCATCTCTCAGAGTCCCAGGATGAGATCATTCTATCTAACTACTAGCCTTACTCACTCTACTCAAAGTGTGTATGTGTGTGTGTGTGTGCTCGCAAAACAGATTGTGAACAAGTTCAATGAATCAGTGGATGGACTTGGTGTGTGTCGATGTGCGCGTGCAGGTGTCTGCTGTAGGACAATTATATTACTGGTAAAATGCTCTACAGAGTGATCTAATTGAAGTTGAAGGGCTTTTACTAGCATTGATTTAGACAGCGAGGGTCTGGTATCAAGGGGACACAAAGCAAGTACACCCACTTGTACAGAAAATGAAGAGTAATCCCTTTTCTTCTGGTCTATTGAAGAGTTTGGCTCAGATAGTGCTGAGGTGAGCTAAAACTCGGATAAGTGACTTGGGTCCTCTAAAAAACAACTGCAAAATTCAGTCTGCATTGCTGCTGTTAAAGGACCAGTGTTTAAGATTTTGGGGGGTTTAGTGGCGTGTTTATTGTTCAGGAGGTTTGTACTTAGAGCCAAATTATGTAAACCAGTTAAAATACTGAATAAAGCAGGTCCATGTTACAAATCAGTGTTTCTCCTAAGCTGTTTGGCACATTGTACACAGGCTGCTAGCCTTGCACCTGCTCATGTGAGCAGCTGCCTATGTAGATATATAAACAGCCATCCTTAAGTAACAAAAACAAAACAATTCTTATTTTCAAGCGATTATTCACTAAAGAAAACCTACTTATTCTATTACACACACTGATAACACACTGATAATTCACACTTGAGCTTTAACACAAGTTGATCAGAATCTACAACAGGCATAACTAACAAACAAATGGTGTTACTGGTGTTACAATAGACTTTGCCATTGCAACAATAATATAAAGTTGTCTTGACCTCCTTTCCTGTGCAATCTTCAGCTCCTGCATGTTACACTTGTCAAAGGACAGCCTGTCTGGAGCAGTCTGTTACCATGGGAACAAGGAACTGACAAGTACAGTGAGAGAGAAGTCAGGAAATGTGTGCATTTGTGTGTATGTGCCTTGCTGGAGTATGATGGTCTGAAAATATTTTGTATGTCTGCATGGGTAACTACAATGTTTTTACACTGGCTGTGGGTTACAATGGTGTATACAGGGAGCCGGCTCACAGATCAGTGGTTACAATTGCTGCAGTTGTGTTTTGGAGCTAGAATGTCGTTTAATTGCATTATTGCATCCCAGACTTCAGACTTGGATGGGACGTGTCAAACCAGTGGCTGCTGCAATTGTTGTCAGTTTTACCAAAACACACTGTAGACATTCACCATCTGGTGTAAAACTGAGCTAACATGCTCCACTCTCGTGAGGATGTGCACCATTGTGCACCAAAATCCCTTTCTTTTAGTGATGAAGATGTGAGGAGAAGTACATTCTGAAAACATTCATTTTCAAAACAAATGAACAGCCTGAGATGTCCTAAAAAAATCAGTCATTTGTGTTGTGACAGGAACAGGTAAATCAAAGACTTGGAAGGAGGTAATAGAGCCAGCAGGTGTAGATTTTGTTAGTATCTACGAAAAAATCAGAGCTACTAACATACTGATGAATGATGATTCACATGTGAATTTCATTCTGCAAGCAGTTTACACAAAAAAATCATTCTGCTCAAGTCTTATGAATGAGACCCAAAATCTTGGAATATGACCACAACAAGTATTTATTGTTACTTCAGAAATCTGTAGGCAGGCTGCTCGCTGTTTAACTTGCTCCTGAAACCAGACACCTCTCAGCCTTCACCAGTGCTTCATTATTAGGTGTGTAAAGTCATCCAGTGGGCCAGTTTAGACCCTTGGCAGGCCAGTTCTGACCCACAGGCTGTATGCTGAACACCAGCGATCTATAACATCATTGTGTCCTGTAACTTATCCTGGCACACAACATAACATGAGCAGTTTTATTAATATTAAATACCTGCTTGATGCAAAATATGCTCTGTGTATGGGCTCTGGCTAATAACTTATAACTAACTTAACTGAGTACTGATAGCATGTATAGTGTCCAAGGTTTGGATGATTTAAAGAGACTCTTGTATTGACTGCCCATGCTTCTCAATATGGCTAGCAGCTAATGATGCTAACTTCATAAACAGCACTAAACAACGGATCCATGTCATTGGTTCAACATCCCATTAGTCCGACTGTCCGCGGTGCTGAACGGCTTGCGGCGGGCGTATGGTGCGCCGCGACCGGCTTGAGGCGGAGCAGGCTCACAGTTTGTGTTTGTCACTTTCTTTTTCATTTTAACCCACACCATGATCTTTTCCTAACCCTAACCAAGTGGTTTTTGTGCCTAAACCTAACCAGACCTTAACCACAGGGCATCATGATGATTTCGGAACGGACTTCGGAACAATGGGTTTAATATGGTCGAACCAATGGGCAGTTCCCCTAAACAACAGCCACAATGCAGACAGAGCTAACAATGTTAACTGGGGTAACTGGAGTGTAGGCGCTTTGTCTTCATGACAACGCTGTACAGATATCAGAGGTAACTTCCATGTGAGCACAGGGCAGCATTGATTAGCTGGCCAGTGATGCTCACATGCACTAACATGCACTTGCTTACCAAAATAACTAACAGGAAAGCTCAGATTACAACAGACACACACAGAGGGAGCGTGACTTCATTCTCTGCTAAGGTTGCCAGTACTCCACTTTATCTTTACACAGCAAATAGTGATTTGTTGCTATATTAATGCTCTGAATGTCACATACAGGTCCTTTAAGTTGACTTGGTGAACATATGAGCGAAATGTTTTCCACCAAATTAGTTATGGTTCTAGAACCAGCTCAGTTCAGGATTGTTGGAACCTTGATGCTATCTAGTGAACCAGCCTGTGTTTCCACCAGTTTCATGCAGAACCATTGTCATCGAGGATGTGCCATCAATAGAGAACGTTGCACAAGGCACAACAGCAAGCAATAGTAGCAAAGTTGTGTATTTTGTTGATTACCAGTGAACTTTTTCCTTCTGTCATTACGGATTTGTTTTACTGTTTATGTTGGTGCCAGAAGTCACTGCCCAAGTGCCAGTATTCGATGATTTTGGAGTAAGACCAGGTTGCATTCTTTATCTTCTCTTTCCAATCTGTAGAATATGACACACCCACTGATGTCATCATGGTTCGTACTTCAGGTTAAGTAAAACCTGCTATTTTTGGGTTTCAAGTCTAAACCAACTTTTTGGGTTCTGATCCAATTTATTTTCCTCTGAACACTTCAAAATTGGGTGTGGTATCAGACAGTAACTGGTGCTATGTTGGTGGAAAAGGAGTAATACAGAACCTTTGAGTGTATGTTCTTGTAGGGAATCCATCATGCAAGACAAATTCCTTGAGGGGCAATGAAGGTTTCCATAAAGGTACAAACAGTAATCCATAAGCACAAAATCCACATCTCATGAACAGTTTTATTAGTGTAAGTTAACAAGCAAGTCGGTCTCATAGTTAGTATTTTCCCAAGAAACATGGCAAGATCACTCCCTTTGTTTCCTGTGGAGTTCCCCGTGTGTCTATGCGGAGCCAGAACAGCCCAAGTGAAATTATGAGCAATATTGTGGTCAACAACAAATTTCATCTGACTACAACATCCAAGCAGCAGAGGGTATTTTTTAAAAGTGATCACATTGTGAAGGACAAGGACAGTACCTGTCAGGTGTAAGGAAATTAGACTTTGGGTGAGGAACAGCTCTTGGAAAAAAAAAAAAAAAAAGATTAATTACAGAAAATTCATAATGGCAAACCCTGCTGGCTCAGTGGGAAACTATATCATACAGCTTGTGATCTATGAAAAAAAATACATAATTTCCTTTTATTTCACAGTTTTGACTTGTGGTGGTGCCATCTTCTGGTCATTAACAGTCATGTCAATCAGTCATGTGTGGTTGTTTTTTGTCTTTTATGAGCTGCTGGACAGCTGAATTTCCCTTGGGGATAAATAAAGTTCTTTCTATTCTATTCTATGTTTCTGTAGCTATAAAACAGTACATAATGTAACCAATGGCGACACAGAGCATTTTAAGGTGTGATCTGTAACTGGTCCATGTGTTTCTATACTACTGACCTGACCTCTGGTAATGGCTTCCTGCGCAGTTTAAATACAACAGATATGTGCAGCAGTAAACATTCTTATGTGTTTTGTGTCTATCTTTTGTTTCCACTGTGTCTCAAACACCCTTACCCACAGCCCCCACAATCCCCTAAGGTCCTGAGGTCAACAGTAAGGGGTTCCAGGTATCTTTTCGTGCTATTCTCTTTATGCAATACACATGCTAAACACAGGGTGATAGTGAGTCCCCGTGCAGCAGGGGTCAGAGGTGTAAAACAGCAGCTTTGAAGTGATGGGACAGCGGACAGTTATGGCTCTCCTGTGTGATGGACATGATGTACGGGTCAGCGAGGGTGAGACATACCTCAAAGACAATGGGGATTTAATGCTTTCCTATGAAAAACTTGCCTGCCACTCTCACTGATGTACCTGCTTTGTCCTCTCTCTGGTTTTTATGACATACTAGAGAGACTGTGAGACAATGAGACTTTGTGGTTTTCATTAAACATAACACTTTTCCTGCAGCTCTCACTGAAGCCTGACTAATGTTGCCTTCGTCTGTAAATTATTACAATGTGGAGAGGAAGAGACTGTGGATTTCATGGTGTTCAGAGAATGAAGGTGAAAAGTGTCTGTCATTCTCCTGCAGGATAACAAGTGTGCAGAGAGGGAGAGACATGAAGAGGGAATAAATTATCTTCCGAGAATTATTACTCCAGAATGTCTTATTAGTGTCAAGTCAGTGTATTGAAGATATCCATCACTTCATCACTATTTCTATTGTCTTATCCATCTAATTTCATCATTGTGGTCAGTGCTGTCATTTTATCAGAAATGGAAGTGATACAAAAAATGTACTCTCTCCATCATAACTATTTTGTGTGCAACATCATGCTGCATTTATAGAGTGTAAAATTATGTTAAATAGTTTTTATCCAATGTGTTTCTCTGCAAAGGTGTGGACTTGAGTCATTTGATTTGGGCTTGAGTCAGACTTGAGTCACAAATTTAATGACTTGACTTAACAAAATCAAAAAAGACTCACAACTCGACTTGGACTTTAACACCAATGACTTGTGACTTCACTTGGACTTGAGCCTTTTGACCTGAAACTTGAAAATACTTTCCCCCAGTCCCAAGGGTTAAAAAGGTATGTTATCTAAAATGTGTGCCACGAATCAATTTATTTCCCTTCATGTCCTGAACTGAATAACATTATCACTATTCATTCCCAGCAAGTCGACACTTAACTCCCCAGATGATCTACTTTGTTTGAAACAAACTGACAGCATCCAGTAAAGTTTCAGGAGAGAACCATAAAGAACTAATATTACAGTATCAAGTGCCAGTTGGAAAAATTGATCCCGAAGCTAATTTTGTTTGTGTACAAAAAGTATGCAGTGGTAAAAAAGTACAATATTCAAAACATATGGACAGACGCAACAACTTCCAACAAACTTGTTTTAACAAATAAATACAAATTTTGAATAGCTTTCATTATTTTTGTAAATTTAATAGTTTATTGTTTATTTATTGTTGTTAAAATGGGATCACATACGGTGAAAAGTGCAATATGACTTGTTTAGGACTTGAAACTCAAAGTCTAGAACTTTTGACTTGACTTGGAACTTGCCCATCTCAACTTGGGACTTGACTTGGGACTTGCCTGTCTTAACTCGGGACTTGACTTGGGGCTTGTCAGTCTTGACCAGGGATTTGACTTAGGACTTGCCTGTCTTGAATTGGGACTTGATTAGGGACTTGTCTGTCTCGACTCGGAACGAGACATGGGACTTGTCAGTCTTGACGAGGTTCTTGACTTGGGACTTGCCTGTCTTGACTCAGGACTGGACTTGGGACTTGTCGGTCTTGACCAGGGATTTGATTTAGGACTTGCCTGTCTTGACTTGGGACTTGTCTGCCTTGACTCAGAACTAGACATGGGACTTGTCAGTCTTGACGAGGTTCTTGACTTGGGACTTGCCTGTCTTGACTCGGGACTGGACTTGGGACTTGTCAGTCTTGACCAGGTACTGGCCTTAGGACTTGCCTGTCTTGACTTGAGATTTCACCTCGGACTTCTCAGTCTTGACAAGGGATTTGACTTAGGACCTAATTGTCTTTACTTGGGACTTGACTTAGGACTTGCCTGTCTTGACTTGGGACTTGCCTGTCTTGACTCGGGACTTGACTTGGGACTTGCCTGTCTTGACTCAGAACTGGACTTAGGACTTGTCAGTCTTGACCAGGTACTGGCCTTAGGACTTGCCTGTCTTGACTTGAGACTTCACCTGGGACTTGTCAGTCTTGACCAGGTACTGGCCTTAGGACTTGCCTATCTTGACTTGAGACTTCACCCTGGACTTGTTAGTCTTGACAAGGGATTTGACTTAGGACCTAATTGTCTTTACTTGGGACTTGACTTGGGACTTGCCTGTTCTGACTCGGGACTTGACTTGGGACTTGTCAGTCTTGACCAGGGATTTGACTTAGGACTTGCCTGTCTTGAATTGGGACTTGTCTGCCTTGACTCAGAACTAGACATGGGACTTGTCAGTCTTGACGAGGTTCTTGACTTGGGACTTGCCTGTCTTGACTCAGAACTGGACTTGGGACTTGTCAGTCTTGACCAGGTACTGGCCTTAGGACTTGCCTGTCTTGACTCGGGACTTGACTTGGGACTTGCCTGTCTTGACTCAGAACTGGACTTGGGACTTGTCAGTCTTGACCAGGTACTGGCCTTAGGACTTGCCTGTCTTGACTTGAGACTTCACCTGGGACTTGTCAGTGCTGACAAGGGATTTGACTTAGGACCTAATTGTCTTTACTTGGGACTTGACTTGGGACTTGCCTGTCTTGACTTGGGGCTTGCCTGTCTTGGCTCAGGACTTGACTTGGGACTTGGAACTTGTTAGTCTTGTAAATCTCGACCAGGGATTTGACTTAGGACTTGCCTGTCTTGATTCGGCACTTGACTTGGGACTTGTTAGTCTTGACCAGGGACTGGACTTGGGACTTGTCAGTCTTGACCAGGTACTGTTCTAAGAACTTGCCTGTCTTGACTTGAGACTTCACCTAGGACTTGTCAGTCTTGACATGGGATTTGACTTAGGACCTAATTGTCTTTACTTGGGACCTGACTTGGGACTTGCCTGTCTTGACTTGGGACTTGCCTGTCTTGACCAGGGATTTGACTTAGGACTTGCCGGTCTTGAAAAGGTTCTTGACTTGGGATTTGCCTGTCTTGACTCGGGACTGGACTTGGGACTTGCCAGTCTTGACAAGGGATTTGACTTAGGACCTAATTGTCTTTCCTTGGGATTTGACTTGGGACTTGCCTGTCTTGACTCAGGACTTGACTTGGGACTTGTTAGTCTTGACCAGGGATTTGACCACGGACTTAAGAGCAAAGACTTGGGACTTACTTGTGTCATGCAAAACAATGTCTTGGTCTTGCCTCTGCTATGAAAAGAAAACTTTTGAAAAGGGGCACACATTCCTTTTACACCTTTTTTTACACTTTATATTTAGATATGTTTGTACTTTGACAGAAGTCATCCCCCCCTTCTTGCTAGAATCCATAAGGTGCCGAAGTCATGCCCCTTCCGGTGAAGCTCATGGGACCTTAGATCGGAAAAAATACGAATGGCAGTGAATGAGGAGAGCAATATTATCTTTTGTTCCCGTTTGAGTTGTGACATGAAATCTAAACATGTTGTTAATTAATTTAAAACATAAATTTTAAGGTCGAGAAAGTCATACTTTGTGGTAAAACAGTTGAGATATTAGCTTTTTAATTAGAAAGACTTGAGTAAACAGGAGGAGGTCATGTATGTGACGTCATAGCTTTCGCTCACTTCCTGCAGCTTGGCCTCCCCGCTGAAATTCCACTGTTTTATGATTAATCAATTTATGACTGAAGATGTCTGTGTGTTGTGTGCCAGGTTGCAGTCACTCCAAGCTGCTGGAAACGAGCGAAGGCTATGACGTCACATACGCGACCGCCTCCTGTGTAGTTTTTCTAATTACGGTTTTTTCAAAAGCTTATATCTCAACAGTTTTACCACAAATTATGACTTTCTTGACCTTAAAATTTATGTTTTAAATTCATTAACGACATATTTGGATTTCATGACACAACTCAAACGGGACCAAAAGATAATATTTCTCTCCTCATTCACTGCCATTCATATTTTTTCCGATATAAGGTCCCATGAGCCTCACAGGAAGGGGCGTGACTTCGGCACTCTATTACAGCTGAATGCAACAACCAATCAGAGCTGAGGAGTCTCGAACACAGCTGTCCATCACATCAATCACAGCTCGTGAATTGCGGTCAAACTGTCAAACCAGGCAGGGCCAATCAAATATGAATCAAGATTCTGTTACTGCATTGCCTATTTCTCACCTCACATTTACAGAAATATATTTTAATGACTGTTGAGCAGTAACATGAAAAAGTTGCTTAGTTTCGGCTTTTCAACATGGTGGCTGGGTCGTCAGCAAGCAGTGACTGACGTGATTGACAGCTGAGACTCTTCGGCTCTGATTAGTTGTTTTCGTTCACATGCAGTCGATTTTTGTCAATGCCATCAGAAGCACTATGAGGAGGAGGAGGAATTTGATGTTTTCTACAGATAACTGTCTCATGCACTACTGTCCAAAAATAGTAACAGTTTTAGTAAAGTTAAAGTAAAGTTATTTTAATGAAAGTTACCAGCTGTAGCTTAAGTGCTGTAAATAGTAACACTGCTGCTATTTCAGCTTGTGCCCACCTGTTTTCTATAGTGAACTATGTATTATGGCCGTAGTGCTCTGTCACCCTCTGCTGCCTGTAAAATGGATGACTCCATTTGCCATTAGCCACAGCTTACCTCATTATTGATGCAATGATCTGAACTTCCTCGTTGCAGATACAGCATCTCCTGCAGGAAAACATATTCTGATGTAATAATTACTACCCTTAATAACAGTATCATGACACAGATACTGAACATTTGTAACAGGAATTCACCAGAAATGTGTGGTCATCAGTGGCCTCTAGAGTAACAAGCTGCTCTGTACCTATATTATATTTTTTTTATTTTTTATCTTTTTTACAAATAAAACAATACTCCAGTGATGCAGTAATGTGCTGTAATGTGCAGAATGTTTACAGACAAAGACAGACAAAATATGATGATGATGATACCCTTACATCAGCTGAAGAAGTTCACTGAAAACCGTGAAAATGGAAATGATTCCAGCCGAGGTGTAAATTAAATCAAACTAAGTGCTCTCCACTCGGATGTGCCTACAAGTTGTATCAGCATGAAACGGCTCAGGGCCACGGCTTCAGAGAGCTGTTTTCAATTTAAAATGGTTGTGGATGGTGTAGAGCATGACAGAGCTGACCCAGTTTTCTTGCACCACACCAGCAGTTAACCATCACATCCATATGGACACCATATGGATTCAGGCTCTCTCATGTATTCAAAAAATACATCAAATATAATGCTCTTTATTGGCTAGAGAAGCAGAGCAGGTCAAATCTATTTATATCCCTTAGAGATGGATTCTCCTTCCTCTCTCGAATGCACCGTCTAAAAATATGCTCCTATGTTTTTTCATTTTGCACTATATTAAAGGAGCAATAAGCGAAATTCATCATTTCTAGACTGAAGGAATTAAAAAATTGCTATGTGAAGAACTAGAGGTGTAATTTCATCTGGAGTATAGCATGACCTCACGCACCCTCTCTCTGTGTTGATCTCCAGCCCATTGTTTACAAGCTGGTCCGGTTCATGTACATTCATGTGAATCGCCCACCCCCCCTCCTCCTCCTCCTCCTCCTCCTCCTCCTCTCGGAGCCCTTGGCCCTCCCTCCCTATAAAAGGCTACAGCCAGTGAGCAATAGCAGTGCGTATTTTCGAAATGAAATGGCAGAGAGCGGAATGTCCACCTGAAGATGACCAGGATCTGACATTACCTCTAAAGAAACAATGGTTGTTGGCGACATAGTTGTCGGATAAAGAAAGGGACAGAACCCGGATTAACATTGGCCTTGCATTTCCAAGGTGGAGAGCACTGCAAGAGCTAAAGGGGCTACAATCTTACTCGGAGCTAGCTCTTCTTCTCCTGGACAGGTACAACATAAAGTCAAATGTCTGTTTTAATTAGTGTTACGGTAACGTTAAGCACATGTCACTATGTCGATTCAATTAAATTTAATGTTACAATCATAACATGGGTTAATGTCTGGAGTTTGAGTTATTAGGCTCGGCTTGGTCCCAACAATGGCTCAGGCGTTACGGTTGTGTTAGGTGAGTAGCCCGGCAGCCCAGCTAACATTTGCAATTAGCATTGTAAAATGTAGCCCGGCGGGCAGCCTGGCGGCTATGTTTAGCTATTCCCCTGCCTACTTCAATGATGATGGTACCTGTAATAAATGCAATATATTTGCTGAAATGGAGGCGAGGCTCAGTGACTAGAAGAGCTGGTAGAAGCGCTCCATAGCTGCAAGCTACTCCAGTAGCCATAGTAGCTGTAGTGCTAACTCTGGGAGCTAATGCTAACATTTCTCTCTTCTCCGTAAGCCGGAGCCGGGAGCCTCACGGAGAAGAGTTGGAACGTTAGCATGGCAGCCGACTAGTACTAACGCTAATGTCCCCACGCTTAAGCAGGCTCCCGGAACGTTAGCATGGCAGCTGACTAGTGCTAACGCTAACGTCCCCACGCTTCTCAGCTGAGCTCGCCGGAGCCGAAAAGCAGGCTCCCGGAACGTTAGCATGGCAGCCAACTAGTGCTAACACTAACGTCCCCATGCTTCTCGGCTCCGGCTCACTGAGCCTGGCGGAGAAGCGTAGGGATGTTAGCACTAGTCGGCTGCCATGCTAACATTCCAACTCTCCCGGCTCAGTTGCAGTTGGAGCGTTAGCGTGGCAGCCGAGTAGTGCTAACGCTAACAGGAAAGCAGGGAAATAGCTAAACACAGCAGAGACCGAGAGTGAGTGAAAGACATCGCTAACTTCTAAACTAAGCCCCTGTGGCGAGTGAATCTGCCTGCAGTGAAAGCGGGGGCTAACCGGTGCTTCGTCCTCATGCTCCACATCACTCAGCTGCCAGCACAGCCAGTTAGCCTTTGCTAGCTTCCCAGCTAGGAGAGCAGAGGTAGAGGGAGGTGTGGCTCATGACACACTTTGTTTTGCTCTACAGGCAGTGCACAACAGCGAACCGAGCGGTGAAACTATTTCGCTTATTGCTCCTTTAAAGTGGAAATGAAACGTGCAGTTTGTTGACATATTTATATATTTACCAAAACGAATTTGTTGTTTCTCCGGTATTAATTGCTAGCTAACCCTTAGCGTTAGCTAGTTGACGCTAACAGCCATTAGCTATCAATGCTGGTACCTAACGTTAGTTCGCCGGTTCACATTGCTGACTATGTTAGAGATTGCTACTGGTGAATGAGCCAGTTAGATGCGGAACATGTCTGAGAGGCCTGACATAACAATATAATGCCACATGAATGCTTTCTATAAGTAGTTTGTTTACATCGTGTTGTGCAGCACGTTATGAAACCAACATTTGGGAAACTGCTATCAAAACACAGTGACGCAGACAGTTTGATGTCGGATATTCAGACATTCAGTCGGGTTCAAAAATTTGAGACTGCATGAATAGCAGACAGTTCTGGAGAGAAAATGTATGGATACATGTGGTTGTCCTAAAACTATTAAAAAAAAAGTAACTTCTGCACACTTAGGCTACTCCAAGCCACAAATGTGTAATAATGACAACGTTTTATCCTACTTGGATCTTCGTCAGGTCACAATGTTCAAAAGTGGAAAACTATATTTATACATCATGCACATCAATAGGCTGAAAAGCTCTATGATGGCAGGTGTGGTTATCCATCCAAACTGACCAGGGAGATGTCCGGTGTACAAGGCTCCATCCAGCATGGACAAAACACAGCATGGATGGTTCAGAAGCAATTCGGACCGAGTTAATAGCAATTAACAGACAAAGTGGTGTTTAAAACCACATATTGCTAGCAGATCTATTTTCTGGGCTAAAGTGCGGCCGTGACTGGTTCTGAATGTGGGCTTTAGCAGGCAGCTGCTCTCTCCTCTTCCTGGTACTGCATACCGCCACTGAATCTTTAAGTGGTATGCAGCTTACTTTCACCCCTGCCGATAAGTGTAGCCAAGGCTAGATAACTTGAAAATGATTTTTTTTTTTTTTTTTTTTTTTACCCAGGGTCTTCAGTTGCCTGTGACCTGTATTTTCCCAATGCTCTTCCTGAAAGATGAAGAGTCACCCCCACATCCCCCACATATCCAATCACAAGCTTCATTGCTTCTTTGTAGCTGCAGCTGTCCACGATTAAAATCCAGTTTTGTTTTGTTAGCCAGTCTGCAACTGAGGAGGGCACACCTTTGGTGGAGTCTATTTCCTGGAGCTTCACATTGTTGTGTTGTTGGTCGTAGGTATTTAAGACCAGAGGTTTGAGGATATTTCACAGTGGAAAGAGTTTTAGTGCGACTACCTGCAGAAACAGTGTTCTTGTTATCTTTCCTCCCTACAAAATCAAAGCAATGGGAATATTTCCAGTCACTAAGGTAAGTGTTCCCATCTTCATAATTAGCTTGCTCTTTTGCGATGTGCCTGTGCAGTGCGATGATTACAGAAATTAGTCCGCTGATGTGATGTTGTATTTCAAGTCAGTAGTGGGGTGATAACAAAAGTATCATTGTCACAAGTTGTTTTCTTTTGGGGTAACTATTCGTTACTGGAAAAAGAAATATTATTACTGTAAGACGTTGCTGCCCAACGCCGATCATATCACAAGTAAGTGAATGTTAGACAAAAGCTAGCTAAATATGTAAGCTAGCTAATGTAAAGGGGAGCCTAATATAAGATCAGCAGCATCAGCCAGATTGTTTGCTCTTTATTTCTGTAGTGAATTTAAAGAGATCTGGAAAAGGACAGATAATTTTTTACCGAGATTAAGATGGCATTAATTATCGTTAGCAAGAAAAGATCAAGCCTAATGCTCCTTTGTTTATATTATCTCTGTAAGGCTACACGGTGCTGCAGAGCACCGTTGCCAACTCCTCAGTAAGAAAAGTAGATTTGCTGTCCTAAAAGATGCTAGAAGTTGCTAAATGACATCATCACCTAATTTCATAATTGTCCATATGCATGTAATTGTAATGGACGCTGCAGGAGAGAGGAATAATGTTGTGGGAGAGACAAAAACTGAGTAAAAAACACCCTGACAGAGGTGGGTAGTGTAGCCAAAAATTGTACTCAAGTAAGAGTACTGATACTTTAGAACAATATTACTCAAGTAAAAGTAAAAAGTAGTCATCCAAATAATTACTTGAGTAAGAGTAAAAGAGTATTTGGTGAAAAAAACTACTCAAATACTGAGTAAGTGTTGAGTAACGTCTGATTTATTTGTCAAATAAGAACATGAATGTAATCAACCAATCAAAAATAATAATCTGCAAATTCATGTATTTTAAACGATATCCCTTTAACTAAAACAAAACTAAATTAAATCTTTACAAACACAACATAAATCAAGGCACAAGAAACATAAATATATATATTTATATATATATATATATATATATATATATATATATATATATATATATATATACAGTACAGGCCAAAAGTTTGGACACACCTTCTCATTCAATGCGTTTTCTTTATTTTCATGACTATTTACATTGTAGATTCTCACTGAAGGCATCAAAACTATGAATGAACACATGTGGAGTTATGTACTTAACAAAAAAAGGTGAAATAACTGAAAACATGTTTTATATTCTAGTTTCTTCAAAATAGCCACCCTTTGCTCTGATTACTGCTTTGCACACTCTTGGCATTCTCTCCATGAGCTTCAAGAAGTAGTCACCTGAAATGGTTTCCACTTCACAGGTGTGCCTTATCAGGGTTAATTAGTGGAATTTCTTGCTTTATCAATGGGGTTGGGACCATCAGTTGTGTTGTGCAGAAGTCAGGTTAATACACAGCCGACAGCCCTATTGGACAACTGTTAAAATTCATATTATGGCAAGAACCAATTAGCTAACTAAAGAAAAACGAGTGGCCATCATTACTTTAAGAAATGAAGGTCAGTCAGTCCAGAAAATTGCAAAAACTTTAAATGTGTCCCAAAGTGGAGTCGCAAAAACCATCAAGCGCTACAATGAAACTGGCACACATGAGGACCGACCCAGGAAAAGAAGACCAAGAGTCACCTCTGCTTCTGAGGATAAGTTCATCTGAGTCACCAGCCTCAGAAATCGCAAGTTAACAGCAGCTCAGATCAGAGACCAGATGAATGCCACACAGAGTTCTAGCAGCAGACCCATCTCTAGAACAACTGTTAAGAGGAGACTGCGCCAATCAGGCCTTCATGGTCAAATAGCTGCTAGGAAACCACTGCTAAGGAGAGGCAACAAGCAGAAGAGATTTGTTTGGGCCAAGAAACACAAGGAATGGACATTAGACCAGTGGAAATCTGTGCTTTGGTCTGATGAGTACAAATTTGAGATCTTTGGTTCCAACCGCTGTGTCTTTGTGAGACGCAGAAAAGGTGAACGGATGGATTCCACATGCCTGGTTCCCACTGTGAAGCATGGAGGAGGAGGTGTGATGGTGTGGGGGTGTTTTGCTGGTGACACTGTTGGGGATTTATTCAAAATTGAAGGCACACTGAACCAGCATGGCTACCACAGCATCCTGCAGCGACATGCCATCCCATCCAGTTTGCGTTTAGTTGGACGATCATTTATTTTTCAACAGGACAATGACCCCAAACACACCTCCAGGCTGTGTAAGGGCTATTTGACCAAGAAGGAGAGTGATGGAGTGCTGCGGCAGATGACCTGGCCTCCACAGTCACCGGACCTGAACCCAATCGAGATGGTTTGGGGTGAGCTGGACCGCAGAGTGAAGGCAAAGGGGCCAACAAGTGCTAAACACCTCTGGGAACTCCTTCAAGACTGTTGGAAAACCATTTCAGGTGACTACCTCTTGAAGCTCATGGAGAGAATGCCAAGAGTGTGCAAAGCAGTAATCAGAGCAAAGGGTGGCTATTTTGAAGAAAATAGAATATAAAACATGTTTTCAGTTATTTCACCTTTTTATGTTAAGTACATAACTCCACATGTGTTCATTCATAGTTTTGATGCCTTCAGTGAGAATCTACAATGTAAATAGTCATGAAAATAAAGAAAACGCATTGAATGAGAAGGTGTGTCCAAACTTTTGGCCTGTACTGTATATGTATAATTATGTACTCAGAGGTGGGTAGAGTAGCCAAATATTGTACACAAGTAAGAGTATTGTTACTTTAAAACAATATAACTCAAGTAAAAGTAAAAAGTATTTTGCATTAAAACTACTCTTAACAGTACAATTCATCCAAAAAGTTAAGTAAATGTAACTGAGTAAATGTAACTATTTACTACCCACCTCTGCACCCTGAATATGAACCTTCTTTCAGCGATATTAGACAAAGAAAATTTTACATTTACATCCCGTCCTGACTGTAAGCCAGGTCGGGATCGGGTTAACATCTCCTGCTCTGACTGCAGCTGGGAGGGAGGACTGGGCCGCCTGTGAGTGCTTTGGGGCAGGGGAGGGGCCCACGGCAGCATCTGCTGCTTGTTCAGAAGAATTAGAACGATACATGCTTTCATGACAGAGTCTCCAAAAGTCTCCAATAACATCAGAAAAAGTTGCTAGATTTGTTGCTAGTCGCTTTTTTGAAAAAGAGTCGCTAGAGGGGTCTGAAAAGTCGCTAATTATAGCGACAAAGTCGCTAAGTTGGCAACACTGCCACAGAGTAACTAATGTAACTTTCTACAGAGACTAACGCTAGGACAGCACTATGGTCTGTATTCAGTAATAAATACATAGAGTATATTACTGTTCCCCAGAGAGTAGGAGAACACAGCAGTACAAGAGCAGTGTTGACTGATAGTGTTGTCATCCTCTGTCACTACTTCTTTCAATTTAATTTGAGACTCGAAGCCTCAACTTGCATCATTTTGCCTTGTTCATGAATGTTAACATCATAAAAATATCCTCCCATCACATAATGTAGTCTTTGCTGTCCAGAAACTATTCAATACTCACTGCAGCACCGACCATGGACATCTGCTGTTTAGTTGTGGCTGGTTTACAATGGCTTTATCACCGCTTTAAAACTGAAAACAGCAGCTGCCTGCTGGAGACAATGCTGAGCCAAAACAGTGACATTGCAGCTATAAAACCAAAACACTGAACTGAAAGACACTAAAACCATCTTTAGAGGAACTACAGAGTCTGCTTAGAATAGATTCTTATATATGTCACCCTTTTATAATTAACACAACAGTTTTTTCCATTATTGATGTTAAGGTCCTGACTAGAAGAGCTAGAATATGATAAGATTAGAAAAAAATGGAATCATCCTTTAAAGCTGAGGTAGAAGAAATCTGGAAAAAGAAAAAAAAAAAGACAGAATTTGAAAATATCCCCTCCTTCTGCATTTCCCCCCTCTCTGTCCAAAGCCCCTCCCACCAGATGACCATGGGCATATGCACAGGCTTCATACAGTAACCCAGTCTTTCCCATACATTGATTTATTTCATCTTATTTCATTGTACAGTTGCATGTAGTGCATTTGCTCAGCCCCTCCTTACCCCTCTCTCTCTCTCTGTTTATCAGGTTTTAAAATGAGACAAGAATTAGCTGCTGCTAGCAACCACTATGGTTCCTCCTCCTCACCCCCTGCTGCTGTGAAGTGCTTCTTCAGGAGGAGAGTGGGCAGCAGCTCGGAGACAGACCGTCTATCAGCGGCTGTATTTGTGATGGCATTTGTGACTCAAATACAGCCAGTGCAAACCCCCCAGCTCTGGGTGTCATAGTGGGCTGGTGGCCAGCGACAGTGCCCGGTCTAACCTATGTAACAGCAGCAGCAGAAAGTTTGCTGATCTGGTGGGAAGTTGGGTCTGTCCTGTCCCCTAGAGTTGGAGTTTTGTGATGGCTGAATTTGTAAACTCTGGAGCTGCTGCCCGCTTTGAGGTGGTCTGTAGTGGTGCGGAATGGAGTGGAAAATACACTGTAATTTGATGCTCTAGCTAGCTACATGAAAATAAACTTTATTTAGTCTTAGTTGTGAGCCTTTGCCGCCGATAAGCAGAAATCTAAACTATGAGCAACATTTTCTCCCCATCTCTGAAACACTTTGCAGATATTGACATGTGTTTTGATTTGTTTTTGATAAATCTGTGTTGCTTTGCAGTGTAGGCAGCTGTTGCCAATGCTGGAAGAGCAACTTTCTCTGCACGATTCTCCACTATTCAATCAGGCTTTCATAGAAAGGAAACAGCAAAAAGGAGCGCTTTCTTTCTGAAACAACCTGTGATTTGCCAAAGTCTCCCGTCACAGAATAAGTCTTCTACAACCTGAAAACAGAGCCAAGAGGTGAATAAGTCTAGTGTTCTGTCAACCTACTTGAATTAAAATATGCTCAAAGGATATTTTAGGATTTTTGCCCCAGCTTAAATAACTGCCCTAGTGAGCCTTACTAACCCATCTGTTAATTAAAGAGTATCTGACGTTGAGAGGGGTCTGTTTGTTTTTGGATAACTACATTAGTGTATTGTAGACTAATCAATGAGGCTAATCAGTTAGGAAGAGAAAAACACTCCAGCTTATCTGTCAGAGTGTGTGTGAGTGAATGTCTGATGGGGGACTCAAGAAGTCTGTGATGTGTTTACAAAGATGCACAGTGAGCAGAATGGTGAAAGGCTGACAAAGAGACACCTCCCCATTCCAACACTTATCTTTGTTTTTTGCTCCTCTAGCAAGAAACAACTGAACAGGACGAGTGACCTCTGAACAACGGGGGGGGGGGGGGGGGGGGGGACAACAGGAAGACAAAGAAAGACAGAGAAATACAGACTAGTTAAAAGACAGAGAAAAAGAAGCAGATAAAGAAAACAACAAGAGACAGAAAGAGAAACAGAAATGACAAGCACATATGCACACACATTCTTCTCCACTCGTCTCTGACGATCAAACACACCAAACTGACCTGTCACTTGTTTCCCCCCCACCTGTTTAATAAACGACCTCTACTTCCCCCAACTGTAACAAAGGCACATTTTCAGCCAGCATCCGCAATTAGAAACAGATCCAGGTGGTGACCCACTGAACAAACAAAGAGTCAGGGTCACACTGCGCTAACCTTTGACCCTTCTGGCAAATAGGTTTAACATTTTCTCCAGGGGATGCACGCGGCCTTTTTCTTCTTGAGCCTGAACGTGTGTTTTGGGGGCTGCTGTCAAGGCTCATTGAAAAAAATGTACCCTCCATTTATGGCTACTGTTAACCTCTTGCCTCGTGGCTGTGAGGGAATAAAGGAGATGAACCTCAGCTGTAAACTGAGTTCAGTTTATAAATATGAACAATGAACTGAGAGGAAATTAAGCGATTTGGAGGCACTTAAACAAAGTTATTTCTGTTTTATTTCCCGTAACTTTACTGTTTTGTTTCCCTCTCTCAGCTGTCATCAGCGTTGTTTCTAGCAGCAGCAGAAAGTGGCTTTCAGCAAAAAGTTCAAAAAGATGATTGTACACTACCTGCCAAGCACCAAACAGCAGTCAAAGTTAGCATTAGTGTTGTGCACATTCACACATCACAAGTGCTGGCTCAAAGTTCAGTTACCACAGATTGAAATAAATTGTTCACATTCATAGTTCACTATTTGAATTTCTACAGTACATTCACAGTCTTAAAAAATTAACTACTTTAAGTTCAGTTCTGTTGTTCAGGCCTGCAACTTAAATATGTGTATTTGTACTCGTTATGATCCTGTTTAAATAAGCAACAGTTAACTAGTTTGCTACTTATAATTTAATGTTATGGCCCGACTCTGAAACAGCACCAAATGAAGGATCTAAAAGAAAAGAATTTTATTTAAAGTTTAATGCGTAATGATTTTAATACCAACAACGGATGCTGGCAGAAAAACATGTTGCCAGATAATCTAGCATAATGCAAAAATAAACTTTACTGAAAAGCAGATCAACTTAAAAAGTAACATGATGTGGCATAAGGGAAAAGAAGTCCACCAGAGGATGAGCTGGATGGGGTTTTAAGGAAGTTTAATTTTAAGGAAACCTGGAGACAGCAGCCAGCTGCCTTCAATTCTCCAACGACCTCGAGCTCCAATCCGCCAGGAACTAGGACACTGAAAGCACAAACTTAGCACACTGCAGCAACACAACACACACAAGTCCTGGCAGAGGCCTCGGGAGCTTCTTGTGTTTCAAATACATGGGCCAGGTTAATCTCTACCTACTTGTGGTCAGACTTTGGGAACCATCTCAGTATCCAGGGTGTTACTGATGCCATGAGACTTCTTGAACTTCACCGGGTTGTCCAACCATGCATAGATCGTACTCATCATGGCATCCATGTCCAGAGCAGTGATGACATCGTACTGCTTAAAGCCATCTTCACCAACTTCAATGTGATCATGGGGCTTGAAGAAGTCATCCCGATGAACCACACAACAGTTGGGCAGGTTCTTGATCAGTCAGTTGGTGAGGGTGGTTTTCTCTCCATTAGTTATGCTGCCAATGCCGATGATGTACTTCATGATGTCAGTTGGTCAAAGCTTGTGGAAAAAAAGTTGCTGAGAAGTCTGTTTTAATTTCTGCTCTCTATTATTAACTTCTCTCCAACATCTGGGTCCGTATCTGACTATTTCAAAACTGCCAGCATTCAGCCACCTCTCAAAAAGACCTCCCTTGCTCCCACCCAGTTAGAGAATTATAGACTAAATCTCCAAACTACACATTATATCTGAAATCTTTCAAAAAATTGTTAAAAACCAACTCCTAAAGTTTGTTGAGGATCATTAAATCTTTGATAAATTTCAGTTCCGCATTCACTATGAGCATAGCACTGAGACTGCATTACTAAGAATGACCAGTGCAGTCAGACAAAGGTGAATATTCCATTCTTACTCTGCTCGATTTAACTGCTGCCTTTGACACCATCAATCATGCCATTTTACTAGGTAGATTGCATAATTGGACTGGCATTTTAGGTACAGCTTTAAACTGCTTTTATTCTTATCTGACAAAGAGACTTGTCATTGTTTGTATCACCAATCGTGTATCCTCCTCAGCCCACCTTCTGTATGGAGTTCCTCAGAAGTCGGTTCTTGGACCATTCCTCTTTTCATTGTAAATGCTTTCTCTGGGTCATTGGTTCACCTGCTTTCAAGACGTGTCATATTACTCTTATACTGATGATAGACAGTTCTATTTCTCTGCCAACCCCAGAAACCTGAATTCATTGTCCTTACTCCATGATTTTTTAGCTGCCACCAAAGATTGGACGTCTTTAAACTTCCTTCACTTGAACCCTTGAACAGCCATTGGGCTGTAGTTTCGCAGACCAGGCGAGGCAGAGGCGCAGCGCACCTGCGCTTCGCCAACTGGGTGTGGCCAGGTGGATTTTGCAAGTTTGGCACACTGTGCACCTGGTGCAGCTACTCCTCTTTCCCACCTCCGTCCCTCCTACCTGCGCAAGTCGGAAAGAGGGAGGAGAGAAGGCGTGAAGTGGGTTTTACACAGCCCATTCACATCACACCTATCACATGAGCCCCTCTCCTTGCCCTTAAATGCGCCGCACAAAGGCGTAATGAGAGTTTACTCAATTCGCCATGGCAGAAGAGAGCAGCAGCGTCAGATGGCCAAACTTCTCCCAGGAGGAAACTGATGTTTTGGTCCGGGAGATCCAAGCTCAAAGTGTCCGAATATATGGAACTGTACAGAACTAATGTGCCTGATATTCTGGAAACCTGCCTGTGAGGTTTTGGTGACGTGTGCGCACTGTCCGCCAGTCAGCCAAACTTCGGCTTACACCGGCTGCGCTCTGCCTGCGCTGACAGTAGACCTGGTTTCAGCTGGCGAGCTTTTAGCGCACCTTCGGCGAAGCCTTTTGGCATGAAACTGTCACTGCGCCAAGCTGGACCTGTCAACACCTCCCCCTGCTGCGCCGCCACACCCATCTCAGCGCACCTCGGTCTGCCAAACTACCAAACTGAGCGCGCCTTGGGTTGCGCTGCTCGAAACTAGCTCTGCGCAGGGTTCGCCACCCTGCGACACCGTGCGCTGCGCCGGGAAACTAGTGCCCATTATGTTACTTGGTCCTGATAACTTTACCACTGCAGTTGATCAGTTTATATGTCCCCTACACTCAATAATCAAACCTATTGCTGACAATCTTGGCATCATCTCTGACCAGCATATGACTTTTGACCATCATGTTACTAAGCCTCTGCAGTCCTTCAGCTAAGAACTATCGCAGAAATCAGATGGAAGTTGTCTTCTACGGATCATGGACTATTAATTGACACTATATTTTCTCCCGTTCACATTTTTGTAAGTCCCTCTATATATGCCTCAGTCAACCTGCTGTAAATCATTTATAGGTGGTTCAAAATGCAGATGCCAGGCTATTAACTAGAACGAGCCACACATTTCTTTTAGCGCCTCAGTGGTGAGCTGCTCTGTTTGGGTTTAGTGCTAGTGCTTCTTTCATGCTGCATTCTATTGGTTGGTTAGTAGACATAGGTGGTAACAGCAGTCACACAGTGAGATGGTCATCCCAAATTTCTGACACTGTCAGAATTTTATCCCAAGCTGTCTTTAAACACAAGACATGATGTAGGACCCCCGTTTTAGAGCCACAACCAAAGATATCGCCACGTTTATTTCATGTTGGTCATCTTTCATCTGGGACAGCTCAAAATTATTTTATTTAAAATAAAGACCAGCTGTGTGATTTTCTCCATGATAATAATTTATTTGAGGAATTTCAGTCAGGATTTAGAGTGCATCATAGCACTGAGACAGCACTAGTTAAAATTACAAATGACCTTCTGATTGCTTCAGACAAAGGACTTGTCTCTGTACTTGTTTTATTTGATCTCAGTGCGGCGTTTGACACAATTGACCATCAAATTCTACTGCAGAGACTGGATCACTTAATTGGCCTAAAAGGTTCTGCACTAAGCTGGTTTAAATCTTATTTATCTGATCGTTTCAGTTTGTTGATGTTCATAATGAATCATCCTTACGTACCAAAGTTTGTTTTGGAGTTCCGCAAGGTTCTGTGCTCGGACCAATCCTATTTACTCTATATATGCTTCCTGTAGGTAACATCATTAGAAATCACTCTATAAATTTCCATTGTTATGCGGATGATACTCAGTTGTATTTATCGATGAAGCCAGAAGAAAGTAATCAATTAACTAAACTCCATAACTGCCTTAAAGACATAAAAACTTGGATGAGCACCAATTTCCTGATGTTAAATTCAGACAAAACTGAAGTTATTGTTCTTGGCCCCAAACAACTCAGAGACTCTTTATCTGATGACATAGTTTCTCTAGATGGCATTGCTCTGCCCTCTAGCACTACCGTAAGAAACCTCGGAGTAATATTTGATCAAGATTTGTCTTTTAATTCTCATTTAAAACAAACCTCACGGACTGCATTTTTTCATCTGCGTAATATTGCGAAAATTAGGCCTATCCTGACCCGAAAAGATGCAGAAAAATTGGCCCACGCTTTTGTTACCTCTAGGCTGGATTACTGTAACTCTCTATTATCAGGTAGCTCTAGTAAGTCCTTAAAAATTCTCCAGCTAATTCAGAATGCAGCAGCACGTGTACTAACAGGAACTAAGAAACGAGATCATATTTCTCCTGTTTAAGCTTCTCTGCACTGGCTCCCTGTAAAATCCAGAATTGAATTTAAAATCCTACTGTTAACTTATAAAGCTCTAAATGGTCAAGCTCCATCATATCTTAGTGAGCTCATAGTGCCATATTATCCCACCAGAACACTGCGCTCTGAGAATGCAGGGTTACTCGTGGTCCCTAAAGTCTTCAAAAGTAGATCAGGAGCTAGAGCCTTCAGCTATCAGGCTCCTCTCCTGTGGAATCATCTTCCTGTTACAGTCCGGGAGGCAGACACCGTCTCCACATTTAAGACTAGACTTAAGACTTTGCTCTTTGATAAAGCTTATAGTTAGGGCTGGCTCAGGCTTGCCCTGTACCAGCCCTTAGTTAGGCTGACTTAGGCCTAGGAGGACCCCCCTATAATACACCGGGCACCTTCTCTCCTTCTCTCTCTCTCTCTCGTATTCTATTACTGCATCTTGCTAACTCAGCCATTCTGGATGTCACTAACTCGGCTTCTTCTCCGGAGCCTTTGTGCTCCACTGTCTCTCAGATTAACTCATATCGCAGCGGTGCCTGGACAGCGTGACGTGTGTGGTTGTGCTGCTGCCGTGGTCCTGCCAGATGCCTCCTGCTGCTGCTGCCATCATTAGTCATTAGTCATACTTCTACTGTTATTATACACATATGACTATTGTCACACATGTATACTGCCAGATATTAATACATACTTTCAACATATTGTACCACAGCAGCCAGAACTATAACTATAATATTATTACTTTCAATAATGTTGTTGTAAGCTACTGTTATTACCTGCATCTCTCTCTCTGTCTCTCTCTCTCTCTCTCTCTCTGTCTCATTGTGTCATGCGGATTACTGTTAATTTATTATGCTGATCTGTTCTGTACGACATCTATTGCACGTCTGTCCGTCCTGGAAGAGGGATCCTTCCTCAGTTGCTCTTCCTGAGGTTTCTACCGTTTTTCTCCCCGTTAAAGGGTTTTTTTTGGGGAGTTTTTCCTTATCCGCTGCGAGGGTCATAAGGACAGAGGGATGTCGTATGCTGTAAAGCCCTGTGAGGCAAATTGTGATTTGTGATATTGGGCTTTATAACTAAAATTGATTGATTGATTGATTGATTTTGTTACTTTATAATTGTAGTATTATAATCATTTTTATTGTTCCCAAGTCACCAAAAAATACATTAATGCTGGTTTAAGCCAAAGAAAGTCAACAGTAGAAATTTGATAAGACTGTGGCTGCTGTGTGATGAGATACCATTAAAGTGTAGCACTAAATCAAATTCACTGTATGAGCTCTATGGATAGAGATGAAGAAGGAGAGGTGTGTATGCTGACGTTAAAAGGTCAGATGATTTAGACTTAGGTTAAAAATGTCACAGAGAAACAGGAGAGCTGCACAGTGTATTAGCAGTAAAACAGCATGCAAAGAAATAAGAACAAAAGGAACAAAACAATCCCCCCTCTGTGTCTGTTCTTCCTACTCTTGCTAAAAATGTTGTGTTCTCCAGTGATTCAGCAGGGAATGCTGGGAATTTGGATCTACAGCACAGTGTGAGCAGTTCCAGTGTCTGGGCTGTTTTTGAATTATCTGCCCAACAAGCGCACTTCAACCCTTACTCCACTCTGTCAGTCAGAGGTCTGTGTTTTATTTTTAGATATAATCATATTTCCATCAATTAACCAGTTCTGTAAAATCTATACCTCGTTTTGTCTGCCAAAATACACAACACTGCTTTTCATGCATGGACTGAGCTATTTTATGTAAGGCTTGCCATGTGGTTTGAATTAATCATGCTTCTTTAGCTGGGGGCTAAATGGAACATGTCAGCCTATAATGTCAGCATACAAAAACATATCAGATATAGTTTCATAAAGGTAAAGTCTGTCCAAGTCTTACCTGATTTTCAGCCAGTTTAAATCTACTAAATCTGGCTCCTGTAAGTACAGATGCTAAACAGTATTAAAGAGGTTCCTTTGAGGACAGTAACATTATATGAGGGCCGGAAAAACAATTAGGCATGTCACTGATAACAGAAAGCCTTTTGAGGATCAGAAGTCTCTCTAAATCACAGGAATTTGGTGAAGAAGTCTGAACAGAGCATTCTGCATTTGTTCAGCACATCTATGGGGGCTGAACACAGATGTGTACTAGAGGAAAAGTGAATTCCCCTCTCTGATCCTGGGGCCCCATCAGCTGACCAGCAACACCCTCTCATAAACTAAGGCCAGACCTCTGCCACGCCTTTGATCACCTTGCACCTTGAAGAACTGCTTCACATTTATCACTGCTTTAAAGGAGCGCTCAGAGATCTGATGATCAGATGCATTCCTCACATGTTCCATCACAGTGTTGTCTTAGATGCAGATAGTGTTTCCTGGCTTTCCTTCAAAACATGGGCACTGTATTACAAATAAGCATCGACTCTGGAACAAAAAAGGTTACCTGCTGTTCAATAGATGCCTTTCACAGAAAATCAGAAAGCCTTTACGTTCTCCATGTTGGAACAGGACTCTGTGCATGTTTTCTTTAAATCAGTTAAAGCTGCAATTACAATATTATTCTCTTTTAAAATAATCAGTACCTCTCAATATTATTTATTTTATGATGAGTTAAATGTCTTGGTCTCTTTCAGTATGCTTTCTGGCTCTGTCAGTAATTCAAAATCGGAATTCCAACATATATTTTACAATAAAACAATAATTAATAAGAGACAATAATATAAACAATAAAAATACCAAACCTAAATGAAAACTTTTCTTTTTTTTTTTAGGACATTAGAACGTTGAACATGTTCTGCAAATAACATGACATCAGTATGTCACTCTCTCTCTCCTCTCTTCCCTCTTTTCTCAGCCCTTGTTGTGTCTGCTTCTCTAGTGTCCACTGCAAATTCACTAAATATACACAGTCTATGGGCAAGACACATAAGTGACTTGTCAAGAAGTGCAATATAGCCAATAAGAAGCAGAGTAGTAGGAAATGTGGCTGCTTGTAGTGATACTACTGCCCAACACTGGTTGCTGCTTGATTTGGTGCCTAAAAAGCTGCTGGAAAAACAACAAGCATCACTAAAAAACAAATATTTTTGTTGTTTGTTAGTGTGGAACAGTTGTGTGCAGTGGTCTACAGCTTGGCAGGCATCTCGCTTTGGTACCACGCTATCCACCATCCCCTCGATCTTTGGATGACAAACTTAGCTCACATACCACGTCACTTTAAAAGTTGATGTGATACATATGGAACTTACAAATGACACATATTTGTAGTTTGCAGACATGTACAATGCCAATATTTTCTCCTGGCGACTGGGCTGGATATGCTTATGTTGCTTCATATCTGAAATCAAGCAACTGTTTTTGCTTACATGTTAACCATACAGGGTCAGTGAAATTCTATCCACATTTTATGTGCATTTTTATTTTGTGCATTAAACAAGTGTTAACCCTATAAGTTTGAGAAAATTGAAACATTGCTAATACTAAGTATTTGGATGCATAATGTAGATTTTTTTCAGCCAGTACTGATAACCAATAATTACCTGCTTCTTGTGGCCAGTACCAACATAATATTATATAATTTCACACTTTTTTTTAAATTCTAAAATATTTTAAGTGTATAACCTGTAGTTTATGCACACCTGAAGGTAAGAAAGGCTACGATTAAGTGAGAAAATATGGAAGATATAATATTCCATAGCTCTGACCTAACCATATCACTGTTGTTAACACAACAAAAACAACTCTGACAACAATTCTGACTCTTTAAATATTGAATTATTATTATTTTTTGCAAAGTACATCAAAACCTTCCCAAAGATAGCCTACTTTGTTTTTTATAAAGAACTTTGCCCAAGAACTGAAATTAAATGCATCAACACACACACACACACACACACACACACAATGTCAGGGCTAACTGTAGCATCACACAGCTAGCATTACTTAACGGTTTCTGATGGCTTTAACCACAGAGTCAAGCCTTTTGGTGTGAGTTTGTTGGGACCGTTTAAAGGCTTGGTGTTGGTTGTTAGCCACTGTGTTAGCTCGTGCCAACTGGGAAGACACTGACCATCTGTCATGAGGACAGCGGCTCCAAAGTGCTGTGCCTAACTTATGTAACGGTAGCAGAAGGCTTGCTAATCTGGTGGGAAGTCGGTCGGTCGGGGATCAGACCCATGGCGCAATCATGTTTTCTTCCTCTTAAACTATTTAAGACTTGCACACCAGTGACATGTCAAGTTTGGCTCTCTAGTCACCATGCAGTTCTTGTTTTTCCTCTCCTGCTTTGTGTTTATTCGCAAACCAACTTTAAAGGTGTACCGCTACCTGTGTCAGGGAGTGTAGATGCTGCCCTTGTTAAGTCAATGAAAGCTGTCTGGCTATGTATTATCATCGTTACTGGAATAATTTATCGGCCTAATAAATATTGTGCATCCCTAAATTAAACCAAGTATTGTTTTATCAGTCACTTTACTTTCATGCCTGAAATCATATCAAACTTTTGTAAAACTATATATTTATTTGAAGGTTTACAAACCGCAGTAAAGTGAACAACATTCAAAATGAACAGTAAGAGTATCTCTAAAAAGTATGACCCCACTTTGGCTTTCTCAGTCAAACCCCTGGTGTGTGTCTGTTAACATCTCAGATTTTACCCAGGTCCCTGCTGGTGTGTCCCCAGTGGTACAGTTAAAAAGCAGGAAAGATGGAGGCATTCCTCCTGTAAGGGCCTCCTGCTTTTGCCTCTTTCTCCTCCTGCTTTAAATCACAGCAGCAGGACCTGCAGGGGGCAGAGGGGAACATAAAATACCTCCGCTCTGACATGCATGAAGGACTGGGCCAGTGCTGCTCAGTGCAGGATGGCTTCTGGGAGCTGAGGCACGACAGATACAGATGAATAAATGGATGAGCGATGGATGGATGGATAACCTGAACTAATGTCCACCCCCACTGACTCAGACACGTGCAGGAGGAAAACGTGAGGAAGACTGTTTACTGAACCCTCCCAAATAGTGCCCCAAATTCTTTTCTAGGGTTTCAGTCAAACTACGCAGCATTTATAAAGCCATATTTTTTTTCATTTGAGGCTAGGCAGTGGAGGTATCTTTACCCTAATTAGGAGACATATATGATAATTGACCTAATACAATCTAAATGTTTCTGATAACCCTTCCCAGAGTTCTCCACACAGCACAGAAAAAGTTATTGGCACATGCAGTATGGCCCAGGTCTGGTTTGAATCACCTTCAAAAACACACCACTGCGTCTTCCCTGAACTTCACAGAGGCTTATCATATTGGCCTTGCTGTTTTTGTTTTTAAAGGCTGATAATTTCATTTTCCCTCACTGCCTCCTTTCAGCAGGCAGTTAAATGTGTCAGGACAGATAGGGCCATCAACAAGAAGAGGAGTAGCATCTCACACATGACAGCGTGCGTGTGTGTGTGTGTGTGTGTGCGCGCGCGCTCGCGCGTGTGTGCATATGAGTGTGTTTGCTAAGAAAGGGCCATTACAGTAAAGCTCAAACACCTGGTATAAGACAGAGACAAGCCTCCAGACATGAAATGCCTCTGACAGCTTTATATGGATTTGGTCCAACTTAAAAGCAACTACAGCACAGATGGTGTAAAGGGTGAAACTAACCTAAACCAGCAATAGATATAACCTAAAATACAAGACATACAAATATTTTTCCAAATTTTAAATGTAGAATAAAATGATTTTGATGAACTATCACGATTGTAAGCTTAGATTTGGTTATGTTTATTATTTCTGATGGAAGTGTTTGTCCCACATGATGTGTCCAAGGACTGTCAGAAACTTGAAAATTCAGTGATAATTTGTTTTTTTACAGTTTCTGGCTGTGATAAATTGTGTCATTTTGGCGATTTTTAGGAAAATGTGGCATGTTTTCTATAAAAGACTGCTGAAAAATAAATACAAAAAACACAACCATTTAAATTTGTATGCCCCTCCCCTAAGCTAAAATAGACTACATAAGACTCTCCCCGGTGCTTAAAAAATAATTTTACATACCACCCACCCATAAATAATGAACAGTTCCTAATGAAATCAATTGGTTATTCCGGTAATTGGACACATTTTGCTGCACTAAATGGTTTCTGTGAAGTGCTGTGAATTTTAGTTGATTCAAAACTCACCTGAAACACATATTAAACATGGCTTAACAGTGACAATTTTAAACACAAGTACAAAATTCAGCTCTATTGCAACTCACAAGATTCACTGACAAAACAACAGTTTAACACAAAACAGTTTTCCAAACAAATACAACATGCTAACAGTATTATCACCAGCCTATGGCATTTTACATTGTATAAATTAGCCTAGCGACTAGCAGAGATTTCCTCCATTTATATGAAGCCAGGATAAATCACACACAAGACCAAAAATTCACAATTTATTGTTTCTTATCTGTGAAATTTAAGTATATAAAAGCATCATTACCACTGAGGATAATGGTTTCAGCTTGCAAGAATAGACAGGAGGTCCCACCAGGACATGTAGTTACATTTCTGGGGAGGTGCACGTCAGGCTACAGTAAAGGATACAGAGTCAATTCCATGCAGAAATCCTTCTTTGTCATTAAATCCCTCTAAATTGTACACACTGTTTCTTTAATGCAGAGCTAAAGGTCCAGTTTAAGATGTGAACATGGCAAATGTTACATACAAAGATCAGCATGGTCACATTTTTATTGTGTCAACATGTTGGCATGTTGATGTTAGCAAGCACTGCTGTGCTCATGTACAATTTCACAGAGCCGCTGTAGCATGTCTCCTCTTTGTCATTCAGATACACTAGAGGTACACTTACAGTGTTACTGTCATCTCTGTGATCCCACCATCAGTAATGTGCTTTAAAGATTAGCTCTCCACGAATACTCAATCCGAATAGCTTTGAAGCTGGGCGTCAAATTAGCCTTTTTGTGCAGTCTCAATAATCATTCTTGATCATTAGGCTGCGCCAGCACCCCAGAAATTAACCTTTAATTGATATCTGTACTTTATTGTTACCATAAGCTTAGACTGAGACCCTGAGAAAGTGACTTATTGGAGATTCAAGGTTTTCACCTGACAGCAGTCGTAACTATCAAGTGACCATTGCCCAACAAACAGGAACATGGCTGTTTTTCAAACTGTCCCTGCGGCAGCTCACAGGAAGTGTGAATGATTATACTGCACTACAGGGAGCGTGCTTCAAGCATCAGGCTTTTTATTGGGGAGAGGTCTGCGAGGGCACAGTGTGAAAAGTGTTGGCGTGTGTGTGTTTGACGTGTTTTAAAGTACATGTTACACTGCTGTCAGGTCTGTTACTTAAGGTCTGTGGAAGCTATGCTTTGTTGGCGCTGTTACTTCTGTTGTGTGTAAGTGTGTGTGGGAAATTAACTTCTGTCTCCTTCCATTTAGTCTTGGGGCTAAATGTACATGACAGCCCCTCACTGTTGCAGCTGACCTCCACAGCCAACAGCCTGCAGCTTCTGATCCAAGACCAGCAGGACTCCTCTTCTCAGCGTAGCAGGGAGAAGCAGCCACTGAGACTGCAGTCACACTCTTTAATGGGCACACAGAAGAGGCTCTGTTCAGTTATCACTCCAAGTTTTAAAATTACTTTTTTTTTTTAAGATTTTTTTTGGGGCATTTTCAGCCTTTAATGGATAGGACAGACAGTTGTGAGGGGGGCAGAGAGAGGGGGAGTGACATGCAGCAAAGGGCCACAGGCTGGAGTCAAGCTTGCCGCTGCGGCAACAGCCTTGTACATGGGGCGCCTGCTCTACCACTAAACCAATGACGCCCCTTAAAATTACACTTTAACTTGCATCCACACTGTAATCTTTCTGTCGCTTATCACTGATAGAGGCCATCATAGAAGATGTTAATCTGAAAAATGGATCAACTCCTGTGAGCAGCACCCTGAAGACAGCACAGTGACAAAAAGTCTGACAGTAGCAGTGCAAACAGGTGTTACACAGTGCAGTCAGTTTCAAAATCATTAACTCTGAAGACCACATAATCATTAAAATTACCCAGAGCTGCTGCATCAGAGACAAAACGTAGACATGGCTGGCTTGCTGTGGCCATGCCTGAAGGTATGTGCACAGTTTGCCACAAAATCAAAAACACATATTTTGCCTCTTACCTACATACCTACCTAGATAGTTTTGGAGGTGTGCTGTACAGCACTGCTAGCTCACCTAGCACCACTGATCTAGTTAATGTTACAGCTCAGCTGAGGAGGGTGACATTAAGGTTTGAATCTTTTGCTGTCATGTTTGAAAAAGGAGTGATATGAGTGAACTTCATACTATGATGGGATGGCCTACAGTAGTAGAGCATGTGAGACAACATTCTATTGAACTAATTAAGATAAGATTCAAAAGTTTAACAAGCCAGTTAGTATCATCACAATATTATATTGTCAGTAGGTTTGCACAGTATTGGTATTTATGTGAATGAATATTTCATTTATATGAATATTCTAATTTCATACACACATTTGTTTGAATGGATGTGTGTATATCTGTATTGTACTCAAATTGTGCTTATGTATTTTGGCTCTGTGTGTGTGTGTGTGTGTGTGTGTGTGTGTGTGTGAATTTATACATGTATATGATTGTATGTTTAAATATTATGATTTACTGTATGTTTAATGGTCTTTAATCTTGATGTGGACTCTTGGAAGATTAGTCAATGGCTAAAAGAGATCCAAATCAAATCAAATCAAATTCAAATCAAATCAAATCAAATCAAATCTCGTCCGTGAGTGGATGCTTTCCCCTGTGCGGTGATATGGTTGGCAAGTGTAGTTCAGAAAAAAGAAAATGCAGCAGGGGGCCATGGGCTGGATTCAAGCCTGGGCTGCTGTGGCAACGATCTTGTACATGGGGCGCCTGCTTTACCCACTAAGCCACCGACGCCCCAGCTTTGTAATTCTTATGATTACATTTACACTTACGAAATCATAAAAGTTGTGTAAGTATTATAAACTTTTGTTTGTTACAGAGCTTAGTTTTGGCTTCATCCAAAATCCAATAGATAAATCCCATTGGTTTTGTGTTGAGAAAACCAGGGCAATGTTAACAATGTTGGCCTCCAAAGAAAAGTTATTGCTGCAGCAAAGAGGCGCTTTGAGCATCACAAGCAGAGTGCCATCTCGTTCCATTATATTGGAGAAAAGGCAGACATCTTTACTGTCAATATCTCTAACACTAGACCACTCAAACCAAAACTATCTTAAATTATAAATGGCACCACAGGTAAGAGGAAAATATGTGTTTTTGATTTTGTGGTGACCTGTCCTTTTAAAGTAGATAAAAATGGCCTTTTTTAGATTTTTTTGGAACAAGGTGGTTGCTAGTTACCCACTAAGTACATTTGTGACATTAGAGAAAAGTCTGACTAAAACCAGACTTTTAAAATACATGTTAACTTGACTGAAATCGTACTATATTGAATTTCTCAAAGACTAATACACCCAGATAATGTGATTAGGAAGCAAATTACTCCTGCATGTATACAGTCAGTCAGACCCAAACTGGCCTAGGCGCTCTGTGCATGCTCCACAGTTTCTGCCCGCGGCTTTGACCCCGAAGTCAAAAGCATCAAATGCGTAACAGAAGAATAAGCCAGTACAACACTGTGAAATCTATATCCAGAGCTGTGCATTTTTGGATGGATGAAGTGTACAGAGCTGTTATGTTTTCCACCATTGTATTAGTTTGCTGCTAGCTAACCGTAGCTAACTTGTTTGTTGATTGTTTGGTCTGTGACATTATAGGTCAGCAGCAAAAAGGTTCAATACTAACAAGCTGAAAAGGGAGCATGTCGCCACCAATTGTAATGGAATCAGACAAACTTTGGTCAAAAAAATCGATTCCCCTCCCGTGCTTGTATACTGGGACAAGGATAATAGTCCATTTAAATGGCTTAGTCAAGCTTTAACTGTAGCTTGACTTCACTGTGCATATAAAAGTACTGACTAGTAGTGACATTTATACATGGCTTGTTTGTAGTGATGAGCCCACGGGAAATCAACTCCTGACTTTGCTGTTTCCCTCACCGCTGTGGAGCGTTTTAGCATCTTTGAACTCACCTTGGTTTTACTTCCTGCAACTTTACTCTCATGGCTCTCATCACCATCATTTTTAGCATACACTGTCAAAATAATGAACAAAGCTTTTATGATGTTACCCATTGGTTTGTGGACTTCTGTTTTGAAGTTTTGAGTTGAGCATTTCAGCAGTGGTTTTCAGCTACAGAAATTCAACTGCAATTTTCAGTAGAAAAGCTGTGATAATTTCTCTGTACACTACCTGCCCAGCACCAAACACTGCAGAAAAAGATAACAACTAGCTGGTGAATATGGTGGAGAATTTAAAAGCAAAAGAAATATTTCCCTCATGAGTTGGTGGAGAGCAAAATGGAGCTAAAAGAGTTAATACTGGACTTATCACCAGGTAGATACGAACACAACTTAAAATAAATGATTTTACTCCATATGTAAATAAGCCACATCTTCATAGTAACTTTAAGGTGATAATTATAGCTCTGTGTCAATGTTGTGTTTACAGCTTTGTGCACTGCCCCCACACGGACAAATGAAATTACTTCATACCAAAATCTCTGAGCGACCCTAAGAAGTGTCCAACATCCCTGACTCAGAAAATACTGTCATACAATTGTACAATAGCTGCTCTGTACAGTACTTCATGGAAAAAATTAAGGTTATCATTGACTAAGCTGCTGTTATTGTTTCTTTAAAAAAACTAAAGACAAACGTACAGGTCAGACGTGACCATTCCTTGTCCTTGGAAACAGTCAAATCCATTTTCTAGAGCTTCCTTTGCAAATTGAGTATGCTGAGTGGTCTGTAAGCAGGCCATGATTAAACTTTTAAACTTGTTTTACTCTTAAAAGCAATGTTGGTGTGAAAGTTAATAATGCTCTTGAACAGCCTAAATTCCTTTGTAAACAGTCTCACTGTAGGCTGAGAGCAATTGATGGCATGACAGGCCAAGGTCAAGTAAACAATTAGCTGGATTCCATCAGCTCGACAAACAGTCAGTCGATGGCCACCTGCTGCTAATCTTCATGGCTACTGGGCCCCTGGAACCATAATAGTTTCTGTCACTGATAGTCTGTATGCAGGAACACACTGAATTCACAAAAAACATGGCCTACTTACAGAAAATTAGTTGTACATAGAGCACATGGTAATCTTGTTTTGTGTTATTTGTTGCCTTCCTCATCTTTGGTAATAAATTAGTTACACAAAGATGTTTCCCAAATGTTTGGAAACTGAGGCATACACCGTAAAGTACTATCTGTCCCACACTTTAACACACACAGAGGTCAAGTGCTACAACATTGCCAGACACTCATCAGCTGGACCCTGTGCTGCTGCCTGTGAAAAGGGAGATTCCCAAAGTGCAGTGTGAAATTAGAAGAAATAAGGTAATGCCAAAGGAATCTTTTACCATAACATTGGACCTGTGGAGGGAGGTGTTGACTCAGTGTGTATATTTCCCACAATCCAGTGAAGCATAAAGATAATGGAAGGCTTGACAATAATGGACAAATTAAGACATAGAAGTTGAAAGAGAAACAAAGTGACATTGTATTAATAAATTGTCTGAAGTCAAATTCATAATGTTTTGAACCGGTGAACCATTTTTATTGTTTCACTTGAACCCCATCAGACAAATTTATGTATCCATGAAACATATCCAATGTTTGGTTCAGAGGTGGTGATGTCATGGCATGGCATGAGAACAGTCCTTGATAAGGTGAAGTGCTCTGCCTGCCAGTTCTCAGAGATAAAAGGAAATCTTGTTCACAGATCAGTGAGCCCTGTCTATCTCTGGCTTGTTGCTGAGGTCAAGGTGGCTGGACTTCCCACACAGCTGGCACACACAACGCTCTACTCTGACAAAAATTCCTGGCAACACTCATTACAGGAAGATTCTGGTATTTTCTAGATCCTAAGGCCTGGTCACGGCAGCATTCAAAACGGCAAAAGTTCACAGCAAATTCAATTCATTCCAATGGGATCACCACAATTTGTGGATCTGCTGGCAAAGGCAAAGTAAAACATGCACAGTGTTTTCAGACTAAGTTCAACTTTGGTGAACTTAAAATTGTGCTATTAAACAATGGAGTGCTGTGTTGTGAGTGCTGACTTAAGGGGAACAGAGAGTGGAGAGTCCAAAACGGTCAAAGCCATTGTAGCTTTTAGCTTTGCTGCTATCCACCTCTATACAAGTGTAAGCTGCAAACTAACAAGCAGGCTAAGTAAACTGTCCAGTACAGAAAAAAACAGAGGCTTGGAGGGCTGTTGTGAGTGACTAACATTAGCCTGGTTGGATAATGTTAGCAGCTGGCTCACCAGCTGCAGACATTAACCAACTAGTCCTACGAGTTGTTGCTATGCTTCTAGAACGAGGTCTTTTGTGAAGATGTGCAGATTAATTTAGCTGTACTAGTTTCTGCGACCAGGCCTTTGGACTAATCTCATAATTTTTGACATTCTGACTGTAATGCTATAGCTTTGCGCTTGCCACTTCTGTTATAAAGATTTAGAAAGCAGTACGCCAGCAAAACAATAGAGTGCCCTAGAAATGAGTCCTAAAGTCAGAAAATGAGTCAACATTTTGCCCTCCAGGCATAGGCGTAGGATTGGGTAGGGACGGTAGGGACACGTCCCTACAGAACATCATCTCATCAAACATGGCTTTACAGTCTTGTTGCGGTGGTGACATGAAGTATATGACCATGGTGTAGGTCATTTACAGGCTTACATTAGCATTTACTTCCCTGATTGCATTTTGGCTTCAAAAATCATTAAAGTGGCATTCATTTGTGAGGATTATCTTGCTGAACTTAAAGCTATAGTGCGTAACTTCTGTCGCCTCCCAGCAGATAATGCGTTATTACAAGTAATAAGCCAGCGGCACTTCCATGTACACAGAGTAACACTCGCCAGTTGCCACCCACCATACACAGAGTAACACTTGCCTTTGTGGTAGGATCCACTTCTGAAATGTGTCTCGGCCACTTCTCCACCATGTTGCTTTCTCTTTCTACCTGCGCTCTACCTCTTGCTATGACACTCTCTGTTCTTCCTCCCCCTCCCTTCTTGTTGTGAGGAAGCATTTCCTGTGCGCCAGCGCGGGAATGTTGCCAGTCGACATGCAAACTAAAAACGATATATATTGAAAAATACCACGAGATGTTAGAGGAGCCAATCGGCTTAATCAGCATTGTGTCATCTCCTCTAGTAGTGGCTTGGGTGAAACGGACATTTACGGACCTGTAGAAGTTACGCACTATAGCTTTAACCTGTAAGTATCAAAAATTTGAATTTGCCACAGAGCTTATTTACTGCTTTAATCCAAAATCCAATAAAAAAATTCCATCGGTTTTGTGTCCAGGGAACCAGGACAATATTAACTTCCAGGTTGGCCTACAAAAAAAACATTATCCCTGCACCACTGTATGTCTGACCCCGGGAAGTATAATTACACCATCACATGATCCCTTGTGGCCCAAAAAGACTTCCAATAAACTCACATGGCATAAGAGCAGTGGTCGAATTGTTAATTTTTAACAAGGGGGATGCAATGTAGCTTGGATTTTTTTGCATGCACACATCATGCCCACAACGACTTTAACAAAATATACACCTCCCAAACGACATTATTGCAGGACGCCTTAACCATAACTATATTCATAATTCTACAATCCAATTTCCTGTCAGGTTCTTCCTTTTATCTTACTACAATTGTCCTGTGTATTCAACTAATGAGTAAATACACCTTTTCATGCAGCAGAGTGAATTTATTTTTATGTCTCACAAACACCTTTCAATCACTGATAATCATCTCACCAACATATCTCTAGTTCTATCAGCTGCTCATAACAGACTCCATGTCCCTCTGCTCTCTCTTGTTCTACTCCATCTTCTCTCTGACTCTCTTGATTCTCCACAAAAGTAAACACATGAACTTCAATGAAAATGGCTTGTTTTAGTTAGTTAGCTAGCTTGCTCTCACAGAAACATGTGATTTGACTCTAAGAGATGTATAGCCTAGGCCTAACAAGAAGAAAGCCTGAAACCTGAAAGAAAGCTAATATTATCCAATGTAAATGTACTTTATTTATATAGCACTTTACAATCACCCCATATATGAACCAAAGTGCTTTACTGATAATCAAACAACAAATGATACCAATATTATTTTTCTACTCCAAATATCAAGCAAGTTATGCCCTACATAACCAGATGTCACCGAAGCATGTACAGAAAAGCAGGTAAAGTTTGCAGTTAGCTGGCTGGCTGGCTAGACTGCCTGGCTGGCCAATTTCACTTCACTTTGGCTAGCTGAACGTTAGCTCTATCACAAAATAGCCTAGGCTAACAGTAGCATAGCTAGATAAGGCATTTCTGTGGAAATAGCCACTGCAGCATTCAAGTTTTGTGTGAGAAATCAAGTCACTTAAATTGTCTGGGCATGAGTCAAATCCAAGCTTCTCACCTGTTCTTTTCTTTTTAAAATAATCCCAAAGGTCAAACCTTTTTTTTTCATTTGATCATGCTGCCAATGAATGCATCAACTGAGTGCGTGAGTGAGTGTGCGTGCAGCTATAACATGCTCCTGTCTGTGTTTTTTGGTTCCACCAAGTGCAAGTGGTTTCAACTTTCACTTTCTACTATGCGAGCATAATAAAATAAACTAAATTGTGGGATTTAGCTAGCAGCACAGCTCCACCTGCACACACAGATTCTAGATTAACAAGGGGTATGATTTTTGGTAAATTTTCTAACAAAGGGGATGGCATCCCCCTCATCCCCCCTCAATTTGACCACTGCATAAGAGACATCTGTAAATCAGTGGCTAAATGTTTTTGTGCATCACAACCACTGTGAAATGACTTGTTTCACTTGAACCATTTGGTTTTGGTTTGATAACATTTAGAAAGTCCTAAAAGAGCTGCACAACTGACTCATTTTACCCCAGTTCAAGTTAACAAAGTGCCAAACCATTAGTGAGGCGTATGGCCAGCTGAAGTCTCTTGTGTGCTTTCTCTGTGGGCAACACAATGCGGACAGAGTGCAGAACATCCGGGTAATTCTGTATTCAGCAGTTGAACTTTTTTGGCTTCATGCACCACTAAGCAACTTTTATAGGTATGAACAGGGTCCCGCCTCCAACACTGTGTCCAGGTGTGTTAATACATCCATGATCGGGCTGTCAGGAATGATGCTTGGCACTTCCAATTTTCCCAGTGGCCACTTGCAGCAAAAAAATTTACAAAAATATCTGTATATGTATCAGAACCAGTAATCTTATGATCTGCTGTGTAGTTATTATAATACATCTTTGCTCTATATGCCCATCAGGGCAAGCTGAGAGAGCTTCTTAAAATAAACTGTACATAAATCTTTAATCAGTTAATTTATGTTTATTTGGGACTCACACTGCTTTGATGTAAGTTGTTTTACCTAGTAGCAAACGTTGTAATTGTAAAGCATCACTTATAGTCAAAAGGACCACAATTATGAGACTAAGACTGAAGTTAAAGAAGGCTGGGATTTCTCTCAAAAGCTGCTGGATTTTAGATTCAAAGGACTCAAGTCAGAAGCTGAAGAGGTCATTGTTTAAAGTGGGTTGAGAATAAGAGACTAGATTCCTGCTCACATTTGATGTATGGAGCACACATCCTTTAAGTGGCTTCCTACTCTTGTGAGCTCTGGGAGTGGGCACTAGTATAAATAACTCTCTCAAACCAAAGTCTTTTTCACATTTTTCTCTACACGTTTACTTCCAGGGGACATACTGTAGTAGCAGTTTCACCTCGATAATTAAAAGTGGTCGAGCTGGAAACAGTAGTGTGTTGTCCTCAAACACTACCCCTTCAGAACGTAATGCTAAAAACTGTCTAGGTGTGTTGAGGGGACTATTCATTCAGTGCTATTCATGTTTTTTCCTTTCCATGAATATCAGCTCTACGTTTCTCTCCATCCTGTTGGCTGCTGCTTTCTGTATGCTGTCAGAGCAGTGGGCGTCGAGCACAGTGGACCAACGTATGAATGCTGGGCTTTGTATGCTGGCATGTGTGGGCTGTGATCACCTCTAGTCTTACCATTTAGGTGGAGGCGTGAGAGGGAAAAAACATAGGGTTCGCCTCACAACTGCTGTAGAAAAAGCCTACTTCTAACAGGGAATTCCTAACATTTCCAGACTGGTGCTTATGATTTTCAAAACTGAAATGAGTTTTGCTGAGCTCATTCACATCAAAGTGCAGGGTGGAGCTGGAAAAGTTCTAGCTTAAATTAAAAAATAAATTGCAATTGGAGGTACAAGCAGTATCAGCAATGCACCTTTTACTGGTCAAACCTTTGGGCCTCTTGCTTCAGGGGCGAATTCACAGGAAGGTTGGTAGAGGAGGTGCGGGGAGCAGAGAAAGCTCTTACTGGCAGGTCTGTGAGGGCCAATAATCAACTTTGCTACTAATCGTCAGCGTGCGTATTCAGGTGGCTGTATCTGTTTCAGCTAAACAGCCCTCCTGGGCCAGTTTTAAGTGAGGGTGGACTCCCGCATGCCTCGCCAGATCAATGCACGTCACTGGGGACAAAGAGCGCCTTTTAGAAAACAAAAATTCCAAGTAGTGGGAATCCAAACTGAAACAGAGGTAAAGCGGTGTTTGCTTTGGATGGAGTTTCACTATTACACTGCTGCCTCTGCAGCTCAACCTGCTGCTGAAGGCGACGGGTGGTGTAGGTGGTGGTTTATAAGATGATCTACTCCTACAAACACAAACATGCACACACTGAAAGGACCAACACATTTAAACATATTTTCTCTCTTCCTTCCTCGCACACACTCACACAAAGGACAGCTTTCTTCACTTGGACCTTTTGCTTTTTTTTTTTTACTCCTCCTCTCATTAAAGCCCCTGCTCTGCCTGCGGCCTGGGTTGCTGGTATAGTACATGAGGGAATCAGTTGAGCACTCAGGTTGAGCCATATGCAGTCAAGCAGAGTTTGGCCCCAGAAGACCCTAAATTCTCAAGGTTGGACATTCCCTTCTAGGGAGTTAAGAAGCAGGGCCAGGCGGTTGGGATCACTTCAGTATTCAATTTAGACATTTTAAATGGGATTATGCAGGATTAATCCACTTTAGTGACGTCTTTGTAGAATGATCATCTATGTGGTGTATTGACATAGAGAATATTGCATATAGTATGTCATTATCTTGGATATCTTTCTCCTTTTTTGTTTTCTTTTTCTCTTTTTCAGCTACCGTAGCCATAATAACTATCAATACTTTGCCGTGTTCTTCTGCTTATACCGTACAGACCACTGTTGTTGCTACTGGAAACCTAAAACATGGGACTTCCTGTGGGGATTTTTCCTGAGAAAGACCTACCTGACACCATATTTGAGTAAATGTTTTCATGAACTGGATATAGATGGAATCACAGCTGTGTTAAATCAGTCAGCAATAGAGAGCAGAATACAGCACAGTGAACATTTTCTGTGATATTGTCACAGGTTATTGCTTTTAATAATGCTTATAAACATTACAGGAATGTTATTTTTACTTGCAGTGAACAGACCTGACCTCCTACTCTGACCTTTGCAGCCCAGGGGAAGGCAGGGGTCACCGTCTTTTGCTTGAGGACACGTTGGCAGGACAGATGGACAGATGCAGAGACATCTGTGCCACCTTAATCTTGTGTCAGGCAATACCTATTACAGGGCGCCTATTATGCATATTTTTAGGTTCATACTTACAAGTTTTTGTTTGTATTACCACATGTTTACATGCTTTAATGATTAAAAAAAACAAAAACAAAAAAAAAAACACTTTATTTTCCTTGTGCTGTCTGTGCTGGAACCAGGGCAGGAATTTCACAAGGGCCACGAGGGCCATGGCTCTCGTGCCCCCCTCATTTGGCCCTGTGCCCTTGAAAAAATATCTGCCCTTAGGCCACAGTGGCCTTGATGTTGATGATTGCGGTTTTCTCCTCTGCCTCTTTCCTGTCAACACGGCTTTGACACCTGCGTCTTTTGAGAAAAAGAATGCGATGACATTCTGGACTCTTATTGAGCTACTTAAAATGAGACGATGCGTACATCACCAGTGGTGGGTTTGATTCGAGCCTGGCATGAAGCGCTCAGACGGGCTGTAACGACAGTTTGACACCAGTCTATCACCGGCCAACCAGGAGACTTCATCAAACGCCCGGCCAGGGATCGGTAACGAGACCCGGTATTAAACAACCCAAGGCAAGTTTAATCAACACCGTAATAACAGTAAGCTCCGCCATTATCGGCGTTACTTTTTAAAGTTTCAGTTTCATGTATCATCATTGTGCAGCGGTGGAGCCGCAGTGCAGATGAAGGGAATATAACTTAAAGATGACTCTAGTTAATGACAACTACGCTTGTTACTGTGAGTAAGTGCGATAAAATCTCTGCCAGCCAAGCCAATACTTTATCAGTACATGTGATCAGCATGTAGAATATTTCAATCTGCTCTGTCCACAGTCTCTCATTCACCGCTATTATGATTTATGATCGCGGTCGACACAAGCACATCGTGCTCGCGGTGCTAACAGCAAAGTGTTTTAGACTTAAAACTAAAATGAAAGCTGTATGTGTGTAGGCTAATACTTTATCTGAACATGTACCTGAGGCAGCTGACCTGCGTGTCCTCAGTAGAGGAGGGACAGAGAGCAGGATGAATGACTGATACTGATGTTTGTCTTCATGCTGAGATAACGTGTCTTTCTTCACTCAGTATTGTGATGTCAGGAGGAATATTTATATTCCAGTGAGATGATATTGGGTTTTAAAGGCGCTGTATGTAAGAATGTGGCCAAAATGGTTACTGCACTCAAATTCAAAATAGTGCCGCAAGTCGTGTCCCCCCCCCTCCCCTACAGATTCGAGGTTGCTGCTCTGTGCTGAATTGCTGCGTTGTGCTCCGGCGTCCGGTGATCTGACGGCTTATTTCCACCAGATGCGTGTTGGTTGCGTCTCCGCTCCGGCACGGCAGCAGAGCCGATAGGATTCAATTCTAGTCAATGTGTGTGTTTCCACCGGCTGCAGCTGTGCTGTGTTCCGGCTCCGTCTCAGCTGTGGCGCTCCGGAGCCCTCCGCAACAGATATGCAGGACTTCTATTTTTGCCGGACGCCGGAGCACAACGCAGCAATTTAGCACAGAGCAGATCGTGCGGGGCAGGAAGTGGTGCACAGAAACACGATAAAACATCCGGTTAATTTTCAAAATAATGGGCGGAGACAGGCCTGAAGTCAACAGGTCAGAGGTTTTCAGACGTCATTTCACCCTGTTAACACCATGGACGAGGAGATATTAATCACGGCAGTGCACCGAGATGTCTTCCTGCGGAGCTGCATTGCTTCGCACAGCAAACGCAGCCGGTGGGTATTGACGGACGGCGGAGCACGCAGCGGATAACCAGCGCTGCTGTTCCGCAACGGACACGCATCCAGTGGAAATCCGGCGTAACACCGGCAAAAATAGAAGTCCTGCGTATCTGTTGCGGAGGGCTCCGGAGTGCCGCAGCTGAGACGGAGCCGGGACGCAGCACAGCCGCAGCCGGTGGAAACACACACACTGACTAGAATTGAATCCTATCGGCTCTGCTGCCGTGCCGGAGTGCAGACGCAACCAACACGCATCTGGTGGAAATTGGGGTGATTTGTTTACCCACGGGCGGCTGCTGTGGCAGGGCCACGTCACCGCGTCCTTGATCTTCGGGTTTCCAGCGAACTGTTCGAGCAAATCAGGCTTCTCTACTGCTAACGCTGCTGCCGGGATACAGTGGAGGAGGAGCCGGCTGCTTGCCGTGCTGCTAACGTTTGTTTCTCAAAAAAATCAGTCTAAAATCACATGGGCTAAAATGTATGATCGAAAATGAATAACAGTTGAAAGTATTCGAAATGTCCATCCCCGTCTAGCTATGATGCTAGTTAGCCAACTTTGGCTAAAGCTTACCTGTCGAGGAGAAGAGTAGTCACTTCGACATCCGATTTCAAATTCTTCTCCGCTTTCAACCATCTCCACCGTTAAAAAGCATCTCCTACATAAACCCTCGCTTTGCCTCAAGTTTTATCTTGGCGTTTTTGGGAATCATAACGAGGTCGTTTGGGTTTAGTCGCACCGTCAGCCATTGTAGCTCAGTCGTAACTGTAACTGATGCTGAGACTCTACTGACTGCGTGACTGGTAGACGGCGGTGGGTGGCGCAACAGGCCAAAACACAAATTCAAAACATAAACGTGATTTGCAGACCTCAAAAAAAATTTTTAAATGCGAATATTCTGGCCGCACTATTGTTGTCAGTGAGATCAGTATGTTATATTAACATTATTCCTTAGTCTCTGTGACATATTAGGAGGATTTTACGACTATTTGCTTTAGATTTCTTACATATAGCTCCTTTAAATAGTGAATTTGTTGTTGTAAACATGACTGTTGCTGCCATGGACTGTATAAAACTATATCCTGTGTAACTGACCTATAAGGAAAACATCAAGAGGTGAGGTGTGTGCATGTGTGTGTGTGGAAGAGAGGGGAGAGGGAGATGCTGGTAGAGATAGTGTGTGTTGTTAGATACTGTTAATGTCACTTATTATGCTTCTGTGCATAGCTCTTTTTCATTCTGTTTCTGCATCATGTTGAGGAGGGCCATGCCTGTGTATATATAAATATATATATGTATGCAAAAAAGTGGATCGGTTGCTCGCTGCTAACAATGTGGCCCGTTGACATGATCTGGTTTTGAAATAGGGCCCAGTTGAAATAGTAGCCTAATTGAATATCCCTGCTGTAGTTTGTTTGTTTGTTAGCTATCTAACAACACATCAAAAATAGGCTAATTGTAAGCCAGTCTTGTTCAGTGAATCAGTTTATCATGTACACTCAAAAAATATTTAGGCCTAATATTTAAGATTGTTTGCTTATAAATACATGAATCTTGTTGTTCTATATTTAAAACACATTGGGTTTATTAGTGCTATTAAATAAATCACATTAATCACATTATTACTTATTATACTCATTATCATTACTTGAGCTTGTTTTATTTATTCATTTTACAGATAGTTACACATTGTTAGTCCTTAAATTCATTATGAACGTGGACTTGAATCATTGTTTTATTTTATGGCCTTGCTGCCTTGGCTTTTGGCCTTTGTGCCCTCAAAAAATTGACAACACGGAAGTCCAAGTGGCCTCGCCCCTAAAATGACGAAATTCCAGGTCTGGCTGGAACACCTGTATCCACAATGCTACGTACTGCTACATAAGATGCTACGTTTTAGCGCCTGTCTCTTTAAAGGAGCTATATGTAAGAAATCTAAAGCAAATAGTCGTAAAATCCTCCTAATATGTCACAGAGACTAAGGAATTATGTTCATATAACATACTGATCTCACCGACAACAATATTACAGCCAGAATATTCGCATTTTAAAAAAAATTTACGGTCCGCAAATCATGTTTGTTTTGAATTTGTGTTTTGGCCTGTTGCGCTACCCACCGCTGTCTACCAGTCACACAGTCAGTAGAGTCTCAGCATCAGTTACAGTTACGACTGAGCTACAGCAGCACGGCAAGCAGCATTAGCAGTGTCCTGGTACATAGCATTAGCAGCCGTCTCCTCCTCTGCTGTATCCCAGCAGCAGCGTTAGCAGTGTCCCAGTACATAGCATTAGCAGCTGGCTCCTCCTCAGCTGTATCCCAGCAGCAGCGTTAGCAGTGTCCCGGTACATAGCATTAGCAGCCGGCTCCTTCTCAGCTGTATCCCAGCAGCAGCGTTAGCAGTGTCCTGGTACATAGCATTAGCAGCCGGCTCCTCCTCAGCCGGACTTGCTTGAGTGGTCCGCTGGAAAACCGAAGATCAAGGACGCGGCGACGCGGCCCTGCCATGACAGCTGCCCGTGGGCAAACAAATCAGTCTCCAGCGTTTCCCTGTTAGCATATAGCTGCATGTTTATTAGCAGCGTACTTGCAGCTGGGGAATGACTGTACCAGAGAATAGGGGGACTTTTTTACCTTGAAAAATCGTCACTGAAAGTTTCTAAACAATTTTAGTATGACCCATGTGGGTAGCAAAATGGGCTGAAAAATTGGGTCCTATATGGGATTGTCCACGGGTTCCATAATGGTACTGTGCCAATTCCCCAGATAATATGCCCATTTTGGGCCCATACCCACTTGGCACCAGGTAGCACTAGCATAACTCATGAGGCCCACTTGGGCAAATCAACCCATTTGGGCAATAGAGACAGAGCGCATAATCTGAAAGCCACGCCCCCAAAGGGGAAACGAGGCCCGCTTTCCCCTCACACTTTCCCCCTCCGTTTCCAGCCTGTTGAGTTTTCCCTAAGTCCAAATGCCGAAAAGTTGCTGTGTGGTGGGCTGCACGGCCAATAAAAACCCAGAGCTTAGCTTTTATCAGCTGCCGAGCAGAAAAACGGGACCTTGTAGAAGACTAAAGTGGAATAAATAAAACGTGAGACTTCAACAGGGAAGAAATTGTGGGATCCTGACACTTGGTATGCCTATGTGTGCAGCAAACACTTTGTCAAACCCTCCAAATGTATTTTTTAGAGTAACAGTTAACTGTATTTATGTATGTTAAGCTAAAGCATTGACAGTATGAATGCAACTTCCGTTATAATTGTGCCCAGCGCTCTGCGATTCAAGCAGTCCATTCCAGCAGTCCGCTCTAGCACTTCTATCAATCTACCAAAACAACAACGTGTGCCGGTAGTAGGAGCAGGCTGACGGCTGAGTATGCCGACATGCTCATCTTCTTAAAAAAGAATCTCGCATCATGTTTTTTCCAAGACGAGCAAGGTAAGGAGAAGGGACACTGAGGTAGACTGGCAATATTAAGCTTATTAATATACCATTGCCTCTCTGGTAGCCATAGCGTGCTAAAATAATCCTTTGCCATCTTATTATTAGCTAATTATTAGCTAGCTATAGCTAATAATTTTAGCTAGCTAGCTTGCAGTTCAGTTGTGGAGACTTCAAGGTGCAGCTGCGGAGGCAGAATGACAGCGAACGAGCAAAGAAGCAGGGAAAGCAGGCCTCGTTTCTCCTTTGGGGGCGTGGCTTTCAGATTATGGCGCATTGCACTCTGTCTCTATTGGCATGGGGCCATCGTGGACAATTCTGTATAGGGCCCTTTTTCAGCCCATTTACCACCTACGTAGGCCCCATGTATAAATGTTGTCTGGAGGCCATGTTCCAGCAAGAATATGATCCAAAACTGGGGCAAACTTAAAAACACCCGCAACCATGTTGACATGTTTCCCTGTAGCCACATGTAGCAGTGTAGGCTACTGAATGTAAACACTTGCAGTAGTGTGCCTGGAGCAGATGACCCTATTAAGAAATCTGACACACTATGACATCATACTGTGGACATCCACTAACCGGAAGATCAACGTTTCAATCCCCGGCTCCTCCAGTCTGCATGTTGAAGCATCCTTGAGCAACATACTGAAACTGTTGGCTGTTCCATCGGTGTGTGAATGTGTAAAAACTGAGTAGGTAGCCTCAGCCAGTGAGCCTCGGCCACCAGTGTGTAAATGTGTGTGTGAATGGGTGAATGTAAAAAAAAATGGGTGAATGGAAAAAGTGCTTTGAGTTGTCAGATGAGTAGAAAGGCACCGTTTCTTTTTATTAGCACATTTTTTAGAAAAAACAGTTGGAAACGGAGCATTCAGAGTGGTCTTAAGCCTGAGGATTTGGCTCACAGGGAATACTTCTATGTATGTCTACCTTATTATTTTAAACTTTGGCCATGTTTAATGTAAACATTGTTTATTGATATATAAGACAAAAAATACCAAAAAGCACAATTCACCCCCTTTAAAGAGTAAATGCAAACTAAGAGAAAGGGGACAGCAAGTCCTTTCCTGCATTCACTTGAAATCAGAGAGACAGTAAGTGGCAAACCAGATTCCATCATATGACAAGAGCAGGATATTAAAGTGAGATGAGGCCGACAGAGAATGCCAGCAAAGGTAATGGTGGATGGCATTGCCATTCAAAGCTAAAATATAGTATTTACTTTTTTAAGTCCCCTGGGACTCAATTTGAAGCCAGATGTTGTGTAGCTCCATAACGTAGGGTGAAAACACAGGCAACCTGGACAATTACTGGACTTTACGAGAAATATTACAAAAAATCATGAATGCAGTATGCTTCGTAAACAACATGGCATCACCATTGTAATGGCATATTGTCATGCATGTTTAGTTCTTTATTGTCCTGCCATTGCATGCAGTCCAGAGGGTGTTGCCCATCTTGTCATCTGACTGCCTGATCCCATGTGAATGCAGCATTATCTCTTTTTTCTTGTTCATCACCTAGACATTTGACCTTCCATCTCATTTATCAGCAGAACACACAAAGCACAAATAAGCACTCAGTGTTTGGTAAGTTGAGCACAATGTAAATGTCAGAAGAGGTTGCTGCTACGCCAAAGTCTAGCTTTTGTTCTGAGTTCAGACCATTGTTTTCCCAGGGGTCTCAGAATGAAAGTTCAAATGCGGGGCTTTTGCACTGAAAATGCACCTAAATGGCCAAAATAAGCTGAGCACAGATAATAAAGACTATTTGGTTTCAGACAAGGGTAAGGCTTAGGGGTTTTTTCCCATGGGAGAGCAACACAACGACAAAGCAGCCACCGCAAGATGCTTGCAATTGCTGTGAACACATGGTAAACATTATGCAGCAAGTGGAACGCTCATAAATGGAGAAATTGTACAAAACTGTTGTTTTTATTCATGTATTTTGACCATTTGTGTCACTGTGTTGGACCTCTGCTTTGAGTTCAGGGTTAAAACTTTGCAGATGGGTGCTGGAGCGATGAATTCTCCCCCCTCTCTTCCTTTTCCTCTTTATCTGTCTGTTTCTCTCATGCAAAGCCTTCCAGTCTGGCCTCCCCCGCAGACAGTGTGAGAAAATGACTTTAATAGCTCAGTAAGAGCACAACAAAATTAAACAAATCTTGTTAAGGTTATTTTACTGAATATAAAGGTGGTGTTGCTGAAGTTAAGCAGTGATTTCTACTTTTATTGGACTTACTTTCTCTGCAGGATACACAGAACTTCAGATTGTTGAGTGTTGCATTTTGTGTACATATATGTGAATGATCATGCATTAATGTGTGTGTGTGGGGCAATGGCCCCGGTGCTTAAACCCCTGCGGTTCCTAATTCATTTTACCTCACATCCACATAAACATCCTGCTGCAGCTCCCTCGTGGTTTGTTTATGAGCTTGGCCTCTTCAAACAAAGCCCACACATGAGGCTGGTTTCATCTTGTATGGCGACGGGGCATTCACAGTAAAACGCATCACATCACTCACAGAGCACGCCATCACTGGCAGCTATTAAGCAGCTTACAGAGAGCTGTAAAATAAAAGAAAATAAAAAACACATCAGCAATTACCTAAAAGACAAAATAAAATGGAACAGGAGCCTTTTCTTGGTAGAATATGCCTGGTTATTGCTATAATGGAGGCATGTGGTGCTTAGAGTAAATTGGTAGCTGAAACCCTGCATCCACTTTCCATTTGCACTGCATGATTTCCCTAATAATCCCCTGCCTTCTCTTTTGCCAGGACAATATATGACAATTTGTATGATTTGTGGAGTGGCATATTGTACATAGAAAGGCTGCCTTCTTACTGAATAAATAATGAAAGAACATGCAGTTCAGCTTACCCAGCTTCTGAGGTGAAACCAAGACATCTTCATCCTCACAAGGGCTGTGCTAATGTAGGGTTTCTTAGACAAACATCCGTGATGATAAGGGCTGAGGGTAATGACCACAATGATAGAGAAATTGTTTCCCCTGCGCCCCACCCGGCATCACTGGGACACCAGTCTGAACAGTGCAGAACAGATAGAAAGGGCCAAGACCCAGGTCTGAGTATTTATTTCTACATGTGATAGAGAGGAGACATTATCTGGGAAAAATAAACGGAAGCGTGTCTGTGTTAGTGTTGGAGGGTATCACATTTTACAAGCGTTTAAAGTGAAAGTACAATAATTAATCTTAACATGAATTTTGGGTATGTCGGTTGTTAAAAACACAATCTATTTTAAAGCTGCTTTAATCCAAAAACTTTTACAAAAACATTCGGTTAGATGACTTTGTACATTGTGTAAGGAGTAGACCTGACGCTAGACTTCCCATCGGCTTTAAAGGGCTTTTTATAGTCCGTCAGTTCATCAAGCCTCATGCAAGAACCACAATGCAATGAACAGATTTGTTCTTTAGTGACGTCTGCAAGTAACTGCAGACAATTTGTGAAATTTATTTCCTACTTAAGAAAGGTTTTTTTTTTTTTTTTAATTTTATTCTTTATTGAGCCTACATTTCAGTCAACCCATTCTGATTCCCTGGTCATCAAATATTGGTGCTTTGTTGGCAGTGTTGGGCAGAGTTACCCTCAAAACCAAACAACTCGTTAAAACGTTATCTTTGTTATAACATCACTACTGACTTGAAAAAGAACTATCACATCACAGGCACGTCACAAGCAACAAGCTAGTTTTGAAGATGGAGATGCTTATCTTAGCTGCTGGAAATATTCTCATACTTTGATTTTGTTGGAAGGAAAAATGACAAGGACACTGTTTCTGCATCTAATTGTACTAAAACTATTTCCACTGTGAAAAACACATCCGCAAACCTCAGGTCTGTAACACATACTATGGCCGACAGCATAACAACGTGAAGTTTCAGGACAGACACTCCACTGAATGTGCAGACATCGGCTGTAGCCCTACACTGGCTGAAATACCACAACAGGATTTTACTCATGGACAGCATCTAGCCTTAGCTACACTTAGTGGTGATTACTCTGACATTCACAAAGAGGCACACATCTGAATTTTGGGAGGATATGCAATTACCAGTTTTATGGTGTGTAGCAGAAAAATAATCTAACAGTGTAATAAATTACTGATGGCAAGGAGAAGCAAGCCAACGTGTGTGATATTGACACCAGACAGTGTCAATATCACGAGAGCTTTGCTTGTTGATGGAAGAAAACAGAGGAGCCATGCTGAGCGCCGCTCAGAGTGGCGCTGGTTGTCCCGGAGTATAGTTGAGAGTTTTACTGCATCGATTGAAAACAATGGTTCGTGTTTGTGCTTATCCAAATTGCAAGAACAGGATGTCGCGCAATACCCCGTACAGCTTTCATAGGCTGCCTTTGTCGGACGGCGAGATGCTGAAGTTGTGGCTAGTTGTGCTACAAATGGATGCTAACACTCCTGTCCAGACACTGCGCCTTGCAGACCATCAGGACTACTGCCAGCCGAAGAAGAGAAGAGAAGACATCCAATCCCGAAACACCTCTTCCTCAAGAAAACAGCTGTCCCAGAGTAGAGAGAGCTACAGACACAGTGGAGCAAAGCTCTCGCGAGATGACGTCACACAGCCCAGAGGTAAGGGAAACGCTTAGTATGCTATTTACAGAGATAGCACTGGCGATCTGAACCCGTCAGTGGCGAAAAAAAGCACTTTTAATACGCAAACTTATACGGGATGCATTTGCCCCTGTTACCGTTTAGCTCGTTTTGCGGCTCCCGGTTACATCCACCTCCCTCAATCCTGAACCATTTTTAAAACGAGTTGTACCTATGAATCATACGCACACATACACATGGGGAAAGAGGGCCCAGGTTGAAAAATACCGAAGTTATCCTTTAAAGGGCCAGTGTGTAAAATGGGTTGAAAACAGTGACATCAGTGGTCAAATTCTAGATTGCTGGGCTCACTCGCTCACCCCTCCTGTCGGGTAAATGACGGTGGCCTCGTAGGACCAAAAGCCTTTCGCAGACACGAGTTTAGGAGTTGGCCTATCTAGCGATGAGGCGAATATTTATTTAGAAATCTAAACCATGTTACGATTTTGTAATGAATCACTCACGAGCAGGAGACCAGAGTAGCGTTCAGGAAAAAGGCCCATTTATTTGAGCGCTCCAAAAACTCCAGTAACACCCCAGGGGGTAGAACGTAAAAGACTCCGTCCCAAACTCTGACTCTTCTAGCGTAACACACACACTTCATACACACATACTCACTTACAGTACCCAGCGGGGCAGCCCTCCCCTCTCTGCTCCACCAATCTCCAGCCCGCACACTGACTGACAGCTTACCACACTCACCACTGGGTCGCTACAATATTGTAGCGACCCTGCAGTAAATATTCTGTTATAATGTCAATGTTCTGTGAGTTAATGGCATGTTTGGGATTGAATGAGTATAGGTAGGGGGCGGGGTGCGAGTGTGACAGGGACGAGGGCTATGTGAGTGCGCTTGCTGGTGTGTGTATGAGTGAGCTGGAGGAGAGAGCAGCAGTGCACAGTTGGAGTTACAGTTAAGTTCTTGTTTGTTGGTTGTTTTGGCGTGGTTACGGCCAACAGTAACCTGTACTGTTTAGTAATAAACGGTGGTTTTAGCTGTACTGAATCCAATCAGCAGGGTACATAGGAGTAACATTACTGCTATCCTATTGTCTGTTGTTGACATAAGACTAAAATTTTCAGTACGTCCTGCGCTGTGATCTGCGGAGGAATACAACGGTGAGCAGGCAGAGACGTAGCCTGTAACCAAAACTCAGCTGTTTATTTAGCCTAGCAATATCCCCGGACTATAGTAGCTGCAATGGACGACTTTGAACGCGATTTTGAAGAGTTTCTTGTAGCGGACACAGATCCAGAACTATAGCTGTTTGAGCTGGAGCATACAGATGAGGAACTCCATGTGTTGGATGCTGAGCAGGTGAGAAGAGAGGCTGAATCCTCCACTCCCATTTTGCTGCACAGAATGGGATTTGGTGCTACCATCGTTGGGGAGATATATCATCAGGAGGAAAAGCACCGCAGAGAGTGCATCACAAGGAGTGAAGCTGCGTCTTCTTTTCCTCGCAGATGACGGTTCAGGTACATTCTCTCCTGTTGCGTGGTAAGTGTGGTCCATTCGCAAACTTTATAACTAAAAAAACTTTCCACTACTCTCTATCGACGAACTACTAACACTCTCTGCTGTTTCCTCCTCCTTCTTCCTTCCTTCCGCTGTCTTCGTTGGTTCATTTATACACGCGAAACGCGTTCTCTGGCTGGCTGGATTGTCTGTTCAGGCTGCCGTACATACATGGCGGCGCAAGATGCGACCTCTCTAAAGCAAGGCCCTTGCTATATATATATATATATAAAAGCATAATTATAAGGCTACGAAAACCAAGCCAATTTTATTTTATAGCAATTATACACTTGTATAAACATATTAATGGGTAGAATATTCAGATTCAGATTCAGATTTGATAATAGGGCTGCCACTAATGATTATTTTCATTGTCGACTAATGTGTCCATTATTTCTTCGATTAGTCGACTAATCATTTCATCGAAAAATGTGTTAAAATGTCGAAAAATGTCGGTCTGTCTCGCCCAAACCCCAAAATTACGTCATCTAATGTCTTGTTTCATACTCACGCCGAAGGGTTTTAGTTCACTGTCACGGGAGAGTGTAGAGTATTTTGGGGTACTTTTATAGTACTTTTCTATGAAAAATGACTCAAACTGATTAGTCGACTACTAAAATAGTCACCGATTATTTTAATAGTCGATTAGTCATCGATTAGTTGACTAATCGTGGCAGCCCTATTTGAGAATTTCTCATGAACATCAGTGTCCTTATGAAAAGGTGGCCCTGGACAAGTTCAATGAGCAATTCATTGTCCAGTTTGGTGTATCCGAACTGAAAGGCTTGAACAAACAAGGCTCACAGAGAAAATAAACAGTTTCACAGCTCTTATTGGCTTTGTTTCCAGCTACAGAAGCAAGCAGCTGTTTTCAGTCAAACAAGGAGTGGAGTAAACCATCAGTCTGCTAACTGTTGAGATACTGGTGATTTCTGACTTCTACAATGTCTCCCATTTAGAGAAAAGAAGTTCTAGTGTCAACAAACCAAACCCCCAGTAACAGTGCCGGGCTTTGAAGTCAATTTGACATAGCGAAATTACAACTTGTGGGTCCATCATGTGATGCCATTGTGACCAAAAATACTTTTTCCCATAGACTTACATTGTGAAAGAAATGAATGTAAATCAGTGTAAAATTAAATTAAATTAAAAGGAGCTACAGTATACACTATTTATATCTGCTTTCACGTGATAACAACCTGCTCCCAATACACGACACAGCAAAAGTAGCATATTTTGGCCAAATGATGCTACTACATGGCTCCTAGTAGGATTTGGTATAATGCAGGAACAATCCCAAGTCAGAATAATAGGAGTTTTACCCACAGTGTATGAATGTAGCTTCCTTCAGTAGTTAGTGGAAACCAAACTAGAGTTAAAAAATGAGTGATTACTGGACTTACATCCACCAGGCAAACTGAAACCCAACTCCAGGTGGCAGTAGCTCAGTCCATAGGGACTTGGGTTTGGAACCGGAGGGTTACCTGTTCAAGTCCCCGTCCGGACCAAAATATGGTGAGTGGAGAGGTGCCAGTTCTCCTCCTGGGCACTGCCGAGGTGCCCTTGAGCAAGACACTGAACCCCCCAGCTCCCTCGCTCAGAGCGCCCATCATGGGCAGCCCCACTTGTAGTGCATGTATAGGTCCTGTTTGTGCATATGTGTGTTCGGACCTGTGTGTAATTGACAACAGAGTGAAAAAATTGAATTTCCCCTCAGGGATTAATAAAGTATATAAAATTAAAATTAAAAATGAATGCTAATGTTGTATAAATAGTCAATTGTTCAACAGGTTAATCACATCAACTGTATAAGGTGATAATATTGTCTATATTGTGTTTACGGCCTCTTGCAATGCCCCCCGAGTGGCCCAACAGGGCAACACATTTAAACATTTTGGAGCCAAATGGTGCTTCTCAAATTCAAGGATGTTTTCTTGGAAGGACCTGTCCTTCAATGTTGGGTCCTACAGAGACTAGGCAAGACTCCCTCTTAGCATTTGGTGAATGAGGAAGAGGACCTTCAATTCCAGCAAATTGTGTTGTCGAATTGTGGGTACTTCATGCCTGCTGAGGATACACACATGCATCCTTGAAAATTCTGTGAGGGAAGGACTTGGTAGAATTTGAAGGATCCTTGACATTGTAACAGTCCTTTGGCAGGTTTGATGATGTAACCTCTTTGAAATTCAGCAGTTTAAGGATCCTTTGTTCATAGGCGTCATTTAGGTATGGCGAGGTATGGCAGCTGCCATACCTTGGAATCAGGAGAAAAAAAACAAGAGAGGTTCTGTAGTCATCTTACTTAGCATAGTATGTACTTCTGACAGGTCAAAGACCAAAGTGAAGTTTTATATAAGTTCATATTTTTGAAACTCCATCATCAGTAGCTCTGTGACGTCATGTCATATTGCCATACTTTAGCTTTTGCTGAAACAACGCCCCTGCCTTCGTTCACTTTGAGAGGCACCAAGAGTCTGCGCAGTAGAGATCTCTGTGGTATCAAGTTCCCGACCAATCACTCATCCAACTAAGCCACTGACTGCAAGCACATCGCTTGGCACACACTAACACATTCTCACGCTGACCACACACAAGTCATGGACTTTCTACATCGACATATGATGGGCAAGGTACCCTGGATGCATTAGTTGCTGATGTTCTGAGACACCGTGTCAACTTTAGCCTGTTTCAAAATAAACACACTACGTTGGAGCAACAACACGCAATGATGTTTTTTTTCTTTCAAGAAAAAATACATGTGGTTACTTTTGGCCAATGCACGCATGCAGTTGAGTTTCGGCAACAAAAGTACGTGGTTGGGTTTGGGTTCAAGAAAAAAGAACAGGGTTTGGCTTTACCCCCAAATTCCATCAGATGCATGTTGGTTGCGTCTGCGCTCTGGAACAGCAGCGGAGCCGATACGTTTCAATTCTAGTCAATGTGTGTGCTTCCACCAGCTGCAGCTGTGCTGCGTTCCGGCTCCGTCACAGCTACGACACTCCGGAGCCCTCTGCAACAGATACGCAGGACTTCTATTTTTGCTGGCCAGCAATTCAGCTGCATATAAACAAAATAAAACATCTGGTTAATTTTCAAAAAAAAAATACACAGTGTTTACGGCGGATCATATTTCGCTGCACTACACCTTGAAAATGTCATAATGGGTGGAGGCAGGCCTGAAATCAACAGGTCAGAGGTTTTCAGACGTCATTTCACCCCGTTGACACCATGGACGAGGAGATGTTAATCATGGAGGTGCATCGAGATGTGTTCCTACTACTACTCTGATTTTGTGGTTCTGTTTATAGAAACTGCATCTTGTTATATCGTGCGATTATGTATGAATTGTGGGTCCTCGTGAATCCAGCTGCCCGGCCTGCTACACCACTCTGCACAGCAAACATAACCGGTGGGTGTTGACGGACGGGAGAGCACGCAGCGGATAACCAGTGCAGCCGTTCCGCAACGGACACGCATCCAGTGGAATTCCGGCATTACAATCATACAGGAAGCAAACATTGGCCTTCCGAGTGAAGTTGGTGGTTGTTGGACCCATCCACCACCTCTCCCCCCTCCTGTACTCAGACTATAGCCCCCTCAACTTATGTTTCTGTCCTGTTGTGTTTCTCATCAATGCCACTGAGTGCTGTTACTCAATAGTGGCAACTGATCATGACTCATGCTAACATGAAATGACGTTTTTTTTTTCAACTGTGTCCAATGCCAGAAGTTACTGCCCAAGTGCCTGTATTTAATGACTTCAGAGTAAGACCAGGTTGCACACACAGCTGTCAGTCATGATGTCAAACCCCTTTTTTATGGCATCAAATGACTCATTATAATTAAACTTGTCAGAAAAAAATACACTTGAACTTATTTGAACTTACATAAACATGACATTCATGTCATCTAGTAGTCCACAAACTAATGTGTGATGCTGCAGTGGCTATATTTACTTTACTACTTTTAAACAGTCTATGGTTGAGGCCTTACTATGCTTTAAAAAGTCCCAAATATCTATCAGCCAAGTCAGACATGCTGTAAGAATAGCTGTTGTTGTAAATGGTAGTAATGTGATTTAGCATGGAAAGTCATCAGTTTTATTGTTACCAGAAAAGTGTTAAGTGTTACCAGAAAATGTCTGACCACTGCAGCTGACTTCAGCAAGATTAAAGAAATGAAACATAGCATTTGTCATCCTAATAGTGTGGTTACACTTTGATCATAGTCCAAGAGTAAAGTTCCAGTTATGCATTATTACTGATATAAGTCATGCCATTCTCCTCCATGTCTCTGCATCATAAAGAATCCCTGTCACAGCACAAAGGTGAATCAGTGGAGCCCAGGAGTTTGAGTTTCCAGTAACGCTGGTGAATGAACTTGTGTCCTGTGAGGGAGAGTCTACAAGATATATTTACATTACCTTTTTTTTTTGAAATGTGAGCGCCATTTCTAATTACTTCCTGTTAAACTGCAGCTTTTGACTCATGATAGTAACTCTGATGATTAAGTCTTAGTCAAAACAGGCTCGCCACAGTCCCATTCAGACTCACATTTTGTTTTTCTTTATCTGACAAGAGGTGGGCTTTACAGTGAAGTTTTGTTGGAGGACTATAAAAGAGTCAAGATATGTTTCAGAAACACTGGCTCCCGCTGTGTGTGTAAAGTCTGGAAAAACATGAAAGTACTTTGTGTATAAGGAGCCTGGGTTTGCTTAGGACTACCGTATGTTTGCTGCACACACACACTGCAGTGTGACTCATGAATGTAGGCTGTTTGTAAGTACATGTGGCTTGGGCATCGAAAGCCTCAGAAGAATAAAATCAGTCAGTGAGTCCAGAGCTTGACTGCAGCCTGACAGAAGTACACTCTAAAGACACCTCCCCCGAGGCTGGAGTCTTTTCTGTGCAGCAGAGCATACCACACCAGCAGAGGCATTTTAAAGGTTCCTTCAAAGTGCGAAATAACAACTGGGGGTCTCCCATAATAGTTAAAGCAAACAAAACACGCTGACCCGCACAAATGTGAAATGCAGGCCAAGCCTCCAAGAATGTCAACATGGCAGCCGCAAAGCATCAGAAACATGCGCCGGTCAAACACCACACACAGACAAAGTCTAGATAAAGGCTGTAGAGGAAGCAGAGGGAGAAGATAGAGAAGGAGTCGGGTACAATGGGAACAATAGACAGGCACAAAATTTAAATTTTAAGGATACATAATTGAGGCTTGTACACTATATAGAGGAACAGTCCCCTTATCAACAACGGTATGTTGCTACAACAGCACGCCTTATTGTTTATTTTGTTGTGTATGGTCTAATCCCGCCTATTTATAATGGCAGAGAAACACTGAACACTGAGACCCCCCCCCCCCCCAAAAGAATGTTAATCTTCCCAAGGGCTTTGGTCAAGAGTCCAGTGGCCCAGCCAGCAAACGCCACACAGCTGACTGGGTCGATCCAAGTACATCCCAATACAAGTTGGCTCTTAAAGGAAGCTGCAATTAATGGAAAGCCACAGGAAAGGAAAGAAATGCTGTCCAATTGCATTTTTTAAAGGCAGCCTCATGGTGCGACCACATAAACCAACAAAAAGCCAGAGATTCCAGTGAAATGAAGCTAACCGGGAGGAAGAAAAAGCAGAAGAGACTCATCAGCAAGTTTCACCCTACAGTATCTGCAAGAGAAATTAAATGTTAAGAGCACATAAACTGAAAGAAATTGCCTGTCACACTGTCAAATGGTATAGAGCTCCCATTGGACATGGACCCTTGGTTATCTTTAACATGAATGTTATCATGGCTTGGAAACCAGAGGAGGGTCAACCTGTATGGACCCTGAGAGACAGGGAGTGAAAGAGCAGAACCAACATCAAGGTTCTTGAAATAAACTATTTTTAAACTGTTATAACACGAGTAGCATGACTCTTGGTGGCATAAGGCAGTGCACAATATTATGACAACCCAACTGCCAGATTTTACACCAAAACTAGCTGCTAGGTTTCAACATATCATCATACAATGGTTACTATGATATCTAACAAATGACCACCCTATGAATTATGTTAGGTAATAAATGTCAAGTTATGTACTTAACCTTGAGTTATGTAAATTAGGGTTAGTAAGTTAGGCAAGTAAAGTTACATAGGTTAGGATTAGGCAGGTACAGTTACATAGCTTAGATTTAGGCAAGTAAAGTTATGTAGGTTAGGTTTAGGAAAACAGACATGTTGAATTAGTTTCACATGGTTCTGAACATCGGTTTCCTGGGGGAAAGTCTTGTGATGTCTGACCCATCCACTGCCCCAGCCTGCCTCCTTGCATGGACTTTTGGTCTGTATACTACTTCCTTCTTTACTCCTGTAAGCACAGTGGTTATATGATCGCAGCCTTCTGATTATGTGGTATATACACTGGCTCAAGATTACATGGATTGTGTATGTAAAGTACTTTGGTGATCAGAAGAGTGGAAATACATCAGATATCACCATCAAATACACCACAGACTGAATAGGTTGTAGCTGCTGTGATAGTGGGCCAATTACATGTCGCATTGAACTGAGGAACACTTGTGGTAAATGGCTGCAAGAAATACAACTTGTATTTTTTTCTAGAACTGGAAACAAAAAAGACTGAACGCAGGTATTGTTTGACTGGAGACATTTCAAGGTTATTTCGGTTAAGTACTCGGTGTGGAGTACTTAGCCCTACTTGCTACTGTATACCTAATCATATCACATCATAAATGGAGACTTGACACTGGACATTGTCAACATTCATATTACCCATCCCAATCATCATTACATATTTGTATGTGCCAAAAAAACAAACCAAAAAACAAGAAATTATTCATTTATTTGATGGTTTTTATAGTTTACATAGAATAAGCATTTAATTTTGTTACTGGTTGCTACTGACTGTTTTACGAAAAAATTAAACATCAAACTGACTTTACTCTGCCAGCTCACTAGGTATGTGTGATGTCCGACTGCGCCCATGTGTGAATAGAGCAGTTAATCGTCTGGAGAATTCACCTTAAGTGTGTGAGCGGGTTGATGACTTTTCCATCATGTGGATTGTACAAAACTGGAAGAAAACAAACACCCAAGGGTGAATAAGAAGGATCATTTACATGATGACAGCGACAACAATGTCTAAATGGAGAGATGAAGAGATTCTGGAACTTGTATCAATACGGGCTGAAGCTGAAATTGTCAGACAAATTCAAGGAACAATAAGAGACTGTTGTTTATGAGCAAATTATGTACTGGCAATGTCTAATCCCCTTCATGGCCTGCCTGCTGCACACTCTACCCAGGCACCCCTCCTCACCTAAACCAAACAAGCTGTTTTCAGTAAGTGAGACCACTTCTGACACTGGCAAACTCCTGTTGTGTGCTCCATGTTTAGAAGGGAAACTTCGGACAATGTCCGGACCAAACAATTTATATATATACTCCTGATGGTGCTAGAATAAAATTTCTCAAAACCAGCTGGATGGACTGCGAGGAAATGTGGCACAAGCATTCATGATGCCCAGAGGATGAATCCTAATTACGTTGGCTATCCCCTGACTTTTCTTTTAGTGCCGTCATGAGTTTGACTTGGGGTGTACAGTGAAAAGACTCAAATATTGGAGGGATTGTCCTGGTGCTTGGTTCATACATTTTACTTCCCTTCAGAATAAATTGTAAGTGCTAATTAGCAAATATTAGCATGCTAACAGACTAGACTAAGACAGCGAACATTACAACAGTAAACATTATACCTGCTAAACTTTAGTTTTGCAGTGGCTCTTTAGCTGAGTGGCATGTGGAATGATGTGGCATTTAAAAAAATCAGAAACATTTATTTTTTACTTTATATTTCATGGGTTCAACTTTTTGTTTCTTTATGATGGGTGATTACACAGTGACCCTGCAAGCAGTCTTTTAGAAGAGCTATCACCTTCCTCTTTCATAGTAAAGAGAACTGAAAATGAATTAGTGGAAAAATAGCTTCAAAAAGTCCTCCACACACACTATCAGCAGCCTCTGGGGTGATGAAATATTATGCCCTGCACTGCCTGCATAAGTTGAATGAACTTCAGTTTGTTTAAAATGTGCAGTAGATAAGCTGGCGACACCTGTCTCTACATGACACAGAGGCTCATAACACTCTGAAATTCCAACTGGTACTAATTCCTACATCTGATTCTGGAAATGGTACACATTAATCTTGGCAAGCTTTGGCTTCAGAAAAGGAAGTAATTTAGCGAAAGAATGTAACAGGGTGTGACTGTGTCTGTGTGTATCTGTCCAGATGAACTGCTGTTTTAAGATTTATAGTTAACAAAAGGGAGAATGAGAGTTATAATTTGTGAGTTCTTACAAGATGAACCCCACCCTTCATCACAGCCTTCACCCATTCTTTCAGCTCACCACTATCTGGTTTGTGTCATGCATCACATGGTTTTGGGGCCTCTCATTTATTCTCAGCCTTATCACATATACCACTGGCTGGCCAGCATCCCACAACAGCCACAGGTCATTTCAACGATACAGTAGCCAAACTCCAGCTACATTTAATGAGCCATAAACTTTTTGGACAAAGTACAGTGGGCCTTCCATCACCAAACAGAGGTCACCACTTCCCCATCTGCTTAATATGCTCCAGCTCTTATTTGGCAGGCATTTTAATGCATTGTTTTGCATGAACCCGAAAAAGGTCAGAGGTGTGCATGCTTGGAATCCACTTTACAGGAGTTCTATCGGCCTGTGGCTAACTTTGTGTGTCCGCCAGATACTTTGACTCTGTAACTGTCAACTAGATTTATAATGATAGTGAGTTACCAGTTAGAGTGCATAAAAGCCAAGACAAAGCAGTCATGGAACAAATGTGTCACAATTTGACTTCAAAACACTGTATGTTCAATCAAAATACAAATTATTTGATGAATGCCTTGGGTTGGTTTAGCTGATGGTTACCGGAATAATGTTTACTAGATGCACGAGCAGGTAGTGTCTATATGTTTCTGTAAGGGTCTCATGCCCCTCAGTATGCCTGGCTACACTCTTAGTAGGGAGTCGGGGAGTCTGTGACAGAGCAGCTGGGAGAGCTGATCTCATTAATGGGCTGATGGGAGGACTGCTGAGCTGGGCATTCCTCTGTGGCAGCAGTAGAGAAGATACAGCCTTCATTGACTACAAATGTAGAAATAAACTGGGACAACAAATGAACTGTTGGAAGAGAGACTGCTCTGTGAACACCAATAACCGAAGAGAAAAAAGAGAATGGATGACATGGAATTTTAGTTTGCATCTGCTGAGATTGCACAGGTTTATTTTCAACTTTCTGGCATGTATGCTAAATTTGGATACAGATAATGACAGGAAAGAGGTAGAGGGGGAAATGAAGTGTAATGTAAATCATGGCAGGGAGTCAAACTCTGTCTTGGCTGCGGGAGTACAACAGCATCAATCACACCTCGAGAACAGCCTCCTTATCCAGCAGATAAGGAGCTGCTACTACGTGCTGTGTGTGTGTGTGTGTGTGTGTGTGTGTGTCCCATGAGTTGGGCTGTTAGATGTCATCCACTTCTCAGATTGGAATCTGCCACACTGATCAAAAGGGAAACAGGGCAGACAGGCTGATTGCATCAAGATTGACTGTGATAATGACAAAGAAGGCAAGGGCACTGTATTATGACTACACACACACACACACACACACACACACACACACACACACTTCTTTATTTGCAGAATAGAATTAAACTGCTTTTCAACCCATGTGCTCAAAGGGGTTTTAGTTTTCTCTTTGCTAAATTATTGCATTTACCAATGTCAGAACTACTTGATACCGAATTAAAAGTCATTCTTGGCCTCAGGAAATAGTAGCTAATAGTAGCTTTTATAGCTATTCTGGAGCCTTTGAAACCATCACACAATCTTCATCAGCAGATGGAGTTTGTCCAGTTGTTGTAAAATTGTACAGCATAGTAGATTCCCCAGATTTTCATATATGGGAGCATTCTAATGAATTCTTGTCCAAGTGGACTTAAAAGTTGTCATATACAGTTTGATTGTTGATTTTTAAAACAGGTGAAATAATACATTTTTCACATTTACAATCACATTCTTCTTTAAAGTTTAAAAATGAGACTGTGTAACTTTAAAAAGAAGAACAAAGTGAAAAGTTGAATTCATATGTACCGGTAAGTAGCCTTAGTAAAATTAAATTTATATTGCACCTTTCAAAATCTAGGTTACAAAGTGCTGTACAAAAAGAGAGAGGGTTAAGAGAACAAAATATATGATCATGGTATTTGGACAAACTACTCATGATAAACAACATAGATCCATATGACTTGACAGCCCAAGGCTGGATTACAGACTCTGATGCACTACCTCCACTCACATACCCTGACTGTAGACTATCCTGTTTTTGGACTGAGGGTATGCACTTTGTTAACAGAGACCAATGGCTGCCCTGTCCCGCACAGCATGACGTTACCTCACATTCTCTGTTAAATGCAATTCTTAACTGAATAGCAGGGGTTTTGCCTCTTCAACTGTACATGGTCTGGTATGACCAGTAGCTTTTGTTTGCTAATGTTAGCCAACTTTGGACAGATATTGCTTTGGAACAGACTGAGCCACTTCACTGACTTTATGGCTCGTTTCTACTTCTGCTAGGTCAGTCAAGTTGCCTAAGGTTGATGTCTTTAAAGTTTCTAAATCAAGAATGTTAGGGACTGTTTGTTATTTATGAGAGGCATGAGGTGGTGCAAAACAGGGGAGGCACTTCAGATAATTTTTAAGCATGTTGTTATGTCTTTTGATTTGGCTTCAGGGAGGGACATTATACTTTAAGTGGTTGGGGGTTTTTGTATTCGTTTTAAATACCCTCAGAACCCCAAAACCTGCAAGTGGGTTTTAAAGGCACGTTTTCTTTCAAAATCACACCATTTATCATAGCAAGAAACTGTGAAATATGGTTATTGATGGTGAGGGGAGGGTTATGCAAGTTACTCAGGGAGTCTAAAGGAAAAATATTTATAGCTCTGGGGAGGTCTTGATACACACACACACACACACATATACGTATGTATATATATATATATATATATATATATATATATATGTAGGGAAAGAGAGAGAGAGAGAGAGAGAGATGAACAAAGTCACACCCCAGCCCGCACCCCCCTACTCTGATAAATAAAATACAGTCCCTTCGCAAAACGAATATCCAATTTGGCCTTGCAGTTTGTGGCCATAGTGGTTGATGTTTAGCAAAAGTAACATAGTCTCATTTAAAGCTAATTGGCAAAAAGTCCCCAAAGGGCTCCAAAAAATATAAATTAAAAGGGGCTCTTTGGGAAATTCAGAGCGTATGATTTAGCAATGCTGCTTAGCCTTGCAGCCAGTCTTTCCCAGAGGCCACTGATAGTATTTCAGCAAAAAAAACAACAACAAACCCTCGGCCCAAAAAGCATTTTCCTTATTGACCACCATTATAAAAGAGATGCCTGTAAAAGTGTCAACAGGCAACCTCAAACCGCAGTCAGTTTTGATTCTGTCTGTTATGAATTTTGAAGCCACAGTGGTTTTATATTTGTAAAAGTGTCCTCAACCGGAGAAAAACAATTTAAAAATTTGTGACATCATCATAATGTAAAGTCTATGAGCAGAGAGAACTGGGAACTGGCGGCGAGGTCACCAGGAAAACACCACTGTGCATATTCAGTGGGCCTCATACCCAGGAAGAAATCCTGTAAGCTAGAGACTTTTTTGGCATATGATGGGCAACTCCAGCAGCTAGCAGCTAATGGTGCTACCTTCATAATCAACTACAACAGTGCTGACAGAGCAAACACTCAGTACATTTACATGCACAGTTAAGTGGAGCTACAGTACAACAGGAGGGGAATTGATTTACTGACCTAAGTATGTCGGAGTCCGCTATGATAGATGGCGATATGCCCCCTTTCAGATTGTTAGTATTGGACCTTTTTCCGGTTGACCTATTACGTCACAGACCAATCAACAAACAAGCTAGCTATGGTTAGTTGGCAGCAAACTGGTGCAATGGTGGACAACTTTACAGCTCTGTACATTTTGTACGTGCTGTATGCTTTACTTTTTGAATATGTTGTTACTGGCGTTTTCTTTTGTTGTGAAAAATGCTGTTCGACTTCTGGGTCAAAGTCTGGGGTGGAAACTGTGGAGCATGCGCAGAGAGCCCAGCCAGTTTGGGTTCGATTGACGTTAAACATGCAGGAGCAATTTGACTCCCAATAACGTTATCTGGGTGTGCTGGTCCAACTTTGAGAAATTCGAGTTAGTACAATTTTAATCAGACTAACATGTTTACATGTATTTTAGTGTGGTGTTAGGTAGACTTAAGCCTAGTTCACATTACACGATTTTCACCGCTATTTTGATGTTGCAGAGGATCTTGAGAGCCACCTTGGGTCGGAGGTGAGTTGGCAGGTAGTCTGCCACGACGGGTCCTCATGTGTGAACAAGCCTATGAACAAGTCACCCCCTCGTCTGCGACTGGGACTGGATATCTGGCATGATAGATAACTGGAGAAGTGTGACATGACTGACAAAGAGTATCAGCCAATGAGAGGCGGGATACGTCCCACGTCAGCACGCAGGAGGACAGAAGAAATGTGAGAAGGACAAGCCGCAGGGTTGCCACTTGCCAGGTCCGCTTATTAGCCGCGACTTGGGTCTTGTTTCTAAAGTGGAGTTGCTTATTTGGGCATGCTTTCTAAAAGTCACCTTCCTCTTTATATATCCGTCTAATAAGTTATTTAAACGCATGATAGTATGTCGGACTGCAGTCGCTTCTTTTGGGCTTGTTTCCATAGCCCTGGTTGCTTGTTTCTCTCCTAAGATCTGGCAACACTGACAAGCCAGCTGGCAAGCAACAACAACAATGGCGGCGTCCACAGGATCACGGGGAGCGTGTTGTGTTTGGACCCAGGATAATAAAGAATATCCATGCCTTTACGATGTGTCGTCTCCAAGTTTGGTGACGTCACCGCATTATCTGGGGCTGTGTCTGCGAGGGCTCGGTGGAGAAATCTTGTGGTGTGCACACACAGGTCGTAACAAAGTTGGCGAGACTCCCGCTAATACACGTTGCCAGGTATGAACACTCAAAAGATTACAATAGTCTCCGCGATGCAAAATCAGGGTGAAAATCGTGTAATGTGAACTAGGCTTAACACAATAAATCACTTTTCTCTTATGTCATGTAAACGTACTGAGTGTTAACTTAGGGGGAACCAGATGTTGGGTGCTATGTTTCAATGACAAGGGAGTCCAGATATCAGTGTTAACAACCATGTGAGCACAGTGCAGAGCTGTGGCAATGAGCAACACACATGCGCTAACATACATGCGCAGCCAGACTGCCTACCACAACAAACCACAGAGAAGCTCGGATTACAGCATACACAGAGGGAGCATGAACTTTCTGCTCAGGACACCATTAGCCCACTATATCTTTACAAAGCGAATGGTTTGCTGCTATATTAATGCTCTGAATTTGACATACAGAGCCTTTGTACATCTAGCATTTCATGACAAATGAGTAAACTTGGTTAACTAGTTTAGTAGGCCTATCAGCCTATGGCAGCAGAACGATATGCAAAATGTTCACATATAGAGCACTTTTTTTTTTTTTATTAAAAATTCCACCTGTTTTTGAGCTTTAATGTTGGGATGTTTAAAGTTTTCTGGACTCTCCTTGTCTCTTTTGGAATCTCTTCTTCGTTATTTTGTTGTAAATTTACTTTGGCAAGGTTAAAATGACCCTACTGTGCCAGAGGAGCAGTTTCAGTTTCACTTGAATGGAACTGAAATGAGCTGAATTGAGGGCTATTTAAAGAGAAAGAGAACATGTACGTGGTGAGAGAGGGGCGGAGGGGGGGAGAGAGAGAGAGAGAGAGAGAGAGACCCTGAGTGCTGTTGGATCTCTGACAGGAAACTTTCTTGTTGTTGCACAGCTCTTCTGCAGCAGCAACAGCACTCACACTGAACCGCTTCAATTCACCATCTGAAATGCACTTGACTGGACTGTGCGGGGTTTGCGGGACTTTGTCATCCTGTGAAGTAATGGCGCTCCATCTTCATTTATCGACAGCGCATCACTGAAGATAAACAGCAGCTTAATCGCGAAACTTTTCAAGGATCAACTTTGGAAATAAATGACATTTCTTTGTACTTAACGCGCACCGCACATGAGGATGGAGACGGTGTTTTACCTGCTCGCCTTCTTGCTGGCCCGGGTTAGCTGGGGTCTTGGATATGCGGAGTCCAGTGTTCAGTCGGGACAGAGAGCGGCCAGCAGACACAGGTAGGCTACGGTCAGCGTTAACAGATTCACACGTGCGGACATGTTTTTACCTGTGGTTGTTCAGTCGGAGCTGTGTTTGCACCAGAAACAGAGAAGAGCTATAGTTAAAAACCCTCACTGGAAAATATGTTTAGTTAAGATTTATGATAACGGTTAGAGTCCATTTAACTGCTCCTGTGCTGAGGTCCCCACAGTGAGGTCCGCGGACCTTCACGGGTCCAGTAGGCTATGTCATTCCTGACTAAATATAATGTAGTTTGGGGTTGAAACAATTGACCCATTAATTGATTAGGGATTGTTTGCAGATTCCAGCTTCACAGAAGTGCTTTAATTGAATATCTTTGATTGGGACTGTTAGTCATACAGTAGCCTATTTGAAGACTTCTCTTTGGTCCTAGAAAACTGATAGTTGAAACAAACAAAAATACAACAACCAAAAAAAAAAAAACCCTGATGAGCTGATAATCTATACTTCATACTGCAATAGGCTACATAAAATCATAATCCTACTAAAGTAATAGATCATGAATAGAAATAAAATGATAAATTCTTGTATTATTTAAGACTGAAAATATCAGCACCATCAAAAACCATTACATATGAGGCAGAGTGGGACAAAATCCTCTCCATGTTGGGAGGATATTGTTAATAATATAATTTGCTTTATGAATGTCTCTTTCTGAGACATTCATTCATTCATTTCCGTAACTGTTTATCCTGTTAGGATTCGCTGGGGGGGCTGAAGCCTATCCCAGCTGACAATGGGCAAGAGGCGGGGTACAACCTGGACAGGTTGCCAGAGTATCACAGGGCTAACTGTCTTTCTGAGACAGTAATGTGAAAATATCCAGTCGTAGTCATTCCATACTCATGGATACCATACTCACATATTCTGCTCTCAAAAGCTGTTTGTATGTATGTTTTCCTATTAAAAGTAATGCACCCAAAGTTATACATATCCCATATTTTTTGAAAGGATGCGATTACATGACCACTGCACTGATGGGAGTAAACCTGGAAGCAGTCCTGAGTGGTCTTGTAAGGAGGCAGATTGGGGTGGTGGAAGGGTAAAAAAAAAACATATACTTTATCTTGGGACTTTCCTTTGGAGTCATGTGTTCAGAATCGTGTGAACTTAAAGTCAGTATGTCCTCCCTATGTTTCTTTTCCTTAACCTAGCAACAGTAATCTAACTTGCCTAACCTCTACAACTTTATGTAAATTACATAACCGTACATCAAGGTGGTAAAGTCATTTCTTGGGGCGCTAATTCATAGGATATCATACAATCTGTTGTGCATGCATTTTTCATAGGATATACAAACCGTTCTATGAGAATACATTGTGCTAGGCAGCATCAGTCTATAATGGGGGGGATATTTACTGTTTCTGGGCCCCAAGTGAAACGTTTTAAAGGGGGCCCAGGGTTTTTTTGCAGTGCCCGCAGCATTAGACATGGAGAAGAATTCATCATTTTGGCAAGGAAATGTGAATGGGCTCTACTGGAAATGACAAGCTGCAAGGATACTGAACTTTGGACGTCATTAATCCAGAAGACTGATAGTGCAGTCTTGGAATTTGAAACTGAGTGATTCAGATTTAGGATACTCATACTGCCATCTTGCCCTCTTTTATGTAACAGTAAGGAAATCATTTAGATCTTAGAAACAGATGATTAATAGTCTCTCGTAAATCAGTGATGGCTGTTGGAATCTTTGCTCATTAATACTGTCAGTGAGCCAACACATGTATGTTTTTATTGTGCTGTTGCAGCCCCATAGTGTGTTATTAGCATGTAATTGAGCTTCTGCCTGAGGAATGACCCCTCACCTCTGTGGGCAGATGTGTGATGTGTTTGTGTGCTTGTACATGAATAAATTAATGAATGAATGAGGAAGTTTTGGTAAACTGACTGAGAATGTAGGTGTGTGTGCATGAATAAAAGGGTGAAGGAGTGAATGAATGACAGAGTCTATCTCTCACATGTGGTTTCTGCATGCCTGCATGTGTTTGTACTTAGTGTGTGTGCGTGTGTGTGTGTGTGTGTGTGTGTGCAAGGCAGGCCAGGCTTCTGGGATCTGCAATATGAGCTTCTGTCAGGTTTCTCTCCACATCAGAGCACAGTGTGCTACTGCTGCCTAAGTGATGAGCAAAGACTATAAAATAATGGACGTAGCCACCGTGGTGTCACTTATTGGTTTGTGGACTTCTGTTTTGAGGCCTTGAGTTTTGATTAGGTATAGCTGTGCCTGGAACAGCTACATGACCCACCAGCCAGCTGCATGACTTGCCCACCATACGTAGCCCCCTTCACTCCTTGGTCTGGAAGCGGAATTCCTGAAGATAGGCTAATATAATTAGTTTAGCTAGCATAAAGTGCCAGGTTAAGAGAGGTGCTTAGAGTAAGGGTAAGAGTTACATCTTGTTACTTAGAAGGTGAATAATGTTTTCATGTGTAATAAATAAAGACAATGAATGAAGTGGATTATTGCTAAGTTTGGCCTTATACGTAAGTTGAATTGGGCGTGGTTTGCAGGGATGTGTCATATAGGCTTCAGATGTAATGTGCAGCCGTACATGTCTCTCAAGTTTAGCATTTTGGCTGTCACCATCTTGGATTTTAGGAGCCAGAAGTGACTATATTTCAATGAGAAGGTGGACCTAACCCGCCAGCTGGTTAACTGTGATGATGCTAATGCTAAGAGAAAAAGGCATAAAACTATTTAAACAAAATGTAAAGTTACTTACTGGAAAAACTGAACATCCGACTCCTCAGAGGGTCTTTTAGTAGGACCAACTGCTTAATAAGACTTTTTTTAGGTGACCAGAACATTACAGTTAGCTTTCATGAACTGAAAGCTATGCCTATACTCTGTAAATCTGGGTTTACGCCATGGCTTAGGCTATCCTCATTAACTGTTTGTACATTTGCTATGAAAAGTATACACCCAAATTTGTACATATCTTACATAATCATGAGCCAGTAATTTGTGCATAACCCACATGCTCTGGAAGGCTGCCATTACATGACCAATGTTCTGATAGGAGTTAACAAGGAAGTGGTCCTGAGTGGTCTTGTAAAGAGGCAGGTTGGGGTGGTGGATGGGTCACAAAACTTAAGACTTTCCCCCAGAAGTTTCCCATGGAGACACATGTTCGGAATTGTGTGACCTTTGAGTCATTAAGGCGTGTTCTCACTGTGTTTCTTTCTCTAAACCTAATCACAGTAACTTTACTGGCCTAAACCTAACCTATGTAACTTATCATTAATTATGTAACTTTACATTGAGGGTGTAATGTCATTCAAGCGGCGCTAATTTATAGGATAATTTACATACCGTTCCATGAGGATATGTTGGATGGTTACGTTACCTCATTGGTGTTGTCAGCATGTTGGATGGTTCACAAAACAATGGACTTTCACCTGGGACTTTTCCTCAGGGGCGCGTTTTCGGAACTGTGTGAACTTTGAGTAAAATTTGAGTCATTTTAAGGTATGTCATGATTCTTTTCCTAAACCTAACCTTTACATTAATTATGTAACTTTACGTAAAAGACGCAATGCCATTTGTAGGGCTCTAATTTATAGGATATCATACAAATTGTTCTATGAGGATACATTGGATTGTTACGTTACCTCACTAATGTTGTCACCATGGTAGCAACTTTTCAACAAACGGCAGCCACCTGTCACTCACAGTAGCCATACCCTTAATTATTTCTAACTTTTGGCCTTGATAACTTTTAAACAGAGAGCGGCACGGTGGTGTGGTGGTTAGCACTGTCGCCTCACAGCAAGAGGGTTGCCGGTTTGTTCCCGGGTGTGGGAGCCCTTCTGTGCAGAGTTTGCATGTTCTCCCCGTATCAGTGTGGGTTTTCTCCGGGCGCTCCGGCTTCCTCCCACAGTCCAAAGACATGCAGATTGGGGACTAGGTTAATTGATAACTCTAAATTGTCCGTAGGTGTGAATGTGAGCGTGAATGGTTGTCTGTCTCTATGTGTCAGCCCTGCGATAGTCTGGCGCCCTGTCCAGGGTGTACCCTGCCTCTCGCCCAATGTCAGCTGGGATAACCTCCAGCCCCCCCGCGACCCTCAAGAGGATGAAGTGGTTAGAAGATGAATGAACTTTTAAACAGGTGAATTGTATAAAAATTCACCCCCCGTACAGTTATCACAAACGGGGAAATTAACTATAGAGACCAAATTTATACTACGCCATAAACATGTTTATTTCTGCTGTAAAGTTAGTCATTATTTCTGCTGTAAAGTTAGTCATTATTTCTGCTTTAAAGTTAGTCATTATTTCTGCTGTAAAGTTAGTCATTTTAACATGGAGATCTGTAAGGATTGACTCACTCTTGGAGTCAGCCTCAAGTGACCATCAAAGAAACTGCGGTGTTTGGTTCTTTGTGTTGGCTTCAATCATCAGCCCTGGAGGTCTCACACAGTAGCCTGGTTCCAGACCATAGACCCCGCCCACTCAACTGAGTAGGCTTGCATCTCTGGTCTGGCATACTTCAATGAATTTGCGATTTATCTCGTCCAAATGATGGAAGGACCAATGAACGCCGGGGGTGGGGGCGGGTCTAGCGATTAGCCAATCAGCGCCACGCTGATGTCAAGCTGTATACCGGTGGGTAACTGGTAAGGATAGCAACAATGGCAACCGCTACAGATCCTACAGACCACATTAACGATGCTATCGAGGTATTTCGCCACTACTCGCGTTAATGGAGGACCAAATTAAGGAAGCTGCTAAACTGGATTTAACGGTGATGCAGCTGGGCGTGCACGACGACGGAGACATTTTAAACGGGCAATGCTCGCTTGTTTTCAGCACCCCCGACGCATGGATACTAATGACGTCAGATTCTGGGTGAGTCGTTGATCTCTACTGATTGGTTAGGGAAAAATCAAATTCCCTCCCCCTTGTAAATCGCCTTCAGTGGAAGCCATGTCAGACTGAAGGTTCTGAGAGCTTCAGTCTGACACTCAGGCTACTCACACAGGGCAAAAGATGTAGAAATCTGTTGAAAAAGTGTTGACATAAGGGTTAAAAGGTGAAGAGAAGAATAGGTGAAGAGATGGAAAAAGAGAAAGTATCTTGTTGAGAGAGGGTGAGAGGAAAAACACTGTCAACACAAGACAAAAGAGAGGAAGAACGAGGAGATCTGGAGAGAAGACAGAAAGAAGCTGAGCAGGTGTGACAAGAGAGGATGAAACAGAGAGAGAAGGCTGGGAGGAGCAACATGACGGGAGGAAAGGCAGACTGACAGTAGAAGAGAAGACAGGGCCTGGGTCCTTAAATGCCTTCCCCCTGCTGAAACCAGTAGGCTATGGAGGAGTCAGCATGGCTGGCCTGTGACGTACACACACACAACCACACACATACACAAAGTGATGCATCCAGGGGAAGAATGCGCTGGCCTGTGGCGATGCGGTTTGCCCTTGTGACATCTGTTTGAACTCAAATGATCTGTTTTGACAGATGTGTGAAGTATTCCATAAGTGATAAAGGCTCCTGAATGAAGTGAAGACATCCAGCAGGGTCTTACAGGAGGCTCAGGAGGACCCTGAGCTTTCCAACACATCTCTTGCCAAAATGTCAGAGCTGCATGTCATCCCACCAGCTCCAGACGGCGGCAGAGGAAGAGAATGGATCGGCTGGATGCAGGTGGACTGCTGGTCTGTTTAGCCTCATGTATAGTTTGAAGGACAAGATATTACATCACCACTGGAGGGTGGCAAGGAGAAGATACACAGTGTGCTTCACCATCATCTTCCTCTTTCATTTATCATACTTTTTTTTTAACATTAACCTTGGGGTGCTCCATACAGGGGCCATAAAGATAGACAACTGCACACGTTACTAGAGTTCAGTTGTTTACAGTAGGCTCTTTCATGGCCTTCTAATCTGTGGCTTGTAACAGGAAAACCATGACAGCCAAAGAAACAAACACTGTATTCTAGGGCCATTAGCTCAGTAATAGCCAAAAAAGTGGATATGGTGTGAAATAATCCTAATTACCATAATCTTAGTTACTAGTTTGCTTCCAACTTTGTGGCAACAGTTTGGGAAGGGACTCTCCCTGTTTCAGTTTAATAAGCTATGCCTCCATGCACAAAGCCAGGCCCATAAAGAAATGGTTTTCCCAGTGTGCTGTGGAAGAAGTTGACTGACCTACACAGAGCCCTCCACCCATCAAACACCTTTGTGAAAACTGTATTGCCAAAATTCAGTGCCAGACTAGTGTTTCAGTGACCTAAACCCTTGAAAAGTAACGGCACAAGGCAGCTGTAATGTAACAAGAAACTCCTCCATTTAAGACGGACTGCAGTGTTTCCATCTCCATATCACTATACTATATATATGCAAATATAATCCAAGTAATCATATCTCCTCATAAATTTTGAATTTACTCTGCACTTTACTCCTTATTTTCTTACTTTAAATAACAGAGGTAGTTGTGTGTGTCCTGGGCCAAAAATGCCCTCTGATGAATGATTGGAGAAGAGTAAAATCAAACACTGATTGATTTTTCTTCATTTGTACATTCAATCTTGAGGCTGCTTTAATCAAATATCGGGTCAAATTGTGTGCAGAACTGCAGTAGTGGAAAGGCTATATAGCTGTCAACCAGTGGCGGCTGCTCATCTTTCAAACAGGGGAAGCTCACTTTAAGTTTACATCATAAAATTTGTCATATTGTAGCAAGGCAGTAACTTATAAAAGGAACATTTAATTGAAGCAGTTTTTCAACCACACTCATGCCATAGTACCACAGCAAAACACACCTCAAAGATTTTCAGATGGGTTTAAACTCCTGAACTGTGTCTACACCACCAGAACTGATTTTCTTTCAAAATAAGTTTCCCTGAAAGGAGCAGCACCTTAACACTGGTCGATGCCGGTGTATATTTCCAAAGCGCTGTCAACCACAAAGGGGTTCAGCCTTTTAGACAATTCCTCCAATCATCAGACATACACCGAGCATCCTTTCCCGCCTACCGCTCCATTAGGTCCCAGGGAAGCTGAGCCTGGAAGTGACGATTTGGTTGCATTTATCCAATGACCGTCTCGCTTTGCTGAGTGAAAAAAACCTGCTCAGTGCTGTCTCATAGGAATGCTTGGAGGCATGATGTTAAACGCATCCTCTGATGATAGATCATGGTGTAAATACCACATTCTGTTGTTGCAGCTCAGCCATTAGGACACTGATACATGTTACTGTTTCATAGAGAAGAATGTCAGAATAATTAGTGCAGTTGCTTCAGAGTAGCTGGGGAAAAAAACCTATATTTCCTTGTGTTGGCTTGTGTTTTTTTTTTTTTTTTTACACTAATGTCTTTCTTATTCATCAATAGTAAAAATCCAGTTTAAATCTTTCAGAATAAAATGAGAAGGGTTTCTGTCTGCTGCTGCCTTTTGGCACTGATATTTGAGAATCACATGCAGAAACAGCAGTTTCTCCACTGGCTGAAACCGCAGTGCACTGGGGTGCAATAAAGCCATATGACACACTTCTTCTCTTCTACTCTTCTTACTGACTTTTGGAATTAAGTGAAATGTAGGTCATAATATGAGTTTGTAACAAGATGTTTTGATATAGATTTGCTGTTATTATATTTGGTCCCCAATCAATCAATAAATCAATATGTTCGCTATTTCCCGTGAAGGCATGCAAATTTTGTTTTTGTTTTTTAAAAAAATCACAAATTCAAGGTAACACAGCATGACTAATTGATTTACAAATGGTCATTTTGTTGGTGAAGTAATCCTTTAAATTAACATTTTCACATTAGAAGCAAAAAAGAATTCAGCAGAATTCTGCAGATTCAGTTTGGGTCTGGTCATATGTGAGGGTTTATATTAGAATAATTACATTTGTGTGAGTTAGTACTAGGGTTGCAATGGTATGAGATTTTCACAGCACAATAACTGTATCAGAAAATTTCTCAATTTGACGGTGTCACGGTATTACAATATATATATATTTTTTTTATTAGTCAAAATGACCCTTAAAAGAATGATAATGGAAGGGTTATTTTTGGTTGAACAAGCATTACTATAATTGAAACTTGACCCATTTTGTCAATGGATGTATGTGTAAGAAGTCTCCCTTTTAACACTAACAAAAACAACTGGGAGATTCTCCGTCCAGTAGCATTTTTTTTTCAGTATCGTTGATAAGCAAATGTACATGGTATGATAACGGTCAATTTTTAAGTGGAATTTATATTTCAGCGTTGAATCAACGCCGTACCTACAGCGTAGGTTCTGCGTTGACACAGAGTCTTACCCTACGCTGTAGCCTGACTTACAACTCCCCAGAAATGTAACTACACGTCGCGGCGACGCAGACCTCCAGTCTATTCTTGTAAGTTGAAAATCAAAATAGCATTTTAAGTTTTGTGTGTGATTTATCCTGGCTTCATATGTGTAGAGGAAATCTCTGCTAGTTTCTAGGCTAACAATGTAAAAATGCCATAGGCTTGTGCTAATAACATTAGCATGTTGTATTTGTTTGGAAAACATGTTTAGTATAAGCACAGTTGTTTTGTTGGTGAACTGTGTGAGCTGTAGTGGAGCTTAACTTTGTAACGTTACCTTTGTTAAATGTTGCTGTTGTTTCTGGGTTGACATGAGTAGAGGAAAAGTCTGCTAGCTGCTAGGCTAATTATAATGAAAATGCCATAGGCTCGTGCTAATAACATTAGCATGTTGTATTTGTATGGAAAATGGGTCCAGCAAAACACAATTGCTTTGTCTGTGAATCCTGCAAGTTATAATGAAGCCAATATGTGTACTTGTATTTGAAATTGTCACCATTAAGTCATATGTAATGTGTGTTTTAGGTGTGTTTTGACAGCATATATTTCCCACAAGGCACTGTATAATTGTGGAAAAAGCTTGGTCACTTGTGATAGCATACCTAAATGCGCCTGTGTGTTGCCTGGTGATTAGACTGTAACAGGATTGTCCTCATCTTGACCAAAAGGACCCACATTCTCTTCATCTGTGTGATTTTCTGCTTTCTGCTAATTAGGCCAACAAACAGATCTCATTAGATATGGTAATGTGAATGTGGGAAAAGGGATCCTTTCCGGACACAGCCATTGTTACTCAATTACCATAGTTCCCAGCATGCATTTCACTGGAGAAAGCTGTCTTTACCTTATTTAGATAACTCACAAAATACTTAAGAGATTTGGATCGTTTCCAAATGTTCAACCCATCCCACCACACATAAATGACTCAAAATATAAACCTCTTCTCAACTTAGAGAATTATTGCAACATGACAAGACATTTAAATACTGAACTCAGTGTTTTGTCCTTCAGAGTAGCTTATAAAGTTTTACCTGCATAAATAGTCTGTGCTATTTTGGGCAAGTGTATTTTTAAGGCTTCTGTCTGAAATGCACATGCCTCCATAAATGGTTAAAATTCAAGTGAGCCACAAAGAAGCCCTGCAGCCTTCAAATGCTGACGTGTCTGAGGCTGAGCAATAATGCTAAAGCAAATGGCAGTATCATGGACATTCTCTGTATATCTTCATGACCGCCAGGCTAAACAATCAGAGAGAAGTTTACACAGTCATGCTGTCCCTTAATGCTGGAACAGGTCCAAAGGGAAAATGGTTTGTGTGCGAGTAAAGCTTCACTTTCAGACAGCGCAGAGAGACTGGAAAAATGTGTGTGTCTGCCTTTGTGTTTGTCTGTCGGTGTGCGATCACTCGAGCGTGAGTGAGTGCACTCGAGTGTGTATGTTGTCGTGTGTGCTTTGCGGTGTGTGTGCAGGGGTATACCTTTACAAGGAGGGGTGCTTGACCTCTGGGCCACAGTTCAAACACAGAGACACGCCCCTCTCCATCCATTTATTCAGGGTGCTGTCCCAGCCTTCCCTTGAAGCTTAATGAAAGATCCCTCAACAATAGGCACCGCCAAGTGATTTCTTTGTTGAAGTAGTAAACCTCAGCTCGCCTTTCTCTGTCTTTCATTCCTCCTTCCTCCCACTTACTCTCTGTGTCACTTTAGTCAATGACTGTTCCACAGTGCTCCTCTGCAGGGCTCATGCAGAGATGCTGGTAAATAAAATGGACATGGTATGTGTGGGTTGAGATGTCAGACCGCGGCTTCCTGCTTGGCTGTGAAGTGTCTGTCTGCTGTTTTATAAGGAGGTGAAATTTATTGGGGAATAAAGTGATGCTCAGACAGGTGCATGAGTTCCACTCACGCTGAGTTATGGCTCAATAAATAAAAATAAGACATGTACGATGGAAGTTTCAATGCTCGGTGCCTAGCAGAGAAGTAATGCAAATGTTTGTGTGTGTGTGTGTGTAGGAGAAGCACAAAGTGTATTTGTCGTAATTATCATGCATGTTAGTGTGTTAAGACTCATTTCCTGTGCTTGTTTGTGTGTCCGCCTGGATATGCCTTTTCAAATGTGTGAAGTATAACAGCTCCTTGTAAGCTTATCCTACTTTGTCTGCCAATTTTCTGTCATTTGGCATGGTATGGCAGAGTTTCAGCTCACCCTTTTCAGTGTTGTCTCTTTCCTTCAGTGAACATTTCACCATATGTATCCATGTTAACAAACAGTTTTCCCATTTCTTTCCCCTTAAAGCTGCTATAGTCAGGTTATATCATCAGCAGTGGATCATATGTGTAGAAGAAATTGGTCGCTTGTTCTAATAATCACACGGAAAACCAGAGGCCATTTTGCTTTTGGATCACTCCAGCCAAGATACAACAAACTGCAGCTTAAAATGAATATGGGCCAGGGGTGTAAAGTGGAGGTGCCCTTACTTCCTGCTGGCTATTAAAGCTATAGTTGGTAATCCTGTTCAGAAACACTTCTTGTTATACTGGGTGAAATGGTCCTTCCAGGAACGAAAAAAATCCGACCTCTGTGGCAGCTGCAGGCCTGTAAAAACTGTGACCAATCCCTGCCATTTGGTGCGAATGGAAAGAACCAATCAGATGCCTTCATGTCTCGTCTTGCCTGAGCCTCCCTCTGTCCCTCTCTCCTCCATGCATGCACTCATCACGTGTCACCGTTGACGGAAATATTCAGCACACACAGGATTTTGCTGAACAATGGCAGAGAAAAAAGTGCTAGAACTGAAGCAATAGTGTCTGCTCAGTAGGAGTGTAAATCACTAGTTTCATCTTGATAAGATTGTAATATCACTGCATCAGTGCAGGCGCCCCAGTGAAACAAGTCAATCATTCAAGTGTTCTTAAATTGAGCACCAGTTACAGATCAGGTTTAGCTGGTAATCATCACTTCTTTGCAGTGCCGCTCAGCTCTCCTGGGCATTTTAATGTTTTTCAGCTCACTGTTTTGATTTTACAGCCCACAACTTTAATGCTTTGGTTCACTCTCACGGCTCTCATCTGTGTTGTCTCGAGATGCAGTTGCAGAAAAGCCCCCAAAACCCACTGTGCACTACTTAGCCGCACCAAATATAAGACAAAGTTATTGAGCAGTCATTTAGCAGCTACAGAGTCAGATGTTTCAGGAGTAAGTAGAGAACAAAAAGAGAGTGAATGTTGGACTGGCATTGGCCAGTTGGACACAAACATAACTCTAAATGAATGATAATGTTGCTCCATATCTGCGGGTTGTGTAAATTAGCAACTGCAATATCAATTTAAAAAGTAATAATATGTTTATGTTGTGTTTACAACTTGTTTCCACTGCCCCATGCGGCCCAAAAAATCAGTTAATGCAGGTTTGAAGGTACGTTGTGGAGATTTAAAAAAAAAATAACACAGATGTTATACAAGCAAAAGACAAAACTAGAAGAGAGCTGGAGCAGCAGAGTGTGGAGGCAGCCAGAGGGCAGGTGATCGTTTCCAGTGGCCCAACATCGCCTACTACCTCCAGAGAGAGCACAGAAAAGTCAGTCACGCAATAAACAAGATGACACCACAGGGGTCACTAGGGCTGACTAACAAACCTCAGCTGGGACAGAGACCTTGCCAAGTAGCTGGAGGACCTGAGTATGTAGCAGAGAGTGACAGATCCCATCCAGCAGAGCGGAGTGAAGCTACATGTGGACAGTACAGTACTAAGACTCAAGATTTTTTATGCAAGGATCAGAAGCTTTTAGGTCCCTCTGACAGTCCCAACTCACAGCAGGAACCTCAGGATCTGCAAACACAGAAACAATCAGACGTGCAGGAGTAACATTTGCAAAGTGAACGCATCAATACGCATCATTTTTAGGATATTCTTTATTTTGAAATTCTGTGTCAGCATTTTTGTCCAAGGACACCACCTTCCTAAATGTTCAAACAGTGCTAGAGGCCTAATGCCAGGCAGAGAATAGCAAGCAGCCAAGAAAAAGACAATGAGGAAATCTACGGATACCATCTCATTTTGATAGCAGGCCCAGGAATTGTATCGAATCAAAATCATAGCAGACTTTGTGATATCAATATAGTATCGTATTGTGATGAAACTTGTTATTTACACACCAATGAGTAAGTAAAGACAAATAATATTACACCTAGAACCATCTGGTAAGTTCAGTAAACCAGCACTTCACATATACCAAGGCCAAAAGGAATAGTGCAATACCCCCAAATGCCCACAACTACCATGCACTGTTTGCAACACCACATCAAGGAACTCGGCACATTACTCATTACTCAGCACAACAACTACAAAACACGCCTCCCTCTTTCTCACCAGCATATTCTTCTGAATAAACAACCCATGAACAACATCCAGAACTTTATCAACTGGCAGAGCCTCATCCCCCATATCAGACAGATGAATCAGCCCTTTGACTCTTCACCCATTCCTCCCTAGAAACAGATGGAGGAAGATCAGGTAGTGAAACCACATGTTCAGCAAGCACCGTCACTTTATTACACTCCGTAACATGAATCACACGCATCACAGCTCTGTGCACACACCATGGTGCAGCCTGAAAAATTCCCCTGGATCAATCTGACCACCGTGTCACTCTGTGAAACAGAGTGGGGAGCCAATCAGAGAGCAAGGTCTCAGCTGCATCCAAACTGAAATAGCCTAGGAACACAATCTGGTGTTTACCTGGTGTTGATGTTTAATTATATTTGGCAAGTTAACCGGATGTGGATTTGCTAAACCAGCCAGTGCCGACATCAAAGAACTACTGGTGACAAAGGCCTCCATGTGTCTGGGCCAAAAGTTGCACTTGAAAACACCATAAAGACTGCAACCAACTAGCATGTACATTCTGCGCCTGAGTGAGAAGAAATAAGTCTTAATAGCAACATGTAGAGGTAGTTTGTATTTGACATTCGAAAAAGGCAAACCGGAAGACCGACAGGATGGAGTTGAGATGCTAGTTAGCCAGTTAGCGCATTAACAACACAACCCGATGTTCAGAGTTGGGCATAACGCGTTACAAAGAGTAACGCGTTAGAGTACTTTGATTACTTTTTGCAGTAACGAGTAACCTAACGTGTTAGTTTTCTGTTTGAGTAATCAAATACTAGTACATTTTCAAACAAGACATCAGTTACTTCCGTTACTTTTAGAACGCTGGTCCTTCAGCTCCGAAACAGCAATGGCTGTCGTTTGGTTCTAATAACGGAGATAACGTTAAGCCTATCATCATTTCCCCCTTTTACTCTGTATGGTAACATCCCTAGAGGAAATATTAAAAATGCTGGGGTGTTGTTGTCATACAGTTGTCTACGGCAGCAGATCGTTCTGTGTTTCTACTGGTCAAAGTGACGACTGTGATGGGAGAATTGGATCTCAGTGAAGGGCAAGTGGTCCATAACTTTAATTTTGGAGACAAAAAAATGTAGGCTTAGCGCCCTGTGGTCCATTGCCCAATAGGAAATGTAGAATACTCAAAAGTACTTTAAAAGTGCTTGTGTTACTTTTCTAAGGGAGTAACGTTGGAAGTACTTTTAAAGTAATTGAGTTACTTTACTCAGGGAGTAACGCAGTAAAGTAACTGGTTACTTTTTAAAAAGTAACGCAGTAACGTACTTTGATTACTTTTAAAGTAACCCTTACCCAACACTGCTGATGTTGAAAAAACATATTTATTAATGATATTTACCGTGCACTGGTAAACAGTAATACATACAATTAAAACTGTTTCTGCTTCAGAGCTCAATGGCTAAAAAATAATCTTATCTAATATAACTAATTTGTTGTGATCTCACTGTCTTTTGACTTTTGTCGTTTGTTTGCTTTCCTCACCTCTGTTCCTCTTCTTTTGCACTTTGTTGAACTGACAATCATAGGGATTTCTCTCACCATTAGGCTCTGCTGGCTCCGACATTGAATTGGCCAAAAATCCGCTGACAAGGCTTGGCTAGTGCCAAAAACTAGGGTGACAGATGCTCACCGAAGGCCTACAGTCGGCTTTGTGTGTCAGAGCCATTTGCCCTCATATTTGAAGTCTTTCCACTTGCAAAACTACAACATGATGTAAGACAAAATTTCAGATAATAAAATGTTTGGTTTTACAAGAGAAAGGCAATAAGGATGACGACTGTCTGGTTGGTTGGTTTGCCAGTCCAAATCTGGTTAACTTTCCCTCTTCTGATAAAGACCAGCACCAACACAACTGCTTCAAAACATTTTTCTAAAGGAAGCATGAGAGGAGTGGAAGTGGAGCTAAACATTTCCCCAAAACTCAGTCTGACACGTCTGGTATCTTTAGAAACTTTGGGATCTCCACTAGAATTTGAAAATAAATTCAAACAGTGTTTGGTTGCACAACATGAGTCATTGAGGTTTAAACGACCTGAAAGTCTAAATCTGAAGTAAGCATTGTACTCTAGTTTGACATTTCTGTCTTTATCTGCTGCTGCCTGATAAACATTCTACAAATACATATTGTAGTTATAAAGATTGAGTAATATGCACAGGAACTGGACTGTTTATGTGCAGTGTTTTTCTGTGGTGCTGATATAGTGAAGGAAACAGAGATTAGCTGCTGAATATGCCATTGCAGGGAGACTAGGAGGCACACACACCCACACTGTCAGGTCTCCATTAAACACCATGTTGGGTTATTTAGGGCTGCCCGATATTGAGAAAATCAAATATCACGATGTTTTGACCAAATACCTCAATATCGGCATTGTGATGATATTGTAGGGTTGACTCTTGGTGCTTTCACAAAATATTCACAAAATTAAATTTTTAATAAATAATCATAAGTCATGTGGATATAATGACTAAGTGGTTACAGGAAAATAATAGAATAGCTAGAACAGTCTTGTAAGTTCAGAAAATTACATCACTTTACTGTAATGCAGCCTTTAAAAGCAGGACAACGCTTACCATATTAACAGTGACACTCCCAGAAATTTTATTATAGGGGTGGCCAGATGGGGCTGCTTAAATTCTTGGGGTGGCACACGAGAGCCAAAAGTCATAGCTGAATTTCAGGAATTTGATTATCCTGTTTAAGTATATAGGCTAGTTATAGACTATGTCAATTTGTGGAGTAAAGGAATCACATATACTTTGGTTACTTATTTCATAGTTAATATTACTAATTATCTAATGTGCATAGACTGATACTGGTACAGTTAACATTTTGAGTTCTACAATAATCCTGTTGTTAATGTGTTATGTATCTATACAGACGATTCATCGTTCTTCCGATAGGCTGGTTGGTCCTCAAAAAGACGAACATACAGTACAGCTTTAATTTGAGTCAGAGCATTAATTATAAAGACCAGAGCATTTACTGGGAACAAGCCCTCTGAAGTTTAGGGGACACTCATAGGTACACCCATATTAACCATTTTTATAGGGAAATCTTGAAGTGAGTGTTCAAGGGACCTCTGAAAATGGCAAGCAGCGCTGTTGATAGCAAGCATACCAATTAGCACACACAGCTATCAATCGTAACCTCAATACCCCCTTTTTTAACATCAAATTACTAGTTATAACCAAACTTTTAAGAAAAATGAACACATCAGTGTGGTAATAACTACCTAAAATGACAGAAACCCTGTTTGAGAAAAATTCGTTTGATGTGTACTTGGAGACTTTAGTTCGGCCCATGCTCCATTCGCTAATAAGAAGGGGGCAGGATTTATGACCTTTACTACAGCCAGCCACCAGGTGGAGATCAAGATATTTTGGATTCACTTTGGGGGAGCTGTCATGTCATCCATCTTTATATACACTATATGGTTGGTAACCATGGATGCCTCAGGTTGTCTAGTTTCACAAGATACCACTACTTTAATGCTAGCTTAAAAAATTAGTGTGCCACAGCCTCTTAATGCTCGGACACACCAAACTGACTTCGGAGAACTATAGGCGATGAAAGCCATTCGCTGCCTCACCAGCTCTTGCAGTATCTAGGCCAAAAAGTTGCACACTGCAAAGGCTACAACCAACGGCCGACCAGAGAGAAAATACCTCTGCACACCAGCAAACCACAATCGTCATTCAAAAAGCAAAACCAGAAGGCTGTCTTAATGCTAGCTATCCAGTTAGCACATTAACAACACAATCCAGTGTTAAAAGAAAAGAGCATATTTGCCATGCACCAGTGAACAATAACACAAACCATTATGAAACATTTCTGCTAAACTGCTCAATAGTTACAGAAAAATAATCTGACCTTATGAAACAAGTTTGTTTTGGTCTCATTCCCTCTTGAATTTAGCTCTTTGTTTACTTTCCTTACTACAGTTTCTCTTCTCAAGAGTGATTTCATTCACCCATGGGCTCTGCAGTCTTGATGCTCGAGGGCCATGGACGGTCATCAGCGGCCCAACATTGACTGACAGCCAACCTTCAGCTTGGTGTGTCAGGGCCTTTAAAGACAGTAATGTTGACCTCCAATCATTTTTGGAACAATTGTATCAGGATGGCCATGGCCCCCTCTTGCCCACCACTAAATATTAGGATATTTGAAATCTAAGACATATCTAGTCTGATATTCTCATATAGATATAATATTGATATTTTACCCAACCCTATTGTATACTGTCATGTCCATGTTTAATTTGCAGCTGTTTATAATGGTATATGATGTACTGAAGTGGAAAAAATATTATAAATAGTCAGGTTAGCCTTATGTTCTTATTATGTTTGGGTCTTTGTGTGTATCTGCCTCTGTGAGTGTGCCCTTGTCTGGTCTCCTTTGGGCGTATAAATGCGTGTGTAGTTTGTTTGTCTGGTAAATGATGTGTGTGTGCCTGTAATTGTATTTACACTTGTGGAGAAGATGCCAAGTCTAGTTAGTGGACTTTCATCTTAGCCGTTTCTCAGAGGCCATTTGGATTAATGGGACTTTATAGGATTACTGTTAGGAATGCTTAACTTCATGCTGGTTACAGAGAGAGAGAGAGAGAGAGAGAGAGAGAGAGAGAGAGAGAGAGAGTGGGAGATGGAAAGGCCATCGGGTTTGGAGCTGAAATATTTGAAGGTGTCACCCATGCCACAGAACACTTCCATACAGGCACATGACCAAACTCACTGTACTGTTTTTTTGTGCAGGGCTTACGCCTAGGCACCAGCAGACACCCCCACACACTCTTACAGTGCTACACTAACACTTAGTCATCCTCCCACAAATATAAAGGCCCCTCTTATGTATTAGAGTGAGGAGCCCACGATGGAAAATGAACCATCAGGGAGGGGGGTGTGTACAGTACAGTCAGAGTGGGTGTTTGGAGGGAAGTGTGTGTTTGCGTATGCATGTACTGTATGTGTGCGTGCATGTGTCCACATCTGTGTCTGCTCAGCAGTGAAAAAAGAGACATGGTGAGGTTTATTTATGTAAAGTGCAGTGGCTGTTCTCCATCAGCGAAGATAGGGTGTGAACGCTGCCAACTTCATGCTTTATCTGCTGTGTGTGTGACCCTGGGAGTCAGTAAGTCAGGATAATAGATTGGCAGAACTGGCCCACTGAATCACAGTGACAAAAAACAACACAGTGGGACTACAGGGGGGAGTGGTTATGATTTATCACTGCTGTCTTATTTTACATGTTGTCTATCCCTTCTGTATTGCTCCAACTCCTGATGGAGATGTTAGATTCCCCTTTCTCACAAACCTCCAGTCCAACATACACAGTGCAGTATAGCAAACCATCACACGGCGTAATGCAATAAGAATCACTGCAATGAACCGCAAGACTGTGGAAAGACATGAGGGGAGAGACAGCTGTGTTTGGAAGCACTGACGCTGGCTGATTTCAAATGTATGGTGACAGAGTTTTGCTCTGAGTCACCGGCGCTACGAGCTCTGATAGAAACATTAAATACTACATAACAAACCACAAATGAGCGAAGCACAATGCATAGCTAGAGGAGGCCATGTGGATCACTGTGAAGAACCACAGATCTTTGGAATGGGAGTTGTGGAACTGTTTGGATGCATGAACGCTGGCTGATTTCAGCCAAATGACTTTCACTTATGCTTCACTTGGTGTTGACTCCAGGCTGAGCTCAAGCACCCAAAATTAGATTTGGTTTCACATTGGCTGAAAGCAATATGATATACTGTGAATGTGCAAAATAAGATACATTTACATAGTGAAAGGTTATTTCTCTGCAATCCACACTACTATGCCTTTATGCCTTTGCGCCAGTAACAGCGGTGACTGAAGGCATTATGTCGTCTGGTTGTCCTTTCTTCTGTCTCATACTTGTGACTGCAATATCTCAGGAACATCTTGAAGGAATCTGAATCTTCAAATTTGGCACAAATGTCCACTAGGACTCAAGGATGAACCATTTTTGGTGGTCAAAAGGTCACTGTGACCTCACAAAACTCGATTTTTAGCTATACCCCAAGAATTCATACGCAGTATGACAAGATTTTACACTAGTAGGATTAGACTGAAGATTAAACCGATTGCAATATTGTGGTTGAAGGTCAAAGGTCAAAGTCAGTGTGACCTCACAAAATATGTTTTTGGCCATAACTCAAGAATTCATTTGCTAATAACTTTACACAAATATCTAATAATATCTAATAATGATAAATATCTAATAAAATAAAGAAGTGATGAAGTGATTTCTAAAAGGTCAAAGGTCAGCTCCATTGTGACATCACAATGCTCATCATAAAACCCTTTCCTGGCCATTATTCAGCGTCATATCTCAGGAACTGAAGGGGAGACATTTGATCAGATATTTAATGGGTGACACTTATCTTGGGTGTCCACCTTTAAACTGTGCTGATTAGATCTTCTGTGCTGTCGGCGGAACAATGGGTGTGAAGCATCCATGGTTTCACAGGCATGGATGTAAACTGTAAGAGAAACTTGACTGGTGTGCGGAGGCATACAACTGCAGGGTGGTAATTCTAGTTTTTTTTATATTTAAGGTTCCGTTTACCCAGTGGTATGTATAGCGTGACCGATATTGTATTTTTGAGGCTGATGCTGATATTGACTGCATGGCATTTTACATTTGAAAGAAGAACTTGTAGTGCTTTCCCAGCTGGCCACCAGTGTTGTTAGAAGTTGATATTTTGTTGAATTTAGGCTGTGATAAAAGCCTCAAGGGCATCAGGACGACATCTAATGTGAACGTCAATTTGACATAGAATGCTGATGACAGATAATATTTTATTTGTTTTAAGTTGTGTTGTTAAGTGACCAAAATCCAACGTGTTCCAAACATCTCATGCCACAGCAACTTGATGCAGAATAAAAATATTTAGTTGAAAGGTTTGGAGACCAAAGCCCAACGTCTGCAAAATGGCATAATGTTAATGTCCACACAATGTAACATTCTAATGCCAACCTGATTTTTATTCCAATCAAAATTGTCCAGTTTAAGAGTCCAGTGTCTTTCTAATGCCATTCTAGTGCGCCATGCAACCCAATTTCAAAACTAGTTTGTCCACTATGTAGGCAAATGGAGACCCTGTTTTCTAAAGCCAGGCTTAGACTGCAGGAGTTTTTAAAATCCCAATAAGTTTTGAAATTGGGTTGCATGGCGCACATAAAGACAAACTTCAGAGATGTTCTTCTCTCTCATCTCAAACATGCACACACTGCAAGATTTCAAATTAATGGCACATCACTCACTACAGGATATTATTAAGATAATAATTGTGTCAGAGGGAGCATACAGTAAATGCACCACTTCACATGATCTCATGGGGAAGCAGTTATAAATAAAACAGAGACTGACATGGTGCAACTACCTGCTGTAATGTTAACAATAGTCTGCAGTGAGAAAAACAAAAGTAGAAGGTTAAACTAGTTTAGATTAGATAATGGTTGGGGAGACACAGTCAACATGGCTTGTCTATTCATCAGTGAGAACTGGAGGTGAGATTTTAACTGTCAGTTTCAATGTCTGTCATCAGTAGCATATACTGTAGCTAACGTTAGCCTTAAGGGCTAAAATGTTTACCGTCGCTTGGCAACACCATCAGCTGCTCCATATTGACATAATCATAAGTGTAATCATCCAGATTTAACTCCTAAATATCCAACATGTTTGAAATTATCGGAACGACCCCACTGAGACTGTGAGCAGTTGAGTGAGCAGAGGTAGAAGACTGCATCTGTAAACCTCTCACATTACCATTACCATACCATTACCATATATTCTGGGCCAAATATCAGTTCTGACCAAGACTGGATTCCTCCTCCATTTTTGGGATGGGTGTATGTATGTAGTCTGAAACCTCTGTAAACCTGCGTTGACACATCTCCCCTAACATTTTCTCATGTTTTCACACACATGCATTTTAACTGTAAGAGAAACTTGACTGGTGTGTGAAGGCATATAACCATCCATTTTCTAACTGCTTATCCTCTTGAGGGTCGCCGGGGGGGGGGGGGGGGGGGGGGGGGGGGGGGCTGGAGCCTATCCCAGCTGACCTTGGGCGAGAGGCAGGGTACACCCTGGACAGGGCGCCAGACTATTGCAGGGCTGACATGTAGAGACAGACAACCATTCATGCTCACATTCACACCTATGGACAATTTAGAGTCACCAATTAACCTTTCCCCAATCTGCATGTCTTTGGACTGTGGGAGGAAGCCGGAGTACCCGGAGAAAACCCACACTGACACGGGGAGAACATGCAAACTCCAGAACAGAAGGGCTGCCACACCCAGGATCGAACCAAGAACCCTCTTGCTGTAAGGGGGCAGTGCTTACCACCACACCACCGTGCCACCTGGCATATAACCACAGGGTGGTAATTCTAGTTCTCAATGCAAAGCTTTAGTAACATTATAGCAAGTTGTTGCAACATGCCAGTCTCCATTTCCTTTACATTTGCTTCCCCATGAGATTATGTGAGGTGGTGCATTCATGCTCCCTCTGGCATGATAGTCTTTTTGATATACTGCAGCATGTGATATGCCATTATTTTCAAACCTTGCAGTGTATGCATGTTTGAGATCAGAGAGAACAGCTTGAATGACCCTAAACAGCTTTTGCATTTCTGTACTTATATTACTTGTTACTTATCGGCTGGCAAAATTGCGCAAATACTGCAAATATCAGCCATAAGACAATATAGATGGACAGTAGAGTCTGACAGATAATTAGCCCTGTTCACTTTAACAGTAGCAACAGGAACAGGAGGTCATGAGGTACAGTGGAGAATCAGATGTTGAACAGTGGATGATAAACTCTTTCTATCAGTCAGAAAAGCCTTGGAATGAAGGGGAGGATCACATCTTCGGGGAACAGGGGAGAAGCTTCCTCTGTCTCACACAGGGTGAGACAGAGGAAGAAACAAGTTAAACGTGTGGGAAAGGAAGAGGAGATAAACAGAGATGGACAGGGAGTGAAGCAGGTGGAGAAAGGTGAATTCAAAGAGACAGCAAAAGTGAGAAAAAGAGCGAGATGGGAAGAATGAGATCAACACACACACAAGGAGCCCTAAAAAACAAAATGAGCTCCACAGAAGGAGACATGTAGAACAAGAGAGGAAGAGTGACAGACATGGAGACAGACAAAGAGACACAGAAAGACAGAGTGACCGACAAAGTGAGGAAGCTGCTGATTGACTCTCCAGCATGAAGGAGCTCCTTGTATTCTCCAACTTATCTGTAAACCCTTCATAGCTCTGCTCCGATGAATCTGAGAGTGACACTAATTGGCCGTAATAACCACTGGGGAAATAGCAGTGGATGCGGATTCTGGGTAATATGAAAATGATGATAGAAAGCGACTGAAGGACGTCTGTGTCTTAAATCTATCTGCAGTTGTTATCAAAAGAGATATCTGAGGGTCATGGGAGGTCAGGGGGATGAGGACAAATTGAGTCACATGTAGACAGGGGGAGTGTGTGGGAGTGTGTGTCTAATTCGGTCCCTTTGAGTTTGACTTATAAGATTTTAGTCAGGACATTTTTTCATGTGGAGTCATTTTGAGCAGCCTTCACTCCACGGAAGTTATTTTAGTATTAGAGTAAGGGTTAAAATAAGTTTAAACCTAAATTAACTTTAAAGCTGCTACGATTAATGTTTTTATTAACAATAGATCAAATATGATGTGAGAAGTTGCTTGTATTGGCGGACGAATGCTATCACAGGCGCAACAAGCAGCTGTTTTTCTATGAAAACCCACTCTACACTGGCGGAGAGAGTCACCTCTGCTTCTGAGGATAAGTTCATCCGAGTCACCAGCCTCAGAAATCGCAAGTTAACAGCAGCTCAGATCAGAGACCAGATGAATGCCACACAGAGTTCTAGCAGCAGACCCATCTCTAGAACAACTGTTAAGAGGAGACTGCGCGTATCAGGCCTTCATGGTCAAATAGCTGCTAGGAAACCACTGCTAAGGAGAGGCAACAAGCAGAAGAGATTTGTTTGGGCCAAGAAACAAGGAATGGACATTAGACCAGTGGAAATCTGTGCTTTGGTCTGATGAGTCCAAATTTGAGATCTTTGGTTCCAACCGCTGTGTCTTTGTGAGACGCAGAAAAGGTGAACGGATGGATTCCACATGCCTGGTTCCCACTGTGAAGCATGGAGGAGGAGGTGTGATGGTGTGGGGGTGTTTTGCTGGTGACACTGTTGGGGATTTATTCAAAATTGAAGGCACACTGAACCAGCATGGCTACCACAGCATCCTGCAGCGACATGCCATCCCATCCGCTTTGCGTTTAGTTGGACGATCATTTATTTTTCAACAGGACAATGACCCCAAACACACCTCCAGGCTGTGTAAGGGCTATTTGACCAAGAAGGAGAGTGATGGAGTGCTGCGGCAGATGACCTGGCCTCCACAGTCACCGGACCTGAACCCAATCGAGATGGTTTGGGGTGAGCTGGACCGCAGAGTGAAGACAAAGGGGCCAACAAGTGCTAAACACCTCTGGGAACTCCTTCAAGACTGTTGGAAAACCATTTCAGGTGACTACCTCTTGAAGCTCATGGAGAGAATGCCAAGAGTGTGCAAAGCAGTAATCAGAGCAAAGGGTGGCTATTTTGAAGAAACTAGAATATAAAACATGTTTTCAGTTATTTCACCTTTTTTTGTTAAGTACATAACTCCACATGTGTTCATTCATAGTTTTGATGCCTTCAGTGAGAATCTACAATGTAAATAGTCATGAAAATAAAGAAAACGCATTGAATGAGAAGGTGTGTCCAAACTTTTGGCCTGTACTGTAGTTGAGCTTTTACCAGCGACAAACATTTTCTTTTTGCGATCAAATGTTTTTATTTAGTACCATACAATCACACAAAATACAAAGCCATCATATTGCTACCAGCGACAAACATATGGATGGGTTAGGATTAGGATTGGGGTTAGTGTTAGTACCTTAAAAAAAAGAGAGAGAGAGAGAGAGAGAGAAAAAAAAAGCTGATTTACAGACGTATCTTTCTTTCACAGTTTTAGTCTATGGGGTAAAGTCTTTTTGGGCCCAATGGCATCACATGATGGACCTGGAAGTTCTTCCAGTGCTGTTCCTGGGGGCTTGTATAAACTAGATATTTCCTTTAGAAGTTGGTGGAGAGTGACAAAGTGCATAAGTAAGAGAAAGGGTGTAGGTTTTGTTTCAACATTTGAAGCGTCAGTCACTTCTTTTCCTGCATTTTGGTGAATTTTATGCACCAAGTTGTGCTTTTTCTGCATCAATTTATGGTGGATATGTCTTAATTTAAAAAATAAATAAATAAATAAATAAAAGTCATTATAAGTTTTAATGGGGTGCGTGCATATGTTGTAAATATTGATGTGTAGTGGCCCCTAATATCTATGCCTTTAATTGAGACTGAATATTCCATATGTATACTAATGTTGCACATGTCTGGTGGATGTGCAAAAAAGCTGTTCAATCATTTTCACTATCAACGTATATGGCCATGAGATTAATAAATTATGCCAGTGGCCTATGGCACTGTTGAGTATTACTTGTGCAGGGGTTTGTATGGGTCACTCAGTTAAATTAGTACCTCTAAGCACAAGTTGGCAGTGGGGTTTCTATGCCACTGTGATTAGTTTCTGTGAAATGCAGTAAAATTTAATTGATTAAATAAACACACCTAATACCAGGGCCACTGGTGGAACTGTAGCAACAAAAATCCCATGCGGCCCAAAAAGCATTTTTACTTTAGACCACCTTTATAAAAAACACTTCTGTAAAACTGTTTGACAGCACACCTCCAACTGCAAACAAGATCAATTATGAGTCTTTTTGTTATGACTTTTTGATCCATAGTGATTTTATGTTTGTAAAACTTTCCTCAAGCTGAGAAAAGTGATTTAAAAATCTGTGATGTCATCACAGTGTAATGTCTAAGAGCAGAGCAGGAGCTTGCAGGTGGAGCCAGTGGGAGAAACCCTAAAGCGCATATTCAGTCGCCCTCATGCCACACAAGTAAACCCAGAAGCTAGGAAACTTTTTGGCGTATGCACCAGACAAGCAACTTGATTGGAATGAATAGGTGCCATCTTCATGTCTGGAGTCTAGTTATTATCAAATCTATACCTAAAACACATTAAACATGGCTTAATAGCAACATTATCAAACACAAGTACAAATTTTGAGCTCCATTATAACTGACAAGGTTCACAGACAAAAGTCTTTTCTTTTGCTTGACACAATTTTTCCTCACAAAATTAATTTGCTAATGTTATTAACTTAAACCTATGACATTTTTCATTGTATAAATTGGCCTAGCATCTAGCAGAGTTTTCCTCTAGTCATATGAAGACAGGAACAACTGCAACATTAAACACAGGTAAAGTTACAAAATTCAGCACCATTATAACTCACAAGGTTCACTGGCAAAACAACAGTCTTATAGTAGACAAGTTTGCCCCGCAAATACAACATGCTTACATTATTTGCATGAGCCTGTGGTATTTCCCATTGCAAAACTGAGTCTAGTGGCCAGCGGACTTTTCTGCTACTCATATGAAGCCAGACTAAACACTTCATATACTATGTTGTAGGTCTTTATTGTCTTCACAATTTACTGTTTCTTATCTGAACTAAAAGTAAATAAAAGCTTTGTTTTCACTTAGGAAAATGGTTTTCAGCTTGAAATAAACAGGGGGTTTGCACTGCTGCAATGTGTACTTGCATTTCGGGTGCAGGGAGTCCTGCACATGTCCATTTTCGAAAACCTACACCTGCCCATACTCGTAAAGCTCAGTAACAGAACCAACTTGTTACCCGTCATTATGTTGAAGTCAAAGCCACACCCACCCACACTCATTAATAAAAGTCCTGCGACCCGACCTGCACCTGTGATCAAACACACACACAAGCTACAGTCACTCAAATTAAGCTGGGTTCTTTGTTCTTGAATTACAAAAGTCAAAAGTCTCTTTGACCGGCTGCACTCGATGCCGGGATGGCGAAAACATTCAATCACTGCCAGGTTAGGAAACATTTTAGCATGCTCCTTCCAGCACCATCAAACCTCAAAAGGATCCTCCTTGGGTGTCTTGAACTCTATGTAGGCTACCACCTCATCCTCGAGCTGCAAAGTTTCATGGCTGCAGTCCTCAATGTCTGTGAAATGTGACGACATGGTCAAATGTCAAATGTCAATGGCTTTCAAAATAAAAGGCAATGTGGCTCGATAATAGTGATTTAGATGTCAAAATATTGCACATGCACTGCCTATCTTTTTCATTTGTTTTACTCTGAAAATTAAAAAAATATTTTTGTTCTCACCCGCTGCCTGCCTGGGTGTAGTTCAGTTTTACCTGTGCGTGTACCTGTGAAGTTATATATACATATTTTTACCCATTACACAACTTTTGTCATGACATGGTGCAGGACTCTGGTGTAGGGTAGCATTGATTCAATGCAGAAGTATAAATCCTGTTTAAGAGTTAAACCTCCTGCATGAAAGGAGGTGTAGTCTCAAGTGTACAACCACAAGTTACATTACCTTAAATACTAATGACTCGTATTGTTGCAAGTAACTCTATATAGCCACTTTTGGCTTCCATGTTTTCATTTTCCCACTGTGTGGAATGAACATAACCACTGATAGTGTGGAGTTGGGGGGCACACAATGCAAGCCATTGTTAAAATCATGCAGTTATCCTGAACTGATCTGACATTTGCACCAGCGGACAATTTCTCTTGAATGTTGTACAGAATAATAATCAGTTTGAGATATTGATCTGGAAACTCACAGTAGTGCCTCACAGTCAAACAAGTCACCAGATTTTTGATGATTGTTTTTGCAAGTCTTTGCCTTTATTTTGCCTGGAAACAAAGAGCAGCAGCAGAGTGTGTACTGAGCGTGTCAGAGGGCTGCTATGTTTGTGCCAACGCCCGACTCTAAACTTACAGTAAACTTCCAGTCATCATACAGTTATTCATTTGTCATTTCCTTTTGCCTGCTTGTGTGTGCTTTCACAGGAACTGGTGTGCTTACGTGGTGACACGCACTGTGAGCTGTGTGATGGAGGATGGGGTGGAAACGTACATCAAACCGGACTATCAGCGGTGTACCTGGGGCCAGTGTCCTCGAGTTGCGTAAGTATCTCTCCTCAGATTCTCCCTCTCTGTTGCTGGAATCTAATGTGTATTCAACCTTCTCCTCCAACTTCCTGTCCTATGTTCCAAAGAGGTTTGTATCCTCTACCCATACACCCTCCGCCCTATGTCCTGTCTGTGGATACACTCAGCCCTTTTCATTTTCTCAGTCTGGTCAGGACGGTGTCTGGCTGTGTTGCATGAACATCAGGACAGACATAATTACAGCTCAGTGTTTGGCTAATTAATCCCAATAAAGACATCTCAATCTGACACATGTTACAGTGGTAGAGCCCCAGTATGCCTGCTGCAGACCTGAGGATATCCAATAATATCATTATTGAAGAAAATTTATTCTAGATATGAATGATTAAATGGTTTGTCCAAATGTGGATGTTGTACCCGCTGGACACATTAATCAAGTGCTCCTGATGTTTTTCCTCCTTTGAAGTCTTCACCGTGTATTCTGACCCTGGCCTGGCTGCCTGATCCCAATGCCTGCCAGGGGCCTCAGTCTAAACCTGGACTATGCTAAGAATGAAGCCGACGGGGGTTCCAGGCACCACAGTCTAGTCTCCTACCCAGTAAAAACAATTTCTTCTTCTTTCTCTGTCTTCCTTTCTTTTTGTGACTCTCCTTTCTTTCTCTTTCTCCAACTCCTCCTCCTGCCGCCTCTCTGCGCCCTGTTTTTGTTTTTCCTCTGAGAGTACAGCGGATCCCTTTTTCTCACGCTCTCAGAGCAGGGAGCTGGAAGATGAAATCTTTACTATGGCGCAGAAAAGGCTCTGTGATACCTACATTAATGTTTGTGGGCTGGCATTAAGGAGAGCAACCTGCTAAACTTTCACAGTCAGGGCTTGTTAATGTGTCTGATGCTGTCATAAATCTTTAGTCAGACTTCCAGCCAACCCTGGTCTATTTATTGCAATGTTACTCTAACAGGGAGTCTTTTCAGTTGCAGAGCTAAATGACACATTGATGATAAAGCTACAGAAGAGTTATCCAAATAAAACACTCAATTTTTTTTTAGAATAATAGTCTTTAAGCAATAAATTAAGATTTAGTAAAGGCTAAATGCAGTTGATTTCTTTTGGAAACTGGGACAGAAATAACATTCGAAAGTTTACAAAGCACTCTTAATCCCATCCATCATAAGTAAATGATTGGGAGCAATTTCCCAGACATCCAGTGACTCAGTGCACATTAATATCAACAGTGTACAGTGGAGGTATTCAGTACAAGATTAAGGGACCCCTATAGGTCCTTAACTTGGTTATCAGGGTCACACCACAATTTTTAAATTTTAACATCATGGTCTAGTACAAGTCATCTTAGCTCAAGTCCAGAATTAGTTTTGAGTCTTGAGACCAGAGATGTACCGATACCACTTTTCCCTTCCCGATACCAATTCCAATCCCTGAACCTTAGGTATCTGCCGAGTACCGATCAGATACCAGCGCGTAAAATAAAAATGGATGGGATATGAATTGTTTTATGTCTCAACTCCTAAAACTCTATGTAAAATATTAAGAAATAAATACATAATAGTAGAATTAATGCCATAAAACTTTTTGTTATTATTATCCAGTGTTGACACAGATCAAGACACAGGTTAAAGTGCAGCCACACGATTTGGTAAAAAAGACATTTTAAAGGCTACAGTAGAATATAGGGGTTGTATTAACAAATACAAGAATTTTCACCAGATGACTTAAAGTAAGAAAATTAAAAATAGTGGTGGGGCTTTTATTCACCACAACTACAGAGGCTACCAGCTTCATTTGAAACAGACTACATTATAAAAGGGCCATTATTTATTAACCCCTCTGTCTCTTTATAGTTTTACTTTATATCCGCTCCCGTTGCGTTGATAAAGTTAATGCATGGCGCCGTCATTTCAAACTCAACACTTCCTGAACTTGTTTCAAATTAAAAGCCCCTTATAACCTCGGCTGAGAGAATCCCTCCATTTTCTAAATAGGCTTTTATTGTGAAACATTTGTAGGAACTTGGTTGTGGAGGATACAGTAGCTTGTATGTTTACATACGGTACTACAAATGTAGCTCCTGCTGTCTGCTGACGCTTTTTACGTTACTACAACATTTCGGCTGGCACATGAACAGACACAGTGACTAAATAAAAATAGGACAAGAATAAACCGATGACATCACACACGTCGTGAAAGACAACCGGGGGATAATTGGTGTGGACCATTGTGTAGTGTGTCATGTCTGTCGGCCAAGTCACGACACGATTTTATGACTCCACAATCGTGTAATGTGACATAGTGACTTTCAGAACGGGCAGAAAAGTCGTGTAGTGTGTACCAGGCATAAATCCTCCTTTACCATTTCTCCCTCCTGCATGTCACTCATTTTCAGTGCGTGACTGCAGCGTGTGCATGAGAGGGGGAGGGGCTGCTGCGTGCTCAGAGAGGTGAGCGACAGAGAGAGAGAGAGAGAGAGAGAGAGAGAGAGAGGCGTGCGGAGCGGAGCTTCAGAGCTGCTTTTCTGAAGCAAAACAAAAGTTTACATGTTCTAAAAAAAGAAAAAACATCGCATGTCCTGCAATGTGACTATTGCACATGCACACATCGTGATGGCGATGTTCAAACAATAGCGTGCGTGGTATCGGATTGGTCATAGGATGTACTCGCAGATGCCTGATGCCGTATTTTAGGCAGTATCGGAGGCATTTCCGATACTGGTATCGGTACAACTCTATTTGAGACACAAAGCAACAATACTAAGGACCCTATTTAAACCCAACCAATCCGTGTGTCCCTGTGTGACAAGGGCCTATGTAGATCAGAGTCCTGCACGGGTCCAGTTTTCAAGATCTGCCCTGACCCGACCCGGTGACGTACAAACCCGCACCCGAACCGCAAACCCGCGCATCAGGCCAATTAGTACCGCAACCGGTCCGACCCGTTGAAACACGACCCGCAGCCCGACCCGTAACCCGGATTTAAAGTAATCATTTTGGGTCATATTGGCTGAATATTGAACAGCATATTGCCACAGTTAAGGTGCCAGTAAGTAAACAAAGACCTGAATGAAGCAGCTCTCACAATAAAAACCTGACTTCAGCTCCATCATCAACCCTCTGTGTTCTTCTCCCATAAAAGTGTAAAAGCACCCGTTTGTTACGTTTAATGCTTTTAAACTTTTAATCTATGTAAAGGAACTTTACATGTGTAATAATAGACTTACTTTCTGTCCAGAACGACGTTCAGCAGTTACGAGCCGTCACGTGTTTTTAGAATCCATCGAGGAGAGAGGTAATCCATCAGGGAAACACTTCAGAAACATTATAAAGTGATAGTTGTATGTTTTATCCACTTATTTCTCAAATACCTAAATAATTATTTACTGTTTTGAAACGGCGCTTGTTAGACGGTGGCAGCCATGTTGATTCTGTCGTCCAATCACAAATTGTGTTATTAGATGGTGAAACGCGTGTAAACAGCTGAACTACTGACAGTTGCGAAATAGCGGAGGCGATCCTCAGAGAGTAAATAATGACCAAGATAGTTATCTGTAGTTTACCGAACTAATGACTGATGTGTTTATCTAAAACCCGCGATCTGACCCGCATGTTATTTTTTCCACCCAGATCTGAACCTGGGAAAAAATGTTTTTTTAAAAACCACCCGCAAATCAGCTGTTTTTGCGGGTACCTGTCGGGTACCCAGTGCAGGACTCTGATGTAGATGCATCTCACTATCTGAATAATACGTAGCCAAGTAGTTTTATTGCCTAAATCTAATTGCAACTGTTTCACAACATTAACCACGTATCACAATGTGTTTCAGCTGTGTGTCCCAGAGAGACACTAAACGGTGCCCTGTGCATCACTATCAGATGCAGAGGGGCGTGACAAGGTGTCAGTATTTGTCTACTTGGGAATGAGAATGGGTCAGTGAGGCTGCACCCAGACACATTGGTACTCTTAGCTAAATGCTAACATCAGTATGATAACATGCTAATGTTTAGGTGATATTATATATACCATGTACGCCATTGTGGTTTATCATGCTAGCACCCTAACATTTGCTAATGACCAAAATATATTAAATTTTGGAGTTTTGGATTTAGGGTCCCTAAATTCTGTAGGATTCATTCTATTGGTACTAGTAGCCTAATGTACATGTTTCATGGCAATCCATCCAGTAGCTAGATAGAGATATTTCAGTCTGGACAAAAGTGGCAAACCGACAGACCAACATTGCCATTGATAGAGCTGCTTGGCAAGCACGGCTTAAAAATGAAGACAGGAATATCAGGTCTCTATCGTCTAAAGCAGTGTTAGTAAACAAATTAATATTAGATAATCATATTGATTTACTCAGTCTCACTGAAACCTGGCTGTGTCAAGATGAATATGTTAGTCTAAATGAGTCCACTCCTCCCAGTCATAATAATACCCACATTCCTCGAGGCAGCGGCCGAGGAGGGGGAGTTGCAGCCATTTTTAACTCTAATCTGTTAATCAGCCCTAAACCTAAACTAGATTATAATTCATTTGAAAGCCTCGTTCTTAGTCTTTAACATCCGACCTGGAAAACCTCGAAGCCACTTTTATTTGTTATAGTGTACCGTGCTCCTGGCCCGTATTCTGAATTTGTATCTGAATTCTCAGAGTTTTTATCCAGTTTAGTTCTTAAATCAGATAAAGTTATTATTATAGGCGATTTTAACATTCATGTCGACGTTGATAATGACTCCCTGGCTACCGCGTTTATCTCATTATTAGACTCCATTGGCTTCAGTCAGGGTGTACATGAACCCACTCATTGTTTTAACCATACCCTCGATCTAGTTCCGACGTATGGAATTGAAATTGATAACCTAAAAGTCTTTCCACAGAATCCCTCGCTATCGGATCATTATCTGATTACTTTTGATTTCTTTTTACTCGATTACACGCCACTCAGCAACAGTTACTATACTAGATGTTTATCAGATAGTGCTGTCGCAAAATTTAAGGAAAAGATTACTCCGTCGTTAAATTCAATACAAGTCCTTCAGTAACAGAGGTTTCCTGTATCGACTTTGATCATTTTGTCAATAGCGCCGTAGGCTCGCTGCGAACAACACTTGACTCTGTAGCTCCTCTTAAAAAGAAGTTAAAAAAGCAAAGACAGTTCGCTCCTTGGTATAACTCTCAAACCCGTAAGTTAAAACAAATATCGCGAAAATTTGAAAGGAATTGGCGATTGACCAAACTGGAAGAATCTCGTTTAATCTGGACAGACAGTCTCAAACCTATAAGAGGGGCCTCCGCAATGCCAGAGCAAACTATTACTCAGCATTAATAGAAGACAATAAGAACAACCCCAGGTTTCTTTTCAGCACTGTAGCCAGGCTGACTGAGAGTCAAAGCTCTATTGAGCCTTGTATTCCTTTAGCCCTTAGCAGTAATGATTTTATGAGCTTTTTTAATGACAAAATTCTAACTATTAGGGGCAAAATTCATGACCTCCTGTCCTCAGATAGTACCTATCTAACCTCAAACACAGCTGTAAAACCTAATATATATTTAGATTGCTTCTCACCAATTTCTCTTCAAGAATTGACCGCAGTGATTTCTTCATCTAAATCATCAACGTGTCTCTTAGACCCCATCCCAACTAGGCTACTTAAGGAGGTCTTTCCTTTAGTTAACACTCATATATTAGATATGATCAATCTATCCTTATTAACAGGCTATGTACCACAGTCTTTTAAGGTAGCTGTAATTAAACCTCTACTAAAAAAGCCCACCCTGGATCCAGAGGTGTTAGCCAACTATAGACCAATATCTAATCTTCCCTTTATGTCAAAGATCCTTGAGAAAGTAGTTGCAGACCAGCTGTGTGATTTTCTCCATGATAATAATTTATTTGAGGAATTTCAGTCAGGATTTAGAATGCATCATAGCACTGAGACAGCACTAGTTAAAATTACAAATGACCTTCTGATTGCTTCAGACAAAGGACTTGTCTCTGTACTTGTTTTATTAGATCTTAGTGCGGCGTTTGACACAATTGACCATCAAATTCTACTGCAGAGACTGGATCACTTAATTGGCCTAAAAGGTTCTGCACTAAGCTGGTTTAAATCTTATTTATCTGATCGTTTTCAGTTTGTTGACGTTCATAATGAATCATCCTTACGTACCAAAGTTTGTTTGTTTGAGTTCCGCAAGGTTCTGTGCTCGGACCAATCCTATTTACTCTATATATGCTTCCTTTAGGTAACATCATTAGAAATCACTCTATAAATTTCCATTGTTATGCGGACGATACTCAGTTGTATTTATCGATGAAGCCAGAAGAAAGTAATCAATTAACTAAACTCCATAACTGCCTTAAAGACATAAAAACTTGGATGAGCACCAATTTCCTGATGTTAAATTCAGACAAAACTGAAGTTATTGTTCTTGGCCCCAAACAACTCAGAGACTCTTTATCTGATGACATAGTTTCTCTAGATGGCATTGCTCTGGCCTCTAGCACTACCGTAAGAAACCTCGGCGTACTATTTGATCAAGATTTGTCTTTTAATTCTCATTTAAAACAAACCTCACAGACTGCATTTTTTCATCTGCGTAATATTGCGAAAATTAGGCCTATCCTGACCCAAAAAGATGCAGAAAAATTGGCCCACGCTTTTGTTACCTCTAGGCTGGATTACTGTAACTCTCTATTATCAGGTAGCTCTAGTAAGTCCTTAAAAACTCTCCAGCTAATTCAGGATGCAGCCACACGTGTACTAACAGGAACTAAGAAACGAGATCATATTTCTCCTGTTTTAGCTTCTCTGCACTGGCTCCCTGTAAAATCCAGAATTGAATTTAAAATCCTACTATAAACTTATAAAGCTCTAAATGGTCAAGCTCCATCATATCTTAGAGAGCTCATAGTGCCATATTATCCCACCAGAACACTGCGCTCTGAGAACGCAGGGTTACTCGTGGTCCCTAAAGTCTTCAAAAGTAGATCAGGAGCCAGAGCCTTCAGCTGTCAGGCTCCTCTCCTGTGGAATCATCTTCCTGTTACGGTTCGGGAGGCAGACCCCGTCTCCACATTTAAGACTAGACTTAAGACTTTGCTCTTTGATAAAGCTTATAGTTAGGGCTGGCTCAGGCTTGCCCTCTACCAGCCCCTAGTTAGGCTGACTTAGGCCTAGTCTGCTGGAGGAATCCCTATAATACACCGGGCACCTTCTCTCCCTCTCTCTCTCTCTCGTATTCTATTACTGCATCTTGCTAACTCGGCCATTCTGGATGTCACTAACTCGGCTTCTTCTCCGGAGCCTTTGTGCTCCACTGTCTCTCAGATTAACTCATATCGCAGCGGTGCCTGGACAGCGTGACGTGTGTGGTTGTGCTGCCAGATGCCTCCTGCTGCTGCCATCATTAGTCATACTTCTACTGTTATTATACACATATGACTATTGTCACACATGTATACTGCCAGATGTTAATACATACTTTCAACATATTGTACCACAGTAGCCAGAACTATAACTATAATATTATTACTTTCAATAATGTTGTTGTAAGCTACTGTCATTACCTGCATCTCTCTCTCTGTCTCTGTCTCTCTCTCTCTCTCTCTCTCTCTCTCTGTCTCATTGTGTCATAGGGATTACTGTTAAATTATTATGCTGATCTGTTCTGTACGACATCTATTGCACGTCTGTCCATCCTGGAAGAGGGATCCCTCCTCAGTTGCTCTTCCTGAGGTTTCTACCGTTTTTTTTCCCCGTTAAAGGGTTTTTTTGGGGGAGTTTTTCCTTATCCCCTGCGAGGGTCATAAGGACAGAGGGATGTCGTATGCTGTAAAGCCCTGTGAGGCAAATTGTGATTTGTGATATTGGGCTTTATAAATAAAATTGAATAAAATTGAATTGAATTGAATCCATGTCATTGGTGTTAAATCTGAAATTAGAGCAAATAAAAGTCCTGATGATATTTTATATCTGAAATTTCCATTTCATCCACAGCTACCGGACATACAGGAGGCCAAGGTACAAGGTAGCTTACAAAATGGTGACAGAAATGGAGTGGAAGTGTTGCCATGGTTACTCTGGGGAAGACTGCCACGATGGGCCGAAGGTAACCACTGACACTCAGGTCAATGGAGGGCGACCCCGCGTCACGCAGACGGGCTACAACACAGGTGGCGGACAGAGAGGAGAAGGTAGAGACTGCAACAAAGCTCTATGAAATCCAAATGGCATCTACTGAAAATATGTTTTATGTTATTAGGATACACTTAATTCAGTTTGTGTAAAAGTATCAAAATATGCACAGCATGTACATAGTTTCTCACATGTATCTTAAAGGAATACTTTACCCCGGAATGACCATTTGTATATCAATTACTCATCTGTGTTATGTTGAATTTGTAAAGAATCTTGTTTTTTCTTGCATTTCTCAACTGTGTTCAAAGAATCCAAAAAACAAATAAATACTTGACTGAAGTAAATATCCACATTTAACAACAGGGATATCTATGCTCTATCTATGCTCTCCTCAAGCCCAGACTCCATTGAAAACAGCAACCTTACTTTTAACCCTAACCTCCCTGAACAGGGGACCTGCTGGTCTGCCTCTGCCTCAGTCAGTCAGTTTGTTTGTGTTATTGTGTGACTTTGCTGAATGTGAACTAACCCTTTAAAACACCAAAGTCACACAATAACACAAACACCTAACTGATCAAGGTAGCTGTAGTACAGCAGCGAGGTTACCTGTTTAGTTAGGTAAACTGTTTTTGTCAATGGAGTCTGGCTTTGAAGAGAGCATAGATTAAAGGAATACGCCGACGATTCAGAGTTATGCCCTTTCGCTATCATTTTCATGTTGAGACAACATGATAGATATCTTTTTTGTGTCCGTACGTCCAGTGGCTGGGTCTCAGTGGTTAGCATTGCGGCTTAGCTTAGCGATCTATAGGGGTTCAGTAGCCTACTCATAAAAGTGAACAAATAAACGTTACAGAAACCCTGAAGCTGGTTTTTCTACATGTGCATTTAAAATAAACATGCTTAAACATTAATTCAAAAAAGGAGAGTCCTTTTCAGTCATTTTAGAAGAAGTTTGATACACGAGACCCGCAGATCTGAAACTGAAAAATCTATACCCTTCCCCACTCTTTACTGTTACCCTGCACCCCCATACACAACAAGGCTTAACCATGTCATATCTTAGCTGATCCTCACTACTGTTTGCTCTGGGCTGTTAAATTGTATTAATGGGACACAGGGGTTTTCTACCTGTAAGTTACTGTAAACAAACATTGTGATTCAGTCCATTTGGTTGCATACTTTTTATGTCTCTGCACCAGCGATAGCCGTGGCCAGAGGCTACAATATCTCAAGAATACCTCAAGGAGATTTCTTCAAATTTGGCACAAATCTCCACCTGGATGTATCGATGAAGCAATTACTTTTTGGTGGCCATGGGTCAAAGGTCAAGGTCACTATGACCTTGTTTGCCTCGTTCTTGTGAATGAGACATTTCAAGAACACCTTGAGGGAATTTCTTCAAATTTGGCACAGATATTGACTTGGACTGAAGAATAAACTGATTAGAATTTTATGGTCAAAGGTCAAGGTAACTGTGACCTTGTCTGTCTCATTATCGTGAACGCAATATTTCAAGTAAGGGAATGTCTTTAAATTTGACACAAATGTTCATTTAAACTGAAAAATAAACTGATCAGAATGTTGTGGTTGAAGGTCAAAGGTCAAGGTCAATGTGACCTCACAAAATATGTTTTTGGCTATAACTCAAGAATGCATATGCTAATCATGACAAAACTTCACACACAAGGATACAATAATGAAGTGATGACATTTTATTTCTAAAAGGTCAAAGGTCAGCTCCACTGTGACTTCATAATGTTAATCATAAAACACTTTCCTGGCCATTATTCAATGTCATATCTCAGGAACAGAGAGGGAGACATTTGGGTAGATACTGAATTCGTGACACTCATCTTGGGTGTCCACCTTGAAACTGTACTGATTGTATAGATCTTCTGTGCTGTCAGGGGACAATGGGTGTGGGGCATCCATGTTTTCACAAACATGGATGTAAACTCTAAGAGAAACTTGATCTGTGCACGGAGGCATACAACCGTGAAGCAGTAATTCTAGTTAGACTTTGAATTTTGCAAGCAGTACTTATTATACAGTATATTAGAATTAAATACCACATATCCTCTTTCATATTAGCTATATGTTATTCGTTGTCTCCAGGTGACAGTGAGAGGATCAGACAGCTGGAGGATACGATCAGCGGTCTGACTAAAGACCTCCACAACATGCAGACCACCATCCACGGCATGAACCAGAGGCTGTACGTAAATGTTGTTTTCAGTACATCATCTACATGTTTTATTTCATGGAATGTATTTGCAAGCATCCCAAAGTCCTGTTTACGTTTAGTACCGTAGAATCTAAGTACACTGTGTATCGTTCTAGTATATTTATTGCAGTTTATTTCAGCAGTTCAGTTTAGTGAGAGAGGATACACTTATTAACATACTGTATATACAGAGCTGTGGTAGGGTAGGTTAGGAAGACATAAATAGTTAATCCTCAATAAGAACTTAATAGGATGCTACATAAATATACAGAATGTGCCCTTTAACCTAAACTGTGCACAAGCAGAATGAGCTAAATTTAGATTAAACCCATCCTCTCCACACACACTTCCTGTGTATGATACATTTTCAAATCACGCAATGTGGCAATTATCCTTTCATCCTCCACTTTGATGTCTCATATTATTTAACATATATGACAAATGTTAACCAAAAACTGAGGAAATCTCTACTCTCCTTCTCTATAGGCCTGGTCTGAATGGGGCAGTGGTCCCTGCTGATTCAGCTCAGCCACAGATGAAGGAAACCATCAACAACATCCAGACCAAGCTGGACCATCTCTACAACAGAACCCAGGTAAACAGCATTTCCTTCTTTCTTTACAGTCAGTAGGGTTATTCTGAAATCAAATCCAAGGATGAACAGTCTGAATGACACTGTGGACATTTGCTTGCTCAGGTCCATGACCAGACCCTGCTTAACATCAACAACCACCTGGTGAACGGAGGAGGCAATGAACTGGATGGAGTGGTCAGAGGAGGAATTGGGGGAAACCAGCTGAACACCCTGAAGGAGGAGATACTGACGGAGCTGGAGACAAGGGTGACTCTGTCCTGCTCTGCCTGTCAGGTGAGGTTCAGCATAGAAAAATCCTTATTTGATTTTGTTAGAGACATTTTTAGATGTCACCCTGTGTAATGTCTAGTTGTAGTTTGTGTGGTTGTAAAATTTTAATGTTTTGACTTTGTTCCCTGTGGCCTTCTGTAAGTGATTTCTGCTGCCTAAAGCACTAAAATATAAAATCAGCCACATCCATGCAGTAAAAAACAAGAAAACAACATTCCCACATAGGCCGCTGCACTAACAACAAATAACACAAAAGCAGTAAAAGAAAAATAGAAAAAAAAACAGTGGCAACATGACCAAACACAATTTTCTAGTGGTTTGAAAGAAATGGAGGGTTAGGCTAGGGTTAGGTTAGCACAAGATGGTTATGTTGAGGGAAAGTTTTGGGGACACTGGCAAGAAACACAGTGATGTCTCTGTAAAAAATGACCACTTTTTATGGCCCTATCTCCACTGGAAAAACAATGATATGTCGCTAAAAAACACCCACATTTGTAGCACAACAGCTGCTTGAAATACAGTGATGTCACTGTGAAAAATGACCACTTTTGGTGGCACTATTCCCGCTGGAAAATCAACCACGTGTCACTAAAAAACACCCACATTTGAAACAGAACAGCAGCTTGAAACACAGTGATGACTCACTTAAACACAACCACATTTGTTGTTTTTTGGTTTGCAGCTTGGCAGGTGTCTTGCCTAGGTTTCACATCATCCACTATCCCCTGAACCTCCAGATGACAAAGTCAGCTCATATAAGTTTAGAAATGTTGATATGATACAAATAAAACATCTGAATGTAACATATTAGCAGTTTGCAGAGTTGTACTATGCCAGCATTTCATTCTGGGGACTGGGCTGACTTTCCACACATAGTATACAAAATACTTAAGTATACTATCCAGAGTTTTATAGGAATGCATCAAAGAAAAAAACTGTGATGCAGGTTCCATTTTCTTAAAGCAGAGGTTATTTATTGTTAAAAACAGTGACTGGTATTGAGTCTGTGCATTCATTAATCTATCCATGGGTGCTATACAAAAAAAAAACCCCAAACAAATAAGGTGATTTCTTAGCTGACAAAGATTTGCCAATAATTGGTACAAATTGGAGGCAACCTATTCTCATGGAACAGTTTGTATGATCAAAAAAGTTCGAAAATAAAAAAAAGGTCAATTTTTTGTAGCCCATCCACCACCCCAACCTGCCTCTTTACAAGGACACAGAACTGCTTCCTTGTTAACTGCCGTCAGTGCATTGGTCATGTGATTGCAGATATATACGAATTTGGGTGCATTGCTTTTCGTAGGAAAACACAAACAACAGCTTGTAAAAAAAAAAATGGGAGAAAACACAGACAAATGGGCTGACAGTAAAGTCCAGGCAGTATTTAACATGCAGTTTATGCAATGGTGGAAATACATGATTTTGACTCACCAAAGTGAAAGTGACATTGCTCTTCCTGCTATACCTGGCTGGCTCACATTGCATATGTAAATGAAAACAGAAAAGAAACGCTGAAGGTATGAAATTCTTGGAGGAGCTCACCAGTGGCAGTACCTTTTAGGGAGTCCCCGAACTGTTTAGTCCAAAAACACCTTATGATTCAAATTACTTTTAAAAATGAATTTGGAATAAAAAAATTGGGGACATAGACAAATTGCCAAAAACCTTAATATATTATAGAAACAAATTATACAACTAGCAAATTAATTCCAGTCCTTGTGATCTCTGTTTTCTCCAGGCTGGTGTGGAGGACCTGAGGCGCCAGCAGCAAGAGGACAGGGAGCGGATCCAAGCCCTGGAGAAACTGGTCAGCTCCATGGACCAACACTTGAGGCAGAGCCTGGACATCTCCCACAGTGAGACTCAACGCTCCCAGGCCTGCTGCACCACAGTCACTAAGCTGGAGAACAGGATGTCTGATCTGGAGGTCCATGTCACCTCCACTGCTAACAAATGTGACACTATTAAAGGACGACTGGATAAGGAGCTAGCAGGGACAAGTGGAGGAAAGGGAAGAGTGACAGAGGACAGATTGAATGGCAGACTGAGAGAATTGGAGAAGAAGGTGAATAACACAGTGAGGAAGACGGAGCAGCGGTGTACAAACACAGGGAACAATGTGAAAGACAGTGTCCAGAGAGACGTCACACAGCTGCGCAACATGGTCCTCAGTCGGCTGGATGATAACAGCTTCAAGATCGGCAAGATAGAACTGGACGTGTCTGTTCTGGGAGATACAGTCACTGACCACAGCCGGCGTTTAAGTCAGATGGAGAACATCACAACGTACCTGGACAGAAGGCTAACATCAATCGCAAACATCTGCAATGAGACCTGTGGGGCTAATGGAAAAGTCCAGAAGACTGACGACACTGTGAAAACCTTAGAGTGGAGAGTTGTGGCTAATGAAGAGGAGATTCAGAAGTTCAACACCAAGTTAGACGATCTGTCAGTTTCAGGGGACTCGCTGATTGACAGAGTGATCAGCTTAACAGACGATGTCAAAAAGATAATAGCTGTGACGGGGGAGAACGGAGAAAATTTCAACCGGATTGTCACAGAGGTTGAAACATTGGGCCGTGATTTTGAGGACTGTTCTATTTGTAGCAGCGTAGAGGAGGATTTGCGCTTGCTCACCAACTCCACTATGAGCGGCCTCAGCAAGTGCCAGACAGAACTTACAGATCTACGGAGAAAGGTCAACTCAGAAGAATCTGTCTGCTCTCAGGTGTGCTCCAACCTTCAGGAGGAGGTAGGACGACTCAGAGAGGATGTGGAGGAGTGTACTGGACAATGTAAAGTCAACATCAATGATCTGAAGAAACGCCTGGACAGTCACGGTGTCCATAGTGGAAGATTAGGTGGGGATCTGAAGTCCATCCAAGGAGAGCTGGCTGGGGTCATGGTCACATTTAACTCTATCAATGACACTCTGAAGGGCCTGGGAAGGACTATACAGACGCATGGGAACACACTGACTGATCTGACCAACACCAAGGACAACATAATTTCTGAGGTAAGGTACACAACTAACCTCTTCTAATTTTATCTGAACATTATCTCTATTTTCCTACAGTTAGTACCAGATTACATAATTCCTCCCAGGCAATTTCGTCAGAAATGTATTAGACATATAGATCCATTTTATTGGACATAAAGGTACTGTTTCAAAGCCTTCTCCATGCTGCCGGGAATTGTGGTGGGAAAAATATAGAATGTTGGTGAAAAAACCCCTAGAATCAGATAAGAGTGCCCCAGAAATGAGTGCTTAAACACTGAAATGAGTTGGCATTTTTGCACTCCTGGTTCTCTCATCTCAAAGCCAATGGGTTTTTGGTTAAATACCTGAAATAATCATCTTGTGGTTAAAGCTACTCTTACTTTTCTTGCATTTCACACAGCATTTAGAAAAAAATTGAACATCCACAACTCCTGCCTCCCTCCAAAGTCCCATCCCCCTCCTCCTGCAAAACCACCTCCCTCCAAAGGCCTACTCCCCCCTCCTCCATCCATCTATCTATGATAGATGTAGGTGTTGGCAAGGTAACGTTAGATACACGGAAGAGAAGAGCGAGTGTAACACCGGATTTCCACTGGATGCGTGTCTTTTGCGGAACGGCAGCGCTGGTTATCCGCTGCGTGCTCTGCCGTCCATCAATACCCACCGGCTGCGTTTGCTGTGCGGAGCGGTGCAGCTTCGCCGGAAGACATCTCGGTGCACTGCCATGATTAATATCTCCTCGTCCATGGTGTCAACGGGGTGAAATGACGTCTGAAAACCTCTGAACTGTTGACTTCAGGCCTGCCTCTACCCATTATGTAGTTTTCAAGGTGTAGTGCAGGGAAATATGATCTGCTGTGAACACTGTGTGTTTTATTTTGAAAATTAACCGGATGTTTTATTTTGTTTCTGTGCACGACTTCCTGCCCCGCACGAACTGCTCTGTGCTGAATTGCTGCGTAGTGCTCCGGCGTCCGGCAGAAATAGAAGTCCTGCATATCTGTTGCGGAGGGCTCCGGAGTGCCGCAGCTGAGACGGAGCCGGAGCGCAGCACAGCCGCAGCCACTGGAAACACACACATTGACTAGAATTGAATCCTATCGGCTCCGCTGCCGTGCCGGAGCGGAGACGCAACCAACACGCATCTGGTGGAAATAGGCCGTAACACGCTGCTGATTGCAGACAGTCAAACGCAACCCTAGAGTTTTAAAACTCACCTGGAGTCAGTGATGATTGATGAGTTTTAGAATAAGGTAACAGTGCTAATGTTACATAGTAGCGTTAACGTTACTAGTAAGTGGAAACGCACAAGGAAGATAACGTTAATGTTTCAGAGGCTACGCCACGGTAGGCTAACGTTAACCATTAGCAAGACGAGATGAAACGGTTTGGAGACTAAAATGTATTTTTTTGTACTAGGCTGGTACAAAATGTGTTAATATGTGATTGACTGGCTACTGGAGCCAGCCTAAATTAGCCATTCAGTGAACTGCAGTTTTTGGCACTTCCACTGTGATTTCATTTTTCGGCCTTGGAGGCTGCTGCTGGCTTGAGCCATGTTGCTAATTTGGCCAAAAAAAAAAAAACGTATAAAAAATAATGATAATCTGTGTGGCATAATATGGTTCCCCCCTGTTCCTTTCTGAATATATGACCCCTCTGACTTATCTCATGACCCCTGTGGGGGTCCAGAGCCCAAGCTTGGGAAGCATCGTACTATAATACATAGATCAGAATTAAACAGGAAAGCTCAAGCTACCTTTATAAAGATGATGGTAATTGTGCTGATCTGTGCGGTATTGGTAAAAAAAAAGATTTCCGTACCACTTTTTCTTAAGATTTCAGTCTACTTGACCTTCATCAGAGCATTAAACTGTATCTATTGAAACAGAACTTTTCTTTATGGACTTTGAAAACAACACTATGTCACTCAAACATTCCTAATGGCTATCTTGGCAACAGTGTCTTCACATAATATTCTTATAGTAAGGAAAATATTTGAGTATATTATAAACATTTGGGTTTTCTTGACAGACATAGCTTGGATAATATGCTTACATATTTTTGTGTGTATAAGATACCATAGAAAAATAAATTGGAGCATAGATTGAGTAAAAGATATATTTATAGTAGAACTTTTGTCAAACGTTGTCCAAAATACACACATTAACAAGTATCTACATTCTCTACAAGGTGGACAATTTGCAGAAGGAGCTGACAGATCATGTTGATGACTCCAAGATTCGATTTGGCAGTCTGGGCAAAGAGATCAAAATAATTAGGAGCAACTATGTGACGGAGATCGGGGAGTGCCGGCGGTCCAGCGATGGTCTGGACAGAAGACTTTCTAAGCTGGAGGAAGTATGCACACGCATGGACTCTTTTTCAGACAGCCTGGAGAGGATCAAGGAGGGTCTGGACCGACATGTGTCTGGGCTGTGGAGCTGTGTTAATGGACTCAATGTCACGGTAACGTCTCAAGGAGATCTTATCGATGATATCCAGAACGTCCAGCTGGAGAATGTCCACTCCGACATACACAGACTGAACTCTTCAGTGGTGGACTTGGTCAAGGAGTTCCACAGTTTCATAGAGCAGGACTTCATGGGTGAGTTGCAGTGGACAGAGGGCATGGGATTTGACTTTTGGACAAGAGATAGCACTCAGCCGAAGGGAGGCAAGGTCAGGGAAAAATAGACCAAAGAAAGAATCCAGTCTGTCATCACTTAAAGAGCCTATAAAGTCTGCAATCTGTCTGAAAGAGAAGTTTCAGTAAACATGAGGGTGAAAGGTACATCCTAAGGCACACCAGGTTAAATGTCTTAGCTTTCTTGGCTTACTGTTCATGTTTATAGAATTCATTTTAGAGGAACTAGTTAGTCTCTGTGTTTGGTTCAAAATTCTTGGGGAGTTAATTAAACAATATCACACGAGAAGGAGTGATGTTGTACGAGGCCGCAGGCCGAGTGCCAAAGACAATCACAGCCGTGACGATATCACAGTACAACATCACGAGCTCGAGTGTGATATTGCTTTTATACAACAGTTAAATAAGCAAGGCTGATTAAGAAATGTTGAAAAATGAGGACAAAATAGATAATTTAAGCATTTTATTTGTCTTCCGCCAACAAAAATAGTTCCCTCAGGACTCCGCTGTCACCGTTGCTATGTAATGCAGACATGGTGCGCCAGGCACTTACTCTTTATACACATTTATCTCCATTAATTGTGGAGCCGGTGAAATAAGTCTCTGGTGACTGCATGGTGGACTGTCGCTTCACAGGCACAGCCAACTCTGCCTTCTGATCTGACAGTATGTTGCTTTTCTCCAAGTCATTGAGCTCCGCTGATGAAACACTGACAAACCTGGATGTGTGCTCAGATGGATTCAGCTTCTCCTTTCCCTCATCTTCCTCTGATGACCATTCATAGTTCAATTCAAAACTTATTTTAGGAAATAAATCCATATTTTTGGCTGTTTGACAGTGGATGAATTAATTAGCCTACCAAGCAACTGCTGACCTAACTGACACTAACTGTCAGTTTTTTGTTGTTTTTTTTTTTTGGAATCTTGGAATATAAGAAATATAAAAACTAATATTTAATTTAAAAAAAAAAAAAAAAATCTATTTTAAAAATGATGAACGATCAATACACTTATTTTTCAAAATGTCAGGTTCCAAGCTATGCAGATGTTTACTTCTGGTGGCAAACCATACATTTATTTATTCAGAGATTCACATCAACTAAAAAAATCATGTGGACACGCCTTGTCCTTGCAGCAGACGGGGAATGTTGGTAGCAGTCTCTAGCATGCTGCATGTGAACTTTATTGGTGGCACTGGAGTAACACTTGCTATGCCAGTAAGCATTACTGTTTTTCAGAGTTTATGTTGTGCAGTTGTAAATAGTAAATGGACTGCATTTATGTAGGGCTTTTCTAGTCTCAGCGACCACTCAAAGGGCTTTACAACACAAGTTAACATGCACCCATTCACAGCTCATTTATACAGTGGTGGCCAAGGCTACCATACAAGGTGCCACCTACTCATCAGGAGAGACAAACACCCACATGCACACTTACACACTGATGGGGGAGGGGGGGGGGGGGGTTCAGTAGTTTTCCCAACAACACTTCATTACGTTGTATGTCCAACTGTCCTTCAATCAGACTCAAGGAGAAAATCACTAGACTTAGGTGGACAAAGGTCAAGGTCACTGTGACTTCATGTTCATCCCATTCTCATGAAAGAGATAACTTTGGAACACCTTGAGAGAATTTCTTCAAATTTGGCACAAATGTCCACTTGGACTTTAAGATGAACAGATTAGAATATGGTGGTCAAAGATCAAGGTCACTCTGACCTCCCATTTGTCATTCTCGTGAATGTGATATCTCAGCAACACCTAGAGATTTCCGCAAATCTAGCACTGACATCCACTTAGACTCAAGAATGAATTGATGAGAATCTGTTGGTCAAAAGTCAAAGTCACTGTGACCTCACATAACACGTTTTTGATCTGCTCATCAAGAGTGACAAAAAAATCAGTATCTTTCCCAACAACACTTCAACATGTAGATTGCAGGGTCCAAGAATCAAATGATCAACTGGAACATTACTCTTCTTCCTATGCTTGCTCTTTGGTTGCAGGCATGGAGGTTAAGAATCTAATCTTGTAAGCACCACAAATGGGCCAGTTTCTTTTTCACACAAAATGCAGTGTTTCCAGTGTTTTATCTGGCTGTGGACCAAGTTTTGGACATGCTAAGACCTACAAGCAAAGAACAATGATGGTTAAATTTGACAGGATATGCCTGCATAAAGATATTGTTTTATTATATGATTTATCATTATAGTTTATTATAATTAACCACAGTGGTATGAGAGCTGTATATATAGTTCCATTTTGTCTTTTCTAGGAGGCATGGGATCTTAAGAGGGATATAGCAGGTCAACAGTATATGCCACATGGATGTGGTATACTTATCTAAAAGCAGGGAAGTGAAGCAGAAGATTAATTTGCGATGCAGCTCAAGTGTGTCAAGTTCTTAAAATGTGATTGGTTAGCGCCTGTTCGAACTATAAGAGTTTAGAGTGCATAGGGGCTTAGAACATTATGATGAAAGTATATGATGCCATTCCCATCCTCAAATACGTCTCATGAGTTGCACCAATTTTTGGGTTGATGCCATCACAGACTTGGTGCAAATTGTGACCATTTATGACCACACAAAATCCCTCCAAAATACCACATTAAGACATCAAGACCTCTAAGAACACTGTAGAAAAATCTAGGCAATGGTTTGGTATCAAAAACTTTTGACACTTGGAGATTTCTGTGTGAATTGCATTTTTTGGGTGACTGGATGGTGAGCACTTTCTGCAAATTGTATTATGTATCTGTGAAAGTCATACATTGTCTGAATGCCTGAGGTCTGTATTTTGTGGTTTGAAGGTTTCATGAGACTTTGAAAAATGAGATTTTTTAAAAAGAAAAATTGAAAGATTTTGGGGGGGGTTTGTCATACTCTAAACCTACTAGTTACTGGTAAAGAGGATTTTCAGAAGGGTGTTTCCCAGCTGGGATGTCTCATCAAATATCCTTCTACCCCAGGTCCACCTGGTCTCCCGGGCCCTCAAGGAGAGAGAGGTGAGCGCGGAGCCCAGGGTCCTGTCGGACCCCAAGGGACGGTAGGACTCCCAGGTAGAGAGGGCAAGCAGGGACCAGCTGGACCCCCAGGTAAAGACAACAAACTTTGTCTTTGAGTTTGATTACACTGTTTAAATCACAAGGTGTATCTTTGATCTGTCTTTCTTCACGTCGACTGTGGATACATTCTGATAGGGATAAAAAATAAACAGAAAGAATGATACAATTGGATGATTAACTCAATGTTTTTGTGTTTCATACTTCTCAGGTCTCAGAGGCGAACAGGGTATGTTTTGTTCTTACTAACCAGCAGATCAAAGCACTTATTACTGTTTGATCTTTGTTTCTTACTAATTCCTACTCTTTTTCTCTCCACCATGATCAGGTCTTGCAGGGTCTGATGCACACGTTCCACGCCTTTCTTTCTCTGCGGCGCTGACTCGTCCAATGAGAAGCGCAGGAACCATAGTGTTCAATGAGGTCTTTGTCAATGAAAATAATGTCTACAATCCCAGAACAGGTAAGCTTTAGATTGGTTGGAATTTTAACTGGTGCCTGCCAAGAGTATTACTGTCTTTTTTAAAAATTACACCAAGGAAAAATAAGTCTTTTTCATGTGAACTTAAAGGGTCAGTTCACCCAAATTATAAAATAAATGTATTTTATCCATCACCATAGCCATTAGGGCCGTAACGGTACATGTATTTGTGTCGAACCGTTCGGTACGCGACTTCCGGTTCGGCACGACCCTGTACCGAATTATTGGGCGCAGGATATTATTTTATTTTATTTTGTTTTATTTTAATTCCGTTTTTGCGAGCCGAACCATTTAAAATATCTAGTTCCCCGACGGACATAATTGAGTGACGGACCGAGTCCCATAAATCTCCGTTTTCACTTTGTGCAGCGCATTCTCGCATTTTGACAACATGGCAAGTGAGCCTGACGAACCTGAAGACCCACCCACAAACCTTAAGTCGTCCGTTTGGGAACACTTTGGTTTCAGGGTAAAATACGAAGATGGAAATAAACAAGTTGACAAGACAAAAGCTGTGTCGACACTGCAGAACAGCGGTCGGGTATGTACTTGGAAACACGTCTAACGTGCTAACGCATCTAAAGCGACACCACCCGAGTTTGAACGTTAACCGGCATGACTAGAAAAAGCAATCTGGTGCAAACTACGATATCATCGTCGTTTAAAAAGAAAGAGCGTTTCCCTGACAATCGTGCTAAAGAAATAATCAACGCCATTGGAGTTGAGTAAAATTGTTTAAGCTGCACTTTAGATACAAGCATGTTTTGTTTACTGCACTTTAACAAAGTGGGAAAGCTAAGTAAGTTCCTAGTAAAACTGAATCTGAGCAGGCTTTAAAGCTGACCAGCTGCACTATACTTTTTATTTTAATTGAGTAAAACTGTTAAAGCAGCAATTTATATTTATATTTTTCATTCAAAAAATGTGTTAAAAAAACAGCAGGATTTTATTTTTCACTTTTATATTTCTATTTTCATTCAAACAATGTTAAAAAGCAGGATTTTATATATATTTGTTTCATTCAAAAATTGTGTAAAAAGAGTTAACTGCTGTGGTGGTATGTTTTAATGAGGTTACCAATAAGTAAAAGATATTTAATAGTTGTCTATTTTTTTCATTACTGTGTCGAAAAAAACCGAACCGTGACTTGTGTACCGAGGTACGTACCGAACCGAGATTTTTGTGTACTGTTACACCCCTAATAGCCATGCAAACAGTGAACGCAATATCTCAGGAATACCTGGAGGGAATTTCTCCGAATTTGGCTCAATCCTTTATGCAGGGTATACACTACATGATATCAGCCTGATTATAGCCCGACACAGCGTCGTACAGGATTGTGAACGACAATGAGTGTTGTACGCGATAATCCATCATTTCATCTCGTGTAGTGTGTCATAGTAGACGACAACTGACGCCACGTCTGGAACGCCTCACGACATCCTGACAGAATTCTAGCATGTTTGATTTTCTTTTTGTCGTTCACGACTGCTCTCGTCACAGCCGTCGCTTTGACCAGTAGAAACACAGAGCGATCTACTGCTGTGGATAACTGTACAACAACACCCCAGCCTTTTTGATATTTCCTCTAGAGATGTTTCCACACAGAGTAAAAAGGGAAAAAGGATGGGGTGAAACAGCAGAGGCACTTTATCAACCCGCTGAGTGCTACCATTAGCATCAAGCTAGTAAACAATGTTACTTCTTCATAATGAAGATGGACATAATGTAATAAAATTAAAAAATAGTGGCTGGGCTTTTGCTCACCAGACCTGCAGAGGGTACCAGCTTCATTTGAAAAAGGCTACATTATAAACTGGCCGTTATTTATTATTCCCTCTGTATTTTTATATTTTTACTTTGTATCCACTCCCATTTGTCTTGATAAAGTTAATGCATCGCGCCATCATTTCAAACTCTACATTTCCTGTATCTGTATAAAATTAAACGCCCCTCATAACTTTGGTTGAGAGAATTTCTTAATTTTTCAAACAGACTTTTATTGTGAAACATTTTCAGGAACTTGTTGTGGAGGATTCAGTGACTTGCATATTTGCATGCGGTACTTCAAATGTACCACCTGCCCTCTGGTGGCACTTTTTACATTACTACAACAACCTTTCGGCTGGCACGTGAATAGTAATAATAATAATGATAAAAACAGGACAAGAATAACCTGATGACATCACACATGTTGTGAAAGATGACCGGGAATGATTGGTGTGGACCATTGTGTAGTCTGTCATGTCTGTTGGCCAAGTCATGGCACTGTTTTATGACTCAACAATCGCCTAATCTGACATAGTGACTGTCAGAACAGACAAAAATGTTGTGTAGTGTAAACCAGGCATTACTTGGACTCAAGGATAAAATGATTAAAATTTGGTGGACAGAGGTCAAGGTCACTATGACCTCATGTCCATCTTATTCTCATGAAAGCGATAACTCAGAAATGCCTTGAGAGAATTTTTTCAAATTTGGCACAAATGTCCACTTGGACTCAACAAAGATCTAATTAGAATTTTATGGTCAAAGGTCAAGATCACTGTGACCTTGCGTCCATCTCATTTTCATGAATGTGATATCTCAACAACTGCTAGAGAAGATTTACTCAAATTTGGCAATAATGTCCACTTGGACTCAAGAATGAAATGATGAGATTTGGTGTTCAAAGATCAAAGTCATTGTGACCTCACATAGCATGTTTTTGGTAATATCTTGGGAATTCATATACTAGTTTTGACACAATTTAACACAAATGTCTAATAGGATAAAATGGTGACATTATGGCATTTTATATCCAAATGGTTAAAGGTCAACTTCACTGTGACATCATAATGTTCTGCAAAAACACTCAATTAAGTAATAAAATGTTTGTTTAGCCAAAGAAAACCCTTCTGTTTCTTATTCCTCTAAGGGTCATTCTGACTGATAATAATAAAATTCTGTAATAACATGATACCACAATATTTTCTGAGATGGTTATTGTACAGTGAAAATCTCATACTGTTGCAACCCTACATGCAACAAAGGTCCAAGGGCTGGAATCAATCCCGGGACGATGCGATAATGTGACATGCGCTGTAACCACTCAGCTACTGATGCACTCCTGTAGCCATTTTGCTGTTGCTGTTTTTCATGACTGTAGGGAGGTAGCCAGCACAGAAAAGAGCCTTATCATCCTTCTCTGATTGATGAATTGTTCTCCAGATCAGGTAAACAGCTGTCAGTGAACACAGTTACTGATGGCAAAATTAAGTCTTCATAACCATTTTCTTTATTTTCTGACCAGATAAAACCTGGCATATAAAAACAAAACTATCTAATCTGACCTTTTAAAATATTGTTTTCATGCATTGTCTATTAATGTGATTCAACTGTAATTATTTAATTGACCTCCAAAGTTTATGAAAGCTACTTAGCAACAAGAATCCCAGCAAACTTTTGATGAAATAAGGAGCTCCTCATGACCCAGCAAATACATAATATTAAGTCTTCCATGTTACCTGCTTTCATCTTCCAGGGTATTTCACAGCTCCAGTGAGTGGGAAGTACTTCTTCAGCGGCATCCTTACGGGCCATAAGAACATGAAGATCGAGGCTGTGTTGTCCAAGTCCAACACTGGTGTGGCCCGAGTGGACTCAGCTGGGTATCAGCCTGAAGGCCTGGAGAAGCCCATGGCAGAGGCCAAACACATCCCTGGGGCTCTGGCTGTCTTCAACATCATCCTGCCCTTGGAGGCAGGGGATACAGTCTGCATCGACCTTGTCACTGGCAAACTGGCCTACTCCTCTGAACCCCTGACCATCTTCAGTGGCATGCTGCTGTACGAGACCATCTGATTGGATGTAGTCTCAACCTCTTGGTGAAACTTTCAGCATGAGAGCATCTAATTTGTTTGCTGGATTGTTAGAGACAGAGCTGCTGGTTGAACAGGCGAATAACTGAATTACCTGGACTGATTCATTCAGCAAGGAGAAAAATATGTTACATTATGTGCTAAGAAAGAAGGAAAGGAATCCTTTTCAACCACGATAATTTTTGTGTTTCACAGCTTTAAGAAAAACTATTTGTGCAAAGAGTCATTGTGTTTTTTTATTCTTTGTTGTCTTCAGATAAAAGCCTCTGCAGGGTTATCTTATAATTCCATATATCATGCTGTTCCATCAAGACAGCCTTCAGGTCTGGTGTTAATGAAAGGACATTTGGTAAGATGATAGAAGATTAAGGATGTGGGTAGTCTTTTGTTTTTTTTTGCATGTAATCCACCCACAGCATATCATACTGTATGTTCAGAGGTTACTACACACCATTTCTTCCCATTTCTAATCTAGTTTTCTTTCCTTCATGCTCACAGTTTCATTTTGACCACAAGCAGATTCCCAGCAACATAATGCTGAATGCCAGTTGTCTTGGAAAAAATGCAGAGTGATGGAGGCGGAGGGGACACAGTCCAAACCACTATTCTTTACAAGGAAATACACAAATGAAGTCACTGACAGTTCATTCGAGAAACCACAGGATTTTATAAATCATACAGCAGCAAAACAATAAGACCATTTTAGGACATTAGCTATGCCCAGAAACATGAGGGGAGGAGGAGGATGGCCTGGAGGAAGAATGGGGATTTTTTCCCCCTCTGATTTAATAAGGGCCATCCAAAGTTGGTGGAGGATCAAGTAAAGTTATGAAGCTGTTACTATCAGTCTATCTTACAATGGAATTTTTGTGGAAAGCTAACAAAAACAAATAATGAAGCTGAACCCTTGTCTCTATGCTACAAATCCCACCTCTTTCATGTATACGCAGACACTTCCTGCCTATAGAAGTTCAATTAAAATGTCTCCGGAATAACACGTGCATGATATCAAGTTTGTAGATAATTTTGAATGGATTTTACTGAACAAAAATTTAACCACAATATTTTTGTTTTTGCTTCGATTTATCACAGGTTTCACTCAAAGATCTTAGACTTTCTTTAATGCACTCGATAGATTTATTTTAATTTGGCAGTTCATCCAACCGTCCTCACATCTGCACAAGTCAGTTACTATGACAAACTGCTGTCAGGTCAATACCCTGGTAACGACACCAAGCATACAAATGAGCTTTCATGAGACGGTTTCTGACTGTTTGTGCAGAAATTGTAATATCAGTAATATCAGCTGTTCGGGTGGCTGGTCTCAGACATTCTTGGAAGTGAACTGGATGTGGACATGCTGAGCTAGTGTGGCTACACAGCCCGTTCTTGTTCCGAAGTTGTCAGCCCAGTGTTCGCTTACTGTGTGAATGTAGAGCCAAACCATGATGTCTTTTTCTAAACTTAACCATGTGCTTTTGTTTCCCATTGCCCAGAACGTCAGCAGCAGATAAGGATACCTAGCGTGTAATATTTAGATGTGAAAGGCCACTGACAAAGCGGTGACTTGGGATGAGAATGCACTGTGTTATACGTGATCTGTGGTTGTGAAGATGGTTGGAAGTACTGCAAAATTGAAGGAAATTACATTGGAGACCACTTATGGTAGTAAAATCAACGTTGTTGTTGTTGTTGATGTACATGGACAACAGCTCCAGTGGACATTCTTGAAGTCAGCATGCCAAATTGCACACATTTTAGAGTGACCTTTTATTCTGACCATCCCAGGGCACCTGTGTAGTAATGATGCTGTTTTATCAGCATATGCCACACCTGTCAGGTTGATGGATTATCTTGGAAAATGAGAAGTGTCCACTAACATGGATTTTAACAAATATAATTGGATAATAGTATGTGTTGAGTGCATGAAAACAGTCTTAGATCTTTACCTCAAACCTGTGAAAAGCAGAGCAGATTGGGCCACATATTGCATTATATTACATTAGGATGAATGGATTGATACCAGCATATCAGGGTTTGTTCACAATACATATCTTTTCACATTTTCTTTAGTGTTCAGTATGGGAATGTAATTTTATGTTTTTATGCGTTGTATAACCTTGAAGGAATGTAAATATTTTTAGCCCATATAAGATTTTTACCACTTCACCTGTCAGGTATTGTATATGTTTTGTATGTTTTTGCCACATGTGTGCCTCAAATACAGATACCCACTTTTACACAGCTGATGTCAACAGTCTCACCTTTATTTGGATTGTGTTCCTTTATTAAATGTGTTAGTGTGTGCCAGTCGTTGCAAACTGTTTAGCCTGCTTTAGACTTATTTAATGTGGCACTTTTTTGGCTTTCAAAGATACACACAGCTGGGTTGACTTTTATTTTTGGCCCAGCTTAGAACTCTCACATCCCTTTTTCCTGACTTTATAGGTTAATTTTAGCCGAGGACTTGAAGAAGATGCATGAAAAGTTATGTCTTATGCTGCACTGCAGTGACACCTGGTGTTCAGTATCATTACCCTCATAGCTGTGATGTTGCTGCTGGAGAAATATCACATCTGCCATTCTTTGTGCATTCATTACTTATTTAGAGGAATCACAGGCCTCTTAATAAACCTCTCTGCACTCAGGTACTGTCATTCCACTGTCACTCACAAAAACAAAGTCATGCCCAAGACTTTGTAAATTGATCTATGCACTAGCGGTCAAGGGCAAAGAACTGGTAATTCCACCTATGCTACTTAAGGATGTAAGGATGCATGATGACATGGGACATACATGCACATGGTGTTTATGCTTGTAATTCTGTGTGGACCCCAGACAGACTAGTATTCAGTCCAATCCAGTGCTGTCAGAAACCTGTGATTATGGGTTAGATTATCAGTCATTCATGACAATTTGGACAATTTGGTTGGAGTTTTTACTCTTCAATCAGGCTGGGAAAATATACTTTATAAGATCAACATCTGGACTATTAAACCCTGTGCTTATAGTCCAGTTAATCTAACTCAAAAAATGTCTCAACCAGGAGAACATTTTATTGGTCCAAATACCCTTCTGAATCATATACGAACAGTAGGTCTTCATGGATTTAGTGGAACATGTTCTTTTTCAAGGTCAAAAGCAAATTTTTAACATTTAACAGTAACACGGTTTGGGTATTATCGTGTTAATATTGGAATGTCTATGCAAACCTATCCAAAACATTTGGTGTCTTTTTAAGATTTTAGGGTCAATCGTGGTATGGATGTATCTGCATCTAAACTGGGTATAAGTTCTTTTGTATAGACATATGTTTAGCATCTATAATGTCATCAGCCTTTCAAGTTTGACACGTATGTAGGGAATCCTGGCACAGGGGACATGAAGGGTTGGAGATATGGAATGTTTGTGGGCTTACTGGTTCTATTCACATCTTTAGGCATCTTTAGTCTTATTATCATTATCTTTTTTTCAATACATTAAAGTAGTATATTTAAATTTTCATAAAATGCAAAAGCAATCTGGGACACTTTGCCTCCTGGTGATGTGCTAGAAAGAGACATCCTGTAGGTCTTAGATGAGGGGTTCTCCTCCACAGACTACCCTGGAAGATAGGAAAAACATTTGGTGCAATAGTGGAAACGTAAATTTGTTATGTTTGAAAACATTATGGGCAATCAGTGGTGATAATATTTGATGGGTAAAGCAGCCAGCTATCTACAAAGTATAGTGCCTGTACAGAGGAATACAAAGACTGGCTGGAAGGTTTCATTCACATCAGCTATGTCACTGAGATTGAAAAAGCAGGAGTTTCTGTCATATAATGACAACACGTTTCATACACCTGTTGGGGGATGGACTGAGACTAGCAGGGACTGATGTTCACAATCCTCAGAAAGACACAGATGTGCTCAAGGTACAAAAAGTTGTGAGACAACACTGAAACAAAGGGCTGTCCTTTTACAGATGACACCAACCCCCTCATTCGATGGCAGAGATTCACACTTCTTGGTGTGATGATGTGACACAAAGGCCCCAAATGTCAACCCCTAAATTTACTTTGATCCATTTAGTATATAATGGTGTACTTTTAATATATATATAGAATAATTTTTAAAACCCTGAATGGTTACTATTGCAATTCTCTCTGAGTCAAAGCACATATTGACTGGACTATAACCTCCCAGAGATTTATTTTTTTCTTAAATAGCATACATGATGCATGTCAGAGGTAAGATCTGACAGAGTCAACCTCTTACAGAATTGACGGAAAGTTATATATTTGTAAGTTTTACAGCAGTTGTGGGTAGACATTTAATTTTTCAAAGTTGCCAAGAGTTCTGGTAAAGTTTGTCAAAATATTCATTTTCAACCATAATTCTTATTTAGTTTGGATTTAGAAGGGCTATGGGGTTAAGGTTGAGACATACCTGACAGCAGTACTATTTAATGAATTTATCAAAAAATAGAAAGCTTACCAGTATTTAAGCAGCATTCCTGCCTTTTTGGAAACCAGGAAGTGAGACAGGATTCCTTGGGATAACGCTAACTTGTTTTATGCCTGATTAAATCATGTTTTTGTAAAAATCTGACACATCTGCGAAGGGCCATAATTTTCACAAAAACTTCATATTTTTAAACAAAGACAATCATAACTACATTTTGACATCAATGTTATCAGTATTTACTGTCAGTTTTAGATTTTGAAGGCTTTTAACACATTTTGAATAGTTTGAAGTTGTGACTTCTTGTCTGGAGCAAGGCTGTTTTCTGGCACAGAGCAGGTTTAGAAGTTTTAAAAAAAAAATGATAGCAGACCAAAATATTCAATAAATCTTTTTTCTTCTTTTTTTCCCCCTTTCTTTTTAATTTTATTTATTTATTTATTTATTTATTTATTTTTTCCAAATTAAAAATGATGTTTCACCCCACAAGCAGAATGTGTTGATTACTATTTTCAGGGATTTCTGGTACACCTGAATGTTGCTGAAATGTGACGTTTAGGGAACAAAATGTGACTGGTGTTAAGTAACGCCTCCCCATTATGTTAATTGTTTTCAGTTTAAGTGTATTTTTGTTGTTTAGTTTATCAAAAATTAAAAAAGAATATGATATGCTTCAGGTAACGTACACCTTCTCTTGCTGCAGTTGTATTTGGTGCCACAATCGTCGTATTACCGAGCTCATCACCAGCCCCTGAAGGCAGCATCAGACACCACCAAAACCACCTGCAAAATCCTTCCCGGGATTTTCACGCGTTCCGTTGCCATGGAGCTGAGTTTGTTTCCTCTCCCCGGCTCACACAAAGTGAGATGTTGTGCTTTATAATAAGGTGAAGACTCAGAAGAGAAACTCGCTGTAAGTGTGACTGTCCTCTCTGTCTTGACGTGCTGATCATGTGAACAACAGTGCACGGACTTTTTGTCCAAGTTTTCAGCACGGTAAGGAGCGCGTGTCAAACAAGGAACTACAGGGTAGCTAGCTAACGTCATTCCTTTAACGTTAATCTAACGTTGCCGGGTGGGTATAATGATGGCTGATGGTGTATTGGTCTACCATGGCCTCAAATTTAGTGTTTATACCGCTAAATGTTTTATTTATACAGCGTTATTGAGCTAAACTGAGGTCATTTTTCTTGCTTAATACAGCGGTAAAAGTGTAACAGCTTTCAGTAAGGGACAAACTGGGTTAAGTGGCAGTGAAGTACTGTTCATACGCAAGTAACGTCAACGTTAGATTGCCATGGTTTTGACAGGTTGAAAATTCTATGTATTGGAGGTAAAGTAACGTTAAAAGTCTCTTAGATTTATGAAAATGTGTCTAGAGGTCACAGACTGTGGTCTCTGTTGGACCTAAATTGAGGTAAAAGTTGATTGTTTTAGTTGAATAAATGTGAAAATTTGTGCGCTAACAAACCAAAGCAGGTTTGTTGGACTGACTGCTCACTAGAATGGCTCCGCAGACTGTTGTTAAGTGACAACTATCAACACAGCCCATGTGCTGTTTGCTGAGCTCACATTATGAGTGAGTACAATTGGACAATAGGGGAGAATAGGGTCGGTTGTCACACTTTTTACTTTAATTTGAATCTCACAAAAAATGTGTCCTTGAGGGGGAACTATGTCCATTTTCAACATTCATTCATGTTATTTCCTAGCCTTGGACCAAGACATTCATTGCATGAACGTCTTGAAAACGAACCCCGTTTTTCGTTTGGGGGTTCCCGGTCTAGACTGATTCACGTCTCCATAAACATTCAAATCAAACATGTAATGTACTCACCTCATAGGCACAGATGTTAGGAAGGTGTACGGGGGTTGCCATGTGTTTGTATATCCGTTATTGTTCAATAAACATGCATTTTATCTCGGAATTTTCTTCACCCCTTTGTCACACATTTTATTTATTTCACAGTAATTAGTAGCTGTTTCCTAAATTGTTCAGGCTGAGGAGTAGCTCTGGGTGAGGGTGAGAGGCTGCCAGCAAATAGTTTGTTGGGCACAGGGAAACGGAGATCTGTGTGGGTACATGACACCCTAAAAAAGAGGGTGGATCATGGGGAGTACCATCAATTGATCAAAGAGTTTTGCCAGAGCTGAGAACACAACAACAGAATAAAACATTCTGTTAGTCCACTAAATCAGTCTCCCGTTCATTGTCTGTGGAGCAGCTCCAGACTTTATATGACATCACAAGTTTGAGACTTCCTTCTCTGGTTTCTGGCTTTGAGAGACAGTAGCTCATATACACCAATATTGATTAGGCCATGGAAATAACATATCAGGAATGAAGTGATCTTTAAGCTTTTTCTGTTTAAAAGATATGGACTGCTAAATACACTGTTTGCACTTGGGACGTGGGGTTGGTTGTCCCTGTGTTCTTTTAATGGGGAAAATAAAATATGAAAGCAGTCTTATTTTTTTAATTTTTTTTTTAAAGTTACATTTCATTAAAAATTTTCATTGAAATGCAACAACCTAATACTCATCCTGTATGGAGAGAACATAAGCAGGTAAATCATTCCTACAAGTGCATTTTTCATCCTTATGTAACATTTTAAAGAACACAACAAAAACATATGACAATCAACCCTATAGAGAATGTGAGTCGTCCCCTACTGGGATGGGAATGACTTAGCTAACTAGCTGTAGCCTTGCTCAGAAAAAAAAACTGTCTTAACTTTAGCTCACCCTTCATACAATTTAATGGTATAACTGTTTTATTCTAAACCCCTTGTGTGAAAGTCTAGAAGAGAAATATAGAACTGTATATTTACATTTTTACACTAAACACTAAAAGTCATCTCACCTCATGCCAAGTTTCTAACTCCTGAAATGACCCTTTAGGTGACCTCTGACCCTAAGTCAGAAAATTTCTGTATCAAAATTTTTTAACTGCATCCTCTAGGGAGCGAGAGCTAATGAATGTGATAACAAACCCATGTGACAACCAACCCCATTCTCCACTTCTTATGTAAAAACCAACCTAAATAAAAGCTGCACAGTTGCTCTCACCCTAGCCATTAGCATGTATACCTGCATATTTATAGTGGTGGAAAATAACTAAGTAAATACATTTACTCAAGTACTGTACCACAGCTGGTTGCGATGCAGCTGTGTTTGACTTGAGTTTTTCTGTCATCTGTTACTCTATACTTGTACTCCATGACATTTTAATTGGAAATATTATACTTTTTACTTCACTACATTTATTTTATTAATTTAGTTAATGGCAGATTCAGATAAATAATGCAAATAGTAATTAACAAATAAATGATGATAAAGTAAAACTTTATTAACCCCTTGGCAAAATTTACAAGCTACCTAGCAGAGTGTATGGTAAAAACCGTTACCACCTGCAACATTATAGTAACACATTAATGCATCAATAACTTTTATCCAATAATATTATATGTGTTATTCTTAAATGGGCCATTTTGCATAATGAGCACTTTTACTTTTGGTACTTTAAGTATATTTTGATGCCAATACTTTTGTACCTTTACTCAAAGAAACAGTGTGTAGGATTTAGTGGTGTCTAGCTAGCGCTAAGGACTGCAGATTGCACCTAGCTGAAACTTCTCTCATGTGCCAAGCAGGAACTCCAGGTTAGAATTCCCTCATTGTTCTTTGTTAAGGTTTTTTTTTTGTTTTGTTTTTACCGGGGGCTGCATTATCCACAGAGGTATCTTCCTCTCCAAAACAAACTCAGACTCAGCTGTTTATTATGAATATTCAACGATTCTTTTTTTTTTTCCAAATAAAATTTGAACAGACTCAGTGGGACGTTTAGTGTGACAGCGGCAGTCATGTAAACAAGCTAACGGCAATAAAGATGGTTCGGAAATGTTCAGCAAAATTTTTTTTGCCAACACTACATATCAAACAAAAGCCAGAGACTGTCGAATTAAGTTGCTGTGAGCTGGAAATTCACCACTTTAAAGCAGAAGAGACAAATTGAAGTTATTTTGGAGCCTTGCAGCAGAGAGTTTCTCCTTCTTTGTGCTGCTGCATCTCATCTGCAGCTGACTGTATCAAAGAGTAGCATGAAAATCAAGAGCGTTCACTCCACAGCAAAGTCTGGGGACCAAAAGTACACTGCACAGCACACTGACCAGCAATCTCAGGTGATTACACCTTATAGAAAACCTACTTATCATATTATATTCCATTTCTGTCAATATATCCCCCTAAATCCTACACACTGGACCTTTAAATAAAATGCTGAATGCAGGACTTCTACTTGTAACACAGTATTGCTACACTGTGGCACTGATACTTTTACTTAAAAGATCTGAGTACCTCTTCTATCACTGCATTTTGGTCATAAAGTGATATGGGTTGTTCTTTTTTCCCAGCAACCCCTGTGTGACCCTATGATGAGCAGCAAAGTAGCAGTGGGCCGCCTGCAGGTCCTTCAGATCTACCGCCTGCTGCAGTGCGTCCATGAAGGGGATAAGGTGCAGATAGAGAAGATGGTGAACCTTGGGGTGGAAAACCTCATCAATCTCACTGAACCAAAGGACGGCACAGGGGTGCTTCACGTGGCAGTTTCAACCAACAATCAGGGTGATGGGCCTCTGCTTTACTTCGTCACATTATTCCATTTAAGACATGGTGCTGCCCTGGCCTGCTGGAGCAATAAGTCATAATTAGTAGTGGCTAACATTTGAAAGCAATGGCTTTAGACGGTATTTACATAGCTTAGACACTGTGCATTCCTATGTTAAATTAGTTGTTTCTTGGTATTTCTTAAATATTGTGGATTACATTTTTGAGTTCCTGCTGTACAGTAACTTGATGATATCCAGGAATTATTAGAATGCACAAGGCTACAGTCCAAAATGTTTGTGAGAGAAATCCAACAGTTCATAAAATGTACTGCAAACCAAAATCAGTATTGTTTTAAAGTCACTTTAATGTCCTGACTGTTTCTCCACTCCTTACAGACTTGGTCAGCTTCCTTCTCTCCCAGGGAGCACACCCCAACATGCAGGACAAGAGGGGCCGCACCCCAGTCATGTTAGCTGCTGAGCTGGGCAATGATGTCATAGTGACACTGCTGGCCCAGAGCCATGCTGACTTGAGGCTCCAAGACAGTGAGGGTAAAGGTGAGCAGCTGCAGGCATTACCATTCACCATATAATGTGCAGATGGTGGGTTCTGGAAAAACAAAAGACTTTGGGAGAGAAGAGTATCATATATTTGATAGATTTAATACTTTATTTAAATTAAGTACTTTTATTGAAATTGAAATCTGAAAATTGTGAGAGAGCTGAATAATAAAAAGTCTGCATAGAAGTGACAGATCATCACCAGTTTCGGAACCCATCTGCTATCATATGACGATGATAAGCCTCTGGAGGTGCATAGTAATAGAAATCCAGAGATACAGTGCAACATGATTCAGTTGGATGAAAGTGTCCAGATCTACTGGTAAAGAATGCAGTGGCTTTAGTAAAGAGTAGGGGTTGGAATCAGAGGCCTCACCGTTATTGCAATTTTCAATGTTTTGCAATTTGCTGAGTATTGGTGTAATGTATATTGCAAAATATTATGATTAATTACCTTTTATCAACTAAAAATCATGTCCCCAAAGTAAATCTTTATATCTGTTTTGTTTTTCTTACATTTATCATTTTTATTTTAGCAAAAAGTATCTAGTGGACTGAAAAACAATTGATTTTAGTGTTCTTTAAGGCTACCAAAAGTCTTATCTATATTTGTAATATTAATAATTCATATGATTAAAAAAAACAATATTTGCATTCTGTGTATCTATACAGTATTGCCAAAATATTGCGATACTATGCTGTATCGATACTTCCCCCACCCCTAGTAAAGAGGAGGACAAATGTTAGAATTGTACATACAGTTCCAGCCTAAATGTAGGGTGTCATGGTTTTAATATTTTATGTATCAAACAAAATGCAAATATGCATGAGGGCTTAAAAGATTACTTAAGTATTGAATAATTGGCAAAAAGAAAATTGATTGATGTCTGAAGTAATTTACCAGGTAAAAGTATAAACATTTGTTGCTTGTAGGCTCTTAAATATTTCAAATCACCTTAAAGTGGATATTGTGGATGTGTCTATTTCCGTTAATTCACCTGAAAGGCATAATCTTTCCAGGACGTTTGGGCTTTTTCAAGCATAGTTGCAGCCTAAAATGCCTGATTTAACAACATGATTTTTTGCAATGAAATTGCAGGAGCAAGAGGAAATTGCAAAGGTAGTTGTGATTTGTTTGTGTAAATAATAAAAACTGAAAGGCAACCTATTCCAGTGAGAATAAAACCACACTGTTTGTGATTTGTAGACACAAACGTTACCACTAACCTTACATAACTAATCTAACTCACCTTGATTCTTTCGACACTGGCAATACATTTGGATGCAACAGCCTCTGTTGTGGTTATTTGTCTTGTTTGTTGTCCACATGTTTCAGCAATGCTCCCGGTGTGTTTTGTGGTTAAAGAAGATGTTTGTCAGTTGATGGTGCAGAACAGTGAACCCCTAACCTGGAAATCCAGATGCCCCGCCCCTAGCAAATTCGAATTTGCACTGCATGGGGATCTGGCCCCGACGATCAGAGCCCGTTGAATCGCCATCGGACCAATCAGATCAGTCTATCTGACAGAGGCGGGCTCTGGGCGGGTGTAACATGATGAGGACAGTGCTGCGCCGTAGGAGTCGAAAAGTAAACAGCCAAGATGGCAGCTGCCGAAGGACCGCATCCATTCAATTTAGCTTTGTAAGAAACGCTGAGCCAACTACACTTATCCTCCTTGAGAGAGGAACAGAAGTCTGCCCTAGAAGCCTTCGCTTCCAGGAAGGACGTTTTTGCTGTTTTGCGGACGGGATACGGCAAAAGCATAATATATATCAGTTAGCCCCACTGGTCGGCAAACCAATGGGGCTTACTGCAATGAATATGTCACCTTGTTTTTTGCTCTGACTGGCTATCGTGCTATCCAATTGCGTGCGGCGGCATTTACTGTAATATGCTTCAGTTAGTGCCGCCCCTTGGGTAGGAAGGGTGTATCGGTGAGGGCCAGACTCAAAATCTTTCTAGATTTGAGCCTGGAATTCCAGGCTAGTGTACCCCTGCTTTTGTGTAGGGAACTACACTGCATCGCCTCTTGTAGTAATTTTTGTTAGTAAATGTGTAATCTCTCAAGACAGATTCTGCAATTTACATTGTAGAATCTGTCGGCAGCCCTGTGTGAAAGACGACTACGGGGGGGGGCAATCACAATTGAGGGGGCGGGGCCGAGACGTGCGGGTGTCCCCAGGAAATGTGTAACTACAGAAACAGCAAGCTCTGCGTCCATGGCGACCGCTCCACCCAAAACGCCATCTCGTCAACATGAAAAAAATATTTTTTCCAGCGGATGTCTTAGTTACAACATGATTGAGCTAACTGGAGTAGTTTCATGTTGTATCCGACAACAGGAGGCTTTTAACAGATGACATACTGATGTTAGCTTTGCTGCTGCTGTTAGCTGTCCCTATCAGCTGCAGCCACTGATGTTTTCTAGACATCGTGATTTCCCAAAACTGAATAAATACCACACATAGCAACACAAAACTGCTTTGCTAGCTCAATCATGTTGTAACTAAGATATCCGCTGGAAAAAATATTTTTTCACGGACCGTTTATCGAGTTACTGAGTTACTACAGACACCGCTAACGGGCCTAACAGCTAACGGTTAGCCCAGCTAATCTACGATAACCATGTTATTAATTACAAAACGTGCACACAGAGATAGTAATGTTTAGTCTAAACGATGATACAGTGACGTGAAAAATGTGATATATACAGTATATGTGTGTATATAGCTAAACTCTGCTGGTTTTGTACCTGGAAGTATTTGTAAACAACAAGGCGATTCCCTGGGGGCACCGCTGGAAGTGAAGGGGTTGAGCGATCCCCAAGGCCCCTGCACTTCCGTTAGTCGAAAAACTACGATTGGATCTGGATTTCCAGATTGGCAAATGTGAGACGTCCGTGTCTTACATATGTGCGTCTTCACAACCATAAACCAAGGTAACTATAAAAGAAGAAAAGGTCATTTACAGTGTTAAAATGTTGCATTGGAGCCAGACTTTGGTGTCAGTTCTGTTGGAGTCAATGGGGCCCATGTTTGCTCCAAGCTACATTATGATACATCATGATTATTAATGGCTGTGATTATTATTCTGGCTAGACTCAAGAGTGAGGTAAATATCTGCCAAACTGGACCATATGCAACAATGCCTTGCAGTTTGCCACAGTGATTTACATTCATACTAATGTTAGCCTATATTATTAGATAGCACTCACATAAGTCCTGACAATCATTAAGCCAGAGAGGCTGCATTTGTGATCACTTACCAAAAGTGCAGCTTCCTGTCTGTGTCTTGTACGCCTTCGTAAGGATATTTCTTACTGACACTTACAGTCCAAATTAACATGAGGCGTGTCAATTGAGTTGTTCAACATTAGCTAAACAAAATGCAAATGCTAACTTAATTAATTTACAAACAAACTACCAAGTACCAGTAAGTAATAAAAGTACAGATTTGGCAATTAATGTTAGCCCTTCTAAATATTTAGTCCTTTGAAGGTTGGTTAGCTATTGTTAATCAAATACATGTCACCTACAATACTATCTAGCAATCTTGGACCCAACAAGGGCTTGAGTTGCAGCTGCTGGATTGGATAGAGCCATGATCTGCTTGTAGACCAATAACAAAGAAAACGAATGCACACATTTAGATAACAAATGTCAGTCAACATCACATATTGTGTGTTTTTTAATCCGGTGGAAGTATTTTTCAGTCAAAAGTAAAACAACACAGATATGATGTTATATTGTGATTTGTTGTGCCTGCCCCATTGACTCCAAAAGAACTGACACCAAACTCTGCCTCCAATGCAAAATTCAAATACTGTCACTGATGTCATATCCTTTCCTACTAGTTTCCTTGCCAGTAACCAGGAAGTGTGTTTGGTAATGTTATGTGGGGGACTGCTATGATCGGTGAAACTCACAGGAAGCTATGATGATTGATCAAAAATGTGTTAAAGTTGTGGTTATTGATTGAAAATTGCAAGGTGGGGTAGAATTTATGGTAATGGGTTGAATTACTATTAATTGTTGCGATTGGAAAAGGCTGATAATTCATCATGAAATTATGAAAACAACATTGCTCTAACTTGAAGTATGAAAACACAGGAATAGAAACTGCTCTAAGTCTCAAACTGAGAGAGAACTGAACATTCAGGTCTGATTCACACGAGACAACTGACCTTTATTTCAGTTTATACGTATGATTATCTGGCAACAAAAAACAACAAAACATTTGAATCTATAAGTAAAACTCTTATAAAATGTGCAAAAATGTACCTGTAATGTCAGTAAGTTATCTTGGCTTTAATGATGAGTGGTAATGGAACAACTTCCCTTCCACTAATGTATTCTCATTTGAGCCTGAAGTGTCGATTTCTCAAATCGCGGTGTTTTCCATCTCAAGTATGAGCAGCAGGTTCACTGTGAATGCCCTGCCTTGTCTCACAGCTCATGAAAATGCATGCTGCTTCTGTTTAGATATTGATGAGGAGGCGGTATCCCAGACAACTTCAGGAACTTTTTAAACCAATTATGATAATGACACCAATTACAGTGTGTCTGCAGCTTCAATTACTGCAAATGGCTCTCTTTTGAGATTGAGGGAAGAAAGAGGGGGGAGTCAGGAAGAAAAGGATTTGTGTGTATGAATACATGCTCTTGTATAATTCATGCACTGTATGTTGCATGTGATTGTCTGCGCACAATTGTGTATGGTATGTGTGGGTGTCATGCATGTGTGTCAGACCGCGTGGGTACATCTAATTACAGATCAACCACGAATGGTGATCCTCTCCTGTGAAACATGCTGAGTAACCTGATATTATCCTGCACTCCCTAAGGACTGGTTCAGTCTGAACACTCACAGCCAAGCCTTTCCCCCAGTAGGCTGAGTGTCAACAGTCATACACATGTGTCTGTATTATCCTCAGTGTTATAAAGATGGGCTGGATGGGGAGAAGAGCACCTGCTCCTTCCTCATTACAGTCACTGATGTACCAGTGAGGCAGCGCACCTGCACATACATTTAGAGACTTATTGGCCTTAACACACAGTCAGGCTTTTTACGCTGCATATTCTTAGCCCAGGGCAACCCTTCGACCTGGGCTAAGAATTGCCCTGGGCTAACCTTAACCACTTTTCACACATACATGGGTTAACCTAATACGATTCAAACGGCAATTCTTCTAGCCCTGGATTAAATGTCGTTGGAATATGTGACTAATGTCGACAATGACAGACAAATCCTGCCCTAATTGTCCCGAAAATTACACTAGAGCAGAGTCTGGTGTAGTTATTGCCTAATAAAACATTAAAAACTGATCATGGTGGTTGAGTTGTAACCTGATATTATCCTGCACTGCCTAAGGCCTGGTTCAGCTCACTCTCAACACTCACAGCCAAGCCCTTTCCCCAGCCTCATGATCTGTCTGCCTATCTGACGATGGTATGCACCACGTAGGGGCTTGTCTCTCCATGTTGTTTGCTCCTCCGCCTCTTTGCTCTCATCAGGTTTCTTTTGTCTGAGGCATTCACTTAGCTGCTCATCCTTTGGGACCATCTTCTTGATGTACTCCTGGATTTTGGATGTTTCATTCTGGATGCTCACTAGTCCTCAGCCTCCCTCTTTCCGCTTAGTGTAGAGCCTGTGTGTTTTTATATTTTTACTTTTTATCAGCTCCCGTTGTCTTTATAAAGTTAACATATCTATAACATATACCGTCATTTCAAACTCAGCACTTCCTGAATTTGTTTCAAATTAAAAGCCTCTTATAACCTCGGCTGAGAGAATCCCTCCATTTTCTAAATAGGCTTTTATTGTGAATTTGTAGGAACTTGTTGTGGAGGATATAGTAGTTTGAATGTTTGGGTACGATACTTCAAATGTAGCTCCTGCCATCTGCTGGCGCTTTTTAGGTGACTACAACAACATTTCGGCTGGCACATGAACAGACACAGTTACTCAAATAATAGTAAAAGTAATAAAAAAAAGACAAGAATAACCCGATGACATCACATACGTCGTGAAAGACGACCGGGGGTAATTGGTGAGTACCATCATGTAGTGTGTCATGTCTGTCGGCCAAGTCACGGCATGATTTTATGACTCCACAATCATATAATGTGACATAGTGTTACTTTTGTAATGCATTATACCCAACTCTGGTTATTGGTCTGTAATTGGATGGGATGGTTCCCTTCTGGGGGTCTTTCATGATCAGGACTGTCCTGCCCTGTGTCAACCATTCTGGGTGGGTCCCATCCCTTAGCAGCTGGGCCATCTGTGCTGCTAGGCATTAGTTAGCTACAATGCACATGTACATATATACATATATATATATATATATATATATATATACAGTACAGGCCAAAAGTTTGGACACACCTTCTCATTCAGTGCGTTTTCTTTATTTTCATGACTATTTACATTGTAGATTCTCACTGAAGGCATCAAAACTATGAATGAACACATGTGGAGTTATGTACTTAACAAAAAAAGGTGAAATAACTGAAAACATGTTTTATATTCTAGTTTCTTCAAAATAGCCACCCTTTGCTCTGATTACTGCTTTGCACACTCTTGGCATTCTCTCCATGAGCTTCAAGAGGTAGTCACCTGAAATGGTTTCCACTTCACAGGTGTGCCTTATCAGGGTTAATTAGTGGAATTTCTTGCTTTATCAATGGGGTTGGGACCATCAGTTGTGTTGTGCAGAAGTCAGGTTAATACACAGCCGACAGCCCTATTGGACAACTGTTAAAATTCATATTATGGCAAGAACCAATCAGCTAACTAGAAAGAAAAACGAGTGGCCATCATTACTTTAAGAAATGAAGGTCAGTCAGTCCGGACAATTGCAAAAACTTTAAATGTGTCCCCAAGTGGAGTCACAAAAACCATCAAGCGCTACAACGAAACTGGCACACATGAGGACCGACCCAGGAAAGGAAGACCAAGAGTCACCTCTGCTTCTGAGGATAAGTTCATCCGAGTCACCAGCCTCAGAAATCGCAAGTTAACAGCAGCTCAGATCAGAGACCAGATGAATGCCACACAGAGTTCTAGCAGCAGACCCATCTCTAGAACAACTGTTAAGAGGAGACTGCGCCAATCAGGCCTTCATGGTCAAATAGCTGCTAGGAAACCACGGCTAAGGAGAGGCAACAAGCAGAAGAGATTTGTTTGGGCCAAGAAACACAAGGAATGGACATTAGACCAGTGGAAATCTGTGCTTTGGTCTGATGAGTCCAAATTTGAGATCTTTGGTTCCAACCGCCGTGTCTTTGTGAGACGCAGAAAAGGTGAACGGATGGATTCCACATGCCTGGTTCCCACTGTGAAGCATGGAGGAGGAGGTGTGATGGTGTGGGGGTGTTTTGCTGGTGACACTGTTGGGGATTTATTCAAAATTGAAGGCACACTGAACCAGCATGGCTACCACAGCATCCTGCAGCGACATGCCATCCCATCCGGTTTGCGTTTAGTTGGACAATCATTTATTTTTCAACAGGACAATGACCCCAAACACACCTCCAGGCTGTGTAAGGGCTATTTGACCAAGAAGGAGAGTGATGGAGTGCTGCGGCAGATGACCTGGCCTCCACAGTCACCGGACCTGAACCCAATCGAGATGGTTTGGGGTGAGCTGGACCGCAGAGTGAAGGCAAAGGGGCCAACAAGTGCTAAACACCTCTGGGAACTCCTTCAAGACTGTTGGAAAACCATTTCAGGTGACTACCTCTTGAAGCTCATGGAGAGAATGCCAAGAGTGTGCAAAGCAGTAATCAGAGCAAAGGGTGGCTATTTTGAAGAAACTAGAATATAAAACATGTTTTCAGTTATTTCACCTTTTTTTGTTAAGTACATAAGTTTTGATGCCTTCAGTGAGAATCTACAATGTAAATAGTCATGAAAATAAAGAAAACGCATTGAATGAGAAGGTGTGTCCAAACTTTTGGTCTGTACTGTATATATACACACACACACACACACACACACACACACACACAGACGTGTGTGTGTATAAGTATGACCAACAACACAGGTGTCTGTTTAGAACTGAAACTCAGACTTTGCAGTCATATGGTGAATTTGCTACCAGGACACCCCTGCCAAAAATGATTTGTTTTTATCTCTCTATCTGTCTCTCTCTATAGGTGTGCTGTTCTACTGTATCTACCCCACCAAGTGCCACTCTCGCTGCCTGCAGGTAGCACTGAAGTGCCAGGCAGACGTCAACAATGTGTCAGCGCAGGGGACTCATGTTTTCCAGCTGATGTGTGAAAGAGCCCAGGAGTGTACCCCAATGTGTCTCATCATGTTAAATGGAGGGGCTGACCCCAATGCAGTAGATCAGGTAAAAAACTGAAAATGGGGATTAGCAGTCACATTAGCAATATTTTTTCAATCTGAATAAAATCATTCTAATTAGAGATTCCAAATGAACTGTTTACATGGACGCTAAATAAAATGAGCTAATAAGGTGTGCGTTTACATGCTCCAAAGGATTTCATCAGAACTTTTTTGAATTGGGCAAATTTGTTAAACCTGCTTTGAAGTGATCTGCCAGAATAAGAATAGCCTTTTTTTTTTTTAAACGTTATTGAGAAAATTCGATATTATATTTAATTCAATATGTGAAGTATAGAAGGAGAAGAAGTGGCTCTGCCTTTTAGCACACTTTAGCAGTAACTAATGAAAGTAAAACCCATTTTATTTTCTGCTACAAATTACAGATATCCTCTAAACACTTCACATGCAGACTATCGGTAGAAACTACAATTTACCAGTGTTCCCTAAATGTCTCAAATGCAGGTTAATGCTACTGGTAGCAATTTGTATTATGGATCCCACTGCTTTTCTTTGCAGTTGTGCCCAGTTGAGAACTGGTACCCTTCCTCTGGCTATTGAAGTAGGCAGATATAAAGGTATCCTGGAGGAGCAACGTATATGTGTTCTTTGTGATCTTGATGTTGTTGAAGATGAATATCATTATCTGTTTCTTTGCCTTTTATGCTGTGATTTAAGAAACTATCTGTTTGAAAAAATTCAGTGGAAAGGAGTTTATTTTGGTTGTCCGAAGGTGAGATGTTGTGTTGGCTTTTTGATGAGGAGACCTTTGCCTAGGCAAGATTTATAGAAAATGCTTGGCACTTAAGACAGAGAACGTACCCAACATAATAAGATGTTGTTATGGAATTTGGCTGTTCTGAATGGTTTGCTTTCCTTTTGTGGACTTTTTGTTATTGATCTGTCATGTGGCCATCCAGGCTGTTGTTCTAGTGTCTTGTAAGCCCATATGGGCAGGGCACCACGGTGCACGACACTTAAATAAATAAAATCAATCAATCAATCTTTGCAAGTCCCACCGACTGTGCTGTGATTGGCTAATAGTAGCCCTAACCATAACCTCTTTTCCTAACCATAACCATTTCCAACCTTGATACATTGACGTGATGAGTACTAGCCAGTCACTGTCCAGTAGGGCAGGACTTGTAAAACTCATTGGGATTCATTATAATGCAGTAGCACCAGAAGATTGTTATCAAAGAATACATTTATATATCAGAGCAGAGAAAGTAGCATGAGCAGAGTCCAAAATAGTTTTCTGTCATATGCAGCGCATGCATCCCCCAGGTAACCTGATATTACCCTCACTTGGGGGGAACGTGCAGAAAATTTTTTATTATCCCACCCAGAGAGAAACTAATATTGCTAATATTTCTCTATTAAATGGATTACACCATCCCCCTCAACTTAATTGAAAATTTCTTGCGATCAGACCAGTCTCCTCTGACCTCCTCTCCTCCTCTGAGGTGGTTACATAAGGCATTTTTATTCTGGTTTTTAATGGAATATGAGGGTACATGTAAACACACCTTGAGGCAGTGGCATTTAGTATGTGGGAACTGAGCTCATGCTTGGTGATGCTGAAATATTTCCAGCCAAGATGTTCTTCATGCATTCTGTTTAACGTAAGACTGACTCTTCTCCTCTCTCTTGTCAGAAAACCAGTGTCACAGCATTGATGGAGGCAGCCAGGGCTGGCTCCCTGCAGCTCGTTAAAGCCATTCTCAGGAAAGGAGGAAACCCCAACGCTCTGGACAGAAAACATCTCACTGCAGTACACTATGCCGCCATGGGGGGCTTCTTTGAGGTAGCATCTGCTCATCCAACCTATGAAATCAAAGTGGAAGTGGCTGTTATTGGCCCCTACATTAGCTGTTTTTTTTTTAAATTGCTCACTCAGGCCCTAACTCAAATTACTGTGTTTACTATCAGTAAAAGTGGGATGTTAGATTTTTAAGATTTTGTGTGTTTGCTCTGTGTTGTTTTGTGCCTTCCAGGTGATTCAGGTGTTGTCTGCACACTCAGCAGACATGGGTGTGATCGACCTAGAGGACTGCACAGCTCTACACTACGCTGCAGCCACGGGAGATGCTAACTGCTGCAAGTTCCTGGCACAGAGAGGTGCTGTGAAACAGTGTAATAGGTCTTTGGTTTTCAAAGATAAGGCAAAGAGAGCTCTGTGGTAGGGCCGCACAATTAATTGAATATTCATCTCAATAACAATTTTGGCCTCCTACAATGAAATACACATGATCAACTGCAATATTGACATTTAGAATGTGAATCAAATCATGTGCTTTCTAAACTGACAGCCAACTGCCACTTTTGGAAAGTGTGAAATACTTCCTTTGTTTGGAAGTGTTCCGGATTTAGGGCAAGTGATGTTTAGCAATAACGAATTATATGCAAAGAGTGCATAAGAATTGTGTCTGTACCACAAAACAACACAACTAACTTGTGCGAACTGCAGTATGATGAATGCATGAAGACCATGAGAAACAACATTGCCAATGTTACTTCACTGAATCCCTGTCCCTGTCCAGCGTCAACGCAAACATCCATATCACAAATGCTGTAATGCGCATCACTGTATACATCTAACTAGGGTTGGGTATTGTTGGGTTTTTTTCAATACCAGTGCCAAAATGAGACTTTGAAAACATTCTGGTGCCGAAACAGTGCCCGAGCTTTGTTTTCATTGCAAAGGCAAATTAAAACTTAAAATAAAACAATACATTAACTCTTAACAGTTGAAAGGATACTTATTAGTATGAATAGTAAAATGAATAAAGCCAAACCATCTAGAATAATTTAACACTAAATAACAGTTACATTAACAATAATAGCAAAAATAATTTTGAGTTGGGGTTGGTAATTGTCTCCTTACACCAGGAGAGACTCAGCAGCCAGACATTTCATCATTATTTTTTTAGGAGTGGCTTATGTCACTGCAATAAGAATAGCTGATCCACCTTAACAGTCCACCTTAAATAAGCCTGGTCAGTTTTCAATGTGAGGCTAACTTTGCTCGCTAACTTTGTGAATAACTTCCCTCACTTTAATCAGCAAGCAAAACACGGGAGCTTGGCTTGGGTGTTGAGGAGTTATAGCATTTATTAACTGATTAATAGCCTAAACTGTACACTCACTGCACTTCTGGGTTTAACTTTATACCGTCTGCTTTGGTTGCAAATTCTTCACTGTCTTGTGTCATGTGTGGCTCTCTCTCCCTCTCTGAGCTGCACACTTGCTACTAGGGCTGGATATTGCCACTGATTTCCAGAATCAATGCGATTTTGATTCACAAGGTCCCGATATGACTCAATTTCCGATTCGATACTGATTTGACTGGGGATATTCCAAGTACAATACCAATTTTTGCTGCAATATGAAAGAGATTCTCAGAGATCTAATACTTAAAATGATTTATGTGGAATTATTTTAAAGATTATTTTTTGGGCTTTTTGCCTTTTAATGAACAGGACGGAGTGAAATGGGAGAAGAGAGTGAGGGGTTGACATGTAGCAAAGGGTTGCAAGCTGGAGTCGAAGCTGCAAGCACTGCAGCGAGGCATTGCCTCTGTACATGGGGCGCCGGCACTATCCACTGTGTGGAATAATTTTAAAAAAGAATAAATTCAGAATAGGATTAAAACTGAATATTTGATAACTAAATGTTGTTTCTAGAGCAGCAACAGTTAAGAGTAAAACAGCAAAGTCACAATATGAACTTAATACCTTACTGATAACAAATCTAAACTGTCAATAAAATAAATCATATTCTTCACATCATAATACTGAGTGAAGATTAGAAAGAATTATAGCTGCTGCGCAGTGATGGGTCGGGTCCGGGCATTTTTAGGCAATTCTGAGCAACAAGCAGAAGAATTGGAAGACATTTAGGAATTTAGCAACACAATCTGCCTTTTGCATCAGCTGAGGCTTGAACTCACAACCTCTGAGACTAAGGATCAATTTCTATCTCACTGAGCTAATTAGTCAGTGACAATGTGTGTGTAGCTTCACAAATTGACTAAGCCAGACGTGCAGGTTTAGCAGCCTTCCATGCATGGAAAAGCAGATTTCAAACCACTGTAAACAATTCAGTTATCGAAACAAAAATCTGAAAATACACATATTGCATCTAGACAGCATGGAGATGTTGGTAATTTATTTTAACAATGATTGATTTGCTCCATAAGTGAAAAACCGATGTTTAAAAGTGCCATTTTTACATTGACTCCAATTGTTCACATTAGAGCAAAATTCAAAATGCTGTCAAAAATTCAGTTTTTGAGATAAAATTCTGAAATTTGCCACACATCATCTACCATGACTCTAGAATTTTGTCATTTTTTTCATGAACATTAAAGATTTATTTAGCAAGAATTTGCATGTATATGTTTACAGTACCATTTACAGTCAAACATTTTGATGCACTGTAGGCTCAATTTTTGATAAATCAAAAATCTAAGAAACGTAGTTTTTGTAGGACAGTCTGAAGATGCTTTGTAGCAAGTTTGGTGTCAATTGAGCAAAAATTGTGAGAGGAGATAGGTTCAACAAGTTTTACAGTTTTTGAAAAAAAACAGAGTGATGAACTTAATAATTTTTAGTAGGTTTAAATGTACAAAAGTTTCTTCAGTATTGCACCCAAATGAGACACTAAAGTTTGCATTATGATTTGGTCCAGTAAGTACCTGTTGTATAGAAACTGGTGCTTTATTGGCACCAGGTTTCTGTAGCCACTCCTACCAAATACAGACTGAAATAACCAATGCAGTTGTGTTTGGCCAAAGATATGTGTCCACTAAACACTGTCTTCATGTGGTTGCATTCTGTGATGGCATATTTATTTTTAGTAAACATATATTTTAGGTACAATTTTATTTTGCTTCTAGGAGATGCACTGGATTCAGGTGAAGAAGAACCTTATTTTATGTCTTATTTTGATTAATTAGCAGGATTATAGCACAACCCGAAAGTGAAAGCAAAACTGCTCTGTTCATTTAATTTTTGGATAAAAGGTTTTGTTACAATTTTAATCATATTTACCTCTCTGAAATGCATTGTGAATAATGAACAGTCTTGTTTTGATGCAAACATTTACCATGTATTTATGTTTTTCCTAAAACTATGCTCTGTGTTCAGGTTGTAACCCCAAACTGAGGAGCCAGGAAGGTTTGCTGCCACGTCAGATTGCCAAAGACGCTGGTCACAAAGCAGCAGCCAAGGAGCTTAGGAAAGCAGAGCGGCAACAGGGAAAAGGCAACAAATCCGGCAGTGTCACCCTCATGTCAGATCCTTGGAGCCTGACCCTCCACGACTGGTCTCACGAGTATGAGGCTGAATTACGGCAAGCCTTTGGGAACAAATCAGACACAGTTACCACTGAGATGTTTATTTCAGTGTTAGAAGAACTAAAAGCTCCTGTTGAACTAGACCAGCTCCAGACAGTCATCTCAGCCCATGATAAGGGAAAAGAGGGGTGTATCAACATCAGTGATTTCATCAGAGGTGTCAAGTACATCAAGAAACCATTCCTCCTCTCCTCGTACATGCCTAAAAAGAAAAAAGGAGAAAAGGGAGGAAAGGGAGGTAAGAAGAAGGGTAAATTTGTCCTCCCCATGCCCATTTGTACCCTCCCTCAGGAGCTAATGCCCCGGCGACCAGACGGGGGCCCACCCCATTTCATGATTGAGACATATTACAACCGCTCAGACATCAGCCGATTTGACCATGATCACCCACCAGAACATCCTATAATGAACGATTCAGGATGGTATGTAGAACAGCCACAGAAGGTCTATGTCAATATCAACTACTGTGTGAAAAGTGGAGACCTGGAGTCTCTGGACCTCGCTCTCAGTCAGGGGGTTCCTGTGGATGTTCAAGACCAGTTTTACAAGACCCCGCTGATGGTGGCCTGCTCCAGTGGCAACTATGAAGTGGCTCAGTACCTCCTCAGTAAGGGGTGAGTCAGATCATCTTTGCTTTTCTATTGGATTTTAGACTTTGGAAACAAAGATTTCACCACCTTCAGCAATACACAAATGCTTTTTAGTCCTATTTGTGAAACATGAATGTCTTGAGAGAATTTCTTCAAATTTGGCACAAACGTTCACTTGGACTCAAGGGATGAACTGTTTAGATTTTGATGGTCAGTGGTCAAAGGTAAAGATTGCTGTGACCTTGCATCCATCTCATTCTTGTGAAGGCAATATCTCAAATAGTGATTGCCTCATGAAGCCTCATGAAGCATCTTCTTCATTTTCTAAGCCCACTAGATGGTGCTCTTGGTTTAAAAAGAGAGGCCCAAAGAATGGCAATTCAGTGTGTTTTAAACCTTTTGTTGAATAAAAAGCGCCAACTAGTGGGCTCAGAAAATAAAGAAAATGCTTCATGAGGCTTCATGAGGCCATCACTAATCTCCAGCACAAGATGTTTCAAATTTGGCACAAACGTCCACTTGGAGTGAAGAATAAACTCACAGTTTTGTGGTCAAAGGTCAAGGTCAGTGTGACCTCATAAAATATGTTTTTGGTCATACCATAAGAATTCGTGTGCTAATTCTGACAAAACTTCACACAAATGTCAGGATAAAATGATGATGTGATGTTATTTTATATCCAAACAGTCAAAGGTCAGCTTCACTGAGACATCATAATGTTCTGCATAAAAGACTTTCCTGGCGATTAATCTGCACCATATCTCAGGAGCAGAAGGGGAGACATTTGGTCAGATATGGAATTGGTGACACTCATCTTGGGTGTCCACCTTGAAACTGTGCTTATTGTATAGATCTTATGTGCTGCCGGGGGTAAGGTGTGTGTGAAGCAGAAGAGAAGAGAAACTTGACAGGTGCATAGAAGGACACAACCACATGGCGGACATGATTTATCCCAGTTATAATGAATGGGTGAAAGATTATTTATCATAGTTAGGTAAAATAGATAAACAATAATGCTAATTTAATGCCACTATAATCCATATTTTAATAGTAACAATGACTATGTTTACATGCACAAAATATTCAGGTTTTTTGTCTTTACTAAAAGACGGCAATATTCCTACTAAGCTGTTTACATGGCTAATGAAAATCAATATTCCAGTATTCCAGTTTACCTCATCCATGAAATATAGAAAAGTATAAGGGGGTATTGCGATATTTATGCATATCCAAAAACCTGTTGATATCCAAGTCTTTCACAATGTTTAAGATAGGGGTGTTTCTCCATCTGATCAGAAATGAAGCCTTTTTTTGGGTGTGCATCTCTACCCCAGCCTTGCAAACTCTTGGCAAGTTGGTTTGTGTACAGGGTGTCCATGATAATACACAGAGCCTGCTTTAAAAAGCCAAGAGGCTGTGTGTCACAAGCTGCAGCAAAAACCCCAAGTGAGACACAGATTCTGAATGCACTGTATACATGTATACATACACAAATGCTTCTAAGACCAAAATATTATATCATATCCCCCATGTCTTAATTGAAAAGTTGTTCATCCATGAGAAGGCCTAACTTGGAATATCCAGACGGAATATATTGCTTACATGACCTGCATCAAATATGGAATATTGTGAGATTCAGAAATAGTGAAACATTAGTGTTCATGTACAAAGTAAGCGCATTCAACGTACCAAATGACAGCTGAAAACAATGTGATATTTTGAAAGAGGTCGCTTATAGTGATGAACCTATAAAGAATGATCTTTTGAACCTGCAGCTTCCCTCGGCATGTCATTTTCTGCCGCAGCATTTGGCTGTTGTGACTTGTCTGCACTACCTGCTCAGCAGCAGACAGACACAGTTAGAGACTAGCATCTACGCACAGTGAAGCATTCCCACAGGAGTTGGTAGAGACCAAAAACAGAGTTAAAAGAGATATAAAATATTTGAGTTAAATTTGCCGGGTGGCCAAAAACATAACTCCAAATGAATCACTGCTGGTAGTGTACATTGTAGAAGATTATAGCTTGTTGATATGTCAGTGTTGTCTACAACTTGGTTCTGTTGCCCCTAAGTGGCCTAAGAAACAGATATTGCAGGTTTACAGTTATAATTCATTACACCTTTGTTGATTTGGTGACATGTGGTAAGGGGTGGTATCAGCAAGTGTGGTTTGATACTACAGGTCCCAGAATTCTGCAGGCAGCACTCACTGAGCAGTTACTATGTCACTAAAGACAAAATAAAAACTGGTGTATCTGTTTGCACTGCAACCAAATAAAACTATGCAGAAAATGACAATGTCCAATTTTGTAGACTACATTTTTAAGAAAAGATCACTGTCAGTGCTAACCTCACAAAAACACCTGACAAAACATTGCAACTGCTTCACAATAAAGGCTAACCTGTGCTTCAGTAGTTAAGTGTTTTAGTTACACTATAAAATGTGTTTCTTTTTATATGAAAAGTTTGTTTTTGATTGCATGGTACAAGTATAGGCTATTTAGACTCCCAGATCAGATTTATATTCAGTGTGTAACAAGGCCCATGCCCTACTGATAACACGTGTATTCCTAACAGGGCGGATGTGAATGCGTGTGACCAATTCTTCTGGACCCCCCTCCACCATGCGGCTCATGCTGGCCAAGTGGAACTTATAGAGCTTCTGGTGGAGGCTGGGGCCAACATAGACGCACGGGCCCTCAGTGGAGGCACACCCCTCATGAGGGCCATCGAGAGCTCTCAACCCTCCTGTGTGGACTTCCTCATCAAGGCAGGCGCCAGTGTCAATGCAGAGAACAAGAAAGGTTTGACTGTAATCTGAAATATCGCAAAGTTCTTTTAAAATACTAATGCTGAAATCAGTTTTATCTGGAATACTGTCAATGTATACTAGTGACAGATTAAAATAAACATATGAAAATATAACTGAATAACATAGTAAAAACATAAAACATAACATTTTGAGGAAACAACACAGAAAATGGGAGCCACTGATTTGGTTGAAAGGCCCAATCAATTCATAAAAAGTATTCAACCTTGTGGCAAGCTATCCCTCTGTTACTTGTACTTACTTGACTGACCATGTTTTGTTTTTCGTTTCAGAACAAAACTGCCTGGACATTGCCAGAGCTTTTGCAGACTCCAGAATAATCGACTTGGTCAAAGACAAAATGGATTCTCTGCCTAAACCAAAGGAGACAGCGAAGGGAAAGGGGGGCAAAGATCAAAAGCCTAAACCTGCTAAGCCAAAGGTAACCATGTAACTCCATTAAAATCTTTTTACCAGCCTGCTACAATAAAAATCCTGTGGCTTCAATCTTTCTTATTTTCTTTGTATATGTGAAATGAAAAATTGCACTCTGTTCTGTATTCACTGTCCACAAAACTAATTCAGGCTCATTACTAATAATAAAAAGGGGGGTGGGGCAGTAACTACGGAAATGAAGCTTTCCTTTTCTCTGGAGTCAACTTGAAAAGGTAATTTTCTGCATGTACAGCAGGGTTTTTTTTGTTGCTCTCTGCTGGTGTAAAGGTGTATCATTTATTGAACTCAGATAAGCTAGCAGAAAAATCAGCTGCTGTATTGTTTCTCTCGCTGTGTTGTATGGGTTTGCCCTTAGGCCTGTGCCCTGTTTCAGAAAGCCGGTTTTGTGAAAACTCTGAGTTAACCCTGAGATGAGGAAGAGGCTGTGGTAACTGATTCTGTCAACCTAACCTGCTTGCTGGCAGGTTTCTTTAACAAACTTTGAGTGTCTCTCTGCCAGCTACACACTGTTTCATTTTCTTATTGGTTCAGTCCGCATCAAAGCAATTACTGAAGTGCATTAATTAGTGGAATTTTGTTGTAGGCTATGTCAGAATCAGGATTGTGGTTGGATATAAGTTTGTTACTCTGGACCAACTGGAGAGAAAAAGCGATCAACTTATTTTACACCTGTGGAATTGGAGGTGCTCATGAATGCCTACAGCGAATATGAGCATATATTTCATTAAAAAAGTAACGCCGCTAAAGCTGCCAAGGAGAGAGAGGCGGCATGTGAAATTTAGCAAGCAGAATCCTCTTTGACAGGATGTTGGTGGCTCAGTGGGTAGAGCAGGCATCCCATATATATGGCTTTTGCCATATCCCTTTGTTTCTCTCCTCCTTTCACGCTTAACTGTCCTGTCAATTTAAGGCAAAATTCCCCCCCCAAAAATATTAAAAAAGAATACTTGCTAATTTCAGCAGCTATTTTAAGCACATATAGATGGTTGATGACTTATTTGAAATTTGAATCCTTTAAAAACTATCATACCCAAGAACCCCCCCACCCCCCCTTCGCCACCCAGCAAAAATCTCACTCTGAACTGACATCAAAACTTGAGAGCCCTGCCATTAATTTACATTTAACCACACTTAATTAAAATCGTAGCATACAGGTGAAAAGGTGGTGGAGTGGTTTGGAATAAAATCTGATTTTCATGTAGGTACAATCTCACAGGGGAAAAACACTCTTGAGAGCAGCTCAAAATGAAATAGGCTATAAAAACATAATTCAAACAGGTAAGGCATATTTTACTTGGCCACGACTGTACCTTTCTTGAGTTTTATACATATTTGATTTATTAAACAAAGTAGCTTAAATAACCTGTCATTCAGTGGCTATGTCATCATGTACTGTAGGCCACCAATATCATGTATACCGTTGACAACGTAGTGCGATGCACAACATTTGCTCTGATGAGAGTGCACGTCCACAGTTTGTCAGATTTGATAGGTGTGGCAGGTAAATGATTGAGCCTAATGAAAAACGGTACCGTTCAAACAGATATTCATTGGGGAAAGACAACACATCTAAACGGGGTCTGAAGATCCTCTCTCGGCGTAAAGCATTGCGAATTAATTCTGCCTCGATATCGATGGGATTTCCTACATACCAACAACTCGTGTGTCTGCCAGCTTGCTTCAGGCTCGGCAGAAGGGAGGAGACAGGGTGAACTCAGGGTTTCTTACAGAAAACCTGCCAGCGAGCAGGTTAGGTTCACAGAGTCAGTTGCCATGGTGATTGACTCAGAGTTTGACTCTCTTTCTGGAACTGAAAACCCAGTGTTTCCCTCATTTCAGGGTTAACATACTCAGAGTTTTCACTAAACCCGCTTTCTGGAATACCCCCCAGCTCTTCTGCAACCGAAAACTCCAAGTTTTCCATCTCAGGACTTGTCATCTCAGAGTTGAGGGTTAGACTCAGAGTTTGTAAAACCTGCTTTCTGAAACAGGCTTGTGCACTACAAAGCAGGTTCAACATCCCTAGGATATCTTTTGGTTATCTGGCTTCACTAACCCTAACATTGTTTGTCTTGATTACTGGTATCATGAAGCTGGTTATCAACTAGCTCAGTCAACTATGGGTTTTCCTATCCAGCCATGAGCATGCACATGTGAACAGGGCAGGGTTGTTATTATGAGTGACATTATCAGAACCACGAATAAAGTAGGCCTAATTCATATGATAAGAAATGAAATGGTGATACTACTTACTGGCAGGAATGTTCTGTTTTAGGAGCAAACGATAGCTTGTAATCTTAAAACAGAATAAAAAGATGTAGAAACACCAGAAATAATTTTTAAATAGTCAAAGTAGGTCAAGACTTAAAAAATATGTATCAGTATTATTTTCAGCTAAGTAGCCTAAAGAGTGAGCATTTTTTGCTATTTGGTTCGATGCTAAGAAAACTTTATTTGAAAAAGAGAGTGGGAATAGAAAGCCTGGAACAATAATATTATTCTACTCACCTCGAAAAGAAAAGAAAAGCTACTTTTTTTTTGTAATTGGTCAGTGGTTGGGATATTGACAGAAGAGTTTTTAATTGCAACCTGAGCCCGATGGGTCCTGAAAAGCCCAATTAGTTGGACTGGGTTAGGGCCAAATATGTGTTGCTGATTAAAATTTAAATCCAACATATATTATAGATATTATATATTGATATGAATTGATTGATATCATCTCCCATTTCTTTTGCTGTGGCCTGGTGGCCAGCAACTGATCCTCAGCTTGTAACCTGCTTCAGAGTGGGATAGCTGTTCAAGCATAAGTTACCACGTTGATTTATCCTGTTACAAAGTGAACAAGATTTGTATTACTAACAACAACTAGGGTAAACCCTGAAGTTACTTAGCTAATTTCAAACCCTGCTTCGCAGTACAGGTCTGTAGTTACATGGTGAGCCACTGCAGCCAGTTGAAAAAGGTAAACCATCAGGCATTATAAATGCAACTGAAAGTAGGTGAGTACACTTACCGGAGTTGAAGTTGTCATCCTTCTCCTTGCTGCTGCTGCTTCTCACTGTCTGAACGCACCTTAAAGGGACAGTGTGTAGGATTTGGTGGCATCTAGTGGTGAGGTTGCAAATTGCAACCATCTAAACACTCCTCCTCTCAGCCCTTGCTAATGTACAGATGCAGCCACTTCAAATTTCCCACGCCATCCGAAAGCCTTCTGGATGCCTGCCAACTTCCAGGCAAATACCATTCCCCCCCACCTCTCTGGGGGTATGCCTAGATTCCACACTCACCATGAGATGGCGCTTCCCTCACAGAAACACAAAAACTAACAAAGATTTAGACGTGCTTGTAGTTTACCTAGTAGTATTTCCATTCTATGCTACATTATTAATCTACTCCACTGTCTCAGGTGCGAATATTACACTTTTATTGCACTACTTTTATCTTAAAGATTTAGTTTGGCCTACTAGTTACAGTACTTTTGTACAATGATATAAATTTGTTTTTTTGTTTATTTATTTGTTATATTATTGCAGGTTACAATAAGCCACCCAGCAGTATTTAAGTTAACAGAATGACCACCTTTATCTGCTGCAGCATTAGTCTTATAAATGCATTAGTTATTAAGGAAAACCTAAAATGGTGCTACAATTGGCCCAGGTCTCCCCTATCTAAAAAAAAATATTGACTTAGTCTCTCAGAATAATGAGAAACGTTCTGAAAATAACTTTGTGCCTGAAAATAATTACTTAAATCATTTCGAAAAGTTGCTCATTAATTACATTAACATTTATTAAGAGACAAAATCATTTTTTTTGGTTTATAATGTGAAGAATTGTAAAATACCACTTTTATGTGGTAATTCAGACATCGACAGGGACGATGTGTGAATGTTTGCATCAAAAGTTCGTATAGCCCACTTAGTGTGTTGATCTGAGTGAGTGGGAAACCTATTCAGATGGAGACACTCACCCATTCAGAAAGAATGAAAAGATTCATGGTAATGCTAATTATGTGTTTGAGCTCTCTCACCTTCCAAGATAAACAGGACCACATTATGTTGCGTTAGTGAATGTAGTTCACTCCTTTTCAGTTACACTCTGCAGGCTATGTGCAGCTTGACCATCGTTGCGGCTGCATGTGAGGATGAAATGCCAATTTCAGCCTGTGATCTCTCACTAACTGACTGACAGCCTCATCGAAGTGACAATATAAAAATTCCTCATATTTAAAACTAACAAAATTTGTTAGTTTAGTGACATTTTACAGCTCTTCATATTTAAGACTAACAAAATGCGTTTCTGCACATGGTTTCAATTCTCCTCTGCTCTCTGTATCGCGCACGGCGGAGTCGTGTTGGCAACCATGCACCGCTCCACACCGACGCACCTCTGCCACCGTACAGTCACAGATGTGTTTCAGCATGACACAATCCATCAGACACATGAACACGCTCAAATGGTCATCAGTATTACGGCGTGCAGTCTTTTCCAGTTGAATGGCCCTCACACAGATCTGGTTGATCTGACACTATACAAAATAAAGAAAATTTGTTTTGCAAGTGCAGTAATCTTGCTAGAACCTACTGAACGATGTATATATATATATATATATATATGTATATATATATATATGGGCACGACCAAGGGATGCTCCTGCCCCCCGCTCTGCTCTCAGTGTCCTCAGTGGGGCTTCAGAGCATGGTCTGGATGGTGTGGCCAGGGTAGGTCCAACCTTTTTGATGTTGGGTGGGGCCTCCTCCACGGGCAGCAGGGTTGCTCGGCATCCGAATAAGAAGTGCCGCACCACGGATGGGTTGGTGGCAAAGGCTTTTCAGTCTACAGCCATGGCCTCTCGGCTGGCGAACACGAATGTCCTCCTAATGGTGTTCCTGGAGGGGCTGATATGGGATCTGGTATCCAAGAGCCCAGCTGAACTTCTGTCAGAAAAGGCAGAGGTAGTGGATACAGTGATCCAGGGTGCTAGCACTCAGGCCAGGGTCCTGGGTAATTCCCTGGCGCAACTGACCATGGCTCGGCAGCATATTTGGCTGAGTCAGTCGGGTTTACCAGATTCAGACCGGGCTGCAGTCATGGATGCCAGGATAACTCCTGGAGAGGTGTTTGGGCTGGCAGCAGAGGCTGCGTCGGATGAGGCTCAGAAGGTTTGGCAGTGTACAGAGTCCATTCACCAGCCTTGCTAAGCACGACCCCTCCCATAACTCTGATAGAGCGGGACAGGGGGTTCCACCACAGCAGTCACAGGGCAATGAGCATTCTCGCCCACACTCCAGAGAGCGCGCTGGTCGGCGCCTGTGTCAAAACAACGCCTCGCCCGTTGGATAGTGGACTTGATTGTCCTGGCTTATGTGCAGGCTGGGGTAGATCCCCCCTCAGGACTTGGTGCACACTCTACAAGGGCAATGGCTACCTCATGGGCGCTGTTTCGGGGCGCTCTGTTGGAGGATGTGTGTGATGCAGCAGGATGGGCATCCTCTTTGACTTTCACCAGATTTTGTACCTGGCTTCATCCACTGTGTCTTTTTCAGTTCTTGGGGTAGCTGCAAATACCTGAGTTAATTTTTTTTGTACTTGAGCAGTTTGGCTCATGCTCCAGGATGTTTTTGTTGCCATTTGGACTGTGCTGATTATTGCCTTTACACTGGACTGGAGACACTTTTTGTTCAAATCAAATCAACTCAAATCAACTTTATTTATATGGCACTTTTCATACGACAGTAACACAAAGTGCCTCACAGAGGTTAAAAACAACAAAGATCCAAAACAGAAAACAAAAACACTATGGTTTACAATAAAATGTTTCAACTGAACTTGATTGTGTTCTGTTGCTTATTGCGTGACTCTTGAACTACCTGGCCTTTTTTGTCTTTGAGTGGTGCCACCTCACTCTCCTCGTGACTGATTTGGTATACTGTAGTCACATGGTTACAGGTTCACTGAAATGAAATAAAACAAATGTTTACGCATGTAAACACGGTTTTATGAATGAAAGTGAACCTAACCCATCACTGTCATTCGGCAGTGAAGGTTGGCCCTGCTTTCCTTCCCAGTCGGTAGAAAGAGGAAGAGTGTGTGGGTGCATGGGGCTTAGTAGGGAGCCAAGCACCCACAGGTGTGATTAATTTGGTATAATGATTCTGACCCAAGGATGTGGTCACATGGTTACAGGTTCACTTTCATTCATTAAACCATGTTTACATACGTAAACATTTGTTTTTATGCTTTTTGCAATCAAAATGTTTTTCACAAGTCATAATTCTTTTTTTCCTTTTACAGCACCTGAGGATTTCCCTAATACCTGGAACAATCATTACTGCCCCATAAGGTTTTTATACAATGGAAACATTATTTACATCTTCAGTAAACAGAACGTAGATACGACCTGGCAGCGGGAGACATTTTTTATATAGTAGTCCGTTAAGCTCATGGAACCCTTTGGCCCAGCTATTAGCCATAAAGCTAACATTATGCAAACAAATTTGGCAGTATGTTTAACAACAAGACTAGCTAGCTAGCTATCCAGCTATGTTATTGTCCCCAGATCTACGTCAAGATTTTCACGAACAAACGATACACCATGTGTAATCTTACTTACAGCCATAGTCTGAAGTAGCGAGTTGAATAGCAAACTGAATGTGAAATGATTGCTTAAGTTCAGAGGGTGTGTTTCAGTCTCCATCCTCTGGTGTTCAGAGGATGGGGCACTAAAGCACTACTCTTAGTGTGGCAAATTAATTGTAAACAGAGGATCTGACTGTCTTCTTCACTCACATTAGATACAGGCTGATACTATTATGTAGCTGGCACATTAATTTAGAATGGTGAACAGACAATTTCACTGTAACTACTTTGTAGGTGTCCATTATCAGTTTTTAACACCCTTCAGTCAATCAGAATGGAGTATTCACCCAGACCATGGTCTAAGGCCTCCTACTGTAGTTTTCAGGTAATGTCAAACTACCATACAGTATATAACCACTCCCTATATACAGTAGATATGTTGGGCTTATTAGCTAACCAAAGCACAACAATTCTTAGTCTCAGGTAATGACATACAATGATGAAAACATAATTATGAATATAATATTTGAGTCCTGCCTATGGATCCCCTTCAGTCCTACAAACTGTCCCTTTAAGTTATGTCAAATTAAAACTTAACTCACATGTGACTGGAGGTAATCTCCCACTGTTCTCCAGCCTCTTCCTTCAGCATGAGAAACCTAAACCTGTACACAGATCTGATTACTATAAGGCAGCAGCTTGTAAGCAAATTAGAGCAGATGTGTTATGTTACAACTACAATATGTTAGAACTTTACTTTGCCTTTCCTATAATCTGACATAATGGATTGGTTTTGTCATAAGGACTGTGGAAGTAGCAAGTGGTGTTGTAGCACAAATTTATCATGAATATTCACAGTTCAATATTGCTACAAGCAGCAGTTCTGGGGGGCAAAAGAATGTCCATCAAACAAAATAAATTACACACAGGCATATTATGGAGCTTTGTACACACAATGACAATGTTGACAGACCTGCAGAAATTCACTCTATAAGAAACTGATTAGCCCCTTAAACCTCCATCCACTGTTACTTATGAGCAAGCCAATCACTGTTAATAATGCATGCACCCTCAAGTCAAAGTACATGCTTTTCATTGTGATGTAATCTACTTACTTATAGCTTTGAACCTGAACGATTACTTATCACATTTACGTTCACATGCAGTTCACATTCTGTAAATGAGGCAGACACACATGTAAAATATGGCCATAATTCCAGTGTTTTAAATCAGCTGTTTTTGCCTGATATCAGAATTGTCAACTCGTTACACTCTGTTTTCATCTGTATCGGCCTCATCCTAACGTAATTTTAAAGGTGCTGTATGTAAGAATGTGGCCAAAACGGTTACTGCACTCAAATTCAAAATACTGCCGCGAGTCGTGTCCGCCCCCCCTCCCCTACAGATTCGAGGTTGCTGGACAGCAACACGCTGGAGACTGATTTGTTTGCCCACAGGCGGCTGCCGTGGCAGGGCCGCGTCGCCGCGTCCTTGATCTTCGGTTTTCCAGCGGACCGTTCGAGCAAGTCCAGCTTCTCTGCTGCTAATGCTGCTGCTAACGCTGCTGCCGGGATACAGCAGAGGAGGAGCCGGCTGCTAATGCTATGTACCAGGACACTGCTAATGCTGCTTGCCGTGCTGCTGTAGCTCAGTCATAACTGTAACTGATGCTGAGACTCTACTGACTGCGTGACTGGTAGACAGCGGTGGGTGGCGCAACAGGCCTAAACACAAATTCAAAACATAAACATGATTTGCGGACTGTAAAAATTTTTTTTAAATGCGAATATTGTGGCTGTACTATTGTTGTCGATGAGATCAGTATGTTATATGAACATTATTCCTTAGTCTCTGTGACATATTAGGATGATTTTACGACTATTTGCTTTAGATTTCTTACATATAGCTCCTTTAAGTCCACACCGATGCATAGCTGTGTCAGCAGACCTGTTTTCCTGGGTTTTAAGACTGGAGCGGAGCTAAGTAAAACAAACTACAATGTTTAGCGGTATTGAGAAGAACTGTCGATTTATAACAGCCTCAATAGCAGTGTCTCCAATGTCTAAAGCGCTTGCCTTTTTTGTTATTATTCCTCATTGATCCACTTGCCAATTCTTGACAAGAGCTTGACAACAGTGTCAGTGCCGCCTGTAGTCTTTTTCAGTCTATAATAAACAGTACAATTGACTCACAAAAAATTCAGATAAACTGTCTAGACAGGAAATATTCCTACACCTGTTTTCCTTACTTAACAGAGAAATACAACCACACACTTTCTGAATTAATGTTTTCTCTTTTTTTTTAGAACATGTTAACTTTTGTTTTGCTTTAGAAAACAGCCCTGAAGAAAGCTCTTTGCTCCGCTCCGCTCCGCTCGGCCCTCTCTTAGCCCTTAGCAGCCCCAACCCCCCACCCCCCCATGCACACGCTGCAATTATCCCCGGTCGTCTTTCCAAACGTGTTTGATGTCATCGGGTTATTCTTGTCCTATTTTTATTACTTTTACTATTATTTCAGTCACTGTGTCTGTTCATGTGCCAGCTGAAATGTTATTGTGGTCACCTAAAAAGCCCCAGCAGGTGGCAGGAGCTCCATTTGAGGTACCTTACACAAACATACAAGTCACTGAATCCTCCACAATAAGTTCCTACAAATGTTTCACAATAAAGGCCTATTTAGAAAATGGAGGGATTCTCTCAGCCGAGGTTATAAGGGGCTTTTAATTTGAAACACATTCAGAAAGTGTTGAGTTTGAAATGATGGCGCGATGCATTAACTTTATCAAGGCAAACAGGAGCGGATAAAAAGTAAAAATATAAAGATACAGAGGGATTAATAAATAACGGCCCTTTTATAATGTAGTCTTTTCAAATGAAGCTGGTAGCCTCTGCAGTTGTGGTGAGTAAAAGCCCCACCACTATTTTTTAATTTTTTTACTTTAAGTCATCTGGTGAAAATTCTATTTTTTAATGTCGCAATATATATTGCAAAAGTAATAATAATAATAAAAAAATCGCAATGTCAGTTTTTTCCAATATCGTGCAGCCCTAGTATTTAATATTCATTCATTGTGCAAAATAAGAAAAAGCATGTTGGCAGATTCCGATAGTTCATTAAGCCAATATCGGGCAATACCGATGATGTGCCGGTGTTATTGTGCATCCCTAATTTTCCAGCTAAATGCTGCTCCATCGTGATGGTCTCGTGAAACTCATCACCTCTGAGGTGCTTTCAGGGATGTTGTTTTGCTGCAGGCTGACGCAGAAGTTAGCATCACCCTGGTACTCTTGTCAAAAAGCCTATGCGATTTTTCAATTTGATTTTAGATTATTGCACAAAAAAAGCTCTGTGGCAAGCAAACCTTTATGGTACTTGCACATTTAGTTCAGCAATGTTCATAAATGAACACCACTTTATTATTTTTGAAGCCTGAATGCAATACCTAGAAATAAGAAGCTAATGTTAGGCTACAAATGACCTACATCATGGTAGCATGACTTTACAATAAGGCTGTGAAGCCGTCAGTGTTTTGCGTGATGGCATTCTGTAGTCTTTTTTAGCCACTTGCTTAAAATGTGAGGGAACCATCTTGAAGTCAACCACCACTCAAATACCAACTCATTTCTGGGTTTTAGGAGTCAGGGGCACTCTATTTGCAAGAATCATGAACACAACCAATCAGAGGCGAGGGGTCTTTGACAAGGTTGTCAATCATGTCAGTCACTGCTCATGAACTGTGGTCAGACTGTTAAACTAGGCAGCGTTGATCAAATATCAAGATTATGTTACTGCATTGTCGATTTCTCACCTCAGACATTTTCAATAAGTATGGCTAAAAGCTAAAGTATTCTGTGGTGGTTCCACAAACATGAGTAGCTTCAGTAGTGTGGAATAAACTGTGGCGTCCTGTAAGTTTTATTAACAGCCCTGGACTTCTCAGACCAGGGGCGATTCTAGGATCGGAGGTTTAGGGGTGCAGAGCACCCAGAGAGCTGCCCGGCCAGGCAAAATAAATTTCACTGTTTTGTACATTTTAACTCAATTTCATTCCCACATTTGTGAAAGAAAAGCACAACACTTTTTGGGAAAGTCTGTGACTAAACCATCAAATCTGATAAAGGTTATTTAAATGCTGAGCCACAGCAAAAGAGGAATGGATTGGAATCATAAAAGAAACATATCGTAACCCTAATTTCTGGGGGAGGATAACTCTTTTGATACAGCAGCTCCTCAACATACACATAAACAGTATGTATGTTTCTGGAGTAAACCAGCCCCCTATAGTGAGTACCAAAAATACCAAAAATGGACCTTGGGCTTATTTTTTGGACTTTTATTTGAAATGCAGTGCACAACATGTAACATTAACACATTAACAGTAATTGACTTTTTCAATGTTTGTCTCTGCCTTTTTCCTTCTTGTCTGTATTATATAATACAAATACATAAATAAAAATACACTTCAAAAAAGAAAAGTGCTTGAAACACATGCACATGACATGACAGCTAGCTTCTCTCATTCCAATTCAAACAGAGGACAGTGGTACTGACCACCTGTAACGTTTCCTAGCTAGAAAAAATGTCAACTCCTGCCTAACAACATAAACAGTGACCTACGATTATGAATGCTGTATTTTTGTTGTTAAAATATTACGTTTCAACCAAGTACTGTATGGTTTTGACACTTTTCTAGCTTGTTAAAAAGGGACATACAGTAAAAAAAAAATCTCTCAAATTTTAGGGGTGCCTATGCCTATAACGCCTATGTCTCTGACTCTTTAAGCCACTTACCGCTCAGAGGGAACTCTGTCTCTCCTTCTCCTCTCTCACCGTGTGCACACGGGAGTTGGTGTCCTCAAGTGATTTTGTCATAAACCTTTGGTAATGTAAACCTCTGTTCGCGGCTCAACAAAAAAAATACATACATGTGGATGTGGAATAGGTATGGTAGCATAACAGCAGCCTGTCACAGGTGAAACAGCATGGTGATTAGAAGAGAAATGACAGAGCATAAAGGTCCATGTGTCAAAAAAACAACTCAATCATTTAGGATTTTGCTAAAAGAGAAGGAAGTCACCTGTTGATTTATATACATAGATCTCAGGGTACATTTTTCGTATTTGGGACCTGTTTAAATGTGTCATTTGTGGTAGATTTTATTTTGTTGAACATTTGATTTTGTATACAGAATCTGAATCTCACTTTGAGTTACTGTTGTTAACAAACTAAAGAAATTAGGAATTTTTGTTCAGTTTTTACTGAATATTTGCAGGAAACTGTTAGGTTGACATGTAAAATTAAATCACTTATTTGCTTGCATTTCTACCTTCTTAGATTAATAGTAAATTTTTTTTCACTAATTTGTCATAACATCAAGAGTATCGTTATTGCAAAAATACCCTGAAATATTGTGATATTATTTTAGGGCCATATCGGCCACCCCTAGAGTACACCAAAATATGTCTCTGAAAACATTTGAAATCTCCAGCTTCCAGGGGGCAGCCCTAACTGCACTGCCTACCTTGCACTGCAAATGTTTTCAGAAACATATTTTAGTGTAATGTTTGGCTGTGAAATGAGAAAGTTTGTGGCCCTGCCGCCATGTCGAAAACAATTGAGTGAAAATTTTGCAATTTAGTCAACTTTCTTATGTTACAGGTAAACAGTCACTAAAATATGTTTCAGAAAACATTTGAGGTGAGAAATCGACAATGCAGTTTGACCGCAGTTCATGAGCAGTGATTGACATGATTGAAAAGTGCTCTTTTTGAATTGACCTGTGATTGGCCAAAGTCTCCCTGCACAGGCTAGATTTTCACAAGCCTGAAAACAGAGCCAAGAGCAGGTGCAAAAGTGTAGTGTTCTTTCACACCACCTAAATTACAATATGCTCAAAGATTATTATGAGATTTTTGCCCAATGATGCCAAAAATTAAACTGCATACCCCAGCTTTAATCACATTTACTTAAATCTAAAAGTAACTAAAAAGTCCAAAGACTTCTGATTTGTGGTGACTGCACAGAATACTTGGAAGAAAATAAGGCAAACCTGAAAGTCTTGGTGTTCCCCACAGGGTGGTTCTGCAGAAGGTGCAGGTACATCGACTGCCACAACAGCAGGGAAGACTCCTCCTCAGAACGATTCAAAGAGTGTCATCCTGCAAAACACCAGGATCACTACAGGGAAAACCAACACTGTGGACATCACCTTTGTGCCAAAAACGGTAGGGCTTATCACCACTTACTGCAGTATGCCTCAATATACTGTACTTTCATTACACTTCCTGTCTTAACATGCCTTTCAAAAAATCCAACAAACTACCTGTGAAGTGCATCTTGACAAATTTTGATACATTCTGAAGGCCTTATAACTCATAGGTATTGCTGCTGAATAGGATCAAAATATGCAAATGTTTAAAGGGATTATTATTTACATTTATTTCACACTCAAGATAAATATGTTCCCAATCCACAAACACTTGAACAGGGTGTTTTAGTGATAGTAATTAACAACACAAGCTTGTAATGAGCATTTGAACACACAGTCCATTAATGCATATGTTAGAATCATCATTTGAGCAGCCTGCCTCCTCACTCAACAACTTACACTAACTGTGTAGAAAAAGCAGTGGAGTTATGGTACCACAAGCACACTTATCCAGTATTCCCGCCAGTTCAGTATTGTGTCCTGCTTAGTTTTATGCCTCTGCATTGCAATAGCCGTGGCCAGAGGCATTATGTTTTCAGGTTGTCTATACATGCATCTGTCGGTCCGTTTGTCTGTCTGTCCCATTCTCATGAATGCAGTATTGCCTTGGGTGAGTTTCCTCAAATTTGGCACAAACATCCACTTGAAGGATGAACTGATTAAAATTTGGTGGTCAAAGGTCAAGGTCACTGTGACCTCATAAAACATGATTTGGGCCATAATTCAGGAATTCATACACTAATTATGACAAAATTTCCCAAAGTTGTGTGAAGACAAAACATATAATGATGAAGTGAAGATCAAAAGGTCAATTTCACTGTGACATCACAATGTTCTGCAGAATCACTTTTCTGGCCATTAGTCAGTGCCATATCTCAGGAACAGAAGGGGAGACATTTGGTTAGATACTGAATTGGTAATACTAATCTTGGGTGCCCACCTTGAAACTGTGCTTATTGTATAGATCTTCTGTGTGTGAACATCCATATTTTCACAGACATGGATGTAAACTGTGAGTGCAACTTGACTAGTGCAAGGGGGCATACAACCCCAAGGCAGTAATTGCAGTTGTGACTTTTTCTGTTTGTCTCAGGTTTGGGGTAAGCCACCCACCACCAGCCAGCTGATGTCAAAGATAGAGAGACGGAAGGAGCTTCTATCCCTCGAGGTGGACTTTGATGACTTCATGATGCCTTTCAGCCAGAACGTCCAGAGGAAAACGCTGGAGCTGGCAAAAACCACAGAGTAGACCCAAAGGAGGTTAGACAGCAAGAGACACTCAGACATTTTGGTATCTTAGAGCCCTATTTAAATTATCTATAGCTCATGGTCTAAAGTGCAGTTAGGGCATGTCCAACTCCACTTTGCTAGTTAAATGGAGCATAATCTAAAAAAAAGTAAGGCACAAGGGGCAAAGGTTTTGTGTTTGGTCCCTTAATGAATCATAGGTGTGTTTTGGGCACAACAGAAATGGGAGTGTCACACAGCACACTGCTGTTTACATAGTGGATTCAACAGACTGAAGAAGCAAGCAGTTTTCTGCTGAGAGTAATGCAGTAAGAGCAGTAATGTTGCTGCAGCACATATCATATTATATTCAGCAAAACTAAAAATTGCAGTTATTATCCTATCCATTCATTCATCCATCCATCCATCCATCCATCCATTTTCATCTGCTTGTCCGAGGCTGGGTCACAGAGGCAGCAGGCCAAGCAAAGCACCCCAAACATCCCTCTCCCCAGCAACACTTTCCAGCTCCTCCTGGGCGTCCCAGGCCAGATAAGATATGTAATCCCTCCAGCGTGTTCTGGGTCTCCCCGGGGCCTCCTACCTGTGGGACATGCCCGAAACACCTCCAGCGGTAGGCGCCCAGGAGGCATCCTGATCAGATGCCCGAACCACCTCAACTGATCCCTTTCGATGCGAAGGAGCAGCAGCTCTACTTCGAGCTCCCTCCGAATGTCTGAGCTCCTTACCCTATCTCTGAGGCTGAGCCCAGCCACCCCTCGGAGGAAACTCATTTCGCTGCTTGTATCTGTAATCTCATTCTTTCGGTCACTACCCATAGGGCTCATGACCATAGGTGAGGGTTGGGATGTAGATGGACCAGTAAATCAAAAGCTTTGCCTTCCAGCTCAGCTCTCGTCACCACAACGAACCGATGCAGTGCCTGTATCACTGCAGAAGCCGCACCGGCCTCCTGTAATAATTATAGACACTGCATTTACTTTGGGTTTATCTTTGAATTAATCATTGCAGCTGCTTTAATCAACACAGTTAGACATCATGTTACTAAACATTGTTAAAACAATCTCATTATATAGGAATACATTTTTGAGGACAATACAATGTAAATTCATCAAGCTAACTTAGCAAAGGTAGAATTCACTTTTGTGAATAATCAAATGACAAAGTCATGCAGATAATAAGAATGTGAACATTCACTTAAAAATAAAGATAATTCTTAGGTATACACCACTCACTACTGTGAATCCACAATACTCTGCTGGAATTGACTGTATCTCTTGGAAGCTGTAAAACAAAACTCTAACAAATCTAACAGACATATATTTGTCAGTACACTGGAACATGTACTGATTGTAAAGATTTTGTACATAAATACAGAATTGGTGGCTGCTGTGCTTATTTTGCTTTCAGTCTGGTTCTGTTCATCTAGTGCGCACCACACACAACCCAACCTTTAATTCTTCCTGCCTCCAACTACGTCACTGTTGGGTCAAATGATGGAACTGGATGCAATAAGAATGCGGATTCTGCAGCTGCTTTGCTGTATCTTTCAATACAGCACGCATTGAAGAATGCATTGCTACAAATTTCTGTTTTTTTTCTGTCTTGTCTTTTTCCTCTTTCCTTTGTTCCTTTCCTTTTATTTGTTTGTTTCTTTCTTCTTTTCTTCTTTCCTTTCCTTGTTATATTGTTCCTTGCTTTCCTTTAATTTGTCATTTTTTCTGTCTTTGTCTTCCTTTGTTTGATTGTTTCTTTCCTTACTCCCTTTCTGACTTTCTTTTTGCCTTTTGTTTCTTCTTTCTTTCTTTCTTTCTTTCTTATTGTGCATGCCCTTAGACATGTACTACAGTCACACAAAATCAACACATGAACTCATCAAATCATTACTCTTTGTGCACAGGCTCACTGGGTTCAGTTATATTTGATCACCACTGGTCGTCTTTCATTTTTCTTGAACTGACTGCACACCATCAGGTTACAGGCAGAGTAGCACTGTTCCTCAGTCAGATGCAGTTCCATGTAGACACCAGCGCATGGCACTGTTTGGCAGATTAAGCACTGCAGGGGTTTAGTTGTTGATTGAGCTAAGAGAACAAAAAACTTGGGGGGAGCTCTTGTGTTTCAAGCACAGAAAGACATCAAAATGGCAGCCATGTGTATTTACTGTTGTGATGCTAGCTCCTCAGACTGCTCTGAAACAAATCTGAATTTCACATATTATTAAACAGAGGATATTGATACCATTAGAGAACGGATAAGAATTGACCTTACTCCTCCATGTGTTATGTTTGCCTGGATGAACTGACTGCATGTGTAACTTCAGAGTGGCCGACTGGAGCTGAACAGTAGTTGGGTCATATTTTAGTTGTTGACATTCGTATCAAGAATCATCTGAGGAAAACAAATGTGCTATTCTGTGTTAAATGTCGCATTGATGCACACTGCCATCATCACCACCACCATCACCAGATAAAATTAGATTGCAGTGTCCTCAAGGTCCACGGGGACGCAGTTATATAATGGGGGGGTGGGGGGCTTGGCAACACAGGGCCTGGATTGTTTAAATATACATAGTCACAACAGCATTGATGACAAAGATGTGAAGAGAGGAGAGCGATGAGAGAGAGGCAAAGGAGGAGAGAGGAATGAAAGCAGAGAGGGGAGGCAGAAAGAGGCTTGCATATACGTGGTGATGTACAGAAAGAAAAATGCAGACAGTGAACAGAGAATGAAAAACACGCCTGAAAACCCAGCAGAGCCATTCATAATGAGGCAGGAGAGACAAGGAGAGGGGAGGACTGACGGCGAGTGAAGGAAAGGCGAAAGGACGTGAGAAGATGAGAGGGGGTGGAGGGATGGGGATGGAGAAGGAGCAGTGAAGGGTGACTCAGAGGATGGGGAGGGAGCACGGCGGAGGGATGAGAGGGGAGCGGAGGCGTGGGCGGGAGGAGGAGAAGATGAGGGCTTTTCTAGCACAATAAGTGGCACACAGGTTAGAGGGAGTAAACAAGGCTGCTGGCTCTGATTGTTGGCTGTGACGCAGTGTGTCTGTCAGGGCGTGGGCCCGTGCTTATATGGTCCTGCAGTATGTGTGCCTGCGTAGTGAGTATGTTGAAATACTATAGAAGGCTGTTTACATATCAGAATGCTTGTTTTATTCACAATGTGTCATTTAAGGCTCTGTAACATTGACAGATATGAGGTTTCCTATGTGAATATGCTATGTTTATGTACGCATGTGTGTTATGTATGTAGGCATGTGTGATGAAAGTTTACATTATTCAGGCTCTGCTGTGCCTCATATGAAGAAAACGCTGCAGTGTGTGTTATATTTGTCTGTGTGAGTGGGAGTACTTGTGTGTGTCTGTGTAAGTGTGTACGTACATACTACTAGTGTATATCCAAGGATATCTCTCCTCTCCTCTCCTCTCCTCTGCTGAGTATCAGTCTGAGCACAGATCAGTCTGTGTGTGTGTGTGTGTGTGTGTGTGCAGCACTGCAGTCTCCCAGCTCTGGTCCTGCACCGCTTACTCAGCACTCAGCACTCCAACCCTTCACTTCCCAAAACAACCCACTGGGACACACACACACACACACACACACACACAAACACACACACACACACACACAGTATCACTGTTACCACTTTTAGGCATGTTATTATTACCATCCATTATAGCCTTACTTCCATTAAGTATGCATGCACACAGATAGCCTTGCACATGCATTTTGCATAATCCAGTAATTGCATACTGTATGCAAGCAAGCACAACATATACATGCGAACGCAGATATACTGGTATCAGTCCTCATTTTTTATATAATCGGTGGTAAACATCAGAGACACCCCTCAGTATGAGCCAGTCCAGTTCAACACCACTGCAGACTACAACCTTGGTAATCATACTTTATTATACTTTATTCTACTACTGTATTTGTATTTTTATTCTACGTCTTTATTGTATGTGTTGTGTTCACATGTTGTTGTGCTGGGCAGCGCAAACCAATTGCCCCTTGTGGGATTAATAAAGTTGTCTGAGTGTATAGTTAATTTAAAGCTGCAGTTGGTAACTTTTATAAAAATAACTTTTTGTCATATTTGCTCAAACTATTATGACATCCACACAGTAGTACATGAGACAATGTGAAAAAAACAGGTTTCTCCTCTTCCTCATTGTGCTTCTAATGGAATTTGCTGGAATCTACCACGGTTGAAGGAAAACAACCAATCAGAGCTGTCAATCACTGCTGGTTAACTGCAGTTAAACTGTCAACGTAGGCAGTGCTGAACAAATATGAAAGAATCAATCAATCATTTATTTGTTACATGGAATTATAGAAGGTACAACTCCAGTGAAATGTTATCCCATCAGCTCCTTTAACTTGTGGACTGTAATTTAGTCCTTTTTTGTGTCTTCTGACATTGTTGGCTGCTGCTGTATAATTGTTCATGTTTCTGAATGGTTCTGGTCAGTGTTGGGCAGTCACGTGTTACAGTAATAATATTACTTTTTCGAGCAGTGTAACTAATAAAAAATAAAATTTCAGTAACAATATTACAGTTATCCCATATGCAAATAACACATTACAACGTTACTTTTGTTATCACCCCACTACTGACTTGAAATACAGCAGTCACATCAGCAGATTAATTTTCCTAATCAGCATGTTGTGCCACAAAGCTAGTTTGGAAGATGAAAATGCTTTCAGCAGTTGGAAATATTTACATTACTTTGATTTTGTTGGAAAGAAAGATGACAAGAACACTGCTGCTGCAGGTAGTCACACTAAAACTCTTTGCATTGTGAAAAACATGTTCTCAAACCTTCAGTCTGAAACACCGACTATGACCTACAGCACAACAACACGAAGCTTCAGGAAATACACTCCACCAAAGGTGAGCCCTCCTCAGCTGCAGAGGTTGGCTGTAGCACTACACTGGCTTACAAGGACTTGTTGTTTCAGAGACTCGGGCGTGACAAACTAAAATATTTTCCTGTTCATCAGTGGAGTCATCAATTGTCTGAATGGCCTGGCAGTTGGTGGTTAACCGGAAGGCATCTTGCACTGTCCCAGTTACAACTCCATTGATTTCATCCAAAGACAGATAGGGCTCCTTTACCAGACGATGGCTTATGCTGGAACGGACGAAGGGTTCGCGGCTCAGGGCATCAGCGACAGTGTTCTTGGGCCGTGGGACATATTTCAGGTCAAAGTCATATGCCGCTAGTTTCGCCACCCACCTCTGTTCACAGGCATCCAATCTGGGCTTCGTTAGGATGTAGGTCAAGGGGTTGTTGTCAGACAATGCAGTAAAATGCCTTCCTTTTAGCCAATGGGAAAACTTGTCGCATATGGCCCAATTTAAGGCAAGAAATTCCAGCCCATGAGCTGGGTAGTTCAACTGGGATTTTGACAGTGTTTTGCTAGCGAAGGCGACAGGCCTTGCACTTTTCTCACCATGATGAAGGTGAGAAAGAACAGCTCCAATCCTGTCAAATGAAGCATCCACAGCAAGAATGAAGGGCTTCTTGAAGTCAGGATCGGCTAGGGTCACACTGTGCAATAGATTGTGTTTCAGAGTGTCAAATGCATCCTGACACTTGGACGTCCAGTCCTCTGCCGAGAACTTCACTTGACTAGAGCGCTTTTTCTCATGCATCCTTCTGTGCCAGGTTTTGTCACCAGTCTTTTGTTCTGAGAGGAGCTTGAAAAAGGGCCTGGCCTTAGTGGAGCAATCTTTGATGAAATGCTGATAATACAGCACCATCCCCAAGAATGACCAAATCTTCTTCTGTGAAGGAGTGACACCGTCACTGTCCAGCAAGTCAGACACCTGTACCTAGTTAATGGCTTCAACCTTTCCAGGGTCTGTCTGAACCCCTGACTCAGAGATGACATGCCCGAGAAACTTAACAGACCTTCGCAGGAAGTGGCACTTTTTCAGTGCCAGCTTGAGGTTATGGTTCTTCAAGTGAGAGAACACCATCTCCAAGCACTCAAGTGCTATCTGTTCAGTTGGCCCAAAGACCATGAGATCGTCCAAGTAGCACAAGAGGCTGGTGAAATTCTCATCTCCAAAAATGGAGAGCATCATGTGCATGAATGTAGCCGGACTATTGGACAGACCCTGAGGCATCCGGTTGTACTCATGCAGGCCAAACGGGGATGAGAAGGCAGTGTACTTTTTGTGGTCCTCATGCAGAGGTACATTGTAAAAACGGGAGGTGAGGTCCATGGTGGAAAAGAAGACATTTCCCCCAGTGCAGCGAGAGCATGAGCCTGGTGAGGCAGCGGGTGTGCATTCTTCACAGTCCTAGCATTGAGCCATCTGAAATCCGTGCAGATGCGCAGATCCCCATTTTTCTTCCATACGAGGACAAGGGGTTATGCATACTCACTGGAGGATTTGCGAATGATGCCTTTTTCTTCCATTTCATTGAGAGCTGTTCAGCTTCTCATAGTGGCTTGATGGCACTCTGCGGTAGGGCAAACGGAATGGCCTCTCATCCACTAGATGTATCTTGTGTGCAAAGTCAGATGCCTCTCCACAGTCCATCTTGTGTTTTGACTCATGTCTCTCAATGATCTGGAGAAGCCTGTCTCTCCACGGGTCAGAGACGGCACATGAATCCAAGTCCAGATCAGTTAGACCATTGCTCTTCTGACATCCTCCTTGTACCTTGCTGTTGTAGTGTCAGTCATAGATTGAGAGTGAACTTGGATGTGTTCAGGTTGAGACAGATCTTCAGCTGCAACACAGGGAAACACATCCGCCAGTTTTGTGTTCCTCTTCAGCACGATGGGTTCATTGGTGGGGTTGATGATTTTCATGGGCAGACATCGATCGCCCCACATAGATGTAACAATCCTACCAACCAAGACATTTCTGGGTCTGCATCTTGCTTGGGTTGGTTCAACAATCACAGTACTGCCAACTGACATAGGTGCAGGAAGCTTGCCCCACATGAGATGTTCACTTTGTGGTTGTAGTGTCACACATCGTTGCAACTTCAGTGTGCCAACCTTGTCCGGTACTGTGTCACCTCTCCACCTCTCTGTGTTGGAAAGAAGAGAGAAGGAGTGATGGCAGTCTTCATCGGTGACACTACTGGGCTCAGACATGAGTCGCCAATAGCTGACAGTCTTTCTTATCAGTTGAATAATTGTCTTTATGGCATTGTTGCCCAAGATCATGTCATCAGTCTTTCCAGGCACTACAAGCATCGGGATAACCATTTTTCAATCATACACTTGTATTTCCACATCATATGCAGCTTAAGGCGTGACCAGATGACTCCCTCGATCATCGTCTCCAAAGAGACACCTGCTGCAGTTACAGTGGTGTAGAACAAACTGTCTGACTTGTGAATTCTGTGTGTACCTTGAAATATGACAGTTTTGTTTAGGGGCAAGCTGGAACAGACTGACTCAAAGACTGACTCAAAATCCTCAATATCACTCATGGGAGGGACACTAAGAGGATCTGCACCATCCTCCCCTGGATGCAGATCCATTAAGTTTCCCAACTGTGCAGATGGGGTGGATGTCATCTGCACAGGGCAGCTGCGTCTGGAGTGATCAGGTGAGAAGCATTTAAAGCAGAGTTTCTTGTTGCAGCAATGACTGAGAGCAGAATGGGTTGCATCGCCACAGACAGCACATGGTAGGTTATTCAAACCCTCAATCCTGGAGGGCTTCGATCTAGGCTGTCTGGTGGAATTAGCTTGGGTTGGAGTAGATCTGTCCAGCAGAACTTTCTCCAGCATGATAATGACACATTCAAGAGCAGCTAAGTCTGGTGACTTGGGTGTGGGAGAGTCTTTTGAGTCAGGTGGAGGTGCTGCAGTGTGAATTACTTCAACTTTGTTCACATACACATTCTCACTGGGCTTCCTGCTCACAGCAGCAGCAGCACCCCTTGAACCCCTCTCAGTGTGGTACTCATCCAGCACATCCTGGACCTCCACCGCAGTCCACTTATCAATTGTCTTTGACCTGAAAGACATGGCAAGCTCTTTGGAGGGACAATTCTTGATAAACATACGTGTCACTTCGAGGCTGTAGTTCCTTGCCTTGTTCCTTGAGGCGATCAGCAGCAACATCTGCAGCTTGGTTGAGCCTCAGCCAGTAGTCATACGCATCCTCATTACTCTTTGGCAGTGTAGTGTAAAAGTCTGTTAGGGGGAGAAGCAAACAGGGGACAGCAGCAAAATGTTAACGGAGGAGAACATAAATGGCATCCGGGTTCAGAGTCACATCAATGCCACCATTCCTCATTCCAAACTTAACAACATCTTTAGCTCGACCTCTGAGGTGAATGAGTATTTCCTCAGCCTGCTGCTCTGGTCTGACATTTGTCCTCTTTATGTAATTCTTCATCAGGTCTTCCCACTCATGCACATCCACAGTGTCTGTGTCATCCCCTTTGAAGGTCGGATGCTCTTTCACCTTCCTGTGAGGCACTAGCTGGACTTGTGACAAGTCCAGACCAGTGGGTGCATTCTGTACAATTGGGGTGCTTGGTGTGGTTGTACTATGTGCTAGGCTGAGGCGTGCAACTATAGGGCCTACTATCCGCCAGCTGCTGGCCAAAATGTTTAATTATGTCACTCATCTGACTGACTACATCAGGTGAAGGTGAATAGGGTTCTGTGTGAGAGTAGCAGTAACCTGTGTGCTCGGTGGAGGTTCAGTGTGGTGGCTCTGACTGAAGAGGCCTTAGCTAGAACCTGCTCACCCCCCTGAACAGTACTGACAAACTGCAACACCATACCTCTACCCCTACCTCTGCCAACACTCCGAATAGGAGATGTACTAGCATTCCTGTGTATGTAGCTTATTTTCAAAACTCACTTGACAAAATTACATGAAACACAATCAAAACAAGAAAGCATATAATAACACAAAGAAACTGTCCCCAGTTGCCCAAGTGCCCCAGTTATGCTACACACTGGCTGATACACCGTCCACCTGAAAGCACAAAGTAGAAGCCATCCATTAAGATGGTCACAGCACCAATGTGAAGGGTCACAGCTATCTTTTTTTTTTTTTTTGTTAATTGGTGAAACGGAGTGACAGGGACAAAACAAAACAACAAGACAGAAGCAGTAACATAGGACATAAACAGTAGACATAAGGTGAGTAGACATACAAACAACAATAGACAAAAACAGCATATGTATGGGGCATATTTCAATATTTGAATGAGGGGCAAATCCGTCCGTGTTATATGGCTTAGACAGCGTGGGGTATGCCGTGAATAATGAGAAGAGAAAAATAAGTAAACAGAATAAAAAGCAAACATATAAATATATTTGAGGCATTAGGGTTGTAGTGATGAGAAGAGAAAAAATAAAAAGTAAAGAAATAAATAAAAAATAAAGAAATAAATACATAAATAAACAACAACGCATAATGTAACATAATGTTACAACATGATATGAAGAGATATAATATATTATAAAAATATATATTATGACATAATACACAGTATAATATAACATAATATGATGTAACACAGTATAACATAAGCATAGCAAGATATAATATAGTGTGATGTATTGTAGTGTAATATGAAGTAATATACTATGATATAATATATTATAATATGATACTATATCACACAATAAGTAAATTATTATATAATATAACATGGCACATCATAATACTATGATATGACCCGTGGGTCACAGCTATCTGTGAAATGCAGCTCCACACTACTGTCACTTCTACAGACCACAGACGATGACCAGGTGAATTATGGGGTGTTTATTACACAGAGCTCTCTCCTGCAACACAGCATACACCACAGCAATGGCGTGTGAAAATTATCGTCAGTCTCAGGATAATCTTAACAACACGTGAAACAAGGGTAAGCATTTAAGCTAGTTTAGCATCATTACAAGTCTCCAAAATGTAGCTTTATGGCTTAACAAATCACAGTAAACGTTCAAAACAGTTAGCAGACATAACAATGAGTACATTACACAGCAAAATATAAAATAAACCTTGAAACCTTTAAGAAAATCATTAATTATACCGGACCATGCAAGAGGACATCTTACCACTGTGGAGTCCTCTTTTCTCTGTGCAGTTCCCACGCTAACCACTGTGCTAATAGATAGCTGTTGCACCTTTTTTTGCTATTATACGTATATATATATATATATATATATATATGTATATATATATATATATATATATATGTATATATATATATATATATATATATATATATATATATATATATATACATATATATATATATATATATATATATATATATATATATATATATGTATATATATATATATGTATGTATTCACAGGTTCAAGTTGAAAGAAAATCTATTTCCTGTAATTTCATGCTGCGATGGCTTCAGAGCTCACTGTGTCTCTGTTTCCCCACAGAGCCAATAAATGTAAACACTGAAGCAGGGCTATGGAAATGCTGTGTCTAGTGAAACAATGGCGGTGTTGCAAAGATCCTAGTTTATCATCCATTATTGATGAGGGAGTCATATTTCACACCAGCCCGACTGACTGTATGTAACACAACAACACCTCATGTGTGTATACTGAATGTGTGTAAGCAGATTTAGTGGGTTTGTCTGTGGATGTTTGCTATCTGTGCAGGTTTACTGAGTGAGCATATGTATTTCAGTGTGTGTGTGTGTGTGTGTGTTGCAGTGATTCATCATTCATTAGTGCAGCCTTGGCAGTGCCATAGATTGCTTTAGCTTTCCAAGCTATAGATTCCAATTTGCTGCAGGCCTGGGACTTTTATTATGAGGATATTGATTTGAATTTCATAGTGAGAGCAATAATGCTGGGTGGTAAACAGAGGACTGTGTCTTGGCTCAGATAAACACACCAATTCTTGGGAAAAAGACCAAAAACAGATTCAATAAATATCTGGCAGGATAGATTACAGCTGCAGCATTTTACTGACTAAACTTCCTGTGTAAAACTGGGATTTGAAAATACGTAAATTGTAAAAGATCAGAAAATACATTTACCATACAAGTTTATCACCATCTTTTCTTTTGCTGAGTTACCAAAGGAAAAAAGGAATCAAACCCACAACATTTTTGAGCTTAGAGTGATTTTCAACCAGATTCCATGGTGCGCATAATGAAAACACTTAAGATACTTAACCCTTTGAAGTTGTAATTTATTATGCTGTTTCTGTAAGGGGATATATTAGCTTTACTTTGCCTGTTTTCTTTAAATTGCAGAAATACACGTTTCCTCTGCCCCGAAAACAGCTCATTTGTGTCACTGGCAGTGATCATAAAAAACAGAGGGGTGCCATTAGCCTAAAACCACTGTAGTTTCTGCCTCATGTACTTTGGCTGTCAGAATAAATTTATGATGTTGTTTTAGTCTGAAATATCTAAATAGCTTCAAACAAATGAAGCTAAAAATGTCCAAGAAACAGCCACAGAGAGTCACTGAGCAATGTTTCACTGTCTATAAACGTGTGCATGTCAGCTCATTTTAGCCATTTCATTTATTTCATGATTAAAACAATTAAATGCTGATATGCTGTTGGGAAGCACTGATTTATCGGCGGCACATCAGTATCAGCCGATATTCACTTTGTTGACTGCCATCGACCTATCAGCAAATAAGATGGCATTCACTGATGGCAGTGGCCGATGTTTTCAAGATAAGATAAGATAAACTTTATTGATCCCACACTGGGGAAATTTACATGTCACAGCAGCTCAAAGCACTGACAGAAAGTGGAGAGTGATAATGTATACTAAAAAAACAAAAACAAACTATATATACTATACTATACTATATATGTAGATACTACATATACTACATATATATACATACAGTACAGGCCAAAAGTTTGGACACACCTTCTCATTCAATGCGTTTTGTTTATTTTCATGACTATTTACATTGTAGATTCTCACTGAAGGCATCAAAACTATGAATGAACACATGTGGAGTTATGTACTTAACAAAAAAAGGTGAAATAACTGAAAACATGTTTTATATTCTAGTTTCTTCAAAATAGCCACCCTTTGCTCTGATTACTGCTTTGCACACTCTTGGCATTCTCTCCATGAGCTTCAAGAGGTAGTCACCTGAAATGGTTTCCACTTCACAGGTGTGCCTTATCAGGGTTAATTAGTGGAATTTCTTGCTTTATCAATGGGGTTGGGACCATCAGTTGTGTTGTGCAGAAGTCAGGTCAATACACAGCCGACAGCCCTACTGGACAACTGTTAAAATTCATATTATGGCAAGAACCAATCAGCTAACTAAAGAAAAACGAGTGGCCATCAATACTTTAAGAAATGAAGGTCAGTCAGTCCGGAAAATTGCAAAAACTTTAAATGTGTCCCCAAGTGGAGTTGCAAAAACCATCAAGCGCTACAACGAAACTGGCACACATGAGGGCCGACCCAGGAAAGGAAGACCAAGAGTCACCTCTGCTTCTGAGGATAAGTTCATCCGAGTCACCAGCCTCAGAAATCGCAAGTTAACAGCAGCTCAGATCAGAGACCAGATGAATGCCACATAGAGTTCTAGCAGCAGACCCATCTCTAGAACAACTGTTAAGAGGAGACTGCGCCAATCAGGCCTTCATGGTCAAATAGCTGCTAGGAAACCACTGCTAAGGAGAGGCAACAAGCAGAAGAGATTTGTTTGGGCCAAGAAACACAAGGAATGGACATTAGACCAGTGGAAATCTGTGCTTTGGTCTGATGAGTCCAAATTTGAGATCTTTGGTTCCAACCGCCGTGTCTTTGTGAGATGCAGAAAAGGTGAACGGATGGATTCCACATGCCTGGTTCCCACTGTGAAGCATGGAGGAGGAGGTGTGATGGTGTGGGGGTGTTTTGCTGGTGACACTGTTGGGGATTTATTCAAAATTGAAGGCACACTGAACCAGCATGGCTACCACAGCATCCTGCAGCAACATGCCATCCCATCCGGTTTGCGTTTAGTTGGACAATCATTTATTTTTCAACAGGACAATGACCCCAAACACACCTCCAGGCTGTGTAAGGGCTATTTGACCAAGAAGGAGAGTGATGGAGTGCTGCGGCAGATGACCTGGCCTCCACAGTCACCGGACCTGAACCCAATCGAGATGGTTTGGGGTGAGCTGGACCGCAGAGTGAAGGCAAAGGGGCCAACAAGTGCTAAACACCTCTGGGAACTCCTTCAAGACTGTTGGAAAACCATTTCAGGTGACTACCTCTTGAAGCTCATGGAGAGAATGCCAAGAGTGTGCAAAGCAGTAATCAGAGCAAAGGGTGGCTATTTTGAAGAAACTAGAATATAAAACATGTTTTCAGTTATTTCACCTTTTTTTGTTAAGTACATAACTCCACATGTGTTCATTCATAGTTTTGATGCCTTCAGTGAGAATCTACAATGTAAATAGTCATGAAAATAAAGAAAACGCATTGAATGAGAAGGTGTGTCCAAACTTTTGGCCTGTACTGTACATATCTTTCTGGATTAAAATATAAAATATAAATATATATATATATATATATATATATATGTATATATATATATAAAAAGTAAGGCACTAAAATGAATGAACTGTTGTTCAAAGGTCTTTTTACTATATATACTGTTGTTTCACATCAGTTTTGCGCAGGCTAAACAGTAGGGCTTGAAACTAATGGCGTCCTATCTTCCCATGGACAATATACGTTTTATGGGATGAACAGAGATTTTTCCTGGAATGCTGTAGGGAGGAAAAGATGCAGTAAACTTACTATTGATGTGTCCTAGGATATACCCTGTTGTTTTCCTGATAATGCTACAAAGTGAACTACAAATCTGTGTTAACATCAGCAGGAGGAGAGCTAGTTAATGGTAGCCTAACTTACTGCTAGAACTTAACGCTAACAGAGGTTACATAGAGTAACAATACGATGCCTTCAGGTTCAATTCAGTAAAAATGAGTATAGGGCAAAGATAAGTTATAATGTTCTCATGACGTACTCATATGTATTCTTGTAAAATGTCGTTTTTGGGGAAAGACTTAAATAAATACAGCTGTTTGAAGGAGAAATTTGTTCATGTCTTCACAGCAATATAGAACAGATATTAGAGAGGAAATTATGATATATTTAGTAAAGAGACCTTTGAAGCAGTTACTTAGAAAAATGTTTTTTATGTGAAAGGTATACATGTAGTAGGCTAAATGATTAGAAACCCTCACCTCCCCAGCAAAGAACACTTTTCCCAGAACATCTTCAGCAATGATGTCATAAGCTTCCCCACTGCCTCCTGTCTTCACAAAGCTGTAGGACATTCTGAGACCACAAGTCTTTCTCCAGCATGTGACAAAGTACTTCACTGGCTCAGGGACCTCCTCTTGACGAAAATGGAGACAAAATCAGGATAAAGAAAATCTTGTCATTTGAATAGTGCCTAAATAATAAATAAATCAATAGCCTAAAATGCTCAGTACAGAGCATGGCCCTCTGAGATGCAACAAATCCCTCTCTCTTTAGGGCCAGCTCCCACTGCCTCCTCCTCTCTTCATTTTTGGGAAACCTTAAAAATGTGAGGAAGTGGCCATAAATATAAATAATTGTCAAAATTGTCCACCCTCCATTCCCTTCTGACAGACTGGACCAAAAGTTGTAACATTCAAAGATTATCTAAGCAAATGGTAGCAACATGTTACTTGAAATATAATATTGCAGGTCCTTTTCCCACAGCACTGGCATAGCTAAGCCGGGGGGGAAAGAAATGATATATGTTTTACCTGTGAAAGGTGATCCCACATTGTTTGTTTTGCAGCTGCGCTCATTTGAGCAGCCATACACTGCGCAGAAGTCTGGCATCTTCAACCCAGCTTTTTCGTTTTATCAGTCTTCACTTATGACTCAAAACTCACTCAACTGCTGTGAACACAAAGCCAGTAATGTCAATGTATCCATGCATCATGTTTTATATCTACATCAAAATGAAATAAACTCACACTAAATGCTCAGTTAACTTGTCACAGTAGGCTATGTTGTGGTGGAGGGTCGTGACTCGTGAGTTTTGAATATGATAATTTGTGAGGCCCATCTTTACCACAATACAACCACCATGCACACAGGCTACCGGCTAATGAGAAGTCTCGCAACCTCTTTGTTAGCCAGTTACAAAATACAACCATAGACATAATGATAGTTATTTAGACAAAAGATTGGGGTGTAATAAAGTTGTCTGGACTTGGGAAAACCTATAATATAGCTGTGTTTAAATCTGGATTGTATTTCAGATGTATTCAACCTTAGCTAGCACTAGATAATAGCAAGCACTAGCCTAGCCAAACTGCCTGACCAACCTGATCTCACAGAAATACGTGAAATGACCACAACCTCTTCACACCACATTACGTGGTGGCAGCACGTAATGGGTTGAAATTACGTGCCGGTACCACGGAAACAATGCTAATGTAAAGGCCTACATCTTGACATTTTATGTCATTTATCATAGTTTAGTTCTTAACTCCAGTGTTTCCTCAGTGGGAGCCATGTGCCCCAGGGGGAGAACGCTGGTTCTGTGGCACTGGCTTGGGGTCCGCTCTCCCCTGGTGGAGTGGAGGGTGGCCGGGTTGCCGCCTCCCGATGTGGACGGCTCCATGTGATGGTGTTTCCTCTCTGGTTCTTCCGTGCTCAGCCTTATTTTTCTCTTCTTATTTATTTATTTATTAGTGGCATTTGGATTCGGTTACAGCAGACAGACAGCAATTTGAAATGGAATGAAGCCCACAGACGGCAGACAGTAGCTACAAAACGGTAGTGGAATGCACCCCATCCACCCACAGTACAATGCTCTTAAAGCCCTATGCTATCAAAAGTTGGCAAAATACATTTATTTTATTTTATGGCCTTGACATTAACCTGTCATATTGTTGAGTTATCAAGGACACTTTGGTGTTGTTGTGTGTATACAGAATTGTTAGATAGATATCATTGAGGAAAACAAGGTTGACATGGCGTTGAATCAGGGAATCCGTGTGTCCACCACGACAATGGATCCTAATTGACTTTACACTGGCATTGTTTCCGTGGTACCGGCACATAATTTCAACCCATTACGTGCTGCCACCACGGAATGCGGTGTTAAGAGGTCGTGGTCATTTCACGTATTTCTGTGAGATCAGGTTGGCCTGACTATTCGGTTTCTTGGACAAATGAAAAGCAGCATTTTCAAAGGATCCACGTATTCTGTAACATAGCTATTACTAAAATGGTAATGTTTGTAAGACACCAAACCGTTTAGAAACTGATCAAAAAGTCTGCAAGTTATGAGTATTTTATGGCTGCATACTCACCAACACACAGCAGTTGACTCCAGAATGACCCTGACACAATGTGGCCGCCAGTGAGCTACGCCAGCGCGAAGCCTGATCCATCCCCTTGGTGTTAACACCATAAACAGGGCTAGCAACAGCAACAATGCTGGAACAGCTGATGGTGTTAACTAGAGGGGAACTGAAGGGGTGAGAGCCACGAAGATGCTGTCCTGATATCAACAGTAACCGATGTATAAATGTAGTGCAAAGTTCTGCACCTCTTCTAGGCTCTGTTTTCAGGCTTTAAAAAAAAACCTAGGCTGTGACAGGAGACTGGCCATTCACAGGTCATTTCAGAGAGAGGGTGTTCCTTTTGGCAGATGCATGTGCACATTCCCTCAGATGGTAAAAGCCTGATTCAATGGCAGAGAGTCAAGCAGAGAAAGTTGGTCTTCCAGCATTGGGAACAACTGCCTACACTGCAAAGCAACCCAGAAAATAAAGACTGACTTATTAAGAACAGATTCTTAAAGAGAGACAAAACACAAATAAGACGTGTCAGTATCAGCAAAGTGTGTCAGAGATGGAGAAAAAATGTTACTACTAGTTTAGCCTTCTGCTAACAGGAGCCAAAGGCCCACAGCTGTGGCTTTAAGTTTACGTTCATGTAGCTAACGTTAGCTAGAGCCTTAAATAACAGTGTTTCCTCCACCTCACTTCCTGCCGCCACAGACAAGAACAGGCAGCAGCTCTGGAGATGGACCCCCAGTCAGCAGCTGTAGCAACCAACTGAAGATGGGTCTCTAGAGCTGCTGCATGCTCTTCTTCCTGAGAAGCAGTGTATAGCAATAGGGAGCAAGGTAGCAGTTCCTTCATGAATTATGGGTGTTGTAGTTTTTAAATTGTGTACAGCAGTGGCAATGAAGTAGATGAAGAGAGCATAAGCTGCAGCCGCGAGGACAGGAAAAGCGCAGGCAGCCACGAGAAGGAGTGATTTGTACATTGCAGTGCAGCCTCCTAACTGTTCAAAACTGTTCTAAAGGACAAGTGCACTTACATTGATCACTTCCATAAAATAAAACGAGAAATTGGAAGAGAGGAAAATATTGAAAAAAATGTTAAAATTTAATTAGGGAACTGATCACGGATGTATTGTCTCTGTGTGTTTTTACGTCTATTGTTGCTTTAATCTGCAGCTATGCTTTTAATGAAGCTGACATGTCATAGTCGAGCAGAGATGTGTCCTCTTACATTTTCTATTGAATTATTGACAATGTGTTGAGCTGCTCCTACAGGATGCATAATGTCCACTGTTCTAGAAAAGTTTAGCAGCTGTTATGTCTTTGCATTTGGCTCTGTTCTATACTGCAGTATCATCTGCACCCTCCCCAAACTGTCTCCCTCAGTACTCTGGAAAAAAAAGAAAGGAGAGAAGGGCTCAGTCTGTCTTTCTCTTTCTCACTCTCTCTCATTCACACACACACACACACACACACAAACACACACAGACACACTTCTGCATGCACACTCCCTGTTGATTAAGGCCTCCTCAGTGGCCAATCGCTCAGCAGTAGTTGGATCCCTGAGCAAGAGGGACATTTTAATCAAACGTCAACCAGGAAACACAGTCATAAAATATGAATGTTATATAAGGAATTGTCAGCAGAGCTTTTTGATAAGCCTATAAATAATACAGATGAGTTATGTAAAAGAGGCTAGAAATCCTCCTGCCACTCACACAGCAACACACAACTGGTAGCAACTTTCAGGATAATTCCAATAATATTCAAATCTCCAGAGACTTTGAGAACAGCATTCATTTTACTCTGATAGGAAGTAAAATTTTCAGTTTTTTTTTTTTTTTTTTTTTCTTAGAAAAACAGGGCGATTCATTTGTCTTGTAAACCATCATCAGGCCTAATGAGGAGTCTGAAGACTTTTTGTCACTTGTGATTATGTTTCTCATTAGCATTATTTCCCTTAAAGCTCTGCACATCACATTTATCATCCTCACTGGATTCTCTCACTGCATGGTAATGATGCTGCATTCAGAGCTGCAGTTTGCCACAGCTGAGGAAATAGAGAGCAATTAACCTGAAACACCAAACATCCCTGAATATTCATACGTTCCTGATATTATCGTGCATGCGGGTAAAGATAGAAATGCGCTGCAGGGAAGAGGAGAGTCGCAGTGGGTGAATGTTTTTCCCTGACAGCCTGTGGTGGATAACAAAGAGTTAAGGTGAGCAACAGAGGAGATGGAGGAGTGAGGTGACTGAAAAACAGGATCCGCATGGGGGTTATGGGAGGTCAAGAGAGAGAGAGATGGTTGTTTTTCAGGTCAGACACAATAGAAGGTAAGATGAGATTTGAGACATGCTATGTAGTGAGGACCAAAACAATGTAGCAACAGAGTGAGGACATTTTTGGAAAGTAAGTACATTTTGGCCAGTCCTCAATTCTTCAAAGGCCTGTTTTAGGGCTAAGACTTTTGGGTTTCAGGTTACAATTGGGTTTAGGTTAAGGGTTGGGGTTAGGCATAAAGTTGTGGTAGTTAAGGTTAGGTTAAGGAGTTAGGGAAAGCATCATGTCATTGAGGGTCCTTACAAAGATAGAAGTACAAGTGTGTGTGTGTGTGTGTGTGTGTGTGTGTGTGTGTGAGTGATAGAGGGATAAACCAGTCGACAGATGAAAAGAGGTGGTGAAGGGGTGTATTCTGAAAAATTGGCCTGTCATCGCTGCGTCGGGGAATTTCAAGCAGTAGAGACGGAGTGTCATGGAAGGGGTACAGATTTCCGAAATGCAGGAGGGGTGAAAAGGGGAGGTGGCAGTGGGTTGGGGAGGGGTGTAAGGAGTGCAGTGAAAGAAAAAAAAAGGGGGGGGGGGGTGTTTTCCCAAAGCAGGGCAGCCACTGCAGAGCATGAAGTTGAGAAGATTTTTTTTTTTTTGCCAGACATTTGTTATGCTGCTGCTGCTGCTGCACCACCAAATCGATGAGGAGAGGAGAGAAGGGAAGGGAAGGGGAGGAGGAGGGTCAGCCTGGTCGGGGTTGTTTCACTGCAGTGGAAGCTTTTTTGTCCTCCCCCTCTCACTTCACACTGATAGACCCCATCTCTCTCTCTCTCTCTCTCTCTCTCTCTCTCTCTCTCTCTCTCTTCTCTGCTGTCATTCACTCCAGAGTCTCATCTGTCTGTCTTTGCCTGAATCTCCTTCTCTCTATGTCCTTATCCTCATTTTCCTCCTCTGCATTCTGATACCTGGCGCCCCACTGTCCAAAACTAATCTGGCAACCTCTGGTGAAGTTGTGTCAAAGTCTTGCTGTGTGCAGACATTGCAAGCTAGCCAAGGCCTATACTTTTCCTTATTAGTTGCGTCAGCGTCTGCCAAAGAGTAACTTAGCACAATTGCACAAAACTTATTCTTGAGTTTGTCTGCAAGGCAGTTTAAAGGGGTTTAGAAGGGGGTAGGACTCTTTTAGTTGGGATGTACTGATGCATTCTTTTGAATCGGCATAGCACCGACACCGACCTATTGGGTACTGGGCAGACATGACATTGAAAACACTTTGCTGTTCTGCTTCATTTCTTTACTGTGTTGAGAAAAGTTACTGTTGGAGACTGTCCTCCAAAGAAGAACAATAGCATCACTTGTTTCAACAAGAGCCTTAAGTTTAAATGACATAACTTTCTAGCAGCCATATTAATAATGGCAGGAGCAAAGGAGGATGTCATTACAGAGCAACAAAGTCCATCTCAGTAAGTGGTGAGGATGGACATTTGGATCAACAATACATTTGACTTTAAATGTCTCTGTGCAAAATTCAGAGTCTATGAGTTATCTGCACAGTTAGATAGCAGCAAATGATGCTAACTCCAAAAACAGTGTCAACAACAGCAACACTGCTAAGTTTGCTAGTGTTTACGGTGGGGGAAGTGGAGGGTGGGCACTTTGCCTCTGCGACGAGCAGTGGGATACACGTATGCACCAACATGCATGCTCGACCAGCCTACCACAGCAAACCACATGAAGCTTGGAGTACAATACACAAAGAGGAAGACTGACCTGTTTCTCTGCTCAGGATGCCATTACTCCACTATATCTTGACACAGCAAGTAGTGTTTTTGCTATATCAATGATTTAACACAGGAGACTGCTGTGTGTTTCCTGTTTCCATGCCAAAATGTTGCTCAAGAGAAGAACTTGTGAGAGATGGAAAGTTCCTGTGAATATATATGCATTAAATTACAAACCAGGTGATGTTTTGAGCCCCAAGTCAGACTGAAGAAGAGCTTGGTGCCTGAAGCGTCACCTTGATAGTCATTTAATATATTGTCATGGTAGCATTATTTATTGTTCAGACTCAGCTTTCCATGTTCTCAGTTTCCAACCAAGAGTCAACATTGTTTCTTTTAAAGCATTAGCACTCTTTCCTCCTAACCTTAACCAAATGTTTATTGTTGTAATTATGAAGATGAAGGTAACCTAACCATAATAAAGTACTTATTTTAACCCAAACCATTTGCTGAACCTAGTTGTCATTTCTGTGCCTTAACCTTAACCATAGTGTCAAAGTATGAAACTGTTTTAAACTGACTGTAATGTATCTACTCATGGAATGTCTGCACCATTAGTTTAAGTCCAATAAAAGCAAGTGCTTGTTTTTGCCACTGACAGTCTCCGATTGTCATTATGAGTGTTAGACAAACTTATTGAAAGGAACCCTAGAGAGACTGACCTTTCTTTTGTTTACCTAGAAACAGCCCCCAAAATTCTTTTGCCAATCCCACCAGACTCCATATAAATAAACAGTGTGCATTTATCAGGCACATTTCATTCAAAGTCCAACAAACAAATCCAACAATCACCAACACTGTTTTGGTCAAAATAAACTCTTAATTCCCCCAGTTAGATGTGAAAACATCCTGGCTCTATACATGCTAAAATTACTGTTTAATTAAATGAAGTCTTGTGGGTTTGGTGATGGAGATTTCTGGGCTGTTTCTAGTTATGAAAAAGGATCTCCCACTTTAACAGAGGGGTCTCTCTGTAGGGATCCTTTCTATAATGTTGTCAGACACAAAGAATAACAAACTGAACATTTGCAATTGGCTAATTTCAAAATTTGTTGTTCCCATTAGCCATTTAGACACAAAAACATGAGGAAATAGGGTCATTAGTTTACCTTTAATTGACATTGACGTTACCTAATTCACAGAGTTGTAAAACAAATTATTGGTGGGGAACAGGACTTCCTAAAGTCTTGTCTTCACCATGAGGTTGCCAGGCAACCAGCTGAGACTCCAGGAAGTCACTGCACCCAGCCAAGAAACAGTCGGTTAAATGACCTCCCGTACAACTGCAACAGAAACAGTCTCAACTTACACATAGAAGAATTATCCAAGGCGTTTCCTCACACAGAAATTTACAGATTTTAAATATCAGTTTAGCTATTTGAATATTGGAGTAGGAGGAGTCAGATCGATGCATCCTTACTTTCAGACATGAATAATCCCATCTACAGTCCCCTTGATGATGACTAATCACTGCTTTTGGCGTGAGCCACACTGTTTCCCATTGGTGATTCATAAAGAACGACACATCTGTTTGAAGCATAAATAACTGTTAATCAAAGCTCAGCCAATTCTGTTTAATACATCACAGAGTAACATTATGTTGCTATTTTCCTTATGATTAGAATCCATGTGTTTCCAATGTATTTCATACTTTCTTTTTGTTATTGTTGTGGTGTTTCTAGTTGTGTTATTGTGTGCCTGAATTAGGGACAGTTTATATCTTATGCAAATACTCCTATTAATTCATTTGGTTTACAGAAGACTTTAAGGGCTGCGGTTTGTGTCCAGTAAATCTGTGTGTGTGTTTCTGTTTCAGCGTGCATGGTTTGAACTACAAAGAGGGAAAGAGACCCAGACAGTAAATTAGGATGAGAGAGAGAGAGAGAGAGAGAGAGAGAGAGAGGAAGAGGGAAACTGATAGAAAGGAGCAGGAAACCAGACCAAACATGGGCACAGGTGACGCACAGAGGATACCCAGTTTCCATAGCAACAGGCAGGTGCAAGACACTGGGAGCTAATCTAGCTTTCGATCTTCTGGGGTGAAACATTTGCATGCACACTGCAGTGTCAGTTGCCCAATACACTACACACACACACACACACACACACACACACACATAAACGTACACTTACACAACAGATCTATGTATGTGATTATTTGAGGAAAATCAAGACACACACAACATGTGCCGAGCCACACTGACATACCTGGTGAAAATCATGCAGAGCACAAACCAAGAGAAGAGCACAGAATGAATCATGACGGTCACATATATGTTGACATGGAACCAGTGATATGTAGTTGGCCAGCCAGGACCCCGGCCTTACTGACCCTACACACACATTCTGGGACACACTAAAGATACAGCAGGAAGGGAGGAGGATGAAAGGGAGTTGAGAAGAAGGGAGAGGAGGAGAGGGATGAGGAAGGAGAGTGAGATTAAAGGGGAAGTGGAGCTAGGGGAAAGGAGTGTTGATCTGTACCCTGGAGGTTAAATACATGATGAAGAGGAGGGAAAGGACAGAGGAGGGAGGGCACTATGGTGAGGAGTTTGTGAAAGAGGTTGACAGGGAGGGACAGGAGAGGAAGGGAAGCAGAGAGGAGGAAAAGTTAAGGGAAGTGAAGGCAGCTTTAAGGTTACAGGTTTAGAAATGTCACGTTCTTTTTAAGCATGGGAAAGTTGGCTGAAAATTTCTGCATACCAACCCATACAGTGTCACTGTTAACAGCATCTTTTTTCATATGTGGATATAAGTCCACTGTGTGCAGTATTTTACTGTGACCATCTTTCAAATTATCAATCAATCAATTTTATTTATAAAGCCCAATATCACAAATCACAATTTGCCTCACAGGGCTTTACAGCATACAACATCCCTTTGTCCTTATGACCCTCGCAGCGGATAAGGAAAAACTCCCCAAAAAAACCCCTTTAACGGGGGAAAAAAACGTTATAAACCTCAGGAAGAGCAACTGAGGAGGGATCCCTCTTCCAGGAGGGACGGACGTGCAATAGATGTCGTACAAAACAGATCAGCATAATACATTAACGGTAATCTGTATGACACAATGAGACAGAAAGAGCAACAGAGACAGAGATGCAGGACAGACAGTAATGACAGGAGCCTACAACAACATTAATTAAAGTAATGATATTATAATGATATAATTCTGGTTATTGTGGTACAATATGTTGAAAGTATATATAAATGTCTGATAGTATACATATGTGACAATAATCATATGTGTATAATAACAGTAGAAGTATGACTAATGATAGCAGCAGCAGGAGGCATCTGGCAGGACCACGGCAGCAGCACAACCACACACGTCACACTATCCAGGCACCACTGCGATATGAGTTAATCTGAGAGACAGTAGAGCACAAAGGCTCCGGGAAAGAAGCCGAGTTAGTAGCAAGATGCAGTAATAGAACGAGAGAGGGAGAGAGAGAGAGAGAGAAGGAGAGAAGGTGCCCGGTGTATTATAGGGGGGTCCTCCGGCAGACTAGGCCTAAGTCAGCCTAACTAGGGGCTGGTACAGGGCAAGCCTGAGCCAGCCCTATAAGCTTTATCAAAGAGGAAAGTCTTAAGTCTAGTCTTAAATGTGGAGACGGTGTCTGCCTCCCGGACCGTAACAGGAAGATGATTCCACAGGAGAGGAGCCTGATAGCTGAAGGCTCTGGCTCCTGATCTACTTTTGGAGACTTTAGGGACCACGAGTAACTCTGCGTTCTCAGAGCGCAGTGTTCTGGTGGGATAATATGGCACTATGAGCTCTCTAAGATATGATGGAGCTTGACCATTTAGAGCTTTATAAGTTAACAGTAGGATTTTAAATTCAATTCTGGATTTTACAGGGAGCCAGTGCAGAGAAGCTAAAACAGGAGAAATATGATCTTGTTTCTTAGTTCCTGTCAGTACACGTGCTGCTGCATTCTGAATTAGCTGGAGAGTTTTTAAAGTCTCACTAGAGCTACCTGATAATAGGGAGTAACAGTAATCCAGCCTAGAGGTAACAAAAGCGTGGACCAATTTTTCTGCATCATTTCGGGTCAGGATAGGCCTAGTTTTCACAATATTACACAGATGAAAAAATGCAATCTGTGAGGTTTGTTTTATGTGAGAGTTAAAAGACTAATCTTGATAAAATATTACTCTAAGGTTTCTTATGGTAGTGCTAGAGGCCAGAGCAATGCCATCTAGAGAAACTATGTCATCAGATAAAGAGTCTCTGAGTTGTTTGGGGCGAAGAACAATAACTTCAGTTTTGTCTGAATTTAAAATCAGGAAATTGGTGCTCATCCAGGTTTTTATGTCTTTAAGGCAATTATGAAGTTTAATTAATTCTGGCTTCATCGATAAATACAACTGTGTATCATCCGCATAACAATGGAAATATACAGAGTGATTTCTAATGATGTTACCTAAAGGAAGCATATATAGAGTAAATAGGATTGGTCTGAGCACAGAACCTTGCGGAACTCCAAAACAAACTTTAGTACGTAAGGATAATTCATCGTGAACATGAACAAACTGGAAACGATCGGATAAATAAGATTAAACCAGCTTAGTGCAGAACCTTTTAGGCCAATTAACTGACATTATTGTCAGGTATAATGTTTATCCAAGCAGCAACCTCAGTGGCTGAAACAATAATGTCAACTGCAGTTTCTCTAATGGCCACTTAAGGCTGGCTCCAAAAGTGAATCAATCCCCATAGACCCCCATATTAAATGTTTACAACCTGGTACAAAAAATGGTCCTGGTCTCTACAGCTAATTTTTCTGTTTCCCCCTTCACAGGGAGGCAATCACAAACAGTGATCACCCAAGTTTTTACATGTCATCCTGAGGGGGACATGAGTGTGTGCACTAAAATACATGGCAATCCATCCAATAGTTCTTGAGACATTTTACATAAAGTCACAAATGGCAACCTCAGTCATTAGAATTAATCATTGAATTTATGTACAAAATTTTGCGCCAATCAATTGAGTAGATATGTAGATGAACTGTCTCAATTTTCATGTGGATACTATGACTTGCTGGTGGCGCTAGAGTTAAAATCAGGGGATGACTAAAGTCAATGGGATTTATTCTCTGAGGACCATGAATGTCTGCCTGAAAATATAATGGCATTACATTCAATAGTTGTCTGGTATATAGTGGTTGACTGATCACTGGTAGAGCTAACAATCATGATAAAAATGGTTGCAGAAGTAGAGGGACCCTGAACAAACCCAGAAATGTCTTACTGTCCCTGTCTTGATCCAGAGCTCATTACATTTCCCTGCTCACTTGTCATTTCAACCCCAGTTCTGCAGCAGGGCAATCTCAGCTGTTCAGTCACTCTCACACACTTTTAAATGCAATTTATATGTGCACATAGGCACATATGGGAGATTAAGAGTACGCGCATTTTGAGTTCAGTTGGCAGTAATGTGCCACTTCCTGTGAGCTAGCCAGGAGGGATGTTAGATTCTGGGCCAATGCACCCTGGTCTCTTCTGTTCCGTTTGTTGCCTTTTCCTCCCCTGTTCTCTATTATATTGTTACATTATCTTGTTGAAGTATGTCTTGTGTTACTTTATGTGACACTACCCAGGGTTTGTGTTTGTTTTTTGGTATTAGATCAAGACACTTGATAAGTTACATAACCTTATGTTGCATCATGTGGTGCTGTTGTCCTGCTCTGTCCTGCTCTAGTCTGGTCTTCTCTGCTCTGTTGTACTCAGCTGTTTACACACAAGGATTCTAACTCAGGCCTTTGCTTTTCTTGTTGTTGTTGATTCACATATACTACACATCACCTAAAGTCTGTTTTATGTGCAACACTAGCAAGAAAAAACTAAAAGAAAAGAAGAGAGGAGGGAGATGCAAAATGACCGACCCAGTTGTCAGAATAAATGTTGGCATTTGTTCATTTCTGCAAACCACAAATATGTTAAATATGTACATTATTATGTAGTGGATAAGTTGAAACTTTACGTTTCAACAATGCTGCGTTAAACATTTAGTTGGGTTTAGGCACAAAAACTACTTGGTTATGGTTAGGAAAAGATCATGTTTTGGCTTAAAATACCAAGTTTTAGTGGGAGTATCCTGGCAGAAAAAGCAGCGATGTCTGTAAAAAAATTACCACTCTTCATAGCACTATTCCAAGTGGATGCACAGCGAAGTCTTGGTAAAAAAAAAAAAAAAAAAAACTGCTTCTGTGGATCTATTCCTTGTGGAAATGCAGCTATGTCTAGATTAAAAAATAACCCCTTGCGGCACTACCCCAGCAGGAAACACAGCGATGACTAGGTAAAATACAATCACTTTTCATGGCACTATCCCAGCAGGGAATGCAGTGATGACTCAGTAAAAACAACCACTTTTTATGGCACTACCCCTGGTGGAAACAAAGTGACAGGTTGCTAAAAAATACACACTTTTTGTGGCTAAAAAGCCAATGAAAACACAGTAATGATAAGTGGTTTGCAGTGATCTACAATGTGGCAGGCGTCTTGCCTAACTGTCACATCCACCATCCCCTCCATCTCCAAATGACAAAGACAGCTCATATATTAAATTACTTTAAAATCATTGATATGAAATATACAAACGTAACCTATCTGTAGTTAGCAAAAATGCACAATGCCAACATTTTCTTCTGGCGACTGGGCTGCATTAAAGCAAAAAGGAGATGAAAACATAGTGAGGAAAGAAAGTAAGGGAAAAGACAAACAGAGAAAAGTAAAAAAAAAAAAAAAAGGAAAGGCAAGGATAGAAAGACAAGGAAGAAAGAGGCCAATGAGGTGTAGAGCTGCAGGTCAATATGGATCGATTCTCCCTCTGACAACCATCCTCACCATCGGATACAAGACCTTCAGTCCCACACTTATCAATGTCGCCACTCACTCCCGATCTATCAATACCTCAATTATGAGATTCAGTATCACTCTCCCCAGTGGGCAGAATGAGACTGGAAACTATTCTTCATGCACGTCTTTGCTGATGTGCGTTGGCTCACGGTTCAGCGCCTCTGTTAAGACAAAACAACACAGCAGGCCTGCAGGTAACCGCAATCAGAAATGAGACCTAGACTACTGAGAGGAGAACCTGCAGAGACAGTCTGATATATCATACTGCTAAACATTTTATTGTTTAAATACACAGCAATATTCAGTGGTGTAAAGTACATTCTCTCATGTACTGTACTTTTGATTATTTCAATTTTATGCTTCTTTAGACACCAATACATTTCAGAAAGAAATTTGTTAATGCTTTTTTGACTGAACAACTTAAGCCAAATTATTAACATTTTAGAAAAACTGTAATCACTCAAGACAGATTCTGCAATTTACAAAAAAAACAAAATCTTTGTTTGTTTTTTTTAACCGATGGATTTCCAGATTGGAAAAACTGTAATTAGTTTATAAAATATGTTGCATTGTCATACAATATTAACTGTATAATTAACTGTATCTGACCCTAGGACTATAATATACTGTAAGATCCGGTTTAGAACATATCCTGTCACTGTTTATTAATCCGGATTTTTGTTTTATTATAAAAAAATGTTGCATGTTACCGTAGTATGTCTGTAGTGTATGGTGTTTTGTTTGATGTTGTGTTTACACCGGGCGCATATAAAACAATTTGCATGGGTGAATTACATGTGTAATGTAAAGTAATATAAGTAATGTAAAGACGTGATTTGATTCCAATTCCTGCCGGGTGGTACGATGGATGGGAAACCAAACATGCGAGTAGTGCAATTTTGCATCATATGCTTATTTGACAGTTGAAAAATCTGAACTTGAGCTACTGATTTGTGCTGCAATGGCCAATCAGCATTGAGATCCTCTGGGGATGTGTGACACGGAGGGTGCACCGGTAAGGTTTGTTTATCAATTCTGCAATTTCACGCACATATGACACAAGTTATTTGCGTGTATGAAGCGAGTAAACACAACATATTCTAGCAGTCAAACTCCTGTGTACTAACACTAACACTATGTAATAAGGGTACCTCTGTTTTTCTGCTCTTTAAACCTAAAAAACAAACACAAACAAAAAAAGACGCAGATTTCACAGTTTCCCTTTAATATTCTGTTCGCATATTATCAAGGTATCAGTATGTGTCCAGCTGTGTTATATATCTTGTTACAGGGGTAATTCTCCCTGCATAATTAGTAGTTTTACTCTTGATACTTTTTAAAGGAGCTGTATATGACATTCAGAGTATATCTTTGACTCAGAGTATGAGTCAGAATCAGACTCTGTTGTCTCATCCAGAATCAGACTCATGGTGCTAAACTGCGCTAAACAACAGCAACAGTGCAGTCAAAACTAACAGTGTTAACCGGGGGGTTACCAGAGGATGGTGCTACGCTATGATGACACAATCCTGATATCAGTGGTATCTGTATCAGTGCAGTGCAGAGCAGGAGCGATGAGCTGGATGTTGTTAACACTCACATGCACATGCAGCAGGTCTATGGAGCTATATTGGGGCTGTTTTATACGTGAAAAAATAAAATTTGAAACTGAAAATTCAAGTTTTGATCTTGAATTTTGAAAAATACATCAATGTATTAAAAATAAGTGTACAAAAGGTCTTTTCAGATTAAATATAATTATGATTCACTCTGGTAATTTTTTTGAATAAATTATTATTTTCATTTTCACTTTCATATATTTAGATATTTGAGATCCTATTTCTTTCAGTTGCACGTTTTATCTTTTCAGATTCATTTTTCTTTTTCAGTTTCAGATCTTTTCTTTTCAGTTTCAGACTTTTGGCCCTGATCTAGCTTGGAGGTGTGGCATCAACTGAGAGGGGTGTGGAATCGTGATGGATAGCTAACAAAATGCCTAGGGACCTTCCCCTATCACGTTGCCCTCGGGGAACGTAGGAACTAAAACAATTCAACTCAACGCTTTATGTAGGCAACACCATGTGATTGGCAGTGAAAAAACTGATGTCAGTGACAAACTTCCATTTGCACAGCATGCACGAATATCCTGCAAACTCTGATGATAATTTCTGTGAACAGATTTGTTATTTGAAGAGAGATCATTTAAGTCATCACCTCTATGATGATGAATCTTTAAATAGAGACATTGACATTTCAGATTCAGATCTTATTTTTCAACTAAAAAGAACCATCTCCTGGGGAGAGATGATTCTTTTTAGTTGAAAAATAAGATCTGAATCTGAAAAGATAAAATGTGCAGCTGAAAGAAATAGGATCTCAAATATCTAAATGAAGTGAAAAATGAAAATAAATAATTTATTCAAAAGAATTACCAGAGTGAATCATAATTACATTATATTATTAAAACTTACACTTATTTTTATTTTAAATACATTGATGTATTTTTTCAAAATTCAAGATCAAAACTTGAATATTCAGTTTCAAATTTTATTTTTTCAAGTACAAAATAATTTGGCTGCAATATAGCTCTATACAGGTCCAGCTTCCACAGCAAAGTTTAGACAAGCTTGAATTACAACACACATAGACTTTATCCTCAGCTAAGGACTCCAGTATTCCACTATACCTTTACATAGCAAATAGTGGTTTGCTGCTATATTAATGCTGTGAATGTCGCATACAGAACCTTTAAGTTAAGATCATAATAACACTCTTATGCCCACTTCAGACCAATAATTGCAACAAGACGAAAAAGTTTTATAACATTGCAGAGAGAAGTTGTAGTGGTGTAAACTGGCTGGTCCCAGCTCGACTCAAGCTGGCTGATGGTGTAACCTGCAACTGGTCAAATCGCCGGGGTCTGGTTTTAGAAGGCGAAGCACATCACCTGTTTCAGCAGCCAATCAGCCTGTAGTAAAGTCTGCTGGTCAAGTCAAAATGACTGCAAAAGTGTTCGCTTGCGGCGGCAGGTACCCCGTCAGCGCTGATCCCTCTGTTTCCTTCCTCAGGTGTGCCGGTATTGGACGGTGCTTGTATGTGCTTGTTTCTGCCAACTTTGAAGAATCAAACACTGTTTTTTTAAGGAGTCTGGTGGGTTTGGCAATAGCAATTTCAGGGATTTTTCTTTCTTTTTTTTTTTAAATGACTCGTTAACAAAAGGGGCTGTCTCTATTGGGATCCTTTCCATAATGTTGTCAGACACTCACAAAAACAATCTGAGCCTTCAGTGGCATAAACAAACACTTTTAGTGGATGTAAATTAATGGTGCACAAATGCCCCAAGTAGTTACACTGCAGCCTTTTTCGTGGCTGCTGCAGTGGTCTCGCACAATACTGGACCAGTTTCAAAAACTGGTCTTCCCAGTAGTCACTTAGACGCTAAAACATGGAAAAATAGGGTCCAGGTTGAAGTTACCCTTTAACTACTTCATATTGTGCAGTAGTTTATTCCATAACAATAAATCATATTTTATATAGACTGATTTTAAAGTTTGGGTTGCAAATTTTTACACATAAATGAAGTGGAGGAAAATGTACAATATTTCCTACTGAAATGTAGTAAAGTTAAAAGAAACATAAAAGTAGAAGTACACAGGTATAGCACAAGTACCTCAACCATAAGCAGAAAATGAGATATATTTAAGTACACTTAGTGCTATTTTATGCCTTAATGATTTGACATCAGCTCTGATGAATACATATAAGCTTAATCAGATGGAACGTTTCAACAAAGCAGCCAAATCACTTAGGATGCACTGTCGTGACAAGCTCTTCAAAAACTGATGAAAAGAAGGTCTAATAGTGCGTTTGGTACGATGACTAAGGACTGATATTTGAGGGAGACGAGAGAGTGAGAGAGGCAGATTTTAGTGCTGAGTCACAGCGAGGCTGCTGCTGCTGCTGCTGCTGCTGCTGCTGCTGCACCCTCCCCCACACAGAGGCACACAGCCTGGTTGACTGGCTCCATCTCTCATCCTACTCTCTTTTTCTTCATACACACACACACACACACACACACACACATACAAACACACAATCTCCTCTCGATGTGTTCCATCTCTGCCCTTTCTCATCTTTAATGTCATACTTCTGTCTTAGTCATTTTTTTCCTCTCTGGATCTCTCACACCTCTTATTCTGTTTTTAGCCTGGGCCAATTGTTTGTTGTTATTTTTTTGCCTAGTCACTCTTTCACAGCTTACCCCTGTCCTCTTCTTCTCCTCCCTCCATTCCTCCAGCCTCCCACCTTCCCTGTGAAGTTTAATTAAGAATGAAATCAGTCAGAGAGGCAGAGGGAGATCAGAGTGCGCAAGCTTGTCTGCTACAGGGTTGATAATGCTGCAGCTAATCTTCTCCTCCACTTGCTGTGTTTTGCACTTTGACCGTGAGACGAAGCACGGCTAAAGCCAAACTCTCCATCCCCTGACTTCCCCAGACACTTCACAAACACACCCCTCCCTGCAAATACCACTCTGACTTCAAAGGTTTCTTGTTAAAAGTTAGTTATTCTCTTTAATCTGAGAGAAAGCAAAAATACAGATAATATGAAAAGGAAAACAAAAGTAAAGCGAGGAGGAGTTTCATTCTCTCCATGACAATGTTGTACTCTTACAGATAAAAAGCATCTTACCATCTTAAGGCATTTGTTAAACTCATCCTTTTAAATGATTGTGACCCACTCACTCACTAAATCCACAAGCCAGAGAACTAAGAATCTGCAGTTTAAGACTTCATCGAATTGTTCAATGTGGAGGTGCTCTGTGGAGGATGAAATGTGACTGATAAGCAGTTGCAGTGCCAGGGGGATGTTACCTGCAATAAGCTGACAATGCATGCTTCAGACTGCTGATAACCCTGTTAGACAAAAAAAAAAAAATATCTTTAACATTCTCACAGTATGACTAGATTAGCGCTGAGTTATTCTCTCTCACAGATCAGCTACAGTGGAAGAAAGAATAGGTAGATTATTTGGTGGGGTGAATATGCTGAGTCATGGAAGACATTCAATATTTAAAAAAAAAAAAATATATATATATATATATATATATATATATATACATATATATATTATTTAAAGATAATAGATGGCATGACATATATGGCATGAATATATAGAATCCATAATCACCAAACAATTGCCTGTGGAAGTGCAAGACTGAATTAAAGTAATGAATTAAAGTCAAACTTTAATCCATTACCAAATACAGAAGAAAGAACTGGTTTGACCCCAGACCTTGAAGGGCCCCTGAAGCTCCAGTTTTAGAGGCATTGTGCCACCTGTCAAGTTTTTGTCCCAGTTTATATCCATGTCCATATTCATTTCTCCCCAGCAGCATAGAAGATCTATTCCATCAGCACAGTTTCAGGGTGGGCACACAAGGTGAGTGTCACCAATTCAGTATCTGACCAAATGTCTTTGCGTCTGTTCCTGAGATATGACATTCAATAATGGCAAGAAAAGTTTTTTATGCAGAACATTATGATGTCACAGTGAAGCTGACCTTTAACCTTATGGATATATAATGTCATTACTTCATTATGTTATCATATTAGACATTTGTGTGAAGTTTTGTCATAATTAGAAAATTAGATCTTGAGGTATCGCCAAAAACATATTTTGTGAGGTCACACTGACCTTCAGATCAGTTTATTCTTCAGTCCAAGTGGACGTTTGTGTCAAATTAAAAGAAATTCCCGTAAGCTGTTCTTGAGATATCGTGTTCACAAGAATGAGACAGATGCAAGGTCACATGGACCTTGACCTTTGACCACCAAAAACTAATCAGTTCATCATTGAGTCCAAGTGGACATTTGTGCCAAATTTGAAAAAAATTGCTTAAAGACATTCTTGAAATATTGTGATTACAAGGATGGGACGGACAGACGGACAGACAACCCAAAAACACAATGCCTCCAGAAACCGGGCCCAGAAATTGGTGCTACACCCCTGCCTCTGGAATTTGTCATCGGTTAGTCCATGCATACAGACGTGCACTCAAGATGTTTATTTTTTGTTTTTTTATGATAAAAAGAGAGACGTCAAAAGGTTTTGACCTGAAGAAGATCAAGCTGGGATTAAAGTGTTATTGACTAAGGACAACTTAAATACAATACAGTCCTAAAACTTCCTCCTGTGCGGTGATATGGTTGAAGCTATTTTCTTTCTATCAAACTACACCTACCAACTGTATCACTGCACAGAAGGAAGTGTGCATCAGGCTTGTGCTTGAGACAGCGAGAGATATAAACGTCAATGGCATCCTCCTTGGCTGAATTGTAACTCTAGCTAGCTCAGTGGTGCTAATTGCGCTAGCAGTGGATGCACGCTTCCTTCTGTGCAGTGATAAGGTTGGTGGGCGTAGTTTGGTAGAAAGAGAGTAGTTCCTAGATGAAACTGCTCACAACAAGGTCTGTGGATCATCTTGGGTAACCGGGTCATGATTTCTGGAAAGAGACATTACTATTTAGTTTATCAAATGTATTTTTTTGGTGTGTTGAGCACCACAAGCTGAGTGTCATCTAGTTCCATTATACTGGAGAGAAGGGGTAGACATCTCTATGGCCAATACCTCCGACAATCTACAACTCATACCAAAACTATCTAGATTGATAATTGATAAACTTTAATGTATTCCAGCATTCTTTATACACCTGCATTGCTGTGGTTATTCATCTTGACTTAAAGAGCTGTTAACTGTAAAATAATTTCATTAGTCTGGGTTCCAGTGACGAGTCTTAATGTCCCTCAGAGATCTCAAGGCTCTCTATACTTTACAGATGTCACTGACTGCTTGTAATTTTGTAAAATAAAAATAGGTAAATGCACACTAAATAAAATTAAAAAAAAAAAAAAAAAAAGATTGATATGATCTGGTTGTTTTACAGCTTTTTCTTGCTCTTGGTGATGTTAGTCTGTCAGTCCACCACTTGATCTAGACTAAAATATTTCATCAACAATCAGATGGATAGCCATGAAATGGTTGCACAAATTGATGTTCCCCTCAGAATAAATTGTGGCATTGGTGATACCTTTACATTTCATTTGGCACCCATTGGGTCAGCATTTTTATTTGTGCAGTGGTTTATGACCAAAAACCTGCAAAAGCAATGACATCCCCACTCAACATGTTCTCATTGTTTCAAACTGATGCCGCCGTGCATTATTGACGCCAAAATTACTAACCAGGTGGCGGTATTTGATGATTTCGCAATATGAACAGGCTGCCCTACCAGCCTCAGCTGTATTTTGTGTTTAGTGTTAATTAGCAAATGTTAGCATGCTAACATGCTAAATGTAGATGGGATACCAGCCTAACATGCTAAACATCAGCATGTTAGCATTGTCTTTGTAAACATGTTATCATGCTAATATGCTAAACTTAGATGAGGTACCTGCCTGCTAAACATCAGCATGTTAGCATCGTAATTGTCAAATGTTACCATGCTAATATGCTGAACTTAGATGGGATACCTGCCTAACATACCTTCTAAACATCAGTTGGCATTGTCATTGTGAACATTTTATTATGCTAATATCCTCAACTCGGATCTAGTACCTGCCAAACATCAGCTTGTTGGTACATTCATTGTAAATATGTCATCATGCTAATATGCTAAACTTAGATGGGGTGCCTGCCTGGGTCCATATCATTGGTCCGACAGCCCATTGGTCCGACATCCCATTAGTCCGACATCCCATTGTTTCGATATGTGATTATACTAGGCTATACTGTATTTGTGTACCATAGAGGATCAGCAAACGCAACAAAAGTAGGCTACTGGTTGAGATACAAGTGCCATAGAGAGGAGAGAGTGAAACACCATAACCTCCTGTTATTAACTCTGGGGTCGGGGTTGTGTGGGGAGCTCTCTGTGGTGCTGAACAGCTCCCGGCAGGTGTATTTCTGCCTTGATGGTGCGCCGCGACCATCTCTGGGTCAGCTGGGAAAGGTTTGAGGCGAAGCAGGCTCACGGCTTATGTGTTTGCCACTTTCTTTTTCATTTTAACCCACACCATGATCTTTTCCTAACCCTAACCAAGTGGTTTTTGTGCCTAAACCTAACCAGACCTTAACCACAGGACATCATGATGATTTCGGAACAATGGGTTTAATATGGTCGGAACAATGGGATGTCGGAACAATGGGATGTCGGACCAATGGGCTGTCGGACCAATGGGCAATTCCCACCTGCCTAACACACCTGCTAAACATCAGCATGTTAACACTGTCAATGTGAACATGTTATCATGCTAATATGCTAAACTTAGATGGGGTACCTGCCTAACACACCTGCTAAACATCAGCATGTTAGCATCGTCATTGTGAACATGTTATCATGCTAATATGCTGAACTTAGATGGGGTACCTGTCTAACACACCTGCTTAACATCAGCATGGTAGCATTGTCATTGTGAACATGTCATCATGCTAATTTGCTAAACTTAGATGGGGTACCTGCCTAACACACCTGCTAAACATCAGCATGTTAGCATCGTCATTGTGAACATGTTATCATGCTAATATGCTGAACTTAGATGGGGTACCTGCCTAACACACCTGCTAAACATCAGCATGTTAGCATCGTCATTGTGAACATGTTATCATGCTAATATGCTGAACTTAGATGGGGTACCTGCCTAACACACCTGCTTAACATCAGCATGGTAGCATTGTCATTGTGAACATATCATCATGCTAATTTGCTAATCTTAGATGGGGTACCTGCCTAACACACCTGCTAAACATCAGCATGTTAGCATCGCCATTGTGAACATGTTATCATGCTAATATGCTGAACTTAGATAGGGTACCTTCTAATGGGGACCATTATACTTTTAATTAAATAATGGCATAGTTACTGGATGTGTCATTATGTTGGGATCCTGTGGAACCCTTCCAGGCCTGTGGACTGTAGTTTGAAAACCTGACCCTACATTGATTCTGTGGCCTGTCTTCAAACAGAACTACAGTCCTCTGCATCCATCTATTCCTAATTTGGTTCATTATCCTCTTGTAATATTGTTTTAGAGGAGAGTGCATGAATGAGGGACCTGTAGATTCATTCTTCTCGCTTTGTACAAACACACACATCTGAGCACACTGTACACACACATATACCCCCCATGCAGACATACATGGAGTCAAGACACACACTCACACACTCCCCCCTCTTTTCTTCTCCTCTGGCTCTCATCACTAAATGGATTTTTCATGCAGAGTTATCATTATCATTAATTTAGAAGACAGGTTCGCTTCAGAGCAATTGAGGACACATTTGTTACAGTGCCAAGCAGAGACAGCGGCAGGAGGAAAGTAGCGGGGTTGACATTCCCACACTGCCGAGTCCACAGACGATTCAGTGTGGATGTACTTAGAAAACATCAGTCAGTCTCATTCTGTATGATTCTCTTAGTAACTGATCAGAAATACAAACCTCCAGTCATATGGTTAGGCTTTAACATATGTTATGTGAAGCAATTATTCTGTGAGAAAGAAAAAAAACCCATCTTTCTTTGTAAATGCCAATGTCCATGCAGAACATGGTTATTGTCAGCTTTGTGACAAACACCGCGATTGCTACTTTGCAAGGTTAAGTTCGTTTACTTCTGATTAACAGGCAGAGAAAATGTGATGAATGACAGACTTTGCTGATGTGCAGGAATTGACATGTGGATCTGTAAGCCTATTGAGACAAACGTGTCCAAACAACAAGCATGGCTTTAAAGGACAGAGCTGGTTATATTTCACAGTTTTGTTATTGTGAACAAATCTTATGAAAAGATCAAAAGCAACAGTGTGTTAGTCCATCTCTTTCTGACTTTCCTACCCTGTCTGGCACTCAGCCTCAAGGCTAAACTGAACAGGCTGTTGTCATGTACTGTTCGTACATTTTCCGACAAAAAGTAATGCACCGAAAAACGACATATCCCCCGTAATTATAAGCCAGTTATTCATGCATAATCCACGTGTTTTGTAAGGCTGTGATCACGTGACCAATGCGCTGAAGGCCGTGAAGATGGAAACGGTCTTGAGCAGTCCAAGAATTTGCAATACCTAGGATGGTGAAGGACTGGCCCAGCTTACTCTGCCTCTGACTGGCTTACCCTGACATTTTTATCTTAACCTCCACCAATCCCACTCCTCTTGCCTAAACCTAACCAATCCAACTAACGAAGATAACGAGTACTAGCCAATCACAGGGAGACTAGGGCAGGTCATTCCTTCACCATCCTAGGATTTGCAAATTTGTGAGCGGTCCACTACTCTCCTTGTGTTTGGCTAGCACTGTGGTGGCGAAAAGGCCCAGATATACTTGACCCTTAAGGTCAAGTATGAAGCAAAACAACAAAAATTGAGCAACCGTTGTTACCTTACCTTAGTTGGATTGGTTAGGTTAAGGGAAGTCTCTTCTGTGTCCTTATGTGACTAAACACAAATCATTTAGGAATATGTACCATGTAAGTACAGTATCAACTGAATAATGAAGGTCTTAAAATTAGATTTTAACAGAGGGACCCAACTCAACACCAGAATCAGGTATGCATCTATTATGGATGGGCAAACGATCAAAATTCATTATTCGATCATCAAAGAAATTAATGATCAATTATCGATTAATTGATAAGCGAGTATTTCAAAAGAGAGAAAACAGAACAGTGCAGTGCAGACTGTCGCCGCAAGAGAGCGCAGCTGCCCCAGTTTTGAGCTTCAACCCGCCAGGCCAAAGAGGAAGAATGGCGCGCATGCGCAGTTCACCCCTGGCCTGTAGCATTGTAGGGGAAACACTGCGAACTATCGAGCAAAATTATTTGTGATCGATCAAAATCCTTAACAATCAATCGATCAATCAATTTTATTTATAAAGCCCAATATCACAAATCACAATTTGCCTCACAGGGCTTTACAACATACAACATCCCTCTGTCCTTAGGACCCTCACAGCGGATAAGGAAAAACTCTCCAAAAAAATCCCTTTAACAGGGGAAAAAATGGTAGAAACCTCAGGAAGAGCAACTGAGGAGGGATCCCTCTTCCAGGATGGACAGACGTGCAATAGATGTCGTACAGAACAGATCAACATGATAAATTAACAGTAATACGTATGACACAATGAGACAGAAAGAGAGAGAGAGAGAGAGAGAGAGAGAGAGAGAGAGAGATGCAGGACAGACAGTAATGACAGTAGCTTACAACAACATTAATGAAAGTAATAATATAATGATAATTCTGGTTGTTGTGGTACAATATGTTTAAAGTATATATTGATATCTGATAGTGTACATATGTGACAATAATCATAAGTGTATAATAACAGTAGAAGTATGACTAATGACTAATGATAACAGCAGCAGGAGGAGGCATCTGGCAGGACCACACACGTCACACTATCCAGGCACCGCTGTGATATGAGTTAACCTGAGAGACAGTGGAGCACAAAGGCTCTGGAGAAGAAGCCAAGTTAGTGACATGCAGTATGGCCGAGTTAGCAAGATGCAGTAACAGGACACGAGAGAGAGAGAGAGAAGGAGAGAAGGTGCCTGGTGTATTATAGGGGGTCCCCCGGCAGACTAGGCCTAAGTCAGCCTAACTAGGGGCTGGTACAGGCCAAGCCTGAGCCAGCCCTAACTATAAGCTTTATCAAAGAGGAAAGTCTTAAGTCTAGTCTTAAATGTGGAGACGGTGTCTGCCTCCCGGACCGTAACAGGAAGATGATTCCACAGGAGAGGAGCCTGATAGCTGAAGGCTCTGGCTCCTGATCTACTTTTGGAGACTTTAGGGACCACGAGTAACCCTGCATTCTCAGAGTGCAGTGTTCTGGTGGGATATTATGGCACTATGAGCTCTCTAAGATATGATGGAGCCTGACCATTTAGAGCTTTATAAGTTAACAGTAGGATTTTAAATTCAATTCTGGATTTTACAGGGAGCCAGTGCAGAGAAGCTAAAACAGGAGAAAAATGATCTTGTTTCTTAGTTCCTGTCAGTACATGTGCCGCTGCATTCTGAGTTAGCTGGAGAGTTTTTAAAGACTTATTAGAGCTACCTGATAATAGAGAGTTACAGTAATCCAGCCTAGAGGTAACAAAAGCGTGGACCAATTTTTCTGCATCTTTTTGGGTCAGGATAGGCCTAATTTTCGCAATATTATGCAGATTAAAAAATGCAGTCGATCTTCCAATAAATGGGCGATCTGCTCTACTTCTGAGCCACAGCGTCATTCATACCACTCTCGCCTGACTGCTCACGCCATGCACACACGACACGCACACATACACACTCTGCCCTGTCTCTTGAAGGATACATGCTACTCTTATAAGAGTAGGCTACATTTTGTTTGAATGGTTTTAAGCCTGTTTTTGGCAGGCAAAAACTGGCATTAGCATTATCGCAGTTAACCATGGCTGTAAATTCACCATGCTATCCAAGCTAGCAGCTAGCCTTAGGGTTAGCTCCACCGCCTCTTCCAAACATACTCACTTCTGGCTCCAAAAATCCAATATGGTAATGGACAAAATGCTGAATTCGAGGCTTCAGAACAGGAGCTCACAAACCAACAGGTGACATCATGCTGGCTACGTCCACTTTTTTATGAAGTCCATGAGGGGACATTTTCTACTTTCAACTAATCAAACTACTGGGAATCAATTACCCCACAAGGGTACTGAGGGGTCTGAGGCCCACTTTGGCAGATTGGTTGGGTTTAAAATGACAGTGAGGTTAAAATCCCATATATAGTCTACTGAAGAGTAAAAAACTTAGTAAATGGTGACAGTGCAAGGCTTGTGTTTCTGACATATGGCCACATATATTTATATTTATTCTGGCGCCATGATGAAATAACATCTATTAGGTTGCAAAAGCTCAAAGAAATATCCTGTGAAGTTTTGTGAATCAGATGACTCATAGCAGGATAACAATGAATTAACTAGTGGGTCTGTAGTAGGCTAATATATACGATCTGATGCAATCACGAATCATCCATGGGTTATTGAATCTGTATGTAGCATATCTGTAGCTGGATATGAAACGTACAACAGCATCAAAACATCTGGAATATTCAGCTGCTGCACGTGCAGCTTACCATTCTAACAATGACTTTTTGAAGTCGCTCTCTCTCCTTCTCTGACAGATATCTATTAAAAGCTGCTGCTGACGTCAAAAGTGTCCGCCATCTTTGACGAGAGCTGCACTGCTTTCCCCCCATTGAAGAAGAAGCGAGGAGGAATCAGTCGACGCGCAGTGCCTTTGCAGCATCCTGGTCATATATACAGAGAGAGAGGCTGTTAACGCTTAGCTGTTGATATACGCAGACATTTCCTGCCATACTGACTGCGGGGCACCGACAACAGGCGCAGGTAAGACTGGAGACATTTTCTACTCGGTTTTTAACATTTATTTTTCTAAAGCTGGTTGGATTTTGTGCAGGAAAGCCGCAGATGTTGGTTATTCGTAAAATGAAAGCGTTGGATTTTAGCTTTCTCCCAGCCTGAATGATTTAGATGCAAACGTGCTTTAGGCTACGTTTAGGTTTCATCTGGTGTGGGAATACAGCGGATAATTTGTTGGTTTGGAGGTGAAGGACGGAGAGAAGGAAGGAGAGAAGACGAGGAAGGCAATGCGTGACCTCCCGAGTGATAAATCTGATGCGCGCAGTGGGCTGCTGAGAGGATGGATGCGGTGCGCTATAATGCGTATATTCAGTATGGGCGTTTTCTGTGTTTCAGCACCTTGGATAGCGCCACAGAAGGAAAACACACCGAGGAGGTGAAATGAATGTCTCAGCAGGTCGATGCTGCGTTGTGTATGAGCCGAGCATTTCTCCCCGGCCATTTTAGAAGGGATTGTTTTCTTCAAAATCAGTGTCGTGGCTGACTGCGAACCTCATCTCTCGCGTCGGAGCTGAGAAACGCAGCAGGTAGACTGCTGATGTCGCAGCAAGATGGTGAATCGTGAACAGCAGCGGCATCTGCCACGCTCATGTCAGCCAGAGAAAAAATACAGCACCCCTGTTGATTTGAACAGAGGAGTCAGGCTGATTGCGGTGTTTGTGGTCTGATGAAGAGAATGCCATGTTATAGTAAACTGCGCCATGGTGAAGTCTGTGGGAGGAGGGTAGCCGATATAAACAGGAGGGAGGAGGGGGTGAGGCATGATCCAGCCCCATGAATGCGTCGCTTCCTTTCATTTATTTCTTTAACGCAGTGTCTTTGCATCACAAATCCGCGGTACCTTTTCGTGACGGAGGCATGAAGGGAGCTCGAAAATATCCAGTTGGTGGGGGGGATTTTCAGGCGGGTAATGGGGAAAGAAGAGCGCCGGGGAGGACCGCGGAGAAACCCGCACTATGACACCCACCCCCACACCCCCAGTACCCATTCATCCAGGAGACGCACTGTCAATGAGCCCCGCGTGCGCTGTCTGTCAATCAATCATGCATGGCGAAAAATGCCCGGGTACTAATTTGGTACCCACATGCCCAAGTGCGTAGGCTACCCGTTTGGAGTGCTGCTTTTATAACGTAGAATATTACTGTACATGCACAGAATAAATAAAGCTATAAGAATGTTGCTTCCAAATGAGACCTATTCTCTGTTTCAGAGGCATGCAAGATCAGGTTAGGGTACGGGGTTTTCCCTACGCCCACCTGCGACTCATATGCTGTGTTACGTTTTTCAAATTCCAAATCAAAATAATGAAATTTGATTAGTCGTGCTGGTCGTTCTCCCAATGGAGACTGGGTCGATTTCTGCAGGTATGGACGTTTTAGTGAGAAACAGTCGATGTCTGGGTTCTGTGTTGACGCCCCTGTGCTGCCTGTCACGAACAGACTGCTGTGAAAGGTAGCCTACTCGAGCCTCGTGATGCAGGAGTAGAGATGATTCTTGGTTGTCCTGAGGTTTGACGATGCGGCAGATTAGATTAGCCTATAGAAGTCCTGCTGATCTGTGGCGCACCTGGTATTATTTCCTATTAGCACACGTGGCGGTAGGCTGACTGATGACAGATGCTGTCACTGGAGGGTTAATTGATTGTTTGCCACATCACTGTGACATTGATTACATTTACCAGCAGCCAACATATGTCCTTGCATTCCTTTAGTGTTTTTTGTTGTTGTTGTTGTTGTTGTTGTTGTTGTTGTAAATAACAGATTTTATTGTTAAGTCAGAAGCAGGTAGTTCATTTGTAAAGGCAGAATAGCCTGCAGGGTTCAGGCACTGACAGCTGTGTATTCATGACAATGGCATATTATAGCCTACAGTGTATAGAAAGCACAGCACAGTCCCCAAGGATGCTCCAGTTGCCATGACTGCTATACCATGTCGCGTTATGCGGCTTGCACTGTTTGGACTGCAGAGAGGGAGAGAGACAGAAACAGGGAGGGGGTAGTGGGGGTGGGGGGAGGGGAGAGGAGGGGTGTCAGGCCTATAGTGCACACAGTGTGAAGGGGGCTGCTGCTCTGTGGATAAATGGTGACTCACGACACCATCACCATCCACTGATTGTTTCTCAGAAACACCCTGGCTCTTTGTTCATTTCACATGGGTGCCTTTATGCCTGCCTGTGTTGCATCGTTCTGAAATGGAGCTAAAGCGTGTGTGATCGATGCTGGTGAACACTGAGCCGGCTGGCTGGCTGGCTGCGCATTGCGTGTTTTGGTGCAGGTAAAGGTCTTGTTTGCTTCCTATATCTAGCAGCTCCTTTTCACCTTAATCATTCTGATTCAGGCTCTTAAGTGATAATATGCTGTAAGTTTGCAAAAATCCTGAAAGTTTTATGGTTCAAAAGGTCCTCAACAGGCCCAACCACTCACCTCAAGTTTACATATAAGCAACAACACACATTAACCACATACTACAGCCACATTAACCCTCTCTTAACTGAAATTAGACAGACTGTCACATGTAGACTTTCTACAGCCAATCTGAGTGATCTTTGGTATTTCTATGAACATCTGTCAGAAATGCTGATCTGCTGAAATCTTAGTATTTGTAGCCTGTCACTAACTAAACACCCTCAGTACTATTTCATTGTTCACACAAACAGTTATTTGCAAGAAATTGTGTTGCTTTTTTCAAATATCTCCAATACCAACGATGCTGCGAGTCCAGGTGCAGAAGCACAAAAAGCTGTTTACGTACAGGCCTGAATCCAGCCACAAAGCTGGAGACAGAAAACAACTGTACAGTACCTGCTCAGAGTAGAGAAAGTGAAGCACCTGCAATCTTTTGCTCAAGGGTATTTCTAAAGTGCCCTTGAGCAAAGAACTAGACCACTGTCTCACTTCCTCTTCTGTAAAGTACTCTGGATTGGGAGTGTGAACTAAAAGCCTTACTGCGGTTTGTTTCTCGCCGTCACAGTGCAGTTCAGGTTTGAGCTGCATGACAAACAGAATCATCCTCATGGATTCAGCAGAGCTTGTTCTGCTGCTGACGCATTACTAACTCTGAGATGCTCCGAATAATAAACACGTAAAGGGTTAAAGGGTTGAGCGTGTTTGTTTGGACTTTTGATTTCCGAATAATAAACACCCCATGGTGCTCCAGTATGCTGGTGTTTCTCTCTTTGTCTGATTAGTGGTGACAATTTTTGGTTGATAGTCCATGTCCTGACAAGCCATGGTTATTCTTTGTGAAAAGGAATCTGTCTATTTGGAGGAATCATAACAGGAGCTATTTATTTTTAGGATAGTTAATTTTTCTTATGCAAAATAACTATGCACTGGAAAATATCTTATCATCACAACTTAAAACTCTATAGCCTGCTTTTGTTTTTGACTTAACCAGGTGGTCAGTGCATCACAAGTGAGCTTCTCTTTTCACTCCAATCTCTTGCTTTAGCCTTTAATAAATAGATATAAAAGATATTACACATAGGCTGTGTTATATTATAGAGGTCAGCTCTTTGAGAGGGCATTTGAAATAGAGCAAACTGTAAATAAAACACACAGAGAAGATATAAATCGACTGACTAAGGACTAATGAAGTTTCTGTAACACTACATTTCTCAGAGTAGAAGTTTTACATTTTGGGAAATATGCTTATTGACTTTCTTGCTGAGGGCTGGATGAGAAAATCAATTCTACATCTACATTTGTCTGTAGAATATGACGCTGCTGGCAGCAGCTGGTTAGCTCAGCTTAGCATAAGGATGGGAAACAGTAAGGAAACATTAGCCATGATCTGTCCAAAGGTAACAGAATCCAAATTACAAAAACTGAAATGGAAAAACACACATTGTGATTTTAGGGGTGCTGATAAGTGATTTTTTTTTTTTTTTTGCCAGGCTAGCTATTTCCAGTCTTTAAACTGGGCTTCCATGGCCACAGAAGAGTGGTATCAGTTCTCTCATCTAGGCTATCTCTTTAGATTTTAAATTAGGGTAGATTCAGCTGTATTGTCAATGCACAGAGTACAGGCACTGCGCATAAACTGCATAAAATAATGTACTTAGTCCCCATGATGTCACCAATTGGTTTGTGGACTCCTGTTTTGAAGCCTCTGCATTTTTGCTGTCACCACCTTGAATTTTTGAAGCCAAATGTGACCATATTTGGATGAGAGGGTGGAGATAATACTAACAGTAGCTGCTAGCTTGGTCAGTTTGATTTGTATTTAAAGCTATTGTTAACTGTCATAACTCTAATTTTCATCAGTGAAAAATAGGCCGTTAAATCAAAATTTACTTACCAGAAAAACTGAATATCTGACTCCTTATAGGGTCTTTTAGTACAAACAAACACTGAACAAGACAACCAAAATGCTATGCTAATCGTGAAGTCACTCATTGGTTTCTGGTCTCCTGTTTTTAAGTCTCAAGTTAGCATTTGGGCTGCTGCTATTTTTTTTAGAGCCAGGAGTGACCATATTTGGATGGAGCTAACCCTAAGGCTAGCTGCTCACTTGGTTAGCATGGTAGCATGGTAGCTATGGCTAACCATGATAACACTAATGCTAATTTTTGCTGGCAAAAAACAGCCTTAAAACCCATTTAAACAAAATGTATCTTTACTCTCCAGGAGAAACTGATCATCTTATTCCTTGGAGGGTCTTTTAGTGTAATTAAACACTGAACAAGACTTTTTAGACAATGAAAATATAACAGTTAACTTTCATGAAGTGAAACACACTTGAATAGCAACAGCTATGGCGATGCCTATACTCTGTGAATTTGGGGTTACACCATGGTTAAGTTGCCTAACAATGTTGTCACCATGGCAGCAACATGTCAACGGAAGGCACTCACCTGTCACTCAAAGCGGCCATGCACTTAATAATGCAGAACTTAAAACCTGAAATTTTAACAGGTGAGTTGACCAGTCATTAAGCATGCTTATTTCCGCTGTAAAGTTGGGCATTTTAACATGCGGGTCTATGGGGATTGACTCGCTCTTGGAGCCAGCCTCAAGCGGCCATTGGAGGAACTGCAGTTTTTGGCACTTCTGCATCGGCTTCATTTTCAGCCTCCTGAGGTTGCTACTTTGTAATTAAACAGCAATATGCAATACAAACTCTCAGCAAAAAACAAATAAGATCCCAAAATGTCAAGAAAACATTCTCCTGTCTGAAGTCATTGGAGGGAAAAAGCAGACAGTGTTTATCACTTCCAAGTGAGTGTAAGATATATGAGTGCAATAGCTAAGTTGCAGCAAAAATGGCAAGTCAGGGTGAAAGGCAGAGCTAAGCTTTGTGTCAGCTCTCATGGGACGACCTCTCACTTTCTGTCAGACACTTTCTCTCTCTGAGAACAACAACACAGAAACAAAATGGCTGCTTCCAAGGCCTCAAAGCATAGAGAAGGACTGAGAGCTGTATTGCTTTGCTTCAAATGGCATCATACAGTTTCTTTGTAACATTATCTTTAAATAGTTTGTTGCTAAAAAGAGATCAACTGTTATTGGTTTTATCTTCATTCAGCTTTGCTACTCTTTTCCATATTTGAGATGTTTTCTAAAACCTGTCAGGTGGATAGGAATGTCTCATTGCATTATGTAGGGCAGTTATATGGCTATTAATGGAGATAGGTCACAGATATGAGGTGCATACTGTAGTTGTCAAGACCATTTTCAGTGTTTGCACAAAAGCCTGACTTCTCTAAATTTAGTTTCATTTATCTGACCTCAGTTGTACCACTAACAGAAGAGTGACAGCTACAGAAAGTTGATAACGTCTCCCTAGTGATGCTCTTGCGTTTGAAGCTTTTCTGGAACTGGAGAGAAAAAAAAAATCCTCCATCTTTTTACCCTTTAAAGCCACATTTATGAGACAATTATCTTTGAGGCAAATCCACAGCACTCTCAGCCACTGTCATCATTCTGCCATCTGTCCTCTCTCCTGCTCTCATAGGGTTACATTTTAAGTTTTTTGATTAATAGAAAAAAATTAGGGAGGGAAAATGAAAGTGATTAAAAAGAGAGGGAATGAGAAATGGAGGGACATAAAATGGAAACATGGAGAGGATAAATATGAGCGAGAGGAACTGTCACAGCGAATGATTGCCAGGTAAAATCATTTAAAGAAATACTGTGAAAATGTATGTCTTAAATAAGACATCTTAACTATCCAGAATATATACATTTTAGTGAATGCCAGATACTTTCTCTAATGTTTGCCCAGTAATAAACTTTGGCTCTCAGATTTTACTATAAGCAAGCTGATATTTTGGAGTACAGTCACTTGTATGTTTGCGTGCGTAGGATATGATGTTCTGGTTTCACATTGATCTGCAGCCATAAACATATCACTTTCACCACACATTAGTCAGGGCTTTATTCCAAACCATGCCTGCATGGCTAAAGCTTCCATTTCCAGTATAAAAGCATGCACAGACATCTTATCCCTGCATCAGTGAAGCATAAAGTCACCAATTAATCTGCTCGGGTCAACATGAATACGCCCTCCGCCCTCTACATTACATTGCATTGTGTGCTCAGGTGCAGGGACAATACCACTGTATCAGTCTTCTGCAAACAAGTGGAGTGTGGAGATGGGTTTCATTCAAGGATCAGTGGAGTGTTATGTGGTGTTTTTTTTGGGTGATACTGTTGCTGTCGTTCTGTCTGTTGGAAATTTATGATGCTGCAGTGCAGCTGACTGGGGCTGTTAGTGCAGGTTAGCCTCTGCAATGCTTCTATATCAACCTCAGACAGAGGGGATGTATAGGACTGAGGGTATACAGAGGATATTTGAGTCATTGTTTCAGGCTTTAACTGCATTATACAAACCACATTACTGCACAACAGTATGAGGACTACATGCATTACAGTGCGTAATGGCATGCATGGTGTGATGTATTAAACATCTGGTTTGAATTTGTAATGGATTTGTTTTTTTTAGCTTCACAGTCACTGCCCATCAGTTTTCATTGTATATTTGATAATTTATGCTACTTAGGATTCATCCATAGCACACTGCCATTAATATCTATGTACAGTGTATCCAGTGTCTTAAAATGCCTCATGAGCAATGCAGAATATCAATAATTATTGATTTCTTTAGACCAACCTCCACACTGGAGGTCAACATTCTGTAGACATTTAAACGTAACAGAATTCTCTCAACTTCTCTTTTCTTCCTCCATAGTTTGTAAATCACTCGAGTCTTTTTTTTATTTTTTATTTTTTTTACAAAACTGTGACTTTCTGAGACAGTAAACTGAACAACTTATGGTTTTTGGACCAAAATTCCAAAGAAGACAACACACTAGACTTCAAACTGTGATGGCCATTTGTCACTGTTTTCCCATTTTTTATAGCTGCAATCCTACAGGCAGTCAACTGTTCTGAATGTATTATCCTTAAGGCGAGACACCCCAGGTGAAAACATTTTTTTTTTCATGTACTGGACAAATATGAAATTTTGAGCTACTTTGCTTCCATTACATGTCCCTTTTCTGACCAATGGAAAGAAAACATTCAAAAGACACGTTTAGGTGTTATTTTGTTTCAGATTTCTGTTTTTCTGCAAAAAGAGCATACTTAATTAAATAATGCCTCATTTGCATATTTAAATATAACATTTTAGAAAACTTGTAATACAAACAATAATTGTCTTCATGTCATTACACAACTGGGGAAGTTCTGTGGTGTTATCAGTTAGAATTTTTACCCCAGTATCTTTTTTTTTTTTGTAATTTTACAACGCATATCTTCAGAGACCGTTCAAAAAAGGTCATACTCTGAGCCAAAAATCTCAACTTCAGTAGCACTTACATACACCAAACTTTCTACAAATTTCATTTGATAATGCATTATTTGCATATTTAAACATAACATTTCAGAAACCTTTCAAAATATAAAATTAGAATAAACTTATAAAATTAATTGTCTTCCTGTCAGTAATCAACAGGGCAATTTTCATGGTGGTATCTATTAGTTAAAAATTTTACCCCATTCACCTTGAATGTCTCCCCTTAATGTTCCAAAAGACCTTTTGTTGTTGTTGTTTTTTTTTTACATATTTCAGTATTGATATAATTTGTACTGCACATAGGTGACATTTTAATTATTCCATATTCACAAAACTTTTTTTATATTCCAGTTCTTCTTGAACAGATAAAGATGGCACAGAAGTGAAATACTTTCATGACAGCATTTTGTGTCAGAAGGTATTTGTCATCTGCTGGCTGCACCTAATTGCTTTTTAATGTCTTTGTTTTTATGACTTCTCAAATATTTATCAGGCTCTTATGTGACACTGCAGTGGCCTGGCTACTGAGACCCATGGTCATGGATGAAGTACAGACTCATTTTATACTGAACTGAATGTGTCCTTTTGGAAGGTGAAATAAATATTTGGTGGAGTTTTGTGTCCTAATCTCCAACTGTACAGATACACTCCATGCCGAACAACTGTGATCAAAGGACTGATGAAAAACATCAATATTGATGAGGACTATAACAGTTTATGAGTGTGCTAATGTAGCATTGCCAAAACATCATTTTGCCTTTGCCCTCTGCATCTGACTCGAACATTTCCTGCCTGGGATTCCATCAAACATACAGATATTAAAAAGGACATCTGCTGCATTTTTCACTTAGAGAGCCATCGCATCTCTCCTTCCTGAAGTTTATTGCGTTGTAAAACACGAGTGGTTGTGCTTCTAATTTGGAACAGGCTGCAGAGGCCTGTACAGAAAATGCTTGGTTGATAGTTTGTCATATGTTTATCTGTACCGCCATCCCCTCAAACCCACCTCACCTCATCTGAAACTGCTTTATCCCCTCACCATCGGCCTGTGAGCAGCCATCCCTGTCGTGTTTTGCTTTCCAAATGTCACCTGTAATAGCCTCATGGTAATAAATGTGGCTCTGGGTGCTCCAATAGGTGGGCCAATGTTACAGCCAGGACACCTTTCACCCACGAAGATCACAGAGGTGACTCTGTGGCATGGGGCTGAAGGGTGTTGGCCAAGCCCCCAAGAACAGTGCCAGGCTTTGAAGCCAATTTGACATAACGTACGTAAAACTTCAATTAAAAGCTTAGTCCCTTTTACTAGCCCTGTGTAGCTACACATTTTGACAAATATATGCCTATCTTAGTTAGACACCTGGTCTGGTTGTAAAACAGTTGACTTCAAATGATGTGTCCATTCCTTGATTACCCTGTAAATTATTCATATTTCTTTAGTCTGTAAGGGTCCTCAGATCAAAGGAATCAAAAGGGTTTTTCATAAAAATGAATCCAAGTTATGAGGATTGTTTTAACAGGATAAAGTGGTGTTGTGTCTGTGTGCCATGGGGCCCAATAAACAGAGACATTTGCAAATCAATGTATACAATTTCTTTAACAAAACAACCTCTGCAGAACCATTCATTTCACCATCAGGATTTGATCTATTTGGTCCAATAACATTTTGACCAGAAGAGCTGCAAAATTAAATAATTTCATCACCATTCAAGTTAGTGGAGGGCTAAACCAGAGATTCCACTTGGCTAATGGAAGTCTCTTTTGCACTTGTCTATGGGTCCATGAATATGGAAGATCTGAGTAATTTTATACCCAGGAAGTTGAACTTTTTGTGGCTTCATATGCCAGTGATCAAATTTCATAGGAATGAATGAGGCTCTGTGTCCTATGCTGTATCCAGTTCTCTTTATTTATTTGTGCTGTTAGCCATGCTCATATTTGTTGTGCTATAGATTGCATTGCACCACACTCTGAAAACCACGTCCAATGGGTGGGGAAATAATCAGCGAGATTATGTGCAACCAAGGGCAGAAATGCTAAAAAACTGTTGTAACTAGCTAAAAAACTTTAGATTTCAGCATGTCAAAGGATTATTTTAGCACCCTGTATCTACCAGAGAGGAAAAGCTACATTGACAAACTCAGTATTGTTGGCCTATTTCAGTGTCCTTTCTGTATCTTGGAGAAATGATCCCACTGAATGGCCAAGAGTGAAATACTTTGATATTTACCACTATTTGATCAAATCACAAGATTAGATCGTCATTCACGCTAACAAAGATCAAAACCAGGTGTTACATAGCTTAGTCAGCTTCAGCACACAGCCCTTACAGCGTGTCCAGCCAAATTAGCAACTGTAACATATATAATAATAATCAAGGCACATAGCCTCAGCTTCATGAAAGTTACATCCCCAATTTTTTCTTTTAAAAGGCTCAGGTTTTCTATTTGGCAGCTTATGAAAGTGTAGTCGTGAGTTTTTTACCCTGTTGGTGGTGCACCCCAGCACACAGTATTTAGGCTTATTTCTGTTGTTTGCTAGCAGATGAAAAATTTCCAGAGTAACTATCATACAATACAGTGCTGTGGGGAGGATGGTTTTTTTTTGTAGGCCTACATGAAGTTAGCATCATCCTGGTTCCCTTGACACAAAGCCAACGGGCTCTGTGGCAAGCAAACGTTTCTGTCACTTAGACATTTTGTTCAGCATAATCTTCACAAATGAACACCTAATATGGTTTTTGAAGCCTATATGCAATTGCTAGGAGTAAAAAGCTAACATTAGGCTATAAACAACCTACATCACAGTCACATGAATTCAGTCTTGCCAGCCTGGCTTATTGGTGTTTTGTAGGTTAATTTAGCCACTTGTTAGCAACCATCTTAGAAAGGAAATAGAAAGAAAAAAAACTATTCACAGTTTGGCAAACAAACATACAAATTAGAAATCATGGCAAGACGTGCCAAGTAATTAATTAATATTGCTAAATTTTTTTTAAAAAAAAGTAAAAAGTAAAAATACATTAAAAGAAGTCGATATCAGTTTTGGCTAAATTCACAATTAAATCAGTACAGCACCCTATCACTTTGGTAATCCAAAATATGTAATTACAGGAGCCCATAGATTCAAAAACTGTCTTTTTTTACATGGAGTTTGGCTGTTATTTTTTCCATTGAATACACTTTATTAACCTGTCTTGCCATTGAGGGAGGTTGGGAGGCTGTGGTTTCACACCTGCACCACTCAGAATCAATGGAGAGAGATAGATTGCCCATCTGTGTGTGTGTGTGTGTGTGTGTGTGTGTGTGTGTGTGTGTGTGTGTGTACTCTCTGTTCTTCACATTTTCCTGTAGTACAGCATCTTTAAATAAACACCTCAGTTTGCACTGCTGAGAAGCTCTTGTCTTCCCATCTGTTGTCCTTTTTGTTGTGCTCCTCACTTGTTTCCAAGGAGCAGGACACTGGGTGATAAGGAGCCATGCAGCTGGAGAGGGATGGGGGATTGTCTTAAATCATCAAGCTACTCTTTTCTTCACCTCAGTCTATCTGGTCTCTATTTGCACATGCAGCAGCAGTGTCACCTTAAAGAGAGGATGATTACCTTGGCTTTGCTGATAATATGATAATGGATGAACTATTCAGCAGTTTTTAAATTAACATGTGCACAGGTCATCATACAGGGAGTGGTCATTTTGAAGGAATAGAGTTTATCAGAGTAGGTGTGTGACTGGTAAACCAAGTGAGTAGCTTCCTGTCAATGCAATTTCAGTCATTTGGTCCTGAGACTTCCAGAAAGCAATATACTGTAACCTCTGGCAACCCAGATCCACACACACTCTCCACAATGATAAGAAATGAATAAAGCCTGTAACAGTGTCTTAAGCACAATGTACAGTACCAACAGTCATCCCCAAAACTGACTTCCCTCTTCTGCTTGACCACAACATAGCATAGTAAAGTGCCATGGGCCTGGATAGGATGTGTCCTGTATGATTTACTCATGTGTTGTGTAACATGCCTCGTAGGATGCTATAAACGGATTATGTTTTAGTGTCTCTGTATATAGAGACCACAATATGTGGGGTTCCTCACCTACCCAGTGGTTACAGCGCTCGTTGTAAAGTAGGGAATTTATTCATACATGCCTGCATATTCTAAAGCTGTCTCTCAGCATTATTCCTGCCAAGCTTGACAAACTGCCTTGGCCTCTCTCCCCATTTACACTAGAATCCTCCTTAACAGACCAACAAAACATCACTCACAAAACATTACGTTTCAAGCAAATGTTCTTGTTCTGTCACGACAGCACAATGTTATCATGCCATAGGCAGGCTCGCAGCAAGGACTGATGATTATTACTCAGCCTCTATGAGCAATAATCATCACTCTATTACTGTATGTTTAACATCATTTCTAGACAGTATATTTGGATAATGCATATTGCTCTGATATGCCAACTGGTTTTAGGTTTGTATGCAGATTTGTTTTTGATATGCATGTGTGCAAATGTTTTGTCATTCTATATGACGGCTGGTCTTTATTTGTGGTGATGGGGTTTTGGAGTATTGTTTCTCCAACATACTGTTCATTTAAGGGATGCAACTGATTATTTTCATTATCAATAAGTCTCTCAAGTTGTTTAGTCCATAAGAAAATAGTATACAAAAATATCCATTACGTTTCCCAAATTAAAATATCCATATTGCTCGTTTAGTCCAGCCCTTCTGATCCCCAGGTCGTCAAATACTGACACTTTGTCACACCCCCTCAGCATGTGATATCAATGCCAATTCCAGTGTGAACCCATTAATACTTGACACTGAGAGCAACTGACATGGTATAAAGACCATTAATGGCAGTGTAGCTTGGGAGGGAATGAAGCTGGATGGTTCAAAGAAAACTGAACTTTCACCAAGGAGCCAGCAGTTTGTGTCCCATGTGAAACCAACATTGTTTTAACCGGAGGTGTTACCAAGTCATTGTTTCAAAAGTCACTAGTAAGTCTCAAGTGTTTTTACTCAAGTCCAGAGTCAAGACTAAATAATCCTAAGTCAAGTCCCAAGTCCTTAACTTTGAGTTACGTGAAACAACTAAACAAGTCATAATGCCCTCCTCACCAAATGTATTACCTCTTAAATAAGAGAGTAATAATACATGCAATTTACAAAAATCATTTCTTTTTATATTGTATGTTTTTTGTTAAAACAAGTCAGTTAAAAAGTTGCTTAGCTGTTAAGCTAACATTAGCTAAGCATTAGCTTGCTAAATGAGTTTATATTAGCCTCAAATTTTTCTTCTTGTGCAACTTCAAATGTCAAACCTAGTTGGAAGTTTTTATGTCTGTCTGTTAGGGCTGTCCCAAACGATTATTTTTCTAACAATTAATCTAGTGATTAGTTTTTCAATTAATTGACTAATCTAAAGATTATTTTTTTGATTATCGATTCTTTTTCCATTATTTGATTAATGAGGCAATTTAAACAATATAAATACCAAAACATTTCTTATGTTATTTATCTTATGTCATTTCTGTCTCTACATAGTCGCACGTTTACAATTCTCCTCTGCCCTCTGTAACGCGCACAGCAGAGTTCGGCCCTGATGCGCACACGAAAACACACACACACAGGTGAGCGGCTGCATTTTCCGACTCGAGTGAGACAATTATAACCGAGCCTGGCCCGAACCTGCAGCACCGCACTGAGCACACAGTCAATGGAGCGGAGCCCGTGTTGCGTTCAGGTGTTAAATAAATAAATAAATAATAAACAATAAATAATAAACAAATAAAATAAATAAATTAAAATAAATAACAAATTCCAGCACCTGAGTAGGCCATAGCCCAATAGCACAGCACTGCTGCTGCTGCTGCTACTGCTGCACGCCGTAATTTTTTTGTTTGAACCGACACCGACGCCAATAATTCGGGTCGAAGTATTTACGTATTCGATGACGTCGACAACGTCAACGCTTCTCCCCAGCCCTACTGTTTGTCATTTTCAACCCGCATGTTTTTCATACAACAATTTGGTTTTTGTTGACCATTACATAGTTTTTGTATGCAAACAAAAGTATTTTTGGTATCATTTTTTTTTTCAACTGGCGTTAGTAAGGCAACGTTAGCTCTTAATGGTTCTCTGCTGCAACTTGACTGGATGCTGTCAGGTTGGTTTAAAGTGGATCATCTGGGGGAATTACGTGTCGGCTTGCATTACCAGCATCAGAGTTAGCTGATTCAGGAAGTGAACTGATTTGTGGCACACCTTTTGAATAACAAACTTTTTAATCTTTGCAGGAATGTACCAAGTAGGTTTAAGTCAAAAGGCTCAAGTCCAAAGTCAGTGGTGTTTAAGTGTACTTAGAGTTGCATGTCTTTTTGATATTTTTCAAGTTGAGTCTAAAGTCATCAAATCTGTGACCCGAGTCTGATTTGCTTATTTACAGAAAGTTGTCGTGCACTGACGTTACTCATGTAACACATTATGTAACAAACGTACTTATTTTAATCCAAAACATGATGTTTTATTCTAAACCTAACCAAGTATTTTCATCGCCTAATCTAACTGCAGCTTTTTCACAACATTAACCACATGTTAAAATGTGTTTCAGCTGTGTGTCACACTAGGCTGCGCTGTGCATTGCTATTGAGCACAGAGAAGGCTTGACAAAGTGTCGGTATTTGATGATCTGTGAGTGAGAATGTGTTGTTCAGTTTAACCAAAAGTTTTAAATCTAGCCTAAATATATTTAGTTAAATTTCATAGATCACATTTAAGAAAGTGGAACCGTTAAATTTTTGGCCTTTACTTAAATGTGAGAGACTAAAGACTAAGTGCATCAGCTCTGTGAGGCTGTACTTAAACACAGTACAGAGCTAAATGCTAACAACAGCATGCCAGCTGTTCACAGTGGCATTAGCAGTTTGAACAGTTAGCATGCTGTAATGTTTGCCATGTTCACCATTTTAGGTTAGTATGTTAGCCAGCTAACCTTTGCTAACATTGGACTGATCATATTTCAGCCATAGCGTGGCTACAAATGACTTCAACACTTAATAGATTGTTGAAATACGTTTCAACTAAGCTTCTGTTTATATTGATGAGCAGTTTAACTATTTCATCACCAGTTCTGTCATCTTCTTTAAATCTTTGAATGTCTGGCGCTCTTCTCAAAGCTCTAGAAGAGGAAAAATAAAGTCATGTGCTCCACCTTCACCTTCTCTGGAGCTTCTGAGGTGTTATCCTCTGAAGCAGGTGGCCTCCACTGTTATGATCCTTTGCATCCTGCTCTGCAGCCGTGTGTCTCTGAGATGTGGATGGTTACAAATGAATAAGTGATGGGGTCCTGGACTTCTTAGGTCAATAATGCATGGCACTGGGATGTCACTGTAGCACTTAATGCTAGTTCCCTTGTGCACAAAGAACTCCAACTATAGTGACACTTGTTGTGTAATGTTGCATCATTGTTGGTATTATTCAGGCTTGCGGTGGTTCCTGGAAGGGAATGGTTATAATGTGTTAAAACCTTTGGAATTTTGAAAAGCATTACATATCATTTTACATTTACCATTTACTCTATTGCTAAATGACAATTTAACTTTGTTAGTTTACAAAGAAACTCCCACTCCAGCCATTTCACTTCAGTGCTTTTGATACCACAGTCCTCTGTATGGAGCGATAACAGTGAAGAGCTGTAGTAACCTTCACAATAAAGTCCTGTTACGTAATAAGATTTATTTTTACAAGGGCAATTCACGTGGCCAGATGGCTAGTTGTAAACTAGCAGGCCAGAAGATAACGTTTAAATCCAGTTATTGTACTATGAATGCAGTCTTGATGTATCTTTGAATCTCTTATGTTTCATCTATCTGCTTGATAGATGTTTATAAAATGTCTGACTGTATCAACCACACATGAGCGATGTGTCAGTTATGCACATTTCCATCAGAGATCTTTTATTTAAAGAGACAAAGAGGTATGTTTGATGCAAGGAGGGACGGAGCGTCTGAAACAGGAAAGCAAACAAAATGGCAGCCAGCACACACACACACACACTTAGAGCAAGAGAAGAGAGACACACATCCAACTCCATGTGCATGAAACAAAGATCTATTGTTTCTTTTGACACAAGCCTCATCAAAGCTCTACCGTATCTTACCTTCATGGTCATTTCCCTTAACATATTAATAACTATTTCTTACAGCCCTCAAATACTCCCAAAGTCAGTTTCTAGGTAAAACTAGGCCAACAAAGGAATATGTTATTACCTATAAAGACACATTATTACCTTAAAGGGCCAGTGTGTAATATTTGGCATGGTTTATTGTCAATCTAAATCTGAATCTGAATATTCTACCCATTAATATGTTTATACAAGTGTATAATCGCTATAAAATAAAATTTGTTTGGTTCGTAGCCTTATAATTATGCTTTTATATATATATATATATATATAGCAAGGGCCTTGCTTTAGAGAGGTCGCCATCTTGCGCCGCCATGTATGTACGGCAGACCGAGCGGACAATCCAGCCAGCCAGAGAACGCGTTTCGCGTGTATAAATGAACCAACGAAGACAGCGGAAGGAAGGAAGAAGGAGGAGGAAACAGCAGAGAGTGTTAGTAGTTTGTCGACAGAGAGTAGTGAAAAGTTTTTTTAGTTATAAAGTTTGCGAATGGACCACACTTACCACGCAACAGGAGAGAATGAACCCGAACCGTCATCTGCGAGGAAAAGAAGGAGCAACTTCACTCCTTGTGATGCACTCTCTGCGGCGCTTTTCCTCCTGGAGATATCTCTCCCCAACGATGGTAGCAGTAGCACCGAATCCCATTCTGTGCATTCAGCCTCTCTTCTCGCCCGCTCAGCATCAAACACATGGAGTTCCTCATCTGTATGCTCCAGCTCAAACAGGTATGGCTCTGGGTCTGTGTCCACTACAAGAAACTCTTCAAAATCGCATTCAAAGTCGTCCATTGCAGCTACTATAGTCCGGAGGTATCGCTAGGCTAAATAAACAGCTGAGCTCCGTTTACCGGCTACGCTGTCAGTCAGTGTGCGGGCTGGAGATTGAGCAGAGAGGGGAGGGGGTCCCCGCTAGGTATGGTAAACGAGTATGTGTGTAAAGTTATGAAGTGTGTCTGTTACACTAGAAGAGTCAGAGTTTGGGACTGAGTCTTTTACCCCCTGGAGTGTTACCACAGTTTCTGGAGTGCTCAAATAAACTTTTTCCTGAACGCTCCTCTGGTCTCCTGCTCGTGAGGGATTCATTACAATATCGTAACATGGCTTAGATTTCTAAATAAACATTCACCTCGTTGCTAGATAGACCTACTCCTGAAAAACTTGAGCGCAAGGCTTTTTGTCCCTACAAGGCCACGTCATTTACCCAACGGGAAGGGTGAGCGAGTGAGCCCTGTAATCTAGAATTTGACCACTGATGTCACTGTTTTCAACCCATTTTACACACTGGCCCTTTAAGGATATTGATTCTTCAAGGAAAATATGGGTGCTTGTCATTAATCTGCCCTAAACCTTGATTTTGTCAGATTTTGCTATAAATCACATTGTAACAATGGAGAGGAGGACCATACAAAACAATTTTACTGACAGATCATAACTTGTTTGGCAATCTTAATGTAAGATTCAGTCAAATACTTATTGATGCACAGTGTATCTAAATGAGTGAATCTGGTAAGGGTGGCAGATGTGGTCAAGTCTGAGCATTGCATAGAATTTAGTAATATCTTGTGGTGATGATTGCAGATTGCAGAAGCTTCTCCCATGTGTAAATTGTGAACTCCTGGTTAGAATTCCTTCAGTGTTTATTGTTAAGGAGGTCTTCACTGGGAGCCAAATTATCCACAGAGGTCTTTTTCTCCCCAAAACAAACAGACTGATTAAAACCAGTAAAAATACAAATTAAAACAGTTTTATGTCACAAATCAGCATTTCTCCAACACTGTTTAGCATATTGGAGACAAGTTGCTAGCCCACAACATGCTAATGTACGCTCACCTTTTTTCTTTGATAAGTTAAGATCCAGCTGTTCAGGAGGTTTTTACCAGGAGCTGAAATATCCACAGAGGTCTCTTCTCAAAAACAAACGGACCAGGGGTCTCATTTATAAAACAATGCATAGGATCCATACTAAAAATGTACGTAGAAAAAAAAGCCAAAAATGGTGTGCACAAAAAAAATATTTGACCGTTTCTGCAGTCAGGCTTCCACCTTACCATCTGCATCGGCAATTTCCCGTCTACAAAATGTTCATGAGCATTGGTCAAAATTTCTCCCATCAAGTCTGTTTTTATACATCACAACTTTTGTGTGGGAAATGTCGTATGCCTCTTTCGGGCCTTGTTTTATGGGTATGCAATGTTTAAACATGATACCCCAGGTGAATAAAACCAATGAAAACACCAAATAAAGCATTTTCACATTACAAATCAGTGTTTCTCCGATGCTGTACGGCATATTGGAAAAAGGTTGCTAGCCTAGCACCTGCTAAGTGTGCTCACCTTTTTTTCTCTGATAATTTAAGATCCAGACGTTCAGGAGGTTTTTATTGGAAGCTGAATTATCCACAGAGGTCTCTTCCTCTTCAGAACAAACAGACCTGGGGCCTCATGTACAATGGGTGCATACGCACAAAAAAGTGGTGTACGTTCTTTTCCATGGCAAAGTTCAAATGTATCAAGAGGGAAATGACCGTGGAAATGCGCGGTGCCTCACGCCAACTTCATGGCTGGCGTACGCACGTTTCTACAGCTGTTGATCCTTTGGCGACACTTAGAGGTGATGCTGGGAAACTGTTATAATAAATAAATGTGAAAACAATTAGTCCTCAGCCATCAAAGGATGAATTTGTTTATGTAAATAGGAAGCATTTTCATTCAATCAATGTACAGATCATATGTGATGCGCAAATGCAATTAACCAACACTGTGGCAAGGTGGCCTGGTTCAATGCACAATTCATACATTCTGAATAACAGCATGGTTGGGAACAGACTACTAGCTGGCACTGTGCGTGATGGGTGGCTTCTTGGTTAGTAAATAATTTATCTGTTTAATTGTCCTAATATTAATCCCCTTGATGCGCATTGAGTATGTACGCCCCCAAATATTATCCTGTCTTCACAGCATCAGTAGCCTACTAGTCAGTGGTTAAAGTTAGTGACTTGCTGTTTTTTTGCTGGTTAAACTACAGCTTCAGAGCTTTCTAAGAAGCCCCTGATTGTCTCTGTGTGTAAAGTACTCATGTCAATAAACCCGTGCGTAAAGTGTGAAATTTCTTAATCAGCCTCACCTTTTCCCCGGCACACTTCTGCATTCATTCATGAACATTTACGCATGAACCTCTATCTTATAGGGCTGTGAGCAGGCTATTATATGACCCGTGTGAACACATTTCTTGTAAGTTACAGAAATTTCTAGGTATTTACCTTGGGGTAATCCAAGTCACCCACATATGCTCCCACCACCTCTGAGAGAGCAGCGTCACCCACAATGGCGGCGACTCTCTGTTCAAACGGGGTGAGCTCCTCCTCTCCTGTCCCCCCGCCTGTTTTGGCCACACTTTGGCGGTGGACAGCCGTCCTCCGCTTCATGTCCACTTTAATGTTAGACCACTTCTTTTTTAATTCTGTGTGTTTATGCTTTTCTGACCCCACAGCATTGACAGTCTCTCACACACTCTCCCACTCACTCCTCTTGGGTTTAGTATTGATGCCGGAGGACAGCATGCCAAAAACTACATTTTTGCGCACCTCCACTTAAGTGAGTAGCATCTCCAACTTGCATTCTGTGAAGTTTTTCTTTTTTCCTGCCTTACTCACTCTTTTGTTTTAGTTTTTTGATCGTGCAGAGAGGGGAATCTCCGGTGCAGGACCCATTTAAATATGATTTGCATATTTAAATATGGGCGTGGACAGGGAGGGGTCGGGTACTCCAACATGTGTGCTCAATTCCACGTTGATTGTGATGTACAAAGGAAATATGCTTGGATTCATGCGTATGCACAGATTCATACATCTGGATGTTTTTGTGCGTACAGCATTTTCTGTAGTAATGGCCTCATGAAGCCTCATGAAGCATTTTCTTTATTTTCTGAGCCCACTAGATGGCGCTTTTTATTCAACAAAAGGTTTAAAACACACTGAATTGCCATTCTTTGGGCCTCTCTTTTTAAACCAAGAGCACCATCTAGTGGGCTCAGAAAATAAAGAAAATGCTTCAAATCCACGCAAGTCTTTGTACATGAGGCCCCTGGTGATTTAAACGGGTAAAAAAACTGAATAAAATGGTTTTACGTTACAAATCAGCGTTTCTCCAACACTGTTCAGCATATTAGAGACAGGCCACTAGCCCATAAAATGCTAATGTATGCTCATCTTTTTTCCTCTAATAACTTAAGATCCAGCTGTTCAAGAAGTTTTTACCAGGTGCTGAATTATCCACAGAGGTCTCTTCTCAAGAACAAATGGACCAGGAGTCTCATTTATAAAACAATGTATAGGAGCCATACTATAAATGTACTACTGTATTGGGAGCCTAATTATCTGCAGTGGTGTCTTCCTCTTCAAAACAAACACATGCTGTGATTTAAACCGGTAAAAACACTCAATAAAGCAGTTTCATGTGAAAAACATTTGTGTTTTTCTATGTCAAGGAGGCTGCTAACTACTGTGGCCCATGTGAAAACGTGAATAGCCTGATCTAGATCCAGTGTTTGTCTGTTCTGGGCTACTGCAGAAACATGGTGGTGCAACATGACGGACTCCGTGGAAAGGGACCTGCTCCCACTGTAGACATAATCGTCTCATTCTAAGCTAACAAAAAACTAAAGCAAAAATACATATTATATTACATTCCATTTCTGCCAGTGTAGCCCACTAAATCCTACACACGGAACCCTTCAATAAAAAAGGGACGTTTAAAAAAGGCGGATAATATGAAGGACAGTGGAGAGGAGGGATATTAATGAAGAGAGAAGGATAAGATGGAGCAGCTGTTGGGGGCTGGTAATCTTCTCCAGGTAGAATGTGATTGGACAGGGTATGAAATATGTTGTCCCCAGGGATGGAATGTGTGGGACATGGAAATAAGGTCATCTTTTTATCTTGTGTTACTGTTTGCATGGCGTTAACACTGAAATGCCACTCTTGTGGCAGTAAACACATGATGGGTGGATGGATGAAGAGCTACATGTAGTTAGATGAGCGCTCTATGAAACATTCATTTTAGTTATTTTATGCTACAGAGAGTGTTGTACAGTACATAAATACAGGTATTTATGTACTGTACAACAGTACAGTACATAAATACAGGTATTTAGCTCTGATGAATGTGCAGGGTTCGGCCATACTCCAATAATTCCTCTGAAACCTGTGATAACTGCCGTGCTGGTCATTTTCTGGTCACCTTTTCCAATGCCATGAATTAAATCATGCTGCTAATCAGTAGAGCTCACTCTGCCACAGTACTTAAGGGCAGCATGGATATAATAAAGTGTGTGTGTGTGTGTGTGTGTGTGTTAATGCCTGCATACAGTACAGTTAAGGTCACTGCACTTGTATATTTATAATTAGTTAGAGGCTGATTTTTGACCCCCTGTTCTTATTATTTATTGCTTCCCTGTTGACTTGGAGTCAAAAGGTTGCAGTGTCTGCATCATGTGTAACACACAATGACGGGCTGATAGAAACATAGAATATGCCAGCACACAGTGACAGACACACAACGTTGGTTTTGTTAGAAAATGAACAAAAGAGATGGATCTGGTAGTTGTTGATTCTCACCCATGTGTTACCAAATGGAACAAGGACATTTAAAGCCACATGTGTGGCAGATGTGAATAAAAGAGTTAGTTACTTAAAGGATTCAGTCAATGTGTCATTTAGTTTCATAAGTAAAACACTTACTTTGAGTGAGCAATGTATTAGTTACTAATTACTACTGATGTTTAGCAGCTACTAGACAAGAAAAACAGAAACAGACTGGATTAGTGTTGAGGTACTGAAAGTGTGCATGCATGGCGGTTGATTTACATTTTTATCTTTGCAAAAGTATACTGTAATATTATTCTAGGTACTTTTTCATTTGCATTGCATTTGGATAATATTTAAAACTCAAGGTTCACTAACTTAGCTTTCTCCATAGCTTTTGACCATAGTCCAGAGTCGTCACCAGTTAAAATCTCTGGGAAAAGCCTCAGAAGTGAACCTTGAGTGTACAGTGTTTTGCCACAGATGTGTTTTCATAAGGTTAAAAATGAATCAAATGTTAGCAGCTAATATGCTATCAAAGAAAAGATATAATGAGAAAAAAAACAAAAAGCCATTTTAGATCCATTATTTTGGAGCCAATACATGCTTGTTCAATGAATGATTAAATAACAACCTTTTTATTGATTTAAAACTTCCAAGCTGGTGAATATTATTATAAACCCTTCACTTTAACTGTAATATAATCTGACCCCAGAACACACAGATTGATGCATTGATTATAAAGGCATGTAATTACATAATGGTTGCTCCGCCAGTGTTTTGTATCTCCTCTTGAGAAGACCTAATGATGAATTTGTTCCAGTGGTGTAGCAGGCAGCGCTGAGGGCAGCTAAGATGCCAAATGTGAAGCTTGTAATTGAGACATAAAATAAAAGGTCAGTGTGACCTGTTGAGACTTGATTGCCTAAAGTTGGTTACGTAAGCAGACAGGCAGGCAGGCGATGCTGCCATCTCTTCCTTCAGCAAGTCCCTCTGAAGAGTGCTTTTGAATCGGGCTGGATTCAGACATTATGCGCTGCACTGCACAGTCCGACTGGAGGTTTATATAACCCAACATGGCTGCTGCTGTGGCAAAGCAGTGCAGAAAAGCGAGAGGAAATGAGAGAGGGAGATAAATCAGAGCAGGGAGAGATGTAATAAACATGATGCAGAAATAGAACTGTTTTTCAATTCAACAAAGATATTTTGTCGGCAAAATACTGGAAGGCTCTTAGAGTGTGTCAGCAGTTTTGTAAACTGGCCTCTGAATAAAGCGATAATAAAAAGGAGGCTGTGCAGGACTTAATCATTATGAAGCAACCGTTGATCTGGGGACCTATACATGACTGAATCCATCTGCTGAGATGAATGCAGATACATCCATATACCACCCTGGAGGCTTTGATGATTCAGACCATGACGTGCTGGGATATTGCCGTGGCAGTTAAAAATGGCTTCATATCTTGTGTATGTGCAGCGAGCATGTGTGTCTAGCAGATGTTGTTGTGGACATCTCTGGACACAAGAGTGGATGAAACAAACACAGAGGGTACAGTGGGACCTCTGAATATCAACCAGACTGCTTGATCAGTCACCAAGATGAGACATTTCCAGGTGGGCCAAGCCATCTGTCCAGAAGAATGCACAGACTCTCACTCCATATTTGATTAGTCTCTACCAGACGTCCTGCTGTGGTGTTAAAGGGTGACGTTGGTTTTAAACCTGGACCCTATTTTTCCATGTTTTTGTGTCTAAGTTACTAATGACAACAATTTTTGAAAGTTGCTCACTGTGACTCAGAGTGCTGCAGCCGGCAGCAGCGAAACAGGCTGTAACCACTCTGGGAATGTTTGCACCGTCAATGTACGTCCACTAAAAGTGCTTGTTTTTGCCACTGACAAGCAATGATTATTATTCTGACAGTTTCTGACAGCATTATAGAGAGGGTCCCTAGAGTGATAGACCTCCTTGTTAAAAATAATATTTTTTTTGTTTAACCAGAAATAGAACCCTTTAATCAAACTTGGCAGAAACCAAATAGAATTCACAAAAAACATCCTGATTTGTCTCATCACTGTACCAACAATCACCAACTCTGGCTTGATTAAAATAAGCTCTTAATTCACCTAGTTAGATTTGAAAATATGCTGGCTCTATACATGCTAAAATTACTGTTTATTTAAATGGAGGCTGGTTTTGGCAATTGTGATTTCAGGGCTGTTTCTGGTTAAACAAAAATATTTTACTCTTTAACAAAGAGGTCTATCTCTGTAGAGATCCTTTCCATAATGTTATCTGACACTGATCCTGTCAGTGGCACAAACAACATGTTTAGAACTGACAGTGCAAACATGTCCTGAGTGATAACATTGCAGCCCATATTGCCGTCTTGCTCAATACTCTAACAATTTTAAAAATTGTTGTTCCCATTAGTCACTTAAAAAAAACACATGGGGAAATAGGTTCCAGGTTGAATAATACCAAATTTGCCCCTTAAGATTTAGACTTTTCTTAGTGATAGTGTGTGTAATTAATGTTTCAAGGGTTGCAAATGGACTGGATGGTCTGTTTAGGTGTATTGTTTCTCTACAAGCAATGCATTTACCTTACTACCAACAAACATAATCACTATACACGGAAATAGGTTGAGCAGATTTGTATCTGTACATAAGCTTACCACTGGCATAGCACATTAAGATATGCTGATTTTCCTTTAAGTCCAAATGTCCACTGCTAATTGTGTTTGATAGAGCATAACCATTGAGTACTGAATGTAGGGGTCCACAGCAGTGAGCTAACATATTTTCCTCTTTGCCACAAATCTGCCCCTTGGCAACTCAGTCACCAGAATAAACGTAGGCATTATACATTTCTGCAATCTGCGGATATGTAACATTTATGTTATTTTGTAGTGGGTACATTAAAACTTTATGTATCATAACATTTCAACAACATTGTGGTTAACATGTGGTTAAGATTAGGTACATAATCCACTTGGTTATGGTAAGGAAAAGATCATGTTTGGTTTAAGCTGGAAACGGCGTCGAGGTCTCTAAACACCTTGATATGACAAGTATGAAAATTTGTAAAAATGTAACACATCCATGGTTTTCAGATTGTCTGAACTTTTCTTGAAATAGGTTCCTACAGTTTTATATGTGGAGATGAGAGCTGTGACCTTCTAAAATAATGGCGAAAAGAGCCGTAAGTCTTTGTAGATTTGTAATTTGCTGTTGATTCTCAGTGGAATTGGCACAACTAGCTGCCCTGTCATTTTTTTTTACTCATTTTACCAAAAAATATCTTTATTTTATTTACAGACAGTTGACTTTATGTTTCCCTGAGACAGTGCATAAAAATGTATTGCTCCTATTTTAACCCAACAGCCAGTGATACGTCATTATTCCCTTCTCCTGGGTAGTAAAGGCCATTATTGCAGCAGGATTAACACTTAGCCAAAAAACTGTGGAAAGGAGTTAAATTTGATTTTTAAGGGTGTTAAATAATTTGAATGCTAGTTTGTAAGAATGTCTTGTAGACATATCTGCTGATAATCTCAAACTCATCTGACACATAACAAGTTGTTTTATGATGATCTTTGGAGTTAGCACTCAATAATCCTACATCTGGAAAGGCCCAACTGTTTGGCTTGTGATATGAGCAGCTCATGACCTACAGAGGGGAGGGAAGGATCACAGCTACAGGGCTAACAGGCTGTTTATGTGTCTCTGTGGCTAATCCGCCAAAATCCCAGTCAACCCTGTCTGAGACTGGCATTCCTGTGCAAACATCAGCTGTTCCCTTCCCTTTTATTCCCCAACAAACAAACAAACAAACACTGCTGCTGCAGCAACGGAGGCTCCTTAATCCTCCATTATACAGCCTGCAACCGTAAACAGACTTCAGAGATTATGGCTCCAGTTCCTCCAGTTTCCTTTGGTCCATTTTGTTGCATGCCATGCTCTTTGGTTCTCTCATTTTTCTTCTCACCCCTCTGAAATATATGTTACATTTTTACCTTGGGTTTATAGCTGCTGCAGTTATTCAGGGTAACTTGATGCCAAGAACCATGTGTCACCTTGTCCAAGGGCATCTTGACCGGGCACATGTGTGATGATGGGTGTATTTAAACTGCAGAGATAAACAGGATCTTATAGGATGAATTTCTGTTGAATTAAATGGGTGATTTTCTTAGACTAACACAATTAGCAAATATAAGTATGTGTTTCTAGAAAAATACTGCTTTTGTATTTCAGATTCTTTGTAAGACCAGCCCATCTGAGCCTGACATCCTGCTGCAAATATTTTCTGCCCACTGTTATTACATGAGTGTCACCCATTAGTTTGTTTAAAGCCTCAAATTAGCCATTTTGGCTGTCACCATCTCGGATTTTTGGAGCCAAAAGTGACCATATTTGGATTAAAAGGTGGTACTAACCCTGATGTTAGCTGCTAGCTTGGTTAGCACAGTGCATTTGTAGCTTTGGTAAACTGTGATAATACTAATTTTAATTTTCACTAGCAAAAGACAGGCTTAAAACCATGAAAACACAATGTTCTTACCAGAAAAACTGGACTCGTTAGAGGGTCTTTTGATACAACAAAATGCTGAACAAGAATACTTTATGGGCTGCATCGTCCTGTCACACCCTTAAAGATGCATTACTTTGCACCCGAATAACATTAAAATGGGTGACTTATATAATGATTCACCCCCTTACAGTTGTCATTAATGTTGAAATGATCTATAGAGACCAAAATCTTTTTTGTACCAGGTCACAAACATTATTTATTTGTGCTTTAAAGTTGGACATTTTAACATGGGGGTCTGTGGGGATTAACTTACTTCTGGAGTCAGCCTCAAGTGGTGATTAGATGAACTGCAGTTTTGGCACTTCAGCGTTGGCTTCATTTTTTAGCATCTTCAGAGGAGACCATAAATGTATGATGTGGATTTGATTTCCATCATTACTGCACCATATTTTTTAAGCTGTGTTTTAATTTTGTTGACTTACCAAATCCTAAACGCCAGCTAATTTCTGTTTCTTTAGAAAAATGTCTTTTCAAGTTATGCATTATGCAAGTTATTGCCTTAAGGCTGTTTATGCCTCATCCATTCTTTCCCTCTGTTCTGTTTTGCTTCCAGCCCTCCCTGAATTCCCACTAGGATCTTCTCTTCCCTGTTGGAGACCTTCTCCACCCCCCACATCCAGCAGCCATGGCAGACGACGCAGACATGCGCAATGAGCTGTCAGACATGCAGCAACGCGCTGATCAGCTGGCAGATGAGGTGAGAAAATGCTCGCTGCATCATGGTGGTTTCAGTTGCGATGTTGCATGGACATGTTGGCACGCACACAATTTATGTATACTGAATCAGAGACTGGACAAATGCACATTCATATGCATACAAATGAGAAGCACATGTGCAATACAGATACTCTGAAATGTCAGATCTTAAAACAAATTGAAAATAAATATAGAATTTGAAGGCTGAATATACAGAGTATGGTATATCCAAATTTGAAAGCCATTTTAATCAAACAAATCTCTTCTTCTCATAGGTAGTTTATACCCTAACCTCAAAATAGTTACAAATGTAGTTCAGTCTTGAATCTGTATGAATAGAAATTATACATTAAACATATCATTGTACATATCATGTCGTCATGCTTGCATAGTTTTGTGCAGGTGATAGGAGAGTAAACACAGCACACACACCTTCAGAGTGACCACATTCTTGGCTGGTCCTCACTACCAGATAGACCTTCAAAGGCCTATTTAGTTTTGAGGTTCAGGTTAGAATCAGGTCAGAGTTAGGGTTAGGGGTTGGGGTCAGGCATTTATTTGTGATGGATAAGGTTAGGGTAAGAAGCCAGGGAATGCATTATGAGTGTCCTCTAAAGTATAAAAGAACAGGGTTGTGTGTGTGTGTGTGTGTGTGTGTGTGTGTGTTTCAACAGCAGTCAGAGTGAGAGTGAGAGAAAGTCTCAGTCATGGCCCAGAGCAGATAAGCCCACACCCCTCCAGCATCATATATGACTCACACTGGCACAGCTGAACAGAATATTAAACACACACACACACACACACACACACACACACACACACACACATGCGGGAACATAGGGCATGCACAAAATGGCGGCCTCAGAATAACAGTTTTTGCCTCTGTAGCACTGTCTTACATGAGCTCCGACCTAGACCCACAGAGAGCCTGACAGCTTATGTAGTGGCCATTTCAAATCAAATAACACAAGGACAAGTGCTAAAACATCAGTGCGAGGGAGTTCTTGTTGCTTGACTTAAGATTAAATGAAAAAGATGGGAATAAGGAAAATAGGTAAAAAACGGAGGAAGAAGAGCAGCAAGCACAGCAAGACGAGGCTGAGTCATTGTGAAGAGGACTAGACATAATAGAGTGCCATCTCTGCCACGTGTCTCTGGCTAGTGAGCTGTGCTCTGCAGACACACACTTCTAAGAAAGGAAATTGGAACATGCATCTATATATCTATCACCACACAGGCTAATAATAGATATCCAACAGTCTGGGACAAAGGGACAGAGAGGGTGATCAAAGCAAGCTTTCGTAACAAGAGAAGTTATTTTATCGACAAAGCTGCTGTGTTCTTAAGTAAATCACTGGTGAGCTTGTAAATTAGTTAGTCTCAAATGTGTTTAAAAGCAGTTTAGTTTTGGTTTCAGATCCAAATCATTGTAAGCGTTCAATTGATTGACAGCATAAAAAATTATTTTTTCAGAGATCACCCACCATTACAGCTTTTTTCAATAACTCAATCAAAAGTACAAATGGTGGCATTAGCCCCGTTTTCACCAACATTTCCAGGAACTTTTATTTCCAGGAATTTATTTACCTGGGTAAAAGAATTCCCAGTAATCTGTGTGGTTTGCGTTTCCACCGCACGTCAAAGTTCCGGAAAATTTATTAAAATCAGGCTGTTGACGTAGCGCCAGCTTATTGGCTGGTAACATGGTAACATTAGTGCTGGTAGAGAGAGAGAGCGGCTGTTTGTCTCAGCCAGCAGCTAATTTTAAAAGTATTTTAAGATAAGTGTCAATCTAAGTTAGTCTACAAACAGCCAGCTGTCATTTGAGCTTATTAGTAACAATTCGCTATTAGCTGAACTAGCGTGCTGTCCTTGTGTAAGACATAACAGTAGTGTCGGTGGAGGAGAGACTGTGGATGGAGCATATTGAATATCGCTGTCTACATGTTTACATGTTCATGCTTTCTGAACACATGTATTGTTAAAGTATTGGCTTCTTCCTCACTAAGGTTTAATTGCACTTACAGTAACGACTGTAGCTGCTCGAGTCATTTTTGAGTTAATCTTCACTTCGTTTCCACCGCAGCCGCTCGGCTGTTCACCGGTTACTGTGTCATGTAGGTGTCTGTGTGTGTATGTGGAGGAGATTAATTTTAATTTAATTAAATTTTTTTATATACTTTATTAATCCCCCTGAGGGAAATTCAATTTTTTCACTATTTATTGTCATTAACACACAGGTCCGAAAGACACACACATGCACAAACAGGACCTATACATGTACTAAGTGGAGAGATGTCAGAGTGAGGGGGCTGCCTTGGTCAGGCGCCCCGAGCGGTTGGGGGGCACCTTGGCAATGCCCAGGAAGTGAACTGGCACCTCTCCAGCCACCAGTCCACGCTCCATATTTGGTCCAGACGGGGACTCGAACAGGCGACCCTCCGGTTCTCAACCCAAGTCCCTGTGGACTGAGCTACTACCACCCTCAGCACTGGCACAAAAGAACCGATACTGTTAGCGCTTCTCAGTACTATCATTACTTCTTTGACAATTTAGCCCCGGGGCTAATTTCATACCGGGTTTCGGTACCCATCCTTAATCAAAACACAAACAAAGTGGAGCTTGTAGAGATGAAATAAAGTTTGCTGCCACACTGGCACGGAACTTAGCAAGCGTGTGTTCCACCAATCAGCGTTGTTCAGCAAACAGCTCCGCCCCTCAAGAATTCCAGGTAATCTGAAAAGTCCTACCCCCCCTACTAAGTACTTTTTTCAGGGAAAGTTTTGGGTTGAGGGAAAGTTTTTTCCCTGGGTAAGGTTTTTCAAAATCCTGGGTAATTGATAAAAGTTCCTGCGGTGGAAAACGCTATTGTATGTTTCTGCAAACTGTGACAACATTATATTTTACATTATTATGTAGCAGATTCACTGAAACTTTGCATTTCTTAATGTTTCAACAACGCTGTGGTTAATATATGGTTAGTTCTGAGGCACAAGAACTACTTGGTTATGGTTAGGAAAAGATCAGGTTTTGGCTTAAAATACAAGTTTTGGTGGCACAACCCCTGCCAAAAACTCAGCAAAAAACGACCACTTTTCGTGGCCTTATCACATTAGAAATCAAAGCAGTTTTGGTAGAAAAACAACAGTGTTTTGTGGCACTATGCCTTTAGGAAACACAGTGATGTCTCTGTAAAAAACAGCTGTTCTTCGTGGCACTATTCTGGCAGGGAATGAGCAACATCTCAGGAAAAAAACAACCACTTTTTGTGGCTTTATCTTGTTAGGAATCAAAGGAGTCTCAGTAGAAATTCAACAGCTTTTCGTAGCACTATCCCCTTAGTAATCAACACAGTCTCGGTAAACAATTGCTTTCATGGCACTATCCAGTCAGGAAACACAGTGATGTTTTAGTGAAAAACAGCTGCTTTTCATGGCATTATTATGTCATTAATCAAAGCAGCCTTAGTAGAAAAACAACAGTGTTTCATGGCGTTATCCCCACAGGAAACACAACGATGCCTCTGTAAAAAATAGCAACTGTTTTTTGTGGCACTTTTCTGGCAGGAAATAAGCAAAGGCTAAGTTAAAATCAACCGCTTGTCATGGCTTTATCCTGTTAGGAATCAAGGCAATCTTGGTGAACAAGAGCTGCTTTTTGTGGCACTAGGAATCAAAGCAGTCTAAACAGCAATTGCTTTTCCTGGCACTATCCCGCCAGGAAACACAGCAATGTCTTGGTAAATAGCAACCACATTTTGTGCCGCTATCCTGTCAGGAAACACAGTCTTGGAAAAAAAACAACTGCATGGCACTACCCCATCAGAAAACACAGTGAAGTCTCAGTAAAAAACAACTGCTTTTTGTGGCACTATCTCTAGTAGAAACGCAGTTATATGTTGCTAAAATCCCACATTTGGTGGCTAAAAAGCTGCTGGAAACGTAGTGATGACTTGCTAACAACCGGTCTTGAACAGTGTTTTGCAGGCGTCTTGCCTAGGTGACACACCTCCAACATCCCTTCCACCTCCTGGTGACAAAGTCAAAGTCAGCTCTCACTTTAGAAACATTAATGATACAACATTGTCTTCTGGTGACTGGGCTTCCCATCATGAGGTCAGGCATATTGAATGCTCAGTGCAGACAGTGTGTGTCCCTGTGAGTTCATGTTGAGTTCATGTCAATAACTGTCAGGTATTGATCCTATTTGTGTCCCACTGATTGTTCAAATTGACTCCACTTTGATGTGATACAAGCTCGCTTATGCTCAATTCAATGACCATATACATTGTAGATAAGTGAGTTATCAGTGTTACCCCAGGCCCACTAGATTTATTTGTTTTCTCTTTTGTGATGACGGTAGTAGCTGTTTGAATCTGTCATGTAATATGAAATGGAAATTAACTGTATCTATTTTTTTTTTTCACAGTCTCTGGAGAGCACTCGCCGTATGCTGCAGCTGGTGGAAGAGGTAAGAAAAACCCATAAAACTTTACATTTATTCATGAAATTCGAGACAAAATGTGACATGGCGAGAATGACTAGTGACACTAGAAGTCTGTCATTTCTTAGATACACTGTGGGTAAAGTTCTTCTGTATGTAGGATATGCTGATATATATTCCATCAGAAAAACTGCAAGAGAGTTTGCTACAGTGAGTCTTGGGCATAATCATGGAATTAAAAAATGCAGCACCCTATTCACTCCGTACTGTTTCAGTAGTTTGAATATTACAGCTATGAGGCCATTTTATTTTTTTCCTTTCACATAATTTGTATTTTCTGCATTACTAGAATTTTGAGTCCTTGATTTAGAACTAATTAGACTTTTCTAGATGAGATACATTTTACAAATTACAATTATAAATTGTAATTCTGGGAGTGCCAGCATTACCAATTACACTTTTTACACAATGTCTGTATTCCTCACAATTTCCAACAAAGAACGGCATGCTATTCACAACAGTTAACAGTTGAAAGAGGAGCAGAGAACAACAGTGTAGCAACACACATGAAGCACAGTGCTGGAGGACAGTAGGTTGTCTTACAGCAGAGGAGCTGAATGTGCACTGGTACAGCATGGACAAAAAGTGTTTTCTAAAATACATGGCTGCACTGCAGTAAATCTGAGAGAAGTGGGTAAATCATGGCAGTCATCTCATCTCCATGAAGATTTGTGATGATTTGACAAGAATGACATTAATTATTCTTGGAACAGGGTTGAACCAAAGGAAACTGAATAAAAAGTGGTGTGAGTTAATATCCAGCACTGTTTTGGGGACAATGACATGTCAGTGACTCACTTGGCTAGTGGACAGTGAAACATTTTTTTTTTTTTGCCTTTCAGAAAGAACACCTCTCTGCTAACACCTAGAGCAGTGCCCCCAGAATTTTTTCATAAGGGGGTCCAGTTAGGGCCACTGAGAATTTTGGGGTGGCACACCAAGAAAAAGTCAGAACATAATTTTAAGAGCTCCATCATGCTATTATAGTATGTAGGCTAGTTGAAAACTATGTCAAAACAAGAGTTAAGGGACCCTTAAAAATGTCAATGCCAGTTGTACCCTCACCAAAATTTAGCCTAATTTTGAAGGGTGATTTTGCCCCATTTCCAACAAGGTATGCCAACATGGCTTGTACAAATGGATGCCTTAGGTTGTCCAGTTTCACAAGATACCACTACCTTTGCGCTAGCTTAAAAAATTAGAGGCTTCACAGCCTCTTAAAGACCAAATAGGGGGGCTATTGTGTCGGGGTGTTGTTTCTTGCTAGACTGATTCCAGTCTCATGACTGCTGGAGTCAGGATACTGTCAACAATTCAAACTCATCAGGAGTCTTAAGCTAAGCTAACCTTCTCCTGGCCCAAGCTTCAAATTTAATGGACAGATATGAGAATGGTATCAACCTTTTTATCTAACCTGTGGCAAGGAAGCAAATATTGTATTTCCCGGATGACACCTGTTCCTTGAACATCTCTCCTGCCAGGTACCGAGGGATATTGTTATTACTAGAAAAATAGACCTGAAATCAAGCTTCTGTCTCATTCTATACTACTATTATCTGGCTAAGAATAATCTTTACAGATGACTTGTTGAGTGACAGTCAGACAAAGAACTCTTGGGTCACTTAATCCAAATTCAATATTCAGCTTTAACAAAAAGGGTTTTCTTAGTTCTAAGTGTTAGAAACTATTAGTACTGTCAGGCCGGTTGAGTGAACTATGAGTCAAACAAGTGATGGCCTGAATAGCAATATACAAAATGAATTAATGTCAAAGAAGGAGGATACACACACACACACACACACAGGCTGTAGATTTTCATTTGCCCATATAACATTCATGCCAATAATAATAACAGACTGAGAGTGACACAGAGAAAGACAAAAGAAAGCCTGAGTCAACAAGCCGACAGAGACGAAGGGGAGGAGGAAATAAAAGTGCGACAGCGTGGACAGCTGGGGGTGGTGTGAATCTCAAGGTCACACTGATCATCCATCGACATATCTCACCACGCGGCCCCACCCTCTGACTGTACTGTAGGCGGGGAGATTACCACATTGCTTTATATGCCATCATTACAAAAGTAGCTAACAAGGGGCTGGCATTCTCTAATTTTTAGATAAACATTCAGTCTATTTTATGATATTTCTCAGAATTTCTGATATCCTCTCCAAACTTCAGCAATATGTTGTAATATAAACGACTGAAAAGATGATGGGTTGGAAAATTGCAATGCAGTCAAAAAAAGCTGAATTTTATTCTGAAGGAAAATCAAAACAGCTTGTTTTTCCAAATCAGTTCAAAGCCTGATGTTGCTTTGAGTTAAAAAGAATCCTTATTGTTGCAGCACACGGTTAAAGGTTTTTTTGGGGGAGTTTTTTTCTTATCTGCTGCGAGGCTCCTAAGGACAGAGGGATGTCGTATGCTGTAAAGCCCTGTGAGGCAAAGTGTGATTTGTGATATTGAGCTTTATAAATAAAAGTGAGGATTGAGGCCAGACCAAACAAGTTCTTGAAGCTGTAATTGTAATTTACTATTATTTAGTAAACTATAATCTCTAATCCCTAATCTGACAAATATGAAAGTCTTGCAAATTTTCCGTAATCTGCCAAACAGGATGTTCTCATAAACTGTTTGTACGTTTTCCTACGAAAAGTTATGCACCCAAATACATATCCTATGTATTTTTTAAAGGCTGTGATCACATGACCAATGTGCTGACTTGTAAGGAGGCAGGTTGGGGTGGTTTGAGGTCATTGTAAGGTATGTCCTCACCATGTTTCTTTTCCTGGACCTAACCTCCATAACTTTACATTAAGTACGTAATTGTTTGTTCAGGATGTAATGTCATTCATAGGGCACTAATTGGTAGGAAATCAAACGAATTGTTGTGTCTGCATATTTGTTGGATATCATACTAACCATTCTATAAATATACGTTGTGCCAAAATGTAATAATCTATCCACCTGATTTGAGGGGAGAATGCAAATCGAATTACGTCCAGTCCTGTATGGGATTATGGTTGATCATTGCTTGGAGTTTCCCAAGGGACCAACCAGGTGCCACATCTAAGTGTGGCAGTGCTGCACTTCTAAGAAGCAGAGAGGAAGAAGAGTTGTGTGTGAGCTACACAGTGTCGCTTTCCTCCACCTCCTAACACTGTTTCCACGGACATCAAAATCTGTAGCCAACACTTCATATCAGTGACTATAGCTTTATTGTGGCACTCATGCAGGCTTAGCTGTTCAGATGGAATTCAGTCAGGAATTAAAATGAAAATCTGACAACTGAAAGAAGACCAACACACAATCTATATTTTAAGTTTCAGGAAAAGAAAAATAGTCCTACTTACACTTTACAAGCAAAACTAATGCACAGAAGGACAGCTGCTGAGTCTTTGACAGAAGGGATGTTGGGATCTTGGGTTATTAATTGTGTCATTAGTAGGAGGAAATCTAATGGCAGGGATCTCATTTTAATGAGAGTTCTCCTTTGCTGTTATTATTGTTAATCTCCTGGGGGCTGTTTCCATGTTTCCTGCTTATGGTGTAATTCCCAAATTACCTTTGACCCTTCAGATCAATACCAGCCTAAATGCTGATGTTGGGGAAGCAAAATATTCTAATTTCTTCCTTTAGGAAAAAGGAAACATCAACAAAATCATCCTAGGGTATAGTGATGTTAAATGAGTCGCTATTTGGCATTACAGAAAACATAATAGTGGTATTCTGCATTTATACTGAATGATCAACGTATCCTTTTACAACAGTTCGTATGAGTATTATATTTTACAAAAATGCACACACAACAGTGCCACAGATGGCATTACATACTCAACGTACAGTAACATACGCCAGGTAGAGTGACATACTTAATGTAGAGTTATGTACTTAATGTAAAGTTACAGAGGTTCAGTTTAGGGAAAGAAACATGGTGATGACATACCTTAAAATAACTCAGAGTTCAAAACGGTTTCCTGAGGGAAAGGCCTGTGTTTTGTGATCCACCTACCACGCCAACCTCCTGCCTTACAGGGACCCCTTCCTTCTTTACTCCCATCAGCAGATTGGTCACGTGACCAATCTGTAGTCTTCCCAAAGACGTGGGTTATACACGAATTACTGGCTCATTATTGAGTTGGATATGTATGATTTTGTGTGCATTCCTTTTTAAAGGAAAACACAAGCTACTATCAATAGCCACTGCAATTTTTATATTTACTCAACCATAATTTAACCCAAGCACAACTTTGCAATAGCTGTGACCATGTACGCACATGTATCCCCCCATTGCTATGGCCCCTTTCAGCCAATTGGCATGAACACAAACACTTGACGTCCATGCCAAATTTCAGCCTCCAAGGGAAAAAAACTGTAGCCGCCAAATTTTGTGGATCGAGTGACTGATCAACAAGCAAAGTGAGCAAGGTCTTAACTAAAAATGGCAGGCCACAGAACTACCCCATACACTACTTACACTAGGATTTAGCAAGTGTCTCGTTGAAGATGATGTGACAGCAGCTTTGCTATGGCAATCAGTTGGGGATCTCGCCTGCACTGTGGGGGTACTACACGCAGTGGTAAACAACATAGCCAAGAAAAGAGGACCTGGTACCAAAAGTGAGTTGAGTCAAGTCAAGCTGTATAATGCAGTGGAAATACAGCATTACATCTAATAAGACATATTAAAAAAACATGCAGGTCTTAATGTTGTAAATCTGTAATTCTCTACCTCCAGTTTGATTTTAAGATGTGTGCTCTTTTTCACTGTGGATATTTAATGAAACAGTTCAATATTTTGAGAAATAACTTGGTTTATTGCTGAGAATAAGCCAAGAAAATTGATATCACCTTCATGGCTGTATGTTAAATATGAAGCTAGAGCCAAGTGAGATTAGCTTAGCATAAAGAAAGGAAGCAGGGAGCAATAGATAGTCTGTTTCTGTCCAGGGGTTAAAAGACCCACACCTCTAAGGCCCACTAAAAAACACATTTTTATAACGTTTCTTTGTGGTTTTATAGGGAGTTATGTATTGGAACAACTGTTTGTCTAGCCAGTGTTTAGCTAGACAGGCTAGATTCAATGCTAATTTGGCTGGCTGCTAACAGTAGCTTCATATTCAGCACACAAACTTGTGAGTGGTATCAATCTTCTTATCTAACTCTCCACAAGTGTATTCCCTAGTATTTCAAATTATCCCCTTAATCATGTTATCATACACTTTGTCACAATTGCTTAAGGCATGCAGATAACGCCTTACCTTCTCTCCCTCGTGCTAGCTGAGAGTTTAATTAGCTTTAGTAATTTTGTTTTATTGCAGTACAACAATCCAGTATCAAACAATGCAAAACAATGATAAGGAGCAATTGAAAAATGAATAGTTTTTGAACTCCACACAAAAAAAAACAATGTGTCTGGTGAAAAGTGAAAAAGGACAATGTGGGGAAATGGCTTATGGCAGCTCATATGTTTCAGCTGATTCCCTAAGGTGTTGTAGCCTCATTACTGACCTCTGTTTCATTTGATTTGTCCTCCCTCCCTCATCCTTCACTTCTTTGGCTGTCTTTGGGGAATAGAGCAAAGATGCCGGCATCAGGACTTTGGTTATGCTGGACGAGCAGGGAGGTAAGTGTGCAGGAGGGGAGATGGCGAGTTCAGTCACAACATATAGATATTAATAACTGAGCTATTCACATTCAACAGAGCTCATGTAATGAATCTGTATTTAGTAAAAAGTCATATATTCTGATGATATTCACATACTAGCAGCACCACAAAGGACATTATTGTTTAAAGGTAGTAATGTTGGTATTAAATTAATGGTATCAAAACACTTGTGAATGGATTGATTGTTTCATATGCTGTTGCTTGTTTTCATTTAAATGCATTTCTAAACTAATTCTTTTTCCCCTGATTTGTTAAGAGTAATATTTTCTGATTTGGGTTTTTGGATTTAACGCATGCCAAGGGTTCAACTTTGGGGACTTTTTCTTTCTTCCAGCTTTCTTTAACCTCTGTGTCCTTTTGCTAACATTTTTCTTTTTTGGTTTGCCTAACTGCTTTTGATTTGCCAGCAGCTGTTCTTTTATTTTCATGAGCTAACAAAGACAGCAAAAGGAAATCGTGAAAGTGCCAATCCATTTACTAAGGAATACTTAATGCCAGCCACCACAGTGTCAAAACCCTACAGCTCAACATCATTCTTCATTTATTCATTGTCGAGAATCCAGCTGGGTTCACGCATTTGTCCCTGTGGCAGCCAGTGGCAGGTTGACTTGGTGGCTGCTCTTAGATCTGTTTGTGCCATAATCTTCTACAGAACTGCTGAGGAAAAACTATTTGGATATTAACACTATTACGATACAGTTATGTTGTGGTCACAGACCTACTAAAATTGAATGAAACACCAAAAGACATTTAAATTTTACCACTACACCTAATGAGCCTCAATGAAAATACATGGTTACAGACATGCCATCCAAATTGCCAAAACATATGTTGCACGTTTCTGCAAGCCATGGATATGGTGCATTTGTACATTATTATGTAGCATATATGTTGAAACTTCATGTTTCATTATGTTTCAGTAATGTTGCAGTTAATGTGTTGTTAGGTTTAGACACAAAAACACCTGGTTGTTGTCATATTCTGGCCTAAAATAACTGGCTTTGGTGGCACAGTCCCCACCAAAAATGCAGCAATATATCTGTAAGACACAAATGCTTTTAGTGGTACTATTGCAGAGGGAAATACAGCAAAGTCTCTGTAAAAAAACCAACATTTTTCATGGGACAACTCTGGCTAGAAACGCAAGGATGTCTTGGCAAAAAAAACCAAAAAAACTTTAAGTGGCACTGCCCAGCAGGAAACACAGCTCTGTAAAAAAAAACCACTTTTTGTGCCACTTTCCTGGCAGGAAATGCATGGAAGTCTCAGTAAAAAAACACTGCTTTTAGTGGCGCTACTTTGGATGGAAATGCAGGGATGTCTCAGCAAAACAACTGCTTTTAGTGGCACTATCCCAGCAGGAAACACAGCGATGACTTGGTAAAAAAAAACAAAAAACACTGCTTTGTGGCACTGTTCTTGCTTGAAAAGCAAGGTGTCCCAGCAAAAAATAATCACTTTTTGTGGCACTGTCACGGTAAAAAAAATAAAATAAAAACAGCTCTTTTCGAACACTGTTCTAGCTGGAAATGCAGAAATGTCTCTACAAAAAATCTACCATTCTTTGTGGCACAATACTGCCAGGAAAAGCAGTAATTTCTTGGTAAAAAACAGCCACTTTTCACGGCCCCATCCCCTGTGGAAAAAGTGACTTGTCACTGAAAAACATGCATGTTTGGTGACTACAAGTTGTTGGAGCTGCAGTATAATGACACGCTTAAAAGCAAAGTTTGTTGGTCTCTAACAGTGGTCTGCAGCTTGGCAGGTGTCTCACCCCCCCCCCCCCCCCCCTTCCTATGACAAAGTCAGTTTATGTACTGCCTTAATTTAGAAATGTTGATAATCACGAAATGTTCAAATGTAACGTATCTGTGGTTTGCAGAAACGCACAATACCAACATTTCCTTCTGGCTACTGGGCTGGTTAGGCCATCTCTGTGTATACGTCAATCTGTCTTTAGCCTTTTCCTGTAAATACTACTGGAAGCCTAAATGCCCAAACAGGTTTAAAACAGCTAAACATGTCTTGCCACCCAGCCAACAGTCCAGAGGTTTAAGAACACAACAGGCTGATAAGAAAAACGATCGATTTAGCTGGTAATGACAAAATATTCAATCACTCCTCTATCAACTCATATACTGCTTTGTACAATCCCTGGTCACATGCAGTTTGTTAGTAAGTAAGCCTGCAACCCCCATTGAATACCATGGTTTAAAGTGTGCAACATTAAACAGTTAATAGGGGTAGTGTGGAACTATGAAGAGGTACCTTGTGCTTCACTTGGCTCTGATGAGGACATGGGCCATCAGCTCTCCCATTGGCTGGAAGACATATAAAACAATTCCCCATATTGTAAAAAAGAGCCGCTATTGCACCAACACACTTGTACACTTAGGGGGATGAAAGCCCGAATCCTTCCTCTGACCATCCATTTATCCTCTCGTCCCTAGTGTCTACACTTTTCTGCAGGATGAACACTCTAAAACCAGTTGCAATGGCTGATTGGTGAGCTTGAGCTGACCTCTGACCCTGCATTATTGATTTTGTTTAGTCAATAGAGCCTGTAGCTTTATGGAAAATGATACTCAAGACACTTAATAAAGGGTGTAGAGGTTTGCTCTAAAGAAATGAAATATAAAACTTTTAGACCCTGACATTTTTTTCCTCACAATCTTTAAAAAGAGCTGCATGCTCAAAGTTGTTACCCCACTTCACTCTGATAACACTGACTCAACATGGACCCTTTCTTGGTTGAATATTTTTACATAAATGCATACCAACCAGGGATTTTACAAATCTGGAAAAAGTCAATGAACTACTTTTTGAATCAGCTCCATATTTAACTGTGCCTCACCCTTTCACACTTCACTTGCACCGTACTTTCTTTAATCACAATCAGGATGAATAATTCTTTGTGCTGTGGAGCAGTCACCAGCCCACCATCCACCACATCAGCATGACAAAGGCCCTGACGCTCATAAACCACAATCTAATCACACTTGAAATTCTTTTAGTTAGCCTGAGCATTTGCAAAGGCACACACAGTAACACAGACAATTGTCAGTTAAATAAGACAGTTATATACCCTCCACTGTGGCAGCCAGCTTAAACAATATAATTCACCAAAGCTGGTATGTGAAAGACTAAACTAAACTAACTAAAAACTATGGTATATTTACCATGCCCATGCCTTTATCTACAGCCATCAGAGCCATGTATATTTCAGTTCTATTTTGATAATTCCATTAACTGTTGGGGTTTGTATCATGGCTGCTTCTGTAGGGCTTAGTCAGACTGAAAAACACGTCATATTACATTCATTAATATTGTTTCAATATTAGCTTACAAAGACACATTATTTTGCCTTACAGTCGATGGATGTCTGACCAAAAAATAGCTCAACATCCACATGGAAAAATTCATCACAAGTGTGAAAAGGACCTGCCAGTGTTGTATGTTGCTAGCATCACAATATACAGCCCTCAAGTAAGATTCCTTTGGTTTGGTCTGATGAAATTATAAAATGTTTGCTCTAAACACTGTTGCAAGGATTTGAACTCTTTTGTCGGACGTTAAAATTTAATGTGTCACAAGGAGCAATTAAGCAAATAGTTTGACATTATGGCAAACATGTATTTTCTTTTCTGCATACATTTGATGAAAAGATTGGGGAAAAAAAAAGATTCTTTGACCTGTTAGCTTAGCATAAATACTGAAAGCAGGGGAGCATGGCTAGCTAGGCTCTGTAACAACAACTGTGACAAAATCCACCTACTGTTACCTCTAAGGTGTAAGAACAACTAGCTGTGGATTTATGGGGGTTGCCCATGACAGCTCTTTCCCCCCACATCCAGTCTTTAAGGTAAGCTAAGTTACTGCTGGAGGGTAAATTTTATTAACCTTTTGATATAGCCAGGCTAGCTGTTTTTCCCTGTTTTCAGTTTTAATGCTAAGCTAAGCTAAGTGGCTGCTAGCTGTAGCTTCATAAGGAGCATACAGGTGACCTGAGAGTGGTATTAATCTTCTCACCTTGAAGTTCAGATGCACCAAACCAAACTAGCAGTGACAAACGCAGACTGTTGCTTCGCCTCACGCCGCCTGTGCTCCAGCCAAAAGTTGCACACGAACACACCTCGAAGACTACAGCCAATGGTCAACTAGCATGTACCAGAACCCCAGGAAGTGCACTAGGTTTTGAAGCCAATTTTCATTGTGGCCAAACAGTGGAATTACAACTTCCGGGTCTGTCATGTAGTGACCTGTGGCCCCAAAAGACCTTTTCCCATAGACTTACATGACAAAAAAGACATCTGTAAATCAGTGGATGTTTTTTTTGAGCATTACATTCCTTAGGGAAATTACTGTTTTCACAGGCGGGGTTACATCCATTTGGTAGAGCCGACGATTGAATTATTTTATCCCCATTCACGTTCACAAAGCATGAAACTGAAAATAGCCGGCTGAGCCGGTGGAAGTCTCTAAGCGCCTGCTCTATGGGTCACATGGTGCGGAGGAAGCAGTGCCGATCAGCCCTGGATCACCCATGTAATTTTATTTGTGGCAGTTGAACCACTTTGGCTTCATGTGCCACTAAGCGACTTTCATAGTAGTGATGTGTCGTTCACAAACAAGCCGGCTGTAAGAGCCGATTCTTTGTAGCCAATGAGAAGAGCTGACTCCCGTCTGGGAGAAGCGACTCTTCAGAGGCTCTTGCTCAGCTCTGCTGAGAATCCATGTAGGCAGGGGCGGGACTTTATTTTGATGGGCACACCATGCGGCCAATCACATGTGAGGACAGTCTAGGATCATACCATTATGTGAAAGAAGGAAGGGGGGCAGATGCTCCAAAGACAGTGAGTGTAGTGGGACAGGCCAGGTACACACAGAGCGACAGAGAGACAGGAGAGAGCCGGATTTAAATGCAAGCGCATCAATGATATTGGAGACTGCAAAGCTGAGTATTTGTAAAATGAAAATATCCATCAGAACAGGGTCAACAACAATCCCGCACAAACATCTAAGAACCATCCACCCGTCCGTGCAACTGAAGAAGAGAGGGCACCGTGGATTTTTTTTTTTTTGTAATGAAAAAAAAAAAGCATAAAAATGAGGCTTTTATGAAAACACTGAATGAAAAATTGCTAACCAACACACGAACCATTCATAATTGCAAAATTAGGCTAAAATGGAAGGCTCCAAGTAATACTAAATGAAAACCCATTAGACAGCGGAGCCGAGCCAAAAGAGCGGAATCTTTGAAAAGAGTCAGACCTCCCATCACTATTTCATAGGGCCCTATCCCCAACGCTGTATCCAAGTCTCTTTATACATTCATGGCATGTATCTTCTGTGCTTGTGTTGGAGGAAATAACTCTCCGTACCAGCACGCGGCAGTAGTCTGTATTTGTCACTCAAAAAGGGAAGCTGAAAGGCTGACAGGACAGATTCAAGATGATGTTAATGTGCAAAATAGCCAGTCAGCACATTAACAACACAACCTGATGTTGAAAGAACAAATGATATTTACTGTGTGCTAGCAAACAATAACACAAACATTTACAAACGTTTCTGCTAAAAAGCTACAAACAAAGATGATCGTACCTAATACAGCAAATTTGTTTTGATCTCACGCCCTTTTTTTCACTTCTCACTTCCGTTTATCTTCTTGTGCATTGAGTTGAACCACTAATCAGAGTGATTTCACCCACCGAAGGGCTGATATTAACCGACGGCACACCAGCTTGGTGTGTCAGGGCCCTAATACTCAGCTAGAAAGCGGCTGGATACACTTTCCAAAATGTCAAACTATTCCTCTAAAAGATTTCAACTTTCAACAGAATTCTCCAAGTACACTGAGAAATAGAACTTATTGTCATTATTTGATTTTTTTTTTTGTGCTGTTTATTTAATTCTCTGGCCCAAAAAGTCTGTATGTTATCTCACCAAATTGATGCACTCAATAAAAATTCAGTCTTAATCTCTCACCCTGACACACTGGCACACACATACCAGAGTATACTCACATGGCTCGGTTACTGCTCATCATTGCTCATATTTCTGTCAATCAGTCAATGAAATTCATTCCACTACTGTCATCCCTTTGTCCTGACCAGAGCAACTCGATCGTGTTGAAGATGGCATGAACCATATCAACCAAGACATGAAGGAAGCCGAGAAAAATTTAAAAGATTTAGGGAAATGCTGTGGGCTTTTCATATGTCCATGTAACAAGTAGGTACTGACAGTGTGCCCCAAAGGTTCTTTACATATGTGGTGGCGTCCAGTTCTTCCTCTTTTTTTTCTTTTTTGTTTGACTTTCTTTCGTCACAGTGAGTGTCTGAAGTTGTTGTCTTCTCTCCTTTGTCCTCTTTTTATCTCTCTCTTCCTCTCCTCTTCCTCCCTCTCTCTCTCTCTCTCTCTCTCTCTCTCTCTCTCTCTCTCTCTCTCTCGTGCTTCGTTCTGTGGGGGATAAATGACTTGTGTTTAATCAGAGCAACTGGAGCGCATCGAGGAGGGAATGGACCAAATCAATAAGGACATGAAGGATGCAGAAAAGAATTTGAACGATCTAGGGAAATTCTGTGGTCTTTGCTCCTGTCCATGTAACAAGTAGGTGCTGCTTGCCTGCCTGCCTGCCTGCCATTCAAAGATAAGAATAACTATCCAAGAAATCAAAATAGAATCGAGGTAGAAGTGACATCACGATGGCCATCAGCCAATAGTCCGCTCTGCTCCATCTCCAAATAAACTCTGACTCCACCCCTTTCACACCCTTACCAGGTCCTGCAGGCCATGATGTGCTCTCAGATATATTCTCCCACACACAAATAATGCAGAGTACACTTAAAGTCGAACTGAAATTTGAATCTTGTTTAAAGAAAATCTGCAGCCATGTGCTGCAATTTTGCATGATTTGCCATTTTCCAAAATAAGATAAAACCTTTTTTGGACATCCTTTTTGGGTTTGTTAAGTCTTTAATCCTCTGGATGGCTGTTTCCCATGGCAGTGTTTGACTGATATTTGAGGGATGACATTCTGTCATAAGAAGTGAGTATCAGTACTCGATACCTTTAAGGTATCAACCAAAATAACCCAGTACCAAGTATTATCAAAATGTCAAATGAAAGGCCTGTCAGCATTGCATCGTCTTTTGCACCTGGGGTCTGATCCCGGACCATCATGACGTGCTACTGGGTCAGCTAACCTGTTGCTGCCATCTCTGGTCGCCCACATCCAAGCGAACGGCCAGTTCACTGTCTGCCTGGTTAGCATGAGCTAACAGCAATGGCAGCTGACATCCAACACCAAGCCATTAAATGGTCCAAACAAACTCACACCAATACTAAAATGGCTTGACTCTGTTGTCAAACCCATTAATAACCATTAGGTCAGGTTAATAGGTGAGATGCTAATAGTTAGCCCTGTCACTGTGTGTGTGCAGCCCAGCAAACTCTCACCAACTATCCAGCACTGAGCTCACACTCCTGCAGCAGCAGCTACAACCCATACAGTCTGTGATGACAGTTCAGCATGCTGAGATGCCACCAAAACTTTCAAAAGTATGGCTATACTACACACTACTCCATTCACATTATGGGCACTGAATGTAGAAGGTATCGGCATCACTTTAATGATACTAATATGGGTACTGGGATCAACATTTTTTTAAATGATACCCAGCACTACTCGTCATGCTGTTAAATTTATATTGTGCTTGCAAAGTGAAAGCTAGCACGCTGGGCCAACTAGCTCCCTCTCTGAAAGCAAAAGGTAGTTAGCAAAGGTTGCTAATGGTAGCACTGATTCCCACTAGACATTACTTTATGTTCACCTGCTCAGTCATCAGCAGGTCAAACACAATCAGTGCTGCATCCATCTTACTATATAAGCTAGCAAGGAGGCGGCCAAGCTAACATTAGCTGGTTGTGTTTTATGGTTCCGAATATGGCAAATGCCCAGACTGCTGAAATTCACAGCAACAGGCAGTCCTGTTAGCTCAGCACCCCTATACATTACCCAGTTATTTGAAACACCAAGTTATGTTGGGAGTGGCCACTCAGCAACAGCTCCATCACTGTACCAACCAAACAGTAGACACTTTGTCAGTCAGAACCAAAACTTCATGCCAGAAAAATAAACTAAATATTTTTTCACAAGACAACAACATGCAGGACAACAAGGATACATACAGAGATTTCAGAGCAAAAATGACTTCAATTTCAGTTCGACTTTACTGCAAATTCAGACAATATGCAGCCAAATACTGTAGATAATTGCGGGCACATGCAGCAGCCTTGGATTGTTTAAGCATATCTCCCCTAGATTGGCCTTCAAACATAAGTATCCCAGAATTCACAGCTCCACGACTGGCAAGCAAAGCAACCCATAGTTCATCAGTCTGAGCCATCGCCACACGATTGGCCCTTTGAGAAGTAGCACAATGTTCCCATACTACACACTGTATCAATAACCATGTAAGACACCAGACATCTGCAAATAGACTGGGTGAAACCCAAATCCTATAAAGCCAAGCTTGAAAAGTCCAGTCCTCCACAAAAGCTCTTCCCCACTCAGCCAAGGCCATGGTTCATCAATAAGTGCCTCTCTTAACACCCTTCTACCAAGTGCCCTATTCTCTATGCTTCCACTTCTCAAAACACCTTTAAATGGGAGTCATCTACATGCAGGTGTGGCCATTGTAGAAGTCCCACTTGTAACATTTGCTAGAGTCCTCCTAAAGAGGAATTGGTTTTTTTTTAAAAAAAAAAATGCATTGTGATGGGAAGAGGGGACTCTTACAATGCTATCACTGCAGCTTTCGGCCTTCCCAACGGTAAAACCACAGAATTAATCAAAAGAGCAGGGCTGAGGCTCCCGAAGCATCTTGGTACTCAGATCATTTTAATGAGTTGACTCCAGCTGGAAATTCAGTGATCTTGGTCCCAAAATGCCTTTGGTTAGCCTGGTCCAGGACTGTTTGACACTTCTCCTCATCTGCATGATCTCTGCCACCACCACACCGCTCTAACATCCAGTAGATCCTCACCTCTATGCAGGCAACAAGACCTCTTGTTTCCCTCTGAGCACCCCCCCTCCCCCACCATTATTTAAACCACCAAGTGCCAATGACATGGAATGATTGACGAGCATGACCCTCTGAATGCTCATGCATGCATGACGATGCAACTCATAACAGCAATGCTACACATGATGATGCTAAGATCATGATGCTAATATTAACACTGAAGGTGATGTTGATGATGTTGATGGTGATGATGAACAAATCTTTTGATGTTGTATTTACCACGGGTAGCACAAAGCCTGGGGGCTTTTTATGGTAAACAGGGAATAAACAGCAGAATGAATGAATTTGTCTTCTTTTGAAAATGTCAAAATCTCTGGGAAGAAAACATGAAAGAAAATGACAGATTCAACTTAAAACAAATAGATTTCCAACACAGCAATATTATAAAAATAAAAAAAAACTATGCCAAAATATTCAAGCAATACTGTCATATAATTTGCACCAATATTATGAGAATGAAGTCATACTACTTCAAGAAGAAAAGGTCACCCCATGAAGTTGTAATTTTATGAGAATAAAGCTTAATTTTCAAGAAAAACAGTCATAATATTACGATAATAAAATCTTAATTTTAGAAGGATAAAGTTGCATTTTTGAGAATAAAAGTCATATTACTGTGAGAATAAAGATGTAATTTTATGACAATAAAGCTGTACTATTTCAAGGAAAAAAAGCTGTAATAATATGAGAATAACAACATTGTTTTATGAGAATAATGTCATGCCTTTTAAAGGGAAAAAAGTCGTAACATTAGGAAATAAAGTCGTAATTTTACAAGTCATAATTACATGATTAAACTTGAAATTTTATGCCAGAAAGTCAGATGACATTGTATAAAATAAGACAGTCTTAATCAGGGAGAAGACATGTTGGATGAGTTGTAAATGAACTTTTATGTCAGAGGTCAGAGTTAGACTCTCATGTAAGGCACCTTTGCCTCACTGTTTTTTAGACTTAGTTGAGTTCTCATTTTCAGTTGTTAGGATGAGGAAAGCTGCTGAATGAACACTGTTTACATAACATTTAGTAGAATAGTTGAATAGAGCCGTTCCTGTTAACTTCATATTTTAATGTTGACACGCAGGAGGGATGAGTTCTAACTTTTTTTCTTGAAATAGTATAACTTTATTCTAATTAAATTATAACTTTATTTTGGTAATAGTACATGTATGATTTTATTCTTATTAAATTACGACTTTATTCTCGTAATGTTACACAACTTTTTTTCTTGAAATACTTTAAACTTTATTCTTATTACTGACTTTATTGTCATAAAACTACATCTTTATTCTCGTAATATTATTACTTTGTTTCTTTACAAGGTACAACATTATTGTCATAAAATACCGTCTTTATTCTTGTATTATTATGGCTTTTTTTCTTGAAATAGTATGACTTAATTCTCATTAAATTATTACTACTCTGTCCTCATAATATTATTTTTTTTCTTTCAAAGTGGCCCTAATACATATACAGCCTAGTTTTTTGTGATTTAACAGACTAGACCAAATCAAATCAAGCGCACAAAAAAAGACCAAAATGTGTTGATTGAAGTCCATAAGAAAGTGCATGAGAGACGAAGGAAGAGATTTTTAGATGATTTTTAAAAAAGAAAAAGAAAAGGCTAATGCTTTATGACAAAATTGTCAAATGCTAGAAGGAAGGCAGTGAACCCATGACAAGAAGAGAGAAATGACAGTCTGACACATTCACAGCAAAAGAGAAAAACAGGAGGGATGTGAAACTGGGTTAGGACACATGCGCAGTAAGATGTTTTTCAGGGATGGAGCTATGTTTGATGTGTAAATGGGTACATCATGCCACTGTGCATGTACTTGGTGGTACTCATGTCTTTACATGGCTCCGCGTGGCAATCCAGCCCACTGCTGCCTTGTTTTCCCCCTCTGGTTCTGCTGCAGTTTCTTTGCAGTGCCACCTCTCCCGCAGAGCGCTGTGCTAAATAAGCCTTTATCCAGGCTTTATCCTGTTCAACAGTACTGCTCGCTAAGCTCCCTCTCCCGCGGGGAACTCGCTCACATGTAGGTCAGCCATATCAGAGAGTGGCATGATGGCCTGCTGGGAAGTTGACTCAAACTGAATGCACACATAGATGGACACTATAAGGACAAAGGGGACATGTTTTTGTTGGGTTTCTTTCTCCACTCAGAAAGTTAGACTAATTCCATCATACATGCTGAGGTATTTTTAATCCCTTCAGCATGCTGGCTGCCTGTCAGAATTAGCTGACTCCTGGTTTTCTGCTACTTAATATCTTTGGATTCTTGCTGTCTGCATCATACCATCAGTGGATTTTGATTGGTGGATAGCTCAACTTGTAGGTCACTCAGGGAATGAATTAGATAGAATGAGTTCAGTTTTACCACGGGATCTGCAATCCTCATATGATCTAATCAGATCATTTTAGCTCAATCACAGCAAAGCTGATTAGAGAAGTGCATTATATCCATTATGAGACTGCAGAGAAGCAAATTGCAAAGGAGCGCAAACTGGATATAAAATGAAAGGAAAGTGATGTGAAGATGGAATAGGAGAGGAGAGGAGAATTATACACAATATTAAGAAACAAAGGCAAAAGAAAAAAACACTGGGAAGAAATAGGATCAAAATGAAAGGACTCAGACAAGGGTAGCGTGTGTGTTTACAATACTGGTGTGTGTCAGCAGGGAGAGGGAGCTAAGCAAAGCCTTGCCTCAGTCCATTTCTATTAATAAAAGCAGTGTAGGAGGCTGAGCCATCACCATCCCTGATGCAGCTAGAATACATCCACACAGCACTCCAAGGTTATACAAAATTCAGCAACTGATGCCACAATATGAGCAAAGAAATGACAAAATATTGTTGAATGGATGATGAAATATATATATATATATATATATATATATATATATATATATATGTATATATATATGAGTGACTTCTCAGGAGAAAGAATGGAACAGGTATAAAGTGCTTGGCTTAAAATTCTGGAGTCACAGATACAATAAAACCATAACTACAGAAATAAAAAAAAGAACATCTCTCTGTTAAGCCTCTTTTCCACTGGACAAAAACCCCAGTAATCCATTTTAACCTTTCCCACAAAAGACAAAAGCAAGATCATAATCGGCATTCATTCCCAGACAAATTAATTACAGTAGTCATGGCTATTTCTTAGCTTCAGCTGCGATCGGCTGCCGTTGCTTTCTTGGGTTTTTGGAGTCAAAAGTGAGCATATTTGGACGAGAGCGTGGAGCTGTGGATCTGACTCAAAGACTGTAGCGACACCTGGCAGACAGCCTGTCACTAAAGGTGCCCTGCTCTTAAATTTGTGTAACTTTAAGCCTTAATAAAATGTAAACAGGTGAGTTATATAAAAACTCGACTCGAATTCTACTGTCCAGCCACTACAAAAATTGGCTTCAAAGCCAGGTGCACCTACTGTCTGCCTTATTTTAACAAGACTTTCAATGTGGATTGATTCACTTTTTGAGCCAGCCTTAAGCGACCATTAGAGGAACTGCAGTTTTTGGCATTTGCTTTATTTTTCAGCCCTGGAGGTTGACACTTGGCATTTTTACCTCTTTTCTAGCTTCATGCAATAATACACCGCCATAAAGTACATCCAAGCAGCAGTTAAACATCTTTTAGGATTAGTCAGCACCAAGTTTGAAAGGGAGACTGAATTAGTAATACATTTAAAAAAAAAAAAGAAGTGACCACCATAACATTTTCACTGGCCTCCATGCTGCTTTAAACTGTTTACTAACCCTGTTTTGCTGCGCACTTGTGATGTCGAATGCACAGACTGTATATAAAGATGAGCGATGTGACACCTACCCAAAAGTGAAGCCAAAACATCTCAGTCACCCCCTGGTGGCTGGCTGCAGTACAGGTCATAAACCCTACGCCTTCCATGTTAGTGGATGTGGCATGAGCCAAACTCAAATCTCAAAGTACGCGTCAAATAAATGTTTCCTAAAGATGGTTCCTGCGTGTTTAGGTCTTTTAGGTAATTCGTATCATGTTATTGTATGTTCCAGTGTTTGTTTGTCTGATATGTTTGGTTTTAACTCGTAAATCTAATGTTGAAAAAGAGGAATTAAGGTGATGATTGACAGCTATGCTTGCTATTTGTTTAGCAATTAGTTGGAAGGGACCTCAATACCACTGGGGATTGCCACCTGGCAGACTCTGGCTCCAAATGATATCACCAGTGCAAGATAGCAGGAGCCATGTCTGGGATATTCTGTCTTCATTTTTATGCAGTGGGGAAAGTGGAAAAGCATTGTCCATCTTTATATACATTCTATGGTCAAAGGTGATACACCAAAAGAAAAAAAAAAACACAGAAAGGCATACTCTTCTACACGGCTCTGATACTAGAACAGGAGTCTATCACCTATTTTAGTTGGTTTTCCCACATTTAGTAAACCCACATATATTAGTTTACTGTGTAGAAAAAGAGTATTACATTGCCCTCTATCCTCGACTCTTTGGTGCCAAAACACACTAATTCTGATGTTGTTGTTGTATTTGCAGCTGTATTTGTCACACACGTTCTACTCTTTAGACAGAGGCAGATACTGAAGAATCTTTGGGATGTTTTAGTGTCATCCTTATTATTTTCCTCCTCTGACTCACCATGACTTGACATCCGCCTCTGAACCTGGGAGAAAAGTGGTGACTTTAAAAAAAAACACAAAAAAAAACAAGTGAGGGTGGGGGTGTTACAGTAGGTGTAGGAACAGTTAACCATGGTGTTATTCTCTGTTGACTCCCTCCAGTTTCTTGTTTTGTTTCCTTTTGTCGTTTGGCAGTGTGTTCTCTGCATTCCTCGTTGTCCCTCCTAATGATGTGACAGTCCTGTACCCTCTGTGTTGTGTGTCTGCCAAAAGCTTGTCTCTTCTCTGTTTTCTGTCACACTGGGACATTTAACTATGGGAGGGGGGAAGTGTGGGGAGGGAGGATGACATTGCAACTACACAGAAGTGCCAGTAGGATGGATTAAAGGGAAAAAAGGGGAGTATTGTCTGAGTCATCCCACATGTTGCAGTTATTAAAATGCATGCCTAGACTGTACAAAATAGACAAATGTGACCTGTGCCTGATTCCAAACAATATGTTATATACCTACAAGATATAACATCACATACATTACTATTGTATAACACCAGAATGAGCCTGTACCTACTAAACCCAATCTACCAACTAGTCTGTGCCTGCTATGCTTTGCTTGACTTAGTCTAGTCCCCACCATATATTTATGTGCTGGATGCATGAAACCAAATAACACGTTGTGTCAGCTGATCAAGCCACATACTGATATATACATGCCGCAGCAGTACCTCAAATGCAAGGCTCTTTGTGTAGATTTGATTAATGGGAAGCCAGCCTGGTTGAGGTAAATGGCAAGTCGTTCAGCCAGTTGAGTAACTGTTCATCCTCATCCTCCCCTTCGCTGTCGCTGGCCAGGATGAAGAGTGGAGCCAGCAAGGCCTGGGGGAACAACCAGGATGGGGTGGTGGCCAGCCAGCCTGCCCGTGTGGTAGATGAGCGCGAACAGATGGCCATCAGTGGAGGCTTCATCCGCAGGTATGAGGGGGTAGAGAAGTAAGGAGATGGAAAAGTATGGACTGAGGTGTGTGTGTGTGTGTGTGTGTGTGTGTGTGTGTGTGTGTGTGTGTGCATATGAGAGGAATACAAGTGTCCATGTGGAGGTGGTGCAGACATTTTAGATTGAAGGAGACAGATGGACACAATACTGATAGCTCTCTCATGTCTTAGCTTAGCATAAAGACTGGAATCAGGAGAAAAAGGGAATAAATTACAACAAAAAGAAAATAACAACAAGTCAAGTCAACTTTATTTTATTTTATTTGTAGAACAACATAATCAGTATAGTCCGTCTGACAGATGGTTATTTTTAACATTGGTATCAGCCCAGAATATCATATCAGTGCATCCCTGCACATGAGAGTGGTTAGAACTTTTAATGTAACTCTCTGCAAAAAAGGCAAATAAGAGTATTACTCAAAATGTCGAACTATTTCTCCGGAAGAGGTTTTTGGTTTTGTGCAATGTTTGTTAGGAAAAACTGTAACCAACATGCAATATTATTGACAAAAGAGAGAAGACTAAAATGTAATTTAAAAATATCACCTCTACTGAAATCTCTATTTTCAATAACAAGATATTACAGACTGCAGAAGGGGTGAGCCAGTACAACATTATCTGTATCTGTGTCTATATGTGTTTAACCAACTAAATTTTCTGCAACCCTCTGTTAATGTAAACTTTAATCTAAACATTTGACACAAAACTTAGACTTCATACATTTTAAAAAAGCTGATAAAAATGACAGTAGGAAAAAAACAAACAAAAAAAACCCCTTAATTCATCAGTTTGAGTTTTGAATATCAGCTGAATGTATTTACATTGAAACCCATGAAAACAGCATACACCATGAAACTGTTGTACAGTTCTATTCCTCTGTGAATAGAATACTAAAGCTGATAAAGTCATTGGGTTAGTCTCAGTTTGGGACTGGAGAGATGTGGGCGTTTGCCACACTCTGCACTCTGGGAATCTGAGCATTTAGCGTAGCACTTTATGGAACGCAATGTTGCTCTGTGTTTCATTAGCCTCAGCTGTCTTGTATGGTTTTTATGTTAGGACTGCTAACACATTAAACCAAGATGGTGAACATTATACCTACTGCACATCATTGTCAGTATTGTTATTGTGAGCATGTTAGCATGCTTACAGTAGCATAGCATGTCTTCCAAGTTTGGAATACTGCTTTAAATCAATTTGAAGTGAATGAACGTGTACAGCAAAAAATACTGTTTCCATACTATTGTATTCTTCATCAGCTAAAAGTCTTTTCAAGGTTAGAAAGAGCCAAAGCATTGCTCAGAGTGGGCCAGTACTCACCTGTACGCAGTACTAAGGCTTCTATAATTTAATCTTTGGTATACTGTGACTTTGTCCTGCACACAGACACTTCTCACACACTGCCAATACTCTTTTCTGTCCTCTCCATATCAGGTTCTCTGGGCAATTCATAATAGCCCTAATTAAACTGCATTACCCAGGGGGCACTAGATGCTCAACCAGATTCAAACCTGTTTCCGTTCTCGCCTGCTTGCTTTTTCTGTCGGGGGTTAGTCTACGTAATTATACAATAATGCTGGCCTGGCTCCATGAGGGCAAAACAAGGTGAACACAGACAAATTCAGAAGACGACACAGTAGAGCTTCCAAAGTCAAATTCTACATCACGAAATCATGGATGTATAAAAAGAAGTGAATAGTGCACGGAAGGTGAGACTTCATTCATTCCTATAATAGTTGCTCAGTGGCACATGAAGCCAAAAAAGTTTAACAGCTGCGTATATAATTACGTGAATGATTGCTACTGCTTCTACATAGTATGGCCATAGAGCAGGTGTACTAGAGACTTCCACCAGCCGAGCAGGCTACTTCCAGTTTAGCGCTCTGCTAACTTGATTGGGGATAATATGATTCCATCTTGCGGCTTTTCTACATCCAAATGTTACCAGGCCAAATAGATCAAATCCTGATAGTGAAACAGGTCATTTAGTGGGGCTTGTGACGTCTCTCTGTTAAGTACATCAATAAGAAAAAGTCTTTTTGGGGCACTGGGCATGACATGACAGTAGTAATTCCACTGTATAGCCACTACAAAATGAGGCTTCAAAGTTGTACCATTTTGAGGAAGGGTGAGGCAAATATCTTTTATATATTAAGTAAAAACATCTAATTTTGCCTGCATTGACATACATATGAAATACAATGGTGGGCCTATCCATAACTAACTAAAAAAATTTCAGTACAATTTTTGTAATGATAAGGCCTAACGCACTTTGCGTATTCTGCTTATGCAGAGCGGCGGCACTGATCCCACTTGTGTCCACACGTGATCTAAGGTCAGCCAAGAAAAGGATCAGTGGTGAAATGTGGATGAGAGCATCACAGAGGGAGCAGGCGGCACCTCTCTCAACCTAGTCAACATGGCAATATGTGGTGTGTGTGGTCTGGGGTTGGTGCAGACGTCACAGTATTTAAATTTGCCCTTCTCTGTGTGTGTATTTAGGGTAACAGATGATGCCCGGGAAAATGAGATGGATGAGAACCTGGAGCAGGTGGGTGGCATCATCGGTAACCTGCGCCACATGGCCCTGGACATGGGCAACGAGATCGACACCCAGAACCGCCAGATCGACAGGATCATGGAGAAGGTAGGACACACAACAAGATCTGGATTTCATTTTATCTCATTCATCATAAAGTTTTTAATTTTCATGAACTTATTTTCCAGCCAAATTTGACTTTATATTAGATTTTATATATATTATTTGTGAAGATAAGAGTCATTTAATTTAATATTTCCCAGACAGAAAAGATTTTACCTATAAATATTTAGTTAATTTTTGACTGATATTTTATTTCAAAAAGAATCATAATGACAAAAGTTTCCCATCAACGTTTTCTTATTTAAAGATGTATTTCACTCCTGTGAAGATGGTCTTTATATGAAACTGTGCTGTCTATGCAGTACACAAATACTTTTGAACAGTGGTGTATTGGTAGTTGATGAGGTGGGTGTACTGCTAGGTACATAGGTAGGTTACCGATGAGGAAGTAGGCATAGTCTCCTACGTATTACAATGGCTTTTTAGCTGATAGGTGGGTATACTGTAACTGGATGGAAAAAGAAGTGGGTATACCCCGTACACCTGAGTATACCCTCCACTGCACCACTGCTTTTGAAATGGGTGCTACATGACCAGAGAAAACAGAGGAAAAGGACTGAAGCATTTGCTTTTGCTCAAGAGGCAGAAAACCTACAACTACCAAAATGCACTGTGCCGCACCGGACTACTAAACGCTCATGCTGGTGGGTGATGTAATGCGAGTTGCCCGTCTGGAAACAGTATAGCAGTCAGTATTTACTGGGAACAAGCCTTCTCAAGTTTAGGGATGATTTGTGGGTCTCCATAGAACCCAATTTCATTTAGATATCTTGAGGTGAGAGTTCAAGGGACCTTAATAAAAATGGCCACATCAGTTGTTTCCTCACCAAAAGTTCACAGGGTGTCCGTGGGGTCTTAAAAAGTATTAAAAGTTGATAAATCAAATGTCGGAAAAGTAAGGCCATTAAAAAGTATTAAAAAGTCTTAATCGCGATTTTATGAAGTATTCAATTTTCTTGGCATTCAAGCTTTGACAAAAAGTATCCATGAATGTATAATTTATTTTCCTCCTCGCGACTATTACAAACAACGATGTGTAGGTAGGCACGCTCGGACTGCCATCGGGTGTGTGTGTGGGGGTGCTGAGCGAAAAAAAAAGTCCAAAAAAGTTAATAACTTACAATTTATGGTGAAAAAAGTAGTTTCTTGCAACCCTAGAATTAAGATAAAAATATTCACAAACGAAAAAACACTTCTGGTTGCTGATAAGTAGTGTTTAACTTTTGATTTAACACTAAAAATTAAAACCCTCGGCGCACTGCAGCACAAGCAGACAGATGCGCGACTCAGGGCAGTATGTGTCACTGACATCAGACTCAATGTCACCATCAGCATATTATTTTATATCAATAAAATCTATTTTATCATTATTTTGAGTCACATTGTTGAAAGAATTTAGTCGTCTGTGTTCAAGCAGGATAATAGGTCTCCATTCATTGCACGTCGGGCTTTCTATTTCCTTGTCGGAGATGTTTTCTTTTTTAATTCCATGATAGCTATTGTCCCTTAACTCACCAATAAAGAATACCTTTGTCCATTTCAAATAACCCATGGCAATAATAATATCCCTGTTTTCTGATTTACTGTGAAACTTTTTTAGGCAATTTATGCAACAGTCAGACCAGATGACTTCTTTACTCGGCCTTTATTTGTCAACCAACCAAAAACAATCAATCAATTAAAAACACAAACTGGAATTGGAACATGAAATCTTATATGCCTAACAGAAATTGCTTCTAGTTCTTTGAATTTACATATGGCTAAAGGGGACAAAAAACAACCGTAAACGGACGGCATGATTAGTGTTGCGTTCAAGGTCCCCCCAAAAAAACGGAAGAAAAAAAGCTGGATAGTCGTTTTTTTTTCCACAATCGAATCCCATGCCATCGAACGAAGCTTCGAAGCTTCGAATTTTTTGGATCAGCCCTAAATCCCACATGCAGGGGGCTAGCCATAAGGTTGTTGTTTTCAGCAAGTTGGCCTTGAATAGCTGATGTTGAGCTGTAGCGCTGTGTTACTTGTTATGACCTAAGGTGTATTTTAATAAACCTGCCTTTGGTTTAATTTATTCTTTCAAGCTTTATTCCTTTTCATCTTATCTGAGTTCTGTTGTATGTTTGTGCTCCATAGGTTTAATTGCAAACAATAACTGTTTAGTAAGTTAAAGATGCGTTGCTGCTAACGACAGCTTGAAGTGGCGATGAGGTCTTAAGGTTTTTTTGGAAGGTCTTAAAAAAGTCTTAAAAAGGTATTGAAATTAACCTCAGGATTCCTGCATATACCCTGGTTCAGCGTAAAGTTGAAAAGACACTGGCCTCGCTACAGCACGACGCGTCAGGTGACTTGTGTCAAGTGCCGCCTCTAGCACTCACCAGGTGCATTGCGCTGCAACTCATGAACAGACAACCACACAAAGTTATTACTACTTTTACTGAAAGATGTGTACCGCTTCCACCTCTGCATTAAATCATATGTGGGCATGTGTTGGCTAGTGAGCTACTGTATGACTCGCCAGCCAGTAGTCGTTTGGATCAAACAGTGAGTCACACATGAGACACAGCAACAGCAACAGCAACAGCGTTCTTTTTATACATCCATGGTGAGAAGAGGAGTCAAGCTGCCAGAGGAGCAGAAGAAAAGAGCTGTTACAGGAGCTGGAACGTACAAGCAGAGAGCAAGTGGGGGGAAAATTAATTTATTCCAGGGGTGGTGAGGCTGGAAATAGGACAGTGGCATGAAGTGCTGCGGGGTGGCGTTCCAGGAGCACCAACACGCATCTAGCCGTTGTGTGGCTGAAAATAATATTGTGTTTTTTAACGAGCTCCATTCACCGCCAGTGTGTTTTGGCCTTAAATTTGAAGCGAATCAATCAATCAATCAATCAATCAATCAATTTGAATCAATTGATGCCTTAGGTTTTCTAGTTCCACAAGATAGTACTACCTTTGTGCTAACCACAGTGCTTTAAAGATACTTATGTCGGCCTCCAGTTATTTTTGCAAAAGGGGGCATTAATTGTATCTGGGTGGCCATGGCACCCTTGGCTGCACTTTGGGGGCACCTTTGCTGAATTCGATACATGTTCCTTTTAACATGGCTTAAAATAACAACCAGTATAACCAAACTCATATTGTTTCCTCCTTATTCATCCCCTTTTCCTTCACCAAGGCTGATTCCAACAAGACCAGGATTGATGAGGCCAACCAGCGTGCCACAAAGATGCTGGGCAGTGGCTAAATGCCCTGAGCCATGAGCATGATCGTCCCGGCGTCCTGCGCCGCACATCTACAGGCGCTGACATGCTTTTATCATGGTATTGACCTTCTAGGTTTGCACACATGCACATATCACCTCCCTTCCCCATTGTAAATGTTGTTCTGTGTGTCGTCTGTCGAGCTTTTTCAAGATGATTGTCCTCGTAAAAAGATGATTTCTTATACTCCGTATATCATTCTTTCCAAAGGTTGTATATAGTGCTGACTTGATGGCTCTCTAGCTCACCTGTGAAGTTTTTATTATCTTTATCTATCTATCTATCTATCTATCTATCTATCTATATACATATATATATATATATATATACATATATATATATATATATATATATATATATACATATAAAAGTACACTGCTCTGGATGACAAGTATATAACAGGAATGCGATATAAGCTGTTTGTTTTTATTTTTTTCCTTTTCAGTATCTCAGTATCGTCTTAGTAAAGCTGTCATTCCATCTAGGCTACTGTCATGCTCCTTCTTTTGGTGTTGTCACGACAAAAGGGAGAAGACCGATGGGAACACGAGTAATGATTTACTAAGGAACGGTACAGACAAATGGGATTATAAAGGGCACTTACAATCAAAAGGCAGTCGTTGATACAGTACATCTTCCTCCATCGCAATCATACTGAGTTACTGTTTAGACAATGTGCAACTAGACTCTCTGTAGCTGTATTAGACATTGCATTCCAAGTGATGTGAATTGTGCGTTCTCTGCATGACAAATGGTAGATTTTAGTCTTATAAATAAAACCTGTCTGAAAAATATATATAAAAAATGATAACATGGCAGTAGCAAATTGACAAAACGCATGCTCAGTATTAGGACACAGTTGATCGTTCCATACTCCTGCAAGTTTGCAATAGTGCCACTCTTTTTGTCTCAATATATTTACCAACTGTGACCATCTTGTTGTAAAATAATGCAAAAGGGATCAAAAAAGTGAGATAAAGATGAAAAAAAATGAGGACTTGGGGTTGTATTGCAAAAAAAGACCTGTTTTCTAAATGATTATGCAGTTCAATGATGAAGATGTTGATTATGTGCTGAAAGATGAGGACTGGTTGTGTACTGTATCATAGGTTTTGGATGCTCTGAAAAAAAAAAAATAAACGTTTGCAATGTAAAGCAAAGACGCATATTTCTGAGAGACCTTACTTTTATAAGAAGACTGTATCTGTAAGTTTATTCTCCCCGTGTGGTTTGTTATTGGTAAAAATAATGATCATATTGAATAACAATAACTATACTCTTAAACAGAATATACATACAAAAGGGTTTTTTGTTGCTTCTGTACTTTAGAGCTATGCACACCAAATCGCCAAAATGTCAAGTAGTTAGAGTAAGGTGATTAAATACCTAAACCTGAATGACACAATAGGTTAAACCGTGAGATTGATGTCCTCAACGCATGTAATATTAAAGACTCCCTCTCTGTATCCTGTCAGTGTGTGAAGTGGTGGACATTTTGTAGCTAGCTGAATTGATTAAAAGTAATAAACCCTAGTCATGCTCGTGTCTGTCTTTATTGCTCCAGTGAGTTGAGAGTCTCTCTCTCTCTGAGGTCCAGGGTGATATTTACAGAGAAATGCCACTCAGGCTCTGCATTTGTGCATGCAGCAGACAGTCCACCTGATGCCCTTTTTTCCTAACTGCTCGACATTTTTAGATATAGAGTCAGTCCTGGTTACTAAAACACATGATGAATACACTAACACTCAACAAGGTGTAACATTTATATAGGCTACATCTAGCTGGAGTATTATTATGGAAGAAAGAAATAACTAAGACACATCATCCATCAGTCCCGGCGTCCTTGGGGGCAGGTACTCAAGCAAAGAAAGAGGGACATCTCTCATAATTCTTAACTAAAATAATAAAGTTATGTACAGTGAAACACTTTGCTTACTTAGACATTTATTTTACTACCCATACAGTGATGCAGACGAGGCGATGCAAGAGAGGCATATCAAGTGGGGGGTTTGGGGGTCATTCCCTAGGAAATTTTCAGCCTCAAACACCTCAGTTCCTGCATTCTGCTGAATTTTTCTGCATCAATTTATGGTTGAAATGTATTTATTTATGTCAAGCAAAACAAAACTTAGGTGGTAGGTGACAAGTCAAAATGAAAATAGAACAGAATATAATGCAGTAAGACTCTCAGGCATTCTGTACTGCTTTCAGATATTTATTCTCCTGTAGATCAACCTGTCTTATTTCATGTTGTCTTCTGAGTCAACACTCATGTTTTAGTGTGTATAAATGAGGGACTGTGTTCTGCAGTGAGGTTTAAAGGAGACCTATTATGCATATTTTGAGGGTCATATTGATATAAATACTGGGGTCAAGTGAAATAGATTTAGAAATAGAAATAGCTTTAATTTTCAAAACACACATTATTTGTCTTGTACTGCTTAATGCTGCAGCACCTCTGTCTGAAACGCAGTGTTTGGGCTTATGTCCCACCTCCCCAGCAGCCCAGTCTGCTCTGATTGGTCAGCTCACTCAGTCTGTTGTGATTGGTGCATATATCACGTGTATCGGAAACGTCACGCCCCTTACCATATCTGACTTCAACTCTGGAGGCTGAGGCTAAGCTAATGACAGCGGCCGTCTGCCATTATCAATTTGAGTGAAGAAACACAAGCCAGTAAACAACAAAGACTGGGGCCGAACATTTCACAGTGGTAAGTTTTAATTTTGTAGCCATCTTATAGTTCAGCTGTAACATGATAACTGTAACTTATCTGATGTTATGGAAACAACTATATGTCTGTCCTCTGACTGAATGAAGTTAAAAACATCTGCTGCAGAGTACAAAAGGTTTCTAACAATATAGTCAGTTACTACATAACATGGAAACACCAACAGCAGCACTCAGCTATTACATGACGTGGTGTAAAGAATAACTCCTTTTTTAATCTAAGCAGGCTTATCTACGATCAGACTAATGTAGCTTGTATTGGGTAATAATACCAAAGTTATTGCAAATTCTGCTACTAACACATTCCCCGTTAAAACCCATGAATTAATTAATTTTACCACAGCAGACTGAGATTACAGATTTCTGTATTATACAAAAACAAATGAATAGAAATAACTGGTACAGTCAGATGTCTTAGCTGTCATGTTTACTGAAACCATTCTACTAAAATGTAGCTGCATTTTATAATCATCTTCACCTTGTGCTTGTAATCTACAATATGTACAATGTATCACAGTTTCTCCACATCATTAATCAAAGTTTCATAGTAAAACACATGTTGGTTCCTCGTCAATATTTGTTCTATGCAGTGATGTTGTCTCCTGACTCTTATTTACGTACTTGAACAACAGTATGCCTTGTGTCTTTTTTACCTATTAGATTTTTGGGTAATGGACCAGGTTCCAGTTCATCCTACATGTATGTACATGTACAGCTGATGAAAAAAGAGAACAATTCTGGGGAAAACGGGACGGGTGGCAACTCTACGATGTGATAATAATTAACCAGCTCCACGGACCTGCTTCTTCATTGAAGATCATTCTTATCCAGGGATACCCAGAGTTATATGACCTGTCTTCGTCATACTACTTTGACTCCAACAGAAGGAACAATGCCTAGAGAATTATCAGCTCGGAGCTAGGGATAATTGGTGAGCATGATGATATGCTATTTTTATGGCTAACAGTTGTGCTAAGCTAACAGCTGAGTAGTTTGTTCTGACGTTAATGTTTGCTCATAACATTTTCTTGCAAGGATAAGCATTTCCAATGTCCTTCGAATGTTAAGCACGTTTCCTCATTATAAGAGACAACAATAAATATTAAAACTATCCAGCAGTAACGTCCTGTCAGTCATTAACTCCTTCAACCCTAACTCAAAGAAATCGAGCAGTAAAGCTGCTGTGAGGGATTTACGGTGCTGGAAATCCATTTAACTTTTTTGTAAACTTTGTAACTTTTTTACTCCCCCTGTGAATGACAGGTGGTTTTGGTTGCTTAGTAACGGCAGGCGCGACACTAGTGCAACCTCCGAAACGCCTTGGATAAAAGAATGGAAACGGCACAGCTGGCGCTTTCCACGCACTTTTAGATGCTACATCTGAACGGGGCCTAAGGTGGGCACCGCGACAATCGTGCTCTGTGTGAAAGAGGCTTTAGAATAGAAAGCATCCTGGATATTTCCATAGCAGTGGTCAAGGCAGGCTGTCTGGCGAGTGGGGCAGGTGACGTATTGCTGGTATGTAGGTAAGTGTTCTTTTAGGCTGCACAGGTTAAAATTACCCGTCACAAAAATGGCAGCATCTGGAGCCTCTGCCTCTGCCTGAGCTATGAGTTCATGAATCGTAGTGGCAACAGCCTGTGTGTCAGTGGAAGGTGCAATATAGGCCTACACAACAAAAAGTCTGATTTGGTGTATCTCCCCCTAGGCAGGTGGTAGGGCCTTAAGCAGAGTGATAATAGTTCAATGTCCTTTGTGCAAACCTGATGCTTTGTTTTAATGTGAGCAGGATAACAGTACTTATTATTAATATACATGCACACACCTCCGCCCTTGCTTTTCCCAGAGTTTTCATTGCGGTCCAGCCTCACCAGCATGAAGCCCTCCAACTCAGCTGTGGAGTCAGGGTCAGCCCCCATGAGCCAGCTCTCTGTCAGGCAGATGAGGCAGGATTTCCGGTAGTCCAAGAGATAGTGGGTGCAGGCCCGCAGCTCATCCACTTTATTACATAGACTTTGAACGTTGCCAAGCAAGACGGATGGCAGAGATTGTCTAAAGGGCTTTTAATCCGCTCCCGGATTCCCCCTTTCCTTCCGTGTTTCCTTGTTTTGGTGCTATTGCTTCTTACACACTAGGGGGGCAATACTGATGTGTCATAGAAGCAGGGACGCGTTGAGGGGAGTCCTATACTTAGCAGAAAGTCTCGGGTACAGGTAATCCGGTCCGCATGGCCGGAGTGTACCTTAGGATCGAGACTGGCGGCATATTGGGCAGAAAAGGCCAAAAAAGTGATCAGGATCAGCAGCAAAAAGATGCCGCTTGACCTTATTGTAAAGCTAACACAATTACAATTTAGCCTTCGTTATTCATATGAGTTATAGTGGCATTTAAACAAACTAACAAACAAACAAGCACACAAAAAAAGGTGGCATTCTAAGCATAAGAGACTATGCTCTATCTCACTGAGCTAATTAGCAAGAGACAACTCTGCAGTATATATGTTTAAAACTTCTTCTAGCTCATTATACTGATAAGAAGTCATAATATATTTCATCATAAAACACTGAATGTCTGGTATATGTAAAAGCCCATGTGAAAAATGTAATACATACACACTAAAACAAAGCATATCACAACATAGAAGTTACATCATATAATTATGGCATGCCCTTCAAATTGTGGATGAGTGGCTGAAGTGATCAGACTCATAATATACAAATGAAAGAAAAAAATCAAGAACAAGAAAGTAAGAATAACATTAACTGCTAGCAATTATGAACAAACTGGCCTGATCTAGCTTAAAGCTAAACATTATCCATGGTGACAAAGATGAAAACATTTTTTAAAATGTAAAAGTAGCTATTGGATAGACTCTGCATATTGACTGATAGCTAAGCCAAATAAACAGGGAAAAGAGACAAGGGATAACAGGGAAAAGAGTTGATAAAGAGATTATAATTATTTTAACCTTAGTAGTCTCTAATTCACATAGCATGATGCCTGAACCTAGAACTTTCACATTATAATGTCCCTTCTGCCTTAGCTGAGGCTTGAACTCACAACTTCTGAGACTGAGGTCCATCTTCTATCTCACTGAGCTAATTGGCAAGTGAGAGCTTCACAAATTGACTAAGCCAAGCATCAGGATGCCAGACAGTTGCCATCCATGCCATGGAAAAGCAAATTTCAAAGTGAAAGTTCCAAAGCTGTAGCACATATGGTTGATTTGTTATGAATTTTCAAAGTTTTGAAATTTAGGGGCTTGCTGTAGCGCCACCATCAGGACTATTGTCTTGTGTTTCCAGTTGAGGACATCTGGCATGGGACTGGACGTTTATGAAAAGTTTGGGTAGATTTCTCATATGGAAATGTTGCACGAGCTGAGGCTTGAATTCACAATCTTCAACACCAAGGAACGTCCTCTATCTCACTGAGCTAAATGGAAAACAGAAATGTCACATGTAGCTTCACAAATTGACTAAGCCAGTCACCTGTGTGCAAGACAGCAGCTGTTAGTGTGTAAAGGCAGATTTGAAACCGCTGTAAAAAATTCAGTTATTAAGACAAAAATCTGAAAATACACAAATTGCATCTAGACAGCATGGAGATGTTGGTAATTTGTATTTAACAATGATTTATTGGCTCCATAAGTGAAAAACTGATGTTTAAAAATGCCATTTTTGCATTGACTCCAATTGTTCGCATGAGAGCGAAATTCAAAATGCTGTAAAAAATTCAGTTTTTGAGATAAAATTCTGATATTTTCCAAACATCATCTACCATGACTCCAAAATTTTGTCATTTTTTTTTAATGAACATTGAAAATGTATTTAGCAAGAATTTGCAAGTATATGTTTACAATACCGTTTACAGTCAAACATTTTGATGCACTGTAGGCTCAATTTTCGATAAATCAAAAATCTGTGTGGATCATTTGTGTAGGACAGTCTGAAGATGCTCTGTAGCAAGTTTGGTGTCAATTGAGCAAAAATTGTGGGAGGAGAAAGGTTTAATATGTTTTACAGTTTTTGAAAAAAAAACAGAGTGACTTCAAAATTTGCAATAAGTTTAAATGTACAAAAGTTTCTTCAGTATTGGGGCTACATTTTGGTGAAAGTTGCAAATCTGTAGCACATATGGTTGATTTGTTGTGAATTTTCAAAATTTTGAATTTTAGAGGCTTGCTGTAGCGCCACCATCAGGACTATTGGCCTGTTTTTGCAGCTGAGGCAATCTGGCATGGGACTAGACCTTTGTGCAAAGTTTGGTGATTTTTCGCGCATGGGAAGTAGGATTTCCTCGGAAGAAGAAGAAGAAGAAGAAGAAGAAAAAGAAGAAGAAGAAGATGCATGATAACAATAGGGTCCTGGCAGCTTAGGCTGCCCAGCCCCTAATAATATTCCTGACATCACAATACTGAGTGAAGTTTAGTTTTTATCAGTCACTGTAGCTCAGTCCACCTGTCCTCCTGTCCTCCTGCCCTCTGTCCTCCTGTCCTCTGTCCTGCTCCCACTCTGCTGATGTGATTCACTGTGGTGCAGGTAACATTAGTGCTGGTGGAGAGAGGAGGGGCTGTTTGTCTCAGCCAGCAGCTAAGTTTAAAAGTATCTGCCCAGCTGTCCGATAAGTGTCAAACTAAGTTAGTCTACATACAGACAGCTGTCATTTGAGCTTATTAGTAACAATTCGCTATCAGCCGAACTAGGGTGCTGTCTAAATCAGCGTGTAAGACGTAACGTTAGTGTCAGTGGATGAAAGACTGTGGATGGAGCATATTGAATATCGCTGTCTACATGTTAACATGTTCATGCTCGCTGAACACATGTACTGATAAATTATGGGCTTATTACTCACTAAGGTTTAATTGCACTAACAATAATTTTTGAGTTATCTTCACTTTGTTTCCACCTCGGCCATACATACTAAAGAAGAGGGGAAACCCCCAAAAAGCATTAAAGGTCTCCTTTAAATGGTTCTGGATGTACAGAGTGGGGTGTATCTGTGCATGTGCCTTTGCTCCATATTCTCTGGATGTAGAGGATCCAGCCAGTAAACATGAGGCCATTTTTTCAAACAATCTACAAGTTTAACCAACGCATCTTCATCCCAACTCGTCAAATATCACTGTTTTGTCTGTGCCCTTTCATGTCTAAATATGACACGCTGGGTATCCTCCTGCGTCTGCCATTGATTGTCCAGGTAAATTTAGAACTGTTACATGCAATGTGTCTTTTCAAAATGCTTGTTAGATGCATACAGTCTTTTTCAAAATAAACTTAAAACATTAGTTAAACAACATCATGGTTTGGCTTAACATTCACATAGGAAGTGAACACGGGGCTCCTGGGTGAAAGTCCAGGGTTTGTTGGACCCATCCACCTCCACTCCCTCCTGTCCTGACTTTCCAGCTCTTAATATTACGTTGTTGACAGCGGTGTGTCAAACTGACACTGTCCAGTGGTGTTTCACATTCACACCGTTATGAAAGATGACTTTTTGCATCAATGTCAGATACTGAAATCCTTGAGTGGTGGTATTTAACGAGTTTGTAAATAGAACAGGCTGGTTTTACACAAGGCTTAAAGCCCCTGAAAACTTGATATAAAGTCTTACCTATTTCTGTATGACATTTAGTATTCATGAGAAGCAACAGTCTATCAGGATAAACACCCTTAAGATTTATTGAGTGGGGTGGGGTTGTATGAGGTACTTATCTATAGTTAGTGTATTACCTACAGTAGATAGTGGTCAGCACACCCCCAGTTTGGAGAAACAGAGGAGCAGTGACACAGAAGATAAGCCATGTACTGCTGTAGATGGGGGCTGCAAAACAATATCATTTCATGTAGTGTATGCTATATTTAGAAAATTTTCCAGCACGGAACTGAAGCCGTCATATTGTTCTCTTCAAAGCCAGACTCCAGCGAAAAAAACTGAGATGTAACAGCAGTTTGAGAAGAGCCTTGTGCTCGAAACGTCACAGCGCAAATAAAAAAGCCTTCAATGGGAGCTGAGACTTGGTGTGCGGTACATTTTTTTCCTTTTTTCAAAAACTGAGATTTAACATTGCAGAACACAGGAGCTGCTGGTATATTGCTGCCTCAGTCACTTATGTTTTTTGTGTTACTGTATGACTTAGTTCGGATTCACCAAAGTCACAATATGACACAAATTAACAGATTGAGGGAGCAGCAAGCGGCAACCTCAAAATTAAATGAATGAATGAAAATGAAATGAATGAATGAAAAATGAAGTCAACACAGAAGTGCCAAAAACTGCAATTTCTCTAATGGCCACTTGAGGCTGTCTCAAAGAGTTGGTCAATCCCCATAGACATGTTAAAATGTCCAACTCCAAAGTAGAAATAAACATGTTCACAGCCTGGTACAAGAATGCTTTTGGTGGTTTCAACATTCATGACAATGTTACAGAGGGTGAATTTTTTAATTAAGTTACACATAATTAAGGGCGAGTCACTTTGAGTGATCCATCCCATGCTCCTCCACAGCTCCACCCTCCTTCCCAAAGTTGATCACTTCTGGCCAGTATTGGGCAAGTTACACTCAAAATGTAATTTCTTACATATTACTAGTTACCTTCCAGTGCTGCACAGGTCTGACCCATTCATGCATTCACATACAGTGGTTACCACTTAATATTAAAATCCCCTGCTTATATTAATAATAGTGTGATGATATAGAACAATTAAATAGCCTTGACCTTTTTAAATAAATGAACAGCCTCAGACACAGGGAGGGTCAAGCAGAGAATCAAAGTCTGATAATTATGAGATAGAGATAAATATTTGTGGGCCTATGATATGAAACACAATAAAAAAAATATTGGGGTTAGCATAACAAATGGAAAGCCGCGTGAGTCAGTCACTATGATGAGTGCAAATTAATACACCGCTGCTGGAAGACCCACCTGCTGGTTCCCAGTGTGCTAGTCAGCTACAGCAGCACTGAAGAGAGAGTTATGAATAAGGACGGGACTGTGTGCCGGCATTGCTCTGCAGTTATACAGGATGTGAATGGAAACATATCCAACATATACTAACATCACTCAGATGTGCCAATCATCAGGACATGGAAAAAATCAAATTGGAGGCCAGCTCCTAATCCCTTCTGCTTTCAGGCAGCCTTAGGATGCAAAAGCAGAGCGGGTTACGTTGTAAACGTTTGTATATTAATGGAAACACACTGAACTTTCTCCGCCTTTCTGCTGATATGATCGCTATTCACATAACCCATATATTCAATCTCTCCATTTCATCATGTGTCATTCCCAGTATTTGGAAAGTAGCTATTGTAGTCCCCCTTCATAAGGGCGTTGACACTTGTGATCCAAATAATTTTAGACCCATTTCCAAATTATCCTGCCTGGCCAAACTGCTGGAGTCCTCAATAAACCTTCAGCTTAAGAAATTCCTATCTACTAATTTGATTTTAAATTCATATCAGTCTGGTTTTAGGCCACAGCACAGTACTCTCACTGCTACCACCTTAGTTGTGAGCAATATTGTAAATGCCCTAGATAAGAAAAATCATTGTGCCGCCATGTTCGTTGACCTCTCTAAAGCTTTCGACACAGTAGATCACACATTGCTCCTTGAAATTTTAGATTTGGCTCCATGGCTTGCACCTGGTTCAAAAACTATCTATCAGATTGGCAGCAGTCAGTTTTACTTGGTCCTATACAATCAGATCCCTTGAGTATTACTAAAGGCGTGCCCCAGGGTTCAATTTTGGGCCCTGTCCTTTTCACAATTTATGTTAACAATGTATTTTCATTTTTTATCAAACTGTAATGCCCATTTGTACGCAGATGATAGAATTTTATACTGCATCGCAAACTCCCCTGAATTAGCTATAAAAAACGTACAAGCTTCATTCAACGCCCTTCAGGCAGCATTTATTGAACTTAAGCTTGTACTGCATGCAGAAAAAAACAAAGGTTGTTGTTCTCCAAAGCTAGTAATACATGCCATAATCTTCATATCTCCACTATACATGGCTCTTATATTGAAAGAGTTTCTGTCTACAAATATCTTGGTATTTGGATCGATGATAAGTTTTCATTTCGTTTCCATATAGACAATCTTGCCAAAAACTTGGACAGAAAATTGGTTTCCTACAGACTTAAATCAAATTTTCCCATGTAATGCAGGAAAAGAATAGTTGAAGCTGTTTTTATGTCTGTTTTAGATTATGGCGATCTTATTTACACTCATGCTTCCGCCTCTGCGCTTAAACCTTTAGATACCATTTACCACTCACTTGCCCCAACTGGAGCTTACCATCGGGCCTGAAAAATTTTCTAGGGGAAACACTGTATGTCCATTTTAACAGTCTATGGACAGCGGTAGATCAGCAGTTCCCTTGAGTAATGTAAAATTACCATTTTCGTCAAAGGAGTCTGGTGGTTGGAAGAGATCATGGATAGGGAGCTGAAGCCATTAACAGCTTTCCTGTCAAAACAGACTGCCTGGTGGAAAGATAAACAGTGCAGATACTCTCAATATAGTGTACACGAAAAACTGATTTTTTTGTAGGCACAACCCTTTTTAGGTGGCTAAAATACGTGTTGCTGCTACTCCCATCAACAGCAGTACATTGCTTAGCTTCCATGGCAGTATTCCTGTCTGCTTCTCCAAACTGTGTGCCGACCGCCATTTACTGCAGTTAATACACTGACTATGGATAACTACCTCATACAAATACATTTAAAAAAAATAAAAATAAAAACCAAACTATCCCTTTAACACTTAAAAACCTCTTCAGGACTGTGTAGGTGTGGTTTGATCAAATTTGATTGACAGTCATCTCTAAAGCAAAAAAACAAGACAAAAAAAGTTGTGCAGTTACCAGTCTATATGCTAATGTTAGCCAACAGGCAAGAGGCAGCATAAGAAAGCAAATAAGCTATTTCCCAAACTTTTAAACAAAACAAAGTTTTCCATTCTTGACAATACCCTTGCTACCTTATGACCTTAGTTTAATGTTAGCACAACCTGTAGTAGAGCCACTAAACACTCGACAAAGTAGATATGATAATAATGTCACATAACAATTGCCAAAATTTGGTCTGATGGTATGTCTTGTGGAGAGGTTCTTATCAGGGGCTGTAGTGGGCCATTTTGACCTTGGGGCATGCAGGCTTTAAAGGCATGAAAGTGCTGCGGCATGCACACACACCCACTGGCATGGACAGGTGTCACATTTTCAGACACAGTGAGGGGTCACAAAGAACACCCATGCTTGGTGGTTACTGGATGCACAGATGATTGGCGGTTTTGTTGTTTTTTTTGTCTTGCCAACACTGTAAAAATAAATAAATAAATAAATTCCGTAAAAAAACAGTCAAATGACTGGCAGCTTTGGCTGCCAACCAAAAAAACATAAAATTAAAGCAACACAATGGAGGATTACGCTTTTTACCTCATGAGGTCCCCCTACAGACGAAAACGGTATCATCTGTTACAACTGTCGCAAAATTTTTTCTGCACGTGCATTTGTTGACAGGCAAACGATACCAGTGAACTTCCTGAACCTGGTCATGTAATGTGACCAAAATCATGTCTTCAGCACAGGTAAAGTAGCCTTATAGCATTTTGTACATGATTAGGCCAGTTGCTTTATATGTAGTCATTTATTTATTCATTTTTGAAACTCAGAAATGAGTTGCTCTCTGCATGTCAGGGCTGACCTCCTCCTCACAGCACGCGCATGCATGATCAGCATGTAGAAATCCATATTTCAATCTGCTCTGCTCTCTGCTCTTGATGATCGCAGTCGACACAAGCACATCGCGTTTGGGGTGTTAACAGCAAACTGTTAAAGACAAATTAAAATGTAAGCTGTCTGTATGTAGTCTACACTTTGGGCTCTAGTTTCCCGGTGTGGCGCAGGGTGCACTCAGTTTGGTAGTTTGGCAGACCGAGGTGCGCTGAGATAGGTGTGGCGGCGCAGCAGGAGGAGGTGTCGACAGATCCAGCTTGGCGCAGTGACAGTTTCGTGCCAAAAGGCTTCGCCGAAGGTGTGCTAAAAGCTCGCCAGCTGAAACCAGGTCTACTGTCAGCGCAGGCGGAGCACAGCCGGTGTAGTGGAAGTTTGGCTGACCGGTGGACAGTGCGCACACGTCACCAAAACCTCACAGGCAGGTTTCCAGAATATCAGGCACATTAACAATCAAAAAAATACCCACAAAAAACACTATTCAATGCATCTATCTGCAATCAGCACATAAATGTATCTCTATATCAACTGTCCCTTCACATCTGATGTCAAATCAAAGGGGACTGGCACTGTTTGGAAAGTTTGGCACGCGTAATGGAAACCCAACCTGATTTGATTAACACAGCTGCAAACTAATGAGTTCACATCCCTCTCAGCCAACCACAAACAGCCACAGCATCAGATAGGGAGTATATATTCAGCATCTGTCATCTTAGAAAAGTCAAAAGAAAAGAAACAGTGTGGGACTGCGAGAGAGAAAGAGAGAGCGAGAGAAGCGCAACATTGATTTACAATTGTGGTGACCTTCTCCCAGGCTACCTTTGCATCATCAGCCCGTGGAGGTCTGCTCACAGTTCCGTATATTCGGACACTGTGAGCAGACCTCCCGGACCAAAACATCAGTTTCCTCCTTGGAGAAGTTTGGCCGTCTGATGCTGCTGCTCTCTTCTGCCATGGCGAATTGAGTAAACTCTCATTACGCCTTCGCATGGCGCATTTAAGGGCGAGGAGAGGGGCTCATTTGACTAGTGTGAAGTGTGTAAAACCCACTCCACGCCTTCTCTCCTCCCTCTTTCCGACTTGCGTAGGTAGGAGGGACGGAGGTGGGAAAGAGGAGTAGCTGCGCCAGGGCGCACGGTGTGCCAAACTTGCAAAATCTGCTTGGCCACACCTAGTTGGCGAAGCGCCTCCGCCTTGCCCGGTCGTCGAAACTAGAGGCCTCTATCTTAAAATGTACCTGAGGCAGCCGACCTGTAGACAGTGAGTCTCCTAAGTAGAGGGTAACAGCAATAACAGCGCCAGGTCACCATCGGTCAGGCATCCCTCCTCCTTTTTCAGCTCTCACCAGCATGTGAAAGCTATATTTTATTAATCCTTGTTCAAGCTCTTGTTTAATCGCTCTCCTGTTTTCTTTTCATTGTCTCCTCGGACAACACCTTCACCTTCTTCATTTTCTTTTTCGCTTCAGCCATGACAACCACGTCTAACTTCATTCACCTCGGTGCGGCTACGCTACTCTAAAGAGAGGAGGGGGTTATGACGAGGAGGGGGATATGCCGTATGCCGTAAAGCAGCCAAATTTTCTAGTCTTTTTTTGTGTCCGGGTTCCTACCCGAACCCCAAAACTGCATAGTGCCAGTGCAAGTGAAACAGACGCTCTCAAGCAATGATGGAGGTGTCATCCAACCTATTGTGAGCTGATGTAACATCACAAGATTCTTGGATATATATTTTGAGGGCTCAAAAACGCCATTGTGTTGCTTTAAATAAGTTAAACTGTTTTACCTACAAATCTCTACCGGGCCAGACTCTTCTTTGGAAACACTGTCTCTTCCTATTAGTCAACTGTAGAAACATTTTGGGGACATGCTTCCATGGCTTAGTTTAAAAAAAGTCCACAAGTTTGGTGATGTTTGAACAAACCCTCATTGATTTATGGCCAAATTTTGCGAAAGACCATTGCACTTTTGGAACAGATGTCGACCCCTATCAACCAATTTCAAAATAATTTAACCAACATGGTTCATCATTTTTAATTAACATACCCTGCAAGTTTTGTAATGATTGGACAATCCATTTCTGATTTTTAGTCTAATTTGTATTATCCCACACCCATTGTTTTTATGATGTTGTGGCCCCTAGTGGTCAATTAAATTGAAACTTTCAGGATATGTTCCTGGTACCTCACAAGACATTGCTTTCAAGTTTTGTGATGATTGGCCTAAAGGTTGCGGAGTTATATGCTGAGCTACGCCCCCTCTGAAGTTCACTGGTCAACATCTCCAAAATGCAATGAGATATCAACAGTTAAAGTGCTGGTGACAAAATCAATCTGCTACTTTTGGGTATGCTATCAAATATTTTGGTGACATTTGGTTAAAATTTAGATATTCCAAATAAAAACAAGATATTGTATATCACTGTGGGTTTACTGCTAAACTGATCTGAACACCATTTGAAACATGTGGTATCTAGTATCCAAAGAATGTCTGTGTCACTTAAAAATCTGGAGTGACAAACGTCTCAATTGACTACAGGTTACAGCGCGGCAAACTTTTGTCAAAATTCAGTGGCTGTGCTGAAAAATATCAGTTCTGTAGGACAAACTGGTGATTGACGTTTGGAATGTGAAATATCTTGAAATGTAAATTTATTATAATAAGCAACACCCTCTATAAGCAATCACTTCCACATTTTGTGCATTGAATGAGACATCACCCTACAAGATGAAAACTGAATTTCATACAAATCTCTATAGCTGATTATGAGATAAATTTGTCGATTTGAATAAAACTTTCAGGGTGGGATTCAGGTACTTATGTGGACATGTCCTACAAGTTTCGTGATGATTGGCTCAATGGTTAAGGAGTAAAACACATTAATGTGATGAGCCATGCCCCCTCTAAAGTTCATTGGTCAATATCATCAAAAAGATAGATATCAAAAAGCTTATAATAATTTTTGATAAGCTTTTTCTGATGATGATCCACAAAAGAATTGGTACAAATTGGACCTACAGCATAGAGGGAGATGTTAAAATGTGTTTTTCAGAAAGCTCCAAATGGTGGAAAATCTAGTCAGGTGAACCTTAATGGTTTTAGAGGCTTTCATAGAACACATTGAGCTAGACATGTGCGTCGAATTTCAAGTCAATACGATAAACAGTGTGAGGGGGTCCCCTTTTCAAAACGAAATTTCTTCAACCTTAATTATAGCCCCCCATTTGGCCAATTGGCATTATATTTCTTGAGCACCATTTACACACAACCGCCAATCACTGGTGAAAATTTCATGTCTCCAAAAATGCACCATCTCATGAAAATTTGTGAAAACATTTCTAATTAACCATAAAAATAATAATAATGATAAAAAAGGACAAAAACAATAGGATTTCAGCCCTCCGGGTTGAACCCCAAATGATGATTTTACCCAGATTCCTGTAACTTTTCTCAATTATCCCTGTCTTTCTATCCAAATCACTTTCAAAAAAGCTGGTTGAAATAATATTCACATTTATCTGGAACAGAAAAACTGCATGGATTTGTAAGACATAAAGCCCTAAATTGGCTACTGAATTTTTTACACCATTACTGGTGGGTGAACATTATTACGTTGTCTGTAAGTAAAGTTTTTGTAGAGCACCTTTCACAGACAACCAAGTCACACAGTGCTTTCCAATAAAAGTAAAGAACAAGGCAAGCAGATAGTTACAAAACAATAATATATAAAAACATATAAAAACAAAAACATAAAATACTTGAAGCAAGCAACAAAACAATCACATCATAGAGACAGATAGATCACAGGCAGTTATAACAAACAATAATATGTCATAAAAACACATAGTAATGTAGAATAAGTTAACTAAAAGCTATAGTGTAAGGAGGAAAGAATTGGAGTAATATGGGATCTTCGGTTGGTTTTGGTGAGACGGCGGGCAGCTGCATTTGGGATAGTTTGGAGGCGGTTAATGGATGATGCGTTCATGCAAGTGAAGAGTGCGTTAGAGAAGTCTAAGCGGGAACTGATGAAAGCATGAATTATCATTTCTAATTCTGCCTTGGTCAATGATCTTAATTTGGCAATTTTCCTAAGTTCAGAGAAGCATGATCGTGATAACTGGCTGACGTGCTGATCTAGAGACAGTGCTTGGTCAAAAATAACGCCTAAATTCCGTAGTTTAGGTTGAACACAAGTACTGAGTGATCCGATATGTGACTTAACAGTTGGTATCAGTTCATCTAGTGCCAAAATAAGGGCTTCTGTTTTACCGTTGTTAAGCTGAAGGAAATTTTTGGACATCCAAATTTTAATGGATTCAAGACAATCCAACAAAATGGACAATTTGTGGACCTCATCAGGTTTAAAAGAACAGTACAACTGAATGTCATCATCATAAAGGTGATAGATAATGCCCTCAAACTGGCAAATGATTTCACCTAATGGAAACATATAAAGGGCAAACAGCATAGGCCCAAGGACAGAACCCTGCAGGACACCACAGGTTAAAGGAACAGTGTCAGACATAAACTGGCCCACCGACACAGAAAACCTGAGCCAGTCTTCTTAAGATTGTGTCGAATGCACAGCTAAGATCCAATAAAATCATCAAGGTGCAATTTCCATTATCTGCAGCCATCAAAATGTCATTAATGACTTTAACCAGAGCCGTTTCTGTGTAGTGTAGTTTGCGAAAGCCAGACTGATAGGTGTCATACAACAAATGATTATCTAAGACAGCAGTGAGCTGCTCAGCAACAGTTTTTTCAAGAACTTTGGCTAGAAAAGGCAGCTTTGATATAGGCCTATAATTTTTGAAGAGGGAAGGGTTCAGGTTAGACTTCTTAAAAGGCTGGACCACTGCATGTTTGAATTGGTGAGGAACAGAACCGGAGAGACACAAGTTAATCAAGGACACAATAGATGGGCCAATAGTGTTAAAAACATTCAAAAACAAGAGGGAAGGTACAATGTCAAAGGGGGTGGATGATGGCTTAATTCTGGGTATTAATTTGGAAATATCATCTTGAGTAATTGGTGAGAAGGAGTCCAAAACGGTAGGTCTAAAGCTCCCACCGACAGAATGACTGGAAGATGGGGAGATGTTTGCTCTGACATTTTTTACTTCTTCAACAAAATGATTAAGGAAATTCTTACAGTCTGTGTCAGAGAAAACAGGTATTTGCGGCAGGGCAGGGGACACAATGGAATTAATAGTGTTAAAAAGGACCTTGGAATTACCCTTGCTAGAGGCAATAATTCTTGCAAAGTAAGCAGTCCTGGCATCTCTCACCATTCTATTAAAACTATTTAGAAGCTCTTTCAGATGTAGCCAGTGAATTTCAAGTTGAGTTGCTTTCCATCGTTGCTCAGTTTTCCTACATTCACATCTAAAGCTACGTATTTGCTCATCAATCCAAGGAGTGGACTTAGCAGAAGGAGCACGACTGGTTTTGAAAGGTGCCACCATGTCAAGAATAGCAGTGCGGTGGTCATTAAATAACTTGACATAGGTCTTTGCATCAGCACAATTAGATAGAACATCAGGGCTGTATAAGGAGGAAAAATTGTCAACTGTGCTCTGATTGATGATGCACCGGCGAGAAAGTTGCTTAGAGGGTAGCAGGTCCAATTCAAAAGAAACCTCAAATAAGACACACTTATGACCACTGAGGGGGAAGTCTTCTAGGCGAACATTATCAATATTAAGACCATGGGAGAAAATCAAGTCCAGGGTGTGACCAGCAGAGTGTGTTGGACCAGAAACATACCGCTTGAAATTAAAAGACTCTGTAATCTCCAGGAAGTCAGAAGCAGCGAGAGGAAGAATCATCAATGTGCAGGTTAAAATCACCAAAGATTAATACTTTATCAAGCTTTAAAATGGTAGATAAAAACTCAGTGAACTCAGACAGGAAGGGCCCAGGAGGGCCCAGAGGGCGATAAATTAAAATACAGTAGATCGGATTAAGGTTCCCAATTTTAGTCATCTGCATTTCGAAAGAGGGGAAAGCATCAGTGTTGACAGGCCGGCAGCCAAAACAGTTCTTAAACACAATGGCAAGCCCACCACCACTAACTGCAGTCCGTAGGGCGGAGTTCATTAAGATGAAAATATTCCAAATCCCGCTGCCATGTTTCAGTAATGAAAAGAAAGTGCATATTCTTACTAGTGAACAAGTCATTGAGAAGTGAAGCCTAGAAGGTATTGGCCTTGTCTGATCCACCATGGAAATAAATTCAAGTTTGCCTGCCTCACCCATATCCTAATGTGCTCCCTTTTACCTGTGAAAAGACAACAACTATCTCAGAAATCCTGTGATTCAGAACACTCTTGTAATCTGGTTTCAATGCTGGTACCATTTGGGCTTTAAACAAACACAGTCTTGCTCCCATCACTTCAAACCCTTTTTTTCACTTTGGCCCTGATCAATCCCAGCATTCAAATTATGGCACAGAAAGGCAATAGTTTAGGACATTTACGTAAACAATTCATTCATCTTTTTCCATGCTTTAATTAAAACTTTGACATTCCTGGATTTCATTTACAGGCTTGTAGTTTCACCGTGAAGCAGTGTACAGCATTACCCCTCCTCCCACCAAACTGCCCCCTTGAGAAATGTTTACTGCCCGAGTCAAACCTTAAAGGACAGATTTTGAAAATACAATGATCTTATCCAGCACATAAACCTTCTGTCACTGACCAGGACAAAATATGCCTGGGAAGAAAACCTTATGATGACTATCCCTGACAACATCTGGGATCTCAGCATCAGCCTGATTTATTTGTCATCCATTTGCATCTGCCACTGACTGCAGCAGTTCAAACTCTTTCCCCATCTCTATTTTACTAGAGCTACTAAATGTTTTCCATATCTGATGATAGTTGTCCTTTGCAAACAACCTCCTGCAACAGTGAGGCATATATTCTGGTCATGTAATGCGTAATTTCTGGATTTCTTAAAGTAGAATTGTATGGGTACTTATCCATAAATAGGAAAATTACATCCAGTAGATGTGAATCAGCACATAAGAAGCTAAGAAATCTACTGCTGTGAATGGGTCAGCAACAAAATGCATTTCAGTAACCTAAAATATTTATATATGTTATATATTTTCACTGCTTTACTTTAACATCAGACAGTGAGTTCCAGTGGTAAAATTAAACTGTTACATCACTCTCTTCAAAGCCAGACTCCATTGAAAAAAACAATTATTTAACATTGCTGAACACAGGTGCTGTTGGTCTACCGCTGCCTCAGTTAGTTTGTCTAATTGTGTGACTTGGGCATTTAAAAGGGTTAGTTTGGAATGACCAAAGTCACACAAAAACACAAACTAACTACCTAACTAATTGAAACAGCGATATTCCAACAGCACCCATATTTTTGGTGGGACTTTTTTTGGTGGCTAAAAACATTTTGCTGCTGAGCCTGTCCACAGCACTAGCTTTCTTAGCTTCTGTATTGGACTCCAGCCTATGTCTTCAAACGGGGGGTATGCCGACTGACATCTGTTGTGTGAAATACACAGACTATGGATAAGTACCTCATGCTACCCTATGTTAAAACAAAGAAAAAAAAGAAAACACACTATATAAGCTGGATCACTTATTTCCCAAAGGGCATTTCAATAGCAACTATTGCTTGACCCCCCACTGCCTGGTAAACGCAGACAACTTTCAAACTCTGTTCTCAGTGTTTGTAATGTAGACGTTCCCAAGCCAAAATATTCCTGACATCATCAGGGAAAATAACCACCATTACATCATCAGGGTTATTTTCTCAGAACTCCTCCAGGGTCACATAGGACAAGAGTAAAAGAGTAATAACCAATAGCCAGAAAATTAAATTGAGGTGTAATATCCATGGCGTACCCCTTTGAGGGCAAAATTGTGAAATTAGGGTCAGGTCAGGTGTATGTAGTGGAGAGGGTTAAAGGTCAAAAAATGGAAGTAAAACAATCTGCCAGTGGTTGCATTTAAAGCAGGGAAGGGCCAAGCTGGAGGATGGAAAGTGATGGAGCAAGGGGAGGAGGGGAATTATATGAAATGTTATACTATGTTGTGTTATGTGAACATCCCACTGAAGAGAGGGAGGAAACGAGGCCAAACAGAAACAAAGTGAGACAGACAATGAACCAGAAACACAATGAAAGATTCATAGAGAGAGGAAAAACAGACTGACGGTAACTGTAACAACACTTTCTGCTACAGTGCAGCCTGTGTAAAGACAGAAGAAGCTTTGTATCAAAATAAAACCCAGTCACATACATGTGACACACTCGCAGACCAAAACAAAATGCAGCATTTACTTACAGGGAAACAACTGACATAGCCATAGAAGCTGCGTCATATGTCAGAGCATGGAAGACCCCAAGAGAAAAACTGAACACTGAACAATGAGTTACTGTACCAAACTCAATATCCATGAATCTCTTTAATTCTGTTGTTTTCACCCTTTTTAATATGTTCAATGTTAAACCAGATCTCATTACATCATACCTAGAGTAGGCTAGCATGCAAAAGTTTGGGCATCCTTGGTCAAAATTCAGTTAAGTAAGTAGAAGATGAACTGATTTCCAAAAGGCATAAGATTAAAGATGACACATCTTCAATATTTTAAGCAAAATTAGTTTTTAATTTCAATCTTTCACAGTTTCAAAATAACAAAATAGGAAAAGTACCTGAAACAAAAGTTTGAGCACTCTGCATAGTCAGTACTTATCATCCCTTCTAGCTCTGTGATATTCTTGGGCCATCTTGCGTGCACTGCTCTTTTGAGGTCCATCCACAGATTTTTAATGTTTAGATTGAGGGACTGTGAGGGCAATGGCAAAACCTTCAGCTTGCGCCTCTTGAGGTTGTCCCAAAGCATGATCAATCCACCCCCGTGCTAAACAGTTGGAAAGGTGTTCTTTCTATGAAATTCTGCACCCTTTTTTCTCCAAACACACCTTTGCTCATTGCATCCAAAAAGTTCTTTTATACTACCACTCCAGTCTGCTAAATCTTTCTGCAGGTCTTTTGCAGTCAAATTGGGGTTTTGATTTGCCTTTTTAGCAATCCTATAAGCAGATCTCTGAGAAAGTTTTCTTGGTCTGCCAGACCTCAACTTGGTCTGGTGCTCCTTCCCTTAATTCATTCTAAAATTTTACACAACAAAAACAATACACTGATCTTGCTCAGAATGTTGAAAAGCATGTCTCATCATTCACTTCATATCTTTAGGAGATCAGTTCATCTTCTGCTTACTTAACTATTCACAGTAAACACAATTTTGACCAGGGGTGCCCAAATGTTTGTATGCCACTGTATATTGTTTTATTCTTTTTTTAAATGATTTGTCTGCAATGACTTGTTTTTCTTTTGATAGTAGTTTACCATCCTGTTCCTATTCCTAGTTTGTCAAATAATGATGCCTTGTCACAGCCCCACCAGCTCAGGACATCCACTTTCAGCATCTTCACCCACAACATCGTCTGAGAGCAGCCATCCGAACAGCTGATGCAACAACTGGTTGCAAACCAATGAATTTTGCACAAACCATCAGAAACTGTTTTAAGAAAGCTCATGAGGCTGTGAGGCCAGTTGAATGTACTGCCAAATTAACGGAAACACTGGGTACGTCTTATGGTAGTGAAATGAACATTTAGTTCAACAGCTCTGATGGACTTTCCTGCGGTCAGCATGCCAATGGAGTGCTCCCTCAGAAGGTGTGATATCTGAATCATTGTGTTGTGAGATCAAACTGCACAATTTAGAGTGTCCTTTTATTGTGACCATCCCAAGGCACATCTGTGTAGTTATGATGCTGTTAAATCAGCATCATGATATTGATATGCCACACCTGAAAGGTAGATGGATAAACTTGGAAAAGTGCTCACTAACACGGATTTTAACAAATTTGTGACCAAAATTTTAGGGAATATATCTGTTGATTGCATGAAAAAAGTCTTAGAGCCTGAACTTATAGCTGTGAAAAACGGGAACAAAAATCTTACATTTAAATTTCTGCTCAGTGTAAAATGTCAATAAATACTCTAACAACTGGGTTGAATTATCAAAAAATATTGCATGTGTTTCTGTTATTCTGTCATACCTTCACTTCCTACACCATTTTGAAACAATTTCAGGAACAGGCCATTTTGTCCAACCTGGTCTCACTCTGAAGCCATCAAATACAGCGCTTGGTCAGTGACTTCCGGCATCAGGCACCAACAAAAAAAGTTTTCCTTTCATGATATGCAGCCGGTCACCATTACTGTTTTGGGGGGAAAGCGGTCAGAAAACAACCAAATTTAAGGGGGGAAAGTCCGAATAAGCTGGTGTGAGGTGTGGTGGATGGGTCCAACAGCCACTGACTTTCACCCTGGAGGCTGGTGTACACTTCCTGTATGATTGTAAAGCCAAACCCAGTTCTTTTTTCCTAAACCCAACCATGTGTGTTTGTTGTTGAAGGCAAAAAACGTCAATTTGCGATGTTGCACTGATGAAGTGTGTGTTTATTTTGAAAGAGAATATATGCAAACTATACATTTAATGCGAAAACAGAAGTGTATTTTGAAAACTGAAAACAGAAGTTAACACAGTGTCCCAGAACGTCAACAATGAACACAACCAGGGTATCTTGCACGTCAAATCTTGATGTGGAAAATCCAAGACCAAACATCAATATGTGACGAGGTCGGAGTGAGAATATGTCATTTTGCCTGATTAAGACAGATGCTTTTTTGGTGGACACAGCTTTGTCTATTCTATACATGCACAATGCAATACTGTACTTAGAGTATTGATGCTAATGCCAAAAAAACAGATTTGATGCTAAGAGTGCAGGCAGATCGTTTGTTCGACTGAGTGGAGGAGGCTGAGGTGAGGGACATGACATGAATGTCTACACAGCCACAATGGCGGACTGAAGGCGTGCAGGGCCAGAGGAGAGGGTGGGGCTGCTCTCTGTTACGCAAAGAGAAACCACTACAATCTCTTCCCCTCCCTCTGATTCTTGTACACTGACACAAGGCAAGAACGCCACCCTGCCCATCCCTCCACACAATGTACTTAGGAGCTATTTAACATAGAAACTACATTTTGTCATCACACACAGAGCTGAAAGCAGCTTTCTGTCTGTATATTAGTGTTGTTTTATTGGAGTGGTGTTGACAGCTGGGGGAAGGGAGGCAGAATAAAGATCTGCAACAAGGAGAAAGAGGAAAATCTGAGACAATAGCTGCCAGCTCTTTTTTTTGACTTGACTACCTATTCACAGATTTGAGGTGTCCGCTACCTCACAATACCCCTCTTGTGACTATATGTCCCCATTTCCCCAGTTTTTCTTGGTGCACCCACTGTCTTTAGTTAAGGTCATGCATTGTCTCTATATCCTCAAAGGCAACAAATGACCTCTACTGTCATGTCGGGCTGTGCTGTGTAAATGTCTGTCAGGGATATGCAGGAGAGGAAACACTGGCACCTGGTGGCAGAAAGGGCTTTGTGCAACAGGGAGGAAGATTGCAGTCTGACTAGTTTGCACCGACAAGTTGTAAACCACAGGAGATTTATTATGTGGGCTGTATGTGGTTCTGTATGAGAATACAAAAACAATGGATAATCACTCTTAGGGCGTCAACTGTTTTGTCTATCAAGACTAACATCACAATAGGAAACAGTCATAACTTTTTAATACCTTCTCAAGCATTGTAAACAATCCCTGTTATAAAAAAATGTTTATGCTCAACTTTTTTTTTTATCAATAATGGAACGTACCAAGACTGTGTGCATGTATTACGTGACACAAACTGTCCATCAGTAAACGATGCAGGGCTCTCAAGTCTCACGCTTTGAGAGTGTGACACACGCATTTTAACCTTTTCACACTCTCACCCGCCACACCTGGTATTTCTCACGCATAAAAAAATTATTATGATAACGCCCACCAAGTTACATCGCTATAATTGCAGTGCAACGTGTTGCAAGACGCTGTGGCTACCGGAGAGCTATAACAAGAGCTTGCCATACTCCAGCCAATAAAAATAAATAAGACACAGCTACCCATCAGCCAATCGAAAAAAAAACATACAGCTTACCTATCAGCCAATCACAAAATCGCATTGCTGTATTCGGGTAAGATACAGGTGATCTGACCGCAGTACCTTGTCACGTGTACAGTAAGTCATGTCATCATTTCAATTTAGCCGACATGATTGACTTTAGTGGTTATAGCAGAAGTGTTTTCAGTTAGTATTAGGTATTCCACCTTTGATGAAGAGCAGTGCACAGCTGCCTACTCCAGAAAGTCTCCAATGGGGTTCTGTGTCTGTCAGATGGTCTCAAGAGGACACTACCACATCAACACAGCAATAACGTAATGCACAGCCACTGTGCTGGCGCCTTAACAGTGGAACAAGTGGAGCAAATACATCCCCATTATTCAGTTGGGGGGGGCAAAGTTATGTTTTTGCTTGCCCACTTTTCTTCTCTTTAAAATAAACATCATCATACAGTCCCCACAATCAGGTGACTGTACTTGAGAAGCCCATATCAATAATTATCACCATTCAGCAGTGGAAAGTGACTTCTTTAGACTTTCTTTTAGTTTCAGTTTTAGTCAGACTTTAGACGGAGTTCTTTCTAAATACAAGGACACATTGCTCCATGTCTTTCCTGTCATCAGCCATTCTTTGCTTTGCTTTTATTGTTCCTACCAGTTGCGGATTTATTGTTTAGGGGGCCCTGGGGCCCAACACAAACCGCCTTGCTTTATTTTCACCCATTCTCTAGCTGGGAATGTTGATAGGCTGCTGGCAGCTGTAGAGGAAGTACTCAAAACATTTTTAAGTATTTTAAATAAAACTATTAGTAGTGCAGAGCAAAAGTTAAAGTCCTGCAGTCAGCAGAGGTATTATTAGCACATTAGTAGTATTTAATATACATAAACTGTGTTCAAGGTGGAGCTTTTACTTATATAATGCTGGATAGTTTATTAAATGATGGATTATATTTCAAGTGTTACATTTTGTGTATAAAAATCATAATCTGCAACATAACCAGTAACACGTCTCTGATAGGTAAATGTAGTGCTTTCCTCTGAAATACAAGTATACATTTGTGGGAATATGTAGGATATGTTTTGAATGAGCAGAAATCTTACTGAAACACGTGAGTTATTCAAGTACAGGGTGTTGTAAATCAATTAAAATGAATACATTTGTCATTGATGTGTTTAGGAGCTGCATGCATATTTAAAGAGGTCATTCAAACAAAAGACAAAGTAGGTTGGAAAATAAAACTATGTGTGTGTTGACTGAGCAGGGATCACATTGAATTAGAAAAGTTGATCTACAAGAGTCAGAATGCCTTAGAGCCTTGGGATACTGCACTCCTGTACCCACTGTTTTTATATTTCTAATTGTCACTAATAACCTAAATTTAGTGTTGTTGTTTTATTTATGTACTTTACAAAATTCAAGACATTTTCAGCATAAATTGGTACATAAAACTTCACCAGAGTGCAGGAAATTAAGTGTTTGACACTCAGAATTACTGTTGGAGGACCCTCAGACCCTCCCTCTTAATATGTGTCCCTAACAATGTTGAAATGAAACCTACACCCTTGGTTCTGGGCTCCTGTAGAAACATAGCACTTATGACTTGTAATAAAGCAATCAATAACTAACTGGTCAATAAAAATAGGCATTCATAAATGTGTTCATAAATCAATATATGAATCTAATTAGTGATTTATTATGTAAATGCTTTTATTACAATTTGTGTGAAACCTGTTGTATAACAACTCCATAATTTATATCTTTATATACATCATTAATAGCAGTATCCCAGTTACTGAATCCTGCATGCTCTTTGCATGGCACTGTGTTTGCAAAAACAAATCAGAAATAAAAGATGAGTGCAACATGAGCTGCAATATTAATTCATATACAAACTGAAACCTAGCTGCATTAAACCTATAGAGGTTATCTCTACTTCTTGATAATGTGCTGAGGATTTTAGCATCTGAGCATGTGCTGCCAGATTTGCCATTTTTCTTGCTTGAACTACCTTTGCCTTTATTTTCACCCTTCCCTGTCTTTTGCTATTGCTACAATACTGTTGTGTGTCTCAGTGTAACCCATTTTATCTGTTACCATTTACAGAGCCAGCGCACAAAGAACGTACAGCTAGCGAACCATGAGGAGACAAAATTTGACAAAAAGTGTATTGAATTAGAATTACAAACTCCACCTTTAATATGTTTAAGGGCGGAATATTTTCATACCTCATGTTTTTACAGCACCAGCTCATAGTGTCCAAGCATCACCTTCTTTTGTTAGATGTTGCCTGCAAATAGCTACTGGCTGCACCTGCAAAGAGTTTCCACTGACTGGGGCCTGTTGTTCGAAACCTAGATAAGGGATTAAGCTGGGATATGTTGGTTATCTTGGCTTAATTTAGCATTGATTCGGTTGTTCGAAAGCAGAGGCACATATGTTGCCATGGAGATTTATTCTGTGCACTTAGCCTGGTCCCGACCAGGCTAACAACCAGGCTTAGTTTAGCCTGGTGCCTTATCTGTCCAGTCAGCTTTCACTGCGATCGGAAATCAATGTGTTTTACCGTCATTTCATGTTCTTATGTACGTATTTGCCTCATTTTTGAACAAAATACATTAAGCCTACAATAATAAAAAAAAAACAGTTAACAGAAAACATTCTTTTTTGTCATAGCCTAATTATTCGTGTGATAATGTGTTTGTCTGTATATGTTATAGACTATGTTTAATGTCCTTTATGTTGGAACCTGTATCAATGAGCTGTACTGGAAACAAATTCCACCAGCCTGGCTGTGTGGTCATTAAAAGAATCAATCAATCAATCAATAAGCATCATCAGGTGTCTTCAATGAAGTCAGTGAGAGGGCAATATATAAAGTCCCATGCACATGACATGTGTGCGTTTCTTCCTTCACAATGGCGTGTCCGTTTTTCAATGAGGTCAAGGACTAGAGGAAGAGGCACTTATTGTGCGCAGAGCATTTAGACGTGAGCGAGTGCTGCGGGACAGGTCGGACCCGTTGCTCCACCATGACGACCACCTGTATGAGGTACATTATATCTTGTTCTTAAAACAGCTGCCTTTATAGCAGTCTTTTTTTGTTAAAATAGCTGCATTAATAGCAGCTTTTTGTTTTATTTTCATGTTTTATTTTTCTAAAAAGTATAAAGCACTTAAGATAAAAGTGCTAAGCAGTGTGCAGCTGCTCTCTCACCCATTCTAACACACACACACACACACACACACACACACACACACACACACACACACAAATGCCATCAGTACCACACAGGGTGCATATAATATTGGGAGCAATCTGGGGTTCAGCATCTTGCCCAAGCAAACTTTGACATGCACATATCCTTACCAATAAAATGATTAATTGTTGGAATAAACATACAAGTAGGTGTATTTGGCATTAACACAATTAGTGATTTTTAGGTTTCATAACTGTATGACCTTCCCAAATTATATTCCCAGTTAACTGGACCAATAACTCCAGTGTACTTTACATCAGTGAATGAAAACATTAAGATGAAACCACAATATTCATTGACCTCATTTTATTTACATCAAAAATACTAAAATCAGTCACTGTCTGCTTGGAGCTGTGGAGAGAAAGAGAGAAATAATATTGATTAATACATTGCATCACAGTCATGATTACAGTGTGCATTAAAATCACTTACTTCTTTCTCTAGTTTCTTAATTTCCAAGTCCAGTTTCCTTAAGTTTATTTTTTATTTGTCTGACATGCTCCATGTCCTGCAGCTTTCTCTTTTCACACTGGAGCTTCACATCTGCCAGGGCTATTTGCTTCTGTAGATGACTTGCATATAGCTGTCTGACAGTTTGTGAATTCTGTAAAAAACGTATCTATTAGCACAGCAATTGGCAATACTCACTATATTTCCAGGCAGGCTGTCAGGCTGTTCAGCATCTGTGTCATGCTACAAATATATTTTCTATGAGCACCACATCACTGACTTCTTATACATTATGTAGTGTGTACAACTGTTAATTTATGAAAGGAACTATTAATATAACTATATTTTTAGATTAGGCTACTTACACATTCAGTGGGAGGAAAGGAATGTTTTAATCTGTTAGTCCTGCATTTTGGCAGGATGTACCTACGCCCCGACAGAAGCAGCAGGAATTCACCAGCCAAGGGGTGGCTCGGGTCCCCAAAGATGGAACGGGCTTTGCTTAAAGTTCTGAGCTGGTAAAGGGCAGTGAGGTCATTCAGGTTAATACCTACAATTTTTCTGCACACTCTTACAATACCCTGCAGTCTGTTTTTGTTTCTGAGGGAGAGGGAGCCGTACCAACAAATGAAGGAGAAGGTGAGGATGGATTCAATAAAACAAGAGTAAAACATTCGCATCAAAGTGCTGTCAACATTAAAATTACGCAGCTTCGTGTAAAAATACATGCGCTGGTGGGCCTTTTTGCACACAGCATCAACTTGAGTGTCGAAGGTCAGCTTGTCATCTACAGTATAAGTCCCAAGGTACTTGTAATTGTTGACCAGCTCCACTGCTTCAATCTCAATCATAACAGGGGAGATGACTGTGGGATTTTTTTGAAAGTCAACCAACATCTCTTTAGTTTTTGCTACATTGATATGTAGGAAGGAAGAGCTGCACCAGACCAATAATTCCTTCACTACAGGTCCATGCTCCAGGTCGTCACTGCTCAGTAGGGACACAATGGCAGAGTCGTCCGCAAATTTAACGATGTGTTGCCCCACATGTTGACTCTGGCATTCATTTGTGTATAAAACAAATAATAAAGGTGAAAGCACGCAGCCCTAGGGTGATCCAGTGGAGGAGATAAGAGTGTCTGACAGAACACCATTAACCCTCACACGTTGTGGTCTAACTGTTAAAAAGTCAGAACCCAGGCTATAAGACCAAGATCAATGTTACGGAAGTCCCTTAGTCTCTCTACTAAAACGTGTGGCTGAATGCAATTAAAAGCGGACAAGAAATCAATAAATAAAAGACGGGCGAAAGACTTGGCTCCCTCAAGATGAGTTAAAACAAGGTTCAACAGGGTGCCAACTGCATCTTCAACACCTCTGCCTGACCTGTAGGCAAATTGCAGTGGGTCCAAGTTATTTTGGACACAGGTCAGAAGTGATTCCTTCACAATTTTTTCAAATGACTTCATAACAAGGGAGGTCAGTGCGACAGGTCTGAAGTCATTTAATGATTTTGGAGATGCAGAGTTGGGTACTGGAACTACAATAGAATTCTTTCAGAGTGAAGGGACCTTGTGAAGCTGAAGGGATGTTGAAAAAATAAAATTAAAAATATCTGCCAGCTGGACAGCACAGTTCTTGAGGACCCGACCTCCAATGCCATCTGGGCCTGGACTTTTCCTCTCCTTGACTGAAAAAGTCTACAAACTGTGTTCCTGTCAACAACAACACTGTTCTGTGAAAACTGACAGTTCATCATTAAAATCACAGGCATTAAAAGGGTTGTAAAAACTGTTAAGTTCGTTCGAGAGGACCAGATCAGTCTTTCCATTAAGGGATACTGTATGCTACACTTCGTGTGTTGCATCCCCATCATAGATTTTACGCCCTCCCAGGGCGTGAGCTGCCTGCACTTAACATGCTCTCAACTTTGTCTTTATATTTGCGCCTGGCAACACTGAGCTCCTTTTTGAGCTGCTTTTGAAGCTCTCTATATTGTGTGCCGAGGCCGGTTCTATGCAGGGGCAAGAGGGGGCAAACAAATGTCTTGCCCCCTCAAATCAAATCCGCCGAAAAAGGCGCAAAACAGAAACGTTTTCTCATCTGTCTCCACTCCACTCCGTGCTGTGTGCCGGCTGTGTGTGACTGTGTGCAGTCGGCAGAGACCCTCCCCCCAGTAAACACCCAATCACTATTTAGTATGCAAATGAGCCAAGATGCAACGGCGTCAGCTTTCTCAGTCTCAGTGAGGCAGAATGCAGCAAAGTGAAGCTCCGTTAAACTCGTCGTGGCGTCTCGTGTCGTGAGATACTTAATATATAGTTAACAACAAAAAACTAAAGTAAATATAGCAGTGTGAGCATAGAGTGTGAGCCTGTTAGTGCGAACGTTTCTTCAATCACACAAGCACAGCGAGAGATGAGTGCCTGCTGCATGCCACATTCTGAGGACAAATGCTCTGTGTGTGCCAGACCCAGACCCCTACGTAAAGCCCCGTCCAGCCTCTAGTTCTGCACACTGTTTTTTGATCATCTTTTATTAACTTTTCACTCCTGCAGCTTTCAGCAGCTCAAAGGAGAGTGGAGTGAAGAGAAATCTGTTAAACTGCTAACAAAAAAACCCCAAAAAACAACAAAAAAATGACAAAAAAACAAAACAAAACAAAAAAATATAAAACGTTCTGCTCTAGCCTATATCTGTTGTGTTTGTTATGTCTGTTAGTTTGAGAAGTTTTTTTTTATAAGACTAGCTTTGGTAAATACTGGCTATAGAGAGGTTATTGTAATTATTAGGTTCAAATTTATTTCATATGTCTAGATGCCTAATGGCCATCCAATAAGATAAATGTTAAGGTGTTAGTTGTGCCTGGATGAAGGATATATACAGTGGTGGAAAAAAGTTTTTGGACACCCCATGCATTTGTGAAATATTGCATTAAGAATCACTCTTAGGTCTTCAAGTGCAATTTCTTTTAGTACAGTCACAGCCAAAATACTAAATAAATCCTAAAAAAGCCATTAAAACTTAAAATTGATTGGTTCCATAAAAATACATAAGAAATTTTGAGTATTGGGTCATTTTGGTACCAGTGATGAAGGTCGTTCTTTTTATTAAAAGACACAATTTTTGTTGCCAAGCTTCGTGTCTACATAAAGCCAGCACATTTGAAAGTTCTTCAGACACAAAAATGGCTAAAACAAGGAACCTAACGCAGGAAACACGCCTGAAGATAAAGATTCTCAGCCAGGAAGGGTACAGCTGCTGCCAGATAGCCAGGAAGTGCAGATGCAGTCCTTCAGCAGTTGGATACACTCTGCAGAAATACAGACGAACCAACAGCTTGGAAGACAAACCAAGATCTGGGCGTCCAAGGGTTTCTTCAGCAAGAAATGACCGCATCCTGATCCGCATGTGCAGGCAAAACCGCCGAATGACATCACAGGAGCTTCAGCAGCAGTGGTCAAACCAAACTGGTGTCCAGTGTTCCACCCGCACTGTACGTGGCCGACTTTTAGATCATGGCTTAAGGTCCTACAAGGCTATCAAGAAGCCCCTGATCAATGAGAGACAGAGGTTAGCCCGGCGTCGTTGGGCCCAGGCACACAAGAACTGGACAGCCAGGAATTGGAAGAAGATTTTGCGGTCAGATGAGTCCAGTTTCCAGCTTTATCTTCCTCCTACTAATGTGAGGGTACGCATAAGGCCAGGCGAAGCATTATCTCCAGCATGTACATTACCTACTGTCAAGCATGGTGGAGGCAGTATCATGGTTTGGGGATGCATGACTGCTGCTGGTGTTGGTCATCTCACTGTCTGTGATGGCACATTGGACTCTACCAAGTATTGTACCATTCTCGAAACCCACATGCTCCCTTCTGCACGTGCACTGTTCCGTCGAGGTAAAAACTGGATGTTTCAACAAGATAATGCCCCTTGCCACACATCCGAGGCCAGTAGAACTTGGCTGCAGGAGCACAGTATTCAGGTCTTAGAGTGGCCAGCTCAATCCCCGGACATGAACCCCATTGAAAATCTGTGGTGGATTATCAAAAGGTCTGTTTCAAAGCATAAACCAAAGAATTTAGAAGAATTAAAAGCAGTAATTCAAGAAGAATGGGACAAGATTACCCCTCAACAGTGTGAAAGGCTCGTGGGGAACATGCCAGCCAGGATTAGAGCTCTACTACGTGCCAATGGCAGGACTACTAAATATTAATTTGATCATGTGATGGTTTATTTATTTTTTGTTCAGTTTTGAACACATTCTCTGTTATTTGTTGACTTTGATACCGACAATGTTGAGAACTGACATATTGAAACTGTCAAGAATTTAGTTTTGTTAGTTTTTCTTGTGAACAATAAACAAAAAAATATAATTTGTATTTGTTTGATTTTTCCACAAATATTTCATGATAATATTTGAGATTGTGTAAAATTTTAAGGGTGTCCGAAAACTTTTTTCCACCACTGTATATATATATATATATATATATATATATATAGGGCACTCACACAGCATCCCCACATCCTGCGAGTAAGTGAGTGAGTGAGTGAGTGAGTGACCTTTATTTGTCAGCTCTACGGCAAAAATGTACTGGAGCATGATGCCCCCTTCACATTTATGACTGCCCCCTCATATATGCCTGCCTAGAACCGGGCTTGGTGGTGTCGCCCTGCAAAAAGCAAATATTCCTCTGATTAGTTATTTTTATGACACCTTTAGTCAGCCATGGCTTATTGTTAGGGTAAAAGGAAATTTCCCTCCGTGAATTTTTGGGATCTCACAAAAGGAAACATATGAGGAGACAACATCAGTGAGTTCATCCAGGTCCTCACAGACATTTATAAACAGATCCCAGTCTGTATCATGAAAGCAATCTTGGAGACAGTAAATTGATTCCTCCGACCAAACCGGAACCAAACGTCTCTCCGGCTTGTTTCTCTTCAGGACAGATTTGTAGGATGGAAATAAGTACACCACACTGTGGTCCGACATGCCCAGCGGAGCTCTTCTGAAAGATTTGTACGCTCCCTTTATGGGACCAAAACAAAGGTCCAGACACTTTCCATGTCGAGTGGGAGACATCACATATTGGTAAAAGTTCTACAAGGACTTTGATGGTTTACAATGATTAAAATTGGCCAATATATACTGCGGTGCATCCAGTGCTATCCCCTGCAGCTGCTGCACTGTTTTTAGCATAGCCTGAGTGGCTACATCGGCATAAGCCTTTGGGTGAATATAAACCAGAGTGATGAATAACTGTGGGAATTCTCTGGGTAAATAATGGGGTTGCAGTGATACAGACAATAGTTCAATGTCATTGGTGCATAATGTCTCCCTGACAACCACCGTAGTACACCAGTTTTTATTAACATGGAGATGGTCACTGTGGGGGTCTCTGTCAAGGCGGTGTGGACCTCCAAATCCATCGATCTCCAGATCTGAGGATGGATCATGCTCCTTAAGCCAGGTCTCCATGAGGGCCAGGACACAGGCGTCCTTGTAGTCTGCAAGGTACTTGACGTTGCCCTGAAGCTCCTCCACTTTGTTCTGGAGCAACTGAGCATTAGCCAAGATGACAGTGGGCAGCGGTATCTGATGGTGTCCCTGCTGCTTAAGCCTCCGGCGCAGTCCGCCGCGTCTCCCCCGTTTCCTGGTGCGTTTCGGCCTGGATGACCAGCTCCGGTTCCGCGTAGAAGGATTCAGCTGGTTAATCTCCGTGGGTAGAGCTGTCGAGGAATCCACGATGCCCATCCCGGAGTCATGGAGCAGAAGTAAAATGTGGCATAAAAACATCAGAAGGAAAAGGATGCCCCCCAAACTAGGGTGAGTCCTTGCTGCCATTGTCCTCCACAAGTGGTTAAAAGAGTTAAAAGTAAGAACACTTAAAACAGCCACACCAACGCTCATCTCACACACTGCTGCTGCGTGTCGCTATGACCAGCGCCACTCACACCTCAGTAGAGATTCAATACTACTTTAATATCAAATAATGACTTTTGCTCCCAATTTACAAGTAAACCAAGTTACAGGAATTTATTGCACTTAATTTGAATTCAGTGGAAGATTGCAGGTTCGTTTGGGAAGCCACTAAAAGCTTTATAAAAGATGCTACATCATTTGCTTCATTTTTAAACCGCTCTCGTCGATTAAAAACGGTTGAGTTGGAGAGTCAGCTAGCATGCCTGCAAAAAGCTCAACAAAATTCCTTTTGTGCTATATGAGCAGGTCAGCTTAGCCTGGTGAAAAATGAACTTAATGCACTTCTTAGAGTAGATGCTGAGTTTCTAATTCAAAAGTCTAGAGAACACCATTACTTTAATGGCAGCAGGCCATCTCATGAGTTAGCCATGCGGCTCCACTCTGATGAGCAACTGGCATGTATTTCTGCAACACAGTTGGCAGATGGTAAGATATTTACCACTCCAAATGAAATAAATACAGTTTTTTCATGTGTTTATAAAAAACTCTATACTTCAGGAATTGCATTTAGTAGAGATATGTACAAAAATTTTCTAACTGACTTAAAATTTAAAAAATTATCTAGCTCAGAAGCAGCTAAGCAAATATATCCTTTAAAGAATTATCAGATGCAATACATGAGATGAATTTGGATAAGTCTCCCGGTCCAGATGGTATTCCCATTGAAGTCTATGTCAGATGTTGGTCTGAATTGGGCCCTGTGCTTTTGGAAATGATAAATACATCAATTGCAAAGGGCTCTTTTCTAAAATAAACAAATACAGCCTTGATATCACTTCTCCTCAAAAAACATAAGGATCCAATATTGTTTAGGAAAACTTATTCATTGTGATCAAACAGGATTTGTGAAAGGCTGGTTCAGTTCAGACGACCTAAGAAGACTATTACATATTCTACATTTCACTCCGGAATTTTCTGACCTCTTGACTTCATCTGGAATTTTAACTCTTAACGCCGAAAAGGCATTTGACAGACTTGAATGGGACTACCTCTGGGCCTTATTAGATCATATGGGACTAGGTGAATCTTTTATTGGTTATATTAAAGTTTTTTATGCAAATCCAGGAGCAAGGGTGTTATCTGGTAATTCCTACTCACCACATTTCCCAATTTATAGAGGTTCCCGCCAAGGGTGCCCTCAGTCTCCTTTATTATTTGTTTTATCTCTCGAGCCTCTAGCACAAAAAGCACGTCAATCCACTAATATCATCCCTATTACAATAAAGTCCACTATTCATCACTCTATGCAGACGATGTGCTCCTCTTTATTATTGAATTATCACAGTCGCTTCCTTATATTTTTAGGTTATTCATAGACTTTAGCAATATCTCAGGATTCAAAATAAATTGGCAAAAATCTGCACTCTTACAGCTAAGAAATAACAGAGAGGATCTGACTCAATTTAATATTCCAATTGCAAATCAATTTAAATATTTAGGAATCCACATCTTTCTCAATTCAGAAACTATTGTTGAGAATAATTATACTGTACAGTATGTTTAGATAAGATTAGAACCAACCTAGGTAAGTGGATGTCAAAACCTATATAACCAGGATCTCAATTATAAAAATGACAGCATTACCTTTAATTAACTTCCTGAGCTCCATGCTTCCTCTGAATCCACCAAAGGGATATTGGGATAGACTCCATAGCTTGATCAGTGAGTTTAAATGGAATAATAAAAAAAAACAAGGATCAAACTTATAACGCTAGGGCCACACCAGCCGCGCCATGCAGCTCCGCGGCCGGCGCTGCAGCAGTTGTTTCGGCGTCTGGTCTATTTTCTGTGCGAGCCGCGAGCGAATGTGTCAAGCCGGGCAGGAAAATAGGCTATACATATTAGTCAGTGGTATCTAAACAGAGCGCGAGAGAGATGAACACTCACACACACACTTACAACCACTAACACACAGACAGAGAGAGAGAGAGAGAGAGAGAGAGAGAGAGAGACAGCTATAGGGGATGGGGGTTGGGGCACACACACGCAAACAGATAGAGATACCCATGATGGAAAAACAGCCCCAAATGTGACAGAGACAACAGCTGGGACCAAATGCTCTTGTCGGACAGCGTGGAGAAATGCGCGTCTGATGTGAATGGGCTCGCACTTCGCAGCACTTCATTGGCAGTGTGGCCCTGGCGTAACTCTCCAGAGAGAGAAATCAGCAGGAGGCTGGAGTGTTCCAGATTTTAAAATTTATCATTGGTCATTTGTATTGCGTTCTATAAAATCATGGTTGGAGCCATCAAATCGCACTTCTTGGCACTCTTTGGAAGCAAAGTTAGTATATCCATGTAGATTACAGGATCTAATCTATACAGACACTCCTATCAGACAAGTTAAAATGCTCTTTGGTCCTATTATTGAAAATGTTTTGGTAACCTGGAAGCTGGTGACTGACTATACTAACACAAATAATAAATGGCATTATCATACTCCAGTATTCCACAATCATAATTTATTGCTTGGTGGTCAACCAGCGGCTTACCCAGTATGGTCGAACAATGGGATTCACATACTTGGACAGTTATTCGATACTAATGGCCTTCGCACATTCGATGATTTAAAGGAACAGTATAATTTATGTCTTTTTCTATTTTCAGCTTCGATCTGCCATGAAGACCTATGGTGTTCCATGGAACTCTGAGCTCCCTAAACATAACTTGGCAAAACAACTGTACAACACCAACACCAGGGGAACTGTATCAGCATTGTATGTTCAAATATTGCGGGCATCTTACAAACCAATGGCAATCCAAACGTCTTGGCAGAATGATTATGACTCTATCACTTCTGAAATAGCATGGAAAACAGTGTGGCATAATATCATTCAAGTTTCAAAAAATCCTAATCACCAAACCATACAACTAAAAATTGTTCACAGAACTTATTTCAACCCCAGACTTAGACATTCAATGAAGTTGGAATCATCTCCTCTCTGCCAACTATATACGCAATGCTGCTTAGGTACCTTTACACATATGTTTTGGGAATGCCCTAGAGTACAGTTGTTTTGGTTACAAGTCACCAAATCCTTATCTAAAATTCTTAATAGGGAGGTCCCATGTTGCCCCGTACCTTGTTTGCTGAATGATAACTCTCAAATTTCTATGCCAGTACATGAAAAAAGAATTTGGCTTTCCAGCCTAACTGCTGCTAAGAAAATTTGGCAGTATGGTGGAAACCACCACATACTTTATCATTAGATCATTGGTGGAACCTCCTGATAGATATTTTAAACCTGGAGCTTTCTGTTGCACGGTCTCACGGTGCGAAAGAAAAAAACTTAAAATCTTGGTCCGAAGCTATCACAGCTGTGAAAAATCTTGCCTATAAAAGAGGGGCTTAACTAGGGTGGGGGGTTGCAGATCACTCACCAGGAAGGGAACGATTCTCATTTGTTTTTTTGTTTTTTTTTTTTGTTTTTTTTTCGATTAGCTGCTGACACTGTGTATGTGGGGTTGGGGGGAGACATACAGGCATATATATGTGCATGTCCTTACTTGCAAAATGAGAAAGTGTTGTTGTTTTTTGTAGGACATGATGCACCCTTTTTTGTTTTTTATAAATGGATACAGGACAATATGCCACTATTCGCAAATGTATTGATGTGCAAGCACATCTGCTGTCTGCCTGTTTGTCTGCCCTTTTTTATGTTGGCATAAAACTAATAAAAAATTGTTAACAAAAAAAGGAAATGCATGTATTAAAAGTCAAAGTACTAAATGCAGAAAAGTTGAACAATAAAAGATAAAATAGTTGGTGTAGCTGTCTCACTACGTTCGTGAGTTTCCTCCAGCGCAAACACACAGATCCTCCGTCAGGTTTAAAGACTTTTATTCCCGTTGTCTGCTCCGAACAATAATCAATTCAACAAATAATCAACAAGTGTGCTCGCAGCTGCCCGGCTCCTGGGGTCCATGTCATTGGTTCGACAGCCCATTGGTTCGACATCCCATTAGTCCGACTGTCCGCGGTACTGAACGGCTCGCGGCGTGTTTTCACATTCTTTTTCATTTTAACCCACACCATGATCTTTTCCTGACCCTAACCAAGTGGTTTTTGTGCCTAATCCTAACCAGACCTTAACCACAGGGCATCATGATTTCGGAACGGACTTCGGAACAATGAGTTTAATATGGTCGGAACAATGGGATGTCGAACCAATGGGCTGTCGAACCAATGCGCAGTTCCCGGCTCCTGCAGCACATGCTCTTCCATACACTAACTGAAAACACACACATTATTATTATTAAATATATTTCGTAATCAGCACAATCATGCACAGTAACTAAAATTACAGTAACAAAGGTTACTGCCCCTCTACCTCGGGGCCCTGATGCTGCTACGCCACATGCTGAAGAAGCTGTAGGATGACCGACAACAGGCGAGCCACCTTCTTATGTAGTGTGGGTTCTGCCCAGGCACGTCCTGATTGCTCTCAACTCAACTCAACTCAACTCAACTTTATTTATAGAGCGCTAAAAACAACCACAGCTGAAACAAAGTGCTGTACAAAAATAAAAACATAAGACAAACAATAAAAACAATAAAACAATAAAACAAGAGCAGAGTCTCACGCTGGATTAAAAGCCAAGGAGTAAAAATGGGTTTTAAGACTGGTTTTAAAAACGGACAGTGAGGGGGCCAGTCTAATGTGGAGAGGTAAATTGTTCCACAATCTGGGAGCCGCTACAGAAAAGGCTCTATCCCCTCTGAGCTTCCGCTTAGACCTCGGTACATCCAGGAGCAGCTGATCAGCTGACCTGAGGCACCGAGCAGGAGCGTAGGGATGAAGCAGCTCAGAGAGGTAAGGCGGTAGAGTTGCCACCTGTCCCGTTTTTCCCAGAATTGTTCTCCTTTTTCATCAGCTGTCCCGGGAAAAAAAAACATCTCCTGGGACACAATTTGTCCCGTTTTTTGGGGAAAATGCAGCAGCAGCAGCAGCAGGCCAAAGAGTCCATCCAGAATCAGTGCAACAGGCTCAAGAACATCTGTGTCAGAGAGACAGCAAAGAGGTAAGAGGAGCTGTGGGAAGTCCTAACAGTTCACTTAGTATATTTGCACATCCAATCATGTTTTAATTTGTATTTTTTCCATTTATATTTAACCCTATGGGCCCGAACGACGCATAGTGCGTCCAAATTCACACCTGTTCTTCTCTATGGTTTTTCTCCGTGACCGTGCGTCATAGCGAGAAGCCACGCATATCATGTGAAACAGCCGAATCGTAGCTTTCCGAATGTTTTCACAGCGAAAAAAAATGATAAAGTTACACTAAAATGATGTATAACAGAGCTTTCATACAGCTTTGCACACACATTACTCTTGGATGGATTACTCGCGAACGCAAGCTCGCACAGAAATGCCACGCATATCACATGAAAGCGCAGGAGCAGAGCTTTCCAATGATACCACACACATCATTGTGCTGTCATCCCATCATGCTATAAATACAGATCAATTGTCTACCAAATAAAGTCCTGACGAATTTCTTTACAACCCATTATACAGATCTTGTTATCAGTCACTTCATATAGTGAGGAATATCGTATCTTACCACGTCTTAGGCTTGCGTGTGTTTCTCCCTGTCTATCCACATTTGTAGTCCGGCTTTCAAGATGCAAATATCTCCATATTGTCCAGTTGACACTCCATCAAACTTTGTATTACAAGACCAGCCACTTCACCTTTGCGCACCCAGACAACAGTAGCCTAATTATGCATGCTGACAGGGCAGTAGTCACCATATACATTGAGGGGGACACGTGCCCCCCCGAATGCCCAATTTTTTTTTTACTGCAATCAAAGTGGCAATTATCTTGGAGGACACCATTGCACTTGGTTGACTATTTTTCTATGATCTTAGATGTAAATATTGCATGTTTCTTTCAGATAAAACACATTTTTGACTTGTGAATGAGTCAATGGAATTTCTTGCAATAATGAAAAAATACTGGCAATCATGTCCGCTTGGCACAAACCACATGTTTTGGACAGCTGTGAAGTGACAGAATGTCCCACCATCATGGTTCTTATATTGCCAGATTCCAGAGAGTCTCCCCTCTTCATATATGGCAGAATATGTCAACTTCCAACTTGCTATGGTGAGATACATGTAAAAATGTAAGAATTTAGTAACACAGATTTGTTTTTTTCATTGATATAAAAATGTATATAAAATACAGACACATAGAAGGACATGAAATGATGGCAAATCTGGTCTCCTATGTCCAAATTTCATGTTCATTGGTCAGTCTGAACTGGTAATAATGGCCGAGCCCTCCGCCTCAAACATTTGGTCGAGTGTCCCTTTTTTTCACAAATCCAAGGTGGCAACCCTATAAGGCGGGGCGAGACCATTTAAAGATTTAAAAACAAATAAAAGAATCTTAAAATTAATTCTAAAATGCACGGGCAGTTGGTGGAGGGAGGCCAGAATGGGCGTAATGTGTTCCCTCTTACGTGCTCCAGTTAAGAGCCGAGCAGCAGCGTTCTGAACTGAAGACGTGCGAGGGAAGACTGGCTGACTCCAAAATAACGTGTGTTACAGTAATCCAGCCGGGACATGATGAAGGCATGGATTACTATTTCAAAGTGCTGTTGTGCAAGAAAAGGCTTAACCTTTGCCAGCTGCCTAAGGTGAAATAAGCTGGACTTAACCACTGCACCAATTTGACGCTCCAATTTAAAACCACTGTCCATCTTAAAACCCAAGTTAGAAACTGTTGGCTTCACATATAGTGCCAAGGTGCCCAAATCAACAGGGGGAGTTTCACAAGAGCTATTTGGACCAAACACAATCACCTCTGTTTTCTTTTCATTGAAATTTAAAAAGTTTAAGGCCATCCAGGCTTTAGTGTCATCAAGACATGACAGAAGCGGTTGTAGGGAGAAAGCATCTCTCTTCTTCTGACTATCATCAGCATAACAATGGAAGGAGATGCCATGCTTTCTAAGAATGGAACCCAGAGGAAGCAAATACAATGAAAAAAGCAGGGGCCCTAAAATTGAGCCCAGTGGAACCCCATATGACAGAGGAGCGGAATGGGACTCAGAACCAGCAAGGCTTACACACATAGTTCTGTCTGCCAGATAGGACCTAAACCACTCCAGAGCACTACCACAGATGCCCACACGGTGCTGCAACTGGGATACTAAAATATTGTGGTCCACAGTGTCGAAAGCAGCTGTTAGGTCCAACAAGACAAGAATTACATAATCACCAGAATCATTTACCGGGAGGATATCATTAAAAACCCTTAGTAGAGCTGACTCTGTGCTGTGCAGGGTTTTAAAACCAGACTGAAAGACCTCCAGGATATTATGCTCATCCAGAAAAGATTTTAACTGAGCATGAACAACTTTCTCTACTGCACTACTGCATGTTTAAAGCTTATGGGGACAACACCAGAAGACAGACTGCTGTTAATGATGGCAAGGACCAGCTGCCCTATACTAGGGAAGATTTCTTTAAAAAAGTGAGGAGGGACAGCATCACAAGGGGAACCTGATGGCTTGATATGGCCAACCACATCCTCTAAAAGTGACAAAGTCACAAACTCAAATTTATCAAGCACAGCCGGGCAAGGAACAGAGACAGAGGGGTCAGAGGCAGGCGCTGAAATGAGAGCCCTTGTGTTAACAACCTTGTCTATGAAAAAGTGCAGGAAGTTACTGCACAGCTCAGGGGATGCTTCCAAGCAGACAGACTCTGGGGCATTTAAAATAGAGTCAGTGGTTTTGAATAACACACAAGGGTTATAGCTATTTGACACAATGAGGTTTGACAAGTATTCTCTTTTGACTTCTTTAACAGTGTTCTGATAATGATGCCAACAGTCCTTTAAGATTTGGAATGAAACATGCAGCTTGTCCTTCTTCCACCTGTGTTCAGCTTTGCGGCACTCCCGTCGAGCTGCACGAGTCCTGTCACTGAACCAGGGCTCGGGTTTCACTTTAGGCTGCGTTGTTTTTAATGGAGCCACAGAGTCCAGAATGGTTCGGCAGGAGGAGTGAAACCAGGAGCTGAGCTCCTCCATGTCAGCAGACATTGAGTCAGAGGAGGCACAGAACTGATCGAAAGCAGCAGAGAACTGACCAGCAGTGGAAGGGTTAAAAGTCTGACGGCGCTGAGCAGGAGCGCAAGATTTAACTGCAGTACAAGAGAAACCAACTTCAAACAATATGGGCATATGATCAGAAATGACATTTTCACAGATCTCCAAGTTAAACACAGACAAACCATGAGAAAGAACGAGATCTAATGTATGACCATGTTCATGCGTGGGACCAGACACACACTGCACCAAATTAAAAGAGTCAATAAGGATTATCAGGACAGCACACATGCATATGATTGCAGCCAGAAAATCCGAAAAGTCTTTCACAAAGTCCTTATTGTACTTGGGGGGCCAGTAGATGACAGCGCACATCACCGGGTCAGAGCAACCCACCTCAAATAAAGTCGCTTTGAAGCTGGAGAAAGAAGATGACACACTGCTTACATTTAAAGTCATTTTTATAAACAGTCGCCGTTCCTCCTCCACAGCCTGATGTCTGCGGGGAGTTAAAATAAGAACAACCAGCCGGCAAAAGTTCGACAAGAGCGCTGCACTCACAGCACCGATCCAAGTCTCTGTCACACAAAGAAAATCCAGGCCACGGGAGCTGAAGAAATCCCTCAGGATAAAAGTTTTGTTTGCCAGTGATCTGGCATTTACCAGGCCAATCTTGGCAGGTATCCCTGGCCTGTGTTTCGGCGGATCGGGGAGCCTGGAGCAGCTTCTTCAGGTTCCGGAGATTCACCCCGCGCTGAGAGAGAGAGAGAGAGAGCAGAGGCCCGGTAAAGGTGAGTCGGGATTTCCGACAGGAGTGGGGGCAGAGTTTTCTGTCCACCGTGATCAAATATACTTAGATCTCTGACATTATGTCTCAGATCTAAGAGGGACTGGCGATCATACACCAGCAGAGACTTGATCTGTACAGTGCCAAGGATTAGAAACAACAAAAATGCCAGCCAAAGTGGGAGCAGCAGACGGCCAGCCATACACACCGGCGCCATCTTGTCATCCATTCAAAATGGCTCACGACTGGAGGTGTAGTATTACCCATTGAGTCCAATATAGGGCTCTGCCTGTACTAATGGAACTAGGGTTACAATATTGTAACCTTCTGAAATGGTGGCCAAGATCACATGTTCTTTCTTCATCAAACAAAGGACAGCCATTTGGCATTCATCTCCATAGAATGCTTCATTGTCACACCTATGTGAGAGACCAGTCTTCAAACTTGACTGGGCACTATTGTCACAGTGACAGGGGACTCTGTGATGTCACCAAGCCAACTTAGGGAGATGGTTCTATTCTTCATACCTTCTTCTTACCCCGAACCTCTGAAGGGGACTCTCTTCTTCTTGCTCCTGGACCTCAACAGAGGTAGGATGTAGGCAGGAGGATCTGCTATGCCCTTCCCCCATTCTCCCAGCAAGAGCTGCAGCTTCACTCTCAATGTGACCTGCTTCCAGCAGACACAGAACCTGAAGACCACACAAGTTAGTGTGTCAAACACAAGGTTTGCAACTAACTCTCCAACAACAAGGAGAACCAAGGATACAGGGATACTGTGCAGCCAGTCTCCCCAGATCTGCACAAGACACAACAAGGAGTGCATGAAGAATCCTTGTTCTTTCCAGCCTTCAGCTGCCAGCTAACAAATGTGGCACAAAGCAACTCTTCCCTCCATTCCAGGTTTGGTAATTTAACAACTGTGGATAGCATCATTACAATTGTACAGGCTAAGCAAGACTGCTTCTGCAGTGATGCAGGTGCCACGCTGGTCCGTTGTGGTGAAGAGGGAGCTGAGCTGGAAGGCAAAGCTTTTGATTTACCGGTCCATCTACGTCCTAACTCACCTATGGTCATGTGCTGGGTAGTGACCGAAAGAATGGAAAGAAGTGGAAATGAGTTTCCTCCGTGGGGTGGCTGGGCTCAGCCCTAGAGATAGGGTGAGGAGCTCGGACATCCAGAGGAACCTCGGAGTAGAGGTGCTGCTCCTTCGCGTTGAAAGGGGTCAGTTGAGGTGGTTCGGGCATCTGATCAGGATACCTCCTGGGCGCGTCCCACTGGAGGTGTCTCGGGCACGTCCCACTGGTAGGAGGCCCTTGGGCAGACCCAGAACATGCTGGAGGAATTACATTTTTATCTAGACTGGAAATGCCTTGGGATCCCCCAGGAGGAGCTGGAAAGCATTGCTGGGGAGAGGGATGTCTGGGGTGCTTTGCTCGGCCTGCTGCCCCCACTGCCCGGTCCCGGAAAAGCAGATGAAAATGGATGGATGGGTGGATGGATTATTTCCGATAGCCATTTTGATACGTTCATTAGAGGTCTGTTGTTATGTCCCAACAGTCCTCTGGTGATTCCCACCCCTAGTCAATGGAGCCTGATAAATGAACACCCTGTTGCAACATAACATCGACCCATCCACACTGATCCTGACCGGCTACAGGTTAGTCACCATTGCCCACATACTTCTTTATAATGTAAGCCACCACAGCGGAGAAGTAGGAGGCCCCAGCCAACCAAGGTGGTAAGCAACCTAACTGGGTGGAGCTTTGACCTAACCTTGCAGGGGTCTAAAGACAGTGTGCAATTCACTGTCGCTGAAGAGAACACGATGATTGATGGCAGGTGAGCCACGTCCTTATATACTGTGGGTTCTGCATCTATTCAGGAAGGCACGTCCTGATTATACAGCTAGGTTTATGTACATCTCAGTGTGTGAATGTGTGCTCTATCTACGTAGTCCTGCAGGCAGGGAGTGAAGGAGAGAGAGAGCAGCCAGGCTTTGCGCCCTGCTATGTGTCGTTCCTCCCAGCTGCAGCAAGAAGCTTCTCTGATGGAGAAATACAGTGTGAAGAGTCGGTGACCCACTGAGCTGGTCCATTTTCTGCTGGAGACGTATGTGACTTCCATTGGAACACAGCCATTGTGTCCTGGGTGTTAGAAACCAACTAGTGTTTTTTTGTGGGGGATTGGGTTTGGTTGGGCTTGGGCTGAGTATTTTACTTGATGATCTCAGACAGGCCAGGTTTGGGCTTTATCTCACATGGGTTTGATTCAGGCTGTAATTTGTTTGGCCCATTGAGAACTCTACCGCTGGCTATGACGGAACACCCCAAAATATTGGTTGTTGTCCCCAGAGGCTTAATTGTTGTTAGACTGATAGCCAATAGGTTCTGTGATTAACATCAATTATTTGCCAGCTGCAGTTGCCAAGGCACTGTGACTACATAAATTACATTCCATACTGACTCCATTTATTCTCCATGACTCCTTTGCTTCTTCTTGAATTGCAGTGCTGACAAATGAAGCATTTAAACTGAATAATCTGTGCTGATATAAAGCATTCGTACACTCACAAGCACCAAGTAATATCACACTCTCTGCTGCTGCATTTAACATGACTAGCTTTGGGTAAGCCTTTCGGCTAACACCCAAACCTAACTGTGACACCCATCCACATTTAAATGCCTGGAATAACCAACTTAAGTCTTAAAGAGTCTTAAAGCATTTGCATCTTTCAAATCAAATCCACTACCATGGCACTCACATGATCTGCATTGGACAGCAAATACCAATGTAGACATTACAACGAACAATCTAGCTACTGTAGTCAGGCATTCCTTGCCCAGGGTGAATCTGGCCATGAAACAGAAGAATAGCCCACCACAGATGAGCTTCACTACTGAAAAGAAGCCACCAATCACGACGTCCGCAATGCACTGGACCTGTGGACTGAGGGATGAGAGTGTACAAAATGCACAATGTAAATGATGAAAAGGGAAATTAAATGTGACAGAGAAGATAAAAAGATAAGAAGATGCAAATAACCCATGCAGATGAAGGTGAAATGAGAGATGAGGGACATGTGGGGGGTTGAGAGAGAAGAGGGAGTAGGACTGGGACATGGAAGAAGGAACAAAGTGAAAGATAAAAGTGAAGTGATAAAAAAGGGGAGGTGGGGTGGTTGAAGTAATGAAGTAGTGAGGAGGATGTAGTTGCAAAGATAGAGAAGAAAAATACAGAATCAAATTGCAGGAGGAAAAGGAGAGAGACAGAGCAAAAAAAGAGAAGCAGTTGGTGGGAGAAAAAGAAGCGAGGCAGGGAAAGGAGGGACATGAGATGTCAAAGGGAGTAATGAGCAGCAGGGAAGAAAGTGAGGAATCACTACAGATGACTCATCATATTTCCACTCTGCTGGTAGATGGTGGTCTAAACAACATAATTAGATAGTTTCACTAAGGTCCGTGTCTCTGGCTGAGATCAAAACAGTGACAGCTGCTGGAATGGCCGACCTAGTTACAGGTGCAGCAGGGGTAAAGGTTGCTTTTCACAGCCAGGATGCAGAGGTGCAGTATGTGTCTTTAATACTAATTATTAAACGTCTTTCTAAAACTTTGTGTCATCCAGTGCAGTGTACCAGACTGTGCTCCTGAGGTAAACAGATAGTACTGAGATTTTAGTGGTTCTTCATCTTTAACACATTTCAATGCATGCCTCATTTTCTGTCTCTTTGTGGTCATTCTGAGTCTCTACTTAACATCCCTGTGTAGTCATTTTTGGTCTATAGTTACTTTCTGTCTCTTTGTAATTGCTTTGTATCTTTGTGTGATCATTTTGTGTTTCTTTGTAGTCATTTGTAATCTCTGTAATCATTTTAAATCTCTTTGTAGTCATTTTGAATCTCTGTAACCCAATTGTAGTCCCTTTAAATCTCTTCGTAATCCTTTTAAATCTCATTGTAGTCATTTTAAATCTCATTGTAGTCATTTTGACTCTCTCTGTAGTTGTTATGAATCTCTGTAGTCATTTTGAATCTCTCTGATCTCTTTGTAGTCATTTTAAAGCTCTTTGTCGTTGCTTTGTGGCTTATTGGTCATTTTGTGTTTCTTGTAGTCATTTCATGTTTTGTTGTTGTCACTTTGAATCTCTTTGTAGTCATTTTAAATCTCTTAGTCGTCATTTTGAATCTCTTTGTAATCACTGTCGCCATTTTGGATCTCCTCATTGTTATTTTTTGTAGTTATAGAAAGTCTGTATCTCTTTACAGCTGTTTAGCTCCTTTGTAGTCGATTCTGAGTGTCTTCTTGGTCAGTACCTGTTAATTTAAAGGTCACATTTTATGCATGATGTCATGAGGGTGGGTACCACTCTCCCCAGCTAGGTGTTTGTTCTGCCCACTGAATCCATCTCATTGCCATAATCTTTTCATTCCCTCCCAAACACTGCCTGTGGTTAAACAAAGATGTCAAAGGTACGAGCAAAGCAGTCGCTCTGTTGTTGGCTGCACAAACAAACACAGAAGCCTTTTTTCTCCCTACGTCTGATGATCTTAAGACCGGGTGGATTCATTATGTTTTTGATAGAAATCTTTCCACAACAACTTCTAAAGTGTTGTATGTGTGTTCGAACTACTTCAATTCTGACTGCTCTCTCAATGAGAGCCAGTACAAAGCAGGATTTGCTATAGGTGGATAGATACAGACTGTCTGTGACCCAACTTTAAACTCAGGAGCTGTAAGTTTTACCATTTTCTGTTGTTTAACTGTTGTGGCAAACCAGGGGAAACCTCTGATTCAACCCAGCAGAGGGGGCGGACCCACAGTCTCAGGTTAGGGGAGGTGGTAGAGGGAATGTTTTATCCAGTGCAGGTGTTGCAGCCACTAGGCACCTGGCACTGGTCACACCTGCAGCCCGCCAAGTGACTAGAGAGAGAGAGATATACTCGTCCTTCTCCCAAGCACTCAGTTTGGTTGAGGACAAGCAGCAGGCAACATTTCCCTGGCTTCCATATGATTGAGGATCTTCGGCTCACGTGAGTTTACTTTGATGAACCCCACATCACAATAGAGGCATGTGGAAAGTTAGGAATATTTGTGACTCACCTGGGGCCTCATTTATAAAACGTTGCATAAGATCCACACTAAAAGTGTACGTGCACCCAAAAGCTGAAAAAGGCGTGTGCCAAAATAATCTGATTTATAAAACCGTGCGCATGCACACCCGCAAGCACTTTTCCCTGCACAGTCCACCTGCAAAGTTGCGAAGGTGGATTCACCTTATATCCCGCCCTCTACACACCCACATTCTACCATGAATGGTCAATGCAAAGTACCTCATGAATATTTTTGCATATAATTAGGCCTGCTGATCAATGGCATTTTACGCTCAATCATGGCAGAGAAGACAAGGAAAAGGAATTTCATGGAGAATAAAACAGAGGTGCTTGTGGGGGAGGTGGAGGCCAGGAAAATGATATTATTTGGTGGTCACAGTAGTGGCATCACTAATAAAAGAAAAACAAGTGAGGGGCAGCATGTCGTCACTGCTGTAAATAGCGTGAGTGCCACAGAGAGATCTGTGGCTGCCCGCCAGCCTGCTCGCGAGCTGCCTGCTAGGCTAAAACATCGCTCTCACTCACGGAGAAGAGTAGGAACGTTAGCGTTAGCTCCCGGTGTTAGCACTAGCCGGGATCTGACTCGGCTAGAGCCCGCCAGGCTCGCGGGCTGCTCAAGCTCCGGACATTAACCCATCCCGGTGTTTCCTCCGCAGCCTCCACTTCACCCAGCTTCACTCAGCTGCCCGATAAACCCGCTGCTTCTTCCCACTTTAACCTGAAGTGATGTTTTAGCCTAGTGAGCAGCCTGCGAGCCAGCTGCCCGCTAGGCTAAAACATTGCTCTCACTCACGGAGAAGAGGAGGAACGTTAGCGTTAGCTCCCGGTGTTAGCACTAGCCGAGTCGGCTGCCCCCGGCTACTGGAGTAACTTACAGCTATGGATCGCTTCTATCAGCTCTTCTAGTCACTGAGCCTCACCTCCATCTCAGCAAATATATTACAAAAATGTAGCCTCAAGGGGAGGCTACATTTTACAATGCTAATTGAAAATGTTAGGTGGGCTGCCGAGCTAACTTACTCACTTAACACAACCGTAACGCCTGACCCATTGCTGGGACAGAGCCGCTATAACTCAAGCTCCAGACATTAACCCATCCCGGTGTTTCCTCCGCGGCCTCCACTTCACCCAGCTTCACTCAGCTGCCCGATAAACCAGCTGCTTCTTCCCACATTAACCTGAATAACAAACCAGGGTTCGGTGCTCCGGTTGGATCCAAACAGAGAGCCGGGGCTAGTTGGGAAGCTAGCGGAGGCTAACTGGCTGTGCTTCCCTCCGATCATGCTGTGGCTAACGCCTCGCCAGCCGCTCCCAGCTAGCTCTGGATTGTTACTGAGGTTAAAGTGGGAGAGGCAGCGGATCTGTGGGGCAGCTGAGTGAAGTGGAGCCTGAGGAGGAAGCACCGGTTAGCCCCGGTTTTGTTCCGCTCTCTGCCATTTCATTTCAAAAATATGCGCTGCCATTGCACACTGGCTGTAGCCTTTTATAGGGAGGGAGGGCCAAGGGCTCCGAGAGGGGGGGTGGGGGGATTCACATGAACGTACATGAACGCGCAGTCGGACCGGCTTGTAAACAATGGGCTGGAGATCAACACAGAGAGAGGGTGTGTGAGGTCATGCTATACTCCAGATGAAATTACACCTCTAGTTCTTCACATAGCAATTTTTTAATTCCTTCAATCTAGAAATGATGAATTTCGCTTATTGCTCCTTTAAGCTATAAATGTACCAAATCTGGCACTTTTATCACAAAAATTAACAATTTTTTAGCTATGCCTCCCAATTTATTAGTTTGTTAGCAGAATTATACAAAAACTGGCAGATGGATTTTCACAAAATGCAGTGGAGGGATGTAACACATGCCAACTTAGAATACATTTAATTTTGGTGTTGATCCAACTCAGGGGGCATGTCCATGGCCGCCCACACGTAGCCGCCCATTCACTTCTATTCATTTTTTGGATGAGGTACGTGAAAACTGTCAAACCGATTTTCACAAAACTTGGTGGAGGCATGTAGCATGGTCCAACTTAGAAGCCATTACATGTTGGAGTGGATCCAATTAATGGGATGGGTCCATGGGCAGGTAGGATTCAATTGCCTGCTCTGGCCACCAGGCAGCGCGTTTCTGATGCCCCAATATCCAGATTTGTTCTAAATATATTTGTCAATACATCTGCCAAATTTGGTGCTTTTATCACAAAAATGAACAATTTTATAGCTATGCCACCCCACTACTGTAACATACACAGTCCATGTTCACGCCATCACCATGACTTCATCCATTTTAAGCTTTTCTTGTGAATTTTCCAAGGGCGTAGGTTTCATTTCAACATTTGTAGGGACACATTAAGTGGGGGCTCTGGGGATCCTTTCCCAGGAAATTCCGAGTGTCACACAATGTCCAGCATTCTGGTGAAGTTTATGCACTGATTTATGCCGGCTCTCCCTACTTGGACTTTTGCTCCCTTAATTTACGTCGTAGTTTGCCTGCAATGCTGTTTGGTGGAGTGTGTCAAGTGGCATCCACATGAATGCCAGGACCCAAGGTTCCCCAGCAGAACACTGCATTGTAACAAGACGTTCAATGTTATTCACTTTATCTGCTAGTGGTGTTTATATTTTGGCTGATTGGTGCACATCATAGAGCAATGTTTTAATGATCTGAATGCCCACATGAAAACAGGTGACATGATACACATTCCTGTCTACCACAGAGGGAGCTATGTGTAGGGTGGCAGAATTACCTTTGCAAATGTTTATGAGAAGGAAAATGCATTTAATAACTTAAACTGTGTTTAAAAGGAAACTCCATATGGTTGCTTTAACTACCATCACTGCAAACAATAATGGGAAACACAGTGTCAGTTCCTGAGTTGATTAATCTTAATGGTGACTGCTGTTCCTCCTTGTAAAGGAAACACTGGGTTCTCCCGACTACTATGGTCAGAACCCTTAAGTGAGACACACACACAAACAGCATTTCCAAAAGAGAAAGCAAAGTGGTCAACATTTGCCATCTACCTCTGTGTGCAGCATCAGCAGAAGAGTATTCCAGCTCATTTCATCCACTGATAGTCTTCTAAATCTGTCTCTCCACCCCTGCCAGGCCCCATGTTCCAATAAAATCTCATTACACTGAATGTAAGTCAGTGTGCCAGACAGTAATAGTCTGAAAATTGCAGCTATATTCAAATGACAGGAATTTCATGGTCTTGAGAGTTACTTTCATTCCAAAATATTTTAAAAATGAGCATTAGCACCACGTTTGTCACATTACTTTATATTACATTTATTTGGTGATGGTTGCAATTGCCTAAATGGCACTATATTGTATATGAAGGTATTGTTAATTTAAAAAAAATCCATCTTTGACTTTGGATTTAAACTGTTAATGTGGGTCAAGTGTTAAAAAGATGCATTAGTTTCAGTGGGGAAATTACTCTCTGCTGTGCGCTGGTATGAAACTGAGATAACCACGCCCCACCATTTGAATATGAGAAGGGAAATACAAAGAGCTTTGAAATAAGTCTGGGGCATGAGGAAATAAAAGTCCGCTGTATTAAATAAAAACAGTCTTTTGACAAACATCCTCTTTTTAAAACAAACAAACAAAAAAAACAACCTCTTTATCCATCTATATCAACTTATTTAAACATACAGTCTATTTTTTTAGAGTCACATTTATGTATTTATTTAATAGTGACTTAAATGTAATTCCTGTTAGACTGCAGCTGTGTTTCTAGACAAAATAACTGGTCATTCCAGGGTGTATGATGACATCTGGTGGTAAAGTTTAGATATTACGCTAGAAGCATTTGTGACCAGTGTGAAACCATAAAGGACTTGTATTATGTTACAGTCAAACATAAATAAAGGTCTTAATGACTATTAAACTGGACACATTTTATATAAAGATGAGAAACTCATCCACCAATCAACAGCTTAAATTAGGACAGTCCTTTAAAACTACACCACAATGGCAGATGTTTAGCAACTGAGCAATTAAAAGTGGCCTACGTAAAACATCAAAAGACACATTATAAAGGGACATTAAAAAAAACAATACATTTAAGACCTAGAGGATAGAAAATAAAAAGTTAAATTATTCTAAGAAGGGTATAAAATATAAGAATGAAAGTTGCAGTGCAGTGTAAGAAAGGAATAAATATTTAATTGAAAAAAGGAAGCAGCAAACAGACGAGTCTTCAGCCTTGATTTTTATGAACTAAGACCTGCAGTTTTCTGGGAGTTTCTTCCAGATGTTCATTCAGTCATTCATTGTCTGTATCCTGTTAAGGATCACAGGAGGCTGGAGCCTATCTTAGCTGACATTGGGTGAGAGGTAGGGTACACCCTGGACTAGTGATGGCCTCATGAAGCCTCATGAAGCATCTTCTTCATTTTCTGAGCCCACTAGATGGCGCTCTTGGTTTAAAAAGAGAGGCCCAAAGAATGTCAATTCAGTGTGTTTTAAACCTTCTGTTGAATAAAAAGCGTCATCTAATGGGCTCAGAAAATAAAGAAAATGCTTCATGAGGCTTCATACGACCATCACTACCCTAGACAGGTTGCCAGACTATTATAGGGCTGACACATAGAGAGAGACAACCATACATGCTACCAATCACACCTATAGCCAATTTAGAGTCACCAACAAACCTGCATGTCTTTGGACTGTGGGAGGAAGCCACCCACCATGTTCCAGACATGTGATGCATAAAAAACTAAACACTGCTTCTCCATGTTTAGTCTTGACTCGGACACAAAGCAGACATGTCCCAGAAGACCTGAGAGGTCTGGTTGCTACATACTGTAGCAGAAAGACCGAAATGTGTTTGGGCCCTCCACTGCTTTGTAAACCAGTGGTAGTATTTTTAAGTCAATTCTCTGACAGACAGGAAGTCAGCGTAAAGACCTCAGAGCTTGAGTTTCATGAAACACTTAGTGAGGACTTGACCACCAGAGTTCTGAATCAAGACCTATAAAAACACTGTTACAGTTGTCAAGTCTACTGGAGATAAATGCATGGACAAGTTTTTCCAGATCCTGCTAAGACATCAGACCTCTTATCCTTGATATGTTCAAGGTTGTAGTCAACTGACTTGGAATTTTTTATTGAAATTCAGGTCTGAATCCACAACCAAACATAACTATTGAATATTGGTTTGCATAAGGCAGTATTCACAGTGACATTAATGAAGGTCCGAACACTTAGAGTTCAAGGGGAGAAAAAAAATGTGTTGAAATCAATAAAAACATCAATACACGGCAACAGGGGAAAAGGTACATGCTGGTCAAATTTTGCTTTGTTTTACTAAAATGTACTGCTAACAGACATATTTGCTGTAGTGTTTCCTGTGCCAGATAGGAAACACAATTAATGCTCCATGAAGCTCTGCCTTTGGACACAATTATACAAAGACAGCACCCATTTACACTGGATTGCTTTTGATGTGGGCATGGACATGTCCAGTCACCTCTCTGTCAGCTCTCCTAAATTTGTGCTAACTTTAGGCTCTTATGTCTATTTTGCAAGTCTTGGTGGTGCTTATTGTGGTTGGTTTTGGATGATGGTGGTGTGTTACTGCGAGTCACACATTGGGATGAGGAAATCAACTTACCAGTCTGTAAACTCTGCTACTGCCAACTCCTAGCTAGTCCACTTTAGATTTTTAAATGTAAACATCAGTAAATGTCGAGGAAAGATGGAGAAAAATGGGCACCAGCAGAACTAGCATCCTGCTACCCATTGTGCAGGTGTTGGAAATAAACTGGACAACCAGTTTCTAATGGGATATCAGGAACTGTTGGCACTTTTCTATTCTTTAGTTGTCAAATATGAGAAAACTGGGTCCATGTGTGACAATGATCCTGTGGAGATAAGTGCCAATTGGCTGTCCATTGTTTGATGACCAAGGAACATGTGGTCTTGGCCACCATTTTAAATGGCAAGACCTAGAGGAAAAGACTTCACGTGTCCAGTTTAGATCTGAAGAAATGACAAATCATCTTTGATCGAATGAATCCCAACATCCCCCCTTTGGTCTTGGTATTTCACCTGATGTATGATCCTGAGAGCACAAACATGTTTAGTCCACAGTTGAGAATGTTCATTTGTTAGTTCATTCACATTGGAACATTTGGGCAGTTTGTTAAACAACTGGGTATTTGTTGAGACTCCACCTGCTGATGAGTTCAGGGCAACTAGGGTGTAGGCTCTATGCAAGGGAAGAGAAACCGTTCTACACAGTGGTTCTTCATTGTTGGGGCTGAAATGGAGGGTGGACTAAACACGTTTACTAGTACAAATAAGTCAAATTTGTGGCGGCAAGCACCTTTAAATGTAACTTGGGAGGTACACAAGTCTAACAAAAGAAAGCGCTGGCCTTCTTTGTAGGAATAGCTTTTTGTGGAGGAAGGGTAGCCACATCACAGGTTCGCACAACAGACTGGGGCCAAAAGATAAATGCAAATTTACAAGAGTAAGTTTGCTTGCGAACATGAACCAAAATCTTACAATCCCTACAGAGTAGGTTTGACCTGCAAAGCTAGCAGCAATAAGAAACTCTTGGTGTAGCATGATGAGGGCTTAAGAACTTTTCACACATAATCTGTCAAATTGCTTAAGCTTTATGAATAAATGAAAATCACCACATTGTACTTTGGAAGTACAGCTGGATGTCTACTGCTGTACCAGACTAGCTGTGTGAATGTTAAGACTTTTGGGTAGTTTCAAAGTGGAATCAAAGTTTTTTTTGGTGTGAGTAAAAAAATATAGACTGACATTAGTATTGCACAATTTTGAAAAATTCTAACAGTACTATGCCTCACGCATGGGGGCACCATTTGTTGGGACCTCACCTCATAACGGGTTTCCAATTATAGGGAATTTGGGGATCAAAGTATCAAAATGGCTATTGAAAATAAGTAATAGTTATTAATAATGTGACTTAATTTATATTAAATCAATTTGTGGGGCACCATTCCTGGAAAAAGTAAAAATGATAGCCAGTTAATGATATCAGTCTCAGAAAATACAGTAAACTATAAATTTAGAACTCTGGTTATAGTTATTAATTTAACTATTAATCAAAGTTGCCACATTAGTAATAAAGGTAAGAAATTTTGGAATTCTTGACAAAGCAGAGGATGACCATTCATTCTTGTGCAATATTAGACAGCAGGTATGATTCTAAAAGCAAAGAAAAACAACACACACACAAATTCTAACAAGTCACTATATACAAACGTGTGTGTGTGTGTGTGTGTGTGTGTGTGCGTGTGTGTGTCTGTGTAAGAGTGACTGAGTCTGAGAGAGAGAGAGAGAGAGAGAAATAATGATAGAGAGAGAAAGAGAGACAGACAGATAGAAAGACAAAAAGTGTGTGTGTGTGTGTGTGTGTGTGTGTGTGTGTGTGTGTGTGTGAGAAACAAAGGCAGTCTGGCCTACAAAACAAAATAGCTTACAACAGAGAACTACAAGATGGCCGAATCAAAGATGGCTTCAGACTGGGGGAGGTTTTGCCTGACTGTATTGTCAGTCAGGACAAAAGGAAAGGACAAGAAGCGGGAACTCTGAGCTCCCCCTTTGGGTGTAGCTATATTGAAAGCCAGCTTGTGTAAGTATATGTGTATGTGTTGCAAAAGGGTCTGGGTTAGTACAGACAATGTTTAGTTGCATGCAAGACTGTCTGTGTAAAGCATTGGCAAACTCACATCACTTAGGTTATTGGTTAGTTGGCTTCACCAAAGCTAACTGCAAACAATCACAACAATAACCCACTGAAAACACAATATCAATACATGAAACACATACATTGATAAAGGCTAACAGTCCTGCTCAGGTTGTACTGCTGTACTAGCATGCTGTGTCCAGTGGTTATGTTACCAATCCTTGAACAGAAGGAGGAAAGAGATGCTGTGGCATGCTGCTTTTATCAGCTGGTGGTGGAAGGTTGGAAAGAACTTTGATTCCAGACTCAAAGTCTCAGATTCCGTCTTTGCTGTGTCCTTGTTCGAAAGGTGCAGATCCGAGGAGACTGGTCCTCTGTTAAACAAACCTACCGGTATGATAAGCCATCAGGCAGCGTCATTTTGTAACGCAACCTTACTGAATCTTTTGCATGACCTTGCATGTTATGATATGCCCTGGTCTGCCAAATTGCACCTTCTGCGGCAGTATGATACTAAACAGGTGGCATCAGTTTATAACATGGCCAGACGGCACCTGCCCCGGCGGTATGGTACACTGCCAGATGGCGACAGTTTGAAACACTGCTGGTGAGGATGAAATACAAGGAGCTGGAAAGTCCCTATTAGGGTTGTCATGAGAACCGATACTTCGGTACCAAGTCGATGCCAACACACAAAAAATACGTCTGTACCTGTTTTTTTTCGGTACCGTGAGTACTGGATACAACTTTGCCCTATGCGGGCCGTGTCGATTCCTATCAGAACTGACGGGGGCAGTGTACGCGCGTCAGTTGGTGCTGATGACCAACGAAGAAGAACGCCTGTTCTCCATCATCTGTGCTAGAAACAACGGCTTTTACAATACAAATGCTGCTGGAGCCACAACACCTCGCATTGTCAAAATGTCAGGTAGTAGGAGTCGTGTGTGGAGAGGGTTACGGTTAGGCTTCATTTACACAACAAGCGATGCATTCGCGTAGTGCTCGTGAACGTTAGCTGTTTACTTGCGCTTTCATTTCTGCGAGCATGTTAACAAGTTAATGTGCTGCATGAGTTGCCTTGCTTTCGTGAGCAAGCTCGAAAATAGAAGAGACGGCGATTTTTTTGTGCGAGTCGTGAGCGAATGGTCGCGGTATTCAACAAAAAAACATGAGTTTGTGTGTATTGTGACCTCTCTCAGCCACCGCACACATCTCCCCTTTAACTAAGCAAGACCTGACACTAGGGATGCACCGAATATCCGGCCGAATATTGCAAAAAACCACACATTTGGTATTCGGTGGAATATGTGAAAAGCAAGGCCAAATAATAGCGGCGTGTTTTGATATCGCAATCAAACAGCGTGCAGTGACGGACAGAGTTAAATGTCGGCAGTGTGGCAATATTTTACTCCGTCCGTCACCACACTCGCATTTGCGACTAAAAATATTTTTGTTCGAGCAAAATAAATCATTCAGCATGCTGTGCGAGTACAGATTTCAACCAGCAGCAGAAACGAAAGGCGAATCCCACTGGTTGTGGGTTGAGCGGGGGTCACAGACACAGACAGGAATGTATTCCTGTCAAATACGGCGGGCATAGGCTTACCGGCGATGGAGAAGTCTGGCTTCAATGTCCTCTTCTTGGCGTCATGACTGCCCAAAAGTACCTGGACATGCGAGCCGTGGCAGCACACAGGTATGTGACGTGTCAGAGGAGAATGAGCCGTTCACATTTCTCTCTCTGTGGCAGGTAACGGTCCACAAACTTCACCGCACTTTAGGGACTGTTCTTTACTTATGAAGGAACTGTTCTTTACTTGTCAGGGGAGGAGGGCGGCTGGTTGATTTTTATTTTATTTATTTATTTTATTTTGATCCCCCCTATGTTAATCACTTATTGATGCTGTTTTTGAAGTAAGAATTAGACAGTAAGTAATTTATTCCATTGAAATATCATTGATGTATTATAGAGAAGTGATTTATCTTTTTATAAATGACAAAAGGCACACCTGCCTAATTTTCGTTGTGGGATCGTGATACTGCTCAGAACCATGATATTTTCACTGGTATCGTACCATGGGTCACAATTTTTGTACCGTGACAACACTAATCTGGAGGGGGTTCATCTGCAAAAACTAATGAAAAACGAAACAACGGTATTCGGTATTCGGTACTCGGTATTCGGCCAAGCGTTTAATTTTATTCGGCTTCAGCTTCGGCTTCGGCCACAAATTTTCATTTCAGTGCATCCCTACCTGACACGCACATTTTTCATTTACTTACCCATTTGTAGTGCTAAATATTAATTCTCCAAGCAGACGTCGTGCTAGACTTTTTCGTCGCCGGTCATTTTGACCGACAGGGTCATAAAAATCTGGTCATAATCTATTTTCACCGGTCATTTTAATTTTCCTTTAAGATATTCAAAGATATTTAGTTTTCATTCGTTCGTTTTTAATAAATCCAACAAGCAAGTTATAAAGTGTGCATTAATAAGGACATGAACGAAAAGATGAACAGACATCCACACACCTGTGCCATTCTGGACACACCGGACGCGGAACCAAAGCGCAGCACCCAGCAGCGGAGGCAGTTTTCAATCAGCGTCTATGTTAACCTATCTGACTGTTCACACAGGCCGCTGAGCAGAGCGGAGCGCCCGTGGAGGCAGCGTTTCAGTTCGGCGTCTGGTCTATTTTTCACACAAGCAGTAAAATACCGTGTTTATAATATAAAATAACACAACAGTGCATAACCGAACAATACCCTAATCACTTCATTACAATTTTAATTTTGTGTCACCGAGCCTACAGACATAACTACATAAATAAAATGGTCAATAACAATATGCCCTATTCATTCAGTGTTTATCCAACACGCTCAATACATGGATATGCAATGACAAATTGTAATTAACTTATTACGTTATAAAAACAATTAAAATATGGCCTTACCCATGTTTAAAATGACCTGTTTAAGTGAAAAAATGAGTACTGACGGGAACAGATGAGTGGAGTCAATGTTTAACCGGTGCGGAGAGCGCAGGAGAAATGCGCTGCCTGTGTGGACACTCGAAGGACTTCCGCAGCACTACGCATCCGGTTTGTCCAGGGCTCAACAACGCTACATGAAGCAGATGAATGACTCTTTCTTTGCAGTGTGAAAACGGCAGCCACTGGCTGTGCGCTCCGCCGCCATGTGGGCAGGGGTGGTAATTGCACCCGGTCAAAATGACCGACGGCCTTCAGATTTTCCGGTCATTGTTGGTCATTGTAAAAAAACGGTCAATGACCGAGAATATCCGGTTAACGCGACCCCTGTCTCCAAGTGTTGGAATAATCACTGGCACGCGAACCTGTCCACCCTGGGCTTTGGATCCAAACTCACTTCTTCTTCTTTGGGGTTTTTGGAGATTTGCAAACACGGTGCACTACAACCACCAACTGTTAAGGTGTGGTTTGTATTTTGACAGGACAGCAGCGGCTGCTGGGCGATGCGTCTGTTCGGTTTTGGTGTGAATACACGTGTGCTGTCGCTTCACTTGTGGTGTAAATGAGGCCTTAGAGTTAAAGTTAAAGTTTGAAAGTTTTAATAAAGTAGTGAATTTGGAAATACATGAGTTCTGTTTTTTGATTTTTATTGTGGTATCGAATGAGTATCGAGAATCGTGGAAATTCACTGGTATTGGCATTGACTACTGAAATTCTGGTATCGTGACAAGCCTAGTCCCTATAGGATGGACTGGAGGGGAGGTGGTTGAGTCCAACAAACCCCAGACTTTCACCTGGGAGCCCGGTGTTTGCTTCCTGTATAAATGTAGAGCCAAACCATGATGTTTTTTTTTCTAAAACTAACCGTGCTATTGTTGCCTAAACCTAACCATGTGCTGTTGTTGATGTCCCAGCGTTGGTTGCAGTGTCCCAAAATGTCAACAGCAGATGCAGTGGGATAACAAGAACATAATAGGTAGATGCAAAAGTCCACTGACAAAGCAGCAATATGTGACAACTTGGGCAGGAACGTGTTGGAACTGTAATTTGCTTTGCTTCACTGAAATTTGGCTAAATCCTGCACAGCACCAACTGGGTCATGTTTTTTAATAATCCAATCTGATAGAGACGAGGACTCTGGCAGGAGATGGATAGAGGCGTGTACTTTACGGTGAATAAGGACTGGTGTGATGGTGGGAATATGAGGTGCTGTCTAGTGATGGCCGAATGAAGCCTCATGAAGCATTTTGTTTATTTTCTGAGCCCACTAGATGGCTCTCTTGATTTAAAGAGAGAGCCTCAAAGAATGGCAATTCAGTGTGTTTTAAACCTTTTGTTGAACAAAAAGCGCCATCTAGTGGGCTCAGTAAATTAAGAAAATGCTTCATGAAGCTTCATTTGGCCATCACTAGTGCTGTCCTATTCCCGAAGTGGATCACTGCTGGATGCTGTTCAGAGGCGGGTGCAGAGCAGCGTTGCTCATGCTTAGGAGGAGTGACCTTGCAGCCGTCTTGTTGAGGTCTCAATCCGTGGACAGTTTAATTCAATTTTTTAATTAAATTTCATTAAAAAGTCCAATATCACAAATCATAGTTTTACAGCATACGACATCCCTCTGTCCTTGGACCCTCACTGTAGGTTCTGACAACAAAGTATCAGACAACAAAGTATCAATCAATCAATCAATCAAGATAAGAAGAAGATAAGGAGCTTTATTGTCATTGTACACAGGATACAATGAAATTTTGTTTCGGCATCACAGAGGTCAGATCCACAAATAGTGGTAAAATGTAAACAGTGTTGTAAAGTGCAGTGTACGAATAAATATTGTGTATTGTTATTATAAATATAAATATACATCTGGTTGTTAAAAACTATATACAAATGAGATTAGGATTAAAAAAAAACCTGAGATGAAGAAAAAGAAGAAAAATAGATGAGCTGGATGGTGGGGGGTTCTGACTCTGGCTGTAGTTTGTAAGGGTTCTCATGCCATGCCACATGTCATGTGTGCTGTTGTCTTTGAAATTGTCCTTGATGCATTGTTTATAAGCCTTTTTAGCGTCCTGAATGCCTCTGTGTAGTGCTGATCTGGATCTGCCGTAGGCCTTTCTGTTCCCAGACCGGAGTGCTGCATCCTGAGTTCTGAGCAGCATCTGCACATTGTTGTTAAACCAGGGCCTCTGGTTGGGGAACACTTTAATCTGCTTTTTCATACTGGTGTTTTCAATGCAGAAATTGATGTAGGAGAGTACAGTGTCAGTGTACTGCACTATGTCACGGCGTTCAAAGAGTCCCCATTCAGTGTCCTCAAAGCAGTCCTGTAGTGCGGATGTGGTCTCCTCAGTCCAGACCTGCACTGTCTTAGTCTGAGGTTTGGTGCTGCTGATATGGGGTTTGTAGGTTGGTGTCAGAACAGAGAGGCATGATCTGACTGTCCCAGATGAGGGCAGAGGTGAGTTTTGTAGATTCCAGGTATATTAGTGTACACCTGGTCCAATGTCTTTTTGTGTCTTCTTGCTATGTGAACATTTTTGTGGAACTTGGGTAGGGTGGACTTCAGGTTGGAGTGGTTAAAATCTCCTGCTACGATAAAAACACAATCTGGATGTCAATGAATGAATGAATGAATGAATGAATCAATCAATCAATCAATCAACCAATCAATCGGGGCCTTGTCCAAAGCAAGTCTGACCCATCCCTAACTATAAGCTTTATTAAAAAGGAAAGGCTTAAAGCCTCTGGAAACCCAAATCCACAATAGCCTTCTAACTATGTAATTTAGAGTCTTATGTACATAATATTAAACATGTAAAACAATTAGAAATCAGTTTCCATCCAAATTCGAAATATGTCTTTTAAGTTTTTGTACATTCTTGAAATTGGGTTTGATTGGGCAGTGGTTATCTCTCAGATTTATTACGCAATAAATTCCAAACCAATCATAAATCATCTGTCAGTTGTCTCATCCTGCCCCCCAGTGGCAGCGCAACAAAACCTTTCTGCTCCAGCTAAATCTGCCTCTTTGAGTCTGAGCCAACTCGTCTCTACATAGCCTTTTGCGATTAGCTACCCAACTAACTTTATATAGCGTATCTATCTATCTATCTAGCTATCTAGCTATCTAACGTTAGCTAGCTATCTAGCTAACAATCTAGCTAGCTATCGTTAGTGATCTAGCTAGCTAACGTTATCTATCTTTCCATCTATCTAGCTATCCATCTATCTATCCATCGATCTATCTATTGATCAATCATGCCCGTTTGTGCTGTCCCCGGGTGCACACCCTCTGGTGAGGACAGGTCATTTTTTTATTTTCCAACCGAGGAGGAGTTAGGGGGAAACTGGACCGCGTTTTTAGTGAGCCGTGGTGGAGTCGTCCAACAAAACTCCCGCATATGCAGTGCTCATTTTACCCAAGACCGGTTTGATAATTTCACCCAGAAATCTATGGGTTTTGCAAAAAGGCTGTGTCTGGCACCTGGAGCTGTACCCTCTCTCCCACCACAGACATCACATGCGGCGAACATGGAGACTGATAAGGTAAGTCTCTAAGTACACTGTTATACTGACAACATGGTTAAGCATCTTGCCTATCTTGTCTGTAAACAATAACACAAGGACTTGTTATTCTGATGACACTGACATGGTCATTTTAGAGGGCTGCATTGGGACAAATATTGCGGGAGCGGGCAGTTTGGACTTTGCTGTGGGCGAGAACGGGCGGCTAAAAAAAACCCACTGCGGGATCTTGGTGCACATGCATGAGCGTTTCCACTCTATATTTATTCATAAATGGACAAATATACCCTGAACCAGCTTTCATACCAATTTGCTGCTTGCTCCACCTGTCTGTCTGTCTGTCTGTAAGCTCCATCTGTCATGAGACAAACATGAAAGAAGAAGTGCAGTTTATTGTGTTTCACCGGTGACGAGCTGTCATTACGGGCGACTATTACGCACGGCTGCGCGCTCTTTATAACTCACTGTGAACCTATGTTGCATAATAAAGATTTGCCCCCTCGTAATTTTTAACCGCCCCCTCAGTAACTTCATCCTGGCGCTGGGCTTGCCTTAACCTCAATCACTGCGTGATTATATAAAGGTAGAAAAATAAATAAATAAATACAGAGGAGGAGAATAGAATATGAAACAGCCTTTATTTCATTAAAAACTAAATGAAAACAACGAAATAGGAGCGCTATTCCTGACCAGTGCATCAAAAGACATGCAGACCAGGGAAACGAAACAAACAACCCCATGAATCTCTTTATTAATAGCCTATATAATGACGTGTTTTCTCCTGCGGAACGGGAGAAGACACAAAATCATCGATCTCAATTATTGTGCGGGCATAAATTCTCAGAGTTTTGCGGGAGTGGGCGGGAGTGGACATACACATTGCGGGTGCGGGCGGGAATGGACATACACATTGCGGGTGCAGCGGGAGTGTAATACACACGTTGCGGTTGCGGGCGGTAATGGTCCGAAATTCAGCGGGAGCGGGCAGGAGCGGGTTGAAGAAAACAGTCCTGCGCAGGGCTCTAATTGACATCACTTTTGAGAGATAAACTAATGATTTGGAGCAAGTTACAGGCTTTTGCTGGTAATCAATTTTATGGTACTGTTTGTGCAAATTGTTGTTAGAAATGCACTTAGTGTTTTGCAGATGTTTTGCAAAAGGATGATTTGAGAAATCTACCAAAGCTACTGATGAAAACTGTAAGATCACAGATGTCCTCCACAATTATTACAAATTGCATTAACAATTAGCCCCCGGTGATTTGTACTTAACATAACAATATTTCATAATAACGTTACATATATAGTAGGTCTTTGTAAAGATGTGCTCTCTCAATGTTGGTGTATGGTGCTAAACAAAAACTTCATGTAGTTGCATCAAAAATACCCAGAGGTAAGGAGGTAGCACACACAGATCTTCAGACAAAGTTGCTATTTCATTTCTTTTTGCTGTCATTTTCATGTTGGTTTAAAGATGTATGTGAGACCTTAGAAAGTTAATCATGTGACTCTTAGTAATCAGTGACACTAATCGGACACACCTGCCAACTCCTATTTGCATGACATGACCTCCACTTTCTTTCATGCTCTTATGAAGGCCACTAGGCCGAAACGTTAGCATGTTTATTTGACATGGCCGAAATAAATTGGTGAAATGGAGATTTGTTAACTTTCTGTGTGTACTACCTCTTTACTTCTGGGTATTTTTGATGCAACTTTACACATATCTCAGCTGAAATTAACTTTGCAGGTAGTCTGTGTTAACTATGATAACGTCAAGCATGTTGTGTATACTGAAGTTAGCCTAATTTCAGAATTATCTTCCACCTGCACAGATTGCCTGTGTGGCCGTACCATCCCGCACCAAAATGAGTGTTGGCTGCCAGTATGAGGTTCAGCCTGAACCTTGTATCACTAGCCGGGAGATTGGATGCCAGACTGATATAGCCCGGCGAAGCAAGTCTGTGAGCACACAGCTGTCCAAAGGAACCTTGGAGAAAAAAAGGAGCCATGGTATGAAGCTACTCGTGCTTATGTTTTCAGATTGCATAAACTGCCTATAAATGAAGTTCTCCTCATGTTAAATTATAATGTGTTTTATTCCATTCATTTGGAAAATAAGGCCATTTTGTTTGAAAATGAGGCTTTTTTTATTCATTATTTGTGCAGCCTGCCAAGCAAAGGTCTCGGTGTCAACCATCGGTGTGGGTACTGACACCATCAGGGCTTTGCCACGCTTCACCTCAACACCACAGAAAGCGGCTGGGCAGTGTGACTCTCCACCTCGCAAGCGACCACGGCTGGAATTATCTGATCTGCCATCCTCTCTGGAGTCTGAGGATACAACATTCATGGACCCAGATGATTCCACATATCTTCAGTCGTAATGTAAAGACCGTGTCGACCTCCCAGACCGAAACAGGAAGATGATTTCACAGGAGAGGAGCCTGATAGCTGAAGGCTTTGGCTCTAATCCTACTTTTGGAGACTTTAGGAACCACAAGTAACTCTGCATTCTCAGAGTGCAGAGATCTGGTAGGATAATATAGTACTAAAAGCTCTCTACGATATGGCAGAGCCTGACCATTTACAGCTTTGTAAGTGAGGAGAAGGATTTTAAATTCAATTTTGGATTTTACAGGGAGCCAGTGCAGAGAAGCTAAAACAGGAGAAATATGATCCCTTGTCTTAATTCCCATCAGTACACGGGCCGCCGCATTCTGGATCACCTGCAGAGTTTTTAAAGACTTGTTAGAGCAACCTCACAATAGGTAACTGCAGTGCAAATATTACTCTGAGGTTCCTTACAGTTGTGCTAGAGGCCAGAGCAATACCGTCTAGAGAATCTATATCTTAAGATGAGTTTTTGAGGTGTTTGGAGCCAAGAACAATAACTTCAGTTTTGTCTGAATTTAACCTAAGGAAATTGCAGCTCATTCAGGTTTGCTTGAGGTTTATCTAACTTATGTGTTTCTTTTGGCTCTATCAATAGATATAATTGTGATTCATTACTGCATCTCGCTAACTCGGCTGTACTCCATGTCACTAACTCAGCTTCTTCTCCAGAGCCCTCAAACAAGCCCCCCCATTAAGTAAAATTACTAAAGTTTGGAATGAAGAGACTGACTTGGTGCTTCAGGACTGCTTTAATGCTACAAACTGGGATGTGTTTAGGACCGCTGCTTTGAGAGAGGATGGCTCTGTGGATCTAGAGGAACCAAAACCAAACCAGAAACCATGGATGAACCACGAGATATGTTCCATGCTGCATGCACGCTCCACTGCATTCGCCTCCGTCGACGCAGAGGGCTACAAAAAATAACAGTTTGACCTGTGTTGATCCATCAGGGAAGCCAAGAGGTAGTACAGATTGAGGATCTAGTTATACTACAACGAGTCAGATTCCCAAAGCATGTGGCAGGGCCTGTAACACATTGGTGATTTCCAGCAGAGGAGCAGCAGGGTCACAGCCAGCTACAACGCGCTACCAGATGAGCTGACTGAGTTCTATGCCTGCTTCGAACACCCTTAACACCAACCAACACAGAGAGGTTCTACCTGCAGAGACAGCACAGAGCTCTTCACTCACTGTGACTCCGACTGAGGTGTGTAAGTTTCTGAAAAAGACTAATCCCCGGAAAGCAGCTGGCCCTGACAACATCACCAGCCGTGCCCTGAGGGTCTGCTCTCCAGAGCTGGCTGAGGTCTTTACAGACATTTTCAATCTGTCCCTCCCCCAGTCGTCTGTGCCTGCATGCTTGAAGTCCACCACAATAGTGCCCATCCCCAAGAAAAACAATATAACCTGTCTGAATGCCTATCACCCCATAGCACTCACCTCAATTGTAATGAAGTATCTTGAGAGAATAGTCATGTCACACATTAAACAGGTAATCCCGAATACGCTAGACCCACTGCAATTTGCATATTGCCAGAGCTGTTCCACACAATCCTTTCACACCTTGAACACAAAAACACTTTTGCTCGAATGCTGTTTGTAGATTACAGTTCAGCTCTAGCCTGGTTCCAGACCATAGACCCCGCCCACTCAACTGAGTAGGCTTGCATTACTGGTCTGGCATACTTCTATGAATTTGCGATTTATCTCGTCCAAACGATGGACGGACCAATGAATGCCGGGGGTCTAGCGATTAGCCAATCAGCGCCACGCTGATGTCAAGCTGTACGCCGGTGGGTAACTGGTGAGAATAGCAACAATGGCGACCGCTACAGATCCTACAGACCACATTAACGATGCTATCGAGGTGTTTCGCCACTACTCGCGTTAATGGAGAACCAAATTATGGAAGCTGCTAAACTGGATTTAACGGCGATGCAGCTGGGCGTGCACGACGACGGAGACATTTTAAACGGGCAATGCTCGCTTGTTTTCAGCACCCCCGAGGCATGGATACTAATGACGTCAGATTCTGGGTGAGTATTTGATCTCTACTGATTGGTTAGGGAAAAAATCTAATTCCCTCCCCCTTGTAAATCGCCTTCAATGGAGGCCATGTCAGACTGAAGGTTCTGAGAGCTTCAGTCTGACACTCAGGCTAGTTCAGCTCTCCACACAGTCATCCCAGACAGGCTGGCTGACAAGCTCTTCACCCTTGGACTGACAACCCCCCCCACCCCGCCACTGGGTCCTGGATGTCCTTACAGACAGACCCCAGACAGTCAGAGTTGATACCAAGACATCAGGCACAAAGACAGTGAGCACCCTGTTCACCCAAGACTGCGTCCCCTCCCAGAGCAACACCTCCATCATCAAGTTCGCTGACAACACAACTGTCATTGGGCTGATAACCGATGGAGAGGAGGCAGCCTACAGGGAAGAGGTGGCTCAGTTGGTGTCCTGGTGCCAGGAAAATAATCTCTCCTTAAATGCTAAGAAGACTAAGGAGATGGTTATAAACCCAAGGAAGAGCAGAGACCAGCATGCCTCACTGCACATCAACAGGACACAGGTGGACAGGGTGAAAACCTTCAAACTCCTTGGCACCCACATCAGCGAGGATCTCACCTGGACTAATAACACACAGCAGATCATCAAGAAGGCCCAACAGAGACTCTTCTTCTTGAGGAAGCTGAGGAAATTTGGACTATCTTCAGCAACTTTTACAGATGCACAGTGGACAGCATCCTGACAAACTCCATCACAGTGTGGTATGGGAACTGCACCGCGCAGGGCAGAAAGGCTCTCCAGCGTGTCATTAAAATGGCACAAATCATCTGTGGAGCAACCCTCCCCCCATTACAGGACATCTATGACACCCAAGTCACAAAAAGGGCACTCAACATCATTAAGGACCACACCCACCCACAGCACACACTGTTCACACTCCTGCCATCTGGCAGACGCTACGTAAGTGTGAAAGCAAGGACAACCAGACTTAAAAACAGTTTCTATCCACAGGCCATCAGACTACTAAACTGGTGATAATCTGTCTCTCTGTATACATATACATATACATAGTGGACAATGTGTCAATATCTTGCATGTTTATTTGATACTATTTGTACAACAATATTTGCACAACATAACTGTACATAATACTTGCTCTTTTTATAATTCATTTTTATTTATTCTAGTTTAGTCAGTGTGTATTTTAGTGTTGTCAGGGCAACGCGCAAAGTAAAAATTCATTGCCTGTAAACACATTTATATTTGCTGTGTACATGACAATAAACATCTTGAACCTTGAATCTTGAACTAAAGGTAGAACTTATTTAAGTTGCCTAGATGGAATGGGGTCTAGATGAGGAAATCATTGAGGTTACTTGTTGAAGGTTAATGGGAGAGAAGCAATCCAAATATATATCAGGTCTGTGTTTGAAGTCCCTGTGTTTGAAGGTAAATACTGGTGCATGACTGAATTTATATTTTATGGGTAAAAGTTACTGTTCTCATTGTATTATTGTTCACTGGAGCATTATTGAAGTATTGCCTGTATTTTTATGACATATATTAGTGTCAGTCGCTTGGCGGCGCTGTTGAGACAGGGGGTAAGGTGGAGATAACCACACTAAATGTTATGAACAGAACCCAGTACGTTGTTGGACTCATTCATTCCTGCACACACACCCACGCCGCTTACACTGGTACTGGTTGAGGGCAGGAGGTGATGAATTTTATCTCTAATACTTAGAATTTTGTGATTAAAGAAACTCAAAGTCATTACTGCTGAGGGCTAAAGGAATACAAGGCCCAACAGAGCTGTGACTCTCTGTAAGCCTGTCTACAGTTCTTAAAAGAAACCTGGGATTGATTTTATTTTCTCTATAAATGTTGAGTAATAGTTTGCTCTGGCATTGGGGAGGGCCTTCCAATACATTTTAAGACTGTCGTGCCAGACTAAATGAGATTCTTCCAGGTTGGTTAAATGCCATTTCCTTTAAAATTTTCATAATATTTGTTTTAATTTGCAAGTTTGGGAGTTGTACCATGAAGCTAACTTTCTTGGTTTCATTCTCTTCTTTTTAAGAGGTGCTACAGAGTCACCTGATCTCACAGAAATACGTGAAATGACCATGACTTCTTAACAATTGAACAATGAAATTACATGCCGGTACCATGGAAACAAAGCCAATGTAAAGTCAATTAGGATCCACTGTCATGGTGTACACACGAATTCCCTGATTCAACAACGTCACGTCAACCTCGTTTTCCACAATGATATCTTTAACAGTCCTGTATACACACAAAAACATAAAAGTGTTCTTGATATTAAAACGGTAAATATATTCCTCTGTTAAAATTTCCCACCAATAATAATAGTAATAATAACATGATAGTTCGGCTGTCAGTAGATTTACTTTTTTACGACACTATTTGACAACTCTACAATCCGAGTCCTAAAAACGCCGTTTCTAGAGAACTTGCTAAAATATCTGAAATTAACCATCGTCCTTACTTTTTCTTCACGTTTCATCTAGGTGCAGTGTCATTACTAGTTCGGCTTTACTAGACATTAGATATATTCAGTAGATGTCTTTTTACGACTCTATTTTACAACAAGCCGCAAAAAACTGCCGTCCCAAAAAATAATCTAAAATATCTGAAATTAGCCGACATCCTTGCTTTTTCTTAACATAGTTCATCTAGATACAGTGTAATTACTAGTTCGGCTTTACTAGATATTAGATATATTCAGTAGATCTATCTTTTTACGACCCTATTTTACAACTCTATTTTACAAGCCGCATACACCTACCGTCCCAAAAACGCTGTTTCTAGCGTATTAGCTATAATATCGAAAATTAGCCGACATCTTTACTTTTTCTTAACATAGTTCATCTAGGTGCAGTGTAATTACTAGTTCGGCTTTACTGGATATTAGATATGTTCAGTAGCAGACGTTGTGCTAGACTTTTTCGCCGTCGGTCATTTTGACCGACAGGGTCATAAAAATCCAGTCATAATCTATTTTTACCAGTCATTTTAATTTTCGCTTTTAAATGATAATAAAGATATTCAAAGACATTTAATTTTCATTAGTTCTTTTTTAATAAATTCAACAAGCAAGTTATAAAGTGTGCATTAATAAGGACATGAATGAAAAGATGAACAGACATTCACACACTGCAGTGCTTCAGTTCGGTGTCTGGTCTATTTTTCATGTGAGCCGCGAGCGCTTCTGTCAAGCGGATCGTACCAAACAGGAAATCGGACACAGAAAAGACGAGAGAATCCGGCCAATTTTCAAATTAAAATAACAACAGCGCGCACTGAGGAATGTGAGGAGAAAAATACCGTGTTTATAATTTAATATAACAGAACAGTGCATAACCGAACACATTTTTCAATACCCCAATCACTTCATTACAATTTTAATTTTGTGTCACCGAGCCTACAGACATAACTACATGAATAAAATGGTCAGAACAATATGCCCTATTCATTCAGTGTTTATCCAACACGCTCAATACATGGACATGCAATGACAAATTGTCATTAACTTATTACGTTTGAAAAACGATTAAAATATGGCCTTACCCATGTTTAAGTGAAAAAACGAGTACCGACGGGAACAGACGAGTGGAGTCGATGTTTAACTGGCGCGGAGAGCGCAGGAGAAATGCGCTGCCTGTGTGGACAATCAAGCGCCTGCGTGTATACTCGCAGGACTTCTGCAGCACTACCGTATCTGGTGTGTCCAGGCCGTTATGTCAACAACACTACATGAAGCAGATGAATGACTTTTTCTCTGCAGTGTGAAAACGGCAGCCACTTAAACCACTGACTGTGCTCTCCGCCGCCAAGTGGGCAGGGGTGGTAATTGCAACCGGTCAAAATGACCGACGGCCTTCAGATTTTCCGGTCATTGTTGTAAAAAACCGGTCAATGACTGAGAATATCCGGTTAACGCGACCCCTGTTCAGGACATATATCTTTTTACAACCCTATTTACTAAGCTGCATGGCGTGGTCCTAGGGAACTGTGGCTCTGGCTTGGGTTCCGCTCTCCCCTGGTGGGGTGGAGGGTGGCCGGGTTGCCGCCTCCACGTGATGGTGTTTCCTCTCTGGTTCTTCCATGCTCAGCCTTATTTTTTTCTTCTTATTTATTTAGTTATTAGTGGCGTTTGGATTTGGTTACGGCAGACGGACAGCAATTTGAAATGGAATGAAGCCCACAGACGGCAGACAGTAGCTACAAAACAGTAGTCGAATGTGCCCCATCCGCCCACAGTACAATGCTCTTAAAGCCCTTTGTTTTATTTTATGGCCTTGACATTAACCTGTCATATTGTTGAGTTATCAAGGACACTTTCGTGTTTTTGTGTGTATACAGAAATGTCAAAGATATCATTGAGGAAAACGTGGTTGACGTTACGTTGTTGAATCAGGGAATCCATGTGTCCACCACGACAATGGATCCTAATTGACTTTACATTGGCATTGTTTCCGTGGTACCGGCACGTAATTTCTACCCATTACGTGCTGCCATCACGGAATGCGGTGTTAAGAGGTCGTGGTCATTTCATATATTTCTGTGAGATCAGGTTGTGAGAAACACATTGACACAGTTTTATTTAAATTCAAAATGAGATGATTGTGTTCCACCACTGTTGGATTTCATACAAGTGCTGTGTTAGGGTCTCTGCTGCCTTGCTAGGTGACTTAGCAGGAGCATAAATGACCACGTCATCTATGGGGTGCCGTTTGTAAAGTGGCTCACGCTGAAAATAACATTACCATTTTGCCACATTTAGCTTCAACCAACATTTAAAAAAGTGTTGTGAATTTTTTTAACATCACCTTTTACCACATTTACAGCAATATTTGTTAACTTAGAAATATATTAAATAGTTAAATCTAAATATTAAATGTGGCACCCAAATGTTAAATGTTAAATCTAAATATTAAATCTAAATCTAAATGTTAAATCTAAATCTAAATATTAAATCTAAATCTAACTGCTAAATCTAAATCTAAATGTTAAATCTAAATGCTAAATCTAAATCTAAATGTTAAATCTAAATGCTAAATCTAAATCTAAATCTAAATGTTAAATGTTAAATCTAAATGTTCTGGGTGAAACTAAATATTTAGCTAATATGCAAATTCACACTGCTGGTCACCGGAAGTACCAAAATAAAAGCTCAAGATGGTCAGACTGTGTTTATAGAATCAAATAACTAATTAAAACCAACTTATCAGGGGAAATGAACACTTGAACATACATTAGCGTGATAATAACTACCTAAAATAACAAAAGACATGTTTGGAGAAATTTTATTTGACGTGTACTTTGAGTTGTTAGTGTCCCTTTTATGGAGGGTGTGGGACTTATGACCTGTACTACAGGCAGCCACGAAGGAGCGATCGAGATGTTTTGGCCAGCACTATCCTACCCCCACCTCCACCCACCCACTGTCGGTCACTTTCTCCATGCTCCTTGCTGCTTGCTATCATGTTGACATGTCCGATTTAGCTGAAAACATTGGAAGGGCCGTTCTGGCGGCAATACAGAATTTTAGCAGTACAGCGACAGTATCCGCCATAGAGCCTCCACAACACTCGGTAAGTTTGTTTTCCAACTTGCATAGCATTAGGTTCTTACTAAGGCTAACTTAACTAAACTAGCTAACGTTACCACAGTAGAGATTTGCTACTAGGATCAGTGCACTTCATGCATAGCGCATTGTTTTGTTTCGTTTGACCACTGGACATGTTAACGTTAAAACACACTAAAGAAAATGTCGCTAATATTTTGTAAATGTCTCCTCAGGCTTCCACCAGCAATACACCTGGAGCAGCCACACCCGCCACCTCCAATGGGACATCATACCGCTCGGTAGCTGTTTGTTTTTTTAAATGTGTGTGGTGTAATATTTCGATTTTAATTCCGATCATAGTGGCATATTACACACAGCACCAACATTTTGATTTAACAAATTGCTAATTGATTTAAGTGCTAATTTTAAAGAGATAAAAAGGTTGATGAACCACCTGGTATGTTGTATGATGTCAGGGTTCTTCCTGACGCCATCAATCGATCAGTAGAATAGAGATCCCATAATGGGTTTGCATTAACTGTCAACTAAAAACTTCTGGAACTCTTTTTAATGCACAGGTGTCTGTTTGCATGTTTTCATTAATTTCAGGTTCCCCTGCCAAAAGTTCCTCAAAGACATGCTACACACTCACGTTTTGTGAGAAAAAACAAGGCCTGCAAACACTATACAAGGGATGTTGTGTGCTTGCCTTTGTCTTCAGCATTAACGTTCCGCATTCTCAGGGGAGATTCGAGCAAAATTGGCACAAGATGGCCTTATTGGGAAGATCTTCTTTACATCTGACTGGTCTGAAGTACAACTTAGAGAAGAAATGACAGCCATTTTCAGAAGAACGTTTGCATTGTCTATGGGCCAGTCATTCCCATTTGAGTATTTGAGTACAATCAAGGGATGCAAAAGACTAATGAAACCAAATGTCTCTAGCAGTTTTCTGTGGGGTGGAAAAGAAGTTGGCTCGATTAGTTCAACCACTTGTCTCTATATAATGGCATTAATGCACAAACCTGTACAGGTAAACAGTTTATAGTACACAGAATCATTTATGGGCAACATTCAATGTATTAGAAGCAAAATATACGTCTGTTGCTTTTTCTACTTCTTTATATTAATTATGGAGTTACATCAGTCTCAATATTAATAAATGCACACAGAAGGATTCACAAATACATGTTAAGATTTATATATAAATGACTCTCTCCACACAAATATTTTCAATGCACACACATATATTTGGCATTTTATATAAATGTAAAAAAAATCCACAAATAACCAAAAAAGTTTCACAAATGTATTTCTGATGCACACACAAATATTTATTGTTTTAAATATATGCAATAAAAATCCACAAATATATGTATTTTTATATATTTTATTTATTTATATATTGTATTTAAAAAGTATTTGCAATTTTCATCAAAACATATGTGGATGTTGATACATTCATATACAAATGCTTTTATTTTGTGAACCGCGCATTTGTGTGTGAATCTTTTTGAGACTCCCCTGACATAACCCGATCCACAAATGCATTTTTTCTACCAAGGGGATATAGGTAGCCAATCAGATGTCTCCTTCCTCTTTAGCCAATCACATGAGCGTCCCGCCACCACACGTGGGGTATGTTTTAACGTCGTAGCGTCAGAAGGTGGCAGTAATGCACCACTACATTGTTTGCCGACCGCCAAATTTATAAGGAAGAGAAGAAGAAGAAGGTCAAGAGCATATGGTCAAGAGGTGTAAATTGCAGCATGGCGGTAAGTGTATCCACTTGTTGTAAATCATGACTCTTTATTGAATTATTAGTGATTGGTTTTCCTAAAGTGTGTGGTAGCCCAGTTAGTTAGCAAATTATCTGAAACTTGCTTAGTTGGTATAATTGCACCGTGTAACTGACGCTAACGTAAGAGTAAGATACATGTTAAAGCGTAACGTTACGTTGAAGCACAGCGGCACCCCCTCTCCCCATGCAATTTATTCGCACATCAATATATTTTTTCGAGCAATTAGCTAAGGTTTGTATGGTCTCATGTCTGTAATAGCTGCTGGTTTTGACCAGGGTGTCCAGATGTCCCGCTTTGAGCGGGACTGCACAGTATTTTTAGCACCTTTCCCTCATCCCACATAATGAGAAGTCAAACCACTGCAAGACAGACGCTTTTCTTAATTCTGGCTTTTATTCAGTGGCTGCGAAGACAGCGGTTAAGGTTGTCATCACGGGGCTGTATCTGATACCAGTCTGTTTACATTTCGGTCAAGTGCTGGTGAACTCCTCACTGTCGTTTAGCTCCGCTCACCGGCGGTAAAGTGCAGTCAGCTGAGAATATGATATGTAGCTAGTCGCGACATAATACGTGTGACTCTATGGTTGCATTTTTACTTATACTCAAAGATGATAGCCAGACAGATAAAGGTAGCAGCAGCTGAAATAACCAGGGTTTATCACACTGTGCAGCACTCAGACCGTGGTGGAAGAAGTAAACAGATCTTTTACTTCAGTAAAAGTAGAAGTGCCGACTAATTTACTGTTGAATTCAAACTGTTACTTCAATAAAAGTATTTAACTGTGTGCAGCAAAATGTACTCGTTAAGCAGTGTTATCTTACTACAATATATTATAAACTATTGTTTGATTGTGTCACTAACAAACACATGAGAGCATGTTTATGTACTTCATCAATATGGATTCACTTTTATATACTGGGTAGCTCAATAACGTCCACCTCTATACAGTAATACAATATTTGCAGGCGAGTAGTAGCGTTGTTGTATTGTTCATTGTGTTAAGACCTTAAGCCAAGTTGTGATGAATTCAAAGTTGGTCAAAATAAGATAACTGTTTTACAGGCACTATCATCACAAATTGAGGTAGCAGCACGGGCCTTTGTGGAGTTATTGACCCAGGAGCTGTCAGGGAGGGCTGCAGGGGGCAGTGCGGAACCGAGCAGGGATGCACTTGTCAGGGGAGGAGGTAGCACCCAAACTGTACCCAGGCCTACTGCACCAGTCAGGGCAGTGAATGCAACTGGCGGGGCAGGAGGTAGCACCCAGATTGTACCCGGGCCTACCGACGGTAGGGTTAGCCAGGCCATGAAAAGGTGATGTATTTAATTCACTACAGTGTTTATACATTTGCCACTACAAAATCAAATGGATGGTGTGTTCTTGCCTGACTAAATTCTTGCTTGTGTTGTATGAACTCTGAAGCAAAGGATTTTTCAATATGTTTCCATAGTCTTTTCTATGACCTCATCTGCTGCAATTCAAACCTTAGTTGTTCTGTACAACCGCTGGGCTCTTTTTAACCTTCAGAAAAGATTAATCTGTCAGTCCAACAAAGATTTGTTATAGTATGTAGGTAAAGCTAATTGCCAGGTATTGTATCTAAGTGACATTTATGAACAGTGATAAATATTTTCTGATGCATTGAATATTAGTGTCTGGAATACTGCAAGCACTGTGGCTGTAATGGTACTGAACAGAGTCACTGTATTTTATGCTTCTCTATTTATACTTTCAATTATTGAAAGCAAAACTATCAACTAAAGCCATACATTTTTGCAATTCACCAATATTAATGTAGACTATCTGGTTTTCTTCACATATTGTTTTTCTCACTCTCACATCAGGCAGTTCCCAAGTATGTTCCGCTTTGATCCGCCAAGAGGGAAAAAACGTTTAACCACCCCTGCCAATTGTGTGGTGAAAAGGACAGACTTTAACGTCTACACACTCTCGGGACCCAGTCAGCTCACACCTAAGGGCTCAGAAGAGCTGGAACTTTCTCATGCTGGCCTTGGGAAGCGATTGATCAGTCTTCCAGACCATTGCAATCACAATGAGGTAATCTATTGGATTGTTTGCAGCATTGCATAATGCTCAATGTAGAGCTAGGCAATACAGACAAAATCAAATATCACAATATTTTTTATGTAATGCCTTGATATTGATATTGCAACAATATAGTATGGATGATTTTTATTGGTGCTTTCACAAAATATTAAGACAATGAGATTTTGTATAATCAACAGTTATGTGGATGATATAATGACAAAGTATGTAAAGGCAAATTATCGAACAGTTTGAAGTAAGAAAATAACTTCACTTTACTGTAATGTAGCCTTTAAAATCATGAAAAGGCAACATATCCATCCAAATATCCAAAATGTAACGATATCTTGTGTCATTGCACGATGTCAACATAATGGCCGTGTTTCCCAAAAGCAGTTAAGAAGATCTTAGCGCTAAGAACCTCTTTAGGTTGCTTTTAAGCCTCCCGTGAAAGAAGAATACGTTTCCCAAACACGCTCTTAGCCTAAGAAGCTCTTTCACTAAGCAGGAAGTCTTTGAACTGACCCACTCTGAAGAGTCTTCTTAGTGACCAAACGCCCACTATCCAGACAAATTAATATTACACTAAGCACTAAGCAAGGAGATATTTAAACAGTGCACATCATATATATTTTGATCTATTTTATATGTCAGATTTAGATTATTTAGTATTAATTGGTGACAGCAAAGAAAGAATTTCATTGTGCAGGGAAACGTGTGTCCTTACTGTGCATATGACAACACTTTGAATCTTGAATCTATATGTCTTATGTGTGCTCAAAGCTGTGGCACAAGCGATGTGCTGACACCACGTCACATGGGTTCTGCATCTGCAATGATTGGATAGAGCTATTAAGAGCTTCTTAAAGAGCGATCTTAAAGGAGAACTCCAGCCATTTTCAACATAAAGCTGTACAGCTCTAGGTCACAGAGTACTACAGTAGGAAAAGACCCGAGAAAATTATGTGCAGACAGGACGGAGCTCTCCTGCTACGTATCTGCTCAACAGTGCAAGTAATGGGGGCAAAAGTTTTACACCGCGACTTTGGCCTCTATTGTGCTCAAAATATCACCAGAAATGCTTTGTAACATCCACCAGTTCTTATCACACAACACTGAGTGTGAATAACTCCATTCATATGAGAGAGGCGCTGTGGTGTGTGTCTTGTTCACGTTTGCTCCCTGGGTAGACATTACTAGTTGACTGACGAGCTCAGAAGTGTTTCCATATCAATGAAGACAAAAACGTGAGGAAAACGTGGATTTTGGAGAAAAAATGGGATTATGGAGAGTGGAAATGGGTAGTTTTATCCATATTAATGCCAATTTGACAACATTTGCACGGCAATCCTGCATATGATACCAACGAGCCTGAACAGCATAGAGCTCATCAGTCAACTAGTAATATCTACCCATGGTGCAAGCGTAACACAGGTAGGAGACAAAACACACACTCTCTCATATGAACAGAGTTATTTACACTCGGCGTTGTGAGATAAGGAACTGGTGGATGTTGCAAAGCATTTCTGGTGAGATTTTGAGCACAATAGAGGCCAAAATCGCGGTTTAAAAAATTTGCCCCCATTACTTGCACTGTTGAGCAGATACGTAGCAGGAGAGCTCCGTCCTGTCTGCACATAATTTTCTCGGGTCTTTTCCTATTGTAGTACTCTGTGACCTAGAGCTGTACAGCTTTATGTCAAAAATTGCTGGAGTTCTCCTTAAGAGTGCAGCTCCTAAGAAGGGTGTGAAGAAGGCATTTGGGAAACTCTTATCTTAGCGATCCTTCTTACCAAAGAACTTCCTAAGTCCAAAGAACGATCTTTATTGGGAAACGCGACCAATTATGATATATTGTCTAGCCCTAGCTTTATGCATATTGTTGAATGCTTAATGATAAAAAATGTTAATCACTTGCTGCATAGTGAATGTTATTTCAATGTGTTTTAAAGATTGTTGCTGCTCTTGAAGATGAATATCCCAAACTAAAGGATTTAAAAGGAGGGTGGATGTTCTTCAAGTTGACAGGTATCCTCTTAACTAAATTTCCAATGACAAAGTATTAGGGGTGTAACGATTCACTCGTGCATCTGATGCATCGGACCTTAATGTGTTAGATATGAGTGCATCGGTTCAGACGGCCTGTATCGGTAAAAAGCTGAACATGAATCGGAAACAAATCGATTCAGCACTAGCGTATCGATATATCTCGTTAGGATGCGCATATGTTTAATTTTTGCCATCAATGAAGTGCCGTTTTCTCTCTCCTCCTGCCTCTGCCTACACCGCTCTCGCTGAACGCCTGCTGCCGCGCTTACACAAAACAAGCACTCCCTCCTCCCTCTGCTGTGTCTCCTCTTCATCTGCTCGAAACAGCCTGCGCTGAAAACAGCGACAGAAACACTGTACCGCGTCGCACCACCAAACTTTCAGAACGCACAGGTGTAGAATAAGTTTATGTTTTATAAGAAAGATGAGAAACTCCGCTGCAGATCATTTATGTAAAACGTGTCTGACAGCAGAGAACAGAGCCACGAGTCTGACCCACAGAGACGTCATGTGACTGAGAGAGCAGGAAACACGGAGCATCACTGTTCCGCCACACTGATCAAACCACAGCACTCTTCATATGAAACAGAGCAGCAGATCATCTTACTGCAAAAATACTCATATTTTAAACAGTTATAAAGTTTGTTCACAGATTCTCATTTAGGCTACAGGATCTCATTTACACATGAGACTCATTAAGATGTTAACGCCACTGTAATGTCTCCTTCTCTCTGTCTCTACTGTTACTATATTTAGTAAAACTATCTAGATGTCTTTTTGCAACTAATAGCACTCTACAAATGTAGCATTAATAGAATCAAAATGTAAAGATTCACACATTGCATTTTCATGTATTGCATCATATCGAATCGTATCATGACAGAGCTAAATCGTATCGAACCGAATTGTTGGCTGTTTAAAACTTTCTAAGACATATCGTATCGTTGAACATGTATCGAGATACGTATCGAATCGGTCTCAGTCAGTGAGATGCACACCCCTACAAAGTATGGATGTTAATATTTTTCCACATTCAAAGCTCTAGATGTGTCATGTTACATCCCACTTTGAAATACAATTCACATCACATTATTGGCATTATTTTTTTTTATCAACACCCCCTAGTTTTGTAGTTTGAGCCGAGTATTACGGGCTGGTTGACATGCGATGGACGGAGCTCATTGGTTCTGCAACGTAGGCTGTTTTTTTAAACTTTTAAAGTCCCCTGAGGGAGCCATGTGCAGTTGACCAGAAAAATATAATGTATACCGTGTTTTAAGTCTAAATCGTCACTGTAAATTATAGAGTGAAGCCACAACGGTGCTCTGAGCTGTATAGCAACAGTGACGATTGAGGAAACAAACAGAATAAACACTGTAAATGACATCTTTTCAAGTCAACTCAACATGTAGTGTCTTCAAAAGACTTGGATAAAGGTACACAAGATGTTTGGAGGCATTTTTATGGGTTTTTTGGGCCTCTGTTTTACGGGAGAGTGCTGCAACTGTCACAGTGAATCTGAGGGTAAGTGTATAAATATAAGTGTATTATGGATTCAAAAGATTCACCTGGCCTTCCATCATCATGATGGTGAGTAAATAATGACTGATTTGCCTGATATTAATGTATGTATGCAAGGTTTTAAAGGACTCTTGTATCTTGTATCTTGCCTCTTTCCATTTTTAAATAGGCGGCAGTGGACGTCACAAGCTGTCAGTTATTGCAACTGACTCTGAGGGGTACTCAGCAAGGCTACTAAAATTGGCGTCCAACAATGGCAAAAATGTCATTTTTGTTGTCCCACTACAAGAGCAGCTGTCGAAGGAACCACTACCCTATGATGCACCAGAGTTCGCAAAGATGCCACAGGCAACGTGCATTTCATGTGAAAAGCAAATGCCTTTGCAGATGTTGCCTTTGCACATTGAGGGATGCAATGGCACATTGAATGTAAGTTATTACATTTCTCTCCTTTCTCAAATAAACATGTACATTTTTAGTTTGTCCAGATGCCTGTCTTTCTGTCTTACTTTAGGAGAGTGAATCAGAGACATGCTGTGGGGATGAAGATTGCTTGGTTCTTGAGCAGCCAAACGGTGTGATGGGAGAATCCTCCGAGGTAGTCATTCAGTGCTGTCTTTTTTGTTATTTGCAATTCTGTAATAAAACATTATTTATTCACCATGTGAAGCAAGGCAGTAGACAGTTCAGTACATGATGCTTGCAGGTGCATTAACGTGGGGTATAACCCATCTCATCAAACTGTCGTTTTGTACTGTATAAGATCAAATAATCCTATAGCTAGCAAATATATCTCTTGACAGAAGTTCATTTAACAAACCACTTATAATTATTTGATCTGTCATTAAATTATTTTTTGGTCATTTCCAATCGATGTCCTCCCATCCCATGCAAGTGCTTGTGGTGACAGGTAAGAAGTTTATGACTAATGGATTCAAGTTAAAAGATCTGAGGACCCATGACCCACTAAGAACATGTCCTCAGTTTCTATGTTAAGAGTGTGACACCTAACTAGAGTATTATGTACTGTGAATGCTCCTGTTTCTGTTTTAGAGTTTAATATGCCATAATGTTATAACTGCAGTGGCTGCATCAGAGCATGTGTTGCACATTTGTAATTGCAATCAGACGAGATCTACATACTTTCTAAGCATTTCATCTGATTATACGAGGTGCAAGCAACAAGATGCAGGACTGATCCTGTTGTGAACGAATGGCGCACAACACAGTTATTGCCATTTTGCTGGTTCCACCCATAACCCTTGTGAGTAAGTGTGCAGTCTCGTTGATGTATCATCAACAGCGTGTGTGTACTACACCGGTTTGTTTGACCACTGGTCAGTACACCACAGTGCAGTGCGGGCCGTCATGATAAATAACGATTACAGTGCACAACGGCGGATGACAAATTAGTGATTCAAAAAAAAGCTTCAGTGAATCTGGTTGCATTATATATAGCAACACAAGATGGAACATGACAAAAATGTGACCGTCATAATGTAATTAATTATAATAGTTACGAATATATATACAGTACAGGCCAAAAGTTTGGACACACCTTCTCATTCAGTGCATTTTCTTTATTTTCATGACTGTTTACATTGTAGATTCTCACTGAAGGCATCAAAACTATGAATGAACACATGTGGAGTTATGTACTTAACAAAAAAAGGTGAAATAACTGAAAACATGTTTTATATTCTAGTTTCTTCAAAATAGCCACCCTTTGCTCTGATTACTGCTTTGCACACTCTTGGCATTCTCTCCATGAGCTTCAAGAGGTAGTCACCTGAAATGGTTTCCACTTCACAGGTGTGCCTTATCAGGGTTAATTAGTGGAATTTCTTGCTTTATCAATGGGGTTGGGACCATCAGTTGTGTTGTGCAGAAGTCAGGTTAATACACAGCCGACAGCCCTATTGGACAACTGTTAAAATTCATATTATGGCAAGAACCAATCAGCTAACTAAAGAAAAACGAGTGGCCATCATTACTTTAAGAAATGAAGGTCAGTCAGTCCGGAAAATTGCAAAAACTTTAAATGTGTCCCCAAGTGGAGTCGCAAAAACCATCAAGCGTTACAACGAAACTGGCACACATGAGGACCGACCCAGGAAAGGAAGACCAAGAGTCACCTCTGCTTCTGAGGATAAGTTCATCTGAGTCACCAGCCTCAGAAATCGCAAGTTAACAGCAGCTCAGATCAGAGACCAGATGAATGCCACACAGAGTTCTAGCAGCAGACCCATCTCTAGAACAACTGTTAAGAGGAGACTGCGCCAATCAGGCCTTCATGGTCAAATAGCTGCTAGGAAACCACTGCTAAGGAGAGGCAACAAGCAGAAGAGATTTGTTTGGGCCAAGAAACACAAGGAATGGACATTAGACCAGTGGAAATCTGTGCTTTGGTCTGATGAGTCCAAATTTGAGATCTTTGGTTCCAACCGCTGTGTCTTTGTGAGACGCAGAAAAGGTGAACGGATGGATTCCACATGCCTGGTTCCCACTGTGAAGCATGGAGGAGGAGGTGTGATGGTGTGGGGGTGTTTTGCTGGTGACACTGTTGGGGATTTATTCAAAATTGAAGGCACACTGAACCAGCATGGCTACCACAGCATCCTGCAGCGACATGCCATCCCATCCGCTTTGCGTTTAGTTGGACGATCATTTATTTTTCAACAGGACAATGACCCCAAACACACCTCCAGGCTGTGTAAGGGCTATTTGACCAAGAAGGAGAGTGATGGAGTGCTGCGGCAGATGACCTGGCCTCCACAGTCACCGGACCTGAACCCAATCGAGATGGTTTGGGGTGAGCTGGACCGCAGAGTGAAGGCAAAGGGGCCAACAAGTGCTAAACACCTCTGGGAACTCCTTCAAGACTGTTGGAAAACCATTTCAGGTGACTACCTCTTGAAGCTCATGGAGAGAATGCCAAGAGTGTGCAAAGCAGTAATCAGAGCAAAGGGTGGCTATTTTGAAGAAACTAGAATATAAAACATGTTTTCAGTTATTTCACCTTTTTTTGTTAAGTACATAACTCCACATGTGTTCATTCATAGTTTTGATGCTTTCAGTGAGAATCTACAATGTAAATAGTCATGAAAATAAAGAAAACGCATTGAATGAGAAGGTGTGTCCAAACTTTTGGCCTGTACTGTACATCTATAGCCCGCTTTGGCTGCTTTTTCTCTACCCCTTGGTTTCAAGTGAGGTCCAAGTTTGTCTTCGTTTCAAGGGCTGTCTAGCCCTTCCCCTTCCCCTATCCCTTAACCTTATGGAGAATTGGGACACCCCTTCACTTGACGTGAGTGCGCAAAACCAAGGGCTAAGGGGTTAGACAATGTGTTAAGGGTACAATTGGGATTGGCCCTAAGAAAGGTCATTGGAGATTAGTACAATGATACAGTTTGTCTCCCTGTGACTTCTCTCTGTTCTCAAATGAAGTTTGAGCTGAGGGCTTGCTGTTTTGGTGATGTAGCAGCATTGATCCAGCATACATCACAGATGGTGCTTGAAATGCACAAAGGCAAAGGCATGTGTAATGTAAGTGCTGATGGTGATAGAGCAAGGAAACTTTGCACACCTACTCAAAAGGGTTATGGCTCGAACCTGCTAAAAGTCCATTATTGTGCGGTGTGTCAGTCATTCACAACAGGAGCAACCCTGCCTCTTTTTGCCCACACCTCATACATGACTTAGTATAAATACTATATGCAGGAAGATATTTATGTAATAAATAGATAACCACAACTAATGGTTTTTCTGTTTCCTATTCACATGTTCTTCTTGTAATCTGTTTTTTTGTTGTTTTTGGTTGTCCTAAGAATGGACATAGCTCACTCCAGTGAAGCAGCCAGTCCAACAAGGGAAGAGGATTTGCCAGGACCCTCTGCTCCACGATCACCAATGCCAGTTTCAGCAGGTAATTTATCCATAACAACTGCTGCCATGGTGTAGTTTGGAACTGGAAGAAAAAAACAGTGTCACACTCTGGCTCCATATGCAGTTTTCTTTTATTAAGATACTGTAGTTTAGATGGTAGTTTGAAATTGGACCATTTTTGAGGCTGTAAATGCATTAAAGTGATCACTCACAAACACAAAACAATGATCAAAAAAGTAATATTAATACAAAGTACCTACCACAGCATATTGCTTTACAATGCTGGGCTTCCAAAAGGTTACTGTCGAGACAACAAATTTAGTTTGACTCTGGAATAGAAGCTGAAATGAGTATCCAATTTGGAAGTTCCTTTGCACCAACAACTTTTATTTTTTTTTTTAAATTAAATTTTCAGCATGGCTGAATGAGGAAGATCCCCAAACAGCATGTCGGTTGTTCCGAGAAGAACTACTGGACCGGAACTCAGAATGTCCACGCCTCTTTCTGTCAGTCAACATGTTTCACACAGTGGAAGAACAGGACAGTTCACTGATATCCTTCTATAAGAAGGATAATGTTAACTGGGCCGCTCCTTTCAAGTGCAAGCTGACAGGTATTACTGAAAACAGTGTAACTTGTTTTTTTGTTTTGTTTCTTTTATAGATGGAATGAATTTTGACTGTTGTTTGTTGACTGTTTGTTTACTTGCATAAAAGATGTATATTTCATAAAGGAATAGTTTCAATGAAAATTCAGTCATTATATTTTGAATCCATAAAATCCTCCTAGAGATTCACAGGAAAACAGCTTGCAGCTTTGTCACATAAAGGTCACTATGGAACTACTGAAAAAACATTAAACAACCAAAACAAAACAGAAATCTAAAAATGCCTCCAAATTGCTAATGTGCCTTGATCCAAGTCTACGAAAGCCACTCTATGAATAGCTGAGAAAAAAGTAATTTGTTTTTATTCCTACCATAAATCTTCACTGTTGCAGCACAGCTCAGAGCTGCACTTGCACATGCGTTCACCATGCTCACACACCATTTCATCCAGTGTGCATGTGCTCGTTAGTGGCTGTAAGCTAGAATGTATCTTTCATCAGCATAAGTGCGAGTTGATAATGATTGAATTTTCATCAAAATTGATCTATTCCATTTAAAACATGAAAGACCGAAGTTGTTGCATATGTTGGTGTAGTAGAAAAGCCAATACATGCTAGATCAGTAGCTATGCTGTGTCTTAGTAACTGTATATTGGATATCATTTATTTTTTTGTGGTTTTAATCTGAAGTTATCTTTATTTTCAAGGAGATGCAGCAGTCGGCGAAGGTGTCAACCGACATGTTGTTTCAATGACCATGGAGAAACTGAAGACTGGCTTCACTATAAATTTAGGTGTTTGGACTGCAGTACATCCTCTATAACCTCTGCTTACAGCATTTTATGCTAATCCTTAAAATTCCAACAGATACAGGCACAAAGGAGTTCTAATAACAATTTCATTTTATACCTCTGAGCTCTGTATCGTGTGAATATCAGTTCATATTCAAAGTACAGAATGTGGGATGGACCTACTTAAATATGCACTGATATATAAATACATTTTTTCTCCTTTTCTTTTTAGGCAGTGCTCCTCTTACAACCATTTTTGAGGGTGAAAAAGAACATCGCGTTCCATCTGCAGCTGCTGTACTTCAACAGAGCAACCTTTTTCAGATGGCAGGTCGGATGATAGGCCATTCTTTCCTGCATTCTGGTATTGGTTTCTCTGGCGTCAGTCTGCCTGTGGTCACTCTATTGACTAGTGGGAGCACCGACACTGCTACATCAGCTCTGACCTTGCAGGACTGCCCTGATCTTGATCATCGAGAAACAATTGTTTTTGTGAGTAACTTGGTTAAACGTTGGCATGTCCTACACCAATGTTCTTTCTTTCTTTCCTCCCTCCTTCATTCTTTCCTTCCCTCCCCCTTTCTTCCCTCCATCCATCCTTCCTCTCTTCCTCCCTCTTTCTCTACTTCTTTCTTTCTTTCTGTCTTTCTTCCTCTATTCCTTTCTGTCTTTCTTTCTTCCTCTATTCCTTCCTTCCCTCCCTCCTTCCTTCTTTCCTTCCCACCATCCATCCTTCCTCCCTCCCTACCTCTTTCTTTCTGTCTTTCTTCCTTTCTTTCCCTCCCTCCTTCTGTGCTTCAGCTACTTCATCTTAACTTAAATTTAGCACTTCAGTTTAGCTTCAGCTATCCAAATTTGGCTCCAGCTTTTCAGCAGACAACATTCACACTGCAATTTCTTCAGAAATGGCATTTTCTAGTTACTATATGTGTGTTTACCCCCCAAAAGGATCACCACCTTAACGTGGTGGGTCGGTTTGTGTGTCTCCGTGACCCCTAGAGCTATGTCAGCAGGAGTCTTTTAGTCCTGGTAGGGTTACCCACGCTGAAGAGGTCGAAGGGTAGAGACCAGTCGAAGTGTGATCCCCTGGTCCTCCAGGTTGGGGGTTGGGCTGAGGGCTGATAACCCACTCCCATAAAACAACTACTATTACAGAAACCACAAGCAGAGCAATTTCACAAAATGTATGGGATGCTGTAGCCGCTCCTCACAACATGAGAGACATCATGACGCACAAAGGTAAAAGCCATCAGGACATCCTTGGGCCGATCAAGCCACTGATGCACCCGAAGAGCACCATGATATGTGTGTTTATGTCACACTCCATCAAATAGATGGAATACATGAGACAGTGCTTAGATGTCTGGCAAGATGTGATTTCCATAGATTTTTGTATACCTGTGATTTACTCATGATGTTGGCTTGACTATATTTCTTTGCCTTTTTTTGATTGCGATAACTTTTGATGTACGGTAATTCAGAAATTCTTGCACTTTTTTGTGAATTTGTACCTGTTTTAGCTCAAGAATGCAGAACTTACTGCCGAAGAAAAATCCCGCTTGACTGATCTGTGTCTGTCATGGGATCTTCCTGTTCCCACCGCCAACAATCGTGACTGGCTGTTCCAGGAACTGCTTTCACATGCTGTTAGTAATCATTTTTAACTATTACCTTAGTCAAACAATATTATGGTAACATGACGGTCTAACCAGTTAAGATGGGTATTGGAGCTGTGCCGTGTTTCATGTCATATAATCTACTATATTTTTACACCCACGCAGTGCCTTAGAGTAATTGTTGCCTTCTGTCTGTCAATTCTTTTTGCAGGTACTTAAACGTGTTAAGCAGCCTATCAAACAAATCTGCAAAGGGCTGAAAGAAACAGGCATCTGGCCACTTCTTTCAGCTAGACCAGATGTTCACCACATCATCAAAAAAAACAGCATACAGCACAGTACACATCTCTAAATTGCACATACTGTAAGTACAGTTTATTATTAAATAGTTGCATTACATATACCTCAACTGTTAGTCAACATGCAAGGTTAATACCATGGTGTATCCTCCCCCTTGTGGTGTATTTGATATTTTGTACATTTTATGTGCTCAAATTTCATGTTCTGATGAATACTTTTGAGGTGTTAAATAAATGTTTTTCTTCCATAGCGTCACAGGAGGACCTGCACAACCTCGTGAGGTTCTGGGTTGGGTGGGAGCTGCCATCATCAAATCTCAAAGTTGAGGTTGTAACCTCAACTTACCCAGTGGCTCTCACCTGTTTCCACAAGTTGAGGCTCCCTGACCACTACCAAAATTACCAGAAGTTTCACCAGGACTTGTGTAGGTGTGATGGCATTGCTTTGTGGACTCTGGCTTTTAGGCCAATAGTTTGGGGATATGAAAAGCGTCATGTTCAAAATGTGCGCACAGAAGTTACCTGTTGGACATGAGGGAGGAGCAGAGAAGGATTGAGTTGAATCGTCAGAAAGAGGGAAGAAAGAGAGGAAAGACGGAAGGATGGAGGAGGAAGGAAAGAGGGAAGGAGAGGAAGAGGGAGGAAAAACTAAAGACAGAGGGAGGAAGGAAGGAAAGAGGGAAGGAGAGGAAGAGGGAGGAAAAAAATAAAGACAGAGGGAGGAAGGAAGGAAAGGGGGGATGGAGGAAGGAGGGAGGAAAGAAAGGATGGAGGAAAGAGGGACAGAGGGGAAAAAGGAAAAGAGGATGGAAACAAGGGAGGAAGGAGGCAAGGAAGGAAAGGAGGAAGGAAGAGAGAGAAAAGGAGGAAGGCGGAGGAAGGAAAGAGAGGGAAGGAGGGGAAGAGCTACAACAAAATTGAGCAAGTAAGTTTTAAAAGTTTACTGAAAAAGTTTACTGAGGTTATAAAATGAGAAGTACGGTGAATTCTCCATGTTTCTGCAACCAAATTGTCAACCTCTGGTAACCTTCAGATACAATGTAGTTTTGAAGTTACTCCATGTTGGCCTCATGTCAGAGGGCTGTTACATGTACTCCCCACCTGGTTATACAGAGATGTATTTGTTTGTTCATAATAAAAGAAAAAAACTGTGTGATGGAATATGGTGTGGTTATTTTAAGCCATTTCTTAATAGAATTTACAGATCTATTAATGTATTGTGATATAAAGGTGCATCTCAAATACTTTTAATATCATGAAAACAATGAATTTTTGGTTAGATATTTCAGAAATTGAAAACTGGATATATATTTGATTTCTTACATCTTAAACATTAACTAAAATCTAACCCTAAAAAAACTAACCCTAATCTTTATTTTTGTTCCCTTTTGCTCCCTTCTTCTTCTTCTTCTGCTCTTCTAGTGCTGCTGCTTTTTTCTCTCTTTTTGCTCTCTTTTTGCCATTGGCTTTGTCTTTAATCACAGAAGCATGTGTGTGTATCACATTACTGCTCCTCTATCAGCTCAAAACAGACCTAATTATGCTGCTATATGCCCACAGCCCAGACAAGAGCTATTGTAGTGTGTGTGCAAGCATGGATTGTGAACCTGTCTCTCTCTCAATTTCAATTTCAATTTAATAAGCTTTATTGGCATGACTAACAATATTGCCAAAGCCATTACAAATTCACAAATAATTCAATAATACAAGTACAATAATAACAAGTACAATAATAAAAGTAAGTCAGAAAAGTATGGAGAAAAAAAAAGAAAATGAATAAAGAAAAATGTAGATATGTAATGAAGTTTGCTTTGCGTTTTTGTGTTAGATGTCCAATAGTTAATGTAATGTTCTTTTTGCTTGTTCATAATTTGGTGTGTCCAGATTGTGTGAGGGCTCTCTCTCTCTCTCTCTCTCTCTCTCTCTCTCTCTCTCTCTCTCTCTCTCTCTCTCTCTTCCTCCTCCTCCTGGAGGGTCTACCTCAGCTCAGTCCAGAAGAAACGGCTGCTCTGGACTGTGAGCTGACCCTGGAGGAGTTAACTGATGCTGTGGGTCAGATGGCTTCAGGTCGGGCACCGGGGATCGACGGGCTGTCCGCGGACTTCTATAAGAAGTTTTGGAACATTGTGGGACCGAATCTTCATGCAGTGCTGCTGGAGAGTCTGAGGACAGGATCTCTCCCTGGGTCCTGTCAGAGAGCAGTGCTTTCCCTGCTCCCAAAGAAAGGGGATCTCGCCCTTTTGAAAAACTGGAGGCCAGTAGCTCTTCTCTGCACGGATTATAAGATACTGTCCAAAGCTCTGTCCAGGCTGAAGGACTTTCTGGGGACCATCATACACAGAGACCAGAGTTACTGTGTCCCAGACAGGACAATAATGGACAATGTCTTCCTGATCAGAGACGTCATTGATGTGTGCCATGTGTATGATGTGAACTGTGGTGTTGTCTCTGGATCAGGAGAAGGCCTTTGACCGGGTGGACCACTCTTATCTGTTTGCTGCACTCAGGGCTTTTGGTTTTGGTGATGGGTTTCTTTCTTGGCTGGGTTTGTTATATCACGGTGCACAGTGTTTGGTGAAGCTGGAGGCAGGGCTGAGTCGGCCGGTCCCTGTACAGCGAGGGATCAGACAGGGCTGTCCCATCTCCGGCCAGCTGTATAGCTTAGCTGTTGAGCCCTTGCTGTGCAGGCTGAAGGGTCGGCTCAGCGGGCTCTCACTGCCTGGGTCCTGTGGCGCTGAATGTCCCCCTGCACTCTCTGCTTATGCAGATGATGTGAACGTTTTCATCACCAGCCAGGGGGACGTTCGGTGTCTGCAGGACTCCCTGTCCCTGTATGAGATGGCCACGTCTGCACAGGTGAACTGGGCTAAGAGTGAAGCTCTCCTGCTGGGAAGGTGGAGGGATCAGGTGGTGCCCAGTCTACCCGGAGGCCTTGAGTGGGGGAGGGAGGGTTTGAAGGTGTTGGGGGTGTTTTTGGGTACAGAGGGTTTTCAGAGGAAGAACTGGGAGGGAGTTAAGGAGAAAGTGTGCGCTTGGTTGTCTAATTGGAAATGGTTGCTGCCCCAGTTGTCGTACAGGGGGAGGGTTCTGGTTGCCAATAACTTAGTCGCCTCGACTCTCTGGCACAGACTCGTCGCCTTGACACCGCCTGGAGGACTGATGGAGGAGGTTCAGAGGATGATCGTGGACTTCTTCTGGTCTGGCCATCACTGGATTAAGGCAGCGGCGTTCTACCTGCCAACAGCGGAAGGAGGGCAGGGACTGATTGACATTCAGGCCAAGATCGCCTCCTTCAGACTTTGGACTGCACAAAGACTGCTTTACAACTGTGGCCCAAGCTGGCTGGATACAGCTCGCGTGCTGCTGAGGAAAGCCGGACGCTGGAGCTACGACAAACAGCTTTTTCTTCTGCAGATGGAGGGGGTGGATCTCTCTGGCCTCACCCCGTTCTACAGTTCAGTACTGCAGGTCTGGAGGATCCTCAGACTGTCCCGGGCTGGGGAAGAGACTGCAGGCATGTGGGTGTTTGAGGAACCTTTGTTCCTTAACAGCTTCATCAGGACTCAGACACTCCAGTCTGGGTCACCTGATGAATTCAAATAAACACAAGAAGTTTGTGCTCTAATAAAAAAAAAAAAAAAAAAGGGATCAGCACTCAGTGAATAATCCACCTAAGCCCTACGATAAGCTATTATGGCAAGGCTTAACTATACAGACCCGTGAGCAGTGATAACTAACATGTCTTTGGGGTCATCGGGTGGGAACCTCCTTTCACCGGTGTTTCGTCTAGTTAGTCCCACGACACCTCCAGGAGGCTAGACAGTGATCTCTGGCGTCCCAGAGACACTCCCCTAATGCCAGGTCTCACTGCTCCCCACACTAACCGAACAACCTCCTTTACCTTACCTATACTACCACAGAGGAGGTAGACCCAGGGAAGGAAGCCTTGTTAGGCTATCACACTCCCCCGCCGGGTTAGGCTGTACAGTCTACCTCCCCAGGACGAGCCCTCACAACAATGACACCTCCAGGAGGCTGGACAGTGATCTCAGCCCAAACAGCACTGCCAACTTCAACCAAGCCCAGGCTCCGTTTATGCGAGCTCCAGGCAGAAGCAATGCTGATACTACCTTTACTAGCACATTCACCATACTCTATTTCACACGCTACATAGCATAACTACAATGTAAGCTAAAGTTAAAGAAGATAAATGAACTCACAGGATCAGCAAACACACTCACTTTGCAGCATGGTCTCAAACAAAATGGATTCAAATAGGCCACTCCCACACTTAAATAACCTTCCTCTTCCTGGATTTCCTTCTTACTTACACATGGCTTTCTCAGCCCAAACAGCACTGCCATCTTCAACCAAACCCAGGCTCCATACATGCGAGCTCCAGGCAGAAGCAATGCTGATACTAGCTTTCCTGTCACATTCACCATACTCTATTTCACACACTACATAGCATAACTACAATATAAGCTAAAGTTAAAGGAGCTAACTGGACTTACAGGATCAGCAAGCACACTCACCTTGCCGCATGGCCTCAAACAAAATGGATTCCAATAGGCCACTCCCACACTTAAATGCTTCCTCTTCCTGGATTTCTCCTGACAGGAAGTGGATCTCTCCACCTGATCTCAAGGAGTTATGTGCCCTGCTTAGTAGTTCCCCCTGCTGGCCCCCAGCTGACATTATTTCTTCTGTAATAGATAAACTGGCTGCATTTAATTGCTTCATCTGACATTTCCCTCACTGTCTTCCTCAAATTCTGTCCCCGCACTCTGAGTTCCCCCAGGATTGAGACAGTTGATCTTGCTATGAATCCCCTACACCCCACTTCCACTGGACAAATCCTAGTCTTCCATCCTCACTGCTCAGCTTCTGCTCCTAAGTCTGCATATCTAAGCTTTTTTCTTTCATAGGCTTCTTCCACTGAGTCTTCCCAAGGAACTGTCAGCTCAATGAAATAAACTATCTGTTGACTCACTGACCACAACACTAAGTCAGGCCTCTGCCTGGTACAGACTATTTCCTGAGGAACAACAAGCTTTCCCCCTAAATCTACTTGCATTTCCCAATCACAAGCACCTTCTAGGCGGCCACACCCTTGCCTCCTCACTAACTTATCCCTTCTGTATTTCTCTCCCTCACGGACAAACTGAATTACTAAGCCCCTATCCTTAACACCTTCTGAATTCACCTGTCTTCGTTTCCCTTCGATGCCTGCAGCTAAACATTTCAACACCTGATTATGTCGCCATGTATATCGGCCTTGTGACAAGCCAACTTTACAGCCTGACAAAATATGCTTTAAAGTTGCGGTACGTGAACACAATGGGCATGATGGGTCCTCATTTACCCACAGTTTTAGGTTCTGGGGGGTTGGTAACACATCGTATGTAGCCCCTACCAGGAATCTAATACGATTCTCCTCCATACTCCACAGGTCCCTCCAACTAAGCTTCCTCTTCTCTACACTTTCCCAATTCAACCACTGTCCCTGTTTAGCCTGGGCCACTACCTTTGCACCCCTTACTATCTCTTCCTGTCTGCGTATCTGTTCTACAACCAGCTTTCTTTTATCTTTGAGGCCTGCTGTATTCCATACCGGTTTACCTGAGCCAAGCCCCAGGCCTCCCCGGCCAAACTGAACATTACCTACAATCTCTGCATGTCTAAGAGCTGCCTCTGCCTCCTGAACTGCCGATCTTGGGTTCCACTTCCTCCCCTTGGTTGGATTTGGAACCACACTCCTAACTACCACGTCCTTACTCCCAGATAACAAGAGCTCTGTCCTGACCTTGGTACATTTAAATTCCTCTGTTAAACTAGATACTGGCAGCTGAAGTATCCCTTTTCCATACAATGCAACACTACTTAGGCACCTAGGAGCGCCCAACCACTTCCTAATGTAGGAGCTAACCGACTTTTCCATTCTCTCCACAACAGATATTGGAATTTCATAAACTGACAATGGCCACATTAACCTAGGATATAGCCCAAATTGCAAACACCACAACTTCAACTTTCCTGGAAGTTCTGATTTATCTATTCTATCCAATCCTTCAGCCACATCTTTTCTAAATTTCACCACCTGTTCCTTATCATTCAACTCTACATTGTACCACCTACCTAAGCTCTTTATTGACTTTTCCCTAATTGTTGGGATGTCCTCATCATCTATGACAAACTTCCTATCACTTAACTTCCCTCTACATATCGAGATGCTTCTAGATTTACTAGGCTTGATTTTCATGCTGGCCCACTTGAGGTTCTTATTTACCTTCTCTAGTAGCCTCTTTGTACATGGCATTGTTGTGGTCACCAGTGTCATGTCATCCATGTAAGCCCTAACTGGTGGAAGATGCAACCCATTCTGCCGTCTCTCCCCACCTACCACCCACTTAGAAGCCCTGATGATTACTTCCATTGCCATAGTAAATGCTAATGGAGAAATTGTACACCCTGCCATGATGCCTATTTCTAGCCTCTGCCAACCTGTTGTGAAACCTGCTGTACTTAGACACAACCTAATATCCTGAAAATATGCTTTCACTAAGTTAACAACTACCTGTGGCACTCTGAAGTAGTCAAACGCACTCCAAATGAGGCTGTGCGGTACTGAACCAAACGCATTTGCAAGATCTAAAAATATTACATGTAGGTCCCTTTTGAGGCTGACTTCGACATCTGTGGACTTACTGAGGGAGAGAGCCAACGTCACCTCTGCCAGACTCATCCACAGGGTGGTGGAGGAGGTCCTTGCTGCCCTGCCCCCTCGCCTGAGGGCCTTCGCCAGAGACGAGTCTGTGTGTGGGCGGTGGGTTGAGGGTGCAGAGCACAGCTTCCCCTCCTTTTCTGTTGGTCCAGCGGTGGGGGAGTGGCAGGAGGGGGCTGCTCAGCTGCTGTCCCTCAAAACCCCCAACCTGGACAAGCTTCAGGACGCAGGGCGGAGGGCCATCTGCCAGCTCTGCGTGAATGTCCTGAACGTCCGGTCTCTGTCGGGGATGAGGGAGTCAAGGTGGACTGGTTTGTTTGGCCCAGACGTTTCCCCCAACGGCAGCTGGCGGTCCCTGTACAAAGTGCCCATCGAAAAGAGGACTGCAGACCTCCAGTGGAGGATCGTACATGGGGCGATAGCTACGAACAGACACAGAGTGCACATTGATCCTGGGGTGGGAGAGGGGTGTTTATTCTGCTCTCAGACTGAGACTCTGGCCCATCTATTCACTGGCTGTCCCAGGCTGGCTCCTCTGTTTGACCTGCTGGGCAGGTGGACTTGGACTCTTGGGGAGAGGTTTTCTTTTGGACTCTTTATCTATGGCCCAAAGTACACTGCCAGGAGGAAAGCAGAGCTCACTCTGATGAACTTTCTCTTGGGCTCTGCAAAGCTGGCCCCACCCATTGAATCAGTTGCCGTATTTCTAACACCATGGAGTTTAAAAAAATTATTTTGCTTTGAAATGTTCATAATCATGGCCATTAAATTTCTATGCTTTTTTTTTGGTTCTTATAACTGTTTATATATGTTTGTGAAAGGGAATCTAGAGAATAAATATCTTAAAAACCTCCAAAATCAGTTTTAACTCACCGTTGATTGTGAACGCTTTTCCCTGCAATGAAGCTTTTGATGTCAGTTCCACGAACTGAGAACATCAGTTCTGCCACACCTACATTTTCTCCTCCGTGATCTCCTCTCACTCTAAAAAGATAAAATAATATTATGCATCATCAAGTACATAATTATGCAGAATTGTTAAGTACAGGTATGTAATACAGGTGTGTAGTTCAAGCATCACAAACATATTACAGGTTCCATTTGATAAGTGCAGCAGATAAGTGGAACTCAATTCCCACTCACGCAAATCACAACCTTAAGCATTTTTAAAACACTTAAAACATGGCTCAAGGTAAACCAATCCTGTGATCACCGATCTAAAAACCTTAGTACCAGAAAATCATATAATTGATCAATTAATCATTTGTCAATTTTTAAAAGTTGAAATTCTGATCCCAACTTTTCAAATGTGTTTTTTCTGACAGTAAACATAATCTTTAGTCTATATGACAGTAAATTGAATGAGTTAGGGTTATTGACAAAAGACATTTGAGTACTGTTATGCCATTTTCATCTTGCTACATCTACAAAGATGCTCTATATTTATACCACTGATGGATACACAGTCCTCTGTTCTATGTGTTATCGCATCCATTTCTGTTTAAACTGGCTTGATGTTGGTATGGCATGCAATGATACAAAATCAAAGTTAGTGATAATTCCCCTAAAAATACATTAAAACAAAAGTATTCATATACACTCATTTAAGTCTATGTGTGAGGTTATGCTCTACTTCAGTTATGTCAGAGACAAGAATGACATAATATTAGCCCATGTAATTGCAAGATTGTAGAGATTTTCGTTTTGTCCTAGAAACACATAGCTGTGTCAATACAACTTTCAGAGTGCATAGTTCTGGAAAGGTATGTGGTACTGTTTGTTTCAACTTGTATACTCTAGCTGTCACATTTAAAGACTAGGCTCATTGGAACTACAGCAAAGCACTGTAGTATTTGCTATTAAATGTTTATTAGGTTTATGGGTTTGTAACCAATTTGATAAGCATCAAAATTGTGGATCGGTTTGCAATCATACAAATAATTACATTAGAAAAAATGTGAATACCTCAGAGGAAATCCATATTCCCTCACAGCTTCATTGAAGAAGGCCAAGTGGGTGTCAGACCTGTTGTAAGTTGTAACCTGTCCTGTACATTCACCACACCATGAAATAATAATGTAACATTACAAGACAGAGTTGTTTTCAAGCCAAAGGAAAGCTAAAACTAAAGGAATACTCCACAGATTTCAAAGCTCTGCTCTTTATCAATCTTTTTCATAGTGAGACAACATGATCAATATCTTTTTTTGTCTGTATGTCCAGTGGCTGACTTCCAGCTGTTAGCATTGTGGCTTAGCTTAATCATTGCAGTGGATAGGAGTCAGTAGCCTACTCGGTTATAGTGAACAAAATAAACCTTACAGAAACCCTGAAGCTGGCGTTTTTGCATGTGCATTTAAAATCAAGATTTTTAAACATTAATTTGAAAAAGGAGAGTCCTTTTTTAGTCCTTTAGAAGAAGGTCGATATGTAGAACTACAGTGTGTCACTGGTGTTTGGCTCCCCGGATCACAGCGCATGACGGAAACACTATGGTTCTGTGTATCAAACTTCTTCTAAAACAACTACGGTAAAAAGGACTCTCGTTTTTCGAATTATTGTTTAAAAATGTTTATTATAAATGCACATGTAAAAACACCAACTTCGGGGTTTCTGTAAGGTTTATGTTGTTCACTTTCAACACAAAAGTTACTGATTCCTACCCACTGCAATGATTTGCACTAAGTTAAGCCGCGATGCTAACAGCTTGAACAAGCCACTGGACGCACAGACACAAAAAAAGATATTGATCATGTTGTCTCACTATGAAAACAATAGAGAAAGAGCTTAACTCCCAAATCATCAGAGTATTCCTTCAAGTGCTGTTTGCAGTGTTCTCAAGAAATGCTCATCTGATTGACTTCACACTACAGTCCCTTCGGTCCTCAGCAAAACACTCACCAAGTGTGAATTTGATCAGATGAACACTTGTTGAGTTATGAGTACACACACACACACCTGGAATGTATAGAGGTAAAATTAACAGTTAACACACAGATAGCATAAAGACATACCTAATCAGCTTGTGATTGGTGTCAACATGGACCATGTACTTTGGATAAGGAACCGTGTAGGTCCTCCTCACCACACATCCCAGGCGGGTCATCCTGGAGAGCACACCAGCACTGTCCACACAATGCATGGATGCAAACACTCGGTCCCATTGCACTCTGTGTCCAAGTGAGAGAAGAGCACCTCGGACTACTCTGTATCCAGCATCTGGCATTGTTGTTTTAATTTCTGTGACCAATACATCTAATTCATTGTCACAGCAGTCACTGTATGTGGCTGATATAGACAGATTGTTTTCGGCCATCCGCCTAAATAGTGTTGCTCTAGACACACCAAGGAGTCTGGCAATACAATTTGATGGCAGTCCAAGCTCAATTAGATGTGTGAGAGTCTCAACTGACACTGTCAAACGTGGACACCCACGAGAACCCCTTTCAAAATCTAGTGTCACAAATGACTGTTCGTTCTCTCTCTGCTGCTGGATGACAGTATTAAGATCTGTAAGTGCAGTAAGTATATGATCTCCTACATCAGCTATGCCACATAGAGTACTCAATAAAACTAAATCCTGACGGCACACAAACTGTAACCCTTCAATGTCCAGGGGTTCTCTCTCTCCAAGATGTGTACTAATCGGTCGTGCACAGCAGCACCCCCTCTCCCCATGCAATTTATTCGCACATCAATATATTTTTTCGAGCAGTTAGCTAAGGTTTGTATGGTCTCATGGTCTGTAATAGCTGCTGGTTTTGACCAGGGTGTCCAGATGTCCCGCTTTGAGCGGGACTGCACAGTATTTTTAGCACCTTTCCCTCATCCCACATAATGAGAAGTCAAACCACTGCAAGACAGACGCTTTTCTTAATTCTGGCTTTTATTCAGTGGCTGCGAAGACAGCGGTTAAGGTTGTCATCACGGGGCTGTATCTGATACCAGTCTGTTTACATTTCGGTCAAGTGCTTCAACGTAACGTTAAGCTTTAACATGTATCTTACTCTTACGTTAGCGTCAGTTACACGGTGCAATTATACCAACTAAGCAAGTTTCAGATAATTTGCTAACTAACTGGGCTACCACACACTTCAGGAAAACCAATCACTAATAATTCAATAAAGAGTCATGATTTACAACAAGTGGATACACTTACCGCCATGCTGCAATTTACACCTCTTGACCATACGCTCTTGACCTTCTTCTTCTTCTCTTCCTTATAAATTTGGCGGTCGGCAAACAATGTAGTGGTGCATTACTGCCACCTTCTGACGCTACGACGTTAAAACATACCCCACGTGGGGGTGGTGGCGGGACGCTCATGTGATTGGCTGAAGAGGAAGGAGACATCTGATTGGCTACCTATATCCCCTTGGTAGAAAAAATGCATTTGTGGATCGGGTTATGTCAGGGGAGTCTCAAAAAGATTCACACACAAATGCGCGGAGGTTCACAAAATAAAAGCATTTGTATATGAATGTATCAACATCCACATATGTTTATGTTTAGAAAATTACAAATACTTTTTAAATACAATATATAAATAAATAAAATATATAAAAATACATATATTTGTGGATTTTTATTGCATATATTTAAAACAATAAATATTTGTGTGTGCATCAGAAATACATTTGTGAAACTTTTTTGGTTATTTGTGGATTTTTTTTACATTTATATAAAATGCCAAATATATGTGTGTGCATTGAAAATATTTGTGTGGAGAGAGTCATTTATATATAAATCTTAACATGTATTTGTGAATCCTTCTGTGTGCATTTATTAATATTGAGACTGATGTAACTCCTTAATTAATTAACGTAGCTTTTTTTTCCCCAAGTAAACTTAGTTTTAAATACTTCTGCATTGCCACTGACTTGATGGATTATATGTCACACATTACATACTTTTTCTCCAGGAGGAACCTGAAGAACTCTCCGATAGTGACTTTGAAAGTCCAGTCTGCCGGAGAAGGAGAGGTGGGTCTGATAGATGAAAAAACTTTTCTCAACAGCATGTTCATTAGAATTTAAAATTGTTGTCTTGCAACAGGTTGTAGGCTCAGTCAACAGTTGTTTTCTCACTGCAATGACTTTATCACATATGCATAAAAAAATCTTATCTGTTCTATTTCTGCTCATCCCAAAATGTAGATAAGGGTAATTAGACACTCTTAAAGACCTACACTAAGCCATTGGTGTTGTTTGTGTGGGAAGGCGTGTGTATGTTGTCCCTAATGTCTTGGAATACCATCCATGGGGGCGTCTCTGCCATTGTAAGCAGAAATGTACTCCCAGCTCTCGCTAGAACCTTACTTGGGTGATTGAGTGGATCAAATAATGATAAAAAAAATATGTGAGTAAATAAATATATTAAACATATTGAGTACTAAGTACTTTGTTTCCTATTACTGATATACACTGCCTGGCCAAAAAAAAGTCACCACCAAAAAAAAAGGTCATACACTCTAATATTTCGTTGGACCGCCTTTAGCTTTGATTACGGCACGCATTCGCTGTGGCATTGTTTCGATAAGCTTCTGCAATGTCACAAGATTTATTTCCATCCAGTGTTGCATTAATTTTTCACCAAGATCTTGCATTGATGATGGTAGAGTCTGACCGCTGCGCAAAGCCTTCTCCAGCACATCCCAAAGATTCTCAATGGGGTTAAGGTCTGGACTCTGTGGTGGCCAATCCATGTGTGAAAATGATGTCTCATGCTCCCTGAACCAGTCTTTCACAATTTGAGCCCGATGAATCCTGGCATTGTCATCTTGGAATATGCCCGTGCCATCAGGGAAGAAAAAATCCATTGATGGAATAACCTGGTCATTCAGTATATTCAGGTAGTCAGCTGACCTCATTCTTTGAGCACATACTGTTGATACTGTTCAGCAACAGTATGTGCTCATTCTTTGAGCATATACTGTTGTTGAACCTAGACCTGACCAACTGCAGCAACCCCAGATCATAACACTGCCCCCACAGGCTTGTACAGTAGGCACTAGGCATGATGGGTGCATCACTTCATCTGCCTCTCTTCTTACCCTGATGCGCCCATCACTCTGGAACAGGGTAAATCTGGACTCATCAGACCACATGACCTTCTTCCATTGCTCCAGAGTCCAATCTTTATGCTCCCTAGCAAATTGAAGCCTTTTTTTTCCGGTTAGCCTCACTGATTAGTGGTTTTCTTAAGGCTACACAGCTGTTCAGTCCCAGTCCCTTGAGTTCCCTTCGCATTGTGCGTGTGGAAATGCTCTTACTTTCACTATTAAACATAGCCCTGAGTTCTACTGTTGTTTTTCTTCGATTTGATCTCACCAAACGTTTAAGTGATCGCCGATCACGATCATTGAGGATTTTTTTCCGGCCACATTTCTTCCTCGAAGACGATGGGTCCCCACTATCCTTCCAGTTTTTAATAATGCGTTGGACAGTTCTTAACCCAATTTTAGTAGTTTCTGCAATCTCCTTAGATGTTTTCTCTGCTTGATGCATGCCAATGATTTGACCCTTCTCAAACAGACTAACATCTTTTCCACGACCACGGGATGTGTCTTTCGACATGGTTGTTTAGGAAATGAGAAGCAACTCATTGCACCAGTTGGGGTTAAATAACTTGTTGCCAGCTGAAAGATAATCGCCCATGCAGTAATTATCCAATAGGAGGCTCGTACCTATTTGCTTAGTTAAATCCAGGTGGCGACTTTTTTTTTGGCCAGGCAGTGTATATTTTCCCTTCTTTTGTTCATAACATGTCATTTAGTGCATGTAATGTCACCTTCCACAAGTGAAAGTGAGCTCTACCATCAGGAGACAGAAGGCATCAGTCAATGGCGTGAAAATGACAAGACGGCAAGAAAGTCCATTGCGTCAAAGGAGAAGTTGGTTAAAACACTTGTTTATATTATGTTTTTATGGGCTGTATGGTAACTCAATCATTATTGCTTTATCTTTTTTTTCTGGCTGCCTTGTAAGTGCAATTTCATCTCTGGATCAAGGCCCGTGATTTTACTGCAAAATTTAAGTTCACACTTAAGGATTGTAGCCCTGATTTTCCTCTCGCCAACAGGTTTTGGAGATCGCTAACAAAAGCCCCAGATTAAATGCAAACCCGCACTGACTCCTATGAACGATGGTCGCTATGTGTAAATTGTTCAATGATGCGATCTGAGAGCTCGCTGATGCCTCGCTGACAAGATATGTAGCAGGCTGTATTAGCGACAGCTCAGGGAGCCAAGGCCTGAACTACAACCAATGAGAGGCAGACACTCCTCTGCTGTCATCCACAGTAGCTCACTGAACACAGCCTTACCATGCATCTATTTATATGGAGGGGGCAGAGTAATATAGTTTTTATCAGAATACACATAATATACACAAACTTTTCAGTATTTGTAAACTACCACAATATGAGCAGGTAGCTATACATTTTAATTCATGTTTTCAGCCAGTAAGAGCAGACCATAGGAGCTGACATGGGCTGGGAGAGGAGAGGAGTCAAGAAGGAGAGACAGAACAGTAGTGGATCAGCAGCCAGAAAAGCCCAAATATAGAAAAAAAAAGACCAAAAGTATTAGTAGTCGATATAAAGTTAGTTCAGACTAGCTCCATCTCCAGCAGCTACAACAGTAACATGCTGCACACTGATGCTTCAGTATTAATAACTTAATGTTACTTCTCGCATGTTTACATGACAAAATGTAGTTTGGAGACCAGACAGACTCACTGCCGATCCCGTGGTGAAAAAGAGCTCATAATGTGTGAACCCCTGATCAGTCATGTAGTATGCAAACCACAACAACACTCCCGATTACAAGACAGACAGTTGTGTAGTGTGAACAGTACAGTGATCTTCAGACTTTGAAAGTTGTGTAGTGTTACCAAAGCTTAACATAAAATGCCAACCTGACAGAACTTAGGTACCAGTTCATTTTTTGTTTTTGTTTTGTCAGCCTCAACTCTGATCACTGTAAGCAATCTGTGAACTGTATTTAGATTGAATGTCTTGATTGAGGAGCTGGACTAGGGTTACGTTGCACTTAGATAAGATTAACATTATTACAAAAATATTTCCCGCTGACCTTTTTTTCTTCATGCAGTGCATCGTACAGTGTCTTTACCACCGAGGGAAAGTGAGGCCAGACAGCAGGAGACAGAGAGCAGCACTCGAGAGAGTGAAAATAGGGGACAGGCAGAAGACCCGAGACAATTGTTTCCTTGTAATTTGGCAGAATTTGTGTAAGATATTGTTTGGGGTTTACAGAAATACTGTAGTGTAGATGTTGGTCTGTTTACATTATAAACCTCATGAACCCTTTGTCAATGCAGAATTGATATCGAATCAATACTAATAATTTAGAATTTACTTTCATCATTACATCTTTTTTAAAATTAAGCAGTTTGACTATAATTCTTTGAGGTTGACAACATATATTTGTGCTTTTTGCTAAATTTTCTGCTGTCCCTGTCTATCTTTGTTTGCTCAGCCCCGTTTATCTGGAGGAAGATGAAGCTCTTGAAGAGGCAATTCAGCGTAGTCTCCTAGAAGAGTCTGATGGATCTAGTGCTGTTCATATTTTAAAGTAAGAGTTACAAGTAATTTTTCAATTACTGTAAATATCTTCTTTACATCAGTGTAAACATTGCAAACGAAATGGAACATTTTTATCATCATCATGGTGATTGTAGAGTAAATGCACAGATATCCAAAGGTCTGCTTATCTTTGTCATTGTGTTTTTTTTAATATAGGTCTTCTGAAATGCTGAGCAAAGAAGAAATTGCAGGCCTTCTACAAGCTCATAGTGAGAGAGTTATTACATCGCGAACAAGACAAATCTATATCAGTCGAGCCAATGTTTGGACCACAGCCTTATGTCAGTTTAAGAGACCCAGGTTTGCAGAAAGCTGTGACATGCTCTATGTCACATTTGGGTGATTCTCTGAATTCGGTGCACTTTGTGTCCCACAGGTTTACCTCAAAGATTTTCATATAAAGTAAACCACAAAATGCATTTTAAAATGTGACTTTGCATTATAACACACAAGCAAACTTTTAAAAATTATTCTTGTTTTCCTCATGCCATGTGGTGCTCCATACCCTAGCTAATGTGGACTTATGGCTAGTTTTAGCTAAAATCTTCAACCACGTAACATTCAACCCCGTAACAAAAAACACTGTTACGGTGTTGAATCATTGTTACAGGGTTGAAGGCTGAACTGTTCTTAAGCCATTCAGCCAGCCAGCCCCTTTTCTCTAAATGTTATTTCATGTTCATTATTTTCAGATATCAGATGGCTAAATCAAATGCAGAGAGGCAAAGAGAGTACAGGGCGAGAAGAAATGCAGATTCACAGAAAAGGGAAGAATACCTCAGGAAAGAATGTGAGTGGTGGAAAAGAGATACAGAAGCAGGGAAAAAGAAATCCATCAATGACCTGAGTAAAAGAGCTCAAAGGCATAAGCGGAAGGAGTGGCGGAAGGCTAAAGAATGACAGAAAAGGAAAGCTGAGATTGACAACAGTGGGCCTATCTCTCTCACCCCTCCACATAGTCCTGACAGTGAGATTCAAGATGCAGTGCAAGCCAGACCAGAGTCCTCACGGTGAGGGAAATATGTGGTTAGAGATAGTGCTGGGTTTTAATTATGATAGCTTGTTTAAAAAACACTGCGATATACACTGCTTTATACATGATTAATCTTATTGTTCTAGTAGCTCCTAAGCAGAGTTGGGTATAACGCGTTACAAAGTAACGCGTTAGAGTACTTTGATTACTTTTTGCAGTAACGAGTAACCTAACGCGTTAGTTTGCTGTTTGAGTAATCAAATACTTAAGTACATTTTCAAACAAGACATCAGTTACTTCCGTTACTTTTAGAACGCTGGTCCTTCAGCTCCGAAACAGCAACGGCTGTCGTTTGGTTCTAATAACGGAGATAACGTTAAACCTATCAGTCTGAAAGAAGCCACGGAGCTTGTGGCTCGCTACGTGGTTGGAGAAATGCTGCCGTTGTCTACGGTGGAGTCTAAATAGGTGGAGTTGGACTCGCTGACTCCCCGGTCGTCTTTCATGGCGTGTGTGATGTCATCGGGTTATTCTTGTCCTATTTTTATTACTTTCACTATTATTTATTATTATTGAAGCGCCATACGTAAACTATCAAGTTACTGTATCTTCCACAGGAAGTTCTGACAAATGTTTCAGAATAAAAGCCTATTTAGAAAATGGAGGGATTCTCTCAGCTGAGGTTATAAGGGGCTTTTAATTTGAAACAAGTGTTGAGTTTGAAATGACGGTGCGATATGTTAACTTTACAAAGACAACGGAGTGGATAAAAAGTAAATATATAAACACACAGAGGGATTAATAAATAACTGACCGTCTATAATGTAGTTTGTTTCAAATGAAGCTGGGAGCCTCTGCAGTTGTGGTGAGTAAAAGCCCCACCGCTATTTGTTAATGTTATTACTTTATGTCCGACCGTGAGGATGTACCATTGTTTGCTAGCTTGATGCTAATGACAGTAACGTTAACTCAGCGGGTTGACAAAGTGCCTCTGCTGTTTCACACCATCATTTCCCCCTTTTACTCTGTGTGGTAACATCCCTAGAGGAAATATTAAAAACGCTGGGGTGTTGTTGTCATACAGTTGTCTATGGCAGCAGATCGTTGTGTTTCTACTGGTCAAAGTGACGGCTGTGATGGGAGAATTGGATCTCAGTGAAGGGCAAGTGGTCCATAACTTTAATTTTGGAGACAAAAAATGTAGGCTAAGTGCCCTGTGGTCCATTGCCCAATAGGAAATGTAGAATACTCAAAAGTACTTTAAAAGTGCTTGAGTTACTTTTCTCAGGGAGTAACATTGGAAGTACTTTTAAAGTAATTGAGTTACTTTACTCAGGGAGTAATGCAGTAAAAAGTAACTGGTTACTTTTTTAAAAAGTAACACAGTAACATACTTTGATTACTTTTAAAGTAACCCTTACCCAACACTGCTCCTAAGAAATGCACATTTGGAAGGGAGCCATGGTTTACTGTTTTTAGTAGTGAATTCAGACCCCCCCCTTCCACACACACACACACACACACACACACACACTCACACATATACACACACTCACAAACAAACACATACAAAGCCATGGTGGTCAATCATTGCACACTAGTGTATATTATGTAATTGCTATGTCACTACTTATGATAAATGAAATAGTTTTACCTGATGTTCATGATTTTAATGAAATAGTTTTACCTAATATGTTTGTTTCTTCTTGTTTGTTTTAATGAATTAATCAAAGTCAATTTCAATTTGATTAAATGTTGTGTCATTCATTCAACCCTGTTACAGTGCGTTCAACCCTGTTACTTGATACATTTTCATACATTTTTTGATAATAATAACAAATATTAGATAAATGTTTGTTGAACTGTATGCAGAGTTTAGAAGACAAGTAGAAAATATATGAAAGCCTAATCTAATGTTTATGTTGTATAAGTATATTTTCATGATTTATGAAGACCGCTTGTACATTAAGTTGCCATATCCTACTTGACAGTCAAATTGTTATTATTTAGAATCAAATAAAATATACTTATAATAAGTTTTTTTACACAAGAGACAGGTGATTGCCAAGGCACTGCAAGAATTAGTTTAAATATGTTTTAGAATTGTATTCACACAGGCATCAAATTGTCCCGTTACGGGGTTGAATTTAAAACAATCTAAGTGACAAAGAAATCCCTAATAATGTTTGGGATTTCATGCCTAAGGTGGGAAAACATATTTTCTCAGAGGTTCAAATAGTCCTTCATCAGATGCAATGTTCAGAAACACAATTATTTATGGTATTTTTTTCAGTAACCAGAGAACCCAGTGTGCACCGAATTCAGAGAATCACCCATTTGCAAGCGACGAACATGATGCTGAGGAAGATGCTGCCGACCTTGGGGGGCCCAGACAAGAGTTTTTCCACTTAGTGGTGAAGGCTATCTTTCAGGACAGTGGAGCTTTTTAAGGTAATGAAATGATTTTGTAGTCCTAAGGCTCAGAGATGAGTCAGCATTTATGGGTAAATTTAATTATGCTTTCAGATTTGGACCTGTATGGTTTCTGATATATATTTAAAAGAGTTTCACTTCTAACTGCATTTTGTCGATTGTGGTTGAAGGGGATAATTTATTTTGTGGTTACCTGGCCACAAATATCGGGTTAGAATGTCAGAGTACACAGTACAAAATGCGCTGTTAATTTATTTCATCTTTCAGGCACACCAAATGGATGCACACCAAGATTTAACATCCTCCACTTGCAAAATGGAGTGTATCGAATCATTGGCAGGATGATGTCTACAATAATAGTGCAAGGGGGTGAACCACCTGCATTTCTGTCCCCGCATGTAGTGGACTACATTGTGTCTGGGGACATCCTTCAAGTTCATGGGATACCTGATGATATAGGTGACCCTGAGTTAAGGGAGAATCTCAAAAAGGTGATGTGCAATATTCTGAGCTGAAGAAGTAAGCCTTTGCTTTTTCTTTGACTATTGCCTAGCCATACTGGCTAACTTTAGGTACTACTTATCCTTTAACTAATGTAAAGTTTCTACAAATTTAAAACAATGGCATTTTTTTTGTATCAGGCTGCATTGCTGGTCTGCAAAACAAATATTCAAGATGGGACAACATTTTGTGTGAGAAATTATAATACATTGCTCTCTGATTTATTTTTATGTTAAAAATTCATAATGTATTTACATGTAGCATGCATGAGTACATTTTATTGTGTACTGGGCTGAGTCCGCAGCAGTACAGTTTATTTTATTTTGGGGGAATGCATTATAAAATTAATTTTGGTTTTGTTATTTCCAAATAAATAACTAAAATTCCCTACTTTTCACAACATAGAAAAATAATTATGAAATTAAATGCACAATCTACACTGTATTTCTGTAAATGTTGATTAAATGCAGTAATTTCAGAAAATAAAATTTTAAAGATTTGATCTGTAATATTTAGGTTCAACATGCAACCACGCAGGACGATTTGGAGGAAGCAGTCAGCTGCTGTGACTCATGGCAATTTCAAGTTGAGGGTCTTCACTCATAGTCACCATGGCCAACAGAGATGTGTTCGTGAAAAATACAGCTCTATACCATGCTGTTCTGCAACGGCAGAGCTGTCTTGATCAACTCATTGATGGCTTGTCCTACTATGGAGTAAGATTTACCTCACAGTTCTGTATCATGCTTGCTTATTAACTAGCTGTAATAAAATTACAAAATGTAATTAAAGGACTTAATGTATGTCACTATTAAAAGGCCACAGAGTTATATTAGTTTAAATAAAATCTTAAAAAATAGCTTGTGATTTAAAAAATTGCAGTATTAACCATAACTACTCATTTTTATGGCGTTGTCTTTTATGGTGTTGAATTTCCCTCCAGGTTTTATCACTCCTGAGAGAAAACCCCAGCTTGCGTGTACTGCTTGACATACCAGGAGAGGACAAAGATCTAGCAGCTGATTTTGTTGCTGGTGTTCTCAAACCTAGCTACTCTGTACTGGGGAGTAACAGAAGAGCTAGGGAGGAGTTGGTGGTTGAAAGTAGGTAGAAATGTGAAGTGTAATGTAATTCAGTATATTATACAATAAGGCCATCCAGGAAATTTACAGATTAATTTTATACTTTACAACTCATGAAGCTGCACCTATGTAATGTTTATGTACCACAAACAAGAATACAGTTGTTATATTATATGCTTGTAAGAATATAGTTGCTTTTTCTCCAAAATACCTATACATTAATCCATTAGTCACTCAGTTAGTCAGTGACTCAGTCTTTCTTAAACTTGAGTATTTTCCAGTCTCCAAGTCAACACTGGTTTTCCTCTGCTTTTAGAGAAAGAGCTGAGAGACATATTTGGAGACAGGACTCTAACCAAGGATGAGGAGGCATTCCTGAAGACTTTGAGCCCCGGTCACATCCTGGCATTTGCTACAGGGAGCAGCAAAGTCCCAGCTGTTGATTTTCACCCAACTCCTAAATTAACATTCATTCATGATGAAAGCAAACATCTTCCCATTGCACACACTTGTGCAAATGAGCTTCACATTTTTGTGAATGCAACAACATTGGCTGAATTTAACTCCTAGTAGCACTAATGAATGGATCCTTATTTAGCACCATTTAAACAAATGTCAGGGTTTCACTCTTTAGTTTCCGATATGTGTTGCTATTACTATTTGTGGTGCCTACAACTGGACTAAAGTATTGTTTTGTTTTGTTTTTTGAGACTTTTAACAGCTACCATTAAAAGGCAAATTTTTTGCAAGTACAAGTCAAGCAAAAGTGTACTGTCTTAGTTATGATTTTTACTGTAAATATACTCTGTAACTATACTATATAATTTACTAAAATCAGTTCATTTGTGAGTAAAAGAAACCCTGCAGTATAATGCATCACTGTTTAGTGCAGGGCTCTCCATTTTTGTCAAAACAGGCTGCTGTTGTGTGCTGTGTACCCTCTGCCTCTCTCATGGTAACAACACCAAAACTTTCCACTATAGCCCAGTGGTTGATTGTGTTTATGTGCAAGTGTAAATATGTTTGTTTACCTTGAGAAAGTGATTTCACAGAGGACATAGTTTAATTACATTATAAAGCACTGGTTTCAGCTGCACTACATAAATGAAGCTGAAAAAGAAAAATTATATCTTGTGTTTTCCCCATCTTGCTCCACATTCTTTCTTTGCCATGTTCTTTTCATCTTGTGGTAAAATTTTCTGTTTAGAGCTCTTTTGCAAAGAAAATGCAATGTTATGTGATGTACACATGATGTGAACAAATATTTCACTTCATGATTTCTGTAAATCAACAATCAGCACAATCAGTACAGCCTGATTTTAAAAAAAGGCTATAGTCATTAAGAAGCTACACTTGCACAAGAGTGTGTCACCATAGCCCCTTTGAGTTCATTATAGTTTAAGGGCTATGGTTTGGCTGAATGTATCCCTGAAAAGGATTGATCGATACCTGAGCCTAGTTCTCAGCTATCGGCTCTGGTTTTCATTGTTTCTGTGGTTTGTCAGTTTGCATTATCAATGCTTATGCTAAAGACAATGTACTATTGTAAATCAAACTGTTGGTAATTTGACTGTTTGCAGAATACCATTAAATAATGTCCTTTTAACATGTGCAGGTACAGTGTAATATCCTCCTTGCACATACATACAGTATACTGCAACAAACTAACTCCAACAAAGCACCAGTGATAAAAAAAAAGTAACCAGCGCTCTGTTCTGCCTGTAGCTATTGAGTTTAGGGTGTGTTTTAGGAGCTTTTCCAAGCTGTTCCAAAACTCAATTCCTGTTTAGGGATGTGAATTACAAAAGGTGTTTACTTTTGTGAGGACTGTATCTGACCCTTGTATATACTGTAAAATGTTGTACTGTATGATTAGAGGGATATGGAATCAGTCACCTGAGTAATAAATGACTAATATAGTTACTTCAACTTCGTGATGTGTGTTTTTTTTTTGAGTGGTTGATGAATTTAAACACTGTTTCCTGGTATAAGTTATGACATGAATCTTTATTCAGCAGACCCAGTGTTTTTTATACTTAGCAAATAGCAGTGAGGGGTAAAACTAAGTACATTTACTCAAGTAAGGTAGCCTACTTTACTTTAAAGATTACAATTTTTAATCTCCTTCCTGACCAGTGAGAACCATCTATATCCAGATGTGTTGATGTTGAATGTTTGTGGTAAACTGAAGGATGTGTTCCTTTATGTGTTGAAAACATTCTCCTCCTTCTCAAGCTAAATCAACTCTTTAAAAAGCTTTTTGGTTTAGCTGGAAAATGCATCATCACAAAGCTGAAAACAGGCTGTTTTTCTGATCTTATGGACAGAGGTGTATACTATGAAGCAAGCTCAACAGAGCTGGGCTTTCTTTGGATGAACTGGCTCTCGACGGCGGTTATCAACTTGATTTGTCGACTCAGGCTTTCTGCTTCAGACTCTGTGCGCGTTCACATAAAAGGGGCGTTTGATGCGTCATTTGACTCGACTACGCACCGATCGCGTGCCGCCTATTTCCGCCTATGAAGAATATTAAAAAATGATGACAGCAAAAAGCAACACTGTTGCTGCAAATATGGTATGAATTTGTGCGTCAATATATTTATCTGACCACTAGGTGACTCTCAATGCCTCCCGTTTATTTCTAAGGTGACAGCTGCATATTGTAGAGTTCTGAAACTTTAAACTTGATGCAGCTGATTTAAACATTATACTGAAGAACTGACTTTAGCTCTGATATTGTCCCATGAAATCACTGTTATGCCCAGTCTAGGGGTGTCTGAGACACAACATGAAATGCCCCCATCTTCCCCAAGTCCCAAGTAGGCCACAAAGATACAAATGTGTGGAACGATCAAATAGTTAATTTATTACAATAAATGGAACAACAGAAGTGAGTGAAATAATAACTTCAGGGTGGACTAAAGCCAAAATAACCTCCCTAATTAAATAAACAGGAGAAAAGGGTTAGCAACAAAACTGGCAATCTACCCATACTTAACAATATATAAAAAAGGCTTTTTCACTACAATACGACAACACAACATTACTACAATGTGTGTGGCCGGTTGGGAGAGGAGGAAAGTGAGGTCTGCCTCTTAACTCGAAACAACTGCCATCTTGGTCCTTTAAAAACCCAAACACCCTCAGCTGCAGCCAATCGCAAATGAGGACAGATGCAATCCACCAATCCTCGCCGGGCTGTGGCACACACCTTTTTGCATACAGAAAAAAACACAACCAGAGGGAAAACATGTTCAGAGGAACGCAGAACACATTCAGGAAGAACACAAACATAATGGTTTTAAGGAATTATAGACTACCACATTTCATATGCAGGTAAACGTCATACTGATACATAAGTTAGTGAACTTTTAATGTTCTGTGATTTTATTGAAGGCTTACTTAACAGCCAGCGTGGGCAAATCTCCAGGGAACACTACAGACACATTCAGTAGTTCAGTCAGAGCAACAACAGCCTGCAAATCAAATCAAACTATATTCTGATCAGATTTTCTGCATCACTGCAACGTGATCCAGTGAGCGCTACTGTAACCAATATCTCTGCTGTAACTGCACGGCTTCGTTCGGTGACGTTGCGTAGTTCCAACCAACCAATCTGATTGGTCAACTCGACATTTCGAATGTGCTCAAAACAGCATGATAGCACAGCTACTCATCACTCAACATATTACTCCGCCAGTTCAGACGATATTAAACTTGTCTTTTTATTTTATTTGATTAAATTAACTTTATGTAATGAATATAACACTAATGGTGCCGTTAAATTGATGCAGACAGCTCGTTAATACAGGTGCTGCCTCTTGTGTGCAGCAGCCAGAGAGCAAACAGTTTAGTGACAGCAGTGAAAATGTTTCTGAAAGGCTAAACTCCAGCAGATATGGACTGAAGCAGAATATTACATTAGATAAAACCCTGTTGTTAATTACAGAAATGATGGCATCTATCTTTTCAATAAATGTTGACATTTTGGACTTTACAACGCTCTGCAGCTATTGGAAATGTTTGGATCACACCAGCCTTGATGTTAGACGCTCCTCCATCAGCTGTGACACGGAGCTATGAGCTTCAAAATACATGTGAAGTTTCCGGACTTAGTAACTAAATCTGTCCATGGAAACATGATTTTTTTTCAGCAGATAACTTAGTTACATCCTGTTTGAGCTGCAAAGCAGTTTAGTGTTTATATGAGCGATATTTATTCAGTTTGGGAAATCTCACAAGCTCTAGTAGGCCTAAGCATTAACGTTAGCTCAAGTTGGCTGCTGACTCAACAGGGACTAGAAATCAGGGTTCCTACGCAAGTAGGCTATGGAAAGTATGGAAAAGTAGCTATGGAAATAAATTTAATCAATTTCCAGGTATTAAAAAGTATGGAAAATGAAAAATAAAGTATGGAAAAATATTTATGTTTCCAGACTATTACCACTGTTCTAAAATACTGTTTTCTAAAATAGAAAATTAGGTATTTCCAAAAATAGGCTAATTTAACTGACAGATGCCCTTAACCATTCATAATAAATCCTATTTTTGTCACGCTACATGATGGAACTGCATTGAGAAAGGGGAGAATAAAAATAAAACAGCTGTCTCTCTCTCTCACTCCACTGTCTCCGCTCTGATACTCGCTCTCCCCCGGTCGGCCTGTACTATGATGCATGTTTAACATAGCCAGGTTTTCTTTAGGTGAGCTGGCTTCACAGAGCCTAACAGCGCCCATCCAGGATAACCAGTACTACAAAGCTGGTTATCAACTCGCTCTGTCATCTCTGTGTTTTCCAGCAATGAGCGCGTTCATGTGAAAGAGGTGGAGTTGACAAAGCAGCAAAAAGCATGCACATCCATGAACAAAATTGTGCAGGTGCTGAGCTCAAAAATGTGGAAAGCTGAGCAGGTAAAGAAAAGGCTCGCACACTGCAGGGCTCCTCTTCAGAAAGAGGCGGAGTTAATTAGGAGCGACATCATCATCATGAACTCATCCTCATATGAGATGAAACGGTAGCCTATCTGTAAAAAACTTCTGTTTCAGTGACAGCAAAACAGTTATTTTCAACTAAGTAACAACAACCTGTAATCATAGGCTGCAACAGAATAAAATAAGACAGATAAAACAGATAAAAAATCCTTGTCAATAATTTTGCGAGCACCAGCTTGTCTGATTTAACAGATGTAGAGACTAGAAATAATTTACAAATATTAAAAGTAGGCTAAGGCACATTTAAGAATTATTATGACTTAAGTACAGAGTATTTTTTGCTATTTAGTTTGATGACAGGATGAAATCATTCTTAATATCACATACTGTAATAGAACTTTAAAATAATTCCAGACTGTTTCTGCTACCGAACCAAAGAGTGTAAAAGTAGTTAATGACTGATGAGGTCTATCTGATCGAAATGTCACATCTATAATCACGGGGGCAAATTAACAATGTGGGTTATTTCTTTAGTTTTTATTTCCAGTTATCAGGTGTCTCAAGTTATTCTGAGCTGCAGAGTGTAAAATCATCCACACTGTCAGCTGTCACTCTGAGGATAAAATAAAGTTTACACCATTAAAATGCAGCTAAAATCATCATTAGGCTATGTGTTTAGTGTGGTTATGAAGCATCTCTCTGTTTGATAGAAACTATTTTAAAACCAGAGTGGAAATAGAAAACTTGGAACAATGAAATATTAATACTGACCTATTGACATATAGCCTATATTGCTTTTTTTTTTTTTTTTTTTAACACTGTCACTTTGTTAAGCAAACTGGGGACTTTTGCTCATGACATTTTCTGGCCTTTTTAGCTTGGTTAATGCATATTTTAGATATTTAGCTTACTGTGGCCAAAATTGTTTACAGAAACACGAAGTTCTTCATATATCTAGCCTCCTAAATTTGCTCTCGAAGTGCACCAGATTGATGTATTTTAACTTTAAAATAGTCAAACTTTTCTTCCGGGGGGGCATGCCCCCAGACCCACCTAGATGTTCAGAGGCTCTCTCTTTTTTCACCGTACCTGTGTTTGTATCACTGCATTATGGTACCTGGCTACAATCGGCTATTAAGAATAATTAAATATGATGTGAAATATGATACACTGATATATTTACTCAGATGTCGCATATTCTCTGAAAAAAACAACAACAACCGAGAAGTCTGGAAATTTGGGTATGGAAAAGTATGGAATTTTGAAATTCCAAATGTGTAGGAACCCTGAGAAATCCTCTGCTGCTACGTCGTTACTAAGGCTCGGTCTACTTGCTGGAGTAATAAACAAGGCTTCATTACGTATTGGAGTCCACTGACGTGTCCAGTTATTACTCAGACCCCATGCGTTTCCAGGGAATCGGAAATAACACTAGCAAAAAGTTACTTATTTTGAGAGGAAATTTACCCAAAATATGAAGATATTTTGATTATATATTTTAATCTGTTAGTAACTTGTTGTATAATCGCAATATTACACTTGAGGATGTGCTTTACCTCATTATTGTCACGACAGTGATGAGGTCCGCAAGCATCACGGTAAAGCACGCCCTCTCGTGTAATATTGCTTAATACTTACACTTACACTTTCAATGTACATTTCAGATGGTTACTATAGTTGTTTATAATGTATGAAACTAACAGACTACAACTTTATACTCCATTTTCTTCAAATGTGGCAGTCATGTCAGACATTGATGAAAGTTCCATAACCTTTGGAATCACAGGGTAACTTGTCTCTATGGTTCAAGCTGAATATTTCTTGCAAATCTCTGTCATTTAATGGGGAAAATCCTCTATGAGAGTTTGGTGAGGAGTGAAAAACTACCTCTGCTGTTGGGAGTTCTGGGTTGTGAAGATGAAGCAAATAACTGTCCAGAGTAAAAAGCTGAACTGGTGTTGTATTTCCTTCAGATGACATACAGTGATTGTTATATCCAGCTTTGAATTCCTCCAAAGTACGGTTGATTCTGGGTAGAAAGACATAATGGAGACAAAATAGGTCTGTTGCATTTTATAAGTCTAGGATACTCAAGGGTTCCAGTTCATAAAAAATAGGCGCATAAACATGGCTGCAGTTTTTGTTCAAGTCTCGGTTGAAACGCTCAATCCTCTGGTTGTGTACAGAGTTTCCCGTTAAAACAGAGCCTTCACTCCTGCTCGCATGCATGTCCTCCCAAATCTGAGCGTTCTCTCCTCCGTGATCAGTCCTGATGTGCAATGGTCGTGCCAAACTGTCCAACAGCTGCAGTAAAGAGGTCTTTCACAGTTTCAGCTCAATTATTGTTGGAGCAGTGAAGAAACATCAACATCCTACTGTAGCCATCTATTGCACCATGAACAACCAATTTCCACCTAATCAACTTATGTTTTCCATCCACATGCCATATGAAATTTGGATGTGGGGCAGAATATACTCACCGAGCTATTGTCGATGCACTGCTAAAATTCTGTATTGCGGCCCTTCCAATGTTTTCAGCTAAATCGGACATGTCAACATGATGGCAAGCAGCAAGGAGCATGGAAAAAGTGACCGACAGTGGGTGGGGGGGGCGGCAGTAGGATAGCGCTGGCCAAAACATCTCGATTGCTCCTTCGTGGCTGCCTGTAGTACAGGTCATAAGTCCCACACCCTCCATAGAAGGGACACTAACAACTCAAAGTAGCCTACAGGTCAAATAAAATTTCTCCAAACATGTTTTTGGTTATTTAACGTAGTTATTATCGTGCTAATGTATGTTCAAGTGTTCATTTCCCCTGATAAGTTGGTTTTAATTCATTATTTGATTCTATAAACACAGTCTGACCATCTTGAGCTTTTATTTTGGTACTTCTGATGACCGGCAGTGTGAATTTGCATATTAACTAAATATTTAGTTTCACCCAGAACATTTACATTTAACATTTAACATTTAGATTTAGATCTAGCATTTAGATTTAGATTTAGCATTTAGATTTAGATTTAGATTTAATATTTAGATTTAACATTTAGATTTAGATTTAGATTTAGATTTAATATTTAGATTTAACATTTAGGTGCCACATTTAATATTTAGATTTAACTATTTAATATATTTCTAAGTTAACAAATATTGCTGTAAATGTGGTAAAAGGTGACGTTAAATAATTCGTTATTTGATTCTATAAACACAGTCTGACCATCTCAAGCTTTTATTTTGGTACTTCCGGTGACCGGCAGTGTGAATTTGCATAATTTCACCCAGAACATTTAGATTTAACATTTAACATTTAGATTTAGCATTTAGATTTAATATTTACATTTAACATTTAGATTTAGATTTAGCATTTAGATTCAACATTTAGATTTAGATTTAATATTTAGATTTAAATTTAGCATTTAGATTTAGATTTAATATTTAGATTTAACATTTAACATTTAGGTGCCACATTTAATATTTAGATTTAACTATTTAATATATTTCTAAGTTAACAAATATTGCTGTAAATGTGGTAAAAGATGACGTTAAAAAACACTTTTTTAACCATTGTTTGAAGCTAAATGTGGCAAAATGTTGATGTTATTTTCAGCGTGAGCCACTTTACACACGGCACCCCATAGTAGTGTTGTCACAATACCAAAATCTTTGTTTCGGTACCAATACCAATATGAATTTAGATACTTTTCGATACTCTTCGGTACTTTTCCTAAAGAAAAGTCCTTTTGGATACAAACCTTTAGAACAATAAATAGTAGGGGTGTAACGGTACCAAAAAAATCATGGTTCGGTAAGTACCTCGGTACAGACGTCAGGGTTTGGTAACTCAAATGTTCCACCAAGTTTGTGTTGTCTCATGTTGTCTCCCTGACCCAGACTTTCTCTTGTCTTTTTTCACATGTGCCAGCTGCGAATGTTGATACAGGTGTTGTCATACACACCACTTGTGCAATCTGTGCTCCAATAGTAACAAGAAAGGCGTTTGTGTGCATAATTGAGTAAAATAAAATTTCAAAGTACCGGTATTTTCCAAATGCAGTATAGTACCGTTTGGAATACTCTAGTACCGCGGTACTATTTTAGTACCGGTATACCGTGCAACACTACCCCATAGTCATCTGCATAAAGTTGGACGCTGGCCTCAGGGCGGGTTTTAGGTAAATCATTAATAAACAGACTGAAAAGCAATGAACCAAGAATTGGTCCTTGGGGAATCCCCATTCTATTGTTTAAAAAAGAAGATTTTTCTTGATTATTTTTTACCCACTGCTCTCTAGTCTGAAGATAGGACTCAAACCAATCAACTGTTTCTTTAGAAAATTTGAAAGATTTTAACTTAGACAGGAGTATGTTGTGGTTAACAGTGTTGAAGGCCTTTTTAAGGTCTAGAAACACTGCCCCCACAACATTACCACTGTCAAGAGATTGCTTTATACTTTCAATGAAAAAAATGTTTGCTGTTTCGGTTGAATGTTTTGGTCTAAAACCAAATTGTTGAGGATGAAGAAGTTGATTGGTTTCTAGGTGTTCAATAACCTGTGATGCCACAACCTTTTCAAGCACCTTTGTCAACACAGGCAGAATGGAGATAGGATGATAGTTGCTGACCAAATTACAGTCAACTGTTTTAAAAATTGGTGTGACAATAGCTTTCTTCCAGTTATTTGGGAATTTATTTTCTCTAATTGATAAATTAACAAGGTGAGTCAGGGGCTTAACAAGCTCTGTGCTGTGCTTCTTAATGAACCGAGTGTCTAAGTTATAAATATCCCTTGCCTTAGAATTTGACAGATTTTTAATTACTTCCAATATTTTTGCTTCATTTACCTCTTTAATGCATAATAAATTACATATGTCTACAGCCCCTGAGTCAGCTACAATTGTTGGACAATCAAAATTCTGTGTTAATTCCTGGGCTGATTTTATGAAATATGTATTAAATTCATGAGCCATTGTGGCCTTATCAATAATGGTTATTCTGTTTGTTTTCAGCTCTTTAATTTCTTTTTGGCCATGTGATCTGTTGGTTAAATTATTTGTGTTTCCACAGGGATGCACTATGGCCATTAGCATTTCCTATCAGCTGTGTGTAATATGATGACTTTGCTTTGCATAACTCCTGTACAACTTTATTTCTTAAACTTTTGTAGAAAAGATTATCAGTATTAAGTTTAGATGATAATGATGTTTTTAATGCCAGATCCCGTTTTTTCATTAGTGTACGTATTCATTATTTAGCCATTGTGGAGTTGCTCTCTTTTTTCTACTTTTTATATTTTTGGAATATTTTGCTATTAAAGTTTCTAAAGCTGTAGTCATGGAGTCACAGCACATGTCTAAATCGTGAAACTCTATATCTCATCCCAGCTAACATTCCTAAGTTCCTGCTCAAATTGTGCAGTTTTGGATTTAGGGATGACTGTCTTTACTGAGTCAGAGATACAGCCTCCAAAGTACTGGAGTCATTTTTTTTGTTAGTTTCCTGACAGACAGGGTCATATTATGATCGGACAATCCAGTTATTAAATTATAAGTTTTTGTTATCGGATCTGATTTGTTAGTAAATACCATGTCAATTAGAGTTTGTGTGTTTCTCGTAATGCACGTGTCCTTTAATCATCTGCTTGAAATTAAACTTTGTCATAATTACTTGCAATTTATTTTTATTTTCTTTACTCAACCACTTAATATTAAAATCTCCATATATAGTTGTTTCCGTGTGGTTATCAAATTTCTTCAATATAGCTTGTAGTTCACCATAAAAAAAAAAAAAAAAAACAGCAAAAGAAGGTGGATTGTACAGAACAGTTACATTAAAATTCATCTGCGGTGCAAGAATAATATTAGGAGCTAAACATTCAAGATGAGTGTCCAATTGTATTTCTCTGCATTTAAACCTAATGAAGATCAAAACCCCTCCACCCCTAGCTTCTTGTCTATCCTTCCTGAAACACACGTAACCTGGTACATCTATCATATTTGTGGGCACACTGCTATGTAGCCAAGTTTCAGTAAGACAAAGATAGTCCAAGTTTGATTCCGTCAATAAAGAATTGATCTGATCTGCTTTTGGTACAATACTTACTACTACAATATGGATGTTAAGATGCCCGCCAAGAATGCCTTTAGGTTTAGATTTTGAGTCCCATAACACTCTGGCGTGATTCACTGTCTGACACAGCCCCAATCTTTGGATCAAAAAGTTGTTTATCTTTTAACAATCCACGTGTTTTCTGTTCCAGCCTTGGCTGTTGTCTCCGACAGTTTATCACAGTCTAATGGGCAAACCATAACATGCTTCGTGTCAACCCCCGCTTTTGGCTCCAGTTTACATGCATATGTTTCAGTACTTCGAGCATGCGTATGTTTCAGTATTTCTTAAGAAGCGTTTCAGTGCCCCCTACTGCATAACAGTGAAAATATGGATTGCCAGAAACCTCTATGGTGGGGAGGCATTATGTCATAAATGATAGAAGATCAAGGCAATGGCAGGGATAGTGTAAAACGTCATCACTCAAGACAACCTGTCAACAGACAATGCACCTTCAAGCAGGTAGCCCTGTTGTGGTGGAGACGCAAATCCCTGTTGCGCTGGGGTGATACAGTGAGTCAAACAGAGTCAAGCCAAGCCAGCATATTTGTAAAGAAAAACAGTGACTGTCTCCCTTCTTATCTGCTCAGCGTCCATCTCTGTTAAGGCTGGCTAATGACACACTTCCATATGGCTTGCCTACTGTGTTTGTGTGTGTGCATGTTTGCTGGCCAGGTTTGAAAAGGATCTGTCATCTTCTTCTTTCTCTGACAAAATAATCAGTCCAGTCAGCACAGCTGCTTATCTGCCGCCTCTCCTCCGCATGTCCGGATTAATCTGCACAATGTGCTGCACAGCTCAGTCTTGGCCTGCACTCTCCTCCACCACTCAATTTATTCTTGCTTTTTCTACCTATCAGTCTTTTGCACTGTTACTGTTACTGTTATCTCTGTTCCTTCGTCCACTCCTTCTCTGGCCTGCTCTCTTGCCTCTAGTTTACCACCCATCTCCCCTATCATTGTCTCCCAGTTTCTTCTCCCTTTTCCCTCTGCTTCTTTCTATCTCCTTCTCTGTGTCTGAGTCACTGGAGATCTGTCTCTTCCTCTACCCTCCCTTCCCCTCCCCTCTTCTCTCTATCCTCAGCCTTTCCATTGCTGTGTAACAGAGAGTGACATATCTGGCAATTCCTCTGCTCTCTCTTCTCATGAGGAATTACTGTCCTGACCCACTTCCACATGCATCGCTGCTACAACTCACTGCATGGACATAATATCGGAAAATATCATTTGAAAATTGTCTAGCTTTCTCAAATACAGTACTTCAAGAGACTGCCCTGTTCTGATGTGTGTATAGCTTTTTAAAAAATCTGATACACATAGATTTTACTTTTTCAGTGTGGAAAACTGATAGGAGGTAATTTCTTTCTCTAGAGCAGTGCCTCCAAAAACAACTACAAGTCCAATCCTGGCACCTTTAACTTTGTTTGTAGCATACAGACACATGTACTCCATCTGTATATCATACAGAGATTACAGCTACATTTAGCAATTATACTATTGATGTATAACTGTAACAGGAAAATATGGAAGAAACCAGAGGAAGAGAAACTGAGGAGGGATCCCTATCCTGCTACAGAGTAGGGTTGGGAATCTCTCTGTGATAGACGATTCGATACGTATCTAGATACACGGGTTACGATATGATTCAAAAATGATATATTTTTAATACAGAGCGATTCGATACGATTCGATACAGTGTAGGAACGATACGATTCGATACGATTCTATGGTTAACATTTGTTGATGTAGACATTAATCATACATTATAAAATAAAGAAGCCAAGTCTATAAAAGTGACATTCTTACAGTATTTTCAAATTTGTAATAGACCACATCCCCAAGCATTGTTGCTGTATGGCACTGGCAAAAATAAAATAAAAAGACAAACAAAATCACATGTCAAATGTATTTATTTTTAGACATGGACCAAAAAAAGACTTGCTGAATGAACATCATTTTGTTGGATGGGATCAATATAAAATTGAGAAGAAGTTTTAAACTTTAAGTGAAGTGAACTTTAAGTAAAATTTAAGTGTTCTAAACCTACTTGTTGTGTTGTTTTTATGGTATTGTCTGTGTTTTTGTATGTATCTTATATGGACTTGAGTCTGGAATAAAGTTTATCATAACGCTGTACAATATAAACATAAAGCAGAATAAAATAATAACATGCAATGTAGGGGCAGAATCTGACATCTCCTGTTATTAGTTGATATCATGGACTGTGATGACTAGCAGCTTATCACTGACAGCATGTCCGACTTTTTCTCTGTGTTTGCTACACTCTGTCATTTATAAAAAGATAAATCACTTTTCTATAATACATCAATGATATTTCAATGGAATAAATTACTTATTGACTTATTCATACTTACAGCATCAATAAGTGATTTACATAGGGGGGGATCAAAATAAAATAAATAAATAAAATAAAAATCAACCAGCCACCCTCCTCCCCTGACATGTAAAGAAGAGTCCCTAAAGTGCGGTGAGGTTTGTGAAAATGTGAACTGCTCGTTTCTCCTCTGACACGTCACATACCTGTGTGCTGCCAGGGCTCGCCTGGTATTTCTGGGCAGTCATGACACCGACGAAGACTTCTTGGACCTGGAGCTGGGCTTGTCGGTCACCGGTAAGCCGTTATCATGCGCCGCCGTATTTGACAGGAATACGTATTTCTGTCTGTGTCTGTGACCCCGCGTTCAACCCACAACCGGCAGGATTCGCCCTTAGTTTCTGCTGCGGCTTAGCTGCTCCCTGGTTTATCCAGCCAGCATTAGCTTCTGTTCCTCATCTCCACCGGTCAAGCTGGCGCTGATGTTTACATCCATTATCGTTGTCAGTAATGCCTGCTACGGAGCATGCAGCCGGCTCTCGCGTTGTTTTTGAGATGCAAACTGTTAAAGCCAGTCAACCGATTGCTAGTCTCGCGATACCCGAATCCATGACTCTACAATCGATTCATCTAAGGATTCATAGCTGATTTGTATCGATTGAGGAAGCTGCTACCGACGTAGCCGTATCTCTCGCTTGTCAAACCGGATGTCCGGTCGTATCGGTTAATCGTTCCCAACCCTGCTACAGAGCGATGTGCAGTAGATGTTGTGTGCCCAGAAAGAATCCATATGATGAACTGATACATAGAATGTAAACATACAGTACAGGCCAAAAGTTTGGACACACCTTCTCATTCAATGCGTTTTCTTTATTTTCATGACTATTTACATTGTAGATTCTCACTGAAGGCATCAAAACTATGAATGAACACATGTGGAGTTATGTACTTAACAAAAAAAGGTGAAATAACTGAAAACATGTTTTATATTCTAGTTTCTTCAAAATAGCCACCCTTTGCTCTGATTACTGCTTTGCACACTCTTGGCATTCTCTCCATGAGCTTCAAGAGGTAGTCACCTGAAATGGTTTTCCAACAGTCTTGAAGGAGTTCCCAGAGGTGTTTAGCACTTGTTGGCCCCTTTGCCTTCACTCTGCGGTCCAGCTCACCCCAAACCATCTCGATTGGGTTCAGGTCCGGTGACTGTGGAGGCCAGGTCATCTGCCGCAGCACTCCATCACTCTCCTTCTTGGTCAAATAGCCCTTACACAGCCTGGAGGTGTGTTTGGGGTCATTGTCCTGTTGAAAAATAAATGATCGTCCAACTAAACGCAAACCGGATGGGATGGCATGTCGCTGCAGGATGCTGTGGTAGCCATGCTGGTTCAGTGTGCCTTCAATTTTGAATAAATCCCCAACAGTGTCACCAGCAAAACACCCCCACACCATCACACCTCCTCCTCCATGCTTCACAGTGGGAACCAGGCATGTGGAATCCATCCGTTCACCTTTTCTGCGTCTCACAAAGACACGGCGGTTGGAACCAAAGATCTCAAATTTGGACTCATCAGACCAAAGCACAGATTTCCACTGGTCTAATGTCCATTCCTTGTGTTTCTTGGCCCAAACAAATCTCTTCTGCTTGTTGCCTCTCCTTAGCAGTGGTTTCCTAGCAGCTATTTGACCATGAAGGCCTGATTGGCGCAGTCTCCTCTTAACAGTTGTTCTAGAGATGGGTTTGCTGCTAGAACTCTGTGTGGCATTCATCTGGTCTCTGATCTGAGCTGCTGTTAACTTGCGATTTCTGAGGCTGGTGACTCGGATGAACTTATCCTCAGAAGCAGAGGTGACTCTTGGTCTTCCTTTCCTGGGTCGGTCCTCATGTGTGCCAGTTTCGTTGTAGCGCTTGATGGTTTTTGCGACTCCACTTGGGGACACATTTAAAGTTTTTGCAATTTTCCGGACTGACTGACCTTCACTTCTTAAAGTAATGATGGCCACTTGTTTTTCTTTAGTTAGCTGATTGGTTCTTGCCATAATATGAATTTTAACAGTTGTCCAATAGGGCTGTCGGCTGTGTATTAACCTGACTTCTGCACAACACAACTGATGGTCCCAACCCCATTGATAAAGCAAGAAATTCCACTAATTAACCCTGATAAGGCACACCTGTGAAGTGGAAACCATTTCAGGTGACTACCTCTTGAAGCTCATGGAGAGAATGCCAAGAGTGTGCAAAGCAGTAATCAGAGCAAAGGGTGGCTATTTTGAAGAAACTAGAATATAAAACATGTTTTCAGTTATTTCACCTTTTTTTGTTAAGTACATAACTCCACATGTGTTCATCCATAGTTTTGATGCCTTCAGTGAGAATCTACAATGTAAATAGTCATGAAAATAAAGAAAACGCATTGAATGAGAAGGTGTGTCCAAACTTTTGGCCTGTACTGTATATGTGACGCGCAATCTGTAAAAACAACAGAAAGGAAGAGAAAGAGAACGAAACAACAAAGGCAAGTAATTTAAGACTTTGTGTCATCCTAATTTATGATGTCCTCATACATGGGAGGACTATGAGAGAGGCTAATCAAAAATTAAAACCCAAGCTAACCTTTTACACTGTTGCATCCACTGTCCATGCTTTCAGAAGTGAAAACAGTGTGTTGTGCAGTGTGTTGTGCATCTGCCTGGGGCCTCCTACCAGTTGGCTGTACACAAACCACCTCAATGGCCCCTTTCAACAAGAAGGAGCGGTGGTTGTACTACGAGCAACCTCCAGATGTCTGAGCTCCTCACCCTATCTTTAAGGCTGAGTCCAGCCACCCCAAGGATAAAACTCATTCTGCTGCTTGCATCTATATCTCATTCTTTTGGTCACTACTCAAACCCATAGCTGAAAGTTTGGGATGTAGATGGACCAGTAGACTTAAAGTTTTGCCTTCTGGCTCAACTCCCTCTTCACCATGATAGCTCAGCACAGCACCTGCCTCACTGCAGATGCCACATCAAACCACTGATCCATCTTACACTCCATTTCACCATCACACGTGAACAAGTCCCCAAGATACTTGAACTCCTTTGCCTGGGGCAGTGACTCTTTTCCAACACTTTTTGTGGCAAAGAATCATGGCCTCAGACTTGAGGTACTGATTCTCATCCGAACTGCTTCGCACTCGGTGTCCCAGTGCATGCTGGAGGTGACTGTGTGATGAAGTTAACAGAATCACATCATCTGCAAAAAGTTAAGATGCAATACTGAGGTCCCCAAAGTGGACCCCTTCGTCTCCCCGGTTATGCATTAGATCCTGTCTTAAGAATATCACAAACAGACAAGGGACAACCTTGGTAGAGGCCAACACCCAGTGAGAATGTGTTTGACTTTATGCCAAGTGTGTGGACACGACTCTCACTTTAGTCATACAGGGATTGGCTGGCTTGTAGCAATGACCCCAGTACCCCGTATTCCTACAGTAACCCCAAGGTTCAACAGTCACACCCAGGAATAAACTTTCCCAGGGAGGCTGAGCAGTGTGATACCCCGATAATTAAAGCACACCCTCTAGTCCCTTTTTTTTCCTTTTTTTTTGTTAAAAAAAAGGGAGTGCCACTCCACAGGCACTGTACCCTACCTCCATGTGGCACGGAAAAGGCATGTCAGCCAAGACACCCCCACAATGTCAAGAGCCTTCAGCATCTCAGGGTGACTCTCATCCATGCCAGGGGCCTTGCCATTGAGAAGCTTTTTGAGTACTTCAGCAACCTCTGCCAGGGATATTAAAGCCTCCTCCATGGTGGACATAATGGTCGGGTTTAGGAGTTCGTCAAAGTGTTCTTTCTACCTCTTGACAATTTCCCCAGTCTGGAACAGTAGTTTTCCTCTCATGCTGAACACAGCCTGAGATGAGCCCTGCTTTATCTTCCTGAGGTATAGAAAGGTCTGTCAGAGAAGCCAACCAAAAATCCTTCTCCATAGCCTCCTTGAACTCCTACATCCATTTTTTGCCTCTGCATCCACAACAGCTGCAGCCCCTCTGGCCAACCAGTACCCGTCTGCTGCTTCAGGAGACCCCTGTGCCCAACCTCCCCTGGGATGCATGAGAAGTTCTTCCAGAGGTGGGAGATGTCAGATGTTCCCAGTTCACCCTCACTACTAGGGTTGGGAACGATTAACCGATACGACCGGACATCCGGTTTGACAAGCTAGAGATACGGCTACGTCGGTAGCAGCCTCCTCAATCGATACGAATCAGCCATGAATCCTTAGATGAATCGATTGTAGAGTCATGGATTCGGGTATCGCGAGACTAGCAATCGGTTGACTGGCTTTAACAGTTTGCATCTCAAAAACAATGCGAGAGCCAGCCGCTCCGTAGCAGGCATTACTGACAACGATAAAGTCTATGATGTAAACATCAGCGCCAGCTTGACCGGTGGAGATGAGGAAAAGAAACTAATGCTGGTTGGATAAACCAGGGAGCAGCCAAGCCGCAGCAGAAACTAAGGGCGAATCCTGCTGGTTGTGGGTTGAACGTGGGGTCACAGACACAGACAGAAATACGTATTCCTGTCAAATACGGCGGCGCTGATAACGGCTTACTGGCTGGCAACTGAGAAGCCCGGTCCAAGAAGTCTTCGTCGGTGTCATGACTGCCCAGAAATACCAGCCAAGCCCTGGTAGCACTCAGGTATGTAACGTGTCAGAGGATAAATGAGCAGTTCACATTTCCACAAACCCCAGTGCACTTTAGGGACTGTTCTTTACATGTCAGAGGAGGAGGGTGGCTGGTTGATTTTTATTTTATTTATTTATTTTATTTTGATCCCCCCTATGTAAATCACTTATTGATGCTGTTTTTGAAGTATGAATAAGTCAGTAAGTAATTTATTCCATTGAAATATCAGTGATGTATTATAGAAAAGTGATTTATCTTTTTATAAATGACAGAGTGTAGCAAACACAGAGAAATAGTCTGACATGCTGTCAGTGATAAGCTGCTAGTCATCACAGTCCATGAGATCAACTAATAACAGGAGATGTCAGATTCTGCCCCTACATTGCATGTTATTATTTTATTCTGCTTTATGTTTATATTGTACAGCGTTATAATAAATTTTATTCCAGACTCAAGTCCATATAAGATACATACAAAAACACAGACAATACCATAAAAACAACACAACAAGTAGGTTTAGAACACTTAAATTTTACTTAAAGTTCACTTCACTTAAAGTTTAAAACTTCTTCTCAATTTTATATTGATCCCATCCAACAAAATGATGTTCATTCAGCAAGTCTTTTTTTGGTCCATGTCTAAAAATAAATACATTTGACATGTGATTTTGTTTGTCTTTTTATTTTATTTTTGCCAGTGCCATACAGCAACAATGCTTGGGGATGTGGTCTATTACAAATTTGAAAATACTGTAAGAATGTCACTTTTATAGACTTGGCTTCTTTATTTTATAATGCATGATTAATGTCTACATCAACAAATGTTAACCATAGAATCGTATCGAATCGTATCAAATCGCATCAAATCGTTTCGTTCCTACACTGTAGCGAATCGTATCGAATTGTTCTGTATTAAAAATATATCGTTTTTGAATCGTATCGTAACCCGTGTATCTAGATACGTATCGAATCGTCTATCACAGAGAGATTCCCAACCCTACTCACTACACATGTGGGTTTACCAGGTCTGTCAGACAGCCTACATCACCATCTGATCCAAGTCACCACCAGGTGAAGATCAGTTGACAGCTCTACTTCTCTCTTCACCTAAGTGTCCAAGACACACAGCTTCAGGTCTGATGATACGATCACAGAGATTACAACATCAGGATTACAGAATCTAGTTTTGCAGTCTATGGATAGGTGACCATCAGTTGGTCAAAGTAAAACATTTCATTAACACAGATATGAAGATGTTGGGGAGTGTAAATCAGTTTGGATATTAATCTGCATGTATTAATCCCATTATAGGCCAGAATTTCAGAACTGGCTAGGTGTGGTTATGACCATCCCTTTGGTCTAATTTTCACTGTATTTGGTATTGTTGTTTTGTGACTTCTATGTCTAAACACATAAATGAACAACTTTTTAAAATTATCATGATGTGGATGATGTTAGTGTGAAAGAAGTACATACTGTGACACATTTTTCACTTATTGTTACTTTAGTCTTAATTTCACAAGTACATGCTGAAAAGGCACAGACTGGCCAACTGGAAGTTTGGGGATTCCCAGTGGGCATGTCTTGTGGGGCGTTGGATGGACCCTGGTATTATACAGCAGCAGCAGCACCAGCAGCAGCAGCCAGCAGTAGGGATGGTACAGTATGATATGCTCCCGATTCAACACTATCTCAATACTTGGGTGCAGATTCTGTATGTTTGTGGTTTTTAAGTATTGCTATTCTACAAGTGTTGCTCATCAATATTATGATTCATTGTGGTTTTTTGTTTTGTTTTTGTTTACTTTTTTTCACACTAGACCATAAGGAAAAGAAAATCATACACATCTAGAGACTGTATGCTATGAGACATATTTCCAAAAACAATGCACATCTCACGTCAGTTATTTCAGTATGTCATAACCAAGAAACGTTGTTAAGTTAATTTAATCAGTTTGTCTTGTGTCTATGTTGTCTTGTGATTTCCTGTTTTATTTTGAAAGTTAACTCTCCTCTCATTTCAGGCAACTTGCTCCTTCCCCTGTGTGTTTTCCCGCTGGTCTGATTGTCTGCCCCGCCCCTGATTGTTTCCACCTGTGCCCTTACCCTGTGTGTGTATATATTGTCTGTGTCTCCCTTTGTCCTGTGCCAGTTCATCTTGTCCTTCGTGTCAGAGAACCAGCGTCGTATCCATGCCATTTTGCCATTGCCATTGCCATTGCCATTGCCATTGCCAGGTCTTGTTATTTTGATACTTTGTTCATGTTTGTCTTCTGTTTGTTTTTTCATATCGATAGTTCAGCCTCAGTAGAGTGATTTTCTGTTTGTTTCTCAGTCTAGCGTTTATTTCCTAGATCTCTTTTTATTCTTAGCTTTAGTGTAGGTTTTTCCTCTTTCGAGAGTGATTTTCATTTTGTGTTTAATAAACTTTGATTTTGTACTTTGTCTGTCGAGTCGTGCATTTGGGTTCAGGTCCATTGTTTGGTCGTGACACAGCAGCATCACACAGTGCATAGAAAAGTGGTAAATAAACTACTAACTATTGTTGTCTAATTTTTACAATTATATTCCAGTGAAGGACTTTGTGATATTGCTCTGACAGGTTCTATATTACATGAACTGTACTGACTTATACTAATTGTATGTTGCATGTAAAAACAGAATGAATATAAAATATACTTTACACTTACCGCTGGTGATGGCCAAATGAAGCTTCATAAAGCCTTTTTGTGTATTTTTTGAGCCTACTGGATGGTGGTCTTGGTTTAAAGAGAAAGCCTCAAGGAATGGCAATTCAGTGTATTTTCAACCATTTGTTGAACAAAAAGCACCATCTAGTGGTTTCAGAAAATAAAGAAAATGCGTCATGAGGCTCCATTTGGCCATCACTACTTACTGTCTCATACTTTCTCAGCCTCTCCCTCATACCGCCTTGATTTGCTCAGCCTCCCCCTCGTACCGCCTTGAGTTGCTCATTCTCTCTGTGTGTGTCTCTGTCTCTGTCTGTCTGTCTGTCTGTCTGTCTGTCTGTCTGTCTCTCTCTCTCTCTCTCTCTCTCTCTCTCTCTCTCTCTCTCTCTCTCTCTCTCTCTCTCTCTCTCTCTCTCTCTCTCTCTCTCTCTCATATATAATTTCCCCATCCATACTAGATGGCGGTCTTGCTGGTTCTCCGAGCTGAGAGGGTCTATGGCTAATTGAGCAACACCTGGGCCCGGTCTGTGCTCCAGCATAAACACTCCCTCTGTCATCAGTCTCGCTCTCTCTCATGGCCTTAAGACAGCTATGGGTTCTTCTGCTTTGTTTTCCACAGGCACACACTGCCATGCACCCACACACACATGCACCTCATAACTGATTACTGACTATACTCATTGTGTTGTTTGATTTAACTTGTGTTTTTTGTAAATAAATTATCATTATTGTCAGCCAGCTAATTTTTCTCCTGTTTCTTGCTTTTGAGCTGCTCAAATGGGCCATATACAGACCAAAAGAGATAAGAATTAGCTAGCTAGTCACCTCACAGTTCCTCTGCCTTTCCCTGCTGCTGGGAGACTGGGGAGGAGAGCAGGCTGAAGTTGTGGAAACAGACTCAGTAGCAGCTGTAGCAACCTCTCCAGTACCCTACACCCCCTGGCAGATTTGGTCCTCCTAATGCTGACTCCATGGCTACATCCTTGCCATCCGCCATTGTCTGCTTTCTTGTTTTGGGCTTGTTTTTCATTAAACGTATATGCTGTTACGTTACCCATAAATTACCACAATAAAAGTGGCAACTTCTTTCCACCTCTGGATTTGAATTATATCAATTTGGCCATTAGAAAAAATATTTTAAAAATTGTAAAAACAAAAATACCAATTAATTGTACAAATCTCAGCTACAGCAACACGATTGGTGCAATCCATTATAGGAGGTTGGAGCCAGTTGCCATCACAACTAAAACTGAAAGAATCTACACTGTAAACTCCAATATGCTCGCTCAACTCAAATTTCTTTTAATTAAGTATACAATACAGTAACAGAGTACACCAGACACACAATAAATGTCACATGACCCTTGTTTGACAGGAATTTTATGTCAGTTTAAAGTTTTATTATATGTCAAATGAACATAAAAACATTGAGCATAAAAACATTGAGTACATATTTTACAACAGTTATTTTTAATTTATTGAAATATATATAAAAAAGTATATTGTGGCAAGGCAAACTCAGACTCAGAGTTAAAAAAATTGTGACAACTGCCATGAAGCTAATAGGGAAACATGACAAATTCCAGTCTTTCCAGTCAGTAAATGACTACCCAACTAGGGTAGTGGGGAGGCCTACTGTGATGGATCCACTACCCAAGTCCCACTAACCCACTTATCTTAAGTGCTTTTTATTTGACCTCAGCACCACTTTATGTTTGCCACTTTATGTGTATGTATCCACACAAGCGGGAGGTCACTAACTGTGTATGCCTTAACTCATGGTGAAAAACATCTTTTACCACAACATTAACTGTATCAACTCATAACCATTTTTAAATACATAAACATTAATCACTGTGTAATGGGCAACGTGAGTGGTTAAGAACACATTTAAACAGTTTTCTTCGGCTTATGGCCTTAAACACATTGTCTCACGGCATGCTGGAATACTCCACCCATTTAACCCCAACATGCCACAATGTGTTAAGTGCACAATGATAGTGTTGTTCATTGGCCTTAAACAAGTAAGGAAAAATTGACTTTAAACTTTTAACTTTACAGGCTATGTGCAGGCTAAAGAGTAAAATGTTTTTGTTAACCTTGGGGTTTAATGAAATGCATTTTGCCCATTTCCAATTTTGCTAGTCAGATGTTTAGAGTTTACATGAAATTTCTCTATGAAGTGTTGAAAAGGGGCATTAAGTCCACCTATAAAGGGATAAAAAAATTGATTTGTTAGTTACTCTACAGGTGAACATGGCTCTGAACAAGTCAGGAAATGGAAGGAGGAGGAGGAAGCAGTAACTAGTACACAAAGCAAATTAGAGATCTAAACTGTGGTGTTAGCAAAACATCCCCTAGCACAAAAACTGTATTAGTGTAAAAATTATAGCCCGTCGGTCACTCATATTAAAGGCCTCAACATCTCAAAGGTTATTTGAATTTCTTTTGCCCCTCAGCCGCAGTCACGCAACCAGTTGAGACTCCAGAATGTCAGTGTTCCTGGCCAAAAGGAAGTCTGACACATAACCTCTCTTAAATGACAATTTTTTTTTTTTGCACTTCTGTGTTTGAACAGATTAGACAAATAAGATAAAACATGTTAATTAGTGACATCTTTGGACGGAGCCAGGTTAGCTCTCTTCATGTGTGCTAAGCTAAGCAAACTGGTTGCTACAAGTAGCAACATACTTAACGATCAATATAAGAGTGGTATCGATCTTCTTGTCTAACTCTGCAATGCATGTTGAACCCTTCATTTAAGCTCAATTTCTAAATAATGGACTATTCCATAAATTGTAGAGCTGAAAATGTCCTGAGTTTGAATGTCAGGAGTTAGATCTCATGAGGACAGAATCAAAATAACACCCATCCCCCACACACACCATGCAAACATACTACACACACACAGTTGGTAGACGTGGCAGTGTAAAATGGAATGATGCCATAATCTGTGGATGCCACATTTCTCTGGACTCTGTGACATTGCAGAGCTAGCGGATCCAGGAGTTTCACACCCTGCTCTCACTGTCTGCTCTGTCATCCCACACTGCTACACTGGCAAGTGTTATACAAAGCAATTCATATGCTGCATACTCTCATCTCCCTGTTTCAGAACACAGGCAGAGGTGAGTAGATTGCAGTTCTCCCTCTGATGTTCAGAAGAATTTGTGCATCTACTAAATTTGTTTTTAAAGCTCAGTGGAAGTGAGGCCACAGAGAACAGTGCTTATTCTTATTACAGAACAGTGTCACTGACACTCTCAAAGGAAACATTGAGAACCAGTTTGAGTGGTGAAAACAAAGTGGACATTTATCTGGAGAACCTAGTGCTGTTCAGTTAGTGGAATGGCAGCCTGTTCAGGTAAGTGGCACCCAGCAGGAGGAAAAAAAACTTTTAAATGAGCTTCAGCTTTCTTTTGGTTTTTCCAACTTGGATCAGCTTTCGACTCAAATGGAAGAAGTCAAACACAGCTAAGCCAGTTCAGTTATTTGAAACAATAATCAAGTATTAATGTTAAAAGCTGTTCTTTGTTCTACAGTATCACTGTTTGCATGTGTGTGTGTCGTTGGAGAGGGTTGCTCCTTTTGATGTTTCAAAACATTGTTATTGCACATGGTAGGCTTTAAAATGTGATAGCTGTAGATACATTTGAGATTTTTCACATCCCTTTATTTCCAAGTATTTTGGCAATTTTTTAAAGAAACTCTTCTTTAAAATTACTTTTACACATTTTTATTTTTTAGTTCTTATGTACGTTCCAACTCTTTGTGGAGACCTCACCCTTTACCCCAGATTTATTTAGAGAGGACAGCTCTGCACTGCATGTGATCAGATTTGTCATCCATTTTGCATCTTTGCCATAATATGAGCCTGGTCATCTTTTACACATTTGGTTTCCTCAGCTTTTAACAGACTTTTAAATGTTATTACAATCCAAAACTTTTCAGTGCTGGATGTTGAAATAGACGCTGGTTACACTACCCAGCAAGCATTTTTCCAGCAAAAGACATTCAGAAAAGATCAAAAAACAAGAGTTTTTTTCACTGACTATTTGACAGACATTGGTTGAACATTCACATTTTGACCATATTTCACCTGAATTTTCAATAGTGAGATTTTTCATCCTCTACAGTGTGCAAACAATACCATATCGTAATTTTGGAGCGTTACTTCTTAGTCACATCCAGTTTTCACAGCTAAGTGACAGTATAAAAAATCCTGGTGAAATATGGTCTAAATGTAAATGTTCAAGCAACGTCTTCAAACAGTCAGTGAAAAAACATTCACTTTTGAACCAGTTCTAAACGTCTTTTCACCAGTGACCATAGTTGTTTTCTAAACATCTTTTAATTGAAAAATGACAGCAGTGCTGTGTCTTTCTTAGAGAGAGAGAGGAGAGATGCACACTAGCATGGCTTTTCAGAAGAATAACGTTATGTAATGCAACTTGACCCTATATCAATATAAATGGTATTGACTAAATCCTTGAAAATATATCAAAAGCCTAGTCCCAGTTAAATGCCCAGTCCCATTTACTAGCCCACTGTGGCTACACATTTTGACAAATCAAGGCCTGTCTACACGCTTGGTCTGGTTGCCAAGGAGTTGATGTTTTTTACAGAAATTCTTTGGATGTATAAAACAGAGTTGCTGGCTACCTCAAATTACGTATTCATTTTCTGATTACCCTGTAAGTTGTTCATATTCCTGTAGTCCATAGGGTCCTCAGATCAAAAGTATCAAAAGGGCTTTTGCTAAAAATTTGTGAGCATTTTTTCAACAGGATAAAGTGGTGCTGTGTCGGTATGTCGGGTGCCGTAATCCTTGAGTGCCATACTTTCTTTCACTCTCTCTGATGCGCTGTCTGTCATAGCTATATCAAATGCATGATTCATAGTTGATATATTATCTGAAGCCACATTTTTATACAGTATTCCAACTGGTTTAAACAAACAATTTGATTGTATTTCCAAATCTTTGCTGATTAACAGTTTTGAGTCAAAGGAATTAAGACCTGTCCAATATAGACACCTGTCCCAACTTAATATTTATTATTATTATTATTATTGTTGTTGTTGTTGTTGTTGTTATTGCTATTATTATTATTATACAAGGGATCAAATCAGAAATCATCATCACTTTCCTATCTAGCTCACAGATAAGCTCCAGTAGCATAGACACAATGTTTTTATTTCACAAGCATCAGCAATCTTTCTGCAACAGCTGTCATTTCCAGCAAAACACAGCATTTTGTTGTTCTACCTGTGTTTTCCTGATGCCCCTGACCTCTGAGAGACGGTAAAACTACTCCCCCTGCTGTCTAAAGTAAACACCAACAGCAGGACTGCTGAGGCAGGGAATCCTACTTTCAGGAGTTTATTTCCTGTATTCATTTATATTTATACTTTTACTACCTGGTTACATAATACTACTACTACTGCTAATGATAAAATTATAATTATGTATGTCATTATAATTACACGTTTTCTCAATGTCAAGGCTATCCCAAGGCTCTCTATCTCTCTCTCTGTCTCTCCCCATCCTCTACCCTGCAGGGGACAAGAAGCTCATAGGATGGTTTATGCTAGTGATCCTATGGATGGCTGTGGAGGGGTGTCCTCACAACTGTAAATGCTCCAGAAAATCCAGTCCTGAAAAGTCAGAGGTCAATTGTCATAAGAGGGGGCTTCGTGTCTTTCCCTCCACGCTGCCTTCTGATGCCTGGATCCTCAAACTAGGTGAATTCCCAGTAGTTAATCAAATCATCCTGAGATTATTGTGACATTAAAGCCACTTGATAATTTATCTGGCATTTCCTGTAAGTAAACATAAACATAAACATAAACATAAGTAGGTAGTAAGTAAGTAAAGTTTATTTGTATAACACCTTTCACAGATAAAAAAAAAATCTGTGTTATACATTAAAAATAAATAAGCAATAGAAGCAATATAAAAATAAAAATAAATTAGCAGTGACAAAGCATAGAGCTGACAAGTTAAATCTAACCCGATCTCACTCGAAAGTCAGTGACTTCCAGTATCAGACACCAATGAATAAAGCCATCCTTTCATGTTGACATGATATGCAGCCGGGCGCGGGGCATAAGGGGGAAGCACAGAAGGGCAACAATGTAAGTTTTTTTTTTTTAAAGATATTTTTTTGGGGCATTTTAGCCTTTAATTGACAGGACAGATGAGTGTGAAAGGGGGAGAGAGAGGGGGAGTGACATGCAGCAAAGGGCTATGGGCTGGACTCGAACCCGGGCCGCTGCGGCAACAGCTTTGTACATGGGGCGCCTGCTCTACCCACTAAGCCACCAGCGACCCGCAACAATGTAAGTTAAAGGGGTAGGGCATGTGAGAGGGGTGGTGGATGGGTCCAACAACCACTGAACACACCACCCAAGAGGCCGGTGTTCTAAGATTGTAAAGCCAATCCCTTTTTTCCTAAACCCAACCACGTGCATGTGCTCACCAAACGTAACCACGTTGTTTGTTGTCAAAGGAAAAAAAGGTCAATTCATGATATTGTCCCGACATATTGCATTTATTTTGAGTGAGACTGTATGCAAATTGTACATTTCCTGTAAAAAAACAAAACAAAAAAACAAACAATGCATGCGACAGGCTGAAGTTGATACAGCGTCTAAGAACGTCAACAACCGACACATGCGATGGCTGAATGAAGCCTTATGAAGCATCTCCTTCATGTTTTGAGCCCACTAGATGGCGCTCTTGGTTTAAAAAGAAGACCCAAAGAATGGCTTTTGTTGACTAAAAAGCACCATCTAATAGGCTCAGAAAATAAAGAAAATGCTTCATGAGGCTTCATGAGGCCATCACTACCAACACACCCAGGGTACCTTGCATGTCATATCTCAGCGTGAAAAGACCATGACCAGACAGCAATACGTCATGAAGTTCAAGTGAAATTGTGTCATTAAATCAGGGCAATGACAATTCAAATAAGGGCACCCATATGCAAACAAGGAATAAAACACATAAAAGGTAATACATTATGTGGATGATGTAACAAAAAGCCTGTCTTAATCAAAATGTTTTCAGCTGAAGCATGAAGTTATCACAGGAAGCTAGGGATCGCAGGGATAAGGGGAGATTATTCCATTAATTGGGTGCAACATTTTTAAAAGTGCTGTCATTCAGGTTATACAGCGGTTCTAAGTAGTGATGGCCTCATGAAGCCTCATGAAGCATTTTTCTTTATTTTCTGGGCCCACTAGATGGTGCTCTTGGTTTAAAGAGAGAGGCTCAAAGAATGGCAATTCGGTGTGTTTTAAACCTTTTATTGAACAAAAAGCACCATCTAGTGGGCTCAGAAAATAAAGAAAATGCGTCATGAGGCTTCATGAGGCCATCACTAAGTTACAAGGGACAGCTGGAAACTTTTGTTAAGATGACCTCAGTGGTCAACTAGACAAATACAGGAGGAGCAGCGACAATTACTTGGATGTTTGACCAGGCAAGGCTTTAAAGTACGCACATGTATTTTAAAATGGATGCAGACTTTAATGGGAAGCCAGTGAAGAGCAGATAAAATTGGCGTGATATGTGATCTCTTTTTGTTTCTCTTGTTTTGTTTTTCTTGTTGTAAGCAGTGTGGGGCATAACTGCATTGGTATCCTACTCTCTTTCTGCTATCTAAAGGTGAGAATGGTATCACAGACCTGAAGGCTAATGCTCTGAGATCAATTCCAATGATTGAGAGTATCAACCTGGAAAAAAATGCCATCAGGTCCCTCCACCCCCAGGCCTTCTCTGGTGCAGAGCAATTGATGCTCCTCAATCTCTACGGCAACCACATCACCAACCTTCCACCGAGGGGATTCCAGGTAAGGAGAAATAGATTACTTGTAGGACTGATACCCTGTCATGGGTTGGTTGATCAGATGGTTGATATGCTCATAACCAAATTATATTCTAAATGGTGGGATAATTGCTGGTGGTATTTTCATAAAGCAATGTGTCCACCAAAGCATTTTTCCCAGCTGAAAACACCAGGGGCCTCATGTACAAAGACTTGTGTGGATTTCCTACTGAAACATGGCGTATGCTTAAAACCAGAAAACGTCGAATGCACAAAAACATTCAGATGTGTGACTCCGTGCCTACGCATGAATCCAAGCACATTTCCTTTGTACATCCCAATCAACGTTGAATTGAGCGCACATGTTGGAGTACCTGACCCCTCCCTGTCCACTCCCCCATTTAAATATGCAAATCATATTTAAATGGCCCTGCACCCAAGATTCACCTCTCTGCACGATCAGAAAACTAAAACAAAAGAATGAGTAAGACGGGAAAAAAGAAAAACTTCACAGAATGTGAAGGAAGTGGAGATGCTACTCACTGCAGTGAAGGCACGCAAAATTGTACTTTTTGGCATGCTGTTCTCCAGCATGCAACTAAATGCAAGAGGAGTGAGTGGGAGAGTGTGTGTGGCTGTCAATGCTGTGGGGTCAGAAAAGCATAAACACGCAGAATTAAAAAAGAAGTGGTCCGACATTAAGGTGGACGTGAAGCGGAAGACAGCTGCCCACCGCCAAAGTGTGGCCAAAACAGGCGGGGGGACAGGAGGGGCGGAGCTCACCCCGTTTGAACAGAGAGTCGCCGCAATTGTGGGTGACACTGCTCTCTCAGGGGTGATGGGAGCATATGTGGGTGACTCAGATTACACCCAAGGTAAATACCTATAAATTTATGTAACTGATGTTGGGATTCACAGGACCACAGATGATTCATCATTTGGTAAAATCTAAACGGAACATTTAAAGGCTTTTTCCTCTGCATGCTCTTTGTCTTCAAACAAAGAGAGCTTTGTGACACCCATCTCCACAGGAGGTCTCACCACACACCTCAGTGAGACTCAAGTCCCAAAACTTGATTAGACAGGACTTTTACAGTGACATGTGACTCTGATTTCACAGGCATCTGTAGATTGTCTGCTCCCTTCAGACAAATCGCTCTTGCTCCAGCTGCTGAACAGCTGCACACCTCTTTGCGGCTGGGCCTGGAACAGCCCAGAGGCCCAGACCCTTGCTCCGTAGCCCCAAACCACTAAAGGGAGGGCAACTAGACTCATAGACTTTCTCACAAACACAAGGTTTACAACGCGCTTTCCAGCAACAAAGAGAACCAAGTGACTTAACACCCAGTGTCTACCTCTGCTAAACCCAGAGCGACCAGCTTCTTCCCAGCCTTCCTTTGCCAGCTAACAAAGCAGTACACCACCAAGTGACTCTTTCTCCCATCCACTCAAGGATCGGTAATGTAACAACTGGGCATAGCTTTATCACAGCTTTACAGGCTAGGGTCAATGACGTGATGCAACTTTTTTTGTGTCCATATGGTTTAGTCAAATTTAAAAGGGTTAAAATTTGAAAATAAATGTATGATTAACTTACAAACTTTAATTTTGTGTGGATCCAGTATAAAATTTCTGCTTTTAATCCATTTTGAGAGAATATATTAGAGGATAATGGCAAAAATGTCTAAGTGGTGTAACCATAAAAACTTTGCACCAAATAATTAAACTTGCTTAAAAACACTAAAATTCTCAATAAAACACCATATCAACTAGTTTGGCATGATCTTATATTATTACTTTTTTATATAATAAAGATAATGAAGTACAATTGTTCTAAATATTTAATTTGGGGAATCATGAAAGTCAAGTAAACTACATGAAGTGTCAAGTCGTGTAACCACCATTTAGGAGACCGTTTTGTTAATATTGTAAAGAAGGTCATGTGACAGGAAATGGTATTAGAGAAAAGGACTCCTGATGATCACAACCATAGACATATATGCGTAGACGCCACATCGAGTGGGTTTGCCCGCTGCTGCGATACGTCAACGTCGCCGCCATATTGGATGTGGCAAGGCTGCGCTGTAAACTAATAGAAGTGAATGGACTTCATTTCATAAAGTGCCTTTCTACAAAGAAATTTACGTTAATGCCTCTCGTTTATTCATTCACACACGCACTAATATACTTGGGAAACAGTTAGGCACCAAAAACAATGTATTTGATCTTCTCAGATGGCTAAGATAAGAACTTTATTGATCCCACACAGGAGCAATTCACGTTACATCAGCTATAGAAAACAACTACACAGTATATACTGTCTATTTTTTTCGGCACTACCTATATCTATATATCTATATCTATCTATCTATCTATATATATATATATATATATATATATATATATATATATATATATATACATATATATATATATATATATATACATACATATAGGCCTACTGTAGCATCCGCCAGGACGTGTGGAAAGGATGACGCAGTTATTCGGCAAACCACCGTTTATTACTGAACAGTACAGGTTACTGTTGGCCGTAACCACGCCAAAACAACCAACAAACAAGAACTTAGCTGTAACTCCAACTGTGCACTCCTGCTCTCTCCTCCAGCTTGCTCCTACAAACACCAGCACCCTCACACATTGCCCTCATTCCCGTCACACTCACACCTCGCCCCCTACCTATACTCATTCAATCCCAAACATGCCATTAACTCACAGAACACTGACATTATAACAGAACATTTACTGCAGGGTTGCTACAGTACATATATATATATATATATACACATGTGTGTATATATATATATATATATATATATATATATTTATATATATATGATGTGTATATATACTGTGTATTGTTTTTCGGCACTACCTTGTTCTCTATAGCTGATGTAAGGTGAATTACTCCTGTGTGGGATCAATAAAGTTCTTATCTTAGCCATCTGAGAAGATCAAATACATTGTTTTTGGTGCCTAACTGTTTCCCAAGTATATTAGTGTGTGTGTGAATGAATAAACGAGAGGCATTAACGTAAATTTCTTTGTAGAAAGGCGCCTTATGAAAAGTCCATTTACTTGTATTAGTTTACAGCGCAGCCTTGCCACATCCAATATGGCGGCAACATTGACGTACGGCTCAGCGCTTGATGCGGCGTCTATGTATATATGTCTATGATCACAACTGCTGCATGACAAGGTTAGAATCTCTTAAAAATTATTCATAAATTGACGTTTTTAGACTGGTCAGGTTTGGTAAGTTTACATGTCAAATGGTATGACCCTAGAAAAACATTAATAATTCATTAAAAAAAAAAATAAAAATGAATATTTACCTTAAAAATTATGTTGGAAATATTGAGACTAAGGCCATGTGCTTATACAGGTGTCCATGGTAATGCCTGTCAAATCTGATTTTAAAATGAAATGTCAAATGGTGTAACCGGTTACACCATTTGACTCCTACTAAAAACCTTTCTGTTATAGGCCAATTATGTCAAATATCAGCAGTTTATGATGGTAATTTGTTAGATATCAGTAGTTTATGATGCTAATTAAAGATGTATTATTAAAAAAAACTACTTTTGAACTTGTACAGTACTTTAAAATACCTAAAAATCCAGTAATTAATTTTACTCTAACATTAAAATTTCTGTCTGTTAAATACAATTATTTACATTTCTGCTATTTCTTTATAATGTATAATTCATTTATAGAAAACTAAAGTAATCAAACTAAATAAATAAAATCAATTTTCCCCATTAGATGCCCATTTCTAACAAGGAAAAAGTGGCTCATCATAGAGTGCTAATGCTAATGAATGCTAATGCTGCAGCAAGGGCCAGTTACATCCTTACAAGTTGTTGTTGTCAGGTGAAAAACATAAAACATGAGTTAAATTTTAAGATTAAATGATTGTTGTTAGCAAATAATTTACAGTAGAAGAAATTGGTTAATTGTTGTCAGATGTTACTTTTTCTGAGCCTTCTCTCTCATTAAATTTTTATAAACCGTATTCACAATAGTAGACAAGTTCACCCTTACGACTTGTTGTCAGGTGACTTTTTTCTTATCAGAACTTAAGATACAAAACATGAGTTAAATTTTTAAAATGAAACATGATTGTAAAATGTTTTTTTTTTTTGTTTTAGCAAAGAATTTACAGTAGAAGAAATTAACTCACAGCTGTCAGATGTTTTTTTTTCTGAACTGAAATAACGTAATGTGATAGTTTGCCAGTTAGGTCATTGATTAGTTGGCTTCGCCAAAGCTAAGTGTGTAGTTTGCTAATACTGTTCACAAACAGATTCTTGCACCCAACTAAACAATCTCTGCACTAATCCAGACCGTTTGCAACACAAAGCATATTCACATAGACTCATCAACAAATAGGTTTTCAACAGAGCTACACCCAAACAGGCATCTCAAAGTTCCTGCTTCTTCTCCTTTGTCTTTGTCCTGACCGCACGGTCAGACAAATACCTCCCCTGACCTGAAGCCAGCTTTGATTCGGCCATCTTGTAGTTTCCTGTTGTCAGCCATTTTGTTTTGTAGACCAAACGGCTCTTTGATCACCACACCCGCCTTTGTCTTTCTCTCTCTCTCTCTCTCTCTCTCTCTCTCTCTCTCTCACACTCACACTCACACACACACACACACACACACACACCACACATATACACACCAAGCTTGTATATAGTTAGTTAGAATTTGTGTGTTTTGGTTTGCTTTGCTAGTTTGTGAATAAATATAATTCTTTGAAATCATACCTGCTGTCTGTTTAATGTTGCACAGGAGTGAATGAATAGTCAACCTCTGCTGCGTCAAGAACTCCGAGATCCTTCAGGTGTTACTGTTAATTTTGGTTGTTGTCATTAATTTAATTATTAATCAAAACTCCAAATTAATAGTGTAGTGTATTTTATGAGACTGATATCTTTAACTGGCTATCATTTTTCCCTTTACAGGAATGGTGCCTGTAGTGTAATATTTACTATAGTGTTCGTACTGTACCTTTAAACTGACCTTTAAAAGATACGTGTTGAAGCAATATAATCTGTGCAACTGACAAATTACACACTGGTTTAATATTTCATGTATTCTTATGACACACACACACTCATTGAGCACTTAAGCATTGTGGTGGAGAAGTACCTAGGACTCACTGTGAATCATTTCTAAAAATAGCATGAGGATGGGTTCAGAAAACACTAGTGGAAGGTTAGGGGAATTGCAGTTTGTCCTGATAATGACCCTAGAGGGGGAAGGACTAAAAAAGTGCAAACTCAGCAGAAATGTGACACCGATATGGTGGGAAGGACTAAAACTCAGCAGAAATGTGACACCTTTATGATCAGCGCCCAGTGGAAAAGTTTAAGGAAAAGAGATGACTCAGCAGAAATTCTACGATAAAAGAGCAAGCGCAAACAAAGAAATTTCAGTCTTGCTCCGGAGCTTGACTCATTGAGTTGTGATGTGTTTGTTGCCTGCGAGCACATTAAACTCAGTTGTATCTGATTCTACGTGTCTCCAGTGATTTTTTTGACCTCTGAGTATTTGAGTTTTTGATATCTAAGGGAAGACAAAGAAAGTCCGTTTGAGAAGAGAAGAGCGAGGTCGCGAGCTTTCTGGCACGGCTCGGGACCTTGACTTTTTTGCTTCCACATGCCCCACAAGGTGATTTAATGTTAATTAAGTCACATTATTTAACATAATTATTAATTATTTAACAATAATTATTAATTATTTCCGATAGCCAGTTGATCCCAACATATTTGGTGCGTCCGTGTGAAGCCCAAATTTAAATCCCTACATATTTGGTGCCCCTTGGTGAGGCCTAATATGTTGATCACTACATATTTGGTGCCACCGTGTGAAACCTAAAATTATGTTCCCAACATATTTGGTGCCCCTTGGTGAGGCCTAATATGTTGATCCCAACACTTACAACAAATGTGTTCATATGGGTCATACAATAGCCTTCTCACAGCCCTATAAAATAAATCTTTTGAATTTAAATTTAAACATACCAGTATATCAAATCAATCAATTAATTAATTTTATTTATAAAGCCCAATATCACAAATCACAATTTGCCTCACAGGGCTTTACAGCATACAACATCCCTCTGTCCTTAGGACCCTCGCAAAGGTCAAAGGTGTTTTAATTGTTCATCAGTGTTAATTGTTCATGTGTCTCTGATGTGCACATCACTCTGAGGACTAATTGTTTTCACACTTATTTATTATTATATCAGTTTCCCAGCATCACCTCTAAGTGTCACAAAAGGATCAACAGCTGTAGAAACATGCGTACGCCAGCCATGAAGTTGGCGTGACAGTGGCACTGTACATGTCCACGGTCATTTCACTCTTGATGCATCTTAACTTTGTTGTGGAAAAGGACGTACAGAACGTTTTTGTGCGTACACACCTTTTGTACATGAGGCCCCAGGTGCTTTTCAGAAAATGCCCAGATGGGAGTGCTATATCACTTTCATTGGATGCATAGTGATTTTTCAGGTGAGAAACTTTGGTTGTGTCTGAACGCCATCACAGGATACAGAATAGCCATGTATATAAAAGTTTTGGCTCATGGTAAGAGTATTTGCTCTGAAGGCTGAAGCATATAAGCAGAGAGGATGAACATGCTGATCTGCATTTTTACACCATTTTAGTTCATTGTTAGCGACTCTTGTACTTACTTTTATTGTCTTTTATTAGGCACTGGTTTTTGCTTTTTGTTACTTATGGACTTTATATTTTGTATATTTTAAATATTTTGACTGATAGTAAATACTCTGTTGTTTTAAAAAACTGGGCCCACTGCTACTGGTTTGTGAACGATAATAGTTGTTACTGTACTTGAAGCATTCTCTGGCACAAGAATTTCCATCAGAATAAATAAAGTTCTATTGAAGTGAATAATATTGACTTGAAGTGGTCATTGTTGTTGATCATTGTCTTTGTGGTATTTGATGGTTGGGTAAGAAATGACAGTAACGAGGGCTGCATTTTACTCAATGTTGAATATTTCCAGCTCTCGGTGACCAGAGAAAAATGCCAAATATGCAGTGCTCAGTGCAAAATAGATGCTCAGTGCCTCTTCACGTTGCTGGGGCTTGTATCAGAGTGTAAATATAGGGCACTCTCACTGCAAAGAATTTAAACAAATACACAGGCCTCAGAAAAAAAGGGAAACATTTTGGTGGATACAGGTAGAGTATAGTCAGTGCACTGTGGCCGGTTTTTGCCCCTAAAGAAAACTCACAGATTTTTTTTCACAGTGACCAATCAATAAGTTGATGAGTACCCAGACTTTCAAGATTCTCTTTGGTTGCCTACAGCTGTAATGTGCATCACTCACAATGAAATAATCTGAACAGAAAAAAAAAACGTTGTTCCTTCCATGTCTCCAGGACCTCCTGAACCTTCGCTTCTTCATGCTGGGACAGAACCAGATAAGCACCCTCAAACCTGAGATGTTTGCTGGAATGGGAAACTTATCAGATTTAGACCTTCCTCTGAACGAGCTGACAACGCTCCCGTCTAATGCCTTTAAGCCTCTGATTGCCCTAAAGGTTCTGGACCTTTCCCTGAATCGCATCCAGAGGATCTCTCCCAAGGCCTTCACTGGACTCAGACAGCTCATGTTCCTCAACTTAGACAATAACAGGTGATATTGCCTTTGGTGGATACTTCTTTAAACCTGCCAATGCCAAACCTATTGCAATTAGCAATGCCACAGTTAGATTGATTTTTTGAGTGCAGGTATGTTCAGTGAGAATCTTATTCCCAGGATACTGGGATGTTGACTAGATATAAATCACTAGATGCCACATTATTTCAACTCATGGGACAACTGTTTCCTATCTTACCATTTGTATTGTGTACAATATTATGGGCAGCATCTTGACAGCTGTGCAACACCTAATTGCTTTACCAGAAGGATCAAAGAGTCAGTTTTTCTCATCAGTATAGAGCAGTGTTTCTCAAATGGGGCTAAGTATAATGTATATATATATATATATATATATATATATATATTTAATTTTAATTATCAATCATGCATAATTCCTAAATAATTATATCACTAAATTGTAAGAGCAGCTTATCAAAAAAGATGAAGTTCAGTGCAACTACAAAGCTGTTTTTGCATGATGTATGAATTTAACGATGGATTCTCAACATTTGAAATGTAGCATTTTATGGTTTGTTTAGTTAAAAGGTTGCTATTTGAAAAATTAGAAAATGACAGCACAGTGCTGTATACCTCTTTATATCAACTTTTTTTCTCCACCAAAATAATCTATGCTGGCCAGGGGAAACTTGGCTGAAGAAATATTTTTAGGGGGGTAGTTTGAGAAACGCTGGAATAGAGAAATTGAGAGATTTATTTATTGTTTTACAGGTAGGTCAACTAAAACTACAAAAAGTTTGTGAACAAGATAACTTATATAAGTTAATGTGGACTGTTGGCTCTCAACAGCATTGATGTGTTAGCTAAACCTATAGGCCTAAGTTATAACCAGCAAACATTGTTTTAATGTTCGCTACTCATGTTAAATATTTCTCTTCTGTGTACCTGATTGTAATTGCCTGCCTATAAACCATAATACCGAATCTATTCAGGATTTCTACATAAAAGATATTGCTTTATGTAGTCTAGTGGTCATTCAGAATACTGAAGACTATTCTAATATCTAGGCAAAATTAAAAGAAAAAATAAAATAATTGTCAGCAATATAAGTGCACAATTCTGAGATTATCTTCATGATTAAAACATGACTAGTTCTCTTGGAGCTATAATAATAAACATTCTACCTGACTAAAATGTCCAAAAAAGTGTTAATGAAATGTACGAAAAATATTAATAAAATGTCTGGAAAAAAAATTATGAAATTGTCCGTAAAAATGTTGATAAAGTATCCAAGAAATATAAGTAAAATGTTGGCAAAACTGAAAGTCACCCAATTGGGGGAATTTGAGAGCAACTTTGCAAGCACAGTGTGAAACAGTGCACTGATCACGAAGAATATAGTGATGTTGCACATCAAATTAAACAGCAGAACCTGGGCTACAAGGCTGTAAAAACCCTTTTTACATGGCCCAAACAGAGCTCAAACAACAACTAAATAAACAACAACAAATCCAACTCCATACAGCACTGATATCCCAACCCACTCGGTATATTTTGGGCTCTAACTCAATGACAGTTATGCAAAACACAAGCCATTCATCTCAAATGAAAGCTGAGACTCCGCTGTTTCCACACATATGCGGCAAAGCACTCTACACCAAAGCACCAGAGAGATAGAGGCCAAAGAACAACAACAACAGAAATCGTTTTGCTGAGCTATAGTTGTAATATTTCTCTTATCTTTGTTGTTTTTGCCATGAAAAGCTCATTCTGCCATTAAATCATGCTACATTCCTGTTGACTGACATGTTGTCTGTCATTCTGGCAACAATTAAATCGTAGGCAACTGGACTTTGATTTTGTCTAGAAGACGTTTCGCCTCTTATCCAAGCGGCTTCATCAGTTCTCAACGCATCAGTCTGACTAGTCCTCACTAGTCTGACAAACAGTGGAGTAAGACTCAGGTTTTTAACCTCTGTGGAGGTGTACACCCACCACCCTCATAAGACAATACTTCGTTAGTGGAGTTTCACTGGACCATTGTTTGGGTCAGGTGAGTCACACTAGTGAACGGCCTTCAGGTTCCGGGGATAAGCATAACAATGACCACTCACAGCAGCCAACATCTCCCCCACAACGTGTTCTGCTGATTCTGATTGGCTTACAATGCTGTCAGTCTCGTTTTGGTGGGTATGGCTTTATTCTATTGGCTCTAATGAATCGAACAAGGTGTCAATCACTCAAATCGACCAAGCCATCACGGAGATCCGAGCCTCCAAAGCACAGAAGTACACAAATGTAGTAGCCTAGGTGTGTATTGGTCAGTTTGGAGTGGGAAATAGAATATACACATACAGTCCGTGTATGTGTAATTGTCCGTGTTATTTTTTTATTTACAAAAACAAAAAATGAAAGATATAGGATTGTACATGACAAAAATCACATGCAAACATGGTGCAATTTTGGAGACCTTGCCTGAATTTTCTGTACTAAAACCTCTTCTTCTTCCTTCTGCTTCACTTTATCAGCATCAACCGTTGCAGAGTTAATGTTCACATATTGTACTATGATTTGATAGAGGTTTAGAGCTGCTGCAGCTGCATCATTCCAAAGGGATACTCATCCTGAAAATGCTTTTTATTTTATGCGAACCTCAAAATTTTTCATTTGTGCTGTGTGCTGTTTGCCATTTACAGGTGGGTGGGTAGAGAGTCTGGGGGTTAGAGAATTTTGTTTAGTAGTGAAAACAATGTCTTGGAGTTACCTTCATTGGAGCAGATTAGGCCGGAGTAATAGTCAGATTTGGTTTGAGAAACTGAGTCCTTATAATGTGATATGTGAGCTTTGTGCATTTCTTTATGAACAGTAAGACCAGTTTTTCTATGGAGTCGCTCAAGTTGTCAACCTTTGTCTTTCATGGACTGGAGTTCAGGGGTAAACCAGGGGGCAGTTTGTGAGAAGGTAACAAACCAAGTTTTCACTGGAGCAAGACTGTTGAGAATGTTGTTAAACCACTGTTATATTGAGTAACCAGATCATCAGGGGTGGAAAAACAGTGTGGAATCAAGATATTGTCAATAGAAGAGAAGAGGGTATCCATATTAATGTCCTTAATATTCCAAAATGAGATGAGGTGTGGTATCTTGTGATGGAGAGACAGAGTGTGACATTCAATGAGAGGAGGAAATGGTCAGTTATGTGGAGTTCATCAGCTGTGCAGTTGAAGGGGGTGAGACCAGAGCAGCAGATTAAGTCCAGAGTATGACCTTTAGTATGAGTGGGAAAATCAATGAATTGATGGAATACAAAACTCTCGAGGCACAATGAAAAGTCTCTGGTGAGAGGAAGATTACTATTGTCCATATGAATGTTGAAGTCCCCCAACAATATTACATTTGGAGAGAGAGTGGATAGATGGGTGAGCAGAGTAGCAGAGTCATTTAAAAAGTCGTTGTGTGGCTTAGGGGGACGGTAAACTGTAGCGATGATGGTGGGAGTGGGTCCAGACAGTTTACACACTATGCATTCCAATGAGCTGAAGGCAGGCACAGTCACAGGCAGGACTTTCCACGTCTCACGGTGAATTATCACGAGACCTCCTCCGCGACCTGAGCCACGAGGTTGACAGGTGTAAACAAACCCAGGAGGTTGAGTTGAGTTGGGAAAAGTCGTTGGGTTGTTGCCAGGTTTCAGTCAAACAGAGAAAGTCAAACTTACGGTCAGTGAGGAGATCCTGGATGAGATGTCCCTTGCTCGTGAGTGAGCGGATGTTGAGCAGACCAAAGTTGACAATGGTACTGTCATGAGGGCAGCGTTAGCAGACCGAACTAGGTGGGCTAACGCGCTGTGGTCAACAACTCGGCCGGCGTTCCTGGGAAGACTGTTGGTGAGTGGTGGACCAGAAGGATTTTATTGCTTTGGAGTGGTCGAGATGGAAATTCCAGCGAGACCCTCAGTGAATGTACCTCCGGCGAGGCAGGAGAGCAATGTCTGGGTGGAGGTGCAGCGTTGCCGGCAGAGGCTCAGACAGGTGACAGCGGAGCCGGAGGAGCTCAGCAGCCGTATACGGTAGTAGACCAGACACGGGTTGATGGAGGAGAAACAAGAGAGCCCAGGCTAGTGCAGACGAGACATAAATCCTGCCGGCCCACATTATGGTCTACGACGGCCAGATGGGGTTGTGAAGCCGGGTGGTGCGTCAAACAGGTGGTGGCGTGGCAAACAGGTAACTTTGGGCTAGTGTTAGCCCGCTCACACACAAACACACAGGAGTAGCAAACCAATCGTTGGTTATCCAAGGATAATGTAAGGTTTAACTCTCACTTGAGCGTAATTGCACAGGCCATTAGGCTGTAAAGCCATAAAAACACTTTAAAAGTTAGCGGTGTCCACTCAACCGGATGATCCCTCAAACGGATCAACAGCAACCATCTTTGAACAACACGTCTATATTTTAATTTTGCTGGGCTCCACAATCATCGAGGCAACCCAGGATATAGCAGCACCTGAGAGAGAGAGAGAGAGAGAGAGAGAGAGAGAGAGAGCGAGAGAGAGCATATTTTCACGGGCCATTATACACACACTGAGCAATACAAAAGAACGACAGCTCACTGTCCTTAACAGAGAGCTGTAAGCTGAATCAGGTCGGTGATCAGCCACGGACACTGTCCGTGGACACACTGTTATTCTATCAACTATGCCAGAGTATAATAAAAAATAATCCCTGTACTGCGCCTATGGCAGGCTAATATATTGTTACTCACCACTAGACGTCTTTACAGAAGAATGATGCGTCTGTTATTGTGATTGCTGGCAAAGGCATTGATCAAGTGTCCAAATCTTTGGTCCACCTGGTGTTTATGGTCAAGAATGCCAGGTTACTGTTGCGCGTATCGCCACAGCTGTTCCTCAGGTATGTCTTCAAACGCCAGAGGCAAGAGGTGCTGCGCTCGGGCAGGACCTACCATAAATAATGTATTATCAGGCACCCGATAATATATTATTTATGGTACGTTCGCTAATTGATGCATTAGCCTATTCATAGATAGCCTATTAATAACATGACCACCAGATAATGTTACACAATTGAACAAACACAATTTTATTCAGTGACAGTGAAAAAATGAAATTTTGTCTGAGTATTACTTGGGGGTGGTACGGGGGTGCTATGGACTTCTTTGGGGGTATTTAAGTCACTTCCAAGCTCCCCCCCAGCGCCGCCTATGTTGCCACCACAGATGGGGTACCTTTCAATTCATCTGATTGGACAATGGAAAAAAATGCTGATGACCTCGGATGATTTTTCCATTCTGAGTTGAAGTTTTTTCAATCTGAGTTGTTAAGAGTGCTCCTGCAAAAGTGCGAGGCGTATAGAGTTAGAAATCACAAGATATTCAACAATGCAAAAGTAAAATGCTTCACTGTCACTGAAAACCATCACAAAATGCTGCCCCTGGCTGATAAAACATGCTCTGTCTGATCAGGGCCCAAAACAGCAGGTGAGATTTGTTAGTATGTCCAAAAATATTTCTGGTTAAATATTACAGTATGCACATAACACTGGCATAACTATCCCACAATGCCATGCGGTAGAGGACAATGTTTTTAACAGATGGCGACCAAGACAGCTCTGTAATGTCAGTAATGCTTAAATGTCAGCGTAACATGTAAGGTGTTAGAATTCACTTTGCCAGGCGTAGTATAGTTTCATTGTTTTTAAATTACCAGTAGAGCATACCAAGCTTACCTAGCTTCCCGTGATTACATGTCTCCGAACAGCAAGGAGGCTTTGAGGAAGTGATGTGATAATTACAGCTTAGTATGTCCAAAAAGACAAACTATTTATGTAAGCAAAAGTATGTTGAAAGATAGTACACATGTATATGTGTATTATCTTTCAAAATTGATATTTTTATCTGGTTTTGAAGCTACATTTTTTAGACTACTGTTTTTAGATCCTGCCTGTTTTATCACTGTATTTCACAGAGTAAACGTTTTCAAGTACCAGACATTCCATTCTTAAGCTTTTTGTCTCCTGGTTGGGATAGCCTTGAAACCTGGATAGTTGGTTTTAGCATGGAAGCTAGCTAGCCAACGGAGAAAGCAGACAAAATTGTGTTCCCAGCTTTAGTCCCGGGTGCAGCAGCCTCCGCTGCAATGGCTACTCCTGCTGAAATCCCTGCTCTGACATCACCCTTTCCTTCCAGTCCCTCCTGGACGACTGTAGTCAAGGGCCACAAAAGACTCTTTCCTTCTAATCAATCAGCCAATCAGCTTCGGTTCTCTCCACCGGCCAAAATCCCCTCAAAGCGTGTCCTTTCCCCAAGTCTGCCTCCTGCTCGCAGAGTGGGCCTCATGTTGTCTGTCCCACTCTTTTTGCTGATGTCACTGCCAAGAGAAAAGCCACTTTAAGTGACAGCCACATGATGCTGACTGACTCCAGAGGCTTAAAAGGCTCCCACTGCAGGGCGGCCAGCACCTGACCCAGGTCCCACGGTGGGATGGCTGGCCTCCTGGTGCACAGTGCAAGCCTCTGCGCACCCTTCAGGAACTGAGAGATGAGGCCACAGTCACCATCTGCAAGTCTATTATCCCCTGTACAAGCATCCTTGATAGCTGCCACCATGCTTCTAAAGTGGCCCCTGCAGCATTTTGTTTATTTTCTGAGCCCACTAGATGGCGCTCTTGGTTTAAAGAGAGAGGCTCAAAGAATGGCAGTTCAGTGTGTTTTAAACCTTTTGTTGAACAAAAAGCACCATCTAATGGGCTCAGAAAATAAAGAAAATGCTTCACAAGGCTTCATTTGGCCAGCACTATCTGCAGGTACCGGAGCCCCTCTGGGGCTGCACATGTCAGTGCACTGATGGTAAGTTGTGCACCATGAAGTAAAGAGCTCCCAGTGGTAAGACTATGCAGCCCTCGTAGACAGTGCCCAAGCATTCTGCATGGTCTGAGCCACTGATTGCTCAAGTCCCAAGCCTAGCAGACTGGCCCTCTCAGGGGCCAGGCCCAAAGCTTGAGCCCCTGTGCCTGACTCAGAAGGTCCCACTGGACCAGGTGCTCCACTGGCCTCCCGGCTATGAGAGGCACCACCTCCGAGAACCATGAAATGTGTAGCCATTTTGAGGCCACCAGGATTGGCTGCACTTCTTCCGAACTCTCTGCAGCAGATTTGAGAGAAGCGTGAACACATACAGCAGCATTTAAGGGCCACTGGTGATGTTTGGCAGGGAGAGTCGCACCTCATGGAAAGAACGGTAGGCAATGGGCATTGTCCTTGGTTGTGAAGAGGTTAGCCACGGCCCTGCCAAAGCAGAACCAGATCTCCCCGACCACCTGCGATGCAGCCTCCAGTCCCCAGGACATGAGCCTCCCTGAAGGGTAGGTCCGCCACCTGGTTCACCAATCTGGGCACGTGCATGGCCTGAGGGACAGGAACCGTTTCCATGCCCAGGTCCACAGCCTGTGTGCCATCTCGCAAAGGTTTGGGGAGCCCAAGCCCCTTTGCCTGTTGACATATGCGGCTGCCACTGTGCTGTCAGTTCTTATTAGCACATCATGGTTTTGCAGACTCGGGAGAAAATGTTTTGTTTTTTTTTTTTAGATATTTTTTGGGGCTTTTTAGCCTTTAATGTATAGGACAGACAAGCGTGAAGGAGGGAGAGAGAGAGGGAGTGACATGCAGCAAAGGGCCACAGGCTGGAGTCGAACCCGGGCCGCTGCGGCAACAGACTTGTACATGGGGCGCCTGCTCTACCACTAAGCCACCGGCGCCCCAGACTTGGGAGAAAATGTTTGAGGGCCAGGTGAATGACTCTCTTCTAGAGCACTGATAGGCTGGCCCTTCCAGCGAGCACTCCAGACCCCACTGGTGCCCCTGCCCAAATGGAGTGTGCTCCACCCCTCCAGGGATGCATCCATAAAGAGCACCTGGTGACGCAGTACTGCCACCACCTGAGGTCCACACAAAGCTGCACGAGCACAAGCACTGCCGCCTGCAGTTGCCTCTGCGGACAGAGCCCAAGGCTGAAGAGTTGCCTCTGGACTGGACGCATGTGTAGAAGAGCCAATGCCACCACCTGTGCCATGGCTGCCATAAGACCCAGAAGGTGGACACACAGCCGCCACGTGACCCTGGCACCCAGCTAAAAAATGAGAGAGGCAGGTCCTGATTGAAACCTGCCTTTCCTGTGACAGCGTCACCAACCCAGCTCTGGTATCCAGTCCCATGCCGAGAAACTGGGTGGGTGGAAACTGCACTTTTTCTCATTGATGTGCAGCCCCAGACACTGAATGTGATCCAACAGCACAGACACATGATGGCGGCACTGCTCCTCTGTCTGTGCACATATTAGCCAATCGTCAAAATAATGCAGTATCATGAGACCCTGCCTTCATAGAGGCCCCAGAACCGCATCCATGCACCTTGTGAAGATGCAGGGTGCCAGCGAGATGCCAAAAGGGAGGACACAGAACTCAAAGGTTTTTCCCTCAAAGGCAAACCTGAGAAACCTTCTGTGCCCCTCCCAGATTGGAATTTGAAAAAAGGCATCCTTTAGGTCGAGGGTTGCAAACCAGTCGCTTACCCGCACAGTCTGCTTGACCCTGGGCATGGTCAACATTTTGTACTTCAGGGGCATGAGGAACTTATTCAGCCCCATGAGGTCCAAGACAGGCCTTAGCATCCCATCTTACTTTGGAACAAGAAAATAGTGTGAATAAAACCCTGCCTGTTGATCTTTTCCCCTCACTTCCATGATAGCTGACTTTGACATGAGAGTAAAGATCTCCGAGCACAAAACCTCCCTGTGCTGGTGGTCTGCAATGATGGAAAATGTAGCCAACCCATCAGAGGAGGAGTGCTTTGGAACTGTAAATGATACCTCTGGACCATTGTTGAAACAACCCAGGGGTCTGCCCCCAGAGCCTCCCATGTTGCCGGAGAATAAGGGAAGGCTGGGGGTGATGTTGGGTCAGGACTTAGGCATGATCTTCAGTGGCCCCTGGCCACTGCCACGTCCTTGGCTCCATTTAGACTTGCCACACTGTACTGCATCCAGCCGGCAGATCTTCCTGACTCCAAGCAGGCTGAGGTTGCTTGGGCTGCTGTGGTTGAGGTCGCTGCCAACCCTAACCTCACTTCAAGGCACCTGACACCTCCTTAGCACAGCAACAGGCTTCCTGACCCTGCTGAATCATCATGGATGCGTCAGGCCCAAACAAGGCAGATAGCTCAACAGGCAGTTTGACCAGATGCGCCCTATCCTCTGGCTGCAGCATGGACTGTGACAGCTAGTGCATGGCCACACAAAAACTTGCCATAGTACTGTCAGATGCTTCACCCTGGTCCCTCATGAGCTTAGAAAGAAGTGAGAAGACGCACTGTAGTTGACTATTAGATTCCTACTACACTCCTCCTTCAGCTGGTCAACCAGATGGCGCTAATACGGGGACAGTATGGCATCTGTGTTTGCCAGCTGTGTCTGGTCTGCGATGGCTCCATGCTTTTTTTCCCAACAAGCCATCCATTACCTTGCAGTTTCTACTTGGGCAATTTGCCTTGCCCAGGAGGGACTTTGATGGAGCCAGCAAGGCAAGCAAAGCCTGATCCATGGGGGGCAATGGCACACAGCCCTGACTGTCAACTGCAGCCATGCATCGACAGAGCGCCGACCAGCGTGCCCCTGCTGTTGGTGTTGCAAACCCACTCCTGACCACCTCCTTAAAATCAGAAAGGAGAGGCACAAGGAACCGTGTGGGTCTGCTTGCTGTTTCATCATCGAAACTAGAGGGGGTGGGACCCTGACCAGCTGGCAGGTCGAGCCCCAGAGCCAAAGCATTATTCCCTGACGGAGAGGCAACTGCTGGTCATCCTCCTTAACAGGTACCTGCTGCCCCTCTGAGGCCAACTCATTGTCCTCAAGGGGCCCAAAGCCATGAATGTCTACCTCCTCCTCCGACCCGCGGGAACAGTGATTCCTATCCAACTCAGCAGAGGGCCCAGTAGTAGGGATATTCCCATGTGACACAGTCCGCTCACCCCCCACTGATACTGTTAAAGTGGAGGAGAAGGGGCCCCTGTCCCACACTATCAGACTATCAGACCCGCCAACCTAGGGCGCTTAGCTGGCAAAACAGCAAACATGCATAAGCAGTTCATGCATGAAGCCAAACACACAGTAGTCATGGCCATCCTATACTGGCATATTAACATTACAGCCCACACAAGTGGGGCCTTGCTGGCTTGCCATCATCTGTCTCTCCTTTCTTTTTTTTCTTTTTTTGAGAGTGACATCACTGTAGCTCAACCAGAAAGTGCACTCTATAGTTATGGCAACAGTTCTGCTAGCTATTTTTAAATAGTTTTCCTGAGCCAACAGATATGTGTACAGCCACGCGCCTATCAAAAGCTGGTAAAATACATTTATTTTATTTTATGGCCTTGACATTAACCTTACATATCGTTGAGTTATCAAGGACACTTTCGTGTTTTTGCGTGTATACAGGAATGTTAAAGATATCATTGAGAAGAAGAGAAGAAGAGGTTGACGTGGTACCAGCACGTAATTTCAACCCATTACGTACTGCCACCACAGAATGTGGTGTTAAGAGGTCATGGTCATTTCACGTATTTCTGTGAGATCAGGTTGATTCTAGGGTTGACAGGGAGATTTCACAGAAGTGGGTTAATGCTGAGGTGGGCAGAAATCAGCATCAGTCTCTCTGTAATTTGTATTCATGTGCTGCTGAATCTCTACTATTTTGTTAAAGAATTAATTAAGAATTTCTTCATGTTTCTGGAGAAGATTCCACCAGAGATAGCTAGGCTGAGGAGCAATAACTGAACTGATGGTTTTAAAAAGGATTCTGGTATTAAAATCCTGTTCAGCTATCAATTGTGAAAAATATAAGTCTCTTAATTCCTTACACTGATGAGTAAACATGAGATGTTTGAGAGATGCAGGGGAGACACTGTTTTTGTCTTTCCATTTTCTCTCCGCCAGTGTCAATAAGACCTTTTATATCTGACTATAACTGTAAAATCTGAAATCTTTGTGTAAGGGTTATTAAAAACACTGACAAGGTTCTCCATGCCGAGGCTCTGATAATCATTGGAAATTAAAAATGTGTGTGGGAGAGTAAAAGCTTCAAAGAAACCAGCAACAGAGAATGAACTTAGGGGGCAGGGGAGACACAATGTGGGGGGTTTGGGGTCAGGAGAGAGGAGTGAAACATGGAACAACACTGCCCTATATTCAGAGATGGCAAACCAACCATATTTTCATCTTCCACACAGAAACCATAGCAGAGCACACGTGTGTCCTTTAAAGTGGTTGGGGTGGTTTGCATGTTGGGTAAGATTAAAAGAACCTAAAAGTTTGATAAAATCCAAAGTAAATGGGGAGGAAGACAGAGAGCACACATGGATGTTAAAATTCACAAGCATAAGAACTCTGTCATATTGTAACATAATGACTGATTAAAGGTCTGAAAATTCCTGAATAAAACCAGAATAAGATTTGGCAACACATTTTCACTCCAACCTCGTCATATGATTCGCAAGGTACCCTGGCTACGTTTTTTTGTTTAACTGTTTTCTATTGCATCAAGATTATCTCCCTACCCAGTAGTTGTATCACAACTATGGGAATTATCCACATCTGGGGTAATCAAAGTGGAAAATTAATAATCTTTAAGACGCACCACTTTACGTGGCCTGCATGCACCAGGCTATAAAGGCCCCAGCTCGTGCATGCACCCACTGATCCATTGATTTCTGAGCATAAAGAAAAGGAGAGACGAATTTAGTGTTTTGTTCACTTACCTTAGTTTAGGTTGGAGCACTGGCCTTCGTGGGTCTTTCTCAAGGATAGCTATATGCTGTTTCCTCTTTTTGACAATAAGGAGTGAAACAGTTGAGGGGGTGTCATATGCGTGTATTGCAGCTGTTTACGCACGGTTGAGGCATAGCAATGGAGGCATAGCAACTCGCTCAAGCCTGACTTAGTCAGGGGGCAGCGTGCTGCTTGCCTCTAGGAAGTTGATGCTGACTCAAATCTGACCAGGTCGGGGGCAGCTCATGACGTTCCTCGGGGGTTTAGTTGCCTGCTGGAGGGGCAGCGAGTGGCTTACCTCTACAGTTAGCCACCGCGAGTTGTAGCTTGTTTTCCAGTTCACACCTGCGGAAGCTTCCCATTTTCCTTATCAAAACACATCTCCCTCCAGTAGAAGGGTCCCACTGTCCAGTGTCAAAAGAAAATAATTCATATTGTGGCCGTACACATATCTGTTGGCTCAGGAAAACTATTTAAAAATAGCTAGCAGAACTGTTGCCATAACTATAGAGTGCACTTTCTGGTTGAGCTACAGTGATGTCACTCTCAAAAAAAGAAAAAAAAGAAAGGAGAGACAGATGATGGCAAGCCAGCAAGGCCCCACTTGTGTGGGAATTAATTACTCTTTACTTATTTCTGTGAGATCAGGTTGCCTAGAATGCACTGTTGCACTTTCTAAACCACCCACCTGCCTTTCATACTATATTCCCACCTGGTTATCAAAAGCTGGCACTTGATCAGGATATTTTAACCATTATTAACTGCTTTATGTCTACTGGCATTTCCTATCCCATTTTAAAGATATTTTTAGGACATGTTGCCTTTAATGGACAGGGCAGGTGAGTTTGGGGCAGGGGGGTGGTATGCAGCAAGGGGCCACAGGCTGGAATTGAACCCTGGCTGCTGCGGCAACGGCCTTGTACATGGGGCGCATGGTCTACCCACTAAGCTACTGACACCCCTCCTAACTCATTTTAAACTCAAACTGTGTACCCACTCTTGAAGAAGCCTTTTCTAGATCCCTTGGTTTTAGGTCATTTTAGACCCATTTCTAACCTGTCTGTTTTTTTTACTAACTGATTTCTTTTATGAACAACAATCACATCTCCAAAATCACAACGATTACATCTTTCTTCCAAAAATTCCAATCTGGTTTCTGCTCTCAACACAGTACTGAGACTGCTCTGGTTAAACCCACAGTGTGTAGGAATTTCTCCCATCTAACGGTGAAATCATATATTGCATTCAAACGGATAGCGCACTCTAGCGCTTCACTGTTTCAAATGCGTATTGCAATAACGGCAGCCGCTGTGTACCAAAAAGCTATGGTAACATTGATGAAACCATGTCATCTGATACTTCATGAAGTATTCATTCAGGCTGCTACACAGACACACACAACCCAAGTTGACAAACCCCCTCCTCACCATGCTGGCTGTGTTTACAACGTAGGACTGTTGAGGCGGATGTAAATCGAAACAAACCAATCACGTCTTGTCTTTTGACAACTGACAAGGGGCTCAACCTCACACACCTCATCCCTCTCCTCGCAACACTGCGCCGCTGACAACTGTTAGCCGCTGTTAGCTGCTGTTAGCGGTGCCGCTACTACCCTGGCACTACTGCAGCATAACAAAGTCCAACTCTCTGAACATAATGCAGGATCATGCATATGCAGCATCACGGAAGACGAAACCTCGTTGCCAAGGGGTCATCCCTATGTTCCCCGGGTTCTATGTTCCCCGCGTTCTATGTTCCCCATTTAACCCTGCAAAAAAGGTTCTATGTTCCCCGCTTACACAAAAAAGGTTCTATGTTTCCCGGGTTCTATGTTTCCCTCTAACTAAAAAAGGTTCTATGTTCCCCGCTTATCCAAAAAAGGCAGGAAACATAGCAGTTGCATTAATATGTTGTTTTAGCATCTCTAAACACACACAACGGAACATAATGGGGCGAAATTACAATAAGCTGTTAAGTGCAGCGTTTTTTCGGGAACTCTGTTCAGTAAATCCACCATGATTATTTATTAGTTTTGTGATAAAAATAAATGCCTCTATGTTGTTGATCACGGACATTGATATCAACTGTTCAGTTCAGTCCTTTGACCAATCAGATACTCAGATTTCTTCCTCTCTTGTTTTTATGACGGTAGCGTCAGGAGCAGCCAAAGACCACCTGTGGCAAGATAGTTATCTACCAGTGTTTGTAAACAAAAGAATATTGATCATGGCCGAAATAAAGATAAATAATTATGTACAGTTAATGTGTTTCCCCGTTTGCTTATGGTTACAGGGAAACATGTATGAAACATGAAACTGAACAGTTGATATCAACATCCGTGATTAACAACATACAGTAGACGCATTTATTTTTATCACAGAACGAATAAATAATCATGGTGGATTTACTGAACAGAGTTCCCGAAAAAATGCTGCCCACCATAGATCGCCCAAAGGGTAAGTTTCTGATTGTAATTTCTCCCCATTATGTTCCGTTGTGCGTGTTTAGAGATGTTAAAACAACATATTAATGCAACTGCTATGTTTCCTGCCTTTTTTGGATAAGCGGGGAACATAGAACCTTTTTTTAGCAAGAGGGAAACATAGAACCTGGGAAACATAGAACCTTTTTTGTGTAAGCAGAGAACATAGAACCTTTTTTGCAGGGTTAAATGGGGAACATAGAACCCGGGGAACACAGATATGCTCCCGTCGCCAAGAAAGCGCAAAGGGGAATCAAAAAGGCAACGTGACCGGTGAATTAAAAAAACGAGGGTCAGCATTGGGGTAGCCTTTCCCAGGTGGAGAGAGCTGCTGAAGGAGAAAGGTAATTCAATCACAGGCCAGTGTCGCTGTTAGCTGTTAGCCGCTGTCAGCCACTGCGCCGCTAACAGCTAACAGCTAACAGCAGCGCAGTGATGCGAGGAGAGGGATGAGGTGTGAGGTTGAGCCACTTGTCGCTGTTAGCTGTTAGCTGCTGTTAGCCGCTGTTAGCTAACAGCGGCTGTGGCCAACAGCCTGTTAGCTAACAGTGACACTGGCCTGTGACTGAATTACCTATCTCCTTCATTTTGTTGGTTCTGGGATATGTGCATGCATGTCACTTTCACAGCTTATTATTGGACTGTCACTGGTGGCCTGCATTGTGGGTGAGAATGACAGAGATGCAATTCCAACAACTTCAGGCAGCCGCCGTCCAAAAGTCCAAGCAGACCGCACCAAGCGCACTCCTTGATCGCCTGAGCGGATCCTGCATTTTTTATCTAGCGCCCCTGCTGTCACCCTCCAGCATCGCAGCTCAAGTTACACTGCGCATGTGCAGTCCCCCCGTATTTGACCCCGTGTCTCAGCCTTCTCTTGAAAAGCCTTGCAGGTACCAGGAATATATCCTGAAAGTTTTATTCAAATTGACCACTAGGAGCCACCACAAATACAATAAATGGGCGTGGGATAACACAAATCAGACTTTCAATCAGAAATTCATTGTCCAATCATTGAAAAACTTGCAGGGTATGTTACATAACAATGATAATCCACATGTATTAATTCATTTTTATATCAGTCAATCAAAGGCAACCAAAGTTCCAAACGAGTCGAATGGCCCTTTGCAAAATTCGGCCATAAATCAATGAGGAGGTGTTCAAACATCACAAAACTCTGACTTTTTTTTAACTAAGCCATTAAGGCATGTTTACGGAGTCCTTAATTGAAATTGTCAAAGGTCTTGATCCTACCCAGCTTTCAGCCTTTAAAGATCTGTGCTGGCTTGAACCCCGGCATTGCCGCTTGTGGCAATATTTTATACTTTTTTATTTATTGTTTTTTTTTTCGCCCTCTACTGGACTCTATGGGTACAGTAGGCGAAGCCCGATCTATGTACTCCCTGCCGCGGGAGAGGCTCTACCCACTGACCAAGCTACCGGTTAGGTACCAAGACCCAATCACCACTTTACCGATCTTCACCCTGCGGAGTGATGATGGATCCAACTCCATCCCAGTTAGCATCACCTGGCTAGACTGGGTGAGGTTGTGGTCTAACCTCGCAGGGGTCTCAATCATAAGACACCTTGCACACCCCATCGTCCGTGTTTTAACAGAGCACGGTTCAATGCAGGTGTATGTCGTCCAGTGGGAGTCAAGCATAAAAACACTTGACACATCCCTCTTTTCACAAGTCCTGTGTCCCTACGGTGAGCACAGACCTTGAAAAGGAACCCGACACGTCCAAGAGATAGAACCGTACGAACGGTGTAAACCACGCCGCCGCCGTACATATGTCCTCAACACTCGCAGCACTGAATAGAGCCGTGGACGCCGCCACACCTCTTGTGGAGTGTGCCTGGACCACAGTGGGGGGCTCCTGACCGGCTTGACTGTAGGCTGAGGAGATACACTCACACAGCCACCTCGCCAGTCGTTTCTTGGACAGGGCTCTGCCGGCCGTCCCGTCACCATAACACACCAACAACTGGTTGGTTGGCTGGTTGCAGCGTAAACCTTAATGGACGCGTGAGACAGCCCTCTATCAACCAAAAGCTGTAAAAAGGAAAGCGTGTCCCCCACTGGACACGTCAGTGGATCCACTCCCCTTTCCTCGCACCAACACTGGAATCCCAACCACTTAGCCTCGTAACAGGCAACGGTGGATCCAGCTCTAGCCGCTTGTATGGTTTGCACCACCCACACAGACAGTCCAGCCCGCATCAGCCTGTCCCTTTCAGGAGCCAGGCCTGAAGTGGCTGACCTAGGACCGGCAGCGTCTGTATTGCACCTGCCTCCTGCGACAGTGTCACCATCGTGGTCAACTCTGCGTACCACGAAGCTGACCGCCGGTTGGGGGCCACCAGAATGACCTTCAACCGCTCCAGTCTCACTCTCTCCAGTAGCTGGGGGATGAGGCGGAGGGGAAGGAATGCGTAAAGTAGCCCTTTTGGCCATGGCGCGTGTGCAAACGCGTCCACCCGGCCAACAAACATTGTGGGGAGTCCCAGTAACGCAGGTTGCCCTGCACCATTAGGGGGACCGTCACCAGCCGAAACTTCTGCCTCTTGAGGTCTAAACGTAGGCTGGCAAACCATCTCTGCAGACGACGCATGTACCACTGGGTACACAGATGAGGGGACAACAGCAGAGTCTTCTTGGCTGGAAGAAACAACAGTACTCCGCTCTGTGACCCGGGGGGCCCGTATTCGTGGCCTGCTGCGGGGGTGAAACAGTGGAGCATATATCGACGGGTCGCTGGTTAATGCAGCGGGGTTTGCACCAGTTGAAGCCGTGCAGAAAGCCTGGGGCATGGAGGGGTTGGAAGGGGAGGATTTTGCTGTTTTAGCGGTGTAATATGTTTTAATAAAAACATTTTTACCTTGAACACAAGAACAATGACCCACAGTAGCACAAGCAGAACATGTGCATACACAACCCTGACAACCATATAAACAATAATGGGGGAGGGTGGCGAGGAAGCCTGCCTGCATCGTCCCTCCCGCCAACAGTCACTTGGCCGGCTGCTGTGTGCTCCAAGAGCCAGATAATCTCAGCTTGAGTGGTCTGCTGGTGCCACACGCTGCAGGATGAGCCGTGTTGGGGTCCCGCGGAGGGCGCTGCTGGGGTGAGACCTGGTGGGGCTGGCTGCTGGGTTGCTGAAGGGGTCGCGGGGGGAAAACCCTTGCGCTGGCGACGCTCTCTCCTCCTCGCCGTTGCGTTATGGCGGGTCAGCTTGTCATCCCTCTTCACTTTTGCAGTGGCAGCGAGCAGTAGATGATGGCTCAGCTGCGCTTTCTCCTCCTCCAGCCTCTCGGGAAAAGTAGTCTCCATTTTGCCCTGTACGCGCAAGAAGGAAGCCATACCCACAACCGCCGCTTTGGTTTTCAGCGGCTCCTGCCACGGCACCTTGACACGTTGCCAAATGTTAGGAAGCGCCGTAGAAACCTTGGCAGAGGCGGCTCACTGGCTTCGGCGGCAACGGAGGGGCCCAACGCCGCTCTCGTCATGACTTGCGGGAAGTCCAACTTGATTGAAGCCGAAGACAGCCGAGATGTCAGACAGGGACAGCTCCTCATCGCCGTCCTCATCATCTCGTGGCGGTGGGCCAGCAACGGAGGCTGAAGCCGAGCCAGCCAGCAACGCTTCATCAAGCGGCACGGTGGTGGTGTGCGCCAGAGCGGCGTGCTCCTCCTCCATGGCATCCTCCTCAAACTCCCGCTGCTCCACGTCACTCTCGTCGAGGGACAGGGCGAGTTGATCTACGCCAGAGAAGAAGTCAGCTCGCTGCTGGCGGCGGACACGGGGAAGTTCTCTGCAGCATGGGCAGGCCGGGTGCCGCTCAAGCCCAGCGATGGCGTGCTGTCTGCCGAGGCACTCGTAGCACAGAACGTGCGGGTCTGCCGGAGCAAGGAAACCGCTGGGGCAGGCCGGGCAGTGTCTTGTCTCTTCTTTTTTTTTTTTTAAAGATATTTTTTGGGGCTTTTTAGCCTTTAATGTACAGGACAGACAAGTGTGAAGGGGGGAGAGAGAGAGGGAGTGACATGCAGCAAAGGGCCACAGGCTGGAGTCGAACCCGGGCCGCCGCGGCAACAGCCCTGCACATGGGGCGCCCGCTCTACCACCAAGCCACCGACGCCCCCAGTGTCTTGTCTCTTCTAGTGGCGATTCCATCCTAGGAGGTGGTTGTGTCAGTGGGCACTCGCCGACGGTGAAAGTAAAAGTAATGAGGGCAGCTATGGACAAAGCTGCTTATATACCCGTCAAAGACGGCGGGTAAGGTAGGCATGTCCTATTGGCCGGCTACGTAAATGCAAATTTTTCAGTGGGCCATCGCGTGCACACGATTGGAGGAGATTATACCCATAGAGTCCAGTAGAGGGCGAAGCCTGTGTGAGGTATAACTGACATTAGTCCTCCTCATCCAAATCCACTGACTACATCTAGCTGCTTCATCTGACATTTCCTTCACTGTCTTCCTCAAGCTCTGTCCCCGCACTCCGAGTTCCCCCAGGAGTGAGACAGCTGATCTTGCTATGAATCCCCTACACCCCACTTCCACTGGACAAATCCTAGTTTTCCATCCTCGCTGCTCAGCTTCTGCTCCTAAGTCTGCATACCTAAGCTTTTTTCTTTCATAGGCTTCTTCCACTGAGCCTTCCCAAATTACTGTCAGCTCAATGAAATAAACTATCCGTTTACTCACTGACCACAACACTATGTCAGGCCTCTGATTGGTACAAACCATTTCCTGGAGAACAACAAGCTTTCCACCTAAATCTACTTGCATTTCCCAATCACAAGCACCTTCTAGGTGGCCACACCCTTGCCTCCTTACTAACTTATCCCTTCTGTGTTTCTCCCCCTCACGGACAAACTGAATTGCTAAACTCTTATTCTTAAAACCTTCTGAATTTACCTGTCTTCGTTTCCCTTCGATGTCTGCAGCTAAACATTTCAACACCTGGTTATGTCGCCATGTATATCGGCCTTGTGACAAGTTAACTTTACAGCATGACCAAATATGCTTTAAGGTTGCGGTTCCTGAACACTATGGGCATGATGGATCCCCATTTACCCACAGTTTTAGGTTCTGGGAGGTTGGTAATACATCGTATGTAGCCCCTACCAGGAATCTAATATGATTCTCCTCCATACTCCACAGGTCCCTCTAACTAAGCTTCCTCTTCTCTACACTTTCCCAATTCAACCACTGTCCCTGCTTAGCCTGGGCCACTACCTTTGCACTCCTTAATATCTCCTCCTGTCTATGTATCTGTTCCACAATCAGCTTTCTTTTATCTTTGAGGCCTGCTTCATTCCATACCGGTTTGCCTGAGCCAAGCCCCAGGCCTCCCCGGCCAAACTGAACATTACCTACAATCTCTATTTGCCTAAGAGCTGCCTCTGCCTCCTGAACTGCCGATCTTGGGTTCCACTTCCTCCCCTTGGTTGGATTTGGAACCACACTCCTAACTACCATGTCCTTACTCCCAGATAGCAACAACTCTGTCCTGACCTTGGTACATTTAAATTCCTCTGTTAAACTAGATACTGGCAGCTGAAGTAACCCTTTTCCATACAATGCAACACTACTTAGGCACCTAGGAGTGCCTAACCACTTCCTAATATAAGTGCTAACCGGCCTTTTAATTCTCTCCACAGTAGATATTGGAATTTCATAAATTGACAAAGGCCACATTAACCTAGGATATAGCCCAAATTGCAAACACCACAACTTCAACTTTCCTGGAAGTTCTGATTTATCTATTCTATCCAGTCTTTCAGCCACATCATTTCTAAATTTCACCACCTGTTCCTCATAATTCAACTCCACATTGTGCCACCTACCTAAGCTCTTTACTGACTTTTCCCTAATTATTGGAATTTCCTCATCATCTATGACAAACTTCCTATTATTGTGTGTTATCACTTAACTTCCCTCTACATACTGAGATGCTTCTAGACTTACTAGGCTTGATCTTCATGCTGGCCCACTTGAGGTTCTTATTTACCTTCTCTAGTAGCCTCTTTGTACATGGCATTGTTGTGGACACCAGTGTCATGTCATCCATGTAAGCCCAAACTGGTGGAAGATGCAACCCATTCTGCTGTCTCTCCCCACCTACCACCCACTTGGAAGCCCTGATGATTACTTCCATTGCCATAGTAAATGCTAATGGAGAAATTGTACACCTTGCCATAATACCTATTTCTAGCCTCTGCCAACCTGTTGTGAAACCTGCTGTACTGAGACACAACCTAATATCCTGAAAATATGCTTTCACTAAGTTAACAATTACCTGTGGCACTTTTAAGTAGTCAAACTCACTCCAAATGAGGCTATGCGGTACTGAACCAAAGGCATTTGCAAGATCTAAAAGTATTACATGCAGGTCCCTTTTTTAATCTTCGCTGCCTGAATCTGGTGCCAGATCATGCTAGTATGCTCTAAACACCCTGCAAAACCTGATATTCCTGCCTTCTGCACCATAGTATCTATTAAGCTATTCCTTTCTGAGTAGCTAGCTAATCTCTGTGCTACCACACTAAAGAAAATCTTCCCCGCTACATTCAAGAGAGAAATCATCCGGAATTGGCTAAGGTCCACAGACTCCTTCTCCTTAGGAATGAGGACACCCCCTGCCCTAAGCCATGCTCTTAGGATAATTTGTTTCTCCCAAGCTATTCTTAGTTGTGTCCACAAAAATTTAAGGCTATCAGGTGCACTTTTAAAAACCTGGTAGGGGACTCCATTAGGCCCTGGGGCCGAAGAAGCCTTTGCACGCCTGACCACCTCCTGAACTTCCTTCCACCTAGGTGGCCTGACATCCATCTTATGCTCTATCCCTCCTAATGGAGGGATATCCGGTGGAAAATCTACTATCCTATTCTTCTCTAAATCTGATCATGTATTTCTCAAATATTCTTCAACCTCTAGCCTTTCTGCTTTAAGCTGCCCTCCCTTTTCCTGGTTAAACAATCCTTTAACAAACTTAAAAGGGTCCCTGAAAAAACTTGTCCTTACATGTTCCTTCTTCCTCCTCTTTTTCCTGAGATGCTCTGCCCTTCTAAGAACTGCTAGCCTGCTTCTCAACTCCTCTTGCAACACATTAATTCCCTCCCTTTCTTCTTCTGTAGCCTTTTTCCACTGTTTTAACTGTCTCATCATCCGAGCCTCCCGGTAGGTGGTTGGAGGGTTCAAGCTCAAAACTGGTCTTCGTCTCCCTCCCATCAGAGCGTATATGGATGATATGACCATACTCACCACAACCAAAGCATGTGCTTGACGGTTGCTGAAAAAGGTGCAGGAGAACATCCAGTGGGCCCGGATGGAAATAAATCTGAGCAAGTCCAGGAGCATTTCAGTCGTCAAGGCACAACTGTCAGAAAACCGGTTTTGCGTTGACGAGGAACCTATACCAACAGTGTCAGAGAAGCCAGTAAAGAGTCTCGGACATTGGTATGATGCCACCCTCAAGGACAAAGGGCAAGTGGACCAGCTCAGGCAGGAAACCATAAGTGGCCTTGAGCGTATCAACAAGACCATGCTCCCAGGCAGAATGAAGCTTTGGTGCCTTCATTTTGGGCTATTACCCCGGCTGATGTGGCCTCTGACCATCTACGAGGTCCCAATCAGGAGACCAGGCGGACAAAAATCAATGCCCTGCCTCCTCCATCATTCCATCCAGCATCTGCTAGAGTGTTCGTCCGTGAAGGTGCAAAGCCAGCCACAGCCTCTACAACATCGGACATCGGTCAGCTCGGAGGTGCACGAGACTGGAAGTTGGTGGCAGATCTGAATCAAAGGCTCTGCTTCCCATCTGAGATTGCCACAGCAAACCTCAGACCAGATCTCATCCTCTGGTCCTCCTCACTCCGCTCTGTGTACATCATAGAGCTTACTGTTCCCTGGGAGGATGCTGTGGAGGAGGCCTTCGAGCGCAAGAGCCTTAAGTACATGGAGCTGGCGGCCGATGCTGAACGGCATGGCTGGAAAGCTAAGATTTGCCCAGTGGAAGTCAGTTGCAGAGGCTTCATGGGCAAGTCAACCATCAGGCTACTTAGGGACCTTGGGATTTGAGGCCAAGCCCAACGCCAGACCATCAAAGCCCTCTCAGGAGCAGCAGAGCAAGCAAGCCGATGGCTGTGGGTGAAGAGGCGAGACACCTCCTGGGCCCCAAAGTAACACCAGTGGCTTAGAAGGGTTGAAAGCAGAGGGGGGCACACCTGGGATGCCAGGCGTTGCTGATGAGCCCTCTGGAGGTGTAGTGGGCCCATCATCATCGAAACACCAGTGAAGGAGGGTGCCCACCTGATGACCCCAGTGAAGCTTCCAACCCCCCCCCCCCCCAACCACACACACACACACACACACACACACCACAGCTTTGCAATCACTCTGATGGATACGTCGTCACCACTCAAACCTCAGGTTTACAAGCTTAATCTAGGGATTGTTTCATCTAGTCCTAAAACAGAACTCATTTCCTTAACTAACTTCTCTATTTTTCTTTGCCGCCTAGATTTACCTGACTGTTCCCTCTCATTCCTCATTCTCTCATGCACCCCAAACCTCTCTGCACCATATGAGTAAATTATATCTCCCAACTTTTCTTTTGCATTTCCTCTAAGCCTACGTAAGATTACTGACAAATCTCTATTAACTATCTCCCATTCTTTACTGTCATTTGCCCTAGGCCATCTAACTCTATCCTTCTGCTTCATGGTTCTCTCTCTGACTGGCATATTGACCTCAGTGTCACATGCATCCCCTCTTACTAACCCCTCCTCCTCCTCCTCAGTGGCAGTGTTACTGATATCCTGCGAACTGTGGTTTTCTACCTGTCGCTGAACTTCATCCGACTGACTCGACTGACTTCTTAGGAAGTACTGATCAATGCGGCTACTCTGCCCTTTCTTTGCCACGCACTTCTTCTTTCCCTGATGAGTTCTGAGGCCTTTTACTGATGTTACTTTCTGCCAGCCGCAAGGGCAAACCTGAAACATCTTGTTCTCGACTGTGCTACCTTTGTCCTCTAAAGATGCGCTTGCCTTGTCCTGAGTTCTGCTAATTCTAGCCCTGGTGGATAGGTCTGTGCCCCTATCCTTCACTGAGTCACAGATCCAATGCATAGTCATGTCTGTTCCAATGTCTTTTACCATGTAAGCCACCTGTGAGTCATTTTCCACCCTAGCTCTTGCTGACTTTTGGGGTATTTTCCCTATGTTGGCTGTAGATAATTATATTATTATATTATATTATATTATATTATATTATATTATATTATATATTTTAAATTTTATAAATAAAGTTATTATTATTATTATTATTATTGTTATGTTGTTGTTGTCGGTTTCAGATGCAATGATAGTGATGGTTGGATGCTTTGCTTTGTACACCCATTCAGTCTCCAATAGTAGATCAGGAGCCAGAGCCTTCAGCTATCAGGCTCCTCTCCTGTGGAATCATCTTCCTGTTACAGTCCGGGAGGCAGACACCGTCTCCACATTTAAGACTAGACTTAAGACTTTCCTCTTTGATAAAGCTTATAGTTAGGGCTGGCTCAGGCTTGCCCTGTACCAGCCCCTAGTTAGGCTGACTTAGGCCTAGTCTGCCGGAGGACACCCCTATAATACACCAGGCACCTTCTCTCCTTCTCTCTCTCTCATATTCTATTACTGCATCTTGCTAACTCGGCCATTCTGGATGTCACTAACTCGGCTTCTTCTCCGGAGCCTTTGTGCTCCACTGTCTCTCAGATTAACTCATATCACAGCGGTGCCTGGACAGCGTGACATGTGTGGTTGTGCTGCTGCCGTGGTCCTGCCAGATGCCTCCTGCTGCTGCTGCCATCATTAGTCATTAGTCATACTTCTACTGTTATTATACACATGTGACTATTGTCACACATGTATACTGCCATATATTAATACATACTTTCAACATATTGTACCACAGTAGCCAGAACTATAACTATAATATTATTACTTTCAATAATGTTGTTGTAAGCTACTGTCATTACCTGCATCTCTCTCTCTCTCTCTCTCTCTCTCTCTCTCTCTCTCTCTCTCTCTCTCTGTCTCATTGTGTCATGCGGATTACTGTTAATTTATTATGCTGATCTGTTCTGTACGACATCTATTGCACGTCTGTCCGTCCTGGAAGAGGGATCCCTCCTCAGTTGCTCTTCCTGAGGTTTCTACCGTTTTTTTTTTCCCCATTAAAGGGTTTTTTTTGGGGAGTTTTTCCTTATCCGCTGCGAGGGTCATAAGGACAGAGGGATGTTGTATGCTGTAAAGCCCTGTGAGGCAAATTGTGATTTGTGATATTGGGCTTTATAAATAAAATTGATTGATTGATTGATTCATCCACCCCTGAATTCTCCATAGACACCTCCTACTTCGCTCCCATCACAATATGACCAGTGGGCTTTTTCAGTTGAATGGAAACACATGTTGTTTTGAGCACATGCTGAAACGACTGATGTTGTTGTTGTTTCTCTTGGGAGGATGGTCTCATTAGGACAGTGTACAAGGCAGTGAGCAGGCCTGGAATTTCGTCATTTTAGGGCAAGGCCACTTGGCCTTTCGTGTTGTCAATTTTTTGAGGGCACAAGACTGGCTTACAATTATTTTTGATGTGTTGTTAGATAGCTAACAAACAAACAAACTACAGCAGGGATATTCAATTAGGCTACTATTTCAACTGGGCCGCATTTCAAAACCAGATAATGTCGACGGGTCACATTTTTAGCAGCGAGCAACCGATCCACTTTCTTTTTTTTTTTGCATACATATATATATATATATACACACAGGCATGGTCCTCCTCAACATGATGCAGAAACAGACTAAAAAGAGCTATGCACAGAAGCATAATAAGTGACATTAACAGTATCTAACAACACACACTATCTCTCTACCAGCATCTCCCTCTCCCCTCTCCTCCTATACACACACACACACATGCACACACCTCACCTCCTGATGCTTTTCTTATAGGTCAGTTACATAGGATATAGTTTTATACAGTCCATGGCAGCAACAGTCATGTTTACAACAACAAAGTCGCTATTTAAAACCCAATAATATCACATTGGAATATAAATATTCCTCCTGACATCACAATACTGAGTGAAGAAAGACACGTTATCTCAGCATGAAGACAAACATTAGTATCAGTCATTCATCCTGCTCTCTGTCCCTCCTCTACTGAGGACACGCAGGTCAGCTGCCTCAGGTACATGTTCAGATAAAGTATTAGCCTACACACATACAGCTTTCATTTTAGTTTTAAGTCTAAAACACTTTGCTGTTAGCACCGCGAGCACGATGTGCTTGTGTCGACCGCGATCATAAATCATAATAGCGGTGAATGAGAGACTGTGGACAGAGCAGATTGAAATATTCTACATGCTGATCACATGTACTGATAAAGTATTGGCTTGGCTGGCAGAGATTTTATCGCACTTACTCACAGTAACAAGCGTTGTTGTCATTAACTAGAGTCATCTTTAAGTTATATTCCCTTCATCTGCACTGCGGCTCCACCGCTGCACAATGATGATACATGAAACTGAAACTTTAAAAAGTAACGCCGATAATGGCGGAGCTTACTGTTATTACGGTGTTGATTAAACTTGCCTTGGGTTGTTTAATACCGGGTCTCGTTACCGATCCCTGGCCGGGCGTTTGATGAAGTCTCCTGGTTGGCCGGTGATAGACTGGTGTCAAACTGTCGTTACAGCCCGTCCGAGCGCTTCATGCCAGGCTCGAATCAAACCCACCACTGGTGATGTACGCATCGTCTCATTTTAAGTTGCTCAATAAGAGTCCAGAATGTCATCGCATTCTTTTTCTCAAAAGACGCAGGTGTCAAAGCCGTGTTGACAGGAAAGAGTCAGAGGAGAAAACCACAAAATCACCTAGGCAGTGCGGGCGGGGCATCAAGGCCACTGTGGCCTTAGGGCAGATATTTTTTTCAAGGGCACATGTAATTCCTGCCCTGGCATTGAGAACGCGTCATAATCTATTAAAGCTGTAGTTGATAATTTAAATTTTTTTTAAACTTTTTGTTGTATTTGCTGAAACTGTGACAAATGCACTTTATGAAACAAATACTCCTGAAAATGAATGAAAATATATTCCTCTGCCCCTTGTAGCGTGTCTAATGGCAATAATGCAGAAGAAAGAAAACAACCAGTCAGAGTTGAGGAGTCTCTAGCACAGTTGTTATCATGTCAACTGCTGCTCATGAACTGCAGTCAGACTGTCAAAGTATGCAGCTGGGATCAAACACGAATCAAGATTCTGTCACTGCATTACATTTTTCTCACCTCAGTGTATTCAGAAACATATTTTAGTGTACTGTTTAGCTGTGACATGAGAAACTGTGACCCGTCCTTCATGTTGGAAACAGTTCAGCTAAAAAGAAAGCCCCACCCACTGTCCACATTAACTTTCTCATTTTACAGCTAAACACCTATGCTAAGATATGTTTCCAAAAACATTTAAAGATACAGTTTTAACGTTTATAACAAAAAAATAACTGTCATCTGGTTTAAACTGTTTCTACATTCACACAAATGTTCATGAAACAGATGATCTGTGAAAAAAAATGAGGTTCCTCCTTCAACCCCTTGTGTGTCTAATGGCATTTGCAAAAATGAACTGGGGCTCACAGAAAATAACCAGTCAGAGTCAAGGCGTATCCAATGCAGCTGTCAATCATGTACAGTACAGGCCAAAAGTTTGAACACACCTTCTCATTCAATGCGTTTTCTTTATTTTCATGACTATTTACATTGTAGATTCTCACTGAAGGCATCAAAACTATGAATGAACACATGTGGAGTTATGTACTTAACAAAAAAAGGTGAAATAACTGAAAACATGTTTTATATTCTAGTTTCTTCAAAATAGCCACCCTTTGCTCTGATTACTGCTTTGCACACTCTTGGCATTCTCTCCATGAGCTTCAAGAAGTAGTCACCTGAAATGGTTTCCACTTCACAGGTGTGCCTTATCAGGGTTAATTAGTGGAATTTCTTGCTTTATCAATGGGGTTGGGACCATCAGTTGTGTTGTGCAGAAGTCAGGTTAATACACAGCCGACAGCCCTATTGGACAACTGTTAAAATTCATATTATGGCAAGAACCAATCAGCTAACTAAAGAAAAACGAGTGGCCATCATTACTTTAAGAAATGAAGGTCAGTCAGTTAAATGTGTCCCCAAGTGGAGTCGCAAAAACCATCAAGCGCTACAACGAAACTGGCACACATGAGGACCGACCCAGGAAAGGAAGACCAAGAGTCACCTCTGCTTCTGAGGATAAGTTCATCCGAGTCACCAGCCTCAGAAATCGCAAGTTAACAGCAGCTCAGATCAGAGACCAGATGAATGCCACACAGAGTTCTAGCAGCAGACCCATCTCTAGAACAACTGTTAAGAGGAGACTGCGCCAATCAGGCCTTCATGGTCAAATAGCTGCTAGGAAACCACTGCTAAGGAGAGGCAACAAGCAGAAGAGATTTGTTTGGGCCAAGAAACACAAGGAATGGACATTAGACCAGTGGAAATCTGTGCTTTGGTCTGAGGAGTCCAAATTTGAGATCTTTGGTTCCAACCGCCGTGTCTTTGTGAGACGCAGAAAAGGTGAACGGATGGATTCCACATGCCTGGTTCCCACTGTGAAGCATGGAGGAGGAGGTGTGATGGTGTGGGGGTGTTTTGCTGGTGACACTGTTGGGGATTTATTCAAAATTGAAGGCACACTGAACCAGCATGGCTACCACAGCATCCTGCAGCGACATGCCATCCCATCCGCTTTGCGTTTAGTTGGACGATCATTTATTTTTCAACAGGACAATGACCCCAAACACACCTCCAGGCTGTGTAAGGGCTATTTGACCAAGAAGGAGAGTGATGGAGTGCTGCGGCAGATGACCTGGCCTCCACAGTCACCGGACCTGAACCCAATCGAGATGGTTTGGGGTGAGCTGGACCGCAGAGTGAAGGCAAAGGGGCCAACAAGTGCTAAACACCTCTGGGAACTCCTTCAAGACTGTTGGAAAACCATTTCAGGTGACTACCTCTTGAAGCTCATGGAGAGAATGCCAAGAGTGTGCAAAGCAGTAATCAGAGCAAAGGGTGGCTATTTTGAAGAAACTAGAATATAAAACATGTTTTCAGTTATTTCACCTTTTTTTGTTAAGTACATAACTCCACATGTGTTCATTCATAGTTTTGATGCCTTCAGTGAGAATCTACAATGTAAATAGTCATGAAAATAAAGAAAACGCATTGAATGAGAAGGTGTGTCCAAACTTTTGGCCTGTACTGTATATCACTGCTAGGGAATTGCAGTCAAACTAGGCAGCCAATCATATATAAATCAAGATTGTGTTACTCCATTGCCTATTTTAAATGCTGGGCCTAGTTCTGAAACAAGACAAAAGCTATTCAATATACAGTGACATCTATGTTTGTGGAAATAGTATTTATAAGACAAGTATACCAATTTTGTTGGAGATGATCACACCAACATAATGCACAACATTGTTAGTCACTGTTTGGTTGATCTCTGCTGTATTGCCTTGTTGTCACTTAGCAGCATTGACTTTGCTAAGTGACAGCTACAGTAGCATGTTTTAGATATAGCAGGTCTATAACTAGCAGATAACTTAATTTTGTTTTCCTACCTGTAGGAGGCAGAACAAGATATAATAACAGAGTTTGATATGTTTTCCGTGCTGAGTGAATACCCTTATCACTAACAATATTGCATTATGTGTTTATATTACCCAATAGATATTTACATATGCTTAAGATACAGTACTTTTACAATATATTGATGTTATTTAAAGAATCTTGTCTCTCCAAATCCAGCCTGAAGAACATCCCTGCTGGAGTATTCAGGCCACTGCGATCTCTGGAGATGCTAGTTCTAGACAACAACCTCCTGTCCACACTGAGCTCATCAACTTTGGATGGCCTGGGCAACTTGCAGGTACAACAGTGTTTTGGGTTCATACACAAATGGAGAATCAGATGAATATGTCAGATAGAATCAGTTTAATTTGAAAAATAATTGGGTCTGATCCAAATATGGGTAATTTTTTCTATTGTGTAAAACCAGTTTATTTGTAAATTTGAGATGTATTTATCTGCAAATTAGGACAATTACCTTAAAACTAGTGATGGTTGAATGAAGCCTCATGAAGCATTTTCATTATTGCCCATTATTATTGTTTTTAGTCTACTAGATGGCACTCTTTGTTTAAAGAGAAAGGCTCAACAAATGGCAATTCAGTGTGCTTTCAACCTTTTGTTGAACAAAAAGCACCATCTAGTGGGGTTATAAAATAAAGAAAATGATTCATGAGGCTTCATTTGGCCATCACTACTTAAAACTTCAGTTAAAAGCCTAGACCCAATTAAACGCTCAGTCCCTTTTACTATCCTGATGTGGTTACACATTTTGACAAAAAAATGCCAGTCTCAACTAGACGCCTGGTCAGGTTGCCAAGCAATTCATTTTTTTTATAGAAGTTCTTTTTATGTAGAAAACAAGTTTGCTACCTCAAATTATGTGCCCATTACTCAGTTACCCTGAAAGTTATCCATATTCCTTTAGTCTGTAAGGATCCTCAGATCAAAAGAATCAAAAGGGCTTTTCGTAGAAATTAATCCAAATTGTGACTATTGTTTTGACAGGATAAAGTGGTGTTGTGTCGGTATGCCAGGTGGCATAATCCATGAGCGCCGTAACTCTCTCTGTGTGATGCACTTGTTTGTTGGAACTAGATCAAATGAATGATACAAAATTGATAGAAGCTTAATTTTTACACAAGTAATATTCATACTAGTTTAAATAAACAATTTGATTGTATTTCCTGATCTTGCTGAGTAACAGTTTTGTGTGAAAGGAATTAAAGGCCTGCCCCATATAGGCGCCTGTCCCAAATATAGGCCTGTTGATTTCAGTGATTCAAGCAAATAATAGCCCAGGCTATCAATTGAAGTTTTATGGTAGTTGACCTTACCAGTAAACATTTTGATATCAATTTGCAAATAGCTGTTAATGTTTACTAAGACTGCATTGCACATAAATGTCTTATTGTGCTTTGGTCAACTAAATGCAACAAAAACAAATGTGCTGAATATCGAAGGAACTCTACCTGAGGAACAATGAGCTGAAGCACTTGCCACCTGATGTGTTCAGGAACATGACCAAGCTTTCCCAGCTGGCTCTCAATGGAAACCACCTGAAGACAGTGGATGGAAACACATTTGCCCATATGCCCCGTATGTCTCCAGCCTCAGTTTTTACAGTCCCACTTTCATGACTGCATAGTTTACTGATTATGGTTTAATTTAAATAATCATTTTTCTTTTCTGACTCCTGTCAGACCTGATGAAGCTTTACCTCCATGACAACCCATGGCACTGTGACTGTAACATCATCTCCTTGGTGCAATGGATGGAACAGACCAAGGCCAATCTGTCGCCCCGGGGTGCCCTGAGGTGCGTGAGTCCTCCGGAGCTCCTAAGCAAGAGCCTCTCCAGTCTTCAAGCTGAAAAGCTGCTGTGCCATGGCTAACACCAGAAAACCTGTATGAAGACCACCATAGCAAGGGCGCGGGCCCATGGAGATTCAGATGATACATTTTTACTTTTTTTAATGAGTTAGTATATTTAGAGTGAACATACTTAAGTATTAGCTGGATACTCAGATGAAATGTGTCAGTGTCTGCACTCATGATGAAGGAAACTCCTTAATTGAGTAGCTGGATTCAATCTTTTACTCTTGTGATTAAAAAAGATCAGAATGTGGTTTGCTAATAAATAACAAATACAGCAACTTCTCATCAACCTATTAATGTCAGTTCTTAATAATAACTTCTGGTTAGGGTTTACTGCTTATTTCCACTTTAAACTCTGTAATCTGTTAAAGTAATAACTTACTAGACAAAATAACCTTTGTGTTACCTCTGAATATCTGCTTCAATATTATTGCACACAGCTATAGCATTTTAGTGTTGCAGTGCCACAGTGTGGGACATAAATACAACAAAAATGTTGTGATAGACCCGTTTATTGTAGCCTGGACAGGCCTTTAAATCAAACAACTCAAGTTAATTTCTAACACTGTCAGAGTAAACTGAAATAACTGTTTCTCAGACAGTTGACAATAATTTCATGATAGGCCTAATGAAATAAAAATAATAAGTACATTACTTTTTTTAAGTAGTACATTCCCTTCACTTGATGTGCTGGCCCATACATTCCAAACATTTGCCCCTCACTTTAGACCTCCTTGCCTGTTGTATCTGAACTGTCCGTTCAGGTTATCTGTCTCCATTAAAGGGGAACTAACGTTTTTTTAAACCAGGGTCCTATTTTCCGATCTACTTTTGTCTAAATGAGTGATAGGATGTTGAATATGTGACATTTCTCCAGTACAAAGCTAGGGCGGACCTGCCTGCAGCTCGTGAGCGCACGTTATATTAAATAATAGGGCACACAGACCATGTCAAACAACGTCAAAATACGTACACTAAAAGTGCATTTTTTTTAACACAGATAGGCTCCGATTGTTAGCATAATTATTCGACAACATAACGGAAAGGAGAAATGAACGTCTGCCTTTACCTTTAGCTGGAATCTGACATATTTGTTGCAGCAAGTCAAAACACTTCCTCTGCCTGCTCCCTCTCTCTCTCCTTGTCCCTCTTCAATGAGCTCTTTGTACTCTGTGTTCAAATAAATACGGGCGGTCATCAAATTCAAATGGCTCATCCAGATCCACTTGATCAAAAACTACTCCAAACAGTCGCATTTGTAAGCTCGCTCCAGCGGTAACTTCCTGGAACAACTCAAGTCTCGCGAGACCATCTACCATAAAACACCATAGACTGTATAGTAAAACACCAAAGAAGAAGAAGAAGAATCTCGTGAGACGTGAGATTTCAGAGCCAGACTTTCACTTTCTGATTGAGTGTTTTGACTTGCCACAACAAACATGTCCAAATTTTTACCAGATTTTGACCAACTGGATCTGGATGAGCCATTTGAATTTGATGACCGCCCATATTTATTTGAACACGGATTACATGGATGTACACGGACGCAGAGCTCATTGAAAAGGGACGAGGAGAGAGAGAGAGGGAACAGGCAGAGAAGTGTTTTGACTTGCCACAACAAATATGTCCGATTCCAGCTAAAGGTAAAGACAAACATTTATTTATCATTTCCGTTATGTTGTCGGATAATTATACTAACAATCCGAGCCTATCTGTGTGGAAAAAAATGCACTTTTAGTGGACGTATTTTGACATTGTTTGACGCTGTCCCAGTGCCCTATTATGTAATATAGCGCGCGCTCACAGGCTGCAGGCAGGTCAGCCCTAGCTTCGTACTGGAGAAATGTCAAATATTGAACATCCTACCACTCATTTAGACAAAAGTAGATCGGAAAATAGGGCCCAAGTTGAAAAAAACATTAGTTCCCCTTAAATAGACAAAGTCATGGAATCCATGTTCCTACTAGCATTCTTCAGTTTTCTGCACCATTGAGTTCACTGCTCCTACCCTTCTGTCCATCTCAAAACACTACCATGTCAAACATTTTCTTCCCTTCATCTAACATCCTCATCTACAACCTCAAAAGCAACAAAACCAACCAGTCACTATCTCAAATGACTATCTAAACCCATTTATCTCTTCCGACTAGACTCGCACCTAAGACTGTAACTATGTACATTTACTCTGGTGACTGGGCTGCTGTCCCATATGAGCACTTATGTATGAACCCAAATGGTAAAGTGAGTGTTACTGTATGGTTCTGAAAAAATTGCACTTTTTAAATTCCCCAAACAGTAAAGCACAATTGCTCTTGTACTGTTACTGTCTCATTAATGAGGGAAGGTTTTTTTTAATTAAACAAGGCACAAGGTGGGCAGGTAAACTGTCTCCTCTATCTCCCTACTCAAAACATATATCAGGAGGATTCATTTATTGTGTGTTAACAAGGGAAATGCCTCTGCCCCCCATCCCTCTTATCAAATTGTTCCCTGGATAAAGCAGCAGAGTGCTCACTGGAAGGCCTGGGACCATTTTGGCTTGGTTAGACTTTTAAATGCACAACAGAGGAGAGAAAATAGCTGATACTTCCTCATACCAACAGGGATACAATTTAAGATAGATAATTTCCCTCTTGTATGCTTCCGTCTACAAAATACATTTTGTGAGGTTAGAAGAGACTCAGTGTTTTGAAAAAACAGTTGAGAGGAGGATTTAGAGAATCCAGCGGAGAATGGCGTGTAAGAATGTATTTATGTATGATTTTTCTGACTCTCTAACATCCTACATTTGCCAAAATGTACATGTGCTTTGTGTGTGTCTACTGTGTTACTGCCCCACAAAGGTCCCATTGAGTGTTCCAGTTTAGCTGTTCCATTGAGCAGCTGGGGAGATATTTTTGGAAACAAAATATCCTTTGTCTTGACCCAGAAAAGCAGCTTTTAAGGCTCATTTTCATGTTTTTGGCATCAAATTAAACATTTTGACATTTTCTCAAACCACTTTTAAAACTTTTATTAACTCATAAAGGCTGACTGAGCCTTTTCACTTTATTTCAAATTAATTGAGTATGTTATATCACTGCCTGAAGTAATCCATTTATTTACCCTGGACAGCTCCACTGGTGCATACAAGTCTTGCTTAAGGGCACCTTGAGCTGAGGTGACTACGAAAAAGGGGAGAAGAATCGATGGTGCATGAGCCGTCCTGTGACAGTCTGCAGTATCTAAACCTGTCAGTACCTGCAGCGCAGGAATACACAGGGCCAGTATTTCCTGCCTTTATTTTACTTTTTTCCCCAACCAGGACAGTACTGTTTACTGTAGGTCCTAATGGCCAATATGTGTGTCACCCTGCCTCCCAAGGTTAGCTAGGGAAGCTATAAACAGTTCTATAGACAGCTGTTATTACACAGTGGTGGAATGTGACAAAGTATATTTAATCAAAAATAGTATTTTTGAGCAGCGTATAGTTTAGTATAGTTTTGAGATACTTGTATTTAATGTTTATTAGGATGCCCATTAGTTGTTGTCTTGGCAAAAACTACTCTTCCTGGGGTCCATATTCAAATGAAATACGTGTTACACTAAAAAAAATAAATTACACCATTATCATTGCATCAAATCTGTACATATACTTCATTAAATCAATCTCAGTGCATCTAACATCCATATTGTCACATCTAAAGAAAACCTAAATGACTGATTTTTTAATAGGCCCGACAAATACAGACAATATGGATGTATCAGCAGCGTAATATTTTCGTTTGGCCATGTCAAGCTAGTTTGCTGTTTCTGTTAGGAAACTGTTGACAAAAATAACAAAGCCTGTTGCCAAAGGACGCATCAAAATAAAAGCTCTGATTAATAATTTTGTTGTACTTCAAAATAAAGTGTAGATTACAAACTTTCACGTCACTTGCAGTCCACTCAGAATAGACCTTCAACCCACTTTTGGACTGCGATCCACCAGCTGGGAACCACTGATCTAGGCCATGGCAAGCGGTTTATGTTGTAGGATACTCAACTTCCTGTTTTAGCAATGACTTGTTTAGGAAACCAGCAAACACAATCAGTTGTTAGTTGATTTAACTTTGTCATCACCACCAAGGCTTGAGATGAAACAAATGTCATTAAGATAGGGCAGGAAAATACCACATTGTATCTGGCAGGTTCATCACAGTTTTAGCAAAGCTTTATGATTAAAACTGGGGTAGGCAGATTTATTGGCATCTTTGGGCAAATTGTCCATAATAACCTTTCAGCATATTTTAATTCAAGTGGAGATTAAAACTCCAGCATCCCCTTGGCTGTGTTGGCTCGGTTTTCAGGCTTTAGAAAATCAAGCCTGTGGTGGGAGACTTTGGCCAATCACATCTCATTTCAGAGAGAATGCATTTCTGTTGGCTCTTCTACAAATGCCAATGTCCCTGCATGTCCATGCAGCAGTAAATACCTGATTCAATGACAGAAAACCGAGATAGATAATAGAGATAAAGTTGCTCTTCCAGCATTGACAACAGTTTCCTACACTGAAAAACAACTAAAAAGAGGAAGACTTCTCATAACAAGAGTCTAAAAGAGAGCCTGACAGTAAAAAAGTGTTTTTTTAATGGTCATTTAGCTAAAATCCAAGCATGTTTGATGGACATAAAAAACTTGGATTACCTGCAATTTTCTGATGATAAACTGAAGTTGCTGTAAATGGCCCCAAACACCTCAGAAACTCCCTATCTAAAGATATAGTTTCTCTAGATGCCTCCAGCAGTGTTGTAAGGAATCTAACGGTATTTGATCAAGATGTGTCCTTTAACTCCAATTTAAAGCAAACTTCAAGGACTGCTGTCTTTCATCTCCATAATATTGCACAAATTGGGCATATCCTGTCTCAAAAAGATGCAGAGAAACTAGTCCATGCATTAATTACCTCTAGGCTGCATTATTAGAGTTCCTTATTATCAGGTTGCTCTAACAAGTCTCTAAAGGCTCTCCAACTGATCCAGAATGCTGCAGCATGTGTACTGATGGGAACTAGGACAGGAGATCATATTTCTCTTGTTTGGGCTTCTCTTGCTGGCTCCCTGTGTGAAGGATTTTCTTCTTTATTGAAACCCTTATTCTCAGTCTGCTCAAGGTAATGTAAGACAGCTAAACTTAAAGTCATGGTCCGATTAGGGCCTTGAAGAGGCTTCGAGGTCAGGCTGCTCGACCCTTTGTTGCCACAAGGTTTCATCTGTGGTCTCCTAACTGTGACAGAGGGAGCACGGCTGAACAGATAGGGGTCGTTGTCTGGCTTTGTTGCTGTGGCGACCAAAGTTGGAGGGGTAGGAGTGGCCCTGTGCCCCAGACTCAGCAGACTTAGGTGAGAATACTTGTTTTTTAGAGTCAGTGACCGATAAAATCTTCACATGCTCATTCATTGCACGATGAGTGTGTGGAGGCTCCTTTTCTGTGGAACCATCTTCCAGTTTTGGTCTGGCAGACACCCTCCCCACATTGAGACTTTCCTCTCAAAGCTTATAGTTAGGCCTGACTCAGGTTTGCCTTGGACCAGCCCCTACTTAGGCTGATATAGGCCTAATCTGCCGGGGTACACACTAAGCTCATCTCCCCGTCTCTCTGTCTCCATTTACAAACATTCATGTCCCATTACATAATGTCACAAACTCAGCTTCTCTCCAGAAGCCTTTGTGCTCCCTTATTTTGCAGGTTCCCACCAATCGTGGTTGTGCCTGGATTGTGGGTTGTAGTTGTGCTGCTGCCGTGGTCCTACCTGATGCCTACTACTACTGCAATTATAATTAGTCATACTTCTACTATCATTATATATTATATGATTACTATTTTCACATACATATACTTTATATAAATATATGCAGAAAACAAATATACTGTCACATGCTACTACTATTATTATTCATATTTCTGTTATTATGTTAAAGTGGTCATTGTTATTACTGCTGTTGCTATGTATCTCACTCTCTCTCCCTCTCTATGTATCATTTTGTCATATGTATTACTGTAATGTTGTTGATCTTTTCTGTGCCCACGACAGCTATTGCACATCAGTTCGTCCTTTCCTTATCCACTGTAAGGGTCCAATGATAGTGATGTTGTATGCTGTAAAGCCCTCTAAAGGCAAAGTGTAATTTGTGATATTAAGCTTTAAATAAATAAATAAAATAAAATTAAATCGAACTGAATTATTTGGCAAAGTGTTTCAGGGAGAAAATGTTGCCTAACCATGGCCAAAGGCTCATGGCTGCAGCTAATTCAAGTTTCAATCATAATTCTGCAATTGCTTTTTATCATCTTAAAGGGTTTTACAGGTCCACAACTTTGCAAAGAAAACATAACAGTAATTGTATTGTAGCTATATAGCAGCATCAGGATCATAATTATGATTGGGATAACTGGAAGGAATCACTACTGTATGAAGATAACATAAGATCAATCAATCAACCAATTTTATTTATAAAGCCCAATACCACAAATCACAATTTGCCTCACAGGGCTTTACAGCATATGACATCCCTCTGTCCTTTGGACCCTCGCAGCAGATAAGGAAAAACTCTATAACAGGGAAAAATGGTAGAAGCCTCAGGAAGAGCAACTGAGGAAGGATCCCTCTTCCAGGACGGACAGACGTGCAATAGATGTCGTACAGAACAGATCAACATATTAAATTTACAGTGTTCCATATGACAAAATGATACATGAAGAGAGACAGAGACAGAGAGACAGAGAGAGATGCAGGACAGACGGTAATGACAGTAGCTTACAACATTAATTTAAGTAGTAATATCATAATATTAATTACGGCAGTTGTGGTACAATATATTGTAAGTATACATTCATATGTGTGGTGGGCGAGCAGAGCATTCTACTAATACAATGCAATAATGCACTAATACAATACACATTAGGTTGCCTGACAGCGCCACTCAAAAGACAAGAGACGTGGTTCCAAATTCTTTACAAAAATAGGTACACTTGATTACAAAAAATACATTTTTAAAAAATACAAAACTCCATTCATACCAAAAGGAAGGGGGAGGGAAACCTAATCAGGAGCTGAGGCCAAATTAACAAGTAAAAAAATAAGAGTAACTCCACACAATCACACAATTAATGGAATTAAAATGTTTCAGTCCCATACACAACCCAGATGGTTGTAGTCAAAAGCGGCACGGTAGCCGACTGCAATCCAAGCCGTGAAGCAGCGCCACTATGCAAACTCCAGCGATGCAGTGCGAAGCAGCAAGCGGGACGAGAGAGCGGCAGCCAATGTGCAAACTAGCCAGACAGCCAGACGCAGCCAGGGACCAAACGAAGCAAAGCAGAGACAGCAGCAGCCAATACAAGGAAACAGCGGAGACAAAGCAGCAGCGGCTCCGATCAGCTGGTGGTGGTGACGTCACGTCCGCATCACCAGTGGACTCAGCCAGCTGATGAGACTTTCCTGATATAAAAACAAAATTAGCATCACTAAGCTAAAAGATAAACTTAAGAAATTTGGAAAGAAGCAACAGCCTACCTTTCCAGAGTGTGACAGGCACACAGAGAGTGAGGGAGAGAGGAAACCCGCACGGTTACCGGCATTCACCTGCGACCACACTAGCATTTAACCACTTGAGATCACAACATAACACAGAGAGAGAGAGAGGACACCTACCAATACAAATGTAGCCAGGCGGGACAATGGAGCACGGTGCACTCTGTCACTGCTCTGCAGTAAAACACAAATGCTTTTAGCATAATGAGAGAGAGATCAAACGACCGAGGCGAAGCAACAGCAAGTGGCATTACCTGAGAAGACACAAACCTCCGGACGGGAAGTGATGCGGCGGGGGAGCGCAAAACAAAGAGACGGTGGAGGACTGCCACCTTTATACTAAGCCGCCCCAATGATCAGCCACCAGCTGTGATCAATTAAGAGCAGCGCCCTCTATACTGCTACATATATATTAATATATGTATGTGACAATAATAATCATATGTGTATAATAACATTAGAAGTATGACTAATGATAACAGCAGCAGTAGGAGGCATGAAGCAGGACCACGGCAGCAGCACAACCACGGCACCTGCACAAAGGCTCCGGAGAAGAAGCCAAGTTAGTGACATTCAGTAGAGCTGAGTTAGCGAGATGCAGTAACTAGACATGAATGTTAGCAAAGGAGAGAGACAGAGAAGGAGAGAAAGTGCTCTGTGTATTATAGGAGGTGTATTATAGGAGGTCCCCCAGCAGACTAGTAGCCCAACTAGGGGCTGGTCCAAAAGAAGCCTGAGCCAGCCCTAACTATAAGCTTTATCAAAAAGGAAAGTCTTAAGTCTAGTTATGAATGTGGAGACGGTGTCTGCCTCCCAGACCGGAACAGGAAGATGATTCCACAGAAGAGGTGCTTGATAGCTGAAGGCTCTGGATCCAGTTCTGCTTTTGGAGACTTTAGGAACCACGAGTAACCCTGCATTCTCAGAGTGCAGTGTTCTGGTGGGATAATAGGGCACTATGGGCTCTCTAAGATATGACGGAGCCTGACTATTTAGAGCTTTGTAAGTTAGAAGAAGAATTTTAATTTCAATAGTGGATTTTACAGGGAGCCAGTGCAGAGAAGCTAAAACAGGAGAAATGTAATCTTGTTTCTTAGTTCTTGTCAGTGCACGTGCCGCTGCATTCTGGATTAGCTAGAGAGTTTTCAAAGATTTATTAGAGCTACCTGATAATAGGGAATTACAGTAATCCAGTGAAGAGGTAATAAAAGTGTGGACCAATTTTTCTGCATCTTTTTGGGACAGGATAGGCCTAATTTTTGTAATGTTAAGCAGATGAAAAAATGCAGTCCATGAGGTTTGTTTTAAATGGGAGTAAAAAGACAAATCTTGATCAAATATTACTCTGAGGAATGCCATCCAGAGAAACTATATCATCAGATAAAGATTTTCTGAGTTGTTTGGGGCCAAGAACAATAACTTCAGCTTTGTCTGAATTCATCATTAGCAAATTGGAGCTCATCCAGGATTATATGTCTTTAAGGCATTTTTGAAGTTTAGTTAATTGATCCGTTTCTTCTGGCTTTATCAATAAATACAACTGTGTATCATCCGCATAACAATAGAAATTTACAGAATGATTTCTAATGATGATTTCTATGTACCTAAGGGAAGCATATATAAGGAGAACAGAACTGGTCCGAGCGCAGAACCTTGTGGAACTCCAAAACAAACTTTAGTATGTAAAGATGATTCATCGTGAACGTGAATGAACTAAAATCGATCATTTGTAATTTTTACTAGTGCTATCTCAGGGCTATGATGCACTCTAAGGTGGCGATCACACCTGCAAGGAGTGCTAGAAACAAGACGCCAGTAAAACAATTGATTCCCTATGATACGGCGCATCTGACTGGTTTTCAAGGATTTTTTATGACGAGCGTCTTTCTGGTGTCTTTTTAGGAGGGGTGTTCCCAACTAAGAATTTTCATAGTCGAATCTGATTTGACAGATTTTTCCTTTAGCCAACTAATCTTCGAATCATGTTGTTTTCCCCCTCATTGATTAATGAGCTCATTGGCATCAGTTTCCGCCCCAGAGAAAAGAGCTAAAACACCCAAATAAACAAATTTAATTCTTCAGTTGGCATAATAAGATAATAATAATAATAAAAGTAAAAGGGTTATCATTTTATCTTTATCTTTATTCCTATCACTTCATCAAAGTATGATGCTCTAGAGCGCAGACGCGCTACAGCCTCATCCATATCTTTAAGGAGTCGTTTCTGACTCGTCAGAACTTGCCATTTCATTCACAAATAAACATCCAAAAACATCATCAAAAGGTTTAGAATCAGTTTACTTTCTTTCTGACTTCAGGTTACTTCATTAATCAACTCAGGTTCATACAAGTTCATCCACACTGACCGTGCGTCACCGCTCTTAATTGTTTGGCCACGTCAGAGAAAAAGTAGCCAAATAAAAAATCAGAGTCTATAAAGAAAACAATCAGCAGTGAAATTCGTTTCAAGACACTTCAGGTAAATGAATAATTCCTCAAAAAAGTTTGATTTGAGAGCACATACCTCCTCCAAAGTGTTTATGCGCTCCGCCACCATAAATCACCATAGGCCTCGATGCTGCTCTGATGGTCCTGCAGCGCACTCACTCACCTCAGCTTATTTGCATCATTATTCATGCGTAGTAATGATTATGCCTACTGATTTAAACGGGGACACCCCTCCATTCCGAAACACCGCCGTTCCAAACCACCCCCACTCCGAAACTGATTTTCAAGTCCATATCGAGTTTCCTGCATCAAACACTGCCGCCCGCTCTCCGGCCGCACTTGCACAATTCTGAAATTCGTTGTACTGCAAAAGCTTGAAATGAACGTTCAACTCATTGTTTTCTATTAAAAATATGTCACTGTCTTCATTTATTATGTATAATTTCACTAGCAGCAAACACATTTAAAAGGAGACACTTGTCAAGTCTTTTTACGCGCGCTGTCCATGGTGCTGAAATCCCAGTTGCAGACGCCGCTCCTGCTGACAGCAGACCAGGGGAGAAAAAAAGACATTTCTTTGCTCTGTGCTTTCAGAAAATAACCAGGGTTAGGGTAAGAAAGACCAACTGTCTGTACAGCAGTCCCACTGTGTTTGCCAGGGCATATCAGGCTGTGTGATTAGGCACAAAGATTGGTTTAATGCATTGGAGCAATTTCATACAATTTCGGACATTTAACGTGATAAACTAATCTCAATTCAACATGGTCATTTGCTTAGAGGATTCAACTGAAGCATAGTGAGTGTTACATGTCATTAAGATGAAGTATTTGCTTGTTTTGTGGTTAATTATGCACATGATCCATTTGACCATCATGCGGTTCCTTCGTCCCTGCAGACAGGGGCAAAAGGATCAATGCACAGCCTCAGTTTCCTTTGCGTCCGTCTCGTTCATTCAAACTTTGTCAACAGGGTTGGGATTTGTAGGGGACATATGTATGCTGCTCACTATAAAATGTGTTTACTATAAATAAATGCATCTCTGTGCAGAGAGGGAAATATTAAAATGTGATCCATTCATCCCCACCCTCCCCATAAATGAAAACAGTGGCATATTTTCAATAAAAAACAATGAGTTGAACGTTCATTTCAAGCTTTTGTAGTAGGCTACAGCTTATTTCAGAATTGTGCGAGTGCGGCTGGAGAGCGGGTGGCAGTGTTTGATGCAGGAAACTCAGAGAAATATGGACTTGAAAATCAATTTTGGAGTGGGGGGGTTTCGGAACGGTGGGGTTTCGGAATGTGAGGGGTTGTCTCCAATATTTGGAATAGTGGGGCCTTTAGAAAAAATGGGAAACCCCGCCATTACGAAGAATGGAGGTCTATTTTCAGAAAGGCGGGGTGTAACCTGATTAAACGCACGCGTCATTTTCAATTTTTTATTAACAGAAATTAGGCTGATGTTTGTATCAAAATAGGCTATATATCATGAATTACTAGAAAACAAATACATTCTATGTCAAATCAAGATGTTCAGCAGTAGTGAGCACCCCCATATAGTCAGAATGGTACGGTCTTGTTTCTTAACCACATTTTAATTGTTGGGGATTTCAATATTCACATTTGCTGTGAGGAAAAGCCTCCGGTTAAAGATTTCATAAACATTACTGAGGCTTTTAATCTTACACAATTTGTATCTGGACCAACACATCAGCGTGGTCACACTTTGGATCTAGTGTTTTGGCTTGTCTGCTTCAGTCAGAGAAATCCATTCACTACCAGCCTTAGATCATTCACTGATCCTATTTGACATTTTCTTCCTGTTTCACCTACATCAGAAATTCTCGAAATATCAGCCCTGGAGCCTAACAGGATTTTAAGACTGCCTGATGTTTTCAATTCAATTTTTAGTCAGGCATCTTTAGTGGGATGTCTCACTGAAAATTTTAACAGTGCACTTCAGGACCTACTGGATTTGGTGGCACCAGCAAAAACTCAGAACTGCTGCAAAAAGAGCCATAGACCCTGGATAAATGAGGAACTGCTAGCCCCCAGGAAGAGCTGCAGAAAACTGGAAGGCCAGTGGTGTCACTCAAGGTTTCATGTGTTTTATGAAGCGTGGAGTGACAGCCTAACCAACTATCAGTCCATAATGTCAGCTGTGAAAACCTCTTACTGTTCTAATTTGATTGCAAATAATAAGCACAATTCCAGACTGCTTTTTGACACGGTCTGTAAACTCAGCATCAGCAGGTCAACAACTCTAATTTGTCTGCACATGAATTTTTAGCATATTTTAATGGCAGGGTGGATGACATCAGAATTAAAATACCCCAGTATCTTAATGATGACTTTGTTTTTGACACATCAACCTATACAACTCAAGGTTTTTCTGTCTTTGAGCCGACATCTTTGCCCAGTCTAACAAAGGTAGTGATGGCAGCGCGGTGTACAACTTGTTCTTTAGATCCTCTGCCATCTTGGATGGTCAAGGACCTATGGTCTACCCTAGGTCATTATGTTTTGTACATTTTAAACTTATCACTTTCCTATGGTGGCCCTGGAGGTCAAAACACAACATTTCACAAAACACAATGACATTACAGAAAACACAACGACATTTCACAAAACACAACGACATTACAGAAAACACAGCGACATTTCGCAAAACACAACGACATTAGAGCAAAAACAACGACATTTCACAAAACACAACAACATTTCACAAAACACAACGACATTTCACAAAATACAATGACATTTCAGATTACGGAAAAGGTAGGGCTGGTAGGGACAACACCTCTTGTTTCTAATTGGGCAGAACCCGACAGTGTAACGTCATTTCAGATTCCTGGCAGGCAGCATTACAGCTGTACATTACACTGAAGGGAACAGCTGGGCTATAAATGGGACAGTATCTTCACAGTGAGACAGCCGTGAGCCCTCACAGAGTTGGCAGGACTTGGTATTGTGGACTCTAAAAGATATTATGTAAAGACTTTTCTTTGAGCATTGGAAAACAGTACTACACTTTTTTATTTTACATTTTTGACAAATAACTGTTATGACAGAGTTAATACATCTTGAGAAAACACTTTGAAACAGTGTTGTGTTTATTAAAGAAATTAGGTCCAAGTGAAGTTGCCTTGATACTCAATGAACTTTTATCAAAATACAAATGACATGTAAACTGGAAAAGAGGCATGAAACAAAAGACCAAACAGAGCTTTTCCTCATACAACTGATTGGAACATGTGAGTAACTTCAAGGCTAAGAAAAGTCAGGTAGTCAAAACAAAGCTAGACTTAGCTGAAGCTGTTCTACCTCCCTCTTGATTTTTACTTTTCACAGACATCCAAATCCTGGCGAGTTTTGAATATCAAAATCCATATTTGCTTTGAAATCACCATAGGTTTGCAAGAGTGGAAGTTTGATGGTGTTTGCACATATGTTAGCTGTGGGATACACAGACCCCTGTGAAAATGTGATGCATGGTTGGGGTGTCATTCCTGCGGGTGGTACTGTCTTCAGGCCTGTGATGAACTTAAACAGCTCCTCCAGCGACACAGGTCCTTGCTCTGTAAAACAAAGAACTGTCTTTAAATATATTTACATTCATGTAATAAGAGTAGATCATTTATAATCAGAATAGCATTTTACTTCACAAACCTTCACAGTCCATTAGATAGTCTGCCCAGAAGCTGAGTGTCAAGTTTTCTGCAGTCTTCCTGTTGCTCCCTGTAGGACTGAGCTGTGGTTTATAGAGTTGTTCAAGTTCTGCAGAAGTCAGCGTCTTGTCCTTATGACACAGCACTGGAGCCAGTACAGTCGGATGTTGGCAAAGGGTATCCAAAAGGTGCAGGTTGGCCAGTCCATCTTTGAATCTATTGAAGGGTACAGTCAATTGTTACAGGCAGTAAAACCTATACAATTTTCAGGTTAACAAGATTTTTAACATTACTATAAGAGGCTTTTCACTTTTTCAGGCCCTATAATATTTGAATACTATAAAAAGCAATAACATGAAGCTGTCTATGACTTATAAAGGCTGAGAAATCCCAAAATATGGAAGACTTTTTCCCATAACATTTGGATAACAATTTTCAAATCATTGACTCAACTTAATTAGTACTTAATATTAATAATGTCGAGAAGTGCAGCAGCTGTAATGAGAGTGTTTTAGTTAGGCCCCACTCAACACTCAATCCATTTAATTAAAATACCTAGTATTACCTTTCTATTACGCTGTGATTTCTGCCGATGACGTACGATGTAAGGTATTCTGCCACAATGGTGTGTTTTTCATCCAAAGAGCTGACACATCTGAAACATCCAGCAGTTTGAAGCAAGGAGCTGTGTTTCAGTAACGCATCTTGCACAGACGTCAAAGAATGTGCCGACTCAATCTTAATGGAAACAGTAACCAACAAAGAAATGCATACAACTGCTAATTATAATAGTGGATATCACTTTACTGCTGAGACAAAAAAGAAATGTAAGAAGTAATTGAATTCAGTGTTTTCAGTAATGATTACTCTTAAGCATTATGGATTTCTGCACACATCAGTCATTTGAATAAGGGGCTTTACTGTACACTTAACCAGATGTACTGCACTTCTAAGCATTTAATTAATTTAATGACCAGTGTACTTTCTTGCCATACCTCATGGAGAGCTCTCCCTATCTCATCATCTGTTACATCCTTCACCTGTGTACAGAAACCAGGCTGTCCAGCTATGTGATTGACCAGGTCCCTTGAGAGAAAATGTGGGCCTGGTCCTCAATGAACAATGGACACAGCTATCATCTTCCCTGCCATGTCATACTCATCCTCCCTTATTGCTGGGGGAATGCACATGGTGGAGATCAAATTTAATTTTGTCACAAACCTACAGTACATCACATTACAAAAACAATAAATTCTGTATCTCGAGAAATCAGAGTGTACTTAAATACTTCTATTTACAGTTGTCCCTTTATGAGGGGCACAAAAATGTTGCTTTAAAAATATGACCTGTGGAGTTTTCTTGTAGATAAAAAAAAATGAATGTTTATATTAAGTGCTACTTTAAAACTCATAAATGTGTTGAATTTGAATTAATCTAAAAACTATTTGCAAAGCTGAACATTGTTCACATCCATGTTTACTGACTTTTCTTATTTCTTGCCTTTGTTGGTGCATTGGTACATCATTGGAATAGTGTGTAACCACTGGAATAACGGTGTATCACATCTCTAAAAAAAACAATACTTCAGAGTCTTACTCCTTCCCTTGACATACAAATTCTTAGCATACTCTGTCATATGACATATGAGAAATAAGCATGATTAAATTAAATTATGCAAGCAAGGGCTGGCCTGACAACAAACCTGTAACATTGTACACCAAGTCCACCAACTCTGTGTGGGTCCTTCAAAAATGGGTCGTGACTGCAAGAGGCTCATAAGAAGTGTGAGAAACTCTCGCCTTGGTCCACCGGTGTCTATCCCCTCTTCAAAGAAGCCTGCATCATCAGTGAATCTCACAAGCAAGAGAAGGTTGAACGTCTGAAACGTCTGACAGCTCCATCCCAAACATTTGAGTGTGTTATGTTGAATCTGCTGACAGTTTTGTGGTCTATGGCACATGCTAATTCCTCAATGATCTCGGCTGCAGATATACTTGTGTGCCTGTAACGATACCAAACAGAATGGAATAAAATTAAGCATATAAAATAATTGTTCTTACAGACACTCAGGAACAATGATTTTAAACACCACATCAGTGTTTTTGTATGTTTTATTAAATTTGTCATTAAAATGTTTTTCATAGGTGTAACCTTGACCTCCGACACCACACAAAACTTCAGTTTCAAGATGACAGACAATAATAATAATAAAACTTACTCAGCTTTCTTTGCAGGGTCAGAGCTTATGGGTATAACATTGAAATCTTCACTCCCGTCCTCATCCTCAATAACAATAAGAGCATAAAGCTGGGTGTATTTGCTGCAACAAACAAAATGTAATGAAAACAATGTGCCATAACACTATTGTGTACATCTTTAATCTTGTATGGTGACAGCGACATTTAAGTGACTACCTTAAACTAAACATTACCTGTACAATGTGTTCTCTGTGGACTTCCCAGCATTCATGGTGGAAAGGGCTGCATCTGCAACACTAATCATTAATCATTAGTATAGGGTATCTGCCTTATGTAATAATAATAATAAGAATGAAGATCCATGGCTCAACTCAATACCTTGTAGCAGTGTCCTTTCTTTCAGAAGTGCCCTACATAGGGTCATCAGTGTCTGAAATGAATGAGATTAACAGTTTAGCATATATATGGAGAAAAACATCACAATATTACATGCAGTTTAAATACTGCTCTAATTGTACACCACAGTAACACATTAATCTGTCTAGTTTATCAGTGGTACTAACATTTTGATTTTTTAAAAATAAAGTTTTACATGCATTACAAGCAAGAAAACCAGCACAACTTCCCTACCTCTCCCATTGCACCCTGATCTGATGTTCCAGCAGAGCTAGATGGAAGGATGGAAAGAAAGAATGCATTAATATTTACCATGAATGACATTAACAAGATTTTGTTAATCCACTCCAATAAATTAATTTAGATTCAAGTACCCCATTCATAATTTGCTTGTTTTGTGGAAAAGAGACATGTTCCATACATTGGCTTGTTTGGGATATTATTGCCTAGCTGTGTGGGTGCATAGACTGATTTGTGTTGTGCTCAAGGAGGAATATATTGAATACTAACTTTAATGTGCTCAATTATCTTGGTTCACATGGTTATTTTGTCTCCATTTCCCCATTGCTTATCCACCCCCCCATGTGTGTGTGATTAATTTTTGTTGGTATTTAAACAAAAGTATATTGAGGTAGAGTGAGTTTACAAATTGACAGACAACGAAAAATTTACCCACAGCATTTTGAGTGCATAGGATGTACTTTGGTGATGAAAAAGCTTTAATTGTTTCCAATGTAGCCTATGTATGTGTCTCTCTATGTGTGTGTGTGTGTGTGTGTGTGTGTGTGTGTGTGTCTACAAAGTTTTGTCATTATGTGAATCCATTTAAAGCAATTACGTGCCTTGTGGTTATAAACCACCCCCACGTCCACACAACCTTTTAGGAAATTGACATGTAGGGCTCTAGTTTCCCAGCGCGGTGTAGGGTGGCGCAGGGTGGCGAACCCCGCGCAGAGCTAGTTTCAAGCAGCGCAGCCCGAGGCGCGCTCAGTTTGGTAGTTTGGCAGACCGAGGTGCACTGAGATGGGTGTGGCGGCGCAGCAGGGGGAGGTGTCGACAGATCCAGCTTGGCGCAGTGACAGTTTCGTGCCAAAAGGCTTCGACGAAGGTGTGCTAAAAGCTCGCCAGCTGAAACCAGGTCTTGCAAAATCCTCCTGGCCACACCCAGTTGGCAAAGCGCAGGTGCGCTGCACCCCCGCCTCACCCGTACTCAACATTTTTACAAAATCTTGTGGGAATCTGTAAATCCATTTGGAAGTTATGTGCCATTCTGAAGAAAGCCACTGCCATTCCCCCTTTGAGCCAACTGGCATGAACATAAACACACAAACACACAAACACACACCTACCAGTGTGTCGGCAAGGTCAACCTCTGTCACTCTTTTCACATGGACTTCCTCATCTGTGTCCGATGTATCTTGTCGTTCACCTATGGCTAAGCAGCTGGTGAGTGACATTGTGAGGGGTTTCCTATTTCAGCTTTATACTCTCTCAGAGTAAATGGCTTTAAAGTTCCAGGAATGTTATTGACTTCTGTCCTGTCTGGGTAAATGAGGACGTAGGGACCCCCCCTCCAAATCAGTATTGAAGTCAGTCATCTTCTTGACTGCCAACAGATGTAGCCCAGCTGCATTAATGTCTGGATTAACGATCAGTGGAAGAGTTTTCCCTCTGATAGGTTTCATGATGGCATTTTGAAGACACATGATTCCAATATTTGTCTGTACAAAGAAAATAAATCAGGTATATTCAACTTGGTGCATAAAACCACACAATAAGTATGTCTGTAAGTATGTACAAGACGCTATTACAGAAACTAGTTTAATAAATTATTTACATCTAACTACTTCCAAAAAGCTGTCCAAATTTAAAAGGGCATTTTTCAAAGAAATCCTGCTTAACTTGATTAGGCTAACAAATGCTTCTTTTCTATGCCTTAAAAAAACCCTTGATAAGTAACAGGAAACAGACAGCAATACAGGCACACTATTCTCTTTTCTCCCACAAGGATACATCATACAACTGACATAGTCTCAACCACAGATGATCTTCCACAAATGTAAATAACCAAGACAAACTGACATGACTGCATTCAATAACTCCTTAAACATCTTTTTGGCAATTAGCTTATCATGACCAAGATGTTTTAGAGTGAACCACATACATGATCTAATTTTCAGACACAAATTTGTCACTTTCATCATCATTTGATTGTAAAGGTGAGACATCCAAACAGTAAAAGTAATGCTCTTCACTAAAAATCTTCAACGGATAATGTTACCATCTATATTGTCCAGTTAACCATCATTTTCAGCACCTCCCCCTCACCCCACATTGCCTAAGGTTACCTGTATTTTTTTTCTGTTCTTTCTTCTTCAGACTCCTCCTCTGACAAGCGAAATTCAGCCTTTCCTCTGACTTCTTCCTCCTGTATTCGAGGAAGGTCTTCAGTGATGGCATTTTTGGGGCCGCATCCACCGCAGCTACACAAACAGAGAAAAACTAGTTTTGACAATCTAGCTGAATGTGGCCCAGGTTGTGTTTTTGTAATTCACGTTTTATGAGTGAGCCCAGACATCAATCGCGAGACAGGCCGCAGTTAAAAATTATACATAGCATGTTAACTTCAGTTAAACGTGATATTTTACCTGTTGAGCCTGCGACGTGCTCATCGTGTGTCCCCTCGGCCTCTTTAATTAATGCCAATGTCTTTCCACAAGACATGCAGAAATTTGGCAACGAGTCATACATCTTTCCACAATATGGACAGTACATGTTGTCTGCTTTCAAAGCGCATCACAGTGTCTACACTTCCACGTAGCTGACCATTCACAAAGCGTTATTTCTTGACTGGCAGCGAAACAACCGATCTCTTCAGCTTATATTTTAGCACATTTCTCTGGCTGCATCCATTGAATAAACTATGAACTGACTCGGGTTCTGTCCAATCAGAAACAAGAAGTGTTGTTCCTCCCTTTTCCGTAATCTGAAATGCCGTTGTGTTTTGTGAAATGTTGTTGTGTTTTGTGAAATGTTGTTGTGTTTTCTGTAATGTCATGTTTTGTGAAATGTTGTTGTGTTTTCTGTAATGTTATGTTTTTTGTAATGTCGTTGTGTTTTGTGAAATGTCATTGTGTTTTCTGTAATGCTGTTGTGTTTTTGTGAAATGTTGTGTTTTGACCTTCACGGCCACCGTATTTTCCACTGGCGTTTTACCAGCTTGTTTTAAATCTGCCGTGGTTAAGCCCTTATTAAAGAAGCCTGGCTTGGATGCCAACTCCTTAAAACATTATAGACCTGTCTCGAATCTTGCCTTTTTGTCAAAAGTTTTTGAAAAAGTTGTCTCAAAGCAGGTTTTGAAATACTTGACATTTAATGACCTCCTTGAGCCTTTTCAGTCTGCTTTCAGAGTAAATCATTCAACTGAAACGGCACTCACAGAGGTGACAAATGATTTATTATTGTCTGTAGATTCAGAGTCAGCATCTGTGCTACTGTTTTTCCTCGATCTAAGTGTGGCATTTGACACGGTGGATCATTCTATTTTATTGGACAGACTTGAAAATTATTTTGGCATCTCAGGTCAGGTGCTCCTTTGGTGGAGATCATACTTATCAGACAGATCTTTACATGTCTTATACAACAACACATTCTCTGAACCGCATGCTGTTAGTCATGGGGTTCTACAGGGGTCTGGTCTCTTTTCATTGTTATGCTGATGACTTACAGCTGTATACGCTTATTATCCTGCAAAATGGGTCAGATATAACTAAACTTGAGATCTGTGTAGCTGCAGTTAGGGGATGGTTATCTAGAAATTTCCTGTTACTTCACTTGGTTAAGACAGAAATGATGATTATTGGTCCTGCAAAATTAATGCATCTGTATGAACATTTCACTTTGTCTCTGGATGATTTAGTGATTCATTGCCATGACAGAGTTAAGAATCTTGGTATGCTCTTTGATCAGACCCTCATTCGATTTTCATATAAAGGAGGTGACCAGAGTGGCCTTTTTTCACCTAAGGAACATTACTATGATTCAACCTATTCTTTCATTTAAGGATGCTAAGATCCTTATTCATGCTTTTGTCACATCACGACTAGATTACTGTTATGCCCTTCTGTCAGGTTTGCCAAAGAAGAGTTTTTTGGGTCTTCAGATGGTACAGAACGCAGCAGCTCATGTTCTGACTGGAGCCAGTAAATATGAGCATATTACTCCCGTGTTGGCCTTGCTCCACTGGTTTCTGGCAGAGGTTAGAGCTGACTTTAAAGTGCTTTTGCTTACTTATAAAATTGTGAATGGCACTGCAGCACAGTACTTGTCTGTCCTGATTAAACCATACACACCTGCACGTGACCTGCACTCCCAGGGGGCTCATCTTCTGAGTGTCCCCAAGTTCTGCAGAAAGACGGTTGGTGAGCGGGCTTTTTCATTTTGTGCACCAACCTTGTGGAACAATCTACCTATTGGTATTAGGCAGGCATGTTGATATTTTCAAAGCAAAGCTAAATACCCATTTGTTCACTGTTGTGTATAAGTCTTGATTTGTCTGTTTGTTGTTGTCTGTTATTGTTTTATTGTGTTTTATTGTGTTTTACTTATTGTATACTGTTTTAGTGGCCTTCTGGTTTTTAATGATGTACAGCACTTTGATTGAAAGCGCTTTACAAATAAATGTATTGGGGCGTCGGTAGCTTAGTGGATAGTGCCGGCGCCCCACGCATGGAGGTGATGCCTCGCTGCAGCAGTCGCGAGTTCCGGCTTGCAACCCTTTGCTGCATGTTGTCCCCCCACTCTCTCTCTCTCTCTCCACTTCACAATCTTCACTCTGTCCTGTCCATTAAAGGCAAAACAGCCCAAAAAACAATCTTTAACAAAAACAAAACAAATAAATGTATTATTATTTTTATTATTAAAGTTACAATGTGTACTTTATGTGGATGTTTATTAGCAAATATCAACTACTGCTTTCATAAATATATATTTACTAAAGTGTAATGCAATTCACATACAAATGGAAGCTTTCTCATAGGCTTAGAATGATTTCTCTATATATATACACAGGCAGGGTACGGTCTGCTGAAGGCTGCCCTCTTGCGTCGCCATATTTGAATACAGTGGCCGAAAGGGATATACGTGCTTCGCCTTTTGCGTTTACCTAGAACTTGCCGTCACTGGAGACGGTTAAGGTGAAGATCAATTCGGGGCGCTTCTGCGTGAACCTGCTTTGTACTTTTATGATTCTGTCGCACTTTAAATGGATGACCACGGCACCAAATAAAAGAAAAAGATCAGATAAGCGAGGATGGGACAAAACGCGAGTGAATATCAGCATTGCTTATTCCAGGTGGAAAGAACTCCTGAAGGAGAAGGATTTCACAAGCGATGTGGAGGTTGCCTGCTTTCTGCTAGACAGGTAATTCAATCTGATATTTTAAAATCATTTTGGCTTCATGTTTTCAACTACTTTTCCCTCTTGTCTAAGTTCAAATGACGGCTACGTTAACGTGCTAACGTTATCCTAGCCTTGGCTAACTTTGTCCCAGAGCTACAGCTAAATGTTTAGCCTAGCCTACAGCCTAATCTGTTGATTCCTTTCACGCTGCTGCGAAGGCTGCCACCCTCTCCTCCTCCTCTTCCCTCTGGGTAGCCGAGACACACCTCTTCGCCTGGCCGTTCCTGCACCGTCCCTACCCCCTCGCCCCCTTCCTCTCCCTGGTCTTCCTCCTGTATCCCTCCCTCTTCCTCATCTCCCTGTGTCCTGTGGAAGAACACTCTGGAAACCAGGGGTCGCGTTAACCGGATATTCTCGGTCATTGACCGGTTTTTTACAGCAATGACCGGAAAATCTGAAGGCCGTCGGTCATTTTGACCGGGTGCAATTACCACACCTGCCCACATGGCGGCGGAGTGCACAGTCAGTGGCTGCCGTTTTCACACTGCAGAGAAAAAGTCATTCATCTGCTTCATGTAGCGTTGTTGAGCCCTGGACACACCGGATGCGTAGTGCCGTGGAAGTCCTGCGAGTGTACTCGCAGGCACTTGACTGTCCACACAGGCAGCGCATTTCTCCTGCGCTCTCCACGCCGGTTAAACATCGACTACACTCGTCTGTTCCCGTCAGTACTCGTTTTTTCATTTCAACAGGTCATTTTAAACATGGGTAAGTCCATATTTTAATCATTTTTTATAACGTAATAAGTTAATTACAATTTGTCATTGCATGTCCATGTATTGAGTGTGTTGGACAAACACTGAATGAATAGGGCATATTGTTCTGACCATTTTATTTATGTAGTTATGTCTGTAGGCTCGGTGACACAAAATTAAAATTGTAATGAAGTGATTAGGGTATTGAAAAATGTTTTCGGTTATGCACTGTTGTGTTATTTTGAATTACAAACACAGTATTTTCTCCTCACATTCCTCAGTGCATGCTGTTATTTTATTTTGAAAATTGGCCGGATTCTCTCGTCTTTTCTGTGTCCGACTTCCTGTTTAGTACGATCCACTCTATCCAGCTTGACAGAAGCGCTCGCCATATTTGCGCTTGCGTGAAAAATAGACCAGATGCCGAACTGAAGCGCTGCCTCCGCGGGCGCTCTGCTCTTCTCAGCGGCCTGTGTGGACAGTCAGATAGGTTAACATGGGCGCCGATTGAAAACTGCCTCCGCTGCTGGGCGCTGCGCTTTGGTTCCGCGTCCGGTTTGTCCAGAATGACACGGGTGTGTGGATGTCTGTTCATCTTTTTGTTCATGTCCTTATTAATGCACACTTTATAACTTGCTTGTTGGATTTATTAAAAATGAACGAATGAAAACTAAATATCTTTGAATATCTTAAAGGAAAATTAAAATGATCGGTAAAAATAGATTTTGACCGGATTTTTATGACCCTGTCGGTCAAAATGACCAGCGACGAAAAATTCTAGCGCAACGTCTGCTGGAAACGCATATATTATAATTGTTCTAACCTACAGTACAGACCAAAAGTTTGGACACACCTTCTCATTCAATGCGTTTTCTTTATTTTCATGACTATTTACATTGTAGATTCTCACTGAAGGCATCAAAACTATGAATGAACACATGTGGAGTTATGTACTTAACAAAAAAAGGTGAAATAACTGAAAACATGTTTTATATTCTAGTTTCTTCAAAATAGCCACCCTTTGCTCTGATTACTGCTTTGCACACTCTTGGCATTCTCTCCATGAGCTTCAAGAGGTAGTCACCTGAAATGGTTTCCACTTCACAGGTGTGCTTTATCAGGGTTAATTAGTGGAATTTCTTGCTTTATCAATGGGGTTGGGACCATCAGTTGTGTTGTGCAGAAGTCAGGTTAATACACAGCCGACAGCCCTATTGGACAACTGTTAAAATTCATATTATGGCAAGAACCAATCAGCTAACTGAAGAAAAACAAGTGGCCATCATTACTTTAAGAAATGAAGGTCAGTCAGTCCGGAAAATTGCAAAAACTTTAAATGTGTCCCCAAGTGGAGTCGCAAAAACCATCAAGCGCTACAACGAAACTGGCACACATGAGGACCGACCCAGGAAAGGAAGACCAAGAGTCACCTCTGCTTCTGAGGATAAGTTCATCCGAGTCACCAGCCTCAGAAATCGCAAGTTAACAGCAGCTCAGATCAGAGACCAGATGAATGCCACACAGAGTTCTAGCAGCAGACCCATCTCTAGAACAACTGTTAAGAGGAGACTGCGCCAATCAGGCCTTCATGGTCAAATAGCTGCTAGGAAACCACTGCTAAGGAGAGGCAACAAGCAGAAGAGATTTGTTTGGGCCAAGAAACACAAGGAATGGACATTAGACCAGTGGAAATCTGTGCTTTGGTCTGAGGAGTCCAAATTTGAGATCTTTGGTTCCAACCGCCGTGTCTTTGTGAGACGCAGAAAAGGTGAACGGATGGATTCCACATGCCTGGTTCCCACTGTGAAGCATGGAGGAGGAGGTGTGATGGTGTGGGGGTGTTTTGCTGGTGACACTGTTGGGGATTTATTCAAAATTGAAGGCACACTGAACCAGCATGGCTACCACAGCATCCTGCAGCGACATGCCATCCGGTTTGCGTTTAGTTGGACGATCATTTATTTTTCAACAGGACAATGACCCCAAACACACCTCCAGGCTGTGTAAGGGCTATTTGACCAAGAAGGAGAGTGATGGAGTGCTGCGGCAGATGACCTGGCCTCCACAGTCACCGGACCTGAACCCAATCGAGATGGTTTGGGGTGAGCTGGACCGCAGAGTGAAGGCAAAGGGGCCAACAAGTGCTAAACACCTCTGGGAACTCCTTCAAGACTGTTGGAAAACCATTTCAGGTGACTACCTCTTGAAGCTCATGGAGAGAATGCCAAGAGTGTGCAAAGCAGTAATCAGAGCAAAGGGTGGCTATTTTGAAGAAACTAGAATATAAAACATGTTTTCAGTTATTTCACCTTTTTTTGTTAAGTACATAACTCCACATGTGTTCATTCATAGTTTTGATGCCTTCAGTGAGAATCTACAATGTAAATAGTCATGAAAATAAAGAAAACGCATTGAATGAGAAAGTGTGTCCAAACTTTTGGCCTGTACTGTATATATATATATATATATATATATATATATATATACATATATATATATAAATAATATGTATATATATATATATATATATATATATATATATATATATATATACTGTATATATATGTATATGTATATATAAATAAAACTACGTATCGGTGTGTTGTTTGTCTTTTCTCCCTGTTGTAGACATGCAATGTAGAGACTGTAAAAATGAATTTCCCCTTGGGGACTATAAAGGCCATCCATCTCTTTTTCATTATTTTGTAGCCATGCAGGATTGAAAAGGGATGTGGTGCCCGCAAGGGTTAACGCCCCTAACCAACCACCCCCACTGGACTTGGAGTTAAGGAGAGTGTGCCTATAACATTATCAATTTTAGAGTGGAAGTCTTATTGTCTCTTAAGTGATAGTAATACCTTGTTGTTTTGCTGTAAATTGATTTGAGTTCATATTTTTCCAAATTTGTGTTTGTTTTACAGGCAGACAGAGTCATGTTGTTCACCCGTCAAAGGCAGGCTCGTCCACTGCAGACAGTTTTCAACAATCTACTGATTCAGAGACTGATATCACCACACCTGATGCTGCTGTAGCAGGACTTTCGATGCCACTGACACCACTGTTGCCCCTCACGTCATTACCAACAGTCCTTGAAGCTGCTGCCAAGGAATTGGCCCTGAAGATGAAGATCAGGGGCCTCATGTACAAAGGGTGCGTACGCACAAAAACGTGGCGTACGTCCTTTTCCACGGCAAAGTTCAGATGTATCAAGAGTAAAATGACCGTGGAAATGTGCGGTGCCTCACACCAACTTCATGGCTGGCGTACGCACGTTTCTACAGCTGTTGATCCTTGGGCGACACTTAGAGGTGATGCTGGGAAACTGTTATAATAAATAAATGTGAAAACAATTAGTCCTCAGAGTGATGTGCACATCAGAGACACATCAACAATTAACACTGATGAACAATTAACACACCCACGCAATTAGATGAGTGGATATAAAAGCATGCGCAAAGTGGTGCCGAAAATACCGTTAACAACAACGGCTACTTTAGCAGTATTAGAAGATTTGTAAATGGCGCAATACGAAGAGAGCGTATGTTCAGAGACAGATGGCACTGGCTCATCAGCTGCTTTAGGTTCCCGAGGCCAATCCTCCTGGAACTGTGCGCAGAGCTGCAGCCGGCAGCGCGACACGGTGAGGAGCCATGCGCTGCCTGTATCCATACAGGTGCTGACCACACTGGGGTTCCTAGCAACAGGGGCATTCCAGAGGGAGCTGGCCGACCAATCGGGACTGTGCCAGTCGACCCTGAGCCGAGCCAATGCTATCTGTGTGGGATGGAATTATCCGCATGTCAGCTAGGTATATCAAATTCCCATACAATGCAGCTTAACAGGCCAACATTAAAGCGCAATTTGCAGCGACAGCCGGTTTTCCTAACATTATCAGAGCTATCGACTGCACACACATGGCTACAGTATAAAAGCGCCATCATGGGATGAATTTGTTTATGTCAACAGGAAGCATTTTCATTCGATCAGTGTACAGATCATATGTGATGCGCAAATGCAATTAATCAACATTGTGGCGAGGTAGCTTGGTTTAACAACGCACGATTCATACATTCTGAGTAACAGCATGGTTGGGAACAGACTACTAGCTGGCACTGTGCGCAATGGGTGGCTTCTTGGTGAGTAAATAATTTATTTGTTTAATTGTCCTAATATTAATCCCCATTATGCGCACTGAGCATGTGTGCCCCCAAATATTATCCTGTCTTCACAGCATCAGTACTAGTCAGTGGTTAGAGTTAGTGACTTACTGTTTTTTGCTGGTTAAACTACAGCTTCAGAGTTTTCTAACAAGCCCCTGATTGTCTCTGTGTGTGTAAAATACTCATGTCAATAAACCCGTGCGTAAAGTGTGACATGTCTTAATCAGCCACACCTTTTCCCCGGCGCACTTCTGCATCCATTTACAACAATAGTGTGTGATCCGTGTAAGTGGTGTATAAAATTAACAAATGGAAATTGGAAATCCAGTTCACATAATTATTTGTCTGCTTTCAACTGACCCCAGGAGACTCTCTGTTCAAACGGGGTGAGCTCCTCCTCTCCTGTCCCCCCGCCTGTTTTGGCCACACTTTGGTGGTGGGCAGCTGTCCTCCGCTTCACGTCCACCTTAATGTCGGACCACCTCTTTTTTAATTCTGCGTGTTTATGCTTTTCTGTCCCCACAGCATTGACAGCCTCACACACACTCTCCCACTCACTCCGCTTACATTTAGTATTGATGCCAGAGGACAGCGTGCCAAAAAGTACATTTTTGTGCGCCTCCACTTCAGTGAGCGTCTGCAATTCACATTCTGTGAGGTTCTTCTTTTTTCCCGTCTTACTCATTCTTTTGTTTTAGTTTTCTGATCGTGCAGAGAGGGGAATCTCAGGTGCAGGGTTCATTTAAATATGATTTGCATATTTAAATGGGGGCGTGGACGGGGGGGGCCGGGTACTCCAACATGTGCGCTCAATTCCACGTTGATTGGGATGTACAAAGGAAATGTGCTTGGATTCATGTGTACGCACAGATTCATACATCTGGATATTTTTGTGTGTACAACGTTTTCTGGATTTAAGCGTATGCCATGTTTCAGTAGGAAATCCACGCAAGTCTTTGTACATGAGACCCCAGGAGTCTGAAGTCACAGGTGTGCAAACTGAAGGCGAAAGTATGGGACCAGCAAGCCAGGTGTTAATAAGGAGTCAGTGATGAAGCAGTTGAAGAAACTCTTACCAGCCAAAGCCTATGGTTTTGTGAGTACACAGATACATATGTCTCAGTGCAAGGCTCATGGTTTCCGGTGGACCACTCAGGACAAAGCTTTCCTCTTGGCTCTGTTGCATGCCAGTCCAAAGTGTTACAGGCTACTGTTCAAAGTGTTTTCTATGCCATCTATCTGCACACTGCAGAAGCTTATGATGCCCATTGATTTAAAACCTGGCTTTAACCAGAATATTCTTGCCACCATGAAGAAGATTATGGAGACCACAAAGCCTGTGGATAAGGTTTGTGCCATCATCACTGATAAAATGTCTCTCAAACAGGCAGTCCACTATAATTTGTCGGTGAAGATTCTCAGTCATCCAGGTCATGGTCCACTATAATGAGTCTGCAGACGGGATTGAAGGTTTTGAGGATTTCGGTAAAGGTCAGTGTACACCATATGTTGCCAACTATGCCTCTGCATTCATGGTAAAAGGACTGTTCTGAAAGTGGAAGCAGCTCTTTGGATACTGCTTCACCAGTGGTCCCACAGCACATGCCCGGCTTCAGTCACTGCTCCTAGAGGTAATTTGTGAGCTAAGGAAGGCTGGGATGGAGTGCTTAGTCTTAATCTGTGACCAGGGTGCTGGTAACTGTGCAATGCTTGCTTGTCTTGGTGTAACAAAGGAGAAGCCATACTTTGAAGTAGATACTGTCAGAGTGTTCTGCCTGTGGGATCCACCACATCTGATCAAGAATATACACAACAACTGGTGTAACCGTGGGTTCGAACTGGATGGCAATCACATCTTCTGGGCCATTATGGAGGATCTGCATACATATGACAGCAAACAGGACATCCGATTGTGCTGCCGTCTTACTAAGAAACGTGTATCTCCCCCCATTTGTTTCCATGACAGTCAAGTTTGCTACTCCTGCTAGTCCTGCTACACTGTGCTAGTCCTGAGCCACTCAGTTGCTGTGGGAATAAAGACCTTGGCTGAGGTAGAGCAGCTCACAGGTCAAACGCAGAGGAACCCTTCCAGGACCTCGAAGGCTGATGAGAGGAGAGGGAGGGGGTACCGGGTCTTCACTGTGATGTCATTAAGGCCTCGATAGTTAATGCAAGGCCTCAAGGTCTTGTCCTTCTTGTCCACAAAGAAAAACCCAGCGCCAGCAGGGGATGAAGACGGGCAGATGATGCCGGCTGCCAGGGAGTCATTAATGTACAGTCAGGTCCATAATTATTTGGACAATAATACAGTTGTCGTCATTTTGGCTCTGTACACCACCACAATGGGTTTTAAATGAAACAATGAATACCTGCTTAAAGTGCAGACTCTCAGCTTTCATTTAAGGCTTTTTTCAAAAATGTAGTATGAACCGTGTAGGAAGTACAACAATTTCTTCACACAGTCCCCCGACTTTTAGGGCTCATAAGTATTTGGACAAACTAACATAATCATCAATTAAACAGTCAGTTTTAATACTTGGTTGCAAATCCTTTACAGTCAATGACTGCCTGAAGTGTTGGACACATAGGCATCATCAGATGCTGGGTTTCTTCCCTGGTGATGCTCTGCCAGCCCTTTACTGTAGCTGTCTGCACTTCCTGCTTGTGTTTTGGGTGTTTTGCCCTCAGTTTTGGCTTCAGCAAGAGAAACGCATGTTCAGTTGGATTCAGGTCAGATAATATGACTTGGCCATTGCAGAACATTCCACTTCTTTGCCTTAAAAATGTCTTTGGTTGCTTTTGCAATATGCTTCAGGTCAATGTCCATCTGCACTGTGAAGCATCGTCCAATGAGTTTTGAAGCATTTAGTTGAATCTGAGCAGGTAATGGTGCCCCAAACACTTCAGCTTCCATCCTGCTGCTCTTGTAAGCAAGACAAGACTTCACTAGAATAAATACAGAGGGTTTATCACAAGATGCAAACCATTGGTTAGCCTTAAAAATGGAAGGCCAGATTAGAGTTTGTCAAAAACCATCAAAAAAGCCTGTACAGTTGTGGAACAGCATACTATGGACAGATAAAACAAAGATCAACTACCAGAATGATGGGAAGACAAGAGAAGGAAGAAGGGAAGGAACTGCTCATGATCCAAAGCACACCACCTCATCAGTGAAGCATGGTGGAGGTACTGTTATGTCATGGCCATGTATGGCTGCCAGTGGAACTGGTTCTCTTGTATTTATTGATGATGTGACTGCTGACAAGAGCAGCAGGATGAAAGCTGAAGTGTTTGGGGCACCATTATCTGCTCAGATTCAACCAAATGCTTCAAAACTCATTGGACGATGCTTCACAGTGCAGTTGGACAATGACCTGAAGCATACTGCAAAAGCAACCAAAGACATTTTTAAGGCAAAGAAGTGGAATGTTCTGCAATGGCCAAGTCATATCATCTGACCTGAACCCAATTGAGGATGTGTTTCTCTTGCTGAAGCCAAAACTGATGGCAAAACACCCAAAACACAAGCAGGAAGTGCAGACGGCTGCAGTAAAGGGCTGGCAGAGCATCACCAGGGAAGAAACCCAGCATCTGATGATGCCTATGTGTCCAACACTTCAGGCAGTCATTGACTGTAAAGGATTTGCAACCAAGTATTAAAACTGACTGTTTAATTGATGATTATGTTAGTTTGTCCAAATACTTATGAGCCCTTAAAGTTGGGGGACTGTGTGAAGAAATGGTTGTAATTCCTACACGGTTCATACTACATTTTTGAAAAAAGCCTTAAATGAAAGCTGAGAGTCTGCACTTTAAGCAGGTATTCATTGTTTCATTTAAAACCCATTGTGGTGGTGTACAGAGCCAAAATGACGACAACTGTATCATTGTCCAAATAATTATGGACCTGACTGTATGTCTCCATGGCCTCTCTTTCGGGTGCAGACAGGGAATACAGACGACCTCGAGGTGGGCTGGTGCCGGGTTGTAGGTCGATGGCGCAGTCGTAGGGATGGTGAGGAGGAAGCGAGGTGGCCTTGGTCTTGCTGATGACCTCTCGGAAGTCGTGGTACTCTGGTGGAACCCCAGAGAGGTCAGGAGATGGGATGGTACTGATCATGGACTGAGGAGCTGACCTGTGCGGTTAATGCAGCTAGCACCTGCTGCTGGATAGCGGCAGCCTGATGTACCTCTGCAGTGGTGGAGGCAAGCAGAGCCTCGTGCTGCCGAAGAACAATCTCCACCCTTCCAGGCGTGACTGTGTTGACACTGTGTTTGCTGGGTCCATGTTGTGGCCAGATTGTACTGAAACGGGTGTGTTTAAGACCCAATTGCAGCACAGCAGACACACAGGTACAGTTGGTAATGACATTAATGTAGTTTGCAGCAGGCACAGGGAAATGCAGAGGAAATGTGCAGCAGGTGAAAATCCATACAGCATACACACTGAAACCAGTGTGGCAAAACAACAAGAGTCTCTGTTCAACAGGGAGTCACAGGTTATGCAATCTGGAAATCCATTGGTAAAAAAAAAAAAAAAAAAAAGCACAGCCCAGAGTTTTTCGACTAATGGAAGTGCAGGGGCCTCGGCGATTGCTCACGCCCTTCGGTGCCCCCAGGGAATCGCCGTGTTGTTTACAAATACTTCAGGTAAAAAACCAGCAAAGTTTAGCTATATATCACATTTTTCACGTCACTATATCACCGTGTAGACTAATCTGATGTTTGTTAAGTCTATAAACACAATGACTGAACAAACGTTACTATTTCTGTGTGTTTTGTAATTAACGTGGTTATCGTAGATTAGCTGGGCTAACCGTTAACTGTTAACGTTAGCCGTTAGTGGTGTCTGTAATAACCATAGACTGTATAAAAATAAGGTAATAACTCAATAAACGGTCCGTGAATAAAATATTTTTTCCAGCGGATATCTTAGTTACAACATGAGTGAGCTAGCAAAGCAGTTTTGATATGTGTGGTATTTATTCAGTTTTGGGAAATCACGATGTCTAGAAAGCAGCAGTGACTGTAGCTGACAGGGACAGTTAGCAAAGCTAACATCAGGACGTCATCTGTCAAAAGCCTCCCGTTGTCGGATACGACATGAAACTACTCCAGTTAGCTCAATCATGTTGTAACTAAGACATCCGCTGAAAAAAAAAAAAATTCACGTTGATGAGACGGCGTTTTGGGTGGAGCGGTCGCTATGGACGCGGAGCTTGCTGTTTCTGTAGGTACACATTTCCTGGGGACACCTGCACATCTCGGCCACGCCCCCTCCATTGTGATTGGCTAAAGCGCAGCATTGTTCAAACTCAAAGCCCCCCCCCCCTCTGTTGTCGTCTTTCACACAGGGCTGCCGACAGATTCTACAATGTAAATTGCAGAATCTGTCTTGAGAGATTACAGGTTATGTAGTTTGCAGCAGGCACAGGGAAATGCAGAGGAAATGTCCAGCAAGTGAAAATCCACACAGCATACACACTGAAACCAGTGTGGCAAAACAACAAGAGTCTCTGTTCAACAGGGAGTCACAGGTAGGATCAAAGAAACTTGCACTGTTGCGACAAGGCAGTAAATCTCCACACAGCCACAGGAGCAGGCAGACTGAAACCAGGAGGGCAAAAGCAGAACTCGTGGTCGCGGACAAAAGGCTGAGGAAATTACCGGGATTCAGGCAAGGTTGGCTGGTCGAAGACAGGCAAGGTTGGCAACAGGAAATCAGTCTGGGAAGTAGTGCTGGAGAGTCTTGCATGCGAAGAAGTGAAGAACAATCTGGCAGTGAGTTTGTGGAGAGCAGGAGTCTTTATACTGAGCCAGTCTGACTGAAAGCGGGTGAGTGGAGCTGCCTTGATGAGATGGGTGTGGCTGGCAGTCAGAGTGGAGCAGAGGTGGGGTGAATGGAAAAGTACTGCATGAGGTGAGCAAAATGGCAGAACTGTGACAATGTCATCTTTTATAACATTAAAAAATGCCGTTTGACTTTTAATTTGTACTAGCTAGCAGCTTGCGAAGTTGAAATAAAGCAAAGTTGCCTGATAATGCTACTGTAGATAATGATGCTGTGATCGCTGCCAAGTATTGAGTTAAGCTGCTGAGCTGGTTTATAGCTGTTTTTATCTGGTTAACTACTGGCTGCTTAGTGCTCCCCCTCTTATTTAGCACATTAGATATGGTGCTGAAATTCGATAACAAATAGGGACAACTATCAACACTAATGTGTAACTATATAATTGTAGTGCAACCTCTTTATTTTATTAATGCATAATCACAACTAGATAATAATTTATGTTATGTTGAACACATCACTGGTGCAAGTAGTAGTCTGTCTGCTGCAGCTACATGTTTTGCTTGTACTGTAGTAATAGAAATAGGTAAATCTACTCCACATCTGTCCAGATGCACTGAGAAAATATTTGAACAAGAAGCCTTGGATGCTGCTGCAGAGGGGCCTTGTCTGACGTCTCCTCCACTTTCTGAAGAATGTAAGTTCAGCCAAGTATTCGTGGTCTCTTATACACTGCTATGTTGTCATTTTTGATTATTTTTGTTGTTGTCATTAATATTATTATTATAATGTTATTATTATTACTATTAAATGTTCCAGTTTAACCTGGTTACGAATTTCAGTAAATGCAGGTCAAATAAAATAAAGTCTATTTGTACAGTGCCTACTTTATATGAAGTAGAATGATACATCAGACTTAAAACGGTAGTGTAACAGTATGGATGTACTGTATGTTTGAATACAGCTACAAGTAAGGCAACAAGCAGCAACAGGGCTGGATTCAGCACACCACCTCACTACCTCACGACTTCCAGCGAGACACAGCTTGAAGCAGGTGAGTTCTTTAATTGTATGTTACTGCTGCAATCATGTTTCTTATGTAGATATGGCCAAATCCAGACACATTTTTGGTATAATTCTTTGAAATATTCACAAATCTTATCACAATATTCACATCAGTTACATGCAACTCATCCTGGCCTGTACATCTGGAATGTTTTTGTCCATTTACTCATCTACAAATACAATGCAGTCATTTGCAGTTGGGGTTGAGGGAGAGAGTGGGGGTTGACACACAGCAAAGGGTTGCAAGCTGGAGTCAAACCTGCGACCGCTGCAGCGAGGCATCGCCTCTTGTAATAATAATAATAATAATAATATAATAATTATTATAATAATTTAGTAAAAACTAAAAAAGCCATTTAGGGGCATCAGTAGCATAGTGGATAGTGCCGGCGCCCTTAACTGGCTTTTTTAGTTTTTATACTAAATTATTATAATAATTATTATATTATTATTAATATAACAACATGTTTCAAAAGCAGTAGTTTACAACTGCAAAGTCACTATATATACTCTCCATTTCTCTGGATACAAAATATAAAAATATAAAATGTGAGCACAAAAAATTTCCGACATCAAAATTGTGCATGAAATTTAGAATGAATAAGAAACACAGTCATTTATCCTTTCCTCTGCTGAGGGAGCCTGCAGATATCTCTAGTAGAGAAAGGAAGGGCTGCTTTACCTCATTCAGAGGATTAGTTTACATAGGTTTGCCAGATTTTGAGATGTATGGTGAACTGAGCTAAACAGTCAGATATACAGACAGTTTCTTATGGCTTGATTGTAACAGAGCTGGCTCATTGTGCTTATGTAAAACAGCAGTGGTGGAAGACAAACTGCAGACAGACTCAACACTCAACAGAGTCCTCTGCTTTATGTCCGAGATGACAGCTTGACACAAACGGGCTGAGGTGTGATCATATTTTTTTTAACTGGTGGTTTGGCATAATCTGATTTGTGGCTGGATTAGAATGGCAAGTAATGGTGGATTGTCGGAGAATGATAAAATAGAGGCTGAATGGAAACGATTGTGAGTAATAGGAGAGGAAGTAGAAACAAAAATAGCCAGATGACACTGTCAGGAAAATGGGCGTTAGAGGAGGATTAGGAAAGGTGAACCATTAGGAAAAAGATTATGATGGAAGAGTTAAAGATAATTCTTAAATTTAAGGTGGGCAATAAGATAACATAAGTTAGCCCAGTTACTCTGATGAACAGTTTGACGAAGGCAGTTGGGGACAAAGAAATGGCAAGGGTGCTGTGTGACAGGAGTTTGTTGGTAAAATGCAGAAGTGTTGACCAGAGAATAAAATCAAAATCAAATCAAATCAACTTCATTGATCCTTTCCAGGAAATTGATTTGTTGCTGCAGCAACAACACAACAGCCACAACAACATGCAACCAAAAAGGACAACACAATACTTGTTCAATGCACCACAGAACAAATCACTAAGAAATACTAAATACTAAAATCTAAAATACCAGGCAGAATGGGGTGATGAAACTGAAACTGAAATTTCGGAAAAGAGTATAGCTGGTGAGAAGAGAGCAGCTAGGGGAGTGATAACAGGAATCCCCACCAGAGAAAATCTGGAGAAACTAAGAAAGGCATTGAAAGGAATGGGGAAATGGGGTTAATCAGTGCTGTTCAGTGAAGAAGAGCTTCTTGAAAAAGTAATGGTATGTTATATGAGCTTCAGAGAAAAAGTTTATGTTCTTCTACCATTCAGATGCTATAAGTGTCAGTGACATGGTCATACTGCTAATGTATGCAGAGGAAAACAGAGATGGCGAAGATGTGGAGGTGGACATGCGTACGGAAGATTTGGTGACAATGCTGTGATTAAATGTAATTGCGGGGGAAACCATGCAGTAGCTTATGGTAGGTGCACAGTCAGGAAGCAGGCACGAGAGATTCAGCTACTGAAATCAGAATGGAAAGTACCATATGCAGAAGCAGTGAAGATCTACAGCAGTGAAAGTAAAGAAAGTGGAGTCTACCAAAGCAAGTCCGAAACAAGAGCCAACAACACAGGAATATCTATTTACACATCTCACACACTTTCAGGTCCCCAGCCGTCACTAACACCATCTGCTGTTGGTCTCCCCATTCAGACCATTGTCACAAGATCTTTCCGTTCCCATGGCAGCTCCGAAGCTATAAATTTCAGAAATCCAACTAATATTTTCACTGTACCGAAATGTTCCACTACAACCAGATTTATCTTTAATTAACATGGCTCTGTTGAATGTAGGAACTCTCACCTCTAAGACCTTTACAATCAATGATTTTATCACTGAAAAGAAACTAGACTTTTTAATCTCTTGTTGAAACCTGGCTCACCTCAGACAGTGCGGCTGTGCTTATTGAGACCTGGCCCCCTAACTACAATTTCTTCCATTCGGTTAGGCAAGGCAAACGAGGAGGCGGAATTGCCACCATCTTCTCAAATAAATATAGCTGTTCTAGAGTCTATTTTGATGATTTCTCCTCATTTGAGTACATTGCCCTCACTCTAAAGGCTGAACCAGCTGTACTTTTACTAACATTGTACCGCCCCCCTAAACTATGGGCAGGTTTTCTCGATCAGTTCTCTGAACTTATGTCACTCATCATCACAAATTATGATCAGATAATTATAAATGGCAATTTTAATATCCATGTGAACAAGAAGACAGACTGTACAGTTCCTTAATGTTTTGGATAGCCTAGAGTTAAAGCTACATGTCACTGGATCCACCCATAACCTTGGTAACACTCTTGATCTAGTCATCTCCAGAGTGATAAATGTCACTGATCTTGCAGTGAATGACATTAATGTGTCTGATCACTACTGTGTATCTTTTAATGTCCTTTTAAATGACTTAACAAAGCATCCTGAAACTACAATAAAAACATGACGTCTGGACACTAGAGCAGAGCAGCAATTCGCCGAGCTAGTAGATTCCATAGACCCAAATATTTTTAATCTTTCTCTTAACATAATGGTAGATGCCTTCAACACTGAAGTGAGTCTCATGCTTGACAGAGTAGCTCCCGTTAAGACTAAAAAGAGGTCCTGCAGCAAAATGACACCTTGGATGAACGAAAATACTCATGATCAGAAAAGGTCCTGTAGGAAAGCTGAAAGAACATGGAGAAAAACCAAGCTGCAGTTTCACCATACCATTCTAAAAGAAAAAATTGCAACTTACACTGCCTGGCCAAAAAAAAAGTCACCACCAAAAAAAAAAGGTCATACACTCTAATATTTCGTTGGACCGCCTTTAGCTTTGATTACGGCACGCATTCGCTGTGGCATTGTTTCGATAAGCTTCTGCAATGTCACAAGATTTATTTCCATCCAGTGTTGCATTAATTTTTCACCAAGATCTTGCATTGATGATGGTAGAGTCTGACCGCTGCGCAAAGCCTTCTCCAGCACATCCCAAAGATTCTCAGTGGGGTTAAGGTCTGGACTCTGTGGTGGCCAATCCATGTGTGAAAATGATGTCTCATGCTCCCTGAACCAGTCTTTCACAATTTGAGCCCAATGAATCCTGGCATTGTCATCTTGGAATATGCCCGTGCCATCAGGGAAGAAAAAATCCATTGATGGAATAACCTGGTCATTCAGTATATTCAGGTAGTCAGCTGACCTCATTCTTTGAGCACATACTGTTGCTGAACCTAGACCTGACCAACTGCAGCAACCCCAGATCATAACACTGCCCCCACAGGCTTGTACAGTAGGCACTAGGCATGATGGGTGCATCACTTCATCTGCCTCTCTTCTTACCTTGATGCGCCCATCACTCTGGAACAGGGTAAATCTGGACTCATCAGACCACATGACCTTCTTCCATTGCTCTAGAGTCCAATCTTTATGCTCCCTAGCAAATTGAAGCCTTTTTTTCCGGTTAGCCTCACTGATTAGTGGTTTTCTTAAGGCTACACAGCTGTTCAGTCCCAATCCCTTGAGTTCCTTTCGCATTGTGCGTGTGGAAATGCTCTTACTTTCACTATTAAACATAGCCCTGAGTTCTACTGTTGTTTTTCTTCGATTTGATCTCACCAAACGTTTAAGTGATCGCCGATTATGATCATTGAGGATTTTTTTCCGGCCACATTTCTTCCTCAAAGACGATGGGTCCCCACTATCCTTCCAGTTTTTAATAATGCGTTGGACAGTTCTTAACCCAATTTTAGTAGTTTCTGCAATCTCCTTGGATGTTTTCTCTGCTTGATGCATGCCAATGATTTGACCCTTCTCAAACAGACTAACATCTTTTCCACGACCACGGGATGTGTCTTTCGACATGGTTGTTTAGGAAATGAGAAGCAACCAGTTGGGGTTAAATAACTTGTTGCCAGCTGAAAGATAATTGCCCATGCAGTAATTATCCAATAGGAGGCTCGTACCTATTTGCTTAGTTAAATCCAGGTGGCGACTTTTTTTTTGGCCAGGCAGTGTATAATAAAGCTATTCAAAGTGAGAGAAGGGCCCACTTCTCCAAAATTATTATTGAGAATAGTGGAAACTCAAGGGTTTTGTTCTATACAATTGACAGACTACTAAATCCAATACCCTTTAATGCACTTAGTCAGGCATCTGCTTTGAAATGTGAAGAATTTGCAAGCTTTTTCAAAGACAGGGTCACCTGTATGAGGATGGGTATTGCTAATACATTGAATACTGGTAACTCCTGTGATACACCAAAAATCAGTCCCCCGAAACTGAAATGTTTTAGCAGTATTTCGCAATCTGAGTTGCAAAAAAATGTAACTCAAACAAGCTCCTCAACATGTGCTCTGGATCCAGTATCTACAAAATTCCTCAAAAACATATATGACAGTTTGGCTCCCTCCATTCTTAAGATAACAACACCTCACTGGAAGCAGGTATATTTCCTACTGCCTGTAAGACTGCTGTAGTGAAACCTTTACTCAAAAATCAAATCTGGATAATACTGTCCTTAGTAATTACAGACCCATATCTAACCTACCTTTCTTGAGCAACATACTTGAAAAAGTGGCTTTTAATCAGATCAACACCTTCCTTAATTATAACAGTATCATAGAGAGATTCCAATCAGGTTTCAGATCAAATCATAGCACAGAAACAGCCTTAGTCAAAATAGTAAATGATCTTAGACATGCCACTGACTTAAACCGAGTGTCAATCCTTATTCTTTTAGATCTGAGTGCAGCATTTGACACTGTTAATCACAACATTTTAATTCATCACCTTAAGAAGTGGGTTGGTCTCTCTGATAGTGTTTTGAGCTGGTTTCAAACCTACATTACTGGAAGAGAATTTTATGTTAGCCTAGGGGATCACGTGTCTGCAAAACACGGTGTAGCCCAAGGAAGCTGCCTGAGTCCCCTGCTATTTTCCCTTTATATGCTTCCACTAGGTAATATCACAAATCAACATAATATTAATTTCCACAGTTACGCAGATGATACTCAGCTAAACATTTCTACTGGGTCAACTAACTCAGAAAGCCTTTGTTCTTTGACTGCCTGTCTGGCCTCCATAAATCAGTGGATGAGCGAAAACGTTTTAAAACTGAATGATGATAAAATGGAGATACTTTTGCTTGGACCAAAACTGAAGAGAGAGGCCCTTTTTACTAAGCCTGTGAGTCTGGCTCCCCATACCAAATCTCAAGTTAAGAGTCTAGGTGTTATCTTAGACTCAGACTTGAGTTTTAAACCCCACATTAGTAAGGTGATCCAGACAGCTTTCTTCCATCTGAGAAATATTGCCAAAGTGCGGCCATTTTTTAACAAAACAGGATGCTGAAAACTGATTCATGCTTTTATCACTAGCAGATTAGACTACTGCAATGCACTTTTTACTGGTCTCCCAAAACAGCCATAAAAAAGTTGGAACTTGTACAAAATTCTGCAGCCAGACTTCTTACCAAGACCAAGAAGAGAGAGCATACCACTCCTGTTTTAACCGAACTGCACTGGCTCCCTATTTCTTTTAGAATTGATTTTAAGGTCCTTTTAATTACTTACAAAGCTCTTAAAGGTATAGCACCTTCATACATCTCTGACCTTTTAACATTTTATGAGATCCTCCAAAGCTGGTCTTTTAAATGTGCCCAAAGCGCTCCATAAAAAAAGCAGGGATGCTGCTTTCATGAACTATGCACCAACACTGTGGAACACCCTGCCCATGTGTATAGGCTACCTCTGTGGGCATTTTTTAAAAAAAATCACTTAAAACGCACGTTTTTCAGAAGGCTTTTAGCAATCTCATTTTTATCATTTATCCCTCAAACATGTTTTATTTATTTTCTCTTTATTTTATTGTATTTTATTCCATTTTTAATATACTGCTTTCTACTCATTTATTTTATAATTTATCAATGTTTTTATTTTGCTGTTTCTACTATAATATTGTTGTACCTATTTGTTTTGAAGCTTCAAATGTGAAGCACTTTGAGCTGTGTAGGAAATATTGATTGTTACATAATTTATAATTTATTCTGTGGCAGCATTTATTAAATAAATGCTTGCCGACATTCTCCACCATTTTGTATGAAAAGCTTGACTGATGTGATTCATTTAGGGTTTGCATTCTCCACCATTACATACGTAAGATTTGTTTGATTATAAACAGTTTATTCAGGTGCCTACGTTTTTCACCATGAATACTGTAGGGTTTGATTAGTTCAATATTAGGAAAAAGTGACGTTAATTATTCGTCCAGCGATATATTTTCATAATCAGACTAATAAAACCACACCTCTTGTTGATCAGACAAGAATGTTTAACGCACTTTGGGGAAATTATTAACTATCAATTGTCAATTCAAATAGAGCTCAAATAGCCAGGATCTTTGCACCCGTAAAGTGACTGAATGTAATCCTACAGAAAACCAAGACAACGACTTTATAGACAAACATTTATTCTAAACTACTGACACAGAAGACCAAGACGCCATACAACTAACAACAGACAAGACAATGAGTATATGCAACTATGAGTGGAATGAAATGAATACAGCGATGCTAATGAATGAATGAATGAATGAATGAACAGAGTGAACCAGATGAAGCAATGAGCAATGGTGAGATAATTATCAGAGGGAACTTTAACATGGACCTGTGAAAAGCACCATTCAACAGCTGAGCGGCATGGGAAGTAAAAAGGGAAACATCTGAAAACTTAGGGGAAATCCTAGTTTTATCTAATGTTCCCTACCATACTTATTAAACTGTGCATCAAACCCCAGTACAGGGAAATTATGTTGTTTCACCTGAGTTGTAGCAGACCAGAAAGAAGATGCTCTGGAGGGGGAAGAGGAAAAAGCAGCGCTGCTCCTTGGTGTGAACCGCTCCTGGTGCTGTCCCACGGGGCAGCCTGCTCAGCTGGTCCTTCTCTTCTCCTCAGGTCGAACTTCTTGGAGCCCTTGGGCACTTTCGGGCGTTCTTGAGCCCACATGGCAACTTTGGCTCGGGTGAGCTTGGCTCTCCATGTTGGACATCTTCACACACCGAAGTGTGGGCATGCAGGAGTCTGCCTTTCTTCAGTCCTGACCTTGTTGGTCCAGGACACAGGAGTTAGGCAGACCTTGTGGCATAAAGTTCTTTCTGTTGGGTTTTAGCAAGTTCAGTTCTGCTCAGGATGCAATCAAATTGCCCAGCGGGCCACGCTGGATGGGGCCCAGCATGGTCCACCGGCTTCTCAAAAGTTCTTCTTTAAGTTCTTCTTTTTCTCTTTAACTTCTTTAACTTAACAAGACAAAAAGTCTCTTCTCATCTTATAGTTGTTCACAGGGGTTGAGACTGGCAGGCAGGCTCCGACCTCTGCGCTGTGATTGGCCTTGCCAGCTGTCTGTCTCAGGCTGATATCCAGTAGGAGCAGTTCACTGTCACTGGCGGGACATTTCACTCCTCCCCTCCTGTACCTTTGCTAATTTAAAGTTTAATTTACTTCAGTTGCTTCCTAGGTAATTAATGAAGCTTGGAACATTTCTAATGCTTCCATATTTACCAACGTGGCACTGTCTGCTATTGAATGGTACCAAAAATACATCGTCTGCAACAGGATATTACCAACTTATAAATAAGTGGTCAACAGACACTACTAATTCAGATTTAAATGTTATACATTGTGATCATGTTATAACATCATATATATATATATATATATATATATATATATATATACACATATATATGATGTTATATATATATAACATCATATATATGTGTATATATATATATATATATATATATATATACATATATGTATATATATATATATGTGTATGTATATGCACTGAAATAGAAAGAAAGGTTAAACATAAAATTACAATCAACACATGTTGGTTCCTGGAATCCGCATTTCTGTCTGTCCTCCGAAGGAAAAGACAACCGCAGGGAGAGGTGGGTGTTATCACATTAACATACACACAGACGTCTGCACCATAGGGGTCATGGTGTCAGAGTGGCATCTCAACTTGAATCTTCTTCCTGGATAACACCAACACCAACATGTTAAATAATAAAGTTGCGTTCTCCTCTTTAGTTTATCCAGTGATTTACATTTGAAACACATTTCAGACCATGTGGCTGAGTCTGTCTCTTTGTTCGTTTCCAGAGTTTGTGACATGTCGTAAACTCTCCAGCCACATCTGGTGATGTGGGGGTTATTGAGAGCTTATCAGCTGAATGAAGATCTATCTTTGAAGTGACCCAGTAGTTGGTCACCAGTTATTCTCTGATGTCAGGATGCTGAGTAAAAGTCCATTAGTTTAAATCCAAAATAACCAGGCTTGATCACCCTACAGCTGCATTTTATGTATGAAAAGTGCTATACAAATAGTTATTATTATTATTATGGGAAAAGGAAGCTTTTATTATCATACCATAATGTTATTGCTTCAGTGGAATGCCAGGAGTCTGATAGCAGTCAGGATGTTTACAGGCTGTATCAACAAGTTAAAAAGGAAACCTTTGTTTCTTCCTTTCCTCCATACCCACTAGGGTGTGCAATACAATATAACACAAGGCACGGCCACACGAAACACCCTCACCCTAAGATGTTAAATAGTGGGATTGCTACAGAGGCTATTTACACAAGGGCGGTAATGCACCTCAAAGCTTTTTGCCAACTGCCATTAAACATCAGAGGAAGTAGAAGACTCTTTGCCTGATTGTTCTTCACCTTTCCTATGCAAGACTTTCCAGCGTTTATCCTTTAACTGCTTCCTTGTTGCCAACCTTGCCTGCCTCTTTCTCCCCTGCTTTGTCTGCTCCCTGGTAAACCACTCAGCCCTCTGTCCTCAACCAAGAAGCTTCTGCCTTCCTGGTTTCTGTTCCCCGTGGCTGTTTGGAGAGACCGTCACTCAGCTCTCCATAGTGAGTTTACCTGTTCACCTGTCTCTTGTTTCCTTAAACGAGTCTTACACTCATTCCTTGATAATGCAATCAAAAACAAATATAAGAAAGAAAAACAATGACTGTCTAACTTACTTTAAGAGGATCTATTATGCTTTTTGGGGTTTTCCCTCTTTAGTGTTATATAGTATTTATATGCATCTATAAGGTCTGCTAAGTTAAAAAAAACAAACAAAAAAAAAACAAAGTTCAAGCTAAATGGGGCTCCCTCTCCCAACAGACACACAGCTCCTCAGCTGCCCGAAACATTTTGTTTGCATTCCTGCCTTTACTTCCATGACTTTATTGCATCACAATGTCACACATTATCTATACACACAGTGCCTGCCTGCAGGCCACTGAGCCACACCCCCAAACAAACCTACTCAGCGCAGAGACAAGACTTGTGGACCATGCTCATGTGTGTGTGCTTGCGTGCGAAACCAGCGAAAGCACGTAAACACACATGAAGGTGGTGCCCATGTCTCAGGGTCTCGTGCAAGCGCACACACGTCAGCTCAGTGTACAGAGAGGCAGTTAGAGCTACAGGCTACAATGAGGCTAAAAACAGAGTTTAAATGACATTTTTCCAAACAACTTTTTATGTCGGGGCTTCAGGACACTTTGGATGAGCAGTATGGAGATATTTTGTGGTTTCAATTATGTGCTTTTGGACGTTTTAATAAGCCATTAGATGTGCAGTTGTGTGGCTACCCACTCCCCCTCGGATCTCCGCAAGTGATGTGAGGACTCTAAAACTTCACCAGAGCCTCCCTGGGCATGAGGGTGAGTAGATAATGGCTGAATTTTCATTTTTGTGTGCACTGTCCCTTTAAGACCTGCATTTATTTGACAAAATGTGTGGCTGCACTCAGAGTTAAATTGTGAATCGGCTTTTGAGGATGGCCTATTATGCTTTCTCCCTTTTCTTTCGTGTTTTATACAGCATTATAGTTGTAGGTCTAGGCTAACTGGCTAACCAATGTTATTGTTTTGAAATGCTTTTGGTACTCATCACAGTAAGTTAAACTGCTAGCTGGGTGGTGTCAGTAAGATGAATTTAACAATCCAATTGTGGAGAATCTAACAGAGCCAACAGTGTGTAGCATCATCTTATTAAAGGGAAATTTCGGTTTATTTCAACCTGTCTCCTATCGTCCTAAATTTGTTTCAAGTGACTAGAGACATAAAAATAATAGTTAGCATGTTAGCCATTAGCCTAGATACAGCCGGGGCGCATAGTAGCGTCAGACCTGTTAAAACGTAAGTGAACAGGCATACTTCAAGTGCAAAGTTAGTCCAGCTCTAGATAAAGCCCAGCTGGATACTACTCCAGGTGACATCCAGACCTTGAAAATAAGGTTGCAACCGGTCCCATTAGTGCAAAAACGGCATTCCTCTTCTGTGGGCACTGGGGCACAGCATTCACAGGTACACCACCAATCTCCAGAGCTACGCAGCCTTGCAGCAGCCATTCCTCCTCTCTCGTCCTCTACCTGTTGTGCCTCTCTCTCTCTCTCTCTCTCTCTCTCTCCTCCTTCATTCTTCAATTTCACGAAGCTCCTCCTCAGTGTATTCTGGCTAAAATAAATAAGGGCGGCCATCAAACTCTGCAAAATCAAATTCCTCCTCCACAAAGTTGAAGTCTGGCAAAAAGTCAGCCATTGTTCTCAGAAGTGTCCTTCCACCGTCTGTATGCTGATGCACAGAACAACGCACTCATCCAAGCACCTGTCCTGCCTCCGACCACCGCGCCGCCTTGATGATGGTGCTGCGCAACATGAGTGGCGAAATCCTGAGGAGATGTACAGACGTAAATTCTTTGAAGTGCTTGACCTCTTAACAGCTGAACTGGCTATAGGAGATTCGACCAGCCCACTCTGCATCTCCTGTCTCACATGGAAAATGCCCTGCTGGCTGCTGTCAACAAGTGAGTGACTGTATAGCTTATGATTAGTACCGTAACTTTGTTCAGTAAAAAAAAATACAATGCTGCTGGTAGCCTACCTACCTTTTCCTAAAAGTCTCTGTATTTACATTTCAAATAGTTTTATATAAATTACACAAAAGACAAAGAAATTCCGATTTTTTTTTTTTTTTTACCTATTTTGGTACCTACATACAAAATCCTCCCACTCCTCGCTCCAGGCTGCTCCAGCTCCAGCTCTGCTCACATGCTCTGACTCTGGCATCAGATCCTCTGAGCTACAGCGATGGATGCATTGGTGCTGTCCGTGGTGCTTCAGCAGCAGACAGGAAGGTCTGTCCTGCACACAACATGTTTCTTCATATTAATAAACTTTGAATAAGCAAGCGATCAGTGGGTTGCTCAGCTCAGTTGTTATAATAATAATAATAATAATTCTTCTTCTTCTTATTATTATTATTATTATGCAAGGTGGACTGGCATATACCTTGCCCTGGTAGGCTACTCTGACCAATCAGAAACCGTCAATTAAGAAATTACTGCGCTCTGCCTTCCCTGCCTTCGGCACCACGGAGAGCGCAGTGGCTGCTACTGCTGCCATGTGCATTAGTGAGACTCGTTGTGGAGCCATCCAAAGAAAAATGTTACACTTTCCCTTTCCCCTGATTTTCTCCCTTTCCCTGCTAGTCCTACACAGCGACATGTTACCATGATAAATAAAGAGGCTTTAGCCATAATAGGCAAAGTGAAGCAAGTACCAATGTTTCCTCCAAATCATCTCCTGTCAATAAATATTTTGTTTGGTGTGGACTATTAAACTTATGTAGAGTAGCGTAATTCTCTCTCTCTCCTCTTACCTCGGCTGAGTCAGGAAACATAATTTATATAATTATTCATATAATATAGTATTATATTATCTTATATACCAGGGGTCAGCAACCTTCTGGATGTCCCGTGCCACTTAACAATGTTTTTAAACAAATCACAGACCTAATTGCCAGTTTGAGTTTGAATTGTGTGTGAGACGCTGAATTGAAAAAATGTTAAGAGAAAATTTTAGTCAAAAATTGATAACATTTCTGGAAAAAGTCATAAAACGGACCGTCAGCACAACGGACCGTCGGCACCATGGCCCGTTGGCACAATGGACCGTCGGCACAGCGGGCGGGCCCCCATCTAAGCAGCTAACTAACGCTAGCTCAAACAATTAGCTGACAACATGACAGCAGTCAGACTCGGAGTCGAATTAAGACCAGCATTTATTTGTCAAAATGTGTGGCTGCACACAGAATTTGTTTGTGAATCGGCTTTTTTCTTTTTATGAATGATGTACATGTTGTTGTTTTTTTACTTGGAGCTCTATGGAGCCCATTCACAATATTGTTATTAAACAGTTAGTCTGAGTTACACAGCTGAGGAGGTATTTATGTGATGAAAGGATGTTGTGTGTGTCTGTCTCTACATGCACAGCCACTATGTAAACACTGATAGTCTGATTTTACTGTGGCCACTACCCTGTGCAACCCACATTATTTTCATAATGATATATTTAGGAAAAGATGTTATCTGTTGCCTCTTAAAATTTGTTTCAGTCTCAGCAAAGCCTGTAAAAACAGACCCTACATACAGTAATTTGTAAATAATTTTATTTCTACTACCAACATAATAACATCAGATAACATCAAATAAATACAAAATAGTTATGGCATCACTTGAAATATATACAAAAAAGGTGGATTCAGGGAAGAACTTAATTTAAAAACACAAGGAATTATTTTTTGTTGTTGTTTTTTTTGCCTTTAATCGATAGGACAGTTAGGCGTTAAGAAGGAAGAGAGAGGAGAAGTGACACGCAGCAAAGGGCTTTAGGCTGGAATCAAACCCAGGTGGCTGCAGCAAGGATGAAGCCTTTGTACATGGGGCGCCTGATGAAGCTCATCTGTGTGGAGGTGTTTGAGAACCCAGTGCCATTTGCTGAAGAGATGCGGGAAATCCCCAAGGGACTTGGCATCCCAGTTTGAGAGATACTAAAAGGAGGACAAGGTTGCCGTACATGACTCTCACTTTGGCCAAGGGGCAGCTGGAGGCCAACACAGTGACCAGTTGGATCAGGAAACTCCTGGCGTAAACAGAGTACAACATGGATGCCTGAATGGGAAGAATTGGACACTATAAGTGTTGCAGATAAAATGCTGCTGTATTTATGCATCTATCTGTTGTATATTACTCACAAAGTTTTTTTTTTTTTTTATAGTTTTCATTTTTTACATTTGCTTAAAAAAAGTTAGACTTATTAGTGGTTTTCATTTTGGCATAATGAAACCTTAGTGTTCAAAAAAGTTTACACAGTTGTATCTCATTACATGTCATAAAAAAATCACTCTTCAGTTCTATGCCTTAAGGGTCCATAGTCATACCTGTAAAGGTTGTGGATGTTCTGCAGAGTGTATGGATTCAAACAATCATGCTCAAGGACTGGATGGTGTATCACACATGTAGAATGAACTGGAACCTGGTCCATTACCCCAAAACCCAATAAGTAAAAGAGAGACAAGGCATACTGTTCCATAAGTAAGCTAACAAAGACTCAGGTGACAACATCACTGTATAGAACAAATACTGATCCAGGAAGCAACATGTGTTTTATTAAATTTTGATTTCATATAAAATTAAGTCACAGGAAAAACGGTGCACATTGTACATATTGTAGTTTCCAAACATAAGGTGAAGATGATTATAAAATGCAGCTACATTTTAGTAGAATGGTTTCAGTAAACATGACAGCTAAGACATCTGACTGTACAAGTTATTTTTATTCATTTGTTCCTGTATAGTACAGAAATCTGTCACCTTAATCTGCTGTGGTAAAATTGCTTAATTCATCAGTTAAGGAATGTGTTAGTAGCTGAATTTATATGCTTTACACCACTGCATATAACAGGTGAGCGCTGCTGTTGGTGTTTCCACGTTATGTAGTAATTGAATATATTGTTAGAAACCTTTTGTACTCAGCAGACATTTTTATCTTCATTCAGTCAGAGGACCGACATAGCATTGATACCATAACGTCAGATAAGTTACAGTTATCATGTTACAGCTGAAATATAAGATGGCTACAAAATTAAAACTTACCACTGTGAAATGTCCTGCTCCAGTCTTTGTTGCTAAGGGGGTTCAGAGTCTATTGGCTTATGTTTCTTTACTCAAATTGATAATGGCGAATGGCCAATGTCGTAAGCTAAGCCACAGCATATTTTTAGCAGCTTATGTAGCCTCTGGAGGTGAAATTCAGTTAAGGTAAGGGGCGTGACATTTATGATACAGGCTTTGCGTTGTACCAATCACAACTGGCTGATGAAGACTGTTAAAGTTGAAATGCATTGATTGTCCATATGTCAATAAAGTATTTTTGCTTTCAATCTGAGTGCCTCAAATGCTTTCGACACTGCCACCCTTTACATAGTCTTGTTTTTTTATTCTTATGTGACAACTTGCCCTATCCTTAAAGTGATAGTGCACCCAAAAATGAAAATTCAGCCATTATCTACTCACCCATATGCCGATGGAGGCCCTGGTGAAGTTTTAGAGTCCTCACATCCCTTGCGGAGATTGGCGGGGGGAGCGGCCAGCACACCCAATGGCATACAGCGCCCCAGACTAACGTCCAAGAACACAAAATTGAATCCACAAAGTACCTCCATACTGCTCATCCGTAGTGATCCAAGTGTGCTGCAGCCCCGACATAAAAAGTTGTTTCGAAAAACGTCATATGAACTCTGTTTTTAGCCTCACTGTAGCCTGTAGCTCTGACTGCTTCTCGGTGCTCCGCGCTCACGTGTGCAAGCTCAGGGTGATTGGTGATCTCTGAAGAGCAGCAGTCTCGTCAGTACTGATGTCCAGATTTTCAAGTGCAGGCATCGCCAATTCCCAGTCTGAGCAGCAAAGACTTTCCTCATCCGTTGGCACTGCTTTGCATTTGGAACAACTACACCACCAGGTTTCCAGTGCTCAACTCCGGTATTCTGCGGCTGGCTGAGGGTTAGGCTCATAAGTTGCAGCGGCTGTTTCGTCCATATACTCGGGTTCAAACAAATACAGCTCAACAAAGAAATGCTGTTCCTCCTCAATTTCAAAGTCTTCAAACATGTTGGGCTGTCCTTTGCTAAAAGACCGTAGTGCAAATTATCTTTTAGCTCTGTGGTTACTGTTGTCCCTGCGGTGCACGTGTCACGTGATGTAAACACAGGTAAGCAAAGCTCATGCTTTCGCTGGTCGTGCGCAGGCGTGCGCTCGTGAGCGCGGAGCACAGAGAAGCAGTCAGAGCTACAGGCTACAGTGAGGCTAAAAACAGAGTTCATATGACATTTTTCGAAACAACTTTTCATGTTGGGGCTGCAGCACACTTGGATCACTATGGATGAGCAGTATGGAGATACTTTGTGGATTCAATTTTGTGTTCTTGGACATCAGTCTGGGGCGCCGTCTTCCAGTAGGTATGCTAGCCGCTCCCCCTGCCGATCTCCGCAAGGGATGTGAGAACTCTAAAACTTCACCAGGGCCTCCATCAGCATATGGGTGAGTAGATAATGGCTGAATTTTCATTTTTGGGTGCACTATCCCTTTAAAAAGCACCTGATTTTTTTACAATCACCATCACCTAGTGTCTTGACCCAATTCAGCACTCCCTATTTTTTTCTTAAAAAACAAAATAAATCACACTGTATTACCTTCCCAATTCACACACTCAATGTACTGCATTGTAGCCACAGTGTTACAGAGACAGAGAGTCAGTTGTGTCTCTAAGGTGAATTCCTGGATATTAAATGTTCATCTTTTTACTTTCCTGTGAATTTCCCAGTAATATTTGTTCTTAAATTGTGCTGTTGTAGAATATCATATGTGACATGGTTAACCTACACTTTGGAGTAAAATGATGGAAGACTGATTAGTTAAATATTCAGTTCTTATTAAAATAATTAACAGCCAGTGGGGAACTCCAAGCCACCAACACTTACTCAGTGACAGAGGGTTAACACTAGCTCCTGCTTTCCTAGGCTTCAGACAAAAAACAAATCACCATCATATCTTAGGTAATATGCAAAACAAAACTACACACAAACACTTACTGTCCATCTCAAAATGGGCTCAGCTGCAGAACAACAAGGATCATCAGGGACCACCTCCATCCTGGACACCACCTGCTCAGTCTGCTGCCCTCTGGAAGGAGGTACAGGAGTCTCAAAAGCAGGACCAACAGGCTGAAGAACAGCTTTTACCCATGGGCTGTCAGGACACTTAACACCCACATTCCAAAACAATCTAGATAACAAGGCATTATTGGACAGATTAAAACTACCTCATGAACAAGAGCAATAGCAATATTCTGCCTACATTCTGTTTTTCTTTATGTATTTATTATTATTTATGACACTGTTTGTCTTATGAACTGTTATGATTCTGTCTCATGTTTGTCTTAATGAACTGTTATGTTCCTGTCTCATGTTTGTCTTAATGAACTGTTATGTTACTGTCTCATGTTTGTCTTAATGTACTGTTATGTTCCTGTCTCATGTTTTTTTTTTGTTTTTTTTCCCCTTCAATTATGCACCTTCAGTTGTGGCACCCAAAATTTTGTTGTATAGGCGTCTGTACAATGACAATAAAGCTTATCTTATCTTATCTTATCCTGTAGGACCTCCACCTGGTGCTGCAGGTCAGTGATCCCTCTGACATGCACCAGGTCCCGCTCCTGGGCCCTTCTGATTTCACTCATCAGGACCTCCCCCTGCTGCTCAGAGGCCCTGTTGTGCCTAATGTGGCACACCACGACATCCATGAGCTGGCTGTTGGTTTCCAGGCATTGCCGATACAGCTGGTCTCATGACAGCTGAATCGGCACATGCGTAGGGCAAATATAAAACAACCAATGTATATATCAATCATATAAAAACATGAATGAGCACTTTACACAAGTCATGACAAATGGGCCAAAACACATCCAGCTGTTGTAATAGCACTTAGATTTAAAGATGGAAATATTTTCAATTATAGATGTTCTACGGAATTAACAACAGAATTGATTAAACACAAGTATCCCCTTCAATTGTATTTATTCATTATTACATCAAAGCTATTCCACATTGTCTTCTCACTACATCTAAAGTAGTGTGTTTACAGAGAAGGGTTCATGCATTCATATGTCAGAATGCATTTTAAGAAATTGATAGAAAATAACAGCCTGATTTATAAGAAGCAACACTTTCTAATGTCCCAGATCAAAGCATAATTGTTTTCAATAACGCATGCTTTTTTCATAAAGTTTCAAAATTATGTCCCTATTTTCTGTGAACACTGTCAGACATTCATTATAATGTAATAAAATCAGACATTATGAGGGACAACCACCTCTTTCAACACTTCACGAAAAATTCTGTCCAGCAGAGGCTGAGATGCAGCTGACGGAACCATGATCTGTTTGGACACAAAAAAACAAGGAAAAGCAACACATGTATTAGGATTAAAAAATATATATCATTAAACCTCATGCAACATGTTTTTTAATCTGGTGGAAGGATTTTTCACTCAAAGTTGAAATAATGAAGATTCAGTAGCCCCTTTTACACTTCCAGATTTTCGGTGAATGTTGGGCCGTTTTGCCGGCAAGCTGCGAGCGCTTAGACACACAGAGCCGTATTGGCGAGTTGATCCGAGGTGCCCAATTTTCCGCCTCGTGGGGTAGACATATTGGTGAAACCTTTTGGTATAAAAAGAAGGAGGTGCCCTTCTGCCATTAGAGGGGCTGTTGATGACTTGTGGGAGGAGCTGTTGATGACGCTGCATGTGCGACCCACTGGTGGTGGATAAACAGGAAACAGCTGATAGCAGGAATGAACAGCTAGTAGCAAGAGAGAAACGTAAACCTGAAAGACACTGTAAAGATGAGCAACTGGGGAGACAAGGAATTGCGCGCCCTCCTTGTCCTCGCAAATGAAGAGGCCATTAACCGTCAAATGATGGGAATGGTGAAGGATGGGACAACTTATGAGAGAATCGCCAAAGGACTGACCAGCCGCAGCCTCGCTCGGAGCATGTCACAGTTTACATCACATGCTGAGCTACACATTTTGTTACTTGATGCCACAGGGAAAGCCCTCAGGCCATCCTCGTGGGGGCTCACCTTGTGCCTGGCAAGCCAACGCTGCAAAGGCCGCATATGAAGCAACCCCAGGGGCACCACCTGGGATGCTGCCGCCATGAGGCCCAACAGCCTCCGGCCATGCTTCACTGTTATGTGCTCGCCCACAGTTAAATGTGACAAGCTGTCCATCAGCACCGCTGTCCTCTTCAAGGTCAGGACAGCTCTCATTGAGGTTGAATCTAGAACCAAACCCAGATATTCCACCCTCCTGGATGGAACAAGGCAACTCTTCTCCCTGTTCAAGGCCAGCCCCAGGTCCTCGAGATGTTTCAACACTGTCGAGGTGTTGAGCCGGGCCTGTTGTTCTGTTGGGGAGCAATCCAACCAATCGTCCAGGTAATTCAAGATATGAATACCCTGGCGACAGAGGGGGGCCAGCGCCGCGTCCATGCACTTTGTGAAGGTGTGAGGGGACAAGGACAGGCCGAACGGGAGGACAATGTACTCGTATGCGTTGCCTTGAAAGAAGAAACAGAGGTACTTCCTGTTGTCTCTGTGTACAGGAATGTGGAAGCATGCGTCTCACAGATCCACTGTAGTGAACCAGTCCCCATGCCTTATAGATGACAGAAGGCGCGACAGACAAAGCATATGGAAGGGCAGGCATTTCAGAAAGCCGTTGAACCCCTTTAGGTTCAAGATAGGACGGAGACCTCCGTCCTTCTTTGGGACCAGGAAGTAGGTTGAATAAAACCCTTGGCGCATCTCGCCGCTGGGAACGGGTGTTATTGCCCCCTTCTTCAGAAGGGCCAAGACCTCTGCCACAAGGGAATGACAATCTGTCACGTTGCTTAGGAGGGTAGGAATGATTCCGGAAAACTGTGGTGGTCTGGTTCGGCACTGGAGTCTGTACCCTGACTCCAGTATATGCAGTACCCAAGGGCAGCAAATACACTGGCGCCAGTGAGCAAGGTGCTGAGGAGTGAAGCGTAAACGGCTGCCAGCCGACTGGGGTCTGGTGCCCCCGAGATGGGTGGTCCCACTGCGGTCATTGCGAAAGGAACGCTGGCAAGCCTGGCCACCCCTGACCGGGGTCCCTCGGGTGGCAGGTTGCGGTGCCCTGGATGCCGTAGAGACGGCCAGAAAGAAGGACCCACGACCCCAGCACAAATGTGAGGCTGGTACATCCCTCACAGAGCACCTCAGCTCCCTCGCCCTATGAGACTGCTCCAAGGCTGCCTCACAGGGTGGACCAAAGACCTCTCCTGGCACCACTGGAGCCGCCAGGACAGCAATGCAGTCCCGGTCGGACAAATTGGACTGGGACAGCCAGACTTGGCGGCATGCCTGGACCATTGAGGCCATTGACTGACCAAGGGCCTGAGCATCCGCACTAGTTCCCCGCAGCAACATGTCCGCTATGTGGAGCATCTCAGTCGTCTCACCACTCAGGGTTGCTGAAGCCACATCCTGCAGCAGGCCCTCCAAAAAACGCAGCAACAAGGAATTGGTGCACGCCAGCCTGGCTGCCAAACCTGAGGCATGATAAGCTTGGCGGAGCTGGTTACCAGTTGCCCTGCAGCGCCTGTTAGGGTGATTTGCATCCCTGCTGGCCCTTGCCACAGCTCGTGTTAGCATAGCAAAGGTAGGCCCATCTTGGGAGGCCGTGGCCACCCCATATGTTTCAGCCCCTGCAATGTTGGCCAGCTGGGTCTGCCGCCTCTGTCTCCAGCTCATCCTCCCCCCGCTGATCACCTTGGCCAGGGGGAATTAATGGAGGGGGAAAAATGTCGCCATCACCGTCCTGTGACATGGTCTGGCACGCCAAGACAGTCACTCGGCTCTAGAAGGAAAATACAGGTGTGGATAAAGCCTCAGGCGGCGTACGACCTCGCAGCCGCAGCAGCTCCTCTCAGCTCGAAAAAGTAAGTCTTTTTACTACTCACCTGGTTGAAGACCGCAACAAACAATTTCAGCCACGTGAGGTAGCGTTTTCCCTCACGGGAAAAGAGGCTCCCGCAGCACCACACAATAAATAGAACTCCAAAAACGATCCAATGATCCACACACTCTTCCTTACTGCAGCAACAAGCTGTTCCTGAAGGAAGAAGGCATGTAAGTATCGCTATTGATAGTTTCACATAACATGTCTCAATCTGAAAACTATACTCACATGCTCCAGGAGGAGAAAAAGAGACTTAATAGGCGATCGCACAGCTGTATATAGGCTCTGATTGCGCCTGCAGGGTGGAGGTGTTAATGTGATTAATTTGCTTTAATTTGCTTTAATTTGCTACATTGTCTCCTGAAACAGCTCACCCCTGAAATAGAACCCCCTTTTCCCCCAACACACACACACACACACACACACACACATACATTCCCCCTTGAACTGTGGACTTGAATTCACATTTTACTTTTCAAAAAAAAAAAAAAAAAAAAAACCATGATTGTGGACTTTGGACTGAATAAAAAGAAAAAAAAAGAAAGAAACTCACCTTTTCATCTCAGGGAACTGATGACTGAGTGACAGGATATTTTCCAGCAGAGTGGGAGTTGTAAGTAGAGCAGTGATTGTGTACTGTGAACTGTGTTTGAATTGAATCTGATCAGAAAGGAACTGCGAATTGAAGGCTAATTACTGTGTATTTGGTTTAAAGGGTGAACCAATTTCAGTTTGAATTTGAACTTAGAGCAACTGCTAATGTGATTTCAACTGTGGTTTAACACAACTTGTGTTACTACTGTCACTGCAAGTGGTATCGATATTTTATTTTGTATGTTTATTTTTTTTCTTCTTTACTTTGCAATAAGAAGCCGGCATATTCTAAATCAAACCTTTTGTCTTTGAGTCTCATTTAAGCATTTCACTCTGCTCCAGCACCCGAACCTCCTGGTCCATTACACACTATAATATTAAGTAATCAACTATCAGTCTCTTATAGGAGTGTCACATACTACATTTATCTAAGTTTACTTAAATGGATTCTCCAATATTGTACTGTTTTGTTTTGTTATTAAAAAGTAAGTGTCATGATCCTGGTTTTTGTTTTGATTCTGTTAACTTGTGGACTTTGTTTTGGGATTGTCTGTGTTCTTCCTTGTTTCATGTAATCCATTCATGTTTCATCTGTTTCCTGTTTTATTTTGTATATACTCTCATGTGTCATATCTGGTTTTACTTCCTGTCTTTGTGTGTATTCTCGCCTGTTCTCTACCACACCTGAGGCCTGTACTATGAAGCCAGTTCAACTAACCCAGGATATCGTTTCGTTATCTGGTTTGAGTAACCCTAACTATGGCTGTCTGGATAACCAGTACTAAAAAGCTGGTTATCAATGAGTTCAACTTTGGGTTTTCCTATCCAACCACAAGCCCTCATGTGAAAGATGCGGGGGTGTTTATTACGAGCAATATCATCAGAACCATGAATGAAGTAGGCCACTTGATATGATATGAGATGAAATGGTACCAAAAGTGTCTGCGGCTGCTAGACAGTAAAATGTCAATGGCATGGGATGTAAACTCTGGAATCCTAAAACAGAAAATCTAGAAACATTGAAAACACCATCCAAAAATTCACCGTTAGCTGACACTTAAATTACATAAAGGTATCACTGGGTTATAGGCCTATGTGACATTACTGTAGAGTATTTTTTGCTGTTTAGTTGGATGCTGATGACCCAAATGTGGCATTTATAATAACAGGAGCTAATTAACTGTGTGTGGGTTATTTTACTAATAAAATATTGTTTTATCCTAGTTCTCATCACACAGGTGTCTCATGTTATTTTGAACTGAAGTGATGGAATCAAAGTGTAAAAGTAGCAGCACTGCCAGCGATCACTGCAGACTAAAGTAAACTTTGCATAATGTCAAATAATGCTAAAATCATGTGTTTAGTGTTGTAAATCAGTGGATTGAATGTGGAACATTAAAAAGTCGTCGCAAATTATGAAAAGAGTTACGCTTCTGAATAAAGCCAGTCTGGTCGGAAGAGATTACTGAAGGCAGCACTGTCTCTAGCTGGAGAGCAAGGGCCTTGGCAAGGATTTTTAAATCGACATTAATAATTAATGACAACAACCAAAATTAACAGTAACACCTGAAGGATTTCGGAGTTCTTGATGCAGCAGAGGTTGACTATTCATTCACTCTTGTGCAACATTAAACAGACAGCAGGTATGATTCCAAAGAATTACATTTATTCACAAACTAGCAAAGCAAACCAAAACAAACAAATTCTAACTAACTATATACAAGCTTGGTGTGTATATCTGTGTGTGTGTGTGTGTGTGTGTGTGTGTGCGTGTGCGTGTGTGTGTATGTGAGAGAGAGAAAGAAAGAAGAGAAAGGCGGGTGTGGTGATCAAGGAGCCGTTTGGCCTACAAAACAAAATGGCTGACAACAGAGAACTACCAAAATGCCCAAATCAAGGCTGGCTTCAGGGGGAGATGTTTGTCTGGCCGTGTGGTTAGGACAAAGATAAAGGAAAAGAAGCCGGAACTTTGAGATGCCTGTTTGGGTGTAGCTCTGTTGAAAGCCTATTGTTAATGAGTCTATGTGAATGTGACATGTGTTGCAAACGGTCTGGATTAGTGCAGAGATTGTGTAGTTGTGTGCAAGAATCTGTTTGTGAACAGTATAAGCAAACTAAACACTTAGCTTTGGCGAAGCCAACTAATCAATGACCTGACTGCAATCTATCACAACAATAACTCAGTAAACAGCAAATCACATACAACAAGTTAACCAGTCTTGCTTAGCCTGTAAAGCTGTGATAAGCTATGCCCAGTTGTTACATTACCAATCCTTGAATAGATGGGAGAAAGAGTCACTTGGTGGTGCGCTGCTTTGTTAGCCAGCAGAAGAAGGCTGGGAAGATGGTTCCAGGTGCAGTCTTTGTTGGGTCCTTTGTTCCAAAGGTGAAACTCCGAGGAAGCTGGTCACTCAGGGTTTAGTATTGTTAGACGCTGGGTGCTAACTCACTTAATTCCTTGTTGCTGGAAAGCTAGTTGCAAACCTTGTGTTTGCAAGAGAGTCATTGATCAATTGCCCTCCCTTTAGTGGTTTGGGGCAAGGAGTAAGGGTCTGGGCCACTGCTGTTCCAGGCCCAGCTGGAAAGAGGTGTTAGCTGTTCAACAGCTGGAGAGCAAGAGAGAGAGAGCTTGAAAGGAGCAGGACTTAGCTTAGAGTTTGGTGACATCACAGAGGGGCTTGTCACTGTAACAGTACTGTCCAATCAAGTTGTGAGACTTGTGTCTCACTGAGGTGTGAGGTGAGATCTCCTGTGGAGATGGGTGTCACATAGCTCTCTTTGTTTGGAGAACAAAGAGCATGCAGAGGAAAAAGCCTTTAAATCTCCAGTTAAGATTATACCAAATGATAAATCATCTGTGGTCCTGTGAATCCCAACACAATGTGTTCACTCAGCGATACAGAAATCTTCACTGTGGCTAGGCGTAAAAGAACTCCGTGAGATAGGGTCACAGCTCCTCTCTGCAGGCTCGGACACTCTGACTGTTCAGTGGAGAGCAAAGTCAGGCCCATTCAGTGAGGAAGTCTTCAGTAATGAGAACAGTGGATGATTGATGAAACCTGATTATTTTTACTGGATCACCACAGATGCATCACTATATCCTGAAAATGATTTGACATGGGTACAATCAGCTTTGACTGATGAGATGGAGTTGGATATTCTTAGCCAGGACATCAAATGAATCTTGTTCATGGGAACTACCAACACAAATGTGTTCCGGTCATAAGGAAAGATGACAAGTGTGGGTGGTAATTACTGTCAGTAAAGGACTGAATTTTAATTGTCTGTGTTGCTTCAAATGTCACAGATTTACTAACTCAACAGTTAGACTTAGTTTTGCTTCTGCTCTAGCTGCTCCATGGTCACACAAATATCCTCTCCTGTGTCTCCTCATCTTCTATCAACAAATATTTAATTTTCGACATGCTCTTTTAAACCCGGAGCTTTTGAGGGAAACTGGGAGAGGAATGATAATGAGGCAGGGAGGATTTCAGTTTCAAAGCTAACTATGAACCATATCAGCCTGTGTCAGCAGTTTCCAGGCCTTATCTTTAAATAGTTTTCTGAAGCAACAGTAAAGTAATTAACTCTGTATGGATGTTATCCACAGTGGAGGAGTCACGAGGAAGCGCAGGAGAAAAACAACTTCATGCAGCCTCTGTTGTTGGGCCATGGTACATGAACTGCTAACATCAACAAAAATACTAGCTGGCCTACACACAGACTTATACATTTAACATGAGGTCATCATAAAGAAGCTTTACACAGAATTCACCTCCTCTGTTGTATACCAAGCTCTCTGTAACACATTTGATATGCCTGCTCATGAGAAGAAAGCAGTTGTCCTGGGGGATCTCCTCCAAGACCTGGATCAGGGCATCAGTGAGCTGCTGGACAGTCAGTGGCAGTACTTGGTAGTGTCGGATAAACCAATACATAACGTCCCATAGGTGCTCAATTGGATTTAGGTTAGGGGAACGAGAGGGCCAGTCAGTGGCACCAATGCCAACATCATTAAGGAACTGTCTACACACTCTCGTGAAGAGAACAGGGGTGCCAATGCCCTGCCAATTCTGGTGTTCTCTGGAGAATGCCAATAGAGCTGCATGGTGCTGAACTTTGAGCACAGGTCCCACTAGAGGGATGCCACCCTCATGGAGTCAACTTCCTTTATTAAAATTTCGCAAATTTCGTGTTAATCAAAATGTATGTTCCTGTCCTGTTGCCTATGACAGGATTTGACATGCGTACTTCTCATTACCATAACTCCTAGATCATTTATGGTATCTGGAAAATTCAAAAACTACGGGAAAGCCGAGAAATAGAGCTTTGCACCCATATACTAGTTATTACGGTGGCCCCCAGGACTTCCGCAGTACCACCATCAAATCACAGACAAGATTCACCAGCGTGTCACACATTTGTAACATGAGCTTCTCAGTACCGTAACTCCTGAATGGTTGGCACAAGTTAAAAAATTCAAATGGTTTCTGAGAACGAAACGCCATGCCGCTTTGAGTTGAGTGAGAGGGAGTGAAAGAAGAGAGGAGGGGAATGACAGCAGACATTTTGGAGAGTTTTATTGAGTTTTGGAGAGCAATTTCTGACACATTTGAGCTTTAGTCCCACAAAAAACATGCCAAGGAAGTCAGCCAGAGTGAGCAAACTTCCCAGTAGGCTCACTGCTGACAACTGTGACCATGAAGAGGAAGAGACTTCATGCGAACCGGGAACTGCCCATCGGTCCGACAGCCCATTGGTTCGACATCCCATTGTTCCGACCATATTAAACTCATTGTTTCGAAGTCCGTTCCGAAATTATCATGATGCCCTGTGGTTAAGGTCTGGTTAGGTTTAGGTACAAAAAACACTTGGTTAGGGTCAGGAAAAGATCATGGTGTGGGTTAAAATGAAAAAGAAAGTGACAAACATATAAGCCGTGAGCCTGCTTCGCTTCAAGCCGGTCGCGGCGCACCATACGCCCGCCGCGAGCCGTTCAGCACCGCGGGCAGTCGGACTAATGGGATGTTGAACCAATGGGCTGTTGAACCAATGACATGGACCCATGCGAACCAGGGTATGTATTTTTGTATGTACAGTGGATATTTCCTTAGCTCAAAATAGGATGCAGCTTCATTGCAACATTATTCTTCACTATCATGTGTAATGCAATATTATTACTTTCACATTTTAGTCTAATGCTGTTTTATTTTTTATCTGGGTTATTCATTTTTGTACTTCATCTGGTACAAAAATGTATGATGTATGAATTTCTATCTTATCTTATATTTCTTTTACTTTTAGGCCATGACCACTCATCAAGATGCTGTCTGAAGCTGGCGACCTGATCTCACAGAAATACGTGAAATGACCACGACCTCTTAACACCGCATTCCGTGGTGGCAGCATGTAATGAGTTGAAATTACATGCTGGTACCACGGAAACAATGCCAATGTAAAGTCAATTAGGATCCTTTGTCGTGGTGGGCACACAGATACCCTGATTCAACAACTTCCTGTATACACACAAAAACACGAAAGTCTTCATGATTTTAAAATGGAATACATTCCCCTGTTATAATTTCCCACCAATAATAATAATAATAATAATAATAATAATAACATGATAGTTCAGCTGTACTAGATATTTGATATATGAAGTAGATTCACTTTTTTACAACAGTATTTGACAACTCTACAACCGGAACAATCACAGTCCCAAAAACGCTGTTTCTAGAGAACTTGCTAAAATATCTGAAATTAGCCGACATTTTAACTTTTTCTTAACATATTTCATCTAGGTGCAGTGTCATTACTAGGCCGGCTTTACTAGACATTTGATATATTCAGTAGATGTATCTTTTTACGACTCTATTTTACAACGCAAAAAACTACCATCCCCAAAACACTGTTTCTAGAGTACTATCTAAAATATCTGAAATTAGCCAACATCCTTGCTTTTGCTTAACATAGTTCATCTAGGTGCAGTGTCATTACTAGTTCGGCTTTACTAGATATTAGATATATTCAGTAGATATACCTTTTTTCAACCCTATTTAGAACCCTACTTTGCAAATCAGGGGCCGGTTGCACCAGCTGGTCTTTACTAAGCCTGGTCCTAACTGCTAAGTCGGTCTTAGTTAAGAGAGTCTTTAGAATGGACTTAAAGTCAGTTGCACCAATGGGGCTTACGCCTGGTCTTAACTACACCCAGTCTTGGTGATGCACGTTCATGAGAAAGCGAACTTGACTATGTTTATTGCCTAGCAACGAGCGTTGCTAAGATACATTGTTAACTTTCTTCCATTATCACTTCACATTTTGCGGCATCATTATGGAGGATCAGTGCAAAAGGAAGGGCAATTTCACAGATGTGATCCATCTAAGTGATGAGAGCATTACTCTGAATTGTGAAGGTGTGTAACCTATTTCACATAAACTACCCATTTAGTTTCGTATTTATTCAAGTCAGATTTAACGAATTTGCTGTTTGATTTCAGACTCGACCGATGCCTCTCCTCCTCAAACCGGCAGCAGCGGAGCACCAGCCAAGAAACAGAGTACTCTGAACTGTGATGGTGTGTATTTCACATAGGGTAAACTACCAGGCCCGGCGCCAGGATGAAGTTACTGAGGGGGTGGTTAAAAATTACGAGGGGGCAAATCTTTATCATGCAACATAGGTTCGCAGCCGTGTGTAATTATTGCGCGTAATGACAGCTTGTCGCCGGTGAAACACAATGAACTGCACGTCTTCTTTCATGTTTGTCTCATGACAGATGGATCTGTCATCCAAAGCTGGATGTCCCCGATTTCAAAACTCATTCATCATCAATCATCCAGCTAAGTCTGGATGCATGTCTGACATATCCAGCAGAAAAAGACATGTGTGACAAAGAACATAGAAAAATAAACCAGCTACATTCTGTCTTACCTTTCCTCAGTAGAACTGCAGCCTTCTTGTTTGTTTGTTGAAGTTTCTGAGTACACGAGGAGCCACTGGCCTCAGCTGCAGTCTCTTCTGTAGTGTTTTTTTTTTTTTTTTACAAAACCCCTTTCGTATATCCATCTTTGGCTTGAACTGCTTTTTGAGCAAAGAACACACTAACGCGATGGCAAAATATATTGACCAAACTATTTAGCAAGCAAGCTAGCTTCAATTACATACTACGGTGCACCGTGAGGCCAAACCTAATACAACACACAACAAACGGCGCTGTCCATGGTTCTCAAATTACCGCAAATAACCGCAAATAACAGGGGGTTATGGTGTTTAACTTGCCTCTCAAACACCATAACCCTGTGTTAAAAAAACAAACAAAAATACTGTTCGGTTGGACCAGTATTAGGGCAGCACGGTGGTGTGGTGGTTAGCACTGTCGCCTCATAGCAAGAGGGTTGCCGGTTCGATTCCGGGTGTGGGAGCCCTTCTGTGCGGAGTTTGCATGTTCTCCCTGTGTCAGGGTTCTCTCCAGGCACTCCAGCTTCCTCCCACAGTCCAAAGACATGCAGATTGGGGACTAGGTTAATTGATAACTCTAAATTGTCCGTAGGTGTGAATGTGAGCGTGAATGGTTGTTCGTCTCTATGTGTCTAGGGTGTACCCTGCCTCTCGCCCGATGTCAGCTGGGATAGGCTCCAGCTCCCCCGCGACCCTCACGAGGATGAAGTGGTTAGAAGATGAATGAATGAATGAACCAGTATTTTTGTAAACTACCCATTTAGTTTCGTATTTATTCAAATCAGATTTAACGAATTTGCTATTTGATTTCAGACTCGACCGATGCCTCTCCTCCTCAAACCAGCAGCAGTGGAGCACCAGCCAAGAAACGAAGGAGACAGTGTGATCTTCAGCAGATACTGCTGCAGAAGGAGATCATCAGAGTGGAAGCTGAAACCAAAAAATTACAGACTGAACAGGAAAAGTTGGAGTTGGAGAAAGAGAAGTTAAAGTTGGAGATACAGTTGGTCCAACAACAAGTTTTTAGGCCCTCATCTCGCATTTTTGAAGAGGAGGAGTGATCCTACGTGGTTTTGAATTAGCCTATATTGGCCCAAAAACAACACAATGTAATGCAGACAATCGCATATTTATTTAGCAACATTGGTGTATAAAAAATGATAATAATAATAATAATAATAATATATTTATTTACTAACATTGCTGTATAGTAATAATAATAATAATAATAATACATTTATTTACTAACATTGCTGTATACTAATAACAATAATAATAATAATACATTTATTTACTAACATTGCTGTATACTAATGATATTTTTACATACATTTGTGAATAACAATAATAAAACATGTATTTACAAACATTGCTCTCCATTCTTATTCATTTGTTTTCTTTACAACGAGCAGGCAGCCAGGAATTATTTTGAACTGAGAAAATACATCGGAAATAGTTTGACAAGGAGCTGATTAAGATTTTTTTAAACAATAAGAGAGATCTGTGAGAACTTAAAAGGTGTTAATTAGGTGTGCATGGACTAGACGTCCACCAATGTCATCCCGCACTACAGGGACTGCAGGTTGCTCTTCTTCCTCCGGCACTGGCTGATGGTGTTGCCTGGGGAGGGACCTCTTGGTGATGCAGATGTTATGGAGGGCCATGCATGCTGCGACCACAGTGCAGACTCTCTCTGGTTGCATGGGCATCTCCCTGTGAAGGCAGTGAAACCTAGAAAATATAGCAAACTATTAACCCACATTTCTCACTACGTTTGTTCATTTATTTAGTCTATTTTCTTTATCTTTGTCTTCTTCATTAGAATCAACATGAGGTGAGGATTTTTTAAGTTAAAAAGTGGACGAATTAAAGTCCCAAAATGGGCACATAACTTGGTCAGCTCTATGCACAGTGATCGATCAGCACCATGAACAGCATAATTTTTTCCTGTCTTTTTTTTCTATCCCGGATGAAAATGAAATGAAGCACAATTTTATTTAGCTTTATCCTGCATTTTCCAAGTGAAGTAGACCTATAGCTCCATGTTTACACATTTGCTCAGTTATTTAGCATACATTTGCAGACAGTTTAGACATTAAATGAATATTTCAGAGTAAAGACAACATAAAGGCAATTATTGAAGTTTAAGTGGAAATAATGGAAGCAATAGGCTGATAGTAGGCTATTTTTGGGGCATTTTTTTAATAAGATGTACAGATAATGTAGCTTACCTGCGCTTGAGGACTCCAGTGCATCGCTCAACAACTAATCTAGTGGCGGCGTGGATGGTGTTATACCGGCGCTCTCGCTGAGTCCTCGGTACGACCATTGGTGTCATCAGCCAGCGTTTCAGTGGGTAGCCACTGTCACCCAGCAGCAGCCCCGTCAGCCTTCCAGCCTCAAACTCCTGATACAATGCACTCTCCCGCAGGATGCGTGCATCGTGGGTGGATCCAGGCTATCTTGCCACCAAATTAAAGATGTAATAACGGGCGTCACAAGCAACCTGTACATTGATTGAATGATATCCCTTGCAGTTGACATACAGATACTCGTGCTCAGATGGTGCCTGGATCTGGACATGAGTCCCATTGATGCAGCCCACATTGCCAGGAATGCTGGAGGCCTGGCGGAACTGCTGCTTCATCACTGCTGCCTCTGCTTCAGTGGGGAGGTGGGCGTACCGGGCGAGACGGTGGCTCAGTGCCAGTGACACCCTGTGGATGGCCCGACAGGCGGCTGATTTGTGGACGCGCATCATGTCTCCAACTGTGTTTTGAAATGCACCGTTTGCATAAAACCGAAGTGCAATAAGTAGCTGCAAAGTGGGTGAGAGCGCTGCATTGTGATCCGACACATACTCCAAGTCCGGTGACAGCTCTTCAATCAGTTCCAACAGATCTCTCCTACAGAAACGAAACCTCTCAATCAGCTCCTCATCACTGTAGATCTCCAATGGATTGCTCCTGTCCCTAATAACTCTCTCCCGTCTAAAAGCCCGCTCGTTGTAAAGGCGATGTATAAGATGCGCCATGGTGAAATGAAGCTGTGTTACCATAGAAACGGCTTAGATTTTGACCTTACGCCTGCTCTTGACTAGGCGTAAGATTTACGCCCGGTCTTAGTGAGAGGAAGGCTTAAGCCCTGTTGGTGCAACCGGCGTAACTATTAGGTCGGACTTAGAACGCCAAGTTACGACCGACTTAGCTTAAGACCAGTTGGTGCAACTGGCCCCAGAAGAACTATAACTATGTTGCTGATATGTATCAAGCTGCATGGCGCGGTCCTAGGGAATTGTAGGTTTTTTTTAAAATATAAGTGTTTTTCCTAGATTTGGAAGTTGTACTGAATTGAGAGTACACTGTGGACTTTAAGGGGATGGTAAACACACTTGTGTAATCAGATTTTAAATATCAAATTTCTAAATGGGTAAAAATGAATTTTATCCATATTTTACCCATATCTGAAAGCACCCCCAGTTGTTGACTACACTCACATGATAGTTGAGGTCAAGCTCTCTATAGCAGTTGCTCCCATTGCTGTACCCCCTTTTGTTGCTGAGTTATAAGCCTTCAAACATGCATTGAGGTCAAGGTTCAAAGGTCAATGGCTCAAAGCAGGAGCCATGTAGAATCTTCATACTGACATATGTTACTCTCCAGGTTGAGACTTTTCCAATAATGTATTTGGTTTAGCTCTATGACAAAGTATTGATTTTTTTCATTTTTTGGACACAAGCCATTGCCAGGTCTAGTTTCAGAGAGCACTTTGAAGGCCCAGTGTATAAAATGATTTTTCTTTGTTTCTTTGCTTGTTTTTTTTTTCTTTTTTTACTGTAGATAGTTACTAAAATTAGTCATCCTCAGACAGTAAACCAATAATAACAATAATGGAATAAACAAAAAAAATAAAATTATATTGAAATTTTAATTCAAATAAACACAAGAAGTTTGTGCTCGAGAGAAAGGATCAGCACTCAGTGAAAAATCTCCTAAGCCCTATGATAAGCTATTATGGCAAGGCTTAACTATACAGACCAGTGAGCAGTCATAACTAATATGTCTTTGGGATCATCGGTTGGGATCCTCCTTTCACCAGTGTTTCGTCTAGTTGGTCCCACGACACCTCCAGGAGGCTAGACAGTGATCTCTGGCGTCCCAGAGACACTCCCCTAATGCCAGGTCTCACTGCTCCTCGCACCAACCCAATAACCTCCTTTACCTTACTTACGCATGGCTTTCTCAGCCCAAACAGCACTGCCACCTTCAACCAAACCCAGGCTCTGTACATGCGAGCTCCAGGTAGAAACAGTGCTGATACTACCTTTCCTGGCACATTCACCATACTCTATTTCACACGCTAAATAGCATAACTCCAGTATAAGCTAAACTTAAGGGAGATAGATAAACTCACATGATCAGCAAACACACTCACCTTGCAGCATGGTCTCAAATAAAAGGAATTCAAATAGGCCACTCCCACACTTAAATAACCTTCCTCTTCCTGGTTTTCCTCCTGAGAGGAAGTGGATCTCTGACATTTCTTCTCTTCCAGATCCACTGGCTTGCTCTAGCTGCTTCATCTGACATTTCCTTCACTGTCTTCCTCAAACTCTGTCCCCACACTCCAAGTTCTCCCAGGAGCGAGACAGCTGATCTTGCTATGAAACCCCTACACCCCACTTCCACTGGACAAATCCTAGTTTTCCATCCTCGCTGCTCAGCTTCTGCTCCTAAGCATATCTAAGCTTTTTTTCTTTCATAGGCTTCTTCCACTGAGTCTTCCCAAGGAACTGTCAGCTCAGTGAAATAAATCTGTTGACTCACTGACCACACCACTATGTCAGGCCTCTGCTTGGTACAAACCATTTCCTGGGGAACAACAAGCTTTCCCCCTAAATCTACTTGGATTTCCCAATCACAAGCACCTTCTAGGCGGCCACACTCTTGCCTCCTTACTAACTTATCCCTTCTGTATTTCTCCCCCTCACGGACAAACTGAATTGCTGATTTGCTCCTATCGTTAACACCTTCTGAATTCACCTGTCTTTGTTTCCCTTCAATGCCTGCAGCAACATTTCAACACCTGGTTATGTTGGAATCTAATACGATTCTCCTCCATACTCCACAGGTCCCTCCAACTAAGCTTCCTCTTCTCTACACTTTCCCAATTCAACCACTGTCCCTGTTTAGCCTGGGCCACTACCTTTGCACCCCCTAATATCTCCTCCGGTCTACGTATCTGTTCCATGACCAGCTTTCTTTTATCTTTGAGACCTGCTTCATTCCATACCGGTTTGCCTGAGCCAAGCCCCAGGCCTCCCCGGCCAAAGTGAACATTACCGACAATCTCTGCATGCCTAAGAGCTGCCTCTGCCTGAACTGCCGATCTTGGGTTTCACTTCCTCCCCTTGGTTAGATTTGGAACCACACTCCTAACTACCACGTCCTTACTCCCAGATAACAACAGCTCTGTCCTGACCTTGGTACATTTAAATTCCTCTGTTAAACTAGATACTGGCAACTGAAGTATTCCTTTTCCATACAATGCAACACTACTTAGGCACCTAGGAGCACCCAACCACTTCCTAATATAGGAGCTAACCGACCTTTCAATTCTCCACAACGAATATTGGAATTTCATAAACTGACAATGGCCACGTCAACCCAGGATATAGCCCAAATTGCAAACACCACAACTTCAACTTTCCTGGAAGTTCTGATTTATCTATTCTATCCAATCCTTCCGCCACATCTACACATTGTACCACCTACCTAAGCTCTTTACTGACTTTTCCCTAATTGTTGGGATTTCCTCATCATCTATGACAAAATTCCTATCACTTAACTTCCCTCTACGTATCGAGATCCTTCTAGACTTACTAGGCTTGATCTTCATGCTGGCCCACTTGAGGTTCTTATTTACCTTCTCTAGTAGCCTCTTTGTACATGGCATTGTTGTGGTCACCAGTGTCATGTCATCCATGTAAGCCCTAACTGGTGGAAGATGCAACCCATTCTGCTGTCTCTCCCCACCTACCACCCACTTAGAAGCCCTCAGATTACTTCCATCGCCATCGTAAATGCTAATGGAGAAATCGTACACCCTGCCATGATGCCTATTTCTAGCCTCTGCCAACCTGTTGTGAAACCTGCCGCACTTAGACACAACCTAATATCCTAAAAGTATGCTTTCACTAAGTTAACAACTACCTGTGGCACTTTGAAGTAGTCAAACACACTCCAAATGAGGCTATGCCGTAGTGAACCAAACGCATTTGCTAGATCTAAAAATATTACATGCAGGTCCATTTTCTTAATCTTCGCTGCCTGAATCTGGTGCCAGATCATGCTACTATGCTCTAAACACCCTACAAAACCTGGTATTCCTGCCTTCTGCACCATGGTATCTATTAAGTTATTCCTTTCTAAGTAGCTAGCTAATCTCTGCGCTACTACACTAAAGAAAATCTTCCCCTCTACATTCAAGAGAAAAATCATCCGGAATTCACTAAGGTCCACAGAATCCTTCTCCTTAGGAATGAGGACACCCCCTGCCCTACGCCATGCTCTTGGAATAATTTGTTTCTTTCAAACTATTCTTAGCTGTTTCCACAAAAATTTAAGGATGTCAGGTGCACTTTTATAAACCCGGTAGGGGACTCCATTAGGCCCTGGGGCCGAAGAAGCCTTTGCACGCCTGACCACCTCCTGAACTTCCTTCCACCTAGGTGGCCTGACATCCATCTCATGCTCTGTCCCTCCTAATGGAGGGATATCCGGTGGGTAACCTACTATCCTATTCTTCTCTAAATCTGAATATGTACTTCTCAAATATTCTTCAACCTCTAGCTTTCCTGCTTTGAGCTGCCCTCCCTTTTCCTGGCTGAACAATCCTTTAACAAACTTAAAAGGGTCCCTGAAAAAAAAAAAAAAAACATTCCTAACATGTTCCTTCTTCCTCCTCTTTTTCCTGAGATGCTCTGCCCTTCTAAGAACTGCTAGCCTGCTTCTCAACTCCTCTTGCAACACATTAATTCCCTCCCTTTCTTCTTCTGTAGCCTTTTTCCACTGCTTTCTTAATTGTGTCCTTTCCTTTACTAACTTCTCTATTTCTCTTTGCCGCCTAGACTTACCTGACTGTGCCTTCTCATTCCTCTTTCTCTCATGCACCCCGGACCTCTCTGCACCATATGAGTAAATTATATCTCCCTCTTTTCTAACCTTTTGTGGCAAGGCGAGCAGTGTGGAAAAGTTGCAGACAACGCCACCTGGGGGCTTTCACCCCAGGATATCAATAGGATTTAAAAATTACCAATCTTCAATTTGAAACAAAGGCACACAGTTCGAAAGATCCCACAGGACAGAGACGTGTTTTGCATTTTTTAAATTTTGTAGTGTTTGTGCTCAACTGTTGAGCCAGGTCTTGTGATAGAGCCAAAACAGCAGTAACGCAACAGTCATTTTTCATACCCAAAATCATTATCTTTTTCTTTCCTATCGGAGGTTTAGGTGTGGTAGTTTTTGTTGTCGGTATGGAGGAGGAAGTGCAGCAGCTTAAGGAGCTTGTGTTGCAGCTTAAGGCAGACAATGAGCGGCTGCTCCGGGAGCGCACTGCGTCTCATTCGGCCCCCAGTGGGGCAGCGTAAGTGTCCTCGGGTACAGCTAGTGGTGCTCCTCCTGTTGTGTCGAAGCAACTGGTGGTTATTCCCAGGGACAGCAGATGTCCCGTGTTTAACGGTAGGTCAGGTATCGGTGTTGCTGAGTGGATTGAGGAGATACAGGCATGCATGCGAGCCCGCCACCTCTCTGTTGCTGATCAGGCCCTCTTTATCATCGACCATTTGGAGGGAGAGGCGCGTGAGGAGATTAGGTTTCGACTGGGTGTAGAGCATGATGACCCAGCTCACATTTTTTCTATCTTGCTAGAACTGTACAGCCATTCTCTGTCCTCTGTCACTCTGCAGCAGGCTTTCTTTGCGAGGCAGCAACAGGAAAGTGAGACACTGCAGGAGTTTTTGTTAGCCTTGTTAGCTTTAATGCAGAGCATCAAGCAGTGCGCTCCTGATGGGATGCCAAACTCCGAAGTTCTGTTGCGCGATCATTTCGTAGAACATGTCCTTGACAGTTCTCTACGACGTGAACTAAAACAAATGGTTCGGCGCCAGCCCTCTGCTTCATTGCTAGAGGTGCGTGGGGAGGCCATTAGATGGGAGAGGGAGGGTCTTCCTGGGGGTTTGTGTGGGCGCAGCTGCTCTCTTCCGTCTGCTCATGGGTTGCAGTTTAGCGTCCAGAGTCGGCCCATCCCGGCCCCGGCGGTTGTTCCCCAGGGGCCTGGTTTAGCTGAACTGATGGACCTCTTAAAGAGTCAACAAGAGCAGCTTAACCATCTTACCCACACTGTAGCTTCCTTGCAGGCCCCCCGACCCCAAAGTCGGACGTCACACAATTCTGTCATATGTCACAGGTGCAGTGTGGCAGATAATTAGTGAGCGATCACCTATAAATAGACCCGGTCGGACCCTTCCCCTTCCTTTCCGCTTCCTCTTCCTCCTTCACGGAGCCGACAGCTGTGTGTGGCTGCATCTCGCTGGTTAGCAGATCGGGTTTCAAAACAAAGGTATGCGTGCTCTGCTCTGCTCGATTTATTCAGTGTTATGGGCCCTGTGTTACTCCGGTTTTGCTCCGTCTAGCAGTGTGGTGTTACCGGGAGCTGGGCTGTCTCCCTTGGGCCTGTGTGCGCACGGTGCACCTTCTGTGGGTAAGACACGTAGTTGTCTGCTTTTTATATTAAGCTGCCGATGGTCTGAGGTGTATTGATTATTATTCTCTCCCAGCCATCGCTGGTGGAGTCTGGGCTGCGGGCTTCCTCCTCCTGCCACTGTGTGACACCTCGATCCTGCTCTCTGGTAGGAAATGTTTATTTGTAGCTTTTGTTATTTTTTGTAATGTTTTATACCTAAATTCTAATTAGGTTAATTTGTTTATTTTTGCAGTGCGCGGCCGTCATTTGCCGCTGTGAGCCTTGCTGCTGTTTTGGTTCTTCCCTTCTGTGTATTTACTTCTTTGGTTTGGCTCTTTTGGGACTCCAGTCGCCTTAATTCGGCGCTCCGATTCGGCTCCTATCTGACTCTATCTGTTTCCATTAACGGCGGCTAAAGCTGTGGCAGTACAGCCTGAACAAAAGTTGCCAACGTGAGCCAGGAGAGGGCGTTCTGACCCTCTCATAGACGCGGAGCCATCCCTTCTGGAGGCTGGTTTTAATTAGAGTGGCAGACACTTAATTAACTACCTGAGTTTATTCCTATTCCATTTGTTATTCCTTTCTTTGAATTATTATTGATTGGGTTTCTAGGTTACATTTGATTTATTGTTTAGAAACCTTTTGCTCCTTATTTTGATAAATTGTGATTAAAATAGTTTCTTTTGGGTTTGGGGTGGTTGACATTTGGTTATGGTGCGTGTGAGGGTTGCCTTGATTTCAGGTTTTAATGGTGTTCTTTTCCTTTGACAGGTGCTGAGGGCCCAGAGGGGCAGCGGTTCCTCTGGTGGTGGTTCCTTGTTCACGTTTTTCTGGTTTGCTGCGTCACGGGCGCAGTGTAGTTTTTTGGATCCCTCCCCTTTTTCGTTACCGCTGTCGTGGTAAGCCCCAGCCCTGTCCCATTTTCCTTTTGGTAATTCCTCATACCACTCCTTATGATTAGATTTATTATTATTTATTTAGTCTGTTGCTCATTTTAAAATAATTGTTTAATAAAGGTATTTTTATAATTGGAAATCACGCTCTTGTCCTGTGGGATCTTTCGAACTGTGTGCCTTTGTTTCAAATTGAAGATAATTTTTAAATCCTGTTTATATCCTGGGGTGAAAGCCCCCAGGTGGCGTTGACTGCAACTTTTCCACACCGCTCGCCTTGCCACACTTTCAACTGCATTTCCTCTAAGCCTGCTTAAGATTACTGACAAATGTCTATTAACTATCTCCCATTCTTTACTGTCATCTGCCCTAGGCCATCTAACTCTAACCTTTCGCTCCATGGTTCTCTCTCTGACTGGCATACTGACCTCAGTGTCACCTGCATCCTCTCTTACCATCCCCTCCTCCTCCTCCTCCTTCTCCTCAGTGGCAGTGTTACTGATAATCTGCGAATTGTGGTTTTCTACCTGCTGGACTTCATCCGAGTGACTCGACTGACCTCTTAGGAAGTACTGATCAATGCAGCTACTCTGCCCTTTCTTTACCACACACTTCTTCTTTCCCTGATGAGTTCTGAGGCCCTTTATTGATGTTACTTTCTGCCAGCCGCAAGGACAAACCTGAAGCATCTTGTTCTTGACTGTGCTACTTTTATCCTCTACAGATGCGCTCGCCTTGCCCTGAGTGCTGCTAATTCTAGCCCTGGTGGATAGGTTCGTGCCCCTATCCTTCACTGAGTCACAGATCCAATGTATAGTCGTGTCCGTTCCAACGTTTGTTACCGTGTAATCCACCTGTGAGTCATTTTCCGCCCCATCGCTCGCTGACTCTTGGGGTATTTTCCCTTTGTTGGCTGTAGCTAATTTTGGTACAGGTATATTCTGCTACCATGGGTTGTTAGCCCATGCCAGCGCCTTTGGGGTCTTTTACCTCCTGTCAACTGTCTTTCCAAGTGGTCACATGGTCTTTCCCTTGTTGTCACCTGCCCTATTCACAGCAGTCACTAGCTGGGCTAGTTCTGAATTCAAATAAACACAAGAAGTTTGTGCTCTAGAGAAAGGATCAGCACTCAGTGACTAACCTCCTAAGCCCTATGATAAGCTATTATGGCAAGGCTTAACTATACAGACCAGTGAGCAGTGATAACTAACATGTCTTTGGAGTCATCGGGTGGGAACCTCCTTTCACCAGTGTTTCGTCTAAAATCTATTTACAGAGTGGAATAGTAGCCTAATAGATAACTTAGTGTGACCGGTAGTGAATGTCCCTTCCGGGACCGTAGGGTTTGACAGCAGTCAGCTCCTCCCACTACTCATTCACAAAGTGATATAAGCTGGCAGACAAGGTGTTGGCCTTCCCTTTGCTGCTGATGCTTCTCCTCCTTGGTCCTTTGTGTGACAGATTGCCACATGTGCTGTGGTAAGGGGTTGATTTTACCTGTGTAAATGTTTGTAATGTTTTATGAGTGTGTATATGTGTGTCTTACTCTGTCTGGTACACCTTAGGTCCTGTTCCCTGGCTACCCCACTGCTCCCCCATGTGAATCCCATGTAGGGTATTGTCAGAAGAGGTAAAATGCCAACTCTCTTTGTTCACATGAATTACTTTTTTGGCAGAATGGTCATTCATTTAACTTGTTTTCTTTCATTTATTATAGACAGACTGCCACTGCTGTTTTGTTTGCATTGTTTTGTGTATTTTATTTTGTTTGTTTGCTCATTTAGTTTTTTTTTTCATTGTTGATCCAGTAGTTCTATTTTTTGAATTATTTCAGTATTATTTTGCCTTTTATTATATTAGGTGGTTTCTGTTAATTTCTTTTGTCCTTTGTTATGTTAGTCCTCCGGGGCCTTGATTGATTTCCCCCAAGAGACTTTTAATAGATTATTGCAGCAGTCCTATGTGTTTTTAATACATTTCTTGTTTGTCTTTTTCTTTGCATGAGTGCTGCAGGACTGGTGATAGCGTGGCCACCTGGACGGTGGAGGGATAGGTGTTCAGAGTTTCTCACCCCAGCTTCACACCCCCTTAAATGTGTGTGTGTGTAGTGGTAATTTTGCACGTCCTTCACACTTTATAGTTTTCCCTTGTAGTTTGGTTATTTTGCTGTGTGTGTGTGCATGTGTTGGGCACGGAGCGTGGTGAGTACTCTGTCCCCATTTAACTTTCCCCTCCCCGACTACGGCTACGCCCAGCCGTCCTGTAGTGCTCCTGCCTGTATTTTAAACCGTTTAGATTAATTAAAGTTTGGTTTATTTTAAATGTGCTGCTTAGTGCAATAAAGATTGTAATCTTGGGGGAAGCCCTTTGTCTTTGACCATTATTTGACCGTCACCTGTATCATTTTGGGGGATCTGTGGCCTTTTAGATGGTTTAAGTGAGCTTTATAGTTGAAGTAACTTCAAAGTAACTAACCAAACTTAATTCTGAGCCCTGATACGGCGCTGGCCACATTAGATACAATTTATTATTGTTTAAACACTTTATTAGATACTATTTAGCCTATTATTTTATTTAATTTTAGCATGTTCTACTTTTATCTACTGTAGGCTATATATTTTAATTTATCGAATAACTAATTTATTTTATGTTAGGCCTACATCTTAATATTTTATGTCATTTATCATAGTTTAGTTCTTAATTCCAGTGTTTCCTCAGTGGGAGCCATGTGCACTGGCTGGCGGCCACTAGTTCTGGCTGCTGGCGCTGGCTTGGGGTCTGCTCTCCCCTGGTGGAGTGGAGGGTGATCGGGTTGCCCAGGGCGGCGGCCGCCTCCCGATGCGGACGGCTCTATGTGATGGAGATCTGGTTCTTCCGTGCTCAGCCTTATTTTTTTTTTTATTTATTAGTGGTGTTTGGATTCAGTTACGGCAGGCAGATGGCAATTTGAAATGGAATGAAGCCCACAGACGGCAGACAGTAGCTACAAAACAGTAGTCGAATGCGCCCCATCCGCCCACAGCACAATGCTACTGATACTGTAAATAGTTACTAAAATGAGTCATCCTCAGAGAATACAATAGACCTTTTTTCACAGCAGATATTTTGACATGTCATTGTAGGAAAAGCACGGGTGCACTAATTGAACTGAGCCATCATTAATGTTAGCAGTTTCACCTGTGCTTTTCCTACTATGACAAGTCAAAATGTCTGCTGTGAAAAAGGCCCATACTACTGACAATCTAGTACATTACTACAGGCTTGGAGGAAGGTCTAAAGCGCTTGGGTTACGGTTAGGGCTAATAAGACCAACCCGTTCTCTTTCATGCATAGGTTACTATTTACACAACCTTGGAGATTTTTTGTATCCTCATGATGACGTTTTGGGATTTTATGTCAGCATGACATACAGTCAATCAGAATCTGTTTTATTAGCCAATGCAAGCATACAAAGAATGTGTCTTGGTGTTTGCTCCCAAAAACACGCAACACAGAAGAATAAAAATAGAAAAAAGTAAACCAATAGTAACAATAATGAAAAAAACAAAAATAATATTAAAATTATATTGAAATTTTAAAATCTATTTACAGAATGGAATAGTAGCCTAATAGTCCGAGAATGGTATATAAAATGTGAAATGAAATATTGACTGTACAAAGGAAATATGGTCTGCGCTATGGGCAAAGAAATTAAGTGTATGAAATATATGACAGTGACAAGAGCAATAATGTGAATAAATTATTAAATTATGTAACAGTGGAAGTTGATAATATGAAAGTGACAAGTGCAGAGATTAAATGAGGGATGCGAAATGTAAAGTCCAGTTTGATCATCCCGTCTTAATCCTGTTTATGGTGGTAAAAGATTTGCTGGCGCGCACAAACACACACACGCACGCACGCACACACACACACACCCACATAAAACACACACAAATACACACACACATACACAACCTTTTCATAGCATTAACCTATCATATTGTTGTTATCAAGGACACTTTCATGTTTTTGTGTGTATACAGAAATGTTAAAGATATCATTGAGGAAAACGATGTTGACGTGACATTGTTGAACCAGGGAATTCGTGTGTCCACCACGACAAAGGATCCTCATTGACTTTACATTGGCATTGTTTCCATGGTGCCAGCACATAATTTTAACCCATTACCTGCCGCCACTATAGAATGCGGTGTTAAGAGGTCGTGGTCATTTCACATATTTCTGTGACATTGGGTTGTTTTTTAACTTCTGATTTATTAAAAACTGTTCTGAACGAAACATGGAGCTGAATTTAGTAGCAGGCTTCAGTAACAGTAATATAAAGTAGTAGTAAAGAAATAACTTTTGGTGTTCATTTTTTTTATATGATATAAAGGAAGTACAGTATATCAGTGACACATTCTCAGCCCTAATGACTAAATACATATTTCAAGGAACATTGCTGAGTTTATTTTATAACGTTCAATTTTCTATTGCGAATGAAGTCAGATGGGGACATACAGGGGTATCATTTACTGACGCTGAGTGATGGAACCTTTCGGTCTAGGTGTCATTTTCTTCAGCAAATTCTGATTTAATACTTTTTTGCTATGTCTCATGAAACTCTTGTGGTTTTATTTCTCAAATTAATGGTACCTTTGGCAACAGGAACAATCCCTTTTCATTCTGGTTACATGTTCAACACGCAGTTGCTAAAGGCAAAAATTTAACTTAGACTGGTTGTTAATCATGGACAGTGCAACAGGTACCAGAGCTCTGCAAAGACATTTTAGAAAATGATAAATCAACATTGGTTGAATATTTGTTAAAACAAATAAATCAGTATTTGCTAAACTGAAGGCAAATTAGGAAAAAGGTGGATATGAACTTTCATCACTGCTCACTTTAGAAGGGCCACCACAAGAAAACATGTTCTTAGTTAATGTTAACTTGTGACACATGCAGCATCACTGCTGCATGTGTCACAAGTGACTCCTTAAATGATTACTTATATATTACATTATTCAGTATGATTCCTTATATAATAAATATCAAATGCAGTATGAGACGTATTAAGTACAGTTCCTATCTGAAACATACCTTGTTTGTATTAGTCTTATCAAGGTCAACTCCATTCAGCAGTGATCTGGAACATCCTCCATCAAGTAACAGTCCTGCAGCAGTACTGCTTCTCCACCACCACCCAGCACCTAGAGCTTCTACAGTAGGTCATCAATGTACACTAACAAGATTACTTACACAGTAAAAAATGTTTTGTGTGATTGTTTACATAATTCAGTCATAAAAAAAATATTTCAAACTTACTCAACCTGTGTTTTTCATTTCACCCAGGTCCTCTAATTCCCCTCTCCCTTTGCCATCTATGCAAAATCAGTTGGGCTGCAATGTAATATAGAAGGTAACGTTACAGTCAACAGAATCATAAAGCCTAAACACACTTGTTTTTGTTTACATACAGTTAGGTTTTTGTTTACTGTTTAGATGTCTGAAATGCACTATAAATCTATATCAATAGCAATATATTACAAAATAGCCATCTTCCTTTCTATAGTGTAATATTAACTTAATTGTACTAGTTCAAACTCCACACCTATATCTTCATTTTTTTCACCTCCACTCACCACTCTATTACACACACCAAATATATATGTAACTAAGCTAATATTTCATAAGCACTGACCCTCAAAAACTCACGATGAGAAGTGTCTTTTCACTAATTTACACTAATTCACTACCATTACATAAAATGGTTTAAGAGAAAGAAATGAATTGTTAGGCTGTACGAACACTGGAATCACAATGCAGATCAAGACAAAAAAAAAAAAAAATGCTATGCTATATATATATATATATATATATATATATACAGTACAGGCCAAAAGTTTGGACACACCTTCTCATTCAATGCGTTTTCTTTATTTTCATGACTATTTACATTGTAGATTCTCACTGAAGGCATCAAAACTATGAATGAACACATGTGGAGTTATGTACTTAACAAAAAAAGGTGAAATAACTGAAAACATGTTTTATATTCTAGTTTCTTCAAAATAGCCACCCTTTGCTCTGATTACTGCTTTGCACACTCTTGGCATTCTCTCCATGAGCTTCAAGAGGTAGTCACCTGAAATGGTTTCCACTTCACAGGTGTGCCTTATCAGGGTTAATTAGTGGAATTTCTTGCTTTATCAATGGGGTTGGGACCATCAGTTGTGTTGTGCAGAAGTCAGGTTAATACACAGCCGACAGCCCTATTGGACAACTGTTAAAATTCATATTATGACAAGAACCAATCAGCTAACTAAAGAAAAACGAGTGGCCATCATTACTTTAAGAAATGAAGGTCAGTCAGTCCGGAAAATTGCAAAAACTTTAAATGTGTCCCCAAGTGGAGTCGCAAAAACCATCAAGCGCTACAACGAAACTGGCACACATGAGGACCGACCCAGGAAAGGAAGACCAAGAGTCACCTCTGCTTCTGAGGATATGTTCATCCGAGTCACCAGCCTCAGAAATCGCAAGTTAACAGCAGCTCAGATCAGAGACCAGATGAATGCCACACAGAGTTCTAGCAGCAGACCCATCTCTAGAACAACTGTTAAGAGGAGACTGCGCCAATCAGGCCTTCATGGTCAAATAGCTGCTAGGAAACCACTGCTAAGGAGAGGCAACAAGCAGAAGAGATTTGTTTGGGCCAAGAAACACAAGGAATGGACATTAGACCAGTGGAAATCTGTGCTTTGGTCTGATGAGTCCAAATTTAAGATCTTTGGTTCCAACCGCCGTGTCTTTGTGAGACTCAGAAAAGGTGAACGGATGGATTCCACATGCCTGGTTCCCACTGTGAAGCATGGAGGAGGAGGTGTGATGGTGTGGGGGTGTTTTGCTGGTGACACTGTTGGGGATTTATTCAAAATTGAAGGCACACTGAACCAGCATGGCTACCACAGCATCCTGCAGCGACATGCCATCCCATCTGGTTTGCGTTTAGTTGGACGATCATTTATTTTTCAACAGGACAATGACCCCAAACACACCTCCAGGCTGTGTAAGGGCTATTTGACCAAGAAGGAGAGTGATGGAGTGCTGCGGCAGATGACCTGGCCTCCACAGTCACCGGACCTGAACCCAGTCGAGATGGTTTGGGGTGAGCTGGACCGCAGAGTGAAGGCAAAGGGGCAAACAAGTGCTAAACACCTCTGGGAACTCCTTCAAGACTGTTGGAAAACCATTTCAGGTGACTACCTCTTGAAGCTCATGGAGAGAATGCCAAGAGTGTGCAAAGCAGTAATCAGAGCAAAAGGTGGCTATTTTGAAGAAACTAGAATATAAAACATGTTTTCAGTTATTTCACCTTTTTTTGTTAAGTACATAACTCCACATGTGTTCATTCATAGTTTTGATGCCTTCAGTGAGAATCTACAATGTAAATAGTCATGAAAATAAAGAAAACGCATTGAATGAGAAGGTGTGTCCAAACTTTTGGCCTGTACTGTATATATATATATATATATATATATAAAAAGGGCATATAAAAGGCACAAAAATCAATTCAGGGGCAGAATTGAGTCTGTGGAGGGGAAGGGCAAGGGCAAGACAGTCCATGGGAGGAGGGGAACAAAAACTGGGGCTGAGGCGTGAGGCTGAGCGTGGCTGGCTGGCTGAGGAGTAAAAATGGTAGGGCACTGAAAAAAGACAAAAAACAAAAACAGGTTAGCAAGGCAGCTGTACAAGGTCTGTGATCCAAGAGCAAAATCCAAAGGTCAAAAACCGGTGAATAAAAACACAAGTTGAGAGCGAGAAACTGAGCCAAGTAGTTACCACAAGGGTTTCAACAACGAACTGGTGAAGAATGGAGAGGAGAACCAGGCTTTTATGCTGCAGTGATTGGAGTTGATGTGGAACAGGTGTGTTGATGACAGATGCAGAGCAGGAGTGCAGTGATCAGGAGACTGAAAGGAGCCACGCCCAGCCAGGGAAAACCAAGTGAAGGCAGAACTGAAGGAAGGAGGACAAACACAACAGGACAACAGATTCCTAACATTAGTAGTGTTCATGGAAAACATTATGTGTTCCTAACTTCATCCAGTATGCTAGCCTAATCTGCTCACCTATCTGTTAACGTTCCATACATTCACAATTTTAGCAAGGAATAATTCACGATCATGCTTTAATGCAGGGGTGTCAAACTCATTATAGGTCGGGAGCCATATACAGCACAATTTGATGACAAGAGGGCTGGATCTGTGAAACCATCAACAACGGCAAAATAACTAGACACATACAGTACAGGCCAAAAGTTTGGACACACCTTCTCATTCAATGCGTTTTCTTTATTTTCATGACTATTTACATTGTAGATTCTCACTGAAGGCATCAAAACTATGAATGAACACATGTGGAGTTATGTACTTAACAAAAAAAGGTGAAATAACTGAAAACATGTTTTATATTCTAGTTTCTTCAAAATAGCCACCCTTTGCTCTGATTACTGCTTTGCACACTCTTGGCATTCTCTCCATGAGCTTCAAGAGGTAGTCACCTGAAATGGTTTTCCAACAGTCTTGAAGGAGTTCCCAGAGGTGTTTAGCACTTGTTGGCCCCTTTGCCTTCACTCTGCGGTCCAGCTCACCCCAAACCATCTCGATTGGGTTCAGGTCCGGTGACTGTGGAGGCCAGGTCATCTGCCACAGCACTCCATCACTCTCCTTCTTGGTCAAATAGCCCTTACACAGCCTGGAGGTGTGTTTGGGGTCATTGTCCTGTTGAAAAATAAATGATCGTCCAACTAAACGCAAACCGGATGGATGGCATGTCGCTGCAGGATGCTGTGGTAGCCATGCTGGTTCAGTGTGCCTTCAATTTTGAATAAATCCTCAACAGTGTCACCAGCAAAACACCCCCACACCATCACACCTCCTCCTCCATGCTTCACAGTGGGAACCAGGCATGTGGAATCCATCCGTTCACCTTTTCTGCGTCTCACAAAGACACGGCGGTTGGAACCAAAGATCTCAAATTTGGACTCATCAGACCAAAGCACAGATTTCCACTGGTCTAATGTCCATTCCTTGTGTTTCTTGGCCCAAACAAATCTCTTCTGCTTGTTGCCTCTCCTTAGCAGTGGTTTCCTAGCAGCTATTTGACCATGAAGGCCTGATTCACGCAGTCTCCTCTTAACAGTTGTTCTAGAGATGGGTCTGCTGCTAGAAATCTGTGTGCCATTCATCTGGTCTCTGATCTGAGCTGCTGTTAACTTGCGATTTCTGAGGCTGGTGACTCGAATGAACTTATCCTCAGAAGCAGAGGTGACTCTTGGTCTTCCTTTCCTGGGTCGGTCCTCATGTGTGCCAGTTTCGTTGTAGCGCTTGATGGTTTTTGCGACTCCACTTGGGGACACATCTAAAGTTTTTGCAATTTTCCGGACTGACTGACCTTCATTTCTTAAAGTAATGATGGCCACTCTTTAGTTAGCTGATTGGTTCTTGCCATAATATGAATTTTAACAGTTGTCCAATAGGGCTGTCGGCTGTGTATTAACCTGACTTCTGCACAACACAACTGATGGTCCCAACCCCATTGATAAAGCAAGAAATTCCACTAATTAACCCTGATAAGGCACACCTGTGAAGTGGAAACCATTTCAGGTGACTACCTCTTGAAGCTCATGGAGAGAATGCCAAGAGTGTGCAAAGCAGTAATCAGAGCAAAGGGTGGCTATTTTGAAGAAACTAGAATATAAAACATGTTTTCAGTTATTTCACCTTTTTTTGTTAAGTACATAACTCCACATGTGTTCATTCATAGTTTTGATGCCTTCAGTGAGAATCTACAATGTAAATAGTCATGAAAATAAAGAAAACGCATTGAATGAGAAGGTGTGTCCAAACTTTTGGCCTGTACTGTACATGTAACTGGTGGACTCTAGTGTTGTCTGGGTTGTGTTGATATAAAGAGGCCCAGACCGTGGATATCTTTGTAGGTGATCTCCGTTTATCCCTGGAAGCTCTCACAGCAAGAAGTAAAAACAAAATCCTCCGTCAAATACAACAATATAAACTCAAGCCCCTCTCCCATGTAGTACAACAGCAAAAGAGGCGGCCATGTTACATTCCATTTAGTATGATAAAACACAGAAAACATACCTGACCGCAAGAGGTAAACACAAAATCCTCCATTAAATGCAACCATATAAACTAATAATATAGACCTCCATAGTGTGCTCACCACCATCAGTGATGATGCCCAAGACAGTATGTGCCCTGCCTCTGCACTATAGATGGGCAGCCCATACACTGAATCTAATTGCAAACAATGGCTGTCATGTGTAATCCAGAATCAAGGACTGTGTATTGTAGTGCTACAGACAAAGGCCAGCTCCAAAGTCGCATCAGAGTGCCTGGAAGAGATCAGCGATTAAAAGGTGATTGTCCCCACAGTATCACAATAGTACTCATCCCACGATGCCTATGTACGGCTCATTGAAACGGCCTTCGCTTACATTAATAACAATGTTGTGGCTTTTGCATTCATGTTGTGAGTTTTGTATTTGTGTTCTGACTTTTGTATTCGTGCTCTGGCTTTTGTATTTGTGTTCTGGATTTTGTATTTGTGTTGTGAGATTTTTATTTGTGTTGAGGCTTTTTTATTCACATTGGGGCTTTTGTATTCGTGCTGTGAGTTTTGTATAGGGGAGAGCGGGGTAAGATGAACCTGAGGGTAAGATGAACCACCCCTTATTTCTGGGAAACCGTAAATAAAATAAATCATGTGACCACATTCTAAGGAAGAGGAATGAATTCCTGACCACCTGTGAAGAAGGGAAGCACATGGCAAATGTGGTATGAGATATATTCTTTATTAATATGATTGTTTGGTGTCAAAGTGAATTACATTTAAGTCCAGAGTTAAGGTGATTTCAAGAAAACAGCAAAAGAACAGTCATTTAAGACATAACATCTAAACTGGTGTTTATGTAAGCTATAATGTGAGGGCTAAACAAAATCATGAATACTAACCTATTTTGATGTGAGTAGGTTTTTTTTTGTTTTTAAATGGTGGCTGTGGGGTAGAATGAGCCAGAAGGGTAGGGGCAAGTTAAGCCAGTGGCTCATCTTACCCCATATCAACAACACATTCAATTTCTAATTAAATTGGTAACATTTTACAACAATGACTTGTTATATCAGGTTAAAGGAACTCTTACCTTTCTTGCATTTCACACAGCACTTATAAAATATTTGAACATCCACATCCTGCCTCCCTCCAAAGTCCAATCCTCCTCCTGCAACTCCACCTCCCTCCAAAGGCCTACTCCCCCCTCCTCCATTACGTCCTCATTACGTCTATGATGCACTTAGGCGTTGGCAAGGTAACATTAGATACACGGTAGAGGAGAGCGAATGTAACGTTACAACCAAGACAGTCAAATGCAACCCCGGAGTTTTAAAACTCAACTGGAGTCAATGATGACTGATGAGTTTTATAATAAGGATACGGTGCTTGTTATGCGAGAGGTTACGTCAGTCGGAGGCCTCCACGTGGGGAAGACAGGACCAATCACTGCATTCGGTCCGAATGCAATTATTGGTCGGAGTTTTCTTAGAACCATATGAGAATGGTTTAATTATGAGTTTTCATCTCTGGTGGAATTCACTTACATTTTAGTGTAAGTGTAAAGTTAATAGCATTTTAACCTAAATAAAGAAAAGTGTAAAATTTCCAGAAAGGTAAGTGTCGCTTTAACATTGGTCCTGCTGACTTGAACCAATCATTTTTTTCGCCTCTGTGTCAGTGGGGAAACCGTACATGTACATATGTCTTTCTCTGAATGATTGGAGCATCCCCATGCAGCACAATAAACCATGGTGGAAAATAGTAGTGATGGCCAAATGAAGCCTTGTGAAGCATTTTCTTTATATTCTGAGCCCACTGGATGGCGCTCTTGGTTTAGAGAGAGAGGCTCAAAGAATGGCAATTCAGTGTATATTAAACCTTTTGTTGAACAAAAAGCACCATCTAGTAGGCTCAGAAAATAAAGAAAATGCTTCTTGAGGCTTCATACGACAATCACTATGGCCAAATGAAGTCTCATGAAGCATTTTCTTTATGGCAGAAACTAGTGATGGCCAGATGAAGCCTCATGAAGCATTTTTGTTGTTTTCTGAGCCCACTAGATGGCGCTCTTGGTTTAAAGAGAGGGACTCAAAGAATGGCAGTTCAGGTTGTTTTTTAACCTTTTGTTTGTTCACCATTTAGTGAGAAAAAAAACCTTCAATAGCACTGTGGTTCCTTGATAATCTCTTACCTGGTTAACTATGGGTTAAATAATTATAAAAAAAAAAACAAAAAACAAAAAAAAAAAAAACATGCAACACCAGATCACTGGGGTACTCCTTCAATCGATAATCAGAGTTCTTAAACATTTGTCAAGATTTTTCATGCAAAATGTGATGGGATGCTTAACAGAGTCATGGCTCATGTTACAGGCCTCAGCTGAGTTACCTGTTGACAGAAGATGTGTCCTGTTTTACACAGAAGCAAGGGAGACAGGAGCTTTCTGTCTTTATTAAACAGAATTTAACTTATCCTCTTTCGTTTGCATTTACACATTTGACCATTTTTTTCACGCTATGTCCAAATAACAAATGCCCATTTCACAGTTCCCATTACACATGAACATGGAGGTATATCTCTAACAAGCTGGGATAATATAATCCACAATTTACAAATATATGACTCTGCCATAAACCTATGCTGCTAGTCAGCGTCAAAAAAAATATTTGTCCAGCTTCAAAAATATATTTTACCAGTGGCTTTGTCAATGTATTTAAGCCATGCACGCAGATGGCACTGGGAACGGGGGGGACATGTGCTACGATTAATGGTGCGTCCTCGTAAGTCGGAGTTTTGAAGTCGGAAAAGCATTTAAATCTAGCATCTACAAGCATAAACATTGGGGTTTTCGTTTCATTAAAGCAGCTGTGCAGAACTTTCCGTTTTCGTTGATTATAGCGCCCCTTTGGTCGAAGCGGTATGACACCCACAGCCTGGTGTCGCTTTCTGTGCATCCCCTTTTATGCTGGTGAAGATTCTGTCGAGTCTCCACCTTCTTTTTCTTTAATCCTACCCACCTGAGCCCGAACATAATGGTGTCACGGTTTTTCCCTTTTTTGCCGAAGCCAATTTTAACTGTGTAATGCTTTTCCAAGCAGTCTGGGTCCAATTAATATTCCCAGGCCATATTAGGCCAAGCTGGAATTCCCCAAACTTTCCCACCAATATGTTTGAGCTCAGTCTCATGCTATTTTTTAAAAACAATGCACATTGAAACAATGCATATTGAATCCTAGGTACTTTCCAGTACAGTCCTTAAAGTGCTTACATGCTATATATAGCCCGATGAGTGTGTGTGTCATGGGAACGCATGAAATAATAAACCAGTGTGTGACTGTAAGAGAACAGAGTATATTGTTTTAACAGGTGTCTTTGAAAGTCAACTTGAAGGCAAAGCATAAACACTACTTGAATGAGTACATTGCACTACATTACATTAAAATGTAGCCTTTTTCACAGAAAATTAGTGTTGGCCTCATGAAGCCTCATGAAGCATTTTCTTTATTTTCTGAACCCACTACATGGTGCTTTTTGTTCAACAAAAGATTTAAAGCACACTGAATTGCCTTTCTTTGAGCCTCTCTCTTTAAACCAAGAGCACCATCTAGTGGGCTCAGAAAATAAAGAAAATGCTTCATGAGACATCATGAGGCCATCACTACAGAAAATACATAAAATAACCTAACAATTGTGACAATACATTTGTAGGTGTCACACTAATATTATATATGTATTCATTACTGTGCATCTTTCGGTGCTATTAGGGTTGCAGTAGGATGTGTTGATTATACTTGAGTCTGGAAATGTAGTCCTTGGGGACACATTTCTGTGATAAAATATCTTAAACTGAAGGTTCTCGCATGTGCTTTTTCTGGTCATTGTGATTTTTGGTATCCCATGGCCTTCTTTAGTGAGTAAAACTTGTTACTTGTTAAGGTGTCATCATGTGACTTAAGTACAGACCTTCATCAATACCTGAGCAAAGTTAAATACGTGTGTTAATACATTTACTGAAGAAGGCCATGGGATACAGGCAAAACCTCTCAGAAGAGCTTGTAACTGAACCTTAGGTTTGGAATAATGAATATAGAGTATTTTGACATAGATATTTTTCATTACTTTTTCTTGTGTAGAGGTCAGTGCAGCATTTTGTGAAACTTTATCTACAGAACACAATGAAAATGAAAATAAAGCATCCAGCTTTTGGTGTTATTCTCTATGTGAATTCCACTGCTCAGTTATTTCCCAGATCCTTCTTTCTTTGGTTTATACTGCCCATCTCCTGGGCTGCCTAATAACTTAGCTGTGTGGATCCAGAGAGCCCAGGAGGAACATGCTACCGTGGCTGAAAATATCAATAAAGTTTTATTGCTCTGAGAGGACAGGATGAGCAAAACAAATTGCAGAATGAAGCTCAGGAATGCAAGAACACATAATGCAGCATTGAACTAACAGTTGCTTGGTTTGTTAGAAATCTGATGGAGGGAATGAAAGGGAAGATGGACATTTACTGCACTAACCTGTTAAATGTCTTTATAGGTTGTTGGCTAAAACTGTGAAAAGCCCAAATCATCTCAATCTATTGCAGTTTCAACAGCAGTGATGAGCGATACATATAACCATACTAATTACCTCAGAAGTAGTGTAGTTAAATGCTGCTGATGTTATTTCTCCTCCATGCAAACAACACGCATGCATGCAGTCCCACGAGGAATAACAAACACCTTATTATTCTGACAAAAAGAGGCAATTTCCACCCCCAGGGCACTTATTATACTAACTTGGCCCATATCGGGGCTCTACGAAGAGCTTATCCAGCAAAACAGTATAACCCTGCATTATGACATTATTCCTGTCTTTCAGTCCTGCTGAGAGATGACCTACAGAATACAGCCACAGGTAATTTGAAATATCATGATATCAGAGGGTAGACATCTTGTTCTGATGATATATTGTATTGTGCTAGTGTCCAAACAAACAAACAAACAAAAACAACATATGGACTGAACTCCATATGACCTTAGCCAATAGGTCACTTGATCTGAACATCAAATATAATGAGTACTTCTATGTTTATATGTAATAAAAAACAAACAAACAAAAAAAAAACACTGGAGGTGAAGGCACTGCATGTTCTATGTAATGTATGGATGATCAGTATTCCAAATGATCATATCATATCCTGAATACACTTGAGCCTAAGGTACAAAAGGACTCTTCTGCTGCTCTATGGATTACTTTATTCCATTCTATAATTTCTATTCTATTCTATTCTGTTCTATTCTATTCTATTCTACTCTATTCTACTCTGTTCTGATCTAATGTAATCTTTAGGTAAACACACAGTTTAGTGTAAAAAAAAATGTGAGTCAGAGACTTGGCTTCAAGTGCAATTGTACAAGATTTATTTTGAAAGATACTAAGAATTACTATAAAATGGCAGTTTTATTGTTATAAAATGTAATAAAATGCAAACCCAGATACTCAAATCTCAGATTTAAAACAGCAATATTATAATCTAAAGATGTAATGCTTGTTTGGGGAAACTGAAATGACAAAAAAAAAGAGAAATATTAATCTCCAAAAAGGTACAATTAATGAAACAGGCTGTCTGTATGTGAACTAGTACTTATCCAATTCTATTCTATCACGTGCTCCCCTCAAATCATGCATATGCGCAGGTAAACACTCAATGCAAATGAACACCCAAGTGTCGTGGAATACATTTAATTGAGCATGGCTTTAGTTCTGGCAGGACACAATGTCAAATGATGGAGCAGCATCACATGATTCCTTTCTATGCAGCCAACTGGCAAATCTCATTCAGGGAGCCCTATTTAAACTGCTTTGGCCTGCCTACTGTTGCTGCTTCTCTGCAAGCTGCTTTGCAAACTGCCTCCACCCCAGCTCCTCCTTTTCAAGTTGTTTCAGACTTATCAGTGTCATTTCTGTTGTCATTGTGGCTTGCTCTGTTCTCCTCCCAGGGGGTCTTTGCTGCTGCTCTCCCTGCCATAGGCTTTCCATGTCAGCGCATGGAAGGACAGGGAGTTTTGCTCTCTCTGCCTCAGGCTTTCCTGGTTTGCACGTGGAAGGGTAGAGAGGTGTGTTGTCTCTGCCTTAAGGCTTTCCACGTAGGCACGCAGAAGGGCAAGGAGGTTTGCTCTCTCTGCCTCAGGCTTTCCTCGTCTTCACGTGGAAGGGTGGAGAAGTGTGCTATCTCTGCTTTCCACTAAGGTACATGGATGAAGCTTTCTGCACAGTTCTAGAGGCACCAGAACAGAGCCATACCACCAAATGTAATACTGCAAATGGAAATAAAGTTTTCTTTTAACTAAAGCGGTCCTGACTGAAATAAGGCAAAACAGTGGCAAACTTTTCTAAAAATTAAAGACGCTGTATGTAAGAATGTGGCCAAAACGGTTACTGGACTCAAATTCAAAATACTGCTGCAAGTCGTGTCCGCCCCCCATCCCCTACAGATTCAAGGTTGCTGGACAGCGGCATGCTGGAGACTGATTTGTTTGCCCACGGGCGGCTGCCGTGGCAGGGCTGCGTCACCGTGTCCTTGATCTTCGGTTTTCCAGCGGACCATTCGAGCAAGTCCAGCTTCTCTGCTGCTAACGCTGCTGCCAGGATACAGCGGAGGAGGAGCCGGCTGCTAATGTTATGTACCGGGACACTGCTAACGCTGCTGCCGGGATACAGCTGAGGAGGAGCCGGCTGCTAACGCTATGTACCGGGACACTGCTAATGCTGCTTGCCGTGCTGCTGTAGCTCAGTCGTAACTGTAACTGATGCTGAGACTCTACTGACTGCGTGACTAGTAGACAGCGGTGGGTGGCGCAACAAGCCAAAACACAAATTCAAAACATAAACATGATTTGCGGACTGTAAAAATGTTTTTTAAATGCGATTATTCTGGCTGTACTATTGTTGTCGGTGAGATCAGTATGTTATATGAACATTATTGCTTAGTCTCTGTGACATATTAGGATGATTTTACGACTATTTGCTTTAGATTTCTTACATAAAGCTCCTTTAATTAACAGAAAAAAGCTGTTCTCCTGGGATGGTCTTAAAACAGGTTTAAACATCTACTCATCATACTCTCATACTGTCAGGTACTGAACCACAGGCTTGGACTCAAAACGCAGACTCAGACTCAGTTCCAAAATAAAACAGTCCTTTAATCATAAAAGCAGTCAGTACAGAGGATATCACAAGGGGGTCATCCCTATGTTTCCAGGGTTCTATGTTTCCCGGGTTCTATTTCTATGAACGTATGACAGGAGGCACAAACAGCCGGTTTGACCTCCCCTTCAGGCACGATGAACCCCAGGAAGGACACGGAGGGCACATGAAACTCGCACTTCTCAGCTTTGACAAAGAGTTCGTGGTGAAGGAGGCACTGGAGGACCCGCCGGATGTGCTGAATATGAGTTTGCTCATCAGGGGAAAAGATTAAGATGTCATTCAGGTAAGCAAAAACAAACTCATTGAGCATGTCCCGGAGGACGTCGTTCACCAGGGCCTGAAAGACAGCTGGGGCATTGGTAAGTCCAAAAGGCATGACCAGGTACTCGTAATGACCACTGGGAGTGTTAAATGCTGTCTTCCATTCATCCCCCTCCCTTATTCTAACTAGGTGATAGGCATTTCTTAAAGGGAAATTTCGGTTTATTTCAACCCGTTTCCTATCATCCTAAATTTGTTTCAAGTCACTAGTGACATAGAAATAACAGTTAGCATGTTAGCCGTTAGCCTAGATACAGCCGTAGCGTCAGACCTGTTAAAACTTAATTGAACAGGTATCCTTTCAAGTGCAAAGTTAGTTCACTAAACAAGCATTTTCTCCACAAAGACCGCCTCATATCGTTAGGATAAATGTCAGAGAACATATAGAAAACGACATGTAAACGTGTTGTCTTACCTTACCGGTGTGGTGCCATGTTTGTTGTTTACCATTTAGCTAAGGCTGCAACTGGTCCCATTCCTTGCAACAGAGGTATTCCTCTTCTGTGGGCATTGGGGTACAGCATTCACAGGTAACGTTACACCACCAAGCTCCAGAGCTAAATCCTTCCAGCAGCCAGTCCTCCTCTGTCGTCCTCTAACGTTACCTGTTGTGCCTCTCTTTCTCTCCTCCTCTGTTCTTCAATTTCACGAAGCTCTTTGTCAGTGTATTCTGGCTCAAATAAATAAGGGCGGCCATCGCCTCTCGATGTGGAAAGCCTATATACTAACATTCCACATTTAGGTGGTCTTCAGAGTTGTTGTCTTACCTTACCGTGTGTTTACCGTTTACCTCTGCTTCCCAAAGTGCTGCCAAAATATCGTGAGAACAATTTATAGAATAATGGCAGACTTTTTGCCAGACTTCGACTTTGTGGAGGAGGAATTTGATTTTGCAGAGTTTTATGGCTGCCCTTATTTATTTGAGCCAGAATACACTGACGAAGAGCTTCATGAAAGTGAAGAACGGAGGAGGAGAGAGAGGTACAACAGGTAGAGGATGACAGAGGGGGAATGGCTGCTGGAAGGCTTTAGCTCTGGAGATTGGTGGTGTAACGTTACCTGTGAATGCTGTACCCCAATGCCCACAGAAGAGGAATACCTCTGTTGCAAGGAATGGGACCGGTTGCAGCCTTAGCTAAATGGTAAACAACAAACATGGCACCACACCGGTAAGGTAAGACAACACGTTTACATGTCATTTTCTATATGTTCTCTGACATTTATCCTAACGATATGAGGCGGTCTTTGTGGAGAAAAAGCTTGTTTAGTGGACTACCTTTGCACTTGAAAGGATGCCCGTTCAATTAAGTTTTAACAGGTCTGGTGCTACGGCTGTATCTAGGCTAACAGCTAACATGCTACCTATTATTTATGTCACTAGTCACTTGAAACAAATTTAGGACGATAGGAGACGGGTTGAAATAAACCGAAATTTCCCTATAAGGGAAAACTTAGCACCCTTTAATTGTTCAAAAGCAGTGGAAATTAAAGTGAGGGGGTACCTGTTGTGAATGGTGATCTCGTTGAGTCCTCTGTATTCAGTGCAAGGCCGCAGGGTTTTATCCTTCTTGCCAACAAAGAAGAATCCAGCGCCAGTGGGAGAGGAGGAAGGCCGAATTATCCCTGCAGCCAGGGATTCCTCAATGTACTTTTTCATGGCCTGGGTTTCAGGAGTTGACATGGAATACAGCCAGCCCTTAGGTGGTGAAGTACCAGGGAGCAGGTCAATGGCGCAGTCATAGGCCCGGTGCGGAGGCAAGGACGTGGCACAGGACTTGCTGAAAACCTCCTTAAGGTCATGGTAGCAGACGGGATCGGGAAGATTGAGAAACTCTGGATCCAGGCTGGAAGAGTTCTGGGGGGGTGTTAGGAGGTTGAAGCTCAGACAGGAGAGGCTGAGACGCAATTGTGCGTGTGCTGGGAGGAGAAAATGTAAATATATCAATTTAGCACACGCAAAGTGATTTATCAAACCTGAAAGCAATTTTGCAAATAGAAACTGTGTCTATATTTAACACGTGTCAAAGGGAGGTGCAAACGGTTTGTATGCGTAATTGTTGCAAGGAGACATCGAAACAACTGGGAACTGCCCATTGGTCCGACAGCCCATTGGTTCGACATCCCATTGTTCCGACCATATTAAACCCATTGTTCCGAAGTCCGTTCCGAAATCATCATGATGCCCGGTGGTTAAGGTCTGGTTAGGTTTAGGCATAAAAACCACTTGGTTAGGGTCAGGAAAAGATCAAGGTGTGGTTTAAAATGAAAAAGAAAGTGACAAACACATAAGCCGTGAGCCTGCTTTGCCTCAAGCCTTTCCCAGCTGACCCAGAGCCAGTCGCGGTGCACCATACGTCCGCCACGAGCCGTTCAGCACCGCGGACAGTCGGACTAATGGGATGTCGAACCAGTGGGCTGTCGGACCAATGACGTGGACCTGAAACAATTAAAGAAGACACAGAGAACGCATTTTTCACCCTCGTGTGAACATTTTTGGAATGAATGAGGAAACAATCATTAAAACATATCGCCTATCCAACATTGCCATTTTGGAGCTGTTGGAGGAACTCAGAGCGGATTTGGAGCCAGCCACGAGAAGGAGTCACGCAATACCTGCAATGACAAAACTCCTTGCAAGTTTCCATTTTTTTGCATCTGGGTCATTCCAGCGTGCGGTAGCTATTACAGCTGAGATCTCCCAATCCCGTTTTTCACATGTGCTGTCTGAAGTCCTAAATGCCATGTCGTGCTGGATGGCCAGGTTTATTAGGTTTCCACACACTCGGCACTCCTTAAATGAGACCAAACAAGGCTTCTTTGCAGTAGCTGGATTTCCCAGAGTTATAGGAGCGATTGACTGCATCCATGTGCAGCTTGTGCCCCCCGCAGACACTGAGCAAACACACGCATTCATTGAATGTGCAGTGCGTTTGTGATGCCAAAGGCATCATTACCAACGCTGTGGCAAAATATCCTGGGTCAGTACAAGATTCTTTTATTCTGAGAAACAGTTTCCTGTTTTCCAAATTGCGAGATGGCGAGTTTGGAGATGGCTGGCTTGTAGGTTAGTCAATTCGATAAAATCGTTTGTAAAATAATTACATTAAAAACAAGAGTGTGTTTCATATTGATTCTTATGTTTTTTAAGGTGATAGTGCATACCCCCTATACCCCGTCCTCCTGACACCTGTTCTCAACCCGACCACTGCCGGAGAGATAAGGTACAACAAGGCCCGTATCCACACATGGAATATTGTGGAGCGCACCTTTGGAATCCTGAAGAGCAGGTTCCCTTGTTTAGATTGCACTGGAGGAGCATTGCTGTACAGGCCAGAAAAAGTGGCCCAGATTGTAGTGACCTGCTGCATGCTACATAACATCGCTAAGCAACACGGGCTGGAGCATAATGCCATGCCGGAGAAGAACGCCGACCTTTCTGAATTTCCACAACAATTTGGTGTCAGAAGTGGGATCCCTCGAGCGATCGTCTGGGACGGAATGCGAACAGTGACAGGCCATCCTGGAAGGAAAAAGATTTCCAGCCTCCAACCTCAAATCCTCTTCTGAGCAGGGAGGACTGACCGCAGACGTCCCAGATCATTGCCACTGGGATTCCACAACGCAATTCAGCAAAATTTATCTGGTGAGCACTGAAATATTGACATTTAAATTATTATTATTATTTGTTTTTTTTAAAAATTGGGTTTTTAATTTGGCATAACATTTCCATTTCTCATATTATCCACAATTGATCTGCTTTGTCGCTTGTAGCCTAAACGAAGTGACCGGCTTTTTATCGCTTGTGGCCTAAACGAAGCAATCTGCTTTTTGTCGCTTGTAGCCTAAAGGAAGTGACCGGCTTTTTATCGCTTGTAGCCTAAAAGAAGTGATCCTTACAGAGACGGCTGTATTGTAATAGTCGTGCACGATTTCTGTCGAGGTTTGACCTCCGGAGGGGCCTATTGTGGATGTTATGAGAAGGAAATATGGGTCTAAAATATTTAAATGTCTGGACAGCTGAGTTTGGTTTCCCAATAGGGGGATCCCTCAGTTTAAAAAACATATCAATATTATAAGAAAAACTGAAGGGAAAAACAAGAAATGAGAAGGAAAAAGAAAGTTTCTGTTAAAAAAATTAAAAATTATGGAAGGTCAAAAAGAATGTTTACAGATATGGAAAGGAGAAGCAGAGACACGAAAAAGGAAAACAAGGCAGAAACAACTACCCTTTTCATGTGAAAAAGTTGAAACCAATGAAAAGCAAAATTCACACACACAAAGAACACCAGACTTGCAGATCTCCTCTTCTTTGTTTCCACAGTTGGCGGCTTTGAAGCTGGATCCAGACCTCAACAGCAACCCACCGTTTCGTCCTTCAGTTCCACCACCATACAACTCCACAGCACCCAACAAGAGAAGATGTTTGCCACAACAAAAAACAAGTTCAGAAGCAGCTCATCCTGAAGTGCCTGTTCCACCACAAAACTCTACAGTAGACAAGTCAGATTGAAAATGGCTGAGGGTTGTTGGAGAGAGATGGACTCCTGCTGACAAGCCAAACCAACTTGTGGGGCCAGAAGAAGGTACTGCACCACATTCACACACACGCTATTGAGAGTTCAGATAATAGATATGCAATTGCTCTAACATATGTTCAGTACACATCTGATCATTTCAAGAAGTTTCCACAACATACATTGACCATCGCAGAACAAAATGTTGTATTCTTAGTTGACTCAGGAGCCACACATTCTGTGATAAAAGCTTTAGAATTCACTAAAAAAAAAACAAAATTAAGTGGAGATTATGTGTACTCTGTTGGTTCATCAGGTCAAACAATTAGAGAAAACAGTACTATCCCACTCAAATGTGCGGATGAGTCAAATACAAGCTTCAAACATGCATTTTTGCTCTCTGAAGTCTGCCCCATTAACCTCATGGGCAGGGACTTGATGTGCAAATTAGGCCTTTGTCTGATCTCAACCCCAGAAGGTGTCAAAGTTCACAGACTATCTGATCTGGAACCAAATTTTTCACACTCTTTTGTCCACCACACCCCAAACCTGATATATGCATATCAGTGGAAATTGCAATCATCAAAAACCTCTGAGCTTGTTACAGAAGCTAGGAAAACAGTTTTTACAGCTTCAACAGATTTCATGACACCAGAGGACCTACATTGCACCTCTCATGTGTCAGCAGGACCTGATGAGCCATATGAGGAAGGTTGGTTGAGGGAGAAATTTGACAAACTCACATTGACACACATTTATTGGACACAACACAAATGTGCTATATCAGTCTCTCTCACACCAGCTCAATGTGACATGTACACCATGGACCATTCAGTCCCACACATCACACTTGCAAAACACACATCAGATAACTGGGAAGATTTGGGCCCATTTATAAAATCATGTCAGCGTGCAGCCGATTGGCAAGAAACATCTGATCTATCCATTTTATTTTCACCAACACTGTAGTGCTACTCTAAAACTTTAACATCTGTTGTGCACACTCAAAGAAAAATCCAGCTGGTACCTAAAAGCACTTCTAAATCTTTTTCTTTGCTTAAATTATCTATTTTGTCCTCATTTTTCAACATTTCTTAATCAGCCTTGCTTATTTAACTGCTGAACTGTTGTAAAAAAGCAATATCACACTCGAGCTCGTGATGTTGTACTGTGATATCATCACGGCTGTGATTCAGTCGTAGGCACGAGGCCGCAAGCTACGTCTGTGGTGGGTTATTGCCCAGGGTCTCAGAGGAGAGCAACAAAGAGCTGGAGGGTCCTCTGACAACTTTAGAGCTGTTTACGGCTTTACAAGGTATGCAGGGGGGAAAGGCCCCGGGAATTGATGGAGTCCCACCAGAGTTTTATAAAGAGTTCTGGCCTGAGATGGGTGGTGACTTTTCTGAAGTTTTCACAGAGAGTTTCGAGGAGTCGTCTCTGCCTCAGAGCTGCAGGAGAGCAGTTTTGACCCTATTACCAAAAAAAGGTGATCTCCAAGACATTAAGAACTGGCGTCCAGTCTTGCTGTTGTGTGTGGACTACAAGATAGTGTCAAAAGCCCTGTCCAATAGACTGCAAAAAGGTGATGGACCAAGTAATTCATCGGACCCAGACCTATTGTGTGCCTGGCAGGTTCACTGTTGACAGTGTGTCATTAATTCGAGATATTTTGGACATGTCTGGTTCATTGGGTTTGGATGTTGGTCTGGTTTCCTTGGACCAAGAAAAAGCATTTGACCAGATTGAGCACCATTACCTATGGAAAGTGCTAGAAAGGTTCGGCCTCAGCCCTGGACTTACTGCTAAGATTAAGGTGCTGTACGAGGACATTGAGAGTATAATAAAAATAAATGGTGTTCTGTGTAAACCTTTTAAAGTATCTCGGGGTGTGAGACAAGGCTGTTCTATGTCTGGTAGGCTTAGCTGTAGGAAGTTGGTCCGCAGGACTCCCTCAGCTTCCAGGTGGCTTAAGATGGAAAAGATGGGGTTTTAAATACCTGGGGGTTTACCTGGGAGATGAGGATACTGTGACAAAAAACTGGGAGGGAGTGGTAGAGAAAGTGGAGGGGAAGTTGGCTAAGTGGAGGTGGTTGCTTCCTCAGATGCCCTATAGAGGCAGAGTGCTGATCATTAACAATCTGGTAGCATCAACTCTCTGGCACAGGTTAGCATGTATAGAACCCCCTGCTGGCCTCTTGCAAAAAGTACAGTCTGTCATGTTGAAGTTTTTTTGGGATCATTTACACTGGGTGCATCAAAGCGTACTTTACCTGCCGAAAGGTGAAGGGGGGCATGGGTTAGTGCAGAGCAGCAGCATTCAGGTTACAGTTCATACAACGATACCTCACAGGAAATGATGATGTGATCTGGAAGCCAGTAACAAACGTTATTTTGAGAAAAGTAGCAGGTCTAGGTTTAGATGCCTCTCTGTTTTTAATGAATTGTAACTTGGTTCGTTTGTGTAAATTGCCTTCTTTCTATAAGGGACTGTTTAAAGCCTGGACTTTGTTTCAATGGGAAAAACTGCAACCTGCGGCATTGTTGTTCTGGCTCCTGGAGGAGCCTCTAGTCCATGGGGCCAGGCTGGACATTCAGAAGGACAGTAGACCTGGCCAGGGGCGGAAATCCCGGGGGGGGGGGACAGGGGGGACATGACTCCCCCTTCAATAAAGCTGTACCCCCCCTAGAATAATTTGAGACACAATTCATAATTTTTGAACAATGCAGTAGTATTTATTAAAAGCACAATGTAAGCGGTGCTCATTATAAAAGCGCAATAATGTGCTATTTAAATCTTAAAAGATTTAGTCCCCCCCCCTCCCATTCCTAGTAGTGGTATATCCCACACTCTTTCCAACGGGCGGGGCTAGCAGCCATTACTTGGCAGCAGTTGCAGCGTGTGGCTGGACCCGGCTGCCCATATCGCGCGGGGTAAGATGTACACTCACACAGACACAGTTTAACTTACACAAGTTACAACACATCCCATTTACTGCTACAACAAGCCCCAGGCCCAGGCTGATAATATAAACTGTCTACAACATTTCTCCTGCATTGTTCAAAAGCCAGAGTTTAGTGATAGTCAGAGAGGACAGGAGAGAAAGAAGAGGGAGAGGACAGGACAAGAGCAGTCAGTGACTGAGCAGCTTGTAGTTAATATCTGTAGGCTCTCCACCTGTCAGTGAGACAAACATGACAGACGTGCAGTTTAACTGACGAGGAGCGGCCATTATGCGCGATTATTACGCACGGTTTTGAGGTGCGCAGCAGCAGATCTCACAGCACACTGTTTATAAACCAGTTCACCAGTTTAATTGCAAAAAATGTTTATCTCACTGCTGGTAAAAAAAAAAACGAAAAAAACAAACAAAACGGTTTGCTCCTGCAGCCAGCCAGAGAAAAAGCCAGATGAAAAAGAGGGAGAGAAGGAGAGAGATCGAGTTCGGTCTTTGATGAATGAAGCCTTATTGTTTTGCTGCTATTAAACAATGAGAGACATGTTTTCTCCGTTTACTTAATAGCATAAATATTCACACTACTGCGCACGGGGAGACAGAGACCTGCTCTGCTCCAGACACATCAGCACCTTGGACAGCACAACGCACCTGACTGTTGTCATTGTGTACATGTTAATTTGATTTCAATCATTTTGTTTTAAATCTGGACATGTGCAGGTGGACTCAGCCAGTGCTAAGAAAGGTCCTATGCCTGCCTGTTGGAGAGATAGAGAGAAGATTAAAGCGTCAAATTGCGGTAAAAGATGTTGTATAAAAGACAGGCTACAACTTTTTTTCCTTGTCCCCCCCTGAAATTATTCTCTAAAATTTTACTGTTTATTGTCCCCCCAACTATGAAATGGGATTTTCGCCCCTGGACCTGGCCTCACACAGAGCTTGTGTTGGGGCAGTTCAGCTGAAGCACATAGTGGAGGCTGCAGGTCCCACTTTTCACAACACAGAAGCGGTAGCTGCTCTTCTTGGCATCAAGTCATGTGTCACACCAGAGACATTTTAAATGCCTGGACCAAAATCCTAATGAGTGATGAACTGGACATGTTAAGAGACTACTTTAATGGAACACAGTTTCCTGATGGGGGGGACCCTTTTCCGGAGCTGGGTCTCAGAATAGACCAAACTGGACTGACGGGACAGGTACTGGTCACTGAGAGTGCTGCAGACCTGCACATGTTGAATGGAAAAACTCTGTACAAATACTCTGTGAAGGCCATAAGAGAAAGTTGAGCGGGAGAAAGGATACCGTGTGGAGAGAGAGGCTAAATGTACAAGATGAGTGTAAACCGGTGTGGAGGGTGTTTTATAAAGCACCTTTAAACAAGAGGTCCGCTGATATGCAGTGGCAAATTCTTCAGGGAGCATTGGCCGTTAACACTTTTGTGTGCAAAATGAATCCTGGTGTCTCTGCTCAGTGTCCTTTCTGCCAGGAACTGGAAACTGTTTTTCACTGTTATTTAGAATGTCACAGACTCAAGGTGTTGTTTGACTTGTTAGAATTTATTTTTATGAAATGTAATGTAATCTGGTCTGCAACTGCTTTTATTTTTGGTGCAGGTTATAAAAGAGAGAGTGCACAAAAGTGGCAGTTGTTAAATTTTGTGGTGGGACAGGCCACACTGTCCATCTATAAGACAAGGAAAAATTAGATAGAGAATGTTTTGGGTGAAGGGCTACGGTCAATGTTTGTTTTCTTGGTGAAGGCCAGAATCAGAGTTGATTTTAAATTTTATTCACTTACGAAAAATGTTGAGGAGTTTGTGGCTCAGTGGTGCTTCACAGATGCTCTGTGTAGTGTGGTTGAAGGGGCACTGGTTTTTAATCACTTTCTAGAATGATCTGAGAGGTTAAGTGTTTGTCCTGTGTTTTTTGCTCTGCTACATCTGTTTTAAGATGGTTGTGTCATGTTGTGTCAACTTTGATTTTTTATTGATATAAATAAAGATGGATTAAAAATCAAAAATCTCTCTCTCTCTCTCTCTCTCTCTCTCTCTCTCTCTCTTACATGCACACACACGCACACGCACACATCCTCCATCACATTATTGCCACATTTCTGTAAATGTAAATTGGTTGCATTTAATTTTATTTGGAAATCTTTATCTTCCACTGCAGGTATGTCACAGAGCTTCTTGGGGGTGAGGCCTATGTCTCATGCTCTGTTGTGCTGCCTGCGATGTGTGATCTGAGGCGGACCATGGAGACATCTGATGACGACCCGGCCTACTTGATAAGGTTCAAGACCATCTTCCTGAGGAACCTAGCTGAACACCAAGCAGACACCAACAACAGATGGCTCAGGCTGGCTACAGCACTCGACCCAAGGTTCAAGGACTTGAAGTGCTTACCAAAAGAAGAGAGAGATGAGGTGTGGACCAGCCTTGAGGAGAGGCTGCAAGAAGCTGAACCTAGCAGAGCAACTCCACAACCCTCTACAGAAGATGAGCCAGCAAAGAAGAGGAGCCTCCTCCTGCTGGCTTCAGATTTTGACTCGGATGAGGACAGGGAGTCTGATGCTCTACGCCGCTATAGAGCTGAGCCCAGCATCTGCATGGATGAATGTCCACTGGACACAGGAGCCTATGGAAAGCTTTCTTCTCTGGCACAGAATATCTGGCTACCCCTGCAACCTCCGTGCCATGTGAGAGACTATTCTTACTTGGAGATCAGATAATCCAAAAAAAGAGGGCAGCCTTAAACTCAGAAAATGTAAACAAGTTAGTTTGTCTGAGTAACTGGCTCAAGGAGAAATAGTGAGCTGAGCTGTTATGACCTAAGTAGCCTAAGTGATTACCTTGAAGTCCCTTTCTTTTCTTTTTTTCAATTAATCCCTGCCTGACCCTGACATTTAGAATTTCTCTCTCTGTCATACATGCTCTAAGTTAGTGAATGGGGACCTGTTTATGCTGACATTTGACACGTTGAGTTGACGTTGACTTAACAAGGAGGCGAGTGCTATATCACTATTGTTGTGCACACTCTCAGGGATATTCTTGTTTACTGTAAATTGTCTGTTAGGGGCATTTGCAACATGGTAGTCTGTTCTGTCTTCCATTTGGCTACTTGTTGTCAACACGTCATGGTTCACTGAGACTTTTGCTGTGTCAGATGTACAGTTTAAGGCCCAAGTGAGAGGCTTAATTATTTTTTTTAGCCTAAGTGATAGGCTTATTTATTTCGTAGCCTCAGGTATAGGCTTATTTAGCCTATTTATTTTTTTGGCCTAAGTGATGGGCTTATTTATTTTGTAGCCCAGTAGAGAGGTATGTTATTTTTTTTTTTTTTAAGATATTTTTTTGGGCATCTTAGCCTTTAATCAACAGGGCAGACAAGCGTGAAGGGGAGAGAGAGAGGGGGAGTGACATGCAGGAAATGGCCACAGGCTGGAGTCAAACCGGCAACAGCCTTGTACATGGGGCGCCTGCTCTATCCACTAAGCCACCGACGCCCCGCGTTTTATTTATTTTATATTTTACATTTTTACTTTATTTCCTATGTTGTTTTTGTTGTTTAATCAACCTGCCAAGCCCTTTGAATTACATTTGATTTGTTTAAAAGTTGCAAAATATTGACTGATTGATAGCTGTAATGCTAATTTAGCAACGTTGAATACCATTCATTTATGCTAACAACATTAGCAATAAGAATTGCCAGTGGTTCAAAGGAACATGTAAGTCTTTAGTTTTCCCTGCCTACCCTCCCTCTCATTTAAAGAGTGCCTCTTCCCTGTGGTCTGTGTGCATCTCACTCGGGTGTTGACTACTACTTTCATTGGAAAGTAGCTAGCTAAAAACTGCATGAAAAGTTGCTAATCTCTTCTCTCTAATTCCTCTCTGTGCACATAAGTTATACAGTATTTTAACAGAGCTGAATTCCTAATGAAGTTTTTCTCATTCACATATTTTCTGTTTCTGCTGACAGATGATGGAACAAGTGTGAAATACTGAGTGAAATGTGGCCCAGTAAGACTAGATGTTAACCGCCGTTATCTCAAAGCTGTCGCTCTCATGGTCACTGCGGCTCTACTGAAGTCAGATGTTTCATCTCACACCGCACAGCCAACAGTATTAAACGGCACGCCCACTACAGCTCTCTGCTGCTCCTCTGTCTGTCACTCAACAGAGGAGACAGAGAGAGGAGAGAAAAACTTTGCACTCGATATACAGCAATACAGCAACACTCCTGAACTGAAAGTCACTAGTTTTTGGTGCTTCTTTGGAAAAAATGAGTCCTTACTGGGGTCTGAAAAGTCGCTAAATCTAGTGACAAAGTCAAATGGAAACACTGGATAGCGGGACTACTCTGAGGGAACGTGCAAATTTGATTGGCTGGTAGCGTCACGTGGAGCGCTGTGCCGGCTAGAAGCAGAGAAGTGCTGCAGCTCAATTTTGAGAACAGATCTGAGAACAGATATGTATGTGCAAAATTCTTGACCCATTTGCGTTCACTCACAAGGTAGAGAGAAGCAGAGGGAGGAGAAATAATTTTCCAGGACAACTCAAGCTTTTCCAGGACATTTTACTTGTTTTCTCATTTTCCATATGTTTTCCGTGACTGGAAAATTGGTCAATTATTTTCCAGGTTTTCCAGGATGCGTGGGAACCCTGTCCAGGCAGACACAAAGTCTGCAAACTTTTTGCTCATTAGTTCCTCATTCGTTCCTCAGTAACTACTCTAATTTTGTGTACCTTAGTTCCTCAGTAACTACTCATTAGTTCCTCAATAACAACTCTAATTTTGTGTACCTTATTGTAAAGTGTTACCAATGAATCTGTTATAGTTATAGTTATTTAATTATTAATCAGAGTTCCAAATTGATAGTTTAGTATGTTTTATGAGACTAGGCTGCCATTCTTTCCTTTTGGGAATGGTGCCCCACAAGTCATTCAGTCCAAGGGAATGTTTGTGCCAAATTTGAAGACAGTTTCAAACTTGTGATATCATCAAATATAAAACATCAAGCTGCTCCATAGACAGTGAATAGGATCAACAGAATGTTTACCTGTGTTTATACCCAAATGAAGCAGATGATGATCACAATTACTGAATATAAGGAAATATTCAAATCCTTAACCTAAACTGAAATTTCTTTCAGAAACTCTTAACATGACCTCTAGGTCACCAATGGAAGTTTAGTGCCTAACTGAGATTATGACTGGTCTTGATGAGACTTCACAGCGAAGGAAACAGGAGGAATTTGAAATTTTATTTCTCTTTTTGGGTAAGGCCCACATAACTGAGCTTTTTTCTTCTCAATGGAGTACCAGAAATCTGAGAAGAACTGGCAATTTTTTTTAAGAGTTACAAACCCTCAAACACGCCACATTCCTCAAAACCACACAAAAGAGAAGGGCCTAAAGCAAAAGTTTGGGCACCCTGCATGGTCAGTACTTAGTAGCGCCCCCTTTGGCAAGTATCACAGCTTCTAAACGCTTTTTGTAGCCAGCCAAGAGTCTTTTAATTCTTGCTTGGGGGATTTTCATCCATTCCTTCTGCAAAAGGCTTCTAGCTCTATGAGATTATCGGGCCATTTTGCATGCGCTGCTCTTTTGAGGTCTATCCACAGATTTTTAAGATTAGGCTGGATGACTCTTTTCAGGCAGATTGTTCCATTAATTTGACTGTATCTCGGAGAAAAACAGCATCATTAGCCTCTCACTGTGCTCTAGTCGCCAACAAATAATTAGTGCAGAGCTCAGTTGCATCCAAAGTAATTTGAACATGGTTAGGATTCTGTGTGTGTGTGTGTGTGTGTGTGTGCGCGCGCGCATGTGTGCCTATGTGTGTGTGCAAGAAAGATAGAAAGGCTGTAGGTCCATATCCCAATACACAATTATTTTTTGTCCAGAAATTACACTGTGTGCTATTATGACAGAAAACATCTATCACAGCTACATATGTTTTTGCTGGTAATGGTGGGCCCTCTTTCCCTATGTAAACTGGTCAAAGAGACTGAAGTAAACAACAATTTTTGGACATTGGTCTAGTATTGAGAGAGTGGGCAGTGGCTGGCAGCCGCAGAACGGGCTGCAATGGAAGCACAGGGGGCAACTGAACACTCATTTTATGAGAGAATATAATAATCGTAGTAGTTTGCTGAAAATGTATTATAGTGTTTGAAAGATTTTCAGTATCATGGATGATTATTTACCTGATTTCAAATGTGTCTCTGGCCTTTGAATTTGATCACTGCCTGTATTTATTTGTGACAATATATGTGGAGAGCAGATTAGAAGAGAGAGAAAAAAAGGTAGCAGAGGTTTCTATTTTACTGTTTACATTACATCCTGCTGATACTTCTTGTTATTACACTATCACCTCTACTGCTGTAACACTGCAAATTTCCCCGCTGTGGGAATAACAAATGATTATCTTATTAAAAAGGCCATGTATCGGGGCTTGTACAATAACTAACATAACCATCATCATTCCTTGCCGTAGGTATCTCCTTAATGTAAAGGAAGAGCAAATGTGGGCATTAAGTATAATGAAAATATATTATAGGTTGCATTGCTTGTACAGGTGGGTGGTAAAGCCTGCTAGGCAAAGATGCCTGTCGCGCCTCCTATACAGCGCTATTGGGACAGCTGCAGGGTCATCAGCCGGGGACCACCGCTCATTGGAGTTTCGCTCACTTTAACCCCAGAACGCCTCCTGGTGGCGGAGGGGTGGCAGGGACGTCTCCCTACCACCCCTGCAGCTGCCCCATTTCATTGTCCAGACCCCCAACTTTTGTCTCTCCTCCTCAGCCATAGCCAGAAGCTTCCTTTCTCTGCTTCCTCAGCAAGGGCCTTGGTAGCGCTTCGCAGCCTTGTCCCAGTTGTTCCAACGACCCAAAGCAGCCGACTTGTTGATGTGCTCACAAAGCCGCGACAGCCTACTTCCACGGGGTAGATGGTTGTGGACCAGCCTGCCTCCCTGCACTCAGTGGCCAGGTCTGAGTACTTGGCTCTTTTGCTCTCATAGGCAGCTTGGATTCCCTCCTCCCATGGGATGGTGAGCTCTATGAGCATGGCAGACTTAGCGGCAGCAGACCAGAGCACGATGTCTGGCCAGAGTGATGTGGTGGTGATCTTGTGGGGGAACTGCAGCTGTTTGCTAATGTCAATGTGCTCCAATCCCTTGCCAGAGACAGGACGCTCCAGGGCCTCGTGGTCTGGTGTCTCCTGTGCCCTCCCCTGGCCTGACGAACTGACGAACTGAATCGAGTGCTTTCTGGCTGCAGGCTGGTTGTTGGCAGCTTGTCTGCAGCTTTCCAGGACACTGGCCAGTTTCATCAGGACTTGGTCATGCCACCATCTGTAACGTCCCTGCATTAATGCTGTCTTGCACCCTGACGGCAAGTGCTGCAGGCTGGCGTTGGGTGTACTACAGAGGGGGCAGCTCTCCTCCTTGCCGAACCACTGGTGGAGGTTTCTGGGGCATGGCAGGGTGTCGTAGGTTGCACTGAGGATGAAGCTGAGTCTGGCTTGTGGCATCTTCCACAGGTCGACCCAGCTGATGGTTCTGTTGAGGGTGCCTTCCCATGTGGTCCACCTTCCTTGATGACCCTGTGACACAGCCTTGATGGTATACTGCTCTTGGTTCGCCCTTGACACCTCTTCCACAACCATGGATTTCCAATCCCTCTTCAAGGCCTTGGACCAGAAGCACGGGGAGTCTCCCCAGCCAAGCCCTGCCCTCCCTGCTTGACCACTGCCTACTAACTCCCGGTGTTAGAGCCTGCTGATGGCCTTAGCGACCTCTGGACCTGCCTGCCATAATACCAAAGCAGAAATATATTTTTCATGTATCATTTTGTATACAGATTACTGATAATTTATTATGTTGATATGTTCTGTGCATCTATTGCATGCCTGTTCATCCTGGAAGAGGGATCCCTCCTCAGTTGCTCTTCCTGAGGTTTCTACCATTTTTTTCCCCTGTTAAAGATTTTTTTTGGGGGAGTTTTTCCTTATCCATTGTGAGGGTCCAAAGGACAGAGGGATGTCGTATGCTGTAAAGCCCTGTGAGGTAAATTGTGATTTGTGATATTGGGCTTTATAAATAAAATTGATTTATTGATTGATTGATGGGGCGGCACAGTGGTGTGGTGGTTAGCACTGTTGCCTCACAGCAAGAGGGTTCCCGGTTCGATCCTGGGTGTGGGATCCCTTCTGTGCGGAGTTTGCATGTTCTCCCCGTGTCAGTGTGGGTTCTCTCTGGGCACTCCGGCTTCCTCCCACAGTCCTAAAACATGCAGATTGGGGATTAGGTCGATTGATAACTCTAAATTGTCCGTAGGTGTGATTGTGAGCGTGAATGGTTGTCTGTCTCTATGTGTCAGCCCTGCGATAGCCTGGCGACCTGTCCAGGGTGTACCCTGCCTCTCGTCCAATGTCAGCTGGGATAGCTCCTACGACCCTCAAGAGGATGAAGCGGTTAGAAGATGGATGGATGATGGATTGATTGATATTTTTTTAACAACATGCACACACACTCATATTTCTCCTGTTTTAGCTTCTCTGCACTGGCTCCCTGTAAAATCCAGAATTGAATTTAAAATCCTACTGTTAACTTATAAAGCTCTAAATGGTCAAGCTCCGTCATATCTTAGAGAGCTCATAGTGCCTTATTATCCCACCAGAACACTGCGCTCTGAGAACGCAGAGTTACTCGTGGTCCCTAAAGTCTCCAAAAGTAGATCAGGAGCCAGAGCCTTCAGCTATCAGGCTCCTCTCCTGTGGAATCATCTTCCTGTTGCGGTCCGGGAGGCAGACACCGTCTCCACATTTAAGACTAAACTTAAGACTTTCCTCTTTGATAAAGCTTATAGTTAGGGCCGGCTCAGGCTTGCCCTGTACCAGCCCCTAGTTAGGCTGACTTAGGCCTAGTCTGCCGGAGGACCCCCCTATAATACACCAGGCACCTTCTCTCCTTTTCTCTCTCTCTCTCTCTCTCTCTCGTATCCTATTACTACATCTTGCTAACTCGGCTATTCTGGATGTCACTAACTCGGCTTCTTCTCCGGAGCCTTTGTGCTCCACTGTCTCTCAGGTTAACTCATATCACAGCGGTGCCTGGATAGTGTGACATGTGTGGTTGTGCTGCTGCCGTGGTCCTGCCAGATGCCTCCTGCTGCTGCTGCTGCTGCTGCCATTATTAGTCATTATTCATACTCCTACTGTTATTATACACATGATTATTATCACACGTGTATACTACCAGATACTAATATATACTTTCAACATATTGTACCACAGTAGCCAGAACTATAACAATAATATTATTACTTTCATTAATGTTGTTGTAAGCTACTGTCATTATCGTCTGTCCACTCTCTCTCTCTCTCTGTCTCTCTGTCTCTCTCTCTGTCTCTCTTTCTGTCTCACTGTGTCATACGGATTACTGTTAATTTATTATGCTGATCTGTTCTGTACGACATCTATTGCACGTCTGTCCGTCCTGGAAGAGGGATCCCTCCTCAGTTGCTCTTCCTGAGGTTTCTACCGTTTTTTTTCCCCGTTAAAGGGGTTTTTTTGGGGAGTTTTTCCTTATCCGCTGTGAGGGTCCAAAGGACAGAGGGATGTTGTATGCTGTAAAGCCCTGTGAGGCAAATTGTGATTTGTGATATTGGGCTTTATAAATAAAATTGATTGATTGATTGATTTATTGATTGATTGATTGAGTGACACTGTGGCATAGATAGTGTCAGCTTGTTGTCAATGATTTTGCTATTGTGAATGTCAGCTGACGAAAATGGGTAATCAGTCTATATAGATTTTTGATGATCAGTGGGGAATCAGTTGATATTTTGTTCCTTCTAATTGTTTGTTGATTAATTGATTTTGCTGTTATCCTGCCATGCTTTCTATGTAATGTTATGCCATGTCAACATAGTAACTTTAGCTAATAGCATTAGCCTACAACCACTTGTCTGCAGCAGGTAAATCAACTCTTGGAACAGCAGTTTTCTTTAGGAAATGGAGCTCCAGGTTTCTTCTTCTCTTTGACAGGTAGTAGTAGGTAGTTTAATCTTTTATCTTTATCATGTTTTTCAATTTTGGTTGTTATGGTTAGTGCTGTACTGTATGTATGGATGAATGGATGTCAACTCACTGCAAAACAAATCTACCTACGGGTATGAATAAAGTAACCTAACCTAACCTAGGTAGTAGTCATACAGGTGCTCACTGCAGACCTGCAGGTCTGCATGTATGGGCAGGAGTGTTAGGATTCATTTGTAGCATAACTAGCAAAAACTTCAGAGCATCCATATCCAACAAAAATAGTCAATGACAGCTGCTCCAAGTGTTGCTCTTTATTTTGTCTGCATGGGTCAGATATGTGCAAACACGAACCACTCTTTACAAAACAGGCATTGTTCCTCTGTGGGCATGGGGTCACAGAACCCACAGGAACATCACCAGTGTCCCAGCTCAATGGCCTTGCAGCAGCTGCCCTCTGCTGCCGTTTTTCCCTCTCTTTCTCCTCATCCACTCTTCATGCGTATACTTCCGCTCAAATAGATACAGGCAGAAGTCAAATCCAAAAGCCTCATCCAAATCAAGTAAATAATCATCCCTGAATATCTTTTAGAAAACACTAAACTACATTTACTTTAAACTACTCTGATTTCTATACTCTCTCTACATGTTTCCACTGTTGTTTTCCTGCAACAAGTGATATCTCTGGATATTTCAGAGCGAGACTTCTGCTTAAGGAGGCAATAACAAATAGACCGGATCAAGTGAAAGGTGAAGAGACACTTCAGACACTTATAGTAACAATCTGAGCCATTCTGTGGTGAAAATGACCACTTTTAATGGACATACAGTGACGGTATTCAATTGCCCTGTGTGCTTCCATCACAGCCCATTGTGTGGCTGCCAGACACTGCCCGCTCTCTCAGTATTGGACCAATTTCAAAAATTGTTGTTCACATCAGTTTTTTTGACCACTTTACATGGGGAAATAGCATCTAGGTTGAAAAATGCAGTTATCCTTTAAGCTGAAAACTCTTTGCAGTTTGCAGTTTGATCTTTAATCGGTCATATAGATCCCTGTACACTTGATGATGCAAGAAGAAAAAAAATATCAGTGAAACTGAAAATGTAAATAGATGTCTCATTTCTGCATACTAAGGGTTCCAGGAGTGTACCTGCATTGCTATTACAGTAGCATAGTGGATGTGTGTGGTAGTTTTCTTGAAAGTGGTAAGCAAATGATTACAGCTGGCTTTATAGAGAAAGTGAGATTTGTCTTTTGTAATGACCTTAAAGAGAAAAGGACAATGCTGTGACAATGACTTTCCAAGTCAGACCTGTCATTATTTCTTTTTGCAAATAGCGTTGCATGCTCTTCATACATCAGGCAAATACAAATATTTTACTCTGTGTAAGGAATTCTTTGTTATCATTTGTGAGATGTTGGAGAAATTCTATATATTTTCTGTAGCCGCTTACCCTGTAAGGCATTACAAAGGGTTTGGAGCCTATCCCAGCTGACATTGGGCGAGAGGTGGGGTACACCCTGGACAGGTTGCCAGACTATCACAGGGCTGGCACATAGAGACAGACAACCATTCACGCTCAAATTCACACCTACAGTTAATTTAGAGTCACAAATTAACCCGTGTGTCTTTGGTAGGGATGGGAATTGATAGGATTTTATCGATATCAATGCCATTATCGATTCTGCTTATCGATCCGATTCTTTATCGATTCTTTTATCGATTCCTCCTGTGAATTAATGATATCACCTCCTGTTGTTTCTAACCCAATACATCTGCTTTCAGAACATTTTATTATGAACCTTAAAGCCATGGTCTAGTTTAGAAAGATGATGAGAAAGATTTGAAAAAAAGCATCCCCAGCCTGAGTGTGTCAACACCACGCAGCTAGTGCAGCTAACTCAGGTGAGGCAGCTAACGCAGCTAGCCCAGCATATTATAACAACAAATAGCGTGCAAATCAACTCAACTGCCCTCATCTTACCATCCTTGGTGTTCCCATGAAATTCGACAACGGGAGCGGGGATGCGCCGAAGCTCCACAGTGAGCTAGCAGCTCCAGGGTGGCTAACAACAACAGCGCCCCGCCCGCCGTCCACCTGGAGCGGGGATGCGCCGAAGCTCCACAGTAAGCTAGCAGCTCCAGGGTGGCTAACAACAACAGCGCCCCGCCCGCCGTCCACCTGGAGCGGGGATGCGCCGAAGCTCCAAACTGGGCTAGCAGCTCCAGGGAGGCTAACAACAACAGCGCCCCGCCCACCGTCCACCTGGAGTGGGGATGCTCCGAAGCTCCACAGTGAGCTAGCAGCTCCAGGGAGGCTAACAACAGCGTGAAGTGAAGCTACGGCTTTGACCGCTTCTGTCTCTCCGCCATTACGTCTTCTTTGTTGTTGAATGGGCTGCTGACTGACGAGCATAGAATCGGCGTAATGAAAAGAATTGATAAGGGAATCGTTAAGCATAAAGGCTAATGATGTCGATGAATTGGACCAGTTGGAACCGGTTCTTAACAGGAACCGGTTCTCGATTCCCATCCCTAGTCTTTGGACTGTGGCAGGAAGCCGGAGAACCCAGAGAAAAACCTCCCACCCAGGGTTCGAACCAGGAACCCCCCGATGTAAGGGAACAATGCTAAAAAAAAAAAGAAAAAGTACCATGTTATGAATGTTTCCCTAAACAAAATCTGTTATTCAGTGATGATGGAAATAACAGTGATAATAAACATATTATAACAAAATAATATAATGTAATGATATAATATAGTATAATTTAGTATAAAATAACATATTATGATATGATATGATATGATATAATATAATGTAGTAATCAGTCATTTCTTTGTGAGTATATGGTAATAAAAAGTGTAAAAGTGATATTTCATTTGGGAAGGGGAAAGGAAATTAGGGAAAATGGGAGAAGGTTAAAGGAGAAAAATAAAAATAAATGAATAAATAAATAAATAAATAAAAAGCAATGGCTGGGTTAAAAAAAGGGGGGGGGGGTGTTAGGATTCTATATATTTAGTGGATGTACAGTACAGGCCAAAAGTTTGGACACACCTTCTCATTCAATGCGTTTTCTTTATTTTCATGACTATTTACATTGTAGATTCTCACTGAAGGCATCAAAACTATGAATGAACACATGTGGAGTTATGTACTTAACAAAAAAAGGTGAAATAACTGAAAACATGTTTTATATTCTAGTTTCTTCAAAATAGCCACCCTTTGCTCTGATTACTGCTTTGCACACTCTTGGCATTCTCTCCATGAGTTTCAAGAGGTAGTCACCTGAAATGGTTTCCACTTCACAGGTGTGCCTTATGAGGGTTAATTAGTGGAATTTCTTGCTTTATCAATGGGGTTGGGACCATCAGTTGTGTTGTGCAGAAGTCAGGTTAATACTCAGCCGACAGCCCTATTGGACAACTGTTAAAATTCATATTATGGCAAGAACCAATCAGCTAACTAAAGAAAAACGAGTGGCCATCATTACTTTAAGAAATGAAGGTCAGTCAGTCCGGAAAATTGCAAAAACTTTAAATGTGTCCCCAAGTGGAGTCGCAAAAACCATCAAGCGCTACAACGAAACTGGCACACATGAGGACCGACCCAGGAAAGGAAGACCAAGAGTCACCTCTGCTTCTGAGGATAAGTTCATCCGAGTCACCAGCCTCAGAAATCGCAAGTTAACAGCAGCTCAGATCAGAGACCAGATGAATGCCACACAGAGTTCTAGCAGCAGACCCATCTCTAGAACAACTGTTAAGAGGAGACTGCGCCAATCAGGCCTTCATGGTCAAATAGCTGCTAGGAAACCACTGCTAAGGAGAGGCAACAAGCAGAAGAGATTTGTTTGGGCCAAGAAACAGAAGGAATGGACATTAGACCAGTGGAAATCTGTGCTTTGGTCTGATGAGTCCAAATTTGAGATCTTTGGTTCCAACCGCCGTGTCTTTGTGAGATGCAGAAAAGGTGAACGGATGGATTCCACATGCCTGGTTCCCACTGTGAAGCATGGAGGAGGAGGTGTGATGGTGTGGGGGTGTTTTGCTGGTGACACTGTTGGGGATTTATTCAAAATTGAAGGCACACTGAACCAGCATGGCTACCACAGCATCCTGCAGCGACATGCCATCCCATCCGGTTTGCGTTTAGTTGGACGATCATTTATTTTTCAACAGGACAATGACCCCAAACACACCTCCAGGCTGTGTAAGGGCTATTTGACCAAGAAGGAGAGTGATGGAGTGCTGCGGCAGATGACCTGGCCTCCACAGTCACCGGACCTGAACCCAATCGAGATGGTTTGGGGTGAGCTGGACCACAGAGTGAAGGCAAAGGGGCCAACAAGTGCTAAACACTTCTGGGAACTCCTTCAAGACTGTTGGAAAACCATTTCAGGTGACTACCTCTTGAAGCTCATAGAAAGAATGCCAAGAGTGTGCAAAGCAGTAATCAGAGCAAAGGGTGGCTATTTTGAAGAAACTAGAATATAAAACATGTTTTCAGTTATTTCACCTTTTTTTGTTAAGTACATAACTCCACATGTGTTCATTCATAGTTTTGATGCCTTCAGTGAGAATCTACAATGTAAATAGTCATGAAAATAAAGAAAACACATTGAATGAGAAGGTGTGTCCAAACTTTTGGCCTGTACTGTATGTTTGCAATGTCTGTGTGAGGTGGAATTGGAGTGGGAGTATTATGGATTGAAGATATTGATGAATGGGTTCCAGGTTGTGTCAAAATCAGCAGCTTGTTTTTTGTTTGAAGCAGATAGTTTTTCGAGTGATATGTATTCATTTTTTCAAGAATGTGATGGGATGGGAATGAGATTTTGTGCCTTGTTTTCCAGTTTATGAGGATAGTTTTCTTGGCGATGGTAAGGGCAATGGAGAGTATTCTACTGGATGTATTGTTGAGGTTTATGGTGGATATGTAAGCAGAGTGAGGGGGAGAGTGGGATGTAGCAGCCCAGAAGAAGAGGGAGATTATCAGTGATGTCCTGCCATAATTGTTTAATGGTTGTGCAGTCCCATGTGGTATGCATATAGTTATCTGTGGTGTTTTGTGTCTATAAAACCCATTGTAGTGTACCACTGTGAATTTGTATTGAATGAGTTGTGTGTTTGTATTAGTGGGCATGGAAAAGATGTTTTTGCATATTTGGGTCCAGAAGTCGGCACTGTGGGTGATCTGCAGGTCATGTTCCCATTTTTCTGAGGGGATGGCTATTGAATGATCGGGTGTGGATATTATCTTCAGGGTTCATACACATTTTAACCAACAAATTTCCATGACTTTTCCATGACTTTCCCATGACTTGGTAGCAAGTTTCCATGACAATACATGACCTCTAAAACATCAATGTATGCATGAAATATAGGAATAAAACTATGTAAACAAATTATCACAGTGGAAATGTCAAAAAATAGATCTAATGACAATTATGGTTTTATACAAAATAAATATTTGTTTAAACTAACACTGATATACCAGTTTACATAAGGTAAGGTATATGTTATTGTGTTCTGGAATAATTTCACGAGGCATACATGTTTCGGAGGTAACAGGGTCTGAAAAATGAATAAGCAAATGAAGGTACCCAATAATACTTTAATAATAAAACATAAGGAGGAAACGTTTTAAAGCAGCTCATCACGGAGGTGAAAACAAAACAACCTTTACACAGTTTCCTGCTCTATATGATCAGTAATATGTCAGCTCTGTGATGGAATAAATACTTTATACTCTGCTTAAGAAAAAAGGGTCGAGGGACATTCCTGCATCTTTCTGCTTCTTCCGATAAAGTGCAAAACGCTTAAAAGGGAACAAAGCTGCACAAAAGGCTCCGTCTATTTACAGGTTTGGACAGAAGCAGAGATAATTTCCTACGATCCGGTTAAAGTCTAAAAGGAGAATGTTTCTGAGCTCTGGATTTCAGAGGCGTGTTGCAACGACAGCAGGATTTTATGGAAGAGTGTTAGGCCACTGTAAAAAAAAAATTTTTTTGAGCTCTGACTTTTTCTTAACAAACTTTACATTAAAGTGAAAGCTTCACATCAACGTGCAAGCTATAGCCTCCTCCCACAGAAACGATCCATACATCATTCATTTTTTCATTTCTGCCAGCTTCTCATCAATTTGCTTTTGTCACAATCCCTGTCTCTCAGTCCTCTCCTGCCACTCTGCTGCAGTGTTTTTCCACTCCCCCTCCCTCTGCTTCACTCTACCTGCCAGCCGCGCCCACCTCATCAGCCCAACTCTGCTCACCTGCCTACACAGCTGCAGCTCATCAACCAGCCCTGCATATAAGCCTCTCCAGCACCTTCACTCACTGCCAGATTGTTCTTTAGCATTATGCGAGACTCTCCAGTGTTCTTCTCCTGCCTGATCTCCCGGTGCCAACTCTGCCTGTCCCCGACCTGCTCTCCTCGTCTGCCCCCCGGTAAACTCACCTGCCTTCTGTCCCCGACCTCGTGCTTTGCTTCAGCGTCTCTGGTTTCTGCCTGCTCATCTGGTCTCGACTCCTCCGCCCGGCCTCGTCTACCCTCCTGCCTGCTCCTCAACGGTGCTTCTGCCTTCGTCTGCCTCGCCACCTTTGGCTGCCGTAAGCTTGATCTCTTTCCCTCATCTGAGCCTCAGAGACTGTGTGAGGGCAACTTGCCCGAAGAACGAACTTTATTCTGTGTTTATTCTGCCTGCTGCATTCCCTGTTTGCTGTGGTGCTAATAAAAGTCATTACCAACTGTTCCTGCGAGCCTGGTACTGCATTTGGGTCCACAAACACACCCGTTTCAGCTTTTCAATCTTCAGCAGAGAAGCTTTCTTTTCTTTTGCAGTACGCCGGAAACTGTTGGATTTGGCGATGAATGTCAGTTTGCTTGTGGTCTCTGCTTTCTCAGCATATTCATCAGCTGACTTTTCTAGGGCACAAATATCAGCCTCAATTGTAGCCCTCCTCTTTTTCAAATCATGGAGTTCATCACTGAGGGCCTTCCACTTCAGATCAACAGTTTGCTTTTCTGTGACTCTTTTCTGTTCATCCAAGTAGGCACGATACTTCTGTCGAGCACCTACTGCTGACATGAACAGCTCTTTTGTGATGTTAACGTTTGTTACACCCCCAACAGATCAGACATGGTCGACAATGAGTCTCTGCGCCACCAAAGACAGTTCTTTCTGATTCTCCACAATCAATTCTTTGTTAATTGAAAATCCTCTTTCCACACTGGCCTGTCCATGAGACAGGACCAGTACAAGCTTCATCAGATCCCACACTCTGCAAAAAGATGGCTTTGTCCCCACTGTCTCGTAGAGAAGGCTGTCAACTCTGTCTGTGATGGGATCAAACTCCCTGAAAGCAGCGTGACAACGAGCCATATCACAAACCTCCCTAAACTCTCTGAGGGTATCATCACACAATGCATCATCTGTGTTTACATTCAACAAGTATGTATAACATTCTTGTCATTTGTTTCACACACTGTTCCTTGGATTTAGCCATGCGTCTTGGGTCGAGGCACTGCATGCTTCTCACTAATGTGTGCTGCAATGGAGCCTTTTTCAGCAGCTTCTCAAAGAGGGTGATCAAAAGCCTCTTGCAGTCCAATCTCACCTCGATCGCCTGCCTCTCTGACACCTGTTTTGAGGATCTGAGCCGCTTCAGGATGGTGTCTGCTGCAAATCCAATGTCAATTTGTGAAGCATCCTTATGTAGACTGTTGTCCTGGAAAGGCACCTCCAGAAGTCTGAGTGTGGATGTTGCCTCTTGCAGGTGCTTGTCCACCACAAATCGGCCCATGAGCCCTGCAAATGATTCAAATAGACAGAATGTTTGGTTTGAATGAATGATTAAAATATTTATTTTGATCATGTAAAATAGAGTAAGTAAACAATTAAAGAAAACAATGTAAGCAAGTAGCTGCACTTTGCAGACTTTTGTTCACGTCTGAAAAGGAGTGGGCTGAAGCTAAACTCATATAGTTCCACCCCTTCTCCATAACTCTTGACTCTTAAGTAGCAAATTATAGGCCTAAATCATAACACAGCAATACATGCATCACTTTCATTTGTGTTAAACATATGATGTGTGCTACTTGTATTGTCTGCATGTAATTACCATTTATCTCATTCTAGCTTTTAGTTACTATTAATAATAGCGTAGACCAGGGGTCGGCAACTAGGTTTGCCTCAGGCCAAATTTTTCTCTGACCAACTGAATGGTGGGCCAAAATCACATCTTCATCAGGCAATACCTGTTTTTTCCTAATTACAAAACTTCTTTTATCTATACTATAATATCTTGTACAAAAACATAATTTAATAAAGTTATTTATTCAAAATCAATTGAATTTGCTACAGACTGTTATTTCTATGCCGCATAACCGCGGTAACACCCGCGCGCCTGGTGTAGCTTGTACAACTGACAAGTGGAGCTTTCCAAACGCGTATTACGCACGCGGTGAAATGCGCGCGCGTGGTGCATTTCACGTGCGCAGTGTAGCTCCGTGTGCGCACTTGACGTTGTGCCTTGCCTGTCTTGACAGTGCTGGGTGATGTGTGTGTGAGCGCACGCCACAGTGCGACACACACACACACACACACACACACACACACACACACACACACACACACACACACACACACACACACACACACACACACACACACACACACACACACACACACACACACACACACACACACACACACACACAGTCAGAGCGGACAGTGGAGGGCGCATAATCCATGTCGCAAGTGTCATTGCTATTTAGATGCAGACGCAGTTGTCATTTTCACGCCCTGCGCCCTCGTCGTCTAACTAGCAAATGAACTTGCGCTTTTCTGGGTGTGTTGGTCTAAAAATGAGGAGTGGTCAGGCGCAGTCATGCCGCGTTGCTAGTTAGATGACGTAAAAAGCAAATGCGCCAGTGACCAACAAAAACCTGGTCTAAAGTCAACGGTGCAGTATTTCGCTGTTAAACAAGTTAGTAATATGCGTCTCTAGGCGGGTGCACAACATGCGTGCACTCTGCTCAGACACACACGGAGAAGCCACACATATGCAAAAGATAACAAATAAAAATATGATTACAATGTGAAAGGTTATTATTGTGCACATTAAAATATTTATCAGAAACACATCTTAATGGTCAGTCATTAATCAGAATGATCTAATCGCAGTAATAATGATCATCATAATCCGGGAGGTCCAAACTCGCAGTGTCCAAATATATGGAACTGCGAGCAGACCTCCACGGGCTGATGATGCATAGCCTGTAAAATGAACTTGTCTTTCCCAATTGAATTGTGATCATTTTGGCATGTAAATCACAAAATCAAAGATGTGAAAATGTTTGATAAACTTTATTTAGACATAAACACAACAATAACCAGCTTCTGTGAACTAAAAACGTAAATTTATAGCCCTACAAGTACAAATGTATATGTAAAAAAAAGGTTTTAGAATGTAAAACTGAAGATCATCTTGTCAGGAGGAGGAGGAGGAGGAGGAGGAGGATGACCCCAGCGCCGCAGCCAGCGCGCAGCCAGACCAGACGGCCCGGGTGCAGCCACGGGACCAGCCCTTCCTGCACCTTCGGGCGGGGGGGTTCAGGATGCTGGAGAGGGAGCTGGGCTCTCTAACCTCCCGGGTTAAAGTAAAATAAATTGAATAATCTACAATTTGTTGACAGCGTTTCTCTCGTGCGCACGCGCTCTCTCTACCTCTCTCGCAGTCTCACTCTGTTTCTTTTCTTTTGACTTTTCTAAGATGACAGATGCTGAATAAATACTCCCTATCTGATGCTGTGGCTGTTTGTGGTTGGCTGAGAGGGATGTGAACTTATTAGATTGCAGCTGTGTTAATCAAATCAGGTTGGGTTTCCATTACGCGTGCCAAACATGCCAAACGGTGCCAATCCCCTTTGATCTGACATCAGATGTGACGGGACAGTCGATATAGAGATACATTTATCGTCTCCTCAGCTGTAAAACGCTCACTCTTTCCAGTTGGTAGGTCCGCCATCTAACTAGCTCCCCGCCATGCGCTCCAATCGCGCCTCTTTTAAAGGGAATGAGAGGTGACACTCTGATTGGCTTATTGAATGATACGCCCAAAACACACCCATGACTAATTCACAGAGTAAGTCCAACCCTTTTCGACTCTCCGCCATGGCGCACAGTCTGAAAACGTGCTGTCTAAGTAGCAAGTGACTGGGACACGCCCATGCGCTGCACGCCTGCGTTTTAGACCATCTAAATAGGGCCCATTGTCATAAACTGCTGCAGTACTACAGTGCCCAGTGAAACCAAAGTGCTATGATCTATATACAAGTTGCCCTTACTGAGTTTTCATGTTGGATGGGATGGGTGGATGATTATGATGCAGGGTTAATATAGCCAGGGGATTGAGTTTTTGTCGCAGTATAGCTCTCCATCAATGTAAAGTATGTCGACTGAAATTACTGCTTTCTCTCCTTGCTGAATGTGTTGTTTTCAGAGTGGGAGTAGTATTTTGCGTCTGTTCAGTATTTCTCAGGGGAACTGATAGTTGAGTCCATAGTCCGTGCCTTTAAGTTGCCTGCTGTGACGTTTTACATATAGTTTCTGTTTGAAGTGTTTGAATTTTGCCACAATGGGATGGGAGCATTTGTTTGTGGGGTTTTTGGGTCCGATGCGGTGTACACGGTAGAATGTGATGTCTTTTACAATGTCCAGGGAAATTTTGAGGTGAGTGGTCATGAAGTGCACTGTATTAGCTGTTCAGGGTTTTCGTCCAGTGTGCGTTCTGGGATGCTGGAAAAACAAGATTGTCCCTCATGCTGCGTGACTGTAAATCGAGTATGGTTTCTCTCATTTCCTTGTTTTGTTTTGCGACAGAGTTGCGCTGAGTAGTGAGCCTGTTGACGGAGGTGTGGAGGAGTTTGTTTTCTTTGGTGAGTGTTTCTATTTGGTGCTGGCTGAACTCAAGGCTTTCACAGGGATGTTGAAATTCTTTGTGTAATATTTCGTTAGGGTTAGGGTTGTGATAATCCAGAGTGTGAAGTGAAGAAAAGGGGGTTATTTTGTGGAAAAAAGTGAAAGTTGTATGTGGAGTCTAGCAGCTGGGCACCGCCATCTTGGTTCACGGATCCTTGACTTCCTGACAGGCAGACCCCAGGTGTTGAGAGTGGGCAAATACACCTCTTCCATCCTCATCCTTAACGTGAACCTCCTTAGTCTGTGTTTTAAGTCCCCCTGCTGTACTCACACACACGACTATGTAGCCACTTCAGACTCCAACTCCATCATAAAGTTTGCTGATGACAAAGCTGTGGTGAGGCTTGTTACTTGTTACAGCTTGTTACTCTTTCATTTCTTTTGCTTTGCTTTACTTTACTTGTGCTTTTTCCATTTTTCTCCCTTTTGCTTACTTTCATTTGCCGCCATTCCTTCAAGCTATACTCTTTATACTTTAACCCGTTAAGCTCTTATTCTTGGTTCCCGCGTAACCCTTTCTTTTCTTACGATCAAAATTATTTCAAACTTTTAAGTTTTGCTTGCCACGTCCAGGATTGCCTTGTCTGTCCTGAGTTTTCCTTTGTTTTCTGTGCCAGAAGGGACGAAGCCAGCCGATTGCAACATTCTTTATACACGTTAATAATAACTTTGATAATAATATCAAACGGCCAACGAGATTGTTTTCAACCTCATTATAAGCGAGTAGCCACAGCCAAATAGAGGAGCTACTAGTCGACCTGCAACTCCATCAAAGATTCATCGGATCCAGCGCTGCCAGCCACCTGCCAAAGTTGTTCACAAAGCAGTGGCTCCTTTGCCAAACCAAGTGACTTTCCGCAGCCTAAGATAACCAACGTTTGAGGACCACCTAAAGGACATTGCAATCACGCTCAACCGCCCTGCACCACTGTGTTCCAGTTGGCTTCGTCCCTCTGGGAAGCCGTGTAGTGAAGCCAGGAGACGCAAAGCGACAGTTCGGGGTCCCCTGAGAAACGTCAGCCAGAGTCAGTCTCAGTCTTAATTTAGGTTTCGTTAGGTAAATGGTTTTGTGCATCCCTGCATCCCCAATTTATCTACAGTCACATACTCTCTCACTAACGCCAAACTACATAACTGACAAAAGTGTTACCTCTTGCCTTAATCCATTTATACATACTGTTGATTTAGTGTCATTTCATGTCATCCTCATTTACTATTATTTTACTCAATTGTTGAACATTTAGCCCTAAACAAATCTTCATTTATCGCCAAGTCGTTGTCTGTGGATATTTCTTTTGAGCAGGAACTAAGATCACTGAACAGAGAATTCATAACCCTGGTATTGAGATTGATTCATGACTGATAAGTGTACTGACAAATTAAGAATTGGTTTCTGGAGTTATTAATTTGATTGTAGTCACTTTCCTTCTGAGTGACGGTGGTGCCCCAAATTTATGACAAGTGCAAACATTTTCTAAAAGTACTGCTCCTATATATCAATATTGTTATAATATTATTACTGTAATTAATGTTATTACTTTTGTTGTTGTACATCTCTCTCTCTCTCTCTCTCTCTCTCTCTCTCTCTCTCTCTCTCTCTCTCTCTCTGTCTCAATGTATCATTCTGTCATATGGATTACTGTAATTTTATTATGTTGATCTGTTCTTCACATACAGTATCTATTGCATGCCTGTCTGTCTTGGAAGAGGGATTCCTCCCTCCTTGAGGTTTCTATCATTTTTACCCCGTTAAAGCTAGCTGGCTAGCTATACGATATAGCATACTCACTAGGGATTTTGAAGGCTGTAACAATTTCTGTCCACTTTTTTTTCCCTTATGAAGCTAGCAAGCTTGCAACAGTGACCCCGCAGGATCCCCAGTCTTTGCAAAATTTGATTCTGTGGTTAAAAACTCTCTCTAAGATATGACACATTGCCTTTGGATGTGAGAGGATGTCAGACTTAAGTCTCTGAAAGTATGTTTCAAAGTCTTCTCAAAGTATTCTAGTATATAGGCATTGGTTAATTATGATGCAGCATAGATTCTTTCAATGCATGAAAATGCATCACACTGAGCACTAATGTTGGCCAAATGAAGCCTCATGAAGCATTTTCTATATGCCCACAAGATAGAGCTTTTTGTTCAACAAAAGGTTGAAAGCAAGCTGACTTGCCATTCTTTGAGCCTTTCTCTTTAAACCAAGAGTGCCCTCTAGGAGGCTCAAAAAATTAAAAAAAAATGCTTCATGAGGCTTCATTTGGCCAACACTACTTAGCACCAACACGAAATGTTAATGTGAAGCATACATTATTATTGCTGATGTGTTTACTGAGTTTAGGTAGTAATAATTAAAGGCCCCATTGGTCAACCTCGAGTTTATAACTAGTCATGGGCATCCATATGACAACTGACACACACTTACCACAGTAGCCAGAACTATATCTATGCTGATCTGTTCTGTACGACATCTATTGCACGTCTGTCCGTCCTGGAAGAGGGATCCCTCCTCAGTTGCTCTTCCTGAGGTTTCTACCGTTTTTTTTCCCCGTTAAAGGGGTTTTTTTGGGGAGTTTTTCCTTATCCACTGCGAGGGTCATAAGGACAGAGGGATGTTGTATGCTGTAAAGCCCTGTGAGGCAAATTGTGATTTGTGATATTGGGCTTTATAAATAAAATTGATTGATTGATTGATTGATTGACTTATAATTCATTACAAGTCACATCTATGATGTTTTACTGTTGATATGCATCAACAACATTATATGTGTTTATGAATGTAGTTATAAAGCATTATTATTCACTATGCAGGTCCGTGTAATGCATTATTGATGTGGTCTTCATAGAAAGTGTTACCTAATACACAGTACTGCTTCTCTTTTATTCTCTACAACAAAAATCTGAATTCTTCCCCACAGTGATGTCAGTGTTTGTGACCTTTAGCAGATAAAAGAAAGGTCAGTGTGGTATTAAAAAAACATTACGCTCAATAAATAGTGGGTGTGCCACTCCATAAAAGTATACCAATACATCATAGGACTATGCAGACACACACGAACACAGTTTATCCACTGTATTTTAAAATGAAGTGTCATGATTGTTTCTGACAGCCAGCACCCTATGAGAATATAATTTTGGTGGAGAACTGTAAAATCCCTGTATGTGAATGTGTTTTTTGTTTGTTTTGTTTTGTTTTTCTTCATTGGCCAAAAAATATAAAGTTCTAAGAACACTGAATCAAGCAATATTAAAATGAGCTTAAAAAACACCAGGAGTAGTTTGTGTGTAATTGTATGTTGTGAACAGGAAGAGTCCACATAGTAGGGTTGCATGTCTTGTCCACTCTGGATGGCCAAGAATACAAAATGGTCCCAGCCCCTGCCCCCCACTGAATTCGCCTCTTAAAGAGTAACTAAACCCTGAACCACTTTTTTTCAGTGCAAAACCAATATTAGTGTAAAGGTATTTGAACTGCACATATTGTGTGATAAAAATGTGTAGTGGCTGCCCTCTACAGGTGGAAACCTTAATATAATATAATTTTGCTATCTGCTAATTTGGTGCCAAGCAATTTACACAGAGGCAGCTTTCGTCACCACCAGACATCCTCCCCCAGCAGCACAGAAGATCTTTATAATCAGCACAGTTCAAGGAACAATTTCTCCTCATAGTGTTAAAAAATGTTTATAATTTGTCCAAAAAAGTCTTCCTAAATGTTTTTTTTAATGCATTAGTCTGTAAATTCGAGGAACAACCAAGATGCTTTGTGATCATTTCAATTCCTGTCATGAAAATGAGGATTGACATACTTCATATCCATGGGTGCAGATCTGATGATAAGATCACAATCAGTTGTGATTTTTTTTTTAATTACACACAGTATAATTAGTGCTTGAGATTGCCAGCATAATCCAAAATTTCATAAAGGCTCATCACCATCATCAAGTCATTCAAAAAGCACTACACAGAGAATTACAGTATCTCACATCCAAGTCCAGTTTCCTTAAGGTCTTTCTTTTGTCCGTCAAGCTCCACGTCCTGCAGCTTTCTCTTTTCACACTGGAGCTTGACATCTGCCAGTGCTATCTGCTTCCTCAGATGACTTGCTTTTATCTTAAGCGATTTATACTTTTTATAAAAACAAAACATGAAAATACAATCCTGCTATAAGCAGCTATTTAATGAAACTGCAAAAAGCAGCTATTTTAACAAAAACCCTGCTATAAAAAGCAGCTATTTTAACAAAACACCTTATAAAGGCAGCTACTTTAACAAAAAAAAAACCTTATTAAGGCAACTATTTTAACTAAAAACGTGCTATAAAAGTATAGCAGCTATTAAATGATAAATAATGTGATCAGTCACTGTCTGATTGGAGCTGTGGAGAGAAAGAGAGAAATAACATTGATTAATACATTGCATCACAGTCATGCTTACAGTGTGCATTAAAATCACTTACTTCTTTCTCTAGTTTCTTAATTTCTAAGTCCAGTTTCCTTAAGGTGTTTCCTTTTAATTTGTCTGTCAAGCTCCATGTCCTGCAGCTTTCTCTTCTCACACTGGAGCTTGACATCTGCCAGGGCTATTTGCTTCCTCAGATGAGTAGCATATAGCTGTCTGACAGTTTGTGAATTCTGTACAACACATATCTATTAGCACAGCAATTGTGGACACCGTGGATGTCCTTCAGGCAATACTCACTACATTTCCAGTCAGGCTGTCAGGCTGTTCATCTGTGTCATGTTACAAATATATTTTCCATGAGCACCACATCACTGACTTCTTATACATTAAGGACTAAATTATCTCCACAAGATTGACAGGTTACCTCAAACCTTCTGGAGTCCAGAGAAAGTGTCTCCTTCTCATCTGCTGCATCCACTGCTGCAGATGTGCCTTCACCCTGCCACATTAAATAGAACTTGTATTGACCTAGTGTAAACTTGCAAGACATGTCAAGCATATGCCTTTAATGAATAACACTCACCGGATCATCTTCCGGTGGCTCCAGAAGGGTCAGTGTGTCACCTGACACTGCAAGACAATCCAAGGTCAGACAGTCCACATAACACCAATGGTTGATTAATGAATGAATAAAATGGTTGATTCCATGTACAGTATACTGGAATAATGTACCTTGTATGAAGAGGGCGGTTTCTGTGGGTGGGACAGAGTCTGTAGCTGTCCCCACCTGTATCCCCTCCATCATCGGCCTGCTCGGTTCTGATCCAGGGCGAGCTCTTCCACTGGTGTGAAATCAGCAGTTGGTTCCCGAGTAATATTATATCCACTGCTCACCTTTAAGGTGAAGTGTACAACTGTTAATTTGTGGAAGGAACTTTAATTGTAATTATGACAGATTGATTTACGCAGCAATTGTATATTTTTAGATTACTTCTGCAATTGTTTGCCACGCACTCTCTCTCTCTGCTTTATTATCGCTGCAGTGTTTCCTTTCTTCATGATTATATACCTCTTCATAAGTGTCCATGATGACACGCTGCTCACTGGGTGAGAAGTATGCGGCACGCGTCCTCTCCATTGCTGCATTGTGCAATGGAGATCTGTGATCAGTCTCGGGGTCTATTTAAGAAAGCCGTGGACGTGCACTTATCCGAATGAGTTACACCTGGCTTGACAAAACCGTACCTCCTCAGCCTGGCTTGGCGTTCGAACAACCAATTAAGCCAGGATGGATTTAGGAGAATTTGTCCAGCCTTGCTTTTCCACTTATCCTGGATTGGTTAATTCTACTTTCGAACAACAGGTCCCAAGACCGTGAGTGATTACGGTCCCCCTGGAAACATTTCCGTTGTCTTCTTCAATTTGGTGTGTGTTTTCGTTTTTGTGGAACGTTTAGCTTCTTGCTTGTGTTGTGAGCATTTGCATCGCATCATCTCATTTGCTTGTGTTGTGAGGATTTGCAGTGTTTTGGTTTTTTTTAAGATATTTTTTGGGGCATTTTTAGCCTTTAATGGATAGGACAGAGAAGTGTGAAAGGGGGAGAGAGAAGGAGTGACATGCAGCAAAGGGCCACAGGCTGAAGTTGAACCCGGGCCGCTGCGGCAACAGCCTTCTACATGGGGCGCCTACTCTACCACAGGGCCACACTGCCAGCAAAGTGCTGTGAAGCGCAGCGCGCCGAAATTCTCGAGCTAGCCCGTTCACACCAGACGTGCATTTCTCCACGCCGGTCGACAAGCGCCTCTGCTCCCAGCTGTTGTCTCCGTCACATTTGGGGCTGTTTTTCCATCATGGGTATCTCTCTCTGTTTGTGTGTGTGTGCCCCAACCCCCACCCCCTATAGTCGGCCTTCACTCTCTCTCTCTTTCTCTCTCTCACTCTTTCTTGTGTGTGTGTGTTAGTGGGTGTGTGTAGGCATACATGGTTTACAAAACCAATTTTCAGGTTTACTCACCAGCATTACAAGACCAATTGGATTACGGAACCAATTTTGATGGTCTCGTAAACATAAAACTTTATAATGTTATAATTATTGAATATCAATTGTACAAGTCATTATGAATATATGTGTGATTACATAGTTTCTAGTGTTATCAGTTAATATAGTTGTTCTATTGTTTTGCCCACCCCCTGCCTTTCTGACGTTCACACATATTGGTCTCACATGACAGGATGGGTTTGTGAGACCAAGACCTGTGTGTCCAACAGCGACACCACAGGCTACAAGAGACATTGCAAGTTACACACGTTTCCGCGAAAATATACACATTGACCCGCCAATTTTACACACAAAACCCCGCCTTCAGCCGGCTTGCAGTGTGGACCAGCGAGCCGGGAGCAGCGAGCAGGATGAACTTCGAAAAGTAAGACTTTCATATTTTATTTTATGAATTAATGTTCATGCTGGTTGTTAGCTAACAGATTACTCTAAAACTTAAGGGAGTTATCTGATAACTACACACTCTGTACACATGCTTATTTTGTTGTTTTTATTTCATAAAATGTGAGTCAGCTTTTACTGGATCCTCCGTCAGCTATCTTAACAGCGGTAGCTTCTGAAAGAGTAAAATCCATTTTGTTTAGCGATGAAGAGACTGACGGTGTTATGTCGATATCAGATATCCTGCTTAGCCTCTGTGTGTGTCTCTGTGTGAACGCGGATTTTTTGACTGTCAAAGGAGGTTAACATGATTGAGACAGAACCGTTTAACAAGATGATCTTGAACGCAACGTTTGACTTCCAGTAGTTCCCTCCCCTGGCCTGAACACACTCCGCTGTGAAGCTAGGTTTGAGGGAGAGATGCAATTTGTTTTTTTAAAAAAACAAACGCGGTGTCCTTTTTGTGTCATGCCAGAACGTGTCTCCCGTTGTTTGTATCACGTCTGTTACAGCCGGACCGGAGCTCGTGTAAACGGCTTTAGCACTGCAGCTAATTGGTAAGCTAATTCTGTCATCTAGTCAGGGTTTCAACCATCATTCGGCGAAGCAATTAGTTTTTTGTTGCGGTTTGGCTGCTGGCTTTCGGACGCTTTGTTGTCGATGGCTTTGCTCGGTAGCGATGGAAGCTGCGGAGGCCCCGCTTTCATTTGAGGGATTGGTTGTGTTGTTTGCATAAAATATTGTTGTTCTATAATCCCGAATTATCGTTTATGAGCTGCTTCATGAAGTTTGATATGAAGTTATGGTTATAGTTATGATTTTAGCTGTATTTTGGGCATATAAACGAGCTTTGAACCTCCGTATCCATACGCATTAGCGCAACTGGGCAACAGGTGATCTGCCAGCAAACGAAACTTAACAGACCGAAAACGAAAACTTAACAGACCGTAGAACCTCCGTATCCCTACGCATTAGCGCAACTGCGTAGGGAGTAGGGAGTCTGTTAAGTTTCGTTTTATCGAAAATAAACCTCTCCTCCAGCAGCTGGGCCTCGCACTGTATTTCGCTGCTGGCAGATCACCTGTTGCCCAGTTGCGCTAATGTGTAGTGATACGGAGGTTCTACGGTCTGTTAAGTTTCGTTTTATCGAAAATATACCTCTCGTCCTCCAAACTAAGGCTGTGCTGATCGGTGATTATGGTAGGGAACAGACCAACTATAGATATGTACTTTATATGACCCCACTTCAAAAAACACGAACTATCCCTGTGTCTTTTGCTTTAAAATGACCTGAAACAATGCTAACTCACTGCTTCTGTATATGAGTAAGATTCAGTATGGCTTGTGTGTTTTTGTGTTTGCATGATCATGGTGTATGAGGCCAGTGTTTGGCATATGAGGACAACAGTGAGCATAATACCTTTTTAGGCCACAGCTAAAATGAGTTCTGATAATGCTGTATATTTGTAAGGACTGACTTGACATGGTATTTTGCAGTGCGGCAAGGCAGACAAGACCCCATTTCTGATGCGCAACACCACGTAAGACTAAAGAGGGACAAAGCGTTGTGTGTCTGGAGATACATAGACCCCATCAAAGGTAAGTTTTTGCTTTAAACCCTGTGTGTACTTGCGTACTGTAAGTGCTTCATTTGAGATTTGATGATGTCTGATGTCTTGTGTCTCAAAGCCCCCAAATCACAATAAGCTTGAATCTTTATTAATTTCCCTTTTTTCAGTTTTTGGTCAGTTTTAGGTCATTTTTAGATCAGTTTTGTAGTTTTTGGTCAATTGTGGTCAGGTTTTGCACACAGCAGCCGTGTCTCCCACAGTCTTGCTCAAAGAGGTTTGTCAGTACACTGTGTCAGTGTAGATTCAAACACAGGAAGTGCTTTAAGATGACCTGAAACAATGCTAACTCACTGCTTCTGTATATGAGTGAGATTCAGTATGGCTTGTGTGTTTTTGTGTTTGCATGATCATGGTGTATGAGGCCAGTGTTTGGCATATGAGGACAACAGTGAGACAGTGTGAACCAATACTTTAGTACGAAGACTTTTGTGTGTTTGTGTGTGGCTCAGTAATGGTTTATAAGGACAGAGTGAAACATACAAGGTCATACAGTAAAATACAGTATGTCACATCACAGTTTTGCATGATTTTAAATATTGGCTTATGACAAGCAGTTTTAGAATCAAATTTCACAATGTTTTCATCAAATTATGCCTTTTCTCATCGAGGGGAAAAACAGTAAATATTGTGAATCTGTACAGTAATGTTGAGATGATATTTGCTGAGTGAGTTAGCAGATCTTATGAATTTCACCTTCTTTCCTCATGATTGTCATTTTTTATCATAATTTCACTTTTTTTAATTACGCTGGTTTTCATTAACTGTTATTTATTTATTTATTTATTTATTGATAGGAAGAGGTGTGTTTACATTGGAGCCAATTCGTAAAGGCTCATTCATTTTGGAGTACAGAGGAGTTTTGGAGAAGACTGAGAAGACTGCAACATGGAATGAGTATACATACATTTTCAAACATAAAGGAACAGAATATTGGTGAGTAAGCTGAATTGCAGGATGTTATTCTTGATCAAAAGCCAAACTACACATGACCCGTGTTTCCACTATGGGGCCGAATAGTGGCACTACGATGATGGGGACATCGAAACTCTTGACTTTGCGGATGGGCCCCTCTCGGCCCCACTCTGCAGTGGAGACATGCCAGTCAAGAGGGCCGAGTGAGGGGAAGTTCTTGTCAAGTTCCTGTCCCCCTCCCCTTACCACGTGGTGAGGGGAGGGGGCGAGTGTTTCGATGTCCGCGCAATCGTAATGCGACAGTTTTTTGTAGTGCGACTTTGTCGTTGGCCCACTTGTTGAACATCTTCTTTTGTTGTTTTTAACTGTGTAGATGGTTGCTACTAGGCTAATGCTTCTCTTCTGCTAGGTTTTAAAAATGCCGCTTGATTTGGTGCTTTCTGAAAACGTCACATCCCGCTCTGTTTTCACCCAATCAGCGAGTAAACCTTAAGCCCCACCTGGGAGCTTTTCGAGGCCGATCTGAGTACCTACTCCGAGGCGGGGTCTTATTTCAGCCCCGTAAATGTTCCCGGAGATGGCCCTGAGGGCGAAGGCCCTGTAGTGGAGACACAGACCCACTGCCCCGGCCCCGAATTTTGGCCCGGTTGGCCCCGTAGTGGAAACGGCCCTATGCAGAAATTTCTGGGTGATAGAAATGCTTGCCAATCATGTTCTTGCTTCTGGACCACAATTTTGTTCACATTTTTAGTAACTCATTCTTGTAACTCCTGTAGCATTGATGCTTCAAGTGAAGATGGGACACTTGGCAGACTCGTGAATGATGCTGAAAAGCTGAATGCGAAAATGAAAAAAATAGAGGTGGATGGTGTACCCAGTCTGTGTTTGTTTGCCATCGTTGACATTGAGGAAGGGCAAGAAATAACCTATGACTACGGAGGAGAAAACCTGCCATGGCGTTCTTGCCAAAGGCATCAAATATCCAAGGTAGAGTACATTTGACCAATTGAATCTATTTTTTTTAAAAATAATGAATAGTATATAATAAGAAGACTGCAGCACTGCATAAGATCTTTCTCTCCGTCTCCTCTCTATCCTCTCTCTCCATCCTCTGTCTCTCTCTATTCTCTCTCCGTCCTCTCTCTGTCTCCTCTCTGTTCTCTGTCCTCTTTCATTCCTCTCTGTCCTCTCTCTGTCCTCTCTCTGTCTCCTCTCTGTCCTCTCTCTGTCTCCTCTGTTTCCTCTCTGTCCTCTGTCTGTCCTCTCTCTGTCCTCTGTCCGTCCTCTCTGTCCTCTCTCTGTCTCCTCTCTGTCCCCTCTGACTCCTCTCTGTACTCTCTCCGTCCTCTCTCTGTCTCCTCTCTGTCTCCTCTCTGTCCTCTGTCCGTCCTCTCTCTGTCTCCTCTGTCTCCTCTCTGTCCTCTCTCTGTCTCCTCTGTCTCCTCTCTGTCCTCTGACTCCTCTCTGTACTCTCTCCGTCCTCTCTCTGTCTCCTCTGTCTCCTCTCTGTCCTCTCTCTGTCTCCTCTGTCTCCTCTCTGTCCTCTGTCCGTCCTCTCTCTGTCTCCTCTGTCTCCTCTCCGTCCTCTGTCCATCCTCTCTCTGTCTCCTCTGTCTCCTCTCTGTCCTCTCTCTGTCTCCTCTCTGTCCTCTCTCTGTCTCCTCTGTCCTCTGTCCGTCCTCTCTCTGTCTCCTCTCTGTCCTCTGTCCGTCCTCTCTCTGTCTCCTCTCTGTCCTCTGTCCGTCCTCTCTCAGTCTCCTCTCTGTCCTCTCTCTGTCTCCTCTGTCCTCTGTCCGTCCTCTCTCTGTCTCCTCTCTGTCCTCTGTCCGTCCTCTCTCTGTCTCCTCTGTCTCCTCTCAGTCCCCTCTCTGTCTCCTCTCTGTCCGTCCTTTCTGTCTCCTTTCTGTCTCCTCTCTCTGATAGGGATACAATATATATATATGTATATATAATTTCTTGCGGGCCGGATATAATTTCTTGCAGGCCGGAAGTTTGATATGACAGCTCAATGTCAAATTCACTATTTAAGCAGCAGATGTTTTACATTGAAATAACTGCCATGTCTCTCTCTTTCATTCTCCTCCAATCACCACCGCAGCTGTCCTCTTTACGAGTGTGCGTTGGCCTGGGCCGCTGCACTGAACGCACTGCATAAACGCCAGGGCCACACCGCCCGCGGCAGTGCTGCTGGTCAACAAGAGGTTCTGCTCCCAGCTGTTGTCTCCGTCACCCCCCAGCTTGACACATTCGCTCGTGGCTCGCGCAGAAAATAGACCAGATGCCGAAATGGAGCTGCGTGGTGCGGCGCAGCCGGTGTGGATGACACAATCGGTTAACATGGGCGGTGTGGCCATGGGTCAGAGAGGGGCGAGCGAGAGGTCCGCGGTCGTTTATAACGTAATGTTATAGATAATTGTTTTATGTGTTTTAATGTGTAGGTATTTCATTTCATTTATTCCTTTTGACCCCTCCCCGGGGTATAAGGGGCAGACAACAAAAAATAACATTAACAAATCAGGACAGGCAGCAGCCAGTGCACAGCAAAATAAATAAAACAGAATTTGTGTATATACATACAAGTAGGTATGTAAATGTTTTCAAAGACGTTTATGTTGAAATAAAAATACCTACAGGTAGTTATGTTTCCTTGTGTTAATACATTTACAAGTATGTTTCCTTGTATTAGTTTGCACTCTTGTGGACATAATGCGAAAAAATTTTTTTTGAATGGTTCGAACCTATGAGTTATTTTTACAAGGAATATTCAAATATCATTTTTGAGCAATTTTGACAGCCCTAGTGTTTGAGGTCATTGTTTGATATGAGGACAGCAGTGAGAAGCAATACTTTAGCACAAAGACTTGCGTGTGTGTGTGTTTGTGTTACTGCTGTTCGATAAATCGATTATACATCGTAAATCAAATTTTTTAGTTATGATAATGTTGATAAAATGAAATCGCTAAATCGAGATTTTCTCTTCAACTACTTGAGCAACCGCTTAATTACTTCAGTGACTGACCACCGCTAACGTATCTACCGGCTTGTTTACACCTGACTTCAATTCATTGTTATTAAATTGAACGTTGTCGTACTTTTACTTATGTACCGCTGTTTAACACGAGGTGGACAGCACGGCTCCATCTGCTCCGCTAATGTCTCCCCCCTCCTACTCATAGTTGTAGTATGTTTACAACCACAGCTTCGTTAAGCGCTGTCCACACAGAACTATAACTATACAGCTATAATGATGTAAACATCCCCACCGATGCACCATAATGTTCTGTAGCCGTGTGCCCTGGGTTCATCTAATACTGTAGTTTATAATATCTAAAATAACAGGAGAGGAGAGGTGTGGAGTTTGACATTCTCTGACATGTTACAATAGGTTACTGCAACCTCATAACAGTGTCTTCCTGTCTGGAAACAACATTTCAAAATAAAAGCCAGCAAACAAACAGAACAAAAATTAAAGTGAACCAGCAGAGTATGAGCATAATTAATTAGCCATGTTCTCTGTTCTCTCTCTGTCTCCTCTGTGTCCTTTCTCTGTCCTCTCTCTGTCTCCTCTCTGTCCTCTGTCTGTCTCCTCTCCGTCCTCTGTCTGCCTCCTCTCTGTCTTCTCTCTGTCTCCTCTCTGTCCTCTGTCTGTCTCCTCTCCGTCCTCTGTCTGTCTCCTCTCCGTTTTCTGTCTGTCTCCTCTCTGTCCTCTCTCTGTCTCCTCTGTGTCCTTTCTCTGTCCTCTCTCTGTCTCCTTTCTGTCTCCTCTCTGTCCTCTCTCTGTCTCCTCTCCGTCCTCTCTCTGTCTCCTCTCTGTCCTCTCTCTCTCCTCTCTCTGTCTCCTCTGTGTCCTTTCTCCGTCCTCTCTCTGTCTCCTTTCTGTCTCCTCTCTGTCCTCTCTCTGTCTCCTCTCCGTCCTCTCTCTGTCTCCTCTCTGTCCTCTCTCTGTCTTTTCTCTGTCCTCTGTCCGTCCCCTCTGTCTCCTCTCTCTGATAGGGATATAATATATATATAATTTCTTGCGGGCCGGAAGTTTGATATGTCAGCTCAATGTCAAATTCAGTATTTAAGCAGCAGATGTTTTACATTGAAATAACTGCCATGTCTCTCTCTTTCATTCTCCTCTGGTTTTCCCTTTTTGCCTCTCCATCAGCCTATGGCTCCAACTACAGTTGAGAAACCTGTTCTCCACACACCAGTCCTCTCTCCAGCTACAAGTCACACACCAGTCGTGTTTCCGTCTACAGGCCACACACCAGTCGTGTCTCCGTCTACAGGCCACACACCATTCCTCTCCTCCACAGTGCTCCCCGAAGAGGTTTGTCAGTACTTTTGTCGGTGTAGCTTTACACACAGGAAATGCTTTCACATGACCTGAAATGATGCTCACTTTCTGCCTTTGTATATGACTTATGATTTGGTATGGTCCTATAACCTTGTATGTTTTGTGTGTAAGCCTACTCATAGTGTTTGAGGCCATTGTTTGATATATGAGGACAGCAGTGAGAAGCAATACTTTAGCACAGGCATGTCCAAACTATTCCACAAAGGGCCGGTGTGGCTGCAGGTTTTCTTTTCAACCAAGCAGCAGCACACCTGATCTGACTGATTTAATCAACTGATCTCAGTCTTCAGAAAGTTGATTGGTCAAACTGTGTGCTCTTGACTGGTTGGAATAAAAACCTGCAGCCACACCGGCCCTTTGTGGAATAGTTTGGACATGCCTGCTTTAGCACAAAGACTTAGTTATGATAATGTTGATAAAATGAAATCACTAAATCGAGATTTTCTCTTCAACTACTTGAGCAACCGCTTAATTACTTCAGTGACTGACCACCGCTAACGTATCTACCGGCTTGTTTACACTTGACTTCAATTCATTATTATTAAATTGAACATCGTCGTACTTTAACTTGTGTACCGCTGTTTAACACGAGGTGGACAACACGGCTCCATCTGCTCCGCTAATGTCTCCCCCCTCCTACTCATAGTTGTAGTATGTTTACAACCACAACTTTGTTAAGCGCTGTCCACACAGAACTATAACTGTACAGCTATAATGATGTAAACATCCCCACCGATGCACCATAATGTTCTGTAGCCGTGTGCCCTGGGTTCATCTAATACTGTAGTTTATAATATCTAAAATAACAGGAGAGGAGAGGTGTGGAGTTTGACATTCTCTGACATGTTACAATAGGTTACTGCAACCTCATAACAGTGTCTTCCTGTCTGGAAACAACATTTCAAAATAAAAGCCAGCGAACAAATAGAACAAAAATTAAAGTGAACCAGCAGAGTATGAGCATAATTAATTAGCCATGTTCTCAGCAGTTACAATCGCTACTATAGTCCACACAAGGGCATTTCTACAAGATTTGTGGTTCCTAGACTGCTGCCACTTCCACTCTCTAATTTGACCGCTTTGATCAACTTATGTGAAATAATTTCTTTGTCTTTTGTTGTTAAAATGATAATAAAAATAATCGAAATTGAATTTTTAAACATCGAACAGTCCTAGTTTGTGCATGTGTGCGCTCAGTAGTGGTTTATAAAAGCACAATGAGAAGCATATGAGGTCCAGTTGCTTGTTGATTGTCATGTGGTGCTTATTGCAGGTGTTATGTATGCCTTACGTTTTCTTTTATTTTGCTTGTATTTTAATCAGAATGAAAGTGACTTCAGTGAAGAGGAGGCATTGGATGATGTATGTGATCTAGAATACGTTTCAGGCTCAGAAAGTGACACAGAAGATGAGGAACCAATAAAAGGCTTGGTGAACTCAACATGCCAGGTTGCTGAAGAATCACTAATGGATACTTCTATGAACTGTACTGTCACAGATGACACCCTTGACATTGGACAATCTTGCACCAACACAGTACCTTCAACCAGTGTTGTAAGAGCAGGACAAAATTTCTGCTTCATTTGCAAGGATTTTCATTTCAAAATAGCACGGCATTTCAAAACTCAGATAAAAGACAATTCTGATATAGCATATGCCCTCAGTCTCCCAGCAGGCTCAGCAACTAGGAAGAAGCTCCTAGAGAATCTTCGCAACAGGGGAAACTTCGAGTACAACAGAGATGTACTGAAAAAAGGAAGTGGTCAGCTTAAAGTGAAGCACAAAGCTAAGAAGGTTGAATGTAAAAAATATGAATATTGTATCCATTGTAAGGGTATGTTTTTGCGACCAGAACTATGGAGACATATGAAAAGGTGCTCCTCCAAAGCAGAGGAACAGGAAAATCAAGGAAGAAAAAGGGTGCTTGGCCTAGCATCTGCAGTCCAGTCAGCATGTTCAAGCACAGTTAATGATGGGGTGCTTAAAATGTTAAGCCGTATGCATGACGATGACATTGCAAGTGTTATTCGTAATGACTTCTGCCTTCTTCGGTATGCTGACACCCTTTTCAGAAAACATGGACATGACCCTTCAAAACACGACTATATCCGCCAAAAAATCCGTCAGCTGGGAAGATTCCTGCAAACCATCCGCAAAAGGTCTTCAATCCTAACCTTAGAGGATGCCATAAAACCAGGAAATTTCATGGAAGTAATTGAAGCAGTAAAAGAAACAGCAGGATTTGATAAAGATAACTGTTACAAAACTCTAAGCCTCGCACTTAAAATTGGACACTCACTGTTGAAAGTGAGTGACATCATTCATTGTCATGCTCTTATGGCTGGAGATGACAACTTGATTAAATCCTCAAAAGCTTTTCAGAAGCTATATACTGCAAAGTGGTCGGAGTACATATCCCACTGTGCCTTAAGCACCATTAGTGACTTGAAATATAACAAAGCAGCCAAATTACCGCTCACTGATGATGTGACAAAATTTAACAAGCATCTTGACAAAACTGCTGAATCAGCAACTGCTGCATTGACGAAGGGCACAACAGTGCAGAACTATTCCAGCCTTGCAAAAGCTGCATTGACCAAGATTGTCCTCTTCAATAGAAGATGTGTTGGGGAGGTTTCAAAGATAAAACTGAGGAATTTTCTGGAAAGAAACAAAGAAACGAACACCCTTGATGAACTGGGGCTGTCAGAGTCTGAAAAGAAACTCTGCAACTATTTTGAGCGTGTTGAACTGAAAGGAAAAAGGGACAGAAAGGTAGCAGTGCTGCTGACACCTGAGATGGTAAATGCACTCAACCTTTTGATTGAGAAGAAGGAATGTGGTGTCCCAGACCAAAATGAATACTTGTTTGCTGTACCAAATTGTCTGACTTAGTACAGAGGACATCAGTGTCTCAGACAGCTCGCAGATGAGTGTGGTGCCAAGAGGCCAGAGTATCTACGATCAACTCAACTGCGCAAAGACATAGCGACCACATCACAAATCCTGAACTTGAAGAGCAACGAACTAGATCAGCTTGCTGATTTCATGGGGCACGATATATCAGTACATAGACAGTTCTACCGCCTGTCAGACCCTACCATACAAAGTGCAAAAATCTCCAAGTTGCTCCTTGCACTGGAAAAGGGAAAGATGCATGAACTCAAAGGAAAATCTCTTGATGAAATTGAAGGTATTTAAATGTGTATGTTCTTCATGTAAAATGTAGACTTAAAGGGCTATATGTATGTGTTTAAAGAAATCTTGTTTTTACGGGATCTTCATGGGTAACATTTTACAGAGGGCTTCGTCACTGGAGTTTTATAGACCGTGCCTTTGTGAATCTTGTAGTTTCATAGTAAGTAATTAATTAACCTATCAAGTAAATACTTGAGTAAATACGTAACTTTGCTGTCACACTTATGAAGGTCATTCAGGTGCCGTCCATTTCTTTTGTTCAGCTTTGAGATGGTTCTACAGCTTCATCAGAGTCCAGCTGTCTTGAATTAATTGGTTTGGACATGATTTTGAATGAACACACCTGTCTAAATATGGCCTTACAGCTCATAGTGCATATCAGAACAAAAATGAGATCCAGGAGGTCAAAAGAGCTGAAGAAGAGCTCGGAGACAGCTGTAGCAAGACACAGATCTGGACAAGGCTAGAAAAAAAAATCTGCTGCATTTATTGTTTCGAAGAGCTCAGTGGTCTCCATAATTCTGATATGGAAGATGTTTGGGTCAACCAGTACTCTTCCTACAGCTGACCGTCCAGACAAACTGAACAGCTGGGGAGAAGAGCCTTGGTGAGAGAGGTAGCTAAGAACCCAAAGATCACTCTGACTGAGTTCCAGAGATCCTGTGTGGAGATGGAGAAAGTTTCAGACCACATGAAAGGCGGGATAGGGTTTTCAAAAACACACCTGAAGGACTCCCAGGCTGTGAGTAACTCTGTGCAGCCTTTTTATTTGTCTTTAACTGAGGAGAAGCTTTCATTGGTCCACTCTGCCATAGAGCCCAGTTTTGGTGCAGAGCTGCAGCAGTGGTGGTCGGCCTGGAACTTTATCCATCTCCACACAGGATCTCTGGAGCTCAAAAAGTGTTTAATGAAAACTGACGTGATCCAGAAACAGAGATCACTTTCATTCTGAGTCAGTTACCAAAGTAACATTGACATAACGCTCCGACATTCAGATATTACACATGGAATTCAAATTAAAATCTATTCATTGTCTGTTGACACTGGGACACTGATGTATGGTGTAACGTTTTTAATTTGTTTTATAACCAAATTAAAATACTTTCCCATTATTTGTCCAGATGTCACAGATGATGATGAAGATGAGAGTGAGGAGGAACAAACCATTGATAAAGAAGCAGAGGTGGATTGTCCTCGTGAACTGAACGGTATGTATTTTGAATGTGATCTAGCATGTTGGTACACATAGTACATACTACTGGAAACTAGCTCTAGTCACTCTCCATTGATTAATTTATTAACCATTCTATCATTTAATTTTTTAATCCCGTGTAGATCCTGGCCACTTTACAACAATGGCCGCGTTTCCTGGATTCGATCGTTCTTAAGGACTTAAGAACCCTCTTAATAAATCCTTAATAAGGATCTTAATAAGCCTGAGAGCCCCGCCGGCGGGGGCAACAGCACCCCCTAAAAATGAAAAACGTCTCAGGACAGTTAAACAAGCACGAATATAGTCATATGACACACCGTTTGTTTCCTATTCCTATTTCCTTCTTAGTGAAAGCTCTTCTTAAGCTAAGAGTGACTCTGGGAAACATGGCCAATGTCTTGAAGTGTCAGGGCAGAATCATATACAACCTGTGTGTTAATGGTCCGATTTAAGTGTGATCTGATAAGAGAAACAGATTTTCTCAGACAGAGGCTTATTAGAGTTCAATGTAAAATGTACAGTATAATACAAATAATGTCATTTTGGAACATTGAAGCATATAAATCTATTTAAGCAGACACCAAGAATAAACGATGAACAGTGGAAATGGCCATGACATATCCTCTTTAAAGGCTGCAGATAAATGTGAAACAGACATCTAAAGACACATTTTTGACTGAAAATCACTAGAACCCTGAAACTTTTCTTGGATCAGGATATGAGGTGTCAATACAATTTAAACCTGTCTGATCTATTTCTGCTTTCATTGAGCTAACTGATGTTGGCAATTAGTGTTTATTGAACCTGCTCTCTGGGCCAGGTTTCTTGTCCTCAATAATGACGAACATATTTACAGTAAAAATAACCAACTGTAAATAATATTCAATAAATTGCATTACAAAATTGAACAACAGATACTATTTAATAAAATGCATCTACTATGCTCTTCTGTTACACATTTTTCATACATGGACACTCCTGACGCAGACGGACTCCTTCCTGTACATAATGGTATGATCAAGTTGAATTTTAATACGTATCAAGTTCATAATATCCAGTGCGTAACCTTCAGGAGTTTCTAGGCCTATAGAGAAAGGTCATCATCATCAGATCAACATGTAAGGACAGAGAGACAAACAGAGACAAACAGAGAGAGAAGTGGGGTTTGTATGTTCAATTTGCACATGAAAAAATCTGAATGGAAACGCTGGAAATTTGAAAAAAAAAACTTTACGGTGGGAGTAGGTGGAAAAATCAACATATTGATAAACGAAATATGCAACCTTTTGCAGTAGAAACAGTTTTACGGATTACAGGCGTACGCATACAGGAAGTACATCATCATTTATTACAATTAGTAAACAGCTGGCACAGCCGCCTCTTACTCTGTGAGTGGCAAACAAAACTCCCATTAATTCTCTTGGTTAGTCATTGTTTATATCCGGATGAAACACGTACTCAGCCATACTAACAAACAATTATGTCATCTTGTTTGTTTTCAGTACGCAAAGGCACAACACGAAGACCATGGACCAAAGCAGAGGAAAATGCTGTGCTGAGACATTTCAAGTCTCACATAGTTAAAGGCCATTTGGCATCAATGAAGGAGTGTTTGGTTTGCAAAGAATGTAAACAGCCAGCACTGAAAAACAGAACATGCCAAAACATTAGAGACTTTGTGAGAAACAAGGGGCTGACTTTTAAGCGCCAAAACTGTCATCCACACTGAAGAACAATGAAGAAACAATCTGTGCAGCCAATAAGCAATAAATAGTTATCAATTCATGATCATTATATATTATTAAGTGTAATGTTTTGAATGTTTTTAAGGAAGTTGCCGGTAACATCTGGCAGGGGGACAGCCAATGTAAATCAGCCTCTGGCTGCAATTGGGTGCAATAATGTTTTTTTTTTTTAATATGTTCAATGTTGCACATTGTCCCGTTGAAATAAATGAATTGAAATTGAAATCTCTTAATTGTGATAGTTAATGTTCTTAAGAATAGTTACATCAATATGTAATGCTACACAAAAAATTTCAGGCTTCAAATAGACCCTGTGATTGGTATCAGTTATCGGCCCAAAAAATCCTGATAGGAGCACCTCTAACGTCTACCACATTTTTATGGGTGAGTAAGGCTCCAACACCAACAACTGCTGCATTTGCACTCCATTTTTTGTGTTGTCTTTTTAGAATATATCTATGGTGTCATACAACAGCTTGTGTTTGTCAAGTTTCGTACTCTTCCTCAACATGCCAAACTTGAAAGGCCTAGAAAACAACAGATGACGCGCAGACAACTCAGTTTCTTTTCCTTTTCCTTTCTGAATTAATTTTGTTAATTCAGAAGGAGGTTCAGTTTCAGGTTGATAACCTTAAATCATAAAGGAAAAATACATTTACTGCATTATCAGTTTCCAGAAACAATAAGATACAATAATAAACAAGCCATTTAAGAAGCACGATTACTATTACTTTACGTGCTGTTAGAGATTTTAATCATGCAGCCCCATACGTCAGTGGAGAGAGTAGACAGGAGTCCAGGATGTCTTGCATTGAAAAGGTTTATTTACTTGATCAAGGAGAAGTGAATGAATGATCAGTACACGTTATGTTCTGATGTTCCTTTCAATTCTGAAGTGTCTGTCCTCTGGGGAAACCACACAGATAATGCCATAGGTTTGAGTCATGCCCAAATATGGGCAGATCCAACACATCTACAATATACAGAATTTGGTCTACTGGTCTATAGACAAAACATTGCTTAGATGCCACTCAGGACCTTTGTCCTCCATCCAACATAATATCAAACCTCTGATTCTAGTTACCTGTACCCTGTTCAGGGAAAACAGTCAAACACATATCTGGCCTTGGCTGCTATAGCAATGCTATTAGAATGCCTCCTGTTTTCCCCAAAAGGAGCAGATTCACTGCTTACCACTATCTCAAGGGGAGACAGTGTCTAAACCCAAGGTTTGGGGTGGCCTTGCCATGACTGCAAAGCCTAGTTTGACCCAGTGCATATTAATGATGGAAAATTCCTAACACGTGCTGCTTAGAGTAAACAAAAGATCAAACAACAGATTGCCGTCTAACGCCGCTATTCTCTCTCATAATCTTGAAATGAATAAACAAATGATTGAAGAAGTAATGGTTGTCATTCATTCATTAATTTGTGATCCAGTTATTAATCTAACCCAGATTTATTTGTCTATTCTCTTAACCTGAAGAGTAAGTTTTTTATGTGATACTAAAAACTTGCAGGTTTGCATGTAATCTTTGTACTGACTCTACAGCAGCAACCAAAGCTTGCAGTTTTGGTTGCTCGCTGCTCAGCAGCCAGAGCAGGCTGGCAGTTGGCAGGCAGAAGGCTCCCCTGCGAGGGGGACAGCAGCAGAGAGCATCGGATGCAGGGATCAGATTGCTTTGACTTGTAAAATATGCTAACCTTGCTACTAACTTATTTTTTTTTTATTTTCCTCGGTTGAGATGTGGCGTGTGAGGGGGAGGGTGCAGAGCAGCAGCACCGCCTCCGCCCACGACTCAGAGGCGCATTGCTAATGAGCAACTGGCGCTCTTTGAAAATGGCACAGGTTTTGTTATTTTGGCTAAAAACTTCATAACAACAATTTAGAGACAACTGCAAATGAAAATAGCTAAAAAGGATGATTGGAGTGGGTCTTTAAAAGGGTTTTTAAGAGATTAAATATAGTATTGTATTCTTGTAGACCTTGTAATGTGTGTCAGTCCTCTCATACCATTACCTGGTCTGTGTTTGTGTGTTACATGTAAACAGACCTTGTAATGTGTGTCAGTCCTCTCATACCATTACCTGGTCTGTGTTTGTGTGTTACATGTAAACAGACTTTGTAATGTGTGTCAGTCCTCTCATACCATTACCTGGTCTGTGTTTGTGTGTTATATGTAAACAGGCCTCATAAACACTGTTGGTATCACAAACCACTATTTGTCTGACCCCGTAAGCCTGTGATATGTCACATATTTTTCTAAAAGAGAAATGATGATTTTGAAGTCAGATTTGTGTTCTGCAGATAAAATACAAATTTTTGATATGTCTTTTAAGTCCACCAGATGTTGCCGTTAGGTGTGGTCTCATAAACCACTGCCATGCAAGAATCTGCAAAATTGGTCTCTTAAACCATGTATGCCTATGTAGTAGGTGTGTATTGGTCAGTTTGGAGTGGGAAATAAAGGAAAAAAATGAAACAGACAGTTGTATGTGTATATCTTAACCCTTAGATGCATAAGTGGGGTCAAAATGACCCCGGGGGTTGTTTTTCTTCAGTATCTATGGAATTAAAAGTTTATATCATTTCATATTCCAGGTATTCCTCATAAAACATGTTTTTGAGATGAGGCCATTTGCATTTAAAAAATTTTTTTTATACATTTTAAGAAATTGTTTTTGTATCACTACCCCACTCTTCCATAAGTGGGGTCAAAAATGACCCCAAGCATTTCCTATGGAATATCAAGGATTAGACCTATGAATCTTTGATTTTTATCAACTGTGACTGTCAGGTATACATTTACTGTCACACTTACACATCTAATGCCAGCAGTCTCACCACCCTTACGAAAAAGAAGTTTATTTAAGTGTGTTTCAAGTATACTTCTTTTAAACTAAAAATAAGGGAGTATACTTTCAGTTTACTTTTTATGTACTTATCAGAAATATACTTAACAAAGTTATAGTTAAGTATACTTGGCTTATACTGAAAATGATATGAAAAGTCTAAGTATACTTAGCTAATACTTATACTTAAACTTTTGATCCAGATATACTTAACAAAAGTATAATAAAGTATTAAAATATTTGTGCCTTATGTTTAAGTATACTTGGCTTGTAATTGTGCTTAATTTTTTTTTGTAGTAGCCTATTAAATACATTTTCACACATATTGGCTTCTTTGTGGTATACTGCAACATGTTTTAAATTTTATAATCTATTATATGTTGGGCATATGTTCCATATTTAAGTTTGTGGTAACAGGTCAGCTTTGGGGTGAAAAGCTGAAGAGTGAACAGTGGTGTAACTGAACCTGATCTCTTATGCACAGTGTTATTAACCCACACAGAGACAGATAAATATTTGTCAGATTTTTATTGGAGACCAAATCTGACCATTCTCATTTGACAGACTTAATACCAAAATACATGTGACTTTTTAAAATTCATCAAAAACAAGTACAATTGCCAAAGGAACAGTCTCCACATATATCTCAGTTATTACAACACTGGACTTGTGATAGGACTCATTACTGCTTTTAGTCCCGTTCATAGCAATTAGGCAAAGGTGTAATGTACAATCGATCAACCGTTCCAACAACAACACATTTCATTGTTATCATATCAGGCCAGATGGCACTTAAGTTTCCAGTCTTTTTAACCTCATGTATGAAAGTACTCTGTACATTTATCTGTGAATCTTTACATAAAGGCCTGCTAGATTTAGCAAGTACCTCAACCAACACACAGCAATGTTTGGTACATGCACAATATCCAGGGTTTTGATGTTCACACGTTTGTTTAAAAATGACCAAGTCATTAATTAAACACAATTTACCATCTTTCAAGTATACAGCACTGTTGAACCTTTTCTTTAGTCGGTTATATTTTTGACTGTGAGACAGAACTCCATCAACCAAAAAACGGCTGTAAGACCAGAAGCAGTTACTTAGATTTCCACACAGCTTAGCAATGGCAAGCCGATGTGAAGCTGGCATATTGTCCTGCAGTGGGGGGTGCCCAAAACCCTTGACACTTCCATTTAGTGTCACATTTTTCTGTTCTTCGCTTATTAAAATAAAGTTCTTCAACGAATGACTGAACCTTTGTATTTGTAGAGGTGATAGTATGCTTGGCCTTTTCTGGCAATTCTCTCCACAACAGAAATGTTCTAGCTATTTGTGAGGGAACATACTGTGTTCCATGAAAATACTTAAGTAGAGTGCCCATATTAGATTCAAATGCAAAGGTTGAAGTAGCCCATAAAGGCCCCCAGTGTTTTACACTTTGTGGGACATGTGTGAGCAAGTGTATGTTGAAAGTCATGTGGTCTTTCCCATAAAGTCTTTGGAATTCAATTACAAATTTTTTGAGAGCCAGTTCTGTCACCAAGATGCTGCTAGTCTTGATCTTATCCTGCAGTAATGTACAGTACAGGCCAAAAGTTTGGACACACCTTCTCATTCAATGCGTTTTCTTTATTTTCATGACTATTTACATTGTAGATTCTCACTGAAGGCATCAAAACTATGAATGAACACGTGGAGTTATGTACTTAACAAAAAAAGGTGAAATAACTGAAAACATGTTTTATATTCTAGTTTCTTCAAAATAGCCACCCTTTGCTCTGATTACTGCTTTGCACACTCTTGGCATTCTCTCCATGAGCTTCAAGAGGTAGTCACCTGAAATGGTTTTCCAACAGTCTTGAAGGAGTTCCCAGAGGTGTTTAGCACTTGTTGGCCTCTTTGCCTTCACTCTGCGGTCCAGCTCACCCCAAACCATCTGGATTGGGTTCAGGTCCGGTGACTGTGGAGGCCAGGTCATCTGCCGCAGCACTCCATCACTCTCCTTCTTGGTCAAATAGCCCTTACACAGCCTGGAGGTGTGTTTGGGGTCATTGTCCTGTTGAAAAATAAATGATCGTCCAACTAAACGCAAACCGGATGGGATGGCATGTCGCTGCAGGATGCTGTGGTAGCCATGCTGGTTCAGTGTGCCTTCAATTTTGAATAAATCCCCAACAGTGTCACCAGCAAAACACCCCCACACCATCACACCTCCTCCTCCATGTTTCACAGTGGGAACCAGGCATGTGGAATCCATCCGTTCACCTTTTTTGCGTCTCACAAAGACACGGCGGTTGGAACCAAAGATCTCAAATTTGGACTCCTCAGACCAAAGCACAGATTTCAACTGGTCTAATGTCCATTCCTTGTGTTTCTTGGCCCAAACAAATCTCTTCTGCTTGTTGCCTCTCCTTAGCAGTGGTTTCCTAGCAGCTATTTGACCATGAAGGCCTGATTGGCGCAGTCTCCTCTTAACAGTTGTTCTAGAGATGGGTCTGCTGCTAGAACTCTGTGTGGCATTCATCTGGTCTCTGATCTGAGCTGCTGTTAACTTGCGATTTCTGAGGCTGGTGACTCGGATGAACTTATCCTCAGAAGCAGAGGTGACTCTTGGTCTTCCTTTCCTGGGTCGGTCCTCATGTGTGCCAGTTTCGTTGTAGCGCTTGATGGTTTTTGCGACTCCACTTGGGGACACATTTAGAGTTTTTGCAATTTTCCGGACTGACTGACCTTCATTTCTTAAAGTAATGATGGCCACTCGTTTTTCTTTAGTTAGCTGATTGGTTCTTGCCATAATATGAATTTTAACAGTTGTCCAATAGGGCTGTCGGCTGTGTATTAACCTGACTTCTGCACAACACAACTGATGGTCCCAACCCCATTGATAAAGCAAGAAATTCCACTAATTAACCCTGATAAGGCACACCTGTGAAGTGGAAACCATTTCAGGTGTTGAAATGTTTAGCTGCAGGCATCGAAGGGAAACGAAGACAGGTGAATTCAGAAGGTGTTAAGGATAGGAGCTTAGTAATTCAGTTTGTCCGTGAGGGAGAGAAATACAGAAGGGGATAAGTTAGTGAGGAGGCAAGGGTGTGGCCGCCTAGAAGGTGCTTGTGACTGGGAAATGCAAGTAGATTTAGGGGGAAAGCTTGTTGTTCCTCAGGAAATAGTCTGTACCAGGCAGAGGCCTGACTTAGTGTTGTGGTCAGTGAGTCAACAGATAGTTTATTTCATTGAGCTGACAGTTCCTTGGGAAGACTCAGTGAAAGAAGCCTATGAAAGAAAAAAGCTTAGATATGCAGACTTAGGAGCAGAAGCTGAGCAGTGAGGATGGAAGACTAGGATTTGTCCAGTGGAAGTGGGGTGTAGGGGATTCATAGCAAGATCAACTGTCTCACTCCTGGGGGAACCTGGAGTGCGGGGACAGAGTTTGAGGAAGACAGTGAGGGAAATGTCAGATGAAGCAATTAAATGCAGCCAGTTTATCTATTACAGAAGAAATAATGTCAGCTGGGGGCCAGCAGGGGGAACTACTAAGCAGGGCACATAACTCCTTGAGATCAGGTGGAGAGATCCACTTCCTGTCAGGAGAAATCCAGGAAGAGGAAGTATTTAAGTGTGGGAGTGGCCTATTGGAATCCATTTTGTTTGAGGCCATGCCGCAAGGTGAGTGTGCTTGCTGATCCTGTAAGTCCAGTTAGCTCCTTTAACTTTAGCTTATATTGTAGTTATGCTATGTAGTGTGTGAATAGAGTATGGTGAATGTGACAGGAAAGCTAGTATCAGCATTGCTTCTGCCTGGAGCTCGCATGTATGGAGCCTGGGTTTGGTTGAAGATGGCAGTGCTGTTTGGGCTGAGAAAGCCATGTGTAAGTAAGGAGGAAATCCAGGAAGAGGAAGGTTATTTAAGTGTGGGAGTGGCCTATTTGAATCTATTTTGTTTGAGACCATGCTGCAAAGTGAGTGTGTTTGCTGATCCTGTGAGTTCATTTATCTCCTTTAACTTTAGCTTACATTGTAGTTATGCCATGTAGCGTGTGAAATAGAGTATGGTGAATGTGCTAGTAAAGGTAGTATCAGCATTGCTTCTGCCTGGAGCTTGCATGTACGGAGCCTGGGTTTGGTTGAAGGTGGCAGTGCTGTTTGGGCTGAGATCACTGTCCAGCCTCCTGGAGGTGTCATTGTTGTGAGGGCTCGTCTTGGGGAGGTAGACTGTACAGCCTAACCCGGCGGGGGAGTGTGATAGCCTAACAAGGCTTCCTTCCCTGGGTCTACCTCCTCTGTGGTAGTATAGGTAAGGTAAAGGAGGTTGTTCGGTTAGTGTGGGGAGCAGTGAGACCTGGCATTAGGGGAGTGTCTCTGGGACGCCAGAGATCACTGTCTAGCCTCCCGGAGGTGTCGTGGGACCAACTAGACGAAACACCGGTGAAAGGAGGTTCCCACCCGATGACCCCAAAGACATGTTAGTTATCACTGCTCACTGGTCTGTATAGTTAAGCCTTGCCATAATAGCTTATCGTAGGGCTTAGGAGGTTATTCACTGAGTGCTGATCCTTTTTTTTTTTTTTTTTTTTTTTTAGAGCACAAACGTCTTGTGTTTATTTGAATTCAGGTGACTACCTCTTGAAGCTCATGGAGAGAATGCCAAGAGTGTGCAAAGCAGTAATCAGAGCAAAGGGTGGCTATTTTGAAGAAACTAGAATATAAAACATGTTTTCAGTTATTTCACCTTTTTTTGTTAAGTACATAACTCCACGTGTTCATTCATAGTTTTGATGCCTTCAGTGAGAATCTACAATGTAAATAGTCATGAAAATAAAGAAAACGCATTGAATGAGAAGGTGTGTCCAAACTTTTGGCCTGTACTGTATATATATTTAAAATCATTAAAAATTCAACATCACCCTCTAAACTTTTGGGATATCGGGTGTCGGACTTGCATGTCCTGTACGCACACCGCTTCAGTAGCCTATGTGCCGAAGCGGTGTGCGTACAGGTGTCTTATTTTATATTTGTTTATTGTCCTAACATAGACAGATTCACTATGAACTGTACATTTTATGAGCAGCAACAACAGCAGGTCAGAGGAGCCAACTAACTTACCAGTTAACAGTGAGTCATTACGTTTGCTTTTGTGAACTAACTGACACATGCTGAGAGAACAACAAGCAACATTTGTTTGTAGAGGGAGGTTGTTGTTGTTGTTATTGTTGTTGTTGTTGTTGTGGCAGCGGCGATATAGCTAGAGATGTTATTCAGAGGATACGCAGAGTTTTTTTTCATATTCCCCGTTCATTCGACTTGAGCAAGTGTTATAATGATGGGGGAAACCCTGCCTTCACCTCCCAAATGACAGCTGTAGTTTTAAAGCTTTGATCTGGGCTTTTAGGCGAGGGATCCTCCAGACAGGGACTGTTTTCAGTGACTGAAATACAGCGGCGAGGAAAAAAAAAAAAAAAAAAACAGCGGTGAGAGCTGGATACTGATCATCATCACCCAAAACTTGTAGTTTCTAGGCTGACCAAACGTCCTCTTTTGCCCGGACATGTCCACTTTTCATGTCCCGTCCGGGGCGTCCGGGGGGGTTTTATAAACTGATAATAATGTCTGGTTTTCCATGTGTTTGTGTGTGTGTGTTAGAGTGCGGCACAGGCCGCATATTTCTGCCGAACCCGAACCGAGTCTGACATTATTTAATGACCAAAGCACTGAGTTTGTGTCACACAGTTGTTACGGTTACAGGCTATTTAACAGGCCGGGCGTGTGCCGGGCGTGTTCAGCGGAGAGTGAGACCTCCGTGTGTGAGACGGGAGCGGGAGGTCCGACGCTTCCAGCGAGAGGAGAGGGAGACATAAAACAAAATAAGATAAAATTCTTCTTTTATTTTATTTTCAGCATTTAATCAAGGCAGAGGCGGGCAGCTGGAGGTCCGAGACTTCCAGCGAGGAGAGAGGTAGAAACAAACAGCCAATGTGTGTCTGTGTGTGTTATGTTCAGGTGTTGTCACGTAAATAACAGTGCCCAAGCAATAAACAGGACAGACAATAGGATTTTATTTATTTTTACATTACATTTTTACTGAAAGCTGATCGAATCCGACCTGAGCCCGAATACAATTTATATAGCTATAACAGGTCAGGCCGGGTTTGGTCAAAAATGTAGCTCTACATTTTTGACCAAACCCAGCCCGACCCGTCGGGTACCGTCGGGCTTGGATTGCCACACTCTAGTGTGTGTATGTGTCCTCTATAGAGGCCTATCTGAATTTCTGTCTTTGAGAGATATTATTTTGTAATAAAACTGAATTTTCTATCCATACATATAAATTTTAAATATATTAAAATGATAAGGCATCTTTGAGTAAACTGCGAGTATCATTTAAGTAGTCGTGGTCGGCCGAGTGTCCTCTTTTTTGTAAATCAAAATATGGTCACCCTAGTAGTGACTGACTATTACTCCAGGTGGGTGAGTGTTGAAATCCTTCAGAACCCCACCTCTGTGAACATAATAAATTGTCTGAGACACTTATTTGCAAGACACGGGTTCCCGGAATGCATAGTGACAGACAATGGCACTCCATTTCTGTCAAAGGACTTCAAAACATATCTACAGGAACATGGGATCACACATCGCCGTGTCACGCCATACTGGCCTCAGGCAAATGGTGAAGTCGAGAGGCAGAACAGAACACTTTGTAAGGCCATACGTGCAGCTCATGCTGAAGGGAAGGACTGGCGCACTGAGCTGGACGTCTTTCTTCTGGCCTATCGCAGCACTCCTCACTGTGTCACAGGTCGCAGTCCAGCCGAGGTACTATTCAACTGCCAGATCAGAACCAAACTTCCTGAACTGTCAGAATCCCAGCTGCAACCTACAAGACAGGATGCTGCTGTTCATACAGCTGATGCTGTGAGAAAGGAGAAGGGACGTGTAAATGCAAATAGAGTCAGAAGAGCATAAGAAAGCATGGTGAAACAGAGTGACAAAGTACTGTTACGGCAGCAGAAGCAAAACAAACTGTCAACACAATATGAACATGACCCCTACACAGTGGTAAATCGAAAAGGTCAATCAGTCATTCTTGAAAAGGATGGCAAGAAGATGATGCGTGATGTATCATTTGTAAAGCTATGGGTTGAGCCTGAACAAGATACTGCTGAGCCAAATCGTGTAACTGGACCTGCTGAGATAGTGCCTGATGACATACCCCAGCAGAACGGAAGATCTCAAAGAACCAGGAGGCTGCCAACTCATCTCACACACTTTGTCACTTAGACAGACAGTGCCATAAAGGGGCAGAATAATCCCCAGCATATGTCTTAATGGCAGGGTAGTCCACCCCTCGCCATTCAGGTTGTTATAACATGAAAAGAAAAAAACTGGAATACACTATCTGAAGCAAAGTTGGAAAAGTATGAAGTCTAAGCTAAAGATTATTGTTTTGATATTTTGTGTAAATGAAAGAAGTTTAAGTTTTCTAAATTGAAGATTTCTTGATATATTTGGTATATTTTGAGTAAACTGAAGAAGTTTTGGTGAAAATGAATTTATAATTTTAATAAGGCTGTTGTTAAAGTTGATAAGTTTGAATATATCCCTAGCCTTAACAAAAATATTTTGATTACATTATAAATGAAAGGGAATTTATGTTTTCTATGCAAGGGTAGTGAACACAAAGATGTGTCGCAATAAAATTATACTTGAGTCTATTACATGTGACATGTTAAGAAAACAGTATTACAAGGTTATATATGTTACAGGTTGATACACTGTCAACAATTTAACTAGTGTAAATGGTTGTGTAATGAGTTATCATAATGTAAGTCATTATCTAGAAGGGGAGGGATGTAGTGTCTGGCAACACACGTGTATGCGTAATGACGTCAGGAGTACGTGACTTGTATGTGAGCAGAAGAAAGGACAATAAAGAAGCATAGTGATGACTGTCCGAGCGGAGTATGATTATTAGTGTTAAGAAGGAGTTTAAAACACTATACCCGGGTAATTTCGGTGGAAACGCGCAGAGGTTTTTCAAAATCCCGAGTAAATGAGAAAAGTTCCTGCGGTGGAAAGGAGGCTACTGTTACTGGTACTGACCTACAATGACAATTAAAAAAATATTCTGTTACATCAATTATATGGTGAAAAAATTACAACTTTCTCCCTTTTTTCCCTGAAAATGTAGTGGTAATATATAATCTAACTGATATATAAAGGGTAAAAATTCTGGAATTTATTAAAAGTTTTGATTTCATGATCAGGACTGTTGCCAATTAAAAAATGTATGTAGCAGAGATGGCTGGTATAAATGGGCTAGCAGGGCTAAGCCCTGTCTATCTTTTACAATAAAGACAAGAAAATCATTAAATTAAGGAAAATATCAAAATATTAGTTACTGAACCTTAGAACTGATTGTTTTTGGTGGAACCTATAGCAGCAACAGCTCTAAGATAGTCACAAAAACAAAGGATTTATCTAAATGGGCTGATTTTTTACAGCCCATACTAGAATCAGCTTCCAATCATTGTTGTCACATCGTGAGTGACAGGTGTCGTGACAAGCCCCCTTGACTTATGGTCCAGTTGGGCTAAATTAATTCAGCCCAGGCCACTGACTTTTGGCCAATGAGCGTGGAAGTACAGTGAGGGCCTGCCCGCTGTTACTGTAGTGGGAGAGTGAGCGTTGAGTCTTGTGAATTGAGTTAGCATAATGCTGAACGAGGTGGATTATTTTAAATGCTGTCTATCGAGCGGGACCTCATCCAAAAATCATTGGACTTATATGACTTGGTGATTGACCAGTTTGCATCCCAGAAAGGCCATCGATGTGAGCTTCTCTTCAAATAAGGTAGGCCCAAGCCCTAACCTCTTATTAAAGGAGCATTACTACTTTCCTTTCTTTACCTTTCCTGTCTGTGTGTACAGCGGAAAATAGTCAGTGTGTGTGTGTGTGTGTGTGTGTGTGTGTGCACGTGTGTGTGCAAGCGAGCGAGCCAGTGAGAGAGAGAGAGAGACAGCGAGAGAGAGAGAGAGAGAGAGAGAGGGTGAGCGCTTTTGGCATCAGAACATTTTTGTAGTAGCCTAATTCTCTAGTTTTCTTGTAGTGCATTGTTGCTATAACCTGGTACTGTATCTTGGTGTGATGTTACTGTTACTGCAGCTGAACTATTGATCAGTATCGGCCATAGGCCCAATGCGTTAGCCCTCTCACCCAGTTTCACCACGAGCCGCTACTGGTATGTAGTGTTTGTATAGCATTTTTCAAACGCAAACAGGAGATGGCCATTTTTCTCCACGAACATGCTAAGTGGGAGTTTTTATGTTTTTCTGTCACTGCACAAAAAAGTAATGATGCATAAAAATAATTGATACTGTCCATTATTGACATACATTTAGCTGCAATGATGGTTAAAAAAATCAGGTAGCATGTATTATTTGGTAAAAGAAAAAAAAAAAAAGTGATTTTATGCTTTTCTCCCTTTATAAATCATTATCATTATGTGATCTAACAGCCATTTAAAGGGTTAAAATTCTGAATTTGAATGAAATTTTGGTTTTCATGACCAGGACTGATGCAAATTAAAAAAATCGTGGTGAAAGTGGGAAAGTCTTTTAATATATATTCATTTTATAGCATTTTTGGAATGCAAACAGGAGGTGGCCATTTTTGGCCATGAACACGCTGAGTGGGAGTTTTATCTACTTTGCTTTCCATGTAAAAAAAAAAAAAAAAAAAAAAATACAATGCATAATAATAGTAATAATAGTTATTAATCTGTTACATATAACATGGTGCTTTCTTTGACTTACTCTTTCTCAGAAAATGGCTGACTGACACAGGTTGAATGAAGATAGAGTTGCAAATGCTCCCTCCTCCTGAGCTAACTGCTAGCTAGCTTCCGAGCTAACATTAAAGCTAGCCCGGAACACGGAGCCAGCTAATCCCCAACACAAAGGAAGACTTTGGCCAGTGTTTTGTTACATCGATCCCGAATCACTCTGTTGAATGAGGACTGAGCCTCCGGTGCAGGGTTAGCATCGCAGCTAACGGTCCGTGTTAAACTAGCCGGCTAGCTCAGCCTACGCTAGCATACGAGCTACAGCCATGGCTTGCAACAACACCACCCTCACAAAAGCATATAAACAAATCTCTGACCTTAAAGATGACATCCGTCGACTCTCCCAGGAGCTGCAGAATAAACAGGCCCTGTTGACCTCCTGTCTGGACATTGCCCACGAACAATCCATGCAAGTAGTCTCACTCAAAGCGGCCCTCCAGGATACTGCTCCATAGGATACCTCCACCTGTCCGCGGCCTTTCACTTCCTCAACACCTAGCCTCCAGTCATCCTGGGCCAAGGTCATGATCCGTGGCAGAAAGGGAGTCCAGGATGCGACTGCCTCTCCTCCTCGTCTGAGCATCTCCAACCGCTTTGAGGCCCTGGCCGACAACCCAGATCTTCGCCCAGTGCCGGGAGGCCCCGCCGCCTGCTCTCTGCACACGGCTGCTGGTGGTCGTACGACTCCTGGCTCTGGTAGCTCCCTGCCTGGGGGAGCCGCTGGCCCCTCTCCGCCTGTGACCGCTGGTGCTCCGTCCTCGGGCCCGAGCAGCTCCACATCTGGGGCGGCTGGTCCTACACCTGCGGCTGGCGGCCACTCCGATGGCCCCACGGTCCCTGGCGCCTCGGCGGCTGCTGGTGCGTCTTCTCCCTGCTCCGGCTGCCCCGCACCCGGGATCATCTTGGCAGTCCCCGCGCTCACCGCCTCGGCGCCCGTGGGTGTTGCGAGGCCATCTTCCCCGCCAGTACCTGCTGGTGCCCACCGGTGCCCGCCGGTGCCCGGAGCCGCTGTGCTTCGGTCACGGATCGCCAGCCCTCTTCCAGGACAACTACCTCTACTTCTCGCCGCAAATTCCTGAAAGAAGCCGTTCTCCGATGCTCTGGAGACGTGCGCCACCCCATGCCGCTGGCGGACTCCCCTCCTCCTCCTCCTGAGGCCGGGGCGGCTGACTCACCGCAACACCTGTCTTGCCAGGCACAGTCACCAATCCTGCCATCAGCACACGCCCCGGACGCTGGCTCACCACCATCCCTCCCGGCTAAACCTCATCTTCGTCCACTCTTCCCACCAACCACCCTGATCACTGGGGACTCCATTATACGGAATATCCGCTTCTTCAATGCCACCACCTGTTGCCTCCCCGGAGCCACAGTCCTGGAAATCCTGGGTAAGCTCCCTGGGCTGCTGCAGTCACTCCCATCCTCCGTAACCCGTCTAGTGGTGCATGTGGGGACGAATGACCTGGCTCAGGGTGCCTCTGAGCTGACAAAACGTGCTTTTATCTCCCTCTTGGACTTCCTTCACACCTGTGGAAAGTCTGTTTTTATTTCTGGTCCCATCCCCACATTTGGTCGCGGGGACGCGCGCTTCTCCAGATTACTCATGCTCAACTCCTGGCTCAAGCCTGCCTGCTACGTTCGAGGTTTTAACTTTACGGACAATTTTAATCTTTTCTGGAACCGCCCCTCCTTTTTTAAGTTCGACGGCATTCATCCCAACACCACAGGTGGTCGCATGCTTGCAGCCAACATCCAATATTCCATACATTATGCTCCACGTGACTGACTATTTACACCACACACCCCCTCCATAGACACTCTTCCTCACCCCTCGCCAGCAGCAGCACAAAGCACAACCCAGCTCACTAGCGCCCACGTCCCTCCCATCCAATTCTGAAAACACCACTGTCAAATTCGGTCTACTCAATATCCGCTCACTCACAAACAAAGGTCATTTCATCCAGGATCTCATCACTGACCATAACTTTGACTGTTTCTGTTTAACCGAAACCTGGCAACAACCCAATGACTTCTCCCAAATCAATGAATCTACTCCCCCGGAATTCGTTTACATCTGTCAACCCCGTGGCACTGGCCGGGGAGGAGGTATCGCGATAATTTATTGCGAAAAGTGGAAAGTCTCGCCGGTGCCTACCCCTGCCTTCACCTCTTTTGAATCCACTGTCTGTCAACTCTCTGGACCTACTCCCACCATCATTGCAACTGTTTACCGGCCCCCAAAACCAAACAACGACTTCTTACATGACTTTGCTGCTCTGCTCACCCACCTATCCACCCTTTCACCAAACAGCATAGTGCTGGGAGACTTCAACATTCACACTGACAATACCAACAACCCTCTCACCAAAGACTTCACATCTTGCCTCGACAGTTTTGGATTTAAACAGCATCCCGATACCCCCACTCACTCTAAGGGTCACATCCTGGACCTAATCTGCTGCTCTGGTGTCTCCCCCTCTGACCAAACAACAGTTGATCTCCCCATAACTGACCATTTCCTCCTCTCATTCAGTATCAGACTCCCCCTCTCTATTACCAAGCTCCCCCGTCTCATTTCTTTTCACAATATTAAGGACATTAACTTAGATTCCCTCTCCTCCTGTATCGACTCCCACATGGCTACTTTAATTATCCACCCTTGAACAGCTGGTCTCACACTACTCACACTACAACACTGGACTCCATCACATACTCAACTCCCTTGCTCCGCTAAAAACCCAGTCTGTCTCCTTTTCCCTTTCCGCCCCCTGGTTTACCCCTGAACTTTGGCTCATGAAAGCCAAAGGATGGCAACTCGAGCGGCTCTACAGAAAAACTGGACTTCATATTCACAAAGACATTTACAAAGACCATATGTTACACTATAAGGACTGCATTACTCAAACCAAATCAAACTACTACACCGGTATTATCTGTTCCAACGAAAGTAACACCAAATCACTGTTCTCACTGTATAAGAATATCACACAAGCCCCGGAATCTATACCAACTCACCTTTGTTCTACTGCTCTCTGTAACTCCATCATGTCATTCTTCAGTCAGAAAATACAGACGATCCTCCAGCAACTCAGCTCACAACCCACCCTCAATGTCGTACCCGAACTTCCCCCTCCTACCCACTCTTTTTCCTCCTTCCAGCTCCCCACCACCTCAGAAATTTCAGATCTTATCCGGAAGTCCAACCCATCCACCTGTCAGCTCGACCCTCTCCCCACAGTTCTGGTCAAAGCCTGCCTCCCTTCCCTGGTCCCTCTCATCTCTTCCATCATCCACTCCTCTCTCTCCACTGGAACTGTTCCTACACCATTCAAAACCGCTGCAATTACCCCAATTCTGAAAAAACCCGGTGCAGATCCCACCAACTTCAATAACCTACGTCCAATTTCTAATCTCCCCTTCATTTCCAAGATTCTTGAAAAAACAGTAGCAATTCAACTCCACTCCCATCTATCACACAACAACCTGTATGAACAGTTCCAGTCTGGTTTCCGCCCTCTCCACAGCACAGAAACTGCACTCACAAAAGTAACCAACGACCTCCTCATGGCAGCTGATTCTGGTTTACTCTCCATCCTCATCCTCCTTGACCTCAGTGCAGCCTTCGACACCATCTGTCACACCACCCTCCTCAATAGACTATCCTCCATCGGCATCACTCATACTCCTCTAGACTGGTTTAAATCTTATCTCTCTCACCGCTCTCAGTTCATCCAGCTCAAACACTTCACATCCCAACCTTCCCCTGTTACTTCAGGTGTGCCCCAGGGCTCTGTCCTGGGGCCCCTCCTCTTCATCATTTATCTTCTTCCCCTTGGCAGCATCTTCCGCAAACATAACATCACTTTTCACTGTTACGCAGATGACACCCAGCTCTATCTCACTAGCAAACCCACTGCCAACCTCCCACCCTCCTCCCTTACTGACTGCTTAACTGAAATAAAATCCTGGTTCACCTCAAATCTTCTGAAGTTCAACTCTGATAAAACCGAGATTCTTCTCATTGGCACACAGTCAACACTTTCCAAAACTGACAGTTACCCCCTCACCATTGACAACTGCTCCATTTCCCCCTCCCCACAGGTTGAGTCTGGGTGTCATCCTCGACAGCACACTTTCCTTCCGATCTCACATCAACAACATCACCCGGTCATCACCCGCTCTGCTCCCCGGCTCTGGAACTCTCTTCCACCCGAAATAAGGAACATCAGTACACTATCACAATTCAAGTCCCGACTCAAAACACACCTGTTTAAGATCGCCTTTTCCCTTCACTAACCCCATTTCCTGTCCACATCTAACTGTTTTTACTTGTGTGTTCTTTTTGTGATTTTCTTTTGTAATTTTATTTTAAATTATTTTAATTGATTTTATTGTGTACTGTGCATTGTCTTTTATCCATTGTAAGGTGTCCTTGAGTGACAGAAAGGCGCCTATGAAATAAAATGTATTATTATTATTATTATTATTATTATTATATATCAGACTGTGCTATTAATAATACATGAAAAATCAGTAGCGCTGAGAATATAGAAAATTGTCATTTTTGAGGTTGTTATCCAACAAGTGCATTGTGCAAACAAACTGGCATTTGAAGGGTTAAAAAATGAAAAAGTAATGGATATTTTATACATATGACAAGAACTGATGTTAGTTAAAAACTTTATGCAGTAAAAGTAGCAAAGAACATAAAAAAATCTAAAAAATTACAGACTCAATTTGTTGGTGGCCATTTTGGAGTGGATAGTGATTTTGAACAAAGCCAGAGGGTTAAGTGTTGACACTGTTTTGTTTGTCTATTTTCTAATGTGTGTTTCCAGATGTGTGTCTTGTTCTGTTCTGTGGTGGACATTGGGGAATGGAGATGGTGCTGTGGAAAAGAATTTCCTCAAGGAGACAATAAAGTCTAACTCTAAGTCTAAAGTCTTATTGTGAAGTGGTTCTTGTAGTGGGTCAGGAGAAAAAGCATGGTGATGCATGTCTTTTCCCCACAATGTGACCTGCCATCGGTGTTCCAGGCTTGCTTAAGGATCCATTTGAGCCTCTGGAGTCCTCCTCTCTGAAGGTGTTGTCATTAAAGACAGCTTTGCTGCCTGCACTGACCAAAGCTGTGAGAGTGTGTGGTTTAACTGACCTGCAATCTCTTGCTGCTACTACTGAGCTACTCTCAGACCAAATCCTTCATTTGTTCCCAAGAACTTAGAAGTGCTTTTTGGTCAAGAGTTATACAGTTAGAGGCTATTTATGTTCCACCCTTTGCAGGGAACATGGAGGCAAAATTGCCTAGTTTGTGTGTTGGCATATTATTTTGAATGTACAGCCCTCATCAGACACACTGAACTGGAGATGGTGTGGTCAGTAAGGCACTATCCAAGAAATGCCTTGCAGGATGGCTGTGTGAGTGCATCTCCCAAGCCTACAGGCAGGTGGGTAGGTACCCTCCCTCTGTGGTCCGCACACACTATATACGCAGTGTGGCAGTGACAGGGGCCTTTGTTTGGCAGGGTGAGTGACAAGGACATGTGTGCGGCAGCGTTGTGGTCTCCACCCTCTAATTCATATGGTTCTAATTATAGTTATAGAATACCAATCTGACATTCTGACTCTAAAAAGATCCAAAGAATGGAAATAGCACTACTCTGAGTAATGAATGACTCATTGAGGGCAGACTCAGGTCATTTCACTATTCTCATTTTGCTGGACTTGATTGCTGTTTTTGATACTGTTGATAATATGATACTACACAATAGACTCAGAAACTGGGTTAGTCTGGGTGGAACTGCTTCTAACCGGTTTGCATCCGACTTATCAAACAGAGTATTCCAATTCACTGTTGACAATTTAAGTTCATCTACTAGTGCTGGGCGATATAACAACAATGTACAATATATCAATACAGATGTAGTCAATACCGTTTATATCAATATAGGGTCAAGTTGTGTTTCACAAGTTTTTCCAACAAGCCATAGCAGTGTGCATCTTTCCTCTCTCACTCTCCACACAACTCAACCCCTCTCACTCACTCACAAGTTCTTCAGCAACACTAAGAGAGACACAGAGCTGCTACTCTTAATCTGTCTGTTAATTAGTCTACAGTGCCATATTGGTCTTTATGTGTGCCCTAGGATGCTGAAGTCCTGTGCTGCTGAGCCTGGGGAGCCCCTGCAGCAGCTTTACAACTTGAGCCTACAAATGGAAAAGGTGCCCACCCTGTGGAAGACATCATGCATCGTTCCAGTACCGAAGGGGAGGAGCCCCAGTGACTTCAATGACTTTAGGCCGGTGGTGCTCACATCCCACCTTATGAAGACACTTGAGGGCTCATACGCTCATACCTCAGGTCCAGCACGCCCAGGACCCCCTTCAATTCGCCTATCGGGAGAAGGTGGGGGTCGAGGACACTGTCCTGTTTCTCCTCCACAGAGCGTACTCCTACCTGGACAAAGGAAATGGCTCACTGAGGATCCTTTTCTTCGACTTTTCCAGCGCATTCAACACAATCCAACCCCTTCTCCTGCAGGAAAAACTGTCCAAAATGTGTGTTGACCCCTCCATCATGTCTTGGATCACAGACTACCTTGCTGACAGGCTGCACATCAAACACTGTGACCAGCAGCACAGGAGCACCACAGGGGACTGTGCTCTCCCCCCTCCTCTTCACCCTGTACACTGCCAACTTCCAGTACAACTCGGACACATGTCACATGCAAAAGTTTTCGGACGACACTGCCATTGTGGGGTGTATCAGGGGAGGCAGTGAGGAGGAGTACAGGAACACTGTGGAGGACTTTGTAAAATGGTGTCAACTGAACCAGCTGCAGATTAACACTGCCAAAACCAAGAAGATGGTAGTTGACTACAGGAGGACCAGTTTCCATCGAGAGGGCGGAGGTGGAGGTAGTCAATCCTACAAGTACCTTGGCCTGCAGCTGGACAGCAAGTTGGATTGGTCTGTAAACTCAGACCACCTCTAAAGGAAAGGGCAGAGCAGGTGTTACGTCCTGGGAAGGATGGCTTCCTTTAACATCTACAGGAAGCTACTGCAGATGTTTTATCAGTCTGTGGTGGCCAGCATGCTGTTCTATGCTGTGGTGTGCTGGGGGGGCATCAAGAAGAGGGACAGCCTGAGACTGGACAAATTCATCAGGCATGCCAGCTCTGTGGTGGGCATGGAACAGGAGTCTGTCGTGGCAGTGGCAGAGAGGAGAACCATGGACAAACTGCTGGCTATTTTGGACAATGACAGCCACCCTCTGCACACTGCCATCAGCTCACAAAGGAGCACATTCAGTGTCAGACTGCGGTCACTGACCTGCTCCACTGACAGACTAAGAAAATTCTTTGTCCCCAGAGCAGTCAGACTGTACAACAGCACCTGCACTAATTAACTTCTTATCCCAATAGACTCGTAAAACGCGAATTTGTCTGGACACGGACTGTACATTTCCTCTATTCCCGAGGGGCGATATCAACGGCTGTCACTCAAAGTGCCCCTTCACTCAATTGGAAAGACGGAAAACCAATTAGAGTAAACGAAACGTGTGACGTAGGCTAGCACAACGCCACTGTAAACAGACCAGCAAGCTGCAGCGGAGATGAGCTGTGATGATATCTGGGAAAGAGGGTTGCTGTCTTTGCAGATTTCCTCCTCACTGTGGACTCCAAGTTGCATGGCTGTGATTCCCAGCTTGGTCGATTCCCTGACCTGCTCCTCCATGAGAGCAGCTAGCAGAGAAACAACAATAGCCACTGGGTTTTCACTGAGTCCCATCTTTTTCCCGATCAACGGAGCCAGTTGGTAAATTAAACCAACTACCAAACCCCGTAGGAAGGACGGCAAACACATCCTTTTTCTTCAATAAAGGCTTTCAGTGCAGCCATTTGCTGTGCTTTTAAAGAAAATATACATTCCAGTTTGTTCAACACATTTACCATCGCAGTTTCAAAATCAGTAGCCATATTGGTTGTTTACGAAATGCATTCACTCCGCTCCTTGCCCCTCCTATTCTGATGACGTGCCCGCGGTTGTGATTGGCCCGGTAATAGTCTTGCTCACCAGACCTTTCTCAAGAAAAGAAAGGTCTGGCTGTGGCGACTCTCACTTTAAGATTGGAGAAAAAAATGCCCCGGCTTTTTTTTTATTTCTTTCAACCAATCACAGTCGTTCTTGCCAGTGCCACAGCAACGGTGCACTTGAAACTGCTACACAACCAGAGGTGGTAGGGCGGGACTTCAGCGGGTGGCTCGTTCCGCCCAATGAGAGGCTGATCTATGCAGCGAACTTCCGCCCACTCAGACTAGCCCGGTAAGCTTTAACCGATGCCAGAATGCGCCTTAATGATTGCATGGCCAGACTGATCTGCGGAGCAAAATTGAATATGAGCTTGCGAGATTAGGATAATTTCACCAAGCTAATGGAAAACAGCTTAACGTAACCAAATGAAAATAGCAAAGGTCAATCCCATCTACAAAAATTGAGAAAATTGTCCCAAACAATTATTTTTCTAGTGATTAATCTAGTGATTATTTTTTTGATTAATCAACTAGTCTAACGACTAATTTTTCGAGTAGTTTAACGATTATTACATTTCTTATTAACATTAACATTTATTGAAACATAATATATAAACACTTCAACACTGCCTTGCAGAGCATTGGTATTCAAGAAAAGCATCTTTAATATGAAATAAAATTCATGTTAAATGTTCAAAACATCAAATTTGTAAAGTGGCGCCTAGAGGGAAGTGTGTACCATTTCACGGAAGCCTACTCCTTCCACAATAGCAAGGGGCCTCATGTCTTTCACAATCATTGATAGAATGCTGTCTGTCAACACGGCAGCCATCTGTTGTGCGCAGGGAGTAGGGGTGTTCTTCCTCCAGACTTCTTTGCTGGCTCCTGAAAAGGTGACAAACCCCAAACACAAGGAATAATGAACTTACTCTTATAACTTGTAATTTAGTTTGTTCATGTACAGTCCACATCATTGCATGTGTTGATATGCTACTCGTTTGTCAGACGTTTAATCAGAAAATAGGCTACTAGACCTCAACTTCAGAAAGGATTGCTATTGATTAGATACACTGAACAAAAATATAAACACAGCACTTTTGTTTTTGCTCCCATTTTTCATGGGCTGAACTCAAAGATCTAAAACTTTTTCTACATACACAAAAGACCATTTCCCTCAAATATTGTTCACAAATCTGTCTAAATCTGTGTTAGTGAGCACTTCTCCTTTGCTGAGATAATCCACCCCACCTCACAGGTGTGGCATATCAAGATGCTGATTAGACAGCATGATTATTGCACAGGTGTGCCTTAGGCTGGCCACAATAAAAGGCCACTCTGAAATGTGCAGTTTTGCTTTATTGGGGGGGTCTGGGGTGGGTCAGAAAACCAGTCAGTCTCTGGTGTGACCACCATTTGCCTCACACAGTGCAACACATCTCCTTCGCATAGAGTTCATTAGGTTGTTGATTGTGGCCTGTGGAATGTTGGTCCATTCCTCTTCAATGGCTGTGCGAAGTTGCTGGATATTGGCAAGAACTGGAATGCGCTGTCGTATACGCCGATCCAGAGCATCCCAAACACTCTCAATGGGTGACATGTCCGGTGAGTATGCTGGCCATGCAAGAACTGGGATGTTTTCAGCGTCAAGGAATTGTGTACAGATCCTTGCAACATGGGGCCGTGCATTATCATGCTGCAACATGAGGTGATGGTCGTGGATGAATGGCACAACAATGGGCCTCAGTATCTTGTCACGGTATCTCTGTACATTCAAAATGCCATCAATAAAATGCACTTGTGTTCGTTGTGCATAACATACGCCTGCCCGTACCATAACCCCATCGCCACCATGGGCCACTCGATCAACAACGTTGACATCAGCAAACTGCTCACCCACACGGCGCCACACATGCTGTCTGCCATCTGCCCTGAACAGTGAAAACTGGGATTCATCCGTGAAGAGAACACCTCTCCAACGTGCCAGACGCCATCGAACGTGAGCATTTGTCGGTTATGATGATGAACTGCAGTCAGGTTGAGACCCCGATGAGGACGACAAGCATGCAGATGAGCTTCCCTGAGACGGTTTCTGACAGTTTGTGCAGAAATTCTTTGGTTATGCAAACCGATTGTTGCAGCAGCTGTCTGGGTGGCTGGTCTCAGACGATCTTGGAGGTGAACATGCTGGATGTGGAGGTCCTGGGCTGGTGTGGTTACACATGGTCTGCGGTTGTGAGGCCGGTTGGATGTACTGCCAAATTGTCTGAAACGCCTTTGGAGACGGCTTATGGTAGAGAAATGAACATTCAATTCACGGGCAACAGCTCTGGTGGACATTCCTGCAGTCAGCATGCCAATTGCATGCTCCCTCAAAACTTGCGACATCTGTGGCATTGTGCTGTGTGATAAAACTGAACATTTTAGAGTGGCCTTTTATTGTGGCCAGCCTAAGGCACACCTGTGCAATAATCATGCTGTCTAATCAGCATCTTGATATGCCACACCTGTGAGGTGGGATGGATTATCTCGGCAAAGGAGAAGTGCTCACTAACACAGATTTAGACAGATTTGTGAGCAGTATTTGAGGGGAAATGGTCTTTTGTGTATGTAGAAAAAGTTTTAGATCTTTGAGTTCAGCCCAAGAAAAATGGGAGCAAAAACAAAAGTGTTGCGTTTATATTTTTGTTCAGTGTACATATAAATGTATCCTACTCCTACTAACATTAAGCATCATCTGAATTTACTCAGACATTGGGCAAGTTGTGGCGTGTCATGGCAAGTGACCCATACATTAATCTAATGATGTTTACCAATTGTTTTAACATGCCAAGTAGCCATTGCATGTTGACTTGAAACTTAATATGGCAGCTAGAGTATATAATTCCATAACTGGAGTAAACGGCAACATGCCATGTTACAATTAGTAAGCATTTTTTACGTAGTTACTAGGGTTGGGACTCGTTAGGATTTTAACGATTCCGATTCCTTACCGATTCCTTCTTAACGGTCCTATTCCTTACCGATTCCTACATTATAATCATTATACTTGCTATACTTAAACAAGTATATAATAAACACAAATGCAATCATACAAATACAAAAGCTTTATTCTAACTGTTGCACAGTACAATTAGATGAAAATACACATTTGTGTGTGGTGTGTATTTCAGATTTAGAGCTTGTATCATCTCCCTGAGAATATATAACAAAAAGTGATTCTCTGATTTCTACAGTAACACTATTGCCTCAAATTAACCACAGCAATGTAATAAAAAATACTTATATGCATTCATGCTTGGCCACTGTTATTTACGTGACAACACCTAAACAGAACACACACACACATTGGCTGTTTGTTTCTATCTCTCCCCTCGCTGGAAGCAGACCTCCCGCCGCCAGCCTCCGCTTTGATTAAACGCTGGAAATAAAATAAAAGAGGGAGACAGGTTTCTCCTATTTTATCTTATTTTGTTATATTTCTGCCTCTCCCCTCGCTGGAAGCATCGGACCTCCCGCCGCCTGCTCCTGTCTCAAACATGGAGGTCTCCCTCTCTGGAGCACCCATGGTGCATGCCCGGCCTGTTAAATAGCCTGTAACCATGACAACTGTGTGACACAAACTCAGTGCTTTAGTGATTAGATAATGTCGGGCTCGGTCTGGTTCGGACAGAAATATGCGGCCCGTGCCGCACTCTAATGGAAATGCACGTGACGTTTTTTTTACAATCTAGGAACCGTTTGCAGGAACCGTTACGCCAAATGTGATGGAACCGGTTCCGGTGCTCCGCTGAATGTGAAGTGTTCCCAAAGCGAAGTGTATGTTCACAGAAACGAAGAGCAGAACAAATGTAAAACAAAAATGTGTTTCAGTATTTGGAGTAAATTTGTGGAATGGGTTAGAAACAGAAATGAAAGTGTGTAATACGCACATTAGATTAAAAAAAGATTTAAACACAAGATGATTAACAAATATAAATCTGAAGTATGAACAACAAAGTGTACACGAAATGTGTTTGGGATATTAGGGCCTGTATACTGTAAACTTACAGTAGTTCTGTAAGTTTCTTATGGTTCTGTATAGTTTAAAGGGAGCTGATAAAAACAATGAATCAAAAAAGGGTAGGCATAATAAGCTAGTGCTTCAGCCTACACCTTTTCAGCCATGTTTTGTTTTGTTTTGTTTTATAATGCCAAAAGGCATAATGTTTATGTGCTGTCCATCTACCAGTACATTTGTGTTTTGTAAGTTGGAAAATAACCTAAATAAACTAATTGATACTGTTATACTCATGTTATGTCATGTTTTGTGGCCTGTGCTGCAAAACCTCAAACCTCTGTAGCTCCAATGCTACAGCCCTGCTATTTATTTAATATATATATATATATAACTTTTCATTTACATGTTGTGCAGCTGGGTGATAGTGAATTGCCAGTCAGCATGAAAATACTGGGATATGATTTTTTTGTCCATATCACCAAGCCCTACTTACTACTGATCACATGTCAAGTGGTGTCCTACAGGACTCAGTCCTTGAACCTGTTTTGTTCAGTTTGTATCTGTTACCCCTTGGCCATGTTCCCTATTTCACCTCTGTGTCCTACCACTGTACTCTGATGACTCCCAGTTATATGTCTCATTTAGCCCTGAAAATTATACCACTCTGAATTCCATCCAGCCCTCTCTTGCTTAGGGCTGGATGGCTTCCAACTTCCTGCAACTGAATACAGATAAGAATGTAGTCCTGGTTATTGGTCCTGATCATATTTCTAACAGTGTCACCCCACACCTTGGATCACTAATAACTAATACAAAACACTTAGCCAACTTGGGAGTTGTTTTTGATCAGTTTTTTAAGCACATTAACAGTGTTGTTCTATCCTGCTATTCACAAATCAGAAATATTGCCAAAGTCAAACCAGTGCTCAGCAAAAACATAGATATACAACTCTAGGCACCCTTATTTTCTTCTGTTTAGATTATCTACTTGCTACAGTGATATAACAGTTGCCTGGTGGCGAATGCAACACAGCTTATTAGAAACACTCGATCTGGGGAACACATTAGCCCAGTCCTGGAAGAATTACACTGGCTCCCTATTTAATACAGAATTCAATTAAAGATTTTATTGATTTCTTTTGAATCCCTACTTGGTCTAGCTACATGTGCATTCATGTCCATGCACAGATGTGAACAAATATATAAGAAGTGCTTCAATGGATAAATAGCACTGGAAATGGTTTGGTAATTCAAATACACAGTGCAAATTATTTTCATCAAGCATGACACATCCATTTGACATCTCACCATGAAAAAAGTGCTTAAGCAGTCACAGTTCTGGCTGGCCAACATCATAGCTGCTAATATGTTTTCTATGGAGCTCACTGGCGCATCCCCACACCCAACACTATCTGTCCTTATTTCAAAGATGACAGGAAAACTTGGAGAGATTGAGGCGGAGAGACAGAAGGGTAGGTATTGCAAATATTTTGCAATATTTTAAATGTCTCACAGCTGGATGCAGATGTTGGAAAACATTCTCCTTAGCGCTGATAAAGTAAATGAGTCTTTTATTTATATACACAACAGCTGATATTTAAGACAAATAGCCTATGCGCCTCAATTGGCCGGATCACAAATCTGATTGCTTTGTTTTCTCAGGCCACATGTAAACCAGGCTCAGCCCTCCTCCAGATTTTGAATGAGCATGCAAACACACACAAACATATACAGATCATTCATACAAATCATTGCTCTCACACTCAGAGAGATAAGTCAGTGTTTTCATACACACAGCTTATTTTTACACTATGGGAGGACTAAAGATTACATGCATCTTGAAGAGACTGAAGCATAGGCTACAAACCTTTTCACCATCTTGCTGGTATGTGTGTGGTTTTTCTATCAATCAGACAAATGTAAACCTGGTATTCACTACAGTACCCCTGTTTTGATTTTCACCAACATGAATGAATCAATCAAGAATTTATTTGTCACATGGAAATTATACAAGGTTAAACTTCAGTGAAATGTGACCCCATCATCTCCTTTAAACTGTGTAAATTAGTCCTTTTTTATTTTTTTTCACATTGTTAGCTGCCGCTTTATAACTGTTCATGTTTCTGGATGGTTACATGGTTGTTCTACCTGAAACAGCAGTGCCACACTGCAACTACTGTGCAGTGATCCACAGCAGGACTGGGAGCACCTCACAATCCCACTGTCACACCAGTCCTTATTTCACTTCCTATCCTCCTCCCCTTCTCTTGCCAGAGTCCTCTGCTCTGTCAGATCGGCATATAGAAAAGTGTCACCTGGCTGACTGGTGCAGTCCAGGATTTAGCCGAGTTTTCACTGAAACAAAGGATATTACAATTCCTGGTGTCCTGTTGGAAACTGATGTGGAGGTTGTTCAGTTTATTTTCCGATGCCTGTACAAAGGCAAGCAGAGTGCTAGTTCAGCTGGTGCCCATGTCTTCTCCATCTTACTTACTGTTAAATTTGAAAACCTCAACCTGACTAACTAGCAGCTACATACACATACACACACGCATTGCCTATCATTTGGTGCTGGGCGCACAGTGGGTTTGTCTCTGCCTCATCTTGTCATATGTATGACTGTACATTTATTATGCTGATCTGGTACACACAACATCTAATGCACATCTATCTGTCCTGGAAGAGGGATCTCTCTCAGTTGCTCTTCTTGAGGTTTTTACCTTTTTTCCCCCATTAAAGGGTTTTTTGGGGAGTTTTTCCTTATCTACTGTGAAGGTCCAAGGACAGAGGGTATGCTGTAAAAACCTCTGAGGCAGATTGTGATTTGTGATATTGGGCTTTTTAAATTGAATTGAATTGAATTGAATTTGGTTTATCTGAGCTTTTTCCTCTGAAAACATCTGCCTGCTATCTTGAAACAATGTTGAGAGTGGTGAGAGTGAACCAAAACACACTTTGTGGGCTGGAAATCTAAAAACAAAAAAAACAAGCCACCCAAAAAAACTTTAACGCTCCTTATAGCTGCAGAGTTGAGTGACAATTCTCCTTTGGTTTGTCATAACAAGGGACCCCTTTCACATTACACATTCATTTGTTCAATTGTATGAAAATATTCATTAATGCGGCTTTAAATTTAAAAGTGAACAAAAGAAAGAGGCAGAGGGAAAAGGAGAAAAAGATATAGTACCACTTTATTCTTTCTGTCATCAGGTCTGCATCATGGTAAATAGACTGCATTTATATAGCGCTTTTCTTGCCTTAGCGACCAGTGAAAGCACTTTACACCACCATATACTGATGACCAAGGCTACCCTACAAGGTGCCACCTGCAACATCAATGGCACATCCATCAGGAGCAAATTGGGGTTGAGTATTTTGCCCAGTGACACTCCCATATCTAAACTGCGAGGGCCAGGGATCGAACTACTGATCATCTGATTGTTAGATGACCACTGTACTTCCTACAAGTGAAGAACAGTTATGTAAGAGCACCAACCACACACGTACACGCACACACACACGCGCACACACACACACACACACACACACACACACACACACACTTTCTCTCTCTCTCATTTGTTATCCATCAGTTTTTCAGTGCTGTTCACCACTTGTCTACCTGCACTGCTCCCTTCTTCCTCCCTGCTTCCTCCTCCTCCTCCTCCTCCTCCTCCTCCAGTGTAGGAGAATGAAATGGCTGGTATTGTAAATCATGTTTCACTTCAATAGGAAAGACATCTGCCTTCTCCAAGATGGCATAGCACTGCCATAGAATTGTGACATGCCTGAGACAAAGACCCGCAGCTGTAACAGAATGTCCAGGTCATTTTTCTAATCCAGCAGCTCTGTCTGTTTTAGAGCATTCTTCCTCATCTCTGCAAAGTGGGTACAAACCTCCTGCCAACACTGTAGCACCAAACGGTACTCATAGTCATCAGTTACCATGGTATAGGGGCGCTCCAATGGTAATACTGCTGACTTCTAACAGGTGATGATCTACCTTGCTGGTCAGAAGAAAAATCACCCAGTGTGTATGGAGGTCTACATTTACAGTGCTTTGCGTAACCTTAAGTCCAATTCAAGGTCAGAAAGTGCAACTCCTGTGACTCACTCAAGGGGAACATCATGTATACTGTGCAGTTTCAGAGCACATCAGAACCCTAATGACTCCATGTTTGTAGCAGGTGGCTGCTGCCAGCTTCGCTGAGTGTGTAGTGAGTTTTGCAAAATGACAGTGCAGTTGGTTTTGGAGGGTTTGGAGGGGGGGGGAGCCTATCCCAGATGACACTGGGCAAGAAGCGGGGTACACCCTGGACAGGTCGCCAGACTATCCCAGGGCTCTGGTACAATGAGATATTAATTTCAATAATTTCCTTCACACACTTCTATCTAGTTTTTACCTGTTGCAGGGCTGTAGAGCTGCACATAGCAGAAGAAGAAGAAGAAGAAGAAGAGATTTACAAACACACTTTATTTACATTTTCACAGGGTACATTTTACATTTTCAACAAGTAAAGTGCTCGAAAAAAAATACAGATTTTACCTATGAATAAACAAACATAAATAAATGGGACACTCACTCATTGGAGAGAATGTGCAAACTGCAGTTCGTCTTCAGCAACAGTGCAAAGGATTTTTTTGTGATACCAAAAGTAGTGCCACACTGAGGCTGACCTGCTTTGTCCTCCATTTTGTTTTTCCTGGACACATAAATTGCTAGCTTAGCCTCACCAGAAATAAAATTTAGGAGCTGCCACTTTTTTTTGATTCATTTTCCTGTACCCTGCACCATAAATAAACTTTGTGATAAAAAATGTTTTGCTAAACAGATTAAAAACATTTGTTAAAAGAGTGAAGAGCACTGTGAATCTCTTACACTCACTAAAAACTTGAAAAACTGTCGCACGGAGGTGACAGAATGGGCACTGGTTTGACACAGCAGGATTAAGAACAGAAATAAAAGCATTTGATGGCACCAAGTAAGATCCTCCACTGGAGGTCGGCTGTTCTTTTCTTGAGGGGAGGTTTGTATAAAACTCCACTGTGGACCCACTCCATCTCCACTTAGCCTGCCAATCCATGCAGTGGGCGCTCTCTCACACAGTCCCTTCCTGTTCATCACTTTGACACAGTTTTTGTAGAGGATTTTTCTGTCAACTGTGTACAAGCTGAACTTCTTGGGGTCTTTGAGGAGAGGTCCATCCAATATACAAACCTCTGGGAACGGATCACCTTGGTCAGGTTCAGTCCCTTGGCTGTAGTCCATGAGGAGGCTTCTCTCCCTCCCAGAGAGCCTCTGCCTCCAAAAACCCAGGACCTTCTGAGCGACCCTGGTGGACTGGATACCCAGCAGAGAAGCCACAGCCATGTTTCCGAGGATGACACCAAGATAGTTTAGACCGTCTTTTCTCCAAGACAGATTATGGGAAAGAACTGGGAGACCATCATGCCATCCACCGACATCAAGGGCTTCGCTTTTTCTCCGGTTCACCCTCGCTGCAGACAGAGTGTTAAAAGAATTAGTTACATTTACTAAAAAATCAACATCCTTTTGATTTTTTATCAGAACAATAACGTCATCCGCATGAGCAGATAAAACAATGTTTGCACTAAAACCAGGTTAAATCAGGCCATCAATGCTTGTGCACATTTTACAGAGGAGGTGTTCTAGGGAGAGTGCATAGAGCATCCCAGACAGAGCCCTGCCAGATGCCTCTATGCACCCTGAAAGGACCACACAAACTGCCATTGAACTTCAGCATACTCTCAATGTCACTGTAACACCCGGATCTTGGCAATGAAACCAGTGCTAAACCCAAACTTCTCCATGATTTTCCAGAGGAAGTTGTGTTCAACACAGTCAAATGCCTTTTCTTGGTCCAGCAAAATGACACCAGCCTTGATGCCCAATGAGCTGGAAACCTCCAAAACATCTTGCATTAGGTAGACGTTGTCTACCACAGACCTGCCAGGGACACAGGAGGTCTCGTCCCGATGGATGAACTGCTCCATATCTCTCCTCAGCTAAAGCCTTGGACAGAATTTTGAAATCTGTACATAGAAGGGACACAGGGCGCCAGTTCTTTATGTCCTGCAGATTGCCATGTGTACTGTCTGCAATTTGTATGCATCCTTCTCCACACATCCATAAGGCCATGAGGATAGACCAGCTGCTGCAGAGTGTGTTGGGAGACTGGATGAAGCTCTGCATAGTAATGGTCTAAAAACTAGTACTCAGTACAGTTAAAATCCCCACCGAAGAATAAAAAATCTTCCAAGCCACAGCATTTCAATCTATTATTAATAGATTCTTCTGCTCTGTACCTTTGGTTGGAGCATAAGTATTGATAAAAAACAGAGTATGATGAAAACACCTCCCCTTTACTACATGCTCGACCTCCAGGAATGATGGAGTAAAAGCTCTGGAGAACAGGAAGCCCACTCCACCACTGAGTTTGGTGTCATGGCTTAAAGTCACCTGTCCCTCCCACTCTTTATTCCAGTCTACCTCATTACTATCATCACTGTGAGTTTCTTGTAAAAACAATACATCAATATGTTTCATCCGTGCTGTGTCAAACACCAGTGCCCTTTTCTTTGCCTCTCTGACTCCGTTTACATTTAACTTTCCCACTCTAAAATAATCCATTGTAAGGGAGATGTTATGAGCAAAAACAATGGAATAAAAAAATAGAAACAGAACCAACAGCCTCATCATCATTAAAAACTAAGTTGCTTTCTCACTTTAATCATCTGTTTTTTCAATCTGAATATCTCTTGATCAGTGAGATCTGATGTTGCTCTGTTTTTAATGAGATGCTTTGCTGTGTTATAAAATATAAACTTACCTGGGAAATGTTGCTCTAGATCTAAGCACTTCATGTTTTTGGTTTGTTGCAGGATACAATTTGTTTTCCTGACTGGCAGTTATCTGGGTGTGAGACATTTCACTGCAGTCAGACACACAGCCTTCACTGTCACTGCTGTCTGTAGAAGTTTGTCTACATCCAGTCGACCAGCTTTACAGCCCACCACAACAATCAGCGCATTCTTCTGTTTACTGCACCGCTTCACAGGAGCAGGCCTCTGCTCAGACACACAGTCTCCAGCCTCAGCAGCTACACCTCCCTCACACAACTCACCTGTCTTGCCCAACTCACCAGTCACCTCACCCAACTCACCAGTCACCTCACCTATCTTACATGTCTCACCCAAGTCACCTGTCTTACTCAACTCACCTGTCACCTCACCCAACTCACCTAACACCTCACCCGTCTCACCAAACTCACCTGTCACCTCAACTGTCTCACCCAACTCACCTGTCACCTCACCTTTCTCTCCCAACTCACCTGTCGCCTCGACTACCATCTCCACACCCTCACCTGCCCCACTCTCCCTCCCATTACTCACCTCAGTGCAATCACCATCCTGGCTCTGTTTCTCCTCCACCTGATGCTCAGCCACAGCTCTGTCTGAGCTAGGGATATCAACAGCTCCATCAGCAGCAGGAACAAGCCACTCAGCGGCGACAGCAGCTCCCTCCGGGCTGGCACGGTTAGGGCAAGCTCTGATGAGATGTCCCTCCTCACCACAGTTGAAACATCTGGAAAGAGAAGAGGTAGCAAACAGTGTGTAATCAAAGCCATCCACACGTACAGTGAAGCGGTAACTGAACTCTTCTGTCTTGTTATTCAAAATCATATGAAGTTGCCTGCGGTGAGACACAATGTGTCTCAACAGTGGTGACTTACACCCCGACAGGATTTTTTTAATCGGTGATATCACCTTTCCATGACAAGACAGCTCTCTAATCAGGAATTCATCGCTGATGAATGGAAGCACGTTAGAGAGTGTAATCCTTGATGCTGGCTGCGTCAGCGGCAGCACCGGCTCAAACAGCCCATTCACATCGATCCCTGTTTCCGCCAACATGTTCACCTGCCCCACTTTTTCTAAAAACAACACCACTGCCTTGTTCAGCAGACCTCACCAAGCTGTGCCCGATGATCTCCCCCACAGCCAACACCACCTCCTCCATGCTGCACAGAGAGAGCCGGCACCAACCCTGATGCCATGCTTCCGTGACAGCTTGGAGAAGCCACTGGAAGCCATGACAGCTTCTGAGTGGCCTTCCAACCAGACAAAGCCTGGCCGGTGTAAGTACCGAATGTGTCTGGGCTGCCAGATTTGTCCAGGGTCCTGCACTAACTGATGACATCACGCATTATGATTGGCTTTATGGCAGTCACAAATCCTGATTGGTTGTAGCCATGGCTGTGGCTGGAAGTTTGAGGAAATGATTGTAATGTTTGAGGAGAGAAATAAAAATAATAAATCAAAAGTTTTCTCTTCAGCTGTATTCTGAATGAAGTATCAATCTACTCAATCTATTGTGAGACGCCCTCCGACCCCGAGCCGATCTAACAGTAATTTCTTATATTTCTCATGCATTTCTCTTCTTTTTAGCCATTTTATTATTAGCCGCTAGCCGTTACCTTAATGCTAATTTAAAAGAAGGCTAATCCGAACCGAGCCGATCTCATTAATGTTTGCCGCTTGTCAGGTTAATGTTTTAATACTTCATTCAGCATACAGCTGAAGAGAAAACTTTCGATTTATTATTTTTATTTCTTTCCTCAAACTCTCTAACGTTACAACCATTTCCTCAAACTTCCAGCCACAACCATGGCTACAACCAATCAGGATTTGTGACTGCCATAAAGCCAATTATAATGCGTGACGTCATCAGTTAGTGCAGGACCCCGGACAAATCTGGCAGCCCGGAAACATTTGGTACTTACACCGGACACAAAACAACTATAAAATAAAATAAGACCAACAGAACACAACACCAAACACTTAACACAACTACACACTACATCAAAGGACAAAGGCCAGAAAAAAGTAAAAAAATCTCCTATACACTCAGCTCTTCCACTCTCACTCCTTTGAAACACGAAGAAGAAGAAGAAGAAGAAGAAATATAGCCACAAGCGGATATTCTGGGGTTTAAGCATGGACCTTTAAAACTTAACAAGACCTTTGACAGTTTAGGACAGCTGCATTAAAGAAAAACAACAGGTTCTATGACAATCAGACAGATGGTCATTCATTCAAATCTCTACTGGGCCATGCTCTTCTTTGGCAGCACTTTTGATTCCCATTGGTCAATTACAGAAACATTTTAAGGACATGCTACAGGCTTAGTTAAAAACGTCCACCAGGTATCAAAAATGCTTTACTGAATGGTGATGTTTTAACAAACCCTCATTGATATATGGCCAAATTTTGTGTGGGGCCACTACACTTGTTTGGAATTGGTTGTGCCCCCTACTGACCGATCTTTATTTACATATGTGGTTCACCATTAGAAATTAACACACCCTGCAAGTTTTGTAATGACTGGACAAAGAATTTCTGACTTGTAGCCTGATTTCAATTATCCCAAGCCCTTTTTTTTTGTATTTTAGCACACCATAATAGCAGTGGTCAAATTGAGGGGGGATGCCATCCCCTTTGGTCAACTGTCAGGATATGACTCAGGTACATATGAGGACATTTCATACAAGTTTTGTGATGATTGATTCAACGGTTAAGAAGTAAGGTCCATTTATGTGCAGAGCCAATCCCTCTCTAAATTTCATAAGCCAATATCATCAAATTGCAATGAGCTAACAAGCTTTTCATACATTTTGATAAGCTTGGTCCAATGATGATCCACAGAAAATTTGACACAAATCGAACGGAGGAGATGTCAAAAATATTCTTTTCAAAAAATTCGAAATGGTAGGAAATTTTACAGTAGTCCTATCATGGTTCTTGTGTGTTTTTAGTAGAGCACATTCAGCTGCACTCGTATGTCAGATTTCAAGTCAATTAGACTTATGGTGTGAGAGACGTGGCCTTTCAAAAAATACATTTTTGGGCCTTAATTATAGCACCTCCATCTGGCCAGTTGCCAGCATATTTCTCGAGCAGCACTTGTACAGAACTTTCAACCATTGGTGACAATTTCATGTGTCTACCATGTACCATGTATGGAGCCCCTGAAGTCCCCAAAAAAGAAAAAAAAAAACTATCTCGTGCGCACAAGATAAGCTAAATCAAGCGCACGAGATAGTAAAGTATAAAAAAGTCGGGTTTAAATCGGGCTCGGGCCCATTACTACAGTTAATTGGACAGGCCAGCCGGTCCCGGACATAACATGCACGGGCTCGGGCCGAGTCGGGCTGGATTTTTTGGGCCCGATCTAAGCTCTATTAGCCACTCTCGTGGAAAGGGGGTCCGTTCCGGGGAACCCACATCCACTTGTTTCCCCTGAGCCGCCTCAAGAACTGCCTGCTCTCGCCCTGCAGCTACGCGGAGTCACTCCTGATTAAAACGCCGCTCCACCTCTGAGCGCAGCAGGTCCAGGGCCTCTGTATGTAGTCAGGCAGGCTGCTTATCACATCAAAAGCATATCTATCTATCTATGCATTAATGATATGAAAGAGAGAAATGTAAGTCATTTTTCAATAAGCTAGCTGTTATAATTAAGAGTATTAAACCGCAATTCTTGTTATTTGAATGGCGCAACATGGAAGCATGATTATGTAATAAAACAGGTGTTTATTTTAGGAGCCAGGTGGTGAAGGGCTGTGCGCACACAATGTCCCAACAGGGGACAGCCCTCCATTCCGAAACCCCCCCACTCCGAAATTGATTTTCAAGTCCATATCAAGTTTCCTGCATTAAACACTGCTGCCCACTCTCCGTCACTCACACAATTCCGAAATTCATTGTACTACAAAAGCTTGAACGTTCAACTCATTGTTTTTTATTGAAAATATGTCACTGTCTTCATTTATTATGTAGCCTATAATTTCTCTAGCAGCAAACACATTTAAAGGAGACGCTTGTCAGGTCTTTGTACGCGCACTGTCCATGGTGCTGAAATCCCCTCGTCTGCTGACAGCAGACCAGGGGAGAAAAAAAAGACATTTCTTTGCTCTGTGCTTTCAGAAAATAGTCCCACTGTGTTTGCAGGGCATATCAGGCTGTGTGACTATGCACAAAGACTGCTTAACACATTGGAGCAATTTCATACAATTTCGGACATTTAACATGATAAACTCATTTCAGTTCAACATTGTCATTTGCTTAGAGGATTCAACTGAAGCATAATGAGTGTTATATGTCATTAAGATGAAGTATTTGCTTGTTTTGTGGTTAATTATGCACATGATCCTTTTGACCCCATCATGCGGTCTGTTCGTCCCTGCAGACAGGGTTATATTGTTCCTTAAATGGCTTGATTTAGTTATCAAAGTTTCATTTTCTTAACAAAACATTCTAGTTCTCTTATAACTGTATGCTATTATAAAATAACTTCAAATCAAATCCTTAATCATTGATAAGTGTGCGTGCTTCCCCCGCCCCTCCCAACAAAAATAAATAAATAGTACACAGCCATGGTAGTGACTCAGACAGTGACCTGTCTGTGCTTTCAGCGTGGGAAATAACTGTATGTTGAGCGCACGTTTAAGTATCTCGTGCGCTCGAGTTAGCTTGTCTCGTGCGCATGAGATACTATCTTGTGTGCATAAGATAGTTGTTTTTTCTTTTTTGGGGACTTTAGGGGCTCCGTAACCATGTCACAGAATTTTGTGAAAACATTTCTGAAGAAAACTAAGTCGAAGCAAAAGCAGTACGGTTTCAACCCTTCGGGCTTGAACCCCTAAATATGGCCTCAAGTGGCAACTCCAGATTATAAACCAGCATGGACCTTTACATTATGACATCTGCATTAAGATTACCAACAGGCACCACTGTTGGTTCCTAATGGTCAATTACAGAAACATGTTCGGAACATGCATCAAAGCCTTAGTTAAAAATTGAGATCAGTAAAAAATACAATGCTACAGTACAGTAAAAATGAACAAAACTCAGGATAATGATACCCTGTGATGTCCCCTGTCATATTTGAGTATTAGTTTTTTGATTTTTTTTTTAATACTGAAAAGGTAGGACTACAGCAAATAAACAGTAATAGCAATAAGACTGAAATTCACTTTACCATGAGTAAGGACCAAAAGAAAAAAATGTTAGTGTTCAAATGATCAAAATGGACTGTTATTTAATAAAAGATATCATTGTCATTTTCATTTAATCTTCCTTTAATCAATATCTACCAAGTCTTTAACACTGTGGTACTAAGCAATGCATTGTGTGGTTTTTCGCTTAGAGAACATACAAATGAAAGTCCTTTTAAGAACTTGTTTATTTAATATATTTTGATCCATGAAAATAAGTCGTTATTTTGAACCTGTGATTTCTTAGCCAATACTTAAAGAGGAACTGTTATGCTTTTTGAGGTTTTCCCTCTTCTTTAGTGTGTTAAAAAACATTTTTCTGCTTTTATAAGGTCTGGGAAAAAAAAAAAGTCCAGCCTAAAGGGAGTTCTGTCTCCCCACAGACACTCAGCTTTTGATCTGATATAAACAGCCTTTACTTCTGCAAAGTTATTTTCTAACAATGTAACAAATTAGCCATGAACACAGTGCCCGCCTGCAGGCCATTGAGCCGCACACCCAAACACACCTGCTCCAAGCAGAGGCGGAGCAGAGGCTGCAGAGTTTCTGTTGAGGAGATGCCATGTCATGCTTTCTTCATTGCGACCATAAACTGCCCTTGTTTGGACTGCCGAAGGAGGAGCTAACAAACAAGAAGTAGTTGGAATTTATTTTTGATACAATTCCCCCACAATACAACCCAGACATTTTATTGTGTACCCTCTGTTCTCCTGAGGACTGTTTTACAAACTGGCAACAGTTTACAGCTGGATTTTCACAATGATTACTGCTGAAAGAGTGGGCATGTCCCTTTATTGGACAAATCTGGAGATCACAGCTTGTAAGTATGCTTAATGAGTTGTGAATTTGTTGTGTAAAAACAAACAAGGAAGCTGCTATTGAGTATTGAAGTGTGGAGTAGGTGGCTGTAGGAACGTTAGGCTGTACACCCAGTGCTTAGCTGTAGGCCTAGGCTAACTGGCTAACCAAAGCTTTTATTTGAAAATGCTTTTGCTATTCGCCATACAGTAAATTAAACTCACAGTTGGGTGGTGTCAGTAAGATGAATTTAACGATTGAATTGTGGAGAATCTAACAGAGCGATTAGCCGTCATGATGGCAGCAATAAGATCTGGGGTCGAATTAAGACCTGCATTTATTTATCAGAGTTTCATTGTGAATCAGCTTTTAAGTAGGACCTATTATGCTTTCTCCCCTTCCTTTGTGTTTTACACAGTATTATATCTGTAGGTCTCGGCTAACTGGCTCACCAATGTTATTGTTTTGTAAAGTGACCTTGGGTTTCTTGAAAGGCACTATATAAATTAAAGTTATTATTATTATTATTATTATTATTATTATTATTATTAATATTATTAAATGCTTTTGCTACGCGGCGTACAGTAAGTTAAACTGCTAATCTCAGTAAGATGAAGTTAACAATTAAATTGTGGAGAATCTAACAAAGCCATGTGCAGCATGTCCATATTGGCAATAGGGTTGACATTTCAATGTGTGTAAATTAGCCCCAGGGCTAAATTATCAAAGACTGTAGTATTGATAAGCTTTGATGGTATGTTCTTTTATCGGTACATTTACATATTTTGGTTTGATTCATTATCATCCTGCAGCCAGAGCCACCTTAACCTAATGTTAGGCCCTGGGGCTCAGAGGTTTTGTAGGCCCCCCATCCCCTCGATTTACAGAGCCTCATTATAAAAAAGTGTAATATCTAGGTAATCTACATCACAAAATGCATTTGTTTCTTTTGAGACATACAACAGTAAGTTTTCCCTCTTTGAGCAGCCAGAAAACACCATCATATTTTGATTAACTTATCACTGAGCCCACTTGAGCATAAACACAAGACACTTTTTATAACAACCACACACAGCAACTCATGGTGATAATAAAACCAAGATGTGTGAAAGTTTGATTTCACACCATATTATGAAAAACATCACCATCACCAACCATCACCTGTCTGCACAAACATTGATAATAACAGCATAAGCAAAGAACAACAACAGATCAAAGTAGAAGTTTCCTCTCTGGCCTCGGCGGGCCCTGTGAACCAATCACATGCACCTGCACAAACACACAAACGCACACTCCATTCAGCACCATGGATAGCAACATGCCAGGTACCAAAAGATGAAACTGATCAACATTTATAGAAGATTTGCAGTATAATCTAGACAAAAATCGAAACAAATATGTATTTCTCTTAAAACAATGCACAACCACAACAATTTAAAACCTGGACAAGCTAGCAATAAATACAGCACTTTCTTACCTTTTTAGAAGTGCTTTGGCCTGGTCTTCTTTGAAGAAAAGGCCCTGATTATGTCCTTAAAATCCAAATCATGAAAGATGTCATGCTCAGTGGACATCAGTGTGAGATGACTGACTCGGTCTTGCTGCATGCTTGATCGCAGTCTATTTTTCACCAAGCCCAGTTTGGAGAAGGACCGGTCTCCGCTTGCGTTGGTCACTGGCATAGTCAGGAATAGCCGTAGAGCTATATCTGTGTTTGGAAACACTGTATGGAGGTTTTTTCTTCTTAAAAATTTCAGTCCCCTGCTCCTCTCCAGCTACATCCACCAGTGCGTCCCGCGCCTCCTCCGCTCCCTCGGGTGGGTGAGTTAGCGAGCTTCCTCCGGTGGGTCCATCTTCAGCAGCAGCTGGTTTAAAAAATCCTGTGAGTTTTGGGATGCTCTTTAGTAATTATTTTTTCTGGAAACTCTTTCTCAATAAGCTTTTTTCTTTTCTGGGCACCGCTCTCAAACTTCTTCCCCGACATTTTGCAACTGTCACTCAATCATAGAGGGACACACCCCAAAACTAGCTATACACATTCTGATAGGTGAGCCCACAGGCCATAGGCCATGGGGCCAACGTGGATCACTCGTAATTTGGATCAATCTGCAGCCACGTAACATGCGTATAGAGTGATTGACAGAAAACCTGACAAGTTACGAAACAATATGACTTTTTCAGCTCATCGTGACCCCAAAATGATAGGCCTTTAAACTTAGTAGGCCCCTGGGCTTCAGCCCAGGTAAGCCCGTGCATTAAAGCCGCCTTGCCTGCAGCCTCTCATCTGCGTTCTGTGCTGGGGCTAAACTCCTCCACATACATACACATCCACACATACATATGGAAAGCCGAAAGTGCCATATATCGCCACTCTCCACCAAGAAAGGATAAGATAAACTCTAGGAAACAGGCTCCCACAATTTGGTTAGGGTAGGATGGGATGAGATAAGATAGAAGGGGGGATGGAGTGGGGGTGGGGGCCCTAGGTCAACTCTGTGTTTTTATTATTTTTATTTCTTTATTTTATTTTCTTATTTAATTATTTTTATTTATTTTTACTTTTGTCTGTTTTAATTTTGTTTTACTGTACTTGTTTTAATGTTGTATGTGTACTTTCCTTATACTATATATAACTCGTTATAATGCTGTATTATTATTTAGATATTATTATTTTTATTATTTAGATATTACTGATCTGTGCCTTATTCTAACTCCCTGCTATTCCCGACCATGCAGGGAGGACTGCACAAAATGGAAAAACGAGCTCGGAATGTATATTTGAAACTTGTGTGAATTTAAACTGCTCAATGAAAAAATATTTGGAAAAAAAAAAAATGTTGGTTTCGCTACATCGGTGATATTTTTTTCATATTTTCAGGTACTGTTACTCAACTCGAGGACTTTAAAATTTATATGAACTCCAGGATGCCCACTATCAGGTTCTCGCTTGAGTTTAGCTCTAATTCAGTTTCTTTCCTTGATGTAAACATGTGTAGAGCTGAACAACTGACTACCAGTGTGTTTAGAAAAAAGACACCAATAGTTTCCTACACTTTGCTAGCTACCATCCACCTGGTTTCAAGAAAAGTCTTCCGTTTAGTCAACTATTGAGAGTTAAAAGAATCTGTAGTACCGAGGCTACTGTTAATATTCAAGCCGAGGAGCTTTGTAACAGATTTTCAGCTAAAGGTTATGATAAAAAGACTCTTGACAAGTGCCTGGATAAGGTAAAACAAGTAGACAGAAAGTCATTGCTGTCCTCTAAAACACGCTCTCCAAAAGCTTCACGTCTAGTCTGTGCCACTACGTTCTCTAATATCTCTGCAGACATCAAAAATTGTGTCAAGAAACATTGGTATATCTTAGCGAGGGATCCACAGGTTGGCCATTTGTTTAAAGACACTCAAATTTTTGCCCAAAAACGAGCCCCTAATTTGAGAGACAAACTGGTGAAAACAGAGTATTTTGTTCACCCACAACATTTTCTGTCTTCACTGCCCAATGGGAATTTCCCCTGCCGAAATTGTGTTCATTGTAATGCTATGATTAAGGGTAATTCTTTTATACATCCACACTGTGGCCGTAAATATCCAGTGAAGAGCAGGATTTCCTGCAAGACCAAGTTTGTAATCTACCTTCTTAAATGCCCATGTGGCCTGTGTTATGTTGGTAAAACAAAGAGAGAACTCAAGACCCGCATCTCTGAACATAAAAGCAATGTTAGGAACAAAGATGAGAAGTCTTCTGTGGCAAGACATTTTCACAGTGCTGGACACAAGGTTTGTACCCTCAGATTTCAAGGTATAGAAGAGATTAAACCTTTAAAACGCGGTGGCAACAGAGAAAGAGTTTTATTACAACTCGAAGCATTCCGGATACACACACTTCAGACTGAGCATCCTAGAGACATGAATGAGGAACTTTTATTGAGTTGTTTTCTTTGATCTTCTGTGTACTTTTTGCATTTTTGTATATTCTGCTGCAGATGTTTTATATAAGATTTACTGTACCTCAGCAGCAGCATGGTACTTTATGTTTTTACTGTGCCTGTTAGAATTTTTCACACTGCCAATAGTTTACTAAGCACTCTAGCACTTTATTTATTTTTACTGTGCTGGTCCTCTTGTAATACTATGCGGTCTTGGTACTTTATTTATCCTTACTGTGCCTGTACGTCATTGTTGTGTCCAGTGTAATGTTTATTTCAATTCAATTTCAATTTCAATTTCAATTTTATTTATAAAGCTCAATATCACAAATCACAATTTGCCTCACAGGGCTTTACAGCATACGACATCCCTCTGTCCTTAGGACCTTCACAGCGGATAAGGAAAAACTCCCCAAAAAAAACCCTTTAACAGGGAAAAAAAACAGTAGAAACCTCAGGAAGAGCAACTGAGAAGGGATCCCTCTTCCAGGATGGACAGGCGAGCACTAGATGTTGTACAGAACAGATCAACATAATAAATTAACAGTAAACCATATGACACAATGAGACAGAGAGACAGAGAGAGATGCAGGATAGACGGTAATGGCAGTAGCTTACAACAACATTAATGAAAGTAATAATATTATAATTAATAATAATATATTAATATCTGATAGTATACATGTGTGACAATAATCATATGTGTATAATTACAGTAGAAGTATGACTAATGATAACAGCAGCAGCAGGAGGCATCTGGCAGGACCACGGCAGCAGCACAACCACCCACGTCACACTATCCAGGCACCGCTGCAATACGAGTTTATGTCTAGTACTAGACTATTAAGATTGCTGCGTGTTATAGGAGAATTAACTACTCATAGGTGGCACGTTCTATTCAGTGCCTCGATGGGTACCTTTTTCTCCTATTATGCCTGTTCACAGTTTCTATTTTTTCTATGTATTTTTACAATGTTTGTTTTATTCTATATTGACTATCTGTCAGTTAAGTGAGCAGTCAGGCTAATTGATAATTACTATACACCTGTGTCTTCCCAGATAGAACACATACATCTGGCCGACGTCAGCCTGAGGACGACACATCGGCCCTGAATTTATAACGTCTGACAAGCGTCGGCCGCATGGGCAGATATCTTTAAATTTAATACTCTTTTGTCCCAGCTCATCAAACGTCTCTGTTATGTCGGCTTTGGGTCGGCCCAGTGCCGTAGAATGTCTGCTCACATACGGAAGTCGCCACAGAGGCAGAATTTCATCTCCGCGGTCTTTGTTTGGAACTGAGCTCGCAGGACACAGCATCTCATCGCAGTTGGTTTCAGGTAAGCTAACTGGAATAAACTGGCAGAAAATAGCTATGTTGTTTCTTCTGTGACTGTTAAAAGAGGTTCCTGGTGAGTGGCGAGGCACGACTGTGTGTATATAGCTTAGCACAGGTCCCCACCAGCTAACATTATCTTTCGTTAGCTGTTAGCTAGTTTAGCAGTTTAGCTCATGTTAGCTAACAGGCTATAACTGTGGTGTTTTTATTTTATTTTCCCTAGTTGACGTTATCTGCTCATCTGGTTATCGTGAGCACTCGTTTTGGGTTAAAGTGCCCGGAGCTGCCACCTGTGGTCCCGCAGCGCCCCGGCCTGACCTCCGGGGCCCTGGACGGATGCTCAAGTGTGGATGGAGAGGAGCGGAGAGGAGCGCGGAGGTAAGGCGGGGCGGGCCAACATTGTGTATCCCAGAACGGATGCTCGAGTGTGGGTGACAGGAGTGGAGTGGAGCGGAGAGGACCACGGAGATAAGGCGGGGCGGGCCAGCACTGTGTATACCAGAACGGGTGCTCGAGTGTGGGTGACAGGAGCGGAGTGGAGCTGAGAGGACCGCGGAGGTAAGGCGGGGCGGGCCGACACTGTGTATCCCAGAACGGGTGCTCAAGTGTGGGTGACAGGCGCAGAGAGTAGCGCGGAGGTCAAATAGTGAAGTTTAAGGATGCCTTCGGTATGTTTGTAATGCAATTTTATGGGCAATTTATCAGTCGAGGTCTCCTCCCCTGCAAAGCAAACTGACCTGGTGGCTACAGGCAATAGCGCAGTTTTGAAGCCACTGTTTTTCCGAGATGAAGGACTGATTGTTGAGCTGCTGTTAACAGTTAACGGAGTTAACGTCTGATCCCGTTTTTTTAACAGTTTCAACACTAAATTAAGCAGAGTGACGGACCCAAAGCCTTCAATCTGGCTAAAAGACAGCTGAAATGCTAAAAAAAAAAAAAAAAATACAGTGGTGAAGTTGGAATTTGTTTCTTGAAGTTACATGCTCATCGTCTTTCCTGTCTCTTGCAGGCTGCCAGGAGAAGCAGACTGGCCGTCAGATATTGTTTGTGGAAATTTGAAAATAAAGTTTCCCAAATTGACTTGTCTCTTCATTGTGCACACTTACACACGAAATAGGGTAACAGTCAGCTATTTTTGAATGTTAGCATTGATTTCTCACATTGGATGGTGAAATAGTTGTAGTTTGAAAGGTCCAACCTAAATGAATAAAGGTCGTAGTTAACGAAGCATATGAATATTAATGAAGGAGCGCCCACTGAGCGCGGCTTCTTTTATTGATCGATGATCGATTGCTCATTTTCGATTAAAGGCTGATGTCTCAGCGACATCTTGGCAATGAGCAAACGCTCTCCCTGCTATGTCTTACCGATCTAAACTTGATACATCGGGCCGACATCGGCCAGATGTATATGTGTGCTATCTGGGTTGTCAAGCACGAGTATTTATATGTCACTTCCTGTTCCATCCTCACACACTGATGAAGACCTAGGCCCAATTCCAATCCGATCCCTCACAGACTCACTGATTTAGAGGCGCGTTCATGTGAAGTGTGTGAGTGTGTGAGGGCTGTCCCATTGTCAAATCGTCAAGTCAGTGAGTGAGCCCTTTATGCCCCCTTACCATAGGTCAGCATCGATGCGGACTTACGGTAAGGAAATTACCCACAGTTCATAGCGTTGTGACATCAAATACAGGGGTTGCCCTCGGGACACCGGAAGTGTTGTAAAAAAAAACGAAAACACGGTCAGCAGATATGCAAACGGTAACGTTATGGAAGGAGAGCGAAAAAACAGATAAACAGTGAAACATTACATTAACAAGGATTTAAGATGGTACATAAACACACATGAAGTCAGAGGAATACCAGTGGTTATATTCCACACACAAAGAATATATATCTATATATACATATATATATATATATATATATATATATATATATATATAGATATAGATATATATATAGATAGATAGATAGATAGATATATAGATATATAGATCTATCTGTCTATCTATCTATAGATATATATATAGATATATATTCTTTGTGTGTGGAATATATGCTGACAATAACTGATAAATGATCACGCCCAGAGCCGCATTAACAACATTTTGTAGAGAGGGGGATAAGTGCTGTCCCATTCCTATTTGTAGTATCTGGAGCCCTTTCAGACTCTCACATTCAATCACTTACAACTGACATAAGTTAAGTCAGTGAGGGTTCAGGGCTTGAGTCTTTAGGGGCCGGATTGGAATTGGGCCCTAGTGTCGAAATGCATCTGTGCTACCTGTAAACTGCCTGTGAGTAAAATAAACGAGAAAGTTTGATGGACACTTGAGTGCTGCTGGCTTTTTAATTGTAACTTATTGTAACTATGCATTTATTTGATGTTTTGATCTACTCTTGCATGGAAAGTCAAAGAATAATCTGGCAATGAAAGTCTGTGAGGCTGGAGTATTAGAGGCCGTTTACACGTACACGGTGATTTTGATAAACGTTTGTGCCCTTCGTTTACACGCAAATGGAGATTTCTCCTCTGAAAACGAGTCTTTCTAAAAACTCCGGCCAGAGGGGAGATTTTGGAAAACTCTGGTTGCGCGTTTGCATGTAAACTGAGATAAACGGAGATAAACGGAGTTATAGACAGCCGACGTCACCGGAACTTGCGCCTCTGTCAAAAGTGCGACCTATGTTGCTATGGTGACAATGGATACATGGAAGGCTTGAGCTTCTCGTTACACTGCCACCTACAGGTTTGGCATGCTCTTGTGTATATATACACGGGTAAGTGTAAACCAAGATCTTTTTGAAAACGGAGACGGTGAAATGTCCGTTTATGAAAATAGCCGGCAATGTGTAAACGACCTCTCATAGTAGCAGGGAGCAGTGAGCAGAGTTGGCTTGATGAGGTGGGTGAGGAATGAGAGATGTGTGGACAGGTAATTGGCTGGCAGGTAGGTGTGGTGGGGGGGTGGGGTGAGTGGAAATTTACTGAGTTAACTGACATAAGAACTGGCATGTATGGCAGGTCTAAAGTGCACACTGTGACTGTTTTTTTTTTTTACCAATAAAGAGTGTTTGCAAGTTGCTTGTACCATGTAAATGGCCATTCCTTTTGATTCCCATGTCAAAATTATATGAAAAGTGGGTTAATTTGTCTTTGTATGTTGTCTGATTCAGGAGTTATGAAAATCTGTTTTTCCCCATTAGTGTGGACATCAATTCAAGATGTATTTTTTATGTATCCTTTATTCCCACTGAGATACAAGATCTCTTATTCCAGGGAGTCCTCTGGCCCGTTGTTTGAAAGTAGAATTAACCAATCCAGGATAAGTGGAAAAGCAAGGCTGGACAAAGTCTCATAAGTCCATCCTGGCTTAATTGGTTGTTCGAACGCCTAGCCAGGCTGAGGAGGAGCGGCTTTGTCAAGCTAGGTGTAGCTTATTCAGGTAAGTATGTGTCCACAGCTTTCTTAAATAGACCACATGGTAAATCACAGTTTCACTGATGCACCAATACAGAGGACATGTGCAGCTTACTTCTCGCCCAGTGAGCAGCGTGTCATTATGGAGTCTTATGAGGACACATAATAACTAAAAAAGGACAACACAAAAAAGACAATTGCAGACCGACTGAATGCATAAGTAATCTAAAAATATACACTTGCTGCGCAAATGAATAAACATAATTACAATTAAAGTTCCTTTCACAAATTAACAGTTGTAAACTCTGACTTAAAGGTGAGCAGTGGAAGTTAACATTACTTGGGAAATGTACCATGATGATTCTTGATTCATTGTGCAAATCTCTTATAGGCTATATATAATCTATCTCATCTAATGCTAATACAGCACTACAACTGGACAAAAGCGCACCTGGCAACAGGTGAAGATTAAGTTTAAGAATATTTTGCAGTCTGGTAAGTGCCTCAATAAATTGCTGATAACAATGTACAAATGAGGTGAATAAATTATTTGGAAGGTGCCTGCTAACATGTCTGTACTGATTTCAGCAGTGAAGAAAAAGGCACATGTGTCTGGCACGGGGGGTGGCCCACCAACAGCCAATTTCACACCAGCGGAAGAACTTGCACTTGATCAAACCCAAGGCAGGCCGATGATGGAGGGGATGGGGGGGGGGGGGGGGGGGGGGGGCAGCTACAGACTCTGTCCTACACACAGAAACTGCCCTCGTCATAAAAGGTACATTATTCCAGTATACTGTGCATGGAATCAACCATTTTATTCATTCATTAATCAACCATTGGTGTTATGTGGACTGTCTGACCTTGGATTGTCTTGCAGTGTCAGGTGACACACTGACCCTTCTGGAGCCACCAGAATATAATCCGGTGAGTGTTATTCATTAAAGGCATATGCTTGACATGTCTTGCAAGTTTACCCTAGGTTAATACAAGTTCTATTTAATGTGGCAGGGTGAAGGCACATCTGCAGCAGGGGATGGATGCAGCAAATTAGGAGGAGACTCTGCCTCTGGACTCCAGAAGGTTTGAGGTAACCTGTCAATCTTGTGGAAATAATTTAGTCCATAATGTATAAGAAGTCAGTGATGTGGTGCTCATGGAAAATATATTTGTAACATGACACAGATGCTGAACAGCCTAACAGCCTGACAGCCTGACTGGAAAAATAGTGAGTATTGCCTGAAAGAAATCCATGGTGTCCACAATTGCTGTGCTAATAGATATGTGTTTTACAGAATTCACAAACTGTCAGACAGCTATATGCAAGTCATCTACAGATGCAGAAAGTGCTGGCAGATGTGAATCTCCAGTGTGAAAAGACAGGACATGGAGCTTGATAGACAAATTAACATGGACATGGAGCTTGATAGACAAATTAAAAAAAAAAAAAAACTTAAGGAAACCAGACTTGGAAATTAAGAAACTAGAGAAATAAGTAAGTGATTTTAATGCACACTGTAAGCATGACTGTGATGCAATGTATTAATCAATGTTATTTCTCTCTTTCTCTCCCCAGCTCCAAGCAGACAGTAACTGATTACAATATTTTTCATTTAAATAAAATGAGGTCAAAGAATATTGTGGTTTCATCTTCATGTTTTCATTCATTAATGGAAAGTACACTGGAGTTATTGATCCAGTTAACTGGGAATGTAATTTGGGAAGGTCATACAGTTATGAAACCTAATAACCATTAATTGTGTGCTACCAATGCCAAATACACCTACTTGTATGTGTATTCCAACAATTAATCATTTTATTGGTGAGGGTATCTGTTTGTCAAAGTATCCTTAGGCAAGATGCTGAACTCCAGATTGCTCCCAATATTGTATGCGCCCTGTGTGGTAGACTGACGACATTAGTGTGTGTCTCAGAATGGGTGAGTGAGCAGCTGCACACTGCTTAGCGTTTTGTACTTTCTATAAAAATAAAAAATTAAAATAAAATCCTGCTATAAGCAGCTATTTAATAAAAACTGCAAACAAAGCAGCTATTTTAACAAAAAAAAAAAACCTGCTATAAAAGCAGGTATTTTAAGAATGAGAAACAAAAAACAGCTCTAAAACTGCTATTTTAAACAAAAAAATTTAACTAAAATAATTGGCAACATATTGGTATCTGACCAATCTGCCATTCAAATTGCCCGGAAACATAGCCAGGTTGTCCCACTACATTTGTGGTGCCGCTCTGGGAGCCCTTTCTCTCTGGATAGTAGCGATGTTATATAGGACAGTGCAGGCAACCGTGACATCGCAGGCTCTGTCCGGGCTGTCCCTCAGGTGATGGAGGCACTGGAACCTTATTTTAAGAAGGCCGAATGCCATCTGAATTCTTGCCCTGGTTCTTGCATGGGCAAGGTTGTAGCTGCGCTGTGCCACAGTTTGAGGGTCTGCAAAGGGTGTGAGCAGGAACGGCTGGCATCCATACCCTATGTCACCCAGCAATATGCCAGCGAATTCACCTGAGGAGGGTGAATGTAATCGTTATGTAGAGTAACACTTTTGACACACTTAGGCCTCTAGTTTCCAGGCGCGGCGCAGGGTGGGTGGGTGGGTGGGTGGCGCAGGGTGGCAAACCCCACACAGAGCTAGTTTCGAGCAGTGCAACCTGAGGTGCGCTCAGTTTGGTAGTTTGGCAGACCGAGGTGCACTGAGATGGGTGTGGCGGCGCAGCAGGGGGAGGTGTCAGCAGATCCAGCTTGGTGCAATGACAGCGTCGTGCCAAAAGGCTTCGCCGAAGGTGTGCTAAAAGCTCGCCAGCTGAAACCAGGTCTACTGTCAGCGCAGGCAGAGCGCAGCTGGTGTAGTGGAAGTTTGGCTGACCGGTGGACAGTGCACACACATCACCAAAACCTCACAGGCAGGTTTCCAGAATGTCAGGCACATTAACAATGCAATAAATACCCACAAAAACCACTATTCAATGCAACTATCTGCAATCAGCACATAAATGTATCTCTATATCGACTGTCCCGTCACATCTGATGTCAGATCAAAGGGGATTGGCACCGTATGGCACATTTGGCACGTGTAATGGAAACCCAACCTGATTTGATTAACATAGCTGCAAACTAATGAGTTCACATCCCTCTCAGCCAACCACAAACAGCCACAGCATCAGATAGGGAGTATATATTCAGCATCTGTCATCTTAGAAAAGTCAAATGAAAATAAACAGAGTGAGACTGCAAGAGAGAAAGAGAGAGTGCGTGCGCACACTAGAGAAACGCTGTCAACAAATTGTAAGTTATGTTCAGTGGCTTAAGGGTTTACGTGCTTCATGTGATCGCCTATACAAATGTTAAAATGTTCTTGCTCAATGTGATCTACAAAGATGGAGTACATTATTGCGAGGAGGAGGAGGAGGAGGACTTACGCAGAGAGAGGCCGAACTGCATGTGCCGAATCAGCAGGAAGAGCATCAGGGCGCACGGGAGAGGCTGGCTGCCACCTGGCTGCACAGCTCTGTCCTCAAAGGGAAATTTCGGTTTATTTCAACCTGTCTCCTATCGTCCTAAATTTGTTTCAAGTGACTAGCAACAATATCGCGAGAACAAGTAGAGATCTCATGCCGTGTCTGAAATCTCGCGAGAACCAGCAGCAACAGCTGGAAGGCAGAACCGGACAGTAGCCTGAAAAGTTCATTCATTTATTTTATGAAAGATTTATAGAATAATGGGTGACTTTTTGCCAGACTTCGACTTTGTGGAGGAGGAATTTGATTTTGCAGAGTTTGATGGCCACCCTTATTTATTTGAGCCAGAATACACTGACGAAGAGCTTTGTGAAATTGAAGAACAGAGGAGGAGGAGGAGAGAGAGAGGCGCAACAGGTAGAGGACGAGAGAGGAGGAATGGCTGCTGCAAGGCTGCGTATCTCTGGAGATTGGTGGTGTACCTGTGAATGCTGTACCCCAATGCCCATAGAAGAGGAATGCCTCTGTTGCAAGGAATGGGACCGGTTGTAGCCTTATTTTCAAGGTCTGGATGTGACCGAGGACGAGATACCTCCACCTGGAGTAGTATCCAGCTGGGCTTTATCTAGAGCTCGCAAGATTTCAGGCACAGTATGAGATCGCTGCTTGTTCTTGCAATATTTCGGCCGCGCTTTGGAAAGTAGAGCTAAATGGTAAACAAACATGGCACCATACCGGTAAGGTAAGACAACACATTTACATGTCGTTTTCTATATGTACTCTGACGTTTATCCTAACGCTATGAGGTGGTCTTTGTGGAAAAAAAGCTTGTTTAGTGGACTAACTTTGCACTTGAAGTATGCCCGTTCACTTACGTTTTAACAGGTCTGACGCTAGTATGCGCCCCGGCTGTATCTAGGCTAACGGCTAACATGCTAATTATTTAACATGCTATTATTTTTATGTCACTAGTCACTTGAAACAAATTTAGGACGATAGGAGACCGGTTGAAATAAACCGAAATTTCCCTTTAAATGTGAGTATTTCCTAGTGATGGCCAGATGAAGCCTCATGAAGCATTTTCTTTTTTTCTGAGCCCACTAGATGGTGCTTTTTGTTCAACAAAAGGTTTAAAACACACTGAATTGCCATTCTTTGAGCATCTCTCTTTAAACCAAGAGTGCCATCTAGTGGGCTCAGAAAATAAAGAAAATGCTTCATGAGGCTTCATGAGGCCATCACTGGTATTTCCCTGTACATCCATTCACACATTTATGGTGTAAATTTACTCAATCACATTAAATATAGGCTACAACATATCACCCAAAACAAATTATTTCAACGTTCAGTTTATTTTATTTATTTAGCCTTTATTATGTAGCCTATTAGGGTAATTTAATCCACATAATTAATTTATTTAGAGACAGTAACCATAAGTCATTCTTACCTGAACATTGATGCTGTGGAACAATTTTCTATTAACAAAATCGCCTTCATGAACACCTGAGGGGTGTTTAATCCTCACGTGGGTGCAGTCCAGCGCACCGATGACATTAGAGAAAGCTGTAACAAAAATGATAATGAGTAGCCCATCCAACACTTTTTTTGTAATCTGTAATTCATATTACCTGCGATTTTGTAAAAGCCGTCCTTAAAATAGCACATTCTTCTGTGGCCAGGGAAGGTGAGGAAGACGTGCTTGATTGCACGTGATTTAAGTGCCAAATACATGCTTCGAATGGCACGGCCAGTAGCTCCTTTATCGAGATTTTCTGCATCTCCCATAGAGTAGGCTACAGAAACAGAGTGGCCTTTTATTGTGGCCAGCCTAAGGCACACCTGTGCAATATTCATGCTGTCTAATCAGCATCATGATATGCCACACCTGTGATGTGGGATGGATTATCTCGGCAAAGGAGAAGTGCTCACTAACACAGATTTAGACAGATTTGTGAACAATATTTGTGAGAAATGGTCTTTTGTGTGTATAGAAAATGTTTTAGATCTTTGAGTTCAGCTCATGAAAAATGGGAGCAAAAACAAAAGTGTTGCGTTTATATTTTTGTTCAGTGTATCCAGGACCCACTCCAAATGGACCTTGGGATGTGCGTGTTTTTTGACTATTTTTGCAATACATACATAAGAACATGGAATAACTGTAAAATTTCCAATCGCAGTGACAGCTGACTGGATAGAAAAGGCACCAGGATAAAATAACTGCACAGAAAAAATCTCCGTGGTAACATACAGTATGTGCCTCTGCTTTCGAACAACCGAAAGCTAAATTAAGCCAGAACGGGCCCAGTTACATTAAAAAATAAAAACATAAACAAAACAAAACAAACAACTCATACTGTATATCAAAACACATACAATACATTAAAGTAACACAAGGGGAAAAGGTAAGCGATAAAGGGTATAGGAAAAGCATTTGCTTAAGGAAAGAAATGCATAAGCACAAGAAACGAAATAGCCTAAGTATGCAGTTTGAAGAACGAGTGGAATAGTTGCTAGTGTGAAAGGACAAAAGCTGGAGATATAAGAAAGTAATTTAACTTAACAATTCCTTGAAAATAAATAGCAACATGTGCATTTTTCTCCTCTGACACAGAGGATCATCCTAAAGAAAGTGACAGCAGTGTGACATACAGCCGGGGCTGAATCAAAGCAGGTCAAAGGTTACGAGCCAGAGAGGCTCCACCAACAAGGTGTCCTTGTGGGCCCCAAGAGATGTTGTGTCTTATGGATGTCAAACCAACCTGGGCTACTGCAGGGGCCATATATCTTCCAGGGCTACTGCAGGCGCCATATATTTTGACTATTGATGTGCATGTGTTGAACTATAAAGATAGCATAGCTGGAGGACATCCAGCCACTCACTCACTGACTGACTGTTCATGCGGCTCTATGTGTGTGACTCCATTCTGGAATGCTTATTAAAACTCAAGAAAGACAGCCGATGTGTGAAGACCTTTTCTTTAAACTGTTCATTAAATAGTTGTTTTGCCACCACAAACCTGGCGACCACAAAGGGACATTGGACAAGAAACTGCCGTAAAGGGGGAAACAACAAGGGAAGAGACGGGGCAGATGAGTCAGATTGACTATATGGTGAGAGCACGTGGACGGATGAATCTGGTAACGACACTGACCTCGAAAACCAACCAACGCTTCAGACACGTGAGAACACTGACACTAACACAAATACAGAAACACACAACACGCACATCATGACTGATACAGAGTATGAGCTTGTTTCTGCGCACATGCTGACGTCACATGCCTGAACTGCATAACACACATGGTTCCTATGTCACACACTGACCGTAATTATGAGGACATTGGAATGACGTTAATTGTGCTGTCTCTGTGAAACTTTCTGATCAATTGCATGAGTTGATTTTGTCACAAAAGTCTGATCCACACATCTCACTGGTAAATCCCAACCGTGCAGACCTGGGTCTGTGGGTGCGGGAGCTGAACGCCATTCTATGCTGGAAAGTTTACAACTGATCCTCATATTGATTTTAATGAAGGAATGAGCGTGTACAGAAAGAAACTAAATTGTGCCATTGAGACTTCCCGTTCTGTTGTGTTTGCAAACAAGACTGGTTTTGATACTGACATGTGCATGGTTACATCCGTTGCAGACATCCCAGAGCTACAGGAGGTTCCCACTTATCTTTGGGCCAAAAGTAAACATGATGTTGGTCTGAACAAAAACTGCGAGTCTGTGATAATAACACCTAAATCAGACTACAGACCCTGTCGTATTCAATATCCTCTCAGACGTGAAGCAGTTGAAGGCATTAAACCTGTGTTTGATGCTCTGTTGAAAGCGGGTATGATTGTTCCATGTGTAGACTCTCCTGTGAGAACACCCATATTTCCTGTGTGTAACATACGACCTGATGGCGAACCTGTGGAGTGGAGATTTGTGCAAGATCTGCAAGCTGTAAATGCTGCTGTGCAGGCCAGGGTGCCTACGGCCCCAAATCCACATACGATTCTGTCCCAAGTTTCAGCTGATAGCAAATGGTTTTCAGTTGTTGATCTGTCAAATGTTTTTTTCAGTGTTCCAGTACACCCAGACAGTCAATTCTGGTTTGCATTTTGATTTGAAATTCTGCTTTGAGAGATAGTTTGGAAACTCTTGTACTGCCTAAAGGAAGTGCTTTGTTGCAGTGTGTTGATGACATTTTGGTTGCGAGTGAAACCAGAGAGGGCTGTGTTAAAGACACCCTTGCCTTGCTGACTCATTTGGCTGAAAAGGGCCATAAAGCCAGCCTGTCAAAACTACAATTTGTTGCAAAAGAGGTCTCATTTATGGGTCACGTGATCTCTCCTTAGGGAAAGACCCACACGTCCAAGCGCATTGAAGCCATTCAAAAGATCCCAAAACCTGAGACAAAAATAAAAAAAACAAGTCATACATACTACTGCAGGCAGTGGGTTCCTAATTATGCTGAAATTGAGGCACCATTAGCAGCAATTGCTCATGAGAAAGGCCTGAAAGGATCTGATTGTGTCATTTGGACTCCTGACGCAGAGAAAACTTTTTTTGATTTGAAACTTTCTTTGCAAACACCTCCTACTCTTGGACTGCCTGACTGTACATGACCATTTACCCAGACTGTTGATGAAAAGGGTGGGTACATGACTTCTGTACTGTTACAAGAACACGGGGGGAAACAGCGACCTGTAGCTTATTTTTCATCTAAACTTGATAGTGTTGCTGCAGTTGACACACATGACTGTGTGCTTGCTTCCCCAGGTCAGATCTGAGAGACACACCGATTGCCAATGCTGATTTTGAATTCTTTGTTGATGGATCAGCTTCAAGAGACCCAACCACTGGCAAAAATGTTTGCCAATGCCAGGATTTGTCATCACAACACTGCAGGAGACAGTGATTGCACATCCTTTGTCATCCTCACATTCAGCTCAAGCGGCTGAATTGGCGGCTCTGACAGAAGCATGTAAACTGGCAGAGGGCAAATCTGTAAATATTTACACAGACAGCAGATATGCTTGGGGTGTGGTTCATGATTTTGGACAAATTTGGAAGAACAGGAATTTCTTAACTTCAGTGGGGAAATCTATTGCTCATCATGTGTTGGTGTCTGCTCTTTTGGATGCTATTTTGCTGCCAAAACAAATCGCTGTGTGTAAATGTAAAGCTCACACTAACAACACTGACCCTATCTCTCTGGGTAATGCCAGAGCTGATGCAGCTGCAAAAGCAGCCTCAAAGCTGCCATTGTCTTCAGCCTTGCATGCTACCTCACTAACCCCTGCTTCTACTCCCATAGCCGTGGCTACGGCTGAGATAACCGACCTGCAGATAAGGGCCTCTCCGGCAGAGAAGGCCGTTTGGAAAAAAGCAGGATGGCACTTGGTGTCTGACCCTCCCTGGCTCATAACCTTGGTGTCTCTTGCTGTTGTCACAGTAGGGGTTAAATGAGCAACACACATCATACATCATAGCAATACCAAATAGGCCTACCAGAATTTTCCATCACAGGTCCCAGCAGTGCACAGGGACATCGGTGGCTGAGTAGCCCGCACACAAATTGTTAACACCTTATAATAAGTTTCAGACAGATCTCTCTTACAGTTTAAAAACATCTTAATCAGCTCCTTGTCATTTGACCATTTCCAATGTATTGCTTCTTTCCCAATTGCATAATTCCCGTCTAAATGTCTGCTCGTTGTCTTGAAAACAAATAGCCTAGCCTAGGACAGAAAGGAATGCATATATACATTTTTGCAAATGAGTACTTTATTGTTTGCAGTTCATGTGGTTGATTAATAAATGCTGAATAAAATAAAGCTGATCTTTTTTCTATTTTAACTGGGGAAATAACAGGCTATAACAATACAGCATAACAAATATAGTTGATCTTTTTCACTTTAATACAACATAGCCTACAAGAAATTCAAAATAATTTCATTCAAAGGGACACAAAGGTCTGTTCGCCCTCTTCCAAGATATGTGCATGCAGTGGCATATTAGAGGAAAAGTAGTCTTAGGGAGAATCGCATTTATTTAGTTTCACAAGGTGAATTTTCGGATTGTAAATAATTTTAGCAATTGAAAATAATTTAGGAATGCATTATAAATAGCCTATTTTCCTCTACTAATTTAAGTTAATAGAGGAAAAGTGACAAAGAGGTACGCCAAAATTCCACCAGATGTGTGTTGGTTGCGTCTGCACTCCGGAAAAGCAGCGGAACTGATACGTTTCAATACTAGTCAATGTGTGTGCTTCCACCGGCTCCGCCTATGCTGCGTTCCGGCTCCGTCACAGCTGCGGCGCTCCAGAGCCCTCTGCAACAGATATGCCGGACTTCTATTTTTGCCAGACACTGGAGTACAACACAGCAATTCAGCACAGAGCAGATCGTGCGGGGCAGGAAGTCGTGCACAAAAACAAAATAAAACATCTGGTTAATTTTCAAAATAAAATACACAGTGTTCACAGCGGATCATATTTGCCTACACTACACCTTGAAAATGTCATAATGGGCGGAGGCAGGCCTGAAATCAACAGGTCAGAGGTTTTCAGATGTCATTTCACCCCGTTGACACCATGGACGAGGAGATGTTAATAATGGAGGTGCATCGAGATGTCTTCCTACTACTCCTCTGGTTTTGTGGTTCTGTTTATAGAAACTACATCTTGTGGGTCCTCATGACTCCTGCTGTCCGAAGGAGCTGTACCGCTCTGCACAGCAAACGCAGCCAATGGGTGTTGATGGACGGCGGAGCACGCAGCGGATAACCAGCGCAGCTGTTCCGCAACGGACACGCATCCAGTGGAATTCGATTCCTACTCCTTTTTGAACATTTCTGTTTTGTTTTTGTTTTTATTAGGATTATAACACTGTGTGTTTATTTTTACTTTGGTAAAAATATAAAATAAATAAGCACCCTTGCGAAATAGATAGCTATAGTTTTATGTAGAATCCACACCTTCGCCAACACTGCTCTCCTCATGAAGGTGAACATCCTCTGGCTCTGCCTCTGGCTTGTCCAGTGATGGTGGATCGATTGCTGGATTGCTGCCACTTTCGACGCCATCCAAACCAATACAAAATGTTAATCATAACAGATTATTTTTTAACATATATTAAAATGTGTCTAGAGATGAGGTTGAAAGTCTGAGGTTATGTTATTGATCCATTATCACCTGTTGAAATGATGCTCAAGGAGATAAAAAAAAAGTGTTAAAATAACTATTCACCCATTTAATCTTTTCTTTAATCTTTAAGATTCTATCTGTCTGAGTAATCACTGTACTGCAATGTTCTTCTTGCTTAGTCAGATCTGCTATATTAACTGGTGTGCTGATACTGTCAGCCAACACTGTCCTCTCTCAGGAACATCAGTGTCAACAATCAGCATCTATTTCATGGCCTACATTTAATGTCTCAGGCAGAATATGCACCAAACTGCTTCACTTATGTTGGTTTGACATTTAAATTACACCCCTGAGCAAAGGCTGACTCTATAAAATACCAAGGGTTATATAAAGGCCTGCCCAGATGGGATTAATTATAACAGAAGAGGTCAAGTTTGTAAATTTTTGTCTTGCACAGGAAAGCTTTTTTTAATGAAAGAAAAATATATGCTTCGTCAATTGTAAGGTATAACTGTAAACCATTAATCCAAGTAATGACCATCAAATTCTGCTACAGAGACTGAAACATTTAATTGGCCTTAAAGCTTCTGCACTAAGCTGGTTTAAATAGTATTTATCTGATTGGTTTCAGTTCGTTCACGTTCATGATGAATCATCTTTACATACTAAAGTTTGTTTTGCAGTTCAACAAGGTTCTGTGCTCGAACCAATTTTGCTTACTTTATATATGCTTCCTTTAGGTAACATCATTAGAAAATACTCTGTAAATTTCCATTGTTATGCAGATGACACACAATTATATCTACTGATAAAACCAGTAGAAATGGATCAATTAATTAAACTTCATTAATTAAAGTGCCTTGAAGAGATAAAAATCTGGATGAGCTCCAATTTCCTTATGTTAAATTCAGAAAAAATTGTTCTTGGCCCCAAACAACTCAGAGACTGTTTATCTGATGATATAGTTTCTCTGGATGCCATTGCTCTAACCCTAACCCTAACCCTAACAAACCTCAATATTTGTAATATTTGATCAAGATTTGTCTTTTAACCGTCATTTAAAACAAACTTCACGGACTACATTCTTTCATCTGCGTAATATTGTGAAAATTAGGCCTATCCTGTCCCAAAAATATGCAAAAAATTGGTTTATGCTTTTGTTACCTCTAGGCTGGATTACTGTAATTTTCTGCCGGGGGACCTCCTATAATACACTGGGCACCTTCTCTCCTTCTCTCTCTCTCTCTCTCTCTCTCTCATGTCCTGCTTCAGGACATTTTCCATTGTTATTTTGAAACTGTAAAAGATTGAAATTAAAAAGTAATCTTGATTAAAATATTAAAGAAATGTGTCATCTCTAACTTAATGCCTTTGGGAGATCAGTTCATCGTCTACTTACTTAACTATTTGCAGCGAACAAAATTTTGACCAGGGGTGCCCAAACTGTTGCATGCCACTGTATATGTATTGTTGACTGTAGTTTAAATAGTAAAACCAAAAGCTTGAAGCACAAAATATAATGCTGTCTTTTTGTAACTCTACTCATAACTTTTATGTATCCTGAAATTGCCTTCCAAAGGGTGTTATTAATGGCTGATGGGTAGACCTAACCAATCACAGCACAGTGAGCAATGGACAAATGTAAACAGACTACAGTGTGCAGATACAAGCTGTGATGATGAGCATAAATATGTCTGTTAACAAATGTGTCAGAGTCTCAGGAAATAGCTGGGTAGGACCCAAACGCAGATGTATAGATTGCGGAGGGAACAGGAACAGTTCCATGATTTATTGAAAGGAATGCTTACAAGATAAGAGTCCAAGAGTAGACAGGAAAATGTCAGTCTGGTAACAGGTGACAGAAAAACAAAAGTAGCTCCAAAAGACATGAGACAAGAAAAAAGAAAAAACAGGACAGATAAAACACTAACAACCAACAATGACACCAGGAAAAAAGGCTGGAACGCTTATGGCAGGGTATGAAGACAAACTGGCATGAGCTTGCTGTTTAATCAGGTTTATCGTTTAAAGACATTACAATCACAATTTGACAACTTATACTGACCAAAAAAACAAATAAAAATTGAAACAGAGAAAATAGAAGGGGCTGCTGTAGTAGTAGAATGGACTGCACTTCTATAGCACCTTTGTAGTCTTCTGGACACTCAAAGCGCTGTTTTTTTTTTTGTTTGTTTTAAACTACATGCCACATTCACCCATTCAAACACTGGTGGCCATGATGGAACAGCCATCGGGAGAAATTTGGGGTTAAGTATCTTGCCTGAGGACACTTCGACTGTGGAGGAGCTGGGTATTGAACCACCAATCTTCCGTTTAGTGGACGACCCACTCTATCTCTGAGCCACAGCTGCCACAGAACTGGAGAGCAGGAAATAAGACAAGTGACAGGTGGCACTCTGAGGGCTAAACTGTACGTGTAATCACATACACACAATCCCTGTAGGAACATACAAATATATATATATATATATATATATATATATATATATATATATATATATATATATATATATATACATATATATATATACACACACACACACATATATATGTATGTATATATATATATATACATATATATATAAAATCCAGACCATGTACATTGAAATACGTCCTGCTGCTATTCAGACTATCACCCTTAATTTGAATTTGTCATCCAAGCAGATGTGATTACTTTTTGGGGCAGCTCCCTGTGTTCTAATACATGCCTCTGCTTTGGCCTTATATTTTTTAGCTCAAGGCCATGTACACCCAGACTCTCTAAACAAGAACACAGCAGATACAAAAAGCCCTGAAAACATCACTTCAAATGCAGCAGATGGTGCATGCATAGTGATGCAACAGCAGCTGAGCTGAAGGTGTAAAGCAGTTCAGTACAGAATATGAGTATGCTACATCCTCACTGCCCTGATGATGAATAATATAATATATTAAAATATAATATAATATAATATAATATAATATAATATAATATAATATGATATATAATATATTAGATGAGTTGAGTTCAACATAATAATAATTTATTCATGATAATAATTTATTTGAGGAATTTCAGTCATTTAGAGTGCATCATAGCACTGAGACAGCACTAGTTAAAATTACAAATGACCTTCTGATTGCTTCAGACAAAGGACTCGTCTCTGTGCTTGTTTTATTAGATCTTAGCGCGGCATTTGACACTATTGACCATCAAATTCTGCTACAGAGACTGGAACACTTAATTGGCCTAAAAGGTTCTGCACTAAGCTGGTTTAAATCTTATTTATCTGATTGTTTTCAGTTTGTTCACAGTCATAATGAATCATCCTTACGTACTAAAGTTTGTTTTGGAGTTCTGCAAGTTTCTGTGCTCGGACCAATCCTGTTTACTCTATATATGCTTCCTTTAGGTAACATCATTAGAAATCACTCTGTAAATTTCCATTGTTATGCGGATGATACACAGTTGTATTTATCTATGAAGCCAGAAGAAAGTAATCAATTAACTAAACTTCATAATTGCCTTAAAGACATAAAAACCTGGATGAGCACCAATTTCCTGATGTTAAATTTAGACAAAATTGAAGTTATTGTTCTTGGCCCCAAACAACTCAGAGACTCTTTATCTGATGATATAGTTTCTCCAGATGGTATTGCTCTGGCCTCTAGCACTACCGTAAGAAACCTCGGAGTAACATTTGATCAAGATTTGTCTTTTAATTCTCATTTAAAACAAACCTCACGGACTGCATTTTTTCATCTGCGTAATATTGCGAAAATTAGGCCTATCCTGACCCGAAAAGATGCAGAAAAATTGGTCCATGCTTTTGTTACCTCTAGGCTGGATTACTGTAACTCTCTATTGTCAGGTAGCTCTAGTAAGTCCTTAAAAACTCTCCAGCTAATTCAGAATGCAGCAGCACGTGTACTAACAGGAACCAAGAAATGAGATCATATTTCTCCTGTTTTAGCTTCACTGCACTGGCTCCCTGTAAAATCCAGAATTGAATTTAAAATCCTTCTGTTAACTCATAAAGCTCTAAATGGTCAGGCTCCGTCATATCTTAGAGAGCTCATAGTGCCATATAATCCCACCAGAACTCTGCGCTCTGAAAACGCAGGGATACTCGTGGTCCCTAAAGTCTCCAAAAGTAGATCAGGAGCCAGAGCCTTCAGCTATGAGGCTCCTCTCCTGTGGAGAGATCTTCCTGTTGCGGTCCGGGAGGCAGACACCGTCTCCACATTTAAGACTAGACTTAAGACTTTCCTCTTTGATAAAGCTTATAGTCAGGGCTGGCTCAGGCTTGCCTTGTACCAGCCCCTAGTTAGGCTGAGTTAGGCCTAGTCTGCCGGAGGACCCCCTATAATACACCGGGCACCTTCGCTCCTTGTCTCTCTCTCTCTCTCTCTCTCTCTCTCTCTCTCTCTCTCATCCTATTACTGCATCTTGCTAACTCAGCCATTCTGGATGTCACTAACTCGGCTTCTTCTCCGGAGCCTTTGTGCTCCACTGTCTCTCAGGTTAACTCATATTGCAGCGGTGCCTGGATAGTGTGACGTGTGTGGTTGTGCTGCTGCCGTGATCCTGCCAGATGCCTCCTGCCGCTGCTGTCATCATTAGTCATTAGTCATACTTCTACTGTTATTATACACATATGATTTTTGTCACATATGTATACTGTCAGATATTAATATATACTTTCAACATATTGTATCACAGTAGCCAGAACTATAATTAGAATATTATTACTTTCATTAATGTAGTTGTAAGCTACTGTCATTACCGTCTGTCCTGCATCTCTCTCTCTCTCTCTCTGTCTCTTTCTCTCTCTTTTTCTGTCTCATTGTGTCATATGGATTAATGTTAATTTATTATGCTTATCTGTTCTGTACGACATCTATTGCACGTCTGTCCATCCTGGAAGAGGGATCCCTCCTCAGTTGCTCTTCCTGAGGTTTCTACCGTTTTTTTTCCCCGTTAAAGGGGTTTTTTTGTGTGGAGTTTTTCCTTATCCACTGTGAGGGTCCAAAGGGCAGAGGGATGTCGTATGCTGTAAAACCCTGTGAGGCAAATTGTGATTTGTGATATTGGGCTTTATAAATAAAATTGAATTGAATTGAACATAGCTTCACACTTAAAAATACTAGGTAAAGTTAATAACCAGTTTCAGGGTATGTGGGCTTTGGGTCTTTCTCTTGGCTTATGTTCTGATGGGGAGTGAATAATGACCCAAATACCGGTTCATATAGCTGACCTGCTGACATGTACATGTGTGACTGGTTTATTTTAACCACCACTGGGTCATTTTCCCCCGCCGTTACTCTGCCCCATTTTCTTTGATACTCCCCTGCATCGGGTGGACTATGAAGGAATGAGAAAAACTGTGTGCTGAAGGTACATTTAAATTTGCCTTATTTAGTGATAAAATTAACGTTAATATCGTTAACGTTTGACTTTTTTGACATTAGCAGTAAACTTCCTCTTAATTAACCAAATTGTCCAATCTACTAATATTACTGTAAGTCAATTTAGCAAATGGTTGGTGATACATAGCTTAGCCTGTAACATTGGATGACATGACACTGGTGACCACAACAATGCCATGTACAAAGAGGCTACTAGAGAAGGTAAATAAGAACCTCAAGTGGGCCAGCATGAAGATCAAGCCTAGTAAATCTAGAAGCATCTCGATACATAGAGGGAAGTTAAGTGATAGGAAGTTTGTCATAGATAATGAGGAAATCCCAACAATTAGGGAAAAGCCAGTAAAGAGCTTAGGTAGGTGGTACAATGTGGAGTTGAATGATGAGGAACAGGTGGTGAAATTTAGGAAAGATGTGGCAGAAGGATTGGATAGAATAGATAAATCCGAACTTCCAGGAAAGTTGAAGTTGTGGTGTTTGCAATTTGGGCTATATCCTAGGTTAATGTGGCCATTGTCAGTTTATGAAATTCCAATATCCGTAGTGGAGAGAATTGAAAGGTCGGTTAGCTCCTATATTAGGAAGTGGTTGGGTGCTCCTAGGTGCCTAAGTAGTGTTGCATTGTATGGAAAAGGGATATTTCAGCTGCCAGTATCTAGTTTAACAGAGGAATTTAAATGTACCAAGGTCAGGACAGAGCTGTTGTTATCTGGGAGTAAAGACGTGGTAGTTAGGAGTGTGGTTCCAAATCCAACCAAGGGGAGGAAGTGGAACCCAAGATCGGCAGTTCAGGAGGCAGAGGCAGCTCTTAGGCATGCAGAGATTGTAGGTAATGTTCAGTTTGGCCGGGGAGGCCTGGGGCTTGGCTCAGGCAATGAATATGGAATAAAGCAGGTCTCAAAGATAAAAGAAAGCTGGTTGTAGAACAGATACGTAGACAGGAAGAGATGCTAAGGGGTACAAAGGTAGTGGCCCAGGCTAAACAGGGACAGTGGTTGAATTGGGAAAGTGTAGAGAAGAGGAAGCTCAGTTGGAGGGATCTGTGGAGTATGGAGGAGAATCGTATTAGATTCCTGGTAGGGGCTACATACGATGTGTTACCAACCTCCCAGAACCTAAAACTGTGGGTAAATGAGGACCCATCATGCCCATTGTGTTCACGTACCGCAACCTTAAAGCATATTTTGTCAGGCTGTAAAGTTAGCTTGTCACAAGGCTGATATACATGGCGACATAATCAGGTGTTGAAGTGTTTAGCTGCAGGCATCGAAGGGAAACGAAGACAGGTGAATTCAGAAGGTGTTAAGGATAGGAGTTTAGCAATTCAGTTTGTCCGTGAGGGAGAGCAACGTAGACAAGATGTGGGAGGCAAGGGTGTGGCCGCCTAGAAGATGCTTGTGATTGGGAAATGCAAGTAGATTTAGGGGGAAAGCTTGTTGTTCCCCAGGAAATAGTTTGTACCAGGCAGAGGCCTGACTTAGTGTTGTGGTCAGTGAGTCAACAGATAGTTTATTTCATTGAGCTGACAGTTCCTTGGGAAGACTCAGTGGAAGAAGGCTATGAAAGAAAAAAGCTTAGATATGCAGACTTAGGAGCAGAAGCTGAGCAGCGAGGATGGAAGACTAGGATTTGTCCAGTGGAAGTGGGGTGTAGGGGATTCATAACAAGATCAGCTGTCTCGCTCCTGGGGGAACTTGGAGTGCGGGGACAGAGTTTGAGGAAGACAGTGAGGGAAATGTCAGATGAAGCAATTAAATGTAGCCGTTTTATCTATAAGAGAAGAAGTAATGTCAGTTGGGGGCCAGCAGGGGGAACTACTAAACAGGGCACATAACTCCTTGAGATCAGGTGGAGAGATCCACTTCCTCTCAGGAGGAAATCCAGGAAGAGGAAGTATTTAAGTGTGGGAGTGGCCTATTTGAATCCATTTTGTTTGAGGCCATGCAGCAAGGTGAGTGTGCTTGTTGATCCTGTAAGTTCATTTAGCTCCTTTAACTTTAGCTTATATTGGAGTTATGCTATGTAGCATGTGAAATAGAGTATGGTGAATGTGCTAGGAAAGGTAGTATCAGCCCTGTTTCTACCTGGAGCTCGCATGTACGGAGCCTGGGTTTGGTTGAAGATGGCAGTGCTGTTTGGGCTGAGAAAGCCATGTGTAAGTAAGGAGGAAGTCCAGGAAGAGGAAGGTTATTTAAGTGTGGGAGTGGCCTATTTGAATCCATTTTGTTTGAGGCCATGCGGCAAGGTGAGTGTGTTTGCTGATCCTGTAAGTTTATTTAGCTCCTTTAACTTTAGCTTATATTGGAGTTATGCTATGTAGCGTGTGAAATAGAGTATGGTGAATGTGCAAGGAAAGGTAGTATCAGCCCTGCTTCTACCTAGAGCTCGCATGTACGGAGCCTGGGTTTGGTTGAAGGTGGCAGTGCTGTTTGGGCTGAGAAAGCCATGCGTAAGTAAGGTAAAGGAGGTTATTGGGTTGGTGCAGGGAGGGGAGCAGTGAGACCTGGCATTAGGGGAGTGTCTCTGGGACGCTAGAGATCACTGTCTAGCCTCCTGGAGGTGTCGTGGGACCAACTAGACGAAACACTGGTGAAAGGAGGTTCCCACCCGATGACCCCAAAGACATGCTAGTTATCACTGCTCATTGGTTTGTATAGTTAAGCCTTGCCATATTAGCTTATCATAGGGCTTAGGTTTTTCACTGAGTGTTGATCCTTTCTCTAGAGCACAAGCTGCTTGTGTTTTATTTGAACCCACGCTTTACATTAACGTTGTTTTAGCTGTTAATGTGAGACACTTGAGCAGTGGGATAAAAGATGTTGTGAACGTCACCTTACTGTAATGTTACGCACGTAATCATTCACAGATATTCGCACCAGTGACACTGGTGCTATTTCAGCACTGGTACTAAAGCTCAATGTAACCACACAACTAACATAAGTTTCAGGAGATGTTAATTGGTGCTTTCAGTGAGTTGCCACCATGCAGATACATCGGTGAGACGTGGGTCAAAATAACCCAGTGCTTTGGGTTTGATTGGTGACCCAGTGGTTTTATTCTGGGGTACTGAATTATTTTGACCCAGTACTGGGTTCCATGTTTGACCCAATATTATTAGTAGTGATCTCTCCACACAGATCAGATATTTCCAATTGCCATCATTTTTAGTCTTTTCGGTGACAAGGAATGGTTAAGTCACATGTCCATCATGATCGTGTCATGTAAATCTGTTTCCAATGCACAAATTTTGCCGTTATCAATACACCAACATTTGTCGCCCATCTTAGCATAAAAACTTTTGTATGCTTATATTTTTAAATTTTAAGCAACCATTTGATGCTGCATTTAGTGAAAATGTGTTTGCTTGTCTCCATTTTAATTTATACACAAAAAGTATCATTGTGTGAAAAGTATCAAACATTATCCTGGAGAATGTAAAGATTCAGACCACCTACAGGATGGCAGGAACAAAATTTGAACTCTTATCCTTTGCATTATGAGTTATCCACCTTATCACTCAACTACTGAGGAAACAGGTGATTGTTGTGGGTCACAGTAGGTTTTGGCAGGATGAATTATGAATTGAATGAAATTCTTTTAACTTGGGGCAGGCTCGAGCTCGGTGAGTTGAGTGTCCTTTGTAGAGTTCAATTTCAACCTGCAGCCCCCTGCTGCATGTCATCCCCATTCTCTCTCCCCATCTGATGCTCGTTTTGTTTCTGTTTTTCGCTGTTTCATCACTACTACAAATGCAACTGTTGAGAGTATCTTACTGTCACAATCCTCATTCATATTTTAAGAAACAACAATTTATATTCCGCCACAAAATAAGCCTGAAAAGCTGGAAATTAGAACAGCAGTACAGACAGTTGTTGCAATGAGATGATACACTGTCTCATCTAGTTGCATTGGTGTGAACCAGCAGGTTTTAACAACATTGCAGAACGGTGCATTGCAAGTAGTTGCATGTTTCAACTCATCTTGTTGCGAATCTTTGGTCTAAACCTGGCTGTAGTGGCCATGGTTTCATAGAGATACAGCATTCAAGTGTTTTTATTATTAATAATCAGTTGTCTGTATGATGACTGGATCTACTACCATAACAGCCATGATGAAAACATAATGTTTGTATGTGTGTGTGTGTGTGTGAGAGAGAGAGTGAGAGAGAGAGAGAGAGAGACACACACACACACACACACACACACACACACACACAGACACAGAGCCATACTGTGGTTGTTAATATTTACTAGCTGGAACCATGTGGAGCGGGTTAAAGCTAATCTAAAGGTCTTCCTTCAACACCGGAGATGCGCACTGAGAATAAAATGGAGATCCTGCTGAGACACATACAGTACACACTCAGACAAACACTCACAGGTACACACATGCACACAGAATTCATAATCCCAGTGGAAGTGAGGTGAGATCAGTTAAATGGGTGTCATGTGGAGTTATTGGAACAGTAACCTTTCCTCCAGTCATTTATCCAGCTCAAAACCTCTTCCAGCCAGAGATTATGGTATGCTTTTTTAAAACTTATTGTAAATATTCACTGGCAGCAGTGTGTGAAGAAGACATGTCTTTGATAGGATGCTTTAATTCCTTTTTTGTAGATTTTATTTCTTTTTGTTTTAAACTTATTCTTTATTAACTTTTTCACATCCCCTTTTGCATCAAGAAGGGTTATTTCATCACAAAGTATATTAACATTTTACAAATAACCATAAATAAACAAAATAAAATAAAAATCAAAAGTAACCAAACAGAAATAGTACCAATATATCAGTAAAAATAAATAAAATAAAATAAATAAATAAATAAAACTCATCATGGGTTATACATGGGTTCACCTTGTATTGTCACATATATGACATATATAATACATATCTTTATCCAACAACATAGATGGGAAAAGGAATTAACCGAACATTTCATAATGAAGATAACTATCAGTTGCAGACCAACATTTCAAAAATCTTTGTGGCCTATAACAAACATAACACTAATGATAATTGTGAAATACCACACACAGTAATGTCATCCAAAACAGTCTCATACCATGGAAAACTCATCCTGTTGCAACCACTTCATTAATTGTCTTTCAATTATCAATCCCATTTTCCCCCCACTACCTTCAATAATGACATCCATCTTTCTATGAATAATTCCCTCTGCAATCTCAATTTATACATGTTTTTTTCCATTGTGTAAATATTTCTTAGAATTGTTAACCATTCAGCATGGGTGGGGGGGATCCTGTTTACGCCACCTTAGTGTAATTGCTTTCTTTGCAGCTAATAATAGTATTTGTAAGAGATACATCCTTTTCCTGCTGTAAATTGCATCCGGTTCCATCCCAAGAATTGCTATCAGAGGGTCTCTTACCAGTTCTACATCTAATATTTTGTTCACAGTGGTAAAGATTGATTTTCAAAAGTGATCTAACAGTGGACATTGCCAAAATATATGTAAATGAGTAGCTATGGTCTCACCACATCCCCTCTAGCACATACTTGTCTGATTTGAATTCATCTTTGCCACGCTTTAAGGCGTTCTAAAAAATCTGTTGACTATCTTCCATTGAAACTCCTGCCACATATTGGCATTAGTAACTGTATGTATCTGAGCACAGATCTTTAGCCACTGATCCTCACTAATTTCATGTTGTAACTCTTTGTCCCACTTTTCTTTCACGTGACAAGTATTGTCCATAGTCATTGAGATCAGGATTCTATAGCAGTTATTGGTTTATGTATAGAATCTCCTTCCTGAATTTTTGATAAATATTTTTCTATGAGAGAGGGCTCTGCTAATCTGTTCCTACTTGGGTGGTTAAATATAAAACTTCTTATCTGTAGGTATCTGTATAGTTCTGCTTTAGATAAATTAAAATCTGCCCTTAGTAGATCAAACGATTTAAAGTTTTCATTACTAAATAATTGATGTATAAAGTTTAACTTCATATGTGTCCAGTTTCTAAAACCTACATCAAATTTAAGAGGCAAGTCTTTAATATACACTGAACAAAAATATAAATGCAACACTTTTGTTTTTGCTCCCATTTTTCATGAGCTGAACTCAAAGATCTAAAACATTTTCTATATACACAAAAGACCATTTCCCACAAATACTGTTCACAAATCTGTCTAAATCTGTGTTAGTGAGCACTTCTCCTTTGCCGAGATAATCCATCCCACCTCACAGGTGTGGCATATCAAGATGCTGATTAGACAGCATGATTATTGCACAGGTGTGCCTTAGGCTGGCCACAATAAAAGGCCACTCTGAAATGTGCAGTTTTGCTTTATTGGGGGGGGGGGGTCTGGGGGGGTCAGAAAACCAGTCAGTATCTGGTGTGACCACCACTTGCCTCACGCAGTGCGACACATCTCCTTCGCATAGAGTTCATTAGGTTGTTGATTGTGGCCTGTGGAAAGTTGGTCCACTCCTCTTCAATGGCTGTGCGAAGTTGCTGGATATTGGCAGGAATTGGAACACACTGTCGTATACGCCGATCCAAAGCATCCCAAACATGCTCAGTGGGTGACATGTCTGGTGAGTATGCTGGCCATGCAAGAACTTGGATGTTTTCAGCTTCCAGGAATTGTGTACAGATCCTTGCAACATGAGGCAGTGCATTATCATGCTGCAACATGAGGTGATGGTCGTGGATGAATGGCACAACAATGGGCCTCAGTATCTCGTCATGGTATCTCTGTGCATTCAAAATGCCATCAATAAAATGCACCTGTGTTCATTGTCCATAACATACGCCTGCCCATACCATAACCCCACCTCCACCATGGGCCACTCGATCCACAACGTTGACATCAGCAAACCGCTCACCCACACGACGCCACCCACGCTGTCTGCCATCTGCCCTGAACAGTGAAAACTGGGATTCATCTGTGAAAAGAACACCTCTCCAGCGTGCCAGACACCATCAAATGTGAGCATATGCCCACTCAAGTCAGTTACAACGACGAACTGCAGTGAGGTCGAGACCCCGATTAGGACGACAAGCATGCAGATGAGCTTCCCTGAGACGGTTTCTGACAGTTTGTGCAGAAATTTTTTGGTTATGCAAAGCGATTGTTGCAGCAGCTGTCCGGGTGGCTGGTCTCAGATGATCTTGGAGGTGAACATGCTGGATGTGGAGGTCCTGGGCTGGTGTGGTTACATGTGGTCTGCAGTTGTGAGGCCGGTTGGATGTACTGCCAAATTGTCTGAAACGCCTTTGGAGACGGGTTATGGTAGAGAAATGAACATTCAATTCACAGGCAACAGCTCTGGTGGACTTTCCTGCAGTCAGCATGCCAATTGCATGCTCCCTCAAAACTTGCGACATCTGTGGCATTGTGCTGTGTGATAAAACTGAACATTTTAGAGTGGCCTTTTATTGTGGCCAGCCTAAGGCACACCTGTGCAATAATCATGCTGTCTAATCAGCATCTTGATATGCCACATCTGTGAGGTGGGGTGGATTATCTGGGCAAAGGAGAAGCGCTCACCAACACAGATTTAGACAGATTTGTGAACAATATTTGAGGGAAATGGTCTTTTGTGTGTATAGAAAATGTTTTAGATCTTTGAATTCAGCTCATGAAAAATGGGAGCAAAAACAAAAGTGTTGCATTTATATTTTTGTTCAGTGTAGCTTATTGAGCTTAGGATGGAGAGATCTCTTGGTAGCTTAAACATTTGCTATACCTCTTTCCAAGCCCCATAGGTGGTCTTTGACCACTCTCCAGGAAAATCTCGGATTGATTTAATCCCAGTAAAAGGAATTACTGAAAGAAGTATATTAATAAAATCACTTTTATCCATATTGAGCCATCTTGTATTTATATCATCTGACAACCACACTGTCATTGCGCGTAATTGTGATGCCATCCAGTACTTTTTCAATTTAGGCATTCCTAATCCCCCCCTTGGCTTTTGCTAATTGTAGTACTTTATATCTGACCCGAGGCTTCTTACCCTGCCATATAAATCGCGATATGAGACGGTCTATAAGAATAAACATAGATTTAGGAGAAGTAATTGGTAGAGTCTCAAAAAGAAAAGAAATCTTGGAAGTAAATTCATTCTAGTAGTCTCCACTCTTCCTATTAATGTGAGAGGGCGTGTACTCCAGCGATTTATATCTTTTTAATTTTTTCTACTAATTTTGTATAATTTGCTTTGTACAAGTTTAATTCAGAAGATATATTTATTTCAAGATATCTAATGCCATTTTTCAACTGGGGAGAAATCAGATTATTCATATGGAATGCTTCTGTTTTGAATAAAGTCCAAATGTCTCGAGACATTTGGAATACATTTAGCAGGAACAGATATATACATAATTATGTCATCCACTTATATCTGAGCTTTTCCTTATTAATTGCGTGAGGGGTTCTGTACTCAGAGCAAACAGGAGAGGCGAGAGGGGGTCTCCTTGCCTACAGCCCCTCCCCAGCTCAAATTTATGTGAGAAATACCCATTTGTCCTTACTGATGCCTGTGGGGATGAAGTAGATTTTATTTCTAACTGTATGTGTTTATGTGTGTGTGTGTGTCTATGTGATGTTTGTATGGGTTGGGTGGTGTATGAGGGGTGAAACGTATCAGCGAACACACACACTGCATTCACTGCGTACTTGATATGTGTACATTACATGTTCAACCATCACCGTATACTTGCTTCGCGTGCACTGCGCATGCATTCACCGTGTACTTGTTACACGTGCAATGCGCGTGCAATGCCTGCACACGCCTAGACGTGTGGTTATTAGACGTGCATGCATTGACACGTCATGTGATCACAGGGGTCAAAAGTGTCAGCTCGAAGCAACAACGCGTCGTCTGACAGGTAGCATGTCATACGTTAATTGTTATAAATTTCAATAGAATAAACTTGTCTGATTAACTGAAAACAATTATACAATAACGAAAAAAATAATAGTCTATCGAAAATATAAGTCAAGTCAAGTAAATTGATCATCTGAAAAAAGCCCATTTTACTGCGCTAAGACTCACAGCGAGCAACTGACACTGAAGTGTCCCAAAATGCGTGTGACAGATCATCTGTTATAATACTCGCAGCTTTATATCAAGGAAAAAATGTGTCTCATGAAATTGTTGTATTTTTAATGTAAACTGTAAATGTGTGTCTATTTAACGTTTAGAGGGATTCCAGCATATGGTAGTCTGAGAAGACTGTTAGCATTGTGATTGAAAATATTTCCCCATAATTTACATGGAGTATTAGATTTTTAAAAGGTATCAAACTATTTGAATGCATTGCAGAGTAGAGAGTTTCACCCTCCTGGTCACAGGTTGAAGTGGATTAAAATGAGGTGTGTTAATTCAGCACCATGGACAGCTCCACGGATTTATCATTAAACAGCAACCTGCTCCACCTCAACCTGTGATATCCACGGATTTGGGTCATTCAATTTTAATTATTAATTAATAGCGTAATAGGGTACGGGCGGATTAAAACCAGCGGACCTCTGTGTTATACTTTCCCAAACTATAGGCTTTATTGTGTGTAGAACCACTTTCTACAGGTCGCGGCTGGCTTAACTTGCCAATAATGCACTGAGAAAAATGTTTTAAGTCCAAAAAAAGTAATTTATTACAAAAAAGTTCAACAAAACAGGTTAATTTTCTGTCAAACATTTTTTTAAAGATGTGCACTCCACAGACAGAAAGCACCGCACGGAGCGAGGTTTTTGAGCGCACTCGGCTTTCAGTTATAACTGACAGGACTGCAAATATAACAAAAACACTTAAGATGTCATACTTTAAAACAAACTCTTAACTGGCCGGATCAACAAGACCCTCCACCGGGGTAGGCTTGTGGCGCTGGTCTGACCCGGCCCGTATGCAGTGGAGGTTCCAGCGCTGGAACACCAAGCGGCTGACAGCATGACAGATGCCTGCACAGACAAAGCTGGAAAGCAGGAGGACACTCCCAATTCTCCGATCCTTAACTAACCTCCACCCTACCCCCGGAACTTCTCCACCTACGCTGGCTGTCTTCGCCCCCCCTCTCGGCCGTGAATGCAATAAAGGTGGCTTCGTCGGGCACTTTACAGCAGCTCCGCTTCCCAGAGCCAAACTGTCGCTCGCTCGGATCTCCTTTCTCAGTTCGTGCCCTGCAATCAAGTCCAGCTGTGTATGATCAGTCCAGAGTCTCTGTCAGATCCACAGGTGAACGCATTGTCTTTGATTACTTGTCGCCATGGCAACCGGTCCGCTCAACCCCAGTTCATTAGCCTGCAATATGAATAAATGTTGGACGGTGATTAGAAATTCCCCCAACATGGTGCAGGGAAACTATTTTTCGGATCGACCCAGGAGCAGTAGCATCGCTATGCTAACTAACTTGCTATGCTAATCAGACGTGCGTGCGTAGACATGTCATGTGATCACAGGGGTCAAACTTTTCAGCTCTTGAAGCAACAACGCGTCGTGTTACGGACGTGTGACACTTAGCCAGCAGTTTTTTTTTTCTCTCCTCCCGATTTAATTTAGAAATCAATAAAAATTGTATAATTAAGCAATATTCTGTCTCAAATTATTTATTTAACTGATAATTAGCCGTGTAATAAGCGGGATAATGTATAATGAGCCGGTGAATACTGGGAAAACAACTCTCTTCAGGTGAATAGAACCCCTCCGCTATTCCCCTGTCGGGAGTTATTTTCCAAGTATTCACCGGCTCATTATACATTATCCCTTACATATATAGGCCTACTGTATATATATACAGTAGGTATATATATATATATATATATATACACACAGTCAGGTCCATAATTATTTGGACAATGATACAGTTGTCGTCATTTTGGCTCTGTACACCACCACAATGGGTTTTAAATGAAACAATGAATACCTGCTTAAAGTGCAGACTCTCAGCTTTCATTTAAGGCTTTTTTCAAAAATGTAGTATGAACCGTGTAGGAATTACAGCCATTTCTTCACACAGTCCCCCAACTTTAAGGGCTCATAAGTATTTGGACAAACTAACATAATCATCAATTAAACAGTCAGTTTTAATACTTGGTTGCAAATCCTTTACAGTCAATGACTGCCTGAAGTGTTGGACACATAGGCATCATCAGATGCTGGGTTTCTTCCCTGGTGATGCTCTGCCAGCCCTTTACTGCAGCCGTCTGCACTTCCTGCTTGTGTTTTGGGTGTTTTGCCCTCAGTTTTGGCTTCAGCAAGAGAAACGCATGCTCAGTTGGATTCAGGTCAGATGATATGACTTGGCCGTTGCAGAACATTCCACTTCTTTGCCTTAAAAATGTCTTTGGTTGCTTTTGCAGTATGCTTCAGGTCATTGTCCAACTGCACTGTGAAGCATCATCCAATGAGTTTTGAAGCATTTAATTGAATCTGAGCAGATAATGGTGCCCTAAACACTTCAGCTTTCATCCTGATGCTCTTGTAAGCAAGACAAGACTTCACTAGAATAAATACAGAGGGTTTGTCACAAGATGCAAACCGTTGGTTAGCCTTAAAAATGGAAGGCCAGATTAGAGTTTGTCAAAAACCATCTAAAAAGCCTGTACAGTTGTGGAACAGCATACTATGGACAGATAAAACAAAGATCAACTACCAGAATGATGGGAAGACAAGAGAAGGAAGAAAGGAAGGAACTGCTCATGATCCAAAGCACACCACCTCATCAGTGAAGCATGGTGGAGGTACTGTTATGTCATGGCCATGTATGGCTGCCAGTGGAACTGGTTCTCTTGTATTTATTGATGATGTGACTGCTGACAAGAGCAGCAGGATGAAAGCTGAAGTGTTTGGGGCACCATTATCTGCTCAGATTCAACCAAATGCTTCAAAACTCATTGGACGATGCTTCACAGTGCAGTTGGACAATGACCTGAAGCATACTGCAAAAGCAACCAAAGACATTTTTAAGGCAAAGAAGTGGAATGTTCTGCAATGGCCAAGTCATATTATCTGGCCTGAATCCAACTGAACATGCGTTTCTCTTGCTGAAGCCAAAACTGAGGGCAAAACACCCAAATCACAAGCAAGAAGTGCAGACGGCTACAGTAAAGGGCTGGCAGAGCATCACCAGGGAAGAAGCCCAGCATCTGATGATGCCTATGTGTCCAACACTTCAGGCAGTCATTGACTGTAAAGGATTTGCAACCAAGTATTAAAACTGACTGTTTAATTGATGATTATGTTAGAGCCCTTATGAGCCCTTAAAGTCGGGGGACTGTGTGAAGAAATGGTTGTAATTCCTACACGGTTCATACTACATTTTTGAAAAAAGCCTTAAATGAAAGCTGAGAGTCTGCACTTTAAGCACGTATTCATTGTTTCATTTAAAACCCATTGTGGTGGTGTACAGAGCCAAAATGACTACAACTGTATCATTGTCCAAATAATTATGGACCTGACTGTATATATATATGCATGCTTTGAGTATAGCCTATATACAGTACAGGCCAAAAGTTTGGACACACCTTCTCATTCAATGCGTTTTCTTTATTTTCATGACTGTTTACATTGTAGATTCTCACTGAAGGCATCAAAACTATGAATGAACACATGTGGAGTTATGTACTTAACAAAAAAAGGTGAAATAACTGAAAACATGTTTTATATTCTAGTTTCTTCAAAATAGCCACCCTTTGCTCTGATTACTGCTTTGCACACTCTTGGCATTCTCTCCATGAGCTTTAAGAGGTAGTCACCTGAAATGGTTTTCCAACAGTCTTGAAGGAGTTCCCAGAGGTGTTTAGCACTTGTTGGCCCCTTTGCCTTCACTCTGCGGTCCAGCTCACCCCAAACCATCTCGATTGGGTTCAGGTCCGGTGACTGTGGAGGCCAGGTCATCTGCCGCAGCACTCCATCACTCTCCTTCTTGGTCAAATAGCCCTTACACAGCCTGGAGGTGTGTTTGGGGTCATTGTCCTGTTAAAAAATAAATGATCGTCCAACTAAACGCAAACCGGATGGGATGGCATGTCGCTGCAGGATGCTGTGGTAGCCATGCTGGTTCAGTGTGCCTTCAATTTTGAATAAATCCCCAACAGTGTCACCAGCAAAACACCCCCACACTATCACACCTCCACCTCCATGCTTCACAGTGGGAACCAGGCATGTGGAATCCATCCGTTCACCTTTTCTGCGTCTCACAAAGACACGGTGGTTGGAACCAAAGATCTCAAATTTGGACTCATCAGACCAAAGCACAGATTTCCACTGGTCTAATGTCCATTCCTTGTGTTTCTTGGCCCAAACAAATCTCTTCTGCTTGTTGCCTCTCCTTAGCAGTGGTTTCCTAGCAGCTATTTGACCACGAAGGCCTGATTCGCGCAGTCTCCTCTTAACAGTTGTTCTAGAGATGGGTCTGCTGCTAGAACTCTGTGTGGCATTCATCTGGTCTCTGATCTGAGCTGCTGTTAACTGACTCGGATGAACTTATCCTCAGAAGCAGAGGTGACTCTTGGTCTTCCTTTCCAGGGTTGGTCCTCATGTGTGCCAGTTTCGTTGTAGCGCTTGATGGTTTTTGCGACTCCACTTGGGGACACATTTAAAGTTTTTGCAATTTTCCGGACTGACTGACCTTCATTTCTTAGTAAGTAAGTAATGATGGCCACTCGTTTTTCTTTAGTTAGCTGATTGGTTCTTGCCATAATATGAATTTTAACAGTTGTCCAATAGGGCTGTCGGCTGTGTATTAACCTGACTTCTGCACAACACAACTGATGGTCCCAACCCCATTGATAAAGCAAGAAATTCCACTAATTAACCCTGATAAGGTACACCTGTGAAGTGGAAACCATTTCAGGTGACCACCTCTTGAAGCTCATCGAGAGAATGCCAAGAGTGTGCAAAGCAGTAATCAGAGCAAAGGGTGGCTATTTTGAAGAAACTAGAATATAAAACATGTTTCAGTTATTTCACCTTTTTTTGTTAAGTACATAACTCCACATGTGTTCATTCATAGTTTTGATGCCTTCAGTGAGAATCTACAATGTAAATAGTCATGAAAATAAAGAAAATGCATTGAATGAGAAGGTGTGTCCAAACTTTTGGCCTGTACTGTATATTTACGCAGTTTCTATCTATCTATCTATCTATCTATCCATCTATCTATCTATCTATTTTCTTTCCTTGTTCAGGCACTATTTTTAACACTTCTACAACAGATCATTTGGTAACCTATAATAATAGGATACCTGCAGCTTTATATCAAGGGGAACAAATTGTGTCTCATGAAATTATTTTATTATTTATTATACCTACTTATACCTACTTATTTCCACAGCAGTTGGGGTGCTGTGTGTTGTTGCCTGTTCCTGCCACAAGGTGGAGTCTGGGGTTTGTGAGTCAGTGCCATAATACCAGACCGTATAGAGATTTCATTTTTATTTTGAATAAAAATGAAATCTCACATTTCCAGAGGATGGTTTCACTTCAGATTGATAGTAGACCACCTCAGAATGTCACACACTAAATTTCATTTGATTCTGATGTAGAATAAGAAAAAAATAAGAAAAAAAAAGTCAAATGTAAGAAAACACCTCATATTTGACTTTTCTTATTTTAAAAAAGCTATTTTCTAGAAAATGCACTTACATTAATTCCACTGCCACTGTAGCTGCTTAATAATGAAGCCCGCTCTTCTGCAACTTCTCTTTCCTCTAGAGTTCCTCCAGACATTTCCCCACTACTTTCTGCTTAACATAGCCTATCTCACCAGAAAATGCTGGCAGCCAGGATATCTTTCCATTATTGTGTAACTGTTTTTTTTTTCCCTCCAATTTTGAACATGAATGTAAATAAATAAAAACAAATATACAAAGTCGTGAGTACATTCAAGTTATAGAGAGGATTTTAAGGCTTCATAAACAAACAGTACTGATGGCTTTCATATTGGTCAGTTCATATTTTAACTGGTGTATATTGGGTTTCCTTTCCGTCCACTTGCTTTTGTGGATATGAAACTTTCCATCTAAAATACGATGGTTTAAAAATAAAAGATGTCTTCTGTCCATATTGTTTTTCTCCAAATAAAAAGTAATGTCCTTTTTTTTCTTTTTTCTTTTTTTTAGCAAATTAATCTTAATCACACATAAAGAATCAAATTGTCAACATCAATCCAAAATAACTGAACATAAATACATTCATAAAATAAATGAACAATAGTTTCTGTGTCAGTTTGCAGAATACACAGGATTCAGACAGAAGGTCTGTACATTTTAAAAATTTCTTTTGTTGGATAAATTAAATGTATATCTTTAAAATAAACATCACCGCCTTTATTATTGACTATATATTTTTTGTAGTAAGTCAAACCACTTTCCAGTCAATGTAACTGTACTGTATAACTGAGGTTGTCTGGAATCTCTCACTATCAATGTGCTGTTGATTAAAAGCCGAATCTCTCAAAAATACTTTGGTTGATCTGCTATTTATTTATGATATGCAGCAAGTCACAAAGTGGTATGAACTTTTTGATTTATACAATGGAGAGACAAGTCTGTGATAACAGTTAAATGGGAAATTAGTAAACCATAGGCTACTTTGCAGAATAAGTTTGATCTGTCCTCATAACGTGTGAAAATATTTGAGTAGTATTTGAGTCATCACAAAGCTGCTTCAGTTCTTCCTCCATTTGTTTCATATCTGTGCAAATGAGTTCATAAGTTATGTAAACAAGTAGGCTAGCCTGTGTAGGCAAATGTGTGTGCAGACGATTTCCGTTACGTTAATTCAATGCTGTATTTCTCAGCACTGGGATGTCGCTCCAACAAACAACTCACAGCTATGGAAAGTTCAGCTCTTCTAGTTTCTTTCAATGTCCGCCCTATCTTGCAGTGAAGGCTATTTCATGAGCAATTGCCCACATCACCCTCATAGCGTGAACAATTTGATTTAAGATATTGAGGTAGGCCTAACTCACATTTATACATTTAATGATGAACTCATACATTAATTCACCATTAACTCATCATTAATTAATGGTCCACACCATTAGCCTAATTAATTAATGGTTAGGTCACTATGACTTAACCCACTTAATATATCATTATTTAAGGGCGATATTTAATTAATACATTAATTCATATGCGATCAAACTATGTGCCATGGATGGTGAGTTTGTAGATCTGCTTTTTCGGTGGATTCTGTGCCCAGGATGAGTGCTCAGGAATAGTGAGCAGGGTCTGTTGGTGGTTGTTCCACAACATGTGGGTCTCCCTAGTCCTCAGACCCCCCTGGGACCCCCACGTGGGTCATGGTCTATGACGTCACATACGCGACCTCCTCCTGTGTAGTCTTTCTAATTAAAAAGCTTATATCTCAACAGTTTTACCACAAAGTATTACTTTCTTGACCTTAAAATTTATGTTTTAAATTCATTAACAACATAAAGCTGCAAGTATCCTATTATTATAGGCTAACAAATGATCTGTTGTAGAAGTGTTAAAAATTGTGTAGATAGATAGATAGATAGATAGATAGATTGATAAAAACTGTGTAAATATATATAGTCTAATAGCATATATATATATATATATATATATATATATATAAGTGTCACACGTCCGTAACACAACGCATTGTTGCTTCCAGAGCTGACACTTTTGACCCCTGTGATCACATGACGGGTCTACGCACGCACGTCTGATTAGCATAGCAAGCTGGGGGGATGAAACTTTGATAACTAAATCAAGCCATTTAAGGAACAATAGGCCTATAACCCTGTCTGCACGGAGGAACGGACTGCATGATGGGGTCAAACGGATCATGTGCATAATTAACCACAAAACAAGCAAATACTTCATCTTAATGACATATAACACTCATTATGCTTCAGCTGAATCTTCTAAGCAAATGACCATGTTGAACTGAAATTAGTTTATTACGTTAAATGTCCGAAATTGTATGAAATTGCTCCAATGCGTTAAACCAATCTTTGTGCATAATCACACAGCCTGATATGCCCTGGCAAACACAGTGGGACTATTTTCTAAAAGCACAGAGCAAAGAAATGTCTTTTTTTTTCTCCCCTGGTCTGCTGTCAGCAGCAGCGGCGGCTGCAGTGGGGATTTCAGCACCACGGACAGTGCGCGTACAAAGACCTGACAAGCGTCTCCTTTAAATGTGTTTGCTGCTAGTGAAATTATACATAATAAATGAAGACAGTGACATTTTCAATAAAAAACAATGAGCTGAACGTTCATTTAAAGCTTTTGTAGTACAACGAATATCAGAATTGTGCAAGTGACGGAGAGTGGGCGGCAGTGTTTGATGCAGGAAACTTGATATGGACTTGAAAATCAATTTCAGAGTGGGGCGGTTTCGGAATGGAGGGCTGTCCCCTGTTGGGACATTGTGCACGCACAGCCCTTCACCACCTGGCTCCTAAAATAAACACCTGTTTTATTACATAATCATGCTTCCATGTTGCGCCATTCAAATAACAAGAATTGCGGTTTAATACTATTAATTATAACAGCCAGCTTATTAAAAAATGTCGGGTTTAAATCGGGCTCGGGCCCATAATTACAGTTAATTGGACGGGCCGGGCCGGTCCCAGACATAACATGCACGGGCTCGGGCCGAGTCGGGCTGGATTTTTTGGGCCCGATCTAAACTCTATTAGCCGCTCTCGTGGAAAGGGGGTCAGTTCCGGGGAACCCACATCCACTCGTTTCCCCTGAGCCGCCTCAAGAACTGCCTGCTCTCGCCCTGCAGCTACGCGGAGTCACTCCTGATCAAAACGCCGTTCCACCTCTGAGCGCAGCAAGTCCAGGGCCTCTGTATGTAGTCAGGCAGGCTGCATATCACATCAAAAGCATTGATCTATGCATTAATGATATGAAAGACATAAATGTAAGTCAGACAAATTGAGTTTAAATTCAGATTCTTTATTTTTTTTAAGCTTTTTTAGGCTGATGGGGTGCGGGGGGATGGATGGGAGGGCCGCACCCCCTGCACCCCTAGTTCCGACGTCTATGCCCGCGATGCGCGATGTGGGCAGCTGGGTCCAGCCACAGCTGCTACTGCTGCCAAGTACTAACAGCTGCTAGCCCCGCCCGTTGGAAAGAGTGTGGGATATACCACCACTAGGAATGGGAGGGGGGGACTAAATCTTTTAAGATTTAAGGATGTCTGAAAAGCTGTTTCCATAAACAGTCAAATTCGCAAAAGGGCAAAATGCGAAAAAAATGTAAACATACAGACAGAGGTTTGCAGCATTTAGTATCCAATTCAATAATAGGCTATATATTCACAATTAGGCTGTTGTAGCCTATATATTATCTTAGTTAAATATTTTTAAACCACAGCCAGACATCGAGGGTGGTCAGTAGCTCTGATTTGTGAGGATAAAATAAAGATTAAAAAAAATCATGCGTGTATATGCAGGCGTATGTCTGCAGCGACTTGATTCATTTATTCATTCCACTCTTGTGAGGCACACACACACACACACGCCTGCCTGCACGTGTGAACTATGGAGGCAGACAGTTTGCCAAAGTAGGCTAATTTGACGCGTTCAGGTGTTAATGATGTGTACATGCACTATGTGTGCGTTTGTAATGCGCTGTGCACGCGTACTGATAAGACGTGTGAGCGCGTCATGTGAGTGGAGCGAACAACGCCTGCGCGTCATGTGAGTGGAGCGAACAACGCCTGTGTGTCATGTAGTGGGCGTGTGTGTAACACTTGTGTCTCCATAGTAACCCTATGTAAAATGCAGGCGTGCCCTCACGCGGTTTGATTAGATCTGATGTGTCCTAAGTAGGCGCAAGTGACACATTGTAGTGTGGTTGGGTGAAACGTTTGACCCCTCATACCTAAGTAGGCGCAAGTGACGTGTTGTAGTGTGGTTGGGTGAAATGTTTGACCCCTCATACGTGTGTGTGTGCGTGCATGAGTGAATGTGTGTGAGTGAGTGTGTGAGTGAGAGAGAGAGGGGGTACCGGCAACATGTGGACTAGCACATCTCACAGGAGGTGTTTATTCACCCTACACAAGAGAAGTTTCTCAAAGTTTCCATCAGAAAGGCGGTTTCTCTTTGGTCTTGCCCTATACTAAAAAGACGCGCATAAGCTGCACTAGAGGGGAATCCTGTGTTGTATTTCAGAGAGATTTTTCTCATAGAAGGCAGCTTTTGGAATGCACTGATGGGGTTAGTTTCACCCGACTGCAAGTAAATGTCCACTTCATTCTGCTCTGTTGTTCTCAGTGAAGTATCCGGTTACCTCATCATGATCTTCGCTCTGATCCTCACCTTCCGCTTGCATGTCATCAGGAGACTCAGTTTGTGGTATGTTTATTTCTGCTTTCAAGCTGGACATAACTTCAGCCTTCTTTTCAATGGGGATGTAGGTTAGTCTGAACATGGGGTGAGCTGCAGAGGCTATGAGTAACCTTGTGTCTTGAAAAATGTATCCAAACCTCTGCTTAACCCCACCGATGATGGCATCTACCAGTGGATGACAGTGATGCAAAGTGGTCCCATGCTTTATTTCCTCCATCTTGTCAAGGAGAATGGAGATTGTTGGCACCAAAATTCCAGCATAGGCCATTCTGTCAGACTGTAGGACATCAAGAGCCTAGGCCAGGGGTGCCACAGTCTGAAATGTAACATAAAAGACAGATGACATGTTAATATGTAAAATGTAACAAGTAAAAGTTATCATTCTTCTTCTTCTTCTTCTTATTATTATTATTAGTTATAAGTAGAAGTGATAATAGTAGTAGTGTCATCTGAGAGGCTACTACATTACCCTTGTAAACATGGATTACAGCAAATGAATCCAAATTGATTTAAGAATGTGGAAGCTATTGCTTGTATTCAGTATCGGACAGCGTTACTTCTTGTCGAAGCTCTTTATTTGGGCTCCCATGAAAAAACACACACACACACAGCTTGCAGCTTGTTCTGCATAGCACTAGATAACGTCCTACGTGAAACACAATCAATGCACATGTAAACATACACATAAAATAGTTCCTGAATAACATCTCCCACCTGCAATGTCTCTTCTTCAAGCAACTGAGTAACAGAGGCAGGTAACAATAAGAGAAAATAGCGATTAACCTCTGTGAGCCCAACATCCTAACAGTATAGGTTAGTGGAACACTAAGTAACTGAAATGACACATTAAATGATGCTTCACTTGTCATCTTCTCTTATAAACAATGCAAGAAAGTACTGTAACACTACAGGAAGAATACCATTAACAATGCACATCAACATTCATTTTATCTAATTGTATTATTATTATCTTTTTTCTTTTTTTCTTTTTTTTCACTCTGAGGTTATAGGGTAAACTGCCCATTCACCTCCATAGCTGCTGGAGATTTATTCTGCTCCATTTGTGTTGGCAAGCTATGTGTTAAGTAAATACAAAGTCCTAAAATCTGTCAGGAGGACGGATAACTCTTCCTCTGGAAGTCACCCGAGTGTGGTGAGCATGGACTTTTGGCTTTTATTTTATGAACATTTCTGGAGTCTACTTCCTGTGTGGGTTGTTTGCTGCTGTGTTTGCCTGTCTCCAGAGGCTTCTCCCTTCCCCCGCCCTGCACTGAGGCTGAGTGCGCACACCTGTGACTCATCTGCAATCAACGGGCTGTTAAGACTGCCACCGTCTCTAGCCTCAGTGCTAGCCTCAGAGTCTTCGCAACTGCACGCAGTGGTATCTCGGCTCCTCTGATCCTCCAGTGAATTAAGTATCTTGCTAGTTTGATGGTGTTTTTTGCTCCTCGTGTGTTAACCCTCGTTCTCCTGCCTTTTTTGTTCCAGTGTCTCCCTCCGTGCCTCTCAGCAGCCCACAGCCCAGAACTCTCACCTGGTTTCCTCACTCTGCACCTCGACTCCGGATCTCCTCAGTTCTCTGCACAATTCTGACACAATAAACCTGTTAACCCTCTTCCCTCTGTGTCTGCATTTTGGGTCCTATCCCTCACTGCCATCACAGAATACTCTGGCCAATCATGGACCCAGCAGATTCAGACCCCGTCAGGAGAGCTCTCGCCAACCAAGGAACTCGGCTCGGACAGCATAAGCACATGTTGCAAGGTCTCATGGACTCTTTACAGGACCTCCGTGCTCAAGTCTCCCTCCTCTCCGAGCAACTCGTCGCCCGCTTGCCTCCCCAGCCATCCGGCTCCACTCCCCTTGTGAGTACGGCTCCCCTCCCCGACACCTCAGCCACCTCATCCTCTCCCTCTTCCCCCAAAGAGCCCTATGTTCCCCCTCCTGAGCCTTACGCTGGGGAGATAGGTAGTTGTAGGAGTTTTTTGTTACGCTGCTCCTTAGTTTTTGACCAGCAGCCCTGTAGTTATCCTACTGATAAAGCCAGGATAGCTTATGTCATTAATTTGTTACAGGGTAAGGCAGCTAAATGGGCCACAGCCATCTGGGACCAGCAGTCACCTGTCTTAAGTTCTTTTTCTTGTTTTTCTGAGGAACTTCGCAGAGTTTTTGATCACCCTATTGGAGGCCAGGAGGCAGCTAAGTGCCTATTTTCTCTAACTCAAGGTTCTCAGTCAGTGGCTGAATTTTCCATTGATTTTCGTATCACAGCCTCAGAGAGCAGGTGGGGGGAGCAAGAATTAAAGGGGGTATTTTTGAGAGGCTTGTCCGACAAGCTTAAGGATGAGCTAGCCTCCAGAGATGAGCCAGGCTCACTCGAGGAGTTAATTTCCCTAGGGATTCGCGTAGATAATCGCTTGAGGGAGAGACACAGGGAGAGAACTCAGCATAGATTACCCAGACCCTGTAGCTTGGCTCCCTCTTCCGGCCTGACAAGACCCTCTGCTTCGCCACCCTCTCCTGCCAGCTCCATTGTGCCCCCGGAGGAGCCCATGCAGTTGGGGCGGGCGAAGTTGCACCCTAATGAGCGGCAGAGACGCATCACTCAGAGACTCTGCATCTACTGCGGCCAAGCTGGCCATTTCCTCGCCACCTGCCCTCATAAGTTAAACGACAAGGCTCATCAGTAGGTGAGAGCGCACTGGTGAGCCACACCTCCTCCCCCTCCAGCTCTCCTCAACGGATCTCTGTGCCCTCCTGCCTCCTCTGGGAGAGGGACTCTCTACCCCTGCAGACCCTCATCGATTCTGGTGCGGACGACAACTTCATTCACAGTGAGTTAGCTCAACAACTCAATCTCCCGTTAGAGCCTCTTCCCTCTCCCAAGAGAGTCACCGCCTTAGATGGCCGCCTTATTTCCAATGTCACCCACCGCACTGCCCCTTTAACTCTTATCATCTCCAGTAATCATCGTGAAGACCTCCAGCTCTATGTCATTTCCTCTCCTCTATCCCCCGTAGTTCTTGGTCTCCCCTGGTTACAACTCCACAATCCGCAAATTAACTGGAAATCTGCCACCATAACCAACTGGAGCATTCATTGTCATTCCCACTGCCTCAGATCTGCCAATCCCTTCTCCTGCCGACAGATGGCAACCCCAGCTCAACCTGTTCTCACCAATGTTCCCTCAGAGTATCATGACCTTGCTACTGTGTTCAGTAAGGAACTGGCCTTATCCCTACCCCCTCACCGCCCCTATGATTGTGCCATCGACCTCCTTCCTGGCGCCACCCTTCCCTGTAGCCGTCTCTACAATCTGTCCCGTCCTGAGAGGGAGGCCATGGAGTCCTACATTCAGGACTCCTTAGCTTCAGGACTCATTCGGCCGTCCTCTTCCCCACTAGGTGCTGGTTTCTTTTTCGTTAAAAAGAAAGATTCCTCCCTTCGCCCCTGTATTGATTTCCGAGGCCTGAATGAGATCACAGTTAAAAATAAGTATCCTCTTCCCCTCATAGATCCCTCCTTCGAACCACTGTGTAGCGCTAGAATCTTCACCAAGCTCGACCTACGGAATGCCTACCACCTTATCAGAATCAAGGAGGGAGATGAGTGGAAGACGGCATTCAACACCCCGCTTGGTCATTTCGAGTATCTAGTGATGCCATTTGGACTCACCAACGCCCCCGCTGTCTTCCAGGCCCTGATCAATGATGTGCTCCGGGACATGCTGAACCGGTTCGTGTTCGTCTACTTGGATGACATCCTCATTTTCTCCCGTGATGAGGAGGAGCACCGGCAGCACGTCCGTCTGGTTCTTCAGAGACTGTTAGAGAACTGCCTTTATGTGAAACCCGAGAAATGTGAGTTTCACACCTCGTCGGTGAGTTTCCTGGGTTATGTTATAGCTCAGGGACAGCTGCAGCCACACCCAGCTAAGATCCAGGCGGTAAGGGAGTGGCCCACTCTTACCACCCGCAAGGAGTTGCAGCGTTTCCTCGGCTTTGCAAACTTCTACCAGAGATTCATACGGGACTATAGTAAGGTGGCTGCTCCCCTCTCTCGTCTCACATCCCCCAACACTCCCTTCCTCTGGTCCCCGGAGGCAGCTTCAGCTTTCTCCAGATTGAAGGCTCTGTTCACCTCCGCTCCTGTGTTAAAGCATCCTGACCCGTCGCTGCAATTCATGATGGAAGTGGATGCCTCCGACTCCGGTGCTGGAGCGGTTCTGTCTCAACGGGACCCCAAGACTCAAGAGATTGCATCCCTGTGCGTTTTCTTCTCGCCGCCTGTCTCCTGCGGAGAAGAATTATGATGTGGGAAACCGAGAGTTGCTGGCTGTGGCGTGGGCTCTGCAGGAGTGGAGGCACTGGCTGGAGGGTTCGCATCTTCCTTTTATTATCTGGACGGACCTCAAGAATCTTGCCTATCTGTGCTCTGCTTGGCGCCTGAACTCCCGCCAAGCCCGCTGGGCACTTTTTCTGAGCAGATTCAACTTTAGCATGTCCTACAGACCCGGATCCCGCAACGCTAAGCCCGATGTCCTCTCCCAAATCTTCAGCGCTCCTTCTGACACCAGTGAACCGGACCTCATCCTTCCACCCACCTGCTTCGTCGGTGCCGCCACCTGGGAGGTAGAGGCACTTATCGAGGAGGCGCTGAAGACGCAACCAGACCCCAAGACTGGACCCCCGGACCGGAGGTTCGTTCCAGAATCCGCCCGTTCTCAGGTTCTTCAGTGGGGACATTCATCGAAACTCACCTGCCATCCTGGGATCCAGAGAACGCTCCATTTCCTCCGCCAAAGCTTCTGGTGGCCGGGGATGGCTCGGGACGTCCGGGATTTTGTGGCCGCCTGCTCTGTCTGCGCCCGAGGCAAAGCCTCTCATTTGCCTCCAGCTGGTCTGTTGTGCCCTCTACCCATACCATCCCGTCCCTGGTCTCACATAGCTCTGGATTTCGTCACTGGACTCTCGCCATCTGAAGGTAACACAGTTATCCTTACCATCATAGACAGATTTTCCAAGTTCCCCTCAGCTCGTGAGACCTCAGATCTCCTGGTTACCCATGGCTTCAGACTACATGGGATACCCAGTGACATTGTGTCGGACCGTGGTCCACAGTTTTCCTCCCAGGTTTGGAGGGATTTCTGTAAGTCCCTGGGCGCAACAGCTAGCTTGTCCTCTGGCTACCACCCTCAGACCAACGGCCAGACAGAGCGGGCCAACCAAAGTTTGGAGACTGCGCTGCGCTGTGTGGCGGCTCACCATCTGGTCACCTGGAGCTCCCACCTCCCGTGGATCGAGCACGCGCACAACTCCCTCACCAGCGCGGCCACAGGTATGTCACCCTTCATGTGTTGTTATGGCTTTCAACCCCCATTGTTCCCTGACCAGGAGCGAGCAGTGGCCACCCCGTTGGTGAGGGAGCACATCAGGCGCCTGTGGGAGGTGTGGAGGACCGCCAGAGCCGCACTCACCCGCAATGTAGCCAGGACTAAGCGGATAGCGGACGGACACCGGTCTCCAGCCCCTGAGTACCGTCCCGGTCAGATGGTGTGGCTCTCGTCCCGCGACCTCCCACTACAGACTGAGTCACGTAAGCTGTCACCCCGTTTCATTGGTCCCTTCCCTGTCGTCAAAGTCATTAATCCCTCTGCTGTCAGACTCCAGTTACCGGACTCTCTTAAGATCCACCCTACCTTCCATGTGTCCCTCCTGAAACCTGTCGCTTCCTGTGACCTGAGCCCTCCGGCCGTCCCCCCTCCACCCCCCCGGATCATCGATGACCACCCCGCCTTCTCTGTGTCCAGGATTCTGGATGTTTGGCCCCGAGGACGGGGTTTCCAGTACTTGGTTGATTGGGAGGGGTATGGCCCGGAGGAGCGATCATGGATCTCCAGGAAGCTCATTCTGGACGCATCCCTGCTGAGAGATTTTTACGCTGCTAACCCGGACAAGCCTGGTAGGACGCCAGGAGGCGTCCATTGAGAGGGGGGTACTGTGGTGAGCATGGACTTTTGGCTTTTATTTTATGAACATTTCCGGAGTCTACTTCCTGTGTGGGTTGTTTGCTGCTGTGTTTGCCTGTCTCCAGAGGCTTCTCCCTTCCCCTGCCCTGCACTGAGGCTGAGTGCGCACACCTGTGACTCATCTGCAATCAACGGGCTGTTAAGACTGCCACCGTCTCTAGCCTCAGTGCCAGAGTCTTCGCAACTGCACGCAGTGGTATCTTGGCTCCTCTGATCCTCCAGTGAATTAAGTATCTTGCTAGTTTGATGGTGTTTTTTGCTCCTCGTGTGTTAACCCTCGTTCTCCTGCCTTTTTTGTTCCAGTGTCTCCCTCCGTGCCTCTCAGCAGCCCACAGCCCAGCACTCTTACCTGGTTTCCTCACTCTGCACCTCGACTCCGATCTCCTCAGTTCTCTGCACAATTCTGACACAATAAACCTGTTAACCCTCTTCCCTCTGTGTCTGCATTTTGGGTCCTATTCCTCACTGCCATCACACCGAGCTTGATCATGAAGATGTCTCGCAGGTTCTGCTGGAACAGCCTCTCTGACAGGTGAATCTGGAGGTGAGCACGGGGTTTGCGATGATTGCTCGCTCACCTGTGTGCTCTCTGTCTCATCCGGCTGTTGAACAGGAAGAAAGGTTGGGCGCCTGTTCCTCAGCAGTGTTCCCCGCTCCGTCTGGATCAGGTAGGACCTCGGTGCTGGGTGCGGCTGTTGGACTGTCCCTACTGTCCCCCATCCTGACTCACCGTCGAGTTTCACCACCACACTCTCCCCTTGACTGAGAGGTGGGAGTGCTGACACCGTGGCGCCTGTTGTAGGTGCGTCTGTAATCCTCCTTTGCCTTGGCATCAGCTTTACGCACCTTTGTGAAGTCAGACCACTTTGGAGACAGGACTTTGTCGACTGTGGGCACGGTCTTCTTGATCTGACAGCCCAACATCAGCTGTGCAGGACTCGCACCCGTGGCTTGTATCAGTGTGGCTCTGTAGCTCATGAGGGCCAGAAACGGGTCAGCCTGCCGGAGAATCCTTTTCGCCATCTGGGCCACTCTCGCAGCCTTACCGTTGGACTGAGGGCAGTGAGGGCTGGAGGTGATGTGTTTGAAGTCATAAGCCTCAAAAAAGCTTTTACACTCCTTACTTGAAAACTGTCGGCCATTGTCCGTGTGTAGCTCATCTGGACACCCCACCTGGCGAAGATGTTCTTCAGTCGTGCACAGGTGGTCCCACTAGTCATGTCAGGCAGGTGAGCTATTTCCAGATAGCGAGAGAAATAGTCAATGACAATCACATAGTTCTTCTTTGCATATTCACAGATGTCTGCTCCAATCTTTTGCCAGGGCCTTTATGGTAGCAGTGTTATCATCAGAGGCTGCTTCCTCTGTGCTGATCTGGTTTGCATGCATTCAAGGCACTTTGTCACCAGCTCTCGGATCTCATTCTCCAGCCTGAGCCACCACAGCCCATGCTGTGTGAGCTGCGTCCTCGAACACTGAAACATCACAGGTCAGTTCCGACACTTCACCCTTTGTTACAGGCAGTGGCTTTCTGGACAGTGTGTCAGCTACTGTCAGTGTTTTCCCCAGCACATACTCTGCAGTGGGGTTATACCTCATCAGACGCATGAGCAGGCATTGGCACCTCAGGGGAACCGTGTCAAGGTCTTTGTTACTAATCAGTGGGGCCAGTGGTTTGTGGTCTGTGTGCACTGTGAAGCTGTCTAGTCTGCACAGGTAAGTGGAGAATCTCTCACAGGCGACTGTCAAATACTCCTTCTCTATCTGCACATAGCACCTTTCTGCATCTGTCAGTGTTCTGGAGCAGAATGCTACTGGTCTCAGTCCCTCGACGTGTCGCTATAGCAACACACCACCCAGGCCGTAGGTGCTTGCATCTGCGCTCACTATCGTGGGATGGTATACATCGTAGAATGCAAGTGTGGGTGCTGTGGAGATGAGTTGTCTTACCTTGTCTTACCTTCAACAAGGTAAGACAACTCATCGTAGAATGCAAGTGTGGGTGCTGTGGAGATGAGTTGTCTTACCTTGTTGAAGGCGACGACTTGTGCTGCATCCCAGGTCCACACAGCATCACTTTTCAGCAGATCGTTGAGGGGTTTTATCACCTCTGACAGGTTGAGCAGATATCTCCCAAGATAATGAACTATGCCCAGGAACCTCCAAAGACCTGGCACGTCACCTGGCGGCTGTAGCTCTGTGATGGCGCTTACTTTTGAGGGGTCAGGCCGGATGCCATCTCCATCGATGCGGTGTCCCAGGTAGTTCAGTTGCTTTTGGCACAGGTGGCAATTTTTGTTGTTGACGTTTAAGCTTGCACTCTCCAGGATCTGCAGGATGTTCTGGAGTCAAAGTCAAAGTCAAAGTCAAAATTTATTTATATAGCACATTTAAAAACAACCTCGGCTGACCAAAGTGCTGTACAGTTCATCCAAAGAGTGAATGAATAGCAAAAACCACAAAAATTATCAATAAGATCAACAATAGGTTTAGACAATAAAACATCAACACTAGAGTACAAGTTAAATACAAATAAAAGCTGTAAAAGACATATCTGTCTCAACTAGAGGTGAAAGCAAGCGAAAAGAGGTAGGTTTTTAAAAAAGATTTAAAGTGTTCCAAAGTTCGGGCTGCCCTTATATGGAATTGTAAAGTATTCCATAAATTTGGTGCCACAACGGAAAAGGCTCTGTCACCCTTGTTTTTAAGTTTAGTTCTGGGACAGGCCAGCAGCAGCTGGTTGCTTGATCTCAGTGCTCTGGCTGTTGTGTGAAGCTGAACAAGCTCAGATAGATAGGATGGAGCTAAGCCATTCAGGCTTTTAAAAACAAATAATAAGATTTTAAATTGAACTCTAAACTGGACAGGGAGCCAGTGCAAGGAGGCCAGTATTGGGGTGATATGATCACGTCTTTTCTTTCCTGTCAGCAGTCTGGTTGCTGCATTCTGGACCGCCTGCAGGCGTTTCAGTGACTGCTGGTCCAATCCAGCATAAAGAGAATTACAATAATCCAGACGACAGGTAATGAAAGCGTGAACTGCCCTCTCAAAATCAAGTGGAGGGAGGTAGAGCTTTGCCTTACTAAGTAGCCTTAATTGAAAGAAGCTTGATTTGACTACTGAACTAATCTGTTTTTTAAATTTAAAGGCACAGTCAAAAATTACTCCTAGGTTCCTTGCAGCAGGGTGACAGTAGGAAGCCAATGGGCCAATGGCACTGTCATAGCCATCTAAAAGGTCAGACTGGCCAAATAAAATAATTTCAGTTTTGGATTTGTTTAGGTTCAAGAAATTTGAAGCCATCCATGTGTGAACATCATTGAGACAGTTCTGCAGAGCTTGAATGGAGGCAGAGCTGTTTGTTTGAAGAGGAAGGTAGATCTGTAAGTCATCTGCAAAGCAATGAAATGTTATATTGTACTTTCTAAATATAGCACCCAGGGGCAGCATATAAATGGAGAAGAGAATGGGGCCCAAGATGGAACCTTGAGGCACCCCACAATTGAGTGAGGATGCAGCAGATCTATACTGGCCCATGTGAACAGAGAAACTCCTTTCTGATAAATAGGATTCAAACCATTTGAGCGCTGTACCTTTAATACCTACACACAGGTCAAGACGTGATAAAAGAATCTTATGATCTACTGTGTCGAAAGCTGCAGTCAAGTCTAAGAGCACCAGAGCAGCAGTGTTACCAGAATCAACAATTAAAAGCAGATCATTAAAGACTCTTAAAAGCGCAGTTTCTGTGCTATGGCGTGCTTTAAAGCCCGACTGGAACTTTTCAGAAATGCCATTTAAGTCCGGATACGACTGCAGTTGTTCATACACTACCTTTTCTAAGACTTTGGACAAAAAAGGGAGCTTAGAAATAGGTCTGTAGTTCGACAAAACTGAAGGGTCAAGATTATTCTTCTTGATGAGGGGCTGCACCACAGCATGTTTGAAAGCAGCGGGGACACAGCCAGACATCAAGGAAGAATTTATAAGGTCGACAATACAAGGCCCCAGCGTGATAAAAACATCCTTGAAGAAACGGGGTGGAATGCTGTCTAGGGGGCAGTAGGATGGCCGTAGCTGCTGAACTATTTTAGTTAAAGAAGGAAGAGACACTTGCACAAAAGCCTCAAAAATAACTGGGGCTACGGAGGAAGCAACAGGGTCAGAGGCCAGAGGAGAGGGAATGGACCTGATGGCAGAAATCTTATCATTGAAAAATTTAAGAAATTTTTCACATAGTGCAGGAGAAGATACAATGGAGGTAGAATTACAGGTAGGCCTATTTAAAAGCAAATTAAGAGTATTAAAAAGAAACTGAGGTTTATGGCTGTTATTTGACACAAGGTTTGAGAAGAAATTAGTTTTTGCAGCTTTAACAGCTCTCTGATATTCAGATAAACTATTTCTTAAAATATCTAGAGAGATTTGAAGACGATCTCTCTTCCACTTTCTCTCAGCATGTCTACATGCATGTCTGAGAGTGCGGGTGGTGTCATTCAGCCATGGTTCAGTCAGTGGTTTAGCGCGTTTCATCCTAAAAGGCGCCACCAAGTCCATTAAGTCAGTACATGTAGAATTTAAAAGAGCTGTAAACTTTTCGGTACTAAGATTACAGCGCCCTTCGCTGGCGAGGAGCCCAGAGACATTAAGAGATTCGGAAAACTGAGACGCTGTCAAAGAGTTAATAGTGCGCGCACGGCGCGCAGGAGCACATGGTTTAACGTGGGAAGAAGGCGCAGTAACAGTAAATAAAACAGCGAAGTGATCAGAGATATAAGTATTACAAATCTCAGTAATGCTTAAGTTTAAACCAAGTGACAGCACAAGGTCCAGTGTGTGTCCTTTTTCATGTGTTGGCCCAACCACTGACTGGGTGAGATTAAACGAGTCAATAAGATTCATGAATTCCCTGGCCAGAGGTTTTGATTCACAGCAGACATGTATGTTAAAATCACCAACAATTAAAACCCGATCATATCTCAATGTTGTTTCTGCCAGAAAATCACCAAAGTCTTGTATGAAATCCTTATTGAGGTGAGGTGGGCGATAGACCAGCGCACACAGAATTGGAGATGTTAAGTTTAACACAAATGTCTGCAGTTCAAAAGAAGAAAAGGAGCCAGGTAACGATTGTTGGCATTGAAAGCTGGATTTGAATACCGACGCTAGCCCCCCTCCTCTGCCGGTTAATCGCGGGGAGCTGAGAAACAGACAGCCGGGAGGGAGAAGTTCCGAGAGCGGGGTGGACTCACCAACATGTAGCCATGTCTCTGTCAGGAACATAAAATCCAGTTTACGTGAGACGAAGAAATCGTTTAACAAAAACGTCTTGTTTGCTATCGATTGTGCATTAAAGAGAGCCAAGTGAAGATCCTTTTCCTCTGGTCCGGGTAAAGCGGCGCGGTCCAGCACCCGAAGGTTCCTGCGATTGACGCCGCCATAGCGCACCCGGCTCCGCCTAGAGAGAGGAATCTCTACCGGTGAGTGAGGCAGGATCCCAGGCAGGTGAGGGGGAACAATAGGCCGGATCCACTGGATACCCATAGACCTGCAAGCCGCAGACAATCCGTCGGAAAGACGATGAGGATTAGTCCCTAGGCCGGCCCTCAGGCAAGCCTTGATTCTCACTAGCACACCCCCTCGTTTCCCTCGTCTTCTGGAGCGCCTCTTCCAGAGGACAGGTGAGCGACACAGGTAAGCTGGTATGGACGCCAGGAATGGTGGAGGGCTCGAGGTCCGATCACCATAATCAAACATTAACAGCTTCTCATGAGATGTTTTAATATCAATAAGTGCTTGGCGATCATACACCAGGAGAGCAGACACATCTTGACAGAAAATATTAAATACAACTGCAAACACTAATCCCAGCAGAGCTGACAGACGGCCGGCCGCACACGCTGGCGCCATCTTGTCGATTGAGTCTCTCCTCATGTTCCTTCTCATCCCTGCTGTGGACGAGAATATCGTCCATGTACACCTCAACCCCTTCTTGGCCTCTGAACAGCACCGATATCTCCCTCTGAAAAATCTCTGGTGCACTGGAGATTCCAAACGGGAGCCACTTGAAGAAATACCTCCCCATGGGTGTGATGAATGTGGTCAATTTGGCAGTTTCCTTCTCCAGCGGAATTTGCCAGAAGCCACTAGCCGCGTCGAGCAGGGAGAACACACAGGATTCTGCCAGCCGTGGCAGTATGTCGTCTATAGTGGGTACGACGAACCTCTCCCTCTTTAGGTCAACGCAGATTCTCACATCAGCTGTTCTCTTAGGGACCGGGACCATTGGAGCGCACCACTCAGTTGCCACACCTCACCATTCTTTCCAGTTCTGCTATAACTTTGGGGAGCATGGGTGCAGATCCTCTTCTTGCAGTGTTAACACTGTATAGTACAGCATCATTTCGCAGGCATATTTTTACAGGCTTTATCTTCAAGAGGCCCACATCTGTACCAAATGTGCCTTGGATTTCATCCACTCTTTTCACCAGCCCCATGGCCACTGCAACAGCACGGCCTAACAGGTTGCTGCCATTGGCTGTTTTAATCACGTGGATGATTAACTTGTATTGCCGGCCTTTGTACTTTGTTAGAGCCGTGAAGTGTCCCAGACCATCCAGTTTTCCTCCAGGGCTGTCAAAGTCCATGTCATCACTTGCTAACTGGGGCAGGTGATTAAGCTTGTGGTAAGTTCCATCTGATATCACGCTGGTGTCAGCACCCGTGTCAATCTTGAAGGTCACTTGAGTGACTCTGATGGTTAGATTTACAGTCCATGGTGTATTGGAGTCTGCAATGTACGTGTACTTTGTTCTGATCTCACCTAGAAAATGTCCGTCACTGTGATCAGCCTCTTGCTCCACTGTGGTTACCTCATTCACTCTAGCAGAGCGGCACAGGACAGCAAAGTGCCCAGTCTTCTGGCAGTTCCTGCACTGCGCATTTCTAGCAGCACAGGCTGCATGTTTGGGGTGGTCCTTACCGCACCTGAAGCACTTGGACTGTTTCCCTCCTCCGTCGCAGTGCCCATGGAAACTGCTGCTGCTTTGTCTTTTCCCCCTTCCTCTGTGCTGTTGGGAAGGAGCTGCATGTGCATGTGTTCGTGCCACCTCGCTGAGGTAGCTAGCATCGGCTGACCTAGCTTTAGCCTGCTGGCTAATTTGCCCCTTAACCTGCTCCGACTGTCTCACAAGCTCCACTGCTCAATCCAGTGTCAGGTCCACTGTCAACTGTAACTTTTCTGATAACTCCTTGTCCACAATCCTGATGACCAGTCTGTCTCTAATAATCTCTATTTTCGCTGGACCAAATTGGCACGGCCTCAGCTAGCTCGTAGAGGGTGCGAATATATTCCTCCGCTGATTCGCCGTGCTTTTGGGCTCTTAGGTAGAAATGAGACCTCTCATGAATAACGTTAACTTTCGGTACAAAGTAGAGACTGTTTTCCAACATAGTCTCATAGTCGTCATCAGCTTCCCCTTCTGCAAACACAAAAGTATTGAAAACTTGCTCAGCCTCCTTGCCAAGCGCATAGAGCAGTGTGCTAACCTGTACATCCCCGCTTCCAGGTTTAGCTTTGTAGCTGTACGGTACCATTGAAGCCGTTGCCACCACTCTAGCCACTGATCCGGTCGAGTAAGGTCCAATTTGTCAGGGGGATTAAACTTGGCCACTTTACTTTTGACACCATGTGGAAGCTATTGCTTGTATTCATTATCGGACAGCGTTACTTCTTGTCAAAGCTCTTTATTTCGGCTCCCATGAAAACACACGCACACACACACACACACACACACACACACACACAAACATTATGTTTTCATCATGGCTGTTATGGTAGTGGATCCAGTCATCATACAGACAACTGATTATTAATAATAAAAACACTTGAATGCTGTATCTCTATGAAACCATGGCCACTACACCCGAGTTTAGACCAAAGATTCGCAACGAGATGAGTTGAAACATGCAACTATTTGCAATGCACCATTCTGCAATGTTGTTAAAACCTGCCGGTTCACACCAATGCAACTAGATGAGACAGTGTATCATCTCATTGCAACAACTGTCTGTACTGCTGTTCTGATTTCCAGCTTTTCAGGCTTATTTTGTGGCGGAATATAAATTGTTGTTTCTTAAAATATGAATGAGGATTGTGACAGTAAGATACTCTCAACAGTTGCATTTGTAGTAGTGATGAAACAGCGAAAAACAGAAACAAAACGAGCATCAGATGGACTGCATTCATAATAAATACGCCACAATAATACAAGTAAGCAGCGCCAATTAGTCAAAGAAAATGTGTGTGAGAGAAGCATTAGCACATATAGTGAGCAGCAGCAGCGACCCACCGTCCGACACCAGCACATGTGAGGACAGAAATAGAGGACTCGGCAGGGACAGAGCACCTGCTGCAGCAGGTAAACATGCTGTCTGCGGTTATTTTAACTTGACTAGTGGATCTCACTACAAGTCCAATGGCTGTATTAAACAGGTGATATGCCTTACGTTCTGAAGTTGCAGGTGACACCATCAGCCGGTCAAGCTCAGTCAAGCTCAGACGGCCAGTTCACACCGTTTTCTCAATGATTTCTTACTTTCATGAACTTTTCCCAGGCCTATGGTCCCAGACCTTTGGCAGAATCATCTTCAGACATTAGGAATTTTCATACGTAATCAGTTTCGAAGTTATACATTTTCAAGCATTTGTCGATAAGTTCAATTTTACATAAATAATCAAAAGTCAAAAATGGCTAAAGAAATTGTAATCAAACTTAATGCACACATGTGGATGCTTTTTCCGAGCTTCCCTAAGCAGTTTTGGGATATTCTGCTGCTACAGGGTGCCATAAGTGTGAAAAGTGTATATATCATAATCAACTACAATGATTATTACAAAATTCTGTTTTTACCCTCTAGGGTCATGTCTCAGTCTTGACATAAAATCTGGAAATGACTGCTGACAGAGCGTGTGGCTTGTTAACGTCCTATGTGAAACACAATCAATGCGCATGTAAACATACACATAAAATAGTTCCTGAATAACACACTCACATGACAAAGAAGATATCACATATTTACCTGAACATACTCCTTTATGAAGGTGAGTTGCTTTGAAGGGAGCAACTTGCAGTCTCTCACAGGCTTCATGGAGGTCTTGTTGTTTTGTCAGGACACAAGAATCCAAGTGCTCCATAGCATGGTAAGTGGAATTCCACTGTGTTAAAATGGGTACTGGCAGCTGGCACCATAGCTTCTCTTTAATGATGTCTGTAGCTTGGGTGCTCCTGTGCTGTTTGTTCCATTGTTGACCGTGACTGGCTCACAGCATTTTTGAGATCTCTTGTGGCAACCAGGTTGAGGGTGTGGCATGCACAACATTGGTGTTGGGGGAGACTGTAGCCATCCTCCGGGTTGTTTAAGATGTCTGTCACATTGATGAAGATGGGATCCCCTTCTTCTTCTTCATCATCTTGTTCTCCACTTTAACTGGTCTGAATTTCTGCAAAAAAGCTGGGAAGCCTTTACAAATTTTAACCCATTTTCTGTGGTCGTAAGTGTGACTTTGGCTTTTATACCAAATTCTCTGTGCACGTCATCCAGCATCTCTGCTAACAAGTCGTGAGTGTGACGCCCTATAATTTGGTGACAAGCTAGTGCTCTGGGGTGGATGCTAAGGCTGTCCTCATCTATCCAGTGGATAGTGACTCCAAGGAAGCTCCTGTTTGCCGACCATGCGTCAGTTGTAGTGCACACATCGCTCTGTTTCGATAAAATCTCGATCAATGTCTTTTTTATTGACACATACTCATCCTCAAGCATTCTTCCTAATGTTCTCCTCGACATCAAATGCCTAGTGGGCAAAATCTCTCTGAACAGTGTGAAGTGGATGCAATCCTTGAATTATACAATTAATCCTATGGGCCCGAACGACGCATAGTGCGTCCAAATTCACACCTGTTCTTCTCTATGGATTTTCTCTGCGACCATTTGTCATAGTGAGAAGCCACGTATATCAAGTGAAACAGCGGAACCGTAGCTTGCCGACAAGACCAAGACCACTTGTCGGTAGTCCAATGTTTTCACAGCGAAAAAAAATTCTAAAGTTACACTAAAATTATGTATAACAAAGCTTTCATACAGCTTTGCACACACATTACTCTTGGATGGATTACTCGAGAATGCAGGCTCAGACAGAAATGCCACTCATATCACATGAAAGTGCAGGACCACAGCTTTCCAATGATACCACACATCATTGTACTGTCATCCCATCATGCTATAAATCCAGATCTATACATATATATATATATATATATATATATATATATATATATATATATATATATATATATATATATATATATATATATATATTTTAATGAAAACATAATTTTCTTTCTTTCTTTCTTTCTTGTGTGTGTGTGTGTGTGTGTGTATTTCAGTTGTTACTCACATTCATTACAGAATCATTACAGAATGTGCGCTGACTAATGAAAATGTGCAGCCTACTGTCTTTTTCTGCGTGTCCCAGGATATACTTGTCTCTGCCTGATGGCATTATGTGTGTAATATGTGCAGATTTCCTGGTGGCCACTGATTGGTTGACGCTGCATGCTAAAAATAACTAGATCTGGGGCGGAAAATTTTACGCGGACAGTATGATATTAACATCCAAAACACAAGATTCGCTTTCAGTAGTTTAGGGGACACGAGAAATACTTTCAGTGTAATAATGTTTAAAAATAGAGAAAAAACAGCTAAAATACACAGCTACCATGTCATGAATCCCGACAGGTACCAGAAGTCCCCCTATAATATGTGCATGCTTGAAAGCAAGATGTTTACAGTTCTTAACTTTGACCTTTACTTTTTATGTCTTACTTTTAACAATGATGTTTAGGAGTTGGGGAAGAAGATGTGCAGTTCTCAGCTGCTCCAAAAGTCATGGCAAACCTAAACTTTGGGAAAAAATGATGGTGAAAGACATTACGTCAGCTAAATAAACACTGCTTATCTAACCAACATTCATGGAATAAGACACTGTCTAGAGGCTGGGTAGTCTCACTGAATAAATTAGCTCAGTCAACTAACTGTGAAATTATTTTGAGATATAACATTAATCGCTCGAATTAGGGCAACCTAATGGCCACAAAAGTCCAAAGAGAACATGTACAATAATGTCCTGTGTTTTGGTTTAACGAGTTATCTTGTTAACTGATGTTTATTAGTGTTGGGCAGTAGCATCACTACAAATTGTGACATTACTAAACTCACTTGACCACATTTCTCAGGAGTTTAGTGGTAACATCATGACTAAAGGACAATAAAACTGAGGATAAGTAATGTAACTAACATCAGCACCACACTGAGGCATGTAGACAAGGGAAGCACTTCTTCATAGTGATGGCAGAATGAAGCCTCATGAAGCATTTTCTTTATTTTCTGAGCCCACTAGATGGTGCTCTTGGTTTGAAGAGAGAGGCTCAAAGAATGGCAATTCAGTGTGTTTTAAACCTTGTCTTGAACAAAAAGCAATAAAGATAAAGAAAATGCTTCATGAGGCTTCATTTGGCCATCACTACTTCCTCATGACATTACATACCAGTCCATAGACTGTGTATATTTAGTGGATTTGCAGTGGTCAGTGGAGAAATAGACACAACAAAGGCCAAGTAAAGAGCTGGGAGACAGAGAACAGTATTAAGAAGGACGAGAGGAGAGATAGAGAGTGACATACTGATGTCATGTGTTATTTGCAGGACATGCTCATGTTCTAATGTCCCCCCCTAAAAAAGTTTTAATTTAGGTCTGTTATTTTAATCATTTATATTAATGTATTTAAATTATTATGGTTAGATTGAGTAAAAAATGAATTTAGGATTTCTATATTTGAATTATTGACATAGCCAGACAGCCTACTGAAAGTGGCCAAGACAGAGATGTATTGAGTAGGAAGAGGAGAGAGAGAAAGAGAGAGAGCAATAGGCCGACTGATGATGTCATATTATTGGAGGACATATTCAAATGTCACAGAGTCTTCAAACAAAATGAAGTAAGCTTCAATTTAAGTCTGCTTTTTTTTTTTCTTTTTTTTTTTTAAATAAACAGTTCAACTGAACATGTTTTGCCTATTTGGCCATTTGTTTGACTAGGAAAATACTGATTTGACATAAAGTCATAAAATAGAACTAGCTTTGCAAGTAGCAGCTAATTTTGCCATTTTCTTGTAGTTTAGCTTGTTACTTTTCTTTGGGGATAGCTTCAATGTAGTCAAACTTTATTTTGTTGTAGAGTAACTGGTAGCTTAGCTCACTACAATTTTCAAGCAGCTTGCCCAACACTAGTGACTGTGAAATGGTTGCTCGTCATGATGGCAGCTGTTGAAAACACACAAAAAAACAAGATGTTCTCATAAAAGCCATCAATTTTACTCTTATCAATTTTAAATACATACTTGTATGTATTTATTGCCTACGCCAACTATTTACATAAGTTACTATAAACTAATGGACACATTTGGCTGAAATTATCCAGCTTACAGGATCACTCTTTAAACCGAAACACATCCCATACTTTTTACTTTTATTACGTACTGCAGTTGTCCTTAAAAAGTATGTGTTGTTGCATGATGTATGCACACAATCAGGACGTATGCTCACCAGAGACTGAGGTCAACCCAGAAAGAGCTGTTGTTATTTTTGCAATAAGTAATAACTGCAAACATTGTAGATTCTAACATATTTTATTCACAATAGTAAAATTACACAGGCTATACATTTCACTGACTATTTAATACTTATGAACCCTTAAGAACAACTTAAGTTGTTGGTTATTTTCTAATTAAACAATTAATATTCCTATTATTGTTAATGGTCATCAGTCACCTGAATGCGCTGTCATCCATCATTGCAACTTCTGACAGTCGATGTGATGTACTGTCCGCTGCACGGAGGATTGTGGGTCAGAATAGCCAGTGAAAAGCATGCTGGCTTGCATACTGCAAAATCCGACCAGAACATCGTGGTATTTTTGGCATACTGCATTTGACATACTATGTATTGGGACATACTAAATCTTTTTTGGCATACTATATAGTATGGTAGTATGGGGATTGGAATGCACTGATAATCACCACAACTTGCTACTCCAGCAATGGTGACTCTAGATGGCCACAGTAATTGTTAAGACCACCATAGCTCCACCTAGTGGAAAAGCCACACCTCTGATTTTCACCATTACTTTATAAATAATTCATTATGCAAAACAGTTAGCCGACTTTATCAACCTTACGCAATTAGCTGCTGAGCAGTTTAACTGCAAGTCAAGAGAGTTTCTGTTGCCGTTGAGAATGGACTGAGCATTACTCATTCCTGCCCCCTGGTCAGATTATTAATAGGGCTCTTGAGATATCTTAACCTCCTGAGAGGTCGAAGAACTACGTCACTACTAAAAAGTAATCCTCCCAAAGCAACAATGCCTTCTTTAATTGAACGTGTCAGCACTGTCAGAGGATGGAGGAGGATCGGAGAAAACTGTGTGAAAGCCTCCAGTAAAGTGCTGGGTCAGGCTGCAGAAGAGAGGTCACTGACTGTGATGCATTACTCCAACACAAAGACACCATTCAATACCAGGGGGGAGGGAAATTGATCTGCAGCGCTCTCCAAGGAGGCATTGTTACTGACTGCCTTGTGTTAAATGGCAGAGCAAATATGAGGAGATGAGATGGGGATGGGAAAGAAAGACAGAGGGCAAGAGGGGGGTGACAGGATAAGATGACGGTAGAGAGGAGATTGAAAAGAGAGGGAGATGAGGAAAAAATTAGAGGGACAGTCATGTTTTAGGATAGAGAAATTAAGAGACACCAAGACAGTTTGCAAAGACTCCTCTTTCTACAGCCTTGTGTTCTTTTCAAACAACTAGACCTACATAAGAACATCACCTGCACCTTTAAGAAAACTAAAATAAAAAAACATTTTCATAACCATTTTCATCTAATGGGACGAGGGTAACTGCCTCCTTCTATGAAAACTTCCAGCCTGAGCATGAAAATTATTGTCTTCTGACTGAACTTATGCTTCATTTCAAACAGTGGACATCTGCAACATATCTGTTCTTCCAGCAGTGAATTGTGGTAGGGTGCAGTGGTGCGGCCTCTCTGTGTAGGAGGAGATGGTATAGAACACGATTAAGTGAGGGAATTGGTGGGTTGTGCTAATTGTTGTCTCAAATGTGGTCTGATAAAAAGTAAGTTTCATTTTCAAATTAAGTCCTAAATTGCTGTTTTCCAAGCTACTGTAGCTGCAATCTTGTTGCTATGGTAATGGATTGCGTCTTACTATTAGACACACCTCCATTCTCTGTTTAAAAAAGAATGTTAAGCAGTAAATAGGAACTAACACTGGCCAGAAGAGGGCTTTAAATACAGTCCTTATCTAGACTTATGTTGTGTTCACATCAAACGTGATGCGAAAAATTCACATAGGTTTACTCACATGGGTTTGAATGCTGAAATATTTTGTGTTGACTTGTTTCATATGCGCAAATAACTCATGTCATATGCGTGTGAAATCGCTGAATCAATTATAGAATGATCTGCCAAAAAAAAAAATCTATGCCAGTTTAAGTTTACGCTATATTTGGAATATTTTCACCGTTTTACCTTGCTCTTAGTCTTCAGATAACTGAAACTGTTATATCACAGCCACTAGACTCCACTGGCAAAAACTTCAATTTCACATAGCTGAACACTTAGGGCCGAATTCAGAAAAGGATTGCGTGACTTTTGCAGCCGCTAAACCAGTAAAAATGGAGCAAACAGATACCGTCTAATTCACAAAGCACGCGCAGAGGGTGAAATGCTCCACTAACTGCGCTGCCAAGCAGATTGTGTCTCGGTGCTCCGGTGTTATTTGCACGTATTTAAATGAGGTAATATGCATATATTTGGCACAAAAATTGCCCCTTTCTATGCAAATGAGCCTCATTGATAAACAACGTTTAATTCACTAACACCAGCGCTAATAGCCACACGCAGTTTGAGTGAAGTAAATAACGTCTTAAGAAAGCTGGTGCAAACTGGGCGCTCCTCTGTGGAAGCCTCTCGCCCAGACTTTCCAGTGATCGTGGCAGCAGTGATCGTCTGTTAAATCAGTCTGTAAATAATATTTTGACATTATTATTATAATCATTATTACTTTAATGGCATCCGAAAATACTGATGCGTTGAACAGGTGACAGTCTGCGGTCGTTCTCAAAACGCACTTCTGTCACGCACTTCAAAAGCAACTTTCAATAATTTATTTTACGAAACGGGGGAAACAAACGTGAACAAAAGCGGTTCCATAATTCATATTAAATTCAAAAGATAACGAAAAAACAGCTACAAGTGAGAGGGAATAGTGATAAAGTGGTCAAACCTGGTCAAATCCACAGTCTCAACCCATCCGACACTGTTAGACTGACTCACCAGCAGACATCACTACATGAGTATTCAGTACTTTGCCAAACACTTACCATGCTATGCCATGTGGCTAATTGCAATCAGGGGCAAATCAGGGGCAAACTGCACTCAGCTGCCAAACTTTGTGGGCGTGTTTGCGCTGGTATATCATTAGCGCAATATCCTTTGTGAATAGGACGTTAAGCCGGAGCAAACTGCGGGTACAAGTGAAGTGCAATTCAAGGTGCTAACAGCGGCCGCAGTTCATTCTTTGTGAATTAGGCCCTTAGTTTCTTGTCAACCGCTGCCCCAATAGGTAAAGCAGAGCACATATTCAAATACAGCATACACTTACACTTATTTTCATTTTTATAGGTGGTCACAATACGTTTTTGCTGTGGCTCCATCTACAGCAGTACATTGTTTAGCTTCTGGGCTGGTTTATCAAACATAATAACAAAGCAACAAAGCACACAAAATAAGCACAGCACAAACGTCAAACATGTTGGACCACTGTGTGTAAATATCTTCAAACTTTACAGTTACAGCTGAAAATGATAACAGGAATCAACTAGTTTTCCAATTTCAAATATCTCCACATTTGTAGTCAACTGCCAGTGTTCCACCTGGATCTGACTGTTGTTGTTAGAGTGACGTCTCAGTAGTTGTATAGATGCCTTTTTCACAACTCTTTCGCTGTGAGGGTCCTAAGGACAGAAGGATGTCGTATGCTGTAAAGCCCTCTGAGGCAAATTGTGATTTGTGATATTGGGCTTTATAAATAAAATTGAACTGAAAATTGAATTGAACTCTGTCTCACAGCAGTCTTCTTGGAAAAACTGAAAATATGCATTACAGCTGCAGTATCACTGTAGTTTAAGAAAACTGGTGACATCACTTACAGTGTTGTATAAAAAAGCAGTGTGTATATGGACTTCTACCCTATTTATTGAGACTGTTATTCTCTGGTTAGTGAATGTGTGTAATTTGAAAAGGGGCTGTGATTTGGTAACAGACATTATGTATAGTTCAAATGATTAGATGCTTCTTTTCGAGCTGTAGAACAGACAAAGTCCAACTAAGGTGAATAGAAAGTATAAATTCTCCACTTAGGCCTACTGAAACTGCCAGGATTGTCAAACTCATCAAACGGTGCCGTGGCATTGTTCCGACCTCTCATTGTTCCGACGTCACGTTGTTCCGATATGTGATTATACTAGGCTATACTGTATTTGTGTACCATAGAGGATCAGCAACGCAACAAAAGTAGGCTACTGGTCGAGATACAAGTGTCACAGAGAGGAGAGAATGAAACACCATAACCTTCTGTTATTAACTCTGGGGTCGGGGTTGTGTGGGGAGCTTTCCGCGGTGCTGAACGGCTCCCGGCAGGCGTATTTCTGCCTTGATGGTGCGCCGCGACCGGCTCTGGGTCAGCTGGGAAAGGCTTGAGGCGAAGCAGGCTCACGGCTTATGTGTTTGCCACTTTCTTTTTCATTTTAACCCACACCATGATCTTTTCCTAACCCTAACCAAGTGGTTTTTGTGCCTAAACCTAACCAGACCTTAACCACAGGACATCATGATGATTTCGGAACAATGGGTTTAATATGGTCGGAACAATGGGATGTCGGACCAATGGGATGTCGGACCAGTGCAATGGGCAGACCCCCATCAAATTGCAAAATCATTTTTCTCTCAGAACATATTAAATCTGTCATCGATTACAGTTTAACAAGCCTTGGTGTTAAAGTATTTTATTTTTGTCAGGTTGTATAACAGCATGTACATTACCATGAGGCCAGATACCAACATCCTCTTATATTTAAAGGCTTTTAGTGATATTGCACCACTGGTGAAACTATGGCATGTTCTGATGAGCAAGCATCTAAATTTGTTATGTTTCATTACTTGCATCTGTGTTATTTTGTCATCTGTCTGTAGCATCACATCTGGCCCATTTACCCAGTTTACTTTTATACAATCATATACTTAGCTGAGGTAGAGAAGTGAAGGTGATGCTGTGGTCTGAGTCATCTCATGTGTCAGCTGAGCTTGCATACTGCCATCACCATTTGGGTGGCCCACTTAAGCTGTCAAACTCATTTCCTTGTTCTGTGCTGCTCATGTTTATGCAACTCTCAGCTCACCACCACCACTCTGGCATCCATCTGTTTCTTGTGGCAGAATACATTGCCTTATATCCGCTTTAAATGATAGTGGCAGGAAAAAAAGGCTAGAGGCTAAAATAGGAACAAAGTTATTCTGAGAAAAGAAGCAAAAAACTTACAAATGGCACCATAAAACTGAAAATTTGGGTAAAACACATTTAAGAGAGGATTAAAGAATATTTAGGGTTCAAGCCCCGAAGGGGCAGATCCCTACTGAGTTTGTGCCAGTTTATTATTATTATTATTATTATTATTAGGGTTCAAGCACCAAAGGGTAAAACCCTACTGAGTTTGTGTCAGTTTATTAGGATTTAAGCCCCAAAGGGCCATCAATGCCATCTTACTGCAATGAACAAAGAGACACTAGGAAAAGTGCCCGGAGCCTCAGGGCAGGACCCATCCACTTATTTGTGGTGAATCTGAAAGTTTACTTTGTATATTTATTTAGACAATGAAATATTTTTTCAGGGCAGTATGTTTGACAGACACAAAGATCAAACATGCTGTAGAGAGTGGAAAGCCATGTGTTGGAGCGAAAAGGCCCTGTGTGCCAACAGAAAATCTTTCTCATTTTGATTTAACAACTGGATATCCCCCATCGTACCTTACGATCTGTTGGAAGGTGTTTTTCTGTTGGAACTTGCACAGTGTCTGGGCATTTTAATATCCAAAAAATATCCCTCTTTGGACACTTTAAATAAGGTGATTCCCTACAAAGGTGTAGATAAAGGAAAGAATGTTTGCATATAGTGCCACAAACATTTCTGAGGAAAAACAGAATAATGGCAGTGTAGCTGAAAATTTGTCTCTCTCAAGATTGCTGCCTTTCATGATTGTGTTACGCCCCTGAAAAAGGGAAATAAAGAATCATGACAGTGAAAGCAATGTTTCCTCAGCAGATCTTTACTCTAATAAATACTTCATACTTATCAGCGGAGAGGGAACAGGACATGAGGACAGAGGACAAGAGGACAACAGGACTGACTCACAGTGACTGATAAACTAAACTTCAGTCAGTATTGTCATGTCAGGAATATTATTTATATAGTAGCGTTGCTGTTGTAAAAATGACTGTTGCTGCTCTGGAAACATTTAGTTATATTCAAAATATTCAGTTATCCTGTTCTGAATATATTCTTTTTAGATTAATATATTTTCTAAAAAGCAATTCTTTAGGAATGAAAAGGAACCGATAAGAAGCAGCCTATTGATAAAAGCAGTAGTATCGATAACATCTTAAAGATAGCCATCCCTAATTGACTGATTTCATTTGGTGCAATATCAGTTTAAGATACTTAATTTTCCTTTGTCTTTTAGAGTACATCATAGCAGGGCCCTGGTGCCCAACACCTCTCCACTATAGCCAGATTCCAGGATGTAGGACACTCCACAAAAAGGACCCTCCACAAACTGTCTCAGCGGGCACACAGTCTGTAGCATCTCAGAAGATGGTAGTGATCAGCACACAGCTGTACAGGGCTACTCTGACGGAGCAACCCAAGAAGCAAAGGTATGTAACACAGACATTATATGTGTTTGCTGTCATCAACACCTATAAAGGACATAGGTTTCAAACCAAGTACGAGACCTTGAGTTGAGTTGGAGGAGAAAGAGAGAGAAACCTAAACCTTTGCCAGAGCAAACTATTACTCAGCATTAATAGAAGAAAACAAGAACAACCCCAGATTTCTTTTCAGCACTGTAGCCAGGCTGACTGAGAGTCAAAGCTCTATTGAGCCTTGTATTCCTTTAGCCCTTAGCAGTAATGATTTTATGAGCTTTTTTAATGACAAAATTCTAACTATTAGAGGCAAAATTCATGACCTCCTGCCCTCGGATGGTAGGCCTACCTATCTAACCTCAAACACAGCTGTAGAATCTAATATATATTTAGATTGCTTCTCCCCAATTTCTCTTCAAGAATTGACCGCAGTGATTTCTTCATCTAAATCATCAACGTGTCTCTTAGACCCCATCCCAACTAGGCTACTTAAGGAGGTCTTTCCTTTAGTTAACACTCATATATTAGATATGATCAATATATCCCTATTAACAGGCTATGTACCACAGTCTTTTAAGGTAGCTGTAATTAAACCTCTCCTAAAAAAGCCCACCCTGGATCCAGAGGTGTTAGCCAACTATAGACCAATATCTAATCTTCCCTTTATGTCAAAGATCCTTGAGAAAGTAGTCGCAGACCAGCTGTGTGATTTTCTCCAGGATAATAATTTATTTGAGGAATTTCAGTCAGGATTTAGAGTGTATCATAGCACTGAGACAGCTCTAGTTAAAATTACAAATGACCTTCTGATTGCTTCAGACAAAGGACTCGTCTCTGTTCTTGTTTTATTAGATCTTAGTGCGGCATTTGACACAATTGACCATCAAATTCTACTGCAGAGACTGGATCACTTAATTGGCCTAAAAGGTTCAGCACTAAGCTGGTTTAAATCTTATTTATCTGATCGTTTTCAATTTGTTGACGTTCGTAATGAATCATCCTTACGTACCAAAGTTTGTTTTGGAGTTCCGCAAGGTTCTGTGCTCGGACCAATCCTATTTACTCTATATATGCTTCCTTTAGGTAACATCATTAGAAATCACTCTATAAATTTCCATTGTTATGCGGATGATACACAGTTGTATTTATCGATGAAGCCAGAAGAAAGTAATCAATTAACTAAACTCCATAACTGCCTTAAAGACATAAAAAATTGGATGAGCACCAATTTCCTGATGTTAAATTCAGACAAAACTGAAGTTATTGTTCTTGGCCCCAAACAACTCAGAGACTCTTTATCTGATGACATAGTTTCTCTAGATGGCATTGCTCTGGCCTCTAGCACTACCGTAAGAAACCTCGGAGTAATATTTGATCAAGATTTGTCTTTTAATTCTCATTTAAAGCAAACCTCACGGACTGCATTTTTTCATCTGCGTAATATTGCGAAAATTAGGCCTATCCTGACCCGAAAAGATGCAGAAAAATTGGTCCACGCTTTTGTTACCTCAAGGCTGGATTACTGTAACTCTCTATTATCAGGTAGCTCTAGTAAGTCCTTAAAAACTCTCCAGCTAATTCAGAATGCAGCAGCACGTGTACTAACAGGAACTAAGAAACGAGATCATATTTCTCCTGTTTTAGCTTCTCTGCACTGGCTCCCTGTAAAATCCAGAATTGAATTTAAAATCCTACTGTTAACTTATAAAGCTCTAAATGGTCAAGCTCCGTCATATCTTAGAGAGCTCATAGTGCCATATTATCCCACCAGAACACTGCGCTCTGAGAACGCAGGGTTACTCGTGGTCCCTAAAGTCTCCAAAAGCAGATCAGGAGCCAGAGCCTTCAGCTATCAGGCTCCTCTCCTGTGGAATCATCTTCCTGTTACGGTCCGGGAGGCAGACACCGTCTCCACATTTAAGACTAGACTTAAGACTTTCCTCTTTGATAAAGCTTATAGTTAGGGCTGGCTCAGGCTTGCCCTGTACCAGCCCCTAGTTAGGCTGACTTAGGCCTAGTCTGCCGGAGGACCCCCTATAATACACCGGGCTCCCTCTCTCTCTCTCTCTCTCTCTCTCTCTCTCTCTCTCTCTCTCTCTCACTCTCATCCTATTACTGCATCTTGCTAATTCGGCCATTCTGGATGTCACTAACTCGGCTTCTTCTCCGGAGCCTTTGTGCTCCACTGTCTCTCAGAATAACTCATACCGCAGCGGTGCCTGGACAGCGTGACGTGTGTGGTTGTGCTGCTGCCGTGGTCCTGCCAGATGCCTCCTGCTGCTGCTGCCATCATTAGTCATTAGTCATACTTCTACTGTTATTATACACATATGACTATTGTCACACAAGTATACTGTCTGATATTAATACATACTTTCAACATATTGTACCACAGTAGCCAGAACTATAACTATAATATTATTACTTTCATTAATGTTGTTGTAAGCTACTGTCATTACCTGCATCTCTCTCTCTCTCTCTCTCTCTCTCTCTCTCTCTGTCTCATTGTGTCATATGGATTACTGTTAATTTATTATGCTGATCTGTTCTGTACGACATCTATTGCACGTCTGTCCGTCCTGGAAGAGGGATCCCTCCTCAGTTGCTCTTCCTGAGGTTTCTACCATTTTTTTTTTTCCCCGTTAAAGGGTTTTTTTTTGGGGAGTTTTTCCTTATCCGCTGTGAGGGTCTTAAGGACAGAGGGATGTCGTATGCTGTAAAGCCCTGTGAGGCAAATTGTGATTTGTGATATTGGGCTTTATAAATAAAATTGAATTGAAAATTGAATTGAATAAACAGAGCTAGTAGACCCTCATGACTCAACATATAACCCTGGTGACTCTGTTATTACAGAGGAATCTGACCAAAAATGTATTCTTTTAGTTTAGTTTTACCCTCAGCAAAGGCTGTAAAAACAGACCCTGTATGCAGTAATTTGTAAAAAAAAAATATTTTTATTACCAACATAATAACATCAGATAAAAAATATGAAATAGTTGTGGCAACACTTGAAATATAAACAAGAAAGGTGGATTCATGGAAGCACTTAATTTAGAAACACAAGGGAATCAATATTTAAATTCAATAATTTTCTGCAGATAACGTGATGAGTCTTCACCCAGGACCTGGCATCCCAGTATCAGAGACCCTCAGAGGAGGAAGTGGTTGCCTTACCCGACTCTCACTTCAGCCAAGGGGCAGCTGGAGACCAAAGCAGTGACCAGCTGGATCAGGAAACTCCTGTTGGCATATCCAACCCAGTACGGGATGGACGCCTGAATGGAAAGAATTGGACACTATTAGTGTTGCAGATAAAACGCTGCTGTGTTTAAGTTTATACATCTATCTATTGTATATTATTTAGTCAGTTTTTTTTGTAGTTTTTCTTTTTTACATGTGCTAAAAGTTGATGTCATTTTTTTAAGTGGGTTTTTTGATATAATTAATCCTCAGTGTTCAGAATTGAGTTTACACATTACAATACATTCTCATTATATGTCACAAAAACGCACTCTTCTTCAGTTCTGTGCCGTTAGTCCATAGTCATACCTGTAAATGTTAGATGTTCTGTGGGGTGAACAAATACAGATCCAGGAAGTAACGTGTTTTACTCTGAAACTTTGATTTCATATAAATGTTGCAGAGAAACTGTGATACACTGGTACATTGCAAGCGGCAACCTCCGGGGATGACGAGTGAAGCCAATGCGGAAGTGCCAAAAACTGCAGTTCAATTTAATTTTTTTTATATCTCATCCATTTAAATGTTATTAAGGCTTAAAGTTGTGCATAATTAAGGGTGTGGCCACTTTGAGTGACAGATGGCACCATCACAGGTGGCTAACTAGCCGCTGGCTCCGCTATGCGGAGCCGAGCACAGACTCGGCTGTCTGCTCGGCGTCGTCTCAGCTAATTCGCGTCCATGTTCAAGTCTTTGAACCTGTCCTCTCAGCCGTGTTTGTGCCTTTTGGATATTTTTTTCAGGCAAATATTGGCGTAATATGGCTAGCTGTTCAATTAATTGTACCAACAGAATGTCCAAGAAGTCTGTGCTCCAGTTTTTTCGTTAAGTGAAATTCGGAAATTCTAGTATTATTTTATTTATGTTTATATGTTAGCACTAATTAGCGGGTATCGGTGTCTGCGGTCGCCACCTAGCTTGTCAGCTTGTTATCCTACTATTAAATGGAGAAACCTCTGTCCATCCGTCTGTCATCATCCGTTTTCTTCCTCACTGCTTTGACCTATTTCTCTGAACTTGCACATAGGCTTTCATCTTGGTCATGTGCAGACAGCCACAATGCCGTTTTTGCATTTTTCCCACATTTCTACTGTTAAGATTCACATTTTTCCACTACACATTCATATTGTGATGTGAGCACCATTAGCAGCGCATGCCCGGAGACCACAGTTTGGCTGGGAAGCCTTTATCTCCAACACTTGCGGATCGAAACCACTTGGAAAACACCTGCACTCGGACCACAGGTTATGGCTGGGACATGCAATTTCAAGCACCAACACTTGCTGAAGACTAAGGTAATTATTTCACTGAACGAACACGCGTCTGTGCCTGTGTCTGTTTGCACGAGCCAGCCGTTACATATTTTCACTTTACTGACATTAGCCTACAAACATTACAAACTAAACATTCACTCTCTATTGGATATCTTAAAGCTGATTATTGTTGCACCGTGTGTCCACCACGACAATGGATCTTAATTGACTTTACACTGGCATTGTTTCCGTGGTACCGGCACATAATTTTAACCCATTATGTGCTGCCACCACGGAATGTGGTGTTAAGAGGTCATGGTCATTTCACGTATTTCTGTGAGATCAGGTTGCTGTGGTCAGTTAGCCTTGTCGAGTCTCGCGCAAGTTGCCATGTGGCTTAAAAAACTACACTGGACTTCTTGTCGGCATGAGAGTGAGTAAGTAATGTTACTGTCTGTCTTTGCATGAGCAGCAGCCAGAGCCATGCAGCCTCTCGGTAAGCCGTCTGCCTCTAAAATGAACTGCGCCTGCGCATCTTAAACCAATAGTTTAACTGCATGTTATGAAATTATTAGTTTGCTGTTTGCTGAGGAAAAATTCTGTGCACTGTAACTGTTAGAAGACTTTCTTGCTGAGACAAAGTTCTGTGTTCTGAAGAAAGACATTCATTCCGCGCTCTGTCTTCTGAGAAGAAGGTCACGTTAGCCGGTACTGTCAGTAGTATTCACGATTCCCCCGCTTGGCTGCAGTTTATAGCATAAATACAGTAATAGCCTACATATTATATATAAATACATAAGATATATTCTCTTCTTCTTCTTCTTCGTCCTATTCTTCTTTTTCCGTTTGAGAACATTTTCGGGCCACCAAGTTGTGTAAGGGTGAGCTAACCAGCCTGCTAGGTAGCCTGTCAGATTTAGCAAACTGGTATCTTGTAAGCTAACGTTATCTTTCTGCTGCCATTATTCGATCTGTCTTCAAAGGTCTCGTTAGCCAGTACTGTCAGTAGTATTCACGATTCCCCCACGTGGCTGCAGTTTATAGCATAAATACAGTAATACATATTATATATAAATACATATGATATATATATTTCTTCTTTTTCTTAGTCCTATTCTTCTTTTTTCCGTTTGAGAACATTTTTGGACCACCACGTGGTGTGAGGGTGAGCTCTGTTAACCAGCCTACTAGGTAGCCAGTCAGATTCAGTCAGCAAACTATCTTTCTGCCCTTGTTGGCTGCCGTTTATATTCGCTCTCTGTCTTCTGAGAAGGTCGCGTTAGCTACTGTCAGTAGTATTCACGATTCCCCCACTTGGCTGCAGTTTAGAGCATAAATACAGTAATAATAAATTATTCATATCATATATATCTTCTTCTTCCTCTTCAGTAGCCTAGGTTTCCTACAGTCTAAAAAATGTTTCATTCCAAGTTTAGCACATGTGAAAATGTTTTTGATACAGTTTGTGAGTTTACTCAGCACATTAAGTTGCATAGTAATAGCGCTAATTACAGGTATCAGTGTGGTGTGCCTGATTGCCCAAGAATGTACTCTAAATGTACTGTTCTTAAGGCTCACATGTACAGAGACCACAAAGATGGACCTTTGAGGAGTGGTCAGCAGCAACCATCATGTGATACTCCTATGCAATGTGACTTTTGTGCTGTCAGGTGTGAAACATCATCTTTACTAGTTTGTCACTTGAGGTCACATTTGCGAGAAGGATTACAAGTTGAATGCCCATTTAGGGGATGTGATAGAAAGTTCTCTATTATGTCAATTTTTGCATCCCATATTTCTAGAAAGCACAACAATGACAGTGTTGAACATGTAGATCCCTCTAATGTAGAAAGACCTGTTGCCAGTCAATCAGTGAGTCAGTGTGAACCATCTAATCATTCTGATGATGAGCAGGAAGTGCCTCTTGCCATTGACGAATCCCTCTTTCGTCAAAATATCACACTTTTCTATCTTAAACTTCAGGCTAAACTACTGTTGCCTGCTACTACAATACAAACTATTATTGAGGGATATCAAGATGTCCATGATATCAGTCTGACAAATCTGCTTCGTAATATAAGTGAGAAACTAACTGTCCTTGGAATCCCAGAGGCCACAATCAGTAACATTATGGATGAAATCAGAAAAGATGACCTCCTCACAGCCTGTAACAGTGGACCTTTGAGCACAGACCAGAAAAGAAAGACAGCTTTTAAAAAACATTTTAATTATGTTGAGCCTGTGCCTCTGTTTTTAGGTATTGATGATAAAGGTAAGGAATCATTTGCCCAGTATATACCTATTAAAGAAACATTGGCTGTACTTTTTAAAAGCAAGTCTATGCAGGAACAGTATGCAGCAACACGTTCCCAACCACTATCAGAGGGTCTTTTCCAGGATGTTAATGATAGGAAGGGAGCTCAGTGCAACCCTTTATTTAAAGCGGAACCATCCTCTCTTGGTCTGATACTCTATCAGGATGCATTCGAAGTGGTCAATCCACTTGGTTCTTCAAAAAAGAAACACAAGATTTTAGCAGTATATCTCACTCTGACAGATATTTTGCCTCATAACAGATCATCCGTAGATCAAATGCAGCTTGTTCTCTTGTGTAAGGAACAGGACTTCAAATATTTTGGGATGGACAAGGTATTTGAGTCTCTCATAACAGACCTTAAAGCTCTTGAGGAGACTGGCATTGAGATACATAATGGGCAAACTGTCAGAGCTCGACTGTGTGCTATTTCAGGTGACAATTTGGGGTCTCACAGTATTGGCGGTTTCGTTGAGAACTTCAGTATGAGCCATTACTTTTGTAGGTACTGTGAAATAAAAAGAATTACTTTTGAGAACTCTCCACTATCATGTGGCAACAAACGAACTGAACAGTCCTTTCAGAATCATCTGCAAGAATTACACAGTGACACAAATTCTGAATGCGGTATCAAGTCAGACTCTCCTTTTAATCAACTATCCTTTCATGTTTGCCAGCCTGGGCTGCCTCCGTGTCTTGGCCATGACCTGTTTGAAGGAATTGTTTCCAGTGACCTTGCTTTATTTATTGGTCATTTAATTGAAGAGAAACATTTCAGTTATATACATCTCAACAGGCGCAAAGATCAGTTCAAGTATCAGGGAAATGATGCCCAAGACCAACCAGCTGATGTTTCACCAGGTAGCAAAAGACTCAGTGGACATGCAGTCCAAAACTGGTGCTTTCTTCGTTTGATCCCTCTCCTGGTGGGAGATAGGATTAAGGATCCATGTCACAATGCTGTTTGGCAACTTGTGCTGCAGCTCAGAGAAACTGTAGAACTAATTTGTGCACCAGCAATCACTACAGATCAGGTTGCTTATCTTCAAATACTTATCGAGGAGTATATCCACTTTCGAAGGCAGCTCTTTCCCAATGAGCCCCTGAAACCTAAACACCACTATTTACTTCATTATCCAGAGCTCATTACCCACTTTGGTCCGTTAATTCGCCTTTGAACTCTCAGGTTTGAGAGTAAGCACGCTTTCTTCAAAAGATGTGCTAGAAAGTTGCAGAATTTCAAAAACATCTGCAAGACAGTTGCAGAGAGACACCAGCTCTTCCAGGCCTACTTAAGTGCAGGTGAAATGTTTCAGCCAAGTGTGATGTTTGATAAAGGCATAGCATTTTACGTAAATGACTACAGTGACAAAATCCGAAATGCTGTTTTTGCTTTGAATTTGGAATCTAAAGATACAGTAGCATCTCATACAGTGACAATGAAGGGCACTTCATACAAAAAGGGCATGTATATTTTGTTGGGGAAAACTGAGGAAGAATTGGAGGTTGGCAAGATAAAGCTGGTCATTGTTCACCATGGCTCTGTGTCCTTTGTCTCAGAAAAATATTTGTTCGTAAAGTTGAGGGACATTGGGGTCTATTGTATATTAGGGACACCCCAAGAGCAGTTTGTTTGTGTGAAGCATGATGATCTGCTTGATTATTATCCTTTGCCAGCCTATAAAATAGGTGATATTCCAATAATCTGTCTCCACCACTCCTTTGCAGAGACGCACTAATGGCGGCAGCAGAAGAGATCAGCAGGGTTGTCCTTGCTGCTCTTCCAGAGCTCCCCACAGACACTTCAAGATCCTTGATGGCTGGCCTGGAGAGCCTTGGTGTGCAGAGCAAAGAGGACCTCTGTTTCTTGAAGGAAGATGATCTTCTGAGCTATCTCTGTTTAGTCCAGTGCAGAAGGTTTATCCGTGCCTTTGCTTCAGAAGGTAAAACTTGTTACTGATTTATTGTTGTCCTAATGTCCTTTTATCCGAATTCTTCGTAAAGCTGTACAAAGATACAAAATACTATAGATTTTACTGTTTCATGCAAGTGTAACCTAGGTTAAAATAGCCGTAACATGTAAAAGAGTTAAAATAGCCTACATGTAAACACAGAATTACATAAAGGAATTCACAGTTAATAAATAAATGAATAGTGTTGGGGGGTAATTCATATAAATTCAGATAGAGTTTAAATGCTAGTTAATAATGGCAGTAATAAAATACAGAGCATGATATGAGTGGTCATAGCTTGGAGTAGGTTATGCATTTTTCTTACCTATTCAGTGACATTGTGGGAGACAGAGTGAACTCCAGCCAGGATATTCTTTCCATTCAATGGACATTCTTCTATGAAATCTATCATTTCTAAATACCATACTTTTGGCTTGTTTTGATGCTTTTTGTAGCTAGAAATGGCATAATCTAGACCTGTTAGCCAGCATTATTCTACCAGAGAATACTAGATTTTACTGTTTCATGCAAGTATAACCTAGGTTAACCCTTGTACCGCCCTGGTTCAACTGATGGACTTTTTCAATTTTCAAATGACTGCCATTTTGGTCCTACAGGTCTGAAATTCACCACAGGTCCTTTTTTTGTGATGGTTTACAAAATCCCAAAGCCACCAGTAGATGGCACCATTAAAATAGCCTACATGTAAAAGAGACAATTAAGATAGGCTACTGTTCATGTAAACAGGCAGAAATACATAAAGGAATTCATAGTTATTAAATAAATACTGTTGAAAGTAAATTGATATAAATGGAGTTAAAATGGCAGTTTATAATGGCAGTAAATGTTGATTTTGTTTTTATTTTTATAAGGTACTTTCCTTGAAAAAAGTGAGGCGCTGATTACTAGTTCTCTTTAACTATGTAAACCGAAGCAAAAAGCATTGAGCTACTTGCCATTGGTTACATTAGCCTAGTGCGGTACATTAGTGTAACAGGTGTACTGCGCCACCATTTTAGGCGATGCTTCAGGAGGATTTATACAGATGGTGTTTTTAGTTGTTCTTTTCGAACTTTGTATTTTATTTTATTGAAGGTATATGTGAGACTGATGTGTGTTGCCTGTTGAGGTGAGACCAAAAGAGACTTTAGGCTATACCAGAACTTTATACCGGAATTACATGGCACTCTGAAATGCTTGAGTCTGATTGGTCAATCATGCATTGTACAGGTCTGTTATTTCTCGATAATGACTGCTGTGGATAAATAATGACCACTGTCAGGGGCAACCAAATAACCAATAGACTTTCAATGGGAGACAAATGTTGCTAGGAGGGGGAGAGGGCAATCCTGAGCTAAAAAGGGACGCATTTGTTATTTTGTTGTTGGTAAGTTTGCCATGTAATAAGCGGGATAACGTGTGGGTACGTGGTCATTATCCTGCTTATTACATGGCAAACCTACCAACAATTGACCAACCAGGTATTTCAGAGTACAATGTAATACGTATATCTAAGGTTTGAATCAAAGAAAAGGATTCAACTTTTTTTTTTTTTTTTTTTGCTTTATTATTTTGAGATTCATAATTCTACCTGTCAAGTTCTATGTGTGTATATTTACTAACAACTTTATATAAAGCAAGCCAGCAGTTCATCTCTTACCATTCTTTAGCTAGTCATAAACTGCTCCTATGAGCCTACACCCTGGTCCCAGCTTCCTCTAAGTTCTACAGTGCTGTACGAGTACAGACTAGTGCCACAGAAGGTTGAAATAAAGGGAAAATGAATGGCTTTGTTTGATAGAACATATGACGATGGGTGTTGAAATAGACCACTGTGTCTGTCTGGATTACAGAGTTCTAATGGTTAACATTTTTGTTCAGGTCACTCATCAGTCCTGTCTCCCCCTGGTTCTCCACAACTCTCATCAACCCTGTACCCCCCGGGAAGTCAAGAAACCTCCTCAACCGTGTCCCCCCCAGAGGCATCCAGAACATCCAACCCAAGACTTCTGCTCTCACCACGCACACCATGGCCTTCAAATTTCAGAGTAAACTGGGAGAAGATGCCACAAGAGATCCGGTCAGCTATCGCAAATTCAACTAGACCAAATCCAGCAGCAAGAAGAGCAATGATCAGATGTCTGGCTGATCAGATGAGAAAGCATAATCCAAACCCCAAAAGAGCGATCTGTGTGAAAGTTGTCAACGATATAGTTCAGAAGTACCCGAAATGCTTTGTGGACGTGGATGATGATGATGGTGTAGCTGGGGCATCTCTTGTACAACAAGTCAAACGAGAATCGAACATGTGAACAGAAACAACACCCTCGCACGGGTCCTTAAGACCAGGCCCTCCATTCCAGGAGTGAGGGCGCATGGAAGAGGTCCCGTGGAACAGTATGGATGTGTCCGCTGGTCACCTGAAGAACTTCCCTCTGGGGAGACAGAAGAAAGCTTACTAGAGATGAAAAGAGAGATGCAGCAGCTTTATGCCCAGGTTGGAATGGCAGGAGCAGAGAGAGGAGCACTCCAGAGATGGCATGAAATGACCTACATTCTCCAGCGGCATGAGCTGAATGCTGACCCTTCGTACAGCATCTCCAAAATCAAGGACGACTGGCCATTTCTCTTCTCCCAAAAGGGCCTCTTCTCCCACTTCAGTGAGCTGACCGGCATTTCCATCCTGGAGAAGCTACCAGTAGCCATCGACCAAAGAAGCCAGACCATAATGGACTACTGTCAGCAACAGAAGACACCAGGGGTGGGGAAGGTTTTGGAAGCCTATCAAGAAGAGAATGGCAACAAGGCAATCTGTATCATCTTGTGTCTGCTTGCTCACTTCAAGGAGGATGGTATCTTCCTTACAGCTGATGTGAGTATAAATCGCACATACATACTCTCCCTCCCTCATTCTGTCACTCTCTCCAGTTATTTTGTAAATTGCTCATGCAGTACCATTGTGTTCCTGTTACACAATTGGGGGGGGGGTAACAGTTTGTCCTTGGTAGTATACTTTATCCTTTGTTTCCTGCTGTGTCATTCCTTTTACCGTTTAAATAACCATAACATTCATATCTTAAAAACAATAGCCATGCACAGCTATTGGCTCTACGTTAGCATCAGACATTTAAACAGATTTTTTCCCTTTGGTGTGTTGAGTGGAACATGACAGTCTCTGGACCAAGTTTTCTTTGTTTTTTACTTAACTTACCCATACATGGCAGAATGGCTGTGGGCTATAGGCTAATAATAATAAGTCTATGTGGAGACAACTTGTAATATCTTTTTTAATATGTTTATGTTTTTTATTCTCCAGCCCTCTGCCACAGCTGCTGACATACAGAGAGCTATCACCCTGCCCAGCCCTCGCTTACTTGCGCAAGGTATAATCTTCCCTTATTTTGTTGAGGTTTATAAGTTGTTGAGGTTTATAAGTTGTTACATGGATGTGTCAGGTGGCTGAGTGGCTCAGGAGGTAGAGCGGGTTGTCCAGTCCAGGATTGTGTGTCCAGTGTGTGTGTGTGTGTTTGTGTTTGTATGTCGTGCAGCTTTTAGTGATTATCTTGTGTTAATGTGTTTCAGGAGAGACATTGAGCACAGACATGTGGTTGATGTCCATGGAAGGAACATGCGTGATGGGGCCCCACAGCAACCTTCTGAACGGAGTGGCAGCGCTCTTCACTGCCTATTACGTTTTCAACCTACAGTACCCTGCAGAGGCCTCAAGCACTCTTGAATTTATCCAGAGGTATGTTTAAACTGTTTAAACATGACACTGTCATTAAACTGTCATAACCATGACTCTCTCTCTCTCTCTCTCTCCCTTTCTACCTCTCAATTTCTATCCCTCCTGTCCCCCTCCCTTGCTTCACATTTGTCAGCATGCGCGCGCATGCGTGTGATGTGTGTGTGCGCGCGTGTTTATGAATGTGTGCTTGTCTTTGTGTATGTGTGTAAGTGTTAGTATTGACATGGTAATCTTCATGCTGTGTTACTGAATATACTCCACACACACACACACACAACCGTGGATTGGTTTTCTAGCCTGTTTCCTGTGAGTTTTGAGCAACTTCGCCTCGGAAAAACAGGGAGTCCACTGGACTGGTTTTGGCCGAAGAAAATGCCCTTTTTTTTATAGGATAGAGCTCCACTGACAGGGATTATACAAAGCCCAAGTGGCTCACCGAGTTAGGCGTGTACCCTATAAAGCCAAGGGCTTTCCGCAGCGGCACAGGTTCGAATCTGACCTTCACCCTTTGCTGCATGTCTTCCCCTACCTCTCTCTCCCACATTTCCTGTCTCTATCTTCACTATCCTATCTAATAAAGGCTAAAATGCCCAAAAAATATAAGTAAAAAAAAAAAAAAAAAAAAAGATAACCTAGCGTGACAGTGCCCCTTTCACATTAACCAGCCCCCCACCCTAATCCTAACCTAATGCTAAAAATGGCAATTTATTGAAAAACACTTAATGAAAGTACATTCATAGATTCCTTAATGTGTCATTAGTGTATGTTCTTTTTTCTGTTTTCAGAGCCTTTTGTGGAATCAATCCTCCGACGGGCAGCAAGGCAGAGAAAAAACGTGGGCTCAACGCACCTGTGTGCACGCTCTTAAGGAAACTGCTGGACTTCGAGTTGATGGGGAAGTACGTGTTTGTCAGGCTGCTGGGTGGGGTTGCATCTATTTTTGTTTATTAGGATTAAGTGGACCCATGTTCTGAATCTATGTTGCTTTGAAATGGTTATGTTTTCACAGTGAAACCAGGCAATAAGGCCTGTTGTGAAGGACTGATGTATTTTTTTGTACCAAGAACTAGCTGAGTTGTAGCCTAATTTTTGGTTGTTGTTATGGTGCCACAGTTGTATACACGTGTTTTTCCATGTTAGTTGAAGTGAACATGTCCTGGATGTAAACAAGGTTGTTTCGAGAGCAGTTGTTGTTGTAATTTTAGATTGTATTCTGTATAGTGTACGTAGACTTGATGAATGTGATGAATCTGATGACTTGATGAAAAACTAGATGAATCTGAAGTGCCCGTAATGTCTAGCATGCTAGCTAGTCATTAGCCTTGTGTGGCAGCTTTATAGACGTTTATAGACGTTGCAGAAGGCTGAAAGAAGACGTTTATCTAAGTTACAACATTTAATCGTAATATTTACAATATTCTATCCTGTGAAATTTACAGGAAATTCCTGGCTACTGAGTTGCAGTAAATATACAACATTTTACTGTAATATTTACAATATTCTATCCTGTAAAATTACAAGATATTCCTGGCTACTGAGTTGCAGTAAATTTACAATAGTTAATTGTAATTAATTACAGTACAATACTGTATAAGTACAGTACCTTATTGTAGTTAATTTACAGTAAAGGTCCTGTATATTGCTTACTGTAAATTTACTGCAATTATTAGCCAGGAATTTCCTGTAAAAATACAATAAATTTCTAACAGTGTTGCGCTGTGCACTTTGCACTGTTTCTTTCATTCTTTCTCCGTGTTGCGTGTGTATGTGTGTACCTGTGTGCCGGCGCACGGCCCTGCACACGTGTGTGCCTCCGTGCCGTCAGCCAAAACTATGCTCCATGTATTTTGCCATAAAGCATGTTTCTAAATACAGTGTGCATTGTTTGTTTTACATTAATATTCATTACACAGTATATTTACAGTGCTCTCATTTTGCATCTCCTCTAATATACTGTTTTTGATTTCTTATTCCTTTATACATAACACATCCCCGGGTATGGTCTAGTTATTATTATTAAGCCTTTATTTAGGACATGTAAAATCACATTGAGACCAGAGGTCTCATTTTCAAGTGCGACCTACAGTCAGGTCCATAATTATTTGGACAATGATACAGTTGTCGTCATTTTGGCTCTGTACACCACCACAATGGGTTTTAAATGAAACAATGAATACCTGCATAAAGTGCAGACTCTCAGCTTTCATTTAAGGCTTTTTTCAAAAATGTAGTATGAACCGTGTAGGAATGACAACCATTTCTTCACGCAGTCCCCCAACTTTAAGGGCTCATAAGTATTTGGACAAACTAACATAATCATCAATTAAACAGTCAGTTTTAATACTTGGTTGCAAATCCTTTACAGTCAATGACTGCCTGAAGTGTTGGACACATAGGCATCATCAGATGCTGGGTTTCTTCCCTGGTGATGCTCTGCCAGCCCTTTACTGCAGCCGTCTGCACTTCCTGCTTGTGTTTTGGGTGTTTTGCCCTCAGTTTTTGCTTCAGCAAGAGAAACGCATGCTCAGTTGGATTCAGGTCAGATGATATGACTTGGCCATTGCAGAACATTCCACTTCTTTGCCTTAAAAATGTCTTTGGTTGCTTTTGCAGTATGCTTCATGTCAATATCCAACTGCACTGTGAAGCATCGTCTAATGAGTTTTGAAGCATTTAGTTGAATCTGAGCAGATAATGTAGCCCCAAACACTTCAGCTTTCATCCTGCTGCTCTTGTCAGCAGTCACATCATCAATAAATACAAGAGAACCAGTTCCACTGGCAGCCATACATGGCCATGACATAACAGTACCTCCACCATGCTTCACTGATGAGGTGGTGTGCGTTGGATCATGAGCAGTTCCTTCCCTTCTTCCTTCTCTTGTCTTCCCATCATTCTGGTAGTTGATCTTTGTTTTATCTGTCCATAGTATGCTGTTCCACACCTGTACAGGCTTTTTAGATGGTTTTTGACAAACTCTAATCTGGCCTTCCATTTTTAAGGCTAACCAATGGTTTGCATCTTGTGATAAACCCTCTGTATTTATTCTAGTGAAGTCTTGTCTTGCTTACAAGAGCAGCAGGATGAGAGCTGAAGTGTTTGGGGCTACATTATCTGCTCAGATTCAACCAAATGCTTCAAAACTCATTGGACGATGCTTCACAGTGCAGATGGACATTGACCTGAAGCATACTGCAAAAGCAACCAAAGACATTTTTAAGGCAAAGAAGTGGAATGTTCTGCAATGGTCAAGTCATATCATCTGACCTGAATCCAATTGAGCATGCGTTTCTCTTGCTGAAGCAAAAACTGAGGGCAAAACACCCAAAACACAAGCAGGAAGTGCAGACGGCTGCAGTAAAGGGCTGGCAGAGCATCACCAGGGAAGAAACCCAGCATCTGATGATGCCTATGGGTCCAACACTTCAGGCAGTCATTGACTGTAAAGGATTTGCAACCAAGTATTAAAACTGACTGTTTAATTGATGATTATGTTAGTTTGTCCAAATACTTATGAGCCCTTAAAGTTGGGGGACTGTGTGAAGAAATGGTTGTCATTCCTACACGGTTCATACTACATTTTTGAAAAAAGCCTTAAATGAAAGCTGAGAGTCTGCACTTTAAGCACGTATTCATTGTTTCATTTAAAACCCATTGTGGTGGTGTACAGAGCCAAAATGATGACAACTGTATCATTGTCCAAATAATTATGGACCTGACTGTATATCACAGCAGCAACATCCACATCAAGTTACAGAGCAACAGACAATACAATACAACACAAACTTAGTTTGTTAACTAGCTAACTAACCAGCTAATGGTTAGCCTTCAAGCAAGACGCCAAGCCGGGATGCATCGAAGTCAGAACATAACAGAGTAGTGTTAGGATTTAGGCATTTAGGGAGATAATATTTTGAACAAAAGGCGTCTATGTGAGGTTTGAAAATAAAGGTCCACCACGTTAGTTAGCTAACGTTATGCAATGTTAACGTTAAATGTGTCATATGAGCAGTGTAACGTTAACGTAACATTAAGGCTATAGTTGTGTATGTAATTAAAAAGTGGTGAACTGTGTGAAATTACAATAAGGTGTGTAATGTAATAAAAAAACAACTAATGTGACATTTGACTGTCACATGAAAAATATTAAGAAAATAAGTGATAGGCCTGTAGCTACACAACAATAGATAATGCACAGACAGAATATGAGGACTGTGATAGCCACCACCTTTTCTTTGCTAAAATAAATTGATTACGATCTGTTGAACATTGAAGTAATTTAAGTTGTACTGTTTACATGTAAAGGAGTCTGTGAAGTAGGTAACCTAACACATATATTACTTTTAATATCTATTTGTCTGTGTAAAGTTTTCCTCTAGGTGACCCAGACAGACTGGACCAGAGGACACTCAACACGAGAAGACATAACTGGACTCCAAACAAGACTTCCCATCTGTTCAGTGAACACTGACTCCAGGATAAAGACACCTTTTTTCATACAGTACCTCACAAAGAGTCAGTTAAATGCATTACTAATTTTCATACATTACCAAGTACTCGATTAGGACACAGCTTGCTCTGTAATGTTACTGATAAGGTGAAATTACTGACACACCAGTGCAGTTTAGTGTTCCCCTGATGCAAAAGGCCAAATGAAGATTTTATCAATTAAGGGACATGACGTGTATTTACCAACTTTAACATTTCAGTGCATTTTATGCAAAGACCCTTTATCATAGTGAGAATTACTACTTTTTTCCCCACATACAGTCTGTGAAGAACCAATGCAAAAAAATATTCTCAAAATGAGACAGCTGAACATAGCATGATTCCACAGTGGCAGTGAGCTTTGAGAACAGTTCAATTTCCTTTTAATAGCAACAATTATTTTAATGTGGATGACTTGCATACTGTACATTCATACTCCAGTTGTCTTGGTAGTACACTATGGAGCTTTATCCCTATCTTTATTCAAGAGAGTGGTCTATCAGTTTGAGAGCATTATTTATTGATTTCACGTTCAAAAACCCTGCCCTCACACTCAAATAGCCTCTGCTTGCGCTTGGATCTACTCTGTTTCTGCTCAAACTGTGTGCTCACACTGAGATACAATGTTGCTTGCACCGATTTCCTGCTCGAGCTTCGGCTTTTCTCCTCGTGCTCAAACTGTTTCTGTGTGCTCGCGGAATTTCTGCTCTCAGATTTCTGCCCTGCGCTTGGATTTTTTTGTGTAACATCCCTGTCAAAATCCCCCAACCAATAGAATGCCAGATTTACTGTTGACCAATGAAATGTTCTCTATCATCTCGAGACTATCTCTCCACTCCGTTACATATTCCATATGTACGGGGTATGACCCCCCTGGGTACGTGGATAATTCTTTAAGACACACCGGCTTGCCTGGCCACGGCCCATTGCGTAGCTATAAAGCGCCTGCGCTGGCGTGTAATCACTGATTGTTTGATCTCCACTTGTGCATCAGGGTACAGTGTCTCACAGTCCGTATTGCAAAAAAAAACAAACAAACAAAACAGAATTGAGTTGTAAGGAAAGAGAAGGAAGGTGTACAGCTTTGAGTCCACTTACCTGTGTAAGTCGGGGTGTCTGTCTTTGGCAGCCTCCCTGGATTGCTAGAGCTCTTTCTGCCCTGTGTCAGCAGAGTCATCATCCTGCCTGGTCGAGCCGGAGGTTGTGTGGCTCCCGGCAGCGGTGGCTGTGTGTTATTCCCGGCGTATTGCTCACGGCTCGTGAGCTAACGTGCTTGGTGGATACACGTTGAGTGCTGACGGTTTTTGCTTTAGGCGTTCTCTCACCGGCGTATTGCTCGCAGCTCGTGAGCTGACGCGCTTGGTGAGGTCAACGTTGAGCATTGTCTGTCCTGGTCTGGTTGAGCCGGAGGTCTCTGACTCCCGGCTTTGGCGGAGTTTCTCGCCGGCGTATTGCTCGCGGCTCGCGGGCTGACGCGTTCGGCGGCGAACCCTCTCCCTCTCCCAGTTCAAGCACTCCCCCGCTCACCCTCTCATAGTGTACGGCTCCCACAGTGGCCGGCACGCAGAGTACACTTCAAAAAAAAAAAAAAATTAAACTAAATATAAATCAAAGTTAGCTGCGGTGCTACTGGCTAATGGTAAACAGGAAGTGGCGGAGTACTTCTGGGTTGCGGTCCCTGGCAGTATGGCATATCAGGAGGGACATTGCTGTGTGGGTTGTGGAGTGGCCATGCCCCTAGAGGATGGGCATGATAGCTGCGCACTATGTTTGGGACATGAGCATGCTGTGGTTTCTAAGGAGAATCCTCAGTCCTGCATGGACTGTTTTATTTTGCCTGCACGTACTAGGGAGGCTTGTTGTCACTTTTTTGTTGCAAAGCGTGCAGGCTCCCATGTTTCTGAAGGGCCTAGGCAGAAAACTGGGAGAATGGCTGCAGCCTCGGAGGGGAGAAGGGAGTGTTCAGGAGCCTGGCAGGCTCCATTGCCTCCTCTTCAGCCTATGGTGGTCTGACCTCAGCTTAGCTCCTTCCTTCCCCCACCTTTACAGTTAGGCAGGGAGGAAGAGGAGGCTGAGGAGGACGACGTGGATGTGGACACCGTCTTTTCCTCTGAGGACAATGACCTCTCTTGTGCACAGCAGACAGTGGGCGAAGTAACAAGAGGGGAGTTAGCCCGCCGTTTTGAGGAGGTGATTAACAGGGCTTCCAGGGCTCTGGGCGTTGCCCTCCCTGAGAACCCCCGAGCCGCATCCTCTAGGTTTGAGGAGGATATGGAGGTGAGCCCTGCATCAACCCAGGTGCCCCTCCTACCTGACTTTAAAGAGCTGCTGTGCCAGCAGTTCCATTCTCCAGCGGCTGCTCACAAGTGGTCTGCGACATGTCGCTGGTTTTCCAATGTGCATGACAGGGACCAGATTGCCTGTGGGCCACTTCCCCCAGTGGACCGAACCCTCACCCCACTAGTTTCTCTCTCCAGCTCCATCCTTGGTAATGCCACCTGCTCCAGCAAGAACTGCAGGGTTATGGATAGTCTGCTCACTAAGCTACATAAAGCTATGGCGGTGCAGACTCTGTCCCTTTACCTCCGCGACTTGTCTCATCAGGTTCAGGATGACACCAGTGTAGGTGAGGAGCTGCAGACGGTCTCCTCATGCCTCTCCTCGGTGATGAAGGAGCAGGCTGGGGCAGCAGGCAGTGCCTTGGCTTCCTTCTGGGTGGTTAGGGGCCACTTCTGGCTGTCTCAATCCCAGCTCCAGCAGGGGGATAGAGACTGCCTGCTTAAAGTGCCGGTGGAACCCACTGCTATGTTTGGGCCTCATGCTACCGCCTTGATGCAGCAGGCACAGGAGAGCCGTCGCTGTGTGAAGGAGGTCTCAGGGGGCCTTGCCAGGCGTGTCACGGGCTCTAGGGGGTCAAGACTGTCTCGGTCTCAGCAGGCACCAACTCCAGAGGCCTCGACATGGGGTCAAGGAGATCTCAGACTCCAGTTGGAGGCTTCCCGGCGGGGTAGGTACCACCGACAGGGCAGAAGGAGAGGAACACCTGCTAAGGCCATGGGGTCCTTCAACTGCCCCCCGCCCTCCTGACAATTACCAGGCCCTGGCCAACCTGTCTCCTCCGCCTGCCTCTCACGAGACGGTCTGGTTTGCCCTGGGAGCGGACCCATGGGTGGTCTCAACCATGACCCATGGATACCGTATCCAGTTTTCATGCCGGCCACCTGTAACAAGGAAACCCACCTTTACAACGGTGAACGATCCTCAACGGAGACTAGTTTTGGAGGCAGAGCTGTCCACCCTCCTGGAAAAGGCAGCTATAAGGGAGGTGGCCTCTGGGGATCACCAGACCAGGTTTTTCTCCCGCTACTTCCTGACCCCAAAGAAGGACGGGGGGCTTCGTCCGATTCTGGACCTCAGGAGGCTCAACAGGTATCTCCGGCCCCTGTGATACCGGTTCCTGACAGTCCCCAGGGTGAGACAGGCAGCCACGGCAGGGGAGTGGTTTGCCACCATAGACCTCAAGGATGCGTATTTCCAGATACCCATCTGGAGGGGTCACTGGCGGTTCCTGCACTTTGGTTTCGCAGGCAGGGTGTACGAGTTTCGGGTGCTGCCATTCGGTATTTCTCTGGCACCCCAAACCTTCACTCGCTGTATGGATGCGGCCCTCTCCCCCCTGAGGCAAAGAAGGATCAGGATTCTAAATTACCTCGACGACTGGCTGGTCTGTGCAGTCTCAGAGGAGCAGTGCTGCCACCACGTAGCTCTGCTGTTGGAGCACGTTCAGCGCCTAGGTCTGCGCCTGAACTACAAGAAGAGCAGGCTCCAGCCTTCCCAGGTGACGACCTTCCTGGGGATGGTCCTGGACTCGAGGAGGGCGATGGTTACATTGACCCTGGAGAGGCAGCAGGCTTTCAGAACTTGCCTCGCCCTTTTCCAGTTGCACGCTCAGGTCAACTGGGGAGTCTGCCTTCGCCTCATGGGCTTAATGCCACGGTGCAGGTGGACCCCCTCGCCCTCTTGCACATGTGGCCCGTGCAGAGATGCCTGCTGGGCTTGGGTCTGTGCCCTCAGAGGTCCCACAAGACCAAAGTGGTAGTCTCTCGGAGGCTCCACAGGGCCCTCCAGTGGTGGAAGGTCCCAGCAAACATCGCGGTAGGCCGGGCTCTGGGTCCAGTGGTCTATTGCCAGCTGGTGTACACGGACGCATCCTCCTTGGGGTGGGGCGCAGTACACGAAGGCCGCGGCATCAACTGGACCGGCTGGTGGGCCTGAGCTCCCCTGCCCTGTGCAAGCTGGCAACCACTCTGTGGCAGTGGGCTCACCCACTCTTCCTCTCACTCAGGGCTGTGCATGTGCCAGGGGCACTGAACTCCGCAGCAGACATCATGTCGAGAGGAGGGCCCCAGCCGGGGGAGTGGAGACTCCACCCTCAGGTGGTCTCCGAGATATGGCCCCGCTTCGGCAGGGCAGAGGTCGACCTGTTCGCGTCGAGGGAGTCGACACATTGCCCGCTCTTCTTCTCCCTGAGGAACAATGATCCCCCCTTGGGGTGGGATGCTCTGGCTCATCCATGGCCCCAAGTTCTGCTCTACGCCTTTCCTTCCTTCACTCTTCTCCAGCCTCTTCTCTGAAGAGTTCTGGTGGAGCAGGTGCAGCTTATATTGGTGGCACCTATGTGGCCCCGCATGCTGTGGTTCTCTGTGATTCCACCTCTGCTGGGCGGGCTGCCATGGGAGCTCCCGCACTGGAGGGACCTGCTCTCCCAGGCGAACGGAGCCCTGTTCCACCCCTTGGCCCCTGAGAGGGAAAGGATCCTGGCCTTAGGATTGCCAGAGCCTGTGGTGGCGACAATGCAGCATGCCCGGGCACCATCCACGAGGGCTGCTTATTCGCACCATTGGCAGGTGTTTACCAACTGGTGTGAGTCTCAGCAGGTGGACCCCTACTTGGCTCCAGCTCAGGAGATCCTGCGGTTCTTGCAGTCCCAGCTTGAGGCACAGAAAGCTGCTGTAACACTGCGAGGGTTGGTGGCAGCAATCAAGGCAGTGCGTATCGGCGAGTTTGCACTGAGTACAGAGGACTTTGTCCTCATTTCCTGGTTCCTTCGGGGGGCCCAGCGACTCATGGTGCATACCACTGGTCCGGCAGTTCCCCCTTGGGACTTGGATGTCGTCCTTGGGGCCCGTCAACATTCCCCCTTTGAACCCCTTGGGGGTGCTGATTTGAAGTGGCTCTCCATGAAAACTGCCTTTCTGCTCGCCGTCACTTCGGCGAGAAGAGTGAGTGAAGTCCATGCCTTGTCGGTGCATGGTGACTGTTGTCAGTTCTCCCCAGATGGCTCGAGTGTGGTTCTCCACCCCAACCCAGCCTTCCTGCCTAAGGTCCTTACTGAGTTCCATCTGTCTCAGTCAGTCAAGCTTAGGTCTCTCTCCTCTCCTAGTGCTGGCGAGGAGGTTGAGCAGGGCCAGTCTGCTCTGTGCCCAGTCAGGCCCCTGACAGAGTACATTCGGTGCACTCAGGCTGTCCGGAGGTCTGACCAGCTCTTTGTGTGTTATGACCCTGGGCGTTTAGGCAGGCCTTTGTCGAAGTCCAGGCTGTCACACTGGATTGTAGACACTATTCGGCAGGCTTATGCACTGTCGGGTGTGCCTGTTCCATCAGGGGTCCGGGCACATTCCACTCGGAGTGTGGCTGCCTCATGGGCCTTGTGGCGGGGGGCCTCCCTTGCTTCCATATGCTCCGCCGCCACATGGTCATCCCAGTCGACCTTTACCAGGTTCTACCGTTTGAACGTGGCCGCCAGCGCCTCGTTTGGGGAGCGGGTGCTGGGCGTGGCCCGATGGTAGACATTTTTGTCTCCCCCTCAGCCTTGCGTCTTGCGGGCTGATTGAGCGGCTGCTCCGTGAACAGGATGGCCTTTGCATCTTGGGGGCCCCTACCTGTCCCCCTTGGGTTAGCCTTGCGTCTTGCGGGTTTCACGGGCAGCCCTTTCCCCCCATGGGTGGCTCTAGCGCCTTGCGGGCCTACTCCTGTGAGTTGTATATAGTGTACATTTGTAAATAGTTCGACTGTTGCATGTTGTGGTGTGGGATTGTGGGCTGCACCGTCTCCTCACGGGGTGTCTTAAAGATCTACCCCGTACATATGGAATATGTATTAGAGCATCCCGTCCGGGCAGGTAGGCTACTCTTTAACCAGGTTCATCCACTCCCACCGTCTTCCCCTGTCGGGAGTTATTTTTCAACAGTCACTGGCTCACTATACATTATGCCTCATATAGCCGCATATATACAGTACAGGCCAAAAGTTTGGACGCACCTTCTCATTCAATGCGTTTTCTTTATTTTCATGACTATTTACATTGTAGATTCTCACTGAAGGCATCAAAACTATGAATGAATACATGTGGAGTTATGTACTTAACAAAAAAAGGTGAAATAACTGAAAACATGTTTTATATTCTAGTTTCTTCAAAATAGCCACCCTTTGCTCTGATTACTGCTTTGCACACTCTTGGCATTCTCTCGATGAGCTTCAAGAGGTAGTCACCTGAAATGGTTTCCACTTCACAGGTGTGCCTTATCAGGGTTAATTAGTGGAATTTCTTGCTTTATCAATGGGGTTGGGACCATCAGTTGTGTTGTGCAGAAGTCAGGTTAATACACAGCCGACAGCCCTATTGGACAACTGTTAAAATTCATATTATGGCAAGAACCAATCAGCTAACTAAAGAAAAACGAGTGGCCATCATTACTTTAAGAAATGAAGGTCAGTCAGTCCGGAAAATTGCAAAAACTTTAAATGTGTCCCCAAGTGGAGTCGCAAAAACCATCAAGCGCTACAACGAAACTGGCACACATGAGGACCGACCCAGGAAAGGAAGACCAAGAGTCACCTCTGCTTCTGAGGATAAGTTCATCCGAGTCACCAGCCTCAGAAATCGCAAGTTAACAGCAGCTCAGATCAGAGACCAGATGAATGCCACACAGAGTTCTAGCAGCAGACCCATCTCTAGAACAACTGTTAAGAGGAGACTGCGCCAATCAGGCCTTCATGGTCAAATAGCTGCTAGGAAACCACTGCTAAGGAGAGGCAACAAGCAGAAGAGATTTGTTTGGGCCAAGAAACACAAGGAATGGACATTAGACCAGTGGAAATCTGTGCTTTGGTCTGATGAGTCCAAATTTGAGATCTTTGGTTCCAACCGCCGCGTCTTTGTGAGACGCAGAAAAGGTGAACGGATGGATTCCACATGCCTGGTTCCCACTGTGAAGCATGGAGGAGGAGGTGTGATAGTGTGGGGGTGTTTTGCTGGTGACACTGTTGGGGATTTATTCAAAATTGAAGGCACACTGAACCAGCATGGCTACCACAGCATCCTGCAGTGACATGCCATCCCATCCGGTTTGCGTTTAGTTGGACGATCATTTATTTTTCAACAGGACAATGACCCCAAACACACCTCCAGGCTGCGTAAGGGCTATTTGACCAAGAAGGAGAGTGATGGAGTGCTGCGGCAGATGACCTGGCCTCAACAGTCACTGGACCTGAACCCAATCGAGATGGTTTGGGGTGAGCTGGACCGCAGAGTGAAGGCAAAGGGGCCAACAAGTGCTAAACACCTCTGGGAACTCCTTTAAGACTGTTGGAAAACCATTTCAGGTGACTACCTCTTAAAGCTCATCGAGAGAATGCCAAGAGTGTGCAAAGCAGTAATCAGAGCAAAGGGTGGCTATTTTGAAGAAACTAGAATATAAAACATGTTTTCAGTTATTTCACCTTTTTTGTTAAGTACATAACTCTACATGTGTTCATTCATAGTTGTGATGCCTTCAGTGAGAATCTGCTATGTAAATAGTCATGAAAATAAAGAAAACGCATTGAATGAGAAGGTGTGCCCAAACTTTTGGCCTGTACCGTATGTGTGTGTGTGTGTATATATATATATATATATATATATATATATATGTATGTATGTATGTATGTACATATATACATATATACACTGGTCAACAGTAAATCTGGCATTCTATTGGTTGGGGGATTTTGACAGGGTTGTTACACAAAAAAATCCAAGTGCAGGGCAGAAATCTGAGAGCAGAAATTCCGTGAGCGCACAGAAGCAGTTTGAGCGTGAGGAGAAAAGCCAAAGCTTGAGCAGGAAATCTGTGCAAGCAACACTGTATCTGAGTGCGAGCAACATGGTATCTGAGTGCGAGCACACAGTTTGAGCAGAAACAGAGTAGATCCAAGCGCAAGCAGAGGCTATTTGAGTGTGAGGGCAGGGTTTTTGAACGTGAAATCAAGAAATAATGCTCTCAAACTGATAGACCACTCTCTTGAATAAAGATAGGGATAAAGCTCCACGCTTCCTCATCTCCCTGTGTCCTGTGGGAGAACACTCTGGAAACGCATATGATCGTACCAGCCTATATTTGCCGCACTGTGCCGTGACTATCACATAAAACATGTTATTTTAGCATCACTGTGCTAATGTTCGTGTTACCAAAACAATTAGAAATAAAACACTCCTAACATATATCTCACTGATAACCTATATCTCACTGATAAGCTATAACATATCGTAACATGGTTTACCTTGTCGCTAGATACTCCTGAAAAACTAGAAAAACTGCTGTCTGCGCAAGGCTTTTTGTCCTACGAGGCCACGTCACAGGAGTGAGTGAGTGAGCGCTGCAATCTAGAATTTGACCGCTGATGTCACTGTTACTCACCATTTTTGCACACTGAGGCTTTAAGACAAATGAAGAAAATTCACTGAGAAACTATACTCCTTTTGTGAAAAACAAGGAATTATCTGCACACTGAACAGTTTTAAGCCCCGTAGGAGGTATCATTTATTTGTGACGTGTAGCAGACCGCAAAAAAAACAGCAGGCTGCTCCTTTTCTTCTGAGTAGAGGAGGAGTGGGTGTGACAGCAGGGGAGTGGTTGTAATGGTGAAGGAGGGGTGTGGTCAAGCAGAGGAGCTGAAGATAGTTGCTGGCTGGATACACCTGTGAGGTGTGAGAGGAGGACAGAGCCAGTGTGGAGGACAGTGGCATGAGAAGAGGAGTTTTTGAACCGAACAAAGCATTTTTCTGAATCCAAGTTATTCACCTTTTGATTGATCTTCACAAGCTCCTTGAGGTGAGTTCTCCCTTCATGGAGAAACTTGAAGATCCTAACATTGCAATCATGAAATTAAATCTTTATTGTGATTATTGTTGTAGTGGAGCGGAGGATTTGGTAGCTGAGAAACCGCTGACTTGTTGCTCTGCAGCTCCGGAAAACATCAAGAGCGGGTTTGATCAATTAATTTGCCTTTTTTTTGCTCTTATGATGTCTGTCCACGGAAATACTAGGTGTACAAGAGAATCTTGGATGTGCTGAGTGATATGGTGGCTTACTGGAACATTCATGCTGACAAAAGGCTCTCCTCACACCTGTCTGCTCTCACCAACCTCACCGTCAACCAGTAATCCGGCCCTCTCATACAACATCTCCATTCCCCTCTCAAACCCCATAAATTTATCCCTCATTACTGAGCCTGGATTTCCCCTCTTTCAACCCCTCTGAGGCTGACTGAATGCCCCCCCCCACACTAACTAGACTAATCCCAGTCTGAGGTTGCAGCACCATGTCATTAACTGAATATGATTTATAATCATAAATTTTAACTGATTTCTACATCATTCACCTGCAATCCTGTGGAACTCCTCCTTGTTGACCCTCACAGGTTTATGTCCAGGGAACACAACAAGAGTTTAATAGACGTTTCAGAGCTAGGGACACTTTTGTCACAGCTCTGCAGACAGTGGCCTTACTGATACTTTCTGCATCTCCGATATTATATAGAAAACTCCCGTTTGCAAAAAAACGAAGAGCAACACAAACAATCTGGGCAGATGAAAGTGCATGTCCACGGTTGGTGACATTGGTTATGTCACGACGGATGAGGTTATGGATATAAATGATGGACTGTGATTAGAGTTGGGTATAACGCGTTACAAAGTAGCGTTAGAGTAGTGTACTTTAGAGTACTTTGATTACTTTTTGCAGTAACGAGTAACCTAACGCATTAGTTTGCTGTTTGAGTAATCAAATACTTAAGTACATTTTCAAACAAGACATCAGTTACTTCCGTTACTTTTAGAGCGCTGGTCCTTCAGCTCCGAAACAGCAACAGCTGTCGCTAGGTTCTAATAACAGAGATAACATTAAACCTATCAGTCTGAAAGAGCCACGGAGCTTGTGGCTCGCTACGTGGTCGGAGAAATGCTGCGACTGTCTATGGTGGAGTCTAAATAGGTGGAGTAGGACTCGCGGGGTCATCCCTATGTTCCCCGGGTTCTATGTTCCCTGGGTTCTATGTTCCCCATTTAACCCTGCAAAAAAAAGGTTCTATGTTCCCCGCTTACACAAAAAAGGTTCTATGTTTCCCGGGTTCTATATTTCCCTCTTACTAAAAAAAGGTTCTATGTTCTTATCCAAAAAAGGCAGGAAACATAGCAGTTGCACTAATATGTTGTTTTAACATCTCTAAACACACACAACGGAACATAATGGGGCGAAATTACAATAAGCTGTTGAGTTTAGCATTTTTTGGGAACTCTGTTCAGTAAATCCACCATGATTATTTAATAGATTTGTGATAAAAATAAATGCGTCTATGTTGTTGATCACGGATGTTGATATCAACTGTTCAGTTCGGTCCTTCGACCAATCAGATACTCAGATTTCTTCCTCTCTTGTTTTTATGACGGTAGTGTCAGGAGCAGCCAAAGACCACCTGTGGCAAGATAGTTATCTACCAGTGTTCGCAAACAAAAGAATATTGATCATGACCCAAATAAAGATAAATAATTATGCACAGTTAATGCGTTTCCCCGTTTGCTTATGGGTACAGGGAAACATGTATGGAACATGAAACTGAACAGTTGATATCAACATCCATGATCAACAACATAGACGCATTTATTTTTATCACAAAACTAATAAATAATCATGGTAGATTTACTGAACAGAGTTCCTGAAAAAACGTTGCACTTAACAGCTTATTTACCAGTTGGTCTTTGGCTGCTCCAAGAAATCTGCACTGACTGAAACACTGCATTTAACGGCTGGATTAAAAAACTTTCTGTAAAGGATATAATTGCCCAGACTGCCCACCATAGATCGCCCAAAAGGTAAGTAAGTAAGATTGTAATTTCTCCCCATTATGTTCCGTTGTGTGTGTTTAGAGATGTTAAAACAACATATTAATGCAACTGCTATATTTCCTGCCTTTTTTGGATAAGCGGGGAACATAGAACCTTTTTTTAGTAAGAGGGAAACATAGAACCCGGGAAACATAGAACCTTTTTTGTGTAAGCGGGGAACACAGAACCTGTTTTTTAATAAGAGGGAAACATAGAACCTGGGAAACATAGAACCTTTTTTGTGTAAGCGGGGAACATAGAACCTTTTTTGCAGGATTAAATGGGGAACATAGAACCCGGGGAACATAGATACGTACCCATTAAAGACTCAGTGTGTAAAAATGGTGAGTAACAGTGACATCAGCAGTCAAATTCTAGATTGCAGCACTTACTCGCGCTCACTCGTGCTCACCCCTCCCGTCGGGTAAGTGATGGTGGCCTCCTAGGACAAAAAGCCTTGCGCCGACAGCAGAGATGGCATCATCCACGAGTTTTTTGAGTTTTTTAGGAGTATCTAGCGACAAGGTGAATATTTATTTAGGAATCTAAATCATGTTACGATATGTTATAGCTTATCAGTGAGATATAGGTTATCAGTGAGATATATGTTAGGAGTGTTTTATTTCTAATTGTTTTGGTAACATGAGCAAACATTAGCACAGTAATGCTAAAATAACACCTTTTATGTGATAGTCATGGCACAGTGCGGCAAATATAGGTTGGTACGATTATAATATATCCGTTTCCAGAGTGTTCTTCCAAAGGACACAGGGAGAGGAGGAAGAGGGAGAGGGAGAGGAGGAAGACCAGGGAGAGGAAGGGGGCGAGGGGGTAGAGGCGGTGCAGCAACGGCCAGGCGAGGAGGTAGGGCTCTAGTTTCCCGGCACGGTGCAAGGTGGCGAACCCCGCGCAGAGCTAGTTTCAAGCAGCGCAACCCGAGGCGCGCTCAGTTTGGTAGTTTGGCAGACTGAGGTGCGCTGAGATGGGTGTGGTGGCGCAGCAGGGGGAGGTGTCGACAGATCCAGCTTGGCGCAGTGACAGTTTCGTGCCAAAAGGCTTAGCCGAAGGTGCGATAAAGCTCGCAAGCTGAAACCAGGTCTACTGTCAGCGCAGGCGGAGCGCAACCGGTGAAAGCCGAAGTTTGGCTGACCGGCGGGCAGTGCACACACGTCACCAAAACCTCACAGGCAGGTTTCCAGAATATCAGGCACATTAACAATGCAATAAATATCCCAAAAACCACTAGTCAATGCAACTATCTGCAATCAGCACATAAATGTATCTCTTTATCGACTGTCCCTTCACATCTGATTCACATCATATTAAAGGGGATTGGCACCGTTTGGCACGTTTGGTACGCGTAATGGAAGCCCAACCTGATTTGATTAACACAGCTGCAAATTAATGAGTTCACATCCCTCTCAGCCAACCACAAACAGCCACAGCATCAGATAGGGAGTTTCAGCATCTGTCATCTTAGAAAAGTCAAAAGAAAAGAAACAGAGTGAGACTGCGAGAGAGAAAGAGAGAGCGCGCGCACACGAGAGAAACGCAACATTGATTTACAATTGTGGTGACCTCCTCCCAGGCTACCTTTGCATCATCAGCCCGTGGAGGTCTGCTCGCAGTTCCGTATATTCGGACACTGCGAGCTTGGACCTCCCAGACCAAAACATCAGTTTCCTCCTGGGAGAAGTTTTGCCGTCTGACGCTGCTGCTCTCTTCTGCCATAGCGAATTGAGTAAACTCTCATTACGCCTTCGCGCGGCGCATTTAAGGGCGAGGAGAGGGGCTCCCCGTTAAAGGGGTTTTTTTGGGGGAGTTTTTCCTTGTCCGCTGTAAGGGTCCAAAGGACAGAGGGATGTCGTATGCTGTAAAGCCCTGTGAGGCAAATTGTGATTTGTGATATTGGGTTTATAAATAAAATTGATTGATTGATTGATTGATTGATTGATTTGATTGATTTGATTTGATTGGTGTGATGTGTGTAAAACCCACTCCACACCTTCTCTCCTAGATAGGAGGGACGGAGGTGGGAAAGGGGAGTAGCTGCGCCAGGTGAACAGTGTGCCAAACTAGTCTGGGGCCGTTAGTGGCCGTTTTGGTAAGGAACTGGAACCAGGGCGAGTGAGACAGGATCAGGATCCGGAATTCAATGGATGAGCCTTTCCGTCAAAATAAAAGCACCAAGCTAATAAAAATGCGGTGAAACTTTTATTTAAAGAATATAATTTACAAGAAAAGCCCCAAACCATTAAGTTTATCGATCTTCTTACACCCCACATCACCCCAAATCGATGGTGCGCCAGAATTTAAAGTTTTACTTTGGTGAACACTTTTACTTTGGTGAATTTGGTGAATTCAGCATCTCTAGACCAGAACCAGAATCCAGACAAAATTCAGAGTGAATAGAAACCAGGCTCTTCACTTTATGTGAAACGGTGGAAGGCCAGGTGCGAGGTGTTCCACTGATAGTTGTTGCAGTTAATTGCACTACACTGTTTTCTTTTACTTTTTTTCTCCTCTCTCCTTGACATCTTGCATGTTGTCTGGGCGCAACAGTCCAAGCTCAACAGTCCAAAATGGCGGTAGCACCCCTAGTGGCTGTTGGCAAAAATTCAACAGAGCTTCGCCTCTTGGTATCCATGCTCTTTGAGAAGAAGAGGAGGAAAAACAGAAGCAAGGAAAATGGAAAATAAAGTAAACACTTGAGTGACTATATTTAAGCAATATCACACAAGAGGGAGTGATGTTGTAATGTATATCATTCAAAGACAATTACAGCCATGACGATATAACGTTACATTACATTACAACATCACGACCTCGAGTGTGATATTGCTTTTTTTCAATAGATCAACAACAGCTTAAAGAGCAATGCTGAGTAAGGAAATGTTGACAAAAGGTGATGAAATAAATTATTTAAGTATGTTATGTAGCTCTGCGAAAACAAACATTTCCCCCAGTCTGTTGCCAGGCAACGCAGCACACACGCCAGGAACTCACAAGCTACTTTGTATTTACATTGATCTGCAGCTGTGTAACTTCGTCCAGTTCGGCTGATGAAACGTTGGCAAACCTGGATGTTGGCACGGCCGGATTCAGCTTCCACTCTCCCTCATCCTCATCAGATGATCATTGATAATTTCTGACCATGTTCGCTTAATTTTTGTTCCTCTCCAGTTTGTTGAGGTCGGCTGATGTTACACAAACACACCTGGAGGTCTGTACAGAAGAGTCCTGGCTTTCCTTTTCCTCGTCCTCTACTGACGACCACTCATAATTTAATTCAAATGTAATTTTGGGGAAAATATCCATCTTCTTGGTGTAACGCTATAGTGTCAGTTTGCGTCACTGTAGCGAGTGTGACAGCTGGTTAATTAATGGTTGTATTTATATTTATAACACTTGTGAGCGGTGTGATTTTACTGTTACATGTCCCAGTGATATTATACTCTATATCAGCACTCACGGACAGAATGCCTCTCGTCCAATCAAATTACTCAGTCAAAACTAACTGTATAATTGCCTATAGCGCATCAGTAGGATTGATTTTTTGGTTATGACAAATGTACGCCTCCCTCAAAATACAATAATTTTGAGTCTCTGGTACGATAATCCTACATTTCCCACCTGGCAACGCTGGGTGCACGATATGTGTGTTTGAGTATACACAGAGAGACAGAGAGCATCACGTTGGAGATGAGCAGAGAAAAGTGCATTAACTAAGAGAAAAATGAAAGAAAGCAAGGAGATATACCCAAAACAGAGTCTACTGAAGGTGACAAAATTGTCAGCAGTCAGCAAAGAGTTCGCTTGTTAAGAGTACCTACACGTCAGTTAGTAGATGCGGTCGCTGCGGCTGTTAGCTGCTGTTAGCCTTTAGCTCATCTGTTGGCGCTAGCTAAAAGCCAGTGCTCAGCTCTTGTTGCGTCTGTGTGTCTGTGTGTGGAGAAACTCCGTGGGTTTCATCAATAACTGCTTCTAGGAGCAAGGTAATAATCCACAAAGTGTATTTCATTGTAATTCAGTCTACAGTGAAAGTTAATTTAAGTTACTTTGTTCTTACTGGTTTACTTGTTCATTTAGAAACCCCGTGGATTTACTGGGCATCAGCACCATTTTGTGTCCGTGCCCCGCCGAACACAGAAATCGGCGAGCATGATTATTACTTTTCAAAGAGGGATTTCATTTTATTTTGTACTGAAATGAGTTCATGATTGTATTGTAAACATATTTCATGTATAGCTGCTAAGATTTATTCACAAGGTTAAATGTATTTTTATTATGTGTATGTGCAAGTATGTGCAGTATTGTACACATTATTTTGGTTAAAAATTCATGTTGCTACAGATTACATGATAACCATAAGCAATACAGACAAAAGTTGATCACTCATGAGATTTCTCTGACCCTGTCTGTTGACAGGTCAGGTTTTTTTTTTTGGTTTGTTTCTTCGTTTGGACCTTCCAGTGAAATTGATGGCGTGCTTTCCACCTGGATCTAGAGAAAGATTCCCAGACAACCTGTGGTCACTGTACGGGTCCTGCTACACTCTGACAAAACCCTCCCAAAATTCAGGTTACCAGGGTGCACCTGAGATATTTGACAGCTATTTGGCCAATTTGATATTTTATATGTGATATTATTGTGTATAATATCAATTCTATTGTTTTTATCCTGTCAAAGTATTTTAATTTTTCTATTTTCATAACTAAAGCTGGCAATTACCTTACACTTTAACTTTTGCCTCTGAGTCTCATTTAAACATTCCACTGAGCTCCAGTAGTCCAGTGTACTGGTGCTGTCATCCAAGCTGGTTTATTAAACTGAACTAAGAGGACATTTGAGAGTGCTGGCGTTTTCCCTATTTTGACTCTTGTATCTCAACCATATGCATCTTCACACACATTTCACTCACTTTAACTCACAAAGATCGTCATTAGTGACGCACTTAGCTACCGAAGCTATTTCTAGCGGCAACCTCCACAAGCCACAACACACACACACACTGTCTTTTAATCGTGGTCAAAGTCAATATCTCCGAGTGTCACAGTTACCCACTAAGGTTCTGCTAAAACATGCTACTGTTATCTGGGTGTTTATTATACTCAGCTTACCTGTAGGAAATTTAGAAACATGACTGGCTGCTAGTTCAAGTATGACCTTCATCTCTGTAGCTAAAGTTGCTAGCCTAATTATTACTGACTGAATGAACCGTGTACACCTCCTCTGATTAACTGTAACATTACCATCATTATCATAAACATCAAAATTTGTCAAAGTGGCTTGACTGACTATAATAAATGAGGACCTTTGACTTTTAAGACTTGTATTTGAGCTTCATAGTAATGTTACAGAGCTCTCAATTAGCAGCAATAAATAAATCAATTAATAGAAATACAATGATAACACATGACTGATGATAAATAAATACATAGCAGCAATAAATAAATACAAATACAGTGATAACGATTGATGATAAATAAATAGCAGCAATAAATAAATAGAAATACAATGATAACACATGATTGATGAAAGTTTATGATATCTGAGGTTGATAATCATGGTTGATGATAAAAAGAATAACAATAATGTGTATGTGTGTGTGACATAGATGCACATACATTCACTCACCCTCACACCTGCACACACATACACACACTCACAATCTTGCAAGTGAAGGTACTTGATAATGCACATACTGTGTGTGAGTTGAGTGAGTTAGGACTGACAAACACAAACATACACATTACACACCATGGACTTGAGACTGAGACTTCTTTGTTCATTGTATATAGTTATCTGAATCACACACACTCTCCTCTCTGTCTTATGGTTGTCTGTTATTGACATTTTTGTTGCTGAGTTTCTGAAAATCTAAGTTGAAGATTACTGTAAAACAAGTAAGTACAAATAAAAGCTACACTTGTAAGCTCTCAAATGCTTTTTATTCCATGTTTCTATCTGCTCCAGAGCTTGAGAAAATAAGGTTTTAGTAGGCGAGGTCAATTCTTTTACATTTTTCAGAATATGCTCAGGATTAGGGGTTTTCTACAGGCTTTATAATGCCTTTTTTTCCAGGCGAGATTAGGTCTAAATGGGTTAATCATCCCTGCAATCCCGAAATACCATCGTTGGTATTTAGGTTCCTTATTGTTGTCCTCTCAGCTATAATCAACTCTATAACTTTTTTTTTATTTTTTTGCTGCTACGTGCACTTTGTCGACCACCAACAAGAAAACCAGCACTTTATCTATGCACATTCCTGCCTTGCACTTTATAGCAGGAGCTGCTACATGGACTGCCTTTTAGTGTTTTGTGTTTTGTGTGTTGTTCCTCCCTGCACTGTAACAACTTAAATGTGGAAATTGTATGTCTGTATTGTCTCTGTGCTGTCCACTGTTCATCTGTGTTTCAGGTTTCTCCTTTGTATTTTAGATTGTGGTCTGTGTCTATTGTGAATTATATGTTGGGGCTACTGATGGAAATTAGCAGTTATAGCTAAATCTGGTGCAACCATCTCCTCAACTGTCCCTTGATAAATTAAATAAACTAAACTAAACTAAAATTAAAACTGACATAATTAACCAAATGACACTCAATGACAAGTCATAAATATTCATAAAGACTGTAAAGGTGTAATGTCATGGTTATGACATTGTCATGTCAGTCTTTTGCACACCCCTTCAAATAAAGTGTTACTTTCTAAGGTAATGAAAAAGCAATGATTCTTATGTAATATAAACATAATTTTGCTGCTGTGAGACCCGAAACACCCAGTGAACCCAGGATACAACACTGATGATGTGTCTAAGCTGCACCGAAAGTGTATTTAGAACTAATACTTTATAAGTGAACATACTTGTGCATACTATAAGCGGAGCAGACTCCGCGAGGAATGTCCGCAGTCATTCGGGCTTTCATAGTCGAGCGCACTTCCGCGTTGTAGTTTCCTGTAAAAATGTCCGTGAAAAATCCTCGCGATGTGAAAAATACATGCCGAGCAGTCACTGGTGCGCGGAGCGGAGTCCGCGCGGTCGTAAAATCTGAGCTTTGCTCGCACAGGGCTTGCGGACGTCCGCTTTGAGTCCGCGCGGTCAATGTGATGACGTCTTCAAATGACTTGTCGACTCGACTTCGACTTTATTGACAGATAAGTCGACCTGAAAAAAATCAAAGTCATTAATGCCCTATTACAGACATAGCTATTGGCCATTTGCCATCTGTTTTAAAGTTGAATTTCAAAAGCCCCATTTTCATTGAATGCATCACAGACAAAACAGCATTAGAACTATTTTCTGTCCCACCAGAATAAGGGGCTGCAGAGTGTTCTCTGAAACTGCTCTTTTGGAGCAACATGTACCCATCAGCTCAGTGGCGGCTGCTGGTCTTTCAAACAGGGGAAGCTCACTTTAAGTTTACATCTTAAAATTTGTCATATTGTAGTGAGGCAGTAATTTATAAAAGGATCATTTAATTGAAGCCGTTTTTCAACCAAACTCATACCATAGTACCACAGCAAAACACACTTCAAAGATTTTCAGATGGGTTTAAACACCTGAACTGTACTGTACAAACAGTGAAAATGAGCTATATGGCTTATAGAAATAAGGAACTCCAGACAGCACACTGCCAGAAGACTCCACTTGCAAATATCCGCATGGGACTGAGCTTAAAATGCAAAGCGCTGTCAATCACAAAGGGGTTCAGCCTTTTAGACAATTCCTCCAATCATCAGGCATACACCGAGTGTCCTCTCCATCAGGTCCCAGGGAAGCTGAGCCTCCCTGGAAGTGATGATTTTGTTGCATTTATCCAATGACCGTCTCGCTTTGCTGCATGAAAAAAACCTGCTCAGTGCTGTCTCATAGGAATGCTTGGAGGCTCCTCGTCCAGCATGCTGACACGAGAATGTATGACAGGGAGGGCACATTTGAAAACTGGTGATAGACAGCTGACGTTTGAAAATCATAGTCATAGGGCATGTTTAATGCAGTGTAAACTCTTATTTTAATGTAAATTCAATAGTGCATATTTTACCAATTCTTTTATGAAATTTTAGGGGAAGTTCATCCTCCCTTGTTGTCTCAGAGCAATTCGCCCGGTGCACAAGAGGGTGTCTCTTAACTTCCGGGTTCTTCGGGGTGAGCATTACTGTTTCCGGTTGTAGTGGAGAAGCGAGAAGAAGTGGATAGATAGCGAACATGAGTGTATTTAAGATTGAGGAGAAACGACTGACATATCAACGGCAAGAGAAGAAAACGTTTCTACATTGTTGTGTGCCTCGATGTGCTAATTTGTCGAGGCACAACTCAGAAATTAGTTTTCATCGGTTTCCAATCGATCCGGAGGTACGGGCTCAGTGGCTCATTAAGATCCGGAGAGACAACTCAGTCCCACCCAAAATACTTGCCTCTATAGTCAGCATTTCCAGACTGGTGACTTCGCTGTGACAGCTGGGGGACAGAGAAGACTCAACAAAGGAGCCGTACCTTCTCTGTTTGCCTGGAATGATTACACCATACCCGCACCGAGGCTTAATGTTTGGGCCCGCCGGCCGAGATCCCTTCCCCGGACATAGCAGCATCTAACTCCGACTCCGAGATGGAAGTGCAGGTGGCGCCTGAGCATGATTACTGCGTTACTCCGATGACCTCAGTAATGTCAGATGAGTTGGCAAGCGAGAACGAAGCACTGAAGAGAAAAGTACAGGAGCTACAAAACCAACTTGAAACTTTCCAGCTGCAGTCTTGTTTTGGGCTGCAACGCCTTGCAGGATCAGACGAGGATATTCGTTTTTACACAAGGTTGGTCATTGTTTTTTTTGGAATAGCATTAAATTAACCTCTGTGTGTGTGTGTGTGTGTGTGTGTGTGTGTGTGTGTGCGTGTGTGTGTGTGTGAGTGAGTGAGTGAGTGAGTGAGTGAGTGTATGTGTGTGAGCGAGAGACTGTCTGTGTTTCTCAGTAATGCATAGTTAACAACCATAATCTAAAAAAGTCTAAAATGATTATCACTTCATTCTTAGATTTGCATCATACAAGCATTTCCAAGCCTTTTGGCGACTGGTGGAGCCTGCTGTAAAAACTAAGATGGTGCGGATCACCAGTGCCAATGCTGCCTCTGCCAACAGCAATGAGCCAACTCAACTAAGAGCAACAGTAAGTTATGTAATTAGGGTCACAAAAAACAAAAGAAATGAAGGCCATGCTTAACACTGTAGATAGGTTAGATTTAATTGGTCTCTGCTTTATTAAATAGAAAGATAATGACACAGTTAGATAATGACTCAGCTGAGATCTGTTTTACCTACTTTAGTGATTGCACATTTTGTAAGTTGTTTGTACAAAAGCGTCTGCTGATTGACTTATGTAACTAGTTTTGTGTTGCAGCTATATATATGCCTAGACTGATTTCACTGTTTTCACTTAGTTTATTTACTTGTTATATAAATTATTTACCTTACATGTCTTGACTGCCAAAGCCTGAAGTGTTCATCAGATGTGTTGCTGAAGCTTCCTGTCAGCTGATTTATTTGAGCAACACCTCTGATGAGGACTGCAGGTTTTGGCAGTCGAGACATGTAAGGTACATAATAACACCCTATTTGCCTTTATATAAGAAGTCAAGAAACTATAACCAGGGCTAATTTGTTATTTCTTTATTATTTGTTTATTTTCACAGAAACTTGCACCCATAGATGAATTACTGCTGTTTCTGATGCACCTGTCTGTGGGCCTGCCTCTCAGGGATCTTGCCAACCGTTTTGGTATTCATCGCACCACAGTCAGCAGAATCATTGCTACCTGGACACACTTTCTGTACCATCTACTTGGTTCCATCTGCCTGTGGCTACCAGCAGAAGAAGTCAAAGCTCACTTACCACTAGAGTTTTCATCATTCCCTGACACACAAGTGGTGCTTGACTGTACAGAAATCTTTTGCCAAACTCCCTCCTCTCTCCTTTTGCTGAGTGAGGTGTTTTCAACATATAAATCACACACCACATTCAAAGCCATGATTGGTATTGCACCCCATGGTCCCATCACCTTTGTGTCTGCGTTGTATGCAGGTTCTATGAGTGACAGGGAGATTTTCAAGCTATCTGACATTACCAAACTCCTCACGGCAGACATGGCTATTATGGTAGACAAGGGCTTTCTTGTGGACACCCTCGTTCCCTGCAAGGTTTACCGACCTGCCTTTCTTTCAAAGAGCACCCAAATGTGTAGGGAGGATGTTCAGCAGAAGCAGTCTATTGCCCGCTTGAGAGTCCATGTTGAGCGGTGTATCCGGAGGGTTAAGGAGAACAAACTCTTTGACAAAGTCATACCGTTATCAGTGTGTGGAAGCATTGATCAGCTGTTCAGTGTGGCTTGCTTCCCGGTAAACTACTAGAATGGATCACTGGTGAAGGCATGGACAGGTAAACGTTGATTGTGACTCCTGGAAGTTACAACCTAAAACATGAGCATAAACATGAGCACACTGTGTACAGTTTAAAGATGTTGCATTACATGATTTCTGGGCTTTAAAGTTAAAACGTTCAAAAACATTTAGGGCTGCAGGTGTTGCCTTGCGCTACATTAATTTTAATTCTCGTCTGTAGTTTGTAAGTGCATCTGTATGAAGTTTCTTGGGTTCCTAGTTAATGTTCGGTCAAATACCACCTTCTCAATATTTTTCTCATCACCCTCAGTCACTTTTTAAACAGTTTTTACCTGCTAACATAATTATTTAGGGCTGCAACTAATGATTATTTTAATAATCGATTAATCGGTCGATTATTTTTTCAATGAATCGGTTAAAAAAATACATTTTTTATTTCCACCCCTTTATTCAATAACAGAACATTATTTCAAATTGACAGTGCTGAATAGAGCCTCAACTAACGACTATTTTGATAGTTGAACAGTCACCGACTATTGACACGATTAGTCGACTAATTGGATTATGGATCGCATAATTATTAAATTACTCTTACAGTATCTCACATAAGTGAGTACACCCCTCCCATTTTTGCAAATATTTCATTATATCTTACCTTCCTCTGAAAATTACTCAAAACACAGCCATCAACATCTAAACAGCTGGCAACATAAGTGAGTACACCCCACAGTGAACATGTCCAAATTGTGCCTAAAGTGTCAATATTTTGTGTGCCAACCATTATTATCTAGCACTGCCTTAACCCTTTTGGGCATGGAATTCACCAGAGCACACAGGTTGCTTCAGGAATCCTCTCCCACTCCTCCATGATGACATCATGGAGCAGATGGATGTGAAGACACCTTGCGCTACCCCACCTTCAGCTTGAGGATGCCCCACAGGTGCACAGGTGCTTTTAGGGCTGGATGCATACTTGGCCAGTCCATCACCTTTACCTTCAGCTTCCTCAGCAAGGCAGTTGTCATCTACTAGGTGTGTTTTGGGTCATTATTATGTTGCCCCAAACCATGATGCTGCCACCACTATACTTGACTGTAAGCATGGGACAGTTGTCTTGGTGCTCTTTCAGCATGTGTGACACCTTGGTGAAGAGCATCAAGACAACTGTCCCTTGCCTACAGTCAAGTATAGTGGTGGCAGCATCATGGTTTGGGGCTGCATGAGTGCTGCAACCACTATACTTGACTGTAGGCAAGGGACAGTTGTCTTAGCTGTTAGCTTTTAAATTTAGCACAAGGTCCCTTTAATTATGTCAAAATTAATAATAAACACAAGAAAGATGATATTTCATTGAAAATTACATTTTTTAATCAACTTTGCTGCTGATATTTTGCTGCTACTGATTTACAAAAAGTAAATAAAAACAATTAATGTGTTCGGCTTTTGGTCTATAAAATAGTGAAAAATGTTGATCACTGTTCCCCAAAGCCCAAGAAGACATCCTCAAACCAACAGTCCACAACCCAAAGATCTTCACCTAACTGTCATAGACTAGAGAAACCAGAAAATATTCATATATAAGAAGCTGGAATCAGAGAATTTGGACTTTTCCTTCTTAAAAAAAAAAGACTCAAAACGACTAATCGATTATCAAAATAGTTGTCGAATAATTCAATTGTTGATTAATTATCGATTAACCATTGCAGCGCTATATATATATATATATACATATATATATAGACAGAGACAGAGATAGAGAGATAGATAGATAGATATTCTATATACTGTTTATATCCAAGTTTTAATTTATGTTGTAGAAAGTACATTTAATTGGTAGCACAAAATAAATGTACTTTCTACAACATAAATTAAAACTTGGATATAAACAGTATATAGAATATTTATCTATCTATCTATCTATCTATCTATCTAGATATAGATATAGATATATAGCTATAGATATATAGATAGATAGATATTATTGATCGATTGATAGATATTCTATATACTGTTTATTTCCAAGTTTAAATTTATGTTGTAGAAAGTACATTTATTTTGTGCTACCAATTAATAAAATGATTCATCTAGCGTAACCTTCGTACTAATATTTAAGTCTGTTGAAAGCAGTTGACTGCCAAATATTTACATGTCAGCATTGTTAACATTGCCCAAAACATTCTACAAATTGTAAAGTAGACCTGAGATGACGTTAATTTTATCCGTTTAGAGATAAGGAGTGAGAATTCCTGATACATTTCTGATTTGTTTGTTGTTGTTATAAATGAGATTGTAAATTATGAATTAATTCAACGTGCTTTAAGAAAATGAAAGGTGACTATGTTTGTACTGTTAAAATACTCTACTGGCTTATTCTAATAAAAAAGTCAAATGCAACAACCATTCTGTGCTTCAAGTCTTTAATTACACTAAAGTAAATCACATTAGGTGATGTTTTAAAAAAAATGCCGCAGGCCACATGAAAGATTTATGGTTTCTTTACAAACATCTATTTACCAACATCTGTCATAACTTATGATTATTATTATTGTTTGTTTTTTTTTACAGTTGAAAGTTTGAGTTTTTTCATTACTCAACATCACACACCACTGACTTCAGATTTTCAAGCAACCTGCCATGTAAAAGTAAAAAAAAAAGAAGTAATCTCCCTTCTCCCTAATGACTGCAGCAACCTCTGTATCTTTGTAGATCCTCTGGATTACCATGTCCTCTTCTGCAAACACAACAAAGTCACACCACTCCATTCCTGTAATCAGGAGCTGGCCTTGGACCTGCCAGTAGTAGCAGTGCTGCTTTTTTAATTTCATGGTGTCGCTTTGCTACTTTAAGTATGTACAGTCAACATAGCTTTTGGCATGTGGGCATTTGATCTCCAGCAGGCCAAAGGGTGGATCTTCAGTTGGATCAAACACAGCCCCGTCAGGAGATGACCCTAACCAGGGAGCATCTGGGTGAATGACAAAGCCACAAGGCCAGTAACTGGTGTTCACTACTCCTGAATGGCAATAGGCTCCAATGCCAGGCCCCTCTTCATCGATGCTGTTTGAGCCACTGATGTGACTGAAATCTGTGCCTGGAATTGGGCCTGACGGCTCCCGACCTCGTCCTCCTTGTTTCTTCTAAAATGTCTTTTGCTGTCAATTCAGTATCTTAGGTTCGGCTGGCAGATACTTAGAAAAACACTGGAGATAGGCAGAATCTGGTGCAATCAAGTTTATTGTGTTCACAAGCAACAACACAGACAAACTCACGAGTCAGCCTCCGGAGGACGACTGAAAAACTGCTCTCAGCGCTCTGGCTTATATGCTGGTGGAGGTCGAGTAGATCTCCACCCATTTCTGTAGTCCTTCCCATTTCAACCCGTTTTTACTGGTAGCAGACTTTTGCCTTTATTCCTGCTCAAGCTGGAATCTGCCACCAGTATTTCCGGGGTTGCTCTCGTTCTATTTTTTTAAAAACCCATGTGATCTGTGGGGACTCACATGCTACAGTCCCTCGTGCTCTTATTTTTAGAAAAACATGTTATCTTTGGTGACTCACATGCTACAGTTCCTCGTGACACAATCATTTGAATGTATGTGTGACCTTTATATAAACTCCTAAGTGCATTAAGCAGTACAATCAAGTGAGTGTGCTATCTTCTTCACACAGCACGTGGTTACTCACATGATGTTGTGAACTTATAGTGACACTCATACAGAGTGTCACTATAAGTTCACAACATCATGTGAGTGTAGGTTAATGCATTATATCATTACACAGCGCGTGATAGGTTATGTGTGTCAATAAGAGTTCACAGCTGAGATGTCACTAAGAGTACACACTGTTATATTGCATATTACACATGAATGCAGGATTAGTTTTTGCAAACATCTACACACTAACATGGTTATATAGCTATTTGTATCTCATCCAACTTATATGGTCTAATATCTGATGAGGGTTTTGACTTTTACACTACATTCCCCCCTTTGGGGCTCCATAGTCCCACACGACACTTTTTAAATCACAGAAGAAGGGGTGAAAATATATATATCCCCCCCTTTGGGACTATATAGTCCCATAACATTAGTTTAAGATTTGTTAGCACCATACATAATGTCATTTTCCAGTGATTATATCCGTAAATCAGTAGTAGATATCACACATAAGTCACAGAGAATGAGCGCTAGCCTGATAATGTCATCTTTGTGGCATAAGGGTGTAGAATGACATTCATATACAGTGATTGTGACTACAGTCAGTACTAACATGTGCTACAAAGGATACCTGATAGTTTTCACATATGGTGGTTACAGTTTGGCAAGATTTATAGCTACCGTGGTTGTTAACGTTGTCCCTTTACAGTCCCTCGAACCCGTAGGCTGGCATTCGCAAGCGTCGGTAGTTTGCCAGCTGACTCTTCAGTGCGTCGACCTCTTCTTGTGTGGCCTCATAAACATTAAGTTGCTGCTGTAAGGCATCCCTGGCCTGAGTCAGTTCGCAGACTTGGCCACGCAGCTCCAGCACCTGCTGCTCAAGTCGACGCAATTGCGCCCTGTGCATCCTCTTATTCTCTCCCTTCCTGATTGCGTAGGTACCGTGACGGACTCTGCGAAGCCTCTTTCGCAGGTTGAGGGGAAGACTGCGCACCAGCCGGCGAAAAGCCAACGCGGGAACAAGATGAAGCTGGTTACGCAGCTCGGCTGTCAGTCTCAAATGTTGGGCTGTTACTGGTGATCCATCTGGCAGACATCGGAGGCTGATTTCTACTGCGTCTGGATCCACATTGTACTCCCTCTCTAGGAGAGTGCGGGTTGTCGGTGTTAGCTTGTGCACGCTCAGGTGACCCGTATTTCGAGGTGGTGGGCTAGCCCGACGTGGCTTAACAGGTCGTGGGGTGGTTGGTGAATAGCTATATGAATAATCAGCACTGTCCTCTGTTGTGGCGGATGAGGCAGGGGAGCATGCTGGCAATATGTCTTTAAGATCATCGGGTTGAGGGGGTCCATCTTGGGATGGTGCTTGTGAGGTGGAGGGTGCCTGGGGCTGTACTGGGTCCGGCGACTGGTACGGGGGGGCGGTAATGCGGGCCTGGGGTGGCAATAGTCCAATCTGGAGTAAGAACAGGCCAATCTGCTCCTTGCCCTGGACCCATCTGGGTTTGACCTCCCTGACTGGAGGTATTGGCAGTTGGGTTGAGTGATTCTGGGCAGGTTCCCGTGTAGCTGGGGCCTGCAACTGGTTCTGGGTTAGGGCGGGACAGTAGATAACGGATCAGGTTGGTCGATGGAGAGTGGTTCAGTGTCTGGATCGCTGGCTGTGGGGTGTGGAGTTGATTGTAGAGCTCATCCAGTTGCAACTCAGGGGGATGGGCTGGCGGTGGAAGGCCGGTCCCGGGGTAGGGTTGAGGGTGAGGGGGTCTCATCACACGTGGTCCCTGCTGCTGGTACCAGAACACAGACTGGTCTCCCTGATTCTGCTGGTCTGGATGTGGTGTTCTCCAAGACCCAGCCATGTTCTGCTTTATCTTAAAGGTGTAGAGGACATTTTAGTGCATTCTCCCTATAATAGTTTTTACTCCTTCCTATTTACTCTTAGTTTACGCTACACATAAGCCATGCAAGAAGGATTAGTATGTTAGTGATAATGAAGTTTAAGTATTGGTGAGCAATAGTATTGGTCTGGTGACAGCAAAAGTACCAGGGTCTTCTTATGCAATTTCGTCATACACTTCTTCTGCTGACTTAGTTCTCTGACCATATTGAGCAGTTACCAATGCTCTGTCTTGTAGCATTATCTCATACTGGTTTCTACATTTTTCACCTGAGCCCGGCTCTTGTTTTTTAATGAGCTGTCTTTGGGAACCAGTCATGTCTTCATAAGATTCAGCGTCGGTGGGCCGCGGCCCTTGGTCTATTACGACAAATTGTCCTGTCACACTTGTCATTGTTCGCTTGATTACAATCCGCACCAGGGGAAGAACACAGCAGGCTATCGTGAGAAGGGCCAACACAACAATTCCCAATAACATTCCCATCATTTTTAATATTTTTTCAGGGGATAATGTTGATAACCAGTCCCACATTGAGGGGATCCTGGTGTTCCAGTTTGAGTGTTGTACATGCTGATCTCGTAAGGTGCGCATGCCTTCCAAAGCTTTGGTCAAATTGCCACCCTCCCCCGTGTGCATTGGAATGACATTACAACAGTGTTCCCCTATTATGTCACAGACGCCTTGATCATGGGCTAGCAGGGTCTCAATGACAAGTCTGTTCCGTACCGTCATTAGGGATGTGGCATGTAATTGCTCGTTCACTCCTTCAAGGGCCCTTATGGTCCAATTCACAAATCTTTGTTGGTTATACCACAAATAATTTACCCAACGGCTATTACGGGCTATATATTGAGCGTTCACTACAGTTCCCCAAATTGGCCATGAGCCCAATACCCTGCCTGTCTCTATCCATTCATCTGCTATAGCCTGTTGGTCCCTAGGGACTCCTTGTGGTATCTGGTCCCATGTAATGTATACACTAGCATCCTCCTCCCAGGAACGTTCCTGAGGTTCAGATGACCTACGGCGTCTCGCTGGGGTGCTGTTAGTTAAACTGAGTATCGTAATTGGTCCTGTTAACATTGCTGGGGCGCAGAGTCCCGTCCAATTGGCTGACAGTACTGCTTTCATCTGAAGGTCATTTTCACATATCCAAAATATGTCCGCCAATGGAGTGGTACCATTGGTCAAGTTTAGTACCCAAATCCAGGTGGTATCATTATAATTTTGGCCTAGAACTATAGAATCATCACCCCCATTGACCACCTGGTGGCATTGGATTTTGGCTTCTCGAGTTGTATTACATACCTTCTGTGCCTCTGAGAGCTGCAGTGTACCTGCTGATGAGGACACATTTCCTATGATCTTTTCATACCTGCATTGAATCAGCCTCTCCGCCTCCTGGGAAGTGTTAGTGTGGGTGGCATTGCTCAGCCAATGTTCTATCTTGTTTCCTTGTGCTACGCAAAATGGGAATATGAGGTCTGGTGTCAAATGTACTACTGGAGGTACCTGGAATTCTTGTTGGAACTGATCAGAGGCATTTTTAAGATTTTCTGGACAGATTGCCGTTGTGTTGGACCATCTCTCTCTACCCGCTGCCATCCACATGACACATGCAGCAAAACATTTATCCTGCTTCCAGCAATTATCTATGTCAGGGAGAGGCCTCACTCTAGGTAGGCCCCTCCTTCTGTGGCATGCTACACACGTAATATTGGTTACCTGTTTAGCAGAGTATTCCAGCCATTGATAGAAGGCATTGGACTTCCAAGTGGAGGTTCTTACTAATTCCACCCGTTGCACTGGCACATCTCTTGGCTTCCTTGGGGATCTGGGGCCTAATTGAAGCCATTGTCGTGCCACTTTTAGGGATATAGTGAACCCTACTTCCATATTAGTACAACCTCTCATACTACACCAAACTCTTGCTGTCACCATTCCTTCCACGCTACAGCGCAATCCTGTGGATCGTCCATGCAGTCTAATGTCTCCTGGGCCCTCCACCAATACATCATCGTAAGCCTGTGATTTATAGTAGGTTAGTTGTATCGTTTCCCTGTAAGGTAGCTTTCCCTGTTTTGCAGCCAAAGCTCCTAGCGCCAGCAAGCACTCGCCTTTCTCTTTCTGGTCTCCTTTACCCTGTGCTGCTCCCTCACTCTGGTGTATTCTTGTTGCGATGAGCAATAGGGTTAGTATTATTGCAGCTATTGTGCCTACTTTAGCACCTCGTTGCAAGCTGACTGAACCCTTAAGTCTGCCGAGGGGCTGGTCCCTCTCTGGGGTCTGAGTCTTGTGTCTGTGTCTCTTGAGTTTGAGTCTGAGTCTGAGCTTGAGCTTGAGTTTGAGTCTGAGTCTGAGCTTGAGCTTGAGTTTGACCTCTCTGGGTCTCTAGCTTCGCCTGTTTCTGTGCTAAGGCTTTCCTCTCTTTCTTCTCCTTCTGTCTCTGCTCCCACTCCCTCCGATCCTTCTGCCTCTGCTGCCACCTCTCTCTCTGCACTTGTCCCCTCATGATTTGTCCTATCACTAGCAGGTGATGACTCATGAGACTGAGGTTGGCTGTCAGTCCCGGGGGATGAGGAGCCTCCCTCTGAATAGCTCTCTGCTCCTGTTGATACCCTCTCTGGTAAGGACCCACTGCTCTCACTGTGGGCTGAACGGCTGCTGTCACTCTGGGCTCTCTGTGCCCTGCGTCTCTGTGCCACACACGTAGACCTTCTTGTCCCCTGTTCCTGTGGGGAGGCGTCGCCATCCCCTTCTGGTTGGTCCCTTATTGCCCTTGGGGCGGCTTCGCCGTCCCCTTGTGGCTCTGGAGTTACTGCTCTCTGTCTGGCTCTAGGTCGGGGAACAGGTGGTCTCTCTGGGGTGTTAGCTCTGCAGCAGTGGTTAAGATGGAACCAAACGTCCTTACCTTCGACTTTCAAGGCAGTTGGTGTGGCTAATATGACCTTGTATGGACCTTCCCTTCGCGGTTGGTCCCACTTTCTTTTGAACACCTTGACGTACACCTGTTCTCCTGGCCGTATTCTCTGGAGGTCTGCAGGGATGTCGACCCCTCTGTCCTCTGTGGCTCCTTTCACCTGCTGGAACACAGCCCTGTGGATACGAGTTAGACTTCGTAAGTATTCAAACATTTCACCTTGCAACTGTTCCAGGGACGGTCCCTCATGGGGACCTCTTAAGTATGGTAGCGGCATGGGCCGGCCCGTAAGCATTTCATGTGGTGTTAGATGCGTGTCTCGGCTGGCTTGTGAGCGCATAGACATTAGTGCAAGTGGTAAAGCATCCACCCAGTTAAGCTTATTTCTGCTGTCTGCCACTATCTTGGCTATTTTTGTTTTCAAGATGCCATTTGCCCTTTCTACCGCTCCCTGCGATTGGGGATGGTAAACGCAGCCAAATTTTTGTTTGATTCCTAATTGCTTTAGTGTCTCTTGTATGACATTGGACACAAAGTGGCTGCCGTTGCCTGATGATATGGTGTCTGGCATTCCAAATCTCGGGAAAACTTCCTGACACAAAAATTTTGCAACTGTTTTGTGATCTGATTTTGCAGTGGCTTTTGCCTCCACCCACCTACTATATCTACATATCACCACTAAAACGTATCTCAGTCCCCTTACTCTTGACTGTGGTCCCATGTCTATATAGTCCATCATGAGATGTCTGAATGGTCTGTCTGGGGGTGGTATATGTGCCAATGGGGCCGAAAAAACTTTCCTGATGTTGTATTCTGCGCAAATGTCACATTCATTTAGTACTCTGTCCACCGTGGCTGCCATGAATGGCGACCACCATACTGCTTGCAGTTTCCTTAGGATCTCCCCCCTTGCACAATGGTCACTACCATGCGCCCAAATTATTGCATGTCTTAGTAGTAAAGTTGGTAGTACAAAGCGGCCATGGGCATCCAGCCAAACTCCATGCAATGGACCCCGTGTTGGGCCCGTTTGCGTATTCTTAATAGCTCCCCTTTTTACCCATAAGCGTTTCTCAGCCTCTTCTACTCTATCTTGAGCGGCTATAAGGGAGGGCAAGGATGTGAGAGGTTCGCAATCTTGTATGGTTAATATGGGCGCCATTACTGCCCCTATTGCTGCTTGTTTGGCTGCCTCATCTGCAAGATTATTGCCTGTAGCTATCAGTGTGTTGGTCTTTTGGTGGGCTGGACATTTAATGACAGCTAGGGCTGTGGGAAGCGACATGGCTTCTAACAGATCGAGGATGGCAGCTCCATGAGTTACAGGGGTGCCATCAGCTCTGTGAAATCCCCTTTGTTTCCAAATGTTCGCGTGAACATGGCACACGCCATAGGCATACGCAGAGTCCGTGTAGACGTTTAGCGATTTTCCTGCAGCTAATTTACATGCTTCCGTCAACGCTTTTATCTCTGCGAGTTGGGCTGAGCAGGGCTGAGCAAGCTTACGTGCCGTAGTGTGGCGAAGGTTTGGTCGTCATTTTTGAGCTGAATAATCCCGTAGCCTGCATGGCTACCAGTGGCGTCACGAAAACATGAGCCATCCACGAACAATGTGAGGTCGGCAGGAATTGGCTGATTATGCAGGTCCTCTCTAGCCCGCATAAACTTGTCTGTGTCATGAATGCAGTCATGTGGAGTACCTTCTGTTGGCAAAATCAGTTTAGTGGCAGGGTTAATAACAGGTGCAGCGCTGAATATTGAGTTCAGGGGCTGACAGGATTACCTCATAGCCCGTGCGTCGGGCTTGTGTTAAGACAAATCGTGGACTTGTCAGTAGTGCATGAATTTGGTGGGAAGTATACAGCGTCACAGGATGTCCCATGGTCAGCGATGAAGCTTTCTGGAAGGCAAAGACAGTGGCTGCCAGCCCCTGATAGCAGGGTGGCAGGCCAGCCTCGATGTTATCTGGTTTAGTACTATAATATGCCAATGGCTGTTTACCTGTGGGTGTGTCTTGCATCAGGACGGCACAGGCAAAGCCTGATTTTTCTGCAACATAGAGATGAAAAGGTTTAGCATAGTTTGGCGTCCCTAAAGCGGGAGCGGACTGCATGTCTATTTTCAGGGCTTGGAACGCACCTTCCGCTTCCTCTGTCCATGTTAGCTGTGCTGTGTTATTTGTTTGTCCTGCTGCTCTTATCAGAGCCCTGAGGGGAGCAGTTTTTATAGCATAGTCACAGATCCAAGGTCTGCTGTAGCCTGTCATGCCCAGAAAAGATAACATTTGGCCCACCGTTTGCGGTTGAGGGGCCTTAATCACAGCCTCTAACTAGGATGGTGCAATACACCTTTTGTCCCCACAGAGTCTTCTCCCCAAGTACTCTACTGACTGTTGGCAGAACTGTAGTTTAGTTTTACTGACTTTGTGTCCTCCTTCTGCTAAGGCCGTGAGCACTGCAATAGAGTCTTTTTCACATTGTTCTTTTGTAGGACTGCAAATGAGCAGATCATCTACATATTGCAATACTGTGCTTTGCACATTCAAACTGGCGAGGTCTTGTGTCAACACACGATTAAAGATGGATGGGGAATCCAAATACCCTTGAGCCAACCTGGTATAGGTATATTGTTGATTGTCATACGTAAAGGCGAACAAATACTGAGAATCTGGATGTAGTGGTACGCTGAAGAAAGCTGAACACAAATCAATGACTGTACCACTGGGTGTCTGGTGGGATGTTGGAAAGCAACGTGTGTGGGTCTGGCACAAGTGGTACTTCTCCGTCTACTACCGCGTTAACAGCTCGCAGATCATGGACTAAACGGTAGTCTGGTGAATTTGGTTTTTTGATGGGAAAAATGGGTGTGTTACAGGGGCTTCTAGTTTTTACCAAAACTCCTGCTTCAATCAAGCCTTGGATTGTTGGTCTGATACCGTCAATTGCATGCTGTTTGAGAGGGTACTGTTGCTGATATGGTAAGTTAACGTGTGGTTTTAGCTTAAAGTGAACTGGTTGCACTGATTTTATCAAACCTACATCAGTCTTGTGTGCTGTCCATAACTGAGATGGAACTTTGCTTAGCATCTCCTCATGTTTTGTGGCGACTGCCATTTGTGTGAGTGTGCCTCCATCTACTACCACTTTGTCTGCTAGAACCTCATCGCCTACTTTGACTGAGATCCTGATGAACTGTTTATCTTTAGATATGTGAATGTACCTGTTGTTGTGGGCACCCACTCTTGCACCTGCAGGGCACGCCTGACCATAGGACCGAGATGATGAGACTCATAATCTTTGGCCACTAAAAGCGTGACGTGCGGCGTAGACTTTGGTACTTGAAACATTCCAGATAATTTTTCCGGTAGGCGGACAGCCGCTGCCACGCCCTCCGGTCCCAAAAACATGTCTTCACTGGTGATGAGATATGGTTTTTTATTGATCCCTGCATCCCAACACTCCTGGTAATCTACATGAGTCTGATCTCTGTCATACATGAGCGTGCAATGCAGCGGCAGAGTGGGGGTATGTGCGGTGTCATAGTGCATGCGAATCCACCTCTCCCACTCAGTCCACTTCTGTTTGAGGTGTGAGTCTTCTGGTGTCAGCTGAAGCCAGTAGGCCAGGGCTTGTTGTTTGTCTGTGGTACCTTGGGGTAGTTGTGACATCATGCTTTGTGGGGGTTCATCTGGGAAGTCCAGGTACAGTCCATCTTGGGTGCACATGATTTTTGCTTTTAATGGGCATAAAATGTCCCTTCCAAGCAAGTTTACTGGGGTATGGGCTGAGTATAGCAAAGGTGCACATATGACTTTGCCTGCAATGAGCATTGGAACGGGCTCCGTTAGCGGTATGATCTGTGATTTCCCAGAGAAGCCTATGGTCTTTATGGATGACTTAGAGAGGGGGAACCCGGAGCCTTCTTTTCCAATGCATGAATATGTGGCTCCTGTGTCAACCATAAAAGGATACTCACGGTCATGGATGACAACAGGTACGATGGGTTCCTCATGTGACTGTAGCGATATAGCTGGTAACATTAGTTCCCCCTCAGGCTCCTCTGGGCACCCCTACCAGGGTTGTGGCTGTTCCATGTTAGGCCAGTTCTGTGCTGGACCTTCCCATGGGTTACTAGGACATTGGGCCCGTATGTGGCCTGGTTGACCACACCCCCAGCATTGATTGTCAGGTGGAGCTGGGTTAGCTCCTGGATAGCCTGCTCCTACGTGTGGAGGGCCTGGTTGATGGTTGGGTGCGTCCTGGAAGACATGGTGGTTCCCTGGTATATAGTTTATGCCTCCTTTCCATCCTCCCCTGAAGGCTGTAGGCGGTGCATGTCCTCCAGGTCCCCCACGGCCCCGCCCTCTTGGGGTTCGCTGATTGCCACCACCTCTTGGTATTTGCTGGTAATAATAATGGTGATGTGTGGCGTTGGTAGGAGTGTCTTTTCCTGTTGCGTTGGGGCCAGTGGGGGGTGGCTGCAGAGGTGCTTGGGGCTGGATGGTTGGAGGAGCTGCTTGAGTCGCTGCCACCACGGGAGCTTGAATTTTAGATTTCTCTTTTTCCTTCTTGACCAGCTTGCTCAGTTCTCCCAGCTGCAGCTGGGTCAATTTGTTGACTAGTTGTTTGTCTTCTTCATCCTTTTTCTTTCTGTCTTTTCTATAGAGCTCAACATGGTGGACGATGTGTTCTGAGAACAGTGGCCAGTCCATTTTCATTAGTCCCACCACATGTTCCAAACGTCGCTGTACACTCTCTGGCATGGCCTTCTTAACCATCATTTTGAATAGACTTTGAGTGGTTTTATTGGCATTCCATGCTTCTCCTGTTTCTTCTTTCCACTTCTTTTGGAAGGTGTGTAGGAACTTAGAGGGACATTCGTCTTCTCACAGCGTTTCCCCTTCCAACTTGGATGGGTCTCTCTTTGCCGGTTAGTGTTTTCTCAATTGGCGCCACACTTTGGAGCGGTAATGCCCAAAGTCCACATCGTCGCTGTAATTGTTTCCAATCGCCGCCCCCACATTGGCTTCTGTGAATATTTCCTGGGTGGTTTGCTTTCCAGCCACATAGGTGAGCAAAGCTTTGACATCTCCCAAGGCTAGCTGTATTCCAGCTGTTGTTTCTTCTAGAGCCATTATCCATTTATCTGCGCCATCGGTGAGTGCCGGTAGGCGCTCAGCCAGGCCTATCATGTCCATGAAAGGCCAGGGCTCGTACTGCCTTTGTCCATTAGGTTGTGTTATAAGGGGACACATGGTGGTTCTGTTACCTTCCTCATCATACAGATATATGAGATCCTCAGTCTCTCCGAGGACTTTTCCTCCTCTCAATCTTATGCCTCCTTGACTCTGAGCTCTGTTGTCTGTTGTTGGTCGTCTGTTGGTGTCCCGTACCTCTTTGGGCTGTGTTTTGTTCGATTTCATTGTACCTTGGAGAGTCAAGGTGATGCGCTCTGTGGTGGGGCTGGCTTGAGGCTCCTCTGGCTCCTGCTGGAGACCCTCTTCTTTTAACTGCTGTTCTTGTATTTTCTCCAATAGTTGACTCATTTGCTGCAATCTGCCTTCTGTTCTCTGGCTGATCCCTTCCAGCTCTTTGAGCAGCTCCTGTCCTCGGGTGTCGATCAGTGACACACCTCTGGGAGTGTGTTCTTGGAGACTGTGATCACTTTCATTGTGTAGCTCTCTTTCCGTCGGTGGGTCTGGATATGGTGGCGGGCTAATGGTAGCTGGCCTCTGGCGATCTTCTTCCTCGCGCATCTGGCGGTTCTTTACCTCCCATTCCAACATCTGTTGCCAGTGCTCGTACCCAAAGGTACTCATGGGCCTGGGTTTCAATTCCTCAATCTTTCCTTTTTTCTTACGCAATTCTATTGTAGGGGAGCCAGATCTCTCTGTGGGGAGGCTCGAACAACTTTTATGGTGAGCTTTGCTTCCATTTTTCACCTGCTTCTGTCTCCCTCTGTCTTTGCGCCCCGCAGTTGGTGCTTGCCCTTCAGTGGAGCGAGAGCCTTCATCACTGGCGCTGTCTGTCGTATCTCTAGCAGTAGTTCCGGTGCAGTCACTGCTCCTTCTACTACGATGTTTGTATATCATTGGAGGCTGTCCAGTTTCACTCTCAGTGAACTCTCCATCCTCCTCGTCACTTGTTGACCCATCAGTGCTCTCCGTTTCTGAGCACGGTTCTTTTTCCAGTTTTAACTTCTTCCTCGGCCCCTGTAGCCCTCTCCTATTGGGTTTCTTGTCATTATTTTTTGTCAGGGTCACTGTGAATCTCCCTTCTAATTGGTCCTCCATTTCCGTAACTTTTGAGCCTCTTAGTGCGTACTGTCCCATTGCTGGCTGTGTTGGCTCCTGTGGGTATGGGGGTGGTGGCGGTATGGGTGGGGGTGGTGCTGTGGGCGTTACTTCTTCCTGTATCTGGTGTTCTTTGTCTCTTTCCTCCAGCTGCACCATTATTCTTGTTCCAGTTTGTCTGAACCATCCTAGCACTTCTCTTTCTTTGGCTCTCTTGTTTTTTAGTTTGTAGCTTGCCTTGGTGTCTCGAGCTTCAATATGTCTTAATTCTGACTCTACTTCATCACAGCATGCCAAATTGAAGGTACCATCCATGGGCCAGCGATTCTTCCCGGAGGTTCTTTTGTGCCATTTGGCCACACAGCGCTGAATGCGCTTGGCTCGACTTGGGTGTTGTTTTATTACCATTTCTATCGGGGTCAGAACCCCTTCTTTCATTTTTCCCTGGTTGGCTCCCATGAAGCCTTGTTTTACTGCACTAGCTCTTGAGATTTCTGGCTGTTCGTCTGTTTCTGTTGTGCGTATTAACACCACTATCTTCCCTACTGTTATGGCAGTTTTGTATTTCTTTTCTCTATAGGGGTTGTACTCTAAGTCACAGGACCCGTCCTCTTGGGGTTTCCGTTTACTTAGACACCCAAATTTACCTGTTTCCCACTCAACTTTTCTGGGCACGATGACAATTTGCAGCCGCGGGTTGTATATTTCCCCTCCCACTGGGCTTTGTATGCGTATTTGGTGCAGAGGAAGTGTGGCTACTGGTGCGTTCTGATAATTGTCACACAGACTCTGTAGTAGCGGATTTAGTGAATAAGGAACCCACAGCCTTCGCAAAATCGCTTCCCACGGGGCCCCTGGATACTCTTCCTTTACTCTCTTTAAATTAACAAATTTAGTGATTTGCCAGAGTTTTTGCTGGATCTCTTGTTCGTCTTGCCAATGCTCAGCCCCTTCACTATCTATGTAGCTTCGTTCTAACCAAAAGTGTGTGCGCACCCCGCTATATTCTGCAGGGCCCTCTGTTAGACAGTGTTCTTCTCCCCAAATTTCATCCTCAATGATTTCCCCTTCTTCTATCTATTTTTAGGTGCAGCTGTGAATTATGTTTGCTCTCACCTTTTAACTGTTAGTAGTGACTTTATGTGTTTGCCCTATTGATTTCCCTCTAACATATTGTTACAACCGTGCAGCCTGTTTAGTTGGTTTATTCGACAACTTAATTAGATCTCTATTGCCCACACTTTTCTACATCCACAATTTTACAATTTCCTCTATAGCTTGCTATATTTACAACACTATATAGACGACATGCACAACGACTTCAAGGATTATGTTTATACTATTTTACAGATTACTTTTAGATATATTTACAGTTTTTACACTTAGATCGATCAGTTAACTTTTTCTTTTTCTTTTTCCTTTCCCTTAGCTACCTGCCCGTTCAGACCTGTTTTCTGAGGTAGTTCCCCTGCTCTCTTGGCTAAGAGGTCTCCCCTAAACAGCGGTATCCACAGGAGCTTTTTAACTTCACTTTTTTAGCTTTCTGCCCGTTCAGTCCCGTTTAGTCTACGGTGACCTCCCCTCCTTCTTGGCTGGGAGGTCACTTTCCTCAAAACAGCGGTATCCACAGAAGCTTTTTAGGCCTTTATTCACTTATTCTTTACAGCAAACCGCCCATGCAGTCCTGATGTCTCCCCTAGACACACCCTCCTTTTATAGGCTTACAGGTGTACTAGGCAAGCCAACAGCGGTATCCGCGGATTTGCTTAGCATTCTGCCCGCGCAATCCTGCCGGCTGGCTTCAACACCCCCGCCCCTACAGGCTAAAGGGAGTGTTGGCAAGTTTCGGCAGTGGTAACCACGTATATGCTTTTGAGTATCTCTGACTCTTTTCTTCTCTTATTGTGCACTGTTGTCTCTTTAAATACTTTAAATACTCTTACTACCTTATTGCCTGTACCTCATTAGTTATTATTCATCCAACACACACATTCACTCTTTCCGCTCCACGATCACACCTTATTGCAGCAGAGTTACCCGTCTCCAGTGATGTTAGTTGCTTTTCCGTGATATCTCTTTAATCAGTACATTACATAACTAGGTTCTTTAGGAGAGGAATTTGTCAAATACCTTTGACCTGGGCGGCTCCCAGCACTGCACCCCAGACACACCCGGTTTTAAACAGAAAAAGGCTCTGCTTACCTTATTTGGTGGCGCCACCTGTGTGTCTGACGTACAGCCCAGTGCTCCCGATCTCTGGCTTTGACCTTCCTTGCCTCCTGGCTGGCTGCGCCACTTGATGTGACTGAAATCGGTGCCTGGAATTGGGCCTGACGGCTCCCGACCTCGTCCTCCTTGTTTCTTCTAAAATGTCTTTTGCTGTCAATTCAGTATCTTAGGTTTGGCTGGCAGATACTTAGAAAAACACTGGAGATAGGCAGAATCTGGTGCAATCGAGTTTATTGTGTTCACAGGCAACAACACAGACAAACTCACGAGTCAGCCTCCGGAGGACGACTGAAAAACTGCTCTCAGCGCTCTGGCTTATATGCTGGTGGAGGTCGAGTAGATCTCCACCCATTTCTGTAGTCCTTCCCATTTCAACCCGTTTTTACTGGTAGCAGACTTTTGCCTTTATTCCTGCTCAAGCTGGAATCTGCCACCAGTATTTCCGGGGTTGCTCTCGTTCTATTTTTTTAAAAACCCATGTGATCTGTGGGGACTCACATGCTACAGTCCCTCGTGCTCTTATTTTTAGAAAAACATGTTATCTTTGGTGACTCACATGCTACAGTTCCTCGTGACACAATCATTTGAATGTATGTGTGACCTTTATATAAACTCCTAAGTGCATTAAGCAGTACAATCAAGTGAGTGTGCTATCTTCTTCACACAGCACGTGGTTACTTGTATGAGTGTCACTATAAGTTCACAACATCATGTGAGTGTAGGTTAATGCATTATATCATTACACAGCGCGTGATAGGTTATGTGTGTCAATAAGAGTTCACAGCTGAGATGTCACTAAGAGTACACACTGTTATATTGCATATTACACATGAATGCAGGATTAGTTTTTGCAAACGTCTACACACTAACATGGTTATATAGCTATTTGTATCTCATCCAACTTATATGGTCTAATATCTGATGAGGGTTTTGACTTTTACACTACACCACACCCTTTTTTATTCGCTCAGCAAGGTATTCTACTGAGCTCTGACCACGGACATGGCAAATCTCCCTGAAGCGGGAAGATATGATCCTCTTCCTCCTGACTCAGTACCACTCTACAGAGACACTCTGCTCCCTTGTAGCAACCTCTATTTTCCTGGCCATTTCCAAATGAGTTTCTAGAGACTGCAGATGTAGCTGCTGCTGGAGACTGCACACAAACTGGCAGCTAGTAGGCTCCAACCTGTAACCATCTAGAGGTAGAGGTGGTGGTGGAGGGGCATCTGTGTTATTCCACCCAGATGCCCCTCCAACCTGTAACCATCTAGAGGTAGAGGTGGTGGTGGAGGGGCATCTGGGTGGAATAACACAATTCGGCTCACAGGCACTGGGTGCTGGTAGGAGATGGGACTGCCTTCCTGAACTTTCCCAAATGCTGAGTCAACCAGCAGGATATCAGCACTGATTGCCATGATGGTGATGAGTGGTGCAATGTCCGCTGAAAAGTCCTTATAAACCTCAGCCACTTTCAGGACATCAGGATCAGGCAGCTCCCCCTCACTGTGCTCCTGTGTGGAATTTCATTTCATAATTCAAATAAGAAAGAATAATTTTACACTGAAAGACAATCAGAGCTTTGTATAACAGGTTATAACATAAGACATAATTACCTTACACCATTAGCAACAGTCCTCTGCTTTGGCTTGGTAGACATCACCACCATGTCACTGACCTGGCCTGGCTTCACACCCTATTAATATTAACATTTATTAAAATGGTCTTTAAAAAAAACTATTGGGTCTCCTTTGTAGTTAGTCTGGTGGAGGGCGTGTTAGTGACAGAATATAAGAAATATAAAGTTGGCTATTTTTACAAAAAAAAAATCTATGTGTAAAATAAGTTTGTAGGAAGAAAGACATGAAAATCAATTCATTTACACAATTCAGCTCTGACTGACAAAGATATACTGCAAATTCACATAGCAAATCCTTGCTTAAATGTGGTTTTATAGTGCTCACAGACTTACAATAATTCTTGGCTTGTGCCAGCGTTGCTCCATCTCTGTACAACTCAGGACTTGGGGAACAGCAGCAATGTTCAGCTGAGAGTAGTGTGCGGGCTGGTACGGCAGTGCAACATTATGGTTGCACAGTGCTCTTCCAGCCACACATGAACACTCTGTATCATTCATCTGCACAGGGGAGGAGTCCTCAAGGACAATCTTGGGAAAAAAAGCATTTTCATGTTACAATCATAAAGCAGATACTAACACATCAGCTTAAATATTACACAGAAAAAGAGAAATGAGAAACCTCATCAGATTGTTTTGAGTAATTGTGGTAGTAGGCTTATCAAGTTATCAGTGTCATCACAAAAAGAGAAAACCGGAAATGCGTATGCCCACTGTCCTCAAACCGGAAGTTGTAGACCGTCATCTTACGCAACTAGCCAATCGCCCCTGCAGCAGCTGCCACAGCCCCACTGACAGCAGTAGTGATTTTTTGATCTGTTAGGTATGTTGCAATACGATCTGGAAGACAATTTTTAAACTCCTCCAAAATCATCAAAGCTAGTAGGGGATCACACACCATTGTGTATCCATGGACAAAAAATCAGCCAAGTCAACTCTTACAGGTATCTTGGTGTTCACTTTGATAACCTTTTCAGTTGCAAGTCCATGTAGATCATCTGTGTTCTCGTTTGCAGCACAGATTGTACTTCTTGCGCAGACTTAAGGTGTTTGGTGTCAATCAGAGAGTAATGTTCTTATTTTATGAGGCTGTTTTGGAAAGTATTCTCAGGTATGGCATGTCGGCATGGTATGGTAATCTATCTGTCCATCTCAAATCAAGAATCACTCGTCTGACACAGACTGCCATGAAAGCGATAGGGAGGTCTGAAAGGCTCCCCTGCAGGCTATTTATGAGCAGTCTGTGCTCAGACAGGTACAGAGATTTTTGTCTGATGAAACCCATGTCCTTTACTCTGAGTACGAACTTTTACCATCTGGCAAACACTACAGACTTCCCCTCTGCAGGCTGAATCGTTTTAAGAATTAATTTGTGCCTACCTCAATCAGGATTCTAAATGCTTCTAAAGCCACAGTGGTTGTGCAGTAATGTTGAGGTACATGGTGGTTCTGTATTGATGTGTGCGAGAGTGTGTGTTTGTATACGTTTTAAAGATTACTGTACGTTTATATAAATCTCATGCAGATCATGTGTCAGAGCTATGATGCATCATGTGCAATATGTGGCCTAGATTTGTACTTTTATTTATTAATTATTTATTCACCATGTAAGCAACTACATGCGCCAGCATTGAGTCCTAATCAAATTTCTGATAGGGGACAATAAAGTATATTGTATCTTATCGTATCATATCAGTTCACATCGATCATCAAAGCTAGTAATGTCAAGTGCAGCTAACCACTGCTTAAAATGAGTTGAGAGCTCTCTGGCAAACGTATGTTTGGCCACTTTGTTCTCTCCCAGGACTTAAAACACTGACGACACGCCTCTGGTACAAGCTCACAGGCCGAAAACACAGCTGATTTTATTGTAGAACAGCTAGAGCTATCCTCAAGGCTCAGAGATGAATATGCTTCTTGTGCTTCCTCTGTGAGGACACAGTGAAGCATAAGGGCGCAGTCAGTATCAGGCCAAATTTTGGCCTTAGCTAGGCATTCAAAGAGCAAGAAAAAGGTGTTATTTCAAGGTATTTCATTGAAATGTGACAAGCGCAAGCACAAGTAATTAACATCAAAATGATGTAAAGAAGACATGGGCACCTGTTGGCCAAGATCCTCACTAGACAATATGCCATCTCTGACCAAAGACAAACAATATGCCTCTATATCTAGTTTTACTTTTCCTGATTCCCGGTGGATTTTCATCTCATGTTTCATTTATCTATGCTCCATCTGTAACATCAAAATGTCTCTCTGTTGCTCAAAAGTTAATCCCTGAGTCTAAAAAGACACAGTAGAAATAGGAGAAAGCTGTTCTTTATCCCTAGGCATAATTCCCAATTCGATTAATTTTGATGTTATGCAAGCTTTAATATTTTCTTTGATGCATTTGTCTTTACAATTACCACTGAATAATGCTCAGCAATCAAGAGCAACTGCTGTTTTTGTGCATGCATCCAGGTTCTCTTGAGATGGAGCTACAATGAAAGCCTCAATATCAAACATTTCAACTACAGTATTTACTACAAGGTATGCAAAACAAATTTTACGTACACAACTGGACCATGCAGGCAAAGCGATGTTTGCACCTGCGCACAGAGAGTGATGATTGTCAACTTGGTTTGGAGTTTCCCGGCTAACTAAAGACCAATCCAGCTAAGTTCACCCCTAGTCTTCATGCAGCTACTTGTGGTGGGTATGTATGCACTAAAGAATGCTGGCTTAGGAAAGCAATTAGCAAGCCATCGACTGAAATCATTGACATGCTCCCATGCAAAGCTTGCTTCTTCCACGTTTGCCACAATAGTACACTAAACCAGCTCAACAAACCTAAAGGGCAATGTTGCTACAGCCTACAAGGAAAAACTCCACGCCACTTTGCAAAACTACTCACAAAGCAACTTACAATGTCACCTGGGCCAGCCAATACCAGCATTAAATAGCGACTGGAAAACAAGCTATACACAAAAATCCAGGTAAGAAACATCTACAAAGCCAAATTCCTAGCCTGTAAAGTAATTCTAAATGCATTGTCCTTCTCCTCCAACCTACAAGTAGACATTAACTTACTGGCATGGCAGCAAAGGTGAGCCAAGGGGGTACTCCCAAATCCCAAAGTCTGAAGCACACAAACATAGGCTATGATTGAACTTGTCGAAACAGTTTTTACCATTTAATTGACCCAAACACTCCAAAACTATATGACTAGGTACTAAATGCCCAAAGCATACAAAATTGCAAATCTTACCCCTAGAAGTCTTGGCACAAATAGATGAAAGAAGAACAAGCCCTCAATCTGTCATTTGACTTCAAGGCCATGACAAATACAAAAGAGGGCACGGTGGATGATGTTAAATTAGGAGTTATTTTTTGTTACAAATTCAAACAACTAAAGAAATAACCGAATATGGAGTGTGGATAGTCAATAAAATAAGTAGTGTAGATGTAAGTGGGTGAGTGAGTGTATGGAAGTGTAGGGGTGATGTAAAATAAAAGCATAACAAAATCAGACAATGGCCAACGCCTGCAGACGGTGGATGGGATGAGTCCTGGTGGAGAGAGAGAGACAGAGAGAGAGCCAGAGCAATGCTGGAGCCAGGCTTTAATTCCCCTGGAGCACTGTTTTGAATTAGCAAACACATTACTGTGATACATTTAAGGGCATAGAGCAAAAACAGTCACTGGCAAACTACAAGCCAGAACTTAAGGGGCTGTCACAGCATTATATCCTACTTTATACCTTTAATAATCAATTTACCAAGAGCTGTAATGACAAACAGATGTAAAATTTGAAGCCATAACTAGAAATTATGCCATAATTAACAACCAACAAAGTCAAAACATTTGTTTGAACAGGGCCAACCATGCACAACTGCACATATATTTGAATGAAGAAGAAGCATGTATTTAGCTGGGTGTGTGGTGATTACAGTACTAATATCAAGGTGATTACAGTAATGCATGGTACATATAATGCATGCTCGTGACCATTGCATGGGCTTGGGATCTTGCAGTTGCCGTACTTTTCTACACTGTAGTGATAACACAATCAATTTTATTTGTCATGTGAAATCACAGAAGATGAAGTAAAGATAGGGACAGCACTCTAATCCGAATATGTAATATTGCCACAAAGAGATTTTGGGGAAGACGTCCCTTATCAGTGTGTATTCTGACAATGTCACAAAGATAACCACAACAAACACAACAAGTGCATCCCAGAAGGGGGAGCCACAACTTTTCATAGTACAGCACCTTATGGATTAGAGCACTAAAACATGACAGAATGCTAATATATTCACTTTATAAAAACAACTATATTAATTTCCTAAAAAATATTCCTTTCATAAAACACAAGCAAATGAAATCTCCTCATTCATCCCAATGGGGATGTGAGTATCAAAGAACTGTATCCAATATGTCTCCCTTTGGAAAAGGATTCTGTTTCTATTACCACATTTGGCATCTTCACTATTTCAATGCCCATGTAATAAGGGCACTCTAACTGTGGTTCTGACTGTTGAAGTGCTGAGACAGATGATTTATCATCACGCTTATGAGTAGAACACTTATGTTCACAGATCCTGGTTTTTAACTCTCTTTTTTGTTTTCCCAACATAATACAAATTACAAGACATTTTATCAGGTAAACCACTAATGTAGTGTTTAGGGATGCACCGAATATTCGGTAACCGAATATATTCGGCCGAATATTGCAAAAAAACATACATTCGGTATTCGGTGGAATAAATGAAAAGCAAGGCCGAATAATAGCTGCATGTTTTGATAAAGCAATCAAACAGTGTGCGGTGACGGACGGAGTAAAATGTCGGCAGTGTGGCGATATTTTACTCCGTCCCTCACCACTCACATTTGCGATTAAAAATAGTTTTGTGCAGGCAAAATAAATCATTCAGCATGCTGTGCAAGTACAGATTTCAACCAGCAGCAGAAACGAAACGGCGAATCCCGCCGGTTGCGGGTTGAACGGGGGTCACAGCAGGGGTCGCGTTAACTGGATTTTCTCGGTCATTGACCGGTTTTTTACAACAATGACCAGAAAACCTGAAGGCCGCCCGTCATTTTGACCGGTTGCAATTACCACCCCTGCCCACCTGGGCGGAGTGTGCTCATTAATTAGCTATTGTCTGGTCTTGATTCATGACCCCCTCCTTGGCTTCACACAGCAAAATCAAAGCGGCCCGGCACTGAGCAAAATGTCACGGCAGCTGAGTCTCCGAAATTTTTTCCAAAAGCCCAATAACGGTGATAAAAAAAGGTGAAAAAAGAGGCACTGATGCATTGGAGGATGAAGAACAAACAATTAATCAGCCCTCGTCATCTACAGAGCAAGCAAGCGGCAGCAAGGAGGTCAGGAGGGAGTACAGAGTTCAGTGGGAGCAGGAGTTCACGTGGCTGAGGAGGGAGAATGGAAAAATGTTCTGCGACATGTGTAAAAATGCCAATAAGAGCAATGGATTTTTCTGAGGGTGCACAAACATGCAGAAATAAGCATTAAGTGAATACCAAAGTAGCCACAGCCACATCGAGGCTTCAAGGGTCCTCAACCAGTGTGGCCATGATTAAACGTGGAGAAATCACAGGTTGCCTGCAACGAGGCATTAAAAACACAACTTAAGGTTGTGCTACACATGGCTAAAACAAACACCCCGAGCCACCTGTATATTGACCTGATAAACCTCTTACAGTCTGCCGGCTGTCCAACAGTGCACACACGTACACCCACCATGAGACAGTCAGTCAGATAGAGGAGGCGTTATCAAAGACAATAACCAGTGCTATTGATGACTGCATCGCCAACAGCAGATATGTGGGAATAATAGTTGATGAAACCACTAATATAACGGTAGAGAAAATGCTGATCACATATCGGACACTTCAGCACAAAGGGGAGCCTGAAACTGCATTCATCGGCAATTACGCAGTACCCTCTGGCACTGCTGAATGCATCACAGCAAAAATAAAAGAGGTGCTATCGGGCCGTGGGGTCACTATGGCTCGGGTTGTTGGACTTGGAAGCGATGGAGCGAATGTGATGGTGGGTCGAAAGGCCGGAGTTGCACAGCTGTTGCGTCAGAATGACTCTCCCTTCCTTGTAAACATTAACTGCGGTGCGCACAGGACAGTGCTCGCTGCGCGCGATGCCTCCACTGCTGTGCGTCGAGTAAGCGCATATGTCACCACTGTTAATAACATATACACATACTACAAGAATTCCCCCATTCGAACATACCGACTAAATGAACTTCAAAAAGAAATGGGGGAACAAGACATGCTGAGCCTAAAACAACCATCGGCTACATGCTGGCTGTCGCTGGAGAGGACAGTTAAGGGCATACGTGCTAACTGGGCTGCTCTGGTGTCGGAGTTGGAGGAGGAGGAAACTGCAAAAAACTGCCCGGTAGCTAAGGGTATCAGAAAGCACCTTCAAACATACATGTTCCCTGCTTTGACTCACTTGCTGACTGACGTTTTGGCCGTGGTGAACCGCATGAACCTCACCTTCCAAAAAGAAGATGTAAACATCTCCTCCATCTCACCTGTCGTGAACATGACTCTGGATAGTCTGGAAGACTTGATGAATGGACCAGATGAGGCAGAGAAAAAATTCAACGAGGCGTCACAAGATGGCAAGTTCTGTGGCATCACACTCACATGGGCAGACGCGCCGACATTTTCAGCTTTACGCACAGAGTACATCAGGGAGGTGACTAAATCGATCAAAAAAAGATTCCCATTGGAGCATCTGAGCATCATCTCTGACCTGGACACTGTACTCACCGCAACTCGCTATCCGGGTGCTGACAGTGCGCTGAAGAGCTATGGACAGGAGGCTTTGGAGCGCGTCTGTGACCACTACGGCTCACACACCGGTGCAGCTGAACCACTGGTGCAGAAGGAGCGCATGCTGCGGGATTTCCTCCCGGTGAAGTGAGTGCTTGCAGGATCAGCAAACCCCTCATTCAGATAGTCTTGCCGACTTCTGATAACTTCTCTGGGAGAAGCCACGAAAAGTCGTCTGTCCGAGGCAAAAGTACAAAACTTAATGACAATCGCCTCCGCAGCAACCTCCCTTGATGCGTTTGATTACGCACAAGCCGACACAGAGTTCCAGTCGATGCGCAAGAGGAGGAAGGTGTAAGACTGAGAGTTCAGGCCGCAGGTGAACTATGTTCAAGTCAGCTGATTTCTTGCAATTTTTTGTTCAGATTTTATTTGTAATTGTTTAATTTTGTTAAATTGCTTCGTTAATATATTATGCACAGTCAGTGGTTTAAGTGGCTGCCATTTTCACACTGCAGCGTTGTTGACATAAGAAGCCTAATGGCACAGGTGTGGATGTCTGTTAATCTTTTCGTTCATGTCCTTAATGCACACTTTATAATGTGCTTGTTATTAAAAACGAACGAATGAAAACGAAATGTCTTTGAATATCTTTATTATCATTTAAAAACAAAAATTAAAATGACCAGTAAAAATAGATTATGACCGGATTTCTATGACCTCTCGGTCAAAATGACCGATGACGAAAAAGTCTAGCGCAACCTCTGGGTGATTCCTGTCAAATACGGCGGCGCATGATAACGGCTTACCGGCGACGGAGAAGTCCGGCTCCAGGTGAATAACTTGTCGTCATGACTGCCCAAAAGTACCTCCGAGTAACAGCCGAGCCATGGCGGCACACAGTATGTGGCATATCAGAGGAGAAACGAGCCGTTCACATTTCTTGGTCCACAAACCTCACCGCACTTTAGGGACTGTTCTTTACTTATGAAAGGACTTGTCAGGGGAGGAGGGTGGCTGGTTGATTTTTATTTCATTTATTTATTTTATTTTGATCCCCCTATGTTAATCACTTATTGATGCTGTTTTTGAAGTATGAATAAGTCAGTAAGTAATTTATTCCATTGAAATATCAGTGATGTATTATAGAAAAGTGATTTATCTTTTTATAAATGACAAAAGGCACATCTGCCTCATTTTCGTTGTGGTGTCCTGATACTACTCAGAACCATGATACTTTCACTGGTATCATACCGTGGGTCCCAATTTTGGTATCATGACAACACTAATCTGGAGGGGGTTCATCTGCAAAAACTAATGAAAAACTAAAAAACGGCATTCGGTATTCGGTACTCGGTATTCAGCCAAGCGTTTAATATTATTCGGCTTCGGCTTCGGCCACAAATTTTCATTTCAGTGCATCCTTAGTAATAATATTATAATTCTAATTACAACTATTGTGATACAATATGTTGAAAGTATATATTAATATCTGATAGTATACATATGTGACAATAATCGTATAATACCAGTAGAAGTATGACTAACAATAACAGCAGCAGGAGGCATCAGGCAGGACCACTGCAGCAGCATGACACACGTCACACTATCCACCGCTGCAATATAAGTTAACCTGTGGGACAGTGGAGCACCAAGGCTCCAGAGAAGAAGCCGAGTTAGTGACATGCAGTACAGCCGAGTTAGCAAGATGCAGTAACAGGACATGAGTGTTAGCAAAGGAGAGAGAGAGAGAGAGAGAGAGAGAGAAGGAGAGAAGGTGCTTGGTGTATTATAGGAGGTCCCCCGGCAGACTAGGCCTAAGTCAGCCTAACTAGGGGCTTGCACAAGGCAAGCCTGAGCCAGCCCTAACTATAAGCTTTATCATAAAGGAAAGTCTTACAGTAGGAGCCACTCAAAAGTTCTATTTGAGTGGCTCAAAAGTGGCTCAAAAGTTCTGGGATTCGACAGGCAGCCAGCTGACAGCTGTTGAATCCCAGCCAAATCCCAGCCAAGTTCCAGCTGGCTGCCCCCCCCCCCCCCCCCCCTATTTTAATTCTAGACACGCCCACTCGTTCAGTTGCAGGGTATCACCATGAGATGGCGCCTCTCTCACAAAAAAACAGCCTGCAGTCATTCAGTTTATCAAACGTGGAAGCGTATTGTTTCTATAGCAATGACTCTTTTCAGGGGTAACTGTCTGCCTTTCCAAAACCTTGCCTCTCTGAACATTAACTTCCATTATTCGGACTGGCGGTCCTTCACCTTTTTTTCATAAGTCCCACCATTATGAAAATTCCTGCCTTTATTATTCGAAATGTTGGCCCTTCCTCTTTTTTTCTAAAGGATCCGCCATTCCGAAGTTTGGATATTGTGGAATATGGCATAGCTGCAGTGCTGCAGTGTAGACATTTCAGTCGCACACTGCGCATGTCAGCAGCGGGCAGCAGTATAGAACTGAACTTTTACTGACGCACTTTCTGAAGGCTATTTACTTGATTAGACTTCTGTTTTCTTAGGATATTATTTTTTTCGTTATTGTATAATTGTTTTCAGTTAATCAGTGACATCACATCTTCAAAAAATGTCGGAAAGAAAAGTAACCAAAAAGGATTAATACTGAAGATTTTGTTTGTTTACAAGTTATTTTGAATTTGGAAACCTGTTTTGTTGACCTTTTTGTAATAAATTACGGAGCCCAGCAGTGGCCTTGAGAGGAAAAAATATACATCATGCGCACGTTTTAATTAATTTGAATCCTCATTCATTCATTCATTCATTCATTCAGATGCAGTAAAGCCTTAAAAATAAACAGAGAACCAATCAATATTTTTACTGTCAAGTTGAATTCAGGTTTGATAATGGGTAAAATAAAAAATAAATAAAAATAAAAGGTGGTCTTGTGCACTCCTGGCTTGCTGCTGTCTAACCAGAGCAAGGTTCTGCAGGCATGGATGTCGGAACTATTTTCTGAGAGGGGGGGCGGGATTTTTGTTGGGAGGGGCGGGGGAAGCACACACACTTATTAATGATTAAGGATTTGATTTGAAGTTATTTTATAATGACATGCAGTTATAAGAGAACTAGAATGGATGAACATGGCAACTTTATTGTTAAGAAAATGAAACTTTGATAACTAAATCAAGCCATTTAAGGAACATAACAGCATCATTTGTAACCTTAAATGAAAAAAAGAAAAGTCTGCGCTCCTGACTCAGGGCTTTCATGCATTTCCAAAAGTGGACCTTCTCTCCTGTTGACCTGCTGATGAAGATTTTAGGCCCTCTCTGCACAGAGATGCATTTATTTATAGTAAACACATTTTATAGTGAGCAGCATACATATGTCCCCTACAAATCCCAACCGTGTTTACAAAGTTTGAATGAACGAGACAGACGCAATCAGAGAGGAAACAGAGGATGCACATTGATCCTTTTGCCCCTGTCTGCAGGGACGAACGGACCGCATGATGGTTATTTTCTGAAAGCACAGAGCAAAGAAGTGTCTTTTTTCTCCCCCGGTCTGCTGTCAGCAGCAGGGGGGATTTCAGCACCACGGACAGCGCGCGTAGACTTGACAAGTGTCTCCTGTGTTTGCTGCTAGAGAAATTATACATAATAAATGAAGACAGTGACATATTTTCAGTAAAAAACAATGAGTTGAACGTTTATTTCAAGCTTTTGTAGTACAGTGAATTTCAGAATTGTGCGAGTGTGGAAGGAGAGCGGGCAGCAGTGTTTCTCACCTAACTGAATCATTACCACTTCAATACAGGTGAGGAATGTTAACACAAACAACCATTCTGAAGGCAACAGGCAGCCTAATCTCATTCAGTATTATGAAAAGGATTTCAAATGGAGGTAAAAGCAGTTTGCATAAACCACCAAAGATAATGAAAGATGAGGAGGTAACCTTTTAATCACTGGAATTTTTGAACAATGCAAACCAAGTACCCTTATTGTTTCAACACGTGTGCTCACACATGGCATTACAGGCATTTTGAGTGAGCAATTGTACACTCAATCGTTGCTACATTGTGACTCATCTAATCTCTCATCTAGTTCCCTCTGTATGCCTTCACTCTAACATTCAATAAAATGAAACAATAATTTACAAAAGTAGATATAGAATATAGAAAGTAGAATACCTTAGATAATTAAAAAGTTTAGCTTTGTCACAAGATTATTGTTGTACTGTATTAATTATTCTGACAACTTTTTGCTTTTACTCCTTACATTACATTTTTACACAAATGAAGAAAGAAAAGAAGTTGAATTGAATCAATAGGCTACTTCTTCGAATGGTTCCAATGGAAAAGCAGCATTGCCTGACAACCTCAAAAAAAAAACGCATCACCACCATGCCACACAGCACTTTCCCGATCTGTCTAGGGACCAGTGGCACAGGATCCAAGACCACATCAACGAGAGACTGAGGAGCCCCATAAAGCTTGACCGAGGGTCACAGCGCCTGGGCTTTTGTTGACTGTGTAGCCTAATTGTGTTTGACCTTCAATAAAAACACGCAAATGGCAAAAAAACCTCTACTGTCTTTCTTATTACATTTTGGGGAAATACCACTCCGCTGCGCATTGCAGCTGTATGAAATGTCATACAAAAATAAATATAAATTCCAATAGAATAAGCTTGCAGATTTACTGAAAATAATTATACAATAACGAAAAAAATAATAGCCTAACGAAAATATAAGTCAGTCAAGTGTGTTTGAGATCATCATGCACAAAGATCAGTTTGACGCCTTGAACAAATTTAATTCATTTTCGGACATTAAACATGATAAGATTATTTCAAATGGACATTCTCATTTCGTAGAGGACTCAGCTTAAGCATTAATGAGTGTTACACGCCAGTAATATGAAGTTATTTTCGTGTTTTGTGGTTAATTATACTGTGGATCCTTTCGCTCTCATGTAATCCGTGCATCCTGCATACAGCGACGCACGGGACCGATGAGCAGCCTTTGTTTCCTGTCAGATTGCGTGTGACTCATTCATCCAAACTTGGTCGGGATTTGTAGAGGACATGTATATGCTGCTCACTATAAAACATGGTTACTATAAATAAATCCATCTCTGTGCAGAGAGGGAAATATACGCTGCCTACGTCTGAGCAGGAGGCTACACAGTAGAGATGCGTGTCCTGGCTGACGCACGACTATCTCGCCATGCGCATCATTTTGGATTTATTTTGAGATATCTGATATTGATGCCTCCACCCTCCAATACGGTGGAAGGCATTTCATTTGCGATGCTCACAACATTGGAAACATTTAACAGATTCAAAAGCAACACATCTTTTCAGAAACAGTGACCCAGTGTTATTAGTTTTCCTTGGAAGTACTTTCAGCTGAAGTCCCTATGACAGAAAATCTTGAGTGAGGTCTGTGGATTATCCAGAGTACCAGGGACACTCTTTCTATAAAGACAAATTGCTGGTGAACTAAATAACTAAATAACATTTTTACCAGCCGTGACACACCACAACACGTGGTATTGTTTTCACCTTGTGAGTGAGTGAGTGTGTGTGTGTGTCATCGTGGCAAAGTGTGGTCCACGGCTGCCTTTTACGCACAGAATGCACATAACCATTATGCCATGTCTTAGTGGGACTGTCCAGTGATTTCATGCTTTTAAATTCCTGCATAGTATAGTAACTAATGCCAAAAACTAGGTAGTGAACCAACTGCATGTAGGTACAGGGTGGCAACGCGTCTAGGTCCCTGCTCCAGCTGCAGGTAGCTCGTACGGATCGATGTTATTTACTTCTTGGATCTTCTCCAAATACCTCAGTTTGAATCATGATAACACGGCAAAAAAGTCACACAAAGCACGGTAAATGAGATGGAGTTTAATTACACTGGGGTAGCCTAATTAACGGGAAACACAGGGACAAGTAGGTTTTGAAAGATAAAAAGAGAGCGTCCTCTTGGCTTTTCACATGGTAATATTATTTTAAAAAATATGGGTTGCATACAGTAGTTGTAATTCGACCTAGTCATAAAATGCTACTAGGCTAAATAGTGGCTCCGTGGAGCCATGGACCAGCTGATAAGCCGTCTTTCCCAAATCTGCAGATATTACAGTATTTTGGTGATAATCACTGCTCCTCCCCGTGGACAAATGAAGCATTGCAACTGGTTTTCACACAGGTCTATAGGGGCGTTACAAGTCAGGGCTGCATTTCCTACGTCAACGCAGGGGATTAAATTAACTCCACGGAGCAGCCGGCAGGCTTGCACGGAGCAGTCACGGATCTGCCACGGACCTGCTTCGGACCTGCCGAGGTTCAGTCATGGAAAGAGGGGAACTTTTGAGTGGCTCCCACTGTAAGTCTAGTCTTAAATGTGGAGACCGCGTCTGCCTCCCGGAGCGCAACAGGAAGATGATTCCACAGGAGAGGAGCCTGATAGCTGAAGGCTCTGGCTCCTGATCTACTTTTGAAGACTTTTGGGACCACATTTCCACCGCATTCTCAGAGTGCAGTGTTCTGGTGGGATAATATGACACTATGAGCTCTCTAAGATATGACGGAACCTGACCATTTAAAGCTTTGTACGTTAGGATAAGGATTTTAAATTAAATTCTGAATTTTACAGGGAGCCAATGCAGAGAAGCTAAAACAGGAGAAATATGATTTTGTTTCTTAGTTACCGTTAGTACACGTGCCGCTGCATTCTGAATTAGCTGGAGAGTTTTTAAAGACTTATCAGAGCTACCTGAAAATAGGGAGTTACAGTAATCCAGCCTAGAGGTAACAAAAGCGTGGACCAATTTTTCTGCATCTTTTCGGGACAGGATAGGCCTAATTTTCACAATATTACGCAGATGAAAAAACACACTCTGTGAGGTTTGTTTTAAATGGGAATTAAAAGACAAATCTTGGTCAAATATTACTCCGAGGTTTCTTACGGTAGTGCTAGAGGCCAGAGCAATGCCATCCAGAGAAACTATATCATCAGATAAAGAGTCTCTGAGTTGTTTGGGGCCAAGAACAATGACTTCAGTTTTGTCTGAATTTAACATCAGGAAATTGGTGCTCATCCCATTTTTTTCATGTCTTTAAGGCATTTTTTAAGTTTAGTTAATTGATCAGTTCCTTCTGGCTTTATCGATAAATACAATTATGAATCATCCGCACAACAATGGAAATTTACAGAGTGATTTCTTATGATGTTACCTAAGGGAAGCATAGTGTGAATAAGATTGGTCTGAGCACAGAACCTTGTGGAACACCAAAACAAACTTTGGTGCGTACAGATGATTCATCATTAAAATGAACAAACTGAAAACGATCAGATAAATAAGATTTAAACCAGCTTAGTGCAGAACCTTTTAGGCCAATTAAATGTCCCAGTCTCTGTAGCAGAATTTGATGGTCAACTGTGTCAAACGCAGCACTAAGATCTAATAAAACAAGTACAGAGACAAGTCTGAAGCAATCAGAAGATCATTTGTAATTTTAACTAGTGCTGTCTCAGTGCTATGATGCACTCTAAATCCTAACTGAAATCACACAGCTGGTCTGCAACTACTTTCTCAAGGATCTTTGAAAGAAAGGGAAGATTAGATATTGGTCTATAGTTGGCTAACACCTCTGGTTCCAAGGTGGGCTTTTTTAAATCATATCAAATCACGTTTATTTATAAAACACATTTAAAAACAACCAGAGCTGACCAAAGTGCTGTCCAGAACATGTGAGTCAAAATCAAATATCAATTAATCAAAGAAATAAGCATAATGTAGTGCAACAAGGACCAGGTAAGACAATCAAATGCCAGGGAATACATATGAGTCTTTAGTTTTGTCGTGAACATAACTACAGAGGAGGCACATTTGATAGAAAAAGGTAAAGCGTTCCACAGCTTGGGAGCGGTCACCGCAAAAGCCCGATCTCCCCTGCTCCTTGACTTTGAACAAGGGACAGCCAGGAGCAGCTGGTCTGAGGATCTGAGAGGTCTGGGGTTGGTGAGGGGGCACAGGAGCTCAGAGATGTAGTGGGGTGCCAGGCCATGTAGGGATTTGAAGATAGGCCTGTCACAATATGTGATGAGTTGGTTAATTGCATGGTAAATTAAAAGAGAGACGGTAACTTTTCCGGCCGCGATTAATTGCCATATTCACGTGTGTTTGTTTTCCTCGTCTCTTTCCACTAAAGAGACTGGACGACAAGAGTGTTCACTGCCGTGCATCGTCTGGCAGCCAGGTGAGTTGGTTCATTAGCGTAATGAACCGAGGGAAACCTCTTGTCATCAAGTATCTTTGTCTCTGTAGGAGAGGCGGAGCTATGGGCCACACACACACACACACACACACACACACACACACTGTGCGATCTTCGTGAGGGGGAGACGAGGCAGAGAAAAAAAAGCAGTTGAGCGTAAGAGAAAGACAGGGGACTTGTTCCTAAACCAAATGCCATGGCCCCTGTGTAGGAGTGTTTTGGATATTAACCAAATGACAGAGGGGAGCCCAGTAATTTAGATGAGCCGGTGTGCTGGGTTTGTTCTAAGGACCAGATGATAAAATTTTAGTGGTGATCGGTTGAAGCAAAGTGGATAAAATAATAAATAAAGTCTATTGTCTGACAGCCTCAGCAGCAATTCCAATTTCTAATGAGACGGTGAAAATAGCGCCATATGGTGGCCGGAAAGCACGTCTAGTTCTACTTGCTAAATATTGTTGTAATTCTAAAGTTGAAATTAATGTTCTGTGTTGGAAAAAAAGAAAGTGAAAAATACAAAAAAAAAACCCATTCTGTGTTGGTACAAAATAAAAACAAAATAAATACACCACAGTGTCTCCATGGTGAAGGCATATATAACTTAATAATAATGATAGTGATGCAAATAAACTAATTGTGATGCAGGCTGCAAAATCTGCTTTTCTAGTTTTGTATTTATTTATTTATTTCGATATTTTTACGTGTTATATTGGATATTTAAATTTTCTTTTTTTGTTTTCCTAAATATTCTTGTCAAATAAATGTTTATTTCTCTTTTAAAGGGTGTACTTGCATCATAATGCCTTTATTATCATTATGTAAGTTTAAAAAATGCTCTAAAAACAGCAAAATTACAACAATAATAAAAATGGTCTTAAAAGCACAATATTACGCAATATTATCACTCATCACAACAATTTCTGACGCAATTAATCGCCCAGCGAAATTTGTTATCGTGACAGGCCTATTTTGAATTCTGTTCTAAACTGGACCGGAAGCCAGTGCAGAGATGCCAGGATGGGTGTAATGTTTTCTCTCTTTTTTGTTCCGGTTATTAGTCTGGCAGCAGCATTCCGCACCAGCTGCAGATGGGACAGAGAAGACTGGTTGATGTTAAAGCGAGTTGCAATAATCGAGGTGAGAAGAAATTAGGGCGTAAGTGACAGTTTTCAGATCGGTAAGGGAGAGGAATGGTTTGACTTTGGTGATATTTCTGAGATGGAAAAAGCAACCTTTGACCACGGCGGGGATGGGATGGGAATGAAGGTTGGATGTCAGGGACCCTAGATGGTGAGCAATGTCCCCAGTGGTGTTTGAGGGACCGAATAGGACCACTTCGGTTTTACTGTTGTTTAACTGGAGACAGTTTGTCGACATCCAGAGTTTCACCTCCTGGAGACAGTCAAGGAGGGACTGAAATGAGCTGTTGTTGTTGTCACCAGATTCCAGTGGGATATACAGTACAGGCCAAAAGTTTGGACACACCTTCTCATTCAATGCATTTTCTTTATTTTCATGACTATTTACATTGTAGATTCTCACTGAAGGCATCAAAACTATGAATGAACACATGTGGAGTTATGTACTTAACAAAAAAAGGTGAAATAACTGAAAACATGTTTTATATTCTAGTTTCTTCAAAATAGCCACCCTTTGCTCTGATTACTGCTTTGCACACTCTTGGCATTCTCTCCATGAGCTTCAAGAGGTAGTCACCTGAAATGGTTTTCCAACAGTCTTGAAGGAGTTCCCAGAGGTGTTTAGCACTTGTTGGCCCCTTTGCCTTCACTCTGCGGTCCAGCTCACCCCAAACCATCTGGATTGGGTTCAGGTCCGGTGACTGTGGAGGCCAGGTCATCTGCCGCAGCACTCCATCACTCTCCTTCTTGGTCAAATAGCCCTTACACAGCCTGGAGGTGTGTTTGGGGTCATTGTCCTGTTGAAAAATAAATGATCGTCCAACTAAACGCAAACCGGATGGGATGGCATGTCGCTGCAGGATGCTGTGGTAGCCATGCTGGTTCAGTGTGCCTTCAATTTTGAATAAATCCCCAACAGTGTCACCAGCAAAACACCCCCACACCATCACACCTCCTCCTCCATGCTTCACAGTGGGAACCAGGCATGTGGAATCCATCCGTTCACCTTTTCTGCGTCTCACAAAGACACGGCGGTTGGAACCAAAGATCTCAAATTTGGACTCATCAGACCAAAGCACAGATTTCCACTGGTCTGATGTCCATTCCTTGTGTTTCTTGGCCCAAACAAATCTCTTCTGCTTGTTGCCTCTCCTTAGCAGTGGTTTCCTAGCAGCTATTTGACCATGAAGGCCTGATTGGCGCAGTCTCCTCTTAACAGTTGTTCTAGAGATGGGTCTGCTGCTAGAACTCTGTGTGGCATTCATCTGGTCTCTGATCTGAGCTGCTGTTAACTTGCGATTTCTGAGGCTGGTGACTCGGATGAACTTATCCTCAGAAGCAGAGGTGACTCTTGGTCTTCCTTTCCTGGGTCGGTCCTCATGTGTGCCAGTTTCGTTGTAGCGCTTGATGGTTTTTGCGACTCCACTTGGGGACACATTTAAAGTTTTTGCAATTTTCCGGACTGACTGACCTTCATTTCTTAAAGTAATGATGGCCACTCGTTTTTCTTTAGTTAGCTGATTGGTTCTTGCCATAATATGAATTTTAACAGTTGTCCAATAGGGCTGTCGGCTGTGTATTAACCTGACTTCTGCACAACACAACTGATGGTCCCAACCCCATTGATAAAGCAAGAAATTCCACTAATTAACCCTGATAAGGCACACCTGTGAAGTGGAAACCATTTCAGGTGACTACCTCTTGAAGCTCATGGAGAGAAAAAAGAAGAAAACGCATTGAATGAGAAGGTGTGTCCAAACTTTTGGCCTGTACTGTATAACTGGGTGAAATCAGCATAGCAGTGGTATATAATGTTGTGCTTTTGAAAGATTGGGCCTAAAGGGATCATGTATAAAGCAAAAAGTATTGGACCTAGAATGGAGCCTTGGGGCACTCCACATGTAATAGGAGCAGAGGAGGAAAGCCGGTTCCCTGTGCTGACAGAGAAGGATCTATCTGTTAGATACGCGTCAAACCACTGGAGGACACTACCTTGGATGCCAACTTGATGCTTGAGACAGTGTAGGAGAATGGAGTGATCAACTGTGTCGAACGCGGAGTTGAGGTCAAGTAGGATTAGTATTGCTGATTTACCAGACTCGAGAGCCAGGAGGAGATCGTTAGTGACTTTGAGTAATGCTGATTCAGTACTGTGATGTGCTCTAAAACCTGACTGAAATTTGTCCATGATATTGTTGTTTTCTAGTAACAGAAAGAGCTGGGTGTAGACTATTTTTTCCATTACTTTAGATAGGACTGGTAAGTTGGAGATGGGCCGGAAACTGTTGAGGATGGTTCCATCAAGGTTTAGCTTTTTAATAATGGGATATACTACGGCATGTTTAAGGCAGGAGGGAATAGAGCCGTTAGCCAGGCTACTGTTCAGGATGAGTGACACTGTAGGACCTACAGTGTCGAACACTTCCTTCAGCAGGCGTGTAGGAACAGTGTCCAGGGGGCAAGAACTGGGCTTTGTGTGCGAGACTATGTCTTTGATGTGAGCAGGAGACACGGGCTTGAACTTATTTAGGACAGCAGAGCATTGAGAAGGAGTGGATGGGCCAAGGACAGGAGGTGAAATGGTAGATCTGATGTTGTCAATTTTGCTTGTGAAAAAGTGCAGAAAGTCTTCACAAGTGGCTGTGGTTAGTTAATGACAGGCAGTGGCAACTGGGATAAGGGCTGAGTTTATTTTGTCAAATAGTATTTTTGGAGAGTGAGAATTTCTGGAAATAATATCGGCAAAGTATTTTGCTCTCGCTGCTTTGACAGATTGCTGGTAGTTTGCAAGAGAGGTTCTCATGAGATCATGGACACTTGGAGCCTGTCTTTTCTCCACCTCTGCTCTGCTCTTCTACATAATTGCCTGAATGCACAGGTGTCATCATTGAGCCACGGTTGAGTTTTAGTTTTCGGTTTTCTTATTTTGAGTGGAGCAACTGAGTCCAAGATGTCTGCACAGGTTGAGTTGAACAGGGTGATCAGCTCATCCGTGCTCAGGTGGGAGGAATGGGCCTCGAGCTCATAGGATATAGAAGAGGCGATGTAGGCATCAGAGAATTTGGTGGCTGTGGAGGGGTTTATGGAGCAAGAGTGGGAAACAGGTAGCTGAGGTTTGGGTACAGTCTGCAACAAGGAGGAGAACCTGACACACAGGTGATCTGATATTCCCACCTCTTCCAGGGCCAGAGAAGGGACGTTCAGACCGAGCATGAAGACCAAGTCTAGTGTGTGGCCATGGTTATGAGTTGGGCCAGAAACATGCTGCGTAAAGTTAAAAGAGTCCATGATGCTAAGAAATTCTGTGGCTTTGGTGTTAGCTGATAGGTCGACATGGAAGTTGAAATCACCAGAAATAAGGATTTTGTCATGATTCACAACAGCAGTGGATAAAAACTCAGAAAATTCAGTGAGGAAGGTGGCATCCATCCTAGGCGGGTGATACACAACTGCGCAGAGGACTGGACTTGAGCCACCAGTTTTAAGCATCAGGACTTCAAAGCTAGAAAATACAGTGGTACCAAAAGAGTGCATTTATGAGAATTTTTGAAAATGACAGTCAGGCTTTCCCCATGGCCACTGGGTCAAGGGTATAGAATTCATAATCTGGTGGACAAGCTTCAACGAGCTGGCTGTGTTCGCCAGGTTTCAGCCAGGTTTCTGTCAAAAATAGAAAATCTATATGGGCAGAAGGGATAAAATCATTTAGAATAAATTATTTATTTGAGAGAGCCCTCACATTTAGGAGGGCCAAATTACACAAGGTGGCAGGTGATAAGGAAACATGGATATTGTGTTTTAGGTACGAGAGGTTATTTATGTTTACAGCTTTGAATCTGCCCTGTGAGTGGGGAAACCTGGCTGTAGCAATGGTCTGAATAGGGAGACCTGTTGGGGGTGTTAATGACAGGTGGGGCCAGCAGGGGGAGCTCTCACTGGGGACAGTAGTCAGAGGCGGCACCATAGAGGAAGAGGGAGGTGCTGGTGAGCTGGGGGTAAACAGTCAATCATGTGGACATGGGCGGGATTGAACGGTGTGCTGCATGTTAGCTGCTAGCATGCGGCTACCCAGCTTGTTGGGGTGGATTCCATCCTCATTAAAAAAGGAGGAACGGTTCCAGAACAGATTAAAATTGTCAATGAAGCAGACATAGTGGGCCTTGCACACCTCCAGGAGCCATGTGTTGAGATAGACCACTCTGCAGAACCGTGCAGACCCACGGCCATGCGTTGGGAGTGGACCACTGATAAAAACAGACAAGCTAGAGTCTTTTAAAAGATTAAGAAGACGGTTAAAATGACTTTTGGTTAACTCAGTGTGTTGGAGGGCTCTGTCATTTATTCCAACGTGGACTATTATTCTCCAGACAGAGGTCAGCAGAGACTGCAGCAGAGGAGGGAGTTCAACCAGGACATCGGGGACAGCGGCTCGGGGGAAACAATGTGTCGCTGCATTGAAGAAACGAATGTGTCTGATGATGTCACCAGTGATCAGTGTGGTCGAGAAGAAGAGTGGGCAGGGGACATTTTGGAGTGGGCATTCGGAGCTAGACCCCACATGACCAGGGAGCGCTGTGGCTGGTAATGGTGAAGAGACAGGTGAGGGGGGCCTCACCTGAGGCAACGGAGTGAAGGGGGAGGGGGAGGCAGAGAGGGGGGCAGACACCCGCAGCGGCGTAGGGGTGAAAAGCGGCAAAGAGCGGCAAGCTCTGGCGAGAGAGGGGCGACCAGATGTGGGGAACGGTGGTGACGGGGAGCCGCAGGATCCACAGGACAGCTGGGGGGGTTCCATCGTAAAGTTGTTCTTCAGCGGGATGTTAAAGTGAGAAGGTGTATGAGAGGAGCGCCCCCCTCTCCTGCTGCAAGCACCAGCCCGCAGCCAGGGTCTGTTTTGGGATGGAGTGGAGCTAACCAGGGCTTTGGGCTTAGCTCCGAGCCGTAACCAGGACTCATCAGGAATGGGAACCAGAGGAGAAACCTCAGCAGGTGAGGGGTAACGTGAGACTCCAGAGGAGAGGGAGCTCCCGCGGCCACAGCAGCTGGACAGGGGCAGGTGGCATCAAGTTTACAGGCAGAGGATGCATCAGTTTGTGCTGCGCCAAAGATGACGGTGTAAAGGTGTTTCTTGGCTTCGTGGATCTGGTAGAGTGTGGATATTCTTCCTTCCAGCTCTGTGATCCTCTTGGCCAGACGGGTGCAGCTGACACAGCCTGACGGAGAGGTGAGTGGAGGTATGGGTGGTGGATGAGGTGGCTGGGGAGCAGAGAGAGACAGGAGGCCAGTACAGGGCTAACGTTGTGTAAAGGTTTAGAGACTGGTTGTAGGTGCAGCTGCAGACAGGGAGGCTACAGGCACTTACACGCGGGGGCTCCGCCACAGAGCCTGCAGTGCTGATATGGTTTTAGCAATGTTGACAGAGGTGATCCGTGCAGCAAGAGGCGAGACTTACCGGCATGGGTCCAACAAGTAGACCCGCTGCGGATATAGTGCTTCAGGTCAGGGATCCAATCCTCCTTTTAGAAGAGGTTTAATTACAGCTTCCTTAAAGGACTGTGGTACATAGCCTATTAAGAAAGATATATTGATCATGTCTAATATGTAAGTGTTAACTAAAGGTAAGACTTCCTTAAGTAGGCTAGTTGGGATGGGGTCTAAGAGACACATTGATGATTTAGATGAAGAAATCATTGCGGTCAGTTGTTGAAGAGAAATTTGGTAGAAGCTATCAGATTGGTTCTGTTTGAGGGCAGGAGGTCATGAATTTTGCCTCTAATAGTTAGAATTTTGTCATTAAAAAAGCTCATAAAATCATTACTGCTTTAGGACTAAAGGAATACAAGGCTCAATAGAGCTGTGACTCTAAGCCTGGCTACAGTGCTGAAAAGAAACCTGGGGTTGTTCATATTTTCTTTTATTAATGCTGAGTAATAGTTTTCTCTGGCCCCTTTTATACGTTTTGAGACTTTGTTTGAGCAAGCCTGCAGCACTATCATAGCCTGAGTGTCAGACTGAAGCTCCCAGAACCTTCAGTCTGACATGGCTTCCATTGAAGGCGATTTACAAGGGGGAGGGAATTTGATTTTTCCCTAACCAATCAGTAGAGATCAACGACTCACCCAGAATCTGACGTCATTAGTATCCATGCCTCGGGGGTGCCGAAAACAAGTGAGCATTGCCCGTTTAAAATGTCTCCGTCGTCGTGCACGCCCAGCTGCATCACCGTTAAATCCAGTTTAGCAGCTTCCTTAATTTGGTCCTCCATTAACGCGAGTAGTGGCAAAATACCTTGATAGCATTGTTAATGTGGTCTGTAGGATCTGTAGCGGTCGACATTGTTGCTATCCTCACCAGTTACCCACCGGCGTACAGCTTGACATCAGCGTGGCGCTGATTGGCTAATCGCTAGACCCCCGGCGTTCATTGGTCCGTCCATCGTTTGGACGAGATAAATCGCAAATTCATTGAAGTATGCCAGACCAGTAATGCAAGCCCACTCAGTTGAGTGGGCGGGGTCTATGGTCTGGAACCAGGCTAGCACTATCGACAAGATGATCAATTCAAGAAAGTTTAAAGTCGGTACGGGAAACCTCTGTTACAGAAGGACATGGTATTAAATTCAACGCTGATGGAATCTTTGCCTTAAATTTTGTGACAGCACTATCTGTTAAACATCTTGTATAGTAACTGTTGCTGAGTGGTGTGTAATTGAGTAGAAAGAAATCAAAAGTTATTAAATAATGATCTGATAGCGAGGGATTCTGTGGAAAGACTGTTAGGTTATCAATTTCAATTCCATACGTCAGAACTAGATCGAGGGGGTGGTTAAAACAGTGTGTGGGTTTATGTACACCCTGACTAAAGCCATTGGAGTCTCATAATGAGATAAACACAGTAGCCAGGGAGTCATTATCAACGTCAACATGAATGTTAAAATCACCTACAGTAATAACTTTATCTGATTTAAGAACTAAACTGGATAAAAACTCTGAGAATTCAGGTACAAATTCAGAATACGGGCCAGGAGCACGGTACACTATAACAAATAAAAGTGGCTGCGAGGTTTTCCAGGTGGGATGCAATAGACTAAGAACAAGGCTGTCAAAGGAATTTTAACCTAGTTTAGATTCCTCCTCGACCGCTGCCTCCAGGAATGTGGGTATTATGACTGGGAGGGGTGGATTCATTTAGACTGACATATTCATCTTGACACAGCCAGGTTTCAGTGATCTGAAACCTGATATCTGATATTAATTTGTTTACTAACGCTGCTTTAGATGTTAGGGGCCTGATATTTAACAGTCCACATTTAATTCCCCTGTTGTGTCTTTCTGTCACAGAAGAGGTTTCATTTTTTATTAGGTTGTTATGCACACCTCCTCTTTGTTTAATTTTAGATTTAGATCATTTAGGTGGTCGGGGGACAGACACCATTTGTATAACTCTATGGGTGGGTAACTGCACTAGAAGCTCAGAGAAGTGTGTAAGACTGCGACTCTGATTCCTGGTCTCAACTTTGGGTTATCAGGGTTTTGAATTACTAACAAACATGGTCAGGTTTCTAGATATGAGAGCAGCTCCATCCAAAGTGGGATGAATGCCGTCTCTCCTAATCAGACCAGGTTTTCCCCAGAAAGTTTGCCAATGACTAACAAAACCCACATTGTTTGCTGGACACTACCTGGACAGCCAGCAATTAAATGATGACATGCGGCTAAATATCTCATCAGTTTCATTCCCATTCTACTTTACTGTTACCTGAGAGGAACATATGTTACTGTAGTTAAAGGCGCAGGCATGCACACTCAAGTGTGTTTTCACATTACAGTATACTATTTTGCATATAGAGGTGTGTGTGTATATATGCAGGTATAAGGTCTGCGTAAGCAGGTAGATTTTATTTCTTTATGAGGTTGCACCTGCTGTCTTATCTTTTTTATTATTATTAATACTTTGTTTATGTATTAACTTTTACTTTTCCCTCTTTTGGGCACATTGACATATTGTTGTGGTTGACAAATCACTGCTGATCTTAAATATGGAAAGCACATTAATACACTAATTAAGGCACGGGGGGGGGGGGGGGGGGGGGCTAAGGCAGGTCAGGTGTCCTTTTCATACGGATGCACTATGGTAGTTTCGAGCAGAGCGGATGAGCAGCAGCAAATGATTTTAGCAGTGTTTTAGTGGTGTTTTCTTTGTAAATAATAGTGTAGTCTTGTAAATAATAGTATTAATATTAATAATAATATATTTATATTATTATAATAATATAATAGAATTTTGGAGTGTTTTTTGCTGTGTTTTTGCCGACTTTGCATTGTATTTTCGCCATTATTCCTTTTTTTTTTTGCCATCGTTCCTGTTAGCATAGTTCATGTTTTCTTAGATTTTCTTGATAGTGAGGAGATCGACTAGGGAGAGGAAAGTCCCACCAAGATTTGTGGAGGAGAGTGGACAGGAGAATGAACAGGAGACAGGAGTGTCACCATCTCAATCACAGTAAGTAATACAGTTTGTATACACTGGATATTTATTCCCAGCTTTATTACAGTAATGTTTTTCAATATCTAGTGTAATTTTTCATATTGGCTTTGTCTCAAATTGATTTACTATTGCTTAGTTTTTTTTTTACTTTACCTGTTATATTTTTTACTTTTCCTATTCTTATACTGTTGAACTTTTTTTTTCTTCTGGATGAATCTTACCTAATCTTATGATATAGCCTATTTTTATATTTTTAGAGATTCTTCTGATGAAGAGCCATCCACCAGCACCAGCACTGGTACAAGGCAGGGACGGAGTGGGACCTGTGGCCGAGGCTGAGGCCGTGCCACTGACTGGCCCACCTAAGCCCCCCACTCAAGGCCACTTTCCTGTCCCCACCAGCAGCAGAGAGGACACTGACAAAAGACAGAGGGCAAGCCTGGGGAGGAAACAGTGCACTCTCTGCAAAAGGAGCACACCCTGGATGTGTGAGGAGTGCAAGGTTGGGCTCTGTCTTCAGCTGGACAGGAACTGCTTCAGAGACTTTCACTGCAGCTAAAAAAAACTCCTGGAAATGAACAGTTACAACAACCTGTGTTTTGTGATCTTAAATTTTTTCTATATGTACATTTTCAATTGTTTCTAAAGAGAAACCTGCTGAAAATTCAAATTTTTTTTTTTAACTTTTTTGTTATTTCACACTGTTTTATGCATTTATAACATATAATAATGACAAATGCTTGTCAGATTTTGAAAGTTATATTTCTCCAGAAAAAAGGGGCAAAACAATTTACACAAAGGACATTTTCTGAGACATTTATTGAAAAAAAAAAGACAAAAAGGACCAGGCGGACTGTCATTATTATAGTATATAAATGATTTAAAAGGAAGAAAATTCTATTATATTTAAAACAAAAAAACCCCTGATATGGTCTTCCTGCAGGAGACCCATCTTGAAAGGCAAGACTCTTTACTTTTGCAAAGGGACTGGTTGGGGAAGGTTATCTACAGTGCTGGGTCTGCTAGTCAGAGGGGGGTTGCCATTTTAATACGGAAAAATTTCAATGTTAAAATACTAAAACAAAATCAGATGAAGAGGGAAGATGGACAGCTATGGATGCTGAACTCTTTGGTATTAGGTGTACTTTTATGAACATTTATAGTCCAACAGCAGACCTACCTGGTTTCTTTGTGGACATCAGTAACATAATTACACAGTTTGGAAACCCATGTGTAGTATTAGATGGGGACTTTAACAATGTTAGGGACCCTAGAGTTGATAAAACTTACACATGGGGTATTACCCGACCTTCATGGGCGTGGAAGGCAATCGATACAATGGAAGAGGAGTTAGATCTAGTATGGAGATTCTTTCACCCTTCAGACAGGGAATTTACTATTTACTCTCGTCCACACATTTCTTATTAAAGAATAGATTATTTTCTTATCTCAAAATTGCTAGTTTCTGTTACTGAGCAAACATCTATAGGCTCTATTTTATTATCAGATCATGCACCGCTGGAGATGGTATTACGTCTCGGCCAGTTACCAAGATTTCGACCCACTAGGTGGAGGTTTAATTCATCCCTGCTCAGGGATGAGTATTCCCTGGACTTTATTAAAAGTGAAATACTGGATTATTGGCTGAATAACGAGGGCTCAGTGTCAAACCAGGCCGTGGAGTGGGACACATGTAAGGCTGTTATAAGAGGTCGACTTATTCAACACTCTTCATATCTGAAAAAGAGGTCTGTTCAACGTTTTCATGAGTTGGAGTCAGAAATAAAAAATCTGGAAAATAAACACATTACCCAGTCTGACTACACCACCCTTCTTGAATTAAATAAGCTAAAAACAGAATATAATTCTATACAGAAGATAGTTGAATATGCTTTATTCAGAACCAAGCATAAATATTATGAACAAGGGGAGAGAACTAGAAGATTTCTAGCACAGAGAGCAAAGCAACTGTACACCCAGTCATTTATACCAGCTATACTAAGTGACAGCGGCGAACTAAAGACAGATGATACCAACATAAATGCCATATTCACCATATTCTATCAAAATCAGACAACCTAGATTATGAAGATATTAGATCTTTTATATCTAGTGTAAGATGCCCAACCTTGTCAGATAAGGAGCAATGTGAACTTGGAGCTGATATTACGTTGAAGGAGGTTAAAAAGGCTATAAAGGACCTACAGAGTGGGAAATCTCCAGGGGAGGACGGCCTCCCAGCCGAATTTTATAAAACTTTTTCAGATCTCCTTCCCCCCTGACTTCTTACAGTCTTTATGGATGCAATAGAAAGGGTGTCTGTTTCAGATAGTATGCAAACTGCTATAATAACTTTGATTCATAAAAAAAGACAGGGACCTGCAACAGTGTGGTAATTACCGCCCCGTATCACTGATTAATGTTGATGCTAAGTTACTCTCCAAGATTTTGGCATCTAGGCTGGAGGTTTTCTTACCAAAACTTACCCACCCAGATCAAGTGGGCTTCGTTAAAAATAGGACATCATCTGATAACCTCCGCAGGCTGCTCCATCTTATGTGGCAAGCTGGAAACAAGGCAGACGTAACTGTAGCTTTCTCACTTGATGCGTAGAAAACATTTGACAGGGTGGAGTGGGTGTACCTTTTTCAATCATTAGAAAACTTTGGCCTTGGTCCGTCGTTCATTAAATGGGTTAAATTATTATATCATAATCCTAAGGCATCTGTGGTAACAACTGGCAGAAAGTCGCCCTGTTTTCAGCTTCACAGAGGGACAAGGCAGGGCTGTCCTCTATCCCCCTTAATATTTGCTCTAAATGACAACATAATTGGTATAAAGGCAGGCGGCGAAGAGCATAAACTGCTCTTGTACGCAGATGATATTTTGCTACTGTCTAGAAGCCCCGTAACAACTGTGCCCCATATCCTCACTTTGATTGAGTCCTTTTCAGGTGTATCTAGATACAAAATAATCTGGTCGAAGTCTGAGGCAATACCCCTTTTGAGATTTTGCCCACCTAGTGTTAGGCAGGGATGGCAATTTACATGGCGACCATCTGGCCTAACGTATTTGGGTATTAAGCTCACTCCATGGCTGGACGACATTATGACAAATAACTTCCTCCCCCTAATCCAGAAAATAGACCTTATTTTACAGAATTGGACCAAATTGGGGCTGTCCCTCCTGGGGAAAATTATATCTTAAAGATGATAATAGTCCCTAAAATTAATTACATAAGCCATATGTTACCATTATGCTTACCACACAATGTATTATTGAAATACAATGAGGCTATATAAAACTTTTTGAGGGCTGGTAAAAAATGATATGTAAATTGGACAAAACTTTATGCCGCCATACAGGAAGGAGGCCTGGGCCTCTCCCATATAGCCTGGTATCATTATGCTTTCTGTCTCAAACAATTGTCTCAATTATATATGGCAGCTGAGCAAGCTCCAGTCTGGGTGTCTATAGAGAAAGACCTCACAAACCCTCATCCTGTCCAGGCCTTTATTACTCAAACTGGTGGCGAGATCCCTCACAATAATCCAGTCCTCACCTTCTCACAGGAGACGTGGAGAACCTCACACAAGATTATGGGCTCAAATCCCAATTTTACACATAAAACATCATTGTGGCATAATACAAACATTAAGGGAGCAATAAGCGAAATCGTTTCACCGCTAGGTTCGCTGTTGTGCACTGCCTGTAGAGCAACACAGGTGTGTCATGAGCCACTCCTCCCTCTACCTCTGCTCTCCCTCTACCTCTGCTCTTCAAAAAACCTTGGAGTGAGATTTGGTGGGACCAACTGAAATTTTGCCACATACACTGCAATTTTTTGTATGGCCCATTCAGCATCATTACCATAGAGCAAAAACGTTTTGTTTTGTTTTTTTAGGTTTTTTTTTCAATTAATCTCAATGTATTAGCCTAACTCAGAGTGTACCAATTGAACCAACTGACCCAACAGTAAGACACAAGACACAGCATGGCTCAAATTTGTGCATGTTTACTTTGGGATTCTGCATAAAAATAAAGTCATCAAATAGTAAACAGATATGCAACATCATGCAAGAAACATTTAAATAAAAATGAAAACCCCCAAAAGCTATGTTATTGTGACATTTTTGAACATCCCCAAACTACATGCAGCTATACCAATTTAAATTAAAAAAATAAATAAATTAAAGTTTAACCATTTATACAAACAATTCCCAAAATAGGGAGGCTACTGTCAAAGTCCTTAAGATCTGTGTGCTTTGTTGTACTTGCTTGTGGCCTTTTTTGAGGCCTTGATGATTTCTGGGGAGGGCTCCCACGTGAAGCAGGACTCCAGGCCAGCCATCTTTATTGTCATTATTGATGACAGGGTTCCATCCAGAGCCAGGCTGTTCCTGGTTTTAGTCTCTCTCTCTGCATCTGCATTGGAGTTGGGTAATATCAGGACCAGCTTTGCAATGGTGGCAAGCCTCATGAACAGACTTAACCCTGTCACCTATGAAGAATGAACCAAGAACACAGTGGGAAAAAAATCTCACATTCCTTTGAAAGATGAGTAAAGGTTGAAAATTAATTTTGTCTAAAACAAAATGTACGCACCCACTGTATATGATGCTTTATACATACATAACAAATTATTCTAATTTGTATATACTACTATATATACAGTAATTAATATACAATTATAAAGGAGCATGGAGGAATGGTTTTGTATAGATAAAACAGACAAAATTAATTAGGCATCAACCTATAGTATACTTTTACAGCTGCATTGAAACCTCAAAATAATATGTACAAAGCTCTCGAAATGCCTTTAAATGATCTCACAACACACAAAAAACAAATATGCAAACGTTACTTAAAGAGTAACTAAACCCTAAAACCATTTTTTTCAGCTGATAATCATTTTTTCTGGTAGTATAGTAGTGTTACTGACTGATCCTGCTCAAAATCTTGACAGTTTAGTGCAAACTGTTGAAAATCTACATTTTATTTTAAAAATGTGGTATGGAGTGCCCTCTACAGCTTGAAACCTGGTTACTACATTTGAATTTACATTACATTACATTGGAGGTGAATGACTCTTTTTCGAGGCGAATGACGTCACTAACATCCACACTAAAGCCTGCCCTCCTCCCTTACTATAAAACCATTCTGTCCGCAGTTATCAAACTGATAGTGAGTAGGTTGGATGGACCTGGACCTGCATGGACCTGCATTTGTATAGCGCCTTTCTAGTCATCTAGTGACCACTCAAAGCGCTTTTTACACTACGAGTCACGTTCACCCATTCACACACACATTCATACACTGGTGGCCGAGGCTACCATACAAGGTGCCACCTGCTACTCAGTTTTTTTTAACAGTGAGTAGCAGACCGATGGAACACACAACACACCGATGGAACAGCCATCGGGAGCAATTTGGGGTTCAGTATCTTGCTCAAGGATACTTCGACATGCAGCCTGGAGGAGCCTGGGATCCAACCGCTGATCTTTCGATTGGTGGACGACCCGCTCTACCTCTGAGCAACAGCCGCCCCACAGCCGCTCTACTACTGGATCGGAGCAGAGAGAGTAGTAGAGCAGAGAGAATAGCTAGTAATTTGTCGAATTGTATTGTTAGCATAGTGTATTTTAGTGTAGGTTTACAGTTAGTAGCGTGTTTTTAGTATTTAGGTTAGTTGGTCAAGGAGAGGCACCGAGGCTCGGGAGTATATGTGCGGGGCGGTGAGGGAGGGATGTGGAGGGCCGCTGCACCGTGAGAGAGAGCCGAGCCTCGGGGGTATATGTGCGGGGCCGCGAGGGAGGGAGGGGTGGATGGATGGATGCGGTGGGCTGCTGCGTGGTGAGCCCAGGCTCCCAGAGAGGGAGAAATAGAACCAAGTAGGATAAAATAAGTCAAAGTGTGGAGAAGGGGACCAGCTGAGCTCCGGCCACCTTCCCTTCTGCCTGTGTGACACGGTTAGGGGCGGTTTTCCAAGCCACCATCGGCACAATAAAAATAAGTCAAAGTGTGGAGGAGAGGGACCAGGTAAAAGAGGCCGACCTCCGGGGGAGCCCTCTCCTCTCTCCCCGCAGCGAGGGACAATCTTCACTCCGCCCCCTTCCTCAGCCGCTCGCCTGCTTCACCACATCTGTCCGCATGTGCTTCCCAGGGTAAACTATAATAATAGTAACAATAACAGTATACTCTGAAGAGGCGTAAATTCAGTACCAGCCTGCGGTCTGCAGTTGGGTTGGTAATAGTGATCCGAATTGATTGATATTGGGTAAAAACATATATTATGCATGAATCAATATTTTTACTTACCCCTAGTCACAATGCTGAATCTAACTATCAACATATATCCTTCATGATTCAATCTCACCTGTGAGGCTCCTGTCTCTCCTCTATCTCCTCCTGTCTCTCTTCCTGCCTCTCCTCCGCCATCTCCTCCAGTCTCTCTACTACTTGTCATCTGACAAAAAATATATTGATGCAAGACATGTGAACAGTAGGACAATCTGAGATGCAACAGTCATAGATTTTGATTGTTGTAGCCTGAGGAAAACATACTGTATGTTTTACAATTGTGTAATTCATTAAACAACATTTGAATGTATATAGACTAAAGAAAAGCCATAATGTCAACGCAAGTTAGTCAGCTTCATCATGTTAAACATAAATAAAATAAATCAACAAAAATGTAAATGTTCCAAAATGATTATAATACAACTGTGTGCAAAATGTTGCACTTACACCCAATATCTATTACATGATTATGACTCTTACTGGGTGTTCTTACTGGGTGTTTTTACTGGGAGCAGTGGAGCTCTATTCTCCTAAGTCTCTCCTTCACACACCATGGATGCTGAAGACTGTCACTGAAGGAGCTATTATTTATAGTGTTTACACTTTATTTATTCAGACTGTTTATATCATGTCATCTTACTACAAACATTAATATGAACTGTGTTATCACTACATGACATCTGTGATTGCTGATGGAGCATGTAAAGTGGAATTTCATGTTCTCTGGCATATAATATTGATCTAATAGTTGCCAAACTTAGCTCAGCTAGTATTAGCTCGTTAGCATCTCATTATCTAGCAAAGAGTTGCCAAGGAACGCCATTCAGTTAGCCTAACATCAACAGGTGTTTGTTTAGCTTATTTACTGAACCAACCAACTCACCATTCACACTCGGCGCTCCGGTGTGGAGCGCTAACGGTGACACGCCTGTATGTGTCATTCCCTCAGGAACTGCCATGAGCTGTACAGTGACGCGCACCCACAAAGTCAGTGGAGAGAGCGGCGCTGGGGATGACCAATCACACGTTACCAAAATAACGGTAGAGCCAATCGATGAGCAAAACGAGGTTAGAGGGTTAGAGGCGGGATGTATGGTAGACACCAACGATTGTTAACGCTTTGTGTACCATATTGAGCGGACGCCGACAGCCAGCTCAGACGGACACTTCAGCGTGAGAAATTGGGGGTGTGGCGTGAAATTGTGTGAAGCCAATCAAATGCATGTGTCTCATGGCCAATGCGTGAGAGTTGGCAGTCCTGGGTGCGCTGCTGAAAGGAAGTTGGCTTAATACTCATCAAATCTCATGGTGCAGGACAGCACTATGACTGGATGCAGAATAATGCTGCGACATTGGAAAACTAAAGAAGATATATCAGTGAAGGAGCAGTTTGACGAAATGGCTAAAATCTCCTCCTATGAAAGACTATAGCCCTTTTTAAACAGGAATTGTGCAAATATGCAGGAAAGCCCAATCAGTCCTCTTTCAGCATTGGCAGTATAAAAACAAAATCGGGGAGTGCGGCAAAATGTTGCCTACCTACTTTTGTTTATACAAAAGTAGGTAGGCAATGGGGGGCGTGAGTAAGTAACAAAACGTGTAGCTCAGCATGTAACGTAAACAGTGACGTGGGAGGGAAGCCGTGGCTGGTCAGTCCTTCGACAATACTCTCGTAAGTCGGCCCGTCCTTCACTGTTCCTGTCATCTGACGGTTAATGGCCTCTTCGTTTGTGACGAAAAGGAGGGCGCGCAATTCCTTGTCTCCCCAATTGCTCATCTTTCTCAGGTTTGCGTTTCCCTCTTGCTGCAGCTGCTCGCTAATTCCTGCTATCAGCTGTTTCCTGTTAGTCCACCGCCAGTGGGTCACACGTGCGGCATCATCAACAGCTCCTCCTACAAGTCTTCAACAGCCCCTCCTGTTGCGGAGGGCCGCCTCGGTCTTTTAAAACTAAAAGGGTTCCGCCAATATGACTACCCTACAAGACGGAAAATTGGGCACCTTGGATCAACTGGCCAATCCGGCTCTGTGTGAACACTCGCAGCTTGCCGGCAAAACAGCCTAACGTTCGTGGAAACTCTGGCAGTGTAAAAGGGGCTTATGTTACAAGCTAAAAGATAGGCATGTTGCAGCCGTCAAATTGAAGTTATTACTTTTGTATTTGGTAATTGTTTTGGCTGGTTTACAACTTAGTTTTATAATTGAAATTAATTTGTTTATTTTGTTTATTAGGGGCCTATGATATTGCTAGGATTGTTTATATTATTGTTTCTGTTTTTCATGTCTCCTGGGGGCGTGTTCTGCATATAAAGTATAACAGGAGGATATATGGGTCAGGTGATTTCGCGGCGGCGCATGGAAACCTAAATGTTTGGTGATAAGAGGCGGTGGTTGTAAACAGTTTTTCGACCATGTTATTTAACTTTTTTGTTGCTATAAAAGACTGTTTCGTTTTCTTTTGGATGTCTTAGTAATTAGCAAACAGTTTGGAACGAATTTAAGTTGTAAAAATAAAAGTTATGATTGTTTAAACCGTGGCAAGCTAAAGTTTATTTAAATGTGGGTGAAGCGGACCACCCCTTCAACACCATGGTTTTGGACCAGAAAAGCTGACACAAGGTCAGACATCTACATGAAAATATGGGGCCATTATACTGCTGTAACCTGATGTTCTGATGAGTTGCACCCTTTGTTACAATCTCAGGTGTGAGCTAGTGCACATAATATAAAGTACAATTTGATATTGCACTATGTAAAACATCACAATCCATATAAATACAATCCTATCAAAATATCCATTTCAGAGAAAACCAGGTGCAGCTTATATTGCTAATGATGCCTTTTTATACGTTGATGTGCAGCTGATCTGAGCCCTGTTGTTCAAAACCTAGATAAGGGATTAAGCTGGGATATGTTGGTTATCCTGGCTTAATTTAGTTGATTCGGTTGTTAGAAAGCAGAGGCACATATGTTGCCATGGAGATCTATTCTGTGTACTTAGCCTGGTCCCGACCAGGCTAACAACCAGGCTTAGTTTAGCCTGGTGCCTTATCTGTCCAGTCAGCTTTCACTGCGATCGGAAATCAATGTGTTTTACCGTCATTTCATGTTCTTATGTACGTATTTGCCTCATTTTTGAACAAAATACATTAAGCCTACAATAATAAAAAAAAAAACAGTTAACATTGAAAACATTCTTTTTTGTCATAGCCTAATTATTTGTGTGATAATGTGTTTGTCTGTATATGTTATAGACTATGTTTAATGTCCTTTATGTTGGAACCTGTATCAATGAGCTGTACTGGAAACAAATTCCACCAGCCTGGCTGTGTGGTCATTAAAAGAATCAATCAATCAATCAATAAGCATCATCAGGTGTCTTCAATGAAGTCAGTGAGAGGGCAATATATAAAGTCCCATGCACATGACATGTGTGCGTTTCTTCCTTCACAATGGCGTGTCCGTTTTTGAATGAGGTCAAGGACTAGAGGAAGAGGCACTTATTGTGCGCAGAGCATTTAGACGCGAGCGAGTGCTGCGGGATAGGTCGGACCCGTTGCTCCACCATGACGACCACCTGTATGAGCGGTACCGCTTTTCGCGGGATGGGATCTGCTACCTGTGCAGACTGCTGGGTATGCAAACCCAGCGCCGCTCAGCAGGGAGCCGTGCAATGACCGTCACACTGATGGTTTTAGAGCTGTTTTTCTGTTTCTCGTTCTTTAAATACCTGCTTTTATAGCAGGGGGTTGTTAAAATAGCTGCTTTGTTTGCAGTTTTTATTAAATAGCTGCTTATAGCAGGATTTTATTTTAATTTTTTATTTTTACATAGTAGCTATAAAGCGATTAAGATAAAAGCGCTAAGCAGTGTGCAGCTGCTCACTCACCCATTCTAAGACACGCACTAATGTCATCAGTCTACCACACAGGGTGCATACAATATTGGGATTAATCTGGGGTTCAGCATCTTGCCCAAGCAAACTTTGACAAACAGCAGCACTCGCTCGCGTCTAAATGCTCTCCACAGCTCAAAGCAGACAGTGACTGATTTTAGTATTTTTCATTTAAATAAAATGAGGTCAAAGAATATTGTGGTTTCATCTTAATGTTTTCATTCACTGATGTAAAGTACACTGGAGTTATTGGTCCAGTTAACTGGGAATATAATTTGGGAAGGTCATACAGTTATGATACCTAATAACCACTAATTGTGTTAATGCCAAATACACCTACTTGTATGTTTATTCCAACAATTAATCCTGTTATTGGTGAGGATATGTGCATGTCAAAGTATGTTTGGGCTATGACAAAAATAATGTTTTAAATGTTAAATGGTTTTTTTTATTATTGTAGGCTTAATGTATTTTGTTCAAAAATGAGGCAAATACGTACATAAGAACATGAAATGACGGTAAAACACATTGATTTCCGATTGCAGTGAAAGCTGACTGGACAGATAAGGCACCAGGCTAAACTAAGCCTGGTTGTTAGCCTGGTCGGCACAGAATAAATATCCATGGCAACATATGTGGCTCTGCTTTCGAACAAACTGCTTTCAACGCTAAGTTAAGCCAGGATAACCAACATGTCCCGGCTTAATCCCTTATCTAGGTTTCGAACAACAGGCCCCAGGTGTGTACACCAGGTGAGCAGACTGCTCACAGAAGGCTTTATCAGCCACTCCTTTTGGGACACCAATGTGTGTTAAGACTTGACAAAGGCCCTGTGCCGAAACGTTGTCCTAAATAAAATTCCTTTTTTACTTGGAGCTGAGGGTGCGGCATTCCCTCTTTTTTCAAGTTTTCTACTCCATTGCCAGCACCTCAACAAGACAATTTGCGGTGTGCGTTACTCTTCTCCTACCTATTATTGTCATTGTTGTCATCATAATTTCTCAACCTTAGATGAGGGGGATGGGACGGTGTGGGTGCAGGTTTAGCATTCGAACTCATGTCACTAAATGGTTTTGTGATGATAAACATGCAAATAAAATATGCTATTTGAAAAAAAAAGATATGTCATATCCAGCATCTAATCTGACTATCTCATTGTTACACACAGTTTTAGATAGATGGAATGGAAGAAAAAATGGGGATGGTTTTTTCACCCACTTCGGAGGTTCATATTTATATTGACAAGTCATGAAAAAGGGGATTTTACCTGATATGTCATCTTTAAATTGAGACCTGCAGAATTTCAGGCCTTGGTGTCACATGGTAGAAAACCACTGACCTGGAATAACTACAGCCCTCCTGTGTCCCATGTCAGTTCATTCCACAAAGGTTGACTCATCGTCCTATATTCACAGTTTTGAAAACTGTTTGAACTCAACATGAGTCACAGTCCCCATTTCTGCTGGGCCTTTTCATAGAAAGGCATGCATCACTGATGTTCAGACCCATGCAGAGCAAAATAAAAATTGGCTACCGTGCTGAGAAAAGTTGAAGAAGCAGAGTTTTACAGACAAACCTCGGATTCCAGACAGCTGAGCACAATGTGCCAGAGCCGCAGGACAAGAGCTCAATGTCATTTCACAGCTTTAAGAAGAGAGCTGGATGCTGGCAAGGATTTGGGAAGAGAACAGAAACAGAGGGAGGTGAGGGGTGGAAGTATGGGAGGGGGGTAATCCACATACATCACTGCCAGCCTGAACACATATACAAATCTACACACACAATGAGGGGTCAAAAGGTCAGTAGTATGTGCCTGGTTTAATTAGGATGAAATATATGGCAGTGATGTGGACAGCACCCAGGTGCATACTGGGAAGACAGGCTGTCACCAATCTGTCAGCGCCTGTCTAACACAGCTGCACACACACACACACACACACACACACACACACACACACAGAGTCATATTAAAACTGTTCTGTTATGGAGCTTTTTCCCTGTCTTCATTCAAGAGTGGTATCAGTTTGAGAGCATTATTTATTGATTTCATGTTCAGATTTTGTAATACTGTCCCTCAAAACCATGCCCCCGCAGTTAAATAGCTTCTGCTTGTGCTTGATCTACTCTGTGCCTGCTCAAACTGTGTGCTCGCACTCAGATACTATGTTGCTTGCACAGATTTCCTGCTCGAGCTTCGGCATTTCTCCTTGCGCTCAAACTGCTTCTGTGCACTCATGGAATTTCTGCTCTCAGATTTCTGCCCTGCTCTTGGATTTTTTTTGTGTAACAACCCTGTCAAAATCCCTCAACCAATAGAACGCCAGGTTTACTGTTGACCAATGAAATGATCCCTGCCTCCTTGTGGGCGCACTCGCTTTAGTTTTAGAGCGTCCCGTCTGGGCAGGTACTCTTTAACCATGTTCATCCACTCCCGCCCTCCAGGGCTTTATTAATGTGTGCCATATATATATATATATATATATATATGTATATATACAGTACAGGCCAAAAGTTTGGACACACCTTCTCATTCAATGCGTTTTCTTTATTTTCATGACTATTTACATTGTAGATTCTCACTGAAGGCATCAAAACTATGAATGAACACATGTGGAGTTATGTACTTAACAAAAAAAGGTGAAATAACTGAAAACATGTTTTATATTCTAGTTTCTTCAAAATAGCCACCCTTTGCTCTGATTACTGCTTTGCACACTCTTGGCATTCTCTCCATGAGCTTCAAGAGGTAGTCACCTGAAATGGTTTCCACTTCACAGGTGTGCCTTATCAGGGTTAATTAGTGGAATTTCTTGCTTTATCAATGGGGTTGGGACCATCAGTTGTGTTGTGCAGAAGTCAGGTTAATACACAGCCGACAGCCCTTTTGGACAACTGTTAAAATTCATATTATGGCAAGAACCAATCAGCTAACTAAAGAAAAATGAGTGGCCATCATTACTTTAAGAAATGAAGGTCAGTCAGTCCGGAAAATTGCAAAAACTTTAAATGTGTCCCCAAGTGGAGTCGCAAAAACCATCAAGCGCTACAACGAAACTGGCACACATGAAGACCGACCCAGGAAAGGAAGACCAAGAGTCACCTCTGCTTCTGAGGATAAGTTCATCCGAGTCACCAGCCTCAGAAATGGCAAGTTAACAGCAGCTCAGATCAGAGACCAGATGAATGCCACACAGAGTTCTAGCAGCAGACCCATCTCTAGAACAACTGTTAAGAGGAGACTGCGCCAATCAGGCCTTCATGGTCAAATAGCTGCTAGGAAACCACTGCTAAGGAGAGGCAACAAGCAGAAGAGATTTGTTTGGGCCAAGAAACACAAGGAATGGACATTAGACCAGTGGAAATCTGTGCTTTGGTCTGATGAGTCCAAATTTGAGATCTTTGGTTCCAACCGCCGTGTCTTTGTGAGACGCAGAAAAGGTGAACGGATGGATTCCACATGCCTGGTTCCCACTGTGAAGCATGGAGGAGGAGGTGTGATGGTGTGGGGGTGTTTTGCTGGTGACACTGTTGGGGATTTATTCAAAATTGAAGGCACACTGAACCAGCATTGCTACCACAGCATCCTGCAGCGACATGCCATCCCATCCGGTTTGCGTTTAGTTGGACGATCATTTATTTTTCAACAGGACAATGACCCCAAACACACCTCCAGGCTGTGTAAGGGCTATTTGACCAAGAAGGAGAGTGATGGAGTGCTGCAGCAGATGACCTGGCCTCCACAGTCACCGGACCTGAACCCAATCGAGTTGGTTTGGGGTGAGCTGGACCGCAGAGTGAAGGCAAAGGTGCCAACAAGTGCTAAACACCTCTGGGAACTCCTTCAAGACTGTTGGAAAACCATTTCAGGTGACTACCTCTTGAAGCTCATGGAGAGAATGCCAAGAGTGTGCAAAGCAGTAATCAGAGCAAAGGGTGGCTATTTTGAAGAAACTAGAATATAAAACATGTTTTCAGTTATTTCACCTTTTTTTGTTAAGTACATAACTCCACATGTGTTCATTCATAGTTTTGATGCCTTCAGTGAGAATCTACAATGTAAATAGTCATGAAAATAAAGAAAACGCATTGAATGAGAAGGTGTGTCCAAACTTTTGGCCTGTACTGTATATATATGTATATATATATATATTTTTTTTTATTATATTGTAATCGCAATTGCAAATCGCAATATTGTCCACTGAAATCACAATTGCACATTTTTATCAAATTGTGCAGCACTATATACACTGAACAAAAATATAAACACAACACTTTTGTTTTTGCTCCCATTTTTCATGCGCTGAACTCAAAGATCTAAAACATTTTCTATACACACAAAAGACCATTTTTCACAAATATTGTTCACAAATCTGTCTAAATCTGTGTTAGTGAGCACTTCTCTTTTGCCGAGATAATCCATCCCACCTCACAGGTGTGGCATATCAAGATGCTGATTAGACAGCATTAATATTGCACAGGTGTGCCTTAGGCTGGCCACAATAAAAGGCTACTCTGAAATGTGCAGTTTTGCTTTGGGGGGGGGGGTCTTGGGGCGTCAGAAAACCAGTCAGTATCTGGTGTGACCACCATTTGCCTCACGCAGTGCAACACATCTCCTTCGCATAGAGTTGATCAGGTTGTTGACTGTGGCCTGTGGAATGTTGGTCCACTCCTCTTCAATGGCTGTGCGAAGTTGCTGGATATTGGCAGGAACTGGAACACGCTGTCGTATACGCCGATCCAGAGGATCCCAGACATGCTCAATGGTTGACATGTCCGGTGAGTATGCTGGCCATGCAAGAATTGGGATGTTTTCAGCTTCCAGGAATTGTGTACAGATCCGTGCAACATGGGGCCGTGCATTATCATGCTGCAACATGAGGTGATGGTCGTGGATGAATGGCACAACAATGGGCCTCAGGATTTCATCACGGTATCTCTGTGCATTCAAAATGCCATCAATAAAATGCACCTGTGCACCTGCCCATACCATAAACCCACCGCCACCATGGGCCACTCGATCCACAACGTTGACATCAGCAAACCACTCACCCACATGACGCCACACACGCTGTCTGCCATCTGCCCTGAACAGTGAAAACCGGGATTCATCCGTGAAGAGAACACCTCTCCAACGTGCCAGACGCCATCGAATGTGAGCATTTGCCCACTCAAGTTGGTTACGACGACGAACTGCAGTCAGGTCAAGACCCCAATGAGGATGACGAGCATGCAGATGAGCTTCCCTGAGACGGTTTCTGACAGTTTGTGCAGAAATACTTTGGTTATGCAAACCGATTGTTGCAGCAGCTGTCCGGGTGGCTGGTCTCAGACGATCTTGGAGGTGAACATGCTGGATGTGGAGGTCCTGGGCTGGTGTGGTTACACGTGGTCTGCGGTTGTGAGGCCAGTTGGATGTACTGCCAAATTGTCTGAAACGCCTTTGGAGACAGCTTATGGTAGAGAAATGAACATTCAATTCACGGGCAACAGCTCTGGTGGACATTCCTGCAGTCAGCATGCCAATTGCACGCTCCCTCAAAACTTGCGACATCTGTGGCATTGTGCTGTGTGATAAAACTTATTTTAGAGTGGCCTTTTATTGTGGCCAGCCTAAGGCACACCTGTGCAATAATCATTCTGTCTAATCAGCATCTTGATATGCCACATCTGTGAGGTGGGATGGATTATCTCGGCAAAGGAGAAGTGCTCACTAACACAGATTTAGACAGATTTGTGAAGCAATATTTGACAGAAATGGTCTTTTGTGTATATAGAAAATGTTTTAGATCTTTGAGTTCAGCTCATGAAAAATGGGAGCAAAAACAAAAGTGTTGTGTTTATATTTTTGTTCAGTCTACATAGTGCTGCATGATTTGATAAAAATGTGCGATTGCGATTTGAGTGGACAATGTTGCGATTTGCAATTACAATATAATAAAAAAAAAAATGATATCATTAGTCGTCTTACTTGATTCAGTGCTTCCCCTACATTATATTAGGGGGGCACTGACCTGACCTGACATGGTTATTGTTATGGACAGTGTGTAAATGATCACACAGCAGCGCAGCACGACAATGCGCACACAGCAGAGTGAGCCTGTGTTGCGTTCAGGCGTCGTCAAGTAAATGACAAATTCCAGCACGCCATAGCACAACACAGCAGCATGTCACGTGGGCCGAAACCAAGCAAAATTGCTCAGTTTTTCATGATTTCCCCGTGACACACAAATGTTTGTGTAACTGTGCTTGGATGTTGTTTTATGAGGCTATAATGATATATATATATATATATATATATATACATATATATATGTATATATATATATATATATATATATATATATATATATATATAATCACGAGGGATTTTTAAAAGACAGGTCAAGCAGATTTTATGGAACAAGGTGGATATTTATTGATGAATTGGATAGTTTTTACTGGAGTTTTGTTCCTTATTTATTTTGTTTTATGTGATGTCTTTTTTCCCCCTCCTAATTACTGTATGTATTTTTAGTCTGAGTTTGTCTGCTTCTTGTTTATTTGACCATGCTGGAAATAAGTATTTTACTTTAGCATGTCATCCTTTGGATTACTGTCTTATCATCTTCCAGAAATCAATCAATCAATCAATCAATCAATATATATGTATATATATATATATATATATACGTGTGTAAATAACAGTCCCTTTATGCCCTTGATGCCTGAATGTATTTACACTTATATAAAAAAAATGAATTATATGTGCTTTTGTTTTCAAGCTGATGCGAAATGAAGTGGAGATTGTTAATTTGTCTTTAGCACACAGAATTGATAAAAAATTTAGATATGATGCAAATTAGCGACAACAGGCATAAATTGACTTTAGAAATTGACTGAGAGTCAAAGCTCTATTGAGCCTTGTATTCCTTTAGCCCTTAGCAGTAATGATTTTATGAGCTTTTTTAATGACAAAATTCTAACTATTAGAGGCAAAATTCATGACCTCCTGTCCTCAGATAGTACCTATCTAACCTCAAACACAGCTGTAAGACCTAATATATATTTAGATTGCTTCTCCCCAATTTCTCTTCAAGAATTGACAGCAGTGATTTCTTCATCTAAATCATTAACGTGTCTCTTAGACCCCATCCCAACTAGGCTACTTAAGGAGGTCTTTCCTTTAGTTAACACTCATATATTAGATATGATCAATATATCCTTATTAACAGGCTATGTACCAGTCTTTTAAGGTAGCTGTAATTAAACCTCTACTAAAAAAGCCCACCCTGGATCCAGAGGTGTTAGCCAACTATAGACCAATGTCTAATCTTCCCTTTATGTCAAAGATCCTTGAGAAAGTAGTCGCAGACCAGCTGTGTGATTTTCTCCATGATAATAATTTATTTGAGGAATTTCAGTCAGGATTTAGAGTGCATCATAGCACTGAGACACCACTAGTTAAAATTACAAATGACCTTCTGATTGCTTCAGACAAAGGACTTGTCTCTGTACTTGTTTTATTAGATCTTAGTGCGGCGTTTGACACTATTGACCATCAAATTCTACTGCAGAGACTGGATCACTTAATTGGCCTAAAAGGTTCTGCACTAAGCTGGTTTAAACCTTATTTATCTGATCGTTTTCAGTTTGTTGACGTTCATAATGAATTATCCTTACGTACTAAAGTTTGTTTTGGAGTTCCGCAAGGTTCTGTGCTCGGACCAATCCTATTTACTCTATATATGCTTCCTTTAGGTAAAATCATTAGAAATCACTCTATAAACTTCCATTGTTATGCGGATGATACTCAGTTGTATTTATTGATGAAGCCAGAAGAAAGTAATCAATTAACTAAACTCCATAACTGCCTTAAAGACATAAAAACTTGGATGAGCACCAATTTCCTAATGTTAAATTCAGACAAAACTGAAGTTATTGTTCTTGGCCCCAAACAACTCAGAGACTCTTTATCTGATGACATAGTTTCTCTAGATGGCATAGCTCTGGCCTCTAGTACTACCGTAAGAAACCTCGGAGTAATATTTGATCAAGATTTGTCTTTTAATTCTCATTTTAAACAAACCTCACGGACTGCATTTTTTCATCTGCGTAATATTGCGAAAATTAGGCCTATCCTGACCCGAAAAGATGCAGAAAAATTGGTCCATGCTTTTGTTACCTCTAGGCTGGATTACTGTAACTCTCTATTATCAGGTAGCTCTAGTAAGTCCTTAAAAACTCTCCAGTTAATTCAGAATGCAGCAGCACGTGTACTAACAGGAACTAAGAAACGAGATCATATTTCTCCTGTTTTAGCTTCTCTGCACTGGCTCCCTGTAAAATCCAGAATTGAATTTAAAATCCTACTGTTAACTTATAAAGCTCTAAATGGTCAAGCTCCATCATATCTTAGTGAGCTCATAGTGCCATATTATCCCACCAGAACACTGTGCTCTGAGAATGCAGGGTTACTCGTGGTCCCTAAAGTCTCCAAAAGTAGATCAGGAGCTAGAGCCTTCAGCTATCAGGCTCCTCTCCTGTGGAATCATCTTCCTGTTACGGTCCGGGAGGCAGACACCATCTCCACATTTAAGACTAGACTTAAGACTTTCCTCTTTGATAAAGCTTATAGTTAGGGCTGGCTCAGGCTTGCCCTGTACCAGCCCCTAGTTAGGCTGACTTAGGCCTAGTCTGCCGGAGGACCCCCCTATAATACACCGGGCACCTTCTCTCCTTCTCTCTCTCTCTCTCGTATTCTATTACTGCATCTTGCTAACTCGGCCATTCTGGATGTCACTAACTCGGCTTCTTCTCCGGAGCCTTTGTGCTCCACTGTCTCTCAGATTAACTCATATCGCAGCGGTGCCTGGACAGCGTGACGTGTGTGGTTGTGCTGCTGCCGTGGTCCTGCCAGATGCCTCCTGCTGCTGCTGCCATCATTAGTCATTAGTCATACTTCTACTGTTATTATACACATATGACTATTGTCACACATGTATACTGCCAGATATTAATACATACTTTCAACATATTGTACCACAGTAGCCAGAACTATAACTATAATATTATTACTTTCAATAATGTTGTTGTAATCTACTGTCATTACCTGCATCTCTCTCTCTGTCTCTCTCTCTGTCTCATTGTGTCATGCGGATTACTGTTAATTTATTATGCTGATCTGTTCTGTACGACATCTATTGCACGTCTGTCCGTCCTGGAAGAGGGATCCCTCCTCAGTTGCTCTTCCTGAGGTTTCTACCGTTTTTTTTCCCCGTTAAAGGGGTTTTTTTGGGGAGTTTTTCCTTATCCGCTGTGAGGGTCATAAGGACAGAGGGATGTCGTATGCTGTAAAGCCCTGTGAGGCAAATTGTGATTTGTGATATTGGGCTTTATAAATAAAATTGATTGATTGATTGATTGATAAATGGAACAAAATGGTAAAAATAAAAAAAAAATAAAAATAACAATAAAACACATTTTCAGGTATGTAGATTTTATTGATGCCACACATTTATTTTCAATGTCCTGACTATAACACCAACTATTATAATCCAATGTGAAACAGAGCTCAAGCTTTTCACTTAGAACATTGGTGCTAGTGTAACACCCTCCCATGTGGGCGGGGCCTGGGTTCTTCTTTAAATAAGTGGCACTACTACCTGAATTAATAAACTGTTTAATAAACTAATACCAAATGTTTCTTAACTTAAATTGTGACTATTGGCGGTGCCTCCATTAACTGTGTGTGTGAAAGTAGTATGAATGACTTCCTTTTTAAACCTTTTGTTCATAAATCTATTTATGTATTTATATAACCACAATGAATTGTCTAATTTAAATATCTATGATGCAACACATTTGCTTTAAATCCAATAATACCAAAAGGTAGGTATTTATTAACAGGATGCTAGAATAAAGGATTTTATCAAAAGGACAATGACAATAATAATTAATATACAATGTCACAGTATCAAATTTATATAAACAAATGTATCGGCTCAAAGCCTAAACTCCCATTCAGTTCAACAAATGAATAAATATGTAGCTTCCAATAAAGCCTTATTGTCAGCTCCAATGTATAAAACCAATTGTATATGTACCAGCAAAATGAAATGAAAATGTGGGCACACACTCACATACACACTCTCTCACACACAATGTAGCTCAGTTCGTGTGTACTGTTGCAGGCCTGATATGTTGCTTGGGCACGTTGGGGCCCTTAAACTGTGGTTGCCACTTCACTTGTTTCAGATACAAACATCAAACAAAAGCACGTGCACAATTTGGGGAGTGAGTATTCCTGGGAAACGTAGAGTGGCGAAGAGAGCCCACCCAGAGAGCTGCCCGGCCAGGCAAGATAAATTTCACTGTTTTGTACATTTTAACGCAATTTCATTCCCACATTTGTGAAAGAAAAGCACAACTTTTTGGGAAAGTCTGTGACTAAACCATCAAATCTGATAAAGGTTATTTAAATGCTGAGCCACAGCAAAAGAGGAATGGATTGGAATCATAAAAGAAACATATCGTAACCCTAATTTCTGGGGGAAGACAACTCATTTTGAAACAGCTCCTCAACATACACATAAACAGTATGTATGTTTCTGGAGTAAACCAGCCCCCTATAGTGAGTACCAAAAATACCAAAAATTGACCTTGGACTTATTTTTTGGACTTTTATTTGAAATGAAATGCACAACATGTAACATTAACACATTAACAGTAATTGACTTTTTCAATGTTTGTCTCTGCCTTTTCCCTTCTTGTCTGTACTATATAATACGAATACATAAATAAAAATATTCTTCAAAAAAAGAAAAGTGCTTGAAATCTACAAAATAATAATAATAAAATAATTAAAGAGAGCAACCCTGCCTATGGTACAATGTATGCACACACACACACACACACACACACACAATAGAAGTTATAATGTTAATGGGCATCCAGTCAGTTAGCTAGTCAGTAGCACCTTGGCTTTAATATTAACACATGCACATGAGACAACAGGTAGCTTCTCTCATTCCAATTCAAACAGAGGTACTGACCACCTGTAACATTTCCAAGCTAGAAAAAATGTCAGCTAACGCCTACCTAACAACATAAACAGTGTCCTACGATTAAATGCAGCAAAAATGAGGACTGGTAACGATAATAATGTGTTGGTATTGAGTGGTAGAAGTAAAGAAATGTGCCACATATCCTGGTTTAAGCCAGGTACTTACACTACTGCATATCAGCCACTCTGGAAGGCAGCGCATTGCTCTGTGCAGATAGAGCGATCAGAGCCCGAGTCGGGGAAAGGTGGGAGGGATGGGGTGGATCAAGGGGGAGGGGTGAGGCAAGGGGGGGTTCTGTATTTTTATTATTAAAATATTACGTTGCAACCAAGTACTGTATGGCTTTGACACTTTTCTAGCTTGTTATAAAAGGAGATACAGTAAAAAAAAATAAAATTAAATTCTCAAATTTTAGGGGTGCTTCAGCACCCCCAAAAATGGGCTAGAAACGCCTATGACTGTCCAACTCCTGAATCAACAGGACAGTCTGAGCTACAAAGTCCCAACACCATTTCGATTTGAACTAGAAAGAACCTGTCACTCAAGTTATGTTACCGTTAGCAACACACAGTTAGCCTATCCGCTAGCCACGATTAGCTACAATATTTGTGTGACACTACAACGGACAGTTATAGTTTATAAAACATCACAAGGAACATGTAGTTACCTCTGATAGATCCAATAAGTACATACATCCAATAGAATAACTGGCCGTTGATCCCGATGTCCATGTATACACAACTCACAGTACAGAAAGCAGCTTCCCTCAGCCATGTCCTCAAGCATTCTGATGTTTTACCCATAGACTGTATAAAAACGTTTTACCAGAGATATTGGATAAAGCAAGATACCCCACTCAGCTCACTTCCTGATTCAGTGACGTCAGCGCCACGCCCCTGTAGGAGACTTGCGGCAGCTCTGAATGTATTGTCGTCAATGAGGAAAATGAACGTGATCACAATTTATGGTCAATTCTTTCGCCCTATCCACCTTATTTTTAAACACAGAAGTAAATAGTGATCAACTTCCGTTTTTTTGTGCGTGACTTCCGGTCAGCCGCTTTCCCTCATGCTTTCCCTTACCGGAGCTAATGGTGCAAGCTAATTTTTTTTTCAATTTTCAGTTGTTTATGTTAGTCAATCAGTTAGTTAGTTAGTTAGTTAGTCTGTGTATTTTGTATAACGTTAGATAACTGTGCCCATGTTTCCGTTATAACGGAAATTTATTCCCTCTAAACGCGAATAAATCGCACGTCAATCATAAACTATGAACCAAAAAAGCACAATCTATCCCGAGTGAGACAAACTGCTTGATCCCCGTCTCCAGTGTACCAGCAGAGAACCTGCAGAACCGAATCAGCGAAAAAACACACTGGGCTACACAGCCTCTCTACCTGAGCAGCTGAAGCTGCGGCTCGCACCCTCGACACACAGACACACAGACGGTGCTTCTGCATGCCAGCCAAACGTGTGCTCAACTGTGAGAAATAAATATGTGAGGTGTACGCTGCTTTTCTATCTTCTTTTCCCTTTTCTTTCTTTCTTTCTGTCAGCAGCATACACTCCTAACACAGGACGGGTTGTTTTAATTGACTGAGTGATCATTAAGCCATAGTGATGCGCGGATCGGCTCTGATAGCACCCGAATCAGCATGTATGCATCAAGCATCCAGCCGTTACAACATGATTGAGCTAGCAAAGCAGTTTTGTGTTGCTATGTGTGGTATTTATTCAGTTTTGGGAAATCACGATGTCTAGAAAGCATCAGTGGCTGCAGCTGACAGGGACAGCTAACGTTAACACTAGCAGCAAAGCTAACATCAGGATCGCCATCCGTTAAAAGCCTCCCGTTGTCGGATACGACATGAAACTACTCCAATTAGCTCAATCATGTTGTAACTAAGACATCCGCTGGAGAAAATATTTTTTTCACAGGCCACTTTGTGAGTTTAGTGAGTTATTACAGACACGGCTAACGGCTAACGGCTAACAGCTAACGGTTAGCCCAGCTAATCTACGATAACCATGTTATTAATTACACACAGAGAAAATACTAATGTTTGTTCAGTCATTGTGTTTATAGACTTTACAAACATCAGATTAGTCTAAACGGTGATATAGTGACATGAAAAATGTGATATATACATATATACAGTACAGGCCAAAAGTTTGGACACACCTTCTCATTCAATGCATTTTCTTTATTTTCATGACTATTTACATTGTAGATTCTCACTGAAGGCATCAAAACTATGAATGAACACATGTGGAGTTATGTACTTAACAAAAAAAGGTGAAATAACTGAAAACATGTTTTATATTCTAGTTTCTTCAAAATAGCCACCCTTTGCTCTGATTACTGCTTTGCACACTCTTGGCATTCTCTCCATGAGCTTCAAGAGGTAGTCACCTGAAATGGTTTTCCAACAGTCTTGAAGGAGTTCCCAGAGGTGTTTAGCACTTGTTGGCCCCTTTGCCTTCACTCTGCGGTCCAGCTCACCCCAAACCATCTCGATTGGGTTCAGGTCCGGTGACTGTGGAGGCCAGGTCATCTGCCGCAGCACTCCATCACTCTCCTTCTTGGCCAAATAGCCCTTACACAGCCTGGAGGTGTGTTTGGGGTCATTGTCCTGTTGAAAAATAAATGATCGTCCAACTAAACGCAAACCGGATGGGATGGCATGTCGCTGCAGGATGCTGTGGTAGCCATGCTGGTTCAGTGTGCCTTCAATTTTGAATAAATCCCCAACAGTGTCACCAGCAAAACACCCCCACACCATCACACCTCCTCCTCCATGCTTCACAGTGGGAACCAGGCATGTGGAATCCATCCGTTCACCTTTTCTGCGTCTCACAAAGACACGGCGGTTGGAACCAGAGATCTCAAATTTGGACTCATCAGACCAAAGCACAGATTTCCACTGGTCTAATGTCCATTCCTTGTGTTTCTTGGCCCAAACAAATCTCTTCTGCTTGTTGCCTCTCCTTAGCAGTGGTTTCCTAGCAGCTATTTGACCATGAAGGCCTGATTGGCGCAGTCTCCTCTTAACAGTTGTTCTAGAGATGGGTCTGCTGCTAGAACTCTGTGTGGCATTCATCTGGTCTCTGATCTGAGCTGCTGTTAACTTGCGATTTCTGAGGCTGGTGACTCGGATGAACTTATCCTCAGAAGCAGAGGTGACTCTTGGTCTTCCTTTCCTGGGTCGGTCCTCATGTGTGCCAGTTTCGTTGTAGCGCTTGATGGTTTTTGCGACTCCACTTGGGGACACATTTAAAGTTTTTGCAATTTTCCGGACTGACTGACCTTCATTTCTTAAAGTAATGATGGCCACTTGTTTTTCTTTAGTTAGCTGATTGGTTCTTGACATAATATGAATTTTAACAGTTGTCCAATAGGGCTGTCGGCTGTGTATTAACCTGACTTCTGCACAACACAACTGATGGTCTCAACCCCATTGATAAAGCAAGAAATTCCACTAATTAACCCTGATAAGGCACACCTGTGAAGTGGAAACCATTTCAGGTGACTACCTCTTGAAGCTCATGGAGAGAATGCCAAGAGTGTGCAAAGCAGTAATCAGAGCAAAGGGTGGCTATTTTGAAGAAACTAGAATATAAAACATGTTTTCAGTTATTTCACCTTTTTTTGTTAAGTACATAACTCCACATGTGTTCATTCATAGTTTTGATGCCTTCAGTGAGAATCTACAATGTAAATAGTCATGAAAATAAAGAAAACGCATTGAATGAGAAGGTGTGTCCAAACTTTTGGCCTGTACTGTATATAGCTAAACTCAGCAAGATAAACAACAAGGCGATTCCCATTTACACAGTGCTAAGAGTGCTGGACTGGAAGTGTCGCACAAAAAAACAGAAGCTGGCTGCCTTCTGTTTTGCCTCCGTGTTTCGGTGAAAAATAAGGTGGATAGTCACTAAAGTAATTATTGGGTTCATTTTCCAAAAGCCACACATCTTACCAACATTCTGACATTAAAGCTGCATTTTTCATCTGCACAGATCAAGAGAAAGTTAACTTTGTTTGAGCCCTGTCCGTCTCAGAAAACAAGCTCTCGTGAGATCTTGTGATCTTGATAAACAGGCGGTAAAATCAGGCGGAAAATCACAGTTAGCTTACAAACAGTTATTTACCGCTAGTAATAAATAAAAAATGCCCAAGCTTTGTGCAGCAATAGGCTGCAATAATAGGAAGAATGTATTTTCATTCCACCTGCTTCTCGATCCACATACACAGACATCCACAGATCCTCTGTTCAACACGAGATGGTGGGGAGGAGGGGGGTGGGGGGTTGCGGGAGAACAGGCTCTGATTGGAGGGAGAGCTAACCACGCCCACTTAGGAGACAGGAAGAGTAACCATTTTCCTAACATTGGATAAGCCTACGGTGGGGTATCTCCTTTATCCAATATCTCTGGTTTTACCTCATGCGACCTAACATCTTCGGTCTTAGTCCTGTCCCTCTAGCTCAGAATAGATTTAGGTTGGCTAAATATTACAGAGGTACCCAATAACAATCCAAGAAAAGAATGAATGACATTTTGTACCATGTAAACGTCGAGTAAACCATGCTCATACATGAATATATACATATATATATATATATATATATATATATATATATATACACACATATACATATATATGTAGTGCCCTCCTGGGAGTCAAAACACATGCTAAACTGCTCTCTTGGGAGCCAAAACACACGCTAAACTGCTCTCTTGGGTGTAAAAACACACTAAACTCCGGAAGACTATTAAGACCAAGAAATACTATGAAACATTACTGTTGCAATGACTTTTATGTTGGGCCCTTTTTTGATCTATATTGAGCCAGAACTATATCTCACAGAACCAGTTTGGATTATCTGGTGCTAATATGGTGTTAAAATGCACTAGAATACAGGAAATGGCGTCTACTTAATTGAAAATGTTCTGGGGGAGGACCCCCAGACCCCCCCAGGGATTTATTTCCTTTATACATCCATGTCTCTGTGTGTTCTTCACAGTCCAAAGTTGAATCTACACAGTTCTCGTGGATGCTGATCCTAACTACAAACTAACTTGAGTAGTCTAGTTAGTCTGTTTTAAGGCTATATAATGTGCCATTTGTATAACATATAAACATGTCTAAAGTGCCCTCGAAAACACGCAGAACTTAGTGCCCTCTTCAGTGGCGAGAATGCACTGTATGTGCCCTTTTTTTTTTTGTTTTTGCCCCTGCCCTTCAAAAAGTCTGTGCACGCCACTGTTTTTATGAACTGATTATCAATAGCTCACAATATCCACTGGGCTACACTAGGAAGAGCATCGTGATTTCCATTGGAGTCTTCATCACTGCTGCTCCTGTTGTCGACAAAAAGCTGAAACTCTACATGAAATTATAGCATTATCATTTCTGTTTTTTTTTATGAGATTATCTATTTGGCCTTTTGCTATAGGACAGCATGAAGTGGGGAAAAAGAGAATGGGGGAATGACACAGGCCGCAGGCTGGGATCGAGCCCGCGACCGCTGCAGCGCCACTGTGCATGGGGCCTGTGCATGCTATGTACAGACTACACTCCTAACCAGGTGATGAAAACGGCAGTAATGAGGGCATGGGTAGCTTAGTGGATAGTGCAGACACCCCTATTACTGCCGTTTTCATCACCTGGTGTAGGAGTGTAGTCTTCATCACTATCCCCACTGTCACTGAGACACCTGTTGTCACTTTAGAGTGGTGGAACACTGGTTTGAAGTCCACCTGGTTGCTTCCCATAGAACATTGATGCATTCATTTTGTTCTGTGTTGTGAAAAAGCACAGAAATTGAATTTATATCCCAGCATGCTATTTTTATAATGTTTATAGAAATTAACTAGAATGGCATTTCCGAAAGAAAATGCATGTGAGTGCTGAAATCTATCTAAATACAGCATTCATTCTATGCTGCCATTACAACGGAATGTAGCCGTTATGGCCAAATGTAGCCGTTATGGCCGAATATGAATTTGCGACAAAGAGAAATCTTCAAATAACGTAAAACATATTTGCCACATGAAGTCTATTCCAATATGTCAGCTGTAGAAAAAACAATAGCGTTAGCTTCCATGAACCGGATGTAGTTCTCACTCCTACCAGTCCTACAAGAAACCAGTGCTTGCAAAAGGTTTCCTAGGTGCGTATTGAATATGCACAAACTGGCATTGGGGGAATACGTACGCTATCTCGGCTGCAGTCTGAATGGAAGCGGTATGATGCGAATTTGTGACAATCGTCGTCATTCCAAAAGTTGTAAAGAAAGCAAGAGAAGAACATTTAATAAAGCCCTGGAGGGTGGGAGTGGATGAACCTGGTTAAAGAGTACCCGCCCAGACAGGACGCTTTAAAAACTAAAGCAAGCGCGTCTGCAAGGAGGCAGGGATCATTTCATTGGTCAACAGTAAACCTGGCGTTCTATTGGTTGGTGGATTTTGACAGGGTTATTACACAAAAAAATCCAAGCGCAAGGCAGAAATCTAAGAGCAGATATTCCGTGAGCGCACAGAAGCAGTTTGAGCGTGAGGAGAAAAGCCGAAGCTCGAGCAGGAAATCTGTGCAAGCAACATGGTATCTGAGTGCGAGCACACAGTTTGAGCAGAAACAGAGTAGATCTAAGCACAAGCAGAGGCTATTTGAGTGCGAGGGCATGGTTTTGAGGGACAATATTACAAAATCTGAATGTGAAATCAATAAATAATGCTCTCTAACTGATAGACCACCCTCTTGAATAAAGATAAGGAAAAAGCTCCATATTCTGTCACTTTTTAACAGACCGCACACACAGCTATGGATATGAGTATAAACAGATAAAACAGATGAAAAGTACAAGTAATGTAAGAGAAAAAGAAATAAGCAGAAGCATGGGTGTGTATGAGAGTGCAGACATGGAGGGGAGCTAAGCTGTACCTTTAGCTTTGAGGGGGCTTGATGTAATTGTGGCTGGCCCAACAAAAAGCAACCACTCCCCCAAGATAATTACTATCCTCTGCCAAGTGAAACTGTAAAACTATTGTCCTCCAGTGCCAACTGTCCTCAGCAACCTATTCCCCTTCCATATGTCCTGCGGTTGACTGCCCTGTTGTCGCCTTCCCCATCTGTACGGCCCTCCGCTCATCCTGGGGAGATAGACAACAGCCACTAGTATGCTGCCAAAACACCAAAATTTGCCACACTCTGCCTAGCCCTGCAGTCAGCCCTCCCAGTATCCGTCGCAAAACAGAGATCAATACTCACGGTTTTCCTGGGTGGTTACTGCTGCTACTGACCCAGGCTGGAGTATTCACACCTAATGAATACCGGTTGCTGCGCTTTAGGCTTTAGGCTTCAGGCTTCACTGCCATCTCTCTGCAATAGCCCCCCGCATTGACTCTCACCTCTTGCCTGATATCGTCCTTTTCACTTGCGACCCACACCTGTTGCTTGTTGGCTTATTGCAGCCTGAGGATTGTCACTGTGTCAGGCAGAGTAGGAAAAAAACTGTTGCATGCAATAGCAGAGGAACACAATCCTGGGCAGGCATCTGTTTAAATAAGCAATCCAAGTAAAAAATGAAAATAATAGTCCTAATAAAAACACTCTAAAAAAAAACAAGCAGAAAAATACAGAAACATGCAACAAAGGATAACAACACATGCAGAACAAACCCCTACACATTGATCCTGTCACATAATCAAGAAATATCTCCCATTTCAAATAATAACACCTGTCCTGTCCTTCTGTCCTGCTCAGTTGAAGAAGGATAACCGTTTATGCCGTCCCTTTAGCAAGCAGGTTGTGCCAGTCTTTGATTGATGGTGCGTGAGCTGACTTCATTGTTGAATGAGCACTCTCCTACCCAGCATAATAGTGGTCCAGACCCATTCAGTATAGATAGAGGGAATTGCGTCTTTCAGGGTGGATGTATCCCCGACAGAAATAAACGCATGTAAATGGGGACTTCCTGGCCGATAATTCTCTGGATACAATCATGAACTGACATCCAACCATCATGTGCTTTGGGGCAATTCCATAGGACATGAAGTAATGTACCTTTGTCAGGGCACATCCAGTACCCAGGGTCACCTTTAATCTTAGCTCTGAGGTCCTTCTCTATGTAAAGGTCACTGAGCACTGCAATATCCTTGTGCATCCATTCTTTCCAATAAAAAGAGCATTTACGTAGACAGGGATTGCACCATATCCTTGAGAACGTGTATAGAAAGGGGTCAAATTTGAAAATCTTAGTCTTCTTCTAAACTTCCTTAACACATGACAATGCAGGATGAGATTGAGCACTTAGGGGTGGAGAGGCAGAAAGACAGCTAACCAGGGTAAGAGCAGAGCAAGCTTGTGCTTCCACACCAAACCAAGGGGGTGTCCCTTGGTTTTGGTATATCACTGTGCCAAGTATTGTAGGCAAAAGCCTTCATTGTATGGAAGCAGGTTTGGTATCCCCAAGCCTCCCTGATCAACCCTGTTTTTAAGTTTTTTTAAGGTGCACCTCAGCTCATTTACCATTCCAAAAAAAGGCCACACAGCTGATTGAGCAGGTGGAAATTTTTGACCAGGACTGTCATCAGCAGTGCCTGGAACATTTAAACTTGGGGACCACATTCATCTTTAATACATTAGTTTTTGCCCACAGGGAGAGATGCAAGGGTGCCCATCTTTCTATGTCTAGCTTAAATCTTTGAAATTAGGATTCTATATTTACCTTTACAATGTCTGATTGGTTGAGTGGCAATAAGACTCCAAGGTACCTAATACGCTGATCTGACCATCTAAAGTTACCTGGATGAAATAAGGTTTTGGGACAGTATGCTGTCAAGGCAAGAGCCTCACATTTAAACCAATTTTGTTTGTATCCTGAGAACCTAGAAAAATAATTAATAACAGATGACAATGCAGGGATGGAAGTCTCTGGACTGCGAACAAATGTCAGCATATCATCTGCATAAAGCATTAACTTATGTAATGTGGGCCCGACATGTATACTAGGGAAGCTAGGATCTAAGTGAATGGCGGCAGCCAATGGTTCTAAAGCAAGAGCAAAAATGGCTGTGGAGACGTGTCCCCCTGATGACTACCTCTACATAGCCTGAAGTATGGGGAAACCTATTCATTCTTCTGAGGTCATTTTGGTGAAAGTAATGCAAAAGTAATGTTGTAAGTAACTTCTAACTCTACACAGAGAGTAATGTTGTAAAGTAACATTACTTTCAAGGAATGTAACTAGTGATATGTAATGTATTTTGTTTTGAGATTAACTTGCCCAACACTGTATATAAATACTACATCACTACTGACGTTAACTTAGAGCGCATAGCATCAGTGTTGTTGAGTTTTCCACTGTGTGAGAGCTTCAAGTTTACCATATCCCACAAGCTCTCTGGGCTCTTTCAGTCTAATAAATACATGATTAAACATCAAATGTTAAATGTCATAATCATATTAACGTAAACTAAATAATCGTCACTAACGAACCTTTTAGTCTTTCAGCCTGAAGCAGCTAACATTACCCAGCCCACCGGCAGTTACTGCTCACTACTGTGGGTGTGTACTTTGTGCTAACATTAGCTGCTGTTAGCTACTCAACAAGAGGCTATAGCCATGCAGTAGCTTTCAGCTCCTGGTTTGGAGGGTGTGTGTGTAGCACAACTATAGACTTTGTGTGCTACTGGCTTGGCTGCTAACAAGAGTCTGTTGCTGCAGGGCTGCTCGTTCTTTCATCCTGAGGATATATGCTGTGCTACTATAGACCATGTGTGCTAATGTTACTGGCTTAGCTAATGTGGGAGTATTCTTTGATTTGGATTTGAATTTGTCTGTACATTTTTGCAGCATTACCAAAGGTGTTTTGGAGTAGGAGTATTGCTAAAATTAGATAATTTCTCTCTTTTAGTGATGCACAAACTCTTATTCATGCTTTTGTCTCCAGTCATCTAGATTACTGTAACTTGTTATTTGCCGTACTGCCCCAAAAATCAATCAACCACCTCCAACTTGTCAAAAATACTGCAGCTAGAGTTCTTACAAGAACTGGAAAATATGAACACATTTTCCCTATTCTTGCCTCGCTGCACTGGTTATCTGTGGTGTTCAGAATTGATTTTTTAATTTTACTGCTTTCGAATCATTGAGTGGCCTTGCCCCATCATACGTCAAAGACCTTACCCCTTGCTCACACTCTCAGGTCTGCAGACCAGCTGTTGTTAGCAATCCCCAGGGCAAGGTTTGAGACAGAGAGTAGTAGGACATTTGCTTTAAGGTCTCCACAACTGTGGTACAACCTTTCATTGGGAATCAGACAAGCCACCTCAGTGTCCTCTTTAAAAACTCTGTTAAAAACGAATTTGCTTATTCTCAAATTTTTATTCATTGTCTCTTTTTTTCAATTTATAGCTACATTAAACTTACTCCAATGTTGTAATTCCATTCTGTATTTTGTTTTGATGTCTGTAAAGCACTTTTTAAACTTGTTTTTTAAGTGCTGTATAAATAAAGTGCATTATTTTTGTTGTTGTTGTTGTTATTATTATTATTATTATTATTATTATCTAAAAATAGAAACACATGATTCAAACAGTAATTTTAGTACTTATTTTAAAGCCTCAGTGTGTAAAAATGGTGAGCAACAGCAAAAACGATCAACTTTTCCATAGTTACCACAGTCTGATATTTACGGGGAAAGAAAGGAAAGATATCTGTCAGCTGTGACTGATTGTTCCCCATCACATGCGATCCATGCTGCTGCGTTCCAAAGAATAGAAAGTTATCGGTTTATCTCGCTGGTGCTCTGGTTTTTCAGTGCACCTGCCGCGCATCTACATTGAAAATAATGTATCTGACGGTGCAAAAAATGCAGCATGTGGACGGCCCCTTGCTAATGATGGGATGCTTAATTTGCCTTGATTCACCTTTGATTTTGATTCTATGTTTAACAAATCAAGAAAATACAGTTCTAAGTCACTCCATATATTATAGCCCAAGTTCTGGTGAATAAAATAAAAATCTATATTGCCAACATGAGAAAGGAGGAGGTGAGCATGAGTGTGTGCATGCGTGCGTGTGTGTGTACACGTGCACTTACCAGGTAACAGTAGACTCGTCGTGACACACTCACCAATGCGGGAGCACCATCCCAATAGGTGGTATTTTTGAGGTTCAAACTCTGGGAAACTGTTTCAGCTGTGGCTCAACAAAGACGAAACAACACTACCCAGTATGAGTAGTATTATACAAAGACAAGTAGGTAGATGTTGCCAGCTGAACTCCTGGGTAAGGATCCCATAATATCTAAGCCAAGCATTTCCAATAGACAACTGACCACTCTCTGTTTACCAGGGGGTCTTTGATTCTCTGGTTTTTGAACTTGGCAGGTCTGACAGAACTGGACAATTTTTTTTATATCCAAACTCATTTTGGGCCAATTTATCCTTGTCTGTAGTTTTTTTAATGGGTTTTGTATCTTCGTAGGTAACCTGTCAATGGGCGGTCATTGAAGAGATGGAGCAGCTGATTGTGCTGAGTAGGGATGCACCGGAATGAAAATCTGTGGCCGAAGCCGAAGCCGTATAATATTAAACGCTTGGCCGAATACCGAGTACCGAATACCGAATGCCGTTTTTTAGTTTATCATTAGTTTTAGCAGATGAACCCCCTCCAGATTAGTGTTATCACTGTACCAAAATTGGGACCCACAGTACGATACCAGTGAAAGTATCACGGTTCTGATTAGTATCACAATACCACAGCAAAAATGAGGCAGATGTGTCTTTTGTCATTTATAAAAAGATAAATCACTTTTCTATAATACATCAATGATATTTCAATGGAATAAATTACTTATTGACTTATTCATACTTCAAAAACAGCATCAATAAGTGATTAACATAGGGGGGATCAAAATAAAATAAATAAATGAAATAAAAATCAACCAGCCACCCTCCTCCCCTTACAAGTCCCTTCATAAGTAAAGAACAGTCCCTAAAGTGCGGTGAGGTTTGTGGACCAAGAAATGTGAACGGCTCGTTTCTCCTCTGATACGCCACATACTGTGTGCCGCCATGGCTTAGCTGTTACTCGGCGGTACTTTTGGGCAGTCATGACGACAAGTTATTCACCTGGAGCCGGACTTCTCCATCGCTGGTAAGCCATTATCATGCGCCGCCATATTTGACAGGAATACATATTCCTGTCCGTGTCTGTGACCCCCGTTCAACCCTGCTGCTGGTTGAAATCTGTACTTGCACAGCATGCTGAATGATTTATTTTGCCTGCACAAAACTATTTTTAGTCGCAAATGCGAGTGCGGTGACGGACGGAGTAAAATATCGCCACACTGCCGACATTTTACTCCGTCTGTCACCGCACGCTGTTTGATTGCGTTATCAAAACACGCCGCTTCATGATGAACAGAAAACCACTTCAGTTCAAGGCATGGATTAGTAAAGATATCACACACCTCAAAGATATCTTTTATAACAACACTTTGGTCTTATTTCCTCATTCGGTTCACAACTACGGCATCAGGAGGAATAACTTTCTAGAATTTGTCTATCTTAAAGCTTATTGCGTAACTTCTACAGGTCCGTAAATGTCCGTTTCACCCAAGCCACTACTAGAGGAGATGACACAATGCTGATCAAGCCGATCGGCTCCTCTAACATCTCGTGTTATTTCTCTATATATATCATTTTTAGTTTGCATGTCGACCGGCAACATTCCCGCGCTGGCGCACAGGAAATGCTTCCTCACAACAAGAAGGGAGGGGGAAGAAGAGCGGAGAGTGTCATAGCAAGAGGTAGAGCGCAGGTAGAAAGAGAAAGCAACATGGCGGAGAAGCGGCTGAGACACGGTTCAGAAGTGGATCCTACCACAAAGAAAAAGCCTGGACGTTCGGCTGAAGGTCTATTAGCAAAGAAGGAGAGTGACCGACGGAGAAGGCAAACAAGGATTTGCATTGGCATCGCTTTTTCTCGGTGGAGAGCCCTGAAGGAAGAAATTGGGCTGAAGGCAGACACGGATGTTGGATAAGTAAGTGACTTGGTTTATAATTATATTATGAGTAGTATGTGTTGCTGTTACATGTACTGGACCTAATACTTTATTATTTTCTTGGAAATGGTGCTATGAATGTAATGTAATGTTAGCAGCCTGGCGTTCGCCACGTTGTGTACCATTGTGTACACAGTGTGAAGTAAGTGTTACTCTGTTTACACGGTGTGTGGCGACTGGCGAGTGTTACTCTGTGTACAGTGTGTGGCGAGTGTTACTCTGTGTACATGGAAGTGCCGCTGGCTTATTAGTTGTAATAACGCATTATCCGCTGGGAGGCGACAGAAGTTATGCACTACAGCTTTAAATCCTCAGTTAAAACAAAAAATCATCATCATCTTATCCAATTTAGATCTCCCCCCCATTAACATTAGACCTGATGAACATCTCTACCAGGAAGAAACTACTGTCCAAAATTTATGATATAATATCCACACTCGATCATACAACATGACCTGCAAGTGATCCCTGGTGCCAACTTCTGGACCCAAATATGCAAAAACATCTTCTCCATGTTCACTAATACAAACACACAACTCATTTAATACAAAATTATTCACAGAGTACACCACACAAGGGAAAGAATGTTTAAAATGGGTTTTATAGACAAAGATATATGTCCACACTGCTCACAAAACACCACAGATAGCTATATGCATGCCACATGGAACTGCATACCTAAACAATTCTGGCAGGACATCACTGACAACCTCTCTCTTCTTCTGGGTTGCCACATCCCACTCTCCCCCTCACTCTGGTTACTTGGCGACAAAATCTCCATCACACACTGGAAAAATCTACAAATTGAATACATATCAATGGAAAAATTATCTGCTTCAACTAAAAAACAAGCTGCTGATTTTGACACAACCTGGAACCCATTCATCAATATCCAATCCTTAATACTCCCACCAACCTCATTTAGCAGCTCTTTTTGCCTGTACACCACCCACAATAAACATGCACACCATTATTCACACACACCACACACAGACCTTTCGAAACATACAGTACAGGCCAAAAGTTTGGACACACCTTCTCATTCAATGCGTTTTCTTTATTTTCATGACTATTTACATTGTAGATTCTCACTGAAGGCATCAAAACTATGAATGAACACATGTGGAGTTATGTACTTAACAAAAAAAGGTGAAATAACTGAAAACATGTTTTATATTCTAGTTTCTTCAAAATAGCCACCCTTTGCTCTGATTACTGCTTTGCACACTCTTGGCATTCTCTCCATGAGCTTCAAGAGGTAGTCACCTGAAATGGTTTCCACTTCACAGGTGTGCCTTATCAGGGTTAATTAGTGGAATTTCTTGCTTTATCAATGGGGTTGGGACCATCAGTTGTGTTGTGCAGAAGTCAGGTTAATACACAGCCGACAGCCCTATTGGACAACTGTTAAAATTCATATTATGGCAAGAACCAATCAGCTAACTAAAGAAAAACGAGTGGCCATCATTACTTTAAGAAATGAAGGTCAGTCAGTCCGGAAAATTGCAAAAACTTTAAATGTGTCCCCAAGTGGAGTCGCAAAAACCATCAAGCGCTACAACGAAACTGGCACACATGAGGACCGACCCAGGAAAGGAAGACCAAGAGTCACCTCTGCTTCTGAGGATAAGTTCATCTGAGTCACCAGCCTCAGAAATCGCAAGTTAACAGCAGCTCAGATCAGAGACCAGATGAATGCCACACAGAGTTCTAGCAGCAGACCCATCTCTAGAACAACTGTTAAGAGGAGACTGCGCCAATCAGGCCTTCATGGTCAAATAGCTGCTAGGAAACCACTGCTAAGGAGAGGCAACAAGCAGAAGAGATTTGTTTGGGCCAAGAAACACAAGGAATGGACATTAGACCAGTGGAAATCTGTGCTTTGGTCTGATGAGTCCAAATTTGAGATCTTTGGTTCCAACCGCCGTGTCTTTGTGAGACGCAGAAAAGGTGAACGGATGGATTCCACATGCCTGGTTCCCACTGTGAAGCATGGAGGAGGAGGTGTGATGGTGTGGGGGTGTTTTGCTGGTGACACTGTTGGGGATTTATTCAAAATTGAAGGCACACTGAACCAGCATGGCTACCACAGCATCCTGCAGCGACATGCCATCCCATCCGGTTTGCGTTTAGTTGGACGATCATTTATTTTTCAACAGGACAATGACCCCAAACACACCTCCAGGCTGTGTAAGGGCTATTTGACCAAGAAGGAGAGTGATGGAGTGCTGCGGCAGATGACCTGGCCTCCACAGTCACCGGATCTGAACCCAATCGAGATGGTTTGGGGTGAGCTGGACCGCAGAGTGAAGGCAAAGGGGCCAACAAGTGCTAAACACCTCTGGAAACTCCTTCAAGACTGTTGGAAAACCATTTCAGGTGACTACCTCTTGAAGCTCATGGAGAGAATGCCAAGAGTGTGCAAAGCAGTAATCAGAGCAAAGGGTGGCTATTTTGAAGAAACTAGAATATAAAACATGTTTTCAGTTATTTCACCTTTTTTTGTTAAGTACATAACTCCACATGTGTTCATTCATAGTTTTGATGCTTTCAGTGAAAATCTACAATGTAAATAGTCATGAAAATAAAGAAAACGCATTGAATGAGAAGGTGTGTCCAAACTTTTGGCCTGTACTGTACACTCAATAGATATATAGAAACCTAACCCCCCTCCCTTTTATCTAAATTATTCATCTCATATTACAACTTATTACAACTTTATGATTTATTTTCTTTGTCTCCAATCAAACATATTACTAGTTTTCAACATCTACTTTCATCCTAGCAACTCTGTATTGCTTTTGATACTATCATTATTTGTTGAATGTGTTGATTGAACCCTTTCGTGCATGAATTATTAGACCTCAGAGTTTTTCAGATGTCCACTCGACAGCATGTGTTTAACTTTTCAACTGAAGAAATACAAACCAGATGATATTTATCATGTGAAACTATAAGAATATATTTCTAATGGTATCAAACTAGTGTATTCACATATTTTTACATGTTCATATACTGTTCAATGCCATGCAAAAGCGTTGAACTCTGCTCCTGACTCCTAAGCATCTCTCCTCTCTCTCTCTATTCTTCCTTTCTGTACCTACTTCCCCCCTCCCTCTTTCAGCTCCATCCTCTTCCCTCCTCAACCCCCACCCACCCTAACCCTAACCCTAGTGAACTATATCATTTTTTTCGATGAACATTTTCTGCAAAAATAACAAAAATATTGTCAAAATATTGTTTCTGTCACAAAAAAATTACATTTTAATAACACTAATCAATTGATTTACAGCTCAGAAAATCACTGCCAATGAGGTATTTTCAGGAACAACACAATTGCAGTAATAATATTCATTGTGGTTGAAATATAGCCAGCAATGCATGATGTTCAGGTCAGTGGACAAATGATTAATTGTAGTTTCCTCACAACATAACAGTAATAGTTCGAAAATTTAGCAACAGTATTGCTCCTTAGATGTTACTTGATATTGCAAGATTTTTCTTTACCTACCAAGGTCTCCTGTTCATGAGCTGCACAACATTTCATGCATTCTGTCGGCCATCTTGGTTTTGAAAGATTTGTGTTGCACTGACACCTGGCCAGTGGGTGGCAGTGTATGGCATGATGCACAGCGGTCCACTGTAGTGACTTAAATGCAATTATAGCATCAAAACCCATGCATATACAAGAAAATGGCTTTTCAATAGCTGTCCACTGCAGTGACCACTATGCATAAATGATTTCTTTTCACTTATCTTACACACATTCACGAACACACACATATGCACACAGACATACATGTAGTCATTAGTCCCTTTTCTATAGGCCCGTTTCCACCGCAGGAACTTCAGGGTAATTTTACGGGGCCGGGGTCGTTGGTGCGTGTCTCCGCCGCAGGAACCACCCCTGAAGGACAGAGTTCCGGAACCTTTACGGGGGCTAAACAAGTCCCTGCCTCGGAGTAGTTACTCAGAACAGCCCCGAAAGACTCCTGGCTGGGGCTTGGGATTTACTTGGTGCTGATTGGATATACTCAAAGAGGGATGTGATGTCAACAGAAAGCAACAAGATAGCCGGCATTTTTAAAATTCAGCAGACGAGGGTTAGCTCGTTCATATACAGTACAGGCCAAAAGTTTGGACACACCTTCTCATTCAATGTGTTTTCTTTATTTTCATGACTATTTACATTGTAGATTCTCACTGAAGGCATCAAAACTATGAATGAACACATGTGGAGTTATGTACTTAACAAAAAAAGGTGAAATAACTGAAAACATGTTTTATATTCTAGTTTCTTCAAAATAGCCACTCTTTGCTCTGATTACTGCTTTGCACACTCTTGGCATTCTCTCCATGAGCTTCAAGAGGTAGTCACCTGAAATGGTTTCCACTTCACAGGTGTGCCTTATCAGGGTTAATTAGTGGAATTTCTTGCTTTATCAATGGGGTTGGGACCATCAGTTGTGTTGTGCAGAAGTCAGGTTAATACACAGCCGACAGCCCTATTGGACAACTGTTAAAATTCATATTATGGCAAGAACCAATCAGCTAACTAAAGAAAAACGAGTGGCCATCATTACTTTAAGAAATGAAGGTCAGTCAGTCCAGAAAACTGCAAAAACTTTAAATGTGTCCCCAAGTGGAGTCGCAAAAACCATCAAGCGCTACAACGAAACTGGCACACATGAGGACCGACCCAGGAAAGGAAGACCAAGAGTCACCTCTGCTTCTGAGAATAAGTTCATCCGAGTCACCAGCCTCAGAAATCGCAAGTTAACAGCAGCTCAGATCAGAGACCAGATGAATGCCACACAGAGTTCTAGCAGCAGACCCATCTCTAGAACAACTGTTAAGAGGAGACTGCGCCAATCAGGCCTTCATGGTCAAATAGCTGCTAGGAAACCACTGCTAAGGAGAGGCAACAAGCAGAAGAGATTTGTTTGGGCCAAGAAACACAAGGAATGGACATTAGACCAGTGGAAATCTGTGCTTTGGTCTGATGAGTCCAAATTTGAGATCTTTGGTTCCAACCGCCGTGTCTTTGTGAGATGCAGAAAAGGTGAACGGATGGATTCCACATGCCTGGTTCCCACTGTGAAGCATGGAGGAGGAGGTGTGATGGTGTGGGGGTGTTTTGCTGGTGACACTGTTGGGGATTTATTCAAAATTGAAGGCACACTGAACCAGCATGGCTACCACAGCATCCTGCAGTGACATGCCATCCCATCCGGTTTGCGTTTAGTTGGACGATCATTTATTTTTCAACAGGACAATGACCCCAAACACACCTCCAGGCTGTGTAAGGGCTATTTGACCAAGAAGGAGAGTGATGGAGTGCTGCGGCAGATGACCTGGCCTCCACAGTCACCGGACCTGAACCCAATCAGAGTGAAGGCAAAGGGGCCAACAAGTGCTAAACACCTCTGGGAACTCCTTCAAGACTGTTGGAAAACCATTTCAGGTGACTACCTCTTGAAGCTCATGGAGAGAATGCCAAGAGTGTGCAAAGCAGTAATCAGAGCAAAGGGTGGCTATTTTGAAGAAACTAGAATATAAAACATGTTTTCAGTTATTTCACCTTTTTTTGTTAAGTACATAACTCCACATGTGTTCATTCATAGTTTTGATGCCTTCAGTGAGAATCTACAATGTAAATAGTCATGAAAATAAAGAAAACGCATTGAATGAGAAGGTGTGTCCAAACTTTTGGCCTGTACTGTAGCTTCCGCCGCCATGTAAAAAAAAAACTCACTAAATGGCCCGTGAAAAAAATATTTTTTCCAGCGGATATCTTGAGCTAGCAAAGCAGTTTTGTGTTGATATGTGTGATATTTATTCAGTTTTGGGAAATCTGTCTAGAAAGCATCAGTGGCTGCCGCTGACAGGGACAGCTAACAGCAGCAGCAAAGCTAACATCAGGACGTCAACTGTTAAAAGCCTCCCGTTGTCGGATACGACATGAAACTACTCCAGTTAGCTCAATCGTGTTGTAACTAAGACATCCGCTGGAAAAAAAAAATTTTCACGGGCCATTTAGTGAGTTATTACAGACACCGCTAAGGGCTAACAGCTAACGGCGTCCCTACGTCGCCCTGGTAAATGGTCGCTGTCAAGTTATCCTATCTGTTCAGCTTCTGCCCAAACTTGAAAGTGGCTTGGTCAACCATAAATAAGCACGGGAACAACTCTTTTCCTCTTCACAGTTTTATTTTGCCATTAGAGGTATAATAGGTTGAAAACCTTCAAATAGAAACAAAAATATACAATCATCACTCTCAAAGGAAATGAGACAATGTTTTAACTCATTTTTAAATATTTTAAATAATGTAACTTTAACTTAAATGCTTTTAACTTGCAATGTTTGCTATTTTAACATTTCAAACATGCTACATCAATGCATCTTATTAAATGACCAATGTTCATAGTGTTTAGCTAACATTGACTACTGGAATGCATTTTTAGTGAGCAACAAACTACTATTTTGGCAGAAACATATGCACTGCAATACAGTTTCTTTTCATATAGGCCATTTTGTTACTTGGAAATAATTAATTCTGATAAATATCCTTTCTTTGTTAAATATTGTATAACTTATTCAAACTCTAACTCACAAACAGAACATTCATTTTCCTTATCATTTAACATCATTGGTTACTTTAACATTAAAGAGTGAAATCAATGTGTAACCTGCAGCACTTTAAACAGTACAGTATTTTAAACAGAAACATACAGTCAGGTCCATAATTATTTGGACAATGATACAGTTGTCATCATTTTGGCTCTGTACACCACCACAATGGATTTTAAATGAAACAATGAATACGTGCTTAAAGTGCAGACTCTCAGCTTTCATTTAAGGCTTTTTTCAAAAATGTAGTATGAACCGTGTATGAATTACAACCATTTCTTCACACAGTCCCCCGACTTTAAGGGCTCATAAGTATTTGGACAAACTAACATAATCATCAATTAAACAGTCAGTTTTAATACTTGGTTGCAAATCCTTTACAGTCAATGACTGCCTGAAGTGTTGGACACATAGGCATCATCAGATGCTGGGTTTCTTCCCTGGTGATGCTCTGCCAGCCCTTTACTGCAGCCGTCTGCACTTCCTGCTTGTGTTTTGGGTGTTTTGCCCTCAGTTTTGGCTTCAGCAAGAGAAACGCATGCTCAATTGGATTCAGGTCAGATAATATGACTTGGCCATTGCAGAACATTCCACCTCTTTGCCTTAAAAATGTCTTTGGTTGCTTTTGCAGTATGCTTCAGGTCAGTGTCCATCTGCACTGTGAAGCATCGTCCAATGAGTTTTGAAGCATTTAGTTGAATCTGAGCAGGTAATGGTGCCCCAAACACTTCAGCTTTCATCGGCACTACCTTGTTCTCTATAGCTGATGTAAGGTGAATTACTCCTGTGTGGGATCAAGTTCTTATCTTAGCCATCTGAGAAGATCAAATACATTGTTTTTGGTGCCTAACTGTTTCCCAAGTATATTAGTGTTTGTGTGAATGAATAAACGAGAGGCATTAACGTAAATCTCTTTGAAGAAAGGCGCTTTATGAAATTAAGTCCATTCACTTGTATTAGTTTACAGAGCGGCCTTGCCACATCCAATATGGCGGTGACGTTGACGTACGGCTCAGTGCTCCATGCGGCGTCTATGTATATATGTCTATGGGACTCACGGTCTCACAGAGAAGAGTTGGAACGTTAGCATGGCAGCCGATTAGTGCTAACGTCCCCGCGCTTCTCCGCCAGGCTCAGTGAGTAGGAGCCGAGAAGCGTGGGGACGTTAGCGTTAGCACTAGTCGGCTGCCATGCTAACGTTTTGGGAGCCTGCTTAAGCGTGGGGACGTTAGCGTTAGCACTAGTCAGTTGCCATGCTAACATTCCAACTCTTCTCCGTGAGACCGTGAGCCCGCCTCCTGGCTCACTCATGCTAGTCTCTACTTCCCGTCACACCCACAATACTAGACATAAACACCTCATAGTAGGTAAAAAAACGCAAGCATGTGGGAACTGGTATGAAGGATTTGGAAGGATCTGAATGACGGTCTCAAATTGTCACGGTCTATCTCCATATTTAAACGTAAGCTAAAGAAACAACTGCTAAGCTCATACTTTTAAAGATTATCCTGGGATCAATATATGTTTTGTGTCAGGTGTATGTCTGTGTTTTGTGTATGAATGTGTGTCAGCGCCATGTCTTCTCCTTCACTGGGAGCAGTCAACAGCAACCTGTATTGCGGTTGGCTGGTCCCAGTGTTGATGTGCTGGGCAGTGTCCGAAATCTATGCATTATGTTCATGCACTATGGCCCCTAACATAAGCTTTCGATAGCTTCTCAGGGGACCACTTCACGTACTCACCTTTTATTTTTTTCTGCTGTAATATTATTATGATCCTACGCACTTTAAGGATTTGTTACTGCACTGTGCACTGTGTAAATTGTAAATTGAATACATGAGTATATGTGAACAAATAAACAAACTTACACTGTATGATTAGGCTGTATTGTGAAGTTTTCACTCTACTTCCATTCTTACTCACCTATTTAAACATAAACAACAGTTATGTATGAGCTGTTCTTTAATTCTTACTTTCTGATTACACAAAAACAAGGCCTGTGTGGTGGGAAATTAAATGTTTTGCATTGTATTGTTTACATTTAACTGTTTGTTTTTTCTTATTGCCTAGTATTTAAAGTGAGGGAAATATGTATTCAACGCATCAGCATTTTAATGCCTCTGCCCCAGTGATAGCCATGGCTGGAGTCATTATTTTTTTGGGTCGTCCATCTGTCTATATGGCTGTCCATCCATACACAGATCCATCATTCTAGTGAATGTGATATCTCAAGAATGCCTGCAGGGAATTTCTTCAAATTTGACAAGAATGTCCACTTGGATGCATCAATGAACTGACTAGATTTTGGTGGGGTCAAGGTCACTGACCACCTTACATCCATCTCGTTCTCGTAAACACAGTATCTCAGGAATGTCGTGAGGGAGTTTCCTCAAATTTGGTACAGATGTCCACCTGGATTCAACAACAAACTGCTTATAATTTCTTGGTTGGAGTTCAAAGGTCAAGGTCACTGCGACCTCAAAAAACATATTTTTGGCCATAACTCAAGTGTTAAAATGCTAATTATGATGAATGTGGCAGAGTGGCCCCGTCACTGAGTGCAGGCAGTCCACACACACACACACACACACACACCGACACACATGCTACGCACCATGTGCTACACGTCACACACCACTTGTCAAACATTTCCAAGCCCCGTTCTGGTCCACTACATCGGTCGCAATTATTGCCATAATTCACCACCCCACAGTTCCGTAGTTTGTACGAAGGTGCACACTCGCCGTTCTGCATGCCTGTTCATACACATCCATATCACATAGACACTCACCGCAGATGCCGGGTTGTCCTACCCACTGCCCTCTGTAAGATGCCGAATCGGCCAAACAGGGGCGTATCTATTTCCTGGGCCTCTAGTTTCACAGACTGGGTGAGGTGGAGGCAGAGGCGCAGCACACCTGCACTTTGCCAACTGGGTGTGGCCAGGCGGATTTTGCAAGTTTGGCACACCGTGCGCTGGCGCAGCTACTCCTCTTTCCCACCTCCGTCCCTCCTACCTGCGCAAGTCGGAAAGAGGGAGGAGAGAAGGCATGGAATGGGTTTTACATAGCCGATTCACATCACACCAATCAAATGAGCCCCTCTCCTCGCCCTTAAATGCGCCGCGCGGAGGCATAATGAGAGTTTACTCAATTCGCCATGGCAGAAGAGAGCAGCAGCGTCAGACGGCCAAACTTCTCCCAGAAGGAAACTGATGTTTTGGTCCGGGAGGTCCAAGCTTGCAGTGTCCGAATATACACAACTGCGAGCAGACCTACACAGACTGATGATGCAAAGGTAGCCTGGGAGGAGGTCACCACAATTGTAAATCAATGTTTCGTTTCTCTCATGCGCGCACGCTCTCTCTTTCTCTCTCGCAGTCTCACTCTGTTTCTTTTCTTTTGGCTTTTCTAAGATTACAGATGCTGAATATATACTCCCTATCTGATGCTGTGGCTGTTTGTGGTTGGCTGAGAGGGATGTGAACTCATTAGTTTGCAGCTGTGTTAATCAAATCAGGTTGGGTTTCCATTACGTGTGCCAAACGTGCCAAACGGTGCCAATCCCCTTTGATCTGACATCAGATGTGACAGGACAGTCGATGTAGAGATACATTTATGTGCTTTATTGCATCGTTAATGTGCCTAACATTCTGGAGACCTGCCTGTGAGGTTTTGGTGATGTGTGCGCACTGTCCTCCGGTCAGCCAAACTGCCACTACACCGGCTGCACTCCACCTGCGCTGACAGTAGACCTTGTTTCAGCTGGCGAGCTTTTTAGTGCACCTTTGGCGAAGCCTTTTGGCATGAAATTGTCACTGCGCCAAGCTGGATCTGTCGACACCTCCCCCTGCTGCGCCGCCACACCCATCTCAGCGCACCTCGGTCTGCCAAACTACCAAACTGAGCGCGCCTCCGGTTGCGCTGCTCAAAACTAGCTCTGTGTGGGGTTCGCCACCCTGCGTCACGCCTGGAAACTAGAGGCCATGGTGTTTAAAGGGGACATAGCAGGAAAATGGTCACCTCATTAATTTAAATGTGTGTTTGCTCTAATTATGTTTATTTTTCAGTATTGGAGACTGTATGTTGAAATATTGAACAGTGAATATTTAAAGGAGGTATTTCTCTGTGTTTAACTATTATTCAATCCAGTTGTTTCTATTTGTAGGAAACACTGATTTTAAAGTTAATTATTCTTTTTGTGTCACGCCCAGTGGGATGGGCTTATTATTTATAAGGCAGCCATCTTGTCCATGTTTGTGTGGAGAGTTGGTGGTACATGGCAGGTATTCGAGAGTGAAACAAAGTATTGATTGAGCGTGGGTTTTTTGACTGTTGTCGTTGTTTTTTATTTGCTAGTTGTTCAGCTGTAGTTTGGGTTACTGAAGAACTCATCTCAGTCTGAACCCACTGTACATTTTTGTAAATACTTTGTTGTTACTTTGTAAATATTTTTTCACTGTTTTGGGAGATTGGTGGAATAAACACCTTTAAAACGTATCTTCCCGACTACGACTTCGACATCTCTCCTGAGACGTACCGACAGCAGTTCCGCTCCCTCACTGTACCACCTGGTGAGAACCCCACTGAGACCTACCACCGTCTGAGAAGCCTCTTTCGACGCTGTATCCGGCCGGAGCAGCACACAAAGAAGGAGATCGGGGAGGCCCTCATCCTGGAGCAGCTGCTGCTGCCGAGGTGAGGACCTGGCTGAAGGAGCATGAGCCAACCAACAGCCAGAAGGCAGCCAAGCTGGCTCTGCAGTACCTCAATGCCTGCAGAGGAGGACCAGCCCCACGATCTACCGGTGCAGTTCTAAGGCCTCCGTTCCAGCCATCCCAGCGGAGCTCCATTCCAGCCGCCCCAACCCAAGCCTGCCAGGAGGGAAACCACCAACCAGGAGCCTCCAGGTACTTCTGGTTCTTCCCCAAACCAACAAGGAGCTGGTAAGGAGTTTGTGTGTTACTATTGCCAACAGGCCGGTCTCAAAGCCACTCTGTGTCCTTTACGGAGGGCTAAATTAACCAGTGCGTGCTATGCACCCCGGCCTGAAGTGGCTGATGAAACTGTTAAACTGCAGCGCTACAAAACTGTGACTGTCAGTGGTCACCAGGTTACTGCTCTGCTGGACAGTGGCAGCTTTATGTCGTTGGTTCGGCATGGCCTGGTGCCACTGAGCGCAATTGACTATAGCCGACAAGAGGATGTTGTGTGTGCATGGGGATAAGCGCCCATACCCCACTGCAGAATTGACTGTGACCATTGATGAGCAGCCGTATCTCTTAACTGTCAGTGTTGTTGAGAAACTGCCTGTCGCAGCTATCATGGGCTGGGACTTGCCAACCTTGCTGGACTTACTGCTGGAAAATCAGCCATCTGAAACAGACTGTGGGAAAACAGGGGAGGGTAAAGTCAAAATGTCTTGTCCTGTTGTTACCTGAGCTCAAGTGAAAGCTGGTGTCCAACCGCTTCTGAACTGTGACAGTGGTTTGTGTGAGGGGGACATGGAGAAGCCACTACAGAATGACCCTCATTCTCTGCACCTTCCAGACTTTGATAGTAGTCTGTTTGGCAGCAGCACCAAGGGCCCAAAAAAGTCCTGTCGCCACGCCGCTTTGAAAAGAAACTTAAGTCAGCGGAGCCTGAAATGGCTGATTCATTGTTGACTACTATGTGGACTGTGCCTGAAAATGTTGCTGAGTTACAGAGAAATGATGAAACTTTGAAACAACTGTTTTGTAAATACAGTAAATGAAGAAAATGTGAAAAGTGTGGGAAAAGAGCAGTTTATTGTAGAAAACAATGTTTTGTTTGCTGTAAATGATGACCACAAACATCTGGTAGTCCCTGCTAGTTGCAGGACACTTGTCATGCACCTGGGGCACACACTCCCATGGGCAGGGCACTTAGGTCATCATAAAACCTACCTATGCATAAGTTCACACTTTTACTGGCCATCCATGTACACAGACATTCAACAATATTGTTCAACATGCCCCATTTGTCAGAAAACATGCACTGCCCGTAAATCAGATCGAGCTTTCCTGCAGCCACTCCCCATCATTTCCACCCCATTTCACAGGTTTGCCATGGACATTGTAGGCCAGTTGGTGAAAAGCAGTGGTGGACATCAGTACATCCTGGTTGTGTGTGACTACGTCACCCACTTCCCAGAGGCTTTCCCTTTACGGACAATCACTGTGCCTGCTGTGCTGCGAGCCTTGGTCCAGTTATTCTCGAGGGTGGGCATACCAGATGAGATCCTGATGGACCAGGGTAACAACTTCACCTTCAAGTTGATGCAGCTTTTTCAGAAACTACTGGGCATCACTGCAATAAAGACCACACCGTACCATCCACAGACTCATGGCCTTGTAGAAAGGTTCAACCAGACCCTAAAAAAAATTGTGGATGACACTGGAAAGGAGTGGGACCGCTGGCTACCCTTCCTACTCTTTGCCTACCGCGAGGTTCCCCAGGCGTCCACCGACCTTGTCCCAATTTGAGCTGCTGTGCAGTTGGGACGTGCAGGGCCTGCTCGACCTGCTAAGAAAGGTCTGGGAAGCCCCGTCCACCTCTTAAAGGGACAGAGGGGTCGTGCAGTTCGTGCTGGAGATGAAGGAGCGTCTTGCAAAATACCAGGAGGAGGCGGAGGTCAACATGCAAAAGCCAGAAATTCTGGTACGACCAACAGGCCAGACAGCGGGAGTTCCAGCTTGGCCAAAAGGTCCTGCTGCTTCTTCCATCCTCCAGCCACAAGTTGCTCACAAAATGGCAAGGACCATACACCATCACCAGGAGGATGGGTCCGGTCATCTATGAGGTTTATCACCCTGAAAAGAAGAGGGTGAAGCAAACCTACCACGTGAATCTCCTGAAAGCGTGGAAGGAACATCCAGACCAGGGTCCAGTGAAGGTGCTGCTGGCCAGGACAGTTGACGATGAGGAGGAGGAGCCGGACACTGGACCGGAGACCTTCAGAGAATCCTCAGATCCTGTGCTGGCGCATCTGAGGCCTCATCAGGCGACACAGCTCCTTCAGGTGTTTAAGGAGCTACCTTCCATGTTTGCTGCCAATCCAGGCAGGACGACCCTGGTGGAGCACATAATACGGCTGAAAGATGGACAGCCAATTCGTCAACACCCATACCGTGTCCCACAACAGCTGGTGGAGAAACAGACGGAGACGGAGGTGGAGGAGATGCTGAAGCTCGGGGTGATTGAGCCATCCAGCTTGGAGTGGTGCAGTCCGATGGTTACTGTCTTTAAGAAAGATGAGATTGGTGGAATAAACACCTTTAAAACGTATCTTCCTGACTACGCCATATTTTTCCCCAGGAGAACCCCACTACAGAAATTTCTAATTGGATATAATGATGAAGTGATAACAGTTTATATGAAAAAGGTCAATGGTCAGCTTCACTGTGACATCATAATGGTCTGCAAAGACACTTTTCTCATCATTATTCAACGTCATATCTTAGGAACAGAAGGGGACACATTTGGCCACTTTATTGGTGACACTAATCTTTGGTGTCCACCTTGAAACTGTACTGATTGTATAGTTCTTCTTTGCTGCCGGGGGAAAGATGTGTGTGTGAAGGATACATGTTTTCACAATGGATGTAAACTGAACATGCAACTTGACGGGTTCGTGGAGGCATACAACCACAAAGCTATAATTTTTGTTTTCATTGAACATATTTCCAATACATTGGTATTAACTCAACAAAACTATACTGAAGGAAATCAAAACACGTTATCCTATTAAAAAAAAATATGTGCAATGAAGTGGAATAAGACAGGAAAAGAGTATTGAACACGCCAGCTGAAATGTATTAAATAATTGGAGGAGAAGCTTTTGCTTGCAATGCCAGCTTTTAAGATTTTCCCCGTACAGAGAAATACGTTTCTTAGAGTGCTCAGATGGGATTTTTCTTTCACACAGACAGTCTTTAAATCTCGTCCTCACCATCCCAGTGGATGGTTTCAGATTTGTCTCAAGGAATTCCTGGTACATGGCTCCATTCATCTTCCCTTTGATAAATTGGATTCTGCTGCTGCCATGAGAAGAGAAGCAGCTCCATACCATGATGCTTCTACCTCCAAACTACACTGTAGGTGTGGTATTTTTTTAAGTCATATGCAGAGCCATTTCTCCTCCCAACATCAATCAATCAATCAAACTTTATTTATAGAGCACTTTTCATACAAAAGAAGCAGCCCAAAGTGCTTTACATAAAAACAATACAACAAACAATAGATACAAGAGATATTCCCCCCTTCTCCCACACATACTCTCACACACACACACACACACACACATGTAGATTTAAAAACACTGAGGAAACGCTATACTACACTCAGAACTTTGAAGTGAGGAAGCAAATCAGATAAATAATTAGGACCGAGACCATTAAGAGCTTTAAAAACCATTAAGAGGATCTTAAAATCAATTCTGAAGCAGACAGGTAGCCAGTGCAGAGACTTTAAAACTGGTGTAATGTGTGCTCTTTTTCTGGTCCTCGTCAGAACTCATGCAGCTGAGTTCTGAAGAAGCTGTAGTGGAGCAATGCTTTTCTTAGAGAGACCAGAAAGAAGAGCGTTACAATAATCAATTCTGCAGATGATAAAAGTGTGCATTAGTGTCTCTGTGTTGGCTTGAGATAAAAATGGCTGCACTCTGGCAATGTTCTTGAGATGATAAAAACCACTCTTTGTTATACTTTTGATGTGAGCATTAAAATTTTATTGTGAATCTAAAATAATATCAAGGTTTTTTACCTGCTCAGATGTGTTAAAGGCCAGGGGCCTCATTTATAGAGCTTGCTTACGCACAAAACAGGGCTTGAAAGTGGCGTACGCCACTTACCACGCAAAGGTTGTGATTTATAAAAATAAACTTGGTGGGAGAATGTGCGCACCTGTAAGCAAACTCTGAGTCATACGTGCGCACATTTTGGAGTCACTGGGAAGTGGTGACGCACACGGCGAGGTGGAGAAGTGGAGTTGGATTTTTATTGATGTCTCACACAAAGTTAATGTCACGCTATATCCACCTTAGATCCACGTTAACATTGAAATTAAATCCAGCAGCCTAAATTTGCGCTTGGAGTGAGTTTTAATTGTTTCATAAAAACGTTGTAAAATCCAACTCAAATCCTGAATTGAAATTCTTTCTAAATACTTATTTAATCCGCACTGCCTCTAACGTCTCATTGTCCACTCTGTGAGCACAGGAGGGGAGAGGATGGCGCGACTGCATGGAATATACAGTCAGGTCCATAATTATTTGGACAATGATACAGTTGTCGTCATTTTGGCTCTGTACACCACCACAATGGGTTTTAAATGAAACAATGAATACGTGCTTAAAGTGCAGACTCTCAGCTTTCATTTAAGGCTTTTTTCAAAAATGTAGTATGAACCGTGTAGGAATGACAACCATTTCTTCACACAGTCCCCCAACTTTAAGGGCTCATAAGTATTTGGACAAACTAACATAATCATCAATTAAACAGTCAGTTTTAATACTTGGTTGCAAATCCTTTACAGTCAATGACTGCCTGAAGTGTTGGACACATAGGCATCATCAGATGCTGGGTTTCTTCCCTGGTGATGCTCTGCCAGCCCTTTACTGCAGCCGTCTGCACTTCCTGCCTGTGTTTTGGGTGTTTTGCCCTCAGTTTTGGCTTCAGCAAGAGAAACACATGCTCAATTGGATTCAGGTCAGATGATATGACTTGGCCATTGCAGAACATTCCACTTCTTTGCCTTAAAAATGACTTTGGTTGCTTTTGCAATATGCTTCAGGTCATTGTCCAACTGCACTGTGAAGCATCGTCCAATGAGTTTTGAAGCATTTAGTTGAATCTGAGCAGATAATGGTGCCCCAAACACTTCAGCTTTCATCCTGATGCTCTTGTAAGCAAGACAAGACTTCACTAGAATAAATACAGAGGGTTTATCACAAGATGCAAACCATTGGTTAGCCTTAAAAATGGAAGGCCAGATTAGAGTTTGTCAAAAACCATCTAAAAAGCCTGTACAGTTGTGGAACAGCATACTATGGACAGATAAAACAAAGATCAACTACCAGAATGATGGGAAGACAAGAGAAGGAAGAAGGGAAGGAACTGCTCATGATCCAAAGCACACCACCTCATCAGTGAAGCATGGTGGAGGTACTGTTATGTCATGGCCATGTATGGCTGCCAGTGGAACTGGTTCTCTTGTATTTATTGATGATGTGACTGCTGACAAGAGCATATTTAATTATGGACCTGACTGTATTTATTTATTTAGCTAAATATTTCCAGTGCATTTATCATGTCTCGAAATACAGCCATTAAGCACAACCGTTACACTCATTTCATCAGCCCTACTTAGACATGTGCTGTTTATGACAAAACCGGCATGAAGAAACGTGTTCACCTATTACACTTTCATCTTTGAATTGTATTTCAAATTACACGTTGTATTTTGGGACAGGGATACCACTGGTTCATGCTGTAATTCAGGCTGGGAGTCTGATCAGACTAATTGCCATAAACATATAAATACTGCGGTGACCCTCGTGCGTAATTGCGCAAGATGGCACTGTCCGTGCAGTCCCACAGACACAGCTGACAGCATCAGCAGCGTTGATGTGTTGCCACTTTATTTCGCTTTCTTGTATTAGTGATCCCGCTGCTGTGGCCACCAAATAAAATCTTTCTTCAGTCCTCCACCTCCCGTTAAAGGGTCTCTAGCTCAGTCTCTGAGAAATTCCGTTTTTTGGTTCGTTTCTCCCCCCGTCGCTGTGACTCACACAACGAAAGAACACTCGCATGCCGGCTTATTTATATGCAGATCGCATTCATGAGGTGATTTGCATGACCATTTATGGTTGAACTAGGGCATGTAGAGGGCGGAATATGAGGCGGATCTGGGTGCGCACAACTCCAGGAGGTCTGTGATTTATAAAGAGAACATTGCGTGCAAGTGTGCGTGCGCACGGTTTTATAAATCAGATTACTTTTTGGCGCACGCCATTTTCAGCTTTTGGGCGCATGTCAACTTTTAGTATGAATCCTACGCACTCTTTTATAAATGAGGCCCCAGGGCTTTGAGTTTTAAACAACGTTTTTCTCTCTGTGCTTCAGAACCGATGACAAGTACTTCTGTTTTGTCCTGGTTGAGCTGTAAGAAGTTACTGGCCATCCATGACTTGATATCTAAAATGCATTTTAAAAGGGCATTTATTGGCCCAGTGTCATCAGGAGACACAGCTATGTAAAGCTGTGTGTCATCAGCATAACTATGGAAATTAATGGCGTGTCTCCTGATGACATCCCCCAGCGGCAACATATAAAGATTAAAAAGAGCTGGACCTAAAATTGAGCCTTGGGGGACACCACAATTCAATTCATAGCTCTCTGAGGAACATGCATCCATGCTTATAAAAAATTCTCTGCCAGTAAGATATGATTTAAACCAGTTAAAAACAGTACCAGAGAGGCCAATCAGGCTATGAAGTCTGTCCAAGAGAACTGCGTGGTCTACTGTGTCGAATGCTGCACTTAGGTCGAGCAAAACAAGAACAGAAAGTTTTTTCATATCCATGTTGCACCTTAGGTCATTTACAACTTTTGTTAATGTCGTCTCTGTACTGTGTTTAGCCCAGAAACCAGATTAATATATTTAAAAAAATATCATGACAGTTTAAAAAAATCATTCAGCTGATTAAAAACAAGATTTTCTAAAATCTTACTTAAAAATGGCAGATTAGATACAGGTCTGTAATTACTGAAAACTGATAGATCTAAATTGTTTCTCTTCAGTAGGGGTTCGGCTATTGCAGTTTTAAGAGAAGTTGGGAAAACCCCTGCCTGAAAAGAACAGTTAATAATGTTGAGCAAATCTTCATCTAAAAAGCCATAAACTGATTTAAAAAAGGATGTGGGAATGGGATCTAAAACACAGGTTGTGGGTTTAAGTTCTCAGCATCAACCAGGACAAATTTCTCTAGTGTTTCCCCACCTGCAAAGAGAGGGTCATGGGTGTTAAAATCCAAGGATTGACAATGGGAAAAATTTGACCTTATGGTATCTATTTTATTATTAAAATGGGCTGCAAATTCCTCACACTTTGAGTTAGATGACATATTGTTTGTGTTATTAAAAACAGGATTAATTAAGCGATCTATTGTTGAAAAAATAATTTTTGGGTTGTTCCGGTTATCATTGATGAGTTTTGAAAAATGTGCTTGTCTTGATTGCTTTATTGCCTTATTATAGATAATCAGCTGTTTACAGTAAATATGTTAGTTGATGGATTTTTTTTCCTCCATCATCTCTCAACTATTCTACAGTTTCTTTATTTATTTCTTCTTTATCCAGAGGGGTGTTGGATTATAAACTTTTTTTTTTTTTCAATTTTAAAAGGGGCAACTGAATCAAGAGTGGACCTCAGTTTACTGTTAAAACTGTCAACCATAAAATCACATGAGGAGGGTAAAGTATCTGCCGTAATGTCATTTAAAAGATGGATAAAATGTGCAGCCACTTCCAAGGTAAGATAGTGTTTCCTCACAGTTTGTTGTGGAATATCCTATTTTATAAAACAATTGACAGTAAAATATACAAAATAATGATCAGATATGCCAACATCCACAACAGAGGAGACACTGACAGATACGCTGTGGGTTATTACGAGGTCTAATGTATGTATGGCCTCTGTTGTGGGTTGGCAAAGTCATATGTTGGTTAAAATTCACACAGTTCAGAATGTTTAAAAAAAAAAGTCTGATTGATTGTCTACATGAATGTTAAAATCTCCTACAGTAATACTCTTGCTGTGGATGATTGAAAGGACTTAAGAAAAATCAGAGATAAAAGAGGAATATCTTTTAGATGGCCTGTAAACAGTCATACATACGGCTGTTAAAAACAAATGCATGATATTCAAATTATGGATATTTATCAAATGTACAGTCCTTAAAACCCATTGCTGTGGAGAGGATGGTTGCTGTTCCCCCACCCTTTCTAACAGCCTGGAAGAGTATAAAAAATTATAGTTCGGTGGGGATTCTTCCAGAAGTTTTGCTGGACCATCTGGAAGAGTTGTGTCCAGAGACTGTTGTGGTGTCCAGGTGCAACTCTGTAATAATTTGTCATGCGTGACTGTTTGTGGTAATGGCATGAAAAATATTTGCAGCAAGGGCACGGGAACCATGTGGACTGGGGTGAATTCCATCTCTGCTAAAAAATGGCGCACAGTTCCAGAAGAAGAAGAATTTGTCATGCATGACTGTTTGTGGTAATGGCATGAAAAATATTTGCAGCAAGGGCACGGGTACTATGTGGACTGGGGTGAATTCCACCTCTGCTAAAAAATGGCGTGTGGTTCCAGAAGAGGTTAAAATTGTCAATTAAAACCACATTGTGAGAGGAGCAGACTGAGTGTAGCCAGGTGTTGAGACTCAATAGCCTGAAAAAATGCCCTGTGCCTCGATGGAAGGAGGGGATGGGTCCAGAAATAAAAACAGATTTGTTACAGTCCCTGAGAAGGTTAAAAAGACTGATAAAATCCTGTTTTAAAATTTCACTCTCACAATACACGGTATTGTTTGTCCCAATGTGAATCACAACGTTTCTGAACCTACTGGACAGCTGGAGATCCTGAGGTGGAATTAACCAGGAGAGGAGCTTCCCACCGTGGTTGCCCTTCCCCGGAGCAATCCACGGCTCCCTGTGGCTAGGAATGGAGCTAGCCTGGGACTTGGGTCTGGCCCCTAGCTGAGTCCAGTGGTCTCGAGGCTGGTCAGCAACGGTGTCAAGACATGGGTAGCAACACGGCCCACTGAGTCAAGTAACAGTTCCTGGTCTCGGAGCTGGTACAGATATCCTCTTTTCCAGCTCGGAGATGGTCTGGTTCAGGAGGACACAGCCATCGCAGCTGGATGGTGAGGTAAGTGGAGGCATGGTGTGTAGTGCTACAGATGATTCCGGTGGTAGCGGGAGCATTGAAACAGACAATATTACTGATGTATTAAATAATGTTGCGGAGCACTTTTTTTATTCCGACGCCACACAGTCACATCTACAGTACACGCATGAAGACAAACACATGCTTGCTCAGATTAACCCCTCTGATCTCACTCTAACAGTCACACACAACAGGCCAAGCCTATTTACACATAAATGCACAGATGAAACTATAGCAAACAACAAAGTACATCCAGTCCACAACCACAACCAAAACTCATCTTGCTGCCTTGAATCTAAATCAACATCATATTCATTATCATCACAAGTCAGCACTCATATCAGACTGATGTGCAGAGCCGCACACACACACACACACACACCCAACAACAAAACAATCCTATAAATAAATAAATAATAATAATACAAAAGCAAACAATTTACAATACAAACAAAAAACAAAACAAAAATGAAACAGAGACACACTAAGTGGTCTTGTGTTTACATGTCCGAAGGAGTGGGCTGAAGTAAAAAAGTGAAAAACTTATTTAATCCCACCCCTCTTCCTAAGTCAATATACATTGCTTATCTAGCTTCCTGATATATATATATATATATATATATATATATATATATATATATATGTACTGTCATATTAATTATTAATTTAATTAAGCTAAATATTTAATTCAGATATTGAAAAACAAAATCAAAACAGATAGACAGTAACTCAGAAAAGAACAAATAAAGTAAACAAATACACAACACCCAGCTGTGATCAATCTCCTTCATCCCTGTACCTTGTGAAAATCAAATTTTTGTACATCTTCTTAAAACCCTTCATACTTGGACATCCCTTGATGTCCTGACTCAAACTGTTCCACCGCTTCACTCCACAAACAGAAATACAATACTCATCTTTGTTCGCACCCTATAATTTTTGAAATTAAATAAACCCCTTAAATTATAACTCCCTTCTCTTTCAGTGAACAGTTTTTGAATATTATGTGGTAGTTGATTATTTTTTGCTTTGAATAATATTTGTGCTGTTTGAAAGTCCACCAGATCTGCGAATTTGAGTATTTCTGACTGTAGAAATAATGTATTTGTATGATCCCGATAACCAGCCTTGTGAATAATCCTTATTGCTCTTTTTTGGAGGATGAATAATGAATGTATTGTCTTTTTGTAATTATTGCTCCATACCTCTGCACAGTAACTTAAATACGGTGAAACCAGTGAACAGTAAAGAATCCGGAGTGAATTGTGATCTAGAAACTGTTTGGCTTTGTTTAATATTGCTATACTTCTTGATACTTTGGAATGTATGGTTCTTATATGTGGTTTCCAACTGAGTTTTTCATCAATAGTTGTTCCAAGAAATTTGATTTCTTTACCTCTTTCTATAATAACCCCATCTATTTGAATAATTATTTGTGTGTTTGTCTTGTCGTTACCAAATAATATTACTTTGGGTTTGTTCAAGTTTAATGATAATTTGTTACTGTTGAACCATATTTTTAATTTACTTATTTCTGTTGTGATGTCCTGCAATAGTTCCCTTAATTTATCTCCAGAAAAAAGGATATTTGTGTCGTCAGCAAACAAGACAAATTTCATTACTTTGGATACATTACATATGTCATTTATAAAGAGTATAAAAAACTTTGGTCCTAAAACTGACCCCAGGGGGACACCACAAGTTATGTCCAAGCATGAAGAGGAACAATCTCCCAGCTTCACAAACTGTATCCTGTTACTTAAGTAGCCTTTAACCCAGTTTAAAACTATACCCCTGATGCCATAGCGTTCCAGTTTTTTTATTAATATGTTGTGATTTATTGTGTCAAATGCTTTCCTTAAATCAATTAATATTCCAACTGCATGTTTTTCTGCTCTATGGAATTGGTGATTTCTTCAATTAATTATAATAAAGACAGTGATGTTGATCTGTGTGCTCTAAATCCATATTGACTGTCAGTAAGTAGTTTATTTTTATCAATGAATTTGTCCAGTCGGTTATTGAAAAGTTTCTCAAGAATTTTGGAGAATTGCAGAAGAAGTGAGACAGGTCTGTAGTTTGTGAAGTGTTGTTTGTTACCGGATTTCTACAGAGGAATGACTTTTGCTGTTTTCATTCTGTTTGGAAATGTACCGGTTAGGAATGATAAGTTAAATATGTGAGTGGTTTTGATATTCCATCAATAACTTTTTTCAGTATCATCATATCAGTGTCATCACAGTCAGTAGATTTTTTGTTCTCACATTTCCTAACAATATCAACTATTTCTTTTTCCTCCACAGCTGTGAGGAACATTGAAGAAGGATTGTTTTCTATCAAATTGCCCAGTTTTTCCAACAGATGTTCCTTGATCAGGGATTTGTTCTGCTAAAACTGGTCCTACATTTACAAAGTATTGGTTGAAGCTATTAACCACTACATCCATATTATATTCATCTTTGTCATTATTAAGAAAGTATCTTGGATAATTTTTATGCCTTGACTCATTGTTAATAATACTATTCAGAGTGCTCCAAATTCCTTTGATATTGTTTCTGTTTTCATTAAATAATTACTTAGAATTTTCTTTCTTAGTAGCCCTTATGATATTAGTTAGCTTATTTTTTATATTTTTTATATCTATTCTCTGCCTCTTTAGTTTTCTGCCTTATGAACTCTCTATACAGTGTATTTTTCTTTTTACGGGCATTTTGTAAACCCCTAGTAATCCATGGACATAATGTATATTTGATTTTTTTACTGTATTGAATAACAGGGCAATTTTTACCTGGAGCCCAGTGACGATAACGTTGTTCATTCTGGAGTATTGCTCCAGGTCGGCCACTCGGCTTTCCAGGTAGGAAATCCGCTTATCTTTCTCGGCATTTTGGACCCGCAGCACTTTCACTTCTTCCATCAGGTCCAATATGCTCTTGTGCTGCAGCCTGACAGCAGAAACTTAATCGACTTCCTCAGCAGTAGGGTTCTTCTTTGGACCCATGTAGTCCGAAGCTGGGACAGCCAGCTTTCGCCTAGTCAGCTGTTAGCTTTGCAGCTAGTTCGCTGGTTGGCAACTAGATCTGCTACTTTTTTATTTAGACCGTAATCCAAAATCAGTGTCACAAACCAGACAGGGTCGTACCGAGGGTCCCAACAGTCAGTCCAAAGTCCTTGATCCAAAATCAGTGGTTGTGAAATCCAGAAATGTAGTCAAAAAGCCCAATCGTCAAACACAGCAACGATCCAAACACAGCAACGAAGAAAATGGACAAGCAAAACCAAAATACACAAATTCTAACTAACTATATACAAGCTTGGTGTGTATATGTGTGTGTGTGTGTGTGTGTGTGTGTGCAAGAGAGAGAGAGAGAGAGAGAGAAAGAGAGAACAAACAAAATGGCTGACAACCGAGAACTACAAGATGGCCGAAACAAAGCTGGCTTCAGATCCAGGGAGGTGTTGTTTGACCGTGGGGTCAGCACAAAAAGAAAGGAAAAGGAGCAGGAACTTTGTGTCTCTTTGGGTGTAGCTCTGTTGAAAGCCTATTTGCAAATGAGTCCATGTGAATGTGATATGTGTTGCATAGGGTCTGGATCAGTGCAGAGGATGTTTAGTTGCATGCAAGACGTTGTCTGTTAACAGCATTAGCAAACTGACATCACTTAACTTTGGCAAAGCCAACTATCCAATAACCTAAATGCAATAACCACAACAGTGACTCAATAAACAGTATTGAATCACAATGAACAAGTTAAACAGTCTTGCTTAGCCCTATGGGCCCGAACGACGCATTGTGCGTCCAAATTCACACCTGTTCTTCTCTATTGATTTTCTCCGCGACCGTGTCATAGCGAGAAGCCACACATATCATGTGAAACAGCGAAATTGTAGCTTTCCGACAAGACCAAGCACTTGTTGGTAGTCCAATGTTTTCATAGCGAAAAAAATGATAAAATTACACTAAAATGATGAATAACAGAGATTTCATACAGCTCTGCACACACATTACTCTTGGACGGATTACTAATGCTGTGCGAATGCAGACTCGCACAGAAATGCCACGCATATCACATGAAAGTGCAGGAGCAGAGCTTTCCAGTGATGCCACACACATTATTGTACCGTCATCCCATCATGCTATAAATACAGATTTATTGTCTACAAAATAAAAACCTGACGAATTTCTTCAAAATCCATTATACAGATCTTGTTATCAGTCACTTCATATAGTGAGGAATATCGTATCTTACCACATCTTAGGCTTGCATGTGTTTCTCCCTGTCTATCCACATTTGTAGTCTGGCTTTCAAGATGCAAATATCTCCATATTGTCCAGCTGACACTCCATCAAACTTTGTATGGCAAGACCAGCCACTTCACCTTTGCGCACCCAGACAACAGTAGCCTAATTATGCATGTATGACAGGGCCGTAGTCACCATATACATTGAGGGGGACATGTGTGTCATCCAATGTCCAAAATGCCCCCCCAATATATAACTGAAACTGAAAAACAACAACAAACTTTGTTTACTGCAAACAAAGTGGCAAATATTATCTTGCAGGACATCACTGCACTTGGTTGACTATTTTTCTATTATGTTAGATGTAAATATTGCATGTTTCTTTCAGATAAAACACATTTTTGACTTGTGAATGAGTCAATGGAATCTGTGAGTCTGTGAGCAATTGACCCTCTGCTAAGTCCCGCCCCCAGATGCAGACTGGCCAATCATAACGTAGCATCGAGCCGGCTCAGACCAGGGTCTGACAACAACACACCGGTGCTCTATTGACTCTAATGCAGTCGTTTCAGATTTCCTTCATTTTCAGGCTGTTTTTATGAATTTGGAGCTAAATGTTGTGCCTGGGGCACATCATGTATAATGACACTTGTTACCTGGAGAGGTTGGAAAAAGATACACATTTCTTCCCTGTAGCTACTGAAGATATAGCCTACTGAATGAATACACATGCTGCTTTTGCTTTTTAATGATTCTAACAGTGAAAAAAAGACCAACCCTGCCAACCTGATCTCACAGAAATATGTGAAATGACCATGACCTCTTAACACCGCATTCCGTGGTGGCAGCACTTAATGAGTTAAAATTACGTGCCGGTACCACGGAAACAATGCCAATGTAAAATCAATTAGGATCCATTGTCGTAGTGTACACACGGATTCCCTGATTCAACAATGTCACGTCAACCTCGTTTTCCTCAATGATATCTGTATAGACAAAAAAACACGAAAGTGTCCTTGATAACTCAACATTAAGATAGTTTAATGTTGGGGCATCGGTAGCGTAGTGGATGGTGCTGGCGCCCCATGTACAGAGGCGATGCCTCACTGCAGCGGTCACAGGTTCGACCATTTGCTGCATGTCACCCCCCACTCAAAAAAGATAGTTTAATGTCAAGGCCATAAAATAAAATAAATGTATTTTGCCAGCTGGACTATAAGAGCATTGTGCTGTGGGCGGATGTGGCGCGTTCGACTACTGTTTTGTACTGTCTGCCGCCTGTGGGCTTCATTCCATTTCAAATTGCCGCCCGTCTGCCGCAACCGAACCCAAACACGACTCTCTCTGTTAAGAAAAGATTGTTTATGTAAAATGTAGCACAAAGTGTTTTACATGTTAAAAGCAGAGCCCCCCATCCCCAACAGATCCCACACAGACCCCCTCACCTCTCTCACCCCCATCCTGATGTGATTAAAAAAAGAAGAAAAATAAAATAAAAAATAAATAAATGAATAAGAAGAAAAAATAAGGCTGAGCACGGAAGAACCAGAGAGGAAACACCACCCTCCACCCCACCAGGGGCGAGCGGACCCCAAGCCAGCACCACAGCAGCCAGAACCAGCAGCCGCCCCCCAGGGCAGACGGCTCCCACTGAGGAAACAGTGGAGTTAAGAGCTAAACTATGATAAATGACATAAAATATTAAGATGTAGGCCTAACATAAAATAAATCCGTTATTTTATAAATTAAAACATATAGCCTACAGTAGATAAAAGTAGAGCATGCTAAAAGTCAATACAATAATAGGCTAAATAGTATATATATGATAATAAATAGTGTCTAAACAATAATAAATAGTATCTAAGTTATCTATTAGGCTACCATTCCACTTTTGCTTATTTCAATATTGTTATTATTGGTTTACTTTTTAGTAGTATTGTATTCTCTGAGAATGACTCATTTAAGTAACTATTTACAGTCAAAAAGAAAAAAACAAGCAAAGAAACAAACAAAAAAAAACATTTTATACACTGGGCCTTCAAAGTCCTCTCTGGAACTATACCTGGCATGGCTTGTGTCCAAAAATGAATATACAAAACTTTGTTGTAGAGCTAAACCAAATACATCATTGGAAAGGTCTCAACCAGGAGACTAACATGTGTCAGTATGAAGATTGGACATGGCTCCTGCTTTGAAATACTGACCTTTAAACCTTGACCTCAGTGCATGTTTGAAGGCTTATAATTCAGCAATATAGGGGGGTACAGACATGGGACCAACTGTTATAGAGAGCTCTTGACCTCAACTATCATGTGAGTGTAGTCAACAACTGGGGGTGCTGTCAGATATGGGTAAAATATGGATAAAAATTAATCTGATAACACAAATGTGTTAACCATCCCCTTAAAGTCCACAGTGTACTCTGAATTCAGTATTTACAACTTCCAAATCTAGGAAAAACACTTATATTTAAAAAAAAAAAAAAAAAATACAATTCCTAGGACTGCGCCATGCAGCTTGATATATCAGCAACATAGTTGTTGTTCTTCTGATTTGCAAAGTAGAGTTCTAAATAGGGTTGAAAAAAGACATATCTACTGAATGATTAAAATACCTAGTAAAGCCGAACTAGTAATGACACTGCACCTAGATGAACTATGTTCAGAAAAAGTAAGGATGTTGGCTAATTTTTGATATTTTAGCTAGTACTCTAGAAACAGGGTTTTTGGGACGGTAGTTTTTTGTGGCTTGTAAAATAGAGTTGTAAAATAGGGTTGTAAAAAGATAGATCTACTATATATAATAAATATCTAGTAAAGCCGAACTAGTAATTACACTGCACCTAGATGAACTATGTTCAGAAAAAAGTAAGGATGTTGGCTAATTTTAGATATTTTAGCTAGTACTCTAGAAACAGCGTTTTTGGGACGGTAGTTTTTTGCGGCTTGTTGTAAAATAGAGTTGTAAAAAGATATTTCTACTGAATATATCAAATATCTAATAAAGCTGCACTAGAACCAGGGAATCTGTGTGTACACCATGACAGTGGATCCTAATTGACTTTACATTGGCATTGTTTACGTGGTACCGGCACGTAATTTTAACCCATTACATGCTTCCACCATGGAATGCGGTGTTAAGAGGTCATGGTCATTTCATGTATTCCTGAGAGCTCAGGTTGAACCCTGCTGTACAGAACCTACATTTCCCGTGAAAACAGAAGTGCATTCTGAAAAAAGACAATGCATTTAACAGACTGAAGTTGACACGGTGTCCCAGAACTTCAACAACCAATGCACCCAGGGTACCTTGCCCATCATATCTCAGTGTGGAAAATCTGTGACCAAATGTTGATATGTAACTATGTCGGAATGAGAATGTGTTAGAAGTTCAGTAGAGCAAGTAAAACAATTTCCCATCTTTACAAGCAGCCAATTGAATGACACAAAACAGTACCATTACAGCATAGTATGATACAGTACAAAAAAGTAGAAAACAAAAAGAGGGCCGCCCCTCCTTCCCCCCAATACCAACAATAACCAAAAAACAAACAAACAAACAAAAAAACAGTAATCTCCTCATTTCCACCACTTAACACTGCAGTCCAGGGGAACACAATTGAAATATCAAAGCTCACAGGATCCAACAGACATGTCACGATTCACTTGCATAAAGCCAAAGACTGTAATTATGTTACTCACCTTACAGTTTTCTTCAACAGTTTAAACATGAGATAAAAATGTGTCTTAGAGGAGAATAACATGACACAGAGTATTTCAGTACAAGCTCTGCAAGTATTTTGTTATAGATTGCATATTTTTTTATGCCCAGAAAAAATACAAAATACTTAAAAGCAAGCAAAATACCAATACCTAAAAGCAATACTTATACTTATTTTACTTAAAGGCAAAAAGGCAATTAACTCCCAAATCCTTGGCCCTTGGGTTTCTTTTCAGGTGTGTCTAGTCCTCCTGACTGAGGATATAAAGTGAGGGCAGGAATTGTGGTTAAGTCTCTCTTTAATCCTCCAGCCCTGACAGCAGCAGTGTGGTGGTGGTGACTGGTTAGGGTGAGAATGTGTGAAATTCAGGACAGGGGATTTGGGGGTGGGTGTGGTCCTGTGGCCAGAGTAGGTGTGGCCTCCGGTGACATGAGCGTCAACAACAGTAAAACACTCGTTAAAATGTATTGTTTTTATTTATAAAGTAAATACACAATAATACACAATGCGGTAAGCGAGTTGTGACATTTCCGGTGTTTCTGTGACAGCGTCTCTGTACTGCTCTGGTGAATTCTACTAGCCTGCTTTCTGCTTTAACTCACTTCAGTTGCTTTAACGTTGCTTTAACGTCTACTCCAAGTCTTAACCCACACTGGTTCTGTTTAAGCACTTATAGCTCTCCTCCTTTCTATGACTTTCTCGTTAATCTCTTAGCTGTTGTTTGCAAGTTACTAGCCTTGGTAGCTACATTAGCTTTACAGTTAGCGATGGCTTCTCCCTCTGCTCTTTCTTGCTCTGTGTGCCAAATGTTCAGTTATGCATCTGCCTCCTTTAGCGACAGTGGTAACTGTAGTAAGTGTAGCTTATTTGCTGCGTTGGAGGTGAGGCTTAGTGAATTAGAAGTGCGGCTCCGCACCATGGAAAACCATTCAGTAGCTGCGGTAGTTAGCCAGCCACCTGTAGCCGGTGCGGAGCCACATAGCATAGCCTTAGCCTCTGCTAGCTGTCCTCCGGTAACTCCCATTCAGCCGGGAGGTTGGGTTACCATTCGCCAGAGGCACAGCTCCAAGCCGAAGCCCACGGCTCACCACCAGCCTGTGCACGTTTCCAACCGCTTTTCCCCACTCAGCGACACATCCGCTGAGGAGAAAACTCTGGTTATTGGCAGCTCTATTCTGAGAAATGTGAAGTTAGCAACACCAGCGGCCATAGTCAAATGTATCCCTGGGGCCAGAGCGGGCAACATTGAATCAAATTTAAAACTGCTGGCTAAAGCTAAACATAGATTCAGTAAGATTGTTATTCACGTTGGCGGCAATGACACCCAGTTACGGCAATCGGAGGTCACTAAAATTAATATTGCCTCGGTGTGTGAATATGCAAAAACGATGTCGCACTCCGTAGTTTTCTCTGGACCCCTCCCAAATCTGACCACTGATGACATGTTTGGCTTCATGTCATCATTTTATCGCTGGCTGTCCAGGTGGTGTCCAGCAAACAATGTGGGTTTCGTTAATAATTGGCAAACTTTCTGGGGAAAACCTGGTCTTATTAGGAGAGATGGCATTCATCCCACTTTGGATGGAGCTGCTCTCATTTCTAGGAACCTGGCAAATTTTATTAGTAATTTAAATCCCTGACAACCCAGAGTTGAGATCAGGACTCAGAGTCGCAGTCCTATACGCCTCTCTGAGCTTCTAGTTCAGTTACCCAGCCATAGTTTTCATAGTTTTATACAAACGGTGTCTGTCCACCGACCACCTAAATTATTTAAATCTAAAATTAAACAAAGAGAAGTTGTGCATAACAACCTCATAAAAATTAAAACCTCTTCTGTGACAGAAAGACAAAACAGGAGAATTAAATGCGGACTGTTAAATATCAGGTCTCTATCATCTGAAGCAGTGTTAGTAAACGAATTAATATCAGATAATCCCTCGCTATCAGATCATTATCTGATTACTTTTGATTTATTTTTACTCGATTACACACCACTCAGCAACAGTTACTATACTAGATGTTTATCAGATAGTGCTGTCGCAAAATTTAAGGAAAAGATTACTCCGTCGTTAAATTCAATAACAAGTCCTTCAGTAACAGAGGTTTCCCGTACTGACTTTAACCTCTCCCGAATTGATCATTTTGTCGATGGCGCCGTAGGCTCGCTGCGAACAACACTCGACTCTGTAGCTCCTCTTAAAAAGAAGTTAACAAAGCAAAGAAAGTTCGCTCCTTGGTATAACTCTCAAACCCGTAAGTTAAAACAAATATCATGAAAATTTGAAAGGAATTGGCGATTAACCAAACTGGAAGAATCTCGTTTAATCTGGGCAGACAGTCTCAAAACTTATAAGAGGGGCCAATGCAATGCCAGAGCAAACTATTACTCAGCATTAATAGAAGGCAATAAGAACAATCCCAGGTTTCTTTTCAGCACTGTAGCCAGGCTGACTGAGAGTCAAAGCTCTATTGAGCCTTGTATTCCTTTAGCCCTTAGCAGTAATGATTTTATGAGCTTTTTTAATGACAAAATTCTAATTATTAGAGGCAAAATTCATGACCTCCTGTCCTCAGATAGTAGGCCTACCTATCTAACCTCAAACACAGCTGTAAGACCTAATATATATTTAGATTGCTTCTCCCCAAGAATTGACCGCAGTGATTTCTTCATCTTCATCTGTCTCTTAGACCCCATCCCAACTAGGCTACTTAAGGAGGTCTTACCTTTAGTTAACACTCATATATTAGATATGATCAATATATCAACCCTCTGCGGTCCAGAACCGTGCCGGCGCGTCAAAATCACGTGACCGATTTAAGACGAGGTAGCAGCAAGACACAGCCTCACTGAGTCTCCATTTCAATTTGTGTGGAAAGTGCGAACTTCAAACTTTGTACCACTTTTTAAATTGTGTTGATAGGCCATAGAAAAACCAGACTTATGATAAATCATAAACACCATGATTTTCCTGAATATTTTTGTCACGTTTGGTGCAGGAAGTAAAGGTAAAAACGAGCTTTTCGGCCTGACAAAAGTGCTGAAAGCAACAACAGCAGGAAGAAAAAACCCACCACACCCCCTTTCCTATTGGTGGAAAAATACGCCACATCAACCAATCAAAAAATAGTATGGCAACAGCAGCGTTTGTTGCTACGAAAGAGGGGAAGGTTTGTGGGAGTGGGAACTGCCCATTGGTTCAACAGCCCATTGGTTCGACATCCTATTGATCTGACCATATTAAACTCATTGTTCCAAAGTCCGTTCCGAAATCATCATGACGCCCTGTGGTTAAGGTCTGGTTAGGTTTAGGCACAAAAACCACTTGGTTAGGGTCAGGAAAAGATCATGGTGTGGGTTAAAATGAAAAAGAAAGTGGCAAACACACAAGCCGTGAGCCTGCTCTGCCTCAAGCCGGTCGCGGCGCACCACACGCCCGCCGTGAGCCGTTCAGCACCACGGACAGTCGGACTAATGGGATGTCGAACCAGTGGGCTGTCGAACCAATGACATGGACCCTGTGGGAGTTACGGCGGCAAGAGAGAAACAGCAATAGCAATAGTGAGCAGAGAAATAGTTAGAGATTTGGTGATATTTAGCGTGTTTGGAGTGTATGGTTAGTGTGTAGTGTAGTGTGTTTGGTGTATAGTGCAGTGTGTTTAGTGTGTCGTGCAGTTGTTTTTTTGTTTTGCGTGTCAAAACAATGAGGCGACTCCTGAATGTGGAGCAGGCACTACATCTCCTCTTTGAGTGGGATGTAGCGGAGGGAAACGCGGATCCGGAGTCGGAGCCAGAGAGTGAGGACTTTGATGATGAAGGGGATGATCCATCGTTTGTGTTGGAAGAGGAGAGAGAGGAAAAGGAGCCTCCGATGAGCGCACCGAGTGGCACCCGGAGGTCCGCACAGAGGAGGGGACGGCGTAGCGCGCCCATACGGTCACGGTCTCCACTGACACAGGCGGCAGAGCCAGAGCCACGCCTCCACTCTGAGCCCTGGAAGACAGAGGAGGATGCCGGCACTGCCCCAGCAGTAAGCAGGTTCCAGCCACGGAGAACACCAGGAGTCCAGGTAGAGACACTTTGTCCACACAGTCCAAAAGACCTGTTTCTGTTGTTTTTTGCCACTGACACAGTCAAGCAAATCTGCAGTAACACAAACAAAAATGCTGCAAAAAACAAGGAGTTAGGGAAAAAGTACAAATGGACTGACATAGAGACAGATGATCTGTACAAGTTTTTTGGTCTTCTTATGTACATGTCTTTGGTGTCACTGCCAAGTCTCCAAGACTATTGGAGACAAAATCACGTTTTGTCTGTACACCTTCCAGCCAAAGTGATGACACGAGACAGGTTCAGATCCATATTTTGGAACGTCCACCTCAGTGATCCTGAGGAGGATGTTCATAATGATAGACAGAAGGGAACACCAGGCCATGACAAATTGTTTAGAGTCAGGCCTCTTTATGATGATATCCTCAGTGCTTGCCAGGCTTATTACCACCCGAGGAGGGAGCTGGCAGTGGATGAAAGGATGGTGGCGACTAAGGCAAAAACTGGCATGACACAATATATGAAGGACAAGCCAACTAAATGGGGGATTAAACTTTTTGTATTGGCCGAGTCAAGCAGTGGCTACACCATCAATTTCAGCATATACACTGGCAAGGCAGTAACTGTGAGTGAACATGGGCTGTCTTATGATGTGGTCATGAAGCTTATTCAGCCATCCTGTCTTGGCACTGGATATCACGTCTACACGGACAATTTTTACACCAGTCCCAAACTATTCATGGACCTGGCCAGCATGAAATTTGGAGCGTGTGGCACCTACAGGGAGAGCAAAAAAGGATGCCCCAGAGGGAGGGAAAATGCTCTCACCAAAAGATGTGAAAGAAGATCAGTGAGATGGATCAGAGAGGGCCCACCTGTGTGTGTGAAGTGGATGGACACACGGGAGGTGTCTGTGTGCTCCACCATCCATCCTGCATTTTCAGGTGAGACAGTGCGGAGAAGGGTGAAGGACAGAGATGGACGCTGGGCTGTGCGAGACTTTCCCTGTCCCACACCAATCGTGGCCTACAACCAGAGTATGGGTGGGGTTGATCTGTCAGATCAGCTCATACAATATTACTCCACCCACAGAAAAACTGGTCACTGGTACAGGACCATGTTGCTGCACTACTTGGACATTGCAACAACAAATGCTTTCATCTTGCACCGTGAGATGAGCAATGCCAAGCAGTTGCAGCCCATGACACATAAAGATTTCATGGTGGAGCTGGTGAGTCAGCTTTGTGGCATGGACAAGGAAGGTGTTCCTCAGAGCAGGAGAGCTGATCATGTTCCTGTGCCCATTGTCACAGCCACAGATGCAAGCCAAAAAGCCACAAAAGGCAGACAGAGGTGCAAACATTGCCTCCAGGTGGACAACAGGAGGAGTGACACACCCTGGAAGTGTCAGGCCTGTGATGTGCCCCTCTGTGTTGTGGTGGACAGGAGCTGCTTTTCAGAGTGGCACAAATAAGGTGTGTGGCATCTGATAGTTTTGTAAATAGTTGTAAATAGTTGTTCAAAAAACGCCTGAGGCATTGCCTGCATTTTCATGTAAATAGTTATATATAACTTTGTTGTTTGCTAAATTTGTTCATAGGTTTATGAGTTCACAATTTATATTTCCATTCTAAGTTACAAAAATGGTTCGTTAGACATGTTTGTGGTTTTCACAGTCAAAAATCAAACTTTTTCCTACACGGATTTTATGTTTTATGTGTGATTTTAGGTCCAGTGTGTTAAAATGCAAAAATAATTGTAAAGTCATACAGGTGAGGTAGTGCTGAAAAGAATGATACCAAACAAGGCAAGGTATACAGTTTTTTAAGGTGAAATTTAAAGGTAAAATGAAAAGTAGTCAAAAACGGCCAATCATCCCTTATTAACAGGCTATGTACCACAGTCTTTTAAGGTAGCTGTAATTAAACCTCTACTAAAAAAGCCCACCCTAGATCCAGAGGTGTTAGCCAACTATAGACCAATATCTAATCTTCCCTTTATGTCAAAGATCCTTGAGAAAGTAGTCGCAGACCAGCTGTGTGATTTTCTCCATGATAATAATTTATTTGAGGAATTTCAGTCAGGATTTAGAGTGCATCATAGCACTGAGACACCACTAGTTAAAATTACAAATGACCTTCTGATTTCTTCAGACAAAGGACTTGTCTCTGTACTTGTTTTATTAGATCTTAGTGCGGCGTTTGACACTATTGACCATCAAATTCTACTGCAGAGACTGGATCACTTAATTGGCCTAAAAGGTTCTGCACTAAGCTGGTTTAAACCTTATTTATCTGATCATTTTCAGTTTGTTGACGTTCATAATGAATCATCCTTACGTACTAAAGTTTGTTTTGGAGTTCCGCAAGTTTCTGTGCTCGGACCAATCCTATTTACCCTATATATGCTTCCTCTAGGTAACATCATTAGAAATCACTCTATAAATTTCCATTGTTATGCGGATGATACACAGTTGTATTTATCGATGAAGCCAGAAGAAAGTAATCAATTAACTAAACTCCATAACTGCCTTAAAGACATAAAACCTGGATGAGCACCAATTTCCTGATGTTAAATTCAGACAAAACTGAAGTTACTGTTCTTGGCCCCAAACAACTCAGAGACTCTTTATCTGATGACATAGTTTCTCTAGATGGCATTGCTCTGGCCTCTAGCACTACCGTAAGAAACCTCGGAGTAACATTTGATCAAGATTTGTCTTTTAATTTTCATTTAAAACAAACCTCACAGACTGCATTTTTTCATCTGCGTAATATTGCAAAAATTAGGCCTATCCTGACCTGAAAAGATGCAGAAAAAATGGTCCACGCTTTTGTTACCTCAAGGCTGGATTACTGTAACTCTCTATTATCAGGTAGCTCTAGTAAGTCCTTAAAAACTCTCCAGCTAATTCAGAATGCAGCAGCACGTGTACTAACAGGAACTAAGAAACGAGATCATATTTCTCCTGTTTTAGCTTCTCTGCACTGGCTCCCTGTAAAATCCAGAATTGAATTTAAAATCCTACTGTTAACTTATAAAGCTCTAAATGGTCAAGCTCTGTCATATCTTAGAGAGCTCACAGTGCCTTATTATCCCACCAGAACACTGCGCTCTGAGAACGCAGGGTTACTCGTGGTCCCTAAAGTCTCCAAAAGTAGATCAGGAGCCAGAGCCTTCAGCTATCAGGCTCCTCTCCTGTGGAATCATCTTCCTGTTACGGTGGCAGACACCATCTCCACATTTAAGACTAGACTTAAGACTTTGCTCTTTGATAAAGCTTATAGTTAGGGCTGGCTCAGGCTTGCCCTGTACCAGCCCCTAGTTAGGCTGACTTAGGCCTAGTCTGCTGGAGGAATCCCTATAATACACCGGGCACCTTCTCTCCCTCTCTCTCTCTCTCTCGTATTCTATTACTGCATCTTGCTAACTCGGCCATTCTGGATGTCACTAACTTGGCTTCTTCTCCGGAGCCTTTGTGCTCCACTGTCTCTCAGGTTAACTCATATCGCAGCAGTGTCTGGATGGTGTGACGTGTGTGGTTGTGCTGCTGCCGTGGTCCTGCCAGATGCCTCCTGCTGCTGCTGCCATCATTAGTCATTAGTCATACTTCTGCTGTTATTATACACATATGATTATTGTCACACATGTATACTGCCAGATATTAATATATACTTTCAACATATTGTACCACAGTAGCCAGAACTATAACTATAATAACTATAATATTATTACTTTCAATAATGTTGTTGTAAGCTACTGTCACTACCATCTGTCCTGCATATCTCTCTCTCTCTCTCTCTCTCTCTCTCTCTCTCTCTCTCTCTCTTTCTGTCTCATTGTGTCATAGCCTATGGATTACTGTTAATTTATTATGCTGATCTGTTCTGTACGACATCTATTGCACGTCTGTCCGTCCTGGAAGAGGGATCCCTCCTCAGTTGCTCTTTCTGAGGTTTCTACTGTTTTTTTCCCCCGTTAAAGGGTTTTTTTGGGGGAGTTTTTCCTTATCCGCTGTGAGGGTCCTAAGGACAGAGGGATGTTGTATGCTGTAAAGCCCTGTGAGGCAAATTGTGATTTGTGGTATTGGGCTTTATAAATAAAACTGATTGATTGATTGACATTCACTGCAGCATTTTTCAATACTATCCCATCATCGAGTCCCCTCAGCAATTTTGTCTTCAAGTCTCAACTCAAGTTGAGTCTTAAAGTGTACACACAGCTCTTGTTTTAGCTTGTTTATAATCTATTGTTATAATGGTTAATTAAAAAAAAACACATACACACAACAACAAAAAAAAACAACAAAAAAAAACAAAGTATAGTAAAGTACAGTAAAGCATACTTTTGTCAGTCATCATCTTAAAAGACAAGGGACCCTGTTTTCATGATGATGCATGATGCTTAGTGTGGCTTAATTTGTCTTACTGATAATCAAGCAATGCACATTAATGCCTCATTCCACTTAAGTATGTGTACAGAGACGAGTCAACGGCAAGTTCATTCATTCCTATGGGAATCACCGTGATATCCAGTTTGCCTGCAAAACTCCTCTCCGTTGTATTTTGGTCCAGAATTCGCTTTGACTATGTTCAAAGAATTGAACTTTTGTGATGGATTTCAGAGAGCGTATTGATTGCCAAGTGAGTTTGTACAATTATAAAGAACTTGTTTATCTAGTCTGAAGACATTGTGAAGCTGTCATTCTGCTATTCTGCTAAAGTATGGTTATACATTATACACAGTCAGATTGTCATTATACCCCTTCCCTTTAGAATACTCTCCCCAAAGACATTCGAGACTGCACTGACCTCTCCCGGTTCAAATCACATATCAAAACTCATCTTTTCAAAATGGCTTTTAATGTGTGAATAGTGTAAATTTTATCGTAGTCTGCTATATTGCTATATTTAAGCAATATCACACTTGAGCTTGTGATGTTATACAATCACAACAATCACAGCCGTGACGATATACGAGTATAACATCACGAGCTCGAGTGTGATATTGCTTTTATACAACACTTCAACAGTTAAATAAGCAAGGGTGATTAAGAAATGTTGAAAAATGAGGACAAAATAGATATTTTAAACATTTTATTTGTCTTCTGCCAACAAAAATAGTTCCCTCAGGACTCCACTGTCACCGTTGCTATGTAACGCAGACATGGTGCGCCAGGCACTTACTCTTTATACACATTTATCTGCACATTTCCATTAATTGTGCAGCCGGTGAAATAAGTCTCTGGTGACTGCAAGGTGGACTGTCGCTTCACAGGCACAGCCAACTCTGCCTTCTGATCTGACAGTATGTTGCTCCATCGTTTTCTGCTCTCCATGGATGGCTTCCAGTAGCTTTTTAACAAACTCTCAGACCTGCAAGACAAAAGGTATATTTTAAGGCCTGACTCCTAATTAGAAGACTAACTTTACACATAGGCTATGTTAAAAAAACATCAAACCTGTGCCCACTCACTGTCATGATCTCCCTAGCTTCAAGACCTGCATCTGACAGCTTCTGTATGGCAGTCGCCCTGAGGCTGTGATTGGTGTAGATAGCTGTTGTCCCCCCCTCTTTACACATCTTCGGCAGCATCTGTGCGAGTGAGTTTATTCCCAGCGGAGCTTTAGTGTACCAGATATTGTCTGTGTGAGCTGCTGTCATCCTGGGCTTCAAATAAAGGTCATTTGCATCTGGTGGAAGTTTGTTTAAATACTTTTCCAGGGATACAATGCAACTGCTGACCTAACTGACACTAACCGTCAGTTTTGATTTGATTGTTGATTGCAATCAGCTGTGAGGCGGAGTGATACATACACAGTGAAATAACCGTGATGTTGTACTCCAATATTGTCACGGTTTTACTGTCTCTCAATCAATCAGATTGCAGGGCCGGAACTAACTGTTGTATAATGCTGCATAGTCTGTAGTTCTTATGCATAGAGCATGGCTGGCAGCGAATGCTTGAAAGACATAGCAACAGTAACCAGGGGGGCGGGGCTTAGCTAAGGATCATGTTATCCAATGACATTCCATTTGGAGCTTCCACCTTGTTCCCCGCTGCATTGTGATTGGTTGTCCTTCTTCACCAACGGACACGCCAGTCATTGCGGTAAGTGGTAGGAGCTTGCTGTAGCTGTGAATGTTGCTCGTGCTTCTGACATTATATGTGGGTTTGTATGCTATATAAACTATGTGTGTACCTACATTATATCAATTGGAATATATTGTCACTAGCTCAGCTCAGTAAGATAGCGTAGCAGTTCGTTAGTGTAGCCGTTTGTTAGCGAAGCGGCTAGTTAGCGTGGCGGCTAGGTAGCGTAGGACCTACTTAGGCCCCAGCATCCTTCGACTCAGCAGGAGAGTGCAGTATTTTAGGTGTTGCGTCAGCGCACACTGGTTGTTTTTAAACTGTGGAGTATTCAGTGATTAAATTGCATTGTTTTGCCATTAGCTTATAGGGTTGTCAAAAGTATCGATACTCTGAAAAGTATCGATACTCAAACGCTGTATCCGGATACAATACTGATTTACAAAAGTATCGATACTAACAGTGCATGCCACCTCAGCGCCTGTCGGGTGCACGCGACGGGTCCGATGGACACGCGCTGTGCAGGCAGCGTCTGGCAGGCACAGAGCCCTCGCTGCAACTCAGCTTGTTGTCGTCGCTGTGCATGCATGCACACATTTCTGTTGCTGTAATATGGCCAGCGCAGCTGCAGGAGGATCAGAGCAGCCAGTTTTGGTCAAAAATGATAAAGGAAAAAGCGCTCTTTGGAAATATTTAGTGAAGTGAACACAGCACACTGCAGACGGCAGGTACAGCCCCTCCCCTCACTAGCAGCTGAGCAGCTGGTGTCGCTAGCATCAAACGAAAATATAACTTCTAATGTTAATGTGGGAGCTAAGCAGAAAACTTTATCAGTCATGCCCGTCTGTAACATTAATAGACAATGTTAGTTTAACAGGACAACACAATTATGTGTGTCTGAAAGTTATGTTAACTGCAAAGTCACAGATTGAAGCTGAAAAAACATTTGGTTTCTCCCGTAACCCCTGGTTCTCTGATCACATAGTGAGGTAGAAACAGGAGCATCCTGAGCCTAAACTACCAACTCTATTTGATCAGCAACGAAAATATGGTGCCAATTCACCAGAAGTACAGAAAATAAACAGGGCTGTAGATACATTTGTATGGACAGATCTTGTTTCTGGTTGTTATTTATTTTGGGAGGATTTTTTGTTGTTATCACTGATGTTACTGTTCTGATCTTTATTTAAAAAATGACATGCCTCTTAATTTTTTGCTGCTTTATCGAAAATAGTATCGAGTATTGAATATTTTCTTGGGTATCGATATCGAGTTTGAAATTTTAGTATCGTGACAACCCTATTAGCTTAGCTTAGTAAGCTAGCGTAACTTAGCGGGTAGTTAGCTGCCATTGTTCTCTGATTCGGCCAGAGAGTGATTTGTTGTAACTTAGGGGTGAGGGGTGTCGAACGGAGCATTTTTTCGTATTTCCCTCTCTGCACAGAGATGCATTTATTTATAGTAACCACATTTTATAGTGAACAACATACATATGTCCTCCACAAATCCCGACCATGTTTGCAAAGTTTGGATGAATGAGTCGCACTCAATCTAGCAGGAAACGAAACATGTTCATCTGCCTGTTTGCCCCCGCATGCAGGGATGAACAGATCAATGATAATTAACCGCAAAACACGTAAATAACTTCATATTACTGGCGTGTAATACTCATTAATGCTTAAGCTGAGTCCTCTAGGAAATGAGAATGTCCAATTGAAATAATCTTCTCACTGTGTTTAACAAAGCATGTTCCAATGCAATTAAAGCTTTATGTGTTTGTGGACATAAGTGATTTAATCATACAAGTAGACAGTATTTGAAGAAGAAGTTAGAATGCATTGTGGTCATGAAACTGTTTGGCCTTGTCAATCAAAAAAGTGTATCAGTTGTGTATGTGTGTGTGTGTGTGTATGTTTGTGTCAGCTGCTGTCAGTGTCAAATCATTAGTAAATTATCAGTTTGATTTTAATATGCTTAATAACTGGGTCTTTATACTTTTAGATGCCCCGTGGCAAGTCTGTCGCTCTGAGGCGGCTAAGTGGAGGATGGCGGAGCAACAGTTGGCCTCCAGTGACGCTGGTGCACATATGTGGCGTGCTTTCTTGAAATCAACTTTTCATGTATATCCTTGCTGTATGACTGAGTTAAACTCCTAACTTTGTGTATTTTTATAGTCTTGAAAAGTTTACATATTGTGTTGAAGTGCTTGAACTTTGAATTTGGTCTCCTTTTTTTTAAAGACCATTTTATGTTCATCAACAGCTTGTGGCACAGGGTGGCACCGCACAAATGGTCAATTTATGAGTACACTGGGCACCAGCATAAATTGGTCATTCCAGTTGAGGTCCCAGGCAAGACGGTATGTACAATTCATAAAGATTTCACTGATGATTAGTTTTAGTTGTGTGTTTTCAGCCTAAAAGATATTCTGTCTTTTGTTCCAGCTTGTTCTTCTTGTAAGGGCGTCCCATCTGCGCTCCCTTGCAGATGGGATTGTGCTGATGCCAGAGGATTGCTACACCTTTGGCGTCATGTCCACTCCAGGGGCGTGCGCTGACCAGCTCAGGACTGAGGTTGAACATGCTGTTCTTCCTCGGATCTCTGATGCTGTCTGTGTCATGGCCCCTAGCAACAACCTGATGGCCAGCAAGATGCCTAAGCAAGGAGGCATAGCTTTTGGCCAATACCTGGCCACTGTCTGCAGCGTCTGGCCGACTGCACAGGTAGGTTATTCATGTATTATTTTTAATGAGGCTGATGTGTACAGGTCAATATGATTTTGTCATTAACCATTATTATTTTGTTTAGGTCTTCGCTGGGACCTTGTCCCACGCTTGACAGTCCCGGGGGATATCCAAGAGTTTTTCCGGCAGGAATTTCACCGCTTGTCAGCACGTCTCTGTATGTTTGAAAATAATGATACATGGTTCTAAACAGTTTTATGAAGGCTTATGAGAATTATATATTTTACATATAATTTCTAATATTATACCCATTATGGTTTTCTAATAAGAAAGTTGACAATGCCTTTTTAAAATGTGTTTTTCAAAAACTGTTTCTTTTCTTGTTCCTTTTTTTTTTAAGGTGTGAAGTATTTTCACCACGCTAACCGCTTCCCCCTGAACAACCACAAGCTGTGGGGCTGTGATGGTGTAAGTAGAATATATTATTTTCATATCATAAATAGAAAATTATTCAACACAGTATGTTTGACAGTAAAAGTGACATTTTTCAAAATAATATTTAAATTTTTTTGTCATTGTTTTGTGTTTGTAGGTGCACCCCAGTGACGACATGGGGATGCCTATCCTCATGGAGTCGCTGTTGGCTGCCACCAAACAGCACCTGGAGATACCAGCACCTAAGCCACAGGTGTCGCGCCCGGTGTCTCCCAAGCCTCTGCCAAAGGTGGTTCCACATGTGATTGTTGTGGGGGAGGTTGTAGTTCCACGGGTCCCCCCTCCTGAGTGCGATATTTTTTTTCATAGGATGGTAGGGGAAGGTACCGCCTTTTCCGCCTCTGGTTGGCTAGAAGGGCTCTCCTCCAATTGGTTATTTGATTTGGCCGTGAAACGTCATCTCATGTTCATGACATGCTGTCGGCTAGTCTGTTTTGATTGTCTTTACCACCAACAGAAGTAAACGAAGTCAATCCAACAGTGTGATAAGTGCGTGCCGTCAGATTTATATTAATGGAAAGCAGATCGCCAAATTTAAGGTTGACACCTAAAGTGTATGTCCACATCTGTCCAACATATGTTCTCATAGGCACGAAAAGTATCCAAGGGACGAGGAAACGGTAAACTAAGCGATTTCTCAAGGCACTTTGGCAGCACGCTCTGGAGGACAGACATGTGTTGCAACTTTTTCTCTGTAAGGCTGGACTCCTCAAGTCTCCAAACCAGCTAACGGAACTGTAACGGAACTGAAAGTTGGACTAACCTGTTTTGAAGTCGGTGTTACTGTCGTGTGTTGTCACATGTCTGTCCTCCAGAGCATGCTGCCAAAGCATGCCATGAACTTGAGATGACGTTTCACAGAAAAATCAAATAACCAATCGGAGGAGAGCCCTTCTAGCCAATCAGAGGCGGAAAAGGCGGTACCTTCCCCTACCATCCTACGAAAAAAAATATCGCCTCCTGAGTGGACGTCTGTACAGTCGGGCAGGAAGGTAAGAGACTGAACTTTGTAAATATGTTTCATGAAATAAAAATAAAGTTGTGAATTGATCCACTTTTTTTTTTTTTTTTTTTTGCTTTTTGTCATTGCAGAGGAACCACTCTGAACATGAGCATGGCTCTGGTTCATCACAGACATGAGTGGTTCATCATGTGGTATGTGATCTTTCATTTAACCATGATATTTACATAACAGTGATAGTTTGTGTGCTTTATCTAAGAAAATGACAAGTGTCAGAAATAATCTAAATGTCTGTCAGGTGGATGGCGCTCCAGTGGCCTTGCGAGAGTGTTTCATTCCACTGAATGCGTGCTGCTGGCCCCCCATGGTGGCGCGGGAGAGCAAGGGCCCGATCACAGCTGCTTGCAGCTTTAATAATAATAATAATAATAATTATTATTATTATTATTATCATTTTGATATGAAATACAGTCATATTTATCAGTTTGATACTAAATATAGTCAGTAAACCTGTCAAAATAACCAATTTATGAGCAATACAGCTGTATGTATACATTGAAGTGAAAAGTTAGAAGGCATAATCAGCTAAAAATAGGTTAGCTGACATAGAATGCTAGAGTGCAGGCATGTGACTCATTCAGCTGGTCATGTCTTTTTAAATGAATATATAAATATATGAAATATTTCACAAATCATAACACATACTTGGCAGGCCAACATCTTCACTTATTTGTTGTTATGCAATATTGGTCCTGTTTTTGTCCTGGTAATGTTTCACGCACATATTCCAAATTACTGGATGGCCCAAAACAGACAAAATTAGCCTTTACCCCATGGCTACAGATTTTTTTTTCTTTGCAGTTGCCTTTCAGGTCTATATATTATGCACTGGGTATCCCTCTGCATCTGCTGTTTATGATTCTGGGATGTGTAATTGTAATTTCAATTTCTTTATGTATTCTTTGTATTTTCAAATACTTAAGATGTCTAGACCTCTTAACCTCCCACCTAGATACAAAATCCTGCAGGATACGCCAGGTGTGAAACACACCCTAGGGGGTCGGAGCCAATACTCGCAGCAGACGAAAGAGTGTGAAAACAATGGGTAGGGGCGCGGCTCCCTGCCGCAGACAGAAGGGTGTGAAACATACCATAAGAAGCGGTCCTCAGGTATAAATAGGCCCGTTTCCACTGAAGAAGTTCCTGGTACTATTTGGGGGGCAGGAACTACTACAGGAACATCCTCTCGCTCGGCCCTCTCAACCGCCGTGTCTCCACTGAGAGCGGAGTACGAGGAAGGTTCCTGTAAAGTTACGGGCTCTGGATGTGACGTAATCGTTGCGCGACCATTTACCGGGGCGACGTAGGGATGCCGTTAGCTGTTAGCCCTTAGCGGTGTCTGTAATAACTCACTAAATGGCCCGTGGAATTTTTTTTTTTTTTCCAGCGGATGTCTTAGTTACAACATGATTGAGCTAACTGGAGTAGTTTCATGTTGTATCCGACAACAGGAGGCTTTTAACAGATGATGTCCTGATGTTAGCTTTGCTGCTGCTGTTAGCTGTCCCTGTCAGCTGCAGCCACTGATGCTTTCTAGACATCGTGATTTCCCAAAACTGAATACATACCACACATATCAACACAAAACTGCTTTGCTAGCTCAATCATGTTGTAACTAAGATATCCGCTGGAAAAAATATTTTTTTCACGGGCCATTTAGTGAGTTTTTTTACATGGCAGCGGAAGCTATATGAACGAGCTAACCCTCGTCTGCTGAGTTTTAAAAATGCTGGCTATTTTGTTGCTTTCTGTTGACATCACATACCTCCTTGAGTATATCCAATCAGCACCAAGTAAATCCCAAGCCCCAGCCAGGAGTCTTTCGGGGCCGTTCTGAGTACCTACTCCGAGGCAGGAACTTGTTTAGCCCCCGTAAAAGTTCCGGAACTCTGTCCTTCGGGGTTGGTTCCTGCGGTGGAGACGCGCACCAATGGCCCCGGCCCCGTAAAATTACCCCGAAGTTCCTGCAGTGGAAACGGGCCTAATGTTTAAGCTTCCCCATGCTCGGGGTCTTTCTTCATTCTGACTGCTCGTGTGCTGATTGACCTTTTCTTTGCAAAGAAAATAAAAACCTTGTCGGCCGGCAGAAGTCTCTATTTCATTATTCACCAGCAGCACAGAATTTCCACAACAGATGCTACAACCAATGCCAGGACATCAAAAAAAGCTCATGGTTAGGTTTATACAACAAAAGCAGGATGTTAGCGTAGAAGGGTGTTAGTTGTAAGTTGTTTTGTGATTTCACCAAGGAACATGCAAATTAGGACTGGGTAGAGGTACCTTTAAGCTATCGACTCGGTACTATATAGTATCGACACGTCATCAGTCAAACAGTACCTGCATTCAATCCTTTTTGTGCTGCGAGTCTGATCCCGGACCGTCCCATCTCCTTGCTGAATCCGCAGATTTTCTGTTTACAGACATCGCCAGATCTGCTCTCCTCCCAGTGAATGGTCAGATTGACATCTTCCCGGTAAGCACGATCCACGAAGCTGCAGCAGCAACTAACATCCAAAACCATAACGTTGACTCTGTCATGCTGTTCCCTGGTGTGAAGCTCACTCTCAGCCATGGCTGCAGAAGCAGCTTTCATTTCTTTGGTCACCAGACATCGAAACCTAATTTCAACAAAATATAAATGCCTAACAGGGGCGGCACGGTGGTGTGGTGGTTAGCACTGTCGTCTCACAGCTCACACGGTTCGATCCTGGGTGTGGGAGCCCTTCTGTGCAGAGTTTGCATGTTCTCCCCGTGTCAGCATGGGTTCTCTCCGGGCACTCCGGCTTCCTCCCACAGTCCAAAGACATGCAGATTGGGGATTAGGTTAACTGATAACTCTAAATTGTCCGTAGGTGTGAATGTGAGCGTGAATGGTTGTCTGTCTCTATGTGTCAGCCCTGTGATAGTCTGGCGACCTGTCCAGGGTGTACCCCGCCTCTCGCCCAATGTCAGATGGGATAGGCTCCAGCCCCCCCGCGACCCTCAAGAGGATGAAGCGGTTAGAAGATGGATGGATGGATGGATGAATGCCTAACAACGCCGATGGCCAGCTTGGTTGTTTCAAGAGGATAAAGAGAGGTATTTTGTTGGTGCTATAATCCTCGGTCGCAGTAAAAGGAGTGTAGTAATGCGCTCTCTCTCTCTCTCTCTCTCTATCTATCTATCTATCTATCTATCTATCTAGTGGTTAAAGCAAATAAAAGTCTTGGCTAATAAATGAAGTCCTACAGAATACATGCCACACCGTTTACATAGGGATATTGTATGAAGTACTAAACTGCTATCGGTATCACATTAAAAGTACTGGTATCATAATTTTTGAAATTATACCCTTAGTGCATATGTACACTGATCAAGTCAGTTAAAGTTCAGGGATTTCAATCGCACAAGTGATTGTGAATCTGTTTCACCTGCATGTGGTGCCCACGCATAATTGCTCTCTCCATATCCTTCCTGACTGATTCTTCTCTAGTTTTGTGTGCTAGTGTCCTTGTCACTACTGGTAGCATGAGGCGGTACCTGCAGTCTAATCAGGTTGCACACATAGTCCAGCTCCTCCAGCATGGCACATCCATATGTACAGTCACAGGAAGGTTTGCTGTGTCTCCCAGCACAGTCTCAAGAGCATGGAGGAGATACCAGGAGACCTGCTGTTACACATGGAGAGCAGAGCATCAATCCAGCAGCAGGACTGGTATCTGCTCCTTTGAGCAAGGAGGAACAGGAGCACTGCTAGACCCCTAAAAAAATGACTTTCAGCATGTGTCTGACCAAACTGTCAGGAGACTCCATATCAGAGGCATGAGGCCCAACGTCCTCTAGTGGGAATTGTGCTCACGGCTCACCCTCATGCAGCTCTATTGGCATTCGTCAGAGAACACCAGAATTGGCAGGTCTGCCTTTGGCACCTGTTCCCTTCACAGATAAGAGAAGGTTCACACTGAGCAGATGTGACAGGCGTGAAAGAGTCTTGAGATGCCATGGTGAATGTTATGCTGCCTGTAACATCATCCAGCATGACCAGTTTGGCAGTGTGTCAGTGATGGTCTTGGGAGGCATATCCTTGGAGGGTTGCACAGACCCCCCTGTCATAGCCAACGGTACCCTGACTGCTCTTAGGTACTGGGATGGGAGTGATTGTCAGACCTTATGCTGGGCCCTGGGTTCCTACTGGTGCAGGACAATGCCTGGCCTCATGTGACCAGAGTGTGTAGGCAGTCCTGGGATGATGAAGGCAGTGATGCCGCTGACTGGCCCTCTCGTTCCTCTGACCTAAATACAGTTAAGCACCTGTGGGACGTTATGCATTGGTGCATCCAACGCCACCAAGTACTGCCACAGACTGTCCAGGAGCTTACTGATGCCTGATCTATGTCTGGGATGAGATCCCTCAGGACTCCACCCACCGGCTTAGTCAGGAGTAAGCTAGACATTGTCACGAGTGCATACAGGCCCTTGGGGACCATACATACTACTGAGTCACATTATGTGATTATGTGATTTTAGATCCAGCCCTCAGCAGGTTGATGATTTCTGTTTCCATTGACTGTTGTTGTGTCATTTTGTTCTTTTAACAAATTATTCAATGTACACAAGTAAAGATTTTAAACTTGAATAATTTTAGGGATGCACCGAAATGAAAATTTGTGGCCGAAGCCAAAGCCAAATAAAATTAAACGCTTGGCCGGATACTGAGTACCAAGTACCGAATACCGAATACCGTTGTTTCGTTTTTCATTAGTTTTTGCAGATGAACCCCCTCCAGATTAGTGTTGTCATGGTACCAAAATTGTGACCCACGATACGATACCAGTGAAAATATCATGGTTCTGAGTAGTATCACGATACCACAGCGAAAATTAGGCAGATGTGCCTTTTGTCATTTATAAAAAGTTAAATCACTTTTCTATAATACATCAGTGATATTTCAATGGAATAAATTACTTATTGACTTATTCATACTTCAAAAACAGCATCAATAAAATAAATAAATAAAATAAAAATCAACCAGCCACCCTCCTCCCCTGACAAGTAAAGAACAGTTCCTTCATAAGTAAAGAACCATCCCTAAAGTGCGGCGAGGTTTGTGGACCGTTACCTGCCACAGAGAGAGAAATGTGAACGGCTCATTCTCCTCTGACACGCCACATACCTGTGTGCTGCCACGGTTCTGCTGTCCAGGTACTTTTGGGCAATCATGACGCCAAGAAGAGGACATTATGGAGCCGGACTTCTCCATTGCCTGTAAGCCTATGGCCGCCGTATTTGACAGGAATACATTCCTGTCAAGGAATACATACACGCTGTTTGATTGCGTTACCAAAACAAGCCGCTATTATTCGGCCTTGCTTTTCACTTATTCCACCGAATACCGAATGTGTGGTTTTTTTTTTGCAATATAATAATTTGTTCATCAAGATCTGATGTGTGATTTAAGTGTTCCCTTAATTTTATTGAGCAATGTGTATCTTGGTTGAAAAAAAAAAAAAAAACTTACCTTGTGCTTGTAATTATGCATGTCTTGCATAAGAACATATTTCAACATAATACATAAACTATTACGAGTGGAACTGTACACTAATGAATATAAAGACAAAAATCTTTGAATTTTAAAATACTTTATTTCATAAACAATATCTAAATTCAACATGGTTGGTCACATACACAGTAAGAATAGAAAATGCTTGGAACTAGAATAAGAGAAAACAAGAATTGGGCATTCCTATCTGCTCCTGGAGTAGCAGTTTAAGAAGTGAGCTCACTGTGTGAAGGTGATGGTGGTTAGAAAATTGTGCTACACATGGAAGAGGCAGGTTCAAGCCCTTGGCCTGCTTGTGTCTCTGTGAAAGACACGTTGACCTGCATATGGAAGGGAGCAACTTCGTCTCTGGGATCACTGTACGGTACCTCAATATTCCTAGACAGCTCACACAGATCTCATGTATCATTTGCATCATCTGCTACAGTTGCTTTTATTCAAATCACAGAGAAAGACAGATCAATCCTCAGCACCTTTCTCATCTTCTGCTTTATTCACTACTCATTCTGTCTTATCATGGTCTGCTTACATTGGAAAAAAACATTTAGTTTAAGGTAGTGCATGGAGGCAAGCCATCAGTATCTCATAAATAGACATAAATAAATACATTTCAATACTGAAAAGACATCATTATGGTCCATGGTGTAAATCAAGCTAGAAAAGATTCACATTGTCCCCCCATCTTTAAATAGGGCTGGATATATCTTTACATGTTGGAAGACCCTAACCTGTGTGGCTAGACTATCTTAATTGATCTCTAATATAAAGCCAAATATTGAGAATATTGTGCAAGACACTATTTGTGCAAAGAATGTGTGCTCCTCTACTATAAAAGCTTCGACAGGTGTCAGTTTTTAGTCAGAGTTTTAGAAAAGTTTCCCACAATAGAACGACACTAGGACAACACTAAGAAGGCATTTGCTGTATAGAATACTGGTTGCTGTAGATCATAATTCAATTAGAAATGCCTTTTGTTAAAGAATACACCAAAATGCACACGTCACAAAAGCCATTCACATAATGTTAAAAAGAAAAACCTATGGGCCATGGACTGTGCTATCCAGGAGAAAATATAGAGAACTGGCTGCTCTGGCAGTTCCCCCAGAACGTTTTCTTTTCTGTACAGTGTTATCTTGTCCATTCATCCCTTGTTTTGGACTCGTCTGTTTAGCTACAGTTTGTGAGACATTGAGGAGGAGGAGGAATGACTGAGGGTTGGTGAGCTGTGCTGTGCTGGACGGTGCTTCACCATGCTGTGCCTGAGACAAACAGTGCAAATGCTACTGTGTTCTTCGTCCCCTGGGCTACTTGCGCTGCTACTGTACAGTAAGTACCGTACCACTCCAGAGGAGGCTGTGCATGTGTGCTAAAATGTGTTTTTGTTTGCGTGTATGTGTGTGTGTGTGTGTTTGTGTGTGTGTGTGTGTATGTTTGTGTGGTACAAACGTTGGCCAGGCAGTGATTAACTCGGGTCTTGCTACGACCAGTCAAACTGTAAACAGGACTGTCTTCAGTTTTTATAAACAGGCGAGCATAAAACATGTCCTTCTGTCTTAAGGGGACTAGTCAGAAAAGAAGCTTGACCCCCATGCAGTTCATTGTTTGACTTCACAGCAAAAAAAGAAAAAGAAATCTCTTCTTCACTTTGAAATTTCTTCACTTTCTATTCTCAAATAAGACAGTGGCAATCTGCGTATCCAGAGGGTTTTTGTTTCTTTCCAGTTGCTGACATATCAGTCGTTATATGAGGTAATCAAGGAGTAGATCATACTGAAACAGAAGAAGAACAAACAGGAATTCAGGAAATGTAAAGCGAGTAAACACCTCTCTGATTGGACAGGTAGGCAGAAGGTGACAAAGTGAGTATTACATAATTCAAATAAACTAATGGCCTGCTTGAGGCTTTCAGATAAAGCTTTTGAGCACTGTGTGTGTGTGTGTGTGTGTGTGTGTGTGTGTGTGTGCATGTGTGTGTGTGTTTTCAAACATTTCATTAATCCATAGTCAGTATTCCTGCTGATTCATCTCAGTACTGCTGTCTCAACTGCTTACAGATTTAATGGGAAGTCTGTTTGTGGCCTTAGAAGTTAGAGTCTCACAAGTGGACTTATTTATTTAGTTGCTGACAGCAAACATTTATCTGTGATGTCTCTTTGCAGCTTTTCTGTCATGATCTGCATTATTCAGAGTAATGCTGCTTCTTCATCAAAATTTGCCCTTCATTACAACAACACAAGGGGCTGCTGCATTGGTGGGAGTGTGGTGTAAAGTACCAGTGAAACAATGAAACCCGGGAAGTCTAATTTGAGTAATATGTCCATGAGTTTAAAGGCATATCAGTCATCAAAACACCGTACAATGATTAATTCTGTTTTGATATGGGATTTTACAACTCAGAAAGTTTTCACAGCAGCAATTTAATCTTATCATGGGAGACAGCAGAAATATGATGTTCACATTACAAAGTCATCCACCAGTTAAATACACGGGCCCATATTTGATTGGCCAATGTAGTGTCTTGCCAAATGACGTTGCACTGGCATCCCTGCTGTGTCGTTGGACTGGACTCAGGCGATTGAGTCACAGGGGCTGTGTTTCAAAGAGAGCTCAAGTTGGTGTGAATGCAGCTTTAGAATGTGTGCAGATCAACATGAGCACAGCAGGAAAAAATGACAGCTTCCTCATTTACTTTGATGAGACAGCTTCGTTCACAAAGAGGGCTCTGGCAAAATCATCCAGTGACACGGTGTGCTGCAAACGTACGTTCCAGTGCTTTAAAGGCTCTGACACACCAAAAGGCCTTTTCCATTGTCACTTTTGGATTTTGCATATCCATTATCAATTATGTGCCATGCCCGCAAAGCTGCACCAGAGATGGACCTTCTCCTGTGTAGGTCCAAAAGTGGGGCTGCTCACCCTTGAGCAGGTAGCGGTGACATCGCGCAGAATGCAGCCAATCCCCGATCCCCATTTCCCCATTTCTCCCCCTCAATTAAAACGTGTGTTGCAAGTCTCTAATCACCTCTGTCTGCAGGAGACCAGAGAGAAAGGCGTTTTTAAAAGTCTCTGTGTGTTCAGCTCTCAGTACTTTTGTAGCTTCTAACTGAATCTCTGTGGTTTGGAGTTTAGCTTCTCTCCTGTGTCCTATATTTACTTAAGAAATTTGCTTTATTTTACTGTTTCATGTTTGTTATCAGCTGTATTAGAAGTTGTGTGAAGTTGCTGCTTAGAAACTCAACATTTCCTTATTTTGCTGCTTCACAAAAAGTTTTTACATGACTAAATAATGGGGCACGTTTATAGTGAAGAATCAAGGAAATGCAGGAAATTAAATGTATTTATCACTGAATTAGTGGAACTTTGCGGCTTTTCTTCAATAAAGGCAAGTCGAATGATGCTGCTGCTTTTAAATGTCATCACTCAAGACAAGCCATCATCAGTTAAAGACACACCTTTAAGCAGGTAGCCCTGTAACAATGTAATATAATAGCAAATCCCTGTTTGCTGGCAGCAGGTTAGTAGCAGGATTGCAACTGTGCTAGCTTCCCAGAGCTGTAAAATCCTTACTCATCCTTACTCACAGTGCACTGGTTTGGCATCTGATAAGCCCTCAAAATCATATAACTACAGTTTAAAACTTCCTTCCTCGATAAGATTTCATGATGCAACACAACCGCCTTCCATTTGTTTTAAACAAAGTGTTGTCTTCTATGCACTCCTCTAGCATTTACCATTATTCTGTAATTGCACTTATTACAATCGTGGCAACTATAGCATGTAGACAGAAAAGCCACAGCGCATTTACAGTACAAAACAATGGGAGGTGGCCTTCATGTGCTTCAAATGCAGATGCTTTTCAAAGCTTTTTGTCAGAGCAGAGAACCTCCCAAAGTTAAGCAAAATCCAGCTTTTCAGAAAAAATAAACAAATAAAATATTTTTTTTAATTGCTATATAAATCTATCTATCTATCTATCTATCTATCTATCTATATATATGTATATATGTATATGTACTATATATATGTATATGTGTGTGTATATGTGTGTGTGTGTGTGTGTATTCTTCAGGTTTCTACATGATATAAAAATGTAAAAACAACAATCCTTCCTGGCATGATTGTGTTGTTGTTTTTTCATTTTTGAAAAGACTGCAGCTGTGGAAAAGTTGCTACTGAATGCAAAAGAAAAAGCAAAAGCTGATGATCATGTAGTGCAATGAGCATGTAAAAAGCAAGCTGTAAAGCACACATCTCTGCAAAGTGACAAAATGATTTCACCATCAGTAAACCATTGACAAAGATGGGATTCTGCCACACTATATGCTTTCTGACACAGTGATCTGTGACATTTACCTGAAAAAAAGAGAATGATAAAGAACTGCATGAAATAACAACCAACAGCCAAAATCACAGACTCAGGATTCAACACTTATTTCATGGTGCTGTGACTTGACAAAAACAGATCAGCACCTCGCTGACAGGAACTAATGATTTCAAACATTTGCATTCATCCCAGAGGCCTGTTCGAGCTCCTTACACCTCAGTTAGTCTCTACTGGTGAGAAGACTGCAAATTCACTCTGTTTATCACAATTATCCACAGACAGAGAGAGAGAAAGGAGAGGATGTATGTGAGTATCTGATCATGAGTGAAAGGCTGGTTCCTCCTCTGGGACTTGACCTCCTCCCATTAAAGCCTCTGAGAAATGGCTTCATCATTAGTAGATGGACTTGTAGCTCTTTAAAATACAGCTCCTTTACTTTCACAGCCTAATTAGATATAACAAAACACGATGTACAGTACAGGCCAAAAGTTTGGACACACCTTCTCATTCAATGCGTTTTCTTTATTTTCATGACTATTTACATTGTAGATTCTCACTGAAGGCATCAAAACTATGAATGAACACATGTGGAGTTATGTACTTAACAAAAAAAGGTGAAATAACTGAAAACATGTTTTATATTCTAGTTTCTTCAAAATAGCCACCCTTTGCTCTGATTACTGCTTTGCACACTCTTGGCATTCTCTCCATGAGCTTCAAGAGGTAGTCACCTGAAATGGGTTTTCCAACAGTCTTGAAGGAGTTCCCAGAGGTGTTTAGCACTTGTTGGCCCCTTTGCCTTCACTCTGCGGTCCAGCTTACCCCAAACCATCTCGATTGGGTTCAGGTCCGGTGACTATGGAGGCCAGGTCATCTGCCGCAGCACTCCATCACTCTCCTTCTTGGTCAAATAGCCCTTACACAGCCTGGAGGTGTGTTTGGGGTCATTGTCCTGTTGAAAAATAAATGATCGTCCAACTAAACGCAAACCGGATGGGATGGCATGTCGCTGCAGGATGCTGTGGTAGCCATGCTGGTTCAGTGTGCCTTCAATTTTGAATAAATCCCCAACAGTGTCACCAGCAAAACACCCCCACACCATCACACCTCCTCCTCCATGCTTCACAGTGGGAACCAGGCATGTGGAATCCATCTGTTCACCTTTTCTGCGTCTCACAAAGACACGGCGGTTGGAACCAAAGATCTCAAATTTGGACTCATCAGACCAAAGCACAGATTTCCACTGGTCTAATGTCCATTCCTTGTTTCTTGGCCCAAACAAATCTCTTCTGCTTGTTGCCTCTCCTTAGCAGTGGTTTCCTAGCAGCTATTTGACCATGAAGGCCTGATTCGCGCAGTCTCCTCTTAACAGTTGTTCTCGAGATGGGTCTTGCTAGAACTCTGTGTGGCATTCATCTGGTCTCTGATCTGAGCTGCTGTTAACTTGCGATTTCTGAGGCTGGTGACTCGGATGAACTTATCCTCAGAAGCAGAGGTGACTCTTGGTCTTCCTTTCCTGGGTCGGTCCTCATGTGTGCCAGTTTCGTTGTAGCGCTTGATGGTTTTTGCGACTCCACTTGGGGACACATTTAAAGTTTTTGCAATCTTCCGGACTGACTGACCTTCATTTCTTAAAGTAATGATGGCCACTCGTTTTTCTTTAGTTAGCTGATTGGTTCTTGCCATAATATGAATTTTAACAGTTGTCCAATAGGGCTGTCGGCTGTGTATTAACCTGACTTCTGCACAACACAACTGATGGTCCCAACCCCATTGATAAAGCAAGAAATTCCACTAATTAACCCTGATAAGGCACACCTGTGAAGTGGAAACCATTTCAGGTGACTACCTCTTGAAGCTCATGGAGAGAATGCCAAGAGTGTGCAAAGCAGTAATCAGAGCAAAGGGTGGCTATTTTGAAGAAACTAGAATATAAAACATGTTTTCAGTTATTTCACCTTTTTTTGTTAAGTACATAACTCCACATGTGTTCATTCATAGTTTTGATGCCTTCAGTGAGAATCTACAATGTAAATAGTCATGAAAATAAAGAAAACGCATTGAATGAGAAGGTGTGTCCAAACTTTTGGCCTGTACTGTATACTAAAATATGACTTGCTACATGAGATACTGCAGCAAAGAGGAATATACTGACACTAAGAGAAAAAAATATATCATGCTTTTTAATTTGATAAATATTCATCATTATTTTTATGCTTTTGCACGTGATCATATTTTTCATTTCTCATTTAATACAATTAGTGCTAGCTATTAGGTTTTCAAAAAAATAAATAATTAGCCTTTTGTAATATTTTTATGGTCATTCATATGCCATGGACGAGAAGAACATTAATAGGACCTCTGTTTTCTTGAATGATTTCCATCCAGCTGGGTTGTCTGTTGTTTTCAGTAGACCTGGAATTGTATTATTAATGTGTCCAAGTCCAATTAAGATCCAGGACCAGTAGAGTAAATATGAGTGTGTAATAATAATACTATTTCACTATGTTAAAACAATTTCTAATAATTTACTTTAACTACAGGTTAACATTTAGGCCTAACTTACTGCTGATTATTGCTTAGTGCAGCTCTAAATACCCAATCTGAAATGAACTATCAGAATTAGCCAACATGCTGATAACTGTTACATCAGCAGTATTGGCCAATACCAGCTTTTAAATGAACTGCTGGAATTGGCATGTCATCGGCACTGGCTGATATTAGCTTTAAAATTAACTGTCAGAATCAGCCAACATGCTGATAATATTCATAAGTCATCAGTATTGGCCAATATCAGCTTTAAATTGAACTACTGGAATTGGCACGTCATTGGTAGCGGACGATATTGGCTTTAAAATGAACTATCAGAATCAGCCAACATGCTTTTTCTTGTTTTGCACAATGAATAAATATTACATACATTTTAAAGCACTACAGAAGAGACTTGATTTTCACTAAAATTAGGTGGGGAAAAAAGTGGATATATCAATATCGATATTGGTTATCAGCCAAATAAGTTGTTATGCATCAGCATATTGGATATCCGCCAAAAAATCCAATATCATGCATCCCTACCAAATAGCAGAAGTTATCATTATAGAATTGCATCAGTGTTTTGTTGCTTTCTGTAGCTTTTCATGATTTCTGTAGTATCTTGAATAGTTACATGAGTATGCTAACATACCCACATTGGTATTGCTTACATCTTGATGTTTGGCAGGCACAGTGTTTACTATTTTAACCATCTTAGTTTAGCCTGTTAGCATGCTAATATTTGCTAATCATCACTAAACATAGAATACAGCTGAGGCTAATGGGAATGTTTTCAGGTTTTTGGTCGAAAGTAAAGCAAATATAGGGAATGGGGATCACGGAGTATTCTGGGAGTGCTGTTGCCATCTTGGAAGGCTAATCCTTTGCTGCTGGTCTAAATATTTGTCATCTGTCAATTGTTTATCATCAGAAAGTATAAGTAAGCACAATAAACAAATGCAAATTTTAAGAAGAGTTTTTGACAGAGGAAAGCAAGCAAAATATTCAACCCAGTCTCACTCCAGAGTCATCACAAACCGGTACTTGGACAGTGACTTCCAGCATCAGACACCGATGAAAAAAAGCCAACCTTTCACACTGGTGTGATACACAGCCGGTTGCAATAATTGTTTAACGGTGCCTGGCGGCATCAGGGGGAAACATAGCGGGACAACAATGAATGATAAGGCAGCAAAGTCAGAGCAGGGTAAGCAGGAGTGGTGGTGGTTGGGTTCATCCGAGGGGCCAGTGTTCCCTTCCTGTAAGATTGTAAAGCCAAACTGGGGTCCGTTTCACAAAGCAGGTTTAGTGAAAACTCTGATTCTGTTAACCCTGAAATGAGGGAAACTCTGGGTTTTCCGTCTCAGAAAGGGAGCTAACTTAAACCAGAGAAAGTGGAGTAACTCCAGCCCATTTCAGAAAGAGAGGTAACTGAAGCTCGGTGTCAGTTACTATGGCAACTGACTCTGTGAACCTAACCTGGTCGGGAGCATGTTTTCTTCAATGAACCTCGAGTTTCTAGCTGTCTCCTCCCTCTTACGCCACACGCAGTGTGATTCATTCATTCATTCATTCGTTTAGTGTCGCACGGGTTTCAGCGAGTTTGATCATCTGTCCTCAAGGTAAAGTCGGATCCTAAAGTGTGTTCTAGTTCTAAATCTACTTTTTTTGACCATGGCATGTCCGTTCTTGGAGGACCCTGTGGACGAAGAGGCAGTGTTACTGAGGAGGGAGTTACGCATTCGTCGGGAGATTATTCACAGGCCCAGAATTGATGTATTATCATTTCCAGAACATTTTCTTTTTGAACTGTGCAGTTTCACATCACAGTCCATCATTTATATCCATAACCTCATCCGTCGTGACATAACCAACGTTACCAACCGTGGACGTGCAACGGGAGTTTTCTGTATAATATCAGAGATGCAGAATATATCAGTAAGGCCATTGTCTGCAGAGCCGTGAGAAAAGTGTCCCTAGCTCTGAAACGTCTATTAAACTCTTTTGTTGTGTTCTCTGGACATAAACCTGTGAGGATCATCAAGGAGGAGTTCCACAGGATAGCAGGTGAATGATGTAGAAATCAGTTAAAATTTATGATTATAAATCATATTCAGTTAATGACATGGTGCTGCAACCTCAGACTGGGATTAGTCATTTTAATTTCTTTTCGGATTAATGTGCAGGTAGATTGACTGTCTCAAAATGTCAGACTGCATCATACTGCAAAAACTCAAAATCATACCAAGAATATGTGTCTTATTTCTAGTCAAAATGTCTCATTTCTAGTCAAAACAAATCACACCTAAAAGTAACTTGTTTTTAGACCATTTTCATTTGAAAAATAATAAGGTGGGATTGCATCGAAGTGAACTAAATTTGAGCTTTAACACCATTCCACCTGTTTGCATCTGTAGCCTAACATTATTGTAATTGCATAAATGTATAAAATGTATTTAAACTTTCGCATTGACTCGAGCAGTAATTTTCTCCCACGCCAACTCCCGTTCCTTCGCTGCTGCAGCCGTGTTACTCTTCTTCCTGAAAACAGCTTCAAATTCGTTGTATGAGCACATTAAAATATCCAACTCCAGAGGAGTAAAAAATGCAGACCTTTTCTTGTTGCTTGTTGCCATGGTGAATCGTGGTATCGGGGCTCCATTGATGACGGCATTTTAAAGTTGTGGTGAACGCGCTTCACTCAGAGTGAACAAACTCTGTGTTGATTGAACCAATTGAAATCACCTGCTCTGAAACCCGTAACCCAGAGTTTTCCATCTCAGAGTTACTCAACTCAGAGTTCAGGGTTAGGCTCAGAGTTTGTTGAACCTCCTTTCTGAAATGGACCCCTGTTCTTTTTTTCTAAACCCAACCAAGTGCTGTTGTTAGCAAAACGCAACAGTGTGTGTTTGTTGTTGAACAAATGCAATCGCTGAGATATGATGTGCAAGGTATCCTGAGTGCACTGGCTGTTGACGTTATGAGACGCCGTGTCAACTTCAGCCTGTTACATGCATTGTCTGTTTTTAAATCACACTTCTGTTTTCATAGGAAATGTAATGTTTGCATACACTCTACATGTGCTATGTCAGTGCAACACTGCAAATTGAAGTTTTGATCTTCAAAAACAAACACGTGGTTAAGTTTTTCTAACACACACACCTAAGTTGGGTTTAGGGAACAAAAGCACGTGGTTAGGTTCAGTAAAACAGAACAGCGTTTGGCTTCACAATCTTACGGGAGAGCAAACACTGGCCTCCCGGGTGAAAGTCAGTGGTTGCTGGACCCATCCACCACCCCTTCCACCACTTTAACTTTCACTGTTGTGATGCTGGACGCTGTTAAACAATAATGGTGACCGGCCATGTGTTATACCGATGTGAAAGGACAGCTTTTTTCGTTGGTGTCTGACCGACGGTTTTCAATGACTTCAGAGTGAGACCAAGGTTGGAGGAAAAGTCAGAGAATCACCCAAGTCATTGCAATTCATCCTAAAGGGAGTGAGAAGGTGTACCATATTTTAAGGCAGTGCATCCAATAGATATAGTTTGATGTTGATTTTTCAGCCTGGACAAAAGTGGCGGCCCGACAGAACCGCACGTCATTGCTAGTTGATCCAAGTACTGGAGGTCTTGACTCATTTGAATGGCTTCTTTTGGCAAGTTTCTTGCCTCATAAATGTTGATCAGCTATAGCTGATAACATCTACCTATAAGCTGCCAGAGGTGTTTGTTCTGTTTATCGGCCAATGTGATAAACGAACAACATGGACATCATAAAAAGAAAAAACTTTAAAAATGTTAATTTTCATCAGCCAACTTATCAACCTGGAAATGCCAACAGTGGTGTTAATTTCAAAACTGTATCTGCTCTATTGGCAAACATGTACACTTCAATGAACATTATGATACAAGTGAAAACAATTCATGAACACTGACGTTTGCTTCTGATTCACTGAAAAATGCATCCATGGCCACATATTGGTCCACAGCACAGCAGCCAGCAGCGATACCAGTGAAGAACACAATATTCCTAACAGATGAATTTTTTGACAAGGGGGCTTACCCCCTTTAATGTTAGAATGTGCACATTTTCCTGTTGATTACTTCTATGTTCTCTAAATGAAGGCTTTATGTCATAATTCCCTGCCTGCAAAATAACATTTTATATCAAGCGCTATCATTTAGTGGCAGCTGTCACTATTTCATGTTCATTCAGCTTTTAACATTTGTCTAGTTAATGAGCCAAAATTGACCTTGTGTGCGTGTGTGTGTGTGTGTGTGTGCTTATGCCTTTGTGTGTTGGTAAATACAAAGCATGCCTGGGAAGATGGGAAGAACAAATACAATAGAATGATTAGACCTGTACACATAAAGCAAGGTAGCACGCAGGTAGCAGCATACAACATCATGCTATAGACCACAGGGTTTGTACAGAAAACCTGTATACATCTTGTAAGAGAAAAGTGCTTGTTACTGGAGTGCATCACATTTGACAAGGCCTCCCTGTGACACAAACAAGTTCAGGAGAGAAAAAAAGGAAGAATAAAAGGTAAGAGTTTGGAGAGGAAAGATCACATTCTGAGGAGAACTCCGTTAGTCAGGCAGGGCTTCATTATCATTCAAAGGTCTGTGAGAGCATGCAAAATTTCACCATGTGTGATATTTAATGCCTGTGTTTGTGTTAGTGTGTGCAGTAAAATTTATTGTGAAGGTGTAAAAGGGGTCTTTAGGTTAAAAAGCAGGCGAGTGGAGTGTGTGTGGTTTTTCGGGGAGCTGTGAAGAAGGGTCATTGTCACAAGGCAAGAAAACAGAAGCAAGCCTTATGAAGCAGGTTTTAGGTCACTTCACCTCCAATTCAACCAGTTTTGTACATGGTATATAAATTCAACATTTTAATAGTGGCTCACTGTTTATACTGACCGTCACCATCTATAAAAAGTACCTGTTGTTTTTGGCTATTGCATGTCATTAGAATCAAACATTTAAATCCATACACATGAATTATGAGAACCTAAAGTGCAACACACACTGCCGCCATACGCCGAGCGTCAAAACGCCCGCCTCCATTATATTCTATGAACCAACCCACACTGGCGCCGCTGTAGTATCAACTCCGGTTGTTTCAAATTTTTAATAAGACGAATTTGATAAGAAACCCACCTGTGAAATCCAAGTTGTTGTTGCCTCAAAGTTTTTCCTCTTCTTCTTCCGTTACTAGCAGTTGGCAACCGTTGGCAACTAGTGTAGGTACAGCCACCTAGCGGGCTGGGGTGGGAAATACATGTCGACGGTGCCACTGCGCGCCGCTGCCAAATGTGTGTTGGGGGCGGTGCTTGTGTGTTGCACTTTACTGACAACAACAGATGATTCTGATTTTCTACAACCTGGGATTTTTTTTGTCAAAATGTTCTATTAGTTAAAATGGTTAGTTAATATATTAAAATATATATTTATTTTAGTTTTAAAATTCAAATAGAAATTTCAAGAAAACCACCCTGTAGAACATGATGGAATTGAAAGGAAGTGGACCATTGCACTGCTTTGAAGAGAAGTACCTCACTGCTGCTGCTGCTGCTGCCAGTGGTCTCTAACACAGCATGAGCTAAAGCAGGACAGGATGGAGTACAATGGAGAAGCAAGATGGTGTAAATTCAAGATGAATCATGGTTTGCAACCACAGACACCCATTTTAATATTTTGCTGAAGCCACAATGAAGCGGGTTTAAAATTATTTTTTTCAAAAAAACATTTGAAATGCAAAGGAAAGAAAAGGACACATATTTTGAAATAAATTAGCTAAAATAATCAAAACCACTATGGTCTTTCATTCACCAAAAGGTGAACCTAAAACAGGTGACTTAACATCGTCCACTAATTGATGTAGGTACTGGTATGAAAATGGATGAGAAATGAATGAGCATATAGCATTAGCTCTTCTTCCCTAAGTTACACCACTATACCATGCCAGGAGGGAGCATACTATAATCTCATTGTCTGTATGTACTGGAGATTTAAGTAGCCTATACTATGGCTGTCAGTGAGAAACAAACATAATTTGCGAAGGCCATCTATTAAATGTGACAATCGTGCCACATTACACAAAAAAAAGTCACCCTTAAGGTTCAGGATCTGTGCCATGTGCCCTGCTTTCAGAAAACTCTGGACATGAAGCAACATGTTATTTTTCACTGAATTTAAAACTGAATTCCAAAAAAGCTGAACACAAACTTAAATTAAAAGTACAATTAAGTACTGCTGCTGCTGAACATGGCAGGCAAAAGTTTGGGCACCCCTGGTCAAAATTTTGTATACTGTGAATAGTTAAGTAGAAGATGAACTGATCTCCAAAAGACATGACATTAGAGATGACACATTTCTTCAGTAGTTTAAGCAAGATTACCTTTTTATTCAATCCTTTACAGTTTGAAAATAACAAAAAAAAGGAAAAGGGCCTAAATTAAAAGTTTGGGTTAATTGAAGCCATTCTTCCCTCTACCTGTGAAATGTTCCCTGTGCCACTGGCTGCAAGACAAGCCCAAAGCATGATCGATCCAGGTGTTCATTTTATGAAATGCTGCTCCCTTTTTCTCCAAACATACATTTGCTTATTGCATCCAAAAAGTTCTATTTTAACTTCACATCACTCCACGGGATTTGTTTCCAAAATGCATCAGGCTTGTGGTGATATTCCTTTGCAAACTTCTGACACTGAATTTTGTAGTGAGGACACAGGAAAATTTTCTGCATAGTAGAACAATGCACCACCACTCTAGAGTCTGATAAATCTCCCTGCAGGTCTTTTGCAATCAAACTGGGATTTCATTTGCCTTTTTACCAATCCTCTCTCTTAAAGTTTTTTGGTCTTCCAGACCTCAACTTGACCTCCACAGTTCCTGTTAACTGCCATTTCTTAATTACATAATTAGCTGAGGAAACAGCTACCTTAAAATCCTTTGTTATCTTCTTATAGCCTTCTCTTCTTATAGCCTTTTCAGAGTGCTAGGCAGCTGTTTAGAGGAGCCCATGGCTGCTGACTGTTGGGACAAGGTTTGAGGAGTCAGAGTATTTATAAAGCTTTGAAATTTGCATCCCCTGGCCTTTCCTAACGATGATTGTGAATAAGCCATGGCTCCAACAAGCTAATTATGGTCTAAGACCCTGGTAAAAGTTGTCTGAGAGCTCAAATGTCTTGGGGTGCCCAAACTCTTGCATGGTCCTCCTTTTGATTTTTCACTCTAAAATTGTACAAAACAAAAATAGTACACTGATCTTGCTTAAAATATTGATGTCCACGATATCTTGAATTTCATGCTTTTTGGAGATCACTTTATCTTCTACTTACTTAACTATTCACGGTAAAAGACATTTTGATCATGGGTGACCAAACCTGCAATTGTATATGAAGGGGTCATGGGTTAAAAAAGTAAAGACATCCTCTTGTTGATAATATCAGTATTATATTAGCTGTAGCTGAAAGAACATGGTGCTTTTGCTAAGGGAATGAAATCAGGTATTTTGCAATCTAATAAGAAAACAATTCACATTATCTTGAAAAATACCTAAAAAATCTTAGCATTAACAAGAAACAGCACCTCATCTCACTGGCGTGTTGATTTTAGGAGGCAATGTTGAGTCAACTGGATGCTACTGTTGTCAAACCAACAAATAGACCAAAAAATAGGACCTTTTATTGTAAAAGAAAGACGAGACTTGCCACATTGCTCATGATGTTGCTTTTATACCTGTGTGGTATTGCTGTGATAAACATGTTAACACTGTAAAAGTACCTTCTTCCTAATAGGACATAGCAGCAGCACATCATTTCTCTGCAAGGATAGGACTGGCTTTTATGTGTCAAATGTTTACTCACAGGATTATCACACACATACAACAACTCCATGTTAAAGTTGCAATCCTTTTTGGGTAAAGGAATAATTTATCATCAAAAAAAGTCTTCTGTGCTAATGATGACATGTCAACAATCAGTAACTGACATGGTTCCACACCAGTCTCAAGAACTTCAAAGCTAAAATCCATGTAGGCCCTGTCTTTGTAAATGGATATTTTTCACTACGTTTGGGCCTCTCATCCACACACAAACAGAGTTTTAGATCACTAAAACGGATACTTTTCAATATGCCCTCTAAGGTGAAGACTTATCAAAACTCTGATATAATCTACTCAAATTACGCATGCCCACTGTTGTTTTGTGGAATGAGCCAACATTTGAAACACTAATGGCAGACTACTGGTTTGCTAATGTTTTGTTAGCACTGCTTGGTCTAATGACAACTTTACACTTGAACTCACCACTTCACGAATGAGCTGAGACATCTACCCACCCAGTGTATTTGCTCCACCTCAGTGTCCGGGGTTTAAAATCCACTAAAACCGTCAGTTTTGGATCAGGACCGGTCAAACCAGCAGGTGGTGTGACACTTTCCAGAATGGGATTGTTGTTGATGAGGAGTGAAAGGAAAACTTTTACACATCCAGAGCATCACTCATATGTTTAAGTGAGCTTCTTCATTCTTAAATTGAACAGGAATCAGCAGGAAACACCTACTGGCAATCAGATTGCCAGTAGGTGTTTTTAAAAAGGTATAGTTATTCTTTACACTTCAGAGATAGACAGCTAATGCCTGGACCACAGGTGGGCTCTGATGCTGCTCAGCTCCAGAACATCTAGAGAAAAGGAGTCTTGTGGCTCACCTATTTTTGCATGTAACACACATTTTCAGCAACAAATAGGCGAAAAATAAATAGGTGAGCCACATAAATAGTAAAAATGTTGTTTTGACACTCATATTGACATTTTATCATCTATTACTACACTTTCAATGTTTACATCTGTCACAGACATGAAAAACTGTAAGTTTTGTATCAACACTCCCTATTTCCATTTCAAAATTGAAGTCCCCTGACAGTGTTTCTATGGAAAGATTCCCTTCATTTGTAAACACAAGGCTTTTTATTGTGAAATATTTGCAGGACCATGTTGTTGATAATGCAGTTGCTTGTATGGCTCCCTAAATATCCTTTCAGTTATGGAAATACAGTAGTTGCAGCAGCAGGCAGCTCTGCAGTAGTGCTGCAGCAGCAATGTTGTCTGTGTGAACACTGCACACGTGAGCGCTTGGAGTCGTTTTAGGGTTCTAGTGTAGACAGAGATATTTTGTAAAATAACATTGTATGGATGGAATTATTTTTCAAAATGGAGAGGAAAAATATCCGTTTACAAAAATATCTGGATATGTTTACACAGGGCCTTGGTCAGCAACCTTTACACAAATCAAGATCAACTATGGTGGCCATATGAAAGACCACTGGAGTCTTTTTTTTTAGTTTTTCTTATTTTTTTAAAAATGTTATTTTGTCTCAATTAACTACTATAAAATGAAAGGTCAAAAAAGTAAGGATTGTACCTTTAAGTGTTTCCATTGATAAGACTTATTAGAGGGATATATCCAGGTTCCACACACTGCAGCACCCACATGACACATGGAACAAGAATCCGGAGTCATTAATAACAGCATTATTAGACAAGAACAGGGACATTGTGTGAATTATTATCATGTAACAGCAAGGCATTATAGCAAAAACATTAGTTTCACAGTCAAAAAAGAAACTGCATTTTCAAAAACACAATCATACACAGAATAACGTTCTTAGGTATAAAAACAGAAAAACAAACATTTTAACCAATGTATAGCAATTTTACTCCTCTGCTATCCAATAAGCATTCTGGTAGTGCTCTTCAGTGAAGAATAAAGAATCAAATTCTCCCAACATCACATGCATTAACATTAGTGGGCTAAATACTAACCTAGGTAACCTGACAGATCTACAAAAGGTGAATGAACTTGCATGTGATTGCCAGAGAAATGGTTACTTTATTCAGTGATCTGCACTCACATATCTTCATCAGAGCTGTGAAATAAACTATGTGATAAAAATAGATTGGGAAACATGATGTGATGTGAGAGTTCATTTTTTAAATTTCCTTATTTACATTTGAATCATTTCCCTTCACAACCTGGTCTAATTCATGATTTTTTTTTAGCATTAGTTTGATTACATAGTTTTTTACTGTAGCTCTTGTAATCAAATTGACGTAATCTCCCTAGATGTAAAATAATCCAATCCAATTATTGTCCCACACTGACTGCAACGTGCTCACCAGTAGAGATAGTAGAAAAAGGAGAGGACGAAGAAGGACAGCTTGCACCAGGCCTCCTTTAGGCAGAATTTGAGTGTGTCGCCATTCATCACGGATGCTGGGTCGTAGAGCAGCTCCTTAGTGTCCGTTGGGGAATGGAAGTACCTACCACAGAGGGCAAAGACGACATCGCGGGTAGTTGACCCGTTCCAGACCCCCGGGGAGAGGGGGGACGCAGGGAGGTATGGAGGAAGGCGGGGAGAGAATGGAAGGAAATGGGGAAGGAGATAGTATGGAAAAAGATGGCACGATGAGTTAGGGGAGCACCATCATGCGGCAGACATGGGTGAAATAGATGAATCTGTGGAAAGTGACTGTTTGACTGTCCACAGTTAAGCAACTGTAACTAGGCACAGCAGGCCTGCCAAGCTTTGGATTTCTCCACATTCTTCAGTAGGGTGCATAGTAAAAGTGCAAGGAATTGATTAAATAAAATCTGTTTTAATGTTAGCTGCAAATGTTAGCATGCTTATGACCTTTTGTAAAAAAAAAAAAAAAAAACTAGCATTACTTTTAAATCTTAGTAGCACAGCTAAATATCTTTAACTGTGGGACTACAGGTTATGTTAGAAAAAGCTTCGTCCATGGCCAACAGATCCACTGTGAGAGCCAGATTGCTAGTGTTTCAGGATTTAGGACAGGGGCTCCCGAGTCACATGATGCTCTTTCGCCCCTCTCCAGTGGCTCCCTTTGGCTTTGGCAAAATTATATAGAAATTAATAATGGCTACTTTTTAAAATTTCATTTTTTACTGTCGTAAGCCTTAAGTGATTCTTAGATTCTCAATTGTAAAAATGAGTATCCATTACACAGAATTAAAAAAATGTTTTTACATTTCATCAACTAAACGTTCGTCATATGGCCTATCACCTTTTCCGTTGAATTTTGCTGAACCTCAGTGGTGGTGGTTTATCTTGGATCTCTCTAGCTAAACTAAGCATGGATTCCCAATTGGAAAAAAAAAAGTCTTAGCAGACAATAGATAATTTAACAGTGTGTGGACATATTTGTTTGCTTTCACTGCCAACCCAAAAAGTCTGAGTACCAAACAATCATAAATAGCCCACTGCGGAGTAGCCACCTCATGGTAAAACATATTAGTTAATGCTCATTGAGACCTATGTTGATGGGTGATTTTAGACTGTTACCTTCATTATAAGGCTCAAATATTTTTTGTGGCTCCAGGCAAATTATTTTAGATTTTTTTTTTTTTTTTCAGATTTATTTCCTTGTTTTATTTTGAAAAGCAAAGGTATACACGTATGTCCTGGCACAAAAAAATGCCCACCAATGAATGATTAGAGAAAAGTTAAATCAAACATTGATTGAAGAAATTACTTCAAGGTATTAAATCATAAGATCAAATCAGGAGTGAATGAATACTATTTTTTCTTCATTTATTCATTCAATCTTAAGGCTACTTAAATTAAATTTTGGTCAAATTGTGTGCAGAACTGAAAGAGTATATTGGTGTCAACTCTCAGTTTTCTAATCTTACCCAATTTATGCAATTCCAACTGTTGACTGTTGAGGGACCCCAGTATGCAGAGATATTTAAATACACCATTTTGAAAATGTCAGTGTACCTATTTCCTACACTGAAATTAAGCATACCTTTGGAGCATTATTTGTCCCCCCCCCCCCCCCCCCCCATCCACCAATGGATGCCTTAGGTCCTTTAATTTAGTATGATACCTGTGTCTTCACTGTAGCTTTAAAACTGAGCCAGATACAGCAGGTTTTGCTAAAAATTACTTTGCTTCACTCCTCACCTTCAGCTCTGCCTGTCATACCTGCTGCCTCTTCACATTTTTTTGCCAGACATTTGTGTTCTGCTTTTCTGCTCTTTTCATTTTCTTGTTCTTTCTGTACCCTGACTTTTTCTTTAGGAGCCCCTGATTTTTGCTGAGACATTCTGACTTGGCTTATCAGGCCGCAGTCCAGCTTGTATTGTCAGTGATTTAAGTCAGTAAATAAATTGTTGTACGTGATCCCATTTAAGGGTCAACCATAAACCTTTTCATGAGCCTCCCTTGGCCTCAGGATGGGGTCATTTTCCGCTGCTCTTTATTTCCTAGCAGCAGCACTCAACATATACTCATTTGGTTGCATAGCGTTTACTGCATAAACCTTTGGGGAAAAATCAAGTAGCTAGCTTTGAGTTTTTATCCAGCAGTCGTTTCAGGGTTTGTTTTTTTTTCACAGATATCAACTGTCTGCTCATGTATGTATGAAGAATGCAATATTTTCAGAAAGAAAGAAGGACAAAGCAGGCTTTGGAAATTGGAAATTGATTTTTTTTTTTGTCATTACAGGCAAAAAGTAGACATCGGTTGCATCACAAAAGTAACTCTAGATAACAGGGGAAAAAATAATGTTTCAATTTTTCCCCAAGGATTGCGTATGGAATACTTTGACTAGCGATGTCATGAGAACCGATACTCGCGATACCTTTCGACTCCATGATGAAAAAAACCCTGCGATACTCATTTATTTGAGAAACTGGAAGAACCGATACCAGCATAAGAATCGGTGCTATGACTCTCCCGGAACTGATGGGGGCAGTATACGTCATATAGCATTACAGTCCATGCCTACATTCAGAGCAAGGGGCTGACGAGGAAGAGGAGAGAGCGGCTGCCTGCTAAAGCCCATATTCAGAACCAGTCACCAGTCACAATATATGCAGTTTTAAACACCACTTTGTCCGTTTATTAATTGCTTTTAACTTGTTCCGAATTGCTTCTGAACCATCCGTGCTGTGTTTTGGTCCATGCTGGACGGAGCCTTGTACACCGGACATCTCCCTCTCTCCCCCAGCCCCTCCCCTGGGAGAAAGTCTGGAGGTCTCCCATGAGCCCAGCCAACACTCCATTAAATGTCATACAGCTCATCAAAAAATATCCCAATTAAAATCAGCAGCATAATAAGCAGATATGTTCCATGTTATTTTGTTTAATTTCAACAACACAGAGAGCAGCTTGAACAAGCTGTGCAGAGCTAACGATCAGGGATTTCACTTGCAGCAGTACGTGACTGCACAGCAGCTTGTTCAAGCAGCTCTCTGTGTTGTTGAAATTAAACAAAATAACATGGAACATATCTGCTTATTATGCTACTGATTTTGATTGGGATATTTTTTGATGAGCTGTATGACATTTAATGGAGTATTGGCTGTGTTTTGTCTACTTCCGCAACACAGGGATTAGGGTGCGTTTGATTTATTGTACTGGGACTGATGCCATACTGATTTTTCCACAACTGGACCATGGACGTCAAAAAACGCCATTTGCACCGGGACAGGACAAACAATAAATTAAACCAACGAAATTCCACACATTCTTGTGGTTGGCTCAAATGCTGTTAGCGTGATTTAAATAGTAAATATTTCAATAGAATCATGTAATTTTACTGGTATCGGTACCAACTACTGAATTTTTTTGTATCGCGACATCCCTAACTTTGACCTAAACACAGAGTAACATAAGGAGTGCTGATGTCCCACATGGGGCTAATTATTTCCATGTCTTCAACATCAAGCATCAGCAGGGGAGGATGAGTTCTTACTAGCCACTAGGGGTGGGGGAAATTTCCGATTCTTAGATGCATCACGATTCGGACGTGGACGAATCTGAATCGATTCACAAACGTCCAAATTTCAATTATTTAAATCTGTTAATTAGAGTAATACAGAAGGTTCTAAATAATGCAGAACTAAGAAGCGCAGTACGTGTCATCTCTGGGACACTTTGGGTTGCGCACCTGGAGCAGACACGCCGACGCGCACAGAGGAAAACAAACATGGCTGACCGCTACCCACCTTGCCGTGAGAGCTGAACAGCTTCTTCTAATTTAAAAGCAGATTTGTGGAAATACTTCGGCTTCTACAACGTTGACGGCGGAAGCGAACTGGACAAGAGCCACGTTATATGTAAGCAGTGTCGTGCTAAAATAAAATACTTTGGCAACACAACAAACATGAGAAGCCATGTAACTCAATTCCACCTGATGGAGGAGTCAGGGAGACGGCAGGCTGTTGTTGCTGTGGCAACTAGTGGCATTACCGACCAGAGAACAATCGAGGAAGCAATTAGAAAGCTGCCACCCTCATCGGAAAAGGCAAAGCGAATTACGAAGGCCATCGCGGCATTTATTGCCAAGGATTTGCGTCCTTATTCTGTCATGGAAAATCAGGGATTTCGAGCACTGCTGCATACACTGGAGCCCAGATACACCATTCCATCCCGACGCTATTTCACCGACACTCTACCATCAAACCAAAACAGTAGTCATGGCCTCACTGTTGAAGGCAGGTAGGAACGTGGTTACACGTGATGCGTGGACGTCTGTCGCCACCGAATCATTTGTTACTCAAACTGCGCATTTTATCTTGTGATTTAAGATACCTGTTGTTACCTTTGGTTCCATACAACGAAGTTGTAACTTTCCAGTTTGCATGCATTTCCATTTATATGTTTAATAAAATATAATGGAAATGAATTCAACTCTTTCTTATTACAAATGCACTGTTTTTAAAAATTCCAAGTGTTGAATGCTTATTGAGTGAGACAAAAAGAAATGTGTGTTGTGAAAAAGTGCATCAATATACATAAATTAAAGATGAATTAATAATCGTTTTTTAATCGAATCGTAGCCCCTGAATCGTAATCGTAATCGAATTGTGAGGTGCCCAAAGATTCCCACCCCTACTAGCCACATGTAGCTCTAGCGCAACCTGATCTCACAGAAATACATGAAATGACCACGACCTCTTAACACCGCATTCTGTGGTGGCAGCACGTAATGGGTTGAAATTACGTACCGGTACCATGGAAACAATGCCAGTGTAAAGTCAGTTAGGATCCTTTGTCGTGGTGGACACACGGATTCCCTGATTCAACAATGTCCTGTATACACACAAAAACATGAAAGGGTTCTTGATATTAAAATGGCAAATATATTCCTCTGTTATAATTTCCCACCAATAATAAAAATTATAATGTGATAGTTTGGCTGTATTAGATATTTGATATAGTCAATCGATTTACTTTTTTACGACACTATTTGACAACTCTCCAAAAAATAAAATATCTGAAATTCACCATCATCCTTACTTTTTCTTAACATATTTTATCTAGGTGCAGTGTCATTACTAGTTCGGCTTTACTAGACATTTGATATATTCAGTAGATGTATCTTTTTACGATTCTATTTTACAACTCTATTTTACAAGCCGCAAAAACCTACCATCCCAAAAATGCTGTTTCTAGCATATAAGCTAAAATAGGGGTCCTAGAGAATTGTAGTTTTTAAAAAATATAAGTGTTTTCCTAGATTTGGAAGTTGTAAATACTGAATTGAGAGTACACTGTGGACTTTAAGGGGATGGTAACCACACTTGTGTAATCAGATTTTAAATATCTAATTTCTAAATGGGTGAAAATTAATTTTATCCATATTTTATCCATATCTGACAGCACCCCCAGTTGTTGACGACACTCACATGATAGTTGAGGTCAAGAGCTCTCTATAACAGTTGGTCCCATGTCTGTACCCCCTTTTGTTGCTGAGTTATAAGCCTTCAAACATACACAGAGGTCAAAGTTCAAAGGTCAATGGCTCAAAGCAGGAGCCATGTAGAATCTTCATACTGACATATGTTACACTCCAGGTTGAGACCTTTCCAATGATGTATTTGGTTCAGCTCTACGACAGTTTATTTATTATTTTTTGGACACAAGCCATGTCAGGTCTAGTTTCAGAGAGCACTTTGAAGGCCCAGTGTATAAAATGATTTTTGTTTGTTTCTTTGCTTGTTTCTTCTTTTTTTGCTGTAGATATTTACTAAAATGAGTCATTCTCAGACAATACAATACTACTAAAAAGTAAACCAATAACAATAATTAAATAAACAAAAATAATATTAAAATTATACTGAAATTTTAAAATCTATTTACAGAGTGGAATGGTAGCCTAATAGTAACTTAGATACAATTTATTATTGTTTAGACACTTTATTATTGCTTAGATACTATTTAGCCTATTATTGTATTTACTTTTAGCATGCTCTACTTTTATCTACTGTAGGCTATATGTTTTAATTTATTAAATAACAAATTTATTTTACGTTAGGCCTACATCTTAATATTTTATGTCATTTATCATAGTTTAGTTCTTAACTCCAGTGTTTCCTCAGTGGGAGCTGTCTGCACCGGGAGGCAAACGCTGGTTCTGTGGCACTGGCTTGGGGTCCGCTCTCCCGTGGTGGAGTGGAGCGTGGCCAGTTTGCCGGGGGCGGCGGCCGCCTCCTGGTGCAGACGGCTCCATGTGATGGTGTTTCCTCTCTGTTTCTTCTGTGCTCAGCCTTATTTTTTTTCCTTCTTATTTATTTATTTTTTTATTTATTAGTGGCGTTTGGATACGATTACGGCAGACGGACGGCAATTTGAAATGGAATGAAGCCCACAAACGGCAGACAGTAGCTACAAAACAGTAGCTCTTAAAGCCCTACGCTATCAAAAGCTGGCAAGATACATTTATTTTATTTTATTTTATGGCCTCGACATTAACCTGTCATATTGTTGAGTTTTCAAGGACACTTTCGTGTTTGTGTGTGTATACAGGAATGTTAGATAGATATCATTGAGGAAAACGAGGTTGACGTGACGTTGTTGAATCAGGGAATCAGTGTGTCCACCACGACAATGGATCCTAATTGACTTTACATTGGCATTGTTTCCGTGGTACCGGCACATAATTTTAACTCATTATGTGCTGCCACCACGGAATGCGGTGTTAAGAGGTCATGGTCATTTCACGTATTTCTTTGAGATCAGGTTGCTCTAGCATTAGTTTTTTGGCACAGGGATGTTGTATGTAGCCACCAAGTGCATATTGAAGACCCCTTTTACAGGGTTCATTACAGGTAATTAATTCATAACAAGTAGTTTTTAATCAGCTCACAGAGTTAATGTTAGTTAGCAAACTAGAACTGCTAAAAACCCTTTTAGACAATGAAACTGATGGTCACCTGCTAGAAATGAGACTTTGATTTTGCCACTGTTATCACTGTGAACTGCATGTGTGCCATGTTAAAAAGGTTGACACATGTAACAGTACGTAAGGAACACCCTCTTCATCCACTTACTTTCTGCAAGGATGTTCTAATATGAAGCATTGGATTTGATTCAGTTGGGGAGCAACATGTTAAAGTTTCCAATGAGATGGACAAAGTATGAATAAATATTTGAATGGATATGCAATTAGGGCCTGTATTTTCACCCAGGTCAGTTATGTGGTTCTAAAGGTATCAGTGCTGGGGTTTGTTTTAAGTTTCTAAATCCAATCAGCTCAGTTAGTGAATTACATCTGCATCTGCTGTGCAGAAAAATCAGCCAAAAAATGATTTTTAATAAAAGAAAAGAATTGTCAATGAAACATTTTCTGTTGTTTCAAATTACAACCATCAATCACTTGCTGACTGATTGAAAATCTGAAGAAAAAACCTATAACCTATAATAGAAACTGCACATGTAATTGCTCAGCTTTCAGCATAACCAATATTTGCAAACATTAACAGCTCTCTATAAAGCTGTATAAAATGGAGATGTGTCACCAAAAGAAAAAACCTAGCAGTGATTAATAGCAGAGTGGGTTTAGGGAATTTTGTGGACTTGGGAAATTTTGTTTTGTTTGTTTGTTTGTTTGTTTTGACACCCCAGTGAGACTTATTTCAGCAGGGCTGTTATACCCATGGAACAAAAAACATGTCACACAGAAAATGAGTACTCAAGAGCCCCCTTTCCACCAAACACTTTCAGTATGGAACTAAAAGTAACCCCGCAGACATAAGCGGGATTTATAATACTACTACTAACCTACTCATGTCACCTATGCCATTCTAAGTATTTTTACTTGTGCAGTGGTGTGACTGTGTCACTGCAGTTACAGTTCCAAAATGCTAGTCTGTGGTGGAGGTTTTTGCGAAGTGCTGTAACGTTTGGTTGATTCACACACACCCAAAACACACATTAAATATGGCTTAATACAGACAATTTCAAACACAAGTACACAAATTGGCTTCACTATAACTTGCAGCATTCCCAGACAAACACTTGTATTAATCCGGATACATTTTCCCCACAAATATTACATGCTAATGTCATTAGCACAAGCCTATGGCATTTTACATTATATGGATTAGCCTAGCGGCCTGCGATCTTTCCTGCTTCTCATATAAACCCAGGGACAACAGCAACATTTAACAAAGGTAACGGCACACAATTTGGCTCCATTACAACTCACAAGATTCACCGACAAAACAACTGTCACACTAAACACATTTTCCAAACAAATACAAAATGCTAACGTTATTAGTGCCAGCCTATGGCATTTTACATTGTTTAAATAAGCTTAGCAACGAGGAGAGATTTCCTCTTCTTTTATAAAATCTGGATAAATCCCAAAGTATAAATCCCTGAAGGATAAATCTCACACAAGACTTAAAATGCTATTTTAGTGGGGGTTTTACTGTCTTCACAATTTGTTTCATTTCTGTGAAATTAAAGTAAATATAAGCTTTGTTTCCACTGAGAGAAATGGTTTCAGTTTACAGCAACAGACAGGAGGTCTGCGTCACCGTGACTCGTAGTTACATTTCTGGGGAGGTGCACGTCAGGCTACGGTGTAGTCTCTACATTGACGTGAAGCATACGCCGTAACTACAGCGTTGATTCAACGCAGAAGTTTAAATTACCAAATAGTCCACAGGAATGATGCCTCACAACACTTTTTTTTGCTCCAAGTGAAGATTAGAATATATGCTGTTCACATAATCCAATTGAAATTAATATATATTTTTAAACTCTTGAAGATCCATTATTAAAAGTGTATGTCATCCAAGAGAGACAATAAAAACTAATAGTCAAAGTTTTCATATTGAAATTTAAGGTGTGTTGATGGATTCATAGCGTCAACTCATGCACTGAGTAATATTACAAGTAAATGTTCCACCTTTAAAGTTGCCAATAGTCGGCCCAGTGAATAGAGTTATTATTTTTTCAGTCTACAGCTGCTGCCAGATGCAGCAAACATCCTTTCATGTTATAGTTATAGTTTGCTGACATATGTAATACTTGCCACAGTATGAATAATGGTTACATAAGCTTCAAAACCAGCCATAACTCAGCCCTGAGCAAGCGTGGCCGTCCTCTATTGACCAATCAATGGACTGCAGTGTTTCTAGCTCCACCCTTTAGTACCAGATCTGTGTGCTAGGTACTCCAACAGACGGGTGACCAAAAACTGGGACAGTTTGGAATGGTTCTATGGGTACCATCCACAACTCTTCACAGTGGAAACAGAGAAAATATGTACCGAACTGAACTGAACCATACCAGACTGCTTGGTTGAAATGGAGCTATTGAGAGTCACCATGAGAAAACACACAAAAGGAATTTCAGCTGCTGCCTGTTGCCTTTAGAGAGAGCTGTTCATGTACTAGGACATGATTGTCTCTATATTTTTAATGGGAGAAGTTTGCCTGTAATTGACCCCACAGCTGACACAAATGAACAGGATTCTGTAAGAATGGATGACTGGATATTAATGTAACAGACCACTTGCACTAATATAGCTGACTGCTGGTTTTTAGTCATTTAGTCCACAGAGCCCATCACAGAGAATATACATTTTCCAGTCATGTTTTGCAGGGTATGATGGGTAATGTAATTCAACCAGGAAGCTGCCATCATTATGCAGCCATAAAAATGGCTAATGGATAGTTTATGCATGTCCATACATACAGTACGGACATGCATAAACTATTCATTAGCAGTAATTCATGTACATTGGTTGTTCACAACCATGAAATGACCAGACATGTGGTTGTCATTGACAAATTACAATGTACATTCATATTTCTTATGGTCAGTTGACAAGTCATGCATGGATGAAATCTTCAATAATGCCCCTGAAAATGAATCTTCATGTATTTGGAGTGTGACATAAGGGTTTTGTAACACTTGATGTAATTCCCATGTAGTTCAACAAAATATACATGCACACAGGACTGATGAAGAGGTTAAGGAGGATAGCTAATAGTTTACTTCTAAAATTAATAAATAAAATGCTGTTAACAATAACAAATAGCTTTTTGTCATAGACATATAGAGATGCTCAATGCGGACATATCACACACACACACACGCACACACACACAGAGGAGAAAGAGAGAGACTTTGAGAAGGATTCAGCTGACAAAGCATTTCAAGAAACTACGCTCTTAGAATTTCCCTCTATACCCTCACACACATATTTTAAGAGTTTTTAGTCTGGCAAAAACATTCTTTTAATAAACAATGAAATATGCCCCATGAACGGACCAGTCAGTTACATAATTTTAGACACTGAGCCACTTTAAACACAGCTAGTGATGGTTTCCTCTCCTGCCTGATGGTCAGTGGAGCCATCAGGATTGTCCTGTACACCAGAGTGACCACTGATGCAGGCCTCGCAGGGCCCAAACTTGATTATTTAAAGGATATGATCACATTTATTTAACTGTCTGTACACACTCACATAACCATTGAAACAGCTTTTGCTTTCTGCCGACAGTGCCCGTCCATGGCATAGACAGTACAGGCAAATGCTAAGGACACTGTCATCCATAGAGGGTGCCACATATAGGGGCAGAAAAAAAATTCTAAATGTTCACCTTTCACTAATTTTTACTAATACTATTACTACTACTATTTTTTTTAAATTTTACATAAGGCCACAACAACATAACTACATAGCAAAGCCTACTTAATAATAGGGAGGCCTGTTTTTCTGGGTTCCTGCCACTCCCCCGGCCCCCTCCCCAGCTCGTTACACTTTACCTGCTCTGCGTGCAAGATGGGCAAGTTATCCAATGCCATCGGGATTCACATGATCGTTATAACATCAAAACGACAAAAGCTCTCTGGTGCCCACTCAACTACCACTACACTACTGAGAGGACTGGATGTTGAGAGAAAGAACAACAAACAAATCTGTGTTAAAATTAGCAGGAGGAGAGCTTGTTATCTCGAACCAGCCGGTGGCTGCAACCAGCAGCTCACAAAGATTGCATTGATTTATGTTGTGAAGCGTTCAAGCCCTATTCAGTAAAAATTTGTATTGAGCAAAGGTAAATTATAATGTTCACATGATACAGTATGTTTACGTAATGTAATCTTGTAAAATATAGAACCCTGAGAAACTTGAATAAATACAGCTGTTTGAAGGAGAAATGTGTTGATGTTTTCATAGCACTATAAAATAGATATTACAGAGGAAATAATGATGTATCATATATAGTAAAGTCTTTTTGCTTATTTTTTAAAGATGTTTTTCATGTAAAAGAAGGTAATGTTAAATGTTGTTTTATAAATGTGTATTATTTAATTTCAATTCAAAGGTCATGGGTGCAGATCTGATGACAAGATTGGGGGGGACACAATCAGTTGTGATTTTTTTTTTTTTATTGCACGCATGCAAATCATGCCCACGGAGTGCTTGAGATTGCCAGCATATTTCATGATTTCATAGAGGCTCATCACCATCACCAAGTCATTCAAAAAGCACTTCACAGAAAATCAATGCACAATGACAATAAAGTCTTCTTCTTCTTCTTCTTCTTCTTCTTCTTCATATGCTTACCTTTACTGTTTATTTATCTTAAACAGCCAATAGTACATGGAGCCAGCCATCACCTTCCTTTTCACTGCTTTGCTGTTAGTTAATGCTACTTCTAGTTTCAGGGTCTCAGGCATATTATGTCCACTCACGTTCTCATCTCTCACCTCTCACAGATTCCCAATTCTCCTCATCATCTTCCCTTTCTCCCAGTATATGGGACTACTTAAGGTGTGTTCACACCAGACCTTTTTTTTCGCCATTGCTCGGTTCGCCCCTTTGATATCGCTTCATCACTAAGTTGCAGTCGCTCGTCAAATGTGGCAGAAATCAAGAGACTCGCTTTTTCGCTTTGATGACGTCATTGAAGCAATCAGAGAATTTCAGGGAGGGGAGGGGGTGGGGGTTCTTGACTGTCATGACATGTCAGCTTCATTATAAGTATAGCTGCAAATTAAAAGCAACAATAGATGTGAAAAACACACAGACACAATACATCTGTGATTAGTCCCCTAATTTAATTTGAACAATTTTTTCAATCTTCTCCAATTTCTCGTTTCATTTTATGGAAGTGATCAATGTAAGTGCACTTGTCCTAGAGCCGCCACGATGGTTTTTATAATGCAAATAACTCTGTTTAGATAAAACCTACAAGCTTCTCTTTCTATGACTTTTCCTAAAAATGTGTCTTGTATGTTTTCTGAAGCCTTTAAGTTACAAAAATGAAACACACTACACTTCTGAGCATTTATACCACCGACCGCGGCAGACCGCTGCTGAAAGTTATACATTTTGATACATAGGCCCTACAGGTGGCTATACATATTGCAAAACTCTGTAAAAGTACACCAAAGCATATATTTTCGTTTCCAAATATTTATTTGAAAACGAAACCATTCATACGGTCAATAAAAAAACATTTTGTTAATAATAAAAAACGAATCTCAACAGTGACCGCGCCAGCCGGCGGGACTGCGGCTGAACCGCTTCCAATGTTCATTCATTCATTCAGTCGCGTGTTCAATGTGTGTGTGTGTGTGTGTGTGTGTGTGTGTGTGTTGTTAGTATGTCAGAGAGGTGGAGTATCAATAAAAAAAAGTTTCCACTAATTATTTCGGTGTTTATTTCTTTTAGTTCTTCAGTATTTTTCATTAAAATGTGTAATATAGCCAACAATATTATAGACCAAAAGTTAATCTAATTTATTATTGTAGAATGTATTTAGCAAATCGCCACTTTCAACAGGAGACAGTGCAGCAGCAGCGCAGCAGCAAAAAAAATAAAAAATAAAAAAAGGCATTGAAAAAGCTGACAAATAGTGTTAATTAACTGACATGAGACATTCTGCGGAGAGGTTGTCAGTCCTATTCTATAGTCTGTAATACTTTTTTTTAATTTTATCATAACTTCTCGGAAATTACTCAAAAATGCATTCATTGTGTGCTTCTGAGCACACGGGCAGCATAAACAATGAAGTTACATATGATGGTCTGGCAAATCGTTGCAGTGCTTGGAGGCAGTTGACAGTGACAGTTTTGTCACAGCAGCCATTTTTCTTCTTACCAATAACCTATGGTTGAGGCAGCTCCAGCTCCAACTCCTCTCACATGCTCTGACTCAGGCATCAGAGCCTCTACATCGATAGATGCATTGGCGCTGTCCATGGTGCTTTACACTAGGACCGCCAGGATTACAGCGCCCCTCCAAGCGCCGCAGTCCCGCCGGCTGGCGCGGTCACTGTTGAGATTACATTTGTTTTTTATTATCAACAAACTGGTTTATTACTGACAGTATGAATGGTTTCGTTTTCAAATAAATATTTGGAAACGAAAATGTATGCTTTGGTGTACTTTTACAGAGTTTTGCAATATGTTCTGTATGTATCAAAATGTATAATTTCGGTCGGAGGTATAAATGCTCAGAAGTCTAGTGTGTTTCATTTTTGTAACTTAAAGGCTTCAGAAAACATACAAGACACATTTTTAGGAAAAGTCATAGGAAGAGAAGCTTGTAGGTTTTATCTAAACAGAGTTATTTGCATTATAAAAACCGTCTTGGCGGCTCTAGGACAAGTGCACTTACATTGATCACTTCCATAAAATAAAATGAGAAATTGGAGAAGATTGAAAAAATTGTTCAAATTAAATTAGGGAACTGATCACAGATGTATTGTGTCTGTGTGTTTTTACATCTATTGTTGCTTTTAATTTGCAGCTATACTTTTAATGAAGCTGACATGTCATGACAGTCAAGCACCCCCCCGGGATTCCGGGATTACGGCAGCCAATCAGCGTTGAGCTGCAAGCGACAGGACCCAGCGAAATACCGCTCCAGATGAGATTTCTCATCTCAAGCGACGAGCGCTCTGTCGCTCCAAGCCCGAGCGATTTTTCTCCTGGGCAAATATACGCTCAATCGCCCGTTTGCATTGACTTTGTATGTAAACTCGTCGCTAGCGGAAAAAAAAAAAAAAAACAGGTCCGGTGTGAACCCACCTTAAAAGTACAACACATTCTAGAACATGCGCTTCAACTAGTAGCAGCAAAGTCTGGTAGCTCTGCAATTTACTTAGTTTTACTGATTTTTTATTATATTTTTCTCAACTACAAATGGATACTTCTGTGAAGAGAAGAGTTTATTCAAGAGAGGAGCTTTTTTCGTTGAAACGGAGCAAGTCTGGAGGACACCATCCTATTCCAGCCGAGATGAAGAGGTGTTTTCGTGGTTGCCGTGCTGGTGCAAAGGTTTGGAAATGGAGATATAAGCCCTTTCTGCCATCAGTCATTATGGGAAATGTCAACTCTCTGCCCAACAAGAGTGATGAACTGGAGATATTGGTGAAGACTCAGAAAGTATACCGTGAGTGCAGTTTCATGTGTTTTACAGAAACGTGGTTGAATCAAAACATCTCAGACTCAACGTGGATCTACCTGGCTTCACTCTCATACGATCGGACAGAGACTCTAAAGCTAGTGGCAAGAAAAATGTGGGGGCCTGGCTTTATTTGTGAACCAGAGATGGTGCAGTCCTGCACATATTACTTCTCTACTGAGAAGATGTGTTGTCCAGATATTGAACTTTTGGCAGTTGGTATGAGGCCATATTATGTACCAAGAGAATTCAGTCATATCATAACAATACTTGTGTTCATCCCAACCAAGACAACTGCTGAAGTTCCATGTGAAGTTCTCCATGAACTCGTTGCTCAGATACAGACTAAACATCCTGAGGCACTATTGATAATATCAGGAGACTTCAACCATGTTTCCCTCTCCTCTCACCTGAGGGGATTTACACAGTTTAACTGTCCAACCAGAGAAAATAAAACCTTGATCTGCTGTATGCCAATGTCAAAGAAGCTTACAGAGCCACTGCCTTACCACCACTGGGCAGGCCAGATCACAACTTGGTTCTTCTGCAGACATGTTACAAACTCTGTGTGTGGAGGCAGCCCGCAACTAAACTCACAGTCAGGAAATGGACACCAGAGGCTACTGAGGCTCTAAAAGACTGCTTTGAATGCACAGACTGGGATGTGCTGCTGGAAAAAGAGGACAACATCATGGAAATTGATAGACAGGTTGACTGTTTTACTGATTACATCAACTTCTGTAGAGACACAATCATACCTACAAAGACTGTATGCTGTTTACACAATAACAAACCTTGGATTACCAGTGACATAAAGGAAATCCTCGATGAGAAGAAGGCAGCTTTTAGAGATGGTGACAAAGCACAGCTCAAACAAGTGCAACATGAGTTGAAGAAGAGACTTAAGATGGCAAAGGTGGAATACGAAAAGAAACTGGAGAGAATTCTACAATATAGCAACATCCATGAAATGTGGAGAGGAGTCAACACCAGTGGCATGCATGGACTTTTTGAAGGGCAGGAGCAAAAACAAAAACAAAGAGCACATACAGTGCATTCTCGCCACTGAAGAGGGGACTAAGTTCCGTGTGTTTTCGAGGGCACTTTAGACATGTTTATATGTTATACAAATGGCACATTATATAGCCTTAAAACAGACTAACTAGACAGACTACTCAAGTTAGTTTGTAGTTAGGATCAGCATCGACGAGAACTGTGTAGATTCAACGTTGGACTGTGAAGAACACACAGAGACATGGATGTATGAAGGAAATAAATCCCTGGGGGGTCTGGGGGTCCTCCCCCAGAACATTTTCAATTAAGTAGACGCCATTTCCTGTATTCTAGTGCATTTTAACACCATATTAGCACCAGATAATCCAAACTGGTTCTGTGAGATATAGTTCTGGCTCAATATAGATCAAAAAAGGGCCCAACATAAAAGTCATTGCAACAGTAATGTTTCATAGTATTTCTTGGTCCTAACAGTCTTCTGGATTTTAGTGTGTTTTTCCACATAAGAGAGCAGTTGTGTTTTGGCAACCGGGGGGGCACTTAAGCACGTGTTTTTACCACCCAAGAGGGCAGTTTTTCATGTTTTAACCAGCCAAGAGGGTAGTTTAGTGTGTTTTTTCCACACAAGAAGGCAGTTTAGTGTGTTTTGCCAACCAGGAGGGCACTTTAGTGTGTGTTTTGGCTCCAAAGAGGGTACTTTAGCATGCGTTTTGGCTCCCAACAGGGCACTTTAGCGTGTGTTTTGGCTCCCAGGAGGGCATTTTAGCATGAATTTTGGCTCCCAGGGGGCACTTTAGCGCACGTTTTTCAACAATTGGGCCACCTCCACAACTTGCGTACAACTCCAATGTGGCAGCCACCCCGCCTCTTACACCTGTGCCTCCACCCTTGTCTGTCATAGAGATGGGCGTGAGGTTGGAGCTGGGAAGACTTTGTTCTGGGAAGGCTGCTGGCCCAGATGGTGTGTGTCCAAGGCTCCTCAAAGACTGTGCTGCCCAACTGTGTCAACCTCTCCACAAGATCTTCAACCTCAGTCTACAGTTGAGGCGGGTGCTGGCACTGTGGAAGACTTCCTGTGTTGTGCCAGTACCAAAACTTAAATGTCCAGCTGAACTTAATGACTTCAGACCAGTAGCCCTCACTTCGCACATCATGAAGACCTTGGAGCGGCTGATTCTACGCCTACTGAGACTTGAGATCAAAGACAAACGCCCTCCCGCCCTTCCCCCTCCCTCCTCCCTCCCCCTTCTCCCTGCTCCTCTCTCCCGGCCTCGGGCGGGACCGGGGTCCTCCCCCGGGCTGGGGGGCCTGGTGTGGGGGCTGGGTGCTGCCCGCGGGGGGTGTTCTGGTGCTGCGCAGTGTGGGCCTGCCCGTTGGTGTGCGGCTGGCGGTGGGGGGCGGGTTGGATGGGCTGGGGGTCCGGCTTTGGGTCTGTGGCGGTCTGGGGGGGTACTGGCGGGGTTGCGGGTTGGCCTGTGCTCCTGCGCGTCGGGGTTCGGGGGGGCTGGGTGGGTCCCGTCGTCCGTGCACCCTGGTGGCGCGCCTCGTCCTTCTGCTGGGGGTCGATTTGCTGCGGGCGGTGTGGCCCAGGTCGGGACCATTGCGGGGGCCTGACGCTGCAGTTGCTTGGGGGGCGGGGTTGGGTGGAGGCCCGTTGGGTTTCCTTGGGGCCTGCCTGGCCCGCTGTCCATGGGCGCTGGCGGCCTTGTGGCACCGGGGTCTGGTTGGCGCCACCTTCTAGCCCCTCCCATCCATCCCTCCGGCCCTCGGGCCGGGCCTACACTGGCCTGGCCTCCTAAACCACATTTAGTTCACTTACCACACATTCCACAGTTTTAATGCACCACATACACTCACTCTTTGAGGTGCAGACCACTGATGGATTGGGGGGCTTCATGATGGGGCAGGCTGTGGGACAGTGGTGTCCGGTAGCCCTCCATGCTGCCCCCCGGCCCATCTTTATCTGTTCTCCAATTTTAAAGCATCACATACACCTACATCTTGTGGGACAGATGGGAACAGGTTCCAGGTGCCTATGGCTGCACGGTCTGCAGGACAGCAGTGTGCTGTAGCCATCAGCCTTGCCCCCACCTGTCTCCTATGTCCCTCAATTTTAATGCACCACATCACACTTATGGGCACTCACATTCACATTCACGGTGTAGGGTTAATGTTTCTCCGTCAGGGATCGGAGAATCATAGTAAGAGGGGGGGTGGTGGGTTTACACACACTGTAGATACGCATGGCGTGGCTCGTGGGGCCCGGCCCTCCTGGACTGAGGGTTGGAGCCAGGGAGCCCATTTACATCATGGTGGTGTGGCTGGGTTCCCGGTGTCTGGGGGGTCCCGTGGCCCTGTGGCGGGTGGGCCGGGTGGCGCCCTGCGGTCCGCGTCGGGCAGTGGGTGGGCGGGCCCTCCTGCCCCGCCTTTCTGGGGTGTGTCTCTGGCTCTCTGGGGGTGCCGGCCATTGCCGCCCCGGGTCCTTGGGCCTGCGTGGTGTCCTGCGGTCTCTGCGGCTCCCTGGTCTTGGGGTCTGGGCGCTCCTGCGGTCTTGGGGTGCCATACCGCCCCCCTTCCCCCGCAGGGCTGGCCCTGGACCCTGGTAATGGTTTTCATAAACACATTGGGAGGGTTCAAATACACGCATGCATGTTCGATACTTCAGCTCCGTGACGCATCGCAAAGAACCGATGGGATCACTCCAAAGGGGCCCACTTGCTTCACAAACCTAAACCGCTGGCAACTCTTCTCTACAATCGGGCTTTCCTCCTCCACCAGGACTCTCACATTTTTGGTGTTCAGTATAGACTTCTCTTTTGTTTTTGTTTTTCAGTACAGTATAGTAGACATGTATATGTTTATTTTTTGATAATCTGCATGGAGCACAACCACCTCAAGGCCACAATACATCAGCTACACTGCCTGTTTCTCCCCTGTTTTTTTTTTTTTTGTTTGTTTGTTTATTTATGGGTTTGTTTTTCCTCCTTCTTCTCTGCATGCACTGTCACTATATAACTCAGGACTTAAGCACCTGCCCCCTCCCCCTTGCTTGTTTCCTTACTTTCCCCTTGAAAGAAAAAAAAAAGAAAAAAAAAAAAAGTGATCAAAGACAAACTCGACCCCCTGCAGTTTGCATACAAACAGCACATTGGAGTGAACGATGCTGTCCTCTACATGCTTCACCAAGCCATAGCTCATCTGGAGGAACCTGGCGCTTATGTGAGAATCATGTTCTTTGATTTTTCAAGCGCATTCAACACCATCCAAACCAACATATTCAAAGACAAGCTCACAGAGATGGCAGTGGATTCTTCTTTTATCTCCTGGATCACAGATTACCTGACAGGAAGGCCACAGTATGTCAGGTTGGGGAAATGGGGTTTTTGGGACATTAATGAGCAGCACAGGGGCTCCATAAGGGACTGTCCTGGCTCCATTCCTGTTCACACTGTACACAGCAGACTTCAAATACAACTCTGAGTCCTGCCACATCCAGAAATACTTGGATGACACTGCTGTTGTGGCGTGTATCAGGAATGGGCAGGAGTCTGAATAAAGGGACCTGATAAAAGCCTTCAGTGACTGGAGTCACAAGAACTGTCTCCTCCTGAACACCTCCAAGACCAAGGAAATGATCATAGATTTCCGCAGGTCTGAGCCCCCTCTTCAGCCAGTGAATACCTGTGGGGTGGACATCAAGGTGGTGCCAAGCTATAAGTATCTAGGTGTACACCTGGATAATAAGTTGGACTGGTCCCACAGACGTTCTCTACAAAAAGGGGCAGAGCTGCCTCTTTTTCTTATCGGCATCTGTTGTAAGATGCTGCAGATATTTTGTCAGTCTGTGGTGGCAAGTGTGTTGTTTTATGCTGCAGTCTGCTGGGGAGGAAGCATCAGACACAAAGATGCAAGTCGGCTGGACAAACTAGTCAAAAGAGCTGGCTCTGTGATTGGAGTCAGGTTGGACACACTGGAGGAGGTGGTGGAGAGATGCACACTGAAGATGTTTGAGGCCATCCTGAACAACCCAGATCCTCCACTCCACAACACCTTGATGGACCAAAAAAACTGTGGTGGACGCCTCCTCTCTCTTTGATGCAGGACAGAGAGATACAGAAGATCCTATATACCAACAGCCATCAGGCTTTTTAATTTTTTGACTTATAATAGATGAGTTGACAGATAATTGAATTTCCCCTTGGGGATAAATAAAGTTATTCTTATTCTTATTATTCTTACTGTATACATCAGTGGATATGGATGATTATCAGAATATGAGCCCCTAACTGAGCTTGGTTAAACTAACTGATCATATTTTTACAAAGCCAGAAATGCTAGTATTAGTACAGTTCTATAAGAGCACAATAAATACTTACAAGTTACACAAGTTGACCCAACAAAACCAGATTTATTTAAATAAATTCATATCCATTCATTAATCTAGTAGGCTAGAGATGGAATGTGGAGTTGGAAAATATATTTATAAAAATATTTGTTCCACAATTTTCATTTATTTTAGAATTAGGAATGTGGAGTCTGAAAATACTTTCAATTGTTCAATTTCAATCATTCAGGCTATTTAAAATTGGGGGGGACAATATGTGTTTTTCAGAAACTGGGGGGGACATGCATATTTACTGCAGCACTGGTTGTTTTTCACCAGAGAGGAGTTGATGAACATCAGGGAAACAACAGCAGATTATTTTCACCTCTTCAGTAGAATCATTGTACATTCTGGTTAAAACAGTTAAAAAGCCAAAGAGGAGGGAAAAGACTCAGCATCTGGCAGAGGAAAAACAGAGACTTTTCTTTATCTAATGAGGCAGGAATCTGTTTTTACACTAACAGTGGCTAGTGTAAGGATGTGACAGTGATCCTACAACACTGCTGTCTTGATCTAGAATTTTTTTTCATGAACTGTAAACCTTTCTACACCTCCTGTGAGTTTGCTTCATTCATTCTGCTTAGTGTTTACATTCCACTGTGTTTACATTCCACTGTAGGCCAACATGGAGGAGGCTCAGCACATGATAATACCAGATACTGTGTGTGGACCAGACATACCCGGACTCCTTAGTTATTGTCCTTGGCAACTTTACCAAAAGGTAATTTCAGCCATGAAATACAGGCAGTTTATGAAATGCCTGACTAGAGAGAACAACGATTTGGATCACTGTAATGCTATAATCAAAAGTGCCTATCACATTGTTTCCCACTCAGACCACGTCATGGTGGTGTGGTTTACAGCTACACTCACAAAGCTAAGGCTGCAAAAGGAAGAAGCCATCAGGAGTGGGGACAAGGACGCATTTAATTAGGCTAAGTACAGGTTTAGCAAGGCAGTGAGACAAGCTAAAAGACCAGGAGTGCAAACTCATCACAGGTGGAAAAGATGACAAGGACACAAACCCTCTTGGGGGGTCTGAGGGCATGCCCCCCGACCAGCAAGATTTTTTTTTTTTTTTATCAGCTTTAAACTGTTGATTTCCTGTTAAGTTCAGCATGAGGATATAGGGAAAAATGCACCCTATAATGAATGTAATATTTCTGCTACAAAAGTAATGTAAGGGACATGAAAGGGTAATGTAAGGGTTCACGGTATTAAAAGAAAACAGCCCGCAACGTACAGTGTAATTATGTCAGATTTTTTTGTACCAACAGTGTACCTGTGCTGTACGTACAAATACGTACATGTAGGTACAGGGGAACAGGATGTGAAGTTATGGAATAAAGGGGTAAGAATTCAGGAACTCATAAAGAACTTGTACTGTACTTATTTTTTAACTACGGAGTACCTATTTCACCTCTGAGCGATAATCTGGAATTTTGGGAGAAATTTAAAAAGAATTTATGCTGTAGTTATTATTTAACTACCAGGTACCTATTCTATTATTACAGGGTACAGTGTGACCATAGAACGGAGCAACTAGATCTGGACGTTTTTTAGGGAAGATGGAGTAATATGATTTCTGCAGCACTTAACAATCCAATGTGATTTTATTTATTTATTTCAGAATGACCTTACGTGGATGAGGACGATACTTCATTTTTTTGGTGAACAATTATCTTTTATAGACATATGCACAACATAATTTATTTATTTTATTTTTTTATCAAATATTTTTATTAATTTTCAGTTTTTCCAAAGGACAAATAAACAAAACATCTCTGTGGCGACCCTCCTTCCCACCATCCAACTCCCTCCAGTCATGCAAACATTCAGATTGCGATCTAATAAATTCTGGAAGAAAAATACATAAATAAAAAATAAAATAAATCAATTCATTTTGGTAGATCTCTAACGTAATTTAACAAAATAAATAACATTAAATAATACTGTTCAGTTTTGTATATGTTTCAGACCAAATTGCTACCGTAGTTTCATCAGCCCCTTGCATTCTGGCAACAGAAATTTCCTTGACAACTATATCAAGGAACGTGTTCAGCTATTGTGAGCGTGTAAGTGTATGGGGTGGTTGCCAGTGTTGGGCTAAAATCTTCGTAGCTGCAGTCAGTCCTGATAATGCTATTCTTCTCTCCCTCTGTGGAAAATAAAAGTCATTCAAAAGTATGGCTTTGGGAGTACATGGTAAGACTCTTTCTAGCACAGATGACATTGTAGATGTCACCATCTCCCAGAAGCGGGTCACAGGCTCACAGTACCAGTACACATGCAAAAATGTTCCTACATGTCCTTCAGTGCACAGATCGCATAGTGGAAAAGAGATAATCTTCATTGTGTATTGTTTCCTTGGGGTAGGGTAAGTTCTATAAAGTTCATCTGAATTTTTTGGTGATCAGGATTCCTTGAACATTCAACAATTGAACGCCAAACTTTTTTCCATTGTATGAGGTCATCATTGATAGATACATTCAGGTCTCTCCATATATTTTCAACATGGAGAGATGTATACGATGTCAATAAAAACCGAGAATACAATACAGATACCATACCCTTTTGACCATTTTTGCTTAAGATAATATGCAAAGCATGAGAAGTGAGATTTGTGTTCCATGGGACTCCATGAGCTCGCATGGAGGACCTCAGCTGCAGGTATAAAAAGAAAGAGAAGCCGGGCAAATTGTATGATTTACGTAAGTCATCAAAGGAACAATGGCCATTTTCATCAAAAATATCTTCTAAGACACGAATACCTATCACTTCATGCAGGATAAGTGAATGGAGCTTTACCCACAAGTAGTGAATAGTTATTAAAAACTGGGGTATTCTGATGCCATTTCAAGTCATATTTTAGTATTTTTTCTGCAGCATGCCAGACAGTGAGGAGATGAGAAACTATAGGACCCAGTCTTTGTTTAGAATGTTTAGATGGTATTGCAGAATGGATCAGATCTTGTAACCTGTGGGGAGAAGCCAGCCTCTCCTCCACAGGCCTCCAAGAAACTGATGCCTTAGGGTTTAACCAAACTGAGGTAGGGTAAAGAACGTAGGACCAGAAATAAAATTTAAAATGTGGAACTGAAAGACCACCCTGACCTCTAAATCGTTGTAATGTGGACATTTTAATACGAGGTCGTTTCCCCTTCCATATAAATTTAGATACTAATAAGTGAAGTTTTTCCCAATATTTGTGAGGAAATGTGTCTAGAATGTGTGGAATAGAAGAGTCTTGTCTGTAAACAGTAATACATAATCAGCATAAAGCTATATAATGTTTAGTATCATTATAAGTAATAGGTGAGATAAGCGGATGTTGTCTTATTGATTGAGCCAGTGGCTCCAACGATAGAGCAAATAATAGCAGGGAAAAAGGACATCCTTGACGCCAAGAACGTGAGACCTGTAGCAATTACAGTGGAGGGGTTACTATAGAGCAATTTTGTGAGTTTAATAAAATCTGAGTCAAAACCAAATCTTTCCAGGACCATCCATAAATAATCCCACTCTAGGCAGTCAAATGCTTTTTCAGCGTCTAAGGACAATACAGTGCATGGTGACTCAAAATCTTGAGCTGCGTGGATGATGTGTAGCAGCCGGTGCATGTTGTCTGATGCTAATGGGGATTTCATAAAGCCTGTCTGGTCATTATGTATGAGTATGGTCATGTATGATTCCATCCTTGTGGCTAAAACTCTGGCATATACCTTTATTTCTGTGTTCAAAATGGACAGGGGTCTGTAGCTGCTGCACAATGTAGGATCTTTATTGGGTTTTGGTGAAACTGCAATTATAGCTGAATTGGCATGACTAAAAAAAGAGCCTTGTTCAATTGATGAATAAATCATATCCAAAAATAGCTGACCAAGTTCATCATTTGATGTAGAATTCAGGCGGAATTCCGTCCCAACCTGGTGATTTCTCTTTTTTTCATGCTTGAGATGGCTTCAAATAAATCAGTAAGGGTGATGGGTCTACCAAGTTGACTGGCTTCATATTGATTAAGAGAGGGTAGTTTCAAATTATCAAGAAATTGTTTACATTTGGGCTTATCAAGGGGAATTTCAGAGGAATATAATGCAGCATAAAATGATCAAAATTCTGCATTTATTTTTTTGGGATCTGTGTTATAATAGATTGTTGCAATTTAATAGTAGTTATGTTTGAAAATGTTTCATTCAGCCCATTAGCGTTTATACTTAGCACTTTAATGGACGTCATGTCATTTCGAACTTAACAAAATTCATGTAAACCATAAAAGAGATCAACCTTTGACAAAGTATAAATTCCGGACTGAATCCAGTTATTTCATGAAGGGAATCCCACCTCCCAAACCCAGGGTCGCCACAACCCATTAAAACACACACAAAACATATAACACAAACATTAAGCAACCCACGAAACCCATTACTGACAAATGTCCCCTCCCGTGTCCATAACCTGAAGGCTCCTTATACTCCACACAGCCTAAACCTATGGAGCAGCGACATGCCTCCCTGATAGCGGTTTCTTCATAATAACCATACCCTAGGTGGAATTCATGAGCAGGCAATGTGAAAATAATAATATTGGTATTAGCCTAAGGGCACGAAATAGACAACTAGACCAAAACAAAAATATTTTTACATTGATAAATAAACATATCCTAAATAAACAAGTAGACCATTTGTGCATAGACCTGAGTACATAGCCAAACCGGCACATTTATATGTCCTTTATTTAGATGCTTACCAACAGCCAGAGAAAGTTAGTGGGCTGTAGAAAGAACTCCGAAAAGCCAGTCCAGCCAGAAGCGGAACGTCTGTCGTTAGCATAAACGTAGAACTGATTGCCTTCGCATAAGGCTGGGCAATTACAGACAGTCAAATGGAGTGCTAGGCTGTAACAGAGTTTGTAACAGAGTCTGGCAGACCATCCCGGGCGGAGCTGGTATCAGTAAGAGCCGGGCGAACTTTCTTCACATAGAAATCCATGGCCTTTGTAGCATCTGTGAAAGTGAAGGTTTGATTCTGGAACGTGATGAGTAACTTCACTGGGTGAGAGATGCCGTTCCTCGGGCCGGCCTCCTGGAGACGGGTCCTGACAGCCTTAAATTCTGCCTGCTGCCTTTGTAGATCTGCCGAGATGTCAGGATAAATGTAAATTTTATGTCCTCGGAAGGTGAGCTTCCCTCCTCTCTCCCCAACCAGTCGTTGGATGGTAAGCCTCACATCAAAGCTGTGCATCCGCGTAATCATACAGCGGATACCGTCCTTGTTGTAGGGGCCGGTGCGGTGGGCTATGTTGACTAAGGGAGGAGGCCCCAGGGCTTCTTCCCCAAACAGTTCATACAGAAGTGTGCTAGTAAACGCCGTGGCTCTCGATCCTTCAATGCCACGAGGGAGCCCCAATATGCGTAGATTAAATTTTCTGCTTTGGTTTTCTAGCAGATCAGTCTTAACTGTTAATTCTTCGCACGTCTTCATTAAATCCTTGTATTGCTCCTCCGCAATGGTCATCTGTCTCTCCATGGCGTTAGCCGCTGTCTCTAGGTCACTTACTTTAGTGCGGACTGTTTGAATGGAGGTGTCGAGCTTCTCTAGTTTATCATTAGTAGGTTTGAGATTCTTGTCAAATGCAGATGATATTTCTTGACGCACAATGTCTCTCACCATTATCCCAAACGCCTCTGGATTCATTTTGTCAATTGTAGGTCCCCTTTCTCTGGTGCTTCAAAGATTGTAACGCAAAATGTCATGGAATTACGGTGAAAAGGTTACAAAAATGTCCGGAATAGGTAGGCATATACTCTCAAATGTTGCCTTCTGTATTAGGATCCAGGGTTTTCAATTAATTCAAATTGTTTGAAAAGAAAAAGTGCAACAGGAGTCAGCGTCCACGCTACATGTCACCGGAAACCGGAAACCCATGAAGCGCACACAATTCCGTCCTATGCACAACATAATGAAAAGAGCAGTATTTACTTGGGAACAAAAGTCCAGGGGACACTGTCGGCCTCTGAAGATTGTCTCAGCTGTCATTCACCTCACCATCAAACTTGATTGCCCGATGCTCGTTTACGACTTGTCACTCACCTGCACTTCGGTTTAAACACATGTTGACAATTATGGAGTCGTTAAAACATTTATCTTCTCCCTGGCAATTGTGTTCAACCGGCATTACAGCTCCTCAAGGTGCAAGCTTACTTTTTTCAGCTCTGTGCACGGCCTCCTTTCATCCCACGAGATAAATACAAATAAAATAAATACAAATATAGCTATAGCCTATATAAGATAAAACACTTTCATTCAGGACGATTTCTTTAGCCAGTTAATATCTCTCCTCACCTGTGATGCTGCTTGACCGTCAGCGCTGCTGCCACTTGCTCCCCATTATGATTCCTGAAAGCTGCCTTGTCCCTCTTTCTTTCTTCCGCAAGAATATAAATAAAACTAAAAATACCACCCTGTGGTTGTATGCCTCCACCCACCAGTCAAGTTTCTCTTACAGTTTACATCCATATTTGAGAAAACATAAACTAACATAAACTCCATGTGCCCATGGAAAATTTGCCAAATCTTCTCTGCCAATGCCAAACAGCTTTTTTTTTTTTTTTTTGCTGTTGCTACTGACTCTTGTTTTGTCACCATCATCTACCTGTAAGCACTTAGGAACCATAGGCAGTCTTCTACAGATTTGCAATCAAGGTTTGCAGGCACTCTTGGTTTGAAGAGAGAGGCTCAAAGAATGGCAATTCAGTGTGTTTTAAACCTTTTGTTGAACAAAAGCGCCATCTTGGGCTCAGAAAATTAAGAAAATGCTTCATGAGGCTTCATGAGGCCATCACTAGCTATTAGGGATGCACGATAACTTTTCTTTTAAACCGATACCGATAACAGATAACTTTCAGCTCCTAAAGGCCGATACCGATAACCGATAACACACACACATATACATTATATATATATATACCTAAGATCATGACATCAATACTATGTACAAAACAAAACAGTTTTGACTCTTTAAATGAAGATATATTTATTTTTTCCAATGAAAAACTATTGGCAAGCATCTCAAACATTTTTGAAGATATCAAACAAAAAAACTATTTGATATCTCAAATGAACATCAATTTAAATCAGGTGCATTACTTATTGATATAAAAATAAAGGTCCCTTGAACTGATGCAAATACATGCATCGGGATTACAAACTGAAAAAGTTCATTCCAGAAGGTCAAAAAAATAAATATATATAGAAAATGATTGCACTGAACAAGTTAGACTTGTCTATGTAAACAAACTGAAAAAGTGCATTCCATAGTAACAAAAAATAAGTTTAAAGAATTTTGGCTTATGGTTCCATTCAAATGAATACCTTTTCACTAAGGTAAATGGGGTTCAGTTGTTCTTTTATCTCATATTAGGAGAGAGAGAGAGACAGAGACAGAGTCTGTGTGTGTTTGAGATAGTGTTGTCACAGTACCAAAATTGGGACCCACGGTAGTATCACTATACCACAGCAAAAATGAGGCAGATGTGCCTTTTGTCATTTATAAAAATATAAATCACTTTTCTATAATACATCAATGATATTTCAATGGAATAAATTACTTATTGACTTATTCATACTTCAAAAACAGCATCAATAAGTGATTAACATAGGGGGGATCAAAATAAAATAAATAAATGAAATAAAAATCAACCAGCCACCCTCCTCCCCTGACAAGTCCCTTCATAAGTAACAAACAGTCCCTAAAGTTTTTCCTCTGATATGCCACATGCCGCCATGGCTCAGCTGTTCAGGTACTTTTGGGCAGTCATGACAACAAGTTATTCACCTGGAGCCGGACTTCTTCGCCAGTAAGCCGTTATAATGCGCCGTCGTATTTGACAGGAATACGTATTCCCGTCTGTGTTTGTGACCCCTGTTCAACCCACAACCGACGGGATTCGCCGTTACTGTTTATCGCCACACTGCCGACATTTTACTCTGTCCGTCACTGCACGCTGTTTGATTGCGTTATCAAAACACGCCGCTATTATTCGGCCTTGCTTTTCACTTATTCCACCGAATACTGAATGTGTGTTTTTTTGCAATATTCGGCCAAATATATTCGGTGCATCGCTACATAGGAGCCTTCCCCCACTCCCCTCACCGCTGCTCTCCTCACTACACTGGCTGCTGCGCTGTGCAAGTGCACAGATGTCTCAGAGTGGTGCAATGTTGCCAGATCTCGCGAGACAAATAAGCAACCAGACCTGTGAAAACAAGCCCAAAACAAGTGACTTTTTCTACGGAGCCCCCCTAGGTTCCTGGGAGAGAAAATTAAATAAACTGTGTGCACGGTTTTGCAGTCCATGGGGACGGATTTTAAACTGTGGGTACAGATTGTCAATTTACATCCATGTGGACAGATAGCAAACTGTGCACAGTTTTGCAAAACTGTACCCACGGTACACAGTTTATTTTTCTCCCCCCTGAGCTTCAGGACAATGACCACAAGAGGGAGTTAGACCACATTTTAACATTATTTAACATTAGAAAACAGATGGGATATCAAATATAGACTGATGTACCAAGTACATTATATACACAGTAAACCTCTGGTAATTAAAATTTGCACACACAAATAAATATCATCCTGAATTCACAAATTCTTTATTTATTATTGCTTTTTATGCACTCATCTAACTTTTTTCTTTTAGTTACAGGACTGACGTTTTCCTAACCAGAAAAAAAACACATTACCCTGCTCTGCCTCTGATTGGCTAGTACTTGTTGCCATCAGGGTCAGAGCCAATTAGAAGCAGGATGCGAGTGGGAAAAAACTCTGCTGTCTCCTGTGTGTATGGGGAAAGGGGAGGGACAGAGGGAACAAGCAAGACTAACTATCCTACGTTTAAATAACATATCGAAAATATCTGCTTGACAACTTATTATGGAGCTGGGAACAAGCCCAAATAAGCAACTACACTTTAGAAACAAGCCCAAAAAAACCGCGACCCGCGACTACCAATATTTGTAAGCGACTTTACAGAAAAACAAGCCCAAAGTTGCTTATAATAAGCATTTAGCAGCGGACATGCCGCTGCTAAATGAATGTAGCGGAAACACTGATATGTACTGTGGAGTTTTAGTGCCACGGTCTACCGTTGGTACCAGTTTACTGTGCAAAGTGTGAGAGAGAGTGTGCGCATCTGTGTGTGTGTGTGTGAAAGAGAGAGAGTGTGCGCGTCTGAGTGAAATTATAACCAAGTTAACGAGTTGTTTTCTGACATGAGGGGGTATTCTTGAATTTTCCCAGTCAGAAAGAGTTTTTCTGATTATGCCAACGCAGCATTCACTGTAGGCCATTCAGGTCTCATAGTGGGAGCAGGGCACTGCCGTGCTGACAAAATATATATGTTATTGGGGCTATTTGTCATGATATCGGACTTATCGGAATGACGTAATAATTCCTGTTATCAGTCCGATAATTATCGGCCCGATAGTTATCGTGCACCCCTACTAGCTATAAGCATTTCATGTTTGCAATGTACTCATGGATGTACAGACAACTATTACTGGATTACTTTGATACTAAAGAGAACTTGAAAAACTGACAATTCTTGGGCAAGTTCCACATTTATAAGAATGGTCTTTCTTCCATGACTTCTGAGCATATTTGTGGATGTTTATCTGTGATGGACAGCAAAGGTACTATTTTCGATACAAATTTCTTGTAGAGAAAAACTCCAGCACACTGCCCAACATGCAAAAATAATGACTTTAATGCTGCAACGTTTTGGTAACTAGACCTTTATCAGGCGTTCAGTTTTGTAAGTTAGACAGTGTGCAGTGTACAAGTTGTGTTCAGCTCGTCCCTCTCCTATGCACCTTTTTAGAGATAGAATAGAGGTATTCCTTTGTTCTAAGACACAAATTTCTGCAAACAGGAGTTAAGTCTTTTTTTAAGTACCTTAAATATCTCCATTAGCTGTGTATCACAGCCAGTGCTGCTGCTCCTGCTGACCATGTTGGTGAGTGCGCCATGCCCTTGTCCCTTTAACCTCATGCAGTACCCCCCTTAAAAGTCTCTGTCGGTATCTCACAGTTTGAAAACATCTGTTCTGGACAATTAACAGACCTAACTCTGATCAGTTTTCAGACCCTATGAAAACTGTGAACTTAGTATCGACAACATTGTTTCTGGAAAGACACATTTTAAATGTAATTTTTGCTCCAAGAACTGCAAATCAAGCAGAAATATTAAAGAGATGGATATTTTCAGGGCAGCTGCTAAGTAGCTGCATGGCTACATACAGTGGCATGCAAAAATTTGGGCAGCCCTGGTCAAAATTTTTGTTTGCTGTGAATAGTTAAGTAAATAGAAGATGAACTGATCTCCAAAAGGTGGGTCAAAGATGGAACATGCTTTTCAACAAAGCATGCAAGATCACTTTTTATTCTTAATTTTTTAGAGTGAAAAAAGGGGAAAGGAGGACCATAAAAGGGTTTGAGCACCCCAAGGAATTTGAGCTGTCAGACAACTTTTACCAGGGTCTCAGACCATAATTAGTTTGTTAGGGCTTTGGCTTGTTTACAGTCATCATTAGGAAAAGCCAGGGGATGGATATTTCAAAGCTTTATTAATACTGTGACACCTGAAAAAATGTCCCTACAATCAGCAGCCATGGGCTCCTCTAAACAGCTGCCTCACACTCTGAAAACAAAAATAACTGAGGCCCACAAAGCAGGAGAAGGCTATAAGAAGATAACAAAGGATTTTAAGCTAGCTGTTTCCTCTGTTCATAATGGAAATGGCAGTTAACAGGAACTGTGGAGGTCAAGTTGATGTCCCGAAGACCAAGAAAACTTTCAGAGAGAGCTGCTCATAGGATTGTCAGAAAGGCAAATCAAAACCCCCCTTTGACTGCAAAAGACCTGCAGGAAGATTTATCAGACTGGAATGGTGGTACACTATTCTACTTTGCAGTGATACCTGTACAAATATGACCTTCATGGAAGAGTCATCAAAAGAAAACCTTTCCGATGTCCTCACCATAAAATTCAATGTCAGAAGTTTTGCAAAGGAATATCTAAATAAGCCTGAAGTTTTGGGGAAACAAGTCCCGTGGACTGATGAAGTTATAAGTTATAAAATAGAACTTTTTGGATGCAATGAGGAAAGGTATGTTTGGATAAAAAAAAGGGTGTGTTGCAGGCTGTGGCATGGGGAACATTTCACAGGTAGAGGGAAAAAAACGGATTCAGTTATATTCTAGCAAACATAACACCATCTGTAAAAAAGCTGAAGATGAAGAGAGGATGTCTTCTACAACAGGACAATGATCCCAAACACACCTCAAAATCCACAAAAAACTATCTCAAGAAGAGCAAGCTGAAGGTTTTGCAATGGCCCTCACAGTCCCCCAACCTAAACACCAATCAAAATCTGTGAAAAGACCTCAAAAGAGCAGTGCATGCAAAACGACCCAAGAATATCACAGAGCTAGATGCCTGTTGCATTGAAGAATGGGTGAAAATCCCCCCCAAAACAATTGAAAGACTAGTTTAGCTAGTTCCAAAAAGTGTTTAAAATCTGTGATACTAGGGGGCGCTACTAAGTACTGACCATGCAGTGCCCAAACTTTTGCTTCAGGCTCTTTAATTTTTTCTTATTTTGAAATTGTAAAAGTTTAAAATAAAAAGTAATCTTGCGTAAAATATTAAAGAAATGTGACATCTTTAACTTCATGCCTTTTGGAGATCCGTCATCTTCTACTTGCTCACAGTAAATGAAATTTCCACCAGGGGTACCCAAACTTTTGCATGCCACTGTAACTGCATAGCACTGCAGTTAAGTGAGAAAGCCCCAGGGCACCACATAACTCCAAAAGACATCATGATCTATCCTCTTGAGAAAGTCCTTACAGTATAGGTTTTCCTGACAACAGAACATCCTTTAGTATTAGTTTATATTGGCATGTTGTTCAGGCTAGCATTGTTTTCAATCTAGCCTCGAAAAGCAGCCTTCCCGGCAACATCTGTAATCTCTGCAGAGCATCATATAAACATGTGGACTCACAAATGCTACAAACACATTCACATACAGTACAGGCCAAAAGTTTGGACACACCTTCTCATTCAATGCGTTTTCTTTATTTTCATGACTATTTACATTGTAGATTCTCACTGAAGGCATCAAAACTATGAATGAACACATGTGGAGTTATGTACTTAACAAAAAAAGGTGAAATAACTGAAAACATGTTTTATATTCTAGTTTCTTCAAAATAGCCACCCTTTGCTCTGATTACTGCTTTGCACACTCTTGGCATTCTCTCCATGAGCTTCAAGAGGTAGTCACCTGAAATGGTTTCCACTTCACAGGTGTGCCTTATCAGGGTTAATTAGTGGAATTTCTTGCTTTATCAATGGGGTTGGGACCATCAGTTGTGTTGTGCAGAAGTCAGGTTAATACACAGCCGACAGCCCTATTGGACAACTGTTAAAATTCATATTATGGCAAGAACCAATCAGCTAACTAAAGAAAAACGAGTGGCCATCATTACTTTAAGAAATGAAGGTCAGTCAGTCCGGAAAATTGCAAAAACTTTAAATGTGTCCCCAAGTAGAGTCGCAAAAACCATCAAGCGCTACAACGAAACTGGCACACATGAGGACCGACCCAGGAAAGGAAGACCAAGAGTCACCTCTGCTTCTGAGGATAAGTTCATCCGAGTCACCAGCCTCAGAAATCGCAAGTTAACAGCAGCTCAGATCAGAGACCAGATGAATGCCACACAGAGTTCTAGCAGCAGACCCATCTCTAGAACAACTGTTAAGAGGAGACTGCGCGAATCAGGCCTTCATGGTCAAATAGCTGCTAGGAAACCACTGCTAAGGAGAGGCAACAAGCAGAAGAGATTTGTTTGGGCCAAGAAACACAAGGAATGGACATTAGACCAGTAGAAATCTGTGCTTTGGTCTGATGAGTCCAAATTTGAGATCTTTGGTTCCAACCGCCGTGTCTTTGTGAGACGCAGAAAAGGTGAACGGATGGATTCCACATGCCTGGTTCCCACTGTGAAGCATGGAGGAGGAGGTGTGATGGTGTGGGGGTGTTTTGCTGGTGACACTGTTGGGGATTTATTCAAAATTGAAGGCACACTGAACCAGCATGGCTACCACAGCATCCTGCAGCGACATGCCATCCCATCCGGTTTGCGTTTAGTTGGACGATCATTTATTTTTCAACAGGACAATGACCCCAAACACACCTCCAGGCTGTGTAAGGGCTATTCGACCAAGAAGGAGAGTGATGGAGTGCTGCGGCAGATGACCTGGCCTCCACAGTCACCGGTCCTGAACCCAATCGAGATGGTTTGGGGTGAGCTGGACCGCAGAGTGAAGGCAAAGGGGCCAACAAGTGCTAAACACCTCTGGGAACTCCTTCAAGACTGTTGGAAAACCATTTCAGGTGACTACCTCTTGAAGCTCATGGAGAGAATGCCAAGAGTGTGCAAAGCAGTAATCAGAGCAAAGGGTGGCTATTTTGAAGAAACTAGAATATAAAACATGTTTTCAGTTATTTCACCTTTTTTTGTTAAGTACATAACTCCACATGTGTTCATTCATAGTTTTGATACCTTCAGTGAGAATCTACAATGTAAATAGTCATGAAAATAAAGAAAACGCATTGAATGAGAAGGTGTGTCCAAACTTTTGGCCTGTACTGTACATACAAACACACACCCATCCATATATGTTGTTGTGATTACATACTATTCATTAACTCTGGATTTAAAATGTTAAAATTTAGTGTGTCTTTCTCTCTTTCACTTTCCTCTGAATCACATTGTCAATATTAGCTCTCTCTCCTATCACTCACTCTTGCGTCACCATTCTGCCCCCTGCCACTTCCTTCTTCCTTTTCCACCCTACTCCATCTCTCTCTCTCTCTCTCTCTCTCTCTCTCTCTCTCTCTCTTCTTTTCCTTGTCTTCTCATCTCTCAGCTGTGCAGAAAGCTGCATCTGTAGCCAGTGGGCATTTGGCACCGTCTCCAATTAATGAGACAGCAAGATGTTTTTTCTATCTTTGGCTCTCCTCTCCTCTCAGTCTGTGACTTCACTTCAGCCAGCTGAGCACATGAGCTTAAACCAATCAGACTGCCAGCAGTGTACATCTTATCCGCACCAGCGGGAGGAACAGCAATAAAGACAAAAAAAGCCAAAAGAGAAGCAGCAAAAGAAATCTGAAGATCACTGACTGGTGACCCATTTTTCAGACACTGCATATCAGAGACTACATGTTTTAAAACAGAGATTTAATTGCACTGAACCATGCCTTTTCTTCAAAACAATGGTTATTTACATCCTCAGAAATTAACACTTGACATCCGCTAGGTGCAATTAAACACACCAATAATGGGAGTTGTACATCAGGATGTGAAGACAAGTCAGTAGAAGACAACAACATTTGTTTTGAGAAGCTTTGAAAACTTTAGACTTTTAACTTTATTTTCCCTAGAGGAATATTCCTTTTTTCTAGCAGTGTGCACATCAGACAACAGCATAATACAACAGCACACAGTAGCAACATGCAACAACAGGAGTACACACTCAGGCCTGTTCAGTGAGGCCTATTGTTTGAGGGCTTGTTTATGCTCAACATTAGATAGAGACAAGGACCAAGATGGACACAGTCATATGTCCATACTCTGCCTTCATTTCATCGGTATTTGTGCATATTTTCTAAAAGCTTAAGGATACGGACAAACAGAGCAGTACCACCGGAGATTGTGAAGGCAGCATAGCGTAGTTTAAGGGAGACACGTCTGTAGGAGACAACAAAGAAATTGAAATAATGGTGGAACAGAGCAAATTAGCAATATATAATTCATAAATTCATTCATTTTCTGTAACTGCTTATCCTGTTGGAGGTTGCAGGGCTGGAGCCTATCCCAGCTAACACTGGGAGAGAGGTGAGGTACACCCTGGACAGATTGCCAGACTATCACAGGACTGACACATAGAGACAGACAACCATTCACGCTATTAGTAACACGTAACATGTTAAAAAAGCAGGTGGAACAGTGCAGTGTTGGGACCTCAACCATGAGTTTTAAACAATAGACAGGACTTCACAAACCAGCAAGTCTGAGAACAACAGAAGTTCGCCAGGCCTTCATTGGTCCAGTAAATTACACCTAGGTGAAATCCACTCCCAATTAAAAAAATTCAAATTCAAACTCTTGCTCCCTATTGGGCGACACCGGTCGGATCCAGGTGGAGTCAGGTGGAATCCCCCCTGACGTCACTGAGACTTAAATTGCTGCCGTGCACCAAGAGATGGTCATTGCTCAGGTTCACGCCTTCTAACTTATTTGATTGTTAATATTTATATATGTATATTAGCAAACTGAGATGAGGATTTCCCTTTTTTGACTAAATACAGGTTGGTCATTGATCCCTAATCCCAGGGTGGTGCCCCTGGATTATTAATTTACATTAATAATTTATTTTCTTAATCAATTACAATTAGTAATTAATAATCAATAACCAATCTGCCTTTAGTAAACCCCAACAGCAGTGGAATGGCCTGATTAATGCTCTGGTACAACAACAGAAGGACATGGGGGGCGATAGAGAATCCTTTCAGCTAAAGTGACAAGAAGTTAAAGTAGCTACTTGTAGCTTGTTTTTTACTGTGCTCCTGAATCATAAATCTGGTGATCTTCTGCATTTTTATTTCTGTCAATGAGTCCCATAAAAAAAAAAAAATATATATATATATATATATATATATATATATATATATATATATATATATAATACAAATATTAATATTGCGTGTATCCCACAGTGTCAGCAGTGATGCGGGCGCTTAACCGGTCTGTTGTGGTGAAAAGGGAGCTTAGCCAGAAAGCGAAGCTCTCGATTTACCGGTCGATCTACGTTCCAACCCTCACCTATGGTCATGAGCTCTGGGTAGTGACCGAAAGAACGAGATCGTGAGTACAAGCGGCCGAAATGAGTTTCCTCCGCAGGGTGGCTGGGCTCAGCCTTAGAGATAGGGTGAGGAGCTCGGACATCCGGGAGGGACTTGGAGTAGAGCTGCTGCTCCTCCACATCGAGAGGAGCCAGTTGAGGTGGTTCTGGCATCTGGTAAGGATGCCTCCCGGACGCCTCCCGAGGGATTCCAGGCATGTCCAACCGGGAGGAGACCTCGGGGCCGCCCCAGGACACGCTGGAGGGATTACATCGCCCGGCTGGCCTGGGAACGCCTCGGGGGTCCCTCGGAAGAGCTGACGAAAGTGGCTGGGGAGAGGCCTGTCTGGGCTTCTTTGCTGAGGCTGCTGCCCCCGCGACCTGGACCCAGACAAGCGGAAGACGACGAGTACAAGTACGAGTACGAGTACGAGTTTGTATCCCAATCCTGATATATTTTAAAGGAATGTGCCATGAAGCTCCACTGTCCAAAACGTTTAAAAGTGAGCCTTTGGACCTTTTCCTCCTGTGTGAGTAATCTTTGCTAAGAACTGCGGTGCTCTGTTTAGGAATGATTTGGCTTTATATATATACAGTATATATATATATATATATATATATATATATATATATATATATATATATATATATATAAATAGATACATATACATATATATGTTTATATAATTATTCATAATTTAATTTTAAAAAGGACACAATGAGCTTGAGGATGAGAGCAACAGAAGAGGTAGAGAAGGTCTGTTGATTTTGATCTTTTCATGGGATTCGTTGACTATTGGAGCTCTGAGAGGCAAAGTGAAAAAAGGCAATGTTGCATGCAGAATGAAAGACTTGGTGCACCATAGACAGGGCCATTGAACGTTCAGCCAAAGGCAGCATAAACAAAAGGTTTTGCCTTCTCAGTTAACTAAGTACAAATGTAACTGTAAAACTGAAGCATTTTCTTTGTTTTCTGAGCCCACTAGATGGCGCTCTTGGTTTAAAGAGAGAGGCTCAAAGAATGGCAATTCAGTGTGTTTTAAACCTTTTGTTGAACAAAAAGCGCCGTCTAGTGGGTTCAGATAATTAAAAAAATACTTCACGAGACTTCATGAGGCCATCACTACTGACTGGATGAAGAAACGGTCTTCTTGGGGTGATGTCTTCTTGGGACGCCCACTTCGCAGCCTGCTTCATGAGGCTTCATGAGGCCATCACTAGCTAACGACATGGGACCAACTGTCATAGAGAACTTTTGATGTCAGCTATTATGTGAGTACAGTCAGCAACTGGGGTTGCTGTCAGATATGGATAAAATATGGTTAACATTAATTTTCACCCATTTAAAAGTTACACATTAAGTATCTGATTACCAGGACCATACGGAGTCTGCGGCCACAGCACTCTGCAGATTTTCTACAGATGCTAGGAATATAGATGCTGCTTGTAAAACTCATGCGTGTGACAATGGTGTGTTATATTCAGTTGGCATTAAAATCAAAGTTGGTGTGGTGAGAGGAAATGTCAAAAATAAGATTTACTGTTAATAGATTGGCAAATTATTTTTTGTTTTCTCTGCTCCATATTGAACCTTCCATTTTAATGGCTGTGTGTCCCAAATTGTGTTTATTGACTTTTCCAACAAATGTGTAAATGTTTTCTTGAAGTATTCATGATTAAATCAAATTTCTGATTCAATGTTTCTACTAAAATCTACTAAGTTTGTTTACCCTGCTTGGGATAATTTTAGGTTTTAATGTATTGTGTGAGGTAATTTTGTTGCTTGTTGCTTATCACATAACGAACAAAAAAACATTCCACTGAATTCCACAGATTTTAAATTTGAATCAACCTGCTGATTACAGATATGTGTTTACCATCCCTTTACACTCCTCAGTGTACTCTCATTCATTATCTGTAACTCTTTATCTTAATCAGGGTCATGGGGGGGCTGTAGCCTATCCCAGCTGACACTGGGCAAGAGGCCAGGTACACCTTGGACAGGTTGCCAGACTATCACAGGGCTGACATATAGGTACTGTACAGACAAGCATTCATGCTCACATTCACACCTAGGGTCACCAAATTAACCTGCATATTGTGGGAGCCAGAGAACCCAGAGAAAACCCACGCTGACACAGGGAGAACATGCAAACTCCACACAGAGGGGTCCCAGGTGGCCTGGGGGTTTAAACCCAGAACCTTCTTACTGATGACCAGTGTTGTGCTAGTTACTGAAAAATAGTAACTAGTTACCATTACTAGTTACTTCATTAAAAAGTAACTCAGTTAGTAACTCAATTACTTAAACCAAAAAGTAATGCGTTACTGAGAAAAGTAACTTTTTAGTTACTCCCCCCCCCCCCCTCAAAAAACAAAACAAAACAAAAAAACTCGACTTAGGACTCTCATCTTGGCTTGGCATCACTCCATGACCTTGACACATGCACACTACGTCCTGGCTGTAGATGACTGAGTGGGGACGCTAGAGGGCCCTAGGTGCTTTTCTTTTTTGCAGTGTAGTTTTTCTAAGCCACAAAACTACGGTACTTGGATACAAATATGGAAAATGAGCTAAAAGCTTCCCCGGGATAACAATGGATATCACATCACTGGATATAACGTAACTGGGACTAAAAATCTACAGAAGCGCTACCACTTAATGTAACGTTACAACACTGTGGTGAGGCCAGCATGTTGACAGTGACTTCAGAGATGGTGAGAGACGTGTTTCATTAAGATGCTCTGGTAAGAATTGTTCATATACCTCTATCTGACTTGACTATCTTTTATTGTTTAGGAACTTCAGTTTGTGAAGGAATACTGCATGCTGCGGGCCGTTTTAAAACCTGGCCAAAAATAACGGAGTAATGCACTGTTTGGTAACGGTAACTGAGCTACCGAATTTAAAAACTAACGCGTTAGAGTATTAGTTACTGCCAAAACTAACGCCGTTACTGTAACACGTTAATAACGCGTTACTGCCCAACACTGGTGATGACAGTGCTAACCACTGCATCACCATGCTGCACCAGTTTACCTTAAATTTAGTATTTACAACGTCCAATTCTAGGAAAAATACTAATTTTTTTAACAATGCAGATTGGTACAAATAAGATCTTCCAGTTTGCTAAAAAACAAAAGAAAATAGGGTCAGAAAGACATATAATATATCAAATATCCAATACAGCCGAAGTAGGAATTACACTCCATCTAGGTGAGTAAAAGTGTTGGTTTATTTCAGATACTGTAGGGTGCTTTCACACCTAACCTAAACCACCTAACACACTCAGGTCAGTTTGCTTAGTTAGTACAGTTCTTTTGGGCTGGTGTGAAAACTGTCAATCGGACCCTGGTGTGGACCAAACAACCGAACCCAGACTGCTCGAAAAAGTTGGTCTTGGTCCACTTCCAAACAGACTTTGGTGCAGTTCATTTGTCGCATAAAATTAAACGAACCAACAGGATTTTATGATAGCAGCTATGTGATTTTAGCAAAAGCTAAACCATGATCGTCAAATCTGTACACCATCTCATAAATGATCCTGTTAAATACCAGATATATCCAATAACCTAATATGCTAATGCATACATGTGGCCATGGCCATGCATATGCACATCAGTGAGGGTATTTTACCTGATTAAAAAGCTGTTAAAACTGTCATCATTGTATCTGTGTGCGTGTACTTACCCCCAATTTCCACATACTCCGTCAGCAGCGTGCAGCGTAGCGCACTACGTAGCGCGCTACGTAGTAAATACGCTCCCATTCTAGTGAATAGCTGCATTTCCACAGCGAGCAGCGCACAGCGTCTCTGGAGCATCCCAGAAGCTGCACACCGCTCCGCTTCATCGGAGATACACGCCAGGTCTATTTTTCAGCGACTACGCTTCCATTTCACATCAAGCCACGTAGCTCAGATCGCACCAAACAAACAAAATACAACATAGGCTAATGCACGGACTATGGATTGTAAACTCTCAATTTCTTTTAAAATCGTGAAGTAATGTTGATGTGAACAGCAAGGCGATCTCAAGTTGAACTTGTTTTTTCTCTTTCTCCTTCTGAATTAACTATTGTTTTGGTCTGACTCACACCTGATCAATTGCTTTTTATCATGTGATCTCCCATGTGAGCTTGCGGCTTCACAACATCGCAAAACGTTCCAGAAATGTGTCCAGGAGGCATCGGTTGCTCCAGATCCACGTCGCTGTGTTGCGTACCGCTGACAGAGTATATGGAAAATGGGGCTTAGTCTGGTCATTAGGTCCATTAAAAGGTGTGACAGTGATCCCACAGTATACATCCCAAATCATTACTGTACAAGATGCCTTCTCATCCTGTCTCTATATTAGTCATTATTCAAAACATGCCATTGGCTTGAATTTCAACAATAGCCTCCTAATAATGCTTACAATCAGTTATTTCTCTATGAGTTCTTTGTGAAACCAAACAACAAAAATGTAAACACTTAAGAAGCACTGCTGCAAGCAGTGCTGCTGCAGAAACTTGTCAGTGAACAGAATTTGATTTCCCCATGTGGGTCCTGATGATGCAGGATGACAATCTCCAAAACTGCCAAATCAGCCAGTTACCTCTCAGTTATTAGAACTTGTTTACACCTCTTGGTTTCTTTGCAAAAAGTCAGTGGGAGCAGGAACCAAAGCAAAACTAAATTGCAACAATGGATCACTTTTTTTCCTCTGGTGCAACCAAATGAACCCAACTACAGTTGTGAAAGCACCCTTAGCTAGTGTTGTAAACCCCCCCCACGCCCCCCCCCCAAAAAAAATCAAATTAATCAATAACAAACAATAATGCGTTAAAGAAAAATTAACGCGATGATAATCGCGTCACATGATGTAGGTAGAGCCTGTCTGTATAGCAGTGGCGCTAGCACAGAGCTAGCTGGAAGTCAGGTCTGCCAACTTAAAATAACACAGTGCAGCCAAGGTAAGCCTGTCAACAAAGCAACAACAAGTATACTAACAAATGCAATCTCTAAATGGGTTGCTATGGACTGCAGGCCCATCAGCACTGTTGATCGGGAGCTTCAGGAAATCGTCCAGATTTCCTCAGGGGACCCATTTTACAAAGCACCTTTGAGGGGCACTGTTGTCGCAAGAATCCATGAGCTCTATGACAATGAGAAGCTAATGAAAACGGAGCTGTTGGCTCAAGCTCCGTGTATCGCATTGACTGGCGACCGCTGGACATCGGTGAATAACCAAAACTACCTCGGTGTAACAGGACACCTTATTGATGAGAAATGGCAGCTGCACTCGTTCGCATTGGGAGTGGTGAAAACCGAAGAAAGACACTTTGCAGATGCATGCACAAGGCAGTTCATTCAAGTTTCTGACGAGTGGAAAATAACGGATAAGGTCACAACTATAGGAACAGATAGTGCTCGTAACATGATTGCTGCAGCAAGGAGCTTGCCCTTTGAGCATCTGCCCTGTATAGCACACATGATACAGAGAGTAATAGCAGTGTCTCTCAGTCACAGTGGGTTTGATGGTGCGTTAGCCAAGTGCCGCAAAATCGTGGGACATTTCAAGCACAGCCCTGCAAACACAGCTAAGCTGAAAGCACAGCAAGCCTCTCATGGTCAAGACGAAGAGCCACTCATACAGGACATACCCACTCACTGGAATTCGACCCTGGGGATGATAACGCGAGTCCTCAAAAACAAAGAGCCACTGAAGCCAACACTGGCACAGCAGAAGCACAACTTGGCCCTGCTAACAGCAGCTGAACATGACAGGCTGGCAAGACTGGAAACACTGCTAGGACCATGCAAGTAAGTTCATTTCCAATTTTATTTTCTGTTGCCTAACAGGCATACAAGTAATAGTCACTTTGGTATTGTATTGTAGAAATAATTTTAGGCCTGTTTTTTTAATGGATGTGAAAAAGTGGGAATGAAAAGTGTAGTCATCTGTTGCTCTGTGTGTGTGTGTGTGTTTGTACATATGTCACTAACCTCCTGGGTGGTGACAAATATGTGTCCTGCTCTGCAGTGCTACCTGCGCTCTGTCACCTCCAGCGTAAGATGGAGGTGACAGATGATGACCCTGCCTATGTCTTAGGCTTCAAGACTACATTCAGAGAGGACTTCATCAAGCGGAAGGAGAACCTGAACATGTCATGGCTGAAGGTATATCACACTAGTGAACTGATAAGGATGGAACTGATAAGCTGTGTAGGGAGAAGCAATAATTTCAATGTAGGCTACCTGTACTTATTGCATATGGGGAATTAAATTACTTTCTTTCTTTCTTTCTTTCTTTCTTTCTTTCTTTCTTTCTGTAGGCAGCAACAGCTCTAGATCCCAGATTCAAGGACCTCAAATGCATGCCCAGAGCTGAGAGGGAGGAGGTATGGAGAATGCTGAGTGAGGTCTTGAACAGCAGAGAGCCCCCCAGAGCTGAAGTGGAACCAGAGCCACCAAAGAAGAAGATGGCCCTCCTACTGATGGCAGCAGACTCTGAGTCTGATGATGAGACACTGTCAAACAAACCTCTGGACAGGTATAGAGCAGAGCCCAGTATCAACACAGAGGAATGTCCACTACAATGGTGGTCCACACACACAGGTGCCCATGGTGAGCTAGCCCCTATTGCACAAAGGTACTTGGCTACACCAGCCTCTACAGTACCATGTGAGAGACTGTTTTCATTGGCAGGCCACATTGTTCACAAGAAGAGGTCATGTCTGTCATCTGAGAATGTGAACAAGCTAGTATGCCTGAGCAACTGGCTAAGAGAGAAGTAGTGGACTACTAAGGCTGTGAAAAGAGACTGTTCATTTGTTTCTGTAACGCCAGGCACAATATGTTAATTGAAGGACTAACTGTTTATTGTTTGTATATTATGGATCCCCCTTACTGTGAAAAGGGACTGTTCAGTTTTCAGATAACGTCAGGCATAATTTTATATTAATTTAAGGTCTACAGTAACTGTGAAACAGGACTGCTCAGGTTTTAGTTTGTCTCTAACGCCAAGCACAATTTTATGTTAATTTAAGGTCTAACTGTGAAACGGGACCTGTAACGCCACACAGGCACTAAGAAAAGGGAATGTTCGCTATTCTTAATAAAGTAAGAAAAAGAGATTTCTCAGACTAGTTTGTCATTTCTTGATTTCCAACACCACACATCTCCCCACCAAAATACAAAAATATTAGTATTTTAATCGTGATTAATCGTGATTAATCACAGAGTAGTACTGCGATTAATCAGTTAATTTTTTTTAATTGTTTGACAGCCCTAATATATATGTATATATATATATATATAATATACATATATATATACACACACACACACACACATACATATTTCAACTCAACTATAAATATCTAGTTCAGTTTAACAAGTAATAACACTGCATGATAAATGTTGAAAAAAAGTAAAGATGTTGGGTGTGTGCACAATTGATATAAATTTTGCAGATAGCACAAAGAGGACTGGCTCTGTCTCCATAAAAACAGTAGCTGATGATCATAGTAATGACATAATAATGTAGCCTTCTGCTGTCTAAAACAGACAAAACGTTACAATGGTGTGTGACGCCACACAAAGACGAAGAAAGGTTTAGCAGCGTCCCATGGCAACACTGACATATTGCAATCTAAATAAAAATAAATATAAATATAAAAAATAATAAATACATTAATAAATATAAATAAATCATATCCTTCTTTCTTAGGTAATTATTATGTGTTACAAGTTGGGTTAACCATAATTTAAACAACATTAAAAATAATGATAATTATAAAATGAATCTACTTTAAGGTAGATTTATCTTTCTGCATTGTTTACACCAAATCTTCCATTTTTTCTTAAACAAACAGAAGTATATGACTGGGGCACCCACTAGCTCACCTGGTAGAGCAGGTGCCCCATATACAAGGGCTGTGTTGCCGCAGTGGCTGCGAGCTCGATTCCAACCAACGGCCCCCTGCTGCATGTCATCCCCCCACTCTCCCCCTCCATCACACTATAGCTGTCCCATCAAATAAAGGCAAAAAGCCCCCAAAATATCTTGAAAAGAACCTTACGTATATGGATAATTATTATGTGGAATTATGTTATGGGACCTTCCAGGGTGTTTGTTTGATAATCAATTTTTTTTAAGTTTATTTTTTTGGGCTTTTTGCCTTTAATGTTCAGGATAGAGTGAAATGGGGGAGAGAGAGCGAGCGGGGGGTGACATGCAGCAAATGGTTGCAAGCCAGAGTCGAACCTGCAACCGCTGGTATGTGTGTAGGTGTGTGTGTGTGGCTGCAGCTGTGGTGCTGTCCACAGCACTGACAGGAAGCAGAGGACCTTGACAAAAATACAGACAAACAAACAGAACATGTTACTTTGTATGGTTCCTGCTTGCTTTCAGTGGTTGTACACAGAACTTTTGACTGTCTCAGAGAGAGATTCAAGCCTCAAACAGCTCTCTCCCTGCTGATTTAGACAGATAACCAGAAGTTCAAGAGCCTATTATCTTGCTGAGCCGACCGAGTATGTGCATATGTGGGAGCCTAGACGTTGCTAGAAGGCGGTTCTTGTGCATAATAATAAAATAGAATCCTGCTGGCATGCCACTGTACAGTTCTATGTTTTAAAGGGGTCCATGTCATTGGTTCGACAGCCCATTGGTTCGACATCCCATTAGTCCGACTGTCCGCGGTGCTGAACGGCTCGCGGCGGGTGTATGGTGCGCCGCGACCAGCTTGAGGCGGAGCAGGCTCACGGCTTATGTGTTTGCCACTTTCTTTTTCATTTTAACCCACACCATGATCTTTTCCTAACCCTAACCAATTGGTTTTTGTGCCTAAACCTAACCAGACCTTAACCACAGGGCATCATGATGATTTCGGAATGGACTTCGGAACAATGAGTTTAATATGGTCGGAACAATGGGATGTCGAACCAATGGGCAGTTCCCATTTTACAGTGGCCATAACTAGTTAGTTAAATTGAGCATTGCGTTAGTTCAGGCAGGACACGATGTCAAGCTCAGCTGATAGATTACATGATTCCTTTTTATACAACGAATCTTATTCAGAGTGCCCTTTTAAAACTGCTCTGGACTGCCTAGTGTTGCTGCTTCCTCTGCAAGCCGCTTTGCAAGCTCCCACACATGAGTACAACCAGGCTGTCGGTGTACGCACTTCAACTTACCCTGCTGCCTGTCATGTTGAGGGGCTGTCCACAATGAGGAGCCACCATCCCGGCCTCCAGGAGTGTTACTTCAAAATAATATTAGTCTATGGCAGCAGTCGCAGCTTAGCAGGAAGACCTTTCTCACTGCTTTTGGAACCTTAGAGTCCAACCACCATCTGCAGATGTCTCCATCTGGTCCCAGGGAAGCACCAAATTAGCAAACAGCTCCAACAAATTCACTGCAGTTATAGTTACGGCTGCCACTCCTGCAACCTATTGAACCCGAGTCCCAGCCTCGGCAGCCAGCTCTGTGGTTCAGAACGATAATCCCATCTGTCAGCCTAATCTTCCATTCAGTTATTGCTCGCCAAAATTAACTCCAAAATCAAAGCCCCTGAATCCGGTTCAGCAGCCGCAGTTCGTCCATTTTTCCCATGCAGCCGGGCTGTCTTCTTCCACCACCCTGGGTGCATGCATAGGGTGACTGATGTCACTACACTGAGCTTTGATGGCATCACATTCCCGCAGAGGACGCTGGGAAGAGCAGTCCCCGTCTCTATCAAGGTTCCACTCTTTGCTCCTGCAGCTGCTATTTCCAACATCATGAAAAGCCAAATCCTAGCAGGTAATGGTTGGGTGGCAGTAGCTCAGTCCATAGGGACCTGGGTATAGGAACCGGATTGTCTCCGGCTCAAGTCTCTGTCCTGACCAAATATGGAGCATGGAATGGTAGCTGGAGAGGTGCCAGTTCACCTCCTGGGTACTGCCAAGGTGCCCTTGTGCAAGGGACCAAACCCCTAACTGCTCGGGGCGTCTGTCCAGGGCAGCCCCCTTGCTCTGACATCTCTCCATTTAATGCATGTATAGGTTCTCTTTGTGTATGTGTGTGTGTGTGTGTGTGTGTGTGTGTATTTCCGGCCTGTGTGTATGACAACAGAGTGAAAAAATTGGATTTCCCCTTGGGGATTAATAAAGTATATACAAAAAAAGAAGGAAAAAATGAATGACTTGTTGACAGTCTTGTTTAAATCTCATGGTGCTCAGTGATAGGCTTATTGTGGATCGTGGAGATATGTCCATGATGCTAAGGGATAGTGGCCCCCCAGTTCTCCTAAACTGACTTTAGTTAATTTAATATGGAGTCTGGTGTATCATAGCTGTTATCTGTTAGTGTGTCTGTTCCATAGAGCTGATCTGGGAACTTATCTAGCCATAAATTCTGATCTGGTCATGACCAACAGAGGAACACTATGAATATAAATGGTGCCACATTATGTTATGTCCATTGACTGGACTGGTCAGTGTTCAAACTTGTTCTATAATCTTAAATGTATCCATGTTTGCAGCTGTTGAAAAAAATAAATAGATATATAAATAAATACATAAATTAAATTAAATAGAAATAGAATTAAATAAATGTAAAGCTGTCAACATCCCCGAGTAAGAAAAGCTTTAAAAAGCATCCTAACACTGTTTTATCAATTACGTAATAACTGGAGTGATACAAGGGTTCCTAGCTGGTCTGACACGGTTGACAAAGTGTTACTTGTTTGTAATAATTTACATTCTGCTTGAGGGAGCCCAAGATAGTGATGTATGCCTGGAAAAGAAGCTAAGAAGGCTTCATGATAGGTCCATTTGACAAATCACCCTTTTCAACAACTTGTAATAATCCTATAGGTGTAGCTACCCATATTATTCTGGGAAAGCACCAAATTATTTTTTATCTGCTCCTCATCATGACAAGCTCAAAGCATCATAGTCTTATCCCTTGGCACTGTTTTCATCTGCTGGTAGACTGTTCAATACAAACCAAATCAATGCATCTTTGCTCTCAACATACTTTTGCTAAATTGCTAAATTAGGCATTCTTCTTCCCAAAGACAAAACATCAGGTTTAAGGTAATCAATTTCTACCCATCACCTTAGATATCAACCTGATGCAAGCAAAAATAAATAAATAAATAAAATTTAAATTGCATCAGAGAGGTTGTGGGAAAGCACAAGGCAGTAGCAATATCTTAAATTGCATGCACATTATTCCCCAGGGTTTCTCCTTTATATCCAGGCCTCTCCAACTGTGCACTCCAATACCTATAATATCATATTTATAGTATGCCAGAAAAAGATTCAGTATGTCACAATATATAGTACGTGAAATGCAGTATGCCAAGAATACCATGATATTCTGCTACATCCAGTTGTATTTTACAATTATGCAAGTCAGCATGCTTTTCTGGCTTTCTGACCCACAATCCTTTGCACTCCTTTGCACAGTGAAAGATTTGTCATATCAACTAAGCCACTGCAACAGTATATACTTTTAAGGGCAGTTGCAATACATACTAAAAGTAAAAAGAAAAGTATGTCACTTGGAACACACCCAAATCTGTAGAGAAACTCCATGAGTGATGTGTGCTTGGATGCAGGCTGCATATCTGAGCTCTGGTCTCCTCTGTGCCACAAATGGAACAACATTCCATCCTTTTACAATGAGAAACTAGCAATTTCATTCCGTAGGTATTTTGCCTGTCAGTATTTCCATCATATGTGCAATTAATATTAACTGTTTTGAATCCTGCAAAATGCAGCCATCTTCCATTAAGGGACTTGCTGCAGGTAGTAAATTCCAAAAAAAAAAAAAAAATGCGCTATTCGGATCCATCTACCAACAGCCTGCTAGAAAATCTACTGACCTCTTGCTAATGGCTTAGAGAGGAAAACACAAGGCAATGATACTTGTCTCTTTCACTCTTCCACTTGTGCAAAGCAATTACACATTTAAGGAACAGGTGCTCTGATTCTTCAGACTCAGACTCAGAAAACTTTATTATCCATTCAATTTACATGAGATGGAAAATCTTCTTTGGTACTGGCAAAAAGACAAACACCTCACACAAAACAGTGACAGACAGACAACAAGTTCATAAATAAATAGCAGTATCAGTACTAATACACTGTACACACAGCCTTAAAAGGAGTGGGTTAAAAGTAATTAAAAGCATTTATGTATTAAAAGCATATGTGTGTGTGTGTGTGTGTGTGTGTGTTGTTAGACTTACTATTAACCAGGAATGTTTTTCACACAGCTTTTATGGGTTTCTTAGAGGTGATGAGTTAACTACACACACTGAATCTTCTGATCCTACGCGTAACTAGGGGTGTCAAATTATCGTGTTAATTGCAAAGAATTAATTACAGCCATATTTAACGTGCTATGTTTTTTGATCGCGTTAATCTCATTTTTAATCTCTAACTTTACTGTTTCTGTATGCCACAGAGTTGCCTTTTATAAAATCCATCTGTAGGCGTACGATTGGGCTTCTTTGTACTTGAGTTGTGGGAGAGCTGCAGCGCTACAGAGCAGAGCCCAGCATCAGCATTTTTAACTGTCCCCTGCAGTGGTGGTCTGCTCACTCAGGAGCCTATGAAAAGCTGTCTGCCCTAGCACGCAAGTATCTGACCTCCCCGGCAACCCCTGTGTAATTTTTGGGACAATCAGGGCAGGATTCAGGATTCAGGATTCAGGACAACTGCTTGAATTTCGGGACTGTCCGAAATCCAAGCAGAAAATCCCTGGCGGCGCCCCTGCAGCTCCCACATTGGTTGCAGCAGTTCCTACATGAATTAAGGGTATTATAGTTTGAAGAAGAGAAGACAGTGCAAATTGCAGCCGCAAGGACAGGGAAAGCGCAGGCAGCCATGAGAAGGAGTGATTTGCACGTTGCAGTGCAGCCTCTTGTTCTAACTGTTCAAAACTGTTCTATAAACTGATACAGCTGTAACGAATGTACCAGGTGTCTTTTATTTTGTTAGCTTTTATTTTTTATTAAGTTTAAAGGACAAGTGCACTTACATTGATCACTTCCATGAAATAAAACGAGAAATTGGAAAAGAGGAAAGTAATTTAGAAAATTGTTAAAATAAAATTAGAGAACTGATCACAGATGTATTGTCTCTGTGTGTTTTTTCATCTATTGTTGCGTTAATCTGCAGCTATTCTTTTAATGAAGCTGACATGTGATGACAGTCAAGCACCCCCCTGGTGGTTGAGACTGAAGATTGCAGCACTCTTTATTGGGACTAATTTCATAAACAATAGAATGTAATGGCTAGGTGTACTGCATCTGTGTTCAAGTGTGTTATTGTTGAAAACAATAATTATGACATTATAAAACCACTTTTTGTAATATATATCAATCTTTTGGTCATCTGCCACAATAATGAAATGAATTTAAATGAAAATACCTCAAGTTGAGGGCTTTTCTCAGCAATTTTGAGATGAGATTAAAAAAGAGATGAATTAGATCAATTAATTACAGATCATAATTAATTAATCTCTACATTTTTTTAATCTCTTGACAGCGCTACACATAACCTCACTGTAGCTGATGTAATCATTAACCCATACTGCTTCTCCATATTATCAAAACCCACAAAGCCTGATGGGGATAGGTCAGGAACAACATTTAATTTCTAAAACTACAACTGCTTTGTTCTCTGTCTCTCATTTGCAATCTAGTGGATATACACTTCTCAATGTAAACAATGTTGCTAACACTCCTCTGCACGTACAGTACAGTACAGGCCAAACGTTTGGACACACCTTCTCATTCAATGCGTTTTCTTTATTTTCATGACTATTTACATTGTAGATTCTCACTGAAGGCATCAAAACTATGAATGAACACATGTGGAATTATGTACTTAACAAAAAAAGGTGAAATAACTGAAAACATGTTTTATATTCTAATTTCTTCAAAATAGCCACCCTTTGCTCTGATTACTGCTTTGCACACTCTTGGCATTCTCTCCATGAGCTTCAAGAGGTAGTCACCTGAAATGGTTTTCCAACAGTCTTGAAGGAGTTCCCAGAGGTGTTTAGCACTTGTTGGCCCCTTTGCCTTCACTCTGCAGTCCAGCTCACCCCAAACCATCTCGATTGGGTTCAGGACCGGTGACTGTGGAGGCCAGGTCATCTGCCGCAGCACTCCATCACTCTCCTTCTTGGTCGAATAGCCCTTACACAGCCTGGAGGTGTGTTTGGGGTCATTGTCCTGTTGAAAAATAAATGATCGTCCAACTAAATGCAAACCGGATGGGATGGCATGTCGCTGCAGGATGCTGTGGTAGCCACGCTGGTTCAGTGTGCCTTCAATTTTGAATAAATCCCCAACAGTGTCACCAGCAAAACACCCCCACACCATCACACCTCCTCCTCCATGCTTCACAGTGGGAACCAGGCATGTGGAATCCATCCGTTCACCTTTTCTGCGTCTCACAAAGACACGGCGGTTGGAACCAAAGATCTCAAATTTGGACTCATCAGACCAAAGCACAGATTTCCACTGGTCTAATGTCCATTCCTTGTGTTTCTTGGCCCAAACAAATCTCTTCTGCTTGTTGCCTCTCCTTAGCAGTGGTTTCCTAGCAGCTATTTGACCATGAAGGCCTGATTCGCGCAGTCTCCTCTTAACAGTTGTTCTAGAGATGGGTCTGCTGCTAGAACTCTGTGTGGCATTCATCTGGTCTCTGATCCGAGCTGCTGTTAACTTGCGATTTCTGAGGCTGGTGACTCGGATGAACCTATCCTCAGAAGCAGAGGTGACTCTTGGTCTTCTTTCCTGGGTCGGTCCTCATGTGTGCCAGTTTCGTTGTAGCGCTTGATGGTTTTTGCGACTCCACTTGGGGACACATTTAAAGTTTTTGCAATTTTCCGGACTGACTGACCTTCATTTCTTAAAGTAACGATGGCCACTCGTTTTTCTTTAGTTAGCTGATTGGTTCTTGCCATAATATGAATTTTAACAGTTGTCCAATAGGGCTGTCGGCTGTGTATTAACCTGACTTCTGCACAACACAACTGATGGTCCCAACCCCATTGATAAAGCAAGAAATTCCACTAATTAACCCTGATAAGGCACACCTGTGAAGTGGAAACCATTTCAGGTGACTACCTTTTGAAGCTCATCGAGAGAATGCCAAGAGTGTGCAAAGCAGTAATCAGAGCAAAGGGTGGCTATTTTGAAGAAACTAGAATATAAAACATGTTTTCAGTTATTTCACCTTTTTTTGTTAAGTACATAACTCCACATGTGTTCATTCATAGTTTTGATGCCTTCAGTGAGAATCTACAATGTAAATAGTCATGAAAATAAAGAAAACGCATTGAATGAGAAGGTGTGTCCAAACTTTTGGCCTGTACTGCATGTGTTAGCAAAAGCAAGTATATAATGAGGCTTATTGTCATATATAGCTTGTCTTTTGATTTAGAAATGAAAATCCACAAACAAAGATCCATTCCAATCTTAAATGACAAGGCAATTTTCAACAAAATCTAATAAGTTCATTGTTCAGTCTGAGTGAACGTGCAAAATTTGAAGAAATTCTCTCAAGGTGTTCTTCAAGAATCACGTTCACAAGAATGGGACGTGCATACAGATGTACCGGGGGACAAAAAGACAGACTTAAGCATTGTCAAAAAGCAATTTTATCCCTAGCCTTATTATCATCTACAAAAGAACTTACACTTTAATTGAATTTCAGCCATAGCTTATTCCTTATTTATCCATAATAATTAGCCTATTCTTAATTTCAACCATCAGTGTAAACACAAACCTAAAGCTAACCCAGGAGGATACTTTTTAAGAGGCAAGGACATCTATCTAGTCTAGTCTAGGATCTCTCGCTCTCTCTCTCTCTCTCTCTCTCTCTCTCTCTCTCTCTCTCTCTTTCTCTCTCTCTCTCTATCTCTCTCCCTCTCACACACACACACACACGCACACACACACAGAGGGTGCGATAGATTGGATAGTCACCTCCACGTGTTGTAGAAGAGCAGGGGGATGTTGAGGCCCACAGTCAGCCACTCTTGAGCACACAGGAACATGATGCAGAAGAGTCCATGGATGGAGTACTCAGGTAGCACCAACTACAAATAGACACAGAGGAGCAAAGAGACAGAAGCAGGTGAAAGATGATAATGAGTTAGAGACCAACAAAGTGAAGCTAAAGAACTTCAATGTCAACAAGCAGAGAGTCAGGCACCAAGACCAGAGCTTGTCTCATCCTCCCTCTACTCCTGTCTTATATTGCTGGTGTTGTGTGTTTATAAATGCACTTTTGAAAGACCTTTGCTCTAATATAAGGATTGCATGGATGAACAAACACTTAATGAATTTAAACTAGGGTGATTGATTAGCAGATGCCACATTATCATTTCAATGCCCATGGGTGAAAAAAACAAAACATAACAAAGAAAAAAAAAATACCTCAAGTATCATCATTAGCATTCAAATCCTTAGCCTAGCCTGTATTTAGCCACTGCAAATCTGTCTATCTGCAAGCATTCCAACTGGCTAAATGTCTCCATCTAGATTATGGAGAGCTTAGCTTCACAATCGGCAGCACACACTCAAGGCAGAGCTCCATCATTATCATAATAACTTGAGGCCTCCTTCAGCAACAAGGCCTCTGTTCTCCAAAAAGTTAAAGAATGTTAAAAGCAGCTTAGAGTTGTATAATGATCCATAACAAAAGTTGGAATTGCCTACACTTGGCAAGCTAGGCTGTACAACTTGTTACATGAGTGGCCTCCATTTACAGCTAACACTTTAAAGAGAAAGCAACATAATAGAAAAGCATGTTGTTTTTATACTGTGTTCACTACTGGATTTTTTTTTACCCTTGCCCGTAGGCTGTGGCATAAATTAATTGGTTTGTGGCCAATAGTACAACATTGAGCCATGCTCTACAGTTATGGTTATAGCTATGGTTATAGCTCGACTACACCAAATAATTGGACTACTGTCCTGGTTCCAGTATACAAGCACAGGAAGGGGATCGATTTATTGACTGTATGTATTCCAAGTCCGCTACTATAGGTGGCGAAATGCACCCTTTTCAGCTTTTTAGTACTGGACCTTTTTCTGTTTACCTCTTACATTACAGACCAAACATTTAACAAACAAGTTAGCTATGGTTAGCTAGCGGCAAACTGGTACCATGGTGCACAACTTTACAGCCCTGTGCATTTCATACATGCTGTATGCTTTACTTTTTCTTCTCTTCTTCTGTTACACCTTTAATGCTATTCGACTTCTGGGTCAAAGTCCTGGGCGGACACTGTGGAGCATGCGCAGAGCACATAAGCCAATTTGAATCCGACTTAGTGATGGCCTCATGAAGCCTCATGAGGCATTTTCTTTATTTTCTGAGCCCACTAGATTGCACTCTTGGGTTAAAGAGAGAGGCTCAAAGAATGGCAATTCAGTGTGTTTTAAACCTTTTGTTGAACTCAAAGCGCCATCTGACTGACTGTATACATGCAAGAGTGATTTAACTCCCAATTTGTCAGTGAAGATTCTCAGTAATCCAGGTCACAGGGGATGTCAGAGGAGACTGTCTACCCTTCTTAGACTGTGCAGTATATGTTGAAGAGGACAGAAGCCTTAAGACTGAGGTGTACAGAAAACCTACACACACGGACCAATACCTGCTGTTTGGGAGTTATCAGGTCACTGAATCATCGGGCCGAAAACGTGCCCATGAGGACAGAGGGGAAGGTAAAGGAACAGAAACACATCAGGGAAGCACTTCAAACCTGTGGCTACCCCAACTGGGCCTTTGCAAAAACCTCTAAAAGACCTAGAGCAGAGAGGAAGGGACACAAAAACGTGACAACATTGTCATTCCTTATGTCGCAGGAGTGTCTGAGAAACTCAACAAACACCACATCCTGGTGCACTTCAAACCCAGTAACACACTGAGACAGAAACTTGTCCACCCCAAGGACAAAACACCCAGACAAAAGCAGAGCAATGTAGTGTATGCAGCACAGTGCAGCCAGGAATGCACAGATTTATGCATTGGGGAAACAAAACAACCACTCCACAAGCACATGGCACAGCACAGGAGAGCCAGCTCCTCAGGTCAAGACTCAGCTGTCCACTTACATCTACAGGAGAAGTGACACTCCTTTGAGGACAGCAATGTGCACATCTTGGCCAGGGAAGAAAGATGGTTTGAGAGGGGAGTAAAAGAAGCCATCTACGTCAAGCAGGAACGAGCATCGCTAAACAGAGGGGGTGGCTTGCGACACCACTTATCACCCACCTACAATGCAGTCTTGGGATCCCTCCCCAGACAACTTCACACCCATTCACCCCTGGTCCCACCTGACCTTAACGACTCACATGGTGGCCAGATGGGCCAACAACTCACATTGTGACCTTAATGACTCTGAAACTAAGAGCTCACATGTGACCCTAACAACTCTGCAGGGGTTCCCACCCACACAGAGTTTAAAGCCTGAAACTCTGCACCAGTCATTTAGAACTGAAGAAGCTTCTTGGATGAGAGGTGAAATGTCTTCAAGAAACGCAAGCAAATCTAGTTGCCTACGATATAGCACTTACGATTAACTCCCAATTATATTATCTCGGTGTGTTCATCTGACTTTGACAAATCCAATTTAATACTATTTCAGTCAGACTACCATGTTTATATGTATTTTAAGTCTGTTTTCCTGAGATTTCTACCATTCCCCTCCCGTTAAAGGGTTTTTTGGGGGGAGTTTTTCCTTGTCTGCTGTGAGGGTCCTAAGGACAGAGGGATGTCGTATGCTGTAAAGCCCTGTGAGGCAAATTGTGATTTGTGATATTGGGCTTTATAAATAAAATTGATTGATTGATTGTTTTAAGTTGCACTAACACAGCAAACCACTTTTCTCTATTGTCACATACACTTGGTGATTATGACCAGCAGTTTATGGAGCAGCAATTTTTTATGAACTAGCTCTAATTTGATTTTGACTAATTTTTTTATGCACCCTGGCATCATTTACCATAAAAACTGTTTTTCAATTTTATTTTTCAGATACTTATGAACTGTTTCCAGATTGATTATGAATTGTAAACATTAGTAATTGTTAGCAGTTAGTACTGAGTTGAAGCAAAATACTAATACACAATGCTGACTAGAGTTGGAAAAACACTTAAATCTGTTAATTTTAACAGCAGTGGAATGTAACTAAATGCATTTATTCAGGTATAGTACTTAAGTACAATTTTAACCTCTCTAACTCCGCCACTTCTCGCTCCCCCCCCCCTCCTCTGTTAAATGGTATCTCCCAGGTGCACTACTTCATCAAACCATGTGATGTTTGGTATTGCCGGAGTCAGGAAGCTCACGACTTTTCGAAAATAACATAGTTTTTCTTTTATGTATTGTGTATTTAAAACCAGAGCATCCTAAACACACAAAGTCCAAAATCGCGATGAGTGGTGACAAGTCATATCATGCCGTTTTCGACGGGAAAAGTTAAAGGATTACTCGCGACCTTATGGGGAGCTGTTAGCGGGGACTTAGATCTTTTATAAAAGGTAAGAGTAAGTCGACGGTGGCTTAGTGGTAGAGCAGGTGCCCCATGTACAAGGCTGCTGCCGCAGCAGCCCAGGTTTGACGCCAGCCTGTGGCCCCCCGCTGCATATACATCCCCCCCACACACTCGTCTGTCCCATTGATTCAAGGCTTAAAAATGCCCCAAAAAATATCTTTAAAAACCCCCCACTATTTTTGGCTGAGATATACCATCTATGAAAGTGGGATCAAGTTTCACGTTTCATATGGCTCTATTTGGTGATATTTTATGGTGTTTCTGTGTCAAAAACAACATCAGCTATCATAATCACACCTGATTTCAGTAAGGTACAATGTTTGAAGCTGGCTGAGTGTTGTTTGATCACTGACAGTACTGTTTTGAAGCCGAGTGACCGACTTGTCATTTGGAGCTCCGCCTGGATCTTAGCATGGAAAAAACTCTGTAGAATGGTCATACTTTAAGCAGTCTTCTTCAAATTTGAAACAAATGTTCGTTGATAGTATGCCTACAGTCCCACAGTGTCATTTACCTGCTCAGACAAAGCCACAGACAGTTATTCATCCTGAAACTCATTGTTTATTTTATTTTAGGCAAAATCTTCAATGTTTTACTAATTTTAGTGGCCCATTACTCTGTCTCTGTATTACCTAGAGTGTTTCTGACACTTTCACAAGAAACTTCAGAGAGTTTTCTTTCTGGCAAGACCTCATGCATGCATGTAGACAGCAGTTGAGAAGCTACAGTCATTTTAATTTGGGTATGTCATTTTAGGCGTTTTTGCTACAAAATGGGGGTGGAGTACAAGTACTTCAGTACTTTCATTTTATGATACTTTACACTTATACTCCTCTACATCTCAGAAAGAAATATTTTTTACTGTTTTACCCTACTATATTTATTTGTAGTGATGGCCTCATGAAGCCTCATGAAGCATTTTCTTTCTTTTCTGAGCCCACTAGATGGCGCTCTTGGTTTAAAGAGAGCTCAAAGAATGGCAATTCAGTGTGTTTTTAAAGCTTTTGTTGAGCAAAAAGCGCCACCTAGTGGGCTCAGAAAAATAAAGAAAATGCTTCATGAGGCCATCACTATTTATTTGTCTGCTTAAGTAACCCTGAAGTCTCAGACTAATAACACAAATATAGCCTAATTAACAAATAAAATGATGTTTTGAGCTCCACTTTTACCTGCTGCAACATTAATGCATCAATGATTATCCAGTATGAATCTGAAATGGGCTCTTTAATGAGTAATTTTACTTTTGGTACTTGAAGTAGTCTTTATTTTGATGTTAACACTTCACTTTAACTAGGGTAACATTTTGACAGAGTACTTTTACACAGTACTATTGCTACTTTTAGGTAAAAGGTCTGAGTAGCCATCAGGGCCTTTTAATTTTACCATAAGGCCTACTCTTACTTTTTAAATACAACCCTCATTCCAGAACAATTGGGATGCTGTGTAAAATGTAAGTAAAAACAGAATGCAATGATTTAATCTCATTAACCCAATTTTTTATTCACAATAGAACATAAACAATATATCAGATGCTGAAACTGACACTTCTTACCATTTCATGAAATACTAATCAAAAACAGCTCGAGGAGCACTTTGCAATTAGGTTAGAGGCAGAGTCTCCCAGATGTAAAGCTGGGCAGAGGTTCACCAACCTGCAAAAAACTAAAAATTGTGAAAAATGTTCCTCAATGTACAATTGCGAAGACTTTGAATATCCCACTATCTACAGAACATAATATCATCAAAAGATTTAGAGAATCTGGAGAAATCTGCATGCACAAGGGACAAAGCCAAAGGTCAATATTGGATGCACGATTTTCGGGCCCTCAGGCAGCACTGCATTAAAAACAGGCATGATTCTGTACTGGAAATCACTGCATTGTTACAGGAACAATCCCAGAAATCATTGTTTGTGAACACAGTTTGCCATGCAATTCACAAATGCAAGTTAAAGCTTAATCACGCAAATAAGAAGCCATATGTGAACACGATCCAGAAACGCCACTATCACCTCTAGGCCAAAGCTCATTAAAAATGGTCTGAGGCAAAATGGAAAACTGCTCTGTGGTCAGATGAATCAAATTTGCAGTTCTTTTAGGAAACCACAGACACCGTGTCCTGCAGACTAAAGAGGAGAGGGACTGTCCAGCTTGTTATTAGCGCACAGTTCAAAAGATTGCATATCTGATAGTATGAGGTTGCAGTAGTGCCTATGGTGTGGGCAGTGTACACATCTGGAAAGGCACTATCATTGCTGAAAGTACATGGAGGTTTCAGATGAACATATGCTCCCATCCAGATGATGTCTCTTTCCAGGAAGGCCTTGCATATTTTAGGAAGACAATGCTAAACCACATACCACATCCATCACAACAGCATGGCTTTGCAGTAGAAGAGTCCAAGTGCTGAACTGGACTCATAAAGCAAAGAAGAGCCAGTACTGTTGAGCAGCTAGAATCCTTCATCAGACAAGAATGGAACAACATTCCTCTCACAAAACTCCAGCAACTGGTCTGCTCACTTCCCAGACGTTTACAGACTGTTGTTAGAAGAAATGGGTGTTACGACTGTTATCGTAATTTATGTAAGTTTGTGATTTTCTGCATGTTTTCTCTCTGCGTGTTCCCTCTTTTGTTTATGCAAATAGGTGTGTGTCACAGCCAGACGGACATTGGTAGATTGTTTAGGTCCTGGTCCATGATTGGCTGCAGCCGAGGGCGTACGGCCACACATTGTATTCTGTGAACCATCATTTTGTTATCGTCTGTTGAATAGTGGGGGTGGACTGCCAGTTTTGCTACTCACACTTTTCTCATGTTTATTTAGTTAGGGAGGTAAGCTTTTTATTTGTGTCTTATTTTGATTAGGTTATTTACTTACTCCCTGGACAGGATCAATCAATCAATCAATCAATCAATCAATCAACATTTATTTCTATAGCCCTTTACAAAACCCAAAGGTACCCAAAGTGCTTAACAACAGTGTCAAATAACATTGAAAAAAACAACAATACATAAAAGAAAAAAAACAAAAAAACAATGGAAAGTGCGACAGTGCTACAGGGTATTAAACGCCTTTTAACATAGATAAAATACAGAACAAATAAACCTAAAAAAAAAAGGATAGCCCTAGTCGGAATTAAAAGCCATTCTAAAAAGGTAGCTCTTCAGCTTAGATTTTTAAAAGGCCAAGATCAGTAGTGGTGCGAATGTCAGGGGGGAGCTTGTTCCAAAGTCTTGGAGCAGCAACAGCAAAAGAGCAGTCACCCCATTTTTTGTATCGCGACCTTGGGACTTCAAAAAGAAGCTGACCAGATGAACGCAGGGCCCTGCCACTATCGTGCATAGTTAAAATCTCTGACAGGTAGGGAGGAGCCAGGCCGTTAATGGCGTTAAAAACAAACAACAGAAGTTTAAAATCTATCCTACAACGAACTGGAAGCCAGTGGAGTGACAACAGCACAGGAGTGATGTGTTCACATCTGGGCGTGTTTGTTAAAAATCGGGCCACAGCATTCTGTATAAGTTGAAGTCATGAAAGGGTAGGCTGGCTGAGGCCGACATAAAGGGCATTACAGTAATCTAATCTTGAGTCATGAATTGCCTTCTCAAGGTCCTGCCGATTGAGAAAGGGCTTCACTTTGGCCAAGAGACGGAGCTGGAAAAAGCTTGTTTTAACAACAGAACTAATCTGTTTATCAAATTTTAAACCACTGTCAAATGTTACACCAAGATTTTTTACGTGGTTTAAAAAAGGGGGCCAGAGTGCTACAGGTTGTTGCACTAACATCCGACATAGATGAAGTGCCAAACAAAATACATTCAGTTTTGCTGTCGTTCAGGTGCAGAAAGTTTCATGCCAGCCACTGCTTTACGTCACTAATACAATCCATTAACTAATGAAATGCTGTACTTTCATTGGGTTTCATGGGCAAATAAATCTGTAAATCATCTGCATAAAGATGGAAAGACAGATTGTGTTTTTTTATTATTGATCCCAGAGGTAGCAAATACAATACATAGGATAAATAGGGTAGGGCCAAGAATAGATCCCTATGGCACCCCACAAGGGAGAGATGCATGTGATGAGTGGAGGTCTCCAGTCATCACAGAAAAGCTCCTATTGGCCAGGTATGACCTAAACCATTGAAGAGTGGTGCCGCGGATGACGACATACTGCTCTAGGCGAGATACAAGGATTGCAAAGTCGACTGTATCAAAGGCCGCTGTGAGGACCAGCAGCACCAGCACAGCGGGATTCCCAGCATCCACAGACAAGGCAATATCATTGTGCACCTTTAACAGTGCTGACCCGGTGCTACGTCGGGATCTAAAACCAAACTGAAATTTATCAAGAACTGAATTTGTCTCTAAAAATGACTGTAATTGTATAAAAACAACTTTTTCTAAGACCTTAGAAAGAAAAGGCAAATGGGAGACAGGTCTAAAATTGGACAGCACAGAGGGGTCAAGATGGGGTTTTTTTAGGAGGGGCCTAAACCTAACCAGACCTTAACCACAGGGCATCATGAACAATGGATTTAATATGGTCGGAACAATGGGATGTCGGACCAATGGGCTGTCGGAAAAATGGGCAGACCCCGTTTTATTTGTGAATAGAAGATTACAGGTTAGGGCAGTACGACGCAGTTGTTTTGAGCGGAGTGGTGAGCAAGTGGAGCGGGATAAAATTTATGATGGAGCAAAGCGAAGAACGCGCAGAACGAAGCGGAGCAGACGAGTGGCGCAAAAGTGACAGGTCTGCGAGCGAGGAGCGTAAATTTTCACCCGCTCCGCTCCACTCACATGCTCTGATATATATATGAAGTAAGACACTAAATTGAGTTACTGTACACACAAGACTAGCAACAGTATTATCACTAATAAAGGCTGTAGTAGTATGTGTTAGATACTGTTTAAAATGAAGATTCTGCTGCTGCAATCTGTCCTTTAAGGATTGTGAGACACACACACACTGGTCATGTGTGTCTGAGTGAAGGCGTTGTTATGATGATTGATGAGATGCATGCAGCAGACAGGAGCACAGAAAGGGAGAGACAAGCTGTGAGACCAGGCAGATTAACATGGCATTAAAATGCCTCGAACTCCTCCCTTTAATTCCCAAATTGTGGGTCTAATCATCAATCTGAGCATACCAGCAGAGAGATACACTCGTCTCGAACGCAGACATATAGTTTTTATGTTTGTGGAGTCAAAGATGTGATCTTGGTCGCATGTTTAAGATGTGTTGCTCCTCAGCTGCGTTCCAGAAATTTCTCCTCTGTTTATATGGGAGTGAATGATAAAAAAATAGGCGCTCCTTTTGCTTGGGAGCTCACTGACCCAAATGTCTAAGTTAGAGTGATCCATGGTGACATCAGTGTGATGAGGACAAATTTTTCTGTGTTTTTTGGTATAAATTGTGTCTGTACAGTGAAAATTGTGGCCTTGGCAGCCAGTTAAAGACAAAAGTTGGAGACGATTTTAGAGCCCTCTCCACTCTAGCTCACAGCTGACAATTTCTCCACATTTACTCATGGTACTTTCAGAGGCACAGATTAAAAATGGTAAAAGATATGAAAAAGTTGAAAACATGAGTGAATAGATGAGACCTGTGGCAACATTTGAGAGTTAGAATGGCGTCTGTAGCACAAAGTATGGAGAAGCTGTATAGGTTCGAAAAAGGTCAATGTTTGGTACCTTTCTCCATTCATTTCCTATGGGACAAGTTTCAAAGATCGTCAAGAGGTTTTGTGGCACATCACCTTTAAGAGCCCATAAAATCCAAACCATTCAAGTAATGACAAAGTTATTTAGTGGATTTGTTCAGCAGGGTGTGAGCTGTCATGTGTGCGAGCTTAAAGCCGATACGATAAACAGTATTGGAGGAGATATTTTTTGTAAAAGAGCATTTTTGAGGCAAAATCTTACTTTGAAAGGGCAAATAGCTCACTTCCTGTTGGATTTAGGTCCGGGGTGTCAGTGTGCGATTTGTAGGTCTTGATGAGATGAACAAGCCAGCTTTCATTCCTACGGGCCACAGCGGCCATTTTAGTGTGTCTACATGGTACTAGAGAGCCCATTTTGGCACAGTAGGGGTTTTTGAGCATGTTAGAGGGGCAAATTAGTCTTTCGGCCGAGGTCCCTAATCATCCATCTGAAGAGTGAAATCTCAATCGATGATGAGATAAATGACATGTGACAAAGTGTGGCGGAACTGGATGTGTTTCATGAGCTCCCCTGGTAATACTAGTCCCATGTGAACTGATATTTTTTCACATTGTAAACTTGTTATGGCAAACTTAGGAAAGAGTTGCCTATTTACTTATCCAGCAGACATGGAGCAACATTAGCTTTCATTTGGAATCCTTTCTGTGGCCACCGCACAAATAGGCCTACAATATTCAGTCTTCTTTTAACTCTGTTTTTCTATCTGGTTCTTTGGCTGCTAAATAATCCACAAATTTCATCAGCTAGCTGCTAACTGTGTCTGTCTGCTGTTTGGTGTTTGGTAGGTAGCATACAGTCAATTTCTCAGAGCTTTTCTGCTGAAAATTTCTTGTGGCTACTGGGCACAAGGTTTCTAAGAGCCGTTGGACTGAACCAAAACAGTAAAGCTGCAGGCTATGAAACTAAAACAATGAGCTGAAATGCCATAAAAACATAAACATAATAATTTGATCCATTATTAATATGAGGATATGAATTAGTGCAGCTGAAAATTCCATGTTATTATGTGTGTGTGTGTGTGTGTGTGTGTGTGTGTGAGTGTGAGTGAGTGAGTGAGTGAGTGAGTTAGTGAATGCATGTGCCTCTTCAAGTCGGTTCCAGGTGACCTTGACTGTTGTCTTTTCTCCCTCTTTCTTTTTCTCCATCTCCATTTCTTCTGTTACCCATTGGGTAAAAGATACGTTTGACGTACTGTTATATGTGCTGGAGATTGGAACACTCTTTTTTTTTTTTTTTTAAACTTTTTAACATTTGTATTTATCTATTTGTATTTATTTTGTTTAATATGAACTGTCGCTCTTCACAGACGAAGTTCCTAATGGAAAATAAAGTTCTTTGAATTGAATTGACTCTTGTCCTTGCAGTGCAGTGGACACACTCTCCATACATGCAGCTCTTGTTGGATGAGTTGCAGCACACCTTTTCTACCAAGTGTTCAAGATTGGCAGTCTCAATAAGTTTCAGCTGACTGAGGTTCACAGCCACAAAGCTCAGATTTACATGCAATTTACATATGCATGTGTCTCGTTCGGAGATCATTGGATTAACGACCCAAAAAGGTTGAAGATAACAAAAAAGGGAGTATGAGACATTTTGTTCAGGGTTTTCTGATAAAAATCTTCTGTGAAGATTTTGCAGTGTATCCACCAGGAACCTTTTCTGCATCTTCAGTTTGTTCCTTGTGAGTGTTCGTTTGGTTTCTGTGGTGATCCTACTGACATCATCTCTTAGATAGAATGCCTTTACTCTGTTCTTGAATTCGTCAGTGAACCTGTTGATCTTCTTCCCTTCAAAATGAAGACTCTCGTTGTGTTTCCAACGCTTACTTAAAAATCCAAGGGACTCGCTAGCAAATCTCTGCAACCTGTATTTTTTTTACGATTCTCCCTGTTGTCACTTTTGCAATCAGTTGTCTTTCCCTTTCCTTGGTGGCTTGCTGGTATTTATTACTGATATCCTGAATCAGTGATTGGTGGTGGAGCAATGTCTTTCTGATTCTGGAGTTAACAGGGCAACTTGCTGTTAGCTCATTCACCTTTGACCGTGGTGAATCAGAATGCTTCTTTAAACATTGGCAGCTCTTTTTGTATTTTTCCTTATTTTTTCTTTCTTTGTTCAGTTTTTCCATAAGTTCTTCTATTTGCTTCTTCAGCTTGTTTCTTTCTTTTCTGTGCTTGTCCGTGCCACCTGACATTACCTAAAAAAAACACAATAAATTGGTCAACAACTCTGTGATGGCTATAGGCCTTTTTCAGCCTGGCATCCTTATCAAGTGAGGTCACATTATGTTTCACTGTACATATAGGTTGATTTGGGTCTGGCAAGTTAGGCCTTCTCTCCCTCCTCCCCTTCCTCTTATTTTCTAACTCTTTCTAAAAATCAAACTGTCTAACAATCATTTTCTAATACTGTCTGGTGCTCATTGCTCTAACCTTGAAGATCCTGGCTATGGTTATTGCTCTGGGTCCTGATCTGGGATCAGTGCTTCTCTCCTCTCCTTGCTTCTTTTGTAAGCTGCTCTCCACCTTTTACCTTGATTCCTTTCTTTTTCCCTGCCTCTACATTCCCTCTCCGTCTCTGATGTTCACTCTGCAGGTATTTCTCCCTTCTTTCAGGATCGGCCTTTAGGCACGCCCGATACTTCCTCTGCCTTTTTGCTGCTGTTGCTGGTGCCATCCCATAGCCACAGCTTTAACATGGAACATGGATTACATTCAGCATGCATGTGGTAGAAGAATGTTGATCAAAAATAATAATAATTAATTTAAATAATTGCATAACCTAACAATCAAAGTGTTAAAATCACAACCCCGTGACAATCTCACAACCCCATTACCAGTGTTGGGTAGTAACGCGCTATTAGTAGGCATTACAGTAATGCTGTTAGTTTTGGCAGTAACTAATACTCTAACGCGTTAGTTTTTAAATTCAGTAACTCAGTTACCGTTACCAAAAGGTGCTTTACTCTGTTATTTCTGGCCAGGTTTTAAAACGGCGCGCAGCATGCAGTATTCCTTCACAAACTGGAGTTCCTTTTCACTAAAACATTTTAGCCCTAAACAATAAAAGATAGTCAAGTCAGATAGAGGTATATGAACAATTGTTACCAGAGCATCTTAATGAAACACGTCTCTCACCATCTCTGAAGTCACTGTCAACATGCTGGCCTCACCACAGTGCTGTAACATTACATTAAGCGGTAGCGCTTCTGTAGATTTTTAATCCCAGTAACATTATATCCAGTGACGTGATATCCACTGTTATCCCGAGGAAGCTTTTAGCTCATTTTCCATATTTGTATCCAAGTAGTTGTAAAACGTTTAGCTGCCTGACAGCGAGTGACTCCACTGTAGAAGACGGTTGCATGTTTCCTATAGCGTTCAATTGTTTTGTCAAGCTGTAGTCTAATAGTCCTTTGGTTAAACTCCATCCACTGTCACGTAGGCGATGTAGCTACAAGCCAATACAGTTAGGAAATGTTTTGGACTGCAGGGCTGAGTTTCCCAAAACATGACCCTTCTTAGCAACGTTGTCTTCTTTGTGGCTTAGAAAAACTACACTGCAAAAAAGAAAAGCACCTAGTGCCCTCTAGCGTCCCCACTCAGTCATCTACAGCCAGGACGTACTCAGAGTATAGATGACACTAGCGCACATGCGTGAAGGCGAGGCGATGATGGCGAGCCAAGACGAGAGTCGATTTTTTATTTGTCATTTGTGTAACGGGGTTGAGGGGTTACTGAGGTACAGAACTGAATAATGTGATTTTAATGAATAATTATCAATTTATTTGGAAAAAATCATTACCAGCAAAAAAGCACAAATATATGTTTATGTTGATATAAAAATGTACAGACGTTTTTCTAGTTTTATTAGTTATATTCCAGGTACACTTTCATCGAAAGCCATGAGGGACATGACAAAATAGGTGGTGTAAACTGAAAAAACAATATAATTTCTTCTTTTCTTTTTTTACTTGATGTGCTCTACAATTTATTAAAGGAGACATTTCAATCTATATAAAAAGCTGTTGAAAATAGATTTTGGTGACCTAATAGATAGAGTACACCTAAAAAGGTCAGAGGGACAAATTGTACCATTTTCATGGAATGACTCATTTATTCATGAAGTAAAAAAAAAGCAAAACAAAAACACACAAATTCTAACTAACTAACTAACTAACTATATACAAGCTTGGTATGTATGTGTGTGTGTGTGTGTGTGTGAGAGAGAGAGAGAAAGAGAGAAGAAAAGACAAAGGGACGTTTGGCCTACAAAACAAAATGGCTGACAACAGAGAACGCACAAGATGGCTGAATCAAAGCTGGCTTCAGATCAGGGCAGGTCTTGTCTGACTGTGTGGTCAGGACAAAGCAGTGTTGCCAACTTAGCGACTTTGTTGCTATATTTAGAGACTTTTCAGACCCCTCTAGCGACTCTTTTTCAAAAAAGTGACTAGCTACAAACCTAGTGACTTTTTCTGATGTTATTGAAGACTTCTGGAGACTCTGTTGTGAGAGTATGTATCATTCTTATTCTTCTCAACGAACAGTGGATGCTGCCGTGGGCCCTTCCCTCGCCCCAAAGCACTCACAGACGGCCCAGTCCTCCCTCCCAGCAGCAGTCAGAGCAGGAGATATTAACCCCTTCACGTCCAGACTGCAAATGAATTGCGCATGCGCGTAACTGCCGCTAGCTGATCCCGACAGTTTACAGTCAGGGCGGGATGTAAATGTAAAATTTTCTTTGTCTAATAATAATCACTGAAAGAAGGTTCATTTGTAGTTCTAAACATATTCAGGGTGTTTTTACTCAATTTTTGTCTCTCCCACGACGTTATTCCTCTCTCCTACAGCAGCCATTACAATTACATGCATATGGACAATTATGCAAATTAGGCGATGACGTCATTTAGCGACTTTTAGGACAGCCAATAGCTACTTTTCTTACTGAGGAGTTGGCAACAGTGGGACAAAGACAAAGCAAGAGAACCGGGACTTTGAGTTGTCTGTTTGGGTGTAGCTCTGTTGAAAGCCTATTTGTAAATGAGTCTGTGATATGTGTTGCATAGGGTCTGGATTAGTACAGAGGATGTTTAGTTGCATGCAAGACGTTGTCTGTGAACAGCATTAGCAACTCAGGAAACAGCCTTAAATCACATACAAGTTAAACAGTCTTGCTTAGCCTGTAAAGCTGTGATGAAGCTATGCCCAGTTGTTACGTTACCGATCCTTGAATGGGTGCTAACTCAACTTGGTTCTCCTTGTTACTGGAAAGTTAGTTGCAAAACTTGTGTCTGTGCAGGTTTACTGCTGCCATGAGCATGCAGGTTATGGTCTAGGAGAAAGAGAGTCTGTGAGCAATCCAGGGGGGCATGCTCTGAATGCATCCAAAAATCAAATCTTCCCTCTTGTCTCGTATTGCAAACAAGCTACATTTTTACCAGCCAAAATGGCATCATTTATTATGAGTGCAGAGTATTATGGTCAAGGATATATTTTACAGTGTATTTGATGACTCTGATATTCAGGCAGGGTATTTATTTGACCCACCCAAAGAAATACAGCGGAGTGCATCCAAGGCTGCAGCTGAGCCGTACAAAAGAGTACTGGTGAGACTCTCCAGGACCTAAGCTGCTGAGAGCAAACAGCGGCTGGTGGTGCCTTTGCCTGAGTTGCCCTCTGATGCCAGCAGAAACACAATTACCCTGTTGCACTGAATTTCAGCATGGGCAGTTTTTCTGGTTGCTGTGGCAAACTACAAATCAGACAGCCCACATGTGTGTTACCATGCATCATAGTTTTACTACTCACTTGAACAGAGGTGTGTTGGGGACTACGGTTGGATTATTGGAAAAGTATTTTTGACAACTGGCTGAGTAGAGGCAGTGGGTAAATGAAGCATATAGAGCTTTTCACATCTTATTCCATGAATTAAGAATTTATTTTCACAAGACCAGAGTTGTTTATCATTGGAACAGTGGACTAATTAACCATGACAGTTTTCCTGAGTTTTATTTTCTTTTTGTTGAGTTTTAATTAAGTGTTTGAATATATCGTCAGTCACCGGTTGTTGGGCTAACTGTTGCTGGCTGTTGGGCTAACTGTGGACAGTTGTTTACTTTGAAAGAGTCTGGAGACGCCATGGTGAATGTTATGCTGCCTGTAACATCATCCAGCCTGACCAGTTCGGCAGTGGGTCTGTGATAGTCTGGGGAGGCATATCCTTGGAGGGTCGCACGGACCTCCATGTCATAGCCAACAGAACTCTGAGTACTGTTAGGTTCTGGGATGAAATCCTCAGAGTGATTGTCAGACTTACGCTGGTGCACTGGGCCCTGGGTTCCTCCTGGTGCAGGACACTGCCTAGCCTCATGTGGCAAGTGTGAAGGCAGTTCCTGGATGATGAAGGCATTAATCCCATTGACTGGCCCTCTCGTTTCCCTGACCTAAATCCAACTGAAGACCTATGGGACGTTATGTACCTGTGCATCAAAGTACCAAGTACCACCACAGACTGTCCAGGAGCTCACTGATGCCCTGATCCAGGTCTGGGAGGAGATTCCCCAGGACACCATCTGCTGACTCATCAGGACATTGTTGGGAGTGTGTACAGGCACGCAGGAACTATACACACTACTGAGTCACATTATGAATTGCTGTAATAAAATTCACACAAGTTGGATCAGACTGTGATTTCAAGTCTTTATTTTGATTTTCAGTGTGATTTTGAATCCAGCCCCTCAGTGAATGAGTTTGGTGTCCAGTAACTGTACATCATTTTGTTCTGAACAAATTATACAATGTACATCTTACTATATAATGACGAAAACTCTGTCTGTGGGTGTGTCTGTCTGTGTCTCTGTTCCACGTTTTTCTCCTCACTGACTTGGTCAATCCAAGTTAAATTTGGCACAGTGGTAGAGGGTAATGGGAGGATGTGAATGAAGCAATATTACATCAATTGGCCAAAGGGGGGCGCTATAGCAACCAACTGAAATTGCAAACTTTGAATGGGCATATCTCATGCCCTGTATGCCACAGAGACATTGAACTTTGCACAGAGATGCCTCTCCTCATGAGGAACAAATTTGCCTCAAGAACCCATAACTTCCCGTTATATAGATTTTCCGCCATTTTGAATTTTTTAAAAAATACTTAAAATTGATCTCTTCCTAGAAATTTTGACTGATCTGCATGAAACTCGGGTAACATAATCTAGGGACCAATATCTAAAGTTCCCTTGGCAACTTGGCAAAAGTTGGAAAAACTACTAAAACTGAGCTTGTATAAGGCAATGAATATTGCGGAGGGCGTGGCTCATCACATAAAGGTGTATAACATCTCAAGGGTTTCACCGATCACTACGCAACTTTGTTGGCATATGACCACACATAATCTGAGGGGACCCCTCCGCTGTGGCCGAATGTTTTTTTTTCTAATTTTTGGTATGACTAAGTCGTGGTATGGTATCCTAAATGCTCATCCTATGTAAACTTGAGTTTCAAAGATAGAATATTTCCTATCGTTGTTTCTCATTTTCATGACTAGGGCTCAGTATCGCGACTGATTTCCTGAATCAATTCAATTGCAATTCACAAGGTACCAATTCAATTCGATTTTAATCGATCTGGGATACTTCAGTTACAATACCAATATTTTCTAGTATGTGAAAGAGATTCTCAGAGAACTAATACTGTAAATTTTACAAGACATTATTTCTTTTAAAAGAATAATTTCACAAGAGGAAAAAAAAAAGATTATTTTATAACTAAATGCTGTTTCTAGAGCAGCAACAGTAATATTAAAACAGCAAAATCAAATCAAACTTTATTTATATAGCACTTTCTATACATTAAAAATACAACACAAAGTGCTTCACAAAACTAAAAACATACACCAATACCACCACCATTACCACACTATTACCACACACACACACACACACACACACACACACACACAGAGTCAATATAGTAACATGGCAGGGCACTGAGGAACCAGGTGAGGAAAAAACCACCTATAGGGAGCTCATCCACACTGAGAGGTGTCACAGCCTACAGCCCCACAGGGAGCGCCGTCACAGAGACCACCCCAACCCAGATAGACCGGGGTAGACTCCACACATGGTACAGAGCCTCCCAGTCCTCTGGACCTGAGGGATCTCCAGGACGACGTCCCTGCAGGCAGTCTGGACACACTTCCCAATGTGGAGGCCCCCCATGAGGAAACACTGGAGCTAAAAACTAAAAGACTAAAAACGTAATAGGATAACATAAAACAGGTATGAGCCAAAATAATGATAAAATGCATAAAAATTTAAGAATTATTTAAAAAAATTAAAGATTTAAAGATTTAAAAAAATGAAAATTTAGAAATTTAATAATAATAAAATGCATAAAGATTTAAAAATAAATAATTTTAAAGCATTAGAGATTAAAATAATATATAACAGAAGAACAAAAAGAGTAAAAGAAATCAGTTAAAAGCCAAACTAAAAAGGTGAGTCTTGAGCCTCTTTTTAAAAACATAAACAGTCTCTGCAGTCCTGATGCTCTCCGGCAGGCTATTCCATAAATGAGGGCCATAATGGCTGAATGCAGCCTCCCTGTGGGTTTTTGTTCTAGGGTCATTCCTACTATTCGGTGCCATTTCAGCCTGGTTTACTTTATTAAAAAAAAGTTAAATTTTCCATGATTTTATTATTTTATCTGAATGGGGACTTATTAAACTATAAGAAAACTATATTGGTCCAGCTCAGGATATTATGGTCTAATAATTTTGACCAAATTCTTTGAATGTTACAAATGTCCACCCTGTTATGGGACATTCTCATCTCTGTTAATACATGTTTTGAATGCACAATAATTGTAATAGTTCCATTTTCTAAGAGTTAAAATGTCCCTTGATTTACCCTTGAAATATTTATTTTGACAAATATTCACAAACAAGTATATTCACAAAAAGTCTTGCTCTATTTTAAGTCACAATGTAATTTCAACACATTTCTTTTCGAATTAAAGGGAATTTAAATGGAATTTGCTTTTATTTGCAAATGATTTCATTTTGCCAGTTCATACACTGCAAGCAAACACAAAGGAATGCTTAGTATTTGTTATTTTTATTTAATTATTATCAAAAAATACACAGGTAACAGGGTGGACAGAAGAGTAACAGGGTGGACAGGATGTAACAGGGTGGACCTCATATCAGTGGACAACACATTTCATTAATGAGAGTAAATGTATTCAACATTTACCTGACCATTAAAATTATAAACATTAATTAATTATCACATTAAAGTGAGTTGTGCTTTATACCTGTGGTTGTAAGACCATCCCTTTATTAACTCCCTAAACTCCCCTATTTATATATTTATTTATTTACACAATGTGACTGTAAACAAATTTACTCACTCACTCACTCACTCACTCACCTACTCAATCACTCACTCACTCACTCCAACTCTCTTTTAACCTTGAGGGCCCTGGCACTGGGGCGTTTTCTGCTTCTGGGGGAGTGTCTGGACTTGGAGGAGGGGGGTCATTGTCCTAGTTCTTTCCCTAAGCTTCCTCTTCCTTTCTCGCCATTTCTTTCTCTGCGCTCTCTTCTCTCTTTCACTGAGGTCTGACTTTCTTTTTTCTTCCTTCTCTGTTCTTTCTCCACCTATCCTTCTCTTTATTGAGGTATTGCTGCCTTCTTTCAGGGTCTGCATCCTGACGTGCCATGTAGCCTCGCTGCTTTTCTGCAGCAGACAGGGGCGCCATTCCTTGACAAGTACATGCGTGCCAATTTAACAAATCTTTTAGAAGTATATAACTAATCAATTCATAATCAATTAATAATAAAAACCAACACATGCTGGAAAAACTTGTTCATCTAGCTCTCTTACGTCCACCCTGTTACTGTGTGTGTCCCCTGTTACTGTGCAAAACAGTAACGGGGGGACGGTAACAGGGAGGACATTTTATGCTTAAGTTATCCATTACTACTTATGTGATGAAAAACAAGCTAGCCCTTGGTGACAGCCAAGGAAGATTTTTAATATGTTTCTTAACCATATTTTCAAAATTACCACAAATGATCAGTTTCCACAATAAATAAGCATAACAGGGTAGACATGTTATACTTTACCACATCTGTCAAGCATTCTAAAACATTGGAAAAAAGGCTGATTAAAGAGTGGTACTTACTTTGCTTCTTGTATTTAATTTTCCCTCCAAAAATGTAAGCTACTTCCTGTGTCATGTGACTAGATGAAGAATCAGGGGGCGTGTTCAGGGATCTTTGCATCAGAGTAACGGGGGGGCAGTCAACTCAGGGACACAACATATTTTAAAAATTTTAAGCAGTAAAAATGTATTAATAACAAAAAATAACATTTTGTGAGGAATATTATAAATGAGGCTATACAACAGTAATGAAAAATGTAGAAATTGTTTGATTTCTATTACTTATATTTGTACCTTAAGTTGAGCAAACGTGATTGGGGACATGGCAGTTTAGCCTACTTGTCCTAAAATTAGGGTAATTATTTTAAATTTAATTAATCCTGCGTACATATCATTGTATTCTATGGTAGAGGGCGGTTCACCATGTAAGTCAAGCTTTCAGAAATAAGTATTAGCCCATTTTTACACAAAATATGCCATACTATGTCATGGGGACTCAAATGACACTGAATAGTAGGAATGACCCCCTAACTTTTTGAATGATTAAAAGGCCGGTGCCAGAGGACCTCAGGATCCGCGAGGGTTGATATGATAAAAGCAGGTCAGATAAATAAGATGGCCCAAGACTGTGAAGACATTTAAAAACTAATAAAAGAACCTTAAAAACGATCCTGAAACACACAGGGAGCCAATGCAGTGATTTTAAAACCGGTGTAATATGCACCTGCCCTCTGGTCTTCGTCAGCACTTGTGCGGCTGAGTTTTGGAGTAATTGCAGGTTAGAGATGGTCTTTTTGGAAAGACCAGAGAGCAGGGCAGTACAGTAATCTAAATGACAAGAGATAAAAGCATGCATCAGCACCTCCATGTTAGCCTGAGAGAGAAACGGGCGGACTCTGGCTATATTCTTAAGATGATAAAAACCTATTTTTGTTATATTTTTTTATGCGTGGAATAAAACTAAGCTCAGAGTCAAAAATGATGCCCAGGTTCTTCACACATTGTGAAGGTTTAAAATCTTGTAGTTTTGGTAAATGTTTCTCTCTCTTGCCTCTAGGACCAGTAATTAAAACCTCTGTTTTGTCCTGGTTGAGCTGTAGGAAATTCACTGCCATCCATGACTTGATATCTAAAATACAGTTAAAAAGGGTATCAACTGGCCCTGTGTCATCAGGAGACACAGTGATGTACAGCTATGTATCATCTGCATAACTGTGGAAGCTGATGCCGTCCACAAGGGGAAGCATGTATAGATTAAAAAGGATTGGACCTAAAATTGACCATTGGGGCACCCCACACCTAATTTCATGTGTTCTGGAGGAACATGTATCCATACTTACAAAGAAACATCGATCTGTGAGATAAGAACTGAACCAGTTAAAAACAGTACCAGAGAGGCCCAAAAGGTTTCTGAGTCTGTTTAATAAAATGTGGTGATCTACTGTATCAAAGGCGGTGCTTAGATCCAGTAGTACCAAGACTGTGAGTTTTTGTGAATCTGCATTAAACCTGATAGCACATAAACTCTTTAAAAGGGGTGTCTCTGTACTGTGATTCATCCTAAAACCAGATTGATACTTCTCTAAAATATAGTTTCTATTTATAAAGTCTTGGTTAAAAACCAGTTTTCCTAAAATTTTACTTAAAAACAGTAAGTTGGATACAGGTTGGTAATTATTAAAAATGTTGGGATCTAAATGATTCTTCTTCAGAAGGGGATTCACCACTGCCGTTTTGAAGGCAATGGGGAAGACACCCGTCTGAAGAGAGTAATTTACTACATTTAAAATCTCTTCCTCAAAGAATCCATAAAATGTTTTTAAAAGTGGTGTGGGAATTGGATCTAAAAGGCAGGCTGTTGGGTTTACCTGGGAGAAAACTCGACCAAGTATCCTTGCATCAACTAGGGCAAAACTCTCTAGTGCTTCCGCTGTTGGGATAAAAGATATGATATCATCAATTTTACTTCTGAAGTGGTCTGCAAAGTCCTCGCAGAGGGCGTCTGTTGACGTCTTGGATGATTTATTAAAATTGGTGTTAGTTAAAAGATCAAAGGTGGAGAAAAGGAATTTAGGGTTGTTGTTATGATCAGAAATGAGTTTTGAAAAGTGGGATATTCTTGCCTGTTTGACTGTTTTATTGTAGGATTTGAGTAGCCTGGTTCCAGACCATAGACCCCACCCACTCAACTGAGTAGGCTTGCATCTCTGGTCTGGCATACTGCAATGAATTTGCGATTTATCTCGTCCAAATGATGGAAGGACCAATGAACGAGGGGGGTGGGGGCGGGTCTAGCGATTAGCCAATCAGCACCACGCTGATGTCAAGCTGTGTGCCGGTGGGTAACTGGTGAGGATAGCAACAATGGCGACCGCTACAGATCCTACAGACCACATTAATGATGCTATCGAGGTATTTTGCCACTACTCGCGTTAATGGAGGACCAAATTAAGGAAGCTGCTAAACTGGATTTAACGACGATGCAGCTGGGCGTGCACGACGACGGAGACATTTTAAACGGGCAATGCTCGCTTGTTTTCGGCACCCCCGAGGCATGGATACTAATGACATCAGATTCTGGGTGAGTCGTTGATCTCTACTGATTGGTTAGGGAAAAATCAAATTCCCTCCCCCTTGTAAATTGCCTTCAGTGGAAGCCATGTCAGACTGAAGGTTCTGGGAGCTTCAGTCTGACACTCCGGCTAGGATTTGAGTTGATCACATAATATTTCATAGTGAACTGTCAGTTTGGTTTTTCTCCACCTCCTCTCTGCACTCCTGCATTTTCTTTTTAACTTTGTGTTATTATCATTTCTCCACAGGGGTGTAGGTTTTGTTTTTATAGTTTTGGTTAAAAGTGGAGCCACTGAGTCAAGTGTTGACTTCAATTTAATGTTACAATTTTCAACAATAAAACCACAGGGTACAGGTAAAATTTCAGCAGGAGTGCTCTGTAAAATCTCGATAAAATTTGCAGCCACTTCAGAAGTTAGGTAGCGTTTCCTCACCGTTCTGACCGGGGCCTCCTGATGGCTAAAACTGGTGATGTAAAAATACACACAGTAGTGGTCAGACATAGCCAGGTCAACAACAGAGGACACACCAGTGGACAGACCAAAGGTTGCCTATGTGAGTAGGCTGTGTGACGTGTTGTTTAAAATCCATGCAGGTTAAAAGGGTTAAAAAGTCTCTGGACATTGGATCAGAGGTATTAGCCACATGTAAATTAAAATCACCAGTTATTAAAACTCTGTTATAGGTGGTGTGTATGATTGTTACTAATTCGGAGAATTCAGTGATAAAAGAGGTGGAATGGTGGGGTGGTCTGTAAACGGTGATGCAAAGAGGACCGGAGTGTCTCTGTGACTGCTAAAAACAAAGGCATGATACTCAAATGATGTGTAGCTGTTAAAAGAAACTTCATTTGAGTTAAGTGTATTTTTCATGACTGAAGCAGTTCCACCTCCTCTTTTACCTCCCCTAGTGGAAAATAAAAAAATAAAATTTGGTGGGCAAACCTCGGTGAGAACAACTGGTACGTCATTGCCAAGCCATGTCTCTGTTAAAAGAATACAGTCCAACTTGTTATCTAAAATCAGGTCATTTATGATAAAAGTTTTATTTAAAAGAGAGCGCACATTCAGCACGGCCAAGTTGTTTGTGCTGAACGTGTGCTCATCGTCACAATGTAGTGAGTTTGAAGCAGGTGTGACAGAAAGTTTTTTGTGGTTGCTATTGGTCCATGGTGAAGCTGGTCTATTAAATCTATTTGAGATTCCGACTGGGATGCTTATGGATGTGGGAATGGATTGGGGATGTAACACGGAGGAAGGCAGGGGGGCATGTGCTTCTGATGTACACAACACTCAGGCACACTGTACAGCGTGCTGAATGTTAGCCGCTAACATGCAGCTGCTCAGCCTGCTGGGATGGAGACCGTCAGCCCTGTAAAAAGAGGACCTGTTCCAAAATAAATTAAAATTGACGATAAAAGTAAATCCACAAGTGCTACAGGAGGCGAGGAGCCTGCTAAAGCGTTCGGCACCGCAGGACAGTGTTGGCAGGGGACCGCTGATAAAAACAGACTTTCCACAGTTTTTTAAAAGGTTAAAAAAAGCAACAAAATCCGTTTTTGGCAGCTCTGATTGCCAGCGGGCTGTGTCGTTCGAGCCCAAATGAAAAATCAGTCGGTTTATGGAGGAAGGGAGTGAATGAAGCAGTTCGGGAAATTTGTCAAGGATGACCAGAACTGTGGCTCCAGCAAAGCAGTGAGTTGTGGCATTGAAAAAAACAAATATTCCTGATGATACTGTCCCCAACCAACACAGTAGAAGGAGGAAAAAGAGGACAAAGAGGAAGGATGTGGATTGGGGGACTCACATGAGGCAGGTGGACGGTCCATGCTGCGTGACCTGGGGGGCAGGTGTTGCGGTGACTCGGCGGTCCCGGCTCCGGCAGGGGGAGCGTTATCCCAGCTGTGGGAGAGGAGTCCTCCGGAGTGTCTTAGTACAGCCTCTGTTAGGAGCCTCCAATGCGCCACAGAAGCTGATGCCCGGGAAGGGAGCTGATGGTTGGGTCCTGCAGCAGAGCCACTCCGGTCCTCAACAGGTGCCAGCAAGGAAGACACGGATTTATCCGTGCAGGGCGCCGCAGGAATATCACCGGTCGGCGGAGAGGGAGCCACAGCGCCGTGGGACACCAAGGCCGACCCCTCCAAGCGGGGAGGAGCTGGAGCAGAACCGGTCGGTAGGGAAGGAGCCGCAGCGGCAGCGTCTTCAGGGCCAGCGTCTGGATCACCATCCAATGCGCTGTAGCGGTTTGACAGGCTGAGGCGCGGAGGTGAGGCAGCACAGTCAGGGGCTCTCTTACCCCTGCCAACCACCTCCACCGAGGACCACCAGCGACTCGGTGTTGAGCTGGAGGACGGTGGAGGCCAAGCGCTGGGATCCCAGTGCACCGTGTCCTGAAGGGCCACTGTGAGTGAGGCGATCTGGAGCGAAGTCTGTTCATGAGCCACCTCCTGGAGGGCGGTCAGCATGGAGGATTTGTTGTTTAGCTCACCAGAGAGCCGGCGAATGTCCTCTTTCAGGTCAGCAATCTTTTTGTTTGCTTATTTAAGCTGGGGGTCCACATCAGGGTGCATAGATGTAGCCATATATGTATCGCTGTGCTGTCAGCTGGCGGAAGTTTTCCCACCTGTCAAGCAGGCTGGGTAGTGTCTGGCTATTAAAACCCCTAATGCTTGGACATCCAGTGATTAAAAGATAACATCCGATTAAGGGAGATAAATAAAAACAACTGATGTCCAAGCAGATATCTTAAAAGCCACTTAAAATAAATCAGTTTAAAATCGCGGGTTAGGGAGAGCACAGACAGGCAGCTACAGACGCCGACACATGCCACAGTATGAACTAAATTTTTGACTTTTTCCTCATGGAGGTTTTATTGCACTTACAGTAACAACCATAGTTGTCATCAGCTCCAGTTATCTTCACTTCTCTGTCTCCACCATGGCATCTCTACTCCATATTTGTGTGTGTGTGTGTGTGTGTAAATATGGCGTAGCAGTCCAGACGCACAGACAAGCAGTAGCTGTAACAATATCTAATTTAAAAAATAATCCACTTCATTGCCGCCCCCTGGTGTCCTGCCAGCCATTCTAGTTCCCATATCTCCGGTTCTGATGTTGGTTTATCTGATGTTGTTGCCTCCTCTCAATTTTAGTCATTTAAATTCAGAAAAGGCTTAGGGATAATTCACTGGAACATTCGTAGTCTTCTCAGCCATCATAAGTTAGACCATGTTAACTTATTAATTGCCCAATCCAATCCTGATGTCTTAGTCCTCACTGAAACTTGGCTCAAAAATTCTGTCCCAGATTCTGATATTTCCATCAATGTTTATAATATTTTTAGAATAGATACGAGGTGGTCGCGGTGGTGGCGCGCCATTTTCACCAGGTCCCTTCTCTATGCCTCCATTTTATGTGCCATAACCAGACCAAATTTTTTCGAATTTATTGCCCTGAAAATTCAACTCAGACCCCACAATACCATCATTGTGGCTGGAGTATATAGATCCCCTTCCGCTGATGCTGCTTCCTTTGATCAGCTTGCAGAATTAATTTCCTTGCACTGTAATTCCGAGTCCATCATTTTAGGCGACTTGAATTCAGATTGGTCAAATTCTTCATCTAACCATTTAAAGCAGATTTCTGCTAGTTTAAAATTTTCCCAGTTGATCAATGAGCCAACACGTCCCAATTTGAAAAACCCGTCCACAAATGAGATAAATCCACAAACCATAAATCCACAAACCTGATAGAATCTCCTCTGCTGGTGTCTTTGATCTGGGGATTAGTGATCATTGTCCCATTGCCTGTGTCAGGTCATGTCACATAAAAAGAACCCCTGATAAAATCATTTTTAAAATAAATTTTAGAAATTTCAATGAGCAAGCTTTCCTAAGTGATCTCTCTCATAGTGACATACATTGGACTTCTGATATTCCTGACATTGAATTATCCTTAGATTATTTTACAAATACTTTTCTTTCAGCTGTCAATAAACATGCTCCACTCAAAAAAGGTTAGGGTAAAAAATAGATCCAGTCCTTGGTTCAGTGTGGAGCTAGCAGATTTATTCATTGAACGTAACAAAGTCTGGTCTTTAGCAAGAAGCAGTAACGCCATGTGTGACTGGGCTGCTTTCAGACAATTGCATAAGAAATGTACTACTCTAGTTCGTAAAGCCAAGTCTGATTATTATATCAATTTGGTTTCCAGCTCCTGCTCAGATCCCAAGGAATTCTGGAAAGCAGTAAAAAGCATTAACAATTCTTTTATTCCTGTCCCTACGCAGCTCAAATTTAATGACTGCATCCTTAAGGTCCAGACTGAAAACTGTGATGCATTTAACCAACATTTTGCTGGTGCTGGCCACCTTTTTGATCGTGAGGCTAGACATTCTTTTCCAGCTGTAACAACCCAATCTCTGGTTAATGAACCTTCCTTCTGCCCACGTCCCTCTCATCATTCTCAATTCAACTTACAGCCTGTTGATGTAGATTTTGTACAGAGGTCCCTTCGTACAATTGATCCTAAGAAAGCAACTGGTGCTGATAAGTTAGATCCTTACTTTCTCCGCCTTTCTGCTGATATGATTGCTACTCACATAATCCATATATTCAATCTCTCCATTTCATCATGTGTCATTCCCAGTATTTGGAAAGTAGCTACTATAGTCCCCCTTCATAAGGACAGTGACACTTGTGATCCAAATAATTTTAGACCCATTTCCAAATTATCCTACCTGGCCAAACTGCTGGAGTCCTCAATAAACCTTCAGCTTAAGAAATTCCTATCTACTAATTTGATTTTAAATTCACATCAGTCTGGTTTTAGGCCACAGCACAGTACTCTCACTGCTACCACCTTAGTTGTGAGCAATATTGTAAATGCCCTAGATAAGAAAAATCATTGTGCCGCCATGTTTGTTGACCTCTCTAAAGCTTTCAACACAGTAGATCAGACATTGCTCCTTGACATTTTAAATAAGATTGGCTTTGGCTCCATGGCTTGCACCTGGTTCAAAAACTATCTATCAGATCAGCAGCAGTCAGTTTTACTTGGTCCTATACAATCAGATCCCTTGAGTATTACTAAAGGCGTGCCCTAGGGTTCAATTTTGGGCCCTGTCATTTTCACAATTTATGTTAACAATGTATTTTCATTTTTATCAAACTGTAATGCCCATTTGTATGCAGATGATACAGTTTTACATTGCGTCGCAAACTCCCCTAAATTAGCTATAAAAAACCTACAAGCTTCATTCAGCACCATTCAGGCAGCATTTATTGAACTTAAGCTTGTACTGAATGCAGAAAAAAAAAAACAAATGGTTGCTGTTCTCCAAAGCTAGTTATATACATGCCATAATCTTTATATCTCCACTATACATGGCACTTATATTGAAAGAGTTTCTGTCTACAAATACCCTGGTATTTGGATCGATGATAAGTTTTCATTTAGTTTCCATATCGACAATAACAGAAATAAATCAAATTTTCCCATGTCATTCATGAAAAGAATAGTTGAAGTTGTTTTTATGTCTGTTTTAGATTATGGATCACTTTCGGAGATCCAAGGTGAGAGGAGGTAGCAACAAAACTCCACCTAATGGAGGCTTATGGCGCCCCAGATTCAAACGTCCAAAAACACATAATTGAAACCACAAAATATCTCCATACTGCTCGTCCATAGTGATCCAAGTGTCCTGGAAAAATGTCATTTGAACTCTGTTTTTAGCCTCACTGTAGCCTGTAGCTCTAACGGCCTCTCTGTGCACCGTGTTCACGTGTGCGCGCTTGCGCAAGACCGTGAGACATTGGCACCTCGTTCATGTGTGTTCACGTGCTTTTGCTGGTCTCACGCGCAAGCATGCACACGTGAATGCAGTGCCCAGAGAGGCAGTTAGAGCTACAGGCTACAGTGAGGGTAAAAATAGAGTTCAAATGACGTTTTTACATACAACTTTTTATGTCTAGGCTTCAGGATACTTGGATCACTACGGACGAGCAGTATGGAGATATTTTGTGGTTTCAGTTATGTGCTTTTGGACGTTTGAATCTGGGGTGCCGTAAGCCTCCATTAGGTGGAGCTGTGTTGCTACCTCCTCTCCCCTTGGATTTCTGCAAGTGTTGTGAGGACTCTAAAACTTCACCTGAGCCTCCATCAGCATATGGGTGAGTAGATAATGGCTGAATTTTCATTTTTGGGTGCACTATCCCTTTAAGGTCAATAAAACAGAATCAGGCATACATAACTCTCTTAATCTGATGTAAAGAATGCACGTGCACATTTCTGTCCTCTGCACACACATTCATGAATCAAATTTTTTTTTATGCATCTCGCCCCAGATGTTGCTAGTTAAAAGCAAGCTATCACTTCAGATTAGGTAAACACATAATCTTTGGCTACCACAAGAGTTGGCACAGAACCAATAAACCTGGCTTGCAACCCTACATGGTCTTCAGCCAGTCAGACTACGCAGTTGAAATAGCTTGCCATGCAAATCCCTGTGAACACCTCAATAACCCAAAAGTCTTGTTCCACAAAAGATTTCTGCAGCAGCTTTTAACCACTGTACTTAATATTATTCACAAAGAAAGCCACTTCAACACTCATGCATATTTAACAACATACAGGGCGACACATTACGGTGCCATTCTGGACCACCTAGCCTTGAACATTACTGTATACACTGCCATAACAAGGCAGGGTGCATGATGCATTATTCAGACGGCCACATGCCTCAGAAAAACACATTATCACAGAATACCTCTTATACAGTGGGAGACAAGAAAACTGCTTCGAAGACATAACCTAAATATATCCATTTGCTTTCACACATACAGCGGGGAAGCTGTGCACAAACACACATCAATGCAGGATGCAGGCAGTACATGGACACACACACACACACACATACATACACACACCTTTGCTCTCTCCCCTCCTCACAAAGACAAAAAGCTCATTAAAAAACAAACAGTCTCAGTGAGCTCTACATTCTCCCCTTTCTGTTCAAATTCCAAATGCATGTTGGCAAAGAAGTGTATAAAACTTAAAGAGGCAACAGACAGCATATTTTCCTAAATATATCCTTATGAAAATAATGTAGGTTGCACAGGGTAGTGGCCACAGTAAAATCAGACTAGCAGCATTTACATAGGTTACTTGGTGGCTTTGCAATAAGCTTCTGCCACCAGTGCCGAAATTTTGCGGAAAAACATCTGCTTTATGGCAGGAAACGCGTCATGTATTGCGAAATAGGTCGGTCAGCCAATCAGGGACTGGAGCAGATCCTTATGAGGAGTTGGGCATGAGATAGTTGAGTCACGAGCACAATGGCAGACGGACAAAGTTTGGAGACAAGTGAAAAACGGCCTAGCAAAAGAAAATGAGCTACTCTGTCTGAGGAGGCAAAGGAGAGCAAAAAGGAGAGTGATAAAAGAAGAGGAAAAACAAGAGTGAACCTCAGTCAGGCGTCCAAGAGACCATAGAGGCTTCAAAACCAATGTCCAGCTAGCTTTCTTTCTAATGGATCAGTCAGTAACACGGCTAAATGTTAGCTAGACGACAGAGGACTGTACTGTACCAGGTGCTAGTTAATTCCTAGCTGGGCAGCATCGCAAATCGCTGCAACTAGGGATGGGGTAGCAAGTGTTGGTCGGCCGACATCCTCGTTGCCATTCTATGGCATCCCTTGGACAGTGATACCCCCCTGCCTTCCTTCTGTTGTCTTCTCATGGAGGCAGCTATCGATGGACATCGCCCAGCTACGTTACGCCCAGCTAAGTGAACACTGAACTTTGTTTCCCATTCAATTTGAGCTCCAACTGGCCGCATCGTTTCCATACGGTACCGTTTATTCTAGAATCGGGACTGTTTACATGTGCATATTGGTGTAATTCCACTGTGTCTACTGTTGTTTGTACTGATACTGTACATATTGGTATAATTTACTGTGAGTTGTTGCTGGTACTGTGCATTCTGGTATAATTATTTGCATTAGTATTTGTTTTTTCTTCAGATAAATCTGGTAATTGTTGCTTGGTCTCTTTACTCATTTATTTAGCATAGTGTCCACACACCTTCTCATTCTACATATACATAGAGGTATACCGGTGGCTTTACAGCCTACATTTTATTTAATTGAGAGAGTCTCATGAGTCATATTATTGATCATCTGTGATCCCCACAGTCAATTTGGTCGTTGCGACAGTGCGACGCAACACCACTGACGCTAGGTGGCACCAAGCTAAAAAGAAACAAATCTTATCTATTGCCTCTTTAACTGACATGATACAAACATGAAAACATGAAAATAGTTGCATCCCAAAATGGCCTTGTTGAAGAATGTAAAATAACTACAACCATGCCATAGACATTTAACATGAAAGCATGTAAGATATAAATCCTGATCTTCTGTAATGTGCAGGGCATTTCACCATCAGCATTTCATGTCTTAAACCATCTGTCATTAACAGTTGAGAAAAGACAGGTGATTCAACAAATAAACAAATTAAATTTTCAAAATTTCAACTCCCACATAACTGTAATTTGGGAAATTACACACTAGACAATGTATTAATTAATTAATACCCCATGAATGACAGTACATATGTGATTTTAATTACTTAGGTTAGGTTTAGGTGAGTAAAGTTACATAGATTAGGTTGAGGTAAAGAAACAGTGATGACATACCTTAAAGTAACTCAAAGTGACAATCAAAGTCTTGTGTTGTTTGAGCCACCCAACCTGTCTCCTTATAGCCCATTCTCATTCCCTACTTGTCATATACCACGGCATTGATTTTGGCATCATACACAAACGCAGAAAGGCACTTTTCGTGGCAGTGTGATACATGACCAGGTGCCGTATCATACTGCCATGAAATGTGCCTCAGTTTGTAACCACCAACTGTATAAATAATGGACACTGACGTCACCCATGGGTTTGTGGACTGCAGTTTTGGAGCTCCAAGTTCAGTATTTCGGCCGTCCCCATCTCGGATTTTAGGAGCAAGCAGTGACCATATTTGGATGGGAAGATAGAGCTGCGGAGAAACAAGGGTTGGATCTGACTCATAAGGTGTTTCTTAATGTCAAGGAAGGATCCTCAAACGGCCGAATTTGAAGAACGCCGAAGTTCCAATGTCAAGGATCGTTTCGAGTTTCACGAAAGACTGAATCCTTCTTTCAGAAAAATTTGAAGGATGCATGTGTGGATCCTCCACGGGTATAAAATTCCCACAATGCTTTTGCACAGTACACAATTTGCTAGAAGTGAGAGCGGGGCCTCCTCAGTGAAACCTCCACAAGTCTCCACAAGTTTTTATCATCCAAGCGTGAAAAAATATTGACATAAACCTCATAATTTACACTTTTGAATGTGTCAATTGCCGAATAATGAGATTTTTTGAAACAACGTGATTTAGGTAAAACATAAAAGTTTTTAAATGAATCATTCACAGCAGAGATGGAGCGCTAAGTTTCCCCCTCCCCTCCTCCCCCCACTATTCACATGATAACGACTTGATAACTGCTCTCATTCTGTCAGTTTCAATAGGGGGAATTTTTCGGGCGAATCGCAGTGAGAATGGCCACAGTAAAAATATTAGAATATCCTGCAGGTCAAAGCATCACTCTTTTGTTTTGAGGTGAACTTATTTCAGAAGATTACCCGGCGGTATAATGTACAATCGGCGCGGTCAACTGTTTCATATGGGGTGCCGTTTGTAAAGTGGCTCACGCTGAAATAACATCAACATTTTGCCACATTTAGCTTCAAACAATGTTTAAAAAAGTGTGTGAATTTTTTAACGTCACCTTTGACCACATTTACAACAATATTTGTTAACTTAGAACTATATTAAATAGTTAAATCTAAATATTAAATGTGGCACCTAAATGTTAAATGTTAAATCTAAATATTAAATCTAAATCTAAATGTTAAATCTAAATACTAAATCTAAATGTTAAATCTAAATCTAAATCTAAATGTTAAATCTAAATGCTAAATCTAAATCTAAATGTTCTGGGTGAAACTAAATATTTAGCTAATATGCAAATTCACACTGCCGGTCACCGGAAGTACCAAAATAAAAGCTCAAGATGGTCAGACTGTGTTTATAGAATCAAATAATGAATTAAAACCAACTTATCGGGGGAAATGAACACTTGAACATACATTAGCGTGATAATAACTACCTAAAATCACAAAAACCATGTTTGGAGAAATTTTATTTGACGTGTACTTTGAGTTGTTAGTGTCCCTTCGGAGGGAATCGCCTTGTTGAACAAATACTTCCGGGTAGAAAACCAGCAGAGTTTAGCTACATATATGGGGCATTCTACCGAATGTGTGCAAAGTTAGGCTGGAAATATTTTGAAATTTTATATGTTTTATTTCCAAAACTTTGTCCCTGTATATATTGAACCATATGTAAAGGTCACATATCTAGTAAAATGATTGTAAATTTTTATACTGTATTTTCAGACTGTTTTGGAATGTTTTTCCTCTCTCAAAATTTGTCACTACCGAAACATATAGTATTATATTATACAAAAAAAAATATATATCAACCTGTTATGTTTGTTCCTTCCCTTGTCTAAAGATTTAAATTTTTACAAATTTTGACCAAAGGTTTTCACAATTAAATCTATAAAAATTAATAATTTAACAAATTTCGAAGTTCAAATTATAGAATTCTTCAAAATCTACATGCAATCTTTCTTTATGAAATTTTGAGAGGGCAGAACAGAGTAGAGTAGGGTAGAGAAGAATAGATTATAGAGTAGACCAGAGTAGAGTAGAGCAGAGTAGAGCAGATTATAGAGTAGAGCAGAGCAGAATAGAGTAGAGCATAGTAGAGTAGAGAAGAGTACAGTAGAGTAGAGCAGGTTAAAGCAGAGCGGAGTAGAGCAGAATAGAGTAGAGCAAAGTAGAGTAGAGAAGAACAGAGCAGAGTAGAGCAGAATATAGAGTAGAGCAGAGTAGAGAAGAGTAGATTATAGAGTAGACCAGAGTAAAATAGAGTAGAGTAGACCAGAGTAGAGTAGAGTAGAGCAGTGTAAAGCAGATTATAGAGTATAGAAGAGCATAGTAGAGTAGAGCAGAGCATAGTAGAGTAGAGCAAAGCAGAGCAGAATAGAGTAGAGCAGAGTAGACCAGAGTAGAGTAGAGTAGAGTAGAGCAGAGTATAGTAGAGTAGAGCAGAGCAATGCAGAGCAGAATAGAATAGAGTAGACCAGAGTAGAGCAGAGCAGAATAGAGTAGAGCATAGTAGAGTATAGTATAGTATAGTAGAGCAGAGTATAGTAGAGTAGAGCAGATTAGTGCAAAGTAGAGCAGAGTAGAACAGAACAGAGCAGAGTACAGCAGAGTATAGTAGAGCAGAACAGAGCAGAGTAGAGTAGAGAAGAGTATAGAGTAAAGCAGAGTAGAGTAGACCAGAGCAGAGCAGAGAAGAGCAAGACTTTGGACCACAAAATTATGGGGTTTAACTACTGACCATTCCATTTTGTCACTACCGAAATGATCATGTCACTACCAAAACTTTACCATAGGTTTCGGTAGTGACTGTTTCGGTAGTGACATTCCTAGCTATTTTTCAGGATAACTAAAGAATGCTACCAGTCACATGGCTAACAAGCACATGTTTGAAGAGTTGTTCACACAGAAAAACATAATATTTTGCATAAACCCTGCAAATTTTTACATAATTGAAGAGAACATGTGTTCGGTAGTGACAACTTTAAAAGTTACACACTGATTTTCAGACATTGGAAGACATTTATTTAAAAAATGATGGGAGTCAGCGACTTACCATGCAGCCATCTGGGACGGGGGTGCAATACTACCCCCCTTTTCAGAAATTCAGGGGTGTGGCTAAAATCCAGACTCAACCAGTGCATTTAAACTCTTGTGTTTCGGTAGTGACTTGAAAACAAGGGACACTCTTGTTTTTTAGCATAGTTTCTTAATTTAAAAATGAATCCCACAATACATTTAAATCTTTCAACTTCTGTTCAAACTTAATCACAAAGATGTTTTAAATTACACTTTTGAAAAAAATATGAAAAATGTTTTAAGTGTTATTTACATGAATTGAATTTTAGAGGTCAGGGTTGGGGACAGCTACTTCCCAGTAGAAAGTACCCTATAAATGGTGATTTTGTATGTATTTAGCTTATCACTTTTTCATTTAATGTCCTGGGTTTCAATAGGTCATAACATAATCTTTGTAAATATCTATGTCTGAATACTCAATTTTATTATTTTTGTTGTTTTTTTGGTAAGGGACAGCACTTTGCACAAAATCGGTAGAATGCCCCATACATATATATATATATATATATATATATATATATATCTCACATTTTTCATGTCACTATATCACCGTTTAGACTAATCTGATGTTGGTAAAGTCTATAAACACAATGACTGAACAAACATTACTATTTCTGTGTGCGTGTTTTGTAAATAATAACATGTTATCGTAGATTAGGGGGGCTACCCGTTAGCTGTTAGCCCTGTTAGCGGTGTCTGTAATGATTCATTAACTCTAAACGGTCCGTGAAAAAAATATTTTTTTCCAGCGGATGTCTTAGTTACAACATGATGGAGCTAGCAAAGCAGTTTTGTGTTGCTATGTGTGGTATTTATTCAGTTTTGGGAAATCACAATGTCTAGAAAGCATCAGTTGCTGCAGCTGACAGGGTCAGCTAACAGCAGAAGCAAAGCTAACATCAGGACATCATCTGTTAAAAGCCTCCTGTTGTCGGATACGACATGAAACTACTCCACTTAGCTCAATCATGTTGTAACTAAGGCATCCGCTGGAAAAAAATATTTTATTCACGGACCGTTTAGAGTTAAGGAGTCATGACAGACACCGTTAACGGGGCTAACAGCTAACGGTTAGCCCAGCTAATCTACGATAACCATTCAAACATTGTGTTTATAGACTTTACCAACATCAGATTTGTCTAAACGGTGATATAGTGACGTGAAAAATGTGAGATATTCATATATATATATGTAGCTAAACTCTGCTGGTTTTCTACCCGGAAGTATTTGTAAACAACAAGGTGATTCCCTCAGAAGGGACACTAACAACTCAAAGTACACGTCAAATAAAATTTCTCCAAACATGTTTTTTGTTATTTTAGGTAGTTATTATCACGCTAATGTATGTTCAAGTGTTCATTTCCCCCGATAAGTTGGTTTTAATTCATTATTTGATTCTATAAACACAGTCTGACCATCTCGAGCTTTTATTTTGGTACTTCCGGTGAACGGCAGTGTGACTTTGCATTAGCTAAATATTTAGTTTCACCCAGAATATTTAGATTTAACATTTAACATTTAGATTTAGCATTTAGAGTTAACATTTAGATTTAGATTTAATATTTAGATGTAACATTTAGATTTAGATTTAGCATTTAGATTTAGACTTAGCATTTAGATTTAGATTTAATATTTAGATTTAACATTTAGATTTAACATATTTCTAAATTAACAAATATTGCTGTAAATGTGGTAAAAGGTGACATTAAAAAATTCACAACACTTTTTTTAAACATTGTTTGAAGCTAAATGTGGCAAAATGCTGATGTTATTTTCAGCGTGAGCCACTTTACAAACGGCACCCCATAGTTTCAGAGCAGCACAGCTCAACAGTTCAGATCTATTCCTATTATTGTAGCAGAGTGTGTGGTGACACACACAGAAAATATGGATCACTTTGAAATGACAGTGATTATGTGTGCGAGCAGTGGTGTAGTGGAGGGTATACCCAGGTATACGGGGAATACCCAATTCTTTTTCTATCCAGTTACAGTATACCCACCCAACAGCTAAAAAGCCATTGTAATATGTAGGAGAGTATGGTTACTTCCCCATCGGTAACCTACCTATGTACCTAGCAGTACACCCACCTCATCAACTACCACTACACCACTGTGTGTGAGTCTGTGTTCATACTGTTAATGGTAATGCAGAACTTTTTTAGCTGTTGTTTTTACTTCATTACTCCACTTACTCTTAATATGATCTAGAAATATATTCTCCCTAAAAGTCCTGCGATTCTGACAATATAGATAAATTTGTTTAAAATTGTACAATAACATTAAAAAGTGCCAAAATGATCACAGTAACTGAAACCTCTTCAGTCTGCTGAGGGTTAATGATGATCACGTAGGGACACTTGTTAGCCTGTTTCAATGTGTGTTCACTGAATGCTTGGGAGGACTCTTGCCTTGCCCCTGCAGGATCCTTCCTTAGGAGGACCTGTCCTCTGTGTCAGCGTGGGTTTTCTTTGGGTACTCTGGCTTCCTCCCACAGTCCAAAGACATGCAGGTTAGGTTAATTGGTGACTCTGAATTGCCCTTAGGTGTGGATGTGAGCATGAATGGTTGTCTGTCTCTATGGGCTCTAGTTTCCCGGCGCAGCGCAGGGTGGTGAACCCCGTGCAGAGCTAGTTTCGAGCAGCGCAACCTGAGGCGCGCTCAGTTTGGTGGTTGGGCAGACCGAGGTGCGCTGAGATGGGTGTGGCAGCGCAGCAGGGGGAGGTGTCGACAGATGCAGCTTGGCGCAGTGACAGTTTCGTGCCAAAAGGCTTCGCCGAAGGTGTGCTAAAAGCTCGCCAGCTGAAACCAGGTCAACTGTCAGCACAGGCAGAGAGCAGCCGGTGTAAGCCGAAGTTTGGCTGACCGGCGGACAGTGCGCACATGCCACCAAAACCTCACAGGCAGGTTTCCAGAATATCAGGCACATTAAAGATGCAATAAATACCCAAAAAAACACTATTCAATGCAACTATCTGCAATCAGCACATAAATGTATCTCTATATCGACTGTCCCGTCACATCTGATGTCAGATCAAAGGGAATTGGCACCATTTGGCACATTTGGCACACTTAATCGAAACCCAACCTGATTTGATTAACACAGCTGCAAACTAATGGGTTCACATCCCTCTCAGCCAAAAACAAATGGCCACAGCATCAGATAGGGAGTATATATTCAGCATCTGTCATCTTAGAAAAGTCAAAAGAAAAGAAACAGAGTGAAACTGCGAGAGAGAAAGAGAGAGTGCGCGCGCACGAGAGAAATGCAACATTGATTTACAATTGTGGTGACTTCCTCCCAGGCTACCTTTGCATCATCAGCCCGTGGAGGTCTGCTCGCAGTTCCGTATATTCGGACACTGCGAGCTTGGACCTCCCGGACCAAAACATCAGTTTCCTCCTAGGAGAAGTTTGGCCGTCTGACGCTGCTGCTCTCTTCTGCCATGGCGAATTGAGTAAACTCTCATTACGCCTTCACGCGGCGCATTTTAGGCCGAGGAGAGGGGCTCATTTGATTGGTGTGATGTGTGTAAAACCCACTTCACACCTTCTCTCCTCCCTCTTTCCGACTTAGCTGCCCGTGTGGCTGTTTTTACATCGGGCGCACAAAAAGACGATTAAAAGACAGAGTGGCAGAACATAAATATGCTATAAGAATCAACAATAATGATTATCCTATGGCACGCCACTTTCATAATGTTCATAATAATAATGACAGCCTACTAAAAGTGGAGGGGACTGAATATGTGGAACAGTCCATTAGAGGAGGAAACTGTCTTAATATATTATTACAGAGAGAAACATTTTGGATTTTTAAATTTGACGCATTGGTATATCCTGGTCTCAATGAGGAGATAGATTTTAGACCTTTTCTGTAAATGTATTCTTTATAATGTTGTGGGTGTTGAAGATTATATATGACCTAATTTTCTCATTAGTGCTCATGTATATTTACTTATCTGACAGTCTGTTTCCAAATATTTGAATGTATGATATGCTTGTATTATGTAGCCTTATGAGTCAAATTGATAGACTGTTTAGACAATGTAAAGGAACTAGTATGGGAGCTAGCTTTGCCCCTGAATATGCCTGCCTTTATTTAGGTCTTTGGGAGTCGGAATATGTCTTTAATCATGAAAAGAATCCTTACAGTGATAATGTTAAAATGTATTGTAGATTTATTGATGACATTTTTCTTCTTTATAAAGGCAGCCATAATGACCTCATGGATTTTTACCATTATCTCAATGACACAAATAAAAATATCAAATTGTCTATGGAAAACTCTAGAGAAAATATTAACTTCTTGGATTTAAATATTTATAAAGGGGATGACAAAAAATTACATACTACACTATTTAGAAAACCCACTGACCGTAATTCTGTATTGCATTATGGGTCTTTTCATCCCTTTCACCTCAAAAATAATATCCCATTGGGTCAATTTCAAAGATTAAGAAGAATATGTGATCTAGATTCAGATTTCCATACACAGTCCCTACATTTGACTAAACGTTTTTTAGATAGATCATATAACAAGACTACTATTTCTACAGCCCAGACCAAGGCAGCTTCCATCAGACGTCACCATCTCCTACAACAGTCCAACAGACAGAAGAAAAAAGATATATTAGGTGTTTATTTTGTTACACGTTACAGCAAACAAGCTCAGCAGATTAAAAAGATTATTTCTTCAAATTGGGATATTCTCAGAAGTGACCCCTCTCTTTCAGAGGTTTTTCAGTCTCCTCCCATTTTTTGTCATAAAAGAGCCCCTACTATAAAAGACAGGCTTATGCACAGCTATCTCCCAGCAAAGAAGGGAGACAGCTGGCTTAAGAGGCCTAAGGGTACTTTTAAATGTATGCAAACTAACTGTAATCACTGTTCCAATATCATACAACAGAAAGAATTTATAGATTTTAAAACTAAGAAAACATAAAAATACACACTTTATCAACTGTAATTCCACATATGTAGTGTACCGCTTTAGCTGCCCGTGTGGCTGTTTTTACATCAGGCGCACAAAAAGACGCGTAAAAGACAGAGTGGCAGAACATAAATATGCTATAAGAATCAACAATAATGATTATCCTATGGCACGCCACTTTCATAATGTTCATAATAATAATGACAGCCTACTAAAAGTGGAGGGGACTGAATATGTGGAACAGTCCATTAGAGGAGGAAACCGTCTTAATATATTATTACAGAGAGAAACATTTTGGATTTTTAAATTTGATGCATCGGTATATCCTGGTCTCAATGAGGAGATAGATTTTAGACCTTTTCTGTAAATGTATTCTTAATAATGTTGTGGGTGTTGAAGATTATATATGACCTAATTTTCTCATTAGTGCTCATGTATATTTACTTATCTGACAGTCTGTTTCCAAATATTTGAATGTATGATATGCTTGTATTATGTAGCCTTATGAGTCAAATGGCCTGATTACCTTTAATAGTAATCAGCACACCTGAGTCGGTTTGTCTCTTTCACGCCCTGACGAAGACCCTGTGTGGTCGAAACCGGTCAGCGTTTCGTAGTTATTTTATATTGACATGCCCTAATTAATAAAGGCATTTTATAATATTCTTGGCTCTGTCGGTGTGCCTGAAGCAAGCTTTGTGCTTTTTTGTTTTTCTATAATTGACTATTTTCAACTTCAAGAGCACCTGGCACTCATCTGGAGTCCACTACCTCTCACCTGTGAGCACTCGGTAATTTGTCGTTGTTTGCTCTTAGAAATTTGAATCTGTTTAAAATCCTTTTGACTTTTTCTTTTCATGTGTCCCACAGCTGAAATGACCCCAGGGGTCATTAAGTGTTTTCACATCCTGCTATTAATGTTGTTATCTTTGTCAAGATATTTATCTCCTACAGGTGGACAGCCCTGTTGCCTCAGCTAAAAAGTGTCAGATTGACACTTAATATTGGCGGTGAAAAGCCAGTTTACATGTCTGTAGGAGTCTCAACAAAAAGCTTTATTCATACACCCCCATGAGAATTCCATAAGCTAACAGTAAACAGTCCTCACTAGTCTAGGGTTGGGAACGATTAACTGATACGACCGGATATCCGGTTTGACAAGCGAGAGATACGGCTACGTCGCCTCCTCAGTCGATACGAATCAGCCATGAATCCTTAGATGAATCGATTGTAGAGTCATGGATCGGGTATCGCGAGACTAGCAATCGGTTAACTGGCTTTAACAGTTTGCATCTCTAAAACAACGCGAGAGCCGGCGGCATGCTCCGTAGCAGGCATTACTGACAACGATAATGGATGTAAACATCAGCGCCAGCTTGACCGGTGGAGATGAGGAACAGAAGCTAATGCTGGCTGGATAAACCAGGGAGCAGCCAAGCCGCAGCAGAAACTAAGGGCGAATCCTGCCGGTTGTGGGTTGAACGGGGGATCACAGACACAGACTCCGTGGCGCAAGATAACGGCTTACCGGCGACCGAGAAGCCCGGCTCCAGGTCCAAGAAGTCTTCGTCGGTGTCATGACCATAGACATATATGTAGACGCCGCATCGAGCGCTGAGCTGTACGTCAATGTTGCTGCCATATTGGATGTGGCAAGGCTGCGCTGTAAACTAATACAAGTAAATGGACTTAATTTCTTAAAGCGTCTTTCTACAAAGAAATTTACGTTAATACCTCTCGTTTATTCATTCACACACACACTAATATACTTGGGAAACAGTTAGGCACCAAAAACAATGTATTTGATTTCTCAGATGGTTAAGATAAGAACTTTATTGATCTCACACAGGAGTAATTCACCTTACATCAGCTATAGAGAACAAGGTAGTGCCGAAAAACACTATACATATTATATATATGTATGTATATATATATATATATATATATATATATATACACATATTATATATGTATATATACATATGTATTGTAGCGACCCTGCAGTAAATGTTCTGTTATAATGTCAATGTTCTGTGAGTTAATGGCATGTTTGGGATTGAATGAGTATAGGTAGGGGGGCGGGGGGCGAGTGTGACGGGGATGGGGGCTGTGTGAGTGCGCATGCTGGTGTGTGTAGGAGCGAGCTGGAGGAGAGAGCAGGAGTGCACAGTTGGAGTTAAGCTAAGTTCTTGTTTGTTGGTGTTTTGGCGTGGTTACGGCCAACAGTAACCTGTACTGTTCAGTAATAAACGGTGGTTTGCCAATAACTGCAAACTGAAAAACTGATGTGTAAAGATACTCTATTCCCATTGACAGAAATGGTTCACATAAGGACAGAATTGAATATATTGTCAAAAATTCAGTTTTTGATATAAAATGTTGTTATTTGCCAAACATCATCTACCGGGACTCCACAATTATGTATTTTTTTTTCATGAACATTGAAAACCTATTTAGCAAGAATTTGCAAATATATGTTTACAGTCAAACATTTTCATGCACTGTAGGCTCAATGTTTGATAAATCAAAAATCTGTGAGGACAATTTGTATAGGACAGTCTGAAGATGTTTGAAGAAGGGTTAGCAAAAATTGTGGGATGAGATAGGTCTAAGAAGTTTTATAGTTTTTGAAAAAAACAGAGTGATGGACTTCATAATTTGCAATAGGCTTAAATGTACAAAACTTTCTTCAGTATTGGGGCTACATTTTGGTGAAAGTTGCAAAACTGTAGCACATACGATTGATTTGTTGTGAATTTTCAAAGTTTTGAACTTTAGAAGCTTGCTGTAGCGCCACCATCAGGACTATTGACTTGTGTTTGCAGCTGAGTAAATCCATAGGACTGGTCCTTTGTGCAAAGTTTGGTGATTTTTCATGCATGGGAAGTAGGATTTCCTCGGAATAAGAAGAAGAAGAAGAAGAAGAAGAAAGTACAAGCAGGTAAACAAGAGGGTTCTGGCAGGACTGCCTGCCTGGCCCCTAATAATAGTCCATAATTCATATGAAAAATGTAAACTTCACAGACACAAGCTGCAGTGCCAAAAACAGTCGTGCTGCTTGAACAGAGCTGGAACTCAACATCATTCAGTACATGGACAGTGGGGTTGAAGCAATACCAACAACTGAAAGCAACTGTGGATTGCAATTATTTAAATTTTCAAAGGCACATACTGGGCCCTTGGGTAAGCTACAGTTGTTTAATTGCACTTAGAAGGTACAAAAGGTACAAAAACCATGAAGTGGACCTCATGGGAGGGCTGTCCCCCCTTCGGGGTCAGCTGCAGATTCAGGACTGGATCCACCAAACTCCTTTCTGCTATTTGCAATTTGAGCAGAAAGCAGAGGGTCCTATTCGCAGTTCCAGTCCAATGGTCTGACCAGAAACTAATAAGTCAATATCCGCTTAGCTGTCAGGCCAGTTGTTATGAACAGCTGTGTTGTCATTTGCTCTGTTTTATCATTTTCTAACTGCATTGACCTGTGGGGAGAGACTGTGTTTATTGTTTACTTCCACAAACAAACTGGATGTATTTTTCAGTCCACCATCACCGAAACCCTGCCAGGTCAAGACCTGACCCTGCAATCCTCCTGAGCACTCTGTTTTTTATTTCACGGCTTAGTTAGTGTAACATGTTTGTTGCTGGGACAGAATGCAAACACACATGCTTAATGCAAATATTATACAACTACACTGTGCACTGCTGGAGACCCTGCTGTGACTCTTTCACATTCAGTGAACATGTTCACGATACAGTAAATATGTATGTGTGTGTGTGTGTGTGTGTACTGGGATGTTTTGGAGCATATGTGTTCAGTTTCCATGCTAATGGGTAACAAACTATTTTCTTTTTTCAGTCGCAGACTATATGGATGTGTACATGTGTGTGCATGCTTGTGTGTGTGCTGACAGAGGGACCCATCTGGAAATGTGCTTGGCTGGGACTGGAGATCTGTTTCCCTGGCTATGGTGCCGGAGGCTGCCCTTACATCCATCTGATCCACCCAGCAGCAACACTGATGAGGCGTCATTCATGTTAGGATCTACGTTTTACCCCAGTCACTGCAAGCATACAGGCTGTTCTCACAAAATTTCGAATGTTTTCCTACAAAAAGCTGTGCACACAAACATATCCCATGTATTTTAAAAGCCTGCGATCATGTGACCAATGCGCTGATGGCAGTAAACAAGGAAGCAGTCCTGTGCGCTTGTGAGGAGGCAGGTTGGGGTGGTGGATGGGTCACAAAAAAATCTGATTTTCACCCGGCTCTGATACCATGAAAGACTTCATTACCACACCTAGGAACACTGTAGACCACACCGACAGAACTCATAGCACTGTGGCTGCTGGAATGCCGCATGTGTACATGAATAAATGAATTTATCTTGACTATGTAACTGTGGCTAAAAATGTCTCAACACTGCAAATGACAAATTCTGTAATTACCAGAAAGATCACTCAACACCTTTGTGACACAGTCAATTTTTCTGCTATTTTACAAGAGATCAGAGAGTAGGATAACGCCTACAACCCAGATTCAAATCCCGAAAAAAAAGAGAATTTTAAATTTGGTTGATCTTGATATTCAATATACTGCTGCACAGTATTGATTATATTTCTCTGTTATCTTTTGCAATGCAGCATTCCCGAAAACACAAACTGAGGTAGATTCAAAACAGTCATCAAAATACTTTTAATAAATAAAATAATCAACAGACAGTGAAATCTTAATTCTGAATTCATGAAGCATTTTCTTTTTTTCTGAGCCCACTAGATGGTGCTTTTTGTTCAACAAAAGGTTTAAAACACACTGAATTGCCATTCTTTGAGCCTCTCTCTTTAAACCAAGAGTGCCATCTAGTGGGCTCAGAAAATAAAGAAAATGCTTCATGAGGCTTCATGACGCCATCACTGACACCTAACATATTTAAGTTTAGTATTGAATATCAACCTTGTGTAAATAATTTTCAGAGGCTTTTTCTCTTGATGTAGTCATTAGCTACTCTGCAGACAGTGGTACTCCTAGCACATTTGGTGCTACACCCCCCACTTGACTTTTGGATTCAGTAACATGTTGTACTATATTGTAATAATCATATAAATCAATAATTAATAAAAACGTAATTACAAATTAACTTGTTCAGAAGAATAGAAAATAAGATGATATATGACATCGTAAAAAATTAATAAAATGTACAAATTAACTTTCTAATTGAACTAGGGATGCACCAATTTTGAAATTCTGGGACAATACTGATACCAATGTTTAAAATAACAATTTAACCAACAGCGGATTGGTGTTTCTTTCTTCTTCTTTTTTTCTGTCATATACAGAGGTGGGTAGAGTAGCCAAATATTGTACTCAAGTAAGAGTACTGATACTTTAGAACAATATTACTCAAGTAAAAGTAAAAAGTAGTCATCCAAATAATTACTTGAGTAAGAGTAAAAGAGTATTTGGTGAAAAAACTACTCAAATACTGAGTAACTGTTGAGTAACGTCTGATTTATTTGTAAAATAAGAACATGAACGTAATCAACCAATCAAAAATAATAATCTGCAAATTCATGTATTTTAAACGATACCCCTTTAACTAAAACAAAACTAAATTAAATGTTTACAAACACAACATAAATCAAGGCACAAGAAACACAAATATATTCTTATATATACTGTATATATATATATATATATACATATATGTAATTATGTACTCAGAGGTGGGTAGAGTATATATATATATAATATATATATAATAATATATAATATTGTACTCAAGTAAGAGTATTGTTGCTTTAAAACAATATAACAAGTAAAAGTAAAAAGTATTTTGCATTAAAACTACTCTGAAAAGTACTATTTATCCAAAAAGTTACTCAAGTAAATGTAACTAGTTACTACCCACCTCTGGTCATATATTCTTATTTTTTGTGCCAGGGAAACACTGAAATCTACACTATAAAAAATAAATGAACAGTCATTCAAGTCATTCAGTCCTTAATTACACTACCTTACAAAGAGCACACATTCAATAATACATATTTTTGACATAACCTTTAACATAACGGGAACTGCCCATTGGTCTGACAGCCCATTGGTTCGACATCCCATTGTTCCAACCATATTAAACCCATTGTTCCGAAGTCCCGTTGTTCCGAAATCATCATGATGCCCTGTGGTTAAGGTCTGGTTAGGTTTAGGCACAAAAACCACTTGGTTAGGGTTAGGAAAAGATCATGGTGTGGGTTAAAATGAAAAAGAAAGTGGCAAACACATAAGCCGTGAGCCTGCTTCACCTCAAGCCTTTCCCAGCTGACCCAGAGCCGGTCGCGGAGCCGCTGGGAGCCGTTCAGTACTGCGGAGAGCTCGGACCCCAGAGTTAATAACAGGAGGTTATGGTGTTTCATTCTCTCCTCTCTATGACACTTGTATCTTGACCAGTAGCCTACTTTTGTTGCGTTGCTGATCCTCTATGATACACAAATACAGTGTAGTCTAGTATAATCATATATCGGAACAACGGGACGTCGGACTAATGAGAGGTCGGAACAATGAGAGGTTGGCTACAGCTCCTAAGATAACATTGTGGTGGCAAAAGGCCTAGGAATGTGAGAATGTGAATTCTTTCAAATGAAAAAATATCTTTTAAAAAATGAGCAAAAAGCTTTTTTACTTTATATGACACATCATAATTCCGTCTCTAATGTCTATTTCATAGTGCTGTGAAAACACTAACAAATTTCTTCTTCTAACAGCTGTATTTATTCAAGCTTCTCACCAAAAGCTACCTATTACACTGAACACATCATGAGAATGTTACAATTTACCTTCGCTCAAAACTCATTTTTACTGAATAGAGTTTGAATGCTTCACAATGTAAATCAGTGTAATCTCTGTGAGCTACTCATTGCAGCCACTGGCTGCTTAAAGGTAACGATAACTAGCTCTCCTCCTGCCAGTTCTTTCATGTGCTTTCTCTCCACATCCACTCCTTTCAGTAGTGTAGTGGTAGTTGAGTGGGCACCAGAGAGCGTTTGTCTTTTTGACATGACATAGGGTGTTTCGGGGTTCATGTGATGCCAGATTACTCACCCATCTCCCCAACAAAGTAGGTAAAGTGTAACGCGCAGGGGAGGGGAGAAAAAAAAGGCCTTGCTATTATTTAGTAGGCTTTGCTATGTAGTTATGTTGTTGTGGCCTTATGAAGTATTTCAAAATAATAGCAGTAATAGTATTAGTAAAAAAAATAGTAAAAGATTTAAAAAGAGAACGTTTTGATTCTTTTTCCTCCCCCAGTTGTGGTGCCCCATATGGATGATGGTGCCCTTACCATTCACCTATACTGCCTATGCCACAGGTGGCACACGTTATGTTATGTCAAAAACAGTCACACTAAAAATATCTCATGAGCATCTTGAATGTTGTTGTAATGTTGTAACATTACCATGTGCATTAGATTTGAGTCTTGTCTTCTGCTGCTGCTTCTCCTTCTGGTCAATGATGGATGCCTCCCCACCCATATGCCCCGCTCTACAGGCATATGGGTGGCTTAATAATATGGAGGATTTATCTAACATTTCTTAAATCTCTATCGAGGAGAATTACAGGGAGATAATTATCATTATTGTTTTATCACCCAGCCCTGTTGATAGCTCATAAGGACATGCTGCTGCTTTGATTTCAACTCAGCTAACTGCAGCACCAGATGTAAAGCACATTTCGACCTGATGGTGAAGATATTGCATCCACATCATCTCCATCCTTCTCCTTTGATTTCATTAGTTACGTGACTCAAGGTACATCCACCCTCCCTCTAACCCTAACCAGTTCTTTATCTGAAGTCCTCTGAATTGCAGCTCTGCATATTGCATCATGTTTCCATTTTCTGGCAAAATGTAGAAAGCCTCACACTAATGAGCCATGCCAAAGATAAAAATTCTACTTACAAGTGCAGTCAGTACTTGCTGGTAAAATAAAAAAAAATAAAAAAATTCATGCCTGTGATACAGTAGTTTTACATTTGGGGAAATACACTTTTTCACTGTTTTTCCTGAGAGATAGATGAGAAGATTGGTACCTCAATCAGGCTAGGTAGACTACAGTGACAAGTATTTTATTGACCAAAAGAGAGAATTCTGAATTCTGAACTGTGATGCTGCTGTGGTAATGTTAGCTGAGCAGTTAAGATGGGAGAGAGCGACTCCATTCAAACAGCTCGCATGTGGGAAGTCTGATACAAACCAGTAAACAGCACCTTTCCTACTATCACTGCAATAGATGTGTATAGTTATCTGTAACCACGGTGACTATACACATGAAAAACAGCTGTAGCCTCAGAATCCATAAAAAGACATGTTCATAAAAAATGAAAACAAATGGTTTGTCTTAAATTCCACAGACAAAAACTACACTTTTATTGAACACTAACAAAGACCAAAAGACTAAAATTTGACTAAGAGCAATAAACACTTTGTCTTTATCTAAAACTTAAATTAAACCAACCTTTTTTGAGCAGATCTACCATGAAAATCGAAAAACGTTTTTTTTAGTTCAAACCTGTTTCTGCTCATTTATTTTGACTTGCTCTTTTTTCCCCTACATTTTCCCTGTGCTGAAGCAAATGGCTCCCAGGCCTCTTGAGGCAAATCACCATCCAACATGGTAAATGAGAACTCCTGACCACGCTCCTCTCAGAGCCTGACCTGAACCTGACAGAATGGCCTCAACTCGGCCCCAACCTCTCCAAGTCCAATTAACGAGGCCACCTTCCATGGAGTGCACTCACTCGCAGCTGGAATAAGGCTGGGGAGCTTTTCAAATGTGACCTTTTAGGCAAGCCTGCTCTGAGGGAGGGAGGATGAGAACATCAGGTCACCAAGCAACACTCACAACTAATAAGAAAAATTAAGACCAAATAGAGAGTAGAAGTGATGAGAACAGGACAGGGGAAATGCAGTGTGTAGTATATGCAGCTGAGCAAGCACACCAAATTCACAGCCTTCATTTCTCCATTCCTGGTTTGTCACCCACCTGGCTGTGCAGCTTACAGGGTAGCAGCAGGAATCGAAAGCACAGATTCCCACAGTGCAGGATGGTTGTGAACTATGAGACAGAGATTTAGTCCCACACTAAACTCTTTGATTTTTCTGACTGGCACTTTAGAAACCTGTACTCAAACTTCTTTGATAGGTTGGTAGAGAAGAGAGGAAGTCTCTGATATTCCTGCCTGAAGCTGACTTTAAATTATTGCAATCATATGCTTTCAGTCAATGATTTTATTGTAACATAAAGTATAGCATGTATGTAAAGTAAGTAAGTAAGTAAAACTTTATTTATATACCGCCCTTCACAGCACGAATGCACAGAGTGCTTTACATCAATAAACAATACAATAAAATAAAATAAGGACTTAGAAATTAACAAGGTAAAAGCATAGAATAAGACAACAAATACAACGAGAAGAAGACAGTGGTTGGCTATAGGTGAGCGAAAGTCTGCCTGTACAGGTGAGTCTTCAGCTGGTGTTAACTGTTAAACCTGAAACCCGACTTTGAGAGTGACTTTGCAAGCACAGTGTGAAACAATACACTGATCCTGAAGAATATAGTGATGTTGCACATCAAATTAAACAGCAGAACCTCAGCTACACGGCTGTAAAAACCCTTCTTACATGCCCCAAACACAACTCAAACTACAACTAAATAAACAACAACACCTAACTCCAACAACTCCATACAGCACCGATATCCCGACCCATTCAGTATATTTCGGGCTCTAACTCGACCACACGTTATTCAAAACACATGCCATTCATCTCAAATGAAAGCTGAGACTCCGCTGTTTCCACACATATGCGCCAAAGCATTCTACCACAACCCATCAGAGAGCTAGAGGCCAAAGAACAACAACAGAAATCTTTTCACCCAAATATATTTGTAATATCTCTCTTACCTTGTTGTTTTTGCTGTGAAAAGCGTATTCTGCTGTTCAATCACGCTTTGTTCCCGTTTTACTGGATGTGGTTCATCATTCAAATGAATCCGGGCGGAAAAAAAGGTTCCGGGGGAAGCATAACAATGACCACTCACAGCAGCCAACATCGCCCCACAACGTGTTCTGCTGACTCTGATTGGCTTACAGTGGTGTCAATCTCATAGCCTCATTCTATTGGCTTTAACGAATCATCACTCAAATCAGCCAAGCCGTCGCGGAGATACGGGCCTCCAAAGTTCAGAACAGAAACTCAGGTTCAAATGTTGTAGTTCAGTTTAGTTTAGTTTAGTTTAGTTTAGTTTTATTTGACTGCATAAAACACAAGAGTACATATTACACATGCACATTGGCTGACACAATCGAGGATCAGTAGTGGGTGTGTATTGGTCAGTTTGAAGTGGGAAATAGAGTAAAAAAACAAAATGGACAGTTGTATGTGTATATCTTAAACATCATTAGGGATTTACAGAAACAAAAAATGAAAGATACAGGATTGTACATGACAAAAATCACATGCAAACATGGAGCAATTTTGGAGAGCTCGCCTGAATTTTCTGTACTAAAACCTCTCTTATATTGTTCTGCTTCACTTTATCAGAATCAGCCTTTGCAGAGTTAATGTTCACATATTGTACTATGATTTGATAGAGGTTTAGAGCTGTTGCTGCATCATTCCAAAGGGATACTCATCCTGAAAATGCTTTTTTTTTTTAGGCAAAATATTTCATTTGTGCTGTGTGCCATCTTCAGTTACTCTTCACATATAACACCTATACTGATATTTACACAGCTTAACAAATCCCACAAGTGTTCCTCTTACCATGACACCAAAAGTATTCAAATAGACCTTGTGGTTGCAGAGCTATTTCATTTCATTATGGATATGCAATTTTCAAGCAGAGGCCTATAAAATAGGCTTAGGGTTTAAAAGGTTTTAAAAGTGCTCTCAGATGGGACTGAATGCAGGGCTAGGGGGAGGACATTCCAGAGCCCTGGGGCCACTACCCCAAAGGCTTGGTCCCCTTTGGTCTTTAGTCTGGTCCTGGTCGGCTGATCGTAGTGATCAGCTGGAGCAATATGGGAGGATGAGATCAGTTATGTAGGAGGGGGTGTGACCGTGGAGGGCTCTGTGGGTAAGTAACATGACCTTGAAATGAATTGGACTGGGAGCTAGTGCAGAGCAGCATGGATGTGGGTGATGTGGCATGATTTCTTGGACCTGGGTAGCAGTCTAGCAGCAGCGTTTTGAACTGGTCGGAGTTGGCTGACAGATGATTTGTTGAGGCAGGTGAACAGAGAATTACAGTAATCAAGCCTTGATGAGATAAAGACATGTACAGACATGGGGCTGGGCGGTATACCGGTTCGTATCAAAAACCGGTATTTATTTTCGTTATGATATGAATTTTTCTTATACTGCAATACCGGTAAATAGCCCACACAATGCCCGGAATGTGCGCTGCGGGAAAGTGTTTCAGTGGGGACCCATTTTTTAAATTAGGCTTTTTAAGGAGAGGCTGGACGACTTCCTGCAGGGACAGAGAAGGGACAGAGCCAGAGACTAGGGATTTGTTGATGATGGTGACTATACAAGGGCCTATAGAGCTAATTACTTCCTTGAGCATAGAGGTAGGGAGGATGTCTAGGGAGCTTGAGGAGGTCTTCATAGTGCTCACTATGTCAAACAGATCAATCAGGGAGATGGGTGAAAAGCTGCACAATGATGACTGGATGGCTGGACTGATAAGAAAGGGGGAGGGAGTGATGCTTACCCTAAAATCAGCAACCTTATTTACAAAAAACAAAAAAAAACAGTTGCAGTCTTCGTTTGAGTGGGACCAGATACTAGGGTTGTCACGATACTAAAATTTCAAACTCGATATCGATACCCAGGAAAATATTCAATACTCGATACCATTTTTGATACAGCAGCAAAAAATTAAGAGGCATGTCATTTTTTAAATAAAGATCAGAACAGTAACATCAATGATAACAACAAAAAAATCCCCCCAAAATAAATAACAACCAGAAACAAGATCTGTCCATACAAATGTATTTATCTACAGCCCTGTTTACTTTCTGTGCTTCTGGTGAATTGGCACCATATTTTCATTGCTGATCAAATAGAGTTGGTAGTTTAGGCTCAGGATGCTCCTGTTTCTACCTCACTATGTGATCAGAGAACCAGGGGTTACGGGAGAAACCAAATGTTTTTTCAGCTTCAATCTGTGACTTTGCAGTTAACATAACTTTTTAGACACACATAACTGTGTTGTCCTGTTAAACTAACATTGTCTATTAATGTTACAGACAGGCATGACTGATAAAGTTTTCTGCTTAGCTCCCACATTAACGTTAGAAGTTATATTTTAGTTTGATGCTGGCAACACCAGCTGCTCAGCTGCTAATGAGGGGAGGGGCTTTACCTGCCGTCTGCAGCGTGCTGTGTTCACTTCACTAAATATTTCCAAAGAGCGCTTTTTCCTTTATCATTTTTGACCAAAGCTGGCTGCTCCGATCCTCCTGCAGCCGCGCTGGCCATATTACAGCAACAGAAATGTGTGCATGCATGCACAGCGACGACAACAAGCCGGGTTACAGCGAGGGCTCTGTGCCTGCCAGACGCTGCCTGCACAGCGCATGTCCGTCGGACCCATCGCGTGCACCCGACAGGCGCTGAGGTGGCGTGCACTGTTAGTATCGATACTTTTGTAAATTAGTATTGTATCCGGATACAGCATTTGAGTATCGATACTTTTTAGAGTATCGATACTTTTGACAACCCTACCAGAGACATGTTGGGTGAAGTGAAATGATTCAGGAAAGTTGAGAAAGTCAACTGCAAAATTGTCCATGCTCTTGTTTACGTCAATGTTGAAATCCGCTATCATGAGAATTCTGTCCAAGCGGATGATGGATGCCAGAAAGTCAGCTAGGACCAAGCTGTTTCTTCCTGGGGGTCAGTGAATTAGAACACAGTAAAAGGGGTTTGTGTGGCCAATTTTATTCATGAGGACTTCAAAGGAAGAGTGAGATCCAGAGTTTAGCAAGCGAGAGGAAAAACAGTCTCGATAGACTAAGCCTCCTCCTTGGCCTGTGGATCTAGGGGTGCAGGAATAAGCGCAATCATTTAGAGAGGCAAATTCATCAGCTTTCACCAAGTTTCAGAGATGAGCATGCAGTCAAGGCTCAAATCTTTGGATACAAAGAAATTAAAAAAAAAAGATTTGTTTGCTATGGAGCTGCCGTTTATTAATCCAAATCTGATGATGTCAGATCCGGCTCTGCCAAAAGTAGAGACTCGAGGTAGTGATCGCAGGCACCGCCAGGGGGTTAGTATTATTCACAGCTTTAAAACTGCCACACAAACAGGGAGGCCTATCAGTCACAATAGGTTGAATGGGGAGACCAGTAGTAGAGGGAGTTGGTGACCGATGGTGCCTGTAGGGGGAGTTCTCAGGGAGTCGGCACCATAGAAGAAGGGGGAGGGCCAGGTGTGTGGGATGTAAATAGTCAGGCACGCGGACAGGATTGCACAACATGCTGTTAATTAGCCGCTAGCATGCAGCTGCCCAGTATATTGGGATGGAGCCCGTCCGGCTTAAAAAAGGAATGCCGTCCCTAAAACTAATTAATGTTGTCAATGAACCTACGTTGTGAGCCCTGCAGGCCGACAAGAGACAAGTGTGTAGGCTAAGGATCCTGCTGAAGCTCTCTTACCCACAGCCAAGTGTGGGAATTGGACCAGAGATGAACACTGACAGTCTGGAGGTCAATAGGAGCTTAAAAAGATCACTGAAGACCCGTTGGTATGTTCGGACCATTTGTAAGCTATATCAATTGTTCCGACATGGATAATCACTTGTTTGATGGATAGGGGGAGTGACAGAAACAGACCTGGAAGCTTCTGTAACAGGATGGCTACAGTAGCTCCAGGAAAGCAGTGTGTTACTCCATTAAAAAATCTGATATTTCTTATTACGGAATCTCCATAGATGGCAGTGGTTGGAGGAAAAAGTGGACGGGGAAGGAGATTCTGGGAGTCCTGGCAAGGAGCGCCGCTGCTGGATGCCGACACGCAAGCGGCTTGATCCCAGGGCAGTGTGTCCCATAGCATCGCTGTAGCAGATAGCTTAGCTGCTGTCAGTGAGGAGATCTGCAGAAACTGTTCATGAGCTACGTCCTGCAGGGCAGTCAACATGTGAGATTTGCTCTTCACTTCATCCGAGAGCTGACGGATAACATGTCTGAGGTCAGCAATCTTTTTGTTTGTTTCTACGAGTTGTAGATCATCTTTGTGGAGACTGGAGGCTACAGACAGTCCAGCTCCAGTGCAAACAAAGTTAAAAAGTAGATTAAAAAAATGTCAATGACCAGAAAAAGCAGCCAGGGTGCAGTAGTGTGTTTAAGAGATATTTAAAGCAACTTAAAATTGTGGAGTAAAACCAATTACACCACTAAAATGCTGCAGAGAGGGGGAGAAGCCAAGACTGGCAGTCTGTCAGTGCCGAACGGATACTCTGGTCTCATGTGCACAGACAGAACCCAGCTGTTGCTTTAGCACCTGCCCTTTTGGCCTCTGACTGGTGGCCTTTTTGCATGACATTATTTTTGTTATTTTTTCTAATTTCATATTCCAATTTTAAGTTTGGCCCATGTCATCAATTCCCAATTAAAAGTGTGCTGCATTTGGATTTTAATGGGGTAGCAGTAGCTAAGTCCATAGGGACTTGGCTTGGGAACCAGAAGGTCGCCAGCTTAAGTCCGGAGCCAATATAGAGTGTGGACTGACAGCTGGAGAGGTGCCAGTTCACCTCCTGGGCACTGCCAAGGTGCCCTTGATCAAGGCACCAACTCCATCTGTTTGGGGCGCCTGTCCATGGGCAGCCCCCTCGCTCTCCATTTAATGCATGTATAGGTCCTGTTTGTGCATTTCAGGCCTGTGTGTATATGACAGCAGAGTGAAAAATTGAATTTCCCCTCGGGGATTCACTGAGTATATCTTCTTCATAATTCTGTGAGACTGCAGGAGTCTCTGCCCCTCCTTCCTCAACTTTCCTTGTTGTCACAGCCACCACACTTCACGCATGCAAATCAAGCGCCCTGCAGAGCAGCATCACGTCTCACTGTAAGGAGGGCATTTGTCCTGAACCTCAGCATTGTTTGTAACTATTGTGAAATAAACAACAAGACAAACATCTCAATACTGCCAGTCTGATTTAGGCAATAACTCACAGCCATTACCACCACCAAAACAAGTAAGCTAGTCTGGTGTAAAATCCCACTGTCTCCCTCCAACTCTCTGGCAGATTCAGGTTCACCAACTGCCCCTTTGCAAGAGGAGACACACGCCAAATTGCTTTTTACTTAATTTAAAGGAATCTGATGTGATTTGGTGTTGCAAGAACATTCTGTGCACAAAGTGCACAGGTGGATGGGGAGTGCTGAGATAATTATAAGAACTAGTGCGGTTTTCTCCCATACACATCTTTGTTGTTCACAGATTCAAGGGCAGTGGACTGAATTTAAAAAAACATGAATTGAGATAAACCAACAGAAAATACAACAACATTTACTCAATCAAAGGTCATATTAAATGATTCTGATGGGAAGGTAACAAGAACAGAAAATATAAAAACAAGCCTACAATGAGGCATGAAGAAAATAAACATGATTGTAAGGCTGAGTTTAATGTACAGTAAGTAAACCAAACTTCTCTCTAAGAGATGCTTTTTCTCTTTAGCACTCTGTAGATTTCATATCTAATTGAAAACCTTTGATGTAGAAATTGTCCTCAGAGTGTGTCTGTGTGTCAGACCAGCGTCATGACATTACAGCCATAAATCAATGCAGAAAAATTCACCAGATTGGAAGAAATTAAAAGTTTGATGATCAAAATTTCCTGGTGGAGGACCCCCAGACCCCCTACTTAGGTCCCATTTATACGACGATTTATGTTTTAACAATTTCAACTGAAAACGGTAAACTTTAGTTGCGTTTTGGCTGATCGTTGACACGACGACGGCGGCGTTTTGGGTGCCTGAAAACACAACGTTTGGAAAACAGGTTCCAGAGTGCAATTTTTTGGAAACAGCACCGTCTCTGTTGTCACGTAAACTTGCAATATGCAGTTCCTCTGAAAACGGAGACTTTTCGCATATGTGCATTTCGATTCCAGTCACAAGGCATGTGCGAGAAAGTCGACCATCACAACAACAACGCCGAGCTCTGTTTGTGCTGCTCACCCTATTGAATTTATAAACGCTTCTCCAGCAAAGTGTACTGTAGCAACTCCACCTCGTTGTCCGTCCACAAAGTTATCTGTGCGTGCTTTCGCGATTGTGTCTTCTTTGTTTTGGTTTGTAATCATGGCGTTGTAGAGGAAGGCGCTTCAGCGCAGGCGCGTGGCGTCATGCCGTGGTGTTGCTTTGCAAATTTACACTGCCACCCATTGTCCTGGCATGCATACTACAGTGTTTCCAGTAGATTTTGCGGCTCCATGTGAACAGGGATCGTTTCAGTAACGTCATCATATAAACACGTATGTTTTTTAAAACGCAAAGGACAGACTTTTTCGTTTTTAGAGAAACCATTGTCGTCTAAACAGGGCCTTAATATGTGTCCCCCGATGAATTGACAGCCTTGTGCATGATTGTAAGGAGACTGAAATAAATAGCCCAAATAAGTATAAGTAAAATATGTTACTGTATGTAACTTAATTTTTTGTATTAATAATTATGACTGGGGTTCCCTTTTTTTGGCTTGAGCACCAGCCCTACCAGCCATGTCTGTGCATGACACTGCAGTATACAACAAATGAAACCACACCACTCTGTTAGAGTGAAGAGTGTATCTCCACCATAAATTTTAGGCATAATTGTGAATCTTTGGCTCAACAGTGTTCAGTGACTTTATGTCAGCCTCTTAAACAAACACACTTTCCGACTATACACAGCCTATTTAAAAACTGAAATTCATTCAGCTGCACCATGATCCTGCTAAATATTAACATATAATCTCCATTATTAAAGGAATGGTGATCAGTTAATGCAACAAATCACATTATGAGTGGTAGAGATAATTATTCATGCATAGGCTACCTATTTTTTACAATTTAAATCCCAGATATATTTTTTCAAATCATTTTATTTTTATGATTTGAACTGAGATTACACATTATATGCAATAAACATTTTGGTGGAAGATATCTGTGTATGGAAATCAAAGTTGATTTGATGCTGTGTAATATTTTAATGTGAGGGCAAAAACTGCTGTTCAAAGAAATGACTGACAGCACACAAAAGCAGTAACTAAAGATAGTCCCCGGTGACAAACTAATATCCAACCAGGATTCTGATTGTGAAAAAGCGTAAACCTCCAGTATTAATGTCCTTTGATCCATGCTTTAATACGGACTGAATCAACGAGGAAATTAAACAGCATGTCTGGCTCCAACAAAGGGAGGAGACAGAGAAACTCGGAGTTTATTGAAGAAAATCTGCCAGGTTCACACCATAGTAACTGACTTACAGTGTGTTCACACCGGGCGCGAGGCGAATTTTTCGCGCAATAAGATTACATACAAAGTCAATGTAAAGACACGAATAGACGCGAATTTGTGCCGGCAGCGCGAATGACGCGAATGGCGTGACACGAATGACGTGAATGGCGAGACGCGAATGGAGCAAGCATGTGAAATTCGCGTCATCAGCTCTTCGCGCAAGTTCAAATTATTGAACTCGAGCGAAATATTCGCTTGATGCTGTGTCGGGGCAGCCTATCAGCGTTGAGATTTTCCTGTCGTCACCGACGTCACTGACGTGCTGCTACCGTTGTAGTAAACAACATTCATTCAGATGACATGTGACTTGCCAGATACAGTGAACATTTATTGATTTTCACACGCCAAAAACTGCCACTGTCTCGCTGTAGTAAACAACATCCATTCAGGCGACATGTGACTTGCCGGATACAGTGAATATTCTGTATTCACTGTAAATATCCATTTGTCTCACCGGAGACAGATGGATATTTATTTTGGTGCTAATATTCAATGCAGGCTCCACTTCACCGACGGCAACTGGGATGCTCGCCCTCACTGCAGGTGTCTGGGTTATGGAGAACGCAGGTAGCCTTCACACACTTCTCTGCCACATCTGGATGGACCTCAATGGTCAACAACTGCCCCGCGTTGTTCCGAAAATGGAGGACAAGCTAATAATAGCTGTTTGTGGCCACCCTGAGCTTTATGACGTTATGTCCCCAAATTATAAGCTTCGGACCAAGAAAGACCTGGCGTGGAGGAAAGTGAGTGAGTACGTCGGTCTGCCTGGTAAGTTTTGAAAATTGATTCCAGCTATCGGCTGTATGTTTCTATCAACAAAGTTAGCACTAGCATTAGCCCCAGTTAGCACAACCGATGTAGCTTGCTTTCCAGCCAGCATACTTGTCTGATTTACTAGCGGTGTGAACACACTGTTACTTGCGCGAATGACTCGCGTGAATGTCGTGAGTAAAAACAAATATTCCAGCGGTCAAACTCGTGCGAGTAGAGCGAAGCGAATATTTTACTCGCGCCCGGTGTGAACACATTGTTACTGGTGAGAGTTACTTCTCTTTCTGAAAATGAAAACCCAGAGTTTCCCTAAGCTTGGGGTTAACTAACTATGAGTTTTCACTAAACCTGCTTTCTGAAACAGCGCCCAGGTGTAGTCAGGACCCAGTGACATCACTGTTTGGTTCACTGACCACACCCAACAGAGGTAAATAGGCTTGAAGCGACTAGAAAGAGCAGCAAAATCTCTCAGCCTGTTGTGAAATTACTCTTGAATTAGATTGGCAAAGGAGTCAGTTGTTCGTGTTTTACTCATAGGGGTGAAATGTCTACAACAAACATGATACACAACCACTGTGGAATCAAGTGGGCCTTAAAAAGGCATTCAAGCTGTATTCAGTACATCACCATGCAAATGATTTCTAGTGGTTAATATGAAAAACAGATCTGTAGTACACCTAAATATATATTTTAGTACAGAGAGTCAACAAGCTGACTGCAGATAAAAATCACAGATGTGCTAGAGCTCCCTTGATCAACCTCACCAGGTATACACCACACTGTTCTCCACTTTATTCATTTGGGTCTACTGCTTCCCTTTGGAGGAGGCTTGATGCTTGTTTTAGCTGCAGCAGCTTTTTTCTTTTCCTGCCTTAGATGAAGTGAGAACCAGTCACCAATTACTGTCTCAAATCCCTGCAGAACAGGCAACTGTAATTAAGCATGGAAAAAATAATTGTACATATTTTGGGACCTTTTAAATGATTCATATTCCTCTGATATGCCGTGGAGCAGGGACCCACATGGATCTTGTAGTTGTTCAAACAGAATTCAGATAAAACAAAGACATAATAAGAGGGCCTCTGTTAGACCTTTTATTCATTAATTTGACATTGTTCAGATTTGTTAAACGTAAAATTGTGACAACACTGGTTGGCCACAAACACCAACTTATCTGTTTTAAAGGCCCTAGGATTTATAATTTCTTACTTAAACTACTCTAAGAAGTAGTATGGGATCCATGCACACAACAATGCTGACCTGAGGGCTGTATCACCAAGCCAGTTCAACAGAGCCACGTCCTCTTTGTCTGAGCTGGCTTGACAAACCCTAATCCTCAGCCAGACATAACAGGCACTACGAAGGTGGTTATCAACTGTCTCTGTTCACCCTGGCTTTCTGCATCAGGCTCTGTGTGCACTCTCAAACAATAAATCAAATGATGTGTTTGTCACGTCACTTGACTCACGTGCTGCCTACTTCTGCCTTTAAAGGATATTAAAAAGTATTACAGTAAAAAACAACACTGTTGCTTTGATTAAGGAGAGAGGAGTGCTAGCATTAATATTAATGATAGGTGAATATATTTATTTTTATCCCTCTGTTTATTTGTAATGTGACAGCTGTTCATTCTACAGCTACATTCTACAAATGTAAACTTTATACTCAAGAACTGAAGTTACTGTCCCGTAATGAAGGAGACATGGAAATCACTTCAGTTTTTGGGCAAATTGGAGTGAAATGGATTTTACTGATTTAATAGGCTGCTATCTATAATAAATACCAATAGGTAGGCTATCTATCAATTCTAATCAGTGCTCTATCAGCTGTAATATACCAGCAGCGTAATATGGACTTAAGCAAATTAGGACCAAACATAAAACCTAATCCATAGCGGTAAGATTATGGTAGTTACCTTTACCTGGGCTGGCCTCACCTGTAAACAGCACCTTTTGCATATTCAGTGAAAAGAGGAATTACCCCTCCAACTGCCAACTCTTTATCCCCAAACTATAGGTTATACTTTCTTAGATAGCCATTTAACTGTCCAAATCAATAAAGCAGATGAAAGTGGTTGTCCACAGTCCATACATTCATAAGATTTAACTGAATCACCTCAAGTCACCTAAAAAAAAATCACCACAATGAGTAAGGTCAAGTTCTAACACAGTTCTAAAACTACTTTTTACAAAAGTTTAATTTACATGTTTGTTTGTTTTGTTGTTTTGTTTTTAAAGTATAATCAAGAAATACATACTACAAGGGGTGTAAAGATTCACAAAATGTATGGGATGGTTGGACACGATACAGTGGTGTCAGTGCAGTATGTTTTTGATACAAATATTAGAAATGCCAGACAAATTTCCTTGTTTTTAAAGATGTCTTTTTTTTTTTTTTTAAAGAATGTTATTTTAATTAATATATTTATTAGAATTAACGTAATAAAGTAAGATATTTTTGGACTTGGAACATTGATGGAGCTATACTTGAGTAACCCATCTTCTGAGGTGTTACCAGCATGTAAACAAAAACAGCTCCTTATGAATAATAAAAAGGCAGTATTGTGGTTAAAAGCAAATACAAACTAGGAATGCACCAATGTTGACATTCTGCACTGGTATTGATGTTTAAAATTACAATTTGGCTGATAGCAAATATTGATGGTCTATATTGTTGTTTATTTAGTTCTTGTTGTAATTATTCCCTTTTTGTTCCTGGGAAACAAAGAAATCTTCATTATAAATAAATCAATTGTTTTAAAGTCATTCAGTCTTTCATTACATTACCTTTGAATTTGCACAAATCATATGCATTTATTAAGCAACCTTTAAGATAGTTAAGATAACCATGTTAAAGGTTATCTTAACTATCTTAAAGATGTTTCTAAAACTGCTTCAAAAGCTATTTTACTGTATATATCATAATTCCCCCTCTAATATCTATTTTATATTGATGTGAAAACATCAACAAATATCTCCTTCAAACAGCTCGATTTATTTAAAGCTATAGTTGGTAATGTTGGAGAGCTAGTGTAAGATTGAATTTATATTTAATGGGTAAAAGTTACTGTTCTCATTGTATTATTGTTCACTGGAGCATTATTGAAGTATTGCCTGTATTTTTATGGCATGTGTTAGTGTCAGCCGCTTGGCGGCGCTGTTGAGACAGCGGGTAATGTGGAGGTCAGATTTAAGGAGAAGGAGGAAGGGAAAACGGAGGAGAATCATATGGCTGTATTGTGACCTGTGTTCAGAGACCGCACTAAACTTTATGAACAGAACCCAGTACGTTGTTGGACTCATTCATTCCTGCACACACACTCACGTCGCTTACACTAGCAAGATTTGAAAGTGGCACCTCCTCTAAGCTCCACCACCCTCCTTCCCCCCCCTCCCGTTAGTGCTCCATCCAAAGCCACGCCCCCACAAACTTGAACGCGCATCCTGCAGTACACCGACAGAGAAACAAGCTACAAAAGTAGTTAAAGTTGGCTAACGTTACATATTCCATGAAAATAACAAATCCCCCCCGAAGCAAAACAAATAATTATCTGTCCAACAGAAAGACAGCAACCTCTGCATCACTTTTCAGGCCCTTCAGCTCCCTCATTTGTCTTGGTTTGTCCTCTCGCTTTATCCAAAGCCTTTTTCACCGCAGCCTTTTCTGCCTTCAGCTTTCTTTTCTTAGCCTGTTTAGCGGAGCGAGCCGTTACAAGTAACGCTGGAAGTGATACTTTTGGCTGCATTTTCTCTGCCATTGTTCAGCAAACTTGCTAACTCGGTATTTCTGCTGAGGAGTGTGCTGAATATTTCTGGCAACGGTGACATGTGACAAGTGCACGCAGGGAGGAGGGAGGGACAGAGGGGGGCGTGGGCAGGACCAGAGCGATATATAAGGACGAGACATGAAGGCATCTGATTGGTTCTTTCCACTCACACCGAGAGGCAGGGATTAGTCAGAGTTTTTACAGGCCTGCAACTGCCACAGAGGTTGGATTTTTTTCGTTCCTTTTTCTGAACACATTGGGTTTCATTCATGAAACGTGAGCAGAAGGAATTTGTGTGTAAACTGTTCACAGACGGAAATTTACGTGCATGTCCGCATTCATCAATATTTTAGTAGCTCCGATCTTTTCGTAGCTACTAACAAAATCTACTCCTGCTCCTGACCACTCGTAGTGCTTGTGTAAATTTAGTAAAGCACATAAATATTGCTTGTCACTATTGGAAATTACAATTTTAATTCGTATTGCGCTCTTCTATGTACACAATACACAGATGCCTTTGAAATCTAATCTAAACATGACAAAGTATTAAAAATATAACACATTTAGTTAAATTAGTTGGCAATTAGCAGGTTTAAGATCCAGATTAGGTTCATGATTGTGAATTATCTATGTAAATCGACTCGATAGATTACACGTTCTTTCTACATGTTGAATGATGTTTATCCATTATGCACAAAACACCTTTGTTTTCCCGTTCCCACTTCATTCAAAACCCCACAAATGAATCTTCTGTTTGTTTGGTGATCACTACGCTATCAGTGATGGTTTTCAGAATGTATTATGATACAACACCTTACCGTCTGGGTTTGATGTTGACTCCAGTGGAGGCATGTCGCTGTCTCCGTCAGGAATAATTCCTGACAGAGAGGTCTCCCTTATTATGCCAGCGATGCGCTCGTCTGCAGCAGATAGTTGTGACTGTGAACCTCCTCCTCCTGTGGCTGCTGTATTTTTTTTGTTAGTGCTTATGCGTTTCTTTGCCTCCATTATTTCGATCTCCGCTTTTTCTTTCTCTCTCTTTCTTTGTTTGCTCCATGACTGACAGGTCGACTGGATGCACCTACACCTCCTTATTTGGTGGTCATTGGCTATTCATGGGCGGGGATTTATGCTAATTGCTGATTACCCAGAGCGCGCTGTCACTTTACGACGGATTGGCGTTCATGATCATACACTTGTTTACGATCAAATATGAGTAGGTTTTTAGTAGCGTAGGCTTTTATGTGCAAATCTACACACAGATTTACTAACTTTTCATGAATGAGACCCATTATGTATTGACTACTCTCAGGATGGAAGGACCATTTCACCCAGTATAACAAAAAGTGTTTCTGAACAGGATTACCAACTATAGCTTTAAGTGTCTCACTGAAAACTTTTTACAAGATTACATTTGAACATATGATAAGAACGTTGTACTTTACCTTCCCCTAATACTCATTTTTACTGAATAGAACTTGAACACATCATAATGTAACTCAATGCAATCTCTGTAAGCTGTTAGTTGCAGCCACAGGCATCATAGAGCTAACGTGAACTATCTCCTCCTGCTGATTTTAACATGTATTTGTTGTTCACAATGTAACATTTTCAGGGAAACAATAGAGAGCTCACTCTGCTGTGACTATAGTGAATTTACTGTGTCCTTTGGTCCCCTGGAAAGAACTCTATTCGTCCCAAACATGTTTTACTGAGACGTTACAAGCCAACTCATCACCCAACAGTGAAATTGCAGAGCCTATGTACTTAAGAGTTATTCTTCTTGTACGTGCTCATTAATTTTAATTTGTGGATGTTAGTCTGGAGCTCTGCTTTTAGCCTGTGCAAAACATATGTGACACAACAGAAAAACATCAGCAACTGCTATCTTACTAATAATATTGCATTGAGCTACCTTAGCGTAGTGTAGCCTCCCAGTGTGTTTCACTGCAGTAGAATGTTCTGGTTTGGGGGTGGGTATGGGCAGACAGCATGCTTCCTGTTCCATCCTGTGGGCTGCCTTGTTGAGCACAGTGGCAGAGTTTTACCTGTATATTTTATTGTCCAAATGTAATAGGATAGGTAAGAGTATCGTTATGTAATACTAACCAAACCAAAAGCCTTGTACTAAACGATTCAATATGAATATGTGTATGTCACACCCCTACATACTACATAGATATTAGTGTAGCTGATCTTGTGCTGAATACAAAAAAGGCATGTGACTTTGAAAATACTCCTGCTTACAATTGTTCAGATTTTATAACAACATAAGGGAGTGCTAAAATGTTCACAGTACTTTGAGACCCTCTACAGTTCCCTGAGGGTTAATAACGCAGCGGGACAGCACGTGTCGCGTGGTATGATACGCCATTGGATGGCATCAGTCGTAAAGCTGCCGGTAACAACATAATAGAAGGAGCTGGAAAGTCCCTACAGGGCAGGTAGGAGGGGTGGTGTATGGGTTCAGCAAACTCCAGACTTTAACCCAGGGGGCCACTATTCACTTCCTATGTGAATATAGAGCCAAAACATGATGGTTTTTTTTCTTAAATTAACCACGTGCTTTTGTTGCACAAGGAAATAAATGTAAATACGATACGTTTATTTTTAAAAAGACTGTATGCTTCTAATGAGCAGAAACTGTACATATCCTGTGAAAACAGATGTGTATTTACAAAAAACACAATGCATGTAATAGGCATAAATTGACACAGCGTCCCTGAACATCAACAACGCAGGATAGTGCTTCATATTTAGACTTGTACAACACTGACCAAGAGCAATATGTGACAAGTTAGGATGAGAACGCGTTGATCTGACAAAACAGCAGTTATATTCATTATATATTTCATTGATTGCTGAGCTGCCGATTTCCTTTGAGCTGGGATATCAAAGGCTCCCCTTATTCATCTGAAATAAACTGAGCTCACTATAGTATTCTCTGCTGATGCCCTTTCACCCTGAGGGCAGGAATGATAGGCATGAAATTAGAAATGTCTTCTTTTTACATTTGAGTTGATGAAATATTTCCACATGAGTTGGTAAGGACAGCTGCCCAAGGCCTCTGCATAGTCTAAAAGCCCTCATACATTATGATGGAGTTTTGAGAGTGGCAATATGTGCAATATTGCCTTTAGCTGGGATAAAAAAATGAAAAAAAAAGGTCACTGGGACACACTGCATATGGAGGAATAAATTCAGATTTATTTAATCATTGCATATGATTTTGAGATTTTCTTGGGAAGAGTAATGGTATTATCTAAAATAAGTCTAACTACAATTTCCTTCCACAGTCTCAGTTTTACATTTTAGATGTCAGCAATCATTCTGTTAGAGAGCTACTTGAATCAAATCTGTCATGTCTCTTTTGTAATGTCAGGTTTCAGCTGAGTGTCACAGTGTGGATTGTCAAGTAGAATATCTTTCTAACTTTGACAAACACACAAACACAGTCACACAGTATCATGTCTTGTTGAAAGCATGATAGGGTCATAGTCTCTCAGAGAGATAAGTCAATTGTAGAAGGAAATACCTGAAATAAGTGTTTTTGAAAAAGATAACACAAAAAGGAACTGGAGCATCCATCACAGCAGGGTGGATCCTCCAGTCTCCGCAGGGTGTCCATTAAATGGAAACTTCAGCCTACTCTGTGTCATCGCAGTGTGTGCAGATGGATGTTGTTCATCTTCCCCGTGTTGCTATGCAGAGCACAGAGCTCCCTGTCCATCTGCCAGCAAAAGTCCGCCCGCTTTCCCGTTTTGCATCATCACTATTATCGCTGGCAGATGAGTGGAGAGCTCAATGCGCTGGTGATGCAGGGGGAAGTTGAACACCACTTATCTGCACACACTGTGATGACACAGAGTGCATGTGTTATCATATTTAGTTAACACAGCAGCAGGCTGTACTGATGTTCTCTCTTTTATCTCTTTGCTTTCAAATCACAACTTCCAAGGTCTGAAAGGGCAACTTTGCTATTTTTCAAACTGGAGCCCATTTTGTCATGTTTTTGTGTTCAAGTGACTACTGGCTGCAACAGCTTTTGAAATTGGTCCAATATTTAGTAAGACCGCACAGCTGGCAGTTTGTTATTTCCATTGACAGGCTCAGATTGTAATTCTAAATGCCTGACAACATAATGGAAATGATCCCTACAGCGATAGACCTTTGTAGTTATAGAGTGAAATTCTTTTTGTTTATAATCAGAAGCAACAAATCCCCATTGCCAAAGTCACCAGACTCCATTTATATGACCAATAATTCTACCAGTTCCCCAACAGGACGGATACAATGATGACGATTTTGGCAAACGGCTTCAGGACTAATGAGAGATGCATTTGTGGCAAGGTCCGCAAGACCGAGCGCAGCCATCAAGGCAAGATGAAATGCTTGGAGAAGGAGAGTGCAACACAGCGCACAGGATTCAATCCTTGTGAGAGGACGGAGGAGCCTGGCCAGGAGACAGCCCACAGAGCCCAGAACCTCCAAGTGCCAAGCTCTCCAGCTCCCAGCAAAGTAGTCCAACAGCATCTTATCATGTGGCCTCCAGCAAGCCAGCACAGATTGTGGCACCAGTTTGTTGAGGAAGTAGCCAGAATCATCGAATCAACAGCACCATCGGGGCAGAGAGGTTCGGTGTGGAAGAGGGCAAGACCCTACTACACCATGAACCGAAGGGCAGAGAAGATCCATCATCTCCGGCAAGAGCTCTGGACTCTGGTCAAATAGTACAAGGCAGCAACTGAGGAGGAGAACCCCCCACTGGCTGAGCTCCGTAACATGACCAGGAAGCAACTTTTGACCCTACACAGAGCTGAATGCTGAATTAGCGCAGCGGCCACCTAGTCTGCTCAAAGGAAGAAGTAGACCACTTCCTGCATAACAACTTGAGTGACCCCAATAGAGAGAGAGAGAGAGACCTAGGACCCCTCAGAGCCCTTCTAGACATACCATCTCCCACTCTTGAGTTCTACACCTGCGAACCCACCTGGAAGGAAGTCCAGGAGGTGGTATCTGCAGATGGAGCTAAATCAGCTCCTGGACCCTGTCGAGTGCCCTATAAGGTGAACAAGTGCTGCCCAAAGCTCCTCAGGATCGTCTGGAGGACCCTGTGTACGATTTGGCGTAGAGGAGCTGTTGCTGATGGGTGGAAAAAGGCAGAGGGGGTCTGGATACCAAAGGAAGAGAATTCCATGAAGCTCGAGCAGTTAGTATATCTCCCTGCTCATTGTTGAGGGGAAGATCTTTTGTCAGCATCCTGTCCAGACGGCTAACAGACTTTCTCCTCAAGAATGCATACATTGACACCTCAGTCCAGAAAGGTGGCATCCCTGGCATACCTGAGTGCATCGAACACACTGGAGTTGTGACCCAGTTAATTAGGGAGGCACTGGAGGGAGAAGGAGAGCTTGTTGTGCTGTGGCTCGACCTCGCCAACACATACAGCTCAATGCCTCACAAGCTAGTCTTGGAACGGCACTACATACCCAGAAAGACCAAGGACCTCATCCTGAAGTACTATGAAAGCTTCGGGCTCAGAGTCACTTCTGGGTGTGTTACATCTGACTGGCACCAACTTGAAAAGGGGATAGTAACTGGGTGCACCATCTCAGTTAGCCTCTTTTCCCTAGCCATGAACATGGTAGTCAAGGCAGCTGAAAAGGAGTGTAGAGGCCCTCTGTATAAATCCGGAATTAGGCAGCCTCCCATCAGAGCCTTTATGGATGACCTCACAGTCACCACAACATCTCTGCCTGGAGGGAGATGGATTCTTCAAGGACTAGAAAAGCTCATCTCCTAGGCAAGAATGAGCTTCAAACCAGCTAAATCCAGGGCCATGGTGCTAAAGAAGGGTAGTGTGACAGACAAGTTCCATTTCTTTCTGGATGGCATGGCAATCCCATCTATCACTGAGAAACCAGTCAAGAGCCGAGGCAAGGTCTTTGACTGTAGTCTCAGGGACACCGCCACAGTCCAATCAACTTTCAAGGAGCTTGAGACATGGCTCACAGCTGTCGACAAGTCTGGCTTACCCGGCAAGTTCAAGGCATGGATTTACCGGCATGGTGTCTTACCTCACATACTCTGGCCTCTTTTGGTTTACGAGGTGACCCTTTCAATAATGGAGTCCCTCTAAAGGAAGATCAGCAGCTACCTCTGCAGATGACTGGGCCTGCCACGCAGCCTATGTAGCGCAGCGCTGTATGGGAAAACCAACAAGCTCCAGCTTCCTTTCAGCAGCCTCAAAGAATAGTTAAGCGTCTTTCGCACCAGAGAGGCAATGCTCTACCAAGACTCGAAGGACTTGAGAGTGGCATCAGCTGGCATAGTGTAGCGCACAAGCAGGAAGTGGAAAGCTCAGGAAGGCCTGGTGTTAGCTGAGTCTAGGCTAAGACACAGGGCATTGGTGGGCACAGTGGCAACAGGTCGAGCAGGGTTGTTCGCTCTTCCTCAACCCAACTATGAGAAGACACATGGCAAGGACAAACACTAGCTAGTCCTGAAAGAAGTGTGAGCAGGGGTTGAGGAAGAACAAACAACGAGGATGGTGGGCATGCAGCAGCAGGGAGCATGGACACAGTGGGAGGGAGCTCTGGAAAGGAAAATGACCTGGTCTGAGATCTGGCAGGCAGAACCCCAGCTATCAAGTTCATTGTGGCAGCTGTATACGATGTCCTACCCAGCCCAGCAAATATCCATCTCTGGGGGAGGAGCGATTCTCCAGCTTGTTCCCTATGCTCCAGGAAGGGCTCGCTTGAGCACATCCTCAGCAGTTGCCCGATAGCCCTTGGGGAGGGCCGCTATCATTGGCGGCATGACCAGGTGCTGAAGACAATTGCTGAGTCCATCTGCAACACTGTGGCCAAGAACAACAATAAGCAACAACATGCCAAGAACACCATCACCTTAGTCAGGACTGGGGAGCAGCCACCAACACAATCCAAGCCTATAACTGGCCTTCTTACCACAGCATTGGATTGGGAGCAGCAGATCGACTTGGGGAGACAATTCAAGTTCCCCTTGTGACTGCATCACAACAAGCTCCCTAAGGCTAGATGTTGTGCTCTCATCAGTTTCTTCGACGCAGGTGCTTCTCATTGAAATGACAGTACCCTGGGAGGAGAAAATTTGAAAGGAATTGGCGATTAACCAAACTGGAAGAATCTCGTTTAATCTGGGCAGACAGTCTTAAAACGTATAAGAGGGGCCTCAGCAATGCCAGAGCAAACTATTACTCAGCATTAATAGAAGAAAAAAAGAACAACCCCAGGTTTCTTTTCAGCACTCTAGCCAGGCTGACTGAGAGTCACAGCTCTACTGAGCCTTGTATTCCTTTAGCCCTTAGCAGTAATGATTTTATGAGCTTTTTTAATGACAAAATTCTAACTATTAGAGGCAAAATTCATGACCTCCTGTCCTCAGATAGTACGTATCTGCCCTCAAACACAGCTGTAAGACCTAATATATATTCAGATTGCTTCTCCCCAATTTCTCTTCATGAATTGACTGCAGTGATTTCTTCATCTAAATCATCAACATGTCTCTTAGACCCCATCCCAACTAGGCTAGACTTACCTTTAGTTAACACTCATATATTAGACATGATCAATATATCTTTATTATCAGGCTATGTACCACAGTCTTTTAAGGTAGCTGTAATTAAACCTCTCTTAAAAAAGCCCACCCTGGATCCAGAGGTGTTAGCCAACTATAGACCAATATCGAATCTTCCCTTTCTTTCAAAGATCCTTGAGAAAGTAGTCGCAGACCAGCTGTGTAATTTTGTCAATGATAAAAACTTATTTGAGGAATTTCAGTCAGGATTTAGAATGCATTATAGCACTGAGGCAGCACTAGTTAAAATTACAAATGATCTTCTGATTGCTTCAGACAAAGGACTCGTCTCTGTACTTGTTTTATTAGATTAGTGCGGCGTTTGACACAATTGACCATCAAATTCTGCTACAGAGACTGGAGCACTTAGTTGGCCTAAAAGGTTCTGCACTAAGCTGGTTTAAATCTTATTTATCTGATTGTTTTCAGTTTGTTCATGTTCATGATGAATCATCCTTACATACTAAAGTTTGTTTTGGAGTTCCGCAAGGTTCCTTTGCAAGGTGTATGCTTCCTTTAGGTTACATCATTAGAAATCACTCTGTAAATCTGCATTGTTATGCGGATGATACATAGTTGTATTTATCGATGAAGCCAGAAGAAAGTAATCAATTAACTAAATTTCATAACTGCCTTAAAGACCAATGAGCACCAATTTTCTTATGTTAAATTCAGACAAAACTGAAGTTATTGTTCTTGGCCCCCAAACAACTCAGAGACTCTTTATCTGATGACATAGTTTCTCTAGATGGCATTGCTCTGGCCTCTAGCACTACCGTAAGAAACCTCGGAGTAATATTTGATCAAGATTTGTCTGTCGCATTTGGCAACTACACAACCTATATTAATATCACTCACACATTCATAAATCCTTCTCACGCATAGATTTCTTTCTCATTAGCAACTCTATCATATCCATTATCTCTGATACAAATATCCATCCCATTGTAATAAGTGACCATGCCCCCGTATCTTTCTCCCTGAACACCAATCATCCTATCAAACCTTTCTGCTCAAGATGGCGCTTCAATACCTCTCTCCTTAAAGATCCAGATTTCGACATTTACTTCAAAAGAGAGTGGGCATCCCTGATTGATATAAACGATTCTCCAGACACCTCACCAACAACTCTGTGGGAAACGGCAAAAGCAGTAATGAGAGGAAAAATAATATCATACTCATCATACAAGAAGAAAAAAGACATGGAGGTCGAAAATGAACTAGAGAGAAAACTCAAACAGCTGAATGACTAATATGCAAATAACCCATCAGGAGTTATTCACAATGAACTAAGACAAGTTAAATTCCAACTAGACAAAATACTTAACAAAAAAACTCAATTTATATTAGAAAGCTTAAGACGTGATAAATTTGAATATAACAATAAAAATGGGAAATACCTGGCAAACCAACTAAAACATAACAAAGAAAAATCCATAATATCCGTAGTGAGGGATTCAGCAGGGAGGCCAATGTTCTCAGGCCAAGACATCAACAACACTTTTCAATCATTTTACAGTAAACTATACACCTGTGATCATGAACCAGACGTATCAGAAATTGATTCATTTTTAGACATTCTCAACCTTCCCAAAATAACAATTGATCAAGCAAATATCCTGGACAAACCATTTACACTAGATGAATACTTTAAGGCACTCAACCAAATGCCAAACAATAAAGCACCTGGTCCGGACGGCCTCCCTGCTGAATTCTTCAAACATTTCTGGAACACTATTTCACCACTATTCATGAAAATGTGCCAAGAAATCAAACGTACCTCCAAAGCCAGGCAAAGACCCGACTCAATGCTCCAATTACCGGCCTCTATCACTAAGCAACACAGACATTAAAATAATAACCAAAGCCCTGACCATCCGCATCAAAAAAGTAATCCCTCATATCCTATATCACATCCTGATCAAACCGGTTTCATTAAAGGACGACATTCCTCAGATAACATGCGCAGACTTTTTAACCTGATAACCATTTCTTGATCCAACAACCTCAAAACCACTATCACCTCCCTTGATGCTGAAAAAGCATTTCTTTTTTCAACACCACAAAAATTTGGTTTTGGAGAATCGTTTGTACACTGGATTAAAACACTATACTCTTCACCCATGGCCACTGTCATCACCAATGGAATAATATCAAAACCATTCGCTCTACATAGAGGCACAAGACAGGGATGCCCACTCTCTCCATCACTATTTGCCATATTCATTGAACCTTTAGCAGTTGCAATACGCCAGAATCACGATATCCAAGGCATCCGTGTTTCCAATTACCATCACAAGATTAGCTTATATGCAGATGACATTTTATTGTACCTCCAGTCCACATCCAATTCACTGCAAGAAGTCATAAAGCTCATTAATCAGTTCTCAAAAATATCAGATTACTCAACAAATTGGACAAAATCTATCATCCTGCCATTGAGTGGGGGGGGGCTGGATGGCTGCATCCTCACAAGCACCCCCTCCCTTACATGTTGGCAACATTAAATACTTAGGTATAAACATTTCCCCCAAGCTGTCAGAGTTGTTCAAATTAAATTTCACCCCACTACTCAAAACCATTGAAGACGATCTCAACCGTCGGAGGAACTTGCCACTTTCTCTCACCGGTAGAATAGCTGCAGTCAAAATGTCAATATTACCCAAAATCAATTATCTTTTTACAGTGATCCCAATCCAACCTACTACCAATTGGTTTCAATCACTGGACTCTATAACACACAAATTCTGTTGGAAAAATAAAAAAACAAGGATCAAACTCACAACATTACAAAAAAGTAAAATAGCAGGCAGTCTAAAGGAACCCAATTTTCATTGTTATTTTCTCGCCAACCAGTTACAGTATATTTATAAATGGATTAATCACACAACACAGCCTCACTCATGGACAGAACTAGAACAAGCACAATGGAAACCCATCGTGATATCCAACCTCCCATTTCTCAACACAAGTTTAAAACTTCACAGCACATTCAACAATATAGTAATCTCGACAACTCTGACAGCTTGGTGGAAAATCAACAAGCTCTTCAAATCCACATTAACCCCCTGCAAATACACCCCTATTTGGAATAACCCGAACTTCACACAGAAAAATTCACCCCTAGATTTCATCACCTGGGGAAAAAAAGGAATCACACACCTACACCACATAATGATAAACTAATCTCATTTCACACCTATGGCATTGGGACTGACCAGTATCTTTAGTATTTTCAATTAAAATCAGTTCTCAAAGCCAAAATCAATATAACTAATAATAACCTACAACCTCCAGTACTGACAGAAGAATTATTAGAGATTAAAAACACAAAGAAACTTCTATCCAAATTATACAGACTATTACTAAACCAAGACACAACCATATCACTTCCCCCACAAAAATGGGAAAATGACCTACTGGTCAGTCCCAATGCCGATTACTGGTCACAAATTTGCCAGAACACCTTCACAATGTCAAAAAATACAAATATACATCTAATACAGTATAAAGTCATCAACAGAACTCACCTCACCACACGTAAAATACATAAAATGGGACTCAGACACAGACATTTGCTCATCATGTACACTAAACACTGTAGACAATTACTATCATGCCATGTGGCTCTGCCCCCCAGTACAAACTTTCTGGGAGGGGGTCATTGAAAAAACGTCAGATCTCTTGGGATGCAGCCTTCCATTACAATATTAGTGAACATGTTGACAGCAACAATAGGGACCGGTGGGATAACACAGTGCATCTAAATGTACATGTACTTATACACAATAGTAGTTCTTGTTCTACCTAACTTTCTATTCTTCTTTTTTAAGGTTCACTTTGAGTGACATTTTGGACATGTGGGATCTAGGTGACAATCCAGACAATGCATACGACATTACAGTTGTCCCTCAAAATGAAAAAAAAAAATGCTGTCATTAGTGATTGTGATAACGATGGGTCAGATATAGACTATGAGGGGGAGACCTTTGGCCAGACTTTTGAATACACATTGTGAACTGATGCAGACAGTTCATGACAGGACAAACTTCATCAGTGATTATGACCTCCCCTTCCAGAACATTCTCATTCCAAAGTCATCAAATACTGCTGTTTTGTCAATGATATTGGTGTCAGACACCTGATGCCAAAAACCACCTTTCGTGATAGTATGTTATGTGGCCTGGGAGGTGATAGGAGGGGGTGGTGGATGGCTTATCGAACCCAGGACTTTAACCCAGGAGTCAAGTGTTCACATCCCGACCTCCAAACCAAGATGTTTTTTTTTTCCACTGTTTTTTTTCAAAACCTAACCACGTGCTTTTGTTGACATTATGGTGTTGGTTGCACACCCTGGAACATAAATATTGGTAACAATGTAATACAAGGAGTAGGAAGGGGTGGGTAGAAGGGGGTGGTGGATGGGTCCAACAAACCCTGCACTTTCACTCGGGAGCAAAGTGTTTGCTTCCTCACTACCAAACCAAGATTTTTTTTTTTTCTAAACCTAACAATGTGCTTTTGTGGACATCCTGGTGTTGGTAGCACATCTTGGAACATCAACAGCAGACACAGAAGGATACCTAGCATGTCATACATGAACTTAAAAGGCCACTGACAAAGCAGCAATATATGTATGTATAAGAGTTTTTGATCGGTAAAGTAGTGACTCTAGAATGTGATAGCGCATTCTAGTAGCAATGCTGGGGATTGCCAGTGACAGACTTTTTTATTGTGGTCATAACTGAGCTGGGATATATAAGAATTTTGATGACTGCATAGGAGATTATGTTAATTTGGTCAATAAATGGTAGATACAGCACATTATCCCACCAGTCACAATGTGACCAACCATAAAACACAGTTTTTACCTACTTTTCCATGAAAATTAAAAAGAAAATAACAATATTTGATTATTCCAAGCATTACCAGTTACAGATGATTTGGTGAAAATATGCTGGCTCAACATATGCTAAAATTATTTTTGATTGGAATCTGGTGGGTATGGCAATGGCAATTTCAGGGCTTTTTTTTGGGTCAAACAAAAAGGACCTTACTAGTTAACACAAAGATCCAAATCCTTTCCATAATGTTGTAAGACACTTAAAATGATAATCTGAGCCTGTCAGTGGCAAAAACGAGCACTTAAAGGACATGCATTGAGGGTGCATATTTGCCCAAAGTGATTATATTGCAGCCTGTTTCACTGCAGCCAACTGCAGCCCTCTCACCCAGTACTGGACCATTTTCCAAAATTGTTGTCCCCATTAGCCATGTAGACACAAACGTGGGAAAACGGGGTCCAAGTTGAAAAATACCAAGGTTACCCTATAATGTGTATTATGAATTAAATTAATGCAAATTAGAGTGGACGATTCACTCAGTGTGAATTAAGGCAACATTTTGATCATTCAAGCCCTTATCTTAAGGTGAGTGGACTTGAGTACTTACATGTATTGTAGAGAGCATTTGCTAGATAGTTAATCACTTAAAATTATTTAAAATATTTTCTTAAAAAAACTGCATTTAATAAATTAATCTCTCTGCAGCACACATTTTTATTTTATCTATCACTTTAAAAAAGTTTTTCCAATGACAAATAATATATTGGGGGACTACTGTTGGGTACGTTGCCATATTGGCAACATTGTGCAAAAACAGAAATGGTACAATCAAATTTCTTTAAAAATGCAGCATGAAATTCATACAATATCATCCAACTGTCTTGATGGAATTAATTAATTTTTGCTCACTGAAAAATGTTACAAATCATTTTGTCACTGTATTGAGCAAACCAATGACTGAATGCATCAAAATTTTCTCCAACTCACTTATTAGTAAGAGTCAAAGAAGAAACCTTGTTGTTACCCTGGACTCAGATTTAAATGTCCACAGCTACATCAAATAACGTCATCTGCCTACTACCATTCAAAAAGAAATTGCTAGAATCAGAGGATTAATGTCAAAGCAAGACCTTGTAAGGCTCACCCACGTCTTAATTTCCAGTAGATTAGATTACTGCAATGGTCTGTTTGTAGGCCTTTCAAAACAAGCTGTTCGGGAACATCAGCTTATTCAGAATGCTGCTGCTAAGGTCTTCACTAAAACTAGGAAATATGACCACATTTCTCCAGTTCTAAAATCCTTACACTGACTACCTGTCTCTCAGAGAATTGATTCCAAAGTCTTGCTGCTTGTGTATAAATCACTCTGTGGCTCAGCGCCCAAATATAAGTCTGACATGCTTGTGACATATGAACCTTATAGGACTAGGAAGACATCTGGGACCTATTGAAGGTCCCAAGTATTAGCAGGTGGTGACGCAAGGTTTGGTTATCATGCAGTACAAACCTGGAATAACCTTCCAAATAATCTTAGACAAGCCCAGACTGAACACTTTTAAGTCTTTTAAGTGAAAACATTCCTTTTTTACACTGCTTGCTCCACCCTGTAATGTCTGCTTATTTTTAAACTTATTTTTAAACTCTTTAATTTTCCCTTTTATATATTTTTTTTATCTTTACTCTTCTATCGTGAATCTGTATCCTTTATATTTTATATTATTATTATATTTATATTATTATAATAATATTTTATATATTATTGCTCTGGAAAGAACTTTGAATTGCCCCGATGTATGCAATGTGCTATACAAATAAAGGTGCCTTGACTTGCTTTTTCCAAATACATGGGGTATTTTGCAATATTTTCAAAAGCATCTTTACCATAAGGACCTTGAAAGGATTTAATTGGCTCACCATTGTGTGTGGTAGGATAGTATTTCATTTGGGAACTGGAGGGATTGTTTTTTTCTCCTTCAACATGGGCAGGAGTGGGATGGAGGGCTTAAACGCACCCAGCAGATAACAATAGTATACCAACGATAAATACATTTTATATGAATAAAAAAAATCTGTATATTAAATATAGCCATCAATGGCATTTTTAGAGTTCAGGCCAGCATGGACCTTGAGAATCTGAAAGGTGCAAAGGATTAAGACCTTTGACTGTTTACGACACCTGCATTAAAGATTTGCGTTCCAATCTCTGCCGGGCCACACTCTTCACAGTGTTGGCCCCTGTCTGTAAACTGCAGCAACATTTGGGGACATGCTTCAACAGCTTAATTAAAATATCCATTTAGTTTGGTGATGTTTGGACAAACTCTCATTGATTATGGTGGAATCTTACGCAAGGCCAATGTATTTCTTTCAAAATGGTAGAACGCCCGACTGAACTATTTAAAAATAGTTTTACACATGTGGTTCAACACTGTTAAGAATCACATCCTGTGAGTTTTGTAATGAGTGAACAAAGTATTCCTGATTTATAATCCGATATGTGTTACACAAGGTCCATTTTTTTACATTTTGTAGCTACCCCACCAGTGGTCGATTTGAATGAAACTTTCAGAGTATATTTCTAGTACTCATGCGGGCATATCAAGCAAGTTTTGGGATGACTCATCCTACGGATGTGGAGTAAGAACTATTCACTGGGTGCTGAGCCACACCCCTTTCGAAGCACATTGGTCAGTATCTTCAAAATGCAATCAGATACCAACAAGTTTTCATGAGCTTTGTCCAATAATGAGCCTCAGAAAATTTGGTACAAATTGGACCTACAGTTTAGGAGATGTCCTGCAAGATTTGTAATGATTGGACAAAAAGTTTCTGGTTTATAGTCTAATTTGTGTTACTCCATTAACTTTGCATTTGTGGTGCCCCCTAGTGGTGATTTTAATTAAACATTCAGGCTATGTTGCTAGTGCTCAAGCAGACATTTCCTTCAAATTTTGTAATGACTGGCTCAATGGTTAAGGGGTTAGGTCTATCTTTTTGCTAAGCCGTGCCCCTTTCAGAGTTCATTGATCAATATCTTCAAAACATGATGCAATATCAACAAGCTTTTGACACATTTTAAAAGCTTGATCCAATGATGATCCACAAAAAAATCTGGTACAAATTGAACCTACAGTTCAGTAGGAAATTTTTCAAAAATCAAAAATAGCAGTAAATCTATCCAGGTGGCGCTTAAATCCAGGTTCACACCGAAGCACAGCGATTTTTCGTAGAGCCCTGCCAGCATGCTTTCGGTGCCCATATTAACCGATTGGGCTGGCCCCCAATCTGCAGTGATAGTCTCAGCCTCTTGTCTATCTGGTACATATTTGACTGTTGTGTTAAAACACAGAGGGTGAGGACAGGCAGAGCCACATACTCACACACACTTACACATAAAAGCAGACAGAGCTCTACAAATGATTTAAACACGACAGAGAGCAGAACTGCTTGCTGACAGGTGTGGAAAAACTTATTACTGGTTTGCACCGCCAGATGACTGCTGACTGCAGCTGTGCGACAATCAAAAAATCAGGGCGCTTCCGTGTCCAGTGTGAATCAAGTCAATCTGACTAGGGCACTAGGGGCATGGCCTCTCAAAAATTGCATGCTTGGGCCTTATAGCTCCCCCATCTGGCCAACTGGCATTATATTTGTTGAGCAGCATTTGCACACAACTTCCAATTACTGGTGAAAATTACATGTGTCCACGATGTAACATGTCCCAGGACTTTGTGAAAACATTTCTGAAGTAAAAGAAGAAGAATAAGAGAAAGAATAATGAACATAATAAATATTCTCACAAGCAGACATTCCAGGATTCAAGCCAGCATGAACCATTTGAAGTTGAAAGCTGCAAAGGATTAAAGTGACACTTACCTTTGTGGAATTTTTTTTATGCTTTTCTTTGTTTAGGTTAAAATGCTATTAATAAGCTGATGGCACACTATAATGAGAGTGAATTCCACCAGAGATAAAAACTCATAATTATACCATTCTCATATGGTTCTAAGAAAACTCCGACCTCCAAACTCTGTCTGTCTTCCCCATGTGGAGGCCTCTGACTGACGTAAAAGCTTGCGTAACATCCCCCCTGAGTCTGTGAGACAACAAATAGGCTAGTAACAGGGACGCTTGTGGATATAAACTTTTCTCCGTAACAAGTGTGATGAGATGGTCACAGAGTTTCTGCTGGACAGATATTTTTACTTTGCTGCTAATGTGACATAGGCTATAACATTATATACAACAACACAGCATCCAGTTGCTATTGGCTAATGTTAGCCTACTGTAGCGTAGCCTCTGAAACATTAAGGTTATCTTCCTTGTGCGTTTCCACTTACTAGTAACGTTAACGCTACTATCTAACGTTAGCACTGTACCCTTATTCTAAAACTCCTCAGTCATCACTGACTCCGGTTGAGTTTTAAAATTCCGGTGTTGTGTTTGACTGTCTTGGTTGTAACGTTACACTCACTCTCCTCTTCCGTGTATCTAACGTTACCTTGCTAACGCCTACGTCTATCATAGATGTAATGAGGGCGTATTGGAGGAGGGGGGAGTAGACCTTTGTAGGGAGGCAGAGTTGCAGGAGGAGAGGGATGGGACTTTGGAGGGAGGAGGGAGTTGTGGATGTTCAGATGTTTTTTAAGTACTGTGTGAAATGCAAGAAAGGTAAGAGAAGCTTTAAGACCTTTAATGGTTTACAACACCTGCATTAAAGACATTAATAAGCTTGTAATGGTGTTTGGTAAGCTTTGTCCAGTGATGACTCATGAAAAATGTGGTACACATCAACTTACCACTTATAAGATGTCAAAAAATGTTTTATTCAAAATAATCAAAATGGCATTTATTTGTGTTGATTAATTTCAAAATGCTTTTACACAAGTGATTCAACTTTATTATCTAACACGTCCTGCATGATGATCAGAAAAAAAAATTTCTAGTCTAATTTGTTTTATGACTTTTGTTTTATGATTTTTTAGGGGCCAGGCAGGCAGTCCTGCCAGAACCCTCTTGTTTTCCTGCTCGTTCTGGTGGCTTTACGGCAAGCGTCTAAAGTTCAAAACTTTGAAAATTCACAACAAATCAACCGTATGTGCTACATTTAAACATATTGCAAATTATGGAGTCCATCACTGTTTTTTTCAAAAACTTCTTAAACCTATCTCCTCCCACAATTTTTGCTCAATTGACACCAAACTTTCTACAGAGCATCTTCAGACTGTCCTCCACAAATTGTCCTCACAGATTTTTGATTTATCAAAAAATTAGCTTACAGTGTATCAAGATGTTTGACTGTAAACAGTACTGTAAACATATACTTGCAAATTCTTGCTAAATAAGTTTTCAATGTTCATGAAAAAAATGTACAAAATTTTGGAGTCCTGGTAGATGATGTTTGGCAAATATCAGAATTTTATATCAAAAACTGAATTTTTGACAGCATTTTGAATTTTGCTCTCATGTGAACAACTGGAGTCAATGCAAGAATTGTATTTTTAAACTTAAGGAGTAAATCGCAGCAATGGCTGGGGCTGGGCAATTTCAGGCAAATTTAGGCAACTCTGAGCAACAAGAGGCAGAATAGGAAGACAACAAGGAAGTTGCCATTATAATGTATATTTTGCATCAGCTGAGGCTTGAACTCACAACCTCTGACACCAAGGAGCATCTTCTATCTGACTGAGCTAATTAGTAAGCTTTAATAATAATAATAATAATAAATTTTATTTGAAGGCGCCTTTCTAGGCACACAAGGACACCGTACAGATACACAAAATGACATTAAAAAGACATTAAAAAGAAACAACAATTAAAAAAAAAAAAAATAGAAAGTGACAGAGCAATTGGCATCAGATGGAATAGGCAGTTTTAAACAGATGTGTTTTGAGTTGTGATTTGAAATGCAGGAGTGAATCAATGTTTCTGAGTTGGGGTGGTAATGAATTCCAGAGACGGGGAGCAGAGCGGCTGAATGCTCTGCTCCCCATGGTGGTGAGGCGGGCGGAGGGGACAGACAGGTGTGTGGAGGAAGAGGATCTGAGGGAGTGGGAACATGGAGGAGGTTGGACAGATATGGGGGGGCGAGGTTGTGGATGGCCTTGAATGTTAACAGGAGGACTTTAAATTGAATACGAAACTGAACCGGGAGCCAGTGGAGCTGTTGGAGGACAGGAGTGATGTGCTGGATGGAGGGGGTTCGAGTAATGATACAAGCAGCTGAGTTCTGGACCAGTTGAAGTTTATGGAGGGATTTGTGAGGGAGGCCGAACAGGAGAGAGTCACAGTAATCGAGACGGGAAGTGACGAGGCTGTGGACAAGGATGGCAGCAGTGTGGGGGGTAAGTGAGGGGCGGAGACGATTGATGTTTCGTAGGTGGAAGTAGGCAGACCGGGTAATGTTATTGATGTGGGAGTGAAAGGGTAGTGTGCTGTCAAGGATGATGCCCAGACTCTTAACCTGGGGGGAGGGTGAAACGGAGGAGTTATCAATAATGAGAGAAAAGCTGTCGGTTTTGGATAAAGTGGATTTGGTGCCAATGAGGAGAACCTCGGTTTTGTTACTGTTTAATTTAAGGAAGTTTAGGGTGAACCAGGTTTTTATTTCAGTGATGCAATCAGTGAGTGAAGTGGGCGGGAGAGTGGACGAGGGTTTAGTGGTGAGGTAGAGTCATCAGCGTAACAGTGGAAGTGAATGTTAAACTTGCGGAAGATATTGCCAAGGGGAAGGAGGTAGGTGATGAAGAGGAGGGGCCCCAGGACAGAACCCTGGGGCACACCTGAAGTGACGGAGGAAAGGATGGATTTAAAGGATTTGAGTTGAATGAACTGAGTGCAGCCAGAGAGGTAAGATGTGAACCAGTCTAACGGAGTGTGGGTGATGCCAATGGAGGATAGCCTGTTGAGGAGGGTGGTGTGACAGATGGTATCAAAGGCTGCACTCAGGTCGAGGAAGATGAGGATGGTGAGGAGTCCAGAATCAGCTGCCATAAGGAGGTCGTTGGTGATTTTGATGAGTGCTGTTTCAGTGCTATGGAGTGGGCAGAGACCGGACTGGAACTGTTCATACAGGTTATTGTGGGATAGGTGAGAATGGAGCTGGGAAGCAACTGTTTTTTCGAGGATTTTGGAGATGAAGGGTAGATTGGAGATAGGACGGAGGTTGTTGAAGTTGGAGGGGTCGGCGCCAGGTTTTTTCAAAATTGGGGTAATGGCAGCAGTTTTGAAGGATGTAGGGACAGTTCCAGTGGTGAGAGAGGAGTGGATGATGGCAGAAATGAGGGGGACCAGAGAGGGGAGGCAGGCTTTAACAAGTTGTGTGGGGAGGGGGTCGAGTTGACAAGTGGATGGCTTGGATTTCTGGATGAGTTCTGTGATTTCTGAGAGAGTGGGGAGTTGGAAGGAGGAGAATGAGTGTGTGGATGGGTGAAAGTCGGCTGAGATGCTGAGGTGAGGGTTTGAGCCAAGGTGCTGGTGGATATTCTTGATTTTTGCAGTGAAAAAGGACATAATGGAGTTGCAGAAGGAGGTTGTGTACAAGTGAGGGGGGAGAGAGTCCTGGGGTTGGGTAATATTGTTAAGTAGGGAGAACAGTGACCTGGAGTTTCCTTTATTTGCAGTGATTATACTGGAGTAGTAGTGGGTTTTGGTGCTGGCAATGGAGTCCTTATAATGTAAGATGTGGTTATTGTACATTTCTTTGTGAATAGTGAGACCAGTTTTTCTATAGAGTCGTTCAAGTTGCCGACCTTTGGCTTTCATGAGACGAAGATCGGGGGTGAACCAAGGGGCGGAGATGGAAAAAGAGACAGATCTGGTTTTTAACGGAGCAAGAGAATTAAGAATATTATGAAGTCCAGCATTGTAATGAGAAACCAGATTATCAGGGGTGGATAGACTGTGGATGTCAGGGAGGCAGAAGGAGTGGATACTTGAAGTGAGAGTGGCAGGGTTAATGTTCTTTATATTCCGGAATGAAATGAGGCTTGGTTTCTTAGAGATGGAGAGAGTGAGTTTCACTGTAAATGAGAGGAGAAAGTGGTCAGTTATGGGGAGTTCATCAGCTGTAAGGTCAAGAGGGGTGACACCAGAGCAGCAGATTAAGTCCAGAATGTGTCCTTTGGAGTGTGTCGGAATAGTGGTATGCTGCTGACATCCCAAACTCTCTAAACAGGATGTGAAGTCTTTGGTGAGAGGCAGATTGATATTGTCCATGTGGATATTGAAATCACCCAGCAGTATTATGTTTGGTGAGAGAGAGGATAGATGGGTGAGGAAAGCAGCAAAGTCATTTAAAAAGTCACTGTTCGGTTTAGGGGGACGGTAGACAGTAGTAATGATGGTTGGAGTGGGACCAGACAACTCGCAGACAGTGGACTCAAACGAGCTGGAGATGGGCACAGACACCGGCGAGACTTTCCACTTCTCGCGGTAAATGATCGCGAGACCTCCTCCCCGGCCGGAGCCACAGGGTTGACAGATGTAAACAAACCCACTAGGACTGGATTCATTCAGCTGGGAGAAGTCGTTGGGCTGTTGCCATGTCTCAGTTAAACAAAGAAAGTCTAGCTTATGGTCAGTGATGAGGTCCTGGATGAGATGTCCCTTGATGTTGAGCAGAGCAAAGTTGAGTGAGGTGTTGTCACAGCTGGTAGTGATGCTAGCCAACCGAGCTAGGTGGGCTAACACGCTGTGGTTGACAGCCCGTCTGGTGGAGCATGGAGGGCGTCGAGAGCTGGACCAGATGGACTTTATTGCTGTTGAGCTGTTATGGTGGAAATTCTGGTGGGACCCTCGGTGGATGTATCTCCGGCGGGGCTGGAAGGTGATGTCCAGGTGAAGGTGGAGTGCCTCTGGCGCAGGTCCAGGCAGGTGACAGCGCACCCAGAGGAGGTCAGTGGCCAAGTATTGGAGCAAACCCGTCACTGGCAAGTGAACAGGCAGTAGAAAGAGCCAGGCACAGACAAACAAGATGTATGTCCTACCAGCCCACATTGTGGACGAGGACTTAGGCAGCGTCGACGGCCAGAAAAAAATGCCAGGTGAGGCTCAAGCCAGGACAGGACAGGTGAGCTAACAGTTAACACTCACACAGACGGTAGTGCCGGCAAATCGTGAAAGTAACGTTATTCCAAATGAAGGCAATTGCCTATTCTGTCTGATTAGGTCATAAAACCAAAAAATAAGTCGGAAAGTTAAAAAGTTACCGGTGAGCAGCGGCAGCAAGTTGCGCCAGCGTTCACTCGTCAGCCATTTTTTTCTGCTGCTTTGACAATGATTCTGTTGTACCAGCCATGCACAACGAACTCCCCAAACCCCCTGTTAGTTGAGACTAGGTTGAGCAGATCTGGGATCTTTAAGATCTGACTGGATGTGATATGCTTGGAAGGATCAGTGGCCCAGGATCTTTATTAAGTCTCCTGAGATGCCATAACTGGAGGTCGAGGTAACAGATCTGATCCTGAAGGAGAATCCAGGGTAATGGGCACGAGAAAGGCCAGACAAGGACCGAACTTGTTGGAAATTCTGATGGATCCAGAATTGAGTAGCCACTTGTCCAGAAGATGAGATGGGGGTAGAATCTACCAGTGTTAAGATGTAGGATTGCAAGAACTGCAAGGAGTTGGAAAAGGGTCTTAATGATTCAGCGGAGATTGCATTTTCAAGTAAAACACAAGAGTAAGCTGGCTGGATTAATTGGGTTTAAGTAACTTTAAAGAGTAACCCCCAAACCACTTTTTTCAGATAAAACCCAATATATATATGAGTATTTAGTAGTGTTGACAGATTCAGGTCCAAATACTGACATTTGAGAGCAAAGTATTTCAATGCTACATATTGTGTTATAAATATGCAAAGTGACTGCCCACTACAGGTTGAAACCAGGCTTTTGCAATTCAATTTTGCTACTAGAGAATCTGGTGCCATGTGACATTATTAACCAACCACTCCCCTCCCTGCCCCATCTCATCTATAAAGCCATCATCTCCTGACTCTGCAGACTGTGGCCAGTCGTGGTCAGTCAGTCAATCAGTTAGTTACCATAAAATTTCAATTAATAGCTCAGGCTTTTAGTTATTTAGCGGAACGTTGTTAGCAGCTTTTCTCGAAAAAAAAAAGAAAAAAGAAAGAGCTCTAACATTGCAAGGAGGAAGAGTAAAAGCAGGAAGAGTCACAGTGAGATGTTAAATAAAGAGCTGCAGACAACATCTCAACTCCAACAGGTGAACTTCTTTCATCTTTGTGGAAAAAACACATGCAGCAAAATAATGGGGGACGTGGATCAATATGCTTCATTAAAACATCATCACTCAAGACTGTCATCAGTTGAAGACACACCTTCAAGTAGGTAGCCCTGTTGTAATGGAGACAAAAATCCCTGCCGTGCTTGGCCGACAGACAGGCCGAACCAAACCAAACACATGAGTGTAGAAAAAGAGTACTAGAGTCTTATGGCCACAGAAAGTAAGTACCATCTGGCAGTACAAGTACTGCCTGGCACTGTTTGGTGCATCGTGATGCTATCAGTCTGTTACTGAATGTGCCCCTATGAGTGAGCAGCACATGGCGGAGAGGGTGAGAGTCATTGTCCGTGATGCTCCACTGGATGCACAGGGAAAGCCACAATTATATTACGCTGTTTTTTGCTCAAATAAATGATTTCCAGCTGGGCAGGCCTGCACAGAACAATAGTCCCAGAATCAGGTTATCTAATTTTACAACAATAACCACTCTGTTCCACCATGCAAACATAACCACTATGTGCTCAAATCAAAAGCACAGCATGGTGACTCTCAATCATATGCATGGTCAACTCATCATTAGTCACTGAGTCAGGTCTCCTCAACTGTTTTCACAACCCCGAATATTTAATCAGCGCTGACATTTCAACAACTGCTCCACTGATTTATTCGACATTTTATAACTGTATCCAGTTGATAATGTATTGGTACAAGTGATACTAAAAACTACAATTGGAGTAGTACTTTTTCTTTTCTTTTCTATTCTTGTCTTTTCTTTTCTTGTATAATTTCTAAAGATTCAGTTTGTAGACTCAACTTTAGGGTGCATACCACCACCTACTGTACAAGTTAGTCCTTCTCATTCACTGCTGGTTTAAATATATCTACATTGAATTGAAGAAGAAAATCACAACTTGCATCCACCTTTATCAAAATATTTATCCACCAACAAAACCTAAAAGATAAATTTACAGTCAAAGTGCACCCTTCTGTATCTTCATGTGTGCAGCTCACGCATATTCAGGGATTTAATCCTACAAACAGAAGTAGTGTAGCCAGCTTCCCTTTGTGTCCTGGCAAACTTCATAGAGATTTATTAAAGTATGCAGGACGAGCCCTCAGTGGCCCCACATCAAACAGTGTACTTCACACAGACTACATGAATTGCGTGCCCAGCTATATGTATTGTGGGTATAATGCATGTACAGCATTTGTTTGTTTCTGCATGTCTTCACACAAGAGGAAAGATATTAGATGAAAAGAGGATGAGAGGAAAACTGAGTGAGTGAGAATGGGAGATGGATGTGAATCACATGATGAACACAGTGTATGATGTTGAGTCTGAGAGAGACAGAGGGGATGAACTGAGGGGAGGAGGCAAAGTAAACCTTTGTACTGAAACTTCAAAAGCAACATGGGAACCTCAGTGGAACTGCAATTTCCAGGGTCTGTTGCGTGATGCCATGGGGCCCAAAAAGACTTTTTCCCCATAGACTTCGGAAAGAGACATCTATAAATCAGTGTATGAATTTTTTTTGAGCATCATAACCCATGTGAAATGACACATTTCACTTTCATGATTTAATCAGTTCGGTCTGATTTAGTTTAGTTTAGTTAAGTTTAGTTTAGTTTTATTTGATTGCATAAAACACAAAGTACATATTACGCATGCATGTTGTCTGACACAATCGAGGACAAAAACACAATAAAGTCCAGGACTTATTTCCATTGTGGTCCTCATACATACAAGGTGGCAACCCACATGTGCGGCAGTTAAAGCTCTATCAATAAAACCATACAAAAACATACACAACCATGGTCACAATAAAAAAAAAGAAGGGAACAATCATATTTGAGCCAGATACGTCTTCAAGAGCTGAGGCAATTTTTACAAGAAATTTGAACTGTCTTAAATTGGAAGCTAATTTAATAACCAAATCCAAGCCATTCCATTGAAAAGCCCACATGTAAGAAAAGGATGCCTTACCGATAAGAGAGTTAAACTTATACAAGCGCACATCAGCAACACTGGCTCTTGTAGAGATACTGTGTACTTCCCTAACATGTTGAAAATCATTTATTAAAAAAGCAGGGACAGCACCATAAATGATCTTATGTACCATACACATCCTAGATACAGTGACTCTCGCTTCAACTGGAAGCCAGTTTAGTTCTTTACAATGGCTCCTAGCTATGTGTGACTGGGGGCCCAGACCTAAAATCACCTTCATAAGCCTGTTTTGGGCAGCCTGGAGCTCGTATTTGAGAAGTTTAGTTAAACTCTCAAACCAAGAGGTACTGGCGAAATCAAAATGACTTAAAATTAAAGAGTTAACTAAAACTAACATTGACTACAAGAATACAGCCGAGGTACTTGACAGGTGAGGTAGCAGATACTGTCTCACCATTTAGTGTGACCTTGAGATCTGAGGACTTACTCAACCTGTGTTTGGATCCACAAAGAATAGCCTCGGTCTTGCCTAGGTGCAAAGACAACATAATATTATCATTGAGCCATGAATTAACCTTTGACAGCTCAGCACTCAAAATTCTCTCCAAGGAATCTTGTTCTTTGTGGGAGACAAGGAGTGCCGAGTCATCGGCATACAAAAATAAATCACATGAACACGCAGCCTTCATATCCTTAATGTACGCCAAGAACAAAAGAGGGCCCAGAAAGCTGCCCTGAGGCACACCACACTCGACAGGCAGAGCATCTGAAAAGACACCGTTTACACAAACTCTTTGATAACGCTCAGACAAGTAAGACAAAAACCAAGAGCAGGAAGAGCTGGATACACCTAAGGCCTCAAGCTTACTGATCAGTCTGAAATGACTGACAGTATCAAATGCCTTTTGGAGGTCCAGAAGCACCATACCACACAGATTCTTATTATCAATTTCTTTTCTTAAGTAGTCGGATAAGTAAAGTAAACAGGTGTCAGTAGAGTAAGATTTTCGAAAACCTGACTGAAATTTGTATAAGAGGTTGTTCCTGCACAGGTAGTCAGAGAGCTGCTCATTGACTTCCTTTTCAAAAAATTTTGAAACTGCACTCAAAATTGAGACAGGCCTATAGTTCCCTGCGTCACTAGTGCTCCCTTTTTTGTGAAGGGGAATAACCTTAATAATCTTCAGGTCATTTGGGAACACACCCAAATCAACAGAAAGGTTAAAAATGTGTGAGATGCAGGGGGCCTTAAGGAATGCAGCATCTCTCAGAAAAAGAGGAGATATCCCATCAAGACCAGTTGCCTTAGAACATTTAAGTTTAGAAAGTCTCTTTGCCATCACCTCCACTGTGACCCTTTTTAAAGAGAAGGAAATCTGGGAAACTCCTAAGTTGGCATAAAAAGATTTGACTCGATCAATCCCAAATAAGCCAGGAAGAGGGGGTAATTTAAGAACCATTTTTTTTGGCTAAAGATGTAAAATAGTAATTAAAATAATTGGCCACCTGATGTTTATTAAAAAACAGCTCATTATTTATATTAAGCCTGATGTTAGTAGCTTTATTGTTGTTTGAATTCATTAAAGGATTTCCATAGTTTCTTTGGGTTGTTCATATTGTCTGAGATTTTAACTTTGTAATGGTCCTTTTTAGCAGTCCTAATAAGCCCCTGCGTTTCATTCCTCAATTCCTTAAACAAGATAAAATCCTTCGGGACTTTATTTTTGAAGGGCTTTATCCCTGGCTTTAATAGATTCCTGAATGTCACTATCAAACCAAGGACTGGACTGCTGCTTAAACCTAACTTTCCTGAGGGGAGCAACAGAATTGATAGCCTGGAGGAACTTGGACTTAAAAACCTCCCACGCTTTATCAACACACATGCAAGACAATACAGGAGACCAGTCCAAAGCAGTAATAAGCTCTTTAAAACCATCAGCAGAGTATTTCTTGAGGGACCTGGCTAACAAAGGTTTATGAGAGTTAAAATATTTTTCCCCATTTTTCTAGTGCAGAAATTAATGTAATGATCACTGATACCATAAGCAATAGATCCACTCAAAAATTAAAGCATTGTCAGATACTAAAATAAGGTCAATAATGCTCTCGGATGAGTCCCAGACTCTGGTCGGTTGATTAATCAGCTGTTCATCAGCGCTTTAACAGAGGGATGAGCAGCGTTGGAGACGTTAGGGCCGTAATATACTTGCTGCTTAATCGAATATACGCGTACACAATGCACAGACACGGCACGTTGTGTACGCAGCACTATGCAGCCAAAATGCACAATACTGGCGGTCACCACTTGGGGCAGACAACAGAAATATAACCTGGAAATCGTGAAGAATCTCATGAGAAGAAGAAAAGTACATTGCAAGAAGAAGAGGAAGAAGAAGAAGAAGGAGAGTTGAAGAAGAGTAAGAAGAACTGAAGAAGAAGAGTACATTAAACAAACATGGATGCCCTTGATGAGGAAGAGGAGACTATAATTTTACTTCTGTTGCAGCTGCAAAGGGAAAAGAAGCGTCGCCATCGGAGGCGGTACTTGCGGCCCCTCAACCACAGCCGTCGAGAGAACGGGGAATTTGTTTCCCATGGTTTTACCGATGCGCTTAATTGACAAGGAGAAACACTGGGAGTATTTCCGCATGTCAGTCAGTGCTTTCAACGATCTACTATCACTGATTGAACCCCATATCCAACACTGCCACACACACACTGAGCCAATAACATCAGCCGAGGGACTTGTTGTCACCCTCCGTTTCCTTGCCTCTGGAATGAGCTTCAGAGAATTGTCTGCCAGCTACAAAATGGGCTCTGCAACCGTCGGAAAGATTGAGTCTGCAAGGCAATATGGACTGCTCTGAAAGATGTCTCTGTGGCATACCCAGGTGAGAAAAAAAGTGTCAGTCGCATACTCATAGACTTGATGCACAAAAGGGATTTATTAAGCTAACGACTACACAGTCTTCATCATGGGTATTTTGTTCTTTCTACTTAAAGTGATATTTAAATGTATTCAGTTCAAGGGTGCTTTATTGGCATGAAATACAAAAGTATATATTGCCAAAGCAAGACAGAGTTAATTACAAATCAATAACATACGTAAATATGGCATCAAAATATATACAACAGATCAATATTCAATCAACTTCTACGTATGTGACAGTTTATCTTGTCTGAAAAATGACATGCTGACACACATTTAGCTGCAGTAGTGGCACACTCCTTTAAGAATGTAGCAAAGTTTTTTCTTTTTATGTGAGGTTTACAAAGTCTTGATCTATGTTTTTGAATTTGGGGAAATACAATTTTCTTATTCCTGCATAGTTTGGGCAGTCCAAATGGAAGCGCAGCTCTGTCTCCACCTCTGAGCCACCACCTGAGAGCCGAGACAGAGCTCTCTTGTCTTGACTTGATTGTGTAGTCGAAACGTCAGTAGCTTAATAAATCCCTTTTTGCATCAAGTCTATGAGTGTGCAACAAGATTCTGTGCCTTTGTCACTGGTCAGCACCTCACCAACACTGGTGTATGCTCCTCCTCTCTCTTCATACCCAGGTGATGAGCAATGGAGACAGATCCAGGAGGATTTCCTTGGCATGTGGCAGTTTCCTAATTGTGTGGGGGCGACAGACGGAAAGCACGTCCGAATCTGTGCCCCCGTCAACAGTGGAAGTGCCTTTTATAACTATAAAGAGTACTTCAGCTTCATCCTGATGGCAGTCTGTGATGCCCGTTACTGGTTCACCATTGTGGACATTGGTGCCTTTGGTAGAGACTGATGCTGGCGTGTTCTCCAGAAGTGGCTTTGGCTCGCAACTCCTTCAGGGCAAGCTGTCTTTGCCACCTCCAGCTGTTTAACCTGGGAGTGAGGTACTCTGCTCCCCTGTCTTTGTTGCTGATGAGGCTTTCCCTTTAAAAGTCAACTTGATGCGACCATATTCAGGTGAGTTTGTTTTCTATTCTCCTTAGTTTTATATGACCTGAAGACAACATCCTAATCACTGTTCATTATCTATTAACAGGCACAAATCTCTCTGCTGAGCAGCGGACATATAACTACCGTCATTCCAGAGCCAGGAGGTTGGTAGAAAATGCCTTTGGCATTCTTGCCGCAAGGTGGAGGGTTTTTGGAGAGGCCATGGAGTGCGCCCTGGAGACAGCAGAAGATGTCAGTAAAGCCATATGTGGCTCTTCATAACTTTCTGTGCTCATCTTCCCAGGCCGAACGGGCAAGGTATGTCTAGGGATGTAATGATTACCGGTAAAATGACAAACCGCGATAAAATTCCCTATAGTATTACCATTTCAAATGTGAATTATCATTAAAATCGTGAGAAAAGGGGTGGCAGCGCTGGGTGGATCTTCAAATAAAATCAGTAAAACAGGTGCTCTTTGGTGAGGGTGCAAAGCAGCTTCAAAAAATGTATCAAGTTGAATCCTTGCACATACCAAAAAAGGAAGCAGTCAAAGTTAAATGCAGGACAAAAACTTGAAAAACCAAGGGTTTATCATCAGGGTTGATGAAGGCTCATTTGAGGAGCTGAAACGTGTTGGTCCCTGTTTTTAACTTTGTACCAACCATGCCACAATAAAGGCTTTTTAACTTTTTTCTAAAACAGAGCTGCCTTTGTTTTTCAAGTTTTTGTCCCGCATTTAAATCTTCCTTTTTTGGTATGTGCAAGGATTCAACTTGATACATTTTTTGAACCATTAAAATCGTGTTTGATCACGGCACTTAAAAAAAAAAAAAAATCATGGTACTGCTTATTGCTCATTTTATTTATATTTTATTTATTTATGTTATTATTTTAATGTTTCTTCCAACAGGAAGTATGTTGTGCTTGTTATTTTATTTGTGTTTTTCGAAATAAAACTTTGACGAAATGATTTCAGATGATAATAATAATATTATAATATATAAATATAATAATGATTTATACTGTGTATAATTTTGGTCACAATAACCGTGATATGAATTTTTCATACCGTTACATCTCTAGGTATGTCCCTGGCAACTTCACTGGATGCAGCTCCATTGCATTTCTTTTGCCCCATGGCTTGATCTTGCTCTGTCGCAGTTTGAACATCCGCTGGAAGTGTTTCAGAAGTTCAGTGTCTTCAAGTTTATTTCTCAGCAGCAGCATTTCCAATATTGTTCCAAGTTTTTTCAGTTTTTTTGTGTGTTTCACAGCAGATTGCAAACAGGTTTGATCGATGTGGTAACAGAACATTTGTGGCTGTACTTGACTCATTTTAATGACTATATGCAGTAACTGTCTTACCTGAACCCAAACTGTAGCATTCCTTCTCCTGCGTCACAGACTTGGGAGGAGAAGTGAAATAAACAAACATGGAACAGTAGTTTTACTGTATGTAAGCTACATATTACTGCATCTTGCTAACTCGGCCATTCTGGATGTCACTAACTCGGCTTCTTCTCCGGAGCCTTTGTGCTCCACTGTCTCTCAGATTAACTCATATCGCAGCGGTGCCTGGACAGCGTGACGTGTGTGGTTGTGCTGCTGCCGTGGTCCTGCCAGATGCCTCCTGCTGCTGCTGCCATCATTAGTCATTAGTCATACTTCTACTGTTATTATACACATATGACTATTGTCACACATGTATACTGCCAGATATTAATACATACTTTCAACATATTGTACCACAGTAGCCAGAACTATAATATTATTACTTTCAATAATGTTGTTGTAAGCTACTGTCATTACCTGCATCTCTCTCTCTCTCTCTCTCTCTCTCTCTCTCTCTCTCTCTCTCTCTCTGTCTCATTGTGTCATGCGGATTACTGTTAATTTATTATGCTGATCTGTTCTGTACGGCATCTATTGCACGTCTGTCTGTCCTGGAAGAGGGATCCCTCCTCAGTTGCTCTTCCTGAGGTTTCTACCGTTTTTTTTCCCTGTTAAAGGGTTTTTTTTGGGGAGTTTTTCCTTATCCGCTGTGAGGGTCATAAGGACAGAGGGATGTCGTATGCTGTAAAGCCCTGTGAGGCAAATTGTGATTTGTGATATTGGGCTTTATAAATAAAATTGAATTGAATTTAATTGAATTATAGACAATAGGGCTGCAACAATTAATCAATTTATCAATGACTAATCGACTATTGAATTAATCGCCAACTGAAGCTGGAATCAGAAAATTTGGACTTTTCTACTTAAAAGAAAGACTCAAAATGATTAGTCGATTATCAATATAGTTGGCAATTAATTCTGTAGTCGATTAGTCATCAATTAATTGATTAATTGTTGCAGCTCTACATGTGAATGTAGTTTCTGTCTGTTTCCTTTTTGATTGTGTGTGAGAGAGTGAGTGAGAGCCTATGTGAGTGCAAATAAAACAATAGAAACAGTTGGTTTTGAAGAACTATTTCATGTATTACAATGTAAACAACAATGTAAACAATTACAATGCAGAATGTAAAAAATGTAAACAATGACATTAAACACAACTAAACTTTAAGGCACTTAACAATACTGTGTAAAGTTGTTTGTAGTGTGTAACAGTGTATAGGAGTACATATACTGAGTGCAATGAGAACAATTCATTATTAAAACATTCAAAATTACAGTTCATAAACTTGCATGAGCTGTTTTATCTCCTTCATCAGTCTCTTTGCAGACTCTGGTGGCAGGTCCTGTAAAAACATGCCAACATATCGGCCAGTTTTGTCCTGCTTGCCGCTCCTCCTGTATCTCCTGTAGCCTCCGAAAGAGGGCAGCTTCAGTGGCATCCATCTCTGGGGCTCGCTTCCTCTTCCTTTTGCCACCTCCCCCGGAGGGTGTAGATGGTAGAGTGGGGTTGGGTATAGATGGTGGAGTGGGGGTGGGTATAGATGTTGAGGGTGTACAAGGTGGGGGTGAGGTAAAGGATTGAGGGGAGGGCACACACAATGTGGTGGGGCCTGGGGTGGTGGCACCTGCAGAAGAGCTGGAACCAGCTGATGAAGGCCCTTCATCAAGTATCTATAAACACAGTGTCATATTGAAAATATTAAAATTCAGTAAATTTAGCTCTTTGTAGTGCAGTTGGCTGGTTTTCTCTCATCTGACCCCTCTGTCCCCTACTAATGTAAACTAAATATTGGACATATTTAGACATGTTTCAAATGAACTCACATACATTTTTTTTTATCAGTGGGCATATAGGCCTACACATTGGGCTGCAGGTGGTAACTTACATCCCAAAATATCTGTGGTCGAAATATTTTAATGACCCCACCCCCTTGACATGCCTGCACAGGAGAGTTGAGCAGCTAAACAGACATTTCAATACATGTTTTGCTACTGCATCTCTGTGTATGTGACAAATAAACATCCAATGTCAAACACATTAAACACTTACCGGGAAATTGGTGTCGGTGGTGCGATGGGTATTAAACATTGCAGCCAGCCAAGATGTTTCACTATCGCCGGGCAGAATACATCATCTGCTGCATCTCCACTCCGCTTCTTGCAGTGTCGAAACATCATAGAGATGTGGGTAGTTCTGCACCAGGTTTGTCAGCTTCTCTTCAAAAGCTTCCCCCATAGCCCCGGAAGCGATTCCGTCTGGGTCTGATCATCTGGTCGGGTCACTGTGTGCATTCGCACCAGCGCCTCTAGCGGTTATACGAATATTGCATCTCGCGCACACGTTGCGGTACCTCGCGTTGAGATGTGCATTCGACGCGTCGAACGAACGCAGATCACGCGTGGCAGTCGCGTTTGCGTTGTTTGTAGCAAGTATATTACGGCCCTTAGTGTTCATGTCCGCAATTAGAATGAGCTCCCTGCTCACAGAGTCCGTGTGATTAGAAAGCAGCAAATCCAAAGATTCATAAAAAGTTGACTGGTGCGGGGTCCAGTAGCAAGCCGCTAAAAGGATGGGCTTCGTTTTGGGTAAACAAATGTCTAACCAAATTATCTCCAAATCGCCCATTAAATCATCTCTAACATTAAAAGCAATGTGTGAGCGCACAAACACGCATATCCTGCCCCCTTGTTGGTTTCGGTCTTTCCTAACAATGCAGTAGTTATAAATAGCAATTTCAGAGTCACTGACCGTAGAGTCCAGCCAATTTTCGGTTAAACAGATAACTCCTACCTCTGAACGATGCACAAGTTGACTGATTTCATCTATCTTGGGCAGAAGACTCCTCACGTTAAGGTGCATAAAATGAAAACCCTTCTTGCAGAACACTGACTTGTAATCCTGATCAACTAGAGAAAAACACTCCGGGCCTTGTGCAACTCCAGAAGCAATAGGTAATCCGCTGCCACACTCCGGCAGATCAGCTGTAGCTGGCGCTGTATGTAAGAATGTGGCCAAAACGGTTACTGCACTCAAATTCAAAATACTGCCACGAGTCATGTCCGCCCCCCCCCCCCACCCCCCCTCCCCTACAGATTCGAGATTGCTGCTCTGTGCTGAATTGCTGCGTTGTGCTCCAGCGTCCGGCAAAAATAGAAATCCTGCATATCTGTTGCAGAGGGCTCCGGAGTGCCGCAGCTGAGACGGAGCCGGAACGCAGCACAGCCGCAGCTAGTGGAAACACACACATTGAAATTAACACATTAAAATTGAATCCTATCGGCTCCACTGCCATGCCGGAGCGCAGGTGCAACCAACGCGCAACTGGTGGAAATTGGGGGTGATTTGTTTGCCCACGGGCCGTGGCAGGGCGGTGTGGCCACGTCCTTGATCTTCGGTTTTCCAGCGGACCGTTCGAGCAAGTCCGGGTTCTCTGCTGCTAACGCTGCTGCCGGGATACAGCGGAGGAGGAGCCGGCTGCTAAAGCTATGTACCGGGACACTGCTAATGCTGCTTGCCATGCTGCTAGCGTTTGTTTCTCCAAAAAAAAAATCAGTCGGGTCGATGACCCACCTGCACATGGGCTACAATGTATGATCGAAAATAAATAACAGTTGAAAGTATTGGAAATGTCCATCCCCGTCTAGCTATGATGCTAGTTAGCCAACTTTGGCTAAAGCTTACCTGTCGAGGAGAAGAGTAGTCACTTCGACATCCAATTTCAAATTCTTCTCCACTTTCAACTGTCTCCACCGTTAAAAAGCATCTCCTACATAAACCCTCGCTTTGCCTCAAGTTTTATCTTGGCGTTTTTGGGAATCATAACGAGGTCATTTGGGTTTAGTCGCACCATCAGCCATTGTAGCTCAGTTGTAACTCTAACTGATGCTGAGACTCTACTGACTGTGTGACTGGTAGACAGCGGTGGGTGGCGCAACAGGCCAAAACACAAATTCAAAACATAAACATGATTTGCAGACCGTAATTTTTTTTTTTTTTTTTTAAATGCGATTATTCTGGCTGTACTATTGTTATCGGTGAGATCAGTATGTTATATTAACATTATTCCTTAGTCTCTGTGACATATTAGGATGATTTTACAACTATTTGCTTTAGATTTTTTACATACAGGTCCTTTAAGTCTGATCCTCTCTGTCCAGTTGTTTTTAACATAGAACTGGGCTGATTAAAGTTAATTTTTAACTGATGTTAAGCTGGTCTGGAAGAAGTCCACCGGACCAAGCACTTATGTCAGCTAATGAACGTTAAGCTATCATAGCTAGCCTACATAGTCTACTGCCAGCATATTTATGCATGTACATTAAGCCAAAAAAATGAAAATGGCTCTGCTCTCAGTTCACAGGAGATGTTTTAATTGTCTGTATCGAGGGTACTTACGGAGTCTGGCAAGTGAGCACTTGTGTCTGCAGCTCCTTCTATGGATTTTTGTATGCGGTCATCTGTATGCCATTGTCAGAGTGCGTTAAGCCGATCTTTGTAATCATGTGAGGTTGCCCTTTTTTGCGTTTTTATGGTTCACTTATAGCATATATTGACATATGTTTTGGCTTTTCTTTGTAGTAATCTCATTTTGTGTTTTATATTGTTTGTTGTAGAACTACATATTTTTTATTTTGTATTTTTGTTTTATGTTGTCTGCTAAAACAAAAGCTAATATCAGGCTGTACGTGAAAAAAAAAAAATGCAGTCAAACCGGTGGGGCTAGCTGCAGTTTTGGTGAAGATTTGGTTAAGATATTCGTGCAGTTACAGTACCGGTGCCTGGAGCAACCAAAAAAGAAAAAGAAAAACTCGGGTGCCAGCAATTATTGTCACATTTTACAAAGTACCCCAGGAATGAGTCCTAAAACTCAGAAATAAGTTAGTTCCTGCCTCATGAAGTCAATGGGTTTTTTGAATGTGTTTTTGGTTAGCTGTCAAAAATAAAGTCTGTGGTTAACACAAGCTGAAGAGACATTAACATTTTGTCCAACAACATAAAATGTGTGAGGTAATACCACACTCATTAATTCTGAAGATCTTATGTGGTGGTTTATGAGGTTGTCCCTTGTCACCGATCCTGTTTGTGATTATCATGGACAGGATCTCGAGATGCAGCCAGGGAAAGGAAGGGGTCCGGTCTGGGGACCTCAGAATTGCATCTCTGCTGCTGGAAACCATTGCTGGGGAGAGGGATGTCTGGGGTGCTTTGCTCAGCTTGCTGCCCCCGCGACCTGGCCCCGGATAAGCAGATGAAAATGGATGGATGGATTACTGCTTCATGTATATGTTGCATTTTACTGTTGTCGATGTTTAGGGTTGTGCTCAGTAGTGGGTGTGTACAAAAATATGGGACAAGTCACATCTTGTATTTATTCAGTAAGGAGCGATGCATTTTATTTTCAATACGGGATGATTTTGTGTTAACGTTACAAAGTATGGGTGGCCACTTATTACTCCGTGAAGTTGGCAATGAAAAATGTACTGTTTGTTATGGGTGCATGTTCAACACTGAAGCTATCAATTTAGCTCTGGAGGTTTGCTACTAAGATTAGCGACTGGGTCTAACCATAGACAGTCAGTGTGACTAACTACTGTAGATTATTCTTACTTCTGCTATCTCACTGGAAGTTGCACCCATAATCATTTCTACAGTAAAACCCTCAAGAAAAGATGCATTAGATCATCATATGTTTGAAGTGTGGCTGTCCTGAGAGAACAATGTATCTCTAAAAAGTCAACTTTTCATGGTGTCAGAAAAAACAGCCCTGTTTTCAGCATTGTGATGATGCAATTTCCAGCTGATCCAAGAGGGTTTTTAAAGAGTTTGTTTAGAGATCTGGAGATACAAAGTTTTCACTGGACAGAAGGATGAGGGCAGGACAGGAAACTACAAGACTTACCTATGAGAGATATAGTTAGTAGAAGAAGAAAGTTGCATAAAATGGGAAAACTCAAGTATGTACCTCAAATTTGCACTTTAGTACAGTACTTGAGGAAATGTATTAAGTTTCTTTCCACCACTCTGTGACATCACCAAAGCAGTCTCAAAAAAAAAAATCCTGAGCAGCATTATAGATTTCAATTAAAAATACTTGTATAAACATATAAAGTACTTTGCTTGACTCAGGGGTGTCAAAATACGGCCCAGGGGCCAGAATGGGCCACCAAAGGGGCCAATCTGGCCCACTAGATATTAGCTAATATTGATGCACTTGTGAGGGCTAAGAGGTTTCAGAAGCAGGTTTAATAGTGAGGAGCCTACTTCATGTAAAATACTGTCTCAGAAACTTTTCCACCCTGACCAGAATACAGCTCTCAGAAATAACAATAATTACTTATTGTGGTCATATCACCATAAGACTCTGTATCAGACTTCTGTCTTAAACAAGGGCGGAAATTCCATTTCATTGTTGGGGGGACAATAGTCAAGTCAAGTCAAGTTTATTTCTATAGCACATTAAAAACAACCTCAGTTGCCCAAAGTGCTGTACAGGCTATGCATTTAAATACATATAAACAAATATAAATAAAATAAATATAAACATCCCTCTCTAAAACACATGGTAAAAATAAACAATAAAACGTAATAAAATGACCAATAAAACATCATAAAACCAAATCAAGATAAAATGAATAATACTAAAACCAAGATCTCATGTGCTGAAAGCTAGTGAGAAGAAATGGGTTTTCAGCAGGGATTTAAAATGCTCAAGAGTCTGAGCAGCTCTTATATGCAGTGGCAGGCTGTTCCACAGATTGGGGGCTGCCACCGAGAAGGCTCTATCACCTCTACTTTTAAGTCTAGATCTGGGAACCTCCAGCAGCAACAGGTTGTTAGACCTCATTGCTCTGACTGGGGTGTGGGGGTGTAGCAGCTCAGACAGATAGGATGGTGCCAGGCCGTTAAGACTTTTAAAAACGAATAATAAAATTTTAACCTGGATCCTGAAAGAGACCAGAAGCCAATGTAAGGAAGCCAGTACAGGTGTGATGTGGTCACAGCGTTTTTTCCCCTTTTAATAAGGCGGGCAGCTGCATTTTGAACAGCCTGCAAACGGCACAATGAAGACTGGTCAAGTCCAGCATACAGAGAGTTACAATAGTCTAAACAAGACGTGATAAATGCATGAATTGCTCTCTCAAAGTCATGTGGAGGGAGGTAGGCCTTCACCTTACTGAGGAGTCTTAATTGAAAGAAGCTCGTCTTGACAACTGAACTGATCTGTTTATCCAGTTTAAAAACAGTCACACCAAGGTTCCTCACAGCAGGACAATAAACAGAGCAAGAGCAATGTTTTGGGGGGACCAACAAGTTGCATTCAAATTTACTGTTGTAACACATATAAATGGAGCCAGCATGGTCAAATGTATGTAATAATTATGTTAAAAGTAATAATGTTTAGAACAGCACCCCCTACCAATACAGTAGCCCATATATAAAGGTTTTTAATATGTTCAAGCTGCATTACCAAGAATGACAAGTAAGTGGCAATGTACAACAGATATTACAAAGACTGAAAATCACAATTAAGATAGTTTCAGTTTGAATTTATCTTGTCATCATATATTGATGTGGTCATTCAATAAGTGTCACTCAGTTTATCTCTGCTACAATGACATGCTAGTTAATATACAAATATTACAGTTACCATTTACAAAAGATTGGTAACCAAACTGTACTAAATTTGGTGCAAAATACTTTGAGTTTGAATGATTTTTAGCGGCTGGGCTGTTTGTATGACTGCTGCATTCACACAAAAGATTCATCCGCAAGGAAATGAAGTAAACAAAACGCTGTCTGGTTACAGCTAGTAACGTATCTTATTCTGTTGAAAAGTAGAAGTAAACAAAGTTGTCCGACATGTCTCTTGTTGTAAGTGAACTTTTGCAAAGTAGTTACTTACTGAAGCTCAGTTTCCTCTACTCTGACACACTTCCACTGATTCCCAGTCAGTTCTGCCAGTGCCAGTGCTGCTGTGTGCCGGTGTATGCGGACATGGACCAAACCATTGTGAGGCAGATGAGGGGGGATGATGCAATCTTTCTAAAGTTAGAAATGCATTGTGTTGCGTGCAGAGACCGCTGGTATAAATGGGCTAGCAGGGCTAAGCCCTGCCTATCTTTTACAATGAAGACGAGAAAATTATTAAATTAAAGAAAATATTAAAATATTAGTTATTGAACCTTAGAACTGATTGTTTTTGGTGGAACCTATAGCAGCAACAGCTCTACACCTCTATTTATTTTTCACCCCTCTCTCCAGTTCTGCTGTATTAACACCAGGTTTAATATATTTTGCTTCCATCTCTCTGCCCTGCTCTACTCTACTCAACGCTACTTAGCTCTCTCTCTACTCTACCAGTAGACTACCACATCCACCTGTTGCACAAAACGCACACAGCAGTGTTTCCCCTAGGATGGAGTTGTAGCAGCGGAGGTGAAGCACACACATGAAAAATAATTTTCACATGCGTGAAACTTTTTTGTATGCTTGCAAAGCGCAGCCTGTGACTTCAGGCAGAGAGACCGCTGCATCAGAGCAGAAGAGCATGTTTTAAAATACATTTATTTTATCAATTAGTTATTAACTTTTACTATTTTTAGCAACTTGCCCGATCGGGCAAGTGAGTTGTTAGTTTACATGCCCGACCTTGAGTTTTACTTGCCCCGGGCAATCGGGCAATCATTATTGTTGAGCCCTGTATTTATTATTGTTATTAATACTAATATTTATTATTATTATTATTATTATTATTATTATTATTTATTACAGTTTAGTTCTTAACTCCAGTGTTTCCTCAGTGGGAGTCGTGTGCACCGGGGGGCGGCCGCTGGTTCTGGCTGCTGTGGCGCTGGCTTGGGGTCTGCTCTCCCCTGGTGGAGTGGAGGGTTCAGACCATCTCCTTTTGGCAGTGACGCTGGGCTCTTCCCTGTCTGGGCTGGGATGCGGGTTCCTGTTGGCGGCCGGGTTGCCGGGGGCGGCCATCTGGACAACCACTATCACAAAACTGGTTATCAACTAGCTCAGTCAACTCTGGGTTTTCCTGTCCAGCCAGAAGCATTCATGTTAAAGATGTGGGGTTATTAACTGCAAGCGACATTGTCAGGACCATGCATGATGTGCATTATAAGTTATGAGATAAAACGGTGAGTGTTTATGGAAGAGCAAAAAGTAATATTCATCTGAGCGAAATGTAAACCATAGCCTGTAATCTAACAACAGAATAAGAAGATATAGAAATACTACAAGGAATTTCCAAATATTAAACTTAAAATATGTGTGGGTATTATAATATATGATTTTAATATAGAGTGAGTATTTTTTGCCATTTAGCTAGAAAAAAAACTCGTCACTCATCTCTATGTCACATAAAAACTCTTCAAAGTTATGCCAGGCTGCTTCTGTTAGTGAAATTCTGAGTGGAAAAATAGTTAATGGCCGATGAACTGATGATCTGACTGTTGCAAATGTTGCATTTGGAATCGCAGGAGCCAATTAACAGTGTGTGGATTATTTATTTCTGGTTCTCATCACACAGGTGTCTCATGTTATTCTGAGCTGCAGTGATGGAATCACTGTCAGAAAACACTAAGGCAGAAAAATACACTTTACACAATTAAAATGCAGCTAAAATCAGCATTGTGTGTTCAGTGTTATTAACAATCTCTGAAACCTCTGCTTTAAAACCAGAGTGGAGATATAAAGCCTGAAACAATAAAATTATTCGAATGACCTATAAAAATGTGAACTATTTTGATCTGTCACTTCAGACTTTTGACCATGTCGAGATACTTTGTTTTTTTCAGTGATGTGATTGGTCAGTGGTCAGGGTGTTGACAGGATGTGGTCAGATACTCTCTAGTTAACAAGCAGGTGACCTGTTCAGTATAAATTACCATGTGATTTCAGTGGTAAAAAAAACAGCTTTGTAGTACTAAACTAGAATTTACACAGTGCGGTTGTATGCCTTGGCATTTATAAGAGTGAGATGGATTCACAGTCACAGTGACCTTTAAACTTCGACCACCAAATCTAATAAGTTCCAAGTGAACATTTGTGCCAAATTTTAAAAAAAAAAAAAAATTGTCAAAGGTATGAGATATAATGTTCACAAGAGTGTAGTCAGTTCGTCGTTGAGTCCAACTGGACTGATTGAGATATGTGTTCACAAGAATGAGATGGACGGATGGACGGATGGACAGATGGACAGACAACCCAAAAGACATAACGCCTGCTTTGTAGTACAGGCCACTGGTGTGTCAGATTCACTGCAGAGAGACACCTGCTGTCATACTGTCGATTTTAATGACTGTAACTCTGAAAGTGAAGATCTGTCTGATGCAAGTGATGATGATGACAACTAACTTTGTGCCAAGTGATGAATTCAAAGAAACATTTGAGCATGATTATGACAGTACTAGTATGTTGCAGTGACCCCAAGACAGCAACTGAAATTTGTCATTATGTAGTGTAAATAGGGTCTGTGATATATCTACTCTTGCCACCCTGCCATAACATCTACCTTTACAGACTTTATCATGTTCCGTTCTTGGTGACATTGTCAAAATGTGGTAATTCAGTTATTTATTCATTTATTCATTTTCTGTACCCGCTTATCCTGTTAACAGTCGCAGTGGAGCTGAAGCCTATCTGACATTGGGCAAGAGGCGGACAGGTCCCCAGACTATCACAGGGCTGACACATAGAGACAGTCAACCATTCAAACTCACAATCAATTTAGAGTCATCACTTAACCTAACCTACATGTCTTTGGACTGTGGGAGGAAGCTGGAGGACCTGGAGTAAACTCATGCAGACACGGTGAGAACATGCAAACTTGAAAAGCAGGAACCCTCTTGCTGGGAGGTGACAATGCTAACCACTGCACCATCATGCTGCCCTAATTCAATGATATGTTTGTTATTTAGGTTATGATCAAAGGTGGTGTTATACTGGACATTGTTAATTGAAGAGTTGTTTCTAGTTGTTTTCTTACAATTAACACACACAAGGTTAAGAATATTAGAAATCTAAATGCAGTGCATCAAAAACAACCCTGACACCAACCAGCTATGGCTGTGTCAAAAAAATAACAAAATGCCTTTTTAGTTTAGTTTGATAGTTTTTACCAAACATATCCTTTTCGCCTAAATCAACTTTCAAACCATTCTAAGCGCCACCGTAATGAAATAACAGTTTTACTTCATTTGGAGAATGAAACAAAATCCGGTACATTCTGTATGACTCCAACCATGGAAATCTAGGTTGTTTCCAGTGTAAGTCATGCAGCACTATTAATATTCATTTCCTGCTGAGCCTAACAGTGGTTGCTATTTTCTTGTCAAAGCGGAGCCTCCCATCCCCCCTCTCTTCTTCCACTCTTTCTATCCTCCTCCTGATTCTCTCTCTTAATCCCCACCACCCCCCTCCCCGTTATCTCTCCCCTCCTCCCCATCGCTGTCTCCACGTTTCTCTCCACCTCTCAGGTTTTCTTTCCCGCTTAACAGTGTGTGGGATCAAGGAGGCACTGTAGTTTGCATATAAACTCATTTTTCTGACTGATAGAATTTACACTGGTCCTGCATGAGGGATTGCATAGAGAAAATCGTGCGCACGCACACACACACACACACACACACACACACACGCACACACACACACTGTCTTTCTTTTCTCAGTAGCAGCATTGTTGCTGTTTTGGTTTACCTAATTTCTGGCAGTTGCATCACTTTCCTTTCATCATCTGATGCACATGCATGTGTTTCTCTGTGTATTAAATGCTGTATGTATTCATTATAAATTAATTTAGTAATTTTAAAGCTAAGCTGCAGATATTCTGGATATATGTGTTTTTCATTATCATATTTTTTCTATTTGGAGAGAAAGGGTTTAGAGAGTGGAGATTATTGTGCTACTTTATTCAGCACTAATTGAATTTGTGTGAAGTTTTGTCACATTAATTTGTCCTCAACAATAAGCTTAAGCTGCTAAAGGCTGATTACAGTATGTTGGCTCTGAACAACACACAACCACGGACTTACTTTACTGAAGGGGTGATGGTGACACAAATTTTTAATCCTAACCTTCAGATTAGATTTTTCCTTTGATGAGAATTTGCAATGAGTTTGATTTTATTTAGGAAATTGACCAAATATTACACTATATAGCAAAGGCGCGGAAAGGTGGGTGTTGTGGGTGCTACAGCACCCCTTATTGGGAAGTGGTGGAACAACACAGCCTGTAAGTGATTGGCTGTTTTACCATAACACATGGATTATCAAAACATTTGTTTTTTATTTTAAACAATGTCAATCAGGTCAGGTCAAGGTGCAAGGGTCAGTGTCAGCTCATGGAACAACTAAACTTGGGAAGAGATTTGCGATAGCGGTAGCTTACCGATAGCTTGGACAGGCTGAAAAATATCAGAACATTGTCAGGACAATTGTGGAGCTACTTTTTAGGCCAATAAAAATTTTTGGACATAGGGAACTTCCACTGCAGGTGCAAAGCCATCGGAATGGAGTTTTATAGCAGCTAATGATGGAACAGCAGACAAGCAGACTTAACATTATGAGTTGCCCAGAGGATGTGAGTGTCTTCAGCAAACAGAAAACTGGATGTCTGACATCATTCAGACAGAGGTAGGTTTTTCTGGCACATGCAGTCCAGAGAAAAGTGTGTCTAAGCCAAATGAGTGCACATTATTTGGAATGACGGAATCACCGGTCTAAGAACACCTGAGCAGTATGGAGATATATACATGCCACATTTTTTTGTGCCCTCAAATTCATTGCTTCCAATGTAGATGTGCGGCAGGTGCACTTAAATGCCAGGGCGACACCGCCGGGGTCTGCCCATTGGTCCGACAGCCCATTGTTCCGACCATATTAAACCCATTGTTCCGAAGTCCCGTTGTTCCGAAATCATCATGATGTCCTGTGGTTAAGGTCTGGTTAGGTTTAGGCACAAAAACCACTTGGTTAGGGTTAGGAAAAGATCATGGTGTGGGTTAAAATGAAAAAGAAAGTGGCAAACACATAAGCCGTGAGCCTGCTTCGCCTCAAGCCTTTCCCAGCTGACCCAGAGCCGGTTGCGGCGCACCATCAAGACAGAAATACGCCCGCCAGGAGCCATTCAGTAACGCGGAAATCTCCCCACACAACCCGGACCCCAGAGTAGCCTACTTTTGTTGCATTTGCCGATCCTCTATGGTACACAAATACAGTATAGCCTAGTATAATCACATATTGGAACAACAGGACATCGGACTAATGGGATGTCGGACCAGGGGGCTGTCGGACCAATGACATGGACCCGACGCCACCGCCACGCACATGCCTTCCTAGGCGCCTATTTTTCAGGGCACAACAACTACGCACAGAGATAAACAGTCCAACTTTTGGAACACACCACATGTCACATGACGAGGAACAACCAATCAAAATCTGCAGATGTCTTTCCCTTTTCCGTAAATATCAGTCTATGATAAATATCAAGAAGAAGTTGATCATGTCAGTGCAGGGCTGTCTGAGCTTTACATCTGTCCCATGGACAATATTTTTGGCCTAATACACACTTACAAAACAGCGCCCAGAAGAAGATAAGCTCTGCACTCAGGATTTCTGGTATAGGCTATTATACGTTGCTGGTTATGTTCGCCTAGCAAACTTTGACGCAACCTGTCTCTGCACCCTGCCTCCACACCCTTGCAAGCTGGCTCAGAGTAGGTACAAGAGTGGCGAGTTGTGCAGTCTTGCACCCAAATGCGGCCGATGGCAGCCGGTGGCTGCTTGCTCCACTGCAATTCAACAGCTAACAAGTGGAGCTGCTAACAACCACTGCTGTAACAAACAAACTCCACAAATCCATTAAGCAGCTCCACCATCCACAGTCAGACACACACAGCTGATTATTTACTGCTGAATTACAGCTCGCAACTCGCACCAACAGCAGACGCTGCTCCAATGTGAGTGTTTTTGCTGGCTAGCGAAACATCCTGGTGCAGACCATTTACTGGAGTTTAGCAGCCTGTTGCTCATGTAGGATCTGAAGATAAAGCACGACCACTGGCGGCTTTCAATGTCCAATAGTCCACCACTAACATTTTCATCATGTCTCGTCAACAAAAATGAAATACAAATTTCGTTATTTTCAAGATCCATTTTTAGCTTGGTTGCTGACAAAAAATCTTTGTGATAGTTTTCGTCAACAAAATTAACATTGATGTAAACGTATTGACTTAGGACAGAAAGAGTCTGCTCAGAGAGGCAGGGTGTTTGGTGCGAAGGACAAATGGATGGGGTTGTTAAAAAATGTGTGGTTTTGTTGGTTGTACTTGTTAGTTAGGAATACACATGCAGCATGAGCACATCACTGGTAGTTCTGCAGGAAGTTCAAACCCTCATTTGGTGAAATATTTGAGTCATAAAGCTCAAAGCGCTGCCTCCGAATGATACAAAACAACATGAGTTAAGTTAGCATTCAGATGTTGACCTAATAAAGCCCACTTTCATCACATTGTGCTACTGCCGTGTGTTTTAATCCAATCATTCATGTCTTCATCAAAACATGTTCATATTTGAGTGCAGTCAATTCAATCATAATTTCTTAAGCTCAGTTTTCTTAATGAGTTAACAGGGCTTTATGCTTGAGGAGCTGAGCTCTGCCAGACAAGATCCCAGGGGACTACACTTCAACATCCCAGCACACTGCAGTGAAAAATGCCATGACACTCCTCTGTTACTCCACTGACTGACTGATTCTTATGGTCAGCTGCCTCTGGCATCAAATCCAGAAGATGCTCATAAGAACATGTAACACTTGTGGATCCTAAAACAAGGACACTGATGCATTAAACCAACTAGTGCTTTTGTGCCGTGCAGACAACTTGCTAGCAATTATTCAAAGCTTTAACAATCTTAGAGTGTGATGATTGTGACAAAAGACTTCATGAAATGTGCTTTATATGCATGAGGTGCAAGACTTTTTGGCATAAGCAGTATGCAGGTTATGTCATGATAACTGGAAACTGCCACAGTCATTCCTGGTTCTCCCCTCCAGGCATTTCCATATAGTGTGGTGTCTGGTGTCCTTTACAACATTGCTGTTTAACTTTGCAGCCTTTGGAAATAACTTCCTTTGTAGACAGGAAGTACGAAAAGAAAGCACATGTAGGCCAAGGGAGGTAAGAGGTTCATCCTATTACTGCAAATTTTACATCTATGTTTCCCACACAGGCGCAGGCAAGGAAACCATGTGCAGAGAGAATAGAGAGGTCATACGAAGCAATGTCCGTTTCTGATGTCGGCGGCAGCTGATCACAGCTGGATGCGCTGTCAGTCAGCTTTAACAGCTGAACAGACTTTCGATAGTGTGTTCCCACACACATGTGTACTGTCCTAACACTGATAAAAGCCCACAGTTAACAGTGGCAGAGCAGCAGTGTTTTCTCTGTGTTTAAGAAACACCTGCATATGAATAACAACCTTCAACTGTGCACTGTGTCCTGCTTAGAGGCACAGGAACCATTTTTCCAGCAGAATGCATTTGTATCATTGGTAGTGTGCTCTCAAGCCCCAGAGCCCTGTCGCTGGCACTGGAGGCATAAAAAACTGGAGTGATTACGACAGTGACGGTTGAAATGGTGATTTACAGCCCCTATTCAGTGAGGACAAAAAGAAACCTTGATGAACAAGAGTGCACAGAAGAACTTTTGATCACGCAAAAGCATTTTCTTTTACGAACTGCTGACCTGCAGCATAATACACTGTGCAGCACAGTTGTGCGTATGCCAAAGGAAAGGACTGCCTAACAGCAAGGTAAAGTGGTGGAAACATTCTCAACAGACTGTCCACTTAGACTGATATTGATTTGTTTTAGGTAGGCCTTTGTATAAGTGGATAAAAAATGTTTTTCTGCTGACCCCCATCCACAGCAGTACATTGCTGAGCTTCTGTGGCAGTACTCCTGCCTGCTTTTCCAAAGACATGCCAACTGCCATTCTGTACAACATCTATTACACGTCTATCTGTCCTGGAAGAGGGATCCCTCCTCAGTTGCTCTTCCTGAGGTTTCTACCATTTTTTCCCCCGTTAAAGGGCTTTTTTGGGGGAGTTTTTCCTTATCGGCTGTAAGGATCCTAAGGACAGAGGGATGTCGTATGCTGTAAAGCCCTGTGTAAGCCCCTCCAACTTACACCCCCCACCACCCCCACCCACAAACACACACACACACACACACACACACAAAGCAAAAAAAAGAATGAGGATCCGGTTTGTTGTTTACTCACTGGGATCTACAGTGCATGCGTACACACACACACACACACACACAGTTGCACTGAGACTGTGCTGCACCAATAGACAGGCATGTGAGATTGGCACTCAAACACACACAGTGCCTGAGAGAAGCAGAGATAACAGCTCAGCACAGCACCAGTTGATTTCTGACTCCTCTGTCATATCTTCTCCAATGTTCTAATGTGTGGTGACACACACACAGAGCTGACGAGACAGGTGGCAGTGGGGCAGGGGGGTGCAAGAAGAGTGGCAACTCAGAAGAGTCTCAGAAGTGAAGAGTACAGGGTGCAAAAATGGCTGGGGGTGGGGATGATTTACAAGAGGTCTTAATCAGGCATATCTGATGTAGAGCCATCTTGCATCTTTTATCTTGGAAACTGAACTTTTAGAAATTAGAGATTCATACCAAACATCAAATAGCAATCCTTTGACATCTCCATAGAGAATGAAACTGGATGTCTATGCTGTAATGTACATGAGATGATTATTCCTTCTTATCTATAAAGTCCACACAAATATTTACTGGCCACTTTATTAATAATGTTGTATTGGGTTGCATTCAATTCTGCAGGTGGTACTTTAAAGCCTTATCACGCACAGTAGTTTGAGTTTTCCCTTAACAGTGGGTAAGGGACACATTAAATTTAAATTTTAAGTCAAACTAGTTTTACTAGTAGAATAATTACATTTTCAGTTGCTTGCTGGTAGTTCAGCTGCATTCCTATTTGCATAATGGTTCAAACAGGATTCTAGTAGTTCAATTATTATCATCTATTTTTTCTGTAGTTAACTATAGGTTTATAAGGATCTATTGATCTAGATAGATATATTGATTCAATGATCAACAATCCAATATTATTGATGCAAAGTGAAAACATTGATCTATAATATCATCTTTAAGATACGCTTTTATTTTGAAATTCTGTGTCACCATCAAACAGCAGCAAGCAGATGTCAAGCAGCTACTGAGTGTGTAGCAGGAAGGAGAGACATGCCATGTCCTTTTGTGAATAAGGCAAGGTTTGTCGGGTCATAAGAAGAGTGACTCTGGCTCTGAAAATACTTTTGCCTGTTTTTGCAGTTTTCCCTGGACATAAATTAGAAAGGATCATCACAGAGGAATTCCACAGATGATAATCTGATTGATGATGATTCACAATTTGATTGACATGATTTATAAATACTTTTCAAATATTCATAAATTTCTGCGATGTAATAGGCTGCATTTATGGGACTCCCCATCATAGTTCCATCCGAGAATAAAGGAGATAACATGAGTTGTAAGTCATTTCACAGCAATTCAGCAATTCAGTTAACATCAGCCTAATACTGACAGAATGAAATAAGTATAAAAATCAAGTATAAATCAAAACGTCATTTTTTCATTGCAATTTTTAAAAAAGTAATCTTTGTTCTAAATAATATTTATATCCATTTAAAATAATATTTGTAATTATCATAAAATTATTTTCATTATAACTTATAAGTCCATAATTCCATTCATAAAGCCCATCAATGAATTAAATTACTTAATAACTTAATCAAATAATTCCATAAATAAACCCAAATCATGACTTTGAATCATTTAATTTACACATAAAGTCTGAAATATAATTTCAGCTATCAATCCAGTAAGCTAAGTCAGCAAACATAACTACATATAACCACATTACGTGAATGAAATGGATTACCATATCTACACACAGCATCCTTTCACAAATTAAACTACATGAATGCATGAATGAATGAATCTCAGAGGATCGCTCCTGCTGCTTGCATAACACCTCAACCCGTGTGCTACATAGTTCTTAATTTGCGGTAAATCGTAGATTATTGTTACTTGCCCTACTGTCAAACATATACACATATACTGTACAGCACATACCAATACCATCTCTGCAGTCATCTGAGCGTTGATGCAAACAACTTTTTCTCCGACCTGTCTCTGTGCAGGAGACAAACCAAGGAAGCGCACCTTCACAGCTGATATTAAGTACATCAAAGCAAACCTGCATCTCTCGGTATATACCCGCATCAGCTCAGGCTGTTTTTGTGCTACTTGAATTACATAATTCTAAAATCATAGCAAAGAATGAAAAAGAAAATATAACAGTCTTTTAATTTATGGATTAACAGTGCAATCCCCTCATCAGGACTCTAGTTTCTGAGGTCAGCTGTCTGACTGATGAACACTGTATACAAAAGCAGAGCTGACATTCCTGCACTTTCCCATAAATAATAGGGGCTGTAAATCACCAGTTTCATCACGATACAATACTATATCAATTCTTTGGACAGCAATACGATACTTGCAGATATCACAAAGTCTGCCACAGTACGATTTGATTCAGTATGATTCAGGGGCATGCAATCGGAATGGGATGATGGCTATTTAAGATAAAAACAACACAGGCAAGAAGAAGGCAAGAAACAATAAACTACCAGAAAACATTCAAAATCTGTTTGTGAATCGTATGGGGGGGTTATAATCTGAGGGGTGAATACAACTTTAAAACAATAAGCATACGTACAACTATGAAAAGTTTCTGTGTATCGATTACTGGTGTGAAATTATGGAACAGTCTGAGTGAAGAAATGAAGCAATGTCCAAGCAAAAATCAGTTTTAATTAATGTACACAAATATGATTTTCACAAGGTACAGCGATGGGGTGAACAGACAGGTGAAGTATTGTATTATTATAATATTATTAAAGGAGCAACAAGTGAAATTCATTATTTCTAGATTGAAGGAATTAAAAAATTGCTATGTGAAGAACTAGAGGTGTAATTTAATCTGGAGTATAGCATGACCTCACGCACCCTCTCTCTGTGTTGATCTCCAGCCCATTGTTTACAAGCCGGTCCGGCTGCGCGTTCATGTACGTTCATGTGAATCCGACTGGTGCTTACGCTAACGTCCCCATGCTTCTTGGCTCCGACTCACTGAGCCTGGCGGAGAAGCGTGGGGACGTTAGCACTAATGGGCTGCCATGCTAACGTTCCAACTCATCTCCATGAGACCGTGAGCCCGGGTCAGTTGGAGTTGGAGCGTTAGTGTGGTAGCCGAGTAGTGCTAATGCTAACAGGAAAGCAGGGAAATAGCTAAACACAGCAGAGACCGAGAGTGAGTGAAAGACATTGCTAACTGCTAAGTTGGCTGTTTAGGTTTTATTTCCTCGCCCCTGTGGCGAGTGAATCTGCCTGCAGTGAAAGCGGGGGCTAACCGGTGCTTCCTCCTCATGCTCCACTTCACACAGCCAGTTAGCTTCTGCTAGCTTCCCAGCTAGCGGCTCTCCATTTGGATCCAACCGGAGCACCAAGCCCTGGTTTGTTATTCAGGTTAATGTGGGAAGAAGCAGCGGGTATATCGGGCAGCTGAGTGAAGCTGAGTGAAGCAGAGCCTGCGGAAGAAACACCGGGACTGTCTGGATGTGATAGTCCGTGCTGCGGTACTCGTCTCACCAGCACAGACGAGGCAAGTGACGGGGGGGGGGGGGGGGGGGGGGGGGGGGGGGGGCGTGTTGGAGAGCAGAGGTAGAGGGAGGAGTGGCTCATGACACACTTTGTTTTGCTCTACAGACAGTGCACAACAGCGAACCTAGCAGTGAAACGATTTTGCTTATTGCCCCTTTAATAATGTTATTAATTGTTATTATTAAACTATTAATAGTAAAAATATTATCGATAATATAATGTATTATGTATTTCTAATATATTGTAGTGCTGCACGATTAATTGCAATCGCAATGTCAGGCTGTGCGATTACATAACCGCGTAAAAGGCTGCGATTTGCGATTTAATGTAAATAAATGTTAACGTGTGTGCCTGTGCACGTGACTACCTCTCCTACAGTGTGTGGAATTTGTTGACATTACGCCCACAAGCTATCCTGGTGTGTGCAGCACGTATGGTCAGGTGACCAGCCGGCGTCCATATATGGAATTATATGATATCGTCTTATACATATATAGTATGATGAGTATGATATAGTATTGTATATTTTACTATGGTATGTTGTTTTGTATGATACATTGCATAATGTTGGTTGTGTGTATATATATACATATATTTTGTTGTTATGTATATATAGTGTTATACATACATATATTGTGTTGTTGAAATTATATATTCAAAGTTGTGGAATAACTATTTATTCAGGATTAATAAGGAATCATAGTAATTATATTATTAATAACTATTGATGAGATATATAAAATCTTTGCTCAGTGTAAGGCAACGCATATAGCAGGCATTGCACAAATGCACATGGTAATCTTACAGTAATCACATTGTATCTTATTTATGCAGGCATGCATGAGTATATGTGTGTATGTAAAAAGGCTAATTAGTATGCATGTATTTATATATATATATATATATATATATATATATATATATATATATATATATATATATATATATTTATTTATTTTTGGAAAAGGGGTGGGGATTAATAAGTTTTACTTTCTCACTCCTTTTCAAATATGTTTTGTAGGAAATATTGATTGTTACATAATTTATAATTTATTCCGTGGCAGCATTTATTAAATACTGTAAATGCTTGCTGACATTCTCCACCATTTTGTATGAAAATTTTGATTGATATGATTCATTCAGGGTTTGCATTCTCCACCATCACATATGTAAGACTTGTTTGATTATAAACAGTTTATTCAGGTGCCTATGTTTTTCCCCATGAATACTGTACTGTAACATAACCACTTAAATTATTCGTCCAGCGATATAATTTCATAGTCAGACTAATAAAACCACACCTCTTGTTGATCAGACAAGAATGTTTAACGCACTTTGGGGAAATTATTAATGATCAATTGTCAATTCAAATAGAGCTCAAATAGCCAGGATCTTTGCACCCGTAAAGTGACTGAATGTAATCCTACAGAAAACCAAGACAACGACTTCATAGACAAACATTTATTCTAAACTACTGACAGAGAAGACCAAGACACAATAATGGGCTCTAGTTTCGCAGACTGGGCGAGGCGGGGCGCAGCGCACCTGCGCTTCGCCAACTGAGTGTGGCCAGGCAGATTTTGCAAGTTTGGCACACCGTGCGCCTGGCGCAGCTACTCCTCTTTCCCACCTCTGTCCCTCCTACCTGCGCAAGTCGGAAAGAGGGAGGAGAGAAGGCGTGGAGTGGGTTTTACACACATCACACCAATCAAATGAGCCCCTCTCCTCGCCCTTAAATGCACTGTGCGAAGGCGTAATGACAGTTTACTCAATTCACCATGGCAGAAGAGAGTAGCAGTGTCACACGGCCAAACTTCTCACAGGAGGAAACTGATGTTTTGGTCCGGGAGGTCCAAGCTCGCAGTGTCCGAATATACGGAACTGCGAGCAGACCTCCATGGGCTGATGATACAAAGTAGGGATGTCCCAATCCAGCTTTTTCCACTTCCGATCCAATACCGATATTACAGCCTTGAGTTTTGGCCAATACCGATCCGATCCAAGCACGTATTATACATATTCGCTTATTTTGTTGTCAGTCATGTTAGAAAAGGTTTGATCAAGCGATATTACTCTAACAAGAAGAACTACTTAATCGGGTTAGTTAGAATATATCCACAACAGTTGGTATGAGAAACTGACCTGTTTATTGTTAACAGGGTTAAATAAACAAACTTTAAACTTGAACATTAACATTAAATAGAAAATATAGCTGGTTTGCTTTGGCTGCTTTGGCCCCTTAATAAATAGGAAATAAATCAACACAAGAAATCTTTAAAGAGTCTAATATTGAAATTAAAGCAGCAGCAAGACTCCACACACTTGTGCTTTGGCCCCCTAATAAATAAAAAATAGATTAACACCACAAGACATTGTTGACATTTAACAAACAATGCAGCCTTTCCTTTTTTTAGTTATTTTAGTAGTGTCAGTGCCAGCCTGGTGCTGCTGTTTCCTGGGACCAACAGAGGGGACAAAAAAACCACACACAATATTGTACAACTGTTTAAACAAGCAATAGTCCATCCATAGCTCCAGTTTCACTAATTGTGCCCAAAACAATGCCATCAGTACTCTTTAGTTAAACAGTAAGAGTGTAAACCAAATAAAAATATCACTCTCAAAAAACCAGAGCAGAAAACAAATAGTCAGTTAACTAAATTGACCGCTGCTCTTCCTACCCTCCGTGTGTGTCTGCCATCTGCATGCTGGCCTGGAGGATTGATAGTAAGAGCTGGAGCGGATCACTGGAATGGACTGCTTAAATCACGGAGTGCTGGGCTGGTCGGAAAACCTGGATCGGATTCCGTGAATGCAGTCCGATCCGATGCCGATGCACGTTTTTTGCTAATATCGGCGGGCGATCCCTAATACAAAGGTAGCCTGGGAAGAGGTCACCACAATTGTAAATCAATGTTGCGTTTCTCTTGTGTGCACGCTCTCTCTTTCTCTCTCGCAGTCTCACTCTGTTTCTTTTCTTTTGACTTTTCTAAGATGACAGATGCTGAATATATACTCCCTATCTGATGCTGTGGCTGTTTGTGGTTGGCTGAGAGGGATGTGAACTCATTAGTTTGCAGCTGTGTTAATCAAATCAGGTTGGGTTTCCATTACGCGTGCCAAATGTGCCAAACGGTGCCAATCCCCTTTGATCTGACATCAGATGTGACGGGACAGTCGTTATAGAGATACATTTATATGTGCTGATTGCAAATAGTTGCATTGAATAGTGTTTTTTTGGGTATTTATTGCATTGTTAATGTGCCTGACATTCTGGAAACCTGCCTGTGAGGTTTTGGTGACGTGTGCACATTGTCTGCTGGTCAGCCAAACTTCCAGTACACCGGCTGCGCTCCGCCTGCGCTGACAGTAGACCTGGTTTCAGCTGGTGAGCTTTTAGCGCACCTTTGGCAAAGCCTTTTGGCACGAAACTGTCACTGCGCCAAGCTGCATCTGTCGACACCTCCCCCTGCTGCGCTGCCACACCCATCTCAGCGCACCTCGGTCTGCCAAACTACCAAACTGAGCGTGCCTCGGGTTGCGCTGCTTGAAACTAGCTCTGCGCGGGGTTCGCCACCCTGCGCTGCACCGGGAAACTAGAGCCCAATGAATAAATGCAACTATGAGTGGAATGAAATGAATACAGCGATGCTAATGAATGAATGAATGACCAGAGTGAACCAGATGAAGCAATGAGCAATGGTGAGATAATTATCAGAGGAAACTTTAACATGGACCTGTGAAAAGCACCATTCAACAGCTGAGTGGCATGGGAAGCAAAAAGGAAAATATCTGAAAACTTAGGGGAAATCCTAGTTTTATCTAATGCTTCCTACCATACTTATTAAACTATGCATCAAACCCCAGTACAGGAAGATTATGTTGTTTCACCTGAGTTGTAGCAGACTAGAAAGAAGATGCTCTGGAGGGGGAAGAGGAAAAAGCAGCACTGCTCCTCGGTGTGAACTGCTCCTGGTGCTGTCCCACGGGGCAGCCTGCTCAGCTGGTCCTTCTCTTCTCCTTGGTCGAACTTCTTGGAGCCCTTGGGCACTTTTGGGCATTCTTGAGCCCACAAGGCAACTTTGGCTCGGGTGAGCTTGGTTCTCCATGTCGGTCATCTTCGCACACCCAGTGTGGGCATGCAGGAGTCTACCTTTCTTTAGTCCTGACCTTGTTGGTCCAGGACACAGGAGTTAGGCAGACCTTGTGGCATAAAGTTCTTTCTGTTGGGTTTTAGCATGTTCAGTTCTGCTCAGGATGCAATCAAATTGCCCAGCGGGGCCACGCTGGATGCGGCCCAGCATGGCCCGCCGCCTTCTCAAAAGTTCTTCAAGTTCTTCTTTTTCTCTCATTTTTTCTTCTTTAACTTCTTTAACTTAACAAGACAAAAAGTCTCTTCTCATCTTATAGTTGTTCACAGGGGTTGAGACTGGCAGGCAGGCTCCGGCCTCTGTGCTGTGATTGGCCTTGCCAGCTGTCTGTCTCAGGCTGATATCCAGTAGGAGCAGTTCACTGTCACTGGCGGGACAATTCACTCCTCCCCTCCTGTACCTTTGCTAATTTAAAGTTTCATTTTCTTTAATTGCTTCCTAGATAATTAATGAAGCTTGGAACATTTTGAATGCTTCCATATTTACCAACATGGTGCTGTCTGCTATTGAATGGTACCAAACACACATTGTCTGCAACAGGATATTACCAACTTATAAATAAGTGGTCAACAGACACTACTAATTCAGATTTAAATGTTATACATGGTGATCATGTTATAACATCATATATATATGTACATGTGTATGTATATGCACTGAAATAGAAAGAAAGGTGAAGCATAAAATTACAATCAACATGTTGGTTCCTGGAATCCGCATTTCTGTCTGTCCTCTTAAAAGACAACCGCAGGGAAAGGTGGGTGTTATCACATTAACATATAGTACACACAGACGTCTGCACCATAGGGGACCTGGTGTCAGAGTGGCATCTCAACTTGAATCTTCTTCCTGGATGACACCAACACCAGCATGTTAAATAATAAAGTTACGTTTGAAACACCTTTCAGACCATGTGGCTGAGTCTGTCTCTTTGTTCGTGTTTGTGACATGTCATAAACTCTGGGGATTGTCGAGAGCTTATCAGTTGAAGTGACCCAGTGGTTGGTCACCAGTTCGTCCCTGATGTCAGGAAGCTGAGTAAAGTCCATTAGTGTAAATCCAAAATAAACAGGCTTGATCACCCTACAGTTTACATGCCTTTTTTTCTTTCTTTCCTCTCTTCTATTTTCTATTTCCTAATATCATGGCTCATTTGACTTGTTTTGTATGATTTGGGACAACTTTGTTGATATTTTTGTTACATATTCGAAATAAAAAATAAAATAAAATAAACAATAGTAAATAACTGAACCACTTAAGTGCAGTAAAGTTTATCTTAAAATGACTCCACTAACACCCATACAGTTGTTGCAAAAGTTTGACACATTTTTCATTTTAAGATTACTTTTTAATTTCGCAGCTTCTAAACACTTTTTGTATCCAGCTAAGAATTTTCCAGTTTTTGTTTAGGGGGTTTTCACCCATTCTCCCTGCAAAAGGCTTCTAGCTCTGTGAGATTCTTGGGCCGCCTTGCATGCACTACTCTTTTGAGGTCTATTCACAGATTTTTAATGATGTTTAGGTCGGGGGACTGTGAGGGCCATGGCAAAACCTTCAGCTTGCTCCTCTTGAGGGAAGGCCTTTTTTTCGATTTTGAGGTGTTTAGGATCATTGTCCCGTTGTAGAGGCCATCCTTTCTTCATCTTCAGCTTCTTTACAGATGGTTTGATGTTTGCTTCCATGTTACGTTCCCCAGCCGCCTGTGTATTTATTATGTGTATGTGTTTATGTCTATGTATGAATTTGATCATCATGTTTAGTGGAGAGTCAGACCTCTCTTTCTGTCCGGAGATCGTGTGTGTATTGTGTTAACAGGTGTGCAGGTGATTCGCTGGACGATCGTGACGTTGCTCCGACTGGATTGGCTGAGCAAGGGGCTCGGCCTTCAGTGTCAACGGACAGCTACTGGATAACAAGCGTGACGTCACCGCTGCTGGATTGGTGGAGCAAGGGGCTCGGCCTTCATAACGCTGGCCACACGGAAGCCACGGCCCCACTCTCGTACATGGCAGCAGCACATTGTATCGTTCTCGTTTTGTGATTGATAAGTACTTTGTTGTGTGACCCACATGTGATTATTTAGCTCGCTTGCTAAGTAATTAATTCTTTTGTTAAGACCAGCGCCTTAGGGCCAACTGAGTCGTTTGTGTATATTGTAAATAGTCATTGTCACATATTATTGTTTGCACGGAGCGTAGGGGTGAGCTGCTATTTTTGTTATACCTGTTTTCTCCTGTTTTTCGTTATCCTAGGGAGTTACGCCTAGTATTGTATTTTTGTTTCTTTTGTTTTTGTTAGGGATTAGTTATTTCGCCGGTCGGTAGACAGGTTGCTTTTTGTTTGTTGTTTTGGCCTGAGCTCACCCTGACGTCTTTTGCTCCATTTTGTGTGCGATATTGTACAGTGTGCTTTTGGAGTGTGTAGCAATAAATTGCTCACCTGTACATTTACTCCCGTGTTTCTGTGTGTCCTTATGTTATGCACCCACACCCCTAGACCGGGGGCGTAACATTCCAGAATTTGCTGAAATTTAACTGAACCCATTCTTACCCCTACCTGTGAAATGTTCCCCGTGCCACAAAACAACAGCAAACAACAACAAAACATGATTGATCCACCTGATGCTGAATTTTGTGGTGAGGACACAGGAAAGGTTTTCTTCAGAGTCTAATAAATCTTCCTGCAGGTCTTTTGCAATCAAACAGGGGTTCTGATTTGCCTTTCTAAGAATCTTATGAACAGCTTTCTCAGAAAGTTTTCTTGGTCTTCCAGGCCTCAGCTTGACCGCTACAGTTCATGTTAACTGCCATTTCTTGATTACATTACAAAGTAAGGAAACAGCTACCGGAAAACACTTTCCTATCTACTTATACCCTTCTCCTGCTTTGTGGGCATCAGTAATTTAATTCTTCAGAGTGCTATACAGCTGTTTATAGGAGCCTATGGCTGCTGATTGTTGGGATAAGATTTCAGGAGTCAGGGTATTTATAAAGCTATAAAATTTGCATCACCTGGTCTTTCCTGATGATGAATATGAACAAGCCATAGCTGTAACAAGCTAATTATGGTCTGAGACCCTGGTAAAAGTTGTTTGAGAGCTCAAATGCCTTGGGGTGCCCAAACTTTCACTCTAAAATTGTACAAAACAGAAAGTAATACAGTAATCTTGCTAATCTTGAGCCCTTTCTGGAAGAAATCTTTCATTTGAACCTAAACCATCATCTTTTTCATAAAACCTGAAGGCAAACTTCCCCCAACAGCCATAAAACATAGAGTAACAATGACATCATTTAACAAAGGAATAAAATTAAGCTCAGTAATAACTGTCAGGGTTCATAGACAAAACTATTGTTTTTTGCTAGTCACTCATTATTATATTATATATAATTATATTATTATTATTTTTTTTTATACTTTTTCTTAGAACAGCTTGGTTGAATTTTAACGTGAATGCATGTTTTTCCAGCCAAACATTGCTGAAACAGAGCAGCTAATGTTGCTGTAGAGAGAAGTTAGCTGAGTGACATGCCCATCCAGGCAGTATGTCCTATTTTATCTCATTAATGGCTTTATTTACATACTCTGTGCTCTGTCTGTGGACCCATATTTTCTTCCAAATCCAAAATATTTCCACACTGCTCATTTTTTCCCCCAAGTAAATAAGATTATCCTTATCATCTTTTTTCATGACTGTTGCCATTATCTGCCTGCTGCTGTTTGACAGTGACAAAGAAAATAAAAAAAAATAAAAATAAAAGTGTAACTTAAAGATGATGATATGGATCGATGTTTTCAATTTGCACTGATGATATTGGATCATTGATCATCGATATACATACTCCAGATCGATGGATCGTTACACCCCTTTTTTTTTTTTTATTAATAAATGAGCTTTAGTTAACTGAACTATATCTCTCCCTTGAGTACTTTTGCTGTAGTTCAACTTCTTCTGGGCCAAAGTAATTGGTTGCTTGCATAGCTATGCTTTCAAAGTAGCTTCCTCAACAATGGATGGAGGAATGGCTAGAGAGAAGAGGAGGTAAGGGAAAAAAGAGGGAGGTAGAGAGATACTGAAATTGAGGAGGAGAGAGAGGAAAAGGGGCAAGACAGGTCCAAAAATAAACCCAGGAAGCGCTAATGAGTACACTCAGGTTTGCTCAGTTGCTGTGACAACGCGCTGGCTCATTGCTTCAAGCCACAAGATTGCATATCTAATGAATAACACACACACACACACACACACACACACACACACAGAGTTGAGAGTAAAGAATACAGTATATCCCCTCAAGCTATTGTCATCTGCATGGGTTTGCAGGCATCCAAAACTCATCAGAACACAACACACTCGATTGAGAATCAAAATGGCACATATGTCTGCATGTGTATGTGTCTGTCGTGAAAGCTTTAAAATAGGTATGCCAACATAAAGAAATGCAGCCAAAGCTTTTAACCAATTCTATCAGGACCACCGTGCTGTGACTGTGCCAGTTGGAGTGAGCTGAATAGTTAGAGCAGAGGAAAGAAGAGCGCTTGAGAAAGGAGGAAAAATCCCTCACAATGCAGCAGATTCTCCTGCGTCAGGACCTCAGGCATTCACACTGACAGGCACAGTGTGCAACAGAGTCCAAATATAGCTCATAAATTGTGTGCATTAAGTTCATAAACTGTAAGAAGATGATGAACTTAAGTAGATGTATAAAAAAGATAGAAATGGATAGGATAAAAAGGATGTCCTCTTTTTCCACTTCTCTTTGCTTTCATTGAGTAATCAGATCATGCTGTTCGTCAATGACCTCATATATTTAACTAAGGTTAGACATATATATATATATAGAGAGAGAGAGAGAGAGAGAGAGAAAGAGAGAGCGAGAGAGAGAGAAAGAGATAGATAGATAGATAGATAGATAGATAGAGATATACATGCATAACACTGATGTCCAATGGCTAGGGGACCAAAGAGCTGACCACACAGCACCAGGCCCTAATATGATCTATACATACATACATACAGGCTGAAGAAGCTAACTGCACTCCATGAACGCCTAGCAGCACAGATGAACCAGCTCCTAAGGGATGAGACCCACCCAGAATGGTTGACACAGGGCAGGACAGTCCTGATCATGAAAGACCGGAACCATCCCATCCAACTATAGACCAATAACCTGTCTCTCCACAACATAGAGGCTCCTGTCAGGCATCATAGCGGCTAAGATAACTAGGCATATGGGCCAATACATGAGTGAGGCACAGAAAGGAATTGCACTGTGAGGGTCCTAAAGACAGAGGGATGTCGTATGCTGTAAAGTCCTGTGAGGCAAACTGTGATTTGTGATATTGGGTTTTATAAATAAAATTGATTGAAATTGAATTGGCAGTAACACCAGAGGAGCCAAGCACCAGCTACTGGTCGACAGAGCAATCGCCCGAGACTGCAAGAGCAGGAAGACCAACCTGTGCACCGCCTGGATTGACTACAAGAAAGCCTATGACTCAATGCCACACACATGGATACTGGAATGTTTGGAACCACGGGTGATTCTAGGATCAGAGGTTTAGGGGTGCTGAGCACCAAGATAAATTTCACTGTTTTGTACATTTTAACACAATTTCACAATTTTTTTTGTTGTTAAAATATGTTTCAGTACGTTTCAACCAAGTACTGTATGGTTTTGACACTTTTCTAGCTTGTAGCTGGGATTCAATTTAGGAGTGCTTCAGCACCCCCAAAAATGGGCTAGAAATGCCTACAGTATGTCTGGAACTATACAATTTCAACAGGACACTAAGGGGGCTTTCACACCTGAAAGTCCGGACCAAGGTCCATGTTTTTGCTACATTGTATACGCTTGGTCCGGTTGGTTTGGTTTCACACTGCATTAAGGCGACCGGATCAAATGACATATTTGGCTCTAGTTTCCTGGCGCGGCACAGGGTGGCGAACCCCGCACAAAGCTAGTTTTGAGCAGCGCAACCCGAGGTGCGCTCAGTTTGGCAGACCGAGGTGCGCTGAGATGGGTGTGGTGGCGCAACAGGGGGAGGTGTCGACAGATCCAGCTTGGCGCAGTGACAGTTTCGTGCCAAAAGGCTTCGCTGAAGGTGTGCTAAAAGCTTGCCAGCTGAAACCAGGTCTACTGTCAGCGCAGATGGAGCACAGCCGGTGTAAGTGTAAGTTTGGCTGACCGGTGGACAGTGCGCACGTCACCAAAACCTCACAGGCAGGTTTCCAGAATGTCAGGCACATTAAGAATGCAATAAATAGCCACAAAAACCACTATTCAATGCATCTATCTACATTCAGCACATAAATGTATCTCTATATCGACTGTCTCGTCACATCTGATGTCAGATCAAAGGGGATTGGCACCATTTGGCACGCGTAATGGAAACCCAGCCTGATTTGATTAACCCTTTATGACCTACCATAGAACAAGTCCGCCAGAGCATATCTTTAAAATTTTACCTGCTATAGGGCCATTTTTTGGAGTATTTTAATATGCTATACATCAATACAACCCTTAAATCCCAAATTTTAATAATATGTGTGGACATACAGTACAGGCCAAAAGTTTGGACACACCTTCTCATTCAATGCGTTTTCTTTATTTTCATGACCATTTACATTGTAGATTCTCACTGAAGGCATCAAAACTATGAATGAACACATGTGGAGTTATGTACTTAACAAAAAAAGGTGAAATAACTGAAAACATGTTTTATATTCTAGTTTCTTCAAAATAGCCACCCTTTGCTCTGATTACTGCTTTGCACACTCTTGGCATTCTCTCAATGAGCTTCAAGAGGTAGTCACCTGAAATGGTTTCCACTTCACAGGTGTGCCTTATCAGGGTTAATTAGTGGAATTTCTTGCTTTATCAATGGGGTTGGGACCATCAGTTGTGTTGTGCAGAAGTCAGGTTAATACACAGCCGACAGCCCTATTGGACAACTGTTAAAATTCATATTATGGCAAGAACCAATCAGCTAACTAAAGAAAAACGAGTGGCCATCATTACTTTAAGAAATGAAGGTCAGTCAGTCCGGAAAATTGCAAAAACTTTAAATGTGTCCCCAAGTGGAGTCGCAAAAACCATCAAGCGCTACAACGAAACTGGCACACATGAGGACCGACCCAGGAAAGGAAGACCAAGAGTCACTTCTGCTTCTGAGGATAAGTTCATCCGAGTCACCAGCCTCAGAAATCGCAAGTTAACAGCAGCTCAGATCAGAGACCAGATGAATGCCACACAGAGTTCTAGCAGCAGACCCATCTCTAGAACAACTGTTAAGAGGAGACTGCGCCAATCAGGCCTTCATGGTCAAATAGCTGCTAGGAAACCACTGCTAAGGAGAGGCAACAAGCAGAAGAGATTTGTTTGGGCCAAGAAACACAAGGAATGGACATTAGACCAGTGGAAATCTGTGCTTTGGTCTGATGAGTCCAAATTTGAGATCTTTGGTTCCAACCGCCGTGACTTTGTGAGACGCAGAAAAGGTGAACGGATGGATTCCACATGCCTGGTTCCCACTGTGAAGCATGGAGGAGGAGGTGTGATGGTGTGGGGGTGTTTTGCTGGTGACACTGTTGGGGATTTATTCAAAATTGAAGGCACACTGAACCAGCATGGCTACCACAGCATCCTGCAGCGACATGCCATCCCATCCGGTTTGCGTTTAGTTGGACGATCATTTATTTTTCAACAGGACAATGACCCCGAACACACCTCCAGGCTGTGTAAGGGCTATTTGACCAAGAAGGAGAGTGATGGAGTGCTGCGGCAGATGACCTGGCCTCCACAGTCACCGGACCTGAACCCAATCGAGATGGTTTGGGGTGAGCTGGACTGCAGAGTGAAGGCAAAGGGGCCAACAAGTGCTAAACACCTCTGGGAACTCCTTCAAGACTGTTGGAAAAGCATTTCAGGTGACTACCTCTCGAAGCTCATCGAGAGAATGCCAAGAGTGTGCAAAGCAGTAATCAGAGCAAAGGGTGGCTATTTTGAAGAAACTAGAATATAAAACATGTTTTCAGTTATTTCACCTTTTTTTGTTAAGTACATAACTCCACATGTGTTCATTCATAGTTCTGATGCCTTCAGTGAGAATCTACAATGTAAATAGTCATGAAAATAAAGAAAACACATTGAATGAGAAGGTGTGTCCAAACTTTTGGCCTGTACTGTATGTCCATACTAATGAAAGAAATTGCTAAAAAGTGCAACAAACCACTAAAAAAATGAAAATCGTTTTTGTTTTTACACATATTTTTCTAAATACAGAAATATCATGGCTGTATCCCTCAAAATGGTAAATGTAAAAAAGTTGCACAAAATCCTTTCAAACCACAGAAAATTGATTTTGAGTGTTTTCATAACTTAATATTTGAGATACAAAATGTGACAAAAACAAAAGTTAAATGCACATTGTGCACAATTAGCAAAAATACAACATGTACATCAAAATAAACTATTTACAATAGAACAACCAAAGTTCAAAGTTCAAAGTCAAACATTACTTTTCAGTAGCACCAGGGGAGCTGTGACAGGTCTTGTGACAGTTCCTGTCCACGATGAGCAATATTTTTGCTGGATTTTTATTGGTGTTGGCACACAGTGTTTTGATGGCAGCCCAGTGAAAGTACATCCTGAACAGCTCAGATGGAGAGGGATTGTCCACATACTGTGATAGGGGTGGCTGCACACCTGGCCTCCTTTTGGGCAGAAAATGTGGTAGGGGATGTGGCAAGATGTCAGGCTCCTTTTCGGTTATCCAGCCAGCTGCATCACCAGGGAGTGTCTCTGACCTGGAGCCTCTGTTTGCTGGAGACGACTCCTTCCTCCCCCTCTGCCTCCCTCCAGGGTGCAGGACGAGGAGACCCCCCCACTTCCTCCTCATCATCATCATCGTCAACTCTGCACACAGATGTTACACAGTGTGTTAGATGTGTTCAACATGAGAGTAATACAATAATGGTGCCCTTACTTTACTCTAACTCAAAAACAAACAATATTTCATGAATATATACATACACGTCATAGGAGGGATCTCTCCTTTGGATGAGGTCGGCGTCATTGCAACTGTCGGCAGAATCCGGACCAGATGAGTGGACTGAATCTTCATCCAACGCTGTAATTAGCTTGAAAGCTTCGCGCCGGGAGAAAAGCTGTTTCGCGCGTCCGGGTTGCTGCGGTTCCATAAATATATGTGTACAAGTGTGTGGTGAGTGTCTGGTGTGTGTGTGTGTGTGCAAGTGTGGGGTGAGTGTCTGTGTGTGTCTAAGTGTTGTTGTGAAAGAGTAAAATACAAAACGAGAGCAAAAGCGAGTGTAATATTTACCGCGGAAGAAAGAGAGGAATTTCCCGGGAAATGATGTCACTCCTTGTTGCCGCGGGTAGTGTCGTGAGAAAGACACGCAAGAAAATAACGTGACAGTTCATGCTCACAACGTGTTTAGTCCAACATAGGAAGTGCTGTGAATACCCGCGATGAGGATTATAATGTTTTTGTTCTTAGCACTTTTTACTGTTTTTCTACAAACCTATCAGTGCAAGGAAACAGCACTCTGGGACATGATGAATGCATGGTAAGTTAGAGTAACTCCTCCGGTTTTAAATGCAAAAAGAATTATTGCTCTATCTTATTTGGTTGCAATTCTACCGGCATTTAAAAATCAATATGCAAATGGAATCGCTCCCGCCGGTTTTAAAGGGCTAACACAGCTGCAAACTAATGGGTTCACATCCCTCTCAGCCAACCACAAACAGCCACAGCATCAGATAGGGAGTATATATTCAGCATCTGTCATCTTAGAAAAGTCAAAAGAAAAGAAACAGAGTGAGACTACAAGAGAGAAAGAGAGAGCGCACGCGCACGAGAGAAACGCAACATTGATTTACAATTGGTGACCTCCTCCCAGGCTACCTTTGCATCATCAGCCCGTGGAGGTCTGCTCGCAGTTCCGTATATTCGGACACTGCGAGCTTGGACCTCCCGGACCAAAACATCAGTTTCCTCCTGGGAGAAGATTGGCCGTCTTACGCTGCTGCTCTCTTCTGCATTGGCGAATTTAGTAAACTCTCATTACGCCTTTGCACAGCACATTAAAGGGCGAGGAGAGGGGCTCATTTGATTGGTGTGATGTGTGTAAAACCCACTCCACGCCTTCTCTCCTCCCTCTTTCCGACTTGCGCAGGTAGAAGGGACGGAGGTGGGAAAGAGGAGTAGCTGCGCCAGCACGCAGGGTGTGCCAAACTTGCAAAACACCTAGTTGGCGAAGCGCAGGTGCGCTGCGCCCCCCCCTCACCCGGTCTGCGAAACTAGAGGCCATTGACGTTAACTACATGGCCTCTCGTTTCGCAGACTGGGCGAGATGGAGGCGCCTCAAAGCCGACTGCCCAAGTCAACTTCAAATGCGTCATATACCAAGGGGATGCACTGTCATCACTGCTGTTCTGCACAGGCCTGAATCCACTTAGTCAGATCATCAGGAAGACTGGCTATGGATACCAATTCCAAAGTGGAGTAACAATCAGTCACCTGCTCTACATGGATGACATCAAGCTGTATGCCAAGAATGAGCGAGAAATTGACTCACTGATCCACACCACCAGGATATACAGCATAGGGACAGCGATGTCATTCGGATTAGACAAGTGTGGCTGAATGGTATCAAAGAGAGGCAAGATGATCAGAACTAAGGGAGTTGACCTACCAGAGGGCAGGTCAAGGGGCAGCTGTGGCTCAGAGGTAGAGCGGGTCGTCCACCAATCGGAAGATCAGTGGTTTGATCCCTGGCTCCTCCTGTCTGCATGTTGAAGTATCTTGAACAACATACTGAACCCCAAATTGCTCCCAATAGCTGTTCCGTCGGTGTGTGAGTGTGTTAAAAACTGAGTAGCAGGCGGCACCTTGTATGGTAGCCTCGGCCACCAGTGTGTGAATTGGTGAATGTGACTCAATGTAAAAAGCGCTTTGAGTGGTCAGATGACTAGAAAGGCGCTATACAAATCAGGTCCATTACCATTTAACATAGCATATATCTAGGACAGCTACAAGTGCCACAACCAAATACCTCCAGAGAGTAAAGCAAGCCCTGAGAAGTCTGTAATGAATGTGACTGAACCCAAATGCAGCACATTGAGGCAGGCAGACAGTTGGTAATGACCTTTATTACTCACACAAATAGGCAACAGTTTTGGTCAGGTCTTTGCGTTTAGCTTGCTAGTAGTTTCAGCGGTGAGTGAGTGAGCCGAGTGCACTGAAATAACTAGCCGAACCACGAGAGCTGAGGTAAGCAGGATTGGTGTAGCACCCTGCAGCCACAGAGCAGAGCAGACGAGAACCAGGAAGGGAGCAGGCAGGACTCGGAGTTGGAGACAGAAGGCTGAGTTGATTACCAAGGCAGAGACGACAGAGGCAGGTCAGCAAGAGTTCTGGAATGTCTTGCATGAAGTCAAAGAACAATCTGGCAAAGAGCGTTTGTGCTGGAGAGGCTTATATAACAGGCTGATTGGCTAATGAGCTGCAGCCGTGGAGGCAGGTGAGAAGAGTTGTCTTGATGAGGGGGCATGGCTGGCTAGGTTTCAGGTGAATGGAAATTTACCAGGAGCAGGTGAGGGAGTGAAGCAGACTGTGACAAACTCAGCTGAATGGTCAGAAAAAGGCCAGAGTCATCAACATGTATGCACTCTCAGTCATCAGATACCAAGCTCGGATCATAAGCTGGCCAAAGGAGGAGAAAGAAGCCACAGATATCAAGACAAGAATGCTCCTCCCCATGCATAAAGGGTTCCAAGTCCAGCACCCTGAGGCTATACACGAAGCAGAAAGAGTTGGATGGATGAAACATACAAAATCTAGGAGTACATCAAGAAGATGGCCCCAAAGGACGAGCTGCTAAGTGAATGCCTCAGACAACAGAAGCTAGAGAAGGGCAAAGGAGTAGAGGAGCAAACAACATGGAGGGACAAGCCCCTACATGGTGCATATAGAGGAAGTGGCTGATATCAAGAAGACCTACCAGTGGCTGGAGAATGCTGGACTGACAGACAGCACAGAGGCACTGACCATTGCAGCACAAGAACAGGCCCTAAGCACAAGGGCCATAGAGGCCAGGGTCTATCACAGCAGACCAGACCCAAGGTGCAGGCTGGGCAAAGATGCCCCTGAGACGGTCCTGCACATAGTGGCAGGGTGTAAGATGCAGGCATTATCAGCGTACATAGAGAGGCACAACCAAGTGGCTGGGGTTGTATACAGGAACATCTGTACCCAGTATGGACACAAAGTACCCAAATCTTGATGGTACACACCACAGAAGGTGGTTGACAACAACAGGGCTAAGATCCTGTGGGACTTCAGCTTCCAGACTGACACACAGCTGACAAACACCAGAAGAGGGCAGTAGTGGTAGATGTGGTGATACCAGCTGACAGCAACATCAGAAAGAAGGAACACAAAAAGGTGGAGAAGTATCAATGGTTGAAAGAACAGCTGCAACAGATGTGGAAGGTCAAAGTTGACGTGGTCCCCGCAGTAGAAGGAGCACTCGGGGCAGTGACCCCCCAAAATGGGAGAATGGCTTGGGCAGATTCCAGGAACAACATCTGAAGTCTAGGTCCAGAAGTGGGCAGTCCTAGGAACAGCGAAACGATATGTACCTACTAAGTAGTTCCAGTGAAACTGTCTGTTCACTGTTCTAACTTAATGCACTATAGTAGTATCAGTATCTGTAACATGTTTACAATTTATTTCCAACACTGATAGTAGTCCTTTAGTGCCTCATCCCCTGAACACCACAGAATGGAGACTGTAACACAGGCTGCAGGAACTACACTGCTTCTGTGAACTTAAGCAATCATTTCACATTGTTTGAAATTGGATTGGAGGCTTATGAGACACTGCAGGGCTGTTTTGGTGTGACAGACTGGCAGGCACTCTGTGAGCCACATGGGGAGGACATCGACGGGCTCACAGAATGCATCACGGACTTCATCAGCTTCTGTGTGGACTCCACTGTCCCAGCCAGGACTGTCCATTGTTACCCAAATAACAAACCGTGGGTAACAAAGGACATCAAAGTCATCCTCAACTCAAAGAAGAGGGCCTTCAGAGCTGGTAACAGGAATGAGGTGAGAACAATACAGGGGGAGCTAAAGATGAAGATCAGAGAGGCTAAGGAGAGGTACAGGAGGTAGCTAGAGAGGAAACTCCAGCAGAACAACATGAGAGAGGTCTGGAGTGGAATGAGGACCATCACTGGCTTCAGGACTAACATCCACAGAGGAGTTGAAGGCAGCGTGGACAGGGCCAATGAGCTGAATCTGTTTTTTAACAGATTTGACACTACTGGCCCTGCCCCCCCCCCGACTCTTCTGCTGTCTGTCTTGGTCAATCATCTTCCACTCCGCCCCACTCCTCCCTCTCACACCTCAACACCCTCCTGCTTGACCCCCCTCTCCTCCTCCTCACACCTCCTCCCCCCATGGCCAGACTGACTGCACTCTCCATCATGAGGACTACACCCCTCCCCCACGTGTCGTCACCTCCACAATGTGCTTCACTGCTGACCAAGTGAGAAGACAGCTGATGAGACTCCACTCAAATAAGGCTGCAGGCCCTGATGGTGTCAGCCCCAGGGTGCTCAAAGCCTGTGCCCCCCAGCTATGTGGAGTACTTCAGCATGTCTTCAACATGAGCCTGAGTCTCCAGAGGGTCCCCTTGCTGTGGAAGACATCCTGCCTCGTTCCTGTGCCAAAGACGTCGCGTCCCAGTGGCTCCAAGGACTACAGACCCGTGGCATTGACCTCCCACATCATGAAGACCCTGGAGAGACTCGTCTTGGAGCAGCTCCGGCCCATGGTCAAGCCACTTTTGGACCCCCTCCAGTTTGCCTATCAGCCCCGACTTGGAGTTGAGGACGCCATCATCTACCTGCTCAACCGTGTCTACGCCCATTTGGATAAGTCAGCGAGCACTGTGAGGGTCATGTTTTTTGACTTCTCTAGTGCGTTCAACACCATACGTCCAGCTCTACTGGGTGACAAGCTGACAGCAATGCAGGTGGATGCCCCCCTGGTGTCCTGGATTGTAGACTACTTGACTGGCAGACCACAGTATGTGCACTTGCAACGCTGTGTGTCAGACAGAGTGGTCAGCAATACCGGGGCCCCACAGGGGACTGACTTCTCTCCCTTCCTCTTCACCCTCTACACCACGGACTTCAGCTATTGCACTACTATTGAGACCTGCCATCTTCAGAAGTTTTCTGATGACTCTGCTATAGTTGGATGTATCAGCAAGGGTGATGAGGATGAGTACAGGGCTGTTGTGGATAACTTTGTCACATGGTGAGAGCAGAACCATCTGCAGCTCAACGTGGCAAAGACAAAGGAACTGGCTGTGGATCTGAGGAGGACCAAGACACCGGTGACCTTTGTTTCCATCCAGGGGGTCAGTGTGGACATTGTAGAGGACTATAAGTACCTGGGGGTACACACTGACAATAAACTGGACTGGGCTAAGAACACTAACACTCTCTACAGGAAGGGCCAGAGCCATCTCTATTTTCCACTGCTATCCTCTATGCTGTTGTGTGCTGGGGCAGCAGGCTGAGGGTGGCGGACGCCAACCGACTCAACAAACTGATCCGCAAGGCCATTGACATTGTGGGAACGGAGTGTGACTCTCTGATGGTGGTGTCAGAGAGGAGGATGCTGTCTAAGCTACGAACTATCTTGGACAATGTCTCACACCCACTCCACCATGTGCTGGTCAGGCACAAGAGTACTTTCAGTGGGAGACTCATACCACCAAGATGTACCACTGAGCACCACAGGAAATCATTCCTGCCTGTGGCCATCAAACTGTACAACTCCTCCCTCTGAGTGGCCCTGAGACTTTTCACACACTGCAATAATCTAATTTAACTTGTGCAATAACCCCATTCACCCAAACTGTATATATTCTGTTTGTGTAAATAATCTTGTTCAGTTTACAATATGTATATATATATATATATATATATATATATATATATATATAACTATATATTTGTATTTGTATGTATTTGTTTAAATTTCTTATATTTTCTCGTATCTTTCCTCTCTTGCAAGGAGCACCTGTAACATAAATAATTTCCCCTCGGGGATCAATAAAGTATTTCTGATTCTGATTCTGATTCTGTTACTGACTTTAAAGCTTGCTAGCATAATGTTAGCTTTCTGGCGAATAGCTGGGCCAAAGGGTTCCATGAGTTGGGCAGACTAGAATATCTTCCATTACTAAGTTGTATCTAAGGTTTGTCCTATTTACTGGAGTAGTGAATAGCATTTCCATTGCACAAGAATCTTATGAGGTGGCAATGGTTGTTCCAGGTATTAGTCAAACACTCAGGTGCTATCAAGGAAAACAACTTATGGCTTGTGAAAAACTTTTGACTGCAAAAAGCAAAACAAAAATAATACACCAATCTGCATGCTCCAGTAATTTACTATTCACAGTAAACAAAATTTTGACCAGGGGTGCCCAAACTTTTGCATGCCACTGTACTGTGTGGTTAAGTTTAGGCACAAAAGCTACTTGGTTATGGGCAGTGGTCGAATTGAGGGGGGATGAGGGGGGATGTCATCCCCTTTGTTAGAAAATTGACCAAAAAGCATCCCCCTTGTTAATCTAGAATCTGTGTGTGCAGGCACGGATGTAATTTGAGAGAGGGACACAGGGAACATGTCCCCTACACTTCCTGTATCTGTGCCTTCTGTCCCCCGCACTTTTTGCAGCCGTTACAACCGTTCAATTCGTTTTAACATGTGGTAACGTGTTTTTCCGAGCCGTCTTTAAACACACCATGAGTGGACTGTGTCAGGCGCATACACATGCTGTCATGTTGTGATCTGAATCAATCGCACAGATGAGACAGTGGATGGACAGTGCCGCTGTGTTAACTATGTTCAGCAAACCAGCCAGCGTAAGTTGAGAAATGCTGTTGCATGTAGATAATGTTAGCTAAATGATGACTAATTAATAGATGCCAATGTATAAAGTTAAGCTAGTTAACAAGAACACTAATATTAATGTTACCTATGTTAAATACCTTGCTAGGTAGTTTCATGCTAGGAAAAAACCCACTCCTCCTTAATAAGAACTTGTGCTCACTATTGCTTTGCACATATTTTTTTTAATCTTTATTGCCACAATAGAAAGAGCAGGGTCAGGGAGGAGACAGTGGACTAGAGGCCAGCAAGGATGATCATGCAGGGTCCTTACAGGTGAGGAGAGATTATAACTGGCTGAGAGAAAATATCTAGAGTACAAAAGTGACTGTGCGATTAATTGCCACAGCTATGTCACCACTACTATTCCTAATTCTATTGATGAATTTTGCTTTGCACATTTATTATCTATATTACTGCAATAGATAGAAGAGGGAAAGGGAGAAACCAGGCAGGTATCAGGACAGGGACCTGACAGCATCACCAATTATCAGCCCAAGGAGTAAGGAGAAATTATAGCTGGCTAAGGAAATGTCTATAGGATAAGAGTGACTAAGATTAATTTTCACAGCTATTTTAGAACTACTCTTATTTATACTCTAAACTGTTTTTGTCTGTATTGCAATAGCAATATTACTGCATTATTTGTGTTTTTAAAGGCAGCAGGTATAGGTCATGCCATTTTTATTTATCTTGATTAATTTTGCACATCTGTGCTGTCATATTTGATTATGTGTGCATGCAAAAAAATCAAAGCTACATTGCATTCCCCTTGTTAAAAACTCACAATTCGACCACTGGTTATGGGTAAGAAAAGGTCTATTTAAGCTTAAAATACCCGCTTTTCATCACACAATTTCGGCTGAAAATGTAGCCTGTGATCATAGGTCTGGGCAATGTATGGATATTACATCGATGTTGTGATTAGAGACTAGCTATGGTCTTAGATTTTGGATATCTTTATATTGTAAGTGTTGTCTTTTCCTGGTTTTAAAGACCATTATAGTACAGTGATGTAATTTTCTGAACTTACCAGACTGTTCTCACTGTTCTGGTACTTGCCTTTAGCCACTCAATCCTTACATCCACATTACTGATAACTATTTATCAAAACTCTCATTATGTTAATATTTTGTTAAAGCACCAATATTCAACTCTACAACATTGTTGCAATATTGAGGTATTGGTAAAAAATACTGCGATATAATTTGTGACATTACTGTATTTGATTTTCTCCACCCAGCCTTATGATACAGTTTATTGATTTCCCCCAAGGGTAAGAAAATCTGTGATCTCTGGCTTTGGAAGATGTTTTTTCATTAAAAAATATATATATTGATTGGAATGCCTTTAAGTAAACATAAACTGGGTGGTACTATACTTCAAGCTGCTGCTCAGTGACATTGTGGTAGCACATTTGCAGCTACCTCCAATGATCCCTCCACAGTAGGTCACAGCTGCAAGGACAGTGCATCTGGATGTGTGTGCATGTGTGTGTGTGTGTGTGTGTGTGTGTGTGTGCATGTACTATGTGTTGCTTTGTGTGTTCATGCATGTGTGTATTTGTCTCTGTACAAGCACTGTAGGGAGAATGTCCTCCTAAGGGGCCAGTGGAGGGCCCGAGGGCTCAAGTTGACAACACTGATAACCAAGATCAGCTGTTCAACCAATGAACCCCCAGCATAAAAAGACACACACACACACACACACACACACTTGCATGCACACATGCATGAGATGTTTGAGTGTGTGTTTCAGAGAGGTAGAGAGAGAAACAGATGTCACATTGAAGCTGGGAGAAGGCTTCTTTTCATCCCCATACTGGCTAGTCCTTAAGGCAAACTGTCTATACACACACACACACACACACACACACACACACACACACACACACACACACACACACACACACACAAGGAAACAGACAGCAAGGCTCTGCAGAACACAGCAAAAAATCTCTCAGTGTCTGTCTCCCTTTTAATGTCAGTGCAACATGAGGCAAAAAGAAAACGGGAGCAACACTGAGCAAATCAAAAATGCATTAAAAATGAAACTACCTAAACTACACATATAGAATACTAAAATGCAGTTTAAATCACACATAACTCAAAAATCAAATGCTAAAATGTCATTTCTAAAAAGTGATGAGGAAAATACTGCTAGGGGTACGACTACAATATCTAGCAGATATAAATATATGCAATTCAGGTTGTATATGACAGATATATGAAGCCAAAACGAAATGAGGTGGAAGCAAGGTGTTGTCTAGAGCTTAGATCAGGCCCAAAAAATTCAGCCCGACCCAGCCTGAGCACGTTATGTCCGGGACCGCTAAGGACACACCAAGCGCGTTAGTGCCGCGGAAGTCCTGCAAGTGTACTCGCAGGCGCTTGACTGTCCACACAGGCAGCGCATTTCTCCTCGACTCCACTCATCTGTTCCCGTCAGTACTCATTTTTTCACTTCAACAGGTCATTTTAAACATGGGTAAGTCCACATTTTCATCGTTTTTTTTTTACCTTATAAGTTAATGACAATTTGTCATTTCATGTCCATGTATTGAGCGTGTTGGGTAAACACTGAATGAATAGGGCATATTTTTTGGAGGCACGGAAAGCCGCTGTCCCTCCCACTTATCTCTACCACCCCCCCTCTCTCTCTCTCTTTCTGTATATGTGAATTGCAACCCCCAACCTGTAGCCATTTCTCTCTCTATCATATCTGACTTTCTCTCTCTCTCATATCTGACCGGGCCCGGCCTGGGCCCGTCAGAGGGGTGGGTGGTCCCAGCCCGACCCGACCCGGCTTGGGCCCGTGGGCCGGGTCGGGCCGGGCTCGGGCAGAGAATCTAAGCTCTAGTGTTGTCTGCAAACAGTTTTGACTTTTTATGGAAAGATGCATTGTTGTTTTGTTTTTTTTTCACTTCATTTTAGGTACTTTCCTATTGTAGTAGTGTTGCATGGTATACTGGTGCCAACGGTAGACCGCGGTACTAAAACACCACGGTTCATATGATACCATAATGTTGGAGTACCGTAGTACCACGGTACCTCACGGTACCACTACAGTGGGACAAGTTCAAAGTCCAGTCGCAAGAGGGTGAGTGTCCATGCGCCGTCCAATAACTGGCCACCTGGCACTCAATATACTGCTGCAGTGGTTTGTTTTCCAGTGATATTTCAGGTATTAACCGTAAGTTTAATTATTTTGTGCGAGCAGAAGAAATCATTCAGGAGCACGCTGTGCGAGTACAGATTTCAACCAGCAGCAGAAAGGAAAGGCGAATCTTGCCAGTTGTGGGTTGAACGGGGGCCACAGACAGGAATACGGCGGAGCACTATGGCCACGCAAGATAACGGTTTACCAGCGACCGAGAAGCCCGGCTCCAGGTCCAATAATTTCCTCTTTGTTGGTGTCATGACTGCCAAGAAGTGCCCGAACAGCCGAGCCGTGGCGGCACACAGGTATGTGGCGTGTCAGAGGAGAAATGAGCCATTCACATTTCTCTCTTTGTGGCAGGTAACGGTCCACAAACCTCACCGCACTTTAGGGACTGTTCTTTACTTATGAAGGAACTGTTCTTTACTTGTCAGAGGAGGAGGGTGGCTGGTTGAATTTTATTTAATTTATTTATTTTATTTTAATCCCCCCCTATGTTAATCACTTATTGATTCTGTTTTTAAAGTATCAATAAGTCATTAAGTAATTTATTCCATTGAAATATCATTGATGTATTATAGAAAAGTGATTTATCTTTTTATAAATGTAAATATAAAGATTTTAACCACCAGCAGAAACGAAAGGCAAATCCCACCGGTTGTGGGTTGAACGGGGGTCACAGACACAGACAGTAATGTAGGTCTATTCCTGTCAAATACAGCGGCCATAGGCTTACCGCGACGGAGAAGTCAGCTCCAATAATATCCTCTTCTTGGCATCATGACTGCTCAAAAGTACCTGAACAGCCGAGCCAGCCAAACACAGGTATGTGATGTGTCAGAGGAGAAACGAGCCGTTCACGGCCCACAAACCTCTCCGCACTTTAGGGACTGTTCGTTACTTATGAAGGGACTTGTCAGGGGAGGAGGGTGGCTGGTTGATTCTTATTTTATTTATTTATTTTATTTTGATCCCCCCTATGTTCATCACTGATTGATGCTGTTTTTGAAGTATGAATTAGTTAATAAGTAATTTATTCCATTGAAATATCATTGATGTATCATAGAAAAGTGATTTATATGTTTATAAATGACAAAAGGCACATTTGCCTAATTTTTGCTGTGGTATCGTGATACTACTCAGAACCGTAATTCTTTAACTGGTATTGTACGGTGGGTCCCAATTTTGGTACTGTGACAACACTACATTGTAGTACATATTCTTCCACCATTAATAATTACATGCCAGTTACCTATCACATTCAGAACCTGAATGATACAAACATGGAGTGTTTTGTCCCTCTCAGCTTACCTTCCTCAGTAAGTTGCAGATTCTCTCAATGTTCCGCAGTCTCTCCCTCTGTAAGGAGACAAACAAGGAAAAGATTAGATTTGAACTTTCTAGGATTCCTAGGATGAAACACAATGGAAGTGCAAGTTTTTCCTTGTACATGGACTGAAAGAAGATGGAAATACATTTCCAGTAAGCTGTTCATATTCCAAAATATATTCCAGAAGAAGCTACAGAAATGAAAACAACCCACCATACATGAATACATCTTGGACCTAATTTTAATGGTATGTCAGAGGTTTGGAGGCCAAGTCATGCGACTCAAGTCAGACTCAAATTCATGAATCTGATGACTTAATGTAGACTTAACTTGACAAAATCAAAAAGTCTGGCACTCAACTCGGGACTTCATATCCAAAATGCAGACTTTGCCCAAACTTTGATTAATGTGTGTTTCACTCATTAAGGTGCAGTCAGTCTGGCTCACAGGCTAACAACAGCATTCTAGTTGTAAACCATACAACTTAATATTAATCACTTAAAAACTGTAATTAACCTCTGTCACTGCCCTTACACCCCCTGCAGCCAATCAGCATTCAACAATATAAACAAGCAATATTTCGGGCCCTATTTAGATGGTCTAAAGGGGACGGCGGAGGGCGCATAATCCATGTCGCAAGTGTCATTGCTATTTAGATGCAGGCGCAGTTGTCATTTTCATGCCCTGCGCCCTCTTCGTCTAACTAGCAAATGAACTTGCGCTTCTCTGGGTGTGTTGGTCTAAAAATGAGGAGTGGTCGGACGCAGTCATGGCGCGTTAATAGTTAGATGACGTAAAAAGCAAATGCGCCAGTGACCAACAAAAACCTGGTCTAAAGTCAACGGTGCAGTATTTCGCTTTCAAACAAGTTAGTCTCTAGGCGGGTGCACAATGCGCGTGCACTCTGCTCAGACACACACAGAGCAGCCACACATATGCAAAAGATAACAAATAAAAATATGATTACAATGTGAAAGATTATTATTGTGCACATTAAAATATTTATCAGAAACATGTCTTAATGGTCAGTCATTAATCAGAATGATCTAATCGCAGTAATAATGATCATCTTAATTTGTAATAATGACAAATGAAATTGTGAAATTATCTGACCAATCATTTTTTTGATTGAAAACCAAAGCCCACACATTGCATTTATTTTAACATGTTATACGAGGCTACATTATATTATATTATTATATTGTTATCTGAGTGTAGAGAGGACAAATAAGAGGCAGAACACAGCTCTAGGAAACATGTGAAAACAATTAACAAACGTGGGTGGGGGAGAAAACGCTGAACAGGTCCTAGCTGCAGGATCAGCACCTTGGGGAGCTCCGCGGCAGTCTGACAGCTGTGTTCTGTTATATGATGAAAACAGGTTTGAATAATATTCCACAGATATTTAGTAAGATCTTTTTTGTATTAGTGATCACACGCCTGCTTTACCTCGGGGAGCTTGGGTGCCTGTCTGCTGTCCCCGTAGATCTGATTCTGACGGGCCTTCACCTCCCGCACGAGGAGATCCGTCTCCTAAGCTGTAAAACGCTCACTCTTTCCAGTTGAGGTCCACCATCTAACTAGCTCTCCGCCATGCGCTCCAATCACGCCTCTTTTAAAGGGAATGAGAGGTGACACTCTGATTGGCTTATTGAATGATACGCCCAAAACACACCCATGACTAATTCACAGAGTAAGTCCAACCCTTTTAGACTCTCCGCCATGGCGCACAGTCTAAAAACGCGCTGTCTAACTAGCAAGTGACTGGGACACGCCCATGCGCCGCACGCCTGGTGTTTCGCATTTTAGACCATCTAAATAGGGCCCTTCATGTTTGAGAGGTCAATTCCACCTCCTCTCTCAAACCAGCTGGACTGTATAGATTGTGTGTAAAAGTTTAGGACTAGAACCCAACTGTGTTTCACTGCAGTCTTTATAGACATGAGTGGGAAGCAAAATTGGTGGGATCACATCATTACAAACTTAATACTAGTGTTTAATCCGTTGTTGGGATTCACAGGACCACAGATGATTTGTCATTTGTTAAAATCTAAACTGGACATGTGAAGGCTTTTATTCTCTGCATGCTCTTTGTTCTTCAGATAAAGAGTGCTATGTGCTACACTTTTACAGTGATAGGTGACTTTGTGATGTCACAGGCAACTGTAGAAGGTCTGCTCCCTTCAGACAGTCTTCTCTCTTGCTCCTGAGTTGCCGAGCAACTCACACCTCTTCGTCCTGAGCTGTGGACCAGCCCAGAGGTGCTCTCTTTCCCTCTGGGCCCAGACAGGCCTCTTTCTCCTGGCCTGCCAACCAACCCAGACCCTTGCTCATTGCCCCCAAACCACTAAAGGGAGGGCAATTGCTCACAGACTCTCTTAACCTGAACCAGAGACGTTAGGGGTGCAAGCACAAGGTTTGCAACTAACTTTCCAGCAACAAGGAGAACCAAGTGAGTTAGCCCCAATGTCTAATGCTGCCAGGACCCCGAGCGACTGGCTTCCTCGGCTCTTCACCTTTGGAACAAGGGACACAACAAAGACTACTTCTGGAACCAAAGCTCTTTCCAGCCTTCCTCTGCCAGCTAACAAAAGCAGCACACCACAAAGCGTCTCTTTCTTCCATCCATTCAAGGATCGGTAATGTACAGATGCAGCCACTTCAAATTTGCGTTTGGTCCATGATAGAGCACTCACCGATCTGTGACAGATCCCTGTTGTCACCTGGCCGGACTCGTAGTTTTAATGAGATCCCCCACAATGGCGTTTACGCCCCTAAGTTTAGTTTGTAGAAACCAGTTGCAAATATGGACTGAAGCAGAATCTTTCGTTAGATAAAAACAATATTGAATATTGGAAATGATTACATAGATATTTTCTTTTTTAATTATCATTTTGACGTTTAGACTGTACAACACTGCACATGCTCTGCCTGCCGCACGCAGCACGGCATCACCTCATTGATCTGTCGCTATCTGTCTAAACAGATTCATGGAAGCGATATTTCACAAGATCTGATGCAAGAGGAAAATGTCTATTATTATTTATCAACACTAGAACCACCAAGGGGTCATTTTTACCCCCCCGCCATTTTCAAATGCTTGTAACTGTGTCACAATAAAACTCTAACTTCTCTCTGCAAAATGCAAGCTAGTTTTGGCAGACAGACGGAAAGACAGACAGACAGACAGACAGACAGAAAAGAGGAAAAGAGAGAGATGTGGATCGTGTAGCCTAATTATGAACCAGAGAAAATGGATGAATGTTGAACAAGCTCTGGTGATGCTTCAGGACATAAGTGACAGAGAATCAGATGGGGGAGAGGTGACTGAGGGAGAGACTGATGATCCGTCCTTTTCACCTGGCAAGGAGGAGTCACCTGAAGATGAGGAACCGGAGCCGGCATTCAGAAAAAGGCCCAGGCCTCTGGTGGCAGAGGTTCCCCCTGCTTCAACCTCACAATAACAGCAGCCCTCTCTCTGAACACGTTTATTAATTATATAGGCTATATATATATATATATATATATATATATATATATATATATATATATATATATATATATATATGTATACACACACACACATATATACATATATAACATTCCTGGGTCTCAAACACAGGCACCAATTATGTTGTGAACATAAATCGGGGCGTCTCACGGAGGCACCAATTATGTTGGGGTCAATTGGCTATCGGAAATAATTAATAATTATTAATAATAATTAATAATTATGTTAAATCATGTGACTTAAGTAACATTAAATCACCTTGTGGGGCACTATTCCCGTAAAGGCAAAATGATAGCCAGTTAAAGATATCAGTCTCATAAAATATGCTAAACTATTAATTTGGAGTTTTGATTAATAATTAAATTAATGACAATAACCAAAATTAACAGTAAAGCCTGAAGGATTTCGGAGTTCTGGATGCAGCTGAGGTTGACTATTCATTCACCCTTGTGCAACATTAAACAGACAGCAGGTATGATTCCAAAGAATTATATTTATTCACAAACTAGTAAAGCAAACCAAAACACACAAATTCTAACTAACTATATACAAACTTGGTGTGTGTGTGTGTGTGTGTGTGTGTGTGTAGGCGGGTGTGGTGATCGAAGAGCCATTTGGCCTACAAAACAAAATGGCAAAGGAAAAGAAGCGGGAACTTTGAGATGCCTGTTTGGGTGTAGCTCTGTTGAAAGCCTATTTGTTAATGACTATATGCCAATGTAATTTGTGTTGCAAACAGTCTGGATTAGTGCAGAAATTGTTTAGTTGTGTGCGAGAATCTGTTTGTGAACAGTATTAGCAAACTAAACACTTAGCTTTGGCGAAGCCAACTAATCAATGACCTGACTGCAAACAATCACAACAATAACTCAATGACAGCATTAAATAACATACAACAGGTTAACCCTATGGGCCCTAGGTGTTTTGGGGGTATTTTTACTGCCTTTACTTTTAAGCTCATATCACAGTCATTCTAAAGGCTACATGCACATGCTGTATCTTGTTTGTTTTTTTCAGGACAATCTGGGCTAACCAGATTTGCCATCATTTCATGTCCTTCTATGTGCCTGTATTTTATATTAATTTTTATATCAATGAAAAAAACAAATCCGTGTTACTAAATTCTTACATTTTTACATGTATCTCAACATAGCAAGTTGGAAGTAGACATATTCTTCCGTATATGAAGAGGGGAGACTCTCTGGAATCTGGCAATATAAGAACCATGATGGTGGGACATTCTGTCACTTCACAGTTGTCCAAAACATGTGGTTTGTGCCAGGCGGAAATGATTGCCAGTATTTTTTCATTATCGCAAGAACTGGACAATATGGAGATGTTTGCATCTTGAAAGCCGGACTACAAATGTGGATCGACAGGGAGAAACACACACAAGCCTAAGACGTGGTGAGATACGATTTTCCTCACTATATGAAGTGACTGATAACAAGATCTGTATAATGGATTGTAAAGAAATTTGTCAGGTTTTTATTTTGTAGACAATCAATCTGTATTTATAGCATGATGGGATGACAGCACAATGATGTGTGTGGTATCACTGGAAAGCTCTAGTCCTGCGCTTTCATGTGATATGGGTGGCATTTCTGTGCGAGCCTGCATTCGCGAGTAAACCATCTAAGAGTAATGTGTGTGCAAAGCTGTATAAAAGCTCTGTTATACATCATTTTAGTGTAACTTTATCTTTTTTTTTTTTGCTGTGAAAACATTGGACTACCAACAAGTGCTTGGTCTTGTCGGAAAGCTGTTTCATGTGATATGCGTGGCTTCTCGCTATGACGCACGGTCACGGAGAAAACAGGTGTGAATTTGGACACACTATGCGTCGTTTTGGCCCATAGTCTTGCTTAGCCTGTAAAGCTGTGATAAAACTATGCCCAGTTTTACGCTACGGATCCTTGAGTGGATGGGAGAAAGAGTCACTTGGTGGTGTACTGCTTTGTTAGCCGGCAGAAGAAGGCGGGAAAGAGCTGTGGTTCCAGGTGCAGTCTCTGTTGTGTCCTTTGTTCCAAAGGTGGAACTCTGGTCGCTCGAGGTCTTTACAGTGTTAGACGCTGGGTGCTAACTCACTTGGTTCTCTTTGTTGCTAGAAAGCTAGTTGCAAACCTTGTGCTTGCAAATCTAACTTCTCAGGTTCAGATTTGCCTCAGCCTTGAGCATGGGCAAGTCCTGGTCCAGGAAAAGAGAGTCTGTCAGCAATTGCCCCACCTTTGATGGTTCAGAGGAAGGAGCAAAGGCCTGAGCATCTCTGTTCCAGGCCCAGCAGGAAAGAGGTGTGGGCTGCTCCGCAGTTCCTGAGAAAGAGGGCAGGACTGTTTGAAGGGAGCAGACCTTCTACAGATGCCTGTGGCATCACATAGTCACATGTCACTGTAAAAGTCCTGTCCAATCAAGTTGTGAGACTTGTGTGGTGATCAACCAGATGTGTGAGGGCTATGCAACTGGAAAAGATGGAACTATGTGGAAGCATATACACAGCCGGGATTACACAGTGGGAGAGCGCAGTCACAGAACATCTTGACTGAAGTAGCTGGCCCAAATGCATATGCACGCCGCAATACTGATGACCATTTGGACCCGTTCATGTGTGTCTGATGGATCGTGTCAGGCTGCAACACATCTACATCTGTGAGCGGTGCATTGTTGCCAACACAACTCCGCCGTTCGCGATACAGAGAGCAGAGGAGAATTGTAAACATGCGACCATGTACAGAAACGAATTTCGTTAGTCTTAAATATGAAGAATTTTAAAATGTCACTAAACTTACGACTTTCGTAAGTGTTAAATATGAAGAATTGTAAAATGTCACTTGGATGAGGCTGTCAATCTGTCAGTGCTAGATCACAGGCTGAAATTCGCATTTCAGCCTCACATGCAGCTGCAACGACGGTCAAGCTGCATGTAGTCTGCAGAGTTTAACTGAAAAGGAGTGAAGTATTTTCACTAATGCAACATAATGTGGTCCTGTTTATCTTGGAAGGTGAGAGAGATCAAATTAGCATTACCATGAACCTTTTCATTCCTTCTGAATGGGTGAGTGTTTCCATCTGAATAGGTTTCCCAGTCACTCAGATAGTCACGCTAAGTCGGCTATATGAACTTTTGATGCAAACATTCAACAACACATCGTCACCGTCGATGTCTGAACTACCATATAAAAGTGATATTTTACAATTCTTCACATTATAAACTAAAAAAATGATTTTGTCTCTTAATTAATGTTAATGTTATTTTAAAATTCATTTTTCGAAATGATTTAAGTAATTATTTTCAGGCATTAAGTTATTTTCATAATGTTTCTCATTATTCTGAGAGACTAACCTGGACCTGGGCCAACTGTAACAAAATTTTAGGTTTTCCTTAATAACTGATGTGTTTATAACACTGATGCTGCAGCAGGTAAAGGTGGTCATTTTATTAACTTAAAGGGATAATGCACCCAAAAATGAAAATTCAGCCATTACTCACCCATATGCTAAGGGAGGCTCAGGTGAAGTTTTAGAGTCCTCACATCCCTTGCAGAGATCCCAGGTTGAGAAGGGGTAGCAACACAACTCCACTTAATGGAGGCTTACAGCACCACAGATTCAAACATCCAAAAACACATAATTGAAACCACAAATTATCTCCATACTGCTTGTCCGTAGTGATCCAAGTGCCCTGAAGCCCCAAAAAAGTTGTTTGGAAAAATGTTTTTAGCCTCATTGTAGCCTGTAGCTCTAACTGCCTCTCTGTGCACCGTGCTCACGTGCACGCTTGCATGCGAGACTAGCGAAAGCACATGAACACGCATGAACATGGTGCCCATGTCTCATGGTCTTGTGCAAGCGCACACATGTGAGCGTGGTGTAAAGAGAGGCAGTTAGAGCTACAGGCTACAATGAGGCTAAAAACAGAGCTCAAATGACGATCTTCCAAAAGACTTTTTATGTCGGGGCTTCAGGGCACTTGGATCACTACGGACAAGCAGTATGGAGATATTATTTGAATCTGGGGCGCCTTAAGCCTCCATTAGGTGGAGTTGTGTTGCTACCCCCTCTCCCCTTGGACCTCCGCAAGGGATGTGGGGACTCTAAGGGCCCTATTTAGATGGTCTAAAGCGGACGGCGGAGGGCACGTAATCCATGTCGCAAGTGTCATTGCTATTTAGATGCAGGCGCAGTTGTCATTTTCACACCCTGCGCCCTCGTTGTCTAACTAGCAAATGAACTTGCGCACCTGAACCTCCCGCAGCATATGGGTGAGTAGATAATGGCTGAATTTTAATTTTTGGGCGCACTATCCCTTTAAATACTGCTGGGTGGCTTATTGTAACCTGTAATAATATAACCTAGCAACAGTAACAGGGGGTATTTGCCTGGAAGTTGGCGGGAAGTTGGCAGGCATCAGGAAGGCTTTCGGATGGCGTAGGAAATTTGAAGTGGCTGCATTTGTAACAAGTGGGTATAGCTTTATCACAGCTGTAGAGGCTAAGCAAGACTGTTTAACTTGTTGAATGTGATTTAATGCTGTTCACTGAGTTATTGTTGTGATTGTCTGCAGTTAGGTCATTGGTTAGTTGGCTTCTCCAAAGCTAAGTGTTTAGTTTGCTTATGCTGTTCTCAGACAGAGTACTGCACGCAACTAAACATCCTCTGCATTAATCCAAAGCCTTTCCAACACATATCACTTTCACATAGACTCATTCACAAATAGGCTTTCAACAGAGCTACACCCAAACAGGCAACTCAAATTAGAATTTATGTGTTTTGGTTTTGCTTTGCTTACTTTATGAATAAATATATTTCTTTGGAATCATACCTGCTGTCTGTTTAATGTTGCTCAAGAGTGAATGAATAGTCAACCTCTGCTGCATCAAGAACTCCGAAATCCATCGGGCTTTACTAATAAATTTGGTTATTGTTATTAATTTAATTATTAATCAAAATTCCAAATTGATAGTTTAGCGTATTTTATGTGACTGATATCTTTAACGGGCTATCATTTTCCCTTTTTAGGAATGGTGCCCCATGGGGTGATTTAATGTAAATTAAGTCACATTATTTAACATAATTAACAATAATTAATTATTAATTATTATTAATTATTTCAGATAGCCAATTTGATACTTTAATTGGAGATCTATTACAAGGTCAGGCCCATGTTAAGGCTTAAGTTCCAACAAATGGTGCTGCCGTGTAAAACATAGCACTGGTGCCTAGATCACAACAAATAGTATCCCCTTTTACAGCATCACCTGTATAATTTACAACATTAATAATGTCTCCCTTGAGGCCCAGAATTGTTCCCTACATCAATGGTACCCCTTGGTGAGGCCTAATATTGTTGTTCCCAACATAAATGGTGCCTCCGTGTGACACCCAAAATGTTGTTCCCAACACTGTGAACTTCAAAAATGTGTCCATACTCCAAAGCATGATGAGCAATAGTTAGTGCAGAGTCCTGCTAAATAAATAGATAAATAAATATTTATATATAGGTGGGAGATATATACATATATATACATATTTTTTTTATATACAGTCAGGTCCATAATTATTTGGACAATGATACAGTTGTCATCATTTTGGCTCTGTACACCACCACAATGGGTTTTAAATGAAACAATGAATACCTGCTTAAAGTGCAGACTCTCAGCTTTCATTTAAGGCTTTTTTCAAAAATGTAGTATGAACCGTGTAGGAATTACAACCATTTCTTCACACAGTCCCCCAACTTTAAGGGCTCATAAGTATTTGGACAAACTAACATAATCATCAATTAAACAGTCAGTTTTAATACTTGATTGCAAATCCTTTACAGTCAATGACTGCCTGAAGTGTTGGACACATAGGCATCATCAGATGCTGGGTTTCTTCCCTGGTGATGCTCTGCCAGCCCTTTACTGCAGCCGTCTGCACTTCCTGCTTGTGTTTTGGGTGTTTTGCCCTCAGTTTTGGCTTCAGCAAGAGAAACGCACGCTCAGTTGGATTCAGGTCAGATGATATGACTTGGCCATTGCAGAACATTCCACTTCTTTGCCTTAAAAATGTCTTTGGTTGCTTTTGCAGTATGCTTCAGGTCATTGTCCAACTGCACTGTGAAGCATCGTCCAATGAGTTTTGAAACATTTGGTTGAATCTGAGCAGATAATGTAGCCCCAAACACTTCAGCTTTCATCCTGCTGCTCTTGTCAGCAGTCACATCATCAATAAATACAAGAGAACCAGTTCCACTGGCAGCCATACATGGCCATGACATAACAATACCTCCACCATGCTTCACTGATGAGGTGGTGTGCTTTGGATCATGAGCAGTCCCTTCCCTTCTTCCTTCTCTTGTCTTCCCATCATTCTGGTAGTTGATCTTTGTTTTATCTGTCCATAGTATGCTGTTCCACAACTGTACAGGCTTTTTAGATGTTTTTTTTTCATACTACATTTTTGAATGTAATGTACGTATTCATTGTTTCATTTAAAACCCATTGTGGTGGTGTACAGAGCCAAAATGATGACAACTGTATCATTGTCCAAATAATTATGGACCTGACTGTATATATATAGGCCTAGTCTATTAATCCCCCTGAGGGGAAATTCAATTTTTTCACTCTTTTGTCATTAACACACAGGTCCGAAAGACACACACATGCACAAACAGGACCTACACATGCACAAAGTGGAGAGATGTCAGAGTGAGGCGGCTGCCTTGGTCAGGCGCCCCGAGCAGTTGGGGGGTTCGGTGCCTTGCTCAAGGGCACCTCGGCAGTGCCCAGAAGGTGAACTGGCACCTCTCCAGCTACCAGTCCACGCTCCATATTTGCCGGTTCCCAACCCAAGTCCCCAACATTTGACAGTTAATGTAGCACCCTTGTCAAGCCTGGTCTAGTCTCGCCACCAGACAATCAGAGATCTCCGCCTTCTGATAGTCTGGAGACACTCCTTTCTAAAGTGTGTTTAACACACCGGCGAAAACGGCCGGCAACAAAGCAACACCTCTTGCATTTTTGAAAAGGACACGCCTTCTCGGAAATGTGCGCTCCTCCTTTTCTCGTCCGCAAGGAAACAAACACACAGAGAGCTTGAAAATGGATGCCGAGAGATTTAACTCCGTTTTATCAAACGTGTGCTCATCTGTGAAGAAAATATTTTTTCCAGCGAATGTCTGAGTTACAACATTATTGAGCTAACTGGAGTAGTTTCATGTCGTATCCAACAATGGGAGGCTTTTAACAGATGACGTCCAGATGTTAGCTTTGCTGCTGCTGTTAGATGTCCCTGTCAGCTGCAGCCACTGATGCTTTCTAGACATCATGATTTCCCAAAACTGAATAAATACCACACATAGCAACACAAAACTGCTTTGCTAGCTCAGTCATGTTGTAACTAAGATATCCGCTGGAAAAGATATTTTTTTCACGGACCGTTTAATGAGTTATTACCTATTACAGACACTGCTAACGGCTAACAGGGCTAACAGCTAATGGTTAGCCCAGCTAAATGTGCACACAGAAATAGTAATGTTTGTTCAATCATTGTGTTTATAGACTTTACAAACATCGGATTAGTCCATACGGTATACAGCGATGTGAAAAATGTGATATATAGGCTATATATATATATAGCTAAAAGCTCTGCTGGTTTTCTACCCGGAAGTATTTGTAAACAACAAGGCGATTCCCTCTATAGTCCGGCTGGATGGATTAGTCATGGCCTTGTAAAAGATTATGTTTGTTTCTTTTAGTTGGCGAGAATGTGTCGCCGCAAACGCGACAAACATCCACTAACTTTGACGGCATTTCCTGCGAGCACGGCTGAGCCATTTTATACCGCTACACGTGTTTCTAGTGGAACTATGTTTACAAGCACAAGAGTTCAGCGAGCCACCGAAGGACCGCCCTGCAGATTTACTATTGGTTCTGCAACGTAGGGAGTTTTTTTAAACTCTGAAATTGTATCCACCCATCTAAACAGAAAATCAGGGAGAAAGTCATCAGTCTTTAGTTAAGCAAAGCGTCTAAAGACTGACTTGTGAGTCTAAGCCTGGTCCAGCTGATAAATTTCTCTAATCGGGTCATGTAACTTTGTATTGCTTTGGGTCTTGACTGTGAGTATCAGTATGTCTAAAGCCCAAGGGGATGGCTTGCTATCAGCTCTGATGATGTGGTGTGTCATAGTTATTGAGAGAGAAAAATGTTTTTTGATGCAAGACATGAAGCAGAACAACATGAAATGTTTTACTACTTTGTGTTGCTGCCAGTTTTCTTTCTTCAGGTCTGTTCACGTATCATGATTTGGATCAGGTCTAATTATCCTCTGATCTGAAGTGATCAGGTCTGATAGTCCTCAAGCTTCTGAAAAAGTACTGTATATGTTGGACTTCTCCTCTTACAGTCTAGACCAGAGAAGACCTTTCTGGTCCATTTTAAGATCTCATCAATCTTTGTAATGTCTCTGCATTAGTCGTGTTGTGTTGCAGCAAAAAACTGACTCATAAAGAATTTTGGAGGAGAGATTGTTAAGAGAGCTTTTCTCCTCTGTTTCTCACTGTGATTATGGTTCAAGCCACGAAGTTGCAGAACTCTATTGAGTTTGTGCTGGTTCTTTTGGGTTCGAGCCCTGAAGGGGCCTTAACTCAGAAACAATTTGTCTAATCATCATCTAGCAGGCTCATACCTTTGCTCAATTAACCATGAGCTGAGTGAGCTAGAGATAGGCAACTGGGCACCAATGTTGTTTGAAATCTTAAGTACATGTTGGGAAATAGGTGCATCAAAGCATTTTAAGCCGCAAATGCCAAGGATGTGTACCTAAAAACTATGTGGACAGAATTTCACTAATTTGGTGCACATGTTCTGGGGGCAAATATTAATCAGGATTTGAACTGTCATAATCACTGGATTGTTGGCGTGGCCTAGTCAGCATTATATGCTAAAAAAACCTTTGCTCAATTTGCCATGAGCTGGAATGAGCTGCTTCAAATTATTCCAAATAGGCTTGATGGTGACACTATGATGACAGCAAAAAGATGAAAACTTTGACAGACCACGCTCCTCATACTGTGAATCTGACTGACTTAAAACTGGAAACACATTTGCATTTCAATGTCTTCAAGTAATGTATGTATTATAATAATGTATTTTTGTTTTATTTGCAGAATGTGAAAAACATCTACGTTTTTAATTTTGACTGTATCAATTCCAATGTGGTAAACAGCATTCCGAAAAAAACTAAATAATTCTCTTAAAAATGTGCTGGACAAAGACTGGACAAAAAAAATGGCTGCAGTAATTGGGAAAGGGCAGGGCTTATCAGGAAATTGGCCATACATTAACTAATGTACAAGCAATCTTGATTAAACTGAGTGGAGACATCCTGAACAAAATTAAACCAAGCTGACGTGACTTTGCTCAGCTTTGTGAAGCCCGAAATCCTCTTGCTGTTGCTTGTGGCTGTTGTGGTCTGGGTTTTGTATTTTCTTGTTTTGTTTTATTTTTTCCTCTCTCCCTGCAGTGTGTGTGTGTGTGTGTGTGGCAGCAGGCGGGCTGGCTTTCCACTCACCCTCTCCCTGAGATTTGGCAGACGAGACACACCAGGGGGGTATTCCAGGTAGGAGGTGTCTAATCCTGAACTCTGAGTTGACTTACCCTGAGATGGGAAACTCTGAGTATCCGGTTCCAGAACAGCTGATTTGAATTAGTTCAATCAACTCTGAGTAGGTACACCTTGAGTTAAGCGCATGCACAACCATGATAAAAAGCCATCATCAATGGAGCCCCGATACCTCGACACACCATGGCAACCAGAGAGAAAAAACTATCAACTTATTTTACACCTGTGGAATTAGAAGTGCTCATGAATGCCTACAGCGAATATGAGCATATATTTCATTAAAAAAAAAGTAACACCGCTAAAGCTGCCACGGAAAGAGAGGCCACATGGGAGAAAACTGCTGCCTGAGTCAACGTGTAAGTTTGAATGCACTAGTTCATTAATTTAACATTTAACCACACTTAATTAAAATCATAGCATACAGGTGAAAAAGTGGTGGAGTGGTTTTGAATAAAATCTGATTTTCATGTAGGTGTAATCTCATAGGGGAAAAATGCACTTGGAAGCAGCTTAAAATGAAATATAAAAACATCACTCGAACAGGTAAGGCATATTTTACTTGGCCATGATTGTACCTTTCTTTAGTTTTATTCATATTTGATTTATTAAACAAAGTAGCTCAAATACCCTGTCATTCAGTGGCTATTTCATTATGTACTGTAGGCCACTAGTAATTTAAGCCCCCCCCCCCCCCCGAAAAATACTGTTTCAACTTTTATGTCCTCTTGCCTAATATCCTGCTTAGTAACATTTGAGTTCTACTCAGCCCACAGAAAGAAGGCAGAGGCCCGCAAAACAGGTGGAGGGCTGCCACCACCACCTCTGACAGAGGCTGAGGAGCTGGCAACTTGGCCTCCACATTGGTGATGATATGTGCTGCATCACATATAATCTTGACAGTGCAGAGAATGACATGTTAGTTGCAGTATATTGTGACGTATCATCTGTCACTTGAAGATAAGGCTAGTAAATGTGCTTGAACATTAATGCTGTGGAAGGACTTCCTATTAACATAGTCCCCCTCATTTTCTGCTGGAGCAGTGAGTATTTGGGTGACATCTATGCACCCTAAGACATTGGGAAGCCCTGCAAAATAATAGCTAATTACTGATCTCAGTCTGAGGTTGCAGCAGAATGTCTCTAACATAATGTTAAATATAATATAGAATACAGAATATAATTTTAGAATAATGTCATTGACTTCAACTGATTTCTACATCGGTTACCTGCAATCCTGTGGAATTCCTCTTTTATGCTCCTAAGAAGTTTGTGCCCAGGGAACACCACCATTATGGGCAGCAGGTGTTTGAGAGCTAGTGGCACCTTTCTGACAGCTCTACACACTGTGGCCTTTCTGATATGTTCTGCATCATCAATATCATATAAAAAGCTACCATTCGCAAAAAAACGTAGCGTGATGCACAACATTTGCTCTGATGAGAGCACATGTTCATGGTGTGTCAGATTTGATATGTGTGGCAGGTAAATGATTGAGTCTAATTAAAAAATGGTATGGTTCAAACACATAGGCCTATTCATTGGGGAATGACAGCACATCTAAACGGGGTCTAAAGATCTTCTCCCGGCATAAGGTATTGCGAATTAATTCTGCCTCGATACCAATGGGATTTCCTACATACCGACAACCCATGTCTGTCCGACAGCTTGCTTCAGGCTCAGCAGTAGGGAGGAGAGAGGGTGAACTCAGGGTTTTTTTTATAGAAAGCCTGCCAGCGAGCAGGTTAGGTTCACAGAGTCAGTTGCCATGATGATTGACTCAGAGTTTGACTTACCTCTCTTTCTGGAACTGAAAACCCAGAGGTTCTCATTAAAGGTTTTCACTAAACCTGCTTTCTGGAATACCCCCCTGGCTTCAATCTCCACAATCAACCCTCAGTATAAGCCTGGTCATGACTCCACTCCTGTGCCAGATAATTCGTCCTGTTCGGTAGAATATACAGCCCTTGTGAATTTTCCTCCAGTATTAAGGGAAGAGTTTCTTGCATAGTGTTTTTCATAGCTGCTTACCAGTGTCAGCGTCAGCCATGAGAGCTTCCATGTCCCTGCGTTTTCACCTGCGTTCAGCTAATCAGAGGACTCCACCTGTGCCTTTTTGCCTGTTTGATTCACGAAAGTCTGTAAATTATGTAACCGGTGATTGCCTCTACCTCAGTTGGTCCAGAACACTACTCAGCCGTAACAGTGAGTGCGTGTACATGGACAGTTCAAAGTCCGTGTAAGGCAAATTCTTATATTTTCTTCTAAACACATTAAATAGGTCATAAAAGTATTCCTCAAAATGTGTAAAAAAGCCTTTCAACCATTTACAATTCAATTGTGGAGCTAGGCTCCACAAACTGTTTCTAGGTTTCTGTGTTCTGGATTTAGTGGGCGGGCCTTAAATCATAGCCGCGTTATGTAATGGAGCTATCCCTGCTACAAACACACAAACACAAACAGGCTGTAGCAGTATAAATAGAGGGAATAGCCTTGTTGTTTACAAATACTTCTGGGTAGAAAACCAGCAGAGTTTAACTATATACTATATACATATATACATACATATATATGTATATATATATATATATATATATATATATATATATATATACACAATAGGGATGCACCGAAATGAAAATCTGTGGCCGAAGCCGAATAATATTAAATGCTTGGCCGAATACCAAGTGCCCAATACCAAATATTGTTGTTTATTTTTTCATTAGTTTTTGCAGATGAACCCCCTCCAGATTAGTGTTGTCACGGTACCAATATTGGGACCCACTGTACGATACCAATGAAAATATCATGGTTCTGAGTAGTATCACGATACCACAACGAAAATGACGCAGATGTGCCTTTTGTCATTTATAAAAAGATAAATCACTTTTCTATAATACATCAATGATATTTCAATGGAATAAATTACTTATTAACTTATTCATACTTCAAAAACAGCATCAATCAGTGATGAACATAGGGGGGATCAAAATAAAATAAATAAATAAAATAAGAATCAACCAGCCACCCTCCTCCCCTGACAAGTCCCTTCATAAGTAACGAACAGTCCCTAAAGTGCGGTGAGGTTTGTGGGCCGTGAACGGCTCGCTTCTCCTCTGACACATCACATACCTGTGTTCGGCTGGCTCGGCTGTTCAGGTACATTTGGGCAGTCATGACGCCAAGAAGAGGATATTATTGGAGCCGACTTCTCCGTCGCGGTAAGCCTATGGCCGCCGTATTTGACAGGAATAGACCTACATTACTGTCTGTGTCTGTGACCCCCGTTCAACCCACACCCAATGGGATTTGCCTTTCGTTTCTGCTGGTGGTTAAAATCTGTAGGCTGCTCGCACAGCGTGCTGAATGATTTAAGCCTATTTTGCTCGCTCAAAACTATTTTTAGTCGCAAATGCGAGTGACGTGACGGGTGGATCGCCACACTGCCGACATTTTACTCGGCCCGTCATGGCACGCTGTTTGATTGCGTTATCAAAACACGCCGCTATTATTCGGCCTTGCTTTTAACTTATTCCACCGAATACTGAATGCATGTTTTTTTGCAATATTCGGCCGAATATATTCGGTTACCGAATATTCGGTGCATCCCTAATATATATGTGTGTATATATATATATATATATATATATGTATGTATGTATATATATATATATATATATATATATATATATATATATATATATATATATATATATATATATATATGTATATACAGTACAGGCCAAAAGTTTGGACACACCTTCTCATTCAATGCGTTTTCTTTATTTTCATGACTATTTACATTGTAGATTCTCACAGAAGGCATCAAAACTATGAATGAACACATGTGGAGTTATGTACTTAACAGAAAAAGGTGAAATAACTGAAAACATGTTTTATATTCTAGTTTCTTCAAAATAGCCACCCTTTGCTCTGATTACTGCTTTGCACACTCTTGGCATTCTCTCCATGAGCTTCAAGAGGTAGTCACCTGAAATGGTTTCCACTTCACAGGTGTGCCTTATCAGGGTTAATTAGTGGAATTTCTTGCTTTATCAATGGGGTTGGGACCATCAGTTGTGTTGTGCAGAAGTCAGGTTAATACACAGCCGACAGCCCTATTGGACAACTGTTAAAATTCATATTATGGCAAGAACCAATCAGCTAACTAAAGAAAAACGAGTGGCCATCATTACTTTAAGAAATGAAGGTCAGTCAGTCCGGAAAATTGCAAAAACTTTAAATGTGTCCCCAAGTGGAGTCGCAAAAACCATCAAGCGCTACAACGAAACTGGCACACATGAGGACCGACCCAGGAAAGGAAGACCAAGAGTCACCTCTGCTTCTGAGGATGAGTTCATCCGAGTCACCAGCCTCAGAAATCGCAAGTTAACAGCAGCTCAGATCAGAGACCAGATGAATGCCACACAGAGTTCTAGCAGCAGACCCATCTCTAGAACAACTGTTAAGAGGAGACTGCGCCAATCAGGCCTTCATGGTCAAATAGCTGCTAGGAAACCACTGCTAAGGAGAGGCAACAAGCAGAAGAGATTTGTTTGGGCCAAGAAACACAAGGAATGGACATTAGACCAGTGGAAATCTGTGCTTTGGTCTGATGAGTCCAAATTTGAGATCTTTGGTTCCAACCGCCGTGTCTTTGTGAGACGCAGAAAAGGTGAACGGATGGATTCCACATGCCTGGTTCCCACTGTGAAGCATGGAGGAGGAGGAGGTGTGATGGTGTGGGAGTGTTTTGCTGGTGACACTGTTGGGGATTTATTCAAAATTGAAGGCACACTGAACCAGCATGGCTACCACAGCGTCCTGCAGCGACATGCCATCCCATCCGGTTTGCGTTTAGTTGGACGATCATTTATTTTTCAACAGGACAATGACCCCAAACACACCTCCAGGCTGTGTAAGGGCTATTTGACCAAGAAGGAGAGTGATGGAGTGCTGCGGCAGATGACCTGGCCTCCACAGTCACCGGACCTGAACCCAATCCAGATGGTTTGGGGTGAGCTGGACCGCAGAGTGAAGGCAAAGGGGCCAACAAGTGCTAAACACCTCTGGGAACTCCTTCAAGACTGTTGGAAAACCATTTCAGGTGACTACCTCTTGAAGCTCATCGAGAGAATGAGCAAAGCAGTAATCAGAGCAAAGGGTGGCTATTTTGAAGAAACTAGAATATAAAACATGTTTTCAGTTATTTCACCTTTTTCTGTTAAGTACATAACTCCACATGTGTTCATTCATAGTTTTGATGCCTTCAGTGAGAATCTACAATGTAAATAGTCATGAAAATAAAGAAAACGCATTGAATGAGAAGGTGTGTCCAAACTTTTGGCCTGTACTGTACATATATATATATATATATAGAGAGAGAGAGAGAGAGAGACAGACTAATCTGAGGTTTGTAAAGTCTATAAACACAATGTTTGAACAAACATTACTATTTCTGTGTGCACGTTTTGTAATTAATAACATGGTTATGATAGGTTAGCTGGGCTAACCGTTAGCTGTTATCCATTAGCCGTTAGCCGTTAGCGGTGTCTGTAATAACTCAGTGACTCAATAAACGGTCTGTGAAAAAAATATTTTTTCCAGCGGATGTCTTAGTTACAACATCGTCAAGCATCTTGTTATCCGGAGTGAGGACTACAGTGTTTTCTTCCAGTAAACGTAAACACGTAACATCTGCCCCGCCCTCTATCCAATCAGAAACCTTCCCTGCCCCAAACCTTGCGTGGACCCAAATAAAGGCCATTAAACTGATCTCCCGTGTAAACCCTCATTTGGAATGAATATTTCCCATGTAAACTACCTGGAAAAACTTTAATTCCGAATGATTTCATTCAGATTTATTTAATTCCGAATGAGAAGCCATCATGTAACTGCACCCAGTGGCTTTGATTTTGGGTAATTGAGCAGCTTCATTCTGTTGTGTTTAAGTTAGCATATTTTAATATTTGAGTGTTTTCAGCTCTTGTAATAAGCTGTAAAATGCTTCAATCAGCAACCACCACAATGCTGACTCTAACAGCCATCATTTCACCAAAGCTTTTAACATCATCATCAAATATTAACTAATTCCTATAGAGACGCAATCTGGACTGGGTTCCCCATGCATAACTCTGGCTGCTTATAAATCATATATTGATCTGATGGTCACTCTTTTTGTGCTTGTCACAGTCAGTTTCACTTTATCTTTGTTTCTTATAAACTGGCTACAAACATCCACACCAGGGCCTCCACAGGAATGATAAATAAAAGTACATAAAAAATATTTATGCTTATACAGCACAAAGCTTGTATGTCTAAAGCTGGACTGATATTTTCTAACAACGCCTGAAAAACAGAATTAAAATGTATAAAATTTGCTGAAATAATTGGAATTAAAAACACACTGTGTTGCTAATGTTTTAGATACCTCATAGTATTCTGCTTATAGTAATTTACTTTTTCATATACTGAAAACCACAAGCAGTATCTGCATCTGCTCTTGCCTTTTTAAGCCCTCTGTGATTTTTAACTTATCACTGCATTTCTTTAACATATATTTCATACTGAGTGTTACCAAAAAGCCTAAAATTTTGATTTTGTGTGAAAATGTCCCATCAAGATTAGGTTGTTTACCTAATCAATTTCATGCATACTGTACAGAGGAGCAGAAATGCGAACATGCTGTGATTTACATTGACAAGCTCCCTTATTTTAAACCCTTTGATAAGCAATATTCTAATGAAGTGAGATAGCATACTTTGTTCCACGTTATTATATGTTTTAAAAGTGTTTTATAATGCTTATGTTGTGCACGTTTTAAAATAAATGAGTAATACCTTACGCTGAGAGCAACTGACTTACAGCAGTATACAGAGTAAAAAAAGTCTACACAGAGTGGGATGGAGGGAGGAGAAGGTGGGTCCAGACTTTCATTCAGGAGATGGCTGTTTGTGTCCAATGTGAAACAAAAGTCACTGTTGGTTTAAAGTTTCGTTACATAATTTATGCACAGCTGTCGCGTGCTGTACTCACCCATGTGACGTATTTATGTTGCATTACATTGCATAACAAACCTACTTATTTTAATCTAGAAACATGATCTATTTTCTTAACCTAACCAAGTAGTTTTGTTGCCTAAACCTGTCCCCGACCCTCACAACATCAACTAGGTGTTACAATGTGTTTCAGCTGTCCGGCACATAGAAACACTACTGTATGATGGGTGCCCTGTGCCTCCCCATGAGGCTGGGAATAAGAACAGGTTGGAATTACAGTGTGTGCATATGTGTGTGTGTGTGTGTGTGTGTGTGTGTGTGTAGAGGCAGTAAGAGTCCTTGTTTTCACACACCTACACACACACACACACACACACACACACACAGAGTCAGAGGTGCCTTCTGCCTCTCGATGACATGACTGGCAGGCATATTTCAAGCACACAGTAACCCGTGAAATATATTTTTTAGTCACCCAAGGGCTTCATTTTGACTCTTAAATTTACTATCCTTTTTTATGTATTGAATGTTTTTCAACAGTTTTTCTTTTTTCCTTGTATATGATGGATCTAATGTTAGTCAACTAAGGGTTATAGTTGTTCATTTTTAAAAGATGAAGAAGAAAGAATAGGTTTTATCTCACACAGGCTCCGCCCTCCACTGGACTCTATGGGTCATATTCCTTCAATCACAAGCATGCATTTGCCTACTAAGATTTGCATAAACGTAACAAATGAATCACGACGTGCCTACCCAAAATATGTGTGGACCCCTACGTATACAAGGCAGTACTCAAGAATCTCATCAGTGCCTCAGCACAGTCCACACAGAGAGCAGTGTTCAGCTGCCACCAGTCTGCATGGCCTGCCTGGCACTGCCCACGTCTAGACACCATCAGCGGTGGGATCATTCCAGATGCTTTAACGTGATGCTTTGCTGCCATGAGAGTGACCAGGGGCTGAAGATAAATGATGTAGAGACCCCTGCTCCAACTACCACACTCTGCCACCTTCTCCAGCCAATTTGGGGGTCACAGCCCCTAGTGCTCCTATTACCACTGGGACCACTTTGGACCTCACCTTCCACATTTGTTCCAGTTGTTCCTTTAGCCTCTGGTATTTCTCAGCCTTTTCATGCCCTTTCTTCCTGATGTTACTGTCTGCTTAGATTGCCACATCTACCACAACTACCCTCTTCTGCTCCTCCAGCCACCACTATGTCAGCTGCTTGTCAGTATTGAGCTTAAAGTCCAAAGAATATTAGCCCTGTTGTTTTCAACCACCTTCAGTGGTGTGTTCCATCGGGACTTGGGGACTTCTAGTCCATACTTGGCACAGATGTTCCTGAACACTTTCCCAGCCACTTAGTTGCGCCTCTCGATGTATGCTATCCCAACCTGCATCTTACACCCTGCTATGTGCTGGACTGTCTCAGGGGCCTCTTTGCACAGCCTGCACCAGAGGTCCTGTCCGCTATGGTAGCCACTGTTAGGATTTCTTGATGTCAGTCACTTCCTCCATCTGCTGATGGTACATCCAATGGAGGGGTTTGATCACCAATGATATTTCCTCTGCCTCCTTATCATCTTCTGTCCTCTGCTGCCTGAGGCACTCTCTGAGCAGGTCATCCTGGGGAGACATCTTCCTGATGTATTCTTGGATGCTCCTTTTTCATCCTGAATTGTAGCTCTGACAATTGATAATCGTCTCCCTCCTTCTTTTTGCTGTGCATCAAGTCTCAGGGGGCTGGACTCCATGCATTGTGAGGACACACACACTCAGCCACTCTTGGAGATGGTCTGACTGGGGGGATTCAGGCCTATGCAGGCCAGCAACGGGGACAGTGCATCACCATAGTATATGCCACGCTTGATGGTGACTTGTGCAATGGCCTTGGAGTTGGTTTCCAGTGTTGTTTTCCACAGTCGCTTTGAGTTCTTGAAGAATTTTATCAGTGTGCTGTTAGTATTGTAGAGTGCAGGCACACCAGTAACCATGTGTGGGGCATTAAGTCATAGGCTCTCTTGCAGTAAATCCAGGCAGTGCTCAGGTTGGCCTGCCTAATCTTAGGTGACTGCTCTGTCAACCAGTAGCTGGTGCTTCAACCCTGTGGTGCTGTTTCCTATGCCCTATGCACTTAATCAGCTTAGCTGCTATGATGCCTGATAGGAGCTTCCATGTTGAAGAGAGGCAAGTTATCGGTAAACTGGTAGTTTAAAGGTCTTACACCCTTGAGGGGATGTTTCAGGATCAGTTTTGTCCAGCATTTAGTTAGCCAGTATGGGTGAGTGCTGGCTGCTAGCAGCTGGCTGATTTGTGCTGCTAGGCAATCATGGAGAGCTGTTAGCTTCTTCAGCCAGTAGGTGTGGATCATGTCAGGAATTGGTGCTGTCACCTCTTCATGCCTGATACTCATTGTTGGATGTCTGCCTTGGTGATAGCAACTGGTTCTTCTTCTTCTAGGTTGTTGCTTTGGTTTGCTCGTAGGTCCACCAGCCACATGACACTGGTGTTGTGTGATGCCTTTTTGTCCCAGATGCCCTTCAAGTATTGCTCACTCACAGCTCTGGGTGGGTTTGCCCTTGTGTTGCTGTTCCCTTGCAGCTGAGAGTAAACCCTCAATAGATATTTGAAGAGCAGACTTTTTATCATCTTAGCCTTCACTACTCTAGTGTACGTACATCTTCAGCCTAGCAGCCAGGGCAGTGAGTCTTTGTTTGGTAGCCTCTAGAGCCTTACTTACTGACATCTCTGTTTGTCCACAATCTCCTCGAGGATGCAGGTATAATGACTGGTGGTAGGGTATCATCAAGTTGTTTAACACTGCTCTCCACTACTTTGGTTAGCTCAGTATCTCCATGGAGTTCAGGAGTGCCCCCCTTCTGTTGGAGTCTTTCTAGTTCCAACTGCAATAATAGTTTCTTATTTTTGACGTTAGACCATTAGGCCACCAGCTGCTTCTTGGTCAGCATGAATGGCAGAGTGCCTGTGGATGCTTCACCCTGAGGTGGTGAAGCAGAGCTGGACATGGTTCAGGAAGGCGGAGGGGGATCTGCTTGCTAGTCGAGGAGGGCTGGCTTGCCCAAACCAATTGTGCAGACCATCCAGGCAGCAAGAGCGGGATCCACCACTGTTCCAAGGCAAAGTGGTTGGAGTTCCAATGCTGAAATGCTGTGCAGTTGGCGCTTTTCTGAACTAACTTTTCTGTGTACTATTAAAGTGTACACAGAAGCCATCTTTCCCTGCCATGAGGGTTTTGAAGGCAGACTGGTCTTTGCCTAACCTTTTGTGAGGCAGTTCTTGCAGGGAGTTAGGGGCCAACACGCAGTGATGTATGCCTCCTCCCTGCAATGAGACCTGTTATTGGTGCTCAAGGCCTTGGTAAAGGATCCGGTTGAGTCTCTGGAGTGCTCCTCTTTGAAAGGGTTGTCATTTAAGACAGCTTTGCTGCTTGCGCAGACCTCAGCTAAGAGACTGTGTGAACTAATCACCCTATCGCTGTTACAGATACAGGCTGCTTCAGGATGACTGTGGAGGGGCTACTGTCTGACCGAATCCTTCTTTTGTTCCCAAGAACATAAGGAGTTTGTTCCAGACAAAAGTAATCAAGTTAGACGCTTTTTGTCTTCTACCCCATGATGGGGACAGAGAGGCAAAATTGCATCTGCTCGGCCCAGTTCATGCATTGGTATGTATGTTGAACGCACAGCTCCTATGGTGTGGCTAGTAAGGCCCTATCGAAGAAATGCCTTTTGAGATGGCTTTGTGGGTGCATCTCGCAAGCCTACAGGTAGGCAGGCAAGGACCCTCCCAATGTGGTCCACGCACACTCTACACATAGTGTGGCAGTGTCCGCAGCCTTTTTCAACAGGGTGAGTGTCAAGGACATATGTACGGCAGTGTCATGATCTAAGCCCTGACCATTCATACAATTCTATCTTTGGACATGTCAGGCTTCTTTTCACGGTCTGTGCTTACTGGAACAATACAAGACTGGTGAAAAGGTTTTGGTGTGTGTCAGCTGTGTTGCACCTGGCTCCCCTCAGAGCATGATACACCAACATGTTTCCATGTTCCTTAAAGGAGCTATATGTAAGAAATCTAAAGCAAATAGTCGTAAAATCCTCCTAATATGTCACAGAGACTAAGGAATAATGTTCATATAACATACTGATCTCACCGACAACAATAGTATAGCCAGAATATTTGCATCTAAAAAATTTTTTTGCAGTCTGCAAATCATGTTTATGTTTTGAATTTGTGTTTTGGCCTGTTGCGCCACCCACCGCCACCTACCAGTCACACAGTCAATAGAGTCTCAGCATCAGTTACAGTTACGACTGAGCTACAGCAGCACGGCAAGCAGCATTAGCAGTGTCCCCAGTACATTTGGCCACATTCTTAGATACAGCACCTTTAATGACCTGGGAAATGTGGTGTGCAAGATGTTTTTATTTTTTATTGCTTGTCTTTTGACTCCTGCAGGGCTGGCCATTAGTGATGGCCGAATGAAGCCTCATGAAGCTTTCTCTTTATTTTCTGAGCCCACTAGATGGCGCTCCTGGTTTAAAGAAAGAGAGAGGCTCAAAGAATGGCAATTCAGTGTGTTTTAAACCTTTTGTTGAACAAAAAGCGCCATCTAGTGGGCACAGAAAATAAAGAAAATGCTTCATGAGGTTTCATGAGGCCATCACTAATTAGCACCTTATGAGGTCATGCTGACGGATAAATGGCATGACAATGGGTCTAATGATCTCATCACAGTATCTGCGCATTCAAACTGCCATAAATGAAATGCCCCTGTGTTCGCTGTCTGTAGCATATGCCAGCCCTTATCATAACCACACCGCCACCATGGGGCTTGTCTGTGAAGAGAACACTTCTCCAAAGTGGCATATGCCATTGAAGGTGAGAAGTTGCCCACCCAAGTCAGTTACGACAACAAACTGCTGTCAGGTCAAGACCCTGGTGAGGGTGATAAGCTTCACTGAGACGGTTTCTGGCTGTTTGCGCAGAAATTCTTTAGTTGTACAAACCAATTACTGCATTAGCTGTTCAGGTGGCTGGTCTTAGATGATTTTGCAGGTGAAGACGCTGGACGTGGAGGGTGACACATTGAAAACTGGACATTAAGCTTTAATTCCACATTCACCAACAAACACAAACATTTGAATTTAGAATGTGTGGTCCTGCAGGTCCCCTGTTTGGCCTTGATTTGTGCTACAAAATACAGTCCTGCTGTGATTATAGCAGCCTGCACCTACACAGAAATGAAGCAGAGAGATAACAAATAACTGATAACCTGTTTAAAACTGTCATCACTGACTAATTTCGTTACAGTGCGTTAACTGAAAAGCTCCCTATAAACAAAGGTTCCAATATTGTAACCCTAGTTCTATTAGCACAGTTGGAGCCATCTACAGGGCTCTATGGGTAATACTCTTCCAATCACAAGGCACGCATTTGCCCTCTGAGATTTGCATAAACGTAGCCAGCAGTAGGGCTGTCAGAACGAACTTCGCTATTCGAAAACAATTTGAATTATTGTAAAAATAAGCATATTCGAAGTTGGAAACTAAGGTTTGAATATTTTGAAAAAAAAGAACAAAAAAAAAAACGGCGCTCTACCGTGCATTAAGAGATGTTTTTTGGGGAAATACATGACTGTCAGAGAAGCCCCGTTTACAAACAGACCTACAATCCATCTCCTCTCCTCTCCTCTCCTTTCTCTCTTCTCAGCGGAGGGTGCCCTGTCAGCCCTGTGCTGACATTGACAGGGCACATCTCTTTAATCCAAAGTGACACAGCCCGTTTGCTCATGCTTCAGGGTCGTTCAATAGAGTAATTGCAAATAAATATTGTTTTAATGTGTAACTATTGAAATGTTCACAAGGGCTTTCATAAATTCCTACAATGTTGCGGCACTGCCGCCTTTGCGGGTTAAAAGTTAATGACAGCGACTTGAAGTGAGGAGGAGCAACACGTCTCCGGCACCGACACCGCTGCGCTGACAAGCCAGAGGCACTCACTTTTGCATGTGATGCAAAATAGTAAAATAATGTCATTATAACACAAAAAATATAAAAATGCGGTGGTAGGCCTAGGCTATAGCTTATACCAAGGAAACATTCAAATATTATTGGAATTGTTAACATAAAAACATTAAAAATTCAAATCTGATTTTGGGGGAAGATTGACAGCTACAGAAAAGGCTACAGAAGGTGTCATCACCTGTGCTTGTGTCCTTGGTGGGATGCTGATAAACATCAATCAGTTACAACAGTTAAAACAATCCTAAAGTTCACAATCAGAAAACACAAAGCTCTTAATCTCCATCCCCAGTGATCACTTTGATTTCAGACTTGGATGATATTATCATTGCTTCTGACTACAGCTTTATCACCTCGTAATAAAGTGATACATACATGAAATTGTGAGCATGCATCCTCACTGGAATCTGTCTGCATAGCATTCGCACATGTGTAACACTCAATTAAGCAACAGATGCCATGAGCGTCTCCCAACTCGTCAAATACCACCACTCTGTCAGTGATCTGGGCGTTAGATACGGACACACAAAAGCCCCTTTCACAGTGGTATATTATGCACCAGGCAGCAGCTGTTTTTGAAGTAGTGGCCACGAACCAAAGTCGTCAAATACCATTGCTATGTTGGTGGATGTCTGCCTAAGATACCAACACACAAAGGAGGCACCTTCGCAGAGGCAGCAGTTAGTAATGCCGCCGGCAACTCTGTAGTATAGAGTGAGAGTGTTTCCTGCGTGAAACCAAAAGTCAATTGAGTTATTTTAATAACACTGTAGTGTGCTTGTACGTGTAGCATGTTACAATAGTAAGTAAGTAATAGTAGTAATAGTGTATGTCACATGACGTATGTAATTGACATTACATTATGTTAGTCACAACCATACTTATTTTAAGCCAAACCATGATGGGGTTTTTTCTAAACTAATCACGTGCCTTTGATGCCTAAACCTGAGGAAATTAACAGAAAACACAAGGTGTTTTAGTTTCAATAAGCATAAGCTTATTTTGAAAAAGACTGTATGTATCTAACAAGCAGAAACGGTTCTTTGTGTAAGGAGAGGTGTATTCTGAGAAGATACAATGCATGCAACAGGCATAAATTTACACAGCATCCAAGGACCAAGGTCATATTTTGTTCGGTCCACCGACAAAGTGGTAGTATTTGACGAGCTGAGCTGAGAATGTGTTGGAAATACGCATGAACCCTGACCGCTGCGGAAAACAAAGAAATGAAAACCATGAAAATATATTTTCATCACAATGCATCTGTGTTTGTGTGTCCACATGTGACAGACATGCAGACACACACCTGGCATGCAAACAGATTAGCAGTTAGCATGCTGGGAACATACTAGAGTTAGTCAGCAGTGTTGGGGGTAATGCATTACAAAAGTAACATTAGAAAAATAACGTTATGGAAGTAACACATTACATTAACATATTATGTTTTAGCAGTAACAAAGTAGTATAACACAATACCAACAGGATTTCAGGTAATATTATTACATTTACAATGTCATGTAATGCGTTACCATGGTAAATAAACATTATTGTTTTCATTTTAATTCGTCCACACTGATCTACACCGCTCCACTTCCACCATCAGAAAAAATATCCCCACCAAGGTTGTTGTGTCTTGTCTAGGGGTGAGTCTGTGAACACGTGTGTTTGAGATCATAAACGGTTATGAAAAATGAGTAGGCCTACACGAAAATTTTTTTTTTTTTGTTTTGTTTTTTTTTAGGGGGGAGGGGGGTGATACTAGTTGACTAACTGTGATAGACTGTGTTACCTTCTCCAGTCTGGTGCTCTGAACCATAGTTGGGAGACACAGGTTTTCTGTAGATTATCTTTACAACTTGGCTTGTTGCTGGTTAGAGGGTGACATGGGAGTGGATTTTCAGTCCTGTCCCATCCCACTCCCACAGAAATAATCCCATCCCGTCCCAATCCCATGAAAAAGAAACAAAAAAATCCTATCCCGTCCCAATCCCACAAGAATGACTCCTGTCCCATCCCGTTCCCGTGTTATGTTTCAGTTACAGTAAAAAAAAAAAAAAAAAAAAAAATACAGTACATGGATCACAATAGCCTACCTTAGTTCAATATAAACCCAAATATGACATCTAATGTTGTGTTTTGATGTTTATTGCCTAATTATTTTTACATTCACTCCACCTTGAAGCTGTTCAGAATGATAAACACATTTGATTTCCTATGTGGTCAGACAACACGTCATACAGTAAGAACCAGTTCTGAGAGAGAAAAATGTAGTTAAAGTATTGCAGTAAAAGTAGTGTTTGGCTCCTCTGACTGATATTATTATATGGGGCATTCTACTGAATGTGTGCAAAATTAGGCTGGAAATATTTGGAAATTTTGTATGTTTTATTTCCAAAACTTTGTCCCTATATATTGTACCATATGTAAAGGTCACATATCTAGTAAAATGACTGTAAATTTTTATATTGTATTTTCAGACTGTTTTGGAATGTTTTTCCTCTCCCATAATTTGTCACTACCGAAACATAGTATTATATTACACAAAAAATATATATATCAACCTGTTATGCTTGTTCCTTCCCTTGTTTAAAGATTTAATTTTTTACAAATTTTACCTGAAGATTTTCACAATTAAATTTATAAAAATTAATATTTTAACAAATTTCAAGTTCAAATTATAGAATTCTTCAAAATCTAAATGCAATCTTTCTTTGTAAAATGCATAACACTGATCAAATTGATTTCAGAGTTAATAATTGATGAAACAGAACATAAATGTAACCGATTAGCATCCTAATACTTTAGTTGATAACTCAATATACTTTATTTTTTACAAAACACACAGTGTTTGGGTAGTGACTGCACTGTTTCGGTAGTGACCATTATTCTGTTTTTAAGGCTGCATCATATTTCCTCAAATGTATGCCTTATGGTGGGAATTACAAATTCAAAGACAAATGTTTTGTGGTCAATAAAACAATATAATTTTTGAGATGGCAGAGCAGAGTAGAGTAGAGCAGAGCAGAGCAAAGTAGAGCAGAGTAGAGCAGAATAGAGTAGAGCAGAATATAGTAGAGTAGAGCAGAGCATAGTGGAGTAGAGCAGAGTAAAGTAGAGAAGAGTATAGAAGGGCAGAGTAGAGCAGAGTATAGTAGAGCAGAGTAGAACAGAGCAGAGTAGAGCAAAGTAGAACAGAGTATAGAGTATAGCAGAGCATAGTAGAGCAGAGCATAGTATAGTAGAGTATAGTAGAGTAGAGCAAAGCAGAGCAGAATAGAGTAGAGCATAGTAGAGTAGAGTAGAGCAGAGTATAGAATAGAGCAGAGTATAGTAGAGTAGAGCAGAGCAAAGCAGAGCAGAGCAGAATAGAGTAGAGCATAGTAGAGTAGAGTAGAGCAGAGCAGAGCAGAATAGAGTAGAGCATAGTAGAGTAGAGTAGAGCAGAGCAGAGCAGAGCAGAATATAGTAGAGCATAGCAGAGCAGAGTAGAGCAGATTATAGAATAGAGCAGAGTGTAGGAGAGTAGAACAGAGCAGAATAGAGTAGAGCAGAGTAGAGTAGAGAAGAGCATAGTAGAGTAGAGCAGATTAGTGCAAAGCAGAGCAGAGTAGAACAGAACAGAGCAGAGCAGAGTATAGTAGAGTAGAGCAAAGTAGAGCAGACTTTGGACCACAAAATTATAGGGTTTAACTACTGACCATTCCATTTTGTCACTACGGAAATGATCATGTCACTACCGAAACTTTACCATAGGTTTCGGTAGTGACTGTTTCGGTAGTGACATTCCTAGCTATTTTTCAGGATAACTAAAGAATGCTAGCAGTCACATGGCTAACAAGCACATGTTTGAAGAGTTGTTCACACAGAAATACAAACAAACAAACAAACAAATATTTTGCATAAACCCCCCAAATTTTTACATAATTGAAGAGAACGTGTTCGGTAGTGACAGTTTTAAAAGTTACACACTGATTTTCAGACTTTGGAAGGCATTTATTTAAAAAATGATGGGAGTCAGCGACTTACCATGCAGCCATCTGGGACGGGGGTGCAGTACTACTTCCCTTCTCAGAAATTCAGGGGTGTGGCTAAAATCCAGACTCAACCAGTGCATTTAAACTCTTGTGTTTTGGTAGTGACTTAAAAACAAGAGACACTATTTTTTTAGCATAGTTTCTTAACTTAAAAATTAATCCCACAATACATCTAAATCTTTCAACTTCTGTTTAAACTTAATCACTAAGATGTTTTAAATTAGACTTTTGAAAAAAATATGAAAAATGTTTTAAGTGTTATTTACATGAATTGAATTTTAGAGGTCAGGGTTGGGGACAGCTACTTCCCAGTAGAAAGTACCCTATAAATGGTGATTTTGTATATATTCAGCTTATCACTTTCTCATTTAATGTCCTGGGTTTAAATAGGCCATAAGATAATCTTTGTAAATATCTAGGTCTGAATACTCAATTTTATTATTTTTGTTGTTTTTTTGGTAAGGGACAGCACTTTGCACAAAATTGGTAGACTGCCCCATATATGACATCACTAGATTATTAATACTGAAGCATCAGTGTTAGAGCAGCAAGTTACTGTTGTAGCTGCTGGAGGTGGAGCTAGCTTGCTGGGCGATTAATTGCGTCAGAAATTATTGCAATAAGTGATAATATTGCGTAATATTGTGCTTTTAAGACCATTTTTATTATTGTTGTAATTTTGCTGTTTTTAGACCATTTTATGAACTTGTATAGTGAGAATAAAGGCATATTAATGCAAGTACACTCTTTTAAAGAGAAATAAACATTTATTTAACAAGAATATTTAGGAATGCAAAAAAGAAAATTTAAATATCCGAAATAACACGTAAAAATATCAAAATAAATAAATAAATAAATACCAAAAAATAGACTGTCAGTCTCTCACTCTCAGGTGTGCAGTTAATTTGGGTATATTCGCTCTTTTTGTTGAGATGGTTTTAGAACAAACCCGGCACACCGGCTCGTCCAAATTACTGGGCTCCCCTCTGTCATTTGGTTTACACAGGGGCCTTGGCATTTGGTTTAGGAACAAGTTCCCTGTCTTTCTCTTATGCTCAACTCTCTTTTTTTCTTGGCCTCGTCTCACCCTCACGAAGATCGCACTGTGTGTGTGTGTGTGTGTGTATGTATGTGTGTAGCCCATAGCTCCGCCTCCCCCACAGAGATAAAGACACTCAACGACAAGAGCTTTCCCTCCGTTCATTACGCTAATGATCCAACTCACCTGGCTGCCAGACGATGCACGGCAGTGAACGCTCTTGTTGTTCAGTCTCTTTGGTGGAGAGAGACGAGGAAAACAAACACACATGAATGTGGCAATTAATCGCGGCCGGAAAAGTTACCGTCCCTCTTTAAATTTACCGTGTAATTTACCGACTTATCGCATATGCGACAGGCCTAATTATGATTTCCAGTCCCACCCACTCCCGGTGACTTTTTTTCCCATCCCATCCCAATCACGTGACGAATAGTGAAACTGATTCCCATCCCATGGGAATCCCACGGGAATCACGTGACCCATGGAACTCCCGAAAAAATGTCAGCCTCTATTGCTGGTAACTAGCTCTAGGAGTCCGGACCAACTCTGCTTGAAGAATGAGGATGCAGAACTGACGTCCGTGCAGAAGCACATTTATTTCTCCTCTACAGGAGGAAAACATAACATAAGGCAGGGCCTTCTCACAGAGACTATACTTTGACTGGAGCTAGTATCAATGTGGAGTTGAATGATGAGGAACAGGTGGTGAAATTTAAGAAAGATGTGGCAGAAGGATTGGATAGAATAGATAAATCTGAACTTCCAGGAAAGTTGAAGTTGTGGTGTTTGCAATTTGGGCTATATCCTAGGTTAATGTGGCCATTGTCAATTTATGAAATTCCAATATCCGTAGTGGAGAGAATTGAAAGGTCGGTTAGCTCCTATATTAGGAAGTGGTCGGGTGCTCCTAGGTGCCTAAGTAGTGTTGCGTTGTATGGAAAAGGGATACTTCAGCTGCCAGTATCTAGTTTAACAGAGGAATTTAAATGTACCAAGGTCAGGACAGAGTTGTTGTTATCTGGGAGTAAGGACGTGGTAGTTAGGAGTGTGGTTCCAAATCCAACCAAGGGGAGGAAGTGGAACCCAAGATTGGCAGTTCAGGAGGCAGAGGCAGTTCTTAGGCATGCAGAGATTGTAGGTAATGTTCAGTTTGGCCGGGGAGGCCTGGGGCTTGGCTCAGGCAAACCGGTATGGAATAAAGCAGGTCTCAAAGATAAAAGAAAGCTGGTTGTAGAACAGATACGTAGACAGGAAGAGATGCTAAGGGGTGCAAAGGTAGTGGCCCAGGCTAAACAGGGACAGTGGTTGAATTGGGAAAGTGTAGAGAAGAGGAAGCTTAGTTGGAGGGACCTGTGGAGTATGGAGGAGAATCGTATTAGATTCCTGGTAGGGGCTACATACAATGTGTTACCAACCCCCCAGAATCTAAAACTGTGGGTAAATGAGGATCCATCATGCCCATTGTGTTCATGTACCGCAACCTTAAAGCATATTTTGTCAGGCTGTAAAGTTAGCTTGTCACAAGGCCGATATACATGGCAACATAACCAGGTGTTGAAATATTTAGCTGCAGGCATCGAAGGGAAACGAAGACAGGTGAATTCAGAAGGTGTTAAGGATAGGAGTTTAGTAATTCAGTTTGTCCGTGAGGGAGAGAAACACAGAAGAGATAAGTTAGTGAAGAGGCAAGGGTGTGGCCGCCTAGAAGGTGCTTGTGATTGGGAAATGCAAGTAGATTTAGGGGGACAGCTTGTTGTTCCCCAGGAAATAGTTTGTACCAGGCAGAGGCCTGACTTAGTGTTGTGGTCAGTGAGTCAACGGATAGTTTATTTCATTGAGCTGACAGTTCCCTGGGAAGACTCAGTGGAAGAAGCCTATGAAAGAAAAAAGCTTAGATATGCAGACTTAGGAGCAGAAGCTGAGCAGCGAGGATGGAAGACTAGGATTTGTCCAGTGGAAGTGGGGTGTAGGGGATTCATAGCAAGATCAGCTGTCTCGCTCCTGGGGGAACACGGAGTGCGGGGACAGAGTTTGAGGAAGACAGTGAGGGAAATGTCAGATGAAGCAATTAAATGTAGCCAGTTTATCTATAACAGAAGAAGTAATGTCAGTTGGGGGCCAGCAGGGGGAACTACTAAACAGGGCACATAACTCCTTGAGATCAGGTGGAGAGATCCACTTCCTCTCAGGAGGAAATCCAGGAAGAGGAAGTATTTAAGTGTGGGAGTGGCCTATTTGAATCCATTTTGTTTGAGGCCATGCGGCAAGGTGAGTGTGCTTGCTGATCCTGTAAGTTCATTTAGCTCCTTTAACTTTAGCTTATATTGGAGTTATGCTATGTAGCGTGTGAAATAGAGTATGGTGAATGTGCTAGGAAAGGTAGTATCAGCCCTGCTTCTACCTAGAGCTCGCATGTACGGAGCCTGGGTTTGGTTGAAGGTGGCACTGCTGTTTTCGCTGAGAAAGTCATGTGTAAGTAAAGTAAAGGAGGTTATTGGGTTGGTGCAGGGAGGGGAGCAGTGAGACCTGGCATTAGGGGAGTGTCTCTGGGACGCTAGAGATCACTGTCTAGCCTCCTGGAGGTGTCGTGGGACCAACTAGATGAAACACTGGTGAAAGGAGGTTCCCACCCGATGACCCCAAAGACATGCTAGTTATCACTGCTCATTGGTTTGTATAGTTAAGCCTTGCCATATTAGCTTATCATAGGGCTTAGGTTTTTCACTGAGTGTTGATCCTTTCTCTAGAGCACAAACTTCTTGTGTTTATTTGAACTAAACACTGTAAACAGACTGTAAATGGACTGCAACCACCCGCAGCACGAACAGTACTATTTTCACGGTGCATTCCCATCCGTACACTCTATACGCTGCTTTACTTTCCACAACATCTGCTACGTCACACCCACACGGCCACCGTCTTAAAGCAAAGGGCTGGCCGGTAACAACTGTGAATATGACAAGAAATGGTGTGAGACCGGGTTTCGCAACAGGTCAGTAGCCTATGTGCTCCGTTCTATTAAAATGGTGCGTTGGTTAAATGGCCCGTTCGGTGGGTATTCAGATAACTGGGGCTTTACTGGTATAATGCAATAGCACCACCCAGCAGTGAAACCCTTGTACATGTTTACAAAAAAAAAATAAATAAAATTACGCACTATAAACATTTAGAGATTTTTGTACACGAACTCACCCCTAGTCTTGTCATGTCATTACAGACTACATTATAAAAGAGTGCCGGTGATCAGTACATGGGTGATGAGGCTTTTGTATCCTAAGGCTGCTTGAAAGCAACAGGATAAGGAGACAGGCTCCTCTGAGTTTTTTTCCTCCTCCCATTGACTGACACACCAGCGTGATGCTGTGCCCTTTAGCATGTTGGATATTTTGCCATTCACAGCACCTTTAATGGTGAAACACCTCCGACTGTCCTGTTCTTATGCATAACTCTCTCCAGTGCTGTTGTAGCTGACCGGCACACCAGAAACCGGCAGGTGGTTCTTCCAGCTCTGGTGCATTGATTTGTGCTAATCATAGTACAGGGCTGTCCAGTGTGACAGATATGTTGCATGTGCGATGGAAAAAATGTTTGTGCAATGAAATTATTTGCCTATAGTGCTATAGTAGCACGCGTGCAACAGACTGCTTTCGAGCCGCTTGTGTGTGTGTGGTCTGTTTTTTTCTCATTTTTTCACTAGACGACAAGAGCGTTCACTGCCTTGCATCGTCTGGCAGCCAGGTGAGTTGGTTCATTAGCGTAATGAACGGACGGAAAGCTCTTGTCATCGAGAGTCTTTGTCTCTGTGGGGGAGGTGGGGCTATGGGCTACATACAGTGCGATCTTGAGGGGGAGACGAGGCCGAGAAAAGAACAGAGTTGAGCATAAGAGAAAGACATGGAACTTGTTCCTAAACCAAATGCCACGGCCCCTGTGTGGGAGTGTTTTGGATTTAAACCAAATGACAGAGGGGAGCCCAGTAATTTGGACGAGCCAGTGTGCCGAGTTTGTTTTAAAACCATCTCAACAAAAAGAGCGAATACAACCAACTTAACTGCACACCTGAGAGTGACAGTCAGTATGTTTCCTGCTGCTGCTGCCATCATTAGTCATTAGTCATACTTCTACTGTTATTATACACATATGACTATTGTCACACAAGTATACTGTCAGATATTAATACATACTTTCAACATATTGTACCACAGTAGCCAGAACTATAACTATAATATTATTACTTTCATTAATGTTGTTGTAAACTACTGTCATTACCTGCATCTCTCTCTCTCTCTCTCTCTCTCTCTCTCTCTGTCTCATTGTGTCATATGGATTACTGTTAATTTATTATGCTGATCTGTTCTGTACGACATCTATTGCACGTCTGTCCGTCTTGGAAGAGGGATCCCTCCTCAGTTGCTCTTCCTGAGGTTTCTACCGTTTTTTTTCCCCGTTAAAGGGGTTTTTTTTTTGGGGAGTTTTTCCTTATCTGCTGTGAGGGTCTTAAGGACAGAGGGATGTCGTATGCTGTAAAGCCCTGTGAGGCAAATTGTGATTTGTGATATTGGGCTTTATAAATAAAATTGATTGATTGATTGATTGATTGATGTTTACATGGACAGTTTAATTCCACTTTCATTCGGAATGAAAGGCCATTCCGATTAAAAGTGGTCATGTAAACAGTCATTCCGATTGAAAAATGGTCATTCCGATTGAAAATTAAATCCGATTAAAGGGGGTGGTTTATTCCTTTTGTTATTCTGAATGAAAGAATTTTGTGTGCATGTGAACGCTCATTCCTCTTCAAGTTCATTCCGGTCTTTCTGCACATGCACGTTTCCTTGCCCTTCTGGCACGATGACGTATATAGCACCGGCCTGAGATAGAGCAGTCAGACTCGTTGCACTCACCGGTTTCCATACGCCAAAGCACGGTCTTCTATCTTCCTTCTTCGATCTTCTACCTCCCTTCTCCTCCTCAACAGACGAAGCATTAGCAGAACAAGGTTGTTGTTGTACTGCTGCTTCAAGAATATCAGCAAAACAAGCCCGAAAAAGGCACTAAGAACGGCGTCGTCAAGCATCTTGTTATCCGGGGCGAGGACTACAGTGTTCTCTTCCAGTAAACGTAAACACGTAACATCTGCCCCGCCCACCAATCCAATCAGAAACCTTCCCTGCCCCAAACCTTGCACAGACCCAAATAACGGCGATTAAACTGATCTCCCATGTAAACCCTCATTCGGAATGAATATTCCCCATGTAAACTACCTGGAAAAACTTTAATTCCGAATGATTTCATTCAGATTTGTTTTATTCTGAATGAGAAGCCATCATGTAACCGTACCCACTAACAGTCTATTTTTTTTGTGTTTATAAGGTCTTTATTTATTCATTTTGGTATTTTTACTTTTTATTTCGGATATTTAAATTTTCTTTTTTTGCATTAGTAAATATTCTTGCTGTTGTTTATTTTTCTTTAAAAGGGTGTACTTGCATCATTATGCCTTTATTATCATTATATAAGTTTAAAAAATGGTCTAAAAACAGCTAAATTACAACAATAATAAAAATGGTCTTAAAAGCACAATATTGCGCAATATTATCGCTTATCGCAATAATTTCTGACGCAATTAATTGCCCAGCAAAATTTGTAACCGTGTCAGGTGCTACAAACTTTCTGGCCCGTGCTACAAAATGATCACCCTCTGTAGCACCAGTGCTATGGGTTAAAAAAGTTAACGTACAGCTCTGTAGTAAATGACTCAAATGCCAGTCCATTTGTTGTGCTAACCTCAGCATTCATTTATTGCGTTTCTGTAATTACCCCTCCTTCACATTTTGTCTTCAGGATTGTAGCTCATTTAAATCAAATGGATATAATGAATGGGAAAAAGCCATGCAAGTTCCGTATGCTTGACCAAGCAAGCTTGCAAGCTTACAGTTTCAAACTGTTAGTGAACTGTCAGCTGTCAAAACTTTTGAATAGTGTCCCTCAACAGAAATTACGTATTTTCAACACAAAAAATAATCACTCAACACTTTCTTTTCACCTGGAGAATTCTCTAATGTCTCGGATAATGTCATATTTTATTGTGCAACGTGACTGAGTAATGTTACTATCGTCGCCATGAAGACAGTAGTTTTCAATCTACAGTGGCTCCAACCTGCATTCAGCATCTCTGTGAGAGGAAAGCAATCAGTCAAACTGCCTTCACCAGGCTAACTGACTGTACCAAATTATTTTTCATGTCAGCTCCACAGTAAGAAATCAACTGTGCTTGTGTTTTTTGATTCATCAATTTTATTTCCCAGCTCGCCATAGCGAGTAAGGGGAATCTGCCACTCACAGAGAGACTGGGAGCAGATCAATAAATATGGTTAATAAGGCAAACACATATACAACGAGAATTTTGTGTAATTTTAAACAGCTGTCTGTGCAGATTACACTTCACTTGATGTCACAGAAATAGACTTGGACCATAAAAAAAACGCAGTAGTCTCTTGCTCAACAGAAATCAAACTGCAGCATCACTTCAGCAAAAGGTTTCAGTTGTCTCCATGGTAACCACACTCTTCAAAAGTGTTGAATGCCCTACCATGATTCAGGCTTCATTGTCAGCGCCAAAAGCATTTGAAGGAACAGGGGAAATATCAACTAGGGGAAAAACTTGAATTTTGTCTAAAAAATCACCAAGTAGCCTATCTTCAAATGCATCATATCCCAAAAATCTGTACAACCTGAGCTAAAAGATTATGTAAGTCAATAAACCATAATAAGTAACACAAGTATTGAAACTTAATCACATTTTACAAAATAAAACCACAAGACATATTGATCCAAAAGATTTTTAAATGCAGCAACATAAATAAAATACTTACCTCTGTTTTTAGTTTTTGAGTTAACTGGTAACTGAATTCCATGTTAGGAACCTTTTCCCCAACAATCTGGCAGGGGTGGCAATCACACACAGGGATGTAATACACATGTACGCACTAAAACACATCAACCAAATGAAGGAATACAAATTATCAAAGAGCTTTTGAAACATCAACAACAAGAGCCTCAGATCCTCCAGCAGCAGCCCTACTTGAATCCACCAAGTTTGTGAGGGCAAAAACAACTCTCCTGTTCACTATACTGTAAAAATTCCTCTATACTGTCTGACATACAAGGGACCGTGTGTGTGTGTGTGTGTGTGTGTGTGTGTGTGTGTGCGGGCTTGTGTGTTTGTATGTGTGTGTGACAGAGACTGGTGGAGAAACTAATGATGAAAATTGAAACAGTCTACTGCAAAATTTGTGAGTGAGAGAGAAAGACTGACAGAAATTTCACCTTTGTGTTTATGTGTGTGTACGTATGTATGTGTGTGAAAGCTCCACACAATGTGAGGTTCCTCCCTGATGAGCAAGCTGACAGAACCTGCTAATTATACTGCCTGGTTTCATGAAAGAGAGACAGTCACAGAAAGAGAGATGGATCATATGGATCATTTCTCTAAGTGTGTGACTGTGGTTGTGTGTGTGTGTGTGTGTGTGTGTGAGTGAGAGAGAGAGAGAGAGAGAGAGAGAGAGAGGAAGAATTATGGACGGTTACTGTATTCAAGATGAAGCCATCAAGCTGCTGGATTTAAAAAGTCAGTGAAAATGAAAGATAATGTTGAAATTTTAAAATTTCATTACAGAACAAGATGCAAGTTACTTGAAAGAAACATCACCATTTAATTGTAACTGTTAACACAAAGTCAACTGTAATAAAGGTCCAAATTACGTTAATTACTTATGTTGTACAATCAACTATAGAAAGAAAGACCTAATTTTGCCTCCTGCAAAAAGGCCAAAACTACTACTACTACTAAAAAATACGCCCCTTTTATTTTCAGTGTACAACCCCACACTGGCAGCAACTACAAGCATGTTGGCGCTGCTGGACACAGTGACACTTTACACCAATGTCCTATTTCCAGCGTCCCCACCCCTGGAATGAAATGCATTTTTCCCCCACTCGCTCTCTGCTTGTACATACTGGGTCCCAAAGCAGCTCTTTTTCTCTGTTTTTTTATGATGATTTATGATTATCAATTAAACGAATGATTCATAATTGATGTATTACTTGAAGCCTAATTTTAATTTTAATTTTTATACTGGTTTAAATAAACAATTCGATTGTATTTTCCAATTTCTGATGAGCAACAGTTTTGTGTACAAGGAATCGAAGGCCTGTCCCATATAGACACCTGTCCCAACTTCACTTTCATTCATAAAACTGTGTTTTCATATGTAAACATTAATTTTCTGAGTTACACTGAATGTAAACATGCATTTTGTTTGTTTACAGAGAACTACACGGGCATCTTTATTTGCTCATTTATCACATCCCTTCTTACAGTTAGCTGAACAATAAAAACTTGATGAGTTTTAGGATGAGGTAGGAGTGACTCTGTTTTGTATGATTTGGTGGTATACCTAAAACACTACATGGTTTTCACCAAATTCAGTCTTTTTCACCTGTGATTTCAAAGTGTTTTGTAAAATGCAATGGCTTAAAGGTATAATATGTAGTTTTTCCACATAAAAATGTCTAAAAATGACTAAACCAATATTATATATTTTGTTTAGTTGTGTACTTTGATTATCAGAAATGTTTCCAACAATTTTTCAAACCCAGATAAATATGAAATATTAATAAAAGTTACGGACCGTGTCATTAGGTTGCATGTCAATGGCGACGTAACTCCAGTTACCATAGCCATTAAATGAAGGAGAAGAAGAAGAAGCAGACCAGATGAGACGTCAGAGAATGGACGTTACTGTTGCTAGGCTAAGCTAACTCGTCATGGATCATGATTATGCACTGACAGTTGCTCCACCTTCTGACACCGAAGCTGCCCCAGTAAACAAGCCGATTGTGACCTTTAAGAGGGCAGATACTTTGAAAGACAGAATGTCTCATAGTCATTTACCAGCTGTATGTCCTAATAACTGGCTCAAATCTGAACTTAAGGGCTGTTACAGGTGTGGCCATTGTCCTCATTGTAATAATAATAATGTTAAATCTAAAATCTCTGAAGTTAGAAATAAAACATATTGTATTCATCATTTCATCAATTGTAAAACCACTTTTGTGATTTATAAACTTGAATGTCAGGTATGCCGAATCTTTTACATCGGCCGTACTAAACGCAGGTTACAAGATAGACTTGCAGAACATAAGTATGCGATCAGTATAGGTAACCTGGACTACCCTATGGCTAAACATTTCAAAGAACATCATGGCAATGACCCCTCCTCTTTGTTGGCTATGGGTATTGACCATATCATATATCATATAAACATGTTGGTGATTTTAATGTTCATCATGAGCTAGCCATTTAATAAAGGCCTTTTAACTTTTGCACCAGAGAAGAGTTGCCTTGGATTTTGTTTTTTCAAGATGTACTGCACTTCCTGACCAAAGAGCACCTTCCTGGATACCATGATACTGCAACCCACATGAGCGCTTCATCTGCTGTTGTCTTCAAGGCTTAAAGAACAGCTCAACATTTAGGAAAATATGTCAGCCTGTTTTCTTTGGTGAGGGCAGGTGAAGGGGAAGCATAAGTGATGATGATTGGCTTAGGGAGAGTAAAATTTCATCATAAACCAATCAGAGGCAGAGCAGGGCGGGTATCCAACAAGGGGGTCAGCACTATGTTCCCACAGCCCTATGTTCCCACATTTCTAAGATTTTTCTTAAAATTAGGCCCTATGTTCCCACAGCCCTATGTTTCAAATAGGCATCCTCCTTCCTTAACGTTTCCTCCATGAGCCTATGACGCCTCCAGAGGGCTGGAAAGTGACTCCAAGCATCCCAGGAGCACTCCCTCTCTATCCCAACCCGGCTTCCCAGAGATATTGATGCACTGCAAACTATGGTTTGCGTCCAGTTGCTGCACTTCATTCGACTGATCTGACCGGAAGCTAGTCAATGCGAGGCCTCTGTGCTACTTAGTTTAGTTTGTTTATTTAAAAGGACGATGTGCACTTACATTAAATGTTTGCAATAAACAAAGAGATGGATGCACCAGATTTAGCTAATAGCTACATTTCATCTATAGTCCATTGCTACTGGATAATAGGTTGGGTGTAATTGGCTAACAAATTGGGAGAAAGGGGGATAAAATCTGATACAAATTTATGAAAAAGGAAATGTAGGAACATAGAGCTGTGGGAACATAGGGCTGTGGGAACGGGGATGGTTTTAGGACTTAGGGGAGCCTATAAAGGTAGAGCTGAAGCAGCATTCTCTCTCTCTCTACCAGTGTGTGCAGACACAGAAGTGCGGTCAGATGCAGCAGACGGGACACCAACCAGTTGTCGTGTACCCTCCGGCCATCTGCATGTCGAGCAGTGTGAACCTTGAGTTGGGCTTGATTTATTGTGATATGGCCTGGGTGCTAGTTAAAACATCCTGAAATTAAGGAACAAAGTAACTGCTGGTCTGGGTGCTAGTTAAAAATACCTGCAGTTCCAGTATCAGACACTGCAACATGGTCTGGGTGCTAGTTAAAACATGACATCACAACAAACTGCTGGTCTGGGTGCTAGTTAAAAATACCTGAAGGACTGTCTGCGGGTGCAGTGTCTGTCACTGTTTTTTTCCCTCCCAACAGTTAGTTTTAATTTTGAGCCTTTTTGTTTCTGATGTTGGTTTTCCTTGTTTTCTTTCTTTTGATATTTATTTGAGGTAGGCTTGGTGCAATAAAGAGTGGTAACTGGTTCAGGGGGAGCTTTAGGCCTAACATTTACATTTGTGCGTTTCCACTTACTAGTAACGTTAACGCTGCTATCTAACGTTAGCATTGTAGCCTTATTCTAAAACTCATCACTCATCTGTCTTGGTTGTAACGTTACACTAGCTCTCCTCTTCCATGTATCTAACGTTACCTTGCCAACGCCTAGACGTAATGAGGACGTAATGGAGGAGAGGGGAGTAGGTCTTTGGAGGGAGGTGGAGAATTAGGGGGATGGGACTTTGGAGGGAGGCAGGAGTTGTGGATGTTCAAATTTTCTCTAAGTGCTCTGTGAAATGCAAGAAAGGTAAGAGTTGCTTTAATAGCATTTTAACCTAAACAAAGAAAAATGTAAAATGTCCAGAAAGGTAAGTGTTGCTTTAAAAAGAGAGTCCCCCAATTGGAGGACTTTCAGAGCGACTTTGCAAACACAGTGTGAAACAATGCACTGATCACGAAGAATATAGTGATGTTGCACATAGAATTAAACAGCAGAACCTGGGCTACAAGGCTGTATAAACCCATTTTACATGCTCCAAACACAGCTCAAACAACAACTAAATAAATAACGACAACAAATCAAACTCCATGCAGCACCGATATGCCGACCCACTCGGTATATTTCGGGCAAAGCACTCTACACCAAAGCATCACAGAGATAGAGGCCAAAGAACAACAGAAATCCCTTCGCCAAACTATAGTTGTAGAAGTTCTCTTACCGTTGTTGTTTTGCTGTGAAAAGCTCATTCTGCCGGTGAAACACGCTACATCCCGACATGTTGTGCTGCATTCAAATGAATCCTGGCGAATTGGATGGGCTTTAGGACCCGGGGAAACATAACAATGGCCACGACATCTCCCCCACAACGGCATTCTGCTGACTCTGATTGGCTTACAGTGCTGCCAATGTCGTTTTGGTGGGTATAGCGTCATTATGTTGGCTCTAACGAATCGAATGAGGTGTCAGTCACTCAAATCGACCAATCCGTTGCGGAGATAGAGCCTCCAAAGCACAGAGGAGAAAATCTTTTCACATGTAGTAGGTGTGTGTTGGTTAGTTTGGAGTGGGAAATACATGAAAAAAACGAAACGGACAGCTTTATGTGTATATACTAAACACCAGTAGGGATTTACAAAAACTAAAAATGAAAGATATAGTTATGTACATGACAAAAATCACATGCAAACATGGAGCAATTTTGGAGAGCTCGTCTGAATTTTCTGTACTAAAACCTCTCTCATATTGTTCTGCTTCACTTTATCAGAATCAACCTTTGCAGAGATAATGTTCACATATTGTACTATGATTTGATAGAGGTTTAGAGCTGCAGCTGCATCATTCCAAAGGGATGCTTTTTTTTGTGCTGTGTGCCATCTTCATTTACTCTTCACATATAACAAAGAAACTGATCTTAACAAATCTCACAAGTGCTCCCTTTATTATGACACCAAAAGTATTCAAATAGACCTTGTGGTTGCAGAGATATATTCATTTCATTATGGTAATGCAATTTTTGAGCAGAGGCCTATAAAATAGGCTTAGGGTTTAATTGTTGAATCTCTAACTCTCCTCTATCACTCAGTTTGCAATTTTTTAATCAGTCTCGCCTTCTCCAACTTTTCCCCTTTTTCTTCTGTGAAAGTCAATAATCAAGAGAAGTTATACAGCCCAGAGCTCTTAAGTCAAAGTCACCTCCACACTAACTGCTTGTGCTGTACTGTACAATCATGCATTATTGAGAACCAGCTGTGTTAGTAAAAGCCAAAAAGACTCAAGGGAAAGGGATTTAGAGGGCTGGAACAAATCCTAGAACAACTTCACCAGGGGCAGCTCTTCCATGCTGGGCACTGCTAATGTACTTTTCTATCCACAACTTTTCCTGATTGCTGCTGTGGCAAGTTTGATTTTGGATGATGAAGTAGAACATATTTGCTTGTTTCTTCACTATGAGAATTTTTGAGAGAGGGGCTCTTGCCAAGATTAAACACTGTCAAAAGTGTTGGGAGTAACATGTTACAAAAGTAATGTGTTACAGAAATATTAGGTTTTAGCAGTAATGAAGTAATAAAACATGTCACCAACAGGGTTGTTGGTAATATTACTTAATTTACAATTTCAAATAACGCTTTACCACCCAAAATGTTTTCATTTTTCATTCATCCACACTGATCCATACTGCTCCACTTCCACCACCAGAAAAAAAATATCATCTGAAGGTTGTTGTGTGTTGTCATGTCACCACCTTATTTATACAGTCTATGGTCTCTACAGACTACATCATAGAAGGGTACCGGTGATTGGCACAGCTGGGTCATGTCATACTGTGCATTATCATGTACAGTGTGTTCCCATTAATGAAGCTCAGCGTAAGTTCAATCAGGAAGACTTTCTTTGTGCTCATCCATTCACAATTCCCTCCCTCCCACTCCCACTGCTTCCTCTAATCAGCTGACTATGGGTGTTCACTCCTCTAGTTATCTAATAAAATTTTGCCATATCTATCAGACAATTAGGATGCTACTACAAAATTTTAAATCAGCTTTCTCCTCTGCTGCCATCTGTCATTTTAGGCAGAATTGTCATGCCCTCCTCCACCCCGTTACCTCCAACCATCATATCCAAAGTCCAGGACAAGTTTAACAAAGGCTCATTCTTTTACTCATCCAGGTCATCAGCAGTTCTCTATCTTCTCCACATCTTCATCTCATCTCATCTTCACCACCTCTACCATTACCAGCGTCTACTATGGATTCCTCACCCTCCTTAAAAATATACCATTTCTATGTGGTCTAATTGCCAAAGACTTTCCGCACTTTTTCAGTCCTGTAAGAGTAAATAAAAAAAGAAGAAAAAGAAAGAGGAGTCTCCCCTGACTGAAATATAATAACAGACAACATATACCATTCAGATTTGCGTCCTAAGGCTCCCTGAAAGCAGGGATAAGGAGCTGACCTCAGGTTTGTTTTCCTTGCCCCATGATCATTGATCAGCACGTCTGGCCTGGGTGATGTTAGTATATCATGGATGTGTTTCCATTCACACCCTATACAACTGCAGAGCAATGCCGGCACACGGTCCTGTTCTTATGCATAACTTTTTACTAGGTCCTGCTGTAGCTGACCAGCACACAAGGAACCGGCAGGTGTGTCTTCCAGCTCCGGGAAAATTCATAGTAACTGACTTGCACACCATTCTGTTTGTTGTGCTAACCTCAACATTTATTTATTGTGTTGCATATCAAAGGGCCACAAACATTTATCTATATCTCATAATTATTAGACTTTGATCCTCTGCCTGACCCTCCCTGTATCCAAAGCTATTCATTTATTTTCAATGGTCTAGGCTATTTAATGGTTCTATATCATCATGCTATTATTTATATAAGTAGGATTTTAGTGCAAAGTGAAAACCACTGTATGTGAAAACATAAGTGGGTCAGACCTGTGCAGCACTGGATTTGAAATGAACTGTAATAAACTGGAGCTTCTGTGCTTTGATTACCTGCTGTGAAACAACATGGCCCTCATCCATTTGAAATGAACATTAGTTCTTCTGAGTTCATTTTGGTCAAAATAATACAATAGTGTAATAAGTAATTAATACTGTAAAGTGACATTACTTTCAAATGAAGGTGACTAGTAATATGTAATATATTACATTTTGAGAGTAACTTGCCCAACACTGACGGTCAAAGGTCTTGATGCAGCTCAACTTTAAAGTTTCAAGAGTCCATGCAAGCTTGATCCCTGGAATCGCCACTTATGGGTATATTTTTGTTTTATTTATTCATCCTCTCTTTCTTCAGTGGAGCAACCAAAGTTTTAATTACATTACTGCCAGATAAATATGGATGTATTTCCCACTGCATAACTGCATTGTGGATAATACAATGCTCTGGAGTGCCCATTGTTCACTCGTCCCCTCAGCCCTCCAAGGGTTGTTCTCACCAAGGTCACTTCAGTTTTTCAGACAAATGGAACAACACTTATGATGGCAGCGGGGATTGCCCTTGGGGGGGTCAACAAGGGCGTGTTGAACAACTAAACGTGGCTAATGTCTGTGGGCGTGGTGCTCCTCTGCTCTCTCCTGGCTTCTGATTACCATTAATCATTTAAACTTGCCTCTCATCAAGTTCAATAAGCTCCAGTATATCTTACCCCACATTGTGCATAATTTCCTTGAGTGTTTTTTTTTCTTCCTAGTCCTGTTCTGCTCTGGTCAAGGATCAATCTCAACAGTCTGCCTCTTCAACTGCCCGCCTGCTCTCACTCTGCAATTCCCTCTGTCACTCACCTACCACACTACTTCCTCTATGCATTGCCTTACTCTCCCCAGCCATTACCCAACACCCTCTGCCTTCTGCCTCAGCCTACTGTACCATCCCTAAGCCTCTCTACCTCCATTTCTCTTTCTCTATACAATGAGCTTTTTACATTCAATGTGGGAAAAGTCAAAGTCGCGATACATCAAGTATAATCAATATATCGGCCATCCCTGGTGTAAACCTGCAAAATACTATCACAAAGTGCATGGGAGCCTTAGAGCAGCTCCAGCATAGGGCGGACAATGCAACAACAACACAGTAAAGTCTATGGCTGCCCTTTGAAAGTCAGACATTCAAATTGCCAGTTGGAGACTCCAAGTCGACTGAGATTGCTTCAATTCAAGCAGTCAATTTTTTTTTGTTTTTTTTAGTCAGTGTGCTGTGCAGTGTACTTCTGGGGACATTCTGGTCCCCAGACTTTGCTGCAGAGTGACTTTGCTCTTGACTTTCACTACTCTGGTACAAAATAAAAAAAAATGATAACATCAATTTCTCTCTTCTACTTAGAATTGGTGAATTTGCAGTTCACAGATACTTTATACGACACAGTCTCTGGCTTTTGTTTGATATCTGGTGTCAGCAGAAAATGCTGTCACACACTTACAATTTGTTGTCAGAACAGTTAGCTTGTTTACTGTTTTACATCAATGTCGCTGTCACACTAAACGCCCTGCTGAGTCTGTATAAACTTTCATTTGAAAAAAAGTATTGTTAAATATTTGTATTTAACAGCCAAATCTAATTTGACTAACATAATTCTGAGTCTGCTACATCCATAGTAAAGTCTAACAATGACACCTTTTTGTAGGCTAACTGGGAAACTGACTGAACCCACAGTTCCCTTAAAAGATTTTAGGTTGAATCTTAACATTTGGTTCTTGATAAAGTTGTTGGTGAGCAGGCATGTGCACAAATGGACCCCAGGTGGTGCTCAAAACATGCCATTTTGCCCTCTGTCTAAGTGCCCTTTTTTGCAAGATATTTCTATGTTAATATTTTAGTTTTTCAATTTGGCGCATGGCATCAATTCTCCATTAAATGAGTGTTGTAACACCTGACAGCCACATTTGAGTTTTAATTCTGCCAGACTGCAAGAACCCCTGCCCCTCCATGATCAACTTCCCTTGTCATAGCCACCACAGTTAGCACACGTCGATTGAGTGTCCTACAGATTAGCATCATGTCTCCCTGTGACCTGCCTTCATGGACAGCCAGGTAATGATAGTGTTTACCATCAGCCTCTGCATTGTTTGTTACTGTTGTGAGAATAAACTACATCTTAATACAGCTATCTTAACGTAGGCAATAACCCATCATTAAGCTTAACAACAAGTAAGCTAGTCTGCTGTAAAATCACACCGTCTCCCTCCAACTCTCTCTCTTCACCAACTGCCCGATGCGAGCGGAGATCTCCCAGGCTCTGGCTCTGATTATTTATTTAAATACATCTCAAATACGATTTGTTGCTGCACATGCCTTGTGCTGGAGGCGTATCTTCTCTGGGATTCTTTATGAATATTTAACGCCTATTTAGAGGATAATTCTAAGCATTAGTACATGACTATTTAATGAAATAACAGTGGCTTTCTCATAGACACAAACTTTATTGTTCACAACTTCTTAGGTGATGAATTTATAAAAACGTGAATTTAATTTTATTTCTGAACCAAGAGGAAGTAAAAAATTTAGCTGGATCATAGGTTAAATAAAAGGGTTCTGATTGGAAAGTAACAACAAGAGAAAATACAAAATAAGCCTTGCATTTAAGGCCTGAAGAAAAGAACCATGTTTGTAAAAAGCTGAATTTGATGTAAATGAACCAAACTACCTCAATAAAGAGATTCAGCATGCTGTTAACTTCATTTTGAAGAGCTTTGAGGTAGAAATCATCCTCGGTGTGTCTGTGTGTCAGAGCAGCCTCTACTCTGTACATCAAGAACCATTTAAATGGATAGTTCGACATTTTGGCAAATTCGCCTATCGCCGTAATCCCTACAGTCACATGAGTAGGTACATTACCTTTAATTGTCAGTGCGGACTGTTCTGAGATCGGTGGGGCAGAGCTGCCCGCTGAAATGGAGGTGAACGGTACAGGTCCCTCTCTCCCTCAAAACTAATCAAATACACCATCAAATGACTCCAAGACGCTCTTGTGGACAACTTGTAGCTTACACATTCACCACGCTATGAAATAATAATGTAATATTATGAGACAGACTTGTTTTGAAGCCAAATGCAGAGCCGGAACTACATTCCAGACATACAGTACTTGCTGGGCGGAGTGATTTCAAACAGCGTATGTTTAGTGCAGTTACTCCCGTCATCAAAACAACAAGTGTGTTGAGAAGAAGCCAGAATATACAGAGGAAGAGTTACAGATTTTGGAAGAAGAAAGAGCAAGAAGAGAGGTTGAGGCTGCCGAGCAACCAGGGGCTGAGGGGAGACCCAGAGCCGGTGGTGTAAATATGGGGCTTACTGGCCACTTTATTAGGTACACCTGTGCAATATAAATATAGAGTAACTTACGCCTCCAAATAATCACCGGAACACGGGGAGAACATGCTAACTCCACACTCATAAATCACCACAACTCCTGAGGGAACAACAACATAAAATGTTCCCTAGCAGTCTGTTTATTCCCGACAATGAGAAGTAATGCCAGTCACTTCACTATATGCTCTGGGCAAGCACTTATCCATAACATAACCACAACAACATATTTAGCTGAGCAAAATACACAACGATCACTTACCACGTCTGCTCGTTTTGTGATGCCGACAGATGGTATGACAGTATCTTTGAAGAAAAGCGCTTGAACCATTCCTGAGCTTCTGCGCTCCATCCTTTCACTGTAGTCCTCCGGTAAAAAATGGCAGGAGCACACAAACATTTTCCGGACCATTTCCATAGGCGTGTTGGGGTCGATGTCCAGCACAAATAGCCATTGTTTCATCCTGTCCGTATTACTGGTTGGAACTATGTGAAACTTCACTTTGCTCCACGTCTTTGGCTTGTTACTGCAACCTTTTACAATACATGTGTAAACCATGATTTACAAAAACACTTGTAAACTTTCCTCAAACCTTCTGGTGTGTCCAGCTGACGATACCGCAAATGGCTACAAGCAATAACTATGGCACTGTATCAGCTGCGCACTGTGTCACTCCACCCAGTGGTTTACTCAAGAAAGTAGTTCCAAGTATTTGCTTCATGTGTTGTAATGTTACTTAATTATACATTATTATTATTTCATAGCGTGGGGAATGCGCAAGCCATGTGTTGTCCACTAGAGTGTTTTGGAGTCATTTGATGGTATATTTGATTCGTTTTGAGGGAGAGAGGGACCTGTACCGTTTACCTCCATTTCCACAGCGGGCAGCTCTGTGCCACCGATCTCAGAACAGCACGCACTGACAATTGAAGGTAATGTACCTACTCGTGTAACTATAGGGATTACGGTAATAGGCGAATTTGACAAAATGTTGAACTATCCCTTTAAACCTCACTGCAGAACATAATACCTCATTTATACACAATAAAACACCAGTGTTTACTCAGAAGACAACATGAAATAAGACAGGAAAATAAATATCTGAAAGCAGTACAGAATGCCTGAGTGTTACTGCATTATATTCCATTCTGTTTTTTTGTATTTGTCACCTGTCACTTGAATTGTATTTCCCTTCACATAAATAAATACATTTCCAACATAAATTGATGCAGAATAATTCAGCAGAATATAGGAAATTAAGTGTTTAAGGCTCAACATTTCCCCAGACTCCCCCCACTTCATATGTGTCCTCTGTAATGTTTAAACAAAATGACACCCTTGTCTGCATCACTGTATGGGTAGTACGATAAATATGTAAGTAAGCAAAATGTTTGACTGTATGTAACTTTATTTTTTAAATTAATAATTATAAGAGAGTTGCCCTTTTTTTTGCTTGAGCACCTGCCCCCCAAAAAATGTCTATGCAGGGGACTGTTGGTGAGCATCCCTGACTGGGGGACTGGTAACCAACTGTCGATTGCATGTTTATCTTTGTTTGTGGCTCATGGCTTTTTTTTTTTATTAACTTTATTTGAATTCAAGAATTGTCCCTAAACCATGATCATTTACATATGATGCTTTGGCCTGAAGTCCTGTTTAAGGGGTCTGCTTTTGAGCTGGGAGGGGAGGAGAGCATGGGTGTACAAAACTAGTATGTTACTATCTTCTTGATTCAAAATGATTGGAGGAACAAGAAAGACGAGGAGACAGAAAATCTAATATGTCACTTAGCAAATTGACTTAAATCTTTTCCATTTGTGCCAACAACTGCCATTCACATGAACAATAAGTTAATAATAGAATGAAAGTGTTTGTGATGAGTAAAAATGAGTCGGGAGCGCAAACCTACCGCATGGAGTGGATTGCCCTGATCGATTGGAACCTTGAAGTCAGCCTGAAGCTCATCAAAAGCTGTTATCTGTGAGGATGAGAGGAAAAGGAGTGAGAATTATATAATCAGTAAAATAAAGGGGCAATATAGAATGAAATATCTTATTCTTCACTCAGAATGCAAGCTGGGCTGCATGTAGTTACAATAAATTATCTCTAACGTTACCTGTATGTTATAAACATTTAATACCATAGCACATTTAAAGGTTAGTGATATTTTGTTTGTTTGTTTTTCTACCACTGTAAACAAACCATATGAGAAAACTACAACAGCCAGCAAAATGATCCCTATTAGCACTACACTGTTGTCCAAGAACAAAGAAAAAAAACATCAATGAGCCACATGGTTGGCATTTAATAAAGAAATATGTCACATGGATGACATGTTTCTTTATTACAATGACAAAATGTGGATTTGTCCAAGGCTGAAAGTAGTCCTTATCAAATACACCATTGACTTCACTTTAGTATGTTTACTAAAAACTATAGTGCCCACTGTTTTGGGGAAAACATCTCTATAAACAGCCATGCTGGCAGCTGTGCAAGGCTGCACTCATCACATTAACGATCTTAGTTTACCATGTAACCATGTACACATCTGCTAATTAGCACCAAGCTGTTACCTTCAAGGCTGAAAAATGATGCCAGTACGAAAGTGCCAAAACTCCAGTTCCTCTAATGTCCACTTGAGGCTGGCTCAAAAAGCGAGTCAATCCCTAAAGACCCACATGTTAACATGCCCAACTTTAAAGCAGAAATAAACATGTTTACAGTCTGGTACAAAAATCAAATGTCTATAGCTAACTTCAACATTCATGACAGCTGTACGTGGGATTAATTTTTATATACCTCAACTGTTTACGTTTCATTAATGTTTAAATTTAAATATATTTAAGGGCGGGGCCACTTGAATGACAGGCTGTGTGTGAGGCAGCTGCACTCTGGGGGTCTTGGGGTGTCTTTTGTGTTTTGCTGACCTGAGCAGAATGAGTTTCCCATGAGGACAACAAGGAACACCTAATCTATTCTAATCCACCCCCCGCCTCGCTCCTCTACAGCTCCCCCCTTTTGTACAAATATGGTCACTTCTGGCCCCAAAAAGCCAAGAAGACAACAGCCAAAATGTCAAACATGAGACCCCAAAATGGCAGCCCACAAACCAATGGGTGACATCATGGTATAGCTACATCCATAATTTTGTACAGCCTATGATTAACACTAATTAATTACCACATTGTACAGTGAGTAAATCCATGGGGGGAGGATTTTCACTCCTGCCCCATTCCAATCCCATGACAGGGTAAAAAGAAAAATCTTGTTCCATCCCAACTCCACAATAATAACTGCTGTGCCATCCCGTCCCCATGTTGTGTTTTAAACCAAAAATAGTGTTTATTTATATTAACTGCATATTTATACATACACTGAACAAAAATATAAACGCAACACTTTTGTTTTTGCTCCCATTTTTCATGAGCTGAATTCAAAGATCTAAAACATTTCCTATACACACAAAAGACCATTTCCCTCAAATATTGTTCACAAATCTGTCTAAATCTGTGTTAGTGAGCACTTCTCCTTTGCCGAGATAATCCATCCCTCCTCACAGGTGTGGCATATCAAGATGCTGATTAGACAGCATGATTATTGCACAGGTGTGCCTTAGGCTGGCCACAATAAAAGGCCACTCTGAAATGTGCAGTTTTATCACACAGCACAATGCCACAGATGTCGCAAGTTTTGAGGGAGCGTGCAATTGGCATGCTGACTGCAGGAATGTCCACCAGAGCTGTTGCCCATCAATTGAACTGATCAATTCATTTCTCTACCATAAGCCGTCTCCAAAGGCGTTTCAGACAATTTGGCAGTACATCCTACCGGCCTCACAACCGCAGACCACGTGTAACCACACCAGCCCAGGACCTCCACATCCAGCATGTTCACCTCCAAGATCGTCTGAGACCAGCCACCCGGACAGCTGCTGCAACAATCGGTTTGTATAACCAAAGAATTTCTGCACAAACCATCAGAAACCATCTCAGGGAAGCTCATCTGCATGCTCGTCATCCTCATCGGGGTCTCGACCTGACTGCAGTTTGTCATCGTAACCGACTTGAGTGGGCAAATGCTCACATTCAATGGCATCTGGCACGTTGGCGAGGTGTTCTTTTCACAGATGAATCCCGGTTTTCACTGTTCAGGGCAGATTGCAGACAGCGTGTGTCGCGTCGTGTGGGTTAGCGGTTTGCTGATGTCAACGTTGTGGATCGAGTGGCCCATGGTGGCGGTGGGGTTATGGTATGGGCAGGTGTATGTTATGGACAAGGAACACAGGTGCATTTTATTGATGGCATTTTGAATGCACAGAGATACCGTGACGAGATCCTGAGGCCCATTGTTGTGCCATTCATCCACGACCATCACCTCATGTTGCAGCATGATAATGCACGGCCCCATGTTGCAAGGATCTGTACACAATTCCTGGAAGCTGAAAACATCCCACTTCTTGGGATGCTCTGGATCGGCGTATACAACAGCGTGTTCCAGTTCCTGCCAATATCCAGCAACTTCGCACAGCCATTGAAGAGGAGTGGACCAACATTCCACAGGCCACAATCAACAACCTGATCAACTCTATGCGAAGAGGATATGTTGCACTGCGTGAGGCAAATGGTGGTCACACCAGATACTGACTGGTTTTCTGACGCCCCCAGACACCCTCATCACATTAGGTATGGTGTTAGCAAAGCAGCAGGGGGTCATGGTAGCTGTCATGCTAGTCACCAGTCAGCAAAAGAGTGATCTACCCACACTATAATGAAACAATGCATAGTTATTGGTGGGCAAAATGCAAGCAGCACCGACAACGATACTGTTTGAACCCAGTCTGTTCATGTATATATATATATATATATATACTTTATTCATGTAATAGATATTGGGTGTAAGTGCAACATTTTGCACACAGTTGTATTATAATGATTTTGGAGCATTTACATTTTTGTTGATTTATTTTATTTATGTTTAACATGATGAAGCTGACTAACGTGTTGACATTATGGCTGTTCTTTAGTCTATATACATTCAGATGTTGTTTAATGAATTACACAATTGTAAAACATACAGTATGTTTTCCTCAGGCTACAACAATCAAAATCTATGACTGTTGCATCTCAGATTGTCCTACTGTTCACATGTCTTGCATCAATATATTTTTTGTCAGATGACAAGTAGTAGAGAGACTGGAGGAGATGGAGGAGAGGCAGGAAGAGAGACAGAAGGAAATGGAAGAGAGACAGGAGCCTCACAGGTGAGATTGAATCGTGAAGGATATATGTTGATAGTGAGATTCAGCATTGTGACTAGGGGTAAGTAAAAATATTGATTCATGCATAATATATGTTTTTACCCAATATCAATATCAATTCGGATCACTATTACCAACCCAACTGCAGACCGCAGGCTGGTACTGAATTTACTCCCCTTCGGAGTACTGTTATTGTTATTATTATAGTTTACCCTGGGAAGCACATACAGACAGATGTGGTGAAGTTATCAGTGTATATTCATGTAACTGATAACATTAGAGAATACATTAACCAAGACATTCTTGTATTTAGTGTAGATATTTAAATATGCATTATAAAGCAGTGATCAGTTTCACATGATGTGAAATTGCATTAAAAAATTATCAACGTACAGGTCGCCAACATGGAGCACTTTTATGTCCCTACCAATGTGAAAATCAAACATACGCCCTTGATGTCAGCTAACAAATTAATCATAATTAATCTACATAAAAGTGATAATTTTATTAAAAGGGAACATTTGAGATGTCTTACAAAGTTAGTCAGTGTGTTGAGTCAAGGTGGTTGCAGACATGTTTAGCAAGCTAAAGTGAGATTTATAACTCTGTGTCAAATTGTTTGTGCCCACGTCGTAGAATTTGTGGGGAAAATGTGTACAGCAAAAACAAGTGTTTTGTCTGTGAATCCTGCGAGTTATAATGAAGCCTATTTGTGTACTTGTGTACATGGCTGGACTGGGACAAAAAGATGGCCCTGGCATTTTTGGCCACAGCGGCCCACTATGATTGGTGAAATGCCATACGCACACACTGTGCTGTTACCAAAATTAAAATAAATCTCAGTAGTACCCTACGTGCCCTGGAAGAGAGTACCAAGGCTAGAAAATCAATCAATAGACAATCTCCCTCCCTACATGAAAGAGTCTCTCGTTCATTCTGCTGATATTACTCCTTACCGGGCTGGCAGTGGCTACTCTGTTCTCCTCAATCTGTCCCTGGGCCATATCTTTCTGTCCCTTCTCCTTCCCCTCCTCGGAATTATCTCCACCAGCAGCCACATCTTCTCCTGAACTACAGGTCCACATTTATGTTTGGTGCGACAGGATGTACTGCACTCGGTGCTGACGGCCTTGCTGCGAAAGATCTTACAGCAAACATGTCAGATATTTTCACGCATTTGGCTGCATCTGCCTGGAGATTCTTGTGCCTTTTCTCCCGTAGCTTCTCCACAACTCCCTTGCGCTTTGGTGGTTTATCCATCAGCATACGTTAGTAGGCTACGCACTCCACCACAATGCATAAGGCCAACAGCCGGCTACTCGAGCTCAGGAGAAGTCAGAAAATGAGGGAGGAGGGGGTGGGCCGAGGAGGAAGGGCTGAGAGATTTCATTGGGCCAGCCCAATATCAGTGTCGTATTCCGTGCTTTAAAGGTGGCGCAGCTGTTAAAAAATATGTACATAATTACATTAAGTAAATTACGATTGTGCCGGCCCAAAATATGCCAACAGCCCACCGGGCATTGCCCAGTATGCCCTATGGCCAATCCAGCCCTGCTTGTGTACAAGTATAGATGCTCACAACAGCATAGGTCACGTGTGTAGGCTACGATGTAAGCTCTGCATAGAGCTGACGTACAAGTATAAATCCGCCTTCAAGCTGACACAGAGCTGTCCAGTAATTGATGTAATGTCTGTGAGATCCAGAATCTTAGCTGGCTATGTTGTGCATGCTAATGTTACATGCCATTAAAGTGAGCCATGACATGAATTACTAGACAGCTTTCTGGCAACGTTAGCTGGTTAAACATGTCTGCAATTCACCTGCTGCACTGTCCGGCAAAAACAGCCGTAAACATGGACATAGCAGGAGCTTTCTCTAAGTTGCTTTCACAAGTAGGCATCATTTACCCACACCATGACTGAGCTCCTAATCCTTGTCAAAAGTAACATGATCTGCTTCAACTAAAGTGTTGGATTGAATCTGCCCAGAGGCACAAATTTTGCAAGCAAGAGACTCAGAAATCAGCACCTTTTCAATTTTTTTCATTTGATCCTGCCCCCCCCCCCCCCCCCCCAACTGCCACATTGTGGGACAGCTCTATGTAATAACAATGCCAAGTAATGATGAACAGTGCATAAAAAAAAAACAACAATTCCATTAATGTTGTATGCGTCGCCATGGAGGCAATTGCACTTCAAAGTCAGATGTCAATGCTCAGGAGCCTCAGGAGGGAAGTGTGTGTAAGAGTGAGATTGCAGGAAGAGATGCAAATGTGTCAGTCAGTTTATCTGCATAGTGTGTCTGTCCAGTATGTGTGCACCATGGAGGAACTGTGAGATGTGGGAGCCGCATGAGTATCATGAGCATCTGTGTGTGTGTGTGTGTGTGTGTGTGCAGAGTAAGAAAAAATAGCTTATTGTTTATGTGGTATAAAATTTATCCAATATCCATGCATTGTGTGCTATATGAAGAAGAAACTGAGGAGCCAGTGCCATGTGTGTTTGTACATGTGAATGTGTGAGTTAGCTCAGTATGGAGAATTAATATCAGAGAGATGGCAGAAGTTTGCACCAATCCTGGGTTATTTCCCTGAGCTCGCCCCCGCACTGACAGGCAGCTCTTTACATGTTATTTCCCTGTGGATCCCCACAGTGATCCTGGCTCATTGCCTCTCTCTGTTACAGTGAGTTAGTTTCCCCCGGGCTGTTTCTCACTGGCGGAGAGAGCAGATACAGAAATACACACACACACACACAGACGCTCTCTCGCGCGCACACACACACATATATACACATACACACACACACACACACACAAACACACAGTCATCATGGGTGCATAAATACAAGTATACAGTGAAGCACTGTAGGTGTTCATGCACAAAAACACTCACACATACATATAAAAATGTTACAGAAATACCTCGCCTGTACTTCCCAGGGCTCCAGACTAACTTTTTCCAGTAGGAGCACCAGTGCTCCTTACTGAAAATTTTAGGAGCACCAGCACAAAATTTAGGAGCACTATCTATATCGATACAACATATTCATAATTTTGTCTATATTAACTGCATTACTGATAATTTAGCAATAAACACAAACAATTTACAGTAATAGCAATGTACTGCTTTATTTCAAATGAAACAGTAATAAAGTGCAGTAGGCTAGTGCTTAAGAAAATACCATTACGGTAAATTAAAGGGCTTCCTTCAACAGAGGCACCAAATAATAAATTAACAAATGTTAACATTAAGTATGTGGTCAGTAACTTGTAACTTACTGTCAATACAGTACAACCACAACAAAACAAGTAAACAAATATTTCATTTGAATTGAATGAATTTCATTGTTATTTCAGCGTCTTCTGCAGACCTATTTTTACTTGCCTGCCTCTTAAATGATGTGTGCAGCGGCACTTTTGCTCCATCATTGCATCTGTCCCTGCATAATTTATGCCTGATGTTGTTGTTGTGCTTAACCAGAGTTTCATGTTTGAAGTGTGTGGTGGAGTCGGCGAATTTAGTTTTCCCTGCAAATTTCGGCCCGCACTGAGAGCAGTACATGCAGGACATCACTTTCTTTTCTTTACAATATCTCAACCACGTAAATTCAGTGAGCCATTCTTATTGGAAATGATAGGGCTTTGGCTTTTTCGGTGCTGCGACATCACCTGCTGACTCGTCCTCTGAACTATCGTCGTCGGAAGTTTGGGAAACTGGCACAGGACCGACAGGAGTTTCTGGATTATTTTTTCTTGTGAAAAACGAATCTATAGTTCGTTTCATAGCGTCACTTTATGGTCAAACGACACAGCACTTTCTTCTCCGGCTCTGTGTCCCCTTCTCTGTCTAACCCCGCGCACAGTGCACACGTACTAAAACTGCTGCACGTTGCTATGGTTACTGGCGCCCCCCCCCCCGCCTCGCAGTGCGCATCCAGACACACATGACAGGCACACACACAAACACACACACACACACAGACACTCGCTTCCGCTCCTCCAAGAAATGCAATTATAAAAAAAAAACCAAAAGAAAAAGGGGGAGAGGGGTGGATTTGTAAGTCGCGCTGGTGCTCCTAGTTAAAAAACTATGTCGCATGGCCTCCAAAAAAGATCGCAAAATGCGACCAATTAGGTGCAGTCTGGAGCCCTGCTTCCTTATGTGCACCATGAGAAGAGACTGGATGCTCTAAATTGATATCAGGCTCATATATTTTTCTTTTGCACAGTCAGTTCTATCACACATGGTAGCATTCTATTCAAAGTACTTGGTGAGATATGGAAATATGACAACATCACTGAATTCAACTGATGAAGTAAAGACAAACGAGTTTTTGGGTCCAGATCAAAGTGGCTGCAGATTAAGCAAGATAGCCTTGATGCCCTTCTCCCTGGCCACATCCTCAAGCTTTTCCTGGGGCATCCTGAGGCATTTCTGGGCCAGAGGTGATACATGATGCCTTAGTTTTCTACATCTGCTCCAGGTTCTTCTAACAGTTAGATGTGCCCACGGTATATCCAGGAGGTATCCTAATCACATGTGTGAATCACCTCAACTTGCTCTTTTTGACAGTGGCTCTACTCCTAGATCCTTCTTGATGTCTACAGGCAAGATCAGCCATCCTGTAAAGGAAACTTATTTCAGCTGCCTATATCCGTGATATCATTCTTTCGGTTACTACCTAAAGACGCTGGACATTGGTGAGCATCATTGTGTTGATTGAAGGGTAAATCAAGAGCTTCATCTCCAAGTCTCTACTTGAAAAGTATCCATCATCATGTGGAAGAGGTTTATGTATCCTGTGTAACTGTGTTGTTCACTTTCTGGGGCCAATCAGTGAGCACTATAACAGCTAAAAATAGCTAACATTAATTGCCAGACACGCAACAAAAAGGTATGTAAAGCATTATGATTAAGTGATAAATATACAACCTTAACCTACAGCCTGTTACAGAACAACAGTGACATCTAGTGGTGATGGCCTCATGAAGCCTCATGAAGCATTTTCTTTATTTTCTGAGCCCACTAGATGACACTCTTGGTTTGAAGAGAGAGGCCCAAAGAATGGCAATTCAGTATGTTTTAAACATTTTGATGAACAAAAAGCACCATCTAGTGGACTAGTAGTCAAAAAATAAAGAAAATGCTTCATGAGGCTTCATGAGGCATCACTAGGTAATACAGTATCCTATTTTTGTGCAGAGGAAATTGTTATATTACAACAAACATGATGATGATAGCCTACACTGGTAAACTGTTATAAATTAATAAAAAATAATTCTGTGTGCAAATTATTGTAACTTATTTTATGTTCATGGCTAGGAATGGGTATTGTTAAGATTTTATTGATACTACTACTTTTATTGATACTCCTTATTGATCCGGCACTTTATCGGTATTCTTAATGGTTCTTTTTCATTTTTAAATAATTGCTTTTAATAGAATATATTAACTCAAAAAGAATAAATTCAAAAAATGTTGTTTCTAGAGCAGCAACAGTCATTTTTACTAGAGAAACATCACTATATAAATAATATTCCTGACATGACAATACTGAGTTAAGTTTAGAATTTATCAGTCAGTCCTCCTGTCCACCTGTCCTCCTGTCCCTCTGTCCTCCTGCCCTCTGTCCTGCTCCCTCTCTGCTGATGTGATTCACTGTGGTGCAGGTAACATTAGTGCTGGTAGAGAGAGGAGGGGCTCTTTGTCTCAGCTAAGTTTAAAAGTATCTGCCCAAAAAGTGTCAAACTAAGTCTAACAGCTGTCATTTTAGCTTATTAGTAACAATTCTCTATTAGCCGAACAAGCGTGCTGTCTAAGCGTGCAGCGTGTAAGACATAAACTTAGTGACAGTGGATGAGAGATTGTGGACGGAGCATATTAGATATCACTGTCTACATGTTTACATGTTTATGCTTGCTGAACACATGTATTGATAAAGTGTTGGCCTCTTACTCGCTAAGGTTTAATTGCGCTTACAGTAACTTTAAAGTGTAGCTGCCGCCAACTCGAGTCATTTTTTCATTATCTTCACTTTGTTTCCACCGTGGCCACTCGTCTGTTCACCGGTTACGTTTGTTGTGTCAGTGTGTGTGTATGTGGAGCAGTTCAGCCCCAGCACAGAGCGCAGATGAAAGGCTGATAATGAATTAAACCAAAATGTGTAAACCCACCGATAAAAGAACCAGTACCGTCACAGCTTATCAGTACTATGGTTTTTGATAATTTAGCCCCAGGGCTTATTTAGTACCGGGTTTTGGTACCCATCCCTATTCATGGCATATGTTGGCTCTGTTTCTGTGTGTGTATGTGTGCGTGTGTGTGTTTAGAGTATGAATGAATTATATTTTATCCTTTAACCTATATTATGTATTCACTACTTTTAAATGAGTTCTGTTTTATTCTGCGCATTAAATTTCGCTGCATCGATTTACAGTGACAATAAAAGGAACTGAAATTGCTTGCCAATGTGGCACAGAAGATATTTATTTGTAATTGTCCACTTACTTATGTGTATTATTTTATATGCATGGGCTTTATTTTGCAGGTTTACAGACATTCTCATTCAGTTACAAGCATTTCTATTTTGAGTGCAAGAGGCAAGAGGCAAGAGGTCATCTGTGGAGGTTATCCTTCTGAGACCCTGTGTCCTCTTTGGAGGACATCACATTTTGGGTTTACTTGGCCTTAAACTTCATTCTGCTTAACTTAGACCTGTTGTCCTCTTTCATGGACCTTTTTTGTGCCATTTAGTTGTAGTAAGACCACAATACACTAATCCATGTTAAAACAAGGCTGCATTCTCTGTCAAGTCAGTTTGCAGCCAATCTCAATACAAATGTGGCGAGTTTTAAAAGTTGAACAAATTTTATGGTTGAAACTTGTTTATTTATGATTAATAACATTTGTAGTTTGATATGGCAACAAAGCTGACCAATTTTAACAACAGTAAAATGCTAAGATGCTGTTAATTAGAAAGTACTCATTTGAAGACATTGGGAACTTATTATCAGCTTGTTGAAGGACATTGGGACTTCATTATCTTCTCGTTTGAGGACATTGGGACTTTATTATCATCTTGTTTGAGGACATTTGGACTTTATTATTGTTGACAAGGTTTTAGTTTTTTATACTCATCAGGTCCTACTAATTCCAAATAGCAAGGAGAAATTAAAAATGCATACCAAACAGTAGTTGAGGTCTCAGCAGGATAATTCATCATGGAGAATGCTTTGCACATGCTAAACAGCTGGTGTTATTTGCTCGTCCTCGTCCCCCAAGTTACTAAAAGTTTTGGGGTTTTTTTGTTTTTGTTTTTTCAAATTACTGAACTTACAAATATCTGGTGCAGTGCAGTGCCAATCCCCATCCTGAAGGGCCTGAGAGGGCAGCTCAGTTGTACCCATGGGGATCAAGCTGCAAATCCTGGCTCAACCACTGTATAAGTTGTAAAACCCAAAGTCAAAGCAACCAAAATGTTGGCAACAAATCTTTAATTGCACTAGCAGACTACAGTACGCTGATGGTTTAACCAAGCTGGACTGTAGACTGTAACGGATATTTACACTGGACATATTGGGAAATAATAATAATAACCTTTTATGTCAAGATTTGTTTACATCCTAATTACCTGACCAGTGGTGTGTCTTATTCTGTCAAGGAATGACACCGCCTCCAAAAAAATCCACATCTAACTTGACTAGTGCAATGTTTTTATTACTTAAGAGGATGGTAGTTAAAACTACAAAAAACAGACTCATGTCTCAAAAAGGTGGTGTTATCCTGTAAGGGAAAATCCACCCTAAAACAAAATTTCTTCCCCTTGATCTCAGATTGTTCCGTTAGTCATGATTAGAAGCAGCATTTGCCCAAGAGCTGCAGACCAGAGGACCCGAAACTCAAATCTGTGACATGCTCAGAGGATGATTCCTGCTGAAGATCCACTGGCAATGTCTGTGGGTTCTGTTTTTGCAAATCCAGTTCTATTTTGATGTGGAAGTTCACTTTAACAGACTGCTTTGAAGTCAAGGTTGGCTGGCAGTAACAGCAAACGAACTGGCACCCTCTGCTCCTCTCTTGGCATGCAGAATATTGCATAAATAGTGTGTTTTGATGCAGACTGTGGTTGCTAGATGACTGACACCTTGCTGGGTGTGTGTGTGTCTGTAAGGGAAAGAGAATGGAACAGAGAAATGGTTGCAGCCTAATTAATTGTGAATAAGAGTTTGGATGTAAATGTTATTCTTATTTTCATTGTCTTTCTATGACCAACCAAAAACATGCTTTTCCCTTTATGCAGCCCTCCAGGCATTCTTCTGGAAATAACAAGATTAAAAACAACAACAGCAATCAGAGGAACCACCACTCGAATGTGAAAGACTACAAGGTCTACATTAATTATTTAGAGTCTTGTCTTAATTATTCATTGGGATTTAAAACCCATTCAAAAATGGGTTAATTTTCTGAACAGCCATTCCTCACCAACCTCTTAATGCGCAATTTAGAACCCCGTAAAGCCAGTACCTCTGTCTAATATGCATGCAGCCAATTGAAATCTGGTGCTGGACTTAATTGACCTATGGCTAAGTCCCGTCCTCAAACGCGATGAAGCAATCACAGTGCGTATAGCCATTCCCATACACTTGGACATTCTCTGCTTGGATGTTCATTGAAATGCATTACAGAAAGTCAGTTTTGTTCGGTTTTATGAGCTTTTTTGGAGATTTGAAGTTTAAAAATGGTCAAACGGTGTGCACGCAACTCCGACACAAGGTATCCTGAGAGAGTGGGCGACGGGATGTATTTTTTACCCTTTCCATCTCAACCGAGAAAACCGTCTCCTTTGGATATAGTTGTGTGGCAACGTTAGACCACAACATCAATTCAACGTGAATAAGATTAACATTGATGTCTACATCTGTTTAAAGGTAAGTCAACATTGTGTTTGAGACAACATATTGTCACTTTGCTGGAAAGAAATATAAAGTTATCTTTAACATCTCTAGCTAACGTTAGCTCGTAGCTGCGTTGTTCATCATGTCACCTTGTTTGCTGGGAGTGCATTAGCCTATTTTGTTCTAGTTTTGTACTTTGGTGATTGTACATCATTGTTAGCTGTTGTCCAAAGGGCTCTAGTTAAGCTAACGTTAACTTCTGGAGCTTAGCTTCATTAATTTATCTGTAATAATCGCAGAGATAACAAAGGTTGGCAAATGTTAAGGCCCGAACATACTCGGGCGGAACGTATGCGGAACGGACTCCGCGGAGGTCTGCGCGGACTCAAAGCGGACGTCCGCAAGCCCTGTGCGCGGAAAGCTCAGATTTTACAACCGTGCGGACTCCGCTCCGCGCACCAGTGACTGCTCGGCATGTATTTTTCACATCACGGGGATTTTTCACAGACATTTTTACAGGAAACTACAACGCGGAAGTGCGCTCGACTACGGAAGCCTGAATGACTGCGGACATTCCTCGCAGAGTCCGTTCTGCTTATAGTACACCCGAGTACGTTCGGGCCTTTATGCTGAATGCTTCAGTGTAAATACTGTAGCACCAAACTAACGGAGAGACACTCTTGGTAAAGATGGTAAAAAGGCCGTTATCCTTTTCTCATATTCTGAGCCAAAAACCTTAACTTCTGTGGCACTTTATCTTGTTGTCTTTGATGGTAACGGCAACGAGATGCGGTTCACAAGCGTACACTGTGACCTGTAAAATTTGGCTTGTAATTTAAGCTTTTCATCAACCTTCTCAACAATAAAATGATTAATATAGATCCATCCAATGCGTAGTTTAGGCCCTTTTGGTTACTTCTCAATGACATCTGATTGTTATGTCCCCAAAAATCATCAATTGCCTCCTGCGAAATGCCGTGTACTGTGACACCTGCCATAGCGCCCCGGTCACTGAATGTTGATTTTTCTAGAGTGAGTGGAGGGGTGTGTGGCTTAGCCATAGGTCAATTCATGCAATCTGTCTTTTTCTCTGCATTAAAGAACAGACATGATGCAAAGTTTACAACACGCTGCCCAATTTTAGTGTTAAATTTGAATCTTATCTTTAGCAAGAGTAAAATGTAGTGCCTAGCTGACCAAGGATGGGAGAAAGATCTGGTGTGAGTAAGCCTGTTTGGTCTTTATTTATTGTGATTGCATAGTTCAGATGCCTTACAAACAAATCCATACCCAAAACTTTTTGCTCAGGGAGGTATTGTCCTCTTCATATATTGGTATCATCTTTTAAAAGTAGCAGGAAATCTCACTTTCTGGGAACAGTTTACCATTTCCATTGTTGCTCCTTTTTTATTTAAAACTTGTAAAACAGCACTGAGCTTATTTGGCTTCTCTATCTCTGCATTTTAATATATTTTTATCCATCTAGGATTTGTAACAGAATTAAAATATACCCTCTTCTGCAGACGACTTAGAGGTCACTGGCTATCCATGTGCAAGGAGATGGCATGTGTTATAATCGCTAACATGCTCCCATCAGTGTTGGCCTGTATTTGTGCTGAACACCTTAGCAGGGGGGAAACAGCTGGAGAAGGCAGTTTCCCTGATCCTAATAAACACTGCTGGCACAGTTAGCCCCTTCCTTCACTTTGACAAGATCAAATGAAACAAATCTCTTCCTTCCCAGAAAATTCTCTATGCGTGATTCCACTATCAGGACTTTCTGCAAGCCACCAAATCCAAATGAGAAGCACATGCGCAGCTACAGAGATGGTTATTAGACAGGACATCAGCTGAGCATATTCAACACATAAGGCCCATCAGAAATTATGCTGCAGTGACATCACTGCAAGACAATAGTTCTGTTTGTCCTATAATCAGTGGCAGAGGTTACATGGTTACCATGGAAACATTGATTTCAACCTTACAGACTGTTAGTGAGACAAACTGGAGGTCACCAAAGGCAGTCAGTAAGCACACTGAAGGTTACGATATTGTAACCCTAGTTCAATTAGCACAGGTGAAGCCCTCTACTGGACTCTATGGGTAATAATCTCCTCTAATCACTAGCACACATTTACACAGTGAAATTTGCATAAAAGTAGCCCACCAATCAGGACGTGCCTACCTGAAAACATGTAGAGATCACACTACATATAAGCCGCATTATGGCTTCTGCTATCTTACACCCTCTTGAGAAGCATGGGAGCGACAGGGCCCCTAAGTAGAGGGCTCTGCCTGTGCTAATAGAACTAGGAACTAGAACTTGTATAGGGCCTTACTGGCCACACTATCATCAAAGCACACAAACAGCTGACGGTAGATGTGAGTCCAACATGCCAACACACAAACTGAGTGCAGCAGTTGCAATTTTGCCCCCCTGTCCCCATCAAGGGGTAGAAGACAAAAAATAACTGCAAATTCCTCGAGTTCTTGGGAACAAAGGAAGAATTATGTCTGAAAGTAGCCCCACTGCAGTTATCATAAAGCAGCAAACAAGTGGGTTGCATCAACAAGGCGATTAGTTCACACACTCTTTTAGTCGAGGTCAACACAAGCAGCAAAGGCCTCTAGCACTAATGGAAGGTCCCATTGTGAGGAGACACACATCACTGGGAATTGTCTTCTGATCCTCTGAAAGAACCATTTGACTAGAGGGTAAGCAAAAACTGGTCTGTCACCAAAACCCTCATGGCAGGAAGAGATGGCAGCTACATATACTTTTATAGTGGCATGAGATAGCCTGTTATCCATCAAACAGTTCAAAAAGGAAAGAATAGAGCCATGACAGGGGATCTAGCTTCCTTTCTTCTCACCAGCGTCCTGGAAGCCTGGCTCATGAGGGAGTTTCATTGCAATCATTCAGACCAGCCCTCCAAGACTACAGCACCCGCTGGAGGCGCCATACCAGAGACACTGAGGAGCCATCCTCAGGAGAGGACAACTCACCCCAACGGCAAGGACGGAATTTTCAGATGAATATTATTTTTCAACTGCAGAGGCATCTATGTAGTGTTTATTAACTAAATGATATATACCTTGCTTTGTAGTGGTAATGGACAGTTTAAACAGAATCTAGAAATAATCGGAGATGGTCAAGTCCATTTGATAATAAACGCTATGACAAAATGCATGTTTTGTCTTGTTTGTTGATGAAACAGGACTTAAATGTTAGTGGTGGGCCATTGAACCGTATGAGCAGCATGAGATCGGAGCACCAACAGGTTGGTAAACACCAGTAAAAGTAGACAAATAGAAAACTGATCATCTTTAATCAAGCCTGTCCTTGAAGACATTCAAAATATGATAAGACCTGTACTGGGGTTTCTGTAATTTTGCCATTAGTCTCTTGTAACATCATCAGTAACAAAGCCTTTGAATAAGAATTTAAAAAAAGGAGCGGAAACTGCATGTACATTTCAAACCAAACATTTTCAAGTATCTGTCATCATTTTAATGTAAAGGGCCAGTGAGGTTGCAGTTGAAATAAGAAGAAAAGGGAAAAAGAGGAATAATGCCAGTAAATAGATGCCAGGATGTTTTGCTAGCTTGCAAAACCCTCACCCTGGAGCAGCATTAGCCGTTAGTGGGAGTTTTAAGTGGTAACGCCACAGTAAATAAGTGGACTGTCTTGAGAGAGTTTATGGTGTGACTGCTGTTTGACTGGCAGGTAGGAGGCTCGGTTATTTGGGAGTGTAGCTGTGCTGATGTAAACAGTCTGAACACAGAATTTTCTTTGACAGCCAAAACCAACTCTGTGAGGACATGAGTTTAAACCTTCAGACTGATGTGCTGCAGATTTAGAAAGAATTCAGGCTGGAATAAAAAAAATTTCTGTTTATCAGTGAGACTGATTCATCAATGTTTACACTGAATCTGGGTAGAAATAGTACACCTAGTTGTCTCAAATTATTTATTAATGGTCTCAAAGTTTGAGCTTTTAACGTTGATGATCAGTAAGTGTGTGCATGTGAATTAATCTTTAAACCCGTTAAAAACTCTGCTGGAGAAATGCAAGTTTCTACATGTGTAGAAATTGTTTGTTGTAGAAAACAAAATGCCTAAATGAAATTTCAACACTTGATACAACCTGTCACCTTGATTTTAATTTCTGTTACTGTAGTCACCTAATCTGGATTAGTTTAAAGAAAGAATACATTTTGACTAAAAGTAATGACTTAAAGTCAACCAAAATGTAATAACTATTAGTTGACTAAAACTAGGATAAAAAGTTTCAAGCTGTCAGCTAAAACTAGACTGAAATTATAAAGGATTAAAATGACTGACTAAAACCAATAAGCATTTTCCTCTAAAGACTAACACTAAATCTAAATTAGCTTCCAAAAATAATAGTGAATTTTTTGTAGTTTTTACAGGTTTCTGTAAAATTGTCATCAGTCTCTCATGACATTTATGACAAAGCTTAGGATTAAGAATAAAAAAGGAGCAAAAACTATACACTTTTAAAACCAAACACGGGCAAATATCTGTCATTATTTGAATGTGAAGAAGCAGTGAGTTCAAAGTTGAAATAGTAAGAAAGTAAATAGAGGAATAACAAGGATTGCTCAGATAATCCTACAGTGTATGCACTATGCAGTGGAACAATAGAAACAATGGAGTCAGAATGATGAATGAGGAGCCAGCAGGGGTTAATGAACATGTGGATCGATGCAAAGCCAGCTATACGCTGAACGCCACCTCAATCATAGCCTCCAGTGTCTGGTGCCAGAAAGCCCTGTTGACTGTTTGCTTCATTGAGATTAAAATCAGTTGTGCAATTGTCAACTATGCATTTCTTCCCCCAATGTCTTATGAGGACACCTTGAGCTCTGGCTACTTTCTAGTGTGTACAGTTCAGGGGAGTATAGTGGAAAATCATTGTGGGGTGCGCGGATCCCAACAAACCAAATGCCAGAGAGTTTGTTTGTGTGGGAAAATGTGGGACATGTAAATAGCTCATCTGGTAGCTGCTTGGGTTCGATTCCAACCCATCCTTGGCTGCATGTCATCCCCTCTCTCCCCTCCCTTTCTTTCAGCTGTACTATCTAGCTGTGCTCCTATTTGCACACAAATGTGCACACACCTGACACACAGTTTGTATACAAGCATTTTTTGTAAGAACAAAACTAAAAGTATTTCTCTATATTTTCAATATGAACTCTTAACCAGCATTTTTGACAATAAAACTCAGGACACAGCATCACCATAGAATTATAAGGTTCTGTCTGTGTTCTGACTGATTTTGAGCTATTGAGCTTCAAAGTTTTTGCATTCCAAATATGAATATGTGGAACAAGCCTCTTACACAAAAATGACTGACACCCTAAAGTTATGCTAAATGTAAAATATCAAAATCCTGTCAGTTTCAAAAATGGGGTTTTTAGGGAGGGGTCAAATGTAGATAGAAAATTCTAATCCTAAGAACTCACTTTCTGCTTGCAATTATAAGGTTCTGTCTTCAAAACATGAAAAGACACAATTATTTTCTAGGAATACAAACAGTTTACTTAGAATTTGTTTTGAAACATAAAATTAGTGTTGTAATAGTGTCTATACATGTATAAGAATATATAAATAACACCCACTTGTACAATTGGCCCCTCCTAAATGACTAGGAGAACAAGTTTTCTTGTTAATTATTAAAATTAACATTTCAATACAAAATAAAGACTAAAAATCATTTCCCTTTCTGAAAGAAGTAAAATACAACATTTATTTTATGGTTATCATGCGTGAAGTCTTGCCCAATATTATGTGTGTTTGAGATCAGAGCTGCCACATGGTCAGAAACACAGCCTCAGATTGGTTGACAAAACAACATTAACTGTTTTCAACATGGAAAATGGATAAATAATCACTGAAGACATGCAGTGTCGGATATATCATTAGTAGCACCCAGACAGTCTACAGTGCAGACACACTAGAGTTAATTTGTAATTCACTTTCTCAAAAGACAGTAGTTGCAATGTCTAAATAATTATACTTGCGAGGTGAATGTGAAGTATATTGTAAAATAATTTCTACACAATCCCCCAGAGATGAACGTTAACGGAGCAGAGCAGTAATCAGCAACAAACAAGACCGGCTCACCAACACACACAACACAACTTGAACCAATTCTGTGGTGAAGAAATTAACTCTCTTCTCAGACTATTTCACCTCAAAAATGTTGCACCCAGTCCACGCAACATCTTGGCTTTTCTCTGAGCTAATGTGCAACAAAGAGGCTGCTCCCCACTGCTGGAGAATTACTTGAACAACACAGGATGCTCTCTGCCTCCCCATCATTTTGTCATTCTCATACAGGCAGGAAGCTGTAAGATGCTTTCAAATTAATTCATTACTGCAATGAACTTTTTAAAAGAAAAAGGCAGTGGACCATTTACTGTTCAATAGTACGTAGTAATTTTATACTTCTTCCAGTGCAATCACTGGACACTACGCCAGCATAAATGTCCCACAAAAGATTAGTGTGTGCAACTGCAGATTGATACAATCCAACAGACATCAGGCATTTTGAAATTAAGATTTCAAAATGTCTAGATTGAAACATAGCACTAAAGAAATAAAATTACTGCAAGCTTTTAATACATTGTGTGGATCTCCTGTCTCGTTCTTGCTTTAGTTTGATTATTTGATCCAACACCTGTAAAAGTTTTTTGGATGTGCATTCCCTGCACCCTGCTTGTTCCTAGATTCAGATATCAATAAGGCTTTATTGGTCCACAGGGTGAGTGTAACAACTACAATATGAGGGTGCTTAGTATGCTGTGGGAACTCCTCACTAAACTGGATTTCATTTGGAAAAATCACCAGCGGTAGGAGATGCTACTACTCTTTGGGTCTCATAATTTGGATATATCAGTGTTTGGCAAAACATGTCATTAAAGTAGCTGAGAACCCTATCTTACATCAAGATGCTCAGCCCATATGAGCTTACAAGGCACACACAAGAATTATTTCCATGTACACAGATTTAAGAACAACAATTACAGGAATATGTTATGATTATAATAATAACAGAACAACTGAAGTCATTGTAAGCACATGCATGTCTGTCATGCTGCATCTGTGAGAGACAAAACAAAATACAATCCATTAAACTGAATCTGAAAAAAGGGAAAAAGGCAGGTGGAATGTCTGCATACATAAAGGTGCATTCACATTCTTAAAAAGGCATTCTGTCTTTTTCTGGCACAATGATTTAGCAACACAACAATCCATTCAAGACTTTACCAGTGTATGTTCTACTTGACATAGACATAAGCACTATTCGGACGGGATTTCGGATTAGTTTTACATGGGCACGTGGGGTAATGTCACTTTACCGCAGGACGTCAGTAATATTAATGGCCGATTGGCTAGGGATAAGAAATATCAGTAAAACTACCACAAGTGGGAGGGGTAAATCCATTCACGCACCGCCGTCGCCTCCTGCCATCATGTGCGTATGATAGGACTGTCAAAAGCACTATGAAATTGAGTTTGAATATTTTTAAATTAATTTAGTAGATTTCGAATAATATTAGAATTTATTATTATTATAATTATTATTTGTTTATTTATTTATTTTTTACAAAAAAAAATTAAGATGCTTATTGCTGGTGCAATATGAACGTGACACTCAGATGAAAACAGCCGTTCTGACCTCACTGAAGTGCCAGGTATGATCAGCTTCTGCCTTGTTATCTGAGCAATGTTTGGATACTTCAGTGCGTAGTTTTTCACCACAAGAGTGGATCCTGGTCGGCTCGTAGTGGTGTATGGCAAGCTGTTTGAGCATTTATTCCATATCCTTGATATCAGGTGTCAGTGTCGTTCACTAGTTCGATCATTGTCAGCACTAGTTGGACATCTGGTCACACTAGTTAGACATTTTGTCCAACTAGTTGAACAAAGAGTCTTACTAGTCACTCTTTTTCAGCAACTAGTGACACTTTTGTCAAACTAGTAACAACTTAAGCCTGACTAGTGAAGCCACAGAGCCATACTAGTGGCACCAAAATCCAAACTAGTCAGCTTTTTGACAGACTAGTGGCCTACTGGGCTGAACTAGTAATGCTTAAAGTCTTACTAGTGAACTAGTGAGACGCAAAAGCTCTGACTTGTTAACTAGTAGCAGCTATTCGCCTCACTAGTTTGCTAGTAACCTCAAGTTTTTTACACTAGTTACACATGTAAGAGCCAAAATCATCACTAGTGTGACTAGTAAGGATTTACACCTTACTAGTTAAACTAGAAAAAGTCTCATTGACCTTACTAGTTAACTAGTGGGGCTTAAAATGTTTACTAGTTGAACTAGTGGAAACTGAAATACTCACTAGTTATACTAGTAACACCTTATTGAGCTCACTAGTTAACTAGTGAGATCTAAAATGTTTACTAGTTGAACTAGTGACGCTGACATGCTTACTAGTTGAAGTGTATTTTGACTTTTCTAGTTAACTAGTGAGGCAAAACACATTACTAGTTCTACTAGTGGAAGCCAAAATGTGCACTAGTCACACTAGTGACACCAAATGCTAATGAGGAGGTGGGTAAAAACATAAATTGAGGCTTCCTATTTGCTCTCCAGTTCAAAATAAAAGATACCTACGAATCAGGACACAGGATTTTGTCGTTACTCCACCCACTTCTTTTTACTAGTTAACATGTTGACCTGAGGAATGCAACTAGTTAACTAGTGGCAGCATGCTTCATCTTACATGTTAACTTGTCAAGGCAAAACTGTGACTAGTCAACTTGCTGAGGTCTCGTTAGACTCTACTAGCAAACTAGTGATGCTAAAAGTGCTCACTAGGTGACTAGTAGAATCCAAAACGTTTTCTAGTTACACAAGTAGAAGACAATTTGACCTTACTAGTCGACTAGTGAGGTTCAAAACCTGCCACTAGTCGACTAGTAAGACCCAAATTGGCCACTAGTAACACTAGTTGGTGTCTTTTTGACTTCACTAGTCAACTAGTTACACATGTCCTCTTACTAGTTAACAAGTTAGGTCCAAAAAGATTCACTAGTTAACTAGTGACACTCTTTCCGTGGCTCACTAGTTAACTAGTGGATGCTATTTGTTGTCATTAGTCAGATTCTGCACAGAACATGTAAAGACTTTGACCAAAAATGTTAGACATCTTCTTCTTAGATGTGATGCCTTTCCTTGAACTAGTAAAGCCTTGCTCAGTACTAGTGAACAACTGCGCACAGCAAGTGAGACATTTTTTTAACATGTTGGACTTTTTGTCGCACTAGTTGACATCTTCATCACACTAGTTGGCATGTTCATATTACTAGTTCAACAAAGCTGCTTACTAGTCATCATGTTCATCCTACTAGTACAACTAGTACGGTGATAAAATTTCACTTGTTTAACATGTATGGCAGTAGCAGCATTCACTAGTTAACTAGTGACATACTAGTAAGCAGCCTTGTTGTACTAGTAAGATGAGGATATCTACTTGTGTGGTGAAGATGTCAACTAGTGCGACAAAAAGTCTCACATGAAAAAGAAATGTCTCACTTGCTGTGCACAGTTGCCCACTAGTGCTGATCAAATCGTTACTAGTTCAAGAAATAGCCTTACATGTAAGAAAAACTTCCAACAGGTTTGGTCAAAGTCTTTACATGTTCAGCGCAGAATCTGACTAGTGACAACAAATAGCATCCACTAGTTAACTAGTGAGCCACGGAAAGAGTGTCACTAGTCAACTAGTGAATCTTTTTGGACCTAACATGTTAACTAGTAAGAGGACGTGTAACTAGTTGACTCGTGAAGTCGAAAAGACACCAACTAGTGTTACTAGTGGCCAATTTGGGTCTTACTAGTCGACTAGTGGCAGTTCTTGAACTTCACTAGTTGACAAGTTAGGAAAAAGACACCCACTAGCATAACTAGTAGACATTATGCGTCTTACTAGTCGACTAGCGGAACTTTTTGAACCCCACTAGTTTACAGATGAAGTTTAAAATGTTGTCACTACCATCACTAGTTAACATGTTAAATTCAACACACAGCCAGTAGAGTTGCAGGTGCCACTTAGAAGTCAACATGTTCCACTAGTAAACTGCATGCAAATTACATAGGCGGGATAAAGACTTTTATTGGTCAGTATTCAAATGAGTGCTGAAAAGCCTTAAAGTGCCAGCTCTGGATATTGACTTTGAGCAGCAGTGGTTGCAGGAGATGTGTACATTTATTTTATTGTGTTATTATAAAATGCAATTAATTTAATGAGTTCATGCTGTAAATATAGTGCACAGATGAAAATCAAACAGATCTTTAACAGTTTGATTTAAAAATAAACAAATAAATAATAGCCTAAATAAATAAATAAATTCAAAAAAGAAGAAATATTAATATGCAGCTGATATCATAATGCACCATGACTATTTTGAAAAAGAAAGTTTTCTTCAGTTACCGTGCACTGTGGAGTCTGCTCTCAATTATGAGAAACTTCAATGTTATATCAAAAGTGGAGATTTAAAAAAAAAAATGCCCAGCAGGTGTCGCACTGTGAACATTGACAGCATTAGGGTAGGCCTACGTGCTATCTCAAAACAGCCAGGATCAGAACAGCGGAAAAGTGACCGGACCTGCAGTTACGCTAAATGAATACAATTGTAGCCTAGGCTATGCAATTTATAAATCGATAAAAGTCCTGTTTTGATCACCATTATGTATCAAATTAATTATTTCACTCGTAGGCCGTTTGATAAGCGGGATAATGTCAGTCGGTTGTTGTAGAGAAATAAATCCCGACAGGGTCCCTTAGTCTACATCCAGGAGGACATAGGCTATTAAATGTGGAAACTGTGTTTCTGTTTTATGTCTGTGCTGTCCATTGTCTATTTGTGTCATTTTATGTAGCATATCAGGTCTTTTTTCCCCTGTATTCTTTTGTGGTCTGTGTCTTCTGTGTATTACATGTTTGGAACTAGTGCTACTAGTGCTACTACTTTGTTCAACTAGTTGGACAAAATGTCTAATTAGTGTGACCAGATGTCCAACTAGTGCTGACAATGATCGAACTAGTGAACGACACTGACACCTGATATCAAGGATATGGAATAAATGCTCAAACGGCTTGCCATAGTGGTGTCTCATTCTGGTAACGTTTCATCTCTTCTTCAAAAAGGGCAGGCAGGGACGCAGCAGGTGCAACACTCTCCCTGTATGTCTCCCCGAACAGGTCACACATCGCGGACAGCGCAGTGGCTGCGTCCCTCTCTGGCCTGGCTTGTGCGCGCCTGAAAGGGATTCGCCGTGATATACAACATTATTGATAGTATTAATTAATTATTAATGATATTCAAATGATCAAATTTAGGTTAGAACTTATAAAAAAATAGATATATTCGAATATATTTCTAACTTCGATTTTTTTGACAGCCCTAACATGCATATTTACTGCTGGTCTATTCGCACGGGATTAGTATTACCTGAGGTAATTGCCCGGGACCCTTTTACAGAAGGTAAAAGTCGCGGTAATCTTTACTGACATGATTACTGACATGGCACATTCAGACTGGACTAAAATCTCTGGTAATTATTACTTTACCCCATGTACCTATGTAAAACTAATCCCGTCTGAATAGGGCTTTAGGCACATTTTGGACAGGATCAGATTCATGTCCTTTGGCTTCAAGATAAGAGAGGAAACATCTGTGTTACACAGTGTTGCCAGAAATACTATAATTATGGTATTTATACGATAGTTGTAGGGCCTATACGATATACGATAAATACTTTTAAAAAAGGTCAAATATATGATAGTTTTGGCACCCCCCAAAAAAAGTAATTTTGATTTACCTGAACACCCACACATCACCAGAAACTGATGCCTGCTCATACCCGATCAGCTCATACCTGGCTGGCATATCCCCCCTCCTCACCATCAGCAGCGCTCAGCTTATGTATGTTTGCACAGCTGCACTGGCACCGAGGTGGAATTTGACAATTAGATGAGTTTTGATCTCTGGCTGTGTTTGCAATTAGTATGTACTCATATACTCCACCCTCTGTGATAATAATCATGTGTTACAAGTTGAATGTTAAAGTTCAGTTTCTCTTGTTGAGGCAGTTCTGCATGCAGTGTGTAGTTCCGATGCTTTTATTTTGATAGTTAAGAACGGAAGCAGTGGTTGTGAAAATAGGTGCAATTGATTGGGTGGGTGGATGTGTTTAAGTGTGACAATGAATAAAGCAGTTGTTTCATTCAAATGACCGAGCCTCTGTGTTTATTCCTTAGGTTACTGAAGTCCCATGCAAACAGAATAGCTTTGTTTTTAAATGCACAGACCTAGGGTGTGATTTTTCAAGCTGTTTTGGTATGATAATTTTAAAGGGACAGTAAGATATTTCTTCATTTCCCATCTGGCAACACTGGCGTTACAACACAATCTATGCTCGGCCTTCTTCGCTGGTTTTAACAAATATTTATTTTTGACAAGCAAAATATTCCAAACCTAGTCATAAACCTGTACAGTTGACTCTCAACTTTCATACACTCACTCACTGATTCAGTGGCGTAAGGTAGTTACAACAGGCCCCAGTGTACGCAATTATGACGGGCCCTGGTAAACGCCAGTAACTATGTGTGCGCCTAAACTTGTTACCATATAATCTTAAAGTGATAGTTCAGGTTCAGGACATGAAGTTGAGTGAAACGCTGACCATCTGTAGCTCTGATGTGACGGTGTCACTACTGTCAATAAGCCTGCTCTGAGAAATCACCCGTAGCTTACTGGAGAAAAAGTAGTTCTGAAGATGTTTTAAGTTACAAAAAATGCATGCATGTGTTTTGTTAGACTATTTCAATAATTTTAAAACATCCCCGCATTACGTCAGACCTTGCTATCAATTGGGACTATTTTTTGGCCAGTATCATTCCGCCGTGCAGGCCAGCAAGACAGCACGCCAACAGAAATCAATAAGACAGTTCATCACCACGCCGTGCAGGTGCACAGGATAGCAACGGCTAACGCAGACTTCATCGGCTGTTTCCAACAGAGAACCAGTAGGCTATTATTGGTGAGGAAAAAGATGTACTAGCCCAATATATATATACTACTACTACAGCGCAAACACCCGCTCAGGCTCACGACACACCCTCGTCAGCTGCTGTAGGTAAACAGAGGAATACCAAAATGGTGCAAACTTGTGATTTCCCCAGCTGTGGGAATAAAAACATCGCCAGCTCCCAATTCCATCGGTTTCCTGTTACAGATGTAACCCGTAGGCAACTTTGGCTAACCCACCACCAGAACAAAGCATAGACTGGTCGTAATCACATATGAATTCACATTTCTATGTGATTGATTACTCATGTCATGGATTTAGCAGTTCGCCTAATATAATAAACTAAATGCTGATGGTAAAACGAGGCCGCGTATAATGTACTCTCCACAACACAACAGGCTATTAGTTCAATCAAACATTTTGTTTTACAGACAATCAGCTACAGACATCGTTATATAGACTGGTATTAGGTAATATATCTCTCTTTGGGCACAGCAGTGCGGAAATTGTGTTTTCTCTGTCCGTCGGGATCCGTGGGCAGCTGAAGTGAGCTTGACATACGCGCAGCAGGTTCGTTGACACTAGTGACACCGTCACATCAGAGCTACAGATGGTCAGCGTTTCACACAACTTCATGTCCAAAAACCTGAACTATCACTTTACTGTCTTGTCACATGATCAGATACAGATGGTCAAGGAAAATGAGGAATTATAATTAATTTATTTAAACAGTTTTTCATAGCTTATTTATAGATTGTGTAGAATATATTTTTAAACATATTTGTTATAGACTGCAATTATATATACTATTTTACAAAATGACAAAAGAAAACCATGATGGGGAGGGGTTTGCCTTTTCAAAGGCATATATAAAACAAATGGCACCTTCTCTTATTTAATGTGAGTTTTTCTTTGAACACAGGGTTAGGGTCAGGATTAGGTGGCAAAAATGAATTTCTCACAAGGCCCATTTTTCTGTCCTACAATTTGTTGGAGTGCCCACTCTGGACCCCTCATCCAATGGGCCCCAGTGCAACTGCCCTGCCTGCATTGTCTATATTTGTGCCCCTACACTGACTGTTAATTGAACAACTACTGATAAGGTGAGATTCACTTAAAAGTGGTTGACAAACTGGCGTTACAGTTATACCACTTAACGTTAGGGTTAACCAATGTAATGGCACAGCTACGGATGCTTGTGGAGACACAATGGAAACCTATAAGTGTAATGTTAGCTTGTTATCAGTTAGATGATGTTAGTTAGACAGCAAAATCCATCCAATATTTCGATGGCACATGATACAGGACAAATGTTATTAAATTCTAATATCAGCATGACTGGATGGTGAAAATTAAAAGTAGTAACCTAAATTATTTGTACAAAACTAATGTAACTCACCATCCATCGTGGAAAACTCACCAACATGCACTCAGAGCTCGGGCTGAGCGGGGCTTAGACGGTCATGGAGCTCACCGAAGCGTACACTCAGAGGCGGCCTTTGGCATCAGGGGGCCCGTTTCAATACTTAATATGGGGCCCTACCACGTAAAACATAAACATAATTATGTTTGCCAGCTACGCGTCCTGCGTCCGTGATGCATTATAAGCTGAAAGAACGCAGTAAAGTCATCCATGTGTCCCAAGGATGCACATATTTTCCCATGTAAAACGATACATTGTGACCAAGTGTTAAAATCATAACCAGGGCAAGAAACCGGGACTCAGCAGAAAAGGCGAGGATTCAGGTTGGTTTGCAACAAATAAGGATATGGATACTTTATTGTCCCTTACAATCCCCTCAAATAAATTAACAACAAAAATAATGAGTGCTCCGCGTTATTTTTGTCCAGTTGTGGTCAGAGCACTCTCTCGGTCAGAGAAACGGAAATAAAAGAGAAACAACTTTCTACAGATTTGTTTTCAAAATTCAGCCAAAAAATCAAAAATTCAAAATTCTCAACTTAAATTAACAACAAAAATAATGAGACCCCCGTCTGAGACAGAGACAGATGGAGGAAAAAAAGAAAGGTTTCGTTCTGCAAGGTGACAGACTATTGCAATTATCCTTTTCATGACGTCATTCCAGTGTTTTTTCTCCAGCATTTGTATTTCTTGGTATGTTTTCTCAATGGCACTGTGCATTCTTATGCGTGTCTCCAGCTCGCGCCAGCTGTCCATGTTGGAACGGTGTGCATTTGATTTCTCATAATCCTGGAGTGTGAGAGTGAGTCGTTCCACATTCTGAAACCCCCGTCAGTGAGACTGTGATTTCGCTTGCCAAATAGGGTACAGCAGAAACAGAAAACTGAATCTGAAGATTTTGAATACACTAACCATGACCTGCGTATTTTTTCTCCATTTTTCATCCTTATGAAATATCTGTCATTAGTAAAATGGCGGTGTGTTTGGCTCTGTGGGAAGTTAAAGTCCTCTATCTGAACGGGACCTCTCCGAACAATATCAATCCTTTGGTCACTGGTAATATGCTCTGGCCAACATGCCGGGTCTGTCTCTGTGAATGGCAGTGGGACTTTCTCCCTGGCTGCAGTGCTGGTGGTGGCATCTCCCTCACCTGTCTCAGTTGTGGGACTATCATCATGTGGTGCTTCAAATGATAATGTTTGGTCATCATTATCACCAGCTGTTTCAGTAGAAAGGTCTTTATTTTCACCTTCTCCCGTATTTGTTGTTTGGCTGGCATTATGTGAGTGGGCGGCAGCCGCTGCTGTAGTCAGTGCAGCTGTTATAGATGCAGGACCAAAGAAAGAGGTCACTTTTGGAAGACTACTCACAGCTTCCTTTTGATGTCTGCTAGTTTTTGCTTTTCAGCACCACTCTGGTATGTGCGTTTCATTTTGTAACGTTAGGGATGTTAGCTAGCTAGTTAGGTGATGGCGGGCAGTGATTTATTATTGTGTCTTCATTTATTTTTTTGTCAGTCAGTTGGGGGCCCCCTGCTGGCCGGGGCCCGTTTCAACTGAAACGGTTGAAACATAGGTAAGGCCGCCTATGCGTACACTGCTACAGCCTGCAAAACCACACCCATTCAGGCGAAACTCTGTGATTTTAGGAAGTCCCGTAATTAAAGAAAGCAATATGAGCTTAAGCAGAACAGCTTCTGTCCTGCAGTGGTTTGACTTTTAAAAACTAGGGCCAATCCAAATGTGGGACACTGTCTCAATATGTGGGATCAATGAGGCTCTGGAAGCTAACTGCGAGGTGAAACCCAGAGGACCTGAATTCACTTCCTTTTCATTAATAGACATGTCTCCACCTTTAAGCACAGTACATCCTCTTTATATTCTGTTGGATTTTCTAGTCCCATAAGACAAACACTGTGGCCTCTAGTTTCCCGGCACGGCACAGGGTGGCGCAGGGTGGCGAACCCCGTGCAGAGCTAGTTTCCAGCAGCGCAACCCGAGGCGTGCTCAGTTTGGTAGTTTGGCAGACCAAAGTGCGCTGAGATGGGTGTGGCAGCGCAGCAGGGGGAGGTGTCGTCAGATCCAGCTTGGCGCAGTGACAGTTTTGTGCCAAAAGGCTTTGCCGAAGGTGCGCTAAAAGCTCGCCATCTGAAACCACGTCTACTGTCAGTGCAGGCGGAGCGCAGCCGGTGTAGTGGAAGTTTGGTTGACCAGCAGACAGTGTGTACACGTCACCAAAACCTCACAGGCAGGTTTCCAGAATGTCAGGCACATTAACAATGCAATAAATATCCCAAAAACCACTATTCAATGCAACTATCTGCAATCAGCACATAAATGTATCTCTATATTGACTGTCCCGTCACATCTGATGTCAGATCAAAGGGGATTAGCACCGTTTGGCACGTGTAATAGAAACCCAACCTGATTTGATTAACACAGCTGCAAACTAATGAGTTCACATCCCTCTCAGCCAACCACAAACAGCCACAGCATCAGATAGGGAGTATATACAGTATTCAGCAACTGTCATCAACTGTCAAAAGAAAAGAAACAGAGTGAGACTGCGAGAGAGAAAGAGAGAGCGCGCGCACAATAGAAACGCTGTCAAGAAATTCTAAGTTCAGTGTCTTAAGGGTTTAAGTGCTTTAAGTGATTGCCGATACAAATGTAAAATGTTCTTGCTTAACGTGATCTACAAAGATGGAGTACATTATTGCGAGGAAGAGGAGGAGGACTTAGAGAGGGTGTACCGTCAAAGGACATCCTATTTAGGCATGACAGAGCTGGAATGCAGGTGGGCCACACGAATAATGACTGGAATACCGCCGTGTCCAATGTAACTGTCATTTCATGTCGTACTCTTTTTCATTACACAGGAACAAATTACATGTACCCCACGAGGTGGTCCAAGTGGTGACGCGCATCGTGGTCTCTAATGCGCACCCCAGTGGCACCTGTGCTCTCCCTGTTGCTGTAAAGGTGACAGTGGCTCCGACCTTCTTCGCTACCGGGTCTTTCCAGCCCACCATGGCCGCGGTGGCGGGGATCAGTCAGAATGCTGTCAGTTCGGCTATACATGCAGTGACGGTTCTCAGTGAATCCGGGCAACATTGATTTACAATTGTGGTGACCTCCTCCCAGGCTACCTTTGCATTATCAGCTCGTGGAGGTCTGCTCGCAGTTCTGTATATTCGGACACTGCGAGCTTGGACCTCCTGGACCAAAACATCAGTTTCCTCCTGGGAGAAGATTGGCCGTCTGATACTGCTGCTTTCTTCTGCCATGGCGAATTGAGTAAATTCTCATTACGCCTTTGCGTGGCACATTTAAGGGCGAGGAGAGGGGCTCATTTGATTGGTGTGATGTGTGTAAAACCCACTCCACGCCTTCTCTCCTCCTTCTTTCCAACTTGCGCAGGTAGGAGGGACGGAGGTGGGAAAGAGGAGTAGCTGCGCCAGCACGCACGGTGTGCCAAACTTGCAAAATCTGCCTGGCCACACCCAGTTGGTGAAGCGCAGGTGCGCTGCGCCTCCGCCTCACCTGGTCTGCGAAACTAGAGGCTTGTATGTTAAGGTACTCAGAATCAAGCTTTTGGCCTTTTCCCTCCGCCATTATCCCTTCCTCCTATGAGGCTATTCCTGTCCTCCCATGTGTATGGTATTTAATAGACATCATATTATCTTTAAAGCAACAGAGTTGCTTTGTCCAAAGCAGTGGTAAGGATGGCAGGAGTTGGCTACCCTTAATCTAATGTCAAATTCAGGTATCATAAAATGTTGGTGTTATTTTGATAGTATTTTCATAATAACATTCCACTCATTGCTGAGTTGTGAAAATATGTGACACTGTAGTCCAATGTGGCAAGAAACAAACATTTAGACAGTCATACAGGTTCATAAAGATTTGAAACAACCCACTAGGTGAGCCAAATTTACGAGGAAGAAAAGTAAAGTTGTTTAATCAACTTTCTGTTTTGAACATCCATCAGTACGCAGACTTAATTGTGTTACATTTACGTCACCAGTCACAAGCGTGATGAAAAAAATGCTCACGAGCACATTATATTATTTCACACATGCAGATATTTACTGCCACTCACATGTTACAAGTCCCTGCACACCCATTCAACATTCATTCATTGTACAGGCTGCAGTGAACATGAAACAAAACATATGGAGAGGCAAAGAATGGCAACTGTGTGTTTGCAGCAAAGTGCTGAGGGGCACACACACTCTCACACTGTTCTTAGAGTTGAGTTCTGCTTGCATGAATCAACCTGACTTTTGACAAATTGGGGAGTAAACCAAGGGAGGCATTGGACCTCTTATGGCTGGTCACTTTCAGTGCGGTCACACCTACACAGACCTCCCTATACCTTAATTGACAGCTGTTGTTATAGGAAAGCTGGAGGTGGTGCAGAAAGAAGAGAAAGATGTTCGGTCTTTATTGACAAAGTAGCCCAATATCATGCCATATAAGTTTCTATGTCCATCCTGTTGTTGGTACATGTGCGATATTCATAGCTGCTTGTACAACTCTCTGTTGTTGAATTGGTGTGGACATGTAACACAAGTCTTGTCACATGCGAGTGGTAGTAACTGCACCTTTTTTTGTTGGGCTATTTGCCTTTAATGGACTGGATAAAATGAGATGGGGTGAGAGAGAGAGCGGTGGTTGACATGCAGCAAAGGGTTGCAAGCTAGAATCAAACCTGCAAACGTTGCAGCGAGGCATCACCTTTGTACATGGGGCGCCAGGAATTATTCACTACTCTACCGACGCCCCAGTAACTGCACCTTTAGACCTGTTGCACATGTTAAACTTGTACACACAGTTTCCTTCTGCAGGTAGTGATTATTGAATGAGGTGGTCTGGCTGGCTTGTTTACAACCTGTATGAATATCTTGACTGCTTATGGTTCTTACTCCAAATTGACTTCACTGTTAGCTTGATTATGAGACGGAATAGCTACTTTTTGAATTTAATTAATTCAGTGTGACTTCATAATCATTTTAGCAAATTTCTTGTTCACCCAATCAGTAGCAGGTTATGTTTTTAGACATGTCCAGACACGTACACCCTGGGCTGCTATCAGTTCACAATGATTTTCTCAATAAACACATTAAGAGCTTGAGAGTTATTCTTTAAATTGTCTTACAACAACAGCAGCAGCTAGTGATGGCCTCATGAAGCCTCATGAAGCATTTTCTTTATTTTCTGAGCCCACTAGATGGCACTCTTGGTTTAAAGAGAGAGGCTCAAAGAATGGCAATTAAGTGTATTTTAAACCTTTTGTTGAACAAACAGCGCCATCTAGTGGGCTCAGAAAATAAAGAAAACTCTTCATGAGGCTTCATGAGACCATCACTAACGCTCTGAGACACCATGTCAACTTCAGCCTGCTACATGCATTGTCTGTTTTAAAAATAGACTTCCATTTTCACAGAAAATGTACAGTTTGCACACAGTCTCTTTCAAAAGAGTTGATGTTTTTTTCCCTCAACAACAAACGCAAGTGGTCGGTTTCGGGAACAAAAGCACATGGTTGGGTTTAGGAAAAAAGAACAGGGTTTGGCTTTACAATCATACAGGAAGGAAACACTGGCTTCCCGGGTGAAAGTTAGTGGTTGTTGGAGTAATTTTAGTCCTGCTGCATTTACCCCTGGCCCTGACACCACCAGGCACCATTAAACAGCAACCAGCTGGATATCACGCCAATGTGAAAGGATGACTTTTTTCATTTGAGTCTGACGCCATAAGTCACTACCCATGCGCCACTTTTCAACAACTTCAGAGTGAGACTGGGTTGATACATTGTCACTGTGTACCTACATGAGGGAAATTCCTTTGATGAATACATGTAAAATATTACCTAACCATTACTAATAATAGCTAAGTCCCAAATTATCCCACAAGTGCATTGGAAAAAGTGCAGTTGATTGTCCCTTAGTCAAAGCTAGGTACTATCATGCATTGCTCAGACAGCTACAAAAATAAGCAAAATTAGAAAACCACAAGATTAAAAAAGGTCATAGGTCATGTCTAAAATATTTATTTTTTGAAATTCTTTAGCATAGCGGATGTGCACATCCAAAAAACGTTTAAGGCAGGTGCTTCTTGCAAGACTGCAAAGTTAAAGCCTGTTTCTTTTTCCTAAATGCAACCACGTGCTTCTGCTGCCTAACCCCAACCACGTGTGTGTTTGCTAAACGTAACCACCTGCATTTGTTGCTGAAGGAAAAAAAAAACATTGATTTGTAGCACTCTACCAACGTAGTGCATTTATTTTGAAAGAGACTGTATGCAGACTTTACATTTCTTGTAAAAACACAAGTGTATGCCTATTACAATGCATGTAATAGGCATAACTTGACACGGCGTCCCAGAATAACTAACGCACCCAGGATCAGGTTGGACTGAGAATGTGTTGGTTTATATAGCATACATAGTGTTTAGTAAATTTTGAATAAGTAAATTATTTCAGACACAGCTGGAAACAGTTGTAACAAGAGCATTAAGTGGCACGTGGAATGTACTTCATCTTTATTTCATTTATGTTATTAAGGCATGAATAATCCAGCTGAGGACAGCATGAACTTTGAGCGCTCTCTCCACAAAAGAAAGCGGTACTTGCTTAGAGTGGTCTTTTCTTCTATCTTAAGTTAATTATTTCACTCTTGTTCTCTTTATCTATTCCTGCCTTTGTATCCCATGCTGTCAACCTTGTCTACTAGAAAAGCTTGTTCCATCTCAGGACGTTTCCCTTCACCCTACCAGGAAATTTCAGCCTCTCCACACAGAACTTTGATTTTATTATTTATCACTCCTGTCTTCCTTTGATCTCTTCCATACTGTATTGCTGCCAACTCACAACTTGGATTTGCCTTTTCCTTCCTTTTCATATCTGATCATCATTTTGTATTCTGCCTCAGTCGTCTGTCAGTCCAACCTGCCCAGGTCTGAACACCCACCTAGTAAGCAAAATTCCTAGTCTTTCTGGCCTTCCCATTTTTTCTTCTCCATCATCCTATCTGTCCTGCAGCCCGTGTCATTTTGCTCTCCTTCAGCACATACTGCCTCATCCCCTTTTCATTTATATTCCTGTGACTTTGTCCCTTTCCTCTGGGGCTTGACCAGTCCATCCCCAGCAGACCCCAACAGTAGATGTCTAAGGCGTTACAAATCACAGAAACAAGCTTAGGCCTGCAGCAGGCGAAGGAAAGCAGCACAAAGAATGCCTGGCTCTCAGTTTCAATCTTTCTTCTTCTGTCTGTATCTAATGCAAACTCAAACTTATGGCATCTCAAAATCTAATCCTCCACATTTTGTCATTTTCATTAATGCATTTCCTCACAGTCTCTCTTGACTGCCTGACCCTTGCTGTAGCTTAACCCCCCCCCTTCATCACCACAACACCACAGAGACAGTAACAGATGAGCGTTATGGTTGTTCACTGTTAATCATTATTCACATAGCACCTCTGTTAAATCCGTGAATGCCCTGTACTTGTCAAAAACACAGTCTGATGCAGAGTCACACTCAGCAAGGAAGCATGGCCAAGCGTGATGCTAGCTGAGCTGCTCCCCTCCAAATCCACAGGGCGCAACACAGAGGACAAGTTCCCTCAGTGTAAGAAAGGGAAATAAGACACCCCCAAAAATTGTCATCCATCATAATTCGATCCATGACCTAATTCTGAGTCGGGTACAGCTGTAGCATATATATATATATATATATATATATATATATATATATATATATACACACACAGACTGGTGAAAAGTTAAAGCAAAACCTAAATGAGAGGGGGAGGTAAGGTGCTCCACTGTGTCTCCAGCAGGTGAGAGCAGCCTCTCTGCTGCACTTTTAGCTCCAGGGAAAGCCCAGGCTCCATTAAGGTTACTCTCTGGGTGATGACATAGAAGGTTTTCTTAATATATATATATATATATATATATATATATATATATATATATTAATTGAGACATTAAATTAAAACATGCTTGCAACCACTGCCTTTTGTGAATATGAATTACAGAATAGACTAACTCTAGTGTGTCTGTGCTGCAGATTCTCCAGGTGCTACACTGCCCTTACAGTTGAGTTTTGACTCTTTCATTCTGTCAACATCACATTATTAATAAACATTTAGATAATCCATTATTGACATTTGTAAACTGATACCAAATTGTCCATATCTGCATTGCAATGCACCTAAGAATCGATTTTTTCCCCCTCACTTCTACTACCACCATAATTCCCCTGCTGCATAGAACACTACATAATGGCACCAGGGAGGAAGGATTGTTAGATTTTATATCTGACCACAAGGCCCTGAGGTCTAACAGACTAGCACTTAGGAAGGTCCAATTATTCTGCATAATAATTAGCCACATGCTTCAGTTTGTTTGAGAACTGATGGAAGACTCAGTTCAGTTCAGTTCAGTTTGTCAACTTGTTACCTATAATAAGGTTCTATAAATAAAGGATGTAATTTATTTCATTTTATTTGTGTAGTACATTTCTTGACAATATATTTTTTTAGTATCTCCAGCACATCTGGATGAATTGTTAGCCTAATCAATGGCAATATATGGGCTGACTGACTGCCGACCACGAATCTTTGTAACTACAGAGTGTACTTTCTGAGACACAGGACCTGGGATCAGAAATGGGTGTTTTGTTTTTTTTGTTTGTTTTTTTCATAACTCAGCCCATATATCAGCCCATTGAACATTTTTTTGTCATTATTGGGGCTTTGGAATTATGGGCCATCATAACCATGGGCCGTCCCCAATGTGACACCCCTCAGCTAGTGTATATTCTGTATATTCTATACAGTTTCAAATATTGGTGATCCATGGCTTTAAGCCTGCAGTTGTAAATATTGTTGTCTATATGCCACTGGAGGGGTCTCCCTTATCAAATAAAGAGCAAAATAAAGGCAAATGTTGTTTAGGATAAACAGCAACTAAAGGTAAGGTTCATTATTGAACAATCCCAGAGTTGGTTATTATTGGTTTCTAACTGCCTAACTACAGTAATAAGCTGCAGTACATTTCATATTAACCCAATAATAATGTAAAGCTGCAGTTTAGAAACCTACTATAAACGATGCTTTATGAAAAAATAGTATAATTAAAATAAATAAAATTACTACAAACCAGAGCGTCCTGTAAGTCCTGGTGGTCTGGGGTACTGGATTAGTAGCCCACTTTGCCCAGTTGGTAATCCAGTTTTACTTGTTGCTTCATCCATACAAAACATGCTTTCATACCTCACCATGCCTTCCATGCACTGCCACAATATAATGTCAACCCCAACTGGGAGTGTAAATGATGCTCTGACATTCTGCCAGGATAACTTCTGCATCAAATCTGCACTGTGGAGCTCTCCTATCCTTCAGAGAAAAACCAGAGGACTGTGTCACCTGCTCACAGCTTTAATGACACTTAGGGGGCACACCGGGGGCTGTGGTTACATGGGAGGAGAATCACTCAAGCAGAGTTGGACCATGATGGCACTGAGCCGTAGACCTCTGGGGAGGTCACAGTTCACTCTGTAAGTTAATTAAAATGGCTTCGAAATCACTTACAGGAGGGCTCCCATGGGTGACTGTGGTGTTTTATTTTATCTGATGAAAAGAATGATTCTGCCAATAGACTTTTTTCACATAAGATGTTTTGACTTTCCATAGTAGGAAAATCACAGGTGAAACTGATAACAATGGCTCAGTTCCACTAAGGGTCCCAGTAAGCATGTACAATACCAGGACCTCCCCTAAGTGGAGTGCAGTCATTGTAATGTTACTGAATACACCTGCGCAATTCCTACTATGACAAGTCAAAATGTCTGCTGTGAAAAAGGTCTATTGCTACATCTGGTTTAAAGTGTATTGTCAAGTATTCAGCAGTGAAAAAACTCTGACATACTGATCATCAGTAATCATTTAATATTCCTAATGGACAAATATGTCTTGTACTGGTAATACTGGGACCCCCTTGAACATCTCAAGGGGTTTATCCTAAGAAATAAATTTCAATATAATAACTTATGAAAGCATTTAGTTGCTTATAATGCCACCACCACTCCTCTCCATCCAAATGATTCTTACAAGAATACATTTTCAAAGTGTTAAAATTACTTTTGGTGGCATCTCAGCACGCTGTAAAATGTTCCACGCTCAACTTCACCACACCACAGACTGTATGAGTTGTAGCTGCATCAGTAGTGGGCTAATCATTAAGATGATAATACTACCCCAAAAAATACCTTTTTTCAATAATCCCCCTAAACCAACCCCTCACATGATTCAATTCCCTTAAGTTCTACTGGGGAAAAAATAAATAGTCACCACATGACAAAAACTTAAAAACCTAGGAAGGCTAGATGCGCCCATATTTTGCTGAATCTAACCACATGGAAAGACAAAGGTATTACACAGCTTGTTTTGAAAACACCCCCATTTTCACAGGTAACTTAGCCTGTCCCCCCACCACAGGAAATAGTGGATTAATCCTGGAAAGCTGTTGATGTAGCACTTTTCTTCTTATGAAAGTAACACAGCGATTATTCGACTAATGAGAATTTGGTCGGACGAGAGCATAGTGACCAAATAATAGACTAGTCGACCAGGAGACTACAGCCCTAGTCACGATTACACTAATTTAATTTTAATTTCTATTTATGCACTTATTTTAAATTATATTATTTTATATCCATTTTAATACCAGTGTATTATTGTTGACGAGGGGAAGTGTGGTTGTTGTTGTTGTTACATTTTTTTTATGAGCTACTGGACAATTAAATTCTCCTTCTGGGATGAATAAAGTGTTTTCTATCTATCTATCTATCTACTACTGGTAGTATGAGGCGAAACCTGCAGCCCTATCAGATCGCACAGGTAGTACAGCTCTTCCAGGATGGCACATTCATACATGCGGCCACAATAAAGTTTGCTTTGTCTCCCATGCCGTCTCAAGAGCATGGAGGAGATACTAGGAGACTGGCTGACAGAGAGACGAGGAGAGCTTGACAGGGCCGTAGAAGGCAATCAACCCAGCAGTAGGACCGATATCTGCTTCTCTGTGTGAGGAGGACACAAAGAGCCCTACAAAATGATCTCCAGCAGGCTACTGGTGTGTATGTTTCTGACCCAACTGTCAGAAACAGACTCTATGAGGGTGGCATGAGGGCCCCATGTACTCTGGTGGGACCTGTACTAACAGCTAGTGATGGCCTTATGAAGCCACATGAAGCATTTTCTTTATTTTCTGAGCCCACTAGATGGTGCTGTTTGTTCAACAAAAGGTTTAAAACACACTGAATTGCCATCCTTTGAGCCTCTCTCTTTAAACCAAGAGCGCCATCTAGTGGGCTCAGAACATAAAGAAAATGCTTCATGAAGCTTCATGAGGCCATCACTGCTCACAGCCCAACACTATGCATCCTGATTGGCATTCGCCAGAGATCACCATAATTGGCAGATCCGCCATTGACACCCTGTTCTCTTCACAGATGAGAGCAGGTTCACACTGAGCACATGTGACAGGAGTGAAAGAGTCTGGAGACGCCGTGGTGAACATTACACTGCCTGTAACAACATCCAGCAGGACCAGTTTGGCGGTGGGTCAGTAATGGTCTGGGGAGGCATATCCTTTGAGGGCTGCACAGATCTCTATGTCCTAGCCAAAGGTACCCTGACTGATGACAGGTACCGGGATGAAATCCTCAGAGTGATTGTTAGACCTTATGCTGGTGCAGTGGGCCCTGGGTTCTTCCTGGTGCAGGACAATGCCCACCCTTGTCGGCAGTTCCTGGATGCCAAAGACATTGATACCATTGGCTTGCTTGTTCCCCTGACCTAAATACAATTGAGCACCTATAGGGCGTTATGTATCCGTGCATCTGACACTGCCAAGTACTGCCACAGATTGTCTAGGAGCTCACTGATGCCCTAAACCAGGTCTGGGAGGAGATCCCCCAGGACACCATCCGCCAGCTCATCAGGAGCATGCCCAGACATTGTCGGGAGTGCATACAGGCATGCAGGGCCAATACACAATAATGTGTCACATTATGAGTTGCTGTAATAAAATTCACAAAAGTTGGATCAGCCTGTGATTTCAATTTTGTAATCTGATTTTCGGTGCAATTTTGAAGCCAGCCCTCAGTGTGTTGATTATTTTGATTTCCAATGACCCTTAATTTTTTTTATCAGTGAGGTATCGTTCTGAAGCCCTGCAGATGAGAAAAACTCTTTGCCCTGCTCACACACTGTTGCTCAGGAGAAAGTGGTCTAGATTGGCACAGGAGTGTGTGTGTGACATTTCATATTTGTGTGTCATTTTTTGTGTGTGTGTCTGTGAGGGGGGAGAGCCACAGGAGCAAGCGAGGGAACTGTAACACCAAGGTGAGGCTCATGCTGGTGGCTTATAAAAAAATGTGACCATTTATACTCGATGTTCACAATACAGTCATTTTATACATTGTACATGGAACAACCCGCAATCATCCAGTATATTTGATGAGCCAGTCCTCACTACATTACTAATGGAATAACATACATTGTTATTTTTATTACAGAACTACTGTATACCTCCATCATTGCTACTATTATCAATTATTTCATCTATTTGTTTACTATATATTATTATTGTTTTTATGTCTTATTTAATACAACTACCCTCTAAATGAGTATATGGGTGTTTTTTTATGTATTATTATTATTATTATTATTATTATTATTATAATGTCCTTATTCCCTTCAGCTATTATCTACATGATTATTTATTTATTAATCCTTTATTCATTTAATATTTTTAAAATACTGCTGTTCTTCTCCATCATCATCATGCTACTAGAAAAGAAAGGAAATAACCTCAGGGTATGGGATAACATTTTTTCTTAAATGCATCAGGATGATGCCTTTGCAAGTGTTGCAGGTTTTTGTTGCTCAGCTGTTTTGCACATATACACATAAAAACATAGACATGCCATATTTTAGGCTTTCTCCACTTGCCCAATGGATGTGTTTACAATTCAGCCTATGATTTTCATAAATAACTTTATGTTCACTTAATCAAGAATTTAATTTAATCAAAACAACTGAAATTAATAAGGTTTCTTTTTTTATTTTTTTATTTTTTTTTTTTGCAAATCATAATCAAATCAAATTTTGAGGTCAGTGCTGATATCTAGCCCTATTTCATGTTGTGATTTATTGGTTTATTATATTCCCTCTGATGCCTCATGAGAAATTATTATGTTTACAAGCTATACAGGGAATTGTGTTTATTCTTGTTTTTGTAATTTTCTCATTGTTTTTTACAAGCACTCTCTTTTTCTTTTTCAGTTGGTGCTCCTCCATCAGAAGTAAAAGCTTCCTGACTCATTTCCACCATCAAAGAGGATTAAATCCGAGGTGTGGAGATATTTTTTGAGAAATCGCAGAAATACTGCAAGGAATTAATGATGGTTTGATTATCACTAGCCTGTTGGTGGCAGTTTCTTTTTTTTTCTTCTCACATTTCACAAGCTGTGACCAGATACTTGCTAATTGGTCGCTTGCTCATTAACTTAGAGTAGTGGATGTGATGGACAGTCCATGAGAATATTATGCAGGGCTTTCCAAAGATCCTGGATGGGTTTTTTGCTTTCTAGAATACCTGTTGATAAACCATGAAAAACATTCTCATAGGTGAAGGTGATATATTGTGTATTTCGTTTTTAAACACAAAACAAATATATATATATGTATATATATATATATATATATATATATATATATATATATATATATATATATATATATATATATTTATATATGTATGTATATATATATATATTGAGATCAGCAGAATGTGGTGAGGGTTTTTTTGTCTGTTTTGTTATCATCTAATTTCGATTTTATTTCAGTTAAAATTTTGAGTAGAATATGAGTTTCTGCTCTGTTTTGAAGACCTTGTAATCTCAGTTTGGCATAATAAGTATTTCTTTAGAACATTAAAGCTCCACTAGTCAATATTTCTATATGACCAATGGCTCAAATGGCTTTGTGTAACATGAAAAGTATCAACTGAATAAATAACTCACAGATAGCTTTCAACAGACTGTTCAGTTCCCTTTAGTGCTACAGAGCTGTTACAGAAGGAACAAATGATGTTCACCTGGTTATGGTTTGGGATTTAAAGGTGCAGGGATGAACAGAGTAGACCCTTGTTTTGGCTCCCCTTAGATTAAGGTTGAGTAAATTGGTTATCAAGGTCTTTAGAAGTAAAACAATATATATATATATATATATATATATCTAACACTGGCTATTTATACCCTGTCTCATAAAAAAAATGTTTTTAAAACGTTCTCTAAAGTATAAGATATTGACAGGATTTTTTTTGTTCTGTTTTAGATTTCTTCCCTGGCATCCATCAGTGGCCATGACACAAAACATGTCACATGGAACATTGTTGTGTGCATGTGCCACATTGGCATTAAACATGTTGCTTCTGTGTAAGTAACTATAATATTTAAAACAATTTAAGGTTATACAGCAGTCTTAGGTAGTGTTTCAAACTGACATTTGCACTACATGAAAAAAATAGAATTACCACTCCGTGGATGTATGCCTCTGTGCACCCGTTAAGTTTCTCTTACAGTTTACATCCATGTCTGTAAAAACATGGATGCTTCAGACACATCCTCCCGATGAGACAGAAGATCTATACAATTAGCACAGTTTCAACATGGACACCCAGGATGATTGTCACTGTGACGACCCCTCTGCTCCACTAGGTGTGCCTGTTTTCCTGGCTGTTCTCTTGTTACAGGATGAGGGTTGAGGCAGAGGGTCGTCGTCACATTAATTTACTTTACATGGAGCTAAAATTATCAACTAAATTATGTTAAATGTTAGGTGAATATGATAACGTCTCTCTATGAGTTGTAAGAAACCATAAATATTTTTTTTGAAAGAAGTAGATGTTTACTGTAAGCTAGTGCAGAGCTCTATTAAATTTGACAATGTGCTAATGTAGCAGGGCAAGCTAATTGCTAAAGCAAAGGCTTTTAAGGAGAAAAACCGACAATGACCAAAAAAGAAGGGAGAAAAGTAGTTGAAAGAAGATATAATGAGGGCTTGGAATAAGGTGGATTTTTACCTTATAAGTATCTTACTGAAAAGCCTCATGTAAATGAGTGAATGGAAGATAAATCAGTCAATTTCCCTACTTCTAAACCCTCAGAAGTTTACCTTTATTTATCAGAAGCTGAAAATGAGTGGAGTAGTTGATAAAGAGCAAATTCACTTGTCAGTGTATGGTTTGATTGATTATGGCCAGTTAATGACAGAAGTTTATCTGTGGTGTGAGTCATTTGTCATTCTCTGACCTCTATGACTCAGGTGCTCATGTTACCTGCTGACAGGCCTGCTCATCTGTTTGAGTCAGAGCAGTTCATTACTCATTGTCTTCCATTGTCTGTTCTATGTGGCCTGTTTCATAGCCTCCATCTCTTTATGTTCATTTACACTGACTCACTTTATTTATAGCCTGGGTGGTTTGACTCAGCACACTTGCTTTTTTAGCAATGCACTGCTGCTCAGGGCATCAAAAACTAACCTTTTGGTCAAGTGGCCATTGTGGCAGCAGGATTTAGTGTTTTCATCTGTTCTTTGAAACCACATGAGTTCTTGATATTCCAAGTGGGAAAAAGGACTGATTGAGGAATGGGTACCTGCCGCAGTGGCTGATAGAAGTGAAAGAGTTACAGCCCAAATTTGCCAGCATTTGGCAGGTGGCTAGGGTTAATGTGCAGCTTCTACAGCCACACAAATGCCCACTTCAGCCTCTTCATAATTCTGTTTCCTCACTGTATGGAGCCCCAGCTTATTATGCTGCATGTCTGTCTGTCACCATGAACGGGAATCAGTGGAGGAGACATCTTCAGTGTTTCTGCTGTCTTAAGCAGAATACACAATAAAGCCTGGTGCGATGAGGATTTTTGCTGAAGCTACAGAATGATGTGTTCCATTGTGATCCTTCCACCAGTGCTGAATGTACATCACAGACAGAACTGAAGGAGGTGGTGGTTTCTGTCCCTCTGTAATGAATCACGACACAGTGATGGCTTTCCTTATCAGTGTAGTCACTAGTTCCATAAAGCTGCTGTATATTTAGTCTGTTTTTATTTTTTTTTACATAACAATTTGGTTTTAACTGTACTACCATCTACAATCTGATTGTCCTGGTCTTTTTATTTCTGCTCTGTGAGCAGACACATGGCCCCCTGTCTGACAGACAGGCAGACCCACTATTAGTTGTAATTGCCAGAGGATCAGTCATCCCAAGTGCATCAGGTCTGTTTCTGTTTCCATGCAAAAGGCAGATTCTGGGCATTAGGCTGGAAGACCTGACCCAAATCTGTCTTTACATAAGGCCCTGCATGATGGAGATGTTGCTCAGGGAGCAAATAATTAGATTATTCAAATATAATAATGCAGTCAGTCATATTGGTACTGGTGTATAGCTGAGCTCAGGCTTGATTAAAGGCAGAGGGAGCAGAGCAGGGAGATTGGGGGTGGGGATGGGAGTGGGGGGTAACACTACAAGATTTTCTAATTGATCTGAAAGGAAGGTCGTTTAATTGATCGAGGATGCTGCATGGGGCTGCAAGCCCCTCTGCATATCAAATTGGGTCAGCATGAATATGTTAAGTACCCACATAAGAAGAAAGACTGATAACATAGAGACAGTGGTGAAAATGATGGATGCATGTATGAATGATGGAGCAGGAGCTGAAGATACAGGTGCGCACCTTCCTGTTGAAGGAGATATCTAACAAAAAAGGATCACGCAATGTGTTCTATGAACGAAAACATACATTTGAAATTAATGAATGCTCAGCGCTGCGGGGTATATGTGGCACTATTACACACCCATATCACACCTGCACGTCCAGTAAGCACCCATCTCCGATGATCAGAGCCATCCGCTGCTTATCAAACACAAGAAAAAGACTACATATACTCATTCTGCGGTACTTACGTGCCATATTGCAAAGAAGATCAGGGACACACAGAGGACCAGAGACAGCATGTAGCAGAAGGCAGCAAAAGTGAACATAATTGAAACGCAAAATGGTGGATATTTTCCCAAAGAAGCACGATCCCGCTGACAAACATGTAAAAGAAATAAAGGGGGAAAGGGGGGGAGTCCGGAAGAACAAAGTTCTCACGGTGCCATGAGAAGCCGATGTGGTAACGGCACCATGACTTCGCCCCTCACAATGTTTGCAACAAATTGTTGCAGAAACCCTCTCCAGATGATCAGCTCTGTGTCCACCCAGCAGCGCTGATGCGACTCTGAAGTCAAAGCTGGTCTCAAATCAGTGCACTTGGCATGTTCAACGATCAGTGTCCACAGCGTTGGTGAGATAATCATGTAGCCTAACCACAGAACGGCAGCACTCTCCCCACAGATGACTGGAAATTAATAATAGCCTATGAGAAGGCTGCGCTCAAAAGCATCCGAGAGAGGTGGATTTGCAGGGAATCCATTCATTAGCGACAGAAGGAGCCGTGCTGGAGCCGATCTGTGCTCTGTGCCACTTTGTGCACAAGGCGTAAAAAAAACAGTGTTTCCTCTCCCTGACAAACAAACCTATCGGCAGCAGCGGGCAGAAAGCGCAGAAAAACGCGTGAACAGGTGGATTTAAAAAAGCAGCACCGGTGTGGTCGTGCGTGTAGATCGTGTGTGCGCGTGTTCTACAGGGACTTGCTATCAAAGTTGACTGTGTTCTCAGTGAAGCTTGGATCATTTTGATGTCAAATAATTTAAAGCATTTGGGAGCTGCGTATACTTCTTAGATGATTGATGCTTCTGTTAGAAAGACAAACCACTCTTTCCTTTTTTTTATGACTGCTGAGTCTGTAACCAGTTCTGTACCAGGAGATTTGCTGTGTTTACCTGTGCAAAATAATTACACTGAACACTTAGAGTTCATGCCTCAGAAGGAAAGGAGACAGTCCAGAATTACTGAAAAATTGTTGTAGCGCAAAATGATACACTTCAAAAGACAAGTATCCTTAAGGAAATAATATTTACATGTGGAGAAAACTAAGTTAAAAAATATACATAGGCCTACCGTTTCACTGATGACTCAAAAAAATCGGAACAATCTGCTTAGACTGAGACATAGAAGGGTACAGGCTACAATTTAAACTGTGAGACTGGCGCCACTGTCTGACGCTTCTGGAAATTGCAAGTGCCACATAACAATGATTCAGAATTTACACAGAGGCATAATGCTGTGTCTAGAAACCTGAGCATCTATGCCTTCTCTGCAAAATAAAAACATCCCCACTGAGTGTGAGCTCCATGTCAGTAAAGACAGTCTATTAGCCAATTAGGCCACTGTCTAAAGGTAGGCTGTGTAATGCCCCGATCACAACTAGAAAGCATTCTGCAGATTGCAAAACGTGAGGCGCTTGGCACTGCCTTTTTTTTAAAACTGAATGCCACCAGTAAAAACAAAAAAACCAAAATGCTTGCTGCACCTCTTTATTGTTGCCAGGCAACCAGGCCATCACCTCCTTATCCTAACTTCTCTGTGTGACTAATCTACCGTTTATGTATATTTATTTAACAATGATCAGTATCTCTAGTTGGACAGGCAGAGGGTACTTGCTGTAGCTCTGGTTGAGGGTGAGAGGCTTTCAGTTTGTTGGGCAGAGTGAAACAGATCTGCGTGGGTAGGCTACATGAGACCCTAAAAAAGAGGGTGGATCACGGGGAGTACCACCAGTTGCTCCAGGAGCTTCGCCTCCATGATGGCTGTTTCAAGGCATATTTTCAGGTGACTTGGGGACAGTTTGACAGTCTGCTGTCTATCGTCGGACCGTATAGCTCTGGGTATCCAGCAACCGCTTCCAACAGTGTCTCCTCCATTGTTTATCAACTGGTGCCATGACCACCACAGAGGGCCCGCCTCTTAAATCAACTGATTGGACAATGCGAAAAAAGTAGAAATGACGTGGGGTGCTTTTCTGCACTGGAATGCATAAACACGAGGTGCGTAGCGACGCAAAAACAGCAAGCAAAAAGCTTCATTCTCATTTAAAAAAAAAAAAAAAATTAGGCTACAAAGGGCAGCCTCCAGCTGCTAAAACGTTTCCTGTGTAATTGTGGCCTAGGCCTGCAGTAGACCTACAGCAACCTTTTTTAGATAGTAACATTTACAATTATGTATTAAATACTGTTTGTTAATTTTTAGCAAGTGGCAATGGTGAGCCTATGTGTTGTTCAATGCAAGTGTAATGGCAATGAAATTGAAATGAACTGAATTTGTTACTGCCTCCCATAACAATCTATCCAACCATTATCCTTAGGCCCCTGATCACACAGAAAGCGTTTTGCAAGTTGTACAACAAAAGGCACACTGCACCGCCTTTTTTTTTTTTTTTAAGTGAATGCCACCAGTAAAAAGCTTGCTGTTCCTTTTGGATTGTTGCCAGGCAACCATCCCATCACCTTCTTATCCACTGGTTCTGAACAGCTCCAGCCACGGGGTTCAGACTTCTCCTTAGTCATTAGTTCAAGGTCCACACGGTTAAATATATTCAGTGTCATACTTGTGGTTGGCCATGTCATCAAGCTACTTTATTGTCTCTGTCATGTAGCTGTCCATTTGTAACTCACTCTACAGCAGGAAACAGCACTTCAATATAAAAGCTCTGTGCCAGAATTTCACTGAACTTAAAGATAAAGTGTGTTTGACACAGTTGCAAGTCACTTGAGGTCCATTCAGAATGGGCCTACGACCCACTTTTGGATTGCTAGTTGGGAACCACTGCCCTAACCTTCCCTTGTAATCAATCTACTGTTTTTTTTAATTATTATTATTATTCATTTCCTAAACGGACAGGCAGAGGGCACTTGCTGTAACTCTGATTGAGGGTGAGAGGCTGTCAGCAAATAGTTTGTTGGGTACAGGGAAACAGAAAAAGAGGGTGGATCACAGGGAGAACCACCAGTTGTTCCAGGAGCATCACCTCCATGATGGCCGTTTCAAGTACTGCACCTATGCTTCCCACCCGATGGGTCTCATTCATGAAACATGAGCAGAAAAAATTTGTGTGTAAACTGTTCGCAGACGGAAATTTACGTGCATGTCCGCATTCGTCAATATTTTAGTAGCTTCGATCTTTTCGTAGCTACTAACAAAATCTACTCTTGCTCCTGACCACTTGTAGTGCTTGTGTAAATTTAGTAAAGCACATAAATATTGCTTGTCACGATTGGAAATTACAATTTTAATTCGTATTGCGCTCTGTTATGTACACAATACACAAATGCCTTTGAAACATGTAATCTAAACTTGACAAAATATTAAAAATATAACACATTTAGTTAAATTAGTTTGCAGTTAGCAGGTTTAAGATCCAGATTAGGTTCATGATTGTGAAATATCTATGTAAATCGACTCAACAGATTACACGTTCTTTCTACATGTTGAATCATGATAACAAAAATATCCGGAAGGACAGTCGGATCACAGCCTCTTCGGCCTCGGTGCCTGGGTTCAGCAAGGGCAGCAGGGGCAGCAGGAGCAACAGGTGGTGGAGCCACGAAGGAGCACACACCAGCTGAAAGAATTATTTGAGACAACACGTTTTTGTTTTTGTTTTTTGTGGCTTTTTGATCATTTGAATGAATAAATCTGATTTGAAAAATGTTTAATTTACGTTGTATAAAACAGAGCTTTAGGCTATTAAGATTCAAATAATTTGAAGATGGTGCATACAAAACTGCTGTAGGCTATATGTTATCCATATCATTTGTTAAAATAAATGTTAAATAGCTCTACATTCTGACAGCCATCACTGATTTAGAGTTTATTACGCACAAAACGTCTCTGGTTTCCCGTTCCCACTTCATTCAAAACCCCACAACTGAATCTTCTGTTTGTTTGGTGACCGCTGTATTTTTGTGTGTGTGCTTATGCGTTTCTTTGCCTCCAGTTTCATGTCAAACCATTTATGCTTCACCTCTGACATGGTTCTTTGTACTACGGAGACAACATTCAATTTCATTTCAATTCGATTTTATTTATAAAGCCCAATATCACAAATCACAATTTGCCTCACAGGGCTTTACAGCATACGACATCCTTCTGTCCTTTGGACCCTCACAGCGGATAAGGAAAAAAACCCCCAAAAAACCCTTTAACGGGGGAAAAAAACGGTAGAAACCTCAGGAAGAGCAACTGAGGAGGGATCCCTCTTCCAGGACGGACAGACGTGCAATAGATGTCGTACAGAACAGATCAACATAATAAATTAACAGTAATCCGTATGACACAATGAAACAGAAAGAGAGAGAGAGAGAGAGAGAGAGAGAGATGCAGGACAACAACATTAATGAAAGTAATAATATTATAATGAATAATAATATATTAATATCTGATAGTATACATGTGTGACAATAATCATATGTGTATAATAACAGGAGAAGTATGACTAATGATAACAGCAGCTGCAGGAGGCATCTGGCAGGACCACGGCAGCAGCACAACCACACACGTCACACTATCCAGGCACTGCTGCGATATGAGTTAACCTGAGAGACAGTGGAGCACAAAGGCTCTGGTGAAGAAGCCGAGTTAGTGACATCCAGAATGCATCCAGAATAGTTAACAAGATGCAGTAATTGGTCACGAGAGAGAGAGAGAGAGAGAGAGAAGGAGAAGGAGAAGGAGAGAAGGTGCCCGGTGTATTATAGGGGGTCCTCCGGCAGACTAGGCCTAAGTCAGCCTAACTAGTGGCTGGTACAAGGCAAGCCTGAGCCAGCCCTAACAATAAGCTTTATCAAAAAGGAAAGTCTTAAGTCTAGTCTTAAATGTGGAGACGGTGTCTGCCTCCCGGACCGCAACAGGAAGATGATTCCACAGCAGAGGAGCCTGATAGCTGAAGGCTCTGGCTCCTGATCTACTTTTGGAAACTTTAGGGACCACGAGTAACCCTGCGTTCTCAGAGCGCAGAGTTCTGGTGGGATAATATGGCACTATGAGCTCTCTAAGATATGACAGAGCTTGACCATTTAGAGCTTTATAAGTTAACAGTAGGATTTTAAATTCAGTTCTGGATTTTACAGGGAGCCAGTGCAGAGAAGCTAAAACAGGAGAAATATGATATCGTTTCTTAGTTCCTGTTAGTACATGTGCAGCTGCATTCTGAATTAGCTGGAGAGTTTTTAAGGACTTACTAGAGCTACCTGATAATAGAGAGTTACAGTAATCCAGCCTTGAGGTAACAAAAGCATGGACCAATTTTTCTGCATCTTTTTGGGTCAGGATAGGCCTAATTTTCGCAATATTACGGAGATGAAAAAATGCAGTCCATGAGGTTTGTTTTAAATGAGAATTAAAAGACAAATCTTGATCAAATGTTACTCCGAGGTTTCTTACGGTAGTGCTAGAGGCCAGAGCAATGCCATCTAGAGAAATTATGTCATCAGATAAAGAGTCTCTGAGTTGTTTGGGGCCAAGAACAATAACTTCAGTTTTGTCTGAATTTAACATCAGGAAATTGGTGCTCATCCAGGTTTTTATGTCTTTAAGGCAATTATGAAGTTTAGTTAATTGATTACTTTCTTCTGGCTTCATAGATAAATACAACTGTGTATCATCCGCATAACAGTGGAAATTTACAGAGTGATTTCTAATGATGTTACCTAAAGGAAGCATATATAGAGTAAATAGGATTGGTCCAAGCACAGAACCTTGCGGAACTCCAAAACAAACTTTAGTACATAAGGATGATTCATTATGAACGTGATCAAACTGAAAACGATCAGATAAATAAGATTTAAACCAGCTTAGTGCAGAACCTTTTAGGCCAATTAAGTGTTCCAGTCTCTGTAGCAGAATTTGATGGTCAGTTGTGTCAAACGCCGCACTAAGATCTAATAAAACAAGTACAGAGATGAGTCCTTTGTCTGAAGCAATCAGAAGGTCATTTGTAATTTTAACTAGTGCTGTCTCAGTGCTCCTGACTGAAATTCCTCAAATAAATTATTATCATGGAGAAAATCACACAGCTGGTCTGCAACTACTTTCTCAAGGATCTTTGAAAGAAAGAAGATTAGATATTGGTCTATAGTTGGCTAACACCTCTGGATCCAGGGTGGACTTTTTAGGAGACGTTTAATTACAGCTACCTTAAAAGACTGTGGTACATAGCCTGTTAATAAGGATATATTGGTCATATCTAATATATGAGTGTTAACTAAAGGTAAGACCTCCTTAAGTAGCCTAGTTGGGATGGGGTCTAAGAGACACGTTGATGATTTAGATGAAGAAATCACTGCGGTCAGTTCTTGAAGAGAAATTGGGGAGAAGCAATCTAAATATATATTAGGTCTTACAGCTATGTTTGAGGTTAGATAGGTATTATCTGAGGACAGGAGGTCATGAATTTTGCCTCTAATAGTTAGAATTTTGTCATTAAAAAAGCTCATAAAATCATTACTGCTCAGGGCTAAAGGAATACAAGGCTCAATAGCAGTGGCGGCTGCTGGTCTTTCAAGGAGGGGAAGTTCATTTTCGGCCTACATCATGAAATGTGTCTGTTTATTTATACGTAAATTCTACCCTCTGGGGCTGCTGCGCGAGGCTAGTGTGACCACCTGTGAGTGCTTTGGGACGGTGGAGGAGCTCACAGCAGCACCCGCTGCTCGTTGGGGACAGTAACTGCAGAGCGACAGAAGTCAGAGTCTCCAAACACAAGTACAGTCTCCAATAACACCAGAAAAAGATGCTAGATTTGTCGCTAGTCGTTTTTAACAAAGAAAAAGTCACTAAGAGGATTGGAAGAGTCAATTCGGAACAATGGAATGAAACTTGAAAAATGCTCCGGTGGTGGTTTATATTTCAAGATCGCTGATTCGCTCATTTTGCTGTCAATCAAAAAGGGATTCAGCCTCAGACAGATCATCCAATCATCATGCAGAAGCCCAGCGTCCAGGCCAGCCGAGGCCAGCCCACTGCCCCATAGACGCCCAGAGACGCTGAGCGTCCAATGGGCGGGACAAAACCGAGTATTTATCCAATGACTGTCTAGTTTCGCTGCAGTGGAACAACCCACTCTATGCTTCCCCACTGAAGTCTATGGACGCTGAGCTTCCACTGTTTAATGCACTGTGACGCTACAGGAGTGAATGAGAAGAAAGTCGCGTCAGTGACCTGTGATAAGTAGCTGGTTCTGAACAAAAGTTGAATGTGTTCTAGCGCATATTTAGTCAATGAAATGTAAACACAACAGTACATATTTGACCACTTATTTTTTGACATTTTAGAGGAAGCTGAGCTTCCCTTGCAGTCTTAGAGCAATCGCCACTGCTCAATAGAGCTTTGACTCTCAGTCAGCCTGGCTACAGTGCTGAAAAGAAACCTGGGGCTATTCTTGTTTTCTTCTATTAATGCTGAGTAATAGTTTGCTCTGGCATTGCGGAGGCCCCTCTTATAAGTTTTGAGACTGTCTGCCCAGATTAAACGAGATTCTTCAAGTTTGGTTAATCGCCAATTCCTTTCAAATTTTCGCGATATTTGTTTTAACTTACGGGTTTGAGAGTTATACCAAGGAGCGAACTTTCTTTGCTTTGTTAACTCCTTTTTAAGAGAAGCTACAGAGTCGAGTGTTGTTCGCAGCGAGCCTACGGCGCTATCGACAAGATGATCAATTCAGGAGAGGTTAAGGTCATTAACAGCATCTTACCTCCCTCCAGGCCTTCGCTTTGCCTGTCCCTGTCACACCACTACTAAAGAATGTTTTTTCTTAAGTCCGCTTCACCCGAAATTATTTCGATCTCCGCTTCGGGAAAATTCTTTATTGTTTCTCTCTCTTTCTTTCTTTGTGCCATGACTGACAGGTCGACTGGATGCACCTACACCTCCTTATATGGTGGTCATTGGCTATTCATGGGCAGGGATTTATGCTAATTGCTGATTACTGGGAGCGCGCTGTCACTTTATGATGGATTGGCATTCATGATCATACACGTGTTGACGATCAAATCTGAGTTTCCCTCGGCGTTCCTGAATCCGGAGTAGGTTTTTAGTAGCGTAGGCTTTTATGTGCAAATCTACACACAGATTTACTCTCTTTTCATGAATGAGACCCAGTGTTTTCTATTGAGATTGTAGTAACTGTGCTTTGTAAAGTTGTATGGACTCTTTTACTGTTAGTAAACAATATGATGTTTTTTGTGGGCGGGGCTTAGCTGGAGGTAAAACAATACTCCTGAGTAGTGATGGCCTCATGAAGCATTTTCTTTATTTTCTGAGCCTACTAGATGGCGCTTTTTGTTCAACAAAAGGTTTAAAACACACTGAATTGCTATTCTTAGAGCCTCTCTCTTTAAACCAAGAGCGCCATCTAGTGGGCTCAGAAAATGAAGAAAATGCTTCATGTGGCTTCATTTGGCCATCACTAGTATTTATTGATTGAAAGAAAGCATTTGATACTATAGATCATACCATCTTAATGTCTAAATAACTTCTTAACCAGTTTATAACTACTCCTCTAACCCCATATGTGTATAATTTAGAAAACAGTCAAGAATATGTACAGTTTGCTGGTGGTACATTGGAGTTATTAAAAGATTAAGGGCCGGATCTACTAAAGGTTTGCGTGTATAAAAAAGTGTGCAAACTCATTGCACACGTAAAAAAATGTACAAAGTGATTTACTAACAGTGCGCACTGTGTCTTTCAAACGTGCAAAATAGCGTGTCTGCATCCAGTTAGTATGTTTGCTGCAATGAATATGCAATATGGGGCTTTTACACGCAATTGTGCGTGTGCTGGGAGGAGAAAATGTAAATATATTAATTTAGCACACGCAAAGTGATTTATCAAACCTGAAGGCAGTTTTGCAAATAGAAACTCCGTCTATATTTAACATGTGTCAAAGGGAAGTGCAAATGGTTTGTATGCATAATTGCGCACACATGGCTGTGGTTATTGTTGCAAGAAGGAGACATCGAAACGATGAAAGAAGACGCAGAGAATGCATTTTTCACCCTTGTGTGAACATTTTTGGAATGAATGAGGAAACAATCATTAAAACATATCGCCTATTCAGCATTGCCATTTTGGAATTGTCCCGGGTCAGTACACAATTCTCTTATTCTGAAAAACAGTTTTCTGTTTTCCAAGTTGTGAAATGGCGAGTTTGGAGATGGCTGGTTTGTAGGTGAGTCAATTTGTAAAATCCTTTGTAAAATAATTACATTAAAAACAAGCATGTTTCATATTGATTCATATGTTTTTTAAGGTGATAGTGCATACCCCCTACACCCCTTCCTCCTGACACCTGTTCTCAACCCAACCACTGCCGGAGAGATAGGGTACAACGAGGCCCATATCCACACACGGAATATTGTGGAGCGCACCTCTGGAATCCTGAAGAGCAGGTTCCGTTGTTTAGATTGCACTGGAGGAACATTGCTGTACAGGCCAGAAAAAGTGGCCCAGATTGTAATGACCTGCTGCATGCTATTTAACATCGCCAAGCAACACGGGCTCAAGCATAATGCAATGCCGGAGGAGAACGCCGACCTGCCCCTGAGTGCTAGTGTGACCCAATAAACTGCAGAGCATTGCAAAGTAAAGCAAATCAACATTTATTGAAAAAAAGAATGATTGAAATCACTTTTTAGATTCCAAACATTATTATCAAACGAAATACTCAGTCTCATTAATGTCTAATTATGTTAAGCCACGCAAAATCATAGACACATTGTTTCAGTCACAAAATATATTAGGCTATAGCTCTAACATTTATTGTGGCAAAAAACAAAACTAAATAGTTCTTTATCATACAGCCTATTTTACACAAAATGAATATTCAGCCAATATAAGTAAACTTAAACGTGACAGTTGAGTGTATTATTTGTGTGTCCTTTTACGCAGGTGGAACTTGCCCGCCGTGCGCACCTCTCCTCCCTCTCCGGTCCCTGGCTGTTGGTCACAGATTTCTTCCCATATAGCGTTCCTTTGTGAGACAGTCAGGTTTCTTTGCTGTAGCTCATTTAAGTGTTTATTGGCCTCATCTACCAACACCTCTAATTCCATAGGGTCAAATTTCACTTTACGCTTTCTCTCCAAACTCGCCATGCTGCAAACAATAAAACACGCAAAACCCTCATTTTAATAGGGTGTCTCCAACATGTTTGCACCTGTTGTCATTTACACAATCACTCTTAGTAAATCACCCGCAAACCACGGTTCAGCCCCACACGCAAAATTCTAGATTGCGCAGGCAAATTAGTACACGCAAATTGGGATCTTAGTAGATCCAGCCCTAAATGTGGAGTCCCACAGTGCTCTGTTTTGGGGCCTGAAGTTTTGATATTATATATTAGGGATGCACCAAATATTCGGTAACCGAATATATTCGGCCAAATATTGCAAAAAAACACGCATTCGGTATTTGGGGGAATAAGTTAAAAGCAAGGCCAAATAATAGTGGCGTGTTTTGATAACGCAACCAAACAGCGTGCCGTGACAGGCGGAGTAAAATGTCGGCAGTGTGGTGATCCATCCGTCACCGCACTCGCATTTGCGACTAAAAATAGTTTTGAGCGAGCAAAATAGGTTTAAATCATTCAGCACGCTGTGCGAGCAGCCTACAGATTTCAACCAGCAGCAGAAACGAAAGGCGAATCCCATCGGTTGTGGGCTGAACGGGGGTCACAGACACAGACAGTAATGTATTCCTGTCAATTACGGCAGCCATCAGCTTACCTGCGACGGAGAAGCCGGCTCCAATAATATCCTCTTCTTGGCGTCATGACTGCCCAAAAGTACCTGAACAGCCGAGCCAGCCGAACACTGACTATGCTGTTTTTAAAGTATGAAAAAGTCAGTAAGTAATTTATTCCATTGAAATATCATTGATGTATTAGAGAAAAGTGATTTATCTTTTTATAAATGACAAAAGGCACATCTGCCTCATTTTTGCTGTGGTATCGTGATAGTACTCAGAACCATGATATTTTCATTGGTATCGTACAGTGGGTCCCAATTTTGGTACCGTGACAACACTAATCTGGAGAGGGTTCATCTGCAAAATCTAATGAAAAACAACGATATTCGGCATTCGGTACTCGGTATTCGGCCAAGCGCTTAATATTATTCAGCTTCGGCTTCGGCCACAAATTTTCATTTCGGTGCATCCCTATTATATATCAATGTGAAACGTCAAATTAGTTGCCCTAGATGTGAATAAAACTAAGTTTATGTTTTTTTTATATGTTAGATCTCACTGAAATGAGAATTCTGTTCTGATCACTTATTCTGCCACACTTAAGTTATTGTGTGGAGATGTGGGGCAACACGAGTAATATGAAGCCTCTGGTTACATTACAGAAAAGAGCAGTAAGAGTCATTCATAAAGCAGATCCAAGAGAACACACCAACTGACAACAAGACTGTTAATCGAGTCAGGACTATTGAAACTTAAAAACTTAGTCGAATTATGGACACTGGTTATTATGTATAGAGCAGAATGTGGAGTGTTACCAGAACATTTACAAAAGTTGTTTGTTATGTGTTTTAGAGGATGGTGAGCACAGCAGAAAATTTCAATTTAAGCACTGGTTTGCACGGACTACATTTAAACAGATGTGTATTTCAGTGGCAGGCGTTAAACTGCTGAATTTCTTAGAGAATGATTTAAAGGGATGTCTAACTAATTTTCAGTTTAACAAAATGTATAAAGAAAAAATAATTGTACTATATGAAGTTGACATGTAGGGGGCATTGTGTATGGCTTCCGATTCTTCTGTTAAATCATTTGTTTCCTTCAGAAATTACTGTGAGCATTGGTTATTAACTGTAATTGACAGACCATCTATTTCTTTTTTTATTTGTGTTTTGAGAGAGGGGCAGGTAAAATAAGATTGTTTTCTTCTCCCTGCTCCTTTTCGATCATGGAATGAGTATTAAATTTTTTTTGATTGTGTTGGGATTCACAGGACTACAGATGATTTGTCATTTGTTAAAATCTAAACTGGACATGTGAAGGCTTTTTTTCTCTGCATGCTCTTTGTTCTTCTAACAAAGACAGCTATTTGACACTCATCTCCACAGGGGGTCACCTCACACAAACTCTAAGGTAAGTCCTACATTCTCTCAGAGTCTTTCTCTTTCCTGCTGGACCTGGAACAGCCCAGATGCTCAGACCCTTGCTCCTTGCCCTGAACCATCAAAGGTGGGGCAATTGATCACAGACTCTCTAAACCTGAACTAGAGAAGTTTGTAAGTGTGGCAGTATAGAGACCTGTGGGTTGCCATGCCTAATTGGCAATGGCACAGCCAACCACCGGAGGCGCACCCACCTATAAAAGGGGCGACCCCCCCCCCCTGCCAGTTCTCTCTCTCTCGCTGCTTCCGACGGGTGACGTCATTTCCGAGCCGGACGTTTTGCTTCGGACAGGTAACGCGGCTTGTCTGCTCACCTGCTGCTTTCGGCTCATGTGGCAGGGAGCTAATGATTTTGTGTTGTGTTGCAGAGTGGCTGACTTGGTGCTTCCCAGGCTAGTGTGTGTGTCACCTAAATGGCCTGCTGTGGTGAGTGTCTCCCTCTCTGCCTGTTACACAGCTGATAATGACTGCGGCTAACAATAGCCTGATTGTAGGTGGACGCCGGTAGCTGCGCGTTACCCTCTCCCTCTTCCTCTGGTGTGTGTGTCATACTGGTCGACATGCTAACTGGTATGTAGCTTCCTGCATTCCCAATTGTTGTATGCACATGCGAAATTTATAGACAATAAATTTATCGGGTCCTCAGATCCCTCTGCTAATGGTGCGTGAGCGACGCCTGCCAATGGTGCGTGAGTGACGTCAGCACCAGCTGACCGGGTTTGCGGCCAGGGTTTAAAGGGACACATCACCACCAGCTACGGGGGACCGCTGCTGCTTTGTTTTTTTTTTTGTTTGTTTTTGCTTTCTGCTTTTTGCTGCTGCGTTTTCATTTTGTTGCTTTTTTTCTTTTTGTTGCTTTTTGCTGCTTCTTTTGCGGCTGCTTTTGGATCGCTGTTTCTCACAGCTGCTGCTTTTCACCGCGGCTGCTTAGCTTTTGTTGTTTGACTTCCTTTTTGCTTTAATCTGTTTTGTCTACTCGTTTTGGTTGATCTGCCTGCGTTGTACGCCTTGGTATTATGTTTTACCGACCATTTAATTAACTCAATTTTAACGAAGTTCGACTGGGGAGTGGGGTTAAACCCTTTTTGTGGTGGATTGGTTTTGTTTTCTTGGTTACTGTATTCAGTTCCCTCTGCCTGTTTGTCTGATTTCCCTAATTTCTTCGGCTTTGATATTTTGTTTAGGCAGAGGATTAATTCTTTTTTTCAGTATTTGTCTTTTCTTTATTTGGCGGTTGGCAGTTTGTATTTTTGTTTAGTTTATGATTTATATTGCCTGCCAATGGCCTGTTTTGTTTAGGATATTTGTTTATTGAATTGTGTTGGTGTGACCCCACTAATTTCCCCTTTGTTTCCTTTTTAGTTGCTGAGGTCCGGTGGTGGTGGTGGTGACCTTTTCGTGTGCTGTGCTCCCCTGGGTTCTGGGTCTCCTCACTGTGTGCGTGTGTGACTGTCACGAGTGTCTGGGTGCTTATATTTTTGGTTGGGGTTTCTCCACACCATCAATAGCCTCTTCACCCCAGTAAGCCTCAGCCCTAGTTTAGTCCCCCATTTATTTGCCCCTGTGTAACTGGTGTTTTATTGTTTTAAATTGTCTTTTTGTAATAAAGCATATGCCTTTTTTTTAGAAACAAGGAATCGTGTCATATCTGCCTTGAGTAAAACGAACTTGCGTGTCTTAAGGTGCACTTGGTGTAAAAGTAATTCCTGGGGCGAAATTCCCCAGGTGGCGTTGTTGGCAACAATATAGTTGAAGTGTACAATTTAACCAGATTGACTGAAGACCCTCTTATACTGCACCATCCTCCCCCCCGTATCGCCACATAAGCACAAGGTTTGCAGCTAGCTTTCTAGCCACAAGGAGAACCAAGTAAGTTAGCACCCAGCGTCTAACTCTGCAAAGACCCTGAGCGACCAGCTTCCTCAGAGTTTCACCTTTGGCACAAAGGACACAACAAAGACTGCATTTGGAACCACAGCTCTTTCCCGCCTTCCTCTGCCAGCTAACAAAGCAGTACACCACCAAAGCGACTCTTTCTTCCATCCATTCAAGGATTGGTAACGTAACAACTGGGCATAGCTTATCACAGCTTTACAGGCTAAGCAAGACTGTAACTTGTTGTATGTGAGTTAATGCTGTCATCGAGTTATTGTTGTGATTGTTTGCAGTTAGGTCATTGGTTAGTTGGCTTTGCCAAAGCTAAGTGTTTAGTTGCTAATGCTGTTCACAGACAGATTCTTGCACACCACTAAACAATCTCTGCACTAATCCAGAGCGTGTGCAACACATCACCTTCAGATACTCATTAACAAATAGGCTTTCAACAGAGCTACACCAAAAGAGGCAACTCAGAGTTCCCGCTTGTTTTCCTTTGTCTTTGTCCTGACCACACGGTCAGACAAGACTTCCCCCGATCTGAAGCCAGCTTTGATTCGGCCATCTTGTAGTTCTGTTATCAACCATTGTTTTGTAGGCCAAACGGCCCTTTGATTACCACACCCGCCTTTGTCTTTCTCTCTCTCTCACGCACGCACACGCGCGCGCGCGCACACACACACACACACACACACACACACACACACACACACACACACCAAGGTTGTATAGTTTGTTAGTTAGAATTTGTGTGTTTGGTTTTGCTTTGCTACTTCATGAAAAAATATAATTCCTTGGAATTAATAATACCTGTTGTCTGTTTAAAGTTGCACAAGAGTGAATGAATAGTCAACCTCTGCTGCTTCAAGAACTCTGAAATCCTTCAGGCTTTACTGTTAATTTTGGTTATGGTTATTATTTAATTATTAATCAAAATTCCAAATTAATAGTTTAGCGTATTTTATGTGACTGATATCTTTAACTGGCTACCATTTTCCCCTTTATGGGAATGGTGTCCCACAAGGTCATTTCATGTTAATTAAGTCACATTATTTAACATAATTATTAATTATTATTAATAATTATTTCCGATAGCCAATTTACAACATTAATGGTGTCCCCTTGGTGAGGCCTAATATTGTTGTTCCCAACATAATTGGTGCCTCCGTGTGACACCTAGAAATGTTGATCCCTACATAATTGGTGCCTCCATGTGACGCCCTAATTTATGTTCCCTACAATTGTGACTTTGTTTGCTGCATGTGGACATAAGCGGAACAAATAAATGAATACAAGCACTAACCACTAGTACACACTGCAGCAGTCACAAAGCACGACTGGCTATAGTGGGCAGTTAAGCAAAATGCAATCTTTGATAGACTGAATATTTAAAGAAAATGGAAATTTTGCTTTAAAACTTCAAATTGATTATTGTGGGTTATTGTATACAATTATTGGATCAAAGCTGGTTTAAGATAGCCTCACATGGGGCACCAGGCAGGTTGACTATTGATTATTAATCACTGATTGTAATTAATTGAAAAATAAATTATTTATGTAAATAATAATTCTGGGGCACCACCCTGGGAGCAGGGATCAATGACCAACATGTATTCAGTCAAAAAGGATTTCGTCTCAGAGAGACGAGAGAGAGAAAGGAAATGGCCGACATGACCTGTGGGGGGTCACAATAACACAGACCTAAAATGGCGGACACATCTCGCCAGGTACTGATGAGAGTGAGGCAGGAGATTTAAGCAAGACAATGGTGACAAAGCCGCTAGCTCCACGTGATCCTTTAAAGTACGCACAAGTGGCGTCCAGCCGGATTGAACACACTGTATGCTCTAACCAAGTAGCTGGGCTTACACATGTGCGTGGAGGCTGTGGTAATGCCGAGCTCTCCGAAGGAGTCGCTCACAGGGCAATGTGTAATTTTACCACAGGTATGAGGTATGCATGCAAGTGTGTGTGTCAGGGTTAGTAAGAGAGAGAGGGAGAAGGAGAAAAAGCGGAGCAAGCGCTCAGAATTAACACTAGGTAATAGCTGCTGTGGGGAACCACAATTATCGCCTTCCTATCCCTCAGAGGCCGGTGGACGCACTGGGGTCAGTCTACTGTCCGCTGGTCTTTGTTCCAGATAGGAATGCGGCGTATTGTGAACGTGCAGCCGGCACAAACTAACAGTTCACCAAGTGAATAACAACAAAACAGCTCGTTACGAGAACAAGGACAAAATAGTAATCAAAGATCAAACATCAAAAGGATGTGGCGGTCCTTACAGTCCACAGCAATAGTTCAAAGTACGCGCTTGATGTAAAGTCTCTGCCCAGACTAAATCTCTCTTACCTGGGTTGCTTGGAGCGACAAGCATGCGACCTCACAGAAGAAGGATCAGCGGAGTCGACTCGATTAAAGAAGCGGGGCCTCGGCGGTTCTGTCTTCTTCTGGAGAAAGAGTTTTCTCCAAACTCTGCAGATGTTAAGGAACGGCTGCATAGCTGTGAGCTGTGGAGATATAAATTGGGCTCAAGTTACACAAGAGCAGGGCTGGGCAGGGCCGGGCAGACAGTTATATTGTGCATAAAATTAGATGCATTAGGATAGAGTCATATGCTCATATTTTATGTTAAATAATAAGCACATAGCCATTTGTGGCCAATACATTATTGCATTTAGAGCATATAGAGGATTATAGGTAGAAACATGTGGGCCCGTGTGTGGGCCGGTGCGTGGGCCAGTGTGTGTGCTGGTGCGCCTGAATGTCCCGGGCTTAATTTGTGTCCCAGTCTACCCCTGCTTTCAAGCATATGTTATGCTCACATGGCATGCGACTGACCACCTCGTTCAGTGGTTCCATCGATGCTGCCTGCCCATGGTACACCATAATTACCAAGTCCCTGCAATAGGCATCTGCTAAAAATTTGCTCAACTGGGGGTGTCAGTGGCTCAGTGGATGGAGCAAGCGCCCCATGTACAAGGCTGTTGCCGCAGCAGCCCGGGTTCGACTCCAGCCTGTGGCCCTTTGCTGCATGTCATTCTCTATCTCTCTCTATCCCCCCTTCACACTTAGCTGTCCTATCATTAAAAGGCAAAAGCCCCAAAAAAATATTGATAAAAAAAAATAAAATAATTTGCTCAACTGAGTAGCATGAATGTTCATTTTAATAACTTCTCATGGCTGACAAGTTATATGTGTCAGTGTTGGCCTATTTACAGCTTTTTGTGACAGCAGCATTGCCAGAAATTCACATAGGCAATACTTTCTTTGTTTGTTTGGAAAGGGGCCAAGGCCATAATGTGCTCAATTCCCAGTAGGCCTAAACATTTCAAATGGTGTTGTATAGCAACTAATAATCTTATTTGTACAATCAAGATTTTTTGTACTGTTTTCTAATGATTATTTATTTAAGGAATATATATTATTAGATATATTAATATTTTTGAGAAAATATATAACACTGAATACATACAGTCAGGTCCATAATTATTTGGACAATGATACACTTGTTATCATTTTGGCTCTGTACACCACCACAATAGGTTTTAAATGAAACAATGAATACCTGCTTAAAGTGCAGACTCTCAGCTTTCATTTAAGGCTTTTTTCAAAAATGTAGTATGAACCGTGTAGGAATTACAACCATTTCTTCACACAGTCCCCCAACTTTAAGGGCTCATAAGTATTTGGACAAACTAACATAATCATCAATTAAACAGTCAGTTTTAATACTTGGTTGCAAATCCTTTACAGTCAATGACTGCCTGAAGTGTTGGACACATAGGCATCATCAGATGCTGGGTTTCTTCCCTGGTGATGCTCTGCCAGCCCTTTACTGCAGCCGTCTGCACTTCCTGCTTGTGTTTTGGGTGTTTTGCCCTCAGTTTTAGCTACAGCAAGAGAAACGCATGCTCAATTGGATTCAGGTCAGATGATATGACTTGGCCATTGCAGAACATTCCACTTCTTTGCCTTAAAAATGTCTTTGGTTGCTTTTGCAGTATGCTTCAGGTCATTGTCCAACTGCACTGTGAAGCATCGTCCAATGGGTTTTGAAGCATTTAGTTGAATCTGAGCAGATAATGGTGCCCCAAACACTTGAGCTTTCATCCTGCTGCTCTTGTAAGCAAGACAAGACTTCACTAGAATAAATACCGAGGGTTTATCACAAGATGCAAACCATTGGTTAGCCTTAAAAATGGAAGGCCAGATTAGAGTTTGTCAAAAACCATCTAAAAAGCCTGTACAGTTGTGGAACAGCATACTATGGACAGATAAAACAAAGATCAACTACCAGAATGATGGGAAGACAAGAGAAGGAAGAAGGGAAGGAACTGCTCATGATCCAAAGCACACCAGCTCATCAGTGAAGCATGGTGGAGGTACTGTTATGTCATGGCCATGTATGGCTGCCAGTGGAACTGGTTCTCTTGTATTTATTGATGATGTGACTGCTGACAAGAGCAGCAGGATGAAAGCTCAAGTGTTTGGGGCACCATTATCTGCTCAGATTCAACCAAATGCTTCAAAACTCATTGGACGATGCTTCACAGTGCAGTTGGACAATGACCTGAAGCATATTGCAAAAGCAACCAAAGACATTTTTAAGGCAAAGAAGTGGAATGTTCTGCAACGGCCAAGTCATATCATCTGACCTGAATCCAATTGAGCATGCGTTTCTCTTGCTGCAGCCAAAACTGAGGGCAAAACACCCAAAACACAAGCAGGAAGTGCAGACGGCTGCAGTAAAGGGCTGGCAGAGCATCACCAGGGAAGAAACCCAGCATCTGATGATGTCTATGTGTCCAACACTTCAGGCAGTCATTGACTGTAAAGGATTTGCAACCAAGTATTAAAACTGACTGTTTAATTGATGATTATGTTAGTTTGTCCAAATACTTATGAGCCCTTAAAGTTGGGGGACTGTGTGAAGAAATGGTTGTAATTCCTACACGGTTCATACTACATTTTTGAAAAAAGCCTTAAATGAAAGCTGAGAGTCTGCACTTTAAGCAGGTATTCATTGTTTCATTTAAAACCCATTGTGGTGGTGTACAGAGCCAAAATGATGACAAGTGTATCATTGTCCAAATAATTATGGACCTGACTGTAAAGTACTCTGAGTATATCTCTCTGCATGTGCTCTTGCCCATATCTTACTATGGTCCCCTGCCCTGCAGTATTTGTACTCCCCTGACTTCATATTAACACTTGGCTAATTGGCAGATATCAACAACAGATAGTGTCAACTGTCCCAGCCCTTGAATACAGACTGGCCATTCATAGCATAGCAATGGCCTGCTACAACCAGTGTCCAACAGCAACACAGCTGTGCTCCACAGACTCTCATGCAGTCCTTTAAGATTTATTTCATTTTCAGGCTGCTTTTGTGGATTTCCTGGGGCATGCTGTGTATTAATTATACTTGTTACCTAGAGAGGTTGGAAGGAGATATACATTTCTTTACTGTTTCAAAACCAAAATCAAACCCTGAAAAGTGTAGGGTTAGCTAGTTAGCTAGCTACTGAAGGTATAGACTAGCTACTGAATGTAAACACATGCTGCTTTTGCTTTTTAAAGATTATAACCATGAAAAAAGACCTACCTTGCTCCACAGGAACCAGTGAAGGGAAACAGGGAAACTTTGCTAACATTAAACCAGCTGTATGACATCTCAGTGTTTGCAGATGAACTGTGTTTGGCTTCCCCTGGTGGCAGAGGTCCAGCAGCATAGGTCTAGGCACTGGCAGCAGCACAGGGGAAGCCAAACACTGTTCATTTGCACAAACTGTGGTGACACACAGCTGATTGAAAATCTGCAAAGTTTCCCTTTATATTCATTGTCTTTGTTGTGGTTTCCTAGATATACTGTTGTAGTATAGCTTGACTCCCGAATGCAGGGTGTGTATATGTTCCTGTGATACTCGTACAATTACCAGGACATGGAGACCATGTTCAAAGTATAACGGTAGCCTTTACTGGTAGCCATGTCAAAACCAACAGACACGAGCAATCAAGCCCTAATCAAATACAGCACGTGAACATAGTCGAGTACCAAGTGCTCAATCAAGATATATCACAGTCTTCTATCTCGATTGCCAGGTGATGTGGTGGTTCACTTCAACCACGTTAGGCTTCAGCTTCTAACTATCTTCATCTTTTTAACCTGTTTTTGCTGCATCCTTCAAACACATATTGTAGACCCCTCTGTCTCCTTCCCTCTGAAATCACTTTTTTGTTTTCACAAAAATGTGAAAATATTTCTCCAGGGAGTGCAGTTAGTTAAAGTATGGGCCGCATACCAGATCGAACAGCTTGACAGACCATCAGAAAGGGTGGAGGCTTAGTGAAGGGTCAATTGCAGTTTTTACAAAATCCATAATCAGTCAGTTGCAAAACACCAGCAGTGTGTCCCCCGTACGTTTCCCAACAACTGCTGCTCTGCTGCGATAAATTGTCTTTTAACTTTCTGTCTACACTATTACACATGCAGAATAGCTATATACTTTTATTTTTTTTTTAACTAAGGATCAAAACATTGTTAAGATCTAACCAAAAAATTTTCTACAGCATTCCCACATCATCCCACATGTCTGTATGAGGTTTAGTAAGTCATATAAACCAGTGTTAATTGGATCAAAAATGCTTCTTAGTTTTAGAGGTTACAGTCTTGTTCTCATTATAGTTTTAACGGTAACGCTTTAGATTACAGCCCGCAATTTACACCGTAACTATCGGGTAGTTACGGTGTAATCTGTTGTACTAACGGTGTACCAGTGTAGTATGTACCAATACATATATGTAGGTACAGGGGAACAAGATGTTAAGTTATGGAATAAGGGGCTAACAATTCGTGAATTTACAGAGAATTTATATTATAGGTTTTTTTTTAACTACTGGGTACCTATTCTATTATAACAGGGTATGTGCGACCTACTGATCAATAATATGGAAATTTAGGGGAATTTACAGAGAACTTATACAGTAGCCTAGGTATTTTTAACTACTGGGTACCTATTCTATTATAACAGGGTATGTGCGACCTGCTGATCAATAATATGGACGTTTGGGGGGAATTTAGAGAGAACTTATACAATAGGTATTTTTAACTACAGGGTACTTATTCTGTTATTACAGGGTACAGTATGACAATTAAACTGAAAAATCAGAGGGAAGACTTCTGCAGCAAGTAATAAATCAGATGTGATTTTATTTCAAGATGACCTAATTACAAACAGTCAATCTACATTGTTCCTATATTCATATTTTTTCTTATATTTTCAGCGGGTAGCCTATACAACTACAGGGTACATCTGTGCGTTTACTTCCGAACAAAGGTCCAGGTGACAGTATGTTGTCATGGATACTGTTGGCGTCTGAAGACCGTCTCAGCTGTCGCTCACCTCACCAGCTTTACATTACTTGACTTCATGACTCCGCTTGCTGTCAGCAGACAGATTTCACCCACCCTAGATGTGACTCACTTGTATTTTGGTGTAAACACGCTGACAGTTTTGAAGTCATTAAAATGTTGAAGGTCTGCTCCCTGGCAATTGTGTTCGTTATGGCTCCTCAACATGCAAGCTCACCTTTTTCCAGCTCTGTGCTCGCTCTCCTTTCATCCCAGGAAATAAATACAAATATAGCAAGATAAAACACAACACATATGCTTGATATGCTTTACTGACAGCTTACTGTGCAGTTAATTTACAGTTTGTTCTTCCATGTTTTGAGGCAAGTAAAATCAAAACAAACATCTCACATTGTTCTCTGTATTTACAGAACAAGTGATAAATGCAGTGGTTGTTCCCCCGTAGTTACATTTAGTTACAGGGTAAGTACAGGGTATGCGGGCTGTATTCTAAAGCACCAATAGTTCCCCCGTAGTAATATTTAGTTACAGGGTAAATACAGGGTATGTGGGCTGTATTCTAAAGTGCTAATAGTTCCCCATAGTAACATTTAGTTACAGAGTAAGTACAGGATATGCGGGCTGTATTCTAAAGCACCAATAGTTCCCCCGTAGTAACATTTAGTTACAGGGTAAGTACAGGGTATGCGGGCTGTATTCTAAAGCGCTAATAGTTCCCCCGTAGTAACATTTAGTTACAGGGTAAGTACAGGGTATGCGGGCTGTATTCTAAAGCACCAATAGTTGCCCCGTAGTAACATTTAGTTACAGGGTAAGTACAGGGTATGCGGGCTGTATTCTAAAGTGCTACTCATTCCCCCATAGTTACATTTAGTTACAGGGTAAGTACAGGGTGTGTGGGCTGTATTCTAAAGCACTAAAATAGTTCCCCATAGTTACATTTAGTTGCAGGGTAAGTACAGGGTATGCGGGCTGTATTCTAAAGTGCTACTCGTTCCCCCATAGTTACATTTAGTTACAGGGTAAGTACAGGGTATGCAGGCTATAATACTATATGTAAATTGTACATTGTATATCATATAAAAAACAAAATATTACATCCTTAACTTAAAGCCTTTAGTTAACATACTTCTTATTTCAAAATAAGTAAACTGATAGCATTTAATTCTTTATTTCTTAGTTTTTCCGGCATTGCTTCATTTTGTCCTTCTTTTTCATCTTCCTTTCCACTCCTGATGAAGATGACAGGGTTGAGGTTGAGATGAGGGGAAAGAAGCTGGTGCACCTTGTCCATATGTTGAACCTACAGAGAAAAACTGTTTCAGTCTCTTAACCATAATATATAGTCTGAGATATCTGGATTTCTGACAGCCATGATGTCTCCCAGTTGGTGAGAAGCCATCAAACTGTTGGCCACAAAGCCATCATCGCTGGCACTCTAGATGTGAATAAATACAATATTAATGGTCTACGTAAGGCTATACAAGAAATACTGTATAGCTAACTAAAATCAGCGCCTAATTTCTAGTTTGTCAACAGACCATTACAAATATGTAGCACCTTAATAATGGAAAAGTTGCAGTTAATTTCCAATTACTGTGTGGAACAAGCTTGCAACAACAGTAGTCATCTAGCAATAAGCCATGAAACCAGAAGCATGACTGACTTTCCCTTTTATTTTATTTTACTGACAAAACCTAAATGCAGCATAGGACATGTCTGATATGCTGCTAATTGGCAGCAAAGCAATAATAAGTGTATATAAGTTCAAAGGAGGAAAGTTTAGCTAGCGCAGTAACAACACTAAAGTTAGCTTCTGATTTGTAGCTTCCGATTCCCAGTTAAGTGAAAGTTCTGGGAAACATTATTTATGGTTCATTCTCCTGTTTTGCACCACTTACACTTATTAAAGAGTGTTACGCATCATAGCGTAAAAAGCCTTACAACACAGTTTCAGAATCACGAAACCTTTATTTTGCTTATGAAAACAGAAAAGGGGTGATTTCACTGACATTTCTCCATCAACCACATTAGACCAGGTCCAGATCAAATAACACTATACTTATTATACTTAGACATATTTTTACCTTTTGAAATACGATCACACAATATCTCTTAAGAATACATTATCAAATCTGTTTAATGTGGTCTGGGTGGGAAAAAAGTGAAAGTGAAATCGCCTTTTTTCAGTTTTCCCCAAAAGAATAAAGATTTCACAAATTTTAAACTGTGTTTTAGTGAGTCTTAGTAAGTGACCTTAGTAATTTAGTCTAGATTTGACAAGTCTAAGTATAACGTTAGTGGTTTTTGATGCAGCAGCACGTGTACTAATAGGAAGAAACGTGATCATATTTCTCCTGTTTTAGCTTCTCTGCACTGGCTCCCTGTAAAATCCAGAATTGAATTTAAAATCCTACTGTTAACTTATAAAGCTCTAAATGGTCAAGTTCCGTCATATCTTAGAGAGCTCATAGTGCCATATTATCCCACCAGAACTCTGCGCTCTGAGAACGCAGGGTTACTCGTGGTCCCTAAAGTCTCCAAAAGTAGATAGGAGCCAGAGCCTTCAGCTATCAGGCTCCTCTGCTGTGGAATCATCTTCCTGTTGCGGTCCAGGAGGCAGACACCGTCTCCACATTTAAGACTAGACTTAAGACTTTCCACTTTGATAAAGCTTATAGTTAGGGCTGGCTCAGGCTTGCCTTGTACCAGCCACTAGTTAGGCTGACTTAGGCCTAGTCTGCCGGAGGACCCCCTATAATACACCGGGCACCTTCTCTCCTTCTCTCTCTCTCTCTCTCTCTCTCCCTCGTATTCTATTACTGCATCTTGTTAACTCGGCCATTCTGGATGTCACTAACTCGGCTTCTTCTCCAGAGCCTTTGTGCTCCACTGTCTCTCAGGTTAACTCGTATTGCAGCGGTGCCTGGATAGTGTGACATGTGTGGTTGTGCTGCTGCCGTGGTCCTGCCAGATGCCTCCTGCAGCTGCTGTTATCATTAGTCATACTTCTACTGTTATTATACACATATGATTATTGTCACACATGTATACTATCAGATATTAATATATTATTATTTATTATAATATTATTACTTTCATTAATGTTGTTGTAAGCTACTGTCATTACCGTCTGTCCTGCATCTTTCTTTGTCTCTCTCTGTCTCTGCCTCTCTCTCTCTCTCTCTCTCTCTCTCTATCTGTCTCATTGTGTCATACGGTTTACTGTTAATTTATTATGTTGATCTGTTCTGTACGACATCTATTGCTCGTCTGTCCGTCCTGGAAGAGGGATCCCTCCTCAGTTGCTCTTCCTGAGGTTTCTACCGTTTTTTTTTCCCCGTTAAAGGGATTTTTTTGGGGAGTTTTTCCTTATCTGCTGTGAGGGTCCAAAGGACAGAGGGATGTCGTATGCTGTAAAGCCCTGTGAGGCAAATTGTGATTTGTTATATTGGGCTTTATAAATAAAATTGATTGATGATGATTGATTGATTGATGATTCATAAATATCAGTGAAATCACCCTTTTTCCATAAGCAAAATAAAGGTTTCAAAATTCTTAAACTGTGTTTAACAGCGTTAAGACCTTTGCTACAATGTCTAACACTAACACTTTAATAAGTATAAGGTGCAAAAAGTATATGGTGCAAAAATGGAGAATCTGCCGCTAAATATCATTTATATTCCCCTCAACTTTTCCTTTCATCCTGAATCAGATGCGACGAGTTGCAAGCTAACTTCAGCGCTGTAGTGCACGACAGGACAGTAACATTGGCAGATTACCTTACTGAAAGTTGCTATGTGAATAAAATCACCTGAACATGTTTCTGTGTCTGTAAGACACAAACCCACATGCATTATATTCTATTGCATTGAATGTAATGACACTTTAAATTCTATTAGAGCAGTCATAAGTGTCAGGTTGTAAAAGCTGCAGGGTAACGTTAACGCTTTGCTCTTTTAGCTGGACGCACAGCGTTAGCTTGGATGTGAACGTCTGGTAGCTAGTAAATGATTAGTGAGCTAACGCTCCAACAACACCTTTCATTTGTTCAGTTAATGCTACATTTGAGATGAGCCACAAACCAGACTGTTTTGTGCCAGCAAATATATTCAAGTTATTACCCACCGTATGTTTGCTGTAAAGTAGGTTAACAGCAGTGCCATCTACATCTTTCTGGTTAGCAGGAAACAAATTAGGTACGTTGCCTCATCTCACCAGCGTACGCCAAAGTGTGGGTGAGTGGAGAGCTTCTTCTATTTCCTTACACAACATCTCGTCTTCGTCTGGCCTGGGAACGCCTTGGGGTCCCCCAGGAGGAGCAGGAAAGTGTTGCCGGGGAGAGGGCTGTCTGGGGTGCTTTGCTTGGCCTGCTGCCCCTGCAACCCGGCCTTGGATAAGCGAATGAAGATGGATGGATGGATGGATGGATGGACAACACTGTCGCCCCCTGCTGTCATTTGATATTAATGAAGCGTACCCATTCAAATCGCACTGAACTTTGATGATGCTGATGTGAAAAGTTATAGGTCACAAGTTTAATTAAAAAACAACAACATATAGTACTACATCCATGAGTACTCTTGCCTTATTATGATTATATATATTATGCCATATTGGCATTGCTTTTTATCGTTTTTCCTAACCAAATCTGTGTCACTTATTTTTTTTAATACTTTATTTTATTGTCATCATGGCATTTCATACATTTAACCCATGTTATATAGCCTATGTAACGATGACAAAACATTTTTGACATACATAAATAACGTGTGTAGGTGTGTCACCCAGTGATACATGTACAAAAAATTATACAATAAATTAAAATAAATAAATAAATAATGACAATATTTGCAGTACAGATTTAAATTATACAATGTTGTAAGAATTCTGAATTAATAGAAAAAACATCCTTCTTCCACCTTCTTCCTTAGAAGAGGAAGAAGGGGGTGAAAAAGTCCCAAAACAAAACGCTTTGGGCTGGATGTACTAAGATCCCAATTTGCGTGTACTAATTTGCTTGCGCAATCTAGAATTTTGCGTGTGGGGCTGAGCTGGGGTTTGTGGGTGATTTACTAAGAGTGCTTGCGCAAATGACAACAGGTGCAAACGTGTTGGAGACACACTATTTAAATGAGGGTGTTGTGTGTTTTATGGTTTACAGCATGGCAAGTTTGGAGAGAAAGCGCAAAGTGAAATTCGACCCTATGGAATTAGAGGTGTTGGTAGATGAGGCCAATAAACACTTAAATGAGCTACAGCAAAGAAACCTGACTGTCTCACAAAGGAATGCTATATCACTAGGACCGCCATGATTACAGCACCCCTCCAAGCGCCGCAACGGCCAGACCATCATATGTAACTTCATTGTTTATGCTGCCCGTGTGCTCAGAAGCACACAAAAATGCATTTTTGAGTAATTTCCGAGAAGTTAGGATAAAAAAAAAAAAAAATCGGCCTATTACAAACTATAGAATAGGACTGACAACCTCTCCAATGTCTCATGTCAATTAATTAACACTATTTGTCGGCTTTTTATAATGCCTTTTTTTTGTTTTTGTTTTTGTTTTTTTTTGTTGCTGCGCTGCTGCTGCGCCATGTTGCCAGTTATAAGTGGCTTTGCTAAACACACACACACACACACACACACACACACACTCACACACATTGAACTCGCGATTGAATGAATGAATGAACATTGGATGCGGTTAAGCCACAGTCCCGCCGGCTGGCACGGTCACTGTTGAGATTAGGCTTCATTCGTTTTTTATTATTAACAAAATGTTTTTTTATTGACCGTATGAATGGTTTTGTTTTCAAATAAATATTTGGAAACGAAAATAATCCGTGTATCATTCGTTCTTTCTATTTTCATTGGTGGTTGGTGGTGATGGTTTTTCATATTTCAATTTTAGATTCAGATCAAAAATACGAAATGGAAAAACGGACCACAGGACTGAATTTGATTTTAATATTTAATTGGTCGGGTTTACGTGACCCGGAAGTTTTTGAGCGTTAGCAAACATTGCTAGCCGCAATAATCTATCGATCTGACCACAAGGCTATTCAAGAGAAGGCTGAGACACGGAGTCAAACATGAGGGGATTGCACATGCGCAGTAAAATCTGGTCTGCACTTCCTCAAAGGCTCAGTAGATGGCGTGAGACCGCAGAATAAGGGGGATGTGCATGCATGTCATTTTCACAGCTTATTACTGGACTGTCACTGGTGGCCTGCGTTGTGGGTGAGAATGACAGAGATGCAATTCCGACAACTTCAGGCAGCCGCCGTCCAAAAGTCCAAGCGCACTCCTTGATTGCCTGAGCGGATCCTGCGCTTTTTATCTAGTGCCCCTGCTGTCACCCTCCAGCATCGCAGCTCAAGTTACACTGCGCATGTGCAATCCCCCCATGTTTGACCCCGTGTCTCAGCCTTCTCTTGAATAGCCTTGTCTGACCAGCAGCCAGGAGCCATCAGCCCTATCAGCCATGGAGAGTTATGTGTTGTTTCGGGGAGCGAAGCGTGTCACCCTAAAGGAGGAGGACATGACTACCGAAAAAATAAGCAGGATTTTCCAGGTATATATTTTCACAAAGAACCTTTTCTGTGAAATTGCACTCTACTTGTAACCACAAAACGTAACCTAGCCTACATTTTTTATAAACCTCTCGCTCTACTTTTTCAAAGGTTCAAAACTCCAGTCTGTACATCACCGATGATAACAATATGGCCATATTCCCTGGAAATGAGGGTCAATTCAGAACTGTTGACCTTGCAGTAAGGGGACATTATGAAGTGCATGGAGAGAGCGACAATGTGGGGGAGCAAGCCAGTGTGCCTGGACCATTCCCTACCCGCTTCTCCTTCCGCCGACCAGCAAGTGCTGCTGCGGGCTCAGTTCATGGCTCTGCTTCAACTGCAACAGCAAGGCCCTCTCCAAGAGCACCCGTGGCTAAGACATTTCAAAGGTGACCAAATACTTTAACACATCAGATAGGCGCATCATGCTAATATGACTCTGTCTGTCTGTCTGTCTGTCTGTCTATCTATCTATCTATCTATCTATCACAATTGCTGTGAATTTGATATGTTCTGTTTGTATTACAAGAATGTACAATGAATTTCAAAATTATTTTCATCTTCAGGACCATCTTCATTGCTGATCTTGCGGATGGCAGATTGGAAACAAACAAAACCCTGACAGTTCGATTCTCGGAATTTGAGGCTTCTGTCATGGGCATCACAAGTAAAGTAAATGATGCCCTTGAACAAGAGGACTAGGTCATCCTTACCGATGGTCAGGGAAACCAGATCTTGGACACAGAGGGAACCAGAGGTAAATTAATAAATAAAAATGAATATTTATAACCCTCTGGTTTTAACAAAACTACCCCTTTTTCTGAAAAATTGTATACTTTATGTAGGGGAGAGTGGGGTAAAGTGAGACACTTTTTACATTTGCTCCCCTCTAAGCAAGCTAAAATGTTATATCAGTAAAATTTACACATTTCCCATTAATTCAGGATGTTTCCTAGCAATAGAAATTTTCAGAATGTATTCAGGATGAAGGGCAGTGAAAATATGATTGTTTTTGAAAAAGTGGTCTTGTGTCTCACTTTACCCCAGCTCAGGGGTAAACTGAGACAGACCAGAGAAATCAATGGGGTAAAGTGATCCACTTACTTTTTCCACTCTGAAACTACTATAACAATACATGTTGTAACAGTTAGAATCCTGACAGCTAGCTTGACAACCACACATTCCAGAACTAATGTTGGACCAGTAACAGAATCATGGGCATTAGTCAATTTAGCACTTTTTTTCTAAACACTTGAAAGTAACTCTGAACAAAATCAAATACAACATAATATAATTTAAAATGTTTTAATTAACATTCAAATGACAGAAAGACACAGAACAGGTCAGGGAGATGAGCCTGTTACTGCTCCTCTGACCTGTGAGAGTCTTGTGTAGAGGGTGTTGGGGGTCACCCAGGATGGCCTTCAGCTTACACCCCATCCTCCACTTAACCACAGCCTCCACCAGCTCCGCTCCCCCTCCCATCACAGAGCTACATTTCTGTTCCTGTCCCTGTCCCTGATGTTGTTACCCCAGCAGACAATGGCAAAGAATGTAACACTTGCAATGATGGACTAAAGACATTAGACACTGTCTCACTTTACCCCACAACATTTGTCTCACTTTACCCCACCACCACCATTTTAGAAAAAATGACCTCTCTTAGCAATTCAGGCTGATCTTCAGCCTGCATCATCACATGGTTTTATATGTTGGTAGTTCATCAACATGTATGATATAAGTTTTTCTACCTAAATCAATTTGCTTTGGCACAGCAGTTGATTAAGTTGACAGCAAGAAAATTTACTTTTACCGGCAAAAAATATATTTTTGTGAAAAAAACATGCTTACAACAGCACCATGAGGTCCTCTCTTTCATGACCAAGGGGAAATGAGGGGGGCTTGAAAACATAATAGTCACATGACCACAACTGTGTACCGTTGCCTAGATACAGGGGGTGTCTCACATTACCCCACTCTCCCCTACTACTAAGTAAACTATTTTCTTTTCAGGATCAGCGTTTTGGATGCAAAATGCAAGGAAAGTTTGTGCTGTGAAGGAAGGAGATTTGCAGCAGTTACAAGGAAGCAAAAAGAGGTGACTGAGGTATGTAAACTTGATTAGCATTTTTTTTTGTCAGTCATCATAATGGCATATTTGTATGGCTATTCTCCTCAATCAACAAGTGAAGAGGACTGTCTTTGTGAGAATTTTTGCCAATATAGACCATTCAAGTCTCTGGAATTTCCATTGCATGAGAGTTAGGATCACTATGACTACATTAACTGATAGACTTTGATTAATCATTATGTATGAATTAGTTTGACAAACCAATGGAAGTTGCAATGGTGGCGTTATTGCATTTAGAATGCTGGTTTTGAAATATGACACAGGCACCAGGACAACTGGTTACAATGATTGCATTTTTACTGGTTAGGATTTTGTTGAGACCAAGTAGGTTATAACATGTATATTTTGCCTGTTTTTCAGTCGGCGAGATGATAATGGTCTAGATGCAGTGTTTGATACAACTGAAGAGGTGGTCCTGGCAGCACAGGGTCTTTGGGAGGTGTCAACTACAATCAAGGAGCTGACAAACCTGGCAAGTTCCAACCGAAGAACAACAGTGTCCTTGACAGAGGCTGAAGCAGCTGCTGTGAAAGATGCCTTCGCATGTATTGTCTGCAAGGGTAAATAAAAAAAGCTTTGTCTTCTATAGGCAGATGTCAGTGCAACTCATCTACCCACGTCCATGAAGAAAATAGACCCCGACACCAATGATAATGTAACCACTTATGCAATTACTGTATTTTTATTTTATTTTTACAGTTGTTTTCTGAATCAGATTTGCAGGTCCAGTGGTTGAGCCCATGGTTTCATCGTGTTGCCATAGCATTGTTGGCTGCAGGGCCTGCATCGAAGAATGGCAGCAAAATTCTGCAATTTGCCCAAAATGCCGAGCGGGTGATTTTGACATCAATACACAAAAACTCACCAGACTGTCCGATGCATTGGCTGCACTGGAAAACATACTGTGCTAGTAAAACTGTACAGTATGCAGTTGTGCTCGTGCTGTTCTTCATTGTTCAGTTTTTTCCACTTGAATAATGTTTTTTGCATTCAAAGCACTTTTGACTTTTAAAAATGTTTGTGCATCTTCATAGTGTTATTTTATTTTGGCAAAATCATCTTTCAGTGTTGAGCCAAAGTACCTCATATTTGCACTGTTTTATGTTGTATATTTTCTTACTGTTTTCCAAATGGAAACATTGGAAATTAGGACTCAGTTATGTTGCTATGCTGTTGTTTGTGTTCCAGCTGAGTCTCAAGCTCAACTTCGAACTAATTCAAAGTCAACATAAAACATAAAGCTTTTGCAATATTTTTCTACACCTTTTGTAAACCCAGAAAGGTTAAACAAAAGAGTTCAAAGAGATAAAGGAGACATTCAAAGCACTTTTGACTTTTAAAAATGTTTGTGCATCTTCATAGTGTTATTTTATTTTGGCAAAATCATCTTTCAGTGTTGTAAGAGCCAAAGTACCTCATATTTGCACTATTTTATGTTGTATATTTTCTTACTGTTTTCCAGAAACATTGGGAATTTTATACAGTAAGGACTCAGTAAGTTGTCTTGCTATGCTTTTTGTGTTCCAGCTGAGTCTCAAGCTCAACTTCAAACTAATTCAAAGTCAACATAAAATGTATAAAGCTTTTGTAATATTTTTCTATGCCTTTGTAAGCCTAGAAAGGTTAAATAAAACGGTTCAAAAAAATACAGCTTTATTTGCCAAATTATTCAACTGACAACTTAGGGACATGGCAGCTTTGTAACATATTAATCAATAACTACATCCAGGTTTTTCAATATGTAAAAAACAGACCAAATGGTCTGCTTATTCAGTTACTCAAGAACACCACAGGTTGTGAGAAAGCACAACTAAAACAGTTTTTTTTTTCAGACATATCTTGCAGTCACATTCATTAGGCAGATTAAAGCATCTTGGAAAGGAGTATCGTCGTTGTTTACCACATGATTAAAAAGAAGAGGGATGTCAGGGTAGTTCTCTGCAAAGCTCTGTTCTGCATGGCATCTGCCCTCTTCAGATGAAAATGGATCAGCTCCAAAAGCAGACTCCCAAGTCCGTGAGGATCCCAAGTCTTGCTCATACATGTTTGCCACAACAGAAGCACATGGCAGCAGCTCCTCTGAGACTTTAGCTGGGCAGCCACCTGCTGCCAGTTCATTGGGTATTCCACGACCTAAGACATTGAATCAAAGCAATACAGTACTGGTTAGGTTGGATGGATTGGGAGTGGGAAAAAAATATCAATATTTCTTAAGTGTAAATAATCAGTTAAGCATACCTGGGATCTTGTGTGCATTCCATGAACCCACCACTCTGTCAAGTCCAATTTGGCTTACTTGACATGTCAGATTTCAGATGCAGAATCTAGTGAGGCTGTCCTCCATGTTCACAACCTCTTGGTCCAGCAGGTGCACCAAAGCCTGTTTCAGTGGATAATTCACATGATTGTTCACCTCTGGCCACAGCCTCTCCACTCGAAGGTTCTGTTGATCAAAAGTTCAAATGTTGTTTTAAGGTGAAAGGGAAATAAAACAGCAGAAAATCAGAATCATCTTAATATTCTAAGTATGTGCCACACATACAAGGAGTTTGACTCCATTTTTACATTACTTCTGATATAAAACTACCTAATAATAACATAGACAGTAAGGCTAACAAATCAAGTCAAGGGATAGATGAGATTATACAAAAGTATGTAGAAATAAGTATGAACACATAAAAGCACCAAACAAAACGTGAAAAGTAAAAAGTAGAAGTCAGCTGTTAAGCTGTAATCGAAACAAATAGTGCGATGTAAATCAATACTGAATGGATGTACATTGGTGATTATGTACAGTATATACAGTGCATGTCTACGATCTGCATCAATTAATTAAGTGTGCAAGATTTATAAGATAAGATAAGATAAACTTTATTGTCTGGCACAAGTGAAAGGAATTCATCTTTGACAGGCTCGTATAAAAAACACTAAAAACAAACAGTAAAAACACAAACGTTACAAACAACATTTAGGTTCAATCATGCTAAAAAGGAGGAGCAGGGGGTCTGATAAAAGCAGCAAGTGTTCATTTTTGATTGTTCAGGGTGGTTATTGCACAGGGGATGAAGGATTTTTTGTAGATGTTTTTCCAGGCCAGACACTGAAGGTGACAGTGCATGAAGCACCAATAATTTATATTATCTTTTACACAGCCCTCACCCTTGTTGATGTGGTTTGGAGGTATGGTGGCCTGCTGAGGTTGTGTCTGTATCTTGACAGCATCTCCTGCATGTAAAGACACAGGTAAAACTCCCTGCCGTGATCAACCCAAACTTGGTCCCACATGCCATGGTTCACGACTGCAGATCTGGAATAAAATAATGTTTACGTGACTGCACTGAATTTAACTAATTCAATAAGAGTATGTATTTAAAAGATAATGCAGGACAGAAAAGTTATGACAATAATAATGGTAGTTGTGAATATATTCACCTGTATACATCCTCATAAATCACAAGGTTGTTTTTCACTGGCATGGTCAAATGTCCAACAATTTTGCTGCTGTAGCCATCAACAGCCAAAACATGAGTAACACCAAACATCCCAAGCTTTTCATTTTGGTCTAAATGAAGTTTATGACCCATATATTCAGCATGGTAGGGAGTTAGATTTAAATTACGAGCACCCTGGGGAAAAAATGAAATAATTAGCACACCATCTTCATAAAATGTTTTTATAACAGCAAATTTGTATGTATATATTTACAAAAATGACCAGTACAAATATTGTAGTTCTTTTAGTTTATTATCCTGACTTTAATTTAGGGGCCATTTCATTAGTTGAACCTGTAAAATCGAGCATTAAATTGATAACTGTTATGACAGACAGATATCCTCACTCATGTAAACCTATCAGTAGGGGTCGCTGTTGTCACGATAACAATCTCAGGAGTATATTTAATGTTGTTGGTCAGTTTCTCAGCTGTTAATTTAGTCCCACACGTGAGAGGTATCCACGTGGTTATCATTATCTGTTTAATTTGCACTTTTTAAAGCAAAAGCATCACCTGACGCCGGAATTCATGGTATGGCTGATGGAGCTCTCTTAGGGTTCTTCCAACCCAACCTTCTCCCGCATGCAGCCCCAGTGTAGACAGATAGCCGGTCATGAACTTCCGGCCATATGATGGTCCCGTCTGTCACGAGATTACACATTTACTGTTAGTGTTTGCTATATAATATATAATATTTGCAATACACTGTGGAAATCTGAATGAAAACTCACCTCATATATAGATCGAACCAAAGCGCTCTCCAGCTCTGCGTCTGACATATGTCTTTTTCTCCTCAGATCATGCCAAGCACAGAATCTTCTGACGCTCATTTCCGAGCATTGCAGGATACCCATCTGCTGCAACGTGCAGGAAATTTCGGCGTGTGTCAAACTAGTAGTGTGTGGTTCCAGCGCGCGCAAAGCCATTTCCGGGTCATGTAAACCTGACCAATTAAATATTAAAATCAGATTCAGTCCTGTGGTCCTTTTTTCCATTTTGTATTTTTGATCTGAGTCTAAAATTGAAATATGAAAAACCAGGCATTTTTTCGTTTTTTGTGTTAGATTAAAAAATGAAAAACAAAATAATCCGTCACTTTTTCATTTTTTGATTTTTGATTGACAATTGAAAATAGAAAGAACAAATGATACACGGATTGAAAATGTATGCTTTAGTGTACTTTTACAGAGTTTTGCAATGCTCCCTTAGTTTAAGTTTTGTGTAGCCGACCAGTATTTTTGTGGTGAATTGTCTGCCGACGGCAAGCGGAGTCATGATGTCATAACGAGCGTCCAGTAATGTAAAGCTGGTGAGGTGAGCGACAGCTGAGACGGTCTTCAGACGCCAACAGTATCCATGACAACATACTGTCACCTGGACCTTTGTTCGGAAGTAAAAGCACAGATGTACCCTGTAGTTGTATAGGCTACCCGCTTAAAATATAAAGGAACAATGTAGATTGACTGTTTGTTTGTAATTAGGTCATCTTGAAATAAAATCACATCTGATTTATTACTTGCTGCAGAAGTCTTCCCTCCATCTTCCCTCCAATTTTTCAGTTTTATAGTCATACTGTACCCTGTAATAATAGAATAAGTACCCAGTAGTTTAAAATACCTATTGTAGAAGTTCTCTCTAAATTCCCCCCAAACATCCATATTATTGATCAATAGAGGTCGCACATACCCTGTTATAATAGAATAGGTACCCAGTAGTTAAAAATACCTACTGTATAAGTTCTCTGTAAATTCCCCCCAAACGTCCATATTATTGATCAATATAGGTCACACATACCCTGTTATAATAGAATAGGTACCCAGTAGTTAAAGTATAAGTTCTCTGTAAATTCCCCCCAAACGTCCATATTATTGATCAGCAGGTCGCACATACCCTGTTATTATAGAATAGGTACCCAGTAGTTAAAAATACCTACTGTATAAGTTCTCTGTAAATTCCCCCCAAACGTCCATATTATTGATCAATATAGGTCACACATACCCTGTTATAATAGAATAGGTACCCAGTAGTTAAAGTATAAGTTCTCTGTAAATTCCCCCCAAACGTCCATATTATTGATCAGCAGGTCGCACATACCCTGTTATTATAGAATAGGTACCCAGTAGTTAAAAATACCTATAATATAAATTCTCTGTAAATTTACGAATTGTTAGCCCCTTATTCCATAACTTAACATCTTGTTCCCCTGTACCTACATATATGTACTGGTACGTACTACACTGGTACACCGTTAGTACAACAGATTACACCGTAACTACCCGATAGTTACGGTGTAAATTGCAGGCTGTAATCTAAAGCGTTACCGTTTTAACATTCATGACATTTAGGTAACTTTTAGGGCTCTAGTTTCCCGGCACGGCGCAGGATGGTGAACTCCGCGCAGAGCTAGTTTCGAGCAGCGCAACTCAAGGCGCGCTCAGTTTGGTAGTTTGGCAGACCGAGGTGCACTGAGATGGGTGTGGCGGCGCAGCAGGGGGAGGTGTTGACAGATCCAGCTTGGCGCAGTGACAGTTTCGTGCCAAAAGGCTTCGCCGAAGGTGTGCTAAAAGCTCGCCAGCTTTTAGTCAGCAAGTTTGGCTGACCGGCGGACAGTGCGCACACGTCACCAAAACCTCACAGGCAGGTTTCCAGAATGTCAGGCACATTAACAATGCAATAAATAGCCACAAAACCACTATTCAATGCAACTATCTGCAATCAGCACATAAATGTATCTCTATATCGACTGTCCCATCACATCTGATGTCAGATCAAAGGGGATTGGCACCGTTTGGCACGTTTGGCACGCGTAATGGAAACCCAACTTGATTAACACAGCTGCAAACTAATTAGTTCACATCCCTCTCAGCCAACCACAAACAGCCACAGCATCAGATAGGGAGTATATATTTAGCATCTGCCATCTTAGAAAAGTCAAAAGAAAAGAAACAGAGTGAAATTGTGAGAGAGAAAGAGAGAGCGCACGCATGCGCATGAGAGAAACGAAACACTGATTTACAATTGTGGTGACCTCCTCCCAGGCTACCTTTGTATCATCAGCCCATGGAGGTCTGCTCGCAGTTCTGTATATTCGAACACTGCGAGCTTGGACCTCTCGGACCAAAGCATCAGTTTCCTCCTGGGAGAAGTTTAGCTGTCTGACGCTGCTACTCTCTTCTGCCATGGCAAATTGAGTAAACTCTCATTACGCCTTCGCGCGGCGCATTTACAGTTTTTCTCGATTGGTTTGGCTCATTTCTTGAAACAGAAATTACATTCTCAAAGCTTTAAGTGCATTTGGCAAAATAGTCCAATGGTTCAGCACATCACTATGGCTCACCTGCAAAAGGTCATATCTCTCCCAAAACAGTTAACTCATGCTTCAAACTAAGTCCCTTTTTCATATAAATAGTCAAGGCCCCCAAACACAAGTTTCCTTCTCAATTGCTTTGGCTCATTTCTTGAAACAGAAATGACATTCTCCAAGCTCTACATGCATTTGCCAAAATAGCCTGGATGGTTCAGCACAACACCATGGCTCACCTGCAAAAGATCATATCTCTCCCAAAACAGTTAACTCATGTGTCAAAACTAAGCCATTTTCTCATATAAATAGTCAATGGCCCCAAAATGCAAAGTCTCTTTGGCATTGTGTAAGCACTGTTGGTCAAAATGTTTAGATGTTTTGTCACTATGGCAGTGGACCATGGAAATATCACTTATGTCACATTTCAATCTTGGTCCAGACCATTCACTGACAATGAATGGTTACTGTAATTGATGCCTTTTGTCTAGCTACCAGAAATCAAACTGTATCAAACTGAAAAAAATGATGGACCTACACTGTCATGGAAATTGTTACTGTATTTTTATTCACAAACACAAAGTAACTGCCAAACATCACAGTAAAAAGAAAATGTATACAGCAAAATATACTGTACTGTAAACACATCAACACAAAAAAAGGAAAATTATATGCAATATCGTTCACACCAGTAACCCCACCTCAATGGTCGTCCTCCTCATCCTCACTCTCGGGTCGTCCTCTCTCTGCTGTCTGTCTGGCCACAGATTTTCATCCACATCACACCTGATATTCTCCCTTGCGATGCAACGGGGGAAGAATCTACCTGCATGCCGCAACCATCCCCTGCACTGATCTGCTGTGACATTGTCACAGCAAGCATCCATTGCTTCAAGCAGGGACCTCTGGTTCTGAGCCCGATGCTCATACACCCCCCCACCTCCAAGCAGAGAAAAATTCCTCAATTGGATTGAGAAATGGGGAGTAAGGTGGTAGGAGCACCATTAGCAGTCTTTGGTGGGCAGTGAACCAGGCCCTGATGAGCGGGCCCACACAACTACAAACTTTGACAAGTGAGGCCCTACCAAACCTCTCTCATTATCTGGGATGAGATCTGAATAAAGATGATCCAAAAAGAACAGGAGCTTTTGGGTGTTGTATGGGCCAAGTGTGGGAATGTGGGTGGCCACACCATTTTCAGAAATGGCAGCACACATTGTTATATTGCCCCCACGCTGGCCTGGGACATCCACCGTGGCCCGGTGGCCAATAATATTCCGGCCACGTCTTCTTCCTTTGGCCAGGTTGAAGCCAGCTTCATCCACGAAAACAAGGGTGTGAGGAGTCTCATTCCCCTCCAATGCCATTATTCTCTACAATACAGTACAACAAAATATCAAATCAGTTATATGGTTAAATCATACCATAACAGCAAATTACATAGGAATGTTTTGTGTTCTCCACCAAAGGTTCAATATAGTGGCCTCTGTGCTTTACTGTAAACAGGTTATAATGATAGATCACCAGTAACACACCACTGACTTACATTTACATACTGGAACCGCAGCTCTTTCACTCTATCAGAGTTTCTCTCAAATGGTACCCTGTAGAGCTGTTTCATGCTCATCTCATGCTTCTTCAATACCCTGTCTATTGTTGATATGCTGATAGTGTTGATGTTCTGGAATATTAGATTGTCCTGTATTATGGTATTACGGATCTCTCTTAGTGTGATGGCATTATTTGCCATCACTATATTGCAGATGTCCCGTTCTTGTTCTCGGCTGAGTAGCGTTCTTCTGCCACCAGTACGAGGTTGTCGTCCAATCCTAGACATAGAATTCACAAATAGACAATATTACCATTTGTATTGTGATGCACTGTCCTGTCCTGTAGACCTACTGTATGCCTTATGAATTTCTCACAGAATGAGTTACCAATTGTTCTGTTGTTTTACTGTTACGTAATGTACTGAAATTCTACTGCAATGCATTGCTGTACAGTAATTGGAATACTAACTATACTATCAATACAGTAATTCCATTGTTGAATGAGTACATAGGCCTACCTGTTTTCCCTGCAGAAGGTTTGGATGATAGAAGACACTGTAGATCTGGGCACATTCGGCTGAACTCGACGACCTGCCTCTGCCATTGTGAGGCCATGATTGATCACATGGTCAACAAGTGTAGCCCGAATTTAATCTGGAACGGCATGGTGTCTTCGTGCCCCTCGCCCTCTTCCACCTACTCCACCACCACGCACCCTTACTCCTCCTCCTCTTCCTCTTCTTCTTCCTCTTCCTCGAGCAGGCAGTTGGTCATTGTTTACCTGGCCAGGTGCCTCCATGTTCAGAAATTGTATTGATTCTGGTCAAGCTCTATATGTATGTTTGGCAAAAATCATACTCATGGATAGCACCTGTCAGGTAAACTAAACATACCATTTGATTGGTCATCTGAGATGTGTTACACACCCCCTTTATTAGTCAAGTTCTAGATTCACCTGAGTCAATTTATCAGTCAGCAAAAGATATTCATATCATGTAATGTGATGTTATACATGGTATTATGTTCCTGACTAATTTTGACAATTGAATGAACTCTTGTGCATGTGATGGCTAACACAATGAAATAATGCTGACATGTTTTGGAGAGTAAAACCATTTGACTGACAATCAACAGTTAGTTTAGATCAGCAAGATATATACAATTGGTAATTGTGCTAACTGTAGGCAACTGTAATCAATCATTTGCAAAGATGTGCTAGACATTTGCAATTTGTGCAAACTGTAGACAATTGTATTTAATCATTTGCAAAGTGTGCTAAGACATTTGCAATTTGTTGAAAGGAATGAGAATTTGAAATCTGTTGTGAAGAAGTGCCCAGTGGTTTGAAGGGTTGTCTATGTTGTTTTGAGAATGTAATTTCTGTTTCAAGAAATGAGCCAAACCAATCGAGAAAAACTGTAAGGGCGAGGAGAGGGGCTCATTTGATTGGTGTGATGTGTGTAAAACCCACTCCACACACATTCCAATAAAAATTATACTTAAAATATAAGATCAAAGAAGAGAAAATAGAAGAATAATAAAAATGTAGGCATAAAAAATGTATATACCCTGTATTGTAAAGTGGCAGAGGTGGCTTAAAGTGGCTAAAAATGAGTCTATTGGGATAAAAACTTAGTAAGTGCAGGTGTCTCTCTCTGGCTTCGGGTGGGGATTTGTCCTCCTGTAGTCAACTACCATCTTCTTGGTTTTGGCAGTGTTAATCTGCAGCTGATTCAGTCGACACCATTTCACGAAGTCCTCCGCAATGTTCTAGTACTCCTCCTCACTGCCTCCCCTGATACACCACACAATGGCAGTGCCATCCAAAAACTTCTGCATGTGACATGTGTCCGAGTTGTACTGGAAGTTGGCAGTGTACAGGGTGAAGAGGAGGGGGAGAGCACAGTCCCCTTTGGTGCTCCTGTGCTGCTGGTCACAGTGTCTGATGTGCAGCCTCTCAGCCTAACAAACTGCAACCTGTCAGTGAGGTAGTCTATGATCCAAGACATGACGGAGGGGTCAACGCACATTTTGAACAGTTTTTCCTGCAGGAGAAGGGGTTGGATTGTGTTGAATGCGCTGGAAAAGTCGAAGAAAAGGATCCTCAGTGAGCCATTTCCTTTGTCCAGGAAGGAGTACGCTCTGTGGAGGAGAAACAGGACAACGTCCTTGACCCCCACCTTCTCCCGATAGGCGAATTGAAGGGGTTCCTGGGCGTGCTAGACCTGAGAGCAGATGAGGTGGAGTATGAGCTGCTCAAGTGTCTTCATAAGGTGGGATATGAGCACCGCTGGTCTAAGGTCATTGAAGTCACTGGGGCTCCTCCCCTTCAGTACTGGAATGATGCATGATGTCTTCCACAGGGTGGGCACCTTTTCCAGGTGTAGGCTCAAGTTGTAAAGCTGCTGCAGGAGGGGGACCTGGGGGGGGGGACATGCATGCATACATGCACATGCATCTCTCTGTTTCCCTCTGCTGCTCCATCCTTGGACTGCTTGCAGCCGGTGATGGTTTTCATGCCTTTCCACACCTTTCTCATGTTGTTCTGTTGCAACCTGCTCTCCAGCTTCCTCCTGTACGCCTCATTGGCCTCCCTCAGACACAGCCTGAGCTTGCACTGTGTCCTCTGCATCTCCTCCTGATCCCTCCTCCTAAAGGCCCTCTTCTTCTTGTTCACTCACTCACGTTACCCATTACACAGTGATCAATGTATATGTATTTAACAATGGTTCTCAGGGGATACAGTTAATGTTGTGGTAAAAGATGTTTTGCACCATGAATTAAGTCATATACACAGTTACTGATGTCCTGCCTGTGTGGATATTAGAGTGCCAAACATAAAGTTATACTGAGGTGAACTTCCTGGTCCAAAAATTATTTCTTTGCTTTATTTTAGTATATCAAGAAACCTCTGTAGGCCACAATGTATTTTATATACGTTTCAATGAAACTTAAAAAGAGTAAATGTTGAAAAATGTGTGCTCAATGTATTTGAGCAGCTCTCTGCTCTCTCTGTTGAGAGAAGAAGAGGCGTGTGCTTTACAGTGAGTAAAGACTGGTGTGTTGGTGATAATGTGAGCTGCTGTCCTGTTACTGCAGTAGATCACTGCCACTGCAGCACCGGACACACAAACACAATTCCAAAAAACAGAGCTCCTTCTAACAACCAAAAAGTTCTGCTTCTTCTACTACTTGACTGGCAGTCATTGATCACTCTGCCCCCTGCTGGCAAGTACAATTACAACTACTTAAACAAACGAACTAGAAATAAGTGCCTACTACTGAATGAAATGTCAGCTGAAAATAACAGGGAATGCACTACATTAAAACAAACATTTTTTTCAGGTGCTACATTAACATTTAAATCATTCCATAACCAGAAACCATTGATGAGCAGAACCATCTGGAAACATGGACAGTTATAAAGGATCAGCCAACACTGTGAGAAGAAGAAAAATAACAGAGCAAAACGTAAAGGATTTGATGGGATCTCATTTAACTAGAGTTGTACTACGTATACTTTCCATGTGACCAATAAATGATGATGATGATGATGATGATGATGATGATAATAATGATGATGATGATGATGAAATACCAAAAAAATACCAATGTAGGCACTGGGGAAATATGAAACCATTAAAACAGCTTTGCACTCTGCTCACAAAAATGAGCATTTCTCAAAAACTAAAAAAATCGAACAAACTTTGACAAATTGACAATTGACAAACTTTTAATACTTTAATCAATTATTATGGTGTAACCTTATAGCGTGTAGGCTGTACAGATGCATGTGCATGTTTTTGGGATATGAAGCATTTCAAAATATTCCAAGAAATCACAGCAACAAGCAAAAACACAGACACATGCACTGGCAGACTATTTCTGTCAGTTAAAATGGTTTACAGTGAAAATGACCTGTTTCCTTTTTTTTTTCTGGGGACACACTGAAGCTCCCTCAAGGACCACCAGGGGTCCCCGTACCCCTGGTTGGTAACCATTGTGATACTTGCATCAGACAGGTGTTTCCATTGTGTCTATGTGTACTGCATCAGTCCCTATTAGATAAACCATAAATAAATACATATCTTTATTTGTTGAGATGAATCAAATGCAGTTATTGCATACTGTTTTAGCCATTTTGGCTTAAAACTTCAGTATAACTGTGTAAAATGCTTAAACACACATGGAAAAAGAACAGCAAAGAGTTCACCCTCACAAATATTGAGGGATTAATGAAAAAAATCAGACCATAGGCTACATAAGGACATGATACTGAGTTTAAAAAAAAAACATTAAGACCGTAAACGTTGATAAACTATAGACTGCATTTTATTTCTCATCACCGATGAAGCCCACACAGTTTTAGTAGGCTACATTGCACCGTTTTCAGGCAGTATTCGCTGCATAAGTCATTGCAGTGTTCGCTAGTTTCCGCTGGGCGCGTTCCCGTGAGGTGAATACAAATCTGACCGTGCGTGCACGACACAACACTGAGAACTGTTTTTTGACCTCCAGCCTTTAAACACGTGCATGTCCATCTCTTGAAATGGGATGGACTGTGGGTTATTTGCGCCTTCACAGCAAGGCTCGCCGTTCGGTGTGCACGTGTACAACTCACAGGGGAGTTGTGGGAAATATTTTATGAATTTATCAGGCTACTAATTTAACGTTTGAAGCCAGTACAGGAGTCAGAAGAAAGGGACAAGAACAGGTAGGCACCTGGATGGAGAATCGTGCATTATTAATGTGCTGTAGGAAAGGCACAGATGAATAGATCGGTATCTACTTTAGCCTTTAAACTACGCACTAAAAGGTGTGTTAACCTAAGCTTCAAAGCCTATAAAAAGACCTTTTCAAATCTGCGGAGGAATAGTTTTTTCATACAGAAAATTTAATGTAACATGTTGTACAAAGTTTTAATGGTAATTATTTTGAAGAGAAATTTTGATAGGTCTACTCCTTTCACCATTTACTAAGTCAACCGAATATGGAGATAGATTTGTGCCAATATTACTAGTGCAAACAGATCAACAATCCATGTATTAATTTGTAATTTGTAAATATAAGACACCTTCTACAAATACAGAAAAAAAGGTTTGTAAACTGAAATTACTGTTTTTGTTTTCAAATGTCAAACAGATCTGTAAATACACAAATAAGGAGATATATCTGAATCAGTATTTATAAGAACAGATCTACCATCTGTGTGTTAATGTGTAATATGTAAATATAAAATAAGAAAAGAAGAACAGATCTGCAAATACACAAATTCCAAAAATGAAACCTTAAGTGTAGAATTGAGATTCACAAATAAAACTGGATTCATAAATATCTATATCTATCTGTCTATCTATCTATCTATCTATCTATCTATATATCTATATATATATATAATCTTAGAAAGATATTCACTTCAATTAAATGTAGTCAGAGGTTTTAGTTTGTAGAATTTGTCTATGTATGTGTAGCTGTGTTTAAAATTTGCTAAATAGTTTTTTTGAATTTTTTTTTGTAGTTGTTGAAGGTGTTTTATAATTACAGATTACACATTAACACAGAGATTATTGATCTGTTCACACAAATAATATTGATAATATTTTCATACCCATGCATGTTAAAAATTGCCAACAGCCTATTAAGTCATAGTGATACATGCTGTAAACAGCATGACATATAATGACTCCTTGTAGATTTTATGGCCACTTTTATAATTCTTCATATAGATTTTGTATGTGCTGAGCTGATGATTATGTTTGATTAATTCGTTGATTATTTGTCAGATTAACAGATTTTTTTTTTAAAGTCTTATGATAGATGATGGAAAGTAATAAAATGACCATCACAGTTTCCCAGAGCTGAAGGTAACAAAACACAAAAATATCCAGCTTCCTGTAATATCAGGAATATAACAGAAAAGCTGCAGCATAATTGGTGCATGTGCTTGAGAAATTACTTTATCAGTCAATTATCAAAGTTGTTGATTCATTTTGTTGTCAGTTGAAAAATTAATTCATCAACAAATCATTTCAGACTTAATACACTTTTAAATATGTTTATTAGTCATATATTTCTTATTGTGCTAATGTCTTACACACATGGAGACAGAAGATCATTTTTGAATAAAGCTGAGAATTAAACTAAATATAGTCACCATAGACATTGTAAAAAAAAACACATGATGTGCTGTATAATGTGGTTGTAAGTAGAGACAAAGTGTTAAGTCATGTTTGAGCACCATATGCTCACAGTGACTTTTCCAGGGCTATGATGTCAGCTCTTGTGCTTTCTCTGATCACTTGCTTTCATTTCAGAGACTTGCAGAAAACAACTGATCTGATTCTTGAGCCTGTGTCTCTTTTACTCTTAGTCTTTTTGTCCATGTCCACAGTCTGGAGTGTGGCCTAACAAGCACAGTCTTGTCCATCCATCACCTGTGTTGGCCTCAGGACTACAATGAACATTCAGTCTGCTATCAACAAAGAGGTCTTCATCCCTCGTGATGAGCGGATGTTGGTGGCAGTGGAGGTGCGGAGGAGGAAAAAGAAAAGGATGTCTTTCCTGCCTACTGGAGCCAAAGGAGACTATGCCACATTCATCTGTGTTTCAGGTTAAATCTGGCTTTTAGACTTTCTTTATTTAGTTAAAATAGCTGAGCATGAATAGTCTGTAATTAGGGGCTCAAGCCCAAAGGGCTGAATCCCTATTGATTTTGCTTTGACTACTTTTCAATTTTTTTTCTCCAGAAATGTTTTTTTTGATGACAAATGAAATTTTCACCAGTGATTGGAATTTGTATGCAAATGCTGCTCAAGAAATAGGATGCCAGTTGGCCAGATGGGGGCGCTATGATTAAGGCCAAAAATTCAGTTTTTGAACCGACACACCCCTCACACCTTAAGTCTGATTGACTGATTGAAATTTGACACAATTCTCTATGAAAAACACATAAGAATCATTACGGTGCTGTGGTAAAATTTTATGCCATTTTTAATTTTTTGAAAAACACATGTTTGACATTTACTCATAAACTGTAGGTCCAATTTGTACCACATTTTCGATAGATCATTATTGGACCAAGCTTATCAAAAGTTTTCATAAGCCTGTTGATATCTCATCGCGTTTTGAGGATATTGACCAATGAAATTTAAAAGGGGCCTGGCATAGCACATTAACAGACCCAACTCCACAACACTTGAGCCAGTTACCACGAAACTTTAGGAAATATCCACATAACTACCTTAAACATACCGTGAAAGTTTTATTCGAATCAACTGCTCAGGGGTGCTACAAATGTGGAAATGGGCGCAGTATATCACAAATCAGACTATAAATCAGATATTGTTTGTCTAATCATTCTAAAACTTGCAGGATGTGTTTTATAACAATAATGATAATAATCATTTTAAAATTGCAAAAAATAGGGGGCACCACCAGTTCAAGTGTATTGGCCTGGCGCTTGCTGCTATATTTTTTGTCTGCAGTTTACTATGCAGTGCTAAAATTAAAGAAGGTCCTCGGATTAGCAACAGAAGCTGTGAGTGGCCAGTTATCTGTCTCATCACAGAAAGAGTGAAAAGTAAGCCAAAGATAAATGATTTTAATTAGTAATAGATCATTTACATGCTCAGAAAGAGAGACTAGTGAAATAGAATGATTGATTTTCATGGATAAATTTAATTTTAATTTTTCTTAACAGTTCTTTTTTAAGAAAGATCAAATGCATAAAAATAAATTATGATCAAACAATTTATGTTGAGAGCAGTTCCATCAATACTGAGCCAAAATAGAGAAAATATAATAATGAATATCATTAACTGTCAAGGACCTATAGCAGTGGAATTCTGTTACACTAAAGAGCCACAAAACATCTTGGGGTGGAGGTTGGTGTGGAGGTTGTGTGTTGGTGTGTGCCAACAGGACAGACAGTCATGGTGATGGTTAAAAGAATGTTGATCTTATAACCATGACCATGATCACCTCCTAACTTTAAGCAGGTGCTTTTAGTCACCTGAACTTAATCACATCATAACTATAAGGTTTGAAGATTTGAAAATGGTCATATTAATGTATTTGTAATTAGTTTTTGAAGGCTCTGACAAATGATGTCAACCTGCGTTAGATCAGAAAACACTCATATGGGTAAATTCTTTTTAAAATACTAATGACTTTTTTGGCACTTTGACTTTAATTTTTATCATGACAGAAGAGTTACAGACAGGGAAAAACGGGACAGAGAGGGGTTTGACATGCCACAAAAGGCCTCTGGTTCTGGCCACTGAGCATCGTTTTAGCCATTTCACTGTCAAAGCTTTGCTCATGGTTAATTTATTTGCAGCAGCTAAGAGAGAGCAGCTCTTTCCTCTTCTTGTTTCACTTTACCACATTAGGCAGCCAATCTCTGGATTCCAATCTGCAGTCATATTCCCACTCTAACCATTCTTTCCAGCATAACTTTTGCAAACTAAACCTGTTTTTGTGTTGGTTTAATAGTTAGTGTGGCTCCCAGCAGATGCATTGTTGAATAGTGCATTACAGCATTCATTGTTTAGGAGACTACAGGGTTGGCAGAGATGCAGCAGCCGAGCTGTCAGTGGACATGGAAGATAAAGACCTACAGAAAATATACTATACGAATTCCACTGACTCTGTGAAAACCATCTTATCCATCGGAAGCCAAAAAAACCCATTATAGTTCTAACATCTACAACAAATAAAAGAATGTAATACTGAGTTAGTAAGACTTGTTAGGATGCATTGTAAATCTTCATCTGTGTAAAACCAAATGCACTACAGGATCCTCACCTCTTATTTAAAATTTGTGCCCAACCATGTGTGTAGTGTATTTAACAAAAAAGAAAACTAAAGAGAAGAAAAATAGTTAACCCATTTATCCAGCATTTTCCCAACATCATTCAATATTACAGCACCAGGACAGCACCAGGCCCTGATATGATCCATACATACTGGCTGAAGAAGCTAACTGCACTCAGTGAATGCCTAGCAGCACAGATGTACCAGCTGCTAAGGGATGGGAGCCACCCAGAATGGTTGACCCAGGGCAGGACAGTTGTGATCAAGAAAGACCCCCAGAACGGAACCAATCCATCCAACTACAGACCGATAACCTGTCTCTCCACAACATGGAAGCGCCTGTCAGGCATCAAAGCGGCTATGATAACTCAGCATATGGGCCAATACATGAGCGAGGCACAGAAAGGAATTGGCAGTAACACCAGAGGAGCAAAGCACCAGCTACTGGTCGACAGAGCAATCGCCCGAGACTGCAAGAGCAGGAGGACCAACCTGTGCACCACCTGGATTGACTCCAAGAAAGGCTATGACTCAATGCCACACACATGGATACTGGAATGTCTGGAACTATACAAGATCAACAGAACACTAACAGCCTTCATTAAGAACTCCATGGGAATGTGGAAGACGACCCTAGAGGCCAACTCAAAGCCGATTGCCCAAGTCAACATCAAATGCACTATATACCAAGGGGATGCACTGTCACCACTGCTGTTTTGCATAGGCCTAAATCCCCTCAGTCAGATCATCAAGAAGACTGGCAATGGATACCATTTCAGAAGTGGGGTAATAATCAGTCACCTGCTCTACATGGATGACATCAAGCTGTATGCCAAGAATGAGCAAGAATTCGACTCACTGATCCACACCACCAGGATCTACAGCAAGGATATAGGGATGTCATTTGGATTACACAAGTGTGGCTGGATGGTATCAAAGAGAAGCAAAATGATCAGAACTGAGAAGTTGACCTACCGGAGGGCAATATAGGAAATATCCAGGACAGTTCCTCCAGAGAGCAAGGCAAGTCCTGAGAAGTCAGCTGAATGGTCAGAACAAGGTCCAACCCATCAACATGTATGCACTGCCAGTCATCAGATACCCAGCTGGGATCATAAGCTGGCCAAAGGAGAAGATAGAAGCCACAGATATTGAGACAAGAAAGCTCCTCACCCATGCATGGAGGGTTCCACCCCACATCCAGCATCCCGAGGCTATACACTAAGCGGAAAGAGGGAGGTTGAGGACTAGTGAGCATCAGAGCCACTATCCAGGATGAAACATCCAAAATCCAGGAGTACATCAAGAAGATGGCCCCAAAGGATGAGCTGCTAAGTGAGTTCATCAGACAACAGAAACCAGAGGAGGGCAAGCTCAGTGGTCTAGCGCTAGAGTGTCCGCCCTGAGAATGGGAGGTCATGAGTTCGATCCCCGGGTCATACCAAAGACTATAAAAATGGGACCCATTGCCTCCCTTCTTGGCACTCAGCACATGACTCCTGAGCGCAGCACCGCTGCTGCTCACCGCTCCCTCAGGGTATTGGTCAAATGCGGAGAACAAATTTCACACTCAGGTGTGTGACTTTAACTTTAAAGGAGGAGGAAGAGCAAACAAAATGGAGGGACAAGACAAAGATGTCCCTTAGATGGTCCAGGAAATAGTGGCAGGGTGTAAGATGCAATCAGGATCAGCATACATGGAGAGGCCCAACCAAGTGGCTGGGATAGTGTACACAAACATCTGTACCCAGGATGGACTCGAAGTACCCAAACCTTGATGGGACACACCACCGAAGGTGGTTGAGAATTACAGGGCTAAGATCCTGTGGGACTTCAGTTTCCAGACTGAAAAACAGCTGCTGGCTAACCAACCGGACATAGTGGTGGTTGACAAACACCAGAGGTGGTAGATGTGGTGATACTAGCTGACAGCAACATCAGAAAGAAGGAACACGAAAAGGTGGAGAAGTATCAAGGGTTGAAAGAACAGCTGGAACCGATGTGGAAGGTCAGAGTTGACGTGGTCCCTGTGGTAGAAGGAGCACTCGCGGCAGTGACCCCCAGACTGGGAGAGTGGCTCCAGCAGATTCCAGAAACAACATATGGAGCCTCAGTCCAGAAGTGTGCAGTCCTAGGAACAGCTAAGATACAGCACAGAACCCTCAAACTCCCAGACCTCTGGTAGAGGACCCGAGCTTGAGTATAATGCAGATACCACCCTGAGAGGGTGATCTATCTATCTATCTATCTATCTATATAGATATATATAGATATATAAATATATATGTATACATATACATATGTATGGTACATAAGTATGCGTAAGATGCTTCCTGTATGAAGAAATCAGTGTGTCACAGTGTTCATATGGGAGTTTGGTCCATTGTTCCACACAGACAGTCTTTACATCTAGAGAATTCTAAGGGGCAGCTGGTGAATCTTGATCTTCAGCTTCTTCCACAAATGTTCTATCAGGTTTCAGTCTGGTGATCAACTGGGTCATTCCAATACCTTTATTTTCTTCCTCTTTAACCAGTTGAGACTCTTCTTCACAGTCTGTTTTGGATCTTTTTCCTGCTGAAGATCCACCTGTGACTTATCTTCACCGTCCTGGTGGATGGCAACAAATTCTTCTCAAGAAATTCCTGGTTTATGGCCCCATTCATCTTCTCAAAAATATTTTGCATTCTGCTGGTACCATAAGAGGAGAAACAGCCCCATACCATGATGCTTCATCCTCCAAACTACACTGTGGGTGTGGTATTTTCATGGTCACATGACATGTTGTGCTGTTGCCCAAAAGCTTGTTTTAAGTTTGTTACACATCATTTGGAAAAGCCTTTGGATTACTGGGAGAATATAGTCTGGTCGGACAAGACAAACATCAAACTTTTCTGCAAATACACATTTGTCATCTGCCCTCTAGCTGGGGTTACTTGTATAAAAGCATTATAACAGGTGCATATTCTCTGCCCTAGTCCATCTATTGCTCCTTTTACACTGCCAGATTTTCGGCGAATGTTGGGCCGTTTTGCTGGCAAGCTGCAAGCGTTTAGACACAAAAAGCTGGATTGGCAAGTTGATCCGAGGTGCCCAATTTTCCGCCTCGTAGGGTAGACATATTGGCGGAACCTTTTTGGTTTAAAAAGAACAAGGCGCCCTTCCGCCATTAGAGGGGCTGTTGAAGACTTGTGGGAGGAGCTGTTGATGACGCTGCACATGCGATCCACTGGTAGTGGACTAAAAGGAAATAGCTTTTAGCAGGAATGAGCAGCTAGTAGCAAGAGGGAAACCCAAACCTGAAAGACACTGTAAAGATGAGCAACTGGGGAGACAAGGAATTGCGTGCCCTCCTTGCCCTCGCAAACGAAGAGGCCATTAACCGTCAAATAACGGGAACGGTGACGGACGGGCCAACTTATGAGAATCGCTGTAGGACTGACCAGCTGCTGCTTCCTTCAGAGTACGTCACTGTTTACGTCACACGCTGAGCTACACTTTTTGTTACTTGCTCATTGCTCTCCCCCATTACCCCGAAAAAGGCACATTCTGTATGAACAAAAGTGGGCAGGCAGCATTTTGCTGCACTCTCCGATTTTGTTTTTATACTGCCAATGCTGAACGACGACTGATTGGGCTTTCCTGCAAATTTGCACAATTTCTATTTAAAAAGGGCTTTTGTCTAGCCCATTTCTCATCAGGTTGCCCTGGTTCCTCGGCACTTAATGCGGACCTTGTTGACCTGGGAAACATCCGAGCTGGTATGACTCTTGTGTTTGCGGTTTCAAACTTTTTCTGTAAATAGTACGATTAAGAAGAAGAGTAGACCAAAATCCCATTTGAACACTGTGACAGATTGATTTCTTTATACATCTTAAAAGCTGGCATTGCAAACAAAAGCTTCTCCTCCAATTATTAAATACATTTCAGTTGGTGTGTTTAATACCTTTTCCTGCGTTATTCCACTTTATTGCACATAACTTTTTTATGGATTGTAATGTTGTGATTTCTTTATATGTATGGTTTTATTGAGTTAATATAAAAGTCTGGTGTTAATTTCATGTGAACAGCTTCATTGGAAATATCTTGAATGACAAAAATGTTGACACGTTAAATGCTTATTTCCCCCACTGTATATATATTTGCTTATGCTTTTCCCACCTCGTTACATCAATACGTAGGAAAGTATTGATGTGATAACCCTTCCCTTTGTCTCAAACACATTTGGTGAAGGTGATGTTGTCATTTTTGTTGTCAGGACCCCAAAGGAAAGGGTTAAAGTGGAAGTAATAGAGTGGTTAGCTCTATGGCTGATGATTCAGTCCTTGCAGTATAGGTCTGACGATCCTGTGGCAAAGGGTTACTCCCTCATGTCCTAAACACTCACTCATATGCTGCATCTCTCTCCACCACCCCCAACCTCTTCCTTAAGTGTTTGGTATAATTGGATAGCTAAATGTCTGATATTCATGATAACAATAATAATAATAATAATAAACATAATAATAAAAATAAACATAAACTTTATTTATAAAGTTACAAAGTGCTTTACATGGTTGATCCCAGATTTAAAGCAATGCAGAGTACAAGCAAATAAAATTAGGCAATTTTAAGGAAATACAAAGAACAAAAAAATAAAATGAAGATAAAATACCATCACTGAAGCAGATAAGCAAAGTTGGCATCAAATTGACCTATAGATTGCAATGAGGTACAGCAAATCGAACTATTTGAGTTATAAAAAACTAAATACAAAACCGCTGACAACACAAGATAAAAACAATAAAAAATAATCCAATGAGACATATATGAAATAAGCAGTGTGCTAAAATTAATAAAAGGCTTTTTTGAACAGATAAGTTTTAAGAAGTGATTTAAAAGATGTCACTGATTCAGCAGACTATGCTGCTCCCTAGAGTCCTTTAGCTACCTCAAAAAGCAGAGCCTTTATTACCAAATCTAACTGTACAACCATTAACTATTAATAGTCTGTTACTGCCAGAAATGATTAACCAGTCAAGGCCACAAAACTTAAACTCAAGATCAGGGCAACTGTGGCTCAGAGGTAGAGCAAGTCGTCCAGTAAATGGAAGATAGGCATTTTGATCCCCAGCTCCTCCAGTCTTCATGTCAAAGTATCCTTGAGCAAGCTACTGAGCCCCAAATTGCTCCAGATGGCTGCCCCGTGGGTGTGTGAGTGTGTGTAAATGGTTACTGAGTAGCAGGTGGCACCATGTATGGTAGCCTCGCCTATGAGTGTGTGAATGGGTGAATGTGACATGTAGCGTAAAAAGCACTTTGCATGGTTGACTACAAAGACACCATACAAGTGCAGTCCATTTACCATTTCTCAGTGTGGCATTTCTAGTGTCTTTTGAGCAGCTATTTTGTAAACCTGTTCCATTATAAAGTATTACTGAAGGCTTTTAATGGGAATATTGTATTTTGTATACAATCTGTTTACCTAGTGACCAACAAAAGGCCACATCAGCTCCTTATTACAAAAGTGAAGCTGTTTGGTGGCTCCTCCTCCTTCACCAGGAGGTCCCAGTGGACGGTAGAGCAGCTCCGACAGGTCAATGGCATCAACCCCAACAAGGTCAGCAGCATTCACATGTTGTTCTTACCAGTAGTGGCCATTAACATATCCGTTATAATAAGTTACACATGTTAAGTTGCTTGCCAGTTTTGTCCTCTTGACTGTGTCACGCTCTTCCAGGACAGCCCAGAGTTTGACCTGGTCTTTGACAATGCTGTGGACCAGTGGGTAGCCAGCTCATCAGCAGACAAGTGTATCTTTGTCCAGATCCTGTACCATGCCTGCCAGACCTACTGGGAAGGGAAAGCAGGGAGTCTGGGCAAGGCTGGCCGCCGGGGGAGAGCCAGTCAGAGCGCTCAACGTGAGGCAGAACCTGGTCCCAGTGACTCCTCACCAGGCTCTGCATCCAAAACCCTCCAGGCCCGGCGGAAGAGCTACGTTCCCCCCAGACACACAGAGTTTGTGAACTGCCAATCCAAACTCACAGGAGGTGGTGTCAAGTGATTCTTGAGGTTTATGGTATTGTGGAAATTATTTAGTTCATATGTGAATAACCCCAGTTGTCTGGTGTTGTCTTTGTTCTTTCAGATGCCTGCACCATGAATCTGGTCATCTACCGCTGCAAAGCCTTCTTGAATCGCTTGAAGAATATTATGGTTGCAAACCAAAGTCGATCAGCTGCTCGAAGTAAGGCACTGATTAAATGGATGCTAAAGTCATGCATTTACTGAAGTTATCCGTTATGGACAGTACCACTCAGCCTGTGAAAACATTCCTATCTCAGCCTTTGCTGCCTTGATTTATTCTGTCTCTCATAATGCCCCCAACAAGTGATGTGTGATCTCATCAAGTATTAAGTCTGGAGCTGCTCCATAGACAATGGAGACTGATTTTGTGGACCCAAGGAATGTGTTCTTTATTTACCCAAATGAGCTTTATTCTGTTGTAGTGTTCTCAGCTATGAAACAGAAAATGTAGCCATATACTCTGAACATCTCAACAAGCAACAAGCTCTCGGTTTAATCGACAACATCTGTTGCCATTTATTGTCTTTTGAGCAGCTCCAAACTTCATACTTGACAAAAATGCAAATTTGAGTTGTAGCATTTTAGTTTTTGGATTAATGAGAGAATTGTTCATGTTTACTGATTGTTTTTGACTCTCTTAGACCATAGGAATAACATGTATGAATTTTGATTTTTTTTTTTTTTTTTGTTGTGCAAAGAATAAAAAGTCAGCACATGTTAGCTCATAACATCCTGTTTGTAGGTGTGGAAAACAAACTCTGAGGAAAATGTGATTTATCTTTTTTTTATTCACTCAGTACAGTTGTCTTTTTCAAAGCTTGAGGGCAGAACTTTTTTTTTTTTATTAATCTTTTTATTGAAATTTTGGGCAGCAGACAGTAGTAGAATACATCAATTCTACCCTATTAGATGTGCCATTTATAAACCCCAACCCACTTCCAACCCACCCCACATTGCATCACTGTGCAAAGTAATACATAGATATAAGTATATACATATATATATTAAAAAAACAAACAAACAAACAAAAGGTATTAAGTAACAAAAACATAGTTACAATACAGGTAAATAATCAAGGAAAAAATAAAAATAAAATTAAAGGCACAAGTTGTGGCCTGACATGGTCAAGAGCCGGTATAACAGTCCAAGACATTCTGAGAAGGGAGGCCGCAGCCCCAGAAGGTTGGGACAGGACCCACAATACACAGAAACCATCAGAATATTGGTTGAGTTCCATCAGCCCTTGCCCAGGAGTCAACAAGAGTCCTAATCACACAGATCAATGCAGTGACAGATATTCTGGTCCAAAAAGTAAATAGATAAACTAATTAATAATTAAAAAATAATAATAATAATAATAATAATAACAAAACAACAACTCCAAGACCATGATAGCATTTGCAAATTATTAGAAAGAAAAAGTAAATTAAAAAAAATAAATAAATAAAAGTGCATAAATAAATTAAAGATAAAAATTTTAAAAATAATAATAAAATAAAATAAAATTAAAAAAAAAAAGGGGGGACAGAAAGAGGAGGGGGAAGAGAGGAAAGATCAGTGAAAAAGAGAAAAAGAGAGAGAGAGAGGGGACAGCCTTCAACTCAGCTCAGATCATTACTCATCCCAATTTGACACTTGTAGTCTATCGTAATAAACCAAAAAGGGGGACCATTTTTTGTGAAACCTTTTCAAAGAGCCTCTCAGAGTGAATTTTATCTTTTCTAGTTTAATGTGTAGCAGTACCTCTTTCACCCATCTACTGTGTGTGGGGGGGGACGCATGCTTCCATTTAAGAAGGATTAGCCGCCTCGCTAGTAAAGTCGTAAATGCAATGAAATCATGCATGTTGTTACAATGGCAATGCCATCCGGTCTTGTGCCAAATATAGCCATGAATGGGTTTGGGTCAATGGAAAGACCGGAGATCTCACTAAAGGACTTAAAAATTTCCTTCCAAAATGTTTTCATAACTGGACAGAGCCAGAACATATGAGCCAGGGTGCATGAGGAGTGTTTGCAACTATTACAAGCAGGGTCAACATTTGGAAAAATCCTGGCCAACTTGGAATTAGTAATATGGAGCCAGTGCAGGACCTTGAATTGAATAAGCCCGTGCCTAGCACAGGGAGAAGAGGAATGTACTTGATTGATCATTCCATCCCATACAACCTCTGAGAAACGCAAATCTAGGTCCTGCTCCCAAGCTCGTCTTAGGTGCTTCAGCATTTGGGGGTTTATAGAGCTAATCATCGTGTAGACGTTAGAGATTAGGCCTCTGGTAGTGGGGTTCAAATCCAGAAGTTGTTCAATTGGAGACGCCGGGGGTAAATGTGGAAAGGAGCAGAATTTTTTCTGTGTAAAGTGCCTTATCTGCAAATACAGAAAGAAGTGAGTTCTGGGGAGATAAAACCTTTGTCTAAGTTGTTCAAAAGAAAGGAAAGCATTGTTAGAGAATAAGTCCTTTATGCATTTGATTCCATTTCTGTGCCACAGTAGAAATGCTGTGTCAGTATTAGATGGGGTGAAGGCAATGTTAGAGGTGACCGGAGATAGGATCGACGCTTCCTGTAGGCCGAAATGCTTCTTAAATTGAGACCAGATTCTCAATGTATGAGAAACAATGGGATTAGAGGTGGTGGCTTCCACACACACATGGGGAGAGGTGAGCAAACTATAGAGCTGAGAGAGAACTGACTACAGGATTTTTCTTCCTGCACCCAGATGGGAGCCTGATTGGCTTCCGATTGGTCAGTCCAGAAAAGTATCTTTTGTATATTGCTTGCCCAGTAGTAGTGAAGGAAGTTAGGGAGGGCCATTCATCCTAATTTTTTTGGTCTCTGTAGGAAGGCTTTTCTGATGCGATGACCCTTATTACCCCACACAAAAGATAGAATTAATTTGTCCAGGCTATTGAAAAAAGATTTCTTAATAAATATGGGAATGTTCAAAAATAAATAGAGAAAGCGGGGAAGGACAATCATCTTAATTAAATTAATCCTGCCTGCCAGAGATAAGGAAAGAGTGGACCACCTTGTCAAATCTTCCTTACATCGGTCCAGTAGCTGGCCAAAGTTATGTTTCAGAAGTGCATTAAGAGAGCGTGTGACCATTATTCCTAAATGTTTAAACCCGTTTTGCGTTTCTTTAAATGGGATAGAGGAGTTCACAGGGTGGGCGGATGGGTTGACAATGAAATATTCGCTTTTGGAGAAATTGAGTTTGTAACCTGAGAATTTACCGAAATTCTGCAGAATAGCGAGGATATGCGGAACAGACAAAGTGAGATTAGAGATGTACAGAAGTAAATCATCCGCATATAATGAAACCTTATGCTCTGTGTCATTCCGAGTGATACCACTGAAGTGTGGGCAGTGACGTAGGGATATAGCTAGTGGCTCAATGGCTATTACAAATAAAAGGGGGGAGAGCGGGCAGCCCTGTCTCGTACCCCGTACGATCATTTCTTGAGCTCCAGACCGGGAAGGTGTATAAATAACATTAAAAAGTCGTTGCAAATTATGAAAAGAGTTACGCTTCTGAATAAAGCCAGTCTGGTCGGAAGAGATTACTGAAGGCAGCACTGTCTCTAGTCGGAGAGCAAGGGTCTTGGCAAGGATTTTTAAATCGACATTAAGGAGGGAGATAGGCCTATACGATTCACAGAGGGTTGGATCTTTACATTTCTTCGCTAATAAGGAAATCGAGGCCTGGGTTAAAGTAGTGGGAAGATGTTCCGCGGTCAAAAGACTCAGTGAACATGGCAAGAAGTAGTGGTGATAGTAACGTGGAAAACTTTTTAAAAAATTCGGCTGAGAATCCATCCAGACCCGGAGATTTTCCACTCTGCATAGCCGCAATAGCTCCAGTGATTTCGGATGATATAAGAGGGTGCTCGAGCTTAGAGTTTAGTTGTTTGTCGATCGCTGGTAAATTTATGTTGTCGAAAAAAGAGTCGATTAGGGAAGAATCATTTGAACATTCCGAGGAATATAAGGATGTGTAAAATGCAGAAAAACAGTCATTTATATCTTTATGGTTGGTTAACATAGCGCCAATAGGAGACTTAATTTGAGGTATCACTCGAGATGAGTTGAATTGGCGAGCTTGTGAAGCTAAAAGCTTGCTAGCTTTATCTCCGTGCTCATAAAATTTGTGTCGAGACTTCAACAGCAATCATTCCTCTTTTGAAGTTGATAATAAATCATAATCGGCCTGAAGGCGCAGCCTTTCCTTATACAAATGAGGGTCAGGTGATTGAGCATATCATTCGTCTAGTCTGAGAATAGCCTGCGATAGCTCCTTAAGTTTAGCGGCCTCCTGTTTTCTGATACTAGACGTATAAGAAATAATCTGGCCTCGAATGTAGGCCTTGAGGGCCTCCCATAAGGTTGATCTGGAGATTTCTGCGGAGTCACTGAACTCCAAGAAGGTCTTAATTTCGGAAGTCAAAAACTGTGAGAATTTGTCATTAGCAAGTAAAAGCGGGTTGAGTCTCCAGGGCGAAAATGATGGAGGTTGGTGTGGTATAATCAATTCAAACGAGACTGGGGTGTGATCTGATATGACAATACTATCATAGGAGCAATTTTTAATTAGAGAGAGTAGGTTATTATCTAGTAGAAAAAAGTCGATGCGGCTAAAAGAGTGGTGAACCGGGGAGAAAAAAGAAAAGGCTTTGGCTGAGGGGAACAGAAATCTCCAGGGGTCAGAGAGACCATATTGATCACACAGTGTTTGTATAGTGGACGCTGATTTGGATGGAGGTATTACTTTGGATGATGACCTATCAAGACTTGGTTGAAGAGTGCAATTGAAGTCCCCGCCGAGTATTAATGCATGGGTGTCTATATCTGGGATCAAAGAGAATAGTTTAGTAAAGAAGTGACTGTCATCCCAGTTAGGTGCGTAGAGATTCACCAGAGTGACTGGCTTGCTGTAAAGCTTGCCCGACACAATAACAAAGCGGCCTCTACTATCTGACTCAACCTTGCTAACCACAAATGGGACATTTTTGTGTATTAAAATGGCCGATCCACGGCTCTTGGCATTAAATTGCGAATGATATACCTGACCAACCCAGCTGCGTAGAATCCGAGGGGCATCAGAATTGCAGAGATGGGTCTCTTGGAGGAAAGCTATTCCAACCTTCAAAAGTGAGAGATGTGAGAGAACTTTATTCCTTTAACAGGATGATTCAACCCCCTGACATTCCAAGAAATAACTTTTACCGTTTTTCACTGGGTGTGACGTTCATTTAAAGGCAAAAGTGTAGCGGTAAGAAGAGTACATGATGAGACTAAGTTCGTAGTGGCCAATTTGGATGTAGAATTGGGGTATAGTGAAGGGCTCGTGAGAGCAGAGGGATAAGGGGGGGGGGAGTGAAGAGAAAGAAAGAAGGGATGAGAAAAGAGAAGAGGGGAAAAAAAGGAAAAATAATAATAATAATAATAATAACAAAATAGCACATAAATGCCCCCACCCAGTGTCCTTTGTGACCCACCCACCCAAAACATCGCCCCGATGAGATGCCTAACTTTAACACAAACCGTTTGTCTCTTAGTCTACCTATAACTAAAACTGTCACTAGTCAAACGTGACCTAACTCTTCTGCTCCGAATTATCTATAGTACTTAGTGCAATGAAAAACATCAAGTAAGCGCCGTATGTATAATGTAAAGAAAAGGCGCTAGAAGTCCAGTAGGACATAAAGGTAACTGTAGCATTAGTTAAAAAGGAATGGTAAGAATCAAATTAAAATAAACATAAACATTCCTATATAAAAGGGGTGATAATTTATCACCTAGTATTGCCGATTAAAGCTGGTGAGAACAGTATGCTGGTGTATATCAAATGGTGTGACCCATTAAAGCTGGTGAAAACAGTATGCTGGTATATATCAAATGGTGTGACCCATTAAAGCTGGTGAAAACAGTATGCTGAAGTATAGCAAACATTAGTTGTCAACAATTGCACAATTGTATACTTGTAACTGATCAGCCAAAGGAGAGGCATGGCCATGAATTTGTTAAACCAAACAGGAACATAGAAAGAAAAATTACTGCGCACATCGTCCAGTGATGCCAAGCGGCCTCTTAATAAATCGGTTACAAACAAGGAAATCTTAACTGGAGGGAATAAAAAAGTAAAATAAAATAGATAAAAATAAAATAGATAAATAAAATAGAGCGTGGCATCAGTGTCCAACCCACACCTAGGAGCAAATACACTGGGAGCGGGATACATTATGGTAGTTAGTAAAGTCGGCCAAGCTAATGGCTGCCACATATATGGTACATTAAGTGATTAGCACTGTGGCCTGCTATAATTAACGTTACCAAATTAGCCGGTGGGGCCGACTATCACCATGGTAAACAAATGCAACTGGGTAACTTCCCGTTTCAGAAAATAATAACTCTTAATAATAGCTCTTCATAACAAAACAAGTGCAACAAAGTCAAAAAAGAGAGTGACGTGGGAGCGTATAATAACATGGTACACACAGCTAAGGCGTCAGCTAAATTAGCTAATAGCTCATAACGTTAACGTTACCCTAAAACACTCCCAATAGCTTGGTAGCCAGTGGCCTACTCACAGTACCGGAAAAACAGCGGGGCAGTCCCAGTTTCATATTTTCATTCACCCGGTGGTTGTGGCACAGTCTGTTGTAAGAAAGTAGTAGCCTCCTGGGGCGAGTCAAAGAAGTGCTTCATTCCGTCATGAACAACCCGGAGACGGGCTGGGTGCAGCAGGGCGAACTCGATACCGGCCTCGCGTAGCTTGGTTTTGACAGGGATGAAAGCGGCCCTCTTCTTGGCTAGTTCAGCGCTAAAATCCGGGTAGAAATGGACCCTCGTTCCTCTGAAGGATAGTTGGCCCTTCTCCCTTGACAGACGTAGAATATGTTCCTTTGTCTAGAAGTGGTGCATCCGGACAATCAGCGGCCGCGGGGGTTGGTTCTGCTTCGGTGGCGGTGCTAGCGAGCGGTGGGCTCTGTCTATGACCGGGGGTCTGGTGAAACTTTCCTTCCCGAAAACCTCAAGAAGGAATGTCTCCATGAATGCGGTGGGGCGAGCTCCTTCTGCGCGTTCGGGGACACCTATCACTCTGATGTTAATCATTTAAATTACCAAAGATTCCTACATATTTGGACAATTTACCAGTCACCTGATATGGTGGAAATGCTATCGCAGGCCCAATTTTTCTTCATATAAGTTTGTCCATATACGTAAGTTCTTAACACCATAACTCTGGGTATTCGGACACCAACATTATCAGCTCCTCCATCTTGTCCCCTCTCTGTTTCTGCGATCCCTGCTATTTGATTGGCTAAAGCCAGGTGGCAACTGCAAGTTCAACAAGATGAGTTCAGTGCTGCAGACCTAAATCTGTGCACATGCACACAGGTTACAACCACCTCATACCTCAACCGTCTCATTCAGAACTGCTTCTCCTCTGCTGCCCTCCCTGCATTACAATGACTGGAGGCGACGAGGTCCCCATCGGTGTAAGAGCCCCCTTAACTCCATAACTGTTGGGCCAATCATCATGAAACTTGCACAAGATGTCCATAGACATATCTGGGACATACCCTGAACATTCATTCAAATTGAGCCCTAGAGGGTGCAACAAATGTAAAAAAAAACAACAACAACAACAACAACAAAAAAAAAAAAAACGATAGGTGGTGTCACCATAACATTTTGAATTTTTGGAAAACATTTTTGACATCTTCCTAAAGTACAGTGCTCATTGCTACCAAATTGTCTGTAAATCATTACTGGACCATGTTTGTAAAACATTTCACAAAAGCTTATTGATATATCATTGCCTTTTGAAGATACTGGCCAATGAGCTGTAAAGGGGGCATGGCTTAACACATCAGTATACCTAACTCCACAATTATTGCACCAATCATCACAAAGCCATGTGTCTTAAATTATTTTGAAATATATTTTCTATTGCTTGGATTGCTACATCTATCACCTATGCCTTCTTCTGTTGTTTGTCAATCAACACTATGTCCGATTGGTTAGCCATCAACAGTTTGTCAGTCTGGATCTGAAGTCCCACAGGATCTTAGCTCAGTCACTGTCACCCATTTCTTCCATTCTGACCTTGGGACTTCCAGCCCATACTCAGTGCAGATGTTCCAGTACATTATGCCAGCCACTTGTTTATGACATTCCATGTAAGCTGTTCCTGCCTACATCTTACATCCTGCTATTGTATGCTGAACTGTCTCAGGAGCATCTTTGCAAAGCCTGCACCTGGGGTCCTGTCTGGTGTGGTAGACCCCTGCTTCTATTGATCTTGTACTAAGTGCCTGGTCTTGTGCTGCCATGATTAGTGCTTTTGTGCTGTCTTTCAGTCCAGCCTTTTCTAGCCACTGCTAGGATTTCTCGATGTTGCCCACTTCTTCAATCTGTCTGTGGTACATGCCATGCAGGGGCTTGTCCTTCTATGATGCCTCTTTTTCTGCATTCTCTGGTTTCTGCTGCCTGAGGTATTCACATAGCAGCTCATCTTTGGGGGGCATTTTCCTGGTGTATTTCCGGAACTTTGTTGTTTCGTCTTGGACAGTGGCTCAGGGTGCTGGACTTGGGATGAAATCCTCCATGCATTGTGAGGAGCTTCCTTGTCTTGATATCAGTGGCCTCTATCTCCTCTTTTGGCCAGCTTATTATACCAGTGAGGTATCTAATGACTGGCAGGGTGTAGGTGTTCATGGCTCTGACCTTTCCATTCAGCTGACTTTTCAGGACCTGCCTTACCCTTTGTAGGTATTTGGCTAGGTATTGGCTTCCTTGTGACCTCCTTATGATTCCCATTTCCCTGTGGGACCCCAAGGTATTTGTAGCTGTCTTCAACATCTGCAGTGTTGCCTTCTTTTAGTTCAACCCTCTCAGTTTTGATCATCTTCTCTCTCTTTGACAACATTCGACAACACTTTTCCAGTCCAAATGACATTCTGAAGTAATTATCCTGGTGAGTTGGATCAGTGAGTCAGCTCATTCCTGGCATACAGCTTGATGTCATCCATGTAGAGGAGGTGACTGATGGTTGCTCCACTCCGTAACCGGCACCTGTAGCCACTACTGTTCAGGCCTATGCAGAACAGCAGTGGGGACAGTGCATCACCTTGGTATATGCCGCACTTGATGGTAACCTGTGCAGATAGCTTTGAATTGGCGTCCAGAGTCGTTTTCCACAGCCTCACTGAGTTCTTGATGAAGGTTCTTAGTGTCCTATTGATGTTGTACATTTCCAAGCATTTCAGTATCCATGTGGGTGGCACTGAGTCATAGGTCGATGTTGGAACACTGGGCTAGTTATTTCTTTGTCAGCCTAGATGTTGGGTTTCAAAATATCCATACATTCCACATCTTTTGCATGTAGCCCCTCTCATTGGGATAACTTGTATAGTAGCATTCCAAAAGTTCCATATTCTCTACTCTGGTCCATCTATGTATTGATCCAGTAGCCCATTTCTCATCAGGTTGCCCTGGTTCCCCAGTGCCTGACATGGGCCTTGTTTAGTGAGCTGCTACTCAGCTTGTGTAGATTGAAATCTTTTCTGTTTGGAATAGTGTAATAATTTAAAGGTGATAAAAGCTCATGATGTGGTAATAAGCACATAATGTAAGGAAACCATAAGTGCATAATGTAATAACAGTTTTCTGCATAATTTAATTAGTCATTGCATTATGAGAAAATTGTTTATTTATAAATAAATAAACTTTGCAAACTATAAACTATGCAAAAAAAGTTGAATGATGTAATAAATTCAGAGCATAGAATAATAATAATTTGTAGTGATGGCCAGATGAAGCCTCATGAAGCATTTTCTTTTTTTCTGAGCCCACTAGATGGTGCTTTTTGTTCAACAAAAGGTTTAAAACACACTGAATTGCCATTCTTTGAGCCTCTCTCTTTAAACCAAGAGTGCCATCTAGTGGGCTCAGAAAATAAAGAAAATGCTTCATGAGGCTTCACGAGGCCATCACTGATAATTTGTTTGGTCCAAAGGATATTTTCATCAATCAGTTCCAAATCTGATGTAATCTCTCGGGTGTGTGACAAAATTCAGAACAAGATATCGAGTGAACTGGACAAATTAGTCTTTAAAGAGGTGATGCTGAATTTATTAAACTGGGTAATTATTAGAATGCAAAAATAATTGTTCCATACATGATAATGCCAGTTATTTTTTATGTTAGCTGATCCAAGCAGCACTGGCCACTTGATGATTCCTACCAGTAGTGTCTTAAGTAATTTTCTCATAATGTAATAACTTACTAGATAATGCACAAAACTGTTATATATCTTATATCATGTGCTGATTATTTAATTGTATTTAAATTATTACAGTATGTGCAGCCTGGAGGGAATTATGTGTTTGGTTGTTTGGTTGTTTGTGTGTGTGTGTGTGTGTGTGTGTGTGTGTGTGCGTGCGTGTGTGTGTGCATACGTGCATGCATGCGTGAGTGCATGCTTGCGTGTGTGTGTGCGTGTTTGTGTATCTATCTATAAATAATCACTCAGGTCTGTTACACCTTCTAAACCAACTCCATTCCAACTCATTAAGTAAGTAAGTAAGTAAATTTTATTTCTATAGCACTTTTCACAGATAAAATAATAATAATAAAAAGCAATAAAATACAGGCAGAGACAACACAGAAAACATGCAACGGCACAGAAAACAGATAAAGTCACATAGGCCCCAAAACATCAACATCAGTAAAAAGCCTGTCTAAAAAGATAAGTTTTAAGTGGACTCTATGCTACGCAGAGTCAGGGGTAGTGCATTCCAAAGGCGTGGAGCACTGGCCTGGAAAGAGCAATCTCCTCGTGTTTTGAAATGGGTGCGGGGGACCATCAGGAGTTTCTGATCTGATGACCTTAGTGAACGTGAGGGAGAGTAGGGTCTCAGTAGCTCAGTGATGTACAAGGGGGCTTGATCATGGAGTGCTCTAAAAGTAAGTACCAAGATCTTAAAATGGAATCTAAAATTAACTGGTAGCCAATGTAGGGAATATAGAATCGAGGTGATATGATCCCTTTTCTTAGACCCAGTTAAAAGCCTTGCTGCTGCATTTTGCACAGTCTGAAGGCGATTTACAGCCTTTTTGTTAAAATACATAAAAAGTGCATTACAATAATCAATGCAAGATGAAATAAAGGCATGAATAATCATCTCCATTTCAGTTCTTGAAATCATGGACCTCAGTTTTGCGATATTCCGCAGGTGATAAAAGCAGTTCTTCACCAACTGGTTACAGTGGTGGTCCAAGGACACAAGATTAGCACAAGATTTACTCTTCTTTTTTTGAAATTCATGGTCAATAGACCACATTTACGTGAAATTCTACTCCTCATTCTTAAGTCAAATAAGCAGAAACTATGAGCTATTTTGGATTATCACTGACTGGTATATGTCAGTTATTAGCCAGGATATCCCCAGGTCAAGAACTGACTAAAGGTATAGGTTTTTGAAATAAATAATGGCTTTACTTTGAAAATATAATTTTTTGCATTAGTTTCAGCTTCTCAAAACTTTCTGTTTTTAATTTACAATTCAGAAACAGTCCCAGTGGAACAGACGATCTTTCCAGCTTATTGCCCACTTGCTTACACGTGTTAGTCAGCCTGGAGGGGGGATAACGCGTTAACTCGTGTGTGTGTGTGTGTGTGTGTGTGTGTGTTTCTCTGTATGTGTGTGTGTATCAGTCTGTCTGCAGCTAATCTCACAAACTACTGGACTAATCAGTTGGAAAAGCCTGTTATATTGACTGGTTTATACCATCACTGACTGCTGACTCCTCGCTCTTCTTAACTGGCTGGTAGGAGCTGTAAGCTTTCCAGACATTGGCTTGGCAGGTAACGGACAACCCTTACCTTATGTTGCAGGCCACGTTTTGGCCTTCATCATGGTTTAAAAACTGACAAGAAATGTTTAGTCTCATTTTGAACCAGAGAATCTGCAGATTGATTCCATACCTGATAAGCTATGATCCACTACATTTAGGCATTTTGTGAGATGATTTAGTCCCCATTTTTGTTATCTTCACCATCATCTTGACTGTAAGGGAGCTGGGGGGGACATATCCAGTAAGCTCAAGTCTCCGCAGCTAGCCTGCAACCCAGTCTTGTTCCATCCACCACATGCCGTCATACCACACTGGGAGCATGTCAGAAACTGAATGTTTTGCCTGCCAGATGTTGTAGACTTTGGTCATTTTTCCTTGATATTTTTGCTTCTACCATCAATAAGTAAGCTGGCTGTGGTGTTAAATTATTTCCTTTTTTTAAGTCTGTTTTAATTTTGTTTATTGTTATTGCCTACCTTGTTGTGCTGTAGCCTACAAAAAAAGTTAATATCGTTGAAAGTCTTGTCATGAATGACATGGATTAAATTCCTGCTGTGTTTTAGTTGTCCAAAAAAAAAAAAAAAAAAAACCTGAAAAAAAAAACCCTGAAAAACTTGATCTGCTCTGTGCAACACTCTGCAGCTCCATCAAAAATAGATGAGCCTCTATTTTTATTAGCTTCTGGGACACCTCTGGGATGTGTGTCTGCTGGAATCACAAAAAAAAAAGTCTCGAGCAGCCGTGATCAGCCTGGGTGGCCATCTGGCAGAGATCTGCACTCTACTGAGTGCACTTTTCTAGTAACATCATGAGTTGCCATAGACCCTTGTGAAGGACAACTGATAAACACAGCTGCATTGCCTCCTAGCTGTTGATGGGGGAGAGCTTCCCTCGTTCAGGATGCTCAGAATTCCTAGCTGTACCCCTAAATGATTTTTTAGTAGAGAGGAGATATCAGGTGCCTAAGCATCTCCAATCTATTGAAAACTCTGCAAAGAAAAAGATCAGTAGAGTTAGAGATCATTACAAACACCTTTCCTCACTAAACAGGAAGACTGCTTTCGCCTTTGCCTGCTTTTTTCAGGAACATTTAGAATTTTAATAGGGAGCTTTGCTGCCTTTCCACTATATTCTGGCATTCAAATCAACAAATCTGTCACAGGTTTCCTCCCTACATTCACTGTATACCTCTATGACACCCCGGGTCATATCATCCTAGGCTTGTGTCTCTCTGGGTCGTTTTCTCTTCTGTCTTTTGACTATTGTCCTCACTGTGCTGCACCTCTCTGCCACAGCATAAAGGCCTCTCTGTGATGTGGCGGTCAGATGAGAGGAGACTTTGTTTATTTCGGGGAGGATACAATAGCTTGTCTTTAGAGAGCCAGGGGCTCTGAGACTGACAGGGAGCACGGCGCACCATTGAACCCACTGACAGGGGCAGTGTAATGAATGGGAGACATGCCAGACTGCAGCAACGCGCCAAGTTACAGTTCAGCAGCACCTCATGCTTAACCTCAGTTGACCTGTGACATGTGGTATGACTGATAATGATAGTTACAGTAAGAGGCTTCAGTGAATCACATCTTGAGATGTCAGGGTTCTTGCTCACAGGCACTTCAGCAGGGCAATACTAGCTGACACAGAGGCACACAAACACACACACACACACACACACACAGTCAATGTTTTTTTAGTTTCTTTGTTGTCCTTGGCTAAATAACATGTAATAGGTATATCAGGAACTCTGACTAGTGGCAGTCAGCTGGACATTGTTTGTCAAGTTACTATGATTGTTATACATTTACTGTAGTATTTACAGACATACACTTTTCCTCCTGTCATACTGTAACCTGTAATCATCTGGGCTCAATTGTTTAAACAATGTAATCTGGCTCAGAATCATCAAGATTTGGAATCCCCATGTTTTGCTGTTCAGCTAATCCACCTTATTTCTCTGCTGGTTTTTCAAGCAACACTGGTCTGAATCACCCTGATCCAGCAACAAACTTTTAAAGATTACCAAATCTGGATAACCAGACCTTTAAATAGGACTACATATCACAATGTAGGCAGTCTGTCAACAAACACAATGCAATTATTAGGTTCTGCCAAAGAGAAGGATTCAGAGATCTTCCAGACTGTAGGGAAAAAAAAAGGATTTTATCCACATACATAAAATAACCCCCCAAAAAGTTGTCAATATCAAACAAAGAGTATTTAATAGATAGCCTAAAGTCTACTTTATCTTCTTTATCACACTAACCGTTCAACAAATCATGTACAAAATATAAATAAATTTGTATTTTTTGACTAATTTAAAAGTTTTATTACATTTTGTTCCTGAAATCCACCCTGAATCCAGCCCTCTGTCGGAATCAGAATCATCCCTATTTTTTGCATTAAAGGTATCTTGATCCTACTAAAAGTTTGGAACAACACCTACTGAGAATTTGATCCAGATCATAACCAAGTCTAAATTACATGATCTAATATGATTTTAGAGTCCCTTTTTTCCCTTTGAACAACCCATTTTAAAAATTTAATCTGATCCAATAGTGAAGGTCTAACTAACATTTGGTCTCCTTAGCTCAAAAAGCAAATACAGTTGGTTTTAAACTTTGTCCTGGTTCTTTGTATCTCATCAAAACTCCCAAATTCCACTGTATCAACGCCTATTAATTTAATAACTAGTTAAATGAGTCTGAAGTACAGTGTTGTACCCAGCACTCATAATAAACAACCCTACTGGTGACATCACAAAGTAGCTTGTTGTAAGATGCCTGAACCCTGCTGGGGAAAATTTGATTGTAGTGTAGTGTAGTGTCATCTTGCCTAAGGTAAACATCAAACGAACTACAGTCATTTTGTTCAGAGTTTCATCTCCACTTTGGTTAGGGGGTTTGGTGTAGTAGTCAGGAAGCACTAGGAAGACATTTTCAGAATTTTCTGTTCCAATCACCACCAGCTGTCTGCTCTGAGCTTGTCCACGTTTCTCTCACTTCTTGCGCTACCACACAATAACTATGCACCAAGTAGAGTTGCACATACAAGGAATTGGTCTTAATGATTTGGTGTGTAACAATAAACACAGTGCAAAAGTCTGAAGGCACAATACAAATTATGTAACATTATTTTAGCTCATGTCTCTTTTAGTGAACCTCACTAATCAATGTGTTTCTAAGACAGCTCAACTCACAGAGCAGATGGGCCTTCATGGAGTAACCAAGCCTGCTGAGCTTACAGCATAGCTAACTGAGGTAGCATCGCAGTACAGATCTAATGCTGGGTTCAGAATACATGACATTTTTGTTTGCTTCAACAGACTATGTTAGATAAGGCAATTGTGGAGTCATAAAATCTTGTAGTGACTTGGCCGACAGACATGACAAACTACACGTTAGTCCACAACCAATCATTGCTGGTCATCTTTCACAACATGTTTTATGTCATCGGATTATTATTATTATCACTATATATAAATATGTATATATAGATATTAATACATACTTTCAACATATTGTACCACAGTAGCCAGAACTATAACTATAATATTATTACTTTCAATAATGTTGTTGTAAGCTACTGTCATTACCTGCATCTCTCTCTCTCTGTCTCTCTCTCTGTCTCATTGTGTCATGCGGATTACTGTTAATTTATTATGCTGATCTGTTCTGTACGACATCTATTGCACATCTGTCCGTCCTGGAAGAGGGATCCCTCCTCAGTTGCTCTTCCTGAGGTTTCTACCGTTTTTCTCCCCGTTAAAGGGTTTTTTTTGGGGAGTTTTTCCTTATCCACTGCGAGGGTCATAAGAACAGAGGGATGTCGTATGCTGTAAAGCCCTGTGAGGCAAACTGTGATTTGTGATATTGGGCTTTATAAATAAAATTGATTGATTGATTGATTGATACATATATATATATAGATATAGATATAGATATATGGCAAGACTCCTAATGCTATACCTGCCTACCACAGGCATGAGCAATTACAATCCTGAAAGAGTTGTACTGGCTCGGATGATGCCTGGGTCAACAAGGTCCGCGTCAGCTGCTAGGGAACCAGGGCAATCTGAAGAGAAATGGGTTACTGGAACAAGGCATACATGGACAAGGGCAGAGGACATGGAATTGATGGAATGCTATTATACAAGCAATGACAGAGAGAGGGGATATACAGTCAGGTCCATAATTATTTGGACAATGATACAGTTGTCGTCATTTTGGCTCTGTACACCACCACAATGGGTTTTAAATGAAACAATGAATACCTGCTTAAAGTGCAGACTCTCAGCTTTCATTTAAGGCTTTTTTCAAAAATGTAGTATGAACCGTGTAGGAATGACAACCATTTCTTCACACAGTCCCCTGACTTTAAGGGCTCATAAGTATTTGGACAAACTAACATAATCATTAATTAAACAGTCAGTTTTAATACTTGGTTGCAAATCCTTTACAGTCAATGACTGCCTGAAGTGTTGGACACATAGGCATCATCAGATGCTGGGCTTCTTCCCTGGTGATGTTCTGCCAGCCCTTTACTGTAGCCGTCTGCACTTCCTGCTTGTGATTTGGGTGTTTTGCCCTCAGTTTTGGCTTCAGCAAGAGAAACACATGCTCAGTTGGATTCAGGTCAGATGATATGACTTGGCCATTGCAGAACATTCCACTTCTTTGCCTTAAAAATGTCTTTGGTTGCTTTTGCAGTATGCTTCAGGTCATTGTCCAACTGCACTGTGAAGCATCGTCCAATGAGTTTTGAAGCATTTGGTTGAATCTGAGCAGATAATGTAGCCCCAGACACTTCAGCTTTCATCCTGCTGCTCTTGTCAGCAGTCACATCATCAATAAATACAAGAGAACCAGTTCCACTGGCAGCCATACATGGCCATGACATAACAGTACCTCCACCATGCTTCACTGATGAGGTGGTGTGCTTTGGATCATGAGCAGTTCCTTCCTTTCTTCCTTCTCTTGTCTTCCCATCATTCTGGTAGTTGATCTTTGTTTTATCTGTCCATAGTATGCTGTTCCACAACTGTACAGGCTTTTTAGATGGTTTTTGACAAACTCTAATCTGGCCTTCCATTTTTAAGGCTAACCAATGGTTTGCATCTTGTGATAAACCCTCTGTATTTATTCTAGTGAAGTCTTGTCTTGCTTACAAGAGCAGCAGGATGAAAGCTGAAGTGTTTAGGGCACCATTATCTGCTCAGATTCAACCAAATGCTTCAAAACTCATTGGATGATGCTTCACAGTGCAGTTGGACAATGACCTGAAGCATACTGCAAAAGCAACCAAAGACATTTTTAAGGCAAAGAAGTGGAATGTTCTGCAACGGCCAAGTCATATCATCTGACCTGAATCCAACTGAGCATGCGTTTCTCTTGCTGAAGCCAAAACTGAGGGCAAAACACCCAAAACACAAGCAGGAAGTGCAGACGGCTGCAGTAAAGGGCTGGCAGAGCATCACCAGGGAAGAAGCCCAGCATCTGATGATGTCTATGGGTCCAACACTTCAGGCAGTCATTGACTGTAAAGGATTTTGCAACCAAGTATTAAAACTGACTGTTTAATTGATGATTATTTTAGTTTGTCCAAATACTTATGAGCCCTTAAAGTTGGGGGACTGTGTGAAGAAATGGCTGTAATTCCTACACGGTTCATACTACATTTTTGAAAAAAGCCTTAAATGAAAGCTGAGAGTCTGCACTTTAAGCAGGTATTCATTATTTCATTTAAAACCCATTGTGGTGGTGTACAGAGCCAAAATGATGACAACTGTATCATTGTCCAAATAATTACGGACCTGACTATATAAATTATGTGGGACCCATGGATACTTTGAAACCCACAATCAAGACTAACTAAGAAACATCTGGCAGCAGAGTGTTTCAACATCTGCAACTGCCAAATAATATCACAACAAGAGATCAATGAAATACTTAAAGGAATTGGCCACTTTAGAATGAAAATACAGACAGTACTTACTGACCCTCATGCCGACAAGAAGTCCAGTGTAGTTTTTTAATCCACAAAACCTGCGCAGGGTATCGGAGGATAACAGCTAGCTGGAATAACAGCTACACTTGAAGTGCATGGAGACTCGAGAACTAGCACCACTAGCCATCAGCTAGTCTTGCACGAGTTGCCATGTAAACACAGCAGCCCGCAGGGCAGGCTAACTGACCACAGTGAGAAATGATGCTATAAAAGTGGAGTAAATTACGTCTTATCAAGTCAATTTTGCACGCCGCAGCTTCAGGGCACTTGGATTACAACGGATGAGCCGCTCTGACGTTTTTGAAATGCATTAGGAGAGTTTTATTACATTTTCAAAATGTGGGTTCCATGCACTTAAAGTGTAGCTGTTATTCCGGCTAGCTGTTATCCTCCGATACCCCAAACGAGTTTTGTGGATTAAAAAACTAAAAAGTAACCAGTTACTTTACTGCGTTACTCCCTGAGTAAACTCAAGTACTTTTAAAGTACTTCCCACGTTAGTCCTTGAGAAAAGTAACTCAAGCACTTTTAAAGTACTTTTGAGTATTCTACATTTCCTATTGGGCAGTGGACCACAGGACGCTTAGCCTACATTTTTTGTCTCCAAAATTAAAGTTATGGACCACTTGCCCTTCACTGAGATCCAATTCTCCTATCACAGCCGTCACTTTGACCAGTAGAAACACACAACGATCTGCTGCCATAGACAACTGTATGACAACAACACCCCAGCGTTTTTAATATTTCCTCTAGGGATGTTACCACACAGAGTAAAAGGGGGAAATGATGGTGTGAAACAGCAGAGGCACTTTGTCAACCCGCTGAGTTAACGTTACTGTCATTAGCATCAAGCTAGCAAACAATGGTACATCCTCACGGTCGGACATAAAGTAATAACATTAACAAATAGTGGCTTTTACTCACCACAACTGAGGCTACCAGCTTCATTTGAAACAGACTACATTATAGATGGTCCGTTATTTATTAATCCCTCTGTGTTTTTATATATTTACTTTTTATCCGCTCCCGTTGTCTTTATAAAGTTAACATGTCGCGTCATCATTTCAAACTCAACACTTCCTGAATTTCTTTGAAATTAAAAGCCCCTTATAACCTTGGCTAGAGAATCCCTCCATTTTCTAAATAGACTTTTATTCTGAAACATTTGTATGAACTTGTTGTGGCGGATACGGTAGCTTGAATGTTTATGTACGGTGCTTCAAATGTAGCTCCTGCCATCTGCTGACGCTTTTAGGTGACTACAACAATATTTCGGCTGGGACATGAACAGACACAGTGACTCAGATGATAGTAAAAGTAATAAAAATAGGACAAGAATAACCTGGTGACATCACACATGTTGTGAAAGAAGACTGGGGATAATTAGTGAGTACCATGGTGTAGTGTGTCATGTCTTTCGGCCAAGTCACGGCACGATATTATGACTCCATAATGGTGTAATGTGACATAGTGACTTTCAGAACGGGCAGAAAAGTCGTGTAGTGTGTACCAGGCATAATGCAAGTGCTGAGTCTGACCTGTCTGTCAGCAAGTCCTCCTCCACCTTTTTTTAGACTCCACCATAGACAGTGGCAGCATTTCTTCTCCCCGTAGCAAGCCACAAGTTTCGTGGCTTCTTTCGGACTGATAGGTTTAACGTTATCTCTGTTATTAAAACCAAAAGACAGTCGTTACTGTTTTGAAGCTGAAGGACCAGCATTCTAAAAGTAACGAAAGTAACTGATGGCTTGTTTGAAAATGTACTCAAGTATCTGATTATTCAATCAGCAAACTAATGCGTTAGGTTACTCATTACTGCACTCGTTACTTTGTAATGCGTTATACCCAACTCTGTCCTCTACTGAACCAGCCAAGGTGTTCTCTCCATGGCAGGGAAATAACAGCAGGTTAGACCCACCAAGAGCTGAGATGGAAAAATACTGGAAGGGCACATGGGACAGGGAAGCATCACACAACACAGATGCCCAATGGCTAGTGGACCTAAGAGTAGTGATGGCCGAATGAAGCCTTATGAAGCATTTCGTTTATTTTCTGAGCCCACTAGATGGCGCTTTTTGTTCAACAAAAGGTTTAAAATACACTGAATTGCCATTCTTTGAGCCTCTCTCTTTAAACCAAGAGCGCCATCTAGTGGGCTCAGAAAATAAACAAAATGCTTTATGAGGCTTCATGAGGCCATCACTACCTAAGAGTTGGCCACAGAACTCTCCCTGAACAGGAATCAGTAACCCCCTCAATGGCAGACATCCAGGAAAAAGTGTCAAAGATGAAGAGCTGGACAGCACCAGGCCCTGATATGATCCATACCTACTGGCTGAAGAAGCTAACTGCACTCCATGAACACCTAGCAGCATGGATGGCCCAGGTGCTAAGGGATGGGACACATCCAGAAGGGCGCGGTCCCATCCAACTACAGACAGATAACCTGCACAACATCGAAGCTCCTGTCAGGCATCAAAGCAGCTAAGATAACAAGGCATATGAGCCAATTCGTGAGCAAGGCACAGAAAGGAATTGGCGGTAACACCAGAGGAGCCAAGCACCAGCTACTGGTCGACAGAGACCTGAGACTGCAAGAGCAGGACAACCAACCTGTGCACCGCCTGGATTGACTCCAAGAAAGCCTACGTCTCAATGCCACACACATGGATATCAGAATGTCTGGAACTATACAAGATCAACAGAACACTAACAGCCTTCATGAAAGACTTCATGGGAATGTGGAAGACGACCCTAGAGGCCAACTCAAAGCCGATTGCCCAAGTCAACATTAAATGCGCCATATACCAAGGGGATGCACTGTCACCACTGCTGTTCTGCGTAGGCTGAAATCCCCTCAGTCAGATCATCAAGAAGACTGGCAATGGATACCATTTCAGAAGTGGGGTAATAATCAGTCACCTGCTCTACATGGATGACATCAAGCTGTACGCCAAGAATAAGCAAGAATTTGACTCACTGATCCACACCACCAGGATCTACAACAAGGATATAGGGATGTCATTTGGATTAGACAAGTGTGGTTGGATGGTATCAAAGAGAGGTAAGATGATCAGAACTGAGGGAGTTGACCTACCAGAGGGCAACATAGGAGATATCCAGGACAGTTACGAGTACCTTGGGATCCTGCAGGCTAATGGAAATCATGAGAGGGCCACAACGAAGTCGACCACAACCAAATACCTCCAGAGAGTAAGTCAAGTCTTAAGTAGATAGCTGAATGGTCAGACCAAGGTCAGAGCCATCAACATGTATGCACTGCCAGTCATCAGGTACCCAGCTGGGATCATAAGCTGGCCAAAGGGGAAGATAGAAGCCACAGATATGCAGACAAGACAGCTCCTCAGCATGCATGGAGGGTTCCGCCAAAGTCCAGCACCCTGAGTCTATACACTAAGTGGAAATAGTAGGGACTACTATTATTTCAATCATTATGGCCCAGCTGAACTGTTATTGTTGTAACATTAAAAGTTTTGCGAGATGGGAGGAGCTACATTTGAAGTACCGCATGAAAACTATGCAAGTCACTAAATCCTCTACAACAAATTCCTACAAATGTTTCACAATAAAAGCTTTTTACAAAATAACGGTATGCTCTCATCTGAAATGATAAGGGGCTTTTAATTTTACACAGATACAGTTTTCAGCTTTCAGTCTTTCTGTCTTGTCTTGTCATGATATCATCATGTTTTCTTGTCTGTGTTGCTTTGTGAATACAACAGCAATTCCAAGTTTGGATGCTGTGTAAAATGTAAATAAAAACAGATTGATTTTTATTGTTCAGAATGACAAATTTTACTGTTTGTGTAAATATACACTCATTCTAAATTTTGTATTGTGTAACATGTTCCAAAAACAGACACAGATGTATGTTTGCCACTTTGTTACATCAGTTTTTATTTTACTTTCTTTTTTTTTTTACCAACACTGGTGTTTGGAAACTGAGGACACTAATTGTTGAAGTTTTAAAAGTGAAATTATTTCCTATTCATGCTTGATATATGACTTAAGTTGCTCAACAGTCCAGGGTCTCTTCTTAAAGATCTTTTGTATTTTGTGCTTTATAATGTTCCACACATGTTTAATAGGAGACGTGTAGACTGGCAGGCAGGTCAGTCTAGTACCTGCATTATTTTATTACGAAGCCACACTGTTGGAACACGTGCAGAATGTGTCTCTTTGCCCTGCTGGAATAAGCGGGGATGACCCTGAATAAGACATCATCTAGAGGACAGCATATGTTGTTCCAAAACCTTTTTTGTACCTTTCAGCATTTATGGTGCCTTCACAGATGTGCAAGTTACCCATGATGCCATGGGCACTAACCCACCTCCATACCATCACAGATGCTGGTTTTGAACTTTGAGCTATTAACAATCTGGACGGTCCTTTTCCTCTTTAGCCTGGAGGACATGACGTCCATGATGGACTTGTCAGACCACAGCACACTTTTCTGCTTTGTGTCAGTCCATCTCAGATGAGCTCAGGCTCAGAGAAGTCAATGGTGTTTCTGGATGTTGTTGATATCCGGCTATTACTTTGCATGGTAGAGTCTCAACTGTCATTTGTAAATGCAGTGATAAACTGTGTTTACTGACAATGGTTTTCCAACATGTTCCTGAGCCCATGTAGTAATAATAATACGTTTTTAATGCAGTGTGCAGTCTGAGGAGTCAAAGGGCACACCTATTCTATATTGGTTTTCATCCTTGACCCTTATGTGCAGAGGTTTGGGGTTGCAGTTGTGTGTTGTGAAATGCTTATTTCAGTAGATATCTCTGCGGAACAATACACAGACTAAATTGGTATAACATCAACATTGTATATTACATTTTTGACAGGGGACAGGATTACATTTTTGACAGGGGACAGGGGATTTTGACATGGTTGACACATGGTTTTGACACAGAAGCAGCTTGAGCACAAGGAGAAGAGCTGAAGCTGGAGCAGTAAATCTGTGCAAGTAACATTGCATCTGAGTGCGAGGATACAATTTGAGCAGAAACAGAGTAGATCTAAGCGCAAGCAGAGGCTATTTGAGTGTGAGGGCGGGGTTTTGAAGGACAATGTTACAAAATCTGAACGTGAAATCAATAAATAATGCTCTCAAATTGATATACCATTCTCTTGACTAAAGATAGGAAAAAAGCTCCATATCCCAAAGCAACTAGGAGTGAGGACTGCACTGGTGCCGACTTACTGACCATGTGCAATGCAAAGCTATGTTTGTCATGGAAGACGCTCTGTACAAAAAAAGTCCCACTCGACTACCCCGAGGGATATTAACTGTTCAAACTAAGATAGACATTTAATATTGTCATACAGATGTTAACATCTTAAGTGTTACGATAGTCGTGTTTATTTTCTTAGTAAAGTGTAACAGAAACTGTTGCAAAAACTGAGCAGCTCATATATATTAGAGTGAAAAACAAGAAAAAGTAAAAGACGAGAAATGTCACCGGTGAATCTCAGGAATACGTTGTTTTTCCTTTGATGTATTATTTATTTATTTGTTTGTTTATTTAATTCCGTATTTATCAATTTATTTAATATTTTAATGGCAAGAGGATAATATATACCATCACACTTATGGTAAACAGCAGCACAAATCAAATAAAAGTGATACAAATACATACAGAAAACATAAAATGGGAGTCATTTTATTTTTCTTTATATTTCTCTTTTGCCTTTTTCTTCTTTTGTGTGTATAAACAGGGCAGCGAGTCACAGGGAGCACTATGGGTAATGTAGTCCACAGGGTGAACGTGGCTCTGGGGGAGCGTGGAGACAGACTGACTCATGCTGAGGACAAGACTGTGGAGCTGTTACACAGAGCCCAGCAGTTTGCAGACACTGCTCACAAGGTGAAATAAACATACGGCTATTTCTACAAGACAGACTTACCTTACAAGTCAAAAAAACACATACATACACACACACACACACACACACACACACACACACACACACACATATATATATATATATATATATATATATATATATATACATATACATATGTATGCTTAGTAAAGATTATAAGGTTCAGCTTTGGATATGTATTTGTATCAGGTTTTTTTTTTTTTTCCTCTTTGCAACAAATGTATTTGCGTTTTGTTTCCCCTGCAGCTGGCCCTGAAGTATTCAAAGTAGAGTCTGTTGGAGGATGAATGGAATTCTTCAGGTTGCTTAAGATGAATCCTGTAACATAAATACTAACACTGTCTGATGCAGTCTGGACTGAGCAGATGCAGCTCACCCCTCACACTCCTGTGTAACTGAGTGCAGCAGAGATAACTAAATACTCTTCAAATAATCTTTGCTCTTCTTGCTTAAGACTAGTGATGGCCTCATGAAGCCTCATGAATCATTTTGTTTATTTTCGGAGCCCACTAGATGGCGCTTTTTGTTCAACATAAGGTTTAAAGCACACTGAATTGCCATTCTTTGAGCCTCTCTCTTTAAACCAATAGCGCCATCTAGTGGGCTCAGAAAATAAAGAAAATGCTTCACGAGGCTCCATTCGGCCATCACTACTTAGGACACCTCTGTCCCATGGTCTGAGGATCATGTACACAGTGTTGACTTTGATGTTTTGACTGAGATCAGACAAACCTCCTGTCCTTTCTGAGAAAAAGAAGGCTGGACTTGTAGATTTAAGCTGCAATTATTTAACATTGTTTTTATGTGCTGTTCTAAACACCCCTGACATGCATTTCCTGTGAGAGACACTGAATTGTTTTACCCATCACTTAGTTCATTGTTTAAGAAGATGAATGCATAACCTAGAATCTGTGTGACGGGTAGTACTGCTCAGGGTGAATGTTTTTTTTTTTTTTGTATTTTTTAATGTGCCTGCACATGGTTTGGAGTTTATTGGATTTGATTGCACTAAATGTTTGATTTGATGTTGCTCACCACTTGTGTCATTCATTTATCATCATCATGCTGTGTTCCAAATATGTGTGTGTATGTGTGTGTGTGTGTGTGTGTGTGTGTGTGTCTGTCTGTCTGTCTGTCCAAAAGTTTAGTGTCATGTTGTCAAAACTGTGTGGTATCTCTGGTGTCCTCATCAAACTGTCACTTTATATTTAGTCTGCTGTGCTGTGTCGTCTGTTCAGTGTGTGTCATTGTGTGCTTTAAGTTTGTGTCTTAGTCTTTGTGTCTTTGAAAGTTGAGTTAAGGTGGGTCAGGTGGCTCAGATAAGTTGAAAGATTTTTCATAAAGGGCTGTTCCACAGTGAGCATTGTGAATGATGCTGGTCAGTGTAGAAAAGTTGGGGTGACTTTAGAAGGTTGAAATGTTGACTTCAGTTGAAGCCCTTCATGTATGCATCACCTCTTTCAGTAATTTGGTGTAGTGGTGATTTTAACAGTGGGTGGAGTGTTTGTTCTTTTAATAAATTTAATCAAATTTGGAGTACTTTTAAACATTATGGGTCTCGATGGCCTCATGAAGCCTCATGAAGCAATATCTTTATTTTCTGAGCCCACTAGATGGCGCTGGTTTTAAAGAGAGAGGCTCAAGAATGGCAATTCAGTGTGTTTTATAGCTTTTGTTGAACAAAAGGTGCCATCTAGTATGCTCAGAAAATAAAGTAAATGCTTCATGAGGCTTCATGAGGCCATCACTACTTATGGGAACAGAGGGAAATTATTTCAACTAAGCTTTTCTTTTATGCTTTGTTTACTGCTTTTGGCTATGGTTTAATGTGTGTCTGATGTAATAACTTAGTGATGATGTTTTCTCTCTTTGAACGCATTAAATAATCCTGGACCTGTACACCGAGCTTTGTTTTTTTTTTACATTCAGGAGATCAGCTGTTTAGCTTTTATCAACCAGATGGCACTCACAGAGCAAAGGAGACCCAACTCAGCACCATAGCAGTTGACACAAACACAATTGAACTGTAACTGATGAAATTTCAAATATTTATTTATTTATTTAATTGTTTGGATCCCCATCAGCCACTATCAAGGTAGCAACGCTTCTTCCTGGGTCCAAACAAGCAAACATTACATTACAATGTAAAACAAATATATAAAATTACAGATCCATGGTAAAAAGGAACAAGGAAAACTACAAAAATAGTAATAAAAAACAAACCAACAAACAAAACAAAAAAACCTAAATTGTCAGAAAAAAAGAATGGGTTCCAAGTTAGTAGTAGTAGTACTACTAAAATAGCATATAATAATAATAATAATAATAATAATAATGTTATTTATCTAGCACAATTCATGCATAAAATGCAACACAAAGTGCTGGACATAAAAGATATTTAAAACATTAATGAGAGAAAAAAGATAAAAACATAATAATAATAATAATAATAATAATAATAATAATGATAATAATAATGTCTTTTATTTCTGAAACCAGAACAATAAAGATGTCTGAGTCAGAGGATGTTAGGGACCTAGCAGGCACATATATCTTGACTATGTCAGACGGAGAAAATTGAACAAGGCCATTCAGTGATTTAAAAACCAATAAAAGACGTTCAAAATTAATTCTGTGGCAGGCAGGTAACCAGTGTAATGATTTAAAGATTAGAGTAATGCATATGATTATATGATTGTATAATGTGTGTGACTGAAAGAATGAAAAGACCAGGAAAGTTTCACATTAAGGTTGATACAGTCAGATATTATGTAACAAATCCTATCTATTTGAAACAGATTTGTGAATGTGAAATTGAAACTAAATTGAAATTGAAACTAAATAGATGTTATTAAGCCAATAAATGTCAGATTCTGACACATAAACATAGAAGTTGCCAGCTGACAAAGGAACACACAGGACTAGCCCTAGAGTCAGATTAAACAGGAAATGGAGTAGTGCATTTTTCAGATATATTTATATATACAAGACCTCGGCTGGACATGGAGACAAGAAAAAGTTTTCAAGGTTCATTTCATAGTTTTCCATAATATGCCTTTAGAGTATACAGCTGGAGACTACTAATTATTATCATTTGCCATTATTTCAAATATTGTATTTGAGATGCCATCTGAGGGTCTCCAGTATGACACTCTGGGGCCTAAAGATGACATTTATTTTATCATCAGGTGAATGAAGCCTTGCATACTTCTTCCAGCTTGGTAGCAATGTAATGTGGAGAAAGAAAAAGGTAATTGTAACTGACCCTTTAGTAAGCCCCGCCTCTTTGTAATGGTCAGTCAAGTTGTTGGAGCATGCAGCCCACACTGTTACTAACTGCACTTTCTGAAGAAATATTATCACCTTTTTGGAAAAATGAAAAGAGAAGCAGACAGGAAGGTCCACAATATATGTTTGAATGCCAAACTCACTCAGAAGCAAAAAAAGGTTTTAAAGATAGTTAGAAGCTAAATACTAAGGGTTCTTTCACACCTGTAGTTGGGTTCGTTTGGTTGCACCAGAGGGAAAAACTGATCCATTGTAGCATTTTAGTTTTGGTTTGGTTTCTGTTCACACTGACTTTTTGCGAATGAACCAAGAGAGGTAAAGATGAAGTTCTACCAACAGCTAACTGGTTGATTGGACAGTTTTGGTGTTTGTCTTCCTACATCATCAGGATCCACGTGGGGAAATAAGATTCTGGTGACTGACAGAGGTTTCTGCAGCAGCACTTTGATGCTTTTAAATGTTCATATTTCTGATCTTTGGTTTCACAAAGTGCTCATAGAGAAATGACTGATTGTTAACATTATAAGGAGGCTCAAATTAGACTGCAAATTAATGGCATGTTCTGAATAATCACTAAGAAAGGATGAAAAGAAAGCGTTTTGTGCAGTAATGACTTGGGGCGTAATACTGTGGGATCACTATCACTCACAATTTGATTTAATTTTTTTTGTAAGAACTAATATGCACACAGCAGAAAAAAGGTGACTTTAATCACTGTAATAGCTTAAGCTGTAATTTCTTCCCAGAATCTTTTAGAAACCAGTGTCTTATATGAGGGACAACACAGTTTGATTTAAGTTTTTTTGTGTTTGTGTAAGAGTATAGTGGTGTATGTATAAGAGTATGACTGTGCATGTAAGAGAGTATAGTAGTGTTTGTGTAAGAGTATAGTAAGAGACAAAAAAGAGTGAAAAAATTGAATCGGGATTAATAAAAGTATATATATATATATATATATATATATATATATACTTGGCAAAATCACGTTGTGCGGTGGATACCAGGGGTAAGGGGCTGAGTGGCCAGGAGGCTGCTGGGACACCACGGAAGCATCAAGCTGCCACCTCCAGAAGTTCTCTGATGATACAGCCATTGTTGGATGTGTGTCACCTAAACAATAAACTGGATTGGTCCACTAACATTGACGTCCTGTACAAGAAAGGTCAAAGTCGTCTCCACCTGCTGAGGAGACTGAGGTCCTTTGGAGTGTGCATGACACTGCTAAGGACTTTCTATGACACTGTGGTAGCCTCTGTCATCCTCTAGGCAGTTGTCTGCTGGAGCTGTGGAAACACGGATGGAAAAGACTGAACAAGGTGGTCAGAAGGACCGGCTCAGTCCTGGACTGTCGCCTGGAGACCATCGAGGAGGTGGGCGAGAGGAAGATGTTAGCCAAGCTGATATCCATCATGGACAACACCTCTCACTCCCTGCATGAGACTGTCCATGCACTGAGCAGCTCATTCAGCAGCAGACTGCTGCACCCACAGTGCAAGAAGGAGCGCTACCACAGGTCATTCATCCCATCAGCTGTCAGACTCTTTAACAGCAACATCTGATGTAATGTAGCACTGCAGCATGTCTGCTGCATAACACTGTATAAATCATCACTGCTAAGACTCTGTGCAATTTACATACTCTGTGCAATATTCCACATCTATAAATATATTGTGTATATATTGTAAATAGTTTTGTGTGTACAGTTAATTCACTTTAGTGCCCTACTTTTTTATATATTTTCTATTTATTTTTAATCCAGGAAGATATGTATATATCTATATATAGATAAACACATACTGTATACATATTTTGCGTATAGACCAATAGCTTTTAATCTCACATCAGCAATGCAAACATCTCTACTTTTGACTAAATTCTCAGGATTACAATACGTAATTTAATACTGTGTGGTCAAAGTTTTGCTAAAAATGTTAAATGTGTAAGCTACTGTGTTGAGTTGCCTCTTAGTGAAATGCTCTGAGTGAAAAATTCCCTCTGGTAATGCAGTGTATCTGTCTAAGGCTTTTATTGTGAAACATAAGGACAGAAAAAGGGAAGCTGTATTACCCTGCATTTGAAAATGTGGGGAGCAATGCAGAGTTTTTCACTCCAGCTGAGGGTTATGAGTTGTGCCTCTACTCAGGAACCAATACATATGTAATAAAATACTGACACAGAGGCTCTGTAATCTGAACCAAAATGGCAAAACTGTAATGCTTTTCACAGTGTCAGTGGCAGCGCATTGCAGTTCCACTTCTTTGTTCTTACCTTTCACAATAGTAGACATAATACATTGGGTGTTTCTAAGTCAAGGAAGGATCCTCAAACAGCGGAATTTCAAGGAGGCCATGGTATTGAACCCTGATTTGCAGCAGGTGAAGGCAGTGCCTCTTCAATGAAATATGACATACATTATTATTATTGGCAGCCTTGTTGTCAGGGACACATCAGTATGCATTAGCATTTACACTACAAAAAAAATGTCCTCCCACACATTCCAGATCACGTCAACAGGTGATTTGAGTAACTGCATCAAGATGTGTCTTGGTGGTGGTTTTATCTTATGTTTAGAACTGTCCACTTATGATCGGATCCCTCAAGAGGCATGTTAACATCAGGTATAAACAGGCTATAAGTTGTTCAAATCGCAGCTCAAGCTTGTTATTATTAAAGTAAACCACATCAAAGCTATATTTCCTTCAGATGAATCCAGTTTCGCTGACATCCACTGACGTCAGTACGCAAGAACAAATCATCATCAGCATGCGTCATCAATCTATGCTGCTGTTGTTGTAAGAGAAAAAAGAAAACAAACATGAATTGTGCCCTTGCTAAAGTGGCAGTTATGTGTGTCCAAAGTGTGAAGGAGGAGCTTGAAGTGTATTTATTAACATCTACTAGCATTTAGCATTGTAACTTTGTTGTAACCAACATTGTAATTGTTGGTTAGTAACGTAGGTCTTAACAGTAGTCACACAGTGAGATGGTCATCCCAAATTTCTGACACTGTCAGAATTTTATCCCAGGCTGTCTTTGATCGCAAGACCGTGACAGCAGCCATCCTTGAACCTCTCTCACTTTGCAACATAGGACCACCGTTTTAGAGCCATGACAAAAAATATCACCATGTTTCTTTCACATTGGTCTGTTGTGTGGGACAGCCCAAAATCGCACAGTGTATATTGGGCTTAGCAGCTTCTGGGACCAAATGGCAACTGAAGCTATTTAGGTGATAGAAATCTGCTTTGTCAGTGAGATACGCTCATACTGAGAACGTGCTGCGTGGAGACAAGTTATTAAAAGCACAACATCAGAAATATTGTCCTTTAAATTAATCCAGTTTTCACAGGTTTCTCTCATAGAACTTGGATTCTAAGAGGTTCTGGGCAGACATGACAGCTAGATATTATAGTAGTGAAAATGACTCATACCTCATATCCAGATAAGCTCAAACTGAGAATCTGTGAGAGGCCCTTTGAGACATAATTCATACTTGGTTTCACATGTAACATCATACTCTCATTCATACACCACTATACTCTCACACAAACACTACTATACCCTCTTACATGCACAATTATACTTTCATACATACACCACTATACTCTTAAACAAACACTACTATACCCTCTTACATGCACAGTCATACTCTCATACATACACCACTATACTCTTACACAAACATTATTATACCCTCTTACATGCACAGTCATACTGTCATACATACACCACTATACTCTTACACAAACACTACTATACCCTCTTACATACACAGTCATACTCTTATACATACACCACTATACTCTTACACAAACATTATTATACCCTCTTACATGCACAGTCATACTGTCATACATACACCACTATACTCTTACACAAACACTACTATACTCTCTTACATGCACAGTCATACTCTTATACATACACCACTATACTCTCACACAAACACTACTATACCCTCTTACATGCACAATCATACTGTCATACATACACCACTATACTCTCACACAAACACTACTATACTCTCTTACATGCACAGTCATACTGTCATACATACACCACTATACTCTTACACAAACATTACTATACTCTCTTACATGCACAATCATACTCTTATACATACACCACTATACTCTTACACAAACATTACTATACTCTCTTACATGCACAATCATACTCTTATACATACACCACTATACTCTTACACAAACACTACTATACCCTCTTACATGCACAATCATACTGTCATACATACACCACTATACTCTCACACAAACACTACTATACTCTCTTACATGCACAGTCATACTGTCATACATACACCACTATACTCTTACACAAACATTACTATACTCTCTTACATGCACAATCATACTCTCATACATACACCACTATACTCTTACACAAACATTACTATACTCTCTTACATGCACAGTCATACTGTCATACATAAACCACTATACTCTTACACAAACACTACTATACCCTCTTACACGCACAGTCATGCTCTTATACATACACCACTATACTCTTACACAAACATTACTATACTCTCTTACATGCACAATCATACTCTTATACATACACCACTATACTCTCACAGAAACACTACTATACCCTCTTACATGCACAATCATAATGTCATACATACACCACTACACTCTCACACAAACACTACTACTGTATACCTTCTTACATGCACAATCATACTGTCATACATACACCACTATACTCTTACACAAACACTACTATACTCTCTTACATGCACAGTCATACTCTTATACATACACCACTATACTCTTACACAAACACTACTATACTCTCTTACATGCACAGTCATACTCTTATACATACACCACTATACTCTTACACAAACACAAAAAAACTTAAATCAAACTGTGTTGTCCCTCATATAAGACACTGGTTTCTAAAAGATTCTGGGAAGAAATTACAGCTTAAGCTATTACAGTGATTAAAGTCACCTTTTTTCTGCTGTGTGCATATTAGTTCTTACAAAAAAAATTAAATCAAATTGTGTTTTCCTTTTACATGTTTGTCACATAGAAATCATTATGTATAAATGATTGTATGTTTTCAATTATTATGAGAAAAAAGAGAAATTCCCCACTCAACCATACCTTGTATGGATTGAGGTTAAGGCTTCTGGTTATTTATTAAGAATAAATGTAGCTTTTGGACATTATCAGCCTATTTGACAGCCTATTTGGTTAATAATGTGGTTAGTTCTCTCAAAAGCCCACTAGACAGCAGTATTGTAGCACAAATGGCAACCTGTTTAATTTTGAGCAGATGGAGCAAAGAAAGAGTGTGCTGTTTTACAGGCCATTTATTTTGATTTAAACTGGTAAGATATGTTTCTGTTTAAGTGCAGCTAAGGGGAATATAATGCTGGTGGGATTTATAGTTTACATTGCGACTATTATGTAAAAAAAAAAAAAAAAAAACCTTAACACTTTGGTCCTTTAACAGACTGTTAGAATCACCATTTTCCTGAAAGAAACTCGAATGTAGGCTTATTGAGACTGGATGAAAACATAGGCAGGCTTATGGTTTGTTGTTAGAATAGAATAGAATAGAATAGAATAGAATAGAATACAACGCCTTTATTGTCATTGCACATTAACAAGGATGCTACCTATACAACAAAATTCCGGGGGCTACCTCTAAGGTGCAGACAAGAAATACAGGTAGTAATTGCGTTTACATAGCAATAGACCCAATAATGGGTCTGTGTGTGTGAGAGTAAGTGTGTGTTTGTGTGTATGTGTGTGTGTAGAGTGATAAGAGTGGTAAAGGTGTCAATTGGAAACCATCCAGATCCCAGTTTGCTGGTTACCATCCTGGGAAAATCCAGCGTTTTGACAACCCAGCCAGATTAACTGCCAGACCCGGGGTCATTAACTATGATCACAAGTTCACCACATCCTCTCTTCCTTCTGTCACATCTATGGGAGCCACCCCAGCTCTATCTTACTCTCACCCTGGTGAAGATGAGATAAGAAACAGATGTGTGAGTTGTAAATTCAGGATGAATTCCTGAGTAGAGACAAAGTTTCTCTTGTTAAACAATGTCTCTTGAAAGTAAAACTATACATTTTATCCATGTTCTTACATTGTAACCGTGCATAATCCTTGTGTGTTAGTTGAATGATTTTTTTTCCACTCTTGTAGGTCATAGTATGAGTGAGTTATAGTTTCATGTGTGTAATCCTTAATTTAACATGGAGTCATATTGCCATCTTGTGACGATAGTTAAGAAGGGTTCCCGTACGCCCACTCAACCTGTTCGGATAAAACTGGTGAGCTTGGCGCATCTCCGCACTTTTCTTTACTTGACCTTTCTTTCCCTTTACTTTACTTTTACTTTGACTTCTTTTTTTTTGCCTCTCTTTCTTTTGCCGTCCTTCCTTCTAGTTATACATTTTATCCTTTAACCCGTTACGCTTGTTACTCGGTCCCTGCGTAACCCTTTATTTTCTTACGATCAAAATTATTTTAAACTTTTAAGTTTTGCTTGACACGTCCAGGATTGTCTTCTCTGTCCTGAGTTTTCTTTCTTTTTGTCTGTGTCTTCAGTAACATTATACCTGAAGCGACAAAGCCAGCCAATTACAACATTTTTTATACGCATTAATAATAACTTTGATAATAATATTGAACGGCCGACGAGATTGTTTTCAACCTCATTATAAGTGAGTAGCTACAGCTAAATAGATGAGGTACTGTTCGACCTGCAACTCCATCAAAGATTCATCGGATCCAGCAGCTGCCAGTCACTTCCCGTGTCCGCAAAGCAGTGGTTCTTTTGCCAGACCAAGAGACTTTCCGCAGCCTAAAACCACCAACATATGAGGACCACCTTCAGGACACTGCCATCAGGCTCCACCGCTCCTCATCACTGTGTTCCAGTTTGCATCGTCCTGCTGGGAGGTCGTGAGTTCAGGGTCTCTGAGAAACATCCGGCTAAGCCAATGCTTCTAAAACTAGGCAAACCCCCCCTCACCTGATGCAGCCGGTGTATTGTGGTAAGAGTTGATGTCGAATAGGAGACTTAGATATTCTGATCTTAATTTAGGTTTCCTTAGGCAAATGGTTTTGCGCATCCCCGCGTCCCCAATTTATCTATAGTCACATACTCTCTCTCACAATCGCCACACTAAATAACTGACAAAAGTGTTACGTCTTGTCTTAATCCATTTATACATACTGTTAATTTTGTGTCATTTTGTGTCATTTCATATCATCCTCATTTACTCAATTGTTGAACATTTAGCCCTAAATAAATCTTCATTTATGACCAAGTCTGTGGATATTTATTTTGAGCAGAAACTAAGATCACTTTATAGAGAATTCATAACCCATGTATTGAGATTGATTCATGATTGATAAGTGTACTGGCAAATTAATAATTGGTTTCCGGAGTTATTAATTTGATTAATCGCTCCCCTCCATCGAAGGGTGGTGCCCCCAAATTTATTACGAGTACAAACATTTTCTAAAGGTGTTTCTCCTACAGACTTCAAACTCACTCAAAGTTGTTCCATGCTGTTCACCATGTTGCATTACCAAAGTATCGCCCTAGCCCAGATAGACTGGTCCAAATCTGGCATATTTTTTGTTATTTGGTATTAGATGTTCAAATCCCCACTTCAACCACCTGTTGTGATTTAAAGGGATAGTTCAACATTTTGGCAAATTCGCCTATTGCCATAATCCCTATAGTCACACGAGTAGGTACATTACCTTTAATTGTCAGTGCGTGCTGTTCTGAGATCTGTGGGACAGAGCTGCCTGGTGAAATGAAGGTAAACGGTACAGGTCCCTCTCTCCCTCAAAACTAATCAAATACACCATCAAATGACTCCAAAACACTCTAGTGGACAACACATGGCTTGTGCATTCCCCACGCTATGAAATAATAATGTATAATTAAGTAACATTACGACACATGAAGCAAATACTCAGAACTACTTTCTTCAGTAAACCACTGGGTGGAGTGACACAGTGCGCAGCTGAGACAGTGCCGTAGTTATTGCTTGTATCCATTTGCGGTATCGTCAGCTGGACACACCAGAAGGTTTGAGGAAAGTTTACAAGTGTTTTTGTAAATCATGGTTTACACATGCATTGTAAAAGGTTGCGGTAACAAGCCAAAGACGTGGAGCAAAGTGAAGTTTCACGTAGTTCCAACCAGTAATACGGACAGGATGAAACAATGGCTATTTGTGCTGGACATCGACCCCAACATGCCTGTGGAAATGGTCCGAAAAATGTTTGTCAGGGTTCATACGCAAGTATGGAAAGTATAGAAAAGTATGGAAATAAATTTGATCAATTTCCAGGTATTAAAAAGTATGCAAAATTAAAAATAACGTATGGAAAAATATTTATGTTTCCAGACTATTACCACTGTTCTAAAATACTTTTTTCTAAAATACAGGGATGCAAACAGCTTGCTTTTCGGCGGTTCTCGCTTTTTTGATGGGAGTTTGAATGCCTTGTGTGATTCGCATAGATCTGAGGAGTTTTCTTTTTTGGAAGGGGGGGGGGGGGGTCTGACAGATGCCCTTAGCGATTCATAAAACATCCTATTTTTGTCACGCTACATGATGGAACTGCATTGAGGAAGGGGAGGATAAAAACAAAAATAAAACAGCTGTCGCAGGTAAAGCAACTCTAGTTGCAGGATGCGTGTCACTGCTCACCTGCCTTTCTCTCTCTCTCTCTCACTCCACTGTCTCTGCTCTGATACGCGCTCTCCCCCGGTCGGCCTGTACTACGATGTACATTTAACATAGCCAGGCTTTCTTTAAGATAAGATACACCTTTATTGAGTTACAGCAGTCAAGGAGAAAGAGTCAGATTAAAGATTTCAAAATTAAACTTAAAAAACTTAAATAACTAGACATGCAAATAAGTACAAAAATACAAGAGACGGCAATAAATAACAATAAAAATAACAATAATAATAATAATAATAATGAAAATAATAGGAAGTGGATAATAATGAGCAGTAGTGAATGAAAATGAGCAGTGGATAAAGGGAGCACATCTAGTGCAAGTGATTGTATGTGCAAAACAGCAGACAGCTGTGGTGTCCATAAAGTGTCCATAGTGTCAATAAAGTGTCAATAAAGTGTCCATGGTGCAGTCTACTGTGAGCAGTGCTGGTTATGTAGCCTGACAGCAGCAGGCAGGAAGGACCTGCGATAGCGTTCCTTCACACACTTTGGGTGAATCAGTCTATTGCTGAAGGAGCTCTCCAGAGCTTTTATCTCCTCCTGCAGGGGGTGGGAGTCATTAGTCCTCAGAGATGACAACTTGGCTGTCATCCTCCTTTCTCCCACCAGTCCAGAGAGCATCCCACGACAGCCGAGACACTGCTGCCCCAGCAGACTACTCCTTAAAAGATGGCTGATGCCACCACAGTGTCAAAGAAGGTCTTCAGGAGCGCCCCCTGCACTCCAAAAGACCTGAGCCGTCTCAGCAGGTAGAGTCTGCGTTGGTCTTTCCTGTACAGTGCTGTTATGTGATTAGTCCAGTCCAGTTTATTGTTAAGACGAACACCCAGGTACTTATAAGATGTCACCATCTCAATGTCCATTCCCTGGATGTTCACCGGTGTTGGGGGGAGGAGTCTGCGCCTGCGGTAATCCACCATCAGCTCTTTGGTTTTCCCCGCGTTGATCTGAAGGTGGTTCCTCAGGCACCAGTCCACAAAGTCCTGGTTCAGTTCTCTGTACTCCCTGTTGTCCCCATCTGTGATGAGGCTGATTATGTCAGAGTCGTCAGAGAACTTCTGCAGATGACAGGTGGGGGTGTGGTATGAAAAGTCTGCAGTGTAGAGGGTGAAGAGGAACGGTGCCAGCACTGTCCCCTGCGGGGCCCCTGTACTGCAGACAACCAAGTCCGATACACAATCCTGGGTCCTGACATACTGCGGCCGGTCCGTGAGGTAGTCCAGGATCCAGGATGTGAGGTGATTAGCCACCCCTATGTGCTCCAGTTTGTCCCTCAGAAGTGCAGGCTGTATGGTGTTGAAAGTGCTGGAGAAATCAAAGAACATGATTCTCACAGAGCTTCCAGGCTTCTCCAGGTGAGAAAGAGCTCTATGCAGGAGGAAGATGACGGTGTCGTCCACCCCAACAGCGCCCATCCAGGACAACCAGTAGCCTACTACAAAGCTGGTTATCAACTTGCTCTGTCATCTCTGTGTTTTCCAGCAATGAGCGCGTTCATGTGAAAGAGGCGCAGTTGTCAATTAGGAGCAACATCATCATCATGAACTCATCCTCATATGAGATGAAACCGTAGCCTATCTGTAAAAAATTTCTGTTTCAGTGACAGCAAAACAGTTATTTTCAACTAAGTAACAACAGCCTGTAATCATAGGCTGCAACAGAATAAAATAAGACAGATAAAACAGATAAAAAATCCTTGTCAATAATTTTGCGAACATCAGCGTGTCTGATTTAACAGATGTAGAGACTAGAAATAATTTACAAATATTAAAAGTAGGCTAAGGCACATTTAAGAATTATTATGATTTAAGTACAGAGTATTTTTCGCTATTTAGTTTGATGACAGGATGAAATCATTCTTAATATCACATACTGTAATAGAACTTTAAAATAATTCCAGACTGTTTCTGCTACCGAACCAAAGAGTGTAAAAGTAGTTAATGACTGATGAGGTCTATCTGATCGAAATGTTACATCTATAATCACGGCAGCTAATTAACAATGTGGGTTATTTCTTTAGTTTTTATTTCCAGTTATCAGGTGTCTCAAGTTATTCTGAGCTGCAGAGTGTAAAATCATCCACACTGTCAGCTGTCACTCTGAGGATAAAATAAAGTTTACACCATTAAAATGCAGCTAAAATCATCATTAGGCTATGTGTTTAGTGTGGTTATGAAGCATCTCTCTGTTTGATAGAAACTATTTTAAAACCAGAGTGGAAATAGAAAACTTGGAACAATGAAATATTAATACTGACCTATTGACATATAGCCTATATTGCTTTTTTTTTTTTTTTTTTTAACACTGTCACTTTGTTAAGCAAACTGGGGACTTTTGCTCATGACATTCTCTGGCCTTTTTAGCTTGGTTAATGCATATTTTAGATATTTAGCTTACTGTGGCCAAAATTGTTTACAGAAACACGAAGTTCTTCATATATCTAGCCTCCTAAATTTGCTCTCGAAGTGCACCAGATTGATGTATTTTAACTTTAAAATAGTCAAACTTTTCTTCCGGGAGGGGGCATGCCCCCAGACCCACCTAGATGTTCAGAGGCTCTCTCTTTTTTCACCATACCTGTGTTTGCATTACTGAGAATAGAAAATATTTCCAAAAATAATTGAATCAATCCAGATCGTGTTTAATGCTGGGCCAAGCACAGTTTGTGTGTGAGAGCAAACATCTCAGAAAACATACTGCCCCTTTTACCTGATTGATAAGTGGTATGTCCAGTCTGCTGCCTCATGATCCTCCTCCAGCCCCCCAGGTATCAAGTTTCACTCCAACACTGCACCTTCGACAAGAAGACGAGTTTCACGTGGTTCACAATGGGTAGATCCAAGTTTTTGGATGGATGGCTTGACAATACCGTATATAAATACTGGTTGGCCAAGGATTCCCAATTCACACACAGAGTTAGATGCAAGCTTTGTGTGAAATCATTTGACATCGCCAACATGGGGGAGAAGGCGATTCTGAGCCACATGAAAGGAAAAAACACCCGATGTCTCGTTACTGCATCGCTTGCACCCAGAGTCCCACCCTTTTTGCCTCAGCCCAGACATTGAACTTACCTGAGTTTTTATTTGCATGCCATTATAGTACTTGGCTACAGTTGCCTATTAAGAATAATTAAATATGATGTGAAATATGATACACTGATGTATTTACTCAGATGTCGCATATTCTCTGGAAAAAAAAAAAAAACGCCAAGAAGTCTGGAAATTAGGGTATGGAAAAGTATGGAATTTTGAAATTCCAAATGTGTAGGAACCCTGTTGTGTGGTCCTGCCATTTTTTACCGGAGGACTACGCTGAAAGGATGGAGCGCAGAAGCTCAGCAATGGTTCAAGTGCTTTTCTTCAAAGATACTGTCATACCATCTGTCGGCATCACAAAACGAGCAGACATGGTAAGTGATCGTTGTGTATTTTGCTCAGCTAAATATGTTGTTGTGGTTATGTTATGGATAAGTGCTTGCCCACAGCATATAGTGAAGTGACTGGCATTACTTCTCATTGTTGGGAATAAACAGACTGCTAGGGAACATTTTATGTTGTTGTTCCCTCAGGAGTTGTGGTGATTTATGAGTGTGGAGTTAGCATGTTCTCCCTGTGTTCCGGTAATTATTTTGAGGCGTAAGTTACTCTATATTTATATTGCACAGGTGTACCTAATAAAGTGGCCAGTAAGCCCCACATTTACACCACCGGCTCTGGGTCTCCCCTCAGCCCCTGGTTGCTCGGCAGCCTCAACCTCTCTTCTTGCTCTCTCTTCCAAAACCTGTAACTCTTCCTCTGTATATTCTGGCTTCTTCTCAACACACTTGTTGTTTTGATGACGGGAGTAACTGCACTAAACATACGCTGTTTGAAATCACTCCACCCAGCAAGTACTGTATGTCTGGAATGTAGTTCCGGCTCTGCATTTGGCTTCAAAACAAGTCTGTCTCATAATATTACATTATTATTTCATAGCGTGGTGAATGTGTAAGTTACAAGTTGTCCACAAGAGCGTTTTGGAGTCATTTGATGGTGTATTTGATTAGTTTTGAGGGAGAGAGGGACCTGTACCGTTCACCTCCATTTCAGCGGGCAGCTCTGCCCCACCAATCTCAGAACAGCCCGCACTGACAATTAAAGGTAATGTACCTACTCATGTGACTATAGGGATTACGGCAATAGGCGAATTTGCCAAAATGTTGAACTATCCCTTTAACCTTTAAACCCTAAACCTAATTTATAGGCCTCTGCTTGAAAATTGCATACCCATAATGAAATGAATATATCTCTGTAACCACAAGGTCTATTTGAATACTTTTGGTGACATAGTAAAGAGAACACTTGTGAGATTTGTTAAGATGTGTAAATATCAGTATATGTGTTATATGTGAAGAATAAATGAAGATGGCACACAGTACAAATGAAAAAATTTCAGGTTCACCTAAAAAAAAAAAAAAAGCATTTTCAGGATGAGTATCCCTTTGGAATGATGCAGCAGCAGCTCTAAACCTTTATCACATCATAGTACAATATGTGAACATTATTCAGGTTGATTCTGATAAAGTGAAGCAGAAGAATATTATAGAGGTTTTAGTACAGAAAATTCAGGCAAGCTCTCCAAAATTGCACCATGTTTGCATGTCATTTTCATCATGTACAAAACTATATCTTTCATTTTTTGTTTTTGTAAATCCCTACTGGTGTTTAGTATATACACATACAACTGTCCATTTCGATTGACACCTCGTTCGATTCGTTAGAGCCAATAGAATGTCAGTCAACGCCGTCGTGGGGGAGATGCCAGCTGCCGTGTTGTTATGCTTCCCCCGTGGTCGTAAAGCCTGTCATGTTCGCCCGGATTCATTTGAATGCAGCACAACATGCCCAGGCAACTACTAACAGCTGCAGTCTGCGGGAAGGCGGGGCTAGATTTCCAGCCCCGCCCATGTCACATGCGTCAGAAGTCAATCATGTACGTCAGACATCGGGCTCCGCCCACATTTAACACATCACTGTGGTCCGGCTTTCATGTTTTTTTATTTAATATACTACATAAATGTTTATTTGAACACACAAAAATGCTTTCATGTATAAAAATAAATGCAAATGTAGAATCATATCTGTAGCAAGTCGACAGGTGATTATTGATGTGAGGGCACATTATTTCACCATGACAACAATTGTATCTTAAAGATAATAAACATTCAATGATCATAACTGATTTCAATTAACATTTATATTTGTTGTATTAGAAATTATGTCAACTATTTTAATTACTAACTAAATAATTAATTACTAAGTGTTACTAACAGTACTTAGTACATTGCCTGACTATTTTTCCCTTCTGACAAGCCCTCTTTCTACAGTTACATTTCTACAGAGGACATCCAGTACTTCACCATCTTTCTTACATTTTTTTTTTAAAAATATATATTTCTTACCTATTTATTCACCTATGCTGTATTTCATGTCTTATGTCTTGATGTATCATACTGTAGCCTTCAGCTGCCTATCTGTACTGTATGTGTCTGTTTGTGTGGAGTGTATTTTGAGACTCTAATGCGAATGAGTACCAAAGGAAAAGTAAGTAAAAATATACTGCATAAGAATAGGCCATAAGGTGAACCCTGTTATCGTTTCATTCCGTTTCACAGTCACGGGAGCACACAATTTTCACTCTATAAAAAGACTGATTCGTGTTTAGCTAAGCGGCGGGGAGTTTGTCACTCATAACCCCGCACAAGTCCTGTGATCACGGCCGTAATTCGGCACCAGCTCCTTCTGAGCGTAATGAGATTTTAGTTCACGATTGGTGGCACGACGGTCACATGATCACGCTACACCAATACGGTACCTGCTTCTTGTAAACAGAAATGGAAGATGGTGGTCTCCGCGGTTTCATTCAGCTGTAGCGATGAAGAGGAAAATACTCCCAAGTCCTCAAAGTGAGCAGAAAGGAGCTTAAACAGTTCTATATACATTGCCGTGTCCATGAAGAACGATGAGGCAAATAGACAAGCACCGCAGTGCTTCACAGAAATGAGGGCCTGTCTATAAATAAATAACCTGTCTCAAATAAAAGCCTTTAGGTGTGTTGAGTTGAGGTACATAAAGGCCCCAGCCATGGTTGAGAATTTGCAGTAGCATTGTAGTGTTTGTTGTGTGAAGAATCTAACATGCCTTTTAATTCAAGGTTAGAAATTTTTTTCTGCTCTTCATGTTCTTTTCATCTATGCTGTACTGTAGTGGAGCTTTTTGCTGGCTAGGTCAGTCACACTGCTAGCAGAACACACACTCACATTGGCTCACTGCAAAAGACCATGGTCCCAGAGCTGATATTTGTCCAGGATTCATACTGTTACCAAGGAAAGCAAGAAGCCCTTTAGCTAAACCTTGATGAGTCATCCACCTCAGGAGGCAGCACAGTAAAAACTACAGCCATTTCAGCCAATCCTTAAAGCAATGTAACAGTTGAATTCTGATAAAAACTACAGGCCTACTCTCATGCTACATCATCAATACATATACAATATACATATATATATATATATATACACACACACACACACACACATATATATGTGTTCTAGTTGTTCTATATCATCACGCTAATATTAATGTAAGCAGGGGATTTTCATAAAAAGTGGTAACCATTGTATGTGAATGCATGAATGGGTCAGACCTGCGCAGCACTGGATTTGAAATAAACTGTAATAAACTGAGCTTTTGTGCTTTGATTACCTGCTGTGAAACAATCCATCCATTTAAAATGAACATTAGTTCCTCTGAGCTCATTTTGGTGAAAGTAACGCAAAAGTAGTGTAATAAGCAACTTATTATTCGACATAGAGAGTAATATTGTAATGTAACATTACTTTTAAACAAAGGTAATTAGTAATAGGTAATAGGCCTATGACATTTTGAGAGTAACGCTGGAGACCGCTAATCAACAGTGTCACAGTCCTCTGAATCTGATAAGCTGTGTTGCTCTCAACAGCTGACGCCCAGCCTGTATGTGATGCCAATGTGTAATCTTTCCAAATATGTTAATCTCACAACAGGGGAGTGATGCTTCAACTTGCAGGATGTGTTTACTGTGGGCTTTCTCAATGTGCCAAAATCACTATACTTATAATTTTACAATTTTACACTTCCTGCGTATATAATCCAATTAATTATACTTCCAGATGTAGTTTCAAGAACTATATTCTAATTTTGAAAAGCAGAGGTAGTCATATGACGTATATCATATACGTCTGTCCGTCCTGGAAGAGGGATCCCTCCTCAGTTGCTCTTCCTGAAGTTTCTACCGTCCCCCCCCCCCCATTAAAAGGTTTTTTTGGGGAGTTTTTCCTCATCTGCTGTGAGGGTCCTGACAGAGGGATGTCGTATGCTGTGAAGCCCTGTGAGGCAAATTGTGATTTGTGAAATTGGGCTTTATAAACAAAATTGATTGACTGATTGATTGATTGATTGATTGATATTTGTGTCCAATGAATGATTGGAGAAAAGTCAAAACAATCAGTGGTTGAAGAAATTACTACAAGGTATTAAATCGTAAGTGAAAAGATAATATTTTTCCTTTATTAATTCAATCTAGGCTACTTCAATCAAATATTGGTGAAACTGTGTGCAGAACTGAAATACTGTAAAGAGTATATGGCTGTCAACACTCAGTTTACCAGTCATACCCAATTTATGCTATTTTGTTTAGGGACCCCAGTATGCTGAAGTATTTAACTTCACCATTTTGAAAAAGTCTATGTACCTTTTTTCCCTCGCCAAAATTTAGCATAATTGGACCAGTGGATGCCCTAGGTCTTTTTGTTTAACATGATACCTGTGTCTTCATTGTGACTAAAAACCGAGCCTGTTACAGAAGGTTTTTTGTGCCAAAAAGTAGTTTGCCTCACTTCTCACCATCAGCTTCACCTGCCATACCGGGTGCTTCTCTACATTTTTTTGATCATTGCCTCTGTGCTCCTTCAATTTTCTTGTTCTCTCTGTACCCTGGCTTTTATTTCAGGAGCTCCTGATTTTTGGTGAAGTATTCTGACTTAGCTAGTCAGGCTGCAGTCCACCTCACACGTTTAAATTTAGCACTTGTGTTTTCTGCACATCTGACCCCCTCTGCCCTCCCACCATTTCACAATACCTGCGGAGGGTGGGAGAATGAGATGGCACTTTGACATGTGTTTTACACATTTTTATGATTTTATGATTACAAAGCATTTATTTATAATGTAAACTAGTCCATACCCATTGACTGCACAGTTGCCCACGTACAATTTCACATGGTGTGTGTTTGGGATACAGGTCATAGGAAATTGCAGATTAAATAGTCAACTGAACCCATTAAGAAGACCAGTGTATTCAGAGTTTTTGTGAATTTGAAAGTACGATTACTTTATTGAAAATACAGTAGTACCATTGCCAATAGTGGGATAGTTAGTGGGCTAAAACTGTACATTAGTAGTTGAGGTAGCACATTGAAAGGCAAATAGTTAAAGTGTTTATTTGTTGTATTGACTTAAAAGTGGGGTGCACTGGAAGTTCACATGGGAAAGGTGCGGCTAGCCCTTGTTGCAGCAGTGGAGGTTGGAATCCGGCCTTCGTTCTTTGCTGCATGTCTTCCTTGCTCTCTCTCTCCCATCCTTCCTGTCATGTTTCACTGTCCTGTCAAATATAGGCAAAAAATGCCCCCTACCCCCACCCCCCAAAAAACCTTAAACTTTAAAGCATACCATACCATGACTTAGTCATACCAAAAATTAGAAAAAACAACAACATTCGGCCACAGGGGGAGCCACAGCAATCGGTCGCATTTTAGCCATTTTTAAGCATTTTTCTGTTGATATAGTGCCACCCAGTTGCCAATTAGAGTTAAATTTCTCCAGTCACCTCGAGGTGTCCTGTTCTACACAGAGATGGGGACTCGAGTCATTGTGACTTGGACTCGAGTCGACTCGAGTCGACTCGAGTCGCTGTTTTGATGAAGAAAACAAAAGACTTGAGACTTGACTCGGACTTGGAAGTTAAAGACTCGGGACTTGACTTACTTGAGACACGATGACTTGAATGACTTGAGTGTTATTCACATCATGTTTTCAGTTATATAAAATATAAAATATAATATAAATAGAATATAAAATTAATAAATTAATTTAAAAAATACTGTTGACTACCCGGTAGGAGTGCAGGCTGAAAATGGCGTTGTCATGATTGGATCACTACCCTGTCAATCAGTCACGCAAAGTTTGCAAAGTAAACATCACAGCGACAAAGTCAGTGTTTACTGACAGTTACTTATATCTTGTCTTTTCACTTTATTAAGATCAGATTCTGCAGGTAAAATTACAATAATAAGGTGACTTGACTTGGACATGACTTGACCTATTACAGGACTTGACTTGACTTGACATAACCTGTGACTTGACTTGACTTGGTCCCATCTCTGGTTCTACATATCTACCAAGTTTAGTAAAAATCTATTTGGTGGTTAGGCCTAGATAAGAAATTAGCTCTCTAGCGCCCCCATTTTTTTTTGATCGGGTAAATAATGGAGGGGTCCCCTCAGATTATGTGTGGTCATATGCCATGTGGTCAAAGTTGCGTGGTGATCAGTGAAACCCTTGAGATGTTATACACCTTTATGTGATGAGCCACGCCCTCCGCAATATTCATTGCCTTATAGAAGCTCAGTTTTAGTAAGTTTTCCAACTTTTGCCAAGAGGGAACTTTAGATATTGGTCCCTAGATTATGTTCACCGAGTTTCATGCAGATGGGTCAAACTTCCTAGGAAGAGATCGATTTTAAGTGTTTTTCAAAAAAATCAAAATGGCGGAAAATCTATATAACTGGAAGTTATGTGTTCTTGAGGCAAATTTGTTCCTCATGAGGAGAGATAAAATGTTTTTAATGAAGCCTTTCAAGCATATTTAAGGACAAAGCGCTTTCGGCCGTCCGGCCTTCCTCAGTGTGAGTTACTGATCGGCCGTCCGGCCTTCATCAGTGTGAGTTACTCACACTGATGAAGGCTGGAAAAAGCGCCATCTAGTGGGCTCAGAAAATGAAGAGAATGTTTAATGAGGCTTCATGAGGCCATCACTCGCTACAGCTACCGCCTACAGTCCACAAGCTATACAGCAGTCAGGGTAGGTTTTTTTTATTTCATTCAGTTTTATTTCATTCAGTCATGGGACAGCCCTAGTAAACGAAAAAAATCTGCATTAAATAAATAAAATAACATAAAAAAAAATAAAAGTGGAAATATAATTAGAAATATTTTTTAGAAATAGATAAGTAAAAAAATGGAAATATAAAGACAAAATAAAAAAAAAATAATGTTTTTATTTATTTATATGTAGCCTATGTCATGCCCACACAGCAATGGGACTTACAAATTTTAATCAGCCGTATTTCACCACAGCATGTAAAACAACAGATAGGCTATCCACCTATCTTAGTGCCTCCGGAGTTCGGGGAATACATGCGCTGTGCATGGCTGCACCTACAACCAGGCCAAGCTCAACCTCTGGCTAAATCAGGAGTGCTATGAACACAAACCGGCCAAGAAGGCGGATTGTCCCTGTCCGCAGTTGTACAAATTGTACAGACTGCCGGCTGAAGATGAAGTAAAGAGAGCTTGGCTGAAGAATCTTCGTTTAAAAAAAACACCTAAGATGCTGTTTGTTTGCTCATTCCACTTCATGGATTAAGGACCTACCGTGGAAAATCCACACCCCACCCTGTGGTTGGGCTACAAGAAATTGCCAGAGAAGCAACGAAGAGTGTTGAAGAGAAAGAGAATTTTGTAACTCCAAAATTCTGTAACCCTGTAGGCATTTTTGCGGAAAAGTGGGCATATTACATTTTTTGAAAGTTCAATATGTCCCAAATAAGAATCAATCGTATGCCAGTGAAATAAGGTTCTCAGTTTTTTATAAATCCTCTGCCAAAATATTATGTTTTAGGCAAAATTTGCACGTGTATGTCTACCTGTCTGTGTGTGAGCAGGGACACTACTGTGCACATTTTCATAAATTTTTGTGGATGGATGTAACATGGGCCTGGGATGATGAACCTGTTAAATTTCCAGGCTCACAGCAAATATGTTATTGGCTAGCTGGCATGCTAAAAGTTAGCTTAGCAGCCACAGTAGCACATCAGTTTTTCAAGCAAATAAATTTTTGTTGTGCCACTTTCTGGTGAGACCCAGCAGAGTGTTTTAAACAAATAAATTAAAGAAATGTCCCAGACATAGGGAATGTTCTGTAACTGTTAGTTTTAAATCACTCAGCCCCTTAGAAAATAGTCCCGCACAGGGCTCTAGGCAGCTAGTGGAGTGGCAAACAGGTGTGATGCTGAAAGAACATTTACTCCAACTTTGTTGGTGTCTTGGACTTCCACTCATTTTCACATAAGTAAACTTTAAACTTGATAAGATTATTCTTGTAATTATTGTTGAAAATGTTGGTCAATGAGTTGATTTTGAAATTTTGTGGTACAGCTCAAATGCATCTAGCTAACATTAGCTTAATGGATTGATTCATGTGTTTATTTTTAAAAAATGCAAGTCAATGAGGTCATTTAAATGTCCACAGATTTTAGCAAGTCACCCTAGCTGGCATAAATACTGGATACATGTGTTTAGCTTAATTTAAATCTACAGTTAACATTAACTGGTTGGATATTTGATGTGTTTGGCATCTTAAAGTAAATGTCTTTAAGATGGTCTAGTATTTTTGTTGCAATGGTGGTTGTGTCACGTTTCTTCAGATAGATTTTTTATCAAACAGATCATGCTCCATTTATGACAATGACTTAAATTGCTATGAAACAATTTCATCGATATTTCTCAAGTTCAATAAACCAAATTATTTTTAGTAGCATTATACTATCTGTAATAAAAACTAGATTAGCTTGTATTTGCAATATAAAGTATACCTACCCTTTTTGGCCCAATGCATAATCTATCCCTGTTTTGTCCTTTCAGTTAAAATCCCCTCACTTAAGCATGGACAAAGAACAAGCTGAGGGAGGGAGACAAGGAAGGAAGGAAAGGTGTGAGGATGACAGATAATTCTTTCGAAATGTCTGGAATAGTTTGAGTTACATTGTAGATAATCTCTTCAAAATACTGTAGTGTACCCACTTTAGATCACCTATCACAAAAAGTGTAAGCCAACATTCAATCATCAAATAGGAAAACTATAAATAAGCTGTATCATTTTAAAGTGACTACATTTCATTTGTGTTTCAGGGGAACATAAAGGCCTGATCATGGAAGCTGCTGTAAGAGAATGTCTCATCTGTCAGAGAGTACAAGTGATAAGTTAATAAAGGGTGGACAAAAGGGACTTGAGGCATTAAAATCTGCTTCAGAGATGAGAGACAAATTGTGCAACCGTGGCAACAGAACTGTAATTGATCGAATCAAGGAAATATCATCAACAGAAGTTGATCAAGTCATGTTATTCATCATTCACAAGTAAAGATAAAATTGGAAGATTACAAGAGAAAATTCAGACATCCAGACAACAAAGCTGTGAACAAAACACATCAACTACGATGCTGCGGAGCTCAACAAAATCTGTCAATTGGGATCTTTGCATTTTCTGCCAAGACACAAAAGGGAAAGAATTAGTATCATCTGTCACTACATTTAAGATGAGTGATGAGATACTGGAGTTGTTGTTGAATATCTGTACACCATGGAATCTAATTTGATAGGAAGACACCACACAACATTTCATGAAAAGAATAATGTTCATTTGGTACAGTATTTTCTTCTGAACTATATTTACAGATAACCCGATAACCCTTTTCCTCATCTCTTCCCTCACTCACATTTCAACAGCTCCAAGTACCTTGGACAGAGCTTTAACTTCTTGGCCATCAACGAGCCTTGGTAGCATGTGCATGAAGTAGAAACTCTGCAGTTTTTAGATTTGTTTCTGTGCATAGTCCTTGTCAAGTGGCACATCAAGTGGAGAATCACCTGTACTGGAAGGGTTTTGCCTGTGTACTGTATACTCTGACTTACCTGTAGGTAGTATCCACACTGTCTATTCTGCACCAAGAGGAATTGCCCATCATCCATGGGTCGGATGTCACCACAAGGCCGTTTCAAAAACTCTGACAGTGATGTCTGTTGACATTTCACCTCAAGCAGCTGTGTTTCATTTTGGATTCCATCAGGGCTCGCTCCGAACCAGGGATAGTCAGGATGCAGGACTAGGCCTTTCCTCACCACTGAATGTCCTCTTTCCTCCTGCATGTGGATGGCCTTTTCCTCATTGGCTTGGCCTTTCTTGGTAGCTGTGTTACCCATGAAAGTGGGGTACAGATGTTCACTGAGGAACTTTGCTGGGTTGGTTGTGGGGCGTTTAGGGACTTTTTTGGTTGTACAGTACTAGCAGTAAGACGCAACATCCTGGCATCATGCCACATTTGAGATGCACTTTGCATCTGGGTCTCGCGGGTCAAAATTTCTGCTTGTTGATGGGTTAGGTTGATGTAGCTCTCATAAAAACCACAGCATTTCTCATAGCGCAGCTCTGTGCCATGTGCAGTGTGGGACATCTGAGAAAACGGTAGGCTGTCAACTTCACCCTGACTGACTTCACTGCTCTCTACATTAGCTCTATAGCACAACTGGAGGAGACCATCAGTTGGAAGCTGAAAAAGTGGGGCCATTATGCTTGAATCAACATGCCCCCACTGCATGGAACAATCTTCAAAATGTCTTACAACTGGACTGGCTAGTTTCTCTAAATGAGTTTAAATCTAAACTTAAGGACTTAGAGGCAGCTTCTTTAAGCTGTCAGTGCTCTTAATTCTGTGCAATGAACTAGTTTTTAAAATTGTTACTGATTTACTCTTTTTACTGTATGTACTCTTATGATGTTGCCTTTTTTATGTTATGTCTGTAACTGTGTGTGGACCTCCTGGTTAAATAAAGGTTAAATAAAGAATTTAAATTCTGCGTGGTTCTTGAAAATTTTGGGAGGGGGAGCTGGATCTGATGATGATGATGATGGCAGTGGGTCTGAAATGGTATGGCCTGGTTTGTAACACTTGAAACAAATATGTTTGACTTTCTTCTGCCCTACATTCTTCCTGGTCCCTGCATTCCATCTTTGTTGCACATCAGTGCATGTCAATCCTGTCTTTCCCTCTCTCACTGCATTTTCAACCTGCAGCATAAAAAAAGAGGCAGTACCTTAAATGCACCTTTACAACAAATGCACTTTGAAAAGTGCTTGAATCACACTATTGAAACTGTAAGAACACTGCAAATCGTTCCAGAGTCTAGGGGCCCTGATTGCAAAAGGGGATATGCCACAGTAAGGGTTAGACTTGGCTCAACGTCAGCTTTTATACCATGTCATGACCCACAGACTTGATCAGCATGGGTCCTACTTTATTGCTATGAAGATATTGATAAGCTTTGGTGCTCCTCATGTTATTCATAGCCTCGCCATCACTGTCTACTGCATTAATGACATAGCTAAAAATGCTAGCGTACGTGATCCTCAGCCACTTCTTAACTTCATCCTCCCAATCTGTGATAGAGGAGGGGAGGGGTAACAATACATCGCCTCGTCTGATGGATGTTTTTGTGTGCTCCCACATTGCCATGATTGAAAAGCAACCAAGTAGCTAACGTTATCGCTGAAAATAGTGTAAACAAAATGCATCATGGGAGCTAGGAATCTTGTGATTAGGTCTAGCCTCAGCAATGTCACATGTACCTCAACAATAATTGTGTTGTTTTCGCTATAGAGGGGGGAGGGGGTGCACGTAAAAAAAATAGGTTAGTAAAAAATAAAAGCCATCATCTTACCTTCACGGGGACAAAACAGACCAAAGTCATCTATTTTAGTAAGCTGCGGTCGCCGTCCAGAAATCCATGATGATGAAGTCCGATGTCCTTTCTTTATCCAAGATTGGATTAATGGGAAAGGGTTAAACTTGTCGAGTGGAGGCCCATTTAAGTCCACAAACAACAATGCAGCAAGGCTCCTGGCTTGCAACCTTGAAACGGCCTTTTTTCGGCGGCATGATGTAGCTATAGTTCGGAAATATAGGCTTGATGATAAGTAATGCGTTTTTTTTATGTAACGTCAGTGTTCCCACGCTGTCAAAGTCAACTCATAGCAGAACAACAGCCTATTCTACAGTGCCCCATGTTATTTATCTCCCTAACGTAAATAATACTCATTATATTGAAAAATACATAATTTGTGATAAAATAGTGGTTGTTAATGTTTTGTTAGAGACCCCCTTAGATGTATGGTTTTACAGCTTTCATGGGAACTAATGCCCTCTTTATGGGAGCTCAGCTCCCACTGGCTCCCACATAGTTTGAACCCTGCACTGGGACATGTAAATTTTGGCTTGTAATTTAAGCTTTCCATCAACCTTCTCAACAATAAAATGATTAATATATCCCTCCAATGCGTAGTTTAGACCCTTTTGGTTACTTCTCAATGACATCTGATTGTTATGTCTCCAAAAATCATCACTTGCCTCCTGCGAAATGCCATGTACTGTGACACCTGCCATAGCGCCGGTCACTGAATGTTGTCCGAGTGGAGGGGGGCATGGCTTAGCCATAGGTCAATTTACTCTCACAGTATCCAAGAGTGTTGATAAAATTACAGACATTCATATGACAAACTAACAGCGTTAACGTTAACATCATTGTACTCCGGCAAGTAACGCCGATAACTTTACATGTAACAGTTTAGCCTCATGTTGACATCAACTGTTAGCGTTAGCTTGAGCTAAACGGCTAACGTCAAAGAAACACAAACCATAATCATTTTAAATACTACCAGTTCCCTCATCTGTAGCTTTGCTGCGGACAGTTGGTATCGATCCATAGCTCAGGAGCAGTCTCGTTGCCAGTCCGGCATTATACTAACCCAAGTATCTGAAACAGTCCGATGTAAAGTGGTTAGCACACATGAAGACATTTTTGCCAGTTAAAGCCGGGACATTTCCGTCATAAATAAAATGAATCCACTTCGCTCTGATGTCCTCTTTAGCTGGGGGGCGATGTAATGAGGAGTGAGCATCTGTGCATCTTAGTTTTTAGGCTAGCTATGATAGCAGTCTGTTCGTCGCTTACGAGAAAACACAGATGGCAGATCTTCGCTCAGGTAGCTCTCTGTTCGTGGGTGGAATTACTCCGTGTGAGGGCAGTATTAGTACAATTAGTCGGCTAGTTACGAAACAAGCCGCTCAAAATCTGAAGGGCTCATTTAAAGACATATTTGCTGATATAGGGAGCTCACAAAACATTGACTTGATTGTCTAATTTCACACTTGATGGGTGAGCAGGCACCCCAGATACCCAAATATGCAAGCACTGAAAAAGTGACTTTTCCATAATACTGTATGTCAACTTTAAAAGTGTGTGTTACGGCCAGCTCGTAGGCCGCAACAAATGAGGGAGATGTAGACGCGGCGGTTCCAAAAGTTAACAAAAGTTAATTACACAAGGTAAACAATAAATACTGCGATGGGGTGTGGAAGTCGGTATCAGTGGTGTGTCAGGGTGCATGGATGTGTTGGATAATGTAAGGTGCATGTTGTCAGTGCAAAACAACCAACAGCAACTCAAAAGCAAAAGGCAGCATGGCTGGAGGAGGGGACCGACAGGAGAAGGGCAGCAGCCACGTCCGCACCAACTGCTACTGCTACTGCAAATGCTGAACACGAACACGAGAGCAAGCTCTCAAGCAACTTGCAAGCTCTCAAGCAACTTGCTTGCTTCTTTGCCCAAAATGGATTCAGAAAATTGCTCAAAACAAGAATTGTCAGAGCCTGAGTCCATCAACATCTCCAACCGTAAACTCTTCCGCCGGCGATGGCATTTTCGTGCAGTTTACAGGCTGCTACAATTTTGTAAACAACATCCTCTACCGGTTTGTTTTGGACACTGCAGTGCTGATCTATTTCACAAGATGTAAGATGTAGATGTAAATATGTAACAGCGTCCCCTGTCTTATAACAGTGACATTAGCGTCAATGGCAGGGAAGCGTTATGTCATAAATGACGGAAAATCTTGTCAATGGCGGGGATAGTAGTAAAGGGTCAACCATCAATATAAACGTGGTTATTCAGAAGCGGCAAGAGAACTTTTGCCTGAAATGAAAGCGGCACGACAGAGAGGTGACATAGTTTACCTAAAACATCTTCTTAGTACGACAAAAAAAAATAAATAAATAAAAAATGTTTCAGTGATCACTTTAAAGATGCTGCAAACAATATTCGATTTGATTTTGATTTGATTTGATTTGATTTATTGACACAAGCAATACATAGAATTTAAAACAATAAAAACATATGTCTGCATTTGTCAGGGATGGACCGAAAAAGTCCAGGAGTTATTTCCATCATTGTCCCTGTTATAACAGCAGTCCAAGTGGTGGCATGCATCAGTAAAGTGCTTGACGGTCTACATTCATCACAAGTTAATTAAGAGCAATAGTAAATGAAACCACAGTTAACACTGATGAATGTAGGTCGCAGAACAGTAGTTTTCTAATCTTTGATTTAAAAAATACTGCACTTTCTGTTTCTTGTATGGAGAGCGGTAGTTTGTTACACTCCACAGCACCGGCATAGAGGATTCATCTCCTGTCTTTGTCTTGTTTATTTCTTGTTGCAACATTTTCTCGGCTAGCTCTAGTATTATGTCCATGTGCAGTCCTCTTGAAATAATTATTAAAATAAGTTGGAGCTCTATTATTCAAAATCCTGTGGACCATAGTAGGGTGGATCTGTCTAGCTCTAGCCTCAACAGGTAGCCACTTGAAGTGACAAAAATCGGTGCCTGGAATTGGGCCTGACGGCTCCCGACCCTGTCCTCCTTGTTTCTTCTAAAATATCTTCTATGGTCAATTCAGTATCTTAGGTTCGGCTGGCAGGTACTTAGAAAAACACTGGAGATAGAATCTGGTGCAATCGAGTTTATTGTGTTCACAGGCAACAACACAGACAAACTCACGAGTCAGCCTCCAGAGGACGACTGAAAACCTGCTTTCGGCGCTCTGGCTTATATGCTGGTGGAGGTCGAAGAGATCTCCACCCATTTCTGTAGTCCTTCCCATTTCGATCCATTTTTACTGGTAGCAGACTTTGCCTTTGTTCCGGCTCAAACTGGAATCTGCCACCAGTATTTCCGGAATTGCTCTCACTCTATTTTTTAAAAACATGTGATCTCTGGGGACTTACATGCTACAGTCCCTCGGGCTCCCGTGTAATATGAACCATTACATGCACATTAAGTAATACAATCATTTGAGTGTGTGTGTGACCTTTCCAGTGTAATATAAACTCTTAAGTGCATTAGGCAGTACAATCAAGTGAGTGTGCTATCTTCTTTACACAGCATGTGGCAGCTTGTATGAGTGTCACTGTAAGGTCACAACATCATGTGAGTGTAGGTCAGTGCATTATATCATTACACAGAGCGTGATAGGTTATGTATGTCAATAAGAGTTTACAACTGAGATGTCGCTAAGAGTTCACACCATTATATTGCATATTACACATAAATGCAGTATTAGTTTTTGTAAAAGTCTACACACTAACATGGTTATATAGCTATTTGTATCTTATCCGACTTATACGGTTTAACACCTGATGAGGGTTTGACTTTTACACTACATTCCCCCCTTTGGGGCTCCATAGTCCCACACAACACTTTTAAATCACAGAAAAAAGGGAGGGGTGAAAATATATATATCCCCCCTTTGGGACTGTATAGTCCCACATCATTAGCTTAAGATTTGTTAGCACCATACATAATTTCATTTTCCAGTGATTATATCAGTAGATCATTAGTAGATATCACACACATATCACACATAAGTCATAGAGAATAAGAGCTAGCCTAGTAATGTCATCTTGTGGCATAAGGGTGTAGAATGACATTCGTATACAGTGATTGTGACTACAGTCAGTACTAACATGTCCTGCAGAGGGTACCTGATAATTTCACATATAGCGGTTACAGTTGGCAGGATTTATAGCTACCGTGGCTGTTAACATTGTCCCCCTACAGTCCCTCGAACCTGTAGGCTGGCATCCGCAAGCGTCGGTATGTTGCCAGCTGACCCTTTAGCGCGTCGACCTCTTCTTGTGTGGCCTCATAAGCATTAAGTTGTTGCTGCAAGGTGTCCCTGGCCTGAGTCAGTTCACGGACTTGGCCACGCAGATCCAGCACCTGCTGCTTGAGTCGATGCAAATGCGCCTTGTGCATTCCCTTATTTTCTCCCTTCCTGATCGCGTAGGTACCGTGGCAGACTCTGCGAAGCCTCTTTCGCAGGTTGAGGGGAAGGCTACGCACCAGCCGGTGAAAAGGCAACGAGGGAACAAAATGAAGCTGGTTACGCAGCTCAGCTGTCAGTTTCAGATGTTGTGCTGTTACTGGTGCTCCATCTGGCAGACAACGGAGGCAGATTTCTACTGCGTCTGGATCCACATTGTACTCCTTCTCTAGGAGAGTGCGGGTTGTCGGTGTTAGCCCGTGCACGCTCAGGTGACCCACATTCCGAGGTGGTGGGCTAGCCTGACGTGGCTTAACAGGTGGTAGGGTGGTTGGTGAATAACTATGTGAATAATCAGCACTGTCCTCTGTCGTGGCGGATGAGGCAGGGGAACATACTGGCAACATGTCTTTATGATCATCTGGTTGAGGGGGTCCATCTTGGGATGATGCTGGGACTGTACTGGGTCCGGCAGCTGGTACGGGGGGGGGGGGCTTTAATGCGGGCCTGGAGTAGCAATAGTCCAATCCGGAGTAAGAACAGGCCAATCTGCTCCTTGCCCAGGACCCATCTGGGTTTGACCTCCCTGGCTGGAGGTATTGGCAGCTGGGTTGAGTGATTCTGGGCAGTCTCCCGCGTAACTGGGGCCTGCAACTGGTTCTGGGTTTGGGCAGGACAGTAGATAGCGGATCAGGTTGGTCGATGGAGGGTGGTTCAGTGTCTGGATCGCCTGGTGACAGCAAAGGTATCAGAGTGTTCTTATGCAATTTCGTCATACACTTCTTCTGCTGGCTTAGATCTCTGATCATATTGAGCAGTTCCCAATGCCCTGTTTTGTAGCATTACTTTATACTGATTTCTACACTTTTCACCTGTGCCCTGCTCTTGTTTTTTAAGGAGCTGTCTTTGGGAACCAGTCATGTCTTCATACGATTCAGCACCGGTGGGCTGTAGCCCTTGATCTATTACGACAAATTGTCCTGTAACACTTGTCATTGTCCACTTGATTACAAGCCGTACCAGGGGAAGAACACAGCAGGCTATCGTGAGAAGGGCCAACACAACAATTCCCAATAACATTCCCATCATTTTTAATATTTTTTCAGGGGATAATGCTGATAACCAGTCCCACATTGAGGGGATCCTGGTGTTCCAGTTTGAGTGCTGCACATGCTGATCTCGTAAGGTACGCATGCCTTCCAAAGCTTTGGTCAAATTGCCACCCTCCCCCGTGTGCATAGGAATGACAGTACAACAGTGTTCCCCTATTATATCACAGACGCCTTGATCGTGGGTTAGTAGGGTCTCAATGACAAGTCTGTTCTGTACTGTCATTAGGGATGTGGCATGTAATTACTCATTTACTCCTTCAAGGGCCCTTATAGTCCAATTCACAAATCTTTGTTGGTTATACCACAAATAATTTACCCAACAGCTATTACGGGCTATATATTGAGCATTCACTACGGTTCCCCAAATTGGCCAGGAGCCCAATACTCTCCCTGTCTCTATCCATTCATCTGCTATAGCCTGTTGGTCCCTAGGGACTCCTTGTGGTATCTGGTCCCATGTAATGTATACACTAGCATCCTCCTCCCAGGAACGTCCCTGGGGTTCAGATGACCTACGGCATCTCGCTAGGGTGCTGTTAGTTAAACTGAGTATCGTAATTCTCGTAATTCTAAATTCTTGTTGGAACTGATCAGAGGCGTTTTTAAGATTTTCCGGACAGATTGCTGTTGTGTTGGTCCATCTCTCTTTGCCCGCTGCCATCCACATGACACATGCAGCAAAACATTTATCCTGCGTCTAGCAGTTATCTATGTCGGGGAGAGGCCTAACCCTAGGTAGGCCCCTCCTTCTGTGGCATGCTACACACGTAATATTGGTTACCTGTTTAGCAGAGTATTCCAGCCATTGATAGAAGGCATTGGACTTCCAAGTGGTGGTTCTTACTAACTCTACCTGTTGCACTGACACATCTCTTGGCTTCCTTGGGGATCTGGGGTTTAATTGAAGCCATTGTCGTGCCACTTTTAGGGATATAGTGAACCCTACTTCCATATTAGTACAACCTCTCATATCACACCAAACTCTTGCTGTCACCATTCCTTCCACGCTACAGCGTGATCCTGCGGATCGTCCATGCAGTCTAATGTCTCCTGAGCCCTCCACCAATACATCATCGTAAGCATGTGATTTATAGTAGGTTAGTTGTATCGTTTCCCCTGTAAGGTAGCTTTCCCTGTTTTGCAGCCAAGGCTCCTAGCGCCAGCAAGCACTCGCCTCTCTCTTTCTGGTCTCCTTTACCCTGTGCTGCTCCCTCACTCTGGTGTACTCTTGTTGTGATGAGCAATAGGGTTAGTAATATTACAGCTATTGTTCCTACTTTAGCCCCTCGTTGCATGCTGACTGGACCCTTAGGTCTGCCGGGAGGCTGTTCCCTCTCCGGGGTCTGAGTCTCTTGTGTCTGTGTCTCTTGAGTTTGAGTCTGAGTCTGAGCTTGAGCCCGAGTTTGAGTCTGACCTCTCTGGGTCTCTAGCTTCGCCTGTTTCTGAGCTAAGGCTTTCCACTCTTTCTTCTCCTTCTGTCTCTGCTCCCACTCCCTCCGGTCCTTCTGCCTCTGCTGCCACCTCTCTCTCTGTACTTGTCCCCTCATGATTTGTCCTATCACTAGTAGGTGATGACTCATGAGATCGAGGTTGGCTGTCAGTCCCGGGGGATGAGGAGCCTCCCTCTGAGGAGCTCTCTGCTCCTGTCGATACCCTCTCTGGTAACGACCCACTGCTCTCACTCTGGGCTGAACCGCTGCTGTCACTCTGGGCTCTCTGTGCCCTGCGTCTCTGTGCCACGCGTGCAGACCTTCTTGTCCTCTGTTCCTGTGGGGAGGCGTCGCCATCCCCTTCTGGTTGATCCCTTATTGCCCTTGGGGCGGCTTTGCCGTCCCCTTGTCGCTCTGGAGTTACTGCTCTCTGTCTGGCTCTAGGTCGGGGAACAGGTGGTCTCTCTGGGGTGTTAGCTCTGCAGCAGTGGTTAAGATGGAACCAAACGTCCTTACCTTCGACTTTCAAGGCAGTTGGTGTAGCTAATATGACCTTGTATGGACCTTCCCTTCGCGGTTGGTCCCACTTTCTTTTGAACACCTTGACGTACACCTGTTCTCCAGGCTGTATTCTCTGGAGGTCTGCAGGGATGTCGACCCCTCTGTCCTCTGTGGCACCTTTCACCTGCTGGAACACAGCCCTGTGGATACGAGTTAGACTTCGTAAATATTCAAACATTTCACCTTGCAACTGTTCCAGGGACGGTCCCTCATGGGGACCTCTTAAGTATGGTAGCGGCATGGGCCGGCCCGTAAGCATTTCATGCGGTGTTAGATGCGTGACTCGGCTGGCTTGTGAACGCATAGACATTAGTGCAAGTGGTAAAGCATCCACCCAGTTAAGCTTGTTTCTGCTGTCTGCCACTATCTTGGCTATTTTGGTTTTCAAGATGCCATTTGCTCTTTCTACCACTCCCTGTGAATGGGAATGGTATACGCAGCCAAATTTTTGTTTGATTCCTAACTGCTTTAGTGTCTCTTGTATGACATTGGACACAAAGTGGCTGCCGTTGTCTGATGATATGGTATCTGGCATTCCAAATCTCGGGAAGACTTCCTGACACAAAAATTTTGCGACTGTTTTGTGGTCTGATTTTGCAGTGGCTTTTGCCTCCACCCATCTACTATATCTACATATGACCACTAAGACATATCTCAGTCCCCTTACTCTTGACTGCGATCCCATGTCTATGTAGTCCAACATGAGGTGTCTGAATGGTCCGTCTGGGGGTGGTATGTGTGCCAATGGGGCCGAAAAAACCTTCCTGATGTTGTATTCTGCGCAAACGTCACAATCATTTAGTACTCTGTCCCCCGTGGCTGCCATGAATGGCGACCACCATACTGCTTGCAGTTTCCTTAAGATCTCCCCCCTTGCGCAATGGTCACTACCATGCGCCCAAATTATTGCATGTCTTAGTAGTAAGGTTGGTAGTACAAAGCGGCCATGGGCATCTAGCCAAACTCCATACAATGGACCCCGTATTGGGCCCGTTTGCGTATTCTTAATAGCTCCACGTTTTACCCACAAGTGTTTCTCAGCCTCATCTACTCTATCCTGAGTGGCTATAAGTGAGGGCAAGGATGTGAGAGGTTCGCAATCTTGTATAGTTAATATGGGTGCCATTACTGCCCCTATTGCTGCTTGTTTGGCTGCTTCATCTGCAAGATTATTGCCTGTAGCTCTCAATGTGTTGGTCTTTTGGTGGGCTGGACATTTAATGACAGCTAGGGCTGTGGGAAGCAACATGGCTTCTAACAGATCGAGGATGGCAGTTCCATAGGTTACAGGGGTGCCATCGGCTCTGCGAAATCCTCTTTGTTTCCAAATGTTAGCGTGAACATGGCACACACCATAGGCATATGTTGAGTCCGTGTAGACGTTTAGCGATTTTCCTGCAGCTAATTTACATGCTTCTGTCAACGCTTTTATCTCTGCGAGTTGGGCTGAGCAGGGCTGAGCAAGCTTACGTGCCTGTAATGTGTCAAAGGTGTGGTCGTCATTTTTGAGCTGAACAATCCCGTAGCCTGCATGGCTACCAGTGGCGTCACGAAAACATGAGCCATCCACGAACAATGTGAGGTCGGCAGGAATTGGCTGATTATGCAGGTCTTCTCTGGCCCGCATAAACTTCTCGGTGTCATGAATGCAGTCGTGTAAAGTACCTTCTGTTGGTAAAATCAGTTTAGTGGCGGGATTAATGACGGTACAGCGCTGAATATTGAGTTCAGGGGCTGATAAGATTACCTCATAGCCCGTGCGTTTGGCTTGTGTTAAGACGAATCGTGGACTAGTCAGTAGTGCATGAATTTGGTGGCGTCACAGGATGTCCCATGGTCAGCAATGAGGCTTTCTGAAAGGCAAAAACAGCGGCTGCCAGTCCCTGATAGCAAGGTGGCAGGCCAGCCTTGATGTTGTTCAATTTATAACTATAATACGCCAATGGCTGTTTACCTGTGGGTGTGTTTTGCATCAGGACGGCACAGGCAAAGCCTGATTTTTCTGCAACATAGAGATGAAAAGGTTTAGCATAATTTGGCATCCCTAAAGCAGGAGCGGACTGCATGTCTATTTTCAGGGCTTGGAACGCACCTACAGCTTCCTCTGTCCATGTTAGCTGTGCTGTGTTATTTGTTTGTCCTGCTGCCCTTATCAGAGCCCTGAGGGGAGCAGTTTTTATAGCATAGTCACAGATCCAGGGCCTACTGTAGCCTGTCATGCCCAGAAAAGATAGCATTTGGCCCACCGTTTGTGGTTGAGGGGCCTTAAACACTGCCTCTAACTGAGATGGTGCAATACACCTTTTGTCCCCACAGAGTCTTCTCCCCAAGTACTCTACTGACTGTTGGCAGAACTGTAGTTTAGTTTTACTGACTTTGTGTCCTCCTTCTGCTAAGGCCGTGAGCACAGCAATGGAGTCTCTTTCACATTGCTCTTTTGTGGAGCTACAAATAAGCAGATCATCCACGTACTGCAACACTGTGCTCGGTACGTTCAAATGTGTCAAGTCCTGTGTTAACACTCGGTTAAAAATGGACGGTGAATCGGAGAACCCTTGTGGGAGGCGCCTGTATGTAAATTGCTGGCCCTCATACGTGAAGGCGAACAAGTATTGAGAATCTGGATGTAGTGGTACACTGAAAAAGGCTGAACACAAATCAATTACTGTGTACCACTGGGTTTCTGGTGGTATGTTCGAAAGCAGCGTGTGTGGGTCTGGAACGAGTGGCACTTCCCCGTCTACTACCGCATTAACAGCCCTTAGGTCGTGGACTAAACGGTAGTCTGTTGAATTTGGTTTCTTGATGGGAAAAATGGGTGTGTTACAGGGGCTCTTAGTTTTAACCAAAGCTCTTGCTTCAACCAAGCCTTGGATTGTTGGTCTGATAACGTCAATCGCATGCTGCTTGAGAGGGTACTGTTTCTGATATGGTAAGTTAACGTGTGGTTTTAGCTTAATGTGAACTGGTTGCGCTGATTTTATCAAGCCTACATCAGTCTTGTGTGCTGTCCACAACTGTGGTGGAACTTGGTTTAGCATTTCCTCGTGTTCTGTGGCGACTGCCATTTGTGTGGGTGTTCCTCCATCTACCACGACCTTGTCTGCTACGGTCTCATCGCCTACTTTGATTGAGATTCTGATAAATTGTTTGTCTTTTGAAATGTGAGTGTATTTGTTCTTCGTGGGCACCCACTCTTGCACCTGCAGTGCACGCCTGACCATAGGACCGAGATGATGAGACTCATAACCTTCTGCCACTAACAGTGTGACATGCGGCGTGGACTTTGGTACCTGAAACCATCCAGATAATTCTTCCGGTAGGCGGACAGCCGCTGCCACGCCCTCCGGCCCCAAAAACATGTCTTCACTGGTGATGAGATATGTTTTTTTATTGATCCCTGCATCCCAACATTCCTGATAATCTACATGAGTCTGATCTCTGTCATACATGAGTGTGCAGTGCAGTGGCAGAGTGGGGGTATGTGCTGTGTCATAGTGCATGCGAATCCACGTTTCCCATTCTGCCCATTTCTGTTTGAGGTGTGACTCTGTTGGTGTCAACTGGAGCCAATAAGCTAGGGCTTGTTGCTTTTCTGTTGTGCCCTGGGGAAGTTGTGACATCATGTTCTGTGGGGGTTCGTCTGGGAAGTCTAAGTACATTCCATCTTGGGTGCACATGATCTTTGCTCGTAGCGGGCATAGAATATCTCTTCCTAAAAGATTCACTGGTGTATGGGCGGAGTACAGTAAGGGTGCACATATGGTTTTGCCTGCAATGAGCATTGGAACGGGCTCTGTCAATGGTATAACTTGTGATTTCCCAGAGAAGCCTATTGTTTTTATCGATGACGTGGAGAGGGGGAACCTGGAGCCTTCTTTTCCAATGCATGAATATGTGGCACCTATGTCCACCATAAATGAATACTCTCGGTCATGGATGACAACAGGTATGATTGGTTCATCGTGTGATTGTAGCGATATAGCTGGTGACATTAGTTCCCCCTCAGGCTCCTCTGGGCACCCCTACCAGAGGTGTGGTTGTTCCATGTTGGGCCAGTTCTGTGCTGGTCCTTCCCATGGGTTACTAGGACATTGGGCCCGTATATGGCCTGGTTGACCACACCCCCAGCATTGATTATCAGGTGGAGCTGGGTTGGCTCCTGGGTAGCCTGCCCCTACGTGTGGAGGGCCTGGTTGTTGGTTGGGTGAGTCCTGGAAGACATGGTGGTTTCCTGGTACGTAGTTTCTGCCCCCTTTTCATCCTCCCCTGAGGTTGTAGACGGTGCATTTCCTCCAGGTCCCCCATGGCCCCGCCCTCTGGGGGTTCGCTGATTGCCACCGCCTCTTGGTATTTGCTGGTAATAATAATGGTGATGTGTGGCGGTGGCAGAGGTGTCTTTTCCTGTTGCGTTGGGGTCAGTGGGGGGTGGCTGTAGAGGTGCTTGGGGCTGGATGGTTGGAGGGGCGGCTTGAGTCGCTGCTACCACGGAAGCTTGAATTTTAGATTTCTCCTTTTCGTTTTTGACCAGCTTGCTCAGTTCTCCCAACTGCAGCTGAGTCAATTTGTTGATTAATTGTTTGTCTTCTTCATCCTTTTTCTTTCTGTCTTTTCTATAGAGTTCAACATGGTGGACGATGTGTTCTGAGAACAGTGGCCAGTCCATTTTCATTAGTCCCACCACATCTTCCAAACGTCACTGCACACTCTCCGGCATGGCCTTCTTAACCATCATTTTGAATAGGCTTTGAGTGGTTTTATTGGCATTCCATGCTTCTCCTGTTTCTTCTTTCCACTTCTTCTGGAAGGTGTGTAGGAACTTAGAGGGACATTCGTTTTCTCCCAAAGTCTCCCCTTCCAACTTGGATGGGTCTCTCTTTGCCGAGTAGTGTTTTCTCAATTGGCGCCACACCTTGGAGTGGCACTGCCCAAAGTCCACATCGTCGCTGTAATTGTTTCCAATAGCCGCTCCCACATTGGCTTCTGTGAATATTTCCTGGGTGGTTTGCTTTCCGGCCACATAGGTGAGCAGAGCTTTGACATCTCCCAAGGCTAGCTGTATTCCAGCTGTTGTCTCTTCTAGAGCCATTATCCATTTATCTGCGCCATCGGTGAGTGCTGTTAGGCGCTCAGCCAGGCCTATCATGTCCATGAAAGGCCAGGGCTCGTACTGCCTTTGTCCATTGGGTTGTGTTATAAGGGGACACATGGTGGTTCTGTTGCCTTCCTCATCAAACAGATATATGAGATCCTCAGTCTCTCCGAGGACTTTTCCTCCTCTCAATTTCATGCCTCCTTGACTCTGAGCTCTGTTGTCTATTGGTGGTCGTCTGTTGGTGTCCCGTACCTCTTTGGGCTGTGTTTTGTTCGATTTCATTGTACCTTGGAGTGTCAAGGTGATGTGCTCTGTGGTAGGGCTGGCTTGAGGCTCCTCTGGCTCCTGCTGGAGACCCTCTTCTTTTAACTGCTGTTCTTGTATTGTGTCCAATAGCTGACTCATTTGCTGCAGTCTGCCTTCAGTTCTCCGGCTGATCCCTTCCAGCTCTTTGAGCAGCTCCTGTCCTCGGGTGTCGATCAGTGACGCACCTCTGGGGGTGTCTTCTTGGAGACTGTGATCACTTTCATTGTGTGGCTCTCTTGCCGTCGGTGGGTCTGGATATGGTGGTGGGCCAATGGTAGCTGGCCTCCGGCGATCTTCTTCCTCGCGCATCTGGCGGTTCTTTGTCTCCCATTCCAACATCTGTCGCCAGTGCTCGTAACCAAAAGTACTCATGGGCCTGGGTTTCAATTCCTCAATCTTTCCTTTTTTCTTACGCAATTCTATTGCGGGGGAGTCAGGTCTCTCCATGGAGAGGCTTGAACAGCTTTTATGGTGAGCTTTGCTTCTGTTTTTCTCCTGCTTCTGTATCCCTCTTTCTTTGCGTCCCGCGGGTGGTGTTTGTTCTTCAGTGGAGCGAGAGCCTTAATTACTGGCGCTGTCTGTCAGATCTCTAGCTGTAGTTCTGGTGCAGTCACTGCTCCTTCTACTACGATGTTTGTATCTCACTGGAGATTGTCCAGTTTCACTCTCAGTGAGCTCTCCATCCCCCTCGTCACTTGTAGATCCATCAGTGCTCTCTGTTTCTGAGAACGGTTCTGTTTCCAGTTTTAACTTCTTCCGCGGCCCCTGTAGCCCCCTCCTATTGGGTCTCTGCTCATTATTTTTTGTCAGGGTCACTGTGAATCTCCCTTCTAATTGGCCCTCCATTTCCATAACTTCTGAGCCTCTTAGTGCGTACTGTCCCATTGCTGGCTGTGTTGGCTCCTGTAGGTATGGGGGCGGTGGTGGTATGGGTGGGGGTGGTGCTGTGGGCGTTACTTCTTCCTGTGTGTGGTGTTCTTTGTCTCTTTCCTCTAGCTGCACCATTATTCTTGTTCCAGTTTGTCTAAACCATCCTAGCACTTCTCTTTCTTTGGCTCTCTTGTTTTTTAGTTTGTAGCTTGCCTTGGTGTCTCGAGCTTCAATGTGTCTTAATTCTGACTCTACTTCATCACAGCATGCCAAATTGAAGGTACCATCCATAGGCCAGCGATTCTTCCCGGATGTTCTTTTGTGCCATTTGGTCACACAGTGCTGCATGCGCTTTGCTCGACTCGGGTGTTGTTTCATTACCATTTCTATCGGGGTCAAAACCCCTTCTTTCATTTTTCCCTGGTTGGCTCCCATGAAGCCTTGTTTTACTGTACTAGCTCTTGGGATTTCTGGTTGTTCGTCTGTTTCTGTTGTGCGTATTAACACCACTATTTTCCCTACTGTTATGGCAGTTTTGTATTTCCTCTCTCTATAAGGGTTGTATTCTAAGCTATAGGACCCGTCCTCTTGGGGTTTCCTTTTACCTAGACACCCAAATTTACCTGTTTCCCACTCAACTTTTCTGGGCACAATGACAATTTGCAGCCGTGGGTTGTATATTTCCCCTCCTGCTGGACTTTGTATGCATATTTGGTGCAGAGGAAATGTGGCTACTGGTGCGTTCTGGTAATTGTCACACAGGCTCTGTAGTAGTGGATTTAATGAATAAGGAACCCACAGCCTTCACAAAATCGCTTCCCACGGGGCCCCTGGATACTCTTCCTTTACTCTCTTTAAATTAACAAATTTAGTGATTTGCCAGAGTTTTTGTTTGATCTCTTGTTCGTCCTGCCAATGCTCAGCCCCTTCGCTGTCTATGTAGCTCCGTTCTAACCAAAAGTGTGTGCGCACTCCGCTATGTTCTACAGGGCCCTCTGTTAGACAGTGTTCTTCTCCCCAATTTTCGTCCTCAATGATTTCCCCTTCTTCCATCTATTTTTAGGTGCTTCTGTGAATTATGTTTGCCCTCACCTTTTAGCTGTTAGTAGTGACTCTATGTGTTTGCCCTATTGATTTCCCTTTAACACAATGTTGCAACCATGCAGCCTGTTTATTTGATTTATTCGACAACGTGATTAGATCTCTGTCGCCAACACTTTTCTGCATCCACAATTTTACAAGTTCCTCTATAGATTACTATATTTACAACACTATATAGATGACATGAACAACAACTTCAAGGATTATATTTAAACTATTTTTACAGATTACCTTTAGATATATTACAGTTTTTACACTTAGATTGATCAGTTAACTTTTTTTTCTTTTCTCTTTTTTCCTTTTCTTAGCTTCCTGCCCGTTCAGACCTGTTTTCGGAGGTGATTCCCCTGCTCTCTTGGCTAAGAGGTCTCCCCCTAAACAGCGGTATCCACAGGAGCTTTTTAACTTCACTTTCTGGCTTTCTGCCGAGGGTGATGAAGACAGCGATGATGATGATGCTGGTGATGAAAACATTCACGCTCCACAGGGGAACTTGGCCCAGAGTGGACTGCCTTACAGAGCCCAATTTACAAATTTACATTTCAGGCAAGTTAGAGTATATGTAATTTAAGAACTTGTCTTGATATTTTGTTTACCTGCCTATTGATATATGAAAACTCACTTCTACCTTTGTTGCATTTCATTGAGCTGCATCATTGAAGAGTCAATGCCTTCCCTAACCCTAACCCCAACCCGGTGATACTAACTTCTGACTGTTTCTGCAACCTGGGACAGCTGCTTAGCAGTTGGTCCACCCCCTAAAAAACAATCCAGTAACCAATATGTACACATTAATTATGTATTTAAATTAACTTTGCCAGCAGGTAAGTGGTATATCACTCACCTGTGCGTGAAGATTCACGTTTGTGTTCTGCATTCTCCTCTCTTGCTTTCGACTGCAACACACACCACCTCTTCTCGCACTCCTCACTTGTGTGCACAACCAGCGGAAAGCAGGCATTTATCTATTGTGCTATATTTTCCCATGCCTGCTTCTTGGCTTGTAGTGTGACACTGGGGCCAAATCTACCTCTCAAAACACTTTTATTTTCATTGACCAATTGAGCCAGAAGCAAACACTGTTCCTCTGTCCAGTTGGGTTTCCTACTTCTTTTCTTCTCCACTGCTGTTCGGTTTGTGGAAAATTTGAATGCAAACCAACACTGCTTCTTATAGGCCGGTTAGCAATCACAGAAACTGATGAAAGCTGAGCCCTTTTACCCTTGTTAATACCAAATGGATGAAGTGCAAAAATTACCAGCATGGTAAATGAATGTAAGCAAATAATCTATCAGCATGTGAATACTGTGCAAGTGGGCCTGAGTTTTCACACATTTTGTAGGATAATTTTAAAGTATAGCTTGCTATTTATTTAACAGAGATTTTCTTTTTATGTAAAATATTATTTATAATTATACAGTCTTCATAGAGATTAGATTCTATGATTAAGTCTATCAATAGACTTAATCAATGGCTTATTCTATGATTAAGTCTATTGATTTGACGGTCCATTCTATTCCCATTATCACCAAAAGTGTATTTTTATCTAGCTTTTAGGATCAACCAATCACACCTTTTGAAATGATGACTCATACCTAGCAACGGGGTCAACCATACCTCCTCACTAAGATAAGAGTTTCTGTCCATTGCTTGCTCAGAGTTCTCTAAAAATGTTCTGGAATCACTCTTAAGCTAAGACTCCTTGCTAGGAATTTTTAGGCTAAGTTGGGAGCTCTCTGAGAGGATTCTCAGAATCTTTAGGAATATGGGCCCAGGTTGCTGGCAACAGAGGTGAAAAAAGTGTTAAAAATCATTCCTACTTTGCCTTTGTCGAACTCTGTCCTTGTCTGTTTGTAACCCTATGTTTACCTCATTAGTCTTTGATTTACCACTACAGGCTAGGGACCGTATTCACAAAGATTCTCAGAGTCCTCTCAGAGAGCTCCTAACTTAGCCTAAAAATTCCTAGCAAGGAATCTTAGCTTAAGAGTGATTCAGGAAGTTTCTGAGAGCAACTCTGAGCAAGGAGGGGACAGAAACGTTTATCTTAGTGAGGAGGTGTGGTTGACCCTGTTGCTAGGTATGACGCAGTCTTCTAAAAGCTGTGATTAGTTGTTACAAAAAGAAAAAAAAATGAGCTCCTAGTAATGAATGGACAGTGAAATCAACTGATCATAGTACTTAGACTGTAGGCTATTAAGAAATGTGTAATCACGAAAATAATTTTATGTCATGATGATGAAACTCAGCAAAATTAAATTAACTGTTACACAGCTTCAAAATGTTTGAACGTACCTCATTCACATGCCGATTATTATATTGATTTGCTTATTGTTATGTTTACTTGCCATGCTGGTAATTTTACTACTTAATCTATTTGATATTAATGGTGGACGCAGACTCAGCTGTCAGCAATTACTGTGATTGCTGGCCTCCTTGTAAAAAGTGGTTTGATTTGGCAGAATGACCAAAACAATGAACAAAATGGAGAAAAAAAGAACAAGAAAGCCGAACTGGACAGAAGAGCAGTGCCTGCTGTTGGCGCAGCTCATGGAGGAGAACAAATGAGTTTTAAGAGGGAAATTTGGTCCCGGGATCATGGCACAAGGGAAGAGGTAGACTTGGGAGCGTATTCCCTGACAAATCAATGCGTCGTTCCCTCTCCTTTTATGCACAAGCGATGAGTGTGAGAAGCGCTGGTATGTGCTGCAATCCAAAGCAAGTGTTATTGCGTTACTACGCTGGGTGGGAAAAGTAAGCTCATCCCTGATGAGGTCAACCACAAACATTCTCCCTGCACGTATTAAATCACTGTCATTCAATATACGGAGAATATCTCTCCTTCCTCTCTGTCTTTCCGCCATCTTCTCTGTTTAAGGCACTCTTAGGCTTCTTAAAAGTCCTCCTTCCTCCCCTTAACAGTTTTTCACCTTAGGAGCTCTTTTAAGGCCTAAGATGCTTTGTGAATAACTTGTATTTTACCAAGGGAAAATTCTAAGAAAAATCTTAGAATTCTAAGATTTTTCTTAGAATGACGTCACTAAGAAGTACTTTTAGTCTTAGGATTCTTAGGATTCTGAATACGGGCCCTGGGCCCGTATTCACAAAGACGGGGCGGCAGTAGCTCAGTCCATAGGGACTTGGGTTGGGAACCGGAGGGTCGCCTGTTCGAGTCCCCATCCGGACCAAATATGGAGCGTGGACTGGTGGCTGGAGAGGTGCCACCAGTCCACGCTCCATATTTGGAGCGTGGACTGGTGGCTGGAGAGGTGCCAGTTCTTCTCCTAGGCACTGCCGAGGTGCCCTTGAGCAAGGCACCGAACCCCCCAACCGCTCGGGGCGCCTGACCAAAGGGCAGCCCCCTCACTCTGACATCTCTCCACTTTGTGCATGTATAGGTCCTATTTGTGCATGTGTGTGTCTTTCAGACCTGTGTGTAATTGACAAGCAAGAGTGAAAACATTGAATTTCCCCTCAGGGGATTAATAAAGTAAATAAACTTAAACTTATAAACTTAAACTTACAGTACAAGCAAAACATGTAGCTGCAGCAGACAGACTACTACTTGCACCAGTAATGTGTTCAACATAACATAAATTATTATCTAGTTGTGATTATGCATTAATAAAATAAAAGAGGTTGCACTACAATTATATCGTTACACATTGGTGTTGATAGTTATCCCTTTTTGTTATCGAATTTCAGCACCATATCTAATGTGCTAAATAAGAGGGGGAGCACTAAGCAGCCAGTAGTTAACCAGATAAAAACAGCTATAAACCAGCTCAGCAGTAGTAAAGCAGATAACTCAATCCTTGGCACCTATCACAGCATCATTATCTACATTAGCATTATTTAGCTTTATTTCAACTTTGCAAGCTGCTAGCTAATACAAATTAAAAGTCTTTTTTTTTTTTTTTTAATGTTATAAAAGACGACAGAGCTACCTCCATCCTGGGACCTCTTTTCCGCCTCCTCTTTTCTCCGCTTTCTGTATGTTGCACCTGAGAGCTTGGATGGTCTTTACACGATGATCACCCAATAATTTGACAACTTATGACCCCTTGTTGTCTGTCAGTCAAAACCGCTACCTGAGATGCACACAGATAACTCGTCCCATCCCCCTCTGCCACGTTGACGTGACTGAGCATGGTGAAGGACAGGTTCAGGGTCAGGTCAAATAATGACAAACAAGGGGCGTTGGTAGCGTAGTGGATAGTGCTGCCGCCATCATTAGTCATTAGTCATACTTCTACTGTTATTATACACATATGACTATTGTCACGCATGTATACTGCCAGATATTAATACATACTTTCAACATATTGTACCACAGTAGCCAGAACTATAACTATAATATTATTACTTTCAATAATGTTGTTGTAACCTACTGTCATTACCTGCATCTCTCTCTCTGTCTCTCTCTCTGTGTCTCTCTCTGTCTCATTGTGTCATGCGGATTACTGTTAATTTATTATGCTGATCTGTTCGGTACGACATCTATTGCACGTCTGTCCGTCCTGGAAGAGGGATCCCTCCTCAGTTGCTCTTCCTGAGGTTTCTACCGTTTTTTTTCCCCGTTAAAGGGTTTTTTTTGGGGAGTTTTTCCTTATCCGCTGCGAGGGTCATAAGGACAGAGGGATGTTGTATGCTGTAAAGCCCTGTGAGGCAAATTGTGATTTGTGATATTGGGCTTTATAAATAAAATTGATTGATTGATTGATTGACCCCATGTACAGAGGCATCGCCTTGCTGCAGCGGCCAGGGGTTCGAATCCAGCTCGCAGCCCTTTGCTGCATGCCTGTCCCCACTCTCTCTCTGTCTCCCCCTTTCACTCACCATCCTGTCATTAAAGGCAAAAAGTCCACAAAAACAATCTTAAAAAAAACTAGAACTGCAAGCAGTTATGAACGGGGGCCAAGCCCCCCCGTGCGACTCGGTCCCCGCGTCCCGCGGAGCCCATGGAAGTTGTCCCCGAAGGACGACGGGCTCTGGGCAAGCGCATGTTTATGAATGTGTCATTTAAAATGTGGAAGTTACAGGCAAAACTGCCTTTGCATCCGTTATAGCACCACCTATAGATCGATTTGCGTCGAATTTGGCACAAAGCCTCTGAATGACCTCGGGAATGAGTGACTTAAGTTTGATGTTGAAAGCATCTACTTTGAGCGAAATATGAAACAATGTGTGTTTTTTAGCTAGCAAAAAAGATTGTTTGGTTGTAAGAAGCGCATTTTTTGGAGTGCCAAAATTCTTTTGATAACTTTTCATCACACATATCTGGAGATTCTATGTGCAAAGTTTCAGGCAGGTGGCACTTAAAATGTAGGAGGAGTTCGAAAAAGTAGGTTTTGGACATGTGGCGAATTAGCAAAGAGAATGTGCAGCAGAAGTGGGCAGGGCCTGTGTCAGAAAACCCAGCTCTAGCCAGGGAACACATGGATATAATGTTTGTGAAAGTGTCATTTAAAATGTGTAAGTTGCAGGCAAAAACGCGTTTGCATCCGTTATAGCGCCACCTAATGGAACACATGTGCAATTTTTGGTACGGAAGATCTGTGTCCTATTCTATATGTACCCTTAAAATTTCAAAGCCCTCAGCATAATAGTTTGGCTGAAATTAATGTTTGTTGTTTATCTTGTAATAAGCCATGCCCACATTGACCAGTCATGACCACCTTCAAGATATGACCTCAAAATTGGCCCTACATCATACCAACCGAATTTCGTAGAAATCAGTGCAGCCATTCAAGAGATATAAACTTATCATATTTGTAGCGCCCCCTAGTTGCCAAAATTCGCTAAATTCGGCTCATACCCTCACAGTCTTATGCCAACCAATGATCTCAAATTTGGTGTTAACAGCATTTAGTTTGACTGAGATATCCAAAAGTTTGCATTTTTATAGCTAGCTATAGAAGTTTGTTTGTTAATAATTTGCGCATTTTTTGACCGAATAAAATTCTTTTGATAACTTTAGATCAAGTCCAGTAGAAGAGTGTATATGTCAAGTTTCACGCAGATTGGACAAAATCCCAAGGAGAAGTTTGAAAAAGTAGATTTTCCAGTTTTCGCAATTTTGCGAGTGCAAGTGGGCGTGGCCTATGGCAAAGTGATTCAGCTCTATTCAGGGAAGCTGGGGATACAAGATTTTTGAATGTGCGACATACGGTGTGGGAGCTATAGGCAAAAACGCATTGGCGTAGGTTATAGCGCCCCCTGCAGGCAGATATACATAGTCTGAGGTACGTGCAGGGGTCTGGACCACCCCTCCAAATTGCACCACCCTCCCTTGCGCAGTTTAGCCTGCAGCACCACTTTTACCTACGGAAGAACAAAAATAAAAATTTTTACAAAAACAATAGGGTTTCTAGCACCACTGGTCCTAGGAAACATGTCTGCTTGCATACGCGTTCCCTCGGCCCCTCGGGCTTGGCCCCCTAATAATGACAAACAACATGGGGTTGTTGTTGTTGTTGTTGTTTATTTTTTTCTTTATTTGCAATGGACTTTGATATTTTAGTTTTAATATGATTAACATGATTTCCAGCATAATTTGTGATCTATGACAATATGGAGGTAGATTTATGTCTTTATTATTCAATCAAAAAAAAGTTGCTTCAATCAAAAAATATATTTTCAATCAAAAAAACTAACTAAAAACTCACTTCAATTAAAAAAAAAACATTTTTAAACAAAGAAAAATAGTGTTTGAATGCAAAAAAAATATTTTAGGCCCAAAAAATTGCATTTGAACACTTTTCTTTGTTTAAAAAGTTTTATTTTTGATTGAAGTGAGTTATTATTTGATTGAAAATATTTTTTTTTTGATTGAAGTCATCTTTTTTGTGTTTGGGCCATATTATGGGTAGGACATTTGTGTCTTTATTATTCAATCCCAAAAAATATCACTTCAATCAAAAAATATATTTTCAATAAAAGAAAAAAAATGTATGAATGTAAAAAAGTATTTGAGACCCAAAAAAATTTCATTTGAACACTTTTCTTTGATTGAATTTTTTTTTATTGATTGAAGTGAATTATTATTTGATTGAAAATATTTTTTTTGATGAAGTAATCTTTTTTGTGTTTGGGCCAGAGTTGGGTATAACGAGTACTTTGATTACTTTTTGCAGTAACGAGTAATCTAATGCGTTAGTTTGCTGTTTGAGTAATCAAATACATTTTCAAACATGACATCAGTTACTTCCGTTACTTACTTACTCCGAAACAGCAACGGCTGTCGTTTGGTTCTAATAACGGAGATAACGTTAAACCTATCAGTCTGAAAGAAGCCACGGAGCTTGTGGCTCGCTACTTGGTCGGAGAAATGTTGCCGTTGTCTAAGGTGGAGTCTAAATAGGTGGAGTAGGACTCCCTGACAGACATATTTCAGACTCGGGATTTGCATTATACCTGGTACACGCTACACGCTGGTACTCACCAATTATCCCCAGTCGTCTTTCATGGCGTGTGTGATGTCATTGGGTTTTTCTTGTCCTATTTTTATTACTTTCACTTCCGGCGCTGCCCCCAGGGAATCGCCGTGTTGTTTACAAAAACTTCGGGTAGAAAACCAGCAGAGTTTAGCTATATATCACATTTTTCACGTCACTATATCTCCGTGTAGACTAATCTGATGTTTGTTAAGTCTATAAACACAATGATTGAACAAACGTTACTATTTCTATGTGCACGTTTTGTAATTAATAACATGGTTATCGTAGATTAGCTGGGCTAACCATTAGCTGTTAACGTTAGCCGTTAGCGGTGTCTGTAATAACCATAGACTGTATAAAAATAAGGTAATAACTCAATTAACGGTCCATGAATGAAATAACTTTTCCAGCAGATATTTTAGTTAGAACATGATGGAGCTAGCAAAGCAGTTTTGTGTTGCTATGTGTGGTATTTATTCAGTTATGGGAAATCACGATGTCTAGAAAGCATCAGTGGCTGCAGCTGACAGGGACAGTTAGCAAAGCTAACATCAGGACGTCATCTGTTAAAAGCCTCCCGTTGTCGGATACGACATGAAACTACTCCAGTTAGCTCAATCATGTTGTAACTCAGACATCCGCTGGAAAAAAAAAAAAAAAAAAAAAAATTTCACGTTGACGAGACGGTGTTTTAGGTGGAGCGGTTGCTATGGATGCGGAGCTTGCTGTTTCTGTCAGTACACATTTCCTGGGGACACCTGCATGTCTCGGCCACGCCCCCTCCATTGTGATTGGCTAAAGCACAGCATCGTTCAAACTCAAAGCCCCGCCTTCCCCCTCTCTCTAGTCGTCTTTCACACAGGGCTGCCGACAGATTCTACAATGTAAATTGCTGAATTTGTCTTGAGAGATTAGCCACCATGTTGTTGTAGTCACCTAAAAGCATCAGCAGATGGCAGGAGCTACATTTGAAGCGCCATACGTAAACTATCAAGCTACTGTATCTTCCACAGGAAGTTCTGACAAATGTTTCACAATAAAAGCCTATTTAGAAAATGGAGGGATTCTCTCAGCCGAGGTTACAAGGGGCTTTTAATTTGAAACAAGTGTTGAGTTTGAAATGATGGTGCGATATGTTAACTTTATAAAGACAACGGAGCGGATAAAGAGTAAATATATAAACACACAGAGGGATTAATAAATAATGGACCGTCTATAATGTAGTTTGTTTCAAATGAAGCTGGGAGCCTCTGCAGTTGTGGTGAGTAAAAGCCCCGCTATTTGTTAATGTTATTACTTTATGTCTGACTGTGAGGATGTACCATTGTTTGCTAGCTTGATGCTAATGACAGTAACGTTAACTCAGTGGGTTGACAAAGTGCCTCTGCTGTTTCACACCATCATTTCCCCCTTTTACTCTGTGTGGTAATATCCCTAGAGGAAATATTAAAAATGCGGGGGTGTTGTTGTCATACAGTTGTCTACGGCAGCAGATCGTTGTGTGTTTCTACTGGTCAAAGTGATGGCTGTGATGGGAGAATTGGATCTCAGTGAAGGGCAAGTGGTCCATAACTTTAATTTTGGAGACAAAAAAATGTAGGATTAGAGCCCTGTGGTCCATTGCCCAATAGAGTACAAGGTCCACACGCACATCCAAACCACAAAAAAAGGGCAGGTGCTGAGCTGAAAAAAAAAACAGAATGCAGAAAAGAAGAAACAGCTTGCACACCGCAGGGCTCCAATCTTCAGTCCGTTTATTAGCACCGTGTGCAGCAGAGAAATAGTAACGTTTCGAGCAAGACGCTCTTCGTCAGACTTTGTGATACACAGGGTGATGCCATCTTAAGTACATGTGATATGGGTCACGTGATCCAATGGGTTACAGGGAAAAGAACATAAAGCAAGCAAAAAAAATATAATAAACCACAAAAAGCACAATACAAGACTCTAAAGTGTTGAATAAATAATGAATAAAGTGCCCTGACACCCATACTACGACAGTAGTCAAAAACAAAATTCCTATGCAGATAACATATGCATGTGCACAAGGGCACACACACACACACAAACATACTGACTGTGATGCGTGTGTACACAGGAACACATACACATGAATCAAGTCACAATACCAGCAGCAGTATATAACAATCAAATAGTAATACTAGGTGTGAGTGCACACTACTGTTGACTCTAACAACATATGCATCAACACAATAAGTAAATACAAAGTGGAGCGGCACTCATCGGGCAAAAGTGCCATCATCAAGTCCTAAAATAACACTAAGGCTGCACCCCAGTAGATAATAATACAACATATTAAAAGACCCCCCCAACATATTTCTGAGGTTGGGGGGGTCTTTTAAAAACAGCACGAGGAGGGTCTTCCAGGCGTCCTTTCAGAGCAGGGTCAGTGGATACAACATACCAGTGTTTATGCACAATAGATGACATCTTTTTAGCGAGAGGAGAGTATTGGAAGGCACAGGTAATTCTGTTATCAACAGTTTCAGTTCTGGTACAGGCACTCAGTTTGTGTCAGGTTAGAGAAGTGTTCAGAGGCTCGGGTCACCCACTATTTTTTGTATCCCCTTTGTAGAAATCTGTGTTCAAGGTCTGTCTTTTGTGTGTTGAAATAAGTGTCTGAACTGCATATGTGACATACACGGTTCAGCTGAGCAACAGGCAGGCTTCTTTTCAGAGGAGTGGGGTGATAAGACTGTCCATGTAGCAGCGAGTTCCTGTCAGTAGGCTTCCTGTACAATGAGCTGCTGAGGCCGTCGCTACTCTTGATGATAAGAATGTCCAAAAAAGTCATTTTCAGGGGGTCATGTGCCATAGTGAACTTTAAGTGTGTGTTCTGTGTGTTGATGAAGTTATAAAACTCTTTGAATTTATCTTCTGTCGAGGTCCAGATGAAAAAGACGTCATCTATGTATCTTCTGTAAGTAGAGATATGTTGAAGAAACAGATTCCTAGAGGGATTAAGCACCACCTCCTCCTCGAACAGGTCAACATATAAGGACGCAAAACTGGGCGACATCTTAGATCCCATGCTGACTCCCGACACCTGCAAGAAGAAGTCCTTGTCAAACATAAAGGGCTCTAGTTTCCCGGCGCAGCGCAGGGTGGCGAACCCCGCGCAGAGCTAGTTTCGAGCAGCGCAACCCGAGGCACGCTCAGTTTGGTAGTTTGGCAGACCGAGGTGCACTGAGATGGGTGTGGCGGCGCAGTAGGGGGAGGTGTCGACAGATCCAGCTTGGCGCAGTGACAGTTTCATGCCAAAAGGCTTTGCCGAAGGTGCGCTAAAAGCTCGCCAGCTGAAACCAGGTCTACTGTCAGCGCAGGCGGAGCGCAGCTGGTGTAAGCTGAAGTTTGGCTGACCGGCGGACAGTGCGCACATGTCACCAAAACCTCACAGGCAGGTTTCCAGAATGTCAGGCACATTAACGATGCAATAAAACCCCAAAAAAAACACTATTCAATGCAACTATCTGCAGGGAACTGGCACCGTTTGGCACATTTGGCACACGTAATGGAAACCCAATCTGATTTGATTAACACAGCTGCAAAATAATGAGTTCACATCCCTCTCAGCCAACAACAAACAGAGTATATATTCAGCATCTGTCATCTTAGAAAAGTCAAAAGAAAAGAAACAGAGTGAGACTGCGAGAGAGAAAGAGAGAGCGTGCACGCACAAGAGAAACGCAACATTGATTTACAATTGTGGTGACCTCCTCCCAGGCTACCTTTGCATCATCAGCCCGTGGAGGTCTGCTCGCAGTTCCGTATATTCGGACACTGCGAGCTTGGACCTCCCGGACCAAAACAACAGTTTCCTCCTGTGAGAAGTTTGGCCGTCTGACGCTGCTGCTCTCTTCTGCCATGGCAAATTGAGTAAACTCTCATTACGCCTTCGCACAGCGCATTTAAGGGTGAGGAGAGGGGCTCATTTGATTGGTGTGATGTGTGTAAAACCCACTCCACGTCTTCTCTCCTCCCTCTTTCCGACTTGCGCAGGTAGGAGGGACGGAGGTGGGAAAGAGGAGCTGCGCCAGGTGCACGGTGTGCCAAACTTGCAAAATCCGCCTGGCCACACCCAGTTGGCAAAGCGCAGGTGCGCTGCGCCCCAGCCTTGCCCAGTCTGTGAAACTAGAGCCCAAAATAGTTTGTGGTCAACACAGTTGCCCTTAGCCCTCCTTGTATAGGGACATTGGTGTATAGGGACTCTATAACCATGGTTACCAGAAAAAAGGGACTTTGATTGGTTTGGGCAGTTTGAATGAGTTTAATGAACTCTATGGAGTCTTTAATGTAGGCAGGCAAAGATGTAACACAAGGCTGGAGAAAAAAATCCACAAAGGCTGATATCTTCTCTGTTAAAGAGCCTATAGCCGCCACAATAGGTCTACCTGGAGGGGTGATGTACTCTTTGTGTATTTTGGGTAAAGTGTAAAAGACAGGTGTCACAGGTGAATTCACCAGCATAAAGGCATGTTCTTGTTTAGTAATCTTTCCTTTCTCCAGAAGATCCTTAAGACAGTCATGTACCTGAGTGATATATTCTGCTGCTGGATTTCCATGCAACGTGTGGTAAAAAGCGTCATTATTGAGCTGCCTCATGACTTCCTGATTATACGCTTCTCTGTCCAAAATGACCAGTGCGTCCCCTTTATCTGCACTCTGAATAACAATAGATTTATCATTTTTTTAGAGTTTCAATTTCCATGCATTGTGTTTTCATCAAATTATATTTTTATATTAGATTTACCTCTGAAAGGAGATGTCAGGAGGGGGTCTCCGGTGCTCCTCAGTCTCTGTGCCACTGGGGGGGGGGGGGGGGGGGGGCGTCTCACAGGTGCCCTGGGGGATATCAAAATAGGAAATATGTTTATCCCTCTGGTGGTCAAATTGATGACGTTTACTTCTTCCACCGTTGGCGGGTGTCGTAGGGCTCCCTTACGGTGTTTTTGCCCCCTCCTGCATTTTTTCTTCTGCTGTGGGGTTGGGTGGCAAGGGAATGTGCTTGTGTGCGAAGAGCTGAGTCTAAAAAAGGTGCTCGCTGGGAAGAGCTGGACCCCGAATCCATGTCGAGTGAGGAGGTAGAGGCAGCCGGGCTTAAGTATCTGTGTTGCGGTCTCCTCCTTTGTAGCCTGTGTTCACCATCAGTTTGTGTTGTGTCAGTTTGTCGTTGCCATTTGTACACAGTTCCTTGCTCATAGTCTCTCGTGTCACGGTCAATTTTTTTCTTTTTAGACACCGTTAGTTCTTGTTGTAGCTGCACTCTTTTCTGTTCACATACTTTGAGTAGCTGCGTCATCTCCTCTTTGTTATGAGACTCAGTCAGAAGTTGATGTTTGAGTTTACTCACTTCGTCCTTCATTTTGTCTAGTTAGAATGTCAGTTCCTGGATGGTGAGTGCCATGAGGTCGAATGAACCCCATTGTCTTTACCTATGATGGGACTTTTAACCAGACGTATTCCGCGGGGAATCCTTCTGACTCGCAGGTAATCACTGAGAGTAATAGCATGCAAGAACTGGTGCACTTCTTTTTCTTGTAGTTTGTATAAGGTATTAATGGCTCCCTGGTCAACTGACCTCATGGCAACATCCTAAAAGAGAGAGTCTTTCAGTATGATGTGGGAGTAATCCTCCTCAGTGAATTCAAAAGTTTCAGAAATATCTTCTGTGTCTGTCGTCATGTTGACAAAGCTGCTGGTAAGTGTCGGTAACTTACACGGTTAGCTGAATGGAGTTCCCGGAGTGCTGTGTGCAAAGCAGAAGCCAAAGACAGAGTACAGGGTCCACACACACATCCAAACCACAAAAAAAGGGCAGTTGCTGAGCCGAAAAAAAACATAGAATGCAGTAAAGAAGAAACAGCTTGCACACCGCAGGGCTCCAATCTTCAGTCCGTTTATTAGCACCGTGTGCAGCAGAGAAATAGTAACGTTTCGAGCAAGACGCTCTTCGTCAGACTTTGTGATACACAGGGTGACGCCATCTTAAAGGGGAAGTTCCGTTTTTTACAACCTGGACCTTATTTCTGGCACTAAATACGGTTGTTTACTCACCCAGATAAGTTTGGTGTCATTTGGAGTCCTTCGGAAGATATTTATTTATTTGTTTTGAGTATTTATCCATTTGCATTGGCATATTTATTTGAGCCTTTTTGGTGTATTATTATTCTTTGTCTTTATTTCATTGTCGTCCTGTTTTTGTATCATTATTCTTTCATTCCATCCGACAAAATGTTAATTGATCTACAGTTTTGTTTTGGTGTCAGAGACACTTCTGATGCTCTGAGTTGCGCATCTGTTTGATTGTGCTGCAGTGTGCGCCGAGGGTTTTAATTTATGGTGCTCACAGACTAATTTATAGGGCGCACTATAAGCGGAGGAATGTCCGCAGTCATTCGGGCTTCCATAGTCGAGCGCACTTCCGCGTTGTAGTTTCCTGTAAAAATGTCCGTGAAACACTACATTACCCCCAATTCTTGCGCGTTTCTGTCATGGCGATGTGAAAAATACATGCCGAGCAGTCTTTTGAGTGACACTGGTGTGCGGAGCGGAGTCTGCGTGGTCGTAAAATCTGAGCTTTGTGCGCACAGGGCTTGCAGACATCCGCTTTTAGTCCTCACGGAGTTGTCCCCCCAGCGTGAAAGGCTTCGAATTAAATTCGTTCTGAGCTCTGAAGCTTCGAATGTCCAAAACTGGAGTCGAAGTTCAGCCCTAATATGAGGTAAGTTGTGCTAAGGTGACAACACGTGGCAGCTTACCGTTTGCTTCTACAGCTGACATATTGGAATAGACTTCATGTGGCGAGTAATAATTTTTACGTTATTTGAAGATTTATGTTTGTTACGACTCACGAATTCGCCACATTCAGCCATAGCGGCAGCATAGAAATAATGCTGTATTTAGGTGGATTTCAGCACTCACATGCATTTTCTTTGGGAAATGCCATTCTAGTTAATTTCTATAAACATTATAAAAGTAGGATGCTGGGATATAAATGCAATTTTTGTACTTTTCCACAACACAGAACAAAATGAATGCATCAATGTTCTATGGGAAGCCACCCGGTGGACTTCAAACCAGGGTTCCACCAGTCGAAATTGATGGCTGTCTTGACAGTGGGGATAGTGATGAAGACTACACCACGTCAGCACTATCCACTAAGCTACTGACGCCCCTATGGCTGCTGTTTTCATCACCTGGTCAGGAGTGTAGTCTGTACGCAGCATGCACAGACCCTATGCACAGAGGCACCACCTCGCCGCAGCAGTCGCGGACTCGATCCCAGCCTGCGGCCTGTGTCATTCCCCCATTCTCTATTTCCCCACTTCATGCTGTCCTAAAGCAACAGGCCAAATAGGTAATCTTATAAAAAACAGCAGTAATAATGCTATAATTTCATGTAGAGTTTCAGCTTTTTGCAGTTTACACATGGCCATATGTTTGTGAATGTAACCATGTGTACAAGATGTGTATATAATATAGATAAAAATGTTTGCACTCTTGTACAGTGATTTCTTTTTTCTACACCAGGTGATGAAAGCAGCAGTAGTACTGACAACAGGAGCAGCAGTGATGAAGACTCTGATGGAAATCACGATGCTCTTCCTAGCACTAGTGTTCTAAGAGAAAAGCTTGAGCTCTGTTTCACATTGGATTATAATAGTTGGTGTTATAGTCAGGACATTGAAAATAATTGTGTGACATCAATAAAATCTACATACCTGAGATGGGAAAATGTGTTTTAATATTATTATTATTATTTTATTTTTGTTGCTTGTTGTTGCTAATTTGTATCATACCTAAATGTATATCTATTCTATACATCTATGACAATCTCCACTTAATTTAGCATCAGCTTGAAAGCAAAAGCACATATATTTTTTTTTATATAACTGTAAATACATTCAGGCATCAAGGGGATAAAGGGACTGTTTCATTTATTTCATTTATTGGTTTATTTTGTCGGGACAGTGCATATTAATGAACAGTACATACATGATGTAATGTAGGTTAGCATGCATGCTAAATTTCATTCACAGTACCCAAACAATAAACATAAAAAACGGTCAGCACATTACAATACAAAAGACCAATGTAAAACAGTGTACATATACAAACATGTATAAATACCTACAAGTTCATGTACACATACACACATATAAATAACAACACACATACAAAAGACAAGCCAGATTAAGAATGCTCACAGGTTTGACTGTCTAGGATCCAATTTTTAAGTTGCACGTTAAAAGACCCAAAAGATGGACACTCTGTTATCTTGACGGGTAACTTGTTCCAGTTTAAACTTCCCTGAACTGACAGTACATTCTGAGCGAAGGTTGACCATCTAAACTGCACCTCACATACCCCTCTGGTAGCAGCCCTTGTCCCAATGCCCCTGTCGGGCTTTCATTTTATGAATGAATTCCACCAGAGGTGGCGCACATAGTCCATGTAGAACTTTGTAGATGACACATGGCTGTTTAAAAAGCTTAAAATTATCAAAACTAAAAAAATCATACTTTTTTAAGATGCTGTAGTGATGGTGTGAGTGTGGTTTTTTTATCAAATACCTTAATGCTCTCTTGTACAATTGTTAAATGGGTTTAAGTGTTGTCACACCTGTGAAAGGCCAGTTTGTGAAGCAGTAGTTGATGTGAGATAAAATCATACGGTACAGGTACGTCCTAGCGGCACCGACTGTCAGAAAGGGTCTGATTTGTTTAAAATTTTGTAGATTAAACCTGGTGGTGATAGAGACCTTCTTGATATGAGATTTAAAAGTGAGGGTCGGGTCCAGTGTCTTGACCTCAACTATCATGTTAGTGTAGTCAACAACTGGGGGTGCTGTCAGATATGGGTAAAATATGGACAAAATTAATTTTCACCCATTTAGAAATTAGATATTTAAAATCTGATTACACAAGTGTGTTTACCATCAACTTAAAGTCCATAGTGTACTCTCAATTCAGTATTTAGGCTACAACTTCCAAATCTAGGAAAAACACTTTATTTTTTAAAAACTACAATTCCCTGGGACCGTGCCATGCAGCTTGATACATATCAGCAACATAGTTGTAGTTCTCCTGATTTGCAAATTAGTGTTCTAAATAGGGTTGTAAAAAGATATATCTACCTAATATATCTAATATCTAGTAAAGCCAAACTAGTTATTGCACTGCACCTAGATGAACTATGTTAAGAAAAAGTAAAGATGTCGACTAATTTTCGATATTTTAGCTAATGCGCTAGAAATGGCATTTTTAGGGCAGTAGATTTGTTTGCGGCTTGTAAAATAGGATCGTAAAAAGATAGATCTACTGAATATATCTAATATATATGGAATGTTAAAGATATTGAGGAAAACGAGGTTGACGTGACGTGATTGAATCAGGGAATCCGTGTGTCCACCACGGGAGAGGATCCTAATTGACTTTACATTGGCATTGTTTTCGTGGTGGCAGCACGTAATTTCAACCCATTACGTGCTGCCACCACGGAATGTGGTGTTAAGAGGTCGTGGTCATTTCACGTATTTCTGTGAGATCAGGTTGAACTAGTAATGACACTGCACCTAGATGAACTACGTATAGAAAAAAAGCAAGGATGTTGGCTAATTTTAGATATTTTAGATAGTACCCTACTCTAGAAACGCTGTTTTTGTGACGTTTTTTGCGGCTTGTTGTAAAATAGAGACGTAAAAAGATCTACTGAATATATCAAATGTCTAGTAAAGCTGAACTAGTAATGACACTGCACCTAGATGAACTATGTTAAGAAAAAGTAAGGTTAAAGCAGCTGTGCGGAACTTTTTACCATTCATAAAACTGTCCCTAGTTTGTATCACTTCCCCTTGAAGATCCACATATTTATTTGAACCCAACAGCGACAAAAAAAGCCTTTCTCTATATGGCTATTTAGCGTAGCCTGGCTCGGGTCGGACACAGCAGAAGTCAGCAAACCAGAATACGGCACCCGGAGGCGGAAGTAAGTCTGCACGCCCGCAGCGGCCCGCCGCCATTAAACCACAGAAGAAGAAGGATAAGTGTTGACGAGTAGGATTTAAGAAACAGGCTAAATCATATATATATATATACGTAGATGCCGCATTCAACGGCGCTCCTCATTGGAACGATATATCAACGCAGCCGCCATCTTGACCAGGTGGAGGCATGCTGCCTAATGCATGGATGTCTATTGAGGCAGGAGACTATTTATGATTAAAATCATCATTACTCGCTGAATTCTCAACCGATTTTAATGCGGTTTGGTTTGTTACAATCGTCAGACATGTAGTTATGATACAGGATACTTGGTTAAATAAAAAATGCAGCTTTTCATACCAAAATATTTGATCTTATGTAGATAAAGTAACAGTAATAGTTCTACAACACATTTAAACTAAACTTTCCCCATGTAATAAATATTGTTTTTTCTTACTAGATGTACAATGCCACCATGATGTCATTTAATTATTAATTTTGATTATAAATGTTTATTCACATTTTAAGTCACACAATGTGCAAAAAATAGCGTATCAGCAGGGTTGTGCCAAGCTGTAGTGTAGTTACACATTCTGATTAACAAATGTTGGTTTTGTACAAGTGAAAATAAATGACTTAGAGCTGCATGTTTACACAAAATTTTGCTTTAATCTCATATGTATAACACCACAGTGCTCATGGGAGCCTGGACACAGAACTGTTTACATTATTAGGTCATATTTACAAAAAATATATACAGTGTACAGTAGTATTATTTTTAGGAGTCCTTGCAGAGATGCTCGGGAAAATTGAATACAGAAGGAGTCACTCTGTCCCTTAAACGGACAGTCTGCCCAGTCCTGTCGAAGTCCTCAGGTCTGAAGTGACAGCTGCAGATGACTGAGGAGTCACTCGGGACAAAGTTCTTTCTCCTCACTGCTGCTACCTATGCCCGTCTTCTGTCTACTAACTACTAATGTTATACTGCGTTATGTCACATTGGTGCCATGAAACAGATAGTTGACAATTTGGAACACATATACCGACATAGCTGTTTGACAAAGCATCATAATTTTTATTATATAAATGTTAACCTTTTTTCTTTAAGTTGTGTGACATAACGTTAGCTTAATTTGGCATTAGGACCAGATCAGGACAGCTACTTTACTTGATTAGCTTAAAAGAAGGATCACTTTTTGAGATATCTCATTAAACATTTTCGTAACAGTAAAATATTGTAAAACAACAACAAGAGTCTGACATGGGTCTTAACCAGTCAGAGCACCTAGGCAAGATGGCGGCGGTATTGACGCAGCCCACAAGCCAGGGTGCGGCATCTATGTATATATATCTATGGGCTAAATGACATGTAGTAGGGAGTAGTCTCTTGTACAGTAGGTGGTGGTATGCACCTGGAAGTTGTTTGCGATCTGCCAATAAACTGAGAGAAGAAGAAGAGCTGCGTTTACAGAGAGTGTTCTTCGAGTAGGCGGTACGCAACAGGCATTGCTAAACACATAACAGTTTTACCAGATGCATGTATAAGGACTTGGTTGTACTTTCAATGTCATGGCAGATAAAGAAGGAGCACCATCTAAAAGAAAAAGAACAGAAGAACAGAAGACGGCTAAACGGGACAGTGATAGGGCTCGAGCCCAAATGCGTGTAAACCTCGGTCGGGCATTCACCAAGTGGAGAGAGCTGAGAGATCTGAAAGGTTTTAAAACTGATCCTGAGTTGGCCCTTTTCCTAATCGACAGGTATGTAATTTTTGTTTTTATTTAGAGAATATACCGCAACTTGTTAGACGTTGTTTTACTTTAATATATGATGACAGGGAAGTTATAAGCAAGCTAAATGTAACATTAGCTGATGTGAACCGCTTTTGTCTAGTAACGTTACAACAAATGCCACAAAATTATCTGTGACTGTGACCATGAACACAAATATACAGCAGGCAGTTGTCCTCAGTTTATAAGAAATTCAGAGCACTGAATACCGAATATTGTTGTTTAGTTTTTCATTAGTTTTTGCACATGAACCCCCTCCAGATTAGTGTTGTCAGGGTACCAATATTGGGACCCACTATACGATACCAATGAAAATATCATGGTTCTAAATAGTATCACGATACCACAGCGAAAATTAGGCAGATGTGCCTTTTGTCATTTATAAAAAGATAAATCACTTTTCTATAGTACATCAATGATATTTCAATGGAATACATTTCTTATTGACTTATTCATACTTCAAAAACATGGGGGATCAAAATAAAATAAATAAAATAAGAATCAACCAGCCACCCTCCTCCCCTAACAAGTCCCTTCATAAGTAAAGAACAGTCCCTAAAGTGCGGTGAGGTCTGTGGGCCGTGAAAGGCTCGTTTCTCCTCTGACACATCACATACCTGTGTTCGGCTGGCTCGGCTGTTCAGGTACTTTTGGGCAGTCATGACGCTAAGAAGAGGATATTATTGGAGCTGACTTCTCCGTCGCCGGTAAGCCGATGGCCGCCGTATTTGACAGGAATACATTACTGTCTGTGTCTGTGACCCCTGTTCAACCCACAACCGATGGGATTCGCCTTTCATTTCTGCTGGTGGTTGAAATCTGTAGGCTGCTCGCACAGCGTGCTGAATAATTTAAGCCTATTTTGCTTGCTCAAAACTATTTTTAGTCGCAAATGTGAGTGCGGTGGCGGGCGGATCACCACACTGCCGTCATTTTACTCCGCCCGTCATGGCACGCTGTTTGATTGCGTTATCAAAACAGGCCACTATTATTCGGCCTTGCTTTTAACTTATTCCACCGAATACTGAATGTGTGTTTTTTTTGCAATATTTGACCGAATATATTCGGTTACCGAATATTCGGTGCATCCCTAACCAGAACATTTATGATTTTCCTCTCGGTCTCCAAAATTTAATTTCAGATAATTTAGCTAGTACTGTAGAAACGGCGTTTTTGGGACTGAGTATTTGAATAGACCTATATCAAATATCTAGTACAGCCATATTACTATTATTAGTATTATTATTGGTGGGAAATTATAACAGAGGAATATATTTGCCGTTTTAATACCAAGAACACTTTCGCGTTTTTGTGTGTATACAGGACGTTGTTGAATCAGGGAATTCATGTGTCCACCACAACGGATCCTAATTGACTTTACATTGGCATTGTTTCCGTGGTACCGGCACGTAATTTCAACCCATTGCGTGCTGCCACCATGGAATGCAGTGTAAGAGGTCGTGGTCATTTCATGTATTTCTGTGAGATCAGGTTGAACAGAGTAGATCTAAGCGCAAGCAGAGGCTATTTGAGTATGAGGGCAGGGTTTGAGGGACAGTATTACAAAATCTGAACGTGAAATCAATAAATAATGCTCTCAAACTGATTTACCACTCTCTTGAATAAAGATAGGGATAAAGCCATAACTAGGCCACAAGCAGTTGAGAATGGAGAGCTCCTATGCGAAGTTCAAAAGTTCCTCTGCAGATGTCTTTATACAAGTACCTCAAGCCTCCTTTATTTATTTTTTGCCTTTTCATCACTGATGTAACGTTTTTGTCTCGATATTTTTTGTGATATCTTTGTATATTTCTTCAATCATAATAATAATAATAATAATAATGATAATGATAATTTAAAAAAACTTGGCTTCTGGGTCACGCAATGTGCGAGAGATGAAAATATTGAAAGTGTATGAACGGCCCGAATTCCGGCCCGTTATCCGTTTTTTCCATTTTCCATTTAAACAAAAAATCGGAAATCACAAAATGAGTCGTTATTCGTTTTTTCATTTTGGTTCTGGAAACAAATATTGAAAAAACAAGTCATTATTTTGTTTTTTCACATTTGGTTTTATTTTGAAAAACGAATGAACAAATGATACACGGATTGATCACCTCTTCCCTACTTCCTACCCCTGACTAAGTGGGACCACACCCATTTTTGATTTTGGCCTTCATTTTGGATCTTGAATACACACTTTTAAAACTACACAACTGCACTTTGCGCAGTTTCAACGTTATAACACTAACACAAATCTGTTAACAGACAAACAGATATATATATATATACAGTACAGGCCAAAAGTTTGGACACACCTTCTCATTCAATGCGTTTTCTTTATTTTCATGACTATTTACATTGTAGATTCTCACTGAAGGCATCAAAACTATGAATGAACACATGTGGAGTTATGTACTTAACAAAAAAAGGTGAAATAACTGAAAACATGTTTTATATTCTAGTTTCTTCAAAATAGCCACCCTTTGCTCTGATTACTGCTTTGCACACTCTTGGCATTCTCTCCATGAGCTTCAAGAGGTAGTCACCTGAAATGGTTTTCCAACAGTCTTGAAGGAGTTCCCAGAGGTGTTTAGCACTTGTTGGCCCCTTTGCCTTCACTCTGCGGTCCAGCTCACCCCAAACCATCTGGATTGGGTTCAGGTCCGGTGACTGTGGAGGCCAGGTCATCTGCCGCAGCACTCCATCACTCTCCTTCTTGGTCAAATAGCCCTTACACAGCCTGGAGGTGTGTTTGGGGTCATTGTCCTGTTGAAAAATAAATGATCGTCCAACTAAACGCAAACCGGATGGGATGGCATGTCGCTGCAGGATGCTGTGGTAGCCATGCTGGTTCAGTGTGCCTTCAATTTTGAATAAATCCCCAACAGTGTCACCAGCAAAACACCCCCACACCATCACACCTCCTCCACCATGCTTCACAGTGGGAACCAGGCATGTGGAATCCATCCGTTCACCTTTTCTGCGTCTCACAAAGACACGGCGGTTGGAACCAAAGATCTCAAATTTGGACTCATCAGACCAAAGCACAGATTTCCACTGGTCTAATGTCCATTCCTTGTGTTTCTTGGCCCAAACAAATCTCTTCTGCTTGTTGCCTCTCCTTAGCAGTGGTTTCCTAGCAGCTATTTGACCATGAAGGCCTGATTGGCGCAGTCTCCTCTTAACAGTTGTTCTAGAGATGGGTCTGCTGCTAGAACTCTGTGTGACATCCATCTAGTCTCTGATCTGAGCTGCTGTTAACGATTTCTGAGGCTGGTGACTCGGATGAACTTATCCTCAGAAGCAGAGGTGACTCTTGGTCTTACTTTCCTGGGTCGGTCCTCATGTGTGCCAGTTTCGTTGTAGCGCTTGATGGTTTTTGCGACTCCACTTGGGGACACATTTAAAAGTTTTTGCAGTTTTCTGGACTGACTGACCTTCATTTCTTAAAGTAATGATGGCCACTCATTTTTCTTTAGTTAGCTGATTGGTTCTTGCCATAATATGAATTTTAACAGTTGTCCAATAGGGCTGTTGGCTGTGTATTAACCTGACTTCTGCACAACACAACTGATGGTCCCAACCCCATTGATAAAGCAAGAAATTCCACTAATTAACCCTGATAAGGCACACCTGTGAAGTGGAAACCATTTCAGGTGACTACCTCTTGAAGCTCATTGAGAGAATGCCAAGAGTGTGCAAAGCAGTAATCAGAGCAAAGGGTGGCTATTTTGAAGAAACTAGAATATAAAACATGTTTTCAGTTATTTCACCTTTTTTTGTTAAGTACATAACTCCACATGTGTTCATTCATAGTTTTGATGCCTTCAGTGAGAATCTACAATGTAAATAGTCATGAAAATAAAGAAAACGCATTGAATGAGAAGGTGTGTCCAAACTTTTGGCCTGCACTGTATATATATATATAACACCTGCCAAAGTGTCACCAGGACCACATTTTGCCATAATGACACATGCACACACACACACCCGCGCGCACACACACACACACACACACACACACAGCATCAATGGCGTAAGGAAGTGCACACTATTATGATGGGCCCGAGACTTGACATTGGACGAATTTGACAAAAATATTAAACAGCGATCATGCATATCTGACAAAAATATCAAAAAAAAATTAAGGAATTAATCATTTCATTGAATACATTTATAGTATATTTATAGATTTTATAGCTCATATTGAAAAGCAATTCTGTTTTAGATAGCTATTGACCATTTAAAAAAAAAAAAAGACAGATGGGTTTGGCATCTATAGCAAATCTCACCATTTTTAAATTAATAATATTCTTTTTTTATTTTATTTTTGAACACAGGTATATTTCTAGTATCAATGAATCACTTGAAAGTAGTGATGGACAAATGAAGCCTCATGAAACAAACGCAATGCAAATAGAGAAACGCACTGCATTTAAGAAAACAAATGCAAAAGGAAAATGCTGCCAATACAGGAACGTGCTGCAAATAGAGAAACGCGCTGCATATGAGAAAACAAATGCAACAGGAAAATGCTGCATATACAGAAATATGAGGGGGGGCACGGTGGTGTGGTGGTTAGCACTCTCGCCTCACAGCAAGAGGGTTGCCGGTTTGATCCCGGGTGTGGGAGCCCTTCTGTGCGGAGTTTGCATGTTCTCCCCGTGTCAGCGTGGGTTCTCTCCAGGCGCTCCGGCTTCCTCCCACAGTCCAAAGACATGCAGATTGGGGACTAGGTTAATTGATAACTCTAAATTGTCCATAGGTGTGAATGTGAGCGTGAATGGTTGTCTGTCTCTATGTGTCAGCCCTGCGATAGTCTGGCGACCTGTCCAGGGTGTACCCTGCCTCTCGCCCGATGTCAGCTGGGATAGGCTCCAGCCCCCCCGCAACCCTCAAGAGGATGAAGCGGTTAGAAGATGAATGAAGATACAGAAATGTGCTGCATATAAAGGGAAAATGCTGCACATACAGAAACGTGCTGCATATACAGAAAGACACTGCAAAGAGAAAGGCGCTGCATATGAGAAAACAAATGCAACGGGAAAACGCTGCATATACAGAAACGTGCTGCATATACTGAAACGTGCTGCAAATAAGAAAACAAATGCAAAAGCAAAACGCTGCATATATAGGAAAGTTGGAGCTGGGACAGGCAACACAGAAAGGTATGTATTCTTTTTTATTTTTCTTTCTTTCTTGTTTTTCACATGTGGCCCTCATCTTTTACTGTATAATGAAAGTGAAGCTGATTTACACAGCTGACGTTAGCGTGCTAGAGACTTTAAGTTCTACACGAGTAGCGTGTCCATAGTAGTAATGTTAGCTAACGTTGCTGTAACTAACGTTAGGCCCAATCCCAATTCCTATCTTAACCCTCAATCTCAAAAATCCGTGCTCCCGCGAAGTGCTAGTGCTGCCCCGATTCTCAGAGTGTTGAGTTGAGGGTCAAGAATAAGGGCTGTATGGCCCTCACTTTTAAGATTTTCCAGGACCACCCTTGGCAATAAGTGCTATCCCAGAATCCTTTGCGTATCATCCGCCGAACTCAGCTGAACCCGGCCGAGTACAGACGATTCAGTCAATGCAAGATGGCGGCAACAAGTGTAAGGAAGAAGAGTTCTCAATGAGTATTTTCCTCATTAATAGTTGTTTTAAAATTATGATAACCATTGCATTATCTTAGTTTAACGTCATTTTATGGACTATAGACCTCTTTGTAGCGTAACACACATATTTTTGGTTGCGGGCGACGGCTTGCCTGCCCCACCGCGCGTAACACTGGTTCTCTGATAACCGAGTATGCTGTCATTCAGTTACAAAAAGTAATTTTTCTTAGTGATAATGTAGTAGTAGTAGTAGTTTTAATATACGTGAATTGTTTTCATCGACATTTTTGTAAGATGACCGGACGGTGTCATCTCCTGTAGCTGTAGAGTCTGCAGCTGGTAACGTTACAGCTGCAGGTTAACGTTAGTGATCGTATTATCTGGTGACTTTCAGCTGAATAAGTTACATCGGTTGTTGTGGTACGGGTTATTTGGTTGAATATTAACTTATAACCCAAAGAGTGAAACGTTAATGTGGATGAAAGTCACCAGATAACACTTGTGTGACGTGTATACAGCCTCACCAGTTCTGCTGGATGTTGACTACAGTATTCGTTGTGATAATACTTGCAATACTACATGAAACTAAACTAATAACTTAACGAATATGTGACAGGTAGCCCAAAAAAAAATTAAAAATTAAAAATTAAAAATTAAAAATAAAAGAAAGTAATGTTGTTATCTCTGTTCCATTTCAGGGCCACCAGACAAAACACAAGGCCTGATTCATTTCAGGGCCACCAATGAAGACAAGTTTACAAAAAGCAATCAGGCTCCAAAAAAACTATGGGAGTGAGTAATTTGTAACTTGTGAACTGTTCATATTCATAACATAATTCTCAGTCACAACGGCAACTGTCCCCCTAGTGATCAAGCATTCTGTTTCAATATGAAATCAGCACAGCTGCAGACGGCATTGTTGAAGATTATTGTTTGGTAACTGTACATTTGTTTTGCTGCCGCTATACTGTCACTTTTTGGAAAGATTTTGTCGAGTATATTCATTGCAACATTTATATTCTATTTTCACTACTGTACAAAGATGCACAAGAGTACCCAGCTGCGGACAAGATGGCAGACAAGGGCGCCGCCATATATTCAATCCATACCGGAAGTCCATACCGGAAGTTAATCTTCTTCGTGTCTACGATACTGGAAGTCCATACTGGAAGTTTCATACATACCGGAAGTCCATACCAGAAGTCAGTTTTTTGTTGTTTTTTCCCCCAGAAGTCAGTTTTTAAGTCTGTCTTTTTTATATTATTTATTTTAGCAATACATTTACAAATTTTGAAGCAACCAACCATTATAAATATATATATATATATATATTATATTATAAAATAAATAATAATAATATTAATAATAATAATAATACAATTATTTCAACAATTATTTCAAATACAACAAAGTTTTGTTTGGAATAACATTGACCTCAACAAGTTAAACCTACAAAAATTGCAGAGAATCAGCAAACACATGAATTTTAGTTGGATTAATTTTTAACAAAGGTTAAATAAGGTGAGCACTTTCATTTATTGGGCTACAGTTGCAACATGCAGATTACTATCATGTCATTCAAAACAGCTGAAAACCATGGACACAACAAATGTCATACTTATTCTTACATCAGTATGGTTAATTGTAACTATTTAACTATTAAATGAACGTAATAATTAGATTGTCATATTGGCAGATGTATTCTATATTTCAGGAACACATGTTAACACAATATTACACTATTGTACTGGCAACATAAAGAAGGAGACTTGGAGTTCTCTTTTTTGTGAGTAAGTTTTTATTCCAGATATCCGTATCAATCTCAAAAGTAGAAAAAAACAAAGAAAAAAAATGGAAAAACAGTAAAATAATTTATTTGTTTGGTCTATAAAATGTAATAAAATGGTATAAAATGTCAACCACTGTTCCACAAATCCCAAGATCCCAAGATGCAGCCTAAAATGTTTTGTTTTGTCCCAAACAAATATCATTAAACATTACTGTTAAATGTAGAAGTATATGATCTCAAACAGATACTTCTCATCAACATACCATGGAAATGAACTGCATTTTCCGTATGGTTTTTCAGGTGCCTCTGGATCGCGCTCTCATTTTTGGTTTTAAATCTGGGGCAGAGAGGACACCCAAAACTGGATGGTGAAAGAGTTGTGTGCCCCAGACTGGCTTCATCACTCAAAACAGAGGGGTGCATCTAAAAAAAGGAAACAACATTGATAGCTGGAAAACATACTGAACATCAACCATATTTTACCGATCTAAAGGACTCATGGTGGAGGAGGCACTACAGCTATTTATGTATCCACATGTGTATTAGTGCTCTGCATTACTAAAACATAATACAAATGTATTTTTTGCAGACACCCGGGGCTATGTATACTTTATTTATCTGACCCGGTTAACCCTCGGGGTCGCTCATGTCGTATACCACATGAGACAACTCTCGTTACTTTTTTTAGAATATCTCTGGGAAAAAAAGCTGTATATAGCTGGATTGAGCAGCGCAGGGTTGAGGTTATACAAGCATTAATACACAAGGAGACCAGGCGAACCAAAAATTGTGAAAAAAATGTCTTGTGTGCAGTGAGTGTGTGTACAGATGTTTTACACCACAACACACCAAAAAGCAGAGGAACACATATTAACCCCGCTGCAAACTACACATCTAAATTAACCAACACATCAAGCAAGGGCAGTAATAGTCTCTGTCCTAACACCACTGGATCAGCTGCAAAGGCTCCCAAACTGGCCTTCCCTAACGACCCTTCCTACTGGCACAGGACTGGTGCTCGACCAAAAGCATCATCTCCAGCCAGAACTTGGGCTGGTGTCACTAGACGCAAAGGCAAATCCAGCAGGAAATCAGTCAAGACAGCCCCAACGCTCACCCCTCCACTTGAACTCTCTCTACAGAACAGGTACGATGCACTGGCTCCAAATGAAATGTGTGACAATACCAACTACACTGAACCCAGCGAGGCCAATCACGCTTGTGGTATTAAGGCTATCCAAAATGCAAGCAATAGCCCCAAAACCACAGCTAGAACCCAGGGCCAGAAAAAACTATGCTAACTCCACACCTGAGAAGCCAAGGGCCAGGAGAAGTATCGCTAACACCACACCTGATCAGCCAGACACCATCCTGATCGGGGACTCAATAACCAAGCATGTAAGAATGGCAAAGACTGAAAATCTAACAGTGTCTGACACGTCTGTCAGGGAGCTAACCGAGCTGTTGCCAGTGATCCTCTCTGCACACCCAAGTAACATGAGGATTATCATCCATGCTGGGATTTTTGACATTCTACAAAGAAAAACTGGCTCTGAGATCCTGAAAAAAGACTTCTCCCTGTTCCTGGAGAAACTGAGTGACTGTCAGTCACAAAATGTGTTCATTTCTGGCCCCATTCCAACCCTGGGGAAAGGAATCGAGTCTTTTACCAGACTCCTTGCCCTGAATACATGGCTGACATCGGCATGCTTCACTCATGGGATAAAGTTTATTGACAATTTTAACATCTTTTGGAACTGTAAGGATCGCTTTCAGCGTGATGGGATTCATCAGAACATCACTGGATGCAGACTACTCGGGGCCAACCTACGTCATGCTCTTGGAATGCCATACCAAAACAAGAATGGACAGATAAGAGCCAAGGACAAGTACGGGCACAGAGGCAGACAGCCCGCATCTCTCCCCCATCACCTGACCCTTTGCTCCACATCACCCAAGGCATTCAGAGGATGTCCCTCCAACAACCCCCCTCCTACCCTTTACCACAACCACCAAGGAGCCCCCCCCCCAGCACCAGCGCAACCACTAAGGAGCCAAAAGTCAGCCAGAGTCATCTCCAAGGTCTGTCATTCCTGTTTTGACCGGCGTCAGGAAAAACAATGTGTACTTGAAGCGCACAGCTACTCTATCTAATCTGACTCCAGTTATGCATCAGCCACAGACTGTGTCAGACAATGTTATTACACTAAACTTAGCTTTATTAAATATCAGATCTCTGGCTGGCAAGTCACTATTAATTAATGATTTTATTATCAAGAGAAACCTTGATTTTATGTTTTTAACTGAAACTTGGTTAAATGAAAACAACAGTGCAGCAGAACTTATTGAATCAGCCCCCCCAAACTTCCATTTTATCAGCTCAGTTAGAGAACTTAGGAAAGGAAGTGGAATAGCCACTTTATTTAAGGATGTTTACCAGTGCAAACAGTCATATGGGAAGTTTGAGTTTTTTGAATATGTTGCACTGCAGTTGAGATTTTACCATTTACAGGCCCCCAAAATATAGTGCACACTTTGTTGATGACTTTTCTAAACTATTGTCTGTTGTTTGTATTGATTTTGACTGTGTTGTTATAGTGGGTGATTTTAATATTCATATTGATAATCCCAAAGATGGCAGTGCGAAAGAACTTTTCTACATCCTGGACAACTTTGAACTTTCCCAGCATGTAACAGAGCCAACACACAATAAGGGACATATTTTAGATCTAATTATCTCCAAAGGGCTCAACATTTCTGAGGTTGTGGTGACTGATGTTGCCTTTTCTGATCATTACTGTGTTTTCTTTAAAATGGCCATCTCCGCTGACACCAGTAAAATTACAACAGAGGTAATCAGAAAACACTATATCAACAAAAACACCTGTACACTATTCACCCAGGATTTTATACCCACACCAGCTCTGCCCTCACTCTCTGTCAATGATCTGGTTCATAGTTTCAGCTCTAAAGCTATGAATATTATGGACAATATTGCCCCCATGAAGGTCAAAGTTGTCTCTGGTAAGAAAAAACCACCATGGAGGAACGCCACATGGGTAAAAGCTCAAAAAAGACAATGTAGAAAAGCAGAACGCAGGTGGCGAAAAACCAAACTCCAGGTTCATTATGACATCTGTAAGGAAAGTCTGCACATCTATAACTTGGAGCTAAAAAGGGTGCGGCAGTCCTTTTTCTCTGAGATTATCAACAAAAATAACAACAATACACGGACTTTATTTACTGTTGTTGACAGACTGACAAACCCATCAGTGTCAGTCCCTCCTGAACTGCTATCCACCAAGGCATGCAATGACTTTGCTTCTTTTTTCACAGACAAGATTTTAAAGATAAGACAGACAGTCTGTAACTCCAACACAGTGGCTATTTCACCTGTGCCTCATAAGACTACTCCAGTTAATTTGGCACTTTTACACCCATTAAATTATGCTACTTTGACAGACAGTTAGAAACCTTAGGTCCACTACCTATTGACAAAATCAATACATAGATGTGCCAGAATTTTCTATAACTAAACACAGACAAAACTGAGATAGTTGTTTTTGGCCCTGAAGAACAAAGATCAATAGTCAGTGCTCACCTTGACACCATGACACTAAAATCTACAAATCAAGCCAGAAATCTTGGTGTAGTTCTGGACTCAGACCTAAATTTCAATAGTCACATTAAGACAATTACTAAATCAGCCTACTACCACCTTAAAAACATAGCAAGAATAAAAGAATTTCTGTCTAAACAAGATACAGAAAAACTTGTTCATGCTTTCATTTTCAGCAGGCTGGACTATTGTAACGGTGTCTTCACAGGCCTGAGTAAAAAAATCAATCAGACAACTGCAGCTCGTCCAGAACGCTGTTGCCAGAGTCCTCACCAACACCAAGAGAGTGGAGCACATTACACCAGTGCTTAAGTCATTGCACTGGCTTCCTGTGTGTCAAAGGATAGACTTTAAAATCTTGTTACTTGTCTATAAAGCACTAAATGGTCTTGGGCCTAAATACATCTCTGATATACTTGTACGTTATGAAGCATCCAGACCTCTCAGATCATCTGGAACAGGTTTACTGTGTGTTCCCAGGATCAAAACCAAACAAGGTGAAGCAGCCTTTAGTTTCTATGCTCCCCGCCTGTGGAACAAACTTCCAGAATATCTGAGGTCGGCTGAAACTGTCAATTCATTTAAATCAGGGCTTAAAACATTACTATTTACTGCAGCTTACCAGTGAACTAGATATGTAACTTATTGTTAGGATAATCTGTAGCTATTGTTTTTATATCTGTCTGGTGTTGCTTTTGCTTTATGTTTGCTTTTTAAATGCATTTTCTGGACTGTTTTTAACTATTTATTGTCTTGCTTTTAGCTTTTGTTTTTAATGATCTCTTGTTCCTTTAATGTTTTATTTTAATGTATTTCTCTTGTAAAGCACATTGAATTGCCTTGTATATGAATGGTGCTATATAAATAAAATTGCCTTGCCTTGCCTTGTCTTGCCTTGAAGCTGGGTCCCTCTCCAAAGATGTGCTGTTTGGATTTTATGATGTCAGCATTTCAAAACAAAAACAATTCTGTATCATTAATCTATTTATCTTAGCAAAATTCGATATTCGTAGGAGTACATTTTGTAACAGAAAACCCTTGCTCAAATTTTTTATGAATGAAATGCAGCAATACTTAGAAACCATTCAGCACTCCACAAACTCCAAAGCTATAAAGACTCTGAAAATATGTAAACAATTTAATTGTTTGAGCTGCTGAACTTTTTTATTTATTTGTTTATTTTTCTTTTCTCTTAACCCTGGCATATTTGTTCTGTTCATGTCTGTCACTGCTTGTTTTGTACAAGAATTGAAATAAAGTGTTGGAAAAAAAAAAACTCGTCACATCTTTTTATCAACAACGACTACTAATGACATATATTTCTTCATCTTTGAATTGACAGACTGGACCGAGTTTTGGCATATTGCTGCCCCCGACAGTCTTAAAGGGAAATTTCGGTTTATTTTAACCAGTCTCCTATTGTCCTAAATTTGTTTCAAGTGACTAGTGACATAAAAAAATAATAGTTAGCATGTTAGCCGTTAGCCTAGATACAGCCGGGGCACATAGTAGCGTCAGACCTATGCGCGACTTGTTAAAACGTAAGTGAAAGGGCATACTTTTTAGATAGATTTCAGGCACGGTATGACATCGCTGCTTGTTCTCGCGATATTTCAGCTGCGCTTTGGAAAGCAGAGCTAAATGGTAAACAAACATGGCACCACACCGGTAAGGTAAGACAACACGTTTACATGTCGTTTTCTATATGTTCTCTGACATTTATCCTAACGATATGAGGCGGTCTTTGTGGAAAAAAAGCTTGTTTAGTGGACTAACTTTGAACTTGAAGTATGCCCGTTCACTTACGTTTTAACGGGTCTGATGCTACTATGTGCCCCGGCTGTATCTAGGCTAACGGCTAACATGCTAACTATTATTTTTATGTCACTAGTCACTTGAAACAAATTTAGGACGATAGGAGACAGGTTGAAATAAACCGAAATTTCCCTTTAAGACGTATTCGCCTTTGAGGGGTGTCCCATTTTAAAGTCACAAGATAGCCCTTAACACTTGGTTTTGAAGGCTAGTGAGATTGAGCGTTGAGCTTGAAAATTAAGATTGAGGGTTAAGATAGGAATTGGGATTGGGCCTTACTTTCCGGGACACCCCAGGTTTCAGTTCGGAGGCCTACTTTTCTAACATTTTTTAATGTATAATACAGAGGTCATGATTATATTGTAGACTTATTCATTACTGCCTTTTAACAGCTCATATCATAAATAATTTAATATTAGTTTTTGGGATATAAAATTAAATATTATCTATTAGTGTTTAGAGCTGAATCACTGTGAAACAATCATGAAATAATGTTTTCTCTGATTTGCCTGCTGTCTATTTGCCTCCTCCCATTCAGTCTGTACCACGGACACAACACTGCACTGCCCGAGTCCGAGGAGGAGGAAGACAGACACTTTTGCTACTCATAATAAAAACTCCATGGGCTGCAATAATCCAAGATCAGAGGCTCACCACAATTACAGGAAATATGCACGAGTAGGATAAAAAAAAAAAAAAAAAAGCAGGTGAAAGTGATTACATCCAGCAAGGACTTTCACCCAACTATGATTATGATGATAATAATAAATAATAGCAATGATAATGATAAATAATCTAACACAATACATTCATAAAAATGAAACAAAAGAGCCTAAACAGATTATCGTGACATTTATATTAAAATCCTAAAAACAAGGAAAATCATATCAAATAAAGCCACCATAAAACACTTACAAGACTTCTATTAAAGTTTTTTTTTTAATGAATGTAGTTTTGATATGCTTTACATTTAGTTAAAAGGCAAGTTTCAATATTTTGAAAGACAGCCAGGCTGTCATAACTTGTGCATACGCATGGTCTGAGGAAGTTATAAATTTGTTTGCAGAATGAGGCCCAATGTGTACAGGTCCACAAGAGACGACAGATTGCTGCTGAAGGTCTTCTCTGCAGACTGGATAATGTGCTGCAGCCTGTTCTTGCTGAAAAATGTTGTCTCTTTATCTTTTTCTCCCTTTGTTTGTCAGGGTCAGCATCGGACAGCCCCACAGATGAGGATCTGATTCGGAAGTGTTTCCATCTAAAGAAAAAGAAGAAAATGGAAATCAATAAAATGTAACACAAATATATAATCTGTCATTTGATTTTATATGAGTCTACATGGTCATTGGTGTGTGAGCATACCTTCACTGTTTTCTGTTCCCTCTTAGAATTAAGACGTGTCTTTGAAAAGAATGTCTTTCTCTCCCTCTCTTGTATTTCCCTAAATTTAAGGAAGGACGCTACACCAAACCTTGCTGCTACAATGAAAATAAGAAAAGACAGGAATGACACATTAATTACTCTTTGATTTATTCATTACTCCTTTATTAACTCTTTTAAAAGGGGACTTATCATGCATTGCATTGCATGCATGCATTTTCCTCATCACATATAATATACATGTATGTAATGTTAAAATATCGGCTGCTCATATTATACATGGCCAAAGTTTCAAATAATGGGGTAAACATACGTAGAAGTAATCCCTGTGAGTAGAAAGCACAAGCCTCAGACTGCTCTAAATGCCAGCTGATGCCATCTCGCGAGTCGACATATTCCATATTTCATATGCTCACAAGCACATGGTTTCTATAGTTTGTTTCCGTTGCTCACGAAGCAAAGGAGCAGGACAGATTGGGCTCATAAGGATCTAAATAGCTTTTGTGGCTTAAACAGTTTCAGAAAAAGGCTGAACTGAGGGGCTGCATAAAGGCCCAGTACAAGACAAAAAAGTTATTTTTAAGACTAAGATTCATGCAAAGCTCTCGTGGAGTCTGAGGATAAAACTGGGAGAAATGAGCAGACCACCTTTAAGCTCACTAAAGGTCTCATCATTGACCTTTGCAGGTCATTTTGAAACACATTTAACATGCTTGTAACTGAATTTGGCAAGCAAAATAGTACTGAGATCCATTTGAGTACAAGAACACAATTTGAACTCTTAAACAGTCTTCTAACTGCTTATTTTTTCTGCTCTACAACTACAGATCTATGTACCTGCACAAGTGCTTGGCTGTGCATTAGGATGTGCACTGGTGGTGGGCATTTCCTCTGGTGGGTTGTTTGCCACATATTTTAGAAATGTAATGTTTTTGCCGCACACACAACAAAAGCCTGGGGAAGCTGTCACGGTAGAGCCACAGAACGGACAGTAACATGTCAGTGGGTCTGTGGGGGTAAAAAGAGGAGAGTTTGCAAGGTCAGCGAGTTTATGTCAGAGACAGTGGATAGTTAGTTTTCCTAAATATTTGAACAATACTATTATCTGATTACCGTCATCTCCCTGTGCTCTCACTGTTATTTACCTGCAATCAAGTTGTCATCTCTTCACGGCTTAACTTCTTTTTGCCCTCTGCACCTCTGCCCCGTTACATTTCTTTTTACACACTTTCTCTGCTCTCCCTTTCACCTCTCTCCACCTTCCTCTTATTCAAAAGCCTGTCACTGATCAATAAAGTGTCCAATCATATGTGGAGACTAGGTTGAAAATAAACTAACGTTAAATGCAATTACTGTAAATCCCTGGGGTGTCCTGGAAAGTAACGTTAGTTACAGTAACGTTAGCTAACATTATTACTACGGACACTACTCATGTAGAACTTAAAGTCTCTAGCACGCTAACGTCAGCTGTGTAAATCAGCTTCACTTTCATTATACAGTAAAAGATGAGGGCCACATGTGAAAAACAATAAAGAAGGAAAAATAAAAAAGAATACATACCTTTCTGTGTTGCCTTTCCCGGCTCCAACTTTCCTCCAAACATAACTTTCTTCTTCTCGCTCACTCATCTGTCTCTCGAGTGGAAGCTCAGCTTCAGCACTGCCCCTGGAGGCCTGGAGCACTTCCGTTGTATGAGTGTATTATATGCAGCGTTTTGTTTTTGTATTTGTTTTCTTATTTGTAGCGCGTTTCAGTATATGCAGCACGTTTCTGTATATGCAGAGTTTTCCCGTTGCATTTGTTTTCTCATATGCAGAGCATTTCTCTATTTGCAGTGTCTTTCTGTATACAGCACGTTTCTGTATTTGCAGCATTTTCCCTTTGCATTTCTTTTCTCTATTTGCAGTGCATTTCTCTATTTGCATCACGTTTGTCCCTGTCGGCCACCGTATTATTCTGTGTGCTTTCAACCTTTTGTTGAACAAATAGCGCCATCTATTGGGCTCAGAAAATAAAGAAAATGCTTCATGAGGCTTCATGAGGCCATCACTACTTGCAAGGGCATACATGGGAGAAGTTTTCCTTGTAGACTTTATCCAAAAAAAGGCCTGTCTAACAGCAATCTATTTATCTTAGCCCAAACTATGACTTTTTTCCTAACCTTAACCAACAGATCCCTTTCTGGTAAAAAGCCCTCAAGGATCATGTATCCCCACTGCGCGCACACACACACACACACACACACACACACACACACACACACACAGTGAAAATATCAACCGTCTCAACATGATCAAGGCTAGTAAATATTTGGGAGGTGGGCATTATTTATTCGCTCAGTTAACAGATTGCCAGATGCCGGATTTCCTGTTAGTGTCACTGTCTTTCTGAGGGACTGAAAATAGGGATTTAATTCCCTTCCAAGCTGCCTGCAGATCACTGCAAATTTACTGATGTTTCACCTTATACTCACACATTCTTTTAGCTTTATTCTTTCATCATCTCATTCCTTACTTCTCAGGTGTTTTTTTCTTTACCTGGCTCCTTGTGTAAATGATAAAAGGCTTTTCCTTGTTTTTAACCGATGGCACATCTGTGCACAAAAAAGTCTTTGACTTTCAGTGCTTTTAGGGAATACTGTAATGTCTTTCCAGCAAATACCGTTGTCCACAGAGAAGGATATGTAAGACTAAACAGTTTGTGCCAGATTATTTAATTCAGAGCATGAGCTGTAAAGACATCCCAATCTGTACAATCAAAGTAGCTGGAAATGCTGTTTTCCATCCAGCATTTCACCGTCTTTACTGTTTGCTCTCATCGCTTACCATTGAGCTTGTAGATTGGCATGAAAAGTGCACTTAGGCAGAAAGCCCCAAAAGGGACACAGGCAAGAATGTGAAAGTGCCAGGCACTGAGCCATAGCACAAGTTAATACTGGAGTTCTACTTAGTAGTTGTGCAGGTAACATACTGTTCATATGTTTTAAATGTCTTATATATGTACCTGGCAGTGTTTAAAATCCCCTATCATGAGCTCTGGCATGTCAGGTGAAAGGGTGTTCAGTCCGTTGGTCACCTCCAAGATCGACTGGGTAGCTGGAGACGTTCACCTGCAGATGAATGTAGATAAAGGTGCAGAAGAGCTGATGAAATGCCCTCAGCAAATGGAAGTGTTCAAGCAATATGATAACAGTTCAAGGACAATGGCAGTGTCACAGTATCTCTCACTGACGTAGAAACATACTCTGCCTCCGGTGGATTTGTTTGTCATGAAAGGTGACCAGCCCATGTAGACAGGGTACCAAAATGGTAAATAAATTGCACGTGTGTAGGGCTTTTCCAGTCTTTTGACCATTCAAAGTGCTTTTTACACTACATGTCACTTTCACCCATTCACACACACATTCACACACTGGTGGCCGAGGCTACCATACATGGTGCCACCTGCTACTCAGTAACCATTCACTCGCACTCACACCTTTGAATTTAGGGCTCTTGCCCAGGATACTTTGACATTTGGGACTGGGGTAGCTGGGGATCAAACCACCAATATTTCTTTAGTACACAACCTGCTCTATCTCCAACCTGATCTCACAGAAATACGTGAAATGACCACGACCTCTTAACACCGCATTCCGTGGTGGCAGCACGTAATGGGTTGAAATTATGTGCTGCCACCACGAAAACAATGCCAATGTAAAGTCAATTAGGATCCTCTCCCGTGGTGGACACACGGATTCCCTGATTCAATCACGTCACGTCAACCTCGTTTTCCTCAATGATATCTTTAACATTCCTGTATACACACAAAAACGCGGAAGTGTTCTTGATATTAAAACGGCAAATATATTCCTCTGTTATAATTTCCCACCAATAATAATAATAATGATAATAACGTGATAGTTCGGCTGTTCTAGATATTTGTTATAGCCTATTCAAATATTCAATCCCAAAAACGCCGTTTCTAGAGAACTTGCTAAAATATCTGAAATGAACCATCATGCTTACTTTTTCTTAACATATTTCATCTAGGTGCAGTGTCATTACTAGTTCAGCTTTACCAGACATTTGATATATTCAGTAGATCTATCTTTTTACGACCCTGTTTTACAACAAGCCGCAAAAAAACCTACCGTCCCAAAAACGCCGTTTTTAGAGTACTATCTAAAATAACTACGATTAGCCAACATCCTTGCTTTTTTTCTTAACATAGATCATCTAGGTGCAGTATAATAACTACTTCGGCTTTACTAGATATTAGATTTATTCAGTAGATCTATCTTTTTACGACCCTATTTTACAGCAAACTGCAAGGTGCAGTGTAATAACTAGTTCGGCTTTACTTGATATTAGATATATTCAGTAGATATATCTTTTTACAACCCTATTTAGAGCCCTGCTTTGCAAATCAGAAGAACTACAACTATGTTGCTGATATGTATCAAACTGCATGGCGCGGTCCCAGGGAATTGTAGTTTTTTAAAAATCTAAGTGTTTTTCCCAGATTTGGAAGTTGTAAATACTGAATTGAGAGTACACTGTGTACTTTAAGGGGATGGTAAACACATTTGTGAAATCAGATTTTAAATATCTAATTTCTAAATGGGTGAAAATTAATTTTATCCATATTTTATCCATATCTGACAGCACCCCCAGTTGTTGACTACACTCACATGATAGCTGAGGTCAAGAGCTCTCTATAACAGTTGGTCCCATGTCTGTACCCCCTTTAGTTGCTGAGTTATAAGCCCTCAAACATGCACTGAGGTCAAGGTTCAAAGGTCAATGGCTGAAAGCAGGAGCCATGTAGAATCTTCATACTGACATATGTTACTCTCCAGGTTGAGACCTTTCCAATGATATATTTGGTTTAGCTCTACGACAAAGTTTAGATTTTTTCATTTTTTGGACACAACCCATGCCAAGTGTAGTTTCAGAGAGCACTTTGAAGGCCCCGTGTATAAAATGAGTTTTGTTTGTTTCTTTGCTTGTTTTTCTTAATCTCTTTTACTGTAGATAGTTACTAAAATGAGTCATCCTCAGACAATACAACACTACTAAAAAGTAAAACCAATAATAACAATAATGGAATAAGCAAAAATATCAAAATCATACTGAAATTTTAAAATCTATTTACAGAGTGGAATGGTAGCCTAATAGATAACTTAGATAATATTTATTATTGTTTAGACACTTTATTATTGCTTAGATACTATTTAGCCTATTATTGTATTTACTTTTAGCATGTTCTACTTTTGAGTAATTTCCGAGAAGTTATGATAAAAAAGAAAAAAAAAATTACAGACTATAGGAGACAACCTCTTCAGTGTCTCACGTCAATTAATTAACACTATTTGTTGGCTTTTTATAATGCCTTTTTTTTTTTTTTTTTTTTTTTTGCTGCTGTCTCCAGTTGAGAGTGGTGATTTGCTAAATACATTCTACAATAATAATTAGATTAACATTTGGTCTATAATATTGTTGGCTATATTACACATTTTAATTAAAAAAAACGGAAGAATAAAAGAAATAAACACCGAAATAATTACTGGAAACTTTTTTTTTATTGATACTCCTCTCTGACACACACACACACACACACATTGAACACGTGATTGAATGAATGAATGAATGAATGAATGAACATTGGAATTGGTTCAGCCACAATCCCGCCGGCTGGCGTGGTCACATTGAGATTACATTTGTTTTTTATTACTAACAAAATGTTTTATATTGACCGTATGAATGGTTTCGTTTTCAAATAAATATTTGGAAACGAAAATATGCTTTGGTGTACTTTTACAGAGTTTTGCAATATGTATATAGCCTACCTGTATCAAAATGTATAATTTTCAGCAGCGGTTTGTGTGACAGCTGCCACGGTCAGACGTATAACCAGCAGGGCAGCCGCTGGTTCTGTGGCGCTGGCTTGGGGTCCACTCTCCCCTGGTGGAGTGGAGGGTGGCCGGGTTGCCAGGGGCAGATGGCTCCATGTGATGGTGTTTCCTCTCTGGTTCTTCCGTGCTCAGCCTTATTTTTATCTTCTTATTTATTTATTTATTTATTAGTGGCGTCTGGATTCAGTTATGGCAGACGGATGGCAATCTGAAATGGAATGAAGCCCACAGACGGCCGACAGCAGCTACAAAACAGTAGTGGAACGCACCCCATCCGCCCACAGCACAATGCTCTTAAAGCCCCACGCTATCAAAAGCTGGCAAAATACATTTATTTTATTTTATGGCCTTGACATTAACCTGTCATATTGTTGAGTTATCAAGGACACTTCCGCGTTTTTGTGTGTATACAGGAATGTTAAAGATATCATTGAGGAAAACGAGGTTGACGTGACGTGATTGAATCAGGGAATCCGTGTGTCCACCACGGGAGAGGATCCTAATTGACTTTACATTGGCATTGTTTTCGTGGTGACAGCACGTAATTTCAACCCATTACGTGCTGCCACCACGGAATGCGGTGTTAATAGGTCGTGGTCATTTCACGTATTTCTGTGAGATCAGGTTGTCTGTCTCTGAGCCACAGCTGCCCCGAAAGCCACGTAAATGAAAGTCCGTATTGTGATCTGTCTCCCAGCCCCGTCTTGGTAGGCATGTATCTCTGAAGTTACACTTACATTTGTTGTGAGTCTCCGGTACATCAATCTTATTGTGAATGGACTGTACATTTGAAAAAAGGATCGGTGGGCGCAATGGGGGCTGGAGTCTGTGGCCCAGCCTGTATTTCCTCCTCTCCTCCTCCCTCTCTTCCTCCAGTGCTTGCTAGATAATATACAATTTGCTGCAGCATTTAAACTAATCCTTTGTAGCGACTGCAGAATGTGCATAAAAATGTTAATTGATGCCAGTGAAGGACAAGAAGTAATTCACGGCAGTAGGATATGCCGTTGGCAGCCTCACTGCCACTGCAAGCATATCAGCTTAAAAGTATCCAGAGTGCAGCAAAGGAGGGGTCTTTTCTTATCCGAAGTGAGGATCCAAGAAGAGAGGGCGTTATGTGCTATACAAATTGTGATTTGTCATATTGAGCTATATAACTGACTTGACTTCCCAATATATTTATGTTGGTGAATATAAATACAGAAATATTCCACAGCAAGGAACCAAAATATTGTTTGGTGCCACAAATTAAAAGTGAGATTTTTGTTTACAATGGAGAAAAATTATCCTTCCACACTCCCTCAACAAACTGCCCCGAGGACATGACAAGCCCTGGACCTTTCACTGGCTGTGGCTCCATCTCTGTTGAACGATGCACATGATGACAAATTCCTTCATCCCTCATCATGTGCATGCAGCTAATCGGTGTAACACACAGGAATGGGCACGTCTTGGTGCTTGGCTAAGGGGCTAGGCTGCCTGATTGAATCATTCAGGAGTGGCCTGTTATCAGACTGCTGTCAGGCCGCTCAGCATTCTCCTCTGGACAGGGTCTCCACTTACTTGCATTCAGAGGCAGCAGCAGCATGTGTGATGATGGAGGAACATTATTCCCATTTGTCACAAGATGAGCGAGTTAATTCCATTTAGATCCTCCATATGTCGATGTCTGGCAGAGAAGTGTGCATTTGAAAATTCTTTGGTTGAAACAGGCTAATAAAGCTCTTCCAGTAGTACCAAATAATGTTAATATTTCCTGAAAGTGCTAATGCCTAAAAAAATAAAATTTGCACTTAACCTGATCAAAGAAGTTATAAACCCTAATTATATAATGACTTGTCCAATAATGCAATCATGTCCTCACTGATATTGTACAAACATTTTTAGAAATAACATGAAACCTTTTTACATTTTGTTGATTTTTTAAATATTTATTTGAATCATTTGCCATGTCATGTTATGTCAAGGTGAACATTCTGTTCTGTGAGTTATTGTAACCAAATAAACATATAAAACAGGTAGGTATGGTTGACTTTGGCTTCTTTACTCAATGTTGCATATTCATAGACTTAAATCTGTTCCTGTCTCTACCAGATATCTAAAAAATAGTAACTGTGGTATAGACTATGCAGTGGGTGGCATAACTGGATGGACTGCAGAAGCCTATCCTACAATTATTGTTTTTTTTTAAATCAGCAACATCATCTTGGCAGGGACCTGTGGTATGTCCCTGTGCTTGCCAAAACAGTTAGGCTTTGTGCTCACAGCTGATACAGCAGGGTAAACGTCTACTTTAGATTGTTCTGGGTGGTTTTTGCAGAGGGAAGGAAGGATTTCTTGTGAATGTTTTTTAGGGTCAGTGGGACTTTGTCTGCCTGGTGGAGGTAACTGGAAGGAGTAGTAGAAGGGGAAAGAAGGGTCCCCAGTGATCAGGGTGGTTTTCCTGATCACTGAAGGTTTTACAGTTCAGAGTTAAAGGATATAACAGTGCCATTTTGAATTTCTCTCAACAGGCTACTCCTGAAAGGCTTATCTGATTAGTCAGTGCTGTGATTTTACAATGTTCAAAATGATTTCTCTGAAAACATATTTCAAGTATTTTGGTAGCAGTGTTTTGAACTGATCAACCCCACGTGGGACAAACAGTCATGCAATGTGTGTTTTCGATAGCTTGGGTGTCCTGTCTGGGAGCAAAGTTTAATTTACATGTAAGATTATTATGTTATGAGTTTAGAGTTTGTTTCTGAGACTGAAGTTGGAAGTTTAAGAAGATGAGTGTGCAGCTTTGGATTTACATTTAGAGTTTTGGGAAATGGAGCATCATTAAAAAAAATGTCTTAGCATTCGAGAAAAAGTAATCCAACAAAGTTTTGAGTCTTTCTATTACATCTATTGAAAAAGGGTGTGAAAAATGAGAAAGACAAATAAAAACATGTGAACACATTTGCAAGAGATGTCTCTTGCTCAACTGTGAGAAGTCTCTGCCTACCTCCAACAGATGGCAACCTCTCAAACTGACCTTTGGGAAATGGAGCATAATTTCAAGAAATGAGTCTTAGCAATTAAATATTAGCAATAAAATATATGATATATGATTTTATATTTGTGCTCTCCCCCCTTTGTACTGCAGCTGCAGCACAGCAATTTACCTATAGGAATAAATACAGTTTTATTTTGTCACAAGGCTTCCATTCTGCCAGACATCCAAAAGAAGTTTGTCTCAGACTGACAGACAGTGCATCCATCAGTGACGAGGAATCATTGTCCAGTAGTACCTACCTATTCCAGTTTGAGTCTTACCTACTGGTTTTTAATTTTGCCAGTGTTTTCTGAAATGTTGCTGTTTTGTAAATTGTTGTTTTGAGAAATGCTGAAGTGTTCCACAGCTGAGAGTCCCAGACAACAAAAGTTCACTCACCCTCAGTGACAAGTCTCAGGCAGTGGTGAGGCTTGAGGGGAATAGGCTTCAAAAACAAGCAATCTTGATATCAATTCTGTAACTCACAGGGAGCCAGTAAAGAGCAGCAAGGATCGGTGTGATGTCGTCACTTTTCATATTGTGAGTTAAAAATCTGGCAGCAGCTTTTGTATGAGTTGCAGTCCTTGTTTGTTTCACCTGCTGATGCCATGTTTAAGTGTGTTGCAGTAATCAGGTATGGAGGAAATAAAAGCATGGATCACCTTTTCTATATCTGCAGTGGAAAGAAAGGACCTGATCTCAGATGAATGTCTCAATAGGGCAAAACTGAGAGGCATTCCATCGAGGCGGATAAAGAAAAGGCCTGGCTTATTTTAAATAAGCCTTGCTAGTTTAGGTAAGAGATCCGTTCCATTACCGTTCCATTATATGAATCCTTGCTCAGTAATGGAAGGGAAGAGTGTGTTGGCACTGAGGGTGATTAGCCAAGTAATCGCAGCTGTGAGTGTGGTGAGGTTGCAGGTAAGAGTGAAAAGAGGGGGAGAGAGCGGCAGCAGGTCTCTCTGGGGAGCGGAGCTTGTATGAAGCTACATTTGTTTCTGTATTATTCAATCAAACAGAGTAGGTTTTGCAATCAAAAAAAAGATTGTCGGCCTCCGGATTCCAAAAAAAAAATTCATCTACACGAGTGGTGTGATAAAAAAATATAAGATATCCACACGAAACCGCAAAACCCACTACCAAGTGATGTAATACACATGTCAAAGCAGTAGGTGGCGATGCCCACTCAATTGTGACATTATTGTATGCATATGATATCGATTTTGTATCTTTACAGATACCATACAGATGCTCCCCATTCAGTTTAAAGCAGAACTGATTTGAGTAAAGGCACGAGAGCAAATCTGGGTATATAAACGGTTGGTTCTTCAGTTGGCAGATACACCTAGAGTAAAGCTACTGAAGACCAGCAAAACCACCGTTTGTTTTCATTTATTCTTTCAGGTGGGTAAATGTCACCTAAGCACCTTCAGATTTTATCAGTAGTGTAGGCTACCCTTAATAGATTACTTGTTTATATAGTTTGTGTTGTGCTTCGTAATATTGTTTGAGGGAACTGTAACGTAAGGTAACTGCATACGAGTGGATGCAACAGTCACAAATTCTAGCATAGTTCCTCAGGGATTTAAGCTGTTATTACTTTAATTTTGACACTCCAACCCGTGACAACACATTAGCTAAGGTTGTAAGGACTGAGACTGGTGGTAGCTGTTGTTGATTTTGTTTAAATATGTTGAATTAGAATTTTATAGGTTATTGTTTGTCAGACGATTGAGCTAAGATAACTAACGCTAACGTCAGCTGTCACTTGTTGCCATTGCAACGGTAAACATTCACATACAGGCTAAGTGTAGAGTGCCGAATCAAGCTTCATTATAAATATAGTTAAGATACATTGTATTTAACACAGGATGTGGGATTTTAGTAGTTAGTAAACTTTTAGAAAAGAGCTATTTACCGTTGCTCTGACGTCAAACAATGGAGACAGGTAATAAAATACTGCGGTTATCCCATCTACAACAACAAACAGCCAAATTGCATAGAATAATACAGGGTATCAGAAGTACACGGGTCCGTGTGGACTAGGCCTAATAATAGCAAGAATGTTTTATTTAAACTGGTGCATGTAGATTGCTTTTGTTTAGCCAGGGCAGAACTGTTTGATGGTGTCACTCGTTGCCCCGGGATGTAGCAGTAATGCTGACTGTTGAGCGTTTCCAGTGGGAGAGAGGGAATCGTGGGTGTCGCCCGCTCTGTATGTATGGAGCCACATCAAACCCACCAATAGAAACTCTTCTCTCATCCATCAGCATAGGCCCTGCCCATTAAGTGCAGTTGAACTTGCGAGCAAAACTTAAACCCGCAGGCAAAGAGGACTGATCTGCAAGCAAAAGTTTTTAACTCGCAAGCAAAGAGGACTGATCTGCATGCAAAACTTTTTAACTTGCAAGCAAGGAGTACTGATTTATAAGCAAAATATTATACATTTTTACTTACAAACTTGATTTTTGATTGCAGTTCAAGAAATATGCTCTCAAAACAGTTTTATATGATTGCAACAAAAAGACACAAAAATACATCCATAAGCTTGGTGAGCGTTACTGGGCTAAAGGTCAGTCAAGCAGTGTTTGTTGTGCACTCGATCTCGGGGGGAGGGTGCCATTCACACGCTGTTTAGGGCTGCCAGCGGCGAAGTCAGCGGGGAACAGGGAGAGGTTCCTGAATCCAACAGGGAAACGGGGAGGATAGCGGGAACCACAGGAATGCTTCTGTCTGCTCTCCAGCCGGGTGTAGAGGCTCTCTTGCAGCCTGAGGAGTCCCCTCGCTGCGCTGGACTGGCCGGTTCCCCCACCACAGTTACTCCCAGTAGCCGTCCCGCGCCAAAGCTCAGACCCCGAGGGAGGGTCTCAAACCCTGGGAAAGATAAGTAGCTTTTTAACCATCATTTGTCTGTGCGTTTAAGTGTTTTCTTGGGTCGTTGGCTTGTGCCCTTACACATGCATGTTGCTGGTCCAGAGGTGGTTCTGAGGAGGAGCCTAGGGTTCATTCAGGATCTCATCTACTAGTGAAGCTGTTCCTTAAATGAATTTAATTTTGTGAAATAAAGATTGATTATTGTTTGACTTACCTTCGTGGCTCCCTCCCTCTGTCTGTACACTTCACACTCCCATACAGGTGCCTACTTCTTGTATCAAAAAAAAAAGGTTTATTACACTGGTGGCAGCGGTGGGATCATTGTAAATCCAAAAAATTAAACCTTAGTAGAGTATCCTGTTAAAATGTCAGAAGCAGAAGGTAATTAGGGACAGCATGGTGGGGGCAGTAATGATGATGCCCCATCCACTAGTGCAGCTGGGCCGGCCCCTTGCCCAGTCTTCATGCCAGAGACATTTATGGGAGTGGGCCATGAGTGGTCAGATTGGTCATAGCAGTTTGATTTAGCGGGAGAGGTCAATCAATGGGGTGAAGCATTAAAGCTCAAGTTTATGTCTCTCCTGTTAGCAGGGCGTGCTAGAGATATGTATAGCGGTCTGCCCAGAGAAGCTAAGAACACCTATGCCATGTTGAAAGCTGCTTTGAGCCATGTGATAGTAATGACTGGAACAGGGCTAGCTTTACCTCCCACCGCCATCGTCCCAATGAGACCAGTGTTGCCAAGTCTGCTTATTATAAGCGACTTTGGGCTCGCTTACAAATATTGGCAGTCGCGGGTCGCGTTTTTTTTTTGGGCTTGTTTCTAAAGAGTAGTTGCTTATTTGGGCTTGTTCCCAGCTCCATAATAAGTTGTCAAGCAGATATTTTCGATATATTATTTAAACGTAGAATAGTTTGTCTTGCCTGTTCCCTCTGTCCCTCCCCTTTCCCCATACACACAGGAGACAGCAGAGTTTTTTCCCACCCACATCCTGCTTCTAATTGGCTCTGACCCTGATGGCAACGAATACGAGCCAATCAGAGGCAGAGCAGGGTAATGTGTTTTTTTCTGGTTAGGAAAACGTCAGTCCTGTAACTAAAAGAAAAAAGGAAGATGAGTGCATAAAAAGCAATAATAAACAAATAATTTGTGAATTCAGGATGATATTTATTTGTGTGTGCAAATTTTAATTATCAGAGGTTTACTGTGTATATAATGTACTTGGTACATCAGTCTATATTTGATATCCCATCTGTTTTCTAATGTTAAATAATGTTAAACGGTGGTTTAACTCCCTCTTGTGGTCATTGTCCTGAAGCTCAGGGGGGAGAAAAATAAATAAACTGTCCCGTGAGTACAGTTTTGCAAAACTGCGCACAGTTTACCAATCTGTCCACATGGATGTAAATTGACAATCTGTACCCACAGTTTAAAATCTGTCCCCACGGATTGTCTCATCTTACATCAAAGGCCAAGGTTTTGGGGGTGTCTGTGGCCAAATCTAGCAGTGAAGACCAGATGGGGACACTGTTGGGGATGGTTGAGGAGCTGAGACAGGAGGTTCGGAGTCTGCAATCCACGGTTAAAAGCATGCGATCAACCCCAAATGTAGAAAATGCTGCTAGGCCCACTGAATACTCAGAGGGAGGTCGCAGGGATAGGTACAGTATCTAGTGGAGCAAGCAGGCGGGGTTTGGGAGAAGCAGAAGAGAAATGCTGGGAATGTAGGTATGACAGACATTTTAGACGAGATTGCCCATATTTACAGGGAAACTAGAGGGGGCAGGTACAGCAGGCCCACTGCCTGCCCCCGAGTCCATTGAGAAGACTGTGGCCTCTGCAAGTAAACATGGGGGTTCTGGGTACATTGCAGAGAAAGTGGGAGGGGTAGACTCACACTTGTTGGTTGATAGCGGGGCAACGTTGTCTATAATCCCCAAGCAAGTCTGGTTAGTGATCACAAAGGGGGGGTCAGAGCTGGTGGGGCATGAGTTGGACGTTTCTGCAGCAAATGGCGGAGGAATGGGGATCCTAGGAAAGTGGCATACTGTGATTCAATTTTCTTTGGCATTAGTGGCAGAGTTTCTTGTGGCTGATGTACCATCTCAGGAGATTTTGCTAGGATTTGATTTTCTCTGCAAGTACGGGGCTGTGATGGATTCTGGGAAAAAAGAGTGTATTGCTTTGGGTAAACTTTTCCCCCCGTATTGTACCAGCAGAGATGGGGCAGCCCCAGATAGTTAAAGTCCCTACTGACACAGTAATTCCCCCCGCAGTGAAGCAATCATAGTTGGCAAGGTGGAGAACAACCTGAGGCCTTGTCAGGAGGGCATGCTGGAGCACCAATGTCATAGTGGCCAGGGTCGTCTGTAAAGTGGAGCAGGGCACACTACCAGTCATCAGCCCAAGCACTTTTCAGAGGCTAATGGATCTGGTGCTCGCAGATCTACAGTGGACAACATGCTTAGTGTATTTGGACAATATTATTGTGTTTGGTCAGACTTTCCATGAGCATTTGTCACATCTGTATGAAGTGTTGACCAGCTTGCGGCAGGCAAATCTCAAAGTAAAACCAGCTAAATGCAATATTTTTTTTCACTCAAGTGCAGTATTCTGGCCACATAATCTCAGTGTGGGGGGTGAAAGCTGATCTGGCGAAAGTAGAGGCCGTGCGACAGTGGCCTGTGCCGAGGAACCAAACTGGGGTGAAAAGTTTTGTCGGGTTAGCCTCTTATTATCGGAGATTTGTGTGGGGCTTCGCAGAGATCGCTCGCCCCCTCCATCAACTCACAGAAAAGGGTAAAAGGTTTAAAGGGACAGTTCAACATTTTGGCAAATTCCTCTATTGCCGTAATCCCTAACATTATAGTCATATGGGTAGGTACATTACTTTTAATTATCAGTGCCTGTTGTTCTGAGATTGGTGGGGCAGAGGTGTCTGCTGCTCAGCGCACAAAATGGAGGTGAACGGTACAGCCCCCTCTCTCCCTCAAAACTTATCAAATACACCATCAAATGACTCCAAAACGCTCTTGTGGACAACTTGTAGCTTACACATTCACCACGCTATGAAACAAACAGCGTACGTTTAGTGCAGTTACTCCCATCATCAAAACAAGTTTGTTGAGAAGAAGCCAGAATATACAGAGGAAGAGTTACAGGTTTTGGAAGAAGAGAGAGCAAGAAGAGAGGCTGAGGCTGCTGAGCAACCAGGGGCTGAGGGGAGACCCAGAGCTGGCATGGATTGGTGGTGTAAATGTGGGGCATATTGGCCACTTTATTAGGTACACCTGTGCAATCTAATACAATCCAATACAACAGCTCTGCCACACATTCTACATTTACAAAGCTTTTACATTTTCAGTTTTTGTTGACGTTGTCAGAAAGGTGATCATTCTGCTTTATTATTGAGGTTGTAGTGGGTGGTTTTGGTGTACTGGAGTGCAATATATTGAAAAGTGTTCCTAATATTTTGTCTCCCTCAATTAGACAAAATTAGGAGGGCCACCCCAGTACACCACCACCATTCACTATGACCTCAATAATAAACAAAGTAGAATCATCACTTTCTAGACAATAACCGAAAATGTATAAGCTTTGGGGAAAAAATCATGGTATAGCCATTCTACTGGATTGCATTAGATTACACAGGTGTACCTAACAAAGTGGCCAGTGACTGTATGTTATATACATATGCTGATGGTGGGATGAGACGAGAGTACGCCTCAAAATAATCACGGGGAGAACATGCTAACTCCACACTCATAAATCACCACAACTCCTGAGGGAACAACAACATAAAATGTTCCCTAGCAGTCTGTTTATTCCCAACAATGAGAAGTAATGCCAGTCACTTCACTATATGCTCTGGGCAAGCACTTATCCATAACATAACCACAACAACATTTGCATTTTAGCCTTATTTACCATGCTTGGGTTGTAGGCTAATGTTACTCAACATGGAGGTATTACAGCAGAGGGACTGCTGAGCAAAATACACAATGATCACTTACCATGTCTGCTCATTTTGTGATGCCGACAGATGGTATGGCAGTATCTTTCAAGAAAAGCATTTGAACCATTCCTGAGCTTCTGCGCTCCATCCTTTCACTGTAGTCCTCTGGTAAAAAAATGGTTGGAGCAAACAAACATTTCCCGGACCATTTCCACAGGCGTGTTGGGGTCGATGTCCAGCACAAATAGCCATTGTTTCATCCTGTCCGTATTTTTGGTTGGTACTACATGAAACTTCACTCTGCTCCATGTCTTTGGCTTGTTACCGCAACCTTTTACAATATATGTGTAAACCATGATTTACAACAACACTCTGTAAACTTTTCTCAAACTTTCTGGTGCATCCAGCTGATGATACCGCAAATGCAAGGCTGCAAGCAATAACTACGGCACTGTCTCAGCTGCGCACTGTGTCACTCCGCCCAGTGGTTTACTCAAGAAAGTAGTTCCGAGTATTTGCTTCATGTGTCGTAATGTTACTTCATTATACATTATTATTTCATAGCGTGGGGAATGCGCAAGCCATGTGTTGTCCACTAGAGTGTTTTGGAGTCATTTGATGGTGCATTTGATTAGTTTTGAGGGAGAGAAGGGGCTGTACCGTTCACCTCCATTTTGTGCGCTAAGCAGCAGGCAGCTCTGCCCCACCGATCTCAGAACAGCAGGAACTGACAATTAAAGGCAATATACCTACTCATATGACTATCGGGATTACAGCAATAGGCGAATTTGCCCATAGATATATATACAGAGATGCCGCACCCTGGCTTGTGGGATGCGTCAATACCGCCGCCATCTTGCCTAGGTGCTCTGACCGGTTCAGGCCCATGTCAGACTAGGCAAAAATGCCACATTTTTGCTCTGCATTTGGGTGTATGAACGAAAGAAGTGTTAAAACCAAGCAGAAGGGAATAACATTCCACAGGTAAGAAGTAGTTTTACAATATTTTACTGTTACGAACATGTTTAATGAGATATATATCTCAAAAAGTGATCCTTCTTTTAAGCTAATCAAGTAAAGTAACTGTCCTGATCTGGTCCTAATGTCAAATTAAGCTAACGCTATGTCACACAACTTGAAGAAAAAAGGTTAACATTTATATAATATTACTTATAAAATCATGATGCTTTGTCAAACAGCTATGTCAGTGTATGTGTTATTCCAAATTGTCAACTATCTGTTTCATGGCACCAACGTGACATAACGCAGTATAACGTTAGTAGTTAACTTGTGGCCTGAATTGTAACTACAAATTATGTGGAACTGCGTTTTTCTGACACAGTTATTTTGTGTGTAGTTTCCCAAAAAACACAGATAGCAGATGGGCATGGGTAGTGAGGTGACGGAAATCGGGGCCTGGAATTGGGCCTGATGGCTCCCGACCCTGTCCTCCTTGCTTCTTTTAAAATGTCTTCTGTTGTCAATTCAGTATCTCAGGTTCAGCTGGCAGGTACTTAGAAAAACACTGGAGATAGGCAGAATCTTGTGCAATCGAGTTTATTGTGTTCACAGGCAACAACACAGACAAACTCACGAGTCAGCCTCCAGAGGATGACTGAAAAACTGCTCTCAGCGCTCTGGCTTATATGCTGGTGGAGGTCGAAGAGATCTCCACCCATTTCTATAGTCCTTCCCCTTTTGATCCGTTTTTACTGGTGGCAGACTTTTGCCGTTATTCCGGTTCAAGCTGGAATCTGCCACCAGTATTTCCGGAACAATTCTTGCTCTGTTTTTTAAAAATCATGTGATCTTTGGGGACTCACATGCTGCAGTCCCTCGTGTTCTTAATTTTAGAAGAACATGTGATCCCGGATGACTCTCATGCTGCAGTTCCTCGTGACACAATCATTTGAGTGTGTGTGTGACCTTTATGTAAACTCTTAAGTACATTAAGCAGTACAATCATGTGAGTGTGCTATCTTCTTCACCCAACATGTGGTAACTTGTATAAGTGTCATTGTAAGTTCACAACATCATGTGAGTGTAGGTTAGTGCATTATATCATTACACAGCACGTGATGGTTATGTGTGTCAATAAGAGTTCATAACTAAGATGTCACTAAGAGTTCACACCGTTACATTGCATATTACACACGAATGCAGGTTTAGCCTTTGCAACAGTCTACACACTAACATGGTTATATAACTATCTGTATCTTACCCAGTTTATATGGTTTAATATCTGATGAGGGTTTTAACTTTTACACTACAGTAGCAGCAGTGAGGAGAAAGGACTTTGTCCCGAGTGACTCCTCAGTCATCTGCAGCTGTCACTTCAGACCTGAGGACTTCGACAGGACTGGGCAGACTCCTAAAAATAATACTAGCTACTGTACAGTGTATTTTTTGTAAATATGACCTAATAATGTAAACAGTTCTGTGTCCAGGCTCCCATGAGCACTGTGGGGTTATACATATGAGATTAAAGCAAAACTTTGTGTAAACATGCAGCTCTAAGTCATCTATTTTCGCTTGTACAAAACCAACATTTGTTAATCAGAATCTACACTGCAGCTCAGCACAACCCTGCTGATACACTATTTTTTGCACATTGTGTGAAATGTGAATAAACATTTATAGTCAAAATTAATAATTAAATGACATCATGGTGGGCATTGTACATCTAGTAAGAAAAAACAATATTTATTACATGGGGAAAGTTTAGTTTAAATGTATTGTAGAACTATTACTGTTACTTTATCTACATAAGATCAAATATTTTGGTATGAAAAGCTGCATTTTTTATTTAACCAAGTATCCTGTATCATAACTACATGTCTGACAATTGTAACAAACCAAACCACATGAAAATCGGTTGAGAATTCAGCAAGTAATGATGATTTTAATCATAAATAATCTCCTGCCTCAATAGACATACATGCATTAGGCAGCATGGCTCCACCTGGGCAAGATGGCGGCCGCGTTGACGTATCGCTCCAATGAGGAGCACCGTTGAATGTGGCATCTACGTATATTATATCTATGTAATTTGCCAAAATGTCGAACTATCCCTTTAAGTGGACAGAGGACTGTCAGGCAGCCTTTGAGCAGCTAAAGATGAGCTTGATGTCCGCCCCCAGTCTTGCATATCCTGACCCCCACAAAATCTTCATTCTTGACACAGATGCTAGTGATGCAGGCATAGGGGCAGTTCTGTCACAAGAAGAGGCAGGGCAGGACCACGTCATAGCCTATGCTAGCAGGGCACTGACCAAACAAGAGAGAAAATATACCACCACCAAGACAGAGCTGTTGAGTATAGTCACATTTACCAAGCATTTCAAGCATGACTTGTTGGGCAAGGAGTTTGTGCTTAGGACTGATCACAACTCTTTAAGGTGGCTGCACAATTTCCAAGGAGTTGAGGGACAGCTAGCCAGGTGGTTGGAGCAATTGGCTAGCTTTCAGTACAAGATGGTACGCCGCCCTTGGAGAACACATTCAAATGCAGATGCACTTTCTAGACTGCCCGCGTTTTTGCCGGTGGTCTGACCCACTCAAGCTGAGGGAGAAACGGAGTCTCCAGTGGCCTAGGCCTTATGTGCAGTACAGCCCTCAAGTTCAGCCATTCCTCCATGTCCAGAGGTGGAAGATGAGTTAGCACAGGCTCAGAGTGAGGATGTTGAGCTGCAACAGATTATGGCTTTGAAGCAGGGTGAGAGTGAGTGTCTGCAGCCTCCTAGTGAATTACGGAGGTTTGCACCGGTGTGGGCTCAGGTGCAGGTACAGGGGGCAAGGCTAGTGAGGTTACCGCCTGCAAACTCAGATGCTGCTCAGCAGGTTCAGGTTGTCCTTCCCAAATCCCTGGTGCCAAAAGTGTTGGAACAGTTGCATAATTCAGTCACAGAAGGACACTTGGGGATGCAGAAGCTACAAGCCAAAGTGAAAGATCGTTTTTACTGGCCTGGGTGGTTTGAGGATGTCAAGCGTTGGTGTAGGGAGTGTGTGGACTGTGATTCTCGTAAAACCACCAGACCACAGTTGTGTGCTCTCCTCCAGCCCATAGTGGCTTCGAGACCATTTGAGCAGTTTTGCAGTGCCTTATGGGGGCCTTATGGCTTGTGCCTGCATGTTGCTGGTCCAGAGGTGGTTCTGAGGAGAAGCCTAGGGTTCATTCAGATCTCATCTACTAGTGGAGCTGTTCCTGCTTAATTCTGTGAAATAAAGATTGATTATTGTTTGATTTACCTTTGTGGTTCCCTCCTTCTGTCTGTACACTTCACACTCCCATACAGGTGCCTACTTCTTGTATCAAAAAAAGGTTTATTACAGTAACTTAAACTGCTGAACTAGCACCCATGCAGGCTAAAGGCCTTTGCACACTGAGTCCATTTTTTTCGTCCAAAAAGTTGCCAGTCTAAAAATAAATAATAAATAATCATCTGAAAAAAAAAATCATTACGCACAGAAACCTTGCACATTCATTTTGATTAATTTTATTGTTTTATATGGTATGCAATACGTGATGAAATGAAAAGACACATTCCCTCCATTGCCTTTCTTCTCTGGAGTTACCTATATGGCTGTCCGACTCCCTTCCTGTGTCTTGCATTTAGCACAGCTGCTGCAATAATGGGCGGAGCTGTCCTCCCTGTCTGTCTCCACATTCTGTGTGCGGTCCACATTCTCCTTCTCTTCATCATCATCTAGCTGAATATTACTACCTCACTTCTTGAAAGTGAGCTATCTGAGTTATGAAATGATTCAACACACCCTGTTCCTCTGTCTTATCGGAGCTGTGTCCCACTGCCACATTATCTTCATTGATATTGGTCAAACATGCTTCTAACAGATAAGAAAAATGCTGTAAATCAAACTTGCTCCAAAATTTTCTATAACGGACAAAAGTTTTGGACTCAGTTGCAAACGTGATTGACACAATGTGAGGTCATATTTATTTTTAGATGTGCAACTATGTCGGACGAAAAAAATGGACTCAGTGGATGCGTTTTTTAATCTGTCATCCGAAAAACATTGTTACGCACAGAAAACTTGCACACTGAGTCTGATGCGTTTTATCGTTCTATTCGTTGCGAAAATTGGTAATACGAGACAAAATGGAGTCGTCAAGCAATGAAAAAGATTTTGTGGTCCTCTCACTTATTGAAAGCAGAAAAAGAAAAAGGAAATGCTGGATCCATCCAATCCTCAGAAGGCGTACAGAGCAATCAGTTTTATCAATCAATCAATCAATCAATCAATTTTAGTTATAAAGCCCAATATCACAAATCACAATTTGCCTCACAGGGCTTTACAACATACAACATCCCTCTGTCCTTATGACCCTCGCAGCGGAGGAAAAACTCGCCAAAAAAAACCCTTTAACGGGGAAAAAAAAACGGTAGAAACCTCAGGAAGAGCAACTGAGGAGGGATCCCTCTTCCAGGACGGACAGCTGAGCAATAGATGTCGTACAGAACAGATTAACATGATAAATTAACAGTAATCCGTATGACACAATGAGACAGAGACAGAGACAGAGAGACGCAGGACAGACGGTAATGACAGTAGCTTACAACAACATTAATGAAAGTAATAATATTATAATTCTAATTACAGCTATTGTGGTACAACATGTTCAAAGTACATATATATTAATATATGATAATATACATATGTGCCCATAATCATATGTGTATAATAACAGTAGAAGTATGGCTAATGATAACAGCAGCAGCAGCAGCAGGAGGCATATTTGCAGACTGGCTCTAGAGGAACACTGAAGCCATACCCTCTCAGACCCTACCCTGGAAAGCTCCTTGAAGAGGACATGCCCATCTTCAACCTCTGCCTGTCAAGAGCATGTCGCATATCTGAAAAGGCATTTGGCATTCTGTTATATTAAAATGTTATATACATAAATATTGACACATTTCTGAGGCCAGTGGAGGCGAACCCTGACCTGGCAGACAGCATGGTCAAAGCAACCAGCATATTGTGCAACTACCTGCACCATGACATAGAAGTACAAGCTGTCCAGGATGACAGCTTTGATGATGTTGATAGCAATGCGTGTCTTCAGGAGATCCAGATGGACAGACATGCAATAGATGTCGTACAGAACAGATCAACATAATAAATTTACAGTAATCCATATGACACAGTTACACAAAAAGAGAGGGAGAGACAGAGAGAGATGCACGGCAGACATTAATGACAACAGCTACAATAACACTGACTCTAGTTATAATATAACAATAACAACGCTTGCCGCCTACGCCAGTAGCCTCTAAACCACATCTTACCGGTTGGAGCTACGAATTCGTCCTCCAGAGGCTGCGTAGCCGGCGCTCATCCCCACCGTGCATATCTGACCACAGCTCGGACTGCGACAGGTAAGCAGCTTGTTTTTCATCGCTGGCGGGCGTGCTTCATCCCCGCTAAGTGCCTCCACTCAGCCCAGGTTGATAACTGCATTTGCTAGCCAGAGCTTTCCTGCTACTGACTGCCCTCGTGAGGTGCTTTCGCCTCTCTGACGGCTGTTTCGGGGGTTAGCAACACTACCTACGGTACTGTAAAAAAAAAAAAACAAAGAAAATAAGAGGTTTGTTGACTACGGTCGAACTGGTTTGTAAGCTGAGTGTTTTTCACTCTGTTGCTACATCGTTAGCTTATTTGTAGCCGAGTGTTTTTCACTCTGTTGCTACATCGTTAACTTATTTGTAGCCGAGTGTTTCTCACTCTGTTGCTACATCGTTATCTATCAAGACGAGGACACACTATCTATTGCAGCCTCTGGGAGTCTCTTTACTGATGATGAAGCAAGGGGACAGGAAGAACTGGAGGGGGGGTCCCCCCTTCCCTCTGTGACAGACTCTCATGGATTGGGCGCAGACTCATTGAGGGATGCTGAAGGTTCCACCCTCTGAGCCATACGTCAATGAACTTCGGAGATGTTGGCCGGACCCCAAGGCTTTACTTCACCTGCCGAATGACTGCAGGGCTTTGGCTGCCATGAGGGATGGTGGCCAATATGGTCTAGATCAGCTATGATATAGCGGCTCAGATGGGGTGTATTGGTAACTCCCTTTCCCACCTGGTTCTGGCTCTATCACAGACTCTCCAGACTACTGGAGCAGATGCCCAGGCACAGGGCCTGAGTGATGCTTCACTCCAGGCGTTTGCTTTCATGACTAGAGAGCTTGGGAGACTGATGTCCACCTTGACCTTGGCCCGGCGCCAAGTGTGGCTTGCCCAGTCCCCCTTGTCAGAGGCATGTAGAAAGACACTCCGCACGCTACCTGTCGTTCCAGGCCAGATGTTTGGACCTGCAGCCCAACAGGCTTTAGAGTGCAGTGTGCAGGTGAACAAAGTTAAGCAATGGTTTGCTGACTTACGCCAGGCGCCATTGCCTAGACCAAGGCACGCTCCCCGCTCTGTAGCCAATGCTCAGGGTCAATCAAGAGCCGGCTGCCCCTTGTTCCAGCAGGGCCATTTCCATAGGGCCCCTCAGCAGCCTGCCTTTCAGACGCCTAAGGATAGGGCACCCAGATACGGACCACCTGCCGACCGACACCCCAAGCCACCCAAAGGTCGCGGGAGTCGGAGCTGACTACCTAGACCCGGGTGCCAGCCGTTTCTCCCCACAACACCTAAGCCGGAGGGAGGCCCTGACTTCAGACCCTTGGGTGTTCTTAACTCTTTCCAAGGGATACAGTATTCAGTTCAGGCGTCGACCCCCCAAGTTCAACGGGGTCAGAATGACCGTTGTCAAGGACCCCCTAAGGTCTCTGGCTCTATAGCGGGAGGTTTCAGTGCTTCTGGAGAAAGGCGCCATCGAGTGTGTAAAGAGTTTGGATCGAATGAGAGAGTTCTATTCAACTTGTTCCGAAGAAGGACAGGGGCTTTCGCCCCATCCTCGATCTCTGACAGTTAAAGCAGTTCATAAAGGTTCTTCGTTTTCATATGCTTCGCACAGCAGATGTTCTTCAGGTGGTCTCAGAGGGAGACTGGATTACAAGCATCGATCTGAAGGATGCTTATTTTCATGTGCCAGAGGCACCCCAACACAGGCAGTTCCTTTGTTTTGCCTTTGAGGGACAAGCATATCAGTTCCGTGTTCTCCCCTTCGGGCTCTCACTCGCCCCTCAGATCTTTACCAGATGCATTGCAGCAGCACTTTTGCCTTTTTCAAAGCAAGGGCATTCGTACTCTCCCTTACTTGGACGACTGGCTCATATGATCCGCGACCCACGAGCAGGCCATCCGCGACATGACGTGTCTTTTGACCCATGTGACCCAGCTGGGTCTTACTGTCAATTTCGCAAAGAGTTGTTTAGTTCCCAGTCAGTGAGTCGTGTTCATCGGGGTCGTCCTCGACTCGGTAATGATGAGGGCCTCTCCCTCCCCACAGAGGGTGGATGACATCCTCAACCTTGTCTCACGTGTTCGGAGAGGTACAAGGTTGACATATGGTCTATTTCTCCAGCTACTGGGGAAACTGACAGCCGCATCGACGGTCATCCCTGGACTCCTCTCACTGCACCCCTTGCAGGTGTGGGTCAATGGTTTGGGCCTTGACCCCAAGAGGCACCAAGGCAGGATGGTGATGGTCTCAGGCAAGTGCCTCCAGTCTCTCAAACCCTGGAGAAGCAGGGCCTGTCTCTCCGGCAGTGTTCCCTTGGGCTCTCTTCCTTCCCGTCGAGAGGTAGTGGTAATAGACGCCTCCCTCTTGGGCTGGGGTGCTGTTTGGAGCTACTGTCACAGTTGGGGGGAGCATTTGTCATCCTCACCCGGAGCGCCTCCAGTTGCATGTCTGGCCCCTGAAGGGCCAGAGGTAGTCTGGCCCCTGAAGGGCCGGACTCGTTAAAGAATTTTTGTGATCCGGCTGTTGTCCAGACCATAATCGGTGCTTGTGCATCCTCGACTAGGTTGCTGTATGCCAACAGGTGGAAACTCTTCTCTGGTTGGTATGGCAGTCAGAATGTGGACCCAGAGCATTGCTCTGTATCTGTACTGCTCAAATACCTGCAGACATTGCTGGATAAAGGGCTCTTTGCCTGTACTATAAAGGTGTATGTTGCTGCTATCTTTGCTCGACATGCCTTTGTGGATGGTCGATCTGTGGGGTCACATGCTCTGGTGGGCAGGTTTCTTAAAGGTGCTCTCCGATTGCAGCCTCCACGTGCTGTTCGAGTGCCTTCATGGGATTTGCCTGTTGTCCTGGAAGCCTTGTGTTCTCCTCCATTTGAGCCCTTGGAACACACTGACCTCAGGTGGCTGTCTTGCAAGACTGCCTTTCTTCTCGCTGTTTCATCTGCAAAGCGGGTTGGTGAGCTTCATGCCCTGTCCATTGCCAGTGACAGTGGAATTCTGATGGATTGGGGGTCACTATGTGGTCCAACCCCTCTTTCCTCCCTAAGAGGCTTTCTGCTTTTCATGTTAACCAGCCTATCAGTTTGGCGGCTTTTGCCCCAGAGTCGGGGGTGGAGGAACTACCTCCTAATGCCACCTTTCTTTGTCCTGTTCGTGCTCTGAAACAGTACATAGAGGTTTCTGCTGGTTTTCGTAAGTCTGATGCTCTGTTTGTCTGTCATGGAGGGCATAGGAAGGGCTGTGCCTTGTCTAAACAGAGGCTCTCGCATTGGGTTGTTGATACCATATCTCATGCATATAGGCTCAGGGGCCTTCAGATCCCCCCAGTGAAATGTCATTCGACCAGGAGCATCTCAACGTCGTGGGCTGCTTTGAAGGGCGTTCCACTGAATGACATCTCTGCTGCAGCTGCGTGGGCTTCTTCCTGTACCTTTGCCCGCTTCTACAGCGTTAATGTAGCCGTTCCCCATCCTGTGATGACAGCTGTCTTGTCTGTTCCTTTGGTCTGCAACTGAATCTCGGTGAGTGCGGATTCCTTATGACTTTGTTGGTATAGGTCATCCAGGTATTTCATACCATCTCTGGCGGTCAGGAAGAATGAAATAGAACGAGAGTTACAGATGTAACTAAGGTTCTATGAATTCTGGATAACCGCCAGAGTTCATTGTCACTCGGAATCTTGACGAGAAGCTTCTGTAGGAGACGATCGCTGGGTGCCTGCCCCCTTTATCAGGTTGCCTGCGTCACCCAGGTCACATGACTTTGTTGGTATTATGTTTCGATATAAGCATGCGCGTGATGCTTATCCAGGTATTTCATACCATCTCTGGCAGTCATCCAGAATTCATAGAACCTTAGTTACATCTGTAAGTCTCGTTTTCAGCTGGCCTCATTAGACTTCAATTTGATCAAAATGTAAAGTATCTGTCAGATATTCAGTATATATAGTGGTAGGGTACAGCCTGTAGCCTCGTCAGAAATAACATATCCTCAGTTAGTAAGCTCCATTAAATAAATGAATGACTGAATGAATGAATGAATGAATGGATGAATAAATAAATAAATGGATAAACATATATATTCACAATATTCAATATTCATTATTATGTTTCACAAAGTTAATTTTAAACTAATTATGTAATTTGCGCAAGGAGTCTAGATGTGAATTATACTGCAACTGTCCATTTAAAAAGCATAATTTTGGCCTATAAAGCTAAAACTGTGACGGAGCACATCACTTAGATACAGCTTACAAGTGGTTCAGACAGGGGCGAAAATCCCATTTAATAGTTAGGGGGCACAATAAACAGTAAAATTTTAGAGAATAATTCCAGGGGGGGACAAGGAAAAAAAGTTGTAGCCTGTCTTTTATACAGCATCTTTTACTGCAATTTGACGCTTTAATCTTTTCTCTATCTCTCCAACAGGCAGGCATAGGACCTATCTTAGCGCTGGCTGAGTCCACCTGCACATGTCCAGATTTAAAACAAAATGACTGAAATCAAATTAACATGTACACATCGACAGCAGTCAGGTGCGCTGTGCTGTCCAAAGTGCTGAGTGTGTCTGGAGCAGAGCAGGTCTCTGTCTCCCTGTGCGCAGTAGTGTGAATATTTATGCTATTAAGTAAACGGAAAAAACATGTCTCTCATTGTTGTTCTCTCCCTCTTTTTTCTCTGGCTCAGGTGTGTGGAATGGATCCTTCGTCTCTGGCTGGCTGCAGGAGCAAACAGTTTGTTTTTTTTTGTTTGTTTTTTTTTTTGTTTTTTTTACCGGCAGTGAGATCATAACTTTAAAAAATGTTTGAAAGAAAAGTAACCAAAGAAAATGTGTAATACTGAATTTCGTTTGCTTACAATGTATTTTGAATTTTGAAACCTGTTTTATTGACGTGTTCTTAATTAATTACTTTTTTTGGACTTTAAACATTTATCTCAGCATTGCAAGTTATTGATAACGAGAGTCAAGACTCAAGCCAGCAGCAGCCACATGTAGAAAAGTGGATATACAGTGTCTATGTATGTATGTCTATGTATGTCTATACTTATGAGAAATGGCTTAACTAAACATTTCCTGCAGTTAAACTGGTGAACTGGTTTATAAACAGTGTGCTGTGAGATCTGCCGCTGCGCACCTCAAAACCGTGCGTAATGACAGCTCCTCGTCAGTTAAACTGCACGTCTTTCATGTTTGTCTCACTGACAGGTGGAGAGCCTACAGACGGGTTCCCATTAGCTACGAGCCGCTCCGCCAGGGGCGATTATAGGATCAGAGGTTTAGGGGTGCTGAGCACCCAGAGAGCTGCCCGGCCAGCAAGATAAATTTCACTGTTTTGTACATTTTAACACAATTTCATTCCCACATTTGTGAAAGAAAAGCACAACACTTTTTGGGAAAGTCTGTGACTAAACCATCAAATCTGACAAACATATCGTAACCCTAATTTCTGGGGGAGGATAACTCATTTTGATACAGCAGCTCGTCAACATACACATAAACAGTATGTATGTTTCTGGAGTAAACCAGCCCCCTATAGTGAGCACCAAAAATACCAAAAATACTAATAAGAATACTATATAAATAAAGTCCTCTCTCTGCTCGTCTCTCTCTCTTTGTACTGTCAACCAAAAGGCAAATAACCAAACAATGCGCTTTATATCTAATAAGAGATATAAACTGATACATTGATCCAACTTACAGCGTCATTTTAGATAGATAGACCACCACGACAGCTAGCTTCTCTCATTCCAGTTCAAACAGAGGACAGTGGTACTGACCAAATCAGCTAACTCCTACCTAACAACATAAACAGTGACCTACAATTAAATGCAGCAAAAATGACGACTGGTAATGATAATAATGTGTTGGTATTGAGTGGTAGAAGTTAGGAAATGTACCACATATCCTGGTTTCAGCCAGGTACTGCATATCACCCACTCTGGAAGGCAGCGCATTGCTCTGTGCAGATAGAGCGCTCAGAGCCCGGGTCGGGGAAAGGTGGGAGGGATGGGGTGGATCAAACCATTTTTGAGGCATTTTTGTTGTTAAAATATTACGTTTCAACCAAGTACTGTATGGTTTTGACACTTTTCTAGCTTGTTAAAAAAGGACATACAGTAAAATAAATAAATAAAAATCTCTCAAATTTTAGGGGTGCTGGGATTTAATTTAGGGGTGCTTCAGCACCCCCAAAAATGGGCTAGAAACGCCTATGCGCTCCGCCACTGACTGCTCTTGTCCTGTCCTCTCCCTCTTCTTTCTCCTGACTATCACTAAACTCTGGCTTTTAAACAATGCAGGAGAAATGTTGTAGACAGTTTATATTATCAGCCTGGGCCTGGGGCTTGTTGTAGCAGTAAATGGGATGTGTTGTAACTTGTGTAAGTTAAACTGTGTCTGTGTGAGTGTACATCTTACCCGGTGATGCGCGATGTGGGCAGCCGGGTCCAGCCACACGCTGCTACTGCTGCCAAGTACTAACAGCTGCTAGCCCCGCCCATTGGAAAGAGTATGGGATATACCACTACTAGGAATGGGAGGGGGGGACTAAATCTTTTAAGATTTAAATAGCACATTATTGTGTAATTATAATGAGCACCGCTTGCATTGTGCTTTTAATAAATACTACTGCATTGTTCAAAAATTATTAATTGTGTCTCAAATTATTCTAGGGGGGTACAGCTTTACTTGAGAGGGGGTCATGTCCCCCCTGTCCCCCCCAGGATTTCCGCCCCTGGGTTCAGACTGCCCTTCTTAAGATATACCTTTCAGACGATAGGCTATATTTTCACTAAGGAGACAGCCCGTAAGCTTAAGGGAGACCTTAACGATGCACGTAGCGCTACGAAGGCTCTGGGAAACAGGGCCCAGTTCAGTTCAACAGCAGGCAACAGTGCCATGAAGGAGGAGGCAGAAAGTCTGGAACCAGGTCAGTACACAGTCCAAACAGACATCCTAGGAGGGAACAGGCAGAAAACAGGTCGAGGTCAGGTGGAGGATTGAGGGCCAGCATGTACTCAAAGGACGTACGCACAATGGCAAGCGTGGCGACACAGTGAAAATCTCTGGACTACAGGAAACCACAAGTAAGCTGACTGGAACACTCACACTATAGCCTTGTTGTCGAGAGATGAAAACGCCAAGAAGCCACAAGCAAACAGGAACCAAGAAACAGGTGTCATGGTCAGGGACAGAAGGCTGGGGTGTTCACTAGGAATCAGACAAAGCAGGCAGGTCAGAGCCAGGGAGAGTTGACAATGGGAAATCAGTTGGGAATAAAGTGCTGGAGAGTCTCGCATGAGTGTCGAAGAACAATATGGCACTGAGTGACGAGAGGCTGGGGTATATGTACTGGCTGAGAGAAATAAGGAACAGGTGAACTAAGTTGTCTTGATGAGATTGAGTGTGGTGGACAGACAGGAGTGAGAAAAGTATAGACAGGTGATTGGTTGGCAGGTAGGAGTGGCAGAGAGGCGGGGTGAGTGGAAAATTACTGACTGAGGGCTGAAAAACTGTTCGTGCATAGAAGAGCAGTGACCTAATATCTGCATTACAAGTAGAAATGGGGGAAATGGTTCTATAAATTAGAAGGGTCAAGCTTATGTTAGACTCACAAGTCAGTCTTTAGATGCTTTGCTTAACTAAAGACTGATGACTTTCTCCCTGATTTTGTGTTTAGATGGGCAGATGTAATTTCAGAGTTTAAAAAAACTCCCTACGTTGCAGTACCAATAGTAAATCTGCAGGGCGGTCCTTCGGTGGCTCGCTGAACTCTTGTGCTTGTAAACATAGTTCCACTAGAAACACGTGTAGTGGTACAAAATGGCTCAGCCGTGCTCGCAGAATTTGACAAACAATATCCAGATATCTTATGCTGAAGTGAAAGGTGTCAGTTTTGCATTCACTGGGTATGTCCCAAGTCCCTTAAAATTACTGCTAACCACCTAGCCACCTTACCTAACTGTTTAGTCCCTCCCACTTAGGAAAACATGCAAGGAGTGAGGAGCGAGGATTGCTGATTAAGAGACATGAGACGGCCTTACTCTGAAGCGTCACATAAAGCGACGTCCTTTACTGATGACGGCGGCACAGCTGGATCTGCTGCATAACAGAGCCCCGCCCCCCACCGTCATGACTTTGGTCACACACTTTTGCATGTATTACCATTGTTATTGAGTCATTTGCCAAAGTTTGTCGCAATTAAAGAACGGTCTGTAGCCCTGCCACTGTCACTGTGATGAGCATCATTATCATTATTATTATCATCATCATTATTATCACTATTATTAAATCCACTCTCCATCATTCCACAAGTCAGCTGCTGAGTGAATAAGACATATCAGACTTGTCAGTCTGCCTCAATCAATTCGATTTTATTTATTAAGCCCAATATCACAAATCACAATTTGCCTCACAGGGCTTTACAGCATACGACATCCCTCTGTCCTTTGGACCCTCACAGCTGATGAGGAAAAACTCCCCGAAAAAACCCTTTAACTGGGGAATTAAAGGGTAGAAACCTCAGGAAAAGCAACTGAGGAGGGATCCCTCTTCCAGGACGGACAGACGTGCAATAGATGTCGTACAGAACAGGTCAGCATAATAAACTAACAGTAATCCGTATGACAGAATGAGACAGAAATAGAGACAGAGAGAGATGGAGCAGGGCAGATGGTAATGACAGTAGCTTACAACTACATTAAAGAAAGTAATAATATTAATATTAATACTAATAATTAATATTACCTACAAGCTATTAAACATTTTTCCACTCACATGACATGCAGGACAATTAATGATGGGCAAATGTGTTTGTGTGTGTGTGTGTGTGTGTGTGTGTGTGTGTGTGTGTGTGGTGTTATATCAACACGTGTGGTTCTGGACATGAGCAGGTGCACATTTAACAGCCACACATCACCGACAGCCCACTGAACAAGGCAACAGGTTGTGAATGAAACGTTACTCTTTGTAGTCACGTAGGCATGTGAATTACAGCATTTCATTGCAAAGAATGCATGTAACGGGTACACTTGCACTGTTTCTCCACCATCTCATTCAAATGAGCCAGATGTAGGGGGCGGGTATTTATACATCAGGGCCTCAAGCTGAAAAAGACTTCCTGTTAGGAACCTCTCGTGTTTCCTTACTCATCGCACCTAACAGATCCCTCTTAACTCCTAACGCTAACTCCTTACTGGCAGGAATAAGAGACATGAGACGGCCTTAAAGATGGCAGACCTCGAAAGACTTCCGGTTAAAGTAAGGAGTTAGGAGTTAGCAGTATAAAATTAAGAGACTTGGGATGGACCCCTGATCACTGCGCTGCTTCTTTCTTCTTTTTTGAGTTGTGATAGCGTTTGGCAAACCAGCTTTCAGGTGCATTACCACCACCCACTGGACTGGAGTGTGGAGCAGTAGATTGGCAGGAAACACACACACACACACACACACACACACACACACACACACTTAACTGCCTTATTAATTGCAAAATATTGCAATTAATTCCGCTGTGTACAGTGAGAGGTGGTTGATATTCTCTTTTTAACTGCTATCTCACAATAAGGCACAAACAATGCAGCACCCACCTGCTCAGTCTCTCTTTTTTTAACCATCTGTAAATATGAATATCTTCTGTTTGTGATGATCAATTTATCTTTGCATTATTTGCCACTGTTGCACTTTTTTAGGTTTTTCTTTTAATTTCTGTTGCAAACTCATAGATATGAGTATAGATCTGTAGATACAGATGATATAATGAATCTCCACAGAGGTATATCTGATAATGGAGTACTGGGGCTTAGTTTTATATGACACAGGCCTAAATTTTGTGTCTGGCATTTCTTACCCAACCAAAACTGTAAAATTTGGACTTACTATGCTCCCAACAATCTTGGAGAATGGCTTTTGTAGGGTGTGAACTACTCTGCCCTTGCAGATTAACCCAATATGTCAACATAAGCTTAGTCTTGCTACCAGACAATCAGAGATCTCCGCCTTCTGATAGTCTGGGCACACTCCTTTCTAAAGTGTGTTTAACACACCGGCGAAAACGGCCGGCAACAAAGCAACGCCTCTTGCATTTTTGAAAAGGACATGCCTTCTCGGAAATGTGCGCTCCTCCTTTTCTCATCGGCAAGGAAACAAACACACAGAGAGCTTGAAAATGGATGCCGAGAGATTTAACTCTGTTTTATCAAACGTGTGCTCATCTGTGAAGAAAATATTTTTTCCAGCGGATGTCTTAGTTACAACATTATTGAGCTAACTGGAGTAGTTTCATGTCATATCCGACAACGGGAGGCTTTTAACAGATGACGTCCTGTTACCTTTGCTGCTGCTGTTAGCTGTCCCTGTCAGCTGCAGCCACTGATGCGTTCTAGACATCGTGATTTCCCAAAACTGAATAAATACCGCACATAGCAACACAAAACTGCTTTGCTACCTCAATCATGTTGTAACTAAGATATCCGCTGGAGAAGATATTTTTTTTCACAGACCGTTTAATGAGTTATTACCTATTACAGACACTGCTAACGGCTAACAGGGCTAACAGCTAACGGTTAGCCCAGCTAAACGTGCACACAGAAATAGTAATGTTTGTTCAATCATTGTGTTTATAGACTTTACAAACATCGGATTAGTCCATACGGTATACAGTGATGTGAAAAATGTGATATATAGGCTATATATATATAGCTAAAAGCGCTGCTGGTTTTCTACCCGGAAGTATTTGTAAACAACAAGGCGATTCCCTCTATAGTCCGGCCGGATGGATGAGTCATGGCCTTGTAAAAGATTATGTTTGTTTCTTTTAGTTGGTGAGAATGTGTCGCCGCAAATGCGACAAACATCCACTGAACTTTGACGGCGTTTCCAGCGACAACCTGATCTCACAGAAATACGTGAAATGACCACGACCTCTTAACACCGCATTCCGTGGTGGCAGCACGTAATGGGTTGAAATTACGTGCTGCCACCACGAAAACAATGCCAATGTAAAGTCAGTTAGGATCCTCTCCCGTGGTGGACACACGGATTCCCTGATTCAATCATGTCACGTCAACCTCGTTTTCCTCAATGATATCTTTAACATTCCTGTACACACACAAAAACGCGGAAGTGTTCTTGATATTAAAACGGCAAATATATTCCTCTGTTGTAATTTCCCACCAATAATAATAATAATGATAATAACGTGATAGTTCGGATGTTCTAGATATTTGTTATAGCCTATTCAAATATTCAATCCCAAAAACGTCGTTTCTAGAGAACTTGCTAAAATATCTGAAATGAACCATCATGCCTACTTTTTCTTAACATATTTCATCTAGGTGCAGTGTCATTACTAGTTCAGCTTTACTAGACATTTGATATATTCAGTAGATGTATCTTTTTATGACCCTGTTTTACAAGCCGCAAAAAAACCTACCGTCCCAAAACCACCGTTTTTAGAGTACTATCTAAAATAACTACGATTAGCCAACATCCTTGCTTTTTTTCTTAACATAGTTCACCTAGGTGCAGTGTAATAACTACTTCGGCTTTACTAGATATTAGATTTATTCAGTAGATCTATCTTTTTACAACCCTATTTTACAAGCCACAAATGAACCTACTGTCCCAAAAACGCCGTTTCTAGTGTATTAGCTAAAATATCGAAAATTAGCCGACATCTTTACTTTTTCTTACCATAGTTCATCTAGGTGGAGTGTAATAACTAGTTCGGCTTTACTTGATATTAAATATATTCAGTAGATATATCTTTTTACAACCCTATTTAGAGTCCTATTTTGCAAATCAGAAGAACTACAACTATGTTGCTGATATGTATCAAACTGCATGGCGTGGTCCCAGGGAATTGTAGTTTTTTAAAAATCTAAGTGTTTTTCCCAGATTTGGAAGTTGCAAATACTGAATTGAGAGTACACTGTGTACTTTAAGGGGATGGTAAACACATTTGTGAAATCAGATTTTAAATATCTAATTTCTAAATGGGTGAAAATTAATTTTATCCATATTTTATCCATATCTGACAGCACCCTCAGTTGTTGACTACACTCACATGATAGCTGAGGTCAAGAGCTCTCTTTAACAGTTGGTCCCATGTCTGTACCTATGGAAGCGAATCGTGACTAATATTTAAATTAAAATGTATTTGCAGAAATGCTTTTTCATTTTAAGAATGTGGCTGCATTATTTGACTCATAAATAAAATTAATCATCAATCATCCTATTTGCATTTTAATTTTCTTCTTCAAGACTGCTCATTATTTTACTTAATTAAAATGAAAAAGAAAAAGTCATTTGAGATTTAATTTTCAAAATATGCCCCAGCAAATAGATACCAAAATTCAATTTGAAATGTAAAATTTGAAAATTAAAATGCATTTACAGAAATGCTTTTTCATTTTAAGAATGTGGCTGCATTATTTCACTCATAAATACAATGAATAATCAATCAACGTATTTGCATTTGCATTTTCTTCTTCAAGACTGCACATTTTATGCCATAATCAAAAAGAAAACAAAGAAGACACTGCTATTTCATTTTCGTGGTCTGCCCTGCAAAATAGTGACCATAATTCGAAAATGATTTGGCAATCTGAGCGGCGCAGGAGAGTGACGTCTGGAGCCGCTCTTCTTCAGCTGACCGTGCTACCCATCTAATACGGTAGGGGGCGGTGTGCACATTTGATATACAGTCAGGTCCATAATTATTTGGACAATGATACAGTTGTCGTCATTTTGGGACTGTACACCACCACAATGGGTTTTAAATGAAACAATGAATACCTGCTTAAAGTGCAGACTCTCAGCTTTCATTTAAGGCTTATTTCAAAAATGTAGTATGAACCGTGTAGGAATGACAACCATTTCTTCACACAGTCCCCAGACTTTAAGGGCTCATAAGTATTTGGACAAACTAACATAATCATCAATTAAACAGTCAGTTTTAATACTTGGTTGCAAATCCTTTACAGTCAATGACTGCCTGAAGTGTTGGACACATAGGCATCACCAGATGCTGGGTTTCTTCCCTGGTGATGCTCTGCCAGCCCTTTACTGCAGCCGTCTGCACTTCCTGCTTGTGTTTTGGGTGTTTTGCCCTCAGTTTTGGCTTCAGCAAGAGAAACGCATGCTCAGTTGGATTCAGGTCAGATGATATGACTTGGCCGTTGCAGAACATTCCACTTCTTTGCCTTAAAAATGTCTTTGGTTGCTTTTGCAGTATGCTTCAGGTCATTGTCCAACTGCACTGCGAAGCATCATCCAATGAGTTTTGAAGCATTTAATTGAATCTGAGCAGATAATGGTGCCCTAAACACTTCAGCTTTCATCCTGCTGCTCTTGTCAGCAGTCACATCATCAATAAATACAAGAGAACCAGTTCCACTGGCAGCCATACATGGCCATGACATAACAGTACCTCCACCATGCTTCACTGATGAGGTGGTGTGCTTTGGATCATGAGCAGTTCCTTCCTTTCTTCCTTCTCTTGTCTTCCCATCATTCTGGTAGTTGATCTTTGTTTTATCTGTCCATAGTATGCTGTTCCACAACTGTACAGGCTTTTTAGATGGTTTTTGACAAACTCTAATCTGGCCTTCCATTTTTAAGGCTAACCAACGGTTTGCATCTTGTGATAAACCCTCTGTATTTATTCTAGTGAAGTCTTGTCTTGCTTACAAGAGCAGCAGGATGAAAGCTGAAGTGTTTAGGGCACCATTATCTGCTCAGATTCAATTAAATGCTTCAAAACTCATTGGATGATGCTTCACAGTGCAGTTGGACAATGACCTGAAGCATACTGCAAAAGCAACCAAAGACATTTTTAAGGCAAAGAAGTGGAATGTTCTGCAACGGCCAAGTCATATCATCTGACCTGAATCCAACTGAGCATGCGTTTCTCTTGCTGAAGCCAAAACTGAGGGCAAAACACCCAAAACACAAGCAGGAAGTGCAGACGGCTGCAGTAAAGGGCTGGCAGAGCATCACCAGGGAAGAAACCCAGCATCTGATGATGTCTATGGGTCCAACACTTCAGGCAGTCATTGACTGTAAAGGATTTGCAACCAAGTATGTAAACTGACTGTTTAATTGATGATTATGTTAGTTTGTCCAAATACTTATGAGCCCTTAAAGTCTGGGGACTGTGTGAAGAAATGGCTGTAATTCCTACACGGTTCATACTACATTTTTGAAAAAAGCCCTAAATGAAAGCTGAGAGTCTGCACTTTAAGCAGGTATTCATTGTTTAATTTAAAACCCATTGTGGTGGTGTACAGAGCCAAAATGATGACAACTGTATCATTGTCCAAATAATTATGGACCTGACTGTATGGATGCATCACAGATCATGGCGCTCCCTGAGATTGTGCTTTCTAAACATCGTGATTTCCCAAAACTGAATAAATACCACACATAGCAACATAAAACTGCTTTGCTAGCTCAATCATGTTGTAACTAAGATATCTGCTGGAAAAAATAATTTTTTCATGGACTGTTCATTGAGGATACGGAGTTAATACATCCGCTGACTTGACAGTCATTTAAACTGGTAGCAGCTTATACTTGTACTTACAAACATTACTATTTCTGTGTGCACGTTTAGCTGGGCTAACCGTTAGCTGTTAGCCCTGTTAGCCGTTAGCAGTGTCTGTAATAGGTAATAACTCATTAAACGGTCTGTGAAAAAAAATATCTTCTCCAGCGGATATCTTAGTTACAACATGATTGAGGTAGCAAAGCAGTTTTGTGTTGCTATGTGTGGTATTTATTCAGTTTTGGGAAATCATGATGTCTAGAACGCATCAGTGGCTGCAGCTGACAGGGACAGCTAACAGCAGCAGCAAAGGTAACAGGACGTCATCTGTTAAAAGCCTCCCGTTGTCGGATACGACATGAAACTACTCCAGTTAGCTCAATAATGTTGTAACTAAGACATCCGCTGGAAAAAATATTTTCTTCACAGATGAGCACACGTTTGATAAAACGGAGTTAAATCTCTCGGCATCCATTTTCAAGCTCTCTGTGTGTTTGTTTCCTTGCCGATGAGAAAAGGAGGAGCGCACATTTCCGAGAAGGCATGTCCTTTTCAAAAATGCAAGAGGCGTTGCTTTGTTGCCGGCCGTTTTCGCCGGTGTGTTAAACACACTTTAGAAAGGAGTGTGCCCAGACTATCAGAAGGCGGAGATCTCTGATTGTCTGGTAGCAAGACTAAGCTTATGTTGACATATTGGGTTAATCTGCAAGGGCAGAGTAGTTCACACCCTACAAAAGCCATTCTCCAAGATTGTTGGGAGCATAGTAAGTCCAAATTTTACAGTTTTGGTTGGGTAAGAAATGCCAGACACAAAATTTAGGCCTGTGTCATATAAAACTAAGCCCCAGTGCTCCATTATCAGATATACCTCTGTGGAGATTCATTATATCATCTGTATCTACAGATCTATACTCATATCTATGAGTTTGCAACAGAAATTAAAAGAAAAACCTAAAAAAGTGCAACAGTGGCAAATAATGCAAAGATAAATTGATCATCACAAACAGAAGATATTCATATTTACAGATGGTTAAAAAAAGAGAGACTGAGCAGGTGGGTGCTGCATTGTTTGTGCCTTATTGTGAGATAGCAGTTAAAAAGAGAATATCAACCACCTCTCACTGTACACAGCGGAATTAATTGCAATATTTTGCAATTAATAAGGCAGTTAAGTGTGTGTGTGTGTGTGTGTGTGTGTGTGTGTGTGTGTGTGTGTGTGTGTGTGTGTGTTTCCTGCCAATCTACTGCTCCACACTCCAGTCCAGTGGGTGGTGGTAATGCACCTGAAAGCTGGTTTGCCAAACGCTATCACAACTCAAAAAAGAAGAAAGAAGCAGCGCAGTGATCAGGGGTCCATCCCAAGTCTCTTAATTTTATACTGCAAACTCCTAACTCCTTACTTTAACCGGAAGTCTTTCGAGGTCCGCCATCTTTAAGGCCGTCTCACGTCTCTTATTCCTGCCAGTAAGGAGTTAGCGTTAGGAGTTAGGAGGGATCTGTTAGGTGCGATGAGTAAGGTAACACGAGAGGTTCCTAACAGGAAGTCTTTTTCAGCTTGAGGCCCTGATGTATAAATACCCACCCCCTACATCTGGCTCATTTGAATGAGATGGTGGAGAAACAGTGCAAGTGTACCCGTTACATGCATTCTTTGCAATGAAATGCTGTAATTCACATGCCTACGTGACTACAAAGAGTAACGTTTCATTCACAACCTGTTGCCTTGTTCAGTGGGCTGTTGGTGATGTGTGGCTGTTAAATGTGCACCTGCTCATGTCCAGAACCACACGTGTTGATATAACACCACACACACACACACACACACACAAACACATTTGCCCATCATTAATTGTCCTGCATGTCATGTGAGTGGAAAAATGTTTAATAGCTTGTAGGTAATATTAATTATTAGTATTAATATTAATATTATTACTTTCTTTAATGTAGTTGTAAGCTACTGTCATTACCGTCTGCCCTGCTCCATCTCTCTCTGTCTCTCTTTCTGTCTCATTCTGTCATACGGATTACTGTTAGTTTATTATGCTGACCTGTTCTGTACGACATCTATTGCACGTCTGTCCGTCCTGGAAGAGGGATCCCTCCTCAGTTGCTTTTCCTGAGGTTTCTACCCTTTAATTCCCCAGTTAAAGGGTTTTTTCGGGGAGTTTTTCCTCATCAGCTGCAAGGGTCCTAAGGACAGAGGGATGTCGTATGCTGTAAAGCCCTGTGAGGCAAATTGTGATTTGTGATATTGGGCTTAATAAATAAAATCGAATTGATTGAGGTAGACTGACAAGTCTGATATGTCTTATTCACTCAGCAGCTGACTTGTGGAATGATGGCGAGTGGATTTAATAATAGTGATCATAATGATGATGATAATAATAATGATAATGATGCTCATCACAGTGACAGTGGCAGGGCTACAGACCGTTCTTTAATTGCGACAAACTTTGGCAAATGACTCAATAACAATGGTAATACATGCAAAAGTTTGTGACCAAAGTCATGACGGTGGGGGGCGGGGCTCTGTTATGCAGCAGATCCAGCTGTGCCGCCGTCATCAGTAAAGGACGTCGCTTTATGTGACGCTTCAGAGTAAGGCCGTCTCATGTCTCTTAATCAGCAATCCTCGCTCCTCACTCCTTGCATGTTTTCCTAAGTGGGCGGGACTAAACAGTTAGGTAAGGTGGCTAGGTGGTTAGCAGTAATTTTAAGGGACTTGGGACATACCCAGTGAATGTAAAACTGACACCTTTCACTTCAGCATAAGATATCTGGATATTGTTTGTCAAATTCTCCTGTTACCTTTCACCTGAATATTTCCTTGAGGAAGAGATGCTTTATCTTTTTGTTGTCAATTGTTAAGTCAGATTGATCAACTTTCTGAAATGGATGCAATTCACATTTGTGGGGTTTTAACTGTTAGAATTGGAAATATGAAAGATGTTATCAGTGATATTGATTCTGTCCTGGTAAGTTGTAGTTTATGACTATGTTAGTAAACACAGAGAAACCTTTCTAGAATTTTCGTGAGATTCTGGTAGAATAAATCCTGTATGTTATAATTTTACATCAGTATTGCAAAGGGGTGCATCTGTGGTTGATAATATTAATAATAATAAAAATAATAATACATTTTATTTATAATGCCCTTTTCATCAAAAGATCTCAAAGTGCTACAAGTTAAAAACAAAGAAAGATTTAAAAAAAAAAAAAGGAATGGAAGAGAATAAAAACAAGATGAGCAGTTATGAGTAGTAATATTGTCCTTACATTTTAAAGTTTAGAAAATTGCTTATTGAAAACCTGGTATCATCATTAAATGTAAATATTGCAATTCCCAACCACCTCAGCTCTAGCTGCTGTGGCTGCCTATGGTCTACAAAAGTTTGGGCACCCCTCAAAATTCCATTAACTGAGTCAAAAATGAACTAATCTCCAAAAGGCATGAAGTTAAAGATTAAACATGCTTGATAACACTTTAAGCAAGATTGGAGTATTATTTTTGTGTTTTACAATTTTAGAGTGAGAAAAGGAAAGAGCATCATGCAGAAGTTTGGGCACCCCAGAACATTTGACCTCACAGACAACTTTTACCAGAGTCTCAGACCATAGTTAGCTTGTAAGGGCGCTTGCTTGTTCACAGTCATTGTTAGGAAAAGCCAGGTGATGCAAATTTAAAAGCTTTATAAATATTCTGACTCATGAAACCTTGTCCCAGCAATCAGCAGCCATGGGCTCCTCTCAACGACTGCCCAGCACTCTGAAAACTAAAATAACTAATGCCCACAAAGCAGAAGAAGGCTATAAGAGGATAGCAAAGGAGGTCGAGTTGAAGTCCGAAAGGCTAACAAAAACCTTTAGAGAGAGCTGGTTGTAGGATTGTTAGAAAGCAAATCATAACCCCCGTTTGACTGCAAAAGAGAGAAGAGTGTGTAGCGACACCTGCACAAATATGACCTATGACATATTCATGGAAGAGTCATCAGAAGAAAATCTTACCTGTGTCCTCACCACAAAATACAGCATCAGAAGTTTGCAAAGTAACATCTAAACAAGCCTGATGCTTTTTGGAAACAAGTACTGTGGATTTCATGAAGTCAAAATAGAGGCTCGCGCACTGCAGCACTTCAGTTCGGCGTCTGGTCTATTTTCACACAAGCCGCAAGCACTTCTGTCAAGCTGGATAGAGCGGATCGTACCAAACAGGAAGTCGGACACAGAAAAGACGAGAGAATCTGGCGTGTTTGTGTAAGAGTATAGTGGTGTATGTATGAGAGTATGATGTTACATGTGAAACCAAGTATGACTTATGTCTCAAAGGGCCTCTCATATGAAGCCGCATGGAGGCATATCATACTGCTGCAAAAGCTGGCTTTTGGAGTCCGTGTCTGATGCAAAAATAACTGACAAAGTGGTGGTATTTGATGAGTTTGGAATGACAATGGCCTATAACCACAGAATAATAAAACAACATAAGATAATTTACAAGCATAAACAATATACTTTTGAAAAAAACAACAACCTTGGGCTGACAAACACAATTGTCAGAGCGAACAAATACATTTTTTTTTTTTGAAAAAAAAAGTTGTTCTCCTCATGTTCATGCACAAACATCAAAGTCACAAAACAAAACAACGCTAATACATATTCCATAACCTGCCCCTTATGCAAAACACAAGGATCAGAAGAAATAGATGGTCTGTCAGCTTCAGTTAAAAACCAGTACTTTCAGTAACTTTAGAAAGAAACATAAATAAATAAACAGAGAAGAATTGAGAGCCATCAATCAATCAATCAATCAATCAATCAAATCAATCAAATGATAAAAGCAGGTCAGATAAATAAGATGGCCCAAGACCGTTAAGACATTTAAAAACTAATAAAAGAACCTTAAAATCGATCCTGAAACACACAGGGAGCCAATGCAGCGATTGTAAAACTGGTGAAATGTGCTCCCGCCCTCTGGTCCTCGTCAGCACTCGTGCGGCTGAGTTTTGGAGTAGCTGCAGATTAGAGATGGTCTTTTTGGGAAGACCAGACAGCAGGGCATTACAGTAATCTAAACGACAAGAGATAAAAGCATGCATCAGCACCTCCGTGTTAGCCTGAGAGAGAAACGGGCGGACTCTGGCTGTATTCTTAAGATGATAAAAACCTGTCTTTGTTACATTTTTGATGTGTGGAATAAAACTAAGCTCAGAGTCAAAAATGACGCCCAGGTTCTTTACACATTGTGAAGGTTTAAAATCTTGTAGTTTTGGTAAAAGTTTCTCTCTCTGGCCTTCAGGACCAATAATTAAAACCTCTGTTTTGTCCTGGTTGAGCTGTAGGAAATTCACTGCCATCCATGACTTGATATCTAAAATGCAGTTAAAAAGGGTATCAATTGGCCCTGTGTCATCAGGAGACACGGCGATGTACAGCTGTGTGTCATCTGCGTAACTGTGGAAGCTGATGCCGTGCCTCCTGATGACGTCCCCAAGGGGAAGCATGTATAGATTAAAAAGGATTGGACCTAAAATTGACCCTTGGAGCACCCCACACCTAATTTCATGTGTTCTGGAGGAACATGTATCCATACTTACAAAGAAACAACGATCTGTGAGATAAGAGCTGAACCAGTTAAAAACAGTACCAGAGAGGCCCACCAGGTTTCTGAGTCTGTTTAATAAAATGTGGTGATCTACTGTATCAAAGGCGGCGCTTAGATCCAGTAGTACCAAGACTGTGAGTTTTTGTGAATCAACATTCAACCTGATATCATTTAAAATCTTTAAAAGGGCTGTCTCGGTACTGTGGTTCATCCTAAAACCAGACTGATATTTCTCTAAAATACTGTTTCTTTTTAAAAATCATTTACTTGGTTAAAAACCAGTTTTTCTAAAATCTTACTTAAAAACGGTAAGTTGGATACAACTATGCCCCCTTCCAAGGGAACAGTCTACACAACAACTTCATAGTCTTATTGTTCCTTCTTTAGACATTCTTTTTAAACTTAAAAAATATATACACCCCTTTAACTCATTCTGACTTCCACAGTTTAACAGCTACCACTGAGGCACACATATATACTAATGTAGTCCCTGCAAACTGCTGCCTAAAGTAAAATATCTTCTGTGCTCCTCATCCTCTGAAATAAAAAAATAAAAAATAAAAACTTTGTAAATGTTCTGGTAACACTCATTTTGCTCTACACATAATTAATAGTGGCCGTAAATCAACAAAGTCTTTAAAGAGGCAACAGATAGCATCTTTTCCTAAATATATCATTATGAAAATAATGTGGGTTGCACAAGGTATCTTCACTGTTTGACCTGACGAAGATCCAGAAAGGATCGAAACGTTGTCCTAATAAACCACACTTGTGACTTGGAGCAGTGTGCAGGCTTTTTTCCTTTTCTTTGACGCTTGTTGACAGCCTTGCACCTACCAGTGATGTGCGTACAGTACAGGCCAAAAGTTTGGACACACCTTCTCATTCAATGCGTTTTCTTTATTTTCATGACTATTTACATTGTAGATTCTCACTGAAGGCATCAAAACTATGAATGAACACATGTGGAGTTATGTACAAAAAAAGGTGAAATAACTGAAAACATGTTTTATATTCTAGTTTCTTCAAAATAGCCACCCTTTGCTCTGATTACTGCTTTGCACACTCTTGGCATTCTCTCCATGAGCTTCAAGAGGTAGTCACCTGAAATGGTTTCCACTTCACAGGTGTGCCTTATCAGGGTTAATTAGTGGAATTTCTTGCTTTATCAATGGGGTTGGGACCATCAGTTGTGTTGTGCAGAAGTCAGGTTAATACACAGCCGACAGCCCTATTGGACAACTGTTAAAATTCATATTATGGCAAGAACCAATCAGCTAACTAAAGAAAAACGAGTGGCCATCATTACTTTAAGAAATGAAGGTCAGTCAGTCCGGAAAATTGCAAAAACTTTAAATGTGTCCCCAAGTGGAGTCGCAAAAACCATCAAGCGCTACAACGAAACTGGCACACATGAGGACCGACCCAGGAAAGCAAGACCAAGAGTCACCTCTGCTTCTGAGGATAAGTTCATCCGAGTCACCAGCCTCAGAAATCGCAAGTTAACAGCAGCTCAGATCAGAGACCAGATGAATGCCACACAGAGTTCTAGCAGCAGACCCATCTCTAGAACAACTGTTAAGAGGAGACTGCGCCAATCAGGCCTTCATGGTCAAATAGCTGCTAGGAAACCACTGCTAAGGAGAGGCAACAAGCAGAAGAGATTTGTTTGGGCCAAGAAACACAAGGAATGGACATTAGACCAGTGGAAATCTGTGCTTTGGTCTGATGAGTCCAAATTTGAGATCTTTGGTTCCAACCGCCGTGTCTTTGTGAGACGCAGAAAAGGTGAACGGATGGATTCCACATGCCTGGTTCCCATTGTGAAGCATGGAGGAGGAGGTGTGATGGTGTGGGGGTGTTTTGCTGGTGACACTGTTGGGGATTTATTCAAAATTGAAGGCACACTGAACCAGCATGGCTACCACAGCATCCTGCAGCGACATGCCATCCCATCCGGTTTGCGTTTAGTTGGACGATCATTTATTTTTCAACAGGACAATGACCCCAAACACACCTCCAGGCTGTGTAAGGGCTATTTGACCAAGAAGGAGAGTGATGGAGTGCCGAGGCAGATGACCTGGCCTCCACAGTCACCGGACCTGAACCCAATCCAGATGGTTTGGGGTGAGCTGGACCGCAGAGTGAAGGCAAAGGGGCCAACAAGTGCTAAACACCTCTGGGAACTCCTTCAAGACTGTTGGAAAACCATTTCAGGTGACTACCTCTTGAAGCTCATGGAGAGAATGCCAAGAGTGTGCAAAGCAGTAATCAGAGCAAAGGGTGGCTATTTTGAAGAAACTAAAATATAAAACATGTTTTCAGTTATTTCACCTTTTTTTGTTAAGTACATAACTCCACATGTGTTCATTCATAGTTTTGATGCCTTCAGTGAGAATCTACAATGTAAATAGTCATGAAAATAAAGAAAACGCATTGAATGAGAAGGTGTGTCCAAACTTTTGGCCTGTACTGTATATCATCTCCTCCACTACTTTTGCACAGGGTAGTGGCCCCAGTAAAATCAGACTGTCAGCGTTTACAAAGGTTACTTAGTGGCTTTTGTAATAAGCTTCTGCCATTGGGGGCGAAATTTCGCGGGAAAAAATCTCCTTTACGGCAGGAAACGTGTCATGTATTGTGAAAGTGATCGCAATAATTTCAGACGGACAAATCAGGAGAAAATTTACTTTGTTCAAGACCTGTCTCTGTCTCAACAACACACTCTCACGAGATCTGGCAACAGGTATCTCCTCTCTGGTGCTGAAATCAGTGCAGTTTCAGGCGTTCAAGAGATAATAATAATACATTTTATTTATATAGCGCTTTTACAGCTCTCAAAGGCGCTTTACATTTAAAACCAAAGACAAGAAGTGCATACATATAAGAGATAAACAGAAGACAAGGACGATATACAACAACAAGGTGCAAGAGCATAGTGCAAAACCAATGTCCAGCTAGCTTTCTTTCTAATGGATCAGTAAGTAACACGGCTAAATGTTAGCTAGACGAGAGAGGACTGTACTGTACTGGCTGCTAGTTAATTACTAGCTGGCCAGCATCGCAAATCGCCGCAACCAGGGACCAGGTAGCGAGTGTTGGTCAGCTGACATCCTCGTTGCCACTCTACTACAGCCCTCGGACAGTGATACCCCCCTGTCTCCAACCGGGAGAAGTGGAGTAAAATCCTCTCCTCTGCTCCCGTTTGTCTGGTGAACGCCTCTCCTCTGTCAATACACTCTGCCAGCAATTTAATAATATTGATGCCAGTTAAGTGTGTGTGTGTGTGTATGTGTGTGTGTGTGTGTGTGTGTGTGTGTGTTTCCTGCCAATCTACTGCTCCACACTCCAGTCCAGTGGATGGTGGTAATGCACCTGAAAGCTGGTTTGCCAAACGCTATCACAACTCAAAAAAGAAGAAAGAAGCAGCGCAGTGATCAGGGGTCCATCCCAAGTCTCTTAATTTTATACTGCTAACTCCTAACTCCTTACTTTAACCGGAAGTCTTTCGAGGTCCGCCATCTTTAAGGCCGTCTCATGTCTCTTATTCCTGCCAGTAAGGAGTTAGCGTTAGGAGTTAGGAGGGATCTGTTAGGTGCGATAAGTAAGGTAACATGAGAGGTTCCTAACAGGAAGTCTTTTTCAGCTTGAGGCCCTGATGTATAAATACCCGCCCCCTACATCTGGCTCATTTGAATGAGATGGTGGAGAAACAGTGCAAGTGTACCCGTTACATGCATTCTTTGCAATGAAATGCTGTAATTCACATGACTACGTGACTACAAAGAGTAACGTTTCATTCACAACCTGTTGCCTTGTTCAGTGGGCTGTCGGTGATGTGTGGCTGTTAAATGTGCACCTGCTCATGTCCAGAACCACACGTGTTGATATAACACCACACACACACACACACACACACACAAACACATTTGCCCATCATTAATTGTCCTGCATGTCATGTGAGTGGAAAAATGTTTTGCATGTCAAAGGCGCTTTACATTTAAAACCAAAGACAAGAAGTACATACATATAAGAGATAAACAGAAGACAAGGACGATATACAACAACAAGGTGCAAGAGCATAGTGCAAAACCAATGTCCAGCTAGCTTTCTTTCTAATGGATCAGTAAGTAACACGGCTAAATGTTAGCTAGACAAGAGAGGACTGTACTGTACTGGCTGCTAGTTAATTACTAGCTGGCCAGCATCGCAAATCGCCGCAACCAGGGACCAGGTAGCGAGTGTTGGTCGGCTGACATCCTCGTTGCCACTCTACTACAGCCCTCGGACAGTGATACCCCCCTGTCTCCAACCGGGAGAAGTGGAGTAAAATCCTCTCCTCTGCTCCCGTTTGTCTGGTGAACGCCTCTCCTCTGTCAATACACTCTGCCAGCAATTTAATAATATCGATGCCAGTTGTAACATTTGAATCTTTTAGTAGTAAGCCATATTCTAAGCAGGATAATGTATAGTGAGCCAGTGACTGTTGAAAAATAACTCCTCCGCGCGTCAGGGTTCCATTTTTCAACAGTCACCGGCTCACTATACATTATCCCTTACGTGTCTACTGTTGTTTGTACTGATACTGTACATATTGGTATACTTACTGTGAGCTGTTTGTAACTGGTACTGTGCATTCTGGTATAATTATTTGCATTACTATTTGTTTTTTCTTCAGATAAATCTGATAATTGTTGCTCGGTCTCTTTACTCATTTATTTAGTAGGCTATATAGTATCCACACACCTTCTCATTCTACATATACATAGAAGTATACTGGTGGCTTTACAGCCTACATTTTATTGATTACCTCTGATCCCCAAGGTCAATTTAGTCATTGCGACAGTGCGAGCAACACTGCTGACGCTAGGTGGTGCCGAGCTAAAATGTGATGTGTTCTCTGTGATCTAGTTAATGAGTAATTCTTACTCCTCTTTTCTATAATAACCAAAGTATGGCAAAAATAAGTGAAAATTACAGATTTCTCATTGACTTGTGATCTAACACATACTTTGCTTTGTTCAACACAAAAATATTCTTGGACACCTTTTTCTTCCTCAGAAGGGTCATCTGACGTGCTGCTGACGTGTCATATATTCAGCTGGCAGGCCTGACAGACCAATCAGAATCTGGCAAGCCAACCCCGCCTCCCACGTCGTTGGTCGTTCTCTGGAGTAGTATATGACACGTCAGCAGCACGTCGGATGATGCTTCTGAGGAAGACTGGAGTCTCAGTCGAAACTGTCAAGCAGGTAAAACACATCTTCTTATATCTTGTCTGTATAAATATAAGAAAACCTCAAAATATTCTAAATAAGAAGACAGTATGAACCTTATCAGTCTTTTGTGGGACACTTTTGTCTTTACATGTGCTACTGTATGTGATTTTCATGACAGTGTATCATGCATTATCACATCAAAAAGCGAATATGAACTGAGACTCTCTTTCAATGTAAACTCCATCTACAGACAGTAAAAGAAAGTCTCCTAGGAAAAATACCTTTGGACTTGGTTAAGGTATTAAATAAATTGGAGGGAACTGGTCTCATCCCCAGACAGTATAAAAACTTTAACAATGAATTTAATGAATATATTTGTTGTTGGAAAAGCGAACATGTGATGCACCAAAGCAGTGAAAAGCACGCACATCCAAAGAAAAAATTGTGCAGGTGCTGAGCTCAAAAAGTCTGTGACTGGAACATTTAAGAAGGCTCGCACACTGCAGGGCTCCTATTGAGTGAATTCATTTCACCTCTTGATGATAACGTTTCGAGCCTCTACTCTTCATCAGATCATACAGACAAAGGAAAACGCTATCTTTAAATAGGTTAGTGGTGAACATGTGAAGCACCACCATCATAGTGATTAAATTTTAAACAGAGATCAAGGCAGAGTAGAAGTCCAAAGAGCAATGGGGACTGCTGAAATTCAAAAAGCCCTTGGTATAGATAAGTTGCCCAGTGAAACCTCCCAAAATATATGACTCTTTGTATTTTTTGCTGAAAACATGTTTGGATAATATTATTGTGCCCTTTGTTTGGCTTAGATCAATTGCAACTCCTATTCCAGAATCCTAAAAAAATGACCTTAAGGTGCCATTAAATTATAGGTACCAAACACTGTATATAAATTACACTCCTGTCACAGCTCTGGCTGTGACTCAAGGTCTTCCTTGTGTTCCTCTCCCTCATGTGTCCACCTCCCCTGTCTGTTTGTCAGTGTGTGTTGTGGACACAGCTTAACTTCAGCCTCCAACCATCTCATCACCACACAGTTTAAGAATCTGGTGATATCACCCTTTTATTACCTGATTGTTCCATCGGACTCAGTGGTCGTGACTCTCTCGCTAAGCCGCTAAGCATTGCATATACTACTATACTACTTTTTGAGCTGCTTATTGATCATTGTCTCCTCTGCCTAGGAACTCCAGTTTTTGCTTGCACGCTGACTCACTAACTCTAACTGCACCACAACAGCCTTCAAGCCAGCCCTAACATTCTCCCCCTGACTCTCCATAGTCCCTGCTAATCCCAGCTCCACTCCTCCCACTCACGCCTGCCTGCCCCTGACAACACCAGCCTCCCACATTCCCTGACTAGTTATTCTAAATGCATTCACCATTATCATCCACCCTTACGTGTCTGTGTCTGCTTTTGGGTCAAAAAACATCTAAGTCGTGACAATTCCTCCATCTTAAATAACATATTAGTACAGTTTTAAGAATAAAACCATGTCCTACGGGAGGAGCAACATCAAAAAGAAAACAGCCTGTAAAGATCATATACAGTACCCACAGTGGTTAGAAAGAGATTAAAATACAATAAGCCCAAAGTCACCTGTTTAATAGATTTTCAAAAGGTGTTTGACTTTGTTGAGCAGGATCTCCTAAAATATAAGCTTTACTAAATAGGGGTAATGGACAATTTTATCAGGCTGTTAGCTCATTGTACTGGTCACCTCTTGCCTGTGTAAAAGTGAATGAACGTCTTGTGAAATGTCTTTTTACACCCTCTGGTGGTTAAAGGGGCAAAAAGTGAAATCGTTTCACCGCTAGGTTTGCTGTTGTGCACTGCCTGTAGACCAAAACAAAGTGTGTCATGAGCCACACCTCCCTCTACCTCTGCTCTCCACATCCACCCCCCACCCCCCACTCACCTCATCTAAGCTTAGTTTAGCAGTTAGCATGTCTTTTACTCACTCTCGGTCTCTGCTCTAGCTATTCCCCTGCCTACTTCAATGATGATGGTACCTGTAATAAATATAATATATTTGCTGAGATGGAGGCAAGGCTCAGTGACTAGAAGAGCTGGTAGAAGCGCTCCATAGCTGTAACTGCTAGCTGGATAAGTTTAAATACTGACACACAATCATGTGCAGAGGAAATATGGAAAAAGCCCAAACTGAGAGCTTATTGTTTATTAAATAAAGATTACAGATGTAAATATGTTAAGTATTATTTGCCTAAAAGTCAGAGACCACTCAGTGTGCATTTAAGATGTGGTATATTACCACTACATATTCAAACAGGAAAATACAGAGGAGTAATTGAAGATGAAACAATCTGTGAATATTGTGAACTAAATAAGGGGGAAGCGGAGATTGTGGAAATACTGTGGAAAATGAAAGTAATTTCATTATATACTGTCCTTTATATCATGATTTATGATAAATATTATTTAAAAACATTTTGATTTGGTATTGACAATTAAGCTTTGACTAAATACCTTTTAATAATGTTTAAGCATCTTCCGAATATCTTTCTAAAGCATGGCATAGGAGCAGAAAAGATAGATAGGTCAATTATTCAGACTCCAGGGGTAGAACCCTATTAAGCTTGTGTCAGGTTGTTATTATTATTATTTGTCATCAGGCTTTGACTGTGTCAACACCAAATTTGGTACATAGTCTTGTGGAACCGAGATATCAGTTTCTACTATAAAAGAGCAAGACTGTTAAAGCAACACTTACCTTTCTGGAAATTTTACACTTTTCTTTGTTTAGGTTAAAATGCTATTAATAAGCTGATGGCACTAAAATGTAAGTAAATTCCATCAGAAATAAAAACTCATAACTATACCATTCTCATATGGTTCTAAGAAAACTCTGACCAATCATTGCATTCGTTACCGCTAGTAACAGGGATGCTTGTGGATACAAACTAGTAACAGGGATGCTTGTGGATAGTAAAAGGGATGCTTTTCTCCATATCAATGGCAAACAAATGCAGACCACCGCTTCCACCTCCAGCCACTCCAACAGGGAAATCATTCAGCAAAAGAAAGAATATAGCAGAAAAAGCTAACACTTAGAGAGAAGTCGATGCTGCAAGAGCCAAAACTTGGGTCAACATCGGCTCTGCTGTCGAGCGATGGCAAAGACTGATGTAGCTTCATCCTGAGCTAAAAGGGACAAGATGGTTGCAGAGTTTCTGCTGGACAGGTATTTTTACTTTGCCTCTAAGTTTGAATCAACATGGCAGCAGCCTCTGCGTACACTGGCAAAGTAAACACGGTGCAACAAGAAGTAAATTCTTCAGTGCAAGCCTTTAATCGATAGGATAGATGAGTGTGAAGGGGGGAGAGAGAGAGAGAGGGAGTGACATGCAGCAAAGGGCCACAGGCTGGAGTCGAACCCCGGCCGCTGCAGCAACAGCCTTGTACATGGGGCGCCTGCTCTATCACTAAGCCACCAACGCCCCACAGTCACGAGTTTTTAACAAACATTAGAAACCGCTGCAGAGATCTAACGCTACAACCGAGAGAGCTCAGGATGTGTAGCAAGCTTGGCCTGCTACATTGAGCTAGCCCTGAGATGACCATGGTTTCGCCTGGAGCTGTCCCGACGGGGAGACGCCGGCAGCGCTGTGACAGGACGCGGACGCGGGGGAAGCCCGGAGGGGTTAGCTCTAGGCTAAGAGCTAACCCCAGCGAACCAGCTGTTCCCTATGAGAGGCCCTTTGAGACATAATTCATATTTGGTTTCACATGTAACATCATACTCTCATACATACACCACTATACTCTCACACAAACACTACTATACCCTCTTACATGCACAATCATACTCTCATATATACACCACTATACTCTTACACAAACACTATTATACCCTCTTACATGCACAATCATACTCTCATACATACACCACTATACTCTCACACAAACACTACTATACCCTCTTACATGCACAATCATACTCTCATATATACACCACTATACTCTTACACAAACACTATTATACCCTCTTACATGCACAATCATACTCTCATACATACACCACTATACTCTCACACAAACACTACTATACCCTCTTACATGCACAATCATACTCTCATACATACACCACTATAGGGGTGGGCAATATGGCAAAAATATCATATCCCGATTTTTTTATAATAAAATTACAATCATGATTTTATCACAATTCTTTTTTATGTTGATTTTGGAGACTAATTTGCAAGTTTCTGAACAGTGCAACCAAACTATTTCCCTATGTAAAACATGTAAAACGTATGTAAAATGGATGTTAACATGTAAAACCCTAAAAGAAAAAAAAAACAGACAAGTTAGGCCAAAGAACGTTTCTGAGCAGATTTTAATTTAAATAGTTTGTGCAATTTTGCCCAACATGTGCCAAAAATGTAAACATACTAAAAGATAATCGACAACAACACTAAAGTGCACTCTTGCAACATAAAAACTAAATTGTTGGTTTTTGAGGTAGCTTTCAATAAACATGAAAAGTAAAATAAAAATTACAGAACAAAATATCAATGAGGTAATGTCCGTTTCAAATAATACTCAAGGCTTATTTCAAATGGGTAAAATAAAAATGCCAACTCTTTATATTGTTATAAACTAAGGCAATTCTACAGTATTACTGTATTATTCAACACAGTCATTTTAACAGGATTCAAGTATTCCTCCCAAGGTAAAACAATAAATAGCTTATTGAAAAGGGTCAAATAAAAATGCAAACTTAAGTAACTGTGGTTATCTCTTAAAGTGCAGCGATTTAGAACAAAAATTATCAAACTGCAATGTCTATAACCTGATTATTAGAAGTCCAGCAGCTTTAGAACATATTATTATTCAGACATCTTAGAGCTTTTATCTCCTTCTTAGGAGACACATTATGACAGATTACAGATTTTTAGCCAGGAAAACCAATTTGTCAACTTTATCTGGCTTGAGAGTAGCCCTTTGGCAAGTTACTATGTTGCCACCTGTGCTGAAGACTCATTCAGAGGGAGCACTTGTTGCTGGAATGCACAGATACTTTTGAGCTAGTTGGCTAACCCTTGGGAAGTTTCCCTTAATGGAATCTCCACCATAGGCATTTCTAGCCCATTTTGGGGGTGAGAGATTTTTATTTATTTATTTATTTTTTCCTGTATGTAAATTTTTTTTTAATGTATGTCCTTTTTGACTTAGAAAAGTGTCAAAACCATACGGTATACCATACAGTTGATCCACCCCATCCCTCCCACCTTTCCTCTGAGCGCTCTATCTGCACAGAGCAATGCGCTGCCTTCCAGAGTGGGTGATATGCAGTAGTGGTCCAAGTACCTGGCTTAAACTAGGATATATAGGACATTTCTTAACTTCTACCACTCAATACCATCACGTTATTACATTACCAGTCCTCATTTTTGCTGCATTTAATCGTAGGACACTGTTTATGTTGTTAGGTAGGCGTTAGCTGACGTTTTTTCTAGCTAGGAAACATTACAGGTGGTCAGTACCACTGTCCTCTGTTTGAACTGGAATGAGAGAAGCTAACTGTCGTGTCATGTGCATGTGTTAATATTAAAGCCAAGGTGCTACTGACTGGATGCCCATTAACTCCTATTGTGACAAGAAGGAAAAAGGCAGAAACAAACATTGAAAAAGTCAATTACTGTTAAAACCCTCTACGGTCCGCGATCACGCCGGCGTGATCAAATCACGTGACTAGTTTATGACGTCACTGCACGAAAACGAAACCCCGTAGAGCGCCACCGTCAACTTCTCTGGAAAGTGCGGACTTGAAACTCCATGACAGTTTTTGTTTTATGTTGATACACCAAGTAAAAACGGAAATATGATAGTTTAAAGTTGAAATAAAAATAATGTTTACGCATGCATAAAGTGCGCACGGTGTGTTGGAACAGGCGTTGCATTTATTTGAATATTTTCGTCGTTTTTTGTTATATTACGAAACGGATCAAAATGTCTGAATCTGCCGACTCTGCTCTACAGGCTGCACATTCTTGGGACGTGGGGTGGGGACAACTGAGCAGTGTGGCGGAAGTGAAGTGTGGGCGAGTGAGGCGGATGAAAGAAGCAGGCGATAGAGTAGTGAGCGATAGTGTGGGAGAGTTTTTTTGGAAGATTTGGAGTTGTTTTAGGATTTAGAGTTTATTCGTGAGGAGTAGAGGATGTTGCGGACATTGAATGTAAGACAAGCCGTGGACTTGTTTTTCGAACTGGAGGAGCAGGAGGGCGAAATCTGCGTTTCACCGTCGGAGTCGGAGAGTGACTGTGACGATGAAGTTGAGGATCCGTCCTTTGTGACGGACGACAAGAGGTGAGTCAAACTTCTTCTGAACATTTATTACTTTTGTTTTTCTTATTACTCTCTTTGTAAACGTGTGCTGTGTGATTTTGTGACACACACACACACACACACACACCTCGCGGTAAAATATATTTTACTCGCGGGAAAATATTCATATTTTCCCGCGAGTGGTAGTAGCAAAACATGTAGCAGATATTGAGTTGCCTGTCTTTTTGTGGGAAAAACGAAAGAGACTATTTAGCAAGTGGATTGAGTCTGAAGTTTAGGTTGATGAAATGAATGTCATGGGACTATTCAGTAGTTTGGTTTCGTAGTTTTTAGTGGTAGTCTCACATAAACCTACAGGGTTTTCTACAGGGCCTCCCCAAGAATTGTTATTTTATTGTTTTTGTGTATTTTGAAGAGAGGCATGGCCAAAATGAAAAAAATACTTATGTCTTCACCTGGTTTTTGTTGTAAATAGTTATGTTATTGTTGTTTATAGTTTGATTTATCTCAATTTGACATTTTTTTAAATTGTGCAAATTGAACTGAACTCAACTTTTTACATTGTGTTATTGTCATGTACATATACAGAGATGATGAGCAGCCTGGGACATCTACAGCCCCAGCAAGAGGCAGTGGCAGGGGGCGTCAGCGTGGGAGGGAGAAAAGATGCCGGTCTAGATCTCCATGTGACCGGTCATCCCAGCCGCACCACAGCCCTGAGGCCTGGAGAACAGAGAGTGACCCTGATACTGCTCTAGGAGTCAGTAGGTTCATGCCCCACAGACCACCAGGACCCCAGGTTGACATTATGTTATTGTTGTTTATAGTTTGATTTTATCTCAATTTGACATTTATATGTCACTTTTGCACTATTTAGGAACCCCTCACAGTCTGTGAATGGAAGGCCTGTTATATAGTTCTCTGTCTAATCATGTACATAAACTGTTTTGAAGAGAGGCATGGCCAAAATGAAAAAAACGCCTATGTCTTCACCTGGTTTTTGTTATAAATAGTTATGTTATTGTTGTTTATAGTTTGATTTTATCTCAATTTGACATTTATATGTCACTTTTGCACTATTTAGGAACCCCTCACAGTCTGTGAATGGAAGGCCTGTTATGTAGTTCTCTGTCTAATTGTGTACATAAACTTTTTTGAAGAGAGGCATGGCCAAAATGAAAAAAACACCTATGTCTTCACCTGGTTTTTTGTTATAAATAGTTATGTTATTGTTGTTTATAGTTTGATTTTATCTCAATTTGACATTTATATGTCACTTTTGCGCTATTTAGGAACCCCTCACAGTCTGTGAATGGAAGGCCTGTTATATAGTTCTCTGTCTAATTGTATACATAAACTTTTTTGAAGAGAGGCATGGCCAAAATGAAAAAAAAAAACACCTATGTCTTCACCTGGTTTTTGTTGGAAATAGTTGTATATAGCTTAATTTTATCTCAGTTATACTTTTGTATGTACATATTTACAACTTATGTTTACATTTTCTGCCTTTGAATTTTTTCACTGAGCATGTTTGAATTTTGTATAGTAAAGAAATTAATTTATTTTTCAAATCCGATTTTGTGTTTTTGAGTGTTTTTGGGTCTAGTATGTTAATATAGTATGTCAGAGTGGAAAAATAATTTTCTGGTCATATAGCTAAGGTTGTGCTGAAAAAAAAGATATCAAACATTGGCATGACAAACATTTTTTTATGTGGTATATAAAGGCAAAAATCACAAGTATACAAAACGGCCAAAATTAGCCCAAGACCCTATGTTAATGTTACATGTTGTGCTTTTCATTTCAAATAAAAGTCCAAAAAATAAGTCCAAGGTCCATTTTTGGTATTTTTGGTACTCACTATAGGGGGCTGGTTTACTCCAGAAACATACATACTGTTTATGTGTATGTTGAGGAGCTGCTGTTTCAAAATGAGTTGTCTTCCCCCAGAAATTAGGGTTACGATATGTTTCTTTTATGATTCCAATCCATTCCTCTTTTGCTGTGGCTCAGCATTTAAATAACCTTTATCAAATTTGATGGTTTAGTCACAGACTTTCTCAAAAGGTGTTTTTCTTTCACAAATGTGGGAATGAAACTGCGTTAAAATGTACAAAACAATGAAATTTATCTTGCTTGGCCGGGCAGCTCTCTGGGTGCTCAGCACCCCTAAACCTCTAATCCTAGAATTGCCCCTGGTCTCCACCATTCAAGAGGATCCATCTCACTGTCTGCATTTGGTGTGGACAGGTAGGCCTTCAGTTCCCCATCTATTGTCTCTTTTAGAGATGGGGAAGCAGATGAGGCAGTTGCAGATACAGCACCTGAGGTTTTTAAAAAGCTAGCTAATGTTTTCTTCTTTGCTTTCTTTGGTGGTCCTTGTTCTTTTGCCTCAGGACTCTGTGATGTGGACGGAGGCTGATGCTGTGCTTGTACATTCAGCATGGACTCCAGCTCAGACACAGCTCTGGCTTGTACTCCCTCTTTCTTGTCACTGTCAATGTATTGGGTTTTGAATCTGGGATCAAGAAGTGAAGCCATGTCCAGCAGGGCATCAGTGTTGGGATCCTGGTATTTTTCAGTGAGGTAGTTGAGGATCGTTGTCTTTATCGTGTTTGTTAGCTCACTGTCTTCATCATCCAGGTTAAGGAGGTTGACTTTCAGCAGGTGCAGGACTGGCTTGACATAGGACACACTCACATAGTCCTCCCCTGAAAGTGCATCGGTGAAATCTCTCAGTGGACCAAGGGCCTTCTTTATGGACTCCATTACATCAGTATCTTGCCATGATGGTACCAAGTGCCTTCTTGTTGGCCTTCAGGACCTGAGAAATGGCCTTTTCTTGGTCCAACACTCTCTCAATCATGGCAAGTTTTGAGCCCCATTGCGTTGGTGACTCTGTAATGAGTTTTTGTTGAGGTAGTTTCATCTCTATTTGAGCTTGACTCAAATCCCTTTTCTTCTTCCAGCTGAAGGAGAATGCACTCACCACTTTCTTGCAGACAGATGTTGTACGATTAACACGAGGGTCTTTGGCACTTTTTTCTAAAAGAAGAGCATGATATATTAACCAGATGTATTGATTAAATGAAACTAAAATCAGCACAAGGTACATTTTAATCTGTAATTGTCTATTGTTAATATTGAACTAATTTTAGCAAAATTGGTTAATGCTGTAGTTTTTCATGAAGTGAATATAAAACATTTCAATAAAATGTGTATTAATCATAGACTAAAACAATGAATTACTTTGTTCTGTGTTCCTAGTTTATTCTGGAGTTATTTTAATAAAATAGTTTATTACATTAATCATAGACTAATACAATGAATTACTTTGTTCTGTGTTCCTACTTTATTCTGGAGTTATTTTAATAAAAGAGTTTATTACATTAATCATAGACTAATACAATGAATTATTTTGTTCTGGAGTTATTTTTATAAAATAACATTGTTACTATGCAGCAACTCAGTAATAACTATTGTTATTACTGCTTGTTTTAACTTTATTATTTTTCATCTGATCCTGTTTTGTTAAGCATTTTGGGTCCCATCTTTACATTTTATTTATTTATTTAAAATTCACTCACCAATGGCTAGGTGCAGTCCATGCCCAAAGCACGGTAGACGAGTCCAGTTGTTGAGTTCCAAGGCCTTCACCATGTTAGCCCCACTGTCTGTGGTCATGCAGGTCATGTTATCCTCTTTGAGTCCCCAGCATTGAAGACCATCCGTCAGCCCTTGCACTATGAGTTCCCCCGTGTGGTCTTCTGGGAAATATGTTGTTTGGAGAATCGCACTGCAGAGCTTCCAGTCTTCAATATAATGAATGGTCAGACTCAAATAACGCTCTGAAGTGCGGCTGGACCACAAATCACTTGTTGTTGCGAAAAACTGGACGTTTTGAACTTTGCGTTCAATCTTTTCACGGCACTCGGAGTACAGATGTGGAATGGCAGTGCTGGAGAAGTATTTACGGCTGGGCAGCTCGTACCACGGATCAACTACTTTGAGCAGTTTTTTGAACCCCTCGTTTTCGACTGTTTTGATTGGAATCATATCTTTTGCAAGGTAAAAAGTAACTGCTTCCGTTATGTTACGGTCACGGTCTGGGTCTTTCTTTTTGTTTTCCTTTATGGTCTATGCAGAGCTGGTTGTGAACCTGAGGTTGCAGCTATGTTATTATTGTTATGTATGTTGTGCAATGCCTTGGGACAATGAACTACAAATCCCAGAGCGGCAGGTCCCAGGTGTTACGGTGCTGTGTGCGCAGGCGTGTGGCGGGGACCTTTGATTACAAATGGCATACAGCTGGTGAGGACGCCGCGAGAGTGGAAGCAGTATCTGCACGACCCGACGGACACACGGCGATACCTTTTATAGATCTCTCTCTCCATCAAAAAAAGAAGAAAACTAAAACCTGAACTATCCAGACGACGATGGGGCTGGCGGCTCAGGAGAGCAACGCTTGGGCTCTCGGAACAGACGCTACCGATGACACTGCATAACAGTAAGCATAGCTGCCTCTGTTTGTTTTTGCTTGGTTCACTAGCCGGCTCTGTGTGTTATAGGGTTTTGTTTTCTTTATGTTGTGTACAGTAGTGGCACGCCCTAGTGGGCCCTGTCGCAACTGGGACGGAATGCCTTTATCAAATGCCTGTGTTAAAGTGGTTTGTTTTGGTTTAACGCTAGCTGTCGCCTCTGGCTGCGGTGTGGCCGCTCTCCTCGTTGTTTGGCTCTCAGCGTACTGTTTAGGGTGCTGTCTCTTCAGGTGGTTGAAAAGGTTCGTTGTGTTGCCATCTGACGTGCGAACCGTGTCTGTGTAAACTTTGCAAATCCCCGTTGTTTGCGCCTTGTCATTTGGGGAAAAGCCAAACCAATTCCATACGATGGAGGTGGAGTTCTTTTTGGGGACCAACTCCTCCGTTTCGCTTTCGTTTTCAGCCATGGCTTGCCGCTACACAACCAAACGTGGAGGCTAATGCTAGTAGCTAGTCAGCAATCCACTGCACTGCCCGTAGTTCACTATGATTGGTTGGTCAGGTGCGCATGAAACTTCTGATGCGTCTGTGCGCCAGCATAGAACTGCAGTGCATAGAATGTGCCCTATAGACGATTCTACGATCTCTCTGCTTTGACAGAATGTCAACACATTCTAATCCTTCATGATCTAATATCATCATATTGCACACCCCTACACCACTATACTCTTACACAAACACTACTATACTCTCTTACATGCACAATCATACTCTCATACATACACCACTGTGAGAGAGTATAGTAGGCCTACTGTGTGTGAGAGTATAGTACTATATGTGAGAGAGTATAGTGATGTGTGTGAGAGAGTATAGTGATGTGTGTGAGAGAGTATAATTAAACAGGAAGTTAGTTTGATCAAACAGGTAGACAGTTTAAATCCTCATTCCCTGATTGGCTTACAGCCCTAAAAATAAAGGCTGTACCTTCTCAGAGCACTGCTAGCTAAATTGATGCTACGTGGGAAATCAAGCTGCAGCACTTTTAAGGATAACTTTATAGTTTTGTAGGTACAGTAGCAAAGTAGTCATTATTTTTCCACTTATTTACCTTCTTTTTCAAAGTCATTTTTTGTTTGTGGAAGTAAATGGTAATGAGGAGAACATTACTATTTTTTTCACTAATACAATGAGGTATGTTCAGGACATTGTAAGGGAAACTGACAACGTGGGACATGACAGCATGATTTTGGACAATTTCTTTCTTTCTGTCAAATAGCCAGCAGCTAGAAGGGGGTGACAGTCAAGCGACACAAAGGGATATGTTTACTTCAAGAGGACCGCCAACAATCAGAACTGGTCATCCTGGTCGCCCTGACCGGACGTCCCGCATTGCACGGGACTGCACAGCATTTCTGTCTCTTTTCACGGCCTGGATACCGGACACGGAACCGAAGTGCAGCGCCTAGCAGCAGAGGCAGTTTTCAATCGGCACCCTTGACTGTCCACACACTGAATGAATAAGGCATATTGTTCTGACCATTTTATTTATGTAGTTATGGCTGTAAGCTCGGTGACACAAAATTAAAATTGTAATGAAGTGATTAGGGTATTGAAAATGTGTTCGGTTATGCACTGTTGTGTTATTTTAAATTATAAACACGGTATTTTCTCCTCACGTTCCACAGTGCGTGCTGTTGTTTGTTTATTTTGAAAACTGGCCGGATTCTCTCGTCTTTTCTGTGTCCGACTTCCTGTTTGGTACGATCCGCTCTATCCAGCTTGACAGAAGCGCTCGCGACTTGCGTGAAAAATAGACCAGACGCCGAACTGAAGCGCTGCAGTGCGCGAGCCTCCGTGGGCGCTTCGCTCTGCTCAGCAGCCTGTGTGGACGGTCAGATAGGTTAACATGGGCACCGATTGAAAACTGGCTCTGCTTCAGTTCCGCGTCCGGTGTGTCCAGGCCGTGAAGCGCTGCAGTGCGCGAGCCTCCGCGGGCGCTCCGCTTTGTTCAGTGGCTTGTGTGGACAGCCAGGGCCAGACTGCCAATAGCATCACTAAGTCACTCCCAGTCCGCCATCTTCTCATATTATGATTGGGAAGGCGGGCCAAGTCCATCCAATCCCGCTTCTTCTCGCTTCCATCAAAAATAACCAATCACAAACTGAGAATTCAGTACTATTTCCGTTTCAATCAAACTCCCTTCCATTTCATTCAAACTCTCTCACACAAACAACTATTCTCATTCACATACCCTATCATTCTGTCTTACATTCACTGGGTACGTCCCAAGTCCCTTAAAATTACTGCTAACCACCTAACCTAGCCACCTTACCTAACTGTTTAGTCCCTCCCACTTAGGAAAACATGCAAGGAGTCAGGAGTTAGGAGTGAGGAGCGAGGATTGCTGATTAAGAGACATGAGACTCTCTGAAGCGTCACGTAAAGCGATGTCCTTTTCTGATGACGCCGGCACAGCTGGATCTGCTGCATAACGGAGCCAGCGTTTGGTGTACATCCCAAGTCACATTATATTCGCTGATCAAAGCCGTAACCCCCACCCCCCACCGTCATGACTTTGGTCTCACACTTTTGCATGTATTACCATTGTTATTGAGTCATTTGCCGAAGTTTGTCGCAATTAAAGAACGGTCTGTAGCCCTACCACTGTCACTGTGATGAGCATCATTATCATTATTACAGTTTTTCTCAAATGCTAAAACACATTTCACAAACGTTTCCTCTATGTTCCCCAATGTCTAAACACAACACCCTTTTCTAAAGCTACATAAACACAACCACACCTTCTCACTTCAAAACTCAAACTTTCACACCAAAAGAGCAGCTCGAAGCTTTCAAAAATGTAAACACTATACACATCATTACACACTACAGCAAAACAATTGAAAACACAATGCTCAATTTGTGAGAAGGTTCTTTGTTTCATAACTGCCAATGCATATTTTTTTAGAAACTTTACAGTAACGGATCTTCTTAGATCTCTGTAGAGGATTAGGCATTTAGATTTGTGAGTTTCATATGAAGAGTATAAATCTATAGAAAATACTGCATGTACACTACTGTAACACAACTCAATGCAAAAACAGAATCTATTGCACACAACAACTCTTGAAAACATGTTCAGGGTGTGAAGTTTTTTTATTTACTTTATTCACACCACAATTACTGTGCGGCATCATGTCGCTGAGCTGCATCGGGCCACATCACTTCATCCACATCGCAGGCTATATTTTCTCTTGCCAGGCACCGCGGGAAAAACCCCCTGGAATGGCGAATCCATCCTTGGAAGGCCTCCACTGGGATGTCAGCACAGGCCAGCTCCATTGCCCTTAGGAGGTTCTCTCTAGTGTATGGTTGTCTGTCATAAACCTTCCATCTCCACGATGAGAAGAACTCCTCTATAGGGTTCAGGAAAGGGGAGTAGGGTGGCAGACAGACGTTTAAAAACTGGTTACTGTTGGTGGTGAACCACTCTCTGATTTGGTTTGTTCTGTGGAAGCGGACATTGTCCCAAATGATCACATAAATGGGATGTGCGGGCCCAGGATGGTGTTGTTGGCGGTCCAGGAGGATGTCTTTTAGCTCCTCTAGGAAGGTGAGGAGACGTTGGGTGTTGTAAGACCCAAGGACAGCATGCCGGTGGACAAGCCCCTCCGAACCCATGGCCGCACAAAGAGTAATATTACCCCCCCGTTGGCCAGGAACCTCAGTGATGGCTCTTTGGCCAATGATGTTACGGCCTCTTTGCCTTCGTTTCTGCAAGTTGAAGCCAGCCTCATCCAGGAAGAGGTACTCATGAGGTCTGGCCATCGCGTCCAACTGTAATATCCTCTGTGAAAATGTGAAAGTGCACAGGTGTTCAGAACAACAGTCAATCAGGTAGCACAGTATTGTCCAGAAGTAATGTAGGCCACTGAGCAACACAGTATGTCCACTAACTGTACTGTGAACATGGATGTATACTTACTTGCACATACTCGTAACATAGGTCTTTGTGTCGCGCAGAGTTGCGCTCAAAGGGAACCCTATAGACCTGTTTCATCCGCATCTTTTGGCGCCGGAGAACTCGGTCTATTGTGGCCAAGCTGACATCATCAATGCTCTCAAAGTTGACATTATCGGCAATGACTTTGTCTCTGATCTCCCGGAGTCTGATGAGGTTGTTCTCACGAACCATATCCACAATGAGGGTTTCTTGTGCCGCTGTAAATATGGCAGCCCTCCCACCTCTATGTGGCATTCTTTCAACTCTAAAGACAGAAACATGTGTTGTCAATTGACATGTTTTACAATAACAACTGATTTGAAACCAATAGACTACTTTCACAGGCTTGTAAAACTGTATTGTGACAAAGAAAGCAATAGAGTACAATACCTGTTGTGTTGTCTGAATGCCCCGATAATGTTGGCCACGGTGAACCTACTCAGGTTTGGACGGACTCTTAGTCCTGCTTCAGCCATTGTCATGCCATGGACAATGACATGGTCAATGACTGTTGCTCGCATCTCGTCTGTAATGATGGTGCGAGGTTGTCTTGCTCTTCCTCCTGGACCTTCTCCTCTCCCTCCTGGACCTTCTCCTCTTCCTCGTTGGCCTGCTCCTCTTCCTCCTCTGATTTGAACTCCTCTTCCTCGTTGGCCTGCTCCTCTTCTTTCATGGCCAGCTCCTCTCCCTCCTCTGACTCGGATTCGTCTTCCCCTGACTCTGCCTTCATCCATTGTGTTTGTTTGGAAACTGTGCACTCTGAACTTGCTTTTATACATGTGGTCACAGCATTAGCAACAGGTGTCTTCAATTTTGAGTCGTTGTGTGTAATGAATGACGCCAAGTGTGTTCATTGTGTTCAAATATTGCTGACTGTGGCAAGCATTTTGCATCACATGAGCTTTCATTTGAGAATATGAGCAGAGTTCTTTTGCAACTTGTGTTTTAGCAAGGAAAAATGTGTTTAGATTTATGAGAACGGAGGATTGTGTTTTGTGAATTGTGTCTTCATGTGAAATGTGTTTATGATATTGGCAAATGATGGCTAGATTTAGTAAATGTGTTTAGACAACTGGTCATTTGGTTTAGAGGACTGGCTTTTGTGTTTTAGCATTTGAGAAAAACTGTATTATCATCATCATTATTATCACTATTATTAAATCCACTTGCCATCATTCAGCAAGTCAGCTGCTGAGTGAATAAGACATATCAGACCTGTCAGTCTAAAACCCTTTAACAGGGAAAAAACGGTAGAAACCTCAGGAAGAGCAACTGAGGAGGGATCCCTCTTCCAGGACGGACAGACGTGCAATAGATGTCGAACAGAACAGAATAGCATAACAAATTAACAGTATTCTGTATGACACAATGAGGCAGAAAGAGAGACAGAGAGAGATGCAGGACAGACGGTAATGACAGTAGCTTACAACAACATTAATGAAAGTAATAATATTAATATTAATATTAATAATTAATATTACCTACAGGCTATTAAACATGATTCCACTCACATGACAGGCAGGACAATTAATGATGGGCAAATGTGTTTGTGTGTGTGTGTGTGTGTGTGTGTGCATGTGTGTGGTGTTATATCAACACGTGTGGTTCTGGACATGAGCAGCTACACATTTAACAGCCACACATCACCGACAGTCCGCTGATCAACGCAATGGGTTGTGAATGAAATAAACTTAATTACAACATGACAGTCTTGCAGGAAATATCATTAACGTTACTCTTTGTAGTCACGTAGGCATGTGGATTACAGCATTTCAATGCAAAGAATGCATGTAACGGGTACACTTGCGCTGTTTCTTCGCCATCTCATTCAAATGAGCCAGACGTAGGGGGCGGGTATTTATACGTCAGGGCCTCAAGCTGAAAAAGACTTCCTGTTAGGAACCTCTCTTGTTACCTTACTCATCGCACCTAACAGATCCCTCCTAACTCCTAACGCTAACTCCTTACTGGCAGGAATAAGAGACATGAGACGGCCTTAAAGATGGTGGACCTCGAAAGACTTCCGGTTCAAGTAAGGAGTTAGGAGTTAGCAGTATAAAAATAAGAGACTTGGGACGTACCCACTGTCATTTTGTTCCTTACACATGATTATTTGCATTCACATGTACAACTAATGTTTCTTACATATGCTATTATTCTGTTTCAAATATAATATTATTCTCTCATACATATATTAGAACTTTGTTTTACATATACTGTTACTTCCATGTACATACTATCAAACATATAATATTATCCTCTGTTACACTAAGAGTATGACAGTAAATAAAAGAAAACATGGTGATAAATATAAGAGTATAGTAGTGTTTGTGTGAGAGTATAGTGGTGTATGTATGAGAGTATGATTGTGCATGTAAGAGGGTATAGTAGTGTTTGTGTAAGAGTATAGTGGTGTACAGTATGTATGAGAGTATGATTGTGCATGTAAGAGGGAATAGTAGTGTTTGTGTAAGAGTATAGTGGTGTATGTATGAGAGTATGATTGTGCATGTAGGAGGGAATAGTAGTGTTTGTGTGAGAGTATAGTGGTGTGTTTGTGTAAGAGTATAGTGGTGTATGTATGAGAGTATGATTGTGCATGTAAGAGGATATAGTAGTGTTTGTGTGAGAGTATAGTGGTGTATGTATGAGAGTATGATTGTGCATGTAAGAGGGTATAGTAGTGTTTGTATAAGAGTATAGTGGTGTATGTATGAGAGTATGATGGTGCATGTAAGAGGGTATAGTAGTGTTTGTGTGAGAGTATAGTGGTGTATGTATGAGAGTATGATTGTGCATGTAAGAGGGTATAGTAGTGTTTGTATAAGAGTATAGTGGTGTATGTATGAGAGTATGATTGTGCATGTAAGAGGGTATAGTAGTGTTTGTGTAAGAGTATAGTGGTGTATGTATGAGAGTATGATGTTACTTGTGAAACCAAGTATGAAATATGTCTCAGGGGGCCTCTTATAGTTCCCAGCATCCTTCTGGCGAACGTCCGCTCGCTGGACATGAAAATGGATTACATCCAACCGTAGAGATCCACTCACCGAGGAGTGAGGGACTGCTGCGTCCTTGTGTTCACTGAGACATAGATGAATGGTAACATATCAGACTCTGGTGTTGAGCTAACGAGGCTAACACTACATAGAGCAGACAGGGAGGCTGCATCGTCTGGTAAGTTCCGTGGTGTCAGTGGTCCATGGTGCTGTGATGTGAAGAGGATCTCCCAGTTCTGCACTCAGGATGTGGAGTTTTTGACTGTGAAATGTCGACCCTTTTCATATTACTATTGCACTATATGTTCTTTCTTATATGTTGCACAAATTGTTTTTAAATGTTTTGTTTCTTTTTGCTTGGGGTATGCAAAATGTCATTTAGTTTTTGTAATGTACATAAAAATGACAAATGAAGTTCAGTTTAGTTCATAATGTTATATACTGTATGACAACACAGCACCCAGTTGCTAATGGCTAACGTTAGCCTATTGTAGCGTTGCCTCTGAAACATTAACTTCCTTGTGCGTTTAACGTTAACGCTACTACCTAACATTAGCACTGTAGCCTTATTCTAAATCTCATCAGTCATCACTGACTCTGTTTGAGCTTTAAAACTCCAGGGTTGCGTTTGACTGTCTTGGTTGTAACGTGACACTTGTTCGGTGCAACACCGTATCTAACGTTACCTTGCAAACGCCCATGTCTATCATAGAGGTAATGAGGACGTAATGGAGGCCATTGGAGGGAGGTGGAGTTGCAGGAGGAGGGAATTGGGACTTTGGAGGGAGGCGGGAGTTGTGGATGTTCAATTTTTTTCTAAGTGCTGTGTGAAATGCAAGAAAGGCCACCATCAATCAAAAAATTTTGCAGAGGCCGGGCTAAGCAGGAAAGTGGCCATAATTTATTAATGATTTGTCCAATCAACATAAATCTAGGCAGAAAAGTGTTCAGTACCTGTTGCAGCACGTGTACCAACAGCTCTTTGACCTCAATCCATAAGTGGCACCACAAATTAGGGATGCACCGAATATATTCGGCCGAATATTGCAAAAAACACACATTCGGTATTCGGTGGAATAACTGAAAAGCCAGGCCGAATAATAGCGGCGTGTTTTGATGATGCAATCAAACAGCGTGTGGTGATGGACGGAGTAAAATGTCAGCTGTGTGGCGATATTTCAAAGCATTGGAGAGTGATAGAAGAAAAGCGGTTTGCAAAGAATGTAATACTGAACTATCTAGAGTAGGCTAGTGTTGCAGGGTATACTGGTACCAACGGTAGACCGCGGTACTAAAACACCACCTTACATATGATACCATAATGTTGGAGTAGTACTATGGTACCTCAGGTACCACTACTGTGGGATAAGTTCAAAGTCCAATCGCAAGAGGGTGAGTGTCCATGCGCCGTCCAGAGCGATCGCTCTGGCACCGTCCAATAACGGCGCGCGCTGGCCACCTGGCACTCGATATGCCGCTGCAGTGGGTTTTCAATTTATTTTTATTTATTTATTTTTTAATTTTTTTTGTATCCAGTGACATTTCAGGTATTAGCTGAGCTACTGAGTATCTTTGAGCAGTGAAAGTTATTATTAATCTATTTTTACTTGTAGGTTAGATTTGTTTATATATGCTACAGTGATTTGTTTTCCACAGAGCTCTATGGTGCGAGCATTTTACTCACATTTGCGACTAAAAATAGTTTTGTGCGAGCAAAAGAAATCATTCAGGAGCACGCTGTGTGAGTACAGATTTCAACCAGCAGCAGAAACGAAAGGCGAATCCTGCCAGTTGTGGGTTGAACGGGGGTCACAGACACAGACAGGAATGTATTCCTGTCAAATATGGCGGCCATGTGCTCCACGGCGCAAGATAACAGCTTACTGGCTACGGAGAAGCCCGGCTCCAGGTCCAATAATTTCCTCTTCTTGGTGTCATGACTGCCCAAAAGTACCTGAACAGCCGAGCCGTGGCGGCACACAGGTATGTGACATGTCAGATGAGAAACGAGCCGTTCACATTTCTCTATTTGTGGCAGGTAACGGTCCACAAACCTCACTGCACTTAAGGGACTGTTCTTAACTTGTCAGGGGAGGAGGGTGGCTGGTTGATTTTTGGTTGATTTTTATGTCATTTATTTATTTATTTTATTTCGATCCCCGCTATGTTAATCATTTATTGATGCCATTTTTGAAGTATGACTAAGTCAATAAGTAATTTATTCCATTGAAATATCATTGATGTATTATAGAAAAGTGATTTATCTTTTTATAAATGACAAAAGGCACATCTGCCTCATTTTCGCTGTGGTATCGTGACACTACTCAGAACCGTGATACTTTAACTGGTATTGTACTGTGGGTCCCAATTTTGGTACCATGACAACACTAATCTGGAGGGGGTTCATCTGCAAAAACTAATGAAAAACTAAACAACGGCATTCAGTATTCGGTACTCGGTATTCGGCCAAGCATTTAATTTTATTCGGCTTCGGCTTCGGCCACAAATTTTCATTTCAGTGCATCCCTGCCACAAATAACATAAAACTGTACCTCAAAACCCAATGGACAGAATTTCATCAACTTTGGTGCACATAATCTGGGTCTTAATCAAGATCTGAAGTGTCATAATGATTAGTGCATCTGGGTGTGGCTTTTTTAGCATTATATGCTACATTATGTCTTTGCCCAATTTGCTGTGAGCTGGAATGGGCTAGAGAAATGTAACTTTGCATCGCCTGGAAATGATGTCTGAATGCTTCACATCACACACAAGAATAAGGACCACTTCAACGACAACAACATACGACAGGTGTGGCAGGGAGTCCAGCACCTCACCCACTACAAGTCCGGCAACACCATGATGGCTTAGGGAGACGCTGTGCTCGCGGAGGAGCTTAACCACTTCTTTGCATGCTTCGAGGTGAAGGGACCCGAGGCAGTAGCAGCTCTGCAGCAACTCCAGCCTCACGGTGCAGACGCACCAGGTGAGGGCCACACTGAGGTCAGTGAACCCCGGGAAAGCCACCGGACCAGACGGAGTGACGGGGAAGGTCCTCAGAAAGTGTACAGACCAGCTCGCCGGGGTCTTCATCAAGATCTTCAATGCATCACTGTCCCAGTCCATCATTCCACCATGCCTGAATTTGGCCACAATCGTCCTGCTGCCCAAAAAGACAATCAGCAGCCTCAATGACTACCGACCAGTTGCTCTGACACCTGTTATAAATGAAGTGTTTTGAGAAACTGGTCAGACATCACATCATGTCCTGCCTCCTTCCCACTTTTGATCCACTTCAATTTGCATACACAGCTAACAGATCGATAGAGGACTCCATTGTCACAGTGCTTCACACCACAATCGCCCACCTGGAACAGCAGTGGCGCTATGCTAGGCTGCTCTTCATCAACTTTAGCTCTGCCTTTAACACAATACTGACAGTAAAGTTACTGGACATTGGATTTCCTTTCACCACCTGCTGCTGGATCAGAAGCTTTCTTTCTGTCCGTGTACAGAGAGTCAGAGTGGGTCCCCATCTCTCCGCAGCCCTCAGCCTCAATAAATGCTCTCCACAGGGCTGTCTGGTGAGCCCTCTTCTGTACACTCTGTAAACCCATGACTGTGTCAGCACCCACCCAGACAATGCCATCATTAAAGGGAGAGTGCACCCAAAAATGAAAATTCACCAATTATCTGCTCACCCATATTCCGATGGAGGCTCAGGTGAAGTTTTAGAGTCCTCACAACACTTGCGGAGATCCAAGGGGAGAGGAGGTAGCAACACAACTCCACCTAATGGAGGCTTACGGTGCCCCAGATTCAAACGTCCAAAAACACAATATTGAAACCACAAAATATCTCCATACTGCTCGTCTATAGTGATCCAAGTGTCCCGAAGACCCGACATAAAAAGTTGTTTGGAAAAATGTCATTTTAGCCTCATTGTAGCCTGTAGCTCTAACTGCCTCTCTGTGCACTACATTCACATGTGCGCGCTTGCGCGTGAGACCAGCAAAAACATGTGAACACACATGAACGCGGTGCCCATGTCTCACAGTCTCGCGCAGGTCTAGAACTGCTGTGGGGCGGCTGTGGCTCAGAGGTAGACCGGGTCGTCCACCAATTCGAAAGATCAGCGGTAGATCCCGGGCTCCTCCAGGCTGCATGTCGAAGTATCCTTGAGCAAGATACTGAACCCCAAATTGCTCCCGATGGCTGTTCCATTGGTGTGTGAGTGTGTTAAAACTGATTAGCAGGTGGCACCTTGTATGGTAGCCTCTGCCACCAGTGTATGAATGTGAATGGGTGAACGTGACTCATAGTGTAAAAAGGACTTTGAGTGGTCACTAGATGACTACAAAGGTGCTATACAAATGCAGCTCCATTTAGATAATGGGTGAATTTTCATTTTTGGGTGCACTATCCCTTTAAGTTTGCTGACGACACCACCATGGTGGGGCTCATCTCTGGAAGCGACGAGACTGCATACAGGGATGAGGTCCAAAGGCTGGTTGGATGGTGTGCAGACAAGACCAAAACCAAGGAACTAACCGTGGACTTCAGGAGGAGGAAGCCTGACCTGCAGCCCATCTGCATCAATGGGGAGGGTGTGGAGAGGGTGCCCAGCTTCAAGTTCCTGGGTGTGCACATGGACGCAGACCTCCAATGGAGCACTAACACCTCAGCAGTCATAAAGAAGGCCCAGCAGCGTCTCCATTTCCTGAGGATCCTCAGGAAGATCAACCTGAAGAGGGAGCTGCTGACCGTCTTCTACCGCTGCTCCATTGAGAGTGTGCTGACATACTGCATCTCTGTGTGGTTCTCCAGCTGCACCATGGCGCACAAGATGGCACTACAAAGGGTCATTAACACTGCCCAGAAAATCATGGGCCACCCTCTTTCCTCCCTGAAGGACCTCTACAGTACTCGCTGTCTCAAGAGAGCACATAGCATCCTGAGAGACTCCATGCACCCAGGACACCCCCACTCAAGGATAACTTTTATAACAGGGCAATAGCACTAATCAATACAAACCTCAACAATGGGTCATGTGCAATGAACAATAATGTATTATCACCAACAATGATCTATTTATCACCTGCACTTTATAAAACACTTAACTGTATATTTTGTATTTTTCTACTCTTCATATATTTTATTTTATCTTGTTTTTTATATGCCTTATTTTGCACCAAAGTGGACAGTACCCCAATTTCGTTGTGCTGTGGTACACAAGTATGACTGTACAATGACAATAAAGATTTATCTTATCTTATCAAATTTGATCCAAATAGACCTGATAATGGTGCTATCATTGACAGCCAAAAATGTGACATTTTTGAAAGGCTATGCCCCTAACATGGTGAGTCTGAATGGCCTGAAATTTAACACACATATAATGTCAATGTCCTCTCCAAAATGAATTAAAAAAAGCCTCTTTGATTTTTAAGGCCACATGATGGGTTCTTTGTCAATCTGCTTAAAGTGAAAAACTGTAATATGAATAGTCTTTATTGGATTTTGACTTTATCAACACCAAACTTTGTTTACAGCCTTGTGGAACTGACACATAATTATGGTGTCCAAAAAAAATAACCACCATCAATCAAAAGTATTTGAAAAAGGGTGCAGCTTAAAAGGAAAGTGATCATATCACAAGTTGTCTTAAAGCAAACCTGATTAAATGAAGTGGAGACATCCAGCACTAAGTCCTGAATGTACCCACCAAGTTTTGTTCACATCTGATGAAGGGGAAGCAAAAGACAATTACTGAAGTGCTGCATACAATGTATTGGTGGAACAAGTGTCTGACTGGTCTCACTTCTTTAAGAGGGATTTATACATCTATGTTGAATCAACTCCTACAAAATTTCCCTTGGAAGGTCACACTCCCCTGTCACTCATGATCCTGTCCTGCCCACTGGCGTGAGGTAGTTACAACAGACCCCAGTGCACACTATTATGATAGGCCCTAGTGCACGCTATTGTGTATATTGTCTCATCACATGATCAACACTGGACAACATCAACATATATAATACTCAGTAATCATTATTGCATCTGTATATGACAAAAAATACCTAGGTATAAATAAGACATTACTTATTTAATTCAATTTCTTTATATCTATACTTAGAATAAGTATATAATGTTGTTATAGATGTTACTGACTTTTTTACAACAACAAAAAACATGATACGGATTTGTTTGTCACTCATAAAGGCCCATTCTCTGCCCAACACACAGTTGGATGGCCTGCTCTCTCTATGGGTCCCCCCACCTCACAGGCCCCAGTGCAACTGCACTGCCTGTACTGTCTATATTTACGCCCCTGTTCCTGCAGTTTGTCCTGTTAATATATATTAATATCAAAACCTGTTAAGTTTTGAACAGCATGTTACAAAGCTCATGCAATCATGTTTTCATCATCTTAGAAATATTTCAAATATACAATCCATTTTAATGTTTGAAGACACAGAGACAGTCAAACACACCGAAATCTTTTCATGCCTGGATTACTGCAACAGCCTGTTTTCCTGCCTGAATCAAAAATCTATGAATCGACTTCAGACTGTGCAGAATTTAGCTGCCAGGCTTTTGACCAGAACCAAAAGACATGATCATATCACTCCAGTTCTAGCCTTGTTACACTGGCTCCCAGTATGTTTTAGAAAAGATTTTAAGATTTTACCGATTACTTTTAAGGCTCTTCATAGTCTCTCTTCCAGCTATATCTCTGACCTCTTAGTGCTGTATACATGCCAGGACATACTTTGAGGTCCTTTGGCAGAGGTCTTCTGTCTGTTCCAGAGGTCCTGCTGAAAACTAAAGGGGACAGAGCATTTGCTAAGGGCCGCAGGGCTCTGGAACAGTCTGCCAGTGGAAATCAGGTCGGCAGAGTGAGCGATCTCTTAAGTCCCTTCTTCAAATCGGAGAGCCTTTCCTGATTTGACTTGAGTTTTAAGTTAATTTAAACTGCCTTTTATTTCCTCAGTTTTTATACACCAAAGTGTTTTTATTAGTTCTTTAAAAAGTTGTTTTAATGACTTGTCTGTTTTAACTGTTGACATGTAAAGCACCTTGTAACATAACTGGATGATATTCCTGCCTTGAACAGGCCGTGTAAAATGGCTTCAGTGTCAGTGGATCTTGATGAGGGCAGCTGCAACACTATGAATGTCTTCCAGCATATACTATCTAAAAATGTGCACAGTTAATTAACCTCATATTCAATGTATTATCACATCCTCTCTCCTGATGGCAGGGTTTTACCCTGTCTTATAGTATGGTCATTCTGAACAGTACTGTTGTCCTCCATTGTGTTCAAATAACACATTACAGAATTGTGTTTGGCACAGCATCTTTGCTTTAACCTTAATTATACTTTATTTACCATAAATGCAATCCACCCTCACCTTTACTGTACTTTAGTGAGGTGCAGATATTTCAGAGATGAACTGGACATCAAAAAGCACTGTTGAGTAAAGGGAAAAAAATGTGATGTTATTATAGGATTTAACTATTTTGATGTATCAGTGATACATCATATGATAAATCTTGTGTAAGACTGTATGGATGAAATAAATAATGGGGCTTTATCTTGCTAGAGTTATTAGTAATTCCCTTAAATAATTATTTTGCTTTCAGTGCAGACATGGAGTGACACAGTGATGAACCTCTGTTGGGTTTCTCATATTTGTCAGGGTAGAAGTTATCACCAGAGGGCAGTAGTGCGTCACTGAACACTTCTGAATGAAATCCATCCAGAAGGAATCACACACAAGGTTTATCATCATTCAGAGTGATGGAGACAAAATGACAATGGTTTGATTATTTAACAACCTTTTAATTAGTCTTAATAGCAACATTTGGAAAATTAATTGATTTATTAAACAGATATCTGCCATTTTTAACACTCAAATCATTTTGTGAGTGGATTTGTACCAGCAACAGTATTTCCAAACAAACAAAAAACAAATCCAATTTTTTTCTTTTTTACATTCAAAATCTGATGACTGCTTAAGCAAGTTAAATAAAAACTGTGCTACTTTGGCCTTGATGCAGCTGCCTCTCTCTGTCTGTTGCCACCACACTGTAGCCTCACTCAATGTCCTGCCCACAGCACTATCTGATTGGTTAGACATTGCAAGTAATAACCTATCAACACTGTAGACTGTTGTGCTACAGACAGCTAAGTTGAAAGCAGACTACAGCTGCTCCTCTTAGCCAGCAGAGCTTGGTGTTGAACATAAGGCGGCAGATATTACTGAATTTGTTAAATATCACAATTGTCTACGCTGAAGCAAAAACACCCAGTGCTGCTGCTGGTAGTGTTGTACTGTAGTAATAACTTTTACTGGATGGATGTATCATCAGTTGAATGAGTACAATAACTGCAATGAGAGGAGGAGGGAATGAGATGGTGCCTGTGAAAGATGTGACAAGTTTATCATAGTTCATAAAAATTGACAATACAGACATTTAATACACCTGACGTAAATACTGCAGACCTGCTGATGCGCATTCAGTCCACTGGACTGTTTATATTAATCAGCCATCACTGTGAGAGAGACTTAAGTCTGAAGTCATATACTTTACAGATAAACAGAATTATACAGTAACACTGGGCTTCATGATCAAAGAAAGTTTTTGTATCACATCAAAACTCAAGTTCCCTCTTCTGCCCCAGGCAGCTGCCGCCACAAGTAGTTGGGGATTCTTCTTGTGCCCAGACACTAGCTCCACCCTATCAACTCACTCTTGTCCTTCCAATTAATTCTTACCCATGACCAGTCTCATCTCCTGCGACATGGCAGGACAGGGCCAGTCGTGATGGATGTGACATTAACGGTAAATGAAGCCGGGGTGATGTGGCGCCCCAGTCCAATAGTGGCATTTGTCACTGCCCTGGTCATGCAGATTGGTCCAGTCTTGCCCACTGACTAAGATTAATGATGACGTTGGCCCTGTCTTTGTCTTCCTGTGCGGCTTCCCCGAGCACAGCCTAGTCTTCAAACATGACCTGTCTCATATTAACCCCACACAGATTGGAGACACAATATGCATCCTGACATGAAAATATTGGCTCCTTTCAAATAGCTTTTTTCATATCAACTGTGGGTGAATGGTGAAAGGGGATGTTAGTGTTTTTGTAAATTCATTGAGAAATATCTGATTTTAATCTGTCAGTTATTGCTGAATGACATTTTTAGAATGAAAACATAGAAAACCAAAAAAAAAAGGGACAGGGGGAATGGGGTGACAACAATGAACACTTAGTCCCAAATCAAAGCTTGATTAAAGGTGTTTTATGAAGCAGCTGGTGAGTATTTGAACTGGTGTACAGTGTACTGGGAGGACCACATTGTGGTTTGTAATAAAGAAATGGAATAACCTTAAGCACCATGCACCACTACACAGAAAATGGCTTTTCCCTGACAGATGAGGCAGTCGAAGCAGGCTCAGATGGATGGGGGATTGGGCTGGTTGTTTAAGACTTCAGGGATGCAGCACATTCCCCTGGTCATCCATCATTCGCTGACACATCCACTTATAGCCGCACCACACATACATACAGATGTGATCCTCTGTTTGATCAGCAATCTGGTGATTCCTACAAAACATAGCCTGGTCTCTCCCCGCATCTGTCTAGATTATCTGTGTGTATGTATGATTTGCATAACCTTCAAGTTAACATTTTACAAAAACAGTCAAAAACATTATTTATAGTTAGGGCCTGAGCAGGTCACAGACCTGCGAGGTCCTTATTGTTTTCTCCGAGGGGCCGAGGGAATGCGTATGCAAGCAGACGCGTTTCCTAGGACCAGTGGTGCTAGGAACCCTATTGTTTTTGTAAAGATTTTTATTTTTATTCTTCCATAGGTAAAAGTGGTGCTGCAGGCTAAACCGTGCAAGGGAGGGACCCCTGCACGTACCTCAGACACAAAAAACTATGTATATCTGCCTGCAGGGGGCACTATAACCTAGGCCAATCCGTTTTTGCCTATAGCTCCCACACCGTATGTCGCACATTCAAAAATCTTGTATCCCCAGCTTCCCTGAATAGAGCTGAATCACTTTGCCATAGGCCACACCCACTAGGAAGTTTTTTCGCAAAATCGCGAAAACTGGAAAACCTACTTTTTCGAACTTCTCCTTGGGATTTTGTCCAATCTGCGTGAAACTTGACATATACACTCTTCTACTAGACCTGATCTAAAGTTATCAAAAGAATTTTATTCGGTCAAAAAATGCGCAAATTATTAACAAACAAACTTCTATAGCTAGCTATAAAAATGCAAACTTTTGGATATCTTGGTCAAACTAAATCCTATTAACACCAAATTTGAGATCATTGGTTGGCAATTAGGGGGCGCTACAAATATGGTAAGTTTATATCTCTTAAATCTTGAACGGCTGCACCGATTTCTACGAAATTCGGTTGGTATGATGAAGGGCCAATTTTGAGGGCATATCTTGAAGGTGGTCATGACTGGTCAATGTGGGCGTGGCTTATTACAAGATAAACAACAAACATTAATTTCAGCCAAACTCTTATGCTGAGGGCTTTGAAATTTTAAGGGTGCATATAGAATAGGACACAGATCTTCCGTACCAAAAATTGCACATGTACTCCACTAGGTGGCGCTATAACGGATGCAAACGCGTTTTTGCCTGCAACTTACACATTTTAAATGACACTTTCACAAACATTAAATCCATCTTAGCCACAAGCCACAAGATGGCCACAAGATGGCGCCCCCAGTGCGGACGCCTGTTACAGCAGAGCAGCGTGCTGGTGTTTAGAGACATGGCTGAACGTGGAAGTACCAGACACGATCGCCGCGCTGGACAGATTCCAGCTCATCAGACACGATAGGACAGCGGACAGCGGTAAGAGGAAAGGAGGAGGGCTGGCTGTGTTTGTGAATGATAGATGGTGTAACTCTGGGCACATCACTATCAAGGAACAGCATTGCTGCAGGGACATTGAGCTGCTGGCTGTTGGCATGAGACCATATTATCTACCCAGGGAGTTTTCTCATGTCATTACGGTAGCAGTGTATGTCCCCCCGTCTGCTAAAGCTGAGTCTGCTTGTGACATTCTCCACTCTGTTACAAGTAGGCTGCAAACACAGCACCCTCAGGCCCTCCTTCTGATCTCTGGGGACTTCAACCACGCCTGTCCTTCCACCACCCTGCCCACCTTCACCCAGTATGTTTCCTGCCACACCAGAGACAATAAAACACTGGATTTATTTTATGCCAACACCAAGGAGGCATACCACTCACCCCCCCTGCCCCCCCTGGGAAGAGCTGATCACAACCTGGTTCATCTTCTGCCTGTCTACAGACCTCTGGTGCAGAGAGAACCAGCGACCACCCGCACTGTGAAGAGGTGGTCTGAGGAGGCCGAGGAGGCCCTGAAAGACTGCTTCGAGGCCACTGTGTGGGAGGTACTCAGCGATTCCCATGGAGAGGACATTGACAGTATGACATCATGCATTACAGACTACATAAACTTCTGTGTGGAAAACACCGTACCCACCAGGACTGTACGCTGCTTCTCCAACACCAAACCCTGGATTACTCCAGGAGAAACAAGGAGGAGCTGAAGGCCATGCAGAAGGAGCTACGGAGAAACATCAGGCGGGGAAAGGAAGGATATAAAAAGAAGATGGAGGAACAGCTGCAGCAGAGCGACGTCAGCAGAGTCTGGAGAGGTCTGAAAACCATCTCAGGACACAAACAACCAGACTCCCAGGCCAGAGGTGACCAGAAGTTGGTGAATGATCTGAATCTGTTCTTCAATAGATTTGATCAGTCTGCCCCTCCCCTGGCCCAGACATCACAGCTGCAACCCCCCTCATCCTCACCTTCACCTTCCCCCCCACCTACACTCCTGGCACATTGCTTCGACACCTCCCCCACTCCCGCTCCCCCGGACATCTCACCAACCCCCACTCCCCAGCACACAGCCCCCCTGCTCCAGCTTGTCCTTCACTACCTGTCAGGTGAGAGATCAGCTGAGGAAGATAAAGACGAGGAAGGCTGCGGGTCCAGACGGCATCAGCTCCAGGCTCCTGAAGTCCTGCGCAGACCAACTGTGCGGGATAGTTGAAACCATCTTCAACCTGAGCCTGAGGCTGGGAAGAGTACCACAGCTGTGGAAGACATCCTGCGTAGTACCTGTGCCCAAGACTCCACACCCCAAGAACTTCAGCAGCTTCAGATCAGTGGCATTAACATCACACCTCATGAAGACTCTGGAGCGCCTGATCCTGTCTCGTCTCCGCCCCGCAGTAGGCCCTTCAATGGACCCGCTGCAGTTTGCCTACCAGCCTGGCATTGGGGTGGACAACGCCGTCATCTTCCTCCTGCATAGAGCTCTTTCTCACCTGGAGAAGCCTGGAAGCTCTGTGAGAATCATGTTCTTTGATTTCTCCAGCGCTTTCAACACCATACAGCCTGCGCTTCTGAGGGACAAACTGGAGCACACAGGGGTGGCTAATCACCTCAAATCCCGGATCCTGGACTACCTCACGGACCGGCCGCAGTATGTCAGGACCCAGGATTGTGTATCGGACTTGGTTGTCTGCAGTACAGGGGCCCTGCAGGGGACAGTGCTGGCACCGTTCCTCTTCACCCTCTACACTGCAGACTTTTCATACGACACCCCCACCTGTCATCTGCAGAAGTTCTCTGACGACTCTGCCATAATCAGCCTCATCACAGATAGGGACGACAGGGAGTACAGAGAACTGAACCAGGACTTTGTGGACTGGTGCCTGAGGAACCACCTTCATATCAACGCAGGGAAAACCAAAGAGCTGATGGTGGATCTCCGCAGGCGCAGACTCCTCCCCCCAACACCGGTGAATATTCAGGGAAAGGACATTGAGATGGTGACATCTTATAGGTACCTGGGTGTTCATCTTAACAATAAACTGGACTGGACTAATCACATAACAGCACTGTACAGGAAAGGCCAAAGCAGACTCTACCTGCTGAGGCGGCTCAGGTCTTTTGGAGTGCAGGGGGCGCTCCTGAAGACCTTCTTTGACACTGTGGTGGCATCAGCCATCTTTTACGGAGTAGTCTGCTGGGGCAGCAGCGTCTCGGCTGCAGATAGGAAGAGACTGGACAAGCTGATCAAGAAGGCCAGCTCTGTCGTGGGATGCTCTCTGGACTCTGTGCAGGTGGTGGGAGAAAGGAGGATGACAGTCAAGCTGTCATCCCTGAGGACTAATGACGCCCACCCCCTGCAGGAGGAGATAAAAGCTCTGGAGAGCTCCTTCAGCGATAGACTGATTCACCCAAAGTGTGTGAAGGAACGCTATCGCAGGTCCTTCCTGCCTGCTGCTGTCAGGCTACATAACCAGCACTGCTCACAGTAGACTGCACCATGGACACTTTATTGACACTTTATTGACACTATGGACACTTTATGGACACCACAGCTGTCTGCTGTTTTGCACATACAATCACTTGCACTAGATGTGCTCCCTTTATCCACTGCTCATTTTCATTCACTACTGCTCATTATTATCCACTTCCTATTATTTTCATTATTATTATTATTATTGTTATTGTTATTTATCGCCGACTCTTGGATTTTTGTACTTATTTGCATGCCTAGATATTTAAGTTTTTTAAGTCTAATTTTGGAATCTTTTATCTGACTCTTTTTCCTTGACTGCTGTAACACTGGAATTTCTCAATTATGGGAATCAATAAAGGTGTATCTTATCTTATCTTATCTTATCTCTTATGTGTTCCCTGGATAGAGCTGGGTTTTCTGACACAGGCCCCGCCCACTTCTGCTGCACATTCTCTTTGCTAATTCGCCACATGTCCAAAACCTACTTTTTTGAACTCCTCCTACATTTTAAGTGCCACCTGCCTGAAACTTTGCACATAGAACCTCCAAATGTGTCTGATGAAAAGTCATCAAAAGAATTTTGGCACTCTAAAAAATGCGCTTGTTACAACCAAACAATCTTTTTTGCTAGCTAAAAAACACACATTGTTTCATATTTCGCTCAAAGTAGATGCTTTCAACATCAAACTTAAGTCACTCGTTCCCGAGGTCATCCAGAGGCTTTGTGCCAAATTCGTCGCAAATCGGTCTATAGGTGGCGCTATAACGGATGCAAAGGCAGTTTTGCCTGTAACTTCCACATTTTAAATGACACATTCATAAACATGAGTCGTCCTTCGGGGACAACTTCCATGGGCTCCGCGGGACGCGGGGACCGAGTCGCATGGGGGGGGGGGTTGGCCCCCGTTTATAACTGCTTGCAGTTCTAGTTTTTTTTTTTCTTCCGCCAAAATGATCGCATTTTTCACTGCCTGAACATACCCCAAAACTCATCAAACTTGGAATATAAGTCACACCTGGCGAAAAATTTTATAATCTATTGTCGTCCTGAATTTCCACCACTAGGTGGCGCTATTATTAAGGAATATGCGTTTTGGCTCATAACTCCCATATACTTTGTCGCACATTCAAAAACCTCATAACCACGCGTTCAGTGAATTATGTTGAATCTTGTGGTATAGGCCCCGCCCATTTCCGCCTCCGTTTTTTTCCGGAATTTTTCGAACTCCTCCCAGGCAATTTCACCGATTGGCATGAAACTTTGCACACAGCATCTGTGGACGCTCCCGACAAAACGTTATTAAAAGAATTTTGATATTCCAAAGAATACTGAAGTTATTAAATAACAACTTCCTGCAGATTTTGTTCTAAAAAGGAAGTGCTGCATATCTCCACATTGGTGTATCCGAATGACATGAAACTCAGGTTACCATTTCCCCATGAGCCCCTGAGGCTCTGTGCAAAATTTTGGGTGATGACCACAAGGTGGCACTCTTTAAATTGAAGTATTTTATATCTCAACATCAGTTGGGCGGATTAACACGAAACTTGGTATAATTATTGTCAATGCCCTCCTGAGGATATCTGACGAAGGACTTACCAATCCGCCACTAGTTGGCGCTCTGGTGGCCGTCTAATTTAATATTTGGCACTGTGCCAACACCATAACACTCATGGAAATAAAATTGATAGGGGTGGTATAGACTGGTCCCTGTAACTCACACACCAAAAATGACCAGCAGGTGGCGCTATTTTCAATGCAAAAGCGTTTTTGGCTAATAACTCCCCCATAATATGTCGCACATTGTTAAACCTTCTATTTACGTGTTCTCTGAATTCAGCTGAATTGTGTGGTGTAAGTCACGCCCACTTTTGCGGTAACTTTCCTTTGCTAAATTGCGACAAATGAAAAACATATTTTTTCAAACTCCTCCTAGGTGATTTGACCGATTTGCACCAAACTTTGCATGAAGCATCTGTGGACCCTCCTGACACAAAGTTATCAAAAGAATTTTGATAGTCCAAAAAACGCCCAAAATATAAAACAACAAATTCATGCATATTGTGTTCAAAACAGACAGTCTTTCATATCTTGACCAAATACAGTCCGATTACCACAACACTTTTGCTATTTGTGTTCCATGGCCCGATGAGGGTTTGTGCAAAATTCGGTGCAAATCGGCCAATAGGTGGCGCTCTGGTGGCAGTCTAATTAGTGTGAATGGCAGTAAATTGGAAAATCTTCAAATCCTCTTCAAAACTCATCGACTTTCAACCTCTTCTTGTCCCTCATACTTTGAGCTAGAGACACCATGTCAACTTTTAAAGAGTCAGAAGACCTTGAACTATTGGGCATGTATTCAGCTTCTACTTTTTGGAAAAATATATACATGGGTTGGGTGCCTACCTGTATACTGGAAATGTAAGTAAGAGATAACGTTTATTTTTTTATTTATTACAGCTGACAAGACATCTAGCAGCACGCCCCCCAACGGCAGCATGCCCTGACGCGCGTGGACTGCGAGGGCCCGTTCATCGCTGCTTGCAGCTTTAATTGCTTTTTATATTCATTCATATACTTTTTTTTTTTACCTCATTTTTTAACATATGTACATTATAGTTAAATGTTTATTTTACCTATCTTTGTTCAGCTTTTTGTTCTTCTTTTTAGCTGTATTATTATTGCTATATTCCCCGGGATTGTTCTTAGAACTGTGTGTAACCCTGAGAGTAAATATATATATATATATATACATATATACTTGAGTCAAATTCCTTGTATGTGTACAATACACACACTAACACAGTTAGGGATAAGGTAATAGCTAGTTCTGATTAGCATTTTGATGGCATTTGAGAGATGGTAATTATATCTACAACATTGCCTAATATAATTGTACATGCAAGAAGTGCTACCACTTTAGAGATCTGATTTCAGAGGCTACATGGTGTCAGGGACCCCAGATGAGTAGATCAAAACTATGAAATGACTGTGCTAATTTTTGTATTCACCTCCTTTTTTTGGCATCACTGTTTATTTAACTTATATTAATTAAGTTTACTGTTTTAGATTTGTGCATGTTTCATGAAATAGAAATGACACTAAGCAGTTTTACAATTGCTGGGACCTCTAGACTCCATAGAGGACTTGCTACACTCCTCCCCAGCTTTTCTTGCTTGTCTGCATGCTTACAGCAAAACAGAATTTGATCTACATGTGGGCTGCTCAAGCAGACACAAAAAAAATTCCTCTAAATAGTAGGACACCAGACAATTTAGCACCAAGCAGACACAAAGTTTGCAAGCTAACTTTTCAAGCAACAAAGTGAACGCAGTGAGCTAGATTCAAACATCTAGCTCTGTACGGATAAAGAAAGACTAGTTTCACCGACCTGCACCACTGGAATACAGCACTGTAAAGTCTGGAACCACAATTCTTCTAAGCCAGGTTCGTCCTCATTGGGCAATCACCAGCGAAAAAGCAACACAACAAAACAACCCCCCCCCCAAATGTTCAATAGTAGCTAAGGTGTTTATATTCATGTATTTATTAGTTTATTTTGTCAGGGAAATTGCAAAATCTCACAGAAAAATAATATGAATCAGATGTGTTGCATACAGTTAGGGCTGCCACTAACATATATTTTTTTAAAAATAATCGATTAATCATTTATTATTTTATTCGATTAATCAGATTTTGAAAAAAGGCACAGGATGTATTTTTGTATGACATTTCTATTGTCATCGTAGGTGATAAAACATTTTAAATACATGTAATTAAAATGCTGCCCATCTCTGCCAACAATGCATAGGCCTATGTGATACAATAATATAAAAGAATACAAGTAAATATATGCTGCATATAATTTGAATTGTCTGTATCAATAACCTGAAGAATTGCAGGTCTGTATAATCCAACAGAAAACCAGGCATTCAATGACAGCAAATAAATCCATAGGCCTACTGCCATCTGCTGGTAAAAAGGACAAACATCAGCTTGACACTTCACTGACACAACGATGCATTATGGAGAAAACCCGTGTTAACAGTAACAACACGGCACACACAATAATTTATTATATCCTCAATTACTTTATTGCAAACAATTCGGCGAATGAATATTAAAACACAACCTTTGAGGGAATCCCTATATGTCCTTCATGGGAACAATATGCATGACGATTTCCCTTATTAGTCTCTGAACAGCAACGTTATGGTTGAACAACAAGTTTCACTGTAGCCATAAAATTTGCTATCATAACATTTTATTTCTATTTTTATGAATAAAAAGTTCCTCACAGCAATGGCAGGCAGCTTTTCAAAATGCGCAAAACATCAGGTGTAAGTGGAAATAAAAGATACAGGATATTTATAAGTTTTATGGGCAATCTTATCTTCCTGTCTTTTATTTTGAAGTTACTTCCGCCTCTGATGTCACCGCCGTTCTACTTTTTGTCCAAAACAATAAATGGAAAAATGAATCTGCAAAAAAAACAAAATCAGGCTGTTATTTGAATTTGGTTTTGTCATTTTTAGTTTTTTGATTCTGACAACAGAAACGGAAAAACGGCTCCATTTTCTCATTTTTTTTGTTTTAAACCAAAAAGGAAAAAACGGGAAAACCATGGTATTTCCGTTTTTTAGTTTTTGGTTTAAAACGAAAAAACAAACTGCCTGAAGGTACCCTGACCCCTACAGAGGTGTATTCTAGGTAGGAGGTTCAACAAACTCCGAGTCTAATCCTGAACTCTGAGTTGACTTTCCCCAATCTGGAAATCCATCGGTAAAAAACAACAACAACAACAACAACAAAAAAAAACACTTTTTTTTTTCTTCCTTCCTCTTCCTCTACCTCTGGAGGCACAGCCCGGAGTTTTTCAACTAACGAATGTGCAGGGGCCTCGGCGATCGCTCACGCCCGTCACTTCTGGTGGTGCCCCCAGGGAATCGCCGTGTTGTTTATAAATATCACATTTTTCACGTCACTATATCACTGTGTAGACTAATCTGATGTTTGTTAAGTCTATAAACACAATGACTGAACAAACGTTACTATTTCTGTGTACATGTTTTGTAATTAATAACATGGTTATCGTAGATTAGCTAGGCTAACCGTTAGCTGTTAATGTTAGCCGTTAGCGGTGTCTGTAATAACCATAGACTGTAGGCTATAAAAATAAGGTAATAACTCAATAAACGGTCCTTGAATAAAATATTTTGTGTTGTTTTGTGTTGCTATGTGTGGTATTTATTCAGTTTAGGGAAATCACAATGTCTAGAGAGCATCAGTGGCTGCAGCTGACAGGGACAGTAGCAAAGCTAACATCAGGACGTCATCTGTTAAAAGCCTCCCGTTGTAGACATGAAACTACTCCAGTTAGCTCAATCATGTTGTAACTCAGATATCCGCTGGAAAAAAATTTTTTTTCACATCGACGAGACAGCATTTTGGGTGGAGCGGTCGCCATGGACGCGGAGCTTGCTGTTTCTGTAGGTACACAGTTCACGTCTGTACGACATCTATTGCACGTCTGTCCGTCCTGGAAGAGGGATCCCTCCTCAGTTGCTCTTCCTGAGGTTTCTACCATTTTTTTTTTTCCCCGTTAAAGGGTTTTTTTTGGGGAGTTTTTCCTTATCCGCTGCGAGGGTCATAAGGACAGAGGGATGTCGTATGCTGTAAAGCCCTGTGAGGCAAATTGTGATTTGTGATATTGGGCTTTATAAATAAAATTGATTGATTGATTGATTTCCTGGGGACACCTGCACGTCTCGGCAACACGCCCCCTCCACTGTGATTGGCTAAAGCGCAGCATTGTTCAAACTCAAAGCCCCCCCCCCCAGTCGTCTTTCACACAGGGCTGCCGACAGATTCTACAATCTGTCTTGAGAGATTAGACTTTCCCTGACATGGGAAACTCTGTTAGTATCTGGTTCCAGAACAGCTGATTTGAATTAGTTCAGTCAACTCTGAGTAGGTGCACCTTGAGTTAAGCGCATGCACAACCACAATAAAAAGCTATCGGGGCGTCGGTGGCTTGGTGGTGGATGTGCAGGGCTGTTGCCGCGGCGGCCCGGGTTTGAGTCCAGCCTGTGGCCCTTTGCTGCATGTCATCCCCCCTTCTCTCTCCCCCTTCACGCTTGTCTGTCCTGTCAATGAAAGGCAAAATGGCCAAAAAAATATCTTTAAAACAAAAAAAAAAAAGCTATCATCAGTGGAGCCCCGATACCTCGATTCACCATGGCAACCGGAGAGAAAAAGCGATCAACTTATTTTACACCTGTGGAATTGGAGGTGCTCATGAATGCCTACAGCGAATATGAGCATACATTTCATAAAAAAAAGTAACACCGCTAAAGCTGCCAAGGAGAGAGAGGCGGCATGTGAAATTTAGCATGCAGAATCCTCTTTGATGGGATGTTGGTGGCTTGGTGGATAGAGCAGGTGTCCCATATGGCTTTTGCCGCAGCGGCACGGGTTTGACTCCGGCCTGTGGCACCTTGCTGCATGTCACTCCCTTTGTGTCTCTCCCCTTTCACGCTTAACTGTCCTGTCAATTTAAGGCAAAATGCGCCCCCAAAAAATATTATATAATATCTATATATCTATATATCTATAATAGATATATATATATAATATCTCTCTCTCTCACACCCACACGCACACGCACTTGTGCTGTATATAGTTACAAGTTAGGACCTGTGTGTTTATTTTACTTTCTTTATTGTGAATAAATACCTTTGGAATCATACTTGCCATGTGTTTAATATTGCAAAAGAGTGAATGAATCACTATCCCCTGCTATGTCAAAATCCTATTTTGATTATTAATCTGAGTTCCAGATTGATAGAATATTTTGTTAAACTGAATTATTTGGCTGTCATTTCTCAATTTTTCAGAAATGGTGTCCCACAAGGTGATTTAATGTAGAGTAAATTATATATTAATATATATTAAAAATACTAGTAATTAATAATTCACCCATTTACATTTTAAGACTTAAAGTTACACATATTAAAGGGCAAAATGGCTTGAGTGACCGTCTGTCTTTGAGGGGTTGCTACAGTCTATGAGTCACTCCTCACTCCTCCACAGTTCCACCTTCTCATCTAAATATGGTCTCTTCTGGCCCCAAAAAGCCAAGATGATGAAGGCTGAAATGCCAAACTCAACGTCACAGTAACTACATCCATCATTTTATTCAGCCTGTAGAAGTGTACCACTGTTGTAACCGAGGGTTAAACCTGGAGTTACCTCACTAACCCCAAATCCTGCTTCACAGTACAGGCCTTCGGTTGGCTAGCTTAGCAAGTCCCTCACTGCCACCCAGGGCTAAATCCCTGAAATACCTCACAAGATTACAAGGTTTATTCATTTGTCATTTTACAACAAAGGGATACACAACAAAATGTAAGCATATTCTCCTTCATGCTACACACACAAAGAACATTTACACAAACATTTAAATTAGAGTAGAATACAAGAAAATTTGAATTAAAGTGGAAGATGGATGGATGGATGGATGGATGGATGGACATATACAGTAACTTCTATACAAGTCCTTACATACATACACTTTAGTTTGTTGTTGGAATGATGGTAGTACAAAAGGCAGTATATATGTACATATATACACATTTAACTAAATGCATAACATTAAAACTGCGTTCATTGGAAAAAGCCTTTAAAGCAACACAATGGAGTTTTTGAGCCCTCAAAATATATATCCAAGAATCTTGTGATGTTACATCAGCTCACAATAGGTTGGATGACACCTCCGTCATTGCTTGAGAGCGTCTGTTTCGCTTGCATTGGCACTATGCAGTTTCGGGGTTCAGGTAGGAACCCGGACATAAAAAGGACTACAAAATTTGGCTGCTTTACGGCATACGTCATATCCCCCTCCTCTCTTTAGAGTAGCGTAGCTGAACCGAGGTGAACGAAGTTAGACGTGGTTGTCATGGCTGAAGCGACAAAGAAAAAGGCAGAAGGTGAAGTGTTGTCCGAGGAGACAAAGAAAAGAAAACGGGACCTGGCACTGTTACTGCTGTTACCCTCTACTTAGGAGACTCACTATTTGCAGGGGAAGCTGCCTCAGGTACATTTTAAGATAAAGCTTTCATTTTAGTTTGTCTTTAACAGTTTGTTGTTAGCACTGCAAGCACAATGTGCTTGCAGTGCCATATATGTACAAAATGCTATAAGGCTACTTCACCTGTTCTGAAGATATGTTGAACGGCCAGCTTCAGGAAATTCACCGGCATCTTGGCTTGTCAACAAATGCACGCGCAGAAAGATTTTTGCGACACTTGTAACAGACAATACTGGTTTTCATCTGTAGGGGGTTCCCCATGAGGTAAAAAGCGCAATCCTCCATTGTGTTGCTTTAAAGGGATAGTTCGACGTTTTGGCAAATTCGCCTATTGCCATAACCCCTAACGTTACAGTCATATGGGTAGGTACATTACCTTTAATTATCAGTGCCTGTTGTTCTGAGATTGGTGGGGCAGAGGTGCCTGCTGCTCATCGCACAAAATGGAGGTGAACGGTACAGCCCCCTCTCTCCCTCAAAACTAATCAAATACACCATCAAATGACTCCAAAACGCTCTAATGGACAACTCGTAGCTTACACATTTAGTACAGTGGATTAGCAGATAAATTATGCACTTTTTGAAAAAAGCATGAAATTTCTACCATAGTTTGTACATACCATAAGGTTTATTTTCAGATGTGGAGGGAAGTCAGATTTGACCTCTGAGGCCCAGGAGAGGTCAAATTCAAGATGGCCGCCATTAATATTCAAATATGCTTAACTTTGGAACCACACACAGTAGATAAACATTTAAGGTGTCATTTCCAACTAAATTTAGGGTGCCCATTCAGTTGATGATACTTTTGAGATTACCAGAATTCAATAAAATGCATTTAGGTCAAAGTCATGGTCAAATTATGCAGACGGAGTGAGATAAAGGGTGCAAAAAGATGGTTTATTTCCAACATAATAACAGTAATGATAATGATCATTAAAAATGTATTTACTTACAATATTTCAGTAGGCCTACTATGCTTCTTATACTGAAACTTGCTTTGAAATCAGTAATAACACGTCTACATTTACATGCCAGCTATTAGCTCTCAAGCCTGTTTGATACCGACGGCACAGTATTGAACTAGGCTACTTTGCTATAACCATTCCCTTAATTCAGCTATAGTCCTACTTCACACAATTTACCAAGATGAAATCTCTAGAGCATGCACTGTTCAATCATTCAACTGACTTCAGCTCATGTATGTTCCAGACTGTCTTCTAGTTTAGCTAGCAGAATTATTTTGATCAGTGCCCAGTGATCACTTTTTCATCCTTCATTCATTCATCTTCTAACCGCTTCATCCTCTTGAGGGTCGCGGCCAGCTGACATCGGGCGAGAGGCAGGGTACACCCTGGACAGGTCGCCAGACTATCGCAGGGCTGACACATAGAGACAAACAACCATTCACACTCACATTCACACCTACGGACAATTTAGAGTTATCAATTAACCTAGTCCCCAATCTGCATGTCTTTGGACTGTGGGAGGAAGCCGGAATGCCCAGAGAGAACCCACGCTGACACGGGGAGAACATGCAAACTCCGCACATAAGGGCTCCCACACCCGGGATCGAACCAGCAACCCTCTTGCTGTGAGGCGACAGTACTAACCACCACACCACCGTGCCGCCCCCACCACCGTGCCGCCCCGTGATCAGTTTTTTTTTTTTTTTTTTTTTTTGTTTTGTTAACCACAGAAGCTTGCTAGCTAACTAACTAGGTAGACTCATTCCCAGCTACAATCAAATTCAGTGTATTTGCATGTTAAGGCTTTACTCAAGTATACTTATATTGGCGGCATTTCCCAGATGGGTCTTAGCGCTAAGAGCTTCTTAAGAACGCTCTTAAGCCTCCCGTGAAAGAAAAACACATTTCCCAGATTGCTCTTAGCTTAAGAAGATCTTTCACTAAGAAGGAGTTGTAAGATCGAGCTGACCCACTCTTAACAGTCTTCTTAGCAACCAAATGCTCACAGATCAAGCCGCGTCAGGCAAATTAATATTACACTAAGCAAGGAGATATTGAAACAGTGTGCACCGTATATATTTTGATCAATTTCATACTTCAGATTTATGTTGTTTAGCATTAATTGGTGACAGAAAAGAATGAATTTCATTCTGCAGGGAAACGCGTGTCCTTACTGTGCATATGACAAACACTTTGAATCTTGAATCTATATGCTTTATGAAGACCCTGTGTGCGCTCAGAGCTGTGGCACAAGTTACGCACCGAAATCTGGCGGAAGAAAAATAATAAGAAGAAGAAAAATAAGTATGAGGAATAGCAAGTGTGTTCCTGTATGTGATAAAAAATAAAATGAATCATCATGACTATCATTTATCATAATTTGTCCGCACATATCCCACATCTGCATGCACATATGAGGTAGTTTACCGCATCCAAAAAATGTCTCAGGGCACAACAGAAACACATCCACCCTCCAAACCTGCGACATTCAGATATCAGGCAACTGACAGTTGTAACTGAGCTCAGCTGGAACCTCATCAAGGGATGCTCCACCCGCTACTCTATATAAAGGCGTTGCCACATCACACATGTGAGATACCATGGCTGCTTTACAGCATATTCTCGCTGCTAACCAACAGCGTCGCCGTGTGCGAAGCCAAACCGTATATGTAAATGCATTTGTGTGTCAGCACTTCAACCCACTCAACGTGCTGTCAGACCAGACCATCCAAATGAAGTACCGAGATACAACGCCTCATCAACTAGTGTCTCCACTCATCCAGAGGGCAACCCGGTGCAATTTTGCCCTCAGCCCGGAGGTGCAATGCCTGGCTGCGCTGCATTTTTACGCAGTGGGGAGCTTCCTGGACGTGGTGGGAGACGGCACTGGCCTCAGCAAGGCGTCTATGTTGTTTTGTTTAAATATAATACTGAACAAAAATATAAATGCAACACTTTTGTTTTTGCTCCCATTTTTCATGAGGCTGGCCACAATAAAAGGCCACTCTAAAATGTTCAGTTTTATCACACAGCACAATGCCACAGATGTCGCAAGTTTTGAGGGAGCGTGTAATTGGCATGCTGACTGCAGGAATGTCCACCAGAGCTGTTGCCCGTGAATTGAATGTTCATTTCTCTACCATAAGCCGTCTCCAAAGGCATTTCAGACAATTTGGCAGTACATGCAACCAGCCCAGGACCTCCACATCCAGCATGTTCATCTCCAAGATCGTCTGAGACCAGCCACCCGGACAGCTGCTGCAACAATCGGTTTGCATAACCAAAGAATTTCTGCACAAACTGTCAGAAACCGTATCAGGGAAGCTCATCTGCATGCTCGTCGTCCTCATCGGGGTCTCAACCTGACTGCAGTTCGTCGTCGTTACTGACTTGAGTGGGCAAATGCTCACATTCGATGGTGTCTGGCACGTTGGAGAGATGTTCTCTTCATGGATGAATCCTGGTTTTCACTGTTCAGGGCAGATTGCAGACAGTGTGTGTGGCGTTGTGTGGGTGAGCGGTTTGCTGATGTCAATGTTGTGGATCAAGTGGCCCATGGTGGCAGTGGGGTTATGGTATGGGCAGGCGTATGTTATGGACAACGAACACATGTGCATTTTATTGATGGCATTTTGAATGCACAGAGATACCGTGACGAGATTCTGAGGCCCATTGTTGTGCCATTCATCCATAACCATCACCTCATGTTGCAGCATGATAATGCACTGCCTCATGTTGCAAGGATCTGTACACAATTCCTGGAAGCTGAAAACATCCCAGTTCTTGCATGGCCAGCATACTCACCGGACATGTCACCCATTGAGCATGTTTGGGATGCTCTGGATCAGCGTATACGACAGTATGCTCCAGTTCCTGCCAATATCCAGCAACTTCGCACAGCCATTGAAGAGAAGTGGACCAACTTTCCACAGGCCACAATCAATAACCTGATCAACTCTATGTGAAGGAGATGTGTTGCACTGCGTGAGGCAAATGGTGGTCACACCAGATACTGACTGGTTTTCTGACCCCCCCAGACCCCACCCCAATAAAGCAAAACTGCACATTTCAGAGTGGCCTTTTATTGTGGCCAGCCTAAGGCACACCTGTGCAATATTCATGCTGTCTAATCAGCATCTTGATATGCCACACCTGTGAGGTGGGATGGATTATCTCGGCAAAGGAGAAGTGCTCACTAACACAGATTTAGACAGATTTGTGAACAATATTTGTGAGAAATGGTCTTTTGTGTATATAGAAAATGTTTTAGATCTTTGAGTTCAGCTCATGAAAAATGGGAGCAAAAACAAGTGTTGCATTTATATTTTTGTTCAGTGTACATCTCCTCATGATTCTCTTACCAAGACTACTTCTTATTTAGTTGTACTCTTGTTTTCATCATGAAAATAGGTCATTAACAAATATTTATCATCTTAGTTTTTCAATAAAAATTATTAGAACACACATACACATGAGCAGCAGGGAATTAGTGCGTTAGGTAGCAGCGCTGTGTGTGACTTAAGCGCTGATTAAGGGGTGGGTGATAGAGTGATCTTAAGAGCAATCCTAAGAAGGGCATTAAGAACGCATCTGGGAAACACTCGTATCTTAGCGACCCTTCTTACCAAAGACGTTCTTAACTGTGCTCTTAAGTCTTAAGATCGCTCTCAACTGGGAAACACGGCCATTGTCTGTACACAGTCAGTCAGTTTACCTGGTAGGATATTTATGTCACAAGTGCTCGCTGTCTCGTCACTTGTGCATACTGTTGCCTACTCATCATGTTGCCTACTGACTACATCGCTACTGGCATTAGCTACTGATGCTCTAGAGGGCCATCTGCTGATAAGGATGTGCTTAGCAGGAAAAAATAACCACACATCCCAGTAAATGATAACTAATTACTGAATAATACATGAGAGTAAAAAGTAATTGAAGTATGTTCTAGGGTTCATTAAAAAAAAAAAAAAAAAGAGGGGAAAATGTTTTGGTTTTTTTAAGCATATTTTTACCATGACCTTGACCTAATGCATTTTCTTGAATTCCATTGACCTCAAGAGTATCACTAACTGAATGGGCACCCTAAACTTAGTTGGAAATGACACCTTAAATGTTTTTCTATTGTGTTGGTTCCAAAGTTAAGTGTATTTGAATATTATTGGCGACCATCTTGAATCTGACCTCTCCCAGGGCCTCAGAGGTCAAATCTGACTTCCCTCCACATCTGAAAATAAACCTTATGGTATGTACTAACTATGGTAGAAATTTCATGCTTTTTTCAAAAAGTGCACAATTCCTCATAATTTGAGAGCTTATCCGCTGTACTAATTTACCACACTATGAAATAATAATGTAATATTAGGAGACAGAGATGTTTTGAAGCCAAATGCACAGCCGGAACTACATTCCAGACATACAGTACTTGCTGGGCAGAGTGATTTCAAACAGCGTATGTTTAGTGCAGTTACTCCCGTCATCAAAAGAAGAAGCCAGAATATACAGAGGAAGACTTACAGGTTTTGGAATAAGAGAGAGCAAGAAGAGAGGCTGAGGCTGCCGAGCAACCAGGGGCTGAGGGGAGACCCAGAGCCGGCATGGATTGGTGGTGTAAATGTGGGGCTTATTGGCCACTTTATTAGGTACACCTGTGCAATCTAATACAGTCTAATACAACAGCTCTGCCACACATTCTACGTTTACAAAGCTTTTACATTTTCAGTTTTTGTTGACATTGTCAGAAAAGTGATCATTCTACTTTATTATTGAGGTCATAGTGGGTGGTGCTGGTGTACTGGAGTGCAATATATTGAAAAGTGTTCCTAATATTTTGTCCCCCTAAATTAGACAAAATTAGGAGGCCACCTCAGTACACCACCACCATTCACTATGACCTCAATAATAAACAAAGTAAAATCATCACTTTCTAGACAATGTCAACAATAACCGAACATTTATAAGCTTCAGGGAAAAAATCATGGTATAGTCGTTCTACTGGATTGCATAAGATTACACAGGTGTACCTAACAAAGTGACCAGTGACTGTATGTTACATACATATGTTGATGGTGGGATGAGACGAGAGTACGCCTAATCACCGGAACACGGGGAGAACATGCTAACTCCACACTCATAAATCACCACAACTCCTGAGGGAACAACAACATAAAATGTTCCCTAGCAGTCAGTTCGCTGTTACATTCGCTGTAAATGTAACACCGCTGCAGCAGCGAAGGACAGAGAAACGGCATGGAAAAATTGCTACCCGAGTCAACGCGTAAGTTTGAATGTACCATTCCATTGACTTAACATTTAACCGTAAGATCGAAGCATAGTTATGAATATGAATAGGAATAAAATCTGATTTTCATTTAGGTGCAATCCAACAGGGGAAAAATGGACTTGTAAGCAACTAAAAATGAAATATAAAAACATCATTCAAAAAGATAAGGCATATTTTGCTAGGCTATGACTGCACCTCACTTTGATCTTGATTTTATTTTTTTTAATTGACTTAGGCTATTAAAACAAAGTAAATATTAATTCAGTGGCTACTTCAAATAGTAATTTAAACCCCTAACAAAATGTTGTTTTAACACGTCCTCTCACTTAATACCCCACTTAGTAGATTAACACTTGATACAGTGTTTACACATTTTTATTTTATACGTATTGAAGTCATTTAAAATGTGACGATGTGTACACGAACATAATAAAAAAAAAAACTGAAAAAAATACTAATTTAAAAAAAAAAAAACATCTGAGTTCTGCTCAGCCAACAGAAAGAAGGCAGAGGCCCGAAAAACGGGTGGAGGGCCACCTCCACCACCTCTGACAGAGGCTGAGGAGCTGGCCCTCAGCTAAAACTGTGGTCAACCGGTGGCTGAAGGCATCCCTGGGGCAAGCTCATCTGAGCCTGTCATCCCCCTGGACACAAGTGCCTACATCAGATCCAAGTATACACTTGTGTCTTTTAAAAACTAATATATAAATATATATAGCCTACTTTTTAATAAATAAATATATATATCCACCCACCCAACAGTTGTGGATGGTGTCATCTGCCTAGTTCAGCCTCCGACTACTGAAACAAGTGAACACCCTGCAGCTGTAAGTATTCCATACTCAGATCTTGCCTCAGATGGTAGTTCAAAGTATTCTGAAACAGTATCTTTTCCTGCATCACAGGAGGAGGATGATGATGACGAAACACTGTCTGCTGCCACAGGGAGAGATCCAGAGAGGCCTACTGAAGTGTGTCTTAATATTATGTATAGCTACTGGCAGTGCTCTACCCATTCACATTTTAAAGGCTTAAAGACATATGTGAAAAGAATGGGGATGTGCCGGACAAAAGCACCAAATTTTTTTTTATGTGTTCTCTGCCAGGGGCGGTTGTTGAAAACTGCGTGCTAAAGTGCCCTCTTGGGAGCCAAAATGCGTGCTAAAGTGCCCTTCTTTTTCTTTTCGCCCCTGCCCTTCAAAAAGTCTGTGCACGCCACTGTCACTAGATAATTGTTCATGCCAAGATCAAATAAAAATATTAATTCTGGGAATGTATTCACATGATTTTCAACAAAAGCGTCCGGAATGGATGACATGAATGATTTGAATTCAATTGAACTTTATTAGCTTCCCTTTTAAACACAATAAAATGTTTTTTGCATGTACAGTATAATCCAATTATCTATCAAATTTGCAACTGCAAAGTTCTGTGCATTTCCATTGTACCTTCTTGCATGAGCACTTTGTACCACAACCACTTGTGCTTTTACAACCACACTTCACCAGCTCACTGCATGCTTTTGAAGCCATTGGCAGAAGGGTTAGGATTAGGGTTAGGGCCAGTACTCGAGTTGAGGGGGGATGAGGGGGGATGGCACCCCACTTGAAATAAAAACGGTCAAAATCATCCCCCTTCTAAAACTGCCATCCCCCCTTTCCATCCCTTGTGTCATTTTTTTGAATGAATGTGGTATTACTGCTATTTCAACATTTAGTTTTACCTTGGGTTTCACGCATATCCAGTAAAAGGGCACACACGCAAAGATAATTTTATATCATATCTCAGCGAGCTGTGCCGTGGATGTTATGCCTGTGCCCTATAGAGAGCGCCCGAACAATGCATAGTGCGTCCAAATTCACACTTGTTCTTCTCTATGGATTTTCTCCGCAACCTTGAGTCTTAGCAAGAAGCCACTCATATCACGTGAAACAGCGGAATCACAGCTTTCCGACAAGATCAAGCACTTGTCGGTGGTCCAATGTTTTCACAGCAAAAAAAAATTATAAAATTACACTAAAATGATGTATAACAAAGCTTTCATACAGGTTTGCACACACATTACTCTTGGATGGATTACTCGCGAATGCAGGCTCACACAGAAATGCCACCCATATCACATGAAAGCACAGGACCAGAGCTTTCCAGTGATACCACACACATCATTGTGCTGTCATCCCATCACGCTATAAATACAAATCAAATGTCTACAAAATAAAAACCTGAGGAATTTCTTTACAATCCATGATACAGATCTTATCAGTCACTTCATATAGTGAGGAATAATATTATTACTATTTTTCTATTATCTTAAGTGTAAATATTGCATGTTTCTTTCAGATAAAACACATTTTTGACTTGTGAATGAGTCAATGGAATTTCTTGCAATAACGAAAAAATACTGGCAATCATGTCCGCCTGGCACAAACCACATGTTTTGGACACCTGTGAAGTGACAGAATGTCCCAGCATCATGGTTCTTCATATATGGCAGAATATGTAAACTTCCAACTTGCTATGGTGAGATACATGTAAAAATGTAATAATTTAGTAACACAGATTTGTTTTTTTTCATTGATATAAAAATTAATATAAAATACAGGCACATAGAAGGACATGAAATGATGGTGAATCTGGATAGCAGATTGTCCTGAAAAAGCAAGATATAGCATGTGTATGTAGCCTTTATAATGACTGTGATATGAGCTTAAAAGTAAAGGCAGGAAAAATACCCCAAGAGGCGTAGGGCCCTTCTTGGAAATCCAAGATGGCCGCCTTCCACCATCTTGATGAAGTGGCTCCCCTTCTAAATTGAAAGTTATGATGATGAAGAACATGTGGAAAAAATTTGGTGCTTTTGTCCGGCGCGTCCCCATTATTTTGTTAAGCCGCCTGACTATGAGTGGAATTTGGAGTTTGACATGTACACTGAAGTGATGAGCATAGATAATGGACAAACAACTAGCACATTCTTGTCCTTCAACAGAACATGGCTGGGCATCACCAGGAGGAGGGTCCATCAACTTCCACAGCACAGCTTGACACAGTGGGATTTTCGGTCAATACTATGTTAAATCTGTATGTAGAACTGTAGGAATTAAATGTCGTCCATATGTTTCCCAGTTACCAGTAAAGGAGTTGTATAGAGTGCACCTCATGAGGACTATAGCAAAAACTGAAAAGGAAATGGTCTACCTGGATCGCCAGATTCGAAAAACAGACCTTGAAATTCTATTACTGGAGCGCCAGTTGAGGTGGGTGCATTGTCAAGGTGAAATAGGTGAACATGTGAAATATGTTAATGATTGGAACTATATTACAAATCCTAACTGTTGCTTTTGTACTTTTAGGGAATAAAGAAGAACCAAATCACATGTGAATTTGTCTTTATTTGATTGTTTTAATCAAAAGTAATTTCTGCTAATTAGGTCCCTTACAGCCCTTCCATCCTGGACATCTGCAGGGTGGATGGGATGGTCATCCTCAGGGTCATTAATTTGTACGGCAGGGTGTTGCTCTCCTCTAATAGTTGCAATATTATGGAGAACAACACATGCCACAATGATGTCACATGCCCTCTCTGGGGTGACCCTGAGCTTATGCAGGCACTGGAACCGGGATTTGAGTATGCCAATGGTCACCTCAACCCGGGCTCTAGTCCTGCAGTGGGCCACATTAAAACATTGTTGGGGCCCCGGCTCAGGGTCAGGGTAAGGGGTCAACAGAGGGGGCTGCCATGGATAGCCTCAATCCCCCAGTAGGTAGCCATCAAACTCTCCTGTAATTATAGAGGACACATTTGAGTGCATTAAAAAGGGAGACAAAGAACATTTGTACAAAGCTTTAGCTTCCTTACCACGTGCAAATCTGTTGCTCATACTACACTCCCGGTAGATCCGGGAATCATGTACAGAGCCAGGCCACTTGGCTTCTACATTTGTAGTAATGTAGGCTGCATCACATATGATCTTCACAGTGCAGAGAATGACATGAGTTAGTTGTATTGTAATGTATACATTTTCATGTACATATTTTTTAAGATGGTAGGTCATATACCTGGACATTGATGCTGTGAAAGGATTTTCTATTCACATAGTCCCTTTTGTTTTCTGCAGGCGCAGTAATAGGAATTTGTGTCCCATCTATGCATCCTATCACGTTTGGAAGCCCTGCAAAATGACAGCTAATTAAGCTACTGACCCTACTCTGAGGTCGCAGCAGAATGTATATCATAATTTAAAATAATAGAATATATGATTGCTACATCAGTCACCTGCAATCCTGTGGAATTCCTCTTCGATGTTTCTAACAGGTTTGTGTCCGGGGAACACCACCATCATTGGTAACAGGCGTTTCAGTGCGAGGGTTACTTTCCTCACAGCTCTACACACTATTGCCTTTCCGAAGTGCTCTGCATCCCCAATGCCGTACAGGAAACTACTGTTTGCAAAAAATCGTAGCGCTATGCATAAAATTTGCTGTTATGTGAGCGCACGTCCGCGGCAGGGGCAAAGTGCAGTTGTGTTTGTGTGTGTATGTTTTCCCCTCCTGGTCTTCTCTCTCTCTGCTCTCCAGGTGCCATCAACCTGATTGGCCTACACCTGTAGAGTGTGGGTGCTTGCAGACTGGCCAATCACATCCAGAGCTCTTGCATAAAAGGACCATGCCTGCAGTGATCACTCTCCTCTCCTCTGCCTGCTAGAGCTGCTGCACATGTTGAGTGAATTTGGATGCACAAAACAAGGTTTTGTGGAGTGAGGTTTGTGGACATAGGTAAGACAGGGTACCCTTTACATTTCTTCATTCACGTAGGTATCCATTGTTGTTAGATAAGAGAGTCAGGTTTTTGTTTGTGTTTGTTTCAAGTTCAGACTCAGTTTAGGTCTAGTTTTATTGTAACTCTTTTATTGCACAACCACCTTGTCTCACCCTCCTCCACAATTGTGATCTTTTGTTAGTAGATTTAATTATCCAATAAACCATTTTCTTTGTGTATAAACCTCCTCTGGCTCCATCTTATTCTTGATTGTCGTGTTGATGTCTCTTTTCTACCTTGCCATCAAGGGAGACGTAACACAAATGGGGGCTCGTCCGGGAGCATTTTTCCCTGAGCTAAAGGACAATCAAAATTGATGAGTCACTGTGGTTGTGGCAGTAGTAGTAAAGATGGTTTTCAGTTTACAAGACTTTATTGACAATCCTACCCTTGAGAAGGTTGATGCATGCCGTAAAGATGATCTGTTATGTATTGCAGCACACTTTAACATTTCTATACAAAAGTATGGGGTTAAGAAAGAAATCAAAAATAGGGTGTTGGAAAAACTAATTGAGTTAAGGGTTCTTGAAGTTTCTGATACCTCAGCCCAGCAGGTGGCTGAGGTTTCATCTGATGTTCCTTCCACTGGACCATGTGCTTCCCCTCTTGTAGATAGTCAGGGGGAAGAGGCTAACTTGGCTACACCTCAGGGTGGTGTGCTTGTACATGAGGCTCCTACAACTATGCCTCGTTTTGAGCCTTTCTCTCCACAGTTGAGTGGTTCAAGTGTGGATGTCAAAGTTAAGGTTTGCTTAGCCCGCCTTCAGCTGGAGGCACAAGAAAAGGAGCGTAAGGCAGAATATGACCTCAAACTACAGATTCGTAGGCTAGAGATAGAAGCTGAGAAAGAAGTCAAGTTACGGCAGCTTGAAGTGGAGGCTATGAGAATCTCTGCTGAACAGAAAGCACACACATTTGATAATCCTGCACCCTCACAGACAAACCTACACAAAAAGGGTTTTGATGTCAGCAAAAATATTGCTTTAGTGCCAACTTTTCGGGAGTCAGAAGTTGACTCCTACTTCAATGGATTTGAAAGAATCGCCACAGCACTAGACTGGCCTAAGGACATGTGGCCTATCCTACTCCAATGCAAGCTAGTGGGGAAAGCACAGGAGGTTGTGTTGTCTCTCCCCTTAGAGGACAGCTTGCAGTGTGATGTGCTCAAAGAAGCAATTTTGCGCGCTTATGAGCTTGTGCAAGAGGCATATAGGCATATAGGTTCCGGAACCATAAAAAGTCCAGTGGACAAACATTTGTTGAATTTGCTCGTGAGAAAGGGGTTCTCTTTGACAAGTGGTGTGCCGCCAATAAGGTTACGAACAGTTTTGAAGCCCTTCGTCAGTTAATGCTCTTGGAAGACTTTAAGAGTGCCTTACCAGAGAAGATGGTGATGTTCTTAAATGAGCAGAAGGTGACTTCATTGTCCAAAGCAGCTGTGTTGGCAGATGAATTTGTGCTAACCCATAAAAATGTGTTTGTGTCTTCCTCCCGACCAGACAGAAACTCAGTCTCACGCCCAGTGAGACCTGATCCTGGCTGCCCTCCTTTTGACAAGGTTAAGGGGCCACCGTCACCACTTCGTGAGGATCGTGAGTGCTTCTACTGTCATAAGAGGGGTCATGTGATTGCTGACTGTCTTTCTCTGAAGCGTAAGCAACAGTATCCACCTAGCTTACCACAACCAAAAGGCATGGGCCTGCTGAAGAGTGTGTCACTACCAGACATTGAAATGTTGCAAAATGACAATGAACCTGACCCCTGTTTCAAACCATTCATTCTAGGGGGTTTTGTTTCACTATCAGAAGATCCAAAAGATCAGCAATCGGTAACTATGTTGAGAGATACAGGGGGCTCCCAGTCTATTATTCGGGAAGGCATCAACCCTTATCATCCATATCTTCATGTCACTATAGTGCGATTGTTCAAGGGGTTGGAATGGCTTTTGTACCTGCACCTTTGCACCATGTCCATGTTCAGTCACCCCTGGTCAGTGAGTACTTTAAGGTTGCTGTGCTCCCTGTCTTGCCCATCAAAGGTGTTGATTTCATCCTCAGTAATGACCTAGCTGGGGGCCAGGTTATGCCAGTCCCGGAGGTATGTAATCTAGTTGTTAGAGAGATTAATTGTAAAATGTAGTTCCAAATATTATGTTTGGACTTATATGGGTGGGGGTGTTACATGCCAGGCAGGGGCAAAGTGCAGTTGTGTTTGTGTGTGTGTGTGTTTTTCCCTCCTGGTTTTCTCTCTCTCTCTCCTCCTCTCTGCTCTCCAGGTGCCATCAACCTGATTGGCCTACACCTGTAGAGTGTGGGTGCTTGCAGACTGGCCAGTCACATCCAGAGCTCTTGCATAAAAGGACCATGGGTGCGTCCCAAGTCTCTTAAAATTACTGCTAACCACCTAACCTAGCCACCTAACCTAACTGTTTAGTCCCTCCCACTTAGGAAAACATTTAAGGAATCAGGAGTTAGGAGTGAGGAGTGAGGATTGCTGATAAGAGACATGAGACGGCCTTACTCTGAAGCGTCACG